>NC_059394.1:10127550-15290050 GCF_905220565.1 Melitaea cinxia | reverse complement strand
GAATTAAAAATTTACTTGTTTTTAAAGACTTGAATGTCTTACGTGCATTTTGAACAGGTTAGAGCAAGTTTCAAGGAGCTTTTAAAAATTCAATACTCTTGACCTTTACCTTTTCAAATGGTGTATAAGTTGTTGATTTTATTTAAAAACAATTATATCACTTAATGTTTATATTATGCGAGTAGTACAATACATAACGTAAAACACAAAAAGTAGAGATAGAATACATCACTGCTCAAAACGCGTCAGCAAAGCGTTTTGCATGGCGACCTTTTTCGTGAGACCGTGATCGTGACTGTGACCATTGTCGATAGAGCAAATTGCTACGGCCTACCTTTCTACGACTTTTCAGAAGTTTCACTTCTGCCGTGTGTGAATTGTTCACACACTTTTTGAAGTAAAACTTCTTCACGCACGCTCGACTTGGGGAGTAAGCTGGTGAACGCGTGACGAGAGCGTTACGAAAAGTGTGATCGGTCGAGGCGAACGGAAGTTGAAAGGGAGATATAAGTTAGTGAAGATAGAAAGAGAGAGAGTTACGTTTCGTAAGTTTTTCTTCAGTTACATACATACATACATATAATCACGCCTCTTTCCCGTAGGGGTAGGCAGAGACCACTTCTTTCCACTTGCTACGATCCTTACATACTTCTTTCGCTTCGTCCACTTTCATTATTCCCTTCATACATGCTTTATACAAATGGATCTTTTTGTGGTCAAAAATTGTGTTGGCCACGCAAGGATTCCATTCCAGGCATACTTCAAGCAGGCTTCTCCCATTGTCATTCACTCTCTCGTCCCCAAACGTACCCAGAACTCTTTCATACCCATCACGCTTCACTTTCTTCAGTTGTGTGGTCTAAAGCACAATTGTTTTTATTATATTTTATCATTAGGTTATTTTATACCGTGAATATATATATTTTTTATTGTTTAAGTGTACTTACGCAGAATCTGGTATTAAAAAAGGTATCTTAAATTACGACCGTAAATAGTACACGTTATTTTTATTAAATGAATGCGAGATTTTAATTTTAATTTGTCATTTACAAACAACAATGTAACTAAAATGTGACCTGACCTCTTGGATGCCTCTCGGTATTTGTAATATGTCACTTGTTGACAATATTACACTTACCGACAAACGAACATCTCATAAGTCAGTTATGGAACTGCAAATCGGTGCGTCATGTAACCGTTTTAACTGACAACTAATAATAATAGGATTAATTTTCTATTTTGAGTTTGAAATCTGCGAATTTTATAATATAAATACTTTTTTACTTTTTTACTTATTAATACTTTTTTTATATACTAAATTTTAAGGTCATTATTTATTGAGATAAAACTAATATTTATATGTATCTTCATCGTAATAACGTAATTTTATTCGTTTTATCTGTCGACTTACTTATTATGCTAACAAGTATTGATAATTTCAAATAGAGATAAAATATATATAAAAGCCGAAACAATTATCAGGATTAATGAAATCTTACCTTTTATGTCCCAAACACACGGTAATTTTTTTATTTAAAATATTAATTTTTTCACCTTATTTCGACCTCGATTTTGATATCGAAAAAACACACTAATTTTCAATCGAAAATTCGGGTTGGTTTTTTTCATTGAAATCTCTACTTTCTGAATATATATAAAAAATACATTACTATGGTAAACGTTCTCAGAATATAAAAAATTTAGAATTGTTTGCCAAATTTATCCAATATCTATAATACAGATAGAGAGAAAATAAGAGAAAATCTTCATAATATTGTCATAATTGTCAATGACATACTTACTACTGCTTTGGTCATATTATGTCGTACGGAAATTAAATGTATGTAAATACTGGCAATTCATATCACTGTCAAATAGTTTTAACTTATATTAATCAACTAACACTGCTCATTCCAATATACGATAAATGTAGTTTATGATTTTTTTTTTTTTTAAATGGATAAAATTTTTAACACTTATTTTAAATTGTACAACTATAGCACAAATATATTCTACCAAAGGAAAAACATTTTCTACTATAAAGATGATGATTTAGTAGTGATTAATACGTTTCATTACAGGTTTTCTTTTATCAACTCTTTTCGTCTCAGTTTCATAAAATAAATTCATGTTATTTTATTTATATTAAACTCGTAGTTTATTAACGCAGAAATGTTTAAAACCATAATGAAAAGCAAAAGAGCGTCAAGAGTCTAATAAAGCGTTTAATATTTTGCTTTTCTAGTTACATAATGTATAAAATAATCAGAAAAAATAAAAACATTCTACTAATAACATGAATAAAACATCGTATTACAAATGTCCATTTTTAATAGAACGCGTCCGATGAGAAGCAAACAAATAATAGGTATGTAAATATACCACTTGAATGATTACGTTGTTTTTGTATTTATATTACGTTCAAAGGCTTTCGCAGTTATGAAATTGGTTGATATGTTTATGGTTTCGAGTCTATATATAAATAGAAATCTAATCTAATATGACAGATTCTCATTTTCTAACTGAATAAACTAAAGATTAGTCAACTGATCTTGGTTTAATACGTAAAAAACAATAAGCTTTATGTTTGTGTAATGCAATAGTACATACTTTAAATGCATAATTTAGGAAACTATACTTAGACAAAAAAGTCGTCTGACTTATTTACTGTTCTCTTTCTTCTTACCCTAATCTTTTTTTTTTAATGTCTAACGAATTCCACAAATCGAAATACAAAATGACGAAATGGCGTTACACAAAATATTCTATTTTTAAAAATGTAAAACTACTAAACAAGATTATTTTTAAGTACCTACATACATTATATAATGGACTACTTAGGATTCTAGTAGCATGGATTTAGGATTTATGAGTGTAAGGAGTAAAGTTTTGGTATTTGTACATAAGTAGAACAGAAACAAGAGTATTACGAACATAAAGATTCTATACAACCGATGTATAATTCATATTTACTACATTCGTATCTTTGTTCGGATACGCAAGTCGTCGAGATATTTCCCGATCGACTTTTATTACAATCTCTTATATAACAACAATATTACTTATACTTACTTTTCTACCCCATTTTATCACCGACCGACTTTCTTTTTTTTTTTGCTTTCTCTTTTTTCCTATGTCATCTGAAACTTTCAAAAATCTGTACAATTTATAAATATGTCTAAGAAATAATAAGTACGACATAGTTGAGACTTCTTTAATACATATTACAGTACTAAAATTATTGTCATTTTTTGTTTAACCTTTGTGACACCGCTCTGGTGTAATGGTGTGTTTGCCGTGTCGGCAGCGCCTTAATACCGATGGTAGCTTGCTCGATTCCAGCTCTGAATATTTGTGTCTATACAAATATTTATTTCTGCTTTGATTGTTAGTTTTTGTGAGTCTCCCCACCGCGCCTCGGAGAGCACGTTAAGCTGACGGACCCGTTTGGTATCATAAATACCTAATAGCGATCGTTACTCATAGTAGGGAATTTATCCGCTAACCAGCAGTTGAGCAGCGTGGTGGATTAAGCTCTGATCCTTCTCCTACATGAGGAAAGGGGCCTATCCACCAGTGGGATATTACAGGCTGAAAGCGTTATTTTACTTTGACGCCCATATCCTAAGTAATAAAAGAAGTTTCTATTAAGAGTAGTATTATTTTCATACAAATAATTAAAATATTTATTAGGAAGCGCTAAAATTACTTGGCGCCGGAAAAAACTATCGTAAGCGAAAGGCATAACACAGGATTAAAAGCTTTAATTTCAATTTCACGCGGCAGCTTTTGCAGAATATTGAATTTGGTTCGTTTATTCCAAAATCCCTTTGTACGAGGGAATCCGGTGTTAAATGATTGGACACATCACCCAGACCCAATTTAGTTGACATCCTTTTATTGGATCCCTATCAATTGATTGACATTTTTTTACTGATTGAGTACAAAAGCTGTGTGGCTACGGCACTAAAGAATTTAGCCACCCCCTCTCTTCCCGTGGGTGTCTTAAGAGGCGACTAAGGGATAACAAGGTTCCACAACCACCTTGGAACTTAAGAAACCGACCGATGGCGGGATAACCATCCAACTGCTGGCTTTGCAATACACAGGCCGAAGACGGGCAGCAGCGTCTTCGGTGCGACAAAGTCAGTACTGCGGTCACCAACCCGCCTGCCCAGCGTGGTGACTATGGGCAAAACACATGAGTTCACGTTGTTTTTGGCGTCAACTTGTGGAGGCCTATGTCCAGCAGTGGACTGTATAGGCTGTAATGATGATGATAATGATGAGTACAAAAGGCACAAAATTGCATACATTATTCTTAACTTATCAAGCTTCAAATTCATTATCATCATCATTCCAGCCTATCACAGTCCACCGCTGGACACAGGCCTCCACAAATTCGCGCCAAAAATGGCGTGAACTCATGTGTGTTGCCCACAATCACCACGCTGGGAAGGCGGGTTGATGATCGCAGGGCTGGCTTTGTCGCACCGAAGAGGCTGCTTCAAATTTCACTTATCTAAATATGTAAGGTATAATGTAAGGTTTTCTAAGTTTTTTAAGTTTTTAAATATTGATAAACTCTCAGAAACATTAGTCAAAATTACTTACATATTGTTAGATATTCAATCAAACATAAAATTTTATTACATTCCTCACAGCATTATAATAAGGACGGTATAACTTGCTGTAAGAAAGTCTTATTTAATTAGGTCGGAGCCTATCCTCAATTCCCCCAGGGCCTCTGGTCACCTTACTTAACCAACAGGAACACAACACTGCTTGAAAGCATAGTTATTTAGCTGTGACCTTCTGTAAGGTCGAGATACTACCCCAGTCGGTCTGCTCCATATTTTGAGCAGAAGTCTTTAAATATTTTATGATTTGAAAGTGTAAAATAAAATAATCAGTTACCTTCGCAATGACACTAAAGATATTTGTTCTCGATAGCGACACAGGTCACATAATTTTGAGTAGAAAAAAAATTAGGGCGCGAAAATGACCGAGCTACGTTTGGCAACTGGCCAAGACATGCTTTGTATGTTGGGCTGGGAAACAAATCTAGTAGAAATCGTGCTCAACTCTACCATTGTGACCTCAACTATTGGCTATATATTACATACAAACGTACTGTAATTCTGTAACGCCAGAACCTTGTTAAATAAAGTGTTACATAGCCGCATCTTTAGAAATATTTTTTATAAATGTATCTTTTATATTATACGCGCATCCAGGTGAGAAGATTTTATTCAATTATTGAAAAATAATTTAGAATTTTAAATATTATGTCGTAAAATTCTTGTAAGCGATAAGAATTATAAAAAAAAAATAATATAATAATGTCTGACACCAAATAATAAGATACATGTAATAAATTTAATCAACATAAACTGCTTCTTCGTATTTACTTATATGTAAATTGAATATTTTATTATTAAAAAATGAAGATATTACAAAACGCTCTGACTTTTTTCGTATTTCAAATGAAAAAGTGACTTTATTAAAACGGTCCATTTTTGTTTTAATTTTAAGCGTATTCTTCTCAAAGAGCTTTTCAAAACTAAATTAAAAGGAGAGAACAGCAACTACCACGATAAAACTTCAGTTAACTGCTATCTAGGAACAATATTTGCTAAGTTTGTTCAGTAAAGACTTGTGTGGTAAATTCAGTTGAAGCCGTGTTCCACTTTAAATTTTAAACAAAATAAATAGCTAAGTTTTTAGGATTAGTAATCGTCAAAGGAATTATATTTAATTGCATCCATTTTACTAAACATAAAACAGAAAATAGAATTTCAGCAACCGCCACAGCTAAATACCCTTATATTTTTATCCTGAATGGTTAGTTTAAGCACGTACAGTTTGAAAATAATAGTTCAAACTATAGATAGCCAAAATAATAGATAAATTAAAATTATACTTTCTTATTTTAACAAGTTATTAATAAATGTAAGAAATCTTAATTATATACAATAACTATTTCATTTCCATCGCAGTCCACTGCTGGACATAGGCCTCTCCAAGTTCGCGCCACACATCCTGGTCTTCCGCAATCCTCATCCAGCCTACACCGGCAATCTTACGTAGATCGTCGGTCCAACGGGCCGGAGGACGTCCCACACTGCGTTTGCCAAGACGCGGTCTCCACTCTAGGACCCGTCTACTCCAACGGCCATCGGTCCTGCGACACAGATATATTATTAAATAAAAAATATTTAATAAGTATTATTAAATAAAAATATAAGATATAGGTAAAATGTTATTAATTGTAATGTCCCAACTAATAAATAGTAAAACTTATTTATTGTTAATAATATTTCATGAATTAACAACTACAAGGGACTATATACCAGATAATGCTCACTGAGATTTACGGTTGCCCTTGCGTTCCAGAGGGTATAACTGAGCGCTTCGGACTCTCCGCCCTTATATCTCAAACACTTGTATGAAAAAAAATTAAAAACTTTAACGTCAATGGAGCTATAGAAACTAAGATAATTGCGAAAAACTGATTTTTGTGACCTTTGTTTGACCTTGAATAACATACGGCTCAGAGACGAGAAATCATAAGACTTTTGAGGCAACCTTTAGAACGCCAAAACAAATATTCACACGCTTCAATTACTAGTTAGGCGAAGGATCTTAGTACAAGACTAAACTAGAACCAACTCCGCGCTATCAAAGTCAGATTGAGATGAAGTTTCCGGTTGAGAATTTGCTGTCCAAAGTTATTTCGGATCAAGTACACAATCTAAAGGCAAAATGAGTTATTTATCACACGAGTTTCTAAATATTTCAGTTAGTACTAGGTACATACATATGTACCTAGACCGATATGTACATATATGTCGTGGCCATGTCTCAAAATTAGTCAGATCATGAAACAGTAATGTCTACCATCTTTCTATTATATCCTCCCTTTTTTGTATAATGTTTTTTTTACAATAGATAAAATAATGTCCTGAGTGTAGACAGACAGAAAAAGAAGCGGAGGAGGAAAAAAGAAGAAACTCTCGTAACTCTTTTAAAATTTAAAGTCATATATATATAAGAAAAAAATTCAACAGTATGACCATGAAATGATCAGGACAAACACGAGACAGCCAATCATGTGTACTGAAATCACCACATGCCACCTCCTAACACTATTTGTAACTTTATCTATTTACAGGGCGGGTCATAGATATAGCCTGGTTGAGCTTTATTCAATCCCGTGACTTTTCATCATTAAAGTACCCATTGATGGCTTGACTAATAAAGTTTGCTTGATAATTTTTAACGCCTCTATAACGTCTTTGAATATCTTTATAACTTTAAACAGTAATGTACCTGTACATATAGTGTCAACTACGTAATAAGTCATAGTAGTCACAAATAGAAACCTATGTGCACTGGACCATATTTTCGATAAGCGTTTTATTTTTGTGTATGGGGTTTTAGTTAATAACTAGTGGTCGCCCAGTGGTCAAAATTCCAAGTGACCATAATTAATTTAAATTATAAATGTGTATATATATTAGTTACTAGGTTTGACATTCAGTAAAGACAAACAGTATTTAATCTATAGTCTATAATCTATTCTCAATTTGATTAACGTGTGTGTGTCAAATATATGGTAGTCTGTGTAATGTTTTTTTTTTTTTATTTATTTAATGTATTTTATAAGCATCATTTAAAAAAAAACTATTAACATTCTGCACTTTTTCTCTATATAAACTATAAGTTTGCGAAAATTCATACTCCTCTGTCCGCGTAATTTTCGTAAAAAGGGATACAAAGTTTTTGCTTCACGTATTAATATATAGATTCTATCTGCAACACCAATTATACACTCCTACTAGAATGGTTCTTAGCTTACTGTTAAACTATTTAGTAAAGATGATCTTCCGTTCTCTCAAATTTCTAAGTATTCATACATTCGTATGATTATGGAAAAAAACTAAAAACTGCCAAAAGCTAAGAACTTTTACAAGAAGGCGAAGCGAAGGAAGTTCTTATGATTATATAAAAAAGTTTCAAAAGCTATAAAAGTTAGATAGACCAAAAAGCGTTGTATAAAACTCTTGTGTGAGGCTATACTTTTGTTTTTTATGTTTATTTCATTTTTATTCATATTTGATTTTAAGTTGGCTAAAGTAAGACTATACCGAGTGAGTTTGAAAATATAGATCTTTGACAAAGTGACAGGCAGACAGATGAGTCGTCTTTTTTCATTAGTACCTACGTTTTTAGTACGGAACCCTAAAATACATTTTTTCCTTGTTCTTAAGACTTATCGCAAGACATTTATATTCAGAATTCGTTACGTAAAAGAACTGCCTGCTTGGATTAGAACTCGTTTTATTACATTAGGTTCAGGAAAATATCCATTTCGACTGTTGATAAAACTTTGTTTCATTTCACGTGACTTTAGTGAATCGTATAAGTATTTCCGTATTTTTATTTTTACAATTATATAACTAATAGAAATGAAAGGTAAAAGAAGGTCTCGCTTTGTTGATCTTTACAAATAAAATCAGTTTCAAGTATTTGCGTGCTTTTATATTAAGACTCCGTAAATAATCACGCTACAAACGTATTCTTAAAGAGAGATAGGAGTGAGGAATAACGAAAAAGGTCAAAGAATCTGGCACATACTGGAATTATAACCGACAAAAGTCTCTTTTCCGTATAGGAGGAGGGTTAGGAGATTAATCTGCCACGATACCCTATCGTGGGTTCGCTAATAATTTTGTTACCAAGAGTAACGATTATTATTAGGTTAACAGCCGGGACCAAGCGGTTTTACACGCTTTCCCGGGCACAGTAGGAAGACTCACAAAGGCAAACTTCCAGCCTAACATTAATATCCGTATAACCGCCGATCTACAACTAGTGACCAGTAACCGGTATGGTTGTTAATGGAAGTTTTTATCTTTACTTTTCATCAGCCATCTAGACCAGATTATTAAGACATAAAAGCCACTATATCGTACTTTATTAATAAATTTATTCTTACAGATATAACTTATTTCATAAAGTTGGGGACAATGCTCGCTTTAATCTGCGAGTAATGCTGCTGCGACGAAAGTGTTATATAACTTTGCTAAGCTGCTCACAACGCCAAAAATATTGAGATAAAATTCAGAACGCTACCAACGCTTAAACCTTAATTTTGATCATTTTAAATGATGAAATATTGTGAAATAGTTTAATTAGAATGTATATTTTATCTTTTATCCTCAATAAATCAAACAATTTATTTCTCACCTAAGTCCTCGTATTCTTACTGAATGTCAGTCCTGAGTAATTAGGGTATGATTAAGGTTTAAATAACAATTAACTTAATTTTACTATACTAACCCTAATACCTTAAGTGATCTTGTTAAATCATAAACAAAGGTAAATATTGAATGTGAGTGATATTATGTGATTCATGCAATACAATAATTATCTAATTTAAAAATAAAAGTATGTAATACAATATCTCATTAGTCAGTCACTTCAACCTATTGCAGTCCGCTGCTGGATATAGGCCTCCTCAAGTTCGCACCAGACATCCTGGTTTTCTGCGATCCTCATCCAGCCTACACCGGCATCCTTACGTAGATTTTCGATCCAACTGGCCGGAGACGTCCCACACTGCGTTTGCCAAGATGCGGTCTCCACTCCAGGACCCATCTGCTCAAACAGCCATCGGTCCTGCGACACAAATGACCAGTCCACGGCCACTTTAACTTGCTAATTTTCTCATTAATTCCATTACTAAAAATTAAAAACGTAAATATAGTTGTATTAAAAACTAGCTGTGCCCGCGACTTCCTCCGCGTCGAATTCAACGAAAAAATTATTGTTCAGAGTTATAAAATATATTAATTTCTGAATAAAAGTTGCCTAAGTTACTCCTTACTACATAAGCTATCTGCCAGTGAAAGTCCGGTCAAAATCGATTCAGCCGTTTCAGAGATTAGCCGGAATAAACAGACAGACATACAAACAGACAAAATTTGTAAAAAATGTTTTATTGGTATATGTACCGTGTATACGTACATATGAATTTAGTTAAAAGCAGTTACTTAAATTTTAGTAGAGATGTAAAAAGAAATTTCAAAATTGGAGTTTCTTACATTTGGAACAATATTCTTATATTACGTAGAATGTCTCAACGTTTTGTTAACGCATTTTATAATAAAATAAGCTTTTACATATTTGATGCAGTTGGCTTTTATATAATTTGATTTAGCTAAAAACTTTTAAAACGAATATGTATTTTAAAAATGTTATTAGTTTACAAATATACAAGTTGAATTTATCAAAGTAATCCTGAAAGTATTTTTAAAAGTCATTTGTACAAGTACAGTCTGCCCTATTATAAAGCATTGTCTAAAGCTGTTATTTATAACTATCGTACGATTAAAACCGTTACACTACTTATAAATTAATCTCTGTGAAATTATATTTTGAGTTGTTTGCATGTTAGCTTCTTCTGAAATTTCTTCGTCATTTTTTTTTTGTTTTGATAATGTTTGTCTTATGCATGATAAAGCCTTCTTTGGATACTTACCTTAATTTGTATTTATGTTATATATCTTACATTTTTTATGTCTGCTACAAAGATGTGATTCAACAAGATTTAACCTAAGCATGTAGGATTATATCATTGGTAGGCAAAAATATGATATATTTTTAACGAGATTTTTGAACGGTTGAGACCCTTTAATTTTCTGAGACGAAATATATTAGACGTAAATCTGTCCAAATTGCATTTACGAGTATATCCAATATTACGCCCTAAATAACGTTTAAGTGATACACGGCATGATATTCATAAGGATTTTATTATTTCTTAATAACTTTTTGAAATTTTCGTTCACTAAATAATTATATAATTTGAAAAACAGTCTGTTCTTTTATAAGTTTTCGTGAAGTTGATTGATGAGTCTGAATCTGAAGTACGAAAACTCGGCTCTTTTAAAATAGAGTTTGGGTAATCCCTAAAATTACGTCAAAAAGGAAAATAAGGACAAACTCTTTTCGTTTATTTTATTTATTGAAAATTTCTTATATGGAATATATTTATGTATTATATAAAGTAAGCTTTTGTTGATTATTAAAATGTTCTGTATCTCCCAATTTTGAAATTTAATAAGACTTTATAAGAATCCAATAAAAGCTGGCACGTGATATTTGATTTCACTGAATGCGGCGCCCTCGCTGTTGTGTTTTTCCCTTTGTGAAAAGTAAACTTTTGGAGGTCTGGAACGCGAAACTGGAAAACGTATTAACTTTGTGATACTGAAGATATTCGTGTGCTTTTTGAACACAACAAAAAAATATAATAAATATTTGAAATTTGTGTATTATATTACAGAGCTTTACTATTTTGATGTTTGAAATGACAAAAAAAAATAGAAGAAATTGACTAGTTTTATTAATATTTTTACGACCCATTTTATTAATATTTTTATATCCGAACAAAAATCGACTGTTCTAGCGGGGATCGAACCTGCATCTCCGACTGACCGTGTCGGTGCTCTAGCTAATTAAGCTATGGAACAATGTACGCGCTAGATCGAAATTTTTGATATGATGATTTTATATTCGGTCTAAGCGACCGTGGCGCCGTCTATAGTGAGTTCTTTACAGAAACCCGTAACTATTCAAAGTTTCATATTACAATGAAAATCTTTGACAGCATCTTTGGCTTAAGATGCAGGCTTAAGCAGACAGAACACGCCTTTGTGGGTTGGATTTATAGAACGAATATGTTCATTGTTTTTTCACATGTTGTAAAAGTAATTTTATCTACCGCTTTAAAAACATTCTTGGCCATAGTTAGGAATATGAAAACAAAAATACGTCACGGAAATGTGGAGAAAGGAAGAAATAATAAGAAAGTGTTTAGATAATTCAATGCAGAAATAGCCGTTGGCATACGCGAGAATAATATGAGTGTGATGTAGCACGCAATAACTTACGTCAAAACTCCACAACCGCTACTAGGCGATGAAATTTATGATTTTATTGTGACCATATTCGCTTGTGATTACAGGATAGTCACAACGTTGTCAACATTAATTTACACTTTAATAATCCTGTTTCAAAATACAATATTCCATAATTTAGTTATACTGTAATCTTCTGTAATCTGTATCTTTCTTTTCTCGGATTTAAGCTTAAAGCTTTTGATTACCTTGAATTTTTATTACTAATTATAAACTTTGGGCTAAGATCTAGATTAGGTAAAACCGAATTTCGGGACCGTGGGGGGATGAGGGGGGAGAGGGTGGGAAACGCTACCCCTGGTACCACTGTCACACCTCGGAACCCCATGGTTATGGAGATATCCATGGTTAAAGTTTTGAGGTTAGAAGAAGAATTTCGAAGGTTAGAGGAACGCTTGGCTCCGGCGCTACGGGAAGTGCAGCCCTTGCGTGCGAAAGCACGCTCACTCATGCTCCGTACAAAAAAAACCGAATTATGGGGTTTTTGGGTGTGGAGGGTGGAGGGTGTAGGGGAATCTATACAAGGTAACACTGTCATACCTCAAAACCCCATGGTTATGGAGATATCCATGGTTAAAGTTTTGAGGTTAGAAGAAGAATTTAAAGCTATTATAATACCTTTGAGCTCGTACTGTTTGCATTGTGTGACAAATCGACACTTTTAAACAAAAAAACGCGGCAGACATAATATTCTAATAAAATTAGTAACATTGCGTGCTAGAATATAGGTTTAGAAATTCGAAAAATACCCAAAACCGAATCGGAGCACCCCACTGTCCACGTGGTCTTGGTCTGTCCTACCCCTAGTGTTTTTTTTTGTGCCGCGGAGGCGCGAAGGGAGGGCAGCCCTCGCCCGCCGTGCGAAAGCGCGCGAACGAATGCGTAGAGGAGCGGCTGAGGCTGGTCGCCGAAGGCGACCAGCCTCCGCTGCGGAACGGAGCATGAGTGAGCGTGCTTTCGCACGCAAGGGCGGAAGGGCTGCACTTCCCGTAGCGCCGGAGCCAAGCGTTCCTCTAACTTTCGAAATTCTTCTTCTAACCTCAAAACTTTAACCATGGATATCTCCATAACCATGGGGTTCCGAGGTGTGACAGTGGTACCAGGGGTAACGTTCCCCACCCTCTCCCCCCCCATCCCCCCACGGTCCCGAAATTCGGTTTTACCTAATCTAAAGCTTTACCAAACTTTGAATTATTTTGGATGAGAAAGTAACATTTATACATTTAATTATTATACGTCCCTAATTTTTAAATTAAGCAGAAATTAAATATACAAAATTTTAATTAATTTAGGTGTTATTTTTGCTACTAGAATTATAATCATTATAATGCTGCATAATTCAGAATAGCCCTAGACATAAGACAGTATACATGCAACCGCCCTACTCATATAGGAAAGACGAAGGTCAAGGTCGATAAACTTATGTGGTTTGTATGAACGTTTCACTGGCTGCAGCATTCTGAAGAATTTTATCATGTTAACAACTTATTCTTTTAAGAAGTTCTTACTAAAAGTTTGTTTTTCTTTCTTTACAACGAAAATTCTTATTTGACAACAAAAAACATCACTATGCAACAATTAAAAATATTTTAAACAGTTGAAAAGAATAAAATCGAATTACAAACGGGTGACTACATCAGAGCCGAATATAATTAAGATTCATGAACTCAATTTATTCTGCACAAACAAATTAAAAACGACTGACGTTCAGAGTTCAGGCGTCAAATAAAATAATGAATAATTATTATGAATTTTCAGTTGCATGCTACTGTAAATGAGAATATATTTTCTTTGTTACTTTTCTATCGATACTGGTATGTCAATTCGACGGGTGCAAAGTAAAAAAAGTTAACTACAATTTTGAGATTTTTTTTATTGCAGTAACTAACTAAAAACTTTATATTTTATAACATGGCAAAATAAAAAATACAAATATCGTCTCATTTCTTGTACTTTTGTCAAGTAAAAGAAGACAACTGCTGCTGTTTTGTAGAATTACATGACGTACATGCGTTCAACTACCGCCTGGCCGCTTTTATGCAGTCAGCGCGGGGGGCGCACGTTCATTCCTATGGTGTCATCAGCCAGATGTCATGTGCTTCGCCGGCCGGCAACAATGTTTGTTTGTTTTTGCTTTTTACGTATTAAGATTTGTTGAAAGTATAATTATAATAATAAACCATTTGAATACATCACAATAGACATGAAAAGACGTTTTTGGAAATTTTTGAAATTGGAAAAGTCATACTTTTTACACTTAATGAAATATATGGAACATCTTTATTAAATCCAGATTTATTAATTCCTATGTAGGTACGACCAAGTGGTAGTTAATTCAGTTGTCATATTTTTAAGCACAATGTAGAGGCAGACAACTGCAATATCTCGTAAATTAAACGAAATTAGAAGAAATGAAATATACAATTGTTTGTTTTTCCAAAAAAGATAGCAGTGATGAAAATTTCAACAAATTTGGTTTGAAATTTACAAAATGGAAACACTTTTTCCTATTTTGCGCTCTCCTGAGAAGTTGCTGTTTTGTATATAACACTTTTTACTTTGCACCCGTCGAATTAATTTCCATAATACGAGTATTAACATTTTATGTCACCGATATTTATAATCTATTTCACATAGGATGGGTACGGTGACATTTGATATGTTCCAATACACGCTCACTATTTTCAACAAATCGGATAAATATACATTTTTAAAAATCACCAATTAGTTTCCAAAGCAAATAATAATGCTTGATTAGATTGAAATTGTATTTATATATGCGTTTTTACATTTTAAACAAAATAAAAAAGGTACAGAAAAAACGATAACTTAAAATTACAGGCATGAAACGAAACGTTTAATGATAGGGATTGACACGTAGTAATCGGCTAAAATAAATAATCGTAACGGCCATCTTGTTAATCGCGTCATCTCACTGACTCGATATATCTCAATCAGTACTTTCTGTCTCTTGTATGCTTCCCGTGTTTTGGTTTTGCTAGTTGCTATAGTTGTATTTGTTGCTGTTTTATTGTTGTTAATTTCTGTTATTTTTTTTTTAGTTATTCATTTTGTGTGTGTGTTCTGTTTTGTAAAATGCCGAAAAGAACAAAAGAAGACCGTTTCAAACAGTCAATTGGTTGTCCGCTTTCGGGAATACTTTGAACGGAAGTGAGAAAATAGCGGTCCATTATTATCTGTCAACCACATAGTGGATCGAGTTGCACAGGCACTTGAAATTAGGCGTAATACAGTGTCAAAAATTACTTCAGCCTATCGCAGTCCACTGTTGGACATAGGCCTCCACAAGCGCGTGCCAAAAAATGGCGTGAACTCATGTGTGTTGCCTATAGTCACCACGCTGGGCGGGTTGGTGACCGCAGGGCCGGCTTTGTCGCACTGAAGACGCTGTTGCCCGTCTTCGGCCTGTGTATTTCAAAGCCAGCAGTTGAATGGTTATCCCGCTATCGGTTGGCTTTATAAGTTTCAAGGTGGTAGTGGAACTGTGTTATCCCTTAGTCGCCTCCTACGACACCCACGGGAAGAGACGCTGGTGGCTATATTCTTTATTGCCGTAGCCACACGGCTTAGTGTCAAAAATAACTAAAGAACAGTATGGTGACACCAATATGGAAGATAATAAGTTATCGACTCCCAAAAAGAGGCAAAGGAAATAAATGTTTGGTCGTTGAGGTTGAATATGATTATTAGCGGAGAAATGAGTTGCCCACAGTTTTACAATAATTAATGTCTTTGAAAGGTGCTAAATTATTTAATGGAAGTGTGACATCGTTATGGCGAATGTTAAATAAAATTAGATTTCCATAAAATAAAAAAAAAGTTAACAAACGGAAAAGTGCGTGAAAACTTTGTGACATTCTTAGAAAAGGCGAAAAACATTACGAATTGGAACAACGTAGTATTCCTTGACTAGACATGGTTGAACGCCAATCATACTGTTGGCAAAGTATGGACAGACGACACTGCTCATTCTTCGACTAAAGTACCGAGGGTAAAGGCGAACGACTAATAATTTGCCACGTGAGCTGTGTTAATGGGTTTGTCGATAACTCATTTCTCGCGTTTAACACTACCCTTAAAATATTATTTATTCACTATAGCGATGATTAATTTTTAATAAGCAGTTAAAACTTTTTTTTTATATAATCGATTAAAGGTTAACCGCATTTGTACTCGATAATCGAATTACATCAATTAATTATGCATGGTCACCTCACTATAGAGTTAATTTGACATGTGTCACCGTACCCATCCTACGTGAAATAGACTATAACGTATTGTTAATGAAGTGATGTATATTAAAAGTGTGACACTAAACTTGATATATAGATAATAAGAAAGTTTTCATGACATGATAATTAGATTAATTTGTTGCCCAGTAAACCCCTACAATTATAGCTTTTGTGTATACATAAATACTGCCCGTGAAATAATTTATGTTGAAAAAAACAAAGTTTAAACTATCATGATTTTAAACTAATAACTAGAACCTTAAACTTAAACTGCCGTGTGGTGTCGGCCGAGTAGAATAGCACCACCCCCTTTCTTCCCGTGGGGGTCGTAAAAGGCGACCGAGGGATAACGCTTCAGCCTCTAATATCCCACAACTGGGCATAGGCCTCTTTCCCCATATAGGAGAAGGATAAGAGCTTAATCCACCACGCTGCTCCAATGCGGGTTGGCGGATATATTCCCTACTATGAGTCACGATCGCTATCAGGTATACCGAGGGATAAACCTGACTCAAAATCATCAGGGTCCTGGAAAAGGAAAACTTCATTTGGAACCCGGAATGGGGTCTCCGTTAAGTATTCGTGGCATAGCTCTAAAATGCGAAAGACTCCTGCAGTCGAACTGGCTCCACACGTATCGACTCGTCGTTCCTGTGGGTCTAGCCAGTGAGGTCGAGAGGGTGGCGCAGAGCTTAAGCAACTCTGCGTTTTCCTGAATAGTGTCCTTGGTGACACAGTGTCTGTCTGACACAGTCTAAATCGTCTGCAATAGACGGACTAAGGCCAGTGATGAAGTTTAAACTAATAACTATAGATATTCTACATTAATTTAGAAATTTCCAATATTAAATGATATTAAAATTCAATTTTATAAACTAGATATTTATGTCGTCATATTTATAAATCAAAGTACAAACAAGAAAATATAACTAGAGCGAGTAATGTCATACTACAGAGTGATCAAATATACGAATATGTAAACAATTTTTAATACCATATCAAAAATCGACCGTCCCAGCGGGGATCGGACCTGCATCTCCGACTGACCGTGTCGGGGCTTTATCCAATTAAGATATGGAACAATGTACTCGTTAGATCGAAATTTTTGATATGATTTATTTATTTTATAGGTACATCCACAGAATACATACAAAACATTATATATGAATCATTATTACATTATTATCTAATATGTATCCCATTACGGAGTACACGACATTCCACCATATATTAATGTCATGAAGCAAGTCTAATTAAGATAACATCACATAAAAAAAAATAAAGTAAAAAGTAAAAATCCTACTCATTAATAATAAAATTCATTTTAAAAGATCAATAATCAAATTTATATAAGAAAAGTCAAAGGTAAGTCAAGAGAATATTAATAATCAAACATAACTAGAATTCAATAATAATATATTCAACTAGCTGTGCCCGCGGCTTCGCCCGCGTTTAAATTAGTGTGTCACAAAGTTTTGCCGACAAACTTCCAGTGAAACTCTCATCAAAATCGGCTTAGCCGTTCAGTAAATTTTGAGCGAATCGCATTCACATACACTTTTGGGGACTTTGTTTATAATACACTAACTGTTGCCCGCGATTACGTCCTCGTGGTTATGAAGATATGTATTACTATTAAGATGTTTAACGCAAATTATTTTTTTATTTCAGTCACTTGAAATGCTTATCAAACTGAGTAACTTTTTAAAAGGCACAATTTAATATAATTTAATAGTTATTTTTATAAAACTTCTCTACACACCACATTTTTGGTTTTATTTTCAGGCTGTATATGTTTCCTACAAACTATCAACCCAAATTAAACCCCCTTAGCGATGGAGTATCGTAAAATCCGTTCTTAGCGGACGTCTGCTAACTATAATCTACATCCCTGCCAAACTTTATCTTTGTCCAACCTGGATGGATAGACCATCCAGCGGTTTTTGAGTTCTCGTGATGAGTGAGTCAGTGGCCTTTCTGTTCTATATATATAGATTACGATGCATTATTTGGACACCTCCTCACCATCTATAGAGCATATATTTTAAATTTCAAGTCTCTTACTTCAAAAACATAAGGCTTTCATACAAACTTCCGACCCCCGTTTTATCCCCTTAGGAGTCGGTTTTCGTAAAATCAGTTCCTAACGGATGTTTACGCCCCATAAGGAACCTACCTGCCAAATTTCAAGTTTGTAGCTGTTATAGTTTCGGAGGTTTCGTGATGAGTGTGTCAACCTACCATCTCCCGTTTTAACTCCAAAAGAGAGTTGATTTCTAAACATACATTATTTGGTCACCTTTCTACCATCTATAGAGCATACATTTAAAATTTCAAGTCTCTTACTTTAAAAACATAGGACTTTCATACAAACTTCCAACCCCCGTTTTATCCCTTTAAGGGTCGAGTTTCATAAAATCAGCTCTTAGCGGATGTTTACGCCCTATAAGGAACCTACTTGCCAAATTTCAAGTTTTTAGCTGTTATAGTTTCGGAGATTTCGTAATAAGGGAGTCAACCTACCATTCCCCGTTTTAACCCCAAAAAGGAGTTGATTTTTAAAGATACATTATTTGGACACCTTCTCACTATCTAAAGAGCGTACATTTTAAATTTCAAGTCTCATACTTCAAAAACATAGGACTTTCATACAAACTTCCAACCCCCTTTATACCCCCTTAGGGGTCGAATTTCGTAAAACCCGTTCTTAGCGGATGTTTACGCTCTATATGGAGCCTTCCTGCCAAATTTCAAGTTTGTAGCTATTATAGTTTCGGAGATTTCGTGATGAGTGAGACAGCCTACCATCCCCCGTTTTATCCCCAAAAGGGAGTTAATTTCTAAAGATACATTATTTGGACACCTTTTCACCATCTATAGAGCTTACATTTTAAATTTCAAGTCTCTTACTTTAAAAACATAGGACTTTCATACAAACTTCCAACCCCCGTTTTACACCTTTAGGGGTCGAGTTTCGTAAAATCCGTTCTTAGCGGATGCCTACGTCTTATAAGGAACCTACCTGCCAAATTTCAAGTTTGTAGGTGTAATAGTTTCGGAGATTTCGTGATGAGTGAGTGACCTTTCGCTTTTATATATATTATAGATAATAAATAGATAACTAAAATTTAAATAATTATATCAACATGTAAAAATACAATAATTGCTATATGTTATTATTTAAAAAATCAAAAGGAAATAAAATGTCAATGTACCATACCATTGTCAAAATTATTATACACAAATTGTCTATCATGTCAAAAAAAGAAAAAAAAACAAAATGATAATTTTATATTCGGTTCTAAGCGACCGTGGCGCCGTCTATAGTAAGATTTTTATAGAACTCATAACTTGGATAGTTTCATATTTCATAAAAGTTACGAGTTCTATAAAAAACTCACTACAAACGGCGCCGCGGTCGCTTAGAACCGGGTAAGAAAGGTAGACCTCAACATCAATGAAATGTAATCCCAGGTCTCAAGACCTGGAATTACATTTCGGGTTAGGTTACAACCACTGAATTACTAGGTGACGAAGAAAAACAGAGATAATAAATCTGTTTGTTTTGAGTAAAATCCATAAGCCCCACAGAGCAAACCACAAAACTTCGTAGAGCACCTTGGTAATAGGAACATAAACTTTAGTATAACTCCCGGATATTTTCAGTATTTGTGACAATTTGCTTCGTAATAATGTGATTACTTAGGACACAGATATTATATGTACAAATAATTATATACATTACAAAATCTTTAGTTAATGATTAAACTTTAAAAACAACGTATTCGACATCATTGAATTAATTGACTGACATTGATAGCAGTCATCATTTGCCTTACGGCCTACGAAATATAGGAATCCGGTGTCGTTTTTAATCCGGCCGGATCCGTTCGGATTTTATCAATCCAGTCGGATCCGGCGGAATTGATCAAAACTAACTTTTCTTTTTCATTCGAACATAAGTAGACCACTAATGCAACATAAAAAACAGTAGATACGTCTCTTCGTTTCAGCCTGTAATATCCCACTACTGGGCACAGGCCTCTTTCCCCATGTAGGAGTTAGGGTCAGAGCTTAATCCACCACGCTGCTCCAATGCGGGTTGGTAGATATATTACTACGAGTAACGATCATGTTATAAAGAAATATTTTTTTAGTACCAATTTAAGACAAATTTTAAAAAGAAACAAAAATTAGAAATTCAGTTTCAAACCAAATTATATATCAAAAGCTAAAAATATTTAAAACAACTTCTATTAGTAGTCACAATGCTGGATTGTGTTTGCACTGGCGGTTGCGGGTTCGATCCCCGCACATGGTATACATTTTTATTGTCCATAGAAATGTTTAGTCACACTTGCGAGGCTATATAACATATCTAGTTTTACTTCTTGGTCTTCTGCAAGTAACTACAATGCGAAGTTCTTTAATTCTTGCAAAATAAATCTTGCAACTTATGCAAATACCTTTTCCATCACGCATCTAATGCTAGTTTAAATAGCTGAAAACTATCAATTAAGTAGCGTCAAATGGCTCGTGAGCTCTATTTTTCAATAGAGGGGCTATTTTCTCAAAAAATACCATCACCGGAACCGGCATTTTCGTACTGGATCTGGTAAGTGTGAAATTATACCCGATCAACCAGATTACTGGATTAAGTTCACCGGATTGCAATTCCTATGTATGACGCTACTTCGGATGTAAATACTACCGACCAAAAGAACGATAAAAATGTCGTATATTTTAAATCGATATATTACAGTTCTAGAAATTTCATTGTGATTGAAAAAGTAGAACATAAGATGAATGAATTTATTCTTTATAGCCACTACAAGCAATAAATTAATAAAACGTCTTGCACTCAAAAGCTCGTAGTGAATGAGAATTTCACGACAGTCTGGAAACACATACAGCACAAACACGAACTCTGAAGCCATGATATACTTTTACATGACCTGTATGACCTATACAAACGTTTGTCACAGGGGACGATTAAATACGCAACCATTAGCGTAAGAATTAATTGCTGTGACTCTACATCAATCCTTCACGGGTGTGCATTAATGAGGGTCAGAGTAAATAGGGCTAAGTTAACCGCTTCGACATAAACTGTAATAGTTATTACGATAAAATTAACAAAAAATATTTCCACTATTGCACGCATAACATGATTTTTATGACGACCCGTTGCCGCAACGGTTGACGCACTGGCCAGCGGTCGCGGGTTCGATTCCCGCTCACGACAGACATTTATATCGACCATATAGTTGTTAGTCGTGGTCTGGGCATTGTGTTTGTGTATTTTATGTGTTTCCGGACCCCCAGCACAGGAGAAAATCCTACTGAGGGATCCGTTGAGTGTGTAGCGTTTATTATTATATATATACTTTATTGCACTTAAGAACAGAATATACAGAAAATTACATATATAGTTGATGGCATTATTAATTTTATGAATTTATATACATATTGGCTGATCCCGCAAACGTTCATTTGCCACATATGTTATTAATCCCCTTAATCCCCCTCCTTATAACTTAGGGTTATGAAAAATAAATGTTGGCCGATTCTCAGACCTACCCGATATGCACACAAAATTCCATAAAAATTGATCCAGCCGTTTGGATGAGTATTTTAAATAACATTGTGAAGAGAATTTTATATATAAAATATGAAATAAATTGAAAAAAAAAACTATCTTGATCATATCACTTATCAAGCGTGCGATCTGGAAAGGTCCTGCCAAGGGACTATAATTCAAGGCGATATCTTTTCTAACGAATACTGGTGAAGATTAATGAAGACTTGAAGTGAACATTTAATTAGAGCGCATGATCGAGAATTTTGACAAGGGCTAGCGACAAAAACGTAATTTGGTTTTTTAACAAATAAAATTGTGAATAAAGGATAAAAAAATTAAAAAAAACAGTTTGGGGTTGTGATTGACAGGCGTTGAGTTTCTCGTCCGCTTTTGCAAAGGGAGGATCCTCCGACCAGACGGGCGTTGTGACTGGTAGGCTACTGGCCTCACGGTTGTTGTCGGGTTCTTGTCAGTCTCTCGTCAGTTTTCTCTAGTTTGTATTTCGCGAGATAGATGTCGCCACAGAGTAATGAATCAACATTATTAAGGTGGCTATCATCCTTGAGGACAAGTCACAGTAGCTATTTAAAATAAATTACTGGACCATATTAAACGATACAATAAACGAATTCCTTTATTACATGATTCACTCAAGGAACTTAAGGGGTCGAATGGTTAACAAAGTAACGACGTTCTATTTTTTATACTTGTATATCTACTACGAATACAATATTTTTGTTGTTTATGTAATGGTACTAAAAATGGTATTAAAAAGGTATCTTGTTTTAATATGAATCAGACATGTTTTTATATATGCGGTATATCTGCTTGTTAATGATTTTTAACTATTTTGATGTATAGTTTAATTTCTTGTGTATAACAGCTTAGGATAAGATGGGTTTGATATCTCAGATGATTAAAAACCCTTAAAAAATATACACAAAAATGTTTTTATAGTTTTATATCACAGTCTTAAAAAGTTTTTATATGTATAAATTTATCCATTTTCTATTTTTATTACATGTATATTCGATAAAGATATAATTTATACGTCAAACGATCCCGCTGTAAGCGATGTAGATAACTAAGTTACAACCAGACGTAGCTATGATATGATCAGGCACGCCAGAAATACTCGTCCTGTCGACATTATCGCATTAACGTTAGCAAAGGTCAGCCCTTGACATTTTAATGTAAAATCCCGTTTCGAATTACTTTTAATTAAAATCGCATACTACCTTTTACTCTTTGTGTATAAACGTTAAATCGTTTTAGGTTTGAAAAAAAACATTAACAAAACTTTTCAATCCCTAAAATTGTTTAATAATAAGTGTGTAGCTTATACTACTGTAATTAGTTGACAACCTTTGAAAGCTAAGTAACAAGTTATCATATGAAGTAAACATTCAATAACACCCATAGTTTTGCATACTCAGATACAGTTAGAATGCAAGTACATAAAAGACACGCCTTCGTTTACATCAGTAATGAGTGCAAACTGAAATGTACTGATAAACTTATGTTCTGGCTCGTTTTGAATAGACTGTTTTATTTATTTGTGATATTATACAACTACGACAATCATCACTTGATAAAAGAAATAAATTAAGTCAATTATTATTTAGTTAAGTTGTATATTAGCTTTCATAGGTATGCTAAAAAGCTTTTTAACGTAACTAAAAAAATAATTGTAAATTTCGTATTAATTTCATAAGAACAGTTAGAAATAACTAGACGTCGACCATAGTTTACTTGCTTGCTTTGCTTGAATACTTCTAGAAAACATATCTTTATGCCATTATTTTTTTCCCCGAGAATTATTTAAACTAATACTAAGTATAAACAAACAAATCTTTTTTCGTATCATATCATATTATATATTCTAGATTCCCGCGAATATACGAAAACGTGTACAGTACTTTGAACTACTTGTTTTAAACTACGTCAAATTTAAAAAATGAACTAAATGAAAAAAAAACATTTTCAAGAAACCATACATTGGAAAATCGCTAAAAAAATGTGTAAGTTATAAAAAATTCACCCTTCAATTTAATAAAAACTCATTTAAAACACGAATGAACGAACGAAGTTTTTAAATTGAAAACTATCAAAACATTATAAAACAGTAGGTATCTTTGAAAATCTCTTTGATTCGATTTCGTTGTCACTTATTGTGTTGTCTGTATTTAGCGACTGCTTAATTAAATTAAATTGGTTTCCCGAAAATAGTATTATACAAATTGACGATGATTTTTGAACAAATTAATGTTGATAATAAAATAAGCGCTTTTATTGCTTAAGATGACTCTTAAGCAATAAAAGCTCTTATTAAGCAGTGACCCTTATATTCTTGATATATTTTTGTATAATATTTAAAAAAAAAAACAAAGGAATTAAGAGGAGGCTCATAGGTAACTCAAGACTTAGGTGCGACAAAGTTTCTCGAATTTAACCTTGTACATACATCGATACACGTCGATAATAATTGATATTGGTACTTTGATGTGTTTCTGCTATCAAAAATCCAAACAATATAAATAATTTTGTTTATAAACCATAATGTGCTGTTTAGATAGCCATTAAAATATTAACACAGGTAATGTAGAAAACACTAAAAACAAACGTTTCTTTTTTAAATATATTGAATCTTTTCTCTTTTGTTCAATACTATTACAAAAAAAAATAAACGTTTCTATAACTTGTTACGTATTTAATTAATATTTAATAAAAGATACATAGAATTACCAAAATGGATTTACATTTTATCTATGTAAAAACTCGTCTTATAAACGAATTAATGGATGCACATACGCAATTGCGGCATTTCGATTTATACGAGTTACAAAATGTTACACTATAGCTATATACGTATTCAGGAATTTAATTGCACATTGCTTAAAAATAATTTGTATCTTTTCAGGTGACACCGACGAACATGGCCTTCCCAAAGAAAAGGACAAGAGCTACGACACCAACCTTTATCTCTATCATGTAAGTACATGTAAGGGTTTATCACAAACAATTTGCATAGAAACATATCTACAAAAAAAAATAGAAATTAACTAAAATCTTACTTTTCATATGAAAAAAAAATGTATTTCTATTTAAATCTAAAAATACTAAACGATACATCTAACAAAAAAGCTTCGAGTGCGTAAAATCAATTAAATATAACATATAATTTATGTAAGTAGAATAGTTGAATCATTAAATTATCTCTAATTCTCTATATCAGACAAAAATAAGACCCTTGTAAAATATGTAGAGACTTTACCTTTCACAGTAACCTTGTCCGATTAGTCAGTGCCAAGGTAGAAACTAAACCAATAATCGATCGGACTATAATACAGTCAGTCCGTCTCCACTCCAGACTCGGGGATTTATTACTATGGGGATTATTTTGTTATTTCAACAAACATATTATGAATACAAAGACAATGAACATCTATCACAACAAACCTCATTGTGACAACAAATCAATCAAAATACAATTATAAAGGTCATGCTATCTTATGTCTAATTTAGATAAAGTTTAGCTAAAACAGAAATCTCCAACACGCTACAAAATTTCATTAGATTCCAGGTGATTTATTTTTACACCGTTTACACTTACAGTGTACCTACTTAATACTGCCATAAATCTCAAGATAATCGCAAGCACGTTGTGCGGCAAGTAAACAGGATAGCACAACACTTAATATTGTTTGCTCCGTAAACACTTTACGGATTCATAAAATAACGAGCTGTGACAAAATTTCGACTATCTTCTTTATGCCAATTAAACTTTGACTATATGTTATACATTTTTTTTAATAATAAATCAGAAATTATTCCCCATCTCAAATAATGCTTTCACCAAAGTCTAACTTTCGGGTTATTTTTCCCATACTATTGCCCTAAATCTATTATGCTGTCATTGTATAATAAACCAAATACTTGTAAAAAATTAAATATAAATAAAATAATAGTATTTTAAAATACGAAGTTCTTAGACTAGCTACGGTAGATACCGCTACTCAATCGTAGCGATTGTAGGGGCACGTAACTCGTTCGTAGCACATTTCAAGGCGATGCTTGACGTAACGTCGTAGCGCTACGAACCAATTTCATACACGAATAAATTTGTTCGATTACGCGCTATCTTAACCCTTAGATATTTCTATTTAAAAATAAATTTCGTTTAACACTTATGTAAATAATTTACATATATCATAAAAATACTGCGCATTGATTTGAAATTGTTGAATCTATTTATAATACTATTTTTATATTATCTTCTACGATTTAAGTGTATGGTATGATTTACAATAAGATTTAAAAAATTTAAACAAAATTTAAGTAGGCTAAAGTCTCACAACATCATGTCTTAATAATAAATTTCGTGTAACCTATTTGGAGACTATAAGAAAAAGTAATAAAGACGAGATTGAAAGCGGCTCCGCGTGAATCCGCATTAAATCCATCATAATGTGAGCGTACAATGTAATCGAAGTTGAAATTATTACGCAAAACGAGAGCACATTCATAGCGCTTATAAAATATCAGAAAATACCGTTTTCACATCAATTTGTACATAAATATTTAAATTTAATGAGCTTTTTTTCTATTTTTGTAAAATATGTAGTAGACGTAATAATAATATTAAACCAAACCAAAAGAGCCTGTGAACTTCCACCTCCAAACAACGGCCTTCACGTCGTATATATAAAGTATATAAGAGATATATACGTAGTATGTAAGAAAAAGGTTGTAGCTTAATCCGCCACGCTGCTCCACTGTGAGATGCCAATTTAATTCTAATACCAAGAGTAACGGTTGTATTTATAAGTGTATATTAACAAATACAGAGAGTGTATATATATATATATATATATATATATATATATATATATATGTGTGTGTGTGTGTGTATATGTATGTATGTTTGTATATGTATATGTTTATATGTATTTATGTGTGTACTGTATTTATACATTTTTATGTAATACGTTATGTAATTTTTAGTATAGTTAATATTATTTGTAGTATGTGTATATATGTATCCATGTTTGTGTGTATATTTGATTTTCTTCCTGTTTTCTTTTATTTTAAGTCTGTACACTCTTTCCGCTTTTTTCACATTATCTCCTCCAAACTGGTTGTCTGGAAGAGATCGCTATTTAGCGATAAAACCGCCTGTTGTACATTTCTTTTTGTGAATATTTTAATAAATTGTAAACTTCTTTTTATGTGTACAGTAAAATGTAAATTATTATTATTATTACTATATAGAAAAATGCGTTATTATGATTTTAATATTTAGAATCACGTTTTTGTTACAAAAACGAGTTTGCTTTCCGTTCGCCTCGCCCGATCACACTTTTCGTACCGCTCTCGTCACGCATTCACCAGCTACTCCCCAAGTGAAGCATGCGTAAAGAAGTTTTACTTCAATAAGATAACATTATACAAACTCTTCAATATTCACTCTGTTTACGTCACACTCAATTTTTTTTCAACACAGCTACAATAACTCAAAATAAAAAAATATTATCCAATTCCCGTTCAAATCAAAAATAGTAATTGATATTCATATTTTATATCCCTACTATAACAGAAAGCGTAAAATCGGCGCAACAATTTTGAAATAATTGAACTCTTTTTCAAACCATTTATGAAAGTCGATGCAAATTCACTGATCTCGTTTTCCGTAGTATGATATTATTTCATAAATATCTATAAGAATTTCAAAATAAATTCATTAAACTCGATTACCTTCGTTAGTGTGTGGTGTTTTAATAACGAGACGAACCGGCCGGAAATTTAATTACGGTCGCAGGTAGTTATTTATACAGTAGACGTAACTGGGGTTCAGGACAATTATTGTATTATCAGGTTTTAACCTGTATAGTCAGCTTTTGTTATTTTTTGTTAGAAGTTCTAATTTAGTCATCCCAGTTAATTGTAACTACTGCTATAAGATGAACTTTTTTATGATCGGTCAAGAATAATAAAAAAATAAAACAGGATAAAACAGAAATAAATTTTCATATTCTCAATTTCGCTGCTATGTTCATATTTCCTCTTATAATTTTTTGTACAAAAATTCGAAGCATTTTTGATTACAGTATGATTTCCAATAACAAAGAAACGTATTTCGCAATATTCTGACAAATTGTATGTACACGTTATTTAAGGTATAAGACATATTACTTTATACAAAACGTTACAAGGACGGATATTGGGCGGCCTTCGTAGATTATCTGAAGTTCTTGAGCTGAGGTCGCGCCAAAGCCTAAGAGCCATCAATACCAAAAGAAATGAAATGGTGCTCTGAGCGTCTCGGAAAGGTCAAGCATTCTTCAGTTACGCTTTACGAATAAATTACTTAGGGTTCTGAACGTCTTGAAACTTATCCTACTGCGTGGCTTTGCTTAAAAATGTCAAAAATTAAAGAAATTATTTTTATTTTTCATATATATTGCCACAAATTAATAAGTAGAGGCCGGCTAACTAGTAGCCGAGGCAAGTAGGCGGCCTCTCCTTATAAGCTTTTGACAGACTCTTTTCAATAGACACATTGTATTCACATCTGACTGATATACTAACGATCGTAATTTTGCACATATAACCCCCGCATATTTGTTATACACAAAGCTTATATTTTTGCCATGCTGATTTTTGACATTGTGTGCTTGTTTAAAACTCTCGTCTCTCTTGGTGCTGTGGAGTATGAGGCGTTTATGATTAAGATCAACCATTTACATACATCCTATCGGTTTACTGATTTATATACTAAACCGTTGCGATTTATTCTATTAACGATGATCACGATCTCGTGAAAAAAGTCGCTTACGTGTTTTGAGCAATAATGTACGAGTATTTATCTCATCCTCTCCTATACACATTTGTGTGTTTGTGTCTTTATCTTTCTTCAGAGATTAATAAATAAAGCGTATTATTCGGTGCAGGATTACATAATTGATATAGATGTGTGGAATTAGTGACGCTGTATTTTATGCAAGATATTATTAATTCTGTACTAACACACAGTTTATATATTATTTTCAAAAATGTAGCTGCGGAGTTTCTTACCGATTCTTCTCTACAGAATTCCGACTCGGTGTTAGCTTGACTATATACACAAATAATAAACACTTTAAAATTTTAAATCGTAAAATGACGATTCGAAAGTGGTCTTGGGGCCTATTTGAATAAAATTATTTTTTATTTTGATTTTGTTCGTGATGCATTTTCGTTTTTACCGAGTTTCAAATCACAACGATTCTAAAGAAGTTTCAAGCTTCAAATATTTATGTGGTAGCTCTGTCATTTGGTATGTGGTTCAAATTAAATGTTTAACAATAATAATCTTTTTTTTTTATTTAGAACCGTTCACAATTTTATACTTTGCTATAGATAAATTGTGGGATGGCTTGGTAATATTTTAGTCATCAGCAGCTTACACATGATACTAAAAATATTACTGAACCAACTAATAAACAAATACATATATTTAAGTTATTATATGATTTGCTTATCTGAATACGTAGTCTACTAATTAAATTGAACTCGTAATTGGCGCGGCCGTAATTTAAAGTAATCTTACGATTAAGTAATATATGTTTTTTTACTCATTTACAGAGATAGAAACTAGTATTAAATTAGAATAAATAAAAACATAGAGTATTTGTTAAGTTAAATATTCAAGTTTATATTTTTTACAAGCTGTATTTCTCATCGGACATAAGAAAGAATATTTTGAAATGTACAACAAAATCGATAGTCTATATATTTCCTAAGGCGTTGTAGGTAATATTTATTTATATAAAGATACGGCGACGTATGAACAATACAACTTTCATTAAATGGTAATCTATTAATTACACCTACGTAAGTACAAGGTTCGCTCATATTGAATCCTGTATCGGATTCCGAATGAACCAACTTGATTGCGGCAGTAATCCTCAAGAGATTCCCGTTTTAAATAAAGCGGTGCGTAATAGTGACACGACAAATGGAAACAAATTGAAGAAGCTGAGTAATAAATAACTCGTGTTGTGGCCTGCTGTTTTATTGCAAGTGAAAATTTACAACAGCCCTAACCGTCGGCAATTTAAAACGTTTCATGATTCTTAGTTCGAGTAGAATTTACTGTAAATATTTTACAATTTGCTATTAGTTTAGCTTTTTATAGTAATAATTTATTAATTTCATATTTTATTAGTAACTTCAAGAATGTGTTTAAGTAATATTTTAATATATTCATTTAATGTGTATTCACAAATACAAGCCATAAATATGATAATTTTCAATATTAAAACCAGTATGATAAAACCTACTGGGGCTATGTTTAGGAAAAAATTAGTTCGCTTTCTTCATCTAATAATCAGAAAAACGTCAAGTTTTTCATATAGTCAAAATAAGTACAAAATAATAAAATGATGTACTTGGATGTAAATTTTTATCCGACTTCAAAAAAGGAGGAAGTTACTCAATTCGACCGTATATATTTTTTTGTGTATGTCCGGGAATAACTTCGTCGTTTATGAACCGATTTTGATAATTCTTTTATATTTTTGTCAAAAGTAGACCTTTTTAACTCACAATTATAGTCAGTTATGTCTATAAACACTTATTTATTTATTTTTGAATAAAAATTCAAACATTTTAAAAGCTCTTATTCGTAAAAGCTTACTTACTTACCTTGAATATGTATTCTATATACAAAGTTCTATATACAAGTCTTAGGTAAGTGACGTTCTCAAACCAGACAACCATTTCAACATTTGAACGTTGAAGCAAAAAAGTACAAGCAAAGCCAGCAATGCAAATAAACCGTGAATAGAAAACGAGCACTTTAAAATCGAGCTCGAGTAAATCTCTCCCAACGAGTTATATTAAAATACTCAGTTAAAATATATTAAATCAATGAAAAAAGCATTACTCATACTACCATGTATTTGACACACACGCATATTATATTTTTTTTGTTGATTGTCAGTCGGTAGTCAAATTTAAAATTTAAAAAAAGGTTCTATATTTTCATTATTTTTTGTTTTCTTTAATTTAAATTTCTAATTATGGTCAAATTTCGATCTCTTGGCGACCACTAGTTTTAATTATATTTCATATACACACACACACAAATAATCATAAGTAAATTTTCATATACATAAAATAATATTCTAATACATATTATGTATATGATAAATTTTTATATACATAACACGTACACAACATGATGATACATTAGGGTATCTAACAATTTATTATTTATTTAAACGTGTGTTAATAGCTAAGAAAAAAAATCAAATTTTTCTTATATTAATTAAAAAATATTTAACCACAGGAGGAACTCGAAGATCGACCCCGAGCAGCTACGTTTCTCAGTTCGTTGGCGGATTACTCGAACACCATCCCTACTGCTTCAGCGGCTGACCCAGATGCTCCTAAGCCGGCACCACCAGCACGAATGGGCACGCTTATTGGCGTGTACCTCCCATGTATTCAAAACATCTTCGGCGTCATTCTCTTCATTCGTCTAACATGGGTGGTCGGTACAGCTGGTGCTATTCAAGGATTTTTAATTGTGCTCGTCTGCTGTTGTACGGTAAGAACCAAGATAAGATACTGTTAAAATATTAATATTAGAACAGTGTAGTGTAATTTTTTACTAATAAAAATCTTAGTAACTCCAAAAATTTTTCTCAAACACATAAAAACAAAATGTATGTTTCATTGTAAATCTAACTTAAAATCTAGCTTAGATTTTGAACTTGGTACAGTAGATCTATCTAGAAGTGAAGTTACTATTCTATTTTATAAACAATTCTAGGGAAGTCTTTAACTTCTTCTTTAATCAACGCTAATAACCACACTGGATATTTACCTACGAGTATTTAATAAACCAATAATTTAAACAATTATAAAGAGAGAAAAAAGTTGTATAAATAAAGTCTCCTTTTTGGCACAGACGATGCTAACTGCGATCTCAATGTCCGCTATTGCAACAAACGGCGTGGTGCCCGCGGGTGGGTCTTACTTTATGATCGGTCGATCATTGGGCCCGGAGTGCGGAGGCGCAGTCGGCATGCTATTCTACACGGGCACAACACTTGCAGCGGCTATGTATATTGTTGGAGCTGTCGAAATCGTTTTGGTACGAAAAAAATTTTTTCTACAGTTCGGATTGCATATGTTTTTTCGTGACTTTTCTATAATTATGTTACATCGTTTCTAAGTTTAACTCTTATTTTACGAAAAAAAGACAACCACTGCTGCATCACAAAACTGTGAATGTTGCAGTAGACCAGAGTGATGGAATAAGCAAAGCACCGTTGCTCCTACATGGAGAAAGCTCAGCTGTGTCATGCTGAATTAATCAAAATAAAACAAAAACAGTAAAATAGTTTAAAACATATTATTATAAATTGTAATAAAAGCCCTTGTACGATTGAAGATTTTATCGTTTTGTTTTCTTCTTTTCAAAACGATAAAAACTTTTCTCCTTTTTTTCCTCTTGAGAGTAAAGAACCTTACAGACGGTATCACAAATTAGCTTGAAATAAAAATGTTATGGGAATGAATATGTCGTATAAAGTTATTGAGGCTATGATTTATTTTAGAGGTAGAGCCCGATCTGCAGTAAAATTTATTTTAACATTTATTTATAAAATTATAAGTAGAATTACAAACACTGCGTCTTGAAAATAATAAAATAAATCTTTTGTTTGCTAGACTTACATGGCACCGTGGATGTCCATTTTCGGTGATTTCACAAAGGATCCAGAAGCTATGTATAACAACTTCCGAGTGTATGGAACCGGGCTGCTCTTGATTATGGGCATGGTCGTATTTGTTGGCGTGAAATTCGTAAATAAATTCGCAACGATCGCGCTGGCTTGTGTTATACTCTCAATATCTGCCGTCTACGTTGGTATCTTCGTCAACTTTAATGGAAATGATAAACTTCAGTAAGACTTTATAGTATTTTCATTACTTCTATTATTCTGTAAGAGATTTATCTGTAGCATTCAAAGTTTAGTCTATAAATTAAAAGCAATTTTATTTACTTGACGACGCGCTGGCGCAACGATCACAGCACTGGTTTATGGCTGTTGCGCTGGCGGTTGTAGGTTCAATCCCCGCCCATGACAAACATTTGTATTAACCATACAGTGTTTACCGTGGTCTGGGTGTTTGTGCAATCCTTGCGGGTCTCCCCACCGTACCTCGGAGAGGACGTTAAGCCATCGATCCTGGTTGTTATCATGTACAAACTGATACTCATAGTAGGGAATATATCCATCAACCCGCATTGGAGTAGCGTGATGGATTAAGCTCTGTTCATTTTCCTAGATGGAGAAAGAGGCTTATGCGCAGTGGTGGGATATTACAGCCTAACAAGCGTATTTACTTAACATAATGTCTGGTTTTAGGATGTGTGTACTTGGAAAGCGATTATTGAAGGATATACATATTGACAACTGCACTAAAGACATTGGAGGAGAATTATATCAACTGTTTTGTGCTAATAACACTTGTGATCCATACTATCAGGCTCATGAAGTTAGCATTGTTCAAGGCATTAAGGTATTATTTCGATTATTTTGAGCTTACTTTATAATTACATATGTCAACACACAATAGATCCGTATCAATATCAAGCATCAACCATTATTCTATTACAAAACACACCTTTACCTGAAATTCTGAATGAAATTTATGTGCTGACTTTGTGTATTTGTTTATATACTAACTCAAATATTTATCATTTCATCAGGGTTTGTCAAGTGGGGTATTCTTCGATAATTTACAAGACTCTTTTCTACAACTTGGGCAATATATTGCTTACGGCAAAGAACCAGACGATATTGAACAAATGGAACGTCCTACTTATAACCAAATTTATGCTGATCTCACGACGACGTTCACTATCTTAATTGGAATATTTTTCCCATCTGTTACGGGTAATCATTTTTTCAATGACTCGTAAAATAGTTGTAAGAGAGAAGGTCTGATACGAATTAATTATCTTTTACTTACAGGAATTATGGCTGGTTCTAATCGTTCTGGAGATTTGGCTGATGCCCAAAAAAGTATACCCATTGGTACCATCTGCGCTATTCTGACGACGTCTACCGTTTATTTATCTTGTGTATTACTTTTCGCTGGAACTGTAGACAATTTGTTACTTCGTGATAAGTATGTATACACATGGATATATAACTATATACGCAGTAGTTTAAATTATTTAATTGCCATGTTATTTAAATATGAATATCATAATACTATAACTTTATAAAAATTGTTTTCCTTTATTAAGGTATATAATCTACTTTCCAGATTTGGTCAATCTATCGGCGGTAAACTAGTAGTAGCCAATATGGCCTGGCCAAACCAGTGGGTTATACTGATTGGTTCTTTCCTTTCAACGCTCGGTGCAGGATTACAATCGTTAACAGGCGCACCTCGGTTACTCCAAGCGATAGCTAAAGATGAAATTATACCGTTTCTTGCTCCATTCGCTGTTTCTTCCAGCAGAGGAGAACCTACAAGGTTTTATATTATTTTAAGTTATTCTTTCGATGTTTAATAAAATATAATTGATATTTTTAGAATACAAAGACGCTATTTATTTTGCAGGGCTTTACTGTTAACCATGTTGATCTGCCAATGTGGCATCCTCCTCGGTAACGTTGATATACTGGCCCCGCTGCTTTCAATGTTCTTCCTTATGTGCTACGGTTTCGTGAATTTGGCTTGCGCTCTGCAAACTCTACTGAAAACGCCAAACTGGCGCCCGAGATTCAAATACTATCACTGGTAACTTTAATAATATAGTGCTGTAAATAAATAAACGTTTATCCTTTTTTATCGGAGTTTGCTTAAATTTTTAGACGGTTAGTGTAATCGTTATTTTACTGATTTCAGGTCACTTTCTCTTGCTGGGCTAACGCTGTGTATCTCTATTATGTTTATGACATCGTGGTTCTACGCTATTATTGCTATGGGCATGGCTGGACTTATTTACAAATATATTGAATATCGAGGGTTAGTTTATCAACCAATCATTAACAGGCTAAATGTTACTCCCACTACACATTTATACACAGCAGATTATTATTTAAATGGTTTTCAGAGCTGAAAAAGAGTGGGGAGATGGTCTTCGTGGTTTAGCCCTTTCTGCCGCTCGCTACTCCCTCTTACGCTTAGAAGAAGGTCCACCGCATACGAAGAACTGGCGGCCGCAAGTTCTTGTTCTTGCAAAATTAAAAGATGACCTTAATCCGAAATATCGTAAAATGCTAGCGTTTGCCAGTCAACTTAAAGCTGGTAAGACTGACTTGTAATATATACACATAAGTTCATTTAAGAAAATTTGAATTTTAACATATTATATTTTTTGTACATTTCACAGGCAAAGGTCTTACGGTGTGTGTATCAGTCTTGGGTGGAGACTTTACTCGACGGGCTGGAGAAGCATCTACTGCACGACAAAACCTACGCAAATGTATGAACGACGAAAAAGTTAAAGGCTTCGTGGATGTTCTTGTATCACCTGACATTGCTGATGGACTAAGTCACTTGTAAGATATATTTATTTGTATTTCATATTATCGTTTGTACGATATAAATGTAATTTATTAATATTTTTGATATTATTTTCCTACAAATTATATCGACAGTGTACAAACAACGGGCCTTGGTGGATTAAAACCTAATACAGTGATTGTGGGGTGGCCGTATGGCTGGCGGCAGTCAGAAGATGAGAGGACTTGGCAAGTATTCCTACACACTGTGCGTACCGTCACGGCCGCGAGAATGGCAATGTTGGTGCCTAAAGGAATTAACTTCTTCCCAGATTCAACTGAGAAGGTAAGCTTTCAAGAAATTATACGATGATATTTTATCAGACGCTATTTTCAAAAAATGAAAAATATTACTTAGAGTACCTTACTTAATAAGTATATTGGTTTTTAGTAACAGGCCCACTTTTCGTGAAGTAAGTTAATTTTTGCTTCACAAATATATTCCATATTAGTTTCTACAATATTATTAAAGGCAAGATTATGTAATTTTAGGTCTCTGGCAACATAGACATTTGGTGGATTGTCCATGATGGTGGTATGCTGATGCTGCTTCCCTTCCTTTTGAAACAACACCGCACATGGAAAAACTGCAAGATGCGTATTTTCACTGTTGCCCAAATTGAAGATAATTCAATAAAAATGAAGAAAGATCTCAAGATGTTCCTGTATCAGCTACGTTTGGAGGCTGAAGTGGAAGTCGTAGAAATGGTTATACTAACATTATAATATTTTGTAAAAATTTTGACTAATTTTTTTTTGTAATAGCATCAAAAGTTCCAATAACCTCTCAGAGCGGAAATTTGTTTCTTGTGAGTGGTTGTCCTTATTTCCATTCACTTAGCCTCGAAGAGGACGTGCATGCGCTGGACTCGATTGTTACTCGTAGTTTAGTAACAATTGTTACCCTTGTTAGAAAAAAAAATTGCAATTAATATAGGAGGTGTAATTGAAGGGGGCCAGTTGAAATTTGTATTTGTGTGTTGTAATAGAGGCTGACTAAAAGTGGTTTTTTTTGAAATTTTAACCAGAAAGAAGTTTATGGCTTAAGGGATTTTACAGAAATGGAAATACAGATTTAGTACGATATCATTTATAATTAATTATTAAATAAATACAGATTCGGTTACTCCTAGTAATGCTTGTGACCAATCTCTACTTTTATAAATTTTATTTACAAAAAGTTTTTTTTTTAATTTCAGACTGATAGCGATATTAGCGCGTACACTTATGAACGAACCCTGATGATGGAACAACGTAATCAAATTCTACGTGAACTTCAACTTAACAAAAAGGAAACTCTCGGAATGGTAAGTTCAAATGAAATCACTTAATTGATATTATTCACTAAAATCACTATGGATTCAAAGCTAAATTTTCGTATTAGCTGTGTACTTATTAAATGTGCTATTTATTTATATAATAAAGTGTGGCTTGTTCAACTACACAACATAAAGTTAAAATAACTAATGTGCCGTTTGTCTATCGCTGCCGATACAGATGCAAAATTTGGTCGACTATCATGAACCAAACGCTGAAGAGAAATTACCTCTGGTAAACTGGATTTTTCCCTCGATCCAATCCATTTTTAATGTGCATTTTAGATCTCGTTTGTTACCTAATATTTTTGTCGTTAGCTCTCGCATTTTCATATCATTCTCATCACGCCGTCCGTCTCACAGATGTTATCGGATGTTGCTTAAGATCTGATCTTTTTATCAATTAATCCTTAATTTTAAGTTTATAATTATTATTATTTTTAGATCTGTTTTGAAGATTTCTTTGTTAAACATCTGATATGTTACTATCACGCTCATTATATCATTTTTTGTAACAATTCTTTACATGTGCTAAACCGCTAAATGTTCGTCAGACACTTATTGGCTTTCGATGTTATTATTACCTTTACTTATATTTTTCACTTTTTTTAGTAATCATCTTTTCAAAACACATTATTTATTTGATGCACTTTTGTAAATTAGAAGTAAATTAATGTAAACTATCAACAAGTAGATTGTTTATGGTTTTAGTGATACCTATATACATATAATGTATCGATAACACATACTTTCAAGATATATTATATAGAAACTAACATTTATCTTATTTTAATTTTTACTTTTAGATTTTACTTTATGAAAAGATCTTATAAGTCATTGTAAATCCTCAGACCGAAAGATTGATGTTATGTACAATGATTTATAATATTTGCAATTTTTCAAACTTACTTATACTGTCAACTGCGACATTAAATTATAACAACATTCAAGAATTTGGATCAATACAATTTGGCAGGTACAAGCAATAGTGGACCACCACCACGCGGACGTTAAAACGGCAAGCAAAGTCCGTTTCGCAGAGCCTGGCTCCGAGCCCGTCCCTGATGATGCACCGTCACCTCCCCTCGCCGAAAATGATGAAAAAGACAAGGACGAAAAGGTGATTGTTAATGAAATTGTTATATGTGATACGCTTGCTATAATTTCACCGACTATTACAAAGTAGGTTGCAGAATTTTCAATAATACTAATTTGGTTTCAACCTATCATTTGACACATGACATTTATGTGTGATTATAAAAAATAACGTGGTTGAGTCTATTGATTACTAATAATTACACACATTAAAGATATGAAAGGATTTAACTGAATCATATTATCTTCTTTTTTTTCTGAAAAAAAAAACAACATAAGACTGAAATTGAGATCCCCAATTCTTAAGCAAAGACTTATCATTAGCTTTTTGTGTTTCTATGAATCACAAATTTTGTTTTTTTTTTTATTATTTTATTTTAATTAACATCAAGCTAGAACCACACTATCTTTTGATAACTTTAAAAATATATAACCACTCAATTACGAATACATGACTTAAGAATTCAGTTCTTGAAAGCAAATCCATTTGTTTTCAAGAAGTGAAAAAAGTAACGAGACATTTATTTTGTTTTAATGGACGGAACTGCTTAATTATTATTTTTTTTACAATTATTTGGTTAAGTTTTGCATGTTTTAGCTAATCATAATGAGTCCTAGCGAATTTACACACGGTGGTCATATGTTTGCAATGAGTTTATTCACGTTAATTTGTTCACTTTAGTTTTTCATACCACATTAGCTAAGAGTGGATGTTTGAATGTCAGTAGTCAGTGATCGTTTTACAATTTAAATAATATATGACATCCCGTGTTTCATTCGCCTTGAATCCGTCATGTGCAACGCTCGGTGCGCGATACGAAAAAAATTTAAACGAAATTTCGAAATGGAACAATCAAAAATTGGGGTAAATATTAGGACGAATTTCGAAGTAGTTTGTTGCACATAATCGATTCAATGTGGGACTCGCCCGATGAACGCTCGCAGTGTGAGTCACCGCCGCCCGACGCCGACAAGCACGCGGACGGCAACCCCAACGGCGACGCACTTAACCCCAAGCCCAACATGCCCAATATTACTCCGTAAGTTGATTTTTATATCCCTAATTTTATTAATAAATCCAAAATTTTCAAATTATTTTTAATAAATTGTGATAGATGTAACAATTTTTCAAAGCTTAAAGTTGTTCATTTTCATTTTGCGAAACTCGATATTTCGACATTAACGAATGTCTTGTTCACTAGAATTTTTAAGGATAAAAATAGAGTGAGTTAAGACCGCACAGCAGAGATGAAAATTTCATTGGCAATCGCAATAGTTTATAATATAATAATAACCATTAAATTAATAATGACGATTATTACGTATTAATTGAATATACTAAACACGGTGACATAACAGCGAAGAGCAGCTGACTGTGTCTTTATCGCTCGGGCACACTCGCGGTCCCAAGTTCACCCGATCGAGTCTTTCACCTCAAAGCGTGACGGATCAACCTAACTTGCTACCTACGAAAAAATGTATGAGCGGTACGCCAAAAGAAGTTTTCACTTCATAAATATTCATATTTTATGCAAACTGTGCAAGCGTGGAAAATGAAACGAATGAGGACAAAAAAAACCTAAAAACTGGTTCAAAGTTTTAGAAGTAGTTTCAAAGTTTATCGATTACATACAAGCAGACAAACAAACAGTTTTTCTATGCATAATTTTGATTTAGAAACATCAAATTATAAAATGTATGTGGTATGCAGTGACGAGGGCACTGTTCGACGAATGCACACGGCTGTGAAGCTGAACGAGGTGATAGTGTCGCGATCGCACGACGCACAACTAGTCATACTGAACCTGCCCGGGCCGCCGCGCGACACCAAGCTCGAGAGGGAATCGAATTGTAAGACATGAAAAGTTTCTTTTTCATTTAATTTTATGGAGCATTCCTCATAAAAATAACGATATGCATACATAACTCTCTACATTCCAATAACGAACAGATTCATTTTCGCATTTCTTGTAACACTATCTCATCAGTTAATAATATTTATCTTGTAATACTTTGGAAGAAATTAAAAAAAAAAAATACTGAAAAAAGTATTTCAGTAAATAAATTTCATTTTCGTCGTTTAAAAGAAGAAGGATTAAGAATTAGCAAATGGCAACAATTTAAAAATTGTTGCCATTTGACGACAAATATACACTTCAAGATACATTAAAATATACCATTCAGGATAATAATTATATCGGTAACGATTTAAACTGTATTTCGATAAACTATAACAAAATCTATTAATGTGTAACCGATTTTAATATCTATATTTTTAAATTACAGATATGGAGTTCCTCGAAGTACTGACGGAGGGGCTGGAGAAGGTACTGATGGTGCGCGGCGGAGGACGCGAAGTGATCACTATCTACTCGTGAACGCGCACCGCGACCTTCCCGCCTCGTAATATTAATCTTTTTACTACAGGAATCTATTTTGAACTATCAGTAACGTTCGGGTCTTCGAACAAAATTTACAAATGTCTACGTGATATGTTCGGAACTGTTTCGTACTCTGTTTTAATGGATCTTTTAAAAGGTTGGAGTTTGCGTCTTGTTGATAGTTTTGTAAAATTAACAATCGCATAATAAACCCGTCTCGCACGAACGGACGGTCGGGCCGAATATTATGTTGTATAATTCGTTTATATAATATGTCTATCGTATTTACTTACGACTACTGAAAATATATTGATGTTTGTTTGAAACATAAATGTTAGATTAGATCTAAATTTTGTTACATTTGACGCTTAGTGATGATTAATTTAATGAAATTATATTCATTGTTGTATACATGCATATGTGTGAAATTACGTAATCACTTAACGAGTGTGAATCTTCAAGAGCCTTAACTTAGGTTAGCTCGACGTTAGTTCTATTATTATCTAGATTAGTTGAAAGTTTCATCATTATGAATTACCGATACACATCCAAATTTTGAACCTATCTCTTTAGTTTAATGACGATAACATTTACAATGTTGACAAAATTTTAGATAATTTATAATCATTTATTGACATGGGACGGATTTTAATCTAAATTAAATGAACTTTGTAAATAGTTATTTTGTTCTAAGAATATTGTCTGCTCAAGTTAATATTACAATGGGACTGAAAATCGATGAAATTTAAATATTTACCTCCCGAATCACTGTAGAGACACTAGTCTAGTCATTCTTGAACGATTTTACTTTTCAATAATTATATGTTGATTTTTTATATCTAAATGATGGTTTCGTCAATCATTCTCTTTCATACAGTATGTCAGGTACTATGTATATTTTGACCAAGATTATATATTACTATTTTATTATTATTTCTATATTTGCGTTGTTAAATGGAAAAAAATGAATGTTCAGCATTTTTTACATTTTTTAATAGTGTCAATCCATGAAAATTATTACGCACATTCGCGTAGTTAGCTGATTTCTTACTGTGATCATTTATATAATGTTTGTGTCATCTGTATAATAATGTATTTACACCTATAAACTTACAAAGTAGGTGTTTTATTCGTAAGAAAATTATAATCCTTCTTATATAATATAACAACTTAAGAGGACTAACACCACAATCCTCTACAAGATCTTTAGTTATAAGACCTACTATTAAGAAATGTTCGAAATATTTCTAAGTTATTACTGTCATAAATCTACATCATCTTGAACCAATTTTGTTAAAAACGTATAATTTTGTTACCTTATCTTCTAAGTAATATGTATTTATAAACAATTTATAATATTTTCCACAGTAATTTAGCTAATTTAATTATTTAAGTATTATCAAACCCATATATATATTAAAAAAAAATTAAACAACAGTCACTAAATTCATCTATTATCTGTGACTGGAAAAAAATTTACTTAACCTACTTAATGAAGTAAAATTGTCAATTTTTTTTTATTTTGATGACACTATATAAGATGACAAAGTAACGAGTATTAGGTTACTGCCAAATAGAATTTGATGTTGTAATTTCCCAGTCCTTAAGCGATTAGGTAGTTAATTCTAAATTAATTCATGATTCGAAACTTTGTAATAATAGGGAATTAGATCGATTGAATTATAGAATTAAGATTAGTGCATGATCAATTTTGTGACTATTAGACGATAAACGTAATTATTATAATTATAAATCTATTTAATTATATCAATTAAAGTTACTAATGGCAGAAACAATTAATTTTTGTCTAGACTACTCTACATTGTCCCTATCGTCGTCTTATGAAGAACATGACAAACGAACCCTTAATTAAACCTACTTACCTAAAATTGTATAATACATGTAATAAAAACATAAATAACAAATAAACAAACTATGTGCTCTGTTTATTAATTTACGTAAAATTTATTATTCATACACAATGTAGCCCTTACATAACCTACATACAAATGTAATTATTTTTGATAATTTTATTTCATCTCGATGATGTATATAGGTTTACCTAAAATACTGCCGTAATATAAAACACTTTGAAACGAATACAATCTGATCATATTGCGACAGAATTATATGTCTATTTTTTATTACATTTTTAATATTTCGAATGACGCGCTTTTATAGCCATGGGTGACAAGCATCTATTGAAAAGTTATTTTTCGCAATCTTTCCCTACGTGATTTAAAATCATATATGTATAATTCTGTCACTGCAATATCAAAGTTAGGCTATGTAACCTATACCGTACCGTCATAATATAGATATGACATACATAAACATTTCATATATATGTGTCATATACATATATATGACGACCTTACATCGTCATTTTCAAGTGTGCTTGTATATATTTGTGCCGTGATTTTTAACGTGATACACTTTGTGATGTTCATAATGGAGTGGTACTGAAGATTGATAAACAGATTTTATTTGATAAAATTAAGAAGATACTATATCGAAATTTCAATATATAAAACTGATTCTTTAAAAGATATAATAGTCAAACGTATATATATATACATGAATGTGTTCTTTATCACTTGGTGATATAAAATATCCAGAATCATAACAATAGTTGACATATCTTAATTTTTACAAAGCCACATTCAGACGTGAAAATTATATTTATAAATAGTATATATTTAACTGTTTATGCCTATTAATAGGCACTGATAAATTCTGATTCAAACATAGTTCAAAACTTGCTTTATATGCCTTTTTATGATGTCTACCTGAATTATATTAAAAGTAATAATAAAATATTTAAGAATTTAAAAAGAAATTATTATTTACTGAAATGTCGAATTAAAAAAAAATTAAAACTCGCATTATCAGATGATGAAAATTATGACACATAATACACAATTAAAAAATGCATGTGTGTGTAATTCACACACAGCAGAAGTGAAACTTCTGAAATGTCGTAGGAAGGTAGGCCGTTGCGATTTGTTCTATCGATGATCACGGTCTCGGTGAAAAAGGTCGTAAGTGGCATCGCTTACGCGTTATAAGCAGTAATGTATTAACATTCTCTCCTATAAATTTATGTTTATCTTGCTTTATCGTGACGCATTTTTCGTTTCATCGAGTTTTAAATCATGACGATTCTAACAAAGTTTCACTTCAAAATATTTACACTAACCACATTAAGTACACTATTGTTATGTGCCAAAGTTCAAAATTTCTCTAAAAATTATTTTCACTGCTAATATTAAATTAGAATCTACCAAGTAGAGTTATCATAAGAGAAACAATTTGACGTTTAATGAATTTGTGGGTGTATTTGTAATAGATTTCGAGATAATATTGTGTGGTAGAAATATTAAGTTGACTAAAATAGCTATACTCGTATCGTACAGCATATAATGTGCACATAGTTATGTATAAACTTCAAATAGAATGAAATATCGTGTTCGTATTTTCAATCTATTCAAAGAAACCTATCTCTAGGATAACCTTAATAATAAAGATTTATTAAATATATCTAACTCTATCGAGTGTCTTGTAACTTATAAAAAATGTCTACTTTAGATTTTAGGCTGTGAGCCAGCGTAAACACATTCATTAAAAATTGATATTTCAAGCTAGAGTTGCTGTGATACACCATTTGGCTATAAAGTATAGAGAGTATTCGTTTCTGCCTATAGCTTTTATTGATAAAGGCTAATTAAAATTTAAATGAAAATTGTTTTTGGCTTTATAACTTGAGAACTTCTTTTGCAAAGATCATGACTGTTAATAAATAATCACGTTCTTTTAAACATCAGAAGTAATTATAGTATAGTGGTTAGTATTAAAAACAATTTTTTGGATTTTTATGTGTTACAAATAATTAACTTTTTGGTCTGCAAAATTCATCCAAAACTACATGAGTTTTTACTTGTAAAAGCTGTCTTATACATTAATAAAATAATTATTCAAATAATAATTCTAGTAAATTAGAATGTGAGTAAATTTAAGAAAAAGATGTTATGAGTATAATAAAAATAATTATAATAACTAGCTGTCGATTTATTTGACATCCCTGTTCCTATTTCAAAATTAACCTTAAAAATTATAAGTAATTAGTTATAACTTTTTAACTTCCTCATGCCGTTTTACTTAAAAGGGTAGGGTGACCGAGCTTAGCTCGGTATTTTTAGTAAATCGTGTTTCTTGGGAATCATTCCCGAGTGGTCCTCTAACGTCCCTGCGCAGCAGTGCGCGCGTGGACGCTAAATGGCGACGTGCCGTCAATTAAAAATTTTATATTATATTTTTAAGCTAGTGAAATAAAGTAATTATTTAGTTACAACACTAGCATTTAAAAAAAAGACTGAGTAGGTATAATAACTGTTTTTCAGACGTCTGGTAATGATTAAGTAGAAATTACATGCTACTAAAAAGTAAGCGCGAAAAGAATACTTGCAACATATTCTATCATATTATTAAACGTGCCAAAAATGTATGTATTTCAAAAAAAAACACTGCAATAATTAATAATTCTTTTATTTTTTCTTACAGTTTCATTCCAAATTTCATTCTAATTTCTAGTGTATTTTTCAAATGTTAAAACGGGACTATTATATTTTGATGACTATAGTGGAATAACATGTATTATTATTATTTTTACGATAAATAGTTATACTTGTTTGTAGTCGTCTATAAAACGAGTGGTCCGAATCGAACCGTCCCACTCGATTGCCTTATTCTTGTTTAAGACATCGACCGGTGCGGAGCTCTCGGGAAAAGAAATTATAAGTATTATAGTTATGGTATATATATAATATAATAAATAAGTGTATACTTGTGTAATAATATATCGATAGGGACATAATATTCAATTAATTATAATTATATTATTATCCAATTAATTATATTATTATACGCTTCTTAAAAATAAAAATATTTGATTTCATTGATCAGGTATTCTTAGATTAATAAAGTATAAATATTTAATAAGTTTTTTTTACATTTTTTCTTTTTCTTAACACGTGCGCCTTAAACGGTTAGAGCTACCCAAAAGTTATGTATATTAATAAAATGATTAAGGTTAACTCAATATAACCTTTTTATGGTAATCAACTTTGTTCTATAATAATGCTTATTTGCAAAGGTGGTTTTATATACATGATACGAATCCGTATCCAAATATATATTTAATTATATATCCATGAAAGTAGATTATCAGCCAACTGTGCAGCATCATGAATTAAGCTCCTACTCTTCGCTTAGATGAAGAGTGGCGTATGCCCAGCAGTGGGATATTAAAGGCTAAATCAATAATGTTCATATGAACTGAATTAAAAATGTTCTTTTAAGATAACAAACAGGTACTTCAAATTTTTCCGGCCTAGTGTATAAACATTGACGCCGCGTTGGCGCAACGGTTACGGCCATGGATTGTACCTGTTGCGCTGGTGGTTGCGGGTTTGATCCCCGTACATGACAAACATTTGTATTGGCCATACAGGTGTTTGCCGTTGTCTGGGTGTTTGTGCAGTCCTTGTGGGTCGCCCCACCGTGCCTCGGAGAGCACGTGAAGCCGTCGGTCCCGGTTGTTATCATATACACCTGATAGCGACCGTTACTCATAGTAGGGAATATATCCGCCAAACCGCATTGGAGCAGCGTGGTGGAATAAGCTCTGATCCTTCTCCTACATGGGGAAAGAGGCCTATGCCCAGTAGTGGGATATTACAGGCTGAAGTGTGTAAACATTAAAAAACAATAATTAATATTATATATTTTTTTTTATTTTGTAAAAAAACCATAATCAAGACTAGAAAAATATTTTACATTTTAACAGTAAACAATTGCACTTAAAAGTTTAATCTTACAACTATCACAGTCACACATCACACATCATATCACAAAAAATTACTTGAATGTTCTTTATTTTATACATATATAATATATGACATTAAAATACAGTCTAAAATAACAGTTAGCACACCTTACTTAAACATAATATATTAAATATTGTTTTTATCTAATATATAAAATTCTCGTGTCGGGGTGTTTGTAGTTAAACTCCTCCGAAACGGCTTGACCGATTCTCATAAAATTTTGTGTGCATATTGGGTAGGTCTGAAAATCGATCAACATCTAGTTTTCATCCCCCTAAATGTTAAGGGTAGTCCACTCCAATTTTTTTTCTTAATTTTTAGATAAATTATTTATTTTTTATTTTATTATGATTTGGCGTTGAAAAATACATACAACCCTAAATTTTCATACTTCTACCACCAACCCCTATTTTTAAATAGCGTTTAGGGGCAAGACAACGTTTGCCAAGTCTATTAAAGCTAGTTAATTTTATAATAATAATTGACAGTAGATTAATATACACACATTAGTTAGGTATTTATACCTAATATGTCAAATTATTGTATAATCGAAAATAAAGTGAGAAGCTTACGCCGAGTTGCACGAAACAAAATTAAAATTTAAGTAGAGATTAAACTAATTTAATCAGAAGAATTTCATACAATTCTTGCGATTAAATTAGTTTAATCACTACTTAAATTTTAATTTCTTTTCGTGCAACTCGGCGTTAATGTCTTAATCTTAATTTATATAAATGTAATGTGAACAGATGATTACATGTAACAGTAGTTTTGGAATAATATTAAAAGAAATTCCTATAATTTACTAAAGTTATAATAAAAAATAAACATAACCTTTTGACATCGGTAAAATCATCTATGCCAGGGATGTCAAATACGGCCCACGATCGGCCGCGAATTTTAACAACCATATTATATTTTTTTTAATTTCATATCATTTCATAATATAAATAAAATGTTATAATAATTCAGAACATTTATTTGAATCTGTTCCGCCTACACATTTTAAATTTAATATATTGCCCTCATGGATATAGGTACGTAAATATGTACTCGTCAAATCCCACCATCCACGGCCTCAGAATGAGTGGATACACTGGCGCGCCAATACCAAAACTTCAAAAGGACACCCTATACCTGGTCTATACGCAGGAAGAGAATAAATGCTGATAGACCAGGGATACGGCACTGGAGAGAGATCGCGCGTCATGACCATTCATGAAGCACAAAGGCAAACCTACGGCGAGGTCATCATCGTCCAGACAAAGACCGAGAGGCTACAAATCCATGACAGTGTGCCTCATGCGATAGTAGCATTGACAAGACTAACACCTGCGTCTATTAGGTACACTGACGACGGTGATGACGCAATCGGCAGGTTTGTTTGCCGAGCGCTGGGTGCCTTGGCGAAAACAATCTTGGAGCACAACCTTAAAAGAACTATCCGGGTCCGTGTCTATGAATTAGTGACAGTGATATATAATTATATAGGTGTATTTAATGTAGCGGAATGTAAGTAAATAGCAGAAATAAATAAATAATAAATAGATAAATATTAATAATAGCTATATATAAATAAATATATTTAAAAAAAACCTTATTGACAGTAACTTAGGCTAAATGTATATTTTAAGTAGAACATAAGTGTAAATATATGGTAACTAGGAAATAAGTCTACATATATGATAAGTAGCAAATAAGTGTAGATATAGAAATAGATAAGAAAATGAATAAAATGTTCAGAAATTATGAAAGAATGAATAATAAGTGATCAAAGAGTATTTGTAAGAGAAAAAAAAAACCGTCAGCGTCGGATCACGACCTAGATTTACTAGGCATTCACAGGACTGTCGATCTGTAGTTCGTATGACAAATCGCCTGTGGTATTAATATAATTATAATGCATGTTTAACAAAAGGCATGGGCATTTTGAGCCCGTGGATGTAAATTTTTATAAAAAAAAAATATATGGCCCTCTGCAAAATGAGTTTGACATCCCTTATCTATGCTATTTTAGCACAGACAAATAAATAACATATAAATTGAGTATAAAATAACTTAGCAAACGAAACAATCAATAACATGATACACATTTTATCATCATATACATCTCACATTTAATTTCCCAACACATTTATAGCTGCACTATACATCTGAAATAATCTTACAAAGCAGACTCTGCATTGTCAATTCTATCTTTGAGATATTTTCTGAGTGTCACATTATCATGAGATGTATAAAATTGACTAAGTAAAGAGTATTTCAAGCTTACTACTTTCATCCCCAATATCTTCAAGTGTTTTTTCTTCATGACCTGAGGTCCAATCAACAGTTCATTATCAGAACAATAATGATCTGGTAAATGTATGAGAACAGCTATACTACCATTTTTCAACAAAGGAGATTTCCAGTTGAAAGTATTATCCCCTTGTCCAGTTGGATGTAACATAACATCAATTAAGTAAGTTTCGTCTGAACAATAATTTGGCAAAACAACAGCTGTTGATAATTCTAAAAACTCTCCAACTACTGCTACAATATTATCCTTAATTTTCTCTAAAATATTCTTAACTCTACAATCTTGTAATACAGGCTTAAACCACTGGTCCTTTGGTAATAGTGGTCCCAAATATTCTTTACACTCTAGTGATAATGCTGTATCAATTAAATACAGTTTTTTTAAAACATCTTTATTATTTATTTTAGCTAAATATTCCGGACTAAATATTTTATATACTAATTTTAATGGGTACTGTCCAGAATATATGTGAGAGAGAATTATTAAGCTTAGATCGTCAATTTTAATCTTATAACAGTTCTCCAGAAGCACTTCTTCTACTGATGACCAAAACTCAGAACCTGGATTGAAACACAAATAACCGAACGGATATATAAAAGGCTTCAAGAAACTGGATGGTACCTGTTTTATGTTATTTAATAAATATTGACTACTAATTTTGAGAATATTTCTATTACACAATTGAAATTGCATACAGTAATTCAAAATACCTATGACCAAAACCTGCGATTTTATTTTTGATGCCTTAAATTTTAAGAATTTTTCAACTGCTGCCTCAATTTGGTGATCTGTGTACTTGAGTCGAGTAAATTTTGTAATAGCATCTAATAGTTCATCATCTTTTAAAGCATGAATGTTTGTATATAACCAGTGTCCTAAAACTGCAAAGGACTGTAAAGAGAAGTATTTCTCCACTAAAAATATATTAAAAATTTCTTGCATAACTGGGACCTTTATTTTACACCACAGTTCTGATAATTTCTGCTCTAGCAATGCTAGAATTGTTTTTTTACTGACCTTCAAACCTGGTAATACATAGAATATATGTACTATGTTATTTTCATTTATCTCTTTCTCCTTATCAACAAACCCAACCCATAACTTATCAATTTTTTCTGAATAATTTTGTTGATTACTATTTTTTATAAGAAACAATGCAAATTCACACAACTGCTCTACTGTTAACTTATTTTCAATAACTCTTAAAAATAGTTCATCACAAAACTTATGTTTATGAGGCTCCATAATGGACGAGGTTGTCTTAAGCACATTAAGTATTGTCTGTGTGTCTTCACTCTTCATAACAACTTTTAATAGTTTTTCTAATATAGCACCTTTAGCAAAGTTAATATGAATACTTTCATTTGTAGGCAAAATCAGGTTTCCATCTTTTTCTAAATCATATATTCTTTCAATGGCCCCCAGTGCAATATTAGGAGTTATTTTTGTACATTTTGTTATTAATGAAAAGACTTCACGTAAGTCGGTACATTGCTTAAACTCTTCTTGAATGAGGTGATAACTGAGGGAATCATTTGTAGATGGTGAAGTTTCCTTCGACGAAGAGACATTTAAATGTTCCAAATCTTTTAATTTTCTCACAACTACGGGTAGTTCGTGAACATTAAAGCCATTTTCAATAAAAATGGTGCTATTACTAAATTCTGGACCACAAGACTTCTCATCACTAAATGTTCGAACAAAATAAGTGTATAGCGACGAAAAGGAACTGCAATTATTTCCACACGATAAAAAATTGTTTCTTGCTTTAGAGTATGATCTCCACAAAATCAAAGACATTTCTTAAAGAAATGAAAACAAGCAAATAATATAACAATAATTACTAAACAAAGGTTTTCAATAGAGCTTACTACGACATTGTTAGCTTTGATTGTTAGTTTGATTACCATTTAATGTCAATAATAACGTCATAGCATAGTGGCTGCGTTCAACTACGCTACCGCAACGCCCGCAACAACAATTCTATCTTTCCACCTAAGGCCCGTGTTCGTCGCGAGCGATTGCTTGACGTCATAGATGACGTCACTGTTCACAACCGCATCGTGCCCACTTCGCCCACAAAATATAGGTGGGTCAGAGTTGGTTTTTATCAAAACATGGTGAGAATTTGAAAAAACAACTGTCAGTGTCAAATTGTGAATCTTATTTCCCATTTGATTCGGCAAAAACACAATGGAATCCATGTTGAAATAGGTTTTACTCCAATCCATGCAAAATTATCACTCATAACCCCCACAGCTGCATGTTTTCACCATACCACCATATTGCGACACCTAACAGCGCCCAAATATGCGTCCCACTTAAAAAGTTTGCCCACAACGCCTGTGACGTTTTTTACGTTAGTGGAACGGCAATTTCAGCGATCGTGATAGATGGCGTTGTGGGCCTTAGGTGCAACGCGCCTATTGTGTCTAGTAGTCGGTAGTGCAGTGATGCCAGCTTGGGGTTTTTACCCAAATAGCAGGAAAGTTTTAAGTGATAATTTTTTTTTAGGATATTCTTTTAGAATTTTTTTATTGGTCAGGACATAATATTAAAAAACTAATAAAAAATAATAATTCGATTTTTTTTTTGTTAATTTATTATTAAAAATACACGCAAAGTAAATATATTTACTTATATGATATAACACTAAAATAATATGAATACTTAGATAAAATATAATATATGTATATTAAGGAAGTTTTAAAAAAATCAACAAAATATTTTATTTTCTAATCTAAAACCCTTTGAAAAATAAAAACTAATAATCTGAATGATTTTTAAATAATTTCAATCTAAGGTTTTTGTTCTTAATTCAAGGACTTGTTAAAAGCCTTAGGGAAACGTTTTATCAAGAGTTGGGGAGTGGGGACACTTATGTAGTGTACTCTGTGATGTCACGCTGTCAGTCGTCTCGTGATCTTTAGTGGTGATGGTGATCTAATCTTCACTTATGTAGATTATTTTTAAACAAACAAGGTTGGAACTATCAGAATTAATAACTTACTTTAAATGGTAAATAACTCTCTAATGCTTTTTAGATAATTTAAATCGTTATGTACTGTTTTAATTTATAAGGTGTTGTAATATGGTTTTTCTAAAAAAAAATTGAACTGAATTTGATACAATTAAACTATTTCATTTTACAATTTTCTTTAAAAGCAATAAAAAAAGGTCCCATTACATATGTGTTTTTTTATTGTATTTTATTATCAATTCTAAATAAAAACTTTTTTGTTAATATAAGTCTAATAATCATGAAAAAGATTTTTATATGAAATGTGTTTTAACTAATTTTCACATTTTATTATATTACAGAAGTTATAGTAATAAGCCAGAACAAGCAAAAAATGTAAGTAGACAAATACTTAAAAACTGTTTTTATTAATAATAAAATTTTATTTATAGTATTTCAAATAGAAATAAAAAAATGTGTGTGTGTGTAATTCACTCAAGGCAAAAGTAAAAAGTAGCCTCATATATAATAATATAAAATACTGTGTACAAAGTATTCTATCTCATTCTCTCTTATACATTTATGTGTTTGTTTCTTTATAGTGACGCATTTTCATTTCATCGAGTTTCAATGATTCTTAAGAAGCTTCACTTCAAAAATTTACAATATGTATATTCTGTTTCAAATATCAATTTTTATTTTAATATCCTATTTTTTAACCATACATTGCTATAATATATAATATATGTATATATATTTGTTGTTTAGTAAAAGTGCACGTACACATTTTTTTTTACAAATTAGCCCAAAGCAAATTATTTTTTGATAAAGTCTTTATTTGCTTTTCACTGATGCATAATATGCACAAGAGCAAGTTTAAAATAGGCTGTATAATTTGTGATAAAAGTGTCTTGTTGTATCTATGCTTCTGTATTTATAAATTAAAAAATGTTTGAGTTACATAAGCACTGAAACATTGTCAGTGCTCATAAAAGTATCATAAATAAACATTGTTAGACCTTTACAGTACATTATGATATATGCTAGGAATAATTACCCATCAACTGACTGGACCAATTGAAATACTCTCTTTATTGCCAGCAATTGTATTCACAGCGTATAGTAACTAATAATAATGTTTTCTAACTAAATATGATTCCTTTATAAACAGGTTGTCTGTAAGAAATCACTGTCAGTGATAAGACCACCTTTGCACTTTATTCAGTATGTTTTTTCCTCTTCTTTTTAATGTTCTTTTTGTAAGTGTGCAATAAAGTATAAATAAATAAATAAATTAAATAGCTTATTTCAAGGTGCAAATCACTACACTATAAAATGCAAACAAGATAAGTCTCAGAATTTTCTATTTAGTTATCTGTGATAAGGGAATTTTTTTATTATCTAGTTTTATCAAAATTTTCTTTCTTAAATTCTTGTAGCTCATATTATGTACGTACATATGTTTGCAGAAGTGATAACTGAAACAGTTTTAAGTTACATTTGTTATGTAAGTCTTAAATTGCATATCAAATTTGATATAACAGCATAATGTTATGGTTGTTGTATATTCAGCTTTCATTAGACTTAGCTGAATCAAACTTTGCTGGAATTGTAATATTATAAATATGGTAATCAATTTTACAATTTTGTTATCGTAAAAAATTTACCTTATCGTTCTTAATTTGATAAATGAACCAAACTATGTGCGTCAATCATTCACTAATATAACTAGTTTATCCGTATTTTATATGATGATTTTAGATGGGTAAACAGCTGAAATGGGGGATCGCCGGAGCTGGAATGATCACCCATGACTTTTTGACGGCGATGGCATCCTTGCCGGCTGAACAGCACAAGGTCGTTGCCATCGCCGGCAAAGACCTAGATCGTGTTCACAGATTGGCCACGCTCCACAATATCAGCACCGCGTATGAAGGTTACGAATCGATCGCGAGCGACTCCGACATTGGTATGTTACAATGGCATATCGTCTCATGTATAAAATAGGTTCATTCGGCATTATTTCCTTTTTTGACAACTCCAAACTAACGTACGTTTTTCCTCTTCCGGATCATTCATTCCCGCGAAGCTAAGGTCAAGGGCGCTAAGGGCGCTTCTAATTTTCCGCCTTCACAAAATATTAACTTGGATATAAACTTATTTTTTATTTTTAAATATATTTTGTTTATTATTTCGACGCCTCTCTCTAATAATATATATTTAAAATTACATGATATTATTGATTTATACACAGTCTTCCCATAAATATTGTTACAAATAAAAAAAAACATTTTTTTTTTTCTTTTGCCCGTAACATTTATTACTATTACAGTGGGTTAGTTTAATACATTAATATAAAAGCATTAAAAATATATAAAGCTTACTCGAAGTGGTCCCCATTGGCTGTAATGCAGTCCTTTAAACGTTAAGGCCAGTTATCATTAGAAGCACGCATTCTTTCCATGGGAAAATTCGTCACTGCCAATCGTATGGGTTGTTTTAGCGATTTCAAATTATCATGGCATTTAGAACAAGCCATAAATAATCTCTAAAACTTACCATAAATCATAATCCAGCTGATAAGATCAGGACTAGATGACGACCAGTCTTCAGCTCTGATGAAGTCCGGAACGTTGGTTTCTAACCAAGATTGGGTGGATCGAGCTTTATGACCCGGTGCAGAGTCTCTTTAAGGGACTTAACTACCTTCTCAAGATTGGTATTTTGATAAACATGTGCCGATGTTTTGATACCTTTTTCACAAAAATATGTCTCAGTCACTCCTTCATAGCTAACACCCCACCAAACCATCACTGAAGTCGGATAATGCCCACTTTTTATTCTGTTGACTAATTGGGAAGCTTCCGTAGAGCTTTGAACATAAATACGCTTGTTTTGTTTTGTTAAAATATTGCTCAATTGTAAAAAAATTCTCACCCGTAAACAAAATTTTTCTGTGACCTTCCTTTACATACCGCTTAAGTAGTTGTTTTGATTTTACCAAAATATTATTTTTTTTAAATTATCAGTTAAGAAATGACCTGTTCGTCTCTTATAGGCTGCAAGTCTTTAGTCATATTTTAAAATACGCGACATGGTGCTACCTTCGTATCCCGAGATAAAATCTTTTGCTTTCGGAGAGGATTTCTTCAAATGCTTTGCCTTACTGCTTCGATCGCCTTTTTCCGTACGTAAACTACGTGGACGGCCAGATCTTTCTCTGTCACAAACAGAGGAGGTTTCATTGTACCAATCAATAGCCCGGTACACAAACATTTGACTAATACCAATCGTATGGAGAGTTTTAAAAATTGTATTTGTGTCCATACCTACTTTGTGTAATGCAGTCACAGCGATTCAGTTCTCTTTATCACACCACTCCATTTTAATACCACAAGATATTTTTCAATGTATTGGCGCGGAAATAAGAAAACCATGAACAATTATTTAAAAATGACAAATTCCAAATAAAAATGTAATATTTTGTTTATTTTTAATTGTAACAGTATTTATGGCCTGACGATGTACATATATCTTCTATCTTATACTGTCTTTCAAAATTATTTGACTTTTAATTTTCAGGCCTTATTTTCGTCAACGTTAATTTTTATTTTCAGACATTGTTTTCGTCTGCGTTCTAAATTTACAGCACTTTGATATAGCAAAATTAATGTTAGAAAACGGTAAACACGTACTGTGTGAGAAACCTATGGGTATGACATACAAGCAAACTAAATATCTAGTTGATTTAGCGCGCGAAAAAAAACTATTTCTCCTCGAGGGGATGTGGTCGAGGTTCTTTCCTGCTTACGATGCTTTAGACAAGCACATTGCGAGTGGTGGGCTTGGAGATGTATATCACATAAACATACAATTTGGGGTTGAAATTAACGACATTGAGAGGAACTTGTAAGAATCTTTCATTTTCATTCACTGCTATCGCTTATCACATTACGATAAATCCTAACATAAAACTTCGGCCATATAATAAGGACTTTGTGATCAATCAATTTCAGAATGAAAGATTTAGGTGGCGGCGTGGTCTTGGACTTAGGTGTATACATGTTGCAACTTTTACAATTCGTATATAAGGAGCCCCCGACCGACATAATGTGTGCGGGACACTTGAGCAAGACCGGCGTCGACGAGTCTATATCTTGCGCACTTAAGTACAAAGACGGGAAGACTGCGACCATAGCGGCACATACGCGGGCAACTATGGCCAACAGAGCTGAAATTACTGGAACTAAAGGAACTATTTTGGTAAGTTATATTATGTTAAACACTAGCTAACCCAACAGCTCATACTGTTTTGCGAAGACGCGTGAATGTTAAATACCTAACCGAAAAGTTTTTTGGAAATTTTCCGATTTTCTGAGCAACTTTCTTAATTTTTTATTTGAATAAGTGTAAATAAAACTTTTAAAAAATGTTAAATAAATTAGTATAGTCATTCATAACTTATGGCCTGATCCAGGGGAAATAGGGATAAATATATCGATTTTTTCTTTCGTTTAATATCTTTATATGTATAAAAATTGTTTATATATATAAAAATTTTTATGTGTATACACACACACACACATCAGCCTATCGCAGTCCACTGCTGGACATAGGCATCCACAAGTTCGCGCCAAAAATGGCGTGAACTCATGTGTTTTGTACATAGTCACCACGCTGGGCAGGCGGGTTGGTGACCGCAGGGCTGGCTTTGTCGCACCGAAAACGCTGCTGCTGTCCGCCTTCGGTCTGTGTATTTCAAGGCCAGCCCCCATCGCAATTCAATACCGCCATCGGTCGGCTTTTTAAGTTCCAAGGTGGTAGTGGAACTATGTTATCCCTTAGTCGCTTCTTACAACACTCACGGGAAGAGAGGGGGCTATATTCATTGCTGCCGTAACCACACAGCCTATTTATGTGTATGTTATGTACGTATGTACAATTTTTCGTTTACTTGATTGTGTCGCTTATGAACTACTTTGTTTATTTGTGAACTTAAAGGTTATGATCTCAAAATCTAGCGATTAAAAAATATATTTTTCAATATAACATTAATAATTAGATGTTAATCCTGGAGATTCTATAACATTCCGCGAATGAAACTGTCCGAGTCTAATAGTCTGTACTTTTATACCTACTTATAATTACTTACGAATATTGTTATAAAGGTGAACGATTTGATGTTTCATTTGTAAGGGATAAACTCAAAAACAACTGGACCGATTTTGAATCATATTTAACGAAATAGCTACATTATCGCCAAATGACATAAGCTATATTTTAACGGAAAAAAATATTATTATTTTAATAGCAATAATTAATAAACAACGTAACGTTATTCTACAAATTAACGCTACAATCTACGACACCGCACATCTGGTAACACTATGTGCCCTTTATAAACAAATAATAAGCGAGGCCGAAAAGGTAAAAATTATAATTATTCACTACCGAGGAAAATATAATTTATTTATTTTAATTATACAAAACTATAAAACGGTTACTTAATACGAACACAAAACTGGATTTTAATAGTATTTATATTTAAGAAATACAGTTTAACATTTTTATTTGCAATAAATGTTGTCATTACAGTCACCTAATATATTCTATTTTTAACGTCTTCCAAAAATGAGGAGGTTCTCAACTCTACTGTATTTTTTTTTAAATGTATGTTTCCTCAGAATTTTTTTTACTGGGTGGACCGATATCGATGGTTCTTTTTTAATCGAAAGATGGTGCGTGTCATTTAAACCCATTTAAATTTAATTGAGATCTAACAAGTACGTGAAGAATCTACAAATGTGTCTTTTCAATCCCAAATCACATGCGCGAAATATTTTGTGTCAAATTGACACAATTAAAAATAACACAACAAAAAATTATTGACTGTCCCTTGCTAAACTACCTACCGTATTGCGTTTAATTGAATATGTAGGTACCTTTTTGTAGTCACTTCTTCGGTCCTATGGCCCGTAACTGAAGAATGTAATCTCGTGAGATTCCAGTACCAAACGAGACCTCGCGAGATAATACAATATATGTATTAGTTCATATTATCTTCGTCTATCTTATCATCTTAAACTTCGTGATCTAGCGTTATTAGGTAATTGAAATGTGCATTTATAACAATTTACATTTGAAATTTAATATTCCACTTCATAAAAGCCTTTATAGATTCTGCATTGTGTTAATCGTCTAATCAACGCTCTTTAATGACCCGTTACGTTTAGTTTGTACATATAAATCACTCATTTTTTTAAATATCGTAAAAAAGAACCACACAATCTAGTCACTAACTCTCATTTCTAACTCTCACGATAACGAGATATTGCATTCGCTATTCTGTATATTAAACGAAATTATTTTTCCGACTCCGAATTTAACGCTTAAAAACAAACAATTCAACTTCATAATATATAAACAAAGATACAAAATTCATTACGAAACATATGAAATTTGTATAATATTGTTAAATATTTGAACATTTGTTATAAAGTATTTCAGAATTTGAATTTAAATATTAAATTTAATAGAAAACGTTTCATTATTTTAGTTGGACTACTTCTGGTGTCCGACTGTCCTTCACATATCGGCGGCGAACAGCACAGAATGGACCTTGCCCAAGGGCAAATGTAAATTTCACTTCCACAACAGCGCAGGCCTTAGCTATGAGATACAGGAATGTTGGGACTGCATCGACCAAGGTAATTAACCTTTACTAAAGTACATATTTCAATAATTTTTGAAATATTTATAACAGTAAATCCACGTTGATAATTAAGTTCGTATTCATTTATTTAGAAAGAGTAAAAGAAAATTATTAATATGTTAAATAATATGCAATTACATCGAATTTAATACTGTACATTTTTCGTTTCAGGATTACTCGAAAGCCCTAAAATGAGTTTGGATGAAAGCATACTTATATCGAAGTTGAGTGATACGATGAGAGCACAGTTGGGAGTGCTCGATAGTGCACTTTAAACGTTAATACAAAGTTCAAAATAAGTAAATAAATACCAGTATAGAATAAAATTTTAAGCTAATCTCGGTAGATATGGATGATTACGAAAACAGATATGACGATATAAAATATGAAATCCAATATTGATGTTTACCGTACAGCTACAGTATTTACCTCTTAACCAACTGTGATCAAAGTGTGTTGTGACACTTAACGTGTGTTATATATTTTAAAAATATACATGCTAATTTATTGCGCTCCAATGTTTTATTTACCGAGGCTTCGTTCTATTTTCGTCGTTTAGTTGAGTGTTTAGCGTGCGTTCTAATTACGATACGATTACCATACGATAAAAATAAATATTTGTTAATGCATTCAGATCCTTCGAGATATTCTATATATTATTATATTCTTTATTGAACTTTAAAAGCATAATTATACATCATGCTTATAAAAAAAATATTGACAATGGCGAACTTATCTCTATATTATCTCTATAAGAGATCTTCGGAGTGCCCCCGTATCTAGGGAGGCTGTTGGAGGCGTACCTCTCCGATCGGAAAGTAGGCCTCGAGAATCGGTCGGGGTCCGTGGAGTGGCGGCGAGTCGGCTGTGGTGTCCCGCAAGGATCGGTGCTGGGCCCGATCCTGTGGGACATTGGTTACGACTGGGTCCTGCGAGGCCGTCTCCTCCCCGGGATGGGTGTCATCTGCTACGCGGATGACACCCTCGTTTACTCTCGGGGACGAGACTACAAGGAGGCGGCGCGGCTGGCCGAGGTCGGACTCGACCTCGTGATCAGCCGCATAAAGAGTTTGGGGCTTCGGGTCAGAATTGACAAGACCGAAGCCCTCCTCTTCCGCGGGACCGGACGTAAGGGACCCCCACCGGGGGCTACCCTACAGATCGGAGAGGGGAGGGTCAGATGAGCTCCCAAATCAAATATCTGGGGCTCATCCTTGACGGAGGGTGGACCTTCGGCCCACACTTCGCTGTGGTGGGACCGAAGGTCGTGAAGGTGGCGAGTGCACTGGGCAGACTCCTCCCGAACCTCGGAGGACCCAGCGCCGCCTGCAGGCAGCTATATTCCGGAGTCTGCCGGAGTATGGCGACGTACGGTGCCCCGGTTTGGGCGGATCGCCTCACTGCGAGGAATAAGGCCGCGCTGCGGTCTGCGCAGAGGATCATCGCGGTGAGGGTGATCTGGGGGTACCGTACGGTATCGTGGGCTGCAGCTACTGCTCTAGCCGGCGATCCCCCGTGGGAACTCGTGGCGGAGGTCCTTGCCGAGACCTACTCATACGTCTCGGGTAGGAGGGCTCTCGGTGAGAACCCCACGTTGGACGGGATCCTACGGGTGCGCCGGATGGGGCAAGAAGCACTAATGCGGAGGTGGGGGGAGGACCTGGCGGAGCAGCCGTATGGCACACGCGTAACGGCTGCCTTGCGCCCGGTCCTTGAGCGGTGGATGCGCCGTAAGCGCAAACCCCTCACCTTCCGTCTGACGCAGGTTCTCACTGGGCACGGCTGCTTTGGTGAATACTTGTGTCGGACGGCCCAAAGGGAGCCGACGACTGAATGTCACGATTGTGGCGCGGCGGTGGACTCTGCCCAGCACACCCTCGAGGTGTGCCCGAGATGGGCGGCGCTACGTCGCGATCTGACGACAGTCCTCGGAGGGGACTTGTCAATGCCGAGCGTTATCACCGCGATGCTCGGCGACGACGAGTCCTGGAAGGCGATGGTCTCCTTCTGCGAGACAGTAATGTCCCAGAAGGAGAACGACGAGCGGATGAGAGAGGGGGCCGCCGACGAGGCCTCCGTCCGCAGGCGACGAACGGGGGTGCGTAGGAGGCGCTACTTAATGCGTTTCCAGTAACGCCCCTGTGCCCGTGTCGGGCCGGGATGGGAACCCGGTCCTGCTAGACATGGCGTCGTCGGGATTGTTCAGAGGTGAGCCGGACAGTCCCATGGAGGAGAAGTCTGGTCTTTTCGCCGAGGCCAGCCTGTCGCTGGAGGGATCCTGTTGCCTGCAGATCCGGGACCCTCCAATTAAAGCGGCTGAAGGCTCCCGCAGGGGTTTTGGTCGGTAGTGCACCCCCAAGTGCTAAGCCGACATACGGTCTAGGAATGCCTACCCGGGCATCCTGGATATCACCCGTAAATGGGTTACCCTGCGATATCAAAAAAAAAAAAAAAAAAAAAAAAAAAAAAAAAAAAAAAAAAAAAAAAAAAAAAAAAAAAAAAAAAAAAAAGAGATCTCTACCAGTCTATCCATGGTGGTAAGAAAACGATATTACCGCGGGACACAGTAGTGCAAGTGATAAAGCAACGAAAGGTTAATAATAATAATAGTAATAATAAGATAAGACCTTATTCTGTAAAATTTACATTCAAAATTAGTAATATGTAATACAAGTATACTTAACTACATACATATACATATATTTCTTATTAAATTTCTCGACCTCTACCTAACATAGTATATAATATTATATTCCATACGTTTTTACTAAATTTACTCGTACGACTTGTGAAATAACAAAGTTCAGGTTTTGACCTTTATGAATGGATTATTAATATACGTCACTACCTTTAAGCTGAAATTATAACTTTTCTGATAGAAACTCAGTGCTTTTTTCACATGCCATTTAAGCTAATGGCATCTAGTGTTGCATATAAATACTTTTATTAAAAAGGACTTCTTTAACCTAAATATAAGAAGAGTATCCCTTAAGGGGGCATCCATTAATTAAGTGAACTATGTTTCGATCAGTTTAGACCCCTCCCTCCCCTTAGGTGAGATTTAATGAGATTTGCCTGGACCCCGCCCCCTCCACTTACGTGAGATTGACGCTGAATATAATAGAGATTGACGGGAATAATAAACTGTTCATACTTAATTTATTTAAATTAAATAAATTTAAATATAATTGTTTTATTACATATTTAGAACGCATATTACCCAAAGAATATGCTGACGAAAGAAAAACGCGAAATATTGAATATTACTGCATATATTATATGTCGCTGTCATCGATTCGATGACGACGAAAATGGCATATTATATAGAGCGAAGAAAGTCTGAGTCAGGCGAATCGGGTGCTCGGACCGTTTATTAACAATTCCTCTTATTTACTCTTTGTTTGGCCAGATGTTTCGGACAATTTCTCGAAGCCACTGTCCCTCTTTTTAACGTGAAGGATATTATTTATAACAGCAGGTATGCGAAACGAAACGTCAGACGACCGACACAAGTGCTAAGTTCTAAAGTTAAGCTCTAATCCTTCTCCTATATGGAAAAAGATGTTACAGGCTGAATGCGGAAAGGATTTTGCTTTGATATGACGTTTCAACAGAATGGCACGAATGTTGCAAGTGAATTTATATAATACTAGCTGACCCCGCAAACGTTGTTTTACCATATATTTTATTAACCTTCTCAACCCCCCCCCCACTTATAACTTAGGGGGATGAAAAATAGATGTTGGCCGATTCTTAGACCTACCCGATATGCACACAAAAATTCATGAGAATCGGTCAAGCCGTTTCGAAGGAGTTTAACTACAAACACCGCGACACGAGAATTTTATTATATTACTAGCTGACTCGGCAAACGTTGTCTTGCCGCTAAACGCTATTTAAAAATAGGGGTTGGTGGTAGAAAGGTAAAAATTTAGGACTGTATGTATTTTTCAACGCCAAATTATAATAAAATAATCAATAAATAATCTAAAAATTAAAAATATATATATATTTAGGGATGCACTACCCTTAACATTTAGGGGGATGAAAAATAGATGTTCTTCGATTCTCAGACCTACCCGATATGCACACAAAATTTCATGAGAATCGGTCAAGCCGTTTCGGAGGAGTTTAACTACAAACACCGCGACACAAGAATTTTATATATTAGATGAACACTGTCCAAGAATTTTTGTGAAGGCAATGATTTAAATTTGTAAAAAATACAAACAGTAGAACAGCCACTCAGGTTTCAAATTGTTGTACGTAACAACATTAAAACATAAACTTTTATTGTTACTCTATAAATATTCCCAAATAAATGTACACTATGGGTCATGATGTATGGCAAAAGTGTATATTAATTTAGAAATTCCATTCAATCGCCATTCCGGTTCTTTTGAAGAATGAGAATGAGGAATGTATTGAAATATGGAGCATAAGATTTAGTTAAAATAATACAAATCGTCATATTTTGATTAATGACTACAGTGTGTTTGAGATTAATTATATTAGTTTATATTCATAACTACAATAATATGAAACGAATTACAATTCCAATAATTGTGCTGATTTTTCTAAATAATTTATTTCAAATAAAAATATTAGTGTAAAATGTAAAAATATTAATTTCAATAAGACGCGAAGACTTTCTGTATGATTTGGGCGCCTTGTCTCAATTGTTCCTCAGTGATGACCAAAGGCGGCGCGAGGCGGATCGTCTGCCCGTGAGTCTGCTTCGCGAGCATACCGGCTTCTTTCAGCCGAAGACAAGCCTCATAAGCGGGAATACCTGTGAATGGAAAAAAATTGGTTACAATCTAAATTTTTCTAGTTTTCAATTTTTAATTATCTTTGGCGTTCATGTTTTTTTTCTATGTTTCTTTAAAGGCCGGTCTCAATAATCTATGTATCTGCTTTTATCTACTATGATCTCTTCAAATTAAGAAAATATTTAGTCATATCATTTACGACTTACGATTAGCTACGCCCCTTGACCAAATTATTCGTTTTTCTTAGTTTATTAGATTTTCCTAAATATACAGAATAGACTTTTTACAATAGATACTTGATTGGCAATATTAGGTACTGATATTAGTATAATAATATTAAAGTGTGGTTACGTAGGTATATAAAGTGTTTTATATAAAGCTGTGTATACTCGTAGATAACTTGTTAATTAAATCGTCACGGTTTGACACACGTGATAACTTAAATAAAATTTAAAAAATATCCTTTACCTACTTCGTTTCAATACTTTATATGACCAACATCTTTTATGAATTTTTTTTATAATATTTTACCGCTATTAGACGAACAATATTTTCAAAAAATAATTTGAATAGTAAAAATGCATATCTCTCATACATTCCATCATCTCCGCATTAAAATTCTAACTTAAAACTTTGTTGTCTTATTAACATTTCTGCACCATAATCTATACAGACAAATAAAATTGGAGTGTCTGTTTGGAATATTAAAATAACTGCCTTTCATTAAATGCATATGGATGTATACACGGTACATATACCAAAATAACATTTTTACAATTTTTTTTTGTTTGTCTCTCTATTTGTCTGTCAGTTTGTTCCGGCTAATCCCTAAAACGGCTGAGCCGTTTTTGATGGGACTTTCACTGGCAGATAGCTGATTTAATAAGGAGTAACTTAGGCTACTTTTATTTAAAACAATTATTTATTTTATAACTCTGCGAACTGAACAATAACTTTTTTTGTTAAATTACACGCGGACAAAGTCGCTGGCACAGCTAGTGTTATTGTCAATAAAAAGACTTTTTAATGTAAACAAACAAAATGTTATAATTTTTTAGGAAATCATTTATCTATCTTCTATATATATATAAGCGAAAGGTCACTCACTCATCACGAAATCTCCGAAACTATAACACCTACAAAGTTGAAATTTAGCAGGTAGGCTCCTTATAAGGCGTAAACTACCGCTAAGAATGGATTTTACGAAACTCGACCCCTGAGGGGGTAAAACGGGGGTTGGATGTTTGTATGAAACTCCTAAGTTTTAGAAGTAAGAGACTTGAAATTTAAAATGTATGCTCTATAGATAGCGAGAAGCTGTCCAAATAATGTATCTTCAGAAATCAACTCCTTTTTGGGGTTAAAACGGGGGATGGTAGGTTGACTCACTCATCACGAAATCCCCGAAACTATAACAGTTAAAAACTTGAAATTTGGCAGATAGGCTCCTTATAGGTCGTAGACATCCGCTAAGAACGTATTTTACGAAATTCGACCCCTAAGGAGATAAAACGGGGGTTGGAAGTTTGTATGAAATGTTGTTTGTATGAAATGTTGTTTGTATGAAATGTTGTTTGTATGAAACTCCTATGTTTTTGAAGTAAGAGACTTGAAATTTAAAATGTATGCTCTATAGATGAAGAGAAGGTGCCCAAATAATGTATGTTTAGAAATTAACTTCATTTTGCGGTTAAAATGGGGGATGGTAGATTGACTCACTCATCACGAAATCCCCGAAACTATAACAGTTAAAAACTTGAAATTTGGCAGATAGGCTTCTTATAGGTCGTAGACATCCGCTAAGAACGTATTTTACGAAATTCGACCCCTAAGGAGATAAAACGGGGGTTGGAAGTTTGTATGAAATGTTGTTTGTATGAAACTCCTATGTTTTTGAAGTAAGAGACTTGAAATTTAAAATGTATGCTCTATAGATGGAGAGAAGGTGCCCAAATAATGTATGTTTAGAAATTAACTCCATTTTGCGGTTAAAATGGGGGATGGTAGGTTGACTCACTCATCACGAAATCTCCGAAACTATAAAAGCTACAAACTTGAAATTAGGCAGGTAGGTTCCTTATAGAGCATAGACATCCGTTAAGAACGGATTTTACAAAACTAATAAAACGGGGGGGATAAAACGGGGGTTGGAAGTTTGTACGAAAGCCCTATGTTTTTGAGTAAGAGACTTGAAATTTAAAATGTATGCTCTATAGATGGTGAGGAGATGTCGAAATAATGCATCGTAATCTATATATAAATAAGAGAAAGGTCACTGACTGACTCATCACGAGAACTCAATAACCGCTGGATGGTCCATCCATCCAGGATGGACGAAGATGAAATTTGGCAGGGAGGTAGATTATAGTTAATAGACGTCCGCTAAGAACGGATTTTGCGATATTCCACCGCTAAGGGGGTTTAATTGGGGTTAATAGTTTGTATGAAACGTATACAGCAGCTATAAGTTCGCCTGATAGGTTATTTATACTGCAGCCTGAAAATAAAACTAAAAATGTGGTGCATAGAGAAGTTTTATAAAAATAACTATTAAATTATACTAAATTGCGCCTTTTAAAAAGTTACTCAGTGTGGATAAGCATTTCAAGTGACTGAAAAAAAAAAATTGCGTTAAACATCTTAATAGTAATGCATATCTTTATAACCACGCGAACGTCGCGGGCGACAGTTAGTGTATTATAAAACAAAGTTCCTAAAAGTATATGTGATCGATTCCTTCAAAATCTACTGAACGGATTTTCATGCGATTTCACCAATGGAGAGAGGGCTTCAAGAGAGGTTTACGGAACGCCTAAGCCGATTTTAATTATAGTTTCACTGGAAGTTTCGGAAAACGGTTCGGTTTCGTTTCGGAAGTCGGGAAAACTTTGTGACACACTGATTTCTACGCGGGCGAAGCCGCGGGCACAGCTAATATAATATATATATGCTTGTTATAAAATATTTTGACGTATTATAGAATACGTCACTTAGTATTAATAATCTCAAACCTTAATGTTTGAAACGTGTCCAAAGTTAAACCTCGATGAAGTGAAATCTAGGGCTAAAAATTAAAATGTCTAAAATAAGTTAAACACATAAAAACATACGGATAAAAGGGTAACTTACTGTCGTGGACGTCTATCGCGAACATCAGCCCCCTGCCGCGGATGGTTACCACCTTCGACTTGGGGATCTTCTGCAACTCCTCGCGGAAAACTCCACTTAGTCTTTCTGCATTTTCACATAATTTTTCATCTAATAATACCTGTCAGAAAAATACATTCTCGTATATTCATTATGATTGTAAAATATTCTACTATTATGTAAAAACATAGTTATGGGAGTTATTTCGTATAGAAATGTTATTCTTCTATAAGAACTCGGGTGGCCCAGTGGATAGAATATAATATATTATTTATTTTTTATTTTATTTTATTTAACTTTTTATATATCTTAATTGAAAATTCGTCGGTTCGTATATGAAATAATGCCGCTTAACTTTCAAGCGCTAAGTTCCTCAACCATTAATGGAAATATATATTAAAACCTATGACCTCGTTATACGACTGTGTCCGACAACTCGCAGTAGAGCTTGGCAAGCGTAGCTCCAGAAGGAGAGCCGGATCATAACATAGTGGGCATTCCAGCATGATCTAAGGCCCTAATTTGTTTGGGTTTTCGTTTCGAAAATCAAGACACCTAGAAATCTGGTCATAGTTCGTTACTTTTTATAGTAGAGGTCCTTAATAATTACCCGAAATACGCCGATGCTAGCGATCTAGGTAACCGCTCTTTTTAATTGAAAATGCTTTTATCCATCAGTTTACTAAATATAACTCAAAAATTCAATGTATACATTCATATGAAGTGTACTTTTGGAGATCAGATTTATTGCGATTTTAATAAATATTCTTATAACATATAAGCAAATCTTAATTAAATTAACATGTTTCAGTATAAGACGTCAACTTCACGCGTATATCATATTAACTTACAAATAAGTGCACGTATTGTCATAATAATTTGTTTGCCTTTGTTTTATTCATTTATTATTAGTAACCTACTATGGCGCGCCAGATATAGATTTTATAACTGCAAACGTATAACGTACATACGCATGCGGTGATGTTTAAAGTTATTGGAATAAATGCATAACATTATTGTATCTAGTTATAAAAGGTACTTATCAACAAAAGTAAGAAAAATATTATTAGAGTTGTTATAATTTGTTTTTTTATTTACGCTATACGCATCAATTTAGTATTTTTAATTATTTTTTATCGAAATAAATGGTATTTTAGGAACGTTTACTGATCATGGAATTAAATAAATATTTAATGCCATGGTCCCAAATTTTTCATACAATTTTTATCTGTTTTTATTTGGTCTATCTGGATTCCAGATAGATCTAGTTGGATTGAATGAACATTTTAGAATCCCTGTTGCAAACACAATAGTTTACAATAACTTCACATACAAAACATCTTTTTTTATTTGGAATTATCAGTAAGGAGATTACTTAGGTTTTGTCAATGTTAGGTTGATAGTATAATCAGTGTTTTGTAGAACTTTTTGTCCCCGCGAGCAATAATTTGAAATATATTACTATATTATTAATTCATCAAAATATCTGTGTTTATAAAAGTATCGAATGGAATATAATACACAGTGCACTGAATGCACTTCACACTAAATTGTAGAGCTTGTTTTTCCAATTTTTGACCACTAGAGAACACCACATTCGATTTAAGGATAACAATATATATATTTCTGAAACCAGCTGATACCCCGTTCGATATGATTAATAAAAAAATGCTAATCCATCCTAATTCCGCTAATTTATTTTTTATTTTTTATGTACCCTGTGAAAAACCTTCAAGCCGTTTAGGCTGTACTCTACCTACATACATACACTCGAAATACATTACCCTCCTTCTGCAGTCGGGTAAAAAACAGTGTACTGAATACAAATAACGACTTATATTTTATACCTTTCGAATTACTATTACATTTTATAGTACTTTTAATAGAAGTAAAATGAGTAACGTAATACTATAAAATGAATTAATTACCTTAATGGCCTCGGTGGCGACGGCGCACGCGAGGGGGTTCCCGCCGTACGTCGACCCGTGTGTGCCAGGCTTTATTACCTTTACGAAAATACAATTACATTAGTATATCTATTCAATATTCCGATAATCTTTTCAAAGTTTGATGTTAGTAGGGATAAATGTTATTTAATTGAGTATGCTTGCAAACAAAACACCGACTTCAATATTACACTGACCAATAATAAACCGAATGTAGAGAGTCGTATTATTAGATATAACTCAAAAAGTATTCGGGAGATCTTGATAAAATTTAAATGGGACAACATAGTTAGGTAAATACGCATTATTAGAGAAAGCGCAAAAAGTACTTTTGAGGTCTCGATCAAATTTAAATGAAACCACATAACAAGCACCAGCTTTCAATTAAAACAAGAATCATCGAAATCGGTATACCCAGTAAAAAGTTATGTGGTATAATACAACGTAGGTCGACAAAAAAAGCGTCAAGTAAAAACGCATTATTAGATATAACTCGAAAAGTAGTTGTTAGATCTCAAATAAAATTAAATGGGACCAATTGACACACACCACCTTTCGATTAAAAAAAAATCGTCGAAATCGGTCCACCCAGTAAAAAATTCTGAAGTAACACATATACAACAGAATTGAGTTTTTTTTTTCGGTAAAAATAAGTTAAATGAAAACTCGTTGACGCAGTGAAAACTAGCTGAAGCGATATCTGGCGCAGGACGAATCACATAACGAATGTTTTTATACGCAAGATTATCATCCTAATGGGAGGTGTAATGTGTAAATTTTTATAGTAGATGCAGCATTTAAAACAACGTTTTTTATTTTTATTTTGTTCGTTACATTACAGCCTATACAGTCCACTGCTGGACATAGGCCTCCACAAGTTTACGCCAAAAATAACGTGAACTCATGTGTTTTGCCATAGTCACCACGCTGGGCAGGCGGGTTGGTGACCGCAGTACTGGCTTTGTCGCACCGAAGACGCTGCTGCCCGTCTTCGGCCTGTGTATTTCAAAGCCAGCAGTTGGATGGTTATCCCGCCATCGGTCGGCTTCTTAAGTTCCAAGGTGGTTGTGGAACCTTGTTATCCCTTAGTCGCCTCTTACGACACCCACGGGAAGAGAAGGGGTGGCTAAATTCTTTAGTGCCGTAGCCACACAGCACGTAGTCGTTATTATAACAAAACTTACATCCATAACATTATTGTTAGCTAAGACTGCTGAAACAGGTAATACTCCACCGCTGAGAGCCTTGCCCAAGATGAGAATGTCTGGTTTTACTCCTTCATGTTCCACTGCTAACAACTTGCCAGTACGACCTGTAGATTAAATATTACGGATAATTATTAGATTTTTTTTATATTATAAAAATTTGATAAATATAAGTCCCATTAAAGACGTTAAATTAGCGTCAAGAAGGAAGAAAATTGAATGAAATAACATATATAATAATGCATATTAATAACATAACTAATAGTTGGGACACCTACAAACGACTGCTCTTGTAGGTAGGTACTAAAGTTGACTGGTATACATTCATTTAAAAATTAATCCCGCCTTTTGTACAATTTAATAATTTATCTTGCAAAAAATATCAAAAATATTTTTACACATTCTCATTTAGATAACAGAAATGTATAGCCTTTACAAATTGCATACCACATGTCGTATGCAAATATGATAAATGTAGGCCACGTTAGAATATGTCATTCATTTGCAGAAGCGCGTTTTTTAATTAAATATTTCAACTAGTACCTATATAATAATATAAAACTGTCTTGTAAAATGGTAAATCAAAATTATTAGATGCTTAACATTTAGATATACTGGGATCTGATACCTACATAAAAAGTATGCCCACTACTTATACAATTTTGTTGAAAAATTACTTAGGTATTTTATTTTAAAAATTTTTTATTTAAAATTATAAGAATATTAACAAAAATTGTTAATATTCTTATAATTTTAATCATTTGTGTTGTTACCACGTAGACCTGATAGCGATTGTTACTCATAGTAGGGAATATATCCGACAACCCGCATTGGAGCAGCGTGGTGGATTAAGCTTTGATCCTGACATGACAAGGGGAAAGAGGCCTATGCCCAGTAGTGGGATAATACAGGCTGAAGCGGAATAGAAATATATATGTATTTTATTTATTCTCACCTAATCCAGTCTGCACCTCGTCCGCGATCCACAGCACGTTGTACTTGGTGCAGAGTTCTCGAACCTTCTTCAAGTAACCGTCGTCGGGGATGATCACGCCGGCTTCACCCTGAATGGGCTCCACCATGAACGCCGCCACTGTTGGGTCTTTAAGCTTTTTCTGAAAAATTTAAAAAGGATTTTTTTTTATGTCACTAGGTCGGTAAACAAGCGTACGGCTCACCTGATGGTAAGCGATTACCGTAGCTTATAGACGCCTGCAACACCAGAAGCATCGCAAGCGCGTTGCCGACCCAATCCCCAATCCCCCCCAGGAGCTCTGGTCACCTTACTCACCAACAGGAACACAATACTGCTTGAAAACAGTATTATTTAGCTGTGATCTGTAAGGTCGAGGTACTACCCCAGTCGGGCTGCTCCAGATTTTGAGCAGGAAATTCCTGCTGTGCCCTACCTCAGTTAAAAGGATTCGTCTTTTTCTTAAAATAATAAATATATGGGTACATAATGAATTTAAAATACGAACTTCAGTAATAATACTAAACTGCATGTATAATATAAGTATATTTTTATATTTCGTTGCATGATTTTTATCTAGCCTGATGACACCGTAACCTTAATTTCTGCTCCGGGGGTTGTGAGTTGCAGGGTGGGGCAGGAAGAATAAGTACCTACTTAAATGTCATGGACGCCGTCACAAAATCGAATGCAAAGTCGCAAATAAATGATTTTGAAGACATTACGAATATACCTTTGCATATATAATTATAAGGGAGCTGGAGCGAAAAAAAATTTTTTTCCTTAGTCTGGGGGTCGAATTTGTTGCTTATAAAAAATTAAAATTGTTGAAAAAAGCTTAGTCAATATCTTGAGTCAAATTGATTGCTTGAAAAAAGTTATTGCTTTGTTATCTTTTAAACATCTCAGAAATAACAATAATGATCATTTCCAACTCAAATTCTCATATATTATAACCCTTAAATATATTAAATCAATCTGATATGTATTATTTCTGTATTGGTGTACAATAAAGTGTATTGTTATGTTATGTTATGTTAAATATATTTTGATGTAATAAAAATGGACTTAAAAAATTATGATACGATTTTTAAAATACATACGACAAAATGTACTGTAAAGGGACTGACTGCGTAATTACATAACATTGAGTGAATCACCTCTAGTGCTGGAATGTCGTTGTACGGGACCAGTTCGAAGCAGGGCATGTAAGGGCCGAAACCTTGGAAACATGTGGGATCTGACGACGTCGAAACAGCTGATAACGTTCGTCCCCAAAAATTGCCTTCTGCGAATATTATCTGAAAGAAAGTTATTGTTTTATTTATATTTGTCTGCACATAATGGACAGGGTTTTATTATTGTAGAGTATACTTAAACTTAACATAAAGTTGTTTACAAGTAAAAATTAAACACTATGACATCTGACGCTACGAAAATGATATTATTAAAATCTTAATGTTTTCACAACTATTTGAATGATTACTTATTCCTCTATACTAAAAATTTTAAAGCTTTTTAGAGACTTTGCATGTTACACAGTATTACTGGTAAAAACAGATAATGGTAGAAGCTCATAATACGCGAGATTTACCCACGTAGATCAACAAGAAAATTAAATAACTTGATCTAATAGATTTTCATTTTTATAATTGTCGAACTAAGTAAACATGAGTACTTAATAGATAGGTAAATTACGCGTCACGTTGTTTGTCCGCGATGAACTCTTAAACTACTTAACCGATTTTAATCAAATTTGCACACCGTGTGCAGTTTGATCCAACTTGAAAGATATTCGTAGGCTATATTTTATTTCGATATAAATAATTATTATATTCAAGAAAAAAAAAAGTCGGTACGGAGCTCGCTAGGTCGGCTAGTAGCATACGAATTATTATGTATTGACGTTACATTTTGATAGTAGAAGTTTTTAACTGACTTCAAAAAAAGGAGGAGGTTACTCAATTCGACCGTATATATATATATATATATATATATATATATATATATATTTTATGTATGTTCGGGGATAACTCCGTTGTTTATGAACCGATTTTGATAATTCTTTTTTGTTGGAAAGAAGATATCCCTAGTTTGGTACCATGATAAAGAAAATATAAAGAAACCAGGATCTGATGATGAAATCCCAGAGAAATCGAGGGAAACTCTCGAAAATCCGCATAACTTTTTACTGGGTGTACCGATTTTGATAATTTTGAATTTAATCGAAAGCCAATGTTTATCATGTGGTCACATTTAAATTTCATCACGATCTGATTACAACTTTTGAAGTAATCTTTGATAATGCGTATTTACTTGACTATTTTTTCGTCTACCTACGTTGTATTACTTGTCGATATAATTGAAGTCAGATTTTCTTCGTTTGCCTGCAAACATAATTAAAAAGGAAAAGTTTATTTTATTTATTGTTGTGGTTTTTTTTTTAATTTTTTTTTTTTTTTTTTTTGTTTTGATTTATTTTTTAGTGTGCCCCCATATTTTTAAACCTCTGATTAGGTCATATATAGTCGTATCGCGATAAATAAGTTTAAAAGCCACTGCGTTAAATTAGACACTTCAACTCAAAAATAACACCGACTTTTCATGGAATCTTATTTCGTCAGACCGTTATGTATTATATTTCATATAACCAAAAGTATATTTTTAATATTGCAAAGGTGAACATTTTGTTTAAATGAAAGCAATCAAAACCAAGATCTTCTGATCCCATTAATAAAAAATATTTTGCTACAACCTCATAATTGCAAGCTGCTGTAAGCTAAAAGAAATCGCACTACGACACATACCTGCATAAAAGTAAACAACTTTAAAAAGTGTCCGTCTGAACCGCAGTACCATTTTAGTCAACAAATTTGCGAAACGCAGAAAGTATTAAATTAAATTGATTCACCGTCGACATAGATTTCTTTCATCGCTATATGTATGTACATAGGCCTCCACAAGTTTACGTCAAAAATAACGTGAACTCATGTGTTTTGCCCATAGTCACCACGCTGGGCAGGCGGGTTGGTGACCGCAGTACTGGCTTTGTCGCACCGAAGACGCTGCTGCCCGTCTTCGGCCTGTGTATTTCAAAGCCAGCAGTTGGATGGTTATCCCGCCATCGATCGGCTTCTTAAGTTCCAAGATGGTTGTGGAACCTTGTTATCCCTTAGTCGCCTCTTACGACACCCACGGGAAGAGAGGGGGTGGCTAAATTCTTTAGTGCCGTAGCCACACAGCACAACAATACAGCATCTTAATATTTTTAATGATTTACTTTTCATGTTTCGCCGATATAATAATCATCGATGTAAGATAATTTGTTACAATAATTCTTTATTTTAAGCATTATTATCGGATGCTAATTGAGTCAATTAGCATAATTATCTACATCCAAAGTTATCTCAAGTACACCCACTTTTTACGTGACCTTAAGTCAAGTTAATAACAAAACTTACAAACTCATAATGCGATTATTAGTAGTAATAAAATTTACCTTATTTCTTATCAATTAATTTAATCAAGTTATCAAAACATAAAAATAATAACATTTTATCGGTATCTACGCAAAATTGCATACGTAGGTTCATACGTATTAATGTATCCAATTCTGATGTAATTAGCAAGCGATTTGCAGTGTTGTTAATATTATATAGACACATTCATATCTATACTTATATTATAAAGCTGAAGAGTTTATTTGTTTGTTTGCTTGAACGCGCTAGTGTTAGATAGCCCATTTATCGAGGTTATATTTTATAAGGCTACATATAGTCTATATGATATTTTAGTACTTATTTATTTTAGTACATTTTTTTTCTTAAATTAACACGGCTGAAACCGCGGGGAACATCTAGTATATTATGTTTAGAATATCATATAAATGATTTATGTGGTTTTTATGGGTCACATGGTTAAACACTGAAAACTCACGTCAATTTAGAATAAAGATTCTAAAAGGTAATTCAAACTATAAAATAGTTGTCTTTTTCACCTTGGCCTGGTCTTTTGGTATCCCTTTGACGTCATAGCCCCATTTTCTCGCGATCTTGCATGCACTCTCTCCTCCTTCGACCCCCGTATTCATCGGCAATAGTCGGTCATATCCGAGAAGGTTGGTCATAAATTTCTCGTATTTACCAAGCTGGTCCGAGTAGAAAGCCCTAAAATAAATTTCACAAGTCAAAAGTAATTAAGCTTCATCACTATTCCAGCTCTGTGTGTAACGTTAGCTAAAAAAAACTTACAACTTGCTACTTAACATTGTTCTAACATAACGTTATTAGTACTTAAAAATGATAACAAGTACAGACAGTCTATTAAGCTAGACGTTTTCCTAAGGTATTCAACTTAATGCCCATATCTAAGATAACAGCTGACTGATATATTATTTGAAGTGAAACTTCTTTGGGCGCATGAGGGTAAAATTTTTACGGATGAAACGGCAAAGTTTTGATGAAATGGCAACGTTTTTGTCGATGGCGCTGGAACGAAAATCTAAAGCTTCAGATTTGTATAAATATAAACGAGACTTAAAAATTAGTTTGCCAAAGAAGTTTCACTTCTGACATGTGTACTTTGTACGCACGCATTTTTTTAATATACATGTAGCTACATACACGTAATATTACCTAGGTTAGTGGAAGCCGTATGCAGTAGAATTGGTTAACACTTCTGTAAGTCAAACACAACAGTTACGTTTTGATTTATTTATTTATTTAAATTGGTTTGCTAGCAGTTGTTACATTCATTATACTTGACAATATTAATTTTATAATAAACTACATTTATAAATGTACAACCATATTAAAGCAAACACGACATGCAAAGTTATCCTGTTAAGATACATAATTTGATCAGTTTGGCACGTTTCGTTTCGTAACAATTTTTTCTCTTTTTTTTCTTTGTCTTATTTTTAAAAAATTGGAATTACATTATTACTGATTTGTTATCTCAAAGTGTTCTAATTTTGGATGCAACACATCATATCAGCACAGTTTCATTAAAGATAAATAACTTTAAGTCAAACATACCTATGAATTATCATTTTCTCGAACTTACGTTTTATGTACTTCATAAAAATGAAAACAAAAGTTTATATATGTATTTATAAAAATATATTATAATATAAAACAATGGAAGAAAGAATATTCCATATATTTTGGTCTAATAATTATCAAAAATTGACAAACCTTGATACAAGTGTCAATTTATCAGCCTGATCCTTGAGTGCTTTTATTATTCTAGGATGGCAGTGGCCCTGGTTTACCGCTGAATATGCGCTTAAAAAGTCAAAATATTTTTTGCCCTCTACGTCCCAAACGAAGATTCCTAAAAAAAAACAAATATTTATTTATAATCAAGTAATTAATTTGACTTTACAGCTAGCACACTAGTAGCTGATAGAGCATTAATTACTTTAATTAACATCTTTCAAACATCATCATCATTCATTACAGCCTATACAGTCCACTGCTGGACATAGGCCTCCACAAGTTTACGCCAAAAATAACGCGAACTCACGTGTTTTGCCCATAGTCACCACGCTGGGCAGGCGGGTTGGTGACCGCAGTACTGGCTTTGTCGCACCGAAGACGCTGCTGCCCGTCTTCGGCCTGTGTATTTCAAAGCCAGCAGTTGGATGGTTATCCCGCCATCGGTCGGCTTCTCAAGTTCCAAGGTGGTTGTGGAACCTCGTTATCCCTTAGTCGCCTTTTACGACACCCACGGGAAGAGAGGGGGTGGCTAAATTCTTTAGTGCCGTAGCCACACATCTTTCAAACGCGATCAGGAAATTAAACTTTTTAATCATATTCCGTGAACATATCTAATACATATAACATACACTTAAAACTTCTTTAGCGAAGTCGAGTAATAAAATACCTGAATTTCGTACCGTTTACATTTCATTTGCTTATCTTTTCAAATTTATTCGTAAACAAGTTTTTAGCTGTCAGTCTATTTCATAAACTGTGGTATATATGTGGTAAACATAGGTAGCGTTTGTATGGTTTGACTATTTGTTCAAGATAATTTATATTGTATTAACAATATAAATTACACTACTACATATAAAGATAAGGAATAATAAAAATACTAGTATAGCCTGCTTTTCTGAAGGTAATCGTACTCGTGTCATAATTATGTCTCATATTATATGTAGTGAATATCTGTACATATATGTCATCGTATCATTTGCATATGTCACCATACACATTGTGAACAACCGCTCTGGTGTAGTGGTACGTATGCCGTGTAGGCGCCCGTCTACACACAGGAGGTTTGTGGGTTCGATTCCCACTCGTGATGGATATTATATTTGTACAAATATTTGTTACCGGTTTGGATGTATGTTCCTGTGGGTCTCCCCACCCTCCTTCAGAGATGACGTTAACCTGTCGGTCACGGTTGTTACTCACAGTATAAATTATATCCGCCAACCCGCAGTGGAGAAATAGGCCTTTGCCCAGCAGTAGGATATAACGGGCTGAATTGTCAACACATTATGATATTTTTAAACGATAGAAAACTGTGAACCTATAAGCTATTTCTGAATGGGAAATATAATAATATACCTACTAGCCATACCCGTGCGAATAATTCGCACTAAATAAGTATAATAGTTATCACTTTACATAATTGTGTTTACTCGCATACGAAAAAAAAAGTCTTCAATTACATCGACAAGTAATGCAACGTAAGTAGACGAAAAAAAAATTAACAAACGGTTTCCCTCGATTTCTCTGGGATTCCATTATCATAAATGACGAAGATATATACGGTCGAATTGGGTGACCTCCTCCTTTTTTAAAGTCGGGTAAAAAATTGCAAAGCAGTTCATACGTAATAAATACGTGAGTTGATTTAAAATTGAACAAAAAATTACCGACCATCAAACATGTTGACGTTGTTTCAAAATTAAAGCCGTCAGACGGCAGCATGCTGTATTGTGTCGTAATGTATATTTATATATATAATTTTAATAATTAATTAATTTACAAAAACAAAAGGAATAATAAATTTTTAGTTGCTGATGCCTGTAGAGCAAGCAATTATTTATAAAATGATACATAATTTATGCGTAATAATTGTTAGGTGTCTTCTAAAAAGGAAGGCAAACATCTTAACCTTAGCGTATTAATATATATGATTACATTAGCAAAGCTATAATAGATAGGGTGTCACTTAAATTATTACAAATTAAATTATATTTATACATATATAATATTTCATAACCGTTCCGCTCTTTGTAACATACCAGATAAACATAAAATGTGAATGATTCAATATCTGTATATTTAATATTTTCTCGCGAGATATAAAAAAGTAAATGTATCTTGTATACCTATTTATCTTAGATGTTTGAAAAACTTGCAAATGCAAACCTATCTATGCAACAAAAAAAACCTAAATTAGCGTTAACAGCTTTTTTACGTTAATTCTAGTTTTTGATATTATTAGTTGTCTAGACAAACGGAGCTGTGCTACAGCCGACAAGAACATTTTATAAGTTTTCACATACTAAACGATATGACGATGTTGCCCTTATAGAAAACTCTCATAGAAAAAATCTCATAAACCTCATAAAAACAAGGACAAAGGCAGACCAAATTCTCATAATCTCATAGTCTCTCATAACTCGGTATGAGAAATTGCTTTGCATTTGTCCATGTTTTCATAAAGTTTATGAGACATTTTCCGTAGGATTATACCTAATCACCGCCGGCTTTTGAGCAATTTGATAAAACTTTGTTATTTTAAATATAGAATGTCTTAGTGTGTACTGTGTACTGTTTACTATTGCTTATCAACGATTGAGTTCTTGACTAAACAAATTTCATTTATAGCATTTCATCATCTTGTTTAAAATGTATTTATAAGATACTATTTCATCACTTCGCTTATCCAATGTAACATTGGCATAATTATTGACAATAATAATAATATATGTGTGTATCACGTGTGCTTATCTATAAATTATTTATGGGCGATGATTGATAAGTATCTAATTAATTAAATAAAAATAAACAAACACAGGATCGTTCAGTCAAGAAGGTAACGGTCTTCTAGATTGTATTTGATACAATATCAAATTACTGCCGTTCTTACATATTCGCCTCGTCGTAAACATTGTAGGTACGTAACAAAATTTCTGAGGACTTAAATACTATGTCCAATGACTTAAAGAAGGAAGCATTTAAAAATGAAAATAAATATAAATAATTTTACAGAGACTCTTATAGTAAAATTTGTTCTAACGCTACCTAGGTATTTCACCCAATTTTTTCGCTTGAAGTCCCTACCACCTACACACTGTACCCTGTACCCTAATACTAGTCTAAGTGTAGGTCATATCTGATTTCTGTAAATATTAATCTTATGACTTAAAATCCTTCCTTTTTATTATATTCTAAACAGGATAAATAATAAGCGACTTAAACATTTTCAATTGTAACCAGAAATACAACGTTATTATTATTATTTTTATTATAATTATGTGTATATGAATATGTGTATATGTGTATGTATGTATTATATATAGTATATTTACTTATTTTTATATCATATAGCTTGTAAATTCCATGCTATTTCTTTATCAACTATTCGTACACTTCCCTACCGCTTCTCATTTTTAGCCGACTTCCAAAAAAGGAGGAGGTTCTCAATTCGACTGTATTTTTTATGTATGTTACTTCAGAACTTTTGACTGGGTGGTTTTTTAATCGAAAGGTGGTTTATGGCATTTGGTCCCACTTAAATTTATTTGAAATCTAACAACTACTTTTCGAGCTATATCTAATAATGCGTTTTTACTTGACAATTCTTTTGTCACCTACGTTGTATTATACCGCATAACTTTTTACTGGGTGTACCGATTAGACAGAAAATTCTTTCTGCGTAAAGAGCGTTCACTTCACTACATAACAACAAAAAATCATGTCAATAACTAATAGTGTGTAGATAACCAAGTAAATCAAAAATAACTTGATCTGTCTAATTTTAATTTTTTAAAATATTCTGACTAAGTAAATACGAGTAGGTACTTGCTTAAATCTCGCGAGGATTATTTACACGATAGGTACTAAAACACAAACAAAGGATTTGAAAATGTTTGTGTACAGTCTTTCGTTTGATCGGGCTAATCTTCGAAATAGCTAAACCGATTTTTATAAGACTTTCACTTAAAGATAGAAGAGGTTATGGAGCAACGTATAGGAGGCTACTTTTCATCCCAGAATTCCTGAAAAATCGTGATTTACGGAGGAAATACTTCGTTTACCGCACGCGAGTACCTACCGCCTAGATATAACCAAACATTTTTTTATTAAATACGACAATGTTTGAACTCGAAAACAAATACAATCCCAAGAGATTTAAATTATAAAAAAATAAATGATTTATATACATATATATATATATATATATTTCTACCCGAGCGAAGCCGTGAGCAACTACTGGTATTAAATGACTTACTTTACTTATACGTTTCTTTTTAGCGCATTTAAAATGAGCTTAACATTTCAATTATCAACCTTAAGGACGCTATCACATTTTTCACTCGCTCAAGTTTAGGTATTTAAATCGCAACACAATAACATTACGCGTACGCACACATTGATACCGCTATCTGCTCGATTTTGTACCGACGTAACTAATCTTGGTACTTGAAAGTATTAATTTTTAATTTTACTGGTATTGATTAGTAAATTTAGTTGTAAGTTTAAAGTCGAACTTGGTAACTGTTACTAAGTACCTACTATTCACGGAACCTCTCCCCTACTCTGTTTATGACGATGTCTTAAGGCGTCAGGGTATCTACTACTCGTTCGTCGTACCATACAATAAAATATAATAGATAATAATACGCTTATTTTTATAATTCAAAATCACATACAATTTTAAGTTATATTATTATAGTTTTAACATTATAATAATATAAACGTAACATATTTTACGTAAACAATCTATACAAATAAATAAAATTGGAGTGTCCTTTAGTTATATTAAAGTACTGCTTTTTGCTAAATGCATACGGATGTATACACGGTCCATATACCAAAATAATATTTTTCCAATTTTTGTCTGTCTGTCTGTCGGTATGTTCCGGCTAATCTCTGAAACGGGTGGACCGATTTTGACGGTACTTTCACTGGGATATATCTTATGCAATAAGGAGTAACATAGGCTGCTTCTATTTTAGAAATTTATTTATTTTATAAATCTGCAAACGGAACAATGATGATGATGATGAATGTAAATTTAAAATAAAATAATTTTTAACAAAAAAAAAACCAACTTCAAACAGGAAACTTCTTCAATATTATAAAATATTTATTTAATCATTTCTGATTAACTAAATCAAAATACGAATTACTTTGTACTAAGTAAGTTTATTTTTCACTTTTTAGTTTCCTGTTAGAAGTCGGTTTTTTTTTGTTAAAAATTATTTTATTTTACAATTTTTAGTGATGGGTAGACCTAACAAGGATGCTTTTTCTCTTATGTCGGGGGTCCGGAAACATAGACAATACACAAGCACAAACACCCAGATCATGACAAACATCTTATATGGCCAATACAAATGTCTGTCCTGCGCGGAGATTGAACCCACTAACGCCAGCGCAACAGCCAGTGCTGTGACCGCTGCGCTAACGCGTCGACATACTATGAGTAAAGTTCGCTATCAGGTGCACGTAATAACAACCGGGACTGACAGCCTACCGTGTTCTCCGAGGCTAGGTTGGGAGAACCACAAGGATTAACAACTAGATTGAAAATAAATATTTGTATAAACATAAATATCCACTCCAAGCGGGAATTGATCCCGCGACCGTCAGTGTTTAGGCGCCGCCGACGCGGCACATGCACCATTATATCAAAGCGGTCGTCAAACAGCAAAAGGTAACTGCTATAAATTGTTGAGAAATTCCCTCGAGTGTTTATGGGCTCCATCATCAAACCTGGTCCTGTGACACAGATGACCACACAGCAGGTAATTCCTCGAATATCTTTCGTCTCCATCATCAGACTGTAATACACTTGTAACTCATATAGGTGCAAAGTTCTCATCGATAGAAACGAATTAAGTTCAAACAGCAGGTAATTGCTATAAATCGTTAAAGAGTTCCCTCGACTATCTTTTGTCTCCATCATCAGACTGTAATGGCACTTATAACTAATACAGGTGCAAAGTTCTCATCAATAGAAATGAATTAAGATCAAAAAGCAGGTAATTGCTATAAATTGTTGAAGAGTTCCCTCGACTATCTTTCTTCTCCATCATCAATCAGATCGACTCCAGACCTTTATTAAATAGTAGTGCTTTATAGTAATGAAAACATGATTAAATTTACTAGTCACCCGTACGATTTTTGAAAGTTTCTCTCGATTTCTCTGGGATCCCATCATCAGATCCTAGTTTCCTTATCATAGTACCAAACTAGGGATATCTCCTTCCCAACAAAAAAAGAATTATCAAAATCGGTTCATAAACGAAAAAGTTATTTCCGAACATACATTATATATATATATATATATATATATATATATATATATATATATATATATATATATATATATATATATATATTTATATATATATATATATATATATATATATATATATAACGGTCGAATTGAGTAACCTCCTCCTTTTTTTGAAGTCGGTTGAAAAGAAGACAAATTGTAAAGATTACTTATTATTATTGATTATTATATATAAACCAGATGCATAGCAAAGACAATCGATTGTGAAGTATCAATTTCGTCCAAGCACAGTACACACAAAAAACTCATTTTTTACGTAATTATTACTTGCGCTGAAGCGATACAGCCGTGCTTCCATGAGCGCGTTTCGGCGCGGAATGACGAACGACGATGGTTCACTTGTAAAAAATGTATGAAGAAATTTGAGAGCGTTTCTTATTTTTCTCATAAATGGAAATATTATTTATTTTTATATAAAATATCTAGCGCTACGCATAGAGGACTAAATAAGCAACAATTTCTTAGTGTATTTATTTTTCTTAGTGCAGTGTATTTAGGCTATAATGGTTCCAATTCAGACCCGTCTTTTTTAATTTTTTGCGATTTCTGTGATGGTTAAACTGTATTTGTGTGAAAAGTTTGTATGGGGCTATAGAATTTTTATGGTCTCACTCGGAGATGAATATATTATCTTTCATTTGAAACCAAGATATCCTCTCAGGGTGACTCCTAATTAATTAAAATGGTACGTGAAAAACACTGATATTTGTAGAAAAATGTGATAGCGTCCTTAACCTACCAACATTTACCATTTTATTTATTAGTTTTTTCCTATAAATCTAAAATGAATAATCGCATCTTTACTAACAGTACGTACTATGAGTACAGAACTACAGACACATTGAATTCATACACATACTCAGTAATATTTCATAATATGAAGAAACTAGTTTTTCATGAAAATGACATAATTTTATCGTTTTCGATGAAATTTGTTTATTAAGCATCAATATTATAAGAATCAAACTGTTTATGTGATTAAGATAGAAGAGATCTGAAGAGAAACAATACCTACTGTCATTAAACGTACAAAACGTACTTTTTATATCGCATATAGGGCACTTACCTATTACATTACGTAGAAAAAAAGCCGTAAAAAATAAAACCAACACGAATGCACAACGTACTCGTATGTTATATCTATCATAACAGGTAACAGATTAACTTAGTCACTTTGAAAGATCAAGGCTAAAAATCCAATCTAAATTTTTTTTAGAAACGCTCACGGATAGATAAAATTAAAACAAAAAAGTCAGATTTATTTATCGTTATTCGATTTTTTTGTGAATTATATAAATACGTATTTCTCACGTATCTGTTAGGGTCAATGAATAATGGAACATGGTTTATAAAATAAACCAATTAAAATATTCCTCTATTTTTAACAAGGCGATTAAACTATAAATATATTTATATAGTTATATAGTTTAGTCGCCTAATTAAAAATACCCTATATATATTTAGGGTTCCGTACCTAGAAAGGAAAAAACGGAACCCTTATAGGATCACTTAATTGTACGTCTGTTTGTCAAGAACCTTTTTCTCAGGAACGCGTGGCGGTATCAAGCTGAAATTCTACTGCTGAAATATACAGGCCTACTGTCCCTTGGAGCTGTGAAAAAATTAAATTTCAAAGCCAACGTAATCAAAAGATACAGCCGATTATGCTGTAAATTTTCTACACTCGCAAGGGAATCAAAACCTACAGGGTACTTCCCGTGATCTCAGAATCTTGAAATTTGGTAAGAAGCAATATCTTATAACCCAAATAAACGAAAAATTGCGAAAAGAATAAATTTTTATGTACAGCATATAATAATAAAAATATTTTTAATATCTTTGTTTGTACGGAACCCTCGATGGGCGAGTTCGAGCGTTACTAAAACTCAAAAGTTGTTGATTTTGAGTAAAGCTGTTCTTGTGTTTATGTAAGATTCACGAACAGCTAATGTAAGTAATGTAGGCATACAAAGTTCACGAGGTTGACGATGAAGATCACGATTCAGGCTGTGATATCCTCTGATAGGCCTCTTTCCCCATGCAAGAGATTAACTTATGATCCTTCTCCTTCTCCTTCACGATGCCAGAGAGTATAATATATACTTAATTTCATAATACTAATGTGCTGTGTGGCTACGGCACTAAAGAATTTAGCCACCCCCTCTCTTCCCGTGGGTGTCGTAAGAGGCGACTAAGGGATAACAAGGTTCCATAACCATCTTGGAACTTAAGAAGCCGACCGATGGCGGGATAACCATCCAACTGCTGGCTTTGAAATACACAGGCCGAAGACGGGCAGCAGCGTCTTTGGTGCGACAAAGCCAGTACTGCGGTCACCAACCCGCCTGCCCAGCGTGGTGACTATGGGCAAAACACATGAGTTCACGTTATTTTTGACGTAAACTTGTGGAGGCCTATGTCCAGCAGTGGACTGTTTAGGCTGTAATGTAATGATGAATGTAGATATAACCGAATAGAAACCCACAAATACCTAATAGTAACTAACTATATAATCATAGTTGGTTTATATTACTCATTTATCACCAATATTAAGCATATATATAATAGTGAATAGTGATCACAAATATCGTTTTTAACCGACGTCCAAAAAAGGAGGAGGTTCTCAATTCGATTGTGTTTTTGGAACGAAGTTCCTTACGGCAGGCTTGATATTTGGCTGGGCGACCGAACTGAAAAAAATGTGATGCTAAAACCGTAAGAAAAATATATAACGAAAGTGACGTAATATCAGTCACACGATTGTATAATATGACGTTTTTACAACTAAAATATTACTAGTAAACTTTTTTTTTAAATTATTTATGTAATTTTATACGGTCGACAAAAATAAATAAAGACACATGTTTTTTATTTCACTTAATAGTTTGAATTATTATTATTATTATTTTGTTTGATTTATTTTACGGTATTTGTTCTTTTCTAAAATACTAGATTTCCTAAATACTTTTATGTACTTAATTAAAAATCAATCAACAAAATTACAAAAAAAATCAAGAACTAGAAAATATATATATAATTCAACATTTTTTTTGTGTTGCTTCTGTACTATCATGACACCACATATTTTTTTTAATCGAGTGATGGTGCTTGTCATGTGGTCCCACTTAAATTTAATTCAAATCTGACAAGCACTTTTCGAGCCATATCTAATAATGCATGTTTACTTAAGTATTTTTTCGTGTACCTACGTTGTATTATTTGTCGATGTAATTGAAGTCGGTTTTTTTTTCGTTTGCGAGAAACACAATTAAGTTGACCTCCGTTGAGAAGTTTTCATTCTCTGACTTTCGTCGAAACGCGAAAATTTTTCATTAGACCTTGTTCTTAATTAATTCCTCGACTAACTAATAGTAGGAGGCGTAGGTTTATCTATAAATATAATAAAATGGTAGGAAAGTCAAAACTGTACATTGAATATTTTTTTTAAAGGATACTTGGGGTGTGATCTACAATCGATACCGAAGCCAAAAATATAGTTTTTAGAATTTTTGTCTGTTTGTCTGTTTCTCTGTATGTATGTCCGGGATAAACTCAAAAAAGTACTGCATGGATTTACTTCAAATTTGGCACAAATATTATTAAGAAGTCGGGTCAACATATAGGCTACATATAATCACGCTATCACCTACGGGGAACGAGCAGTGAACCTTTATTTCTTCAACGCATTCTATAGTAAGCTCTAGTTAGCACTTGACTTTGAAAATTTAAAAAGATAAGTTTAAGATCTTACTTTATTTCGATTTTGAATTTTTAACTTAAATTAATCAATAAATCATTACAAAAGTCTATTTTACACTTCGTTTGATCATTGAGCGTACGTATTATCAGGGCCGGATTTAGATGACTGGAGGCCTCGGGGCAACAAAGGAGTCAAGGCTTTTTGGCCCCAAATTATTTTCCAAATAAAATGGACAATTTTTTTTAAAACGTAAAACGGTAAAAAAACATGAAAGAAAAAGTTAGTGTGTGTAAGTAGTGTGAAAAAGACTAGTGTTTACTAGTCTGAATTTTAATTTTTTCCCCCGAAATTTCTATTGTGGGGGGCTCCTCTATTATGGGGGCTCCTCTTTTGTGGATGCCCCGGGGCTATAGCACCGGTTGCCCTCCCATATATTCAGCCCTGCGTATTATTATCAAGTAAAAAAGTAAACTGTATTAGATAATTGTTAAGCTTACCCTGTCCTCGACACAGCGCAACGGATAACGGCGCGTAATTGCGGCATCCATATTGATCTTCTAGGGCAATTATTTCCTTGGATGACAGGGATTTTCCTTCAGCCATTCTATATTATAAATAATATTTAGTAATAGTTAATATGTAGACGAAAATTTATAATGAATTTCTAATTTTCTATGTTACGTTTGCAAGTAAGCAACGAATGATTTCCAAATGAAAAACAGCAAAACTGCATACCTACATTTCTTCTCTAAAAACTAGTATGTTAAGTTTTACTTGTTCTTATCCATACAAATATATAAAATTGAAATGTCTGTTTGTAATATTAAAATAACCGCTTTTTACTAAATTCATATGTATGTATACACAGTACATATGCCAAAATAACAATTTTTAGAATTTTTATCTGTCTGTCTGTTTGTTCTGGGTAATCTCTGAAACGGCTGAACCGATTTTGACGGGATATTCACTGGCATATAGCTGATGTAATTAGGAGTAGGTAACTTAGGCTACTTTAATATTAGAACTTTATTTATTTTATAACTCTGCGAACTAAACAATAACTATTTTGTTAAATTCCACGCGAACGAAGTCGCGGGCACAGCTAGTTACAAATAAGTACTAAAAAATACGTTTTAAAATATATACGTAAAAATAGAAACAATAAAAAGGGTCCTAAGCAAAGCTGTGTATGTTTATTATATTAAAAATAAAACCGTATGGTGTCGTGGGATACCAGATAGGAACGAAGTTCCTTATTATAAAATATTTAATTTTATTCGAGGTATAAGGAAGAAGAAGAAAGAATTATTCGGGTCTACATTTATTATTATAATTTTTTATCGATAAAAAAAAGCTACAAAATTATCTTAACACCTTCATTTTATTTATAAAAATATATAATAATGAATGATATAATAATAACTGCAAACTGCAATAATAATAATAGTCATCACGTAGACGATACATTAGACACTGTAAAGGCACCAAACACGACTATACGACGACTCGCCGACGTTTTTTGCCGGCTAGGGTACCGCAATGCCCCATAAGGGACTTCGCTCCAATAAATACGAATAACAGAGTAAAATATTTTAATATCGCAAAATAAAAATAAAATCGATGTTACCTTTAATTCCAACAGTTGATTTTAGTCTAAGATTTTCAATAGCTTTAAATTCACTTTAAATCGAAAAATAAAACTAGAAATAAATCGCTGATGTAAATATAGATACGAGTGTTTCACGCAAAAATTCATTTGTTAGTGCAATGTATAAGTTTGTTAAGCATCTTATATAGTACCTTTTTGATAAGAAGCGGTACTTACAAGATTTTAATATGCTTACCACCCGAGTATAAATTATTACGATAATATTTTATTTAGTTTGTCTGGCACTGAGCAATTCATTCAAGTTGAACCTAGTTAGAAAAGGTAAGTTTCTATCATATGCAATTAAATGGAGTTTGTACTGTGTAATAAAGATTAAATCTATATTTACCATAGATTAAATTTATATATTATTGCATTACATTATAATTAGTTATGTGTCAAAGACTACAAGCCCACAAAATATACATATCTATATTAATATCACTCACCTACATCAGCTATACCGCGGCTTGCACAATTTTTTTTTTTTTTTTTTATTAACTAGTTGAATGTTTTGTATTTGAATATTGTTCAAAATATAACTGTATTTGTTTTAAATCGTATCACTATAAGAATATTGTCGTTATACGTTTCACAAATTATGAGAACCGGTTACAGGTTAAATGCTAAATTTAGATAACCCTGACTTTGTATAATTATACTCCGGAATTCGAGTGCAAGATTTTGTTAGCAAACAGAGTCGAACATTACGTGCGACCGCTGTTTGCGCTTATGATTTTGGGGTACTTTATCACTTACTAGCTAAATTGAACTAACCAATAACAAAGCAATGGAAATCTCCACTGATTATAGTCAAAGAGATGACAACCGATCTTTGCCATGTCTTTATTATTATTCAATCTACATACAGAAACGTGTCTGGCGCGAACTTGGGAAGATCTATGTCCAGCAGTGGACTACAATAAACTGAACTTACTGACTGACTGACGGAACCTTACGTAACTATTTTCTTTGGACGAATCCACATTTATTTCGTGGAACAACCAAAGCTACACAATTATAAGAAAAGGTTCTTTATACTTTATTAAAAGAAAGGCGGAAAGATTAAAAAAAGCTAAATTTTTCAATTTGCTAATCTCGGTATCTGACATTTTAATATGAAATAATGTTGTCTCGTTCGGTAGTTTGTTTATTTAGATCTTGGCTTTAGCGCGGGTGAAACTGCAGAGGACGCAGTGGCGTAGCGTAGTTTTTTCCAATTCTTTCAATTTTTTTTTTTACCAAATTAATTATACACACTTATTGCAACCAATCTTCATTATACTCATTAACCGACTTCAATAAAGAAGGAGATTCAATTCTCTTCGTTCTCTATTCTACTGTATTTTTATGTGTGGTACATTGCGAACGTGATTTGGTTTTTTTTTTTTGTCGTAAATCGTGGTGATTTTGCCGCCCCTTTTCGTGTGCCGCCTGGGCCTTGGACCCCGGGCACCCTCCACGCTAAGCCACTGAGAAAACGTATAAACAAATTTTAACATATAAATAGTATAAAGAACTAAAAATTATATTTTAAAATGTTACGTTTCATATTATAATAAGAATTAAACTATCGACTCCCGTACTCTGTGTAAGAACGTTTAATTGAGGTATTGTGTTACGTCATTCTGTCTCGTCTCATAAAATGTCGTAGGGTATCACTATGGGCAATTTTATTACATAAGAATTTTAATTATTTTCGTTTTCACTTTATAAAAGTAAAACCTACTTGTAAGTAGAGTATAGTTATTAATATTTCTTAATTGTTCAAATATAAGAATTTGATTGTAAGTAATCTCACTAATATCATAAATGAGAAAGTTTGTTATTGATATTTGTTACTATTTCATACAAAAATGTTCTTTCATACAAAATTAGAAGGCGCAGCTAGTAGGTACCTATACCTAAGTATATCAATATAACCGTACGACATAACTTTACCAGCATAAATTCCATCTCATTGCAGTTTTTTTAACCGACTTCAAAAAAAGGAGGAGGTTACTCAATTCGACATATATATGTATGTATATATATATATGTATATATATATATATATATATATATATATATATATATATATATATGTATATATATATATATATATATATATATATATATATATATATATATATATATATGTGTGTGTGTTATGTATATTCGGGGATAACTTCGTCGTTTATGAACCGATTTTGATCATTCTTTTTTTCTTGGAAAGAAGATATCTCTAGTTTGGTACCATGATAAGGAAACCAGGATCTGATAATGGGATCCCAGAGAAACTTTCGAAAATCCGCATAACTTTTTACTGGGTGTACTGATTTTAATAATTTTGAATTTAATCGAAAGCCGATGTTTATCATGTGGTCACGTTTAAATTTCATCGAGATCTGATTACAACTTTTGGAGTAATCTTTGATAATGCATATTTACTTGATATTTTTTTGTCTACCTACGTTGTATTACTTGTCGATATAATTGAAGTCGGTTTTTCTTCGTTTGCCTGCAAACACAATTATGAATAAGACGTATCGTGTGTAATTATGTTACTAAATTAAATTATTACATTTTGAAAGAATTTTTATTACATTTCATGTAAAAAGAATATTTGACGACGCGTTGGCGCAACGGTCACAGCATTGGTTTGTGGCTGTTGCGCTGGCGGTTGCGGGTTCGATTCCCGCACATGACAGACATTTGTATTAGCCATACAGATGTTTGCCTTGTTTTTTTTTTTAATCTGGGTGTTTGTGCAGTCCTTGTGGGTCTCCCCACCATACCTCGGAGAGCACGGTTAATAGCGATCGTTACTCATAGTAAGAAATATAAACGCCAACCCGCATTGAAGCAGCATGGTGAAAAGAGGCCTATACCCAGCAGCAGTGACTTAGCGAGCTTAACTCGCGCCCGGGGCATAAAACTTTTATAACAGCCCCGTTACGTCTTAAGTCATACGTAAAGAGTGGGTGGGTTAGGTTAGGTTATGTGACAAAGGGAGGAGACGGGTCCAAAGTTTGTGACATCACATTTCAAAATATAACATGTCTAATTAAGTAGGTATAAGTACCCTAAGTGGACAAACCGACAAGCTATCTTATAGTATGCGCCCCGGAAAGGACATTGCCCTGTGCGGCCCTTTGCCGAATAAGTGTGACAACCACAGTTTTAAAATATTAAATAACGTAAAAATAATTGATCTCAAGGTCTAGTAAAGTATTAATTAATAATAGAAATAATAATACTTTTGATTTGAACTTGACAAAAGGGCTTGTATTTTTTATTAATATTTGAAACTAGCGGACCCGGCAGACGTTGTCCTGCCCGGAAAACAGCTACCAAATTTGATAGCTTACATACCGATAGCGGCGCCACCTACCGAGTCCAATTGAGATAAAAACTACCATATCTTCCAAGTCAGACAAAATTACAGATGCATACAAAATTTGATAAAAATCGGTTCAGTAGTTTCGGAGTTACATACTGATAGCAACGCTACCTACCAGGTCCGATTGAGATAAAAACTACACTATCTCCCAAGTTGGACAAAATTATAGATACGTACAAAATTTGATAAAAATTGGTTCAGTCGTTTCGGAGTTACATACCAAAAGCAGCGCCGCCTATAGGGTCCAATTGAGATCAAAACTACTCTATCTCCCAAATTGGACCAAATTACAGATTCTTAAAAAATTTGATAAAAATTGGTTCAGTAGTTTCGCAGTTACATACATTTAAAATTTTCATTGTTAACGCCCACCCCCGTAATCCTTATTAGGCATGTCATAACAGCCTATACAGTCCACTGCTGGACATAGGCTTCCACAAGTTCACGCCAAAAACAACATGAACTCGTGTTTTGCCCATAGTCACCACGCTGGGCAGGCGGGTTGGTGACCGTAGGGCTGGCTTTGTCGCACCGAAGACGCTGTACGTATTTCAAAGCCAGCAGTTGGATGGTTATCCCGCCACCGGTCGGCTTTTTAAGTTCCAAGGTGGTAGCGGAACTGTGTTATCCCTTAGTCGCCTCTTGCGACACCCACGGGAAGAGAGGGGGTGACTATATTCTTTAGTACCGTAGCCACACAGTTACAGTATTGGGCATAAGTTATCCTAAAATCCGCTCATCGATCATTTCTACATCACATATTATAGGAGATTCGTACCAAATTTGGAATCGATAGTTTAAAAACGGGAATTTTCCATTGTTAACTCCCCCGCAACAATATAATAGGTAATGTGAAATAGCTATTTAATACCATTTTTACTATATGTAAATTATATTAAAATGCGGTCTGCGAATAAGATTAATTAAATCATTATAACTTAAGTAAAATGCGCCCTAATATATTATTTAACATGAATTTTATTGCTACTTATGGGAAAAAGAAAAAGGCTGCTTTTAGGGTTTTCACGGAAATTATTCGAATTTTTCTCGCCTTAAAAACCATCCTTGGATTTCAACGAACATTTAAAAAAAGAATTTTAAAATTGTTCCAGGCGTTGTTGAGTTATGTGCTTACGAACACATTTTACGATTCATTTTTATATATAAGAGGTTACCAACTGGTTACTGTAAGCCTATATATTAGGACATTGATGTCGCATTTATCACTCCGTGCACTCCGGGTATACGGTCAAGACTGCGATCATAAGAGTAAGGAGCTACATATCATTGTTTCTGTTTGGAATGCATTATCTGATTAATAATACTACCGATATGTATGATTACTTTGAATAATTGTGTTTGCTCGCAAACGAAAAAAAAAACCGACTTCAATTACATCGACGAGTAACACAACGTAGATCGACGAAAAAATAGTCAAGTAACAACGCATTATCAAAGATCACTCAAAAAGTAGTTATCTGATTTCGATGAAATTTATATGTGACCATACGACAAACATCAGCTTTCGATTAAATTAAAAATTATTAAAATCGGTACACCCAGTAAATAGTTATTGCGGATTTTCAAGAGTTTCTCTCGATTTCTCTGGGATCCCATCATCAGATCCTGGTTTCCTTATCATGGTACTAAACTAGGTATATCTTCTTTCCAACAAAAAAAGAATTATCAAAATCGGTACACCCAGTAAAAAGTTATTGCGGATTTTCAAGAGTTTCACTCGATTTCTCTAGGATCCCATCATCAGATCCTGGTTTCCTTATCATGGCACTAAACTTGGGATATCTCCTTTCCAACAAAAAAAGAATTATCAAAATCAGTACATCCAGTAGAAAGTTATGCGGTATAATACAACGTAGGTCGACGAAAAAAGCGTCAAGTAAAAACGCATTATTAGATATAGCTCGAAAAGTAGTTGTTAGAACTCAAATAAATTTAAATGGGACCAATTGGCACACACCACCTTTCGATTAAAAGAAAATTTGTCGAAATCGGTCCACACGGGCAAAAGTTCTGATGTAACATACATTAAAAAAAAAAAAAAAAAAAAAAAAAAAAAAAAAAAAAAAAAAAAAAAAAAACATACAGTCGAATTGAGAACCTCCTCCTTTTTTGGAAGTCGGTTAAAAAATCAAACAAAAAATATTGATTGAAGGTAAGGCTCAGCAGGAAATATCTTTCTCAATATCTGGAAAAGGCTGAGAATATATTCAACCTTTTAAGAAATCACAGCCAAATATAAAATCAAATATAATATTGTTCTAAAGTAGTATTGTGTTTCTGTGGTGAGTACAGTAGCCAGAGTACCTGATGAGCTGAGTAGACAGTGGAGGTGGGAATCAGCAAGCTAATAAAGAAGATTTTCTTTTCACTGTAAACCTCAAACAACACTTGCACTTTCATGCTGAATTTTAGCTTAATCTACACATTCTGTAAACCTTTGTGTAAAATAAACGACATATACACTAATACTAATTTTATTTCACAATCAACAAGGATATTTACAAAAATAAATAATTATTGCATAATATTTAATCATATTTCATTTATTTCTATATTTGTTGGTTGGATCTCCCGGGTGATATTCTGAATATGTTGGAAATGACTCATGACCTTTTTCTGCTGGAGCTGGCAGAGAACCACCATCAATCAATCTTTGTTCTTCAATTTTTGCAGCATTCACTTTCTTCATTTCAGCAATGGCAAGATTCTTGGCTACTTCCTCTTCAGTAGGTGGTTCGTTTCTGCAAAAATCAGTAACAAATTTCATTGTACACAATTATTATACACTTTTGTAAAATCATTATTTCTATAGAATAACAACAATTCTATAATATTTAGGTCCTGTGTCACTGGTTGTGGATAAAGTTTATCCTGCACATGAGTTACAAAGAGACTTGAACAGTAGGAGGTAATATAGGCCATCAGTACCTGTTTTGCTTCAATTAAAAAACTATAAATTTTAGAATGAAACAACTTTTTCGATGTTTATGGGAGGAGTTATTCTGTGACCATAGTTGCTGTAAAGTGTAAAGTATCCGACACGTCAGGGCATCTAAAAAACTTAATAAACCATGATAAAATAGGAAAAAGTTGTTTCATTATATAACTTTTAGATTCACAATAGCTAATATTTCTATTATGACATAAATATAGTAGAATTTAAAGGTGAAAAAACAATAATATATCACAAACTTTTATTTACCATAATAAGTCAAATAACTGGTGTTAGGCCTCAATTACTCATTCAAAATTTGTAAAAATTACCAAAACTACAAAATAACAACCAGTTTTTAAATAATGTTTTTTATTATATTATAGAACTAATATCATAAAATCTGCTACTAATATCTACTACTAATATAATAAAAAGCTGTGTGGCTACAGCAGTGAGGAATATAGCAACCCCCTCTCTTCCCATGGGTGTCGTAAGAGGCAACTAAGGGATAGCACAGTTCCACTACCAACTTGGAACATAAAAAGACGACCGATGGCGGGATAACCATTCAACTGTTGGCTTTGAAATACACAGGCCGAAGACAGGCGGCAGCATCTTTGGTACGACAAAATCAGCCCTGCGGTCACCAACCCGCCTGCCCAGCATAGTGACTGGTGAGTAGGTAGACGAAAAATTAGTCAAGTAAATACGCATTATCAAAGATTACTCCAAAAGTTGTAATCAGGTCTTGATAAAATTTAAATGTGATCACATGATATAAACATCGGCTTTCGATTAAATTAAAAAGCACCAAAATCGGTACACCCAGTAAAAAGTTCTGAAGTAACATCAGTTCAGTCTATTGCAATCCAGTGCTGGACATAGGCCTCCCCAAATTCGTGCCAGATATCCTCATCCAGCCTACGCCGGCAATCTTACGCAGATCTTTGGTCCAACGGGCCCGGAGGACGTCCCACACTGCGTTTGCCAAGACGCGGTCTCCACTCCATCAGATCCGTCTGCTCCAACGGCCATCGGTCCTGCGACAAAGATGACCAGACCATTGCCACTTCAACTTGCTAATTCTGTGGGCTATGTCGGTAACTTTCGTTCTCTGGCGTATAGTCTCATTTCTAATCCTATCTTTGAAAGAAACCCAAGCATAGCCCGTTCCATTGTACGTTGTGCGACTTTAAACTTGTGGACCTGTCCCTTCGCCAGTACCCACGTCTCGGCTCCGTATGTTAACACAGGCAAGACGTATGGCTCGAAGACTTTTGTCTTCAAGCATTGCGGAATCTTTGAAGTGAAAACTCGACGAAGCCTGACAAACTCCGCCCAGCCCAACTGAATCCTCATATCAGCCTCCTTCCCGAAGTTGTTGCGGCCTAGTTGGATAGTATGGCCTAGGTAAACATAATCCTGAACAACTTTGAGAAGGGTACCATCGACCAATACCAGTCTCGGTATGACTCGGTTGTTAAACATAACTTTCATTTTGTCTTGTTTTTTTGTTTTGAAGTAACATACATAAAAAAAATACAATCGAATTGAGAACCAACTCCTTTTTTGGAAATCGGATTTGCGATAAAAAATTCTTATTGTCTCATACTCAGAATATTGGTCCGAATTCATGGTTTCAATTGTAGGATAGCTGTCCCTTTCATCTTGTTTGTAATAGAAGTCATTCTCGCTGATTATCAAGTAAAGACGTCGCCCATTGCTACAAAATAACATTCAAAGAAAAGGGATTCCCCGACTTCACCAAAAAATAAGTAATAAAAAATTCCATGCTCCTTTCAACCGGTTTGAATTTGTAGTTGCGATAAAAATAATATAACATTGTTCAAATATTTACAAAATGTTTTTATTTTTTAAGTATTGTTAAATTTTGCCGTCCCCTAAAATGTGCCGCCCGGATCGGGCCGCCTCTGCCACCAATTACGCTACTCCACTGGTTAAAATATTTTATCTCTTTAAAATATATAAAGGTTTTTTATCTTAAAAATAATACAAACTCCACATATGACTAATTAGTAGCAAACAATATTACAAGTTAATATTTTCATTATCTACCTTCTCATCCTAAGCCAAGCCTCCCACTCAGCTGGTATTGGATCTTGAAAGTCCAAACCCTTCGGCGGATCATACCACCGTGAAGGTTTCCTCTTTCCTCTGCTTGGATCCGCTGGTATTTCATAATAAACATTACCTATGTAATCTTTACCTGCAATTAAACGATATTATTAAAATAATGGATAATTTAACGAAACTATATATTGTTCTTGTGTTTGAAACATAAAAATAGATTTACCTATATTGTTACCCTGAATTTGGCGTGGCTTGAAAGAATTTAAAAAATTTCTTAATACTATTCGCCACACTTGGCGATATTGGCCGTTAGACATTGGTATAGATGTTAATAAATTTAAACAATAAGATTATAATATAAACCTTAGGTTAATCCGTATATAACAGGATGTTAATAAGACCTTAAAAATATCAATTTCCCTACTGCGACACGAATTTATAAAAACCTGAAACGTTGAATTGAAATATAAATACTCATATATACTCCAATAGTCAGTTAGTTCAGTTCAGTTCTTTGCTTAATGGCTTTTAGTTGTGTCAGTTTGACACATATCATTTCGCCAGTGTCACGTGGGATGGAGAACACACGACGGAGATTGTTATTATTTCGGTGGATTTGAGAATACAATTTAGTTAAATTTTGAAAATACACGAAAATAGTATGTATTTATTCACAATACTCTCAAAATGTACAAAAATATAAAAATATTTATAAGTATATAACATTGTACTAAATATATATATATATATATATATATATATACATTGTAATATTTACAATTTAATTTTATTATATTTAATATATTTACATAAAAAGGAACACAGAGGACTAAACACAAACATTAATAAAGATTCAACATTTATAGGGCGGGGAACTTCAGGAGGGAGTACGTCATACAACGGATGAAGGAGTTTGGGGCAATTAAACAGGATATGGGATGGGGATCCTTCATCTAAACCGCATTCACAGAGTGAATGGTCCCGTACTCTAATTTTTGCGAGATGTCTAGGTGTGCACGCGTGACCTAAACGCAACCTGCAAATGGTCGAAGTGACCCAGCGATCGGCGTGTCTAAAACGGAAAAACCATGGTCGTCTAGGGATTTCTGGTTGCAGGCTCGCATAGTATTTACCTTTTACCATTTTGGATGATATCCAAGATGATGTCCACGAATTGGCCAACCGAGTATTCGCTGCAACACCAAGATCATAACAGAAATTTTTATAGTGAGCATGGGAGCCGATTTGGATGGCAGATTTGGCACATGAATCCGCAGTCTCGTTGCCGGGAATATCAGAGTGACTGGGAATCCAAACAAGAGTGATCTGCAAACCTTTCTGATGACATAAAAACAAAACTTCCCTGATTTTTAAAATAATGACAAATCTTTTTCTGCTACGAAACGGGTTTTCCTTAATTGCTAATAGGCAACTTAAGGAGTCAGTCAAAATTACGGTTTGTCTTAAATCGTGGGAGTGGGCATATAAAATAGCTTCCAAAATAGCGACGGCTTCACCGGTGAAGACCGATGATTCAGGCGGGCACTTAAACTGTAAAATAATTTTGAATTTTGGGATCCAGCAAGCTGCGCCAACGCAGCTATCTGCTGACAGTTTAGACGCATCGGTATAAATAAGTAGATGATCGGACCAATTTTGATGAACTACATATTTAAAGAGAGACTTAGTGTTCGGGGAACCTTTGATAAGACCAAGGTTTGTAACAATGACAGGACGATATACAAGGGCTTTATAGGGAATAGAAAAAAGAGGATTTATAGGCAGTTGAATATATGGATTTGGAAGTTTAGTAAAGTACAGGAAGCTATTCAAAAGACATGATTCGGGTTTGTTGGGATTGTGAATTTGTGATAGTTCGCTTAAACGACTCCAAAGAGGATGTGAAGATAGCTGTAACATTTTGCTGACAAACCGATCACAAAGGAATTGTCTCCTTATTTGCAACGGAGGGTCAACGCATTCAACCTGCAGAGCATTCGTGGGTGTAGATTTCATAGCACCCAGAATGATTCTAAGGCATTTGTATTGTATTTTATTTAGTTTTTCTGAAGCTGATTTAATAATAGGGTCTAAAACGAATAAACCATAGTCCATATGGCTACGAACTATGGCATTGTAGAGGAGTTTTTGAGAATATGGGTGAGCTCCCCACCAAACGCCTGAAACTGCCCGAAGGGCATTGATACCTTTTTCACATTTTTTAAGAATGTGCTCTGTATGAGAAAGTCCATTAAGTCGGTTATCGAGAATAACTCCCAGAAATTTAGCCTTATCTACGAGGTCAATGCGCTGACCTCCATAATGAAAATCGAAGACAGGGACGATTCTTTTTCTAGAGAAAGCAACTGCCTGGCTTTTGGTTATCGATAAAGATAAGCCATGGTCAGACAGCCACTGGCCTAGATAATGCAAAGCAGAGTTAACCCTAAATGTGATATCATCGACTGAATTTGATCGATAATATATGGCAATGTCATCAGCGTATTGTAAAATGTTGCAAAAATTATTGACAGATAATTCGAGATCAGAGGTGTAGATGCTATAAAGTAAAGGACTAAGGACGGAGCCTTGAGGGAGACCTTTCCAGACAAGTCTGGGGGGAAGAGAGACGTTTTGGAATCTTACAGATATTGATCTGCAGAAAAGTAAATTACATATGAAATGTATCATCCTCGGTGGGATACCCAGCTGATGTAGTTTTTGCCTGAGTACCGCGAGAAGAACATTGTCATATGCAGAATTTATGTCTAGGAATACACCCACAAGGTACTCTCCTTTTGCAAAGGCTATTCGAATATCTGTGGTGAGAATGCTGAGACTATCCATTGTGCTCATTCCCTTTCGAAAGCCAAATTGAGAGGGAGAGAGAATATTTCTACTTTCCATTACCCATTCCAAACGGTTCTTCAACAGATGCTCTGTAATTTTCGCTAAAGTAGATGAAAGGGCGATGGGTCTGTAGGAATTTGAATCTGACGGATTTTTGCCTGGTTTTAAAATTGGTAAAACTATTTGTGTTTTCCAAGAGTCTGGAAGAACGCCTGTTGTATAAAATCCATTAATTATGTTTAAAAATATAACTTGAGATTTATGATTTAAGTTTTTTATAAAAGAGTAGGGAATGCCATCTTCTCCAGGAGAGGAGTCTGTAAGCCCAGACAAAGCACACTGGAGCTCAGAGAAGGAAAATGGAGCATCCATTTCGTCTGAGATAGGTTTTGGAAGAGAAGGAAGAAAGTTGTTCTGGTGAGGAACAAAGGGAGGAGCAAGTTTGTCAGCAAAATTGTTAAGCCATTCTGATGGATCATTAGAAGAATTATTACTTGAAATGAGGGAACGACGAAATTTTTTAAGTTTTGTCCAAACTACTGAAGAAGGAGATCGCGGAGAAAGTGATTCACAAAAATCAACCCAGCAGCATTTTTTCTTTTTCGATACTAATCTTTTCAATTTAGCGTCTAACCGTTTATAATGTAAAAAATTAGAAGGGGACATAGACACAGAATACATAGACTCTGCCTCTGTTCTTTGTTTAGATACACGAGTGCATTCCTCATCCCACCAGGGAGTGGAAAGCACCTGTTTTTTGGGAAAATATTTTTTAGGAAAATGAAAATCGGCGGCAGTTGTAAGAGCATTGACAAATGATTCGTAACAGAGAATGATATTTTCACCACCTATAAAACCCGGGATAGCGTCCAATATGTCATCAACAGAACTGGCAAAGTCAGACCAATTTACATTTTTGAGAGAATATTTTAATAGGGGATTAGGATTTGAGATAATAGAAGAAGTGGAACTTTGATTAAGAGATAAGACGATAGGAAAGTGGTCACTGCCAAAAGTGGAAGAAAGGATATTCCATGAAAGTTGTGAAGCAAGAGAGGGAGACGATAAGGACAAATCTACTGCAGACCCGGGGTTTTGCGAAGGGAAAACCCTACGAGTAGGCGAACCATCATTAAGGATGCAAAGATTGACATTATCAACAATGTCCACCAATAAGTGAGCATATCTATCACAGGAATGACAGCCCCATGCAGTGTGATGAGCGTTAAAGTCACCCATTATAAGGACAGGAGGAGGTAGTATAGAAAAGACAGAGTGAAGATCTGGAAAAAGGGAAGAAGAAGGATGAGGTATATATATAGAAAGGATAGAAATGTTTAAGGATCTCACGGCAACAGCACTAAAGTGCTGGCTGGGAGGGAGGGGGATTTGAGAAAATGGGATAAAATGGCGGATAAAAAGGGCACAACCTGCATATCCATCACTTCTGTCATCCCTCAAACAGGAGAAACCTGGGACCCGAAACCGAGAACCAGGAACTAACCATGTTTCAGAGATGGCAATAATGGACGGACTATGCTGATTGATGAGGGAAATGAGTTCATGTTTTTTAGGACGAATGCTCTGGCAGTTCCTAATACTATTTGTATAAATACTGTCGATTGTCAACGTCAACTGTCAAAATATACTAGTTATATCACGCTTACGATCATTCCGCTCTTATAGGTCATGCAACGGAGCCAAATTTCAATGGTGGAGAACTGGAGACTGGAATCTAGCCATTAGTACGATAGTGTCATAACTTTTCGTTCACGTCAACGCCGCTGTAAGTCACAGCTATTGATGTTTCATTAAGGTTTCATTATAATTGGTAATATTTTTAAGCTGTGTGCCTACGGCAGTAAAGAATATAGCCATCCCCTCTCTCCCCGTGGGTGTCGTAAGACGCGGCTAAGAGATAATACAGTTCCACTAGCACCTTGGAACTTAAAAAGCCGACTGATGTCGGAATAACCATCCAACTGCTGGCTTTGAAATACAGAGGCCGAAGACGGCCAGCATCGTCTTCGGTGCGACAAAGCCAGCCCTACGATCGCCAACCCACTTGTCCAGCGTGATGACTATGGGCAACACACATGAGTTCACCCTATTTTTGACGCGAACTTGTGGAGGCCTATGTCCAACAGTGGACTGCGATAGGCTGAAGTGATAATGTGATATTTTAAAACATAAATGCGTTATGTATGATAGAAAAAGAGACAGAAGGCCATTCTGCCTTCGTTCCACAGCACACCCATCTATCGTCATACCTTTGGCGGTCGTAAACAAAGAGTATATAAAGGTAGCCGCGAAATGAAAATGAAAGCGCAATTATTAAGCCAACGTACCACCACTACTGTTGTTGTTCTCGGTTAGGGAAATAAGGTTTTTAAAGTGATACAAAGGTAAGATGTTATTATAAAAATAGACTCAATTTATTATATACTACAAATCAAACATCTGCATGTAAAATAAACGATTATAAAGAGTAAAGATTTGATTGTTTGTTTGTTAGCATTGAATAGGCTCCGAAACTACTGGACCGATTCAAAAAATTATTTCACCATTGAGAAGCTACACTATCCTTGAGCGACATAGGTTATACTATATTTTCAAAAATATTAGGGATCCTTCATAGATCAAGTAAAAAAAAAAATAGATAACGCACATAGAACAAAAAAGTGAAGCCACTTTTATAAATATGTGTGAGTGAGTGAAGTGTTGACACTTTTTAAAAAAAGTCCCTGAAAATTTTATTAAGTGGGATTAAACACAATTAATTTAATATAGGTAAAATGGGTATGCAAAAATAAAAATCTGTTTATGGTTTTAAAAATATATTTATTCCTTTTTTTTGCTTCAAATTGTTATATAAATCTATTGAGCTAAGTTTTGATTTAATGAATTGTATAAATCTGTGTCTAATCAATGAAAGTTGCGTTTTTAAGTAATTGATGATTCCTCTGAAGGGCAAGTTCCTGTTTTAAAGACATCTAACTCTTTGCTGTAATGATTTAATTTTTTTTTAATAGTTCCTATTTTTTTTTAACTTTTCTCTTAGTTTATTTTTTCTAGGTGTATCAAAGATTGAATCTTGGTTAACGACTGATTTTAGACCCATCCGGTAGGTCCTAGAACAAAAAGTACAACATTAAAATACGTAGTAGTAAGTAGAAGTCCACGTTTTGTACCATACATGTCAGCTTTATCAAAATGGTTTGAACGAACCACACTAGATGAGGATGGCTGTCGTTGTAGTTCATTTCGGCTCAGTCGTACAGCAGCTACCTGAGGTAGGGCACAGCAGGAATTTCCTGCTCAAAATATGGAGCAGCCCGACTGGGGTAGTACCTCGACCTTACAGAAGATCACAGCTAAATAATACTGTTTTCAAGCAGTATTGTGTTCCTGTTGGTGAGTAAGGTGAGCTCCTGGGGGATTGGGGATTGGGTCGGCAACGCGCTTGCGATGCTTCTGGTGTTGCAGGCGTCTATAAGCTACGGTAATCTCTTACCATCAGGTCAGCCGTACGCTTGTTTGCCGACCTAGTGATATATAAAAATAAAAAAACCTATTCATCTATTAAAATATTCGTTGGAAACCTAAAATCATGATCAATCAATCAATCAATCAATCATTACAGCCTATACAGTCCACTGCTGGACATAGGCCTCCACAAGTTTACGCCAAAAATAACGTGAACTCATGTGTTTTGGCCATAGTCACCACGCTGGGCAGGCGGGTTGGTGACCGCAGTTCTGGCTTTGTCGCACCGAAGACGCTGCTGCCCGTCTTCGGCCTGTGTATTTCAAAGCCAGCAGTTGGATGGTTATCCCGCCATCGGTCGGCTTCTTAAGTTCCAAGGTGGTTGTGGAACCTTGTTATCCCTTAGTCGCCTCTTACGACACCCACGGGAAGAGAGGGGGTGGCTAAATTCTTTAGTGCCGTAGCCACACAGCAAAATCATGATAGTTAGTAGTAAAATATAAGTAGTTAATTCACAAATTTAAACAGACACAAACGAGTTAAAAATTCATATTTAGCTTGACTTCAATTTAGATAAAACATAAAATCACACGATAAAAAAAAACACAATAATTATGTCCACTTTCTACTTAATTATTTTTCTATGATTGCCTACAATTTACTTACCCGCCTTTTGGGCTAATGGAAATAAGAATTACTGGTAACACTCCCTCGGTACGTCATTTCGGGACATGGAAATTATAAGTTCCGAATAACCTCAATATTATTTTGGAATAACAAAAAATATAAAGTTTTGTATGTACTTACGTGTGAAACGATATTTCTTCAGACTTTTTGTTTACTTTGGTATTGTTTTTGCACCATTTAATCACAAAAGAACGGCATTTTGTAAGCAAAGTTACTGTACGAGGCCCCGTGAGATACTGACAAAAATGAGCGTAGTTTGATGCATATGTGTGCGTAAGCGCGTGTATTTACTTGAAGGAGCCGAGTTTTGTGGCTTCAGTAACAACAAAGGCCGCGCATTATCTACTTTTTTTACTTCATCTATGGGATCCTTACTAAAACTCCAATAATGTAACCCAAGGGATAAAAAAATAACCTAAAAAATTCCTTACATTGCGTGCGCTGCAAAAACTAATGATAATAGAAATATATAATGTACTCAGTAAGACTTTGTAGAACACATCATTATCTACAATAATTGTATTTGCTCGCAAACGAAAAAAAAAACTGACTTCAATTACATCGACAAGTAATGCAATATACGTAATATATACGCGTTATCAAAGGTTACTCAAAAAGTTGTTATCAGATCTTGATGAAATTTATTCGCGACCACATGATAAACATCAGCTTTCTATTTAATTAAAAATCATCAAAATCGGTCCACCCAGTCAAAAGTTCTGAAGTAACATACATAAAAAAATACAGTCGAATTGAGAACCTCCTCCCTTTTTGGAAGTCGGTTAAAAAGTGTCGCGACAGCATATGTCTAACTATTATAATTATGTCATAATACGTTTGGTGCAACGTTGTTGTGCTTAAACAATGCTAGTCTATAATAAACGATTTAAAGTTAACCCACATTTTGAGGAGTTGATGATGTACACGGTGATGTCAACGAATCGGGAGTAGGGAGCGTAACACTAATAGCATCATAAGATGATAGCCTGTCATCTGCTAGATTGAATGATTTGTTGATGACTCTGAAAGGATGGACATTGTTAATTTTCAAAGTTGATAAATCTAAGCTTCATATCACTACTATGACTAAGGTGAACCATATGTTGATTACCTTGTACATGAGACAAAAAAAAAACTTACGGGACAAAAACAGTGTGGCGTTAGTGTTGGTTTGGTGCCCTCGACTAATCCTTCTATTGTTCGCCAACACTTGAAAGTTAGTGGTATTGATATGATCTGAACAAATGACACTATTTTTTGTGGGCGTCCAGATTAATCTGTTATTACCATTTTTTTCCATGTATCCCTTAAATTTGGATATTTAGAAAACCTGCCAAATTTTTATATAAAACATTATGGTGAAAGTTCACATTAAGTAATTCTAGTAAAATGTATTAATACTCATTATACGTGTATTATATTTAATTTAATGCAATTTTATTATATAACTATGTTTATTAAAAAAAGCTAGCAATATAATATTTTAAATAAATCAAAATGTCAAAAATGTCTGTCTCCTCTTTTGCCTTTGCCATTTTTATCGATAACCATCTACAAACAAAGCGGTAACAACACTATCGCTCGGCGACAGTGACTTCTCAGAAATAAACTCCGATCAGTCGCTCGACCGATCCACATATTGTATGCGGGCGAGCGGCCTGTGTTGGTAAACAAATCGAGTCAACACGAACGATAATATTTGTAATTTTTAGTTTAAAAAAGGTTTAAAAGAAGTGTCCAAGTAATAATGTGATTAAAAAAGACTTACGTATGAAAGGTAACTCCATGTTTTAGTAAATTTGACGTGGCAGATCTTTTTTTGCAGCAAAAAACAGAACAATTTGGCATTTTTTGAAGGACGTTGATTCAATCGCGCAACTAGATTGAGTCTAGTGATCAGTGCGGCTGCAACTAGTTTTATTGTTTGCATATGGCCATTTGGCCTTATACCTTGACAGAGGGGAACGCCTGTACATGGCTACTCTCCTCCGTGTTGCTCTTTGGTAATTGGTAACGGTAACAAGCCCTGCTCCCCTCCGCGTTGCTCTTTTCTGAGTACTGACTGTTTTTTTTATCTATGGTACCTACTGTCGTCTGTCAATGATGACTTTGGCGGGAACCTTGAAAAAGCGCGGCTGACTTTAAAATTTAATTTTAAAATTTTTCTGATAAGTGATTTTTTTTATAGCTAAAGTGTATTTAAAATATTGCTATTAGCTGCTGAAAAGCACAATAGCAATGGAGGTAAACGAGGGGGGCGGGTCTCACCCGCCCGCCTCAAAAAAACGGCCACGGCCTACGGATGAAGGAGGAGGACCATCTGGCTGCGGTGATGAGCGAGATGCGTATTTACCGTACTACAAACCGAATTACAAAAGACTGTATCCGGAAAACTCACTAAACACAGATTTTAAAGTATATGTAGAATCCACAAATGACGATAGATTGGGTAACAAGAGCCCTATATACTTAAATCATATTTTCGCAATGGATGTAAAAGGTGTGACGGGTATTCAGAGGGTGAATGCAAATAAAATAGCAGTTATTTTTAAGCAATATAATACGGCCAATAACTTTATTAATAACACTACTTTCCTCACAAAATATAACATGAAGGCGTTCATACCGGCAGCGCAAATTGAAAAAACTGGCATCATTAGATTCGTTCCAGCGAATATATCTAACAAAGAACTTTACACAAGACTTTCTTCAATTTATGAAATAGTGGCAATAAGAAGGTTTTCAAAGAAAGTAGGACAAGAGCGCATTCCATTGCAGACTGTAAGCATAACCTTTTTATCTAATGTACTGCCTAATAATGTACAATATGATCTATTCTCGTACAGAGTTTTCGAATACATTCCACCATTACTACAGTGTTATAAGTGTTTTAAATTTAATCATTCAGCAAAGATTTGTAACGGTAAACAAAGATGTAGTATTTGCGGAGGTGAGCACTTGTATAAGGAATGTGATAAACCAACAGAAATCAGCTGCATAAATTGCAGTGGACCTCATCTCGCGATATCTAGATTATGTCCTATTAAAACAAAGAAGATTATCGAAAAGAAAAACAACATATCTTATGCAAGTGTCGCCTTTACAAAACAAGTCACCACAAATGAAACAGATTTCCCTCCACTCCCATCACCAAAATCACAACCTGTAAAAAGTAATGTTATTGTAAATAAATCTGTAAATATCTCTGCAAATAAGTCTGTACAAGATGTAAATAAAGTTAAAACAGTCCATTCTAAAGACCTTAAAAGTCAAATAATTTCCAACAACGATGTACTTATGGCCCTAGTGCAGACGTTGGTGGAATTAGCCAATAAAGATGACAGTATACCCACTAATTTTAAAACTATTAAAGATGCATTATTAAAAAACTTAACATAATGGATTGTGTAGGGCCTAATTCTACACAATCCAAGTTACGTATTGCGCAGTATAACATTCAAAGTGCAAATAGTAAAAAACCTTTATTGATACAATTTTTAAAACAACAAAATATTGATATTTGCCTTCTTAATGAGACATGGTTAAAAGATAATAATTTTAAAATACCAGGGTATAATATTTACAACAAAAATTCAAATAATGCACATAATGGAGTTGCAATACTGATAAAACCATACCTTAAGTATAATATATTAAATACCAGATTTTATGAAGACATTCAAACAGTTGCTGTATCTGTATCAACAGGACATAGTAGTTTAACAATTCTCTGTGTATACTGTCCACCTTCAAGTGGGCGTATACGAATTAATAGACTCCGTTACATTATTAATGATCTACCAAAACCCATATTTATGAGTGGTGACTTTAATGCTCATCATATTGCATTTGGTTGTCAGTCAACGAAAGGTAGAGGTCAGGAGTTATTTAATTTAATTGATGAATTAGATTTGTGTATTTTAAATGATGGTAGACCTACAACTATAAATCGCCCTAGACAAACTTCTTCTGCCATTGATGTAAGCTTCATCAGTGGCAGCCTCGCACCACTATGTGAATGGTCTGTACATGATGATACAATGGGAAGTTACCATTATCCAACAATAACAGAGATTTTATTACATGTAGATAAATATCATCTCAATTCCCCTGTAGATAGGTTCATATATAAAAAAGCTGACTGGGCAACATACACAGCTCTTTCAAAAACAATGTTTAATGATCTCATACTTCAATCACATGACCCTATTTCAACCTATAATAATTTCTGTCTTCATTTAGATACTCTTAAAGAAATGTCAATTCCAAAGCTCACTAAAACAAACACTTTCATAAGCAGGCCACCATCTCCCTGGTGGAATAGTATATGTGAACAAAGTGTTATTGCTTCATATAATGCACTAAAACTATATAGAAAAGAGCCTACTATTGAAAATTATATTAATTACAAAAGAAAAGATGCACAGAAAAAGAGAACAATTTCAGAACAGAAAAAAATTGGATGGAATAATTTATGTAACACTTTTAATAGAAATACTCACATAAGTAAAATTTGGAATTTATTTAAAATGTTTAAAGGCATAAGACCTAAGAATAAATCATATACAAATGAGTTTATATCTCCACTCTTGGATAAATTATCAGATAATAGCAACTTAATTGAAGTAGATCAACTGAACGTTCTTTTTGAAATCAACAATCACAACCCAAATTCTAAATTTTTACTGGATCCATTTTCATGGTCTGAATTTTTAACAAGCTTGCACTCTAGACGAAATACAACTCCTGGCTTAGATGATTATCCTTACATAGTAATTAAAAAGTTAGATGTATCTGCCCAAAAGTTGTTTCTTAGCATCCTCAATTTGCTTTGGCGTAATAAATCTATTCCACAGTCATGGAAAACGCAGTGTGTTATCCCAATACTTAAGCCCGACAAATCTCCTGAGTTTGCTAGTTCTTATAGACCAATTTCCTTGTCATCCTGTCTTGGTAAAATATTCGAAAATATGGTGAAAGTCCGTCTTGACTGGTATGTTGAATCCAAGTGTTTCATTCCACATATACAATATGGCTTCCGTAGAGGGCGTAGTAGTGCAGACAGTTTCACCTCTTTAATCTCTGACCTGAAAAATGCAAAACATAGAAAATTAAACACTGTTTGCGTATTCCTAGATGTTCAAAGTGCTTTTGATAGTGTTGATCCTGGTATACTAGTTCAAATCATGTCTAGGTTGGGTGTGCCCGGGCACTTATGTAAGTGGATTTTTAATTTTTTGAACAACAGAACAATCTATGCTAGGCATAACAATATTTTATATGGACCCAAATGTGCCTCAAAAGGCACAATGCAGGGTGCCACGCTATCTCCATTACTATACAATATATACACAAGTGAAATTTGTAAATATGTAAATAATAAGAATGTAAATATTTTACAATTTGCTGATGACATTGTATTATATAGCAGTAATTACAACTTAGAGATTGCAATAGATAATATGAACAAATCCTTATTTCAACTATTACAATATTATAATGATCGTTTACATTTAAAAATTAACCCCTCTAAAAGTAGTGTTATGTTTTTTGGCAATGAAACCTCAAATTCGAATGTTATTTACAATAATGAGATTATAAATAGAGTCACTTCAAAGAAGTTTTTAGGAATAATACTGGACCCAAAACTAACTTTTGAAGAACATATTAAATATGTATCCAAAAATGCTCACACAGGACTAAATGTTATCAGATCACTTTGTGGCGTAACATGGGGTGCAGACCCTAAAATATTGTCAATATTGTATAAAAGTATTGTTAGAAGTCACTTAGATTATAGCTCACTCGCTTATATGAATAGTTCTCATGTAAATAAATTAGACATATTGCAGAATAAGGCTTTAAGAATAATATCTGGTGCTATGTGCTCGACTCCCATAAGGGCCATGGAAGTTGAGACAAAAGTGATGCCTTTGATTTTGAGGCGAATATTACTTGCTGAAAGATACTGTCTCAAACTAATAGCATCAAACAATACTCAAGTAATAAATAAAATTGTACCTTATATAGATAGAACACCAAGAAGACTATTAATAACAGCACAAGGTCTATTATGTGGTAATTCTCCAACACTGTCCGATATACTTCTGGAAATAGACAATAGGTTTTCTAAAATTAGAAAACAGTTTCCATGGCCATGTTACTCTTTCTCTTATCAATGTATTTCACATCCAATTAATATAGTTCAACAGACAATAAACAATAATTCGGAAATGCTTAAATTTTTGGAGGAAAATACAATGTACTATGTTATCTACACTGATGGGAGCAAAGCAAGTGATTATGTACATGCTGCTCTATATGATCCACAAGCAAAATTTTCTTCAAGTTTTATTCTGCATGAACCCTGCTCTATATTTACGGCAGAGGCATATGCAGTGTATCAGGCATTAATGCGTATTCGCGAAATCAATAACATTAAATATTTTTTAATAATTTCTGATTCCTTGAGTTTGATAACAGCTTTAAGTACCCTCACAGTTAAATACAAGTCTAATTATATACTTTATTTCATTAAACAAATAATTCACCAATACCATAATAAAAATATTCAAATTTTCTTTCTATGGGTGCCTTCCCACAAAGGTATCTCTGGCAATGAAATGGCTGATAAAACTGCATATGAAGGAGTTAATGCTGTTGACGTTAGAAATGCAATGAATGTTCCTATGTCCGATTACTTGCAATGTATTGACCAGAATACTCAAAAGTTGTGGTTAGAAATGTGGAAGAAAGATCAAGATACGAAAGGAAAATGGTATGGGAGCATACAAGAAAGTTTACCTGCAAGACCTTGGTATCATCGTATGCAAGATGCTACTAGAGACTTTATTACTATCATAAATAGACTACGTTTTGGTCATAATACTGCACCGTCACACCTTGCTCGACTCGGCATTATTGCGAATAAAACCTGTCCACATTGTAATTCAAGTGATGGAACTGTGGAACACATTATTTTCGATTGTCAAAAATTTTTGATTGACAGACTAGTGTTGGCCAGTGAACTTAGTGATGTTGAAAATAAGTGTGATTTATTGTCCCGCCCGCCGCCATTAAAACAATTATTACAAGACGAACATACTTACAAGCACATCTATAAATACATAAAGAATACAATTAAAACAATTTAATGAAATGTGCTCATAGACGTATTATTACGTATATGAATAATAAGAGATGACCTAAAGGTTGTAGATACCAGGTCATAAAATCCCAAAAAAAAAAAAAAAAAAAAATCGTCTGTCAATTTGTCAAAAGTACGCTTAACGTTGGATGAGACGTTTTGTAGCTGTTTGAGATTTCATAGTCTTCAAGATCTTTTCATTAAAATTAAATTATTTCTTAGATAATAAACAGAAATAATCTAACCAACAATCATGGCGAAAATGGCTTTTCAACACCAAGCTGGAACGGCTATGGAATGCCTTAGCGTAAGTCTGAAGACCACTCCCTGTCCTTGTTTTGTTTCTTTGTTATTCTTTAGAAAAATATTTAATTAAAACGGTCAACAGATTCCAATAACCCTTCAAAAAGAGGCCGGTGTTGATGCTGAAGGTCGAGAAGTTATGAAATGCGGTTTTAAAATTGGCGGTGGTATTGACCAAGATTTCCGTAAAAGCCCCCAGGGCTATACAGACAACGTAAGTACATATTTCTTAAAACCAGACAATCGTTGTTAACCGAAGAACTGTTAATAAAATATTATATTTATAAAAAATTCTTAAAGAGCTTAATAAGTTATTACTCATATAGTCAGACAACAAAACATATTTTTGTTTTTAATGCAACTGTATCATAGTCATGACGAATCAAATGTGTTTGAAAAAAATGTATAGTTAGTTATACAATCAAAATAAAGACGAAAGAAAAGTATGATAACATTTTCTCTCATCTTCACTAATTCGTTATCACCGATTTTGCTGAAATTTATATCACATGTAAGACTTGGCTGTAAATGAAAGCACTCGAAGTGAAAATTCCAGACTGCTAAGTGTTTAGAAAATATGCTTTTATGGTGCCTCTCTGGTACTTTAATTTATAGCTAAGCCCTACATTTGATGTATATTTCAGGGAAATAGGTAATGATGAATAGCCGGCCGTTGAGGTGTATGATTTAGAGAGAGTTATACATGATTCTGTTATTGCAGTGCTACCTAAGTAGTTTCTTTATACAGCATCACTGGTGGTGAGACTTGATTTTGCAGTGTTAATTGAAAGAAGTTATTATAAGTTCTCAACCAACCAATGTACAAATTTGTTTATTTTTCAAACAGAAAAAGGAAGATGATGCAACAACATCAGACATTCACTACATCAAGCTTAATCTATTATGAATATTGAATTATATACAAAATAGCAGTTTAAAGTTACCTTTTAGTTAACCAATGTCTGAAAGTTTTTTTGTTTTTTTTTAATGTATCGTTTCAGCCTGTAATATCCTACTACTGGGCATAAGGCTCTTTCCCCATGTAGGAGAAGGATCAGAGCTCAATATATCACGCTGCTCCAATGCGGGTTGGCAGATATATTCCCTACTGAGTAACAATCACTTTCAGGTATACATGATAACATCTGGGATCGACAGCTTAATGTGCTCTCCGAGGCACGGTGGGGAGACCCACAAGGACTGAACAAACACCCAGACCACGGCAAACGCCTGTATGGCCAATACAAATGTTTGTTATGTGCGGGGATCGAACCCACAACTGCCAGCGCAACAGGTACAATCCATGGCTGTGACCTTTGCGCCAACGCGGCGTCGCGGTGCGATTTTTTTAATGTTTATTAGCCCAAAACTTTTGACTGGTTAGACCGATTTTGATGTTTTTTTTTTTATCAAACGGTGGTGCATTTCATGTGGTCTTATTTAAATTTAATTGAGATCAACAAGTACTTTTCGTGTTATATCAAATAATGCATATTTACTTCATTATTTAAAAAAGTAGTAAAAACACTTCGGGAGGAGCAGGCCGGGTTCCGTTCTGGGCGTTCATGCACTGACCACACGAACACCTTACGCGTGCTCATCGAATCGTGCGTGGAGTGGCAAGCCGAACTATTCCTGGCTTTCGTCAACTTCGAGAAAGCCTTCACCTCCGTGAAGTGGAGCGCACTGTGGTCCAGCCTCAGGCGAAAAGGAATCATCACTTCAGCCTATCGCAGTCCACTGCTGGACATAGGCCTCCCCAAGTTCGCGCCACACATCCCGGTCTTCCGCAATCCTCATCCAGCCTACACCGGCAATCTTACGTAGATCGTCGGTCCAACGGGCCGGAGGACGTCCCACACTGCGTTTGCCAAGACGCGGTCTCCACTCTAGGACCCGTCTACTCCAACGGCCATCGGTCCTGCGACACAGATGACCAGCCCACTGCCACTTCAACTTGCTAATTCTGTGGGCTATGTCGGTTACTTTCGTTCTCTCGCGGATAGTCTCATTTCTAATCCTGTCTTTGAGAGAGACCCCAAGCATAGCCCGTTCCATTGCACGTTGAGCGACTTTAAACTTGTGGACCAGTCCCTTGGTCAGTGTCCACGTCTCGGCTCCGTATGTTAACACAGGCAGGACGCATTGCTCGAAAACTTTTGTCTTCAAGCATTGCGGAATCTTCGAAGTGAAGACTCGACGGAGTCTGCCAAACGCCGCCCAGCCCAACCGAATCCTCCTATCGGCCTCCTTCTCGAAGTTGTTGCGGCCTAGTTGGATAGTATGGCCTAGGTAAATATAATCCTGAACAACTTCGAGAAGGGTACCATCGACCGATACCGGTATCGGTATGACTTGGTTGTTAAACATAACTTTCGTCTTATCCAAGTTCATACAGAGACCGACACGTCGGGAGGACTCGTTTAGGCCGGCCAGCATTTGGCCTAACTCATCCAGCGTCTCCGCAAAGATGACAATATCGTCGGCGAAACGAAGGTGAGAGATGAATTCACCGTTGACGTTGATGCCCCGTTCCCCCCAATCCAAGGTCTTAAAAACATCCTCTAGCGCAGTGGTAAACAGTTTCGGTGATATTACATCCCCCTGTCTTACCCCGCGCCGGAGGGAAATAGGTCTTGTTCTTTGGTCATTGACATGAACGGTCATCGTCGCCGCGTCGTACATAGATTTTAGTACCTCGATATATCGCCAGTCGATATGACATCTCTGCAGAGAGTCCAGGACAGCCCAGGTCTCGACAGAGTCAAAGGCTTTCTCGTAGTCCACAAATGCCATACACAGCGGTTGATTATATTCTTCCGTCTTTTGGATAATCTGCCGAACAGTATGGATGTGGTCCACGGTGCTGTAGCTATTTCGAAACCCAGCCTGCTCTGGTGGTTGGAATTCGTCGAGTCTTCTGGCGAGACGATTCGTAACAACCCTCGAAAACAGCTTATAGACGTGGCTCAGAAGTGAGATCGGTATGTAATTCTTTAACAGAGACTTATCACCTCTCTTAAAGAACAGCACCACCACACTCCTGGACCACGCCTCCGGCGTGGTACCTCGGTGGATGACGGCGTTAAATAGTCTTGCCAAGGCTTTCAGGACAGGTCGCCCTGCGGCTTTAAGGAGTTCAGTGGTAACTCCGTCATCCCCCGGGGCCCTTCCGTTTTTAAGCTGCCCGAGCGCTGCACCAATCTCATCCTCTTCGAAGTCCGGGATACACTCCGAATAATGGCGCAACAATGGTGCCCGTGGATCTTCGGTGTCCAAGTCGCAGGCTTGCGTGCGCTCGACGAGTACAGCTGTCCATAAAAATTCTCAACCTCTTCTCGGACCTGAGGGCGAGAGCAGACGGTTCTGCCATCTGCTGTTTTAAGCTTCGCAAGAAAGCTTCTCCCCAATGGTCTTTGGAAAACTTTGGACCCCCTATTCTGCTCAATCAGAGTAGCAACCTCTCTCGTATTTGAGCAGCGGAGGTCTCGGCGAATAATTTTCCGTACCCTCTTGGAAAGAGCCCTCTGTTCTGGCGAAGCAGCCGGCAACTCGCGCCTCTGCCGCATCAGATCCAAGGCTTCGGGAGAAAGTTTGGACTGCTTCGTTGGCTTTGTTGGTGGAAAGTGCCTGCGACCCAGTGTACACACCGTCTTCACCACGTTGTCGGTTATCTCGTCCACGTCGCTAGTAGTTTCCAGCGAATCGAATCGGTTTTGGAGTTCCAACTGAAACTGCTCGGAGCCACATAGTATTTGGGGCAGCGTAGGTCGGAGAGTAGATTTCATCAAGCGGGTCCGCTCCTTTCGAAGACATATATTCAGAGTGCCCCGTACTAGCCGGTGGTCGCTGCCGGTGTTAAACCTGTTAACCACTGAGACATCTCTGAATATATGCCTTTTATCCGCTATGATGAAATCTATCTCGTTCCTCGTCACAGTATCGGGGCTTTGCCATGTCCACCTCCTTTGGGGCTTCTTCTCAAAAAATGAGTTCATCAAGAAGAGCCCCTCCGATTCGAGGAAGTTGACAAGCGTCTGCCCCCTGTGATTCCTGTGCCCCAATCCGTGTGGTCCGATGCTCGATCCGTCGCGGCCTTGTACTCCCACTTTAGCGTTGAAGTCTCCCATAACAACGCTGTAGAAGGTCGAAGTAGTGCCATGTATGGCCCTTGTAATATCTTCATACAAGGCTTCGACTTCATCGTCAGAGTGTGCCGAGGTCGGCGCATATACCTGTATCACTTTCAGGGAGTACCTGTCGGTGAGCTTAAGTACAAGGTACGCTACCCGGGTCGACACACTACTGACTTCCACAACGTTGTTAGTGAGAGTCTTGTGAACCAGAAAACCGACGCCACCTTGGGAAAGTTCATCACCTTCACGGAAGTAGAACAAGTGCCCGGAGTCCAGGATCATCGTGTCCTCTCCCTCTCTTCGGACTTCAGACAACCCCAGTATGCTCCACTTAATGTGACTAAGTTCTACCTCAAGTTCGGTGAGGTGATGGTCCAACCGTAGCGTGCGTCCATTATACGTAGCCAGGAATATTTTTCTATGGCAGCCTCCCGTACCCCGGTGATTCTTAGCACCCTCTACCCCACCGTTACCACGACCGCTGCCGTAGCCGGGAATAGTGGGGCTGCCGGGAACTGAGGGCCTTATTTTTAGGTTCGAACTCATGGGGGTTTTTGCCCATAGTCACCACGCTGGGCAGGCGGGTTGGTGACCGCAGGGCTGACTTTGTCGCACCGAAGACGCTGCTGCCCGTCCTCGGTCTGTGCATTTAAAAAGCCAGCAGTTGGATGGCTATCCCGCCATCGGTCGGCCTTTTAAGTTCCAAGGTGGTAGTGGAACTGTGCTATCCCTTAGTCGCCTCTTACGACACCCACGGGAAGAGATGGGGTGGCTAAATTCTTTAGTGCCGTAACCACACAGCACTAACTAAACTAACCACACAACACACGAAAAGGAATACCGAACAAGTATATAGGTATAATCCAGTCCCTATATAATGGCAGTACTTGCAGAGTAGTGCACCAAGCCCTAGAGGAACAATTTCGATGACTGTACACGACTGTACAGCGGAGGCTCTGATGACGACGTCGACACGCAAATCAAGAAAGCGAAAGGCACCTTTCCCAATTAATACCGATCTGGGATTCAAACGTGCTCGCCCGGCGGATCAAGATTTCCCTCTTCGATTCCTTAGTGAAGTCTGTCTTGCTCTTCGGCTGCGAGACATGGAAAGAAACAAAGGGTCTGACGTACAGGCTACAAGTGTTCGTCAACAAATGCCTAAGGTTCATCCTGCGCAGATTCTGGCCGAACACTATCAGCAACGAGGATCTCTGGAATCGATGCCACCAAATCCCGATCAAGCAAGAAATTGCTCAGCGGAAGTGGAAGTGGATAGGGCACACCCTCCGAAGACCAGAGGAAGGCGCCGCCAGGGTCGCGTTCACGTGGAGGCCGCGCGGGAGCAGGAGACGGGGCCGGCCGGCGCACACGTGGCAGCGGGCTATCGACGCCGAGCTGCGAGCGACCGGGCTAAGTTGGAGGGACGTGGAGCGAGAGGCACAGGACAGAAGCGGATGGAGACGTCTCACGAGGGCCCTTTGCACCACTGGGGTACCATAAGACACCAACAACACTTGATTATTTTCCTCGACCTACATTGTATTATGTGTATATACATATATACTGCATAACTTTTCACTGGGTTTACTGATTTTGATATTTCTTATTTTAATCAAAAGCTGATGCTTGTCTTGTCGTCCCATTTAAATTTCATCGAGATCTGATAATTAATTTTTGAGTAATCTTTAATGAAGCGAAGTCACATGATTATTTTTTCACCACTTTATTGTATATTACATGTTTACGTTTTCAAGCAACACGCTTCGGCCTGTAATATCTCACTACTGTGCATAGGCCTTTTTCGCCATGTAGGAGAAGGATCAGAGCTTGGTATGGTATGGTAAACACGGGCTAGTTTCCGTAACTCGACGTCTTAACGCCTATTTTGCATGTGTGGGAATAGTCCATTCACTCCTGCCACCCAAGCTCCTCCAGAAACTTCAGAAGTCACTTTGACTTCTTGAAGATCCCCGAAAGTGTCTTCAGGATGCCAAGATGTTGTGCCCGGTAAGCCGCAACACCTGGACAGTGGAGAAGTACATGCGTAGCCGTTTCTTTGTTCCCATGCTAGCTCTGCACAGGGGACTATCGGTAATGCCTATATTAAATAGATGTTTGTTATACGGACCGTGTCCAGTCAGTGCCGCAGTTATTTGTCTCGGTTACCGTCTGTCCAGATTTATTAGAATTCTTGCCAATTTGGCATCAATTACTGGCTTGCCTACAGTCCTCAACTTCGGACCATAGTGTGATGTGTTTGGTGTTGTTTGGATGGTGTGTGCGTGGTCGAATTTGGCCTTTGAGCCAGCAAGAAGGTAACGGTATAATCGATTCGGCTCCTATGGCCGTCATACTTGACCCCCTTCTTGCTAGCTTGTCAGCCCTGTCGTTATCGCGTGTGTTGTTGTGACCTTTGATCCATTGCAGTGTGATGTCGTTATTTTTACCTACCTGCATCAGGGTGTTATGGCATTCATAGACTATATCTGAAGTGGTTGAGTTACTATCTAGTGCCTGTAATACTGACATGCTGTCTACGTGTCATATACGGATGTGGGAGTCCTTTACGTTTCTTCTCCCGATTGTTCTGGCTGCCTCAAGCATACCCAAACATTCTGCTTGAAACACTGTGTTATAGGTGCCAATGGCAGTGATATATTAATATTTATGTCTTCGGAAAAGATGCCGCTTCCTGACCCTGTTCTTAATCCACCACACTGCTCCAATTTGGGTTAGGTCAGAGGTGGCTCGTGATATTTTTTGGCAAGGGTTCACAGAAAAATGAACGAAAAACTAGAGCTAACTAAACGTTTTTTTTTTAAATATATTTTCTGCACTATGGCAATCTTTTCGAAAACAATAAGCCACTTGTTTGGCTGGAACTACATGTCCTGATACTCTTATTGTTATCATTGAGAGCCAATCAATTGCTGAACTTTCCCGCAAACCCTCCGCCTGACTCAGTCTACAAAATCTTTGGGCGAGACTGGGAACACCTTGTCTTTTCAGACGATAGTACTGCAGTCCACCCTCTCCACTTAAAGCCTGTGCGAGTTGGTTTGCATGAGTTGCTAGTTTATCCTGGTGTTTCAGGCTTGTCTGGACTATTTCCTCACAAACAGTGTTGATGGCTAGGTCAAGGATACATATATTTGATGCTAATACATTGTGGTATACCGAACATAGTTCTTAGTGCTTTACTTTGGAATCTTTCCAGTATGTCGATGTTACTCTTGCTAGCAGTTCCCCATAATTGTATCCCCATAAGTCCAGATAGGTTTCAAGGTTGCTTTATATACCAACATTTTTCTGGTGTTATTTAGTTGCGAGCTTCGTCCAATTAACCAGTAAAGACCACAAAGTTTCCCATCTAATTGTTTTCTTCTAGCCCAGATGTGCTTCTGCCATGTGAGCCTTCTATCTAGGTGCATTCCCAAGTACTTTGCATTATCTGTTTGAGGTATTTCTTTATTGTTTAGCTTAACCGGAGGGCAAGTATCTCTTCTAAGAGTGAAGGTCACATGGGCAAATTTGATTTCGTTTGCTTTGATTCTCCGTTGTTTAAGCCATGATTCGATTTTATTTAGATGACTTTGCAGAGTGTGTGATGCTGGGTCTGGGTCGCTATGAGAGGACAGCAAGGTGGTGTCATCAGCGTATGTCGCTGTAATATCATCTGTTGGAATATCTGCAGTGAAGATGAGGTACAGGATAGGTCCCATTATGCTACCTTGGGCACCGCCCGAGTTGATTTCGTAGAGCTCAGAGCTGTCATCATTGCATTTTACTTGGAAGCTTCTCCTGTCGAGGTATGATTTTAGTATCTGAAGAAAACAGCAATGACTTTTTGATTTTGAAAATAAGGCCCTCATGCCATACCTTGTCGAAAGCTTTGCCAATGTCTAAAAAAACTGCAGAGCAGTATAATTTATTTTCTAAACATCTACTAATAATGTCAACAGTATGGTGAACTTGTTCGATTGTGCCATGACTTTCACGGAATCCGAATTAGTACTGTGGTAGTACGGTATTTAAGTGTACTTTTATTCTGTTAAGAAGTATTCGTTCAAACAGTTTTCCAATGAGTGGCAGCAGGCTGATGGGTCTGTATGAGTTTGTTTGTTCTAAAGGTTTACCAGGTTTGGGAATCATAATTATTTGGGCTATCTTCCACTGTCCAGGAAAGTGTTCGAATCTTAGGCAAGCATTAAATATGTAGACAAGTTTCATTACTGCCTTGTACAGAAACCTCTTCGGGAGTTTTGCATCTATATGATCATACCTGGGCGCCTTCCTTTTAGATTTTTAATTTCTTGGAAGATCTCTTTAGGGCTAGTACTTTGCAATGGTGAGCATAGTTGATTTGGTTCTAGATAGTTTTTTTATTTCTTCAGTATGTTCACGACAGCTCTCTGGGTGTGGATTAAATACATTGCTCAAGTGTTCGGCAAATGTCGCTTTCTCTAGGTCAGACCTAGCCCATCCTCCTTTATTATTATTGATGGCAGGTATATGTGTTTTTGGGTGCTTCATGTTTTTGGTGACCTTCCACAGCGAATAGCCTGTGTCAGCTGTTGGGTCCAGGTTTGAAAGCATGTTTTGGATTTTGTCAGAGAATTTATTAAATGCAGTTTTATCGTTCGGATAACCTGTGTTTTGCCAGACCTTTCCTAATTGTCGCCTCTTCTTGATTTTTACCTTTATTTCTTTCGTATAGTTATTATTCTTTGGTGGCTGACCATTTCGTTTAGTGGTCGCTAAATTGGCTGCTCTATTTATTAGCATGTTTCTTGGAAGGCGATGGTCTCCTTCTGCGAGACAGTAATGTGCCAGAAGGAAAACGACGAGCGGATGAGAGGGGGGGCCGCCGACGAGGTCTCCGTCCGCAGGCGACGAATGGGAGTGCGTAGGAGGCGCTACTTAATGCGCTTCCAATAACGCCCTTGTGCCCGTGTCGGGCCGGGATGGGAACCCGGTCCTGCTAAACATGGCGTCGTCGGGATTGTTCAGAGGTGAACCGGACAGTCCCAATGGAAGAGAAGTCTGGTCTTTTCGCCGAGGCCAGCCTGTCGCTGGAGGGATCCTGTTGTCTGCAGATCCGGGACCCTCCAATTAAAGCGGCTGAAGGCTCCCGCAGGGGTTTTGGTCGGTAGTGCACCCCCAAGTGCTGAAGCCGACATAAGGTCTAGGAATGCCTACCCGGGCATCCTGGATATCACCCGTAAATGGGTTACCCTGCGATATCAAAAAAAAAATGTATTAGCATGTTGAGTTTCTCAATCTCGTCCTCTACACCCTCCACCCTCTCGATTTTTGTTTTAAGATTTATTTCTGATTGTATTACATCTCTATAATTTTCCCAGTTCGTAGTCTTAGTGTTATATATTTTTGGGAAAGGCTCTTTTAATTGAATTTTAGAATTAACGTTCAGAATTACAGGAGTGTGATCTGAGGTGAGATCGGTACAGGACTCTATTGTTATGTAGTTGCCATCCATGTTTTTCGTTATGAAAAAGTCAAGCATGTCAGATATTCTATTTCTATCAGTAGGCCAGTAAGTAGGTTTTCCTCCAGACCAGCAATCCAGTTTCATGTCTTGTGTTACTATGTATAGTTGCCGTCCTCTTGTGGTAGTCAACCTGGAGCCCCAGTGCAGATGTTTTGCATTCCAGTCACCAGCACTTACAAATCTTGATCCAAGAGTAGAGAAGTAATCTTTGAAATCCTGAACTGAGATTGTATGTCTTGGGGGACAGTAGACAGCAGAGAAAACTATCTCACTCTGTTTTCTAAGACAACTATGGTTGTGGCCTGAGTTTTCTCTGTGCGATATTCTTTCTTCAGATAGTGTTTGATATTTTCCTTAATGATAACTGCACTTCCTCCGTGGCTGTTTCCGGAGGGATGGTTTGTTGTATAGGTTTTATAATTATTAAAAGCGATGTGAGACTTAGTTGTAAGCCTTGTTTCTAAAATTAGTGCTATGTCAATCTTCTCCATTTCAAGGAAAGTTTTTAATTCTTGACGTCTGTCCGTCAAGCCGTTGGCGTTCCAAAACCACTCAGAGATTCGGGATCATTTCTTTATAAGGATGCTGACTAACTGGACCATGCGGTCCAACATTTTGTCCATCATTTTTTCCACTACTGTAATCATTGTATGTTGTAGTTTTTCCAGCATAGTCTCCATAATAGTACTGAAGTTATTAAAATCGTTGTTTGTCATGTCATTCAAATCATTATTTTTTTTGTGCAGTTAGAGTTTGTGGTCCTGTTCCATCCATCCATCCTCCATAATATTATTGAAGTTATTGCAACCGTTGTTTGTCATGTTATTCAATGGTATCATTTATTTTATTTGTACAGAAAATTAATTCCGTCCACGCATGTTGCGCGTGAGCGGCGCTCCAGATTCGGCTAATTTGCACGCCGACGCGTGAAACAAAAGATTTCATATGACAAAAAAAACACGGCAAACATCTGTATGACCAATACAAATATTTGTCATCCAACCCGCAACCGCCAGCGCAACAGCCACAAACCAGTGCTGTGACCGTTGTCCCAACGCGGCGCAAGCAACACAACTATAGTGAATTTTACTTTAATAAAAAAGGATTGGTTTAAGGACAATGCAGATAAGATGAGAATGAAAAAAGAAGGTTTAAAATTATTAACATCCACTCTGTAACTATAGTTTTATTAAAACTTTACTTCATCTGCAATTGTCGTTTTTTTGTAGTGGAATAGTACACTTACAACACAGCTTAAGCTTCACAATAATTAATGAAAACTGTGCCATTCAATGATGTGTACAAATACTTCAAAAAAGCACATAATTTTGTATTAAATGAAAATATATGTGCCTTTTTTTTGTTTCAGGGAATTTATGTAACAGAAGTTCATGAAGGTAGTCCTGCCGCCAAAGCAGGTCTAAGAATGCATGACAAAATATTACAATGCAATGGTTATGACTTCACGATGGTGACACATAAAAAGGCTGTTAGTTACATTAAAAAACATCCAGTATTAAACCTTCTTGTTGCAAGGAAAGGTGTAACATCTACATAACTGTCACATTTGTGTGCATGTTTCTTTTAAGTGAAAGAGTTCAAAGGTGTATGAGTAATTTTTATATGGTTATTTATTTTTAGAAATATTGAGCATTTAATTAGTATATTGAAAAACTCGGTAATATAACTTTTTTAGTTATTATTTTACAATTTGGTAACTTAAGCGTGCTGACACCATTAAAATGAGTGAGTTACCATTGTAAGACGAAAATTGGGTTGTAAGGATTACCTAAGTTATAATAAAGATGACATGTGCCCTGCAGTATATAACTAAATTAGACAAAGGAGGGTTTCTTATAATATTAAAATATTTGACTATTTATATAAATGTTAACAAATGTGATGAATTTTAATGTATTTATCATTTGCATGATGTTTTTTTGTCAATTATAATCATGTTATTATTAATAATTTGATTTACAGTTTTTTTTTCGTTACATACATTCCTAGATTACCTAGATTTTTTGTGCATTGTGCCAAACTTATTCTATTGCTTAGGGGCCAGTCAAGTATTAAGTAAGCAGATTTTTTTATAACATTCACACACGGTCGTCTGTTCCTATCGTGAGCAACTTAATGCTTGTGTTATAGGTAACAGCCAGCTGATATTGCTAAATACTTTTTAAGAGGACTTCTTTTAGAACTTCAGTAATATTCAACCCCCTCCTCCCTTTTGTCCACGAAAGTCAGCAAACCCCTACCTCCAGATACTTACGTAAACATTGGTAAACATTAGTATTTTTAAATCTATTCAAGTTTCTATATATTCATGTGAATTTATTGGACAGTTAATATCCTAATATTTATTCAAGAAAATTATTATTAACATTCGTAAACATATTTAAATATTCTTTTACATTTAAAAAGATATATATTTTTTTCTATTTAAAATTTAGTAAATTCAAATTATTTTTTCTGTCTTTTTTTTATTCTTTTATTAATTTTAGGGACTTTTGTCCTACATGAACACGCTAGTTCCATTGTAACTTTTACAAAATAATCCCAACACGCACAAAAAAAAACGTAAACAAAAATACCTCAATTGATAATAATGAATGAAATAGTATGGCACTTGAAACCTTGACTCCCAAGTTTTCGATGACATTGTATGTTTGCTGTTCAATGTTGTATGTGTGCTCACTTTCATGTTCTTTTGGAATATCGACATCATTCTCTTTAAACCATTCAACATTTTGGTGTTTGTCCGATGTTTGTATTATGCACATAATCGTGCGGGAATTCCCCTACTTCGGTTCTTTCTAACTTATCACTGTGTGACTGCTAGTAAGCAATACGAATAACCGGGGAATCCCTGTTTAAACTATGTTTTTCGCTGTCAAGAATAGACAATAGGGTTGCAATATTTATTAAAACCTACTAAAATTTGCCAAAAAGCAAACAAGAAATAATAACTAAATATTGCCGACGTAACCATCATCTAGATACCCCCGCTCCCCTGTTATCAAAAATAAGCAAAACAAAGTCCATTGGTGCTTACATAATACTTAAATGACCCTTATCTGATAACACTTTTTTTGTAATATAAAGTAAAATAGTATTAACTGCTCTTTAATTATTTTAATTTTGCATATAAAATTGTAATAAAGTGAATTTTTCTTTGGGTACTGCAGTGACATGCCAAAGAGTAGTACAAGTAGTATACATAGATGAGACCTCGAGCAAGACTACTGGTTTATTTAGTCCTTTTTAATTATTTTTATTTCAAACAAATGTAATTTTAAAATGTCTTCAAAGCAACAGTAATTTATTTATAAATTAATTTTTAGTATTTTTTACTCTTACTAATAAATCTAAAAAGTAAGTTTAGTAAAAATAAGTTTAAAGTTACTCAAAACTTTCTAATTGTATTTTCGTATCAAGCAAATAAATATTATATGTATATAATATGACCATACTAAAGTTGTCAAGCTATCGACAGTGTGGTAGCTATTTTGCAAAGATCTATGAATTACCTACATGGAATGACTGTTTATTTTTTAGCTATTTATATGTACTTTTCATACAATTTTGTATTATTTTGTAAGCTTTTATAATAATTTGTTAAAGATGTACTTATTTTTTATTACATCTGCTAATGCCAACAGATTCCAGAACAACTGGTTTAATTGTAAAATATCTGAATTAAAAGATTGTTATGAAATATGGAATTATCATTAATATTTTAGCTATAAATGTTACTTAAATATATGATGTAGCAAGAGTAAAAGGGGATAAAAATTAAAAAAAAAAATACAAAAATCTAAGACACTGTTTGATGTTGTTAGTTCAATTCTTTTTTCCATGTTTTGATGCTCGTTCTATAAGCTATCTTAAACAGTTCATTCCCTTTTTAACCGACTTCCAAAAAAGGAGGAGGTTCTCAATTCGACTGTATTTTTTTTTTTTTTTTTTTTTATGTATGTTACATCAGAACTTTTAACCGGGTGGACCGATTTCGACAAATTATGTTTTAATCGAAAGGTGGTGTGTGCCAATTGGTCCCATTTAAATTTATTTGAGATCTAACAACTACTTTTCGAGTTATATCTAATAATGCGTTTTTACTTGACGCTTTTTTCGTTGACCTCCGTTGTATTATACCGCATAACTTTCTACTAGATGTACCGATTTTGATAATTCTTTTTTTGTTAGAAAGAGGATATCCCTAGTTTGGAACCATGATAAGGAAACCAGGATCTGATGATGGGATCCCAGAAAAATCTATGGAAACTCTCGAAAATCCGCAATAACTTTTTACTGGGTGTACCGATTTTAATAATTTTTAATTTAATCGAAAGCTGATGTTTATCATGTGGTCACATATAAATTTTATCAAAATCTGATAACTACTTTTTGAGTAATCTTTGATAACGCGTAGTTACTTGACTATTTTTTCGTCGATCTACGTTGTATTACTCTTCGATGTAATTGAAGTCGGTTTTTTTTTCGTTTGCGAGCAAACACAATTATTTTAATAGTTTTATCTTCTATATATTTATCCGCGAAGCAAAACCTTCGTACCCTTTTTTCGAAAATTACGCAGACGGAGGAGTATGAAATTTCGCACACTTATAGTTTATATAGAGGAGGAGTGCAGACAGTGGCGTAGCTATAAAGAGGCAAACCGGGGCGGTGCCCCGTGGCCTCCAAGCTCAGGGAGCCCCTCAGACTCTGACTTACAAACTATAAATTGAACTAATGAAAATTTTTCCCGCATTCGGAATACTGGCCGAGGCTGTTAGGTGAGTGCCTTCAAATTTGAGAGGAACGACGAAGGGTGATTTTTTTGCGGTAAACGCGCAAACTTGTGTCTTATTAGGGTTGAACTGGACCAGATTATGTCGTCCCCATTGCGAAACTTTGGCTAAAAGAGACTCGATTTCAGACACAAGTTTGTTCCAATCAGTGCGGTGCTAACAGGCTTTTATTATAGTTAAAAATGTTTTTTAAAAATTTCCTAGTAAAACTGGTTAATATGTCCACAGAGCATAAATTCACTTTATCCTAAATTGCCGAAATGGTCGCATTTTAAAGGTTTTCTTCTGTTTAACGTCGCTGGTATAAATTTTGCGGCGTGTGGATGTCGACCCTTATCTAGTGTCCGACCGTAAGGGGCGTAGACACACATGCAGTGTAACGTAAATTTTGGTTTTATTGATTTATTGAAGGAATGTGGTAAATAATGATACGTTATACGTTACATCGAGAGAGTGGTTCCTCTGATGGAAATTATCTCTATATGTTGTTTAATTATATCATCGTTACTTTCTCTAAGAAAAGTAAATATGTCTTGTGTGTCTCTTGTTTCCTATTTACCTATGAAATTTAGAAACTGTAAGAAATTACTGATGTCTCATGATCTGAATGTCTAAATGACACTCATCGACTTGTTCCCGAGAAATATTAGGACGGCTTGTGTATAAGGCGTCCCCGGTGCTGTCGTCCGCATAACAATGAATGCCACTAGTTTGTAACAGATCATTGATATGCAGAAGGAACAAAGTAGGTGATAGTACACAACCTTGGGGAACGCCAGCATTGACAGACTTGAGGTCCGAGCATGCACCGTCAACAACGACCTTGATGTTCCTGTCTGTCAAAAAACCGGTGATCCATTTACATAGTTTCTCGGGAAGCCCATAGGATGGTAGCTTTGTTAGAAGTGCCCTATGCCACACCCGATCAAAGGCCTTCGCTATGTCCAAACTAACCGCCAGCGCTTTTCCCTTGCTCTCAACTGCCTCCGCCCATCGGTGAGTTAAGAATATTAGAAGATCACCAGCCGAGCGACTCCGTTGAAAGCCATATTGGCGATCGCTAATCAGCTGGTGCTCCTCTAAATACCGCCGGAGCTGGCAGTTGATTATGGATTCCATAATCTTTGAGAACAAGGGCAGCTAGTAAATAATATAAATAATGATATATCATACGTACTGTGTGGCTACGGTACTAAAGAATATAGCCATCCCCTCTCTTCCCGTGGGTGTCGTATGAGGCGACTAAGGGATAATACAGTTCCCCTACCACCTTGGAATTTAAAAAGCCGACCGGTGGCGGGATAACCATCCAACTGCTGGCTTTGAAATACACAGGCAGAAGACGGGCAGCAGCGTCATCGGTGCGACAAAGCCAGTACTATGGTCACCAACCCGCTTGCTCAGCGTGGTGACTATGGGCAAAACACATGAGTTCACGTTATTTTTGGCGTAAACTTGTGGAGGCCGATGTCCAGCAGTGGACTGTATAGCCTGTAATGATGATAATGATGATGAATGATATATCTTGTATAATTGAGAATCATTCCCAATTACATTAATCAATGCATTCAGCCTGTATCATCCCACAGCTGGGCATAGACCTTTTTTCCACCTAATAGAAGGATTGGAGCTTAAACCACTACGATGCTCCACTGCAGGTTGGTTATGATGGATATGTTCCCTACTATGAGCATCAATCACTATCAGGTATTTATGATAACAAACCGCACCGAAGGCTTAACGTGCTCTCCGAGGTACGGCAGAGTGACCCACGCGGACAGACATCCAAACCGGAAAGGAATATTTATACAAATACCATCAAATATCCATCTCGAGCGGGATGTGACCTTCAAATCACCGGTGTTTTAGGTGACTACTCGCACCACTACACCAGAGAGGTTGTGGTTTGTGGTTATTAATCAAAAAAATATTATAAATATTGTCTATAAACAGTTTGTTCAGAATGAAAATGTTATTGCATGCTAATGTTTCTTTATTTGAAACAAAACAAATAAACTATAGTTCTGTAATCTATAAATAACAAATTATCTTCATATAACCGTGAAACATTTAAGCTTTAGTTGGAGGCCATTCCCATTGACTCTTCGGAGGCTTGGCGACTAGGGGCTCCCAAGCTTTCCAGGTCAACATTTTACGTGCTAGGTTCAATTCATTTTCGGCTTGAATTATGAGCTCCTCTGCTTGGCCACAATTTATTTTAGTTTCGATTTCATAGGCATCTTTAGTCTAGAAATGAGAAAATACAACTGTTATTGAATACAAGTAATTCTAAAACATACCTAATAAAAAAGTCTTAGTAAACAATCTATATATTAATACATGAAGCAAAAACATTGTACCCCTTTTTACAAAAATTGCGCAGACGGAGTATGAAATTTCATCCACTTCACTACATAGTATAAAACAAAGTCGCTTTCTCTGTCCCTGCACATGTATGTACGCTTAAATCTTTAAAACTACGCAACGGATTTTGATGCAGTTCTTTTTAATAGAAAGATTGATTCAAGAGGAAGGTTTATATGTATAATAACATCCATTAAATAGTGGAGAAATACTGTTATTTTTGAGTTTTCTAATGTTATGTCGTAAATAATATTTTTTTTTTTTCGCTTAAATTGCAAACGCAGGCTGAACCCTACGAGATTTATCAAAATAATGTACTAAGTATTGTACACATTAAAAAGGTCTACAGAAAACTCCGCGATGGTATATACCTATCTCTTATGGATATACCACAATAACATTTTTTTGTCATTTACTTTTTACGACAAATAATGGCTAATTTTCGAAGCGATTTTAACCAATACAGCATTAATCCTTATCCAATTAAATACCTTAAATATATTTTTTATTTAATATAGATCTATATGGCCCTTTACAGCAAATGATTTAAATGAATATTTTCGAAGATATTACAGATTTAAAAATCGCGGTACGTAGCGTTTGCGGCGGTTCCGGCCGGCTTTTACTCTAAGTTAACGCGTGCGGGTCACGGGCAGTAATGAATAAATCAAAACTACTATAATCGATTTTAATCATTTTTTCAGTGAATGACATAGGCTATAATTATATTTTATACCCGTGCGAAGCCGGAGCGGGTCGCTAGTATAGTTTATATAGAGAAGCAGTGCAGAATGCTAATATTTTTTTTTAATTATCCATAAAAATATATTAAATCAATTTAAAAAACATTACACAAATTACCATGTATTTGGCACACACATGCATATTATACTCTTTTTAACCGACTTCCAAAAAAGGAGGAGATTCTCAATTCGATTGTTTTTTTTTTTTTTTTTTATGTATGTTACATCAGAACTTTTGACCGGGTAGACCGATTTCGACAAATTTTGTTTTAATCGAAAGGTGGTGTGTGCCAATTGGTCCCATTTAAATTTATTTGAGATCTAACAACTACTTTTCGAGTTATATCTAATAATGCGTTTTTACTTGATGCTTTTTTCGTCGACCTACTTTGTATTATACCGCATAACTTTCTACTGGATTTACCGATTTTGATAATTCTTTTTTTGTTGGAAAGAAGATATCCCTAGTTTAGTACCATGATAAGGAAACCAGGATCTGATGATGGGATCCCAGAGAAATCGAGGGAAACTCTTGAAAATCTGCAATAACTTTTTACTGGGTGTACCGATTTTAATAATTTTTAATTTAATCGAAAGCTGATGTTTGTCATGTGGACACATATAAATTTTATTGAGATCTCATAACTACTTTTTGAGTAATCTTTGATAACGCGTAGTTACTTGACTATTTTGTCGTCGATCTATGTTGTATTACTCGTCGATGTAATTGAAGTCGGTTTTTTTTTTTTCGTTTGCGAGCAAACACAATTATGTTGGTTGTCAGTCTGTAGTCACGTTGAAAAATTTTAAAAAAAGTTCTTTATTTTCATAATTTTTTGGTTTTCTTTAATCTAAATGACTAAACTAACTAAACCCACCCTGACTCTACGTAATAGTTGATATTTATATTTAGATAAAACCTAGGCAAGCTCTTATTGAAGTAGCATAGATAGTAAAGTAAATTCAAAGTTGCAGTAAATTAATAATTTATTTGTTTTGTCCTACCTTTAGTAACTTCTAGGTATGCCAAGGATAGTACCATGTAATAGAAACATAAAATAAATATTCAACTGACTTATAGAAACGGTAGAGATCTACGACCCTATGGTATGTGGTTGAGAAGTTGAGGAGCATAGTAGGTTAAGTTACAAAGATACCATATATAGGGTTATTGCGCCTGTTCGCGTCCACTTAATGCAGTTGGCAAGTTTGAAGAAGAAAATAAAAAAGTTTAAGTGAAAAAAGTTTTGAGAAGAAAATAAATTTCACCGCACTAATTTCTATGAAAAATTTATTTACTGTGTTCATTATATAGTCTATTTAAAGATTAATTTTCAGTTTTGTTCGAAACATCTTGTTATTATTTTATTTAAAGACAAACATCAGAATTAGGTGATTTACCCAGTTTGCGTCCATAAAATCCAATTTGCGTCCACCCGCTGGACCACTTCGCGTCCACTTGCTTAGAAAAGGAATAAAGAGGTGATATTTTTATGATAATGTAAAGAGAGATTGGATTATAATAATTTATTTATTGAAGAATTATAGTTATTTCAAAATCAACATATTAACATTAATAAATCACTATAAAGAAAATAAAACTCCTATTTATTCTTCTAAACATTGATAGAACTTAAAATTTAAAAACAAATTAGGTACCTATGTAGTAATTAAATAGTAATTCTACCATTAAAATTCAACAATTATTTGTTCTGTGAATTTTAAAGGAATGTAAGCAAGCTAAAGATCACCCTGCAATTACAATCACAGCAGCCTTTCGCAGTCCACTACTGGACATAGGCCTCGACAAGTTCACTCCTGTGTTTTGCCCATAGTCACGACGCTGAGCAGACGGGTTGGTGACCGCAGGGCTGGCATTGTCGTACCGAAGATGCTGCTGCCCGTCTTCGGCTTGTGTATTTCAAAGCCAGCAGTTGGATGGTTATCCCGCCATCGGTCGGCTTTTTAAGTTCCGAGGTAGTAGTGGAACTGTGTTATCCCTTAGTCGCCTCTTAGGACACCCATGGGAAGAGAGGGGGTGGCTATATTCTTTGATGCCGTGAGCACACAGCACCACAAAGATCAGCCTTGAATAATAATAATTATGGAAACAAAATACGAGGTGGACTCATATCTCTATTCGCATTAAATATTAATAATACCGTTATGTTTTCTTCTTCGTTACTTGGTTTTATTTGATACTAGCTGTGCTCGCGACTTCATCCGCGTGGAATTAAAAACAAATATTGTTCTGTTCGTAGAATTACAAAATAAATAAATTTATAAAATAAAAGTAGCCTAAGTTACTCCTTATTACATTAGCTATCTCCCAGTGAAAGTCCCGTCAAAATCAGTCCAGTCGTTTCAGTGATTAGACGGAGCAAACAGACAGACAGACAGACAAAAATTCTAAAAAATGTTATTTTGGTATATGTACCGTGTATGTAAATCAATATGCATTTAGTAAAAAGCTGTTACTTTAATATTACAAACAGACACTCCAATTTTATTTGTGTAGATAAGTTTTGTACCCTCTTGGTCTGCACCCACTGATTTTGTCCAATATCGGAATAGCATATTTTTTGCATAGGTGCTGTGCTGGTGTGTCATGCAAAACTTCCCTTAAATCTTCCTCTGTGTATGTTCTTTTTTTCTTCTTCTTTCTTATCTGCAAAGAACTCATCTTAAAGAGAAAAAAAAATTATTGCATTCAAAGTAGAATAGGTATTAAACTTGTAGTTATTAGTTTTATGTGTTAAACTTATAAAATTAATTTAAGAAATGGACGCGATTTAGTTTTATTATTAATCCCTTTAGGTATAGTTTGCGTCCATTGCGGACGCAAAGTGGAAGTTTTATAAATTCGGTGTAGTAGTTCGCGTCCACCTTATTTTAACTGTTAACTATAAAAAAAATAAGCAAATTCATAATTATTATAATTCCTTTTATCATAACCAACGCCTAGAAACAGCTATGTATTCAAAATAGACATAAAACAATAAAAGACTTACCTTCAAACGAACCGCTGCCCACTATTTTCTTCTCATTATTCCGTGCCTTCTCGCTCTCTTGTTGAACAGCCCTCAATTATTATTTTTTTTACCCAGGATTGCTTGGACGCCCGTAACTTTTGTCTATGCATGCGTGCCTCTTACACATTGAGGTATTGCTGGTAATTAATTTTCGACTTATTGGTGTCTTAGTATTCTTAATTTCGAGACTTTTCAAAGTGAGATCCGAAAATGGACGCGAATTGGGCGATGGACGCGAAGAGGCGCAATGACCCTATATTTTTTCTTTTTTTTTTTTTAAATATAAAGAAGGTTTTTGCCCAGACAGAAATGTTTACAAGCCGACCCAGTTTAATTCAAGTTTTCATAATCATATCCAGATATGCATTTACATCTATTAAGATGTTACTCAATTTATAAGTATCAGAAGAAAAAAAATTACCTGTTTCAAAACAGCAGCCCTTTCTTTAACAATTTGTTCAGTATATTTTCTGTATACTGAAGATTCAGGCATCTTTTGAAGAGTTCTAAGAATTTTTCCATAGAGCGCTCCTAAAGTATGATGAGGATTAGGGGCAACAGCCATGCCCACAAGGCCTGTCGTCTAGAAAGGGAGTTGAATATAAATAAGAAAATAATATGTGTAGGTAATTCTTTTTTTTAAGGTTAGAGAATACTTTACATCTCTGGTTACTTAATATTAAATTAATTATAATTTTAAAAATATTTTTTATTAACCGACTTCAAAACAAGAGGAGGTTACTCAATTCGACCATATATATATATACATATTTTTTTAATGTATGTTCGGGGATAACTCTATCATTTATGAACCGATTTTGATAATTCTTTTTTTGTTGGAAAGGAGATATCCCTAGTTTGGTACCATGATAAGGAAACCAGGATCTGATTATGGAATCCCAGAGAAATCGAGGGAAACTCAAAAATCCGCATAACTTTATACGGGTGTACCAGTTTTGATGATTTTTAATTTACTCAAAAGCCGGTGTTTATCATGTGGTCACATTTAAACTTCATCGAGATCTGATTACAACTTTTGGAGTTATCTTTGATAATGCGTATTTACTTGACTATTTTTTCGTCTACCTACGTTATATTACTTGTCGATAGAATTTAAGTCGGTTTTACTTAGTTTGCGAGCAAACACAATGATGTTATATAACAACTACATCCTTAAAAATGTTTATTTATAGTATTATAAAGAAAAACCTTTTTTAATACGCCCATTGTACTATAAATATTGGTTGGAAAACACTAACTTTATGTAAATTTTTATTGTAAATTCTTTAAGCTTGATTTTTACTGAAAAATATTGATATTTTGACAGTGACAACTGACTTATGACACTATTGACACTACTAAAGACTAGACACTAAACTAATGACTAGAGATACGTTCCTCAATCATGAGGTGCCTCTCATGATTGAGGAATATATTACATTATACTTTATAGTTGTCACAAAATAAGAGACCCGTTTGGACATTTGACAAATACCCTAGAACGTAACTTGGTACGAACCTGTAAGAAACAATATAATAATTATTAATAACAAAGTGTTTTTAAAACATACATACATTTTTTGGCGCGTTATATGATAGAATATATTGGGAGTATTCTTTTAGCGCTTACTTTATAGTAGCATGCAATTTCTAATTATTACGAAACGTCTCAAAAACAGTTACGTTCTAAGTCTTTTTTTTTTTAAAGCCAGTGCTGTAACTAATTAATTACTGAATTACACTAGCTTCATTCGATTTTAATCGTAATAATCGGACGCAGTGCCAAAAGTAAATAAATTATTAAACTATTCCAATGATCTGTGGGTTCGTTTAACGTTTTAGAAGCTCGTAAGTTACGTAAAACAGTATCTATTAATGTTCTGATTTGTTTAGGCGATTCTTTATTCCTACCAGGTACAATAAACAACGCTTTGATATGATCATGGACTAAAAGCTGTCTTTATTAAATCTGTTCTCAAGTAAAGCCCAAGCGTGCAAATAGTTGAGAGCTGTAAATCCCAAAGCGCTTATTACTTGATATGCACTACCAAAAAGTAGTGATCGCAAATAATGATATTTATGAATCGCGTCGAGATCTGAACGCATGTGTATCATACTAATATATGAATTTTTAAATTCTAACCATTGATCATAAGAATCGTTAAGGGAGGGAAGCTTTATTTAAGGTTATTTTAAAGTAAAAATTAGCTAGCTATTACAGTTAGAACCGTCATTTATATTTGATTCAATTAAAGACTGCAGATGCCATACACGAAAAATAAATGTCTTCAAAATTGTCTCTGTATTCTGTATGATCTTTTATAATTATCATCACACGCCAACTCGAGTTTACATTGATTTTTGTTAAATGCCTCATAACTTTCTTGGACACTTTGCATTCTTAACTTTAATTCTGCTTTTTTTAATTGAATCTATAGCAGTTTGTTCAACATTTAAATTATACATATATTTTTTGAATGAAGTTAACCGCAATTTTACACTACTACGTTTTAAATCAACCAACGAATCCTGTTCTGAATCTGATTTGCATGGAGATTTTAGCAATTTCAAGCTATCATCCTTACTACTCATCTTGATGACTTAAAGAAAGAAAAGATACTCACAATTTTAAATGTATTGACTGCAAACGAAGACGCTGAACGAAGTCGCGCTTAATCCTGAGAGGATGAGGATGGATGGATGAAAAGAGGAATGGATGGACGGATGGATGGATGGATGAATGGTTACGCCTGGAGATCTGGAGACGATGAGAATTGATGGATGGATGATATCTACTCTGCTACATTTCTGCTTAAATCTTGATCCGTCTCGAAGTACCTAAATTTTTCGTATTTCAGATTGCTCGTGTAGTATGTAATTTCATTATCAATCGATATTAAACTATTTAACTTTTACTTTAAAATAAAAGGTGACTCGTATGATTAAACAAAGATTAAGACAAAGAAAACGAATCGTACGAAGGTAGACGAAGTCTCCGGCCGTCGCCCTTGTATCCGCCGATGAGCGGTAACTTAATAGCATTCGAAGCGCCACTGCTCACGAGATGTCGCTCGAACAACATTAATATTTAACAATAAAAAAAATATCTCTCCTTTTCACTATTTATTTAAATTAATTTCAATAATAGCTATAAGATTTCGGCTATCATGTACAATACGGGTAGATTTTTTTATCGGAGGTTAAATTTTTGTTATTTCTGACTCTACCTTAATTCCAGTACTGCGGTAAGTGTACTCATGCTCCGTACTGCGACTATCACGCGTTATTTTCGAACAAATTTACGTAAAAACGATCATTACTGCAAGATCAAAATACGATACGAACTGACCTTTAACGACTGACAAATAGACACTTTTAAACAAAATAACGCGTCAGACATAATATTCCAATAAAATTAGTAACATTGCGTGCTAGAATATAGGTATAGAAATTCGAAAAATACCCAAAACCGAATCGGAGCACCCCACTGTTCACGTGGTCTTGGTCTGCCCTACCCCTAGTGTTTTTTTTAAGCCGGAGGTGCGGAGGGAGGGTAGCCCTCGCCTGCCGTGCGAAAGCGCGCGAACGAATGCTTAGAGGAGCGGCTGAGGTCTGAGCCTTCGGCGACCAGCCTCCGCTGCGAAACGGAGCATGAGCGAGTATGCTTTTTCACCCAAGGGCGGAAGGGCTGCACTTCCCGCAGCGCCGGAGCCAAGCGTTACTCTAACCTTAAAGGTGGTAGGTTAATTTTTTCCGATTTGAAAATTGAACCTCAAAACTTCAACCGCGATATCTCTGCAATTCGTTCAGATACTATAGATGTAGTTTAAGAAATCAAATATTTAACAGCTATTGATAGCACAAGAGTGGAATGTTTACTATCAATCCAAAATTTTAGTGTATTTAATGACCTTTAAATATTCGTTTGATCTAAATACTGTTTTAATTCAGCAGACATTGTAACCAAAATTGTGACAAAAAATTCATTAGCATTAGACAAATTTTTCAAGAGCATATCTTCATGTCTGTCCCATAATGATGAAGTTGTTTCCTTTTCTCTGCGTGGAGAAGTGCCTACGTAAATTACATTTCGTTTTAGGATAATTACTACTAGTAATATAAATCTGTATATGTTTGTTTGTTACGCTTTCACCCAAAAACTACTTAATTTATCATCATAAAACTTTGTACATATATTCTTGGAGGTATAAGAAGTAATATAGGTTACTTTTTATTTAAAAAAATATATATTACGAAAGATAAAATCTCTCTACTTATTTAATGGCTTCAGTTTGAGCGAAGCCGCGGGTAAAAGCTAGTATGTAAATAAATAAACTAAAAGAGGAAAAAATAATGTAGTGTAAATAAAGTTCAGTAGATTAAGTTTATGATGTTCTAGTTTAGATAATTGACGAGAAAAAATAAAAAAATAAATAGTTACTTAAATAACCGACTTCAATTACATTGACAAATAATACAACTTAGGTAGACGAAAAAATAGTCAAGTAAATACGCGTTATCAAAGATTTCTCAAAAATTTGTTATCAGATCTCAATGAAATTCAAATGTGACCACATGATAAATATCAGCTTTCGATTAAATTATAAATCATCAAAATCGGTATACCCAGTAAAAAGTTATGTGGTATAATACAACATAGATCGACGAAAAAAATAGTCAAGTAAAAACGCATTATTAGACATAGCTCGGAAAGTAGTTCTTAGATCTAAATAAATTTAAGTAGGACCAAATGACACACACCACCTTTCGATTAAAATTTTTTTGTTGAAATCGGTCTACCCAGTCAAAAGTTCTGAAGTAACACACATAAAAAATAAATAGTATAAGAGCAACATAATTTGAAAAAAAATGTTGAATTTTATATATATTTTCTAGTTCTTGATTTTTTTTTAATTTTGCTGATTGGTTTTTAATTAAGTACAATTTTAGAAAATAACAAATACTGTAAAATAAAATAAATCAAACAAAATAATAATAATAATAATAATAATAATAATTCAAACTATTAAGTGAAATCTCCCCTCTCTTCCCGTGGGTAGGTCGTAAAAGGCGACTAAGGGATAACACAGTTCCGCTACTACCTTGGAACTTAAAAAGCCGACCGGTGGCGGCATAACCATTCAACTGCTGGCTTTGAAATACACAGGCCTAAGACAGACAGCAGCGTCTTCGGTGCGACGAAGCTAGCCCTGCGGTCACCAACCCGCCTGCCCACCGACTGGTGACTATGGGCAAAACACATGAGTTCACGTAATTTTTGGCGTAAACTTGTGGAGGCCTATGTCCAGCAGTGGACTGTATAAGCTATTATGTAATGATGATTAAGTGAAATAAAAAAACATATGCCTTTATTTATTTTTGTCGACAGTATAAAATTACAAGAATAATTTAAAAAAAGTTTACTAGTAATATTTTAGTTTTACAAACGTCATATTATACATTCGTGTGACTGATAATATGTCACTTTCGTTATTTAATTTTCTTACGGTTTTAGTATCACATTTTTTTTCATTTCGCTCGCCCAGCCAAATGTCACCCGCCGTAAAAAACTTCGTTCCAAAAATAAGAATAAAAATAAAAAATACATTCGAATCGAGAACCTCCTCCTTTTTTTGATAGTTGGTTAGAAAAACGAGTAAGCTTTAGACCACACGACTGAAGCGTAACGAAACATTAGTCTCTCTCTTTCTACTTTCACTAACTTGTGTCCCTCTCAACTTCCGTTCTCCTCGCCCGATCACACTTTTCGTAACACTCTCATTACGTATTTCCCAGTTTACTCCCCAAGACAAGCTTGTGTAAAGAAGTTTTGCTTCAAAATATCGAATGTCGATATTTGAATTTCAATATCGAACTATCGATATATCGTCCAAAAAAAAATATTAATAAATATCGATATTTCGATATATCGATATTTTATCAACAGTCCTACCGTGCATCCGTTACGTATGCTTTTTCCTTTACATTTTGTATTTTAGTTATGGTAACCACTCTATCTATTTATTATTTATATTCACGTATGTTCACCCTACACAGTTTCTTGTCAAGATACATGTACTGTAGGATCACGCACTACGATAAGGAAATAAAAATCGTTGTATTATAGTAAAATAAGAGATTTGTGACCATAGTGCGAATATTAGGAGATAAAAAAAATTGAATTATTGGATACGGAATTATTAAAGACTCATGAAAAGCTAATCATCGATTTCTGTAGCAGTTTTCAAGACTTGTTTGTCAAGATTTGAGCCACAGTAGGTAACAATGTTAAGCCTAAAAAGGATATAAAACTTAAAGCTGCCATCAGATTTGATTAGTTATGTTACCTATTGTTTGTTTTTCAAAAAATTAAGTTTGTTATCAGTGGAAGTAATTTGACTACGATTTAGGCTCATATCTAGAAGACATGTAAATAGGGTTTGATTTAATTTCGAGTACCTATATAATTTATATGTCATTTTAAAGCCACCTTCTTATCGTGTCACTCGTTATTGTATGGTACACTTTTAAATAAGTGTTATCTACATATAGTTCTTTTATTAAGTTATAAAATTTGACTGTGCTAATATAGATTGGAGCTATCAGCTATGGACACATTGTCACCAGCCCAAGATGATAGTTCAGGGGCCAATCCAAGCAGTGTTAAAAGTGATGACAGTAGTCCAAGGAATGACACTGGTAGAGGTTCACCACCTCCAAAATGTGCAATATGTCTTGGTACATGCCGCAACAAGTCATTTACTGATTCCTGCCTTCACCAGTTCTGTTTTAAATGCCTACTCACCTGGAGTAAAGTAAGTTACATATCGAAAGTTAATTATTTCTGAAAATGCTATAAATATATAGTTTTCAATTTATTAAGGGTTTTTATTACTGAGTTAGTCAAAGCATTTCTTTAAGTAACTGAGAAGCAACAGTGAAATTATAAATTTAAGTTATAGCAGATGCATTTTAATGGCATTAGGATTTTAAGAGGAAGAAAGCAGATTATTTTTTGAAATCATACAAAATTTTACTGTGATATAAATAAAATCATTTTTAATGATGTATGATTAAATTTTGTTCATTTCCTGTCTCTATCTTTTTTATTTTAAATGCCTACTCAATTAGAGTAAAGCTAGTTATATAATATACATATATAACTGCTATAAGTAAATTATTTCTATGAGTAAAATATTAAATATAATTTATTGAATGCATACATTAACACCGAGATATTATTGTACTAGTATATTTACTACAATTAAGTTACGAGTTAAGTTTAAGTTATCTAAAATTTTAATATTATTTCTGCTTTAAAAACAAAACAATAGGAATTTTTTTTTTATTGTTTTAAAATTGTTTTCAAAATTGTCACATTGATTTCAGGTCAAAGCTGAATGTCCACTTTGTAAGCAAAATTTTAGATCAATTATTCACAATGTACAATCAAATCATCAATATGAGGAGTATATGGTCGAGCAAAGGCAGACGGAAGAAATCACTGAAAGAATTGATATTGATAATAATACAATTGCTACAGCAACTAGAAGGTTCAGATACAGGTAATTACTTAATTAGTGCAAGATGTGCAAATAGCTTACATAATATTGTGAAATTGTAGTGTTTTATGTATTACTAGCTTTTTTTTTTTTTTTTTATAAAGAGAGGAGGTAAATCTTCAAAAGACACCTTTTGGCTATTGTTGGTAGGTAGTGTAGGATTTTTACCCACTAAAACCCTCCTCTCTTGCTTTAGTAACCAACACCCCGGAACCGCGTTAGCATTACTTCGAGGTGTTTGGTACTCCACCCTGCCGGTTTTATAACGGCATGTCCCCCGATTCCTATTTCTCCTCTTTTTTCTTCTCCTGCAGGACCACTCTCACATACTCCGACATTCTTTGCCAATTGTCACTCGTCGCCATCATCCATGGAATGACTCCTTCTGCCCTATCAGGCATTTCCTTCTCATTCTGATAACGTAGCCGCATTTCAGACCAGCGGCGACAGTCAAAGAAGGTGTGCTCGGCGGAATCTATGTGTTCCGGACAGTACTGACAGTATGGATCGCTTCGGATCCCCATACGATGCAAGTACTCGTTAAACTGTCCATGTCCTGATAAGAACTGGGTTAAGTAGTAATCCAGTTCCCCCTGCCTACGCAGCATCCAGTCACGGACCCGTTTAATAATACGGTACGTCCACCTTCCCTTTTCACTGGCGTCCCAACGCTCCTGCCAAAAATTCAGCGTTTCCTCGCGTTCCCGGGTCCTAACATCTAATAAAGGTCCGCGGCCATCCCTCCGAGTATCAAAAATGCGTCTCCTCTCGAACACCAAAAGGTCAATTGGAATCACACCCGCAATGACCAGGGCTGCATCCTCAGAAACCGTTCGATAGGCACAGGCTATCCTTAGCGCTCCTCTACGTTGTACAGATGCAAGTTGTCTACGGTTTTTCTCAACTTTGAGTGCCTCAGACCAGACTTCTGCTCCGTAGAGCATTATTGAGCTTGAAACACTCATAAGCAATTTTCTACGGCTACTTCTTGGTCCCCCGATATTTGGCATTAGTCGGGAGAGGCTTGCCACCGCCTTTGCCGCTTTGGTGGCAGCATAAACAACCTGATCTCTAAACGTAAGTTTCGAGTCGATCGTAACTCCGAGGTATTTCAGGGACCCTCTGCTTTCAATATGCTGATCCACGACAAGTGCGCGAAAGGGAGTCGGAAACCACCTCTGAGCTGTAAGTACTACCACCTCAGTCTTCGCTTTGGCCAAAGCCATACCGTGTTCATTTAACCACGCGTTTACTTCCGTAGCGACTAGGCTGGCCAATTTTTGCGCGGTCTCATATGAACGTGCAAGTATCAGTGCTGCCACATCGTCAGCAAATCCCTCCAGAATCACCTCATCCGGTAACTTTAGGCGGAGGAGAGCATCATAAAGGATGATCCAAAGTTCTGGTCCTAGGACCGAACCCTGAGCCGCTCCCCCTCTCAGCTTCATCCTCATTTCTCCCATCGTAGTCTCATATATCAAAAAACGATCACGTAGATAATCGTCTAAGATCCTAATGAGGTAATTTGAAAGACCTAATTTGTGAAGCGCTTTCATTATATCTGGCCATCTTGCTGAATTAAAAGCATTTTTGACGTCGAACGTCATCATTATACACACTGGGCGGGTCCGATGGTTACCCGTCCAAGCCCGTCTGGCGAATGAAAGCGCTTCAGAAATGGCACCAATGGTGCTGCGATTCGGTCGAAAGCCGTGCTGGTTTTCAGCTAGTCCCCCCACATCAGCCACTTCCCTCCTCAGTCGATTTCTTATGAGGCTCTCAAAAATCTTTCCTGCGACATCAAGCATGCAAAGTGGTCTATATGATGAAGGTGTGTAGGGAGAACCTTTTCCTTTGTCCAATAAGACTAATCGCTGCAGCTTCCATCTTTTCGGGAAGACCCCAGCCGTGATGCAGGCGTTGTAGGTATCAAGAAGCAATTTTTCATGCCGCTTCATAAGAACCTTATATGCTTCAACGGGAACACCGTCTGGACCCGGGGCCTTACCTCCCTTAAGGCACCTAACCACCTCCCGCAGCTCCACTGCTGAAAAAGGTGGGCACTCGTCATCAGGTATCACAGTCTGAACGTAAACCCGGTCATCGCGGTCAGGAAATAGAGCTTCGACTATTTCCTTCATCGCCTGGGGTTCCATGGGTGCTACGGGTCTGCGACCTATAAATTTTTGAGTGACGATACGGTAGCCATTTCCCCACAGGTCGTCATCCACTTCTTTGCAAATTGCCTTCCAGCACCTCCCCTTGCTCTCCTTTATAGCAATGACGAGTCGCTTTTTCGCCGCTTTGTACAGGTCGTTCTTCTGCTGACCAGTACCTCGTCTTCGCGATCTCTGAGCTTGCCTCCGAAGACGCAAGCACTCAGTCCTAATCAGCGCGATTTCAGCGGTCCACCAGTAAACTGGCTTCCTGTGTGGGCATGTGGAACGGCGGGGCATCGCAGCATCGCACCCTGCAACGATAACATCCATTGATCGACCGACGTATTTCTCTACCTCCTCCCGCGACTCTGTGGGTAGCTCTGGATAGGTCTTGATCCTGTCAGAGACTGCTTGTTGGAAAGCACCTTCGTCCATTTTTGATATTCTCCATCCATTCCGCTTCACTCGACGCTTCGGCACAATCGAGGATTTCCCCTTCTGATTATGGACCAAATAGGAAATGTATTGATGATCGCTTGCTGTATACTCTTCCAGAACAGCCCAATCCGAGATCATTCCAGCAATCCGTTGAGTAGCGAAAGTAAGATCTAAAATTGACCCACGTACACCATATCTCCGGAAAGTAGGAACATTTCCCCTATTAACAATGACAAGATCAAGACCCGCCATCATGTCCAGGAGTTCATTTCCTCGAGTATCACTGTAATCCATGCCCCATGCAACCGATTTTGCATTGAAGTCACCACCTATCACGATTTCTCCCTCAAGGTGACGGACGACTCGTTCGAGATCATCAACTCTCTTTCGGAAATCAGTGATAGGCTCGTTGGGGGTGAAATAACATGACACAAAGGTTGCCACTGGCGTAACCACCCATACAATGCCGTCTCTCGAGCCGTTGTCTTTGGTTGAAAAACGCTCTAGCTCCGGAATCCAGATAGCTGCCGTCCCCGAGGGGTCACATAACCAATTTGGTCCAGATACACCGTGGTATTGTTCTGAAATCAGCACAATATCCGCTCGAAACTCACAATTCCGCGCCAGAAGCAGATCAAGAGCCAGTCTGCATCGTTGTAAATTAATCTGCAAAACCTTAGCCATTTTTCTTTTTTAATACCTCACGATACGACGCACAACTTCCAGAGCCCATCATGTGATCTGTTGAGCGCCCGTCTCCTACCGCAGCACAGAGATGACAGCTCGGTGGGTTAGTACAAGTCTTCGACTGGTGGTCCGCCCGCCCACAGCGCCAGCAGAGTCCACTCCTATCAACTTCCGCCTTACATGTGCCAGCCATATGGCCTGGTCCATGGCAACGGTAACACCGGTCCAGGCGCTCCCAGCGCCGAATTCGGCAGATCAACCAACCCACCTTGACCTTTCCCAACGTTTCCAAAGTGGAAGCATCCGTGAGTCCCGCCTCGATGAAAGCGCGAACACCTCCCCATTTATTTGGTTTAGTTATATTAACTTTGAGCTGTTCAACTTCAGTGCCAAGAGCTTGTGCCAGGGACGCCTTCACCTCGTCCACTGTCGTCGCGGCGTCTAACCCGTCAATTACAACTGTAGTGGTTGGGATGAGATGTCGCACCTCAACACTTCCGCCGGCTGCCTCAGTGATCCTCTTACCAAGAGTAGAGCGATCTTTAACAGATCCCTCAAACTCGATAAGAAGTCCACCCTTCCTCGCTGTTCTAACTGATCTAACACATATGGCGTGATCCTCCAGGCAGAGATTCGACCGTAGAGCCTTCAAAACTTCGCGAGATGATCTTGATTCATCAGGAGTGATCAGTACCGCCTCCGGTCGAAGTCGCATCTTGGACTTTTTGGTCTTTTTGGTTACCGTTGTCCATGTAGACCCTGGTCCTCCTGATATGCGGTTTCCTAGTCCTGCTAAAATCAAGATCATCAAGATCGGGTCTACTATCCTGAAAAGGACTGCTGAATCACCGTATTCTGCGGACCCTAAGAAAATTATTTTTAGAATAGCAGTATTCTCTGTGAATAGCTTTACAGTTGGTACATTCACGAGTCTTACTCAATTTTAGGGTGGTTGGGGGTTTGTGTAGGGGAACCGGGGTTGATTTTAGGGGGGGGGGGGGGGTGTCGATTGAGAATTTCGACCAGCATGTTGATATCCATCTCTTTTAAAAACTTAAGCTAATTCTTGCAAAGTGAATTAAGGGAGGGTGTGTGGGGGTTGGTGGAGTGGGGGGTCAAGCTGTAGGTAGTCGGGGGTCTATTTTGAGGGGGTATAGTTTAGAATTATGTTAAGCATGTTGGTGCCTATCTCTTCGCAAAACTGCAGTCGATTATTGCAAAGTGCATTTTGGGGGGTTCAGGTGGTTGTAGAGAGTCGTGGGTTGAACTTGGGGGTTTGTGCCCCTTGAGACTTGATCAGCATGTTGAAAACTACCCCTATGCAAAATTCCAGCCAATTTAGCCGAGAGCCATTTTCCATACAAATTGTGCGGGGTCCTTTGAAGTAAATCTATGCAGTACTTTTTGAGTTTATCCCGGACATACATACACACAAACAGACAAAAATTCTAAAAATTATACTTTTGGCTTTGGTATCGATTGTAGATCACACCCCAAGTATTCTTTAAAAATAATATTCAATGTACAGTTTTGACTTTCCTACCATTTTATTATATGTGTAGATTAAAACTTCAAAATAAAAAAGGAAATTGTTGATGGGGATAAATGTGATATTTCTAGGACAACACTGACACTACCACGGCGGGAGACCATCGCTATCCAGCAGCTGCTGCTGCACTACCCCATGATGGCGGACGTGTTCCCGCCGCCCGCGCACCGCCGCCGCTCGCCAGCGTCCTTCCGCCGCACCGTATACCGGTATAACTTGTGGGCGCGGCCTCTGCCCGACTTCACTGGCAGATTTAGAGACTGCACACCAGAGTTTTACAGGTGCTTTGGACAACTTATACATTATTCATACAAGAATTAAATATTTATTTAACTTGGTCATTGTCAATTTAAGCAAGAAACTGGCTACTGATATCTATAATATATATATATATTATTTTATTTTATAGGTACAATGACTCACAGATGCATCGATTAGTACCCTGGCTAAATAGGGAACTTCATTATTTGTTAAATGAAAACATTGGGCATATTTCATATGTTATAGCAAAAATATTAGAATTGCTGCCACAGTATCACATCAACTCCACGGAGTTTAGAGAGACCATGCAACGGTACTTTGGAGACCGAACTGAACATTTCTTACACGAGTTATACTGCTTCGCCTCCACGCCCTACGACATGACCGGCTATGATCGCAACGTACAGTACACCACGGACACCAGGGTGTCGACCATGGTCAACGAAGTCATCTCCAGCTCCGAGTCGGAGGCGAGCGTCGACTCGGACATCGTAATGATTTCGAGCTCGGAGCCGGCCGACCCGCCGCCCGGGCCGTCGCGCGCCGCGCCCCGCGTGCCCGCGCCCGTCTACCCGCACAACTACATCCCTGAGCCCGCCGCCGACCGAGTCGTCCCCATCGAGACCATCTCCCAGTCCGACACGGACGACGACTCGTCGGAGGTGATGGTCGTCGGCTACATCAAGCCGCCGCAGGACCGCACGCCGGAGGTGGTCGACCTGCTCGGCTCCGACAGCGACGTGATCGTGCAGGAGGCCTCGCCTGCAGAGCCGGCCTCCGGCGAGGCGCGCGAGTCGAGACCGACGCCGCTCGTCAAATTCACGCTCAAGCGAAGTGCTCCCAGTCCTGGCGAATCAGACAGCGACAGCAACTACACGCCGTCTCCGCCGCGCCGGCGCCGCCGGCTCGGCTCCGGCCTGTCCGGCACTGTGAGCCCGCTTGGCCGCAGTAGTCCCGCCGGATCCGCCGGAAGCCCATCCAGCCCAGCCAGCACTGCCGACACGCGCCGCACTACGCCCTCTGGCGCATCGTGGTACTCATCGCCCTCCACAGACTCCACTGACTCGGACTGCTCCCGAAACGAACACAGACGGAGGAAGTCGCGGAGGCGAGTCGACTACGCGGAACGAAACAGAAGGAAACAGAAAAATATGTCATACCGCAGGAGCAAAAAGTCGTCTGCCGCTCTCACCGGCCGGGAAAAGCGAAGTAAGCGTAAATCACACTCCGGGAAGGGAGTAAAATCGTCGAAAAAGTCTAGCAATACAGCGGCGTCCGAGCCTGCGGTGCCGGCGGCTCCGCTACCCAGTACCAGTGATTCGGTCAGGAGTAGTAAGCGTAAGTTAGATAGTAACGTAGGTCGCCGCAGGTTAAGCCGCGAAACGAAAAGACTGAAAAGTGTCGTAAACGTAATAAATAGCCAAAAAAATTCTGGCGAGTCCAGTTCTGGTTCCAAAAGTAGTTCGACGACTGGAGGGGCGAGCGGCACCAGCGTACCGTACCCGGCCGCAGCGCCGGCCGACGCCGACCACCCCGACTACTCCGACTCCGAGGACGACCTGCCGTTGAACCTCTCGATAGCCAACGCGTTCTCGTCCTTGTAAATATGTCAGTGAAGTAAACGAGTATTGTGATAATTTTATATTATTTATGAAAGTAACTCCTGTCACTTTAAAATGAGCTGGATCTCGAACAGATCGCTCTCTCGCTGTTCACACCGTTGACTGTAATTTTTGGTTATAAAAAAATAAAATTTTAATATTATATGTAAAAATGTATCGATTTCATTATTTATATATTTTTTTAATTGTCATGAGAAACGTGATTGATTTATCGAGGCAGATCCATTCATCATATAATTTTTAGTATATAGTATACCATTTTGTACATATATTATAATTAATGCAAATCACTTCAATTATTTCGTAAGGCTTCTTTTTTTTCATTCTCAATCAAATCTATGTCCATTTGAGTAAAAAAAAAATTCTTTTTCAAATTCTGTATCGCATCAATGACTATATTACAAAATTTTGTGTACAAAATTGTTCAAATGTGTTATTTATATTATCATTGCTTTGGTAAATGTTTAATTTTGTTTGAGATACGGGTATTTGTTATCGAATTTATATATACCATTATTACTATTAAAACGAGATGATTTGTGGCTACACGAAAAATTTAAATCTGAGATACTTAATTTTATAATATATAATGTTTAAAACCATTAAACATTGTAATAAATAAAATGTTTGAAACCTACCTTGAAATTGTAATATCACTGCGTTGAGCACATCTCATGAGCTTTCATTATTTTAATAGGAAAACGAGTTACTGTTCGATTGTATAAAGGATATTAGATGTGCTAAACCGAGTGAGCGAAAATAAATGTACTCAATGAACCTAGAGTTTTATTACATTTTTGTAGATGTACTCGAAGTACTGATTTTGTTAAAAAACCGCCGTTTTGAATATCGAGGGCTGAAAGGCATTAGTGACGGTGTCGCTTTGACATTTTTCTATATACAAATATTTAATTTTAATGATAATAATAATAAATTCTTTATTTGACCAAATATTTTGACTAGCAGCAGCAGATTAATCTCTAACCATTCTGATGTCGTTAATTTTTAAGAGTAATCGTCTCCAAATTAAGTTTTTCCAACAAAAATTTTTAATATCTTCCGAGTATTGGAACTAATTTGACTCCCTTTAAGCCAAGTCTAATATAATGTAAATATCTTAGTAAAATTTCAAATTAGCAGTATATTAAATACTTACCTATACCTACTCGAAGCTTTATTATGAGATATCATATCCGTTTCCGTTGAATTTCTACCCGTTTCCGGTCACTTTTGACTCGTCTCCGTGGCGTTACCTGGCGGTTACGTGGCAATTTTTGTTACTGTGTTTTATCATTAGCTCTTTAAACAGGCAGAAATGCACTGAAAGCTTTCAGTATAGGTGAGTATTTAATATGATTTTTATTTCAGGTTAAACGCTGCCATTAAATACTTGACCGTAACTGAAAGCTTTATTATGAGACCTGTTTGTTATCGCCACTTACTTTTGTATATACAACTTTTAACGCCAATGTGATGGATATAATTTACTGTGATTAAAAAAATATTTTATATAATAATTTAATTATACCGTGGGAACATATACATAACTGTAATTTCTTAATCACTTATTGGTATGAATAAGTTTGTAACACCTTAAGACGTGTTGTTATTAATTACTTTACCGAGAAAGGAACAACTGCAGCTCAGACCGTTTTAGGTAGATAATTATTGACCCAAACAGCATTTCGTAGTCGACTATTCTCCCCCCAAAACATGACAATTATTTTTTTTAATTTTTTTATGTAACTAATAAAACCTTCAGCTATACCTCTATGTTCTCGTTTTTTTTTTTTTTTTTGTAAATATGCGTAATTTTCCATAAATGAGTGTCTGAAAATGTATAAAAAATCAGGCAAAATTTCTAGTTTTTGAAGACTCTTACTCTCTATGGTAATAATATGAAAAAAAAAACAAGACATAGGGGCATGGTCATGACAGTCTTCCTAATTCTTTTTAAAGTCTATTATTTCCTACTAAGGTAATTTTGCCCAAATTTTTCAAATTTTCCCATGGTCTCATACCCAGATAAACCAGACTTTATGGGCTAAAGTATATTTACTTGCCAACCCAATCTCTGTAATAGCTTTACGTTCAGTTTTGCATAATGGTAAAGCCTCTGCGCATCTTGATGTACTATAACAAAGGCGTCTAGGTACACTAGTACCTTTATGCTGTACCTTTCTCGTAATGTCTGAGCAACCCGCTTTGTGAGGATCGAGAATGTTTTGGGTGCTGTGCTTAGGCCGAACGGTAGGCATATCATCTCTAAAACTTCTTGGTTGTACTCTAGACGTAGGAACCAACTGTACGATTCTGTGACATTCACATGGAAATATGCCTGGGATAGATCGACTTTACACATCCAGTCTCGAGGTTGTAAGAAATCGGGCACACGATACATGTTTATCAAGTGGAATAGCTCGGTGATTATAGTTGTTCAGACGTTTGTTTGTTTGATTTCAGGGGCGATAAATCGATATAGCTAGAATTTATTTTTAGAAAATGTCGTTTTATCCCTGTTTTTAGGCAATGAAAAAATGGCAGCAATATTGTTAGAATACGAAGGTAAATTTCGCAGTTGTCAATAAAGTCGTAATAGCTCAGGTGGGAAATCACCCAGTCAGGACCAACCGAGAAGACCACGGTTCAAATCCCCATGCCGCCAGATCGATTATTTCTTCCTTTTTTTTTCTAATTTCACTCATGATTTTTTTATTTAAAACCCTGTTCATATTTTTTAATTATTATGTCGGTAAAATCGGCAAATATTATTTATATTTTATCAATATGTATTTCTTATTTAAATTTGATTTCACGATTTGATACACGATTTACTAAAAATACCGAGCTCGATCACCCAGGTACTTTTATAATAAAGCTGCTAGTTATGGTCAAGTATTAAATGGTTCATTTATAAGAAATAGCCTCTGCATGTCATCTTTTTTTCTACTTGTTATTGTAGGTAAAAATCATGTCCTGATATATGGGTTCGCTTCAGTCTGTAATATCCCACTACATAGGGCATAGGCCTTTTTCCATGTAGGAGAAGGATCAGAGCTTAATCCACCACGCTGCTCCAACTGCTTGACGGATATATTCCCTACAACTAACACTAACAACCGGGACCGACGGCTTAACGTGCTCTCCGAGGCAGGGGTGAGGAGATCCACTAGGACTGCACAAACACCCAGACCACGGCAATCACCTGTATGGCCAATACAACAATGTTTGTCATGTGCAGGGATCGAAACCGCAACCGCCAGCGCAACAGATACAATCCATGGCTGTAGCCATTGCGCCAACGCGGCGTCTATATGGGTTATTTAAGTTCAATTTAATGTGAGCTTTACAACGTTCACAAACAGCGAAGAAATGATATGTCATGATAAGGAAACCAGTATCTGATGATGGAATCCCAGAGAAATCGAGGGAAACCCTCGAACATCGTAGTGACCAGTGCGTTTGTTATTTTCTTTTTCGCCTGCTTACGTTGTATTACTTATCGATGTAATTGAAGTTGTTTTTTTTTTTGTTTGCGAGCAAACACAATTATTTTCTATTTGTAAATAAAAAACCAAAAGGTTGAGGTAAACTTATATTCATTAAAATACTAAATTTAAGTCAAAATAACAATACATTTACAAGGACACCTTTCCGTTACCGTTCGTACATTAAATACAACCACGCCATGTACCAATTCTTTTTGAGGAAATTTATCTTAAGCCTTGATTATAAAAATTCGAAGAATCGATTTTCCCTAACGTGACGTAATTGTATTTGAAGCGGCATTTTAAACTGTAGGTAACATTTTCAATATTGGCAATTGGTTTTAAAACCAGTTACAATATACAATATATATATATATATATATTCTTAGATCTTATAAAGATAAAAAATGAGCAAAAATTAAAACCATCTACGATGGACGGTATTTGTTAATATATTTTTACTTTAATATAAAATGACACAATAAGTTCCATTTTATTGCACTTTATTATGATTTCGTGAAAAAACAAAGCAAAGCCGAAGATGTTTGTTTCTTATTTTTATTGCTGAAATATTTTCATCATTAGGTCATTTATATTCCATCACATTTATATTTAAAAAATCCAATAAAAGTAAAATATAAATATAACTATATATTTTTTTGAATTAATAAAATACAAATAATTTAAGTGCTGTGTTGCTACCGCAGTCTAGAATCAAGTTCAACTACCACCTTGCAACTATTGAAGCCGACCAAGGACCGATGGATAACAATTATACAGATGGCTTTTAAATACACAGGCCGAAAACGAGCAGCAGCGTCTTCGATGCAATAAAGCTAGCCCTGTGGTCATCAATCCCCCGGTACAGCGCGGTGTCTATGGGAAAAATCCTTAAGAGGTCGCGGCACAGATTTCGGCCCTCATCTCCCGGTAACCCCAGTATTTTCGGCTACGACAGCTACACTATTTCCGGCTGCGGCAACCCCACTATTTCCGACTACGGCAGCCGCCACACTGACGATGAAGTCGAAGCCTTGTATGTGGATACATTTCACTCATTCTTCACTCACACACTCACATGGCACTACTTCTACCTTCTAAAACGTTGTTATGGGAGACTTCAACGCCAAAGTGAGAGTACAAGACCACGACGAATCGAAAATCGGACCACACGGATCACAGGGTAGATGCTTGTCAACTTCCTCGAAACGGAAGGGCCCTTTTTGATGAATAATTTTTTCGAAAAGGCCCTAAAGGAGGTGGATATGGCATTGCACGGATACAGTGACGAGGAACGAGACAGATTACGTCATAGCGGATAAAAGGCATATTCGCTCTGGCATATATATACAGAGTCGGTTTTGGAACAATTTTGAACAAAACGAAAGTTAGGTTTAACAACCAAGTCATGTCGAGACCGGTTTCGGTGGATGGTACCCATATCGAAGTTGTTCTAGATTGTATGTATGTATGTATACTTAAGCTATACCATTCAGCAATGCTTGAAGACAAGTCTTCGAGCAATACGTGCCTGTGTTAACATACGGAGGCGAGACGTGGACACTGACGACACAACTCGTTCACAAGTTTAAATTCGCTAAAGTGCAATGCATAGGGCTATGCTTGGGATCTCTCTCAAAGATAAAATTAGAAATGAGAATATCCGCGAGAGAACGAAAGTATACATAGCCCACAGAATTAGCTAGTAAAAGAGGCAGTGAACTGGTCACCTGTGTCGCAGGACCGATGGCCGCTGGAGCAGACGTATCCTGGAGTGGAGACCACATGTTGGCAAACACAGTATGGGACGTCCTCCGGTCCGCTGAACCGACGATCTACGTAAGATTGCCTGTGTAGGCTGGATGGGGATTGCTGTGAACCGGGATGCTTGGCGCGAACTTGAAGAGGCCTATGTCCAACCATTGGACTGCAAGAGCCTGAACTGACTGACTGAAATAATTTAGGTGTACTCATTCAGTGGTAAAAATAAACATATTATTATTTGTTAAAATACTTGATTCATTTTTCTCAATGACATCCACAAAAACCTTGAAATAAAATGACTGAATAGAGCTACTTAGAATAAACTTGATAAAACATGAAGATAAATAAAACTGCAATAGATATACAAACATAAATTTTTATCCTTATACTGACTGACAGAAAAAAGGTGTTATTAAATAACACCCAACTATTTGACGTATTATCTATATATAGCTACGTATATAAATTGACTTTCATAAGCGAAGGCAGTCGTCTGATTATGTTTAATGTAATTTAGAAACGAAGTATTAGAATTATTTTATACAGAAATGCATTTTCAGCTTTTGATTTCTTAGTTCTTGGTTTGTATTTTATACTAACCGTAAGTATCATAAGCATGTAACAAAAATATGTAGCTTTTAAGCCAAAATTTGTAACAATAGTGTATCCTAAGAAATAGTAGTTTTGTTTCCTAAATCTGATTGATCCTCGACCAATCCTAGTGTACCAGATTTGTAAACTATAATACGAAATAAATAACCTTCACCAATTATCTCTGGTACAATTAATTCGAATAGTTTTCGAAAGTGCCGACAAGCACTTCTCTTATGTATATATGTAGTTAAAATATTTTTATAATAAATAAATAAAAAAATCGTTGTTATTTATCGAAGCATGGTGGCACGTAATGATTAATTTATGACATAACAAAGTTACCTTAAACTTATTTTTATACTGTGTTAATTTTTCCGGACATCTGCTTCAATTATATTATAAGCTAGTCCAATAAAACGAATAAGTGGGCAATGGCTTATGTTTCGAAATAATAACATTCAAATTACGATGGGTTGACTTCAATCACCGTGTTCATGTGTTGTGGATGAGGCTTGAATTCCACTACTTCTTTCCATACCAGTTCTGTAAAATGAAAAGTAAAATACGTTACGTTAAGTTTCACAAGAAGACTTTCGCTTTTCGCAAGAAGCAATTTCTTCCTAATGGTCTTTGGAAAATTTTCCACCCCTTCTTCTTCTTCCCTATAAGAGCTGTTATATCTCTTGTATTTGACCAACGGAGGTCTCTGTGTATGAGTTTCCTTCGAAACGAAATCGATTTTGGAGTTCCTGTTGGAACTGCTCAGAGCCACATATTATTTGGGGCAACGCAGGTCGGAGAGTAGATTTCATCACGCGGGCTCGTTCCTTTCAGAGGATTCAGAGTGCCTTGCAGCGACCGGTAGTCGCTGTTGGTGTTAAATATATTTATTACTGAATATGTGTATTTTATCCGCCACGATGAAATCTATCTCGTTCCTTGTCACAGTATCAGGCTTCGTCTTACCTCCGTTAGGTCTTCTTCTTAAAAAAAAAAATCATCAAAAAGGGCCCCTACGTTTCGAGGAAGTTGACAATCATCTGCCCCCTGTGATTCGTGTGGCCCGTTTTTCGATTCGTCACGGTCTTGTACACTTTGGCGTTAAAGTCTCCCATATAAGGTTATAGAAGGTCGATAAGAGTAGAAGCATAGTCATAGGCACAGATATTGATCACAGACTTTCAACTTTACATCAACATTTAATGGATAAAGATACAGATATTTAATGAGAACTAAATAATTTGGAATTTTATTTATTTTTATTTTTGCACGATCGCCAGCGCTCCCGAACCGAATATCCGAACCGCATGTATACAACAGTGGACGCGGCGCGTACCTTTCCACTTGTCGACGGGCAGTTCCATGTCCTCGAAGCTCTGGTCGTAGGGCGCGGACACGGGCTCGTCCGTGGGGTCGGCGTACTGCGCCAGGTACTCGTGCGCCAGCGCCTGCTCCGCTGTGATGCGCCTGTGTGACGTCATCCTCGTCTTACTAACCGAGCCTTAGGGGTCGTCCGTTAATCACGTGAGGCTCGGAGGGGTGACGGGAAAAGGGTTCGAAAAAACATCACGAATTGTCAAAAGGATGGATAGGAGGGCTATATTGAGATATCACGTGTACTTATTTTTCGTTGAACGCGCGATTTCATACCAAGAAAACACCCTGCAACTTTAATGCCTGTCTAGAAATTTGTTTAATTTTTCAAAATTCAATCAGATTGTCAGTATTTAAAGTTAATATTCTGAAAATTCTGAAATAGCACAAAAAAACTACACGTGATTCTTGGATATGGTCGTAGTCTAAAACCTCACCGAATAACACCAAGGAGGATAACGAATAAAAGTTACTAAATACATCACGTTATTAATGGACAACCCCTTAACGCAATTGTGGCTTGATTCACAGTTGTGTATGTTATTGAATGTATTGAGTTATTTCTGTTTGTGATAAACATGTAAGTAATAAGATTAATGCAATATCGTGTTTTGTAAGTGTGACGACTCACTTGTCAGCGTCGAGCTCCAGCATAAGTTCGAGCAAGTTGACAGCCAGTGGGTTGGCTCCGCGGAATACTTCGCGGAAGTCGCGTCGCTTTAGCGTCGGCAGCGACTGGATGTAGTTACGTGCCTGGAACGAAAACCATAATATTCATATAAATTACCTTAAGCTGGCGCGAACTACACGTTATTATTGCTTTAGACGTAGGGTAGGAAATCGCTTGCTCAAAATATACAGCAGCTTGACTGAAAAAATACCTCAACCTTATAGGTGTTCCACTGATAACTTCGGTCATTGAAATGGAGGATACTTCATCAATATAGGTCATTCAATCCGTCCAATGAGCGCGTAAGCACGGTTTTATTTTACAATGTAAGGACGGTTTATGCAGAACTACCTTGCCAGAGTAGTTCTATATTAAGACAAAGTTAATAAAAGACTAGGATTTTTTTCACGTGAAACGTGATCTATAACACCAACAGGTCCCTCATTTGAAAGACCGCAGTTAGCAGTCGAACACCTTATATAATAAAATCTTTTCTAATAATCGACGTAAAACATAACGGAGATCAAGTAACAGCACAGTACAGCTCAAAAAGCAACATTTGCTTATGACTTGACAATACAATTGTTTGGTTACTTTAATATAAACTTTAGTAACGCGTTTAATGCACTTTTTTCAATTAATTGTTAATATAGTTATGTCGAATTACTTAGAAGTGAAAAACCAGAACTTATGTTATTATCCCAATTATAACTTTTACAGCTAAGTATTATTCATTTAATACAAAATTTTTATAATAAAACCTAGTAACTAAAATAGAGTATACGTATATGTCGGAGACGAGAACGAATAAGGAAGTTTGGCGTAGCGCCCAGAGCATTCGTCTACAAAGGCAATTCTATCAAGACGGCGAGACGTGTTGTCGCAAGATAAAAGAAATTAGTGAAATCATTAAGACGAAGATTATGGCGTTTACGATGTACTTTCTTTACTCGATTATCCTACTATTCGCCTTATTCGTTATTTAATAGCCTTATTCTCCTCGACATATACATAGAAAATAACTTTAGTTTTTTTAAATATTAAATCAAGAAACACAATTGGATAAAATAATTTAATTAATACAGTTACTTATTAGTTAGCTTACCTCTTCGCTTATTATTTTGTCAATGGTGTCTTGTTCTGGGTTTCCGCATAAAAATAATATTCTTGTGAGATGGTCAATATCTGAACGCGTAAATGTTAAGGCAAGCACCAAACTTACACAAGCATAGTAACGAGACAAAACCAGAACATCAATGAAGCACAAGACCAAGCACAGTAAATAATACAAGCTTTTTGTTGAAGTCCATAAACAGATATTTTTTTTAATGGATACAAATTAAGATTAATCGAAAATTCCTCAGATTCCTACAAAACTATTAATGAGAAACTGTCAATTCTAAATTTCATAAAAATATATTATAAATATTACAAATTGTATAGTTTTAAAACTGACTATGGACCCACAAATTATAATTAATGCTCTATTTTTATTTCTCAAATATTTACATTTGATAAATTTTTGTCATAATCAATAATTCAACCAGATTAACCCACAACATAGATATATACTTACAGACTCTGAAGATATTTTCTGCATGAACTCCTGAGCAGGAGTGCCCAGTACTTCCATGATCAAGTTCAATTGGTGGATATCTGACACTCCATTAAGGTTTACAAGCCAAATTAAATTAATTTATGCTACATTGAAAGCTAAAAGATAATGCTACCATATGAAGCAAACAGTTTCGTTATTAAAAAATCAATGTAGAATCCTATGCCAGAGAGACAATCTAACCCTCATTCCAACTCAAGTTTCTAATAGTTAACCACAATCGAAAATATATTACTTCATCTTTTTACTAACAGGAATTTCTAAATGTAAAAAATGTACTCTTGCACATGCTTGTAATTATATATATATATATATATATATATATATATATATTGTATGTTCATATTGAATTGTTTATCACTGTCATTCAACGATTTATACATACAATTAAAAACCTTCTCTTCTAGTATATAATATTTTAAGTACATTTATAGTATAGGTTAAGCTCAAATAAAAAAAAAAAACTTACCTGAACTTCACACACATGTTGATGTTTCACTTGCTTTGTATACTTACTCTACTATTACATAGAAATTTACACACAGCATAATATAAATGCAGTACATACATTCTAAATAAAATTATATACCTAGGAATGAGATAAAAATGTATGCAAAATAATAAAAGGATACGGTCAGTGCCAGGGAAGAGAGTCCTGCTAGTAAGTAATTCAGCCATGATGCATCCGACAGACCAGATGTCAACAGTTTGATTGTAATGCATCCAATTTAGCATGATCTCGGGTGCTCTGTACCATCTACAATTAATTGATGCAATTTACTACGTATAGTGTGTTATAATTAAAGCTAACGACTAAATTATAAATATCTAGATAGATTTCATAATAAATATATCATATTAATATCGTAATAAATCCAATTCCGTACATTGAAGATATTCTTAATTTTTTTTTTAATTATTATTAGAAGGCTCTATTTTATTGACTCCAAAAATATAGAATGGAATGAAACTTGTGGCATGATAAGAATCGATACTGCCCGCTGGGACATACTCTCTATTCTTAAATTCAATATAACCATATTGAACCTCAAGAGAAGGGTTCAAATTCACAAGTATAGCTTGCCATGTAATATTATATGGTGTTGTATAATATATTACACGATATTATTGTGTACTAGTGATGTGCCGGATTGTCAAAAATGTATACCCGCGGATACGGATACGGATCTTTATTTATTCACTAAAGCAGAAAGGAAATTCACTAAAGTTGAAAGTTGACGTCACGCCCGGCGCAACGACCAGCAGGACAGGTTTCGACTTGCATTCGCTTCACTTCGCTTCAGCCTGTTATATCCCACTACTGGGTATAGGCCTCTTTTCCCATGTAGGAGTAGGATCCGAGCTTAATCCACCACGCTATTCTAATGCGGGTTGGCGAATATATTCCCTACTATGAGTAAAGATCGCTATCAGGTGTACATGATAACAACCGGGACCGACGGCTTAACGTGCTCTTCGAGGCAGGGGTGAGGAGATCCACTAGGACTGCACAAACACCCAGACCACGGCAAACACCTGTATGGCCAATACAAATGTTTGTCATGTGCGGGGATCGAACCCGCAACCGCCAGCGTAACAAGTACAATCGTTTGGCTGTAACCGTTGCGCCAATGCGGCGACTTGCATTGCGCGCTTATTACTTTTGTTTAGCAACCAGGTCCAGCAGGCCTAGCATGCATACAACGAGATATCTCTTGACGAGAGAGAGAGATAATGTCTACATCGAGTATTATCTCGATTACCCTAACATGCGCACTACGAGAGACAAAATTCTCTTCCGAAGACTTCGCCTTGTCGAGTAGAGAAAATTGCCCTTACAAAAAAATATACCATTTTTTTATAATGAAAAATATAAACACTAACTAAATATTACTAACTAACAACACTAACTAACTAACTATTAAACTAATTTAAATAATTGTGTTTGCAGACAAACGAAAAAAAAACCGACTTCAATTACATCGACAAGTAATACAACGTAGATCGACGAAAAAATAGTCAAGTAACTACGCGTTATCAAAGATTACTCAAAAAGTAGTTAACAGATCTCGATAAAATTTAAATGTGACCATATGATGAACATCAGCTTTTCATTAAATTAAAAATTATCAAAATCGAAACACCCAGTAAAAAGTTATTGCGGATTTTCGAGAGTTTCCCTCGATTTCTCTAGGATCCCATCATCAGATCCTGGTTTCCTTATCATGGTACTAAACTAGAGATATCCCCTTTCTAACAAAAAAAGAATTATCCAAATCGGTATATCCAGTAGAAAGTTATGCGGTATAATACAACGTAGGTCGACGAAAAAAGCGTCAAGTAAAAACGCATTATTAGATATAACTCGAAAAGTAGTTGTTAGATCTCAAATAAATTTAAATGGGACCAATTGGCACACACCACCTTTCGATTAAAACAAAATTTGTCGAAATCGGTCCACACGGTCAAAAGTTCTGATGTAACATACATAAAAAAAAAAAAAAAAAATACAGTCGAATTGAGAACCTCCTCCTTTTTTGGAAGTCGGTTAAAAACAAGAAAAACAAGAATCTTAAAATTTCGCCTATCACTTTCAAAATTCAAAACACTTTGTAATTCGTTCGATTATGAAATTTTAATAAAGAAGGAATTTCAAAAATTAAACATTATCAACCATAATCACAACTGAATATCATTCTTATTTCTTATGTCGTAAAGTTGAATTTACAAGGTTATTGACCAATCGTGCCAAACCGGGATGAGCCAACGTTTGGATTCACAGTATAATTTCAAACGAGTGACACATGTTTTATATAACAATGTTCTCGGCCTTTTGGTTAAGATAAAAAGTGTATATCTAATTTAAAAAATATAATATGGAAAATAAAACGGCGTAAGTAAATGAATTTAATTATATATGTAAAACAATATGCTCGTGTTGTGCTTTATATCTTGTCGCACATTAGATAATTGTAATTCTATCACGCATTGTTTTAGAATAAAAAGCAACAGGGCGCAAATACGTTTTTTGTGCCATTATATGGCACACTTCACTCGACTTTTCGCGCTTCCCGCTCTTCGTATACCGAAATTATATAATTATAATAGGGAAACGCCATGGTATGCAAAAAATAGGCACCCGGTTTTATTTATTTTTTATTTATCGTCTTTCTCGTCGATAATATTGAAGACGAAAAGTTTCTCTTCTTAAAACGTCTAAATTCGACAAAATTACGATGTCATGTTAGCTTCCGTAGAGATAAATACCACAGATCACTAAAATTTAATGATTATCTCTTCTATAGACGTAACGAGAAGAGTATCACGTGCACGCATGTTAGCTACTGTAGACATAGAGAGATAATACGAGAAAAGGGGTAGACAAAATTTTGTCGTAGCGCGCATGCTAGGCCTGCTGGAAATGTCGGGCATCTAAAAAACTTAATAGACCGCGACAAAATAAGTTGTTGCAATAAAAAGTTATTTGTTTTTCATTTTTTTATATTTGTGAAAAGTAATGTCAGAACTTTCTATGTGTAAAAGTGATCTTATAAGACAGTTGATTTAGTATCTTTGAGTTATATACTACTAGCGACCCGGCCCGGCTTTGCACGGTTGAACAAATCATCAGTGTTCTTCTAGTATTTTATTCATGTATTATACATATAAACCTCCCTCCACAATCACTTAATTTACTAGAGAAAACCGCATCAAAAACAATTGCGCAGTTTTAAAGATCTAAGTATACAGACAGCGGGAAGCAACTTTGTTTTTACTATGTAATGATTAGTATGGTAACTTAACTAGAATATATGTTTGCAATTATAGGTACCAAATATTTGATTATAAGAAATAAAAAAATACTCTGAATTGTTTTTTTTTTTTTTTTTTTTTTTAATTATACTACTTACTTAATCACGTAATTCACGTAAAGTTATTTTGCAGCATTTTATTTCTGTCAATTGAATTTGAAAATTAATAAAAGATTCTTAAAAGATCCACGAGAAAATTGACAGTTGACATTGATATACGGATATCCGGAACATCACTATTGTGCACCCATATAAAAACACATGTATATAACAAATAAGTGTGCGTAAAATATTTAGGCTTCAGATGTTTGTAACTATGCTATCTTTTAGATACTAATAATTAATGCATAAAATTCTTCTTAACACAAATATGTAGTTCAAAGATTTATACTTCAAAATTAATAAACTTATACTATACTGTTATTGACAATCAACTACATTACTGTGATTTAAATAATAATAGTTTGAAAGGTCACCATTAAAATACAAGGAAAAGTTCCTAAAAAGAAGTTTACAATATTTTTGTTACATTTTAATTTAAAATTTAAATTTATTAATTATTCAGTATTAAATTAACACAACTTATTTGATTTTAACTAGCCATTACTAGCTACTTCAACCAAGAAATACTACTTATTATTTCTTTAAATTAGCATTTGTCGCAAAGTTAATCATTCATAAGCTTTTATTCTGGCACTGCTTGTTTCTTAATATAAAAGATATAAAATCAATAATAAAAATGTTATACCTTGTGGCAACATATCCAGTCATTTCAGTCTCTGTTGGTCGTGCTAAACCAAAATCTAAAATTTTTAATTCACAATCTTCATTAACAGCAATGTTTGAAGGCTTCAAATCCTATTGAAACGAAAATATAGAAATAAGCAAACAACATAATTTTCTACTGATTCATTACCAGTAAACAATTAGTAGTAGTAAATAAAATAATATTTGTAATACGAGTTTGTACTTTGTGATCTACATGTGTCTTTGTAGGCACCACCAATGTATCTTAAAAAGTATGTAAGGCCCTGCCAGTTACCATAAACAACCGCCCATAACTATCAAAAATTTGCTAAGGAACCATTTTTTCAGTGAAAAATCTACTACCTATTTATAATAGGTATAGCAATTGATTTGTTTAATTTTGGACACATCTTCTAAGAGTTTGTTTATTAAATACGTGCGTAAATTTGTGTAGGGGAGAGGAGCTTTGCTTAGCGTGATGAGTTATGGCAAGTATATTTAATGAACAGCCATAAAGCACAATTTTAGATAGAAAGAATCAAATAATTACTTTACGTACCCTGTGAATAATTCCTGCAGAATGGATATATTTAAGACCTCTTAAGATTTGATAGACAAGAAATTGGACATGCTCATCAGAAAGCTTTTGAGTGCGAACAATGTTGTTCAAGTCGGCACCCATGAGGTGTGTCACCAAGTATACCTGCTGAAACTCTTCTAAGTTACTTTCAGGAGTAAATACATCTAAAAGCCCTGAAAAATTTATATATATTCTTCATGACCAATTCATATAAATATATTGATGAAAGCAAATTTTTACTTTTCCTGAAGGAATAATTTACAGAAAGAAATACAAAATCATTATTTATGCTAAAACATTTAAATTTATACTTTGTTTATTTATAGTTTGCCTTATTCTTTTGCACACATAAACATAACACTAAAGTAAACTACATACTAAGTAAAAATTTAAATATGAGTTGCATGCAGATTATTATTTGTATATATATATTAGCATGTCTTAAAAATCTACTATAGCAATACATGTTTAACCACACATATGTATATATTGCTTTAATTCATCTCTATATGCTGCACTGAATAAGTGCCAAGGTTGTAGTGATATTATAAATGTATATTTGTATTTGATACGGAAACATTCTTGAAATTAAATACACAATAAAATTTTAAGTTTAAAATTTCTTTGACTGCACCCTATCTCTTATAATTTCACAAACCAAATATGCAAATTTACAAGTACATGCACATAATTCATAAAACATCAAGATGAGTGGATCAATTTACACCTTTTTAAGGACCTGTTTCACTGGTTGTCGATAAGGCTTTTGTTGTTGATAAGGCAATTTGATGGATGAAGATATCCAACAGAAAAGTCTCTGATATATTATTCTTTTTTACCATAAATTCCACTACATTAATGAGATATTTCTATTTGCAAATATGAATCTAAAATTTGTAGTTTAGTTATTGAAGTGAAACAGGTTTAAGGAGCTATTTTCCTTCTGCTTTAAGATTCTATTCATAACTCTGCTCATTTCATTTTGTATATGTGTATTTGCATTCATGCTGTAGGCTATGACTCCATTAGCCGAAAAATGATCGTTCCTATCATTCACTACATGATTCCTTTTTTTTTACGTGGGAAAATCCATCAGAGATACCCTCCAGCGCAAGGGCGCCAGAGGGTTATGTCAGACTCCTACTGATTAAAAAACCACCACGTGTGAGCAGTCGTCTGCCTGGGTGGGACGAGATGGGGTCGCGCTAGCATTCACCACCTCGCCCCGGCGATAAACCCGGGCAAATCTTCCGGGCCCCGGCACAATGGTGGGGTGGTCTCGCTCACAACAAGGCCACCCCTCAGACGTGTGGGGTCGTGTCGTCCGGCCGGTCATAGTCTCCCGACTATCGGCCGGGACTACATAATTCCTGCCTTAACCCTTAACTATTCCTTCGCATCTAGTACTTTCCCTCCTGTTGGAAAGACGCTCATATTCCTTTACCTAAGAAATCTAATCTATCTGACTTCTCCGATTTCCGCCTTCCATCTATCCAACCTTTCTTGCCCAAGGATCTAGAGCGTCTTCTTCACCAACAGCTGACATCATTCCTTTCCTTAAAAAATCTTCTAAATTCATTTCAATCCGGCTTCCAGAGGGGTCGTAGCACGGTAAAAGCGCTTGTCAAAATCTCTGACGACATCAGACACGTAATTGACGATCGAAGAATGTTGTCTATGTTAGGTTCTTTAACATATCTCCACCGGTAATTGACTGGTTTTAAAGTTATTTGTATGGTCGTCGGCAGCGTTTGCAAGTTCAAGATACTTTCTCTGACAGCGCTAACGTATTTGCTGGCGTACCGCAAGGGTAGCGTGTTGTCTCACTTCTTTATTTATAAATTCACTAACTACACACTATCTTCTCTCTATCACCTGTATGCAGACGTTCTTCAAATGTACACTTATTCTAAGCTGGCTGATCTACCCATGAGTATTTACCAACTAAATAATGACTTAGACCTTATTTTTAAATGGAGTAACTCATATGGGTTAAAAGTTAATCCTTCTAAGTCTCAAGTGATTATCGTGAGTAGTGCAAAACTAGTCAGTAGCATTGATTGGTTACTTGTACCTCCTGTACTCTTCAACAATGTTGTTTTGAATGTTAGCGATAAAGTGAAAAAAATCTAGGAATAACTTTCGATCGTCATCTCTCTTGGTCACTTCAATTAACTGAGCTTAGCCGGAAATTGTTTGCAGCCCTCGGTTTACTCCGTCGACTCCAGTACTTTCTTCTCTTGCCTACCAAAATTGCGTAAGCACAATCACTACTTTTACCAATCCTTGACTATGCAGATATGTGTTTTCTGGATCTCAAAGAGGAGCAACTAAAAAAGCTTGAACGCTTGCGCCTTCAAAATCACTGTATAAGGTTCACGTTTGGTCTTCGCAAATATGACCACGTTTCCTAATTTCGCAGTATACTCAAGTAGCTCCGAATTCGCCTTCGCAGGAATACCCACATACTCACTCTGCTCTACTGTGTTCTTTTTAATCGTAATGTCCCTCATTACCTTAAAGATTGGTTTACGTTTCTTTGCAATTCCCATGAACTTTCCCTTAGATCTGAATCCAATTTGCTTCTGAAAAATTCTCCCCATTCTACCTCCTTCTTCTCCAATTCCTTTAGTGTTAATGCTGTCCGTCTGTGGAATTCTCTTCCGCTTATTTATTCTCTGTTCAATAAGACAAGCTCCAACGTAAGCTTGTTTTAAGCAACGCCTTAAAAAGCACTATATGTCGCTCATTAAGTCAAACTGTCGTGATTTGTAGTTTACTTTATATACATATATATATTTATATATGTATATATTTACATATGTGTATTTATGTATGTGTATATGTGTATTATATATTATATACTAAAATATTTACTTATTTATATATAAGTTTTTATATTTATGTAAGTCTATCATATAGTAGTTTATATCTGCGTATGTCTGATAATGCCTCGTATTTTTAGTATTAAACATGTAAACGATATGTTTAACATTATTTATTATTATTTTTCCTCGTAAATATGTGCACACTTCTAACCGCTGCTACTGTATCGTGTCCAGTACCCAAAGCTTATCTGGAACAAATCGCTATTTAGCGGTAACATCGCCTTTGTACATCTTGTATTGTATTTTTCTTTATATGTATCTGTATTTTGGTATACATTAAGAATAAATAAATAAATAAACTTATTTGCAGGATAAACTTTATGCACAACTGGTGAAACTGGCCCTAAAAGTTCTGTCTGATATGTGAACTTTACATTAATTTAGTTACTATAAAAATTAATATGTTGGATTTATATGTTATTGTACTCTGTGTGATTATGTGTTATTTTACTCAATAAATATTAAATAAATAGCAATCAATGTTACTTATCATTTTGCTTTTATATAAAAATATTAATAGTAAATATTATATTTCTTATAAAATATTGGGACATACCAATAACATTTTCATGATTCATATGTTTCAACATTCTAAGTTCCCGGTAAGTTCTCTTTGCATGTACAGCTGATTGGAAGGGCCTTGCTAGTTTTTTGATGGCCACTTTCATATTATGCAAAGTATCGATAGCAGAACTGAAAAAATTGTTTTATCAAGATTATCAATGATAACAACTTTAGTAATAATATAATTAAAATCTGAAAAATAAAAGGTTTTTTATTCTAAGTTTCACTTAAGCCTTAAATCTAAAAATGTATGTAGATAAATGCGGTTCTATGTATGTTCATTTAATCGTTATAATCAATAGATAATAATTAATTAAAATGATAGGCTTGTCATGAAACCTGTTACACCCACACAATCAAGTGTTCTAGTTTACCTCAATAATTCTCTTTTAATTTTGATACGTGTAATGAAATAGATATGAACATATTCATTAAAAATTACATTTAAAAATAAATACTGGCAAAGTGCCTATTCGATTCTGAATAAATACGTACCAAACTTGACCGTAGGCACCAGATCCTACAGGTGTAAGCATTTGATACCTTTCAGGTACAATCCATTCTGTTTTATTTATTTCAACTGTGTGATATCGAGGCATTGTGGTCTTGTACTTTAACAACTTATTATAATTATTTAAGTGGCTATCAAACGTAAACAGAATTTTAATTTCGCCTTGAAAGAGTACCTAATTAATTTCACTGTCACACGGGGCGACTTGTGAATTGCCATTTCACAATTATACACTTTCAACAGATAAGTTAAAAAATATTATTTATTTATATGTATATTAAAAAATAGTAAGTTACTAAGTAAAAGTAACCAATATATTCTTTTCTTAAAAAAATAATGAGAAAGTTTCTGTTTGAATTAAAATATAAATAATAGGTTTATCATTTCATAAAATCGTACATACTGATTTATTTATTTTTAAATAAGTAAGTACTATATCACATACATTAAATATAAATAAATACAAAATTTTGTGAGAGAAAAGTTTATCAAGGTAATTTATAGTACTGCCGGAGAGGAGATCGGCTTTGAATTTGAATATAAAATTAAAAATATATCTTAAATGTCAATGTCATTTTGCAGATAAATATCACTTAAAGCTTTGACAAAGAATTATAGTAATTAAATTTTTACCGCAACTACTTTAGAGTAGAGGAAGTCAAAAGTAAAAGATGGCTCAAACAGCGGGTGTAAAGCCCATAGCTATTGCTGGACGTGTAGCACTGGAAAGAGAAAGATGTCTTGGTATGTCTGATGCTGAGAGGGCCTGGCGCAAGCAATGGCTAAAGGACCAGGTCTTAGCTGCAAACGAGCCTGTACACGTCGAAGAGTATTGGAAAGAACGCATTAATCCTATTCGTCGCTTTTATCGTAAACCATTAGATGTACTGTTTAATAAGCTGAGTCCTGTACTGGTAAGATTATATAACAAAACTAACCTTAACATATCCAAACCTAAACATTAAATTCTACTAAAATTATAGTTCTTATTGCCACAAGCATTAGTAATTTATATAATTTTTACTAATTTCAGATTTACTAAGAACAGACAGAGTTATAATAAATAATTATTTTGATTTGCCTAAAACTTTAACTAATTGTACCAAAATAATTACGAGAGTAACACATTTATAATATCAACTATGTTTTAGATTTATCAGTAAAGTATATAAATATGAAGAATTGTTCTTAATAATTAATTTATTTATTAGAAACAAATATTAAATAGTGAGAAAAAAAAATCTATACCAACAAGAAATGGAGAGCCAGTTTTTTGTATGGTTATACTGCAAAAACTACTGAACTGATCAAAATAATACTTATACCATAAGATGCAGCATGTTGCCAAAAATTAAAAAAAGTATGGACAATCAGAGGTCGCTAGTGAAAAATAGTAAGTAATTTCAAAATAAAAAGGTGTTTATTATATTTATTATTGTCCAAGGATTTATTTTTTTAACTTTATTAACTTATCTTTAAATTTGTGAATGATAAACTGTACATTTTGTATAACTATTTTTCATTGATGTGATTTACAGGGAGCTTCACGTGCAGCAGATTACAGATACATCACTGGGAAACTTGGCTTAATTGCTGTTGGAGTTATGGGTATCCATTACTACTTTAAATATCATGGAAATGTAAGTTATCATATAAATTAAATTTTATATAAGAAAAGGCTAAATTATTTATTATAATTTTTTTTGTTATTCAGGACTGGACTAAGAAAGGAGGTTGGAGAGTAACTAGATCTAAACCAATGGTGTTACCTGGACAACCTGGTTTCCCTTACAAATCTGAACGCACTAAAGATTCAGATTATGCTGATAGAGGTTACAGCAAATCTTCCCTTTTTGATGGAAAGTAAACAACTCCAGCTTATAATTTAAAAGAAGATATTTGGTAGTTTATATAAATATATAGAAATCATTATTTAATACAACAATTAAAGTGAGGTATAAAAAATAAACAGCTGTTATTATGCAAAGTGTATTCCTTCAGAATTAAAAGCGTGTAACAATTTCATAAAATCATCAACATCCATTGTCCTCGCTCGCATCTGATCTGCTTCTGCTTCTATCAGCACATCTTGCACTTTTTGCTTAATATCAAAATCTTCCGGTATCTCCTTAAAATAATTTAAAAAAAATGTTATAAAAAGTAACTGGCTTTCGTTGTTAAGAAACTAGTTATTTAACTGTTAATAAAATCTAAAATAAAGTTAATTATTATTAATTTTTACTTAGAAAATTATGATTTACTGGTATTATTAACAATAATTATTGTCTTAATTACCTTATTATGTAAAGAACAATGAATTCTATAATTCTTTTCAAGAACAGCCATTGTTGTGTTGTGTTTGAAAGCAGCTGACAGTGTTTTGTTTTTTCGAACAAACGCTATTCTTGTAAGACCGTCCCACTCCACAAAGTTTATAGGTGGTGGTGGATTTCTTGGTTCTATTCTGACTACACTTGATTCAACTTTAGGCGGAGGCCTGAAATTATTTTTGCCCACCTAGAATGTAAAATCAATAAATCCTTAATGTAAAATCAATAAATCCTTAATGTAAAATTAATAAATCCTTTTTAAATAGATTTTATCATTAAAAATTCATACTGAGTTTAATGTTCAAACAAAGCTTTGAGAGGAAACCTGTATATCTTGGTGAAAGTTATGAAAAGCTAAATCTTTACCAGAGCAGTATAAAAATTGTTTGGATGAGCTAGAGTTATTCGTTGCCCTTAATAAAAAACAGTGATTGGATTAAATAAACATAAAAGCTTGCTTTATGCATGCAAATATGCATAAAAAATGCTTGCAATATGCATGAAAATAGGTGAAATATACAAACTGATGCGAAATTAAATGATAAGTAAAGGAAACCAAAAAAAAAAAAATTATAATATTTTTCTTTTTTTAAAATGAATAAATTACCCATTGATGGGCAATAGGTGAACTAACATAGAACATTATATTACACTACAAATTTTTAATATTTTTGTAAACATAAACTCTCAAGTATTGTTCCAAATTTTTAGTGGTAAGTTTGTGCCTTTGATCATTCACAATATATATATATATATATATATATATATATATATATAAGTGGAAAAGGACTACTCCACATTCACTGAGGTAACTGGGCAGAATTTGAACTTTGAGGCTGTTAGCTTATAGTTTCAGGCAAATGTTCAAGTTAATACAAGTAGGTGCCTTACGCAAAACTTATTTTGTTGATGAAATCACTTTATTTACATTCCCAAACATGGATCGTACTCAGCAAATTGATGTACTCCATGAGCAAAGCACGTCACATAGATCAAATTGAGATAGAATACTTGAAAGCAGTTGTGTATGTAAATGATCCAGGAAAGTCAGTTATCAACAAAAACATTTTTTTTGGAATGCATTGTACAGATTAAATTGCACACAACTAAATAAATGCACGATGCATGATAAACATTTTAATTAAGAACAAACAATCCTTACCTTCATCAGCATATCTACTCTCGCCAATAACTGAGTATTTATAGACAACCTGCAGTACAGTTTATCACCAGGTTTAGCAACTAATCTCTGTGCAAATTCCTGTTGAAACATTAAAACTGCACATCTGAAGAATGGCCTATGGAGAAGCAGTTTAAACACTAAAGGTGAACTTATTTGGTAAGGTATATTTGCCACACATATATCAAAGAATGGCAATTCTGTTTTTAAAACATCACCAACTAAAATCTGTAGCTTTGCTTGATATGGCGTGCCTTGAACACGTTTTTGAAGTTCTGCAACCAATCTGAAAAATAATATTTTAATTAGGAATATAGTAATAACCCATTGTAGTTAATATATGTTACAACAAAATTCAAACACTATATTCTACTGAGTTTATTTAAGAGCTTTGGTAATAAAAGTAGCATAGATGTGGTGAGACTAATTTAAAAACATGAAAAATTGTTAAAAAGTAAAATTATTACATAAACAAGTGACATGTTCAAAATTATTTGTTTATATATTTGTAAATTTTGGTTAAAATAAAAACTTAAATTGTATTGATGGAAAATTTATAAATTTATTTCTTATAATATTACCTTGTATCAATTTCACAAGCAATAACTTTCTTGACTCTATCAAGCATTTTTATAGTCATGTTACCAGTACCCGGACCAATCTCAAGAGCAACATCTGTAGGCCTTAAGCCTGCTTTGTCCAACATAGAAGTTATAATAAGTGGATTTTTTAATATGTGCTGACCAAAGTCTTTGTTAAATTGAATTCCTGAAATAGAGATAATAGACATCATGTAAATTTTGTTACACCAAATAAAAAAAATTTACATTAATAAAATAAACTTGTATATACAAAGAAAGATTTATGCGTCTTGAAGGGAAACCAGAGATTTTGTATATACAAAAAAAATTCGTAGTAAAATTATTTTGTTAAGGTATCTTTATGTGTTCTTTTTATTACAAGTTATTATTGCATGTAAAGAAAGTTATAAAAAGAAAACATCAAATCAAAATCAGTTTAATATATAAAGGTATGTTTATGACATGCTCGCATAACCTTACAAAATTCAAACTCATACCTTGCTTAGCCACTTCATTATGGATCCTGGATTTTTTGTCGGCTTTGATTTTAGGCATTGTTTATCTTATATTTTCAAGTATTGTATTAGAAAATAAAAATTTCCAATAAATGCTCTTAACTTAAAAATAAATACCTATTTAAGATAAAATGTTTCATACTTGACAAGTTGACATTGAAAAATAACCATAATAAACTTTTGAGTATCAAAAGAAAGACAAAAGTACTAATCCAGACAGCCACATCTGATGTGTTTTGCGCAAATGTTCAATAGTAGAGGCGATCTAGCCATGTTTTTTGTTAAATTTATCTTTTATTCATAAAATACGCATGAATCCAAATCAATTCACTTATTTTTAAAATTTAGTCAATAGGTATGTTTAATATCGGTACTATATAATAAAAAAAGCATTTATTTAATATAATTACTATTTTAATGTATTGTATTAAATTTCAATAAAATTGTGGTTAAATTATTTAGTATATAAGGTTTCTTCAGTAATTGTATTTGTATAGACTATAGGTACATAAACAGTTTCTTACAAATCATTTATAGAATATGAAGAGAGGTGATTACTTTTTTATATCATTAAAGGAGGAAATTAAAAAAGTCCCTTTAAAAGTGTAGCTAAACGTTATATTAATACATGTTGAGAAAAGGACAATGTTCCACTTCCAAAAGTTTATTCATGTTATTATCACTCTATGAATTTAGGATGTCTTTTTTGTCTATGGCAGTTTTGTAATAATAATAGTAAAGGTAAGATTTGTAAGTGGTAATTATGTAAATGAAGAATATAAAAAATAAAAAGAAAAAGTGTTTAAAAGATAAAAGCTTTATTATTATTCCTCGTTCCTGCCAAAATCACTAACAGTGGTAGCAGAGCGTGGTTCTCTGCAGTTTCCGGCAATCTATAAAAAGAAAAATATCGTCGAACACAACGTGAAAGAACAAAATGGCGTCAGGACAATATGAGTTTAAAATGAAACAGTTTGAAGGAGAAAATTTCGATACGTGGAAATACAGATTGAAAACTATATTAAAAGAGCAGGAATGCTTAGATGCTATAGAAAGTGAGAATTTTGCGATCAAAACAGAAAACATAAAAAAGGAAACAAGAGCAGTAAGCATTTTAGTAAGCTCCATCGCAGACAGTCATATTGAATATATAAAAGACGAGAAAACGGCATATGGGATGCTTAAGATATTAGAAGAAAACTTCATGAAGAAAAATACCAGAAGTAAAATTTTTATAAGAAGACAATTAATGGAAATTAAGTTTAATGAAAATGAAAAATTGCAATCACACTTTACACAAATGGAGGAATTGTTTACACAACTCAAAAACGGAGGATCCACCCTGTCAGAGGAAGAAAAGGTGAATTACATCTTACTTAGTATGCCGAAATCTTATGAAGTAATAATAACAACTTTGGAAACTATGACTGATCTTAGTGTCAACTTTGTCAAAGAGAGATTGCTGGGGGAAGAGGAGAAAAGAAAGAAAACAAAATCAGAGGCGACAACAGCTGTCAACAATGCTTTCCTGTGCTACAACTGTGGTTTGCCGGGCCATAAGAAGTTTCAATGCCATAATAGAGGGAGAGGACGTTACGGACCAGCCCGAGGAGGTAATGCAGGATGCGGACAAAAAGGTCAAGAAGGACAATACCTGAATGCAGGACGAGGACGTGGATATCCACTGCCATATGGCAGAGGACGTGGACATGGCAGAGGACGAGGACAATATAGGGGACACTACCATGAAAAGAACCATCACACATTCCTGTCAACATTTGAAGAAGAGGAGGCACCGCTGTGTATTAGTGAGGTGAATGTAAATGAAAGTAACTACACTACATGGTGTGTAGACTCAGGTTGCTCTGATCACTTAACTAATAATAAAAGTTTCTTTATAGATTACATAGAATTAAGTAAACCTAAAATAATTGCAGCAGCTAAAAATGGTATCATGTTACAAGCAATTGGCATAGGTAATATTAATGTAAAATGTTTTGTTGGTAGAAAAGAGTCTTATTTTACTATTAAAAATGTTTATTATGTCCCTGATTTAAGAAAGAACCTATTGTCAGTATCTAAAATAGAAAACCATGGCTTTAGAGTAGAATTTTACAAAGGTAAGATTAGAGTATACAACTATAATGATCTTACCATGATAGGAAATCAAGAAGGTTCACTTTATACAGTCAAATTGTTAATAGATAAACTGGAATGTGACTACACTAATATTGATGATGTTAACTTGTGGCATAGGCGCTTTGGACATTTAGGAATTAAAAATTTAAGTTTATTAAAACAAAATAACATGGTAAATGGATTAGGAGACTTAAAAACAAATAATTATGATACATTGTGTGAACAGTGTGTGACAGGTAAAATGACAAGACAACCATTTAATAGAGAGGGTCGTAGGGCGTCCAGGCCTTTAGAATTAGTTCATACAGATGTGTGTGGGCCAATTAACCCACCAACAAGAAATGGATATCGCTATTTTATAACCTTCATTGATGATTATACTCATTTTGTAATGATATACCTATTAAATAATAAAAGTGAAGTTTTTAGTAAATTCAAACAATATTATTATTATGTTACAAACCATTTTAATAGGAACATCTTAAAACTTAGATCAGATAACGGTAAGGAATATGTAAATAAAGAATTTCAAGATTTTTGTTATTACAAAGGAATTAAATTGGAGTACACGGTCCCATATAATCCAGAAATGAATGGGGTAGCAGAGAGAATGAATAGAACGTTGTTGGAAAAGACCAGAACAATTTTATTAGATTCAACTTTAGGAAAAGAGTTTTGGGGAGATGCTGTATTGTACTCAGCATATGTTAGTAACCGAAGTCCATCAGCAGACAGGTACCATACTGCAAGTGAACTCTGGGAAGGAAGAAAACCGAATGTGTCAAACATGAGAGTATTTGGAAGTTTAGCATATAATTATGTACCAAAAGAGTGCAGACAGAAGCTTGATAACACTGGACGTAAGATGATTATGATTGGATATGCTCCAGCAGGTTACATACTCTTCGATCCTGAAACACAAAAGGAAGTACATGCAAGAAATGTGATATTCGATGAAAAACCTAAAGAAAAATATGTACCAAGAATTTACTTACCTTACCAAGATGTAGAAGAAAAAGATGAAGCACCCGAAGAAAGAAAAAAATCACCTGAAAAGAAACAAGAAGAAGGTAAGAGAATAACAGAGAAGAATACAGAAGATAACACACAAGAGAAACAGAATAAAGAGTCATGCAGTGAAGAAAACACAGAAGTTTATGAAGATGCAGTGCAAAAATTAGAAGACCGACAGGTTGAAAAGGAGCTAGCAAGCAGGGAGAGACCTAGAAGAAATATTAGAAAACCTAAATGGCAAACAGATTACCAGTTAGATGATAATGAAGATACAGGAGATATATTATATGCTTTACTTACGATTCATTCTGACGCACCACAACGTTTTGAAGAGATACAGAACAGAGAAGATAAACAGCAATGGGAAAATGCTATATCAGAAGAAATGAAAGTCCTACAAGAGAGTGAAACATGGAAGATAGTACCTAAACCAGAGAATAATAAGTTAATAGATACCAAGTGGATATTTACTAGAAAAGATATTGGAGACAAGGAAATATGTAAAGCAAGGTTGGTAGTAAGAGGATTCCAGCAAAAAGAAAATTTAGAAAACATTTACTCACCGGTTTTGAAACTGCAAACATTGAGAGTGTTGTTGTCAGTAGCAGCACACAGAGACTATAATATTCATCAAATGGATGTCAAAGGAGCTTTTCTTTATGGTAGGATAGATGAAGATGTATACTTAAAGCCCCCTCAGGGATTAAATATACCAGATGGTCATGTATTAAAACTAAATAAGTCACTATACGGATTAAAGAAATCTCCTAAATATTGGTATGAGAAATTTAACGAAGTTATAACTACTTATGGTTTTGAAAGATCTAATAATGATTATTGTTTATATTATAAGAAAGATATAAACTTATTAATATATGTTGATGATTTGTTAATTTTTGGACCTAACAATAAAGAAATAGAAAAAATAAAAAGATATTTGTCAGAAAAATTTAGAATGAAAGATATGGGAAGTAATAATTTAACTTATTTGGGAATTTCTATATTAAAACAAAATGGACAGATCTATCTGAATCAAACTAAGTATTTACAAAATGTTTTAAAGAAATATGGTATGCAAAATTGTAAGGGCATTGACACACCTATGGATCCTAATTTACAACTAGACATAAACACTGACCTAGACATGACGTTAGAAAACTATTGTAGATCACTCATAGGATCTTTAATGTATTGTATGGTTAGCACTAGACCTGATTTAGCTACAGCTGTTTCATACTTAAGCAGATTTCAAGGAAAACCTAGTGTAAAACTTGTAAAAGCTTTAAAGCGAGTTCTTAGATACATAAAACAAACAGTTAATTATCAGTTAACTTATACCAATTGTAATGTTAATAATAATAATACTCTAGTAGGATATGCTGATTCTGATTTTGCTAGAAGCATGGACAGAAAGTCTACTAGTGGTTATGTTTTTAAACTTTATGGTAATACTATTTCTTGGAAGTCTAAAAAACAAAATATTGTGACATTAAGTACTACTGAGGCTGAGTTAGTTGCTTTGTGTGAAAGTTGTGTAGAGTCTTGCTGGTTAATGAAATTACTTAAAGATGTAGATGTTAACTTGAAACATGTAACTATTTTTGAAGATAATCAGAGCACTATAAAGACTGTTAATAATCCTGATCAGAAACGTCTCAAACATATTGATATAAAATACAATTTTATTAAGGAAAAGGTAGAACAGGGACTCATTAAGGTAAATTATATTTCTACAAATAATCAGTTAGCAGATTTAATGACAAAGCCTCTAACCACTCATCATTTTAGAAAGTTTGTTACTTTGTTGGGTTTGGAAGATTGTAACATTGAGGGAGAGTGTTGAGAAAAGGACAATGTTCCACTTCCAAAAGTTTATTCATGTTATTATCACTCTATGAATTTAGGATGTCTTTTTTGTCTATGGCAGTTTTGTAATAATAATAGTAAAGGTAAGATTTGTAAGTGGTAATTATGTAAATGAAGAATATAAAAAATAAAAAGAAAAAGTGTTTAAAAGATAAAAGCTTTATTATTATTCCTCGTTCCTGCCAAAATCACTAACAATACAGAAGACTATAAAATAAATAGCTATCAAATTTCCGATATAAAATGTAAATAGTTGACTTAAGCTTAAATTCTTTGATTTGGTAAAACTGTACACATATAAATAAAATACTTAAAAATTTAAAATCATAAAATAGGCATACTATTTGATATATTTTTTGTTAGATACATTACTGTTATTCCACAATGCTTTTAATCTATGACTATTTCTTTTTAATATCGGGCAATTCTGAGTAGTCAAATTTTGGCATGGTTGATTTCCATAGAACTGAGTAAAATACAACCGTTTTCGTAAAACTATTATGAAAATGGAGTGGAAACCTGAAGAAGAAGGATTAAGACAAATACTTACACTCCTTAAGGAGTCTCAATCACCAGACACTGCAACGCAGAGAGCAGTTCAACAAGTATCCTTTTTCAGAATTTCGAACAAATTTGTATATCGGCGTGGATGTTTTTTGTATAATATGAATGCTTTATTATTTATTTTGTTACAATTGCTTGAAAATTATATTATAGTTAAAGTTTATTTCTTGTATATATCATTTGTTTTGGGGTAGGTGTATCATTTTCATGCTCGTAATAAAATCGATTTTTCCGACATGACAGTCATTGACAGCTTTGGATTTCCATAACAATGTAATCTCAGAAATTGGAAGAATTAAACAAATATCCCGACTTCAACAATTACCTTATATTCGTATTGACAAATTTGACATCTGAAGAGGAACCCACAAGGTCCTTAAGTGGTTTAATTTTAAAAAACAATGTAAAAGCGCGTTATAATAGCTTTTTACCAGAAGTAGCAGAGTTTATAAAGCGAGAATGCTTATCTGCTGTTGGGGACCCCTCTCCACTGATCCGGGCTACTGTAGGCATTATCATAACAACTATTGCTAGTAAAGGAGAGCTGACATCATGGCCTGAGCTACTGCCTGCATTATGTCAAATGCTCGACTCACAAGATTACAATGTTTGTGAGGTAAATTGAAAAATTAAGCAAAATAAAATAAAATCGATAATATTTGTTATTATCAATGGTTACTTCTTAGTGTGAATGTTATTTATTAAATCATGTTTTAGGGTGCATTTGGAGCCTTACAGAAAATATGTGAAGATACCGCTGAACTACTGGACAGTGATGCCCTGAATAGACCTTTAAATGTTTTGATACCTAAGTTCTTACAGTTTTTCCGACACTCATCTCCTAAAATAAGATGTCATGCTATTGCTTGTGTCAATTACTTTATAATGGGCAGAACTCAAGCTCTGATGCTACACATAGACTCCTTTTTAGAGGTAACATATTTCTACTTTATTTTTTAATATCTAAAGTATATGGAAGACATGTCTATAAAATTATTGACAATTACAGAATTTATTTCACCTGGCTGCAGATGAAGATACAGATGTTAGAAAGAATGTTTGTCATGCCTTAGTTTTACTTCTAGAAGTTCAACTAGACCGTCTCATTCCTTATTTACCTAACATCATTGAGGTAATTAAATTTTGATATCAAACATATATTCTGCAATAAATAAGTATATTTTAATTCATTTCCATTACAAATTAAAAAAAATTGAATTAAATGTTTGCATATGGATCAAACACAATATTGATTTATATTTTGGTTTATTGTTATTTATTTTGTAATTGTCATTAAATTTCTACAGTACATGTTGATGCGCACACAAGACCCTCAGCAGGCAGTTGCTTTAGAAGCATGCGAATTCTGGTTGTCACTTGCTGAACAGAATGTCTGCAGAGAGGTTAGTATATTTTTTTGTTAATAGTATTTCTTTTTAATAGCATACAAATATTATTATGCTTTTAGTTTCTATTTATTAAATTTATATTAGTTTTCAAATCACTAATTTTATTTAAAAGTTAATTTTAATTTAACGAGTTTTAAATTATAAATTATCATAAATAAAAAATAAAATAGTTTTTATTTTGCTCAAATTATGTAGTTTACACTATCCAGAAGTCCTGCGACCCGTGATAGCTTAAAAAAGCTTTAACAGGCCACAGTGTCTTCCCAAAAATTAGTTTATTGTTACATAATCGGACTTTGCATTCAGATAGCGAAACCATAAATGAAACTAATCTTATACAAAGATGACAACAACACAATAATAAAACAGAGATTATAAATACAAAATTTGAAAAAAAAAGGTTGACAATTATTAAAGTATGGAAATATTTACCATCAAAACAAATTTGTTCTTAAAAATAAGATGTTATTTTTTTGTATATTCATTTTCTATATATTCTTTATTCATTCATTTGGCTTAATGGCTTAGTGATATTGTTATAAAAATTTTTTAAACGACATAGTAATTTTTATTGCTCTTTAATAATGATTAAACAGCATTGATGTATATCTTTCGACATTTTATGTCATGTTTATGTTGATGTTGTTCAATCATCATGGAAAACACTGACTTATAATTTGCTTACACACGATATACAGAGTTCACAGATTTTGTTTGTTATTATTTTAAATATTACCACATCTAATATATAAAATTCTTGTGTCGCGGTGTTTGTAGTTAAACTCCTCCGAAATGGCTTGACCGATTCTCATGAAATTTTGTGTGCATATCAGGTAGGTCTGAGAATCGAACATCTATTTTTCATCTCCCTAAATTTTAACCTGATTTTTTTTTTATTTTTTGACAAATTATTTATCTTTTATTTTATTATGATTTGGCGTTGAAAAATACATACAGCCCTAAATTTTCACCCTTCTACCACCAACCCCCTATTTTTAAATAGCGTTTAGCGGCAAGACAAGGTTTGCCGAGTCAGCTAATACATATATTATATCAAATTAAAAAGGTTATGTTTTTAATTTTTATTTTTAAATAAATTGTAATAACTATTTTTATGTGCATAAGCTTAAAGTGGCATATCATGTCAATACTTACTCTTGACTAATATAAAGATACATAAAATGGTATAGATTTAATGTGGTATAGGACACTAATGTGGCTGTCTTAGCTAGGTATGTAATAGCTAATAGATGAAAAAAAATATGTAATAATTCTTTTTTTAGGACTGGGTGCCCACATCTGACTTTTTATATAACCCTTAATGCTTCTATTAATTTTTTTTGTCATCCATACATCTATTGACCACATGAATCTGTAACTGTATATTACTGGCTGTGATTTATGTTTAAAAATCACCTACATAAAATATTATAATTTTTTTAACAATAACAAGAGGTGATTATGATTAATAGCTAAATATCAAAAAATTTGTGGCACAAAAATTTCAAAAAGGTTTACAATCAGTTTAAAATCAAGGTATTTCACTTAAACGATATGTATTGAAATTGTTTATTGTTGTGAAAACAAGTTTCATATGTCAAATATTATTGTGAACTGGTTGGTATCTCAAATTGACATTATATACAATTCAGCCTTTAACATCCTACTGCTGGAAATAGGCCTCTTTCCCCACGTAGAAAAAGGATCGGAGCGTAATCCAAGACGCCACTCCATTGCAGGTTGACGGATATATTCCGATTATGAGTTACGATCGCTATTTGGTGTATATATGATAACAGCCGGAACCGACGGTCTAATGAGTTCTTCGAGGCACGGTAGGGAGACCTACAAAGACAAACATCCAAACCTGAAAGAAATATTGTACAAATGTAAATAAATCCATTCCGAACCGTCGATGTTTAGGCGCATGCATGCGTATGTTACGTGTACAGTGCATATCAGTGGTGTGGTATCGGTAGATGCTGGGCCCGCGGCTGCCGGCGCTGCTGCCGGTGCTGGTGCGCGGCATGCGCTACTCCGAGATGGACGTGAGCCTGCTGCGCGGCGACCGCGACGACGACGCCGACGACGCGGAGCCCGACCGCGACTCCGACATCCGCCCGCGCTTCCACAAGCCGCGCTCGCACACCGTCAAGCACAACGGTAACGCATCGCTCTGACACTCGTCTACGTGCTCCTGCCGTTGGTTACACTTATGAGGTGACACCCCTACCTAGTGTGACGTCATATATGTTGCAATTTTATATCAGTTTTGACATTATTTTTACTTGTAATTGAATTATCTATATATAAAAATTAATTGCTGTTCATTTGTCTCACTAAAACTCGAGAATGGCTGGCCCAATTTGGCGAATTTTGATCTTTCAATATTTGTGGAAGTTTGGGGAAGGTTTAAATAATGAAAAACATAAGTACTAAGTAACGGAAAATACTAAAAATTACAACTTCATTTTCCAATACAAAATGTTCCTAGCTGTGAAACATTTGATGTCTTTTGTTTATATCTAATAATCAGTATTTACTTGACTATTTTTTCGTCTACTTACGTTGTATACTTATCAAACGCTTCTGATAACAAAAAAAAGATATTGTAGATGGTGGCTCCAGGTATTTAAGCTTTTAACGAAACAAAGTAACTTTTCTGTATTTATACGTGTAAGAGACAAGACAACCGAAATCTTTTAATAACTCCGCTCATATTCTAATCCAGTGAACCTGTGATAAATTACAACATAAATATTGGAACTAAATGATGTGCATAATTTGACCTGCATTAATTATCACTTCTTTGTTCATAAGACTTATAATCATATGTTCCATAACCTTACTCAATAAGGAATTAAGTTTAAATTGAAAAATTATTTTTGTGTTAGATAGTCTATTTAAGTATTTACCGAGGAATGTTATGGGCTATATAATATTGTAGTACGTTTTTTCCTCAAATCAACACGGACGAAACTGCGGCGTACAGCAAGTTAGCATATATTTTGTTATCAAAACTAAGCAATGTTTATGGTTTTGACCTTATCCGAAACGTGACTTAATATTTTACGTGATAATAATAGTGCGCGACAATAGGCGTGTAGTATACACTTCTAATTAGTATATTGTTAGCTTTAATATACTTGATTTTTTTTTCAAGTTTTATATCGATTTAACTAATTTTAAATATATTTTTTTACTATTTTTATGAAATTATTATTAGTTCCTTATTACAATTATAAATTTGTATAAATCTACAGCGTCGTTAATGTGACATTTTGTTATTGATTATAACCAGTCTGGCCATAAATACTGTTACATAAAAACTTTTAGTTTTTTCAACTTTTTAATTATTTTGAAATTGGAACACGTATATTATTTTTAAAACTTATTTCGATTTTGTGCCTATCACATATTTTTTTGTGTTCATTATCAAATTACAATGTGGAATGGGGTGTTAAAGAAAATAGGATTGCAGTGATCGCCGTGCACAGAGTAGGTATGGAGCCGTCGATCATATTCCAGACACTTCAAAAGCTTGGTATCAGCCGTATGTTCGTATATCGTACAGATAAAAAACAATATAAACAGATACAGAAACACTTTGTCTGTCGAAGAACAGAAAAAATCGGGGCGGCCGCGTGTTGTTAGAACTACAAAGACTGTTAATGCTGTTAAAGCCAAAATTCGTCGAAATCTCATTAGGAAGCAAAAAATCGCGAGAAATGAAGATTCCCGATGAGTATTATAAAACAAGACCTGAAGCTCGGTGCTTATCGCCGATATACAGGATGTGCCCTAAATCAATCATTACAATTAAAGAGAGTGGATCGATCAAAACGCCTTCTGTCGTGATACGCAGGTGAAAGGCACAGAAATGTCCTCTTTATCGATGAAAAAATTTTCACGATTGAAGAACACTACAATAAGCAAAATGATAAAGTGTACGCTCACAGTTCTAAAGAAACTGCTCAAGTTGTCGAAAAGGTACAACGTGGTCATCATCCTGCGTCAGTGATGGTTTGGTGGGGCGCGTCTTATCAAGGAGTCACAAAACTACATTTTTGTGAAAAAGGAGTGAAAACTTCAGCCAAACTGTATCAAGATACAGTCTTGGATCATGTTGTGAAACCTCTCAGCAATACACTTTTTAAAAATATACCGTAGACTTTCCAGCAAGACTCTGTACCTGGTCACAAGGCACGAACTACCCAAGCCTGGCTTGAAACCAACGTTCCGGACTTTATAAGAGTTGAGGGCTGGCCCTCATCTAGCCCAGACCTCAACCCTTTAGACTTCGAATTATGGTCAGTTTTAGAGGACATGGCCTGCTGTAAACGACACGGCGACATTGAGTCTCTTAAAAAGTCTTTGGAGCAAGCAGCGGCGAAATTTCCCTTGGAAACAGTGCGTAAATCCATGGATTCGTGGCCAAACAGATTAAAAGCCTGTATAAAAGCTAAAGATAGCCATTTCGAATAGAAATTTTTTTTATTTTTTGCTGAGACGTTAATAAATATGTAGGTATAAATTTTAATAATATTACGTTACTATTGAAAAAAAATGCATTTTTAACCGACTTCCAAAAAAGGAGGAGGTTCTCAATTCGACTGTATTTTTTTATGTATGTTACTTCAGAACTTTTGACTGGGTGGAGCGATTTCGACAAATTTTCTTTTGATCGAAAGGTGGTGTGTGTCATTTGGTCCCATTTGGTCCCATTTAAATTTATTTGAGATCTAACAACTACTTTTCGAGTTATATCTAATAATGCTTTTTTACTTGACGCATTTTTCGTCGACCTACGTTGTATTATACCGAATAACTGTCTACTGGATGTACCGATTTTGATAATTCTTTTTTTTTGTTAGAAAGGGGATATTTCTAGTTTGGTACCATGATCCAAACCAAGATCTGATGATGGGATCCCAGAGAAATTGAGGGAAACTCTCGAAAATCCGCAATAACTTTTTACTGGGTATACCGATTTTGATAATTTTTAATTTAATCGAAAGCTGATGTTTATCATGTGGTCACATATAAATTTTATCGAGATCTGATAACTACTTTTTGAGTAATCTTTGATAACGCGTAGTTACTTGACTATTTTTTTTAGTCAATCTACGTTGTATTACTCGTCGATGTAATTGAAGTCGGTTTTTTTTTTCGTTTTCATTGGTAACATAACTTATGGCTGGACTAGGTATTTACAAATAGCTGTTAAAACAGAACTAGTACACTTAAACTTATAACGAATGTGATATGTTAAAACTAATTTTAATCTAGGCAAATATTAAAAAAAAAATATTCAAGCACATAATTAAAACGATGGTATAATATATGTACACATATAAAAGTCAGTTAAGTAGTAGTAGTAGGTCTGTACATAACGTCGAGGTAGCTGTTGCCAGATAATTATGACAGATATGTCGTTTGAGTTTATTTATGATAAGTCAAAAACATGATTATATGAGATAACCTAAATATGTAATTAATAATAATAATAATGTACGTATAACGTTACAATGTATATATTTTTTAAACTAGCTGCTGCCCGCGACGTCGTCTGCGTGAACGCTATACAGCACCAAAAATACCTACGATTATACCTTTTAAAATAACATTCATTTACCCGTTCTTCTTTACATTTCATATCTACAGAAAGTCCAGTTATATGGTAAAAAATTATAACAAATTTAATTTATGACTTTACACGATTTTAACATAAAATAAATGGCTGTGTGTGAGTAAAAAAAAAACCTAGCTAGTTCCACATCTCACTTAAGTTTATATGAGACATGAAAATATATAAATTAAGAAGAAGAAGAGCAAGCAATAATAAAACCAATAAATACCGAACAAAAATATTAACAGTCAACGTTTATTTTGTACAAACTCTATTACTATTTATTCTGTACTGTAAAAAATAGGTAAAAAAACTTTTTAAGTTAAACGGTTTTATGTTAAACATACATTGCAATGTTTAAGATAAATGTACTAAAAACCAAAAAATAATAAAATAGATACAGTCGTGGGAATTATAAACATATGCATAGACTAGACTAAAATAAAACCGTGGGGCACGTCAATTGTCTACAAATTATCGACTTAATGTGCGATAGAAGAATCGCACAGGCGGACAGGAAGAGGGTGAAATTTGAATTACTAAATTTGACCCAAGAATAAATAATAAATAAAAAATAAAACAAACGGGGTGAGCTAAATAAAACCGTTTAAAAAACAACTATTAATCTCGCCTACATGATTATTAACATAATAACAACAACATTCAAATATGCGTCGTTAGATTACGCGTTGTTACAGAATGCGTTGAAGAAATAAAGGGTCACTGCTCGTTCCCCGTAGGTGATAGCGTAATAATATGTAGCCTATATGTTGACCCGACTTCTTAATAATATTCGTGCCAAATTTGAAGTAAATCTATGCAGTACTTTTTGAGTTTATCCCGGACATCACATACAGTCATACATACAGTCAAACAGACAAAAATTCTAAAAATTATATTTTTGGCTTCGGTAGCGATTGTAGATCGCACCCCAAGTATTCTTTTAAAAAAATATTCAATGTACAGTTTTGACTTCCCTACCATTTTATTATATATAATATAGATTATTACTAGGCTACACTAAATATTAGTGATCGATTTTTATTTAATCTCTATGTTATTGAAATAGAGAAAAAAAACTATAAGTAGCATTACTTTTATTTATCTTGAATAATCGAGTTATGATTACAAAGATATTGCGTTAAGGTAACTGGTTCACGCATTAATTGTAAATCTATGGCTATCTAATCTATGACTCTTTTACTTATTTAAAAATAATAAAAAAACTTTTACATTCAATATGAATAAGTTCATATAATGCTACTTTAAGATTCGTAGCAAGAGTTTATTTTACTATGCAAACATTATTGATGATTCGCGTCTGGTTTGACCTAAACCCCTTTTCGAATTTTTACATTCTTGCCCGCTTATTTTTAAATTAAACTTGTGTCTAATTTTTTTCAGTACAAAATTAGTTTTAAACTTTACATTTTTTTAAATTTATGTAGTGTTTGCGAATAAAAACATCGATTACAGCCAGAGTACTGATTTGTTGAAATTTTTACTTACACGGGACTTATCGCATTATCATTTTGATAATCACGATATTGTGATAGCGTTGTAGACGCTTTGGTCGCGGGCGTCTCCATTAATCGCTGCAAGTCCCGTATGTGTAGATGTTGTAGTCGTCGTGAAAAAAAAATAAACTAAAAACCGTTGGATATAACATTTCTTTAAAATATACATAGATAAAAAAACCAGAATTGCCTATAAATTTCTATTTATTGTATTTAATAAAGCAGCCCGTTCACAATATTGAGTCTAATTTTCTGTACTCGTTGTGATACTGTTCCCAATCACGTTGCTATGAAATCACAAAACTTTCTCACCGATGTGGTAATCAGATAACTGATGGAAGAAATAATCACCTTATCAAAAATATTAATAAATTATACTTCCATATTGTTTATGGAAATAGGCAAAAGTATAAAATCATTTGACGTAAAGATGCCAAGAACCACTTCAATATAAAATTTTAAGTAAATCCCAAAGAAATTACAAAGGTTTATTTGGTTTTTGTTCTCACTTCCGCAAACCCTAACTTTGTAAATCAATTTCGGTTTATTCTGTGAGAGCTCAAAAAAATGCTTCACATTCCGTTGAGTGTGAAGCATTTTTTTGAGCATTCCACACTTTCAATTCATCGAGCACCTTAAATTAAGAGGGGCGGTCCGGTCTCAAGTCCTCCTCCTCGAGCCATCCATCTCACTTAAGGAAGGCTCAACCGGATCAGTCTACCATCTGCTTCGCGAGAAAAGCCGCTTCCTTGGCTGCAAAAAGAAACAGCACGACTGCTCTACACACACACAGGCTCACAGGCTGCATCCATGCCACATAGTGCCAGTACTGTCACAACAACTACCAACACAAACAATCACACATACACCGACACCCGTTCAGGACCGTGTATGGGACACGAAGCAAAGAAATAATTATTAAGTTTTCTTGCAAACGAAAAAACCGATTTTGTTTACATCGACAAATAAAACAACGTAGGTAGGCCAACAATAATTAATTAAATGCACATTTTTACGGAAAACTATAAAAGTACATATAGCAAGCACCATCTTTTAATTAAAAGCAACACACATAACAAAGAATTACAGTCGAATTGAGAACCTACTCCTTTTTTGAAGTCGGTTAAAAGTAAAAAATAAGAGTATGATGAGAAATTAAAATCAGTCAGTTACGAATAAACTTGACGGCATTTTTGAAAAAGTGGAGTTTGATCGACATTTTAGTACGATATAGCTCAAGATTTAAAACTTATCATAAAGCACTTATGACCCGTTTGAAAAGGCTGGCTATACAAAAAAGCTATGTGGGTGCCACATGAACTCACTGAATGAAACCTAATGCACCGTGTACTTATCTATTATATATTATTATTTGCGACTATCTCTTGAAGACGTAATGATATCGACCCATTTTTGAAGAAATTGACAAGAATGTACGAAAGAAATCGTAGTCAAAAGTCGGTCAAGCTGTACATGTTATCGCGAAACCCTGGTTGACATGCAATATGGTAATGCTGAGTGTGTGGTGGGATTGGAAGGGCATCATTCATCATGAGATTTTACTGCCGAGCAAATCCTCGATTCGAATTTCTATTCTCAACAGGTGATGAGACTTAAGCAAGAAATTGAGAATAAGTGGCCAGAATTGATCAACAGAAAAGATGTGGTATTTCATAATGACAAAAATTGAAAAAGTTTGACTGGGAAGTTTTAATCCATCCATCGTATAACCCCGTTCATGCACCCTCAAATTTCCATCTGTTTCGGTCTCCAGAATTCTTTGGGTAGTGTAAAGTTAACATCAAGTGAGAACTGCTACAACTACTTGTTCCGGTTTTTTAATGAAAGTCCCAGAATTTCTACAGCAACAGAATCCTGTCCCTACGTACGAAATGGCGGCAAGTTATCGAACAAAATGGACATACATATATGTGTTATTGTAATGTTAATAAATTTTGTAAAATCTTACCTTGATTTTTATAAAATATGAAGAACCCTTTTCCTCGACCTCGTGTTACAGTTTAGAGATATTAGATTATATCTTTGTTTAGTGTATTATGTTTGCTTTAAACATTTCTGTCGATGATTTATTTTTATTAGTTAAGTTTTTTAATATTTAGTTTAGTTTTTTTATAATCAGGTGACCTTGATAATAACCAGAACCTAAGACTACACGCTTTTATTTCTTGCCATGCCGTGTCGCTAGTGTTCGTCGTCGTGTATGAAAATTTGAATGGACTCATTGAAGATTGTAATTCCCTCAGCCGGTGCAGGTGACAGCAATATGTCCGGCGGCGGCGAATCAGACGATGAAGAGGACGGCGGAGACGATGACGGCTCGCTGTCGGATTGGAACCTGCGCAAGTGTAGCGCGGCCGCGTTGGACGTGCTTGCGAACGTGTTCGGAGCCGACCTCTTGCCCGTCCTATTCCCCATCCTCAAGGAAACACTGTTCCACGACGATTGGGTCATTAAGGTACGAGACGTAAAGCTAACGTTTGCATATGAGTGGGTAGAAGTAAAGTTGCACTCGAGGGTGAATGATCACCCAATTTCTTGGTGACTTTAATTCCTAAATTTGAATTGAGCAGAGTGTAATTACAAAAAAAAAAAAAAAAAACGAGTTAAAATTAATATATAATATTAAATTTATAGTCATACTCGACAGCAACAATATATACAAATATCTATTTCGAGCGAGACCGAACTCGCAAACCGCCGGTGTTTAGGGGAATTTATGGAACGCGTACAACTGCACCTTAAAATTTTATTTAACCGTAATTTAAAAAAGCCGAAGAAAGATTTCCTGCACGAATTAAGATACGCTTTTCATAATTTTTTTTCCACAAATATCCAATTATTTATTTCATTTACATTGACAAGTGTGTCCCAATGTGCAGGAGAGCGGCATCCTCGCGGTGGGCGCGGTGGCGGACGGCTGCATGAGCGGCATGGTGCCGCACCTGCCCGACCTCGTGCCCTACCTCGTGTGCTGCCTGGCGGAGCGCAAGGCGCTGGTGCGCGCCATCACCTGCTGGACGCTCTCGCGCTACTCGCACTGGATCGTGTCGCAGTCGCACGACCTCTACCTGCGGCCCGTCATGACCGAGGTGAGCGTCCACACACGCACACACGTACACACATACCCATGTACGCACGAACGCACGCATACACACATATACAAAATTCGGAATAAGCTTTCACACCTATGTTCTTACAATGAATGCTTCAGCCTGTAATATCCCACTGCTAGGCATAGGTCTCTTTCCCCATGTAGGAGAAGACTCAGAGCTTAATCTACCACGCTGTTCCAATGCGGGTTGGCGGATATATTCCCTGTTATGACTAACGATCGCTATCAGGTATACATGATAACAATCGGGACTGTCAGCTTAACGTGCACTCCGAGGCACGGTGGGGAGACACAGAAGGACTAACAACCAGACGGAAATAAATATTTGTATAAGCACAAATATAGCAAATATTAATTTAGTAGGAAATGTTAATTTAGTAGCAAATGTTAATTTAGTAAGTACTGAACAAGCCTGATACTGAGAACAGCTGGCATATAAATTTCCTACCGAGTCTTACAATCATTAACAGATGTGTAGGAACAATCAGGGTCAATGGATTTGACGTGCTGTTTCATTAAAATTTATTTTAAATTAAAACGCCTTGAGGTTTGCCAATTAGATCGCTTACTCAGAGTTATTAACTTGATATTAATACTCGAAAACTCTAGACACAGACGTTGGAGAGTCCATTGAAAATTTATCAAATGTACTTGAAACTTTTATATCAGTAATTTAAGATTGATAATTATATTTGATTGTCTCAAGACTACTTTTATTAAGAAATTGTCTTTACGTGTCCTACTTTATTTCAGCTTCTTAAACGCGTACTGGACAACAACAAGCGTGTCCAAGAGGCGGCTTGCTCCGCTTTCGCCACATTGGAGGAAGAAGCTTGCACAGAACTCGTTCCATACTTGGGCCACATACTGCAGACGCTCGTCTATGCCTTCAGCCGATATCAACACAAAAACCTTTTGATACTGTATGACGCTATTGGTACCCTTGCTGACTCAGTCGGACATCATTTGAATAAGCCCGAGTACATTGACCTGTTGATGCCGCCCCTAATAACAAAATGGAATGTCTTGAAAGATGAAGATAAAGATCTGTTTCCTTTACTCGAGGTGCGCCCATATTTAATATTGATAAATTATTTTTACCACTTTTCTGATTTAACATTTTTCACTTTACCAAAATCAAAAAGTTTGTCAATTTATCACTGGTTTTTTGTATGATATTTAAAATCTTCCCAATCTTAATGTCATTTATAAATTGTTTGAAACGAATATTACGTATAATGGTGCCTAAATGCGAAGTTTTTTATCAGATTATTGTAGCAAAAAATAATTTTTAATTATAGTTTATATTTGACTGTCAAATCAGGTGTTCATTTTTTTAAATGTTGTATGTGATTTATTATACGTCAACTTTTATTTTAGTGTTTGTCATCAGTCGCCACAGCTCTGCAGTCAGGATTTTTACCATACTGTGAACCAGTCTTTAGGAGATGCGTATCACTAATAGAACAGACATTAAATCAAAATATTGTAAGTGTTATATGTTAATGTTTAATAGCTTTTCCTGTAATTCTGTTATTAATATATTTTTTAGTTCCGAAAGCTGTATGTGCTAGAATATATTTCTGTAAGTTTTATGTTTAAACGAAGTAACATAAAACTATTAAAATAAGTTTTATTATCTTTTCTTTTATATCTTTTATTTTTATATGTAGATCTATTTTTGTCTAAAATTAAATGAATAGTTGTCGTCGAGTTGTCGAAATTAATTCAGGCTAATTAAGTTTCAAAAAATGAAACAAATATGTATTTTTTAAATTACTTCATTTATTTGTATTTATATAAAATGTTATTATTTACAGGCCAATAGTCAGAGCCCAGAACAGTTTGAAGCACCGGATAAAGATTTCATGATAGTGGCTTTAGACTTGCTAAGTGGTCTTGCAGAAGGATTAGATGGTCACATTAATCATCTAGTGCTAAACTCTAATCTAATGCAATTGCTTTATCAGTGTATGCAGGATCCCATGCCAGAGGTACCGTTTTAATTATCTGTACGATTTTATAATTTGGATAACATTGTTTTTTTTCTGTTTAAATGCTTCTTATTTATTTTTTTGGATTGTTCCGATTGTTGGACTATTTAAAAAAAAAAGGAAAGTGTGCAGGTTCTTAAGTACCAAGAAAATCTGACTAGCTTACGTAGAAATCAAAGAACTAAGTTGTAACATAAAATGAATAGTAACTTAGATAGAACAATGTACTAATAATTGTGTTTGCTCGCAAACGAAAAAAAACCGACTTCAGTTCGACGAAAAAATAGTCAAGTAACTGCGCGTTATCAAAGATTACTCAAAAAGTAGTTATCAGATCTCAATAAAATTTATATGTGACCACATGACAAACATCAGCTTTCGATTAAATTAAAAATTATTAAAATCGGTACACCCAGTAAAAAGTTATTGCGGATTTTCAAGAGTTTCTCTCGATTTCTCTAGGATCCCATCATCAGATCCTGGTTTCCTTATCATGGTACCAAACTAGGGATATCCCCTTTCCAACAAAAAAAGAATTATCAAAGTCGGTACATCCAGTAGAAAGTTATGCGGTATAATACAACGTAGGTCGACGAAAAAAGCGGCAAGTAAAAACGCATTATTAGATATAACTCGAAAAGTAGTTGTTAGATCTCAAATAAATTTAAATGGGACCAATTGGCACACACCACCTTTCGATTAAAAAAAAAAATTGTCGAAATCGGTCCACACGGGCAAAAGTTCTGATGTAACATATATAAAAAAAAATACAGTCGAATTGAGAACCTCCTTTTTTGGAAGTCGGTTAAAAAAGTATGTAAATAATTTTTTTGTGTCAAAATAAATTTATCTATTACGTTGTCGTTCTCTCATCCGATTTTTAATTTTTTATTTCTTAACTGGTAATGATTTAGAATATTTACAATATTTATTTAAAGAAAATTGTGATCTGTTACAACCACTCGCGACAATTTTTTATCTCGCGTGTAGTGTGCGTACACAGCGACGTGTGACTTTGTACGGTAGTTACGTGAAGCAACTTCGAGTCGATGAGGTAGTTTGAGTTCGCGTGTTTGATATAGCGACCGACCTGTTGCAGTTTGTAGATCTTTCTGCTCAGCGTCTAAATATATGAGCTACTCTGGCAACGTATTTCTGCATAACCGTCCAATACTATTTTTTAGCCCTGAAAAATGTCGATTAAGGGAAATATATTTCTCGTAGAATATTTTTATTGTAAATTGTAGCTGTGTTTGCGCGTTCACGAAAGATATCATGCGGAAAGAATCTATCAAAGTAGCTCGTCTATTTAAACAAAGTCAAATTAAAAAATGGGCTATAACTTCTTTTCACGTGGAAGGTGATCAATAACACATGTAAAACACCTTATATGTAGCTACATCAGTCGACTGTTACCTATAACAAGCATTAAGTTGCTTACCGTAGGAACAGATGCCAGCGTGTATGTTTGGAGCTCGTGCGGTTGTTGTAGGTGCGGCAGTCGTCGTTCGCGCTGCTGGGCGACCTGACGAAGGCGTGCTTCCAGCACGTGCTGCCCTACATCCCCGAGTTTTTGCCAATCCTCGGCATGAACCTCAACCCCGAGCTCATATCCGTCTGCAACAACGCCACCTGGGCCATCGGCGAGATCAGTATCAAGCTAGGTCCGTTGCTATGATTTGTTACATCGTATTTCACTCCCTCGCCCCATTGAAGTCTCCTCAGTGATATAACTGAGGTAGGGCGCAGTAGGAAATATTCTGCTCAAAATCTAGAGCAGATCGCCTAGGGAAAGTTCTCAACCTTACAGAAGATCACAGCTAAATAATTCTGCTTTCAAGCAGTGTTGTGTTCCTGTGGTGAGTAAGGTGACCAGAGCTCCTGGGAGGATTGGGGGTAGGTTCGAAGACGCGCTTGTGATGCGGGCTTCTATAAGCTGCGAGCCGTACGCTTTTTTGCTAACCTAGTTCTATAAAAAGGCGATTCATTTTGTACTATATTTTGGATGAGAAGCACTTTCCCTACTAGCGGATTTCCGCAATTATAGCTTTAGTCGAGAACATGAGATGCTTCAAAAATATTTATTGTAATCATCCAAATATACAGACGCGATCGGTATTTTTGTATTATCCAGTATTTTAGTAACCTTAATAACTATTTAATACACTAAATTATTTTTGCGAACTAAGTATAATACAGACAAGTTGCGACCAAATTGCGTTCCATTTGTTGGTAAACATTACAAAATCTGAAATGAACCTTATCAAAAGTATAGTGTAGAATGTAGATGATCGATCAATTATCGTGACCTATGGTATTCTGTAACATTTTCTATACACATGTAAGATAAAGATCATTCTATTTTTCATTCTCGTTTACTATTATTTTTAATATTTTCGTTATTATGGATACAAAATGCTTGAAGTAAATATAAGTTATTTCAAGCATCTAATGTTATTACATTTATAACAGTTTAAAATGTTCTATCCCTAAGAAAATACTTACAACACATTGCATTTTTCAGGACCTGAAACTTCAAAATATATTCCTCTAGTACTGAGCAATCTTGTAGAAATCATCAATAGGCCTAACACGCCTAAAACACTTCTTGAAAATACAGGTAAGTGATGTGAACGTTCAGACATTGTATACATACACATTGGTGTTTAAATGATTTCTGTTATTTGCTAGAATAATTTTGAGATTTATCCTTGGTGGCAGCCATGACTGACATATCTTCTTCACTGCTTTGTGTTACCATGTGTTCATCATAATTATATAGATTTTCCGTTTGTAATAATTTTTAAATTAGTTTTTAATATTTTATGAGTACGTCTATGTATTCGTAACTAATAAAATATATTAATTAATTTAATAAATTATACGTTTGTGTTCCCAAAGACACGCAACCCCCACCCACCTATATATTATAAACAAGCTCCGAGATATAACAACACAGCTAATCCCAGCGATTAACTCGAACGATCATCGCATTTGAATCATTATTTATTTTTAGTTTGGAGTGTATTGTAAATATAACAGCAGAGTAGTGCCATTAGTAAAGTGTGAGCCGGTGTTTCAGTTGTACTTAGAATGATGTTATGATTATTTATATTCGTACACCGATTTGTTGCTATAATTATGTAATTACTATGTTTTGAATGGTTTGTTGATTTGTTTTATTAATTTTGTTCTCGGTTGTCGTGGTTGTCGTGGTTGTCGTGGCGTAGCGATTACTATCGGTCGGCTAGGTTATGTGTGCCCCCACGACGTCGCACCCGTTTTACATCAATTCGTTCGCCAGTGGTCTGTAGTACATTTTTTTTATTATTACTTTATATTTACTTATTACGTTTTAATATCGAATAAGTTTTTCATTGCTATTATTTCGATCGTGGATGGTGTTTGTTCGTGGCTTGTTAATGTTATATTTATTTACCCGATTAGTTTTCCCGTTTTTGTTCAACCAGCATGTAATTGTACGACGCGGGCCACACTTTGAGTATCACTGATATATGGGGTGGTATTCGTTCGAACATCTTATTTTCAGTGCTGTACTGTGTGTGTTGAACACCATCCGCTTTCTAAATATATATATGAAATGCTAATTTTTATATTAATTATTTTTATTTTGTCCAAACTGCGAGACAAATCGAAATCGTAACGTAAGATTATACCGCGAGCGTTCGTTATTGTACACGTTTATTATTCTTTTTAAGATTCTTTTGTGTTTGCTTTCAGTTTGGAACATGCTATTCGATGTATATTTAAATATGATTTTATATTGGACATTTAATACTTTTATCATTTAACTAATCCTGTACTCACTATATATATAATTATGCGTATTTAGTCCAGTTATGTTAAAATGCTTTATTATTTTTACACATAAGTCTTTCGTTTTATAATGAGAGGATTTAGATTTTTGTTTGCATTATAGATCATCACATAGGACTACTTTTCATAACAAAAATCGCTTACACTCCTCAGTCCTACCTTAATCGTTCACGACTGCCCGTGAACGGTTAAAAATCCACCAAAAGTTGTTAGAATATAATGATGTACCTAAGGCTCAATATACATTTCTCTAAAAACGGAACGCAAGCGGTTTTTTCGTAGTGTGATTGAACATAGTATAGTGATTTTAAGTCAATCGTGTACCGTACAAATAGAAATAAAAATAAATAAATAAATTGCAATTCTGTTTTATAGTTTCAAACATTACCGCCATTACGGTACGCCATTGTTTGTACTTTACGCAATCGACATAAAGTACATTTCGCTATGTCCAATTTCGTTACAAAAATTCGCTTTCATTTCGATCTACTGCGACCTTAGGCGTCGAGAGGGTACAAGGAGGTGTATTTGCACATGAAATATATAAAGGAAAAAAATATTTTTTTAAAATTAAACTGTACTTTTTTAAGCCAATAAAAAAGTCGGAATGATATTACAAAAAAAATGAAATACCACCCGAATAAACGCCCACGGTCGCTGTATAAATCGGGCCCGAGCGTACCGCTCGTACCGCTCGTCCGACGTCACAGCCACCGCACGCCCGCCTCCCGCAGGTGCACGTCGCTGCGCAACATCCGCGACAACGACGAGAAGGACTCCGCCTTCCGCGGCATCTGCCAGATGATCCAGGTGAACCCGGGCGGCGTGGTGCCCGACTTCATGTTCTTCTGCGACGCCGTGGCGTCGTGGTCGCACCCCAAGGACGACCTCAAGGAGATGTTCACGAAGATCCTGCACGGCTTCAAGGCGCAGGTGGGCGACGACAACTGGCGCCGCTTCGCCGACCAGTTCCCCGTGCAGCTGAGCGCGCGCCTGGCCGCCATGTGCGGCATCTAGGCGCCGCTACTGTTGCCGGGGGACTTGCGTCGTTTTGGATTATGTATACTGACGAATTGAAAAACAAATTTATACACGTACATATTTGTCTAAAAGCATTTATTCGTGTCTCCACTGGGCTTTTCTTTCGATTATATTTTTAAGTATATAAAAATTGATGTGTTTAACTACTATTTTAAATATAAATTACAAGACTTAGTAAAATCGAGAATTTATGTCGACTGTGATTTGTGACTGGTTTATTTTGACTAATATATGTGTACGATTATATGTCAGTGTCGGTGTAGATATACTGCTTCGATAGATTGTATGTGGGCTAGATATCTGCTATATAATATACCAAATAGTATTTTTACGTTTTACGTTGTATTTTGTTTAATTGAATTGTATATTTGAGTTGCCCTCGTTGAAGAAATTCTTTTGATGTTGACTCGCCATCGACAAAAATATTTTTGACTAAAATAAATATTTTGTTATCTTTAGTCGATTTTTATTTGCTTCGCTTCTTATATAATAATTGTAGTAGCGGCTATAACGTCAATAGGCTTGTTTATAGTGCTTATTAGAAGAATAAAAACAATATACATATGATATGAAATGAAATGTATATATAATAAAAAGAAAATTGTTAGAATAATAAAAAATATATGTATTTGGGAAACTAAATTGTCTACTTGCAGCAGCTATAATTTTTGATAAGTTGATGTCACGACAGTCGATTCAATTCGGGCAACTTGTACGATTGATATAAAGTATTATTTATGTGTATATTAAATGAAAATATTTTTATGTATATGTAAATACATATTTAGTTGTATATTATATTACTATATGCAAATAATTGTTACCTTTTATTTTTATAAAAGCTAAAAGTCTGACTTTAAACACTTGTTATGTCATATATATATTATTTTTTTTTCAGATATACCAGGCTCTTTTCTAAAAATATAAAATGGTTAATTCCAAAATATAAAATAGCGTTAGGGTATTATTGAGGATGATAAAAAAAAAATATTTTAGGTCCGTTTTTTATATATTTTACTATCGAGTTTTTGTTTAAATCATATTCGTATAGTGCCTTTTAGAAAGGAGCCTGTCAAACGGGGATCTGAAAATTTGTAGTTCGATCGAACATTAGTATATTTTGCAATCGCGTAGGGTTAAGTGTGCAGTGGAATATAAAGGGTTTTTCGGGGATACAGTAAAATTAACATTCCTTGGGGATATCATTTTATTATTCGGTCTCGTTACAGTATCGTTTTTGAAATTGTCCGGACGTTATGTATCAATCGTCGTATACAAGTAAATTGTGTAATATTCGTGTATGTATCTCCCGCGTCCTCCCCCTCCCGTCTAGTCCCTCCTGCGAGTGCCAACGAAGCCTAGCGCGCGTGAGCGCTCACTTGACTCAACCGAACTTAACGTGTGACGGTGTGAGCATCGCATGTCACTTGTGGCGAGGTATCCTCGTCTCAGAACTGCGGTCGAAATTTTTTTTATATCCGATCCGTTATTTTTTAAGCGAAACGCGAAGTTACGGATGTACTCGTAATTTATATTTTAAGGTTATTAGATTTTTGTCGACATTTTTTAAATGTAGTATTGTTTTCCTAAAGAAACCGTGATAATAGCTGTTTAAGTGTCTGCGTGCGTGTGTGAGTGAGCGAGGCTTCCTGGGGCACGATCCTATCCTCCGATAGTTCTGTGTCAGTATCGTACGTTTGTGATGTTAGGACAGTATATCGTGCTACACCTCGTTATCGTATTTTGTGTTGTGAATCATAAATTTAATTAAATTTTTACGTGGGTAAGACATCAATAGCATTTTGTCGACGATATGTATTGTCTTCTCTGAATATTTGGTGACCGTCAATTGACATAACCGGGCCATGGTCAAAGTGTTCTAACCGGCTAAGCGTGTGAAAACTGCACCAACGCCAAATGAAAAACTACTTTGGATATTATTTTTGTATGCAATGTCTTTATACTTAATTGTATATCGTTATCATCGATTATGAAGGAGTTATGAGGATAACAATTTTAAACGTTACAATTATTTTTTTGTCGAAACCATTCCATATATCTTAATGAAAGTCAGTCTTCCTGTATTAAAAGTATCTTTACAGTGTAACCGTGTATTATTTGTACGTGATACGGATTTTTTTGTGTTTTTTGGTGAGTGACAATTTGAACAAATGAGGCTTTTCTACGGGTGTCATTTACCAATATCTGTAATTTAAAAGGTCGAGAATCTTACGTGTAACAAAATTTTACGGATATTTTATTTTTAAAGACCTATTTGTGTATTTTATAATAATAATAATAATAATCATTTATTTTATAAATATTTTTAACTTAATTATTTCATTAACTTATATCTTATGTTGAAAGAAAAAAATAGTTAAATAACGTTTAGGGTTGTTCCTCTGCTACAACTTTACCCACACATTTTTCTCTAACTAGAAAGTTATTTTGCATCTCACTTGAGACTGGTGCGGTTTTCTACGCTTATGCGGCTAAACTCTTTATGCAAACTTTTTTCAGCATCAAATACATAAAAATTGTACATTGGAATAAATATCAGTGATATAGTATAAGTTACTTAGTGTATCTTAAATTTTACGAATGCTCCAAATTCCTTAAACCTTGTTCAGTGTTCGAAGATATATATCATCATCATCGTCGAATTAAATTATATAAATCGTACTTACATGTATCTATTTTGATATTTGTATTGTGTTTATCATATATATGAATATTTCCTGTAATATTTTATTTATTAATAACATTTAACTCGTAAACAAGTTATTGTCGCTTACAGTTGTCAGTCTATTTGAAAATTGAGTAGTTATCGCTATTACGAATGGTCAAAAAGGGGGACTGGTAAACGTGGCCAAGTTTGTTTAAAATAATAAAATTTACATTTTAACACGTTGAACGCCATGGGGGACACCAGTTGGGCCTCACTTGTTTAGTCCATGGGGCCAGGTTAAAAGTCCTTATTTACTAAAATTTTATAAGAAGTTTTTATTGCACTATCATACCCATTCTTAAAGATCTTACTTATTTTTTATTTCACTATATGACATATTTTTCTAAGTCTAATTTAAAGTTGACTCTTGCTCCCGTTTTTGTGGTGTCCCCCGCGGCACCAACGGAAAAAATGTGTGTCGACTACATGATATCCCCCATGGCCCAAACAGAAAAACTAAACAATCAAGCCGGCGTTTAACGTGTTAAATATTAAATATATGAAATAAAAATAATAATTGTACATTATTTTAGTTTGGTAGATATATAGTTGCATCTCTGTGCGTCTTTTCACTATTACTTACACTTTTACCTATCTGTTTTAAATAAGTTGTCCCAAAATTTGTAATTTTGTGTATAATGTATGAAGCAAAAACATTGTCTTTCATGTATAAAATACATTTTATTATTATAATCATTAACAAAATAAATGTAAGCACAAACAAATGTATACTATAATAATAATAATAATAAAAACCGTTCAAGTCCAGTTTGTACCAAACAAAACAAAGTAAAGGGTACTGCCATGTCTTTTTATTTGGTTAATAATTTACAATTGTCTAACTAAAGAAGCAACATAACTTCAATCTTTACATTTAATCAGAATTTAACCACAAAAGTGATGTTTTTCATTATTTTGTACAAATTAGATTAATATGCTATTAAATATTTTCGTTTATTTAAGCAAAACTTATAATAATAAATTGAATTGATAACGGCTCGTAATCCGGTCCCCTTGACATATTGTTACTTTTATTATTTTTATTAGTGAGTACAGTCGGAGAAAATATTACATTAAAATTGACAAAAACAATCACTACCTCTAATCTAAGGCCTAAATAGGCAAGGACGTGACAGTAAATTGTTGTTATATTTTAAAAATAATAAAAGCGTCTGTACTCACTGTTGATCGAAATTGTACATATGTCGCCAATGTTAGTTCGTAGTTACTGCGGAATCGTTTAAGTGTACTGTATGTATAAGTTCTGGTTGTAATACATTGACCTCACCATAGACATTCTTTTACCATACATTTCGTTAATAAAGCACTCATTGTTCACTGACGAATTTTATTTTATTAATTCTCAATACACTATAACAGTAAATATTAATAGTCTCTGATATATGAAAATATACTAAAAGAAAAAGAATATATTGATATTATAACATCTGTTTCACATCTTATATTATTAAGCTTATGAAATACAATAAATACTGTGGTGTAGGTAATATCTTTGGTAAAAAAATCGTCAGGATAATCAAATATCAATATAGTTCAAAATGAATTGAGAACCGCCTTCTTTATTTGAAGTTGGTCATATTTTTACTATAAACCTGTGTAAATAATATAAAAAATATTAAAAATTAACTTTAAATAATTTCTCTACACATTAGTTATTCTTTCACGATAGTCATTTTGACTGCTTTACAACACACATACCTCACAGGTACTATAAAGAAAATGAAGGAAGGAGGAGGTAACTACAATTATTAATAATTACGTTCATATCATGTATACAACGTCACAAAATATTAAGAAAATCAATCATTTTATACATAACTTTTTAATTGAATCTAAGAAGCAGTCAAAATGATATCCTTGGGCAATCAAGTGTAATGGGTCAATGAATTACGTTCTAATGGTTATGGTTAGAACATAATTCATTTTTTGTTTGGATACAGAGTTCTGAAAACCACAGAAGGAAGAAATTTTACCAAATTCTTATATATTTCAAGACTTATAAAATAAATTAAAATGTCATCATTACAGCCTATACAGTCCACTGCTGGACATAGGCCTCCACAAGTTTACGCCAAAAATAACGTGAACTCATGTGTTTTGCCCATAGTCACCACGCTGGGCAGGCGGGTTGGTGACCGCAGTACTGGCTTTGTCGCACCGAAGACGCTGCTGCCCGTCTTCGGCCTGTGTATTTCAAAGCCAGCAGTTGGATGGTTATCCCGCCATCGGTCGGCTTCTTAAGTTCCAAGGTGGTTATGGAACCTTGTTATCCCTTAGTCGCCTCTTACGACACCCACGGGAAGAGAGGGGGTGGCTAAATTCTTTAGTGCCGTAGCCACACAGCACAGCAATTAAAATGTGTTATATTGCAAAAAAAAAAACATTTTATACATTAAAGAAATTTTAAACAATGATTGATGATGACAAAAAAAATTATTGATGTAAAATAGAAAAATTAAAAACCTAAAAAATTATAATTTTTTATAGAATTTATACCACAATTCGTCTAATGTTGTATGAGTATGCCGTGCTTGATAGGCGCGTTATATCAAGGGTCCGCTGTATATTGCCGTATCTACTTGACGCCGATGATGGAGTCGATGGAGAAGGATATCTTGGGTCTGGTTGGTGGAGGTGGCACGCAGTTAGCTAGTAGAGCGGCCAGTAGCTGGGTGCATAGAACAGGACGAGGCGCGTGTACAGTGATAGCGGCGTTTTGTTCCAGCGCCGCGTCCGCAAATGCTCTACGTCTACGCACACGTTCGTTCCACGCAGGATCACCTGATGATTTTTAGGCTCTATTGTTAAGTCTAGACTTGAGGCTACATCTAGGTTATAAGAACGAAAACAAAAGTGAACAAAATAGCTGTTAAAAGCTGTATACAGAATGTTCGACTCCTAATTGCATTCTTTGAAATGGGGAGTTCCGTATGTGTTTATAGATCACGTTCCAAGTTAAAAAAGACCTAGCTCTTTTTTAAATTTTACTTTGACTTAATATACGAGTTAATCGGGCAAGGTACTTCTGCATAACCGTCCAATACTATTTTTCTTAGCTCTAAAAAACTTTGATGAATTGAAATATCATAACATGAACATGTCATGCTGCATACAACTAAAGAACTGCGTATGTAATAATAATAGCCGTATCATGCGGAACGAGTCTATTAAAGTAACTCGACTATTTAAACAAAATCAAATTTAAAAATGGGCTAGGATGTTTTTTTTACGTGGGACTTGGTCTATAACTCCTGCAGGAACCCCATTTGAAGGAATGCAGTTAGGAGTCGAACACCTTATATGTATAGAGGTGGAAAAAAATTATATGTAAATGATGTCATACTGTCATATTTGTAGATATTCTAAAAAAAATAATAAAACATTACTCGGTTCTTAAAATCTTATAGGTCAGATTAATTTATTTCTAAAGTTAGGACACTTGTTAATAGACAATCCTACTAAAAGACCCCGTTTCATTATCATCAACTTCTGGTATAATGCAACGTGTATCCAATCAAATTATAAAGTCGCAACACTCGTTAAAAAGATCTTTTTGGCACCCGCTGAGCTATCATTTAAACGAGCGGAAAGACATGTTTACAGTCAACAGTACGTTGTAATCCGACACCCCGACAAAGAGCCGGCTCTGAGTTTTTTTGTAAAACAATCTTCACATTTTTTACAGCTCATAAAAATAGTCAAAAGATATTTAACTTTTTTAAAGACAGTGAAATGTTACCGACTCTTAAATGACAGCTTTTGTTCTATAATGAGGCGGGGACGTTTAGAAGTGCCGTTCTTTTTATTACAACGGTGCTCTATTTTTAATTGTTTGAAGAGTATCTATTTACATAAAAGAATATTATCACTTAAACATCACATGTATATTACAAGTTCTCATACTAAAGAGTCTTTTCTGTCTACTGAAGTCGTAAAAAGTCTATTAAAACGTTATTTCAGACATACATTTTTCGAAGAAATTGATTATATCGAAATTTACGGAACACATCTTTTCAAAATACAATTTAAACAAGATCGAGTGTTCCAAAATAAATATTTATTCAGCTAATTCGCATGGAGCATTTCAGTTGTGAGATACGAAACAGACGACAGAGTCTTCTCACTTACAACAATAACAAACCTCTGAGTGCCGGGCGGCATACCGGACATTATACTAACATGTAAAATTAAAACTCCTTTAGATTACCCAAACAACGTTAATTGTTATTCAGCGACACAAATGTAAGCTAAGTGGACGAATATCTTTGTAGTAGATTATTTAAGACGTCAGACAATTTTATGTAGCCACAGGCGCCACAGCATTACTTCATTTTTTTTAAAAGAAGAGTTTACTGCCTATTAACAATGTATTTTCTCTTCGTTATTTTAACCCCATGGTGTAAAAAAAGGAACCGAAAAACCACTATTTAGTATTATACACTTCTGTGGTTAAGATTATCACGGACCTAAAAAAATACATAAAAACTTACCAAAAGAAGTAGTTGGGATGGCATAGTTCCGCGAAATCTGAACGCTGCGTAAACGTGCGCGGTAGGCTCGCTTGCGTGCAGCGAGCGCGGCCGCGTCGCCGTCCCGCGCCACGCCGCCCGCGCCCTGCTGCCGTCGGAGCGCGACCTGGCCGAACCGATTCATATTATACCTACTTTCTTATTGTTAGTTTTTTTGCAGTTAGGTTGTAGGGCTGCCAGGTCTTCACACCTTGTAGCCGGACAGCTTAGTCAGTTTGGCCGGACATTTGGTTTAACAGCGGCGTAGCGGGAAGGGAGTGGGGTGTATAGCCCCGGGTGGCACATGAAAGGAGGCGGCTGGGCTCAACTGATAAAAAAGTTAAAATCCTACTCATAGTAATCCTGCATATCGTAAAAGTACGGAAGAGAAGTGGCAAGATGAAGTAGAGCGCTGTCGTAGTGCAGTAGCAATTTTACGTTGTCCCTAGTAGTAATTGAATACAATCGTTATTACTAACACGCACGCGTCGTTTTCAGATTAATCTCTATCACTATATTGCTAACATGATAGTAGTTTAGATAGTAATATCTGTAGTCTTAGTTTAACATTAAATGTTTGTGTTCTTTTAGCGTAAGGTATAACAATGATAGTCTGACAATTTGCCTGTTTTCAAAATTAAATTGAGACTGTTATCTCAACGCACCGACCAATCTTCTTCGTGTGTTTTTCGATATACGTGACATAGGTGGAATCAACCGTGCCCCACTGATACAACTCAAAGCCTAAGAAAACAGAAAAAAAACATTGATTCAATTTAAATGGGACCACCTTTCGATTAAAAAGAATCATTGAAATCGGTCCACCCATTCAAAACTTCAGAGGTAACATACATAAAAAAAATACAATCAAAATGAGAACCCCCTCCTTTTTTGGAATTCGTTTAACAAAAAATTACAACACGCTCAGGTAAATATACTTTTGAAACGATTTATTTTGAAAACAATCCAATACCGTTTCAATATATTTTAAATTCAATAATTTTACCTCACTTTCGAATTGATACTTCTTTTGACGGGTTTAGAGAGAGACGCGAGAGTGAAATTAGGAGCTGAAGAAAGTTTTAAAAACATTAGGCATAAATATTGAAAACTCTCGGGGATAGTCATAAAGTTATGTATACCAAGCACCATTTTTTTCTACCCATTAATGAATTTAGTGCTGTTGCTGAATCATGTAGACAAACTTGTCGATCTATCACGGTGCTACAGGATTTACGTTCTACGATTTACGTATTTTTATATAAGCACGACAAAACTCTGGCATAATAAATTTGTATAATGCGTGAATTTGGAAAATTAAAAAGATGGAAGACACTGAATCTGAGACGTTTATCAACTAAAATGGACGCGTATTATAAGAGTTGAAATTAAGAGAGATTCTTGGTTCGTAGTTTTTAAGACCATGTAACCGATCAAGGCTGATTATAGAGAAAAGCTTGTAACACGACGAGAAGCTCCGGGTTACGTTTAAATTCAGAAAATCTAGAAACAGCGGTAATGGTTGTGTTTTGAAATTATATTTGGAAGCTATAAACAAAGTGAACGTTCAATTTTATTCTACCACTGCAGAATTGTTCGCCATACTTAATATTTACGAATTACTCCTTATGGTTGTCATAGCTGAAAGAGAGAATTCCAGTATTTTGAAAAAAATAGTAGTAGGTATTAAGTGTATTGTAGCATTATATAACAGAAGAAAAAAAAAAGACGACAAAACATCAGAAGAAGATATTAGAATAGTTATTATATGCAAGTGCAAGCAAATTTCAGGATTAACACGTTCCTCGTCTTTATTCATTGACTCGTGTCCGAAATAGCAAAACTGCATGAATCCAACAACGGACTTAACTAGAAGTTTACATTTCTAACCACAGTTAGTTGTTACCATCAACCCATAAGAAAATGCACATTTTCTCAGAAAAAAGAAGATACATATCATAATGATTTAGAAAATGGAATAATTCTGGTCATTGTACACTTTCGATTCTAATTTTTCAAGAAACCGAATCTGAATCGTTAAATAACCTATCTTTGAACTTAACTCTCTCTTGAACTTATCCTGTGAAAACAAAATTTGGAGACCATTTAACCACACTTTATATGTTTATAGCACTTTATGTCTCCAATTGTTCGGGTAGGAAAAGCTTGTTTTGCTTAAATCGTGAAAAAACTACAAACGATCGCCTTTAAGTCAAGAATAACTAAGTGTTCTTTTTTAAAAAAGAATCATAATGAATGAGAAAAATTTCGTACGATTATATAATTGATGCTTTTACTGATTTCAAATCTCGCATAAAACTAACATAAGACTTTCTTAATTTAAATGATTTATTGACATAGTGATTTTTTTATACTAGCGGACCCGGCAGACGTTGTTCTGCCCGGGAAACAGCTACCAAATTTGATAGCTTACATACCGATAACAACGCCACCTACCGGGTCGAATTGAGATAAAAACTTCACTTGAATTTGCTAATTCTGTGGGCTATGTCGGTTGCTTTCGTTCTTTCGCGGATAGTCTCATTTCTAATCCTACCTTTGAGAGAGACCCCAAGCATAGCCCGATTCATTGCAAGTTGAGCGACTTTAAGCTTGTGGACCAGTCCCTTCGTCAGTGTCCTCGTCTCGGCTCCGTATGTTAACACAGACAGGACGCATTGCTCGAAGACTTTTGTCTTCAAGCATTGCGGAATCTTCGAAGTGAAGACTCGATGAAGCCTGCCAAACGCCGCCCAGCACAAATGGATCCTCCTATCGGCCTCCTTCTCGAAGTTGTTGCGGCCTAGTTGGATAGTATGGCCTAGGTAAATATAATCCTGAACAACTTCGAGAAGGGTACCATCGACAGATACCGGTCTCGGTATGACTTGATTGTTAAACATAATTTTCGTTTTGTCCAAGTTCATACAGAGACCGACACGTCTGGAGGACTCGTTTAGGCCGGCCAGCATTTGGCCTAACTCATCCAACGTCTCCGCAAAGATGACAATATCGTTGGCGAAACGATGGTGAGAGATAAATTCACCGTTGACGACACCGGCTGCCTCGTGCCCCCCAATCCAAGGTCTTAAAGACATCCTCAAGCGCAAACAGTTTCAGTGATATTACATATCCCTGTCTTACCCCACGCCGGAGGGAAATAGGTCTCGTTCTCTGGTCCTGGACATGAACGGTCATCGTCGCCACGTCGTACATACATTTCGTTATCTACAGCGAGTATAGCTTATTATTTATAGCTTATTTATTATACCTAGGTATGTTCTTTATTGCACTTAAAAAAATATGTATATGAAAAATATGGTATATGTATGTTTGTTAAAACTTTCTCTTGGTCATTTTTCATAGAAATAGCCTATCTAATTAGTAGATACTTATATCAATTTACAAATATGTTATGGCAGCAGCGGATAGGTATCTAAGTATAGAATTTTAACGCAAGCCACAAAGATTATACTGGTTTTAACCATAGGTATGTAGGTAGAAGTACAGGAGTATCTGCTAGAATGAAAAATAATAATAAAATGAGGTATTTTATTATACCACACTGACCATACTACCTTTACCTACCTATGTTTATGTTTTTGTATTTTTCTACGTATAAATGAAAGAATAAATAAGCCTGTGAATGTCCTACTGTTAGGCAATGGTCTCCTGACTCTTCTGTGTATAGGAAAGAGGTTCATCTACCACGCTATCCACTGCACGTCATAAAAAAAAAACTCTAGTACGAGGGACGATCGCTATCAGGTAACTACGAGTAGGTATGTTAACAATATTGGAAACGATGGCTATACTATATTTATGCTGAGTATATTATTAATAAGTAGTTTAATTATAGTGCTGTTTGAGGCGGGGTGGGAAGACCCACAAGGAGATGTACCCAGACCAGAAATAAATATTTGTACAATTACATTAAATATCTGTCCCAAGCGGTAATCAAACCCGCGACCGCAGACGTTTACCCACTGCTTACACCAGTTACACCACAATATTAGGAACGTTGTCTATATATGTAATTGTTAAAAAGTATTTCAGAAGCTTTCACGATGCCTAAGGCACCTTCTCAAAAATATCTCGAGCTCTTGAACCAACTTTATATATAGGTAGGTATGTTACACGGATAGATAAAAGAGTGTAAGGGATAAATACCTGAGCCGCCATAACTCGCTGTCTCTCAAGCACCAGTAAACAGCCTGGGCATCGGCAGTCCCTCCAACGGCAGAGCCGCTTGTGGCCCTTCAGACAGGAGATCACGCCATGGTTACGGCATCGTGCACATTTGGGCGTGCGAAGAACCTTCTTGCCTCCGCCGTTATCACTATCCTTACTCTCACTTGGCATATTGATGTCGATATTAAAAATTCACATTACTGCTACTATTTATAATTTACTCGTAGGATTTTTTTTAAGTGTAGCACATTACGAACGTTTCATAATAATTAATAACACATTTAGTTCATAGTGTCCCTTGCCAATATTTTTTTTTCAAATATTCAATGTTATTTGTTTTTCGTTTAGAAAAAAAGCGGAACGAGAGATGCTACCGCTGAAATAACTTTTCAAAGATTAAACGGCATGAAATCGTTTCTTAAACAATCACAGATCCGTTTGACTCCGCCCACGAAGTGTCACTATTGGTCAGACTGATAGAGGGCGGCTACATCAAGATGTCTAAATTGTTTTATTTTTGTAAAATGATAGTATTAGTATGTGCCTTTTTTCCTAATATTATCATCAATGTGATGAATAGAAATAATTAAGACAAAAAAAAAAAAATGTAAAGAAAACGAATAAAATATTTTGCTTAAATTTAAAAACCACTTCATAAATAACTAGGTTGATAGATTATGAAAAGCAACTCTAACAAATAAATGAATTATTAAGTTCCAGTTCCGTTCTTTTTTTTTGTTGTGCTTAGTCAGCACGTAGATACTAGGTACTTACTACTTTGGTATTGGTATAATAAGTATATTTAACTAATAAAAAAGATTCCTTAAAGATAATAATAATGTGTGAATTATTTTTAATGTTCAAATTAAATTCAGATTTATCGAGGTAGAGCAAATCAGAAAATATATTACTCAAATATTACTGCAACCCGACAGAGAAAGTACTTACTTACTTAGGTACAGAAGATCACAGTCAAATACTACCGCTATCAAGTAGCGCTGTATTTCTATGGCGATTGAGGAGCCAAACTACTGGTGTCGATAGATGATAAGTTCGGCATTCGGTGACACGTCACAAATGCTCTTCTTGGTTTTGCAGGTTTCTTCACACTTAATTATCATTCTATTATTATTAAAAAAAAAAAATCAAAGAAAGTTACATTTTTAGGTTGTATAACATCTGTATGTGTTGCTAGATTAAAGGTCTACTCGATAGCGGCTGGTAATATGTAATTATGACATTTTTAGCTCCAATTAACGTCAGCTGTGAGCTTAATGCCTATTAAAGTCTTAAATTATGTGAAAACTAGTTTTAATGGTAGCATAGATATAATTTAAGGCGCGTGAAACTCAAAATGACCTAGTAGAGAATATTTAGAGCAATATTTTCAAAATATTTTATTACTAACAGTACATCTGTGTGGCTACTGCAGTAAGGAATATATATAATAATAATAATGATAATGATAATAATACTTTATTTCAGACTAAATTTAAAGTCCATATTGTGTTAGTACAACAAAACAACATTTAGAATAAAAAACAATATACATATAGTCACTAACCATATATAGCCACCCCCTCTCTTTCCGTGGGTGTCGTAAGAGGCGACTAAGGGATAACACAGTTCCACTACCACCTTGGAACTTAAAAAGCCGACCGATGGCGGGATAACTATTCAACTGCTGACATTGAAATACACAGGCCGAAGACGGGCAGCAGCGTCTTCGGTGCGACAAAGCCAGCCCTGCGGTCACCAACCCGCCTACCCAGCGTGGTGACAATGGGCAAACACATGAACTTGTAGAGACCTATGTCCAGCAGTAGACTGTGATAGGCTGAAATGATGATGATGATGATGTTGATTCAAAGTACCTAATTTACAATTGCCAAAGAAATTTTAGCAATTTAAGCTATGTTCTTTCAATTTACAAAATCAAAAACTTATATCTCTCAAAGTAGGTACCTCTACCAGTGCGTATACAAAGGGCCAATTATTGTTCCACCATGCATTAGGTTTAGGGTTCTATTTGTTTAAAAAATGTCTTAACTTAGTAACAAAGTAAAATATTAAATCAATGTTAAAGGTAAGGGACAACAAAATAAATATTTACTAAAATAGCGACAACCAAAACGTTATAGCTACGTCAATATAGGTATCTATTTATTGTAGTATGGTTAAACTGTCTTAAATCTTTAGAAATTTTAGATTTGATATAAATTTCTAAAAATATCAAATATTTTATTAAGAATTATACCCACTAATTATTGTAACAGATTGGCCCACTGTTTCTCCCTTATTAAAATCATAACTGTATCATCCTACAATCACAATGTTGTGTAAATGATACGAAATCTCGGGTGACGATTGCCAATTAGATCTCGTATTACACTGGCCGTTGTCCACAGATTTATTTTCTATTGAATCTATCCTAGTTAAGAGTAATCTTGTACCTTATATCTGTTTCATTTCGTGTTTTGTTTAGGTCACGTGAGTTAAGACACGATCTATAAAATTTAAAAAAAATTAGGAAACCATAAAAAGTTTACCTGTAGTTACCTACTGAAAACTTGAATTTGGACCTATATTTTATATTTTGTTTAATTGATTATTTACACAAAAGTATTTCGCCTTATATCTAAAAGTGTAACTACAAACTAACGGGAAAGAGTTATCCATAAGTCCGTAAGTAAAGAATGTTTTTTTTTTCACTAAATAATTAAAAAGATGAAATCCGGGGTCTTGTGGCCATTTAAAAAATATTTTAATAAATAACATGGCGACTACAAATTTGGACAGTAAACTTATTACGCGTTAAAATGCGCGGGTCAACTAGTCAATTGATTTTAGTTAAAGTATTTGATATATAGGTACTTAGATGTACTCCAAGTTAAGCAATTTTTTTAAAAAATTTACTAACACTCAATTAAATAAAAACTTCGCCAAAGTTTACTTAATAAAAGCATAATTGCTTCTGCCTGTTCAATGCATTTAACAATGAACACTCTATAGTAATAATTGTTGGCTTATGAAGCGTTATCCTTTTAATGTTCCGTGCGAGCAAAGAATAAGTATGGTTCATAAATACGGTTTATTTTTTTACAATATTTAAAAACAAATAAAAGTATATACCTTATCCAATATGTTTAGTTTATTAAATCGAAAGTATTTTCGATTCGCGTTAAATTCGGAATTTTTCGGCACAGTCCTTTAGACAGATAGACTAATCGATATGTTATTTATTAAAATACAGGAATTTAGATAAATAGATGTTATTGAAAAAAAGGTCTTAGAGAAAATTGATTGGACTATTTTGATAAAGATATAAGCATTAAACTTTATTGAATTAAACTTTACTAAAGTTATTTTAGAAAAGTTTTATTCACTCATTAGAAATTAAACGTTTCTACATTATAGGTACTATACAACTCTACCTGGTAATTGCTCAGTGGGAGAAAGATGACTGTGTTCGATCTAATTTTAATTCTAATAAAGCCTTAAGATCCGATTCTTTACAATACTAGGCCGGATTAAAGCATAATATGTTACATAGCTTTAGTAATTTATATATAATAATATATAATATACAAAGTTCCTTCGGACAGTATAGAAGCAACACAATTTGAAAAAAAAATGTCTAATTTTATATAGATTTTCTAGTTCTTGTTTTTTTTTATTTGGTGGTTGATTTTTAATTAAGTACATATACTTATAGTATTTCAGAAAATAAGAAACACCGTAAAATAAAATAAATCAAACAAAATAATAATAATAATTCAAACTATTAAGTGAAATAAAAAAAAACATGTGTCTATTTATTTTTGTCGACAGTATAAAGTTACATAAATAATTAAAAAAAAGTTTACTAGTAATATTTTAGTTTTACAAACGTCATATTATACAGTCGTGTGATTGATATTACGTCACTTCCGTTATATATTTTTCTTACGGTTTTAGTATCACATTTTTTTCAGTTCGGTCGTCAAGCCTGCCGTAAGGAACTTCGTTCAAAAGCATGATTTGCAAGGTATTCATCAAATCAAACTATGTATATCTTTTATCTTAATACGTTTCCCTGTAGCAGTAGGTATATATACTTGATTATATTTTACATCAGGCTATCCTGATCTGGACCGGACCGGGTCCTGATCCAGTATGCCTTACCATACTTGATTATATTTTACATCAGGCTATCCTTGTCTGGACCAGACCTGGTCCTGATAGGGCTTGCCTGATCTGGCATGCCTCATTCTATCCTGATCCGGTCCTGATATATGATCTGGTTGAACCTGACCTTTTTTCTAGTCGGGATCTACTTAATTACTATCATTTTATGTTTAGGTACGATAGTAATTTAAAACTGTGTATTGAAATGAAGTATATTGCCTAATAAAATAAAATAAATAAATAAATCTATATCTACAAATAAAATTCGAAGCAAGTTCGAACAGAGCCACCAGTGTCGGCGCGGTCTCGCATGATTTTAATTCATTTCGCGGCCGATCGCTTCTGATCGTACAATTACTTATTCATTTCAAACAAACCAAGTATCAATTACTTTTATACCTCATCAGATAAATACACATCTGTATACAGGATTATTTAAGAATGTAACACATTTATCTTTAGTAATAATACAAAATAATCAAGTTAATAATTCTGTTAACAAAGAGAAATATTCCAAAAATGTGAAAAAACTGTTATCTTATTGGTTCAATAAATAAATAAAAACACTTCTGGTTTAAATACGTTTTTAACCATATATTGTGATAATGCTTATCTTCCTATAAACATTAGGTATACGTATGAAAAGGCCTCAAATTTTTCATAGAGTACCTACCTAAGCAACTTCTAAAAAAATCGCGCTATAATATGTTTTATAGGAAAATATATATCTAAATATATTCGTTAATTTTTAGTGTTAATTTTTAGTATGGGGCAGGGGCGTACCCAGAATTTTGTAACGGCAGCAGCAAATACCTAAATGTAAAAAAGTACTAATAAGTACCTACATAGAAAATTAAAAATTCTTTTTATTTACTGATACTTTTTGTATTTATTATCTACAATATTTGAACACTTCAATCTTCATTCGAAAATCACTCGACTTGACCACAAGCAACCTCTTTGCATGCTCAGTTCATGCACATTCCATTGTTTCTCGCGGTAATTTTAATTTTGAAGGTTACTAAATGAATATTGAAATTTGTTGCTGGTATAATAAATCTAAAATTCTATTATCAGCTTCGAGTCAGGATAGGGAGAAATGCCCCACCTTCCCCCACTGTGGGTACGCCCATGGTTTGGGGCATTTTACATTAAAATCGATCAAATTAATGTCTGATGAATTAGAAGAAGAAAGTATGATGAAATAAAATAGCCAGCAATAATACACAAATATATATTTATTTAATCAATATTAAATTAAATATTCCATTTCATTCACAAGTCTTTTATTATGAAAGCACATCTTCAACCACTCAGTAGATACTATTTTTGCATTTACTTTTATTTTATAAGCTTCTAAATCTTCACTCCTTGTATCTTTAGGTATAACAAAATGGGTCAAAGTTGAGAAATCATCGCTGATGCTGGCTCCGTACATTTTCGCTAATAACACGTGTACAGGCTTTCCTATAATGTGTAACGTGCAGCTTCTCAGGAACGAGAATGGATTGTCATCGCCGAACAGACGTTTATCTAGTTTCAGTTTCTCCTTTGTTGTTAAATATATTGATGGTTCCTGAAATATGATATCTCATTTAATATAGATTTAGTTAGGGTAAACGTACCTACGTACAGTCACGAGAAAATAATAATAATAATTATGTATACTAAAACAAAAACAATACATCACTTAAAATAAAAACAGAAATATCGTAAGGTACGAGTATAAAGAGCGGTAAAATGAGCAATTGTTGTAATAGATATGAAAATTCAAATCTTGTGAACGAATGACTAGTGTAGTTAATATGTTCATGTTAAAACTAGAAAAGGATATCGAAATTGGACCTTATTTAATTGTTTGAAATTTAAAATGTTCTAAATTAATCCAATTTGATTAGCCTCGATGACTTATTCGAAATGATGATGATGAATGATGATGAATGATGATCAGCCTCGATGACTCATACATACAGCTGCACCATACTACATATCTACATAAGTAAGGATTTCCACATTACATACGTTTAGCTTTATCGAGAATACTCTACCCAAAAACTTTACTTTTAACACCGAATGCAGCGCTTACTAGAAATCGGGTCCTGAATTATTTTTGTTTTATACATGATAGATTTGCTTTAATTTGGACCTTTATAAATGAATATAAGGCAACACAACTTCCCGATTACTATTAGCACTTTTATTCAAACGGTTCAAGTATACCTTTGACAATGATGTCCGCAATCTCACAAATTAGTAATCCCGGTAAGTTCCGTTTAAAAAAGGATTCATAATCGAATTAAAAAAAGTACAAAATCTTATGACCACAGGTACTCAGTACTCACCATATTTTGCAAACATTTCTTCAAAATACTTTCATCTATTTCATCCTTGTAGCTGTCTCCGAACGAATCGTACCTTACGCTTAACTGCTGTCTTGTGCCTCTCTTGATAGACAACATATGTAAAGGACACAAGGAGCAAGACGTATCCGAGATGGGGAGCGAGCGAAGCCAGGAGGCAGTTATTATATCCAACTCCTGTAACTCTATTCGTTTCTTGGCTAAAGGCGTCGGTTTCCCAACGATGCAACACCACGTGTCTGGACCTGGTGGTATTAGTGAGGGTTTGTTGTTGGGTTTAGTCAATTGCATTTATTGAGTTATCTTTATCTATACAAATAATAAAATTGGAGTGTCTGTTTGTAATATTAAAATAACCGCTTTTTACTAAATGCATATGGGTGTATACACGGTACATATAACAAAATAACCTTTTTTACATTTTTTCTCTGTCTGTCCGTCTGTTCGTTCCGGCTAATATCTAAAACGGCTGGACCGATTTTGAAAGGTCTTTCACTGACAGTTAGCTGATTTAATAAGGAGTAACTTAGGCTACTTTTATTTTAGAAATTTATTTATTTTATAACTCTGCGTGGCCTCGACCTTACAGAAGATCACAGCAAAATAATACTGTTTTCAAGCAGTATTGTGTTCCTGTTGGTGAGTAAGGTGACCAGAGCTCCTGGGGGATTGGGGATTGGGTCGGCAACGCGCTTGCGATGCTTCTGTTGTTGCAGGCGTCTATAAGCTACGGTAATCGCTTACCATCAGGTGAGCCGTACGCTTGTTTGCCGACTTAGAGACATAAAAAAAAAAATACTATGTAATGATTGACATAGTATTGTCGTTTTTTTTTTGTCTGTTCAAGCTAAAGACTATTTATTGAACACAATTGTAGTAAATGTTAAATCTATTTGCAATATCGCATGTGCCTACTACATATTGTGATGAACTTACCAGGATTTTCAACATGTCTCCCACCGTGCGACTCTATAATTCGTATCAAGTCGACTTTCTTGCAGTCGTCTTCATCAGAAATGATGCACAGTTTCCTATCCAGTAGAGCCCTGGAAACAACTGGTACATCGCCGGCCGTTTTCGTTCGGAATCGTTCGGAAACTTGCAGCACGTTCGCGGTACGTTTGCGAAGCGTTGTCGAAACTTGATTTAGTTGAGACTCGTGCACACGCTTTTTGCTCAATTTGATTACTGGACTTCTTGTCTATTTAAAGTATAAAGTTTTATGATAAGTAGAAGTAATGCAAGACATTTGGTGAAATTGGGATGGTATCTCAGGAAAAATCTCATTATACATATATATCTTACTTTAAGACGAAATGATCTTTATACATGAACTGAATCAATTCTGTTAAAATTGGAAAATTGAAAAAATAATTGTATTTGCTAACAAACGAAAAAAACCGACTTCAATTACATCGACAAGTAATACAACGTAAGTAGACGAAAAAAAATTAACAAACGCCTACTAGAGTCGCTACTACGATTCCCCTCGATTTTTCTGGGATGCCATCATCAGATCTCGGTTTACTAATCATGGTACTACCCTTGGGTTACTTCCTTTCCAACAAAAAAAGAATCAGCAAAATCAGTTCACAAACGAAGAAACTATCCGCGAACAAAAAATTAAATAAAATATATATAGGGTCGAATTGAGAAACCTCCTCTTATTTTCGTCGGTTAAAAAGTAAAGTAATATATTTTCTATTCCATATGGTTTCGTAATAAAACCATTATACAAACTCTTAAGATTAATAATATCGGTATAGATGATTGGGGTGTAAGAATAAATAGTGTTTGTGAGCACGTAAACGCACGTCGACGAGTTTGTCGAACTCCTGCAGCGTCATGGCGTCGGCGGCGGGCTTGTCGCTGCGCACGCGCACGACGCGCGGGAAGCGCAGCGTGTACCGCGCGCCGGGGCCCGCGCTGCGGACCAGCTCTGTGGCACGCACCTACTTGATTCCATCAATTGTTGTATTATGATTATACGCTTCAGCCTGTAATATCCCACTACTGGGCATAGGCCTCTTTCCCCATGTAGGACAAGGATCAGAGCTTAATCCACCACGCTGCTCCAATGCGGGTTGGCGGATATATTCCCTACTATGAGTAACGATCGCTATCAGGTGTACATGATAACAACCGGGACCGACGGCTTAACGTGCTCTCCGAGGCACGGTGGGGAGACCCGCAAGGACTGCACAAACACCCAGACCACGGCAAACACCTGTATGGCCAATACAAATGTTTGTCACGTGCGGGGATCGAACCCGCAACCGCCAGCGCAACAGGTACAATCCATGGCTGTAACCGTTGCGCCAACGCGTGTCATTATGATTCGTGATCGTGTATTATGATTTCTACTACCATATATCGTAATTTTTACTGTTTTCTTTTTTTACAACTAGGTCGGCAAAGAAGCATACGGCTCATCTGATGGTGAGCGACACGAAAGCCTGCAGCACCATTACCATCGCGATGCCGACCTTATCCTTAAATCTCCCCCAGTAGCTCTGGTCAACTTACTCACCACAAATCAAAATCAAAAATAAATATATTCAATTAGGCTTCGAAAGCACTTTCGAATTGTCATCTGGTCATTTTACAGGAACACAATACTAATTTAAAGCAGTATTATTTAGCTGTGATCTTCTGTAAGGGGACGTACTTCCTAGTGTGACTGTTACAAATTTTGAGCAAGATAGTTCCTGCTGTGCCCTACCTCAGTTAAACTAACGATTTGTTATCATATATACCTAATAGCGATTGTGATGAGTACATAATATGGAATGTATCCTCCAACCCGTAGTGGAGCGCCGCGGTGGATTAAGCTCCGATCATTCTCCTACGCGGAGACAGCGCCTATGCCCTGAAGTGGAATGTTACAGGCTGAATCGTATCGTATCTTAGTAATGCGAATTCTGTTGTAAGTACAATATTATACATAAAACAAATCGCAACGTATCTGTGAGCTGCTGGACATTTTTTCTATTTCACCCAAATTATTGTTGATAATTTCTCATGTGACTGTAGGTGTTAATGAGAGATAAATCTAATATATAAAATTTTCGTGTCACAGTTTTCGTTGCCATACTCCTCCGAAACGGCTTGACCGATTTTGATGAATTTTTTTGTGATTATTCGGTATCTATGAGAATCGGCCAACATCTATTTTTCATCCCCCTAAATGTTAGGGGTAGTCCACCCCTAAATTTTTATTTTTTATTTTTTAGACAAAATTTTTAATTTCTATTTTTTTATGATACAACATTAAAAAATACATACAACCCTAAATTTTCAACCCTCTACAATCAACCCCTATTTTTAAATAGCGTTTAGCGGCAAGACAACGTTTGCCGGGTCAGCTAGTATTCTATAAAGCTATATGTAATAAAGACGCGTCCGCACCTGGAAGACGACGGAGTGTTCCGGCGGCAGCCAGAAGTCGGGCAGCTCCTTGAAGAGCAGCGCGGGCGGCGGCGGCGCGCGGCGCGAGGCGCGCCACGTGCGCTCCAGCTGCGAGCACACGCGCGCGCGCGCCTCGCGCGACAGCCCGCCCGCCACGCGCCCCACGCACACGTAGCGCGCCAGCCCGTCTGCACGCCGGCGTCATCGTCGCTTCAGCCCCACACACTCCACTGCTGGGCATCGACCTCACACACTCCACTGCTGGACATCGGCCTCCGAAAGTTCGCGCCAAAAATGGCGTGAACTCGTGTGTTTTGCCCATAGTCACCACGCTGGGCAGGCGGGTCGGTGACCGCAGGGCTGGCTTTGTCGCACCGAAGACGCTGCTGCCCGTCTTCGGCCTGTGTATTTCGGTCGGCTTTTTAAGTTCCAAGGTGGTAGTGGAACCGTGTTATCCCTTAGTCGCCTCTTACGACACCCACGGGACGAGAAGAAGGTGGAAGGTGGCTATATTCTTACTACCGTAACCACACAGCATTTCAGGTAACCCGCCTGACTCACCACCGCTTAACTGAAGTGAGGCACAGCAAGAAGTTTCCTGCTCAAAATATGGAGCAGCACCCCTCGACCTCGACCTTCCAGAAGATGCCAGCTAAGTGACACTATTTTCAAGCAAGGTTGTGTTCCTGTTGGTGAGTAAGGTGACCTAAGGTGACCAGAGCTCTTGGGGGAACTGGGGACGGGGTCGACAACACGCTTGCGATACTTCTGGTAATCACTTACCATCAGGTGAGTCGTATGCTTGTTTGCCGATCATAACATACACCGTTACATAAAAAAAACTACTGCTCAATTGGTTATATGCTAATGATCATCCAGTAGCCGAAATTCGACCATAATTTAAACACAGGCTTTAACAATAAACAAAAGAGTATATACGCTTCTGTGTGTCAAATACATAGTAGTGTGTATTTTTTTTTTATTAATTTAATGTTTTTTATTCATTATTACAATAATTGTGTTTGCTCGCAAACGAAAAAAAAAACCGACTTCAATTACATCGACGAGTAATACAACGTAGATCGACGAAAAAATAGTCAAGTAACAACGATTTATCAAAGATTACTCTAGAAGTTGTAATCAGATCACGATGAAATTTAAATGTGACCACATGATAAACATCGGCTTTCGATTAAATTAAAAATCATTAAAATCGGTACACCTAATAAAAAGTTATTGTGGATTTTCAAGAAGTTCCCTCGATTTCTCTGGGATCCCATAATCAGATCCTGGTTTCCTTATCATGGTACTAAACTAGGGATATCTTCTTTCCAACAAAAAAAGAATTATCAAAATCGGTACACCCAGTAAAAAGTTATTGCGGATTTTCAAGAGTTTCCCTCGATTTCTCTAGGATCCCATCATCAAATCCTGGTTTCCTTATCATAGTACTAAACTTGGGATATCTCCTTTCCAACAATAAAAGAATCATCAAAATCGGTACATCCAGTAGAAAGTTATGCGGTATAATACAACGTAGGTCGACGAAAAAAGCGACAAGTAAAAACGCATTATTAGATATAGCTCGAAAAGTAGTTGTTAGATCTCAAATAAATTTAAATGGGACCAATTGGCACATACCAGCTTTCGATTAAAAGAAAATTTGTCGAAATCGCTCCACCCAGTCAAAAGTTCTGATGTAACATACATAAAAAAAAAAAAATACAGTCGAATTGAGAACCTCCTCCTTTTTTGGAAGTCGGTTAAAAAATATTAGCATTTTGCAATCTTTCTCTATATAAACTGAAATAAATGGGCGAAATAATAAGTTTGCGAAATTTAGTACTCCTCCGTCCGCGCAATTTTCGTAAAAAGGGGTACAAAGTTTTTGCTTCGCGTATTAATATTTAAATAAAGGCTTTTCCACCTGATGGTAAGCGGAAACTGCAGCTTGTGGATTATAAACCAGTTAAATAGCCTAAACCAATAAAATTGGCTGTAGCTTATGACGGACATTGTAGCCTATAGATGCCTGCAATCCTCGCAGTTCTAAGGTCCACCTCCACCTTACTCGCCACACGTTACCGATTCTATAACCCGACCGCTAAACTCACTACAGGAACATGAAACTACTTATAAGCAGTATTTAGCTGTGATCTTCTGTAAGGTTGAGGTACTTGTTCAATCGAACTTCTCCAAGTTTTGAGCAAAATATTTTTTGCTGCTACCTACTTCGAATTGTTACTCACTGCTAATTGATTTAATAAATACTTCGTTTGAAAACATTGGTACTTGGAGAATTATAAAAAAATTGGATCAAACAAAATAGTCTATCCCAAAATAAAACTTAATAGTTGGACTCCGTCGCAGAAGATAATACAGAGATCTTATATTAATATCTTCTAACTTTGGCCTAAATTTTTGGGTAGGTAAAGCTGCCCAAAATATTGCAGTAATTTAAATATACTACTTGCTAATAGTATATTGTTACGTTATATCCAAAAACGTTACCTGGCCTGACATCGATACAAGCAACGTGAAAGCTCTTAGCGCGGCCCTGCCTTTTGTTTTCAGCTTCATCGGCACCAATTACTACTAAATCCAAATCCTCCATAGTGTCGTCGGTGTACTACAAAATAAATTACATATATTTTATTTACGGAATTGATAATATTTATCAAACAGTATTTAGGTCTAATGGCAAAAGTATAAGGTAAGTTCAACGTATGAAAAACGCTGTGTGGTTACGGTAGTGACGAATATAGCCTCCTCCTCTCTTCCCGTGGCTGTCGTAAGAGGCGACTAAGGGATAACAAAGTTTCAGTACCACCTTGGAACTTAAAAAGTCGACCGATGGTGGGATAACCACCCAACTGCTAGCTTTGAAATACACAGGCCGAAGACGGGCAGCAGCGTCTTCGGTGCGATAAAGCCAGCCCTGCGGTCACCAACCCGCGTGCCCAGCGTGGTGACTATGGGCAACACACATGAGTTCACGCCGTTTTTGGCGCGATTTTTTGGAAGCTCATGTCCAGCAGTGGACTGCGATAGGCTGAAATGATGATGATGATGATCAACGGATGAAACTTCATCAAAATCTAAGGCCAAAACTAAAACCACATTTCTGAAGAAGAGAAAAAATCTTCTATACCCACGAAACAAAAAAATGTAAAAAATCTTGAACTTTGTAGTTCGTATGTACCTCGGGTTTAATTTTGTACCAACCCGCGTTGCGCTTGTTGGGACAGTAATATGATTTCACATCTTTGACAACGATACCCTCGTCTTGGTTGTCGATGGCGGCGTTCAAGGCGTCCAAGATGTCTGTACTGAAAATGGTACTTATGTTACATTCTCTTTCAGATGATAACAGGCTTATTTGGGAAACTGTAATAATGTCTGTAACCATCATATTAACTATCTATAATAATTTTTCATCGTCTTGTCCTCTCTTGAAAGGTAAGATTGCTCTTATAAGAAAACAAAGACTTACACGCAACCTATATGTGAAAATAAATAAATAATAATATTCCAAAAAAATTCATACTAGATATTCTGTATTTTAAGGAATTAACGCCCAGTTGCACGAAACAAAATTAAACTTTAAGTAGAGATTAAACTAATTTAATCACAATAATTTCATACAATTCTTGCAATTAAATTAGTTTAATCACTACTTAAATTTTAATTTCTTTTCGTGCAACTCGGCGTTAAAAAGATAAAATTTAACATGGTACTTATTTTATGAGCTGGAGTACAGCATCAAACATCTTGCTCAACACTTGGAGTAATTGAACTGGTGAGATCCCATCAAAGCCTTACAGAAGATATCAGTCAAATAACACTACTCATAAGTACTATTGTGTTATGTAGTAAGGTAGCCGTCGAGACGTCGTGGAGAGGTTCGGAGGTACAGTCGGCAACGCGCTTTTGATGCTCCTTGTATTGCAGACCTCTAAAGGCTACAATAACCGCTAACCACCTGGCGAATCGTACGCTTGTTTACCACCCTAGTAGTATAATAATTTTATTTGCTCGCAAACAAAAAAAAAAAAAAAAACAAGAAAACCACGAAGAAAACCGCGAAAAAATAGTCAAGTAAATACGCGCTATCAAAGATTACTGAAAAAGTCCTCATCAGATTTCGAACAAATTTAAATGAGACCACACGAGAAGCACCACCTTTCTATTAAAACAGAATTATAACATAAATAAAAAAAATTCTAATTGAGAACCTCCTTTTTTTTAATCGGTTAAAAAATAATTATAATAAGTATCAAAAACTAGCATCCAGTAAACCTAATACCTGTTTTTAACAATAGTCCGTTTGCTGTGTTGTATTACGCCAGGTACGTCAATGAACAGTGAGTCCAATATCTCGAGTCTCTCATTCAGTGGCATGCCGCCATTCTGCGAAGAACCAATGAGCGATTTTCCGTTATAATATAAAATATCGAAAGCGCAAAAACATGGACGAAACGATGAATTATCCGTTATCTTCTTGATATCGTATGACATTCCTAAAATTATTTTACATGATTAGTATAGAAGTATTAAAAAATTTCGATCTAAAATATATTTGCAGCATTAAATAGAAAAAAATAGTCACATAAAAGATCACAGAAAGCACAGATAATAAATTCTTAGACAGAACGTGGTTTTAAAATTTAAGCCGATTTCTATATTCAAAAACCCATTCGTTCCAGATAAATCAATCGAATTTAAAAGTCATGTAACACAACTTAACATAAAGAACCCACTAACCTTCGCAATTTACTTAGTAATTTGTAACAGTAATTTAAAATTTAACAAGTCACCTTTACATCCAAAGCATTGATCTTCCTTATGCCATCCCATCATTTCACCGTCTATAATAAAATTACGAACATCAGACGAAAAGCAGTCTTTTAAGTATGGCGTCAATGATCCAGAATCATAAGTTCTTCCATAATTTTTTGAAAACGTGAAGCTGTTCCTCGAAAAATATTCGAATATACCATTTTCCATGTGTATCTGCAATACATATTACAGATTTTTATTAAATACTTTAAGGTTGTGTAATAATATTGCTTACGAATAGATACCAAATTAAGGCCTATCTATCATATCATCAGCAGCTACTGCCGTATTTCTGTGCAGTGTTAGGATTTATTTCCGTATATTGTTACTCATACAAGATCGTGTTTAAGTGTTATTTTATTTGATAATTAAAAAAAACTCCATAAACCATAACACAAACCACGTCGAAGTACAAAAATATTTTTATTAATATTGTAATCGACAATTCCTGTTACAACTTGATTGAGATTTCGTCAGGATATTCGAGAATGTTAATGTTTCGCATCTACGTAGCGTGTTATACTTATGTGTGTTTATGTATTTTTAATTTATTCTTGGAACCATTAACCTGGAACCTCTCGCCATCAAATTTGTCTTCTACGTGGTACGTGATATTAGCAGAAAGCTTATGAACATCTGTCACGTCCAGTCGTTCAGACAGCATCGGTTTCACAGCGAAGAACAACTTAACACCGACCTCATCCGAACTCTTAGTTCCAGACGGAACATCACTGTTTTTTAATTCCTCACAGACCTTAGACAGTAAAAAATGTTAAAAATAAAAATGAATACATAATGTTTGATTGACAACGATATAGAAAGGGTCAGAAGTTACCTTCAGTAGGTTTGTACAGTTTTGATAAAGATCCACTGCATTTGGGTGAAAAGTTGCTAATATTCGATTTTCACTCATTTCTAGTTTTAAGTTTTTTAGTATAATTCTCAAGAACCATTTGAATTCCAGTGCTGTTAATTTTTTTATAGCATAGCTAAAGACTTCATCCAAAAGCACTAAAAATAAAATACAGAAATATTTACTTAACTAATGTTGTATTAAAATATCTGTGTGGTAGGTATATTGCTTTATGTTATGTTTTATTGAAGAGCTTAACGTTTTGTAACTTTTAAATAAATAAATAAATAAAGGGCACGATATGGTAGTGTTGAATTACGACAGTATGTATGTATTAAGCGACGTATAACTCTTCTTTAGAAGTTGCTTACATCAGGTTGGAGTAGGAGCACGTCTTTTTGGAAGCAGAACAGAATTCCAAAGGCGGTCAGCTTCAACAGTAACGGAATTAGAACAGAAGGAAGATGTATTAGAAGGAGTTAGAGTAATCGGAGATATTGTTGTATTTGCGAAGCCCAAATATGAACCGTATACAGAAATTTTGGAGGCGCTCAAGTTTGTTAAGTTGGTGCTCTGTATAATCTAGAAAACATGCGCCTGCACGGTAGGTACGTTACTTTGACAGCCTTGCACAGGTATTTAAAAAAGTATCCCACTGACAGGCAGCCATGGAGCTGTATTATTGTATGTATGTACTGATAAATAAATAAATGCGTCACACTCAACGGCCCCAGTAGGATTGTATCCTGTGTCGGGGGTCTGGAAGCACACACAATACACTAGCACAAAAATTTCTTACCGATAGACAGACCACGACAAACATCTATGTGGCCAATATAAAAAATTGTCATGTGCGGGGTTCGAACCCCCGACCGCTAGCGCAACAGCGCTACGCCAACGCGTCTTCGATTATATAAGTATCTACGATAAAAATAGTTACCTTGTCTGCGATAGTGACTCGCTTCGCCAATATTTTTTTATAAATGGATAATGATTCAGACTATAAAATCCATTGCTGGGCATTGGCCTACCACGCTGCTTCAATGCGAGTTGGCGTATATATTCCCAGCTATGAGTAACGATCGTTATCATGTGTCTATGATATCAACCGGGACCGATGGCTTAACGTACTCTCTGAGGCACAGACCCACGAGGATAGACACGGAGACCGGTACAAAAAATTTGTTAAAATATAAAAATTCACTACGACCGGGACTCGAACCGCCACCGCGAATGTGTAGGCGCCAACATGACACACACAACTACACCAGAGTCATAATATAAATAGGTACATAATTGCATGAAAAACATACCTCCTTTATTATCGACATCGGCCCTCGCAATATTGTCAAGAATTTCATTAATATCACCTATTGTTAAAATTGACGACTTCTGAACAAATCTACTTTTCAAAACAAAATATGCTATGCCAGCGAAATCACCCTCCTGGGATGAACTGTGAACGGAACTGAAGTTTGTTAATTTTTGAGCATCTGGTGACTGCGGAGTCAGTGATAAAACTTTTACTAACAAGTTTCCAAGCTTTTTTTCCTTTAAATTATACGCATTTCTTTCCCGCTCACACTGTGGCATCAGTAACCTCAAAATTGGATACAACGTAGCGTCCTGAAAGTTTTTGTTTTTATTATATAATATTCATTTGTTTAGTTCAAAAACTTGCTTTTAAAACCATTATTATATAAGTGACTGGGTACGATTGTGAAAGAGAAAATTAATGATAATATAGATATCGTAAATGAGGAATCTGGACAAGTTTACGTCACATAATTGTGTTTGCTCGAAAACGAAAAAAAACCGACTTCAATTACACCGACAAGACTAAATAATACAACGTAAGTATGTAGTAACGTAATAATGAAGTAAATACGCGCTATCAAAGATTACTCAAAAAGTAGTCATCAGATCCCGATCAAATTTAAATGGGACCACAAGACAAGCATCCGCTTTCGATTAAAACAAGAAGAAAGAAGTTGGCGTGACGTGACGTGGCGTTGCATTGTCTCATAAATACGCGTCATCAAAGATTACACAAAAAGTGCTCATTATATCTCGATCATATTTAAATGGAACTACATGACAGCACAAAAAATTAGCCACAGATATTAGCTTTTGATTTATAAAAGGAACATCAAAATCGGTGTACCCAGTAAAAAGTTATGAGGTAAAATACAAAAAACAGTCAAGTAAATATACGTTAGCAAAGATTACTCAAAAATTAGTAATCAGATCTCGATCAAATTTAAATAAGACTGCCTGACACGCATTACCTTTTGATGAAAATAAGAATAATCAAAATCGATAAACCCAGTGAAAAGTTATCAGGATTAATACAGCGTAGATCGACGAAAAAATAGTCAAGTAAATATGCATTATTCGATATAACTTTAAAATGTCATGGTCAGATCTCAATCTATAATATAAAAATGAGTCGCTGAATGTGTTGCTAAGCACAAAACTCGAGAACGGTTGGACCGATTTCGCTGCTCCTCTTTCCTTGAAGTACGAGGATGGTTCTTACGGAGAGAAAATTCTAAAAAAAAAATTTAATTTCCTGAAAAAGTCTAAAAACAACATTTTTCTATACTCCCATACAAAAGATTTGTGATAATACTTAAAAGTCAATTTGAACTTTAATACCATACGATAAAGTTTGTGTTAGGCGATACTAAGTTCGCCGGGTCAGCTAGTTAAATCTAAATGGGACTACATGACACGCAACACCTTTTAATTAAAACAAAATTCATCTAAATCGGTCCACCCAATCAAAAGTTCTGATAATGATAACATACCTACATACAAAAAATACAATCGAATTGAGAACCTCCTCCTTTTTTGGAAGTCGGTTAAAACGCACTCACTTCATTAGACCTATTATCTGTATTTGTTGCATACATTTTATATTATATCTTTTAGTAGGATGTATGAAGAAGAGCGCATTACCACCTAAAGACCATGCTACTAGTATTTAAGTGTATAATCTATGGACCATGCTTACCATGTTATTTTACATTAATTTGACTTGCTTGCTTACCACTACTATAAGTCTTTCACTACAGACTGATTTTGAATATATTGTGTATTCACAAAAGTTATGTTCAATTTAAATCTGACTGATTTTTAGCCGACTTCAAAAAAGAAGAAGTTACTCAATACAACCGTTTATATATATGTATGTATGTATGTTCGGGGATAAAACTTCGTCGTTTATGAACCGATTTTGATAATTCTTTTTTGTTAGTAAAAAGATATCCCAAGTGTGGTACCATAGTAAGGAAACCAGGATCTAATAATGAGATTCTAGAGAAATCGAGGGAAACCCTCGAAAATCGTAATGACGACTAGTGCGTTTGTTCATTTTTTCGTCTACTTACGTTGTATTACTTGTCGATGTAATTAAAGTCAGTTTTTTTCGTTTGCAAGCAAACACAATTATTTTTAAACTGTCCCATTGGGCGATAATTTCGTTATCAAGAGTATTTTTTATACACACACATATTATGAAACATTGAAACGAGCGGCAGCCGCTCCAAAAAAATCGTAATCAGGTTGTGCATTTGTACCAGGAACTAAAGTACTTGTATGCGGAACATTTTTCTGGTTATAGATTTCAATAAATCGGTGGGCATTATGAGGATAAAAATGGTTAATCCGACTATTTCACTACCTACATAAATTATTTAATTAAATACAGTAGGTAGGTATATACATATTTTAAAACTGAATTTTAACGAATAACAATTATGCAACTGTCTATCTATAGATAGACAAATGTAAGTAATATTTATATAATCAAGCATTGATGATCAAGCAAAAAAACCGTCACAACTGTACCTAATAGGTATGTATCTGAAGAAATATTATAGCTGTTTATAAATTATTTTTTCTGTGTATTGCTCATATTAGAGTGAATGTAAAAGTTTTATCATAAAGGTAAACAAAGAAACAGAAAAGTTAGTCTATTAGGTATTTGAGATGGGGATGACCTTTACCTTTTCGACTTTTGTATTTGCACTTTTAAGTCTTACATTATTCAAAAACGTTGCCAGTATTTTATTTTGTTCTTGTTTTTGCCTCTTCTTTTTATACAATTGCTCGAGAACTTCACATAAATCTCCAAATAAAATAAGATTTGCCGGAAATACATTTGTCACTGCACTCATGTTTATTCTTCTAAGCTAATCTAAAAAGAAGTGAGAAATAACTAAAATTTTATAGCATATAGCATTATTAATATGGTGGTTATAATTGTCAATAAAATATACAGTAACATTAAAAATATATATAAAAAATTTAATTGAAACAAGTCCTATGTAAGTATGCGATGTAGTGAAATGCAAGTAAATAACAGAAATAAATAAATAATAAATAGATAAATATTAATAATAACTATATATAAATAAATATATTTTAAAAAACCCTTACTAGCAGTAACATAGGCAAGTGTATATTGTAAGAACATGAGTGTAGGGTAACTAGCAAATAAGTGTAAATATAGACATAGATACGAAAAATAATAATAGGTATGTTCAGAAATTACGAATTAATGAACAATGTGTATACTTTTCCATCAAAGTGTAAGGAAAAAAAAAAGACAAAACAAAAAAAAACCGTCAGTGTCTGACCACGTCCTACTGTTACTAGGCAGTCACAGGACTGTCGAGTTGTAGTTGTAATGAAAAATCGCCTGTGATATTATAATAATGCATGCATGTTTAACAAAAGGCATAGGCATTTTAAGCCCGTGGATGTTAATTTTTAAATAAATAAAAAAAAAAAATTTCAACAAGTTCTACGAAGGCATTAAAACACAATTTAATGATTTGGTGTTTATTCAAATAACTAAATATTTCATCATGTATCTTCTTGCAATTTCCGGTGACTGGTCTTTATACAATACATAAAGATTATATGCTGTTTCTTTCGTTAAATCCACTACTCCATGCTTTTTACATGTAGTAATTGGACCACATTCTAACACTTTCTCATAATATTCAATTGCTAAGTTATTAATACTCAACATCTGATATGCCCTGCCTATGTTGTAATAAGCTTCTTGGTCACATTTTCTCAGTTGTTTATATGTAAGAAGATAAGATAATCCTTGTAATATTAAATTGTGATGTTTATCCACTGTTCTCTGGGCTGCCATTGCAAGTATTGTTACTCCAATTAGTAAAGCTGACAAGGGTTCCCTACATTGTACATGATATTCCAAAAAATATTTTAAAGCAACAAGATATCTACCTGATATTAAAAAATTGTTTCCCAAAAACATATGTTTAACAATATTATAATCTTTTTGAAAAAGTCTAGATAAAAATTTTCCTTGAGTATTGTCGTCTAAAGAGTTAACAACATAACTTAATAAATTATATGTTCGTGGGCCAGGATATTTTGCTGCAAATTCCTTAATAAATCTTATTGCATTTGTAAAATCACGATTCAAAAGGCAAGCTTGGAAACAGTAAAATTCAATTGCATGGCGATACTGTGCTAGTCCCTTAGACATCATGGCATAAAATGTTAACCTTTGCATTGTACAATAAAGTTTGTGGTCACAAGCAATTTTAAGTAGCTCTTTGAAAAATTCATATTCCTCATTCGGTGATAGTTGAAATGCTTCATCTTCAAACTGAATATCATCCTCATGAAAAGTACTCTCACCCCTCATGGTACGAAAATTATAAATAAGTTCTACATTACCTTTACTTCTACAGGCTAACTTTAATTCTTCTTGATTTCGAAATTTTGTTAAATCTTTCGAAAATAGTGCTTCTCCAACTTCTAAGTATTTTAGTAGATCATTTTGACTTTTTAACAACTTACATTGTTCATACAATAAACTAGCACTAACTACATACTTATAATCTTGTTGTAAAATTTTTAATGCTTCTGTTATCTCACCTCGGTCTTTTAAAATTGTGAAAAGTTTTCTACAAGCATCAGGGTGCTGTGGTACATGTTTTAATACTTTGTAGTATGCTTGCATAGCGTCATCTTCTCTGCCCAATTTGAGTAAGCATTCTGCATATTTAAGCCAAACAGCTCCTAGATCAAAATTAGTATTTTCTACGAGAGGCTCCAGTAGCTTAATTGCCATCTCATAATGACCCTCTGATGAAAAAGCTTCCTCTATATCCATATAAAGGTCTCCAGCTTTTTCGACATCACTATTTAAAAAATCATTTAATAAATTTTGTACAAGACTGAAAGCTCCTAAGTGAATGAAACATACTAATAATTTACTTTTCAAATCCACAGCCAAATTACCAGGTGTGGTACAACTTAAGTAATTAGTATGCTCCTCTATTTCATCATTAGCGTTCTTGACTGTTTGTATTTCAGCTTCAATTTCAACACCTATATTAGATACAAAGATATCTATACATGAGTGGTATTGTTTTTGTGAAATAAGTAACTCGAGTAATATATTTATATCTGCAAGGGTGAATAGTGACGAGCATTTCTTATATGCTGTAAACATAACTTCAGCTGCCTTTTCAGGTTCTGAAGTACTATGATACATAGTGGCTGCCAGTTTTGCATACTTCATTAAAATTTCTCCTTCACTTGATGAAAAACAATTAACTATCTTATGATAACATTTTACTCTTGTAATATTTAAAGTGTTGAGTGGATATTTAGTTTCCTCTAATTTTGTTAGAAATTCAAGTCTTTTCATATGAGCCTCAAAATTTTGTGGTTCAGATTTTATTGCCTGACTATAACAAATCATTTCTTGTTTTACATCATTCACTTGTTTGCACATTCCAGCCAGTCTCCACCAATGCTCTGCATCTGAGTGACTCAAATGAGCAGCTAATAATAAAAACTGCAAAGATTTTTCGATATCATGTTCATATATTTGTGCTAATGTTTGGTATGGTTCTGCAGCAGAAGGTAATTGTTTGATAATTTCATGGCACATTCGTTCAGCCATATCAATATCTCCACGTGCAAATCGTAAATTTGCCTCACCCATTAACCCCATCAGAGCTGGAGATAAACGTGTTCCTCTGCGTCTTCTGATGTTGATTTTTTCTACTAATTGTATTGACTGTGTGGAATCCTCATTGTTCTTTTTTAATTCTTCAAATTCCTCATCGTCTTCTCCGTTGCACCATTCGCTTGAATATTCAGCAAACGACATCTCACCGCTCAAAAATTTATTGGTCAACTCATTATCCACATCCATATCTTGTCTATTTTGTTGAGACGTACTAGGCTGGTGTTTATCCATTTTTTGTAACCTTTTAAATGGTTAACTTACAGACGTATGATTATTTTTTAATAAAACATTTAAAAAAATAGTCATTCAATTATGTAAAAGGTTAAAATTTAACTTTACGAATGTCTTGTGTACTCACTTTTTTCTTGTACATAAATGTTCCTTCAATCATGTAAATTAGCGTGTTAAAGCTCAAAATAATAAAACGAGTTTCCCAGTACGGTTATATTGAGTTTGTTATTATTTAATGACAAAATTTATTGAGCAGGAGCAGCCTTTGAGGTGAGATGAGATTATATCACTTATCAATCACTTATATTATGCAAACATGTCAAACAAATGCAAAGTTATTTTACTCTTTGAACAAATGCCAAACTCTGCCAAAGACTCAAAGAGTATAACGTCACCACAGACTAGGGATGCTCACGTAAAAAAAGGCTTAACGTTTCTATTCTTTCTACCAGGGACCAGGGCTAGGTAACGATACCGGTAACATTACCTCGACGTCACTAAATATTTTCTTTTTTACCACGCTCCTGACGTCATTAATCAAGACGTTTTTATCAACACCTACTAAACCTCCTTCTCTGTAAGACACGTGGGGGATGGATAAGATCGGTAATAGGGTGTGGCATTAAATTATAACGTTATGCAATCGAATAAAAATAAATAATAGTAAATACGAGCTTTTACGTACCCTACAAATACAAATACCCACTCGGGATGGATATTTGTATTTGTACATATATTTGTTTCCGGTTTGACTGTTGATACTTGTCACTTCACCGTGCCATAAAGAGCACGTTAAGTTGTCATGTGTCAGTCCCGGTTGATATTAAAAAATACTTATATTAACGAATGTATAAACTCCATTTTTGGCAATATTTTTACACGAGAGCACTTAAGTATTTCCACCATCGGGTATTTGCCTTTGGATCTGGGTATATCATGTGGAAACCTACAAAAGCTCAAGTAAGTAGGTACGTGTCGATGACCATTATGAAAACAACTTAATTCAATAACATACAGCAATAGTTTAAAATAACCAAAATAACTCAGCAAGTTAAACTTTATAATAAAAATTTACGAATTTCGGCGACTACGCTAAAGATTCGGAAGAATCAGAGTATGGTGTCATCGATAGGCCACAATACCACGGTACAATTGAGGAGTTACGTCGCCTTAATAGTTGCGCTTTTCTTTTCAATTTATGACCGCCAGAGGCATGACTATCAATGGGTGTGCTGTCCAATGAAGACAGAATAGCATTCTGTCTCTTTTTCTATCACACGGTACACATTTATGTTTTAAAATATAACCAATTACAATGGAGCGTCATCCGGCGAGCGAATCAACCGGCGTGCGCAGTGCGAACTGCACATTGCACCACATGACCGCACCCATCGATAGCAGAGACGTACAGCGGCGTTGACGCGAACGAAAAGTTATGAAAATATCGTACTAATCTCTCACCATTGAAATCGGGCTTAGTTGCATGATCTGTATATAAGACCGTGCACAATACATTACTTGAGTACTTGACACTCAGTTTGAGTTTGCCATACTGATATATTTTTTAAATTTGGCGCGTTTTTGTTTCAGTTTCTAATTTCATTAGCCAGACTAATATAGTAGATTCCTCTTTATACCATAGTACTCTGTGATAGTAGAAGACTCGAACCTAAGTTGATCTTCACCGAGCTGATAATAGAATGAAACATACTTTATAATAAATTACTATATTTAGATAATATATTAAAAATGGGTTGCCTAAAAAAATCCTGGACCGACTATTTTTAATTATTTTCAAATAAAAATCTGATTTGATAGTAAATGATAGTATTTGATAGTAGTGATAGAAACGTATGGACTGTCAGCCGTTAGGATGCCTATTTTTTTACTGGATTGCCAGGTATGTAGAGAAAACTGGCATCGACATACTTGTTTATTCACATTCATATTCTAATTCTAAAAATAATTAGGTTCGGATCTTAGACCAGTGGGTAATATATCCGCCAACTCGCAGTAAAGTAGTGTGATGGATTATGCTCTAATTCTTCTCTTACATGAAGAAAGAGGCCTATAGTAGTGTAAATAATGGTCGTAACTATCTTTAACTAGATCCATAAAAATATGAATGTTAGTAGTAGTACATTTCGTCAGGAGTAAAATCAATAAAGTTTTAGAATAGGAACCAATTATGAAAAGCGCACGAGGGAAGTACGACCAATCATACATATAACTATATTATTACTTCGCCCCTTTGCCTCCATTTTACCACCAGAGACCTAAAATTTATTTCTGTGCAGGAAAGTCAGCGCTCAATATTCGCGCCGATAATAAATTCCATGTTTTAAATATATGATGCTTATTGTAGTATAAGCATCGTATATTCAAAACATTGAATTAAATCGATGAAATTATTTTAATTTTATTTTTATTTTGTAACGCATTATACAATCATAGATCAATACCCTAATAATATAATTAAAACACACGAATTCTTCATGAAATTTATAATCTCATAGATAAATTATTAAATCAGCTATCACACTAAACTCAGTACATTTTTAAACAATAAAAAAAATTGTGTTCAAATCAAATAAAAAAGACGTCTTATTACAACTATCATATAAAAATGATTTGATAAGTTTTTATCTTAACAATTTTTTTCCAGTAAAAAAGCTATAAGTTTATTTCAATTTAACAATTATTTTAACATTCAGTGAAACAATAATTATTTTTACAGCTTACAAGGTAAAAGGTAGCTACTGTAACAGTAGTCACAGGCAATTTTGATTTCTTTGAAAATTTTCAACACTCAAAAATTTACGATTTAGAAATTTGGTAATAAAATTTAATTTCGACATAATGTTAGCTTCATTATTTATACCTTAGTTTACACTAATTTGAAACCGATTTATTTGTGCACTATATATTTTTATCAGCTTATGTTATTTTTTAATAAATGAAGAAGGTAGTATCATTTTTCTACACTCGCAAAAAAAAAATATACCGACCCTACCCCATAGTTATCGTATCTTATATTATGTTTTATATATTTCTTCGAAATAATGATTGTGTAATTAGAATATTAGTACATAAAAATCATACTCATAATCATACTAATCATATCGTCTCAACATACTGGGCGTTGCAGACCTTAATTCAGTAATAAAATTTTAAAAATGGTCATCATGCCTTACATTGGAAAACCGATTTTTCTGAAGATTATTATCTAAAGGGCTTAAGGCGAGATCACTCTACGCCGCACAGAAGAAAAGATATGAACGTAAACTCGAGTTAAATCTCGTAATCATGCAGTTACCTAATCAATTTTACATGTGAATTTATTAATAAAACTACACATTAGGTAACTTTTAAAATAACTGAGATTGTGACAATGTTCAGTAAAAGTGCTATACACTTTTTTAAACATTTTAAATGCAATAAATAAGTTTAGAAGAAACAACCGGTATAAAATTTGTTGCATAAATAGCATCTACATTATCAACCTTTTCATTTTACGTCGTGGTCTTGTAATAAAATATTACCGCTATATTAGAGGTTGAATAACGTGTAATTTCACAATACAACTTTCGCAAAGGTACGTTTCGTAACCTTTGAGTTAATAAATTATAACATTTCATTTGAGTTAATAAATCATAACGTTCTTTGTTAATCTGTTATCTAAATAAATTATTTTATAATTCATTGTGGTTAAACTTCTCATTAGGTATCCAAAACTCGAGGGCTGAATCACAGGTGCCAACAGCTAATACTCCATTTAGGTACTGCAACTGAAAATAAATAATCCCAAAGTAATATATAAAAATTTAGATAATGGCACTAAGCTCGGAAACCAATTAAGAAAATTATGTATGAAACACTACAATATGATTTATAGAATCAAAATAGTACTAAATGAAACTCATTATGGTATAATATTTAAATAAAAAGTGTGTGTGTACTTATGTACGCACGTAAGAAGTTCTATAATATACTTCATTGGCTAGCTAACTTCACGTTGCTAACTTCTTTGTTGAGTAGCTAACGTCAGGGTGTCGGTTTTTTTTTGTGACGGTGTGCATGGTGCGCATCGTAAGAATTTACTCTCATAATTTTTCCCTAACGCGCCAAAAGAAGTATAACTTAAAAAAAAAAGTCAAATGTAACACTAAGTATCTATTTATCTATAATATAAAAATGAGTCGCTGAATGTGTTGCTAAGCGCAAAACTCGAGAACGGTTGGACCGATTTCGCTAATTCTTTTTTTAAAATATTCCTTGAAGTACGAGGATGGTTCTTACGGAGAGAAAAATTCTAAAAAAAAAAAATTTTAAATTTTCTGAAAAAGTCTAAAAACAACACTTTTCTATACTCCCATACAAAAGATTTGTGATAATACTTAAAAGTCAATTTGAACTTTAATACCATACGATAAAGTTTGTGTTAGGCGATACGAAGTTCGCCGGGTCAGCTAGTTTATTATAAGATAACCTATTACTAAAAGTATATATTTACTAGCTGACCTGGCCAACTTCGTCCGCCTTATTTTTTTATTCTTAAATATAATAATTAGATATATTAAAATAAAATATAGCATATCTTTCAAGTTGGTTCAAACCGCACACGGTGTGCAAATTTGATTAAAGTCGATTAAGTAGTTTAGGAGTCCATCGCGGACAAACATCGTGACGCGTAATTAATATATATTAAGACTAGCTGTGTCCGCGGCTTCGCCCGCGTTGAAATCAGTGTGTCACAAAGTTTTCCCGGCAAACTTCCAGTGAAACTCTCATCAAAATTGGCTTAGCCGTTCCGTAAACCTTCCTCTTGAAGCCCTCTCTCTATTGGTGAAACCGCATGAAAATCCGTTCAGTAGATTTTTAGGGAATCGATCACATACACTTTTGGGGACTTTGTTTTATAATACACTAACAGTCGCCCGCGACTACGTCCGCGTGGTTATGAAGATATGCGTTTCTATTAAGATCTTTTATGCAAATTATTTTTTTATCTCAGTCACTTTAAATGCTTATCACACTGAGTAACTTTTTAAAAGACACAATTTAGTATAATTTAATAGTTGTTTTTATAAAACCTTACTATACACCACATTTTTAGTTTTATTTTCCGACTGCAGTATAAATAGCCTATCAGAACACCTCCCAATTAAACCACCTTAGCGGTGGAATATCGCAAAATTCGCTCTTAGCGGACGTCTACTAACTATAGTCTACCTCCCTGCCAAATTTCATCTTTGTCTATCCTGGATGGATGGACCATCCAGCGGTTTTTGAGTTCTCGTGATGAGTGAGTCAGTGACTTTCTCTTTTATATATATGCATTATTTGGACACCTCTTCACTATCTATAGAGCATACATTTTAAATTTCAAGTCACAAACATAGGACTTTCATATAAACTGTCAACCCCCGTTTTATCCCCTTAGGGGTCGAGTTTCGTAAAATCCATTCTTAGCGGATGTTTACGCCATATAAGGAACCTACCTGCCAAATTTCAAGCTTGTGTTATAGTTTCGGAGATTTCGTGATGAGTGAGTCAACCTACCATCCCCCGTTTTAACCCCAAAAGGGAGTTGATTTCTAAAGATACATTATTTGGACACCTTGACACCATCTATAGAGCTTACATTTTAAATTTCAGGTCTCTTACTTCAAAAACATAGAACTTTCATACAAACTTCCAACCCCCGTTTTACCCTCTTAGGGGTCGAGTTTCATAAAATCCGTTTTTAGCGGATGTCTACGTCTACGTCTATAAGGAACCTACCTGCAAAATTTCAAGTTTGTAGATTTTATAGTTTCGGAGATTACAGTTAATGGTAATGATTACCTGTGTGACATCAACAGTGCTGGTATGTATTTTTTGATACTCTGTAGGTGGACTTGAGTTGTACAAAAATTTAATTTCACCTCTGTCAGAACAAGCAATTAAAGTTCCTTCACCCTGATGACATCCCGCTACTCTATTTGAAGGTTGTGTGATAGAAGGTTCTTCCCACAACTCATGTGTTCTAACGTAGGTGTGGTTGTCGGGGTCAAAAAGATGCAAACATCCCTTAGAATCACCAATATACATTGCATATGTATTCCAGCTCATACAAACTGGGTACGCCTTCTCTGATGGCATTTTAATATCGGTTTTCAGTATTTTTCCAGCTACACTGTCAAATATAGCTAAAGTCTTATCTTCACTCACTGACGCAACTTGATCCTTATGAATTGTTAGAGATAGAATTGGACCTCTGTGAGGTTTATAAACATGTATTGGATTGGGCCCACATCGAACATCAAACCTAAGTATCTTTTTAGAATATAACCCGGCCATCACATTATTTCCATAAGCAACCACAGAAAGAGCAGACATACCACAACTGAAATTAATACAATAATTATGAAAGAAAATATTCTTTAATAGTTATGTTTGCTTGCAAAATGACATCCACATTACATTACATCGACAAGTAATACAATGTACAGGTACACGAAAAAATCGTCAAGTAAATAAGCATTATTAAAGATTAATTTAAATGGGACTACATAAGAAGCATCAGTATTTTCGATTAAAACAATAATTATCAAAATCGGTACACCCAATGAAAAGTTATTTGGTATGATATAACGTAGGTCGATGAAAAAAAGAGTCGAGTAAATACAGAATATTAAATACTAGCTGCTGCCCGCGACGTCGTCTGCGTGAACGCTATACAGCACCAAAAATACCTACGATTATACCTTTTGAAATAACATTCATTTACCCGTTTCTTCTTTACATTTCACAGAATGCGTTGAGGAAATAAAGGTTCACTGCTCGTTCCCGGCAGGTGATAGCGTGATAATATGTAGCCTATATGTTGACCCGACTTCTTAATAATATTCGCGCCAAATTTGAAGTAAATCCATGCGGTACTTTTTGAGTTTATCCCGGACATACATACAGACAAACAGACAAAAATTCTAAAAACTATTTTTTTAGCTTCTGTATCGATTGTAGATCACACCCCAAGTATATTCTTTTAAAAAAATACTCAATGTACAATTTTGACTTTCCTACCATTTTATTATATGTATAGATAGATAACTCGAAAAGTACTTATCAGATCTAAATTAAATTTGAATGGACACATGACACGCACCAACTTTCGATTACAAAAAAAAAAATTATTGAAATCGGTCCACCCAGTCAAAAATTCTGAGGTAACATACATTAAAAGCTTTATTAGCTGTGTGGCTACGGCAATGAAGAACATAGCCACTCCCTCTCTTCCTGTGTGTGTCGTAAGAGGCGACAAAGGGATAACACAGTTCCACTACCACCTTGGAACTTAAAAAGCCCACCGACCACCAACCCGCCTGCCCAGCGTGGTGACTATGGGCAAAACACATAAGTTCACGTTATTTTTGGCGTAAACTTGTGGAGGCCTATGTCCAGCAGTGGACTGTATAAGCTGTAATGATGATGATGATTTTGAGAACATGAAAAACTAGTGTCTAATTGAATTTTTTTTTGTTTTTAATTTCGATTTTTTATAAAAAATTAACTATTGGTTCTTTTCTGAAAATCTGTAAAAAAATCCTGAGACCACCATTTTGTTAATTTAAAAAGAAAAAACAGCTTCGATCAGGCACTAGATTATCTATATAAATAAAAATGAATGTTGTTAAGCGCATAACTCGAGAATGGCTTGACCAATTCGCCTAATAATTTTTTTTTTTACTTTTGACAGAACGAAGTCTGTCCGGGCAGCTAGTCTATTAATAAAACTATTTTTTTTTCGTCCGATTGATTTTAGATGAATCTCCAAGGATACGTGATGGTCACCGCAAGGAGCTTTAGATGGAACTGGATGAACAACAAACACAGCCATTACTTTTAAATTATTAACTTTTTTTCTCTCTGACTTGACTTGAACTTACTATGCCATGTTTTTACTTTTATAAAATAAAATAATTTACTGGAAAACGAAAATTATTTAAAAGTCAGTCAGTCATGTTTTCATGTCTCTGACTACACCTAACCCTTTAAATATAATACCTTAAATATAATTGATATTTTTAATTGCAAAATAGAAAGATACAAGCGGGACGTTAAGCAAATGCTTAAATATATGCCTACTTAAAAAGATTTTTCCTTTCTTTTACACTAAATTTAGAAATTTTTTTTCTCCATTTTGTTTTGTTGATTTTTTTTCTAAACAATATGTTTCACGCAATGTATAGTGCTGTTGTATGTATTAGCTAATAGTGGAAACTTTATTGATTTCAGTTATTGTAATTAGTCATAATATAATAATGTAATATAAAATTGTATGTTATCTATCAAGTTGGATTAAACTGCACACGGGTGTGCAAATTTGATTAAAATCGGTTTAGGGGTATTTTAGAAGTCCATCGCGGACAAACAACATGACACATAATTTATATTTATTAAGATATAAAATCAGCCAGGCATGTGTTCATTGTGTAATTATTATACCACTGTAGCGAAAATCATCATTTTAATTAATATTTAAAATTATATTATACCTTTACATAGACTAACATACTTTGTTAGTAAACAGTAGTAAGATAACTAGTAAGATGATAAAAACTTGATATGACCATTATTACTATAATAATATAATTAGAATCTTTGACTACTGTTCCTAGACATTATATATAGTAATAATACTTACTTGAATGTTTCTATACACTCAAATCCACAATTAATGTCCCATGCTTTGACTGTGTTATCCCAAGAAGCAGAGTATACAGTGTTTGCAGAGTTAACATCAACTGCAGCTAAGTCCCATACCCAACCAGCATGGGCATCATGTCTGATTTTTGTGGGCTTGAGATCTGACATCACAGTATTGTTTGCACCATTCTCATCAATTTCTATGTCTAACACATTCCACAGAGCTAAACACCTGTCTCGTCCACCAGAAATGCATGTCTGACCTTTCTAAAATATTTCTTATGTTAAACAAATTGCAGAAAATGTAGTAGTGATACATATTTCTTAAAATAATAAATGTATATTAAATAAAATAATTTAACTTACATTAACCAATATAACAGCATCAACAGATGCATAATGAACATCCTTTATAACTAAGTGTTTTGCAGTTTTGTCCACATTGCACCATTTGTCCCTCTCACTTTCCATTTCAATACACATTCCAGTCCAGTCCACCTCATCTTCACTCCAATTCTTCAAATTAGATAATGGAGGAAAACACCCACTTACTTTACAACTTACTCTGTACCTCCACAGACTTATGTCTGCTAGAATGTCATTAAATCTCTGACATACATTACTCAAATTATTTTTTATACAATTTGCATCTAAATATGAGCATATTTTTAAGATTATCTGTAAACAATTTATGTATCTTAAATATGTAAAATAGTTTAAACTTAAAATATGTAAAAAAGAAAGTTAAATGTGTACCTCTAAAGGCATATTCTGCAAAGAAGGCTCTGCTGCATTGTAAACATCATCAGTTTTTGTGATTGGAATCTTACACTCATTTTCAATGTCAATCAATTGTTCTTTTACAGACTGTAATACATCACACATTGTGTTGTGATTTTTAAGGTCACTGTGGCTAAAATGTATTTAAGAAAACTTGTATGACTAACATATCCATTAACAGTCTCACAAGTGGCCACATATGGTAAATCTATGTCACTATCCTATTACTCAAAGGTTAACTATAAATACGACCATGATGTAATTAAAATATATGAAATAAATGTTATTTACAAAAATGTGAACACAATTTTTCAATATGATATTTACTTGAATTAGGAGAAAAAGAAAGATAATCAATTATTACAATATATTCTAAGATTTTTACCATTATAATTGACTTTTTTCGTTAGTTGTCTCTATATTTTATTTTATATAAATTTCAAATACTTGTGGGATAGTGATGTTTTATATATTTTTAAAGGATAGGATACTTACTGAAAAAGTTATAGCACAATATTTGTCAACAAAGAAATTGAAATAGCAAACATGTAGCAAACTTATTTGACATTGACATAATAAAACATGACAGATGGCAGAAATAGAAAGGGTTCCGAAGTCTTTTAATTGAGATTATTTGATAGCATTAAATTTTAATTTAGAATAAAAGTCTTTGTATAAAGCAAGAAACTCAAAGCATAACTTAAACACCATTGTATAGATGTAATTAATGATGGTAGCAAGAAGAAGTAAAATTTAAAGTTGTACAACTGTATAAAATTTCAAAACGTTAATGATAATGGAATTTCAATTTTTCTTTTATATTTTCACAGGAAACAATCTTTACCGAGGGAGCCTTAGGGAGTACCGATTTTGATGATTCTTTTTTTGTTGGAAAGAAGATATCCCTAGTTTACTACCATGATGAGGAAACCAGGATCTGATGATGGGATCCCAGAGAAATCGAGGGAAACTCTTGAAAATCCCCAATAACTTTTTACCGGGTGTACCGATTTTAATAATTTTCAATTTAATTGAAAGCTGGTGTTTGTCATGTGGTCACATATAAATTTTATTGAGATCTGATAACTACTTTTTGAGTAATCTTTGATAACGCGCGACTATTTTTTCGTCGATCTACGTTGTATTACTCGTCGATGTAATTGAAGTCGGGTTTTTTTTAGTTTGCGAGCAAACACAATTATTTTTGGGTTGTATCAACTCAGAAACCTTTGTGGGCTCGTGCACAACACTTTGCTGAAGATCATGACATGATGAAATGCATAGTTTACCATTCTATAAAGGACATGCCGACAAACATTGATTTTTATATAATATATATAGATAAGTTTTAAGATGGTATTAAGGTCTAGGTAGATCTAATATATTTTTAGCAGTTTTACTAGCAAACATCTATATTAAATTTGGATCTTCTTGGTATTGCTCTGTATTATTTGATGAAAAATAAAGTTCTTTAACCATAATCACATTATGATTCTTTATCTACATACTACCTATACATAAATACTTTTGAAATTGTTATGTACTACTTTTTATATCACAACGTTCTTCGTCATAATTTCAGCTTATTGTAGTCCACTGCTGGACAATAGTATCATACTAAAACTATAAATTGGAGGCATTCTTATTACCTCCAATGCCTATCGTGTGTTCTCTAAGGAAATATCTTTTAGCAAAATCAAAAATAATCGTTATTTTCTTATCATAAATTGTGTTATTTTAAGCAAAAAGTAATGAATTAAAATCGTCCGATGAAATATTAAAAAAAGAATTAGTTCTTATTTTATCATTCATTGCGGTTCGATCTTCGTCAAATAAATTGCCTGTCTCTTTAGCTTTATATACTCTTTGTTTGTGCTGTGTGGCTACGGCACTAAAGAATTTAGCCACCCCCTCTCTTCCCGTGGGTGTCGTAAGAGGCGACTAAGGGATAACAAGGTTCCACAACCACCTTGGAACTTAAGAAGCCGACCGATGGCGGGATAACCATCCAACTGCTGGCTTTGAAATACACAGGTCGAAGACGGGCAGCAGCGTCTTCGGTGCGACAAAGCCAGTACTGCGGTCACCAACCCGCCTGCCCAGCGTGGTGACTATGGGCAAAACACATGAGTTCACGTTATTTTTGGCGTGAACTTGTGGAGGCCTATGTCCAGCAGTGGACTGTATAGGCTGTAATGATGACTCTTTGTTTCTCTTGGCTAACTATTTTTTTTATGTGTTTTTAGTCTTTTAGACGTTCTTTGTAAAAATAAAATAATTACAGTTAATAATAACATTAAAAATATATTACTGAATCGCAGTAACATCGTTGTCTTTATTTACTAAATGTATTGTGTATTGTTATTTTCAACTCTCTTATTTATTTTAATGAATGTCATATAGAGAATAAGTATTTTTTTGCTTTCGAGCACTTATTTATTTATTATTAGGATATTTTAACAAATCTATTACTTTGACGTTAATTTCAAAACGAAATTAGGCTTGAAGGACTCTCTCCAAGACCCTAAATAAAAATTAAATATCTTTAAAAAATGGCTGAAATGTTGTCTTACTGTCAAAATCAGTGAAATTTCCTTTATTTTCGCAATGACCTGTAATTCGTGAGTTGTGATTTGTAAAAAATAATGTTTGAATGCTTATTTAGATGAATTACAATAAAATTTCACTATGAACGGGTTAAGTTTCAGTGAACTCTGTTGCCTGTTTTGTTGTCCGCCATGCCCAGGAAAAATCGCGGCTAAGTTAGCATTCCTGCCTCCTGAACCCACGTATGCATTCACACCCGATGAAACTGGATCCAAGTTCTCATTAACTCTTACCGAACGAGCAGAATGGCAATATTCTGAACGTGAAAAAGAAAATATCGAAGGCTTTTATTCGAGAACGTCGAGAGGCAATAGAATAGCTTGCCTCTTTGTTCGATGCAGCCCTAATGCTCGGTTCACGATATTGTTCTCGCACGGAAACGCCGTAGATCTGGGACAAATGAGTAGCTTTTATTTAGGTTTAGGTACTAGAATAAATTGTAACATATTCAGTTATGACTATTCTGGTTATGGTGTCAGTGGTGGCAAGCCCTCAGAAAAGAATTTATACGCCGATATTGATGCTGCGTGGCAGGCGTTACGGACTCGCTACGGTATCAGCCCTGAGAATATTATACTGTATGGGCAGAGCATTGGTACTGTACCCACTGTGGACCTTGCAGCTCGTTACGAAGTAGGGGCAGTGGTTCTCCACTCACCATTGATGTCTGGCATGCGTGTGGCATTTCCAAATACTAAGAGAACATGGTTTTTTGATGCCTTTCCAAGGTAAGCTAGATTTTTAAACTTGCTTTTATCAAATGTTATGAGTCATTCATGACATATTTACACTATTGTGACGAAAGTTTAGTACAGGAAACAGTACAATTGAGAATTCAAATAAAGTGAAGGAAAACATATTGTAGATCAATATAATTGTAGAACAATATTTGTAGTATTTGAAGACAAAAGTTTAGTTTTAATTTGTGTTCTATTTTGAACTCTTGCGATAGATCATACGTACAAATTTACTACTATGGTTTTATTATTAAAATTATGTTGATAAAATTTATTTTTTAAATATATATAGTTATTAATTTAACTTTACCAGTTATAATTAAGTACTCAATGTAATATTTCCATAGATTTTATTAATAAATAATAATTTTAAAGGAATATTTATTAATAAATATTTTAATTTCTATGGCCTATATAATATTTTTTTTAATTATCTTAAGAATATTATGTAGAAAATAATAAACTACACGTTTATCAAGAAATCAAAGTTTTATTCATAGGATTGTTATGGTTATTCATCAATACATATATATATAAATAAATGAATCCCTATTTCCCTTGGTCATACCATCACATGTGAACGGCTGGACCGATTCCACTAATTATTTTTTTGTAGTGTTTGTTTTTTGAAGGTTCTTATAAAAGAAAAAACTTAGAAAATTGCATAGAAAATTAGAAAATTTTAAGAATACTTAACTACCATATAAAATATATTAATTAATCATTAATATATATAAGAAATTTTCTGTTCTAACCATAGTGCTTTGGACAATATAATTTTTTTTATTGTAAACTTTATGACATATACATAATACATAGAATTGAAAGAAGATTGGAACTAACACTTTTTTCAAAAAAAAAATTATTATACTAATTCGAATTCAATATTCATAGTTAAGACAGGACAACGTCAGTCGGTGCAGCTAGTTTTAAAACAAATATAAGTTTCATTGCTTATAAACATAATTTAGTTATCATGCAAAATGGCTGTATGTTAGCATTGATATCTAATTGACAAGCTTTTAACCAAATTGATTTGGTGGTGCTTTAGTGTTTGGTCACTGCAACTGACTGATGCATTATATAGATATAAATATATATATTCTGATGTATCAGATATTAAGAAGATTGCCATGATCTGTGCATTTGTAGTCATGTCTTGTTTGTGTTTTTTGAAACCTGACACAGGATTAACATCATAGTTGGGGATGGTCGGAGCTTTTAGAAACTTTTACTAACACCCAATTAACATTGTGAAGTTAGTGTCAGTAGTTGCTTAGCGAAGCTTCCTAAATTTGTTTTAGGTCTAATAATGCTGAAAAGGTATAAATGTACATGTATAACTAGTAAAGTTGTTAATAAAATTAATAGCAATTGGACCATAACAAGCTGAAATTAATATAGTAGCATTACAATTATGTTTACAATCTCCTTAATTGGAAAAATTGGTCCAATAGTATAAACAAACATATTTTAAAAGGTTGTGATTGTTTAAAATATATTATGATATTTCAATAGGATTTAGGTTTTGTTCTTGCAATTTTGTTTATATTTAATTAAAAATTGATTTAAAATTCTAAGAAAGTATATTTCTAAGAAAGTATATATTATATATGTTATGATTATAAAGTCTGATTTTCATTCACCTTGCATGATTTAAATGGCTTAAAATTTTCTCAGAACTACTCGCTAGTGACTGTTAACATCGTCGGAACTGCAAAATTGCATTTTTTTGTTTATTTCATAAAACGTTCCCAAATAACCAAGTCTATCATCAGCTGAAGAGAATTTTTTTATTTTATGCATATATTATTTAGTTGTGGTACTTCTGACAAATCAGTACCTATTAGTCTTAATCTGTTAAAAATCTAACAAGTGACTTTTCTTATATTTACACATTAAATACCGGCAAGTAATATTATTAAACATAAATAGCCTGTACAGCATTACTTTAAAATTTCATGATCCTGCTTAAAATAAGTAAAAAGATACACGCAATTTACACTTTGAATCGCACTCCTGTAAAGTTGCTGTTTTTCACATCCGACGTTTTTAATAGTCATAGGCGTACTAGTACTATTATGCAAACACGATTAAAGATATTCAAGTTGACACTTGTCATAATGGAATATGATGTTCAACACTAATAAAATGTAATTAATTGCCAGTGAGCCAGTGTATCGGTCGTTATATCAAATTCTCGTGAAAATATAGATATACACAATTGAATTTTAGTATTTCAACTTTAGTCCTAAAAATCTACATTTTTAAATGTGATCAATTACTAGATCCTATATATATTGAATTACATTCATTTTGTAAATATTATGTAAGTATAGCCACCACAAACCTATAAAGCTTGTATGCATTCAGTTTTCTAAAAAGTATGTGTTGAATTTATTGCAGATTTGCTTATAAAACAAAATATGTTTACAAAATGAAACATGTATATGTTGTTTGTATACACTTTAATTTGCCATTGCTGGGCATAGGTCTTTTGACGACGCGTTGGCGCGATGGTCACCATCACTGGTTTGTGGCTATTGCCTTGACGGGTGCGGGTTTGATCCCCACACATGATTTACATTTGTATTGGCCGTACAGATGTTTGCTGTAGTCTGGGTGTTTGTGCAGTCCTTGTGGGTCTTCCCACCGTGCCTTAGAGAGCACGTTAGGCCGCTGTTAAACAACCAAGATGTTATCATGTACATCTGATAGCGATCATTACTTATAGTAGGGAATATATCCGCCGATTCGCATTGGAGCAGTGTTGTTTGTATATTTTTTATTAATTTAAAGTTAAAACAATAATTTTTTTTCAGTATTGATAAAATTCCCAAAGTGACCTCTCCAGTTCTTGTCATTCATGGAACTGAGGACGAGGTGATAGACTTCTCACATGGTCTCGCCATATACGAACGATGCCCACGCGCGGTAGAGCCATTATGGGTTGAGGTAAATGACATTTATGATACTTGTTATTTACAATCTCCCCCAGTTTTCTATAAAAGAAATATCGTCTTGTCATGATTTACAATACCCTATTTGTAAATTATTCAGAAATTGATAAACAATAAACCACTATTTGTAAACGTAAATAATACTTAGGAATTCAGTTAATATTTGAAAAAATTATAAATGATCTTTGTTTTATTTGTAAAAATATATTTCAAATCAATCTATATTTTTCTTTTTTAAATCGATTAAAAAGTCAAACATCGTAGTAAATGCGATTATGTGAGTCACAATAATATTTTGTAAGAATTTCTTTCCGACACGTATTGTTTTAATGCTAATTGGTTATTTACCCATACTTAGTTAAACTATGCAATTGTTGCGCGTGACTATGTATTTAATCTTTAATTCTCTTTATACATATGTATACTATAATATCAACAGTATTTTTGAATCTCTGGTATTTTTATGTTTCTATTATTTTTGTAGGGTGCTGGACATAATGACGTGGAACTCTTTAATCAATACTTAGAAAGACTGAAACGTTTTGTCTCTGTCGAATTGCTCAACTGACAAAGACTGCCGGCCACGGGCCAGACGACTCAAGGTAAATAAAAAAAAGTTAACATAATTTCATAGATCAAGTAAAAAAAATAGATAACGCACTTAGAACAAAAAACCGAAGCCACTTTTATAAGTATGTGTGAGTGAGTGAAGTGTTGACACTTTTAAAAAAAGTCCCTGAAAATTTTATTAAGTGGGATTAAACAAAATTAATTTAATATAGGTAAAATGGGTATGTAAAAATAAAAATCTATTTTTTCGTTTTAAATAAATTTACTCCTTTTTTTCGATTGAAATTGTTAAATAAATCTATTGTAGTCATGTTTTGAGTTTTTTTTTTCTGGTTTTTATCATGCAATCGGCTGGTAGGCCATGAGCAGATGCGGTGTTGGTCCATCATGTGTAGGGTGCAACTCCCATCGAAGTTCAGCCCTTTAGTATGTTACAGCTAATCAGGTTGACCAGCCGTCTTTATCGTCAAACATGTCCCGTCGCTTTTTCAGACGGCGATTACTTTCCGGTATCGTCAGCTGACCCGCAAGTTGATTTGAGTGTTTCTGCAGTCGTGTTTTGTATCTACGACAAGAGAAAGCTACTTCCTCTTTGATGGTTGTAATGTGGAGCAGTTCATGGAGTTCCGAGGTTTTGAGGAACCAAGGCGCGTTCGACATCTGCCGTAGCATGCCATTTTGCACTCTTTGTAGTTGTCGTTGCTCAGCTTTGAGTTTCAACCCATAAGCCAATGGAGATCCTTGAACTTTAGGTTGATTGTATCACTTTTCGTTAGAATGTGTTTCTTCCAGATGAGCCTTCGGTCAAGATGCATGCCTAGATACCTGACAGTGTCATGGTGTGGGAGCTATGTGCCATTCAGGGTGGACAGTTCTCCTTGCGAAGCGTGAAGGTAACCTGAATGGATTTGGTGGTGCTAGCAGACATTCTCCATTTGGCCAACCATTCTTCTATCTCGTTAAGAGAGTTCTGGAGTATAGATGACGCCTCAGTCGGACTTTCACTTGACGCCAATAAAGCTGTATCGTCCGCGAAGGTTGCAACAGTAACGTCCGAGCCCTGTGGTACATCCGACTTGTATATAGTGTACAAAACTGGTCCCAGGACGGAGCCTTGCGTTACGCATGCAGTTATCTCGTAGAATTTCGATGTGGAATCGTTCTCTCGCACCTGAAATATTCTATCAGAAATGTATGATTTCAGTACTCCAAAGAAAGGGTGGGGCAACAATGATTTTGTTTTGCACAGCAACCCCTTGTGCCAAACTCTATCAAAGGCTTGTTCTATATCTAAGAAAACAGCCGAACAATATTCGCCCCTCTCAAATGAAGATCTTATTTTTTTGCAAATTCTGTGGACCTTTACTACGGTTGAGTGTTCTTTCTGGAATCCGAACTGATGGTTGGGAACGATACGATTTTGCAACAGGATCTTGCTAAGTCTCTGTAGAAAACATTTTTCAAAGAGCTTTGACATAGTCGGCAATAAACTAACAAGCCTGTAAGAAGCGACTTCGTGTGCAGGTTTGCCAGGTTTGTGTATCATTGTAATCAGGGATACCTTCCAGAGTTCCGGGAAGTGTCCCACTCTCATGATGGCGTTAAACAGCATGGTGAGGTAGACTATTTCTTTACGTGGCAGTTTTACAAGGTTTTCCTATCAATGAGATGGTGCCTTGTTGTTTGCTAGACATTTGATTTGCCGGGCTATCTCTCCCGGCGTAACTAACTTTAGATGGCGATCAAGTTGGAAATCCTGGCTGAGAATAGAGTCAATGTCCGACTCGTCTGCATCAGGTCGTCTGCATATTATTCGGCTTAAACACTTCGCTTAGATGTTTTGCGAAGGTTTCCGCTTTGCTTTGCACGGTCCTAGCCCAGCTTCCATCTTTCTTCCGTAGAGCAGACTTGTGGTGTAATGGTCTATTAAAGTTTTTGCAAGCTCTCCATAGCGAATAGTTAGTAGCTGTGAGATTTTCTATATGTGTTTGCACAGTCATATCATTGGCCTCCGCTATTAGGACCTTTAACTCTCTGCTTGCTCTATTGAGGGCTCTTTGTCACTTGTATGTCTACTTGTATGCCATACACGCCGTAGCCTCCTTTTTTCCTTTATTTTTGCCCTTACTTCTTCAGAGTATACTTTGCAATGAGATGGACGTTCAGTAACTTCCGGTGTACAAACTCAACAACATTCCTGGACAGTTGCAGTGAATATTTTTGTAGCTATATCAACATCATTTTCTGTTTTCAAAGCTACTTTTGGATCCAGCTTACAATCCACTAGTTCTAGAAATGAGGTCCAGTCCGTACGGCTATTGTATAGTTTGACTGGTTTTCTGATGCTCACCACTGTGGTACTGATTGTCAGTAAGACTGGCACGTGGTTCGATTCAGCATCCAGGCATGTATAGATATTGTAGAAAAGTCGTGACATATCCTTTACCACAAAGAAATCTATGATGTTTTGATTTAATGAATTATATAAATCTGTGTCAATGAAAATTTGCGTTTTTAAATTATTGATGATTCCTCTGAGGCGCAAGCTCCTTTTTAAGACGTCTAACTCCTTGCTGTAATGATTTAATTTTTTTTAAATAATTTTCCTGTTTATTTAACTTTTCTCATAGTTTATGTTTTCTAGGTGTATCAAAGATTGAATCTTGGTTAAAATTGGTTTAGATTCATCCGGAAGGTCCTAAAACAAAAAATACAACATTAAAATACGTAGTAGTATTTAGTTGTTGGTACTCTGCGAAGTCCACGTTTTGTACCGTACATGTCAGCTTTATCAAAAAAGTTTTTTTCTTTTTTTTAATGTTATCGTTAAAGTAATGACGCGGTTGTTACTTTTTCGTTGACCGTCGTCGATCATCAAGTCCCAACTCCTATGGTAATCTATATCGTTATATATGGGTAACCATGATTTTTCCTATATTTGAAAGTAACTTTCATAGGCATCATTCAATATGTCTGCAATAGTTGCGTAATTCTCGTTTAAGCTCGGTAATTGCAAATTACAAATGCGTTAGAACATATGCTGAGATTCAAAAAATACTGCTTTAGGTACTATAAAAAAAGAATGTTGTACTGATATTATTGTTTCAATAAATTAATCAATGTACGACATTGACCTCGATACGATGTTGCATGTGTACAACAGTACTGTCCGCGACAGAATGTTTTGATGGCAAGTTAAAATATAAAGAACTTCCTTGCCTAACTTACCTTCTCAAGCCGTATCTCGTACTAAACTTAAACTATGCAACCATTAATTAAATCAACTTTTTAATAAGCAATGATTTCGTTAATTTTAGAAAACGTAATTGGTATACATATAATATTCTGAGGTAGGGCACAGCAGAAAATATCCTACTCAAAACCTGGAGTAGCTCCTCAGGGGAAGTACCTTGATCTTACAGAAGTTAAATACACAGCTAAATTATACTGTTTTCAAGTTTTTTTCACTTCCGGGAGGGATAAGGAGTTAGGGTCGGTAACGCATTTGTAATGCTTCTGGTGTTGCAGGTATAGGGTAATCGCTTACCAACTTACCATTATGTGAGCCGTACGCTTGTTTGTTGGCATAGTGGTATAAAGAAAAAAACTTCAATTCAGAAAACAAATTGATACTATCACAGGCTATTTGAATTAAAAAAAAATCAGTATACGGAAATATGGGTTTTTACAGTCATTGTTTTTATTTAAAGCTAGTTGTTAGTATATTTACGTTATTTCTATTTATAGGAGAAGAACAAAATCCCGCATCCACACTGAGCTCCGGAACTTCGAGTTCGGCGACCGAGAGACTCCTCTAGCTAGCGGGGGCCGGGCCCTGCAGGGCCGGCCCCGAAAAGAACGTTCTCAGTGTCGACAGCGCCGCGAGCCCGCGCGCGCCCGACCGCAGCGCCGACGACGCCGCGCGCAGCCCGCGCCTCGCGCACCACATCAGCATCAGCGTCACCGACGCCGACTCGCCCGCCGCGCGCCGCCGCCTGCACCTGCGCTCGCTCAGCGACGTCACGCCCGCCGCGCGCTCGCCCGCCGCCCGCGCGCGCTCGCACTCCGAGCGCCCGCGCGCCTCGCCCGCGCCCTCCCCCGCGCCCTCGCCGCGCCGCCCGGCCGCGCCCGTCTCCCCGCTCGGCCCGCACGCGCTCGTGCCGCGCGCCGTCCGCAGCGAGCGCTCCTCGCCGGACGCGTCGCTGCACGCGCTCGCGGACGAGGCGCGCGCGCGGCCCGAGGCGGACCCGTGGCGCAAGATGAGCGACGTGGACCTCGGGCGCTCCGGCCGACCCGCGGCGCGCGCCTCGCGTGACGCGTCGCACGCGCTCGACCCGTGGGTGCGCAAGCCGGCGCGGCGCGCGGCCTCGCGCGACTCTGTGGAGGCGCGCGCGCGGCGCGGGCGGCTGGAGCGCGCGGCCGTGGTGTGCGAGGCGTGCGGCGCGGCGGCGTGCGAGTGCGCGCGCGCGGCCTGCACGTGCTCGCCGCGGCCGTCGCCCGCGCGCCCGCCGCCGCGCTCGCCGCGCTCGCCGCGCCCGCCGCGCGCGCTCTCGCACGACGAGGGCCGCGCGCGCGCGCCCGACGCGCCCGACCCGCTGCTCGAGACCACGTGCTGAGGAGTCTCGTCGGTGTGACGCGTGCGTCTCGTCTCCTCGATGTACGAGTATTATTAGTGCGAATTTTTATATCCCGCTAGGTTTAAGATTTCAAAATTGTAATTGTATCATATTCTATGTAGCGTTTTGGTATGGTAATATGTATGTTTTTTATGATATTGTAATTATCTTTAAATGTGAGAGGTTGTGCGCAAAATATGTGAGTGCCGAATGTGTATCGATGATGCATTTTAATTGATTATTATCGTACGAAATTATATACATTATTATACTTAATGTCGATGAATACTTAAAACGATATCTTACTAGTTCCTATGTTATACATACTCCTTCAATAATTATAGTTCTGAACAGTTTAATCATTAAAAAAACTTAATTAAATAAATTAATATCATTTGCATTAAAGCGTTATTTAATAGTGACGATAATATATACATATATAAACAAATGCAATTTATTATCATTGTAATTTTACCAAAACAATTATGGTTAAAAAAACGTTTTTAAATGTTATAATCCCAGTGAGCAAATATTCATTGAATTTATATATTAAAAAATAATGCTGCTGAAAATGAAAGTAAATATTTATTGGTTCCGTTGTGTGTGTGGTCGATTATTTTTAATGTATAGTTACATTTTTAGGTAATTTTAAAATAAATGGAATATATGTAATAATCAATGCACTTGTTACTAAAATCCCACTGGCGAGAACCTATAGTTTATCAAAAAATTGTTTTTCATGATTCTACTTTCACTTTGTGTTTTCCTGAAATTGCTATTATATTATTTATAAAAAACATTAAATTATTCAATATAAATTTTCATGTAAACTCACAAACACAAATTGAATTAGCTATGTAATGTTATTGTTTGACCAGGTCCATGATCATTAAAAAATAATGAAATTACTTCCGCGAAAGTAAACATTAATAATTAAATATTAATCTATTCAAATAGTTCCATGTTAAAACATTTTGGGAGACTGCGGTGTAGCCTTGAAAGTATAGTTATTGCTTTAAATTTACATTTTACTTTGGAATAAAAATGTTTATTTATTTATAATAATAAATGATGGTAATATGAGTTCTAAAGTCTAATAATTTTACTAGCCAATTATAAATAATAAATTTAGAAACTTGAAATTAAATATTGAAATTGTTGTTAGTAATATAAAAATTGGCATACAATAAATTAATAGTTCATCAAGTATATGCACCACATATATTTAAAAAAAATTTACCCTTGCTTGCTATTGGTGAAGTTGGTATACTAAAACGAGGTGCTTGAAAAAGTGTTGAACTTTCTAGCTTTAACATTCCATATAAACTTAAAAATCTGATGATCTGACAAAACAGCTATTGCATAAATTAATTAACATAACTTCAAAGCAGCTCTTGATTTATAGTGGGCTTCCGTTTTCACTCATCGATGTTATCATAAGCAACCTTTTAAGAACTGAACTAATTTATATTTACAGCTAATGAACATACAGTTCTTGTTTCCAAATAAAATATAAGTTATTAAAATGGTTGTGCTCCAACACATTTCATATACTTGTTTAGGATCTGAGACCAAAATCTTACATTGTTGTTTTTTAGCATTGTTAAGAATATTTTTATGCAAGGCAGACAATAAATAAAAATAACATCGGTGGTAATAGTTGTTAAAGATACTCAATTGCAGTTCGCATATTTTGTAAACTTTGAAGTCGTTTGGGGCAGTCTCTACTGACACTTAAAATAAAAGCATTTGCAACGGTCACTTAGTTAATATATTATGTTTAAATTTTATTTTATTATCAGAAATATATTATATCTATACTACATATCATATGGACCTCTTTTATTTACAAGCCATTATTATTTTAGTAGTACAAAATACAAACGACCTAATTTTGTACAGCTAATTAGGTCATACACTCATACCAAGGCTACGTTAAGATTTTTTGTACTTATATATTTTTTTGATGTTATAAAAATATATTATGTTTTGAAATATTTTAGTGTCAGCCAATAAGAAATTAATAATAATATAAATATAATAATTACTAGCGACCCGCCTCAGCTTTGCAAGGGTGCAATGCTATGATACTAAATATAAAATAACTATTTGCAACGTAAGCGCAAAAAATGTGTTTATTTACATCACATTAGAAACCTCTAAAAGTATCAGTGTTCCTCTAGTATATTATGCTTGTATTTTACATATAAATCTTCCTCTGGAATCACTATTATTTACTAAAGGAAACCGAATCAAAATCCGTTGTGTAATTTTAAAGATCTAAGCATACAGACAGCGACTTTGTTGTCATGTAATGATCATATTATTCTAAAATATTATATTTTATTATTATTGGCACATACTTAATACTCATTAATTCTGATTTTTCATTTGATTGAATCAACTAAATTAAGGAGACGAATATTGAAATTATTCATTTAAATTAACCAAGAATCTTAACTTTCAGTAAGAAATGGGTTGGTTATGGAAAAAATTTATGTAGGTATGTTATTCCAATTTTTAATTTCATTTTAATATGGGAAAAAATTTAAATTTTATAAATTGCAGTAATTAAAAATAAAACCTAATACTCTTCATTATTCTTTAACAAGTAAAGGATTACATCAAAATTGTCTACATCACTCGCAAATCAAAGAATTATTTATTAAAAAAACAATATTTATTTACATTAAATAAGATACATGTTTAGTATATTACAACTTTATGCATAGTATATTAAATAAACATTTCATTTGCTTTATTTTATGTAATATTTAAGAACAAAATTATTCTTTGTGTTGTTACAATTAGCAGAGTGAAGTACCTAGTTATTGTTTTTTATTACTTTTCTTTGATTTATTTAACATTTATTGTACAAGTTACTGTTGCACTCTCAATTAAAACCATTTTTAAATATTAAACACGAATTATGAAACTATATATAGAAGTTAATAAATTCTATAAATAAAGTTATAATCATCATAATTACATAAATCAAAATAAAATATAGCCTATCTTTCAAGTTGGATCAAACTGCACACAGTGTGCAAATTTGATTAAAATCGGTTAAGTAGTTTAGGAATCCATTGCGGATAAGCAATGTGATGCGTAATTTATAAATATATCAAGATATTCTGCTTTTCATAAGTCAAAGTTCATAATAATGATAATAACTATTTAACATGATTTTCAATATTTATCAATTTTTCCAGCCATGTTCTTCATTCTCAAACATTTCTAATGTGAATTCAATCAATAAATATCCTAATACCCGTATTTACCTAAACTATATATTAAACTAACATTTGTGAATTTTAACATCAACAATGGTGTAATAATAAAAGTATTTGTCAGTTAAATTAAGTGTACCATCTGTGTTGATTGCAACTATATATATAAAAAGTGAAGTAATACTATGTAAAGGTGCTATTATCACAAATGGTCTTTATTACTGTTGATATTAACATAAATCAACAACAATGTATTATAATGATTTTAATAAATTTAAGTACACCTATCTAAACTTATTTTCTAAAGCCTATTTAGAAAAAATGTGGCTAACCTTTCACTTTTGATTTTATAAACTTAGCTACCATATCGGCGACTTGCTCAGATGATTTTAAAACAAAAGCATGCTCAACATCATGGGCCTTAGTCATTTTGATGTAGGGTTCATATTTTTTCAAATCATCCATGTAATCTAATGGTGCCCAGTTATCCCTTATTCCATAAATGACATGAGTCAAATGTTTAATCTTATCAATACCGTCTCTGTTAAGTTCTTTAACTATATCCATTTCATCATATCCCATAATTAAAATTTTTTCAAGAATAAAAGGATTGATCATTTTTAAAATTGCATCACAATAGTTATTTGGCAAAGATCTAACAGCTAAACATAAATTAATGATCAACATGATTACAAATGTTGGAAATAAATATAAAAAATTACTTAAAAATAATATAAACCAATGCATATTTCTGTAGAAATTATTAACAAATTTACCATTTTTAGATTCAGCCATTCTTTGCAAAGTAGGAAATAATAAATTGATAGTTAACACTCTATCTTTTAACTGATCGTACTTGTGTAATAATTCAACAATTATCCAGGCACCAATGGAATGGCCAATAAGATGTATTTTACTGTTTGGATGTACATGATTTTCTAAAAAGTCCAATTTATGTTTAATTTGCGCATCTAAACTAAATAAATGCTCATTGTTAACCAATCCATGTGATTTATCATTAAAATTACCATCGTGACCAGCATGGCCTGTGAAAAAAAAGCTCATAATAAATTTCTCTAATAAATCTGCAACGAAATCGTGTTTAAATTTAGATTACTATTATAGCTCACAGAATTTTTTTTTAATTAATTACTTACCAATTACGCATATCGGCATTTGTTCAGCTTTGTACAATTCTGAAGCAAAATCTATGTAAAAATCTGTAATACCGGGATTACCGGTAATACAAACAATTATATCCTGTTTTCTGTCAAAGAAAGGTTCTCCCCAAGTTAATATTTCTGTTTTCACACAGTTAACATTTTTACACATTCTCTTCATTTTGTTCTCTTCGATATGATTGTATAATTAACATAAAACTAATAATTAATGATAATAAAACGATCACGGAACAAAGTGTTTGATAATTTTTTTTTATCTATTACTAGGAACTGATAATTTATTGTTGTATATTATACCTATACATATATATATTTAAAAACGCGCTATACCTTTAATTAGATCATTTATTGATTGGTTAAAGGGCTTTCCTTTTAGTTGTGCCCGTGGAGCACCAAAAAGTGGAGCACGATCAAATCAAACATCAATCATCAAAGAACAATTGATGAATTGATTCCGCCAATGTCATCGTGACATTGTCACGTAGAGTGGATACACGAAGGAGATTGGTCAAAACGGTTGAGATAACAGTTTCAATTTCATTTTGAAAACAAACAAAATAGACTTTCATAAGAAATTTAATTAGCGTTTGAAATTGCTGACGTCATAACAAACCCGTCTTTTACATTGTTATACACACGTGCTAAATCAGAGTTTATATATTTTGAATTTTAATATTTAAAATAATATGATTGATTATTTCAAGTTAAAACTTTACAAATAAATAAACTTAGTATTTTATTATTATTATTACTGGTTGTAATATTATAATTGTGTTTGCACGCAAACGAAAAAAACCGACTTCAATTACATCGACAAACACAACGTAAGTAGACGAAAAAAATTAACAAACGCACTAGTCGTCACTACGATTTTCGAGGGTTTCCCTCGATTTCTCTGGGATTTTATCATCAGATCCTGGTTTCCGTGTCATGATACCACACTTGGGATATCTCCTTTCCAACAAAAAAAGAAATTAAAATCGGTTCATAAACGACGAAGTTATCCCCTGAACATAAGTACATAAAAAAATCTATACAAATAAATAAAATTGGAGTGTCTGTTTGTTATATTAAAATAACCGCTATTAATAAATGCATATGTATGTATACACGATACATATACCACAATCACATTTTTTATAATTTTTGTTTGTTCTGGCTAATTTCTGAAACGGCTGGACCGATTTTGATAGGGCTTTCACTGGCAAATAGCTGATGTAATAAGGAGTAACTTAGGCTACTTAAATTATAGTTTTTTTAACCGACTTCCAAAAAAGGAGGAGGTTCTCAATTCGACTGTATTTTTTTTTTTTTTATGTATGTTACATCAGAACTTTTGACCGGGTAGACCGATTTCGACAAATTTTGTTTTAATCGAAAGGTGGTGTGTGCCTACTTTTCGAGTTATATCTAATAATGCGTTTTTACTTGATGCTTTTTTCGTCGACCTACGTTGTATTATACCGCATAACTTTCTACTGGATGTACCAATTTTGATAATTCTTTTTTTGTTGGAAAGAAGATATCCCTAGTTTAGTGCCGCGATAAGGAATCCAGGATCTGATGATGGGATCCCAGAGAAATCGAAGGAAACTCTCGAAGATCTGTAATAACTTTTTACTGGGTGTACCGATTTTGATAATTTTTAATTTAATCGAAAGCTGATGTTTATCATGTGGTCACATATAAATTTTATCGAGATCTGACAACTACTTTTTGAGTAATCTTTGGTAACGCGTAGTTGCTTGACTATTTTTTCGTCGATCAACGTTGTATTACTTGTCGATGTAATTGAAGTCGGTTTTTTTTTCGTTTGTGAGCAAACACAATTATTTGTTTGTTGATTTCCACGCGGACGAAGTCGCGGACACAGGTAGTATCTTAATATAAATAAATTACGCGTCAGATTGTTTGCAGTCAGTTTTCTCTAGTTTTTGTTTTGACATACAAAAACTAGAGAAAACTGACGTATCCTACATCGCGCTATAAATGTTATCAGAATGATTGAGTTTATATACAAGAACCCGACAACAACCGTCGGGGCAGGAGCCCATCAGGCACAATACCCGTCTGGTCGGAGGATTCTCCCTTTGCGATGGCGGACGAGGAACTCAACACCTTGTTCCTCCGCACCCCCAAACTGGTGACCGACGTGATGACATGAAACTAGAGAAAAATTGACGCATCCTACACCGCGCTATCAAATTTATCAGAGATATTGAGTATATACAGGGTGTGGCGTAAATAGTGGTCCACCGTTAAGGATTCGATAAACCAGGTAATTTCCTATAACATTTTACAATTTTATCCATTTTTACCCAAAGGTTCCGGAAATATTTTTATTTTTTATTTTTTTACGATATTTGTACCCCTTGTTACAAATTTGGTTGTAGTTTTAACAAATACCATAATTTTTTCATTTTGATTACTGGCAATTACTGCTGAACACTAGAGCTATCGTTTAATAACATGTTTTTAATGTAAATTTAAGGCTTTTGAAGAAAAAAATTGGTTCTACTCTACTTTAAACCCAAATTTTTAACATATCATGCTAATTCAAGAGCGATTTTTGTAAAAAAAATGTACTAAGCTGTCAGTGCCCATTCATTTAAAAATATGCCTACTAAATACCAATTTCAAAATGGTATCACAATAGCAGATCCTATTGTTTAACAGAAAGATATCCAATTTTAATTGAAGAAAGGAAGATTTTCATTAAAATACATTTTAAAATTTAGTTGCGTTAATACTTATGATTTTTGTAAAAAAAAGTAACTACACTGTCAGTGCCTGTTCATTTTAAAATATTCCTACTAAACACAGATTTAAAAACGATTTGCCATCCCATTAATAAAAAAAAATATTGCAACTTTAATTGAAAAAGACTTAAAATTAAAATAAAAAATTACTACTGTTACAGAGTGATTTTGGCCTAACTTGTAAATTAGAACAAGGTATTAAAAAAAAAAAAACAAGTCATACTGTCATCGTTTATTATTTACTTTGACATGATTACACTCTAAAAATTACACCAAATGCTCGAAATGACCCCCATTCGCAGCTATACATGCTCTGCAACGTCGAATATACAGTGTTTGTAATCATGTCAAAGAATAATAATAAACGATGACAGTATGACTTGATTTTAACCGACTTCCAAAAAGGAGAAGGTTCTCAATTCGACGAACTTTTGACCGTGTGGACCGATTTCGAGAATTTTTTTTTTAATCGAAAGGTGGTGTGTGTCAATTGGGCCCATTTAAATTTATTTGAGATCTAACAACTACTTTTTGAGCTATATCTAATAATGCGTTTTTACTTGACGCTTTTTTCGTCGACCTACGGTGTATTATACCGCATAACTTTCTACTGGATGTACCGATTTCGATAATTATTTTTTTGTTGGAAAGGGGATATCCCTAGTTTGGTACCGTGATAAGGAAACCAGGATCTGATGATGGGATACCAGAGAAATCGAGGGAAACTCTCGAAAATCCGCAATAACTTTTTACTGGGTGTACCGATTTTGGTAATTTTTAATTTAATCGAAAGTTGATGTTTATCATGTGGTCACATATAAATTTTATCGAGATCTGATAACTACTTTTTGAGTCATCTTTGATAACGCGTAGTTGCTTGACTATTTTTTCATCGATCTACGTTGTATTACTTGTCGATGTAATTGAAGTCGTTTTTTTTTTCGTTTGTGAGCAAACACAATTATTTTTAATGCCTTGTTCTAATTTACAAGTTAGGCCAAGATCACTCTGTAACAGTAGTAATTTTTTATTTTAATTTTAAGTCTTTTTCAATTAAAGTTGCAATATTTTTTTTTATTAATGAGATGGCAAATCGTTTTAAAATCTGTGTTTAGTAGGAATATTTTAAAATGAACAGGCACTGACAGTCTAGTTACTTTTTTTACAAAAATCATAAGTATTAACGCAACTAAATTTTAAAATGTATTTTAATGAAAATCTTCCTTTCTTCAACTAAAATTGGATATCTTTCTGTTAAACAATAGGATCTGCTTATTGTGATACCATTTTGAAATTGGTATTTAGTAGGCATATTTTTAAATGAATGGGCACTTACAGCTTAGTACATTTTTTTACAAAAATCGCTCTTGAATTAGCATGATATGTTAAAAATTTGGGTTTAAAGTAGAGTAAAACCAATTTTTTTTTTCAAAAGCCTTAAATTTACATTAAAAACATGTTATTAAACGATAGCTCTAGTGTTCAGCAGTAATTGCCAGTAATCAAAATGAAAAAAATATGGTATTTGTTAAAACTACAACCAAATTTGTAACAAGGGGTACAAATATCGTAAAAAAATAAAAAATAAAAATATTTCCGGCACCTTTGGGTAAAAATTTATAAAATTGTAATATGTTATAGGAAATTACCTGGTTTATCGAATCCTTAACGGTGGACCACTATTTACGCCACACCCTGTATACAAGAACCCGACAACGACCGTTGGGGAGGCCCGTCAGACACAATCCCGTCTGGTCGGAGGATCCTCCCTTTTTTATGGGGGATGAGGGACTCAACATTTGGGATTTGGGGGTTCCTCACGCACCCCCAAATCGCGATGGACTTAAACTACTTAATCGATTTTAATCAAATTTGCACATCACGTGCAGTTTGATCCAGCTTGAAAAATAAGCTATATTTTATTTCCATATAAATAAGGGGTCCTGTCAAAAGGCTTTAAGGATTGCAACATCCGTTTACTGTCGGAGAGCATGGCTGTACTTAAAGCACTAGGGAGCAATTCGATCAACTCTAGTCTTATATATGAATGTCACCAAACCCTGGAAGTATTGGCCTCACATAATGAGGTAATCCTCCAGTGGGTGTTGTTGTTGTAGTTGTTCACGGGCTCTTTTCCGCTCTTGGTGCGCCTTTTTTGCGTGATCGGCTGGTGGGCACTATTCGTGCCAGCCTAGCTCCTTGAGGAAGCCTAGCAGACCCTTCACGTTGCCATCCTCCAGTGGATAAAAGGACATAGCGAATCTCACGGAAACGATGCCGCCGATGAGCTTGCAAGACAGGGGTCCAAGACAAAGGTTGCTGGCCCAACTATCTTAATGCTGCTACTATTTGGACAATTGCGCTCGTGGGTAAGGCAACATACACGTGCAACTAACAAAGCCCTTTGGGCAAACCAAACTGGCTGTAGACAGTGCAAAACGATAGTCATGGAAGTATCACCGCATCTATCGTGCCGACTGCCCAGTCTAAACCGTCTGGACATCAGAATAGTTGTTGGCACGATTACCGGCCACATGGCACTCAATCACCAACTATTCATTATGAATACAACGGACAGTCCTCTTTGTAAGGGATGTCTGGCTGCTGAAGAAACAGCCGGCCACATGATCCTGGAATGCAAGGGAGTGGCCGCACACCGGGCAACCATTCTTAGGGAAATAAGGACGCTCTGAGAAGCCTGTGAATGCCCCGGGAGGCTTCTGAGCTTCTGGAAGGAGCTAGGCTGGCTGAACTAGTCAGCCCGGACCACTGACCACCTTTGTGTCTAAAATCGGAAAACCAAGCCCACAACAATACAATACAATCCATATAAAAAATTATTGTATTCACAAAAAAAAAATAAGATGGTACGAAGTTTATAAAGCCAGTTAGTAATTAATATATATATATTTTAAAGAGTGTAGGTGTGCAAAAAGAATACGCTTAACCCCTAAGGCAGTGGTCCAGAACAAGCCGATCTGTTGTATGATTAAAAATAAATAAAATAATGTTCCTTAATAAAACCAAAACCAATTAATAGTCATACTTAAATTTATTCTAAATAGATATAAACAATTACACAATACTACTTACAAGACAACTTTTAAGGAATGTATATTTAGATTGTAAATCTTTATGTAACAAAAAGTTTAAAAACCAAACAAGGGTAGAATTCCCTACACAACCTTGTATTGATTTTAAACAATACAAATCTTGCTCACTCATCACACCTCTTGTAACAATTGGCCGTGGGTTGTTGGTATTTCTTGGAGTTTTTATCCACTTAAAGTTTATGTTTTCAAATCTGCTTTCATTTTGAAAGGCTGGTGTGACATAAACGTCATTGTATTCAACTGAAAAGAATATAATAAATGATTTTCAAAGTTGTTAAATTTATAAATATCCAAGCAATGTTTATGAAACGGATTAGTGAACATAATTAATTATATACCTATTTGTTTTCAACATTATAACATAAACATTCTAAAATACTAACATAAGCATACATTATATAGTTAAGAAAAAATAATTATAGTTAAATGCTTTAATATATACTTACATGGTAGTTCATCATCACTATCCAATATTTCTTTATAGTTATTAACTTGCCTCATTTTGTATGTGCAATATGCAGTTGATGCAGCGTGTTTATCACGTAAAAAACACAAAATATTGCAAAGTATATAAATGTATTATAGAAGAATCGCTATATGGTATATTCAAAGAGTATATAAAGGTATAATTTACAACATTACAACCCATATATTCAATGTACTCCGTGATTACAACCAAAGAGATTACAAATCGTATTTTATTATTATACTCTTTGTTACAAACAAAAATTGACAACTACGGGGCAAGCAAAGAATCAGTGTGACCAGATTTCATTTAACGAATCTACCGCTAGTGGATATTAAAAAACTACTAAATTCTATCATTAGAGAACGAGAAAATACTAAAAAATTACATTTCTTCGCTGTTGTGTTACAAGGAAGAAGCATTATTGTTCTCATGATTATAACGATAAAACAATAAGATGATATACGATAAAACAATAAATGAATTAGATAAATCTATGTTAACTACTTAAATTAAAAATCTATCGAAATATAGGTATTTTTAAATTGTGATCGAGTTATGGTTATACTTCTTTATGTTGGGTAATATTGTCATAAAGCTGAGTCCATATTTGATTTGAAAGTGTAATGTATCGTGGGAAATAATACCAATTACTCCATAATAATTGTCGATAATTTAATCAAGCCTCAAACCAATTTTCTTCCTATCTGTCAATGTCAATATATATACTTTTTATAAATAATTTACATTTATTACCGACCTAACATTTCTCCCTCCTTATTTACAATATTACTACATAACAATAATTTTCCTGAGGCCTTACAACATAATAATGCAAACACAACATAAATTATTATATACAAATATAACTTATCAAATACTATACAAACCAAAGATAAAATATATATTCATTTTTCGAAAAGTTTCTTTTTAAGTCTGCAAAGACGAATCGGTCGAGTCCTAGTTGGTGTGGTTTTTTTTTTATATAACAATATATATCCACAGGCTCATAATGCCCGTGCTTTTATTATTCCAATATTAGTTTGTTAGTTTCGATATCTTTGGTACTTACACATGCAACTTAGAGGACTAATTAAACTAGACTTAGTATCTCTAATCCTACGTGAGTCCACCGACCAAAAATTTAAAGTTATACTAAATTGACTTATATATATATATTAATTACTATATATTATATATTATTATTATTTTTTTTTTGTTTTCTTTTTTTTGGTTTTTTTTTCTCCATCTTACAGTGATCCAGGGTAGAAGCTGTGTACATTTCTGAAATTTTTTGTATTCCTACTGTCAGTTTTACTATCTAAGTTTATATTTACACTTATATACTAGTTACCGTATATGTACACTTATGTACTAGTTACCTTATATATACACTTATGGCCTACTGGCCTACTTACAATATACACTTAGCCTAGGTTACTGTTAGTAAGATTTTTTTTTCTCTCTTCTATATTTTTATATATTTCTATTTATTCTTATGTATTCATCACCATATATGTATTTCCTTTTTTTTTTTAAATCTATATTATATAATTTATCCTAATTAATTTGGTACACATGTAAAATTATTTTGCACACGTTTTGTAATATGTAATTAATACTATTTAATTTAACACTAAGTTTATATGTTTATGTACAGCCTATTTATTCACTGAAACAAATTTCTTCACACGCCAAAAGTTTTCAACATATCGAGCACACTCTCAGTGACGGCGGCGTCTCTATGATGAATCGCCATCTTGAGACTGTGCTCGAGTATTTACTTGTCCGTGGTCTCCACTGCCCTCGCCACAAAGCGATCAATTGCGTCGTCCCTGTCGTCGGTGTAATAGACACAGGTGTTGGTGTGTCTAGTCACCGCGACTACAGCGTGCGAAACGCTGTCGTGGATCCTGAGCCTCCTCGTCTTCGTCTGGAGGACTATGATGTCCTCGTAGGTCTGGCCCTGCGCCTCGTGGATGGTTAAGACGCGCGATCCCTCCCCGGATCCGTATCCCTGGTCAGTCAGCAACCTCTTCTCCTCTTGCGTAAAGACCAAGTATAAGGTCCGGTCTCTTCCTGCAGGAATACGCGCGCTCGTGAGGCTCTCCACTCGCAAAGATCGGATCTTTGAGCTTGAGCTGTACACGTCCTTATAAACTTCGCTGATGGCAAGGGCGACGTCTTTGGGATTACGATGCGTGCATGACAACTCGCACGAGATGGTTGTTATCTGGGTTGATCTGCAGTACCGCATTTCGAACAGGTTGTCCCTGTCAATGTACGGCAGCTGGTTTATGTCTCCGATGAGGACTACCTTCTGTGCTCCCGATAGTCAGGCGGCCATTACTATGGCTCCGAAGTGGTTCATGAGGGCCTCGTCCACCGTTAGGCGGTTGATTTTTGAGCCCTCTTTGAAACCATTAACTAGTACGGAGGCCATAGTGCGCACCTTTTGCTTGGCTTTGTTGCCGTAGCGGTGCGCCAGTTTTTCTTTTAAGTCTTTGGCCGCCTCGACTGTGGTCGTAATCACGATCTCCGTGTCCTCATCGAAGTCCCCGACTATGCGAGTTGTCTTGCCGCATCCCGGTACCCCGTTAATCCACTCCAGTGATGGTAGTTCCCAGGGCACGGTCAGTAAGCCGTCCCGGTCGCCCGAGATGGTTTTCGCCATCCGTAGCATCCGGTCTCCCAGCATTACCTTCGTGCATCTGGCCACTACCACCACTGGGTCCCCTTCAGGTGTTTCGAAGGTTTGTGGCTCCTCGTCATTCCCCTCCGACTCGACTGCGCTCACGAAGCCTGCAGTGCTGTTATACGCTGCCATATACCTACCCGACATCTTGCCCTTGAGTGTTTGTCGGGTTTCACTGTTGTATATGGCCGCTTCGGCTTCCTCGAGTTCCACCTCCAGTAATCTTTGGTGATCATACTGGTAGGCCTGCATGATCTTTTTGCAGGTGGCCAGGCTTACCTCGCGGTTTGCCTTTATTATCACCAGGAACTCGATTAGGGCGTTCTCCGCATGTTGTAGCGGTGTGGTCGCAGGTCGAAGTCTCGGCGGTGTTACATGTCCCATGTCGGCCTTAGTACGAGTGGCCGGTGACGCCTTCGGGTGCCTCGGACTACTGTCTCTGGTGAACCTGCTCAGCGCCGCCGATTGCCGCTCACCCTGTCCAGCCTTTTTGGGAGAGAGGTGATGCGGGAGCTTGCCTGGTTTTGGGGAGATGGTTGCGTGGATAAAGGTCGCCAGTGGCATCGAGCTCAGTTCAGGTGTAGCCTTTGCCTTAATTCGCTCTGCCTTCTGGGTCTCGATCCGTTGCTGTAGGCGCTCCGAGCCGCTGAGCGTGGACTCGTCGACAGCCGGAGATGCAGGAGGTGTCGGTGTTATGGATTTCGGTCTTAGATATCCGAGATCCTCCCCCCTGTCTTCGTAGACTATGACCTCACTGTACTTGGAGGCCATTAGGCAACCGTACCTATCAGATACGTCACCTCTATCATATCCGACCCTCATCGAATCCACGCTAATTCTTTTGGGGACTCCACCGGGGGTCTCGCTTAACCGGCGTAGCCACACACTAGACTGCGCGAAGGGGGACGTCTCTCCCCACTCAAACAACGCGATGCATTTGTTGTTCAAACGCACCAGACGGTAGGTCGAGTCGCCCTCCCATTCTTGCGATAGCGCTGTGATTTTAGTGCGCTTTATACTTGTCTTTTGCGTGCTACCCTTTAACAGTAAAGCGAGCCCCGGCGAAATCGCCAGCCGATCGCGTCCTTCGGAACGACAGAAACTTATTCCCATCCTCTCTACTTCGCTGTCCATGAACAAAGCCACGCATCTGGTTTTAATTCCCACTTCTTCGCTTCCGTTCCCTTCGCTAAGCGAGGATTGTGTCATCCCGCTGTGGGTCGGTTGCGGAGGTGCGTTTTGGTCGGCTCTATTCCTGAACAGCTTCTGCAGCGAGGAGGGCATGGCCTTTGTTATTTGACCCAGAAGGGTGCGGCCAGGAGTCATCCGCGGAGCCGTTGAGCTGTTACTCTGGGTGGCTTGTTGGACATAGTTTTGTTGTGTTTGTGGTTGTGCTTTGTGTGTTTGGGCGTGTGTTGCGTGTGTGTGTGTTGCGTGTGTGTGTGTTGCGTGGACGACGGTGTTAGCGCTCTGCGTGGGTATTACAGCAGGTGGTGGAGCGGTCGTGCTGTTCCTTTTTGCGGCTATATTGACGGCCTTTCTCGCGAATGTGAGGAAGGCAGTTCTGTTTGTTTCGCTCTCCAGGATGGTATGGAGCGAGGTCTGCTCAAGTTTGGTCTGGAGTTTGAGTTCCAGATCCAGCCTATCCTTACTGAATCTCGGACAGTCCAGTATAACATGCAGAACTGTCTTCTCACAATTCGGATCGCAGATACACGAAGGACTGTCAGTGAGGTGGAATCTGTGGAGATACGCCGCAAATCCTCCGTGGCCGGTCAGAATTTTTGTGTCGACAGCTGTTGGTGCCGATTTCCTTACCAGCCTGCAAGCGGTCTTTACATCCGGTAGGAATATTTTCGTGACCGAGCCCGTCTCCGAAGAATTGTATCTTTCCTGCCACATCCTGACAGTCTCTTCCCTGATCTGCCTTCTGACATACGAGACGGGTACTCTGTCGTAGTCAGGTGCCGTCTTTTTTGTTAAGGCCGCTTTTTTGGCCAACCCGTCCGCTCTCTCATTGCCCGGTGTTGTAGTTGGTGTGGTTGGTATTGGTGTAGGAACGTTCATAGGCGAGGAAAATTTCCAATCCGGTGAGGCCGGCACTGGAAGCATATCGGTCAACTGAGGCTCGCCGCGCGGCGACTATACCGCTCCCGCCGACGGTCCTGGGACCCCCAACAATGGTGGAGGTGCTGGCGAAATGTTTCCCTCCCCTTGAGAATTTGCAACTGATCGATCATTCTTACAAGGTACCGTTTCTACTGGATGACTTAATGACGATCGTTTCCGCAACTGATCAATATGTCTATGAACTGTTTCTCCGTTCTGACCTACAACTCTATAATCACTTGAACCTACATTCTCACTCACTCGACCGGGCAACCATTTGTCACTTTTTAAATACTGACGGTAACATACATCCTCCTCTAATCCGATAGCCTTATCAGAACCCCCCGAAGTATCTTTTTGATATTGTTGCGACCGTTGTACCTTGATTTGAGCATCAGGTTTTAAAATATCTAACCTAGTTCGAGTACGCCTACCAAAGAATAACATCGTGGGACTTTCGCCTGTCGTTGAATGTTCTACATTTCTATAATTCAATAAGTAAGTCCATAATGCTCTGTTTATGTCTTTTTTTTTAGCTAAAGCCTTCTTGACAACCCGCTTAAGACTTTTTTACCGCGTTTTCAGCTAACCCGTTTGAGGATGGGTGATACGGAGCTGTAAATATATGATCGATTCTATGATGTTTCATAAAATTTTCAAAGTTGACAATTATTTATCGGGCCGAAAAAGTCCAAGTGTAGCCTTGTGGCTTCTGTGGCCAGGGCCACATGTGCGGTGGCTTGCGCGGTGGCGCATCTGCTTGCGTCGCGCACATTACGCACTCACGGCACATGACTTGTACTGCTTCGTCTACGCCCGGCCACCATACATAACTCCGTGCCAAAGCTTTGGATTTAACAATGCTCATATGTGGTTCGTGAATCATTTTTAAAATCTTATTTCTACAACTCTCCGGTACCACTAACCTATAACCCCACATTATGCACCCTAGTTCTTCGTATAATTCGTCTTTTCGGTTAAAGAATTGTTTCAAGTTACGCACTGGGCAGGCCATCCGTTCCTAATGTAATGTAATACTTTCGAAAGTATCTTTATTCGTTTCTAATTGAATAACTTTATAATCCAGAAGTAAGTCTTGCTGAATCAAATGAAGGTAAGTTTGCTCGGGTGCTGATAAACTAGTTTTACTAAGCTTATTATTAATGGCAGGTAAACGAGATACACCATCCGCTCCATTCACATCCGTGCGTATATATTCAATGCCAAAAGTATAAACCGACCCATTAAGGCCCATCTTTGCATACGACTAGCGACCATGGTCGGAATTCCCTTATGTGGTCCAAATATCGAGACTAGTGGCTTATGGTCCGTACGTAAGATAAAGTGACGACCATAAACATATTGATGAAATTTATTTAAGCAAAATATGATTGCTAGTGCCTCCCGATGTATCTGTGAATAGTTTTTTTCTGCATCGGTGAGAGTGCGCGATACGTAGGCGACCGGGCGCTCCCCCCTGCCCTCGTGAGCTGGCTGCGACAGCGCGCCGCCGATCCCGCAAGCGCTCGCGTCACACGTAACTATCAGTGGCCGGTCCGGATCATCATCATCATCATCATTATCATCATCATTACAGCCTATACAGTCCACTGCTGGACATAGGCCTCCACAAGTTTACGCCAAAAATAACGTGAACTCCAAGGTGGTTTCCAAGGTGGTTGTGGAACCTTGTTATCCCTTAGTCGCCTCTTACGAACCCACGGGAAGAGAGGGGGTGGCTAAATTCTTTAGTGCCGTAGCCACACAGCACAATGTATGTGTGTTTGTAGATGGTTATCGATAAAAATGGCAAAGGCAAAAGAGGAGACAGACATTTTTGAGATTTTGATTTATTTAAAATAATATATTGCTAGCTTTTTTTAATAAACATAGTTATATAATAAAATTGCATTAAATTAAATATAATACACGTATTACGAGTATTAATACATTTTACTAGAATTACTTAATGTGAACTTCCACCATAATGTTTTATATAAAAATTTGGCAGGTTTTCTAAAAATCCAAATTTAGGGGATACATAGAAAAAAATGGTAATAACAGATTAACCTGGACGCCCACAAAATAGTGTAATTTGTTCAGATCATATCAATACCCATAACTTTTAAGTGTTGGCGAACAATAGAAGGATTAGTCGAGGGCACCAAACCAACACTAACGCCACACTATTTTTGTCCCGTAAGTTTTTTTTTTGTCTCATGTACAAGGTAATCAAGATATGGTTCACCTTAGTCATAGTAGTGAAATGAAGCTTAGATTTATCAACTTTGAAAATGAACAATGTCCATCCTTTCAGTCATCAACAAATCATTAAATCTAGCAGATGACAAGCTATCATCTTATGATGCCATTAGTGTTACGCTCCCTACTCCCGATTCGTTGACATTACCGTGTACATCATCAACTCCTCAAAATGTATGTTAACTTTAAATCGTTTATTGTAGAATGGCATTGTTTGGCACAACAACGTTGCACCAAACGTATTGTGACATAATTAAAATAGACATAGGCTGTCGCGACACTTTTTAACTGACTTCCAAAAAGGCGAGGTTCTCAATTCGACTGTATTTTTTTACGTATGTTACTTCAGAACTTTTGACTGGGTGAACCGATTTTGATGATTTTTAATTTAACAGAAAGCTGGTGTTTATCATGTGGTCGCGTTTAAATTTTATCGAGATCTGATGACAACTTTTTGAGTAACCTTTGATAACGCGTATATATTACGTATATTGTATTACTTGTCGATGTAATTGAAGTCAGTTTTGTTTTCGTTTGCGAGCAAATACAATTATTGTAGATAATGATGTGTTGTACAAAGTCTTACTACATTATCCCTTAATTGGACTAAAGGAGAATGCTTCCCACATCATTTTAAGAGTCTGTAAGCAGTCAAAAGTTACATGAATCCCACAATATGTCAATTATTATACGAACAAACAATGTGTCTTTGCCCTAATGTCAAACTTGAAACGGAACGTAACAGAATTTTTTATCTGTGGGCAGTGAAAAAACCGGCTGTTTGTTTTCGTTGAGTTGTGAGCCAAAAATTACAGTGCAAATACAAAATAACATTATAATGTCGCGGAAAAATGTGGTAAGTTTATTTGACTTAGTATTATTTGTAGGTTTTGAGTTGTTTTATGGATATCAATGTTTTTTTTTGTGATTGTTTCAATATCAGTGTAATTATTGAGCTTCAAAACATGTGGGAACTATAATACTTTAGACCACAACAGACTCTAATTTTAGCTAATACGAAAATATACAACTAACATAATTATGTGTTTCAGAGAAAAATACTAGATCTCTCAAAGGGAGACAATGTGCAAAGGGCGCTGTCAATATTGATGTCTTCAGAAGACGACGAATCTGACCACCTTAGTGAAGATGAACATCCATTAGTAGATGATGTATCACATACGAATACAATGTTAGACCAAATTCAAAAATCATTTTCTCAAGAAGATTTGATTGCTATTTTGAGTGGTAAGTAGATATTATGCATTGAACAATTAGGTAAGAATAGATGTTTTCAGTACTTAGTTTTATAGTACCTGTATTTTTCCAGGTGAAATAAATACAGACGCAGCTGAAACTGTGCAATATGCAGATGAACAAGTACTTGTCAACAGGCCTGAATGTACCCCACATGCTTACATTCCTGATGGAGTGCCTGTTGCCAGTGCAAGCACTCAAATAGTTATTCAACCTCTTGATGAACAATTTTCTACCAGGAGCTTAGATGTAGGTACTGTATTTCAACAAATTCAAATGAACAATGAAGCAATGGACATAATAGATACACAGCCCAATCTGCAGGAGCCTGTATTAAATATGTCTCCTGAAAGAAGAAACTTTCCCTCAAATACTCCGAGACCAAGTTATTCTGAGATGCAGAATAGAGAGCGATTATGGACCACATTTGTCGGAGACTTGAATATCCCTTCATTTGACAAGCCATTGCAAGTAAGAAAAATATATACTAATAGGAGTACCCCAAAAGATTACTTTTTGGACATGTTTCCGGAATCTATGATAAACTTAATTGTAGAAAATACAAACATATATGCAAATGAAAAAAGATCACATGGATGGCAGGATGTCACAAAGGAAGAGATCTCTGCATATTTAGGTATGATGATACTGATGTCAATCAATCCAATTTCTGATAGCCAGCTATATTGGTCCACAGATGTGTTTTATAAAAACCCAATTATTTCTGGTGTCATGACCCTAAGACGGTTCAAGAAAATCACTGAAAATTTTCATATATCTGACATAAGAACAGAACTACCAAAAACATCCCCCAACTATGACAAACTATGTAAAATACAACCACTCATTCAAAAACTAAATCAGACCTTTGCTGAAGCTTGCACATCATCTCAAACACAGTCCATAGATGAATCTATGATTAAGTTCAAAGGTAAGAGTACCATGAAGCAATATATGCCCAAAAAACCCATAAAAAGGGGGTACAAGTGTTGGGCCAGGTGCGACTCCAAAAGCGGCTATCTGTTCCAGTTCCAATTTTACACAGGTAAAGTTGGTAATACATCCGAAGAAAACTTAGGTTACCGGGTGGTATTAGATCTTGCAGATGATGTGCCAGAAAATACTCTCTTGGTATTTGACAATTTTTTTACGAGTTTGGGGCTAATGACAGCTTTGTTTGAAAAAAAAATATTTTCAATTGGCACTGTTCGTATAAACAGAAAAGGCCTACCAGAATTGATTACCAAGAAATCTAGAGAGACAACACTAAAACCTGGTGAATTTATTTACCAATATTCGGCGCCGCTTTCAGTTTTGAAATGGAGAGACACCAAAGATGTATTTGTGTGTACTACTGCTTTCAATCCCAAAGATATTATTGAAATAAAGAGGACTCAAAAAGATGGTTCAAAGAAAAATATGTTTTGTCCATTGGCCATAAAAAAATATACAGAGTTCATGGGTGGAGTTGACCTTTTTGACCATTACAGGTCTTCCTATCCTGTAGGTCGAAAATCCAGAAAAAATTGGCACCGAATATTCTGGTTTTTACTGGAAGCTGCCATTATAAATTCATATATAGTATATATGACTACTCATTCAATACGAAGAAACACCCATAAAGAATTCCGTTTACGTCTTGCACGTGCACTTATTGATAATTTTAGTAGCAGAAAGAAGCAGGCTGCAGTATTCAAAACGAAAAAAGGGGGCTGTTATGGTGTGCCAGATGAGACCCGTTTATCAAATGTTGGACTACATATGCCACGCATTAGTAAATATAGAAGGTGTCGATTCTGTAGCACCCGGGCAAAAGAGCAGAGGACAAAATATTCTTGTTCCATATGTTTGGTATCCTTATGTGCTGCTCCATGCTTTGAGAATTATCATTCTACACCAGCACTCTCCAACATGTAGATTATTTCCCACAAAGAGCTCATTTAATTTAGCCCTACACTTGCAGTAGGAGTATATTTCCCACATTGTTTTTTTATTTAAATAATAAAAAAATATAAAAACAAAAAAAAGAATTTTAACCTCATACCTAAATAAAAAAAATCCACTAGGTTTATAAAACCGAGTAGAACCCACACACGCCATGCCCAATTAAGGGTTATATATTTCTATTATCATTAGTTTTTGCAGCGTACGCAATGTAAGGAATTTTTTAGGTTATTTTTTTATCCCTTGGGTTACATTATTGGAGTTTTAGTAAGGATCCCTAATATTTTTGAAAATATAGTATAACCTATGTCGCTCAAGGATTATGTAGCTTCTCAACGGTGAAATAATTTTTTGAATCGGTCCAGTAGTTTCGGAGCCTATTCAATGCTATCAAACATACAATCAAATCTTTACTCTTTATAATCGTTTATTTTACATGAAGATGTTTGAATTGTAGTATATAATAAATTAAGCCTATTTTTATAATAACATCTTACCTTTGTATCACTTTAAAAACCTTATTTCCCTAACCGAGTACTTGAATTTATCGATAATGGATATCGACAGTTGTTACAACCATGGCTGTAAGAATCTTGTCAGTGTAGTTGCGGCGTGTCATTATACTGTAATGACACAGAATGTATCTATGTGTGTGTGAAAAATGTAAGTGTGATTTTAATTTAGTATGTGTGAGTTTCGTAGTGACAGACGATTATTTTTGTGTGGGAATTAGATAAAGTGTGCATGTGTGTAATTTCCCCCCGCAAAAAATGACAGACAATTTTGTATCGGTAGCAGACGCAATGGCTACTCCCCTCCGTGTTGCTCTATGTCATTGATATAAAGGTATTGCCAGTGCTGCCACACTTGATTATTATATTATGACAGTTTAATTAATCCCCGCAACAGGCTATCAGTATCAATGATATAAAGCGCGTTCTACCTAAGGCCCACAACGATCAATAGACCACGACCGCTGAAATTGCCGTGCCACTAACGTAAAAAACGCTACGGGCTAATTTTATAAGTGGAACGCATATTTGGGCGCTGTAAAGTGTCAGGTGTCAGCTGTGTGCTCGCAATATGGAGACGTGGTGTAAATAGGCAGCTGTGGGGGTTGGGAGTGAATATTTCGCGTATATTGGAGTAAAACTTAATTCAACATGGATACCCGGGGATTTATCTTTGTGTTTTTGCAGAAACGAATGAGTGATAACATTCACAATATAAACTATATGTGATAGCTTGTTATTAGCTTTTTTTTTTATTCATATTCTGTATGAGTTATAGTTATAATAAGCTGTAAGCTATCCAAATAAAATAAAATAAAATAAAAAATAAAAACAATTAGACACTGACAGTTGTTTTTTAAAATTTCCGCCATGTTTTGATGAAAGCCAACTTTGACCCGCCTATATGTCTCACCTCAATGAAGCTCAGTATCTATTTTAGTATCAATGGTTTAGCAATGGTTTTATAACAGTAACTTGCACTCTCCTTTTTTGACAATAATAGCCTCTATGACCTTCTCATGTACGGAGTACGGACTATTAGGTGGTATTGCCATATTATTAGAAATAATATAAAAAATTTAAAAATTATTTCAAAAGGTCACTTTTTTCATATTTTTGCTTTTTGTAAGATTTGACTAACTGAGCTAACTTTATATTTCTAAAATACTCATATGTTTCAGCCTGTAATATCCCATTACTGGGCATAGGCCTCTTTTCCCATGTAGAAGAAGGATCAGAGCTTAATCCACCACGCTGCTCCAATGCGGGTTGGCGTTACTCATACTAGGGAATAATATCCGAATAGAGGCCAGTAGTGGGATATTACAGGCTGAAGCGTATGAGTAACGATCGCTATTAGGTGTGCATGATAACAATCGGCTTAACTTGCTCTCCGACGCACGGTGGGGAGACCCACAAGGACTGCACAAACACCCAGACCACGGCAAACACCCGTATGGCCAATACAAATCGACACCAACAATTTATACTACGCCAATTCGATTTTTCGATAAGTTTGTTTTTTTAATGCGAACTTGATAAAATGTGTTTTTATATGTAATAAAAAAAAAAGTGAAATTGCAATGAATAAATTAACTATTAAAGACACCAAATTTCAAAAAGGTTTCTTAATTAATATAAAAGGTATCACGTTTTTCCCTTTTATAAGCCTCTATTGTAAAGTTCACTTTTAAGAGTTAGCTTAGTATAAATTGCTGGTGTCGAAATGTTTGTCATGTGCGGGGATCGTACCCGCAACCGCCAGCGCAACATGTACAATCCATGCCTGTGACCGTTGCGCCAACGCGGCGTCGCAAAATACTCATACAATAGAAAAAAATATTATAGCAACAGTCCTTCGAGATTTGACGCTGTTATTTAAATAGAAATACAGTTATACAATACTACTGTAGAGCCTCCTCCACTCCGACGACGCTCTAAGTCAAGGTGTGATCTCGGTAGGACCCTTAGGGCGAGTTTCCTCTATGAGTCCTCTTAAAGGACTCCCATTTTCCCTTCGCGGTCGGGATCATTAGTACCCGGTTCGAGTCACTGGTGACGCTGTAAAAGTCAGTAGGGCTAACAGTAATCCTTTCAAAAATTGCAGTTTCCAGTGAAGGTCTCATTTGGCATTACAATAAATAAGGCTAAGGATAAGCTCAGTCATTTTCACTGGTAGGTATTGGATCTGAGAAAGGTATGTTTTTTCCATGGGCTTCCCAATTATATGTTGGTTTATCTCGAGTTGGAACTCCACATGCACTAAAGCCTTTTTTTAAAATTAGTTATAACAATTATCCATAACAATTCAATATTTTTCTTACGACATTATTTCTTTACAATTACTTAAAACGAAAAGTTACCACAAATACGAAAAGATATCGTAATTTTATAGATATTGAATACTTTAATTTAATTTTTTTGTAGGTACTAAACAAAACTGTTACCTGTCTTTAATTTTTTTTAAATTTCAATATTCTTTAATATTTCATAAAGTTTCTTTTTTCCTTTTTCCTTTCACACATTGCCTTAAATAAAAACCAAACAACTGTATACATGAATCGCAAACTAAAATGTTCCCAATTCATGCATGATGTGCAAAGCAATCTCCACTCAAGACAACTATAATATAGATTTTCTTAAAATATAGTCAAAGAAATTAAGGTGGTTAATAAAAATAACATTTTTGTTTCAAAATTCTTATTAAAGAACAAAAATAGTTTACTTCTTGTAACTTATTACCTCCAGCTCTTGTTTTTCATTTAATATCAATGTTCTTAATCTTTTATTTGGTATTGTTTTAACTTTTTGCAGACCATAAACTAATAATTCCTCCATAGGGATTTGACGATACCTTTTGTAGTGTTTGAATATGCAATACGTAATTTTATATAAAAAACCATGACTAAAGCCATCATCAAAATGTTTGAGAATTTCTTTCCACCTTATATCAGACCAAATTCGATATGGATAAAGTTTTAATAAAAAAAAAAAAAAAAAAAAAAAAATCAAATTTTATAAACAGATCATTGTTTGCTCGCAAACGAAAAAAAAACCGACTTCATCATTACATCGACAATTAATACAACGTAGGTAGAAAAAAATATTCAAGTAAATACACGTTATCAAAGATTACTCAAACAGTAGTCATCAGCCGGCCTAGCATGCATACAACGAGATATCTCTTGACGAGAGAGAGAGATAATGTCTACATCGAGTATTTTCTCGATTACCCTAACATGCGCACTACGAGAGACAAAATTCTCTTCCGAAGACTTCGCCTTGTCGAGTAGAGAAACATTATCAACCATAATCACAACTGAATATCATTCTTATTTCTTATGTCGTAAAGTTGAATTTACAAGGTTATTGACCAATCGTTCCAAACCGGGATGAGCCAACGTTTGTATAATTTCAAACGAGTGACACATGTTTTATTTAACAATGTTCTCGGCCTTTTGGCTAAGATAAAAAGTGTATATCTAATTTAAAAAATCTAATATGGAAAATAAAACGGCGTAAGTAAATGAATTTAATTATATATGTAAAACAATATGCTCGTGTTGTGCTTTATATCTTGTCGCACATTAGATAATTGTAATTCTATCACGCATTGTTTTTTTTTTTTTTTAATTTTTAAAATTTTTTGAATTTTTGAATTTTTTTTTTTGATTATTGATTTTACTTTTATTCTATTTAATTTTATTTTTACTTATTGATTTTTTTAATATAATTTTGTTTTGTTTTTTATTCTGAATGTTGTCTTGTCTTGTTGTACTAACCCAATATGGACTTATACTTTGGTCTGAAATAAAGTATTATTATTATTATTATTTAGAATAAGAAGCAACAGGGCGCAAATACGTTTTTTGTGTCATTATATGGCACACTTCACTCGACTTTTCGCATTTCCCGCTCTTCGTATACCGAAATTATATAATTATAATAGGGAAACGCCATGGTATACAAAAAATAGGCACCCGGTTTTATTTGTTTTTTATTTATCGTCTTTCTCGTCGATAATATTGAAAACGAGAAGTTTCTCTTCCTAAAACGACAAAATTACGATGTCATGTTAGCTTCCGTAGAGATAAATATCACAGATCACTAAAATTTAATGATTATCTCTTCTATTGACGTAACGAGAAGAGTATCGCGTGCACGCATGTTAGCTACTGAAGACATAGAGATAATACGAGAAAAGGGGTAGACAAAATTTTGTCGTGGCGCGCATGCTAGGCCTGCTGATCTCGATCAAATTTATAAAGGATTACAAGACAAATACCAGCTTTCGATTAAAATAAGAATCATAAAAATCGATACACCCAGTAAAAATATATGAGGTATAATACAACGAATGTCGATAAAAAAATTGTCAAGTAAATACGGGTGATTAGATATAACTCGACGATGCGTTGGCGCAACGGTCACAGCACTGGTTTGTGATAGTCTGGGTGTTTGTACAATTCTTGTAGGTCTCTCCACCGTGACTTGGAGAGCACGTTATACCGTCGGTCCCGGTTGTTATCATGTAAACCTGATAGCGATCGTTACTCATAGTAGGAAATATATCCGTCAACCCGCATTGGAGCAGTGTGGTGGATTAAGCTCTAATCTTTCTCCTACATAGGAAAAGAGGCCTATGCCCAGCAGTGGGATATTACAGGTTGAAGCGAGATATAATTCAAAATTTACATGTCAGAATTCAATTAAATTTAAATAAGACCACATAACACCCTCCACCTTTTGATTAAAAAAAGGATAATCGAAATTGGTCCACCCAGTCAAAAGTTCTGAGGTACCCATTCATAAAAATAGTATAATTAAGAACCTCCTCCTTTTTTGGAAGGAAGTTAAAAATAATTTTATCTAATTAAGAACATACACGCACATAAGTTCTACATTCATGTATAAGTTGAAGGCCCGATAAACACTATCTTGATAAAACATAGATACTATAAGTGTGACACTCCAGGACAACTATTAAATATTAAATAGCTTAGGATTATAATTGTGTTTGCTCGCAAACGAAAAAAAAACCGACTTCAATTACATCGAAGAGTAATACAACGTAGATCGACGAAAAAATAGTAATACTTTGTTCGTATTCCATATAACGCGACATTATAAAATTGTGCAATTATATAATGTTCTACTGTTATTTCTAACATTTTGTTAGCGATTGTAGGCAGAAATTTCATAAAAGGCCCGTCGTCGATTCGCGCGAAGCGCTGACATCGCTTATTACGGCGGGTTTTTTAGTTGAAGCGGATTTATATTGAATTACGGTTTATGTCTTTTTTATTAAAAATATGTAATGTTCATGTTTTCACACAGCTCCGATGCACTACTGGAGTTTACCCATTCAGATCAACTGTCTAAATAGGCACAAAAAGGCTTACTAGTCTAAGAAATATATTATTACTATATCAAATTGTAAATAAATGGATCTATAACGCCATCTATCGGAACCTAATTGCGTTATTAGAAAACGTCTGAAAGCCATCTCTAATAAGGTCATTCGTTCAGTAGATTTTACTGTTCAATTTTTTCATTCCGGGGCCTTAAATGAAAATCGATTCTTAAGGAGAAAACTCCAAAAACAGTCAAGTAAATACGCCATATCAGATATAGCTCAAAAAGTTCGAGTCAAATCTCAATTATATTTAAATGGGACCACATGACAAGCACCACCTATCGAGTAAAAAAAGAATCATCGATATCGGTCCACCCAGTAAAATAGTAATGAGGTTAATATAACGTTGGTCGACGTAAAATAGCCAAGTAAATACCCAGTATTAGCGATAACTCAAAAATTAAAAGCTCAAATATATTTATAACGAATAAACTGCTACTCTCTACTCTAGTGGAATATTGTAATTTGATCGATAGTGAACGACGTAATTTCACAAAATTTTGATAGATGGCGTTGTGGCACAGTATTGAACATGACCGCAGTCGTCTTAACATCGTCATGTAAATACGTGTCATCAAAGATTACTCAAAAATTGCTCATTATATCTCAATCATATTTAAAACGGACGAGATGACAAGTATTAGCTTTTGATTTATACAAAAAAGATCAAAATCAGTGCACCCAGTAAAAAGTTATGAGGTATAATACAACGTAAGGTGACGAAAATAATGTCTAGTAAATACGCGTTATCAAAGATTACTCAAAAAGTAGTTATCAGATCTCGATAAAATTTATATGTGACCACATGATAAACATCAGCTTTCGATTAAAGTAAAAATTATCAAAATCGATACACCCAGTAAAAAGTTATTGCGGATTTTCAAGAGTTTCCCTCGATTTCTCTGGGATCCCATCATCAGATCCTGGTTTTCTTATCATGGTACCAAACTAGGGATATCCCCTTTCCAACAAAAAAAAGAATTATCAAAATCGGTACACCCAGTAGAAAGTTATGTGGTATAATACAACGTAGGTCGACGAAAAAAGCGTCAAGTAAAAACGCATTATTAGATATAATTCGAAAAGTAGTTGTTAGATCTCAAATAAATTTAAATGGGACCAATCGGCACACACCACCTTTCGATTAAAACAAAATTTGTCGAAATCGGTCTACCTGGTCAAAAGTTCTGATGTAACATACATATATAAAAAAAAAAAAAAAAAAAAAAAAATACAGTCGAATTGAGAACCTCCTCCTTTTTTGGAAGTCGGTTAAAAATACGAAATTACCTTAAAATAAATACCAGATACACAAAATAACTTTTGGTTTAACTGGTTTTTTTAGCTAACGTTAAATTAAATTATATAACAGTTGTTTATGGTGTTTTAGTATTTCAAAAATATATTAAGCTTTTCCATACATACTTTTTTAAAACTTTCTTCCTTAGTTTATTTAGTTTTACATCATACTTCACAAAGAGTTGAACGTGTAGTGTGTGGTACCAAAAACTTTGTAAATAAATATATTGTTGATCCATATCATTCTCAAGTTGAAGCCACACTGACTTATCAATTCTTTTATTTTTTAAATTTTCTAATGGTTCACCACTGTATTTAATAAGTAGGTTCAAAAATTTCGTAGCCAGAGGCAATGTCCATTTCAGTTTTTTGCTTTCGGGTTTCCCTTGAAAATGACAAAGGAGATTATAATTAATTTTTTTATAAATTTAAGCTTACATTAATGTTTAATGATAAAGTTTTTTTAAATAGATGATTATCTTTTACTCTTTTATACAAAAATAACTAAAATCATTGAAAATCTCCTTAGTGTGTATGTTTTTATTATTTTTTGAATTTATTATATTTAACTAAATACCATTATAAATCTGATGCAGTTTTTTATAAATTCCTCTTGGTTCTCGTCCAAGGACTGCCGATAAATATGGGACAACATTCCTGGGATTATGATAAACACAAATTGCCATAATATTTTCTTCATATGAAGAATATCGCCCCTTGTACGGACTACCATAATGAGTTATGAAAAATTTATATACTTGATGCACAGTTCTATTCAAGCCTCTAGCTAAATATGCCATTACAAATCTTCTTACGAACTCTTCTGGAGTGTTTGGGTGTCGAGATTTATCTTTATTTCGCCATCTTGCTAGACACTCTGGTTTATTTGGAACGTCATAAGTCTGGAATAATAATATAATTAAAAGGAAAATAGGTAAATAAAACATTAGAAATAATTTAAAAAATTTTAACACTATTATTTATCATTATCATTATATATAATAAAACTAAGTTGATAAAATGTCCGTGCCGATAAAACTTCAAAAGGAGTCCCGGCACGATAAAGAGACTTATATAGTGTGATAGCCCTTTATCCTCCCTCGAACAAGAAAGTTCCCGTTATAACCTAAAGAGCGTGTTTTTAAAGATATAAGGGTTTTTTTAAAGTGTAATGACGCCATCTGTTGTCGAGTATTTGAACTTCATTCAGAACAACGATTATTTGGGTTGCATTTCGAAAGGCGCTGCGAGCAATTGCAGCATGTGTAGTAATGGCGCGAAAATTAAAATACCAATTTCAATAACGTCTTAAATTACATTTGTTACTATAATAAAGTTATTAGATTTTATATATTGATACAGCAGTAGCTAACTTATATTTTGGAGTTAAAGCGACATAATTTTAGTTATTTCAATTAGTTCTGAAAACATTTTAAAATTTAAGTTTTTAAATTTCGCGCCTTTACTACGTATGCTACAGCTGCAGAACTTATTGTTACGGCGGATGATAATGTCGAGAACATTCTAGAAGGTGTGAGAAAGAAAATATTCACAAAACTTTCTCAAATATCCTAGAGCCTAGCTCTCTGAATATATAAGAGCCCGGCGTCATTCGCCAGAGTTATTTCGATTTGAACAGCAAAGCAAGCGATTTCGAGACGAAAAGGAAAGAAGTTATTTAAAAAAAATTAAGGATTGAAAATTTTTGTTAAATACCCGTACGAAGCTGGGGCGGGAAGCTAGTTACTAATAACATCTGCTGTGTGGTTACGACAGTAAAGAATAAATAGACAGTCCGAAGATGGGCAGCAGCATCTTTGGTGCGACAAAGTCAGCCCGGCGGTCACCAACCCGCCTGTCCAGCGTGGTGACTATGGGCAACACACATTAGGTCATGCCATTTTTGGCGCGAACTTGTGGAGGCCTATGTCCAGCAGTGGACTGCGATAGGCTGAAGTGATGATGATGATGACTAATAACATATTTGAAATACCTTTCGAAAGACCTTCCAGTTTTTACCTATTTTTTCACTTTCTTCAGAACAAATAGTATCTGTTAGATATGTCTCTGCTGTGTCATCAGTGTCTGTTTTAAGTGGTCTGGTTAAGCAATTTGTACGTTGATACCAGGGCTGTTCCCACGTAATAATCATTTCATCTTTTTTTATTAAGAGTATCTATTTAACAAACATTATATAAATTATTTATGGAAATTTTGACTTCAATTATATCCAATACAGTAAACAATATTTAGCATGTTTTAAACTGTAATATAGGACAAATTGTGCTGTATTATTTATTGCCTGTAAATGTATCATTGCTGAGCAAAAGTACTAAATAGCTCTTTAAATTAACCACTCATTCTAAACATTATCAAATTTATTTACATTGTAATATATCATAAAAAAATAAACACCTGCATGAACTCTTCATCTTCAGTTTGAATCTTTTCTAAATGCATTTGTAAATCATCTAACAATGTAGGGTCACTTAAATCTTCAACAGTAGCAAAACGTTGCACGAGATCCATGAATAATTATTTTAATTGCGGTAGAATACGTTATTCATAATAAAGTTATAAAAATTGAAGTAACAGCCTCTGTTTAACAGCAACTACAGCAGTTTATTTGTTATCGTTATACACTACCAATGGTACTCATAGAACAATACACGGTTTTGTTTCTCGTTATACAGCAAAAAAAAAAATTACACCTTGCAAGTAAATTCAATTCTTTGTTATATGGCTTAAAACACTTAACTTTTAAACATACAAGTACCTTTAGGAAAACTGAAAACAAAATTTAAAATTCAAAATACTAACATGTGCTACTAACAGTTGACACTTTTAAGTATATTACTTTTCTCTATGGTTGACACTGACAGTCAACTGACAGCCAGGAGTAATTTTGATTAGTTTTCTAAATGAACTATGAAGTACAAACCCCTAACCTACGATAATTGCTTTACAAGATGTAATTGAAATGTCGTGATTCGAGCGTTCGCAATCTAGACCGCCTATTTTCAAGTATAAAATAGAAACTGCCGTATCAGAATATATTCCATAAGCTATTAGAGTTAGATAGATAATATTGGGAAACAGAATAAGTAGAATCAACGATGAATGTATCATAATACTATATTTTTTTTCAACATATTTTTTCACCAAGACAACTTTTTCTCCCTCCCTCTAACACATATTCGATTTTATAATTGATAGACACACATGTACAACACTTTTTATACAGTTAATTAAAGCTTAGTTCATACAGTTCAAAATAATATAAGCGTTTTGTTCTAAGTGTAGAAACTCGTAAGTTCATCATCTTCTTGGCCTTATCCTACTTATGTAAGGTCGGCACAACGTGTTTTCCTCTTCCATTCCTCTCTATTATTCGTCACTTCAGCGCTTACTCCTTTCTGTCTCATATCCTCACTCACACAATCCATTCATCGCTTTTTTGGTCTGCCGATCGCTCTTCGTCCTTCGACATTAATCTCTAACATTATTTTACAAATATAGCGTTCATTCCTCCTCATTACATGCCCATACTACGGTAACTTATTGCTTCTCATTTTCTCCGTTACGGGTGCTACTTTCAAACTTCCCGAAGATGCGAAGATGCGAAGTCAGCGCCGTGCGGGCTGTGTGGTAGACTGAATACTGGGGTTAAATTCAATCCCGCGGGAGACTACAGGAGACGCGCTCGGTGGAATCCGGTCTACCAGAGGTTAATGCTATTATGACTTCTTGGCACAGCATACCCATCGAACGTCATGCCTCTGGCGGCCGTAAATTGAAAAGAAAAGCGCAACCATTATATAATGTTTTGTCTTTCGCGACTATTTTTCTACGCATATGTCACGGCATGGTCACGGCTAATTTTTTTAAGCCGACGTTCCTCAATACTGATTTGATGTTGCAAGACCTGTGTAGAAATTTATCTTGACAAGTTGACAGTGACATCATCATAATTTGTCACTGTCAGTTATCTATACTTGTATTTTTCTATTCTCTTTTAAGCTTGTAATGAATTTAAATGATTTGTTTTTATTTAAACGGGGAATGATTTCCAATGACGTTGTTGTTGGTTAAATTTTTTTTTGCCTTTTAATATTGTATAAAATGTACGAGAAACTAACCTAAGTTTTATCAGTCGTAGGAAAGGTATATTGTTTTTATTTTAGTTCAAATTTATTTGTTGTTTTAATGTATTCCGTACCAATGTTGTGTTTTTATTTCATTTTTAATTCTGATTACTTAATTATTTAACGTTACGAGCATTAGGGTGTTTTTTTATTTATTAATTTACCTTCACTGTATCAAATTTATTTTATTATTATTATTTGACTTGTATATTTTCTTTCAGGTCTAGGCCATTAGCTGAGTTTATCAAATGGACTAAAACTAATTAGAAAACATGTTTGTGGCTCAAGAAAATACAAATCCTAGCAAGAAAAAATTTCAAAAGCCAAATATTCTCCGTAGAAAAACTAATTTGATAAATAAAACATCAGCTATGCGAGCACCAAGTAAATGTGCAAATTATGAATCTCCCGATGTTAAATCTATTTTAAACAAATCTTTCGTACTCGACCAGAAAAATGACATATGTGTTGACAAAGTAGCAAAATGTAAAAACAATAAGTTTCTTCCAGTCAAGAAATCTGTTCAGAAGCTTAAAATTGATATTGTAAAAGAGGAAACAAACATTATTCAAAATGATCATGCAAATATTGATACAGAGAGTATGTTTTTCTTCGGAAATAGCCCTATTAATAGTAAGTAGCCAATTATTATGTTATGAAAATATTTGTAATTTGAATCTTTCCACATCAGATGTCAAATATAGTATGTGTGTAAATATAAGAAGTAAAATAGTAAGAAGTTGCCCTGTATTTTGTGCTTATTCTTGATAGTTTTCACTAAAATGTGATATATCTTGAAAATTTAATTTTTCTTTTCAGATAACGAGGACAATGAAAATCAATCTTCAATAAGTGTTGAATCTATGTTAATGGAAGAAGTAGATAGACAGGTATTACACAAATAAATATCGTTAAAATATAATATATATATCGGAGAAGGTTCTCTAGCATAGGCTTCTTAATAAAGTGACGTGAAACAATATGACGTCATTATCTTCAATACAATCATGTTCATGTTATACGTCATGATAATTCATTTCATAATAAAATATTATAATAATAAAATTCTTAATAATAAAAATATTTTTGTATGTATGATTTCTTTTTAGAATGTTCCAATATTTGAAAATAGTCTCCTGCAGAATAAGGAATTAGAAGATCCGAAGCAAAAATGGTGCTTAGACTTTACTCAAGACTCGCAGAAAATTATAATTGAACATTGTAAGTATTGCTAAATTAGAAGTCGCCCCTTTTACATTGGTTGATATTTTTAGAGATTCCTATATTGATAAAAAAAGAAAAGTCGCGTGATGTTTTAAGCTATGTCTTCTGAGAATTTACTATATTTTTATTAAAGAAATATTTGTTTCTGATCTGGGTACTTGAACTTATTGGTCATTCTTTAAATTCAAAAGTATGTCATTTTAATTAATAATTAATTATTGCTCAAGGTGTAGAAATTATTCTAATGGTCATCTAGCCTAGTGTTTTAATGACATGAACAATAAAAAGGTTTGGGTAAAATAAAAAAACGATAAAAAAGAGACAAAAGAGAGAAATTAATACAAAAGCAACACAAATTCTCTGTTTGTTTGTAATTATTAATAGATTATACATACTTCATTACAGATGATGGATCCCAAATAGGGAGCATATATCTAGATCAGAAACCAGATGTTGTTAGTACAATGGTTCCCTTAGCCGCTGTGTCATCAATACGTCCAGAACATAATTTGGTGCAAAATGAGAATTATACGTCTATGGCCACAATGACAAGCTTACCAGCAGTATCAATACATGATTCTTCTGAAGTTATTTCATGTGACTTTAGTACTGTGACCTCTGAACACAACATATCTACAGTAACATCTACAAATCAGGAATCAAATAATGTTCAAAATTTAACTTCTATGGATAACATACAAAAAATTTCCATCGAACAGTTGACCAGTGCACCAATAAGATTTAAGGTAAAAAAAACTTGTATCTTGGATTTATTGTATGTATCTTAATAATATTAATAATAATAGATAATTTTTGTAAAAAAAAAACTGCATTAATTTTTTATTATTATTTATTATTGTTTTTTTCAATTAACTGAAAATCATTGCAGTGTGATATGCCAAATTGTAACAAAGAGTTTATGAGTGAACCAAAGTTAAAAAAACATAAAAGTTCACACAACAAAGACAGCAGTACTAAATCTGCAAGGCAGATAACAGTGGAGTGTCCAGTTAAAAAGATTCTCGAAAATGGGTTGGAAGAGTCATGTGGAAGAATATTTCATGTTAGAGAGGAACTTGTAAAACATTTGAATGAAGAGCATACAATAGAAGAGGCAGCTTATAGGTAAAAACTAGCTTTAACCCTCAACTTCGTGTTCATGCAATTAGGAAATAGTTGCTCATAGTAGATAGACTACAGCAAAAAATAATATTACATCAAAAAAAAATAAAAAAATAAATTAACTTCTATTATTCAAAAATGTGGAGGAAAAAATTTGTTAGAACTGCCGCCTGATCGTTTTACCTAAAATAGTCAACGTAATTAAGGCTGATGTTTTATTAATAAACGTTTTACTAAACAATTTTTTGCGTTAGGAAATATTTATTGCAACATAATATATACATTTAAATACTTTTTCTTTTCAGTAGTTTATTCGGAGAAATAATAATTTCACATAAAGTTTCATAGCTTGAAAAGCTCGACTTTGTCAGTTTATATGACGGCATTTCTATTCACATCTTACTCGTTGACAGGTGTCAGGAGTGCGGGCGGCGGTTCTTCTGGGCGTCAGGTCTCCGTGCGCACGCCCGCGCCCACGCGGGGCGTGCGGGGCGCTCGGCGCTGGCGTGTCCGTGGCCGGGCTGCGCGCGCGTGTTCCGCCAGCCCTGCCGCCTGCGCGAGCACGCGCGGGCGCACACCGGCGACAAGCCCTACCCCTGCCGATACCCGGTGACTGACCACTGCACTTTAATTATTCAAAACGCTACGTATAGTTCTGGACGTATTTTTACGATTTTGCGTTATACACTTTTTTGAAGGCAAATGTTTTGGTTGGATAAATGTATACATAACTAGAATTTATTATTTGAGTCTTTTCTTTTTTCGATGAGTTTAAAAAATCTTATGTTCACTAATTATTAATTATTTAATTTAATTATTAACTCTTTATTGTACACCACAATATGCAAATACAAAATAATAATAATACAGACAACTTAAGAATGTGTAGTACAAGAGGCGGTCTTATGGCTAGTTAGCCATTTCTTCCAGACAACCCAAAATAGGATTGAGTATTATTTATTTGGAGGTCGGGTAGGTGGTGCAGTTATATTATAATAAACTTACATACAAATATCTACACATTAATATTTACAAGCAATACAAATACATTATTAGAAGTTATGTAAAGCGATTTTCATTTTAAACTATATTTAGATCAAAGTTGTTTTAACTCGCAACATAATATATCATGTTTGCATATTTGTTATTTTTTTATTAACAACCAAACCAATAAATTATTATGATTATTCTATAAATTTTTGTATTACTGTCGTTCGTGCAGAACTGTGGCTGGTCGTTCCGCACGGCCAGCAAGCTCTTGCGGCACGCGCGGCGGCACACGGGCGAGCGGAGACACGCGTGCGCCACGTGCGGCCGCGCCTTCCTGCGCCGCGAGCACCTGCGCGACCACGCCGCGCGGCACCACGCGCCCGCCGCGCGCCGCGCGCACGCCTGCCCGCACGCCGGTAACTACAGCCCACACACTACTGCGCTAGCTGGTGCGCCGCGAGCACCTGCGCGACCACGCCGCGCGGCACCACGCGCCCGCCGCGCGCCGCACGCACGCCTGCCCGCACGCCGGTAACTACAGCCCACACACTACTGCGCTAGCTGGTGCGCCGCGAGCACCTGCGCGACCACGCCGCGCGGCACCACGCGCCCGCCGCGCGCCGCACGCACGCCTGCCCGCACGCCGGTAACTACAGCCCACACACTACTGCGCTAGCTGGTGCGCCGCGAGCACCTGCGCGACCACGCCGCGCGGCACCACGCGCCCGCCGCGCGCCGCACGCACGCCTGCCCGCACGCCGGTAACTACAGCCCACACACTACTGCGCTAGCTGGTGCGCCGCGAGCACCTGCGCGACCACGCCGCGCGGCACCACGCGCCCGCCGCGCGCCGCACGCACGCCTGCCCGCACGCCGGTAACTACAGCCCACACACTACTGCGCTAGCTGGTGCGCCGCGAGCACCTGCGCGACCACGCCGCGCGGCACCACGCGCCCGCCGCGCGCCGCACGCACGCCTGCCCGCACGCCGGTAACTACAGCCCACACACTACTGCGCTAGCTGGTGCGCCGCGAGCACCTGCGCGACCACGCCGCGCGGCACCACGCGCCCAGGAGATTGAACCTGCGATCGACTATCGCATCAGCCACTTGTGGACTATTACGCTCAAGCGACGTCAAAACATTAGTTATCTTTAATATGTTATTAAATTTTCAGACTGTCAGCAAAGCTTCACGAACATGAGTTCCCTGTATATGCACACGAAGAAAGTACATAAAAAGAAAGAAAATGATCAACCAGCGAATCCCACGACTAGTGACAATCAAGAATTACCAAAAGTAACGTCCGAAAATTTGTTCATGGTAAGTGTAATAATTATGGGTTAAATAAAGCAACTTATTACACGTGTCTAAAACATTAGAAAGATATTTTATTTTTATTGATTTTATTTTATTTAAAACATCATCAGCACATAAGACATTAAATGAGTACAAATTGTACATTTCGACTAAGCCATTTACAGGTATTCGTATATGTACACATATATTATGTATAAACATTTACCTAAAACGAATATGTATAAAACAAATTATAACACTCCTATTACGTTGCTCACCCAAATTAAAGAAGAAAGATGTCCAATAAGGAATATTAAATCATAGAATTTATTTATTTGTCATTCACATATTTATTTATTTATTCTCCATACATACAAGTTTACAGAGCTTTCCTTCAATCACAAGTAAGTCAATCAGAAAAAAAGGATAAACGCAGGTATGTCAAATTGAGAAAATAATGATAAATTTAGAAATAGAAATATACAATCTTATCAAAATACAATAATTAAAAATTACAATGACAATAAAAACACGTTAGTGTCAGTGAATTAAATATTAAAAGAATTAAATATAAATAATTTGGATAAGAAATTGTAAAGGAACATGTAAAGCTCGAGGCGGTTTCAGGTGAGTCTGCTGGAGGCGGGCGCGGCTGGCGCGGCGGGCGCGGAGGAGGCGCACGCGGCGCGCACGCACTGCACGTGGCCGCTGGCGCGCGCCCCGCCCTGCGCGCCCGACGCCTGCGTGCTGGCCGACGACGTGCAGGTACGGCGCCCGCCGGCTTCTGTTACACTAAGTAACTTGTTCACGTTGGAACGCGCGGTCGCGGTGGCGGGTGCGGTCGCGAAGACGTGGCGGGTTCGTGTTCACATTGGCCGCCAGGCGTTTGCGCGGGTGTGACATGTTGTCAGAGATTGTAACCATGGACGACGATCTTTTATTTTTTAGTTCTAGCCTGAACAGCACTAATAAACTCTTCTGTATTGAAAGACACGATGAAGACGCGCTAACGTTTCTAGCGACAAGTTCATACTGGTTGAACTTACCTGACGTCGCGAGTGAATCGCGCGCTCCGCCGCTAGTTCGACGTGAACACACACAAACATCTACGTGACTATCGTACGTATAAACATCTATCGTACGTGAACACTTGGATATTACGCCATATGTTTGATATTTCGTGACCGCGCCCGCGCGTTCCAACGTGAACAAGTACTTAAACTTGCGCACGCTTCCCTAAGGGAGTGGGCTGGCGAATGCGTGATTACAGCCTTACGAAGACTCTGATCGGGCGAGGCGAACGGAAGATTAACTTAGTGAAGATAGAAAGAGAGGAAGTGACATTTCGTAAGCTTTACTGCAGTCGCGTGCTCTCACTCTCACACTCGTTTTTTTATTTAACTATATTATTATATGTATAGAATTATATAAAATATTTGTCATTGAGACCCTTTTAATAGGTGTGCTTATCCCTAGAAGATATTTCTTTCAGCACCCCCGAAAAGGAATGTCTGCAGACAGAAATTAAAGGAGTTAAACGTACAATAAGGGAACATGAAATCATTGAAATTACTTATCGACGTCGATATTGAGCGCTGACCTTCAACCTTACTTCAACATTTTAAGGATGTGGATGTTTAACGAGTACTAAATACTTTTGCATTTGAATTATTTTTATTTTCGTATTGAACCAAACTATTTTCTGTTTGCGACCATTGAACGTTTGCAAAGCTATTCCTTTGATATCTGTTGCATTTGCTCAATATTCGTGCCGATACTTATACTATAGTCGTCACAAAATAATGGGCCCGTTTGGATATATGTCATCGAGACGTAAATAGCGAAGTAAAGATACAACTCGGTATTCGATACGATAAATCGATTCAAGTTTGTATGAGTATTTGATCGATTTGATTATGTAATGTAAAGTGCATTTGATTAAAATTTTTATCAGAAATTTAACTTAAACTTTAATATTGTAGGTATTTTGAAATAATACAATGGTACAAAAGGTTAATTTGTCTTTATTTTATATTTTTATATTGTTTTCTATTGTTTACACGAATTTTAATCATTACAATGAAACATTTTTTCTGGATTTTATCGCGGTTTATTAGCCAAATCAAAATTTTATTTACGACTTTGAGCGCCAAGCTCTTTTTTTCAGTAAAGATAACGACACAACGTTTAATAACGATTAAAATCGAATGAAGCTGGTGAAATTCAGTAATTAATTAGTTACAGCACTGGTGTTTAAAAAAAAGACAACGTAATTGTATTGTTAATACAGTTGCTCAAAAAGTGGCGTATTGCAGGGACGTATAGCGTTCGGGATATGGGCTATTACATACTCGTGCTTTTTTTTTACCTTTCCCGAACTCATGCGTTCTCTTTCCCAACTGTCAAAATAATGTCTATTAAAAAGAAAAACCAACCAAGAAGTTTTTATGATTCATCCAAATGCGTATATTTCTAAAAAGAAGCTACTAATTTGTTTCAATATCAGATTTAATGATTTTATTGAATGAGTTTGGTTAGGTTTCATTTCATTTCATTTCATCTCATTAAATTTCATTTTCATTTCATATCAATAAAAAACTTCTACTGAAGACTTGGCTGTATAGGCATAGTTCCTTTTGCCTACCAGAATGGGTGAAGAAAAAAAAACTCTGCTTATATTCTACGGTTGGCGCCATTTTTCAGAAATTTTCTTTTTATTATTTTATTAAATTGCTTCATTTTTTCGCAACTGTATTAAAAATAGTCGTTCAGTACACGTGCGGAACCGTCATTGCAACTTGTTCCGACTGTCAACCCTCGCCTTCGGCTGCGCCTCGGCTCGGGTAGACATTTGTCGGAACTCTTTGCAATGACAGCCTTTCCACACTTGTAATGAAATATACTATTGAGACGTTTCGTAATAATTAGAAATTGCATGTTACTATAAAGTATGCGCGAAAAGAATACTCCCAATGTATTCTATCATATTATTTAACGCGCCAAAAAATGTACGTATGTTTTAAAAACACCTTATGTTAGTAATAATTATTTTATTGTTTCTTACAGTTTGGTACCAAGCTACGTTCTAGGGTATTTTTCAAATGTCCAAACGGGCCGATTATTTTGTGACGACTGTAACTTCAAAACTCTTTATTAAATTATCAAATAAAAATCTATTTGTAAAGTTACTACTTTATCAAAGGTGTCCCCTTTTGGAAGGAAAATAGTATTGATTTAAATCAATATGTCAGAATAATGATAAATTTTATTCTCATGATGTCATGATTGTAATATATACCGTTACGGGACGACGCGTTGGCGCAGCGGTCATAGCATTGACTGCTGCGCTGGCGCTCGCGGGTTAGATTCCTGCTCACGACAGACATTTGTATCGGCCATATAGATGTTTGTCGTGGTCTGGGCGTTGTGTTTGTGTAGTGTGTGTTTTCGGATCCCCAACACAGGAGAAAATCCTATTGGGCGGAGTTGAGTGTAAAGCGTTTATTAATTGAAAAAAAAAAAATGTGACATTGCATCCTATTAAGACTATGATAATTACGTTATTAGTAAATCATTTAAACGTGATCTTTCCTTTTTATAGGTGGAGCAATCTGAAGGATTTGAAAATAACATATATACTGTGAGAAGTGATCTGTTTCTTCACGGAAACGTTCTGCACAACGAGGACAGCGAGTAAGTATTATAGAAAGTAAAAAAATGTATGTATTATGTTGTTTATTGAAGCAAAAACTAAAGTTGTTGCTCTGTAAAGAGAAATTTATTTTTCATGAAACATTATCACAAATTATTTTTGCAAACATAACATTTCTAAATTTATGTCCTTATTATTATTAATTACTAACCTGTAAGGAGAATCAACATTAAAAGCTATTGCTTCAAATACTATTTCTTACAATCATAATTTGAAAAATTAAATTTAAAAAACCTCTTTAACGTTTTATTGTACAAAGCCAAAGAAAAGATAATCTTTTTATAGACGAATTTCTAGAATGAACATAGTGCAAAGTGCTGCCACCACAGATAATACTTTGACGTATAAAGTCGAAGGTAATGTGCGGAAAATTCAAATTAAATGAAAAGTAAAATAGCTTCATTTACACGTACTTATATGTAATGCCAAAAATCATATGTATGTACTCTAAATTACATATATATATTGAATTTCGTTATACTACAAAAATCCTTGGTAAAAATATAATAAAAAAAAGGATTTAAAAATGAGGGCACTATTACTGACGTCTCTTAGTGACGGATGACGTCATACGTGTGTAAACGCTCACGTAGCGCGTGTGCCGCAGGCCGATGTCCCGCTGCGTGCGCGTGGCGGAGGACGGCGCGCTGGCGCTCGACGCCGACCTGCTGCTGGACGCGCCCTCCGTGCACCTCGACCAGGTAGCGCGGCGCCCTGCTGGCCACACCCGTGCGCTCATTCTCCACTTGGGAGAGGGAGGCTAGGCCACCGCGGTACTCCGCTGCCGGTCGGCGGATATATTCCCTGCTACGAGTAACGATCGCCATCAGGTGTATATGATAACAACCGGGACCAAAAGCTTAAAGTGTTCTCCGAGGCACGGTGGAAAGACCTACAAGGACAGACAAGACTCCGAGTGGGATTCGAATCCACGACTGCCGGTGCTTAGGTGTCTCCACGGCACACGCACCACTACACCAGAACGGTCGTCAACGCCAGAGCGGTTGTCGTGTAACCGGCTGCTGTTCTTTAGAGCGTGTTATTGGAGTTAACACCTTAAGAAACGATATAAATCCTTATGGTGTGAACTAAAATATGTAGAGTAAAATTGTGTGAAAAAGTAACCGTGCCTTGAGTAACATTTAGCCGTTAAGGCGTTTTAGCGAGCAACATCGCTTGCGAGAAAGAGACAAATATATTTTTGAATATCACGCTATTTTTTCTTAGTAAATAAACCTGTAAACTCCAGTCACGTGTCGTAGCTGACACCGACACTTTTTTAAATTATATTATACACATATATTATACATTAAAAATAGTGACGTGAGGTGCGAAGTGCTACTTCCACCTCCACCTCAGAAGACACATCGCTGCTACGAAAATATTACTATAATTATATTCGTTTTTTGTCATTTACTGAGCACCATATTGCTTTTATATTATTCTCTACTTGGTTTCTAACTTGTAATTTAACACTCATTTGATTGTCACACTGAATATTTCTTATTTCAGTCTATACAGTAGGTATAACGCCTTCCAAAGTTTTATAGTAATTTAGAATATGAATGATGTCAGTTTTGAAGAATGTATTAAACCTAGCACTTAAAAAAGCATCGGTATGTAATAGTAAGTACTTTTTCTAGGAGGAACTCTATACAGACGCCGTGGACGAGTCTTCCTTCAGAGTATTTCTGCTCAGTGGCGAGGAACTTGCATAAACGTCTAAGACTGCCTTTAGCTAAAATGTTCTTATTTATATTCTCTGTGTAACAGCGGTAATTGATGCTAAGTAGTATGATTCATTTGTATATAAAACGGAATATTTACTATGTTTTTGTTTGGTCATTTGAGTTTCCGATATTTCGAAACTAATGCAAGCGCCATAGTCTCAGATGTATTGCGCTATTGTGTCAATGATTTCCGACAAACGAAATAAATATACCGCTTATCATACGAATCATGATGCTTAGCTGTAACTTGGCAAGCTATTTACTAAACGCTTTTAGCCAATTTAATTCAATTCAATTTGAAATTGAAAAAAAATTATAAAATAAAAATAATTCGAATGCATGCAAAGCGTGTGACGTCAGTTGTTATAAGAGTTAAAAAGATGATTTATGGTACTCGTGACGGGGACAGCTGGGTCAAAATTTCTGTTAGTGCCGTCCTTATTTCTAATTATTTACTCAAAGATTTCTAAAAGAAAAATTCTATACAATGTACGGTCGCGCTTAGTGTCAGAGTTCTGTTTTTAGAGTTTAGAAAAAAAAAGTTTAATTCAAATGTCAAAGAAAAGAAATATGAATTATTAATTATAATTAACTTTTATTTTAGTTAATGTAAAAGTATTTTTTAAGATTCCTCTTTATTTTCATCGTTAAGTTGTTTTTAAAAACAACAATTTATTTTAGTATATGAATTTATTTATGAAAAATGTTGCTATATGAAAAATAAAAAGAACTTAATTTATAAGTTTGTCTAACACTATTGTTCTCGTTTGAGAACAACTATTAAAAAAGGTGAAGCATGTGTCAAATTCGCCTATGGAACGTTTCATAACCCTGCAATATTTTCAAAACCAAACTTAAACTGTCGAAAATTTCATGTCAATCACACACACAGTTTCCAAGATACAGCCCAGTGATATATGGATGAAAAGACGGACTAAGGATTAGGAACAAGATTTCATTAGTTCAATACTGTGGAATTGTACCAATAAGTGGTAGCCAGTTATTAGCTTTTTATTTCTATTCTGTATTAGTTATAGTTATAATAAGCTGTAAGATATCAAAATAAAATAAAATACTCAGTGAACCAGCCTTGAAAACGACCAAACTGGTATTTCTAAAGACATTTTCATCTATGTTCAAATTCGTATAAAATGGTATCACAATTACAGTTATACGCTAGGTATTTAAAAAAAATTAAAAAAAAAATCCGCGCTATAATTATAACTGAAGTTTATAATTTTAATTAAAATATAATGATACTCGTAGTAACGATTGATAAATTAAGGAAAATTTGTCAAATTACCATCACATATTACTATTAGTTAAACGTAAGGCATTTATTATATTATTATAATATTAAAAACTTGTAAAAAATAGGTAAGGTTTGTAAGGTAATTGTTATAAACAATCTCCTAATAGTATACCAACCACTCTTGTTTGATTTCATTAAAACTGTTTTAAAAGTTATTATGTGATAGTACTAATTGGTATATTATTTATTTTTAAAACGCAATAAGTTTATATTTGAACGATATACGAACTTATGGTACAAAGATCTGTGCATATACGAAATTAACGAACGATGTTATTTAGGGTGCAATAAATTTGTTTATGTGGGTGTTTTTTGGCCATTTATAAAAATTTGGAGAAATATTTACATGTGGAACAGTAAATTAACTGTTTTACAAGAGTCAAATCTATTAAAATATATTCACGTGTTTTTATTTTCGACTGCTTATATAGTATAAGTTAAGTATCACGATACTTGGTCGAAGACGATATGAGTATTTGATCTCTATTTGCCTTCTAAATAAGTCTATTATGTATATTTTCTATAATAGCATAATTTTTTGTAATGTTTGTGATACTGACTTTTGATATGCATAATGTACAATATGTTACTAGGTATAGTTTATAGGTTAAATTTAGTTTGTAATGTAGGTTAAGGTGATTGTTAACATTCTGGATAATTGTACCTGACATGACGATCTATGTTATGTTACATTTGGGTTATTAAGAACGGTATTTGTGATCCTCTTAAAAACTTCAAAAAATTGTGTGTGTATTTATGTACGCACGTAAGAAGTAATACTTCATTGGTTAGTTAACTTCACGTTGCGAAATTTTTCTTTGTTGACGTGCTAACTTCAGGGTGCTGGTTTTTTGTGACGGTGTGCGGGCGCATCGTCAAAATTTACTATTATAATTCATCAATTCAAAAATTCATAACCTTTACTATATTCGATTCAGTTGGGAAGAAATAGGTAACATCGGGTATATAGACGTAACAGATATTGGGACTATGATAGTAAAAAACGTAACAATTATCATATATATATTTATATATTTATTGATTTCATTACATCGTTGTTTGCCGATTAAAGTAAATTACTTTATACATAACATAATAATATTAAATTAAAAATATTTTCTTTTTAGTTATTTACAATAAACTTCTTTGTAACTTATGTACATGGGTGTTAATTTGCGTTCGTTGTTTCTATTTGACAACTAGAACCAGACATATATTTTTCACAATGTGTAATTATAGTAAAAGTAACTAAATTTCATTTTTTAAAGAATACGATTATTTCATCGTTTCTTTCCAAACTTCTCTGTACTGAATCTGATTATCATCAAGAGTTTCAAATATACAGTGATTTTCTATCGTCGAACTATTTTTTTTTCAAATGTTTTATAACTATCCAGTACTCGTATGTGTTGCATGCGTAGATTCGTCATGTTAAGCTTTAGTCAAAAACTCATCCAAGGAACGAGCCAAGTAACGCCTGCTAGAATAAGTTTTATTATATAGACGAAAATTTAGTTTAAAATTATATATGTAAATAAGAAATTATATTTTTGGATATACAAACATAGGGTGAGATGCTTATTTTTTGAGACTGTTGATCGAAATCAATTTTTGTTAAAAATTATAATCTAAAGTTATGTCTGCGGCTCCTTATTTGTTGTCAAAACTTCTGCATTAGTACAAAACTAAATTTTCTAAAGTTCCTGATTTAATTACCTTTGCTAACATACCTACTTATAAACTTGAAGTTTTACTTATATTTTAAATTACATAATAAATCCTGTTCATAGTGTTTTAAACGACCAGAACTCGAATACATTGTACAAGCTGCTATTAGCTAAAACTTTCAAATAAGGAGCTATAAATGAAATTCTAAATTATATTAATTTATAGATAAGTTTTATTTTAGTTGTTTCTATATATTTGTTTATGTAATTTCGTAAATATAATCACATTTTTGCACAGAACGAACGCGCTAAGTCAATCTTAAATTAATCACATATCATATTTAGTTTTGTTATTAATTATATTATAATTGTTTGCTTCGTGTTTATTCAGATTTTGCTATATCATAGGAATAAATGTTTTGAATAAAAATTTGGTTTCATTTGCTATATAATTTGGTAAAATACATCTATAATTAATTCCCTATAATTAATAAAACAATTAAAATAATGTTAGGGTGAAAGTGAAATATACTATATACCAGGTAAAGGATTCGAAACTTAAAATGTATACCAAACTAAGATACATAAGTTTCATTATTTTAAGTAGCACCTTACATACATTTTCAAAAATTGAAAATCGAATAAAGGACTTAGAAATACAATCGAGGTCAAAGTAGGAGGTATACTGAACAAAAGAGGAATTTTATTTATTTAAAAATGGCCTAATGAGTGCAGTTTTAAACAAATATTTTTCAGGTATAAATAACGCTTGAATATTTTATCTCATAATTAAAATTAATAGCCAAATCTACAAAAAACAAGTTATATTTTTTTAATGGTTTACGATTCTTATATTATGTATTGTTTATTTATTTATAATAAATTAATGAATAATGATATGGACATTTACCCACACTCATTGTAATTTTTCCATTAATATCAGCTAATATGCTTATAATAGGGTAATAATAACTGGTTAAATTTTAATGGACGCGTTGAGTTCACGTGACCGAGACGTGACGTAAGCGACTAAAGGTTGTATTATTGTGTTATTTTAGCAATTCTCCAGTCACACTGACAGAACCGGATATTTCAAAATCTACAGAAAAATTAATGCTCTCCATACTAACTATATTCATCTACTTATAGCCCAACAAAATTGTGATGAAATACTTCAAAAGTACATTAACCCTATTTCATCTATTTTCTGTCAATTAGAACTAAAGTTTTAATAGTGTAAAGAATTATGTTACTTTATTTTGTAATAAATCTTAGGTCAAATTCTTATACTCAAACAATAATTCGTAATTTCTAGCTCGATGTGTTCGAAGATAGAAAATTAGGAACCTGGCTTACTTGTCAGTAAATTGTATCTCGAATGACAAAACTATTTCTATTAATAGGTACTTAAAAAAAAAACATATTGCCATTCATACATAGAATACTTCACGCTGGCGGTGGTTATATTTACTATAAAAAAAAACATGTTATGATAATATTTCGCTATTGATTATGCACAGTTTTTAATAAGGATACAGAATTGAAATTTGATCGTTATCTCTGGTCTCGGTTGCTTGGATTCAAATGCTACTTTAAATTATATGTACAAATTGTATTTAAAATAATACCTACATAATTAAAATAGTGTTTGTCCAACACAAACATTTGAATTTTTGCTTCTTAATAAACATAATTTCTACCAAAGGTGTCAATTAAAATTAAATTTTTAAGCTGTCTAGCTTTAAAAATTTAATTTGAAGTTTTTTTCAACTTAATAATGTTTTCACACATTTTAAATTATTTTGTAATACTGTCCAAAATATAATATGCTAATATTTTTATTTACCTATGTACATCCAATCCAAATACAAATATCCTTTTTTTAAACATATATAGACTAGCGCTTGACTGCGATCTCACCCGATGGTAAGTGAAGATGCAGCCTAAGGTGGTGCGTGCTTGCCTAGAAGATGCCTATTCAATCTTGATTTAAAGATACCTAAATTAAGCTACTTGGAAAAACGGATTCGTGGTAAACGGGAACCAAACCCACAACCGGTGGAGTTTAGGCGCCTACACGGCACTCGCGTGTCAGCAGAGCAGTGTCATCGTAACTACCTACTGTTTGAAATATTTACTACATTGATAATGATGATGATTGATCTTATACTGAGTTTTACTCATTTCTAAACAAGATTAAAACAAAGTAAATTGGTATCTTACACTTATAAGCAGACGCAGCTAGTGACATTTTTTGCTAGGGGCTCCCAAGAAATAAACCAAAAAGCAGACCTAACTAAATGGTAACATTTATTTCATTTGTACAAAAAAATAACAATTCCGTCCATACATATAGAAATCTTTTGTTTCACGCGGTTAACCTTTTTCGATGTTTCTGTTTCGCAGTCATTAAATACAGTACTAGGAATCGTACTAAACTTCATTTCATAGGAGCGCAATCGCTGACGCTCCACTCGTTACAACTTTACGTCAAATGTATGCGTAGGTATAGTTAATATAATACTTAGACTATTGTATAGGCATAGTACAATAGAAAGAATGTAATGTAAGTATAGTATGTATTATAAAGAAACACAGATACAAGATTATGTAATTTTCGTGGGAGTGCACTGCATCAGCGCTTTTTAAGATGAGCCGTCTCTGCTTATAAGTCTTTTAAAGTCGAGCGAATAAGTTTTAATCAAATTTGAATACACCAGTACTGAGAATTTAAACATTACTTACAATTTTTGAATAATACCTAGCTTAAATATATTCAACTATAAGACATAAGTACCTACACATAATCATATATTTTTTAATCTAAATTAATTTAATCATACATTTTTCGAGAGTCAAACAACGTCTGGTGAATGTAGTTCAGGAGGTGTCAGAGGAAGGCTTGTGGTCCGAATGAGTGAAACAGACAACTTGTCTCTGGCGAGGGTTAAGAACCATAAAACAGTGTAGAGAATTATTAGGCTGGCTGCAGATATAGCGACTATTACTCCAGCACGGTCCGCTTGGCTCCAATCCAAAATCTCGTAGATAAACGGATTACCCATACTGAAAAAAAAAAATATTATTCTAACAATATATACGTATGTGTTTAATTTTTCATGTATATGTAATTTATTTGTTTGCAGTTGTATATATAGGTATATATTATATAACAGTTTATGTATTATATAAGAGATTTTTTTTTGTTTTTTTTTCGTTCTCTCGCACTACTGTACACCGCGTTATCACCATCATTCATCTCATCTCTTTTAGAGATAAGTTCGCCCTAGCCAAATGCAGGTGTTTTTAAGTACAATAAAGAATATTTATACAATTAAAATAAAATCCTAAAATTATCAGTTACAATTTTTATACTAAAGTAATCTACATTAAATTTACGATATCTATTAAAGCTGACTATTTGTATACCTGTCTACTTATTATAAAATTTATGACCTGAGATAATAATGAAAAGACTTATAAGTAGGTATAAATAATATTTTATCGTCACGGCGAGTCGTAATTTTTAAATTCTTGTGTATCTCACCGTAATACAACATATACATATGGCATAACATATACGTTTGAAACATGCGAGTATTTAGTACACAAAAATATTAAATTTAGTTAAATTAGATGTACCACCTATAAGGAAAGGTGGTGGGTAATTCCAATTTCGTCAATAGGTAACAATCCGGTTATGTACATGTATTTCTTTGGGTAAATCCACCTAAATATCACACGAACTTGATACTATAATCTCAGAAATATTGTGTCGTCAAAAGTTAGTAGGACTTATTAGAGAAGAAATATTATTATGTTTTATGCACACAATACACATAACATACTTTGACTCAACAATGTATAATATTTATGTCTAAAGATGACATGAAGCAGTTTGGTTTAATAAGAATTAAGTATTATCAATTGTACAAACCCATCAGTACCGCCCGCTGAGTAGTAAATAGCGCTGAAGCCAGCGTACCACACCCCCATGCCGAGAGGCTGGTAGATGTGTAAAAAGCGCATGGGAGTACGGGACAGAAGTAGCTCAGCAAGCGCCAAGCAGGAGTTGAATCCGTGAGTAGCCACGTCTAGCCAGAATGCACCAGCAGTTTGTTCGGCTTTAAGTTCTGTAAGTATTATAAGTATAGGAAAATGGTATCAATTCTAATTTTTAATTTATGTATATCTAAACACTTGTACTTGTTTCATTTTATTTTTTTGTTAAGATATTTTTGAACAGAATCACACGAAAAGTGGCAAAACTAAAGAATTTATTTTTACGGATACGGTAATCTCAAGAGCTTAAAACTCAAGACGCAAAAATCAGTAGTTAGTAGTAGTTAAATTGGCAAATATTTGTTTTATACTATAACAGAAGAAAGAACTAAGTGTAAATAAATAACAGTGATATTATTTAATACAAACTATATACTACACGAATAAAGAGTATAAACGATATCAAGGGCTACAGAATCAAAAAATACGATAGGTATTAGTATATTTATAAAAAAAATTCAAAAAGTAGTTAATAGCATTCAAAGATGTTTCAATGTAGTTAGCGTTTTTCGCTTTTAATCATTATTTTAAATGACTATTTGTAACCTTATTTCCACGAAAGACAAAAAAACCGTGTTTTTTTTTTATTTTACCTAGGAAATTTTTTAGTTATATCTCTGTAGCCTACATGGTGTATTGTAATCCCTTTATTATCCTATATTGAGATTAATTGGCTGCTTATAATTCATTCATTTGCGTACCTTTACATAGATGCTTTATAGATAGCCCATTAAAGTCTCAATCACACGAAAAAAAATTCGAATCATGGATTTTTCTTGTTTATTACTTGTTAAAAAGTGTAAAAATAATGAGATACAGAGAAAAATTATCTGTGAAATTTAATTTTGCATTAAAAGTGGGTAAAGTAATTCAAGATTCTGTTGATGCAAGCTATTTTGACCGTTTAAATAAATTTATTAGTTTCTAAAATTTTGCAATCCAGTCTTATTTGGTTTAGGTACGCTAATATGAACACAATAATCGGACAAAACAACATAACGTCTATATGCTGGATGTACCCAGGAGTTTGATATGATGAAAGCCTTCATTATAATTCCATCTAAATATCTCAGTGCCTATGTCTTAAGTTTTTCGTATCGCCTTCCGTTTTATATTTATTAGGCTTGTATACCGCGTACCGTGTAGCCTAGCCTGGGCTTTTGCCGCCCGGTGCCCACCGATAATTTGTCACTCCATTCTTTATTTTTTTTATAATTTTTCCTGTGTCTATATTTAATGACGGCTGTTTTCGAATAAAAAAAATATGTTGTGTCATGAGACATCAAGTAGGAACGAAGTTCCTTCGGGTAGTATAGAAGCAACACAGTTTGAAAAAAAATATGTTGAATTTTATATACATGATTGTTTTTTTTTTTTAATTTTGTTGATTGGTTTATAATTAAGTAAATAGAAGTATTTAGGAAATTTAGTATTTTAGAAAATGACAAATACCGTAAAATAATAATAATAATAATAATTCAAACTATTAAGTGAAATAAAAAACATATGGCTTTATTTATATTTGTCTACGGTATAAAATTACATAAATAATTTAAAAAAAGTTTACTGGGAATATTTTAGTTTTACAAACGTCATATTATACATTCGTGTGACTGATATTACGTCACTTCCGTTATATATTTTTCTTACGGTTTTAGTATCACTTTTTTTCAGTTCAGTCGCCCAGCCAAATGTCAAGCCTGCCGTAAGGAACTTCGTTCCAAAAACAAAATTTTCGACAGTTGACCTTAAATAGCTTTTTTAACACACATGGAGTCTATGGTGACTTTTGGCACAATTTGTCTATTAGCTTACTCAAAGTCTCTATCAAAATTCAGCTCTGTCGGAATTTTTGTTATTAAAAATGTCTATTTTGACTGAAATATTTATTTCACCACTATGACGTCAATACAACAAGGATTTAGTGGCGGATTCGCCTCCAGTAGGCTCTTAAAGTTTTAACGCCCCTACTGGATCTCTTGAAATCGACAGCTTACACAAAATAATGTTTATTTGGTTGAATTGTTAAATGTACTACAATTACAGTTTAACAAATACAAACAATATAAATATTATTGTTTTCTAATGTTTACACGAATTTCACTCATTATAATGAAACGACTTTTTCGGATATTATCGCGGTTTATTATTATTTTTTCGACGTTCCGTATACTTTACAGCCACTATGGTCACGGGAGGACTGTATATATAAATATTTATGACTATAAATATAAATATTTATTTAACTTTCTATTAACAATCCGATTAATCATGAAATGAAATCATTTAAGTTATAAAAGTTTTATGTTAGTTTTACGCGAAATTTCAAATCTGTAAACCCATTAATTATATCATTTATATCAACCTATGAAATCTTTCTCAATCATTTTGATTGTAGTTAAAAAAAAGAGCTAAGGTGAGTTTTTCTTGACTCAAACTAGTTCTAAAAACTTCTCTTACTCGAACAATTTGTCGCTCGTGTGAATAGAGCCATATTAAGTGCTAGATCCAGACTCTGGTTACTGGAAAATTGGCATTAAAAGTGTACAGTGACATGAACATAATTCCACATAACAACTGCAGTTCAGCTCCTAATTTCAAACTCGCGTGTCTCTTTCTCTCTAAACGCGTCAAAAGAAATATTAATTAAAAAATGAGTAAAACTATTGATTTGTAAAATGGAATATTGAAATGACATTGGATTTTTATTTACTTATTGTTTACATACCTATTGTATAGGTACACAAAATTTACATCTGATCTTTGATATTGTATTTATATTATAGACTAGCTTCGCGCGCGACTTCGTCTGCGTGGAACAGAGGCACGCGCAATACTTGACCATTATCTTGTTGCGAGATCTCCTGAGATACTCATTGAAATCGAATTATGTAAAGGGCTATTTTGTTTCAAATTAAATACTTGTAATGAATAACGTATTTATTTAAATAAGGATTAATATCATGTTTATAAAAACATCTTCGCAAATAATGCATTATTTTGGAACAAACTTGGTTAGCATAAAAAAGGTTATAGTGAGCCAACCTTAAAAGATAGATATATGCCGTCGCGGAGACGGTTTTTTTAGAACTTTTAAAGAGGATCGATTCTGTCATAAATGATTTTTGCAAAACTTTAACTGTTTTCACAGCGCACGCAGCGGAAGCTCTCAAAAGGAAAAAAGAACCCCCGATTTTGAAACATTCTCCATTGGTGCTCCGCTCCTTTTGGCCTTGCCGTGATGATATAGGTATAGCCTATAAATTTCCTAGATAAATGAGCTATCTAACACTAAAAGAATTTTTCAAATCGGACCAGTAGTTTCTGAGATTAGCGCGTTCAAACAAACAAACAAACTCTTCAGCTTTATAATATTAGTATAGATTGATGTGATTCCTGATCTTTAAGATCGTTCTTAAAATTCATTGTCTCAAAAGTCTATTTTACAGAGCGTGTGGTAATTTTTTTAGATTCAGACATTGTACAGTAATGGAATATTGAGATTTTTGTTAAATTTTTGTAACTAATTTTCTAGGTGTATAACATTTTTCTTTATTTGTGTAACATAAATAAAAAATTAAACCAAATTTGCTGCCCCTAAAATTTGCCGATTGTCTCCAACCTACCTACTAGTAAATCCGACACTGCTAGGACTTTTTTACGTACATCAGGAATTTCGAATCATATTCCAATTTCCGCTAACCTTTATTTTTGTTTGGTTATCCATTGTTGTGAAAAGGCTGTTGGCACGCCCCCCGTGCCCACAATGGTGGATCCACCCCTGCGTTTAAAACACCATTCTATGATTCTTAAAAAATGAGTCTACCAAAAAATCTCTGTCTCTTTGTGTCTATCTGTCAAGTACTTAAACTCATTGCAATTTTAGCTATTCTAGATTTCTCGTGATTTTTACTGGTGTTACAATTTAAATTAAGTAAGAATTATGTTTGCGTACCTGGAGAAAATAGTAAAATCCAGTAGAGGGCAGTTATCATAATTGCTATTGTAATGGTAATGTTATAGCACAGCCAATATATGCTCACATACCATGGCAAATTACCCCCATCTGAAAAGGTAAAATAATTTTAGATAACAGTCAAAACCAGTTTTTATAAATACTTGTTTTTCCAAATATTAAATAATATAAGTGCAAGAATACATATAGCTGCAGTCTGAAATTAGTTTATCTATATCATTTTATTAAGTTATATTTTTAGTAGGACTCTCATCTAAGCTACAAATACACGTTTTAGTTCAAGTATGACGGGAGAAGTATATACCTATCTACGTATTACAGTTTTCGCTCTATTGCCAATTTCTCGTACGTGTAAATAAATATTTTTTTTTAGTCTTTAATTAGACTTTGGATTAAAAAACAAAGTTTAACGGTAGCTAGTCTGTATATATTAATCAGTAGTTTTATTTACTACAGTAACTACCGTAATTCTGACTCACAAATACAAAACAAACACACATACACTCATGCGTTTATTACTAAATTTGAATATAATTTATAACTTCATTTATACGTCAAGGTTGTTACATTATTATGACAATTTGGACTTTATTATAAATACGAATATTAACCATTAGTAGCATTTTTTTTTTGTTTAGTGATAAAAAAATAATTAAGTAAGCATTAAATTTCCGTGAAATAATATTTTCGATTTAGCTTACAAAGTTGTAAGGAATTTGGTTATAATATATATTTTTTATAACAGCCCTTACACATTTTTGGATGACGGCTACTTATTCCGTGATGCTTAAACTGAAAACGGTGAAAAAGTGCTTAAATTTTTAACTTTATTTTACTTATATTGTTTGTTGCTATTGTCAGAGAAAATATACGAGAAAATGTTCAAATGGTGTCTATAATGGTTCCAAAGATACACACGAGCAGACATATGACATAACAGAATGATGAAGCCTCAGTAATAAGATTCTCTCAATTGAATCATTTGTTACAGCATTAAATACCTTACCAATTGAATTATATATTTATCCTCTTAATAGGGTAATGATTATAGTAATGATAATTTGTGTATCACAGGTTATTGTCGAAGTTGTAGACGTATAATTTTGTTTGCTCACTAACGAGAAAACCGACTTCCTATTACATCAATAAGTAATATAACGTAGATAGACGAAAAAATAGTCAAATACATATGCATCATTTGAGGTACCTTGAAAAGTACTTATCAGATCTCGATTAAATTTAAATAGGGCCACATGGTACCAGCTTTCGATTGAAAAAAGAATCATCATAATCGGTACAACGAGTAAAAAGTAATGAGGTACCTAACATACATTAAAAAAAACCATCAAATGAGATCCTTCTTAAAGTGGGTGAAAAGTTGCTTGTAGTACAATAATAAGGAATTAATCACTGTATAATTATATCCGTTTCAAAAACGAGTTTCATACATAAATTGCATGGTACCGTAGAAAGATAGTATACGAGTATATATATAACCTTGTGTTCATGTTTGAAAGTACACGTTAACACTAGGATTACAAGTTAGTTTTTTTTGTTGATTATACTCATCGTCTGTCAGTTGATTACTTGCCTTATACTTAAAACTTATATTTCTAGATTTATATTTATAAATATATTTATTAAAATCACTATAAATAAATGGATATATATATAACTATAGAATATCACAATATTCAAATTAATTTTACGATAACAACCTTCAAATACAATACTTGATGTTTAAATAAATGTAAAACATACTTGTTATTAACAACCGTTAAGAATCTATATATTAAAATGTGAAGCAAAACCTTCGTACCCCTTTTTACGAAAATTGCACGGACAGAGGAGTATGAAATTTCGTACACTTATAGTTTATATAGAGAAGGAGTACAAAATACTAATATTTTTTTAAAAATGATGCATAGAAATATATTAAATCAATAAAAAAACATTACACACACTACCATGTATTAGACACACACATGCATATTATACTGTTTTGTTGATTGTCAGTCTGCAAATCGAAAAATTTTAAAAAAATTTTAATTTAATAAAAAAGTTTTAATTTAGATTTTCGATTATAGTCGAATTTCGACCACTGGGCGACCACTAGTTAATGTAAATAAAGTTAAGAAGAGTACGATTTTTATTTTTTTTTAATTCGCCAAGAAAATCTTAAATAACTACCCTTTAGATACTTGAATCCTTGAAATGTTCCTAGTTTTTATGAATGAAAGGAAAACTTCTACGACATGTTTTATTTTAAAATACGTCATGGCTGATCTGTAGTGTGTTATTTCACACGAGACATGTGGGCCAACCCGGCCAACTAATGACGGCAATCGCAACGTCATTGCATAGCAATGCCACTATTAATGCGCGTCATGTGCACGTAAAAGAAGGAGAACAAAACCATGTTTGCAGTACATAAAACGTTCATTATAAGGTGTCGGAGAAAAGTCGCGTGCATTCAGTGAAATGTAAATATTATTTAAAAATGTAATGGTTTTACATGGCTTTTAGCTTGCCATTTACAGTAATACATTTTGAATACGCTTGCGAATGAACAGGAAGTTTTTAAACACATTCATATTGCTGGTATTGACAGTCTGATTTAAAGACTCTTACTGTAAAGACTTGTCTGATTGTAAAAATAATTTAAAGATTAAACTAGACTAAGTCTTCCGGTAGGTTTTTATTAAATTACGTGACTTCATGACTAAGATAAATTAATCAAAAAGAAATAAAAGAGGTATATCTAATCTTAAGTGTAATAATATTAAATAGCCTATAGATTACAAAAAACGACTTAATCCCCAGCAATTATTGCTTTACTTATCTATTATGGTAGTTTTGACTACATTTTTATCTATTAAAATATTATAGCTTTATGGTACATAATACATATGGTCAGGGATACTATGTAACATTTTATTATATTTTTATTTTATTTTTTTAAATTCATACAGCCAATACACAAACTAACAAAGTTTCCAACAGTAAATAATTTATAAATGAGCACAAGAAAAGAACATACATAAGTCATTTAAATTTTTGACAAAATGGTCACTGAAAGAATTTTAGGTATTTTTTGTCCTCTACATTCATATAACGCCCGCTCACGCTTATAATTTTTAACCGACTTTCAAAATAGGAGGAGATTCTCAATTCGATTGTACTTTTTTTATGTATGTTATATCAGAACTTTTGATCGTGAGGACCGATTTCGACAAATTTTTTTATAATCGAAAGGTGGTGTGTGCTAATTGGTCCCATTTAAATTTATTCGAGATCTAACAACTTCTTCTCGAGTTATATCTAATAATGCATTTTTACTTGACGCTTTTTTCGTCGACCTACGTTGTATTATACCACATAACTTTTACTGCATGTATCGATTTTGATAATTCTTTTTTTGTTGGAAAGGAGATATCTCTAGTTTTGTACCATGAGAAGGAAACCAGGATCTGATGATGGGATCCCAGAGAAATCGAGGGAAACTCTCGAAAATCCGCATAACTTTTTACTGGGTGTACCGATTTTGATAATTTTTAATTTAATCAAAAGCTGATGTTTATCATGTGGTTACATTAAAATTTTATCGAGATCTGATAACTACTTTTTGAGTAATCTTTGATAACGCGTAGTTACTTGACTATTTTTTCGTCGATCTACGTTGTATTACTTGTCGATGTAATTGAAGTCGTTTTTTTTTTTCGTTTGCCTGCAAAAAAAATATATCGGAAGGTGGTACGTATCATGTGGACCCAATCTACCAAGTTATTTTCAAGTTATATCTAATAATGTATATTCACTTGACTATTTATTCGTCGATCTATGTTGTATCATACCAAATAACTTTTCACTGGGTGTACCGATTTTGATGATTCTTGTTTTAATCAAAAGCTGATTTTCGTCTATTTACGTTTTAATTTTTGTCGATGTAATTGAATTAGATTTTTTGGTTGCGGACAATTATACAAGCACAAATTTTAGTATTGATAAATATCATCAAACACAATCTTTTTATTTATACTTTATCTCATGATGTAGTTGCACATTTTGTTTTTAATTTGTGTGAAATAGGTTTTCAACAAGAAATTTTCTTTTGTTTAAGTAATTAAAAAAAAAAAAAACAATTTTGGCAAATAAAAAGGTTTAAAAACCTTGGTAAAAGAATCGATATCTGTAGCCGTGGGTGTGGTGGACATTCATGAGATATAATTTTTCATTCATAATTGCCAAACCACATACTCTTTTTAATACAGTAAAAATTTGAATAATTGTATCTAAACTTATTGATTTTTTTTTTATTATAACACAAAGTTCTTGTTGATAAATCCTTTATATTAATATATTGCAAAACATTATCTTACGTTATATTCATGTTTAATGTAGTTATCACCTATAATTTAGCTTATACTTAGACTTTATTGTACTTGTATTATAATTATGCTAGAAATGTGGTGCGTGCTTTGTTGGTGTTCAATAAATAAATAAATCTTAATGCAAAAAATGTAGAAGAAATATTTATACGATTGAATCATCTTGCATACATACTTGGATACAATAATTTTTATATAGGTATCATAAAATTGGCGGTACTGATAAAAGGAAATAAAGATAATCTTAATTATATTTAGGTAGAATTAATAAAGTTAGTTCTACGAGTACAAATGAAAAATACTAACAAACAAACGGAATAAGCGAAATGAGGAAAAAGTTAAAGATTGTTATTTATAAATTGAACAATGATAAAATGTACAGTAATCGTTGGTTACATTTTCCATCATTTTCTATATGATTACGTCTGTAGTACAGCGAAGGTAGAAAAGAATTGATTTCTACGAAAAAATTATGGAACAATTTAAAAGTAATTAATAATTTATTTATAAAACTCGGAATTAATAGAGTTTCAGAAATACAAGTGTAATACTTTACTAATTTTAATTAGTTATATTAGTTTTAATGAATTATAATGAATATCTGTTCCTTTTCAAGAAGAGAGAGAAATGGTCAAATGTTTTTGCAAAAAACTTACCTGGTATTTTTTTACATATTGCAAAACAAGAGACTAATAGGCCACTAAGTGTTAATGATGTCACTAACAAGAGACCCCAGTTTGTGAGGTATATCATCCAATGGGGGCCAGCTCCAACCACCAGTGACCACACCAAGATCCCGACAGACACAGAGCTCAGGAGCAGCCGCACAAGAAACATAGGAATTGCCGAATCTCCTCGTTGCCATGATGTTAAGTAATAGTCGCTCGTCTTTTCATTTGAAGACACCCATAAATCAGAGATCGAGAATGCATTCTTCAGTTTTTTAACCATCTTTCACTATATATCACTTTAACATTACTATTTTCAGTTTTATCGTCAGCTACTCAAATAGTATAACATCAAACTATCGAGCGCAAATCGCTCTGATTACAGTTTCATAATAAGAGTGAGATGTCTTTAAGAATTTACGATATTTCTTATCGATGTAGTATCTTTATCGCAAGTTAATAATTCATAATATGCGAACAGTCTATCTTAGTAAAACATTCACACTTGTTATTAAACATTCACACGTTGCTTCCTCGATGTATTTATAAATCGAGTGACAAGGAAAAGAGAGTAACTGAATTGACAGGATTTATTTAAGTTTTAATATTATTTATTTAGTCACGATAAGGCGAAAATAAAAGGTTGTATTTAAAAAAGAAGTAAGAACGGTTAGAGAGCGCGCGACGGTGTCGGCAACTGACGGCGCAACGCCGCAGTCGCCTTCGACGGTATACTTGCGTAAATTGTGTGGCTTTATGTAATCAGCTGTTCTGTAGATCCAAACAGGTTTTTATGTCCCAATGTCAAGAAATATATGCTGTAATATTGTTGGTCAATCATCGCTATCCTATTTTAGACGCGCTATACCAAGGAGCTTTCCTTTTTTGGAGGACAATTTCTATTTTTAATGTGCGCTAGCCATATCCCGTGGTCTTATCCGCTGTAAATTTATGTACAAATAGATTACTTTACAATATTTTACTACAGTTATTTATAGAGTAATAAATCCATTTCTACACCGCCTATCAAGGTGAAAACTACACTACGTTTTAAATTGATTTCTATGGTCACAACTTAAAAGTAAGGTACGTTTAATTTTGTGTAGCAGAATTTGCGCGGTACCAGAAGAAATATTAAGACAACAATTTACAAACATTTGTAGGTTTTATTGTTCTCTTTTCTCAGGAGTATGTATCTCTACCCGACTAGAAAAAAAGTTAGGCTTAACCAGATGTATCTGGACCGGATTAGGATAGAATGAGGCATGCCAGATCCAGATCCGGCAAGCTCTATCAGGTCCAGACAAAGAATTAATAGAAGTTAATAAATAAAATTTAATTAATAATAATAATTAATATATCATTTAAAAAGAAATAAAAAATAATTAATATTTAAAGTAAAAACATGAATAAATAATACATTGGAAAAATAAACGGATATAAATATAATACTAATTATGTTAAGTAAGATATTTATAATATCAATTCACCTTTTTTCTATTAAACAATTTTTTCAAGAATATACATTCGTCTTTTTGAAAAGGACCGGATCGGGCATACTCGACCCGGACCAGGCAAGGTATGTAACGCAGATGATTGATCTGGACCCGATCAGGAAATCTTATCTCATCCTGATCAGGTCCAGACAAATCTTCTGCGTTACATAGCTTATCCGGTCCAGATCGGGCATGCCCGGTCCGGCCCTTCTAAGGAACACGAAAAAATTTCTACTCGGGTATAATTCGTTTTTCCTAAATGTCTTTCATGTACAGACATAGTTCAAATAAAATTTTATTATGGAGGTATAGATTTCTACAGATAATTATGTATAGAATTTTTTGATAATTATTTGCTATTTCATGTTGGATCAGGAAGTAGGTACGATATGTATAAAATAATGTTTGGATAATAATATTAATTATTACTTTAATCAGAAACAATCATCATTATCAGATCTTCCAAAAAAGTAAACTTAATAAAAATGATTCCCTATATCAAATTCAGGGAAAATAAACGAAATTTTCATTATTAAATGAAAAGCATCAATAGCTTGAGAAACCTTAATTATTTATAGAATGTTTTCTAGTAGTTTTATTTTTATTTTATTTATTTAAAAATTTACATCCACGGGCTTAAAATGCCCATGCCTTTTGTTAAACATGCATTACAATTAGATATATTAATACCACAGACGATTTGTCATACAAACTACAGATCGACAGTCTTGTGACTGCCTAATAAAACTAGGTTGTGAACCGACGCTGACGGTTTTTTTTCCTCTTACAAATACTCTTTGATCACTCATTATTCATTCATTCATAATTTCTGAACATTTTATTCATTTTCTTATCTATGTCTATATCTACACTTATTTGCTACTTATCATATATGTACACTTATTTCCTAGTTACCATAAATACTTACTACACTTAGCCTACGTTACTGTTAGTAACGTTTTTTTTAAATATATTTATTTATATATAGTTATTATTAATATTTATCTGTTTATTATTTATTTATTTCTGCTATTTACTTTCATTCCGCTACATTAAATACACCTATATAATTACATATCTACTTTATTTGTACATCAAACGTATTCCAGTAGTGTGACGCACTGATTTAGGTCCTATTGGTACTGTGTTGAGAACGCAATAGCGCAACGGTCACAGGACTAGCTTATGGTTGTTGCGTTGGCGATCGCGGGATCGATCCTAACACAGGGCATACATACGAGTATGTATTGGCAATACAGACATTTACCGTGGTTGGGCGTTGTTTATGTTACGTATTGTGTGTGTTTCCGGACCCTCGACACAGTAGTTAATTCTAGTGGGGCCGGTGAGTGTGGGGAGTTTATTTTTTATTTTATTTTTAACCGACTTCCAAAAAAGGAGGAGGTTCTCAATTCGACTGTAGAAGAAGAGGATATCTCTAGTTTGGTACCTTGATAAGGAAACCAGGATCTGATGATGGGATCCCAGAGAAATCGAGGGAAACTCTCGAAAATCCGCAATAACTTTTTACTGGATGTACCGATTTTGATAATTTTTAATTTAATAGAAAGCTGATGTTTATCATGTGGTCACATATAAATTTTATCGAGATCTGATCACTACTTTTTGAGTAATCTTTGATAACGCGTAGTTACTTGACTATTTTTTCGTCGATCTACGTTGTATTACTTGTCGATGTAATTGAAGTCGGTTTTTTTTCGTTTGTCTGCAAACACAATTATTCATCTACTAGATGTTTTATATAGAACTACAATTATTTAATTTAATATTAAGCTTCAAAAGAGTCAAGAAAGAGTAAATAAATAAGAAATACAAGCAGGTATAATTGTTTTTTAATTCAACCAACCAGAGTGATTACAACAAATAAATAAAAATTAAAACATCATGGAAAATAATTAAAGCTATGGCTACGCTTAAATAATTAAGTATTTAAGTAAACTATTATATAAATTCGATGTCGAATCAGTCATTAATTAGACCATAGTAGTTTGTGGGTTAGTGTTATGAAGCGCAATGTCTTCGTCGACGTGGACGGCTACTGAAGGTCTGAGAATACGGTTGGCAATTGCATCCCGGGCCATTCCCAGACCGATAGTGACAAAGTGTAAGCATATGAGAAGCAGCCCTGTCACGATTACGACAACCGTTGCAGAGCCCGGTTGGCTCCAGTTTATTACAGGATAGATAAATGGTTGTCCCAGCCTGAAAATATATGAAATTAATGATTATAAAAATAGTATTTCAAGCGAGTTTCGATTGTTTTCGGAACAATTGTCTTGATGACTTTAACTTATTATATTATGGCCTTCCTTAAGAAACAAGTTATTTAATTAAAATCTATACAAATAAATAAAATTGGAGTGTCTGTTTGTAATATTAAAATAACTGCTTTTTACTAAATGCATATGGATGTATATACACACGATACATATACCAAAAACCATTTTTTATAATTTTTGTCGTCTGTCTGTCTGTCTTGTTCCGGCTAATCTCTGAAACTGGCTGAACTGATTTTGACGGGACTTTTACTGGCAGATAGCTGATATAGTATGGAGTAACTTAGGCTACTTTTATTTTAGAAATTTATTTATTTTATAACCCTGTGAAGTGAACAATAACTTTTTTGTTAAATCCCACGTGGACGAAGCCGCGGGCACAGCTAGTATATAATATAACATAAATAATTTTATTAATTTTAAGTGTCAAAGAGACGTATCTCAATTTCAAAACTAGTATTGCTAAAAAATTAAGAATATAGAAATAAGAATTATAAATTTACATTAATTTCATGTAGGAGATCCTAATTAAGAAAAAATATATAATCTTTTAATTAAATATAAAAGTTTAATAACTTAATAATAAGTCTATAATTTTTATTCTCAGCTGCATTCTCAATTTAATTCGTAGGTCATGTTTTTCGTTGAGTGTATAAGGCAAAAAAGTCACCTTAAGTTGAGCCCTAAAGACGAAGATTTCTGAACAATTTTTAATTTGTTTTGTATTAATATCATACAAACCTATTGTCTTTATTTTTTGAAAAAAAGGAAAAATATCTAATAAAACCCAACAACACATAAAAATTACAATTATGTACACAATTTTATTTTATTCCGTCATCCCAAAGAAACCGTGCTTTCGTGATTAAAAATATCCAGTAACTACAATTCGTATATTCGTTATATCTTTATTGTACTATTGATGGTATTTATGAATAAATGCTAAAAGGAAAGATATATTAAAACCCCCTTTTTTTGTAAAGAAGAACCTCTGTTCAGCAATGGAACATTAACAAGTAAAGAAAGAAAATATGCAACGTAGTTATAATATAATAATCACAAAATAAACGAAAAAACACATAGTATTGTACAATAATTACAAGATGAATATTCAAATAATGACATGCACATGCAAATATCTGAACGATGTTTAAAATCGTTGCATCATAATAAATTGGATGTTCGTGATTAAAGAAACAAAGGCAATATCAGGTATCGCTAAAAGGTTAGCTATTGTTCTATATAAAAATATTATAATGTTTATAAACTTACGGATCCGTGCCGCCGGCAAGATAATAGATGATGTTGAAGAACACGTAAACGAGCGCAAGTGCAAAGGGATGCACTAGATGTAGCAAGCGGGTCGGATGCGAGGACGTCATATGGTGTATGAACATAATGAGTGAATTGATCCCGTGGATTGCGATGTCCAAAGCTTGGTTCATTTCTTCGAGGAAGTTCGCTGTAATAATTTACATATAAAAGTAATACTTTATAAACAATAACTAATAATTATATATACAAGTAACGAAAAAATATAGATTTTTAATATTTTAATTTAACAGAGGTATACATTAATATAAATGTGTGTGTGTGTATTGTGTAGATATTTATTTATTTATTTATTTATTTATAAATATTTACGAGATTATTTAGGTTAGGTTAGTTGAAAAATATGAAAACACAGTAGATGACTGAGTTATAAGATAGCTTGTGTGATTTTAATATATATTTAAGTAAATGTATGAAATAAATTAATATTTATAATATACTAGCGACTCGTCCCGGCTTCGCAAGAGTGCAATGCTGATACTAAATAAAAAACAAAATAATATTTGTTTTACTTTTATTTTATTTTTTTATTGTACACCTACATACTATACTTTCTTACACATACCAAGGTTGGCTGGTAAACAATGCATTAGCGTTAAGCCCACCTTTTGTACACACTTGTATTAGTGTATTTATTGTACAATTAATAATTTAAATCAAATAAATAAATATAATATATGTGCAAAACATTTGTTTATTTAGTACATCACATTAGAAACCTCTAAAACTATCAGTAACCCTCTACTATATTATGCATGTATTATACATATAAACTTTCCTCTGGAATCACACTATTTACTAAAGAAAATCGCATCATAACCCGGCGCGTAATTTTTAAGATACAGATAAGACTTTAAGCACACAGACAGCGGGAAGCGACTTTGTTTTATACTATGCAATAATATATAATAATTGCGTTTACTATCGAAGAAAAAAAAAACACATAAAAAATTTACAGTCGTATTGAGACTCTCCTCCTTGAAGTCGATTAAAAAGTAATTGAAATACTATTAGTATGAGTAATAGAGATATATCCTGCTCAATATCTGGAGCAGCCCGAATGGGAAAGTACCTCGACCTTACAGAAGATTACAGCTAAATAATATTGCTTTCAAGCAGTATTGTGTTTCTGTTGGTAAGTAAGGTGACCAGAGCTCCTGGAGCGGATTGAGGGTAGGGTCGACAATGCGTTTGCGATGCATTTGGTGTTGTAAGCGTCTATAAGCTACGGTAATCGCGTTCGCGTATCAATTGAGCCGTACGCTTATGCTCGCCGTACGCTTCTTTGCCGACCTAGTTGTAAAAAATAAATAAATACGAATCAAATGTTTTTGTTATTAATCCATCAAATAATAAAAAAGCTTACCATTAAAAAGTACAGTCCAATAAAATAACGTGATGAGAAAAGCCAAGGGAACGGACACATTGTGTAGAACCCAAAAAGTTTTCACGTACCATGGCAAGTTGAATTCAGCGCCTGTTAAGAATTAAAAGCATCCTGTGTTTAAACGAAATGCAGTTACTAGTAATAAGGCAATTTAAATATCAATACTTAAAAAAAAATCACTTATCATAATATCATCATGAAAGTAAAAATATACTTACTTATAGGACCATAGAAGTAACAACGTGCCGAAATCGCCGTTCCGAAGCCGGTAGCAAACATATTTAACACTAAACCCCAGTGAGTTATATATATGAACCAGAAACTGACAGACACGGGGCTTTTTATGTAGTATACGAGTGAAGTTATCACTATGCTCAAAGAGGAAAGAAAAAAGAGAGTTCTCCATACTAAAAGTGGCAGAGGGGACCGGGTCGTCTGCCAAACACTTATAAAAAAATCCGAAGTTTTCGGGTGTCCTAAACTTAACATAAGTAACTGACATTCTTCTTTAAAGTATTTCTTGACAGTGTTCATTGTAACTGATCGCACAAATACTGATACTAAGCGTATCGTTATCGTCTACACATCGTATCGCCGAATTCGGTTATCGCGTGTCACAATGTACAAGTTATTCATGCTAAATCTTAATCTGGTTCAAAATCTGGAACTAATATTCGTTTTGGGCGTTTCCTTAAATTTTCAATAACGCTGCTGGGGTTTGTTTGTATCCTTTTAATTATTGTTTATTATTAATATCATGTATTACTTAACGACTGTCCATGTAGAATAAGATTTTGTTGTGTAATAGAGCCACAGTTTTAGCCTTTTACTCATTTTCGAAATATTTGAATACTATGTTCATGCAACAAAATCATGACCATATAGAAAGGTCACCTCGGTTTAAAAATTAAATAATATTTACTTTTAAGTTTCGTTAATAGTTGCTTGGAAGAAGTTAGCTAGTACTTTATATCATTCGTCACGTCAAATGAAATTTCAGAATTGCTTAAATATTTTAATCAAAAATATATTTATAGTATACAACTTGATTTCTCCTGTATGGAAGTAGTATTAGTTATACTACTATCATTTATATGCATGTTAAACCTAACCTCTAACGGAAATTGATGTAACACCTCCATGTAGGATTACTGTAAATTGATACGGTTTCTATTGTATTAAATAAATGCTAAATATCATCAATAAATAAATGTCAGCGTTAACTGTGACGTATCTACCTACTTGTAAATCTTCTATAAAAACCTTACTTTTCTTTAATTGAGAAGTTTAGTTGACAATAAATTGTAGTTGTATTGTTTCCGAGGCCGCACATCTCAGTTCGTTTTTGTCATAATTTTTCGTCCACCATTGACCGATGGGATCTGTAGTAACGGTCATTTTAGTATTTTGAAGTTAAAAATAATGATCAGAATGGCATTAATTACAACTATGATCACTGACGAGTCACCAGGATGATTACAATCTAATAATAGAATCTATACAAGGACTAGCAAATCTGAAAGGACAAATAAAATTTAATTATATTTTTTGGGTATATTTATTTTCAATTTATAGTATAATGGCTAACTTCCAAAGACGTTAATTTTTAGTTCAAACATTAAACCTACTTATACTAATAATTGTAATTTATCTAATATATAAAATTCTCGTATCGCGGTGTTTGTAGTTAAACTCCTCCGAAACGGCTTGACCGATTCTCATGAAATCATGAAATTTCATATTGGTAGGTCTGACAATCGAACAACAACTATTTTTCATCCCCCTAAGTTATAGGGAGGGGGGGATTAAGGGGGTTAATAACATATATGGCAAAACAACGTTTGCGGGGTCAGCTAGTAATTATATATTATACTTCCACTAAAATATTCTCGTTCTGTTATATTTTAGGCTTTTCCTTGATAAGCTTTTAATAATAGCAGGTATGCTAGATATTGTAATGTTGGTTGCAGCTACAACTAGGTTTGCAGACAAGCATACGGCTCACCTACTTGTAAGCTGTTACCGTAGCTTAGACACCTACAACACCAGAGCATCTTAAGCGCGTTGCCGACCCTACCCCTAATCCCCCCTTGGAGCTCCGATTACCTCACTCACCACAGGAAGACAACCCTACTTGACAGCGGTGTTATTTAGTCGTGATCTTTTATAAGATTGGGGTACTTTGACCCGTCGGGCTACTCCAAATATTTAGCAGGATATTTTCTTCTGTGCCCTATGCCTACAATGCGGCCTCCACAAGTTCGCGCCAAAAATGGCGTTGTTGGGCAAAAACTCACGAGTGTTGCCCATAGTCACCACGCTGGGCAGGCGGGTTGGTGACCACAGGCCTGGCTTTGTCGCACCGAAGACGCTGCTGCCCGTCTTCGGCCTGTGTATTTCAAAGCCAGCGGTTGGATGGATATCCCGCCATCAGTCGGCTTTTTAAGTTCCAAGGTGGGAGTAGATCTGTGTTCTCTTATCTCTTACGACACCTACTTTGCTGTCATAACGACACAGCAGATGTAAAATCTAATGAACAAAAAATAAATAAACTCAAATAATATTTTGGACTTTTAATTAAATATTTCAATCATAAAGTATTTGTAACAAATTTCTGGAGGAACTAGATTCCTCCAGTAGTATGTTAAGCTACTGTCATTTATATTTATACCTTTTTTTTAATACCTCTAATGGAAATCGTAAATCGACGTTTCTTCTTATTCAAATATATTTAACGAAGAACCTTCGACACTAGGGTTAATTGTAAATGGACGCATATTTGCCAATAAAAATAAAGCTTAAGTATACAATTTATTTACAAAGTCACGTTAATAGTAATTAATATATTTAACGTCAACGAACAGTTTGAGTTCCTTTTAATATATACATATGTAAAAATCGCAATAAAATGTTGTCTTTATTCAGATTTTACATTCCGTCACAGAAAACTTATCAGTGTAATAAACAACTCTAGTTAAGATCTTTTCACAAAAAAAGATAACAGAATTAAGTAAAATATACCTATCGTCACATATGGGATAACACTTGCATACACTCGCTCTCACATATTTAAAAGTTTTTATATATTTTATAGTTAGTAATCCATGTAAAAATTACAACTTTGGCAATTAGCAATGTTAAGAGTTGTGGCGATTTTATTCCACAATTATGGCACTTAATGTTGCGGCTTAGGCTAATTGAAAGTTGTCATCATTTCTCGTCCACCATCGACTAAAGGCGTCTCTTGCAACGGTCATCATTGCAGTTAGGAAGTGAAAAACAATAATCAATATAGCTGCAAATACAACCGTGATCATGGATGTACCGGCATTGTTCCAATCTAATACAGGATAAATGTAAGGATTGCCGAACCTGAAAGAAAAATTTGAATTTCATTATTTTGTTTGGTGTTACTTTATAATTTGTTGCCCATTGAAAAAAAACCTATTCGTAACATAAAAATCTAGTCAAATACAAATGATTTTAGTGGTATCGGTTGAAAATCATTAATTTGAACCTTTATAAAACTAAATATAGACGGACAATTTTCAAAATATCTGTAATTTTAAAGATCCTTTTTTTCCTGCTATTTTCTTTATTAATAGCAAGATTTAAAACAAATCTAGTATATGGGATATATTCCTATTACTGTTTATTTATATTATATTAATTAATCATAGTTTCTCATTATTTTCTTATATACATAATGGAGTTATCAAAACAGTTATAGATATTACTAAATTGTTCCCAACTTATTTCTGATATTTAGGGAGTTCATGACATACGCATAATAGGTAATGTATATGTTATTACAAAATTACATTATTAATAAATGTAGTAGTGTACATACGGGTCTCTTCCATCAACGGAATAATATATCACAGTAAATATAACGTAAACAATAGCAAATAGTATAGAGATGTAAAAGTGGAGCAGATTTGTTGGTTGTCGAGCTGTGATGAGCAGAAGGAACATAATGACACTGTTTATCGCGTGGATGAAGATGTCCAGCACGGAGTCTACGGCGAACTCCTCGTCTGGAAATGAATGATTTTTATTATTAAACTCCTAACAATTATTTATTTATATTTCTTATTCAAAATTATTACTTAGTGGTTAAACAGTTTGTATATAATTGTAGGTATTTTTGTTTTGGAGCGTGCAATATTTAATACTAAGTGGTTATTCTCAGGAATTGACTGAGGAATATTATAACAAAGAAGTGTAGTGCCGATTTGGAGGATACTTTATTAGTGTTTTTCATGTTACATTGTGAGCTCATCCGGTAGGCACATAACGCTGAGCTGGTATTAAAATATTTAGTCTTATACGGTAGACTTAGGGGTGTTCATAACTAAATATTTATCGTAATCTATAAGACCGGAAAATGAGTCACTTTTGAGGTTATAGATATTAGGTGTTACTCTTGAAATCACGAAAATATTTGTAATCTATCGCATTTGTTACTTATCGTTTTATTTATCGACGATTTATTAAAGTAAAGGTATGAAATGCTAAACCACTAATTGATTTTATTACAGAAATTACACTTCAGAGCAGAGTCACTCTTTTAAATTTTATATAAAATAAATAATATTTAAAATAAATATCAGAAGTTTCTTTATTTAAGTAGGTTTGAAAAGATTAATTTATTTATTTCTTTATTTACACTTTTTTGCACACCAACACAAAAAGTAACATAAATTTAATTAAGAGGACAAAAATAATAAATTTACATTAGTTGCAACAGGCGGCCTTATCGCTAAAGCAACGATTTCTTCCAGGCAACCTTTGGGCAGAGGACTAGAATAGATCTTATGAATCGTTATTTTGCAAATTATAAGTATATCACATTAAAAAAATTAATTACAATTATGTTGTAGCTATCACTGAGTCGAAATGTAGATTATGCAGAGAAGAGTCGACAAGAAATTTCATAATTACTCATTTAAAAAAAAGTGTCAAACATTATAAATTTCGTCGTATTAAATAAAGAGCCACTAAACCCACACATTTTTATCTTTAATATAATCTTGAACAGAGTAATATGCTTTATCTATTAAATACTCATTAATAGGTATATACTTTAAAAAAATTTTTGCAATTGTAAAATCGTTTGTGAGATTTTATTATGCATATGAATATCATAACCTAATAATTCATTCTTATAATACTATGAATGTTTTAAGTGCCCAAAACAATACAATTTATTAAATGACCACGAAACGTTTTCTTGTTACTGGCTCTTGTTACTGGTGGTACAATTATACTTTGAAGGTTTACTTACTTGCACTTGATAAAAAGGCCCAATAAAAGACGGTTATGAAAAATGCTATTGGAATTGTCAATGTGTACAACGCCCAATACACCTTAATATACCAAGGTAGACCAGAGCTGTCATCTGAAAATATATTTAAAGTTTATCATAGTTCAACATTTGATAAGAAAATACTTATATAATAAGTTGTTAAGTGCTGGCTTACAGGACAGACATTACACAATAGAACAATTACTTTTTATAGTCTTATTTTTAACCGATTTCTAAAAAGGAGGATGTTCTCAATTCGAGTTTATTTTTTAATGTATGTTACCTCAGAACTTTTTACTGAGTGGACTGATTTCAATGATTTTTTTGTAAATCGAAATGTGATGTGGTTCCATTTTAATTTAATTGAGATGTAACATGTGCTTTTTAAAATATCGCTATTAACACGTATTTATTTGACTTGATGATTTTGATTTTAATTTACCGCCCTATAAATTAGGGGAAAAAGGTAAAAGCAGCATATGTATAAGGGATGTGTAATAAATAATTGATTATTTTCGGTGAAGTTTTTGGCTGACCTTTTTTCTTTAGGCGGCCCGCTCATTCCATAAATACAATGGTGTTTTTTTTTTTTGTTATCCATTGTTGTGAAAATCGATCACTTTTTCACATCGCTCTATCGATCTGCGAGGAGCGAAGCAAGCAGAGCATACGCATAGGTATATCTTGTTTCGCCCCTCGTAGAATGCCGTCCTGGGTCGGTGCTGCTTATGGCCATAGGGTTAATACGCCTCTGGGTAAAACACAGTAGTCGAAATGAAAACCTTCTCCTTTTTTTTTAAATGTCGGGTTAAGTTAAAAAATCTCTTCATTTACGTAGGCTTTATATTTATAAGCTCTCTTAAATCGCTATATTACCATAATATTAATCTTTAAATAATTGTATTTGGAGGCAAACGAAATAAAAAACGACTTCAACTATATCGACAATTTATACAACGTAGGTAGACGAAAAATTAATCAAGTAAATACGCATTATCAAAGATTACTCCAAAAGTTGCAATCAGATCTCGATGAAATTTAAATGAGATCACACGATGAACATCGGCTTTCGATTAAATTAAAAATCATCAAAATCGGTACATCCAGTAAAAAGTTGTGTGGATTTTCGAGAGTTTCCCTCGATGGGATCCCATCATCAGATCCTGGTTTCCTTATCATGGTACCAAACTAGGGATATCTCCTTTCCAACAAAAAAAAAAAAAAAGAATTGTCAAAATCGGTTCATAAACGACGGAGTTATCCCCGAACATACATAAAATATATATATACGGTCGAATTGAGTAACCTCCTCCTTTTTTAGAAGTCGGTTAAAAACTGACTCCAACTGAATTTTTGGTTTTCTGATTTCATTCGTACTATTACAGATCCGTTTCTTAGTGTGATATCGCACCTCATGCTTACAAGTGATACTATTACTAACGAAATTTTTTTTTGTTGTAGTTAACTCCTTAAAAACGACATAAGGCGCACGGAATCAAAAAAGTTTGAGGAGTGAAATCGTGTGAAACAAAGAAACAGCAGTAAAACCTGAAGTGAGATAGAGCGTTTTTAGCTGAAGCAAGATATATCTAATTATAATAGTATGCTGATATGAATAGCAAACATTATTTATGTTTTGATTTTATAGTTTTATTTTTTAATTTACTATATTTTTATATACTTACTAGAACTTTTTAATTTTTTAATATCACGCTATTCATTCAGGAGTAAACTCCATTCGCATTCAGAACTGACACACACACTTTTTTTAATAGAGTAATAGACGAGAAAATATTACCTGCAGTACTAAGTAATAATATGTAATTGGAATTTATGTATTCTACTTAGTATGAAATATTCTCATTCCGTACTATTCAAGGCTTTTCCTTGATAAGTTTTTAATAATCGCAGGTATATTCGATATTGTAATCACAAATACGTGTATTGATATTTGAAATAAAATACGAAATTTCTAAAACACTTTTGTTTAATACTTTAACGTCTGAGACAGAAAATTACTCATAGATATTGATTTTCTGTATTAGACATTACAATTATGTACTTTTGTTTAATATTTTAATGTCTGAGACAGAAAATTACTCATGGATATTGCTTTTCTGTATCAGACATTACAATTATGTATCTACTATATATGAACTAATAGATTACACTTACGATTGGCACGTAAATTTTGTTGCACATAGCCATTTAATTGTTGAAATTATTCTTACCAGGATCTCCTTTAAGGTAAATTGTAGCTGACACGACAAATCCAAAACCACTAGTTATAGTTATTAACATTACGCCCCAAGATGTCATGTATAAGAACCATAGTCCTGCATTTGAGAAGTACATTGTTGTGATTGTAAGTGATGATATAAAAATTCCCAGGCATGTTAAGAAAAGCAATAATCTCACAATCAACAACGGTAGTGCCGACGTACTACTTTGAAAACAACTCAAGTAAAAATCTGAATTACTTTTATATTTTAAACCAAACATATTACGTCGAAATTGTTTCTTGAAATACTTTTTTACTGAACCCATTTTGTCCACTATTATTTACTACAAGGTAGGTCACACACAACAGTCACTATCGGTTGTCCGCGGATGTGTCAAACCAGCGTTATAAGTTTTCAAATACTGTTCTTATCTCTGATAAGATTTGCGATCGATTGTATGACACTTTTTTTAGAAAATTAAAATAACCTCTTCTGCGATTTCGCTTTTATGCGTCACTACCCACACATTCTCTGACTTAAGGAATCTCAATATCAGGACAAATACCCTCATACGTAACAGATAATATTTACTATTTAAACAAATTTGAAAAAAATATTTATCGACATAAACAAATTTGTAAAGATTATATATAGTTTTGTACTCATTTATACAACGGTGGAAAAAAGCATGTATTTTGATTCGGAGCGTTTACCAAACCTACACAATAAAAAACGTTTCAGAAAAACAATTAAAGTGCCTGCGAGTTCCACAAAGGTACTGACTACGACGTAAAGGGAGTATTCTTTACTGCACAACACATTGTAAATGCGATTACACGCTCATATTTTATGTTGTGTGTACCACACCTAAGTGCCTATACTAAAATAGAAAAAAAAAAAATAACTAAATGTATAAGAAATAAGAGAGGCACGGATATTTTTAAAATGTTGGTGTACACATATCGCATATAATGAAAAAAAAATATTTTTCTTATATATTTCATAAATAGCTTACAAATACTATTGTATATAAACTTACATGTTATATTAAAATATTACAAATTTCATTACTTAGTAATGGTCTGTATTTTCATATATATATATTTATGTTTATCTTGCACTAAAATTGGGATAAAGCTTTTGGTTAAAATGTCTTTAAGCCATGAAACCTCCACATCAAGGAAAATTTAATTACGAGTATATATAATTCTTTGAAAACTTACAATACATACCAAGTGCACAGAGAAAAACAATTAACAATCAAGACCCTGAATCCTTGACATCACTTTAAATTAAAGGATACAAAATTGGTATATATATTATAGAAATATCTTATACTGCAAAATGGCAAACCCATTAATCTAATTATTTTCATACCTGTAACTAATATTAACAATAAAAATAAATATCACAGTAATATTGTTTAAAAAAGTTAATACACACTTAAATCAAAGAGATACACAAAAAAAGAAAAATCATAGAACACAATCAATAACATTTAATTATATAATCAGTACTACCAAAACAAGTCGTCCGTTTTTAAAAATGGTAACCGGTTGGTTAAATAATTCACAGAACGTAAGTTCACTGGCAATATGTGTGTCAATCACATCTCAATATCAACCTCTATTTCAAGGAAGTCGCAAGGAGTTCACGCTCTTCAGCTAAACATAATTATAATTACAATTTTTCTTTAATGTAAGAAATGAATTATATGTACAAATGTTTATTACTTCTTGATTTGAGTCATTTATATTTATTTACAAATTTAAAAGCCATCGAGGTAATTACTTATTGTTTATAAAAATACAAAGTAGATTTAAATGATTGCCGTCCAATAAATGTTTTATTGATCTTTATTTTATTAATCTTAATATACGACAAATCATATTAGCTTACTCGTGTAAGAAAATATAACTATGACCCAAAAAAAAAAAATTACCGCCATACTTTATCGTTTATCATTACACTGTTTTGTCAAAGTCCTCTAAACGGTTATAATTTTGTACTATAACCGTTACCAGTGCGAGTAAAAGCGGCTATGCTTCGAAACCGTCGTTATATTCTCCGCTTTTACTCATCGAGCTTTTCCTGATGATGAAGTCGCGTACTGCAGCCACGACCACCGTAATTATATGCATGAGAGCTAGGAAGAGAGCCGTTAAGGTCACCACCACTAGCGTTTGTAGTGGCTTTGACCAGTCGATGACCGGGTAAATGAACGCGTTGCCCCATCTGTAACAAGCATGTACTTAGAATGACAAAGATACTTTAGAATGACATTTAAAAGAGCACGATCGATTGTCTGGTACATTAGTATGCAGAGCATCACTATCTTTTAGATCTGACCGGGTTAATTATAATATTCACCTTGATGTAAGGATAACGCTTGGAATAAGACACAAGGTCGCTCTCTCAATATTTTTTTTCTCAAACATGTCTGGTATATTTTTAAAGTCCTATCAGGATGATATCAGTCGTAGTCGTATATAATAAATACGTGTTTTATTCACTACAGATAAGTGTGACTACTCAAGTATAGTGTGTGTGTCTTTTCGATTATCAAATCAAATTATGAGTCATAAATGAAATTACCTACCGGGAATTTAATAATTGATCTGATGATTATATAGTATGTATTTTATATAATCTTATAAACATGTATAAAAACTTCAAAAATAAAATGTTTCGTCTGTAATTACGTGAAAAGTAAGTATTAGGAAATTACCATAAAACCACAAAGTTTTAAAATTGCGAGAAATATATCGCAAAATAATTGTGTTTGCTGGCACACTCACATCGATTAGTAATTAAACGTAGGTAGACAAAAAAATATTCAATTAAATACGCTTTATAGTATGACTCAAAAATTACTTGTCAGGCCTCGATCAAATTTATATGAAACCACACAAGCATCCGCTTTTGATTAGACACAGAATTAATAACATCGGTCCACCCAGTAGAGTTATGAGGTAATACAATTAAAATATACAATCGAATTACGATCATCCTCATTCTTTGAAGAAGTCGGTTAAATATGATAACAATAACTTTTTTCTACTACATGTTTAAAGCAAGCTTTATCTATGTCTCATACATTCAATGATAATTATGTTAATAATACAATGTGTTTTTGTTCATACATCCGATTGCCAAACTTTGCAGCAGGATGTTTACGTGTAGTAACTTCCATAACAGTTTAAGTATAAAGTATACCCTAATTTATTTCAATTCACCAATACAAAATAATGTCTTATTTCGGAGTTGCTTAGCGATGACCTTGAACCAGGGTTGTGACTGTGTTAGTTTTTATTGAGCATAACTTTATATGTATTACCAGCTTCCCGCCCTGGCTTCGCACGGGTATTTAACAAAAATTTCCAATCCCAATTTTTTTTAAATAACTTTTTCCTTTTCGTTTCGAAATCGCTTTTTTTGCTGTTCAAATCGAATTAACTCTGGCGGGCGACACTGGGCTCTTATATTCGAGATATTCGAGAAAGTTTGAGAATATTTTCTTTCTCACACCTTCTAGAATGTTCTCGACATTATCGTCCGCCGTAACAATAGGTTCTGCAGCAGTAGCATACGTAGTAAAGGTGCGAAATTTAATAACTTAAATTTTAAAATGTTTTCAGAACTAATTTGAATAACTAAAATAATGTCGCTTTAACTCCAAAATATAATTTAGCTACCGCTGTATAAATACAAAAAAAAAAAATATATTAAAAATTTTAATTACTTTATTATAGTAACAAATGTAATTTAAGAGTTTATTGAAATTGGAATTTTAAATTTCGCGCCATTAATGCAACCCAAATAATCGTTGTTCTGAATGAAGTTCAAATACTCGACAACAGATGGCGCCACTACACTTAATTTCCAAGTTGAAGGGTTGGAAAAGCCCTTATATCTTTAAAAACTCGCCCTTTAGGTTAAAACGGGAACTTTCTTGTTTGAGGGGGGATAAAGGGCTATCACACTATATAAGTCCCTTTATCGCGCCGGGACTTCTTTTTAAGTTTTATCGGCACGCACATTTTATCAACTTAGTTTTATTATATATAATGATAATAATTATTATAAATTATTTTTTATCATCATCATCATTACAGCCTTTAAATACAGTATGATAATAAGTCATTAATAAAAAAAACTTGATGTGACAACCTTAGAAGTTAAATAGGTATAAGAAAGGTCAATGACGACTAAAAAAAATATACTTTTGATATCCAATCAGCGATAGTTTTGCAACAATATTGTACAATCAAATAACGCATGCTCGCTCACGACATGTTAAGGTCGTTTGCCTATAATAATCGAAATTGACGTTTGAAAATATCTATTAGTAAGAAATGGAGATTCTAGGTCTAAATTCAAAATATGCTTTATTTATGTACGTTTTGCTAATCACTTTTAAGTGGTTAATTTACTACTATTTTTTACACAAGGAAAATATATTCTATACATACACCATCTACAACATAATATACGTAACGTTTGCATAAAGATTTTTAAACAGCTGTCGCATATTATCATTTGTGCGAACGGTCACGTGCGCGTCTTAAATCTGTGTCAAAAACACGACAAGTTAAACGCGACAGCGCGTGCTAAGCAAGATTCGGAAAAAATTTCCATTATAGTGCACTATTCGCACTGTTTGCAACTGAACTGTTGTAATGAAAGTTTTATGAATGGATTTTGCACTGGAGAATTTTTATAAAGAAGATCTATGCCAATGGAAAAAAAAAAACATAACTTTTTCGGTTAATGCCAGTAACATTCGTTCATGCCAGTATTATTGTTAATAGAGAGTTGTATCTTCAAAACAAATAAAAAGAATGCAGGATACATACTTATACACTTCTACGACATAAATATTTTAGACATTTAATAACATAAATTATCAGGCACACATAATACAGGATATTTTTTAATTCACACAAATATACCGTTTAACTGAAGTAGGGGTAACGCAGCCGGAAATATCCTGCTCAAAATCTTGAGCATTCTGACTAGGAAAGTACCTCGATCTTACAAAAGAGCTAAACAATATTACTAAATAATACTGTTCTCAAGCATTTTGTGTTCCTTGAGGTCGGAGCTAGGGACGGCAACGTGCGATGTTTCTGGTGTCGCAGGCGACTATAAACTACAGTAATCGCTTACTATCAGGCGAGCCGTACTCTTGTTTGCCGACAAAGTTGTATAAAAGAAAAAAAAAAAGTTTTTTCTAAGATATTTTATAAAAAACTGCAAAAGTTGTATACAAAACAAAAAAAAAAAAAAAATTCGAGCTCTATTTTGTTAACCAAAGGTGAAAATCTCTTCAAACTGTGCTCTCTTTCTTACAGCTCCCTTTGTTACTTATATTTTCAAACCAATTAAAATTTTAATTTAGGTATTTATTTGTGTAGAGAACAGAGTACAAAGTAAGTAGACAATGGCTTTATGATTAGAATTAGTAATTGCATGTTTAAAAATAAACATGTGGAATACATATCGTGTTGGCTATGGCTATTTATGGCTAATGTTTCATGTTTTGTATCCTATCTTTACCTTAGATCGTGTAACAAGGTTTTTATGTGAAAAGAATCACAAACAATAGTTCAGTTGTTCTAGATTTTAACAAAACTTGCAAATTTTTGATGAACATAAGTTAAAAAATGATAGCAAACTTTGATACCGGCATGTTACGGAAGAATTGAAATAAATAACGGACACATAACTGACCTTCAGTATTGCAGGTGGTAGATAAGCTTATCTTTCGTAGGGATGTTTCGTAGGTTACTTTGTTCAGCAGTGAACTATTTATGTAGACTTTTTTTTAAAGAATATTTGTGAGGCTTTATTAGTCGACATAAAAAAGAAGGAGGTTTCCTATTCGCCTGTATTTTATGTGTATTATTACCTCATAGCGTTTTACTGTATGATTCTTTTTTTAATCGGAAACTGGGGATTCTCATGTGTCTCATTTAAATTTGAACGAGATCTGAAAGACTCAAAAAGAGTTATCGCTAATCTATATATGTAAAATTAATGTTTGTTTGTATGTACTTTATAGAAATGTATTTAATTGATTACTACCCACGTATACGATTACTTGTTGATGTAAATAAAAGCCGTTTTTTTTTCGTCTACGAGTAAACAGATTTTTTTTTATAATTACATATATTTAAGCTATTCAGTAAGTTTTGTTTGAAATTTACTAACATAAAATATTTTACATTAACTTATTATTACTTAATAACACATACATATTGTGTATATAATATAAACGTGTAATACAAATATCTGGTCATTGAACGCTAAAGGTCTTCTCAAATACACGCTGCGCTATTAATACTTTGTTTGATTTATTAGAAGGATGCTAGTATTTGTTTGTTGTATACTCAATAACTACATCGTGTGAATAACATACCTTAAAATATCTCATCTAATTTAATTATCATTGAGAGAAGAATGGGGCGATAACTCGTCAAAGATCCATAACTTTATTTTATAGAAGGTTTTCAGACGTATTAAAATATGTTAAAATTATGTTTGAAACATTCGCAGTTGCTAACACAATGTAAACAAATCAATGATGTTTATAAAAGATATTAATTTGACATTAAAATATTTTAAATTGCGTTGCTGTTTAAGTTAACTTCATTGTTAAGACGTCAGAAAGATGTTCCCTGTCAAGAAATTTTAACCAAGGATTAGATTCCAATCTGTTTATAGGAATCCCGAGAATAATATTCTGTTATAATATTCAGATAAGGTACGATTGATGTAGTAAATCATTATGAACTCCAAAGTTACCTGATAACATTTTTATGCTATCATTTTGCCAAAAACTAAAAAAACGAATATCGTTTCCTAATAATTTTGGGATTCAGTTTTTTTCAATAGTTCATTATTCTTTTTGCATTCAATTTTTCTATATTTTTTCGTGGTCTGTGATTTTTAGTATTTCTGTGGTCTGTGATTTTTAAATACTAAAAAACCTTAAACGGCTGCTTTATATTTTAATTTAACGTAAGCTTAGAAATCAGTTAAACTAAAAGTTATTTTGTGTATCTGGTATTCTGGTGTTTGGTTTATTTTGTATTTCGATGCTGAGTTATTTAATATTTAATAGTTCCCCCGGCGTACCTATCTCACTTATAGTATCTATGTTTTATCAAGATAGTGTATATCGGGTCTTCAACATATACATTAATGTATAATATATGTGTGTACGTCCTTTGTTAGGCAATATTATTTTGTTTAATTGTTTTAAAGTGGCGTTTTGGGCGATTTTAATAATAAATTAACTTTACCTATATAGGTATACCTAATATTACCTAGTGGTCTATAATTCTTCACTTCAGAATAGTACAGTCCGCTGCTGGACATAGGTCTCCAGAATTTTTTATAATATTAGGTCGGAGTAAAAGTTTCTTCGTATTTTATATAAAAACTCAAGGTAAGATTTTACAAAATTTATTTACATTAATCATAATATTATATGTACACAGAGTATACGGTCTATTAGCTTTTTTGTATAGCCAGCCTTTTTCAAATGGGTCCAAACTGTTTTATGGTTAATTCAAAGATCTTCAGGTATATCGTAACTACTCAAATGTCGATCTAACTCCATTTTTTTTAAATGAGAACACGTTTATCCGTTACTGGACGACCAGAGCGAAATGCATCTTTGACATCAAAATTTACTGACTGAAAACGCTTAAACCAATTTTGTGCTACGGTTACTGACACTGCTTTAGGTCCATAAACGTCACAATTTTTTTGTCGCAGCTTGAGTCGCATTTTTCCTTTTTTGACTTTATAGTATACCGAATTTATTGGTTGGAGTCACCCAATATGGCGAACAGAAAAACAAAATAAAAGTAGCGGAAAACTGTTTTTTTTTACTTTTTTTTTAATAATTACCGTTGCACAAAGTTATTATTAAAAAAATAATTAAATTTACCTAATTATAAAATCACAAGGTTGACATGTTGGTTCGGTTTGTGATTATATTATCACATTTGCATTTTGGCAATATTGCGATATGTGATAATTATATTACTTTTAATAACACTTTGATTAATAAAATAAATATCGAAGTTGGAATGGATTTAAGTATTTTTGTCAGATTTTTGAGTATTTTTTCAATCAGGTTTTGCACATCGTTTTCTAATATAATAATTGTATATGATAATTGTATCTAATAAATCAGTTCTCTCGTTATCATGGTTGCTGTAAAGTATCCAAGACGTCAGGCATCTAAAAACTCAATAAACTACGATAAAATTGTAAAAAGTTGTTTGAAATTTTACACAATGTTTTAGTGAACTTTCGTAGTGAATCTTATGATTTACATATTCGTATTGCTACTCATTTATTATACACACTATATACTTATTGCATTATTAAACTATTTAAACATTCACATAGATTTACTGCAGCTACACTTAAGTATTATTTTTCTGTTTGATTGTTCTCTGTATCATTGAGGTACTTCCTAAGTCGGACAGTTCCAAATTTTAAGCAGTATATTTCTTACCGTGTCTCATAGATTACCCATATATTTACGATTAAAAAGAACATAAAAATAACTTACGGGTCAAGTCCTCCAGCGATATAGTACGCTACGGTGAATAGAAGATATGCAAGGGCGAAATACAGAGGCTGCATTATATGAAGCAGTCGGCTAGGGTGCCTCGAGAAGACCAGCTCGATGAACATGAGCCCTGAGTTAACGCCGTGCAGCATTATGTCTAAGATTGGGTTTGGAGCATAGTTGATTTTCTTTCCCGCTGAAATGGTTGATATAATAAATTAACTTACCGAATAATAACGAATTAATATACGATTGTTAAATATACGAGTAAATGATAAAAATGGACTGATCAGAGTTTGAATTTTAAACTATTAAACTGTATTTAAAAAATCATGCAAAATACTATTATCTTTTTCTACATTTTTATTGGTTCTTCTGTATAAAATATACATTTTGATAAAAATTAAAAAAATATATAGATACATTAATTTATTAAAAAGTAGCAATTTCTTAGTATCAATATTATTTATGATTAGATACTGAATACGTACGAGCTCTTAAAATTGCCCAGTAGAAGAGTGTGATAAGAAACGCCACAGGCACAGTTATGTTGTATAGCACCCAATAGGTTTTTACAACCCATGGCATCCCTTTTGATTCTGAAAATGAACAATTATTTGACATGTTCATTAAACTATAGTAAGTAGTATGCAAAAAAAACCGCAGTGAACTGTTAAAAGAATAGATCAGATATTTAAAATTTTAGGTCAACGTTAAAAAGAAGATATGTTTACTTGAAAATAATTAACATATGTCAAAAATATATGTGCGACTTCAAGATAATTGTCAGTTCGCTCATTTGTTTTGTTTGTGACGGTTTGGTCGGCGAACCCATTTTAGTGATACTAAGTATACTGTAAATTATATAATAGGATTCTTTCTCCATGTAGAAGAAGGATCAGAGCTTAATCCACTACGCTGTTCTACTGCGGGTTGGCGGATATACTGCCTACTATAAGTAACGATCGCTTTCATGTGTACACGATAACAATCGGGAGGACAGCTTAACGTACTCTCCGAGACACGGTGGGAAGACCCAAAAGTACCAACAACCAGACCGAAAATAAATATTTGTATAAACACACATATCCACTCCGATCGGGAATCGAACCCGCGACCGTCGGTGTTTAGGCGCCGCCGACACGGCACACGCACCGTTACACCAGAGCGGTCGTAAATTATACAAACATTAGTTTCAAACACATATTAAAATTATTGTGAAGATCACCTAAGCATTTAGATAAATTAATAACGATCCATACCATCCATATATTACTAAAAATAATTAATTTATCTTTAGATTTAATTTTTAACGCTTTCAAAAGTCTAATAGTAAATGTACCTATAAACATATTATACTATATTTTAAATATAATCTTTATTAAATGATTTTTTAATCAGATTACAGATATCATAGTAAGTAGATGACTAAATGTTGATTATTACGATACACACATGATAATGATATCAACCAAATGCATTATTATAAAATCACCATAATTCAACCAATTAATTAATGTCCGAAACCAAAGATATCCGACAGGAGACCAAATTAAGTTTATTTAAGTATAAATTGCGCAAATTCCTGTTCTCACTTTGTTGAATTGTGCCTATTTCTAATGTATGGTGGCTATTACTGATTTCGCAGTCAAAGTGATTAAAACAGTTTTGTGGAACTTTATTGTATCTGTTATGTTTTCATTGTTTACTAGTAAACACAAAAATAATAATAAAAAACATAGATAAAATACTTATATGCAGTTATGTTACGTAATTATCAAAAGATCGTAAATCAAACACAGACTTGCAGTAGTTAAAATGATTAAATGTGAATGATTTATTAAAGATGTTTATTTAATCTGTGTAATATACGTTTAGATAGAAAACAATAAATTGTAAGTATGTTAGTCAAATATGAAAATTATCTTAGGAAAGGTTTCGCAAAATACAACCCATATAAATTAAAATGAATCACTGAAATGTACACGCATAACTTCTGGACTACCCAAAAGTGGATAATTCTTTTTTTTTGTGTTCGCAAATATCAGGTCAAAGTTTGCATAAAATAAAAATTAAAAAAAAAAAATCGATATTCTTACGAAAAAAGGAATGGCGCTACAAAGATCGACGCGTTAGCTAGTAAAGTACAAAATTCATTTCAATTGAACATTATAATTATATTCGTGTTTCTCAACGTGTATTATTAGATATTTTAGCAATTACAGTAGTGCGCATTGGGATAAAATTTTACTAAAGGTATTTAATAACTTTTGAGAAGTAAAAGATTAACAGCTGTTTTTCAAATTGATAGACATGAGAAATTTTATAGTTTTACACACGCTTATACTTTCCAAATGTAGTGTTACTTGCTTTACACACAGAATCTGGATTATACAATTTTACTCTGGGTGACTTATCTGTTACGGACAGAAAGACAAATACACAATTTTTTAACGGTTATGCTATTAAAATTTTTATTACGGAACCCTAAGTTAATTTTGATAATATGCAAGAATTAATCTCCTTTAAAAATTAATATGTTATAATCATATCTCTTGTTCATAGGAATAAGCGTCACATGACCACTTATTAATATAGGTAAAGGATGCGATGTTAATAGCCATACGAATTGAAAGTAATGTCAAAGGTCTTACGATCCACGAAAAAGGTTAGTTTAAATGCCTTTTTGGTTATTTCCATAGAGTAACATGGTTATTTCTATGCTGATTTGCCTAATGAATACATCTACGTGGCGGTCGTGCGCAAGGACAAGGTAATCGTCACCTTGGTAGTCACAGCTTAAGTTGTCGGTTCCAAAAAACAGGAGTCCTATCGCTGACGGTTGTTTTTTAATAAGTTTTATGACGATTAAGGTATAATACGAGGTTAAAATATATATAGCTATACATTATCTTTTGAATTAAATAATAAAAATTGGTATTTAAATTCTCAGAATGTGGTTATTGCAAAAGTTATTGAATAGCTAATTTATTTTTATGTCTTTGCGTTAATATTTGGGTTCGTAATGCATTGTTGATCCCATTAATAAATACATTAATTAAAATGCCAGTTTCACGGTCAACAAGTAGAATTTTAGTTTTAATAACAGTTTAATATTTATAAGACGTACCTACGTCATACATTAATGATGTGGTGACTGGTTGCGAGAAACATGTGCACTTTTAGAATTATTTGCTTACATCGTAAGCTGATAGATTGAAAAAAATCCACGTAGAACCAATATCAATATATACGTAACATAAAAAATGTAAACACGGCAAACGTTCAAATGGTTGGAATATGGTTGATATTCATAGAGATTTATCTTTATTTAAATATACACAGATACTGTGTGTTTATAAAAATCGGATAACAGAAATCGCGTAATATTTGAGTACTTTTGATACAAGTCGCGATGGAAACACTGCAAATGTAATATATAATTACGTAAGCAATTAAAATAATCAGTTGAATAGAATATATTTATTTGTTTGATAAATTGTTATTTTTTGTAATTATGTTTTTTATAACAAAAAATATTTTTAATTCAAAATAGCCGGACTTACATCTTTTATGAAATAATTATACTTATTTTATATTTGCTTTTTAACCAAATTAAAAATAGAACTAAATTTATAGAATTTTGTTTTTTATTGTACCTATACTACGAAACGAGCAAGATTTGTATGTATATATTGTATACTAGCGACGTCTGTCTGCCCATATTTTTTTGCACGATAACTAATCACGAACATATCATATACTACAACCTTCTCCGAAACACGCTGCATCTTATGGTATGAATATTATTCCGATCGCTTCCGTCGTTTTCGCAGTATAACCAAACAAAAAACCGGCTCTTCATTTATTAGTATAGATAAAGATGAAATCGCGAAAACTGTTACACGATTTCGATGATATTTCTAATATATGATTACGAGCATCAAAATTTGATCTACTTATGGTGGCTTAAAATTTATATATTATATATAAATTATCGCGATTTTTATTTTCCATATTTTCACCCGAGCAGAACTCTGGTCACGGATTTGTTTTGCAAGGAATGGTAGAAAGAATGTAAAAAAATATTCAATCTTTAAATTGTTACATAATTGTCTCATTGTCTATAGACTTAGGATACAAGTTTATTATATTAGTCTTCAATTTAAACTTTCGGTATGTCCGTACGCATATGATACTGCATATGTAATTTTTCAGAAGACAAATATAAGATACCAAAGAGACACGGATAAGTGTGAAGGCTGATCACGTACTACTTGCTTATAGTATTACAGACACGCACTGTTAGACTTTTGTATTATGACCGAGATATTGACATAGATTAACATTTGGAAGCATTATGTCATCGCACATGTTATCAGTACATTTGTTCCATGTTATCAGTGCATTTGTTCCAATGTTTTCGTTGAAATGTCTGTATAAATTCTTTTATATTTTTTAATAATTTATTTGTTGTCATTTATTAAAACAACTTAATGCTAAGCTTCTCATTTGATTATTACAACTCGCATATATATGTCTTATCAATTTGTATTCAAAAATATTAAGAGAGAGAAATTATCTATGTTCTATACATATAACATATAATAAAATGGTAGGAAAGTCAAAACTGTACATTGAATATTTTTTCTAAAGGATACTTGGGGTGTGATCTACAATCGATACCGAAGCCAAAAATATAGTTTTTAGGATTTTTGTCTGTTTGTCTGTATGTATGTCCGGGATAAACTCAAAAAGTGCTGCATGGATTTACTTCAAATTTGGCACGAATATTATTAAGAAGTCGGGTCAACATATAGGCTACATATTATCACGCTATCACCTACGGGGAACGAGCAGTGAACCTTTATTTCTTCAACGCATTCTGTAATAACGTGTAATATAACGACGCATATTTGAATATTGTTGTTATTATGTTAATAACCATGTCATAAGCTAGCTTCACACTATAAATAAAGACATTCTGTTGTATATTTAGTATCAGCATTGCACTCGTGCGAAGCCGGGGCGAGTCGCTAGTGAATAATACAAAAGTAACTAATTTACTATTATCAGTAATATTAAATATTATGCTAATAAGTAATAATGTAATAAAATTAAACGTTTAAAGACTATTTGAAGTGTTCGACAAAATGTATAGTAAGAATATTCGAGTAATATTTTTTATTAATCAAATATTTCAAATGATAACAGACAGGTACACATTATTTTATTCAGTTATTCTAACTAGCTTCTAAATTCGATTTATTTAATCTGATTAGATTTCTACCGGGATTAATGACTCTGTGTGCCAATGATATTTATTTTACGAACAGAATGGGGACATGTGTTTGTGCTATTTTAGTTCTGCAACTATATTTCAGTCAGGTGATATTTTATTTGCGTCGAGATTAAACTCAATGTATACAAAGCAGTAAAATGAAAATGTACCAAATCATTATTCAAGTTATAAAACAGCATCATATTTATATAGAAATTACATGCACGAACAAACACACTTAAAACGATACAGAAGATTAAAAATTACGGAAAATAATTATTTAAAACTTACCGGGTAGTTGCTCAGGGTATTTTTTGACAACGACAATGATGCCAAAAAGAGACTCCAGGAAAATAAGTACAAGACCCCAATGAGTCATATATAGTAGGAACTTTTCTCGAGGTCCCCAAAAGTAAATGGTCGACCAGGAAATAATGACAATGGCCCACAGGAAAATTGGCAATCGCCAGTATAGCGGTGACAACCTTCTGGTCCAACATTTTCTGAATGATTCTGGCGATTGGTTTCCTTCCTTAAGTGCCGCTGTGCAACATGCATAGAAGTTCGCTGGCGCTTCTTCTTTCCATTTTTGAACCTCCGTCATTTTTATATACTAAGTTCTCTAAAAAACTGAATTCCGATGTTCTTTTTTGAAATTTAATGATTATGTTAGATGCGTAATATATTTCTTTGCCTTTGTTGCTTCTGTGAACAAATAACGAAACGTTATTGTTCTTTCTTTCAAAAGAACTAATTTAATTCCACAATGGTACAAAAATTTAGCATGGCCTGACCTAAAAAAATAATTTTGTCTTAGATGAATATGTATTCTATCTACTTGAAAGATCGTGAGAAAATTAATTTTTGTACCTCTGTGATCTTTATAATATAAGTGACTGATAGGCTTTATCAGTTATAGTAGGTCTTTAGATCAGGTTTCATCTCAACTAATAAACTAAAACTTTATAGTCACAAGATTCGAGTACAAATACCTGACAAATAAAATGGAACTTCTTAACATGGAAAGAAGAATATATGGTAAATCTTTATTTGATTGATATCGTTATGCGCCAGATAGTTTAATCAGATAACTTTAAAAATAATAAATAATTAAAAACTTAGTACAATGGTACATACCTATCGGAATATTCTTTACCATTAATTGGTTTTTGTATTTACTGTTACTATAGAGTTCTTAATTTTTATATTCCATTTGTACAAACTTGATTAGGAAACCTATTTTTAATAAATAAATAAATAAAATGTTGAAACTGGCTCATTGTAAGGGCTATAGTACTAATTATTATATACATCGTAATGAAAGGTTACTGGAATATAACGCACGTATAAATTTTCCACGGAAGGCAAACAGTTTTTTTTTATCTCTATGATATCCGTATATGTAAATGAATATATTCAAGTTTCGTTATTTGTAAATAACTTTGTCACATAAATATTTCTTTATTTAGTGATGACTTATTGTATGCAGCATCAATTAAAAAATAAAAATCTACATAGCGTTTATACTCGTGTAATTGTGAGTAAGAATAAGTTTATGGTTTATTAGTTATTTTATCTAAAAAAATTACGACAGACTACTGTCTATGAATTGATGATAAAAAAAAATGAGTGCTGTGGTTTTGTTGAACTGAATCAGCTTTAAAGGGTCTCACTTGGGAAAAGCCGTTTTTCGGAGATGAGTTAAATACATCACGCTGTTTTACTGTGGGCTGTTGGATGTGTTTACTACCACAAGCAATGATAAATATCTGCTCTTAGCGACAATCGAATTCGTACACTACACCAGATTAACTGTTTTTATTTTACAACACTCTTTTACTGCTACTATTATGTTGTAAAATGACATTGGAAATTGTAATTATTATATACAATGGTTCAAGGAACGATAACAGTTAAATGTAATAATAATAAGATAAAGTTTTTCCTAGATAATGCTAACACAAATGTTTTTCAATTATACAGTTATTGTAAGACCGTGATTGTTATTATAATTGTATTTAAAACAATTGCAATTTTTATTTAAATTAATTTTAATGAATTGTTACTGGAAAAAATTGAGGTTATTATTCCTTTCATGTTTCGACAGTCACATTAACTTGAATAGTAAATTCATACTTTGAAAATACACAATAATAAAAATATGATGTTTTGGCATAGCGCATGGCAAGCCATACTAGGAATTATTAGCCTAGGCGAGCAGAGTAAATGACAAAGAACAGTATGGTCACATGGTGGCCTGCGTTAAAACACTTCTCCAAAATGGGGGTAAGGCCATTTCCCAACCGTAAGACATTCGATACAGACTGATTCAGTTCAATTAATTTCAGTAAATAATCATTAAAATAAGAGATTCAATACAACACAAAACACGTTTTAAGTTCCTTTTTCGTCAAGGATATGCGGTCATAGATTTCATTAATTAATTTATAAGTGATGAGATTTATTTAAATTTTAAATTCCATTTTATTTGATTTCCCGCAATGCACGTTGCGTGTTACTATAAAATGTAGTAATTGATTCACGGCTATAGAAATCGAGGAAAATGAGTGATTTCGTTTTGAGGATATGAGTATGCAATGAGTTTTGAGTAGCATTACGGATGATTCTTGGCAAAACTTAGGTAGTTTATTAAAATTTATTTCACAATTGCAATTAAGTTGCTAATAATATATAAATTAATATAATTACGTTAGTTTATACAATATCTTTTATTTTATTGAATAATTTATTTATTTATTTATTCTTTATTGTACACCACAATATGCAAATACAATATAATAATAATACAGACAACTTAAGAATGTGTAGTACAAGAGGCGGTCTTATGGCTAGTTAGCCATTTCTTCCAGACAACCCGAAATAGGATTGAGTATTATTTATTTGAAGATCGGGTAGGTGGTGCAGTTATATTATAATAAACTTACATACAAATATCTACACATTAATACTTAAAAGCAATACATATATACATTAGAATAATATAATAAACTCATACATATAACAATAGTATCTCATAGAATTTACAATCAATTCCGACATAAATATAAAAAATTAAAAAAATTAATAAATAAAACAAATATTATAAATTTATTGGAATCGCCCTCAGTATTAAGGTAATGCTTTTTTACTAATTTTTTGAACAATGGGAGTGATTTGGCTTCTTTTATTAACCCCCGACGCAAAAAGAGGGGTGTTATAAGTTTGACGTGTCTGTCTGTCTGTGGCTCCATAGCTTGCGAACGTATGAAGCGATTTTAATTTAATTTTTTTTTTGTATGAAAGGTGAGTTACAGGCGAGTGTTTTTAGAGATGTTTTATGAAAATCGATTGAGTCGTTTAAAAGTTGTGGGGGGTGAAAGTGGGGAAGAATAACCGAATATCTGCAAATATAGTCTAGTGGGGTCTCAAATGAAAGCGCATCACGTGCACATTAAAAATTATTTGTTCAATGAAAATCGGTTGAGCCCTGAAAAAATTCTGGGGGTAAAAGTGGGGAAAATACTCAATTATTAACAACTTAACAAAATCTACATTATAATCGCCGATGTATTTTTAGAATTATTAATACTCTGTACATATTTAGGTACTTTAAGATTGAGTTTCTTTAATTATTTTTTACTTTTTAAAGGCAACTCAGGTTATTGTGTCGGGTTTTTTTTTTAATTTTTAATTTAATTTATATAATGGTATATAATGGTAAATTATTTCATAGCTTAATTGTCCGAATGGTGAAAGAGTGACTGAAAAAATTTGTTTATGAACAGGCATAATCCTATTTCTTATTTTTAACCGACTTTAAAAAAGGAGGAGGTTACTCAATTCGATCGCATATATATATATATATATATATATATATATATATATATATATATATTAATGTATGTTCGGGGATAACTCCGTCGTTTATGAACCGATTTTGATAATTCTTTTTTTTTGGAAAGAAGATATCCCTAGTTTGGTACCGTGATAAGGAAACCAGGATCTGAAGATGGTATCCCAGAGAAATCGAGGGAAACTCTCGAAAATCCGGATAACTTTTTACTGGGTGTACCGATTTTGATGATTTTTTATTTAATCGAAAGTCGATATTTATCATGTGATGGTTACAACTTTTGGAGTAATCTTTGATAATGCGTATTTACTTGACTATTCTTTCGTCTACCTATGTTGTATTACTTGTCGATGTAATTGAAGTCGGTTTTTTTTTTCGTTTACGAGCAAACACAATTATTACAATCCACTTTAATTTGTTTATTACTTATGAATCAACTTGTAATATAAACTGCTACTTTTATTTTTTTATTTCATTAAAAATCTTATTAAGTCTTAAGATCTTAAGGATTTTATTTTTTATTCAAAGGGTACTAGCGGAATCAAAATGCGTATTTCTCCGGTCATTATAATAACGAGTAATAAAAATAAAATAAAGTAGCCAACAATAATAGTAATAAAAATGTTTTTCTCCTTGAACAAAAAGAGTCATCTGTGAGGATTGGTCTTTATTTATTAAATTTCTAGTATTTCTAGTATTATAGTTTGTGATAATTACTACATATATTGAATATTCATTCCATAAATAGAATTGCTTTTTGTAGCTTTCTTGCAGAAATTCAAAAGTAATAGGGAGAAAGGTAAAATTTTGATGATTGCCAGAAAAACTTAAAATCCATTGGACAACATTCCTGTAACGATTGACAAGCTAAACTGGCAAGTGGCAGGTGAGCCACAGTGCACAGCAACACAGTGTACAAAGTCGACAGGTAGAAGAAAATAAAAGAAAAAGCTTGAACAAAGAGAATTCAATGGAAATTTGTTTTCCTTTTTTGATTTCGTTTTTGATTTAAGTATAATGAATATAAAAATATATAAACGCTGGAAAGAAACTAAAGATAGTATTTGTAAAATTATTAGTAACAAACAACATCACGAGTAAAAATAAATGATGAGAAAAAAAAAACAATTGTAATAATATATTTTTTATCTTTGATAATAGTGTAAAAAAATATTGGCACTATTTACGTCTCGCTTACATTTTCCTCATAGAATAATGACCGTATTTTTCATTTCATTAAATTTAAAAATAAATCTGTAATCAGGAAATAATTTTTAAAGAACAACCTATCGTTATTTATAAAATATAAATGAGTGATTTAAATGTTAAAAAACAATAAACGTTTATTTCGAAGTTATGTGGTATTACGTAAAATAATGTTTAATAGCATCATATTTTCCGACTCGTACTTAAAAAGTCAGCAATGACTGGTATTTAGGTCATAGTTTACAAAGAACAAACAATGAAAACTTATTGGCAATGAGCAGGCAAAACAAAAGACAAAAATGTAGAATACCAATATACAATGTGACATTTTATAAACAAGAAGTATGTGAATGGATTGATTTTCGATATATTTACCTGATACACAATTATCTCGTGTTGTAAGATGAGAAACATTTTTTATTAACGTGGAAATGTGATCACATAAACCACTTTTGTTAGTTTGATTCATTGACAGCGTTTAATCAAAGCGATATGATTTTATAGGTAATTGGAATCATAAGTAGATAATAATTTTTTTTGTCTTTTAAGTTTATGTTAGTTCAAATGTATATTTTTTAATAATTGGAAAAATAGTAAATTTTATTCTCGCACACAAAACCAACACTAATACTGATAAGTAAAATGAATACTTATTTAAAATACCACCCCGGTAAATCCGTCCTTATAAGATGTGTTTACTTTTTATATAAAATATAATTTAAAAGCTAAAACAATTATTTGTTGGCATAAAAATAATAAATAATAACAAGAAATAAACTCGTGCGTCAATAATTACGTTCAAAAAAAGTATCAAGTTCATATGTTAACGCGTTTTTTTTACTTAAAATGAATCCAAAAGCAGGTTTTAAATAAAAATGTAGCAGTAAATATGAAGATATACCCAATAATTAAAATACTTATGCGAATAAGGTTATAATAATAATAATAGTAATAAGCACTCTTTATTGTACACCACAAAGAAACGTTACACAAAAAAAACCAAAGGTTACCTAGGTTTATTAAATAATATTTATATTTTATTATGAACAGTAGTTTATAACAATCAAGTTAAACTTATTAATAAAGCTTACCATTTTTTGCTAATCGAATTTATAAAAGCAACATGATTTCCTGATTTATTTACAATCACTTTTATTTATGTTTAAATTGAATTTTGCTATTAATACCGGTGTTATGTAAAATAAATAATAACATAAAGATCGCGCGCTCCGTGCGCACATTAGTGCGCGAGTACGACTGATTCTGCCATCGCTGGCATACGTACCTGGTGTGGAAGCGCGAAGATCTAGCAGACGAGTTGTGTTGCGAGTGTAGGGCTGTCAAAATATCGTTTTCTTTTAAACACAATAACATTAACCATGCTGGAATACAATCTGAAAAGATGCCTCTAAAAGGGCGACATGTCAGTAGCAAGGGTTTTGCTCAAGATGCTAAGGGGTAGTGTGGGGTCCATGCTCTCATAAAAAGAGTAGTCATCTGTAAGCCATCATCAAAAAATTAATTGATTAAATAACATATATATGTACATATGTTCGTGTGTATGTATGTGTGCATGTATGTGAGTGTATGCGCCTGTTGGATTGCGAAGAATTTTTTTTCAAAGGTACAGATAAAAAAAATAGATATTGTAATAGAAAAATAACATTAGCGCCGGGCCACGTCCTAGCTTTACTAGGCAGTCAGAGAACTGTTGAATTGTAGTCTTAAATATAATGTCACCTGCAAGATAAGCATAATTATAATGCATGGTGTTACACAAAAGGCATTAGTATTTTAGAGCCTGTGGATGTTAATTTGAAAATAAAAACATATAAATTAACAAATAACTATGTTTACTTTTAGATTTTAAATCACCAAATTAAGTTTTTGATCATTTGTCACATAGTGACAAAGTTTTTCTATTAGTAATGTTGTGTATATCTAAAATAATATTAAATATCATATACTTAGTTATGTGCAATTTTGTATGTATAGTGATAAAATTTTCAAATTAAATGGTATGTACTCGTAACGTTATCGTACACGGTCACGGCAACCCTGATTGATATCGCATGCGTGTACGACTGTGCGCGCTCTACCGTTGATTCAAGGTTCACGAGAAGAAAAATTTGCCTTCACGCACCGCCAATCATTCCGATGCCACCTAAAGTCATCCAACACTATTGAGAAACTACGCGAAACGTCTTCCAGTTATCAAAATTAAAATATGTATAACTTGATTTAATTGTTCTAATGTGCATAGGACAGTAAGAATAAATTATACGAGTATAAAATAATCTGACATTTAAAAATATTCCGTTTCATAAATATTCAACATCTTCAGAATTAAAAATATAATTCCAGTTTTTTTGACGCATGACCATTAAAACAAATTTGAAATCTCAAATCTTGTATATTTATACTTACACACTCAGTACTTTATGAACGATTTAAAGTAAATATTTTTATTTATTTGTTAATAAACATTAATATAACAAAGCTAATATAGAGTTCGTTTAAAGTCAATAAACTCAGCATATAAGTTACACAATAGATTTAGGTCCTGTTTCACCAGTTGTTTAAATCGCTTTTTGACGGATGACGGTATCCAACAGATAAAAGTTTTTGACATATTATTCTTTTAAGCCAACGAATTTTACTATATCTATATGACATCTATTTGCAAATGAATCTAAAAGTTGTAGTTCATTAATTAAAGAGAAACCGGTCACAACAGTCTATTTTGCCTCTACTCGTAGCTTATTTGCAAGATAAGCTCTATCCACAACTGGTGAAAAAGGCAAATATAGTTGAATGTTACAGCCGTTAATAATTATAAAAGGTTATTAAGACTTTAACATATCATCAATGAAAATCAAGCAACAACAATAAATGTCAAAACTACGGTGTGCTTGTAGTATATAATTACTGTTCTAAATTTTTTTAAGGTATTATTATTACCTTGTGAATGCCATACTAGTGTAGCATTGATGAAAGTTCCATTAACGCTAACCATTGCAGATGCGATTTATTAGTTTTTTTAAATATAACTAGATCGGCAAACGAGCGGCTCACCTGATGGTAAGCGATTACCGTAGCTTATAGACGTCTGTAACACCAAAAGCATCGCAAGCGCGTTGCCGACCCCATCCCCAATTCCCCCTTGGAGCTCTGGTCACCTCACTCACCAACAGAAACACAACACTGCTTGAAAACAGTGTTGTTTAGTAGTGTGAATCATTTAAAAAAAAATAGTTATTTGTAATAGTTATTTGTAGGAAATTATCCGTAAATTTGTAGTGGAGCGACATTGTAGATTAATCTCCTAACGATACTACGTAATTATGTTTATCTTTAAGCGCCTGAATAAAATTTTTAGTTTTGTCATATTAAAATAAGTGCAGAATATAATTTCTAAGGACATGAATGTGTACGTTAATTCATATTTGAAATGACTTTTTTTATAGTGTTATCTAGTTTGTTCAAAAAATAACAAAATGTATATTATTTGTAAACGATTAAATATGTTTGATATGAGTTCCTAACATATGTGTTATATGAATCAAACAGTAGAATTATTTTCTTCTTTAGGTCAAAATGGCCTTAATAGTGCCAAATGAGCACAGATGATTTCGCCAGTCACGTAGAAAATTAAATTATTTTGCGATTAAAATGTATTTTATGATGGTTCGTGATTATAGTATTGATGGTTATGTATATTACAATCATATTACAATACAATTAACAACTATATTCGTCACAAAACAATAGGCCCGTTTTGACATTTGTCATCGGGACGTGTATAGTGAACCATACGACAGCTTAGTTTCTGAGATGAGTATTTGATCGATTTGATTATATGTAATGTAAAGTGCATTTGATTAAAATTTTAATCTTGTACTTTAATATTGTAGGTAAATTATGAGCACACTTCTAACCGCTGCTACTGTATCGTGTTAGTGCTAGTACTCAAAGGTTATCTGGAAGAAATTGCTATTAAGCGATAAGATCGCCTTTGAACATCTTGTATTGTATCTTTCTTTATATGTGTCTGTATTTTGGTGTACATTAAAAATAAATGAATAAATAATTTGAAATAATACAATGGTATAAAAGCTCAATTTGACTTTATTTTATATCTTTATATTCTTTTCTAATAATGTTTATACGAATTTTAATCATTATAATGAAAAAAATTTTACGGCATTGAATGCCAAGCTCTATTGTTCAGTAAAGATCACTACATAATATTTAATTACGATTAAAATCGAATGAAGCTGGTGAATTTCAGTAATTTATTAGTTACAGCACTAGTATTAAAAGTAATATAATTGTGTTTGCAGGCATACGAAGAAAAACCGACTTCAATTATATCGACAAGTAATACAACGTAGGTAGACGAAAAATAGTCAAGTAAATACGCATTATCAAAGATTATTCCAAAAGTTGTAATCAGATCTCGATGAAATTTAAATGTGACCACATGATAAACATCGGCTTTCGATTAAATTAAAAATCATTAAAATCGGTACACCCAGTAAAAAATTATGCGGATTTTCGAGAGTTTCCCTCGATTTCTCTGGGATCCCATCATCAGATCCTGGTTTCTTTCCAACAAAAAGAAGAATTATCAAAATCGGTTCTGGACGACGGAGTTATCTCCGAACATACATAAAAATTATATATATACGGTCGAATTGAGTAACCTCCTCCTTTTTTTGAAGTCGGTTAAAGAAGACTTAGAACGTAACTGTTTTTGAGACGTTTCGTATTAATTAGAAATTGCATGCTACTATAAAGTAGGCGCGAAAAGAATACTCCCAACATATATCATATTATTTAAAGCGCCAAAAAATTTACCTATTTTTTAAAAACACTTTATGTTATTAATAATTATTTTATTGTTTCTTACAGTTTCGTACAATGTTACGTCCTAGGGTATTTGTCAAAGGTCAAAACGGGCCTCTTATTTTGTGACTACTATAATTGGTCTCTATCCTCTTTCATGTTTTCAAGCCTAAATTGAACACTAAAAAAAGTAGTCATCAAAAGATATTTGAGCTTGAGTTAGTGGTATTGCAATATTGACGAATACATACATACATTGTAAATTATTCGTTTGACGTCTTATTATCTTATATTAAGTCCTTACATATGAAATTGGCGTTTTATTGTACTGGCCACTTTGATCTTAAATATTTCCTCTTTGATTAAGAATTCCCTTTTCAAATGTATACAGCTATTTACTCATGCATATGCGTTTCAAAAATCGTAATTCATTTGTTTTTTTGCTCTTTTGTTTTTCATCTTTGTCTCACTCAGTTTACAAAATGGAAAATTTGAAATATCGTGTTATTTACAAGTACGTAGCATCAGTGCTGTAAAAACGGCAAAGCAAAAGAAAACATAGTACGTTTTTGGTTTCAATGTTTTAGTTCTGGAAATTTCGACCTGCAGAACAAGCCCCGTGGACGGCCGGACACCAAAGTTGATAATGAAGAATTAAAGGCTATTATTATTGTGGAAGCGGACCCATCACAATAAAAGGATATATAATTTATGTATAGTAATTCTAAGATTTTTTTCTAAAAAGGGAGGCAAAAATCTTAACTTTAGCGTATTAATATAATATTATAATATGATTCTCGTGTCGCGATGTGTGTTGCCAAACTCCTCCGAAAAAGCTGGTCCGATTTTTATGAAATTTTGTATGGGTTGGTCTGAGAATTGGCCAATATCAATTTTTTTTATATCCCTAAAAGATAAAAGTGACCCAACACCAAATATTTGTTTTTATTTTTAATTAAAAAATACATATAAGCCTTTTTTAAGTAGCGTTTAGTGGCAAGATAACGTTTGCCAGGTCATTTCACTACATGTGTAGTTGATGAAAAATGTGGACTTACTGGAAGAGATCTCTTCCAGTCAACCAATCGTCATGAGAAAGAGTGTCATGTAGCGGGGGAGAGAGTTCATGAAATAACAGCGTGAAGAAAATAACTGTAATACCTATATTATTACTTACAAGTATTAATCCATCCACTTAAATACACACATACACGTCTTATCGTTACTATTAGAGTTTGCTGATACGATTGATTATGATTTATATAAATTGATTACTTTAAACTAACCTCAATCAAAAATTCAAATTATTAATTGTAATTGTAAATGACACACGTACCCTGTCTGCTGATATGTATTTATATAGTATTTCTGGCTTTCAGGTGTCTGTTAGTATTGTTCTGATTTGCTATTTCACGGTATACAAGCATACTACGGCTTATAATTCTGATAATAATGATAAATGACAATAAATGAAATAATCATAAGTATGAGAAATGCATTTTATTAAAACGATAAATTCAGTAATATCATAATAAATTGCACAGATACATTTGTTGCTTCGAATTTAACTGACTCAGAATCTGTTCCTTTGCAACAGGTTTACAAAAATCAAAAGAGTAGATTTGATTTTAATTAATATTAATAATTAATAATCAATTAAATCAATATACAAAAGTATTGCTTTTGTTCACTAACTACATACTAATACACGTGCCAGAATAACACCTGCGTGAAACGCATCACAGAGTTTACCTTTTAATACACGAGTATGTTAAGGCTAGGAACAATTCTCCTATTTCTAAAATCACAAGTAACTCTCACTGACTATAAAACTATAATGATATAATGCTAAATTATTTATCAATACATACGAAAACATAGCGACATTGGTAAAATTTTGTACTATATATAAAAGCAATTTAAAAATACATTGGTTTCATTTATAAATAAAATAATTGCACAAAATAATGTTAGTTTTACGAACTAAAGTGGCCCAGTGGACTAAATAGGTGTATAGACAATAGACTGCCGCAGACTCAGATAGCCTCGAGTTGGCACAGCTGAGTTTTGGATGCAGTTTCAAATCAAAGAAGCAACAGATTGTGAAAAAATTAAACAAAAAAAAAAAAAAAATTTAAAATCTTTTTACATGTTTCTTCTGTAGCGTCACAGTGACAGGGAATCAATTCTAACCCTTCTCCTTAATGGAAAACGATTCTACCAATTATGCAAAGGTTATAAGCTGTCGTTCTTTCTTTTATTTAATCTTTGTAATTTATTAAGTAAACGATATTCTTTCCTACGCCTAAACATTTTTAAAATCTATGTACATTAGCAAAATATTTTAAAGATACGTTTTAAAAAATTACAGGCGTATGAGTGTCAATTTAAATAATTAATACATTACACACGTTAAAGAGCCACATTTGGTTAAAATTCAAAAACGAAATATGTTTCAAGATTTTATGGAATAAGCTAAGCCCCCCCTGAGGAGTACCTCAAGGGGGCTGAATAATTATAGCCAATATCGTAAAGATACATACATGGTAGCTAAAAATGAACAGACTGATTTTAAAGCTAACATAAATGCATATACATAACACAAATACATCAGTATGTATGCTATTTTTAATTAAATCCTTATACGTTTAAAACTTAAATAAATGCACAATCGAAAAACCAAAACATCCGGTTTAGTGTGAAAGAATAACATGTATCAAATTAATAAATGCTAAATAGTACCTAATAACAATCGTCAAATTATAATTATTACTTATATAAAAACTATTGATATTTGGTTATCTGTTACAGACGTAGACAGGCTTTGATTTTTTATGATATAAATTGTAACTTATGACAGTGCGTAGTATATTATATTATGCGTATCATTTTCACCACATTCAAGCCAGCCCTGCGGTCACCAATCCGCCTGCCCAGCGTGGTGACTATGAGCAACACACATGAGTTCACGCCATTTTTGGCGTGAGCTTGTGGATGCCTATGTCCAGCAGTGGACTGCGGTACGCTGAAGTGATGGTGATGATGATGATATCATTTGAAGTCTGAATAAAACTGTTTTTTCATATACCTTTAAAGCAAAGAACATACATAAGTTTTTCAGACTAAAACGTTTTTTATAATTATGTGGGATAAAGTGTTGGCAGTTGTAATCAGACTTTTATGTCACCAGAACTAAAAGCCATGTAATCTAGTAACAATAATCTCTAATGAACGCTAGACATCGAAATTGGTACCCCATCTCATGATTTGATTAGCCAGAAATATTTATGAGGTTTTTATGCATTATGGTAAATATCCCCTAGCTGTGCAAACAATATGCGGTAAATGTTACGTTTTACAATTAATATATGTAGTGATTAATTATTACGATCTTATAACGTAGTTTACCATTAAGATGACACGACTTTCAGAAATTGTGTGCCTATAATGAACAAAAATAATAGTACTTACATAGATAGTTGTTCATAATTTGGCGCACATGGATAATAATGCTTTTAAAATATATGCTAATAGGAATTATATTAAAATTTAATATTTGTCTATTAAATTATTTATTGGTATAATAAATTATGTGAATTTATTAGTATAATAACGAACGATAACAGTTAGTTGCACCTCACTACTTTTATAGATAATTTTCATTTTATGAAATATATTTGACATAAATTACTACCTACCAATTAATCCATTACGGGCTTGATAAGCACTATTACTAATATAACACCTGACGGGGTTCGTCTGAGCGTAGACTAATACATTTAGTTACTCAAAATAAATATAAATAATTTGCCGGTTTAGTAAACACCATTTCTAGTTATATTAATTTAAGAATGATTGTGACTGCTGGAGTATTCCGCACTACGTAGTCTGGCGGCGACACCTGGTGACCTACTTTACAATTACATTTTTGTAACAAAGCTAGACTCATCAATATTTTCATTATGTAACAATATATAACTTTTTCAGTTTCAGTATTCTAGTAATGTAATCATTTTATGCTTAACATTCATGACATTTTTTTTAAACGTAAGTAAAAATCATCCGAGTGTATACCAATTTCCTCAATAAAAATACTAAATAAAATTGACTTTGTTGACTTGTGACTTGAAACCACAATGAAGCTTTTCGTTAACACTGTTGAAAAACAGTGATCTTTTTGCAATATTGAAAGCTAGTAAATCAAAGAAATTAATAAAAAAAAAGTGTCTGCTTTATTCACCAATGTTATTTCACAAATTTCATACTAGTGAAATAACATTACACTGGATATAAGTTTAAGCCATTGAAATAACGTTTGACATAAATAAAAAGTATAAACGAAGTATTGAATTTACGTCGACGTTCATTTTTCGTGTGTATGACAGGCATGTATTAGTAGAATACGGATACTGTCACAACGAACTCCGCTATTTAACGCGTTTTTGGGTTTGTAGATGCGATTAAATCATTAGGTGCTAATCTTACTAGGATATATTTAATTTATGTTACAATTATACTATTTTGTTATGGAATACTTGTGTTTTAACACTACAGCTCTTAGAGCAATAATACCATATCTTAATATACCTAATAATTTTTTCTCTAAATGGACTGAAGTAAATACTCAATAATAGTATTTTCTTAAAGAAATAACTCTAACCTTTATTGCAAATACTTTGTTTATAGTATATTGAGCATTGATACTGAATATTTATTGGATATTCATGGTGTTTATACATTTTTTTGTCGTTACTCTAGTTGCTTTTTGAGGTTAATCAAATGTTTTTATTGTGATAATTGCAATTAATAGTGACATCATAATTAGGAGGTATTTTAATATTTTTTAATAAATACCATTTTTATATTTGAGGTACATTTTATAGACACTGTATTCGATACGCACAAACCCTTTACACATGCCTATAAAAAAATGTCTAGCCTGGTCAACGGTATCAGAGTATTATAGACGTGTCTCTGTTACGTGCGTTTATCACAAATGTCGCATTACACCGGTCGTGCTATTAACGATACTGAAAACTTTACTATCTAATCATTGTTTAAATTATTTTGCACTTTATAAGTTTTTGCAGCAATCCTCTAAGGAATGTTTAACACGTACACTAATTCCTATAACTTCTAAAGTTCCTGTAGCAGTTTCGTGCGTATCGCCGTTTTCTCTGTCCTCAGTGTGTGGGTAGCGTGAGCCGGTCCGCTGGCGCATGGCTGGGCAGCAGTCTCGCCGCCACCCGCGATCGAGTATAAGCGAGTATCGTTGCAACTCCGTGCGCGAACATCATCACCGCTGCACAGAGTGCCACGAAACCTAATGCTGATGCTGAAACGACGAATTAATTGATTAGCATACAATTCTGTAACAGCCTATAAATATCGCAATGCTGGTTTTTTTAATGCTCTTTTCATAGAGGTGTTATTTTAGAGAAAAATGTAGAGTTTAATCCAACGCGCTATTGTGTAGCAAAGTAGACAACGTATGAAATGTCTCAGAACAATTTTTTATATACAAGTTTAAATAATTTCGCTTATTATGCATTTTATTTACTTTTAATAAAAAAAAAACTGTTTTTGTTATATTTGATTTATAAACATGTACTGTCGGCCAAGCAAGTGGTGTACCAGTTTTGATTTAGTTTCCTGGTCATCGAAAATTACAACATGGTTCGTTATTAAAAGATATTACTGAAAGAGACATATAATAATGACGTAAACCTAATTGATAAGTATTCACACGTCATGATTATACGTGACATTTTAATCTCTATTAGGTATAAATAATATCGTTATTAATAATCAGATAAAGACGGCAATAGAAGTTGTCAGATCGTTTTGCAAGTAAAACTAATCTTTATCACCTATGAATCTGCAAGCGGCATTCAACCTTAGGGTGGTACACCACTTTCTTGGCCGACGGTACATAAATCATTATAGAAAAGTATATTGAATAAAGAAATTATGGAATGGTATATTAAGCTTTTGGTGATGCGGTGAATTTTCAGTTTTTAATACTTTATTTCATTTAAATATTGAGTAAATACGCACAGCATTGTACACCCAACCGAGGATAAGGCTCAAAATAATTAATTACTTTTAACTTAACTAATTAAGTATAATAAACAAACCAAAGTATAAAGCTTGTTCTAAAATAACTTAGTAATTAAGTTTCACATTATTTTTGCCTTCTATAATTATAAATCATAATATTGATTTATTTTTTATTTGTAACAATATAACGTATCTTTTACGTATTATCATAACAAACCTACACAGGTGAAATAAAAATACTTCGTATTAGCTTCTGCTGACTCGCTATCATGACCAAACAAATTAGACAGTAAACAGCATATAGTTCCACGTATCCTCCCTACACGTGTTTCGTTTGATATTTAAGTACGAAGATTTTGCTTCTCATATTTATTTAATGTCTTTTTAAGTAGTCTATAAACATTACATCTCTTTACTATTTTATTTAGTTTCCTTATTAAAACTTTAACGTAAACATATATCTGAAACGTAACTTCAAAAAGATGCAAATATCACAAAACTTGTAACTCCAAAATGTAGGTAGACGAAAAAATAGTCAAGTAAATACGCATTATCAAAGGTTACTCCCCAAGTTGTAATCAGATCTCGATGAAATTTAAATGTGACCACATGATAAGCATCGGCTTTCGATTAAATTAAAAATCATCAAAATCGGTACACCCAGTAAAAAGTTATGCGGATTTTCGAGAGTTTCCCTCGATTTCTCTGGGATTCCATCATCAGATCCTGGTTTCCTTATCATGGTACCAAACTAAGGATATCTTCTTTCCAATAAAAAAAGAATTATCAAAATCGGTTCATGAACGACGGAGTTATCCCTGAACATGCATTAAAATACAATTGACACATAGCTGAAATAAATAACGACTAATTCACCAGCGCTATATTAGAATCTAATTTCCAAAAGTTCATATTCCTATGTACTCGTAGGTATGATATATCGTATGTATAATATAGTAACCTGTGTTGTCAGCTTAACACGATTAATTTCAAAATGTAAATAATATATCTTTACTTTCGTTAGGAATGATATTTTATTGGAAAAGATGTTTTCATTCCCACCGTATATTAGGCGATTATAATGACACAATTTGACGAATGAAACAATTTATTAGTCATTACATAATAATTGATACGTGCTTGAACGATATAATAATATCGCGCGATCGCGTTTAACTGAATATTTGTGAACTTTATTCAAAAACACATTTTCAGGAATATGTCTATTTGTAAAGCACGAGAAGTGCCCACTTGTTTAAATGCAATTTTAAGATTAGATTAAATTAGTGCTAGTACTAGAACCTGGTTTATTCCAATCTAGAGCAGGGTATATGGCTGGTAGACCAATTCTATCAGTGCCACCAACAGCCCAGTAGAAGCAGCTAAATACGCCGTACGCCAGGCCTGCGCCGGCACCGAACAGCGCATGCGCGGCCCGTACAGGATGTGCTGTCACCGCCAGCTCAATCAGCATTACGAGGGAATTTCCTCCGTGTACCAGTAGATTGAGGGCATTTATCTCATGAATTTCTGCGCATTGAAAATGAAATGTTAAAAATCGATATTTTTATGACTAATTTTTTTTAAATTAGAATTTTTGGCAAGTTTTGTTTATAACACATACTAATGTAGGCAACTATTTTCTTATAAGGTAAAAATTTAGCAAAAATAATCGGTAAATATATATATAAAGTTTTAAGCTTGATTTTTATAATAACATGTTTTAGAATTAATTATATAAATGTTGTAAGGGGACAACTTACTAGGATCATGAACTAACGTCCAGTATATGAGCGTGATGACGAAGGCTAGGTCGGTGGCGACGGTATGCGCCAGCCAGTAGACGCGGCACAGCAGCGGCGTTCTCTGTCGACGAGGCATTGGAATGTTTCCATCTTCACATGCTAAAGATAAGACATTGATGAATACCTATAGTTCTCGTTATTGTATTATGCAATTTTAATGTTTTGTCATTAATTCCTCAAATTACCGTCAATATTGGTTTAAAAGAAATTGAAATATATTTTTTTGAACAAATTTAAAACAAAAGAAGATAGAAAACTGAACTTAAAAAGATTCGTGCTTGCTAAAGTATTAATTGTGTTTGCTCGTAAACTTAAAAAAACCTACTTCAATTACACCGACAAGTAATACAACGTAGATAGTCGATAAAACAAAAAAAATACTTGTCAAATCTCTATCAATTTAAAACTAAGTACCTGTCATGTGGTCCAACATGACAGGTACTATGATGGAAGCAATATCATACAGTGTTATCCTTCCTTTTATGATTAATTATAATTTAAGAGGAATTCATAAATAACACTTAAATGTTAACTTCTTCCTAACGTTTACACGGAAAAGAAAGAAAGAAAAAAACATTTATTTGGGCAGAAGTATTACAAAAAGAAAGTAACAGAACAATTAGCGACTTAAAACTAAAATACTTGTCCCTAGGCCTTCACTCAGCTTGTTATGCATCTATTGGAATATAGCACTGTTCTTTCGTGAAGACATTTTTTTTTAATTTAAATTTTGATAGAGACAAGCAGATGGAGTAGTAAAAGTGAGCATACACGGTGATATATTGTAACAATTGTCGAACATTGTAATATCGATTCGGACGTCAATAGGAATGAGGAACCAATGAGGATAATTGTGGCGGGTGGCGGCCCACTCGGAGTTTAATTGACGCGGAATTGTATCAATCAAGTACACTTCAGCCGTCCCGTCCTCTCGTGTGCTTTGCGTTTGTGTATAGTTAGCTTAGAAAGTTACAATAAAAATTTTGATCATTGGCATCGCTCTAGGTGTTGTGGTGTGTGATGGCACGAAAATATCGTGGGCTGCGGTTTCCATTTCATGTCCATAACCGTGATTTAAGTGAATTCCGGAACAGTATGGTTGACTACCCTTCTCCTAGTGGGAGAAAGAGGCTTTTACCTAGCAGTAGGATGTTACAGGCTCAATCTATAAATAAATCTATCAATCAGAAAAACATTGAGCACTAGCTGGCCCCACAGATCCTGTTTCGCAAACTATTAAAAATATGAAATTTAAACATTCGTGACGTTTTCTGCAAATTTCCTATTTTCTGTGAAATTAATTCCAAATAAACCTTTTATTAAGTATTAGAATTGAGGAAAGAATTTGATCTAGCCGTTCTCGAGTTTAATGCCCTAGCAACACATTTAGTGATTCATTTCATTTAGACAGATTACAATCTCGAATATGCTTTTTATGCGTCTAGGTTAAATTACATATGATGTAGGAACTATTTTAAAATAAATGGTTTTCATAATGGGTTAGAAAATTTGCTTTTCTTTTCAACATTTCAAGCGTTGAATATCGTCAGATTAGTAAAGATTGTAGTAGACTTTATTACCTTTAAAACCTATTCACTTTTCCTACTGTTTGGATTAGAAATGGGAACATAGAAAAATACTGAGAGTATGAATCAATATAGAGTTTAAATCTACAGGTTTATATAATCCGTCGCTGACTCGACAGAGGTCCTGTTCTTGCGAACTGTAAAATGCGTGAAATTGAGATAAAAAAACTGTTTAGATATTCATGTAGGAGTTTCTAGACACATTAGATTTAAGAACAATGTTATCAACTAATAGTATAAAATGTACTTTACGACCTATTCCTAAGTCTATTTACACAAAAAATATCGTAAAAATTGGTCAAGCCATTTATATATTAGATTTCGCATGTATTCTGTAACGATATAAAAAATGTTGACGTTCTATAACCACGGCATTGCATTTATTATACTATAATAGATTTAACAATACAACAAATACTATGGACATCATACAATGTTTGTAAAGCTGATCTTTATCTCGCGCCGCGTTTAATGTGAATGTCTATTAACTTGTTTCTAAATGCGAATCTGTCATGCAAAATTCATTTAGTCATTGTTTAGTTCTATATTGAAGTTTAAATAAAAGTATTCTTATACAAAGGCAATTCAAACTTTAAAATTTATTTGTACAAATGCTGTTGTGTTCAAATGTGTAGGTTGTTATTGAAATGTAAAAGAACGTTACATTATATATAATTCTGCTTAAAGAATGGATAAAATCTCTCAATTTTTATGTAAGATTTAATTACTAATAACCCTAAGTATTTAGTCGCTTTTCCAAATCCTTGTTTTGGGTTAATTAAAATTTTGTTCATAATGCGCACTTTCATCGGATCCGTTGATTTTTTTCAAATAATTAATAGTCACAAGACTTAGGAGTGTTTAGTTCCTGACACGCGACTCGTGACTCAAGTTTATTGCTATCAATAATTACCGACCGCGGGAGTTCTTTGATAAATCCAACAGGCTAAATCACGCAAGCCTTTTGACATTGTTGAAATCCACTGATTTGTCCACATGTGTGTTCTTGTAAATGCCTTTATACACTAATAAACCACACTGTAGTTCATGGCCACAGTTTAAAGAATAATTAATAAATTACATTGTGTAAAATATTACGTTGTCAACGATTTAATTTATAGGTTTAGGAGAGATATTTATGGTTTTAAAGTCCACTTATATATAACCAAACTATTATCCAAAATTCATCACCTTGGTAGACTGTGGCAGATTATAAAAAAAAATATCGACTCCGAATCTATCTTCACATGTAAATTTTTTTAATACAATTAAGCAGTCATTTCAGGGTTTCATAAGTGTGGTAAAATGTCAACGCTTTCGAAAACGTATAATCTATAATTTAAAAATGAATCGCAAAATGTATTAGTAAGCGCATAACTCAACAACGCCTGGACCAATTTTAACAATTCTTTTTTTTAAATTTTCGTTGAAGTCCAAGAATGGTTTTTACGGCGAGAAAAACGCGAATAATTTCTGGGAAAACCCTAAAAACAGCCCTTTTCTTTTTTCCATACAAACGTTTTCTAACTAAAATGTAGAGTCAATTTGAACTTTATTGCTATTTAATAAAGTTCATATTAAATTACAAGCACTCACTGTTGTCTAAGCAATGTAGGTATGTTCCTAACGTCAAAGAGTCAATTTGCACTTTATTATCACTGCACAAAGTTCAAATTCAAGCATATCTATCAAAACTGTGTGCGTGTCCGCGTTAGACGATCTAATGTTGCGTTCCGAAACTCAACAAAAGTGATAATATCGCGAACTCGACCAAATTGAATAGTCAAAAAATGTAAGAGCTATAGATCATTAGTACTGGTTTTTATTTTGGTTGGCTTCGCGATATTATTTCTTTTGTTTTAGTTTCGGCACGCGACATAAAATGCATTAGTTTTCAAGTCATTAAATCTGTCAAACAAATCGCGTTAAAAAATGGTTTTATTATTTTTAATTAAATAAATATTTCGTCTAATATGAACTTCGGACAATGCATAGAATCCAAGGCAAAAATTGCTGGTAAGAAACTTGGTATCCTCAATAAAGTCAGGCAGTACTTCACACCGGAACAGCTTCTTACTCTCTACCAAGCACAAGTTCGATCGTGTATGGAGTACTGCAGCCACTTATGGGATGGCTCTGCCAAGTACCAGCTCGCTGCTTTGGATTCTGTGGATCGACGCGCCAGAAGACTCATCGGTGACAAATCGCTGGTTTGCTCTAGACTTCAAAGTCTCGAACATCGGCGCAAGGTTGCCTGTTTGTCGGTATTTTACAGGTTATATTTCGGAGAGTGTGCTCTAGAACTATACAATGTGGTTCCACCATCACCTTTCTACCACCGAACCGCAAGGCATCGCATGAATCTGCACCGCTATGTGGTTGAAATCCCACGATCTCGCACTAAACGATTTGCTTCCTCCTTCCTAATACGCACCGCAAAAATTTGGAATGCCCTTCCGGCTTCCATTTTTCCAACGAAATATAACTTGGGTATCTTTAAATCAAGAGTGAATAGGCATCTTCTAGGCAAGTGCGCAACACCTTAGGCTGCATCTTCACTTGCCATCAGGTGAGATCGCAGTTAAGCGCTACTGTATACATTTAAAAAAAAATATTATTAATTTAATATCACGTCACGATCAGGCAAAATCGGCGCGATTGGGCACGACGCGTCGCGAGTTCTGTGACGTAGACTTGCGCCACTTTTAAATACAATCACGTCGGTTAATAATACATCTATCTCTATGTTATGTCATTGAGGCACACAATTTTTAAATATTTGTCACTTTTAGGTACCCACTGTCCCTTTATTATTTATTATTATTGATTATTTTCCAATCAGGTTTGCAGACATCCCAGTCGGAGTTTTTAAGTGGGTCACAGAAGGGTGGCCAAAGTTCGTGGAAGCGAAGATACTTTGGTCACCTGAGCTGAACCTCACACACCACCCTATCAACAGGGTGACGGTTCTGTTCAGGAGAATTTTTTGCGCCGACTATAAAATAGGTAGGAACAAAAAACTGCCACATTCCAAATTTTTTTGACAGAACGAAGTCTGTCGGGTCCGCTAGTAACAAATAAATAGTCACTAATGGTACTTACGTATATTAAACGATCTCTGTGATCTGTACCGGTGTACTACCATGAGCGCCAGACCAGCCTGCAGTACGATGAGCAAGTAGCCCCAGTTGGTAAAGTATATGAACCATTTCATATAGTTCAGTTCTACCTTAGGGCCCTTGTATAATCGCGGGAGGCGTTGACATGCGAAGCTTGATATTCCAATTGACAACACGGAGAGGAATAGTAGCCACCTGTAGAGCAAAATTTAATTGACAACTTTAAATATAATATGAGGACTTTAGACTCGATTCCATTCTTTAGTAACGATTGCTGTTGTTTTTGTTGAATAATTTCGTATGAATGAATGGATTACATAATATGTATTTAGTAAATGACGTAAAAAGGTCAAATTACGTGGCTCTTTAGTTTTCAATAGTATTTTGATGATAGTAAAAACTTATTCCTCAAAGTTTATTAAAAAGTATGGGATAGACTAGTTGACTAAACAAGATCGTAACGGAAATGTCGCGAGATCAAATACGAAAAAGCATCTAAATTATTAAGGGTTTTTATTTAATCATTCATCTGATGTTTGGCAATAAAGGAAATTTTGTATAAAGAAAGCGGGATGTTTAACTTAAAATTAAGAACTTTGTATTTTACAAAAGTGGAGTCACTTAGAGGATTAGGTTAGAGTTGATTTTCGGTTTAGAAAAAGGTATTTTTCCATTTTTCCCGAAACGGTAATTATATTTATTTTAGTAACACTTATATAGTAAGTATACCTGTAAACGAGATAGGATGTGACTGGTTGAGACCCACGCTGCCACTGGCTACAGGCGAAAACTTGAGGAGGGGAGTGCTCTAAGTTCAGAGCCCGTCGACTCGCTTGCCAGATCCTGCTCAGCATTGCTGCTTTACAGCTTTTTTTCATTGCTGTCAAATGTCATCATTGTATTATTATAACAAGAAAAATTAGTTTTATTTTGTGATTTTGATACTTTGAAACTATCATAAGTCGTTTTAAATATATCGTTTTATAATATAATCGTCTTAAAATTTAAGTTAGACGATATGACAAGCACCATATTTCAATTAAAAACAGAAATATCGAAATCGGTTCACCGACTAAAAAGGCATGAGATATAATAAATACAAGGTAGATCGACAAAATTGTCAAGCAATTACATTATTAGCGATATCTCAAAAAGTACTTGTCACATCTCAATTAAATTAAAATGGAACCACATGACAAGCAACACCTCTACATTGAGAAAAAAATGTTGAAATCAGTCCACCCAGTCAAAAGTTCTGAGTTAACACAAATGAGAACCTCTTCCTTATATAGGAGTCGGTTAAAAAGGTTTTAAATGAAATAATGTTGTTAGCAACAGGAGATTTAGGCAATTTTTTGGAGAATGCTTCAATTAGCCACAACAAGAATAATAAGACAGTTCCAAATTGATATCAATTGAAACACTACGCGGAATAGACAAATTCATACAACGACAGATCAATTGATAAAAATATAACTAAGCTTCCAGAAGAGTTTTCATAATATTAAAATAAAAAATAAAAAAAGTATAAAGGCTATGAAAATATAGTCTTTAAATGAATTATTAGAAACACAAAGGTACTTCGAAATAAATAAACTTATCTATGTTTTTGTTGTCCGGGCATTACCGTATTCTATGGACTCTTGGAAAACGCAGCTAACGTAAGTAACGTAGCTACGCACGCTGTTGGCGGAGCCTAAAATCTCTTGAAAGCTTTCGTATTGGCCCCCTATTTTTGAAAATCCTTTTCACCAAAAGAATACTACTAATATACTGAGAGCTGTATTAGTCGGTATTAATCTTTTATAAAGTTGAGGTACTTTCACAGTCACATTGTTGTAGATTTTAAGTAAGACATTTGTTGTGCCCAAACTCATAAAGACAACATAATTTCAAGTTTTACACAACCCTGCCTACTTTCATGCTTAACATTATTATTTTAGCATTGATAGAAAATATATTATGGCGAAAAATATTTGAGTAAATTAACTTTGACATTTTGATTTGTGAAAAATAATTATAAATGATAAGAACCCTTTAAACTTTTGTTTTTAATAGTTCATTTATTTAATTACACGTGCATTATGTTGCAATATATATATATATATATATATATATATACATATAATATAGGTATAATAAATGAAAGGAATTGTAAGATTTGTATGACTTTTTCTTGTATTATTTTGTATGATTTATTTTTTTATTATATACACAATAATTGACATGAAGATGAAATAACAGATAACAGCAGTCATGTATAAAATATGGGCCAATTGAAGATCGAATTTTATTCGTTTTAAGCATACAATGTTGTATATAGGATTATTTTTATGAATACATTTCTTTTATTACGTATTTTAGGAAGGATAGATTAAGAGTTAGTGACAGATGTACACAAAGCGGGTATTCAGAAGCTTAATTGAGAATGTAATAACAACGATGGAATTAAAAATATAATAACTCGGCATTCATTCAAAGATAATTCATTAAAAATCAGACTTTCTCGACTTTAAAGAAAAAATATATCAATAGTAATTAATTTATTCAAAACGTAGACCTAGGTAAATATCATTTAAGATCCTTGCATCTGTTTGAAAAACGTAAAAAATTATATGACTTGAAAACATGACTGACAGGCTGAACCCTGCTACCTTCATACGTTCCAATCAATAGTCAATCCAAACATTATGTGAAGTTATTGTCATGAATGTTTGAATTCACTAAGCTATCGCATTATATTTAGTATGTCAACATTATGAGACTGTTAAGCCACGATTGGAATGGAACCCTCCCAGAAGAACTATTAAGTCATACGGGGTCAGTACGAGTATAAATCATGTTCAGCAGACATAGTTCTGGTCTAGAGGTGCCTCTTATATTTTTAGTAATGAAGATGTACTAGGTTCCACCAACAAAACATCTTCTATTGAATTAATTAAGCCTACAACATCCGAGGAGTTGACAAGTTTAATAGCCGAATTCAAAGTTTTAATATGTTCGAAACACGAAAGAGGTAAAAACAGTTGAGAGAGTTATTAAAACTATAAGTCTGGATTTTATAAATACGATATTCGAAGAGTTATTTAATAACATTATTATAGTACATATTTACAAGAGTTATTCAACATTACTATAGCATCTATAGTATTTTATGAGATATATTAAAATTGGTAAACCGTGGAGTTCATATCAGATAATCGAATCCGATAACAATAATCGAGATCAATGGGTCGGAAAGTCAATTATGTGAGTTTTCCGAAAGGAAAATAATAAAACCTAATCTCTACGTTGCAAACCGTTTTATTAAAATGCTCTTACAAATTAGTACAACTTTTTAGGTAGGGTAAAAATATATTGTTTTAAGTTAATGCGATCACTTTTCATATTTAAATTTATAGTACCTGGGTGACCGAGCTTAGCTCGGTATTTTTAGTAAATCGTGTTTTTTTGGAAATCATATTTAAATACGAATTACATAATAATAAAATATGAACAATATTTTTTTACCGACAACAGTAAAATATATAAATAAACATAAAAAAAAAAAAAAAAATAATGATAAAATATAAATAATATTTTTCTATTTAACCGACATAATAATAAAAAATATGAACTGGCTATTTAAATAAAAAATAACAAGTCCAATTAGAAAAAAAAAAAAGAAACGATAATAATCGATCTGGAAATTTGAGGTTTTGAACCGTGGTATTTTCGGCCGATCGCGACCGGTCGATTTCCCACCTGAACTGACACACCTGAATTGACAAGTGCGAAATTTACCTTCGTATTCTAACGATATTGTTACCATTTTTTCATTGACTAAAAATAGGGATAAAACGACATTTTTTAAAAATGAATCCTAGCTAAATTTATTTATCTCCCCCGAAATTTCCTGCATACTAAATTTCACGAAAATCGTTGAAGCCGTTTCCGAGATTCAGATTATAACTATATATATATACAAGAATTGCTCGTTTAATAGTATAAAAATAAGATTTGTTCGGGTGCTTACCACTATCTCAACAAAACAATAAACGTGCTAAGCATCTGAACAAATATAAATTTAAATATGAAAAGGGTAAAAATAGTTTTTTACTTATTTGATTTCGTTTTGATCAACAATTATATTTGATTTTCAAAGATAATTTTTACTTTCATGCCGTAGACGTAGATTTTCTTTATCATGACGCTAACCTAATTAATTCTTGGAATCTATTATATTATTTTATCATACTTATTTATTTTATAAAAAAGTTCCACATTGTTATACAGATATAATGTAATGCTTTAGAAAGTGAAACTCTGTTTCTTATCTATGCAATCTATGTTGTTCATCACACTTTTTAAATTGAACATACACTTGTATGCAGATGATTTACAACTATAGAGTAATTAGGGGTAAGCGTGCGCAGTGGGTAAGTGAGCGGACTGAGTATATCTCCGGAACGAGGTGCGCGAGAGCGTGGTTTGTTTGGGTGAAACAAGGACGTCGAAGCGGCAAACTAGTTGTTAATAATTAATAAACGCTTCAGACTCAACGGATCCCTCAGTAGGATTTTCTCCTGTGTTGGGGGTCTGAAAACACATACAATACATAAACACAACGCCCAGACCGCGTCTAACATCTATATAGCCGATACACATGTCTGTCGTGTGCGGGAATCAAACCCGCGACCGCCAGCGCAAAAGTCAGTACTATTACCGATGCGCTACAGCCAGTACTTTTACAAACATGTTGACGACGCGTTAGCGCAGTGACATGACATTGCGCCGCGTGACGTTTTATCCAGTTCTTACCCGTTTTTAACTAAATTTATTCGTTTCATTTGTAATTTTTGGCCTTTTGGAAACTCGTGTAGTGTCTAAGTTTTAAATCCAGTAAAGGTAAGTCATATTTTGCTATATAATAAGCATATTCTAGTAAATAGATTTGTGAAAAATAATATTGAGGTTATGTTCGCTGCCTAAACCTGTATCAACATTTATTTGTATTTTGGCTTCCTGGGGAAAGTGTGCGCAGGTAAGTGTGCGCACGCGTACACTTACATTAGGAAATTTTTTGATGGCATAATGCCTTAGTTGATTTACAGATAAACTTCTAATTACACCTCTTTGAAGGTGCTTATGTATATTGATTTTTTATATTGCAGTGTTGATCATCATGCCGCGAATATATATTAGAAAAAAACCTGAACTAGCACTAGTCACATAACAACAACTTGTTACTGCTAAATAACTTATCCGAAATGGAAAAAGTAAGCTTGCTGCTGCTACGCCATAGACATAAGTAAATCCTAGACAAGAGGATGAACCTGCTAATTCAATGGATCATTTTATGCCAACATTCGATAATAAACAAGAGGAAGAGTTTGTCATTCATTGTAAGAAAATGGATGAAAGATTTTTTGGACTCACCATAAATGATTTATGGCTTTTGGGATATGAATACCTATGCTTCTGCGAATAATATCGATAACAGATTTAATCGTTCTTCAAAAAATAGCAGGGCGTAACTGGGTGGCATGTTTTTTAAAACGTCACGCTGAACTCATTCAAGTCATCCGACAATCTGCAGCAACTAGTCTGTCTCGAGCTATGGGGCTTAATAAAGTTCAAGTTGACCGATTTTATAAAAACTTGTATGAGAAATACAAATTGCAGCCAAGCCGCATATTCAATGTAGATGAGACTGGTGTGAGCACAGTGCCAAAGAACACTCCAAAGGTGGTTACTAAAAAAGGAAAAAAGGTAGAGAGAGGCGTCACCGTGATCGCCAATATATCCCACCAGCGTTTATTTATTCTCAGAAAAGACACCGTGATGATTTATCGGATGGAGGCTCATCACAAAGTATTTGCATAGCATTTGACAGTTAACTTTGTGATTGAGATAAATATGATTGATCTCGAAAAAATATACTAAGTTAAATTACCTTTGTGACTAAAAATGAGGACTGAATTAATAATAGGATCTTCCAGAAAGTATTGACTCCAAAATAATATTTTTGTAATTGTTCGTGTTTTTACTAAAGAAATCGGTTCCTTACCCTATACGCGTTTACTTACTCCATAGTTATGCGACTCAGTTCCATAGTTTTACTTACTCCATAGTTATAGACCTGCAATATAGGTCAAATGAACGCATTCCGATTTTTTCTCTTTGATTGTTTATTGCAAAAAGATTTACTTTAAATTTGTTCAAGTTTTAATTTCCATTGATAGACTAATAAATGTTCTTTTCAAGGATAAACTTTTTATTCCTTTAGCTGTAATATTTAAGACACAGAATCGTATGAATGACAAAAGTGCGCACAGTTGTCCCAAACGACACTTCTGTCATTTTGGGCTGACTGAGTTGCATGAGGCTATCGACCAACCTAACAAGGTTCAAAGCTCAAGGATCTTGCTGCTATCAATCTATGGGCCAAATTGTTAGGACTTATTATAAATACAGTAAAATCTCAGTCATTAATTATCGGTAGCAGCTGTCTGAGAAACCGCTTTGGCTGAAAAACAGTATTCCCTGTCTTGTACTGTAGAACATCGATACCATACTGCGACAAAGTTAGAAACCTAGGCTTGATTTTGGATAAAAACATATTTTGGATAGCTCGTGTCAGTGAAGTCAGCAGACGGATGCACTACATATTCCACTCTCTTAAGCATCTTCAATACTTTCTTTCATTTAAAACCAATAGTTCTGTTTGCGCAATCCATCCTTTTACCTATCCTCGACTATGCAGATATGTGCTTTTTAGATGTGTCATAAGAGCTACTTAATAAATCAGAGCGTCTACAAAATCTTGCGATACGCTAAAGCGTATTTTATATTTTTTTCCGACTTCAAAAAGGAGGAGGTTACTCAATTCGACCATATATATATATATATATATATATATATATATATATATATATATATATATAAAGAGAATTATCAAAATCGGTTCATAAACGATATATATATATATATTAATGTATGTTCGGGGATAACTTCGTCGTTTATGAACCGATTTTGATAATTCTTTTTTTGTTGGAAAGAAAATATCCCCGGTGTGGTACCATGATAAGAAAACCAGGATCTGATGATGGGATCCCAGAAAAATTGAGGGAAACTCTCGAAAATCTGCATAACTTTTTACTGGGTGTATCGATTTTAATGATTTTTAAATTAATCGAAAGCCGATATTTATCATGTGGTCACATTTAAATTTCATCGAGATCTGATTACAACTTTTGGAGTAATCTTTGATAATGCGTATTTACTTGACTATTTTTTCATCTACCTACGTTGTATTACTTGTCGATATAATTGAAGTCGGTTTTTTTTCATTTGCCTGCAAACACAATTATGTTATCTTTAATTTACGATATAAACTGATAGTAAAATATTCGCCAACTCGCATTGGAGCAACGTGCCTGATTAAGCTCCAATACTTCTCCTAAATGGAGAAAGAGGGCTATGTCCAGTGGTGGGCTGTTAGAGGATGAATGCAACATTAGTTTCTTAAATATTTAAATGATTTCAGTGTAGCGAGCTGCTTCTGCTTTATATATTGATAAAAGTAATTTACAAAACTGCAAATGTGAATAGATGACAATGTGCACAATAGAGCGGGGCAGACACAGAATTGACAATTTGACGAGCGGATGCTGCGACTTGTGATAAATCGCAATAATCCTGACGTTACTTTTACTGTGCACTCAGCAGATTTTTTCATATGTCAGAGACATAAAAAATCCCCATTATAACTATGTACACTTTTTTTTATGTTTTACTAATAAACTTGTACACACTGAAGGAAATGAATTAGGTATTCTAAATTGTTGTTTCAGACTAAATATATATTTTATATTATCATTTTAGTCTTTCAAATATAAGCGATATTTTATACAATCTTTAATTTAAAAAAAAAAAAAAAAAAACTTAAATTTTGAAAGCAATTGGTTAAAAATCCGACATAAATTTAATAAGGAAACGTTATGATTAATTCTGTTTGAATGGAAGCCGCGACTAGACTTTGTCGTAAGTGCTTAATCGTTATTAAATTCTTAATTAAAGCACTTAAGATGTCTCGTACGAAGTATTTCATCAGCAAATAGACACCTTAAGATTATCTTAAAAAAATGTTTTAATATTTCACTAATTACCAAGGAAAATTATTTCAGCAGTCGACATCGTTGTTTTTTTGAGGACTTTCTAAATTGAACTTCAATCTCAAAAAAAAATATATCAGTGTAGCATTAAAATACAAATATCTATTGTGTTCAATAAAATATATAAAATCTGTTTGTAAAAGGTACCATAATTAAATTCAATTCTTTCAATTGAAATTTCAAATTTTATCAGAAGTTTTGACATTCAGATGATTCTTTAATGAGCAGCCTATAACGTCAGACGATAATTGATCGATACAAGAATATTTTTGACTGAATGGCAATCTGTATCATAATATGTTGATTGTTTGTCGAGACAGTTCAAGTGAATGTCAGAGTTTGAATTGCGATTAATTGGAATATTACGGTTGTAGGACTGTTGCCAATGGATACTAATATTAATTGGCCACCTGCAGTAGACCTAGGTCATAGGATTGTTAACAAATGCTAATTAATAGGAACATATTCATTCATACGTATTTAATTGTTTTAGTCTTGATATCATTGACGTAAACGTTCATTGTCATCAGAGTACTGTCCTTTTTTGTCGTTGTCGTTTAAAAGAGTTTGTTATCTGTCAATATTGTGTTTAATAGAACAGTTTCTGCATTCAGTATTTTTTTTAATTTGATTGATATCTGTTTGTGGGCATTTATTTTGATTACACAATTTAATATAAATTTTATTAAGTATTTACGTATCACTAGCGGTCGCTCAGTTCTCGAAATCTGACCATAATTAATTTAAATTATAAGTATGAACATTATTAAGGTTCTCTTGTCAGAGAATATACTTCTATAATAATAAACAAAAGAGTATAATATGTGTGTGTGTGTCCAATACATGGTAGTGTGTGTAATATTTTTTTATTGATTTAATTAATTTTAATGCATAATTAAAAAAAAAATAACATTCTGCACTCCTTCTCTATATAAACTATAAGTGTGCGGAATTTAATACTCCTCCGTCCGCGCAATTTTCTTAAAAAAGGGTACAAAGTTTTTGCTTCACGAATTAATATAACGAAACGAAAATACGTATATACATATATTTAAATTTTGTATAGCTGCTTTTTAACTGACTTTGAAAAAGGAGGAGTTTCTGAAATCGACTGTTTTTATTATTTTTATGCATGTTATTCCAGAACTTTTCACTGGGTGGACCGATTTCAATGATTTGATCGAGATCTGTCAAGTACTTTGAGAGCCACCTCTAATAACGCGTATTTACTTGACTATTTTTTGGTCCATCTACGTTGTATTACTGAATTCGGTATTTTTTGTTTGTGAACAAACACAATTATTATATAAGTGACTTTTTCTTACAATTAAAATTTTTTATTTGTATAAATCTTTTTTGGAATCAATAACTTTCAGTATCGTAGAATAAATAATTAAATATAATATAACTCAATAAAAGATAGGATAAACGTATTAGCCCCATTTTTGAATGCTTTTTTACGTGGTTTCTGGTTTAAGCGGTAAACCTCTTATATTATACGATAATAGTAAATAAATATAGTTTTACTTGATATATATGATAACAACTGCTCAGGTGTAGTGGTGAGTGTGCCATGTAGACGCATAAACACCGGCGTTTTCGGGTTGTTTGTTGTCGGGAGCTCGGGATGAATATTTGAATTTTGACAAATATTTGTTTTTGGTTTGGACGTCTGACTTTGTGTTTCTTCCCACCGTGTCTCGGAGAGCACGTTATGCTATCGGTCTCAGTTGCTATCATATACAACTGATAGTGATTGTTACTCATAGTAATATATCCGCCAACCCGTAGTGGAGCAGCGTAGTGGATTAGGCTCTAATCCTTCTTCTACGTGGAGATAGAGGCCTATGACCGGCAGTGGGATGTTACAGGCTTAATCGTCGTCAGGTTTTGTTAGCTAGTGTTCGTAAAAACATTGTCAATACATGCTTCTTTAATTCATTTATTAGTGTTTAGCAAAATAATATTGATAACTAACAGTACCCTGCGTGCATTGCAACGCGTTTTTTTTGTTTAAACCTTTGGGGGCTCATGCAAAACACTTTGCTGAAGATCATGACATGACCAAATGCATAGTTTACGATTCTATAAACGGCATTCAGACAAACATTCTTTTATTATATATATATATATAAATGACAATTAATTAACAGTAAATAATATTAATATATACGCGCTGTATGAATAAGGCATTAAAGAATATAGCCATCCCTCTCTTGCCGTAGGTGCCGTAAGAGGCGTCTGTAATATTGTTGTCTTAGCTTAATATTGTTGTAACTTCACCTATAATTGATTTACAGGGCTCAAACAATCAAACCAGCGGTTGGTCGAAACAATACATTTTTTACGACATGTAATCGAACACACGACGAACATACAGAAACAAGATTCACTAGCCGATATAAATTGTCGTTTTAAACGTCTCGGTAATATCCTTGCTTCGATAAAATTTAATATTCAGACGTTTTTTGGAAGAAAGAAACAATAAATAAATTATTGTACTGTATGACTATGGGCTATGCTTGGGGTTTCTCTCAAAGATAGGATTAGAAATGAGACTATCCGCGAGAGAACGAAAGTAATCGACATAGCCCACAGAATTAGCAAGTTGAAGTGACAGTGGGCTGATTATCTGTGTCGCAGGACCGATGGCCGTTGGAGCAGACGGGTCCTGGAGTGGAGACCGCGTCTTGGCAAACGCAGTGTGGGACGTCCTCCGGCCTGTTAGACCGACGATCTACGTAAGATTTCCGGTGTAGGCTGGATGAGGATTGCGGAAAACCAGAATGTCTGGCGCGAACTTGGGGAGGCCTATGTCCAGCAGTGGACTGCATAGCCTGAACTGACTGACTGATGACTTGATACATAAAATAATAGCTTGACTAGTGATTTTTATTTGATATTTTATTGTATTTTAGAAGATAGGTAAAAACATTTTTGTAGCTACGTCATAGCTACAAAAGAATTGTTTTTTTGCTGTTTATGGGACAGTATTAACAACTAGGTTTAGGTTTATATAAACAAAATCGATAGGGATGTGACGTAGCAATAACATTGGTTAAGGCTATTTATGACATTAGTTATTTATCTTTGCTGTGTACATGGTTCAGTTATTGTGTCGCATAGCGGTTGATAACTACGGGTTAATAAATAAATAAAAAAACACTTACAATTTATGTATGAATAAAAATTAGTAAAAAAAAATCTATTTTCTAGCTTTAATGTAGTTTTAATACCTTGACTACGACGTCCGTCCCAAAATTACAATGACCTAAATACTAAGTGTAATTTTTATTTATTTATTATATTTAACTCTTGCATCTGTAACAAGGGCAACTATTTTGCAAAACATCGTATGCGAAAAAAATAATATTGATGTAGGCGTCTATCAAATCTTCTATAACATTTAAAAGCGAAAACAAAGTACTTGTAAAATGGGTAATTTATAAATCTCTGTTTGCAAAAAAAAACCATTTAACTGCAAGTTGAGAATACAGGAAATACATGCAAGTACATCTAAAAAGTGTAGGTTTATTAACGATTTCGTAGACTTACACTTATCCAGTTTCGGCAATCTCATCTTTCGTATTATAGTTTCGGGTAACTCCAACTAAATAACGAAACGGCACTATATTTATCGTAACAAATAACAAGGATTCGTATTTCTTAGTTGTTTTTAATACGAGTACAGTCAGCGTAGCGCGCAGGCGCGCTGCCCACGAACCACTGCGGTGCGAGCCGTGGGATGTCAATATCACTAATAACCCTCTTCTGCCCGCTCGATTAGAATTAATTCTATGGCTGTGCTCTCATGGCTTGACAATAACACTCAATTTCGACGACTTATTGTCGAAATAATCGATTAATAGATGTTCCTTGATAAAAACAAATGGGCTTATAATATGTGGTCATCAACTATTATTGACTTTAATTTTTTCTAACAAATGTTCAGTACACTTTAATATCTAAAAGAGTTAATGAAGGTAAATTACAGAAAATTTCGTTTTTATTATAATTATTTTGCATAAAATCTAATATATAAAATTCTCGTGTCGCCGTGTTTGTAGTTAAACTCCTCCGAAACGGCTTGACCGATTCTCATGAAATTTTGTGTGCATATTGGGTAGGTCTGAGAATCGCACAACATCTATTTTTCATCCCCCTAAATGTTAAGGGTAGTCCACCCCAATTTTTTTTATATATTTTGATAATTGATATTATTTTTATTTTATTATGATTTAGCATCAAAAATACATACAACCTAAAATTTTCTTAATATATATGGCAAAACAACGTTTGCTGGGTAAGCTAGTTATTTTATAAATTCGTGTTTAGTTGTAATGTTTACATAGAAGTCGCTGTCATTTATGTGAAATAAAATATTGCGATATAAAAAGAAATTAAATAAAATACATACCAGATTCACTCGCGTCCAAAGGAACTAACACAAAATGTTTGCACATTGTAACAGAAAAATATATGTATTTGATTTTTGTTTTACTATCGGAAGTTTAGGAACGTCAAACCGTAGGCTTCAATCGTAGCGTCTCGTGGCCGACCCGGCGTGTGCAGCATATGCACTCGACGCTCCCGCACTGAGCCAGACTACCGTTCGCCACTAATATTATAAGTCAGCGGCTTCCAAACTCTTTTCTTCTATACATGTGTCATTTTAAATGCAATGTCATTTTTACAATATTATTTTTCGCGTTATTCAACAGATGTCAATGAGTATTGGTTATTTTTATTGTTGGTCACAAGTGTATGTGGTGGATACTTTAATTTCGCTGGCTATTTACTTATTATTATTTCGATAAAATACATTACTTATGGAAATAAAAACCTAATAAAACAAATACGCACGAAAAAGACACTAAAACTAGTAACGAAGAAGTTGTAATAAATTAATTATTGTAAAAATGTTATCTTTTTTATTTTTACAGTAAAGTTTGTGGGTTTGTGTCTTTTTTCGCACAACGCTGGGGGTCGCGAACCCCTACTTTTTATTTAATGTGGACACAGAGTGCACCAACCACTGGATTTTTGTATTTAATTAAACGTAAAATACGTACATTACAATCGTAGTAAAAAACTCCTCATATATAATTTGTTTTCTCATTTCATCACGACGTGTGCAGATTAATAAATATTTTTTTATATAACTAGGTCGGCAAACAAGTACCTTAGTGATATAAGTGAGATAAACAAAAGTATTTATAAAATCCAAAAACATGTATATTTAAAGATCAATACCATCGTACTACATTTAATTATCGTACAATATTATACTATATTTAAACAACTAAATCATTAAAAAAAGAGAAAACAAAATATTAGTGTTCTTTAGATAAACATCTTTGCGAGTGTATTTTTTGTGTTATACACTGTTATTGTTAAAGGCGTACTTTGAAAATAAGAGGTTTTATAATTAAAAAATTATAAATAAATATCTTATAACAATCACACATAGTCATCTGTTCCTAAGATAAGCAATTTAATGCGTGTAATAGGTAACAGCCAGCTGATGTAGCTAAAAATTTTTTTTATAAATTTTCATAAAAATATTACATATATAAATACAAATATTATACCCATACTCAGGCGGGAATCGAACCCACAACCCCCCGTGAAATGATATCCAAGATCAAGTTGAATTATTCGTCGTTCTCGACTTCAACAACAAAAGAATCGAGATCTATGTGGGTGGCACCAGCTCTGTGTTCATCATTCATCATCATCATTTCAGCCTATTGCAGTCCACTGCTGGACATAGGCCTCTACAAGTTTGCCCCAAAAACGGCGTGAACCCATGTGTGTTATACCACGCTGGGCAGGCGGGTTGGTGACCGCAGGGCTGGCTTTGTCGCACCGAAGATGCTGCTGCCCGTCTTCGGCCTGTGTATTTCAAAGTCAGCAGTTGGATGGTTATCCCGCTATCCGTTGGCTTTATAAGTTCCAAAGTGGTAGTGGAACTTTGTTATCCCTTAGTCGCCTCTTACGACACCCACGGAAAGAGAGGGGGTGGCTATATTCTTTAATGCCGTAGCTACAGCCGTAGCCTCTGTGTTCACTCAGGATGTAATACAAACTCAGGATTTAACTGGGATAGTGTACTTCCCCTTTTGTACTGGACTTATACTATTAGGTTGATGTATTAGGTTTATTGGTATAAAGGAGCCAAAAAAATTAATCATTAGAAAACTTTAAGTATGTCAAATTAAAGCAAGGTGAGTTAATTTCATGCAGAAAAGTATGATTTTCTGTAATCAAACCATTTGAGGAAATGGATAAGTTACAAAGCTTGCAAAAAAAAGCTTACCCTAACATTTTGTTATTACGAAGGTCAGCACTCAAGGATTATGGGAAAATTATAGTGTGCTGATATCCAGAGGCTGAAATAGCTTTAATAAATAATCAATAAAGTATCGTACATGTATCTACCTATGTACATATGTCCCATTAGGTGTCCCTCTGAGAAAAGATCTCAGTTGTGACTTGGTTGCGTCCAAATCGCTAGTCTTTCGAATAAGACCTACTTAAAGGCTTGCTTAACACCCCTTCTTAATATCTGACGTGCTAGAACAATAATTTTTTTAACTTTCTCTCCCGTCGTACGCCAGCTCCCACCATACAAACTGATGAATTAGTATTTCTTCATTATCTGAAACACATAAGTTGCGTATATTATTCAGTGTGTTTTCATGACTGTTTTTATTTTTATTTTTAGGACTGTGTATGCTTTTCTCAACTGTGAAAGGGCATACATCTTATAAATCTTTTTTTGCATCTAGTCTTCACAATTGAACAGATTGGTCTCCATGACGATCGAGTAAATCCTTATTTAGTCACTTGGGTTCCCCTATAATGTGAAAATGTAGCGAAGTGACGGCAACGAGAAACAAAGTATTCCAAAGTAAGTTGTATGTCAAAGTTCACGTGTGCATATAAAGTATATGTATATTACCTACTAAAAATTCAATTTGTATTAATGATTTTATTTTTACAAATTAATTTATTTCGATTTGAGCACCTGACCGTAACTTATTAATTTGAACTACTTTTTATATAAAAAGTAAATCGTTTCAAATCGACTTAAAGAATGATTTAATTTTATAAGTTAACAGATAACTTGAAGGGACAAATTACTTGCGAGCATATTTCTAACGAATGTGCAATATAGAAACAAATGAAAAGAAGCATTCATTTTTGTTTTCATAAGTTTTCTTAAATGTACCGATTACAAGACCTGTCTGCGCTGTAAGTTTAATTTTATTCAAGGTTATTTAAGGTCATAATATCAGTTTTTCGCGATATACTGTGTTTTATAGCTCTAGTGACTCTAACATTTACATAAAAATTATAGAGCCTTGTTTAAGAAGTTTATATACATTGTCAGAAGGAACAATTGTATTAAACATCTAATATAAATTATGGATGTTTGTGTTCGTATTATATTTGCGTATTGACGTGACAACGTCTAATAAATCGATGAGCGCTGGTTGCATGCACAAAAAAGTGTCCTCATTGTCCCGTTACGCTAATTGTACTCTTGAGCTACACTTATCTTTTTTCCACTCAATCGAGGCCTATGCGTCCGAGATGTTTTGTTATGATCTTCCGTAAACTAACTTTACAGATAACCATTTTTTTAAAGCAATTCAGTCCGGTTGTTCTTAATATTAGACGATGAAATGATATTAATATTATGATTTAATTAGTTATTACGTTTTTAAAGTATAATTAAATAACACTAGTCGTGCCCGCGATTTCATCCGCGTGGAATTAAACAAAAAGTTTTCAATAAGTTTGCAAAGTTATAAAATTAAATCTTTGTATAAAATAAAAGTAGCCTAAGCTACTCCTTATTACATCAGCTATCTGCTAGTGAAAGTGCCATCAAAATCGGTCTAGCCATTTCAGAGATTAGCCGGAACAAACTGACACTGACAGACAGACCAGAATTGTAAAAAATGTTATTTTGGTATATGTATGTATCGTATATACATCCATATGCATTTAGGAAATGGGGTTATTTTAATATTACAAACAGACACTCCAATTTTATTTATTTGTACAGATTAAGAAAAACCAGTCTATCCTGTACTCTGTATGCCTGCTAAAACTATCTAAATACTAATGTTGTTTTGTAATTGTAAATTCATATAACAAAGGGTGAACAATATTCACGTTTGTATTTGATAAATGATGCCCTAGCAAAAATATTGTATCATATTTATGATTTTGGATTTAAGCGAAGATGATTTTAAATGTTTCCACGAGGGCGTTATCTACAATGTTTGAACAAACCCTCTTGAAATGTTTAAGAATAACAAATTATACCCTAAATATTTAATTTTATCATAAAATCCGCGTATGTACCCCGTGGCATAAATAGCCTATAGCCTTCTTCGGTAAATAGGCTATTCAACACAAAAATAAATTTTCAATTCGAACCAGCTATTCCTGAGATTAGCGCGTTTCAGCTTTATAATATTTATTGTAACTTTGTAAGAATTACGTGTGTATGTTATTCGTCAAGTACAGCCATATTAGATTGTGATTTTGAAAAAATGAAAAATTATAACGAATTAAAGAAATTCGAAGAGGATGGGCTTTCATTTTCTTACACTGATCCTATGAAGTTAGTAATTTTCTCCTACTCCGACCTTCAATGACTTTCATATTTGTTTAGATGAATTGGATAACAAATATTGGGAGAAAACTTGAGGGCGATTCTTGAAAATTAACGTCTTTTTTTGGACTTAGTGTCATAATTTTGTCACCAAGGTTTTTTTTATATGTAATACTATGTAGCGTTCTAGTGATATTCGACAAAACCTTTCCATTATTGTAAGTAAATTTAAAAGTATAAGTGAGTAATATAAAAATTGCCTCAGGTAAATCTTAATATTACAGCTTACAATAAAATATATTTAAGTAACAATATATTTGAATAACAATTCGAATTTTTTATTGTGTTCATCCGCGTGTCGTTTTAAACTTATAGATTTAGCCTTAGAGTCACACTGAGTGTAACTTCTGTAAAGCGCTTCTGCCGCACACGTTTGCATACAAAACAAAATAACATTTTTTATTATTTTCATTATTCATTTCATCTTCCGCACTAATAACTTAAATACTTATTATATTATTAAGCTTGTCCTGACGATCCATGAAATCTCAAGTTGATGGATTATTCACGTGGGAAATTCGGGAAAATGAGAGTACATTTTCCCGAATCAAGAAGGAATCACGAGCAATTTATTAACCATAAAAAGTTTTGTGTTAAAAGTATATATCCGTTTTCATTACTTTACGTGATATTAATTTCATATAACGCCCTAACTAACCAGGCGAACTTTGTATCACTTTTTTCTGAATGTGTCGATTTTTTTAATTTTTTTTTTTACAAACTTTGTAAAATAATAAACTTAAAAAAGATTATCCAATTTGGCGAAGCCTTTCGGATGTAATGTGCGTACATTCTTTTCGGCAATTCATTGTCATTTATTTACATATATTATTTCCGAGCATCAAAATTATAGGTAACTTCTTTTTTGAAATTAAAATAGTAGTATGACGTCGGGTCAACATATAGGCTGTATATTATCACGTTATCACCTACGGGGAACGAGCAGTGAACCTCTATTTCTTCGACGCATTCTGTGACAACGTGTAATCTAACGACGCATATTTGAATGTTGTTGTTATTAAGTTAATAACCATGCTATAAGCTAGCTTCACACTATAAATAAAGACATTCTGTAGTATATTTAGTATCAGCATTGCACCCGTGCGAAGCCAGGGCGGGTCACTAGTATAAAATAGATTTGAAAGTAAAGTTTGCATTAAATTAGTATTTAAATTCTTCTCCTACACGAATAAAAAAGCTAAGCAGTGGGATGTTACAAGCTGATTCATATATGAAGTTAAAACAACATCTGATTTTACAGTTCATAAAATAAAGAATATAGTAGGTACAATAATTTTAGATTTAATACTTACTAAGTTAGAAATCTGAAATATAAATCATAACACAGCACACATTAATAATACAGACATTTAAATTACAAATAAAACATATATTAAACAAGGTAACCTTGCCCCTAAGCCCTTAGTAGTATGATTTGATATTCTATTCTTCTAGTTTTTCAAAAGAGTAACTGGGGAGTTTCTTGCCGATTCTTCTCTGCAAAATCTACATTCCGAATCGGTGGTAGCTTTACTTTTAAAATAATACTAATCATATTGAAAGTTTTAATTTGTAAAATGATTCGAAAATGTTAATGGGGACTATTTGAATGAAGTTGTTTTTTATTTTGATTTTTGATTTTTTATAGCTCCTGTAGATAGATATTCTACTTCACTTTTAGGCAAAGCATGAAACAAAATGTATTTAATTAAGTGCTGACAGTACTTGACTGTTTTAATCTTTAACCGAGTTAAAAAAAGGACCAGTTTCTCATTTCGATTGTTTTTCAGTTCGATGGTAAAAAAATTTAAGGTTACCTCATGACTTTTTGTGGATTTTGATGGTATTTTTTTTCGAAACTCCCATTAAAAGTTGAGCGAGATCTGACGAATAAGTTTTTAAGTTATTCCTATACGAAATTGGGTATTTTTTGCCACTACCTACAATGATGATGTTTTTATTTTTTAACCAACTTCAAAAAAGGTTACTCATTTCGGATATATATATATATATATATATATATATATATGTATATATATATATTTTTTAATGTATGTTCGGAGATAACTTCTTCGTTTATGAACCGATTTTGATAATTCTTTTTTTTTTCAAAAGGAGATATCTCTAGTTTGGTACCATGATAAGGAAACTAGGATCTGATGATGGGATCCCAGAGAAATCGAGGGAAACTCTCGAAAATCCACATAACTTTTTATTGGGTGTACCGATTTTAATGATTTTTAATTTAATCGAAAGCCGATGTTTATCATGTGGTCACATTTAAATTTCATCGAGATCTGATTACAACTTTTGGAGTAATCTTTGATAATGCGTATTTACTTGACTATTTTTTCGTCTACCTACGTTGTATTACTTGTCGATATAATTGAAGTCGGTTTTTCTTCGTATGTCTGCAAACACAATTGTATTATTTTTAATACTAGTGCTGTAACAAATTAATGTAATAAATTAATGAAATTCACCAGCTTCATTCGATTTTAATCACAAAACTTTCAAAAATTGTACACCGACCGGCTGATTGGCACCGACTTCAAAATTATAAAATATTTATTTAACCATTTCTGATTAACTAAATCAAAATACGAATTACTTTGTACTAAGTAAATTTATTTTTCACTTTTTAGTTTCCTGTTTGAAGTCGGTTTTTTTTTGTTAAAAATTATTTTATATTTTTTATCGATGAAAATTGGAATTTTTTTTTTTTGTTTGATAACAAAGACCATGTTTACCCAATGTCAATAAAAAGTCCTAAACTAGCTTCAGAGAAGTCATGTTATATCAGTGTAATGTCAGTTACATATTACGATTAATGATGACAAAATTATTAAAAATATTTTTATGATATGAAGTAACTAAAAATTTATGCTTTTCGTAATTTTTTCTTTCATGTGTGCTATAAGAAGCTGGTTCGTACCAAATTTCAAGATTCTGAGTTCACGGGAAGTACTCTGTAGGTTTCGATTCCCTTGTGAGTGTCGAAAATTTGCAGCATAAACGGCTGTATCTTTTGATTCCGTTGGTTTAGAAGTTAGGTTAGGTCACAGCTCCAAGGAATAGTAGACCTGAGTATTTGATATGTATTTCGGCTTAATACCTACACGCGTTCTTGAGAAAAAGGGTCTTGACAGATAGACGGTCAACAAAGTGATCCTATAAGGGTTCCGTTTATTCCTTTTGAGGTACGGAACCCTAAAAACAACTATCTAAGTAGGTGATTTTCAAACCTTCAATGAATGGACGAAGTTTTGTTTTGTCCAAAATATAAGCAAGTATGATGCCAAAGAAACTGTCTCTATTCTCACTAACAACGAATATCCCTTATGAGTATTGATCAAACAATTTGATGAACTTGACCCGGTTAGGCACGCTTCCCTCTTAATATAAAGTAGGAGAGTCTCTGGAAGTTCAAACACTGTTCCAATTTCAAATTGAAAGATATTGGCAATTTAATAAAAGTATTTAAGTAACAATAGCGAAAGGGAATTTAAAAATTATTAGCGTAAGTGATTTGAAGTATTATTGCTAAGATTTTGGTAATGAACTAATTTAACTACTTAGTATCGTTATTTTTTTTAACTGTAAAAAAGTCTGAGAAATCATTAGTATTAACTCTCGACGTTAAGTCTAAAAATAGCATGGCTCGTTTTTCGGAACATAATTATTATGCTGAAGTAAAAATAAAGGAACTCGAGGAACGTAAGGACATTCAATCATATATAAAATATTAAGTACAGCTTATAAATCGTTTCAGAATATATGTTCTTAAATCGTACCTTATATACATTTTTATGTAACTATTCAAATAACGTTTATATCATTCGTGTTTAAGAGGGATTTAATATCGAAGCGCTCAAGAACATTCCGTGGCATAAAGAGGGTGTCTCGACGTTATGGCGCCTCTCCGTCGTTGTCGTCCTTGGATTATTCTCTACATGAAGAAAAATTTATACCTATGTCTATGTAATATTCTTCGGCAAATCTATATTTATAAAATAAGTGTATATAGGAAATAGATTGAATGTTTTTTACGAAGGGTCTTCATGGGACTGGCAGTCTGTATGTTTGTCGTTTTTTCTGTTTGTTTTATCGTAATACGCAGCTTATTAAGAAACGAATGTCAACCTGATCAGGTAGTAGTTAAATATTTAAGACACTTAACTTAATTTTTGAAGAACTTATATTACTCGTAATAAAATTCAACGTGGTATCCATGAAATGGGAGGTAGTTTAACAGTGACTAACTTCCTTCCGATATCTTCAAAGTTATATAACTATTACTGCAGTTTAAGGTTTGTTGAGACTTTATATTGGACCCGGTATTGATGACTTATCTAATGTGTTGTACGCTAATAAAAAGGTTGAATTTTTTAATCAGCTACATAACAACAGAAAGATCGGTTGACACACTAAAGTTTTCAGTTTTACGAAGTTTTTAGCGAATGATTAAACGAGTTAAGCAATAATAAAATATTCGATATTTTCACCGACTTTTTATTAATGAACAAAAATAATATAAAACAACGACCACGTAGCAAAATATACAATAGCAATAATTAATTGTAAAATAAAATATAAAGAAGAATTCAAAACACAAATACTTGACGTCTATCAAAAAATATTCTATAAAAAGTATAAAAAAAACATGAAATGAAGTTTGATTGTTACGCTGTTATAAAAAGTTTGTGTGGATACGCCACAAGTGGTAGATATTGATTTTACATTTTTTTCCCATAGAATTGTTTTTTGTTTTGCTAATTTTCAATTGAGGAAAGTTAAATATTAGTAACATAATAATATTGCATTATTTAGTATTGCTTAACTGTTGTGTGGTTACGACATTAAGAATATAGCCACCCCCCTCTCTTCGCGTGGGTGTCGTAAGAGGCGACTAAGGAATAACACAGTTCCATACTACCTTGGAACTTAAAAAGCCGATCGATGGCGGGATAACCATCCAATTGCTGGCTTTGAAATCCCAGGCTGAAGACGGGCAGCAGCGTCTTCGGTGCGACAAAGCCAGCCCTGCGGTCACCAACCCGCCTGCCCAGCGTGGTGACTATGGGCAAAACACATGAGTTCACGCTATCTTTGGCGCTAACTTGTGGAGACCTATGTCCAGCAGTGGACTGTATTAGGCTGAAATGAACTGTAGTAAGTACGTGTATATATAAGCATAGAATACCTGTACAAATTAGCGAATTAATACTTTACAAAAGTAATAAATAAATCGCTTCTTTATCTCCTTAAAAATAAAATATTCCAACCAAAATGAAATACCGAAAAAAAAACATATTTTAATCATTAGAGCTCTGAGATTCTTAAAATCTTTAGGTAAAAATAAATACAAAGAACTTTTTAGCTAAGTATGTGATAAATTCAGAAAGGATAAAAAAATAAGTCGCTAAATTTAAACAAAATTAAAAATATATAAAGCTTCTGAGAACTTTGAAACATTAATGTAATAAAAAACACGAAAATCATTTTACTAACTGAAACAAAATAAAGACGATGGAAATTGTTGATATATGATACGTAGGTAAATTTACTTTATAGATGTCTTCTAAAGGTGTAATCAACTTTTTACTTTTTATAAATTGTCACAGAAAAGTCAGCCACTTAGAGATAATAAGAGCGCAGAAAATTATAGAGCACCTTAGCTCCACCGTTCTCCTTTTACTTAACATATTTTCCAATATTCTAACCAGAAAATTTTGCCTTTTTTTAAAACAGATGAAACGATTGACTTTTCTTTTTAACCGACTTCCAAAAAAGGAGGTAGTTCTAAATTTGATTGTATTTTTATGTATTTTACCTCAGAAGTTTTGACTGGGTGAACCGATTTTGATAAAAAAGATTAAATTCAAATTAGGCGCGTGTCATGTGGGTTCCATTTAAATTTAATTGCGATCTAACAAGTACTTTTTGAGTTATATCTAATAATGCGTATTTAATATTTTTTGACTATATTTTCGTCGACCTACATTGTATTATAACTTTCGTATAACTTTTCACTGAGTATACCGATTTTGATGATTCTTGTTTTAATCGAAAGCTGATACTTGTTTTGTAGTCCCATTTAAATTTGATATTGAGATACTATATGATCACTACTTTTTAAGTAATTTTTGATAATCCTTATTTCCTTCACTATGTTTTCGTCTATCTACATTATGCTTACTTGTCGAAGTAGAAGTCAAAACAATTACGAAAATACTTACGAAATTTTTATTTCTTATTATTATTAAGATATTTTTGTAAAATTACATTTGAATTTTATATTATGCATAATAAAAAGAAGCAAGGCTTTTTTTATAACCAACTAGCTGACCCGGCGAACTTCGTATCGCCTAACACAAACTTTATCGTATGGTATTAAAGTTCAAATTGACTTTTAATTATTATCACAAATCTTTTGTATGGGAGTATAGAAAAGTGTTGTTTTTAGACTTTTTCAGGAAATTTAATTTTTTTTTTTTTTAGAATTTTTCTCTCCCTAAGAACCATCCTCGTACTTCAAGGAACATTTTAAAAAAAGAATTAGCGAAATCGGTCCAACCGTTCTCGAGTTTTGCGCTTAGCAATACATTTTGCGATTCATTTTTATATATAAGAAGATTAACTTCGTATTGTGATACGAGTAGGTACACAAAATGTATTCTTGGAATTCAGAAAAACGATTTACGAATTTGTGTTTTATATTTTTGAAGTCAAACTTCTTTAGAATCGAGGAAAGAATAGGAGAAATGAAAAATGCGTCACGATAAAAAAAAAACACATAAATGTAGGCATAGGAGATAATCAGATAAAAATACATTACTGCTTAAAACTCATGTACGCGGTGTTCACGGCGGCGCTTACGACCTTTTTCAAAACACCGTGATCATCATCGATAGAACAAATCGCTCTACTTCCGATGACTTTTCAGAAGTTTTACTTTTGCTGTGTGTGAACTGCACACACACACTTTTTATATTTATTTCATGTAGCGATATCTGTTTTTATGTTGAAATAAATTAATTTCTTATCGCATTTTATTTAAGTTATAGCAATTTTGATCCTTGCTATAAGGATATAGTGATATCACATAGTTTATATAGCTAAGATAAAATAGCTTACATTTTATAACATATCGCGTTTTCCATATGATTGTTTAATAAATATGTTAGGACTTTTATTTATTTATTTATTAAGATTAGCATTAAGACTCATAAACAATGCTTAGAAATTAAATACTATAAACAAAAATATAATTAAAAAAAAAAATTTTTTTTGGAAAAAAGAGTAAACACTTTTTCGTTTTATTTCAAACCTCATACGTTTTAATTACGCAATGAAAAATTGAGGGTCGTTTTAACTTGAGTAATGAGGAAAGTTCGGTAGCTATTAAGTTTTAACGACATCATTACCTTTCATTTATACTGAAAGCTTTCATTTTAATTTATTTCTTTTCTTCGACTAAATTAAAGCATATAAATTAGGTTGAATATATCTGAACGAAATATTTTAGTTTACTTTCCTAATTGCTTATTATATTTTACTTATACTCAAAATTAGAAATTTTCTAACATTTTTAGTTAGTTATCCGGCGAGAAATATATTACATTAATGGATATTTAGGACAATGGAAATAGAGTTTATTAAAAAGAGTGATTGACCGACAGTATTATGTTATGATACTATCAATATTATTACATAGTGTCATTTACACACTATTACATCTACGAAATTTGTTAATATATTTTTTGTGTTATGGACAGAAATTTGTTTGTGGCAGACAAATTATCACAGCAGGTGTGATATTATTAATGATCATAATCTTAGGATTAGTTTAAGGTTAAGAGTTGCCAAATAGAATTTTCATTTACTTGTTTTATTACAAAGAAACATTCCAATACAGTTCTTCTTCTAAGAAGTCAAAGGCTATTAATACTTATTATATACACACTAAGTATATAAGTAGCACAGGTTTTAAGTTCGTAATTAATTTTTTTGATGTAAATTTCAGCTTTATAAAAATATTTATGATATATAAAAAGTTGCCGTAAATACACAAAAATTTATTAAATATATTCGTAGTACGTACTTACCACTTATCATTACTTGATTTAATTGGAAATAAAAAGCTTTTGTAATTTAAATACAAATATGATTTAAGTTAATATTTTGATTGGCAACTACAAGCTTCTTATTTGTATGCATATATTTACATCAAAAAGAGAAACTTCGGGTCGACCTTTTAGTTTCAAAGGACTTACTTTACGCCGACTGCTTGATGCATTATTTATAAAGATTATATCTTTAACAGTCATGTAAAAGAGCTTTTTTTTTCATTTTTACGTGTTAAGAATTTCTCTTTATGTGCTACACGTTTATAGAGGCTTACTTTACCAGAAACAGGATTGTAAAGGCCGGTTTCACCCCCTTTTTTTACATGGGGAAAATCCATCATGATACCCTTCGGCGCGGGGGCGCCAGAGGGTTATGTCAGACTCCTACTGACTAAAAAACCACCACGTGTGAGCAGTCGTCCGTCTGGGTGGGACGAGATGGGGTCGCGCTAGCATTCGCCACCTCGCCCCGGCGGTAGGCCCGGACAAAGCTTCCGGGCCCCGGCACAATCCTCCCACGTAAGGAGGCTCTCCCAAGATCTCCTCGCCGCCACCAAATGATATGTTTCGGTGAGAATCTACGCCTGTAATTCCTAGGGGGGATCGCCGGCCAGCACGCACACCACCGTCCAGGACACCGTCCGGTAACCGCGTATCGCCCTCGTCGCGATGACCCGCTGCAGTCGTCGCAGCAGGGTCTTGTTGGTGCGACCGAGGGCATCCGCCCAGACGGGTGTCCCGTAAATGGCCGTACTCCGGATGACGCCGGAGTAGAGCCGATGGCACTTGGCGCTCGGACCATCCACGTTCGGCAGCAGCCTTCGAGTGTTGCGGCGGCTTTCACGACACTCGGGGCTAGCTTGGCAAGGCCGGTTTAACCCTTACCTAGCCTTCCACAGATTGTAAAATATAACATATCATATAGGTTAAACCGCGTAGGTTTTTTAATAGAGTATGATTATGAAACTTATTTTCTGTAAAAATATAAGAAACATATTTTTCTGTTAATGAAACGAACTGCGGCTTGAGTACAATGCCGTCATTGAATCTAATTTGTAAGATAATATGAAGACGACTAGTTTAATTATGAAATACCTAAGTTACATAGACTACAAATAAGTTCTAGTTAGACGTCGCTGGCTGCTCAACTTACTCATAGCTCGGCTGTACCAACTCGATGTAGCTGTTTGAATATTCAATAGTTCATTAAGAAACAAGACAAGTTACAATAATTTGAATATTTATTAATTGTAGTAATTGAACATTTTTCTTTGTTATGGTTAAAGTATGAAAGTGAATTAGGATTCGAAATAGTATTGAAACCAATAAAACCTATAACCAATAATAATAATCTTACGTATGTTAGTTAAGTAAAATAGTTTGATAGTCAAAAAGTAACCCTTATAGTCGTTCTATTGGGTCTAAAATGAAGACGATATTTAAAATATTTCATAATTGCTTATTTAGTGTAAATGTAAACTAATAGAAATAAATAATGTATTCGATACAAAAAGAATTTCTGAACTCCAACTGTAATATTTACAATTCAAGGATTGATTATTTGAAACTGTTGTTATTGCGATAAAATTGCTTTTGAATTACAAATTCAAATGTTTTCATTATCACTTTACAGCGTAGCTACGAATATTCAAGATATTAGCTTAGTTAAACTCATTTGTTTGATATACGTAATGTAAATATTGACTAAATCACGAAAAGTATTTTGAGATTTATTATAGGTATTTTATCAGCTCTGAAAGTTTAGAAACATTTAAATCTTGAGTATCGCTAGGCTACAATTTATTAAAAAGGTTCGAATTATTTACAAAGATTTTTGTAGTATAAAAATTAATTATTTGGTAGACATTTAAAATTAAAAGACAGGACTGTATTTTCTCGAAAACTTAAAAATAAATTGATAGTCAATAAATAAAAAGGTAAATCTCTGGTTTATTCTTATTTTTACAGTGGTGACGATTTTTGTATTCATGAACTACAAAACATATCAGTTTTACATCTAAATTGTAAATATAAACTACACCCAAAATACATCAAAATATACCTAAGTATTTGAAACACAACCTGATTTGTCTAAATTTTATCAAAGCATCAAATTAAGAAGTATTATTCAAATAAAATATTTTCTATGCATAAGTTTGCATAGGTTTTGTCTCCAAGGAATGCCAATTATTGATCGGTTCCTATTAAAATTGACATTATATATTATATATAATGTATAAGGCTGCTGTGTGGCTACGGCAGTAAATAATATAGCCACCCCCTCTCTTCCCGTGGTGTCGGAAGAGGTAACTAAGGGATAATACAGTTCCACTACCACCTTGGAACATAGAAAGCCAATTGATGGCGGAATAACCATCCAACTGCTGGCTTTGAAATACACAAACCGAAGACGGGTAGCAGCGTCTTCGGTGCGACAAAGCCAGCCCTGCGGTCACCCTGCCCAGCGTGGTGACTATGGCAACGCACACACACGAGTTCACGCCATTATTGGTGTGAACTTGTGGAGGCCTATGTCCAGCAGTGGAATACGATAGGCTGAAGTGATGATGGTGATGACGGTGATGACGATGAGTGATGAATGTATAAATCACGTTGTACAGTTTTAACCATTCTTATCTAATCCTTATTAATATAACCCTACTTACTTACCTACTTGACGAAACTTTAGTTAAACAAAATTATAAATAAAGAAACTTATGAATATCCAAATAAATTGTCTTACAAATACTTCAAAATATATATCTCTCGCAGTCATAAATACTAAGACAGAGCGTGTTCATATAAAATAAAGTATTATATTAGTAGAGATCTCATGATTCTTAGCTAGGTTTTACTTTAATTTAAATAACTGTACTAATTAAAAAATATACAAGTGTAGATATATCGTGAATCATATTTGTAAGCACAGTGTGTGTATCGTTATAGATCTTCCACGCTTCGATATACTACTATGTTTATAGTCTGTGGTACCGCGCCGCTAGCGCTGTGCAGACGGGGGCGACCTACTTCACGCCCGCTCGATGGTGAGCGCTGCCCGCCCGCCCAGAATAGACGGAGCACGTGCGTCCGCCGCGACAAACGTCGCCGGTCGCGTGCGGCCCCGCTTCTTTGCCGCCGACTACAACTCACTTCTGACGTGCTACGACTAGAAACATCTCTTACCAACAAACTCCACACAAACCGCGTTGTGATTCCTAGTGTTAATAGTTGCATAGTTTAATAAGTGTTTACCGCACAGATATACGACTTTTTGCCTTAGAAAACACGATGCTTATTATCTTTAAATAAACGTAATTTATTTATAACCTCGTCGAGTTAGAAAGTAAATATTTGTATCTGCTTTCCTATCGTAGTGGCCTTGCTTGTTATCTCGCACCAGTGAAAGCTTACTGTCACTTTTTCTATAGTTGTGATCGTGTTATCCCTGTGAAAGAATATTTTAAATAATAAATTATCAGAGTTGTTAAATGTTTTTAATATATATTTAGTGATAAGACGAAAAACAAAGATTCGTAACGATGTGCCTTATCAAATAATATTTTTATTTACGAAGTAAAAAGCTGTAATACGAGGTTTTTGAGTGCGTTTAAATTTGTGTCAGCTTCTAAAAATGCACTGTTACAAATTCTTCGTCCTGCTGCCCCTACTTCTGCTACCGGAACCGGCGCCTGCTTGGAAAACTGACACGTATGTAACTTCATTTTTAAGGTAGAAAGTTTAATCATTAAAAAAAAGACAGAAAACTAAACAAATTGGGACTTAACAACATTAAATAACATTTAAATGATAATATTATTTGCCAGGTTTGTTTTATTAGTCTAGTGCTATAATTTTGTATATATATATATATATATATATTTCGTTACACTGCCAATAATAATATATTAGACGGAAAGCCAGAAAACAGAAGAAGTCCGTAAGAATCGATTCTCGTAAATACAAAAATAAACATGGATTTGGCATTCTACTGTTGAAGTGTAGCTATAAACTTACAAAAGATGGATTACAGATGCTTACGTTTCGAGATTGCATTTATGAAATTTAAAAAAAAAAAAAAAAATTAAAATATTATTTAGTTACGATAGAGATGGTTTTTACTTAGGTAGCATAGGTAAAAACGAAAAAAAAGTTTAGATTGTCTTTTGTTTATAGGTATAAATTTTTCTCTATCTCGTTTAACTTAAGTATTGTTAAATTTTTCTACCTTGTATTTAAATTAAACACAAAAATTTACGTATACCTAATAACGGTAACAACTAAAGTAAGCAATTTAAAATCATCGAAACTAGAAAATACATATAAAAAGTAGAAAAAAGATATTTTGAGCCCTTTACTTTAAAAGCCCTTTAATTTAGTACATGCAAGCTTAATAAATTTAGATGAGCATTAATATTTTGAACCTGGGACTTCATACGTTAACAATGATTTAAACTTATATTAAGCTCTTTCAATCGAAGAGTTAAAAGAATAATTACCGAAAAGCAGCAGCTACATTTGACACTGAATCATCAAAGTTTTGGGGATATACTAGTCACTTAAAAAATACATTTATCACGAACTTTTGTAGGTTAAGCTTTAAGATTTATACGGTAAAAGATCGTTATTATGGTTACACTAAACGAGCTGCTTGGTTTTATAGATATGTTTACTGTTCCACCCATAATGAGTCATAGCTCGATAATGTATATTTGGTTTACTTTTCTTTATAGCCTTTCTAAGGCAGAAATAGTTTTTTATTATGTGACCCGTAGATCTTAAGCTTAGCATGTAAAGGTAAACAAAGTTAAATTCTACATGAAGCACAATTTAAAACGTCTTTTAAATAGTTATTACCTATATATTTATGGTTATTTTTGTTTTTAATGTAACTTACATTTAAATAATATTAAATATTGTTAGTTTATAAATCATATATAGTTAAATCATGATGTTTAATATTAAAAAAATAGATATACTTTTTTTCAGGGTCAAAGAATGGGCAAGAACGTTAGGTGACGAATTGTGGCGATTGAGTGAATCATTGACGGAATCCGACCAAATAAGAATTGTAAGAACCGAATCTGCCTTTTTATCTTTAACACTCGATACCTTTTATTTTTAATCCTACAATATGTCCTGTGACGAAGATAATGTTTGAGTAAAATACGAATAGAATTGGTAATATTTCAGAAATACAAACAAATGAATGCGAGTGTTAAGAAAAAGGATGGAAAACAAATATTGGAATCATCGCTAAGATCAGTCAGTACGATGCTCACAAGAAAAATTAACGCTGTCAAGGTAATTTGATTTTTAATTTTATTAATTTTTACCTTTAATAAATTAAACAAAATTTCATGATTATATTCTTTAACTCAAATGATTAATTTACTTACTTTAATTCTGTTTTCATCAAAATATTTGGTTCACAGTGCATTCACGCGACGGCAGAGCGTTTAGCAGCTGAGTTTAATTACACTATAGTAAAAGACAAAAGTTATGATTTCAAATACTGTTCGGCTAAGTATTCACAATTTTACTTCGAAGATGGTTCAGAGCTTGTTAGAGATGACACAATACCGAAGTTCGCTAAAAACAATTCAAACTATGAGAACGTTACCCTAGAAAAAGATTCACATTTTTATGACATTAGTGTTAATACTAATAAGAGCTGTGTCCATGTACCCACAAATATTTTTTATAAAGGTTAATATTATTCTTCTGATAAACAATATTTTATGCGTTAAATCGTGTATATATGTAGATAAATATGTACATTCTTTATTATTTTCAAGTTTTCTCTTTGCAGAAGATGATGCGCTAGGTGCAATTCTATGGTCGAAAGAGTTAACTGAGACTTTTATAAATAATTACAATTCCGATCCATCATTAGTTTGGCAATACTTTGGAAGCGCCCATGGCGTGCTACGTTTCTATCCCGGAATGCCCTGGAACAAGAACGAAGTCGATACGTATGATTGTAGAGTAAAGTCTTGGTATATAGAAGCAGCCACATGTTCTAAAGACGTGATTATTCTTTTTGACGTCTCCGGTTCTATGACCGGTTTTAAGAACTACGTAGCTAGAAGAACTCTTAAGTCATTGCTGGCTACTTTGTCGAATAACGATTATGTAAACGTATTCAGATTTAATGCGACTACTGCAGAAGTAGTCAAGTGTTTTAAAGGCCTCGTTCAGGCGACGCCGGAGAACCTACTTACTATCATCAATACTCTCGAGCCTACGGACAATGGCAAGAAACATAAAGTTCCGCTAGAGGGTAATGCCAACTTGACGACTGCTTATATTGCAGCTTTTACGACTCTGAAACAGGTAATGACTTTTGTAGTCTTAAGCATTCTTTGTGACATTATTAATAAAACTCACTGCCGACATTTTTTAATACTATAATATGAGGAAATGCTTACAGTACTTAGTTAGTTTTCATTTAGAAAACAGAACTGCTACTTTCAATATAGTAAACTTGATATATAAATAACCAGTATTTGACCTATTTTTTATTGTATCATAAGCGATTACCCTACTTCGCTTCAGCCTGTAATATCCCACTACTGGGTATAGGCCTCTTTCCCCATGTAGGAGAAGGATCAGAGCTTAATCCACCACGCTGCCCCAATGCGGGTTGGCGGGTATATTCCCTACCATGAGTATATATATGAGTAATGATCGCTATCAGGTGTGTATGGTAACAACTGGGACCGACGGCTTAACTGTTCTCCGAGGCACGGTGGGGAGGCTTTACTTATTACTTTTTAAATAAATTTACGTAATGGTGTACTAGTCATAGAAACTATAATGTTATCTTTAGTTATTTCAACTTACATCGCATCGTTTTATGTGACAAGTAATCGTAATCGTAAGCGTATTCAATGTAAAAAAAAACCGTTGAACACACGGAATAACAAAAAGTAAACGATTATTGACTTAAAATATTTCACTAGATTTGGGGGTTCGATTTTTGGGTTCAAATTCTGACAAACTAATTAGATTCGTGATTCGTTTTCCTTTCACCTTACAAAAAAGAGTTATAGTAGAGTTATAGTAGTAAGTAGAGCGGTGTAATGATATTCTCACTCCTTTTCACCTTATATATAACACTAGCTGTGCCCGCGGCTTCGCCCGCGTAGAAATCAGTGTGTCACAAAGTTTTTCCGGCAAACTTACAGTGAAACTATCATCAAAATCGGCTTAGCCGTTCCGTAAACCTTCCTCTTGAAGCCCTCTCTCCATTGGTGAAACCGCATGAAAATCCGTTCAGTAGATTTTGAAGGAATCGATCACATATTCTTTTGGGGGACTTTGTTTTATAATACACTAACTGTCGCCCGCGACTACGTTAGCGTGGTTATGAAGATACGCATTAATATTAAGATGTTTAACGCAAATTATTTTTTTATTTCAGTCACTTGAAATGCTTATCACACTGAGTAACATTTTAAAAGGTGCAATTTAGTATAATTTAATAGTTATTTTTATAACACCTCTCTATAGACCACATTTTTAGTTTTATTTTCACGCTGCAGTATAAATGACCTATCAGGCGAACTTATAGCTGCTGTATATGTTTCATACAAACTATTAACCCCAATTAAACCCCCTTAACGGTGGAATATCACAAAATCCGTTATTAACGGACGTCTACTAACTATAATCTACCTCCCTGCCAAATTTCATATTTGTCCATCCTGGATAGATGGACCATCCAGTGGTTATTGAGTTCTCGTGATGAGTCATATTTTTCTTTTATATATATAGATTACGATGCATTATTTGGACACCTCCTCATCATCTATAGAGCATACATTTTAAATTTCAAGTCTCTTACTTCAAAAACATAGTACGTTCAATAAGGAGCCTATCTGCCAAATTTCAAGCTTGTAAGTGTTATAGCTTCGGAGATTTCGTGATGAGTAAGTCAAACTACCATCCCCCGTTTTAACCCCAAAAAGAAATGGATTTCTAAAGACACATTATTTGCACACCTCACCATTTATAGAGCATACATCTTAAATTTCAAGTCTCTTACTTCAAAAACATAGGACTTTCATACAAACTTCCAACCCCCGTTTTATCCCCTTAGGGCTCGAGTTTCATAAAATCCGTTCTTAGCGGATGTTTACGCCCTATAAGAAACCTACCTGCCAAATTTTAAATTTGTAGCTGTTATAGTTTCGGAGATTTCGTGATGAGTTAGTTAACCTACCATCCCCCGTTTTAACCCCAAAATGGAGTTAATTTCTAAAGATAAATTATTTGAACACTTTCTCGCTATCTATAGAGCATACGCTTTAAATTTCAAGTCTCTTACTTCAAAAACATAGGACTTTCATACAAACTTTCAACCTCAGTTTTACCCCCTTAGGGGTCGAGTTTCGTAAAATCCATTCTTAGCGGTAGTTTTTGCTCTATAAAGAGCCACCTGCCAAATTTCAAGCTTGTAAGTGTTATAGCTTCGGAGATTTCGTGATGAGTGAGTCAACCTACCATCCCCCCGTTTTAACTCCAAAAGGAAGTTGATTTCTAAAGATACGTTATTTGGACACGGTCTCACTATCTATAGCGCATCCGCATACACTTTAAATTTTAAGTCTCCTACTTCAAAAACATACGACTTTCATACAAACTTCCAACCCCCGTTTTATCCCCTTAGGGATGGAGTATCATAAAATCCGTTCGTAGCGGATATTTACACCCTATAAGGAACCTACTTGCCAAATTTCAAGTTTGTAACTGTTATAATTTCGGAGATTTCGTGATGAGTAAGTCAACCTACCATTCCCCGTTTGAACCCCAAAAAGAAATGGATTTCTAAAGAAACATTATTGAGACACCTTCTCACCATTTATAGAGCATACATTTTAAATTTCAAGTCTCTTACTTCAAAAACATAGGACTTTCATACAAACTTCTAACCCCCGTTTTACCCCCTTAGGGGTCGAGTTTCATAAAATCCGTTCTTAGCGGATGTCTATGTTTTATAAGGAGCCTACCTGCCGAATTTCAAGTTTTTAGGTGTTATAGTTTCGGAGATTTCGTGATGAGTGAGTCAACCTACCATCCCCCGTTTTAACCCCAAAAGGGAGTTGATTTCTAAAGATACATTATTTGAACACCTTTTCACCATCTATAGAGCTTTCATTTTAAATTTCAAGTCTCTTACTTCAAAAACATAGGACTTTCATACAAACTTCCAACCCCCGTTTTATCCTCTTAAGGGTCGAGTTTCATAAAATCCGTTCTTAGCGGATGTTTACACCCTATAAAGAACCTACTTGCTAAATTTCAAGTTTGTAACTGTTATAATTTCGGAGATTTCGTGATGAATGAGTCAACCTACCATAACCCGTTTTAACCCCAAATGGGAGTTGATTTCTGAAGATATATTATTTGAACACCTTCTCACTATCTATAGAGCATACATTTTAAATTTCAAGTCTCTTACTTCAAAAATATAGGACTTTCATACAAACTTCCAACCCTCGTTTTATCCCTTTAGGGGTCGAATTTCGCAAAATCCGTTCTTAGCGGATGTTTACGACCTATAAGGAGCCTATCTGCCAAATTTCAAGTTTTTAGGTGTTATAGTTTCGGAGATTTAATGATGAGTGAGTCAACCTACCATACCCCATTTTAACCCCAAAAGGGAGTTGATTTCTAAAGATACATTATTTGAACACCTTCTCACTATCTATAGAGCATAAATTTTAAATTTCAAGTCTCTTACATCAAAAACATAGGACTTTCATACAAACTTCCAACCCCCGTTTTACCCCCTTAGGGGTCGAGTTTCGTAAAATCCGTTCTTAGCGGATGCCTACGTCTTATAAGGAGCCTACCTGCCAAATTTCAAGTTTGTAGGTGTTATAGTTTCGGAGATTTCGTGATGAGTGAGTGATCTTTCGCTTTTATATATATAGAGATTTACGGCCTATGACTTTGCAATCATTATATATTACAAGTATTATATTTTAGCGAAGACTGGAGTGTAATGTAAGCAGTCAACAAGGCTGTAATCAGTTAGTCATGCTGATCACGGATTACGTTCCTGGTAACCTCACAGAGGTGTTCGAAGAGTACAACAGGGAGGTAGTCGGAAACAAGACTTACATACCTGTCAGAGTGTTCACTTATCTCATAGGAAAGGAAGTCACGAACGTTCGGGAGATTCAATGGATGGCTTGCTTGAACAGAGGTGTTTTTTTATAGATACCTTTTTATTGATCTTTAAATAAGTGTCTTAAATTAAAGTACATTTAATTATTTGTGTATGTATACACACACACACTCACTTCAGCCCATCGCAATCCACTGCGGGACACAGGCCTCCACAAGTTTGCGCTGAAAATGGTGTGAACTCATGTGTGTTGCCCATAATCACCACGCGAGGCAGGCGCGTTAGTGACCGCGGTGCTGGCATTTTCGCAACGAAAACGCTGCTGCCCTTCAGTTTTGGCCTATGTATTTCAAAGCCAGCAGTTGGATGGTTACTCCACCATCGGTCGGCTTTATAAGTTCCAAGGTGGTAGTGGAACTGTGTTATGTGTCCCTTAGTCACCTCTAACACTTCATATGAAAATTATTTTAGAGCTATATTTAATTCCAATGTTATTTACGTTATTACCATTCTTAATATAGTTGATTGATTTCATTTAGGTTATTTCGTCCATATCCACTCTGTAGAGGAAGTACAACAGCAGGTATTGAAGTATATCAATGTCATCGCTCGCCCTATGATACTGGCTGGCGAAAATCCTCCCCCAACCTGGACTCATGCTAACATCGATTATACCGTAAGTTTGATCATCATTTTTACATTAAAATTTCATAAACTTATGTATGTTCTAAATTTGTTGTTATATGTTTAACATACACAGACGGTAGTCTTGTACAAAAAGGCTTAATGCCTTTGGTTTAGGTTACAGTCTCTGATAAACATATGAATGATTTTTTTTTCTTTAAAAGCTTTTGCTATATTACATTTTATTATTTATACAACTCAATTTTGAAGAATACCTTTTTCATCGATTAAGCGGATTCAATTCGTTTTTTTTCTTTTAATAGCTATCATATTTCCAATATTACTCAGTAGAAACTGTTTCTAAAATAGTATTTATTTTATGTAGAGGCTAATAAATATCTGTATTACATTGAAACAGTCTGTTTAATATTTCGAAACACTTAGAGATTGTTTCACCCCAGTGTTTTGGTGAGGGAAGAGAGGAGGGGTTAAGGCGATAGAATGTAGCAAACCACCCACAGCTACTCTTCCTACGTACGCTATTTACTTGATAAATAACCAATGCTCGTACTTTCACTCGCCAAAATCCTGCTAAATTTTTGGTTTATGTTCACTGTAAACGCTAAAATAAACTAAATTATGTTTAGTCTAAACACAATATATAGCGTAGCTTTTACAAAAACATTTTGCCTTATGAATAATAAATTTCGATGGTACGACTGACGAAAATGGACGGTAAATAAATATTAGTATAATGTACAAGATTTCGTTGCTTTGGGGATTAAAATACACTTTTTACTTCGAGAGATATTCTATTTTAAATAGGAACTGACAGTTTATTGTTTTATTTTCTTTGTACCGATGTATATTGTTTAGTTTTTCATTTGAAATTCAGTAAAGAGATCTACCAATTAAACTTTGAAAATCTCGTAATGCGTTACAAATTCTGTTTATAACGGAAATTTTGTTTTTAAAACATTATGTTATGATTTAAAATTTTAAAGGCATGAAGCAGTCATTAATTAAGTATGGGTCCCGAGAGGGAGGGGTGGCGAAATATAAAAACCTCTACCTTACATAGGGTGGGGAGGTCATATTGCCTCTTACGTAATATTTTCCAAGTTGATCACCCCACAACAGCATATAGACGATTCCAGCGCAACGCAGTAAAAATTGCGAAGCGCGACAAAAACTGCTGTGCATACAAAAATTACAATAATACAATTTGTCCTTCTACCGGTGGTGAAGATGTAGAGTGGCTAGAGAGACGAGGTTCCAATAGGCGTATCGGATGAAGTTCCATCTACCACTGCAATGAATGGATTACTAATTGTTTATGAATGGACTGCATGGCTTACTAACCCATTCAGTTAAGATGACTGAATTGATCCCGTTTTACCTGTTTAATTTATTTTATTTGAAGTTAATTGAAAACTAGTCGATCATCATTTAGTGTTATTTATTGGTTTTTAAATTATTTAGCTGAATTATGTGTAGGCTTATTTAAAAACTGACCTTTAACTACTTGTACTAATAAACTAGAGTTTTTGTGTAACTGATCATTTTCTAGCAATATTTTATTATTTTGAAACACGAAATGAAATCTTACGTAAGAATAGGAGGGTTTGAAAAATCTTACGAACCCTTACATGGAGGTAGAGAGGGTCGACAATTGCTAAAGTCATCCTTACGTAATTAATAAATAGCCCCTCACCATAAATATGGTCGTGCAGTTTCTTTGATATTATATTTGTAATAAATGTATGTTATTTCATACCATGGCGAGTGATGACGTAATAACCGCTGAGGGAGGTTTGGAACGTACTTAGCGTGTCATTTTTTTCCAAATTGTATCAACATGATTTATAGAACAAAGTACGCTCTTAAGCTTTAATAATAAATTCTAGATATTATGTAGGAAAAGATTATATCGATATAAATATATATTATACTTATTCCTTATTTGAAGTGGAGGAGAAAACCAATATACTAATAAATTTTATTTGCTTCACTTGGCAAGGTTGTTCAAAATACATATATGGCTGAGCTATAACCGGTAATTAGATCGATATGATGTCGTGCAATTTCGTTTCTTATTTTATCGTGAGCTACAAGAACAAACAAATGTGAATCAGGAAAATTTCACTCAATTTTTGTATTAAAGTTTTTCAATTAATATTTAAACTAGAAAATCTTAATAGATAAGACTTATATATAAGTTATATTATAATTGTGTTGTAATCATTTCACATCAGTGGCCGAATAATACGTTCATAATGATTGCCTGAAATAGGTTAGCTATATTTACAGCTTGTTTACTAAACGTGGCAGTGATGTTTATCGTTTTTTGATATATCATTGAAACGCGGTAGAAGTAACATTTACAGAAGCATTATCACTTCAGCCTATCGCAGTCCACTGCTGGACATAGGCTTCCCCAAGTTCGTGCCAAAAATGGCGTTAATGCACGTGATTTGCCCATAGTCACCTCGCATCAATACTTACAAATAAGAAACATAAGTAAAAAAACAAGACGGGGTACCTACAGACTAAGCTAATTATAATTAGGATATACTTATTACTTAGTCCTAAAATATGTATTCAAATACCGACATAGTTCTATATAACTTTTGTATACATATTTAGTCTTACGTATTTAGAATGAATAAATCTTTGGAAGCTCTCGTTGTGTAGTCGTGAGCAGAAGCTGCTATATCTATCTGTAGGTATTATACGAATTATACAAAACAAAAAGACTTAAGTTATTTTTATACCCTTTTGATAATTAAATAATTAGTCTAACTCTGTTCATAAAATATATTAAAATTTTTTTTTTGGAAGACTATAATCGACTATGAATACAAAACTGTCCTGGCCTTTCCTACGTCAAAATAATTAAGCGGATTAGAATTAATTTTTGGTGTGATTTGAGTGTTTTATACCCACTGTTTACGGCAGTACCTACTTTTTTATTAGAAATAAAGAAATAAAGATTTGTCTAGAATTTAGTTATGCTTGCCTTGGACGACGGGATGAAAATTGAGGTTTACTGTGAAGCTTTTTTATGTAAATATTTTAATACGTAGACTATTCATATACTTATATGTAATACATTTTAAATTTTCACAATGTCTCCCATTATATATAGATATAGCTAGTAAAGTAAAGAATTATAGTTAAACATGAAATTTTATTTTCAACAGAGAACTATAAATTGGAATGTGAGCAGCGATGTGAAAACGGTGAGTTTAAACTTTGCAATTCCTTTATTTTAATAGCCACGAGTACTTGTAGGGAGTTGTTGTCGACGAAACTTTTTTATGGTCTTTTATTCCACATTGCAAATTACCACTTCAGTTCCTTTGCGAAAATAAAGTTTTTTAGAACTTGGACTGCGTATTTTTTAAGTAAATTAAATCTAGCTCCTAGGTTTAATTTAATAGCTACTTTTTTTACGAATCTAGGTCGACAAACAAGCGTACGGTTCACCTGATGGTAAGCGATTACCACAGCTTATGCGCGGCAGCGCCTGCAACACCAGAAGTATTGCAAGCGTGTTGCTGACCATATCCTCAATCCCCCCAAGAGCTCTTGCTACGCTACTTTACGCACCACCAGAAATACAACACTGCTTTAAAGCAGTATTATATAGCGAGTGATCTTTTGTAAGGTCGAGGCTATGTAAGAAAATGGGCTGCACCATATTTTGAACAGGATATTTCCTGCTGTGACCTACTTACAAAATTTCAATTTATTTGAATGCCGGATCCATAAATCTGTATTACGATAATGACGTTTAACATGACTGTGTTGTAATTATTGATGAAACATAACGCTTTTAATTTTTTTCATTTACATACTTATATAACAAAACCTTTAATTTAGAAATAATAAATAAAAGTTTTGTTAGCAAAAGAATTGTGTTCCCGCGTGTCCAATTATTTCTTAACATGTCATATCTCTGACAGACGGCAAAATGCGAGAAGTGGTACTCAACTGTCAGACTTTATTCGTCCGCAAATTAGTGTACGAATAAAGAAAAGACGATGTTTTACAAGTACACTTCAGTTCTTTACTGTAAATTTTAAATATTTTAAAGTAAAAAATAAATAAAAATAAAATATCATAACCTAGTAGGACTCTCCTGTTATCTTTATTCGTATTTTAATATGTGTCTACTAGATTTGAAATTATATTTGACTTATTTTTTGACATGATTTGATTGACATGTTTTTAAGACATATAAATAAATGTAATCTTTTACTCCTTATAATAATGAGATTAAGGAAGTGATTGTCAATAAAACAGTAATGAAAGTAATATTCTACAGCCAGATGAAGACAAACTGGTGACGTCAGTGGCGATTCCGGCCTTTGACTACAAATACAACGATGAACATAATGACGCCATTCTACTGGGGGTGGCCGGAACCGACGTCCCTATCGATAGTATAGCGAAACTAGCGCAGCCACATCAAGTATGTATTTGTATTTACATACTAAATAATATGACTAGTGTATATATTTTTATAGCTATTTTTTATCGTTTTCTTAAGCATTTATATACTTGTCTATGGGCGTAAAGAGGTATGAGAGATGAACAAATAAAGCTTGTCACTGGCCTAAGCTACAATATTATAAAAAAAAAAGTCGTATTGCATGTAATTTGTTTCTTGATTATTTGATAAAGCTACTGCAAAATATTTGTATCTATAATTATTTATGTTAATTTTCTTTTTCTTACATGCAATTCAAAACTTAAGAAAATCCCTTTTACGTTCATAGGCGTAGGTATTAAGATTCTTCAGTTCAGTTCGTTGACCTATCAAAATTATCCCCTTAGTTTATTCCTTTCTAAAAGAGGATACAATGGACTACTACATATATTCTTCAGTTACAATTACTCATATTAATAAACTTACCGATATGTGTTTTCTAGCAAAAGTGCTTCCATTTGAACAAAAATTAATAAATTTTTGAATTTTTGGAAAAAAAAGAAGAGGTTATCAAGTCCATTTTATTTTTTATGTGCTACCTTATAATTTTTACTGGATATATCGATTTTGATTAACCTTTTAGAAAATGCCTCACGATCAAGAAACAAACACATAAATGTGTAGGAGAGAATGAGGTAGAATATATTGCACAGTATTTTATATTCTCGACGGAAAAAATCTCTCGTAAGCTACTTTTCAGAAGATTCACTTCTACCGTGTTTTGATTGCACAAACACACATACTTTTTATCAAAGCTGCCAGTTAATACTTGTCATGTAGTCCTATTTAAATTTAATCGAAATCTGACGTGTACTTTTTAGTTATCTATCCCTAATAATGCTAGGTCGTTTTACTTTTCAATCTAAATAAAATCGGTTTTTATTTCGTTTGCGAGTAAACACAATTATTTATGCACACTGTCTAATATTAAAACAAGTGTGTCTCCGTTTAGTTAAAGTTGGTAAACTAGAACCATGCACTGATTTTGATACTTGTTCCTTACTAGATAGGTTATATAATCCAGTCGTACATCGTATCGTGTATCATAGCCCATGGGCTATGATACATTATGTGAGGATTCATAGTAGTAACATATAGTGAGCATATACATATGTTGGTATAATTTAGAATGCGTGTTATTTCTTGCGTGCGTTGAAACCGCAAGGGTCGTAAAGTTATTAATATTTACAATTTTGTTCCAGCTCGGCGTCAACGGGTATTCATTTATTGTGAGCAACAACGGTTATTTATTACTACACCCACTGCTGATAACAACTGTAAGCATTTTAATTACTAGAATGTAACTTTATTTCGAAATACGGACTACAGTACACAGTCATAATAGTAATATCATAATAATAATACTTTTTACTGTACACTATTAAAAGAAATAACAAAATAATAATATACAATGAAATATGTACAAAGGCGGTCTTATCGATGAAAGAGCGATCTCTTTCAGACAACCTTTGGGTAGCACGAAACAGAAACTGCAGTTACTATAATATAAAATAATGTCAATAAAAACAAAAACATACAAAAAAGCTCACAAATGTTACTGTAAATGATAGTAGTATGAAATTAACGTGTAAAATAATAACCCAGTAATTTTGTATGTTATCAACTAACAGATAGATGAACAAACAAATAAAAATTGAAAATGTGATAGTAAGATATATCAAATTATACTTGTATATTATAGTGGTAATGACGAGGATTGAAGAAGACGTATCAAATTATTATTCAAAGCAATCGAATTTGGTCCTTAACCCGATATTGAGTCTACTAACTTTGATTTTCTCCGCAAGTTGTTTTGCTAGATGTCACAAAATCTTTTATGAAAACGTGATATAAAATTGTTTTGATATTATGTCTACATATTCAAATCAGGAAGCAACTGTCATTACATAAGTATAGCGAAGATATAAGAAAAAGGCAGATACAATAAATATTAGAATCAGTTGCATAGTATTTTATTTAATAAATGTAAAAAAAAACAATAATAACACTTTTATGATCCTTTGTTCCAAGTCAAGGGTTGACGATTCGCGTACCGTAGACAAGGCTAGAATCTATAACTTAGACAGAGCCTCGATTTCATTATTTTTTATTTATCAACTTGTTACTTTGATCATCTCATTTCGTAAGACCCTTCTATCAATAAATTCGAAAGGTAACATCGGCAAGTTTACGCGTCGAATAAGCCTCCCATAAACTTGGTATGAGACAATTTTTTTCAATTATATACAAGATACTTTGAGATAGAGTTAAGTTGGCTAAAAGGTAATACTTTACTTGTAAAGCTTTGAATATATATATCTAAGACTTAACAGTAGTTATATGAAGTTGGATATTTTAAATAATTATTGTTCTGAAGGATTAATGTATAAACACTGTCAAGCCAATACCCCTTTCACCTCACCGCGATGCTCGTCGACGATGAATCCTAGAAGGCGATGCTCTCCTTCTGCGAGACAGTAATGTCCCAGAAGGAGCGGGTGAAGGCTCCCGCAGGGGTTTTGGTCGGTATTGCACCCTCAAGTGCTGAAGCCGACATACGGTCTAGGACTGCCGTTCTGGATATCACCCGTAAATGAGTTTCCCTGCGATACCCCCCAAAAAAAATACCTTTTTCATCTCAGTAATGTTAAAAACAGTAAAAATATGTATTTTTACTTTACTCTGAAATCAATCAATCGCTTCCAATTGAAAGTGGTAGGTGTATAAATAACTGTAGTCCTGGATTATCATATAAACTGCTTTTATAGCGAGTATATTTTTAAACCAAAACTCAGTGGAAAAATATGAAATTACAGTACTTAACACTATTACACTACAGTTACAGTATTATAGTATTAATAATAATAAATATAGATAAAAGAAAATTCGAAAATATATGGTATAATAAAATACTCGTATCAATAACTTAAATATTTTTGTATAGATAAACAATAAACTACAAGAAAACTACAATAGTGTAGACTTCGTTGAAGTGGAACAAGTCGACGACGGCAAGGGACCCAGAGAATTAGGCGACAAGATCAAAGATCTCAGGCAGAATTTAGTTGAAGGGAATCACGGGAGCATGACTAACGTCGAAGTTCTCTTTCATTACGACAATATGAGGTACGTCAAAGTATATATCAACTTTATCATATTAATTCAACTTTTCCTGTCTCAATATAAAAATATTACAATACACATTACTTACAAACTGTCTTGTTTTCAATTCTTTCTCTATTTTACAACCAAGGTTCTATAAATTCTTTTTCTCGATAGCTCATTCTCGTTATACGCTGAGTACGCTTAAAATTAAAACCTTACCTTATCACTCAATTGAGACTGAAATAGCCGTAACGACTATTATTATGTACTATATTATATAGTTCATATCGATAGAATCTCTAATTCTAATACATACATATGTATATGTGAAAAGAATTGTATGGATATAACATTATTTATTTAATGTTTGGATTTTACGTACCTATTTTAAGCAAACCAATTAGGACAATCTAATATTCAGGGTAGATATTTGAGCTTGTACAAGGACCAGCTGGAGATGAATTTGAATATTTAACTAACACATGCATAATATATTTGAGGGATTTTGACGAGGAATTTTCATTGTCAGGCGGATTTCTCGAGTACATCACGACTATTTTTTCAACAAATTAGAAGGCACACCATTTTCTATGGGTATTTCTTTGCCCATGGGATACGGAGATACGGAGCTAATGTTAAAGGACAATCCATTAGAAGCGAAACAAGGTCAAGACCTCATTGGGGTCAATGTCACCAGCTTCTTCAATTTCGCCTATAGGGTACATCGTGATTGGTGAGTTAGTCAGCTTCCCAAATATCCATATTTAATCTTGATTATATTTATACGTATGGTGAGTAGGTAAAACGCATGTTTAATCAAGATTATTTTGTTTTTACTACTTAATTCAAACCGCCTTTATCAAATCATAAATCAAGTGTATCAATAACTTTTATTTAACTTACTAGCTGTGCCCGGGTTTTCGTCCGCGTGGAATTCAACAAAAAAAAGTTATTGTCAATTCGCAGTATTATAAAATAATAAATTTCTAAAATAAAAGTAACCTAAGTTACTCCTTACTACATCAGTTATTTGCGAGTGAAAGTCCCGTCAAAATCAGTCGAGCCGTTTCAGAGATTAGCCGGAACAAACAGACAGACAGACAGACAAAAATTATAAAAATGTGTTTTTGGTATATGTACCGTATATCCATACGCATTTAGTAAAAATTTGTTATTTCAATATTACAAACAGACAGTCTAATTTTATTTATTTGTATAGATGTAAAGTCATGCCTGTTGACGCTAAAGTAATCCTTCTAACACATAAAACATAAATAAATGTCACGTAAAATGTCAATAAAAGTTTGTTAAAAAGTAGATTATTGTAAAAGATTCAAAAGTTTTAATAGCCCGAAATAGAAATTCTCCAACGTCATTAACAGTATTGATCCTCCTTTTTACAAATCCTACCCAGAAAAGCTTAAAAGATAAAATTAACGAAGAAAAATTGTAACAGTTAATTTGTTGTTTGTACTTAGCCGCGTTACTTGACTCTTTTATTTTGTATTACATAAGTGAAATATATAATTTGACATTGGAAAAAAACAATTGAAGTTTATTGAAGTATTTTTACGCGCGACGACTCGTTGGCGCAACGGTTACAGCACTGGTTTGTGGCTGTTGCGCTGGCGGTTGCGGGTTCAATCCCCGCACATGACAAACATTTGAATTGGCCATACAGATGTTTGCCGTGGTCCCTACCGTGCCTCGGAGAGCAAGTTAAGCTGTCGGTCTCAGTTGTTGTCATGTACACCTGATAGCGCTTGTTACTCATAGTATAATATATCCGCCAACCCGCATTGAAGCAGCGTGGTGGATTGAGCTCTGGTCTTTCTCCTACATGAGGAAAGAAGCCAATGCCCAGTAGTGGGATATTACAGGCTGAAATGAAATATTTTTACTTATGTGGTTATATCATTAGTTTTACAGATACAAAAAAGCCTAGTTCGTTTCGGACAGAAAGACTATTATACTACACAGACATACACAGTACATGATTTACAACACTTGACATGTTGAAATGATACATTTATTATTCAACGTAAAACATGTTTCTTTGAATGAAATGATAACGGCATTTCATGTTTCTCTTTTATTAAAACCATTATTATTCAATTAAAAGCGTAAATATGTATAGGCGTTTAGGCATAATTAGGCACAGGCGAGTGGTAATTTAGCTGGAAAAAACCATTCCGTTTAACGCTCTTTAACAAGGCTAAGTCAAGATAGTTGATGAAATTCAAAAGCAATTTGAGTTTTGCTGATCAAATAATATTGTGTCAGAAACGTTTCATTTAAAGGTGATTGGTGTGTTGTTATTTTTTCAGTATTTGTTAATATTATTGGTGCGTTTTGTTTACGACAGTTTGCAAAGCCGAAACATGAACCGAAATATGAGTCGAAACATTTTTTATTCAGGCAAATCTAGAGACTAAAATTTTGAGGATGTGTGTATATGTGTTCAGTTAATATTTGTGGAAAGAAGTTCTGAGCCGCATTACAATCGGTTCTTATGGAATATTTTTGAGTCACCTTTGTTGTTCGATAAATACTGCAGAAACAACTATGGCGACCGACCTAAGTACCACACCCACACCCACTAACCACACCCACTTAATAACGACGTCTAAACCTTTTTTTTTTTTTTTTTTTTTTTTTTTTTTTTTTTTTTTTTTTTTTTTTTTTTACGCTGGAAAATGCATTTACGCACTGACCCCGCCACCGAGCTTGGCAGCAGGAGTGTGGGGGTCCCGGCGGTAGGTGCAATGCCGGACTACCCACTAAAAACCAGCGGTGCCCTCGTCGTCCTAGTGGGGCGCCACGGTACCACTATAAGTATTCGCCATGATGCCCCGACGTATGACCGCAAGTGCTGCGCGGCCGCCTTCGCTTGTAGAGCGCTCTCGGGCACCGAGAGCGCCCTATTGCCTCGAAAAGAGGACGCTACGGCGACATGGCCGCAGCTTCCTTAGCGCCTCGTTGGTAACGACGTCTAAACCTAAGCTAACTTCGTCCAATCTACTTTACAGGGTTTACTGCAAATATCATTACTTGGAAGGTCATGAATCTGAAAATGCAGAAATTGAAATATTTAAATTTCTTGTTAAAATATCAAAGAATGAACTTGATATAACTAAAAAGCAATATGGTGAAGAAACGCAAGACCTCCCTTTTAACGTCGAAAGTAAGTACTGCGTTACTTTGAATGTATCAAACGTATACTAGACGGGTTTTGGTTTGGAAGTGAGGAAAAAGAAAAATGTGTTTTAGTTTAATCTAGCTTCCCGCCCCAGCTTCGCATGGGTATTTAACAAAAATTTCGTTTCGTTTCGAAATCGCTTGTTTCGCTGTTCAAATCGAACTAACTCTGGCGGGCGACACCGAGCTCTTATATATTCAGAGAGCTAGGCTCTAGGATATTTGAGAAAGTTTGAGAATATTTTCTTTCTCACACCTTCTAGAATATTTTTGACATTATCGTCCGCCGTAACAATAGGTTCTGCAGCTTTAGCATACGTAGTAAAGGCGCGAAATTTAAAAACTTAAATTTTAAAATGTTTTTAGAACTAATTTGAATAACTAAATTTATGTCGCTTTAACTCCAAAATATAAATTAGCTACTGCTGTATAAATACATAAAATTTTATAACTTTATTATAGTAACAAATCTAATTTAAGACTTTACTGAAACTGGAATTTTAAATTTCACGCCATTACTACACATGTTGCAGTTGCTCGCAGCGCCTTTCGAAATACAACCCAAATAATCGTTGTTCTGAACGAGGTTCAAATACTCGACAACAGATGGCGCCACTGCACTTAATTTCCAAGTCGAGGGGTTGGAATAGCCCTTATATCTTTAAAAACACGCTCTTTAGGTTAAAACGGGAACTTTCTTGTTTGAGGGGGGATAAAGGGCTATCACACTATATAAGTCCCTTTATCGCGCCGGGATTCCTTCTTAAGTTTTATCGCCACGCCCATTTTATCAACTTAGTTTTATTATATATAATAATAATGATTACGATAATGATAATGTATGCATCTTCTTTATGTACTTTTGTAGTCAATATTAGGCTAATAAATTTATAATATTGATGCTTATCCGTAAAAGTTAAAGCCTGGTTTTGATGATTTTGGACATTTAATTGAAAGATATCTAGTAACCATGACCAAACAACTAAAAAACTATACAAGTAATTCACTGTTTGTAAATAATTTGTACTTACAACATAAATATATGCAAATAAAGAAAAAAAAAGTATACATTTTGGTATTAATAAGATTAATTTTACATTCCTTCAACAGCACATTGTGGTACCACACCTTTGGGAAAAGACGACTACTATTGTAACGAAGATTTAGTCAAACAGTTGGTGTTTGATGCAAAACTCTCGGCTCCCTACTTCAGGACTTGGGAAGCTACTGAGGAAGAGAGGAATTTGGCACAGAAGTACAATGTTAGCGTGCGTTTTATTGCTACATCTAGTGGTCTCACTCGCTGGCATTACATATTTGAAGATACTAAGAATGAAAGGGTGGATGAATTAGGACAAAGGACAAAAGAATATCCTGGCGAGTACGTATTCAGAAAACTATATGTAACATACACAACACGTATTTAATATTTGTCCTTAAATTGTATTTAAAAATTTAATATTCAGTTGTACGGTAATTGCTTATATTGTAAATGATTTTCTTTTTCTAACATTTCTAGCCAGTCTTTATACGTAATGCGAGTAGAATTTATCTGGATTTGTTCTGTTTGTGACTGCGAATGATAAACTATTTAGTAATGAAGACTGACGTTTTTGTTTTGTGATATAGAGAAAAAGATGTAAGCTAGTTAACCGACTTCCAAAAAAGGAGGAGGTTCTCAATTCGACTGTATTTTTTTTATGTATGTTACATCAGAACTTTTGACCGGGTGGACCGATTTCGACAAATTTTTTTTAATCGAAAGATAGTGTGTGTCAATTGGTCCCATTTAAATTTATTTGAGATCTAACAACTACTTTTCGAGTTATATCTAATAATGCGTTTTTACTTGACGCTTTTTTGGCCGCATGATGTTGGCCTAGTAATAAATAGAGAAAAAACAAAAGCCATCTATATAAGCTCAACGCAAAATAGATTCTCTGGGGACATACAAATAACTGCACATAGCCATCAATGTTTTCATAATTCATATACTGGTACCTGCAACTGTAACCACATTGACTTTGTTAAAACTCAGCGTTACCTTGGTATTACTATAGATACTAACCTCAATTGGAAGGAACATATAAACAATGTTTGTGACAAATTACGTGCCCTTTTAGCCAAATTAACCATAATTAAACCCAAAATTCCATTCACAATACTATTAATGTTTTATAAATCTTTAGGTGAATCTATTATATCTTATGGACTAAGCACCTACGGTCTTACATTTAAATCACATCTCGATAGAATCTATCATCTCCAATTACGAATCTTAAAAACAATCGTACCAATATACATAAGAAATAAATACAAAAACAACGCCTTGAAATTATTTAACTACTGCAAAGTAATGCCAATACACACTAAAATAAAATATACATTATTAATAGAACAATATTTTAATTCAAACATTCAAATAAAAATGAGTCACTATAAACTAACAAGAAATATTACAAATCACACATTAAAAATACCTAGACATAGTAATTTTTATGGAAAACGTACGCTTGAATATATTATTCCTTTATTAATAAATAATCTGTCATCGAATTTAAAAAAAAAAATTCAAAAAAATAACTATAAAAACATATTAAAAAAATTCTTTTTAGACCAACTTAAAGAGAGAGATTGACATGACCGCATTTATTATTTTTATTATGATTATTACTATTTTTTAACCACTTAATGTTATTTTTTTTTTCTTTCCAATTATATTCACATGTATAATAATCTATATTTGTATAGCTTTATATCATATTTTTATGTTAGTATAAAATATCGTATGTACTTTAGTATTATTACTTTAGAAACACAGTGCACTGTTAAACTATTCATTGTTTTTGCTGCACTGTTTATCACATAAATTGTATCTTTTTTGTTTTCTTCTGTAAATAAATAAATAAATAAATAACTTTCTACTGGATATACTGATTTGGATAATTCTTTTTTTGTTAGAAAGGGGATATCTTTAGTTTAGTACCATGATAAGGAAACCAGGATTTGATGATGGGATCCCAGAGAAATCGAGGGAAACTCTCGAAATTCCGCAATAACTTTTTGCTGGGTGTTTCGATTTTGATAATTTTTAATTTAATGAAAAGCTGATGTTCATCATGTGGTCACATTTAAATTTTATCGAGATCTGATAACTATTTTTTGAGTAGTTACTTGACTATTTATGCTGTGTGGCTACGGCACTAAAGAATTTAGCCACCCCCTCTCTTCCCGTGGGTGTCGTAAGAGGCGACTAAGGGATAACAAGGTTCCACAGCCACCTTGGAACTTAAGAAGCCGACCGATGGCGGGATAACCATCCAACTGCTGGCTTTGAAATACACAGGCCGAAGACGGGCAGCAGCGTCTTCGGTGCGACAAAGCCAGTACTGCGGTCACCAACCCGCCTGCCCAGCGTGGTGACTATGGGCAAAACACATGAGTTCACGTTATTTTTGGCGTAAACTTGTGGAGGCCTATGTCCAGCAGTGGACTGTATAGGCTGTAATGATGACTTGACTATTTTTCGTCGATCTACGTTGTATTACTTGTCGATGTAATTGAAGTCGGCTTTTTTTTTTCGTTTGTCTGCAAACACAATTATTACAAAATCAGATACAGTAATATTTTAGCGTACTCGCATCAATAGAAAGCTAGAATATTGTTTGGCTCGAATATACTTTTAGTGATCGAATTATCTAAATGAGAAGATACATGTTATTCTGACCAAATTCTATTGGAAGTAGTATTTTCAGTTTATCGAAATATTTTTTATCGTGTTTATTACATACATAAAAATTAAAATGGGGATTTTATTTATTCATTTATTTATTCTTAATGTACACCGAAACCGTACAGACACATATAAAGAAAGATACAATACAAGATGTAGAAAGGCGATCCTATCGCTAAATAGCGATTTCTTCCAGATAACCTTTGGGTACTGGACACGATACAGTAGCAGCGGTTAGAGGTGTGCACAAATTACGGAGGAAAAATCCATAATAAATAGACAAAAACTACGATATGATAGACTTAATATTAAACAAATTTTTTAACAATTAAAAATGGGGATATGTCGTTCTCAAGTGATATGCTTTTAAAGAATATTTCGTTATTAATTCAATATTAATTTTCTGTTTTAGAGTATTCGGAGACAAATATTCCAAAGCGATTGAAGAAATTTGGTACAAAGCAGCGGTTTTACAGCACATGATAGATAAAGAGTCCTTGGTTATTTCTACGAATCTTCCAGTACTCGACGATACGATAAAGTCTCCACCTCGTATAGAAAATGAGGATGGAGATATAACAGTCACATCTAGTTATGCTATATTCTATAAAGACGGCGAATCAGAAACGCCTGCTGCAGTTGTCGGATTCCAGTTTATGTATTCGAATTTTCAAGAAATATTCTTTAATATGACTAAAAATAATGACGTGAGTGCTAAGTATATTTATATATATATAAAGTAAATTAAACATAAGTTGACATTTTTTAGTTATACCAGGAATTTTGTTTTCGTTTTAGGAACTAAACTGTGAGGAGGACGGTGATTATAGATGCTATGTCATAGACAGTTCTGGGTATGTCGTTCTAAGTATAGACAAGTCCGACGTGGGAAAGTTTTTTGGTGTCATCGAAGATTTATCTGGAGTTCTACAGTCTCTTATAGATAAAAAAATATTTGATCACGTTGAAGTTTTTAATTACCAAGCTTTATGTCTTACTTCTACACTTCAACAGACCGATGGTGCCTTTTCTTTTGATACGGTAAGAGTCCGTACGTAGACATGGCTTTTAATTTTAAAGTTTTTACTTTAATAAATTTGTTTTCTTTTCAGCCTTTTAATTTACTATCGAATTTCGTCAAATGGTTGTTAACTGAGGCCTTGTTAGTAATCTTTAATATATTTGGTTTCAATAATAATGCATATTCAGCGAATTTCGATTATGGTAAGTACAAAAATAAAATAACTGAAAATTTTGAAATGTAACTGCCAAATATTAAGAAAGTATTATTTACAGTAAATGACTATCCAGAGGTACAAACAAACGTTTATGAGGACACAACCACAACTGAGACACCCTTTGAAGAGAACACTACAGAATCAAAAGGAAGCGAAGACTCAACACTATTTTCTTGCGACCATCGTATCGCATTGTACATATTAAACCAATCTTACTTTTTACAATCTATGGGCCTTTATCCTGTAGTGAAAGAAAATTCAGGGGATTGTCATCCTCCATACTGGGCCACATTGGTCACAAAAACTAATTTGCTTCTGCTAGTAGTTGAGAGAGGCCCGTGGAACTTTAAACATGACTGTAAAAAACCGCCAGATACCAAACCAAAACCTACAAGCAATTCTACAACAAGCAGAGACCCTTGTCACAAATTAGAGTTAGGACAGTTGTACAGAAGGCGTCTCGAAGGGTGTTTCACTTACCACGATAAGGTGACGATAATATTTATTTTAAATAAATATAATAAATTAAAGTTTTCTTTAAAAAAGTTAGTAAAAAATATATTTTCATTAATGTATTTTAAAATATAAGTAAACGCCTTCCTTAAAATGTATATAAGTATCGTGTGAACAATTTAAAATTGTGTTTCGTTTTTACATTGAATAGTAGAATTTTACAAAGGTTACAACTATAACACATAAATACCATCCCTATATTCTTATCTGATACAATTTCTAAAAACGTAGGGGCAATGAGGACAATACTGTATTATAATGTAAATTATATTAAGTTGTTATTCATGCTATTATTATATTGTTCACAGGAAAGAAATATTACGGAGTGCGGAATTGGAAGTCTAATGAGAGCTAATGTTGTATTATATACAAGTATGATTTTATTTTTAATTTTAGCTTCAAAGTTATTTTCATGATAAAATAAAAATGTTTGGTACTAACGTCCTATAGATTTCTACCTTTCTTACTTTCACAATAAAATTATTTATCCTTTGAGTTGTTTTTATTTTACCCTATATTTACTCTAATACTATTAATACATACAAGTGATATAATTACTTATTTATAAAGCAATAAATAAATTATGTATATAGAAAATAAGATAAGATTCGTCGACATACGTAGTATCGCTAACCTGCACAATCTATGATCGACCCTCTGACCTAGTAAAATGATTTGTACGAATCGATGTACTTTGCAGGTGACTAACAGAACTACAAGTAATCCTTACACACGTACATCACACGCATACAACGAAAGTAGTGTAGGCGACTGAGCGGGCAATAGCAATCACAACGCGCATGAGGCGCGGAGCGCATGCTCGGGCCTCTCATTACGCGACTGCGCCGTGGGTCTGGCTGTCTAATGCCCTTATCAATGTCGGGAGTTTTATAGAATACGTGGTCCAAATACGTTGATTATCATTGAATTCGCCATTAAACTCGTTATAAGTAATTGGGATCTATAAAAAGAAACATCTATTTAAAAATGTATTAAATATAAACATTGTGCACAGTAGGGGGCCAAACTAGATTAAGTGTTTCTGATGTGTTACCGTACTGGTATTTTCGTATTACTACTTCTGTTATTATCCTTGGATTCCAGGGATTGTTCTGCTAGTATACAGTATGATGTCGCAAATAAAATATCGTTTAACACGTAAGTAGATATAAAATAGATTTATATATTTTGTGTATTACAGTATTTAGACAGCAATAAAATTATAACATAATTTAATTGTGTACTTTTATTAATAACAAATTATTGAAAAATTGTAGCGTACAAGCATGGGCTGTTAAGCTCGGAACAGAATTATATCATTTCGGTGAATTTATTACTAGAAAGAAGGAAGTTCAAGACGTAAGCATATAATTATTATACCGTTTTTCTTCTTCATTGTCTCACAAATATTCAATATTTATAACTGTTTTTAGAGCTTTAAATCGGCTCAAATTGAACCAAGAGATGGGGAAAAGTTAGTTCAGAGTATGGCAGACGATATACGAGCGATGATGGAACTTAAAATAAGTGCTGTTAAACGAATTGTCGAAGCAGCGGAGAATATGGCATTTGATAAACAAAATGAACCTGTACCTGAAGATTTTCAATTTTATAACAGTAAAGAAATGGAAGATCTTTATGCAGATCAATCGCTGACAACGACACCAGAACCAGAATTTACTATGGAAAACTGGATAATACGACCCCCTTCTAAAAATGCTTATCTGCTACAAAATCCTCACTTTTCTAATATACCTGTCAATATAAACATCAGTAGCGTACACGTCCCAACAAACGTATACACTTGGGGTAAGAATGTGTGTAAAACTGTGTGTAATTTTAACAAAATTAAATTAAGAATGTAGATTAATAATAAACATTCCTTTTAGCACCCGAAGTTATTAAAGGTATTCACTGGTCAGAGGGCTTAGACACGCATTTTATTAATAACTATCAAAGTGACCCTACATTATCATGGCAGTATTTCGGCAGTTCAACAGGCTTCATGAGACACTATCCCGGTATAATTATTTTAATTTGTAAAATTAATAATTAAATTACTCATAAAATTGTTACTTATACATATTTACGTTTAATTTTATCGTGATTAATAGCAATGAAATGGCGCGCAGATCCAGTAGATATATATGATTGTCGCACGAGAGCGTGGTATATGGAGGCAGCTGCTAGTCCCAAAGACGTTGTAATTTTAGTAGATCGGAGTGGATCGATGACTGGTCAAAGAAGAGACATAGCCAAGCACGTTGTCACTAATATTTTAGATACACTTGGGAATAACGATTTTGTGAGCGTAATGACTTTCGCTGATACTGTAGAAGAAATAGTTCCATGTTTTGAGGACTCCCTAGTTCAAGTACGCGGAAAATACAATATGAAATACATAAAAATGTACATTAGATTATTTATGCTAACGGTATATTTACTATATTTTAGGCAACTTTAGCAAACTTACGAGAACTAAAATTAGCATTAGACAATTTTGAAACAATGGAAATAGCAAATTTCTCAGCAGCATTAACAAGAGCCTTTGAACTTTTAGAAATTTATAGAAACAACAGTGGTGGAGCGAACTGCAACCAGGTATATATCATTTGGACTTTTATTTCTATACAATGAAATATACGAAATGTTTAGAAATACTTTTACGTACCAAAATAATTTATTATTATTCATTGTTTACATTAAGTAGTAAAATTAATATCAAATAAAGTTTTAATTTATTCGTATACGTACAGAATATAATTAAAATAAGAATATATTTATCGTATCATCGAAGTATTTTTTTTTGTAATTAAAAAAATTTTTAGGCAATAATGCTTGTCACTGACGGTGTGCCATATAACTACAAGGAGCTATTCGAAAGATTCAACTGGAAGTACGACACTCCAGTGCGGGTGTTCACTTATCTGATAGGTCGCGAGGTAAAGGTAGTAACCACTCCAGGTATTACTGTGTGTCGTAGTCATTGTGGGACCTGCATAATGTATCCCTTGTACCTTATACCAGTACACCTTGAATGTGGTACTCTTATTACCACTTTTTTCCTCTATGGTATAATATATGAGTAATTAGTGTTTTGTCACTTGTATTTAGTTCCTTATTCCATTTTCCATATATTTATGTTGCTTTGCTTGTAGTCTTGATATTGTAGTTTTTGTTGTAGTGTTTTGTAAATAAAGAAAAATATTTTTTCTTTCTTTTAACGTGTAATTTGTCATTAGATAACTATATCGTAGTTAAAAATTTATCTAATAATTTTAATTAAAGTTTAACTCTTATATTTTTTTATTTTGTAGGTTAGAAGTAATAGGCAAAGATCTAGTCATTTTATTTTTATTTATTAAAGTAGATTCGAAAAGAACATCATACAGCTTTTAGATTCAACCATGTCGCCTTAATTTGTAGCCTTTTTAACGCTTAATTGCAAGGCTGCGTCAGAACTCACATCATTTTTATATAGCATAAGCAAATTTCATTATGAATGGAACAATATCTATTGAGGTTACTCCAGGTGGCGGACGTCAGGGAGGTTAAATGGATGGCCTGCGCAAACAGAGGATTTTACGTGCATTTGAGTACCTTGGCGGAAGTTCGCGAGAGAGTACTGGAGCATGTTAACGTATTGGCGAGGCCGTTAGTGCTGCAGCGAGAAAAGCATCCTGTTGTTTGGACTCCTGTATATGCTAATGTTACGGTAAATTTTTTACATATATTTTGCATTTACACTACGTATGGCAAATACTGTTTGCATACTATTATTGAAATTGTAAATTAAAAGTAATTGCCACTAAATTTTAAATATAGTTCAATACCCCTAAAAATATACGGCTTAGGTTGACAAAATTTTAAAAATAATATTCAAGCAACGCCTGTTAAATTGTATCAACAAAAAATTAATAACTGAATAAATGTCAGGATCCAAAAGTAGCGGACTATTTATGGGAGCAACGAGAAAGAGCCGAGCAAAAAGAGAGATTTATGAGCCAACGGCGAGATAAGGCACTCTTTAATTCAGAGAAGGAACAAAACAGAAGATGGAAAATCACTCAGGTAATATACGAATAAATATAAAAAAAATTGTACCAGCAATGATAATAATTATATTATCCCGTTTCAGATGAAACAGGGTCAATATAGTGAACTTGGAAATTCTCAGTACCAACTGATGACGTCAGTATCCATGCCTGTTTACGATTTACGGCACAATGAGGTGTGTTACTGTCTTAAATTTAAAACGTTATGACTTTTCTAAAAATCTTCTAAATAGGATGACTCTTAAAAAGAAGATCAAAGCTCACATCTTTGTTCATATTAAAATATTGAAGCTTTTTTCTTCTTTTTAAGTGATATTAAACCAACTATTCCAAATTCAAAATTTATTTTTATGCATGACCAAAAATAATCTTTTTTAATATAAATTTTTACAGATTGGTTTATCTTTCCTAATAAAATTGGACGTGAGGTGCTCCTACTTTTTATTGCTATTAATAATTTTTCTGAATCTTTATATTTCTTCTTCATAAATTGTGTTTAATCAAGTGCCTTTTAATAATATTCAGTTTTGTTTGATGGTTTCCCTCAGAACATCACAGAGAATGTACTGATAAATGAAGCTTACTGGGTATCAGTTACAAAAGAGGTACTACACTTAGAAAGTTTTGATGATTTTAATGTAAAGTTTTTGCAAGATACAAGAAAGTTTTTATGATTTAGTTTTTTGGATTTCAGTAACGGTAAAATCTTATTTGGCCCCGTTAGCGATGCATCTGTCCTCGATAGATGTGGACCGTCCGCGGTCTCGGTCGCTAGACGACTGACGATGTGTTGTTTAACCCTTTTGGCTTACAGTAGTATAGTAGTTTTCTACTAGATAGTAGGCGTAGACCACTAGGGTGTTATGGATTAACTTTTCTATCAATTATCAAAGTTAGTACTTTTGTGCAAGAATGACCATCTATATTATGCACACTATCTAATCAATAACAAGTATTTTTGCCTGAACTTAGCGATGTCTTCGTAGAGACATTTTTAAACATTGACTTGTATTACGAAAGTAAATGTAAATATTTTTTGATTAAGAGTTTCCTACAGCCCGCCACAAGAGACGAACGGGGCTTTTGTTACTTGAGTATTTGTTAAATTAAAAGTATTGTATTTAAGAATGAAAAAACTTTTGCTATATTTAATATATTTAGTGTAATTAAGTTTTCTCATTTATAGAGGAAATATTTTGATTACTAGTGGAGGTTGTTATAATGCATTTACCTATATGTTGTTAATTTTATTGCATTCGTACGTCAACAACCAATCGCAGTCCGTAGAGGAGAACGGCCAGAAGGAGGTAGGCACTCCCTGTCATCAGACCGTGTGAGAGGTGATGAATGAGCGACGAGGAACGACCGACTGTTTCAAACTGATGGCACGGAATCGTAACGATTCGTTTTCATTATTACAAGCTTAAAATACTTCACATATACATATAAATACAAAGAATACTATGCAACGACGAGGAGTTTTCCTATTTCCTGTATAAACTATTTAATCTTTTGTACGCTTCCGTGCTGTTTCTATAATTTAACATGATTCCTAATTTAATAAATTATTTTGTCTAATTAATACATTTATTGCGACAATAAATATGAATTATCTGACACTGAAACATAAATATGATTTTTAAAATATTAATTAATATAACTTTGATTAAACGTTTGAAATAATGCAGGTACTTAATTTGATCAAAGTGATGAATGCTACGTCTTGTGATGATGACTATGATTTTTCACGTTTGTTCACTTTCATTTAAAAAAAGTATTTATAATGTTAACAGATTCTTGCAATGGACCGGAAAGGGTACCAGCCCATCTAGATTGTAGTGGGTTTTAGTATAAAGTGTAGTGTTTTTTATACGATAAAATCGTAATTTTTACTCTGTAGAGTGCTAGAGATTGTTATGAAAAATCATTTAAATTAGAATTATTCAGATTATGTAGTTCGTAAACATTTTACATATCTAACGGGGCGTAGATGCTAGCTCAAAAAATTAACTATTTGCTAGACTTAAGAGAATTTTAAATGTTTATAATATTCAGTAGATACCTACTATGATATATAATAATATGGGTTGAGTAGTGGTAATCATTAATTGTGCATTGATATATAAATTTATTTAATACATTATAACTATCATTACAGCCTATACAGTCCACTGCTGGACATAGGCCTCCACAAGTTTTCGCCAAAAATAACGTGAACTCATGTGTTTTGCCCATAGTCACCACGCTAGGCAGGCGGGTTGGTGACCGCAGTACTGGCTTTGTCGCACCGAAGACGCTGCTGCCCGTCTTCGGTCTGTGTATTTCAAAGCCAGCAGTTGGATGGTTATCCCGCCACCGGTCGGCTTTTTAAGTTCCAAGGTGGTAGTGAAACTGTGATATCCCTTAGTCGCCTCTTACGACACCCACGGGAAGAGAGGGGGTGGCTAAATTCTTTAGTACCGTAGCCACACAGTACAATATATTATAACTATAACTTACGCCATTTTGATTGTTTTTACATAACTTTTTTATTTTTAACAAATTTTAGATTTTATTATACAAATATATATTATTCTATGGTAGATTAATATTTATAATTTAAAAAAAAAACTTAGAAATTTTCAAAACTTTCAGATGCGAATAGCCAGATTACTGGGAGTGGCTGGTACTGACGTTCCACTTTCAGAAATTCAAGCTTTAATGACTCCATATAAGGTAATAATTTAAAACATATGTAAAAATATAAATAAAATAGGTTTACTAATTATATATTCGTTTACTGTAGATCGGCGTCAACGGCTACGCGTTTATCGTCACAAACAACGGATACATCTTAATACACCCGGATTTGAGGCCTGTTGTAAGTAGTTGAAATGTAATTATTTATTATTTTTCGACCGCCATAAGCCTATGAATAATTTCATCATTTTATACCTTAAATCTTAGGAGAACGAACTGAGTGATACTTAAATAAAGGTGTTGTTTTATTTAACGTACTTATCTCTGAGGGTGAGGTTAGTTAATCTTTTTTAAGAACAACACATTACAATTCATATAAGTGAAGTAGCAACCTTAATGTAAATAAAATATGGTGGAAAGACGAAATACATTTAAAATATAAATGAAATAACTAATGATACAGACAAAGTATCTCTTTTTTCAGTTTCAACAAATATTAAAACCGAGTTACAATAGCGTCGACATGATAGAAGTTGAATTGTTTGATGACGAAAGAAGCCCTAGGAACTTCAGCAAGGAATTGACAGCGGTATACTCACACCACTTGTCACTTTAATAAAGAATATTATTAGTATTATAAGCCTATTTACAAAATTGAAATGCTGAATATCGTATTATAGTTTTAAATTTAGAGATTTCTTTTTAATCTAAATTTTTTATGCAGCCTTATGCTTTTTTTTAGCTCCGTAAAGAAATAATTGATCAGAAAACTGGAAACAAAATAGTAAATATAAAATATCATATGGAAGACATGGTAAGACATAATTTCATAATAAACACGTATTTTGTTTCGTTACGTCTTGTAAAATTAAAAGATGATGCTATTTTCTATATTATAATGAAAATAGAACAGTTTTCATAGTAATTGAAAATGATTAGCAATTACTTTATGTTTTCAGAAAAGAGTATCGCGCGGAAAAAGACACTATTTTTGGACTGGTATAAGTGATTCGCCGTTTACTCTTGTTGTATCCATTCCCGAAAACTATGGCCGTCATCGTATAACGCCTCCACCTACTGATGATATCCATCGAATAACTTTAACGTCTAAAAATATATCCGCACGCCAATATCTCTCGGATAAATGGAGCATTCATCCCGATTGGTACGTAATATACGATACGAACAAAAATAGAATACACTGATCTCATCATTCATGTTTATCGATAATTTTAACATAAAATACGGATATAATAAAGATCTTCGTGTAGTTTGAATATTGATATGTATAATTTATGTTTACTCTGTATAATATGTTACTAAATCTTTTTAAAGATGATATTGTATTAAAATATATTTATTTATTTGCACGGAGTAATCATGGACACAGTAGTTCGAAATTTGAAACACTATTTGCGCCATAAAAGCCATTAAAAGCGTTGATTTTAATGTTTGCAGGCAAACGAAAAACAAAAATCGACTTAACTTATATCGACAAGTAATACAACGTAGGTAGACGAAAAAATAGTCAAGTAAATACGCATTATCAAAGATTACTCCAAAAGTTGTAATCAGATCTCGATGAAATTTTAATGTGACCACATGATAAACATCGGCTTTCGATTATAAAATAAATTAAAAAATCATCAAAATCGAATTTCCCTCGATTTCTCTGGGATCCCATCATCAGATCTTGGTTTCCTTATCATGGTACCAAACCCAGGAAATCGCTTTTCAAAAAAAAAAATATCAAAATCGGTTCATTAACGACAAAGTTATCCCCGAACATACATAAAAAAAATATATATATACGGTCGAATTGAGTAACCTCCTCCTTTTTTGAAGTTGGTTAAAAATGACGCTGCAACGAATAGAAGGGGAGTAATACTTAAACTTGAAAGCGGGTGAAACTGTTGATCGTCTATTGTTGTATTACAAAATATTTTTGTTCATTAAATAAACTTGACGACGCGTTGGCGCAACGGTCACAACACTGATTTGTGGCTGTTGTGCTGGCGGTTGCGGCTTCGATTCCTGCACATGACAAACATTTGTATTGGCTATACGGATGTTTGCCGTGGTCTGGGTGTTTGTCCTTGTGGGTCTTCCCACCGTGCCTCGGAGAGCACCTTAAGCCATCGGTCCCGGTTGTTATCATGTATCCAACCCGCATTATAGCAGCGTGGTGGATTAAGCTCTGATCCTTTTCCTACACGGAGAAAGAGGCCAGCAGTGGGATATTACATTATGAAGCGAAATAAACTTTGTTACTGTATGTTAAAACTAGGCTATATTGCCGTCACTACGAGCGGACATTTTCATCACCTGAGGAAGAGTTGCTATACTTCTTGGAGAGGGTTGCGAAACCTGGTTGGCGCTGGCCAGCAAAACCGCGACCACCTGAACATCACAAGAATAAAGGACACGAAAGGCACGGTGAAGGTAGGAACTTTTATTAGCAGTTTCGATTAATCTTTTACCTCTTAAATTTGGTATGAAATTTTTAATTCGACTATCGATTGTTTCCTATTGCACTGACAAAACTATAGGTATAGGAAATCGCGAATGATGGAACTTGTATATATGTATATGTATATTCGTATTTATCAGTAGTTTTGTAGCAGGAAGAATTCAGCATACTCTGTATTAATTTTTTTTTAACCCATTTTCAGGTACAGAAGCGAGAGAACGAAATAAATCGCCAAATATTGCTCAACGAAATGAGTACTATTGTGAGTCTTTAGTCTAGCATTTTAGTACTGATTATGAGTTTAGATAAGTGAACAAAAACTATTTATGAAACTTAAGCCTTTTAAAATATATGTAATTTTGTATCTATATTTTACTTTTTAGGCGATCATGGACTAATGCAAGCTCTGGTGTATGACGCCAGAAACACAGCGTGGTTTAACAAGAGCATATCGGATTCCGCATCGGATGACAAGGCGTAAGTTCCCATTTATCATTTTTGTTAAATATAAAAAAAGATAAATTAAATTGCAAGTAAATATAAACTATACACGTGTGATGCAAAAAAAAAACTAAATGTCCTGTCGGACAATATTTGAATTTGAATCGAACACCAACTCTACATACTATAACAAATTCAATAATAAAAACAGTCACTACAAATATAAGTAATGCATATGACGATCCCATTGATCAGATATATTTTACTTTTGATAAAAAAAATTGACTATTCCAAACATTTTATGTTGCTATTTGCCCGGATAGCCCATTGACTAAAGTGATTGGATTATTACCGAGGTAAAGTATTACGCATGAAATAGAAATAATCTTATGTACAATCTATTGTATCAGCCTCATTATTAGTAAAATATGGCCTAGTTATCGCGATATTTCCCGCGAATATTATTATTCTGAGAACTTAAATATAAAAAGTAGTCTATAGGTTCATTTTGCCGTTGACTTTATTCAGGATTGAACGTTACGAAATTTCTGTTTAATATATTTGTTATTATTAATATTAGTAAGATTGTATGGCTACAAACTATGGGTTTGTAAAACAAAAAGAACTTTCTATAGTACTCGTATATACATGTATTTTTATAAATAACACGTTATATTAAGTGATATTGATTATTCTGATATTGTAAGATCTTATGTTATTTTCGGTAACAATTTTTATGCAATCCAGGAACAAGTAAGTATAAGGAGTTAGGTTTGTTATCCCACAAATGCTAAGTGTTCATGCAGCCAATGGATGGAAAGTAAGATCAGAAAATTTCAATGAAATTTTGCAACACTTTCGACGATATAAAATTTTGATTTTTCTATATTTACGTGAAAAGAGACTGTATCTGGTGTAACTTAAGCATAAGAAAGAGTCCAAAATACAGCCTAAAATACTAGCCAATATATGTAGAACAAGTTCGTAAGACTAAAATTAATGCTTATTTATTTATTATCTGTCTAATAAACTGTAAAATTTTATTTAAATTGATAAACAATTACTAGTTGGGAATATGATTCAACTACCTATCTCAATTGAAAATAAATATGATCAATTCCAAGGCTAAGTTTACTAGGTAATTCACATTATTGCTCTATCGAATAAGTGAGTTATGCTCGCATGATGAATTACGAAAAAAAAATATATATATATATGTTGTGCCACGAAGTTCCTTCGGATAGTATAGAAGCAACACAATTTGAAAAAAAAAAATTTTTGAATTTTATATATATTTTCTAGTTCTTGATTTTTTTTTAATTTTGTTGATTTGTTTTTAATTAAGTACATAAAAGTATTTAGGAAATTTAGTATTTTAGAAAATAACAAATACCGTAAAATAAAATAAATCAAACATAATAATAATAATTCAAACTATTAAGTGAAATAAAAAAACATATGGCTTTATTTATTTTTGTCGACAGTATAAAATTACATAAATAATTTAAAAAAAGTTTACTAGTGAAATTTAATTTTACAAACGTCATATTATACAGTCATGTGACTGATATTACGTCACTTCCGTTATATATTTTTCTTACGGTTTTAGTATCACATTTTTTTTCAGTTCGCTCGCCCAGCCAAATGTCAAGCTTGCCGTAAGGAACTTCGTTCCAAAAATAATATATTCATCTCACAGATTTTGCTCACATAGATTGCCTACGTATTACATTGTAAATCAATTTTTTTTTTCTTGATTGGGTGTATACGACTGAGTTACGTAAAGAGTTAGGCTTGACACTAATAATTGCGATTGTCCATAGGGCGGAATTTATACAACGTTTTGGCTACATAGTTGCTTTCCTCGCAACTCATAGCGGTTTAACACGTTGGCAAACTCATCCTCCGAAGGACCGCGACGACAAGTAAGCTTATTACTGACCTTACCTATAGAAATAAATCATTTATCTATTTCAAAATAAACTTGTCACTGTTTTTCTAAAAATTTTCAATTCTCAGTGAGACAAATTATTTTTCTTTGTCTTAAAACTGTCTTCTTATTTATGTAACTTAAATCTTTTTTTAAGCGATGTAATTACCGATGGATAGTATATTTTTTCTACTTAAACATACACAGTATTCATAGTTTTGTAAAATAAATTAAAATTTATTTGTCAATTAGACCCGAGTTTGGTAAGCAGTGGCCTCGCGCAATAGACGAGGTGTGGTACCGTCGAGCCGTAGAGCAGCACTATGTGGATCCCCTTAGTTTCGTGTACAGCGTGGACTTAAGTACGGAGAAGTTCCCTCTGAACGTCAGCTCGGCTATGGTGACGGCCGCACACGCCGTGTTTCATGGCGATGGGCATAAGAAAACGCCAGCAGCCGTTGTGGGTTTTCAATTTAAGCATGAGCGTTTGAGCGAGTGGTTTGAAAATATTACATCATCGGTAAGTCTTTCTTAAAAATATTTTGACGATAGCTTTAAAATCACGAATTCGAGCTATACCAAATAAATATTATAGAAAATATAGTTTAGGGAAGTGTTGAAGTACTTATTAGAAATTTAAACACGGTTAAATCATAAAACCGAAAGCTCAGGGAGGAAGCGAAATAGTAATAACAAATGCGTCTGAAACCGAGTGAATTTTTTAGTTTAATTTAATTATACTTACCTAGTTGATAGTTGGCACTAATGACTTTGTTTCATTTCAGTGCGAACATAACAAGGAGTGTGTAACTTGTTTGTCAGATAACTGGGACTGTTTCTTAGTAGACAGTAATGGATGGATTGTTGTTAGTAAAGACACCAGTCAGACTGGACAATTTTTTGGAAAGGTAAATAAGGTTAAAAGAGTTGTTCACGTTATGTTCGTTTAACATGCAAAATATTTAATATTTTTTGTAAAGGTAAGACCTGATATTATGATGAAGCTGGTAGAAGATGAAATATTTAAGCCGATCCACATTATCGACTATCAAGCAGTTTGTTTTAGAGAGAAAAAAGTCACAAATCCAGCAAACAGTTTGTTGACGGTACGTATTTTTTATATATATAGATAGGTATAATAAGTGTTTTGTTAACATATATCTTAAATTTATTCTACAGATATATGAACCACATTCTATTTTGATTTTAGCCCCTGGAAAACTTACGTCTTATAATGGCATGGTTTCTTGCTACCACAGTGTGGATTTACAACTCTATAGGTGTAGGGTTAGCGCAAGCGTCGAGTTATTCTTTCGACTATGGTATGTTTTTTTTAAATAATGTAATAAATGTTTGTGTGTTTAATATAATTGTTTATATGCATTATAATTAATTACCTACACAAAAAAAACAAGATAAATGTTATAGTGATATTGTTAGAAATTATATTTAAAAAAAATATATTAGTCGATGTCGTTATTGCGAGTTGTCAGCATGTTCTGTGAAATTTTGCATGACAACGAGCATTAAGTCAGTCTATGTTGTTGATTATATATATACATATATGTGTTATAACTTGATGTGCTTTGACTTAAAAAGTTACTGACTGACATAAAATTAATACATCCTATTGTTCATAATTAGAAATGAACACTATTTTCAATTGTTCGAAAACAAAAACTGTATAAGGATATTTCTTTTCATCTCTCAATTCTATTCTTCAAACTCACAATATTATTCCGAATCACTGTTGCACATTTAGGATTAAACTACTCGAGTGCATGTTCTGATCTTATATTAACGCGGGATACTTTTAGTACCTATTTAGTTAATATCAAAATTCTCTCATGGAGTCAACAATTGGATGTAGCCAAAATGTTCTATGACAGTAGTAACGACTCCATCTTGTTTTCAGAGTTTCTTACACCCACTGGTGAGTTTCTAGATCGAGCACAGTAGACAGTGTTGTTCAAATGGCACTGATGGAATTTTCGACCATTTCAATGTTAAATCGTAGATTAATATTCGGAATGTGCATGTTTAATGATTTTTTTTAATTCCCACATTATTTGTACGGAAATTATCCTTTTGATTACCGTTAGAATATCGTTCAACGATTACAATGGCGGATTTATTACTGTGGCATTGTTTTACGTCTGGTAGAAGCTGTTTATTAGTCTTGCGCAAAGTAGTTCGCGACCGGGAGCGCTCTTTCTAGTTCGCCTCTCCTTCGCGAACTAGTTCGCTCTTTTAGTTCGTCAGCTCCCGTCTCGAACTAGAAAGTGGCAGATTTTTCGCTCACATTGTGACTTCATTCACGCGTTCTTGTTCTTATAAGTGATTGTGTGATATATAGGTATATCAAAATAATCAACACAAAATCTTTTATTGATTGGTTTTACATAGCACACACACTTCAATATTGCCGATATTATAAATATTAAAAAAAAACTCAACTTTAATTTGTTAACTAAAAATTATTAGTTATACATAAAAAATAACGATGGTTTGAATGAGATCGAGTAATAAAGCTATTCTTTGTACTTATAATTAATTATACTTTTATCAATCAGTAATCAGTATATAGTTCGTATTATTCGTATCTAAGGAGCACTCTTAAACTCAATCAGTACCAAGCGGTGACGCGCTCTCGCTCATACATATGACGAACTAACGAACTAAGGAGCGACGCATTTGGGAACTAGTTCGCGTAGTTCGCATTTAGGAGCGCTCTTAAGAACTAGTTCGTTCGCGAACTACACAAGACTACTGTTTATTGCATGCAGACTCCACAAGGTGGTGTGAAAAAGTAAAATTCGGTGCTTTTCATTTAAAATATGTTTTATTTAAATGTCGCATTCAAGTATCATTGTCATTTTAACCACTTTCAGGAAGCATTTAAATTCTTCCTGCTTAAGTCATTTCAACAATTTCATTAAAATCTTTGAGTAATACTGCATGAAACTCCTAAAAACATTTCCTTGATTAATTGAAATAAAACACTGTTCATTCAAAAGGCTTAACGGTTTTATAAATTGTTTGTACTTTTCTAACATATTTAATTGTATATAGTTGTATTTATAATTTAAGTCTTTACGCTGCCAATTATATTTTTTTCTCCAGTTAAATATAACAGGAATGTATTAGAACCTTTGCATTTTTAAATACAAATTCTAAACATCGAAAAAAAAGTGTGTGTACTTATGTACGCACCTAAGAAGTTATACTTCATTGGCTAGCTAACTTCACGTTGCTAACTTCGTCTTCGTTGATTAGCTAACTTCAGGATGTCAGTTTTTTTCGTGACGGTGTGCGCGCGCATTGTTAAAATTTACTCTCATAATTTTTCCCTAAAGAGCCTTTCCCTAAGCTAAAAGAAGTATAACTTCGAAAATCTTTCATCTGCATGTAGGAAAAATATGTTTATTAGGTCGTTTTAATATACCCATCTTTTTTTTAATGTAGTCGCCTATCAAAATTACGAGAATGACGAAGATACAGATGATCCATCAATGTCGAAACCACCGACACGTATGCTGGAGAGAGATTTCGAGAAGCTCGTCCTTATAAACCGGACACGCCCAACACCTTGCGATAGGGAAATGTATCTCTACCAAATGGATTACAAAAATTTGGACGAGAAACTAAATAAGCCAGTGCACGAGTGCGATAGGCCATTCTACGCACAGCTGGTAAACTACACGAACATGCTACTAGTGGTCGTCGATGCGATGTGCGCAAAGGTCGAAGTGCCCATATTTTCCATCGACGCGACTGAAGTCCAGTACAATGAGTCGCTGCCCTGTTTGAAACACATGCACCCGTTCTACAGGAAACAACCTAATTCCTGCATACGAAATCATACAGAAGTACGTACTATTTTTACTATTTGGTTTTAGTTTAGGGGATATATTAATTTAAAATCGACTAGATATCTCGCACATAAGTTACAAAAAAAAATTCCAGCAGGAGGTAAAACAGGCCAATAGGACTAACAACCTTTCACCTCAAATAATAAGCTACAACCCTTGTCTTTTTTAATATTTAGAATAAGTTTAGTATATGACTGCCATGTACATATGAATAAAAGGTCCCTAAATTAAGATATATAAAAAAAAACGGTTGGTTCCACAGATAGTGAACGTAAATATGCGACATTTAAAAAGAGATTGATACTTAAAAAAAGTGTGTGTACTTATGTACGAACGTAAGAAGTTTTACTTCATTGGCTAGCTAACATCACGTTGCTAACTTCTTCGTTGACATGCTTACTTCAGGGTGTCGGTTTTTTTAATAGAAATATAACTTCAAAAATATATCATAAAATTTCATCTATTGGATACCCGTGGTCAGTCAGATAGCATTATCGGCGATTGGTTAAACAGGCCTTTCAATTATAGCACATTCAGTCAGATCCTTTACGTGAACTTTTCATAAACTGTTCTATAATAGTGATTATTTTAATTTTTACCCAACATCCAATAAAATTTATGAAGCAGAAAATGTATTACAGCGAGAATTTACTCGTGCAAGTCTTTATAAAATCTTCTTGAATATTTCCAGGAAAGCAACATCGACATGTGCGGACGCGGCAGTTTACAACAAAAAAACATTCTATGGATACCTTTAGGCATTATTTTATTCATTCAGTATTACTAATTTTTAAATGAAAATTTAAGTAAAGTATTAGAAAAGTACATATTTTCTGCAAATTAGTTACATATAATTTTATTGTGAACTCAATAGTTAACATTTAAAAATAGCTTTTGTTATAACTCCGTTACTTTATTTTGAGATTATATTAATGAAAGTTAACATATCAACAAGTAATTATTGTATTCCTATTACATATTTTAATTAATGCGTCTCAAATTGGAGCATACTATCATATCAATTAGAATCATAAGATTTTCTTATCAATTCTTGAAATTTTAGAATTTTATTGATTTTAAATGTAAATAAAAAAATATTTAGGATTATTCGAATTTCAATGTGACAAATAATAATAAATAAAAATATCTAATTAATCTTATTTGATGTATACTTTTTAATATGTGTAATAAAGATATAATAAAGATATTAATGTTTTAGGGCTATCATCTAGAACAATATTTCACATTGTTTATTTATTCCGTCCTATTTTTTTACTTATTTTAAGTGAAGAAAACCATGTTATTTAAAGTTGTATATATTCTCTTCTTGTTATTTTCATTAAATGTTTTTTTGATATTATGCTAAATTGTAATATTCTATTATTGCCCTATTCATCATTATAGATTTAGATAATGCTTTGAATTTCTCGTCTATTTAAAAATTTATACATTAAAATATTTATTTATTTATAAAAATTGTGATTGATTTGGTACAAAATAAAAGAAATATCATATTTCATGATTTTTTTATTTAACAAAAACGATATTATTTATAATCTTATTAACTTATGGACTTTTTGTATAGTTCCTTATTGTTATTTATGTATTAATAACATTTTTGACATTTATTTTAAAAATTTAATTTATCATGAATGATATTAAACTTTAATGAATTTCTATTCAAAGAAAAGAAAAATATTAACTTTAACTACTAGTTTCTGCTTTATATCTAGCAATGAAATCACTTATCTCAGCCATTACAGCCTGATACCGTTGATGTCGCAGCAGAGACTCCTGTAATGTTTCAAGTTGTTCGCCACCCTCCATAAAGGTCTTCAAGCTATGAGTGGTACCACCACCCTCTCTATGTTCTGTTACTCTATCTTGGGGATAGTTGTATGTTCTTATTTTCTCATTTCTATTACTGGAACCAATCTAAAATTAAAAATTTTGTTAGTAAAATAAGACGCAATATGTAACGCTTTTGTAATATATCTCATTCCCTTATTAGTATTACTGTTGTTGTAAGTACAAAAAGGAATAGTACAATGATAAAAATATTGTGGTAGTAAAAACACTAAAGCAAATTCATAATCTTATACAATAAGAACAAATTCTATACCAAGAAAATATATCACACCCTTTCGTTCTGGCACTGTCAGACAATTTTATCAAAATCAATATAATATATCAATATATATATTTTTCCTTTAAACATGGTCAAAAATATGTTAAAATGTCAAAAAAGTTAGTGTTAAAAATGGGTCACTACTATACAATTACCTGTGATTTTCTTTCCTTGTTGATCTTTGACGATTGTTCTTCTTCTTGCTTCTGAAGTAACAATGATCTTAACTTTTGTAAGGCAATTTGTCTGTTTTTAATTTGCGATCGACCTTCTTGACATTCAACTACTGTACCGGTAGGAATATGGGTTATACGGACAGCACTGTCCGTGGTATTCACATGTTGCCCCCCTGCACCACTAGCTCTCTTAGTCTCTATACTTAAATCTTTATCGGGAATATCAATTTCAACTTCTGTAGCTAAAGGTAACACTGCCACAGACACTGTGCTTGTGTGTATACGGCCGCCTTTCTCTGTTACAGGTATTCTTTGGACACGATGCACGCCCGCTTCTATTTTCATTAATTCTGGAACTCCATACCCTTGAACCAATAAAGAACCTTTCCTGATACCACCAATGTCAGACTTCTCAAACGATGCTATGTCGACTTGCCAATTTTTATACTTAGAATATTCGTGATATAAGTCGAATAGTTCTTTCGCGAAAAGCATTGCTTCTTGCCCACCAGCACCTGCTGTAACCTCAATCATGACACCCCCCTCGCTTAAATTAGGCTCTAAAAGTATAGACTGCAGATCGACATCAACCTCTTTTATTCTCGATAAGTATATCTGAGCTTCTTCTTTGATCATCTTTTTTATTTCCTCATCTTTACCGTCTCGTTTGTTAAGCTCTTTGAGCGATTCTATACTGTCGAAAAGAGCAATTCTTTGCTCCAAAACATTCACTATAGGCTTTATTTCATGCAGACGTTTTGTTTCTTCAACGCTTTTACGTGGTTTGGTATGCAAGTTATCGTGTTCGATTATCAAATGTTTTAAATATGTTTGTATTGCCGGGTCGGACAAATTTATAGCAATCTGTGTTGAATATCGTCGTAGCAACTTAAAATTATCAAACTTGCAGAATGATCGCAAAAACGTTAATCTTGATAATGACATATTATATAATTTGAATGGTTTGTGGTTATAATTAAATAAAATTTCGAACTTTTTAAAATTTACAAAACCAATTTCTGATTGTCAAAACATTTATATAATTGACATATGACAAATCACCATAGATAAATCACCATAGTTAACTAGATTAGAAGACAGATAACGTAGCTTAAACATTTTTCCAATGAATTTTTAATGACAAAAAAATTTCATACTTCTTTGATAAAAATAAATTTATTATTATTGTTTTAATCATTAATTATAATAAATCGACCTTTGTTTCAAAATGAATTATTGAAGCAGTGGCACCATCTCGTGATGGATAGCTCTACCGTGTGATGTAAATTTGTCACTAGATGGCACTGATTTCAAAACTAAGTATATTAGATTAAATAAATGCTTATGCTTGTCTTGTATATAGTCATTCAAATATGACGATCGTCTTTTCTTTTATAAATTCATGACTACCTACTTAGATATGGAACATTCTGTAGCGCTTTAATACCGCGCATACCTAAATCTTAGTCTGCAAAAAAATCTACCAAAATTCATCATCATTCACAGCGATATATCAGTAACTAAGATCTGTAATATGTAAGTTATGGTCCAGATGTTTATTTTGTTTTAAAAATTTCTTACTAAAGGAACTAAATTGTATAGTTTGTACGGTACCTACTTATGTAGATTTAGCGCAAACATAGCTAGCTATAAAAGTTTAAATGATTTTTTTATAATTTCTAAAACATATCATAAAATTAAAAGTTTTTTTTTTATTCATGATTTTTATTACAGTCTATTGATACCTATACTTTTTCACTAATAATAGATAAGAATGAACGGCAGTGCAAATCAAGCGGAATGCGGGGAGATTTACTGATTAATAGAATATGTAATAGGTACCTATATAATGGAAAATTAACGCTGAATGTATAATAATCATTACGATAAAGTTTTCACCACTAGTTTAACTTTCTATATATCTGCAGGAGCATACGGAGGCAAAATAATGAAAGTCTATTAATAATAATAAAAAAGTAAAAGAAAAACGAAACGGTAGGTACCTATGTAATAAATGCAGTTGTCCAACCATTTTCCAAACAGAATGTTCGATTAGTCACTTGATTACTTTATGAATTACAAAAATTCTAAGTTACAATTTTCTTTTCTTTTGTCAATTGCTTACGTTTATCTCACTTTAGACAAATATTCGTCCAACTGTACTTTTTGATATCTGTGGATAAGTTTCTGTACTGTGTCTTCCATTTTTCTTGTCGCTTTCATTGGTTCTTACTTTGATATTGGTAACAGCTAAGATAACATCTTTGGCTAAACATAACTTGAATAAACAAAAATATTACTATTCGTAAGTTTAGCTGTAATTGTTCGAATCAAGAATCTTAAAACATGAAACAAATATCCTAAATTAAAACTCTGCCAAACTGTTTAAATATGCGGTTTACATAGATAGGACATGCAAGGTAACTTCACTAACGAACTAACGTTAATAGATTAAATTAACACACGTTATTTTTTTCACATAAGTAGGTAGCTACTATATGAAACTTGAAAAAGCACCTGTCTAAAAAAAATGGTGCAATTATTTTCTAGTGTTTATTTATAGCAAATCTTCGTTAAATATTCAGATAAACTTATTTTTCTACTAGCTGACCCGGCGAACTTCGTATCGCCTAACAGTCGATTCTTTAATTTTATTAATTTTTTTTTTAGAATTTTTCTCTCCGTAAGAACCATCCTCGTACTTCAAGGAATATTTTAAAAAAAGAATTAGCGAAATCGGTCTAACCGTTCTCAAGTTTTGCGCTTAGCAACACATTCAGCGACTCATTTTTATATTATAGATGTCTATTTATGTAAATTAAAAATGTTATAAACAATATTGAAATCGCAATATTCCTTAATGGACTGAAAATATAACGAATTTATTGAATACAAATAGACGAAGTTAATTACATATCTAACTAGCTGACCCCGCAAACGTTTCTTTGCCATATATGTTATTAACCCGCTTAATCCCCCCCCCCCTTATAACTTAGGGGTATGAAAAATAGATGTTGGCCGATTCTCAGACCTACCCGATATGCCCACAAAATTTTATTAAAATCGATCGAGCCGTTTCGGAGGAGTTCAATGTTTAACACCATGACACGAGAATTTTATATATTAGATTATAATTACAATGACATTGCGGTAACAAATCAGTTATATGTCGGTATTCAAGCTACACATGGGCAAAAATACGTTTTTGACAAGACATGGCCTAATCATATACCTACATGGTCCGCTATAAGCACTTAAGTGCATATTAATTTATGACCTTTTGCCTCGCATGCGGGTAATGAGGGGTCATTTCTATGTCAAATGTGATAGGAAAGTGAATTATAATGGGATTCCAATTTAAACATTTCTTTAGACGCGCGATTACCGCATTAACCGCAACGATTCGGCTATTGATAGAATTATTAAGTATATAAAAGAGGTTCGTTCTGGCGAACCGCAAGGCCAGAATTTTTGCGTTATCCCACATTCTCGCGTCGGGTTATTAGTGCTAATGACTAGCGAACCGACGGACAGCTATTGTTATCGTACAGACCACATAACTTCCTTTCAATTTTGCATGTGTCCATGTATTATAAGGCATGCCATTAAAATAGTATACATTTTTTTTTAATTACCTATATTTCGTCGAATCGACGTAATTTGTTTTAAATTATTAAAAAATAACCCGAGTAGAAATTTTTTGTGTTCCTTAGAAGGACCGGACCAGACATGTCCGATCTGGACCGAATAAAGTATGTGACACAGAAGATTTGTCTCGACCTGATCAGGATGACATGAGATTTTCTGATCGGGTCCAGATCAATCATCTGCATTAGGTACATACTTTGCTTGGTCCGTGTCGAGTATGCCCGGTCCGGTCCTTTTAAAAAACATGACTGTATATTCTTCAAAAAATTATTTAGTAAAAAATAAGTGAATCGTTACTATAAAAATGTTACTTAACTAATATTTGTTTTCGTTTATTTTTTCCAATGTATTATTTATTTTTGTTTTTACTTTTAATATCAATTATTTTTATTTATTTTTACTATCGCATTATTAATTAATGATATTTTATTTATACGGAAATCGTAATGCAATAGAATGGGTTCAGATAAATAAAATAAATGCAACATATTCATAGATAAACAGGTAAGTACTAATAATTTTCGTGCATACAGTTTTTTTATACTACTAGGTCGGCAAATAAGCGTACGGCTCACCTGATGGTAAGCGATTACCGTAGCCTATAGACGTCTGCAACACTACAAGTATCGCACGCGCTTTGCTGACTCTAGACCCAATCTCCCCCAGCACTCTCATCAACTTACACACCATAAGAAAACAACACTGTTTGAAAAAATTATTAGTACCTACCTATTATTCTATAGTTGTGATCTTCTGTAAGATCTCGTACTTCCCCAGGCGGGCTGCTCCATATTTTGAGCAGGATAATTCCTGCTGTGCCCTACTTTAGTTATCGATTTAATATATAAAAAAGTTGATATTTACTACTGTTATATAGTTATTAGTTTAGAATAACTTCTTTTAGTCTGCGACTAATAAGTAGGTAGTTAAAAAACATTTGATTCTAACAGCAAAATACAAAATTAAAAAGAGCTTTTCCATGAAACGATTATAATGAAAACTGGAACAATTTCTACAAATATCATTAAACGTTAGCATTTTATTATATTTTGTGGTTATTGTGCGTGTTCCATTATACTCTGAATGTGAATAATATGTAGGTAACATAAGTTAAAGTAATTTCGGACTAGCTTCGTGTAGCAATAATAGAAGTGAGCAAAATGACTTTTAAAATGATAAAAACGAAACTAAAAAATATCCAAATTTTATTATTGTGTTAAATTTTTAAAGCTAGCGTTAATAAAAAATATTGAAACTTTATAGAAATACCATTACTTTGTAAATCCTATGAAATATAAACTTGATTTATATAAATTAGTCTGTTTTAGGATATAAGTAAACGGATTATCGGAAATCAGTAAATAAATACAAATTTTTGTAAATAAGTAAGTCATAAGTAAGAGTATTGTACATATTTTGTAAAACTATAGATAAGTTAAGATACCCTTTATAGACATATAAAATTCAATATCATTATATCAGTACTTATTCTTGTACCTGAATAGTTTTTCCCATCAACTATTAATACGCCCGTCATTTTGACGCTATCGTGATATGAAGCCCGGAGCTATTTAGAGACCGTATCAAAATCGATACATCATATTTATTACATAGCACTAGTTACAATGACACGGTAGCTGCGCTGTCTGCTCACTAGTTTACTCAAACGGCATTGAATTAAATTGATAGCGTCTTATACGCGATAATGGCGCCTAATGCTGCATAATTACAGGCAAACTAGTTTTTGGCCGTATTTACATGATATGCAACTTGCGACTAAATTGTCTTTCTAATAGCACGCTTAAACATTGTTAATAGTAACGAAAAAAAGCGTGTGTGTGTAATTCACGCAGAAACGACATTTCTGAAAAGTCATAGGCAGTTAGGCCGTTGCGATTTGTTTTATGGACTATGATCAAGATCTCGTGAAAAAGGTCGTAAGCGCCATGCAAAACGCATTTTGAATTTTCATAAATATATAGAAGAGAATGAGCAAGCTAGTAAGCTGGGCCCCGCGGTTTCAACCGCGTTAATTTGACGAAGAATGTACTAAAATATTTTTGAACCATAACTGTGCAACTCGGACGACTTACAAAAGCGCGCGGCGCGACGTGACATATATTATATTCTAAATGTGACTAAATACAATTCAATACAAAGTTTATCTTCATAAAATTGCCTCGTTGGTAAAGTATTTTTTATTCGTAAGGATTCATATGGTTGATTAATCTATGATAGATCTTTTAATATCGCTCAACTCTGTCATCATTACAGCCTATACAGGCCACTGCTGGACATAGGCCTTCACAAGTTTACGCCAAAAATAACGTGAACTCATGTGTTTTGCCCATAGTCACCACGCTGGGCAGGCGGGTTGGTGACCGCAGTACTACTGGCTTTGTCGCACCGAAGACGCTGCTGCCCGTCTTCGGCCTGTGTATTTCAAAGCCAGCAGTTAGATGGTTATCCCGCCACCGGTCGGCTTTTTAAGTTCCAAGGTGGTAGCGGAACTGTGTTATCCCTTAGTCGCCTCTTACGACACCCACGGGAAGAGAGGGGGTGGCTATATAACTCTGTCATACATAATAATTATTGGGAAGCTTGAAACGTTTACGCGGCGCACGCAACGAAAGCTCTCAAGAAAAGAATATTTCTTCCTGTAGTAGTACCTCTTCTTATTAATGCTCAGCTTCTATTGGTCGTAGCGTGATATTATATAGCCTATAGTCGCCCTCGGTAAATGGACTATCTAACACAAAAAAAAATCACATCTAATCAGTACCTAGTTCCTGAGATTATCGCGTTTAAACAAACAAACAAACTTTTCAACTTTATAATGTTTACTAAACATATGATATAACAAGTTTTCTAATCAAAGTATTTTGAAAATCGGTCTACTTAGTAGGTTTTAGTTAATCCATTACAAAAAATTAAATAAAAAAAAAACTAAAAAGAGGTCCTCTAAAATTTAATATACCTACTAGTATAGAAGACGTAGGTAGGTACTAGAATCTACTCTCGACTTCTTTTAAATGTCTTCTGAAATACTTAGATATTTAAAAGTACTGTATATTAGGTATATACACTACATAACATAATTGAGTCTTCTTTAATAAAGATACATTTAAAATGAAAAATTTTTCAATTCATCAAATGTCGTACATGCGTTTCATTCCTTAGTGTCTAAGCTAGCAACTCCATTTATAATATTAATGAGTAAATTAGTCTTGTCAGACTCGTAAAGAGTTCCCAGACGATTAAAAATGTCTTTATATGAAAGCAGATAACGTGTTAGACACTTGTTATATGTTTGACGATCTGTGATCTTTAATCCAGAATTATGCTTGTTAAGTTATTTTTATTTCTAACTTTTGTAACAAGGAGTAAATGTAGGAGTTATTTTAAATTTAAACGAATTTTATTTAGTAAATTAGTATTAATTTTTTGCTATAGATTATTACTTCTCGTTAATTATGAAGTAGGAAAAACCTTGGCTTTACAGATTAGGTACTTCTTTAAATTTGAAAAAAAAAATACAAATGTTCATAAGATTGATAGTTATTTATAATACAAATTCGTTTAAACACGGCTGACTGATTTATTATCGCTATATTTATATTTTTTAACGTAGAAATAAAGTCTTGTATATATGGCTCTTTTGCAGTGTATGAAAACGCCCCACTGTTAAGCAAAATACTCTTTTCACGTTTTCATGAAGCATTAACGCTTTGTCTCCCACACTTCGCTTCATAACTATATACGAATAAGTTTTCAATCTCAAAGTATTTTTAAACAATGAAAAAATTAGTAGGTACTTGATATTTCAGCGGTAAAGAGTCACGTAAAACGTGACAGAAGTTAAAATAAAAACTTCGGTAATGACAATTGCATTTTTAAATATATTTATGATATTCAAAAGAAAGTATTAAAATGTATATGTAGGGATACCTTGCATAGACTCTTATTTATTATCTAAGTTTTATTACAGAAAATAATGATTTAAAAAGTGCGGAGCGCGTAAGTTCTTTAACTTTTTATACGACTTCACTGCTATTTGATTAAAATTAAGCTCGCGTAATGGTACGTTATTACATTTCGGTTCCTTTGAAGTTGAAAATGATTTTCGTTAGAAATAGGTAACACACGTAACATCTAGACGACGTTAGCCATTAATTTTCTTAACTTGTGTTGTTTTAGTTTATTAACTTCGCGTTAATGAAATTACCCTTAACTTGTTAGATCGCATAAATGAGCAGTTTGACGTAGCTTTAATTTAGGATTTCTAATTCAAATTTTTTGAAACGTGATTGGCTGAATCAAGTGACTAAACTTACTGATTGTGCCTTCTATTTTTTATTTAAACTATATGTAGCCACAGACGTTCTTGGCTATTTCCCTACCTAGGCAGAAACCAAAGATAGCGGCAGATAATCGGAATTGTTTATTACAATACAGAAAGCTATCCACCGATATCAGAAACTAACTTTGATAGTCTATTTTTATATTAGGAAACATACATAAATGCAAAAATATATATATATATATATATATATATATATATATATATATATAGTTGTTTAGAATGTTTACCAATATTGTTTATATTTAAATATCGTTGTATGTTTAATTAGTCCAGCGCTCGACAGATGGCGTGCGGATCAAAATAGATCGCGCTAAAACTTTATTTACGTGGTTATAGTATGTAAGATTAGTAATTGAAATAAACGAACGATCGAGCTATCGGAAGTCGGTGTCGGTGGTCGATACGTAGATCAGAATACTGTCGTGGTTTTATTTATTCAACCCTTCAAGTAGTTCATAACTAGTCCAAAGTCGACCCCCAGCCGCCGTAACACACCAAGTTATATACATTTGGTTCATCGAGCCGGACGGATCTGTTCCTGGATTTTTGATTAGTAACCCGTTGTTGGTTACACCCCCACGTACTCGCAGTGGATCGCTGCACGAGAGTACGTGCAAAATCCAGTTTCCAGGAGAAGACAGTACAACCGACGCGCCATCTTCCGGAGGATAGAAACGTCCAGTCCAAGCTTTCAACGAGCCTCAATAGTGGGCACCACCAGTCATTTGTATAGTGACAGATCAACCAACATCGCAGTGAGTCAGTGAAGTGCAATTGTAAGTACATTTAATATTCCTATCAAATAGTGCAGTGTATTAAAATCAAGTAATTTTGAACATTAAATACATCAAGATTTTAACTTAGAAAATATTTAAAGAAATTTGGACTTAGTAAATTTTATAAACTTTTATGAAGAGATCAAGGACTTAGTAGTTTAAAGTTAGTTATTAATTTAGTTGTAAGATTGTTTGCATGTTAGACTTAGAATTATTTTAGAAAAAACGAGGGAACGGGGAACCTATGCCCGATTTTTTGCCGAGTAACTTTATTATTTAAACACTTGTAAAATTTTCGGTAATTTTTAGACATATGTATTTCTACCCTCATTATTTTAGTTTTATTTTGTTGTTGTGATTTTAAGTTTATTTTGTTTGTTATTTTTACTACTTCATTTCATCAAGTTTACATTTATTGTAAACATTTTTAGGGAATATTTATAATTGTTTTAGTAAATTAAATATATAATAAATATCGTAACAATGGAGGGATTAGTCAATGTTTTGAAAGACATCCAAAATGTTATCCAAAAAGGTTTAATTAACTTTAAAAAGAGTCCTAAGGATAGGCTAACTGTAGAGTATATGGAAACTAGACTTGAGTTATTAGAAAATGATTGGGCTTTGTTTAAAGAAAATAATACAAAACTTCACGAAAATTACAAGGCTCAAGAGGTTAAACCTTTCGTTGATATTTATGATAGTGCTGAGGACACATATATTACTTATAAATGTTTAATAAAATCAATGTTAAATAAATGTAAATCAACAAATGAGCATAAAACTAATGAAAAATCTAATTTAAAATCAAGTTCAGTTAAGTTACCTAGAATAGCCATTCCTACTTTTAGTGGTAAATACAGTGAATGGACGACATTTCGTGATTTATTTGTGTCGCTAATAGATAAAAATGAATATTTAGACAATGTTGAAAAGATGCATTATTTAAAATTACACTTAACGGGTGAAGCTGAACAATTTGTAAGGCATAAAGAAATTTCTGATTTAAACTACTCTCAATGTTGGTTGCAGTTAGAAAAACGATACAGTAATAAAAAATATCTTTCGAATTGTATATTAAAAAGATTGTTTGGTCAGAAACGTATTTCAGTCGAGTCAGCTACAGGTATAAAGGAGTTGCTCGACACAACTAATGATTGTTTGAATGCGCTCACAAATTTAAAGGTTGATGTATCTACATGGGACATTATCATCATCCACATAATCGCTTTTAAACTCGATCCTGAAACACGTAAACAGTGGGAATTAAGTACAAATAATTACGACTCTAATGAATTGCCTACTTATGAGCAGTTTGCCAACTTTTTAGAGAATCGTTTTCGCGCTCTTGAATGTATAGAACCAAAAAAAGTTCATCATGCCGCCGGTCCACATTCGTCTAAAGCAATGGTAGCGGTTAGTGCCGGAGGGATACGTTGCGAATATTGCACCGAGTCACACAAACTTTGTTTCTGCAAGAAATTTGCGAAACAAACAGTTGAATTTAGACGTGATTTCGTTGTAAAAAATAATATGTGTTTTAACTGTCTAGGTAGTAACCATAATGTGTACAACTGCCGAAAACAGACAAAATGTAAAGTTTGTCAAAAACGTCACCATTCGTTACTGCATCCAAGCGGTGACATTGTTACTCAAAATCAAGATACTAAAGCAAATTTGACTACTATTAATGCTAGCTCATCAACTAGTACTAATCATGTAGTTTCGTGCTTATCTACAGATAAAGTACTCACGCCTCGACAGGTTTTATTAGCCACAGCGCTTGTAAAAGCCGAGTCCAAGGGGGGTGATTACAAACTAGTTAGAGCCTTGCTCGATCAAGGTTCTCAAGCGTGTTTGATAACAGAGTCCACAGTACAATACCTAAGACTTACTAAAATTCCTGTTAAAGGAATAGTATCAGGATTAGGTAATAGGTCAACCATTTCTAAGTATATGGTACATTTAAATATTCAGTCGCGTATAGATCCAGAGTTCAAATTACAAGTAACAGCTTATGTGCTTAGTAAAATCACATCATACTTACCTGAACAGAGCATAAATAATAATGTTTTTGAGTGGATCGACATGAATAATTACGATTTAGCCGATCCTCAGTTCAACCAATGTAATAAAATTGATATTTTATTAGGTGCAGATGCCTACAGTTGCATATTAAAAGAAGGCATAATGAGAAGTCCAGATAATGGTGTAATTGCTCAAAACACCAGCATAGGATGGATATTATCAGGTGCTATAAACAGATCAAACGATAGTTCATGTAGGACCCATTCTAATATAGCCGTAATGCATGCCCAAATGAAAGAAGATGAGATTCTTAAGCGATTTTGGGAAATCGAAGAAAAAATCAATAATAAAAAGATGCTTACTCCAGATGAACAAAAATGTGAAGAATTCTATAAAACTACTACCTCGAGGCAAGAAGATGGAAGGTACGTAGTAAGATTGCCGTTCCGTATCGAAGATCCTCAATTCGAAAATACACGTGCTATAGCTGAAATGAAATTTAAGTCATTAGAAAAAAGATTACAAAAGAACAAAAAATTAAAACAACAATATACAGATGTAATAAATGAATACTTACAGTTAGATCATATGAGACTTGTAAAAGAGGGTGACAACAAAAAGAAAGTGGCGGTTTACTTACCTCATCACGCTGTTATTCGAAACGACAAAACCACAACCAAAGTTCGAGTAGTATTTAATGCCTCTGAAAAATACGGTAAAGGTGTTTCGTTAAATGATACCTTGATAGCTGGTCCAACGTTGCAGGCTGATTTGAGATACACAGTGATGAAATGGAGAGTTTATCCTATTGGTCTCGTGGCTGATATTGTTAAAATGTATCGCCAGATAAGGATAGCTGAAAAAGACACTATGTACCAAAGAATACTATGGCGAAACGACCCTAAAGAAGAAATTAAGGATTACGAGTTGCTAACGGTCACATTTGGTACGGCTTCAGCACCATACCAGGCAGTTAGAACTCTGCACCAGATCGTGTATGATGAAGGTGAAAAATACTCAAACGCTGCTGATAGGGTTTTAAATAGTTTCTATATGGATGATTTGATGACAGGATGCTATAGTATTGAGGAGGGTTTAGAAATATATAAAGAAATGACAGAATTATTAGGAAAAGGTGGAATGTTATTACAAAAGTGGAATAGTAATGATCAGGAGCTATTAAAAAGGATAAGTTCAGTACGAATTGAAAAAGGTCTAAGGAAAGCGGAAACAGCAAATAAAATAGAAACTAAAGCAAAACCAGGACAATTAGGCAATGACAAGGAAAGGGTTATAGAAGATAAGGATGTAGATATAAAAATAGATAACATTATTAAGATTTTAGGACTTACTTGGAACCGTAGTAAAGACACATTCCAGTACACGGTGAATCTCCCGCAGCTAACAAATACACCTGTAACAAAAAGAGCTGTAATTTCAGACATAGCAAGATTATTTGATCCTCTGGGATGGTTGGCTCCAAGCATCGTGTTAGCAAAAATATTTATTCAAAAATTATGGCTTGCAGGAATCGGTTGGGATGAACAATTAAGCACGGATCTGGTACAAGAATGGCATACTTACCGTCAGGAACTATCTCTTCTTACCAAGGTTATGCTACCACGATGGCTTGGCACTAACCCAAACGATGATCTTGAGCTTCACGGGTTCTGTGACGCTTCCAAGGCTGCCTATTCAGCGGTAGTATACTTGCGAATGATTGATGTCACAGGTAAGATCAAGGTTGCTTTGTTGGTGGCGAAAACTAGAGTTGCTCCTATCAAGCAGATCAGTATTCCTCGCTTAGAATTGTGTGGGGCAGTTCTTCTTTCAAAGTTGTTGATAGAAACCGCAGAAGTATTGAAGGTCTCATCCAATAATATTTACGCTTGGACGGATTCCACTATTGTTTTGGCTTGGCTTAACAGTCACCCAAGCAGATGGAAGACATTCGTGGCAAATCGCACGTCAGAAATATTGTCATCCATGCAACCAACTCAGTGGTTTCATGTGTCAACCACAGAAAACCCAGCAGACGGTGCTTCACGAGGAGTTTTACCCAGCTTACTTCTTGGGGATACACTTTGGTTTTCTGGACCGACATTTCTAAGGGCAAAATTAAATATAAAAAGTAAAGGATCAGAAGAATTTAAAACAGAATTAGAACAAACAGTTAAAGTTCACGTTGCAGTAACATCAACTAACGATTGTGACATATTTACAAGATTTTCATCTTTATCTAAACTTCTTAGAGTAATAGCATATTGTCGTCGTTTCTTGAATAAACGATCTATTAAAACAGAGTATTTACAGAAAAAGGAAATAGACCAGGCATTAGAATGCTGTATTAGAAAAACTCAAGAAAGTATATTTACAGAAGAATACACGCAATTACAGGAAAAAGGATTTTTACAACTAAAATCAAGTAAATTAAAGTCGCTCTGCCCTTATTTGGATGATAAAGGTTTGATTAGGATTCAAGGGAGGTTAGAAAAGTCTTCTTTAAATGAGGAAATGAAGCACCCAATAGTGTTACCAAACAATGCTCATTTTACTCACCTTATAATAGCGGACGCACATACTAAAACCCTTCATGGAGGTCCTCAGCTGATGCTGAACTATTTAAGAACAGCCTATTGGATCCTTGGAGTTAGGAATTCAGTGAAGCAACACGTTCGAAAATGTGTAACATGTGCCAAACAAAGAGCCAGTACCAAGGCTCAATTGATGGGCGACCTACCGTCTGTCAGATGCACACCTGCGAGGCCATTCTTGCATAGTGGGGTTGATTATGCGGGCCCTATAAATGTTAGGATGACGAAAGGGCGTGGTCACCATTCGTATAAGGGCTATATATGTTTGTTTGTTTGTATGTCTACTCGCGCTTTGCATCTCGAAGTAGTTAGCGATATGAGCACACAAGCATTTCTAGCAGCATTTCGACGATTTGTGGCTAGACGGGGTCATTGTGCTAAATTATATAGCGATAACGGCACCAATTTTGTAGGTGCTGCTAGAGAATTGCAACAATTAACTCATTGCCAGGCTTCTATAGCAAAACATTTAGAGGCTAATAATACAGAATGGCATTTCATTCCTTCTCATGCACCTAATTTTGGGGGTCTGTGGGAGGCAGGGGTGAAATCTACCAAATTTCACCTAAAAAGGGTCATCGGTGATGCAACACTCACCTATGAGGAGCTAACAACTTTTCTTAACCAAGTTGAAGCGTGTCTAAATTCGCGACCGATTAGTGTGATTAACCTGAATGATCCTGACGAACCGATACCATTGACACCGGGACATTTTTTAATAGGAGAACCATTAATATCAATTCCCGAATATAAGGATTATGAAAGTTCAAATGTATATTCTCTAACACGTTGGCAATTTGTTCAACGGATGCTGCAATCATTTTGGAGACGCTGGTCTCAAGAATATTTAAGCAACTTGATGCATCGATACAAATGGTCTTCTAAAACTCAAGAACCGAAGGTCGGAGACATAGTTCTCATAAAGGAAGACAATTTGCCCCCTAGTCGATGGTTAATGGGTCGTATTTTGGAAAAGCATCCCGGTGATGATAAAGTCACGCGTGTAGTTACATTACGAACCAAATCCTCAATTATTAAAAGGCCAACCAATAAATTATGTATTTTACCAATCGCAGATCAATGAAATATATGTATATTTTAAGTATTTTTTATTGTGTTAAACTTTAAAAAAAAAATTATGTATTTATAATTTTTACAATTGTTAATTTTATATCTTAATTTTATATAAATGAACTTTACAATGTTTTAAAATTAAAAGGTTAAACTCATTTATAGTTTATGTAGCAAGTATTAAAAAAAAAATGTACATCATCTAGTCGAATTCATAGTTGTCATAAATCATGATTTTACAGTAACTTAAGAAGGACATTCTGTCACTAAATGTCCTTGGTGGGCGCTATGTTTAGAATGTTTACCAATATTGTTTATATTTAAATATCGTTGTATGTTTAATTAGTCCAGCGCTCGACAGATGGCGTGCGGATCAAAATAGATCGCGCTAAAACTTTATTTACGTGGTTATAGTATGTAAGATTAGTAATTGAAATAAACGAACGATCGAGCTATCGGAAGTCGGTGTCGGTGGTCGATACGTAGATCAGAATACTGTCGTGGTTTTATTTATTCAACCCTTCAAGTAGTTCATAACTAGTCCAAAGTCGACCCCCAGCCGCCGTAACACACCAAGTGTTATACAATAGTAGTAAAGTAGTAAAAAATTAATATAAATAGGACATGGAAAATGATAACATACAATTTTTGTATTGAGCCCAGTAGGTAGTCGGACAAATAGGCATACAATTTGGTAACTCGTCGAGCAACTAATTCGGTTCAAGCAAGTATTCGGATTCGATTATTAGTATTTGGGCTTTATGAAATTACATTATAAGTATTATGTTTTATTTGGAAAGCTATAAGCGGGCATTTCATGATATTTTGAAATAACAGTTTTCTTAGTAAGGACGAAATAAAAAAAAACAAGAAAAACTTTTCAAAGTAAAAAGTTATCCATTCCATTACTATAAGTTTTTCAAGTAGGTACAAAAACTATAAAGTAATAATAAAAATAAAAAGTACATATCCATTATTAAAATGACTAGCCCGTTGGCGCAGTTTGTAGTGTAGTCCTGCTTTCTGTTCCGCGGGTTGTGGGTTCGATTCCTGCCTGAGTCTGGGTGTAATATATGTATTTATATATGTTATATATATACATATATATATATATATATGTTTTATTTCTATGTACTTATATCTATACTATGCCGTGTGGTGTCGGCCGAATAGACTAGCACCACCCCCTTTCTTCCCGTGGGGGTCGTAAAAGGCAACCGAGGGATAAGTCTGGCTCAAAATCATCAGGGTCCTGGAGAAGGAAAACTTCATTTGAAACCCGGAAAGGTGTCTCTGTCAAGCATTCGTGGCATAGCTCTAAAATGCGAAAGACTCCTGCAGTCGAACTGGCTCCACACGTATAGACTCGTCGTTCCTGTGGGCCTAGCCAGTGAGGTCGAGAGAGTAGCGCAGAGCTTTGGAAACTCTGCGTTTTCCTGAAGAGTGTCCTAGTCGACACAGTGTCTGGCTGACACTGTCTAAATCGTCTGCAATAGACGGACTAAGGCCAATGATGATGATGATGATGATATCTATATTAATATTATAAAGAGGCAAAGTTTCTAACTTTGTTTGTTTGTAGGGAGTAATCTTCACAAATACTGATCTGATGACGAGTAACATAGGCTATTTTGCCTGCTGGGTTTCTGTGCTGATGTGCTGCAGTGATGCTGTGCTGCAGATCTGCAGGGCTGTGGTGCTGCAGTTCTGCAGGGCTGCTGTGCTGCAGCAGATATCATCAAAAATGATTATAGTTTAAGTAACTTTTAACTTAATGAAACACCACCATTGAATACTTTTAAGTCCAGTGTTGGTTACAATCAGTTTAGTTTCATAATATAATAGGAGAAGTTAAAGTGTAACACAGATACAAAATACTTGTACATTTTTTACACTTTGAACGATAGTTTTAAATAAAAAAAAAGAAACTCCCTGTTAAATCACCATTTTAAAAGCTTTATCTCACTTCCTATTGCCAGCTGGAAGGGGCTTGATGGCTCTTCAGATATCAATAAAAAATATTCAATTTGTATGATTGAATATATTTAAGTTAATGAAGTGAGTATTAAAATATTTAACTGAATTATTACATATTAATAATGCAGTCTTACTTTTTGCGAGTTGAATATCTAGGTACTAGTTATACATTTTTTTTGTTCTATAGCCTTAAATACCGTGTTTACTTACCTACCGGTACAGCATTGAAGAAAGAAGTTTTTTGGAGTTTAACTCCTTAAGAATCGATTTTCATATAAGGCCCCCGGTATGAAAAAAATACGAGGAGTAAAATTTACTGAACGAATGACCTCGTTACGTTTCTCGTAATGCCTACTATAGGGTTAGGGTAGCGTTGTGTTAGCGTTATTTGATTCGTTTATTTACATTTGATATAAGAGGCCGGCTACTGGCTTCACGCGTACCCTTCAACAAATACAGGAACATTTCTTGAGCCTGACACGCTCCGAATCGCAACCTGTCTACGGCTTGGGGTTCCGGTCTGCGCTCCTCATAAATGTCCCTGTGGCAGTGATGTCGATAAGCTAGGACATCACGGTCTGTCATGCCTAAAAAGTGCAGGCCGCTTCTCGAGACATGCCGCACTTAACGATATCATACGCCGGTCCCTTGCCACCGTCAACGTGCCAAGTCTAAAAAAACACGCTAAAGACACGCTAGCTCCTTCCCATCTACATGGAACAAACAACAGAGCTGGTGCGGCTTGTGAAGCGGCTGAAAAAACAAAAGCAGACAAATACAGGGGTCTTGGCTCCGATTATGATTTTGTCCCATTCGGTGTCGAGACCCTTGGTCCGTGGGGTCCTAGTGCTATAACACTATTTAAGGAAATAGCAAAAACGTTAGTCGACGTCACAGGAGACCGAAGAGCTGGCAGCTACTTCGGACAAAGAATTAGTCTAGCTATTCAAAGGGGGAACGCTGCCAGTATCTTCGGAACCTTGCCTAAAGGGACTCCTTTTAATAATATTTTTTAGTTATTATATTATGTATATATATACTTAAGGTTTTTTTTTTTAGTTTAATGTAATTTATATATTATTAATTCAAAAATTTTAAATCTTTAGTTTATGCACTACTATTTTTAAATTATTTTACTTTGATATATTATTAATCTTTTTCTTAGACTAGGAAGCCTTTTTTGTGCCTTTCAGACAGTCGATCTGAAGGAGTAAACTGCAGTTGTGCGTCAGAGGCGACACACACACCTTTTTTTATAAGTCTAAGTCAGCAAACATCCCTAGCTTAGTTAAATCACCTCAACAACGAGCAATTCAAATGCAATATCAGTTGCAGCGGGTATAGCAGGAAATATCGTGCTCATAAAATAGATCAGTCTGTGGAAGTACTTCGACCTTATAAAAGATACAGCTAAATAAATTTTTGCTTTCGAGAAATATAATATTCCTGTGGTTAGAAGGTGACCAGAGGTGATCCCTCCTAGAAGGGATTGGGGGGAAGGTCAGCAACGCGCTTGTAATGCTTCTGATATTGTAGGCATCTATAGACTACGGTAATTGCTCCCTAGTTGTATAAAAATATAAAAAATTTGTTTTTATATGTATTATTCGATTTCTCCGACCACATAAAAACCAGATTGTCCACCATATGCCAACAACGCATTTTGTCGTACTTCGACCACACGATACGTAGAGGCGATGAAAAAAAGAGACTGATTGTGGTTGGCAACACGGAGGGCAAAAGATCGCGCTGTCGTTCACCAAAGAGATGGGCAGACTAAGTCAAAAGCTCATTTGCCACTAATTTTACACGGTCGTAAGAGACGCCATGGACAGAGACCGGTGGAGGCAAATTATCCGCTCCAGATGCAACCCTGATGCTGACCACGATCCTCAGACATGAGGGACCGACAAAAGAGAGAGAGAAATTCGATTTCTGCATATTATTTCTATAGTGTTACGATTATAATTATGTACATAAATAATATGTACAAAAAGTTTGGTTGTTTTACCAGTATACATACTTAATACTTTTTTGCAGTTACGTAAAATATATTGTTTCTAATATTTCTTTTCTGGAGAGCTTTTAACTCTGTAACGACGCCGAGGGTCACACACCATTTCCCTTACTTGAGTGGAAATCTTACCCGTAACCAGCAAATATTGGCTCACTCGGTTTATTTTATTACACAAATCATAGAGTTAAGGGGATTGTTCTAGTGGAAAGTCCGAAAAATTCTATCGAAATATGTTGAAATTTAATTTAAAAAAAATGTTAATTCTTAATATTGCTTGTTAATCGCGTTGTTATATTTTGTTTAAAGCTAGTAGCTTTCTTAGAGGTCTGATTCACATTGGATAAATAAAAATGTAAAATAAATTAAATAAAATAACTTTAAGTATACCTTTATAACATAGTTTTCATCTTCTCTCACATAATTATAAAAACTGTGTGAGCTATAATTTACAATATGATATTTTACGAGATACTGTAAGAGGCAGTAACCATCTAAGCGCTGTGCTTAGATTGCATTAGGGGCGATTGTAGCACATCAGTCATGGCCCATTTCCGTGGAGTGTGTGTTCGCTCTCGGCTCTTTAGCACTTAAATAAATATCGCACGTTTGCGCCATATAGCCTCTAACATCGCTTCACACTTACTCGCCGGCCGGATATATTTATTGCTTGTATTTTGTTGGATTTATGTATGTGCTTTGGAGAGTTGCTTACATATTAACGTTGGCTAACATTAAGAACATTTTTTTATGTGCTAAAATGGTATATACTATATATATATATATATATATATATATATATATACTATATTTTTACGAATCATTTCTATTGCATTACAATTACTATATGGAAAAGTGAGTTACCTAAACTGTTCACAGAGACATTATTATTTTTTACGTATACGATGATTAGACATTATTATTTTTTACGTATACGATGCACTTTGGTTGACAATCATAGTATACTCGTAGACTCTTGTCTATTATTAACAATTTACTGATAACTAGTGGTCGCTTAGTGGTCGAAATTTGACCTATAACAAAGACTATATATATTTATAATAATAAACAAAAGAGTATATGTGCGTGTGTGTGTAAAAATATGGTAGTGTGTGTAATGTTTATTTTACTGATTAAATGTTTTTATTGCATATTTAAAAAAAAAATATTAGCATTCTGCACTCCTTCTCTAGATAAACTTTAAGTATGCGAAATTTCATACGCCTCCGTCCGCGCAATTTTCGTAAAAAGGGGTACAAAGTTTTTATTTATTTTATTCATTTAATTTTTAATGGAAACAAACAGTATATAATAAATTTTATAAAAAAAGCACACATTTGGAAAATCATCACCAGAACAGTTTCCAATGACTAATAATACATAATAAGTAGGTACGTGGCGTAGATGCGCCTTAAAACCAACCAAACTTACACAAGTCAATGAGATTAGAGAGTGTGAAACTATTTAATTTACAGATTACATTAAAAATATATTAATAATTAAATGAAACATATGTATCGATCAATAAGAATGTTAACTAAAATTTAAAATTAAAATTAAAATTCTTAAAAGAGTGATAGTAATAATTATTATTATAATTTCAGTACGATCACCTTAGACAAAATATTTTTAATATGAGAATTAAATTTGGTCAATGAAAGATTAAATATATCACAGTCCAGAAACATCTTGTTGTACTTATTACAACTTCTATTCATAAATAAATTTCGTACGAAAAATAAATTTTTGCTTCACGTATTAATATATAGATATATTATGATATGATTTTGTCTTTAGTCATTGATCAATTAGAAGCAGTTTTATTTTCACGTATAATTTCGGCTTTGGTATGCATCCATACGACATATGGTCCTAAACGGGAGGATGCCGGTGTACAGTGTAACGATGACGCTCGGGGATACAGTGTGACCAATTTGTAGAGGCAATTTATCGTTAAATAAAATAAAAAATATTTTAATAGATAGTCTTTCTTTCAGATCACGTGACCAATCAGTTTGAAGTTACAATGTACGAGTGCAATGTAAATAGCCTGTCCGCCGAGTTTCTTATCTGAAATGGTTCGCGTGTAGAGTCGGGCGTAGTTCGAGCTAATAACCTATTAGCCTTGCGAGTAAACGAATGCATTGTTTTTGTCATTCCATCGCGGATGTGTTCACACTTACAATAATTACTGATAGGTATATGCTTTTATTAATTAATTTCAAAATATATCGTCAATCAAATATAAATAGTATAAATGAATATTTTTATTAGTTTTTATTCCCCAACCCATAAACTAAATTTGGTTAGATAGGTACTTAGCTGAACCATCAATAATACCGAATCATTATAAAATTGAATAATTAGTGATTGATTAAGTAATTGATTGATTGGTTGTAAGATTTTTATTTGTTCCAGTGAACCACGGTTGGTTCAATGTCACGTGTAGAAGAGACGAAACTGATATAACTGCGGCTGATATAACATTCTGTATGTGTGTGTATAGTAATTATTTAATAAATCAATAATAATATATTTTTTTTAGGAACAGTGTAGAAAGAACTTAACATAGCAAGCTTACTTTAATTAAAAAGCTATGTATGGCGCCTATGCAAATTGTTTGCGTGGCAAAAATTATTTTGTGCAAAAACAGTCGAATTGTCATTTTAATTATTAATGAAATGAACTACTATTAACTGCTATAAATAATTGCTTAAAGTAGAAAAAAATTGACGTAATTAGTAATTTCGTTCTATCCATCTATGTTCCTACACCTACCTAATAAAGATATATGCATATCTGATATTTGCGTGTAATGTGGAATATATTTGAAATAAACAAATAAGGTACAACTACAAATATACACCCTGAGCGGTAATTGAACCTGTAACCGATGTAGTTAATGGAACTTTCAATATCGTACAGGAAAATGATTATTTTAGTAAGTACCTACTCGTTTTCGTAAAACTTTTGCAACACGAAAAGTCATAGTCGTCGAATTTGTCTTCCCGCAGCGGAACATAATTCCACTTATTTATGGCTTACCAAAACATTTACCCTATTATTATTATGTTGTTACGGCTGTATTAAAGTGCCATAAAATTTATGATGCTTGCAAATTTTCGGTTATCGTAATTTAGGTCTTGTTGAGTGGTACGAAAGTTGAATTTTGTTTGTGTCGTTTGTATCGGAGGGTAGGATGACAAACGCGTCAGAGACGTCCCCCTCGATTACGGTGTCGCAGGCGAGAAGTCGCTGCGACGCGACTCAGCATATTGTCAAGTCGCGTTAGGGGACAAGTAAGGCTAAAAGGGGTTCCGCTGTATGAATAGCGGCTACGTGGCAAATTGATTTTGATTAAATTTTCTTTTATCGGCCGTGTGAATGGTTTGAATGGAATTTTTTTAATGCTTTAAACGTCCCTAATTTTAAATGTTACATTACAATAACAGTAAATTTAATTAATATAACATTATTTATGCTATATCAAATCATGTAACGAATGTTTTTTTCTTTTGTAATTGTTGTAAAATTAATGAATAAATGAATGCGTTTAAAATGTAACGAATTATTGATATATTGTGCAAGTATCTCTCCTATTCCCTAGTAGATGGCGCCATGTGCTTGCGAGGTAGAGAAGCTGTGTAGAAAAATAAAATTATTTATTTAAATACCAACATAACATTATATATTATAATATAAAACAATTCCTAAGACTATACTTGTTATATTGTTGAAAAACAAATTTAAAAAAAATCTGAAAAATCTAAGCCTATATTCTACTAAAACTATAACATCATTATGAAACAAAAAAATTTAAGACTTTTTTATTTACTTTTTTTTTTAAATCCTCAGATTTGTCTGCCATAGTTCAGCATCACATCACATCATTTTCGATGATTATAACACACAAAAACAATTACAACTTAAGTATATAAATAAATCGCTTTTACATCCAGTAGGTACATTCATATCTAATATAAATATAATTATATGTAATATCCCACTCCTGGGCATAGGCCCTTTCATCAGTGTTTAATCCAATACGCTGCTCCAATGTGGGTTGGCGGTATTATCCTTACTATGAGTAACGATCGTTATCAGGTGTATATGATAACAACTGGACCGACAGCTTAACGTGCTCTCCGACCAAACTTAACCAGACCGGCAATAAATATTTGTGTAAACACAAATATCCACTCCGAGCGGGAATCAAATCCGCAACCTTCAGTGCTTAGGCACCGTCGACACGCGCCATTACACTAGAGCGGTCATCATATATTATATTACATTAAATTGAATATACAAAAACATCTTAATCCTTTCGTAAATAATGACGATATATTCCCTGATTGCTTTAACTTTGATATATCGTAGACACTATTAAATCATTTAATTACAGCAAAAAGGCTATTACAGTCTAAAAAATAATGACTAATCTCAGAACCCGCAACTAATCAAACAAATTTTCAGATCTCATCCATCATGTCAAACACAGGCGTTAATTCCACAAGAAGCTCATTTGAAAAGGAATAACCATCTAAAGCCTCGTTTAAGTTAATGCAAGCCGGTCGTATTAATCCGTTTTTCATTAGTCTGACGACGTATGGGCGGTTGTTAAAACAATTTTCGTATAAGATATTCATACATCAATCATAACGACAATGTACCTATTCCCTATTTAAATTAATGCTTGGTTATTATTGCAAAATGCAGTATATACTTACGTTATGTATTTAAAAAAATAATTTGTTTGTTAATTACAAGTTTTAAAGATTTCTGTTAGTGTAAAACAGTGTGTAATATTATATTTAATTCGTAAATAAAAATAGACTTAAATGTGTCAGTAACTACTAATTTCAACCATACTTGATCAGTTGTTCCATCCTTTTCTCTATATTCTCTGTCTCGCTCCAGCTGCGCCGGCACGTCTGCGCGAGCGTTATAAACACCGTTCGTCATCAGTCGAAAATCTAATTTTATTATCTTTGACTGGGGATTATAGTTACTGATAAAACTTTACTCGTAATGTAATTTAAATATCTCTACAGCTCACTGACTCTACATGTGAACAATAACAAATTTTAATTCTTGATCACGGTCATTAACGGGCTTTAAATCTCATTTTGTTCGAACAAATTATATAAATATAATATTGATATGATCAACATAAAGATCTAACTAATTTCATAACTTGTTAAATGCAATTAGTTGCATAAATTGCAGTCTCGTACTCGCAGCGACGGGTCGCCGCTAAGGTCCATGTTTACGATGCCTTTTAAGTGAAATAAATAAATCACTAACCCACTAGAACGGGCTTTTGCACGGTTCGAGTGCGCAGTGTGTAATTTTTGAAGGATTCCCTTTCAAAACAATTGATATACAGCTCGCCTCGGGCTCGACATACGGAGGTTTCATGGCGCATTGTCGAGCAATGACGGTCATCTGCCGCGTTAAGCCGTTTTAATAAGATAAACGTTTCGTTAATGTCTTTAGTGAGTAAGTGTTTAATACAATTATAAATATATGATTTACATAGGCACATTTTAATGCTAATTACTCACAGATTGCTTCCAACATTTTTCAAAGTACCTGTTTTCAGTAACTTCTTACTTAGTGATTTTTTTAACAGTTAACAAAACTGCGAGTATCACAACCTGTCTCTTTCTTAATTTGCGAACGTGCTATGAAACATTACAAGAAACATTTACAATTTCACGCATCCGAGTGTGATTTTTCAAAATTTTTCTCTGGAGATGTTAACGTGACCTGGAGCGGGATCCATTTATGATCGGTGCACCGAAATGGCCGACAAATGGAGGCCAAATGAGAGGCTTCGTCAGCCGATGTCGGCCGCTTTATTCAACTGACCGCCTTTTGATTGAAACGACATGGACACATCTCGTACAATACGGTACACTGCGGTTTATATTTGAAACTGTCGTCAGATTCATCGTATTTAAAGGGTAATGGAGGTACAAACGGTCGTCGTCATATTTTTCGTGGTAGAGGTAGCTCGAGGCACATTTGATTATACGTTGAGAGAAGGCTAATCGCGTTCGACGGACGAACACCTCGAGATCAAACACGAGGCGCGCCGCCAGATATTTTTGTTTCTATTAAACAACACCCGACGTAATAATGTTTAACAATCGTGCAGCGATAATTTGGATACGGCAATGCATGGAGATGTATTCGAGCTGCTTGCAAGACGAGATCCGCTTTTCTACCCCTTTTACATATACACATGTGATGGCATATGGCTACAATGTTTCTACATACGTGACGATTAGTGTTATTTCACCATTTTAATACGAACGAATAAATAAAAAATGTGTAATCGTTATACATTATGTTATAGATAAACAAATACACAAATCGTAATTCTTAGTAATACGAATATTAAATATATTTCATTGCCGAGGTAACTATCCCGACTGAAAAAAAGGTCAGGCTCAACCAGATCATGTATCTGGACCGTATCAGGATAGAATGAGGCATGCCAGATCCGGCAAGCTCTACCAGGACCAGGTCTGGTCCAGACTAGGATAGCCTGATGTAAAATCTAATCAAGTATGGTAAGGCATACTGGATCAGGACCCGATCCGGTCAGAATCAGGGTAGCCTGATGTAAAGTATAATCAAGTATGGTAAGGCATACTGGATCAGGACCCGGTCCGGTCCAGATCAGGATAGCCTGAAAGAAATTGCGCGAACGGAGCCTCAATCGCGCTATTAATGTTTTTAAGCGCACTTAGTATATACACAGTTATCAAGACAGTCTAGCAGGGAGTCCATTTCTACACAGTGAAGCAGTCGTAAGTAGTAAGAAGTAATTAATTAGTAGTTAATTATTAGAAGTTAATAAATAAAATGTAATTAATAATAATAATTAATTAATGACATAAAAATAATTAATATTTAAAGTAAAAACATAAATAAATAATACATTGGAAAAAATAAACGGAAATAAATATCATAATAATTATGTTAAGTAACATATTTATAATATCATTTCGCTTTTTTTTATTAAACAATTTTTTCAAGAATATACATTCGTGTTTTTTAAAAGGACCGGACCGAACCGGCTGATCAGAATGAGATGAGATTTCCTGATCTAGACCCGATCAGGAAATCTCATCTCATCCTGATCAGGTCCAGACAAATCATCTGCGTTACATGCCTTATCTAGTCCTGATCAGGCATGCCTGGTCCGGTCCTTCTAAGGAAGACGAAAAAATTTCTACTCGGGATGACAGTATCTAATATATAAAATTCAAAAAACAGGTCGAGGCCCAAAAGGCTGAGTTAAGCAATTTGACAAAAGCCACACGGAAAGCGAGTCTGATGTCGATGGCGAAGTTTATCCAATCGACAAACTTCCCAAAACGAGGCAAAAAACCGCCCCACTTGTACCTAAATCAGGTTCGGTGCCCTTACCGAGTTCCTGGCCATAGCAAAGGCAAACCGAGAGGTGAATCTGGCCACATGCAATAAGATCATGCAGACCTACCAGAACAACCACCTAAAGTTACTGGAGGTGGAACTCGAAAAAGCCGAAGCAGCCATTTACAACAACGATACCCGACAGGTACTCAAAGGAAACATATCGGGGAGGTATGTGGCTGCATATAACATCACAGCAGGCTTCGTGAGCGCGGTCGAGTCTGAGGGGCAGAAACAAGAGCCTCAGATCTTTAATACACCACCAGGGGACCGGGTGGTGCTGGATGATCGGATACTCCGGGTGGCTCAAACCATCACGGGGGATCGTGACGCCGATGACTCTTCCGTGGTCTGGGGGCTACCATCACTGGAATGGATAAATGGGGTTCCAGGATGTGGCAAGACAACTCGCATAGTCGGGGAATTCGATGAGGACGAGGAAGTCGTCATCACGACCACAGTCGAGGCTGCCAAAGAACTTAAGCAGAAGCTGGCGCACCGCTATTGCGTTAGAGCCAAATCTAAGGTGCGCACTATGGCCTCCGTACTGGTCAATGGCTTTCGAGGGGGCGCAAAAATCAGCCGTCTTACGGTAGATGAAGCCCTTATGAACCACTTCGGGGCCATAGTGATGGCAGCCCGATTATCAGGGGCCAAGAAGGTGGTCCTCATCGGAGACATTAACCAGCTGCCGTACATCGACAGGCAAAACCTGTTCAAGATGCGGTACAGCAGACCAACCCTGATAACAGGCATATCGTGGGAGTCGTCTTACACGCATCGAAACCCCAAGGATGTCGCCTTCGCCATCAGCGAGGTCTACAATGATATTTATAGCTCAAGCCCAATAATCCGTTCCCTGCACGTGGAAAGCTTCACGGGCGCGCGTATCTCTGCAAGACAGGACTGGACCCTATACCCGGTCTTCACGCTGGAAGAGAAGAAGCTGTTGGTGGACCAAGGATACGGGAAAGGGGAGGGGTCGCGTGTCTTGACTATCCACGAGGCGCAGGGCCAGACGAGTGAGAGTGTCATCGTCATCCAGACGAGGAATGGGAGGCTGCGAATACATGACAGCGTTTTGCACGCGATAGACGCGGTGAGTAGACACACCAAGGCCTGTGTCTACTACACCGACGACAGAGATGACGCGATCTGTCGTTTCGTCAGGAGGGCGACGGAGGCTACAAATAAAGACATCCTCGAGCATAGTCTCAAGATGGCGATTCATAATAAAGACACCGCCGTCGTTGAGAGTATTTTCGAGATGTCAAAATAAAATTCGAATAGATTGCTTTGCTTGGGAGGAGTAGGCTGTGATATAGCTAATATTAAAATATATATTTTTAAAAAAACGTTTACGCATGTAAATAATGTAAGATTAAGCTAGATATAAGTATATTATTATAAAGAAAAAAATATAATAATAATAATAATAAAAACATAGATAAATTGTGCCATACATTAGAATAAGAACCGGTCGGTGCACTCACGTTTCTTTTGGAGACATTAAGTTAGTCTAACTTGAGCAGCGATGTTGCTGAGTAACGCCTACTTGAAATAAAAAAAAATAAAAATAAAAATTGCATGTTTTTAGAATAAAAAAGGACATGGCTTCAAAAGCCCGTTGATGTATATCACTTGCATAATATATATATATATATGCTTGCATAATATATATATAATATATATATATATATATATATATATATATAAAATTCTCGCGTCGCGGTGTTTGTAGTTAAACTCCTCCGAAATGGCTTGACCGATTCTCATGAAATTTTGTGTGTATATCGGGTAGGTCTGAGAATCGGCAAACATATATTTTCATCCCCCTAAGTTTTAGGGGGGGGGACTTGCGGGGGTTAATAACAATATGGCAAAAAAACGTTTGCGGGGTCAGCTAGTTATATTATAATAATCTTCCTAATTAAAGTTATACCTACAAAGTATTCAAGTTACTTAATTGTGAAACGCAAAATATTTTAGGGCATGGGGGGCTTGCGGACCCCCGGTCGGAACAAACTTTTGCTTTTTGGTAGACGTTTGCTTTACACTCATAATTTATATTGTAGAATATCAAGTTAACAGAGTTAAATTGAAAAATTTCTAATAAAATAGATCTATTTCTATATAATGATTTAATGTAAAGAGTAAAGAGTATTTGTAAGAAGTACAAAACCGTACATGGGATAAATAAAGAAAATTAAGAAAAAAGAAAAAACAAACGTACGCAAGAAGTGTCGAGAAAGTCTTGTTACATAAGGAACTTCGTTGCTCACTCACCAACAGGAACACAATACTACTTAAAAACAGTTTTATGTAGCTGTGATCTTCTGTAAGGTCGAGGTACTACCCCAGGCGGTCTGCTCCATATTTTGAGCAGGAAATTCCTGCTATGCCCTACCTCAGTTATGTCAGAGTTGGTATAACCTTCGGTGTAAAATTTAACTGACACTTGTTCAATGCTTCATGCATCAAAGAAAACTTGACTAGTTTTTAAAAAAGTTGAAATAAGTCATGCATGAGTTATATACATCTCGATAGCTTCTTCTGTGCCACCATTCAGATAAGTGGACGGAGGATCTCGGATTGTTATTAAATATTTGTGTTGTGCTACGATTAGCGGCGCAACTTACCGGCTAATTTATCGATTGAGTTTCGCCGGTACTACACAGAACTACGAACGATTATTAGTCGATATTAACAATCGATCCGAAGCCTTTTAGCGAACGATAGCCCGCACGTTTTTGAAACTCATCGTGATCGATACAAAATCTGTGTTGCTTTGTTGTCCGCTATTGTGGAGATGATGCTAAAAACCTCTTAAGTTCAAAAGGACCTGACCCTCAATCACCGTCGTACATCATACTTTGAAAAATTGTTTGAATGACACGTCGATATTAATTGGTATACTAATTGAGTTTATTGTAACTATATAGTAGGTACAATAATAGATTTAATCATATTACATTATCACAATACGAATTCCTAACTATACGTAAGCTCATGCAAGAGATTTGCGTATTCAGTTAAATCGCCGTTTTGCAGCTCAGACCGTAATCCCCTCGAACCAAAAGCTCGTATCTCACATCGCGATATTTTGTTACATAAATAAAACCTCTAAACACGGCCGTTCATTGTCTAATAAGAATTACTTTTCTCGCGGCGGCGGTACAATGGATCGGCGCTGCTCAAAGCGGCGATCCTTATCGTATACTAGGGCCAGCTCTGTGAATTTATCTCGTATATCTTTGTTATAAATCGTATAATTTAAAATGAAAATTAATAACTGTTCTAACTAAACTTTTCATAACATGTGTATTTATTTATTGTTCAATTCATTATTTATTGTTCAGTTCAATAAGTTCATTGTATCATTCAATAAATATACTATATACATATACTAAAAATAATGTTGGCATAGATTTAGTGCCTCGTTAGTAAGTTTCAAAAACAATTTGTAAATTCCTTAAATATCTGTTTAGCTGGCAACCCTGAGCGTACATTAATGCACAATAACCACACACCTTTGCAAGAAGATCCCAGTAAATAGCAATACTAGATCCGTTCATACTTTGTTCCTAGCTTACGTTGTCTATGTTTCAATTGTTCATATTTCAATAGTACTTTTGATACGAAGATCATTAACTAGTTATGGCTTTTTGATTTTTTTTTTGTTAAGTAAATTCAATGTAGGTAAAGCTTTATATCCATATTCTAATATGTTTAGTAACATCTTTGCTCATTTGTTGTACCTACTTAAGCAAATACCAACCATACACTACCTACTAATATAGGACCTTTTTTTAAAATAAATAATTTGTTTTGTTCAAAATAACAACTTAAGTTACGCATGTATGCATACGCATTTGACTTTTTATTTTTGTTTGTCTATACCTATAACCTATAAGTATTCAAAACTGCTGAGCTGTTTGTCTTTAATGGTACATACTGTAATTACTTAGATAACTTTCATTTTTGAAAAAGGTTATGGACATTACACACAAATATAACACAAAAATAAGCTTAATTCCAAAGGACGTTATTACGAGAAGCTTTCATACTTAAAGTAACGATAATTAATGACAATCAAATTCAAAGGAAGACTTATAAAACAATACTTATATGATAAAACTTTGGTGGTCCGCCTGACTGTCGATTAGCGTGTCACGGTCGATTATCTCAGTAACCAATACGTATAGCGATTTCAAATTTAATACGGCTTTAGAATATGACCTATATTAATTTTCTTCGATTTTTTTTCAGATTATTGTATACAAATCCCATTACAGAGAGGAAACTAGAGAAGAAAAGAATGATTGTACATTTTCCAATATTTACTTTGCGTCTATGCATCTTATCTATTTATCGATGAAGTTAGAGAATACCTGTTGCCTTGTGTTTTGATAAGACCGCCGTGGCACGTTTATTTAAATATTGTGCGTGTATTGTACAGAAGAATATTAACTTATAAATAATAAAATAATTCCAAAAGAACCCAAAAGTCAATTACATTAGTTAGGTATCCCATTGGCACAGTTGGCGCGACTTTGCTTTGCAATTCAGTGTTCTGTGTTCGATTATCGCCTCAAGTATACCGGTATATAGGTATGACGGAAATAAATATATTTTATGTTTAAACGTATTTACTAAATTAAAACAAAAAATGTGTATATCAATCGGGTTACCATTAAGTTGCCTTCTTGGGAACAGAAGAGAACAGGAACAACGGTAGGTAAGCGTAATTGCTAACAATTATATGAAAAGGTAGGTTATTATCATATAGTTATATTGTTTTATTTAAAGTCTTCAACTAACAACATGGGTATCAAGTTAATGCAGCTTTAGTAGGCATTAATAAACACAAACTTTCTAATTCATAATATTACTAGGAAATAGGATTAAATGTATGTTACTTTTTAGTTTTTGCTAACAGCCATCCAAATATTTACAAACTGTGTGTCACTCGTATGATTTATTAAATCACACTGAAAAAGGGAACATTTATTAATATAAACATACACAAGCTTAAAAACTTTTTTAAATTACTTAGTATTTTAAAGAAAAAAAAAAGTATATTGTTTAATTGGTAGGTTTTACAACAAACCTCAATGAGGGAAGACATTGTTCCCAGAATTCGTTATAATAAATTTGTAAACGATACCACATAACTTCTGTATAAGAAAAATAAGAAAAAAAAAACGGATTACCTATGCCCCAACATATTGAAGTTGTGTGATTGACGATGTACAATGCTATTTCTTGTATGCCCATTTTCTTAACTTCATACAGAAACGGCAATGTATGTGATATGTTCCAAAATGATCACGTGTTTAGGTCGTTTGGTTAAGGACAAAGACACCTGTATTTCGAGGCAGTTTATGAGTTTATAGCATTACACCTCGCTTCGATAGACCCCTGCTGGTAATTGCTTCATGAAAGCCCCGTAAACCGAACAGTTTTATTAGTCAAAAACCACTAATTTTAGATTAAAAGAATCTTCACAAAATAATTATAATATATCTTCTACTGTTTTTCAAACGTCATACTTTCGAACGAAAGAGCATCGTATGTTATTGCTTTTAAGCGTTTTTACTTTAAATTGTAGGTAGTTAACGATAAAATTTGAAATATATTTTTAAATTGATTACATTATAACTTTTTATTTAACTATCAAAATTATTTATAATACAAAGTGAAAGCAGTATTCATATAAAGTGTTCGACTCCTGACGACGTTCCTTCAAATGTGGGGTTTTGTAGGTGTAATAGATCACGTTACACGTTAAAAAAAATCCTAGCCTTTTGCAGGCAATATATTTTATACACCTACACCTAACATAATTATGAATCTCAAATAAAATAGATCTAATTTAAATATTATTAATAAAAAGACGAAACAACAAACGTGCTTAAATAACGCAACATCCTTGAAAATATATTTAATGCCTGACATAAATATCCATAATACCATACAATAGTGCTGTTTACCTTTAATGCGCATAAATCATCTAAGAGTTATTCAAAGCGAATTGATAGGTTGAAAAGATGCAAACCATATTGGTTTTGAAAGCAAATAAAGGAAAACAGCGCTATAAGCGCTTGCGAGAGAACAAGATGGACAATACGCCAACAATACATCGAAAATCCACCGACAATCCGTCCACAATGGACACAAATACCCGAGCCGGCATAATCTTTTCGTCATTAATAACGTCTCTTCACACGTTTAGTGTTAACATGACAAATGCGGTCGGCACAAAGCGAACACTTCGCCGCGGGGCGTCCAACTACGCACCCGATTTTCATTTACGTTCCTTCACACAAAAGTATAGAAGTATGTATATTTAATATAATTATCAAACCTAAAATAATCATCTCCTTTTAAATTAGTTGTAAATGTATCCTTATATATAATAAATTTGTTTTCAAATATTATTTTTTTGATATAGGTAGATACATTATATGATCGATTTTATTTTTAGATCAAGAAGATATTAAAATTATCTTTTAAGGTATTCAAATGTCATTAAAATTACATCCAATTAAAAAAAAAAACAAAATCTCGAAAATTTATTTCTCGAAAGTTGCCAAGATATTATTAAATTAAAAATAAGAAATAACCTACTGTTCGTCTAATAACAAATATACAAGAAACTATACGCATTGCAGTTACTCGTACAGTGAGGTTCATGCAAATATGTACTTTTAATGTACAAATAACTCGTTACAATGACGTGTACCGGCCGGTCTGTCCCGGCCCGGCAATTACCGCGAGTAGAAAATTAAATTAACACACACGCACGTCGCAACTCGGGGGTGGGTACACGACCAGACTGAAAGATCCTTCTGGGTGAACAAAATTTACCTTTTATCCATACAATAAACAACGATGCTAGGTTTCGACATAAAATGGTTGTATACGCAGCCATTTTGCTTCGGCCACTAATTGTAGGTTCGTAGTCATTTCATCGGTCGCTGTAGAGCGTCTTTGTGCTGATTACCATGTATGTGGTTTGTGTTTTTCGAATTAGCACTTCAAATGCTTCCGTTGTGGCCTATTGTTACTGATGATTGTCGGTTGCGCATGTGTTGCGTCGCTAGATTCGATGCTAACCTTCGACATTCAGAGTACGTGGTAATTGCGGTTTTAATTATTGTATACTAGAGACAGGTGCTTTCAATTATCGTACTAATGTTTTAAAAATTGTAATAATTTATTGAAGGTAAAATTAAAAAAAAAAAAAAAGTAACAACTCTTAGTAAAGTAAGTAGCGTACCAGATATAAGATTACTTTTAAGGGAGCTTTTAAGAGTAACCTTTCATGAATAGTCTAATCTACTAGAAATCGACGGAAAGATTTACTTTCGTATTGTGTTATTTGTTACTTAGTAAGAGTTATAAAACTTTGTAAATAAATAGAAATATCAGATTTTTTATGTGTGTTTAAAGGTTAAAAATATAAATATATTATAACTTAATAAAACGAAGTTCTTATTTTATATTTATTATTGACATTTAAAACTCGCGAGACCACCGCTTAAGGCTTTATTCTATTTAAATAATATATTTACACATATCTGTTTCGTAAATCTGCCGTGAAATAAGTTAATTTTACTTTCGATTAAATATTTAATAGAAACTAATATTTAGTAACACGTATTTGTGTTATTTATATGGTAATTTTTACTGTTTGATTTATTAATATGATTCCAATCAGTTTCAACTAAATCTAATTTATTAACATTAATGGCGATTGCGTAAGTGTGTTTGGTTTTATCTTTACTGATATTATTTTGTAATACTCATCTTTATCTTCAAACGTCTTCAATGGTGTTATTGTACTAATTTGTACTGCAATTTAACAAAACAAATACATGGCATACAACGAAATGATCTATTATTATTATTATTATTATACTGTTATACTTATGTTAAGCTAGATTTTACCGCCACCGTCAATTTGGAATATGGTTCCTTTATTTTTATTTATTTGAGCTTAAAAAAAGCTGGTCTATACATGAAAGAACATACCTTTTTCCTCTCTTGTTATTTCAATCCTAATATTAATTCATTACATATTTGTTATATTATTCTATCTTGATCACAATATATATAAGTATAAGCATAAAGCCTCTTTCTCCATCTGAGAGAAGGATTGGAGCTAACTCCAATATCACGCTGCTCTACTGCGTGTTACGGCGTTTAAATATTTTCCCTACCACTTATGAGTAACGATCGCTATCAGTTATTTATGACAACTACCGGGATCGACGGCTAAGCGTGCTCTCCGAGGCACGGTGGGGAGACCCACAATGACAGACATCCAAACCGGAAAGAAAAATTTGTACAAATGCATCCCGAGCGGTAATCGAAATTACAAGCCGTCGGTTTTAGGCGACCACTCGAACACTAACACCAGGGCGGTTGTTATAATTATTTTATAATTGATATATTTTTTTAATTTAATTCATATGATTTTTGTTCCATCTTTGTTTTTTTTCCTCTCTTGTTCTTTCAGTCCTAATATTAATTAAATTCCTTTCTTTTTGTTTAGTTTTATGTGGCGTTTTCTTAATATGTAGTTGTTTCCGTCGATAATTGGGAAAGCAATTTTAACGTTTTTTTTAAATTTATTTTTTTATAGAAGTGTGGTTTATTTTACGTTAGTGTTTTAAAATTAATAATTAAATTCAAAATACTTTCAACATGTCTTTACGACTATCTAAATAATATTCAGTAAAATTAGATTTGAGCAAAACTTACAATTGGTTGTAAAATTTATATTAACAATAACAAGCTTTCGTCTTGTTGTAACGGTTCTGTAAAAACATGAATATGTAAAATACAATAATTACTGAGGAATTCTTTAAAATTATAAAAAGAAAACAATAAAGCATCCGACAGACTGATCCAAATTAAACCCACAATGGAGCGGCAATCTGTAAGGTTAAATTCAGGTTCGATGTTTTTTTTTTAAATCCAAAATAAGCTTGATTGGAACCAATCAAATGATGTAATTTATGATCCACTATGGTCCAACACTTAGCCGCGGTGTTCTTGACCTCTGGCCAGGATGTAGCCGTTAATCCGTCGTGACCAATTTCTTATCCACGCCGTACTGATTGGTTAACTAACAGTCACCACGTCGAATGCTATGGGTTAGTGGGTATCAGGGTGGGTTCATAGCATTTCAATTGTGGAATTTTACTTTATCCTCCATGAAAGAGGTTAGCTATTTTTGGAATTTTAAAATAATTTTTACATCTTCGATCGAAAAAATAAAGTCGAATAGATATATAATAATAATAAGATCGAATTAGAAAGCAAATGACCATGAATGTACAAGTATATAAAATTTAGTTAGCAAACGGATATGTGTAAATATTTGTGGTAATAAATAATACTTGTCGCAATAAATTTAGAAACATAGCAAAGTTATTACAAAAATTATGTTACTTTTAATTTATATATGAGTACAGTTCTACAAATTCGACGGCCGTTCTGGTCTTGTGGTAAGAGCAGCTACCCCAACTCCGACTGACGCGGGTCCCGTTTCTGCTCGGAAAATATTTGTATTTTAGCAAATATTTATTACTGGTCTGGGTTTACTTACCAACATCTTCGTCGGACTTCCCATTGTTCGTCGGAGAGCATATAAAGCCGTCAGACCAGTCAGTTGTAATCATACCTGATAGCGATCGTTGCTCATTATACGAAAAATTTCCGCCAACCTCAACTCCTAAGGTGGCATACTTACTCGCCGTTTTACTTTATTTTAATTCAGTACCAATGTATAGTTATATCGAAGTTTAAATAATAGTGGTCAAAATAGGTTGTTAAAATTACTGTCATCGCAGCCTGACAGCCGACATTAAACATAATTTTCAATACGAATAAAGGTAAATAATGATGAAAATTGTGGTTGTTGATTAAGCCGATAATATCAGGAGATTGCTGGAGGCGAGATTGTTTTATACTTAATCAGCTGTTGCGGTGTCGGGTAAGCCAAAAACCCGGAGTCGGACCCAGCGAAATGTTAAGGAATTAATTTTAAAATTGTCAGTTTGCTGCATCAAATGCGTGCGGTTACGGCGCGCGGCGTTCTTGTGTTAACTAGACTATTATGTTTTGAAGTAAAATTTCTTTACGCATGATTGACTTGAGGAGTAAGCTATTGAATTCATGAAGAGAACGTTACGAGGTTGAGAGTGAAATATAAGTTAGATGTAGCTACAGAAGTTTTACTTCAGTCGTGTGGCCTAAAGCACACTCGATTTTTTTTTAATTTAATAAACTCTTATTTATCGAAGATAATAAAATTTAATTTCTACAATATTCAAATAGCTACTTACTTATTATTGTCCAATATTAGTATTGTAACAACCGCTCTAGTGTAGTGGTTCGTGTAAGCGGCTAAAACACCGACGGTTTGCGAGTTAACCACAGTAGGAAATCTATCCGCCAGCCTGCAGTGGAGCAGCGTGGTGGATTTTTGGTGGGAGCGACGCTTCTCGTACATGAAGAAAGAGGCCTAAGTGGAATGTTACAGGCTGAATTGTAACTATGAATAAGTAAATTACTGAATTATTAAAAGAAACGTTTTGTATGTACAAAAATATATCTCTCTCTATTATTGTCGTACCTACCTACAACACCTGGTAGCTTCCACAATTATTTATTACCGACTCACCAACTCTAACGCACTGAACTTTATTAGTTATTCATTTATACGTATTTACGACTACAAAAAGTTTCCTATAGGTAACTTTTGTTTTCCTTCGTTGACAATTCTATTGACAAACAAATTGTAAAGTTTTTGTAATAAAGTTCTCGTGTTTTAGACAAAATTATTGTATAATTTTTAGTGTCTTATTATTTGTAGGTTCTGTATTTTTAATAATAGTAATTATACTGTGACAAATGTTTACATATGTATGTATATATGTTTATGTAGGTATATACTGTTTAAATGTGCGAATATTGTATTATATAACCACGTTTAGTATTATAAATTGATTTAATTATGTGTGATAAACTTGCGTTGTTGATTGCGCACTTTTACCGTCATATTTTTCCTATACTACTTCTATTAAAGGTTGCCTGGAAGAGATCGCTATAAGCGATAGGGCCGCCTTTACATACATTATTTGTTTTTGTAACAAATTGTTCTAAAATGTATCTTCCTTTTTTTGTGTGCAATAAAAAATAAATAAATAAAATGTTTAAATATTAGAGAAGATGACTCAGCCACCACCACTTCCACCACTTCAGCCTATCATAGTCCACTGCTGGACCTAGTTCGCGCCCGACATTATGGTGCGTACTTTTTTTTCGAAATGATTGTTACTGTTGGCCCTACTGACCTACAGCGTCAATGGTGAGAGGGTTCGGGTACTATAGACACCGGACCGCGAAGGAAGATGTGGGCCCTTTTGAGGGCTCGGGGAAGACGTTCGTCCTAACATGGCGCGAACTCATGTGTTTTGCATGGGCAAAACACATGAGTTCGCGCCATGTTAGGACTATGGAGTCACAACGCTGGGCAGGCGGGTTGGTGACCGCAGGGCTAGCTTTGTTGCACCGAAGACGCTGTTGCCCGTCTTCGGCCTGTGTACTTCAAAGCCATTTGGTTGGAGGGAGCTGGGTGTAAAGTTCTTCATCCATTATCTCAAAAGGAGGATCCTCCGTCCAGATGGGTGTTGTGTCTAGTGGGCTACTGCCCCTAGATGACTCAGCAAAATTGTAAATTTTTTTGACAAAATTTACTTCCAATAATAAATATATATTTATATTACTTCGATATCGTTTATAATAAAACTCATACCATTTTTTTTTAATTAAAAATCTTCATTTCACCTACTATGTGTATTGATGTATATATACTACACTATATGTATCCTAATAGGTGCGTTTTATATTTCATTAGTTATAATTAGTAATAGCATCATTATGTTATATCGTCTCCGCCCATACGTTTTGTACCGTTCCGGTTCCCTACTTCCGTTCGCTGTTTGTACCTACGTCTAACCGTTACGCTCCAAAGGGGACGAACGTATATTAAAAAAGGTAACTTTTTCGTTTGGACATTTTTATTATTCTGTTCAACTTTAAATAGACAGATAGATAGATAAAAAACATTCTTACAGTCACTAAGTTAAGTGCGCAAAAGCGGTCTTATTGCTATATCTCTGTCAAACAGCCTTTTGAAAAAGAAAAAACTATACTAGGGTACGCTTCAGCCTGTAATATCCCACTACTGGGCATAGGCCTCTTTCCCCATGTAGGAGAAGGATCAGAGCTTAATCCACCACGCTGCTCCAATGCGGATCGACGGATATATTCCCGAGTATGTATAATATGAGTAACGTATATAGTATGAGTAACTTGTGTAAGTTTGATTGCTTTTAAGGCGCATCTACGCCACGTACTTATTATGTATTATTAGTCATTGGAAACTGTTCTGGTGATGATTTTCCAAATGTGTGCTTATTTATAAAATTTATGATATACTGTTTGTGTGAAAGAAAAAAAATACTAATGTAATATTTATCAATATTAAATGAAACGGACTAACATTATATTGTTTTATGTACGTAAGGCAGTAGGTAGAAGTTTTAGTTTGTATTACAAATGAAATTACATTTAGTCGTAAAACAGTAATCATAGGCGAATTTATATTTCGCTATATGATATTTTTAACAAGTTCGGATGTTATCAAACATATAAAGGTAATCTACCATGGGTCGTTGATTATTAAAGTGGACGAACGGCTGTGGGCACGCGAGCGATTTGTCCAAAATAGATCAAACCATCGAAATTACTGACACGATCGACTGAACCAAACCAACCGGAACTCATTCCAACAAGTTTAGTTAGTTCGACCGAGCACGCGTCTCGATTACCGAATCGATTCGAGAAGCTCACACCGAACATGCACAGACACAATTATACCCGTGCTTCGAATCCCACTATTAAATAGAACGTTTTTGTTTAAATCCGCGACGAATCGGAAATTTGAATACTGTTGTTATTCCGGATCATCTTATATTTACGGTTTTTATTGAATTTTATCATGCGACGGGAGTGCGGAATATGTTTATTGGTTAACGCTTCGTCTGGAGCGTTTCTCGTTCGAAGGTTTCTAAAAAGTTTCTTAATCGTTTTATCCACATTCATGCCGCACACGAGATATTAATGTTTTATGTAATATTAGAAAAGTCATGAGCAATTAGTAACGTAACATTACACATACTGAACAGCGACATTTACCCTTACATTAAAGCGGTTAAACTTTGTGAATCTTTGTTGTTGTACAATAGCTTTTTCCAAACGACAGACTCGCTTCACGGTGCGTTACAAAATCATAAAATAAAATGAAATAATGTTTGTTGTGACAGTTCTTCCCGCATTACAAAATACGTTCATTTATAACAGACAACAATGTAGTAAATATAGTTTAATAACCGTGTCATCCAACTGAAATTACCCCTAAAATTTATAATGTGATAGGACTAATTTTGAACGTTTTGCATATTATGCAACGATTATCCTTTCTCATGTACTGTATTTTGTATGATACATAAATTACAACATAGACACGTATAAATATCAACAATTTAAAATAACATTACACATGAAACAATAAATTGCGGTTACGAAAAAGATATAAAACAAATATTTTACGCGACACGATAAAATGTGCCCGCATCGCATACGTCTCGCTCTGGAATTTGACAATGACATACGGGGATAAAAATGGAATTGAATATCGCAGTTTGGGCCGACGATGTCAATGCGATACGGTAACGATCTAATAAATCCAGCGCCGCGCCGCCTCGCGTCAAGGTTCACCGCAACGTCGCGTCTCGTAATTCAGGCGCAATGTGCCGCGAAATCAATAGAGCTGGTTGCCCATATTTCCTTGCAAAACATGCATCGACCATCTAGTCGCTATTAATTTGTATTATATCACCTTATGATTTTATTGTAAAGTAATATGTCTCTTGATGTTTACTTGCAACATCGGAAATGTTGATTTTATTTATGTAATGTGTTAATAAGCCTTAATTTTATTTGTTTATTAATTTTTATGAAATCAAACAAACCAAAACCCATTACCAAAGAAGTTTTCAAAGATTATTTAACATATAATAAAGTACGAGGCGTAGATGCGCCTTTTGAAACCAAGCAGAACTTAAATTGAATAATTGAGATAACAAAAAGAGTGAGACATTATTTAAATTACCGATTAATGTTAAAAACAATTATATCGATCAATATAATATCTTTAGATTATTAACTAAAATTTAAATAAAAAATGGTTATAAAATTCAAGAGAAAGAAACCAAAAAGTTCTAAAACATAAATTTTTAGTACTAACCACGACTCAGCCAGACAAATATTATCATAATTGGCAGACAATAAAAAAATAAGATGTTTTAGAACGTAAACCGCGTAAATTTTGGTAATAAGCAACTTATGATTAGGTATTATTACTACAACTATTCGTGAATGTTTAAAGAAATAAAAACCTTTGGATATCAAATATAATTACCTACACAAAATTTAATAATGGCACAAAAAACTTGGTAGATTTATTATAAAAGCGTACAAAATTATTAGGGGTCCGCTACTATTGCATCAACCATATCAATTATACATGGCCCCAGAATTCAATCTCCCCATATGTTCAGTCAAAATTTATCCTGTTAAACATAAAGTGAAAGATTCGTTAAAAGACAACAGCTGAACTATAAACGATTAAATTAAGTTGACTTATGTTTATGACGAGAAACGATACATATTTGTTCAAATTTTATATTACATCAACGTGTTCGATTATTTTCATAAAACACATTAATCACTATTGGGACACAAGCAGTCAATACCGAGATCCATTTGGAGTGCGAATCGAATAAACTTAATGGAAACATGGCGTGCAATCAAACGGCAAGAACAAGCATAAATTTATTAACGATGCTAAAATATCACCACATAAATCGATATTCGAGCTGTCAGTTTATCGACAATTATTCTTAATTGGATTATGAAAGCGGTGCGGTATTCTTTGTCCACGATGTGAGCGATTCGCGATAAATATATTATTTTGTGAAGTGGGATAATTTATTTAAGTATTTATTAAGCTATTGCATAGCTTCTATCGCGGGCCTTGAGCGCGGGGACCGAATCCAGAATTTCCGTAACGAAAAAAACCTCACGCTCCCCACTCCGACGGGCACGGAGGTGTGGCTTGAAGGCCGTGCATCGTCTAACGTCGTTTCAGTTCGGCAGTCTTCGACACGGCGTTGTGTGCGTGCGATTAGACGTATTGTACGACTCTACGAAACTCGCACGAATCGAGACGAGTATTTTCTAGGTATTTAGAGGATATTAAGTCGCAAACTTATGTTTCTTATTTCAGTTATCATAAACCTATAGTTTCAATGATAAATATTTCAGAATAACCAACAGCTACTGTAAGATAATAAACCCACATGTATTGTAAAATAATAAAAATATTTTAAACAATATTAACTTTTTATTTATTTAATAAAAGAAAAAAATTTGTTTTCTTATCGGTCACCACGCTCAAAAAGTGTAACTTGAATTAATATCAAAGAAAAAGAAATACTGCATAAATAAAATAAATAAATAATTATAATTGCATAAGTTGATATAAAATGCTATGCAATAGCTTTACCGCGGCAGTCCCCGAGTGCCACACGTCTTTTTTAAATATTTATTAAATATTGCATTAGGTAAGTGATTTGATGGCGATAATTAATTTTAGGTACAAAATATTTATTTTGTAGTAATCGCTTTATTATTAATTTATTTTCATGATCTTGACTCGCTAAACGCTTATGACTTTTCCATAAGCCGACCTGTTTCGCGTGGCCGCCGGTCTCGTGCTGATCTCGCGGAGACAGCGCATAGCATCTGATTGGCTAAGTGGAAAGGGGCGGCTGCCGCCTCTCGATACAGTTGACACTTCGACACTATTTGAAGACTGAGAAAACAATGATGACATTTATTTTAACTAGTATTGTTTGACTTAGATTGTAAAGTTTTTGGAACATAAGTTTTTGAGACATTTTTATTTGATTTATTAAAAGTTTAATCATTTTTAATTACGTAAGACTTGGTACTTTTAGTTAAGGCAAAAAGATTTTTTAAAAATGGTATGGTGTGTGGTGTATGGAACATGTGTGATATTCCTATGGAGTGGCATAGTCTATATGGACTAAAACTCCTTAAGTAAAAAAAATGTTAAATTAAATTTGATTATTATATTAAGTGCATATTATTAAAACTAACCGACCCATGCTGTTTTATTCTATTTGAGTTTAAAAGTTCTACCTTTTTAAATTGTAAAATTTCTCTATATTCTTGTTAGAATCAATGTTGAACACAATACTTTTGTGTTTATGTTTGTATACCTATACGTCATCGTTATGATTTTCTAGAATTTTCGTAGAATAATAATTTTAATTCTAGATAGTGTGTCGAAAAGACCCTTTAATTCTTTTTTTCTTCTAAATATCTTTCGTAGGCTTAGTAGGTGCAGACATCGACAATTTTCAACTTTATTATAAGTACCTATGTGTACCTTCTCGAAGATAAAGTCGCGATTTTTTAAGTATCGTTTATCTAATAATCCTAGAGATGACATATATATCTTTTATTTAAGGTATTAGGCTAATTACAATAGCTTTTACCAATAACTTTGAAAATTTACATTCAATTGATTTATTTAAAAATAACGTCACAAACAAACACCGCAAATTACTTGCGGGGTCAAAATAACTTATAGAGAAACAGATACCTAAATTACCTACTCAAAGAATCCGGAAGATATCAACATAATTATATGGATAAATCCTAAAGAGCTGAGCATGTGTCCAGCAACATTTAACTCACAGTCATAACCCTTCGAGAGGTCGATTGGTTTGCTATAGGTTTAATATATTTTGGTATTAATTCCTAGTCGTTCTCAATTAATAGCGACGTAATAAAACTACGCTCAAAGGCTGCCGCGGAGACATAGCATTAGCCGGCTAATGGGTTATGATTATGATATTTACAGCTACACCCGACGACTTAAGACACGGTTCCGCTGTTGTGGCTTTGGGAAATATTTTGTATAGAGTCTTTGTTGTTGTTTGTTTTTCTAGTAATTGTTAAATTTCAAGCATTCTCACAACAATAAGTTATTTTGTTATATTTGTGTATACACATTGTAGGTAATATGTTGTTAAAGAGTAACATTTTTGTTATAATTTAAATTGCTTATTGTATTATTTACCCTAAAATTGTTAGTATTATAAGAATTTTTTGTTTCGCAGCAAGATACACATATGAAACTATTTTCTCTGCTTATATACGTTACTTAATAGTTTACGACAGACGCAATGGTTAATAAAAGCCGGAGCCAGCTCGTTTTCATCTTTATTTATCCGCAAATATAGCAATAAAATAGTCCCGGCAATAACACGTACGATTGTGCATTGTTTATTTCACTGGATTTTATTTGACAATAGATTGTATACAATATTGACACGCTTAACTTGCTTCACTTATATTCTTAATGCATGCACATATGCTCAATTTTCAACAACAATCTATTGAGTGGAACCGCACCTTATTCAAATGAGGCGGCTTCGGGCAAAGCGTTGCCTAAATATTAGTTTAATATTTGGGAGATTGTATCGTTGCTTCACAAACACAGCGTTGTAACTTAAAAACTACGCACAGACTTAGTTCAACTGTGTATACACTTTTATAACATTACTTCATATATTTGCAATTTTTTGTTTATGGTCATTTATGATACATTGTAATGACACCAAACCAAATTAAACACTACTACGCTTAAAACTGCATCTGTCTATATTAGGGATGTTAAACTTTAAATAGAAATACTAGTAAATTATTAAAAAAAAGTTACATTCATAATGAAGTTAATACATTCGACAACGAGCTACAACCGTTGGGTAGTGTATTGAATAAATTATGTAAATAGTACAAGGCGGGTTCTCGCTTTCTTGTAAATGATTTGGCGTTTTGCGTCTAATGGCCGGTTTGATCCACGCACGGTATGTATTAGTGGCTCGAATTATTTAATTACTATTTATAGCTCAGAGCACGACACATTAGAGATGGGGATATCCTCTTTTGTGTTATAAATTTTTGATACAACAAAAATGTGTTTGTACTTTGTATTTATAAACACTACTTAGTCATATAAATTACTACAAATATATTTTATAAACGTCATAAAGACGTTTGAACATGAATGGTTAGCGCCAAAAATAGAAAGCTATAATAATAGAAAGAATAGCCTATGTAGCGTAGGTACCTATTCGCATACTAAGCATCAAGTTATCGAACATATACAGGTACAAATAAACGCCTCACACTCATAGGTCCTACACGGAATGTGACTTCAGTGTCACGCGTCACGACAAACATCTTTATTGCAAAACAAATTTGTCATGTGCGGGGATCGAAGCCGCGACCGTCAAACTTAATCACACTCGGCATTTAAATATAACTTATTTGAAAAAAACAACATTTATTTATTTATAATAGAAAATAATATTGTAATTGTAAATATAACAAATATTAAAATAGTCCAATGCTTTTACAAAATTTCACTTTTACCAAAATCTTTGAACTTAATACCGCTTGACCGCTCAGTGAAACAAAAATGAAATTAGGTATATTATTTTGTTTTTATTTGAAAAGCTATGTCCTTTCTATTATTACACTATATTTTAAGATTTATGGTTTGAGTGACGTGCTGTGTCGGTCGCACGCAAACGATACCGAACAATACAGTGTTTATTTCTCAAATGCATTTCAAGTACCTACTGAGGATTTCGCTTTGCACCGTGTGTGGAATTCGTTAAAAAAACTTATTACAAAGATGGCAAACAAGCGTACCGTCCGCATTATGGTGGTGCGATCTTCTGTAATGTTTAGGTACTTCCCCAGTCGGACCAGTATACCTCAACATTATCACGAATATTGTAAAAATTATATACCCGTGTGTTTAGCGTGAGTTGTAAAACAAGATATAGTTTATTTTATAACTATAATATATACGTTTATGATACCCTTTGATCATTAAGTTTGCTTCACCATGTTATAAAAGGTATTTCATGGAAAAACAAAATGTCATTGTTACGATATTTTTGAATTGCGCATAATTTTTACTCAAAATAGTATGTTTATTATTACAGTAATATAAAGTAATAAACTGATCAAGTTAATTAAAGCTTAGAAACACTTTTCAAATAAAGATTAAAACCTAAAAAAGTTTCAACGTAGTAAGTCTGTGTGTTTTAATATTTTTATTTTTAATATTTCTATTGTATCCGATCTTTTAAATTTTATAGTCATTATTGTTACCTGTGCCTACTGGCTTTCCTTCAACTACTCAATATTTCTTAATTCTTACTGACACAAAGGGTTCAATGATAATGATTTATGTTGTATTACAAATATTAGAGTTGTAAGAAAGATATTTAGAATATGGAATTTAAATGAAGATAATGCCTCTTCATTGAAGACACGATGAAACAAAAAGTTCACAATCTCAAACGTGATAATGTCAAGACTTCCCATTTCAATTGCCACACCAAAGCGTATATTAATGTTTTTGCACAAATCACGCACGCGTTCAGATGAGGCGGCGCGGTCGCAAGATGCCCGCTTAATTTTGATGACGGAATGATTGGCCATGGTCCCAAAAGAGAGGCCATTAAATTCACATTCCATCATGTTGCGGGAAAATAAAACTGGACCGGGTTCCGAGCCCCGAGGCCGAGGTGCAAACAGGGCGGGCCGTGCTCAACTCTGCCACCTCGTTCCGAAAGTAGTGACAAATGGTAGCGGCATCTTTCATCTCTTCACCGTATATAATCTATCAAATACGAAAATGTACTTTAAAGTAAATATTATAACGTGCTATTTTTGCTGGGTTGATGCTGTGATTAAGAATATGATAACGCAATAATGAAATTCGGAAATAATCGTAAATAACTTTTCGAAAAACTTTAACGTAGTGTCGACTTGAATTGAAAATACCAATTACAAATATACCTCCGTCATGTATGTTTATTAACGGGAGATAATTTAAGTAACTCTAAAAAACTGATATGACGCACTGGCAGCTCCGAGATTATTAATATTTTTAAAAATCTGTAGAGATAAAATTTATCAAGCTTAATCTGTATTCGTTTTCGTGCATCTCTTATTGTATCTGGAAAGATAACTTTTATTGACAAACTTTTATTGATTGACTCTGTTTTTCAGTAATAATAATTTAGATTAATTTTTATTCATAATGCAATACAAATTTTAAAACCATTAATAAATAAATTAAAATAACTTTGTTCCTTTCGAATCGTCTTTTTACTAATTAAAATTTTAAAAGTGATTATTATTTTTAAAAGTCGCTGGCGCATTACCTCACCGTAACATACCATAAGACATAACACTATGTAAATAGCTAAAATATATTAAACGTACAGTAGCAACGTCGGTCAGTTGTCGAAATTTTCCATTTGCGAATGCTGCGGCATGCGACAAAAGTTAAAGAAAGCTGAGTCTATCTTCAAGGATGGCAAATGGGAATTATATTGAAGTTTTGAGTTCAAATTAATTCCTAAGAAAACTGTAGTATCACTGATAATAATTCTCTTATTATTTATTTCGAAATTATAATTCGGAAGCTTAACCTTGAGTAATACAAACACAACACACTCGGTTCTCTTCGCGTTCAAAAATAAGTCCTTTGTTTTAAACCAATCTTGGAGTCGCGATAAAGAATTACTATTAACTTTAAAATTAAGCGATTTATCATGAGCAAATAGCACTATATCACAAATACCCTTAACATAACACGACAGATCATTTATGTATATTAAACGAAGGTCTTAGAATTGATCCCTGTAGAACGCCCATTTTTAGGACAGATCGAGAAAACTTTGTACCGATTATTGGTGAAAGTTGAATTCTATTAGTTAGATATGAAGCAATGAGATTAAGAGCTTTAACATTAACAGAAATCAATTGCTTTTAATAAGTCACAAAATAAATATATAAATAGCGTTTTGTGACCTCTCCCAAGCGTCATGTATATGCTTGAGAAGTGCCACACTAGCATTTGTCATAGAGCGACCTCTTATTAAACCATGTTGTTCACTGTGAAAAATGCCGCTAACTTTAAAATAGAAAATATGTTGATTTAGCTTTTCAGAAGTTTTACTTAAGGACTGGAGTATTGAAATTGGTCTATAATAACTGGGATCATTTGATTATTAAAAATTAATTATACTATTGTTTTGAACACAAAAGCTTAAATCAAATATCACTGAATTGATAAAAAAAATTAAAGTAGGTATATGTTTATCAAGAATTACAAAACTTATTATATTAACACATTTCCGGGAGTATACCCCTTCTAGTACAAAAAAAAAGAGCTAGAACCTATTCCGGTAAGCTTGTCAATTATATAATTAAAAATAAATTAGAAAGCATAGAACCTGTACAAGTCAAATGTAGTCTAAATTAACTTTTTTTTAAACATAAAACATCTATGAAAATCTTTGTCAATTTCATGCTCATGTCTATCTCCACAAATCATCCAAACATCAAACTAATATCAAAATAAACATAAATCGTACGAATCAAACTATTAAAAATTTTAATCTTTTAGTCAAATCATATTTAAATAACTTTATTCAGATAAGCTTCAAAAGCACTTTTGAATCATCATTTTATAAATTAAAATTAAGATAACTGTAGTGCTAATTAAATTTTAGAAGTCTGCGATTGAATATATATATATATTTATAAAAAATGGAAATAAAAATTTGACAATCCGACTGTCAATTTCTGTCATGTTGTTTTTTGTTTTTAATGACTTTTTATTGTTTCTAATAGTAAATTCTTCATAAAAAGGCTATGGAAAGTTACTATAACACAATACATATCAAAACGGTATAATAAATAAAGCAATATATTTCATAGTTAATCAAACGTCTATGTAACGACGCTTCATTAAACTAATTGTCCACGGTACATAGCAGTAGAACCCAACAATATATAATTACAGAGAAGGGACTCGTAGTTGATAAAGACATCATTCTTTTCTGTAGTAATAACGGACGGCTAATGCTTCAATTTGCCTCGTAATCAAACTGGCGACAATTACGTTAATAGATTTTATAAAATGCAATCTACATCCGTGTAATTTGCAAAAAATATTTAATGAAAATGGAAAAGCTTTCGTGAAAGAGTAATTATTTACAACTTCCTTTGACACAACCTACTAGTATAAAATGAATACTATGTCGTTATACTTAATTTTTTACCCATGATAGGACATTTTTAAGTCTGTACAGTATAAAATATTAGTGCGTTGAATATGAATAGCGTATAGAAATAGAAACTACAGTTTTAAGTGACTCCGAACTTAACACATGATGCTACTTTTAACTAAGCTACCAAATGGACAACCTAATATTTTTGTAACCGATTTAAAAAAGAAGCATGTTCTCAATTCGACAGTACTTTTTTATATGACTAGGTCTACAAATAAGCGTACGGCCCTCCTGATGGTAAGGAGCAAAGACATTAATTTATTGTCTTTGGTAAGCAGTTACCGAAGTTTATAGAATATTACAACACCAGATTTGAGCAGGATAAATCTTATTGCGCCGCAATCATATCAACGACGCATTGGCGCAGCAGTCACAGCACTGGCTGTTGCACTCGCGGTCGCGGGCTCGATACCCGCTCACGACAGACATTTGTATTGGGCATATAGATGTTTGTCGTGGTCTGGGAGTTTGTGCTTGTGTATTGTGTCTGTTTCCGGACCGACACAGGAGAAAATCCTACTAAGGGCCGTTGAGTGTGAAGCGTTTTTTTTTTTTATTTATATCGATCATCAATGACTTCGTTAGCGAGCAATTTTAATTAAAAAATAATCTTACTTAGACTAATTTTGTCTACATAACTATTTGCAGCTGTGGAAATAATGTCTAATAAATATTAAATCTTATGAAAATTACATATTTGTACAGTTAAATTTTCATAACTATCATTTAGGTTCCGTTTATTTTTAGCACATATTTATTAGCGTGCATTTTGATTATATATTTTTATATAAAATTAAATAAAATACACACTGCTCGCAGCATGATATGCAATTCTAATTCGTATTTACCTTTTTCTTGATATTGTGAATTTTGATAATCTTGTAAAAGAGAAACAATAAAAACTGCAGTCTTTAAAACACGGAAAGGACATCCTAACAATGTCTATCAATATTTTGTGAATAAGCGTAACTGAGAAAGCTTCAATGTTCTTAAAATATAGAGCAAGGCAAGCACCAAGATCAGATAACCGAAATGTCAGTTTCAGATGAACAAAACGTAAGGAAATATTCGAAACATTTTATACAAGTTTGCGAAGAAATAAAGAATTTAATGCAAATTATATAATCAGGATTACATCAGGACTAATAGTGTTTGTGAGAAGTCTCATAAATATTTGTAGGCAAATGAGTTGATCGTAATAAAAATGAATTGTAGATCCTAAAGTTGTAATAGTCTTTGAACTTTTATCGTTAAATAACTAACTCATTTAGATCTCTCTGGAAAATAATATATCTAGGTATCGACTTAAATGTCGTTGGAGTTACCCAGGTAAGTAATGTAGGTTCTTCGTATTTTCATTTAAAAGCTATAATTATTATGAAAGAAATTAATATGTTTAAAACCATTGACCATGGTTTACGATATAAAGGAGTAAAATTTGTTTAAATTAGGTAATATTATCTACTGATTAATTTTGACATTTATGTAAATCCTGCTACTTCTTAAAAGTAGAAATTAACACGATCACGATGGTTTTACATGCTTATATCTATGCTTCCTATTTCAATTAAGATTTATAAAAAACCTTAATTTTTACTTCCCAATTCAGATTCAGATAATGTTTGAAGCCACGACTTAAACATTACTACAGCAGTGTAAGACTACTACAAGTAATATTCGGAAAACTTACTATCACAACAATTAATACGTTTCACTTACACAAGTTCAGCCGTACTCACAAAATATATCTAGTTGTACTTATAAAATATTTGGCCAAATAAATGACCGACGTGACATCGTTCCTGGTTATTTCTACTATTTATAAATTTGAATAATTAATGAGGAGTCTGATGACACGATTGCAAAAAAAATAATTAAAATTAATTTTCGATGCATACAAGGCAATAGAAATGCATTTTATAATGATAAATAATTTTAATTCAAAGGTTGTAATTTTTTGAAAATATTGCCATAATACTTTGGATAGTCTAACAAAAATATCTCTTTTTACAAAACACTTAAAATAGTTATATAATTTTAGTTTCATTTTCACTAACTTGGTCGTTAGATATTTTACTACGTTTTTTTTTATTAAATTATTTCAACAGAAGCCACATTGTTTATTCCCTACTATACTTGTCATTTCTATATTCATTCATTACCGTATATGAGACACTTAAAACAAAACTTCAATTTAATCTGCCAGTACTTCCTAAGCTAAAAAGTTTTTATTAACATACCTGTACGTTATCATATAACTTTATCTATATTTTTATCGCCTACGCATTTATTTAACATAATAGGTTGAAACTTAATTGCACTAGCCACTTTATTAGTTCCTGAGAATTTATTATGTGGTAGAAAGAGGTTTTAAGGCTCAATTAATTCCTAATGAGAGTTACTTGTATAGTGTACAGGAAACATGTTCGAGACAGGTAATATATTAATGCATTTTTTTTTTCAATTTTTAGCCACTTTTGCTGTTTTTTTTTTTTATTTACAAAAAATTAGGGGTAGTAGGGACCAAACAGATCCCAAATTTGGATCCAGCGCATCATAATACATAACCCTAGATGGGTCTAGTCAAAGGAAAAGAGGACTTTTTTAGTGCGCCAATCCAGTTCATTGCATAATAGAGCAAAAGACGGTTAGTGTCAAAATATCTATGTAGCAAAGTTGTCAATTAAAATCATAAACATTTTTTAATATCATATCAAAAATCGACCGTAGCATCTCCGACTGACCGTGTCGGTGCTCTAGCCAATTAAGCTATGGAACGATGTACCCGCTAGATCAAAATTTTCGGTATAATGATTTTATTCGGTTCTAAGCAACCGTGGCGCCGTCTATAGTGAGTTCTTTACAGAAACCTGTAACTATTTAAAGTTTCATATTACAATGAAAATCTTTGACAGGAGACGACACCATGCTATTTTTAAAATTTGTACGATTTTATTTTTGTGTCACCCACACACTAGGGAATTCTAAACATATAAAACTAAAATATAACATATAAAATTAAAATTATAATAATAAATTATAAATTTTCCTGTTTTTACAGTCATTTAACTTCAAAGCCATTTTAGGTGTGTTGAAGTCGGTAGTAATCGAAGATTATTCAGCCTATTGCAGTCCAATGCTGGACATAGGTCTCCAAAAATGGTATGAACTCATGTGTTTTGGTCGCTGGGCAGGCGGGTTGGTAACTGCAGGGCTTGCTTTGTTGCACCGAAGACGCTGCTGCCCGTCTTCGGCCTGTGTATTTCAAATCCAGCAGTTGGATAGTTATCGCGCCATCGGTCGGCTTTTTAAGTTCCAAGGTGGTAGTGGAACTGTGTTATCCCTTAGTCGCCTGTTACGACACCCACAGGAAGAGAGGGGGTGACTATATTCTTACTGCCGTAGCCACATAGCAAATGCTCGAGTCGAAAGTAATCGAAGATGTCGGAAGTAAATTTCATAGCAAAATTAATATGTTAATTGATTGATTTGTACTAGTGGTTATAATATTCTTAAATCTATAATCTATCTATACATATATAAAAGCGAAAGGTCACTCATCACGAAATCTCCGAAACTATAACACCTACAAACTTGAAATTTAGCAGGTAGGCTCCTTATAGGACTTCGACATCCGCTAAGAACGGATTTTACGAAACTCGACCTTTAAGGGGGTAAAACGGGGTTTGGAAGTTTGTATGAAAGTCCTATGTTTTTGAAGTAAGAGACTTGAAAATTAAAATGTATGCTCTATATGAAATGAGAAGATGTCCAAATAATTTATCTTTAGAAATCAACTTCCTTTTGGGGTTAAAACGGGGGATGGTAGGTTGATTCAGTTATCACGAAATCTCCGAAACTATAACAGCTACAAATTTAAAATCTACAAGTAGGTTCCTTATAGGGCGTAAACATCCCTAAGAATGGATTTTACAAAACTCAATCCCTAAGAGGGTAAAACGGGGTTTGGTGGTTTGTATGAAAGTCCTATTGTCCTGTCCTGTCCAGTTTTTGAAGTAAGAGACTTGAAATTTGAAAAAAACTAAACAGAAAAAAGAACAAAATAGAATAGAACAGAACAGAATAGAACAGAAAAGAATAGTAGAGAGCAGAATAGAACAGAATAGAATAGAATAGAACAGAATACGAACAGAACAGAATAGAATAGAATAAGAACAGAACAGAACAGAGTAGAATAGAACAGAATAGAATAGAATGGAACAGAACAGAAAAGAATAGAATAGAACAGAATAAGAACAGAACAGAATAGAAAAGAACAGAATAGTACAGAGCAGAATAGAACAGAATATGACAGAATAGAACAGAATAGAATAAAACTAAACAGAATAGAGAACAAAACAGAACAGAACAGAATAGAATAGAACAGTATAAGAAAAGAACAGAATAGAACAGAACAGAATAGTACAGAGCAGAATAGAACAGAATAGAACAGCATAGAACAGAATAGAACAGCATAGAACAGAATAGAACAGAATAGGACAGAATAGAACAGAACAGAACAGAACAGAATAAAACAGAACAGAACAGAATAGAATAGAACAGCATAGAACAGAATAGAACAGAACAGAACAGAACAGAATAGAACAGAACAGAACAGAATAGAATAGAACAGCATAGAACAGAATAGCACAAAACTAAACAGAATAGAGAACAAAATAGAACAGAACAGAACAGAATAGAATAGAACAGAATAAGAACAGAACAGAATAGTACACAGCAGAATAGAACAGAATAGAATAGAACAGAATAAGAACAGAACAGAATAGAAAAGAATAGAACAGAACAGAATAGTACAGAACAGAATAGAACTGAATAAGAACAGAACAGAATAGAACAGAACAGAATAGAATAGAATAGGATAGAATAAGAACAGAATAGAACAGAAGAGAACAGAATAGAACAAAACTAAACAGAATAGAGAACAAAATAGAATAGAACAGAATAAGATCAGAACAGAATAGAACAGAACAGAATAGTACAGAGCAGAATAGAACAGAATAGAACAGAATAGAATAGAATAGAACAGAATAAGAACAGAACAGAATAGAATAGAATAAGAACAGAACAGAACAGAGTAGAATAGAACAGAATAGAATAGAACAGAATAAGAACAGAAAAGAATAGAACAGAACAGAATAGAACAGAATAGAACAGAACAGAACAGAACAGAATAGAATAGAACAGAATAAGAACAGAACTTGTGGAGGCATGTGTCCAGCAGTGGACTGTATAGGCTGTTATGATTGGCAGGTAGGTTTCTTATAGGACGTAGACATCCGCTAAGAAGGAATTTTACGAAACTAGACCCCTAGGGGGGTAAAACGGGGGTTGGAAGTTTGTATGAAAGTTCTATGTTTTTGAAGTAAGAGACTTGAAATTTAAAATGTATGCTCTATAGATGGTGAGAAGGTGTGTAAATAATGTATCTTTAGAAATCAACTCTCTTTTTGGGGTTAAAACGGAGGATGGTAGGTTGACTCACTCATCACGAAATCTCCGAAACTATAATAGCCACAAACTTGAAATTTGGCAGGTAGGCTCCTTATAAAACGTGAAAATCCGTTAAGAACGGATTTTACGAAACTTGACCCTTAAAGGGATAAAACGGGCGTCGGAAGTTAAATGAAAGTCCTATGTTTTTGAGTAAGAGACTTGAAATTTTAAATGTGTGCTCTATAGATGGTGAGGAGGTGTCCAAATAATGTATCGTAATCTATATATATAAAAGAGAAAGGTCACTGATTCACTCATCACGAGAACTCAAAAACCGCTGGGACCATCCAGTGGTTTTTAATCCATCCAGGATGGACAAAGATGAAATTTGGTAGGTAGGTAGATTATAGTAAGTAGACGTCCGCTAAGAACGGATTTTGCGATATTCTACCGCTAAAAGGGTTTAATTGGGGATTATAGTTTGTACGAAACATAAACAGCAGCTATAAGTTCGCCTGATAGGTTATTTATACTGCAGCCTGAAAATAAAGCTAAAAATGTGGTGTATAGAGAGGTTTTATAAAAATAACTATTAAATTATATTAAATTGTGCCTTTTAAAAAGTTACTCAGTGTGATAAGCATTTCAAGTGACTGAAATAAAAAAGTTTGCGTTAAACATCTTAATAGTAATGCGTATCTTCATAACCACGTGAACGTAGTCGCGGGCAACAGTTAGTGTATTATAAAACAAAATCCCCAAAAGCGTATGTGGTCAATTCCCTCAAAATGTACTGAACGGATTTTCATGCGGATTCACCAATGGAGAGAGTGCTTCAAGAGGAAGGTTTACGGAATGACTAAGCCGATTTTGATAAAAGTTTCACTGGAAGTTTGCTGGTAAAACTTTGTGAAACACTGATTTCAACGCGGGCGAAGCCGCGGGCACAGCTAGTATCAATATATTCCTTTATTATAATTAGTAAAGTAAAAGTAATAATCTTATACTATTAAATGAGCAATTCTTGTATATATAGAATCTGAATCTCGGAAACGGCTCCATCGATTTTCATGAAATTTAGTATGCAGGGAATTTCGGGGGAGATAAATAAATCTAGCTAGGATTCATTTTTAGAAAATGTCATTTTATTCCAGTTTTTAGACAGTGAAAAAATATCGCAGTTGTCAGTAAAGTTGTAATAGCTCAGGTGGGAAATCAGCCGGTCGCGATCGACCGAAAATACCATGGTACAAAACACCGATCGATTAATTATTTTTTCTTTTTTTTCTAATTGGACGAAAAATATTATTTATATTTTATCATTATTATTTTTTAATTTTTTTTTTATTTTTGATTTCTTATATTTACCTACTTAGATTTTTTATCACTGTCGGTAAAAAAAAATACTATTCATGTTTTATAAATATGTAATTCGTATTTAAATATGATTTCCAAAAAACACGATTTACTAAAAATACCGAGCTAAGCTCGATCACCCAGGTACTAATAATAATTTAATCATTCACTCCTTTTTAACCGACTTCCAAAAAAGGAGGAGGTTCTCAATTCGACTCTATTTTTTTTATGTATGTTACATCAGAACTTTTGACCGGGTGGACCGATTTCGACAATTTTTTTTTAATCGAAAGGTGGTGTGTGTCAATTGGTCCCATTTAAATTTATTTGAGATCTAACAAGTACTTTTTGAGTTATATCTAATAATGCGTTTTTACTTGACGCTTTTTTCGTCGACCTAAGTTGTATTATACCGCATAACTTTCTACTGGATGTACCGATTTTGATAATTCTTTTTTTGTTGGAAAGAAGATATCCCTAGTTTGGTACCATGATAAGGAAACCAGGATCTGATGATGGGATCCCAGAGAAATCGAGGGAAACTCTTGAAAATCCGCAATAACTTTTTACTGGGTGTACCGATTTTTATAATTTTTAATTTAATCGAAAGCTGATGTTTGTCATGTGGTCACATATAAATTTTATTGAGATCTGATAAGTACTTTTTGAGTAATCTTTGATAACGCGTAGTTACTTGACTATTGTTTCGTCGATCTACGTTGTATTACTCGTCGATGTAATTGAAGTCGGTTTTTTTTTTCGTTTGCGAGCAAACACAATTATGACATAACAATTGAGAATATTTCAATTTTAAAAACAAAAACAAAAATTCAGGTTAACGGCGGCAGCCGTAATAGTATAAACTCTGATACAGCAACCTGCCTCTTCCACTCTGAGATATGACATAGTATAGTTTGTAGACACATCTTTTTTTTTATAATGCATTACATTTTCAGTCTCGACAAAATTAAGTGAGAGAAACCAGCTTCGAATTTTTTTTTACATTTCATTGTTTTAAGGGGAAAAATATTAATCGCTTTATTTGCATTATTGTAGAGGTGGGCAGTCTACTTCACGTTTCGCTTCAGCCTGTAATATCCCACTACTGGGCACAGGCCTCTTTCCCCATGTAGGAGAAGGATCAGAGCTTAATCCACCACGCTGCTCCAATGCGGGTTACTTCACGTGCTAATCGATTTAACTCCAGATTTCCATTGTTATATGTAATAATATTATTGATATTAAGAACTGTCGAAAAGTACCTATAAATTATGTTACAGTTTATTATAAAAAAGGAAAACTCCACAGCCGAAGGAACTCTCGAAGATCCCGAGTAGAAATTTTTTCGTGTTCCTTAGAAGGACCGGACCGGGTATGCCTGATCTGGATCGGAAAAGGAATGTGACGCAGAAGATGTGTCTGGATCTGATCAGGATGAGATGAAATTTCCTGATCTGGACCCGATCAGGAAATCTCATCTCATCCTGATCAACCGGTTCGTTCCGGTCCTTTTAAAAAACACGAATGTATATTCTTGAAAAAATCGTTTGATAAAAAAAAAGCGAATTGATATTACAAATATGTTACTTACCATAATTATTATGATGTTTATTTCCGTTAATTGTTCCAATGTATTATTATTTATGTTTTTACTTTAAATATTAATTATTTTTATTTATTTTTATATTATAAATTAATTATTATTAATAGTTAAATTCTATTTATTAAATTCTAATTACTAACTACTAATTAACTACTTCCTACTACTTACGTCTGCTCCACTATGCAGAAATGGACTCCCTGCAAGACTGTCCTGATAACTGTATATATACTAAGTGCGCTTAAAAACATTGAAAGCGCGATTCAGGCTCAGTTTGCGTAATTCCCTTCAGGCTATCCTGACCTGGACCGGACCGGGTCCTGATACGGTATGCCTTACCACACTTGATTATATTTTACATCAGGCTATCCTTGTCTGGACCAGACCTGGTCCTGATAGAGCTTGCCGGATCTGGCATGCCTCATTCTATCCTGATCCGGTCCAGATACATGATCTGGTTAAGCCTGAACTTTTTTATAGTCGGGATAGAAAGGTATTGATATTATGTACTTACTCTCTATTCATCTCCTACAAAAAAGGTGTTAATTATTGGTTCTAATACCTTTAAAATTATATTAATTGATTTTCAATTAATCAAAATCGAATTAATCAAAACGGAATTGCTAAATATTCATAACAATATATTTAATAACTTTTATTCAAATTCAATTAAAATATTAATATCGACCGTTATTATTAGTCACGTCGCGTTTCTAATCGTACTTTCAATCCATCAATCGCATAAAAACAATAGGTTTGAAAAATCCGAGCGCAACAAATCGTGACCGCGTGCCGCTTGTAAAAACTTCCACATTCAATTATTCGATTACACACATAACACTGTAATAACAAGTAAATCGAAAGAAGAGCTCATATTATATGGTATCTATTAAACAATATTGTCTCTGACCAATCTGCATATCGGCCTGCGGAACGGAGCGCAGTCACGACATGTGCCGCGTCGCTGGCTTGCAGTCCGCGGGTCGCAGTATGCATACATGAATGTTATTAATCTGCGGCATGACATCGAGCGAAGCAATTCGAAGGAGCGTATAGAACTCTCGTTTAACCGAAGCATCACGAACAAAAGCGCTCCAGCCTCGTCTTAATTAATATGATTAATGACACGAAGCCGCGGCTCGTTTTGAACTCGCGTTACTGTTGTAATCGAGAAATAAATTAATTTTATTAGTAGTCCTTTCTAATAGAATACGACTGTCGAGTGCCGAAAACGCTTCCAAACGAGCGTTCTGTTATTTTCCCGCTCCGTTCGTTTCTCTAATTTAAAAATTGGGCGTTAAAACTCACCGATTATAATTTAAATTTACGACATTATGCATAGATAAAGGCTTATAAAAAGAAAATTGTGACCGTTTATATAGAACTACCACTAACAAGGTGAACCGAACCCGGTTTAATGATATGAATTCGTATCGTTTCAATATCGTGATAAATACCTATTCATTAAGAATATTTTTATTTAATGCCATCTCGCGACTACCGTGCTTCTGATTAAATCGCTGTGTTCTGACCGCATAATTGCTATCTTATGATAATTGTAAAGCTATTACGAGTTCGTTGTAAAACAAATAGATTTCGCGCAGACGCGTTACTTTAAATATATTTTCTCATGTTTCTAACTCGACTCGTGGTCTGTTTTGTAAAATATGGACTTTACGAGGCGAGAATAAGGTATAATTTTAGAGGCACCGCGAGATGCGATCTCGCCTCGGGCCGCGATCGTGGCAGAGATAATTAGAGGCCGCGGCTCTGTGGGAGCCATAAAAACGGCAAATTGACCGGCGGGATAACCAGAAAGGCACAATGTGTTAGATAATAATTTCCAAATTACAGGTTGTGTTGGTTCGCGAGCGAGACTGGACGCGGTCTTTTTTCTCGGAGCCGACCGAGGTGCTAAGGGCAGACTAATTATTATTTGGGTATCGAGCGAGGTTTTTAATGCAGCTGCTACCTGTATAAATATTTATTATTAAAAGTTCAAACGCCAATTTTGGAGGAATCCAATTAAAGTTGTTATAAAGTTTCATCAGCATTATAACGATCCGCCTAATATGCCGCTCTTATTACTTCAATCAAGGGCAACATTTAATCATCGTCTCTATGTTTAAAAACATAACATCATTTTTCTGATCTTAATAATACATAAAAATACAAAAAACTTTAAATGTAACATTAACGTTTGTTTATTTTTAAGTTAAATATATAAATATAGTCAATTAAGAAACACAAGAAGTAAGTAATACTTGGAAATAACGGTTACCTACATATGGCATGTATGTAAATGGGTAGATATACCTAACATACAGAAACAGACACAATTCTAAAAAATTAATAGATATTTACAGACAGAAGAAATAAATTGAAAACTTTCTATGTACGCCTAAAATCGACTTTAAAATAATTTTAATTCGGTTTTTGCTTTTCAAATAAGTAATCAAAAATATTAAATTGACGTTACAAATTAAATTCATTAGCCAATAACTAATATTTAATTAATTAGCAAATGAAAATTTGTAGCCAATTACACATAATTTTTATATATGTCTGTAAAATTTACAATATAATTACTTCCTCGATATAAAAATTAAGAATCACAGATAGTTTTACATTTTTATGCTATAATATTAATTAAGGAAATTTTTTTCGTTTAACATAATCAAATTTCCTAATTCATGAATTATGTTAAGCATCAATTACTCTACAACTAGTTTCATTACAATATATTTATTTACATTTTAATATTAAACATGGGAGCCCTCTCGCCGAGGGGAAAACTGGTCGTTCGTCATTGGTGAAAGACCGAAGGGCGGGGCCCTGGCTCCTCCTAACAGAATCTTAGATAACAGAGATGACATCCCCTACAAAGCTTTAAATTTGCTGTAAGTCTTAAATAGATTTTTTAATTCAGACGATGACTAACCAAGATTTTAATAAGTAATAGTTTAAATGTCTCTGAAGACCTGAGAAGGTACCTAACCTTCTCTTGTACTGTAGAATAAACACATTGTTACAAAAAAAAGAGAATTTAAAAGGGAGAAAAAGAAAAAAAAATTAAAATTAGAGAGACTGGAAAATGTTTATGTTTCTGTTAGACCAATGATTGCAAAGTGAATTTGAAAGTCTGAATTACTGACTTTGAAAAATAATAAATAACTTTTTATTTACTTGTTTTACATCGGAATTGACCCAGTAACCAGTAAATTTAAATATTGTAGGATAACTAACAAAAGATGTATAAGTTAATAATAATTTCTGAGACACGAGCTTACAATATGATATCAATGGTCTTTTACCTACAGGTTATCACAACATGCAACATCAAGTCAAGTAACACAAAGAATGTGAATATAATTTAATTGCTAACTTCATCAATTATTTATTAAATAAATTTATATATATAGGCAATCACTAGTTAAAAATTTAAAATTAGCAATATCGTTAATATGTATGAAGTACCTATGGTGTGTTAATCCAGTGACAATTCAGAAATACACGATAAAGTGTGAGAGGCATAAAAATTTAGGATGAACCAATAACAAAATAAAATAAAAAACAACATAATAAAGTCAAATACCAAATTACGAAGTTAGGCTAAAATAGAATGTCAAAATAAAAAAATGAAAATAAAAAAATAGGCTTTAAGACAATTTAAAAAAAAATATTACAAATTATGTAATTAGGTCATATTAAAATAAAACACGGGTTATCGAGAGGTGTATAATAAAATATATCAAAAAATTCTAAATTAAACAACAATGTTAACCTAACAACCTAAACTATAACACTAGGCATATTAAATACAAGTTACAGTTGAAATAAACAGCTACACATAACAACATAAAAATTCAATTATACATCCTAATAGTAGATATACTTTACAATTCCGATAAATAGTTGATATTAACATTGCGCTGAAATTGGGGCAGCCTATCATGACATATGTCAACGCTTGGAATCCTTTTTGAAATGCTATTCTCATTATGCTCTAAATCTCGGTATAAGTAGGAAAATTTTTGCCCAATCGTTTTCTATAGACTCTTACATCTAACAAGTGGCATGATTGTTGGGGTATTTTGGGTGGGACATAAAAGCCAATGTGTTAAAAATGTCAAGGCAGTCAAATCCATTGCTTAAAACTTTATATAGGAAGTTCATTACTAGGATCTCTTTCCTGTTTTATAGGTTATTAATATTGAAATTCCTAAATCATTTTTTTATACAACTAGGTCAGCAAACAATCGTACGGCTCGCCTTATGGTAAGTGATTACCGTAGCTTGTAGACGCCTGCAACACTAGAAGAATCGCAAGTGCGTTATCAACCCTACTCCCAATACGCCCGGAGCTCTGGTCACCTTACTCACCTCAGGAACACAGCACTTCTTGATAGTAGTATTATTTAGCTCTGATCTTCCGTAAGGTCATGGTACTACACCAGTCGCGCTGCTCCAGATTTTGAACAGAATATTTCCTGCTGTGCCCTGCCCCTATAAGTCTATCAACAATCCAATTTAAATTTAAATCTACTTATTTGATAGGTGCTGCCACAAACGTTTATGCACATATTTCAGTCTAATGATGTAAAAGCTTTAGAATCGTTAATGATCTCTTAAATGTTTTTGCGGATCACGTGATAAATTCCAGTGACTTATTGATCAAATCGAAACAGTGGTCATTATGAGGGTTGGTATCTAATAATTGATATATTAACTTATTCTTTTTGGCCCTACTTTTAAACGAGTTAACTTGGTTTTTTTTTGAAATTTATAAAACAAACAGTACAATAATACAAAAGTTAAAAAAAAACTTATACAACTATAGTTGTATTATATTACATGAACCAATAAAGTTTCCAATAGTAAACAAAAAATGAGCTAATAAGCACACATTAATAAGAAATAATCGATAAATTACACACGGAAACATAAATAATTCATGCAGTAGTAAATTGAATAATTAGGTAAACAAATACGAATAAAAACATTCCATAAAATTATGAACTAAAGTATAAATAATTAAAAGGTAAAAATTAAAACAAAATCAAACCAATCTACTAGAAATTTAAGAATTACGTAAATATTTAATAATAAATTAAAAATTAATAGCATTTCGTAATTCACTCCTTAAAGATTGCACTGAACAAGTAGCAAAATCAATGTGATGAAAACATTGGTTGATTGTACATTTACATGCTCTTTTACATTTATTAGTACTCGAAAGTAGTAAATTTTTAGTAAGTAGAATTAATAATTATTTTTAGGTAAATTGATATTTAAATATTAAGCAGGTTATATGTACCCATGTTCTCAGATTAATCCGTTAAATAATTAAAATGTTGTTCAATAGGCGAAAAGTAGGCGTAGTATATGTTTGTGGTGTTATATTTAAGTGTTTTATATTTATAAGTTATATTTTTAAGAAAATTGATGCGGACTGAGAAGTATGAAATTTCGTACACTTATAGTTTATATAGAGAAGGACTGCAGAATGCTAACATTTTTTTTAAATTATGCATAAAATTAAATTAAATCAATAAAAAAAAAATACGCATAATTATTACCATGTATCTGACACACACACGCTGATTGTCAAAGCTTGTAGTCAAATTAATAAATAAATAATAAAAACGGTTCTTTATTCTCATAATGTTTTGGTTTTATTTAATTAAATTTTTTAATTGTGGTCAAATTTCGACCTCTGCGCGACACTCTAGTTTTAATAAATATTCGTTACAGTTACACTTGTACTAACTGATTCTTACTATTAGGAAAAATCCTTTGCTCTGCCTTAAAATTACCTACTCATATTAGCTGTTATGTGATGTTTACAAACTCGTCTCTGTAATGTAAAAATTCAATGTAATAATAATAATATTTATAGTTATTTGAAATGACATATAATACGCATTCATTTTATTATTATTATTATTATTTTATAAAATTATTTTGTAATATTAATTTACTTAAAAAAAAATTGGGCAAGTCGGTCTATAATAAAAGATACACTAAGATTAATCCTATAAAACGATTATAGAACAGGTAGTTATTTGAACCTCGATACAAAAATCAGATTTCGAGACTGTTTGACCAATTTCTTGAGCCGTGTCCCAATACAATTGTGTTTGTCAATGATAAATGGTCGCGCGCGGTGCTTTTCATCTCCTGCGGTCAAAGGCGCCGCCAGAGGTTTTCCTTAAGCGATTTTAATCTCTAATATAATAATTATAAAGATACATTTTGTTCGTAGATTTATAATTACAACAGGACTAAATGATATAGTACTAATCAAGGTTAAGGGAATAAATGAAGATAATGCGGTTTAATATCGTTTGAAAGGAGCCTTTCGGCGGGTAGTCGTATTCATTCGTAATGAGTTTATTCAAGTCTTAATGGAATGAAAGCGGTAAGCAAACAGAGATACGAATGACGTGAAAAGAAAACCATGAGAGTTATTTTAGTTTAAGCTATTCGAAAATAACAAAATTCATTTATGATCGAGTAATTACTTAAGCCAAAGCTAATTGCGTATTTCCACATGACCCTAATGAGGATATGGGTGGTCGAAAACTACTTAAGCTTAACCTACCGTTAATGATGCACTAATGATGATCTTTCGGTACGTTTAAACAGTACAATGTCGTTGTATGAATTGAGGAAATTGTTAACACTCGTCTAGTTGCTCAGTAGAACCGATGAGATAGAATAAGGAAGTTTGCGAGTTGGTAAGTATGGCGATACATCATTACAGACTGTACAATGTAAATGTATAGACGTTTGTTAGTTTAAGTGCACTTTTTATTACTATTTGTATACTGTGAAGAAACTATGCAAAATAAACATTAAGAATAACGTTAATAATATTCAGAAGCACGCTGTGCCTTCTGTAGGTATATCAATTTCTAAAAGTTGCTCATCTCGCCGCACCAAAGTACAATGTCTAATTAACAAAGATTTGTTTAAGTATTACAGATTATCATAAAATTCTCCCTGTTACCTGTACTCCCTGTACTGTTTAAACGTACCCAATTCGAATTATATACTGAAAATAAATTCTTACAAAACAACTTAAAATTTATCAATTTTGACAATTAGGTATACTCGTAGTAGGTATCTTACTTATAGCAAAGTATATTATAATAACCTACCCTTCTGCACCTAAAGCTTGCTTAAATCGGTAAAATTCAGATAAAATGAATAGCGAGTGATAAAAAAAATAGTTAAATCTATCCTTATTTTTTCTTTGAAGAGCATTGTGCTAGAATCATTATTATAGAGTTTCTACAGAGACAAGTTATAGGTGAAAAGTAATTTAACTTTACATGTATCATTTATCACATAATTTTAGAGCTTAATAATTGTTAAAATAGGTACAAAAGCTTGTGAAAACAGAGTGTTTTACTGTACAAAAGAATATACTTCAATCAAACATAGCCCACTTAGTTAATGAACAAGAATTATTTCAAAGTTGTTTTGGCTATCGTGTGCAACGATGATTCTCGACTTGCATGTATATAACTTGTCACAGGAGACACAGGTTAATAACCTTTGAGCTAACATTTATTAAAAAACTCTATGTCATTATATCCGACAATACTGTGTCTTGTTAAAAATAATTTTAAAAAATTTAATAATATGTAAGTATTCTACAATTTGCTCATGCATACCAAATTTTGTAGTTATTAATGCAGGGTTTAAAAGTGTTGTGCTGTGTGGCTACGGCACTAAAGAATTTAGCCACCCCCTCTCTTCCCGTGGGTGTTGTAAGAGGCGACTAAGGGATAACAAGGTTCCACAACCACCTTGGAACTTAAGAAGCCGACCGATGGCGGGATAACCATCCAACTGCTGGCTTTGAAATACACAGGCCGAAGACGGGCAGCAGCGTCTTCGGTGCGACAAAGCCAGTACTGCGGTCACCAACCCGCCTGCCCAGCGTGGTGACTATGGGCAAAACACATGAGTTCACGTTATTTTTGGCGTAAACTTGTGGAGGCCTATGTCCAGCAGTGGACTGTATAGGCTGTAATGATAAAAGTGTTACTAGGTAGGTACATCATAATGATATCAGGACATGATATTAAAAATGAACTCTTTAAAAGTTAGACTTGAATTATTATAAACATAACAGCAATGTGCATTAGACACAATAGTAATGGGTTCTAAAATCAATGCCGCAACTGGATCACAATGGAATCGAAGGTGTGGCGGGGATTCGCCACGCTCGTTCTGACACCCGTGACATACCACAAGAGATAGATAAAAGATTGACGATCGGACCACCTCGTGTGCCGTTTGTTTCAATTTCAATATGCATCCGTTTCGATATAACTGAAACTTTCTATCGAATCAGCGATTGTCAAAAATAAAGAGAGTAATATCATATGATGCATGTTATCATTTTATTTCTATTAGTTTACAGTAAAATTTTATTAAACCTCATTGAGGTTGCTAACACTGAATAACAAGTATGTATCATGGAATCTGTATGAATTTAGATTGACGACCTGACGACGGATTCGTTTAGTGATTACAACGACTGCTTGTTGTAGTAGCGTTATTGAGTTCAGTCTTAGATCAACACAAATTGTGTAAGTCGTTTAAGCATAAGATGCTTCTCGTAGTCTAAGCTAAGTTTATACCTACATACATTTTGAAGCTTACTTTATAGTGGCACGTAAAACACAATGGAATCCGCTCGGTGACCGCGATGCGGGCGCTCACTGGTTTAAGACCAATTACTGTTCGACGCTATTGTTACGTTACTGACGTATTTAGTAAATATTATTTTATGATTCTGTTCTCCTCTCGGGCTTAAGCCGTTTAATATTTATTTCAACATTTTATACAACTTGATGTTTTTTATTGAATTAAAAAAACTACAATGCTTTAAAATTAATCCAAGACTAAATATGGCCAAAACAATTTTATCCGTCGTTCCTGTAATATGTATAATGAAAAATTTAATGACGTTGACATATTTTCGTGTTCACTTTCAAATTTTAAACGTAACATTATCAATTTGTTGAATCAATGAATAGAAATTATTTAACTATAACTTTGTATTTATATAATTGATTTTTAAGAATTTAATTGATGATTTTTATTTATATAGTTAATTTTTAAGAATTTGATCGATGATTTTCATTTATATAGTTAACTTTTAAGAATTTAATTGGTAATTTTTATTTATATAGTTAATTTTTAAGAAATTGATTGATGATTTTTATTTATATAATTGATTTTTAAGAATTTAATTGTATGAGTTTCAACTTGGTATTTGATTATTTGAATTATTATTTGAATTTGTATCTCATTTTTTACTTTCTGCTTCTTGTTTGTATTGGTTATTGGTGGAAACTTAACTGGTCTGTGCGATATATCTTTGTTATCTTTTATTATTTGTGTTATGTTGTACTGTTTGTTTCCCAAATACAAATAAATAAAAATAAAAATAAAAAATTACTTTATTTTTTTTTAAAATTGTATTAAGTACGTAACACGTTAAATCTAAAGATTAATATGCGATAAGCATGTTTTCGCTTGGTAACGTATTTAAGTTCACTTCGTTCAAAGAGTTCGAAATAAAAAGAACACATTCAAAACGTTCACTTTGTTGCAAAGTAAACATTATTTTTAAATAAATTACAGATGTTAAGATTCAAAAGAAATACACTACACCAGGATTCATGATTCATATTAATGTTCAACAATATAATCCCCTATAATTAGTATCATCCCGCTGCCGCTCCGAGCCGCCAAATGGTCTGCGGGCAATCAATTAAAACAATATTTGAAATAGTGCTCTCAAAAAAAGTTAAATGGAAATTCAGCTATAAACATTTGGTATTATCGCCGTAGGGATGTGCCTTTCCTTTCTTGTCTATAGTCGTCTCTTTCCTCCTGCGCCGATACGTCTACGACCATCACGGTTTAAAGGAGTTTACACGCACATATGAATTATTATGGACCAGTTACCGACAAAGCCTTGTTTAGTCGACCGAAAGTAATTAACGTAACCAGACTTAAGAATTCGAGAATACCTCGCGATAGGTATACAGATATTAAAAGACACTTATCTTTTTCAAGTGCGTAATCATAGTAATGTAACAAGGTTGTCCTAGAAGAATAGAAAAAGATAATAGATCTGTACATAATTACGTTCTAATATTATGTCGTCTATATATAATTTAACAATTTTATACTTTTAATTAAATTAAGTATTTATATGCAAATAATATAAATGCTCAAAATTCAACAGGTTAGACAGTTGTTTTGATATTCAACTTCTAATAATAAACTGATAATAGTCGGTAACAACAAAGAGCTCAGTCTAAGTTACAAGATGCTATTTTTATCACATATTTTTTTACTGAAAAAAAGTGTTCAAACGAGTGTCAATCACTGTTCAACAAATCACTGTTCAGTTTTTAAAGAAGTTTTCTTTAAAAACTGAACAGTATTTTATATTTCGAAAAATACTTTATATCTATTTCAATTCTATACAAAAAAAAACTTCGTCCGTTTCGTTTCTATAAAAAATGCAAGAATTATTTTCTTTAAACTGAATAAAATAAGCGTCACTAAAAAGCGAATATTATTAATTTATTTAAAACAAATTTTTTCCAGAATTGAAAAGTACACGCATGAATTAAATATACAGTATAAAAACTTAACAGAGTACAAAGGCGGTCTTTCCGTGTCTGAGACTTCTTACTAAATAAAGTCAGATTTTACATCGTTAATCCTTAACGACAATAATTTTAAACAATTAAACAATATTCAGTTGACACGTACAATCGCCACCTCGCATGACATGACCCACAGACACATAAAACCACTCGGGCCGCTAATCGAGTTTGTCGGCCGATATTATCTCTAAAGTTCGTTAATAGTACTAACGCCTCCGCCGCACCCCACGCCTATTCCCTGATCCTTCACAATGAAAACATGTTTAATTCATTGGAAAATCTCACAGTCTTACGATGGCGATTTATGGTAATCATTTTATAAGTACGATTAGACTGCTGCTGATTCATTAGCCGATTAATGGACTCGTGTTTGAAATAATTATTAGTGAGCACTCTTTCAGCTGTGCATTTATGTTTTAGATACGTATTCCTTTTTGAAGTATTTTTTTTTTATATTTTTAAAAGAGTGAAAAAGGCACCAAATACGGTAAATGACTTTGAATTTAAAAGTAAATGAATAATAACTATTTATTGTACATTGTTTTTTATCATTTTTGAAATTATACTTCTTGCTGAGCGTAAGGAAAAAATATGTGAGTAAAGACACGAAAAAAACGACACCCTAAAGTTAGCTAGTCAACGAAGAAGAAGTTAGCAACGTGAAATTAGCTAGCCAACGAAGTATAACTTCTTACGTGCGTACATAAGTAAACACACTTTTTTATTATTATTTATAAAAAAGTAAATTACTTAATTAGTAGAAGAAAAACCCTTTGGTTTTCTTGATTTAAAACAACATCGTTTTCTTTTTTCTTTAAATACAAAGAGTAGAATACATTATAACCAATAGAATAGAATAAATTACGATTACATAACTTCACTTCTTAAGGCGAATTATATAAAATTGACCCACATTCGCCGGAAGCCATACTTTACTGTGATGGTATAAAGAATCCATTACGTGAACATAATAGCTATTGTTTCAGTGTAAACGAAAAATAATCACAGGATACTACCTTGATTTATTGTATAACATTTTACTATTTCGTAACAGCGAAACGGTGAATTCAATTAATAATAACTTGTTATTTTGTTTTAGTAACAAATAAATGCAGCATCTAATATGGAATAACACTAAAAGTACAGACATATAGACAGAATCAATAAATTGCTATCAGGAACAGAAAAATTAGTATTTGCCAAAATACATGTCGCCTTATTGTTTTGTTATGCGTTTGTAATTGTTAAAATTTCTTTTAAGTGCCTATCTAATTGAACTCGTGAAACGCTTTTGTACCGTTATAATTTTTGCTATAACATAATTTTGATATATTCAAATTGAATCAAAAGCATTCTCTTCACGTCTTTTGTAGTGTAGGGGGTTCAAAGAAAATGGATAGACGTTGTAACTGCTTATTATTCATTGTTCTCGAGGGGCGGGATTGAGAGCTTTCCCTAGCTCCATGATTCGACTCATTTTTTAAGTAACAAAACAAGTGCCTCTTTCAAGAATAACATTGGAACGAGAATTTTGAAAGGAACAATGAATAAAAGCAAATTAATTTTAAAATTTAACGCACGTACCCACTCCTTAATAGCAACGCACACGCAATCTATTATATTTCATCCAAAACTTAAATAGCATCACTTTATATATAGCATAAATATTTATTACAAATTTTTACACTTCAGATCCGATTGAGAGGCTTTTATTATTTTCTATCTCGCTTGACGATGTCAAACCCTCTTGTGATTACTGTTTCAATCGATTCATACAAAGAACAAGACAATAGTATCAAAGGTTTTAATGAACCACGCATTTTAATCCAAACATTAAATTCAAATCAAAATCGATCGGCCACGCTCACAATCAGAACGCGGCGAAGTAATAAAAAAACTAATTGACAACAATCAACACTGTTGTAACAAAAAACAATATTTTCTATCATTGTCATTAATAATGTTTAAAAAAAGTTATTCACACCTTTGGTGCGCGCTAACATGACAAATGCGGCGTTCGGCGGTGGAGCACAAAGGCGGGCGGTGCGCAAGCGCCGCGGGGCGCTTCGTCGAACCTAAATATTAATTATCTATAACACAGCGAACACCTTTTAGGAGATTATCGTACTTTTGTACTGTATAATGCAACCATCTAGAGATCAAGATAGAGCGCCGTAGTTTATACGATTGTTACGACCGGATCTGACGCTGAGCAGCGCTGTTACTACTGGCCATACTCCGGTCCCGTTATCTGTTAATTAATTTAAGGAGCAAGTACATTTTAAAGAAACAATAATATATTGATTACTTCTGTTATTACGTTTTCTTACAAACACTAATGTAGGTACGTTATGCGTTAAACTGTAATTTTAATTTAATTTTTTTACCCACCCTCGCAACCTGGTCGCCTCGAGCTATGCCATGTGTTTCCCGTCAGTATTAACAAATTTTACAATTATATGAAAAAGAACATCAAACGCTTTAGGGCACACTATCCTGACGTAACGTGGTAATGGATTTATGTGCATAGGAAATATACAAGTTTTGACTCAGTTACCTACGATTTGCCAGGCTATATATTGTAGTATATTTCATGCATTATGAATACCAAACAACAATAGAATGTCTACAAAATATACGATTTATCTTTGAATGGCCAATTGATATATATTTAAATGACTAAATATATTACGAGATTTAAAGGGTAATGAGATTAATGCCACCGGCACGTAGAGCTACACTCGATGCCGACAACGCACCGCTGTCAACTAGTCAAATAAATAGCTTCCAACAACAAATATTGTAATAACCGACTTACGAGATACATGAAGTAATACGACCAACCAACTAGCGAACGAACGAATTACAAACCTTATTGCCATTGTCAAGAGTTCAAATTTACATAAATATTAAGAAATAAAGACAAAATTTACGTTTCTTTTAATCCTCTGGTAGTAATACAAGGATATTATGAACAACGAATTCTTCATTGTAACGCAATGGAGTAAGTATTAGTTTTGCTTAGCAAATAGGATAACGTTAAATTTTATGAGTACATTAAAGTTAAGTGGGAAATTCGAAATGAGTGTTAAAAGTCGACCGAGCAGATGGTTAAGGCGGCGGCGTTGATACAAACTCAATTATTTACACTCAATAAAAAGGACATTATATGAGTAGTAGAAAATAGCCCGCTAAATCGTAGGATGGACGTTAAACACAATTTCTTTCGTCAATAAAAAGTAAAATAACTGGATTTAAGCGAGATAAAAGTGTTTGTACTTAAGTGAATCAAAAAGTACCCACAATCCCTACGAGAACCTCTATCAAACTATTTCCAATATTTGTAGTAAATTTTTCTTTTAAAAAATACTTACTAATACTGTATTAAAGAAACATTTATTATAACAAAATGTTATTAATCTCATTTAACACTTTATAAGGTTTCTTCCATCTAGTAGAATCGTTCCAGCGAGTATCTGCTGAAGTGTTCACAAACCAGTACTTACTGTAATCTAAAACAAAAGAAATCTATAATCGAAAAAATCTCCAATTTTATTCACATTTTAAATCCATTAGCTTGAGATACTAGTAGATATTTTTAATCGGCCGCGCTTAATCGAGCAGTTTTTATGGCATCCTTGATTCAGTCACGGTAAATCTAACAAGTGGTCAAAAAAACACAGGTAGACGCAAATATTTGTGAACAATTTGTAGAATTCACACCTAATAACAAGGTAGAGGCGTTTGGACGGTGTGCTTGCGGCTTTTTCAAAGGTGTCATTAGCCAAAGCCGAAGTGCCATGATTGCGTCTATCAGATGTATCGGACGGCGTCTTTGAGGAATGATACTTGAATCTGTTCGACATATTCTAATATGTTTAATGCCATATGGGCATCACGTTTAATGGGAAAAAACTGGTACTAAGTGCTTACTTGATTAAAAGTAACTGAAATAAGATTATTGAAGAATATCCTGGCTAAATAATTTATTGACCACAACAACAAAACTTGTAAATACTTGTAACATCCCACTTCTGTTTATATTTATTTATCACACTTAATTTTTTTTTTTTTTTAACTTTTACATTGATGTCCTGAACTGGTCAACCATACAAATGGATCACCCTATTAAATTGTTTTTGACGAGACTACTTTAATCAGAAGTCAAATGACCTTTAGAATCAATAAACAAATAAAGAAACTAAGCAATAAATAAAAGTCAGATTACGTCGAAGAACTACTATTTGCTATTGCTAACAATTATTTGCTATATGCGGTCAAACACAAATCAGTGTCCTTACAAAAAGTTGCAAATCATTGTGCAAACATTGGGCATTTTTTTATAATAATCGTACAATAAATTCGATTCAAAGGAGATATGGATGTATATATTATATACAATAGTGTTTGCTTACAAACGATAAAAAAACTGACTTCAATTTACATCGAAAAGTAAAAAAGAACGAGGAGAGTTGGAACAGTTTTTATATTAACTCATAATTTTAAATGTGTTTGTTTGCAAACGAAAAAAAAGGACTTCAATTACACCCACCACGTACAACATAGTAAATACGCCTTATTAGGCATAATTTAAAAAGTACTTAGTAGTTCTCAATAAAATTTAAATGCGACCACATGACACGCACCACCTTTCGATTAGAAAAATAATTATCGAAATTGGTCTTCCTAGTAAAAAGGATTGAGATAATACAATGTAGATCGACGAAAATATTCGACATAATAATAAAAAATATGAACTTTTTAATTAAATAAAATCTCACCAGAACTTGAAACAAATGGGAAAAAATAATCCGATTGGAGACATCTGGCTTCGAATCGGGGTCTTCTGGTATCAGGACCGGCCGCTTTCCCGCCTGAGCTATTATAACCTTGTTGATGGCGGCGAAATTATCCTTCGTATTCTAATGATATTGTAGCAGTTTTTCATTGCCTGAAAACACGCATAAAACGACATTTTCTAAAAATGAATTCAAGCTTTCCAAACCCCCCTGCATAGTAAATTTTACGAAAATCGTTGTAACTTTTCCGGTCTATATAATATATATTTAAATTATGCAAAATTTTTTAGAAATCAGTTTAATGGTTAATCTTATCAGGACAACGTCTTTCAAGTTTTGCTAGTTTTTGATAATTATGTGTTATTATTGCAAACAAAATTATTTAAACTTTTTTCCGAATATAATTTTTATTTAATAATGCTAGTTTTGACAGGCGTATTATTGTAATATGAAAAGTTAAATGCGTAACGTAATTTGCACCATGCGTTATTTGTGATAAACGATTTAAGCATTTTAAACACAAAGACAATTTTTTAATGATAAATTATATATTTTTAATTTTTAACATATTATTTATTATCTCTGTAAACAACCGTGGTTAATCTATTAAACATATGTATTGAATGAATAAGTTTTTTTGTAAAAACTTTTCAGAGAAGACTGTAGAATTGTATGAACGAAGAGTTTTAGAGATAAATCAACTTGTATTTTATTGACGCAAGCTTTTAAAAGAATTTTTAAACAGTAATACATAGCTTTTCTATTTTACTATTGGTAACTATTATAAGCCATCAATGTGCACAAATTTATTTTTTTATATTTATGAATATATATCAAAGCAAAAACCGTTTATATCAGTTTATTTTATGGAAAAATTGTAATTTATGAAAATTGGCAATTCGAATTAACGACTAATTATATTATCTACTTTTAAACTTACATTGTTGTTAATATACGCGTAAAAACGACTACAAACAAACGATTACCGCAAAATGAGTTTTTCAATAAGTAACTTCAATATTCTAAATTGCACATGTTATGTGACGCTCCTGTAGCGATATTGAGTTTATTATACCAGTTTACGAAGGCTCGGTCATCTTCACTCACACTATCATGTTGCAGATCGTTGACATTAGACGTACGTACGCACATCGATATGTACGTGTGTTATATCGTAAATGTTTGGAGCGTAACATATCATGAATCACATTTCTACATCAGCAATCCTCTAATGTATTTTTGGATGTTTAACTTTACGATAGAGTTTTGATTGGATTTGATATGACCTCCTTTTAAGTATCCTTTTGACTTTGTTTCATACAAACGACTCTGCACACGACTTGTTCGTATGGTTTTTGTCAGAGATTTCCTGAGAGAACAGTATCTTAGCTTAGTAGTTGATGACCATTTTTCTGATCTATTTGTCTTTAAATGTCTGTTTCCTATGCAACTATTCAACCTTTCAGCCAGCGATCTCAAACAGAGGTTAACTTTGACATAGTTTTTTGGTTTTTAGAGGTTAGCGAAGGATAGTTTGTCTAATAATAAGGACTTCTCGATCTGTAAATAAGGAGAGCAAATGTAATAAGTTTCCTTAATGAATCTACAATACTTTTATAAATTGGTATTCTTAGCCAGCTAAGCTCAGTTATTAATTAAAAAGCTATTTTAGCTTCTAGATTACATTATAATATAAGATTTCTTAGTCAGTATGTATTAATTAGTTTATGAAAGATTATGGTTTATCATTTTAAATAGACGGATGGCGCATTCTAATACACAGGCAGTTAATTAGCAATGCCCGTTATCGTGCAGTTCAATAACCTAGTTTTTTTCAAACTATAAAAAAGTCCAGTAATATTTTATATATGTACAGTTTACTTCTTTAGTAGATTTCTTTTTTTTATTCAAAAATTAACATCGACGGGATCAAAATGCCCATGCCTTTTGTTAAACATGCATGCATTACATACCATAGGCGATTTTTCAGTACAACTACAAATCGTCAGTACAGTCAGTCAGTACAATAGTAAAACTGGGACGTGGTCCGACGCTGACAGTTTTTCTTATTTCGCTTTCAAGTATTTAATGATCACTCATTATTCATTCATTCATAATTTCTGAATATTTTTTTTTCTTATCTATGTCTATATTTACACTTATTTGCTAGTCATCATATATGTACACTTATTTCCTAGTTACCGTATATGTACACTGTTACACGTTCTACTCACAATATACACTTAGCCTATGTTACTGTTAGTAAAGGATTTTTTTAAAATATATTTATTTATATATAGTTATTATTAATATTTATCTACTTATTATTTATTTATTTCTGTTATTTACTTACATTCCACTACATTAATTAAACTTATATAATTATATATCTATATCTGCTTTATTTGTATATCAAACACCGCACTGTGTCACTAATCATAACACGTAATTTATAGACCTGGACCCCACGCCTGCCATCTTGAGCAGAACCCTTGCCAGCAACATATTACGCTTGTAGATGGTTCTTTTTAGGTTGTGATCCAAGATGGTCTTCGTCGAGGCACCCTGCGCTCGGCTAACGAACCTGCCGATTGCGTCATCACGGTCGTCAGTGTAGTAGACACAGGTGTTAGTGTGTCTTGTCAACTTGTTGATTTGTAGCTTCTCGGTCTTTGTCTGGACGATGATGACCTCACCGTAGGTTTACCCTTGTGCTTCATGAATGGTCAAGACGCGCGATCCCTCTCCAGTGCCGTATCCCTGGTCTATCAGGATTTCTTTCTCTTGCTGCGTATAGATCAAATATAGGGTGTCCTTTTAAAGTTTTGGTATTGCCGCGCCAGTGTATCCATTCATTCTGAGGGAGTGGATGGAGGAATTTGAGGAGTACATATTTATGTACGTATACCTCACAGATGGCATATACAACGTCCATGGGACTCCGGTATATGTAGGACAACTCACGTGAGATGTTGATTGTCAGATAAGGTCTACAGTACCTCATTTCGAACAAATTTTCTCTGTCTATATAAAGCAACTGGTTGACATCTCCGATGAGAACAACTTCGTTTACCCCCGAAAGCCGTACCGCCATTACTATAGCTTCTTTAGTAGATTATACTCCTAGTAATTTTTTGTATTTTTTTTTTATTTGGAATTTTATGACAATTAGACAGTCCTTTAGTGTCAATGTTTTAGTACTGTTAATTTGTTTCTTAACAAATCCCAATAACAACTTGAAAGGCATACAAATATTTAACTCCTCGCGTGATTTGAAAGATTTCCAAAGATTTTAACTTTCTAGTATACGAAATCGTCATATAAAAGAAATTGCTAGAAAGTTCGTTAAGCCTACTCTGGTTTTAACTTTTAAATTTCTATATAAACGATGTAGTCTATATTTCTGACTACCTAATACCCCTGACTTCACATGCATTGCTTGTTATATGTACTTAGTAAACAAACTCTTTACAATTCTACACACGAGTCTACTTCTACTTCTTTTTTTTTATATAAAGTTATGTCCACAGGCTTATAGTGCCCGTGCTTTTTTTTATTTCGATTTTTAGTTTTGTTAGTGATCGTTTACTTGGTCCACTACTGCAGCTTACATTAAGAAAACTAATTATTCTATCTTAGTATCCCTAATACAGACGTGAGTCCACCGATCAAAATCATGCTAAACTTAATTGATATCTTACATGCAAAAAGACAGATTTTTTTAACATTGTTTTTTTTTATTATATTGCGCCTTACTTTATTTATTGTTGTCATTATTATAATTATCATTATTATCTATGTTTATATATACACTTACTTGCTATCTATAATATATGTACACTTATTGTCTAGTTAACGTATTTGTATACTTATGGCCTACTTACAATATACGCTTAACCTGTTATTATTAGTATTTTTTTTTTTGTTTTTTTTCCTGAGTCCTATATTTTTTTTCCTTACATTAAATTACAATTTATTGTTACAAATAAGGTGTGCTACAATTTATTATAATATACTAATTCTGTAATGTTGTCTTCACACCTCAACACGTTTTAACATTTCGAGCACACCCTCAATGACGGCGGCATCCCTGTGGTGAATCACCATCCTGAGGCTATTTCTACTTCTTTATCAAAATTAAGCGTACACAAGGTTGTAAGTTAGATATTCACAATTGTAAACCGCATTTAATCTCTTATATCAGATGAAGTAGGTACAAAAATAAACATACATAAAAATAATTGTTTTAATTTCTTTTACCCCTAAAATTCGTTTTCTTTTTTTCGTATATTTTGTTTACAGACTTTGCAATGTTATTGTAATCGCAAATATACAAATACAGTCACTTCAACAGCAACAAACAACATAAAAGTAATCAACAAGTATGATAGTAAAAAACTTTAAATATCATCCAAAAATATCAATTTTTGGATTAAGCTTATCTTACCGATTATAACAGATAGGTATCTTGCTAACATGACAAAGGTAAGTTAAAATTACTTCCCCTCGCGACAAATACATCATAAATATTTACGAAAAATTATGACAGTCAAACATACAGTGCTACAAGTGAATTATTGTTCTGTACCTCCATAAAGTTAGTGTCGTTACTCATAACTCGGGGGCGATGTGACACATTTGCCGCAATCAAGTGACTTCCCTACACATTTAATATAGCTGATTTTTATAGTTTGGTTATAACATATGCTTTATAATATAAATACAGAAATAAAATGATTAAAAACTAGAATCAAAACCTGCATACATAGTCGGGCCATAAATACTGTTACAAATAAAAATATACAAAATATTACATTTGAATTTGGAATATATAAGTACGCGTATGTAATTACGCGTATAACTTCCTAACGTTTTCACCAAAATGGATAATAATTCTTTTCTCGTTGCGTTCGTTATATGTGTATAGGACAAGGTTTGTAGAAAAGAATAAAAATCGAGATATTCACGAAAATATACGTCTACATGTCATCTAAAATCATATAAAAGATTATCTAATAAGAAATAGGTTTTTTTCATACAACTAGGCTGACAAACAAGCACTTGCCCGCTTGTAACATCATTGGCCTGAGTCTGTCTATTGCAGACGATTTAGACAGTGTCAGACGGACACTGTGTCACCTAGGACACTCTTCAGGAAAACGCAGAGCTGCCTAAGCTCTGTGCCACCCTCTCGACCTAACTGGATAAGCCCACAGGAACGACGAGTCGATACGAGTGGAGCCATTTCGGCTGCAGGAGTCTTTCGCATTTTAGTCCTATGCTACGAATGCTTGACGGAGACCCCATTCCGGGTTTCAAATGAAGTTTTCCTTCTCCAGGACCCTGATGATTTTGAGCCAGGTTTATCCCTCGGTCGCCTTTTACGACTCCCACGGGAAGAAAGGGAGTGGAGAGGATTTTACTTTGCCGACACCACACGGCTTAACGGCTTGTGACAGAGGTATCGTAAACGCGTTGCTGACGCAAGGCAACTTGACGGAAGTACTTCTCGGCTATAATCTTATACTTATTAGTTTAAAGTACTTCGCAATAGTGCTGTTCCATATTTTACGCAAGATATTTTCTTTTTTGCTATCTACTATATAATATTAACTCTTTTTTCAGTCGTAATAGAAGAGGTCATTTACTAAATGTTTGCCAAGCATATAAAAAATTGCTGATATTTCTGCTTTACAAATCTGGGAACGAGATACAATAAAAGACAAAATTTGCAGATCTCACTAAGCGAAAATTGTTGTGAGAATTTTATGAAGCTTTAACAATGAGTTCCGATACACATAAATACACTACAAGCAACTTCTTTGAACCAAATTAGCGTCTGTGATAGGGATGATAGGTTGCTTTACCTGGCAAACCAGCTCAATCGAACACATTCTTGTAATTGATTAATAAAAGTTCATCGCAACTACATCTCTTACAAACACGAGTTTCGAAACGGACTTTGAGATGAGAATGGAATTTGTATACCTATCACGTATGTATAGAGTATATAGAGTAGCGACTCTAGCGAAAAGACCGCCTTTGGACACTGTTCTTTTTATTAGTAATATGTTATTGTGTTGATTGTTGTTGTGTACAATAAATAGTATCTATCCATCTAACCTAGATGTGAATTCCATACGAGTGCTTACCCTTCCAAATATTTCCGTCAAACGGCTGGCAGTTTTCGAGAAAAGTCTCTAAAGTTTTCTCCTATCCTTATGATGGAAATTTTTGTCCTGTAGAACAGAACTAAAGTGGTCTAATTAGTAAAATACCTGTCTATTATGCGATGACGAAGTTCTAATCCTAATTCTCAGGTCGTTTGGTTTTTTCATCCAAATGTATGTGTAATATTATTAGTACAAAACATATTAAATATTTTGTACTAATAAAACTAATACTTTAAACGTTATTAATACAAAATATATTAATAACGCTTAAAATTTATTTTCTCCTATAAAAATTTAGACAAAATAAGAAGTCAATTACAATTGGAAGTATGTTTAATACGCCTAACTTTTTCTTTTTTATTTTAACTTCAAATATTTATATTTTAAAAATATTTTTATTGAAGAGGAATGTTTTACTTTTTAATTTTATTGTATTATTTTATTTTATCGTATTTAAATTTATTGATGAGTTAACCTAACTTTTGTTTTAGAGTTCTATCAATATGTTTTGCAACTGTGCGAAATCGGGGCGGGTCGCTAGTAATTTATAAATACAATAAACAGAATATACATTTTCATCACAAACTTAAGAGCCATTTCACAAAAATCGGTAACAATCCGCGAAATTGTAATATTTTGACGTCGTTAATCTCAGTGTTGGATGCAATAATGTAATTTATATTCTTGAAATATAATAAAGCAACCTTTGTTGTAGTCCATAGTCGGATCAGAATTTTGATTTATATTATGTGTTTAAAATTATTAACCTTTTCATCAGCCTCCTCCCTAGGTAAACGGTCGCAATGTATACTTTGAAGTTCTACTTTTCAATAACCTCTACGTTGAAACCATTTAAAAAAAATATCATAATATATGGAATATAACTTTGTTGCACACTATCATAGATTTTTATTCCATTTGTATCTCCATTAAACGATAAAAAAAATTTAAAGTTACGAATATTTTCCAAATAAGTACAATTTTAAAAGCGATATTTCTCTTAGAAAACTAAGAAATTTTAACGAACTATCTTCATCAAAGTAAACTTACATTATTAAGGAATACAAAAAAAAATAATTAAAAGATGTAATTATTTTTAATACATTTTATATTAAATAATAAAAAGATAGTATATATTACCACGCATCAAGCCCAGTAAATCAGTCGAGCGCTAGCGCTCTTAGAGGTAAGGTCTACGCCAAATTCTGCGCAGCCGTCTCTTTCGCTCACACGCGCCAAGCGCCTGCTGTTATAGCGGATAAAACGCATTTGATACTTTCATAATAAAATATAAATAAAATAAACATATTACGAAAATGACTGTAAAAATAATATAATGATAATTTCTCTAAGCAAATGTATAATTTAATTTTCTTTTCTCACACTATCAATACAAATAGGCATTTCAATCTGTTTGTCTTGTTATTTGTTAATTAATATGTTTGTCGGTGTCGATGTCATAAAATGCTATTTTATTCATATTGTAAATATTAGATTCATTCGTAAACTGAAAAAACTAAATCAATTTAAAAAAAATTGTTTCATAAAAATGATTTTTTATTTTTATTTTAAATTTATTGACTGTTGTTATATAACATACTTGAAATTTTTAACAAATTAATTATGTAAAAAACATTTTATACCATAGTTATTAATTTTTATTATACATTAGAAAATGATCAAGATGGTCTTTTGGTTGTCACACTATACTTATTAGCACAAAGATCGCGCGGCTCGTACGATTCGCGCGATGCGACCAAATTTACCTAAACTTGCAGAGCGTAAAATTGTGAAATGGCTCTTAATCAATTTAACTGAGGTAGGACACAGCAGGAAATTTCCTGCTTAAAATATGGAGTAGCCAGACTAGGGTAGTACCTCAACCTTACAGAAGACCACAGCTAAATAATACTGTTTTCAAGAAGTATTGTGTTCCTGTTGGTGATAGGGTCGGCAACGCGCTTGCGATGCTTATGGTGTTGCAGGCGTCTTTAAGCTACGGTAATCGTTTACCATCTAGTGAGCTGTACGCTTGTTTACCGACCTAGTTATATATAAAAAAATACAAAATGACAATTATCTATCTACAAACCGTGTAATGTCCCACAGCTTGCCAAAGGCCTCCATTCCTTTGAAAAAGCAGGATGGAGTGTAATGGGCTCCCCAAGTACCACTGCGCAATGAATGAATTTAATTGATGTAGCTCGTTTTAATTATGCTTTCATGCTTCAAACTGAACAACACACAGGCTGTACCTATGACTTTGTCCGCAATTGAATTTTTGAATTCCATTTCTTCTATTGGAGGAGTAATTCTGACTTTTAGATTTGAAAGTATCCAGTTTCTTAGATCTTAATATGATCTTAAATGATACCCAGATTCGTCCAAATCTATTCAGTAGTTTTGGCGTCAAGTGAGACTAAAATACATACATAAAAAAACAAAAATAAGAAATATACTTTTAATGTTGATATAAAAACCTACGAAAAAGTTTTCATAAAACTGGACCAATGTTTAATATAAGTATAGAACATGATAGAGTCATGGTTCTTATATAGTTCTTTTTCTTCTTTAGAGTAAAGCTTTTTTAATTGCGATCGGTTCACTTTACATTTAATAAAAATCTACTATTATACTCCTGATATTCCTCTTTATTCAGTAAAATAATACATTTATATGTAAAGATTATATGCCAAATATTTGATGTTTATGAGTATCTGCACGTTGTTACGTTATTACTTGAATAAAAATAAATGTGGTTATATTCCTCTTTATTCATTAAAAAATAGTAACATTTTAATAGCATATTTATATATACGTACTTACATTTAAATGTGCACATTTCACACCCAACGAACATGGTAGTTTTTTATTAGTTTGTTTTCAATATGCCTATATTTTTATGTAAGGTGTCCTCAACTTAATATTTTCAATATTTATTAACTTCTTAACCGACTTCCAAAAAAGGAGAAGGTTCTCAATTCGACTGTATTTTTTTTTTAATGTATGTTACATCAGAACTTTTAACTGGGTAGACCGATTTCGACAAATTTTGTTTTAATCGAAAGGTGGTGTGTGCCAATTGGTCCCATTTAAATTTATTTGAGATCTAACAACTACTTTTCGAGTTATATCTAATAATGCGTTTTTACTTGACGCTTTTTTCGTCGACCTACGTTGTATTATACCGCATAACTTTCTACTGGATGTACCGATTTTGATAATTCTTTTTTTGTTGGAAAGAAGATATCCCTAGTTTAGTACTATGATAAGGAAACCAGAATCTAATGAATGGATCCCAGAGGAATCGAGGGAAACTCTTGAAAATCCGCAATAACTTTTTACTGGGTGTACCGATTTTGATAATTTTTAATTTAATCAAAAGCTGATGTTTATCAAGTGGTTACATTTAAATTTTATCGAGATCTGATAACTACTTTTTGAGTAATCTTTGATATCGCATAGTTGCTTGACTATTTTTTCGTCGATCTACGTTGTATTACTTGTCGATGTAATTGAAGTCGGTTTTTTTTCGTTTGTCTGCAAACACAATTATTTATTCAAAGCTTCTTCGTGGGATACTAATATCAATAGTAGTAAGTTCTACTCACGAAAGGCAGCAATAATGTTTTGTTAATTTATTTAATGAACAAAACTTAAACACTAACTTATTGCAAAAATAAATTAACAAGTTTCTGTAGATAATTCATACCTACGCTAAATTTTCATATTCATATTTTTAAAATATAACAGTTTTACAATTGTAATTAAACTGTAGAGTTTCAACCATAATGAAGTAGGTAGGTTTATATCGGTATCTAAATTTCCGGACTAAGTAGCTGTGCTCGCGACTTCGTCGGCGTGGAATTTGACAAAAAAAAATGTTCAATTCGCAAAGTTATAAAATAAATAAATTTCTAAAATAAAAGTCAGTTAGTCCTTATTTTATCGGCTATCTGCCAGAGAAAGTCCCGCCAAAAACGGTTCAACTGTTTCAGAGATTATCCGAAACAAACAGACAGACAGACAAAAATTGAAAAAAATATTATTTTGGTATATTTACCGTGTAGGTAGGTATACATCCATATGCATTTAGTAAAAAGTGGTTATTTTGATATTACAAACACTCCAATTTTATTTGTTTTTAAGTATCGATAAAAATTCGAACGACCTCTCTGATGTAGCGGTGTGTGCCGTATGTGGCGCCTAAACACAGGTTCGATTCCCGCTCGGAGTAGGTATATTTGTTCAAATATTTGTTTCCGGTTTGAATGTCTGATAGCGATTGTTACTCATAGTATCTATATCGTATGGGGGATATACGTATATGGTATCTATATATCCCCCAACTAGGGATTGCAATCCGGAAAACCGGATCCGGTTATCCGGCGTATCCGGAGTCATTCACGGGATCCGGTGACCGGTAAAGTTTTAGTAATTATTATTTTTTCTTAAAATTTACAAGTTACTTAATTTTTTTTTTCGAAAGAACCTTCTCAAAAGTAAAACATAACTTCAGCTTTTCTCGAATTAACGATTCATTTTTATTTATATAGACAACAGGTAAATAATTTAAATGAATAGTTTCTTAACTTAATAAAATATAATAAGGTAAACAATTTAAATGAATAGTTTCTTAACTTAATATTAAACACGTGAGTTCACTCCATTTTGGCGCGAACTTGTGGAGGCCTATGTCCAACAGTGGACTGCAATATACTGAAGTGATGATGATGTGATGATGTGATGATTTCTTAGTTAAGTGAAATAACCTCTCACTACTTTCAGAAAATCTACATCATCCTTCTTTGCATATGTGTATTAATGTACCTTAACCTCGACCCTTCGTATTACATGTGATTGTATCTTCAATTGCGATTAGAGAGCTATTAACGATTCTTAACTTTCATTACATGGCATGACAATTAGGGGTTGCGAAATTGAATTGGCAATTGTTATTTTTTATTAAGTTAGCTTTACAGTAAGTAATTAAAAGTTTTATTCCAGTTAAAGTTCTAAAATAGATTTGATGGAATTATTTTTGCACATTTTGAGATATAATGCGATGATAAGGAAGGGAATAAAAATAACAGATTATTAAATATATATTTAATCTTTTCAAGAACAACTAGTACCCTAAGTTTAAAAAGTCGTCAATTGGTAATCCTATTACTGGTGGGGGAGGAATCCTTAATCTTAGGTGATTATGTAAAAATTATAAATATGGGAATGTATAAACTAATTTTAAAGTTTGGGTATTGATTCTATAATATAAATAATTTGATAAGTAAATATTAACAAGGTTGTTAAGGTAAAGTTATTGAAATACCCTCGATACTTTTAAAATCTTACTCCAATTTATTTTATACCATTTATATTTACCTACTTAATTTAAAAAATCTTTGCATTCGGGTATTAAATTAAAATATACCTATGTATTTTTTTTTTTTTTTTTTTGATAGAGACAATTCAAGTGGTAGCGAATTCATCAGTAGTTATACTTAATTGAGATATTAAGCATAAAGAAGATAAAAAACTATTGAACCATGTCTTAATAACATCCAGCAGAAAATTACTTGAAAAAAAATTATCTATTTTTTTATTTGTATTACATATTAGCTGTCATACCAAGTCATACGGAGACTGGTATCGGTCGATGGTATCATTCTCGAAGTTAGTCAGGATTACATCAACCTAAGCTACATTATTCAACTAGGCCGAAACAACTTCGAGAAGGAAGCTGATAGGAGGATTCGGTTGAGCTAGGCGGAGTTTAGCATCCAGGTGACGAATGGGGGAATACTATTCGCCTGGTTCTAGCGAGTGGTAGAGGTCTTAAGCCCTGGACACTCGTGGACCAAAAACTGTTCGATCCGGCGTTGGAGGTCGGGCATTTGCCTAGCCGGGAGGGACAGGGCGGGTGGGTCCGGGGGGCTTAGCTCGCCCGCCCTGTAGCGCTAAGGCGCGGTGTGCTGGCCGGATTGTACTGGCTCCCTGGAGCTTACTCGGCTGCTGGTGCAATCTGGCAGACCAGTTGCGTGAGGGCCGGGCTGTGCTGGTTTCCTGGAGCCTTTAGCTCGGTTGTCGGTGCATTCCGGCGTTGGGTGTCGGGCCAGCCTGACCCCCAACGCCATGTTACCGAGCGTTGGCGGTCAGGCCTGCCTGGCTTGAAGGGAAGGGGGACGCTCCTGGACATGTGTCTTCATTCTGCAGACGGTAGACTGGTCCGGTTGAGCGTCCCTTACGTAGGGTGGCCGGCGGGGGGGTCGGAGGACCTTCGGCTGGCTTGAGACCCCACACGCTGTTGGGAGGGGTGGGTGCCGCCCCTCTCTGGGTGCCGGGGCCCGGATGTTTTCATTCGAGCCGGCCGCCGGTGTGAGGTGGTGCATGCTAGCGCGACCCCATCTCGCCACACTTAGGCGGAGATCTGGTCACACGTGGATGATTTTTATTCAGTAAGAGTCTGACTCGCCTCCGGTGCCCCCTCGCCGGTGGGTGTCCATGAGGATTTTCTCCACGTTAAAAAAAAGGCGGAGTTTAGCAGGCTTCGTTGAGTCTTCACTTCGAAGATTCTTCAAAATCTTTGAGTAAAGCGTCCTGCTTGTTTTGTCATACAGTGCCGAGACGAGGACGCTAACGAAAAGACCAGTCCACAAGTTTAAAGTCGCTCAACGGCGGACTATGTCTGGGGTCTCTCTCAAAGATAGGATCAGAAATGAGATTATCTACGAGAGAAAGAAATTAACCGACATAGCCCTCAGAATTAGCAAGTCAAATTGGAAATGGGCTGGTCACCTATGTCGCAGAACTGATGACCGCTGCAGCAGACGTGTTCTGGAGTGGAGACCGCGTGTTGGCAAAGGCAGTGTGGGATGCTCTTCAGCCCACTGACGTATATCTACGTAAGATTGCCGGTGGTGGCTGAATGAGAATTGCGGAAAACCGAGATGTTTGGCGACAACTTGGGGAGGCCTATGTCCAGCATTGGACTACGATAGGCTAAAGTGTGTAAGTGTTGGTTTCGCTGAAGAAAAATGTTTGTGAATCAATTGAACATGTTATTGCTTCAATGGACATTGTATTTATTACGTACTACTCTATGGTTTAAATTATCTCATCACTCTCTGTTATCCACTTTTGGAGACAAGTGGTACCTAAGAACCGTCACCTTCTTTGTTGGTCATCTTCTTACCTTTTCAAAGGAAGTCATCCCTAATGACTTAATTAATATTACAAAAAAGAGACACTTTTGTACTCCTATTTTACTGATAATAAGAACATTTTTAATGTCATCAACAAAACAAAAATGTTCTATATTATAAAATCACTTTAGGTATGGCAAGTCTTGTTTTAAGAAATCGCAAAGATTTTAAAAACAATGAAATAGTATTATCCTACTTTACAACTGATTCATATGTGATATTTTGGAGTATGGCTCTACGACCCTGAATTTGTAATGAAACATTCATATTTAAAAAATTTATCCACAAAGGTACCTGCTAGTCAATATTTTAAGTAGACACATATTTCTTACATTTGAATCCTGAAATCCTTTTTTCTATTTTATTGAATCAATAAAAATGGTAGGTAGGTAGGTATACCGTTCATTGGTGAGAGTACCGTTTCAGTACAAACAATTATTTTTATTATTACAATATTCTAATTATTACAATAGTCTAAAAGATTATAAAAAAGAGATTACAAAAAATATTTATCTCTTTTATAGAAAATACTACCAGATAGCAAGAGAATTTGAAACGGTGTTTTTTTTCTATAAATTTCAGACAAAACAACATATTATGTTGTGTTAGCTAATTATGATATTTTTTTCTTTAAACAACCATAATGAGTGTTAATGTGTAATGACTTATTAAATATATTTCTATGATGTTTTAATTTTAATTTAATTGGTATTTTTTTTTTACTTCATTACCTCGACGATTTTTCAGAACTTCAAACTTCTGAATGAACATTTTGACGAAGAATATAAGCCTACCCTAGCCTATTATAAGGCTCATCTTCGATCATAATTTTCAGCTCTCTCGCATCAATAAGCGCAAACTTCTTTAATCATTGCAATTTCGTAACAAGCCCAAGTGTCGATATCGAATAAATTTTGTACAACGTAAACGTGATAACAATTTAAATTCTTCTATAACGGGTCCAGAGCCGACAAAAACAACAAACAAACTGAACGACAGGCGATTGGTGCAGCCGGCGCAGGGCGGGCCTCGCGCCGCGGCCCCGCCCGCCTGGCGCACGCACTGTCGCTCTCTCGCCCAGTCCTTAACTTATAGTAACCAGTGAGAGACGTGTTGCTTACTTACCTTAAATATCATTATCGACGTGATAAAAAGAACTTTTCGAATCGAGAGTGCTAAGCGATGCCTAGGCCGACGCGCGAGTCCTACGGCGATCAGAAACCACCTTTTTCCTACATTGCTCTCACCGCGATGGCGATCTGGAGCTCGCCGGAGCGCATGCTGCCGTTATCAGAAATATATAGATTTATTACAGATCGATTCCCTTATTATAGAAGGAATACTCAGCGCTGGCAGAATTCACTGCGACATAACCTCTCATTCAATGACTGCTTCGTGAAGGTACCTCGCCGTCCGGATAGGCCCGGCAAGGGCGCTTACTGGACGCTACACCCACAGGCATTTGATATGTTTGAAAATGGCTCACTTCTACGACGTCGAAAGCGATTTAAGTTACACAAAGGTGAAAAAGATAGTTTGAACGCAGAATTAGCCGCACTAGCGACTTTTAACAGAGCTTTCTTAGCGAGGCAGGCCAATTCTGCGCCAGGAGGTATGTCTGGTGGAATGTACGCACCAGCGATAACTTTGTGCCCAAGACTGAGTCCAGAGCCTCCAGAAACACCAGATACTGCAGCACTCTTGCCGACTATACCCAGACCACGTCGAGCATTCACGATAGATGCACTACTGGAACCTGAACCCAGGAGGTCGTCTCCTTCCCCTCCTTCGGTGCAACAGCCACATTGTCCAATGCCATTACCACCTGCTCCATACTTACTAGCAGCACAACGCTACCATGCCGAATTATTAGCAGGTCTACAACAATCTTGCCTCCCACCTCTTTGGACTTGGAGAGATAGCAGTCAATTTTCACATTATACGCTCAATTCATGAATGGTAAGGTTACATCTCATTTTTTTATCAAATAAACCTATTATTCTTTTGATCTGCTTCTGAATAAATATGTTATTTACCTTGTTAAAAATTTCATAATCTTAATAAATGGTAGTACTACAATTATTTAAATCGGCTATTTGTATTTATTTATATTTATATGTATGTATTATTTCTATGTATATCCATAAAAAAAAATAGCTATATCAGTCGGTTGTTACTAATAACACAACCATTAAGTTGCTTACCATAGAAACAGACGACCGTGTGTGTATGTAATAAGATATTTATATTTACTAAAAAACACAATATATAAACTCAATCACAAGAAAATCAAAAAACAAACTTTTTACACACTATTCAAAGTATATCATGAAGATCATATTGGTTCACTGTGCCTTAGGTGATAAGTCAAGATATTTGTAGAAACTAAGACATAATTCGTGTGGCTACGGCATTAAAGAATATAGCCACCCCCTCTCTTCCCGTGGGTGTCGTAAGAAGCGACTAAGGGATAACACAGTTCCACTACCACCTTGGAACTAATAAAGCCGACCGATGGCGGGATAACCATTCAACTGCTGGCTTTGAAATAGATAGGCTGAAGACGGGCAGCAGCGTCTTCGGTTCGAAAAGCCAGCCCTGGGGTCACCAACTCGCCTGCCCAGCGTGGTGACTATGGGCAACACATATGAGTTCACGCCATTTTTGGCGTGAACTTGCTGAAGCCAATGTCCAGCAGTGCACTGCAGTAGGCTGAAATGATGAATGATGATGAAGACATAGCCTTTAGCTACACTATCTATATCACTATAAGACAAGCTCAATCAGTCTTTAGCTTCAAAAAGTATCTTAAGGCTCACTATCTGTCACTAAATTCGCCATGATTGTCTTTTCACCTTTGGATCACATAGATATGTATGAATTGTTTATATTTATATATGAGTATATGTGTATATGTGAACGTATGTAAGTGTGTAAGCATATGTATGTATGTATATTTTTATAATCTATTGTGATGTATTCTAATTTCTATAACAATTATTTGTAACTTCCTAACCGCTTTTCTTATGCGCTGTCCTATACCCAAAGGTTGTCTGAAAGAAATCGCTCTTTTAGCGATAGGACCGCCTTTGTACATCTTCCTCTAATTATACTACTTTTGTTTGTATCTTTTAATGGTGTGCAATAAAGAATATTATTATTATTATTACTATCGAAGAGCTATGACAGACACAGGTACTTAGGTACACTTCAGCTTAGATTACATACTATTATGTATTATCCTCTATTTACAATCTCTGTATGCTTACAATATTCCAATAAAACTGAACGAAACTTTTTTTAAGCATCAAAATTGAATATTAATAAAACATAATTTTAAACATAATTTTATATAATTATAATTACAGACATAGCAATAGTATATAGTGACAGCGTGTGTGCATGCACGGCATCTAAACACTGGCGGTCGGGGGTTCAATTCTCAAGCGGGATAAACATGTAATACAAATATATTAATCAACATAAAATACAAATATATTTGCACAAATATTTCTTTCCAGACTGGAAGTCGCCCTTGTGGGTCTCCCCACCGTGCCACAGAGAGCACGGTCCCAGTTGTTATCATAGACCTATATATCAACCAAGCCGTAGCGGAGCAGCGTAATGGATTAAACTCCGATCCTTCTTGTTTATAGAGAAAGAGGCCTATGCCCAGCAGTGGGATATTATAGATTGACTCCATCAATCAATCAAATAATTTATAGGAACCTTAATTAGTCCCATTGCGAGATGGAGTAATAGTAGATATTAATATTCGTACTTTATTACACGTAAAATATTAGCTCTCTCTTATATTTTGGGTGGGACATAAAAGATAATTTGTTAAAAACGTTAGGGCAGTCAATTCCATTGCTTAAAACTTTATATAGGAAGTTCATTGATAAGATCTCTTTCCTAATTTGTAGGCTATTAATATTGAAATGCTTAAGTCGTTTTTTACACAACTAGGTCGGCAAACAATCATACGGCTACCAGAAGCATCGTGAGAGTGTTGTTGACCTTACTAAAATTAAAAAAAATACAAACGTAATGTTCACTTTTTCAACATAGTAATACAAAAAAATATAAATGGAGGGCGATGCCTATTTAAATGCATATTTAATTTTGTTTTTATATATTTTAACTTTATTTACACCGCTAAAATATAACAATTAACTTGTACTCATTTCTTAAAATTGAACCTCCTTTTCTATATTTTTACAATGTTGATTGTATTTTAATGTACATTAAAGAATATACTTATCACATAAAAAATAGGTTATATAAGTATGTTATGGTAATAATAATATTTTCTTTAAAATATATTTGGTATATTGTAATTAATAAAAAATTAGTATAATTATATTTAATACAGGTAATATAAATTGATTGAATTGTTAAATAAAACTATAACCCGCAACCGCCAGCGCAACAGCTACAAACCAATGCAGTTACCGTTGCGCCAATGCGTCGTCAATAAAACTATAAGCTACTATTTAATTTTTAAATTGTATAATATTAATATTAGACCATTAACTTATTCTTTTAATGCTAAAGTTGGACCGTTTCCGACCGAAAATCAAACAAAATGCCATCGATACTTACTTACTACTGTATTTTTTTAATCACAAATAAAAGAATAGGAACACATTGAAAAACACTACCCTAAATTAAAAAACACTACGTCAAGCATTTCGCAATCTTTATTTTCAAAAAAAAATCAAAAGTTATTTAAAATTTAGAATATTAAATTCTAAAATTTAAACAAGTATTAAAAACAAGAATAGTTTCTAACGGCATTATATAGCGACCTTTTAAAAGGAGCAACTTAGTGTAGAAATAAAAATATATATACATTAACCTAATGTAATATATTGACATTGCTTTAGTATCTTCTTCTTCTATAATACGTGAAGCAAAAACTTTGTACCCGTTTTTACGAAAATTGCGCAGACGGAGGATTATAAAATTTAGCACACTTATAGTTTATATAGAGAAGGGGTGCAGAAGACTAATATATTTTTTTTAATTATGCATAAAAATACATTAAATCAATATATAATTAAAAAAACATTACACCTACTACCGTGCATTTGACACACACACGCATATATACTCTTTTGTTTTTTAAGTAGGTATAGTATTTGACAACAGAACCTTAATAATGTTCAAACTTATAATTTAAATCAATTATGGTTTAATTTCGACCACTGTAATGACGATAATGTTTATTTGATTATTTGATACTGTATTGCATTTTTTAGAAAAAAAAATAACAATATTCTAATTTTAAAAAGTGCAAATGCCGTCCAAAGGTCGAGCAAAGTATCAGGTCGTTAAACTAATAGTGATCTCTTTACAGACATCCAGCATCAATAAAAAAAAATATCGATGGTACAATTTGAGTAAATAAAGCTATATATTCCGTTCTAAGGATATTTGTTATTGAAGACAATAAAGTATTTACCTAATCAAATTTTACTATAGACTATAGTGATTAAAATATTTTTACCGAATACTGAATTAAAAAATATTTGTCAACAGGTACGTCGCTGATATGAGAGAGAAGTGAGGTTTAGTTTTAAGGAACAATAAAGGCAAATTATATTATGCCTTAATTAAACTGTTTTAGTGCATTAGTAAATGTTAGTAGCATTGGAAGGTATCTGAGTTTTATTCTAAAACATTCAAAGCTGAAGACTTGGCGCCCCAAATAAGGTATGACATCTTTTTTTACAATTTAAGTTTACATATAGTTGTAAATACCTACTTCTAACTAAGATGATGATTGTAGTTTTTTTTTCTACGTGTTCTATTTCTCGTACACTAAAACTTGCTTTAAAATATTAGTTTTACCCCTTTTTTTCTAATTTAAAATATTTACATAAATATGTTATTGTTCTTTAAGCGATATTCTATGTATAAAAAGATATTTACAGCCATTTGATACAAATTGATTCGCGTTTTTAGCAGTTTTGTTCATTCAATTCAATGCCTGTAGAATCTTTTTCATATTTCTAATTTTACTTAGCCGGATTAGCCTGTTGTTGATATTTTATAAATTTTGGTAAATTTGCTTTTATGTTCTGACTCTCACTGAATTTTACACACGGGATTTCATCTTACTAAAGGATACGTTGACAGCGAGGAATTTATTTATTGATTCAGTTGGAATTTGAGGAAAACCTACTTCCTTTATGTCTTCATCTCATCGATCCGACTTTCATCTCCATTCGAGGAGAACGGAAACGATTAAATTAAAAAAAAACACCATGCCTTCAGTTGGAAAACTTAGTTACCATGACGCTGATATTGCACGTTTTTTATTCTGAGTTGAAATCGCGTTGAAACTTAATTTCTGAAACGTTGCGATATTTTCATTTATTCATGAGCACAGTAAATGCGATTTAAAAAAGTAAGTCATTTTATATAAATAAATAAATTAACTACAAATAGATATATCATTAGTTGGTGATGTTAATGACAAATATGAAGTTTTAATGCGTTCATATAAACACTGTGCTTAAGAATGCATTTACATAAAAAAAACTACTAAGTATTTTAAGTCATTCAAAAAAAAAATCTAAAAATTCAGTAAGTCATTCAATGATTTTGTGACTCCGGGAATCTATATAACGGGCAGTAGTAGTCTACAAAGGTTATAAGATCTCTTACATGTGAAATCATATAATATAAACATTGTTTTTTTGTACCTAATTATTTCAGTAAATATTTAAAAATATTTAAACTTGTTTGTGCCGTGGCTAAAACAATATTCATTAGAAATCAAATTAAATTTAGTAAAAACAAAATTAAAACGAATTACAATATTAGATATAAATGCTGAAACTGGAAGAACTAAAGAACGTAATAGTGTCAGTGAACTGATCATTGACAATCACTCTATTAAAGCTGCTAATCAGGTGGCAACTTTGAAAAACGTCTTTACCAACATTCCACTTTCGACAACTTATAAGGCATAGTAAAGTTATACATTTGTTTAAGTCCGGCTGTCATACAGATCCAACAAATTTCCATTTCTAGTCTACTTGCCAGTAGTAAACTATTTGAAAAAGTGATTCTCGGTCAACTTTTCTATCATTTCACAAGAAATAAAGTTTCACATAACAAGCACTTCGATTTCACTAGAGAACGCTCAACAACTGACTCCAATGTAGAGCTTTTTATTTTGATAATCAATGCATAGGAGGAGCCGCGTGATGCTTTAAGTGTGTTTTGTGATTTATCTAAGGGATTTGACTATGTTTGTCATGACACATTATTCAGGAAACTCAGTCACTATAACATTAAAAATAACGCGCTATAACTTCTGAGTTTTTATTTTAGCCTATAGAACTCAAAGGATTGAAGTAAACGGTACTAACTCGTCTGCGTCTCATTTACAGATGGGGGTCCCACAAGGTGTGCATTTAATTCTTGAGATTCTTGATAATTAGATCGAGTTCTGCAGCATAAGCAGTTTTAATAATATTGTTATTAGCGGATGTCGATACAGCTAGATTAGTTTAATTCAGCCACTTCCATAATATAATGTCCTATGGCATTTTGCTATGACATAATGCGGCTGATATCAATTTAATATTTTATCTGTAGAAAAAGGCTATCCATTATGTATATAATAAAAAAATAGGCATTTATTTGTTAGTTGTAGTGATCGCCTCAAAAGATGTAACACTCTGGAACGACTACAAATTAAAATTTCCTAAATGCCGGCTCAGAAAAAAATTCGTTCCTTTGTAGAAATATTAATTTTCAGGCAGCGGTTCAATATCTGCCTTTACTGAAATTTAAAAAAAAATATCAAGCAAACTTTAATTAGTAAAGCTTATTATAACATCAAGGAATACATTAATGATGAAAAGGCATGGGATTGAACAAAACTCGAACAGGGTATGTCTATGATCCACCCTGTAAATAGATACAGCTACAAATATTGTGAGCAGGTGGCATGTGGTGAAATCGGCACACACGATTGGCTGTCTCGTGTTTGTCCTGATCATTTCATGGTCATACTGTTGCGTTTTTTGTCGTATGTGATTTTAAATTTTAAAAGAGTAGTGTTTTTCCTACGGCTTTTTTTTCTCTCGGCCTACACTTGGCACCTTACTTTAGTTTATTTATTGTAATATTTAATAAAGCCGAAGATATAAGAGGAAGGTAATGTCTACCGAGACATAAGGATTTTCATGTCAAATAAATATTGTGTAGTAACTTAGTAGTTAAGGTTGCTGAATAACACTAGGTTTTTTACCTAAGTTTAACATGTACCTAATGTTAAGATGTAAATTTTTATTTTATTGATTGATATTTTGGCTAACTTGACTTTTTTTTGTAAATGATATATTTTTTGACGTACTGTTAGGATGGCTCTCCGTTGGTCCTTTTTAAAAAAACACTTTATTTACTGCTGCAAATTAATTTAATTATTGATAACTGTTCTAACACAAAATCGGATTCGAACTGACTGAATACAATAGTCTTTTTAATATGAAATAATAAGAATGGAAGCGACGGGGTTTATCGCTGACTTAACAATTTTGTATAAATTTCCCATACTTTGTTGCATTTTATTAATATAATATTTATTCATAACAGTACGTTAAATATGTGTAATCACCTTATGTCGAAATAAATATTTTCATTTCATTTCAAAGTATAAACACAGCCTCGAAATGAACAGACGTACTGACGAGAAAGCAAGAGTTTAAATAAAAAGAGCTCTCAAAAGCAGTGTATTCGTAGGTAGGTACAAAGACCTAAAAAAAGAATAACGAAGAATTTTATAACACGGTCGGTTTCCTTCTAATACCATAATGAAATTATTTTGAAACGAGACCTGCCCTAAGTGATATCACGCTATCAATATATATCGCTATTAATATGATTTCATTCAAATAATTTTTATTTATAAGACAAATAAACTTTTTGTAGGTAATGTGATGTCTATATGATATTATATGAATATAAATACAATATTTTAAAAATAATTAAAAACTATATATCTACTGAACAGATATAGGAACTGAAAAAGTCATAAAAAGAAGCACACACCAAATTATTAATAAAATTACACTTCTCATGTTAGACACATGCACACTATATTTATAATGGCATTATGTTTAGAAATGTTTTACAAAACATTAATTTCCTTTAAATAAATTCGTTCAATCCTACCAAGTTATTTAAACATGTTTTTTTCTTTTCAGGTAAACTCCGCATACTCGACTTCGCAAGTATTGAAGAATTACATATTTATTAATTTATATTCCCTTATTAATAGATTAAAAGTATTATTAATATTATTTTTATAAAACTGTGATACTTATGTTAGATCAGCAATTGTAAATATGTAAAGAATTATATTAAATCATAATAATAATTTATTGTAGCCGTAGAAAAGAAAAATACATATGTACGTTAATTGTTTTTCTTGTGTTTTAATTCATTTTATTGCAAAATAACTAAAAACTAATACACAATAGTGAGCTAACTAAAATGTACCAATATTTTTATTGCTATCATAAACATAACGATTAATTAATATAATTGCTTTCTGCAAAACAACAGACATAATTATAGCATGTAGGTACCTATGTATATCCATGTTACACAGAAACAAAAGCAAAAGTTATGAACCAACTTAAAAAAAGAGTAGGTCGTCAATTCAGCATTTTTTTTTTCATCTTGTCATAAATTTTATTTGTCATTATATTTATTTGACAGGTAAGCTTCGCTTCGCGATTTAACCTGCGTAATTTCCGTTTCAGCATGAATTTCTGGATAACAACTTATTCTGAATCTCCAGCTATCTACGTATCAAGTTTCGTTACAATTAGTTCAGTAACTTTTACGTGAAAAAGTAACAAACACCCATTCGGTTATATGTCATTTTTATCGTGAAAATATTTTAACGTAATATATTTATCGATATCTATTAATATAATTATTAGAGATATCATAACTTTTTGGTACATAATAGATTTTTTTTTAATTATTTTGAAAGCACATATTTCTTGTGAACATGATATTTGCAGCTATTTAATCTTTACTGTCCAATTTATCTAAACTAAAACAATAAAAATAAAATGTTGTTTTGTTTATAATTACTTTTATAGTTTTCCATATTATAGTTATAATATAATAATTATTGAACATTTTGTATTTACGACGTATAAAATAATACAGATAAAACGTTATGCAATTTATATTATAATTGTAATTTTATTGTAGCGAATTTCATTCGATGCATCATTATAATAAAATTTATTCATATTTTACGCATTCCCATTAATTAAATAGTGTAAAAAGTATAACATTGCAAAATGAAGAAGAATAGAAAGACATTAGGGGACTTTTTATATTACACCTATTTGTATCCTTAATATGAAGCTACCAAGCATGCAAAGCAAAAACTGAAGTTTTTTGTCATCAATCATTTAATTTTAAACGTCGTTGTTCGTATGTCGGCAAATAATAAAAAGAGTTATGATTTAATATCAATTATTTTCAATGTTTAATATTTTGTAAAATAGCTCTCAGATATATAAGTGGTACCTACAGACATATTAAAAATAAAAGTGCACAAGTAATGACATACATGATACAACGTTTATATGAACTGAGGTAAGGCAGAGCAGGAAATTTCCTGCTCAAAATATGGTGCAGCCCGACTGGGGTAGTATCTCGACCTTACAGAAGAACACAGTTAAATAATACTACTTTCAAGCAGTGTTGCGTTCCTATTGGTAAGTAAGGTGATCAGAGCTCCTGTTGAGAATTGGGGGTAGGGTCGGCAATACCCCGATTAGAAAAAAGGTCAGGCTCAACCAGATCATCTATCTGGACCGGATCAGGATAGAATGAGGCATGCCAGATCCGGCAAGCTCTATCAGGACCCGGTTCGGTCTAGATCAGGATAGCCTGACGTAAAATATAATCAAGTATGGTAAGGCGTAATGGATCAGGACCCGGTCAGGTTCAGATCAGGATAGCCTGATGTGAAATATAATCAAGTACCCGAGAAGAAATTTTTTCATCATCCTTAGAAGGACCGGACCAGGCATGCCTGATCAGGACTAGATAAGGCATGTAACGCAGATGATTGGTCAGCTGGACCTGATCAGGATGAGATGATATTTCCTGATCGGATCCAGATCACGAAATCTCATCTCATCCTGATCAGCCGGTTCGGTCCGGTCCTTTTAAAAAACACGAATGTATATTCTTGAAAAAATTGTTTAGCAAATAGTTGTGTTTGCTCGCAAACGAAAAAAAAAACGACTTCAATTACATCGACGAGCAATACAACGTAGATCGACGAAAAAATAGTCAAGTAACAACGCATTATCAAAGATTACTCAAAAAGTAGTTATCAGATCTCGATGAAATTTAAATGTGACCACATGATAAACTTCGGCTTTCGATTAAATTAAAAATCATTAAAAACGGAAAACCTAAAAAAAAGTTATTGCGGATTTTCAAGAAGTTCCCTCGATTTCTCTGGGATCCCATCATCAGATCCTAGTTTCCCTATCATGGTACTAAACTAGGGATATCTTCTTTCCAACAAAAAAAGAATTATCAAAATCGGTACACCTAGTAAAAAGTTATTGCGGATTTGCAGGAGTTTCCCTCGATTTCTCTAGGATCCCATCATCAGATCCTGGTTTCCTTATCATGATACTAAACTTGGGATATCTCCTTTCCAACAAAAAAAGAATTATCAAAATCCGTACATCCAGTAGAAAGTTATGCGGTATAATACAACGTAGGTCGACGAAAAAAGCGTCCAGTAAAAACGCATTATTAGATATAGCTCGAAAAGTAGTTGTTAGATCTCAAATAAATTTAAATGGGACCAATTGGCACACACCACCTTTCGATTAAAAGAAAATTTGTTGAAATCGCTCCACCGAGTCAAAAGTTCTGATGTAACATACATAAAAAAAAATACAGTCGAATTGAGAACTTCCTCCTTTTTTGGAAGTCGGTTAAAAATACAGTCGAATTGAGAACCTCCTCCTTTTTTGGAAGTCGGTTAAAAAAATAAATAAAGCGAATTGATATTTTAAATATGTTACTTAACATAATTATTATGATATTTATTTCCGTTTATTTTTTCCAATGTATAATTTATTTATGTTTTTATTTTAAATATTCAGTATTTTTATTTATTTTTATGTTATTAATTAAATATTATTATTAATTAAATTTTATTTATTAACTTCTAATAATTAACTATTAATTAACTATTTCCTATTACTTACGACTGCTCCACTGTGTAGAAATGGACTCCCTGCTAGACTGCCCTGGTAACTGTATAAGTATATACTAAGTGCGCTTAAAAACATTAATAGTGCGATTCAGGCTCAGTTCGCGTAATTTCTTTCAGGCTATCCTGATCTGGACCGGACCGGGTCCTGATCCAGTATGCCTTACCATACTTGATTAGATTTTACATCAGGCTATCCTTGTCTGGACCAGATCTGGTCCTGATAGAGCTTGCCGGATCTGGCGTGCCTCATTCCATCCTGATCCGGTCCAGATACATGATCTGGTTGAGCCTGACCTTTTTTCTCTTCGGGATAAAGTAAGCCAAACAGTAGTGGGGAACACACCCCAAGTAAGAAATACAATTATAAGAATAGCGATTCAAAAAAAATGCTGCCAGCATTCTTGGCACGATTCCACGCGGACATGATTTATACCAAAACTATCTGTAAATATTTAGTTCTTAAGTTGTGAAATGTAAATATATATAGTAGGAAAGAGATGAATGAAAGAAAGAACAAGTATGCGGCATGAAAGTACGAGAGGCATGAAAGCGAGAACTGGAATGAAAGAGTAATAGCAGAAAACGTGCTCCGATCCCCATGTCGGAGATATAGAAATAAAAAATAAAAAACAAATCAAACAACTAACTAACAAGTAGGATCCTCAATTTTTCTTCTCTGTCGAAGCCGATAAGGATAGTTTTGGATGCTATTAACACAAAATCTACATATTCATAGTCCAGTGCGCCAAATAATCTTACTACCAAAATAGGGAAATAAAAGAAATAGGATTATGTCTATGTATATGGCAACACATTTTTCCGTTTTGGGTACATTCAATTTTTTTTTAATATTTAAATATTACCAAGGGTATAATAATTCTCTGCATTTATTTTAATATACAAATGTATTACAATGCTTAATAATCAAAATACAAACAACAGACATCATCTTTGTTTATGTTTGTTGGTATACGAATATTTATTTCAAATGCAAATCGCGACAGACATTGCCACGTCACGTCTTCGAGACCATGGCTTCAGCACATCTTTACAATGGGATATGTTTATGTAGATCTTATGTAACTGTACGCTTACATTGAGGCAACAAAGCTTAGGTCCATAAAAGATCGCAAGGCATCGGCGTCGGTCACAAACGATATGTCACGGCACGTAGCACAATGCAAACAGCGGTGTCTCTGTCGGCACTTGTGTTGTGTTCTAGTCTGTCACAGTGTCACAACACGCGACACATTCGACCGGCGCCGCAACTAATCGCGACACAATGTACTGAGGCTCGGCTGCAGTTGAAAGCAGTGCGACAAAGGCTTTGTTCGCGGGCGGCCGAACAGCCACGTTCAACAGTATGTGTAGTCATCTTTGAAGATAATAATGATCACAGTAAATATTACAATAGACTCTTCTTCGGAATCTATTGAGTTATGAGAGAGGAAATAATAATTCTATACATTTACAACAGTTAATAAACAGTTAGCAGGCCACTGGTGGACAGATAGTTCTTCCAAGTGGGCACCAAATATTCAGGTTGTCTTCCATCCTTATTTGACCTTTATGGGCCATGTTATGAAGATGTTAGTCCAGCGGGCCAGAGGATGACCCACAATATGCGTTGCCACTACTACAGGTCGTCTGCTCTAGCGGCATTTATTACTGCGACATAAATGATCAGCCCACCACCACATCTATTACTCATACTTAATCCATAGCATTTAAAAAAATCATAATAATCAATTCAAAGGTGAAGTTAGAAGATTCTAGCGCCGCGCTCAGCCTATTATTAATCCTAGAGCCTACATTGAACATGCAGCGCGACACATACGAGTATCCAATGGGAATTTATAGTTGGTCCCTTGAGTGCACTTGTGGAAAGTTTACAAGAAAGATGCAAAAAAATGTTCCGGGTGTGTACAATGTGCAAAGGGCGAAAGTATTGCCTAAATCAACGGTACCCAATAATCGAATTCCTCGTCTTTATTATCATCGAATCCTTGTGTAATAATTTGATCAAGAAACACTTACTCAGTTACCTGGTTTGATGAATGTCCACGTAGATAAAAAATTATGTTTATGTGTACAGGGAACTGATATTTTAAGGGATTTATTTAGATGAAGCGATTATATACATACGATTAGCTTAATTTCAGTCCTATAGCAATATGCAAATACAAATCATGATCAAATTCTTCGTAAGATTTTTTTTTTGAAAATGTTGTCCCCTTATAGGAAGTTGTTACAACGTCTACTTTTCATTATTGACCCTGTGCTACTGTACATAGGTATTATCTCACAGGTAATGCTTTCACTGCTTTCCTATTTTTATTTTTGTTCTAAAATCCGTGCTAAAATATTAACTCAACCTATACTATATGTAATATCTATTTATAGTTATAATGGCTTAGTTGTAGAGCACATTATGTGTCTATAACAATATTGTTTTTTTTTTGTTTTTTACAGAAAAACAAAAGTATTTTAGTAGGTAAGATTTCTCTAAAAATTCTACAAACATCTCTTACTACATAAGTTAAAAATACCTACGTTCATTTTGAAGGCTATCAGATATCATAAAAACAATTCAAGATACAATTATAAATATGTAAGTGTTAGCGTAGTAGCGGTGCAAACGAATCGAGACGTACCTATAAACTTTATTTATGCTCACTTTAGTCAATCGATTTCGATACAAAGATCGACATCAAATACCGTAACACGGGTAGTATCAGCTATTAACATCATAGATCGTGATATCTTCGCAAATGGAACTTAATCAAACTTCTATTTTTATTATACTTCATTAGACCGAACGTCTGATCTGTCCGCTTTCAATTGAAACAATATTTAATACTTTGCCGGACCGGGAATAAAATAAAACGGTAGAACCATAAACATTCCACATTTATATTCGACCTCTGACGGTCGAATTCGTGATCCTTTTTCCTCGCGAGTGTTTCGTCCTATTCTCACTGCGCCGGAGCGTCTGCGCCGACCTGACTCTTTTGAGATTCGAAAGAGATAAAATTGGTATGGTCCATAATGTTTTAACAGTTAATGTTCGAGCAGTTCATGTCGATCCCTAATTCATTCCCGCGTCGACTAATTCGTTCTATGCAATGGTTAATGTGGATGTAGTTTTTTTACAGAGTTTTTATATAATCGATTACGTTCCATTAATTTATAGATCGCGTATTATATTTAGTGCAATTTGAATAAATGTTTCGAATTCATTTCATTACAAGGTTTACGATTTAAAAGGTTCTGATAAGCAGGTGGATAGACTGAAAGTTGTACCTTAAAAAACTTATTGGCAACCTTTGATTACGCAATCTTAAAAAAGAAAATTACTAACCGTCTATTTTTCAACTAGTCAAATTGGTTACTGTTCGTAGAAATGGGTCAGTATGACACGCATATCAGCAAGAATGTCCGCCGGCAAGCCACAAAGGTTCTTACCATATACAAATAAATAAAGACTGAACAACAAATATTTTAATAAGCACCTCCAAAGAATTGTTCAATGCTGACTTATATGCGTGACGCACTGGTCGCTTGCTGCATACGACACCTGCGAGCTCATGCGACAATGGCCGTTTGCTATGCAAACCAATATAACCCCTAATAGAAGAGTATAGTTGCCATAATGCTTTAAAATAAAAAAATCTGAGACGGCATGACCAATTCCAACGTATGGACATCGCGGCGAATCTTTTAGAAAATATAAAATTTTATGACGACGAATAAAAGGCCCGATGGAAAATTGGAAAGAGCAAGCGTGAAACGTAGCAGATGTATCGTAAAGCGAGCAGTTGTCCGGCGCAAGCACGAAGATAAATAAACATCGTTTCTTTATTATATTTTATCGTACACAACAATCTATAACTGTTTAAAACAACCGTGCATTACAATTGTCAAATTAAAAAAAAAAAATAGCTTTATTTAAAAATAAACATTTTAAACAAATGGTAACAATTACAAAAGTTCACTTATGCATAAGGTTAAATACACAAATTTTTTTTGAGTTCAGACTGATCATCCTATATGGATTATAGATATAATCTGTGTTAAGGATGATCAGCCAACCTCCCCTATGCTACAATATAATTTTGGCACAAGTTCTATAAGAAGGGGTAGACATATTTACAACTGATACAATCTTAAAAAGTAATAAAGCATAAGATGCTGAATAAGAAATCAAGTATATTTGAGTTAGTTAGTGTATGAGTGAGTGTAAGTGTATGTGTGAGTGTAAGTGTATGTGTGAGTGTAAGTGTATGTGTGAGTGTAAGTGTATGTGTGAGTGTAAGTGTATGTATGTAAATGTGTGTATGAGTGAGTGTGCGAAAGTGCCTAAGCTAGTACATGTATCAGTTTAAGTAGACAAAAGTCTACAGCTTTGTCAATTTAAATAATGTAGGTACTAAAATAAAATAATATAAGTATATGTAACTCGTATAATTTGTAAATAAATATATTTTATAACACGTAAATACAATAAGTAACTATGATTGTATTTTTAATAATTCTTCTGTCTCATCGTAATTTTTATCTTGTAAATAAGTAATCACAGCCTGCTTGCACTTAACTCTCGCCAACCCATGAATAGAAATCGCGGAATTGATCTTGTTATAAAGAAAAGGTCCTAGGTAGCAACAGAATCTTTTGATGAAATTATGTTTAGGTTTTATTACATTACATATTCTATTTTTACGCCTACTTGAAATAGGAACATAGGAAATAAATTTAATTAAACAACTAAAAAAACTGTAAAGACAAATTGGTAGAGTTCTAATTTTTTTTAATAATTATTCAAAGATTGTTGTGGTAGTAATTCAAAATACTCTGTACATTTTTTTTGAAGTTATACTTCTTTTGGCACGTTAGGGAAAAAAGATGAGGGTGAGGTGATGAACACCGTCACAAAAAACACCGACACCCTGAAGTTAGCTAGTGAATGTAGTATAACTTCTTATGTGCGTACATAAGTACACACACACACACTTTTTTTTTAATTTTAAACCTTGCCTACTAAATAAGAAGGTTATTAAAAATTTAAAGATATACAATGTATTAAAAATAATTATACACCTTGAGCGCCCAGCTTTTCACCACTCTACATTACATACCTATTTGATAACAATAATAATTGGTATCGAAATAAATTTAAATAAAACACCTGTTTATAAATATGCAGTGTTTCTGGCTGTAAATAATAGAGGAACTCGGTAATATTTATATTTTTAAATTAGATTCGAATGTACAAATGTACAAATATAAATTGGTAATTAAATTTATGGTATACTAACGGAGAACTATAATTTATTTCACATTATTTTTCTTTTAATTACCATTTTTTAAAATTAAATGTTTTTTTTTTAATGTAATAATTTCAATAAAATACAACTGTTTATACATTTTAAAAATAATTAGTTTATTTTGTTTAAGATCGTTACAGATACAATAATCTACTAATACATTATTGCAAATATGCTGTAATTTTAAAACACATAATTATTTTTTCGATACATTAATTTACATATTATTAGCTACCAAACTAACCTGATATTTAAATTACCAATATAGAGGCACTAATTAACAAGGTACATTCACTTAAATTAAAATTCGTGCCGACTGCCGACTACGCTCTAATACGGTTTTATAACTTGGCTGTCTCCATCACGACCCCGGATTCAATTTGTGTTCAACGAAAATAAATCCGAAATTTATTACTTAGGGCCTTTACACAGTTTTTACAACATAGAGAGATAAACTAAGAGAAAGAAAGGACACTTAAGGACAGGAAAGATTATCCATTTATGAAGCTTTAGCTATCGAGACAATAACCATTATTGCAAGCTAAAGCTCCCTAGTGGTCATGTACCGATCCCAAGATATTGACATCGTAGGGCTAGGGCGTCAATTCCTAATCCACACACTATGTGATGACACACATAATATGTCTGCCTAATACCTATTTAATTATCTAATGATTATAATAATTATAATGATATTAAAATAACTTTTTATTATATTATAAAAAACATTATTATATATTATACATATTGAAACATCGACAAACACGCTGTACTTTATATATAATACTCGTATAAATTTATTGAACAATAATAAAAAAATTGATCCATAACTGTGACTATTGTAAGCGCGCCATCCCATCGGTCCAAATGCAACAATGTAACTATACTTGTAAATATTATAAAGGGAAACCTGTTATTGGCCTTATTTTTTTGTAATTTGGTTATAGTATGTATTAACTGAAACGCTGTTGGTTTTCTTAATAAATAAATAAATAAATAAATAAATGAATACAGACATCCATGACATGACTATGTGGGATACTTTGTAGGTTTAGCAGCAGTAATAAATACTAGCTAGAGTTTTTGACTAAATTGTTTGTTTGTAAAATGTTTTTAATTTTTTACTTATTACAGGATATATACTCGTAACCTTTTTGTAGGTGCAAAATGCGTGAAAGCGAGAACTTGTATGAATGAATTTTAGAAAAGAACAGACTCTAACAATGTTGGAGAAGTATGATTAAAAAATAAAAAAGTACCTACCATTTTCAAACAAATTGCCTAAAGATGTGTTTTGTTTTAATAAGTATAAGTACCATGAAATCGAAACATCCACTTTATTTCTAAAAATAATTAATTTTCTTAAAAGACTTTTAAGCGTTATCGTTTTGATACCTACAAGACCTAAGTAGGTATTTACATGAGAAACTTTATGCAAAATTTTATTACAATAGAAATATATAATCATACATAAAACCGTAAAACCATTATCATCGTATCACGTATGTCATGTGAAAGACTGAGAATTTAACTTATATATGTAAATATTATCTATGGTATATTATTTTATAATGTATAAATGTAGCCTAATGTGTGTTATTGAGTAACACGTTACGTGTGCAACTTTTAAGCGAAACAGGAAATCCGTAAATATTAATACTGAGAAAACCGGATAAATAAAGAATATTTAATTATAATATAACTATCGTATCAAATACAATTCTAATTATTACAAACTACTGTTTACATAATCAAAAATATTAACATTTTTTTTATAAACCATTTTGTTTACTGTGTCGTATTTATAAGAAATATATTAAAAAACCTTTCCGCCTTGTTGCCCACGTGGACAACGTGAGTTTGACTGTGCTGTTTTCTCTCATTAAAATATAGCCTATGTCGCTGGGTGATAACGCAGTAGTAGTAGTTTTCCCATTATAATTAAAAAAATCAAATCATTCAAATATATTATGTATATACTAATTAAATAATTTATACATTTACATTCTTCCCATAACGTACCTATCATCTCCCCGGCTATCATGGCCCACACTCATGAATGTTTCCATAGTAATCGTATTAGTTTAAATTGTCAAGGTCCACTGTAAGAAAAATTAAATCAACATACTTATCTCGGAATCACTATTGATAAGAAATTTATCTGGAAGCCTCACATAGACCTCGTCTGCTCTAAATTAAGATGTCTACTTAGTAGATTGTGTATATTGAAACATAAGCTCCCATATAAAATTTATAGAATACTGTATCTCTAGCTCTGGCTCAATCTGTTATCAGTTATGGACTAAGTAGCTACGGTAGATAGAACCTATAAAACACATTTAAATATTATTTATTTTTTACAGTTACGTTTATTAAAAACCATTATCCCAAAATTTAAAAATAAAAGTATCTTGAAATAATCATAAAAAAATCACAAAATTTTGGCAATTACCTTAGTTTAGATTTAATTGCTATAATATGGTACGGTACGGTATAGATATTATATGATATTATGGTATGCGACGCAGCGGCTTGTCCGGATAAGCTCTTGTGAGTTTTCGTGGCAGGCTTATGTAATAATGTTAAGTATGTGTTTTTTGTATTTTATAACAAATAAAAAAAAATATTAGTATAGAAGTGTAGCTGTAGATGTAAATGATTTCTAATTTGTCAAATGAAAAAACATTTACACTTGTACCAATAACAGAAGACATCCTTGACATACGTTTATAATAAATAAAAAATACTGAACATCGTTAAAGAATTCTCATCGTTTTAATAAAATTGAACTTGGCATATTTACGACTCTACATTATTAATTAGTATATAAATAAGACCGAACGGACGGCAGAGGCATATGTAAATAACCGATTACTTGATTTAGAACTTATTTAGTTATAATTAATTATAATAATTAAAGCTATATTTACTAAGATGACTATTTGGCTTGATTGAACAATCGTATCCGGGTGTAGTAAGCGCCGATACATAAAACGGGAAATACTTCGTTATTTTTAAATCGTATCATATAAAATTTATTACAAATAATGTAATGATGCGTGTGTAATATGCGCAAGGCACTGAATGGCACCCTGGTATGGCATTAAGTCTGTGTCGGAGCTGTCAGGTGCACACAAACACACGCACAGCACAATCGCAAACGACCACCACGAAAATGATCTGCATAGCTTATATAAACATCATCACGTGCGGTGATCAACTCTATAGATATGGATGGAATAGCATTTTCGATGTGTTGTATGTATGCAACAAAGATCTATACCTGTCTTATTGTCCTGACATATCATCATATGTGATACAATTGTGCTATGTGCTCTGATTTATTCTAATTAAAGAATAAAAGCTAATTAATGTTAAATATTATTTGTTAAGCTAAATCTTTTATGAAATCGCGCTTTACAAATAAGGTAGATATGTATGAATATCACTATGAGCGACTACGTCAAATCAAATAGTCGATAATATAATTTTTACCTACAGTAGCTATAAAGACGATAATAAAGTCGAAATGTGGATAACATTTTATATGCTCCATTTATATAAGTTTTTATTTCCTCAATTTATTAAGTAAAACATATTTATTTCGATATTTCCAGATAGCATTTAAAACTAACATTAAATTGTAATTTCAAATAAAAACAAGCTTAAAAATAAAAGTCAAAATCATCAAAATAGTTATATACAAATGATTGTAATATAAGTCGTGAAGCGTAAAGTTGGAATTATGTTGGCAGACAACGCGGCACCGACATCGTTAAAACTGATTCAAATAAGAGAATCCTAACCATTTCTCTGAAACGGATCAACATTATTACTTTAAAAATAAACTGGAACCGCATTTTTAAGCTTATGGTTAATTTTATACTTACCGATAAAACTATAAACGTTATTGTTTAAGATGTACTTAGAATAATGTTAACATTACTTGGTCACTCTATCATATTATTAACCTATTAAATATTTAAATAATCTTATCAAGTTACACAAGTATTTATTTTCCAAAAGTGGCAAATTATGTTATAATAATGATTGGGCTCTCCCTCGATATCAGGACAAATATTGTTATTCTTCGAGTAACATAATATACGCTTTGATGTGATGTGATATACAGAGAACCAACATTATAATAAAATATTTACGTTACAGATACGGGGACACGCGTGTAGTTATTTATTTAGTTATGTAGCTTTTAACCGCGAAACAATAACCTCATAATAGCGTCGCTTATTAATACCGCTCGAAAATGGTTCGCTTTCATCTCTCAAAATCTTCCTTTTGGTCCCAAATCCATCAATTTGGGTGATGGATGGACCGCTGGTGCTGGCAATCGAATTTCAAATTCGCTAAATCTTCCCACACGGCTTCGAGAACAGGTCGGGTCGTTAACAGTATACGTACGGCTGAGCGAAGGTTGTATGTGTGTTTTTTACTCCTGTGATATTTCGCCTCGAGGTACGAGGTGGGAGAGGGGGGAGATGCGTCGGCGCAGACGTACGGGCAGCAAAGGCGTGATTACAGGGCTGTGCGCGCCTAATCACTCCCGCTACACCGCTCCGACGTGCTACGACGCTGTGAAGCCGCAAGAAAGTTTACGAGTGCATTTTAATATAAAATTAATAATAAAGCTATCGTCCAATTATGAAGTCTTCTATTCATTTAATGAAAATCTTAGATCAAATAAATAGTTCTTAATTAGCCTCAAGTAATACGTACTATTCAAATATCCCAGATCGCTTTTCACGTTTTAACACCTTTGTATATGATATTAAAATTTAATAATATCCACGTACAAAAAATACTATTTTATATATGTAACATCGGGTAAGGTTTTTTTTAAATAAAACAATACTTTCTCGCCGCCGCTCCTCTACAGCGGAGCTATTGCTGTTAATAACAAACAAGACAAAAGCTGCACCGCTAACTACACGAGAGCTCATGCCTTGCGTTTTCATGCCTTTGCCTTAAAAGTGTAATGTTTGAAAACATGACGTGCCGCGGCCTGTGGGACTACGGAATTTTAACATTCTTTTCGGATCTTTTTTGGCTAAGTATTAACTATAACTCAATTATTGACAAGTTGTAAGTTTTACAAGACATTATTTTTATTTATATATCGATCTAATTTATAACATACACCTTCTTCTCTTTCTTTTTCTTTTTTTTATAACTAGATAGGCAGACAAGCCTATAGCTCACCTGATGGCCAGCGATTACCGTAGCTTATAGAGGTCTACAACACCAGATGCAAAGCAAGCGCGTTGCCGACCCCCTCCGCAATCCCGCCCAGGAGCGCTAGATACCTTAATCACCACAGAAATACAACACTCCTCCAAAACAGTATTATTTAGTTGTGATCTTCTGTAAGGTCAAGGTACTACCCCAGTCGGGTTGCTCCATATTTGGAACAGGAAATTTCCTACTGTGCCGTACATCAGTTAAACATAAACGGGAGCTGCTGTACCGATACTTATTTTCCCTTTAGTACTAGCTATCAAAACTCGAAAGACTACGGTACCCAACTATATATAGGTCCATTCTGTTACAGCAAATAAATCTACTGTTTTAAAATATATATTTGTACTAGCTGACCCGGCAAACGTTATTTTGCCATATATTTTATGTACACTTCTTAATCCCCCCCCCCCCCCTCACTTATAATATAAAATATAGATGTTAGCCGATTATCAGACCTACTCGATATGCACACAAAATTTAATAAAAATCGGTCCAGCTGTTTCGGAGGAGTATTGTAACTAATATTGTGACACGAGAATTTTTTATATAAAATAAAATCGTTGCATTATTTTGTTAAGATAATTTGTTACAAAATTACACTGATTAAGACCAAGTTTGCCTATTGAATTCTTAACATAATTTATGAGTAGGTTACTTTCGTTCTCTCGCGGATAGTCTCATTTCTAATCCTATCTTTGAGCAAACCCCAAGCATAGCCCGTTCCATTGCACGTTGAGTGACTTTAAATTTGTGGACCAATCCCTTCGTCAGTGTCCACGTCTCGGCTCCGTATGTTAACACAGGCAGGACGCATTGCTCGAAGACTTTTGTCTTCAAGCATTGCGGAATCTTCGAAGTGAAGACGAGGCCCGCCAAACGCCGCCCAGCCCAATTGAATCCTCCTGTCGGCCTCCTTCTTGAAGTTGTTGCGGCCTAGTTGGATAATATGGTCTAGGTAAATATAATCCTGAACAACTTCCTTTTTGACGCCACGTTGGCGCACCGGTCACAGCTATGGATTGTGCCTGTTGCGCTGACGGTTGCGGGTTCGATCCCCGCACATGACAAACATTTGTTTTGGCCATACAGGTGTTTGTCGTGATCTGGGTGTTTGTCCAGTCCTTGTGGGCCTCCCCACCGTGCCTCGGAGAGCACGTTAAGCCGTCAGTCTGATAGCGATCGTTACTCATAGTAGAGAATATATCTGCCAACCCGCATTGGAGCAGCGTGGTGGATTAAGATCTGATTCTTCTCCTATATGGAGAAAGAGGCCTATGCCCAGTAGTGGGATATTACAGGCTGAAGAGAACAACTTCGAGAAGGGTACCATCGACCGATACCGGTCTCGGTATGACTTGGCTGTTAAACATAACTTTCGTTTTTTCCAAGTTCATACAGAAACCGACACGCTGGGAGGACTCGTCCAACTAAACATCCAACGTCTCTGCAAAGATGACGATATCGTCGGCGAAATGAAGGTGAGAGATGTATTTACCGTTGACGTTGATGCCTCGTTCCCCCCAATCCAAGCTCTAAAAGACATCCTCCAGCGCAGTGGTAAACAGTTTCGGTGATATTACATCTCCCTGTCTTACCCACGCCGGAGGGAAACGGGTCTTATTCTCTGGTCCTGGACATGAACGGTCATCGTCGCCGCATCGTACATACATTTTAGTATATCGATATGTCGCCAGTCGATATGACATCTCTGCAAAGAGTCCAGGACAGCCCAGGTCTCGACAGAGTCGAAGGCTTTCTCGTAGTCTACAAATGCCATACACAGCGGTTGATTATATTCTTCTGTCTTTTGAATAATCTGCCGAACTGTCGACTGTATTTAATAAACGTTAATTATCGTATTCCACAATCAGTTATTTCCATAAACAAGATATGTCAATAACATAAATATAGGTAATATTCAATAATAAAACTTCGCATACTAACCTTCTTACGCCGGCTGAGTGGCTCCTGAGAGTAAATGTCAAATGTGACAGGCGTCAGATGTCAGAGACGCTTGTCAAAATGTCGACGTAACCGCAATATTGAGGCAATTTTAATTCAATCGCGACATTTTGCTCACAGGTCTGCCGACTCCTACTCATTACGACTTCATTTTGTTATAACAACAATAAAAGCCCGCATTTGCGTTTTATTCATTCTCCGAAGTTGACAGCTTTTGTGTGGGAATCAATCTTGCGTTGTTCATAATAATGCAAAATCGGTTCCACTGTACGCCACAAAGCTAATTTCGCTTCTTCATTTTTTCTTTAATGCGAATTAAAATACATCGTGCGATTTCAATGCGTGCTTTTGCCATTATATATTGCAACGAAATTTACAAATGATTTTATTATCACTCATTCTTAACCTGTTAAAATTACTAAGAATAAATTCATAGCACTGGGTACATCCGTAAGAAAACATTGAGCGAATAAACTTTATGCTATATGTAATGTACCAAAATAAAGTTAGACTTTTTGTCGATATAAAAGATATCGTAAAAAGAGCCATCTTATTTATATAAGGTCAAATAAGAGCGGCGCCACCAAATGTTCTAAATGTACAAATAAACATTGCTTTAGAGTAGTCCCTTCCGCTTAACAAACAATGGTGTATATATTTATAATATGCTTCGAAGATTTTGCAGAAAAACAATATTCAAAACGTAACTGATTTATAAAGTGACTTTTGTCGTGAAATACATAATTAATTTACCAATTATAAATTTTAAGATATCAAATTAAAATATCTTAATTCAGGCAAGCAAAACCACTTTTATATAGTCAGTACCGATACAAAATTATACCTAATAAAAATTAATTATCGATAGTTAATTTATGCGCACTATTTTGGTATTACTGAAAACCCTTCTTGAAGTATAGGGTAAGGTTGCTCAAGTCGTACCCCTTAAGGAAATAATGTTGTAGTATTTAATGCCATTTAAATTAAATAAAATGTTTTGCATGAACATAATCTTCATTTAGTTACCTTTTAATCAACATTAATAGAAATTTAAAAGCCACTTATCAACATAGATATTTTAACGATTTTCACAAATGTACCTTCGGTACGATTAAGGCACCTAGTCGCCTAATTCGTACCACTTATAGCCTAAGTCGTACTCTAAGTAAGACTTTAGTGTTTAGTCTAATAAGACTTTAGTGAAGACATTATAAACAAATATAGAAAAATATTTCAGTAAGAATTTCCAACATCAACTTAAAATATCTTTCTTTGGTTAATAGTCACAAAATCAGTCATAGTGACCTACAAACTAAACTAAACATAGAAAACAAAATTATAACTTCTTAATCATAAGTTAAGCTTAGACAATTAGTGTGGTTGAACACAGATATCACAAACATATTTTATTACTTTACATTCGACGCCAGCACATACATAGGTCATGTACCCAACCTTTACATTTTAGACACTAAATTATATTTTTTTGACAATTTTCCTTACATAGTTGACACAGCCACGATTCTTCTCCTTTTATGTTTTTGTTCTTCTTAGATGTTTTGTCCGTCTTTCTTCTCTTTGTGGGTTTATTTTGTGTTTTGATTTTTTTAATATCTAATACAGCCTTCTTTCTTTTATTTATGTTTTCCTTAATTTCTATTTCATTTTTGTGAGGAATGGAAGTTAATTCTATAACTGGTTTAGTACCTTTATTAATTTTTTTAATAAATGTTGTTATGCAAGGAACAGGAGATAATATGTTTAAGTTAGTTAGCCTGCTATTCCCTTTTCTGTGTTAAAACGATGGGGTAATTGAAATTTTTCGGCAAGCTCGAAGGCAAGTTTTCTAAAAGACTCTAAATTTATCAAATGCTGTGCGAACATCTCCTCCATATCTGATAACATATAATTAGGTCTTCCAAATTTTTTTTCTTATTCAATCCTTTCAAATGTCTCCGTAATGTAGGTGTTGATATATTATTATCTTCTACAAGTTCCTTTCTATATCCTATTCTATCTTATCTATATTATTTCTATATCCTATCTTCTACAAATCCAATTTCAACATTCTGATGTTTCTCTAAAGCTTCGTTCATATCTTTCAGCTTCCAACTATTATACTTTCTCTTTTCCATATTTATTGCCTAGTAAGAAAATTAAGTAAATTAAACACACAATTTTCTGAATACCTAAATCGTACCGGTACGAGTAAAGAATTCCACACAGGTACGACTTAAGCAGCAAGGTATTCTAAGTTTAAAAACAAAATTATTGTTATAACCTTAAAAAAATCTACTGTTTGAGTGTGCCTAAACGACTGCCAAATTATCATTGAAAAGAGATGTGAACAAAAAATAAGTTGAAAATTACATTGCTTTTATAAAAAACTTACGAATGAGCTGAAAATTTAATTGAAAACTGTTAAAAAAACTTACTTTTTGACTATTTTTGCTCCGCAACACGGTCAGCCGTCCGATTGTTTTCACGTGCTTGCCCAACTATTTAGTTCAGATCTACCTTACACCATGACAATTTTTATACGCAACAGCTGGGATATCATCGAGGTACGACTTAAGCGGTAGTACGACTTGAGCAACCTTACCCTACCTATGAAATAAACTACTTTTTATATAAATATATAGTATAAATTAAATAATCAGCATCTTCCACCTATTCGGGGAAGAACTTGGGAAGAAACTTATATAAATACTTATGATACATTATTTTAAAAATTTTAGAAGGTAATATTTTCCGATAGTAAAAAAAAAAGAATAAGTGTGTAAAATTTCAATTTTATGCGAACGACTCCAATGTTCAGGCACATCAGAGCAAACAAACTAACTCGTACATTATAATATCTTTGACGAAGACAAAATATGTTCCTGATTATTCGAATGTGATGATAATGATGATTCATGACGTGTCATGCAATCGTCGCATAATTGTGGTATCATTACGAGTTCAATCCGCGCCCCAATTGCCTACAAGGTGTATAATCATAAGATGTTTTAGCTGTTGTCTGTTGTCACTGCATATAAGCCTAGAACTCGTTATGACCATGACTGTTAGAGTTGACAGCTGGATAATTTTTTGTTGAACTTTTATTCTCAGTTAATGCTGCCAAATTAATGCTAATATCGCTTCATCTGTACTACTTTTTAAAGTTACAAAAAAGCTGATCAAAACAGGTAAAATTTAAATAAATAATTTCTTAAATCAAACTTTATTAATTTCCTTGTTTACGTGAGAAGATTGACGTCTCGTGTTTATGTATCATCAATTTTTATTAAAAACTTTCATACTCCACTAATAAAAATACTAAAATATTGATTAACATACAAATAAAATAAATACAAAATTATCTATGTATTGCCATTCAATTTGTTATATTGCAAGTATTTTTAATGATTTCAGATTGAATATAAATAAAGGCCGCTATATTTCGCTTTCTAAAAATATTAGCAAATTTTTAGATTACTGTAATAAAAAGCAATTCGCTATATTTAATCTGTTTTTTATCACTTAAGAAACCACTAAAATAATAACCGTCCAATTAAATAATGGCAGCCAATTCGCAAGCGCTAAGATAATCTGACACTGAGCTTTTCGCGTGCAAACATTAGATTTTTTTTATGCGTTATTAACCCGAGCGCTTACGATTTGCTTAATGGATAACAATACCATTCACTTCCTTGCATTAAGAATTATTTTTAAATTAATACATAGAAAAGCTACATTGAATAACTTTAAAGTGAACAGAAATGAAAGTAGCTAACCAAACAGAATTAGGCTTACCTCACAAAACGGTCTATTAGACAGGCATTAACAATAGTTACCTACGTGTCAAGTCCCACACACTCGGCATTACAAACAAAGTACAAAAAACAGGACGCATCCTAAACGTAGCTCACAAAAAGCTCCTCATACAGAACGGTATCGAGCGGCGAGTACAAAGGCATCGGCGAACAGTCATTTCACACCATCATCCGTCGATGAAGCCTCGGCCTACCATACGTGACCTAATGACAACTACCACAAAATATAGCGCACATTTCTTTCACACTTAACATTGCATTTTAAACCCTACGACTAAGTGTTACAGTTTAAATTTACAATAAGGCAGCGAGTTTCTAGGACCTTTCAACTTGTGTAGTTGATAATGGACATTTCGGAATGCGGTATTTATGCAAAAAATGTTATTAACTAATAGTTGGAACTAATGGAATAAAGAGTATGAGGTGTTTCTCGAATGTAACGTTTTTAATTAAACATAGCAATTTACAGGTAAAATAAATACTATTCAAGTAGCAATTTACTACGATCTAAATTGTTAACATGAATAATTAATTACTGATATTATATACATATGTGAACATTTAATGGTATGTTTCCTTGAGTTATAATAAAGCTAAGGTAGACTTAAAGCACCTTGTACCTATTGAAAAATATTTTAAAGTTAAAAACTGTGTAACTGTAGTTTTATTGTTATTTAGTACTTAAAAATTAAACTTTATTTTAAATTTGTAGTTAAATATGGTAAAAATTGTTTATTTTACTTGAAAAAAAAATTTGCTAGAAAAAGCGCTACATTACCTCTAAAAAATAGCTGTATTATTAGTAACTTATATAAGGTGTTTGACTCCTAATTGCGTTCCTTCAAATGAGGGTTCTTCTGGTGTAGATGTAGACTTTGTTTAAAACTTTAAATAGACGAGCTACTTCGATAGACTCGGCTAATAATTTGCAATGAAAAACAAGTTGTAGCTAAGCGGCAGCTAGTATTAATATTTCTCTTTATGTACGTTTTTTACGGCTAAGAAAAATAGTATTGGACAGCTATGCAGAAATATGTTGCCAGAGTAGCTCGTATAAGACAAAGTAAAATTTATGAAGGCTAGGATTTTTTTTACGTGGAACGCTGTCTATAACACCTACAGAACCCCCATTTGAAGGAACACAGTTAGGAGTCGAACGCCGTGTTTATTCAAAATTAATAATTGTACAACATAAAATGTTAATTTTTAATAAATAAATAAAATTAATCATTAATTAATATGACGATTCCCGTGTAGGAGAAGAAGCGGAACTTAATCTACCACGCTGCTCTGCTGCGGGTTGGTGAATATATTCTCTGCTATGAGTAACGATCTCTATCAGGTATACATTTATGATAACCGTGATCGATAGTTTAACGTGCCCTTCGAGGTACTGTGGGGAGGCCCACAAGGACAGACATTTAATCCGGAAAGAAATATTTGTAAATACAAATATCCATGCGCGAGCGGAATCGAACCCGCAACCTCCGGTGTGTAGGCGCCGACACGGCACACGTGCCACTACACCAGAGCAGTTGTTTAATTATTATTTCATTAATTAATAGCTGAAATTAAAATAATTTGAAAAATAAACATGCCAATTTTATTCCAACCTTCCTTAAAGCAACAATGATATGTTCTCGGCTCATGTCTACAAGAGAATAGATGCTTCACGACGTCCCGCAGTGTGGATCCGGTGATTGTTCTCTATGTTAATTTAACCATGAATAGGCTTTAATCCATTACTATAAGGTTCAAAATACCACACATGATTATATAACTTATGCGCACATTACCGCCTTCTTACCAGTTACATTGAAACTTAAATAGATCATATTGAATTAATGTCCCGGAATAGTCCTCGGTCTAGACGAGCCTTTGAGACGTTGCGTCTCTGATTTTTATTTGAACTAATACGTTATATATATTGTTCTTTATTAATTTACCTTTTTATTGGAATAAAGTAAATATTTTTTATTTATAGTAATTGAAACGTACGTGAATAGGTATGTTAATAAACTTAAGTAACTTTGTAAGATTATGTAGAATAAAAATTATTAAGAGTTATAAGTGTTACATCATGTTTTTCCAGGTAAATATATTATAAAACCATGACAATAACTTAAAATCCAAATCAAACTATGACGGCAAGATAATTATAGGTAACGAAGTCAAAAATGCGAGGAACCGACGGACACAATGTGTTAGATATTAATTTCAAAATTAGGGGTTTCAAGTCCGTACAAAGGTGTTCAGGCAGAAACATCAACAGAAGTGCTAAGAGACCGATTATTATTTAAGGTTCTATAATAATCCTTTTCAAACATCTGCCTTTACAAATATTTATTGTTTGATTTGTATTGAGGTGGCGTAAACCGTCCGTATCAGGCAATTACGAGAAGAACATCCAATATTTACAAAACACGAGATTGCTTCGTATTAAAAAATAATATAAGAAATTTCGCTTCAAATTTACAATTAAAGTTTGTACAAAAAGTATAAAATCAATTACTGAACCACGTTAAAAGGTTTTCTGATCAGGGTCCTGATAAATTTTTTATGGGTTCATAGTCATTCGAGATACTACAGAGAACCTTATTATATACCTTACTTAGCTGTTAGTAGTACATTTTCTAATGTCACACTTATTATGTTATTGTGTGAATCGGTCTGTAAACTCACATAAATGATGAAGAATACAGGAGTAGGTTGGGTAGGTAATCCGACAGTTAGCCACTCGTAAACAGTCATTCACAGACATTTTTTTTAATGTGACATTGCCACCCTTTTTTATAATTAATAAATAAAAATGTATGTGTAGTTACTCTCTCTGCTTCCCAATTTGTGCTGAGTTCTCACACACAACGGCTGTGTAATGGGCAAATTATTAAAAATCAGTTCCAAAAAAATTAAAAAAAAGTATTTTTTGAGGTTCATGTTTTTCAGTTTATTATTACAAAAATCTATATATGTTGACCGTGTAAATATATTTTTGAGCATCAATTCATATGGACTTGGTTTCAATAGTATGAATAATTTTAAATTGTAGTGTTCAAACGTTTTACGGAGAGGGGTTCTCTACAATTAACAAAACTTATATGTTCAACAGCTAATTGTGTACCAACTGGTGGTTAAATTACAGATGGACCGGAATAAAACAAGTTAGAAAATAAGGAGTACATACTGAAAATGCTATAAGGAAAGCAATGTAGCGTGTAAAATAAAAAAAAAATAAAGCCTTATACTTATACGGTACATGTAGCTTACTGGGAATTAGTTCTTACCTACTAGTTTTCGATTAAATATTATATTATAATCCTGAGAATAACTAATGCTGTGACAACGTAGGTTACGTTAAAGGTTCAGATATATGTTTATTCTTTGTCAATATATTTTTTATGTTTGTGGTTAAATACGCATTAATATTTTTTATGGCAATTTTTTTTTACCTAAACCTTCTAAGGCTTTTGTCATTTTCAAATTAGTATGTTGAGACTGTGATTATTTAATAATAATTATAAACGCTTCACACTCAACGGCCCCCAGTAGGATTTTGTGTGTCCGGTAGGTGTCCGGAAACACACACAATACACAAGCACAAACGCCCAACTAACATCTATATGGCCAATATAAATATCAGTCGTGTGTGGGGATCAAACCTGCGACCGCCAGCGCAACAGCCAGTACTGTGACTACTGCGCTAACGTGTTTATTTAATCTTAAATAACTTGTGAATAACTAATGCTGTGTAACTAGCGTCAAAGGTTAAAGTATTTGTTTCTTTCTTATTTTTATACTTCTTAAGTTTGTGATTAAAACAAAAATAGTTAATAAATATTTTAGGCATTTACCAAATATTAATAAAAATTTACTAGTTTTCAATTGAGGATACTAGTTAATATATTAAGTACCTAGATGATTTAAAAATATTCACCACTTTAAGATTAACAATGTTGAGATTGAACTGTGACATTATAAAGTAACTTAATAATTTGCTGTAAGTCAATTGTTAAGAGATTTAAACACTAAAAGACACATTTTCATATTATTCATATTGTTTTTATTAATAATATAATAAATATATAAGAAGCTGTTGGTTTTCTGAATAAATAAATAAATAAATAAATCATATTTAGCGTTTAAATGTGTACACCTTGGGTAACTGTGGCACATCCTATGGTTTGTAGTGTACAATAGTGTGACACAGTTAGCCAATTCTTCTTTTTTTTTACTCATATCTGCAAAAAACCTTAAGTGAAAATTCAACATTTCTTAAATGCGGATATGTAGCCAATAAACCATTAATTTGACCCTTGCAGATAATTATACATTTCGAACTACCAATTACGCACAGTAGTGATCAGAAAATATGGTGGTTAACTGTTGGACTACTTACCCTACACCTATATTTTTAGCACAAAGGACGCAGAAGAGGTTTTAAACACTTCACATCAAGCTTCATGTAACAGTGTCACTAGATTAATTTTATGTCATTAACAAAAAAATATACATATACATAATACTGTCTACATAGCTTCCTCGACAAAACTCTCTTAGACTCTCTACTACTACTTAGACTCTTAGAAGTCTCTCGAAACAAAAATCTCTTAGAGAAAAGCATTTAGATAGACCCTTAGATTCAGTTAATTGAGTAAATGCTGTAGTATTATCGGTGAAGTATCCTCTACAGCTTTTAAAAAAGTAAAAATATACATATTTTTAAAAGTATCTTAGTTGCTAAGAAGTTAAAGTAAATCGCTTTTTCGTTATACAATATAGCAATAATTAACATTTAGTTGCTATGCTGTCAGAAATTGAAAACCATTCATAAAATATGTTATAAATACCAACATAGATCTGGTATGTTGGCGTATAAATGCGACATTTATTGCCTTTTGTTTCAATCTTGTTAGTGATAAGTGTACAGCTGATATTTATACCTCGATTGTGGTATCTTAAAACAGACATACCTAAGATACTTTGAACTCTATTACTGACCTGTTGCCAATGACTACTTTCTACTCCATGGGGATTTTGGGTCCAATATCCACCCCGAGTGTGCGTGAAATATTTGTTTATTTATATATGGATTATTTATACGCATATTTATAATAAAAATAATATATAGCTATATCAGCCTGCTGCTACTTAAAACTAAGGTATTAAGTACATTTTAAGAACAGTGGACAATGTATGAATATTAATCATATTCATATATTTATAACTCAACATATGTACCGCCTTTTGTACAGATTTTTTTTTTGTTCTTTCTTGCATATTACAATGTTTTTTTTTAAATTATATTAAAAACATCCACGGGCTCTTAGTTGTCTATGTCATTTGTACTACATAAAATATTTATTTTATTATCAGCGTGTGTTTCTTTAAAATAGTTTAACTTCAGATCAGCAGTTCTAAAAATGCCCAGAATCGCTAGGATGATCTGACACGGACAGCTTATTTCTAGTTACATGTATCGTTTCTGGTTGTACAATAAAGTATATTTGTATTGTATGTATATTTTATAAATACATATATATAGTACGACATATTGACGCAGCAATAAACAAATCTAAGTTTAATATTTAACATAACAGGTACAGTATTAACTTACAATACGCTCAAACTGTACTCAGGTGTAAACTTACCAATAACATTTACGCATTATACGTAGATATAAAGGAAATGTATTAGGATTACTTACCGTTTTTTCGTAATAATTTAATTGTTGTGTTTGCTTGCAAATGGAAAAAAACAAACTTCGATTACACCGACAAATAATACAAAGAGGGTAGTCGCAACAATAGTCAATTTAATAAATTTCTATTCAATTTAAATGATTTCACATGTCAAGCACGAGACTTCATTTAAAAAAATAATAATCAAAATAAAGTAACACACGTCTGTTTTTTTTTTTTCGAAGTTGGTTAAAACGATTAAACAACAATAATTCATACATTTGATGACTTATATATATCTCTGATTTTTTTAAGGTTAAATAGAAACGATATTTATTCATAGAGAAATGACATTTTTTACTATTCATATACTCGTAGATATATACCTAATACCAGCTGTATGTATCCAATAAGAAACATAGTGCTGTAAACTGTTTTTTTGCACTTCTTTTAACATCAATTGTATTTTATTCTGTAAATAAATAAATAAATAATGTATATATGTTGTTGTTTTTTTATACTCACAAGGTTACTCGTAAAACTTGTACCTATCCTTAAACTAATACGCGCGGAGTTAGTTACAGTTAACAAACAAGCCTTCTATTTCAGGTATTAGTGAAACCGCACATTTTCTTATTTACGCTGGAAAGATTATTTACTAATAATTACACATATCCTCAATCATTCTCCCGTCTACTATCTCATAACAGCTTGAACAAGATCAACAAAATAACCTAGAAACGAGTTCAATACAACCTGAATATTTAATTTATCTAAAGCTATCGTTTCTATCAAAGTATAATAAACTTGTAATTGTTTCACCTCCAATTATAATTACTGTGCTATTTACTTAATTATCGACGGATCTATATATATAAAAATTTCGTGTTACTGTGTATGTTAGCGATAAACTCCGAAACTACCGAACCAATTTTTATGAAATTTTGTAAGCATTTGTAATTTGATCCAACTTGGGAGATAGGGTAATTTTTATCTCAATTGGTCCCGGAAAGTGACATTGCTATCGGTATGTAACTCCGAAACTACTGAACCAATATATATCAAATTGTGTAAACATCTGTAATTTGGTTCAACTTGGGAGATAAGGTAGTTTTCAACTCAATATTTGTTATTGCAAATTAGATGTTTATTATACGACTTTAGTGTGTATTTATCGGTTAGTTCTATCCTAATAGATAGCAGTTTGGCATCTAAGTTGCAAAGATATCCGGTAGAGGGCGTTGTATTTATATTTCTAGATTATAGATGGCGCGTTTGAATATAGAATTTAGATATATTTTAAAAAAATTTAATTATTAAACCACAGCAACGCGTGGCTGGGTCAGCTAGTAATAATATAATTTATATAACAAAAATATATAACAGGTCAATCATGACGACAAACTCATAAACACAGGAATTACAAGTAAGAGGTTTTTCCCTAATGAGCTTTAGCAAAAAACACTGCTTAATACCCGCTCAAGACAAATATTTATTATAGCCCACACTGATGCGTGGTTTGATTTTAGGTTGTCTTTTGTTTACCTTTCTTAGAAACCGTTGAATGTCAGACGATTATTTATTTATTATCTCTACTAAGCAGCGTCAGTGGTTTTATACGATCCCCCCCCCCCCATCTAGGTATAAATGGCTCGTCCAATTGGGCTAATTTATTTTTTTGTATGTTCCTTAAGGCCCACGGAGGGTTTTAATACTAAAAAAAACTACATAAATAAAAATCTATTAACTTTGCCAGAATAAACTCTGTCCGGGCTGCTAGTTATAAAATAAGAATCAAAACTAAAATAACTTTATTCAAAAATATTAGGTATATTTTCATACCACGGGCCATATATCCTTATATCGTTTCTTAAAGAGTAAATTTAAAAAGTCTAAACTTTATACCTAACACACAATAATCGTAATTATGTCACTTAATAACAAAAATATTATTTTATTTAGAAAAAAATGCCAACGAATGTCAACACAACACAAATAAGTAAACAAATCATTTGCTAATATTTGTTATTTTGCAGAAAATACTGGCGTTGACATGTGAATAGACCATTATAGAGACCAATTTATCTAAGAAGAATTTAAGTCATAATAATTGATAATCATATTTCATTATTTACTTGTAAATGATATGTTTGTCAGATACTTAGGTTGATATTTGTTAATCGCAAATATACATATACATGTACTGAATAATTAATTTTGTATTTTTTGTAATTGAAAACAATGGAAAATTTATGTACCTACATAATTATAATTGATCTTGTATACAAAATCAGTCATTTGTTTAATTTCAAGACATTTAAATTGCAGAAATAGCACATATGATTTAACAAATATCAGATACAATGGAGTAGACAAAAATCTATTATTTCGATGGCTCCTAAGTATACTGAGTCAACTCTACTTCTAATAACTTTATTTTTTTGTTACATGGGTAGATAGGAAATGAAGTAAATGTTATTAATATCTTAAAAAAATGAAATAGTCAAAAGTTGTTAGTTGACTCAGTATACTTAGGAGCCATCGATTTATTACTGTTTAGTAAATACATTGTCAAACTTACCGATGAAATTGTAAAGAGCAGGTGATTATCGCAACTCACCATAAGTTTTTGTATAATGACACGAACGGTGCGACCAAAACTTGATAACATAAGTTGTATCCAATGCTCGCATTCGCGCTCAGTTGATTCTGGCCAAGTGTTCGAGAAAAACCCGTTTTTAATAATCGTTTTTGAAAAAATTGATTAACCATTTTATGAACGAGTAACATTTACAGAGTTAAGATTTTACGCGGAGTAAACTGGAAAGAATGTTTTTCTAAAACTATCAAACTACTCTAAATGATGATGCAATACGTTATTTGATGTTAATCCGGTTTTTACTTAATCATGTTTAAAATTCCAAAAAATACCATATCAAAAACAATAACATTTTAACTGACTCCAAAAAAGGTGCTCAATTCGACCCTATTTTTTACGTGTGTTGCGGCGTAACTTTTGACTGGGTGCACCGATTTTGATGATTCTTTTTTAATCGAAAACACCAGCTTGTCATGAGGTTCTATTTAAATTTTATTGAAATTTGACCAGTACTTTTTGAGTTATCTCTGATAATGCGTGATTACTTAACTATTTTTAAAGTTCCATACCTCGCAAGGAAAAACGGAACCTTTATAGGATCACTTTGTTGTCCTTCTGTCTATCAAGACCCTTTTTTCTTAGGGACGTGTGGAGGTCTAAACAGACTGTATTTAGGCCGTTAGTGTATTAGCGTTTCTTTTGAGCGTATACTTTTTCTACTTTCCTACATTTTTCTGTAGATATGAACTATACTTTTTATTCCTTTTTAATAACAGGTCGATAACAAACACTTAGGTAAGTATTTTGTCAGCAATGTCTTCAGCAAAACAATTAGATATATTTGAGTTTTGTTTGCAACGTTTTTATATTATTTTTTATAATTTTAAATATTTAGCTGAAGGGTCGGTGAGTCAGCAGTTGTCCAAGTGGATGCAATAGCACGATCTATTAGACAACAAATGCGGTCGTTACAGCACGTTACACCGTGAAACAGACCACCTTCGCGGACGTTTTTTTATCAGTTAAATGTTCCCCTCGGCCTACGCCCCCCACGATGGACCGATCACATCGAAAACATCCGATAATTTGAATGAAAAAGCGTAATAAGTCGATTAGGCCAGCGATACCACCCGGAATTACGCAAGCATTACACCGATACGCGATCTTGGTTAAGTAGAAGTAACCATTTATATCTATGTGTACGTACATTTTTTGTATGATTTACGTTAACGGCAAATATAACCTTTACAAGCAAGTTTTATTGTTCTTTTTATACGAATTCTAGTTTTTGCTAGTTCATCCGTAATAACCAGAAAGTCCTTATAATTTGTAAAATATTTTCTATACCTACCTATGTATTTTTAAGTAATAAAACAAAGGTTTATATTATTCCATTTAATATACCTACTAAAATTATAACAATGAAAACAATATTTACATAAATGTATTGCTAGTACCTATTAAAGTAACAATAAAGCTAAAATAAATAACAATTCTTTGTTCCTAGAATTGACATGACTGGCGATTTTTCATGCAACATTTACAAATATGTTTCGAAAACAATATTTACACATTCTATAATAATAGCAAACATTTCATGACATAATAAATAATCTCGTATTAAATATTCTTATTTAATTACTATTTTTATAAATATCTACAAATGAGATCACTAATATTAACGCTACTTGCACAGAAATACTCCAGTGCGAACAACTGTGAGTCCGACATTAATTAGTAACATTTAGGCCTCCCGTCGCGACTCTGCGTAGCGTACATAACACTATACTTACGAATCCGATAATTAAAAATTATACTCATTTACAAAACATTTTCTCACGATTTCTCGATATATACATGTCACAATTTAAACAATAAATATAATGAAACAAACAATCCAGTTCATATTCAATTATTTTTTAATATTTTCTCAGAAGCTGAATTTTTCTATATAGTGTTTTTTAAAATTAATTCTGTACTTACAACCTAGCATTGCACGAGATATTGGAGCAGTTCGCGAGAGACCGATGATGTCACGCTACCGGCAGCGGCGGCGGCGGCAGGTAGCACGGGCGCAGAACGTGCGCCGCGGCCTGCAGTAGCTCAGCCTGGTACCGCTGGGCCGCTAGTACGTACGGTGACGGCATAGTAAACTCTATTCGCGGCATCGCTTGGACAGCTTGCATCGCAAGCAAATGATTTGGAGGAGATGGAGAACCGCGTGGAGGCTCTGGCTCTAGCAAAGCGTCTATAGTGAACGCTCTTCGTGGTCTTTCTCTTGGTAGTATGGTGACTGATGCCGTCTCTGGCAGCTCGGCGGGTTCGGGACTCAATTGCTGGCACATTGGCGGTGTGTACAAACTTGCAGATGGAAGAGGAGGCGGAGGTGGTGGTGCACCTGCTTGACGCGCCAGAAAAGCTCGGTTGAAACTCGCAAGTGCTGCTAGTTCCGCATTTAAATTGTCTTTCTCACCTTTCTGAAGCTTGAATCTCTTACGGCGACGCAGCAGCGACCCGTTTTCGAACATGTCGAAAGCCTGAGGATGCAATGTCCAATAAGCGCCTTTTCCGGGACGATCTGGCCGTCTCGGCACTTTCACAAAGCAATCGTTGAAGGAGAGATTGTGTCTCAGGGAGTTCTGCCATCGCTGAGTATTGCGTCGGTAATATGGAAACCGGTCCATAATAAACCGGTATATTTCGGACAGTGGCAACATGCGCTCCGGAGAGCTCCAAATCGCCATAGCAGTCAGTGAAATATACGAGTAGGGTGGTTTTTGATCACCGTAAGATTCACGCGACGGTCGCGGCATTGTCACTGACACCAACGACCGAAACAATGTTTTAAGAAACAAATTTAAAGAACTGCACAATGATAGTCACGTCACTTCGATACGAGGTGTCAAAAGGAACTGAGGCGAGGAGAGCTCGCTGGTCGACCCGCCCGTTCTGTAGGGGCCCGCGGAGCGCCCCTCTTTTCGCTTATGATTGGTCGACCTGTCGGCCAATAACGTACGCCCAATATCAGGTATGATGTCGGCTTTTGCTCCACTAACAAGGAATTTAAATTGATATTATGTTTATATTGCCTCCAAATATCTTTTGTGATGACACCGCTTTTTATTTAGCGTATGTAAATTACGGGGATACAGAAAAAGAGATTTGAATTATACACCCGATTCGATGTTGAATGTAAAAAAGGTCTCGCCATTATAAATTAACTGCAACGCTGGCAGTATGAAAGCTCAATATTGTTACAGTGAAATATAGCTTTTATATTTCGCTTGAAAACGATTTGCAAATAGGTATAATTTTATAACGACATATTGTAATCCATACTAATAGTATAAATGCGAAAGTAATTATCTGTCCATCTGTCGGACTTTCACGCCAAAACTACTATACCGATTTAAATGAAATTTAGTACAGAAATATTCTATAGCCTGAGAAAGGCTATTTTTAAATGCAAAAAAAGGGGTGTAAGGGGTTGAAAGGCGGGAACGAAAAGTTGTTTGTAAGTATCGTCATTTTTAGAGCTAGAATCTTGAAACTTATTTTTGAAACTGTTGATCCGATATAAATAACAATAAAGACATTCAAAGTTTGTTAAAATTTTACTCTCAAGGGTTTAAATAACAATAGGGAATAGAGGATGAAAGTTTGTATGAAAATATGGAAGGTTTGTGTGAATGTCTGATATGTTTGCGACAAGAGACAAAATATAAGGCACATTCTGATATCCAAAATAAACTAAAAGATATATCCAAAAAAATGCTGTCCAAAAACACTATTTCATGCAGACAAAGTCGCGGGCACAACTAGTTATTTATATTTTAAGTGAGGAAAATATAAAGTTACGAGAAAAAAAAACCTTGATTTAAATAAGTAGTTCGGGGTCTTTAAAAAAAACAGGTGAATATAACATAAAAAATAATATCGTGGTTGGAACTATTCCTACACGTAGTTACCTAAATACTATTCCGAAATACCTACTTAATATTGTTTATTATTATAAGAATCAGTCCGACTTTATTATCTTAATTTCATATTCATATACCTATACACACACCCACACACACACACTGTACACACACACACAAACACACACACACACACACACACACACACACACACACACACACTTTAGCCGATCGCAGAGCTGGACAAAGGCCTCCCTAAGTTCGCATTTTTTATACTGGCTATAAGATTCTTAAGTAGAATACCAAAATAATAACTTTAATCACTTTTAATTACCTATACACACACACACACACACACACACACTGTACACACACACACAAACACACACACACACACACACACACACACACTTTAGCCGATCGCAGAGCTGGACAAAGGCCTCCCTAAGTTCGCATTTTTTATACTGGCTATAAGATTCTTAAGTAGAATACCAAAATAATAACTTGAATCACTTTTAATTACTTAAGATCTAGAAATAGATAAAATGAGTCGTACCTATTGTTCTTATCCAGACTTCCACCACTTAATTTGTTGAGAGGCATTAATTTATTTGAAATTTTACTGTATTTCTATGAGACCAAAATGTTAGTCATAGTAACCATAGCCATAAACTATGCCATATTCTTATATAAAAAACGACTATTTTTTAATTCTGTATGACTGGATTTTTCCATCAGATCCTGATAATGATGACGTATCCCACACATACAAGACCATTGTTCTAGAGAGATATAAATTGAAGAACTATGTACCTACTTAGGTACCTAAGTACTTAGGTACCGAACCGAGCCGAACGTAGAGCCTCATCCTTTTTTAGCGTCGATAAAAAAGTCAAACTAATCTTAACTACAAATCACAATTATAAAGTAAAAACAAACTTAAATAACGAAATATGTATTTGTTATCGTAACGTTAAAAACGACATCTTACCTACTTTTTTCACAGAGATATTTGAACTAAATAAGACAAAAAAAATCGTTTACGTAACATTACAGTTTTCTTTACTTTATTTGTTAGATTTCGTATTATATAATGACTCTACGATTGCGGCAGTCTTTAGTACCTAGTAGTTTTAAAATATATAGGTACTATTTTTGTAGTATAACTAATTGATAGTGAATTGAGAACTTCCTTATTTTAATGAAATCGGTTACAAAGTGAGATTTTAATGCTTTAATTGACATCATTGAGACACCGCAGGAAATTATCCTGCTCAAACATTTGGAGCAGGCCGCCTGGAGAAGTACCTCTGTCTTACAGAAGATCACAACTAAATAATTCTGCTTTCAATTAGTATTGTTTTCCTGTGGTTACTTACCACAGACATAGACCAAGACATAGACCTAGGCCTGAGCTTTTGGGGAAGTCAGACGTAGTCAGTCGGACACTAGCTTGCGATGCTTCTGGTGTTGCAGGCGTCTATTGGCTACGGTAACCGCTTACCATGAGAAAGTAAGAAGAAAAATAATTTTGAAACAAAAGGCAACCAAAAACACAAAATCGAGATTTTTACAGGTGTGTTACAAAAATAAATATAAGAAATTTTTCAGTATCTTTTTTCATCTTTAGCTCTGCTCTAATTGTGCATCAATCGGAACCGATTTTCACCAAAATTTTTGTAACAAAAAATTAGATTGGCAAGTTTTACTCATGAATGCCTGCATTAGATATCTAGATATCTACTACCTACTTTATGTTTAAAGAAAATTATTAAGATAATTTTTTTGTTTTCTTTTTGTTTTTTTTTTTACTTCTTAGTTGAACTAACTAGTAACAATGTAAATATTTAAGAGCTATTTGCAATTTTATATTTTTGAAATACCCAACTAATTAAAAATTATGTCAGCATAGAGAATGGATAAAAATTAAATAATTATCTTATTTAGTATGTTAAAAATAAATCACGAAAGGGTTGGCTGGAACATTTCTGGCCAGGATATATTATATTCGGCAACAGCCATTCAAACCAAACTTTTAGTAGGAAACTCAAGGACAACAACTACAAGGCTGTAAGATTTATTCAATAAACATGTTGATGAAAGTAACTAGAACATTATCTATACCAATAAATAAAATTACAGTGACTGTTTCTAATATTAAAATAACCGCTTTTTATTAAATGCATAGCTATAGATCTGTACACGGTAGGAACATATCCCAAAATAACATTTTTGTCTGTCTGTCTGTTTGTTCCGGCTAATCTTTGAAACGGCTGGACAAATTTTGACGCAACCTTCACAGGCAGATAGCTAATGTAACTAGTAAGGAGTAACTTAAGCTACTTTTATTTTAGAAATTTATTTATTTTATAACTCTGCGAACTGAACAATAAGTTTTTATTAAATTCCACGCGGACGAAGTCGCGGGCATAGCTAGTATGTTAATATACCTGTTTATTCCCGCCGACCCAGTAGTTATGCCAGGAGAATAATAGACAACCTACATTTGCATTTTCTACAGACTTTATACTATCAGCAGGTATTAAATTTACTCTTTAAATCGTAGGTGTACTTTTGAATATAACAAAAATTTTCAATTTTGGATTAAATACAGCCTGGCCGGGAATATTTTATTAATTCATTCGTAGTTATTATTTTTCTAATGTACTAAAATAAATATAAAATATTTTAGACCATTGTGCAGATGGGTCAAGCTCGTTACTAGTTCGGATCTCCTACTAATAGAATAGCATTGTTGTAATTATTAGTAAGTATTAATTTCAAAAATACTGTCAAGACTAGTTTAAATGTTTTACATACCTACTCATTAATAAATTACAATTTAAGGATGTAGTTAGTAGCCTTAGGTATAATGAACCTCATAAATCTTGTGACGATATTTGAAGTAATAAAAAATATTGATAGGTAAGTACATTGTGTGAATTCAAAATGGTACCTAACGATTGTACCATATGCACATTAACAGGTTTGAACACATTCAAGGAATATTGTTGTTTAATTGAACATTTCTAAATGCTCTATTTGTGTTGTGAAAGTATGATGCGTTCAGTGAGATATAAATCAACATAGAGTAATTTCAGGTTGTTTACTAAGCGCAACTAATTTCAGGTTGTTTTACTATGCTAAGAAGAAAATATACGCATACTTATTAACATAATGTGTTATAATTTAAATGCAATCAAAACTTTATATAAATTTTTCACAAGCTTTATTTTTATTTAATTAAATTTATATAGGTACCTTAAAATTAAGCTTATCTGTCAAGACGAGCCGCTAAGCCCATGATATTAGCAACAACTAAGTTTGCCTTTAAGTGAAAAACAGTTTAACAGCATTAAAAGAAGCGACTCTAAAAATTCCATATACCTTTTCATTTCACGAAACAATTTTCCTTGACAAGATAAATATAGTAGACCAGTGCTTTTAGCCTTTAAAAATGGAAAAAAGTGAAAAAAAATTATAGAAGGATGAAACCCATTGGAAAAGGAAGAGCATACAATGAAAATGAAAGGCAAAATAAATAAGGGCGATCTGAGGTCGGGAAGTGATGGTAGGGAGAGGGGGTTTACAAAGTTGTAGGTACTAAAAAGATATACATCTTTTACATTTCCAATTTTTTCACATAGCCTCAAAATTCAGATGAAAAAAACAAAAACCCAAGTTTTTGGTTTTTATTTTTATCTTTTACAAAATTCTTTATTTTTTACAAAATTTCGTGAAAGCTTACTTTTTATGTCCCAAACAAACTATATATTTTTTTAGTTTAAAATATTTTTTTCACCTTAATTTGACCTCAAACAAAGCACCCTCATTGTCAATCAAAAATTCTCACGTCGAAATATCAGCCTTCTTTAAAAATTCTATAGATCTTTTTTGAACGTATATTTAATAGATTCGAATTTATTTCTGCAAAGTAAAGAAAATACTTTTCTAAGATTTTTAACTAAAAGAGGTTACCGACTTAATTGATTATACAACAACAACAAACTTATAATACTAAAAAAATGAAATGAATAAATTTTATTGTACTTATTTTTGGATTTCCAAAGGCTTGTTGCTGTTTCCATATATTTATTTTTAGAAATTTAATTTATTTTATTACAATATAACGTTGTGACTCCTTTAGCAGAACGACTACTGAAACGATATAGACGTGAAACACACTAATCTGACAAGATGTAATTACTAAGTTAAATTTTGATTAAGCTATTTTATAACAAAAACAATAAACAATTGAAGTCAAACACATCCTGTCAAACACAATCCTCCCGCGTGTGAAAATATAATAATTGAATAACCAATTGCACCTGAAGACAAAATAGTTTCAAGCCAGTGTTGATTCATTGTATGTATACTTATTAACGGTCTCTCTAATTACAACAAATGTTTTCATTATAAAAGCAAATTAATGTGGGAAATAATATAATTGCTTGTGTAACCAACGAAAAATAATAGCAACACTAGGTATGGGTAAATTAAACTGACAGAAAGCACGACATCATTTTTAAATATAATCTATAATAATAATAAAAAAAACGAAGTTCGTAATTGGAAATAATATTTTATCGATACAATATCTCGGACATTGTCTTGTGAAATATTGATGAAGGTAGTAAAGGAATATTTCGTGCGAGTAATAAGCGTCTTAAGGGTAAAGTAGTACGGTTGGTTATAGACACTAGTGTCGGTCGACATTACATAGGCGTGTTTATCGACATGCGGGCATAGTGCATGGTGCGAGTGCTGCGAATTCGTCACGGATGCTTATCGAGCGGGCAGTCGATAAAGGCGTGTCGATGTTTTATTATTACAGAGAAGCTCTCGGTAATCATAAAGCGACGCACTGCTTTCGTCGATCACACGGGACTCATTACCCGTTTGATGTTTATCTTCTAAACTTAATTTATTGAAAACATTATAGGGTTGTAATCATTTTTTAATGGCGTATAAAGTGATTTTTTTTTAAAGAGTTTGGATGAACAAAATAAAATAAATAAAATTTCGATAAAAATAAATGTGTTTCTAAATCTGAAATATTGATAAAATAATTAAATTGAAGATTGTAAATAAAGAAAGAAGATCGTAAACTATATATATAATTTACGATCGACATAACATTTTAAACATAACAATTTTAAATAACGTTGACTAGCCCGTTGGCGCAGTTTGTAGTGACTGTACTTTCTGCTCCGATGGGTGTGGGTTCGATTCCCACCCCGAGTCTGGGTGTAATATAAATATTTATTTATATATTTAAAAAAAATGTAGCTTTATACCAGTCGGCTGTAACCTGTACCACAAGAATTAAGTTACTTTAGGAACAGACGACCGTGTGTGTATTATGTATATATTTATTTATATTATTACTAGCGACCCGCCCCGGCTTCGCACGGGTGCCATGCTGATACTAAATATACTAACAGAATGTCTTTATTTATAGTGTGAAGCTAGCTTATAGCATGGTTATTAACATAATAACAACATTCAAATATGCGTTGAAGAAATAAAGGTTCACTGCTCGTTCCCCGTAGGTGATAGCGTGATATTATGTAGCCTATATGTTGACCCGACTTCTTAATAATATTCATGCCAAATTTGAAGTAAATCCATGCAGAACTTTTTGAGTTTATCCCGGACATACATACAAACAAACAGACAAACAGACAACAATTCTAAAAACTATACTTTTGGCTTCGTTATCAATTGTAGATCACACCCCAAATATGCTTTTAAAAAAATATTCAATGTACAGTTTTGACTTTCCTACCATTTTATTATATGTATAGATTATGGGACTGGATGTCACTTGACCCGCTTAATATGTAATATATATATATATATATATATATATATATATAATATATATATGTAACAATATATATATATATATATATATATATATATATATATATATATATATATATATATATATATATTATAACAAATACTTATATAAATAATATAGTAAATTTACTTATACTTACATATGTATATAAATATAAGCGGGTGGAGGAATACGCCTCGGCAAGGAGATCAAACGGCCGGGGGTTAGGGCTTGTAGGCTGAGAAACCGGCGGACAATCCTAGCTGCGTCAAGTAATATCGCCTTCTGCATCCTGGCTGCGAACGAACCGTCCCGGATCTCCAGTTGCCTCAGATGGTGAGCGAGGCTAACCGGGATCAAACCGTTGGTAGATATTATGATAAGAATGATTTCAGCGGATCTCACATCCCACATGTCGACAATGTCGTGCGCCAGATCCAGATATTTACGTTTTTTCTCAGTTTCGGCTTTCACGAGGTTCTCGTCATGTGGGATGGTGATGTCCACTAAAAACACCCTCGACCGTGCCCTGTCCATCACCACGATATCAGGCTTGTTCGCCAGTATCACCCTGTCTGTGGCTATAAGCAGGTCCCAGTAGAGCCGGACTCCGTCGCGTTCGAGTACTGGCACCGGTAATACGACATACTCTGTTCCAGGAGACCGTACATAAGAGCAAGCTCTTGGTGGAGAATGTTAGCCACTTGGTTATGTCTGTGCAAGAACTCAGTGTTAGCAAGCGCAGAACAACCCAAAATCACATGCCTGCGTGACTCGCCGGGATGACGACAGGCTCGACAGAAGTGGGAGTGCCATCCTTCAGGATGTGCTTTCGGTAGTTGTTCGTCTTAACTACCTGATCCTGTATTGCACAGAAAAAACCTTCAATTTCCCCAAAGAGATCGCTGAAACGCAGCCACTGCTCGGAGGCTTTACTGTCCACGTGAGGCGCGTGAAGCGCCTTGTAGAACCGTCCATGCAGCTCCTTCTCCATCCATACAGTCTCCCGGTCAGAGGTGCTCAGTATGACCGATTTCTGCCAATTCTCTTTGGCCAAGGGGGGTCAGTCCTTTGTCACACACTACAACGTCACCATGCAAAGCACTGTCCCGTCCTGTTTCAAAGTAGGCCCTGAGGCTGCACACCTCGCGGTTATACATGTTCTTAGCGCTTCACATGCCTCAACCACCACACTTCCGCGGGATGTACAGTCTCATGACCGACGACTTAGGGTGATTAACGCGATGGTACGTCATATTTGTGCGGACTCTTCTGTCCAGGGCGTCAAGTTCGGTCTGAGTACATTTGAGTATGCCAAAGGTGTACAAGAAAGTGGGCATGACCCAGGTGTTATGGGCTCGGACCTTTTTGACTCCAGACAAATAGCTCTGAAGAACTTTTGCCCAAAAAAAATTTCACAAACTGCCTGTTTCATGACCACTTTCTTCACCCCCTATGCATTATCACATACCCAGATACCCGTAAAATTCAGCTTCAGAAAGGGTCTTGAATGATGTTAATTCGAGACTGAGCTGTGACGATTGAGTCACCTGACCCCTGTCCATATACACGATCGCACACTTAGCCACTCCAAGCTGCATCCTGATGGAACTGCTGAACTCCGTAGTGATTTTCAACAGTTCCTGTAGGCTTGCAGCGTTAGGTGCCAGCAATTTGAGGTCATCTTTTATTATTATTATTATTCATGACAAGCTTCTCTCCAGCCTTTTGCTATATTACAATACTATAATACAGTAATATATTTAAATGAAAGTAAAGATATTATTGTGAATAAAACTCCTAATTAATTTCTCGCAAAAAATAGCCCAATGAGGTTGTCAAAAACGCATTACTTCACAATAATCGAAAATAATTATTTCTAAGCACCATCCCGGTCGACTTAAAAAAGCTCTCAAGTCGCGCACGTCGTTACTTGCATATTTTTTCTTTAAAGTGGGTATTTTTGCGCGCCCCACGACGCCCAAGGGTGATTTATGATAAAAGTTATAAGCGGACTTTTTAATATCAAAGAACCTTTTAAGCGTTGTACCTTTGTAGATGCCGCGGAATGATAACCTAATTAACAAACGTTATATATCATTGGGCAGCGAGCAAATATGATAATATTATATTTAAGGCAGAGAACAGCAAAAGGAAGGCTTGCCATATATTCGTACGCGTTTAATTACTTCTTATCTTCGATCGGCATATTGTATATTGAGATTTTGCATTAATATTATTAGTCACTTAAAAGTCAATATACTAAATGTTCAATTAGTCTTATTCTTATAAGAAAAGATACCGTGTAAGCAGAGTGTACCTACTGTTCATTAAATATTTTGTTGTGAGACAGGAGTTTTTATTTTCATTAACAATAAGATGAAGAACATATTGTTAATGAAAATACAATTAACCTATTTTGATTATTTATGTATGGATATTTGTACTTATATGTGTATGTGTATGAATTAATGAATCTATCATACGCTATTTTTATTCATCCTTAAGAATATTGTACACTTCCTATCCGTCACTACTATATCATGTCCTGTGCCCAAAGCTTATCTGGAATAAATCGCTCTTCAGCGATAAGATCGCCTTTGTACATCTTTTTTTAATTACTGCTGTTTGTTTATATTTTGGTGTACAATAAAGAATGTATTATTATTATTAAGAACACCTTATTGCACATTCATTTTAGCACCTTACGTTTCTAAAAGAAGTAACTATACTTATCTTCGCATCAAAGACGTATACGTAGTCGACGTTTTGTACGTATAGCTCTATTGAATTCTAACTTACTTTTGTTTATAGCTTTCTGTCATAGTGGTTTCAATGATAGACGACGGTAATGTCATCTGTATTACAAAATTAACAATCACTTTTAGGATTGATAACGTGCCATAGAAGCATATATAATGCAAAAATTGTTAGAATAGAAACAAGAGAGTTGCAGGGCGCCTCAAATTTGCGGCAATCCTGCAAAGATTGGTAATAAACACAATAGACTCATATTTAGGTATATACCTACTATACATCATATCATCATGCTTAGATAAAATACTTTCCTTCATTTACTGTTTTTTTGTGAAATTTCGACGATATAGCATTTTTAATGATTACAGCTGTAAAAAATATATCATTAAACCTTTTTTATTTTGTTCAAATACCCTATATCCAAAACTTAATACTCAAATTCCTCAGATTTCTTTTGTATATTTAATGCCTTTTATCTAAGCACGGTAGCATCAAACATAGATATGTGTCTGTTGATATACTACTACTAGTCTACTATATACTATACTCACATTTAGTACTCACTATCTTGGAGATCACAAGGCATATGGTGTATAAAGCATTAATCTCAAACGTGACGAATCGCCTAACAGCGTGTTATTTGTAAGCTCAACTAGCCGTCTCATTATCTTGCGAGTTTCATCTCATCCTTCACGTCTAATATAAGCGACCTTGCACCTTAATACTATAACTATAAATCAGATTTTTCTGTTAATCAAAACCTTTATACCGTATCTCAAATACCTATTACAGTAATAAATAAAAACAATTTTTCAATATTAAATTATACTTGTATTCCTCGCATATAAAGTATGCATTGGAAGAATAAATATCTAAAGTATTATTATGCAATTAATATATAAAGTATATTGTGTATTAATGTTATACTATTTACTTGTTATAATGTTATACTATCTACTTTAGTGAAGGATTAAATTCAAACCATAACAAAAATACAGATAAATAAATTCAAAATGAAATAAAATATAGAGAACACATATTTTAATTTTTCCACCTGCTCATTAATAAAAAAGTATATTGTATAACTATTCGTCTAGGATTTAAGAAACGGTATTCAAAGGATTTTAAGACTCGAAAAATAACGTCTTAAGTCAAAGTAGAAGTGATGCCGCGAAAAAGTCTATCGTTTCTTTATTTATATTTAAAAAAAGAACTTGTTGAAAGAACATGCGTCTGTAACTGTTGCAAATTATAACTAAAGTTACATATACCGTGATTTGATGATTCTTTTATTCTTTATCATGGCTTCAATGCTTAATATTTGGAATTATAACTGCATACAGATTATTACTCCCCCATAATGCCGTAAGCCACCGTCGTGAAATTAGCATGATTCGGAGAATTTTGAGACAAATATGTTTAAACCATTTTGCAGTTTAACAGTTTGGTGGGCTAACCTCGGACCTTCTTATTTTTCTTTGTGCTTTCTTGTTAAAAATAATATAAATGGAATATTTGCTAAGAACAATATCTTTTGGTACATTACATCACAATGTAAAAGCAAAATCAAAACACATAGAACAATACTTTTATAGGTTTTCTTGAACAGTATTAAAAAATTTAAAAACATTGTGCAATTTTGTCAAAGTTTATATATACATATATACAACTGTTTGAAATAATAGTTATTAGTCGTATTGATAGATAGCGTGCAAAACAATTGTTTTGTTACTAATTTTAATTTCTAAAAAGCGGGTTAGTAGTAGATAGTCGTGTCGACAGGCGCTAACAAAGTCGATACAAATCAAAACAACAAAGGAAACCATGACACAAAGAACACTTGCAACTTCGTGAGTAAAGTGCATCAAAATGTTAGTTTTCCTTCAGGCAGCTGTGCAAACTAAGTCACGTCAGGTCGTGGCTATTACCGCTACAAAGATTTGCAACAGATCGTTCATTTTACATTAACAACATACATTACAGATTTTCTTACAACGTTTTATAAATATGGTGATATTAAGCGTGCAATGTAAAGCGCCAACGATATAGTTACTCATGCAGGGATATATAAACAAAGTGCGAATGAGGGTTGTCGGAAACGGAAGCGCCAGCTACGCTAGTAATGAATTTGCGAGGGCGGCCGCCCTATGAAAATAAATTGCCCCGTAGTTTTCGTGTTTTGATTTTAAAGCTTTAGTTTATTTGAGTAATAGGGTAATGGGAAAAGGGAAACAGATTTTTTTTAAGTTGAACTTGTCTTCTAATAATTTGAAGTTGGTTTTTAATGTGTATTATGTTAGGTACATCGATGTTATTGCGGAAAAAAATGAGTTTGAATTAAATTTATTTTACTATGCTACGGACAAGTTTTTCTGTATCAATAAAAATAAAAATACAAAAAATTATATTAAAATTACAAAAACTAATTATTATTAAGAAAAAATTGTTAGCAAAAAATTCTTTTGTTATTATAAAAACTGCACGAGAAATTCAAGTCGAATTATAGTATAGTCTATTGGCAGTTCGTTCTGCTTCCGGGCGCTCAGACATAAGATCTAGCGAGATAAGGTTAATTTCATTAACGAAAAGTTAATAAACTTAAGACAACACAAGTTAAGAAAATTAATGTCTAAAGCCGTCGAGACGTGATTTATTACTTACTTCAAATAAAAGTCGCTTTCAACTTCATAGCAACCGAAATGTAATTAACCTACCATTACGCGAGCTTAATTTTAATCAAATAGCAGTGAAGCCGTATAAGAGTTAAAGAACCTACACGGTCTGAACTTTTTAATTCATGATTTTCTGTAATAAAACTTTGATAGAAATGAGATAAGATAAAACACTTTATGGCACGCATATTAAAAACGAAATAGTCTATAATACAGGTAGCTAGGTATTTATAAAACGAATAAATTACTAAAGGTATTACTAAAGGTAACGTAGTTTGTCGTGGATTCAATTGCGAGCTGACACCGCTGTGCTTTCAAGCAGGAATCTGGGGGCACGGTAGTGCCCCCGCCAAGACGAGCCAAAAAAAAAAAAAAAAAACGAAAAGCACTACCTATCTTTTCTCGAAGTGCTTCGTCGTTTTTTTGAACCATCATAACTTGAGTTTGGATTACACCAGATAAACAAAATTCTCAGGATATGATGTCAATAGTAGACTTATTAAACATATAAAGTTTCAATTGCATAGCTCTTATACTTTAGATTTTATTGATGTCTAAAAAACCCCGATTTCGTCACTCACTGATGATCATCAAAATTCTTAGAGTACTTCCTGAAGTCCCAGAAAGCTGAAATTTGGTATGTAAGCTAGTATTAGTACACAAACAACAAAAAAATTATAAAACTTGGAACTTTTACCCCCCAACCCCTTAAACTAGGGGGTGGAAGTTTGTATGAGACTTCCGCAAATTTTGATGCTAGAGGTCTGAAAATTGATATAGAAACTCCTTGTTACTGCTTGTTATAAATAATAATAAAAAAATACATTAAAAAAATCGGTTATTAGTTTATGTCGAAAATTTACATTTTGTAACTTTGGTATTTAAGTTTTGGCGGCGGTCACCGTTTGCATATCAGTTCAACATAAAATCAAAAACAGCGTGCTTAAACCAAATATGGTGAAGATTGGATGATATTTATGGTATAAAATGTGTCGGAGGTAAAATGCAACTATAATATTGTCATAAGCAACTTACAAAAAGAAGTGAAATCCCACCAAAAACATTTTCATGTAAAATGTTGCCAAGACGAGATCATATGGCTCGCACTGTCAAAAAGTGATCAGATCTCATGTAGAGCCAAGCTTCTAACTCTACACGCCCTAACTCTACAAGCCCTAACTTCACAAACTCTACACCTTAGTCAAAATATGTGGCTTGGCCGTTTCGCTACCGTCACGTGGGCAATGCAGGTGAAAAATTTATTCACTGTTTATTACTTTTCTGTTATACAATAGTTCTATTAAAGAAAAAATAAAAAGAAGAATAATAAACAGTGAATAAATTTTTCACCTTAAGCCCACGTGACGGTAGCGAAACGGCCAAGCCACATATTTTGACTAAGGTGTAGAGTTTGTGAAGTTAGGGCTTGTAGAGTTAGGGCGTGTAGAGTTAGAAGCTTGGCTCTACATGAGATCTGATCACTTTTTGACAGTGCGAGCCATATGATCTCGTCTTGGCAACATTTTACATGAAAATGTTTTTGGTGGGATATACTTGACTTTAACCTTAAGTCTTATTGTTTTGCTTTTTGCTTTTTCTTTCTTAAAAACGTGGCCTACAAGCATCCGGTCCGCCTGGTAAGCGGATATCATAGCTTATGAAGGTACTGAGAGCATTACTACCGCATTACTGATTCTATCTCCGACCTCCCCAGGAGCTCTGGCTACCTTATTCACCACAGATGCACAGCACTACTTAGAGTAAGTGTAACTTAGCTTAGCTGTGATCTTCTGTAATGCTGAGCTACTTCCCCAGTCGGGCTGCTCAATATTTGTAGGCAAAATATTTCCTGCTATGACACTGACAAACGATAAGTAATTTGAATACATTTATATATTGACAGACATTTTGTTTACCTTTTATTTTACTCTTTTATTTTTAAAGAGTTTTTATTATGATGTTTCGTTTAATTACTTTTATGAATTTTTGTTATTTCCTTTATTTATTTGGTTAGTTGTATTTTGTATTTTTTTATGTTGTATTTTCAACATTGGGTCTTAAAGCGGTACATATGACCATTGTTTTTTTTTCAATCGTAATTTAAATTTCGGAAAAAATATGACGTAAAGATCTACTTTTCGGAATAAGTTCTCAAACTCTTGTTTCCACAAGCACATAATGGAAGATATACTTTAAGCACCATAGAACCTCTGCAGACTAACCAGTACCTACTACATAAAGTTCAATGTTACTGTGTAATTTTTTTTTCACATAAATTATATTGTAATAATTTAACGTACAGTTTAATTATTAAATGACTTGTTTGAGTGAAGTATTATTTGTTACTAGAACGAGATATTTTTTATTAATTTTAACATTAATTAATTATGTATTAAGCTTTTTAGAATAACAATTTAATAGGACCCACCATACAATCTTTCTATTGTCCTACAACTGTAGTAATGATGTAAATGTTATTATTACAATTTATGTTTAATCAACGTATATATTTGAAAATATAATATAAATTTGGAATCATTACAAACAGAAAGCCTTTAGTAATAGTGTAAAATTAAATTTACACACAGCTTTGAGTGACCACAAAAATGCCAAGACCTTCACAAATACTAAGCGCCGCGCCGTTACGGTTACTTTGAAGATATGGGCACAAAGTATCGATATCTTTATTAAAGGTATATGATATTATATTTAATAAATTATTGAATTACTAAAGCATTTCTGTTAGAAATATTGAAATATATTTTTTACTTATAACTAAGTGGATAAAATACCTGAGACATTATTTAGTGGATAATAATAGTCTGGCAAGAACAATTAACTGTCTCTTTACCTTTACAAATGTATTAATTCCATCATCAATTTCAGATGAACGTGAGAACAGTTGAAATCGTTAATTAAATTAAGTATATAATTAAAGTATTTAAATTATTAAACGCATAACAATGGAACCACTATCTTCAAAACAAGAAGTTCTTCAGAACAATTAAAACTGTAAACACAAAAAAAAAACGAAATATCGACATTTTCTCCACCAGTGCACATCCCTACGCAATCAAAAATAATCGTTTTGATTACAGCAACGGCATATCTAATAATTCACTGTAGCTCTAAACTCTGTAATTACGCAGATGGAAACGTCGGTTCAGCTCACTGTTGTAGATAAAAATCGTACAAACTTACGGACACTTCCCACCTTAATAGTAGTGTTTAATTAAACAACATAAACATTCATTTACATATCCTTTAACTGACTTCACTTTTATTGTAAAAGAAACTTAAAACTTTAATACAAAGAATACAGCTATGTTTGTAAAACGAGTGTGTTTTATCTCTTTTAAAACTAAAGTTATAACGTTTTATTACTATTTTATAGTACCTATACAGGAATAGTTTAGTGGCAGGTTCGGATTCAATTCCGCTGAGAACAGGTATTTTCTATCTTACAAATATTTTTTTCTGGTCTAACAGTAAATCCATGCAGGACTCTAACTGTAACCACAGAAATTATGTAAAGCCGTCTGTCTCTTTGTTATCATAGGCAACTATAAGCAATTTTTATTCATGGCAAAGAAATTATCAGGCAACCCTTTTACGCAGGTTTAACGTTAAAGGCTGATTTAATTAATTTCAACAATCTAGAAATTATCAATATACCAATATAGAATTATCTGGTCTATGCACGAGTTTTATCCATTAAACAAGTGACTAAGCGTTGAATGTATTACGACTGTAGCGGTTCTAGGTGTAGCTTTATGCGAATTGACAATAGTGGCCAACGCGAAACATCCAAGTATATGAAACCTAAATGATCCTAAGAAAACGAGTCTATGATTCCTGTAAAGTATTTTATTGCATTTTAGTTTACAATTCACCTATTAAACATTATTGCAACTGTTCTGTTGAAGGTTTGAATTACTTAGAGTATTATATCGCATTTTTTTTAATGTAAACTTCGCCATTGTTTAATATTAATTTAAAGCCAATAAACTTGTATTTAACGACAGTTAATCAGTGTTACTAGCTACATAATTGTTGAAGCTTATATTTCTTAACTCTAATTATCACAGAGACTGCAGAAAATGTAGACTAGCAATGGTCTACAATAACATTTTTTTTTGTACCAAATACTATGGAAGCAAACAATCTTACTGTCCGCCCGATAGTAAGCGGGTATCGTATCCCGCGGACGCCTGTAACATCAGAAGCATCGTAATCAATTCTACCCCAACTTTCTCCAGGAGCTTTGGCTACTTTACTCACTACCGCAACAAAAACTACTTAAGACTTCAGAGCAGTGTTGTTTAGCTGTTATCATCTATGTAGTTGAAGTATTTTCTCAGACCGACCGCTCCCAAATTTCAAGCAAAATATTCTTGCTGAGCCCTATCTTAAGATTCAATTTAAATAAAAAAAGTAACACACTAAAAACAGGGTTGATTTGTGTTTCTTCTAATGACGTATATCTAAAAAGACAACATTTCGAATGCGTGACAGTTCGTACTTGTCGGATATGTTGTCGGATATTCTTTGGTTACTACTAAAAACAAACCTATAACGTGGACTGCGCGTAACGTTCAATATTTTTTTTCATTTGATACGTTGACAAAATCAGTGCTATGCCTGCACTTTTGAAAGGCATTAAACAAAAGTAATAAATAATTAATTGTATGTATTTTATTACATAAAAAATTAGGTATACCTACAAATAAATGCTTTCAACGGTCGGATGCTACTTAGTTTCTTTTTTTTTCTTCATAGTAACCACATTACATCGATCCTTAAATAATGTTAACAACTGCTAAACAGATTCAACTTGACAACAAAAAATGTATGTAAAACAAATGTATTTCTAAAGACAATAAAATTGTTTTCAACTAAAGAAATAACCACATTACAATATCTTTAACTCATTTTAGTAATTTGTCGAATACCGCGCGGGCCTAGTGGCACGTCTATTGTTCCGAGAAGCCTGCGGTTCGGCGGTCACAAATTACAAGGCGCCACAGCTTGCTCTAATTTCACGAACCAAACATTATTAACTCGTAATAACCCCAATTGAGTTGTATTACTATTTTTCTATGTTATTTCATCTGTAGCTATTTGTGTCGTGTCGATTTGATTAAAAAAATATACATTCGTATAAAACAAAATAGTTTTTGTTATCTTTATAAATGTAGGTATATCATATTTATTTAGGTCTGTTTTATTCTTTCACTAATATTACATAGAGTTTATAAGATTTTTTGTAGGTTTTTTGGTACTTATCTCTGGAACTGCCGAACCGATTTTGAAATTTCTTTCACCAATTCCTAGGCAAGTAGTAGTTAGTACACATGAGTTCACGTTATTTTTGGCGTAAACTTGTGGAGGCCTATGTCCAGCAGTGGACTGTATAGGCTGTAATGATGATGATGATAGGCAAGTAGACTTATTGTAATTAACATTAGCTATATTTTGTTTCCGTAATGACATTAAGGTAAGCTATAGTTATTTTATTAGTTAGGCATTTCGTAATTTGAAAAACGCGTTACCGCTGCGGTCACGGCACTGGCTGTTGCGCTGGTCGCGGCTTTAATTCTCACTCAAGACAAAAATTTGATATAGGTTCTATTAATGTTTGCCATTATCTGTATGTTTGTGTTTCCGGACCCTACCCCGTTTTAGATCCTCTTTGATGCGACAGCTGGAAATAGGGCGTTTATTAGTAATGTATTAAAATAGCATTATTTTTTTTATTTCTACCTTGTTTAAACAATTATCATGTGCCCTAATTTGTCTAAAGTGCTTTCTGCACCTAGTTGTGATTCTATATTTTGTGTTTGTGATAAATAAAAATACCTAAATGAAAACGTAAACTTTTCAATAAAATGTAAATAAATAATATAATTACATAGAGAAAATTCCCAAAAGTATTTATTTTACCTACTCCTATTACTTTGTAGATATACTCGTAGGTAACCTAACTAATCTGCCTACCTATTTGCAAACATCTGTTTATATCTGAAATGAAATTAATATAAATAGATAACTCGCTGTGTTCCGTATCACAAAGACGGATACTTAACAGGCGGCAACGTTTTAAAAAGTAAATTAATGTGAATTTAATGTAGCTACTCTAGACTATTCACAAAAAATCCTATTAGGCGGTCCAACGCTCCCAAACATAAACAGAAACGAGCCGATATCCATATAAACGCGAGCAGCCGCTACCAATAATTATCGTTTATTATAAAAGGGTGAAGTAACGCATACCAAACGAACGTAGTCGAGTCGCTCGTACGAGGTATTCGGTAGTGCGTGTCACAGGTCGGACGGTACTCATCAATCTTGACTCCATTTAATTTTGGAATAGAATACGTGCGAGCGAAGACAAGCCGTAAAGGCCTAAGTCGAAACAAAACTAGCGTGCACAATGAGTCCGTGAATGCGCAAATGGAAAACGGAGCGACGCCATTGTCGATCCACAAAAGAAAGGCAATCATTCGACATGAATAAATATCTTTGAATAATGAAAGCTCGCTCCCCATAGTGAAATGTTTTATGTATAGGAATTATCGTGTACGAATCGCTTTATACGTACTACGTTCGTGTATCCGCCTAAATGTTTTGTATATAGTTCTTCCGCAATTCACAGACATTATGCTTTGATTTATTACATCGAATCGAACGCATATTTTACGGTTGTTTTCAAATGAATTAGAAAGTATAATACCTGCAGGCCTAGCATGCGCGCCACGACAAAATTTTGTCTACCCCTTTTCTCGTATTATCTCTCTATGTCTACAGTAGCTAACATGCGTGCACGCGATACTCTTCTCGTTACGTCAATAGAAGAGATAATCATTAAATTTTAGTGATTTGTGATATTTATCTCTACGGAAGCTAACATGACATCGTAATTTTGTCGAATTTTGTCGTTTTAGGAAGAGAAACTTCTCGTTTTCAATATTATCGACGAGAAAGACGATAAATAAAAAAGAAATAAAACCGGGTGCCTATTTTTTGTATACCATGGCGTTTCCCTATTATAATTATATAATTTCGGTATACGAAGAGCGGGAAATGCGAAAAGTCGAGTGAAGTGTGCCATATAATGACACAAAAAACGTATTTGCGCCCTGTTGCTTCTTATTCTAAATAATAATAATAATAATACTTTATTTCAGACCAAAGTATAAGTCCATATTGGGTTAGTACAACAAGACAAGACAACATTCAGAATAAAAAACAAAACAAAATTATATTAAAAAAATCAATAAGTAAAAATAAAATTAAATAGAAGAAAAGTAAAATCAATAATCAAAAAAAAAATTCAAAAATTCAAAAAATTTTAAAAATTAAAAAAAAAAAAAAAAAATGCGTGATAGAATTACAATTATCTAATGTGCGACAAGATATAAAGCACAACACGAGCATATTGTTTTACATATATAATTAAATTCATTTACTTACGCCGTTTTATTTTCCATATTAGATTTTTTAAATTAGATATACACTTTTTATCTTAGCCAAAAGGCCGAGAACATTGTTAAATAAAACTTGTGTCACTCGTTTGAAATTATACAAACGTTGGCTCATCCCGGTTTGGCACGATTGGTCAATAACCTTGTAAATTCAACTTTACGACATAAGAAATAAGAATGATATTCAGTTGTGATTATGGTTGAAAGTGTTTCTCTACTCGACAAGGCGAAGTCTTCGGTAGAGAATTTTGTCTCTCGTAGTGCGCATGTTAGGGTAATCGAGAAAATACTCGATGTAGACATTATCTCTCTATCTCGTCAAGAGATATCTCGTTGTATGCATGCTAGGCCGGCTGAAAAAGTATCATAATACTATAGGCATGAGTAACTCACTTCTTTAGTACAAATAAATCAAATCAATTCTCGTTTAAATCAAGCATAGAATAGAATAATAGGCAGGTACTACATTATCTTGATCACACATTATCAGAAACGATCCACGCAACGTAAACAAGCTTTCATCCATACTACGCTAACGTGTGTCTGTATATGTATAGATATGCGTGCGTTTATATTTCACTAAGAAAGGAAGGTAAATTGTATGCGAAAGTGTTGATTGAAAGGGTTGTGAATGAAACAGATGAAAAAGTATGGGATGCACAAGCGGGATTTAGAAAGGGAATGGGATGTACGGATCAGGTCTTTTCCTTGCGGTGCATAGCCGAAAAGTTTTTAGCAAAAAACAAAAAGGTCTATTGCGCGTTCGTGGATCTGGAAAAGGCCTATGATAGAGTGGTGAGGAATGAATTGTGGTCAGCATTGTCCGTGTACGGTGTGAGCGGCGCACTCATGCGAGCACTACAATCTCTTTATAGGGATTCTAGTGCTTGTGTGAGGATAAACGGGGCATACACTGAATGGTTTAATATCGAAAAAGGTGTTAGACAGGGATGTGTAGCGTCACCGTGGCTGTTTAACTTGTTCATGGACAATTGCTTGACAGAGTTAAAAGAGAATGAAAGTGGGTTGAGAATGGGTGAGTTACTCGTCAAATGTCTTCTCTATGCTGATGACCAAGTACTACTTGCGTCCTCGGCCGAGGAGTTGCAGGAGATGGTAACTGCTATGAGTGGAGCTTTTGTTAGAAAGGGAATGAAGATGAATGTAAAGAAGACGAAAGTGATGGTGTTTGAAAGAGATGAGGTAGTGACAGACTGTAATATCGTGATTGGAGATGAACAAATTGAACAGGTGAATGAGTTTGTGTATCTGGGTTCGAAGTTTACAAGAGACGGAAAGTGTAAGAGTGATATTGAAAGAAGAGTGAATGCAGGAAACATGGTGAACGGAGCTTTGAACTCCTTTATGAGCAGTCGGAAGGTGTTTAAAAAGGCTCGTTTAGCTGTGCATAAGGGGGTGTTGCTTCCGACACTCATGTACGGAAGTGAAAGTTGGGTATGGCAGAAGAGACATGAAAGCAGAATAAATGCAGTTGAGATGAGAGCGTTAAGAAGTATGATAGGAGTTAAACTGAGTGACAGGATGAGAAATAGTGAGATAAAGAAACGGTGTGGTCTGAAAGAAGATGTAGTGACAAAAATTGAGAAAGGTATGCTGAGATGGTTTGGTCATGTCGAGAGAATGAATGAAGAACGACTGACGAAAAAAGTGTATAAGGCGAGTGTGAGTGGAAGTGTTGGAAGGGGTAGACCTAGGCGGACATTTCAAGACCAAATCGGGGACGTCTTGAAAAAAGGCCAGGTCAAGAGTACCCTAAACCGACGAGCATGTATGAAGGGAATAATGAAAGTGGATGAAGCGAAACAAGTATGTAAGGATCGTAGCAAGTGGAAAGAAGTGGTCTCTGCCTACCCCTACGGGAAAGAGGCGTGATTATTATGTATGTATGTATATGTATATTTCACCTAAGTAATTTATTACATCAAAATATTTTCGTTTTATTCGATTTTGAATTTATATACATTTTACTATTGTATTATTGTTTATGTTGCATGTGTGAAAATGTCATTTATTAGAAACAATTTTAAATTACAAATTAAAAAAACGAGTATGCTTTAGACCATACGACTGAAGTAAAACTTTCTATCTTCACTAGCTTATATCTCCCTATCAACTTGCGTATGCCTTACCCGATCACGCCTTTCGTAACGCTCTCGTCACGCATTCACCAGCTTACTCCCCAAGTCAAGCGTACGTAAAGAAGTTTTACTTTAATACGTTATTAAAGAAAAATAGTTAGACGGTGAAATTCAGGATTTATCTTCTGACCTATCTATCTATCTGACCATCATGCTCAGCGGCAAAACACTCAGAAAATGTCTGATACATATGTAAGCCCAAAAATATCTATCAATCTAGAGTTCAGCAAAGCGATCTAAGCTAAAGCTTATCCTTATCTTCGTAATAATAATATCTAAAAATGCTTGTAGTCATATTTACAGGGCGAATATTAAAAACGCAGAATATAAAAATAATCTATGTGAAAATATATTTTTAACAATCTGTGACCTTTTTATAATTTGTAGATACTTTTTTTAATAATTGTTATAGCATTTGTGTAGCGGTAGATATTTTCCACTTAGTGTCCGAAACTAATAGCATTAATTACTAAGACGGAGTGGCCACAGCGGAACGAAGCGGAGTATCGTAGGGACGGCCCTCACGGTCCTCAATAAATCAATTTAATTTAATTCAATTTGAGCCCAGTTCCTCCCGCGGACGTCACGCAAGCTACGCAATATTACAGGCCCTTTAATAGAAGACTCCTGATGGTTGCTGGTCCACGGGGAAATGCAGAGAACGCTTTCGTTAAGTACGAATTATATGCATACTAATGATCTACCTGTTGTTAGGTAGCTAAACGATATCCGGAGTTATACAAAAAAAAACTTATTAGGTATAGGTAGGCCTACTAATTACAAGTATTTAGTAATTCACTTTAGCATATCGCAGTCTACTGCTAGATATAGGTCTTCACAAGTGCGCGCCAAAAATGGCGTGAACTCATGTGTGTTGCCCAGGCGGGTTGGTGATCGCAGGGCTGGCTTTGTCACACCGAAGACGCTATTGCCCGTCTTCAGCTTGTGTATTTAAAAGCCAGGAGTTGGATGGTTATCCCGCCATCGGTCTGCTTTTTAAGTTCCAAGGTGGTGGAACCAGGTAGCGGAACTGTGTTATCCCTTAGTCGCCTCTTACGACACCTACGGGAAGAGACTGTATTCTTTATTGCCGTAGCCACACAGCTTTAGTAATTAATAAATACTAATTTTTGTTTAAAGAAAAAATCACTATTTTCTCCGTTATTTTTAAATTAGTCCGCTTGGCTAATATAAAAAATAAAATTTAAAATCAACCCGAGTAGAAATTTTTTCGTATTCCTTAGAAGGACTGAACCGGGCATGCCCGATCTGTACCGAAGTATGTAACGCAGAAGATTTGTCTGGACTTGATCTGGAAAACCTTATCGGTCCGGTTGAAATTTCCTGATCGGGTCCAGATCAATCATCTGCGTTACATACCTTGCTTGGTCCGGGTCAAGTATGCCCGTACCGGTTTTTTTTTTAAAACGTGAATGTACTCTTGAAAAAATTGTTAAATAAAAAAATAAATTGATATTATAAATATGTTACTTTATAAATCATTATTTTTATTTCCGTTTATGTTTTCCAATGAATTATTTATTTTTATTTTTACTTTAAATATCCATTATCTTTATTTACATTTATTAAATTTTATTTATTAACTTCTATTAATTAACTACTTGCTACTACTTACGACTGCTCCACTGTGTAGAAACGGACTCTCTGCTAGACTGTCCTGATAACTGTAGGTATCATCATCATCATTCCAGCCTATTGCAGTTCACTGCTGGACATAGGCCTCCACAAGTTCACGCCAAAAATAACGTGAACTCATGTGTGTTGCCCATAGTCACCACGCTGGACAGGTGGGTTGGTGACCGCATGGCTGGCTTTGTCGCACCTAAGACGCTGCTGCCCGTCTTTGGTCTGTATGTTTCAAAGCCAGCGGTTAGATGGTTATCCCGCCATCGGTCGGCTTCTCAAGTTCCAAGGTGGTAGTGGAACCTTGTTATCCCTTAGTCGCCTCTTACGATACCCACGGGAAGAGAGGGGGTGGCTATATTCTTTGGTGCCGTAGCCACACAGCACTGTAGGTATATTATATAGGTACTAGGTGCGCTTAGAAACATCGATTGCGTGATTCAGGCTCAGTTCGCGTAATTTCGATGTTTTATTTTTGACATTTTTTTTTAAATATTAAAACTCGTATTTAACGTTAATTAAATTCTATTATTATTTGAGCAATTTTAGACTTTAACAAATCTCTCTTTACACGTAATCTATTTTGTATTTATAAAATAATCCTGCTCAATTTTTAATATACACTTCTATTCCTATAATCTGATTTTAACACTTCCCAATAGTATACAAAAAACTATTACAACTGATTTAATTTCTTTCCATTAAAACGAATTTGTTCTACTGTCTATTCATTCGTATTATATGTAAGCGACTAATTTAATTTTTAAGGCACTATGAGCTTTACCGACTATGCTTTAAGAATATAAATCGCGTAAAAAAGTAAACAAAAGTCAACGTACTCCAACGTCTTTAATACTATTTATATAAAGTTACAGGTGTGTGTGTGTTTTGTGTTCTGTGTACGGAGGTACGGTGCCACCGCGCACCGAGAGCGCCGCTATAGTGGCGAGTGGCGACCACACAGAGAGCGGTCACGTTTCCAATGAAATTTGTGCCGCGATGACACCCTTGAAACGTTTTTAATAGCGTGATTTATAGATCAAATTAAACATTTGACTTGCCGTGAATTCGATGTTGAGTGGATCAGTCACGCACGGACACTGAGCCGATCGGTACCAATCCGGTACTATTAAGTCCACATAGTGGCAAAACAGGAACTAAAATAAATTAACGAAATGTGTTATTAAAAAATTACATTACATGTTTTTATATGACGATCTTCTTATATGTACTTTAACTGTGGTATTGGTATGCACGTCGAAAGTTTTTTTAAATAAAATTAGTTTAACTTACTGTAAAGTTTTAACATACAAAATATTATCACTACGTCTAAGAATATGCTGTTAGTTTATCGTATATGGAAGTTGAATCAGACTTTGTTAATACAATCTTAACTGATCAGGAAAAACCTTTCAACGTCCCACAACTGAAGATGACTTGAAGCTTAAACTGAAAATTTTAACACTTATTAACATTTCTTATTAAAAATATATGCTGTGTGGTTACGCCATCAAAGAATAAAGCCACCCCCTCTCTTTCCGTGGGTGTCGTAAGAGGCGACTAAGAGATAACACAGTTCCACTACTACCTTGGAACTTAAAAAGCCGACCGATGGCGGGGTAACCATCCAACTGCTGGCTTTGAAATACACAGGCCGAAGACGGGCAGCAGCGTCTTCGGTGAGACAAAGCCCTGCGGTCACCAACCCGCCTGCCCAACGTGGTGACTATAGGCAAAACACATTAGTTTAAGTCATTTTTGGCGTGAACTTGTGAAGGCCTATGTCTAGTAGTGAACTGCGAAAGGCTGCTGTGATGATGATGATGATGATAATTAAAAATATAGTGCTCCTAGACTTAGATCGATTTATGATTAATGACGTCTAATTAATAATATAAAAAACGAGTGTGCTTTAGACCACACGACTGAAGTAAAACTTCTTTAGCAATAGGCCTGCACTGTGTATTAGATATACGAAATGTAACTGGCTATGAGAGAAAGAGAGAAAGAAAATGTGTCCTCGCACCCATCTCTCTCTCTTGCTCCGTTCGCCTCGCCCGATCACACTTTTCGTAAGGCTCTCATCACGCATTCACCAGCTTACTCTCCAAGTCAGGCATGCGTAGAAAAGTTTTACTTCAAAAATTAAAATAATTATAACTTAGCAAATTAAATCACACACAAACCTACCTATCAAAGGTATTCAGTCTTTCACTAGTGACCATCATACATAAATAATTCAGTTTGATTTATTTAAAAACATATGAATTCGATTAAAGTAAATATAATTTGATAAATGTATTAATAGTTTTACATAACGCACTAAAACCCAATTTAAAATTTGAAAAAAAAATCATCAATGATCTCATCAAAAATCTAAATGCTGCAATACAATTTGAATAAAAGAGACATATTTTACTTCGATATGTTAATGAATAAAATAATATGTAGAATGTATATTAGTAGTTAATTATTGTCGGCATCACTAACACTGCCAAAGTCCAACCAACCACGGAAATTGAGCTAGACTCATATATATTATAACAACTTAAGGAACTATAGCTGCGCATCATGGTTTCACCTGAACTTAGGTAGGCTTACAATTAGATATATTGGTTAATGTTTTTGTATTCTTATAATATGTTAGTAATATAGTTCATTTTAGTAATAAAAATCAAACATCTCGCTATAAGCACGATTAATTCTAGATTTTAAATTAGACAACATAAAACGTCGAAGCTTTTTAATAGTTTCAATAAGGACCTTGTCTTATAAACCTCTTACTGGACTTTTTTGATTCAAGAGAATCAAATTTCTTTTAAATATTAACTGCTCATAGACAGTATTGTATTACCAGACTAAGGTGCACCAGTTAGAGTTATGTGTGTTTGAATTTTGTGCATTTCCGGACCCCCAAGAGGATTTCATCCTACTAGCGCTCACGATTATTAAGCGTTTATTCATTGTTTTGAGACCTAACAGCAAAAGAAGTTATTGGAACCTCGAAGTTAAATAAATCTTTTTTAAAGAGAATTAAAGATAATTTTAATTACGTGTAATTGAACTGTGAGATCAAGAATTTTAACTTGTTGTTTACGTTGTTTCTCTCCTAATAAAATAAAATAATAATTGTACAAATTGAATTGATAATAATTCCTGAAATTAACGTCCTCAAACTGATATTGTTCAGTTTTTTTTGTGTTTGAAAACTTTACGCCTTAAATTAGTTCTGTCCTCGCTTGTACACATAGATCAACAATCGCAACTGATTACGCGCTACCGTTCATGTTTTTGTCCCGACGACGGCGCGCGTGTCCGTGAGAACCGATTTCAAGAGATGCAATTCGACGAGGAAACGTTAACATTCCTAATACCATTCACATAAAAAAATGAACAATAATTGTTTATTTAAGATTTCTATTGCAAATATTATGTTGTAATTTATAAAAATGTCCAATATGTATGTATTATACTGCTCTTTAGGTCTATAAATTATGTTCTCGTCTTGCCTGTTTTTATACAAGAAAAGTATTATGCAGTATCAAAAATTATAAACAGAATATAGCTCGAAAAGTAGTTGTTAGATCTCAAATAAATTTAAATGGGACCAATTGGCACATACCACCTTTCGATTAAAAGAAAATTTGTCGAAATCGCTCCACCCAGGCAAAAGTTCTGATGAAACATACAGAAAAAAAAATACAAAATACAATATAAATTTAATTAACACAAATATTTAAGGGGGCTCTCATATAACAGACATGATTTTTTTGCCGTTTTTATGGATAGTGGTACGAAACCCTTCGTGCTCGAGTCCGACTCGTACTTGGCCGGCTTTTTTTAACGTGTTTTCCACGGTAGGTCTGATCCACGATTTGTTATAAATAAGTTTTATAGGAAAATACTGTATATCAGCATAATGATTATTACCTGATTTTAATATTAATATATGTGATTAATTAAAACTGTAAATCTGATTACTACAACTCATACCTAATTAATACAACGTAAAGTGCTACTGCACTCGACAGCACTCGGCACTGTACTTCTCACTATCTCGCCTTTCGGACCTTCGCCATCTTTCGCACTTTTGCGTTTTCATAACAGGTAACATTGCGGTCGCGATTTGGATTTTTGGATTTAAATTTTTTTGTCAATTGAAAAAATCGTAGTGAGTTTATTGCTCCTCTTTCGTGTGCCGCTCGGGGCCATGGCCCCTCCGCTATTCCACTGCTTTAAAATTTAATATATTTTTTATCTGTAGGATTATATTTATTTATCATGCAAAAAAGGGCTATTCGCGGCATTTACGATCTTGGAGCTCGAGTCTCCCTACGAGATGTTTTTCAAAAGGTAGACATATTAACAATTGCATCGCAATATATTTGTAACAATATTATGTATATTCACCAGAATATTCATTATTTTGAAATAAATAGTAAAAAACGCATTGTAAACACGAGAAGGAATAATAAAATTGTAACTCTAAGTTTCCGACTGCGCAAAGTAAATGTCTCCTTTCTGGGTTATGGTATTCGCAAGTATAATAAAATCCCAAAAATAATTTTGGAGTTGTCTCAACATAAATTTAAAAAATAATAATAGATAAAGCTTATTATTCGGTGCAGGATTACATAGTTGGTAAAGATGTGTGGAATTAGTGACGCTGTATTATTTTATGTAACATGTTACTAATTTTGTACTAAACCACAGTTTATATATTATTTTTCAAAAAAGAATCGGTGGTAGCTTTTCTTTTACAAAAATTTATTTTTGAAGTTTAAATTTATAAAATGAGGATTCGAAAGTGCTCTTGGGGCCTATTTGAATAAAGCTGTTTTTGATTTTGATTTTTTGATTTCAGAATATGTTAGTTATAGAAATGTTTTATAAATCTTAACGCATAGTAAAAATATAATATGTATCTAAATATTACACAAATTTTACGTAAGCAAAAACAACACAAAATTTACGTAAAACTTGTGCCTACCTAAAATACTAATTATACCTACACATTACTATCAATTTTAGGAATCTCTGTCTGTTTTAATACGCATCACTGCTAAAGCACTGACTTTACACAAATAAATCAGCAAGGTAATCATAAAGCATTAGTAATATTTAGTCTTTATTTAATTACAAATTACCTTACCCAATCAAACAAAGTATAGGAATACTACGAAATTTGTAAGAAAACATGACTTAACAAAGACATAGAGAAAATAATAAATTAGTGATTTTGCTTACAATATTAATAATAATTGTGTTTGCTCGCACACGAAAAAAACCGACTTCAATTACACCGACAAGTAATAATTACAATGTAAGTAGACGAAAAAATTCGATTTTCGAGGGCTTCCCTCGATTTCTCTGGGATTTCATCATCAGATCCTGGTTTTTACACTTGGGATATCTCTCCCTTCCTTATATATATATATATATATATATATATATATATATATATATATATATATATATATATATATATATATATATATATATGACGGATTATTACTATTGTTTAAGTTTTTAGAAAGTGTGACGTCAGCATTGCTGACGTCACCATTATTCACGTCACTCATAATCAGCAGACAATGAAATGAAACAACTATACACTTACAATACAATCTGTTTTTTAACTTTCGTTTTATAATTATCACTTTACTTAATTTATAAATTTAACAAAAATCTTAAGTCTACCCTTAATTTAACTTTTAAACAAAAGCAACAATAATTCCAATAGCACAGTAAAATAATTCAGATAGCAATTATTTAAAAAGCACTCACCAAACTACCGTCCTCAGCAGACGTCGCGTGAAAAGTGTCTCAACAACATGGTGGCCTCCCACCATGTTGCTTCTTTACAATAGTTTTTAATTAATGGTTTTAATACGAATATTTCGTTACAGTAATTCGTGAAATAATTTTAAAAGATTATTTAAACACTTATAAACGCAAATCATTTTATAAAATTACACGTGGTTTTTATCACTCATCGTTCAAAACAATCTCCAATGAACATTCAAAAAGCAACTATTAAAAATCAACTTAAAGAATTATTAATGATTAAATTTTGAATGTATTTTGCAAATTAAAGATTTGATTTATAATTAATTTTCAACCTAACTTTGTAATTTAAAGTTAACTTTTTGAATGTTCGAAACTTCTAAGGAAGTAATAACAAATGTTGACAAACTCAATTCATAAATTATTCGATTTAGGTTTAAAAATGAAGCTTACCTATTTCATTGGTAATAACATAGGTTATAATCAATTATCATTATTAAGTAGACATAAGTAATAAACCTTAAAATCTAATATAAAAGATAATGTTGAGTGTTTTTGCGTCGACATATATATATATATATATATATATATATATATATATATATATATATATATATATATATATAGGTATATATATACGATCGAATTGAGTAACTTCCTCCTTTTTTGAAGTCGGTTAAAAAAGATATAAAAAAGAAAACATAAAATAATAAGTTATAACTTTATAGTATAGAATCATTGACATCTATACTAATATTATAAAGCCGAAGTTTTGTTTTTTTGTTTGCTTGAACGCGCTAATCTCAGAAACTACTAGTCCGATTTGAAAAATTCTTTCAATGTTAGATAGCCCATTTATTAAGGAAGGCTATAGGCTATATATCATGACGCTAAGACTAATAGGAGCGTCGTCCACGCGAACGAAGTCGCGGGCAGAAGCTAGTTAGTTTATAAATTAGTAAATTAAAAAATATGGTTTAAATTTATTTTTGCACAAAAAATACCATATATGATGAAAGTGAAGTGTAATATTAAAAATACTTATAAGGCGTACATTAATCATCGATTCGGCCTAGAATAAAATATTTAATAAAATATTTAGTTTGACCTCAAATCAGGTTTGACCAGTAAATAATAAGTAGGTATGCCTACATATTTATCACGGCATAAATACCTGATTAGATGTATCGGAAACTAACAGAGAAACTATAATCTTTTTCCTATTATACACTACTATTGATACCTATTATGTATCTTTTAGTAATTATTATCTAGCCGAAAATTCTGTACAATTAAATCTGTACAATTTAACGTTTACTAGCGTTATGTATCAAATCATTTAAACTCTTACAAATCATAATGCCAATACCAAATAAAGAACAACTAATTTCGCATTTAGTAGTTTATTCTGTGAAAGTCACAGATTTCAAACGGAGAAAACATTTTTTTATCGAAACCAAAATAACCGGAACGTTAAAAAAATCATTGTTCCTGTTTTTTATTAGTCTTTGTCAATACGTTAAAAATACGATATTCCATATAACTCTAATGATTGTTAACGTTGATTTATTTTTAATCTGAATTCAGTTTAATTTTTTACAGTAAAACACCAATTTTGATTGACGAATTGCAATGCTACGTGTCACAATTGTTTGTTGTTTATTGAAAATAGTTTTTAGTGTCATTTTTATAAAAATTTCATCCGGTACGATTTAATTAGACTATCTATTAATTATCTATTATAATTAACTACTTATTAGATTTAATTAGACAATCCGCGAGAGAACGAAAGCAGGTAACTGATACAGCCCACAGAATTAATAAGTTGAAGTGACAGTGGGCTGGTCACCTGTGTCGCATGACCGATGGCTGTTGGAGCAGAGTTATCCTGGAAGGGAGACCACGTGTTGTCAAACGCATTGTGGAACGTCTTCGGGCCCGCTGGACCACCGATCTACGTAAGATTGCCGTTGTAGGCCGGATCAGGATTGCGGAAAACCGGGATGTCTGGCGCGAACTTGGGGAGGCCTATGTCAAACAGAGGACTGCAATAGCCTGAACTGACTGACTGACTGATGTTTTAATTCACAGCGCATTATCGAATCATTCAAAAATAATTTGGTTTAATTTTTAAATGTACGTAAACATAAATTGCGTTTGTTATGTATTAAATAAAAAAATATTTTCAAGTAGGTAACTGTGAGATTTTTAAATTTAAAACCATATGATCTAATTTAGCCTTGACGACATAAAGCTGAAATAAAATTGAACTTGCTGAAATTATTAAGTAGGTATATCTACAACAATAAAAATAGTGGCAGTTTTTGTTTATAATAATTAATGAAGTATACTGGTGTAATTAATAATAATAACTAATTTTCCGTAATAATTATGAAATAATTTTATAAAAAATAAATTACATTAATTTATAATTAAAATATTTTTTTTATTAGTTTTATTAATAGATTGAGCCACTATAGACCTTACTTACATTAAAAAATACGTTTTTAAATGTAATTTTGTTAAATTTTTATTTAGGCTTTTTTATGACTTTTTTAACCGACTTCAAAAAAGGAGGAGGTTAATCAATTCGACGATTCGATATTTTTTTATGTATGTTCGGGGATAACTCCGTCGTTTGTAAACCGATTTTGATAATTCTTTTTTTTTGGAAAGGAGATATCCCTAGTTTGGTACCATGATAAGAAAACCAGGATCTGATGATGGAATCCCAGAGAGATCGAGGGAAACTCTCGAAAATCCGCATAACATTTTACTGGGTGTACCGATTTTAATGATTTTTAATTTAATCGAAAGCCGGTGTTTATCATGTGGTCACATTTAAATTTCATCGAGATCTGATTACAACTTTTGGAGTAATCTTTGATAATGCGTATTTACTTGACTATTTTCTCGTCTACCTACGTTGTATTACTTGTCGATATACATAATTGAAGTCGATTTTTTTTCGTTTGCCTGCAAACACAATTATAATCTATAGGTTTCTCATTTACAAAACCTATTTCAATTTTTTAACAAATAAATAAGCGGTCAATTCATGAAGCTATTTAGTTAAAGTGTATTTAATATCTATAATTTTTTTAGCATATTGTCCTACTATATCTATTATTATATATATATTCATTAATAATACGGAATTTTAATGGCAACTCGGCATTTACGATAATTACAGGCATTCTGCAATTACACAAAAGATGAAACGTGTTATGCACATTACAATAAATAATCGTCGGTAAAAAAGCTAACGATTACAACAAGTGTTCTCATCAAGTATAGTATAGTAATTGTTGACAAAGCAGTTAATTTTTCATCAAAGGTGCTTAACTCCCCCCCGGAGGTAAAACGTTCTCAATTCAACCATGTATTAATTACTTTTAAAACTTTAACCCGTGGAACATTAATAATATAATATTCGCCCCTGAACGGCAATCGAATCGTCACGGTACACGAACATATTATCATCCCCTTTGAAGGAAAAATGTAAGAGGGCTTATCACAGATTAAATCTAAAGAAATTGGCTACATTTTAATGTTTTAATATTTTAAAATATTACACTATAAAACAGTATACCTATAGATACATAAGAATACTGTGTACTATAAAAGTAGAGTAACAATTTTTACAGTGTAGACATAGGTACAATAATTTTTTTTTAATGAAATCACACAGATATTATTGCAGATATTTTTTTATAATTAAAACATTTATTAAGTATCTCATCTTTATATACTATGTAATAAAAATATAGTCAAGTCTATTATTTCAACCTTTATGTATTACATTGATTTTAAATATTTAAAATCATTTGTGCTTATATCATAGCGGGTCTTAAATTACGTAAACAATTATAAAAGGCAATTAAAGTACCTACGATAAGAACTTAACAATTATAGTATTTTAATTTTTTATCTCTACCTATTGCTAATACCTAATAGTAACTAAGTACTTATTAAGATACATTTTACAAATACTTTTTTTCTAACACTAGGTAACATAAGTAACAAATTGTCGATGTTTAATGCGAAATTACTAATATAATTATTACTGTTGCTGCAATAACTGGATGTAAAATAGTTTTTGCAAATCACTGTAATCTTGAAATGGAATATTAAATGGAGCGTACATAGTTAACTGATAAGATACAGAAGACTGCCATACCATAGCAGCAATAGCCATCAAGTCTGGTGGGTAAACAGTGGTAGCACTACCGCTTGAACTTTGAACGCTATTAACACCACTACTTTCCGTTCCAATATCACTTCTTAGTATACTGTCTATAGTAAAAGATTTTCGGGGCTTACTTTCAGCACTGCATTTTGAAGAATCCTTATACTTTGCTAAGTCCTTTAATTGAGTCGTTGGTATTTCATTCTGACACGCTAGAAATTGATGATTAAAACTTAATAACGCTGCCAATTCAGTCTTCAAGTTGCCCTTCTCTCTTTTGTGTAACGTAAAGCGCTTACGACGGCGAAGCAGCGAACCATTCTCGAACATATCAAAGGCTTGTGGATGCAGGGTCCAATACGCTCCTTTTCCAGGTCGGTCAGGATTCCGAGGCACTTTCACAAAGCAGTCGTTGAAGGAGAGATTGTGTCGCAACGAGTTCTGCCAGCGCTGCGTATTGTATCGGTAATAAGGGAACCGATCAGTGATGAACCTGTATATCTCAGACAACGTCAGCATCCGTTCCGGCGAGCTCCATATCGCCATGGCAGTAAGAGATATGTACGAGTAGGGTGGCTTCTGATCGCTGTAGGAATCGCGCGACGGCCGCGGCATGTTGGTCAGTGCGAGCGGTCGCGCGCGGCGCCGCCAGGCGGGGCACTGGCGGGAGGGACTTGTGGAGTCCCCGCCCTGCTCGCAACCTACGCTTATTACGGCAAATAACATGATAACGAGGATACCAGTTCACAAGCAAACCGCGTCTCACTGCTCTGTTACATATCATTACGAACATGATTGACTACACACTTACCTACCTCCTGTTGGTTTTATGCTTAAGCACCTCGTTCTATAAGTTTCAAAAGATTTTAGGATAAATTACTGACAAACATATTTTTTCTTGTTTTAATTATTATGAAAATTGGAAAACCATAAAATAAAATACGATTTATTTAATTACCTACTTATTATTTTAATAGTTCTCAATAATTTGTACTTACAGAAAATAATTGTTACAAGGCGCCACCTAGTATCGAATAGCAAAATGATTTTTTTTATATTATAGTCCTTAACCCAACAAAATATTCTATAATCACACTAATCCATAACAATATAAAAAATCTATGCATAAATAAAATATTTTACATTGATAAACGGGACAAACCAAAAACCACCAATAGAATTAAAGTTGATTAAGTATTTGGAATTTGAGACTGAACCCGCGACCGCTGGCGCAATAACTAGTTATAATAGACTACAACGTTAACCCATCGACATTTATACATACCATTTGATTTCCTAACCTGAAGAAAAAAAAAACTAATACCTCCAAAAAGGCATAAATATTTAGTAGGTGTTCTCGTTAAAAGAAAGATTATTGTATTCTCTAACTAAATAAAACCTTATTCTCACATAATGTTAGTAATATAAAGATTCAAATTTTACTCGGTATATACTAAGCCAATTGTAATGTACCAATCATGATAAACGATTAAACGAACTCATCTATTTTTAAAACACTCTTTTTTTCGATTTCAAAATTTGTATTTAAAGGTTTCTTTACGATATACTTCTTCATTACTAAGCATGAAATATTTTTTTTTACTATTTATTAGTATGTATATGTACAGAATTGTATAAAAATATTTGTCATTGAAATTCACGTATAAAGTTGTGCTTACGTATCCCTGCATACGTGCATATATGAGATTTCTTACACACCCTAAAAGGAACAGTTATAGAAATAAATAAGAGGTACATGTACGAGATTAAGAACCATTAAAATATAATTATGGAATATAATTAGAACTAACAAAAGAAGTCGCCTTATACACTTTTCTCATCGATTGACGAAAAAAGTGTATAAGGCGAGTGTGAATGGAAGGGTTGGAAGGGGTAGACCTAGGCGGACATTCCGACCCAGGCCCTTGGAGCCTGGGCCCAGACTTAAGTCTAGGACCTAGGCCCCAAGGGGAGGAGTTGCTGGACTTCTACTGGGCGCGTCCCCAGGTGGCGGATAGGGGATGCCACTCGCGGTTTAACCGCCGCATCTGGTGTGGTCTTGGGACCCCCGCGGACCAAAACCAGACGATGCGCTCCGGGTACTACTCTGGTTCTCAGAGTGGACTTGTGAGCGCAGGTGTGTTGGCACGGAGGTGCGGCGGTGTGTGTGACGCTGAGAAAGTGCGGAGACGTGGGGGGTCGGGTTTTCCTTCCCCCACGCGGCGGACGGGGTGGGCGGGTTCGCTCGCCCGCTCTAAGGCGCACAAGCGCATGCCGCCGGATAGCGCTGAGCGCCCTGCAGTTTCTGAGGGGCTGCTAGGTGCGGCCCGGTGGCCGAGGAAGGGCTGGACCTCACGGTCGCGCAGACTCAGGCGGTGGGGCAGCTCCTGGACCTCGTCTCCCTCCTTCAGACAGCGGAGGGATGGACTTGGAAAGGTTGAGCGTCCCTTCCGACGGGGCCGAAAGGCCATCACCGAGGGGGCGTCGTGGTAGTGTGCGAAAGCGATCCCATGGCGTCCCCACTAAGGTGCCGGCAGAAAAAAGATGTGGGTTTTAGTGGATAGTCTGGCATTGCACCTCACGTCGGGAGTTCCACACTTCCGTCACATTCGTGTGGCGGGGTTAGTGCGTAAATGCATTTCCTCATCTATAAAAAAAAGGCGGACGTTCCGAGACCAAATAAGGGACGTCTTGAAAAAAGGCCAGGTCAAGAGTACCCTAAACCGAAGAACATACTTTCATTATTCCCATCATATATTATATGATGGGAATAATGAAAGTGGACGAAGCGAAAGAAGTATGTAAAGATCGTAGCAAGTGGAAAGAAGTGGTCTCTGCTTACCCCTACGAGAAAGCGGCGTGATTATATGTATATATGTATGTATCGAAAATCGTAGTGACGACTAGGGCGTTTGTTAATTTTTTTCGCCTACTTACGTTGTATTACTTGTCGATGTAATTAAAGTCGGTTTTTTCTTTTGCTAGAATACTCAATTATCTTGTCATAGATGGCAGCCGCTGGATCACATCTAGTAGAAGACATCTTGAGACATCTTGAAGAAGGCACAGTTTCCCACATACTCTTTTTCTATCCCGAACTTCTGTCCTATATATGAAATCCTTCCCCGTGATATTCCCTGTCCTATAAATGTTCAATGTTCTTTAATGATGGTGTTTAGTCCTTACTGCATATTTTTGTGTAAATATTTTGAAATAAATTAAATTAAATTGTAAATAAATCATGTGTCTGTCCTAGTGTAATTTATTTGTAATAGTTTAGTTACTAACAGCTGTAGTCTTAGTTCAGCATTAAATGTTTGTTGTTTTAAGGTAAGATGTAATAATGATAGTCGGACTATTTTGCCTGTTTTCAAAATTAAATTGAAACTGTTTTCTCAACACATCGATCAGTCTCCTTCGTGTGTTCTCCACTCTACGTGACATTGGTGCAATCAGTCGTGCTCCACTGGCACAACTGAAAGCCATTAAACCAATCAATCAATCAAGTAGACATAATTTTATTTTAATAATAGAATACGTTACGTTATCACCTATTATAACAAACTGTAGGTTAATAAAACTATACTAAATATAAATATAATATTTATTTACAGTAAATCATTTTAAATGATTAACAAATGTATAAAGACTGGCTTTATTTAAAAAAATTTGGAATATAAAAGTTGTCTAAAAGTTATGCATCTGTTATTAATTGTAGTTTACAATTTAGAAGTTAACTCGGGAACTGCCTTGAACAAATCTGCTACTAAGCCCAAATCTGATACCTGAAAAGGAAAAATATCTTATAAAAACTCTTTTCTTGGATTAAATTTAATATTTAATAATTCAATGGTAGGCTAAGATCTAGACTAGGAAAAACCGAATTAGAAAAATCGAATTATGGGGTTTTTGGGTGTGGAGGGCGGAGGGTGTAGGGGAATCTATACAAGGTAACACTGTCACACCTCAAAACCCCATGGTTATGGAGATATCCATGGTTAAAGTTTTGAGGTTAGAAGAAGAATTTAAAGCTATTATAATACCTTTGAGCTCGTACTGTTTGCATTGTGTGACAAATCGACACTTTTAAACAAAATAACGCGTCAGACATAATCTTAATATATATAAATCTCGTGTCACAATGTTTGTCCTCAATGGACTCCTAAACCACTTAACCGATTATAATAAAATTCGCACACCATGTGCAGTTCGATCCAACTTGAAAGATAGGCTATATTTTATTTTGATATATTAATTATTATATTTAAGAAAAAAATAAAGAAGGCGGTACAAAGTTCGCCAGGTCAGCTAGTATTCTAATAAAATTAGTAACATTGCGTGCTAGAATATAGGTTTAGAAATTCGAAAAATACCCAAAACCGAATCGGAGCACCCCACTGTCCAAGTGGTCTTGGTTTGTCCTACCCCTAGAGTGTTTTTTTTTGCCGCGGAGGCGCGGAGGGAGCGTTCCTCTAACTTTAAAGGTGGTAGATTAATTTGAAAAAACGCGTGTGAAATGTGAAAATAATGTGTGAAAGCTACGAAATTCTTCTTCTAACCTCAAAACTTTAACCATGGATATCTCCATAACCATGGGGTTCTGAGGTGTGATAGTGGTACCAGGGGTAGCGTTCCCCCCCCCCTCCTCCCACGGTCCCGAAATTCGGTTTTTCCTAATCTAAAGCTTTACCCAATGGTATTATATGTCAGGTAATTTTTCTAACTCGACAAGTACACTTTTTCCACAACTATACAACATAGGCTGTAAATGAATTTACATTATATTAGACTTGGTTAGAAAGGAATTAAATTGGTTACAATGTTGAGTAAAATTACCTTCTCATATTTTGTTACATGAAATATTGATTTTCTATATATCACATGCGACCAACACGATAATGTTTAATTAAGGTGACAAATGAAATAAAAATATAACTAAAGGTAAGTCTTAGAAAACATATTTACCTGGAAAATAGGTGCTTCCGGGTCCTTGTTGATAGCGACAATGGTCTTAGAGTCCTTCATACCAGCGAGATGCTGGATAGCACCACTGATTCCCACAGCAATGTATAGATCCTGTACAAATATTTATAATGTTTATAATCAATACTTGTTAAACTTCTATAACTACTATTTCTGTACAAATATATCGCAATTATAGGAAAACTTTATTAAGCTATTTTACTATAAGTACTGCAATAATGGTGTTAATTACCTGCATACACCTATTCTTTATATTATGTGGAATTGTTTTTACATTTTTAATCAATAAAAATGTATATTGCGCTATAATAATTTTAAATGTCCCCTTTCCTCATAGTTTTTTTTTTCCTGCGTTCACATTTGTGGTTACTATTCTACATCCGTATTCTCATATAATTATTATATAACTTCTGCTATTCTTGCTGATAGTGAATTATTAAACTTCAAATATTTATGTTATTAATATTTATTAATTACAATCAAATCTTTTCTAATCATAATTTTTATATTAGCATTGAAGTGCTGATTACATAATGTTTATTTCTAGAAGCTTGATTTGAAATATAATTTAAAATAAGTGAATTACGCTTCAGCCTGTAATATCCCACTGTTGGGCATAGGCCTCTTTCCCCATGTAGGAGAAGGATCAGAGCTTAATCCACCACGCTGCTCCAATGCGGGTTGGCGGATATATTCCCTACTGTGAGTAACGATCGCTATCAGGTGTATATGATAACAACCGGGACCGACGGCTTAACGTGCTCTCCAAGGCACGGTGGGGAGACCCACAAGGACTGCACAAACACCCAGACCACGGCAAACACCTGTATAGCCAATACAAATGTTTGTCATGTGCGGGGATCCCGCAACCGCCAGCACAACGGGTACGATCCATGGCTGTGACCGTTGCGCCAACGCGGCGTCATTCAAAATAAGTAAATTAATTAACTTTAAATTTTTTTTAAATATTACTCACAGGAGCAACAATTTTGCCAGTCTGACCAATCTGCAAGTCATTAGGTACGAAGCCTGCATCAACTGCGGCGCGAGATGCACCCACTGCAGCATTAAGCTTATCAGCAAGATCATACAACAATTTGAAGTTGTCTCCTGACTTCAGACCACGACCTGTAAATAAACATATTTAATACACATTTAAAATTTTATAATTTATTTCACTTAAACTCTTACCATACATGTCTAGAATAGTGAAAAACCAATTTAAATTTGTAATTTAATAAGCGTTTGTATGAATACCAACTATGTTTTAAATAATTTACTATTTTGATTGATACTAATTAACTAACTTATATAATAGATATAATCAATTAATTGTATATTATTATATTAAATACAGAAAAAAGGTAGCTAAAGTTGTCATATCTATATAAAAATGTTATATTTCAAATGCTACATTAATGTTAGAAGATGTGCTTACCTCCAGAAACAATATTCTTAGCGCTAGTCAACTCAGGGCGGTCAGATTTTGTAAGCTCTTGTGACACAAATTCAACCAAGTCGGTCTTGTAGTCACCTTCTGGAGCCTTTTCTACAGGAGCGGAGCCACCTTCTAGGGGTTCAGGAGGGAATGCTGTACCTCTGACTGTAATAACTTTTATAGGGTCTTTAGCCTCTAAAGTAAGGACAGCATTACCTATAAATTAAAAATATAAAATTCTTAAGTAACGGTTTTTATAATAATTAACATTTACTTATTTTTTTATCATCTGTTGTAACAAATAAAAAAAAGTAATGTTATTATACTTGAGAGATATATAACTCCTTATTATAAACAACTGATAAGATAACAACTGTAAGATAACCTCAGTTAATTTAACATGAAAAATTTATATAAAAAATTATATACATATAACATAGAGATTGGTTTGTATATACTAACATTATAAAGTAGAAAAGTATGACTGTTTCTTTAAATAAGCTAATCCAGGAACTCAATTTCAAAAATATCTTTAAATTGAAACATTATTCTTGTTGAATAGCCTTTTTTTCCTCAAAATAACGCAGGCGACCGCGGCGCATAGCTAGTATGATTATAAATTAAATTTGAATATGGAATGACTTTGTAAAAACTTTTTAAACAAAGTCCTATGCATAGCAGTGAGATGTTACAGGCTGAATTCCAAGTATTACAGTTTTATTACCTGCATATATGGTTCTAATAAATGTATTGGCATCTTTAACACCAATGATATCTGTGATAGGCGACACATCAAGCTTAGCTGCCACCCGTGGAAGCAAGGCCTTGCCAAATGCGGTGGCTGGTGCCAAGATATGAGTAAAGTTGAATTGTTTCTGTGTGGCTAATATAAGAGGAGTTAGAGATTCAGCTGTGAAGCCCTTGAAGGCATCACTTTCAGCAACTAAGATCTTTGAGACGCCATTAGCCTTTGCTACTGCCTCTGCAACCTTTAAACCAAAACAAAAATCAGGTTTATTTGTTTAATAAAAAAAATGTAGCCAATTACCTATTTCTAACAAGATAACACTTACTGGGCCACATTTGGTACCAGCTACCAACACAGATACTTCCCCGCCTATTTTCTTAGCAGCACTTAATGTATTTTGTGTTACAGCGCTTAAAGCTTCATTGTTGTGTTCGGCTACAATTAATGTACTCTGTAATCGCCGCAGCTAAAACAAAAAGGTTACATATTAATAATTAAATTGTTATATTTAAATGTACACAAAATATGTCTACAATAAATAGTATACGTAAAAGTGTTATAGTGTATAAACAAACCTGGGTAGACAGAAACTGCCTCGTACACGGGGAAAACATTTTCATTAAACCTCTAGAGAGATTATTTAACTTATAAAACTATTTACAAAAAGGTTAAAATATCTAATAATGCCAAAGTCCAAGTCCACACAGTCAGCTAGGTGTTTCAAGTACTGAAATTTGTTAAAAAAAATAAAAACTCTTTAAAGACAAAATCACAAAATGCTTTAAGTTTCAATATTAATATTCAATTCTTATTACATTTCTTACAATAAAATTCAATTCAATAACAAAAAATACTTTTCAAGTTTTAATTTTGCAACTAGGTATTTTTTATCATCTGTGGGTATTTTGGGTTACACATAAGTGCGATCCACTAAATGCCCGCAACGATTGTAATCACGGTCTATATACATACCTTTTTTACCGTTAAAACTTTTAACGGTAATTCGGTAACGAAAACGTTTTTAACGTTAAATTTTACCGTTAAATAGAATTTTAACGATACTGATAACGTTACCTCTAATATCACGAATTAACGAAATTTTTATCGATACCTCTATGACGTTGCCGCTCTGTGCAGAAAATCTTCGACTCGACGTGCTGAACTCCCCGCGCCGCTCAATGCGGATTGATAAGAGCGGCAACAGCGCGTGGCATTAGATTTGATTATAATTGTGCGATCAAACAAAAATAAATAAAAGTAGGCACGACCATCAATGAAAAAATACCTGTATAATTTTTTCATCAATAGATTATTATTATTGTACTGAAATTCAGTTGCTCATTAAAACAACTTATTCAGAGATATTGAAATATAAGAAATAAAATTGTGTTTATTCGCTAACGAAAGAAAAAACCAACTTCAACTACATTGACAAGTAAAATAACGTTTATAGACGAAAAAATTGTCATGTAAATTCGCATTATTAGATATAACTCGAAAAGTACTTGATCAAATCTAAATGGGACTATGTAACAAGCACCACCTATTGATTAAAAAAAGAATTATCGAAATCGGTCCACCCAATAAAAGTAAATTATGAAGTAACACACATTACAAAAAATTCAATCGAATTGAAAATATCTTATTTTTTTTCAAGTTTGTTAAAAATAATAATACACAAGGAACAGCTCATTTCATATTCCATCATAGTTTCGATCATTGTTTTAAAAATAGATCACATATGTGCACACTAAACAAACATTATATGGCGTATTCTGTAATAATTCAAAAACCCATAAAGAAAATTACAAATCTAATCTGTCTCTTTCATACATTATACGAGCGTAATAATTTCGTTACCTATAACGTTAACAGTAGCAATTAACAGTAACAGTATAGATAAGTAACGTTAAAAATAACGTTAAATGAGTTTTTACCGGTAAAAAGTATAACGGTAAAATGTGTGAAAAATAACGTTATCTAAAGTATCGTTACTCCAAAAATAACGTTATGCCGACCTTGACAAATTAACGATACCGAATTTTTAACGGTATTCCAAACCCTATATACAGGTCAGGAAACTAAGCCCAATTTCAATCACGAGAGATTAGTATATAACTTTTCATTCGGTCCAGGATCACTGTAGATCACTGCTATCACTGGGTGCGGTTACGTGGTGCAGTGCGCACTGCGCATACCAGTTGAGTGACGCTTCATTGTAATTGGTTATATTGAGATTTGAGTGATGCTTCATTGTAATTGGTTATATTGCAAGACATAAATGCGTGACGTGTGATAGAAAAAGAGACAGAATGTTATTCTGTCTTCGTTTCAAAGCATACCAAATGATCCTCATGCTTCTGGTGGCTGTAAACCACTAAGCCGACGAACCCCCACCACTTTAGTTCCCCGACCTGTGTAAAAGATCGTGATCGTAGCACTCTCAGTATCGCTAATTCATCACAGCGCTCCACATAGCGCCTCCTCCATTCCGACGACGTTCTAAGCCGAGGTGCTATCTCGCTAGGAGAGACAACATTAGGATAAGCGTCTCCCCCGAGCTCTCTAAAAGAGCTCACACCTTCCTTCGCAGCCGGTTTCTATAGCATCCGACCACTCACACCGGTGACGCTGTGAAGGCCAGTAGGCACAACAGTAACAAACATTCCGAAAAAAACCCCTCTGTATTGTTCAAACTAAGGCCCATGGTCGTCCCGAGCAATAGCTCAACTTCATAGATGAAGTCATTGTTCGTGACTACATCGCGCCCACTTTGCCCACAAAATATTGCAGATCACTGTTGGCTTTTTTCAAAACGTAGCGAGAAGTTAAAAAAAAGAACTGTCAATGTAAAAATTGTGAATGTTATCTCTCATTCGATTCTGCAAAAACGCAATGATAAATTCCCGGAAATCCATATTGAATTAAGTTTTACCCCAATCCATGCGAAATATTCACTCACAACCCCCACAACTGCATGTTTTTTACCATGCCGCCTTATTGCAGGCTGACACCTGACACTTGACAACTCCCAAATATGCATTCCACTTATAAAATTCACCCACAACGCCCGTAATGTTTTTTAAGTTAGCGGAACAGCGATTTCAGCGATCGTGATCGATAGTGTTGTGGGCCTTAGGTAAGACGCGCCCTATGTGGTCTTTTGCCAAAAAAACAACTGTCAATGACAAATTGTAAATGTCATTAGAACTTTATGAACTTTCTAAGTCATTATCTCCCATTTGTTTCGTCAAAGCTGCAACAATAGTTTCACGGGAACCCATGTTGAATTAAATTTTATTCACAAAACTCAAATATGCGTTGCCACCTTTAAAATTCGCCTTCAACGCCCGCAGTTTTTACGACAATGAAATGACAATTTCTGCGGTCGTGGTCGAGGGTGTTGCGGGCCTTAAGTGGAACGTAGCCACTGATTACTGAAGTTTATAAGTATAAGTCACTTTCGAAGTGTCTAAATGTCATTTTTTTATTTGAAGTTGAACTTGAACAGTTGTTCCACGGTCCGGTACTATTTCGCTTGCTAATAAGTCGAGATTGTTTTTATAATTTTACCTTATTCTAAGTGGAAGTAAAATTTCGTTTAAAATGGCAAATCTACCTATTGTTTCGATTACACGTCGTGAAACTTTTAGTTCCTGCCATAGACTGCATAGGTAAATACAAACTTCAGAAACACTTAGAAATGAATATTATCATTCTAATTCCTAAAAGAAAAAAGACAAATTTATTTTATATCGCTAATCAAATTGTCTGTTAAATTGTTTATGGTCTTAATTTGTTGCAAATGATAGATAACCATAATTGGTAAAAGGGTTATCAGTTCTTATTATTTTATCATTTTTAATAGTTAAGTAATAAGTTATATTTACAAAGATAGGTGAACTTTAACTGTAATGACGACAACACTATTCAGATGACTCCAATTAAAAACGACTTAATAAAAATTAAACTGAAAATTAAAAAATCGAATACAACAAGTAATTTATATTAAAGGGTTGTTGTAATATCAATTAATTAATTATAAAGATGAAAATTTAATTATTACACTACTTTTACACTTTTATGAAATATTAATAAATATTTAACTGTAATGATTATTTTCAGTCCATTTCTAAGCGATGAAGAAAACCTAAAGTTGTATGGCAAATGTAATAACCCTAATGGACATGGACACAATTATGTTGGTAAGTTTTTTTGTAAAATTATTTTATTAATTTCTATATTTAATATTTAGCAGTTATTTATGGGAACAAAATAGAATATTTTTAAAAATATAAGGAAAAAAGAATTTAACATAAATTAAAAAAGAATTTATGGTACTTTCGTGCACACTTTTTATTCTCTATATACCCTCTTAAACATTCCAACTAATATAAATGGACATGGTCACAATTATGTTGGTAAGTTTTTTTGTAAAATTATTTTATTAATTTCTATATTTAATATTTAGCAGTTATTTATGGGAACAAAATAGAATATTTTTAAAAATATAAGGAAAAAAGAATTTAACATAAATTAAAAAAGAATTTATGCTACTTTCGTGCACACTTTTTATTCTCTATATACCCTCTTAAACATTCCAACTAATATAACTTGCGTTCCATTATTACTGTAAATCATGTCTTTCAAAACTTATAAAATATTTAGGGCCTGTTTTGCCTGCTGTTGTTAACAGTATTTGAAATGGTAAAGCTTTAGATTAGGTAAAACCGAATTTCGGGACCGTGGGGGGATGGGGGGGGAGAGGGTGGGGAACGCTACCCCTGGTACCACTGTCACACCTCGGAACCACATGGTTATGGAGATATCCATGGTTAAAGTTTTGGGGTTAGAAGAAGAATTTTGAAAGTTAGAGGAACGCTTGGCTCCGGCGCTACGGGAAGTGCAGCCCTTCCGCCCTTGCGTGCGAAAGCACGCTCACTCATGCTCCGTTCCGCATGGTCCCGTTCCGCTCCTCTACGCATTCGTTCGCGCGCTTTCGCACGGCGGGCGAGGGCTGCCCTCCCTTCGCGCCTCCGCGGCACAAAAAAAACACTCTAGGGGTAGGACAGACCAAGACCACATGGACAGTGGGGTGCTCCGATTCGGTTTTGGGTATTTTTCGAATTTCTAAACCTATATTCTAGCACGCAATGTTACTAATTTTATTAGAATATTATGTCTGACGCGTTATTTTGTTTAAAAGTGTCGATTTGTCACACAATGCAAACACTACGAGCTCAAAGGTATTATAATAGCTTTAAATTCTTCTTCTAACCTCAAAACTTTAACCATGGATATCTCCATAACCATGGGGTTTTGAGGTATGACAGTGTTACCTTGTATAGATTCCCCTACACCCTCCACCCTCCACACCCAAAAACCCCATAATTCGGTTTTTTTTTGTACGGAGCATGAGTGAGCGTGCTTTCGCACGCAAGGGCTGCACTTCCCGTAGCGCCGGAGCCAAGCGTTCCTCTAACTTTCGAAATTCTTCTTCTAACCTCAAAACTTTAACCATGGATATCTCCATAACCATGGGGTTCCGAGGTGTGACAGTGGTACCAGGGGTAGCGTTTCCCATCCTCTCCCCCCCCATCCCCCCACGGTCCCGAAATTCGGTTTTACCTAATCTAGATCTTAGCCTTTGAAATAATTAGGATGGTATCCAAATAAAAGATTATGAAGTTTTTTTTTTTTTTTTCACCATCAAATTCTTATTTGTTTATATGGAATATTTATTAATTAATACTCATCAAATCAGAAATTTTTTTATTCACTATAAAAGAAATTAGGTTGGAATTTATAATTGTTTGGCACAATTTAAGGGCAAAGGGTGGAGGAGGCCCCCTCAACCCCCCATACCACTCGCACAAGGTAATGCACCATTCTTGAAAATAAAAGAAATCCCATAGAGCTAACCTCAAAATTACACCGTTCATTGGCATAATTTCGTTCCATGATCTCTCCTATTTGTACTGTTAATAATAATTCTTTATAATATAAATATACCAAGTGTTATGTCTAAGTTGCATGAAAAAATCATTGTTTAAACATTTTTTAATATCATATCAAAAATCGACCGTTCTAGCGGGAATCGAACCTGCATCTCCGACTGACCGTATCGGTGCTCTAGCCAATTAAGCTATGGAACGATGTACCTGTTAGATCGAAATTTTTGATATTATGATTGTATATTTGGACTAAGCGACCGTGGCGCCGTCTATAGTGAGTTCTTTACAGAAACCCGTAACTGATGATATGATGTTAAAAAATGTTTGTTGTTCCTAATGTGTGGGTAACACAAAAATAAAATCGCACAAATTAGATCATTGTTTATTTTTTCTAGTATTGGTAACAGTAAAAGGACCAGTCGACCCCCAGACAGGGATGGTGATGAATGTACATGATCTAAAACAGTACATGCAGCAGGCGATTATGGACCCACTCGACCATAAGAATTTAGACCAAGATGTACCTTATTTCAAAGCTGTGGTAAGAAAATGATGTTTTAGTATTATACAGTGACAAAGTTTATGTCCGGCACACGCAGTTTTGGGTGTCCTCAAGCTCGCTGGATTTATGATCTGCGCAAGATAGCTGGAGGAGGTTGCATGATGATTACATACAACTGGGATATTTGGTTCAAACTTGAAACTTATGGTCAGGTGTGGACTGCAATCGGCTGAAGTGAAAAGAAGCAAAAGCTTCTCTGATTAAATGCATATCGAGATCTCCCGTTTTGATTGTAAATAATACTTCATAAAAAGTCTGTTTTTTAAGAAGGTTCTGTGAAAACCAATAAGTACCAAAAGGTTTGAGTCACATATGCTATTCCTTTACAGGTGAGCACAACAGAGAACTTAGCAATATTTATTTGGGATCAACTACAAAAAATTATGGATAAACCACAGTTGTTGCATGAAGTTAAAATATTAGAAACTGAGAAGAATCACGTTGTCTATCGTGGCGGCTCTACATATCGAAGAAAGAAATTTGACTGTCTGCAATCAAATCACCATGATGTCTCCTCTGACTCAGACTGATTTACATTCAATTTTTAAAAAATCATTCTTTGACCCTAATTGAATTTATTTTGATCTGATATTTTTATATCAATGTAATTTTTATATTTGACAACATTCCTTGACAACTTTCATAAATTTTTATTTTTAGGAATAAGTGAAAGTCATGACAACTATGAATTAGTTACTGTTAATTATAATTTTATAAAAGAGTAGTTAAAAATAATAAAAAAGGTATTTTATTTTTTCAGAATTATATTTTTACAAACCCAGAGCCATAAGAGTAGCAAATTAAAACATTTAATCCTAAAAAATACTATCACCTATACACTGGATTCTAATCTTTTACTTTAAATATCTAGAAATACAATAGCTAAGAAACACACTACCAGTCCCGGTATAATCAGTTTATTGTAAAATTGCACATAAAAACTTCTTAAAAATTTTTATGATATAAAATAAATTTCATTTCCTATGTTTTATTTTGATTTCTTTCTCTGTTTCTTAATTATGTTTGTATTCTGCTGTTTAATTGTATGGACTTTGTCTGAAATAAAATTATTATTATTATATTATTATTATTATTATTATATTCAAGTGTTTGTTAAAGTATGAAAACATTTTTTAGTTTAAATATACACTAAGTTTTTATTAATTTTAAATCCATCGCAGGATACATCTCACTCGTCACAGACTGGTTTTTATAAAACAACATATCCGTTAATATATTTTATTATTTATACTAAAAGAATAATTTCTACCTTAAACAAAACAATATGTGTGACGATATTTGTATTTGATAAATTATACTGAAAATTACATAGAATGTATTCATAATCTGTTGACTATTTATAAAGATTAATAAGAACTTTTTCATGATAAAAATATATAGAAAACATAACTTAACTAAATTTTGCTATGCTTAAATATAACATAAAGTATAAGTTTGTACAAACTCTTTAGTCGAATTATATTCAAACAAATGTGTTGTTAAAAAAATAATAAAATATTATTTGTGAATAAATAAGTTTTTCCAATTATTAGTTCTAACATAATTTGCAAATACAATTCTATTTAAAGTAATACAAAAAATCACATTTAAAAATACACTAATTTTTTTTTTTTTTTTTTTTTAATTTAACAGATAATTTAATAGTTTTCCACTCTACAACTTTTATAATGATGGATAAGGAAAAAAATAATGAGTTTCTCATAATACATTGAGATTACACAACTGTCACCAAATAATTTTAAAACCTAGTTTTATTTATTAACCGACTTCAAAAAGGGAGGAGGTTACTCAATTCGACTGTAATATATATATTAATATTACGGACCAGGATTACTTTACCAGGATCTGATGATGGAATCCTAGAGAAATCGAGGCGAACCCTCGAAAATCGTAGTAACGACTAGTGCGTTTGTTAAGTTTTTTTCGTCAACTTACGTTGTATTACTTGTCTATGTAATTGAAGTAGGTTTTTTTTTCTTCTTTTGCTAGCAAACACAATTATTTATAAAAGTTTCGGTATTCCCACAACTATTACCTGATTTAAAACACTTAAACTCAACTTTGACAATATCTGGTTATAGTTTGAAATATTAAATCTTTACAGGTGCAATCTAAACAAATAAAGTACACAGGTATCTTAAAAAATAAAAACTTACAAAATAATAATATGCACAAAGGCGGTCTTATCGGTAGGTAAGAGATTTCTTTCAGAGAACCTTGGGGTAGAGGAGATTTTAAAACAAAACAGAGTCATCAAAATGGCAAAAAACAGTGAATCCTACAATCTAATTATATAATAATAATAATATAAATAAATAATAAACATATCAATAAATAAACAAATTAAGAAAAATTTTAGTGTAAGTAAAATTATAAATTGTTAATCATTGCACGTCATTACGATTAGTAGTCTAATTAATAATCACAGATTGGCACACATTCTAAATCACACAAACCTACCTAATTCTACTTGAAAAAACAAAACAAACGTCTTTTGTACATGTCATTTACCTACAATTTGTCATATATTATTTTAACTAAAACGATAGAATATTTTTTTTTATTTCGAGCTGTCACTATAATTTTTTTTTTTTCTATCAAAAATTAACCAATTAATTTTATTAAATGGCTAAATGTATGTCTTTTTTGCACGGATGTTTTATAGTTATATATGGAATGCCAAGTTCGAAGTCATTTCGCGGCCAATACTTCAACTGAGGTTTCTGCTCTGGTCTTTCTTCTGACACGTTGAAATACGCGAACAGAACGAGTGCCGTGTAACTAGCTATGAATATAAGGACGTGCCAAACACCGTGCATGTACGGAAAATCGATGTAAAGCCACGTGTCGCAGAACATACGGTCTGTGATCCATGAAAATATTGCTAGGAAACATACCGCTACACATCGCAAACCCAAACGATATACACGTGCACATTTTACTCTGAAATGAAAAATTAGCAACAATTAGTTTCGATTATGGAATCGTTTTCATTTTAAAAGCGTGTTTCACTCATTTACAAACTTCTAGTTAGTTCTCGTTTCTAGTTAGATATAGGTACTTAGTTAAGATAAAAAGCTTAAAAATTTCTGGAATGGCCATCGCAATAATTTGGCAACTTATTTTCTTTTGTCGTAATTGTTTTTAACCGACTTCAAAAAAGGAGGAGGTTACTCAATTCGACCGTATATATATATTTTTTATGTATGTTCGGAGATAACTCCGTCTATTATGAATCGATTTTGATAATACTTTTCTTGTTGGAAAGGAGATATCCCTAGTTTGGTACCATGATAAGAAAACCAGGATCTGATGATGGAATCCCAGAGAGATCGAGGGAAACTCTCGAAAATCCGCATAACTTTTTACTGGGTGTGCCGATTTTGATGATTTTTAATTTAATCAAAAGCCGATGTTTATCATGTGGTCACATTTAACTTTCATCGAGATCTGATTACAACTTTTGGAGTAATCTTTGATAATGCGTATTTATTTGACTATTTTTTCGTCTACCTAAGTTGTATTACTTGTCGATATAATTGAAGTCGGTTTTTCTTCGTTTGCCTGCAAACACAATTATTATCTTATATATAAAAATATATTAATATGGTATCACGGCAATGCCATGTACAATTTTTAGTTTATTGTTTAGCTTTCCAATCCGTAAATAAGTATCTGTTCAGTTATTACATGAGTTCATTACTAAAAATAATATTTAATGATAAATACCTGTTCAATTCTTTACACAAAAATCCGATAGCTGGAAGAGCAAGAGTCATCAGAGCAAATGCATTCGCTTTTGGGTGCATAACGAGAAATCCTGTCGACACTACAGAGATCACACTAGAATAGAACGCTAAACGTCTCCTGAAAATAAAAATAAAAAGGGTTAATAATTTCTGAACCTCAAAAATTGCTACGTGGTTCTAGAAATCTTATTTCATTGGAAAGCTACTTTAGTATGAGTATACTCGAATGCAGACCCAGAATTGCGATTTTTTCGAACCGCGCAAATCCGCGAAATATCACTAGCGTTTAAAATAAATTGTAAAAAAAAAAACTGTCAAACGTTTACGTATTAGTGTACATTTTTTTATGATCGGGGGTAATAGGCTTTTTTAATAAAGAGTAAGACATGGTCAAAAACAAAGTAGGCATTTTAAGATCATATTATTAAGAGGAAAGGGTACCGGGTCTTTCTCCATACAAACGTAGTCGACTGTTTTCTCCCTGGATAATGACACTAGATCAAATATTTTTGTGACATAGAACTCTTTGCTGCCATGACCATGCCCCTATGTTTTGATTTTTTTCATATTCTTATTATCATAGGAATTAGGAGACTTCAAAAACTCGAAATATTGCATAATTTTTTGTACATTTTCAGACACTCATTAAAAAAAATATATGCATATTTTCAAAAAAATGAAAACATAGGGGCATAGCCGAAGTCTTCTTTTATTTTCTAAAAAAAAATTTTTTAAAAAATTGCCATGTTTTGAGGAGAAAACAGTCGACTACGAAACACTGTTTTGGTCAAAAATTATCTACCTAAAACGGTCTGAGCTGCAGTTGTCCCTTTCTTGCTTTTTGGGGGATAGGTCTGGGGGAGGGAAGGGTCAAAGCAATACGTATATACGCCAGCGAAGTGATGCCTCATAGTCGACAATTATATCGATACACTAGTGATGTTATTTTTAGTCGATATTTTCTAAAATTCGTATTAACAAAATTAAATAATTTCTCTTTTCATAACTACAATAAAACCGTATTTGTATATGCGGTTTTTATCGTAACACTGTGCAAACCTGGGCTAACGAAGGGTTTCGCTAACAAATAACAATGATAATTATGGTAAATAACTGTGTTGTTTGTTTTTGGTATCACAAGGGCTCAATACAAGGATTTCAAAAAAGTATATTATGATTATTATTACCGTAATACTAATAAAAAATACAATAAGAAAGTTTAAAAAATTAGGACTGCTCTTTCCCATGCCTATGCCAAGCAAGCTGCGAGCCGCGCTTCTTCCTCGCCTCCAAGGCGAAAAACAACTTCGGGGTTTACTCTTTCCAATATATTTTTTTATCAATTTCGTAATACTTTGTAAAAAGCTATGCATGGTCAAACATAAATAAATATAGTTACGTAGCGACTTTAGAACCTCCTCTGTTTTTTTTCATCGGTAAAAAATTGCTTAGTTGTTTTCTTGACATTACTGAGGAGCAGATTATTAAATTTGGTCGAATCTATGTACCTATGCGATTCGTATTTGGACTTCGCAAATAGAATCATATTTCTGAATTGCGTAAAAAACTCAAGTGGCCCCACTAGCGTAGCATTCCTTGGAACCCCGGGAACCTTGGGACCCTGTATCAAAATTAGTGGGGGGGCAGGTAAGTGATGGGTAAAGATTTCTCACAAAAAATGCTTGCATTGAATTAAAATAAATATTTATTGATTATAAGTTATAACTTCCTCCTAGAATAGACAATAGTGAGTGTAGTCTGCTGTAGCTGTTCCTGTTCCATCGAAATTCTTAGGTAATTTTTTATCAGTTTTAGTTTTGAAAAACATCAAGTTAATACCTCCGGAAAATTGGATGCAAGGCTATTGAATTTTATCAGTAATAATTCCATGAGTTCTTTAATGGAATGAATGTTTTGAATTTCGGATTTTAAGCTAATTTAAAGAGCTTGTAGTTCCAAGCTGGAGAGTTATTAGCCTTGACCTGCAGCAATAGATGCGGGGGATCGTTCGCTTCAGCCTGTGAGGCCAATACTATTAGTGAATTCCTATGAATCTTCCGCATCTATATGGGGGATTCACAGGCGCATAACCTGAAGAAGAGATTCAACGCTGCCTCCAGGTCTTACAGGTAGTAAATCGCTAGGGCAAAGTTCAAACACAGCAGAATTGGCGAGAGACTATTGGGCTTTCCAAATGGAACCCATGCCTTTTGTTTCTTACAAAAGCTGTCGAAGGTAACTTTTTTTAGTCTACATTTCCATCATTGCGCGAACCTGAAGGCTCTCTGGCATATTATGCGAAAAAGTAAGCGAAATTCTTTGCACTCTTTTTGCGTCGAATTCAACTCTTGACGATGAGGGAAAAGCACCACCGAGCATTCCACGGTGAGAACACGCGATGCGTCATGTGCACTATGAGCAGTGTCGTTTGCCGTGTTCTGCATTATTTCGATGTCAAGAAGTCTAGTGGTGCTAATTGTATCCACCAGTGGTTTGCAACCAATGTGCAAGCTTCGTGCGCAATGTTTCCGCGTACATTCAAAGTGTGGAATGACCTTGCTAAAATTTGGGGGTTTTAAAGCGTCTAGTGTCTACATCTTTTCTCTAAAGGCCATGGGTGACGGTAGCCGTTATAAATCAGATGGCTTCGTCTGCTTGTGTGCCCCATTCTTATATAAAAAAGATTAATTCATTGTTCATAATGATTAACTAAATCCCGAAATAAACGATACAGAATTTTATCAACAATTGGGCGCACGCTTGACTCGGATAAAAGGGGACTGCTTTTCAGACTTCAGTCATTTCTGAAGTTAAAACTCTATAGGTATGTATGACAGTTTTTTTATTCTTTTTTCCAGGAAGCACAAGATTAAGTGACATTGTGGATAACATTTTACTAATTTTTGCTTACACACCTTAGGGGCCCTGTAAATAGGGGGCCCCGTATCATTGATACGGCTGATACGGCAGTAGTTACGCCCTGAGTGGCACCCAATTCCCTACTTCGGGAATACGTATATTCTCAACTTACTTTACTCTATTCTCTTTAACCCTGTTTTACCTGCTTATCTAAAACGACGATTTAAGTTTCTTAGTGATTCCAATGAACGCAGTTTTCGTTCTGAGGAAAGCTTACTTCTTGAATTTCCCTCTCACTCCTCTTTCGTTTATACTAAATCTTTCACTGTTCAAGCTTGTCGACTTAGGAATTCTATAGACGTGTAAAATCGGTTTCTATTTTTAACCCACTTCCAAAAAAGGAGGAAGCTCTCAATTTAACTGTATTTTTTATGTATGTTACTTCAGAACTTTTGACTGAGTGGACCGATTTCTACAAATTTTTTTTTTAATCGAAAGGTGGTGTGTGTCATTTGGTCTCACTTGAGTTTATTTGAGATCTAACAACAACTTTTCGAGTAATATAAATAATACGTTTTTACTTGACTATTTTCGTCGACCTACGTTGTATTATACCGCATAACTTTTTACTAGGTGTACCGATTTTGATGATTTTTAATTTAATCGAAAGCTGATGTTTATCGTGTAGTCATATTTAAATTTCATCGAGATCTGATAACAAATTTTTGAGTAATCTTTAATAACGCGTATTTACTTGACTATATTTTCGTCTACCTTTGTTGTATTACATGTCGATGTAATTGAAGTCGGCTTTTTTTCCTTTGCGTACAAGTCGAATTCGTTCCACCCAGTCAAAAGTTCTGAAGTAACATATATACAAAAAAAAAGAAAAATACAGTCGAATTAAGAACCTCCTCCTTTTTTGGAAGTCGGTTAAAAATCAATCTGATACGTATTATTATTTTCTGTTGGTGTTCAATAAAGTGTATTGTTATGTTGTCATGTTAATCAACCACTCTTTAAAAAAATTCAATCGATTACGTAATTTGCCTAACTAAAAAAACATAAATAAAATAATAATTGAAAAAGTCGCCTTCATGATTTTTGTAAGTGTACAGTACATAATGTTTGAAATTGGTGTGATTTATTTAGCTATCTTTGTGTAATTATTGAATTTTTATCTTGTTCCAGCTTTTTCAATTGACTTTCTAATAGTTGTTCTTCACGCAGGCGGCTTTTCTTGTTTTTTTTTTTAATTATAATATTATTTTTAACCATTGTTATATCGCCGCAATTATATGTTAATTAATATATATAACCTATACCTATGTATTAATAACTGCGACAAACATGAGACATTACAAATTATATAGGTACTAAGGCAAACATTTTATACTGTATATGTACTACATTACATATATATACTATACTTACACTTATACTATGTACTACATGTATACACTATAATTATGTATGTATTTCATTACCCATTCTTACACACACCTCAACCATGTAATTACATACCTAATTCATAAGTAAAGTACCTAAGTATTTCGATAATTACCCACAAAAATATAGACATGTATCAAGTCACAAAGAGTATCCAATTCAAAATAATAAAACATAAATAATAAGTAGTTTACGAAATTCAATAATAGTAAGCCGAGTCACAGCAATACGATGCAGAACAAATTCAATAAAACAAGCCAAATTCAGAAAAATAGCACTATGCGCTATATGAACTCGTAGTCAATCACAAACGAAAGATGTGAATACTAAAATATCGTCAACAATTAATAGCTGAATAGCCGGCGCACGCACACTAACAACACGACAGTCACACATAGAAAAAACGGGGCGGAGATGGCGCGGGGCGCGGTAGCGGCATGCAGCGCGACAGAAACATTTTATTCAAATACCTATTTTTGAAAAGTCTCTTCGGTACCCTTTCCTCTTAAACTTTAACAACGTTAGCTAGATTCCAGGTATTTTGTACAACAAAGTGTATGATTTTTGTACGATTTTTTATACGGTAAGTTTCTCTACTACAACGAAAATATAATATTGTAATCTAATTTTATCAATATTTCCTCTTGTTTGATATCTTTAATATCTTCCCTCATCCTTTCCCTCTCATACCGAGTTATAAGGAATTATCAGATCTCATATTTTGGTCAGAATTTGGTCTGTATTTGTCCATGTTTTGTGAGATTTTTTCCATAGCGTTATATTGATTAGCCCATTGGCGCAGTTGGTAGTGACCCTGCTGCGTCCGGTTACATTCACACCATGTAATTTTTTAGATTTTGTTACTTATAAAACAATTTGCGGTTTAGTAAAACACAATCTCTGACATTGTCGTAGTTTGAAAATCAAAGCTACGAATCATTTTCGTCCTAAAAATTGACTCATTTAACCTGGTTGTTAACTCATCAACCACTCTATTTTTGGTACTCATCTCCTCATCTCACTCATCAACTCATCAACCACTCGCCTGGCTACTACTATTATAGAAATATTGATTTAATGCCTTATCAGTTTTATGGAGGTCACAGCTGTAGGTACTGAACAAATGAACGAGAAAAAATATTTTATATGCAACGATAACACGCAATAAGTGAGTCGTTGCGTAGTGTTTTCAAAACAAAAACGTTTACTACTTCTTAATACTGTATTATGTATATCTAGGTTACATATATATGTTACAAATGTACGCATCGTAAACATTTTCTCTCATCATTTTTCCCTAACGCGCCAAAAGGAGTATAACTTCAATTAACAATATTTTATTTTTAATTCAAAAGTGTAGTATATTTATTTATTTTATATAGATATCCTACGTATTATATATAACGGATGTTTAATGTCTGTGCGCTAGATTTTGAAATGTTCATAGCACAAAGAACGCAATGCAATTTACCACACTTGCGAGCTCGTACAGTCGTACTTGGTATATCATAATTAAACGTAAATTAATGTTAAGAAGTAATTACCACATTAACTGTGAAGGTCGAGAGGTCTTACAAAAGAAACTGTGTTATTAACCGTTGTATGATCACATCGTTCCGAATTTACCATTTCTATTTTATAAAGATGCTAATGTACAAATTAATTGTCACAATTTATCGCATATTAGCACAATTCTTATACCTGAGTGTTTTAATGGTTCATGAATTAAAATTACATTTAATTGTTCTAAATCGTAGGAAACGTGGAAAATGGAAATCACAATTATTATTTTTTTATTAGTTTTATTACATATATATATATATATATATATATATATATATATATATATATATATATATATAATCTAAGGCGGTACAAAGTTGTGAATGTATACATATATAATTGTATACGCGCATCTTCAGAAAGACTACATCAAATAAGTTTTTTTTTTGTGTTCTTTATTGTCAGGACACGGTTTGTATAAATGGAGGAAAAAAAACCATTGATATCTACGAAAAAATATAGCGGTACGGTAACGGTAACCATAATATAATTCGTAATAGGAAAAAAATCGTTCAGTAAATCAGGGACAAAGATACGGTTATCGTTATAGTTAAATGACAAACTTTCAAACAATATTTTTATGCAAATAAATGCGTTTGTATTATTACCTGGACAGTGTGGATTAGTCTGGGACTGGCTGCATTAAGCGATTGAGAGGTTTATAACTGTGGATGTTACCTAAGTAGGTACATCATAACATTTAGTTAGCTTTAAAAGCACTTTTAATTCGCCATTTAACAAATGATTTTATTTTAGTGGTGTGCGCATCGGGTACACACAGGCGATTGCAGGTTCGTTTCCCGCTCGGGATGGATATTTGTACAAATATTTCCTTCTGGTATGGTTGTCTATCATTATAAGTCTCCCCACCGTGCTTCGGACAGCACGTTAAGCAGTCGATCCAGCGTTATCATAGATACTTGACAGCGATCGATAATTATAGTAAGGGATACATCCGCCAACCCGGCGCGCAGTGGAGAAGCGTGGTAGATTAAATTCCTACCCTTCTCCGACATGGAGAAAGGGGCCTATGCCCAGCAGTGGGATGGTACACACTGAATCAGATATGAAGCTACCATCGATTCGGAATGTCCGCAGTTACTGTTTACAAATGTTATTATGTTAGTCACTTTAAATTGAGTCATGTCTTGCATGACAACGTTACTAAACCCACACAGTCTTGTCACAAAAAATAACATTCAGGAGAAAAAAGCAGTCTAAGGAAATGAAAAATTAGAAAGTCGAACTGAAAAGCAGCTAAAATTGAGACAGTTTTCTGAGATTCAAAGAATCAAAGACATGGGCTAATACGAACGAGTAGTAGAAACGAGTAGACTTGGATTTTGGAAAAACTGAATCAACTCAGCTAATTATTGCCAATATATTGCTTTATTTAAGAGAATAGATAAAAACGATGATGCTATGAATTACTCCACGTTTACTCATTATTATTTATCATACAAGACTATTACTAAATTACTTCAAAGTTAATAAATATTCTGAGATTTTGAAGAGGTTTGTTAGAAACTGCAATTTAGTAGGTCGTTGAACGATGATAGACCCGTTAGCGCGTTTGACATTGATCCTGCTATTCGTTCTCGCCCCAACTCTGAGTATTGTGTTCATATACGTATTATGACTATATAGGTATATAATATATATCTATATAAAAACGAAAGGTCACTCATCACGAAATCTCCGAAACTATAACACCTACAAACTTGAAATTTAGCAGGTAGGTTCCTTATAGGGTTTAGACATCCGCTAAGAACTGATTTTACGAAACTCGACCCCTAAGGGGATAAAACAGGGATTGGATGTTTGTATAAAAGTCCTATGTTTTTGAAGTAAGAGACTTGAAATTTAAAATGTATGCTCTATAGATGGTGAGGAGTTATTAGTTATAAAAGAGAAAGGTCACTGACTGACTCATCACGAGAACTTAAAAACCGCTGGAGGGTCCATCCATCCAGGATGGACACAGATGAAATTTGGCAGGGAGGTTGATTATAGTTAGTAGACGTCCGCTAAGAACGGATTTTGCGATATTCCATGGCTAAGGGGGTTTCATTGGGGTTGATAGTTTGTATGATACATATACAGCAGCTATAAGTTCGCCTGATAGGTTATTTATACTGCAGCCTGAAAATAAAACTAAGAATGTGATGTATAAAGAGGTTTTATAAAAACAACTATTAAATTATACTAAATTGTGCCTTTTAAAAGTTACTCAATGTGATAAGCATTTCAAGTGACTGAAATAAAAAAATAATTTGCGTTAAACATTTTAATAGTAATACATATCTTCATAACCACGCGGACGTATTCGCGGGCAACAGTTAGTGTATTATAAAACAAAGTCCCCAAATGTGTATGTGATCGATTCCCTCAAAACCTACTGAACGGATTTTCATGCGGTTCAAGAAGAATATTTACAGAACGGCTAAGCCGATGTTGATGAGAGGTTCACTGGAATTTTACCGGGAATACTTTGTGACACACTGATTTCTACGCAGGCGAAGCCGCGGGCACAGCTAGTATTTATTATAAAAATAGGTATCAGTCGTCTTTTCCTTAAAAGACATGCATTAAGATGCCTAAAAAAATATAAAGATAATTGTGAGCCATTTTCGTGAATAATTGAAACGAAGTTCCTTACGGCAGGCTTGACATTTGACTGGGCGAACTGAAAAAAATGTGATACTAAAACCGTAAGAAAAATATACATATAACGGAAGTGACGTAATATCAGTCACACGACTGTATAATATGACGTTTGTAAAACTAAAATATTACTAGGCAAAAATAAATAAAGACACGTTTTTTTATTTCACTTAATAGTTTGAATTATTATTATTATTTTTTTGTATGATTTATTTTATTTTACGGTATTTGTTATTTTCTAAAATACTAAATTTCCTTAATACTTTTTATGCACTTAATTAAAAACCAATCAACAAAATTAAAAAAAAAATCAAGAACTAGAAAATATATATAAAATTAGACAATTTTTCTTTTTTCAAAGTGTATTCCTTCTATAGTTTCCGAAGGAACTTCGTTCCTACCTGGTGCCCAATGACACCACATATTAAACTTTTTGAAAACACCCACATCGTTTTATTTAAAAACTTCATAATTTTATCCAAAGCACGCAAAACAATGCCAATGATTGAATTATTAAATGCTTGTCAACCACTGCAATTTTATCGCAACAACATAAAAAATCCATAAACGCCATAACTATAATGTTTTACGTATAAATGTTTGTATTTGTCTGACATTTTGTGTAATACGTTTATTTGAAGCTTTAAATACTATTGTAATGGAATAATAATGTAATCAATGAGAAACGTTATTGGTTAATGTTATGAAAAATAATTGAAAAATAAAACTACCACATTATACTCGTATGTCTCAGTATATGGAAGGTTAAAACGAATAATTTTAATGTTTTTTTATTATTAAGAATGAGACTTGACTTAACAATTTCCGTATCGCGTATTTTCGCGTATTTACTTGGCTCTTTTTTCGTCCGCCTACGTAGCTTTACTTGTAGATATAATTGAAATCGTTTTTTGTTTTCGTTTTCGTGCAAACAGTTATTTTTTTATATAACACATAATAAAGTAGTATTTTTAACAACACCAATTTTTCTGTTTATATATTTTCGTAAATATTGTCTTGAGAGAGCAAATTTTACGATTTTACGGAGTAGAGTAATTTTTTTTCTGAGAATGTCGCTAACTCGGTTACTGATAGTTAAGGTTTATGAGAAAAATAAATTATGTTAAAAATATTCGTTTGTATTAATAAAAAATCGCATAAAATAAATATAACGAATTTTAATTGTTTGCTCGCGAAAGAAAAAAAAGACTGAAAAGTAATACAATATAGGTAGTCAGTAAAAAAATCGATTAAATTCGCATTTTTAGGGATAACTCAAATAGTATTGGTCAAATCTCGATAAAATTTAAATGGGGCCACATTACCAGCACCAGCTTTCGATTACAAAAAGAATCATCAAAACGGATAGACCCAATAAAAAGTTATGAGACAATATACACGCATATAATAAAATACAGTTGGATTGAGGATCTCCTCCTTTTCTTAAAGTTGTTTAATTATCCATTATTAAGAACATCTGATAATATGGCCTCATCGTCGCGTGCGAAAATTAATACAATGTAAGAATTACTTGTAATTAAACATTTTTTACATAGCTTCTCAAAAATAATACCTAGCTATTTATATCCACAGAACCTCACTCGATCTCGTTCGTATCAAAAGTAGGTTTGAATTCAAAAATATGTAAAGTATTGTCGAAATATTGTTATAGAGATTGCATTCTCGACTATTTTTTAAATATTTTTCTTTGTGACGAACAAAAACAGACTATAAAGAAATACCCGGAAGAATTTTATTTTAAAATTAACGCTAATAGCAGTCCTAATAATTCTTGGATTTTAAACTGATTTTGACTATTATTATGAACTGAACTAAAATGTATTGTACTTTTAACGGGACTAGTAATTTTTTATTGTTAGAATTATTGTAGCCTACTTCTGTGTACAAACACACTGCATCAATAATAGCCTATTTTATTGTTTTTTTTTTTTTATAAATTGAAGAATTTCATAACAATAAACACACAAAAATAGCAATATTGTCTTGCTGTCTGACAACCACTAGCATGTAGATAAAAAAAAATTAAATTTTATCTACTAGTGATAACATTGCAACAGAAAAAAAAACTCTATATACCTATTATAAACATAGAATTGATTATTTAAGATTTGTGCAATAGCCTAAAAATATGTAAAAAGTTCCGCAACACAACAATGAGTTCAAGTTAGTCAACATTTATATTTTTTGTAGCTAAATATAAAGATATTAAATTTAAAAAGTTTTATAGATATTTGTATGTTTTCTATTTATACACACATCAAGACCATTATTTAATTATAGAAAAAACTTTTATTATAATAAAAGAGATTCTTTAAAAGACTAAGATAGAAGAAAAATTTGTTTCGAAGATTGATTAGAAGCATGAGATAATAATTACAGCATCTTACCTGTTTCCTCCTAAGAATTTTGGAAAATATCGTTTCGGTAAAAACATTGCAAATGCAGCCATGAAAACCCATAAAATAGCAAGCTCATCAAGTAATTGACCTAAAAATAAAAGTATTTTATTATCAACTGGCTAACAAGTCTAATTTATATTTATCATATATTTAAATGAAATATAAATTTAAGTTATACATACCCACTAAACTCAATGTTGCATGAAAATAAGCTGAACTAAGACCTACAACCATTAGAAGAACCCACAGAACATTTATGGCTGGATTGAAGAATTTGGCATATTCTTGAAATAAATGTATGAGTACTGGTGGAAATAAGAAAAACAGTACATTGCTGATCTGAAAAAATGTTTAATATAATGCGTAATTCTTGCCAAAATGTAGCAAATATTTTTTCAAAAGTTAATTATTTCTGCTCGTGATTTATGACATAATAAATATTATTTTATCGTGATACTTGGGTATTAATAAAGTTGTATTTTAATTATTATTTAAGTACTCACTGTATTCACAAATTCGGCTATATCTGGCGATATGGAATAGTTTGACTCGCACCAATCAACTGGTGAACTGCCACGTTCCAAATGTGACCACATTTTTTACTTTGTTTATTATAAACAAAGGCTTAATAAAACATATATTACTGACACATAATAAATTCTGCTGATAGAAATTATAACTACTTCGTTTCTTATTCTTGATTTTAAATTTTCTATAAATCACATAGAAATAATTTTAAGAACAGAATACGGAAAAAACAAAGGCAATGTTATTGACGCGAAACGTACTCTCGTCACTAAAGCGAAATCCGATATGGTATTTTATTTTGTTGTTACTTGTTTCTGGCTTGCGTATGTATTGATACTTTGTTACCTATATGTTTGTTATTATGACAATTTGACATATTACGCATTACGTCAAGGTTTCTGGTATCTTGAAATAACGCTGGCAACATTAATACAGTTATGTCAACTTTTTATTGGCTTAAAGGTCTAGATACCACGCCATAAACTCCAAAAAAAAAAATGTCAACTTTTAGGAATTATCGATATCGAATAGAAAAATTAAAAACATATTTATTTACATGACTTGAATATTTTATAAGAACTTTTTAACTTAAACCACCAAAAAAACTGAAAAACAGAAAATAAAAAAACCTTTTCATTCAACCTTAATAACTAAGTTCTTAAACTAATGTAAGTTTTATAATTACGTTATCGCCGCCAAAAAACCTAATATAAAACAATTATCTTTCTTAATATGGGAAATGTTAGGCTATAAACCAGAAAAAAATATTAACTAAGTAGGTATATGGCAGTATATAAACTTAACACGGGGAACAAGTACATATTTAAAATAGATATTTAATTAAATTTTGCCAAATTTATACTGCATTTTAATCGACACTTATAAAGAACCGTCAAATCATACATAAATAAAAATGCGAAAGTTTGTTAGGAGGGATGAACGTATGTTTGTAACCTTGTAACCCAAAATGTCACGCAAATAGTCCCAAACGGATTGTAATGAAAATTGGTACGAATTTTATTAGAAATCCAGATAAACATTTATGCTTCTTTATATTTTATCGCGATATAATATACCACGGATCGGAAATCACGCGAGTGAAACCGCGAGGAGCACCAAGTTTATTTTAATCAGATTCTTCTATAACATATCAATGCCCAGGCCACATTATAATAATGTTAATCATTTTAGCCTAGTGTGTACTTTCGGAATGCCCTTTGGCCATTATAGTACCCATATATCATAGATATGTGACAGTAAGATTTAAGGGGTTTTGTAAAATTTAAGGGGCTTAATTTGATCTAGGTCTAGCTCCAATTACCCAAAAGATAAACGGGTAAAATGTTTTTGGAGCTGAAACTATAGTCAATTGGATTGGATATTGACGTGACTGTCGATAATACAGTGCAACGGTATTACAGTACTCAGGGTTGGAACTTCATTACTGGACTGCTAGATGGCGTTGAAGTAGCTAGATTTTCGAGATTTTTTGATACACATTTTTTTTATTTTTCGCCAAAAAAATTTTTTTTCATTAAAAGTATCCTTTGTTACTTCTAATCCCCCCAAGAATATGTATACAAAGTTTCATGATGATCGGTTGAGTAGTTTTCGCGTGAAAGCGTAACAAACAAACTTACATTCACATTTATAATATTAAGATGGGATAGTATATATATATATATATATATATATATATATATATATATATATATATATATATATATATATATTACCCTCACATCATACACTTTTCGGATCGTGTTGGTAATTTTTAACCGACTTCAAAAAAGGAGGAGGTAACTCAATTCGACCGTATATGTATGTTCAAAGATGACTTCGTCGTTTATGAACCGATTTTGATAAAAAAAATTTTTGTTGGAAAGGAGATATCCCAAGTGTGTTACATAAAACCAGGATAAAGAAACTAGGATCTGATGGTGGAATCCCAGAGAACGACTAGTGCGTTTATTTATTTATTTTTTTGCGCTTTTCGTCGATGTAATTGAAGTGGTTTTTTTTGTTTGCGAGCAAACACAATTATAAATTATTATAATATTATCTAAGTATAAATTATTTTTATTTAAGAGGCTCCCCCTTCTCAATGACCTTGAGCATTTAGACTTTGCCACACCCCACCCACCCGCACTTCACCTGATCAGTATTACGTAAAGGTTATTAAACTCGGCCATCTACCGGCTCTAGCTTGTACTACTTAGGACATGCGATTGATCCGTTTCCTAGACCAAGAGCTTGCGTACAAGTTGTGATCATCCATAATTATTATTTAATTTTCTTCTTGTCGTGTCGATCATTTAGGCTATAAAATTATATTAATTACTAGTTGTTACTTGTTGTTCAGTTCGCAGTTATAAAATAAATAAATTTCTAAAATAAAAGTAGCTTAAGTTACTCCTTACTATATCAGCTATCTGCCAGTGAAAGTTCCGTCAGAATCGGTCTAGCCGTTTCAGAGATTAGGCGGAACAAACAGACATACAGACAGACAAAAATTGTCAAAATGCTATTTTTATGTATGTATCGTGTATACATCCATATGAATTTAGTAAAAAGCGGTTATTTTAATATTAAAAACAGCCGTTCCAATTTTATTTGTATAGATATACTAAATTTATATTTTATTCTATTATCGGCTCGGTGAAGATCGACTTTAGGTTCGGATCTTAGACCACAAACTAAGCAGCTTTACATTTACACAGCTCAAAATTAATAATTTAAATTATATTTTTATTTGAAGTAAAAACAATTGCAAAATTCAACAGTAAGTCTGTCTGTCTATTACATTTTCAGGTCTATCTTGGATTAAAAAAAGTAAATAGATTTGCGCGTAAGCAAGAGCAGTGTGCGATGGCGAGCGACACAAGTTCACCGTACAAAGGCCTGGCCGTCTGCCGCGAGCCGCCCGTCGCACGGCAAATAACCAGAAATTATATTTTTACGATTTTCTAATAAAATACAACATTTAATAAAAAACCTTTCTGTAGAATTATTAAGTACAGGATTCTTATTAATAAAAAAAAATATTTACTATTGTAAGTAGTAAAATTAGAAATCCTATACGATTTTTGTACGCGAAAGGAGGTCCAGGTAAACAATTATTTCTCTTTATTTAGAGAGTCTTATAAAATTATCTTACAGTCACATTATTAAACTGAATCCGAGTTACAACATATATTTATTTGATATTTTTAACGTAACTTTAACGTATACTTTATAGGCCCAGAGTGACGATACAGAATACCCATTAAAATCCAGCGCTGCCCTTATCTCTCTCATCGTCATAGCTGGACGCCACGGGATCACTTTCGCATGCTACCGCGACTCCCCGACGGTCGTCCTAACATCTGTGGGCCGCCTTCGTCCATAGAGTGCCCACGGGCACTGAAAGCGAATGGGAGGAATTATGCCTTTCTCCCACTCTATTGTGAAGGATGAATGAGCGCATAACGGCGTCCTCTTCCCCCTGGTCGCCTCCTGCGGAATAAGTTGGCGTGAGCGTCAGCCTCGCGTTGTCCCTCCGCAGCCTCCTTTAATCCCATGACCTTCTCGCAGAAGGAAGTTACGGCTGACCAGCACTTCTCGCTACCAACCATGCTGCGGGCGACGCTCGGCAACGACAGATCTTCACTTATTACGGCCACCAGGGCGCAGCGCTGTGACACAGTCCTCAAGAGTGGGACGCGCCGTATTTCTCGGCTCGCAATCTGATGAAGGTATTTACCAAAGCAACCGTGGTCGGTAAGTACCTGAGCGGTCTAAAGGATAGCACCCCGTGCCACCTATTGCCCCTCGACGAAAGTGAGGAGGTCTGGCGTCGCCAAACCCGCCACTGGAAATCTCTCAACCTTCATCCACCAATCGAGCAGGGCTCTCTGAGCCTGAGCCCTGATTCTACGTATTTGGTCCATACACGGAATTTGTCCTCGAGCTGGGAGGCACGAACGGTACCAGTACACTTCCGTGAGCACCTGCGCCTGGAGTTCCCAAGGTGAATCGCTCGCTAGAAGAGTTGCCGCCATCCATTACACCGTACGGTACCCACGTATGGCTCTTATCGCTAAGACAACGTCCTGTTACACCTAATTTTAACCGCTCTGGTGTAATAGATGCGAGATCTACAACACCAGAGCGGTTGCTGTAAATAAAAAAAACAACGTATTTTAGTAATTTCATTTCATAAAAATTCATATTTTTACACGTACCTACATAATTGATGAATAAGTTTAGTTTGTTTATAAAATAACATTATATCAATATTTTTACTGCATTCTGTACCTAGATAATGTTAATTATTACAATTAAATAAAGTTTATTCATTTTCTGAGTCATATAGATTTTTTCGCATTTTGGCATGGAAGTATCAAAAATTAAAAATATATCGTGATTATATGAATTTATGATTGCAAAATTTTCGTGCTTGTATAAATAGATACAATCAAACATTCTTATTCAATTTAAAATGGACAACTTCGATTGTTGGAGCAGTGTCAACAGAGAAATAATGAGGGGAATAAAATTACGAGAAGAAAAAATCAAATTCTGCCCCATACCAAAAGAGTACGACAAAGTAGATATTGATTTAAATGAACCATCATGCTCGAACTCAGCTCCTTGGCAAAACCTTTTATGGTATGTTTTTTATCGGAAAAAAGAAAAAGTTATTTCTGTTACATCAAGTTAAAAAATAAGCGCCTCACACTCAACGGTCACATTAGGATGTTTCCCTCTATCGGGGATCGGAAACACACACAATACACAAATAAAAACGCCCAGAATACCTTATAAATTATACTTATCAAATGCGAAAACTGATAATAAAATTAATTCAAATACTTACTTATAGAACTCTAATTTGGACTTAAATTTAATGAACACAATTTCTAGTGATCGTAGGAAGGATGAATTACAAAGATTTTCCAATAATTTTACAAATATTCGACGAAACACAAATATAGCGAAAAAAAGAAAAAATCTTCAGATAAATAAAACGTTTCGTCGCAACAAAAACAGATGTCCCTTGAGAGTAGCTGAATTGTCTGTGCCATCTAAACGACACTGCTTGGAAACTTGGAGAAACAATAAAGATATCCTTCCTTGTTTCATGGTACACCATAGATTACTTACATAAAAATTTTGTTTCTAATCATAAAAACTGTATATGTGTATTGAGGCCTTCGTTTCTTGTAGGTAGAAAGATTGCGACAAATAGTTATGGATGAAAAACCAATCGTAAATATACATTACGCAATTAAGTGTTTTAAAAGGGAAAAGAAATCAAACCCTCGGTAATATACATTTATTTGTGAATACCACATACCTACCTATTAGTATTAAAGAGAATAACAACAAAATATATACTTACTAATTTTTGACAATAATTTATAGGTCACCCTCAAAAAGAGAAAAAAACAAGCATCAGGACCGCATTAGATTATTTTGTGCTTTATTATCATATAAAATAATACAAAAGTTACAGCGACCGCTTAATTTAACATTAAATTCCGAGTAAGATCACTGCTAACTTTAACCACTACCCTACTACGAACGTCATTATAACTGTATCATTATAACTGTTGTTGAACTGTTTATAACTATTGTCATATAACAATTTTAGGTTGAAAACTTTATCTCGTGTAATCGACAATGAAATGACAAATATTTTGGACAACATTAATAAATCTAAACGAAATGTAAATAAAATACAAATAGAAATAGCTAATAAGGCAAGTGTTATAAGGGAGTGTTATCCACATAAGAACATATCTACATATCAAATAGTTCGGAGATGGATACAAAAAATATTGGTTGAATTTGTTTATTTTAAGCTCCACAAAAATAAATAATACTTACCTATGTATTCATGAGCTGCTAAATAAAGCACAACGACACATTCCTGTGTCTTTACCTAGATAGCCAACTATACATAAATATTATATTAATACTAGCTGTTCCCGCAACTTCGTCCACGTGGAATTTAACAAAAAAGTTATTGTTATGTTCACAGAGTTATAAAATAAATACATTTTTAAAATAAAAGTAGCCTTAGTTACTCCTTACTACATCAGCCAGTGTCAAAGTCCCGTTAAAATCGGTCAAGCCCTTGCAGAGATTAGCCGGAACAAACAGACAGACAGACAGACCGACAGACAAAAATTGTAAAAAAATGGTATTTTGATATACGTATAAAAGTGGTAATTTTTATATTACAAATATACACTCCAATTTTATTTATCTGTATAGATGTATAATATACGCTAATTCGCAATGGAGTTACGAAACTGATCGCGCTTTAATTCCTTGCACCTTAATATTTACTTATTAAAAATAGTAAACATTCTGATGCAATTAGAGCTGTTTGCAATTGTAACCAGTCATTGAAGTCTGAAAATTTATTTATTTGTATAATAAATTAATTATACATGTAGATAATATTTGATTATTTCTATTTTAAAGATTGCTGTGTGGATTGCTAATGTACTTGAAGAGTCTAGTTATAAATTGTTATTGGAAGAATTTGAAGGTATGGTTGTAACATCACTTACACACTTTAAGTATAGGTTAAGGACCTACATAGGTACAATATACCTTAAGTATACGTAGAGCGGTTAGATCAAATATAAACAAAATAAAATTTTTAGAACTCAAAGAAAAAGAGGGACCGGTATGGGATTTGATTGATGCATTAATAGATAATGTTGTGGTAAGTTTAAAGTAATTCTACCAATAAAAAGATATTTTTTAAAGTATATGTGTAATGTAATGCGACGCTAAAACCCATTTAAGGCAATCTGTAAACCGGAGAGCACTGTTACTTCCACTGCAACTGTATCAAACGTGTCATCTTTTTCAAAACCTATTGTTAATAAGGCTTCAAGCTTAACAGTAAAAGAAGAAACTATAGGCTTACTCGATTACAATAGTCCAAATGTATCAGATATTCAAAAAGTACATAAAAATGATTCGATAATATCACAAATATTAGATAAAATTTTTGGTAAGGAAGCTCTAGATTTTAATGAAAATATAATTAATGACAATGACAATACAAATAAAGATTCTGATAAAGAAAATGTTGATAACCGTAAAGCTATTGAAAATTCAGAAGGATCTACACTTAAATATAAAGATACAACAAACAAAAATGAAGATTCACAAACATTTTTAGCTGAAAATGATTTAATTAAAAACAATTTACAAATCTTTGATGGGATTAGTACTCACATAGTTTACAAGGATAGTGCAGAACATGTTAATACTACTCTAAACGTAATAGATGTCGAAGAAGATGCGTCAACGCTAATGGACACTAATATAGATATAAAAAATAATATTGACTCAAAAAGTGCAAACGAAGATACGGAAACTACTGAAAATCAAATAGAAGTTCAAAGTGAAGACACGCCGGACGATAGTATTAAAAAAGTAAAATTTTCTAATTTAAATATCGGTAATAACTTATAATAGTGGTATTTTGTCTTTAAATAAAATTGTTGTTAAAATATTTGTTAGAGTTAACCATACAGTATACTTTAGATATTTTATATAGCTCTCCGTGACAATATACTTAATTATTCTTTTAGGATTCAATGTAAGAAAAAAAAGCAGAAACAAAGAAAGGTAAATATGTATCCAATTACGCCTTGTTACTCTAAGAGTGAAAAGTAATAAGTACTAATATTTTTCAGTGACGTTCCTCATCGAGAACATTATGATAACATGCTAATCAAGTTATCTAAAGATGAAAGAATAACATCTGAACTACAAGTTGCTTCGCCAAATGAACATTTACTTAGTACGTGTACTTACCTACCTTTTAGTACCAATACTTATAAAAGTTGTGTTGTAGTATAACTAAAGCACAACGTAAGGAATAGTTTTTGTTTTATATCCACATTTATGAAAATAGGTGACGCCGACGAATCGTGGCCTGAAAATTTACATTTTCCTGTATTAAAGGCTACAGTGAGCGTTAGTAAATCGGTTTTATCGCTAGGAAAAATTTTTGAAAATGACGAAAGACAATTTGAATCTACTGAAAAAGATATTTATGCTAATGATCATACAAATACACTTACTACAACATTATTTCCTGATTGTATCATCAATGACACAGAAAAACATAAAAATATAGAATTACGTGGTACTGAAAATATTTCATCTAAAACCAATGAATGTCATCATAAGAACGACGCTAATAATACTTTTACTGAAATTAAACAACAAGAAAAATTATCAAAAACGAAAACAACTCAAATGTCTAATCTCGCTTTGAATATGATTCTTGAACATATGCCAGTAATAGAAATAAAACCAAACGAACAATTTAATACTATAAAAATTACTTATGAAAAATCAGTTCAAACGGAAGATGATTGGAAAAAGCATCGTAAGTAATACATATAATTAATTCTAACGTGGAAAATTAATTGACATGTGAATTTACTACCTTTTAAATTATTATAATAAAAAAGTTAAATGCACTTTCGCATGCACTTAAAAATCAGATCCCTGAAAGCTGTCTCTGATTGGGGTGACGCAAACCTGGTCAAGTTTAACGCCTCTATGACCCAGGCGTGTCTATTTTCGGCAAAGCGGAGTCTTTTCCATCTGACTACCTCCTTCCGAGGTGTTCCCGTGCCCATAACCGGCCACCTGGAGCTTCTTGGCGTTACTTTGTTATCCACCTTCAATTTTGGCTCATACATAGAGGCAAAGGCTCAAACAGCTGCCAAAAAACTTGGCCTCCTCTCGAAGGTGAGACAGTACTTCACTCTGGAACAGCTTCTAAATTTATATAAAGCGCAAGTTCGATCATGCATGGAGTACCTACTGCTCTCATTTTTGGAATGGCTCAGCCAAGAACCAGCTGGAGCTTCTTGATTCAATTGAGAGACGAGCCAGGAGGCTCATCGGTGATGATGCACTGGTCACCGCAAAGCTGCAAAACTTGCATCATCGGATTAGGGTAGCCGGCCTGTCGGTTTTTTATCGGATATACTTCGGAAAGCGTGCGCAGGAACTCCATGACCTGATTCCCCCCTTCCCCTTCCATCATCGTACAACCAGACGCTCTGCGTTACGCCACCCTTATATGGTTGACATTCCCCCTATACGCACCAAGCATTTCGCTAGTACATTCTTGATCCGTACGGCCAAAGAATGGAACTCTCTACCAGCGTCTGTGTTTCCGGAAAACTATAACCTGGGGATCTTTAAGTCGCGAGTGAATAGGTTACTTCTCGGAAAGCGTGCTCCATTTAAGACCGGATTTTCACTAATCATCAGGTAAAATAGTGGTCAAACGTAAGCCTATCATTGTATAAAAAATAAAAAGTCACAGAACACAATACAATTTTCGAGGGTTTCCCTCGATTTCTCTGGGATTCCACCATCAAATCCTGGTTTCTTTATTCTGGTTTTATGTAACACACTTGGGATATTTCCTTTCCAACAAATTTTTTTATCAAAATCGTTTCATAAACGACGACGTCATCTTTGAACATACATATACATATACGGTCGAATTGAGTTACCTCCTCCTTTTTTGAAGTCGGTTAAAAATTACCAAAACGATCCAAAAAGTGTATGATGTGAGGGTAAAACGTTATTATACATGGGACTTTGGCTATTGATACATAAAATATTTGAAAAGCAGCGGCTATGAAACCACCATATTTATTATATTACTACGAATTTTTGAATTATTTTTAATTTTAGTAAATATCATATATATAATTTAAATATCTCGTGTTTTCAGAAATGATTTTATCTGAAGAAGTTTTCACAAACTTAAAACATTACAAAGAATCAAAAAATTCGTCTCAATTATTATGCAGGTGTACCGATTTCATAGCAGGTTCGTTCATCAAGTTGTATTGAAAGTTTTAATTCGATTTTAAATGCGTCGGTGTTGCCTTCAAACTTTAACCGTAGATTCAAATACGAAATTTTATTTCATCAAAAAGCGCTATGTAAATAACACAAATAGTTTAGTATTTATGTTATGTACCTATTGCGCGACATTTAAAACATCTAACGTGTAACTGACACAATAAGTAAACTCCAATTAGCAATCTTTTAAAGTCAATCCAAAACAAAAACTAATATGTAAGATATTGAGGAGTTAAGAGTAAAATTAATTTTCCTTTTTTTAACCCCCGACGCAAAAAGAGGGGTGTTATAAGTTTAACGTGTCTGTATATCTGTCTGTGGTATCGTAGCTTCCAAACGGATGAACCGATTTTCGTTTAGTTTTTTTTTTTTTTTGTGTAATAGATAAGTTTACCCCGAGTGTTCTTAGCCATATCTCATGAAAATCTGTTCAGCCGTTTGAAGATAATCGGCTCTTTTCTAGTTGATTAGGAGATCTGACTAGCTTTCTTATGTACTATCGATTCGAAATTTGGTACCGTGCTAGTTCAATGATATTGAAAGTATATGGTAAGATAATAATGACCTGATCAGCCGTTTCAAGATCCTCAGCTTTTTAATAGTTGATGAGGGGATCGACTACCTTCCATACGTCCTATAGATTCGAAATTCGTTAAAAATTAAAACTAATATGATATCTACCTAGTACCTAAGTAACTTATTAACTCAACTAACTTATCACTATAAACCTTCAAAATATTTATACCTACTTTAAAAAGGACAAAATAAAAGTAAAATTATAAAATGTTAAAAACCCCCGACACAAAAAATTAATCCTAAAACTAACAAATAATATAGTGGGGGTTTTTAAAATTTTTAATTTTATTTAACCATTCCTACGGAAAAAAAATCTCATAAAACCTTATAAAACATGAATAAATGCAGATCAAATTCTCATAGATTTGATAACTCGGGATTATAAGAATTTGGTCTGCATTTGTCCATGTTTTATAAGATTTTTGCATAGGGTTGTTTATATTGTTATATTATATAGGATATAATACGAAAAGCATTGAAGTTCAGAAATGGTGCAGAGGCTTAGAAAACGTAATGCATAATTTGGAATTGTGGACGGATTGGTTGGAAAAGACGTGTAGTTATATCATTTTCTTAAAGAAAAAAGGTATGCTGAAAAAGTGAAAAAGGTCGTGTTTTGATTAGGTCCTAATGCATTCTATAGAAGAGATATATTTCTATAGAGAATGATATATCATTCTCTCCTATACATTTATCGTGACGCATTTTTCGGTTTACCCAGTTTCAAATCACAACGACAGAAGTTTTACTTCAAAAAAAAAACTGTTACTTTTTTATTCGAAAAAGGTTTGCGGTTATTGTAATCTATGGATCAGGGCCGGATCTACCATAGCAGCCCCAGGGCTCCGTGGATTCAAGATAAGTCAAGTCAAAGTAAAAAACAGGCGATAATGCGAAAGGATCCATAATTTTATAAAATTAAACAGATCGTATGGATTACAGCTATGCAAATCCAACAATTAATCAAACCCATCTAATTCATTTAATCCAAGTCTATGTTTAGGTGTTAGCACATACTTCGAACCGACAGTTTAAATGTTCGGCTGCCATTACACATTCATCTCAATCGGGGTCAAATTAGGTGAGCCCCTAAGTAGTAATAGCCCAGGGTGCCCTAAACTCACGGTCCGGTCCTGCTACGGATGCCTGAACACCAGGAGTATTATATGCGTGTCGCCGAGCCCACCTCACTGTCACACAGCGAAACTGTTACCTTACCGACATAGAGAACCACAATACTTGGAAGCTGTATCACAGGTTTTGAGCAAGATGTTTGCTAGTTACTGCACTAAATACTGTGCAAAACTAATGTAGGTACTAGTTTTGATGGTCAGGTAAGATAATAGGAAAATGAAATAGGAATCAAGGAATAAATTCCTAAAATTGTAATAGTCACTACAGATCAGCATTTGGGCCATAGGATGATTATAGGAAAAAGTTGAATGAAGAACAAATTAAAATCGTCAATTTAATTAAAACGACGCGTTAAAATTTTAACAAAATTTTTTTTAATACAGACATCAAGAGACAATTTGACAAACAAGACAGTATTTATATATGGATGAAATTAAAATATTATGTTGATTCTGATTCCATCATTTGGCAAAAAGTAACCAAAAAACTTACAAGTGGAGTTAGTAGATATAGGACTTATTATGTAAAACCCAAGGTAAGCTTGATTTATTAACTGTTTTTAAAAAAAATATTTCTAGCCTCTAGCTTAGTGTTTACTTTAAAAACACACGTCACTAATAATTAAGAAATACGTAAGTTATGATTTTATCGTGACATAAATTTATGCTGCTTTTACATATATGATTTATTTTCACTTTTTTATGATCCATATTTACAACTAAAGTTCCCAATCATCTAAAAGGTTTACATTTACATATCACATACTTTAATCCTAACTTTTTATTACTTTATGTCATTTGAAATGGACATTAATTTGATTGAAATCATATTTCCTAATGTATGAATCTCGACAAGCAGTAAAAATCCATTTTTCATTAAAAGCTATGTCCCTTATGCCGTCATAGTCTGGACCTGTAAGTTGAACTCTGGTAGAATACCAAGCTTCTTGTAAAGAGAGAACGGCGCAATTGCCATCTTGTCTTCCAACAATAAACAGCTGATTAGGTAACGCTGCAATACTGAGGATTGAACTCTCTGACTCATAAATTTCTCTTGTTACAGATCCATCTTTCAAGTTGAGTAGAGTTATCTGAAATCATTTTTGCGAATTTAAAATTTCTGTATAAATATAATTATATATGTTTATGTCTTATATTACAATAGACCACCACAACAATGTTGTGATTACAAAGTTCCATTCATGTCGACAGTCGTGATTTCAATTACCAATCCCAACAAGTAATCTAATGTGTAAAAATATTGGTTGTGTTTTGTAATTCTCAAGGTGTACCTTCGGTGACTCGAAAACGACATAAAGACATTGTTAAAAACCTCTTACTTTTGGATGATAATTTAATAAATATCTCATTGCTTTTTTACATTATTACGAAATTTCATATAGGTATTTTAATTAGTTAAACAGAGAAATAAATATTTTACATTACCTTCCCATCACTGCCCCCTACAATAATAGTTTGATCTATGATGACACATGCGTTGCAGGCAGAACTAAGTTGCTTTCTAAATACTTCTGCCCTTTTTGCAACATGAGCACATATTACGAGGCCATTTTCACAACCAACTACTAGAAGTTTATTACCAGTAGCTACCTGTAAAAAATAAACAAAAGTTTATTTTTCACTAAAAGTTATAAATAATAAAAATCCTTCTCAATAAAACATTTTACATTAGTATATTTTTATTGAATATAATGAAAATATTATTTAAAAAAAAAGTGTTTGAGACAAATATTCCTCCGATTGAAATCTCTCAGAAAATATGATAATGATAAACAAAATTATACCAAGCCAGTGCTTGTCATTTTAATTTGATCGAGATCTGACTAGTAATTTTTGAGTTATCCCTAATAATGAGTATTTAATTGAATTACTGCCTACCTACACTTTATAAATGGTCAATGTAATTCTGCAATGGTTTCTTGAAAAACTTATGAATTAAAAAAAGGGAATGGAAAGCATCAGTTACCTCTCTTTCATTTTCAACTGTAATTTCGTCGCTAGTTTCAGCTAGAGCACAACAATTAATCGGTCCCTGTGCTTGAAGAACATTGCCTAGACACTTGGATTCACCGACATCCCACAACTTTGCTGAACCATCTCTGCAAATTAACATTTTTAATGAAATGAAATGTTACTACACTCTCGAATGCAGTCAATACTAAAATTATAGTTAGTTTTACTATATAACAATAGTTAACTCTTCTTAATCACCAACACAACTACTATTTTTACTACACTCTTAAAAAAAGAAAAGTTCATCACCAGCACAAAATTAATTAATAATCTTTTTATTTATATATCTATCAGAATGTTTTACAAATTTCACATATTTCTAATATTTTTATAAATTAGAGTAAAATGTAAAGGTACCTACAATTAGGGTAGGTAAATACTAAATATATGAAAATTAACAATTACAATGTAGGGTAAAAAATGCTAATTCTTACTTGCTAACCGATATGACATTCCTCCCTCTATCAACAATGCATGTATCTGCTACAGACATTGTATGTCCTTTAAGTGTGACTGGGTTTATTCCAGATTTTGCACAAAAGATTTTGCAGGATCCGTCAGATCCCGCAGATAATACAACTATACCAGAGGGGAAGAACCTGCATTTGTATATGGGGCCTCCGTGACCTCTCAGATCTAAAAGCTGCTCATCTAGAAATATGTTTATTTTTATTATTATCCTAATAGACTTTTTGTGAAGGAAGGGATAACACAGTTCCACTACCACCTTGGAACTTAAAAAGCCAACTGATGGCGGGATAACCATTCAACTGCTAGCTTTGAAATACTCAGACCGAAGATGGGCAGCAACGCCTTAGGTGCAACAAAGCCAGCTCTGCGATCACCAACCGCCAGTCCTGCGTCTGTCCAGCGTGGTGGCTATGGGCAAAACAGACGAGTTCAGACCAATTTTGGCGCGAACTCGTGGAGGCCTATGTCCAGTAGTGGACTGCGATAGGCTGAAGTGGAGTGGGAGACTTTTTAGTTAATTTAAATAGTTTTTTAAAACCAGATTATTAATTTAAAATCTTACTTGTTCTGCTGTCCCAAACAAATAATTTATGTGCCTCACAAGAAGACACCACTAATGCACTTTTAGCTGCAGCAACAGATAGCACTGCTCTATTGTGAACTTTATGTGCCTTTGTTTCAGGAACAAAAGCTACTATTAGACCAGAGGCATTATGTTTGAGTACTAAACCTAATCCGCTCAAAGAAATCATTTGATAAGTAGGGGATATAGAGATTTGTAAAGTCCTTTCGTTTTTATTTACTGATGTTTTTATCATCTCATGGATACCTCTTTGATTTAAATATTTTGCACATATCCAGACTTCTTGATGTGGAAACCTGCGTATACATTTTATTTAATAAAAACATTTAAAAAAATAATTAACACAACATACCTATATTCTCAAGAAATACAAAAAAATACAATATACTTACAGTAAAACTTTATTCCAATTACTTTGTATATGTATAACTGGTTTTTGAGCAGACATTATTTATTGCTTTTTACAAGTTATAAAATTATTTCAAAAAATATATTACTAATAATTTAAGTTTTTTTCAAACTACCTATCAAATTTACCTTAAATATTTAAGTTTGCAGTCAGTAAATTATGATCTATAACATTTTAATTTAACAATTAATTATAGTATTTAAATAATCTACTTCGATATCACTTGAAAATCGAAAAATATCGCTTAGGACCACTTAGGACTTTTGAATTCAATGATTATCTATGTTCAATGAATTCAATGATTTATCTTAATTATGATGACACAGGGATACCTGTTTCTAAAATATATTTTTTCCCCAAAATTTATTCCGATAAGAAAAAATATACATTAAGTTTTTTTAAATAACGATTTGTCGTTGGATTTTTTAATTCATTAGCGAACCCAATTTTTTTAACCTTTCTTCAACTTCATTTTATTTAATCATTCTGTTAGTTAACATCAGTAGGGAATCATCTCTTTTTAAATATATGTTTAATTGTAATTTAAATTAATAAAGTATTATAAGTCAATTGCTTTTTTTTGGCATCTGCGGCTGCAACAATCGTAACTACATTAAAAATATTTTCGGGTAAGTAATTTTATCAACACGCGCACAGTTTTATGAAGTATTCTTGGATATATACAGGGTGTGGCGTAAATAGTGGTCCACCGTTAAGGATTCGATAAACCAGATAATTTACTATAACATATTACAATTTTATCCATTTTTACCCAAAGGTTCCAGAAATATTTTTATTTTTTATTTTTTTACGATATTTGTACCCCTTGTTACAAATTTGGTTGTAGTTTTAATAAATACCATTATTTTTTCATTTTGATTACTGGTAATTACTGCTGAATACTAGAGCTAACGTTAAATAACATGTTTTTAATGTAAATTTAAAGCTTTTGAAGAAAAAAATTGGTTTTACTCTACTTTTAACCCAAATTGTTAACATATCATGCTAATTCAAGAGCGATTTTTGTAAAAAAAATGTACTAAGCTGTCAGTGCCCATTCATTTAAAAATATGCCTACCAAATACCAATTTCAAAATGGTATCACAATAGCAGATCCTTTTGTTTAACAGAAAGATATCCAATTTTAATTGAAGAAAAGAAGATTTTCATTAAAATACATTTTAAAATTTAGTTGCGTTAATACTTATGATTTTTGTAAAAAAAGTAACTAAACTGTCAGTGCCTATTCATTTTAAAATATTCCTACTAAACACAGATTTTAAAACGATTTGCCACCCCATTAATAAAAAAAAATTATTGCAATTTTAATTGAAAAAGACTTAAAATAAAAAATAAATTACTACTGTTAGAGAGTGATCTTGGCCTAACTTGTAAATTAGAACAAGGCATTAAAAAAAAACAAGTCATACTGTCATCGTTTATTATTATTCTTTGACATGATTACAAACACTGTAAAAATTACACCAAATGCTCGAAATGGCCACCATTCGCAGCTATACATGCTCTGCAACGTCGAACAAACGACCGTCTAAGTCGTCGAGCAAACTCGCTCTCGCTCTTTAAAAAAAAAAAAAACAAGTCATACTGTAATCGTTTATTATTATTCTTTGACATGATTACAAACACTGTAAAAATTACACCAAATGCTCGAAATTCCCCTCACTCGCAGCTATACATGCTCTGCAACGTCGAATAAACGACCGTTTAAGTCGTCGAGCAAACTCGCTCTCGCTCTTTTTTTTAATGCCTCGTTCTAATTTACAAGTTAGGCCAAGATCACTCTCTAACAGTAGTAATTTTTTTTTTATTTTAAGTCTTTTTCAATTAAAATTGCAATAATTTTTTTTATTAATGGGGTGGCAAATCGTTTTAAAATCTGTGTTTAGTAGGAATATTTTAAAATGAATAGGCACTGACAGTTTAGTTACTTTTTTTACAAAAATCATAAGTATTAACGCAACTAAATTTTAAAATGTATTTTAATGAAAATCTTCTTTTCTTCAATTAAAATTGGATATCTTTCTGTTAAACAAAAGGATCTGCTATTGTGATACCATTTTGAAATTGGTATTTGGTAGGCATATTTTTAAATGAATGGGCACTGACAGCTTAGTACATTTTTTTTACAAAAATCGCTCTTGAATTAGCATGATATGTTAACAATTTGGGTTAAAAGTAGAGTAAAACCAATTTTTTTCTTCAAAAGCTTTAAATTTACATTAAAAACATGTTATTTAACGTTAGCTCTAGTATTCAGCAGTAATTACCAGTAATCAAAATGAAAAAATAATGGTATTTATTAAAACTACAACCAAATTTGTAACAAGGGGTACAAATATCGTAAAAAAATAAAAAATAAAAATATTTCTGGAACCTTTGGGTAAAAATGGATAAAATTGTAATATGTTATAGTAAATTATCTGGTTTATCGAATCCTTAACGGTGGACCACTATTTACGCCACACCCTATATACTATTAACCTCTGTTAGACCGGACCCCACCGAGCGCGAGCTCAGGTAGTCTCCCGCGGGTTTGAATTCAACCCTAGCACTCAGCTCCCTCTCTTCCCGTGGGTGTCGTATGAGGTGACTAAAGGATAACATAGTTCCACTACGACCTTAGAACTTAAAATGCCGACCGATGGTGGGATAACCATCCAACTGCTGGCTCTGAAATACACAGGCCGAAGACGGGTAGCAGCGTCTTCGGTGTGACAAAGCCAGCCCTGCGGTCACTAACTTACCTGCCCAGCGTGGTGACTATGGGCAGCACACATGAGTTCACGCCATTTTTGGGCGCGAACTTGTGGAGGTCTATGTGCAACAGTGGACTGCTATAGACTGAAATGAAGTGAAGTGAGTGACTCAGTCTACCGCAACGCGCGCACGGCACTGACACGGCATCTTCCGCGTAACATATTACGCAGGAGATGCCGTGTCAGTGCCCTTATCAATAAGCAATGTAATAAGCGCGCGTTACCTAAGACGTAGTTTTTTGCTCATAACTCATTAGTTTTTACACTTAGAACAAAAACGCTTATATTATTTTGAAGGGTATGAACTAAGCTTTAATTTACAAACATAAATGCGTAACATTTGATAGAAAAAAAGAAAGAATGCTCTAAGCGATCGTCATGCCACTCATGCCTCTGGCGGTTTTAACCATTAAGCCAACGTACCCCCACCATTGCAGTTTCCCGACCTGTGCAATTAGACCATGATTATTATACAGCTGTAAACTATTTTAAGCTCTATTGTTTTGTCCCTGTTATTGTTGTCATTATTAGTTTTACTGATTTTTATTATATTTTCTTTTGGAGAGACCTTGACTTATTATTAATTAACTACTATTCAACAAAAAGATTTGAAATCAGACATTAGAAAATAAGTACAAAAGAGATATGAGCCATCACATAACGGCTGGCAGCTGATGTGAAGCATTTAACAAAACGTTTTTTTTTTTTTATATACAAAAAATTTTAATTCAAAAATCTATGTATTCTATCTCTTTAAATATCTATACGTGAAGCAAAAACTATGAAAAAGGGGTACCTTTATATGGAAATTGCGATTGAGAAGTATGAAATTTCGCACACTTATTGTTTATATAGAGTTAATTGTGTTTGCAGGCAAACGAAGAAAAACCGCCTTCAATTATATTGACAAGTAATACAACGTAGGTAGACAAAAAATTGTCGAGTAAATACGCATTATCAAAGATTACTCCAAAAGTTGTAATCAGATCTCGATGAAATTAAAATGTGACCACATAATAAACATCGGCTTTCGAATTAAAAATCATCAAAATCGGTACACCCAGTAAAAAGTTAAACGGCTTTTCGAGAGCTTCTCTCAATCCCATCCTATCATCCCATCATCAGATCCTGGTTTCCTTATCATGGTACCAAACTTCCTTATTTCCTTTCTAACGAAAAAAAATCATCAAAATCGGTTCATAAACGACGGAGTTATCCCCGAACATACATAATATATATATATATATATATATATATATATATATATATATATATATATATATATATATATATACACGGTCGAATTCAGTAACCTCCTCCTTTTTTTGAAGTCGGTTAAAAAAGTACAGAATGCTTATTTTTTTTTTGATTATGCATAAATATATATTAAATCGATAAAAAAACAACACACTACCATGTATTTGACACACACGCATAGTTTTTGAAAAATTAAAAAAAATAGATTTTTATTTTCATTATTTTTTGGTTTTTTTCTTAAAATTTTTAATTATGGTCGAATTTCGACCACTAGTTTCTTTAAAATCGTGACAACTTAATTTTCGTATAGTAGTACTGTAACATATATTCCATTATATAGCGTGGCAATGCCACCACGGCCTATATCGCCATGCCAACAATCAGGTTTACAGATTACAGGTAAAACTTGTTTAGCTCCTACAGTAAGATAGCGTTTACTAACTCATACTTCCCTCTCAACCTCCGTTCGCCTTATCCAATCATACTTTTCGTAACTGCCCAAGTCAAGCGTGCCTAAAGAAGTTTTACTTCAAAAAAATACCCATAAGTCCATAACCCAAGTCCTAAAAATATGAACCTCTAAAAATACACAGAATCAGCCTTTAAATTATAACTTTATATCTATATTCTTTATTGTCTGTTTTAACTTTGACACACTCTTGACTTTGACGTTTGATGATGTCTAATTAGTGACAGACTAAAGTGGGCGAATTTCTGTTTTGCTTTTGTCTACAAGGTCTTGATAATTAAGAGTAAATTAAAACAAATAATTTCTGTTTTAAGAGTTATGATAGTTTATAATTCATTATACAACGAAAATGCATTTTTCTATTCCTGATTTGCAACAATTTCGCGACGATAATGGGATTGCTTATACGGTTAGTTTTATATTTTACAAAATATTTAAATGTTGTGTATATCATAAAAATTAAACGTATAGTTATTACTAAATAATTATAGTAATTTTAACTTAAAAGCAGTATATTTTGCGCAAATCATTTATATATTAATTATGTTTTTTGTTGTTTAAGGGCTTTAACATCTATATTGATGGGTTTTTTCATTGTACCGCGCGGTATAAACAATTGCTCAGCCTTCACGAGCAATTGCAGGCTCAGTACCCGCATTCTAAGCTTCCAGCATTCCCGTCAAAGAAATTATTCTTAACTAGCTCTCAGTTGGAGGAGAGGCGTATCTTATTAGAAAAATATATACAATTGGGTAATCTATAATAAATATCCATTTTCAAATTATTCTTATCAACTTTTTTGAATTATTTTCAATAAAAATTGCCATTTTTTTTTTTAGTTGGACAAAATCCTGTGTTTGCAAATTCGGGCATTTTAATCACATTCCTTTTTTCGGCTCAACAAGAAACTCACTCTGTTCGAGTTCATGTAGTAGATATAGAAATTTCACTAATGAATGGCTATAGAATACCACTATCAGTGTCATCTGTGGATTCTTCTAGTACTGTTTTAGATATTGCTTGTAATTATGTGAATTTATCAAAAGACTTAACAAAATATTTCTCTTTATACCTGTTTAACTGGAGCTGTGCTAAAGATGGCCAACCTTGTTTGAAAAAACTAGAAGATTATGAATCTCCATACATATCACAGAAGTATGTAAGGCCAGATGATAAAATTGTTTTGAGGAAAAGGTTAGTGATAATTTATATGTGCTCTGCATATTCTCCATGTTTATCTATGTATTATAGGAAATAACTAGCTAACAAACTTTGTATGGCAATTTTTTCGTGAATTTATAATTACATATATTGAAATAAAATATAGCCAATATTTTAAGTTGGACAAAGTTACATATCTTGGCAAAATTTTACATATATATAGATTAATGTCAATAGGATTTTTTTATATATTAAATAAATTTGCCAAACACTCACAAATGACACTTGTAAACAAATATCTTAAACTTAAACTTACATAAACTTAAATATATTTACTTAGACTTAAATATATATTTTTTTTTTTCTAAATGCAACAGAAATTAAAAATTGTTCTAAGTGTGAGTGATTGAATTCTTGTTTTTTTTTTGTATTGATTAAAATACCTACTTAAATTGCTGACATTGGTGCTTTACCTTAACTGAACAAAACTATACATATTAGAAAAAAAAGAAAGAAGAAGAGAAAAATACATAATTATGTAGAATAAATCTTACATGAAATGAAACTGTTGTTGGGACATTCTTTTAAGTAAGTGATTTACCTGTGGACTTGTGGACAGGATGTCACATTACTTTTTTTTTTTTACTAATGATATATTCTTAATTCAACTTGTCATTTACAGCTACTGGGATCCATGTTATGATATGGACTTAATGATAGATAGGGTCTCTTTAGACCTTCTTTATTTACAATTAATTGAGGAGTTAGATTTGGGTTGGATAATAGCTGATCAGCAAACTAAAGAGATACTCTCATCGTTTGAAGCTCAAAAGCAAAAAAGAGAGGTAAGATATTCAATCCAATATTTAATTATTTTTTTTTATATTATAATGTTGTGTTCCAAATGTTGCCTGGAAGAGATTGCTTTTAGTGATAGGGGTACCTATGTTACCTTATTTACTGTTGTGACTTTTTTTTTTTTGTATTGCTGTGCAAGAATTTGAATAAATAAGTATGTTACTTTTAGGCCACTTTTAAACTCACTTAATTATATATGTGATATAGACGGAACATTTATGTGTATGAGAATGTACCTATCAAAATGAATTTTTATTTTAAAATTTTATAAAATGTAGTACAGATTTATTCCATTCTATTAAAATGATAAAACAAAGAAAACTTAAGCTAATAATGTCCAAGTGACAGATAAAAAAAATTAATTTTGTAAAATGGGTCTTTCTAATAATTTCAATATTCTGTATATTGTCTTCAGCTAAGAATTCTAAAGCTTGAATGATTCTGCATGTTTGAGATTAAATCTCGTCATAACCTCCAAATGAGTCTGAATGTAATTTAGCACATAAATGGCTTATAATCAATATATCCAACACTGTTATTTTTATCCTGAAAAAATTGACTATTCCTGTGGAATAGTTTCCACATAAACTATGTCGAGAGTACCAGTTACTGTAGTATAAATAGGAATAATGGTAACATTATATCTATTAGATGTTTCAGTTCTGTGACCAGCTAATCAGTTTATTAGTTTGTTATCGTATTTATTGCATTCATTATCAATGCTATTTAATGTGAGATGAGTCAACTACGAGTTCATACATTTTGTTTTGTTGGGTATACCTTTTAAAGTTTTTTTGTAATAATGACCCTGCTGTAATATCAATATATCAAATAGTCAAGATTGTTTTTAACTCGTTTTAAAATTTTAAAAGGAATCACCAAATCGATAAACCGAGTATAAAGTAATGAGATAACAAACATAAAAAGCACAGTCAAATTGAGAACTTCGTCCTTTTTTTGAAAGTGGCTAAAAACTACCCTCTATTATGGCGGCATCGACACCATTACAGACTGAAACCGTCTGGATGGTTCGGGAGCCAGCGACAGAGTTTCATGACCAATTTCCTCCAAATCGAAAATTCGTAAAAGGCATTAGGGATTTATATTATGATGGGAGGGTGGGGCAGGCAGTGGCAGCCTCCCACGCATGAAGGAATGTTTTTTTAGCCATTTCCTCTCACTTTAAAATTTATCGGATTATAGTTTACCTAATATCTTGAAGTAAAAATAAAGTCAGCGGACCATAAATAACATGGTAGATAATCCGTCAGCTGGCTGTTTGAACATGAAAAAAAAACATTTTCAAAGATTTCCTATCAACTAAAAATTTACCTGGTGATAGTTTATAAGCTACTATGAATGGAAATTAATGTCAGCTAGCTGTATCTCCGTGGAAAGTTCGTTAGCTGGTACATTTAACAACTATTTGTTACATATTTCAAAGTATACGAAACAATTACTTTAGTTTAAAACACTTTTATTATTAACTTTAATGTTACACTCGATAACAATATTTTAATGTACACAAATTGTTCCTAACATTCATTCTGATATCGTGTTATTTCTCTTAATTTTAAACTTTAATAGATAGCCAGCCAGGCGTGGAATAATTTAATTAAAGAGTTGGTCAGTCAGTTCAGCATATTGTAGTCTACTGCTGGAAAACGGCCTCCCCAAGTTCGCGCCAGACATCCCGGTTTTCCGCAATCCTCATCCAGCCTACACCGGCAATCTTACGTAGATCGTCGGTCCAGCGGGCCGAAGGACGTCCCACTCTGCGTTTGCCAAGACGCGATCTCCACTCAGGGACACGTCTGCTCCAATGGCTATCGGTCCTGCGACACAGATGACCAGCGCACAGCAACTCGAACTTGCTAATTGTATGGGCTATGTCGGTTACTTTTGTTCTCTCGCGGATAGTCTCATTTCTAATCCTATCTTTGAGAGAAACCCCAAGCATAGCCCGTTCTATTGCACGTTGAGCGATTTTAAACTTGTGGACCAGTCCCTTCGCCAGTGTCCACGTCGCGGCTCCGTATGTTGACACAGGCAGGACGCATTGCTCGAAAACTTTTGTTTTCAAGCATTGTAGAATTTTCGAAGTGAAGACTCGACGAAGCCTGCCAAACGCCGCCCAGCCCAACCAAATCCTTTTATCGACTTCCTTCTCGAAGTTGTTGCGGCCTAGTTGGATGGTATGGCCAAGGGTACCATCGACCGATACTGATCTCTGTATAACTTGGCTGTTAAACATGACTTTCGTTTTGTCCAAGTTCATACCAAGACCGACTCATCGGGAAGAATCTCTTAGGCCGGCCAGCATTTAGCCTAGCTCATCCAACATCTCCCCGCAAAGATGACGATATCGTCGGCGAAACGAAGGTGAGTGATGTATTCGCCGTTATCGTTGATGCCTCGTTCCCCCCAATCTAAGGTCTTAAAGGACACCAAACAAACGAGACAGAAAGATATTACATCTCCCTGTCTTACCCCACGGCGGAGAAAAATGGATCTTAGATATGAACAGTCATCGTCGCCGCGTCGTACATACATCTCAGTACCTCGATATATCGCCAGTCGACATGACATCTCTGAAGCGAGTCCAGTGCAGCCCAGTTCTCGACAGAGTCGAAGGCTTTCTCGTAGTCCACAAATGCATACACAACGGCTGATTATATTCTTGTCTTTTGAATAATCTGCCGAACAGTATGGATGTGATCTACGCTGCTGTGGCCATTTCGAAACCCAGCCTGCTCCGGTGGTTTAAATTCGTCGAGTCTTCTGGCGAGTCGATTCGTAACAACCCTCGAAAAGAGCTTATAGACGTGGCTCAGAAATGAGATCGGTCTGTAATCCTTTCACTCACTATGCTGTGCTGTGTGGTTACGGCATTAAGAATATAGCCACCCCCTCTCTTCCCGTGGGTGTCGTAAGAGACGACTAAGGGATAACACAGTTCCACTACCACCCTGGAACTTAAAAAGCCAACTGATGGCGGGATAATCATTAAACTGCTGGCTTTGAAATACACAGGCCGAAGACGGGCAGCATCGTCTTCGGACCAACAAAGTTAGCCCAGCGGTCACCAACCCGCCTGCCCAGCGTGGTAACTGGGTAAGACACATTAGTTCAATTTTTAGCGCGCACTTGTGAAGGCCTACGTCCGGCAGTGGACTGTATTAGGCTGAAGTGATTACACCGCTGTAATTTTTACTTAAAAAGTAAAAAAAAAAAACAAATATTATATGCGAGTAAGGTTGTTACGGATATTCGCATTCGCGACAACACTACCTACTCGCAAATTACATTTGCAAAAGTTAATACCGTTTTCATGGGATGGATTTTTTTTAATTAAACGAGGTATTAACATAAATACAAACAGTGTAGGTACAATAACGTGTCGCTAAAAACTACATTCGGCTCATCATTTAACTGATGATTCAGTTGACATCATAAAACTGCCATATTATGATTAATGTAACACTATTGGAAAAAACATGATAAATTAGTCACGTAATCATGAAATATTTTGTCGAGTAATTTCAATACACAATTTGTGGAAAATTAGACTTTTTAACCGACTTCAGAAATGGAGGAGGTTTATTGAATCGACCGTACATATACCTATATATATGTGGGTGTGTTCGCGCATAACTTCGTCGTTTATGAGCCGATTTTGATGATTCTTTTTTCTTGGAAAGATATCCCAAGGATGGTACCATGATAAGATAACCAGGATCTGATGATGGTATCCCACAGAAATCGTGGGGAATCTTCGAAAATTGTAGTGGCGACTAGTGCATTTGTTAATTTTTTTCGTCTACTTACGTTGTATTTCTTGTCGATTTAATTGAAGTCGGGTTTTTTTCGTTTGCTAGCAAACAATTATTGTCGTTATTTTTACATAAGTAACTCTGTTCGAAAACATGGGAAATCATTGCAAGTCAAAATCATTAAATTCGAGATAGGGGAACACCGGGCAAGATGGGGTAGTTAAGATTTAAAGCTCCAGAAATCGTAGGGGTTCATGGTTTCATAACCATATTTATTCTTAATCAGGCTTGTAGTTATCAATCTTACATATTAAATTTAAATCAGGAACACAGCACCATAGAGTTGTTAATAATATAACAAAATGTAAAATATGACATATCACCCCATCATGCCCGATAGGTCGGGTAAGATGGGGTGGGCCTAATGGGCAAGATGGGGTATAACCATTCTCTCGACTATTCAGGAGTGCAGAACTCGCAAATGAATGTTGCTTCGGCATCATTATCATCCACTCCTGCGCAGCCATAATGTAACCATTTACCACAAGAAGAATAAGCAATCCAACCTTTCTTGGAGTCGAAATATAACCCTGTAGAATGTAGGCATGGAGTTTTCGGTTTCAACATCACTCTTTTCAGAAAACGACTGTCTAATACGTTTCTTTGGATTATATTTCTTTGTGGCTTTAGTCTTGAAATAGGGTTTGTTTCTTTTCCTTTTTCTGTTTTCGCTCCTCTTTTCTCTGTCTGATTTCCTTGTTTTGCTTTTTTAACTTTTCTGTCACATTTTTTTTAAATAAATTCTTCTAACTTAACTCTTAACAACTTCTGTTTATAGGGTGAAGAGGTTATGATAGTAGTTTTACCGCGTTTTTTCGTCACTTTTAATGTCTTCTTGGTCACTTGAAGAGACAATAGTTGCTTTGGGCTGGCTAATGCACTAAATTAGGCCAATAAAAAAATCTAGGGGAAGGACTCAAATTTAAATATGTGTTAATTTCAGTTGCACTAGTTGTCACAATTGTTGAAGTAGCAGGATCTGTAACAACAACTGCAGTGCTCGTTGATGTTGTTGTAAGAGGTGCTGCCACAGTATCTACAGTTAAAAAAAAAACGATCTCTATGTCTAGTAAATAATCCATCAAGCTCATCCTCTTCTTCTTTTTGCGAAAATACTGGTACCCAAAGGTACCTTTACATTCTTTTTTAGCCTTTTTTACCTTTCATTCCAATGTAGTTTGTGGGACTAAGAAAAATTTTGCAGCCAACATATATCCCATTTCTCGCTTTAAAACAACTTCTATCGCCTTATTCAGTGCTTCCCTTGATAGTTTTCCTCTTCCTGAGTTTCTTTTTTAAACATATATGACTTTTTTTTAAATATAAACCATCCTAAAACAATATAAATATGGGGTATCAGATACCCCATCTTGCCCGTTGATTCGTTTCAAAATTAATATTCAAACAAAAAAAAATTGAATAATGTTTCATAACAAGTTATTACCCGTTACTGCAATGTACTGTAGATAGGATTAACCGAGGTGCCGCTTAAAATTCACCAAATACAAGTTTCATGCCCTACGAAACGTACATATAAGAAATTTTAAAACGAACAAACGAAATCTACTTTTCGACGATAACTAAAACAAATGAATAGCCGCTGTGTTAGTGTGACTCGTGTCGTGTCACCGCACACGTCGTCACTCGTGTGACTAAGAGCTGTCGTGGCGGCCAGTAGCGAGATGGCAGAGCAAATGAGATTGATCAATTTAAATCACCTGAAAAGCCTGATGCCCCGTCTTGCCCACCACCCCGTCTTGCCCGGTGTTCCCCTACCTATTGGATAACTCAACACACGTAGTCATGTCTTGCAAACTCATAAACGTGTGCAGTTTAAACAACAGTAGATATCTTTAAAAAAATGCCTGAATAGGTCCAGCTGTTCTTGTGTTTTGCGCTTAGTAACACATTTAGCGATCCATTTTTATTTATATACTAGCTGTTTCCGCGACTTTGTCCGCGTGGAATTTAACAAAAAGGTTATTATTCAGTTAACAGAGTTATAAAATAAATAAATTTGTAAAATAAAAGTAGCCTAAGCTACTCCTTACTATATCAGCTATCTGCTAGTGAAAGTTCCGGCAAATTTGGTGCAACCGTTTCAGAGGTTAGCCGGATCAAATAGACAGAGAGACGCAGATACAGACAAAAATTATAAAAATAATGTTAATTTGGTATATGTACCGTGTATACATCCATATGCATTTAATAATAAGCGGTTATTTTAATATAAAAAACAGACACCAATTTTATTTATTTGTAATTAAATTGAATATTAGAATTAGAATTGTATAAATGTCGATTAAATAATAGTATGTTTTTTGTAACCTTTAAGAACGTCAGAACGACAGATAACAAGATTAAAATATAAAATTAGGAGTTGAACAAAGTCTTGTTGAAGTTTGTTTATTTTCTTTAAAGTTTATCGCTTCATGAACCAACCTTATAAACTCTCTATTATATAAAATTATTTACAATAAAAAAAATTATTAAAATATCAATAGTACCTATTGCGGAATGTGAAAGCGGCAATGTGTACTGTGTACTTAAAAGCGTACGTGTTTCCCCGATCCGAAATAATATTATTCTACTATACTTATATTCTAAGAAACAGGCGTGGCTCCAGCCTATATAGCCTCGGTGCCATTATTAGCGCCCTGTTGAAGAAGACAAATAAAAGAGGTGCGTTTTAAATTTGTGGGTCGAAAATTATTATAAAACGCCACTCGGAAATAAATGGCGATTATCGATGCGTTTTAAATTGCAAATATCAACGATATTTATCGATTGATTCTAGTTTTCAACATTTATAATATTAATACTTTGTGCCCGGCAAGCTTGCAAGGCTTGACCTAGCGCCCGGGAGCACCGCCTATGCAATAGTTAAAGCCGCTTACCTAAGAAAAGATATATTTGAATAGCGGAAGTTCCTTTCTCTGCCAATATCAGTTCATCCTATCAAATAGTTTGGGATGCAATTAGTCTTGTGATCTCTCTTTGCAAATAGAATAAATAATATATTTATAGTGTCCATTTTTTATGGGCAATACATCCAATTAGCAGTTCGGTAGCCGTCTCTTTCCAAATAGTATAATTATATATTTATAGTGTATTTGTAGTTATAATATATTTATAGTGTGTCCATTTTTTATGGACAATACATCCAATTAGCAGTTCGGTAGCTGGAAATAAGACAAATTAAATAAAAAAATTTGAAACTATTTTTAATATCATATCAAAATGTATGTAATGTGTGGGTAATACAAAAATAAATCGTACGAAATGAAATAAAATTTACCAATTGTAATTATATATGTTTGTATTTAAATTTCCGATTTTTTCTCTGTTTTAGTATATAGAGCTAGCTCGTACCTTGAGGCACTACAGTAGCATTCCAGCGGGGGAAGCGTTAACGGATGCTGTTAACATCGGAGAGGCAGTAACCTCTGTGATCCGTGTGCGCGTCTCGTTAGCGTCCAAGGAGCTCACGTTGACGAGCGTCGCTCACCCCAACAACGAGCAGAAGTACAAGGTCACGAGGATGAGGTGCTGGCGTATCACCACTTTACATAATGTACGTATAAAAGAGTAACTGCAAAGTTTCTTGCAGATTCTTCTCTGCAGATTACATTCCGGATCAGTGGTAGCTGCGCATTTACTAAACCTAATTTAACAAACACGAATATAATTTTAATGACATCCCTCTGGTGAAGTGGTGCGTGCATAGTATGTGCGATCACACACCGGCGATTGCTGATTCGTTTTGCGCTCGGGGTGGACATTTGTATTTGTACAGATATTTCTTTCTGGTCTGGTTGTCTGTCCTTGTGGGTCTCCCCACCGTGCCTCGGAGAGCTCGTTAAGCTCTCGGTCCCGGTTGTTATCATAGACACCTGATAGCGACCATTACTCATAGTAGGGAATATATCCGCCAACCCGTAGAGCAACGTGTTAGATTAAGCTTCAGCCCTTTTACATGGATGGAGACCTATGCCCAGCGATGGGATGATACAGGCTGAATCAAATCGAATCGATAATTTGAATTTGTAAAAAGACGATTCGAAAGTGATTTTGATGTCTATGAGATATGGCAGTTGCTGCTTGATGATTTAGAAGTGGTTAGTACAACTGATTAATTTGTTAAAGTTCATGAGAAAAGTATTTGTTTTGAATTTTTGTGTAAATCTTAGTTTGTTCAGAGCGCTGAAAAACATGACACACGGCCGTAAATTTTTAAGGAAAACCTACTAAATTTTGGTATTGAACAGTAGTAACTTCGGCACCAATACATGTTTACGATGATGTCACATCTTTATACTTATAAATACATTGAGGATTAAAATAAAACATTATCTTCTAATAGTATGTTATTTAACTTTAGAAACAGAGCTTAAAATTGCAATTCAATCAAGAAAGAAAATGTAATTTTATTTTGTGATTGAATAAATAAATAACATGTAATAATTTGCTGTTGCTTGTGACCGCTCGCATTGAAATTTGTGACACGAATCAAAATATTTTACTCTTATATATGACTAATAAATATTTATATGTTAAATATCAATTTAAAGATCTTTGGTAAATATTAAACAAAATCGAGGTTAGAAGGTTTGCGTGACCGGATTTTGCAAATCTTATCGATATATTTCAAAATATAGAATTAGGTAATCTGATATTCGACACGTAAAGCTGAAATTAACAGAATGATGTTATTTAAATAACATTCATGTTACATTAATGTGCTTATAAAATATCATTCATAAAATATTTGATAGATTTTAAAAACTCTTTCTCCAGAAGGATACTACGTTATTACTGAGTGATAAAGTCTCTATCTTAATGAAAGAATACGAAATAGTCAAACCAGTAATTTCAAAAATGTATATTTTATAGAAATGAATTACGACCTTGAACATTGTTGTATATTTGTATTACAGGTAGATCGGTCACAGACGAACGGCGATGATTCCTTACTCGATGCGCCGAGCAAAAACTTTGAGCTGTCCTTTGAATATCTCATTAGCAAAGATACCTTGGTGTGGGTGACTCTGCGGACGGAACATGCAATATTTATTAGTGTCTGCCTGCAGGTATGATTCATTGTGTCAATGTACATGACAATGTACATAATTATTGACTTGGATTATAATTGAAGTTGGTTAATTATATTAAAATTATTTTAAAATTCACTTATTTGTTTTAAATTAAATATTGTGTTTGTTATCGATAAACTGTTTAACTTCTGAACTGATTACTATATATTTTTATGTAGTTACATACTATACAAGTATATTAAACATTGACAAAAGTTCCTTGGTTTAAGAAGGGTTTGTGAAAAATTAATAAGTCTAAAGGAGGGTTTTTAAGTGTGATTATAAAAGAAAATATAGAGGTTTACATATGGTGCAAGGTCTAGTAAATATGTTAGCTTATAGGTATATTTATTTATGAATCAGTATAAATAACTGGTGGTGGATAATCTTATAAATTAATAATAAGATGCTCTAAATATTCTTAATCTTGTTAGAACATTGGCACTGCATACCTAGGTAGGTTAATTAAAAATTAACATATCTAAATACTTATGAACATTATAAACCTTGCAGTCGATAGTAGACGAGCTGATGCGTCAAAAGAACGGCGAAGGCCCGACATCGCCGCGCTGCAAACGCGCCAGCCTCGCCTACCTGCGGCGCGACGGCTCCACGCACCTCATCACGCCCTCCTCCTCTAGCGACACGCTCAGCTCCGCGGTGAGTACGACACGCCCCTCGTGTCATGGAGGGCCCACGTCGCCGCACTGCAAGCGCCAGCCTCGCCTACCTGCGGCGCGACGGCTCCACGCACCTCATCACGCCCTCCTCCTCTAGCGACACGCTCAGCTCCGCGGTGAGTACGACACGCCCCTCGTGTCACGGAGGGCCCACGTAACCGCACTGCAAGCGCGCCAGGCTCGCCTACCTGCGGCGCGACGGCTCCACGCACCTCATCACGCCCTCCTCCTCTAGCGACACGCACAGCTCCGCGGTGAGTACGACACGCCCCTCGTGTCACGGAGGGCCCACGTCGCCGCACTGCAAACGCGCCAGCCTCGCCTACCTGCGGCGCGACGGCTCCACGCACCTCATCACGCCCTCCTCCTCTAGCGACACGCTCAGCTCCGCGGTGAGTACGACACGCCCCTCGTGTCACGGAGGGCCCACGTCGCTTCACTGCAAGCGCGCCAGGCTCGCCTACTTGCGGCGCGACGGCTCCACGCACCTCATCACGCCCTCCTCCTCTAGCGACACGCTCAGCTCCGCGGTGAGTACGACACGCCCCTCGTGTCACGGAGGGCCCACGTCGCTTCACTGCAAGCGCGCCAGGCTCGCCTACCTGCGGCGCGACGGCTCAACGCACCTCATCACGCCCTCCTTCTCTAGCGACACGCTCAGCTCCGCGGTGAGTACGACACGCCCCTCGTGTCACGGAGGGCCCACGTCGCCACACTGCAAGCGCGCCAGGCTCGCCTACCTGCGGCGCGACGGCTCCACGCACCTCATCACGCCCTCCTCCTCTAGCGACACGCTCAGCTCCGCGGTGAGTACGACACGCCCCTCGTGTCACGGAGGGCCCACGTCGCCGCACTCCAAGCGCGCCAGCCTCGCCTACCTGCGGCACGACGGCTCCACGCACATCCCTCAGTATACGCCCTCCCCCTTTAGGCGACACACTGAGCTCCGCGGTAAGTACTACACATCTCATTTGGTCATGACACGCATAATTGATCGCGACGTCGTCGATCTAGATATAAAAACTTATCGGGGACAACATTGTCATTTGCTCTGTCTTGCAAACTCGTAAAAAACTGTTACTCGTCAGTTTTAAAGTAAGTTCATACCATTTCTTTGTTGATTATAAATCACGATGAAAAAACAAAATTAATACAGAAAATTTTATCCTTTTTTATCTAGAATGGCGATTCATCAGGCAGTTCAAGAGAAATATTTTCGGTTCAAAGACTAACTGAAAAGTTTGCATCAGTCGCTTTCAAGACCGGCAAAGATTGTGTCGAAAACAATGCCTTTGAAGCGATAGGAGACGAAGAACTGTGAATTAATATCCAAAGACGAAATTTCTTTAGGCTCCGTTGCCAATATTGTATAGAATTTATGGATGTCCCATTTTACTCGAATTTGTACAGATATTTGTAAAGATTTTCTACTTAAAAATAAGAAATTACATATAAGTTATGGCTATGATATTATTTACATTAGCAATTATTTTATTCTTACACAATCAGTCCATATACTTGCCATATTATGTCCATTATATATGATGGTAATTATTTCATTTATTTAAGTTTGAATAAAATATAAGTGCAGTAGGTATTTAAGTTCTAATAAAAAATATTGGAAATATTTCTATTTTGATATATGTACATAATTATGTGCTTATAATATTGTTTTATATCATTAATTTAAATCAATTTTAATTGTCATTATTTAAAATACAGGATAAATAGTATTTAAGAATTTTAAACAATTTTTAATATCATATCAAAAATCGACCATTTCAGCGGGGATCGAACCTGCATCTCCGACTTACCGTGTCGGTGCTTTAACCAATTAAGCTATGGAATGATGTAACCGCTAGATCGAAATTTTTGATATGATGATTTTATATTCGGTCTAAGCGACGATTGTTTAGAATTTCCTAATGTGTGGGTAACACAAAAATAAATTATACGAATTTAAGAATTTTTATTTGATAATTACCATTATTTTTAAAGAAGCTCAAGTAAAAATGATTTTGTTAGTGTGTAAAATATATTAAATTAATTTTGCTAAGTGTAAACTGCAATAGGTATCAGTAGTAAAATAACCTTTTATTTTTTAGATAACATTTCACTTCGATAAATATTTATGATAGATGTAAATCAAGCTAATTGTCAGTTTATAATATAAATAACCTATCATACTATTGTAAATGACTAAAAGTACTATTAAAAGTTTTGGTACATTCATAAAATAGTGAGGTACATTACCGCTTATCAAGTACTATCGATAAGTGTAACTATTACTACGCTATTTCCTATTAATATATTTATGTGCAGATTTCGGCATCTTTTGATACCTGTGAAACTTAAATGATTCTCATATTTATCAAGACTAAAAGCAGAAATTAAAGTGGCATTTCTACACATTTATAGTTATATGTATATTTTGTTACCATTATTTAAACAAGTAGAAAGACAGCTTAATGATTTTAACCTTCTTATTTGGGTATAAAGGTTCAAAAATTATTTCCATAGAATTTTTCTTCATTAGTTTAAACTTGAGTCAGGTAACTACAATATTCATATAAACAAACATTGACATAATTTAATGTTTGATCTCTATTGTCAATGTAAAACCTTTTGTTTGCTAGCTAATTTTTTAGACATGATTTTAAAATTAAAAAATTGATAAATTTTAAAATTGTTTGAAAAAAAAAAGAAAATCATACATAATACAATTTTGTATTCATAACATCGTTTTAAAAATAGACACTAGTTAAGACATCTGTCTATGTCTGCCTATAAAAAAAGAATTGTAAAAACTCCAGAAACAATTATTATGCTTTGTTTGAATTGTTTTAATATTTATAAATATTTTAGTTTTATAAAATTGTGACTAAACAATTTGCTTTGCTATTTAAATACTAAGTCCACAATATAAAACCAAATCTAAAGACAACTATTTTGTTTTCTTACACTTAAAATTTTTATTATGATGTATTGATTTATTTGAACTTATTTCATTCTATTTTTTAAATTGATTAATAAAATTATTATAATAATTTTTTTTACTATGTAATGTGTGATTAGAAACAAAACATTATGTAAAATAAAATTGTTGGAGAGTGCATGAATAATTTAGCATGTATTATGATAATTATGCAAATTTCTGCATACTGTTATGAGTAAAAATGTTATTATTTTATTGGGACCATTATTAAAACAAATGTTTGTATTGATTACTATGTTTATAACATTAATTATTTGCCTATAAGGTTATAAATTACCGTATATGCCATATTTTATTAGTTATATTAATTTTTTTTTCAATAAAATATTTTTTCAAATTAATGGTCTTTTGTTTAAATAAAACAGTATTGTAATATTGCTAAATTTAATTAAATTATTATATTACAAGTGGAACCATTTAATATTCTTTTTCCCACTCTTCACGTTCCTTCCTTTCTTTCTTGACCTGTTCGACAATAGGAGTAAGGTAGAGTTTGTCTTCTTCATATTTAGTCCATTCCTCTTTGGGTAGGATAGTTTTCGTCATAGAAAGCTGAATTGCACGAATCATGCGAAAATTACGTTCGTCAACTACATGTTGAGGGAGACGGCGCAGTGCTTCTTGTACATCTTCATTTTCATACAAACAATCATCACGATGAAGACCTTGAATACAATAGGCCACATAAAAATATTAACCTATCTTTGTCTTGTTATTAGTAATATTTTTTTGTCTGAATTTTAACTACATACCAATTATACTATAATAACACTTATGATATGCATGCACACAAATCATTGTAGTTATTTGTACACCAAATATATTTTACAAGAAATTTTTGTGACGAGGTAAAATTATACACTAAAAATATTACATTATAAATATACATACCATATTTATTGAATCCTGATAAGTTGTAAGCCCATTTTTTAAGGCTACCTGAAAATCATTACACAGTATTATATAACAGAAAATTTAGCAAAAGAACGAGAGGGATTATAAGAAAACAAAAACTTACTGCCAAGAACTGCAGTAGTTCTCAAAGCCATTTTAATTTATTATAATTCTAACGACTTGTGCTTTCACAAGTATTTCTCTAAAAAGAATTATTTTGCAAGTGCTAAGCGAGCTTAAATTTTTGAGTTCTGACAGAGTGACAGATAACCACAGAGTATAGTAATACTTATAGAAACAGATAACTCATGACAATGCTCCTTAATAATACGATGACAGCTGTCAACAACAGTAGAAAATGGCAGAAAAATTAATTTTGTATTTTGGTAATAGATAAGATATACGTGATATTTTTATACTAGCCGTGCCCGCGACTTCGTCCACGTGAAATTTAACAAAAAAGCTATTGTAGCAGTTTGCAGAGCTATAAAATATATAAATTTCTAAAATAAAAGTAGTCTAAGTTACTCCCTACATCAGCTATCTGCCAGTGAAATTCGAGTCAAAATCGGTCCAACCGTTTCAGAGATTAGCCAGAACAAACAGACAGACAGACAAAAATTGTAAAAAATGTTATTTTGGTATATATAGATTCTTTCCAATAGTTCGAGTTTTTTAAGCCTATAAAATTACGATGTCTAATATATTGAAAAATATGCCGTTTAATAGTGGAGTAGAGTTATAGTAGTATAGTTATTTATTCCTTTCCAAATTTATTATGATCTATATGTATAATGTATATTATATACTATACTTTCATATTCGTAATAAATAGAGTAGAAGTAGGGGTAAGAGGTTGCTCTATTCTCCATATTTTGTATACAAAGATCACCTCCTTAGTGGTATTATCCTGTTATAGGATTTACACAATACGCAGTTACACATTTTGCAAAACATATTCATATATAATATGTATACAAGCATAGAGGTGAGAAATATTATATCATTGTATACAAGTTATACAAAACAGCACAGAACACACACATTCATTTTATTCTAATTCAATACCAGAGAGTCCAGAGAGTATATTGAATATAAGGGTATTCAATACTACGTAATTGCGGTAATCTGTGCACGTATCTATATCTCTATCTATTCTGACATCTTAAAAAATTAAAAATAAATAGACCAATATCAATTACCAATTTATACATTACTGTAATAAATTATTTATAAGAGACTCGTCGAAAAGAAAAATGTTGTTATATAATTTTTGGACTCTGTAAGACACTTGTGACAACAAATATTTATACATCCTTATCAGGACACATCATTTTATTTTTCATTTTATATTGTCCGTAAAATGTACAAGTTCGCTCTAATCACGATGCGATGTTACAGATAAACATAACGACAACGAATGATAAAACACTGCTGCTCGTGCCCGATCCGTGTCTCTTATCAATATATTTGTTTGCTAGACTTGCAACTGAACTTCGAATGCCCTCGCTCGACCTCCTAGTTCCTTGGCCCGCTTATCACTATCAGCGTGAATAAAATGAGACGACGGAAGGTAATGAAATCACACTTTGTTACGCGTTCGCGCACGTTTGTTCGTTCCGAAAGTTTCATTTTATTTGTAGTTAATAGTTAATACAAATTGTATATTTTATTTTACAACGCCTTTTATTAATTTGTGTGGTGATTTTTTTTGTTCATCCTGCATCCAAGAGAAGGAATGCCAAGTGACTGTCGAGACTGTTTGGGAATTCGTTTTCGAATTAATACCCTACACCAGACCTGGAAGTGGCTGCATCAGACCATCGCTCTACACGAGTATCTGATCTCCCTCTCATCAGCTGATACAGACGCTTGTTGCTCTATGCATTAAAGTGTTGGACTCTTTTATTTAGTGTTTTATGAAGTTAATAAAAACTTTTAATTTAAGAAATTAAGATTTAAGTAACTGCCTGTCACAGGTTCATAGAAAAAAGTATCCGTTTATCATAAAATTATTATTAAAGTCAAGATGGCGCAGTCAATGATGCGTAAAATTGCTATGGGTAACATGTTTGTTATGGTGGGATTGACAAGAAGAGCTAGCTCACGAAGCATAGCTACAGGTAAAAGTTTGATGGACAAGAAGTTCAAAAATGATTTGCCACCTGAGAGGGAGGTCACAAAATCGGTATTTATGTCTCAATCAACAGACATATATACGAACTTGGCTCTTGAAGATTGGATGTATCGAAATATGGACTTCAGTAAACATCATGTTATGATGGTTTGGCGCAATGAACCGTGTGTAGTTATCGGAAGACACCAGAATCCTTGGCTTGAAGCCAATGTGCCTTTCTTATCTGAGAAGGAAATAGCTCTGGCCCGTCGCAACAGCGGAGGTGGCACTGTTTATCACGACCGTGGCAATCTCAACATTACTTTCTTTTCACCCAGAGAAAGATATGACAGAAAGTACAACTTGGAACTAATCAAGAGGGCATTATTCAGAGGCTTTGGAATTAAGTCAGTTATCAACGATCGTCATGATATCATTGTGAGAGATAAATACAAAGTATCCTTTTTTAAATATACTGAAGTAGGTATAGTGTAATATGATCCTACATGGGGAAAGAGGCCTATGCCCAGTAGTGGGATATTACAGGCTGAAGCGTATAGTATATATTCTATTCAAAATTTCAAATATTGAACAAAATAAATTATGTTAAATCACTGCATGTCATGTTATATAGTTTTTTTTTTTTTAATCAAAACCTTACGGGTACAAACTTTACATTAATTTATATCATTAAAAAACTTTTAGCTAATAAATATACCTATTATTTCTTGATCAAATTGTATGCTAATGGCCAACGCAGCTAAATACTGTATTACTTTTACTTTAAAGTGAGCAAGATAATTTAAAAACAATTATTTTTATATTTGTTATCAATATCTTGTAATATTTCCTTAATATATTATAAGATTTCTGGAACGGCTGCTAAATTAGGACGTTTGACAGCGTATCATCATTGCACACTTCTAGTCAATGCCAATAAGGCAGATCTCAGCAAAGCACTAGCCAAACGAGAGGTAAGTTGACTTATAAAATTAATTGTATTTAATTTAATAAATTTTAGGAATATTTCCTCTTACTATAATCTTTTGAAATAATGAGTATTTTGTAGTTTGATGACAATAACAACTTATAACATCTACATGAACACAAGTATATGTATACATTTATTTACATTTTCAATAAGTTATTAATGTCATATGTCGCATTTCTTGTGCGTGACTCATTTGATTGTCTTCATTGATAGATTTTTCAAGCTATTAATAGTGTTTCTTTGTTTAATGTATTTATAGATATATAAATTGTATTTATGTACATATTGTGCTCCTTTTTATTAATAAAAGCATTTTATTTTCCATTTAATTAACACTATCTGTGCTACTAACATTAACCTGACCTTTTCCTTCCATGTACACATGTTAAGAACAGTTAATTCTATTTAGCATGGCATACAGACGAACGCGACTCCGTCTACTCCATCTCCTGTGGTGAACTTATCGGACCTAGACAAACGGGTCACTGTGGAAGGTCTTCAGACTGCAGTGGGCTACGAGTACCTCAGGACTCCTGCTCTGCACTTAGAAGATGGTGGGGACAAACAAATATCAAGACAGAGAGGATTCCAGTTCATAAATCCTACTGAGGAGTGGTTCCCAGGTAAAAATTAAAATTAAAAAAAAAAAAAGAATTTGAATGTATGTATTAGTTTTTATACTATGTGTATTAAATTATGTTTATGAAAATTAAAGTTATTCGGAAAAATAAAATTTTAATTATAGACCAGACCAAATAGATAAAATCTTTGTTATTTACATTTATGTACATTCTGTTTACATTTAAATTGAGACATGCATACTATTTTATATTTTTTGTTACAAGTTAAATATTCATAGATAAAACATTTGTGTCAGGCTTAGCAGAGTTGAAGAATGAACTGCAAACATGGGATTGGTCATTTGGTCGCACACCAGTGTTCACTGTAAGCCGTTCATTTCCGGTTCCACCGGAGCTGCTATCACCATCGAAGGTCTACTCTGCTACTCAGGAGTTGATCATCAGCATGACTGTGGATAAGGGTCTCATAAATGACGTCACTCTGAACATTCCCCCTGGCCTGGTCGAATCTGGATTCTATGGGGAAGCATCAGTTATAACTCATCTCAAGGGCAAGAGATTCACGTCAGAAGCCCTGACTGCTCTCCAGGATGCCATGCTTACGCGTCACACAAGTGGTGATGTGAAAAAACTGGATGATAAGGAACAATTTGTCGCAAAATGTTTCGACCAAGTTGTTAATACCGTTTAATGTATATTAACATTTTAATCCAGTTGGTGCTCTTTCTCTAGTGTAGTATTATCGTGGCGTTGTTTTTTTACATGTTATCGTCGCTTGTTCACTGGTTGCAAATTTTATCTATGTTATATAAATACTAAGATATATGGTTCAAAGGTTAAATCGTAAATTGTATATTGGTACTTCTGATTTTTATTTTTTTTTTTTAATAGTGTTAATTTCTTTGAATATTTTTTTCATGCTTACCGATATTGCATTCAAATAATCGTTTATTTAACCGTTTAATAACACCGAATTTGCTTTGTTGTTGTGTGTTTTAGTTTAGTGTTTTATGTAATAATATTTAGAGACACGTAATGGGGGTTCTTTTATGTCTTGTATTTGACTTACAGTATGTTACATACTGAACTGGTATAGCATGTCAAGTTCTCACAGCCGAAAAAATACCTCTTTTCCCTAAAGCAGAGGAGAGGCATACAACATACAAGAGTCCAACATTTCGTTACGCGTCTCTAATAATCCTGCGAGTCGCACGTTTGTGTCGAACGCTACAAGAATGCATCATATCATTTGTTTTAATTAAATTTTAATTTCGTTACCAAGTTAATGTACCCATGTAATTTTTACTTATAATACATATTGCGTAGCACGTATTTTGTAACGTTTTATGTCTAGATTTCTATTTAACCTAAACCATTTCATCATTCACCTGCATTATTTCATAACATCTACCCGAAACGGGTACTTTTTTATATGAAGTGGACATAAGGCACATTTTAGTAAATGTAGGCTTTTGTGTTAGAATAAGTTATCTTAGGCAATGTAGAGTTTGCTATTATGCAATATTATTTTTGATACTAGACGACATTTAAGAATAAACGACAAATTTTTATCTCATTGTATATTATACTGATGTATTGAAATAAATATAATGGTATTATTGTACATATTTTATTTTTATTTTTTACCTAAATATTACAATTTTTCGTCAACATAATATGTTAAGGTATAATGCATGTTACTATAAATTTTAATATTATATATGTAAGTGTATAAGCAAACTAATCATTTTTATGTAATGCGCTACTTGACATCTCAAGGGGAAGGCCGCTCATCTGCACACATACAATACACGTTGATTAAAAAGGCTCACCCAATAAGTATTAGCTTTATGATATTCGGTAACTAAGCTGTAATAATAACGTGCGATGCGCACAAGTACAGTATTATAAAAATATGCGCATTTGTCCTCGCACAATAAAAACTTGCTTGAGACTTGCTCTTCCTCTCGCTTTCTGAAGAGCCGGGTGGTGGTCGTTGGTCGGCGCACGCGCAGGCAGTCTACGTTCGTTCTCAGTGTGCGCGCAGCGTGCGCCATATTGCCTTATCGTTCGTTGTCATGACGACCGCGTATGTAAAGCAATAACAACCGCGCGACATTTAAATTATTTTGTGTAGTGACAGTTGAATGTATTAAAGCTTGTTGATCAAAGTAAGTATGATGAGAGGTTAATTTATCATTAAATAAGTTAAATAAACCAACGAGATACATTTTTGTCATTTTGAAACGACATCTAGGTATATTAGCAATTTTTATAACAATTAAAAAAATTAAAAAGGATCGTAGGCTCAAAAATGTCATTTTTAATTTAAATCGAATATTAGTCAACAGTAGAGTTTTAAATAGAGATAAAGCTCCTTAAACTATGAGCCATAGCTTATTTTCTAGCGCGTTAAAAATTATAAAAGTTTTTAACATTTTTAAGTTGCAAAAAGAGGAAACTATTTACATTTAAGGAATTTTAAAAAAGCTCTTTAAAGAGGATGAAATTTCCAGTCAAAAAGTCCGATTCCCGGAGTTCTATATCTATAATTTATAATTTTAATTTAAGTGAATACGTCCCACAAAATAAGAATTTCTAGACGGCATTCTACAATTACTAGGTATATACTATTAAAACCAAAGATTAACAAGAACCTTCGTTATTAAATAAAAAATCAGAAGTTATTAGGCATTACCTATATTTTTAAATGTTGATGAAGAGATCAGATCAGAGAATTTGTGTATGAGTTTGTCTGTTCTAAATTATCTCGAAAAAATATGTGTATTAGTAAATAGAAAGATTATTTATTATGAGCAAGAACAAAAGTAAGAATGATCTTTCTTTCAATATCTATCAGAAACAATTGGAATGTTGCCATTTACTTAAAAACACCAATACATACGAGTTCATCAATAGGTACAGTTCCATTGTAGTTTACGAAATATATTTGGCTATGTTACATACATTTTGTAAGATACTTTGTAAACAGCTCGATGCCGATTTAATTTGTTTATTTATTGTTAGTCTTCGTTTGTATTTTAGTGGAATAAGAAGTATATGATAAAATCAAATGTGTTACGTAAAATTATTCTATACAACCAAAACCTGTTTCTCAATGTTAGAAGTTTTACATTTTAGTAGAAATTACAAGGTAAAATAAATATGTTCGTAACTATAGTCATATTATCTTGCTAGCGTTCTAAGCAAAGCTGTAATCGTTTAGTTCATCACTGTAGAGCGACCGGTTTTATTTTCTTCCTGTTTCAGTTGGACAAAGAAAATTGTCTTGATATAATCAATTATTAATTAGATGTGTGCTGCAATTTAAATGAACACAGATAAAATAAATATCTCGTGACTAGCTTTCGCTGTCTGTATGTAATTAGACTGTGTTCTGGAACTCGTATGCCTTGAATAAATTTCAATTTAATGAAAACACTAAACATCGATACATTGCAACATATATTTGGCATTTAAACTTTGTAACCGCTTGGCCTCAGAATTAACTGTTTCGGAAATGAAGACATTTCATGTATAATAACAAACTGTGGCAGAACTGCTTCCTCAGTACTCCGTACGAAACGACTCGACCGATTTTTATGAATTATTTTGTGTGTATTTGGTAGGAATGAGAATAGATCGGAAAGCATATTTCATACCACTAGGCGATTAAAGTGTCCATAACCAGAATTTTTTCTATTCAATCTTGGAATTACTATCGAAATATAAATGTTTCCTCACTAAGTTTTTCTTCAAAGGCGAGCAGCCACAGTAATATTAAAGATTAAGTTAGAACACACCAGCTCAGCGGTGTCATACCGAATTTGAATCTCTGTACGCAATAATTTGGTACCTATGTGTTCCATCCACTGAAACATTTCGATTACTTTAACCGACGTCAAAAAAAAGGAGCAGCTTCTCAATTCGTTTGTATTTTTTATTTTTTTATGTGTGTTACTACAAAATTTAGATTGGATGGACCGATTTCGACGATTCTTTTTTCGATTCAAAGGTGGTGCTTGTCATATGGTCCCATTCAAATTCAATCGAGATTTGACAAGTACATTTTAAGTTATCTCTAATAGTACATGTTTGACTATTTATTCCCCTACCTACGTTGTATTACCGGTGTACGATGTAATTGAAGCCAGTTTTTTTCTTTTCCAAGCAAGCACAATTATTTAACAGGTTGAATGCCGGAATCCCCGCGCGGAGTTGGCGGAAAATCCCTTACAGTGCAACGACTCCGCGCGGGGATGTCTAGCCGTTACGTTTCTAAGCCTCAGTGGAAAAATGTTTGCACTCTGCCGACGACTCCGCGTGGGTTCTTGTATATAATATATAACTTATATGTATACTATATGCATTGTAACATTGTTTTTACTTTTTTTATTTATATAGGTGCACATTAAAAAAAAAAAACAGTCACTGGCATCGCGGATATTTTTTTTTTGTATGAAGCTAAATTACAGCAATGAACCTGTTAAAAGCTATTATTTAACTTGTATTGTATGTATAGCTACAGCATATGTTGATAGTAAAAGTTTAAAGGAAAAGTTTATATAATATTTTAACGCATTTAAAATGAAAGGCTGTTTTTTTTAAATTATTTCACTTTCAATTTGTATTGTTTTGGGTCATTTCGTGTGGGGGGGGGGGGGGCGTCGTTTTATTTTTGATAATAAAAGTATTTTTTGTTACTTCAGACTAATGTAGCTTCTAATGAAAAAATACTGTTATCGTCCCATTTCGTCTACCGACACCTACCTACCTATACCTACATAGGTCCGCCCTGTTGAAACGTACGAAAACGGACGTAAGAAACAAATATACAAACAAAATATTTTTCCTTGTGTTGATGGCGTATAAGAGCACAGATACAGAATAATATATAGATAAGTTCGCTAAAGCAAAAAAGCTTTATAATAAAAATAAACAAATAAATGACTTTGGCTAAAAACGAAAGTCAAAACAGCCTTACAAGCAAACCTTACAAACAAACAATTATTTTTTAATTTTGATAACAAAAGTTTCCGTTTATTTGGGGTTTCTTGTCGTGTACAATAAAATGAAATAATTAACGTGATGCGGCGGGTTCTACCAGCCATGCTCAGATGCAAGAATTTTTGTTACTTCGTAACATATTTTCCATGAAAATTGACATACTACTAGATTTTTTAAATGTACGTAAAAGTAAAAAGGAGTAATAGATTAATGAGGCAAAAAAGAAAATTAAACTCGCTTAATGGCTTTCATTTCCAAAATATTTAAAGGCCTTTCATTAAGGAGAATGTACTTAATCTACTGGTCATATTATGTACTGGTCATATTATGTAGCGCAGCCTCTTGACCGAAGTGATAGAAGGCTTCAAGGAATCACAAATGAAAGTACATAATATGTTTGTTCTCATATACATATCTTATTTTAGATATCTTTATTCGGTAAATAATTTATAATGGCTTCTCAACTCATTGCTTTCTACAAAAAACTGTTTTATTGGTTAAAAATTTAGGTAACGTTTAATACTTACCTATATTATAAATATGCACTATGTTTGAACTGTGCATTTATGCAATACTTATATTTCATAAATTGCTTTAGGTGATAGTAAATAATGAGTTCTATAAGGCTTTTCGAGGAAAACAACAATGCTAAAAAATTTATGTCACAATATTATTTTTTCTAATTAAAACGTAAAATTTACTTTATTATATTATATTAAAGTCATTTAACGAGTAATGTCTGTAAGTATTTGCAAAGTAGTAAAAAAAAACTGTTACAGATATCACAATACTTATTGTTGAAAATTTACAAAATGAAAAGTCTTCTAGTAAAACGTTCTTTTTGACCAATTGAAACAAGATCAAGCATTGATACATTTATTAATAGATACTTTGAATATGCTACTACTAAATATAAATCATATTATAGATATATTAATGTTACGCAAAATTGATAGAGCTATGGTTAAAATTAAAATTTCCCTAAATATTGATATATAACTAAAGTATGTACATTTGTTAAGAGGCACATGTTGTCAATATTCTAATAAGTACTAAATGTTTTATAGTTCTATTAATGTCCAGCTGAAAATTAACAAAATTGATAGATCTGGATAAATCTTGTGATTTCAACTTAAATAAAAAATTGCCATTTAGCAATTATTTCAATAATTTATTACGAGGAAGTAAAAAATATAATTATTACCATTTATATCTGTTGCATAATTGGTATTTTTAACTTTCAAAAAGTGTCAATAAAATTGAAATATTCATGCATTAAATCGAATAGAACTAAATTTTTATTTATCTATTTATGCAATAATAAATTAGCTTTTTTTGCTTCAGTCTGTGATATCCCATTGCTGGGTATAGGCCTCTTTCCTCATGTACAGAAGGATCAGAGCTTAATCCACCACGCTGCTCCAATGCGGGTTGGCAGATATATAGCCTACTACGAGTAACGATCGCTATCAGGTGTACATAATAACAACCGGGACCGACGGCTTAACGTGCTCTCCGAGGCACAATGGGGAGACCCACAAGGACTGCACAAACACCCAGACCACCACGGCACACATCTGTATTTTTTACATGATTGTACACTATTTAATATTCAATAGGTAATATTTTAATGATACAGTATCTAGATTTCAAAGCAATTGCTAAACATTAATTTAAGTCAATATTTATTATTAGAATTATATATATTATACTTACTATGCCTTTCAATGTAGTATAATATAGATTTAAATTAGTGTTACAAAGTATAGCATTAAAAAATATAATTAAAAGCAACTAATATACTACATTAAACTAATTATAACACAAAATCAGCTGATATACCAGCGCTACTTTTGCGTAAAAAAATATTTGTGGTTGCAAACATTTTATGGGTTAACGAACAACTGAAATTTTAATTATTACAACGATCTGATAAAAATAGGCACTTGAATAATAATTATCAAATTAAGAACCGTAAACTTGTGTTTGCAGGCAAACGAAGAAAAACCGACTTCAATAATATCGACAAGTAATACAACTTAGGTAGACGAAAAAATAGTCGAGTAAATACGCATTATCAAAGATTACTCCAAAAGTTGTAATCAGATCTTGATAAAATTTAAATATGACCACATGATAAACATCGGCTTTCGATTAAATTAAAAATCATTAAAATTGGTACACCCAGTAAAAAGTTATGCAGATTTTCGAGTTTCCCTCGATTTCTCTGGGATCCCATCATCAGATCCTGGTTTCCTTATCATGGTACCAAACTAGGGATATCTCCTTTCCAACAAAAAAAGAATTATCAAAATGGGTTCATAAAAGAAGGAGTTATCCCCGAACATACATAAAAAAATATATATACGGTCGAATTGAGTAGCCTCCTCCTTTTTTTGAAGTAGGTACTTGGAGGACCGAGCTTTGCTCAGTATTTTTTTTTTTGGTACATCGTGTTTTTTGGAAATTATATTTAAATACGAACTACATACTGATGAAATATGAACAATATTTTTCGATATAATAATAAAAAAATATTAACTACTTTTTTTGAAAAATTTACTTAGAACGAATTAGATGCGTTGATAATGGGCTCCCAATAATAGCATTTATGACATTTCCTAAAATAGAATCCTAGCTAGATCAATTTATTGCCCCCGAAACCCCCTCCATTATAAATTTCATGAAAATCCGAGATTTAGATTATATATATACAAGAATTTCTCATTTAAAGGTATTAGATATATTTATATGTAATATTTATGTTTTTTTTTTCTTGCAGACTCGGACTCCTTGTTAAAATTACTAAAATGGAGAAGGAAAAAATCGTGTTTAAGGTAAGAAAAATTAATTATAATTATTTCTTTTTGTTGCAAAATAATAACGATAATAATTTGAAAAAAAAATCATTAATTATGATTTTAAGAGAAATAGAGTAAGTTAAATAATAATTTTGTTTGTGAAATTGGTGAACTTAAAGAAATCAAAATATCTAAATTCTAATAGAGGTATAATAGAGATAGGTCGGAAACAAATTACACGTATAATTATTATAATGATTTTATTTCTATATTTAATTAATACTTACACGGCATCTTCATTGACTTTTTATATGCTAAAATTCTGTTTATGCAGTCTTAGGTAACATGTTATATATACGTTTACCCCTTACAGCATAGATAAGTAATATGCTTTTTATCAATTAAAAAAAAAAACCAAATGTCCCTGATAAGATGCGTGATGGCATATCATTAGTTACAAATGGACAATAGTCATCGATTAAGAATCTTTTTGGCCGGTTTCATCGCGTGGGTGGTGGTAGCACATAACGTGATGGCGGTGGAACGCAGCAGCGGCGCCAGCGCACCGCGGCCGCTCGCATTGAACCATTGACACGAATTCGACATTATCACACGGCCACATTTGTCGTAGAAATGCTTAATGTCAATATGTGATCGATATCCACTGCTAGTATCTACCTACCTAAACTCCTAAGAGCGACAACAAAAAAAAAATACTTTTAGACAGGACCACCTTGACTGAGTTAGGCTTTTGATATTATATTTGATACTTTAAATGGTAAAGAGTTAAAAACTACGATATCTCACATTAAAAAAATATTAAAGCTTACCTACACGCTGCATAACTTTTTAATTCTTAAATGTTTGTTAAACCTACGACACTATGTGTGACTGTAGACTTTTAAAATAATTTTCGCATAAATTACGATTTGTTTTGAAATCTTTTATTTCATTTTCATTTGTTGCATAATTCGTATTTTAAAAATGTTACTTATATTTATAATTAATAAATTATAAGGCTAAATTAAAAATAATATGTATCGAATGTTATGATATTATGCAGGTATTTGAAGTTTGTAAATTGTATTGCGTATTTTTGTGACATCAAACGACGGCATTTATTCGGCCTTCGTAAGTCGCTAGACAGACTGCAAATATAAAATTCCTACATGATAACAATAGACCGTATAGTGAGTATTTAATTGCACGTGTTGTGAAATGTGGAAAATATTTAGTTGATATTTGTTTTCATCATCTGGGCGTCACTGACGCATCTGTAATTTTTTTCTTGTACAATTTACGTTCTGTTACATTGATCATAGGTCAGATTAATGTTCAAACATAAAGTTATCCATGTTTTGACTAAATTAAAATCGTCAAAGAGTGCCTATTTAGCGCCTATTTAATATTTATGTATGCAGTTTCATGTCCATTTTATTTCAGTTAATAGATAAAAATTGTAGAAATGAAATCATTATAAAAGGTGTGGTAAAGGTTGCAGGTTACATTAGTATAGGTACAGATAAACATAATTATGTCAGCACAATGTATTAAGGTCATGTGATTAGTTAGTAAATATTCTAGGGATTGGTTTCGTATCTTCAAATCTAAATTACTGATATGTATAATTAAAATAAATTATTTTGATAATAAAAATATAATAAATGAGCAATATTTGACATTTGAATACATTGTTAGACAATGTATTTAAATATTGTATATATTATGTACAATGTAAGAACATTTTACAATGTTATTCTTTTTTTTTTTGAGTTTTTTGTGTAGTAATCGTGTTGGAAATAAATTATGAAAGAATTACCGCAAGTAGTTTTTAATAGAAGACAAATCTGTATAATGGTCGATTATTATTTTGATACTATTGCTTGTAACTGCAAGTTTCGTCTGCCTTTACAAATGTTACGTGAAACTACCGGATGACATTTAATAGAAATGAAAGGCAACGTCCACACGGTAGTTACTGCAAAGCTTTTGTAATAAACCTGTCTACTGTAAAAGACAAATAAAGCAAACACTTCCTGACTTTCAAGTTTCTTAAGAACATCTTTCAGGCTTTATTAGCTTTAATCGACCATGTTTTGTCAACTCTATGTCAAAAATACATCCCAGACTTTTTTAACAGCTTGGGTGTCGTCCTTTACAGCCGAGTAGAAAGTTAATTTTAATCAGTCCCTTGGGAAATAAGGAATACATTTTTTTAATGCTTACTGTTTGTACACATTTTCAATAAGTCGATTGTAGAAAATGACTATTACTTTCCTATAATATCTATATTTATTAAATAAATAACACCTGGGAAGCCTTCGCTAAATCTTATTGCAACAAATACCGTTAAATGTAAGCGATAATTATAAAGTTCAACGAAGGCTACAGATTGAGTCTTAAAACAAAATTATAATTTTTTACACAACTAGGTCGGCAAAAAAAGCGTACGGAGCACCTGATGGTAAGCGTAGCTTATACACGCATGCAACAATACAAGCAGCTCCCAGGAGCTCTGGTCTCCTTACTCACCACAGGAACATAACACGAAGACACTAACACACTTGTGAGCAATATTTTTTAGATGTGATCTTCTGTAAGGTCGAGGTGGTTCCTGCTGTGTCCTACCTCAGTTATTATTGTATATGCATTATATTACAGTATTTATTATATACGTACATATATGTGATCTTATTAGGAATGACAATTAATGCAGAAAAAAAAAATTAGCAAATAAATTTACTTATTTTACAACATTTTTTAAAGTAATTTAATCTATATTCACTGTGGTTTTGGTATACTGTGTTTGTGAACGTTGCACCATGATGGTAGCACTGGCGCAATAGTTTTTAGCGTACTGAGCTGAGGTTACTTCCATTAGCGTCACAGTGACACTGTTTCCAGATACAATTAAAATTACACGTGAAACTATAGAAACTATAATAAATTAAATAACTTTTAAATGTTAACTTACAAGGAGTTTTTATTAAAAAAGTAATGTTCTAAGCCTTATTGAAAATCTATGTAAAGACAAAATAAACACTTTGTAGTTAACATTAATTTCATTTCTTGACACTAAGAAAGTAACATTTACCTTCAACTTTTTACTTACTAGTTAGTGATCGGCTGCATATACAATTCGTAGTGTTTTTTTTTTTCAAAAAAATATAATTTTTTTAAATTATCGACTAGTTTTTGAAACCGACGTTTATCTTGAAGTAATTTAAATGCTAACTAGATAAACTACGCCGTGGCACTAGCGATGTAGAGTGAGGGTATTTTTCTTTTATGTGTTTTAAACTTGATAGAGTCCATCATTTTCTACAAAATAAAAAGGTTTTCTAGCAAACAAAACGAGTATGCTTTATAGACCACACGACTGAAGTGAAACTTACGAAATGTAACTCTTTCTATCTTCACTAACATAAACTTATTTACACACGCTTGACTTGGGGAGTAGGCTGGTGAATGTGTCACGAGAGCGTTACGAATAATGTAATCGGGCGAAGCGAACGGAGCAAGAGAGAGAGGTGCAAGCACACATTTCGTCTTTTTAACCGACTTCCAAAAAAGGAGGAGGTTCTCAATTCGACTGTACTTTTTTTTTAATGTATGTTACATCAGAACTTTTGACCGTGTGGACCGATTTCGACAAATTTTTTTTTAATCGAAAGGTATGTGTCAATTGGTCCCTATTGTTGGATTTATTTGAGATCTAACAACTGCTTTTCGAGTTATATCTAATACGCGTTGTTATTATACCGCATAACTTTCTACTGGATGTACCGATTTTGATAATTCTTTTTTTGCTGGAAAGGAGATATCCCTGGTTTAGTTTCATAGATAAGGAAACCAGGATCTGATGATGGGATCCCAGAGAAATCGAGGAAAACTCTTGAAAATCCGCAATAACTTTTTTACAGGGTGTACCGATTTTGATAATGCTTTTTTTGTTGGAAAGAAGATATTCCTAGTTTAGTACCATGATAAGGGAACCAGGATCTAATGATGGGATCTCAGAGAAATCGAGGGAAACTCTTGAAAATCCGCAATAACTTTTTACTGGGTGTACCGATTTCAATAATTTTTAATTTAATCGAAAGCTGAACTTTGTCATGTGGTCACATATAAATTTTATTGAGATCTGATAACTACTTTTTGAGTAATGTTTGATAACGCGTAGTTACTTGACTATTTTTTAGTCGATCTACGTTGTATTACTCGTCGATGTAATTGAAGTCGTTTTTTTTTTCGTTTGCGAGCAAACACAATTATTTCTCATAGCCAGTTCTCTCATAGCCATATCTAAGACACAGTGCAGGCCTTCTTCACTTCAGTCGTATAGTCTGAAGCACTCTAGTTTTTTCTTTGAAGTAAAACTTCTTTACGTACGCTAAAGATTTGCTGAAGAAAGCTTGGGGAGAAAGCTGGTGAATGACGTGGCGAGAGTGTTACAAAAATTGTATGTATGTATGTATGTGTGTACGTATGTATATGTTTAATTATTTGAATATTTCTTATAAATTTATTGTAACTTGTACACCTATGCTCACACTAGACCATTTCCTTTGCCCTAAGGTTACCTGGAAGATATCGTTTTTTTTAGCGATAAGGTCACCCTTTGTACCCTTCGAATATATTGTTAAAATATTTTTTCTTTGCCATGCATTGTTTACGTTTTTGGGTTGAAATACAGTGTATTATTATTATTATGGACCCAAAGAAGTTCTTTTTCAGTCATGTGGTCTAGAGTGCAATTGTTTTTTTTAATATGAAAAACTATTTTTTGACCTAAAAATGCCTTTCTATTATATAATTCCGTTTTGGTTAAAAACATCAATTGAACGACAAGTAATTCGAAAGTTTACGATCTCAGTATATGAGATTACTGACTGGAAAATGCCACTCTAATGCGCAAAATCGGCGGCGGTAAATAAAATTATTGCTTAAAAGGTCATCTTCGACGTACTCATTCATTTACAAAATCACTTGATTTTACGCTTTTATTATTTATGTGCTATTAGGGCTAGCTACAGCGTTTCATATACATATGTATGTACTCTAACTTATTTTAAAGTGTACCTACCCTACTCTTAAAGTTGGAGAGTAAAAAATTAAAGACCTCAAATAATAATTTACGATAACCATATCATAGTTTCAGTTTTTAATTAACACAGAGATTAATATTGTTTACCATTATATCTTGTACGTTACATCATTCGACTAAGAAGTATACCTAAAGGTATGCATCACATTATATTGTATAGCTAGGTACAAAAGTGAAGTTCGACCAATCAAAATCATAAATATAATGATAATCGCATCGCTTGAAGATACCTGTAGCTTACTTTGTAAAAACAACATTTTATTGCGAACATTGATTTGTAAAGAATCATAGGGTCATCTATATAAATAAAAATGAATGTCGCTAAGCGCCATAACTCGAGAACGGCTAGACCAATTAGGATAATTTATTTTTTTACATGTTCTTGAAGGCCCACGGAAAGTTTTCATTACCTAATTGCAATATAGGTATTGCACTTACGCAGTTTTTATTTTGTTCCTCCTACGTTACACAATCCCATTATTCCTGGCTTTGAGAGGCTTACAATTGCAAAAAATCATTAACATTACGCAATTGTATATTTGGACACATTTTAGAAATAGTGGTTACTTTGCTTTGAAGATGATACACCAATTTATTTGAAATTCATCGTGTATTTTTTTTTTTATTTCCCTAACATTTTGAAAAATTCGTAATTTAAATTTTATTGAGTTTCTGGGGTTTTTCGCTAAATTTAAGAACTTATAAAAATGTATGTAAATATTTATAACTAGGTTTACACTTAATTTGTATAAAATTATTTATGTATAAGGTAAGAAGTATGACAATAACACAATATATGATAAGTTAATGTTAGATTATTTTGTCGTGTAATTAATACTCAAGCGTCTGATTCCACAATTGATTACACTAGTCTTAGCGCAGAATATCGTGATTCCGAGACATTCCACACGCACAATTTGCTCATTATTCTTGAGCTTTGTTGATCCTTTGCTCCTGTCCGCGTCGCCTTCATGCGTTATTATCCTAAAGTAGGCAGCCTTCGCCTTTAATATGTGGCTTACCTCAATAAAATCCATGAACAAATGGAATTTTATTATAATATAACCTGATTCAAAGATCCTTTTTTCAAATATTCTTTATGTACGTCTAAGTCACATCAAATCTTGATTGATTACTAAACGTCTTTGCTTAACAATACGAAATTTATTTTAGAACTCGTTTTTAAATTGATAGTTATAATGAATGTGAGAAATAAAAAAGTTGCAGTTGTACACATTTTATATAATAACTGTAATCGGTAATTTAAACAAGGAAAATTGAAATACCGTATAGCGTCACAGTTCTCACGCGTTTTCGTCTGATTGTAACGACTGTGATAAACAGATCTTAGTTACGGAATCAATTAAATATTTTATTACTATTTAAAGGTATTATACATAATATCCTTGAATTTCCCGATGATAGTCTCATTTGGTGAGAAAACAAAACGACATCGAATTTCGATGTCACGGTTGGCGCAATAGGTCAAGGTCCTGTTGATATTCAAGAATTCACAGTTAATGTTTAAAATATTCATATATTTAATACATGTATATCGCGGCTAGATCGGACACCGTATGACGAAACATCTTAAATATATGTTAACGAGACTGTAAAGAAATAATTAGCAAATTAAAAAGGAAAAACCAAAACATTTGTTTTCGTTGAATTATTTAGTAAGTAACCTTAATATTCGTAAACAAAAATATACTTTAAAAATTAAATGCTTTTTTCAACTTTAATAACTTTGTTTAAATTTTATTTTCATTTACTGATATAATATGTACAAATAAATAAAATTGGAGTGTTTTTTTGTAACAATATAATTGTGTTTGCTGGCAAACGAAAAAAAACTGACTTCAATTACGCTTCAGCCTGTAATATCCCATCACTACTGGGCATAGGCCATTTTCCCCATGTCGGGAAAGGATCAGAGCTTAATCCATCACCCTGCTCCAAGGCGGGTTGGCGGGTATATTCTCTACTATGAGTAACGATCGCTATCAGGCGTAGATGATAACAACCGGGACCGACGGCTCAATGTGCTCTCAGAGGCACGGTGGGGAGACCCATAAGGACTGCCTGCACATATACCCAGACCACGGCAAACACCTGTATGGCCAATACAAATGTTTGTCATGTGCGGGGATCGAACCCGCAACCGCCAGCGCAGCAGGCACAAACAATGACTGTAACCGTTGCGCCAACGCGGCGTCACTTCACTTACATCGACAAGTAATACAACGTAGGTAGACGAAAAAATAGTCAAGTTAATACAATGCGTATAATATCAAAGATTACTTCAAAAATTGTAATCAGATCTCGATGAAATTTAAATTTGACCACATGATAAACTGAATATTAACTTTTTTGTTAAATTCCACGCGGACGAAGTCGCGGACACAGCTAGTTTAAAATAAGAAATATACACGACAATCCACAGTGCATATTATGACATCTAAAAGGATTCTAAACATTTTTGAATATCATATCAAAAATTGAACGCTTCAGCGGGGTTCGAACCCGCGTCTCCGACTGACCGTGTCGGCGCTCTAGCCAATTAAGCTATGGAACGATGTACAGGGGGTACATCGAAATTTTTAATATGATAATTTTTATATTCGGTTTAAGCGAACCGTGTTGATATGATATTCGAAAATGTTTAGAATTCCTAATGTGTGGGTAACACAAAAATAAAATCGTAGATATCGGAAAAATCCATTTGTTTATTACTGTTTGACTTAAGGGGCTCCCAGACAAAATCGGCCGTTTTCATGTGCTATAAAGTATACGTTAAAGTTACGTTAAAAATATCAAATAAATATATGTTGTAACTCGGATTCAGCTTATTAATGTGACTGTAAGATAATTGTATAAAATTCTCTAAATAAAGAGAAATAATTGTTTATCTGAACCACCTTTCGCGTACAAAAATCGTATAGGCTTTCTAATTTTACTACTTACAATGGTGAATATTTTTTTTATTAATTAAGAATCCTGTACTTAATATTTCTACAGAAGGGTTTTTTATTAAGTGCAGTATTTTATTAGAAAATCGTAAAAATATAATTTTTGGTTATTTGTCGGGCGACAGGCGGCCCGCGGCAGACGGCCAGAGGCCTTTGTACGGGGAACTTGTGTCGCTCGTCATCGCACGCTGCTCTTGCTTACGCGCAAATCTATTTACTTTTTTTAATCCAAGATAGGCATCAAAATGTAACAGGTAGACAGACTTACTGTTGAATTTTGCAATTGTTTTTACTTCAAATAAAAAAATAATTTAAATTATTAATTTTGAGCTGTGTAAATGTAAAGCTGCTTAGCTTGTGGTCTAAGATCCGAACCTAAAGTCGATCTTCACCGAGCCGATAATAGAATAAAATATAAATTTAGTATATCTAAACAAATAAAATTGGAGCGGCTGCTTTTAATATTAAAATAACCGCTTTTTACTAAATTCATATGGATGTATACACGATACATACACAAAAATAGCATTTTGACAATTTTTGTCTGTCTGTATGTCTGTTTGTTCCGCCTAATCTCTGAAACGGCTAGACCGATTCTGACGGAACTTTCACTGGCAGATAGCCGATATAGTAAGGAATAACTTAGGCTACTTTTATTTTAGAAATTTATTTATTTTATAACTGCGAACTGAACAACAAGTAACAACTAGTAATTAATATAATTTTATAGCCTAAATGATCGACACGACAAGAAGAAAATTAAATAATAATTATGGATGATCACAACTTGTACGCAAGCTCTTGGTCTAGAAAACGGATCAATCGCATGTCCTAAGTAGTACAAGCTAGAGCCGGTAGATGGCCGAGTTTAATAACCTTTACGTAATACTGATCAGGTGAAGTGCGGGTGGGTGGGGTGTGGCAAAGTCTAAATGCTCAAGGTCATTGAGAAGGGGGAGCCTCTTAAAGTATTTTTGTAGACATAATAGGATCCCTTTTCTAATCATCACACACTTGTAATATTTAAAATTTTTTACCTCGAACAATTGCAATGTAAATTAAGCAATAACTTTCGTGCTACTAATAAATATTTGTATAAATCGTATGGGTGTTTGATTTCATTAGCTGTTTTAACATATATGTAATGTTATATGTAAATAAAATCGTTGGGCGCGAGGCATTTTTTTCGAAACCATAAACTGCTTTAATTGATTTCAAGGTCACTTAGCATTTATTTGTAGAGTCGTGTAAAAGGATACATTCAGGAAGTCATGCATTTTATTTAATGAAGTAGTAGTTTTGACGATTTGATAATGAAGAAGATAAAATAATTGTTATAATAGTTTGTGATAAGAGACACGAAGAAAAAACAATACTCCATGAACAATAAAATTCGATGTCTCGCATGTACATAATTAGAAATTTATTAATATTGTAATAAACTTAATTCCAAATAGGAAAAAATAACTTATACCTAAATGAATAATTTGTTACAAATATAATAAAAATATCTAATACATATGAGATTATTATAAGAGAAGTTATCTCTCTACTTTTTTAAATAATAATAAAGCATCCGGGTTATTAAAATATTTTCGATTACCAGTCAATATAATATAATGCGTAACACGCAAAATATATAATAAAATATAATCTGGTTTCACTCAACATTATTGATCACGACTGAGCAACCCACAGCAGGTAACACGTCACGATTAACAGTTCTAGTTCCTCCTTTTAACATCTTAACATCTTTGTATGATATACTCGTATACTACAAGTAATATAATATTAATTTATTGCAAGGTAATTAAAAAATATGAGGAAACAAAAGTATAAGTAACTAGTTGACCGACAGACGGTGTCTACTCTCTGGTCTTGGGAACTATCAAGTGCTTAATGGTAACGTTTTATAAAAATTTCTAAGTGTTTTAGCAATTTTCTTAATTTATCATTCCATAATATTTTTTTATAAAGTATTAGAAAACTTATAAAAAAGTAACCGTGTTGATCCAGCTATTTTTGAGTTTTGCGCCTAACAGTACATTTAGCTATTCTTTTTTATTTTATATTGACAAAAATTAAATAGGGACATTCCAAATAATTAGTTGATTATTTAATATTTAGTGATAAATGCATTGTGGTATGCATATTAATTATAGGTGAAGTGTATTACTGTCTATTGTATTCTAATTCATTTTACCTACTCAATAATACGAAGGCTAATCCTGTCACGATCGCATCTCGGTGACATAACAGAGCTGATACAAGCATAAAAAAAAATGACAGACACTTAAACGGGACCTTGACTTGTGATGAATATCTAATTTTATTTTAATATTAACTAAATTAATTGTAACACTTCCGGCTTTTATTGAAATGACAAATTATTTAAAAATAAAGTAGCTTCTTTAGTCATTTAAATAATTCGGTGCTCGGCTCGGTTCAGTCATATTTGTCAATTTAATGTGAAATTTTGATAAAAATGTATGTATTTGTTTTCGACAACGCGTTGGCGCAGCGGTCACAGCACTGGCCGGTCGCGGGTTCGATGGCCGGTCGCGGGTTCGATACCCGCTCATAACAGACATTTGCATTGGCCATATAGATGTTTGTCGTGGTCTGGGCGTTTGTGCTTGTGTATTGTGTGTGTTTCCGGACCCCCGACGCAGGAGGAAATCCTACTGGAGGCCGTTTGAGTGTGAAGTGTTTATTTATTTGTTGTTGAGACATGCTGAAGACTATGAAAGATATACGAAAAAGGATACTCGTAAGCGGCTCCTCTCCGGAAAATATCGTCATATACACAAAATACAGCCAAAACATAGTCTGTCTATAAGAGTTTAAAGCCCAAGCCCCAGTGGAGTCAATAATTTACCTACAAGTTGCCTATAAAATTTGTTGATATCTATTATCTATAGAATTATGATAATGAAGTATGTTAAAAAACATTATTATCAAACAGTTTCATATAAATATTTTTTTTTATATTATGTTTTATCGCCGTGCTAAAAAATACAGTTATTATGATCTTTAATATATGATAATAATATGATAATTAGGTTGATTCTTTTTAATTTTCTTCTATAGGTATATTAACATGTGAAGCGAAAACTTTGTACCCCTTTTTACGAAAATTGCGCGGACGGAGGAGCATAAAATTTCGCACACTTATAGTTTATATAAACAGAAAACGAGTGCAGAATGCTAATAATTTTTTAAAATTATGCATAAAAATAAATTAAACCAATAAAAAAAATATTAAACACACTACCATGCATTTGACACACACGCGTCAATTGAATTAAGAATAGATTATAGACTATAGATTAATTTTGTGTTTACTGAATGTCAAACATAATAGCTAATCTATACAAATAAATAAAATTGGTGTGTCTGTTTGTCATATTAAAATACACGCTTTTTACTAAACGCATATGGACGGGATATCCTGACACCTGGTAAAACGCTTACTTAAAAGAATGTCCCAACAACGGTATCATGTTATGTAAAAGTTTTTATAAGTGTTTTTTTATATGTATACACGGTACATAAACCAAAATTTTTACAATTTTTCTCTGTCTGTCTGTTTGTTCCGGCTAATCTCTGCAACGGCTAGGCCGCTAGTGACTTCGTCCACGTTGAATTTAACAAAAAAGTTTTTTTTCAGTTCGCGGAGTTAGAAAAAAATTAAATTTCTAGAATAAATTTAGCCTAAATTACTCCTTATTACGTCAGCTATCTCCCAGTGAAAGTCCCGTGAAATCGGTTCAGCCGTTTCAGAGATTAGCCGGAACAAACAATGTTAAATCAGTTCGGTTTTACATACGTCATATTTTATAGTCGTGTGACTGATATTACGTCACTGCCGTTATATATTTTTGTTACGGTTTTAGTCTCACATTTTCTTCAGTTCGGTCACCCAGCCAAATGTCAAGCCTGCCGTAAGGAACTTCGTTCCAAAATGTTATTTTGATATATATACCGTGTTTACATTCATATGCATTTAGTAAAAAGCGGTTACTTTAATATTACAAACAGACACTACAATATTATTTATTTGTATAGATATAAAACAAACTTAAAATCAAACTTATAATTTAAATTAATTATGGTCGAATTTCGACCCTTGTTGGGCGACCACTAGTTGTAATTAGTAAGCAAATATAAACATAGTATAATGTAGACAGAACAGCGAATGTATTTAAGTATTAAACAATGAAGTTATATACAATTTGAATACAATCACAGTAAGAAAAAGATAAACGTAAAGTGTCACGAAAATAGAGCACACTGATATGATACACGTGACTCGGTCTGAACAAGTGTTGAGTGTTGAGAGTTTAATTATCACTTCGCAGATAATTCTTATAATATTACTAGCTGTGCCCGCGGCTTCGCCCACGTTGAAATCAGTTTGTCGCAAAGTTTTCCCAGCAAACTTCCAGTGAAACTCTCATCAAAATCGGCTTAACCGTTCCGTAAACCTTCCTCTTGAAGCCCTCTCTCCATTGGTGAAACCGCATGAAAATCCGTTCAGTAGATTTTGAGGAAATCGATCACATACGCTTTTTGGGACTTTGTTTTATAATACACTAACTGTTGCCCGCGACTATGTCCGGGTGGTTATGAAGATATGCATTACTATTAAGATGCTTAACGCAAATTATTTTTTATTTCAGTCACTTGAAATGCTTATCACTCTGAGTAACTTTTTCAAAGGCACATTTAGTATAATTTAAAAGTAATTTTTATAAAACCTCTTTATGCACCACATTTTTAGTTTCATTTTCAGGCTGCGGTATAAATAACCTATCAGGCGAACTTATAGCTGCTGTATATGTTTCATACAAACTATCAACCCCAATTAAACCCCCTTAGCAGTGGAATATCGCAAAATCCGTTCTTAGCGGACGTCTACTAACTATAATCTTGCCAAATTTCATCTTTGTCCATCTTGGATAGAAAGACCATCCGGCGCTTTTTGAGTTCTCGTGATGAGTGAGTCAGTGACCTGTCTCTTATATATATATAGATTACGATGTATTATTTGGACACTTCCTTACTATCTATAGAGCATACATTTTAAATTTCAAGTCTCTTACCTTAATAACATAGGACTTTCATACAAACATACAAACTTCCAACCCCCGTTTTATCCCCTTAAGGGTCGAGTTTCGTAAAATCCGTTCTCAGCGGATGTTTACGCCCTATAAGAAACCTATCTGCAAAATTTCAAGTTTGTAGCTGTTATAGTTTCGGAGATTTTGTGATTAGTGAGTCAACCTACCATCCCCCCTTTTAACCTCAAAAGGGAGTTGATTTCTAAATATACATTATTTAGACACCTTCTCAACATCTACAAAGCATACATTTTAAATTTCAAGTCTCTTACTTCAAAAACATAGGACTTTCATACAAACTTCCAACCCCCGTTTTATCCCCTTAGGGGTCGAATTTTGTAAAATCCTTTCTCAGCGGATGTTTACGCCTTATAAGGAATCTACTTGCCAAATTTCAAGTTTGTAACTGTTATAATTTCGGAGATTTCGTGATTAATGAGTCAACCTACCATCCCCCCTTTTAACCCCAAAAGGGAGTTGATTTCTAAAGATACAATATTTAAACACCTTCTCAACATCTACAAAGCATACATTTTAAATTTCAAGTCTCTACTTTCATACAAACATACAAACTTCCAACTCCCGTTTTATCCCCTTAGGGGTCGAATTTCGTAAAATCCTTTCTGAGCGGATGTTTACGCCTTATAAGGAACCTACTTCCTAAATTTCAAGTTTGTAACTGTTATAATTTCGGAGATTTCGTGATTAATGAGTCAACCTACCATCCCCCCTTTTAACCCCAAAAGAGAGTTGATTTCTAAAGATACATTATTTAAATACCTTCTCAATATCTGCAAAGCATACATTTTAAATTTCAAGTCTCTTACTTCAAAAATATAGGACTTTCATACAAACTTCCAACCCCCGTTTTACCCCCTTAGGGGTCAAGTTTCGTAAAATCCGTTCTTAGCGGATGCCTACGTCTTATAAGAAGCCTACCTGTCAAATTTCAAGTTTGTAGGAGTTATAGTTTTGGAGATTTCGTGATGAGTTAGTGACCTTTCGCTTTTATATAGATATATAGAATATAGACGACAAAAATACGACGAATAACTGCGAATAGAATACAAAAAAAAAACAATACAATTATGTACTGATTAGGATAAAATAAATATTTTCATAGGCATAAAAACAAATGGAATAGTTTTATTCGTGATTGCAGAGTCCGGAATAAAATTTCAGATTAGTAGAATTATTTTAAGTGTGTCATATTATAAGAAATTAGCCAACCCACGTGTTTTTATCCTGTTTCACTTTTTTTTTATACATGAGGTTTGAATATTTTATTTTTAAATAAGCGGAGGAGGCTATCAAGTTGATGTTTATATATTTTTTTAACCAACTTCCAAAAAAGGAGGAGGTTCTCAATTCGACTGTATTTTTTTTCTTTTTTTTTTATGTATGTTACATCAGAACTTTTGACTAGGTGGGGCGATTTCGACAAATTTTCTTTTAATCGAAAGGTGGTGTGTGCCAATTGGTCCTATTTAAATTTATTTATCTAAGTCTAATTTAAATTTATTTAAGTAAGTCTCTCTTATTAAGCTATATCTAATAATGCGTTTTTACTTGACGCTTTTTTCGTCGACCTACGTTGTATTATACCGCATAACTTTCTACTGGATGTACCGATTTTGATAATTCTTTTTTTGTTGGAAAGGAGATATCCCAAGTTTAGTACCATGATAAGGAAACCAGGATCTGATGATGGAATCCTAGAGAAATCGAGGGAAACTCTTGAAAATCCCCAATAACTTTTTACTAGGTGGACCGATTTTGATAATTCTTTTTTTGTTGGAAGGAAGATATCCCTAGTTTAGTACCATGATAAGCAAACCAAGATCTGATGATATCATCCCAGAGAAATCGAGGGAACTTCTTGAAAATCCGCAATAACTTTTTATTAGGTGTACCGATTTTAATGATTTTTAATTTAATCGAAAGCAGATTTTTATCATGTGGTCACATTTAAATTTCATCGAGATCTGATAACTACTTTTTGAGTAATCTTTGATAATGCGTTGTTACTTGACTATTTTTTCGCCGATCGCCGTTGTATTACTCATCGATTTAATTGAAGTCGGTTTTTTTTTCGTTTGCGAGCAAACACAATTATTTTTATGTGTTTAGCCGCATAACTTTTTACAGAGTAATCCGAATACACCTCGAAGTTGGTCCCATATAAAGTTTGAAAATCCTACACTAATGGTGCGAAAATAGGGTTGATTTATTGTTCGTTCAGATTTTAATGCTGTGTTTATATCGTGTGCGGGATTAAACAGACGACTGCTAGTAAATCTGCCAATTTTGTACCCACTGATTTCCCGTGTACTTTTATTCATAACTTTAATCCTACCCTGCTGATAAGATGAGTTTTCTGTGATCTTAGCTTAATATATGATAAGCATGTTTCGGTGTACAAATACAATGATTTACATATTTGTTACGTTATCATCAGGAGATAGGGTGACAGATAAGTTTTACGCGAGTTGATCTTTGATGGATATTTTACCCGTTAAGACAAGATTAATTAGCGTTCAAGTGTTGAATATAAAAGAACAATTCTAATAAATAATTTGTTAAAATATAACTTACAATGCAATCCAACTTAAACATGTTGCAACAAATTAAAACATGCTCTATATAATCTGAATTGATGCGATAACAAGAAACACATTTGTGTGAAGGTTACGCGATTTAGCATTCATAATTATTACAGCGTCGATATTATGTATTGAGTTATTGAGATTACAAAAATTTTGATATCCTTGATTTAGTTTATTGAATTAAATTACTAATTTATGTTACACTTTGAAATAAACTCGTTTGCAACGTATTTTGTAACAATAGGCAACAGAATCAAAAGAAGTCGTTACTTTATTATTAAATAAATCTTTATCAATAAAAAATAATCGGCGAAAAATATGTTCCCGCATTACCGGCGATCGATTGACTGCACTGAACAGGATAATTTGTTATGTTGAGTTCCTTGATGTTTGTGTTATGACATGGACAAGGTTTGCATAAAAGAAAATTAAATAAAGATATATTTACGAAACCATAAATTAGGCATTCATCAGATTTCGTTATCGGCATCATCGGAGTTCATCGGAGTCCATTGGATCGGCTAGGACCATATATCTATATTAGAAAAACATAAATTGATATTACAATTTGTCAGTTCTGTATCTATCAAATAGGTATGCCATCCAATGGTAATTTGTTCTATATAGTTTGATGCATACCTGAGTATAAATTAAACCATCTATCGTCATTGAAGTAATCAATCATCATCTACAGATAAATCTATGTATATAACCGTGGTACAATAATATCCGTTTTATTAAACTATTTTAGAATGTAACTTGAAACAAGAGTACAGATAGGACGATATAGATAGTATAAACATACATATATAGATCTAAGACGTATCTTAATTAAGAGTAAGTGCTATAATCCTAATGAGTAATCCTATTATTCGACCATTTGTCTATATTTACTAGCTGTTACCTGCGTTTTCTTTCACGTAGATCTCTAATTTTATTCCCAAATGTGTATCACAATGTTTAGTTACCATACTCCTCCGAAACGGCTGGACCGATTTTTATGGAATTTTGTGTTCATATCGGGTAGATCTGAGAATCGGCCAACATCTATGTTTCGTACTCCTAGGTTATAATGGGGAGGTGATTGAGGAGGTTAATAACATATATGGCAAAACAACGTTTGCGGGGTCAGCTAGTAAAATTATAAATATGAATGTAAGTTTGTTTGTTACGCTTTCACGCGAAAACTACTTAACCGATAATCATGAAACTTTGTAGGTACACATATTTTGGAGAAATTACAAGTAATATAGGATGCTTTTTATCAAGAAAAAAATTCAATGCGAGCGAAGCTGCGGGTAAAAGGTGGTAGTGTTCATAATATCCGATATGTTATGTCATTAAAAAAGAAATTAATAGCTAAAGCTTTTTAAATTATTATATTATTCGGTGCAGCGATTGCATAAACGACAATGATGTGTGGATTTAGTGACGCTGTATTGTATGCAAGATATTTGCAATATTGAATTAAAACACAAAAAAAAAAATTTTTTTTTAAAGACTAACTGCGGATTTACTTGTCGATTCTTCTCTGCAGAATTTAAATTTGGAATCGGTAGTAACTTCATTTTTAATGACAATTAATATATAACGGTTACAATTAATAACGGTTTACAATATGACGATTCGAAGGCCTATTTGAATAAAGCTGTTTTTGATTTTTGATCTTGAATAAATTATTTAATTTTTTTTTTGTAACATTGCTTATTTTATAATAGCTTCACGATAAATGAGCTATCCAGCACTCAAGTAATTTTTCAATTCGATCCAGTAGTTTATGAAATTAGCGCCTTCAAACAAACGAAGATCTCGTTATATAATATCAACAGTTTTAACTCTCTCAGCTATATAGTATTAAGTAGTATACATAATACCTAGGTTGTAAATTATTCAAATCTTTTAAATAAAACTAAGATGTTAGCGTTACAATTGTTACTCTTTTATGGAAAGGTTGTTTTTTTCTCATAGACTAATGAGTACATACCATCCCAAATACAAATGTCATGGCCAATGATACAGTAGAACGGAGAACGCTGTTAAAAATACATAGACGCATCAGTCTCAGTAATAATATTCATAATAACGAAATCGTGATTTATTTCGGTAATAGCGTTCGAGATTTTTTATGCTTTGTTTGTTTCTTTTAGGTACCAAATACTGTACCGGCTATAACTAATTTTTTGTTCAAGTATAGCTTTGATAAAAAATTGTTTTGTACTTAACAATTTAATGATTTAAGTTTAGATTATATTTAAGACTAGCTGTGCCCGCGACTTTGTCCGCGTGCAATTAAAAAAAATATGGTTCAGTTCGTAGAATTACAAAAAAAAAACTAAAATAAAATTTGCTTAAGTTACTCCTTATCAGCTATCTACCAGTCAAAGTTCCGTCAAAATCGATCCATCCGTTTCAGAGATTAGCCGGAACAAACAGACAGACAGACAGACAGATAAAATCCATATCCATTCATATACATGTAGTAAAAAGCGGTTGTTTTAATATTACAAACAGACACTCCAATTTTATTTATTTGATTTAAAAAAAGAACATATGTTATGATGCCGTTAATTATTGACTTGAAATCTATTGGCTTTAAATTAAACAGTAACTACCATTTAAGTATTTTTCTTAAAAAAAATACTCTGTTGTTGACAAAATCACGCTTTTTTATTAATAATCTTTACGTTAATTAGATCTGAAACCATATTTTTCTGTTTTTATGAGAGACAAGTAGGTGGTGGTATATTTTAATATCTATTTGATGTGTGTCTTATTAACAGTAAAGCGTTTGAACCTTTGAACTATAGTAAATAATTAAATTTTTGAAGTAATATCTCTTATTTTTACTTACTGTAATTGTGTTGGCTAGCAAACGAAAAAAACCGACTTCAATTACACCGACAAGTAAATCAACGGTAGACGAAAAAATTTTAAACGCACTAGTCACCACTACGATTTTCGAAGCTTACCATCGATTCCTCTGGGATGCCACCATCAGGTCCTGGTTTCCTTATCGTGGTATCACCCTTGGGATATCTGTTTTCCAACAAAAAAGAATAACCAAAATCGGTTCATTAGCGACCAAGTTATCCGCGAACACACATAAAAATAATATATATATACGGTCGAATAGAGGAACCTCCTCCTTTTTTGAAGTCGGTTAAAAAGCAAATCTGATTTTCCCTTTTTGAAAATATTTATTTTACAAAAATTTGAATTCAATCTTTGATAATTTGTATTAAGACTAATTATTTTTGATAAACAGTAATTTTGCGAATTTGTTTTGCAGAATATTTATTATTATGTTTTACCTACTTATATTGCTTTTTTGTAGTTTTATTTTATTTATTACAAAGCTCTAATTAAATTCATTAGTTTTAGTGTTTAATTACCAGATCATGTTTATTTACTTAATTTTAAAGATATAATTCTGTTTGAACAAAAATTAGCACACTTAGTTTAGTTTTCGATGTAAACAGAGTGAGTCTTACAGTTTTATCAAAGACTAATCAGTAACATTACACTCGCGTAGAGATTAACAATATTTAAAAAGAGAAATAATATTTATAAAGTAGTCTACAATCATTATATTGCAATTTAGGATATCTTTGTATTCCACAATGTCTACATTTGTGGTTCATCTTTCATGCGTTAGAACTACCAGACTGCTCGAAAAGCTCGCTCTGATTTCACTTCATAAAACTATCGTACGAAAAACAGCGTTCCCTTAGGTTTTTCTGAAGCCAATTTAAATAATTTCAATAAAAATGTTTTAATTTCTTATTTTACCATACAGAATATTCAAATTTTCGTAAGCGCGGGATGCTTATTTACGTTAAATATAAATCAAAGCCTAAAAGAAAAATTTCACGTTTCTAAGATTTTTTCTTTCGATATGTCAAGAAAACACTTCAAATAGATATACCTGGGCATAAAATTACATTAACACTGAACTACTGATTATTTGTTAATTTTAATCAACAACTAACCGGTTCCAAGAATAATAGGTTAAAATAATATTAATTATTTATGATCAAAAGCCTAACGAAAAAGTTTCAACCTTCTTACTCCAGAAATGACGTACTTCCATACAAATGTCACCACCTATTTTGACTAGCCCGTCGCGTTGGCGCAGTTTATACTGACCCTGCTATCTGGTACGCGGGTTGCAGATTCGATTCCCGCCTGAGTCTTAGTGTATATATTTATATATTTATACCTATATGTATTACTAGATATGTCCCGGGTGGGTGTACCCACGTTAATTTAAGAAAAAAGAGGTACTAAATTATTATATAGCCCTTCGATAAATGGATTATCTAACACTGAACAAATTTTTCAAATCAGACCAGTAGTTCCTGAGATTAGCGTGTTCAAGCAAAAAAAAAAAAAACAAACTCTTCAGCTTTATAATATTAGTATAGATGAAGAAACTTTTTTATATAATATATAAAATCGACCTAATATATAAAAAAGTCATTGGCTCATCACGAAACTTTAAAAACCGTTGGATGCATGAAAATAAATAAAATAATATATTTTAATTCATAAAGTAAAAATATAAATAGAATTTTCTATACACAATGGAATTTTTGACTTGAAAATTACATTTCATTCTCCGTTAAAATAATTATTTCGTTTTTAGTGTATTTTGAATAAATTGTCTTTTAATTAGTGACACAATTTTTTAATCAAGTTATGTGTATTACTGCACGTGTCCCCTCTCTTTCTCGTATACAGAAAGAAGTCTTATCTCTTAATTATAATAATGCGATTCTCAGTACAGGCGATACCCGGCCTCCTCAGCGGGTTATCGTAATGATAATGAAGTCGCGACCTGCTTATACTATCACACTCCAACTGCCGCACTAATTGTAAGTTTATTCGTGCTTGCTAGTTTACAACAATCACATTTTGGTGCTATTTCGGAACGATTAATTAACGTATTATCTGAAATTTTACCAACTCTAACTTTTATGAATTTAATGATAATCAGCTGCAATTAAATAGATACAACATTATAGGTGTAAACAAAATTATTATTAAAATTAAGACACATAATATAATGTTTATTCCCAAACTGCTAAGACCATTATAAGTTAATAATGTTGATTTCTTTTATTCATCCTCTGTCAGTTCTCGCACGTTCAGAACGTTTTTAATCTGTTAATCCAGCTGTCATAATAAGCCGTTATATGAAACAACCGTTTGCGTTGTATTAAGGGTTATGAAAAAGGAGCTAATAACTTTTATAATAAAATAGACGGGGCATTCCACGTATTACGTCCACGTAGTTCTCTGGTATTATTTTTTAATTAAAAAATATTTCCTGCCAATTAATAATGTCTGAAAACATCTCGAAGTAGGAACATTTTTACGCTCTTTGTTCGATGTATATAAAAATCTTCCTTTGTCTATAGATAACGCGGAAAATGTTTACATTTTTATCAAACATAACATTAATTTCTGCGAAATTAAAACAACAACGAAATGAATATGTAAGTTTTAAGTTTATGTACCTACTGTTCATTTTATAATAAGTTACCTAGCTTAATTTATTTAGTACGAGTAAGTGTATAAAAATTTGATGCACAAACTCTTTGAGTTTAGTACATTACTAGGTGAGTACAGTCACAGTGACGTATTTAAGATTCAGCGCCCAGGGTCATTTAATTTGTCTTCCCCATAAATATAAAAAGCGTATAAACGATTGGTCATTTAATTTGTCTCCCCCATAAATATAAACAGCGTATAAACGATTGGTCATTTAATTTGTCTCCCCCATAAATATAAACAGCGTATAAACGATTGGTCATTTAATTTGTCTCCCCCATAAATATAAACAGCGTATAAACGATTGGTCATTTAATTTGTCTCCCCCATAAATATAAACAGCGTATAAACGATTAGTCATTTAATTTGTCTCCCCCATAAATATAAAGCAGCGTATAATCGATTATTGTGCTGTAATTTTATACATACATACATACATATAATCACGCCTCTTTCCCGTAGGGGTAGGCAGAGACCACTTCTTTCCACTTGCTACGATCCTTACATACTTGTTTCGCTTCATCCACTTTCTATTGTTGTAAATTGTATGCCCGCACCGACTGTCTCCTCGGGCCATGGCCCTTTTGGGCTCTAAAGCAAATACCTCGATGTAAGAGATACGCACACGGATGACGAGTTCAATGAATAATAGCTCAAAATTATGTTTACATTTATATCAAGCTTTCTTAATAACTGAGGTAGAGCACAGCAGGTAATATTCTGCTCAAAATTTGGAGTAGCCTGACTGGGGGTACCTCGGCCTTACAGAAGATCACAGCTAAATAATACTGCTTTAAAGAAGTGCTTCATTCATGTGGTAAATAAAGTGGTCAGAGCTCCTGGGGGGGGATTGGGAGTAGGGTCGACAACACACTTGTGTTACTGTTGGTGTTGCAGTCATCTATAAGCTATGGTAATCGCTTACCATCAGGCGAGCCGTAAGCTTGTTTTCCGACCTACTTGTATAATATATCTATACATATATAAAAATTTCGCGTCACGATGTATGTAGGCGATAAACTCCGAAACTACTAAACCAATTTTTATCAAATTTTGTAAGCATATGTAATTTGGTCCAACTTGGGAGATAGGATAGTTTTTATATCAAATGGACCCGGTAGGTGGCGCTACTATCGGTATATAAGCTATCAAAGGTAGCCGTTTTCTGAGCAGAACAACGTCAGCCGCTAGTAATTTAAAAAAAACAAACTCGAAATCTCCGTTTTGTAATAAAATGATGAATATAAAAACGTAAGTAGGGACTTACCTAGTTCTATATTGTTTATCTCTTACATCTTCTATCTAATTATATTATTTAAAAATACAGTACCTAAGATGTACATAATATGACAAAAAACTGAGCTAAATAAACATATGTAAATCAAAGTAACATAATAACAAGAAATCACGAGCGCGTGGAATGATAATAACAGTTAGTCATTTTTAATATTGAATATGTTTTGAATTTCTATTTCTGTAGTTAAAAATAAATTAAGTCTCTTGTCAACCATCTAAAAAAAGTATTGAAATCGACAAATTTTGGACACATTTTTAAATTGCGTCGTTGCTAGGCACCCCGTAAACAACCACGCTTTTCGAACAAAAACCGCAGGGGGCATAGCGATAACCCGTTGTTCGAAGTCTATCTGTAGCATAATTTCTTAATGGATTGTGTCATTATCGGTTATATTTTTATTCGCTAACTTAAACAATTCGTAATTTGCTAATGATGTCAAGATATAATTTATTAAGAGTGAAGAACATTACATAAATCTGTAGATGTATCATGTTTTACAATATATAATTTCTTACATTAATGGTGTAACTTAATTATATCAATAAGCTAAAAAATATTTAAACAGCCTTAGACATTATAGTGAATTGATGTTTTGAATGGGCTTTCTATGGCTATATAATAACTTCTTTAAATGGCGGTTCATAAACCAATTTTTTACTGGTTTTTAGGATTTTTTTAGGATAGAACATAAAATAATATTACTATTTTCACTAAATTTATGTTACAACGTAACATGTAATGTGTGAATGTCCCTCAGCTGGAATTTTTACTCAAAATAAGAAGAAGAGTAGGTATAAGTTTCATCCCGATATAATTCTGAAACATGAAGTTTTCCTACGATCCATTCTTTTCCTGCCAAACGTAACGATTTTAAAGAAATAAGAAGTAGGTAATTACTAAGAAAATTTCAGCGGTTGATGGACTTTGAGCCGGACGGTTACAATTTACGTGCTCTATCCATTGTACCATTTCAAGTTGCGAAAATAAAATAAATAGTAGTAGGTATGCCTAAATTTAATTAAATTAATTGTTTTATAAATTTTTGTAAAAAAGTATTTAATGTTATAAAAATAAGTATCAATAATGTAATGCTAATTTATATGAAATGAATCTCAATTAAGGTAATGATTTCCGACTCGGCTAAGAACTTAGGTGTTGTTTTTGACTCCAATCTTAACTGGAATGCTTATATCAGTGAGATCAGTCGTAATGTATACTTTTCGCTCCATTCTCTAAAAGCACTACAAAATTTTTTACCCTTCAAGACTAAAGTTTCTCTTGTGCAAACATACATCCGATCATTGATTACGCCGATGTCACTTGTTTAGATGCCACCGAAGAATTACTTAACAGGCTTGAGCGACTACAAAATTTATGCTTGCGTTTCATTTTCGGCTTAAAAAAATATGATCGTGTAAGTCACTTTCGTAAGCAGCTTCAATGGCTACCTATCCGCCATCATAGAAATTTTAAAATACTTTGTTTCCTTTTTAAGACTCTTTTTAATCCTCGTTCTCCTTCGTATCTACGGCACCGCTTTTCTTTCTCTCACGATGATGATTCTCCGTGCAGATCTCTTAAACGTTTTTTTCTTCAGATGCCCACCCACCGTACCGATTTTTATTCTTACTCCTTTACTGTACATTCCGTTAGACTTGGGAATTCCCTACCATATGAAATTCGCGATTGCAAAACACTATCGCTATGTAAGAAAAGAGTGAGAAAATTCTACCTTAATCAATCCTAGTCTAAAATCAATTTAATTAAGTGTCCTTATGCGTATTGGAATATATTATCGTATGTATTATATTATGTATCGTATATGTGTATGCGTGTATGTATAAGTATCGTATTATTTGTATCTACGTGTGTATACATTACTATGTATGTGTGCATTTATATATTGTATAATTATGTATTTATTATATATTATATTTCTATTATCTATATGTTTAGATTGTACACGCTAATTTTGCGACTGTTTTATAAGTTTCCTTTAGCAGGACTACTGGAAGAGATTCCATCATGGGATAAGTAGTGCCTTTGTACCAGCATTGTTTATAAGAGCTATTTCCTTTTGAGCTATCCTAGTGTACATAAATTGTTAAATAAATAAATTCCTGTTCTGTGTTGCTATCCAAAAATATGAGTAATTGTTATTGTTTTCTGTCGTTTACTTATTGACAGTATTTTTTTATTTTTATAAAAAAAAACGAGAAAAAAATTGTTGATATGAATTTTAGTGGAAAATAGACGAAAAATATTTAATTATATAAAAAAATATGTAAGTGGAATTGAACAAGTTTAATTGATATGAGAAGGAATTTAAGCGCAATTTTCTATTTTCTGGTATGTATTTGTAATTTATAATAAATGTTTAATTGCGAACGAGATAGTAAAAGTTATCACACGTAAACAAGATTTCAAATGAAACGTGATCAATAATTTTGATGATCTTATGCTAATTACTCGTTATCAAGTTACAACATTTAATGAAACGATCGCTAATTAGGCAGTGAAAGCAACACAAAGCTTATTAAGGTATTTTTATTACAATTTATGTATGTTCCTAATATCATGGTTCATTGGTTAGAAAAATAAATCGATACTTAGGTATAAAGTATAGCTTCTAAGTAGATAATTATTATTCAGAGATTATACTAAAAATCCGTCTAGGATATCCAATCTGGACTCTTAAATTTTTATGTAATATTAGCACAAGTTGTGAATTTAATATTGTGTTTTTAAAACAGTGATTGAAATAAAAATTTATTTATCGTTCAAATTTAGTTACTATAATCGCGTACTGCTAGTTTATTCGTGGTTCTCCAAGAAAATTAGCCTTATTGTTAAGTTATTACTAGGGCTGTATCACGAACGATGACCACGAGATCTGATAGTAAATCGCACCAAGCTTTTTTCTATGGTCTACCTATCCTTACCACCGTTCTGAGATCCTTGAAGCGTGCATCACATTTTTGTCTATTCTGTTTAGAAGTTTAGATGGTGGTAACCAAAGAACAACTGTTAACAATGCAAAAAATTGTAGTTAGCACATTAACTTCTTATTTTCAAGTCAATACAACTTATTTTCGATACAACATTCATCACAATTAATTAAAAAACGTTACAAAATTTCCGTAGGAAACATATGAGCGGCGGTTTCCACATTATTTTTTTATCGGTTTGATTGACCTCTTTGGTCACACGTTAAAACATTGTTAAATAGTACAAATATCAATGAATAACATATTGTTTTTCAATTTAAAATATATAGTAACGACAAAAACTAAATTAGGTCGTGTCTGTAAATGAGCCAAACAATCAATTTAAATATATTTATATTTATACATTAAATCAAGTAATCGAGTAAGTTAAAATGTATATTAATGTTATTAAAAAATAGCGTACCACACTGGTGGTTATTATATAATAACATAAATATACAGACAGTTTCACGGACATTTCGTACACAACTCATCATTACATAGTATAAAACAAAATCGCTTCCCGCTGTCTGTATGCTTAGATCTTTAAAACTACGCAACGGATTTTGATGCGGTTTAAATAGAGTTTTTCCAAAAGGAAAAGGGTTTATATGTATAATACACGCATAATATAGTCGAGGAACACTGGTAGTTTTTAAAACCGAGCGAGCCGGGGCGGGTCGCTAGTATTATTATAAATGATTTAATGACATCTTATGTATTAAAAACTGTCAAACTAGTTTGCTTATAGAGCAAGCCATAATTAATTATAATATGTATAAAACACATTCCACACCCTCGAAAAATAACTTTTTGCATTGGATTAAACACAATTATTATAATAATAACAACACACAATTATTAATAAATAAAAAAATAATATCTATGTTATCTAGTGCTAAGTGTTATTGTAGATACTACATTTAGGTATCTGTGACAAAAAGAACAGTTGGTAGTTTTTATTGAAACATTAAAAATTGTATTTGCACCGACTTCAATTACATCGATAAGTAATACAACGTAGATAGACAAAAAATGGTCAAGTAAATACGCGTTATCAAAGATTACTCAAAAAGTTGTTAACAGATCTCGATAAAATTTAAATGTGACCACATGATAAATATCAGCTTTTGATTAAATTAAAAATCATCAAAATCGGTACATCCAGTAAAAAGTTATGCGTTTTAATACAGTGTAGGTCGACGAAAAAATAGTCAAGTAAAAACGCATTATTAGATTTAACTCGAAAAGTAGTTGTTAGATTTCAAATAAATTTAAGTGGGACCAAATGACACACATTAAAAAAATTCGTCGAAATCGTCACCCAGTCAGAAGTTCTGAAGTAACACACATAAAAAAATACAGTCGAATTGAGTAACCTCCTCCTTTTTTTGAAGTCGGTTAAAAAAGATAGGAACAAAGTTGTAACTCATTTTATTAATAATAATAATACTTTATAGCAGACTAAATTTTAAGTCCATATTGGGTTAGTACAACAAAACAAATTTAGAATAAAACAAAACAAAATTAAATTAAAATATCAATAAGTAAAAATAAAAATAAATAAAGTAAAAGTAAAATCAAAAATCAACAATTCAAAAATTTTGACTTATAATATAGAAAAAAAAATTTAAACATTAGTACAAAAGTTAAAAAAATAATTATCAGTGATCCTTTATGCTGTATCTGCTTAATAATACCGAGGCCTTAGCATTTCGGGGAACTGTCAGACATTAGCGGATCTACTACGAAAGTAGCTACTTATGTTGCAAAGGACAGCGGCTGCTAACTTTCTCTTTAATTTTATTTACTAGGCGGTCTATATTTCACATGCGTACGACTACGATCCATATAAAAGCATATATTATGTTCACTGCCTATTCGTTTTGATTAAGTCTACATTCAATCATTTTATATATTATTAAACTAACCACACCTGTATCTTAGATTCGGCGTGATGGCTAGGCTTCAGTATCATGTATACTGTGCTGTCTTGAGAAAATATTAAAACGCAAAAAAAAAATCAATCTACAGTGTTTAAATTTTTGAAGTTATACTTCTTTTGGCGCATTAGGGGAAAAAAATATCAGAATGATGCGTGCGCACACCGTCACGAAAAAAACTGACACCCTGAAATTAGCTAGTTAACGAAGAGGAAGTTAGCAACGTGAAGTTAGCTAGCCAATGAAGTATAACTTCTTACGGGTTATATATAAGTAAATGCTTATTAAATTGATATGCATTTATTTAATAATAACAAAAACGACGTTCTAAAATCGCCTTAAAAGATTAATTCGTTAAGTCGCTTAAAATGATACTTTAATAAATTGAATAACGTAAGAAAAACCAAACAACTGTATTAAAGCTCTCCCACTAACTACTAACTAGAAATCCTTGCATAATTTTTTTTTTTGCTTCTTAGTGTTGTTACGCAGTAACATATTAATAAGCTATTATAATAATAAGTGGAGAAGCATGGTCGATGCTTTACTGGTAATGCTAAAGAGGCATCAATTATTATTACGTAATCAGTTGATTCGTGAACTTAGTGACCCTACTTGTAGTATCACTATTGCAAATCGTACAAGTTGGTAGTAATTTATAAAATCGACTGCAAGGTCACGGGTAATGAAATATACAACACAAAACCCGTTTTGCATTTAATGTTTTTCTCGTACTATAAGGTATATGACGTGCGCGATTGCACTCGTGTTGTTGATTACTGTTTCGCTTATGTGAACTGTAATGTGATGTCTGTAATGAATAACCCGTTAACCCTAACTTTTAGGAAGACTACAAGCGCGACATATCGTGTGTGCGGGGTCAAAGTCTATGTGAAATAGAGTGCCGGAAGTGGCTGGAAGGGGTAGTGTATACTAGTATGGTAGAAATTCTGGTATTTAGTCTATATAATGAAAAATCAAATTATAAAAAAGTATAGGGAAATTGCTTAAGCTATTCGCGCAAAACAAAAAATTAAAAATAAATTGATAATTGTGTTTGCTCGCAAACGAAAAAAAAAACCGACTTCAATTACATCGACGAGTAATACAACGTAGATCGACGAAAAAATAGTCAAGTAACTACACGTTATCAAAGAGTACTCAAAAAGTAGTTATCGGATCTCAATAAAATTTATATGTGACCACATGACAAACATCAGCTTTCGATTAAATTAAAAATTATTAAAATCGGTACACCCAGTAAAAAGTTATTGCGGATTTTCAAGAAGTTCTCTGGGATCCCATCATCAGATCCTGGTTTCCTTATCATGGTACTAAACTAGGGATATCTTCTTTCCAACAAAAAAAGAATTATCAAAATCGGTACACCCAGTAAAAAGTTATTGCGGATTTTCAAGAGTTTCCCTCGATTTCTCTGGGATCCTATCATCAGATCCTGGTTTTCTTATCATGTTACTAAACTAGGGATATCTCCTTTCCAACAAAAAAAGAATTATCAAAATCGGTACATCCAGTAGAAAGTTATGCGGTATAATACAACCGTAGGTCGACGAAAAAAGCGTCAAGTAAAAACGCATTATTAGATATAACTCGAAAAGTAGTTGTTAGATCTCAAATAAATTTAAATGGGACCAATTGACACACACCACCTTTCGATTAAAAAAAATTGTCGAAATCGGTCCACACGGTCAAAAGTTCTGATGTAACATACATAAAAAAAGTACAGTCGAATTGAGAACCTCCTCCTTTTTTGGAAGTCGGTTAAAAAGTACAGATAAAAATTCCTAGCTTTTTTTATACACAAACGTTCGTCTGTTACGTCATCCTACGGTAAGCAACTTAATGCTACATAGATATAAAACTCGCACCCACAACTCTCGGAGCAGAAAGCAGGGCCACTATAAACTGCGCTGACGAGTTAGTCAACGGAGAGTAGTTACTAGGCAGTGACAGGACTGTCGATCGATGCAGTCCTACGAAATAAAGCGTTTGTAGTATAAGTATAATGCGTGTTGTTTGATAAAAGACATAGTCAGTTGAGATTCTTTGAGATTTTATTGTAAATAAAAAAAAATAGACGTCCTAAATATAAAAATATTATAAAATTGATAAAAATAATATGTAGAAAGTTTCCGAGCTTAAAATCCTTTTTTTTTTTTTGCAGAAAATAATGTCTCTCTTAGTTATAGTTATTTCAAATTATATATATTATTAACGCTTAAAAGAAATAAAAATTCGAATACTTAAAAAGTTATTTCGATATTTAGTTTCAAGCGGAGATAGACCAGTCGACAGAACACAAGGATGTTATCCAAAACAAAAGGTCAACTGGTCCATAACTGGGCTAGTTCAGCTTAATTTTTATTGTAAATTAAATAAAACTGTATATTTTTCTATACTATAATATATTATTGTTGTACGTTTGTATGTATATGTTTAATTATTTGAATATTTATTATAAATTTGTTGTAACTTGTACACCTATGCTGACGCTAGACCATTTCCTTTGCCCTAAAGTTGCCTGGAAGAGATCGCTTTTTAGCGATAAGGCCGACCTTTGTGCCTAAAATGAATATATTGTTAAAAATTTTCTTTCTTTGCTATGTATTATTTCTGTTTTTGGTGTACAATAAAGTGTATTATTATTATTATTCTCAGCATCTTCTTAATATATCTCACACTAGTTATACCGGCGTCTTTGTTCACGATTGCCATTTTTCTTTACTTTATAAGAATGAAAAATACGTGTCACGTACATAAGGTAGTTTTACATACGTACTTTCAAAGTTTCAAAAGCTTATGTTTATTCCGAGTTACAAGTTAGTTAGAGTCTAAAGTAACAATGAGACTTAGACTCTGGCGCGAACTTGGGGAGGCCTATGTCCAGCAGTGGACTGCGATAGGCTGAAGTAACTAAGTGTCTAACCAAAGATCTTTTAATATTTGTTTAAAAATAAATTATTATCTCTATACGAGCTAGGTAACTCGAAGTATAAACTCAAAGTAAGTTCCGTAATAAATTCCGTAATTTGACGTGATGAGCGACGAAGATTAGATGGTCAGACAAAAATAAAAATGTACATATTTGGATTGAGCGTCGATTGTATAATCCTCGATAATAGATCTTAATGTCTTCATGGTATATAAGCTGATTCGAAGGATGTCCTGTACTGCGAACTATCAAACGCGTCAAGTAGTTGGGGTTACTGAAAATTTCTAAATTTCTTAATCTTTCATTCTTTAATTTTTATTCGTATAAGTAGATCGTATAGATAACGCAGCCGCAGTGTGAAGAATCAAGCGCTAATTTTTAACCACTTTACAGTACTTTTTGAGTAATCTTTGATAAAGCGGTTTTTTTTTTACTATTTTCTCGTCTCCCCACTTTGTGTTACTTGTCGATGTAATTGAAGTTAGTTTTTTTTTTCGTTTACGAGCAAACACAATTATTTATTTCAATATGGGATGATTGCCTAGTTTAGAAAATTTAGTTACACAGTTAGTTACAGAGGTCTATAAACTAGGAACTGCAACCAATGTAATAAACATTCAAATTTCCCAATATAAAGAAAGTGATCTCCACTAATAATAACATTAATGAGATGAAATATTTGTTCGATTATAAACAGTATTTTTTATATATTTACATAAATATATGTGTAAATGAGATAGGATTATCTAAAAAAATAAAACTTAAAAAGCCTACGAACATACGTGTTACAAATACAAATCATTATCATCATCATCATCACTTCAGCCTATCGCAGTCCATTGCTGGACATAGGCCTCCCCAAGTTCGCGCCAAAAATGGTGCGAACTCATGTGTATTGCTCATAGTTACCACCGACGGTTGGTGACCGCAGAGCTGGTTTTGTTACACCGAAAACGCTGCTGCCCGTCCGCCGCGTTCTGCCTGTGTATTTCAAAGTCAGCAGTTGGATGGTTATCCCGCCATCGGTCGGCTTTTTAAGTTCCTAGGTGGTAGTGGAACTGTGTTATCCCTTATTTACCTCTTACAACACCTACGGGAAAAGAGGGGATTGCTATGTTCTTTACTGCCGTAACCAACCACACAACTACAAATACGCAATAATTACTCACTATGTATCATATAAACTTTGAACCGTGCGAATTGTCAAGTCCCAAATTTGTGTAAATTTAATGATTAAAAAAAACCTGTCCTGTCCTGTGTGTGTGTGTCCTGTGTGTCCTCTACACGAATGCTATTTAAAAGACCAACCTATGACTTTATAAATTAAGTGTTTTCGCAATTACATCGTAACTAGTCCCGTTTACTACAGAAGAGTGATTGTGCTTGCAAAATTTCCATTTCGATATTAAGAACACGACAATATTTAAGAGTCGCAGAGGTGAAAAGGACAACTTTTTATTTAAGCAATACAATTTAAACTAATTTTTTATTTGCATAAATGCATATATACGAGTATGTAAATGATATCATTGCGTGTTGACCAGCGTTATAAAATATTACGGTTCTGTCTTATCTCTCAGCAACTATAAATATATTGTTTGAGCATTTTTTTCTTAAATAATAATTGTAATCGTTATTTTTTTCATGTTAATAATAAACAAGTTTCACTGTATGTATATATATATATATATATATATATATATATATATATATATATATATATATATATATATTGGCCACAGCATCTGTTGCAGATGATTGTTGCAGCGCTAGTGTGTTGGTAGGATCCCACATCGTCGTTGATGGCTATAGAGCCCTATTGCCGCCCGGCACTTCTTGCACTTCTTGCCACTATACTATGACCTCTCTTATACATTGATTCTTTATGGTATTTTTTAGTTTACCTACCTACCCGGGTTTGAAATTGGGTTGAATACTACCGCTCAAGACATCATAACTATGCGAGACAGAAAGCTGAAGTAATGACAAAATTTCAACGTTGCTGAACATGTTTACCAAATTTTAGTTTAGTAAAGTATTCTATAAAGCTCTATAAATAGCATCTTTGCGATAATTTTGACTAGAGGGTCAGGTGGGTCGGTAACGCGCTTGCGATGCTTCTAGTATTTCAGGCATATATACGAGTAGGCTACGGTAACCACTTACCATCAGGTTGCCATACATTAATTTGTTTGGTGGCTATATAAATGCCGTAACCATACATCAAACAGTGTATACATTCATATGCATTTAGTAAAACACTCCAATTTTATTTGTTAGATAATTTAACCGAATAGAACAGAAAATAGAGAATCGAGTAGAGTCGAGTAGAGTCGAGTAGAAAATTCATTAATCGAATAGAATCGAATACATTAGAATCGAATAGATTCGAATACAATAGAATCGAATAGAATCGAGTAGAATCGAATGTAATCGAATGTAATCGAATAGAATAGAATCCACCACGCTGATTCTCCACGGTTGGCATTGATCTATAAAAAATCCAGATCAATGACGGTTGGCGAATAATTTATGTACCTACTTATGTGTTATGTACTAAAAAAGGTTGTTACCTTTTACTAAATTGTAACTGAAATTGGTAAAAGTTAATCAAATCATAATATTGCTGTGAGAAGAAATGATAAATTCATTTAATATTACTAAGTTTTACATATACTATTCTAGACCAAAGGTTCATTACACACGTATAGAATAGCTTAGCGATAAGATAAATATTCATTGTTAGGCTGACGTTGTCTATGACAGTAGATCATTTCATCGTCAGGCTATCAGTGAAATGGTATGACCTAAGAATTTTCCGTTCCGCATACAATTCGCGATATTGCGCTATCTCAGTTATTTTACTATGTAAATTACATTGTATACCTATAGCTTATATTACAATTTATTGAGTACTAGTTGAATCATACGACTTTGTCTGTGTATCTACATACTCTCTTAAATGTCTTTGTTTCATATTCTAGTATGGTAAAACCGGGAGAGATGCCGCAGTGGGATAGATGCCTCATGTTCTAAAAACCTAACATCCCGAACTCACAAATAAAAATTAATCGCATAAGTAGGAGTCGAAGTCACCCCGTACCTCAGATATCCACAGATATTCGTGTGGCAAGGACGCGTTTGCATCGTGTGTGTAATTTTCTCCGTGGCGAAATTTACAAACACGTCAAAGTTTTAAAGGTTAGTATTTAAGGTTGTATAATTTTATAAATAGTAATAAATTCCGTTATATTTTTTATCACGTCTATATACTGGGTCATTGAGTCTGCATATAGTTGTAAATAGATGCTATTTTGTTTATAATTTATTTAAAAAATACGTGGGCATCTATCCCAATCACAAAGGATAGTTGCCCTGATTTTTTGAGGTATAGGTGCCCTTAGGCATCTATCCCTTCATTCACCATATACAGAGTAAGTTTATATGTATAATTTTTTTTTGTGTCTGTTATATTTTTTATGTATTTACGTATATTTATGTTTGGATGTTTTACTGATTCTAGCAGAACTATGCCGCGAAAATATAAAAGAAAGGAAGAAATGCGAGCTCGAGTATGTTCTTGGACTATAGAAAACCCACAGTCAGCTTTCGATGAGAAAGTATGATTGTGCAATGTGCATGTTGACACTTGATATGAATATTTTAGACCAATAATTAAGAATTTATACTTTTGTTGAATAAATGCTTATGCTTGAAAAATTTAATTAATTATATATTTATATATATATCATGTTGAAACTTAAGAATGTATATTTTAGTTAAACAAAAGCTCTAAAAATTTAATTAGGTATAGTAATTTGTGTGATATAAAAATTATATTCTAACTAGCTGTGCCCGCGGCTTCGCCCGCATTGAAATTAGTGTGTCACAAAATTTTCCCGGCAAACTTCCAGTGAAACTCTCATCAAAATCGGCTTAGCCGTTCCGTAAACCTTCCTCTTGCCAAAGGTGGCGCCCTCTCTCCAATGGTGAAACTGCATGAAAATCCGTTTAGTAGATTTTGAGGGAATCGATCACATACACTTTTGGGGACTTTGTTTTATAATACACTAACTATAATAAACTAACTGTTGCCCGTGACTACGTCTGCGCGGTTATGAAGATATGCATTACTATTAAGATGTTTAACGCAAATAATTTTTTTATTTCAGTCACTTGAAATGCGTATAACATATGCGACACTAAGTAACTTTTTAAAAGGCACAATTTAGTATAATTTAATAGTTATTTTTATAAAACCTCTCTATACACCACATTTGCAGTATAAAAAACCTATCAGGCGAACTTATAGCTGCTGTATATGTTTAATACAAACTATCAACCCCAATAATTAAACCCCCTTAGCGGTGGAATATCGCAAAATCCGTTCTTAGCGGACGTCTACTTACAATAATCTACCTCCCTGCCAAATTTCATCTTTGTCCATCCTGGATGAATGGACCATCCAGCGGTTTTTGAGTTCTTGTGGTGAGTGAGTCAGTGACTTTTCTCTTATATATATATACATATAGATTACGATGCATTATTTGGACTCCTTTTCACTATCTATTCGGAGATTTCGTGATCAGGGAGTCAACCTACGATCCCCCGTTTTAACCCCAAAAAGGGGTTGATTTCTAAATATACATTATTTGGACACCTTCTCACCATCTCTAGAGCATACATATTAAATTTCAAGTCTCTTACTACTAAAACATAGGACTTTCATACAAACTTCCAACCCCCGTTTTACCCTCTTAGGGGTCGAGTTTCATAAAATCCATTCTTAGCGGTAGTGTACGCCTTATAAGGGGCCTACCTGCTAAATTTTAAGTTTGTAGGTGTTATAGTTTCGGAGATTTCATGATCAGTGAGTCAACCTACGATCCCCCGTTTTAACCCCAAAAAGGGGTTGATTTCTAAAGATATATTATTTGGACACCTTTTCACCATCTATAGAGCTTACATTTGAAATTTCAAGTCTCTTACTTCAAACACAGGACTTTCATACAAACTTCCAACCCCCGTTTAACCCCCTTAGGGGTCGAATTTCGTAAAATCCGTTCTTAGCGGATGCCTACGTCTTATAAGGAGCCTACCTGCCAAATTTCAAGTTTCTAGGTGTTATAGTTTCGGAGATTTCGTGATGAATGACCTTTCGCTTTTATATATATTATTATAGATTATAACAATTAAAAGATATAAAAAAACACAAAATTTTTTTCATTGCTATGGCCCATGTTTCTTGGAGACAATCGATGTTTTAGGAGTAGAACTAACCTTACCTAACCTAACATTTGGTTTGGGTTTTTCGTTTACACGGCTTAAAGGGCATCTATCCTACTCACTATTTTCATGGTGGGGCAACTATCCATATAGGTAGGCATCTATCCTCAAAAAAAAGGGTTCACGAAAAGCTAATTTCTGCTTAATCTGCATTGGCTAGGTTGAAAAAAATAGTCATAATTTAACATGAAGGATTCAGCTAGCTACATTAATAAAAATTATTCGTATAAAAATCATATTTTTAAAATTAGGTGGCTATTTCAAAAAGTGAGGCATCTATCCCGGTTTTACCCTACTTATAGTAATAGGAGTTCCCAACTAAAGACGAACTTCATCCATCTGCTTAATGAATGAACATTTTTTTATATATTTATTTAATTTAATTAGATAATTAATCGCGAAAGGTTTGACGGAAAATTCCTAGCCACTTAATTTAATTTGAAATTGATTTTCTTTATATATTTTATTGTATATTAATAAAGTTTTGAATTTCAATATAATCTCACTCACTCGATCTAAGAAACTGATGAGATTTATAAGTCACAAGTATTAAAGGTAGTTCAAACAACAAAATTATTACTCGAAGTGTTCTTAGATGTAAACTTTACATACAAAATACAAATATATTCGTAAACATTCATTTGTCTAGACATATAAATTAATTTCATTCAGTTATAAGCTAGCAAATAAATGTAGCATATAAATGTATACTTGTGGGTATAAGTATTATTCAAATAGGCCTTTAACTATTCAATTGGGCTCTTTATTGTTGTAATCAAGTTGCTACCTGCGATATTATCTGCTTCAAATAAACCTAAAAACGAATAGAATTTTTGTTAACATCTTAGCTTTTAGTTTTTTATCCCTTATTATTTTATCTACTATTATTATCTCGTCTAAGCAATCAACGATTTTTTAGTGAGAGTTCCGTAACACTTTGTTTCGAAGAAAAGCCAACACTGAAACAAAAAAAAAATATATGAAATTATTTTTCTTTATTTGAGAACAACATTTATTTTGTTCTCATTAAATATTGCATTCATATTCATAATATAAAAAAATGTTGTTTTGACTGCACAAACATTTTAATTTATCTAAATATATAAATAAAACTGAATCACCGAAATGTAGATGTATGCGCATTATTTTCGAACGACTGCACTCATTAGTATAATTCTTTTATTTTTGTGTTCGTTACAAGACAAGGTTATCAAAATCGATATATTCACAAAAAAAAAAAAAAAAAAAATACGGTGGTACAAAGTTCGCTGGATCAGCCAGTTCTTAATTTAAAAAAATGTGAACAACAGTTTGACATTTTATTAGTCGCATCTTCCACTTAAATTAAGATTCAAACTTTAACAAACGTAATTAATATACATGTTGAAATGCCTCTTATTATAACTATATCTTTAAGCAGACCGACACGTAAAAGTCGTAACAATAGTAACGAGACGTCTTATGGTTGTAAATGTTATATGATAGACGAGATAAGGGCATCTAGATACACGTACTGTGTGAATGCAAATATACCAATTAACGTGAAAAAGTAAATGGCAGGTCATTATGATAAAGATGTTAATTATTTATTGGAATGTTGTTGAATATAAAACGAAAGTGATTATAATTTATTTTTATTACGATGTAACATTTGATATTGACGTAAATAAATCAAAAATTTCTATAGTCAAGTAGGGTTTAAAAGAGCCTTTAAACTGCCTTTTTATAAATTATAATTTGGTTTTTAATATATTAAAATTATTGTTAATTAATTGTTACTAATGAATAGTTACTAATGCGAAAGTATCATCAACTCGGAACTTGATTCTGCCAAAAATAATCGGCAAAAACCTCAGCAGCTACTTTTTAAAAACAACATACACAAATGTGTAGATAATAGAAATCGTGCTCTGAAATTCAAGGCTGGAATTTGAGAGTGATACATGTATTTGTAGGTGATAAAATATAAGTGCTAAAAGTCACCTAGCTAACACATAAATTTTTCAATTGTTACCTAAAATCTTCTTAAAAAGTCATTTAAGCGTCACCAATCAATTCTCATGGTATGGCATCACTCACGTCATAACGTCCGAGGTTCCGCATACCTCTACTATAATGGATAGCGTTTTCTCAATTTGCATGCTGTGCCGAGTTTGTACTTTGATAATATTACGAGGAAGTTATGCAAATTATTTCAATATATCAATCGTTATTCTTAAAAATAGTGTCTATAAGATTGAGTAGGGAATAAGTTTAAATATATTAAAATTCTTTTAATAGAGATGTATTCAAAAAAAAGATTTTAAGTTGAAGTTTTACTGTGAAAAAAGTGTTTTACAGCTATTTTCGCCTTTGCAATTATAACAAAACAATCCCGATTAAAATAACGCAATACTACATTAACCGTATCTAATATCTATGGCATAGATGCGAGATATGTAGTTATTAATGACATTCCACCGATACGCCCTTGCTGATGCTAATGTCATGACATTTGTTCCGAGATCGAGTCAGAGACATCGACAACATTCTCGACCTTCTACAAGTATGCATTGTCGTGAAATGTCTGATTGAAAATTTTTAAGGCTATTATTTTTCACAATCGTCAATCAATTAACAATGAAGTTCAAGGAAAACAATTGTAACAGTAACACATTTTTGTGATAATCATTGATAGTTTCATCATTTCATCATCACTTCTATCTATCGCAGTCCGCAGCTGGACATAATTATGCCTCCACAAGTTCGCGCCAAAAATTGCGTGGACCCGTGTGTGTTGCCCATAGTCACCACGCTATGCAGGCGAGTAGGTAAAAAATATATGTTACAAAATATACATCTACTTTTAATGAAACTTGGTGGCGGTCTTATGAGCTCTTTGATAGACCTTGTCCGGAAATTCGTTGATAAAGTAATAATACGAGACCATCGTCGATAGACCATGGGAACTCCTAAAAGACGTAACATAAAATCAATGTTGTTACTACATACAATTTTTTTTATTATATGTACCAATACGTTTTTATTTACATAATTTATTAATGAACAAGTAAGGTCAAGAGGCCAACCATTTCGATCGGTTTCAAATCTTTTGTATCTGACGAACCGAGATGCCATACAGTTGAAATAATGTCAAATGTCAATATAATAAACTAGAATAGTCGACAGCTGATATTATAAATACAACATACTAATAAACAGTTGTTTTCTGTTATATATTGCATTTATCATAGCAATAGTAGGTACGCTAATATTGATCACGCTTTCGCCCTTGACTTTACTTAGACTTTGGCTGCGATTAATAAAAATTAGTAGTAGAAGTCTGTGTGGCTACGGCACTAAAGAATATAGCCACCCCCCTCTCTTCCCGTGGGTGTCGTAAGAGGCGACTAAGGTATAACACAGTTCCACTACCATCTTGGAACTTATAAAGCCGACCGGTGGCGGGATAACTATCCAACTGCTTGCTGGCTTTGAAATGCACAAGCCAAAGACGGGAGCGTCTTAGGTGTGACGAAGCCAGCCCTGCGGTCACCAACCCGCCTGCCCAGCGTGGTGACTATAGGCAACACATATGTGTGGCGCTAAACCTATGTTCCAGCAGTGGACTGCAATAGGCTGAAATGATAATGATGATGAATCATGAATAAGAATTAAGCAAAAGCAATTTTGATATACAATATTTAATATTTAGTAGACAGCAGTCCTAGCAGGTTTGGGTAGATATAATATATTTTATTTTAGTTGATAAATTTTGTTTAAATATGTTCAAATGTGGTGATAATATATATATGATAATTGTTCCTGTATTGGAAGGAACATGGCAACGGAAATTTACAAAACGTCTGATAATGATAACAATCACACTGTTTAGTGCGATGCCTTGTGAAAATATAATCACGCAATGATCACGACATCGCCTTTTGTTTTTATTACTAATACTATAATCAAAATAATCAACATTAGACAGTCTTTACTTTCATTTATTTACACGTTTAAATATTAATAATATTTTTCATCAATAAAGATACGTCCAAATAAATGAAAGTAAAGCCTTTATTTGAACAACAAAAAATATAATGAAAAACAACTAGGTAGTTACAATTATAAGTTACTAGCTGTGCCCGCGGCTTCGCCCGCGTTGAAATTAGTGTGTCACAAAGTTTTCCCGGCAAACTTCCAGTGAAACTCTCAGAATCGGCTTAGCCGTTCCGTAAACCTTCCTCTTGCCTTCTTGGTGGAGCCCTCTCTCCACTGGCGAAACCGCATGAAAATGCGTTCCGTAGATTTTGAGCGAATCGATTACATACACTTTTGGGGACTTTGTTTTATAATACACTAACTGTTGCCCGTGACTACGTCCGCGTGGTTATGAAGATATGCATTGCTATTAAGATGTTTAACGCAAATTATTTTTTTTATTTCAGTCACTTGTAATGCTTATCAAACTGAGTAACTTTTAAAAGGCACAATTCAGTATAATTTAATAGTTATTTTTATAAAACCTCTTTATACACCACATTTTTAGTTTTATTTTTAGGCTGTACATGTTTCATACAAACTATCAACCCCAATCAAACTCCCTTAGTGGTGGAATATGGTAAAATCCGTTTTTAACGAACGTCTGCTAACTATAATCTACCTTCCCGCCAAATTTTATGTTTGTCCAACCTGGATGGATAGACACCATCCAGCGGTTTTTGAGTTCTCGTGATGAGTGAGTTAGTGGACTTTCTCTTTAATATATATAGATTACGATGTATTATTTGGACACCTCGTCACCATTTATAGAGCATACATTTTAAATTTCAAGTCTCTTACTTCAAAAACACAATATTTTCATACAAACTTCCGACCCCGATAAAATGTTATCCCCTTAGGGGTCGATTTTCATAAAATAAGTTCTTAGCGGATGTCTACGCCCTATAAGGAACCTACCTGCCAAATTTCAAGTTTGTAGCTGTTATAGTTTCGAAGGTTTCGTGATGAGTGAGTTAACCTACCATCCCCCGTTTTAACTCCAAAAGAGAGTTGATTTCTAAAGATACATTATTTGGACACCTCCTCACCATCTATAGAGCATACATTTTAAATTTCAAGTCTCTTACTTCAAAAACATGGGACTTTCACACAAATTTCCAACCACCGTTTTACCCCCTTAGGGGTCGAATTTCGTAAAATCAGTTCTTAACGGATGTTTACGCCCTATAAGGACCCTTCCTGCCAAATTTCAAGTTTGTAGGTGTCATAGTTTCGGAGATTTCGTGATAAGTGAGTCAACCTACCATCCCCCGTTTTAAACCCAAAAGGGAGTTGATTTCTAAAGATACATTATTTGGACACCTTCTTATCATCTATAGAGCATACATTTTAAATTTCAAGTCTCTTACTTCAAAAACATAGGATTTTCATACAAACTTGCAACCCCCGTTTTACCCCCTTAGGGGTCGAGTTTCGTAAAATCCGTTCTTAGCGGATGTCTACGTCCTATAAGGAGCCTACCTGCCAAATTTCAAGTTTGTAGGTGTTATAGTTTTGGAGATTTTGTGATGAGTGAGTGACCTTTCGCTTTTATATATATTATTATATTATATTATAGATTTACACACAAATGATGCAAAAACTAATATAATTGACATTACTAAACATAAATTTACTTCCTAATTTCTTTTAATTAAATAATTTATGATGATATAATTGTCTTAACTTGTTTTATTACATCGAAAACTCCAATAATTCATCGACCTAGATAAACTGGTAAGCAATAAAAGTACTAAATTGTCTCTTACTTTTTATTTGTGTATTTCAATTATACTTATCTAGGTGACTAGGTTAAATTGAGCCATGTTGTTATATCAACAGTGTAATAAGATACGATGTCCAAGTCAAATTACTTATCTATTATATTGTCATTAGACGAACCGCTCGGTTTCACCCGCTTTTTTGTTTCCTGCTCCGATTATGGCGTAACTTGATGTTTTAGAGCTTCGAATCTTTTCTTATGGATAGGTTTTCTAATGTAAATATTATTAAAAAAAACGGAGTTGTAAAACAGCACACTCAAAAAAAACAGACAATCAAACAAAACTTACTTTTTGTAATATTTGTACTAATTAATGATATACAAGTATTTATATAGCTATAATTAAACATGTTTTTTTTTTTAATTATTACAATTTTTTATCTTTTATAGATGAAATATCAAGCAATTATTTATGATAATCTGTATATGTTTTATTTATGTAACAAAATTGTAAAAGAAATAGCATTGCAATTAAAGGATATTATTTATAAAAGTTACTCTTATTTATAACTGTTGAATAAATAATTAGAGTTTTTTCCTTTAAATGTCAATAATATATTAATTATCTGTATTTAGTAGCGTTGATAACTCAATGTTTTTCAAAAGTTTGTTAAATAAATATTACTTCCTTTGCATTTATATAATAACGCATTTTGTTCAGCATAAAATAAACTTTTTCTTACAAATACTTAAGCATAAATCGAAGGAAGTACATTAAGTATTTAAATACGACAAAAAGTGAAATCAGACGAAATTGTTTTTTAATTTGACAGATTTAAAAATCGCAGAACAATTATGTTTGTTTAACACCGCATTTCACAAATCTTGCTGTTGTAATCTTTTGTTTCTAATTGTTTTGTGACGTCATCAAAATACTATTATATACTAAACAATGAATAAAACTACTAATTACGTACAATTATTTTGTCACGTAGGACAGTGACACGAAAGTCATATGCCTATCAAACAAACTCGTTGAGTCGTAAAAAAATGTATACCTCATCTAAGCTCATTTGGCACTATTGAAGGCCATTAAAAGAAGAAGAAGAAAAATTTACACTAATTTAATAAAATTGTAGACTTTGTTCGAAGATGCTAATCTCAGGTATAATATATATATCTAATCCAGTCCAATTTATATTTTATTCAAGCAATATATGTCGGCGCAACAACAATAGTTCGTTAATTTAACTGATTCAGTTATATATATATATATATATATATATATATATATATATATTGAATATTGATTGTTTTATAATTACCCACTTCATGTTGTTGATTCATCATTACACTGTAAAAATAATTACTTTTATTTTAAACATTATATTGTAATTCACGTGTAATTTTTTGAAAAGCTTCACCAACACATGTATCTACGTGCAATGAAGTGGTTAAATACGGCCGCACTCAGTGTGCTAGATTCCCTCCAGGGTTCGGTGCTCTCACCGCTTCTCTCTTCATTATATACGAATGACATACCTGTACCGAGAAATAATTCTTAAAGTTAGCTCTATTCGCTGACGACACAACAATTTATTCATCAGGAAGCTCTGTCAAGGCTATAATTTCTTGACTCTAATCCTCGATAACCGCTCTAGGCACGTGGTGTAGGAAATGGAGAATCGAAGTAAACCCTGCAAGTCTTGCAATATTTAGCAGAGTCTTGCCAATACATAGCTAGAGGAAAGCTACAGACTCAACTGAGACGTCCGATGCACGTCTTAAGCGACCTCGACGATAGGATGCCCCGTACACTAACACACACGCGGCACACATACTCCGCCGGCGGAGATGGGGTCCCCGGGTTCTGACGGCTCGCACGCGCTTAGCCCGCCAGTAGCTCGATATAGCACTCCGCACAGCGAACGAAATCAGTATGACATTTTGTCATGTTCTAAGCCGAGGTGCGATCTCGGTTGGTAGACGAAAGGACATCCCGAGCTCTCCTAAAAGGCTCCTCTTCTTCTTTTACGGCCTGGTCTCAGTACACCCCCCCCCCCGGGACGCTGTCAAGGTCGATAGGGCCAACAGTAATATTCACTTACACTCCGTCATACTTATACATACATATACTTATGTCTTCCAAACATTCTGGTGTACTGGCGCTGGTAGTCGTCTTAACGCTGACAGCCAAAAAAAAAAATCGCTGGAGGTCGCAAGTTTAATTTGCTCCAGGCAACATGTTTGTTTATTAAAAATATTTGTGTCTGGTCAGGGCATCCTTATGAGTCTCCCAAAAGTCTCTCGTCTATACCTGTATATCTCGGAGGGCACGCAAAGCCTTACATACCTACTCTCTTGAATCCGTCAAAATGAAGTACGTTTTAAAACGTAAAAAGGACTTTTAGAATCATATTCGTAAACTAAAAATAACACGACTATACAGACAAACAAACTTATCATTTTTTATATAACAAACTACGTATAAAATTTGATACATGCAAAAAACAATCAACGTATTATTAACTCACACAGATGATATAATTACGTAATTTAATATTTTGATGTAACTTTAATCATTAGATTTCTATTATTTCGATGGGCAAGCCTTCACATGTGGGGTCAACTATTATTCAACGTGGCGGAATGTTTGTACTGTGTCGGTGTTAAGGACGTCAACTTGTCTCGATTTTATTTCTAAGAATCTGCGTCTATTATGTACCTCGATTGTATTGTGCCTATTATTTGTAATAATACGCTTCAGCCTGTAATATCCCACTACTGGGCATAGGCCTCTTTCTCCATGTAGGAGAAGGATCAGAGCTTAATCCACCACGCTGCTCCAATGCGGGTTGGCGGATGTATTCCCTACTATGAGTAACGATGGCTGTCAGGTGTACATGATAACAACCGGGACCAACGGCTTAACGTGCTCTCCGAGGTAAGGTGGGGTGACCCACAAGGACTGCACAAAGACCCATACTACGGCAAACACCTGTATGGCCAATACAAATGTTTGTCATTTGTAATAATACGGATGTTTAAATGTTAGATTGTCGATACAAGGCACCAGTCAGATGTCAGTCGTACAACCGTTGATTTGAAACACAGTAAAATATCTAAAATAAATATTATTTTTAATAATAAGTACGTATAGAAATAGATTTTCCGGGTTACATTCTATGTCCCTGAATCTTAGCGCGATATCTTAAACCTTATAAACTTAATTAATAAACGCGCTTTTTAGCTTTGGAAAAAAATACAGTTTTTTTTATTGGACAGTTAGGATGTGATATTAGTGGGTACACACTGTTCTGCTTTATAATATAGATACAATAAATACTTTAATTTACATTTAGATCAAAAAATATCATTAAATAATTCTTTAAAGTAGCACAAATTAATAACCAACTTTTGTTGTAATAAATCGATACAAAAATATGGCTGTAAATTTATTGTTTAAGGTGAGAAATATGTTGATGATAAGGATTTATTACATATACCTACGTTTAATCGAAAAATTATCGTTGTGAAAAAATTATCGCTTAAAGGCGATTAAAAAATAATATATGTACTATCATCAAAATTTTGAGATTATATAGGTACAGATTATTGCACTAATTTTACAAAAATTAAAAAGGTTAGGTTAGGTTAGGTTATTAATTGATCATGATTACCATGACGATTTCAAAACTTAAAGAATCCTGTGTTAAATCTGATCTTTATCTATTTACTCACTACTGTTAGTGTTTCTGTAGTTTTGGTGTGAAAGAGTAACAAATTAATTATGTTCATACATTACAAACATTATATCTTTGCGAATAATTAACACTAATTCTAGAAATTTCTTTAGCGAATCAATTTAGAATAAGCGGATGTTTATTCAGATAGAGACTTGTTTTCGGTAATAATTAAAAAAAAAACAAGAATTAAAGATTCAGCCTTTTTCATTAAGATAAAAAAGGAAACTAAATGTCAATGTCTAAAAACGATGCTTTGTATTTTATATTTATAAAAATAATTTTGAATTTTGCTATTGGTCATCCTACTTAGTTCACGTGGAAGGAAAGTTATTTACATTCCTTTTATATCTCATTATGCACCCGTATTATCAATGACATACGTTGACAGACAGAAAGTTATTCTTTCGTATTCATAATACAATAAGTAGATATCAATACTTAAGAGATTTAAATGATACACAGTATTTATGATTAAATTTGATACCAGTCCTAATATTAAGAATGTGAAAGTGGAACTTCATTTTTATCGGCCTGTTCTGTTTCACACTTCAACAGACAAATTGTGAGCACACGAATTATTTAAGAAAAGACGATGAACAGTGTCGGTCTTTACTTTTTTTCTTCTTTAAAATTATTTGCATTATTGTGATCTCTAACCAAGTTAATTTTATTATTTAGAATTTTGCGTTTGTTTTTTAATTTCACATCTTTCTGTATATACAGGGTGTCCCAAAAAGTAGTGATAAGCGGAATTCCAGAGATAGAGCACCCCTTGGGGTATCCGAATCACCCCTATGTATGTTCAGCGATTTTGCATAGTTTTCGAGTTATGAATTTTTTTATATGTTTTTGAGAATTTTCCACCTGAACAACTTTAAAAATTTCTAAAAAAAAAATTGAAGACTTTTTAGAATTTTTGTTTTTGTATCTAAATAATCATGAGCTGTAACTTCCCGCTTAAAAGATTCAGCTTCTTAACTTTGATGGAAATTGTGAAAATCTAAGTGTAAAGTGAAAATTTTACGTTTTGAGAACTATGACTTCAATTTTCAACTTAGAATTAAAAATCAAAACAGGCGATTTTATGGTTTCTAATTAGGCTTAAAAACTTTTCCAGAGTCTCAGCTTTCATAATCATAAATAAAAAGTTGTACTTAATGGGGCTACTTTTGCTAAAATTTGCCTTCAAAGACATCAAGGTGGAAAATTCTTAAAATTACCAATTTGAATAAAAAAATTTTTTTGCTCAATTTATTATTCCTTTAAGGTTAAATAGTTTTGTCGGCGCTCTAGCTGGGTCATACGTATAGGATTCGTGCGGAGGAAAATGATAAATCCGTAGACTGAGTGATATGGTTCCAAAACGATGGTGCTCCATGCCACTTTGCAAGAATAGTCAGACAACATTTAACAGAAAGATTTAGAGACAGATGGATCGGCCGTGGAGGGCCCATTGCATGGCCGCCGCGGTCCCCAGACTTGAATCCAATCGATTTCTTTGTCTAGGGATATTATAAAGAAATAGTTTACGCTAAAAACATTAGCAACGTAGCGGAGTTAAGACGAAAATTGAGGCAGGCAGAAAAAACAATTAAAAACAACAGAATAGCATTCGTAAGACTCAAAGAAAACTTTTTAAGACGATGTAGAACATGTATCGAGCACGAAGGTCGACATATTGATAACTTTTTATAATAAATAATTTTCAGACGATTACTTTTCGTTTTATTAATTAAACCTAAATAACCTCCAAATGTTTATTAAATCTTCGATCTTAGTTTTCTTACAATCTTTTGGTTGGTTAACAGACTAATACTCTTAATAACAGACTAATATTCTTAATCTTACGAATGCTATTCTGTTGTTTTTAATTGTTTCTTCTGCCTGCCTCAATTTTCGTCTTAACTCCGCTACGTTGCTAATGTTTTTAGCGTAAACTATTTCTTTATAATATCCCTAGACAAAGAAATCGATTGGATTCAAGTCTGGGGACCGCGGCGGCCATGCAATGGGCCCTCCACGGCCGATCCATCTGTCTCTAAATCTTTCTGTTAAATGTTGTCTGACTATTCTTGCAAAGTGGCATGGAGCACCATCGTTTTGGAACCATATCACTCAGTCTACGGATTTATCATTTTCCTCCGCACGAATCCTATACGTATGACCCAGCTAGAGCGCCGACAAAACTATTTAACCTTAAAGGAATAATAAATTGAGCAAAAAAATTTTTTTATTCAAATTGGTAATTTTAAGAATTTTCCACCTTGATGTCTTTGAAGGCAAATTTTAGCAAAAGTAGCCCCATTAAGTACAACTTTTTATTTATGATTATGAAAGCTGAGACTCTGGAAAAGTTTTTAAGCCTAATTAGAAACCATAAAATCGCCTGTTTTGATTTTTAATTCTAAGTTGAAAATTGAAGTCATAGTTCTCAAAACGTAAAATTTTCACTTTACACTTAGATTTTCACAATTTCCATCAAAGTTAAGAAGCTGAATCTTTTAAGCGGGAAGTTACAGCTCATGATTATTTAGATACAAAAACAAAAATTCTAAAAAGTCTTCAATTTTTTTTTTAGAAATTTTTAAAGTTGTTCAGGTGGAAAATTCTCAAAAACATATAAAAAAATTCATAACTCGAAAACTATGCAAAATCGCTGAACATACATAGGGGTGATTCGGATACCCCAAGGGGTGCTCTATCTCTGGAATTCCGCTTATCACTACTTTTTGGGACATCCTGTATATTGTATTTTTTATTTTGCCAAGTTTATATTCTATTATCAAAGAATTTTATATTAAAATCATTGACATTTTATAACTTGTTTTGTTATAAATAGTGATAAAATTTTCATTTCTTTAAATATTGATATTTAAAATGTTATTTATCGCATAATTAATGTGCTTATTGATGAATGCGTGAGAGTTAGCACATTAATATTTTATTAAATAATGCTGAAGCATCATATTGATATTCTACTCTAACCATCTATACTTTTGTAGTGTTAATCAAACAATAAATTACTACACATAAAAAAATTAAAATACTAATAAAATAGTGATCTTTAGCAATATTTTATAGGTAAACATGATGCAAAGGATACACAAGCGAATATTATACGTGACTCATTCGCACAGAGAATTTAAGTGCTATTACGACATCTATTATCCGTGCAGCGAGAGCAGGATTCAATTTACATTCATCGCTCAGAACACGTACTCTATCGATCAATGTGAGTCGGCTGGCAAGATTATCGGATTGCGAAATATTTGCCATTGTACTAGGATCAGGCGCCACCGCGCGTGGTCGCATCCGTACCGCCCCGTCCGTGTCCTATGCCTATCCCATTCAAAAAACAGAAGCCTTGACGTCCATCACACTTTTAATAACTGGTGTTATTGTTCAAACACGTTATACATGCATTCCTGTCATTGTTACATTGCTGTAGATTGTATCGTAGACATAACCGAGGCGATTGCTTAAACATCACTCGTTCATACGTATTTGTTTTACCTTTCTCTATTTGTTTGTGCGTTTGTTAATAGTTGTTTTATGGATAGACTGCAAAATGGCTCTTTCTGTTTTAACAATAAAAATTTGGTTAAAATAGTCTAAATATTTTCTTTTGGTAAGTATACTTTCATTTTTTTTTTTATTGACCTCGCTATATTTTTATATTTAGTACCTGGGTGACCGAGCTTAGCTCGGTATTTTCAGTAAATCGTGTTTTTTGGAAATCATATTTAAATACGAATTACATATTGATAAAATATGAATAATATTTTCCGATTTTACCCGCATAATAATAAAAAATATGAACTGGTTATTTAAATAAAAAATCATGAGTGCAATGAGAAAAAAAAAGGAAAAAAGTAATCGATCTGGAGACATGGGGATTTGAACTTCTCGGTCGATTCCGACCGACCGATTTCCCACCTGAGCTATTACAACTTTATTGACCATTGTGAAATTTACCTTCGTATTCTAACGATATTGTAGCCATTTTTTCCTTGCCTAAAAACAGGGATAAAACGACATGTTCTAAAAATGAATCCTAGCTATATCGATTTATCGCCCCCGAAATCCCCTGCATACTAAATGTCATGAAAATCGTTGAAGCTTATATATATATAATTTAATTTTTAAATTTATATGCTTACAACTATCAATATTTATATCGTTAAATTTTAATTTAAAAAAAAAGTTAGATTTCACACGCACAATTAATTTGGCTAGTAAAATATATGTAATAGACAGAAGAGAATAACTATTCTATAACAATAAACTAAGGCTTATCTGTTTGTTAGTTCGTTTAGCACGATAATCTTGAAATCCAAATATTAACCGACAAAAAAGGAGGAGGTTCTCAATTATACTGTATTTTTAAGAGTATTACCTCATAACTTTTTATAGGGTGAACCAATTTTTTATATGAATATGATCTAGTCCTGAGCGGTACTTTTTGAGCTATCTCTAATAATGTGTATTTACTTGACTATTTTTTCGTTGTATTACTAACCTACGTTGTATTACTTGTCACTGTAATTGAAATCAGTATTTTCTCGTTTGCCAACAAACGCAGCTATATAATTATTTAACCTTTTTTTCTGTATTAGACCTGTCTTAGTTCCATATAATATAGTATATTGTTTATTTTACGTTTCTTTATTTTAAATTTTTGACTTATATAGAAATTGTAAAAACTGTAATCGCTTCAGCCTGTAATATCATACTGCTGGGCATAGGCCTCTTTCCGCATTTAGGAGAAGGATCAGAACTTAATCCACCACGCAGTTCCAATGAGGTTGGCGGATGTATTCCCCACTATGAGTAACGATGGCTGTCAGGTGTACATGATAACAACCGGGACCAACGGCTTAACTTGCTCTCCGAGGTAAGGTAGGGTGACCCACAAGGACTGCACAAAGACCCATACTACGGTAAACATCTGTATAACCAATACAAATGTTTATCATGTGCGGAGATCGAACCCACAACCGCCAGTGCAACAGCCACAAATCAGTGATGTAACCGTTGCGCCAACGCATCGTAAAAAAAAATTCTTTTGATTCAAAATGAGTGAATATATTGTATATGCGAACTTGGAATAAACATATTGAATAACGAAGAATATCAAAACAAATCAAAATAAAAATTTCGTTACAATCTTAACAAAAGAAAATTTAAATAAAATTTGAGTTAATAGACATAGGGTGACGTTAAATTAATTCATTCGTTCATATCGTTTTTAAAATTGTTTCATACCATCAATCATTTTTAAATACATTTTCAAGATGCTTATGACATTCGTAGTGACGTAAGATCGGTCGTGAGATACTTATAACATTTTGAGATTCGATTAAGTTTCAAAATGGAATAATTATTCGCTTTTAGCTTTTAAATGATTATAAAGAACGTTATCGGCATTTATCGTTAAATGTTTATTATGTCCTAAGAATTTTTATTATAATTTATTAGTTTTAGTAATTTTTTCGCAAATATTCGTCCAAAACTTTGATTTAAACTACGTTTCTTTATGAATTTCGGTTGAATGACTGACTGTGAATTCGTTTCAACATTATTTTATCAGATTTTTTTTTTAAATTTTGACAGATTCAATTTCTCCATTTCTATTTCTAACCTTTTGTTTATAATTGTCTGTAATAAAATAATTTAAACTCGATATCAAGCCTGAGAGCTTCTTATTAAAAAGTGCTAAAAAATAAATAAAATAAAAAGAAAATGTTTTTAGGTAATGTCTGAAATAAAATTAAAAATGTATATATCATTCACATATTATAATATTATATTAAGTATCGGTTATTCTTCCTATGAAACATGAAAGTTTAAATAATTTTCTTTCGTTTTATTACATATAGTTTACAATTGACTACGAATTATACCTATTGTAACAGTCATTTGTTTAGGACGTGAGTTACGTACTTTATCTAGGTTCAATGGAACGAATAATTTATTTTTTCTATAGTAGCCATGTATACACTTTGATAAAAAAATGAGCGTACTAAAAATAAAATTTATTAAATAAACAAGTTGTGTTGCCATCTGCCTGATAAGACGTGCACTAAATTGTAAATGTTTAATTTACTTTAAGGTATCAATCTACATATGTACGATATTATATTTAAGGATTCATTTACTTTTTCTTGTCGCGGCCTCTTACGGACAAAGGTATCACTGAAATCTTTCTATCTTTATAAATCTGTAATAAGGATTAATTAAATAATGGATGTTATTACATTCTAACTGGGGCTCATTTAAGGTGATACTTCTTAAAAATTTCTTTTAGAATGGCTTCACCCATTCAATTCAAGACTCGCAGTATACACTCATCGAACATATTTGGGTCAACCTTTATATTCTCGAGTTAGATGTCACCGCACCTTCCACAAGAGACATACCCGAAGAACGAATAAAGTAAAGAAGTCACAAAACTTTTTTTTAAATGTGCGCTAATACAATATAGTTTTTATCGAAATTTTATTTATCGTTTTTAATTAACATTTATATTGTAGATCATTGAACTCAATTCGTCTAAGCGTGCTCTACGAGCGAGTGAACTTATCTTTTATTTTACCCATATAAGTAGATACAGTCAGTCTATGCTTATAAAAATCACATATTCTTATTAAATTGTCAAATTTCCTTCAAAACGTATTATTATTTCTTTTTTTAATGTTACACCAAACAATAAATTCCAATTACAAAATTAAGAAAAGAAAACGGCTTTTTCACAAAGGATGTAATATCGAAAATATTATCTGTACAGAGGCGTAATGTAGGTATAAATTTACCATCAGGTTATTCGTCTATTCGTTGACTGTTTTTTTTTTGAACAAAAATTTAATTAATTTTACCTTTACCTTTAATTATTTTCTTAGCCAGTGTGGATGGATATCATAAATTCATATATAATTAATTAAAACAGGCCATGCCATTACAATTATATTATTATTCACACATTTTTGACTAATTTAGTTTTATACTCGTAATATAAAAAAAGACTTTTCAACATCAGAAAAAGAATGATTGAAATTTTTGATACATGCGTTTTGTATTCGTATAATTATATAAGGTATAAAAGGTACTACTAAGGTACTAAATATAAGGTAAATTACCTTATATTTAGGTATATTTTTTTGTTATTCTTTCTATGCTGCGATTTCTTAATTCTGAAGGTTTATATCAAAACATCACTTTAGCAAAACCAGTTAAAAAATGATAAGTTTAAAAATTTATTAACTTTAAAGGTTATTTATGGATATTTGAATGAAAGTGAATAGAATTTACTAGAGATTATTCGCAGTGATAAATTTGAGGGCATGTCGACACCTCGAAGTTATTAAGAGTCCATCAACACTGGCGTGGCGTCACGAAGATTTACCTACCTATAGACTCGAATCGTGCTCCGATTGAAATATTACAAGCCCGTTCAATGATTTCTTAAGAAACCTGGTAATTTTAGTTTGTTTTATTATTAGTTTCTAACATATATTGTCAGTGCCTTATTAATTAATGTTTGTTGTTAACGACTTGCAGTGTGTACCGTGATAGCGCAAGTCTACTAACTTAAGTCTCGTGATTATAGTTAAAGTATTGTGTAAACTTTTTAATGACAAAATTTTGACTGTTAAAACTACTTTTGGTAGATATATATATATATATATATATATATATATATTAATGTCTCACACGGACTCGAACTTTTTTAAACCGCAACATATTGGTGACATTTATTTTTTTAAATATATTTTATTTTTCTAATTATTCATGTTATTTATTATCTACATTAACATTTAATACTTTAGATCAGTATCTCCGCTCTCAAGAACGAATTAATTTTTAATTAAAATTTGTTTTATTACTGCTTACCTACATGTCTTAATTTGTACCATAGCTAAGCCATAAGCTAAAAGGGAATAAAATTGTAAAGCTATACAAATATTAGCAAAATTTAATTATAAAAATTTATTGTAGCTTAAAACTATACTACGAAATATTATAATATTTACTAATAATAAAATATACTTATTTTTCTGATTTTTAAGATTCTTTAATGTCGTATTGAAAAGTTTGTACACACGAATGAACCTTCTAAGTCCATGAACAATAACAAATATTTTAAATATGAAACAATTATAAAACTATTTGTACAGCAATAATTGCTTAAACCTCTGAATAGGCCAAGGCGAAAATCGCTTCCCATTGACTCATCAAAATGCGTTGGTGTTCAATACTCATTGTATGTAGGTTCGAACTTGGCAGGTGTTTCATTACCAAAACATTTATTAAAAGTCTATTCATGTCAAATATATTTTTTTATTATCTTTGTAAATGATATTTATTATTATATTGTTAATGTTCATGTGTAAATTATCTCATATTTGTTATGACAAAACTGATGTCTTTAACTGTACGACTCTTGTAATACTAAAGCTTATTACTACATATGACTCAATGCTTACCATCATAGTATGTATGTCATAGGCGTAACTACAGTATATATAAGTGTTATTCTAGGTGTATAAATAATGATGATCATTAGGTGTATATAAATTATATTCTTCTTAATGTAGAAATTATGTCTATATACTTATACACATAGATGAAACCACGCGGATCATATTACGTGTATCTAGTTTGTATTTGTAGATTTTTTTTGTTAAAAGGGCTTGATATAGCCCTTGATGTCTTGGATCTCATATAGAGTCGGAAAATTATAGCAGAAACACCTTAAATTCTAAGCATAACTATGTCATAATAAATTTATTTTTTAATATTAAAAAATATGAAAAATAGAGCGTTTAATTAATACTATATGCTTTAAAATACAGAATTTAGTTTTTTACTAACGTATTTATATTTTTAGTATTTATACATCTACACTCGTACTGATTATATTTTCTAAAGGCTGCAGGTTGACTTGATAACTTTACCGATTACTATACATATACATACCTACCATTTTCACACCTTTTTGTATATTTTTAGTATAGTGTACCTTAATTATTTAAAAATACAAAGAATTTGTATGTAAAACTCTCTGTATGTAAAATACTGTGTGTTGTGCACTTTGTTTTAATAATGTTATTTTGAAAAATAGACTTATGATTATAGATATAGTGAAAAATAATATTTAAATCTGAGGTAGAATCTGAGGAAATATCTGATAACTCCTGCTGTACCTGCCGTACGCTTGTTTGCCGAACTATATATACCAATATAAAAAAGAACGATTACATTATATCGAATACGTAATAGAAGAGGCAAGTATTTAGGTACTCTCTAAGTCAAGCGTGCATTAAGAACTTTTACTTCAAAAAGTGAGGCAGAACTTTGGTTATAAATTATAAGCGATAATGAGTGAATAATAAATAATAATGTACTTAATCTAAACTGCTATTAATAAGGATTCAGGGTATCTAGAACGTGCAGTGTAATGTAGGTCTTTCGGTATGCATTAATCACGCGCGCGCCGATTTGCGGACAATTTGCATGTAAAATACGCATTGTTGTATTGTTTCTCAACACTCGAAAAGCTTAGCCGTATTTGTCATTATTGTTATTATTATATTTAGCTTTTTATTACAGGCAAATATGTCGAGGTCTTTACTTATTTGGAAAAGGTTTTTTAAAGAAAGTTACGGAACAAAACATGACATTTGCACTTTTGTATGGATATATTTAACTAAAAATAAAATTCTATTCTTTATTTTTCGATGCAACGTTGTAGAACATTTATTAACGTTTAAGAATTGCATATGGTATTTTTTACGGTGTGGTTATCGTTTATTTCGTGTTTTATTGACGCTCGCTGGCAATTGTGTCTTTAATGCTTATTATTGACTGTTAAGATGCGCTCGCTTAATATTCAAACAAGTTATTCTCAAGGGCATGTGCATAAAAATCGCACGTTCTTGTTACTTTTATTAAAATATTCTGTACAAGTACGCTTCTATTTATTTAAATGCTTCTTGGAATTGTTAATTAAAACAGATAATTAAATTTTTTCGTCAATCATCATTTTATTTTAATATTAGGTACTTCTTAAAATTTAGGTACACGTAAGCTTTTTTGCTGTTTGAAATCAGTTTTATTCATCTCGGATGTTATAAGAAATTTAAATATTTTTATCTGTATAAAACGAAATTTGATATCATCTGTTAGGTACTCATTAGGTTACAAAATATAAAGAGAATGTTTACTAGATACATATAATATAAGTAATAATAATAATAATAATCTTTATTGGACACAATCATAAATTATACAATACAGATTACCCTGACTCCTGCACTAGTTTGCACTGTGTTGCAGACGCCAGTATCCTCCCCTTAAATATATGTAATAACAAATTATGCCCTTAAAAACTAGTTATTATCAATTCAATGGTACGAAAAAAATCAAAACTAGCTAACATTAACATTAAACTATAATTAACATTTAGATGGAAAACATGTGCCATGTGTGTTTAGTTGATCACTATTTATTACCATGTGTATGTGTGTGTGTGTGTGTGTTTGTGTTTGTGTGTGTGTGTGTTTGTGTCTGTATATATGTCTGTGTATATCACGTCAGTCAATAGTTATTATTTAACTGTTATTAAAAGATTCTCTGTAGCGTTGTAATCTAAGCATTTTAACCAGGCAAGTAATTTTTCCTTTAATGTATAGTTATTAAGCATTCAGATGTTGAAAATTGTGTTAATTTTATTATAAAGAGTTGGAGCATGGTGATTGTAATGTTTTCGTCCAAACGCTGTTTTCGTAGTGTACGTATAAGTGTACTAGAAGTTCGTGACGTTTCTACCTGCATCGATATTTATGTATACCTAATTACCTACTGATATCATGATTAGACCAATTTTTTATTGTAAAGTATGGTAGATTAGATTTTTAATTCCAAAGCATTATTAATGTATGTCTAATAATTTTAGAATTTATCAATAACTAACATGAGACTAAAATTTTCAGCCTTGCTGGAAAAGTCACTTACTTTAGTGACAGAAATTAAAAAAAAACAAATTACCATTATATGATAATATTTATAGTTGTAAAAAAACACCTGTACAACGTACATCAATAAGTTTTACTAATTGGAAGTGAAGACGGATACATTCGTTACAGGCCAACCTCAAAACATCAATATTAACAATGTAAAACCCGATTCCCTTTGATTCATTCCAATGTTTACTCAGTTTCGTGACCTGTCACCTGCCTAGTAATTGATTCAATAGAAACAAATCGAACGATTTGATACCGGGCGAGTAGAACGTACCATCAACATAAGTTAACGATTGCGTTACTTATTACACAATATAGTAACTTCATTGAACTTACGCAAACATAAAAGATGAAAAAGCATTCCAGATTGTGTTAGATAAAAGTTGTTCAAAAGCTATTGTTGTTTAATGTTTAGAATGTTTTATAAGTCGTGTTAAATAAAATGCGTTTAATACTAGGATTTAAGCTAGGGTAAAATGGTTAAATAAGTTCTACTTTTCTATTTTGTTAAATTAAAAACATTTAAATAAAATTATTATTATCTATTAGAAACTATCTATTACATAAACTAATCATGCCTTTATTATTTCGTAATTTAGCTAGTAATTTTTTTATTTTTCGGATTACATTCTGTAAAAAATGTCCTCAATTAATATATCAATAATAATAATAATCAATAATAGGAAAATCACGATAAGGATAATAAAAGCAAAATATGAAGGAAAGATCTAAAGAAAAAAGATAACTTGTTTATTGCCTCACATAATAGTTACATAATATATCTTCGACATCTACTGCTAATGATTCATAAAGAAATTACGCTTTTCCTTTTTTACTTTTCTCCTACTATTGTGTCCAATTTTTCTTTTATTTTTGGGCACATGTTTTTGTTCTTAGTTTGTTTTTTTAATAAATTATTTTCCGCTTCTCCTTGAGATCCAGAAGTTCCGAATAGTTCTTACAAGTTTTTCATTTTACTTCCATTTTCTTGGCTATGAATTTGGGTGATGTAAATATTGTCGTCTTTTGTTTTCTGTAGCGTTTTTTTAGTGTGATATTGAGGTATTACGGGATAGGTCTTGTAGCGCTTTTGATGTCTTCTAAGGTTTCAACTAGGATCCCATTTTGTCTGCTGGCTTGGCTGATTCTTATTGTCAATGTCCTAAATGAAGTTATTGATTCTTCTTTATTAATCAAAAAATGTAGACCCAATACCCTAAGAAATATTCAAAACTCAAAAAAAATTGTTAAACCGAAGGCTAGAAATTTTTACGGAGTTAGAATGTTAAACACCATTATACCCGTATTTGTTAATGAACTTCCCGAAGACCTACAAAAGTGGACCTGGACAAACGTAAATATAGAAGATCACTCAAAGAACAGTTATTGAAATCTTTAAGCGTTTAATAGTCACAAAATTTTGGTATTTTTTTTTTAAATATCACTAGGTCAGCAAACACGCTTACGGCTCACCTGATGGTAAGCGATTACCGTATCTTATAGACGCCTGCAACACCAGAAGCATCGCAAGCGCTTTGCTGACCCAATCCCCAATCCTCCCCAGGAGCTCACCTTACTCACCAACAGGAACACAATACTGCTTGAAAACAGTATTATTTAGCTGTGATCTTCTGTAAGGTCAAGGTACTACCCCAGTCGGGCTGCTCCATATTTTGAGCAGGAAATTCCTGCTGTGCCCTACCTCAGTTAATGAATTAATTACCTTAGTTTAAATTTAATTGCTATAATATGGTACGGTACGGTATAGATATTATATGATAAATATGGTATGCGACGCGGCGGCTTGTCCGGATAAGCTCTTGTGAGTTTTCGTGGCAGGATTATGTATAAGTTTTAAGTATGTGTTTTTTTGAGACATGGTCTGTGCTACAGGCTCTCCAGAGGTGCCAAGTGGACGGCAGGTACGTCGAGGTGCTGAGATACTTATACTTTAACGCCACAATGTCGATCCGATTACAGAGCTCGAAGCCAATACCATTTCAGCGAGGCGTGAGGCAAGGGGATGTCCAAAGCTATTTACAGCCGCGTTGGAGGACGCTTTCAAACTTTTGGACTAGAAAGGATTCGGCATCAAGATCAATAGCGAGTACCTTACCCACCACCGCTTTGCCGATGACGTAGTCCTTATGGCTGAGACCTTGGAAGACCTGAGCAGAATGCTCGAGCATCTCAACAGTGTTTCCCAAAGAGTGGGCTTCAAACTGAACATGGACAAGACGAAAATTATGTTGAACGTCCATGTCGCTCCCGCTCCAGTTCCCTTTGGTAACACTATTTTCGAAGTTGTTGACCATTACATCTACCTAGGGCAGTCAATTCAGTTAGGTAAGTCCAACTTCGAAAATGAGAGCTCTCGCCGAATTCAACTCGGATGAGCACTCGGGAAACTACGGAAAATCTTTGCGTCCAATATCCCGCAGTGTCTGAAGACGAAAGTCTTCAACCAGTGTGTGTTGCCAGTGATGACATATGGATCCGAAACGTGGTCGTTAAATATGGGCCTAATAAGAAGGCTCAAAGTCGCTCAGCGGGCGATGGAGGGGCAATGCTCGGTATTTCCCTGCGTGATAGAGTTAGAAATGAGGAGATCCGTAGGAAAACCAGGGTAAACTACATTTCTCGAAGGGTCACACAGCTGAAGTGACAATGGGCCAATGGGGCGGAAAGGTTCTCGAGTGGAAACCACGTACCGGGCGCCGCAGCGTTGGTAGGCCCCCCACGCGGTGGACCGACGTTCTGGCCAGGGTCGCGGAAAGCCGCTGGACGCGTGCTGCGTAGGACCGATCGTCGTGGAAAGTATTAGGGGAGGCTTATACTCAGCAGTGAACGTCCGTGACCTGATATGATGATGATGATGATGATGTGTTTTTTGTTTTTTTGAACAAAAAAATTCTTTTTCAGTGACCTTTGACATCACATCGTCTAGAGCTTCAGCCGTTCACGATGCTTTGGATGTTTTTATTTTGTAGTGTCTACCAAGAAATAATCTGTAAATAACAATTGTGGCAAAAATTTAGGAATATTTCATCTATAATATAAAACAGGGGCGTATTTCCTAGAATGGGAACAAATATGCCCCAGTGCTTTAAGTCTACGAAACTTGCACGAAATTCCGGTAATTTAATGGAGGTTATGTATTTACGAAAACATTGAATTCTATACACTCATAAAAATACTTAAATAAATTAAAAATATACACCTAAAAAACATACCCATATAAGTCCTGTTGAAATTCCAACAGTTTTTGTAAAATATATCGTTTTTTTTTTCTTGACAACACGAAGTACAGTCGTATCTATCGAATGGCGCGCTCACTGTTTAACTTGATAGTTTGGTGTGTGTTTTTAATCGACTTCCAAAAAAGGAGGTGGTTCTCAATTCGATTGTATTTTATATATGTACTAGCTTACTCGGCAAACGTTGTCTTGCCGCTAAATGCTATTTAAAAATAGGAGTTGGTGGTAGAAGGTGAAAATTTAGGGTTGTATGTATTCTTCAACGCCAAATCATAATAAAATAAAGAATAAATAATTTATCTAAAAATTAAAAAAAATATTAGGGTTTGACTACCCTTAGCATTTAGGGGGATGAAAAATAGATGTGGTCCGATTCTGAGATCTACCCGATATGCACACAAAATTTCATAAGAATCGGTCAAGCCGTTTCGGAGGAGTTTAACTACAAACACCGCGACACGAGAATTTTATATAGTAGATGTTACCTAAGAACTTTTGATTGGGTGGACCGATTACGATGATTTTTATTTTAATAGAAAGATGGCGCGTGTCATGTAAATTTAAATTAAATTGCGATCTAACAAGTACTTTTTGAGTTATATCTAATAATACGTATTTACTTAACTATTTTTTCGTTGACCTACATTGTATTATATCACATATAACTTTTCACTGAGCATACCAATTTTGATGATTCGTGTTTTATTCGAAATCTGATACTAGTCATGTATTCTAATTTGAATTTTATTGAGATCTGATCACTACTTTTTGAGTAATCTTTGATAACGCGTATTTACTTGCCTATTTTTTCGGCTACTTACGTTGTATTACTTGTCGATGTAATTGAAGTCGGCTTTTTTCGTTTGCGAACAAACGCAAATTTTAGTAATATAAGTACGTAAGGCCTATTTGCTAATGGCGCGTTTTTACCATTATACCCTATGCAAATCAAAGCTGAAGGAATTATAATTTCATTTCAAACTTTTTTACACCATCATTATACAGCTAAAAAACTACGTTATTATATAAACTAGTTCTACGAATGTTTTTGTATTTAATAATATCAAATAATATATGACAAGCAGTTTTTTAATATTTATCACGACAGAAATAGAACAGATGATCATCATCATCATCATTTCAGCCTAATACAGTCTACTGCTGGACATATAGGCCTCTATAAGTTCGTGCCAAAAATGGCGTGGACTCATGTGTTTTACCCATAGTCACCAGGCTGGGCAGGTGGATTGGTGAACGCAGGACTGGCTTTGTCGCACCAAAGACGCTGCTGCTCATCTTCGGCCTGCGTATTTGAAAGCCACCTGTTGGGTGGTTATCCCGCCATCAGTCGGCTTTTTAAGTTCCAAGGTAGTAGTGGAACTGTGTTATCCCTTAGTTGCCTCTTACATTACCCACGGGAAAAGAGAGGGGATGGCTATATTCTTTATTGACGTAACCACACAGCTGGATAGAAAAGATACAAGAAATAACTTCAACAGTAAACAGTACGGCATTCTTCAGACAACGAAGCGGTCTTTGTTTAATGACATTTAAGAACGATATCTATCAATCGAGAGGCTTAAATTTAAGCTGTTTCGTTTTCTAAACGTACTTTGATGATCGGGCAACAATGCGGATGGCATTCATAAACTCGTATCAAAGTTCAACTCACCTGACGTACCTCTGCTTTAGTGCACTCAAAATTATAAGAAATGTCAGGCAAAGGTCGCAGAAGTCTTTGAAGTCTTTGTTTTAAAATGTAGAACACGTATTAACTTTGTTCCGTAGTGTAGCCTTGAGTAGGAAAAATACGAATTAATTTGCGTGTATATTAGTGTTTTTTTTAAACTCAGCATATCATACGCCACATGACATCACTAAGACCTTCATAGCCAACATCGGACATAAAGAAAATCCTGTTTGTATTCTAGTCACCGTACTATTACAGTGTTATAATAAAATATTAAATAATAAAATATTTGTTGCAATCCCTCAAATTGCAAACCGGTGCCATAGCATCATCAATTACTTTAACGACCCCTTTCAATATTCTATCTATCTCTGAATTTGCTTACGAGGGATAAAATTTGTGTAAGCTCCATACAATTATGTTAAAAAATTATCGCCAGTATGCAAAACCACAGATTAATAGATTATTGAAACCGGCCGTAAGTTATTTTCTTGTGGCGTCTGAGCACCTCGCCATGTCAGATGCAACATAACTAATATGCGATTAAGATAAATGAAATAAAGCTTAGTTTGAAAAGATCGACACAGTAAAAAAGTAGGATACATTATTTATATTCCGATTACACAAATCACACATCAATTGAATTCTAGTTCATCGAATGACTCGCTGACATTTGACATTGCTGTCCATACCATAAATACAATTTGTTACGTTATGCATACTTTTATCTTTATTATTTAAGAAGTTAGATAACATATGCTGTTTATCTGTTTATGTCATACTTTACAAAAAATTTGTTCATTTTGAGCATCGATTTTGAGCAGGCTACATCCGGCTGTGCTAGTGCTGTTGTGTCTTAACTCAATTTTTTTTTTTTTTGATCATTGATATAATTTCTGTAGCCTACAATGTAACTCTTAATGCCATTTTAATAAAACTTCGTCTCCCGTTCCGGTGTCCCGCTCAATTCCACTAGCATTGACTTTGATTTATACTCATTGTTCCGCTCTAATAAATATTTATAAGTAATTTAATTTAAAAAAATTAGATCGGATCGGTAAACTGTAAAAATTTAACGATATTCCTAATAAAGCGCCTAAATATGCGCCTTAAATCAAACATTTCTACTTTATAATACTGTGGTAAAGGTGATAATACTATTTCATCATTTTAATTTCTAATGTTGGTTTATAAACTATATAACGATCATTGAGTTATGGAGTTAGTTTAATGCCTTCATGGTTTAATGGACGCTATGTCGTAAGAAGTTATGTTAAAAAACATAGGTAATTATTATAAGTACATATATAATTCCATAAAGAAAAGTCCAGTGTAGCTGCTAGTGTACATTTCGCAATAATATAATATCATTTTAAAGATGACGTGAATGAGATCGGAATTTACTACTTACGAGTTAAGTAAAGCTCGCTTCTATCCAGTTAAGTAATATTACAAAACCAGTTATCACAGATAATAAATGGATGCGCTACAATGATATACAACCTCCTAAGATTAATTGCCGTGAAACTCGATTACATGTTTGTCTTAACCATCAGATTTCAGACATAGCTTTTTATGTAATCCTTTGTCTAGTAATGTAACATGATTATAACAAAACAGTTACCTCATGCTAGGTATCATTTAGTAAAAAAATTAATAATGATCAATATATTTTAGTTAAATAGTAATAGGAAGCACGTAAAATATTGTAATATTATGTATATACAAATACATAGACGGGTCCGGGAGTACAGACCGCGTCTTGACAAACGCAGTGTGGGACGTCTTCCGGCCCAGCAGTGGACTAGGCGTAGGAGTGTATTAGGCTGAAGTGAGTGAGTGAGTGAGTGAAATACATAAATGAATCTAGAAAAATAAGTTCTATGTAGAAAAAACGAATATGTTACAGATACCTAACAAAAATAGAAATACTTACAAGGAATTTCCATCACTAGTTTCAATAAATTATCTAACCCAATGACCCTAGTCCGATAGAAAAAATTTTTTAAGAAAAATCTCTTGGTACTACATTCCAAATTTAAGGTCGTTATAGAAAAAAAATAAAATTCTGAAAATAGCCATGAAATTACCAGGACCAACACGAGATATCCAATCTGCTTACGATATTTTGAAACAAATCTGTAAAAGCAAAGATTGAACCGCAGCCTGGACTCCTATTATATATTACAATAGACATAAAGGAATGAACTTTTTTTTCTAAGCCGCCATTTAGGAAACATTAGTAAGTAAAAATGTTAGTAAGTAAAATTTCTCTATTAACAGTTGTTAACAATTGCAACGATTCAGTTATTCTGTTATATTAGTTCCAACTCTAGTATTCAGACCGTTAGCACTCTCAAGTGAATGAAGAGCTACAATAGAAGTGGTATAAGCTTGTGATTAATTCTTGTACGTTTTCATTTCAATGCACGGCACGTTACATGATTAAAATAATATTCACTCATATAAAGATTTGTTAGTTTTATGTAAATCTTGTATTTATTAATTTTTACACTACAGTATAAAAATATATATAATTTGAATTTAGAATTTTCAATATTAAAAATAAAACCATATATAAAAATAAGGGATAGCTGGAAAAGGCAATGTTTTATAAATCTAGTATATATTCAAATATTCATTTGTTTATGTTTGTCGCGGTTAAACTATATAAATGATTCTCTGTTTTAGTCGAAAAGGTCAGAATCGCTACTACTTAACTAGTATTTACAGGTCAGTCTGATTAAAACAGTTTCACTAATTCATCGTGATATTGGGAAGTGGTTTCAACCATATCTACTAATATTATAAAGGCGAAGAGTATGTTTGTTTTTTTTTTTGCATCAATCTCTTGTTCAGATAATATTTAGATTTTAGACGCCGCGTTGGCGTAATGGTCACAGCCATGGATTGTGCCGTAAAACATTTGTATTGGCCATACAGGTGTTTGCCGTGGTCTGGGTGTTTGTGCAGTCCTTGTGGGTCTCCCCACCGTGCCTCGGAGAGCACGTTAAGCCGTCGGTCCGGGTTGTTATCATGTACACCTGATAGCGATCGTTACTCATAGTAGGGAGTATATCCGCCAACCCGCATTGGAGCAGCGTGGATTAAGCTCTGATCCTTCTACTACGATGAGACACTATTTCCTTATATACTGTTAGTTTACAAACAACAAAACACGTCTCTTTTAATGTAAATAAAAATGATATGAATCAAAATCCGTAGCTATTGGACACATAACTAACTCGCTATTATGAGAATTAGAACGCTATTCAGGGTCCGTTCAAGGAAATAAGCAATATCAAATATACTTTACAACAATTAAGCAACATCGTGAATGTGATTCGTTCAAAAATAAAATAAAGAAGGTTTTACAGAATTTATAGTTAAACATTACTTATCTTAATAGTCTATGAATTTGTAGGCCTATCACGAAGATATCAATTGTTATTATTATACGTTACGCTCTTTCACTAACGTTAAAACTAATTTATGTAATTAAATAGTAATAGTCAGTACTAAAATTTTAGTATGTAATGTTATGTGATATAATATCACTATGTATATGTGTTTTTATATTTGTATATATTTTAAGTGTAAGTAACTTATGCCGAGTTGCACGAAAAGAAATTAAAATTTAAGTAGTGATTAAACTAATTTTTCGCAAGAATTGTATGAAATTCTTGTGATTAAATTAGTTTAATCTCTACTTAAATTTTAATTTTGTTTCGTGCAACTCGGCGTTAAACTTGAAAACCTATTGCAACATTTTCAAACTATTCATGGATTTGAAGTGAAAACAATACGATTATTATTTTGTATGAACGATTGTTATTTTTTCTCACTTAAATCATCAATAAGTATGCAAAAATACCTAAAAAGAGTTGTATAAATCTGTACAGTTGCAGATGAAATAATAGTATTTAGATTATGTGTCATGTACTTTGTGTCGTGTACTTGTGTACTTTTAGTCTAGCTAATAGGCCGGGTAGTACTATACTTTTAAAGAAAAACGTAATATAAATTTATTTTTATAAACTTTATATAATAATCAAAACCCAAGATCGGGAAAGTGTCAACACTCCCAATCTTAGCTCTCTATCTTTCTTTTAGCTTAGCATTAGACAAAACTAATGGATTATTTGCCACAATAAAAGAAACAGAACTATGTGAATGTTAACGATTACAAATCGGTTCAGTGAGTACTGTGAAACAACCAAAATTATCTACTAGTATCTTCTGGATATAATGGGTTGCGTAAAAATATTCTCAGGGTACCACGGTTGTCGACAATGTGGTGGTGCAACGGAGTGTCATCTGGCAGTCGCACGCGCAGCCCCATACTAACAACTCATGCGATTTCTTTGCTCATTGAAGCAGGTATCTGGTGTTCAACGCGTAACTTACTTGAAGTGATTTGCCCCGCGGACAATGTGCTGAACAATACTTTTATTGTTAGTTGACACGTTTGAACAGTTGTGCTGTGGAGTGCTTATAAACATGCGTAATGTGGCTTGTTGGTTATTTATGTAGTAGTAAAATATTGTTATACAGATAAAAACTGCAATCTTGATTAAATCGATTTGTTAGATTTTAAACCGGAAAATGTTTGAAATTGCTGAATAAATGTTTGGCTCTTTTAAAAAATGCTATGTTGAAAAACGAAGTTGCATTCTTTAAATATGTTGTTTAAAAATATATTTTTGCTATAAAAAAATCTAAATCCCTAGCTAGCTGTTTACGTACTTAGTTTTAAGTTAATCAGTTTAGTAATTTTTGAGAGAAAATAATCCATTATCAGCATTTTAAGTTTTTATCATATTTCATCAGAAATTTTCCATTTATAGTTTTGTCTTTATTGCCTATGTATTGATTGTACGGGATTTTTACGTTCCATAGTTATTAGTTCTATGATTTTGAAATAAATCTTTAAGTGACAATATCACATAACCGCTTAATGTTAATATTACATACAAATGAAAAGGTCGAAACTTAAAACATTATTTTTAATATTCAATGTGCAATACTCAAAAGTACTCTATCTACTCGAATTTAAATTTGATTTCTTGGTATAATAGTTTATTAGTATTACGTAAATGTAGTCAAAGTTAGAAAACAACTTAATATTTCCATTTGTCTTGCTATATATTATTTTGTGCAAGACACTTTTTAAATACTAGCCGCCCAGACAGACTTCGTTCTGTCAAAAGTTAATAGTTTTTTTTTTTTTATTAGTATTAAAACTTCCTTAGGGCCTTAAGGAACATACAAAAAAAATTAATTTGGCAAATTGGTCGAGCCAATCTCGAGTTATGCGCTTAGCAACATTCATTTTTATTTATATAGATTTTTTACATTTTTGTCCTTAATATTAAATATGTAAAATATGTGTCTTTTAAATTTCGAATAATGTTTCAAAACATTAGCTTTCATTTCAAAATTTACAAATAGCCATAATGAATCCTTATGGAAATTTAAAATTAAAAAAGACAAACTACAAGTTTTCATACATATCATTCTTTTATACTTGTAAATATAAGTCTACTTATTCTACGTGTCTCTACAAAAAATTTTTGTATGTGACTAAGTCAATTCATATATAAAATTTGACATTGGTAGGTAACGCTGAAATCGAGTTCTAGAATTTTTAGGACAGAAGCAGGAACTGACATATTTTCTGTCGGATCCTTTAGCAGCTACATACAATTCTATAAATTAAGTAATTTATCACATTTAGATTCATAAGAATGCATAGATTTAGGAATTTCATCGCGATTTCTAAGTCAATAATCGTTGAAAGTTTATCAACTGAGTGAACGAACGATGAGTTTCTCCTGAAGCCCTAATTACTAACGGTCGGTTGGAATAATGTCACAGTTCAATGCTCTGATAACTCGCTGAATATTAATTAAGCTTAACTGCAATTTTTTTAATACATGCGGTATATATATGATTTCTTTCTAGTTTTATAAATTAAAAGTAACAACAATTTGCAAGTCGCATGCAATTAATGTCGCGGTAATTATCGACGCATTTCCTGTTCAAACACGTTCAAATAACTGTCGTTATAACTACTGGTTAACATTTTAAATGTAATAAGAAAATTGCATACACTTAGAATAACAGTTGTAATATGGAAGTCACTCTAATATTAATGTAACTATATTGAAATTAATTTACAATTAAATTATTTTCCTTGACATCTGCTCTGTGGACAAGAAAAACGAAAATTCGTCGAGTACATAGATAAAGCTTAAAATAGTAAGTACTATTAACATTTACGAGTGGTCACCGCAAATGGCAGTCGCCGCATATAGTATTATATAGTATTTCGAGCATGTCGATCTCGCTACCTTTAACCTATTGCTGTTTGATTCGGTGGGAAATCTGTAGTTTCAATACATGTTGCTAAATACTGATCGTATCGTTTAACCGTATAGTACAAACGCCTAAATAAACCCATAACATTGTCTTCGGTGATGTATTATTATATAATTCTTTCGTCTTTATATAGGTACATAGATAAGCTTCTGTAGTAAGTAAGAAGGTGTACTTAGTATACAACTTTGGTGTATACTCGTCAGTAGTCGTCTAAAACACTGACGGTTTGCGGGTTCGATTCCCGCTCGGGATGGATATTTGTATTAGTACAAATATTTTTTTCTGGTTTCGACGTCTGTCTTGCGGGTCTCCTCACCGTGTCTCGGAAAGCGCGTTAAGCCCTTGGTCTCGGTTGTTATCATAAATACCTGATAGCGATCGTCACTCATGGTAGGGAAAATATCCGCCAAACCGCAGAGTGGTGCAGCTTGGTAGTTTAAGCTCCAATCCTTCTTCCATGCAGGAGGCCTATGCCCATCACTGGGATGTTAAAGCTGAATGCAACCTTCCAAAATTTTGCTGGTGTGCAAATTGCATTCCTGCGCTGTTCAATATTAATTTTTAGAAAGAAATTTTTTTCTTGGGTATCTTATAGCGGGAATTCAACTTGCCAAAAGCTTAAGTGTAAGATCTAAGCACAAAAAAGTGTGCTTCTGTGGTCTACCACACGACTGAAGTAAAATTTCTTTAGTTTCATCTAACTTATCTCCCTCTCAATTCCGTTCGCCTCGCCCGAACACACTTTTGGAAACGCTCTCGTCACGCATTCACCGTCTTACTCCCCAAGTTAAGCGTGCGTAAAGAAGTTTTACTTCAATAAAGCTATGCATTTATTGTCTTGATATATAGAACATCAAACGAAAACACTATTATTTAACTCCCAAATCATTTCAACACTTTTCAGCCATGCCCTCATGTTGGCCTACTATTCAATATTTAAATGAAGTCATAAAGGAGCTGTTAATTTTCACAGACGTAAGATAAAATCATTAAAGGCATGCACAGACGTGTAAATAAATGCTTTATTTTATTTTTTTACTAAATTTTTGGTCATCTGAATAACTTCGTTTCTGTAGTTGTTTTTTAATTAGAACTTCTTACTTTTATGTTTAACTATATAGTAGTAACACTATATAAGAACTTTATTTTGGGTTTTTTTCTACGATTACGAGGGTTTTCTTCTAAATTTTATCATCTCGTTTGAGAAGTTTTTATATGTACCTATTACTTTTTAAATTTTTATTAGCGCTAGTGTTAAGTATTGTAGTGTATTAGTTATTATCATTTAAACTATAAAAAAAAAATCCTACAATAACAGGATTAGGGACACATAAATGATTGTTCTGCCGCAAATTACACTTGAGTTTTATTAACAGTTTGACTGAAGTTCCACCATTTTAAAATTCGTTAGACAATCCTAGATGTTTGACAATAGTTGTGTAATGTGTGAATCGATTAATGATAAGTATAAAAAGGCACATTATTGTTTAAACGCTGTGAACGCACCGAACCGAATTACGAATGCCAAAAATATTGATATAAAATAATTATTATTTTTATGATAGAGCATACTTCGCACTACAAATTTTTCGTTAATGTATCATTTTTTTATTAGGTTCTCTTATACGAATCTTGTCCTGACAAATAACACTTTGGCGATTCTTATTTCTACAAAATACCGAAGTTAAGAATTATCATTTATTTTTACTGAGTGCCTTGATATTAAGATTTCTGCATCCATAAGGCCGCGGTGTCTATCCATGCAAAACGATGTTAGTACGCCTGCCAGTTACCGACTTACCGCTATGCGTTACGATTAGTAGTTAACTCATTACCGTATTAGACCGTCAAACTGTTATATGTCCGATATGCATTTTGATGCACAAGTGATCATAATGTGCATTGCTTTATTAGATTTTCCAATAGATACAATTTAGTTGTTTGTATCATTGAACTGTTGATAAATTATAATATTAATTTTATAACAAAAATATAGGAAATATAAAAGTAGTTATAAAAAAAGAATTTAAATTTGTTTCGAAGTAAGAAGCAAACATGATTGCACTAAATTTAATTTTTACACATTAAAAACAACAAAAATATTAATTGAACTTCAAAAAAGGCAGAAATATGTAAATTTCATGCTCTATTTCTTTCATCTATCCTCTTTAATGGTAAAATTTCAATAATTCCTCACTGTTTCCTTTTCCTAGGTACTTTACTCAAAAACAATAAATAATAATCGATATGTTTTAATTACATTTTATCATCAGTCATAATCATCAGGGATACATCTGGGATACAATTTATTGATCATCTATGTCGAGACTATGGCCTAAACAGATTTATAATATCTATTTGTGATTACTGGAATGTATTCAAATATCGTATTACAGTACAAGGCCTGAAGCTCAAATGTGCATTGAAATAATATTGTACGTTTGCCAAATACGGCAAGCCTATGCACATTCATAGTTCAAGGATTGTGTTTGTTATTTTGAGCCTGAGACACAAAGCAAACGATTACACAAATAATAGGTTTGTAGTATCATAATTATATTAAGGTATTTGAAATTGACTATACGCTTGCAAGTGTAGAACTATGGTTAGTAAGAATTTTCCATCGGACAAAGACGACTCCTGTCATAAGTCTCAGTGATTTAACTGTATCTAACATTGTTTACTACTCTATTTTTGCTAAAATTTTCATGGAATCATTCAAATACAAAATATATTTAAATATGTCAAAATTCTATCTCTGGCCAAAATCACAGATAGCCTGTTACGAGTAGCTAATCGTAAGTGGAAGTAAAGTTGTAAAATCAACAGCTATGGTTTAATCGACTTATCCGCCTAAATAACGCTCTTTATGCACAATCTACGCGTCATCTTTCTGTATTCAGATAAATATGATTATACTTTAATAGCATTTTATATTACCTAAATGTGGCGTATCATTTCGAAAAACAGTATTACGACATAAATAAGACATTAAATAACTACTGTTAACATCGCAGCGACGTTTAAAACATTTTTAAACATTATAATGTTGAAACGTAGTTATTTATTATTCAAGTAAACCCACAGATCATGCCATTATTATGTTAGTAAAACTTTAATTTTATTTTTATTCATTTTAATTAATACCTACAACTTCTTTACATAATAGTTTAGACCCTTAATGTACATGATAACTCACTCCGATTATTATGTAACATAAGTTGAAAACAGATTAAGATCAGGAAATAGACGAAGTACAAACGATCCAAGTCATCAGATCAGCAACATTAACGGCACATCAGTTGCATAAAGCGACCTGGCCGTTGCACAATCGCTTCCAATTCACTCTCGTTGCCTGTAGCCTGTAGCTGCCATTGTCGCGCACGCGCTTTACTGAGAACGTTCCCGCGTAAAGGGAGCAAAAAGCGCGGGAACCGAGTCATAATAATGGCCGACATAACGTTTCAAATGTTATCTATTGAGTACTTCCATTTACAACACAGCAAATGTTCTCATTATTTGTTACGAAGTACTTCGTTTGTTTGCATTTGATCGGTGAGATTTTTTTTACAAATAAAGAGCAATTAATATTAAAACATGACTTTTGTTAAAGTCGTTTTAAAGTTTTAGTAAGATATAGATTTCCATAGTACTAGTATATATTAGCTGACCCGGCAAACGTTGTTTTGCCAGTAAACGTTATTAAAAATTTAGGGTTGTATGTATTTTTCAATGCCAAATCATGATAAAATAAAAATAAAAAATGTTGCCACAAAAAGGAAAAAAAAGTTAATATTTTGGGGTTGCTATCCTTAAAACTTAGGGGTATTAAAAATAGATATTGGCCGATTTTGATATCTACCCAATATGTACACAAAATTTCATCAAAATCAGTCCAGCTGTTTCTGAGGAGTTTGGTAACAAGCACCGCGACACCAGAATATTATAAATTAGATAAAAGTTAGTCAGATCATAAATTAATTAAGAAAAAGTCTCCTTTTTAGGCTTCTTTAAATAGAGAAGAAATACTTGTTAAGTTCTTAGTCATGTTGCAATAACAGAAACTCCAATTGTAAACTAATACAGTATACGTTTACAGTTTGCATGTATACTGTTTTAACATTGCATAAATTACTACATAAGAATTTGCTACATCATTCAAAAACAAAACACGAAAAAATAAACAAACAAGCCACATTTGCAAAGCACTTCATTCATCACCAGTCTTGTGACCTAATGCCAATAGGTGTTTACAGGCATTGGTGCATTAAAATATTGCAAGTTAACTACATGATATAGCTCGTATATCATGGGTTAAAGCAATCAGTTGTTCAAGTGTTCTTGAATCGTGGGAAAGAAAAGTAATATTTACGCAACATGGTTAATGGCAACTATGTGTTGTATGGGGACAGACCCGCATCAGATTCGGAGATTGTGAGCGATCACGTTCAAACACGCACAGCTCAAAGAAAACCTAAAAGAAAAACCAATAGATCTACTTTCGGCAACGACAAGCATTTACGTGATGCGGCCGAGCTAGACAATGAAACAGATGCTGTTAAATATGAGAAAAAAATAAAGGAACCAAGACTTCTACGTTACGTACCAACTACAGACGTTGAGGAAAACTACATCACGGAGAAATTTGAAACGTATGATTTGAAAATCGAAGAACTGCCAAAAAGACACACTTTCACAAAAAAACCTAAAAATCCTGCCGATGGATCAGTGAACTATGCTTATTCGCGTTCCAGTAGTAACTGCAGCTCACCTAATTTACCAACGATATCGGAGCACGGCGAGCAGTATGGAACTTATAGAGTCAGGTCTCTACATTCTCCGACTGGTGGGATCGATAATGTTTATGAGAACAAACTCGATAGATATTTCTCTAAGCCGAGGGAAGTCAAGACATTTACAGCCAAGGTAGGATACAACGTAAGTTGTTTTGTAAAGTTTTTACATTTTTCCTTATAGAATATAAAGCTTCAATACTACGTTATAAATTGAATCAAATCTAAAACTGTAATGGACAAAATCACGAATTTTAAGTCTAAATATATACATGTCGTCAAGTTATATTGTTTAAAGGCATCTAAAATCAAAACAATTCTAAGAATTTTAAAAACACTCGAACTAAACCTTTGACAGAAAATGTAATGGATAAAAATGCGGTTCATACATTTTATGAATTTTGTGTTTATCATTTCGATTTTTGTGTATACTTAGTAACATAACAGATTCAAGTGAATTGTTGTAATTTTTATATTTTTAGGAGAATCCCATTGTAAAATACGTCGAATAACACTAAAATACGAACGTGTGTAAAACAATACACACACATTTGTGTGTAATGCATTAAACATTGCGTATTAATTGTATTTTAATATATCGCTACAATAATATTGAAGTAGGCCAATAAATTTTGTTATATCCGGGGCATATTGTATTAAAATAAATCGATTATGCAAATCCAATTGCACTCACACGTTATAAACTGTAACATAAGGGTCAGGTGAGCCTAAATCCTTTGGATATTATTGACATGTATGATATTAACTTATATAATTTAAGTATTAAAGGATACAATTTACCGCGTAATTTATCTCCACACGTGTCTAATATAGATTGCTAATATCAAAACTTGCATAAGATTGATAAGTGTTTCTCATGTATAATTTTAGTTTATATTATATTAATAAAACGAGGTTTATTGGTAATTAAGTTTGTATGTTAATCACAAAAAGTGGAGCAGTACCTAGTGGAACTGTATTTCATGCAAGAGGTTACTTAGTTTATAATTATTTACATTTTTTTTAAATAGTAAGCGCTTTCGAAGATTACTTGAATAAAGAGATTTTTTATTTTATTTTAAGTGATTGAACTTTTTAAGAGCATATTAATAAAAATAAAATAAAATCGTATACCACAAGAATTTTGTAGCATTTTTTGATTTAAGATAGTAGTAAAATTTGATTATAAAAACTTACTAGTAACTTGGGTAGTACCTGCATGGTTAAAATTCAAAGCTTACTTGGTTTTTTTTTGACATAAGATGGGTCAACAGGTCCAGGTTTGTGATAGTTGAATCAAAAAATCTGTCTACACTCTCACTACTAAATAGGCACATGGCGTTTTCTGTGAATAAGTTCGCACAAGTAATTTATATTGTAAAAGAAATACGTAATTAAATTAATAATTATGATTCAAAATATACACTAGCACTGCGTTTAAAGGAATATTGCAATATTTTTATATGGGTCAGTCCCGAAACGGACATGGGAAACGGGCATTTTTATATGTACGTATAAATTGCAATTTCACTTAATTTTAATAGATAATAGAATTGATAATTATAAAGATATAGGCGTTCGATCATATTAATAGTTATAATGTACAATAAGTATTTTTCTTGTCTACATTTTTTCTCAACAGATAAGAGCTATTTCATATGTAATTCCTGGAAGTTTAAAAAAAGCTTTTTTTGGAGTACTCCATAATGGGTTTAGGATTATGTCAATAACTATTAACTAACTGTGCATAGTCATTCAAACCAAACTAATATGCAAATTCGAGCTCGATCGGTTAGGGATAGCCATATTAAAATGCTGTTGCAAAATTTGAGTCATACACAATAACAAAATAAAAAGTTGTTTAAATTTTATTAAGTAAATAGTAAATAAAATAATATTTACTTTTAATTTTAATCAATAGATCTAAGATACGGTCCTGTATATTAGGGCGTATAGATAAAAAAAAATAAGTAAAATTTTTAGAATATTAAACGCAATACATTCCATTCGGCATTCTATCTCATAAAAGCCTCATAAATTTTGAAATCACATTTATTGAAAGTTACACAATGTTGTGTTATATATTTAAAGCATCGAAAAGTATCAAAACTAGTGTTACGATGCTACCCGGGTGACTTCAGCTTTCTCTAAGGTCAGGGGCCATCCCATCAGTGTGTCATCTCAACCTTAAATCGTCGTTATATTCTTTCAATACGAATAAATTATTCTGGGTTCCACTAGTCTCGTTAAAAACTAAAACTTGTTATATAACTTTTTTGTTACATAACATTGACGAACATTTAAATTGATATTTATTATTTTAATTGTAAGTAATAATAGAAACAACTAAATTATCATACCTAAATCAATATTATTTATCTACACAAATAAATAAAATTGAAGTGTCTATTTGTAATATTAAAATAACCGCTTTTACTAAATGTATATGGACTTATACACGGTACATATAACAAAAAACATTTTTTATAATTTTTGTCTGTCTGTCTGTTTGTTCCGGCTAATCTCTGAAACGGCTGAACCGATTTTACGTGACTTTCATTGGGAGATAGCTGACGTAATAAGGAGTAATTCAGACTACTTTTATTTTAGAAATTAATTTATTTTATAACTCTGCGAACTGAACAAAAGCTTTTTTCCTAAATTCCACGCGGCCGAAGTCGCGGGCACAGCTACAACATGCAATAAAATGATAAACTTTATTTTTATAATAGTAATGTTTAAAATTGTCTCTACAATATATTTTAAATCTGTACAAGGTCTAAAACGTATAGGTGTGTACCGTACCTATACAGTCCACTGCTGGACATAGGCCTCCACAAGTTTACGCTAAAAATAACGTGAACTCATGAGTTTTGCCCATAGTCACCACGCTGGGCAGGCGGGTTGGTGACCGCAGTATTGGCTTTGTCGCACCGAAGACGCTGCTGCCCGGTTTCGGCCTGTGTATTTCAAAGCCAGCAGTTGGATGGTTATCCCGCCATCGGTCGGCTTCTTAAGTTCCAAGATGGTTGTGGAACCTTGCTATCCCTTAGTCGCCTCTTACGACACCCATGGGAAGAGAGGGGGTGGCTAAATTCTTTAGTGCCGTAGCCACACAGCAGACCGTATATATATATATATATATATATACGGTCTGCTGTGTAAACATACATTATATATATATATATATATATATATATATATATATATATATATATATATATATATATTATGTATGTTTGGGGATAACTCCGGCCCGGCGGGCCGAACCGATTTGGATAATTCTTTTTTGTTGGAAAGGAGATATCCTTAGTTTGGTGCCATGATAAGGAAACCAGGATCTGATGATGGGATCCCAGAGAAATCGATGGAAACTCTCGAAAATCCGCATAACTTTTAACTGGGTGTACCGATTTTGATGATTTTTAATTTAATCGAAAGCCGATGTTTATCATGTGGTCACATTTAAATTTCATCGAGATCTGATTACAACTTTTGGAGTAATCTTTGATAATGCGTATTTACTTGACTATTTTTTCGTCTACCTATTTTGTATTACTTTTCTTCGTTTGCCTGCAAACACAATTATCAATAAATACTTTTTTATTAAAAAATATTTTGGCATCATAAAAATAAAAGATTTATAAATAATTTAATAAAATGTCTACAGCATATTTCAAATTACTTCAAGGGCAGACGCATAGACGTAAAACTAGTAGTTGTATATAGTTCCGATTTTATTTTTTATGAAATTCCTTTACGAAATACAAGAATTGTGCACAAAAAGTTTCATTTACTTTATAGTGTCTTAGGTCAATAAATGATATCATAGCATACAATGAATGCTATTTCACGTGAGGACTTATTATGTTATGTAGGAAATTGTTAAAACGGTGTCTTGGATGGATTAGTTTCAATATCTTTTTTTTTAAATTAAAGGTATAAAAGATATCTTGATCAACAAAAATAATAATTAGAACGTTTGTTTTGCAAATAATGACAATAGATGAAAAAATCTCTAAATTGACCCTAAAATCATTAATTGACTCTAATTGAAATTATAAAATCTCTATAACTGGAAACTAACTTATAAATTATATTTATTTTATGCAGGATATTCAACAATGTCTTCAAATGATCCCCTACTAGATTCCCTACACAGTTCTTGTTGCACGCGGTGCACGTCTTTCAGTTCTTTTACCACGCGTTCTTTTAATTTTTTAGTCATCACAGAGACGTAAAACGTTTGTCGATGTTTGGAGATTGTTTTGACCATATCGTTAAGTCAGTACGACGACGTTGCTGAGGCCGCTAACCAACTTCAGACCTTTCGTCAATCTCGTCACCAGGAGTGTCCCTCTCCTCGGACTCAGATTCAGATTTATGGTTCTGCTTTTCCAAATGTTCAATGTCTTCGGTAAGGCTGGGCTCAGCTTAAAACCTCGTTTTTATGATTGACTTCAGACGGCCATAACTAAATATATGTAATTTGTCTATTATTCACTTATATTCCTAAATTACAAAGTAATTATGTGTTATAATAAGCTTATGCTAATAAGTAATAACAACAACACGTCAAAGTTTACTTTAAAGTTAATTTTATCACAAGAAGAGTTAACGAGAAACAAAAATAATTATGTGTCAAAAATAGTAAGGTATTTATTTGGTCGCGTGGTTTACATTACTGACGTGGTTTACATATCTGATCTAAGCATGTTTGTGGAGATGTTGTGACAGAACCAAGTGGAGCTTGGGCTCATGTTTTACAGAGTACGTTTTTTGAAAATTCATTTGGAAATACCTGGAAGCACACAAAGCTAACGCTAACCAATTTTTAGAAATTATCGGATTTGTATGGATGGATTTAATATGTAATCCACGCGATCGATGCAAGGTACGAATCATTAAAAAACAATTAAGAAATGTCGACTTATAATTCTGAGCGGTATTCCCCCGTTGTAACGTATTATTTTATAATAGAAATCAATTAATAACTGAAAAAAAGAACCAAAAATAATTGCTTTTACAGTGCAAGAGTACCAGTACCAGTAAAATAAGAAAAACTAGTTTTTTCTATTTCGCGATTAGTATGATGTATTAAAAAGTCTTATTTCGTAAAAAAAACAGCTAACATTAACCTCGTACAGAAATGACCTCGCTACAATATTATTATGTGTGTAGAATATCGATTATGTAACAAAACTTTGATGAAACTGTAAATGAGGTGTTTCATATAAACGTATCAAATCATAAAATTTATATGAATCGAACATTTCACGCCTCTAATGTAAATAGTAGTTTTGATGATCCGTCTTATAATTCCGCGCCATAAAATTTTGTAACCTGCGTCAATAATCTCTTTAAACTTTTTATTAATATAATCTTTGATTTATATTTACCGTCACACTTAAAGAAAAAATTTAATTACGTAAAATGTTTCACTTCTTAGCGCTAATACAAAATTCCTTTTAAGTACTATAAATAAAATAATAGATAAATTAAATTTTATCTATATAATCTAAGTAGCTTCAATATAATGAAGATATAAGATAAACAATAATAATTAACGTTAAGTGTTTGTATTGAATTTATATTAGTAATAATCATATACCAAATATGTTAATTATATTATATACTACTTTTGGAATATAATTATCATAGTATAGTAAAATATCATTAAAATAAAATGATACTTAAATTACTATAAAACGTGTGTCATTTTAAAATAACCTTGAATTGAGGTCACAATAATATTGATGTACCTACCTATTTAAGAATCTTAAAGTTATATCTGTTTTAATGTTTGATATATATGTATTTAATATTTTTTAATCGGACAGACCATTATAATAAAACTATAATGAATATGCATTCAGCATGCATTACTTGCATATTTCTCCGTTTATAGACCTGAACCTTAATTTTGAAATACATACTACATGTACATAAACACAAATTTTGGTGTTTGGGGCTAACAATATTTTTAATTAATTATTTTTTTGATATTAAAAAAAATATATATATTATAATTTTAATGCCACTTTATATATTTAGAATTATATCCCTAGTTTAAATACAGTGTTAGTTTTTTTAATTTAAAACAAATATTGTTGCAGGGTTCACATCCAGACAGCTTATACCGCGTTGCTAATGATGGCAGTGTCGGCGCTGACAAGCTGGTTCGCGCACTACGTTTGCTGCGATGGCCGATTGCCTTGTTTACCGTATGCGTCGCACTCGCAGTCTTCGTTTATTTCCTAATGCCGGGTAATTTATTAACATATTTTATCATGAAATAAAATACACATTCTAAAAGTATAAACGTACAACTCGTAGGCGCATTGGAAAACATTTGTGTAGGTCCATCACATGTTTACCGTGGTCTGGGCGTTGCTCGTGCATAATGTATATTTCCGAACCCCTGAAACTGGAGTAAATTTTACTGGGAGGCATTAACTGGGGTACTTCGGAAATATTTTAATGTTATTAATTTATAAAATTAAATGTGCCTTTTGTTTTCGAGTCATTTGAATATATTTGAAACATAGAAAATTTTAACTAAATACTAGTTAAGTCGTACATCTTTAAATTGTTTTTTTAGTAGCCTTTAAATCCTTCTATATTATCTTATTTTAATAAAAAAAAGCTTTTAATGTAAAAACTTGTAATGTTATTGTCAATATAGGGCACAGCAGGGAATATCTTGCTCAAATTTTGAATACCCTTAAAGAAGATCACACTTAAATCATACTTTAGAGTAGCGTTTTTGTTCCTATGATGAGTAAGGTAGCCGAACTGATATATCGGGAGTATCGGAGGATAGAGTCGACTACGTGTTTGCGATGCTCCTAGTTTTGCTGGTTTCTCTCAACTAAGGTATCCGCTTACTGTCAGGCGGACCGTAGGCTTTTTAATAATAATAATGTATTAATAAAAATTTATATATTCTCAGGACCGAACTTAACATAATCTTAAATCATAACATGACGTATGAAAACAAGAAAAATATTATTAAATAACATTTAATACGAAAACTTACGATATTATACATATTTTAGCCACCCTTGTTGTAATAAAAAAATATGTTAAATACACACTTACACTTCAGCCTATCGCAGTCCACTGCTGGACATGGGCCTCCATAAGTTCGCGCCAAAAATGACGTGTATGGCCGTGTGTTGTCTATAGTCACCACGCTGGGCAGACGGGTTATTGACCGCAGGGCACCTTAGTCGCACCGAAGACGCTGCTATAGTTCAAAACTGTACTGTTATTCTGTATTTCAAAGCCAGCAGTTGGATGGTTATCCCGCCATCGGTCGGCTTTATAAGGTCCAAGGTGGTAGTGGAAGTGGTCCCTTAGTCGCCTTTTACGACACCCACGAGAAGAGAGTGGTTGGCTATTCTTTACTGCCGTAACCACACAGCAGATGTTAAATATATAACAAATTAAAGAAGACGATTGAATAGATTGGTAATGAGTCTTACTTCTTTTATTTGTGTAATTATGTAACGATTACAAATACATTTTTGTGTATTACTTTTTTGTTTTTGCAATTTGCCACAAATTTTATCACTCACTATAATAATCTATAATAATGATCTACTTCCATGTTCGTTTATTGCACTTACATTAACAATTAAAGTTATCGAAAATCCACTTCCTATGTTTACCTGCTATTCGATTCTATTGTGAATTACTTTCACCACTTTTAAAAACAATTGTATATCATCGATACCTTTCGTTCCTGTTATGTAATATTTAATGCTAAAAATTTATCTCAAAGTCGCAGAAACATTTGATGTAACTTAGTTAATAATAATTATGTTTGCCCGCAAACAAAAAAAATTGACTTCAATTACATCGACAAGTAATACAAGGTAAGTAGACGAAATTTTTTTTGAGGGATTTCCTCGTTTTCTCTGGGATTCCATCATCATATCCTGGTTTCCTTATCATGGTACCACACTTGGGATATCTCCTTTCCAACAAAAAAGAATTATCAAAATCGGTTCAGAAACGACGAAGTTAACCCTATAATATATATATATATATATATATATATATATATATATACTTTTTTTGAAGTCGGTTAAAAAATTCCATCAGAATGGTTGTGTTACAGTTGCTCGGGTGGATTAATGCCTACAGTCGGCTTAACGCTGAATGTCACGGATTCAATTATCAAAAACACCTAATTGTGTTTGCTCACAAACGAAAAAAAAACCGACTTCAATTTCATCGACGAGTAATACAACGTAGATCGACGAAAAAATAGTCAAAATCGGTACACCTAGTAAAAAATTATTGCGGATTTTCGAGAGTTTCCCTCGATTTCTCTGGCATCCCATCATCAGATCCTGGTTTCCTTATCATGGTTCCAAATTAAGGATATCCCCTTTCCAACATAAAAAGAATTGTCAAAATCGGTACATCCAGGAGAAAGTTATGCGGTATAATACAACGTAGGTCGACGAAAAAAGCGTCAAGTAAAAACGCATTATTAGATATAACTCGAAAATTAGTTGTTAGATCTCAAATAAAATTAAATGGGACCAATTGACACACACCACCTTTCGATTAAAAAAGAATTGTCGAAATCGGTCCACCCGGTCAAAAGTTCTGAGGTAACATACATAAAAAAAAAATACAGTCGAATTGAGAACCTCCTCCTTTTTTGGACGTCGGTTAAAAAAGGTCCTTTGCATAGTAATTGTGGATAAACGGATTAAAGTCTAAAGTAATTTGCAGTTTTTGTATTAAGTATTTACATAAAGTATAATGTAACTACTACAAATTCTATAAATATTATATAGTTATTATTTAACACCACAATTGGTATGTAATTTATTAATAGATGGAGAACTAGATAATATTTATTCTCAAACTAAAATTGATTTTAAACGTGTGTAATTTTCCAAGACAATTAGTGTCACATATAACTTGGAGCGTTCTTTGCTCAAAAGCGTTTTATGTAAATTATTTTAAAATAATTTATAGTAAATACAGATAACATGTAATTAACTGCCATATTGTAAAAAATAAAAATCGTCTCTTGCTTCATTTTCGAGGAAATTTAAAGCTGTGTTTTTTAGTATTTTAACTAACCAATTTTAGTATTTATTTTTTTTAAATAATAAATAAACATTTATTTAGTCACTTACGTACTATATTTAAAGTGATTATAAAATTTATAGATGTTTCTGAATCTTTACACGTTCATAAAACAATTTGTGACATAAATCACAAAATATTCATGATCACGATCAAAATTCAGCGTGTGGTATCCCACTGGTGGGCGCAGGGCTCCTTCTCCATGTGGGAAACGGATTCGTGGGTAATAAAAATAATATAAATATAAATTTTTCTATATGTGATAGCTTGTTATTAGCTTTTTTTTTATTCATATTCTGTATGAGGTATAGTTATAATAAGCTGTAAGCTATCCAAATAAAATAAAATAAAATAAATAAAAATAAGAAATAATTCTAAACATAAATCTTACGTATGTAATATCGCTTCAGCCTGTAATATCCCACTGCTGGGCCTGTCCTTTCCTCATATAGGAGAATAATTCACCTCACTGCTCTAATGCGGGTTGGCGTTTGTATTCCCTACTATGATTAACGATGGCTATCAGGTGTACATGATAACAACCGGGACAGACGGCTTAACGTGCTCCCCCAAACACCCAGGCTACGGCAAACATCTGCATTACCAATACAAATGTTTGTCACGTGCGGGAATCGAACCCGCAACCGCCAGCGCAACAGCCACAAACCAGTGCTGTGACCATTGCGTCAATGCGTCGTATGTAATTACCAATATCGATACTTCGTGAATCGTGACTCCATTCAATAACTTTACTTTCTTTTATAATTTTTAGTCACTTTTTATAAACAATTATTTTGTCGTTTGATTGAATTCTTGTGTTGTTTGATTATTTCGTGTTGTGTCGGCTGTTTTATATAAAACACAAATTTTCAAATTTTAGACTAATCTTAGATTATGTTGATATGATTGTTAATTAAAGGAAAACTAATGACTCCAATTACATACTAATATTCCATAATAATATCATTATAGTTGTTTGCATCTTAATCTTGTTGGTCCATTCAAAGTTAAACTTAAAATACAATTTGCCAAGTCACACTTCTAAGCTACTCTCAAAGTATGGTTACATAGGTGCGTTTCGAAATTACAGAGTTATCTGTGACTATATGCAAGTTGAAAATTAAATAACATACTTCATCTATGTATCAAGAACATTAATTCATTAACAAGTTATTTAACAACCACTTATATGTTTAGATTATTTAGTGAAAAAAACATTTTCTAATTTTATCTGAAACTACCCTCAGGTAATAGAAGTGTTATTTTGCATAATAAGATAAAATACACGATGCATATCCTGTAACATCCCACAGCTGGGCATAGGCCTCTTTCTCCATGTAGGAGAAGGATAACAATGGATATTTTTTTTTCACTTAAACAAATGTATCTCTAGAATCTAGACAGATACAGAAAGCATATAACCGCCTCATCTCTTCCCGTGGCTGTCGCAATTAAGGGATAACAAAGTTCCACTAGCACCTTGGAACTTAAAAAGCCGACTGATTGCGGTATACCATCCAACTGGTGGCTATGAAATACACAGGCCGAAGACTGCCAGCAATGTCTTCGGTGCGACAAAGGCAGCCCTGCGGTCACCAACCCGCCTCCCCAGCGTGGTGACTATGGGCAACACACATGAGTTCACGCCATTTTTGGCGCGAGCTAATAGAGGCATATGTCCAGCAGTGAGCTGCGACATGCTGAAGTGATGAAGACCGATACGGATCAATTTATAATAATCTATGTCGATTTCTAGAAGTAAAAATTCTTAACCCTAAGTATGTAGATTATTCGAAAACCAATACGATGAATCAAATGAGCCAGTGCGGCAGTTTCCTTTTAAAAATCAACATATTTATAGCGAATAATACTAAAATAATACCTGAAAAAGTACAAAAATGCCCTTTGAATACAATAAGGCAACTAAAATATGCACATCGTAAACTTTGCGACAGTTTCAGGCACATAAATATATATATATTATAGTAGAAAGTTAAGAGATAATCGAAAATTACCAACACAATTATTTTCCCTATATCTGTATATATTATCTTACGTTGTTTTTGTGACCATTTAAAACCAATTAGCCGAAATACTGCCAGCGACATCGTTTACCAGCTAATATAACTGGTAAAAATACGATAATTACAGGAGGGCAGCTCGGAAGGGTCGTAAATAACTTTCTAACCAATTACAGTCCTTTTCGTATGTACTCATTTATTTTGTTACCTATGAGCCTTTTACCGAGCCTTTGATCTCTTCATAAATATTCGGACACTTTCTCATTTCACACGCGAAGGGCTAACAGCCAATTATAAAAATACAATCAATTTATCGCTTAAGGTTCAGACGAGATTGCGTACCCGAAATCCCCATATCTCTTTAAGGTACTTTGAATTGACTTTTTACAATATATTGTATGGATTGTCGAAAATGAAAGTTGACCTCACAACAGCTATTGTGCATCTTTGCAGTGCGTACATAATGCATGAATTTTACACAATAAGCCCTCTGACCCCACTTTCTTTTATGCATTTTTTACGTGTAGTATAAAATTGATATAAAAAAAAATTGTTGCACTTGAATAAACATGTAACATATGACACTAATATTTTATTTATTATATAGTTTAAATTTTGTTAAATATTTAAGTTAAATCCAAATGATTGATTAAGAGTATGATTCACTTGTTATATGGGTAGATAATAATCCGGCCGCAAACACAGCCATGGGACACAGTAACCATTAAACATCAAGTGCCGTCTGCTCGTTTGCTCCGCGTTTTATTTGTTAAAAAATATACTAGTTAAATACACGATACTTAATTAGAACTGACTATTTTCTATTTTATTATTATAATATGGTTGCTGCATAAATTTAACAAACGAAATAGTCTTATTTTACTAAAATATTCTATTAATATACTCGGACCCCCAACACAAGAGTAAATTCTATTACTACTATTAGTATTTATGGTTTATTATTTTCAAGCTTTGATCACATACTTTTTTTTTAATTATATAGATTTTAAAGGAGACAGTGGTTCTAAATTATGCTTACGATATACATATGTCACTAGAATAAGTATTATATTAACATGTTTCCGAGAAATTGCTTTTAATTTGAACGTGTTCATTACATAAGATAAGTAAGATTATAACTATTAGCTACAAGCTACATAGCAATAGCCACAAGTTACATAATTAGCAGTAATTAACTAACAGTTTCCTCTGACGTCATATATTTTGACAGTCCTATATTAATTAAACGAGTTCATAATTATGTACAAGTAGTTGATGCCTTGATCGTCACGGGCTCGATTTCCTCTTGAAATAAAAGAGTAGCAAATATGGGTATCTAATTGAAAAAATAAAACTTAAAAAATTTATTCTAGGTTTTATGGATGTGTCTTTTTACTTTTATATATATTATCCGCTTGTTATTGGTAAAACTTAACAGCAGTCATTACACTTAGGGAGTGAAACTATTCTAATCTGACTGGTTATTGTTTTATACTGATTATAGGAGTCATAAGTACTATGAGAACTGTTTACCAAAATTAAAAGAAATATTTTAGGAATTATAAATTAAGTTCATAAAGTATTTTATTTTAAGTATTTTATATTAAACTATAAGATTAGTGTATGTGTTTTTATTAACATGTGTCATGTCAACAATAAAGTAGCATGCAATTACTGACATCAAATTTAAGATTACATAGAACAGAGATTAAAAATAATATCGTTTTATGTTATGAGGTCATTTTTAATATGAACTATGCCGCTAGCTGAAATAAATTTCGACTATTACTGTGTCATTCTAAAAATTAGAACAATTTGTATGCAATTAAAATAACAAGCCAGCAACTTAATACATAACGCTCGGATAATTGGTCCGCATGTTGAGCGTTCAACTATAAATCTACATAAGCTATATATCTAATAAATGTCTTTTATGAGGGCTATATTGATTAACTGTTTGAAGGAATATTACGTATAGGAAGGTACTTAGTTGCTTCGCTAATTTCTCATACTTGAGTGCTTATAGATTCAAAGCTATATGCTAACATAGTTGCTTGATTTCGTGCTTGATTCGTCAGCTGATGTTATTAAAATCCATAATACGTTCTAAGATGAAAGAAGTTGTGTAACTGATAAGGATTAATGCTGAGCAGGTCGAGCTCGTCTTGCGTAGTTGTGGGGGCGTGCTAGTGACTTCTTTAACCCCGCTTTCACTGTCTCACGTCCTCTCGTGCAGTTACATCAATTCGAATATAATTACTTTAATTGTAATAAAAAATTACTCGTGTTAATATATTACTTGATATCGAGCTTTTTGTCTTCATTTACAAAGATTTTTTTTTCTATATATTTTTTTAATTTTAATTATTGTAGGTATCTGATGATCGATCTGAGACGCCGCGTTGATGTAACGGTCACAGCCATGGATTGTATCTGTTGCGCTGGCGGTTGCGGGTTCGATCCCCGCAAATGACAAACATTTGTATTGGCCATACAAGTGTTTGCCGTGGTCTGGGTGTTTGTGCAGTCCTTGTGGGTCTCCCCACCGTGCCTCGGAGAGCACGTTAAGCCGTCGGTCCCGGTTGTTATCATGTACAACTGATAGCGATCGTTACTCATAGTAGGGAATATATCCGCCAACCCGCATTGGAGCAGCGTGGTGGATAAGCTCCTTCTCCTACATGGGGAAAGAGGCCTATGCCCAGTAGTGGGATATTAAAGGCCGAAGCGTAGATATCTGATTATAATATAAAATGGTAGTGAACCAATAGACAGATACGTAAATTGACACCAAATGATCGTCCATTTGTATCAGGGCTCAGTTTTAAGTAAGTGCCAGATCTGTATTAATTTCATTTCGTTCTCGGCGATGTTTAATGTATGTCAGAAAACATTATAAGCAATCCTGCATATTTAGGCAGAAATTCTGTGACCTATATGTCCACTAACACGCAATGAAAGAGTTTGGCCGATTAAGCTTCAAACCTCCTCCTGAAAAGGATTAAATTAATGATATTAAGAGTATAAGGAGGTCACTTTAGTCTAGTTTAAGTTTTTAGTTCGCCACTACACCTGTTAAAATATGCAAAGCAATCTTTTTATGACAAAAAGATTCGGATTTTAATGGAAGGCGCATTGTTTATTATCACGTCCATGGATGCGACACAGTATCGAACATAATTCTGTGTTTATTGCGCATATGTGTAAATTTCATTCAAACTCACAAAATTCTTAATTTATCACGCTCTAATTTTACTTTAAAAGGAAATAAACATCCGAAACATATGAATTAAGTAGTCGGTGTCTTACTCAAGCTTGCTCAGATGTCTGTTAAATGTATTTAGCAATGATTGTTTTAATATTTATGATAATGGATATAATGAATATATTTCATATTAAAATTACTACATAAGGTAGATTGATATTTGATACAAATTTTATTATTAAATGACGAAAGATGTGAGTATATAAAATAGTAAATACAGTCTCATTGATGAATAAAATGTGATTCTTTACCGAAAGTAATTGTTCCCTCCTGAATCACTCTCTTAGCCATAAGATCGCTTTTTTACATTTTTCTGTATAAAAAATACGTAAAAGCTTTACATGTTTATGTTTCGGTGTATAATATTCATTACAGCCTATACAGTCCACTGCTGGACATAGGCCTCCACAAGTTTACGCCAAAAATAACGTGAACTCATGTGTTTTGCCCATAGTCACCACGCTGGGCAGGCGGGTTGGTGACCGCAGTACTGGCTTTGTCGCACCGAAGACGCTGCTGCCCGTCTTCGGCCTGTGTATTTCAAAGCCAGCAGTTGGATGGTTATCCCGCCATCGGTCGGCTTCTTAAGTTCCAAGGTGGTTGTGGAACCTTGTTATCCCTTAGTCGCCTCTTACGACACCCACGGGAAGAGAGGGGGTGGCTAAATTCTTTAGTGCCGTAGCCACACAGCACACGGTGTATAATAAAGAATAAATAAATTATAAAAATACATAAAGTTGTGTAATAGTTATGTTACTGTACTCTGATAAACAATATTATGCGATAATTCTAATATTATTTATTACAGTTAATATGGACGCTGCAATGGACACTGTGAATACAACGTACTGGGAGAAGACTCTTTCAGAAGCACAATCAATTAATAAGGCAAGCGAACTAACCGTCAAACCAACTTTAAATAAAGGGACGGAAAAGTCACTATCAAAAGGTATTTGTATTCTTTTCAATTATTGATGTTAATAATGTTTGGTCTTGTTTTGAATGTATACACAATATCGTATTAGCTTGAACTCCATCACTATGTTGTTTTGGGTGTTAAATGCTGTTTGTTAAAAAACAGAATTTTCTTTCTTATGTTGCTTGTCACTTTAAACAACAAATATCATCTTTAAAAAAAACAGGTTCAAAACCACCGGAAATCGACTTTTACGATTCTGATCACAACTACGATTTAACTTCTGTGGTTGACATAGTAACTGAAACATTGCCGAAAAGAAAATTACCCCTACCACCAGTATTTCCAACACACCTTTCTCCTGAAGTACAATATGGGAATGAAGAAGCAGATTCAGAAAATTTACGCTCTCCAAAATTACTCAAGATCTCTACAATTGTACCCAGCGATTCAACATTAAAACCACACATAACGCAAAAACCAGAGAAACCTCTAGCTATTTACTTCAGAGACGGTAACGGAATAACAACAAGTACCGAAACTGTACCGATTACCGAGAGCATCACACACGCAGAATCATCCAACGATATATCTAATTACTTAAAACAACAGGCAAACAAAAACAACATGGAATATTCTAAACCTGAAATTCAAATTCAAAAATCTTCATCTTCTCCGCTTGTACCGCACGTCGGTACGAAAAAAATGAATCAGCCATTCGAAACCACACCTGACGTTCCTCCTGAAATACAAGAATACTACAGACGACCCGTCGTCAACACCGATGTGAAATTCACCTCAGGTCATTCGAAACTTTTTGGTATTTCTATAGAAGACGCGGAAAATATGAAGTCGACCACTCAAAATTCTCTTTATAACACAAGAGTTTCTCCAACTCTACCAACATGGCGGGATAGAGATTCCACCACAAAAAAGTATCCCATAAACGGTAACTTCGATGGTAAGTTAAAATCTTATTACATTAATACCATGGTGCTTTTGGGTGGTGGTATATGTATGTGATAAGGTAAGTTTGAACTTGTTTTCTTTTTACATTTTTTTTTTTGTAAGTATGCCAACAGTAGTTACGTTGTCACAAAACAAATTAATGTTGCACTATTACCTAATAAATGTTAAGAAAATAACATTAAAATAAGGAAAAAAAAAACGTTTTATTATACAAATCTATTCATAAGTTAATTAGCAACTTTAAATGTATAACCACTTATGTGGTTTATACATTTTTTTATTTAAATAAAATATTAAAAGAATCCGCAGATATAAATATGTAATTATGGTAAATATATAAAATGTTGAAACTAATACCCAATGATTTGGCATAATACCTACAGATATATCGAATTATTTAATCAAATATTTTTTTTTTAATTACAGTGCCTCAATGTCGTTCAACTCGCATCCCTCTATGCCGTGGAGTTCTACCATATGACTTAGCTGGTCCTCCAGCTACTATCGGTAATGTGGACGTCACGACTTTGTTACCGCAAATAGAGTACCTTGTCAGTACAAACTGCAGTCAACGAGTTAAACACTTCGTTTGTTCACTTCTCGAGCCAGAGTGTAGTCCACAGCCTTACTCGCCGCAACTACCGTGTTATAACTTTTGTAAAGGTAAATTTACTAATACAAAAAGTATTTTAGTGCTTTTGAAACGAAGATTAAAATTATACTATATAACTAACTATGCTTATAAAAATATGACCTTTTAAATTAGGCAATCCAAACTTGTATACCAATTATTATACTGTCTGTCGTTACGGCAGTAAGAAATATAGCCATCCTCTCTCTATGGGTGTAAGAGGTTACTAAGGGATAACACCACTTCCACTACCACCTTGGAACTTAAAAAGCCGACCGATGGCGGGATAACCAATGCTTGCTTTGAAATACACCGGCCGAAGACAGGCAGCAGCGTCTTCGGTGCGACAAAGTCAGCCCTGCGGTCACCAACCCCAGCGTGGTGACTATGGGCAACACATATGAGTTCACGCTATTTCTGCCCTGAAATTGTGGAGGTCTATGTCCAGCAGTGGACAGCGATTGCTGAAGTGAATTATTTATAAGCGCCTATAAATTTTTTGTGGTACCCTAAAGGCAGAACAATTTATCTTATTGACATTTGTAGCTATCGCCGATAACTGTGACGGAATGATGCCAGCTGAGCTACAGGCTATGTTCAATTGTAACCAGTATTCTAGTAATAATTGTGCAACTGCCCGCATGCCTTGTTTTATCCGTGAGCTTGCTTGTGGAGACGGTTCCTGCGTGCCGAGAGACTGGGTGTGTGATGGGACCAGGGATTGTCCAGGTGGAGAAGACGAATTACCTTGTTCTACTTGCGAAGAAAATGAATATCGGTAAATATAAATTAATTACCAGTATTTACTTCAATTGAAACACATGGGTTCACGTTATTTTTGGCGTAAACTTGTGGAGGCCTATGTCCAGCAGTGGACTGTATAGGCTGTAATGATGATGATGATGATGATGATTTACTTCAATTTATAAACTAATGTAACAGGAAAATAAAAGTACATTAGAAAAAAAAATGAATCGTTACTTTCATACATACATCGTCATTTCATAGAATTGAGTCAGCAGATGAAGTTGTTTCTACGTAGTGAACTAGAACTGAAGAAGTTACATTCCTTATTTTCAGGTGCAGCTCTGGTATGTGTATCACTAAGCGATGGCTATGCGATGGATACGCGGACTGTCCTAGTGGTGAGGACGAGAAAGATGACCTGTGTCGTGGGAGATCTCGAGCTGGTGATGCGTTCGAAGTAGATGTGAGAGAACCCGGAGAGGAATTAGCTGGTTCAGCCCCAGCACCTTCAGTACGCAAGCCAAATAGGCTACCTGTTCCACAAGATAAGAACTATAGTGGACATCGTAATGGTAAGTGTAAGATATAGTTTTGTTAATTGAATTAATGATATAAATGAGAAAGTCCATGGTGTTTATAGAGATATGGATGAAAAGTATGTTAAAAAGGCTAAACATGTAAACAAATAAAGTACGAATGATAACTTATAACTCCTTAGTTAAATCTAACATTGAATATTTAATAGAATGTGTTATCAGCAATTCAATACACTCCAACATCAAAATTGGTACTAAACATAATTTAAGAACATACAAATGCAAAGTATGGTAAGAAAGCAATATACAAATACCAATAAATAAATAATAATTTACCAAATCATCTTCGAGATTCGGATAGCATGAATATTTTTAAATCAAAATTAAAAGAACACGTATATACAATGTAATTGTAAACATTTCGATTCGCTCCAGAGGTAAAAATTGTTACATCCTATATAGTATATTGATTGTATCTCATTATAAGTGAACGTTATGTTTTTGTGAGAAATAAATTCTTTAAACCTAAATATGACTTTTTTTAGGAGAAAATGATAGTAGCCAGGAACTACTCATGACTAGTGATAGTAATAACGCATTTAGACGTAACTTCACGCGTCGGCCTTCACCCTCACGTTTAACTCCATATAAACGTCCTACGCCATTACCGATCAAACAAGAATCAGAAGAAAAAGAAGAGACAAGCGCTACTCCGATAAGATCAACAATGGCGCCACATGAAAAGAGACCAAAACCATTTTCAAAAACTGTAAATACAAAGGAAGAATTAGAAGAGTCGACCAAAAACATTAATTTAGGTGATTTGGGATTATTCGGTGATATTGAGAAGGAGAAAAACAATGATGCAGAGAAAAAAGACACTAAGAAACAACGTCAAAGGCCAAATAGATTCAAACCAACTAATGCGCCTGGGTCTGGACCGACGAGGTTAGACAAAACTATGAATAAACTAGAAAAAGTGATCGACGGAGCAGCCATGCTGAGGGTAATTTATTATTTGTTTAATAGTAGATAGGAATATAAAACTTTATTGTTGGTAATCAGTGAATGTACAGTAGGTATTGAAAAAACGACTGATAACTTTTTTACTAAGTTATATTTACAGCATCGACGGGCTTTTAGATGCCCATGCCATTTTTACTACATAAAATATTTGTTACTATACGGCGTGCGTATTTTTTTTACAATAGTTTAACTTCAGACCAGCAGTTCTAAAACCGTCTAGAATTGCTAGGATGGTCTGACACTGACAGCTTTTTGTTGCTATAACAATATAAAATATGTAATAAATTTATTAAACATATAATAAAGATACTAACCTATCTATGCCCGCGACTTCGTCCGCGTGGAATTTAACAAAACAATTATTGTTCAGTTCGCAGACTTATAAAATGAAACTAAAATAAAAAATTACTCCTTATTACATCACCTAGCCAGTGAAAGTCCCGTCAAAATCTGTCCAGCCGTTTCAGAGATTAGCCGGAACAAACAGGCAGACAGACAAAAATTACAAAAAATGTTATTTTGGTATATATACCGTGTATATATACATATGAATTTAGTTAAAAGCGGTTATTTTAATATTACAAACAGACATTCAAGTTTTATTTATTTGTATAGATACTATATATTAGATTTTATATATTTGTAATAGCTAACGACATCTAGTTCCTATTAAAAATAGTAATATAGTTTCTAATTAGAATGACATTCTACTTACTATAGGTATTTATTCCTTATTAGATTTTTTTTTTTTAATAAATATCTACACATACAATGGCACTAAAGAAGTGGCTGCCATGTACATAATTAATATACGGACTACTATTTGTAATGCTACTACAGAAATGAATAGATAGTACAACACCCCAACAATTTGTGTTACAGAAAGCAGCACGTGACAACGAACAACAACAACATGCTATGGAGTCAGTAGAGAGCAAGGCGGAAAACAAGACGGAGCAATTTGACGCGTACGCTTACAACAGTGCACATGCGTCTCCGTGCCCTAGCGGTGAGTTACGTTGTGTGGACGGACGGTGTATCACACTAGCGCAACTTTGCGATGGGGCCGTCGATTGCTCCGATCACGCCGATGAAGACAATTGCTACACGTAGGTTACAGGTTCACTATACCTATCTTTTATTATTGGAGATAGAGTCTCAGTCAGAGAGTCAGAGATCTGTCTTCAGGTATTATAATGGATGTGTGGATAGAGTAGTAGCATAGGAATACGTGATTTAAGTTCTGGACAAAAGTCCAAAAGCCATGTCAGTACTGTGCGTTTATAGTTTACGCAAAGTCTAGCAAAACTTATTGAACACAATAGAGCTGTTTAACGGTGTTAGTAGAGTGTATTTTACAATTTTATCAGCGGAATTGTATGTCTTTTAATTTACGCGCATTCGATAACGCGCAGTGGGTATACGGCCTTAATGTCAAATTCAAGCCTTGGAAACCAGTGATTTATTTAAATAATAAATTTATTTTAATTATAAGAATTTTGAAATCAACGATGAAACTTTCTTTATTATGTCATATAAGTAGTTGTTATGTCTTGTCTTAATGCATAAATGTACATGGCTTACCTTTTATTATAATAATGATTATATAGATATCTATTTCTTTCTTGATATCGACAAGATCAACTAAATTTTTCATGAAATGATTGTCAATTTTATTTTATTGGTTTCGTACAAATAATTCATCTTCTATGTGGTAGAGTCATAAAACACCGTCTACGGCAAAAACTTTAAACTCTTACAGGTCACTGTTGCATAAAAAATAACGTCACAGCAGACCAATATTACAATACACAGTATAAAAATAGGAACTTTATGTTTTTACAATGTATTCCGTGTGTTTCGTAATATTATGTCGTAAGTTATAATTATACTAAGTCTAAATTACCAATAGATGCTTTTATCAGAAAAAAAAATTGGTTGTCTGTAAAGTTCGTTTACGGACGACAGTTTAACGTGACAACGTCATAACAAAACATCTCCTCGGACGCACAGGCCAATCGAGTGGGCCACTGAGCGTAAAGCTACAATGTGCGTAACGCTACATTAAGTCATCCTTTTTCATGCATGCCGCCGGCGTTCATCGATTTGTTAAATGTTGTCACGTCAAAAATATCTCAACGGAAATTTGTATTATTTGATAATGTGTTTTTCGTTTATAAGTTAGTAATAAGTTAAGTGTAATGTATAATTTATTATTCAAAATTACATTGTTTAACTTTTCATTTAGGTACTTATATTTATTTTAAAGTGTCTGTTTTGAAAAAGATTTTTTGTTATAATTCCATATTTCCGCTTTTTAGTCTTAAGTAGCTTTTACCAGTTTATTTAAATTTTGCATGGGGGGGGGGGCAGGCTTACACCGTTTTTTAAGCAAATAACGATTTTGATATCGTGTTATAGAATTATATTAATGAATTATCATTTATATTTAGTTTTACTATAATTATAAGCTGTGATAAAGCAATGCACGTTATCGGTAGAATAAGTATGTAATATTAACATACGAATTTATACGTATTTTAATACGTATACCCATTAAAATAATAATGTTTTCAGGTACTTTCAAATTAAGTTTAGTTTTTTTTTGGATTACAAATTTGAAATTGTTTCTAATGAGCACAGACAATCTAAAATGATGAGTTACTGTTATTATATTCAACCTTTTTAGTTCATTAAGTATGACTAAATTGTAGGTGATTGGATATTCGATAGGATTCCGAAACTAATTTTGAAATAGTTTTAATATTATTGTCATTAAGTTTTATTTGTAAATATTATTTGCTCTATTTATTTATTGCTTGATGATTGGTTTGTGAAAAACGCTTACTTCTTAAAAAGGCAGTGTACTTAAAACACATTTTTTTTTTCTTTGCCTCGCTGTATGTTTAAAGATATTTTAAACATTTTTAATCTAAGACCACACACAAATCACACAGAATGACAAAGTTTGTAGAGTAATGTTCAACATTTTAAAACATACAAGTGTTAAGAATAGAAGAGAAATTCAAAATTTTCGTAGAATATTGTAGGTACCACACTATTAATACGTTATAAAATGACTATACTTCGTTAGTAAATTATTGATTTTTTTAATCAGTACGATGTTTTAATCTGTTAACTAATTTAGGATTATACAAAACTTTAAGTGAAAAACACTTTTTTTCCTGACTATCCTTTGTGGCCACATTTTTAATAAAATACTGGACACGACAATGTTTATTTCAGCCATTCATTATTACTACGCAATGTTGACGCATTAGAGTAAAAAAAACTTATTTATACTATTAATTCCCATTGATCTATTCTATAGTGTACTCGTATATTTTAAGCAGAATATCCAAAGTAATACGTCATAATAACATCATTATAATACGCCGTAATTATAAGTTATTAATGCAAATATTGATTAAGTAATATACAGTTTTGTTCAAAAACAATTTTCTGTTATTAATATTACTATTTCTTGTAAATAAAAAGCTTTTATTTCAGCGATTATGATAAGTTCTTTTTGTAATTTTGATATGATAATAAATATATTGCCATGTTATATTTTATTTTATTGTCTTATATCTATCTATCTATTGATATCTATAATTTTATTTTAATATTTCTTTAATATTTAAAAATTTGTGATGTGGGTACTTATTATGGACAAATAGTCGTTTTATTTAAATCTAATACTATTAAACGAGCAATTCTTGTACATACATATATATATATATATATATATATATATATATATATATAATCTGAATCTGGGAAACGGCTCCATCGATTTTCATGAAATTTATATGCCGGGGATTTCGGGGGCGATAAATCGATATAGCTAAGATTCATTTTTAGAAAATGTCGTTTTATGCCTGTTCTTAGACAGTGAAAAAATGGCTACTATATTGTTAGAATGCGAAGGTAAATTTCGACATCGTCAATATAGTTGTCATAGCTCAGGTGGGAAATCGGCCGGTCGGGATCGACCGAAAAGACCACGGTTCAAATCCCATATCTTCCAAATCGATAACACGATTTACTAAAAATACTGAGCAAAGCTCGGTCGCCCAGGTAGGTAGGTACTAATATTATATTATTACAAATAACTATAGATAAGCGTAAAGAATATTCCAGCCCTACAAGCTATGAGCTTATAATATACTCCTTTTACTTAGTTTTTGTTTGGATACTCTCAGTTAGATAAAAATTATAGCCTTAATATCTTCTTAAAATTTATATTAATTTTAAATTAAAAATAGTAGAGTCCGACGTAGGTAGAGCAAGGTAGGCCCTATCTCGAGTTCGTTTCGTTCCCAGAATTGACACTTGGTGACTGCCTTTGTTCTGATTTGGAGAGCAGGCGAATGCTTAGGAATCGTTATGTAACGTAAGTAATCGAGTTTGTAGTGAGAACAATTTATACGATAATTTATACGAATTTATGTTCAGAGATTTGTTCTAATTATTTGAAGTTAATTGAGTTTTATCGTTTTCTCATACTCCACCCCAAATTTGTCGCCGTCGGAAAAACGGAAACCCAGAAAATTCAAAAATCCGGAGAAAGTTATTACACTAGAATAGAAAATTTAAACTTTTATACAGATCGCAAGTAGAGACCGTCTGACAACTTAAATTTGAATAACATATCGCTTCATATAACAAAACTAAATTTGAAGAGCAGGACTAACGAAGACAAAAATATACGAACTCTACATAATAAATACTTATGGCTTATCTGACTATAGGTAGTTTTCTAGCATTAAATTAAAGACCGCTTAAAAATATTTGTAGCTTACAAAATAGGAAGAATATTTAACATCGCTTTAGTTGTATGTTACAAAATTTTAGATATGTAATTCTCAAAATGTGTCCACTTATTGCTAGCAATTTTATGTCGAGATTGATAAAACTACCGATTGCGAAACTTAACTCTAATGGCTATTTAGAAATATTTTACGAAACTCCTATTTAATTCATCTTACGAATCTTGTTTTTCGCTAAATCTAAATATAATTTAGGTGGAATAATTTAACAGTTAATATTGCTAAGCATTAAAGCATTTCGTTCACGCTCTGTGATCTGCATTAGAAACTGTGATTCATGTTTCGTATTTAATAGATCTGACGAATTTTGTTCTAAAGTATTAACTACGTGAAGATACACGAAAATCTTCTTTTTCTTTTAATGATACGGCTTATTTTCCAGCGCAGGTAAATTTAATTACGGCCTTACGCAGCTACGGCCGAATGTTTTTGTAGGTATATATTTTTTCATTCACAGAATCGAGCGATTACCTCATCGGTATTGCTGTTCTGCGCAAAACTAAATCTGCTTCGATTACACGGCGATCTCCTTGTTTTTATCGTTTTGGAGGATTCGAACTTCGGTTTGAGGTCAAACAGTTTCCTGTTACTGTGTTACAGACATTCATAAATTTATTCATAGTAACTTTTTATACACTATATCTATAAATAAAACTGGCTATGTGTAGAACTGTAGAGTTTGTAGGTTGTAGCGACCAGAAATATGATGATACTTATAAATAAATGCAATTCATATGTATGTATGGAGAACAATACAATTTAAATTGTTTTTTATAAAAGTGTTATTATATTCTTATTTTAGCGAATATTGGGGTATTTTGATATCATATGATATGATAACTTTAAAACTCAAAACATCAAGAAATCTCTCGTAGGTACATGTCAATTAATTAAAATATATACTTATTATTTTTATTTACCCTATATACCTAGGTATATGTGGCGCTTAGTTAGGTGGCGAGTGTCATCGACCGCTGGTTGGTAGAAAGCGGTGAGTCAGAGACCGACGTGGCTCCGGGCTACCTTGACGACACCGCGGACCGCCGGTTGCACCTCACCACCTCGCCGTCAACTACTAGTCTTTCTCAATCTTATATAGGCACGGGATTACCCGCGAGAAATATATCTAAGTATTATTACTCATAAATTTTAATTAGACAATGTAACTAACTGCTATTAAAGTAAATTTTTATAAACATTTTTAACTGAACTGTTTCATATAGGTATATAAAGTAAAATAGAAATATATGAAATACAAATTGAGTAAAATTAAATAACCTAAAAAACTTTAATAACTAACAAGCTATAGTAGGTTATTAAAAGTGCGAGGTGGCGAATGCTAACGCGACCCCATCTCGCCCCACCCAGGCGGACGACTGCTCACACGTGGTGGTTTTTAGTCAGTAGGAGTCTGACATAACCCTCTGGCGCCCCCGTGCTGGAGGGATCCATGATGGATTTTCCCCACGTAAAAAAAAAAAAGGTTATTAAAAGTGAGTAAAGCTATCATAAATAAAGTAGATATTAATCGTAAATCCTTTAAGTGACTAAAGGTATAGGTAGGTCGTATGAAAGAGAAATTGTAATAAATACCTATTCCCTGTATGTCGTCTGCTTGTCTACGTAGTATAGCATCTATAAGTCTGTCCATGCCCATCTAAGGTCGTACAGGCTTTTCTGTGCAGACAGGTTAGAAGAACACAATCAAACGAAAGTAAATAAACATTGCATTCTCGAGGTAAACAAACCTCAAGACTGGTTTCATGCCTCGTTAGACTGACTAGACGTAGGTATTTATAGCTAATACTTTCTAAATGTCTGAAATCATGTTTAACTAAGTACCTATATTGCATATGACACTAAGTTTGATGATTAACAAAATCGTAATATGTTTAAAAAAAAGGTAATTTTTACACTTTTTTGTGTTCGTTGTTGCTGACTGTTTGCCTATTATTTCAATTATATTTAAAACATGAGAATTATTATTGTAAATGTTAGTATGTACATAGATTGGATGGAATAACAAAATCTGATGGAGTTGAATTATGACAAATTAGATTAAATATCTCAATTTTATTAAAATTTCTATCATAAAGGTTTTTAAAAATGACTATAGTCATCAAACAATTTTCAACGAGTTCTAATTTTTTTCTTTTTTTTTTTGGCACATTATAACTAAATATTTTTATGCAATATCGTAGTACGTTGGCTTTATTTTAAGCTCAATGTTTCGATACACATGTATCAATAACAAGTTTAACCTTATTAGGTACTTACTGAAAATTAAATACTGTTATTGCACACGAATATTACATAATAAAATAAAATACATACATAAAATTACAAAATTAACAATTACTAATAATAAGAGATGTGTAAATTATACTACCTGCTAACAGACAGATTAGATTATTTACGTACCCTATTCATGCTCTAAGTAGGTAGTAGGTATGAGATGGTTCTCAATAAGACTGTATTTTTTAAAATGTGCGTTTATAACTTTCATTGGGTGGACCCATTCCGACGATTCTTTTTTAATCGAAAGGTGGTGCTTGTTATGTGGTCCCATTTAAATTTGATCGAGATACCTATTATGAGCGCTTTTCGAGTTATCTCTAATATCCCGTATTTACTTGGCTTTTTCTCCGTCGTCCTTACATTCTATTACTTGTCGAAGTAATTGAAGTCGGTTTTTTCGTTTGTAAGCAAACACAATTTTAATTAATTTTTCGCTGCCTTTTTTCGCACAGAAAAAGTATCTACAATTATCATATACTAATATGATTATCTTAATAATAACGCCGTAGAAGATACTTTATTCATTTTGACTTGATATGTACCTATTGTGAAAAATGTTGTTGTTTGCGTAAAACACTTATGGTACTTAAAATACAAAAAATGTTTACCCATTATATTTCGTTTAATTCTTTATCTGGTTTCATTTACCAGATATAATAGCGACGTTGCGGTGTGCGGTAACGCGTAGTACTTATGGCATTGCAGAACTGAGTACGCTGGATGGTGATTCATTTCTCGGAATTGACCTTGCTATGAGTCATTCGCTGGAAGGCAGAGTCGGGGATACCGCGCCTGTCTGCCGGCTGCTTTCTAGACGCTCTCCGTTCACTGTGAACGCTTTTATGTCTAAAGTGTTTTGTGTAAAATCTAATTCCAATCAAGTTTTTTAAAATGTGTTTAATAAAAAAGCGTAGGAAATTAAATAGTTTATATTTCGCTTAATCAAATATTTGTAAATATTTTTGTGTTTCCAAAGTTGGATATCATGATAACAACCATGACGTCATTCATATTGTTGAAGGTAAGATTATTTTGTACTTCATATTTAATCTTAATCTAAATAAGATATTTAACAATCATAGCCACTTAATTTTGATGACTAATTAACAAAAAAAAATAATCAGTTTCTTATTTGACCTAACTGGATACTTGACGTTTGACGTTTACATTTCTACTATTATTGAATGTTGTACACAAGCAATCTATCTCTTTTTGACTTTGCGTAAATACGGCGTCTGTAAAAGAGACAACGGAATTTTACTAGAATTTAAAACATTCAGGCTATTTAGTGCTATGAGCTGTAGGTTAGAAAGAAATAAAAGACAAAAACTTGTTGATCTCTGCGTAAGGTAATTTGTTGATAATCTATTTTCATGATTGTTGTTGTAAAACCTTAAAACTTGCTAAGAATGAAATAAATGTTTAAGCAACGTAAACTAAAATACAAGTGGCGATGTGTTTTTTGTTACAAACGTACGAGAATTTCGATCATCTGTTGCGTTGAGTGACACTTGTTGAACAAGTTTCAACTTTTCAGACAAACTCTTTTTTGTTGAGAATGAATAGAGAGGATAACGTAAACTGGTTTCATGGGAAAATATCTCGGGAGACCGCAGAAAAGCTTTTAAAAGAAGGTAAGTACTTTCGTAAAATTGAAAACAAAGCTGACATTGTTGACGAACGTACTGACCATCTCGTTTCACGTTTCAGAGGGCGAAGATGGTGTTTTCTTAGTGCGTGAGAGTAACTCTTCACCTGGAGATTTCGTACTTTCCGTACTACATCAGGTAAAATTAGTTGTATTTGTTAAAATAGTTTATTTCAAATTACTTTTAATTGTAATAATAAAACTAGTGATAATGTTTGCTACAAAAATAAGTCGGCTTTCAGTGTTTCCTTTTAACCTAAAATGTTGAATTCAGTCTCTGGGCAACCTTATAGTAGAGCTTACGATTTGTGAAAGAAAGTGACTCGTGAAAGATGTATTTTAAGAACAAAAAATATAGTGAAATAATTGGTTACATATTTGATTACTTAATGCTTTTTAGGGTGAAGTAGTCCACTACCAAATCAGGAGACATGGGGAAGATGCATTTTTTTCCATTGAAGAGCACACCACAGTGCATGGTCTGGATACACTCATACAGCACTACCGTGGAGACTCCAATGGGCTTGTCACGAGGCTCTCCGTTGTGTGCAAAGGGCAGCCGCCTCCACATGAATCTAGAACTCAGGGAACAACTAATCTATTGCATAGGTAAGTTCTTATATATACCTTTTTTTGGGTGACTTATTCTACTTATTTTGAAGTCATTATTTCATACTTAGTGTTTGTTTAATGTTTTTAACATTTAGGCCATCAGATCGATGGCTCCTAAGTATACTGAGTCAACTAACAACTTTTGACTATTTCATTTTTTTAAGATATTAATAACATTTGCTTCATTTTCTATCTACCTGTGTAACAAAAAAATAAAGTTATTAGAAGTAGAGTTGACTCAGTATACTTAGGAGCCATCGAGATACCAGTTTAATGGCTACTTATTAAAAACCATATAATTTAGCGGCGTTTTCAATAAACAGACAGATTCAGTCACGTTATTGTATGTTTGTATGTAATAAGACCAAAAGATAGTTGTAAATATTCTATAAAAGTATTTCAAATCATTTGCCTTATGTAGAAAAGTTTCCTTTTAGGTAAATACTGAATAATATTGGTGTCCAGGACAATTGTTTCATAATGCAATTGGTAATGCTAACTAATTGATTAAATCATATATATCATGACGGAACAGTTCTATTCAATATTTAGTTGTAGCCACGCTAAAACATGGTAGATTTCGAACAATCAAATTAGTACTGTTTGCAATTTCGATTGTCATTTATATGTAAACATAATTGTGTTTGCTCGCAAACGAAAAAAAACCGACTTCAAAAAAATCGAAGAGTTATACAACGTAGATCGACGAAAAAATAGTCAAGTAACTACGCGTTATTAAAGATTACTCTAAAAGCAGTTATCAGATCTCGATAAAATTTATATGTGACCACATGATAAACATCAGCTTTCGATTAAATTAAAAATTATCAAAATCGGTACACCCAGTAAAAACTTATTGCGGGTTTTCGAGAGTTTCCCTCGATTTCTCAAGGATCCCATCATCAGATCCTGGTTTTCTTATCATGGTACCAAACTAGGGATATCCCCATTCCAACAATAAAGAATTATCAAAATCGGTACATCCAGTAGAAAGTTATGCGGTATAATACAATGTAGGTCGACGAAAAAAGCGTCAAGTAAAAACGCATTATTAGATATAACTCGAAAAGTAGTTGTTAAATCTCAAATAAATTTAAATGGGACCAATTGACACACACCACCTTTCGATTAAAAAAAAAAATTGTCGAAATCGGTCCACCCGGTCAAAAGTTCTGATGTAACATACATTAAAAAAAAATACAGTCAAATTGAGAACCTCCATTTTTGGAAGTCGGTTAAAAAAATAACTATATAGCCTATAATACTACTAAAAGTTATTCAAGATATTAAACCTAAAATGATTAAAAATACCAATCATATTTAATAAAAAATACTTTAACATATTTTTTTATCACATAGTTCAACTAGCTGATAAATTTATATTTTGGAATGGACTTGAATTTAATTTTTTTAACCAGTCATCATTATTAAAATTTTTTAACATTGTTTGAAAAATGAATACTTTGTTATTAATAACATTACAGAAACAACCAATGACTAACAAAATTGTATTTATCAGCATATTATGTTTATGTGATCCATTAGCTAATTGACATTCTTCTATAGCTTATAATATTTGTGTTGTAACTGACACAGCATTCCATGCAAGCAAACATTGAAATTGTTTATTGTGATTGTCAATAACAATAACAGTTGAAGGAGGAAGTCCTATTAAGAAGTGAGCTACACAAATTGCCCTTAATTTTTCTTGTTGTTTTATTGCAACAGCGACTAGAAAAGAATAAAAGGGATTAATCTTTTATTAGATAGGCTCATATACTATACAGTTTTAGGATTATTTTAATAATATATTTTGTCATAATTTTACAGTTAAAAAATATATATGTTAATTAATTAATTTTTGAAGTGAAACTTTATAATACTTGTGATTTGAAACTCGATGGATAATGCGTTACGATAAAGAAACAAACACATACATGCATAGTATAGAATTGGATAGAATACATCACTACTTAAATCACGTAAGCGACTTGTTTTGCATAGCGTATCGACTCTTATCACAAGACAGTGATCATCATTGATAGAACAAATTGCTATGACCTTCTTACGACTTTTCAGAAGTTTCACTACTGCTGCTCTTTTATACTATTATAACATTTTAAATAATTAATAGATTTATTTTAGGAGACCATACATTCCAATAAAACGTCTAATTAGCAATAAATAAATTTAAAAGTATACTAATTTAGAATATTATATACAAATGTTTATAGGATTTGCTATACATTTTAGTCGATCATAAATGTGTTTATTAAAAAAAACCAATAAACTAGAATCTTTATCATGAAAACTTTAGGACCAACTTTGCAAGCTATATTTATTACATGTTTTGTCTATAAAGTATTTGTAAAGTTATAGAATTTGATCGTATTGCTTGATCATAATCAAGATTTTGTTTTAATGTTGTCAAAAACTATATGAGACTATAAGGAAAATGAAAGGCATAAGGTTGATAGCCTTGTGTTTTACGATATTGCATTAGTTGATGTACTGTAAACAGTGACAAGTTTTATTGATGATTTCCTGCTCTGCAGCCAATATACCCATACAATAAATATTAAGAAACACTGACCATCTGAATGATAAGGTCATTTGTTGTACCGAGTTCAAGTACTGTTTTAAAGTCAGGGAGAATTAAAAATAAAGTAAATGTATATAATATGTTAAAGAATAACAATAAATTTAAATAATCATTATAAAATTGCTGAATAAAAGCTATTGTAATAGTTATCTTTTGGTTGTTTATGTTTTTTCGTTGTTTTAGTAAAACATTTAGCATTGTGACTTGATACTTTTGTTTTGATATTAGGATCAATGTGGAAATAAATTATTTGTACTGTGTTTAAAATTATTACTTGTATGTAGTCCAAAAAACATCTCACTTGACAAGAAGGTAGATTAAAAAAAGTAAATATAAAAAAATATATATTAATCCCTCATTTAATTATGTTATAAACGTGACAAACTGCTTATCCGCTTATCATGGAACTCTGTATACATATTCTTGGAGGTATTAGAAGTAACATAGGATACCTTTTATTTAAAAAAAAATCAATGCAAGCTAGCGTAAAAGCTAGTATTTTTTATAATTAATAGGTCACTACTACGACTAATGTTATTAAAGATCAGACAAAAGTTATTATCGAATTGTAAGTCCACTTTAAATACATATTCGAATTGTTCTTAAAATTTTCTAAAGGTAATTCTATCATGTGTTACTTAATATTTAAATGGTAATCTAAAAAATAAATATATAATAACATCACTGAGAAGTGTTAATGTAATTAATGAATCATTAACACAAATAATGACTCATCACAAAGCACAGATGTATCTTGAATTATCTCTATGATAATATTGTCATATGAACATTCTCAAGACATGACTAATATTATTTAGGTATTAAAAATATACTTTGAGAATTAATTATTTCATATACTTTGTATTCTGAGAATTTTTACTGGGAAAAAAATTATCTCAAGATTAAAATTTAAACAAACTATACAAAAAAAAACAACATAAATGGTAATATGTGAAGGTATTTAAGTGATGAAACAAGAATAAACCATCCTTAACACAATTTTTTTTTATCTCGTTATAACATAGTTCTTACATTAATGAGACACACAGAAACGATATTGTACAAAAAATATTGTTAAAAACTGTTGCAGTTTATATACATTTAAATTATTTAGGTGGTACCGTAATGTCATATTTTTACTGAATAAATAATGAATATAACAAAAATTTATAGTTGTTATATTTAGTAACTGTGAAAACCAAAAACCTATCTTCGATAATATAGGTATATACACAGTGGCAAAGTTATCCTGCAAATAAGTTACGAATAGACTTTAACAGCAAGAGCTAGAATAGACAATTAGGACCTGTTTCTCCACAATTAATACTACAACTTCAGATTCATATTTACAAATAGAAATACGTTATAAATATAGTGCAATTCAATGATAAAAAGGAATAATATTTCAAAAGCTTTTGTCTGTCGGATACCGCCATCTGTCAAATAGCTTTACTGGTGAAACAGAACCTGATTGTATTTAAAAATTAGATCTTAAAGTTGATGTTGACTGATTGTAAATACTTTTTATTTATTACCAGGGCAACGGAAGCTGGTGACTACAACATTGTGTCGAAGCTGCTAGCATGTGGTTACCGCAGTAGAGACGCAAAGAATCAAGATGGACAGACCGCAGTACATATCGCCGCTAAGGCGGGTCGCGATAATATTCTAGCGAAGCTGATAGAGAGCGGCGCCACTGTCAATGTACGGGACTCATTTGGTTACACTCCATTACATGTGAGTATATTTGAGTTTTTCATTATAGTCATTGATATTTTTTTATACGACTAAGGTGGCAAACAAGCTTACGGCCCATCTAATGGTTACCATAGATCATAAACACCTGCAGCGCGCTGCAAACTCTCGTCCTCACAGGAGGTCTGGCTACCTTATTGACCATAGGAACCCAACACTAATTCAAGGCAGCAATATTTGGCTGTGATCTTTTATAAGGTTGAGGAACTGCTCCAAATTTTGAGGAAGATACTTGTATAACTTTTATTAATCTGCTGTATGTTCTTAAACTTTCGTATTGAGGCCTATTTAGTTTTTTAAATTACAAAACATTGAAAAGTATTTTTATAATATTGTGCTCTTTGTAAAATGAAAACAATTTGTGTTTTTGGAGTATTATTAAGGCATCAATAAAGTAGCAAGTAGTTTTAAATAGGAATCTCATTGTTAAACAGTACACATGTCAAAACAACTTGGCAAGTACAACGGAACTACTGATAACTAAAGGAAACGCTAACTATCAAATGAGACACGCGCCTACTGGGAAGGTTCCGCTACACGACGCTGCACAAAGAGGACATATTGAATGCATAAAGGTACATTTATATTTTTTATCTATTATATTTAATTAATTAGCTGCGCTTGGCAGTTTTACCAGTATAGCAGCTTCCGATCCCGTGGAAATATCAGCACAATGAGTAGCCCTAGTTTTATACTGGATTTCCAGTTATATAAGTACTAAATTTTATCCATACAAACTTTTCCATATATAAAGTTAGTAGGATAATATCATTAAGTGCAAACATTTTTTTTTTTTTTTTGAGTAATAATGCTGACTTACTAGTGAATATTTGTACGCAGTAAAAACCATGACATGAAAGTAATGAAATCAAAATATGAATAATAAAACTGCTACTAATCTCGCGGCTAGAATAAAATATTTGAATTTTCGAATTTGTAAGTGTAAATAAGCTAATTGGGTTTTTAATGTTTTTTTAAGGTGTTGTTGAGATTGAAAGCTCCGGCTCATCCACGAACATTAACCAACGACACTCCTGCTCAACTAGCTAAGCATTATGGTCATACAGAATGTTACCAATTACTAAGTAAGTATAAATATGGAGTTACTGGACTAGAACTTATAATTAAAAAAAAAAAAAACTACCAAACCAATTGTCAAAACATCAAAATTAATAAATTTAAGTACTAACTATATATTATACATGTTATTATATGCATATTAAATGAGTTACTAATTAATATCAAAATCATTCCAGAAAATTATAAGCCAGAGGAATCAAATACCACAAAAATACAGTGGTATCATGGAACATTAAATCGTGAAGAAGCAGTTAAAACATTGGAAGAATACTGCAAACAACATAACCTGAAAGACAAAGTTACAGACGGTGTATTTCTAGTGCGATACAGTGAAAGACACACAGGGGCGTATGTACTGACGATGCTTAGTGAAAACACACCATATAATTTCATAATAAGAAACGAGGTATCTAACTTTAGTTAGCATAATATATTAAAAAGTGTGTATCAGCTCAGACACACGACTTGAGTTTACTCTTTAAGAATGATTGATGATATTTAAAAAATTAAAATGTTTATTAAATCCAATTAATTTTAATAAACCTTTAAAATCAACATAAATTAGTGGCTATCCATATTGGTACAGTATTTAAGTACTAAGTTTAACTGAGGTAGGGCACAGCAGGAATTACCTGCTCAAAATATGGAGCAGCCCGACTGGGGTAGTACCTCGACCTTACAGAAGATCACAGCAAAATAATACTGTTTTCAAGCAGTATTGTGTTCCTGTTGATGAGTAAGGTGACCAGAGCTCCTGGGGTTGTTAGGGATTGGGTCGGCAACGCGCTTGCGATGCTTCTGGTGTTGCAGGTGTCTATAAGCTACGGTAATCGCTTACCATCAGGCGAACTGGACGCTTGTTTGCCGACCTAGTGACATTTAAAAAAAAAAAAAAAAAAAATATTACTATAGGCTAAGATACATATATATCTTACATAAACAGCTAAAAATGCGGTAAAACGTCACTCAACGTTACTGTTTGACATGATTTATTATATTATAGATTTTATTTATATTTTCCATACCATGGGTCTTACATCTTTTTTTTTTTATTTGCAGAATGAATGGCTATTTATAGATGACGGTCCATATTTAGAGTCACTAGAAAGACTCATAGAACACTATAGCAGTGTGCCAGATGGATTACCCACTAGACTGACTACACCCGTACCTCCCAAGCCTAAGCCACCCTTGCCAGAGGTAAGATTTTAGCAATGTCATTTTATATGAAAGAAAACACATAATATTTGCAAATTTTTAAGTTATTATGTTTTAATTTTTTTAGTTCTCAACAATGCCACGAACAAAGAAATCACCGTCAAAGCGACATAACTTGAATCAGTCATTGTCGCTTGTAAAGCACAATGTGTTGAATGATGAACAAACATCCATCAATAATAACGCATTTGAACTCCTTACAAGAAATTTATCTTTCTCTTCCGACTTCAACAACGACAGTATAAACAATAATGACGACGGACAACTAGACAATGACACATATAAAGTACCAGTTAATAACAGTGCTGTTGTGTCCCTTGCTGAAAATTACAATGAAATATCAATTAACTCTGATGGCCAGCTATCCACGCTGCAAGGTAATTGTGTTAATTTAACCTGTTCTTAAACGAATTTTTTTTTTTTTTTTTTGAAAATAGTACATACCAATTGCAAAAAAAATCCACTATGAAAAAAAAAATTGCTATGCATAATCTGTGAACAGAATAAGGATATTTTTCTGGGAAAAAATAAGTAAAAAGGCTCCTATCAATATACATAACATATGACTTCATGAATTAAGCTAATTTAGGAATCTAAACATGTATTTCCTAACAATAAAATTGCATATACAGGGTGGCCGATCACTTGACGTCATAAAAAAAAATTTAGGTCCGGTATGTTGTGGGGTATCCGAATCACCCCCATGTATGTTACGCGATTTTTTATAGTTTAGGAGTTATGAATTTTTTTCGATTTTATGAGAAATTTCGACTTGACCACCTTAAAAAATTTCTAAAAAAAAAGCAAAAAATTTTTTAGGGTTTTATTTTTTGCAACTGAATTCGCATAAGTTATACTTTTATGAATAAAATAATCAGCTTCGTCGCTTTGATGAAAGTTATGAAAATGTTGGTCTAAAGTCAAAAATCTACGTTCCGTGAATTAGGACTTAAATTTTCAACTTTAAATTAAAAATCTAAACAGGTGATCTTATGATTTCTTAGTTAGTCTTAAAAATGCGCCAGACTCTCAGCTTTCATAATAATAAAAAAAAGCCGTACTTAATATGGAAAATTTGGCTAAAATCGGTCTTCAAAGACAGCAAGGTGGAGAATTCTTAAAATTAGCCTATTGATTAAAAAAAATTTTTTATCATTCCTAAGGCTAATTAATGATTAGAAAATGCTGGAAACCTATTTTGTTGGTTGGATAAAAAAAGTTTTAGGCTTTTAAGTAAGAACGAGATCATAATGTTAAAATCATTTAATATTTTTAAAATTTATAATAAATGTTCAACGTGGCCACCTTCAGCAGCAATGAAATAACGAATGGTGACACAAGTAGCAGTAAACACAATGTGAGCACAACTGAGATCAGTAACTAACGAACTAGCTTTGATCGGTTGCGATCGGCCTCTTTGCCACCGAGAGTGAGGGAGATAGCAATATAGTTTCTTATTCTTTTAGCCCATTGTTATTGCAGGTAAAATTTGCCGTTTTTTACGACGGTATAGAATGTGTATTGTTTCTGGAACTGGCCACGTTGAACATTTATTATAAATTTTAAAAATATTAAATGATTTTAACATTATGATCTCGTTCTTACTTAAAAGCCTAAAACTTTTCTTATCCAACCAACAAAATAGGTTTCCAGCATTTTCTAATCATTAATTAGCCTTAGGAATGATAAAAAAATTTTTTTAATCAATAGGCTAATTTTAAGAATTCTCCACCTTGCTGTCTTTGAAGACCGATTTTAGCCAAATTTTCCATATTAAGTACGGCTTTTTTATTATTATTATGAAAGCTGAGAGTCTGGCGCATTTTTAAGACTAACTAAGAAATCATAAGGTCACCTGTTTAGATTTTTAATTTAAAGTTGAAAATTTAAGTCCTAATTCACGGAACGTAGATTTTTGACTTTAGACCAACATTTTCATAACTTTCATTAAAGCGACGAAGCTGATTATTTTATTCATAAAAGTATAACTTATGCGAATTCAGTTGCAAAAAATAAAACCCTAAAAAATTTTTTGCTTTTTTTTTTAGAAATTTTTTAAGGTGGTCAAGTCGAAATTTCTCATAAAATCGAAAAAAATTCATAACTCCTAAATTATAAAAAATCGCGTAACATACATGGGGGTGAATCGGATACCCCACAACATACCGGACCTAAATTTTTTTTTATGACGTCAAGTGATCGGCCACCCTGTATAATAGTATATTTAAAGTGTTATATAATATACTAGCCGACCTGGCGAACTTCGGACCGCCTTATTTTTTTTTTTTTTTCTTGACTATAATAATTATAAATATATAGAAATAAAATAAAGCCTATCTTTAAATTTGGATCAAACTACAAATGGTGACCAAATTTGATTAAAATCGGATAAGTAGTTTAGGAGGCCATCGCGGACAAATAATGTGACGCGTGATTTATATATATTAAGATATAGATAGATGTGACTCTGTAGGACGTGAATTATCACGTTGTACTGTATCAAGTCCTCGATACATCGAGTCAAAAGAGTCGCATCAGGCAGATCCGAGAGGACAATAGAATGGTGCGGTTCTTCTGGTTGAAGGCCCCTGAAGTTCCCTGCGCGTGGAAAGCTTCACGGACGCGCGAATCTCTGCAAGACAGAACTGGACCCTATACTTAGTTTTCACGCAGAAAGAGAAGAAGTTGCTGGTGGACCAAGGATACGGAAAGGGGAGGGGTCCGTGTCTTGACTATCCACGAGGCCCAGGGCCAGACGAGTGAGTGTCATCGTCATCCAGACGAGGAATGGGAGGCTGCGAATACACGACAGCGTTTCGCACGCGGTAGTCGCGGTGACTAGACACACCAAGGCTTGTCTCTACTACATCGACGACAGGGATGACGCGATCTGTCGTTTCGTCAGGAGGGCGGACGGGACGGCGAAGACTACAGGAAAAAACATTCTCGAGCATAATCTCAAGATGGCGGTTCATAGAGACACCGCCGTCGTTGAAAGTGTTCTCGCGATGTTAAAGTAAAATGCGAATAGATTGCTTTGCTTGGGGGCAGTAGGTGGCGATATGATACTCGTATAATATTAAAATAGGATTTTTTAGAAAACGTTTAGGCGTGTAAATAATGTAAGATTATGTTAGACTAGCGGACCCGGCAGACGTTGTCCTGCCCGGAAAACAGCTACCAAATTTGATAGCTTACATACCGATAGCAGCGCCACCTAACGGGTCCAATTGAGATAAAAACTAGCATATCTTCCAAGTTAGACAAAATTACAAATACACAAACAACAAAGTTACATGCATTTAAAATTTTCATTGTTAACGCCCACCCCCGTAATACTTATTGGGCATGAGTTATCCTAAAATCCGCTCATCGATCATTTCTACATTACAGGAGTTTCGTACCGAATTTGGATTCGATAGTTTAAAAACGGGAATTTTCCTATTGTTAACGCCCTCTCAACAATATAATAGGTTATGTGAAATTGCTAGTTAACACCATTTTTACTGTATGTAAATTAAATTAAAATGCGGTCTAATAAGATCAATTTAATCATTAATAACTTACGTAAAATGCGCCCTAATATATTATTTAACATGAACTTTATTGAATGGCAATAAAATTTCAATTGACTCTACATTTTATTTAGAAAACGTTTATATGGGAAAAAGAAAAGGGCTGCTTTTAGGGTTTTCCCGGCAATTATTCGAATTTTTCTCACCTTTTAAACCTTCCCTAGACCTCCACGAACATTTCAAGACCAAGATAAGATAAATCCTTTCAGCCGTTCTCGAGTTTTAGCGAGACTAACGAACAGCAATTGATTTTTATATATAAGAAGATTATGTTAGATATAAATATATTATTATTGGGAAAACGTGTTGTTCGTTTAGATAATGTAAGATATAATTATATAAAATAACTTTAACAAAAAAAAAATTAAAAAGACAATAAAATAATAATAATAATAAAAAATTATTAATAAATTTATACATCTAAAATAAATAATAGATTAGTTACAAAAAAAAAAATGTATCATACGTTAGAATAAGAACCGGTTGGTGGACTCACATCTCTGTTAGAGACACTAAGTTAGTCTAACTTAAACAATGATGTTCCTACTCATACGTCTCGGGTAGGAGGGCTCTCGGTGAGAACCCCACGTTGGACGGGATCCTACGGGTGCGCCGGATGGGGCAAGAAGCACCAATGGGGAGGTGGGGGAGCAGCCGCATGGCACACGCGTAACGGCTGCCTTGCGCCCGGTCCTTGAGCGGTGGATGCGCCGTAAGCGCAAACCCCTCACCTTCCGTCTGACGCAAGTTCTCACCGGGCAGGGCTGCTTTGGTGAATACTTGTGTCGGGCGGCCCAAAGAGAGCCGACGACTGGATGTCACGATTGTGGCGCGACGGTGGACTCGGCCCAGCACACCCTCGAGGTGTGCCCGAGATGGGCGGCGCTACGTCGCGATCTGACGACAGTCCTCGGAGGGGACTTGTTACTGCCAAGCGTTATCACCGCGATGCTCGGCGACGACGAGTCCTGGACGGCGATGGTCTCCTTCTGCGAGACAGTAATGTTCCAGAAGGAGAACGACGAGCGGATGAGAGAGGAGGCCACCGACGAGGCCTCCGTCCGCAGGCGACGAACAGAGGTGCGTAGGAGGCGCTACTTAATGCACCTCCAGTAACGCCCCTGTGCTCGTGTCGGGCTGGTCCTGCTAGACATGGCGTCGTCGGGATTGTTCAGAGGTGAGCCGGACAGTCCCCATGGAGGAGAAGTCTGGCCTTTTCGCCGAGGCCAGCCTGTCGCTGGAAGGATCCTGTTGCCTGCAGATCCGGGACCCTCCAATTAAAGCGGCTGAAGGCTCCCGCAGGGGTTTTGGTCGGTAGTGTACCCCCAAGTGCTGAAGCCAACATACGGTCTCGGAATGCCTACCCGGGCATCCTGGATATCACCCGTAAATGGGTTACCCTGCGATATCAAAAAAAAAAAGAAAAGTTGTTGAATAACGCCTACCTTGATTTAAAAAAAAAAATAGCATGTTTAAAAAATAGAAAAAGATATGGGTTTCAAAAGCCCGTGGATGTATTTTAATTAAATAAAAAAAAATATCATCGTCTTGCAGAATTCATCCCCTTCAGCGAATTAACGCTGGGCGCGGTGCTCGGCGAGGGCGAGTTCGGGTCAGTACTACGGGCGGTCTATGCGGCGCCCGGCCAGCAGCCCATCGCCGTCGCCGTCAAGACACTGCATGTACAGCACACTGACACCAATAAACAGGAGTTCCTGGCTGAGGCCAAGGTCATTGTTTTTACTATATTATTTTATTTTAATTTTTTTGTAAAATAACATTTATTTGTTTCTATGCGTATAGTTATATATATATATATATATATATATATATATATATATATATATATATTTGTTTAAACAACATTTTAAAGTAGATTCACCACTAAGGCAATCTGTCCGGGTGCCCAGTGTTGAGTCCGTTTCGGGTGATATCACCGTCAGATTTACCGAAAAAGACGTTGCCACGGTTATATCATCTATGAAGAGAGGTAAGTCACCCGGCCATGACGGTCTCAGCATTGAGCATTTGCAACACGCAGGTGTGCACCTGCCTCGAATTTTGGCTATGTTTTTTAACCTTTGTATAAGTCACTGCTATTTACCTAAAGACCTTATGTATACTGTGGTAGTACCAATTGTTAAAAATAAGACTGGGGATGCATCTGATATTAATAACTATCGGCCAATATCTCTGGCGACAATCATGGCCAAAATACTGGACAGTTTGCTTGACAAACAATTACTTAAAAACATTAATCTTAATGATAATCAGTTCGGCTTTAGACCTGGTCTATCCACAGAGAGTGCAATTTTATGTCTTAAGCAGACTGTCCAGTACTACACTGGCAGATGTACCCCCGTGATTGCCTGTTTTTTAGACCTGTCTAGGGCGTTCGACTTGGTTGATTACGGGGTTTTGTGGCAGAAACTTCATCGTGAAACCACATTACCACGTGAAATAATCAATATCTTTGGTTATTGGTACAGTAACCAACTCAACAGTGTAAAGTGGGGGGAATCATTTTCAAATGTTTACCGGTTGGAATGCGGAGTGAGGCAGGGGGGCCTGAGCTCGCCTCGTCTTTTCAACCTATACATGAATCATCTGATCGATGAGCTCAGTAACAGTAGCATAGGGTGTCATGTGGACGGAGTGAGCATCAATAACATTAGTTATGCAGATGATATGGTGTTGCTGAGCCCATCGGTCAGTGCATTAAGACGATTACTGTCTATATGTGAAGTATATGCTGAGGCTCATGGACTCAAGTACAATGCCAAGAAAAGCGAAATCATGGTTTTTAAGGCGGGTGCAAAAGGTTATAAAACCATACCTGAGGTATCGCTCTGCGGATCACCGCTACTTAGGGTGACCAGCTTTAAGTACTTGGGTCATTGGGTAACCGAAAACTTAGGCGATAATAAGGATATAGACAGGGAGCGAAGGTCACTGTCAGTTCGCTGCAACATGCTGGCTCGCAGATTTGCACGTTGTACAGAAGATGTCAAAATAACTCTTTTTAAAGCCTTCTGCCAATCGTTTTATACGTGCAGTCTGTGGACCAGCTATAGCTTGCGTGCTTACAGTGACCTCCGCGTACAATACAATAATGCGTTCAGGATGCTGCTGGGGCTGCCGTGGCGCTGTAGTGCCTCACTGATGTTCGCGGAAAGGCGCGTCGATGACTTCAAAGCTATCATGCGCAAGAGGTGCGCGTCATTACTTAAGCGTTTCCGCGGCAGCCACAATAGTATTCTGAGAGTATTTGTAGATAGATGGGAGAGTCCAATGCTGCGACATTGGATAAAACTCCATGTGATTTGAAAAAAAAAAATGTATAAATATAAAAACTATTTTATATTTATTCTCTGTTGTTGTACTAACACTAGGTTATAAGAAACATTGTTACTAACACTATATGGGCTAGTCCCGAAATAAATGTCATTATTATTATTATTATATATATATATATTGTGTATTGTACTCGAAAATTGATATCGTTCTCGGTGACACTAATCGTCACTTCTTTTTGTACACTTCCCTACCGCTTTCACTACGCTGTCCTATATGCCCAAAGGTTGCCTGGAAGAAATCACTCCTCTAGCGATAAGACCGCCTTTGTACACTGTTTTTTATTAGTAATATGTTGTGTTGATTGTTGTTGTGAACAATAAAAAATATTATTATTATTATAACTATAAATAGACGTAAAACGCGGTATAAAGCCATCGGTAGTGTAACACGCTTGCTCCCGGACGCGCGCAGGTGATGATGTCGCTGCGGCACCCGTGCATCGTGCGGCTGCTGGGCGTGTCGCCGGGCCCGCCGCTGGCCATGCTGCAGGAGCTGCTGCCGCTGGGCTCGCTGCTGGCCGCGCTGCTGCGCGAGCGCGCCGCCGCGCACGAGCTGCGCCTGTGGGCCTGCCAGGTCTTTGTTTTGGCTCTCTTCCTCCCAATGTTCATGTTGTATCGAATTTTGACTTTGACTTTAAATGGAATTTTAATTTCAATGGCTTTCAATGGTGCTGTGTGGCTACGGCACTAAAGAATTTAGCCACCCCCTCTCTTCCCGTGGATGTCGTAAGAGGCGACTAAGGGATAACAAGATTCCACAACCACCTTGGAACTTAAGAAGCCGACCGATGGCGGGATAAACATCCAACTGCTGGCTTTGAAATACACAGGCCGAAGACTGTGGTCACCAACCCGCCTGCCCAGCGTGGTGACTATGGGCAAAACACATGAGTTCACGTTATTTTTGGCGTAAACTTGTGGAGGCCGATGTCCAGCAGTGAACTGTATAGGCTGTAATGATTGATTGATGATGATTTTAATTTTATTGTTTCTTTTGTTTTTTCTTTAAATTTTATTGTTGTCTTTTGTGTAGAAAATTTACGAATGTTGTGTACACTTCGCTAATGACATTTATACCAGTGATTGTTTATTTATTTTTTTAAATATTTACAGCATACACTTTATTGTGATTGTGATTTTGTGTTTGCTGTATCAATTAAAATTACGAAATAATTGAATTTAAAAAAAAAATACGTGACAGGTGGCAGCCGGCATGCGCTACCTGGAGCGACGGCGCTTCGTGCACCGAGATCTCGCCGCTAGGAACATACTACTCGCTAGCAGGTACCACACCCTAAGGACCTGCCGTACATTCCAACAGACATTTATATATATATACATAACATGGTGGAACCAAATCACTGAACTGCTCAAATCTGAAGCAGCCCGTCTGGCGAAGTACCTTAACCTTATAGAAGATAACGGTTAAATAATAGGTACTACTCTCAACTAGTGTTGTATTCCTGTGGTGAGTAAGGTGGCCAGGGCTCCAGAGGAGGATCGGGGATAGGGTCGGCAACGCGTTTGCCATTCTTCTGGTGCTTCAGACATCTATAAGCTAAAGGAAGCTTAGCGGCTTAAAGTCAAATTGCCATGAAACGATTCACAATTCAGCTTGTAACATCCCACTGCTGCTATGCCCATAGGCCACTTTCTCCATGTAGGAGAAAGATTCGAGCTTAATCTTAATTAAAGAGTCTACTAGTCACTTCCTAATCCTTCTCGATTGGGAAGTAACTAGTAGATTTAAAGTAATACTCATACAAAAAATCAATTTATTTTTCAAGGCACCAAGTGAAAATAAGTGACTTTGGCTTATCACGCGCCCTGTCAGCTGACAGTTCTTACTATAAGGCGAGTCACGGCGGCAAGTGGCCCATCAAATGGTACGCTCCAGAGTCCTACAACTACGGCACCTTCAGCCACAAGTCAGATGTCTGGAGTTACGGTGTCACCTTGTGGGAAATGTTCTCTTATGGCCAGCAACCATATGGTGACATGAGAGGAATCGAGGTTAGTATTCCGATATTTATTTATCTTAATATTTCAGACTGATATTGAAGATTTGATGTGCATTATTCAACTGGTAGGTTATTAGACATATTACATTAATTATTGATTGATATTATCATTACTACCTTTCCTAGTAGTCATAACAAAATATTTTATTCTTTAATTATTGAAGAACCTATACAAAATGTTTCTTTAACTTAACAAGAAACTAATAACGGAAGAAATTAAAAAAAATAGTAAGTTATTGTTTATTTTTGAACCAAAAGCCTTATTTCATTTAAAGCTATAGTTTCCATCTCTATTTAATGTCAATATATTTAAGATAGCAACATTCAGACAGATTATACATATAAATGTTAAATATTACAATATATATATTTTTACAGGCTATACAAATAGTAGAAAGCGGTCAACGCTTAGAGCAACCTGAAGACTGCCCGGACGAGATCTACCAAGTTATGCTTGACTGTTGGGCATACAGCCCGGACCTCAGACCAACTTTCAGCAAACTTGTTGACGTATTTGCTCAGAATCCAGACTACGTCAACATTTGTCAGATAGCTATAGACAATGAATGATTTATTGAACAAAAATATATAAATTAGGATATTTTTCTAGATATCATGACATTTGAAACTGATACATTTAATATATGAATTATTTAATCTTTTGCCACTAGCAAAACTAGCAAAATAATTAGACAAAGAAAAAATAGTAAAGACAAAAAGTGGTGTTCAAAGCATGACAATTCCAATTTATAGTGCATTCAACGAGCCGAGATACCAAACGTAAACAAACAAAATGCGAGGTCATTCAACTATGCAGTGTTTTGTAACCTTTTTTTACTTACACAAATTTTTAAAATGCAAAATATATTTCTATTTTACTTAATTAAATATAATTAATTAAATGTAACTATGTATATAAGGTTTGATACTCCTTAAATAATAATTATCAAAATATAAAAATCATCCCGAGCGCTTCAGGACACGGAATGAAATAAAAATAAATAATACAAAATCAAAGGGTCATCTGCGGTCCGAATGTTTTCAAAGCCAGTTAAAATATCGTTCGATCTTGCAGAAAGACGTGCAGCAGATAGCAAACAAACAAGATACTACGAAAAAATGATGGGTTTTGTTTACGTTTGGTATCTCTTCTCGTTGAACAGACTTTAGGTTTATTACTTTTGTTGGGAATTATCGTTAATTTTATTATGAATTCCCTAAATGCAAATTATAAAACGTTTATGTGTGATCAAATTATTTATTTACTAAAATTGTTTATAAATCTGTATAATTTTAATTACCACTAAAGTATTTAATGTTATAATCAAATTTCAAATGAAATATATATATTTTTAATTTAAATTATAGAATTATAGAATCGTATCGGCTATGTAGTATGAAATATTCAATTTAATTTTAGTAGATCTAAAAAATTATTTTTACAAAAATGCCATGATGTGCCTGATGACGAATAAATTACAAATAGGACTTGTAAGTTAATATGTACAAAGTAATTGTAAGTATTTTTTGCAGTGATACAAATTACATAGTGGATTATATTTTTTGTAGTGTATTATTTATTCTTTTACAAATATTTGAATGCTCGAGTAATGTTCATTTAAAAATATGATAATTTTTATTTTTATATGTTATCTATCTATCATTCTTTAATTTATTCTAATGAGTGTTTTTGTTTTTTCTAAAGCTATCAAATTAATTTTTATAACTATTTACATAGGATTAAAATCATTATTTTACAATATAATTTATAATATTTTTACGTTCCTTTAGATTAATATATACAAATGTGTAATAAAATTATTTCAAAGAGCAAAAAACTAATTTCATACTATTTTACATTCCCGTTTACGTGTTAATCATATTTAGATGTAAGCTTTTGTGTGTAAATTGACAACCGATTTTATAAGTATTTTTATAATTAAAATATTTCTTTAGATTTATATAATTATTATTTCAGTAACCTACAATGGTGAAATAATGCCATGAAAATGCCATAAAGTATTTTGATGCAATTATTGCCATGAGGTTGTGTTATATTATGTACAAAAATCTATTTAGTTACCTATATCATCGATTAGTTTATAAAGAATTTATATTAAATTCTATTTTACGAGTCTGACTAAACATAATTTTATATTAATTTAAAATCATTAATTACGTAAAAATGTGATAATGGTATTTATGAAGTAAATAAAATATTATATACTTTTGCTTATTTTTCTTTATTTCATTTCAACTATAAATACAAAATTGTCTTAAAAGTAAATAAAAACAATATTAAAATACTATCTTATAGTTTTTTGCTTAAAGTTGCAGTTGATGTTGGATCACAAACCGTTAACTACTTTTCCTTAAATCTACACTAAAACAGCACAAATGTCGAGAGAAAATAGACTTACATATATCAAATGCGTTGCTAAGCAACATCATAATTAAAATGAACACGTCTCTTTCATACTTACAATTATACAATTAAAAAAATCACATTGAGTAACAAGTATTACTTAGGTACTATAATACACAGTTCAGAATGTTTTTAATTTACCTTATACATACCTATTCTTAAATTATTTCTTACTGTAATACTGAAGCTGACTTATGCTAGCAAGTCTATGTACATATGTATAAGATCGCCAAAAACGCAGAAAAATATTTATGGAAATTTCCGCAAATGCCTCAATCAGATACAAAACTATATGAAATTAATTTTAGACAAATTAGACGTTACTTTTAATAGATAAGAGTAATAAGCAATAATAGGAAACTTCAATTCGAATAATCACAATAATTAAATAAATCTAACTGAACATTGCCTGTCTATACAAAATTATACTCCAGTAATTGCCTGATACCATACGTTAGTGTCGTGGAAGCAAAATGATGATTTATTTTGGTTTCCTTTGTCTGAAGTTTTTTTTTTTTTTTTTTTTTTTTAAGAAAAAAAGTGGAAAATGACAAATAATATTTCACACACGGAAACCACTTGATAAATTTTACCAATACGTAGTACATGCAGCCTTTTTCTGCGCAGCACAACAAAAGACTTTGTGTCAAGAAATACAAGTTAATTATATTAAATAATAAACAAATTTTATATACAGTATGGCGGACAAGGAACGACCTAATTTAACAATGAGTAAAAAGCACTTAAATTCTAGTTAATAAAGTTATATATATTCTAAAAATTATGTACTTAAACGGCATTCGTTATAAGGCGGTGGAGGTGTTTCCGACCTATCTTCAATGCGTATTGCGTCAACATGCAAGCCAGCGGCGCCATACGATGGAAAAGGTGGAGCTCTGTCAGGTAGTGATAATTCTCTACGATATACAGGTGGAGTTTCGAAGTCTGGATTTGAAACATGGCTCCTAAGTAGATTAGTTCTCATATCCCCATCTCTTTGTCTCCTTCTTTGTCGTTCCTGACCGCTCTTACAAAACGACGGAAAGCAACACCCCATTAACCAAATGTAAGTTATGAATGCACCGATCGTTAGACCTATTTCGAGGCCAATAATAAAAGCTTGAACGGCTGAAAAATCTCGATCAAATTTTTGAAATGGCGTCAACATTAGCGTCTTGTTTGTTTTATCTTTAATAGTGTTATTCTTTTCGATAGTTACATTCCATACTTTTACAATATCAACGCTATCTCTGTTAGGAACCAATGAAATCATCTTCTCGGACATTTTCGGTAATTTCTTTGTACATTTTTTTTCATATTTGATGTTGTGAGAAGTAATCCAAGTTTCGACGGCGATGAAGTCAGGGTTGCATTGCCAATAATCATTTCTTAATTCTATTCTATCTAGTTTTCTTAATGGTCGTATTACGTCCAAATTGAATGTGATCATATAATTTTCACTAAGATCTAGTTTTTTTAAGTTGGGCAGTCTATTAAATAGACGCTCAGGTAATGACTTAATACGGCAATCATTAAGATTTAAAACCTGAAAAAAAAAATAGCAACTGTTAATCTATAATATAAAAATGAGTCGCTGAATGTGTTGCTAAGCGCAAAACTCGAGAACGGTTGGACCGATTTCGCTAATTCTTTTTTTTAAATATTCCTTGAAGTACGAGGATGGTTCTTACGGAGAGAAAAATTCTAAAAAAAATAATTAAATTTTCTGAAAAAGTCTAAAAACAACACTTTTCTATACTCCCATACAAAAGATTTGTGATAATACTTAAAAGTCACTGTTAGGCGATACGAAGTTCGCCGGGTCAGCTAGTACGACATAAAAATATGTATAAATGAGCAGATTATTTTATCGAATACGATATAACTGCTTTTTAAATTATTGTTTCATACATTTATTCGTAGGTTAATTAAATTGAAACAATTTTCAGTTTTAATGGATCAATTTTCATCTTTATTTCGTTGGCAAAGTGTTAATGGTGGCTATGATTTATACCCTTATAAAAAACGTATTTTTTTGTTTGTTTTTTTCGGTGATTGTTGTTAATTTAATATAAATTATGAAAAATAAACGTTAATAAAATTTAATTAACTTATAATTTCAAGTTATGAGCTATCAATATTATGAAAAATCATAAAAAATGAGCAATGTTATACACACCTCTAACTTTGGGTGTATTATAAACGGTTCATTCTTCAGTTTCTCGAAAACGTTCGACGACAAGTCCAATATTTGTAGTTCTGGTGTATCCCAGAATAAGTCTGAAGGTATAAACCTTAGTCTATTGTTACTGATATCTAAGTTCACCAATTTGTCCAGACCAGAAAATGCGTGTAGTCCAATCCAAAATATTAGATTATATGATAAATCCAATCTTTGAAGGTTGGTGTAGCCAACAGTCTGTAAGAGAAAAACACAAATTTAGTATTATTAATTCTTGTTAACACATTCCATCCCATGTGTGTATGTACATGGGAAGGTATATCAAACAAATTATTGACCACAAATAGGGTCATTGCGCCTGTTCGCGTCCACCGCCCAATTCGCGTCCATTTTACGGATCTCACTTTGAAAAGTCTCGAAATTAAGTATACTAAGACGCCAATAAGTCGAAAAATAATTACCGGCTAATACCTCAATGTATAAGAGGCACGTACGCATAGACAAAAGTTCCGTGCATCCAAGCAATCCTGGGTAAAAAAAATAGTTAGTGAGGGCTGTTCAACAAGAGAGCGCGAAGGCACGGAATAATGAGAAGAAAATAGTGGGCAGCGGTTCGTTTGAAGGTGAGTCTTTTATTGTTTTATGTCTATTTTGGATACATAGCTGTTTCTAGGCGTTGGTTATGATAAAAGGAATTATAATAATTATGAATTTGCTTATTTTTTTTATAGTTAATAGTTAAAATAAGGTGGACGCGAACTGCTACACCGAATTTATAAAACTTCCACTTTGCGTCCGCAGTGGACGCAAACTATACCTAAAGGGATTAATAATAAAACTAAATCGCGTCCATTTTTTAAATTAATTCTATAAGTTTAATACATAAAACTAAAAGTTTAATACCTATTCTACTTTGAATGAAATAAGTAATTTCTTTCTTATTTTTTTTTTTCTATTTAAGATGAGTTCTTTGCAGATAAGAAAGAAGAAGGAAAAAAGAACATACACAAAGGAAGATTTAAGGGAAGATTTGCAAGAGAAGAAGAAATCGGTAAGACAAGCACCTATGCAAAAAATATGCTATTTCGATATTGGACAAAATCAGTGGGTGCAGACCAAGAGGGTACAAAACTTATCTACACAAATAAATAAAATTGGAGTGTCTGTTTGTAATATTAAAGTAACACCTTTTTACTAAATGTATATTGATTTATACACGGTACATATACCAAAATAAGCAATCTCTTTACTGTATGATGCCCTAATAAGAAGTCAGCTTGAGTATAATGCGGTAGTATGGTCTCCACATGAAGTCAAATACAGTCTCATACTGGAACGTGTTCAAAATAAATTCACCAGGTTTCTTTACCATAGGCTTTATGGCGTGTATCCCTTGATGTATCCAACATTGTTTGTATTGGGCATGGTTGGATACAAGTTGGAGACTAAGAGAGAGCTGGCTCTGGCAACTTATATTTTAAATTATTCCGCGTTGTTGTCAATAATCCAGGGGTACTTCAGTGGATAGGTTTGAGCGTACCCGATAGGTATCATCTACAACGAAGACAGCGACCGAGCTTATTTGCAGTACCCCACGGCAGAACCGAGCTAGTGCGCAACGGTCCCCTTGCTCGTTCAGTCAGAACGCTAAACTTGGTGGCTGAAACACTAGACCTTTTTTCTTGTTCGTGGAATGAATTCGCAAAAGTTACTTTGTATATAATATGTTATGAGAAATGAATTTAATATTTTTATATTTATTATTGTTTTGTTTTTAGTATTATGTTCAAGTCAGCCAATTCTTTTTTAATTATAGTTTACATTTTTTTCCTTTCGCTTTTTGTCTCCTTTACTATGTCTAATGAATTGGGTTATGCCTGTAATATTAGATGTAAGAAAATAAATAAATAAATAAAAACATTTTTTAGAATTTTTGTCTGTCTGTCTGTTTGCTCCGGCTAATCACTGAAACGACTGGACTGATTTTGACGTTACCATCTAGATAGCTAATGAAATAAGGAGTAAATTAGGCTACTTTTATTTTAGAAATTTATTTATTTTGTAATTCTACGAACAGAACAATTTTTTTTTTATTATAATTATAATTATAATTCCACGCGGATGAAGTCGCGAGCACAGCTAGTATCAAATAAAACCAAGTAACGAAGAAGAAAACAGCGGTATTATTAATATTTAATGCGAATGGAGATATGTGTGCACCTCGTATTTGGTTTCCATAATTATTATTAATCAAGGCTGATCTTTGTGGTGCTGTGTGCTTAAGAATATAAACACCCCCTCTTTTCCCGTGGGTGTCGTAAGAGGCGATTAAGTTCCTCTACTACCTCGGAACTTAAAAAGCCGACCGATGGCGGGATATCCATCCAACTGCTGGCTTTGAAATACACAGGACGAAGACGGGCAGCAGCGTCTTCGGTACGACAATGCCAGGCCTGTGGTCACCAACCCGTCAGCCCAGCGTGGTGACTATGAGCAAAACACAGGAGTGAACTTGTCAAGGCCTATGTCCAGTTTAATTTTAAGTTCTATCAATGTTTAGAAGAATAAATAGGTGTATTATTTTCTTTATAGTGATTTATTAATGTTAATGTGTTGATTTTTAAATAACTATAATTCTTCAATAAATAAATTATTAAAATCCAATGTCTCTTTAGATTATCATAAAAATACCACCTCTTTATTCCTTTTCTAAGCTGGTGGACGCGAAGTGGTCCAGCGGGTGGACGCAAATTGGATTTTATGGACGCAAACTGGGTAAATCGCCTAATTCTGACGTTTGTATTTAAATAAAATAATAACAAGATGTTTCGAACATAACTGAAAATTAATCTTTAAATAGACTATATAATGAACACAGTAAATAAATTTTTCATAGAAATTAGTGCGGGGTCATTTTTATTTTCTTCTTCAAACTTGCCAACTGCACTAAGTGGACGCGAACAGGCGCAATGACCCTAATATATTTCTAAACATAAATGTGAAGTACATTTTTATACTTTTGTTAATCACAAGTAGCTCATACCTTTATAATCATTTTTTATCTTCTAGAAAAGTTTCGTAATACCTATTTCAATTGCTTATTATGAACACAATCTAAATCATGATTTAACAACAAAGACTAACAAAAATTATATTAAAATAAAATATAAACTCTCCCGAATTAGACCACCTATTATTTTTTATAATCTATTATCATAGCATAACTTACATTGTTATGAAATGCGTAAGAGCGGAAAAGCTATATTACATATATACAATTATACATAGATCATAAATCATATCAATAAATAAAGTAAAAAAAAAACAAGATACCTTTATCTATGTATATTTACAAACTTACCTTAAAACAGAAGTTTTCAAGTTCACTTATGACATTTCTAGTCAAACTGTAAATTTGCACTTCCTTAGGCACACCCACATCCACACTCACAATTTTTTGGTCAACACACGTAGCCCTGTTTAGGCCGTCTGTCATATCACAGTCGCATTGTTTAGGACAAAGGGTACTTTGACAACTGCTAATCGTTGCAAATATCACGAAAAATACTAAGACCAACATTGTTCTTTACAAATAAACAGAATTATCGCACTCTGATTTAACTATGCACTAAAACTTGTGATCTGACACATTCAAGTAGAAATGGGACAGCGTTGGATGATCTGATAAACTGATAACGGCACGATATGATAACGTAGTTGTCTTTGCGACTGCGAGGTAAATACTAAAGTTGAAATGAAAGTTCGACCACTATTTATTCGAAATAAACTTTATTTGTACATCATTAATTAATTACGTTATAGAAGTACATTAATGAAAATCGATTACTTTAGTAAATTTTATTTAAACACTTTAATTAGTTATCAACTAATCACTAAAGACTTGACAAATTGACATTAATACTGATTATAGTCATTACAAATATTCACAAAGACATTCTCTTATTAATATTAATTTTATTACTGAAACTTTAATACTGATTAATATTGTCGATTGAAATATTTACTATAACATGATTTTTTTTTTAAATTATTGTAGACTAATGATTGTCATTAGCTAAAGAGATTCGTACTATGTCGGTGTTGAGTCACGGCTGTAGAAAAACATCTTTTCATTGTATAATCGATACTCATAATGGCATTTCTTAGATCGTATGCTGAAGCATTAATTGTTTCAAATGTACCGGCCAATTTGTCGACAGCTATGGCCTGAAAATTAATGTAGAATATTATATGTACCCTGTTAATAACTACTAACTAAATATGTTATTTTCGCAACATTTACTTGTACACCTAACACTTGTTAGATATAATGAATATTTCATTAACTGTTTATACATTCTTTTCTTTAAATATAAGCCAAAAACTAAATATTTGGCGATATTCAGGCTATACAACTAACTCTAATATTTGTTAATAAAAAGACATTAGCAGTTACAGAGACTGCCGATAGAAATGAAAACTTAGAACTTTAAGTATTAAAGTTGAAATTTCATAATGTTCGAATTAAAATTATATGTACCTATAATATTGTACAATACGTCAGCTGTATAGCTACAGATATACTGCTATATGCGTGTCGGTGACGCGAACGCACGAGATTTTCCCCTACCAAAAAGTGGTCAACGCGGCTAAGAAGTTTTCACTTCAAAAACTGTATCAGGCGCAGTTTGCTTATGAAGAATGAACTACTAAACATATAAATAAATATTTAATTTTCTATATTCTTCTATTTTTAAACCTTACATTTTGCCTGATCAGATTATGAGATACATACATTTATATTATTTTACACATTTATGAATATTCAGTACCAGCTTTTATATATAATCTTTAAAAAACTCTGGTTCAAAGATAAAACATACATACATAGGTAATGTAAAGATAAAACGTGCACCAGTTTTCAAGTTAGATCTTCAGAAAAACAACCGCGACCATCATTACTACATTAAATTACATTCAGTAGTTTTTGCGTCACGTAGGACAAACATACAGACAGGCGGACAAAAATTCTAGAAATAATATATTTTTGGCTTCTACTTGCCCTATATATAAAGACCCACCATATATTTTTTTATACATATCTTCTACACATAGACACAAATCAGTTACAGTTTTGCAGTGAGAATAGATTACGGACTTACCTGTTTATGTGATGCTTCTGCTATTCTTTCCATTGCTTTTGAGTTGTTGACAGTAGCTTTTGCTATTTGCGTCAAGGCTGAAGCCTGCTGATCCATAACTTCCACCTAAACATGAGTTTTTAATATATATATCCATATATACTACTCTTAATATATAAAATTCTCGTGTCACAATGTTATTTACTATATTATCCGAAACGGCTGGACCGATTTTTATGAAATTTGTGTGCATATTGGGTAGGTCTAAGAATCGGACAACATCTATTTTTCATTCCATTAAGTTATAAGGGGGGGGGGGGTGTATTAATGGGGGTAAGCATATATGGGCAAGCAACGTTTGCGGGGTCAGATATTATTTTAAAAAAGGCCCTTTTCAATATCTATACTAATATTATAAAGAGGTAAAATTTCTAACTTTATTTGTTTGTAGTGGGTAATCTTCACAAATATTGGTTAATATTGCTACGCTATTCAGGGGTGATATAGGCTATACTTTATTGTTATTGAAAAAATATCAGTAAAAAATAATAGTATACGTAAATCAAGTCGGAGAAATGAGAGGGCGATGAAAACTACTACGAGTATACATTTGCATCACAAAAATAATTAAGAGCCATTTCACATAAATCGGTAGCAAACTGCAAAATTGTAATATTTTGACATCGTTAATCTCAGTGTTGGATGCAATAATGTAATTTATATTCTTGAAATATAATAGAGCAACCTATGTTGTAGTAGGATAGTCAGATCAGAATTTTGATTTATATTATGTGTATAAAATTATTAACATTTTCATCAGCCTCTTCCCTGGGTAAACGGTCGCAATGTATACTTTGAAGTCCTACTTTTCAATAACATCTACGTTGAAACCGTTTAAAAAAATATCGTAATATGTGGAATATAATTTAGTTGAATACTAGAACGGATTTTATTCCATTTGTATCTCTATTAATCGATAAAAAAAAATTAGTTACGAATATTTTCCGAATAAGTACAATTTTAAAAGCGATATTTTTCTTAGAAAACTAAGAAATTTTAACGAACTATCTTCATCAAAGTAAACTTACATAATTAAAGAATACAAAAAAAAAAATAATTAAAATATGTAATTATTTTTAATACATTTTGTATTAAATAATAAAAAGATGGTATATATTACCACGCATCAAGCCCAGTAAATCAGTCGAGCGCCAGCGCTCTTAGAGGTAAGTTGCACGCCAAATTCTGCGCAGCCGTCTCTTTCGCTCACACGCGCCAAGCGCCTGTTGTTATAGTGTGATAAACCGCATTTGATACTTTCATAAAAATAAAAACATATTACGAAAATGACTGTAAATAATATAATGATAATTTCTGTAAACAAATGTATGATTTAATTTTTTTTCTCACATTATCAATACAAATAGTCATTTCAATCTGTTTGTCTTGTTATTTGTTAATTAATATGTTTGTCGGTGTCATTGAGTTTATAAAAAATTGAAAACGGCAAAATTTGATGGTCTACTTTCATCCAAAACTATGCAATTCACATTCACACACAGATTTTCTGGGGCATAATAATATGCTATTTTATTCATATCGTAAATATTAGATTCATTCGTAAACTCAAATTCTATTACTACTCTATTGTTGCATAAAATTGATTTTTTATTTTTATTTTAAATTTATTGACTGTTGTTATATAACATACTTGAAATTTTTAACAAATTAATTATGTAAAAAACATTTTATACCATAGTTATTAATTTTTATTATACATTAGAAAATGATCAAGATGGTATTTTGGTTGTCACACTATACTAACTAGAACAAAGATCCCGCGGCTCGTACGACTCGCGCGATGCGACCAAATTTACCTAAACTTGCAGAGCGAAAAATCGTGAAATGGCTCTTAACACCCAACGAAGTGGGCACGGATCGGCTAGTATATAATAATATGGAATATGGGTCATAATAAATTCCTCATTTTATAATTATAATAAATGTAACTCTGTAGAATCTTAGGGCAAATATAAGACTCAGTGTAATTACGATAAAATTATACGTAAACAAATAGGTATTAACATAATCACTAGTTCAAATATTTTAAGAAAACAAATAATTCAATTTTTACTATCAAAACTTGTAATTACTTATCAACTCCTACATCCAACAATGTACAATTTCCTATCCATAAATAAAAGAGTGATAGTTATATGTACCTATGTTTATATATTTTATAAAACAGCATTACTATATTAAGACATTTAATTCGGGCATAATTAGTACTGACACAAAATAATGTATCATAAATTCTATTTATTTAATTATTTATAAAAAGGTTGCTAATAGAGATAATTAATTTACCAATAATTAGCAACAACCACAATATGAAAAATTAAAACTTACAAAAACAATATCTGCAAATTTTATATATTTATATATACTAGTGGTCGCGCAATGGTCGAAATTCGACCATATGTATAACTAAACTAATAGATAATTATATTGTAATAAATAAATTTATTCCGGATATGTTTGATATTCAGTAAAGACAAACAACATTAATCTATAAACTATAATATATTCTCAATTTGACCACGGACTTTAACAATAAACAAAAAAGTATGCGTCTGTGTGTCAAATACATAGTAGTGTGTAATGTTTTTTTACTGATTTAATGTATTTTTTGAGGATATTTTTAAAAAAACATTAGCATTTTGCACACCTCTCTTCCTTCTTCCTTTCGTGAAATTTTTGCTTCACATATCATTACATAGTATAAAACAAGGTCGCTTCCCACTATCTGTATGCTTAAATCTTTAAAATAACGCAACGGATTTTGATGCGGTTTCCTTTAGTAAATAAATAGTAGAGGAACACTAAGTTTTTGCCATTGTGCAAAGCCAGGGAGGGGGTCACTAGTAATTATATAAATATATTTATTGAACTTATACATATTTCTTTGTATACATATAATATAATAATTGTACACCTGTAAATGATGAATATACTATTTCTGGAAAAGCAGATCACTAGTGGCCACACTCTGGTAACCTAATTTCCGTTTTTTTTTTCTATCGCAATGTTAATTAACTTGGTGTACAATAGAGTTATTATTATGATTATATATAATAATTCAAGTAACTAAAAATAAAAAAATAATAATTTTTTTACACAAAATCATAAAAAAAAATATTTACCATTTTTTCCATAATATTCATATGGCGTTCATCAGTTTCAGTTGACAGTAGCCGACTTGTATCCTGAATTTCTATATCACTTTCATCTTTACTAAATATATCGTCCCCAGAATCATTATCTCCATTGCATGGCTCTTTTTTTACTGCTTTATGTCTATCTAAAATAAATAAAAGTTGTAAAATATAAACGAAAAACGGCTGGTCGGGATCGACTGAGAAGACCATGGTTCAAATCCCCGTGTCTACAGATCGATTTTTTTTCTAATTGCACTCATGATTTTTGATTTCAATAACCAGTTCATTTATTATTTGTTTATTATTCAGTTTTATCATTATGTTGGTGAAATCGGAAAATATTATTCATAATTTATCAATTTGTAATTTGTAGTTAAATACGATTTTCAAAAAATACCATTTACTAAAAATAACTGATACAGATTAGAAAACCACATATTAAAATAATAATGATGTTGCATTAGCATTTTTTTAGAATACTTTTTAATTTTCAAAACTATTTCAGTGCACTTTCCACAATTCTATCTAAAAATAATTAAAAGTAAACTCATTTGTAATAAACCCATTTGGTAATTGGCTACATTAGTAAACTTTATGTAAACATGTTAATGATAACTAATCACTAAAGACTTGTCAAATAGACCTTAATACTGAATATAATCATTTCAAATATTCACAGACATTCTTTTATTACTATTGATTATTGAAACTTTAGTATTGATTAATATTGTCATTTGATATTTTTACATTTTTTTTTCTATTATTGAAAACTAATAATTGTTATTAGCTAAAGAGATTTGTATTATGCAGATGCTGTGTCACCGCTGTAGAAAAACATTTTTCAGTATTTTTTCAGTGTTCATTTGAACTCATTTGTAATAGTAAAAAAAAGCCATTTACAAAAGACCTTATTATTATTACTGGATATATTAGACAACTTAAAATTAATCATCTGAAAACATTTATTTAAAAAAAAAACTAATTTCAGATTTTTGCTAATTATCTCTTATCTCATGTTATCTTTTATGTCTATTGGCAAAGTATTATATGATGACTATCTAAGATTTAGATGGTTGAAATTAAATTACTCACTGGCTGTCTTCCCTGTAAAACATATGTTTAATATCTTCCGCTCTAAAGGTGTGAGTTTATCTTGGGATTTTCCTTCATTGTAATGTTTATGTTTTAACATAACACTTCTTCTTTTATCTGACCAAAACTATAAAATGAAACTTACACATAAATAGTGAACTAAGTATTGTATTCAATATCAAATTTATAATAATTAACTAAACAATTTTTAAGTTATTTTCAATCTGTGTTAAGCTGAAATTATTCAGAGCTAATGAATTCTACCTTTATCCAGCCTTTAGTGGATTTCATAGCTCCCTTCATTGAGTTGGCAGTGTTAGAGAGCTCTATCCACAGTTTTTTAAATTTTTCGTGACTCATTCCATATCTTAGCTTTCTGTGTGCCAGATCAGGGTACTTTTGCATAAAATCTATTACAACCTTCACTTGTGCTAAAGAAGGTCTTGTCGGCTAAAAGTGAAGTTTTTTTATTAAATTGTTGCAAACGTTTGGTATATACAAGCTTTCAGCTATTAATTAAATAAATAAAATGCTTACACGTTCTGTACTTTCAGAATTTTCAGTATCCGTCAATATTTCTGCCATAATTTCTTTTTTTTTTATATTGGTATATTTGATTAAATATTTAACTTAAATATACTGTATAATTTTGTACTAAAATTATCTCTTCCCGGCTGTTCATGTGCGTTCTGAGCATCAAAATAATTTCAGTCTGTTTTTGCTTATATTAGAGCAATTAGAATACTTTATATTTATATGTCTCAAAGTTTACAATGATTATAAAAGCATACCACACATAAGGAATAGTATTTTTGGTACTTTTATGAGAAATAACAAATTAAATAAATAAAGAATAATACCGATTGTTTGACAGCTTCGACAATTGACATTACCTTTTACCTACATAAGCAACAAAGACCATGGGCGCATTCCACCTATAGTCTATTTCACGTAAGATGGGTACGGTGACACATGCCAAATTAACTCTATAGTGAGGTGACCGTGCATAATTAATTGATTTAATTCGATTATCGAGTACAAATGCGGTTAACCTTTAATCGATTATATAAAAAAAAATTTAACTGCTTATTAAAAATTAATCATTGCTATAGTGAATAAATAATATTTTAAGGGAATATTTGAAGGGTGTTAAACGCGAGAAATGAGTTATCGACAAACCCATTAACACAGCTCACGTGGCAAATTATTAGTCGTTCGCCTTTACCCTCCGGTACTTTAGTCGAAGAATGAGCAGTGTCGTCTGTCCATACTTTGCCAACAGTATGATTGGCGTTCAATCATGTCTAGTCAAGGAATACTAAGTTGTTCCAATCCGTAATGTTTTCGCCTTTTCTAAGAATGTCACAAAGTTTTCACGCACTTTTCCGTTTGTTAACTTTTTTTATTTTATGGAAATCCAATTTTATTTAAAAGTCGCCATAACGATGTCACACTTCCATTAAATAATTTAGCACCTTTCAAAGACATTAATTATTGTAAAACTGTGGGCAAGTCATTTCTCCGCTAACAATCATATTCAACCTCAACGACCAAACATTTATTTCCTTTGCCTCTTTTTGGGAGTCGATAACTTATTATCTTCCATATTGGTGTCACCATACTTTTCTTTACTTATTTTTGACACTAAGCTGTGTGGCTACGGCAATAAAGAATATAGCCACCAGCGTCTCTTCCCGTGGGTGTCGTAGGAGGCGGCTAAGGGATAACACAGTTCCACTACCACCTTGAAACTTATAAAGCCGACCGATAGCGGGATAACCATTCAACTGCTGGCTTTGAAATACACAGGCCGAAGACGGGCAGCAGCGTCTTGGGTGCGACAAAGCCAGCCCTGCGGTCACTAACCCGCCTGCTGAGCGTGGTGACTATGGGCAACACACATGAGTTCACGCCATTTTTTGGCACGAGCTTGTAGAGGCCTATGTCCAACAGTGGACTGCGATAGGCTGAAGTAATGTTTGACACTGTATTACGGCTAATTTCAAGTGCCTGTGCAACTTGATCCACTACTATGTGGTTGACAGATAATAATGGACCGCTATTTTCTCACTCCCGTTCAAAGTATTCCTGAAAGCGGACAACCAATTGACTGTTTGAAACGGTCTTCTTATGTTCTTTTCGGCATTTTACAGAACAGAACACACACACAAAATGAATAACTAAAAAAATAATAATAACAGAACTAAACAACAATAAAACAGCAACAAATACAACTATAGCAACTGGCAAAACCAAAACACGGGAAGCATACAAGAGGCAGAAGGTACTGATTGAGATATCTCGAGTCAGTGAGATGACGCGTTTCACAAGATGGCCGTTACGATTATTTATTTTAGCCGATTACTACGTGTCAATCCCTATCATTAAACGTTTCGTTTCATGCCTGTAATTTTAAGTTATCATTTTTTCTGTACCTTTTTTATTTTGTTTAAAATGTAAAAACGCATATATAAATACAATTTCAATCTAATCAAGCATTATTATTTACTTTGGAAACTAATTGGTGATTTTTAAAAATGTATATTTATCCGATTTGTTGAAAATAGTGAGCGTGTATTGGAACATATCAAATGTCACCGTACCCATCCTATGTGAAATAGATTATAAGGCTCACCTAAGGACCGCTGAAATTGCCGTTCCACTAACGTAAAAAAACGCCGCGGGTGTTGTGGGCGAATTTCACAAGTAGAACGCATATTTGGGCGCTATTAGGTGTCAGCTGTGTACTCGCAATATGGCGGCATGGTGAAGTGAAAACATGCAGCTGTGGGGCAAGGGCAGATCGGGGGGGGGGTTGTCATGGAGGTCATGACCTTCCCCTGTGCTGTGTCCAGTATCTAGATGGACATCTAATTAAAATTGTTACACATAATATTTGTGTATATTTTTTGTCACAATATAGATATTTTAAGTACAGTACTTACATACATTAATAAAATACCTACTTTTTACGTGTATCTATTATTATAAAAATAAAATTATAACTTTTCGTGACTTGACCACGACTATGTGACCCCCCCCCCCCACCGAAGCTGGATCCGCTTTTGCTGTGGGGGTTGTAAATATTTTGTATGGATTGGAGTAAAAAATAATGGATTCCCAGGAATTTATCGTTGCGTTTTTGACGAATCGAATGAGAGATAACATTCACAATTTGACATTGACAGTTGCTTTTTCAAATTCTCACCAGGTTTTGATAAAAGGCAACTCTGACCCACCTATATTTTATGTGCGAAGTGAGCGCAATGTGTTCGTGATTATTGACGTCGTTTTACACGTCGAGCGATCGTTCGCGACGACCACGGGCTTTTGTTATGGTGGTTTCTTCTTAAATAACGATGGCGCTATAAATAACGAACTTCTTCTTCTTCTTCTTCTTCTTCTTCTTCTTCTTCTTCTTCTTCTTCTTCTTCTTCTTCGTCTTCTTCTTCTTCTTCTTCTTCTTCTTCTTCTTCTTCTTCTTCTTCTTCTTCTTCTTCTTTATTAGGATTACAAGGTCAATTCCGGCCCTACTCACCACAGGAACACACAACAAACACGACTTGAGGTTAATTTCGTTCTTTTCTATATCTACAGATATACAAAATTCTCGAACACAAACTCATCAAACCAAACAGTGCCGAAGCCAGTTATAATCAAAGCATTCGAAAATTTACAAAAATTAGAAATAATAATGCCAGTAAAAAACAGTGACTCCATATACAATACAGATACAACAACCGTTCGGGTACAGAAAGAATACAAGTTATTTATTTTAGCGTTCCAGGTGGAAGCAGTGAAAGGGCTTAAGGTTCTGCCGACTGAAATCAATCATTGGTTCAATAATTCTGTTTTGTAAATAAATTTTTGTTAGATATTTGCTATTTTGTTTTTTTTTTTTTTTTTTTGAGAGTACATTGTCATAAAAGGTAAGGGTGTATAGAGCTTTCTCTCTAGATGAGTGAGTAATAGCAAATAGAAAGAGAAAATATGAAAAGTAGATAGTGAATGAACTGAGAAGTGGATACAAGGAATACTATTTCGCGAGTTTTTTAATAATTAACCCTTTAATCGGCACCAATGCAATAACACGAGTACATTCAGCTAATTGTAAATAATTTTATGGTTTTTACCAAAACAGAAAAAATCGAATGTCGATTTTCAAGGGTGAAATATCGATTCACTGAATCGATTCAGTACAACATATCGTTTTAATAATTGTGTTTGCTCGCAAACGAAAAAAAAACCGACTTCAATTACATCGAAGAGTAATACAACGTAGATCAACGAAAAACTAGTCTAGTAACTACGCGTTATCAAAGATTACCAGTGGCGTAGCGTAGTGGGGGCGGGGGGGGGGGGCGGCCCGCCCCGGGCGGCACTTTTTAGGGGGCGGCAAAATTGAACAACACTTAAATAATAAAAACAATTAGTAAATACTAGCGGCCCGGTACGTGCTTCGCTACGTATAAAGTGAAATAATAAAAAAAAAATTACATCAAATTCATTTGTTAATACAAAAAAAAATATATATTAATTGCTAGGCTATTTTAAAACTTAATCCAAAACATTTGGATAAACAGTATTTTTTGTTTTTCCATTTTGAGAAGCAATAGTCGAAGACTTTTTCGTAGTCCACAAATGCCATACACAGCGGCTGATTATATTCTTCTGTCTTTTGTATAATCTACCGAACAGTATGGATGTGGTCTACAGTGCTGTAGTCATTTCGAAACCCCGCTGCTCTGGTAGTTGGAATTCGTCGAGTCTTCTGGCGAGACGATTCGTAACAACACTCGAAAACAGCTTATAGATATGGCTCAGAAGTGAGATCGATGTGTAATTCTTTGACAGAGACTTGTCACCTCTCTTAAAGAACAGCACCAAACACACTACTGGACCACACCTCTGGCGTGGTACCTCGGTGGGTGACAGCGTGAAAGAGTCTCGCCAAGACTTTTAGGGCAGGTCGCCCTGTGGCTTTAAGTAGCTCAGTCGTAACTACGTCATCCCTATTCTGCTCAATCAGAGTAGCAATCTCTCTTGTATTTGAGCAGTGGAGGTCTTGGCGTACAAGTTTTCGTATCTTCTTGGAAAGAGCCCTCTGTTCTGGCGAAGCTGCTTGAGCAGTGAGTAACTCGCGCCTCCGCCACATTAGATCCAAGGCTTCAGAAGAGAGTTGGACTGCTTTGTTGACTTCGTCGGCGGAAAGTGCCTACGACCTAGTGTACACACCGTCTTCACCACGTTGTCGGTCATCTCTTCCACGTTGCCAGTAGTTTCCAGCGAATCGAATCGGTTTTGAAGTTCCCATTGAAACTGCTCGGAGCCACATAGTAATTGGGGCAGCGTACGTCGGAGAGTAGATTTCACTAAGCGGGCCCGCTCTTTTCGGAGGTATATATTTAAAGTGCTCCGCAATAGCCGGTGGTTACTGCCAGTGTTAAACCAATTAACCAAGGAGACATCTCTGAATATATGTCTTTGATCCGCTATGATGAATCTATCTCGTTCCTCATCATAGTGTTGGGGCTTTGCCATGTACACCGCCTTTGGGGCTTCTTCTCAAAAAATTGAATTCATCAAGAAGAGCCCCTCTGACTCGTAGTAGTTGACGAGCATCTGCCTCCTGCGATTCCTGCGCCCCTACCCGTGTGGTCCGATCCTCGATTCGTCGCGGTCTTGTATTCCCACTTTAGCGTTGAAGTCTCCCATAACAACGTTGTAGAAGGCCGAAGTAGTCCCATGCATGGCCCTAGTAATATCGTCATACAAGGCTTCGACTTCATTGTCAGATTGTGCTGAGGTCGGCGCATAGAGCTGCATCACTTCTAGGGAGTACCTGTCAGTGAGTTTAAGTACAAGGTACGCTACCCGGTTCAACACATTGCTGACTTCCACAACGTTGTTAGTGAGAGTCTTGTGGACCAGAAAATCGACGCCACCTTGGGAAAGCCCATCACCTTCACGGAAGCCGAACAAGTGCCCGGAGTCCAGGATCATCGTGTCTTCGCCCTCTTTTCAAACTTCAGACAACCCCAGTATGCTTCACTTAAGTTTAAGTTTAAGACTCGGTTTTACTTCCAGTTCGGTAAGGTTGTGGTCCAGCCGTAACATGCCTCCATTATACGTAACCGGTACGTAGTACCTGTAGTTTTGAGTGGCAGCCTCCCGTATCCCGGTGATCCTCAGCACCCTCCGCCCCACCGTTACCGCGGCCGCTGCTGTAGCCGGGAATAGTGGTGGAGCTACCGAGAACTGAGGGCCTAAAATTCTATAGCGAACTCATGAGGGTTTTTGTCCATAGTCACTACGCTGGGCAGGCGGGTTAGTGACCGCAGGGCTAGCTTTGTCGCACCGAAGACGCTGCTGCTCGTCTTCGGTTGTGTATTTAAAAAGCTAGCTCTAGGATGGCTATACCGCCATCGGTCGGCTTCACTAGTTCCACAGTGGTATTGGAACTTTGCTATTTCATATTATTAACTAGCTGACCCGGCATACGTTGTTTTGCCAATAAACTATCTACTATAATATAAGTGTGCGGGGATTTACTTATAAACGAAAACGTTGTAGACAATGAAAGTATGCTTTATTTAGTGCACAGAAAAATTAAAATAATACGTATAACAGTCACTACTACGATCGGTACACAAATAAAACCAAAAAAAAAACAATGGCCGAAAACAGTATAGTGAGTAAGACCGGCTTTATTCTCATCCCCGTGATGTTTGCTGGATGAGAGGTGACAACGTAATGTAGACCTCTAGCGGGGATAACTGATCGATTGATAGTTATCGACCGGCGAAGGCAGGAGATCAAATTTGAGTTCGATTTATCGGGATTTATACCATGTACCTTTTTACCTTTGAGGAGATCAAATTGAATTGAGAAAAAAATCACAATTAAAGGAAATTGTTAAAAATAATAAAAAATAAAAATTGTGATGGAAAAATAGGGTTTGATCGTAGAAAGGTTGAAAATTAAGAGTAATATAATTTTTTTTTATTCTAAGTCATGACAAATAAATATAAAAATCCTGCCAAAAAAATAAAGTTTATAATTAACAAATAAAATATAGGGGTTGATCGTAGAAGGTTGAAAATTTAGGGTTGTATGTATTTTTTAATGATGTATCATAAAAAAATAAAAATATAAATAATTCATCTAAAAATAAAAAAATAATAAATAAAAATTAGGGGTGGACTACAGTTAACATTTAGGGGGATGAAAAATAGATGTTGTTCGATTCTCAGACCTACCCAATATGCACACAAAACTTCATGAGAATCGGTCTAGCCTTTCGGAGGAGTTTAACTACAAACACCGCGACACGAGAATTTTATATATTAGATTAATTTATTTATTTTACATGAAATAGTATGTCTTAATAATGATCACTAATCTAATAAAATGTAATAAGTACTATTAATTATTTTGTATTGTTATTTAATTGATTCAAATTTTGATTTGGGCAAATTGAGATAAGGATTGATGAATTTTGCATGGAATTAAATAAAGCTTTATCATTATTATTATTATTATTGGAACTTTTCTATCCCTTAGTCGCCTCTTACGACACCCACGGGATGAAAGGGGGTGGCTAAATTCTATATGTCGTAGCCACTCAGCTAAGTAAGTTTTAGTATACTTTAAATTGAAATACCTAAATAAGGGGGCGGCAAAATTTTCTTCCGCCCCGGGCGGCCGACAACCACGCTACGCCACTGAAGATTACTCAAAAAGTAGTTATCAGATCTCGATAAAATTTATATGTTACATATACCCATGCCACATGGCCACATGATAAACATCAGCTTTCGATTAAATTTAAAATTATCAAAATCGGTACACCCAGTAAAAAGTTATTGCGGATTTTCGAGAGTTTCCCTCGATTTCTCTGGGATTCCATCATCAGATCCTGGTTTCCTTATCATGGTACCAAACTAGGAATATCCCCTTTCCAACAAAAAAAGAATTATCAAAATCGGTACATCCAGTAAAAAGTTATGCGGTATAATACAAATTAGGTCGACGAAAAAAGTGTCAAGTAAAAACGCATTATTAGATATAACTCGAAAAGTAGTTGTTAGATCTCAAATAAATTTAAATGGGACCAATTGGCACACACCACCTTTCGATTAAAACAAAATTTGTCGAAATCGGTCTACCCGGACAAAAGTTCTGATGTAACATACATAAAAAAAAAAAAATACAGTCGAATTGAGAACCTCCTCCTTTTTTGGAAGTCGGTTAAAAAATTGATTTATTTGGTCCGAGGAATGAATTCTTCGATTAATCGATTACAGAATTCAGATCATCTTACCTACTTCATACAGTTGGTAATTTAAATACTCTATGGTTGATAATGTTGGTATTTCGGCGATTGTGTTTTGTGTCCATGCAGTTTATAGCAAAGAGTAAAATAACTTGCCTAATTGTTCTATGTGTATGGCATTTTTAAATTGCCATTAATATTCGTTGAAAATGACTGACATAAACAGTATATTTGATTGTTTTGAAGAATCAGTCCAAAACGAAGCTGCGACTCAATTGCCAAATATAGACCCCAATGAAAAAACGTTAGTATTATAACCTCCGTTACTGTGTGTATACAACTGGGTTGAATTGTGATAAGGATATTTTAAGCATAAAATCATAAAATATAATTTGATTTTAGAATACCTGATGAAAATTTGTCTTCCAGCAAGAAACGACCGCATGAAGAGGTTCAATATGCAGACACAAAAAAACCAAAACAGGAAGAAGAAGACGAAGAAGATTTAATGAGTGATATAAAGTAAGTTTTATTACACTCACAAACTGATTTACATTAAGAATATTTCAATTCATATAGGTTATAACAACATAATTTAAAATTGAAATTAAAAAAAATGTCTAAATTATTTGAATAATATTGTTTAATCATTTTTTATTTTCAGTGTTGAAATGTTAAGTTCAAGAATAGTAATACACACACTAGAGACACATGAAGGTTGTACTCATGAAGTAGCTATACCTCCAAATCATGAGTATGCACCATTAATACAAACTACGTCCGAACCTGCTAAGCAGTATAGTTTTATACTTGACCCTTTTCAAAAAGAAGCCATTTTATGTATTGACAACCTACAATCTGTGCTGGTCTCTGCTCATACATCTGCTGGAAAAACTGTTGTTGCAGAGTGAGTATTTTCTAGACAATAAAATCCTTAAACTACTCTTTAAGTCCCTTAGCTTTTTCCAATATAATTTTACCGTATAAGTAATGTTTAATTTTCTGTCCAGTGTTAATATTTATTTATTTTTGAACAAAATTGTAAAGAATATCTAGTCGTCATATAAGAAAAATAGTAAGAAAACATCCAATTGTCTGGATGTGGCTGTCTTTGGTTGCATTGATTTTCAATTATTTTTAACACATATAAAATGTTAAGTAATCCTTTTCTTTAGGTATGCAATTGCATTATCTCTAAAAAATAAGCAGAGGGTGATATACACCACCCCGATCAAGGCCCTCTCTAATCAGAAATACAGAGAGTTTTCAGAAGAATTCCACGACGTGGGTTTGATTACTGGAGATGTCACTATTAATCCATCTGCATCATGTCTCATAATGACAACGGAGGTAAAAACTAAATTATGCTTATGATTTTGAACATTCTTGGTTTTTTAATATGCTTCAGCCTGTAATACCCCACTGCAGGACTTTTTCCCCATGTAGGAGAAGGATCAGAGCTCAGAGTTACTCCAATGCGGGTTGGCGGATATATTCCCTACTATGAGTAACAATCACTATTAGGTGTACATAATAACAACTGGGACCGACGGTTTAACGTGCTCTCTGAGGCACGGTGGGATGTCCACCAAGGACTGCACAAAAACTCAGACCACGGCAAACATCTGTATGGCCAATACAAATGTTTGTCATGTGTAGAGAAGGAACCCAATACCGCCAGTCACAAACCAGTGCTCTGACCGTTGCGCCAATGCGTCATTTTAATGTTTTTTTTTTTTTTTCTGTGAGATTTAATAGTTAAATGCTGTAACTGTAGGCAGCTGTAGCTTTACGCAGCTGAGTAGTATAAGATAGAAAACATGTAATGCATTGAAATGGTATGGGTTACCCACTGAAAAGGCCATAGTTGAGACATAAAACTTTATGGTATGAAAAACACATTCATATTATAATTCAATTGTACTAAAAGACCAAACAAAACTTACTATATTTAATATATATTATATTTAATAAGTTTTGTTTGTTTGAAGGAAGTCTAACTATTTAGTAATTATTTATATTTATTTATTTATTTATTTATTTATTTATTAGGATTACCAATAAAAATTACAGAAATAAAACAAAAAGAAATATTTTACTTAATAGATTAAAGAAGTTTAATTGTATTTCTTTTTAAAGGTAATCACAACATGCAATAATCAAACAGTAAATCACTACTCGAAATGCGGTTTGTGCCCCCGGTTGTAACTTGAATTGCATATAAATTAATTTTGTGTATCGATTCTCATGATATGTAGAAATATTCATATTTATTTTTATGAATTTTTTATATGTGTACCAATTTTTAATATTAATTATTGTTATGGTTTTATTAATGTTTTTTTTTTTAATGATAACCGCTTTGAATTGCTTTGTGTCTGAAAATCGGTGTTGAAGGATCTTGATTCTCCAACAAATGCTAAGCGTCATCCTTTTCAGTACTCCCATAAATTCATTGCTATGCAGATTGTCAATTTCTTTTTTTTTTCATATTTTTCATTTTCTTTATATATATATTTTTAAATTATTGCTATTGTTTTTATGTTGGTATTTACCTATAGTTCAATGGAGTAATTATCTTGTAATTTTGATTTTTTTGTCTAGTCTTTAAGTTGTCTGTATATTGATGTATGTGAGTGTGAATAAACCATTATTATTAATATTATTATTATAAATAAAAAAAAAATTAAAAGCCAGATTGTATAATTAGATAAATTGATATAGATTTTTTTTATATAAAAAAAAATTATAAATTTGTGGATTTTGTTTCATTACAGATTTTAAGAAATATGTTGTATAGAGGATCAGAAATTATGCGAGAAGTTGGTTGGGTCGTATTTGATGAGATACATTATATGAGAGATAAAGAGAGAGGTGTTGTGTGGGAAGGTGGGATCACAAATTACACTTTTAAGTAATATTTTATTAGTGTAATTCTACACAATATTTACCAAGGCAAAAAGATTTGATACCATTGCATCGAACTGTCGAAATAATTATTAAAAATATATCTATAATAATATATGAATTATATTAATTGTATTTTATTTAAATATAACAAAATGTTTATACCGGGTGATTTTGAAAGCGTTTTGGAAACGAAAATTTTGAATTATTTATCAATAACAGAACCTATATATAACGTTAATTTAATAATATATGTATTTTTTTTTTTCATCAAAGTCGATATTCATATCGTTTACAGATAAAAAGTGAGAACCAGTAGTAGCGCTACACGGTAGGTACATTCTAAAAATAGAAATACTATACGTTTTAATAGCGAGTCACAAAATCGTATTAGCCAATAAAAACAAAGCTACCGAGTTGCGCCGGAGTCGACCAATGAAGGCGTTGCTCACTTGTCCTTGTAATCGTCGGCGTCCCGCGTCCCTGGCTTTCAGTCGGTCAGTAATACCATAGCGGTACATGCGTAAACAAGGTCAAGGACGTTTAAATTATTATTCGGCGGAGTTTGAAGATGTTATTGAGTACTTCGAGCGCGATCCCTGGCGGAGGACAAGGATGGCAGCAAGAGAATTCGATGTTAGCCAAAACTTCGTATGGAAGATATTACGTACACAAGGATTACACCCGTATCATTTTCGTAAGGCTCACGTAATAAACAACGCACCGGAAAGAATCGCCTTTTGCCAGTGGTTGTTAAATAATACAAACGACAACATACTCTGGACGGACGAGTCACTGTTTACTCGAGTGGGACTATACAATGTGCACAATGAGCATTACTGGGCTCTAATTAACCCCCACTTGATACGAGAAAACCATCACCAGGTTTGTTTCAGTGTGAACGTGTAGGCCGGTATTATTAACGACCAACTAATAGGGCCTATTTTTATTGAAGGTCATCTAACCGGCAATTCGTACTTAGAGATGTTAAGGAGAGTAATATCTGAGTTAGTAGACGATGTACCTGGACAGTGAGTTTAGTGATAGGTGGATAGGTCGAGGAGGGCCTGTGTCTTGGCCACCTGGAAGTCCTGACTTAACGCCCCTGGATTTTTTCTTGTGATCGGAAATAAAAAGTTATACACGTCAGTCAATATGAAAGCTGTGATGATTTACGCATTGCGATAGTGGACGCTTTTGATAAAGTGAAAAGTGATCAAGACACATTAAGAAAATTAAAAGACAATTGTATTAAACGCGTACGTTTGTGTATTGAACGCAGCGGACTCCATTTTGAGCAGTTGCTTCGATACAGAGAAGTGTAAATAGTGTAAATAAACTGTTAATAGGTATGTAAGTTAATTATTCTGTAGAAAACTCCGACTTTTTAAATACGCCTGAAGTTTATACCTACAGTCCGTTTATAAATTGATTTGTTGTGAAAAGAACAATCGTGGTTAATAATCGAAAAGAAGTTTAAATAAAATAGGTATTTCTGACGGTCCTAAGCCCGTGTAAAGTATGAAGGACAAACGAGTCTATCTACGTAAGTACTCGCTAGCTCGCGCCTATAGGTATACTTTTATCAACCGAAACGCGCACGGACGTGTTTCATTCATATAAAATAATGAATGAATGATCAGTGCCTTACTACTTTCCAAGTCGATCGAATAAAAATGAATATTAAAATTGAAACTTTTTTTTAGTCAACATTACAATTGATTTATCCATTTTTATATGTACTATAGATGATTCCAAAGTAAAATATTTCGTTTCCAAAACGGTTATAAAATCACCGTGTATTTCGTAATTCAATTAAATTTACAAACAATTTAAAATTATAAGTTTATTGAACAATGCAGAAATAGTTTTAAACATTGTTTTTTCCTTTGCAGAGACTCTGATTTTATTGCCAGATAATGTCCACTACGTGTTTTTGTCGGCTACAATTCCAAATGCGCGCCAATTCGCCGAATGGGTGTGTCGCTTACATTCCCAGCCTTGTCATGTAGTGTACACCGAGTACAGACCAACACCTCTCCAACATTATATATTCCCTGCGGGAGGAGACGGCATTCATCTTGTTGTAGATGAGAAAGTATGTATAATTTTAACTAAATGTAAAGCTATTTATTTTAAATATTGTGTGTAAAATTATTTTAATTAGCCGATTTCAAAAAAGGAGGAGGTTCTCTGTAATTTTTTTTGTCTGTACTTTTGGTTAAAAAACCAGACTGATACTAACACAATCTATAAGAAAGAAAAAAAATTGAAAAAAAAAACAGTTAAATTAGTACGCTTCATCAAAGATAACTTAAAAAGTAGGTTTAATTCAAACTTAAATGGGACTACAAGACAAGCATCAGCTTTCGATTAAAAACAGAATTATCAAAATCGATACACGTCATTAAATACATCATTATTAAATAACAATTACATACTTAATGTACTTTTTTTTATTCAATAACTTGGTATTTAATATAATATTTTTGTTTATGAATATTCCATATCTTATAAATTCTAACATTATGTCTCATCACTACTGTCGGATAAATACGACATAGGCGTTGGAAGTCAATACACTTTCTCCGGGATAATATTAGTAAATTTACCTTAATTGAAATAGTATTTTATTTTGTTTCTTGATATAGTAAATCTGAATTGTAACACTAATTAAAAGGTTGAATTGATAAACTTTCGAGAAAAAAATGTATTTTAGGCTAAAACATCATAATACGTTTAGAAATTAAATATATAGTACACAGGGTTTTGTGTCGATAAATCCAACTCAGGCGGTGAAAGGGTTAAATAAATGACCCTTTTTATATTATATAGTCAGTCTGGCGACATTCGTGGAAAACGTTAGCGTAATAGTAATTGAAAAAAAAAAGTATTCTCCGATTATAATCAACGTATCACTAAAATCAATGATGTAAATAAAATAATATTTATACATTTTTTATTAAATAAACATTTGATGTTTAATTTTTAATAGGTATGTTCGATGTCGACTAATTTCTTTTAAAACTAGTGTTTTTTACCAATCAAGTCTAAAATTCGTCTTTTGTTTTTCTCAGAACGTGCTCTAATTTAATAAAATCAGCACCCCTTTCAGCTATCATCATCGTAGGCGCGTTAGTATTTACACTAGTAATAGTAGGCATTATACTTGCGTCAACTACTCTTAAATCTTTTATACCTAGAACTCTTAGTTCATTGTCTACTACACTGGTTGGGTTATCAGCTGCTCCCATTTTAGCTGTTCCTACTGGATGATAAACGTTATATGTCAAAGTTCTCGCCATACATTCCCAGTAATCATCGCTACGAAACTCAAAATTATTGCAATCTTTAAACTTTATTCTCTCAAGTTTTGCTCCAATTTCTTTAAAAATTTTTGTGTCGACTATATCAGTAACTCTTTTCAAACTTTCTATGAAAATGTCCATATCTTGTTTATCATTGAAATATTTCGGATATATCTTTGGATGATCAGTAGGTATTTTAGAGCGTAACAGAATTTTCCCTCTCGAGTATGGTCTACATAAGGAAACGAAAAATATTATCATTTCGCTATTTGCGTTCATCTCTTCGAACTGTTTACAAATTTCATCCGTAAATGACATTATATTTCGACACATGGGATAAACATATGACGTATTTGGAAGAAAATAATTATGATCAATTTGTACATCGGGTAATTTTTTTCCATCTGGTACAGAAATAAAAGCGTTAATATTAGGTTGATCGAAGTTGATAGCATGTGGTCCATCTTGTTCCAGTAAATATTGCGCTGCTGCTTTCAGCCAAAAAGTATCCGAAAGCTGTTTCGCTCTTGTATTCAAAGTGACAGGTACAGGTATTCGTACGTGGTCTTGTAAGTTTTCACCCACCGGCAAGTCTGCAACAACCTCTATCTTTAGTTCTTCCAAATGTTGCTTTGGTCCAATACCAGATAACATAAGAAGAACTGGAGTATTCACTGCGCCAGCACTCACGATTACTTCTTTTGATGCATAAAACTTTAAAGATTTTCCTTTGATATCTGTAGCTTTTATTCCGACTGCTTTTGAATCTTCAAAAATAATTTGATTAACAAATGTATTTTTTAAAATATATAAATTATCACGATTCTTAATCGGATTAAGAAATGCTGTCGCCGTACTAACTCTTCTGCCCTTGTGATTTCCACCTTGTAATCTCCCAATTCCCATCTGTGTAGGTCCATTTAAGTCATCCAGATAAGTTAATCCCATTTCAAGGTATGCATTGATGAGCTTATTAGCAATTTCAGTATGAGTGAAATTTAATTTGTCAACGACGAATTCTCCGTCAGTTCCGTGATTATTTCGTAACTCAGGATTATTAAGAATCAGTGGATCAACCATTTTTTCACTTTTCATGAAGTATTTTTTTATACTTTGCCAATCCCAACCGTCGCCATCTTTTAAATGCCATGGTTTGTAATCACCAGGACTGCCTTTCATGTGAAGAAGACCATTGATAGATCCAGTGCCACCAAGCATCTTGCCTCGAGGCCAAAATGATTTTCCATCAAAACATCCTTTATTTGTTGTTTCATCTTTTTCAGTAAAATATTGCCATACTTGGTCCAATCTGTGAGTTGCTCCAGAAAAGTTTGGAATCTAAAATCATGAAAATTATTAACTTTGTGTTAATATATACAAGATAAAACCTAAAACTTCGGTTATCAGGACTTTTTTACCGGAGTACATTAGTATTCCTTTTAATTTGGTGTTTACCAAATATCTTACTAAACTTTTCTTTTTAGTTTTCTTAAAGTTATAATATAAATTTTACATAATCATTTTGACACTTGAAATTTGTGTTTGTATGTTAAGAGCCATTTCACATTTTTTCAATCTGCAAGTTTAGGTAATTTTGGTTCCAGCGCGCGAGTCGCACGAGCCTCACGGTCTGTGTATAGTGTGACAACCAAAAAACCATCTTGATATTTTTCTAATCTATACATCTATACCACTTCACTTCAGCCTATTGCAGTCCACTGCTGGACAAAGACCTCCACAAGTTCGCGTCAAAAAAAGGCGTGTACTCATGTGTTTTGCCCATAGTCACCACGCTGGGCAGGCGGGTTAGGTATACATCTATACAAATAAATAAAATTGGAGTGTCTGTAATATTAAAATATCTGCTCTTTACTAAATGCATATGGATGTATACATGGTATATATACCAAAATAACTTTTTTTTTCATTTTTTGTCTGTCTTGTCTGTCTATTTGTTCCGGCGAATCTCTGAAACGACTGGACTGATTTTGACGGGACTTTCAACCGCAGATAGCTGATGTAATAAGGAGTAACTTAGGCTACTTTTATTTTAAAAATTTATTAATCTCATAAGCCTGCGAACTGAAAAATAACTTTTCGTTAAATTCCACTCGGACGAAGTGGCGGGCACAGCTGGTGTATAATAAAAATTAATAACTAACACGTGGTTCAATAAGTCCCGAGACTAAGTACTAAAAAAAGGTCTTTTTTATAAAATTAATTTTTATTCATCAACATAGTCTCCTCCAAGAGCGATACAGTCCCTCCAACGCTTTTCTAACTTTTCTATCCCATGTGTGTAGAACGATTTGTCTTTGGCTTCAAAATAAGCCTCCGTTGCTGCGATAACTTCACTATTTGAGTCAAATTTCTTACCCTGAAGCATTTTTTTGAGGTCTGCAAACAGCCAGTAATCGCTGGGGGCCAAGTCTGGCGAATAAGGGGGATGAGGAAGCAATTCGAAGCCCAATTCGTTAATTTTGTCCATCGTTCTCACGGACTTGTGACAAGGCGCGTTGTCCTGGTGAAACACCACTTTCTTTTTGTTCATGTGAGGCCGTTTATCCGCAATTTCGTACTTTAATCGCTCCAATAAGCACATGTAATAGTCACTATTTATATTTTGCCCCTTTTCAAGGTAGTCGATGAAAAGTATTCCATGCGCATCCCAAAATATAGACGCCATAACCTTACCGGCCGATTTCTGAGTCTTTGGACGTTTCGGGCGGCTTTCACCAGCCGCTCTCCACTCCGCCGCCTGCCGATTGGATTCCGAAGTGAAATGGTATATCCAGGTTTCATCCATTGTTACATACCGACGTAAAAAATCCTTTTTATTATGATTCGTCAGCGCCAAACATCGCTCTGAATCATTGATATGTTGTTCCTTTTGATTAGTTGTAAGCAAACACGGCACCCACTTAGAAAAAAGCTTTTTCATGGCCAAATTTTTATGTAAAATAGGGAAAACACTACCAGCTGAAATCTTCACTATCTCGGCTATCTCTCGCACCTTCCGATCTTCCAATACGATTTTGAGGACTTGGTTAATATTTTGTTGAGTCACTGCTTCATTTGGACGACCTGAGCGTTCCCCATCATTGGTGTCCATGCGACCGCGTTTGAAGTCGGCATACCACCGACAAATGGTTGCTTTAGAGGGAGCTGATCCTGCATAACATTTTATAAGCCATTGCTGTTCTTCAACGGTATTTTTTCCCATTAAAAAACAATGTTTTATCAACAAGCGAAACTCGTTTTTTTTCCATTGTATCGAAATTACAACCGTAGCGTCACTTAAATGTTTCAAAATCAATAATTTTATTGTTCCATTTTTAAAAATTTGACACATATTCTTGTATTGATAGCCAGTACTTTTTAAAAATCAAAAGAGTTTTTAATATATGCGCCATTTCTAGGTTAGTCTCGGGACTTATTGAACGATCTAGTATTTAATAACTAAGCGCTGGCGCTCTACTAATTAGACGTGAGGCGTATTTATTGGAACAGATAAAAATAACAGGTATTTGAAAGTAACAAATAACAACTGTTATTCTGAATTTGAAATAACTGTTATCTAAAATAACATTAAATACAGATATATAAATATCAAATACTTATACCAAATACTATTGTTATTATTTTGTTACCGCAACTGTTATAAGCAGTCTGTTATTTCTCAAAATCTTATAACTTTTCTTATCTCACTCTAGCTCATAAGTATCGCGCCGTGCAAAGCAGAGAAACACCTAGTTTTTTATATTCACAATTACACATGTTTACCTCTCAGTTGCACTACAATGCCTATACCATGCCAAAAAGAGAAGCACCTAGTATTTATTACCCCAAAAATATAGTTGATAGATTTTAAGAACAAATGTCATTGAAAAATTAACTCCCAAATGTGGTCATGTTATGTATTGTCTTCTTATTCGGATACATTGTAAGAATTGTAGTGCCATATTATGTGAACCATTTAAAACTAAAATAAATAAACATATTACCAACTAAATGTTTATATTATAATACGTTAATAATAAATAATATTTTATGAATCAAGTACTGTAAAACCAATTTTATTATTTAAATATAAGTATTTTAATAGCTAAACATTGTTAAATAAAATATGTGTCACTCGTTTGAAATCATACTGCTTATCCAAACATTGGGTCATCCCGGTTTGACATGATTGATCAATAAATTAACCTTGTAAATTCAACTTTACAACATGAGAAATAAGAATGATATTCAGTTGTGATTATGATTGATAATGTTTAAACTTTAAAATTCCCTCTTTATTAAAATTTCATAATCGAACGAATTACAAAGCGTTTTGAATTTTGGAAGTGATAGAAGAAATTTTAAGATTCTTGTATTTCTTGTTTTTTAAATTAGTTTAATAGCTAGTTAGTTAGTGTTGTTAGTTAGTAATAGTTATTTAGTATTTATATTCATTGTATATATAGTTTAGATTTCGGTTAAAAATAGTATATAGTTAGTTAGTTTTCTTATTATTTGTTAGGACTTAGGTTTAGGTGTAAATTTTTTAACTATTTAGGTATAAAAATGTCTTTCAATAAAAAAGTGAGTGAATTTTCGAAATCGGTCTACCCAGTGAAAAGTTCTGAGGTAATACATAAAAAAAATACAATCGAATTGAGAGCCTTCTCCTTTTTTGGAAGTCGGTTGATGAAGGGAATTGTTCAGTTTACAATTTACAAGAACAAACTTCGTTATCCGCATAAACTTAAATAACAGGCTGTTATTTTATAACAGGTATTGATATCTGTTATTTTTCCATAACAGTAACAGATATAACAGGTAACATGTTTCACCTGTTATAACCCACGTCTACTACTAATATACTGGGTTGGATGCGTGGTATTAAAAATAATTTTTTTTCTGTTCCTTAATGATGTAAGTTTAGGTATAGATAGTTCGTTCAAATTTCTTAGTTTTCTAAGAAAAATATTGCTTTTAAAATTGTATTTATTTAGAAAATATTCGTAACTTTACTATGGATTGACGGAGACACAAATGGAAAAAAAATCTAAATTATGTATCAACAAAAACATATTCCACATATTACGATATTTTTTTAAACAGTTTCAAGGTAAAGATTATTGAACAATAGGACTTCAAAGTATACATTTCGACCGTTTAAACAGGGGGCAGTTGATGAAAAGTTTAATAATTTTGTACACACAATATTAATCAAAATTCAGATGCATTGTGTTACTACAACAAAGGTTGCTCTATTACATTTCAATAATAGAAATTATATTATTGCATCCAATACTGAGATTAACGACGTCAAAATGTTACGATTCCGCGGATTGTTACCGATTTTTGTGAAATGGCTCTTAATCGTCACAGCATATTTTAAATAACCATGGAATCTGAACTTAGTTTTAACTAAATCTTCTTAACAAATAGTATTATTTTTACTACTTACAATACTTTCAACTGGAGGATTATCACCAGCTTCTACTAACAAGACCTTCCATTCTTCAATCTGTGTCAATCGATTGGCAATAATCGATCCAGCCGTTCCAGAACCAACGATAATGAAATCAAACTTATCATCTGCAAACAAGTTAATAGGAAAGAAATAAATGAACTGAACATAAAAAAATACTTATTTAAGATAACATTGATACAAATAAAAATAACAAAACAAGTTATGACGTATGTGAATGTAAAATGTCTTGTCTCAATAAGCGGTTCAGATTTGACATATCGGCTATTTTGGCTCTGGCAATACTAATGTCATTCTTGCTTTTTCAGAAATTCAGTATATTATTAATAGTTGACGAAATGAGTCTCTTTACGCTTCAGCAAAAGAGAAGGATTGAACTTTTAAACAAAAAAAAAAAAAATTTGGAAAAATATTAAGCCGTTTTTTGTTTTATTAATTTTTTTAAATCTGAACTTCTAATTGGGACTCACCTAACATATATGAATTTAAAATACGAGATCCCACAAATTATTACTCTGTACATGCTGCTCGACTTTGGAATTCCTTTCCCTTGTGGATTAAATGTTCTCAATCTCTTCCTATTTTTACACGCTTTTTATTAGCTTCACTTGTATGTTTGTAACCGACTCCTTAGACTTCGTTTTAACCTACTTCAAACGTTCGAATTTCATTTAAACTTAGTAGACTTATCGAGGACCGATGACAATAGACTAATTTGATAAGATTATTTCTGTTTAGTTTGTTTTATTTACATATTAATACGTTAAGAAAAAAACTTTCTACCCATTTTTACGAAAATTGCGCGGACGGAGGAGTATGAAATTTAGCACACTCGTGGTTTAAATTATGCATAAAAATACATTAATCAATAAAAAAAAAAAACATTACAAATCCTACCATGTGTTTGATACACACGAGTATATACTCTTTTGTTTATTGTTAAAGTCTGCGTGTTGAATTATTGTCGAATTTCGACCACTGGACGACCACTAGTTTATATAAAAGTTTGTTTTTTAGCTTTTTTTTTTTAACTATTATTAAATAATCGTTGAACAACACTTTCTTAAAATGGATGGGATTTAATCTTTAGATTTGGGTTTCTAGTTTTTTTTTTTTTTATTTAAAATTAACATCCACGGGTTCAAAATGTCCATGCCTTTTGTTAAACATGCATTATAAAACCACAGGCGATTTATTATTAGAACCACAAATCGACAGTCCTGTGACGTTGTTCTGTGTTTAGGCATACTAAATCTACGACGTGGTCCGACGTATCACTTTAGGTTTTCAGTATAACGATTATCGCCTGTTGCTATTAATCTTGTTTACAAACTTATTTATGTAATTTAATTAACATATAGTTCTTATATATCTTTGGTTGAGGTACTTCCCAAAATGGGCTGCTCCAGATTTTGAACAGGATATGTCCTGCTGTACCCTACCTCAATGATAGTTGTAAAAGTAAAGCTTCATAATACCTTTGATTCGATGCCTCTGGTTTTCTGGCCATGGCTCAGTGATGAAGCATTGAGCTGTCATCAAATGTGTCACCAAGTTTACAAAAGCAGCTCCTGCTGAGCTATGACTCGGTAACGAACAAGGATTGCTTAAACAGGCCATTACCTATTAAATTACTTGACTACAACAAAAAAAAAGAGAAATAATAACTATAATCGGACCGATGGAGGTGAAATGGTCACTGTAGGATGAAACCTAATAAATATTAAAAAAAAAAAAAAAAAATCAACTCCGCTACAACTTTAAACCGATGACGACTTTGGACTGATAATGAACAAATAACTCAGTAATAAAACATTATTATCATTTATATACAGTTATTATCGCATAGATTGTACAATAACAAACTTTCATAACTCTGTCGGTATCACATTCATTATTAGTGATACTATTAATAGGAAAAAATTTAATTAAACTTAAAGATCGAATAATAATAGGAATAAAATTGTCGTACGGTTATTTCTAAAATTAATAAAGTATTTTTCTGTCTTAAATAGAACTGTATTTCTGTAAGAAATCTCTACCTATTATTCCTTGTTGCATACATGGTAAGGTAATCTATAACAAAATTTGTGTTCGAATTCCGGACCGATTTTTTTTATTTTTTTTTGTAAGTGCCCATGCCTTTTTTATTTATATTTTTATCATCAAAACGTTGAGGCGAATTATTTTCAACACTGCATGCTTCAAATTATGAACTAAAGCTTATTTTCTCTAATTCAATGGTGAGTCCAAAACTGACTGTGATATATGTAGATTAATAATTAAGATAAGTATTTACGACGTTTGGCAATGGTTTTTTTTTTTTTCATCCTAAATACTCTATGCATTACTAACGGGTGATTTTTTAAGCGTAGATTTTTGAAAAATCAAATAGAACACTCAAATTTGCATCACACATTCAATTTTTTTATTGAAACCGATAAAGTGGCCTTTGCTATTTACGTTTTAAAAATAACTTCATGTAAATGTTGTCTGCGACTCCGTTTCAAATGGTTCATGCGGAAGGTCCAATTTTGCGTCACTTTTTCGAGCATTTCGGCCTGTATTCCACGAATTACGCGTGTTATGTTATCCTGTTAGGCCTCAATCGTGTTAAATTCGTGTAAGTATTACAAGCGAATGTCATACACCAGAAAGGACTCCTTTCTGGGCTATGATATTAGCATATGTAATAAAATTCCACAAACAATTTTGCAATTGTCTCAACATAAATGTAGTGTTTATTAAAAAGGAATTCATAGATAAAGCGTACCTATTATTCGTGCAAGATTACATAGGGGGCGTTCATAAAATACGTGAGATGTTTAAAGGGGGGAGAGGGTCGAGTCAAATCTCATCTAATCTTACGTTGGAGAGAGGGGGGGGCCTCGGCAAATATCATGCTATTTTTTTTCTTATTGAAACAAAGAATACTATTTTGGTCCATTTAATCCAGATTGTACATGCTTAAGGTTTAATCTTAAGCGTAATCGTAATACGATTAAGATCATTCAATAATTCGTTCGAAAGAAAATAATTTCATTCATACTTCGACGTTATACATCTACTGACTGTCAAACCACCATATTTGTTTTATGAAAACGATTTAGAGTGGCTAGATCAGAACGAAGTTGAAGGAGCAGATGATTTTACTGAAAATCATATGGACATGTTGGTTCCAATATTGTAAAATTGGCTCTTGATGCCGCGCATGATTTTCCATGGACTGAATTAGAGTGGATATTGTTTTTTTAATCACAGTGGTTACGATTTAAGTATTCTATTATTAAATTTTTATTACACTCATAATTAAATTCTCAGCAATAGTTATCACTAGTCTTAACTAGTCGCAAATAAAAGCACGAAGCAATTTTTTTTTTTCTTTTTACAATAACAATCCAACGCGTTTACGTAAGAAACCCACATTTTGAAAAATCTCACCTGAGATTGGGGGAGGGGGAGGGGGTTGAATAAAATCTCACGACATCTCACCAGGGGGGGGGGGGGGCAGAAATTTTAAAAGAACACCTTACGTAATTTATGGACGTCCCCCATAGTTGATGAAGATGTGTGGACTTGGTGACGCTGTATTTGATGCAAGATATTACTAATTTTGTACTAAAATACAGTTTGTATATTATTTTCAAAAGAATAACTGCAGAGTTTCTTGTCGATTCTTCTCTGCAGAATCTAAAATCGATGGTAGCTTTACTTAAAATAATAATCACTTTAAAATGTTAATTTGTAAAATGACGATTCGAAGGGGCTTTTGAGGCCTGTTTAAATAAAGAGATTTTTGATTGATTGGTTGAATGAATCGGTTTTTCTATCTCGACTGATAACTTATTATTAGAAATCTCTATCTAAAAATATTGGATTAATCAATAAAAACCATTATCAATAAAAAGATGCGTAATTTTATTCTCAACAATAATGGTCTTAATAACTATTGCCCTGAGGTACATAGTTTCCGGATATCGCCCAAAAACGTTTTTTCAAGATAAGCTTGAAGCTCCACGTTAATCTGTCAGCATTTTGTGTTTTTATACTCAGTAAGAGACTTAAAAAAAAAATTGGATCGAAAATTTAGTGCGAGGGTAATATTATATTTACTGGCCTAAATTAAAACTGAAAATATGTATGAAATAACTGAAACATTTTGAGTATAAAAACAGGAAACACGTCAGATGATGCCATCCAAAACGCACGCTAAGTGGTGGCGTTTGAGCGGCACAAATTTATTTGAATATTTTTAAGCATATTTATATATTTTTCTACGTAATAAAGTTGTAAATAATGAATTTGAGGCAACAAAATCATGCATATTCCCAATTATACGTATTTACTTGACTATTTTTTCATCGACCTACGTTGTATTATAGCGAGCGGAGAGCGAGATCGGACTAGTACGTTTTGAGTTATCCCTATAAACAATGCGTATTTAATGGTTATTAATTTATTGGACTACCTACGTTATTTATCGGTGTAAATTGAAGTCGGGTTTTATTCGTTTGCAATAAACACAATTATTGTATTATATAACAATTCAATAAATGGCTGAGGAAAAATGACTAATAAGAATAACGATACAAGTCACAGGGTCGAAATTATGGCAACTATTGAGTTTTCGGGAAGTTTTTTTGTTTAAAACATCTTTGCTTAGCGGTGAGTGTAAAGAAACTTGAATGTTTCGAAAAAGTTGTAACCTCTTGACATTCTATTTTAGTCATTTTTGAGGTATGCAAATATAAACATGTACAACAATGTGCTTAAATGTTTGTTTCTTCGTAGGGACCTTAAAATTATATTATGTAGAATCTACAATTACTTTTATACATATTCAATTGTACTAATATTTATTTCAATGATATAGAATATTAATTATTATATTTTTTAAGGGTTTATTCAAAGAAGATAATTTCAACACAGCAATGGCAGTACTAAGTAATGCCGGGGACGCAGGCAAGGGTGACCAGCGCGGACGCAAGGGTGGCCCACGGGGAGGGAATAGTAACACAAACATTTTTAATATAGTCAAGATGATAATGGAAAGAAATTTTGCTCCAGTGATCATATTCAGTTTTAGTAAAAAGGACTGTGAATTGTACGCTATGCAGATGGCCAAATTGGACTTTAATACAAGTAAGTAATTGTAAAATGTCTCTAATATCCTAGATTGTTGATAAATGAATATTTACAAAATATTAATTAAATTTGGGATCATAAGAAAAAAAAATCCCTTCTTTATAGTATTACTAGCTGACTCGGCAAACGTTGTCTTGCCGCTAAACGCTATTTAAAAATAAGGGTTGGCGGTAGAAGGGTGAAAATTTAGGGTTGTATGTATTTTTCAACGCCAAATCATAATAAAATAAAAAATAAATAATTTATCTAAAAATAAAAAAAAAATGGGTTGGACTACCCTTAACGTTTAGGAGGATGAAAAATGGATGTTGTTCGATTCTCAACCTACTCAATATGCACACAAAATTTCATGAGAATCGGTCAAACCGTTTTGGAGGAGTTTAACTACAAACACCGCGACACGAGAATTTTATTATATATTAGATTACTAATATAGTTTTTCAAATATTTTGAGATTTGGGTTCTCCTTTATAGCTTATTCTGTTAGTAGTAGAACATGCTTATACATAATATAGTGATTGTTTCTTTTTTTCCAATAAGTTAAAAAATACACAATTTTTACATCAACATGATTGCAATTAAGCTTTATTTATATTTTGCTGACTCAAATAACAAAAGCAATAACAAAACATGTTTCTTGGACATTGATTACTGTGTTATTATCACACCAATAAAAAATAATATGTAGTTACTATACACACATACCCAAGTCTTGGCTGCTATACTAAGATGAGTTGACCCATATACACATAAATTCCAATTTTTTTTTTGCAATTACATGTATCCCAGTAACCTACAAAATATCTAAATATATTATTATTAATTTTAGTTGAAGAAAAGAAGCTTGTAGATGAAGTATTCAATAATGCAATGGATGTGTTGTCCGAAGAAGACCGGAAACTGCCTCAAGTGGAAAATGTGATACCATTATTGAGGCGTGGCATTGGCATTCACCATGGAGGATTGTTACCAATATTGAAAGAAACTATTGAAATATTATTCGGTTTAGGACTTATAAAGGTATATACTATACAATAGATTATCTGCATCTAAGTAGTATAATAATTTAAGTATAATTTTCGGATAGCTTATTTTTTCTTACACATACTTTGTTAAAAACAAAGAAAACAATAGAATATTAATTTCTAAATATTATTTTTTCACAATTTTACAACAAAAGTTCTTTGAGGTACGGAACCCTAAAAATAGTTAATAAATGTATGTGTAATGTTTATAATATTTTATGTATATTATTGTAAATATTTTATATGTCAATATTTATAAATTTATTTAATTACCAAATTGTAATTTTCAAAATCAGAGCTGAAATTTAGCAAACAAACTTCGTATGATAATTTGTTCTTATTTTTAGGCATTATTTGCAACAGAAACTTTTGCCATGGGATTGAACATGCCTGCTAGAACAGTGGTCTTTACAAATTGCCAGAAGTTTGATGGAAAGGATTTCCGATTTGTAAGTAATAATTTCAATACTGTTAATAAATTGAACTAGTTAAATAATACAAATTATAAATTTTTATATCTGTATAAAGTAAACTTATACCTATGCAGAAAAACACCATTGTTGGGGCCAGTGCCCTGTGCCGTAATGGTTAGGGAAAACTGGTACCCGATGCTGGTTAATAAAAGTGGACTGTATTTTTTCGTATCGTATATTGTAGTTTAAAATACAAAAATATATAAAACTATGGACGGCTTGGCGTCGCGGATAAAGAAAAAATAGTGTTGACGGCTCGGCGTCGCGGATGACAGCTTAATACGTCGGCGCTGCGCTCGCATCGTCGCCGGCACTCCCCGCCGCCTCGCGTCGCCTGCGCCCCACGCGATCATCAGGCGCGCACGTACTCAAACATACTCCCCGCGTTGAAGAGTCGTCTTCAATATTTACAGTCGGCAGGGGGGGGCATATATCATGTTGAAGACTCGTCTGACTGCGACCTTCCTGGTGCGAATGTCTGCCACCTTGCAACTCCATCTTCACCCGTAAGCACTCGAACAATTTGCCCCAGCAACCACATGACTGGTTGACTGGCTGGACTGGAGACTGGACTTGTTCTTTATCACAACCAATGCACCCTCCTTCAGCGTCTATTGTGACAGCATCCACTTTGTTTTCTGCTGAAGTAAAGTAACATATTCATTAGAGAACTGATTTCAAAAGTGTTGCTTCAGTAGTTCGATTCTGTTGAATCTCGCAAGAGATGACATTTTCGTGACAGTGATCACAGACTGCGGCGCGAATAAGAGAGATCGTCCAATAAGGAGATGAGCTGGTGTCAAAGGACAAAGATCAGATGGATCGTTGGACAAGGGTGTAAGGGGACGTGAATTTAATATTGCCTCTAATTGAATTAATAAACTATTCATTTCTTCGTAGTCCAGGAACGTTAAAATCAAAACATAGAATAGGCTGGAATAAATGTAAACCTTATACCTTCTTCAGTCGTGTCTGCCGGTGAGAGCCGCTTAAGAAGTATTGACAAGGCATAAAATGCATCTTCTAACAAATCTAACCTATAAATAAACCTAAAGCTAATTTAAAATAAATTAAAAGCTTCCTTCGTCAGGTCCAAAACATGCTATAAATGCAAAGTCCCTATTGCTCAGCATACAAAATCACAGACGTAAGATTTTATATGTTTGCAGTCTTGTTTCTAGGTACTATCATTACTGGCTGGTATGATAAAAAAAGGGAAATAATACGTTGTTATTTTGAAAATAATCTAAATCTAGAAATTAAATTACAAAATATATAGTTTTATTAAACGTAAAAGAAAACACTGACCATCGTATAAAGAAGACAACAAGCACGTCTGTTCTTAACCTTCGTGAACCGATATCTGCGGGATAGACCTTGGAAAGGATACCACACGATTTGGAATTTGAGACACTTTCTTATATTTTGATATAAAATATATTCAAAAAATAAAAATCTGCGTAGAGTTAAAAGAAAAGAATACCCTAAAGTCGTGGGTGATTCCTGAAGTATTTTGATTACAGATGGAATACAGAACGACGAGGGTATCATCTGTATGTTATTTAAATTAATACAAGTCGAAGGAAGACATTTGATGACGTTAGGTAAAATTATATAATTATTGCCTTCCTTATAGTCACTAGCATCAGACTCCATTATAAGAGAGCGTGACTGTGAACTATTAAGGGACTGATTACTGGTATCAGAAGTTTGAGTTTTAATTGGAGTCGTATTAAGTACGCCTGCAGTACCATCTAGCTCATGAAATTCATTTAAATGTTCACTAGTGATATCCGAATGCACTGAAGTATTCATCGTATGCCCAGAACCAAGCCAGTACTGATATTCATCATTAAGATCTGGCAAGTCTATGTTAGGAAGTTCAACAACCTTACGCTTGTGTGAATGTGCATAAGAGCAAACCGGAACCGAAGTGTCCCGCGAAGGAAGTGAAAGACTCTGGATCAAGGCACGACCGGCAGACACGAGAGAGTAGTACTGGCAATCGAAGGCCTCGCGTCCCTGAGCCTCGTCCTCAAGTATATCCGAACACTCGTCCAGCTCACTCTGTAAAGCATCGAAATCATCGTATAAACCTTCAATTTTATCTAAACGCAATTGAAGTTCGATCTGTGTTTGCAAATCATTAGTTAGTTTACTGTGCGTAAGCGATTTCAAAAATTTACTAAAGCTAATAAGCTTTCGCTTAATTATAACTTGTTGTCCAATCAAATGTTTTATTTGTTTATCACTCATTGTTAACTTTGATTAAAATATTAAATATTATTCTCAGTTATTATAATTTGTTAACAATGAGTTATTAATTTGCAAGAATTATTTTAAAGATTGTTTTTTAAGCAAAGGCAAGCAAGGTTTTAGTACGTAAGAAACAAATTTAAACTTCAATTCATTAAAATTTTAAAAGCAATTTGTTTGAGTTAAAATCCTTATGAAAAAGTAAAGCAACCAACTACTAGTATATGCGATTGCTATTTAAAATAGCTAGGTACCTAATATTGCAACTACAATGGTACAATTTTATTTTTGAAATACCGACCTGTAAATAAAAAATTATAGATTAGCAAATTTGTTAAAAAATCAATTTGAATGCGAGCTACAACTAATGAAAATGATGATATAAGCTATTATTTAATGAATAGTAATGCTAATGATTGTAAAAAGCTGGCGATTAATTTATTTACGTAGGTAGATGCTAAATTTATAAAAAGTTAAAATATAAAAATATTTACGTAAAATATTATGATTTAATCTTATTTCTATAGAATTTTATTGGATGAATACTCTAGTTACTGATTATGATGATCTAACGAATCCAAGACTACGAAATAATGAGATGAATAAAATTTTAAAAAGGGTATGAAATGAATCGAAAATGAAATGATGATTGATGAATGATAGGATGACACTAGGATATGGAACGATCTCACGTGTATCCTTGATGTATGATGATCGCAGCTTCTGTCGTATCCAAGACCTGATGTATTCCTGCTGACTAATGAATTGCTTCTTGTCCGGGAATGTCAGCTATGAGTGCAGCAATGTTCACTCCGGCGAAACAACTTGAACAGGAACAATGCAAGGCGGTGACTTTCGCTCGACCTTTGATGTAGCCGTTTCGATGTTTTATGCGGCTCGATGAACCATATGTTGGGGCCAGTGCCCTGTGCCGTAATGGTTAGGGAAAACTGGTACCCGATGCTGGTTAATAAAAGTGGACTGTATTTTTTCGTATCGTATATTGTAGTTTAAAATACAAAAATATATAAAACTATGGACGGCTTGGCGTCGCGGATAAAGAAAAAATAGTGTTGACGGCTCGGCGTCGCGGATGACAGCTTAATACGTCGGCGCTGCGCTCGCATCGTCGCCGGCACTCCCCGCCGCCTCGCGTCGCCTGCGCCCCACGCGATCATCAGGCGCGCACGTACTCAAACAACCATTTATGCTTTTTTTTTAACTGTGTGTTATAATTTTATGAGCTTGTAAACCATTCAGCTTATAGCCAGCTCATAAAATTGATTAAAAGGTAAATTTTGTATTATATAAATGTTTTGGAGAAATGAATACAATCAAAACTTAATTAACTTTTAGATAACGTCTGGAGAGTACATCCAGATGTCTGGGCGCGCGGGTCGTCGTGGTCTGGACGACAAGGGTATCGTAATATTGATGATCGACCAGAAAGTAACCCCCAGCGTCGTTAAATCTATGGTGCAGGGGAAAGCTGATCCTATCAATTCGGCTTTCCATCTAACCTATAATATGGTATGTTTATTTCCTTTTGGTAATAATATGGAACTAATTTTTAGTCGTAACATTTTAAGAATATTTTTTTTGTATTTAATACTATAAAATATATATATTTTTTTTGTATATTAAATAGGTTTTGAACCTACTGCGTGTGGAGGAAATCAATCCAGAATACATGTTGGAGAGGAGCTTTTTTCAGTTTCAAAATCAAGCAGCAATTCCGGAATTAATTGACAGTAAGAAACGCTCGTATATTTTTTATAGCTTAAGTAAGTTGCGATAGCCGGTAAATGCAGCTGTTGCTATTACATTAAGTTAAATTACAATATGCAAGTACTTATTACAATTTAATTTTGTATATGTATATAAATGTTGGTACTGCAGAAGTGTTGTTTCATTATAAATTTGGAAAAAAACTTAACAGTACTTCAGTCACGCACTCGCAGCTAAATTTGGAGTAGGAGATTTTTTTTATAAGACATACAAGCGTACGATTCACCTGATGGTAAGCAGATACCGTAGCTGCCTGCAACCTGCAATACCAGAAGCATCGCAAGCGCGTTGCCGACCCTACCCCTGACCCCTTTCAAGAGCTCTGGTCACTTTACTCACTGCAGGAGTACAACACTACTTTAGAGCAAAGCTATGATCTTCTGTATGGTTGAGATACTTTCCCAGGTGGGCTGCTCTGAGATTAAAGGACTTAGGATATGAGAAGTGAACGAGTTAGTGTTTTACTTTGAACTTGAAAAAAATAATCACAGCCGTACTTTAATCATGCACAGACATCTTAACTATCCAAGCTCCACGCTCACAGATTACAAAAACACTTGGAACTAAGCCTCCACGGAGCTTACAACGCTAATAAACCATCCCCAGAGCTAAAGGAGAAGCAGCGCCAGCTGGCGCGCCTGGAGGTCCCGCAGGAGGCGGCGGTGGCGGCCTACTGCGGCACGCGCGCGCAGCTGGCGCAGCTGGCGGCGCAGTTCCGCAGCTTCGTCACGCGCCCCGAATACCTCAAGCCGTTCCTGCAGCCCGGCCGGCTCGTCAAGGTATACCTCTACGTGAGATCACAACTGGCGCTGCTGGCGGCGCAGTTCCGCAGCTTCGTCACGCGCCCCGAATACCTCAAGCCGTTCCTGCAGCCCGGCCGGCTCGTCAAGGTATACCTCTACGTGAGATCACAACTGGCGCTGCTGGCGGCGCAGTTCCGCAGCTTCGTCACGCGCCCCGAATACCTCAAGCCGTTCCTGCAGCCCGGCCGGCTCGTCAAGGTATACCTCTACGTGAGATCACAACTGGCGCTGCTGGCGGCGCAGTTCCGCAGCTTCGTCACGCGCCCCGAATACCTCAAGCCGTTCCTGCAGCCCGGCCGGCTCGTCAAGGTATACCTCTACGTGAGATCACAACTGGCGCTGCTGGCGGCGCAGTTCCGCAGCTTCGTCACGCGCCCCGAATACCTCAAGCCGTTCCTGCAGCCCGGCCGGCTCGTCAAGGTATACCTCTACGTGAGATCACAACTGGCGCTGCTGGCGGCGCAGTTCCGCAGCTTCGTCACGCGCCCCGAATACCTCAAGCCGTTCCTGCAGCCCGGCCGGCTCGTCAAGGTATACCTCTACGTGAGATCACAACTGGCGCTGCTGGCGGCGCAGTTCCGCAGCTTCGTCACGCGCCCCGACTACCTCAAGCCGTTCCTGCAGCCCGGCCGGCTCGTCAAGGTATACCTCTACGTGAGATCACAACTGGCGCTGCTGGCGGCGCAGTTCCGGAGCTTCATCATACGTCCGGAGTACCTCGAGCCCTTTCTTGTAGCCCGAGCGACTTATCAACAGTCTGAGACTACAAGTTTTCTTAAAATTTTACTATAGTCAGTACTAACGCAGTTTAATACATGCAAATATTTTTTAAATTACTTCAAAAAAGGAAAAGAAAAAGAAGTAAGAGAATGTTCTTAATTTTGTGTGTTACCTCATAACTTTTTAGTGTTGTACCGATTTTATCATTTTTTTTAATCGAAAGGTAGTCCATTTCGTGTGGTATAATTTAAATTTTGGCACAAACCTTTTGGGTGTATCCGATTTTGATGATTCTGTTTTTAATCGAAATCTAATACTCGTCATGTGGTCCCATTTGAATTAGATTGACGAGAATTGTTTGATTTATCCCAATAAAGAGTATTTAATTTACTGTTTTATCGACTACTTAGGTACGTATTACTTGTCGCTGTAATTGAAGTCGGTCTTTTTTCGTTTATGAGCAAACATTATTATTATCAAAACATACTTAGTTTTATTTATTTTTTGAAAAACACAGTGTATGTGTGTGTATCAATCTGAGGTTAATGATTGGAATTGTCGATTTAGAAACTTATTACATACTAGATATTATATATATTTTTATTTTTAGATGAATATAAATATGTAGTTTCTGTATGTTCATTGTGTTGTGAGAATTTTTTTACAATTGAGTAATATGTTAACAAACAAAATGACCCTATTTATGTTAAAAGCCCTAAGGAAGCTTCCCAATTAGTACAACGTGGGCATTATCCGACTTCAGTGATGGTTTGGTGGGGTGTTAGCTATGAAGGAGTGACTGAATCATACATTTTTTTAAAAAGGTATCAAAACATCGGCACAAGTGTATCAAGATACCATTCTTGAGAAGGTAGTTCAGCCCCCTTAACAACACCATGTTCCATGTCCTTTCAGCAAGACTCGGCGTCGGGTCATAAAGCTCGATCCACCCAATCTTGGTATGAAACCTCCTAGTGCCGATCTTAATCCGCTAGATTATGATTTATGGTTAGTTTCAGAGAGTTTGGCTTTCTCTAAATGCCATGATAAGTTGGAGTCCCTAAAATAATCCATAAGATTGGCAGTGAAGAAATTTTCCGTTGAAAGAGCGCGTGCTGCTATTGATAACTGTCCTCAACGTTTAAAAGTCTATTTCAGTCAATGGAGATCGCTTCGAATAAGTTTTAATATTTTTAATGGTTTTATATTAATGTATTAAATTACTACACTGTAATAGTCATAAATGTTACGTGCAATAGAAAAGATGTATTTTTTTCCTTTGTAACAATATTTAGGGCAAGACTATGTATATGTCTTACTTTGTTACAACTATTTTTTCTATAGATTGTATAAGTCTTATGGAGGTTGTCAGGTTTTTCCTAGCGAAAAAATTAATAAAAATTAAATAATTCTCAGGTTAAAACAGAAAAGTACGAATACGATTGGGGAATTATCGTCAACTTTAAACACAAAACAGGAAAGGGTAAAAAGCCGCAAGATGAAAACCCATTAACAGCGGAAACTGTTATAATAGTTGATATCCTGCTTCACGTGAAAAAGAGTAATCCTGATGACCCCGACATTAACGCGCCTTGCCCGCCGGGAGAGGTATCTACGATAATTAATCTATACTATCGATTCAATTTAGTGATATTTGGTTTTAAAAAAGTCTTTATATGTTTTAATTGTCGCAGCAATATTTTTGTGTTTCATGTACTTTAATTGTAATAAATACTTCATTTTAATTTAAATTTTTAAATTTAATTAAATTTCTGACATGTGACAATGAACAAAAAAATTGTCTATGTTTTTCGTTTTGTAGCCCGGTGATGTCGAAGTAGTGCCCGTCCTACACACTCTCATATACCAGATCAGTTCACTGCGTGTCTATTATCCTAAAGACCTTAGACCGCCAGATAACAGGAAATCAGTTCTCAAGACTATAGGTGAAGTAAAGAAACGCTTTCCTGAAGGGCCACCGCTGCTGAATCCTATAAAAGATATGAAAATTGAGGATCCAGTGTTTAAAGAATGCGTTGATAGAATTAAGATTTTAGAAGAAAGGTAATTTGAAGAAAAATTTTATTTTTATTTTTATAATAATCGCTTATTTATTTTCAAATGTATTTACATAAGAGCTTACAGGTAAGTATATATTAGGTACTGATTAAATAGATACAGATTTGAGTTGTTTTAGCCAAGTGGGTCTGTGACTATAGATAATCGTCATATTTCTGTTTTATTTGTTCACCTTGTAATTCTAATAACTGTTTAATTTCTTATAGACTATATGCCCACCCCTTACACAAGGACAAAAACCGAGGAGCACTCGTAGCGGCGTATGAAAATAAACAGGAAATACACGAGCAAATGATGTCCGTTAAGTCAGAATTAAAGAAAGCGAAAAGTATATTGCAAATGGACGAATTAAAGAAAAGAAAACGTGTGCTCAGGAGATTAGGATACTGTACGTTATCTGATGTAATAGAACTGAAAGGCCGGATAGCCTGTGAACTAAGCAGGTGAGTAACTTTGTAAATATCTTTTGAAATTTTAGAAGATGGAAGGATTTACCATGATTTGTATTCTTCTTGGCTGTAACTTAGTAATGAAATAATGTTTATTATTCAAACTTGATAATCTCGTTGCAATGTGGCTAAACGCTGTAATTTTTAGGTCATTTTGTTGCATATCGAGATTTTTCATTTAGTATAACATTTGAATCGGAGAAGCTACGTTGTTCGTCACGCTTCAAAAACTAACTAAAATTGGGACTGTATATAGTAAGCTGTCAAAATGTGTATAAATTTTTTTATTAAAAAATTATATTGTCGGTCTGTACGCGTCGAAGAGCCAAATCAAATTATAGGTGAAGGGGAAACTGCCGCCATTTTGAGGTCATTTTTATTACTTTTAAACATTAAAATTAAAACTGGTTTTAATTTTCATTTATTTATTTATCATACTTTGAAGAAGGAAGTTTGCACTATCTGAAAGCATTGCGGCTCGCGCTAGCTTAAAAAAGCTGCGTCACAGGCCAGAGTGTCTTTACCAAAACTGTTTTGCCATTACAATCAGACTGGTTTTAGATAGTAAAAACGTAAAGGCAACGAGTTTGTATACAAAGATGATAAAAACGTAGTATAGTAAAGAGTGTGTCGTGGTGTTCAGCGCGGACGAGCTGCTGCTGACGGAGCTGATCTTCAACGGCGTGTTCAACTCGCTGAGCGCGGCGCAGAGCGCGGCGCTGGTGAGCTGCTTCGTGTGCGACGAGAACTCCGCGCAGGCCTCCGGCGCCGGCGACGAGCTGCGCGCCGTGCTGCGCCAGCTGCAGGCGAGCGCCAACCTACCACATGCCCTCACACGCACACGCGCACATGCTACATGCTGTCTCACACACGCGCACGCGCACATGCGACATGCTCTCTCACACACGCACACGCGCACATTCTACATGCTCTCTCACACACGCACACGCTTACATGCTACATGCTCTCTCACACACGCACACGCGTACACACGTACACGCTAACAAACTCACACGTGCACCCACATGGACGAAGGCACACCGACACCTGCGTCAACACATAACATACCCACACATACGTATACCTAACTTCTCATACTAGCACTAGTTATAAGAATGTGTTGATATATATACAACAGCGCGTTGACGTAGCGACTACAACACTGGCTGTTGGTCTGGCGATTGCGGGTACACCATACACACTCACTCACATTGTAACTGTGTTTGATCTCAAACGAAAAAAAAAAACCGACTTCAATTACATCGACAACGTATATAGACGAAAAAATTGTCAAAGAAATGGATGTTATTAGAGCTCAATCAAAAAGTACTTGGCAAATTTCGTTTAAATTTAAATGACCAGATGACAAGCACTAGCTTTAGAAAAAAGAATCATCCAAATCGGTCGACCAAGTAAAAAGTAATGAGGTATAATACACATAAAAAATTCAGTCGAATTGAGGATCTCCTCCTATTTTGTAGTCGGTTAAAAACAACACAACCACATACGCATGTAATGCGCACACTTTTTTTACTATTGCACATACGACATAGTATTCTGTAGCTAATAGTTTTTTTCTAATCGATCAGGAATATGCGCGTCGCATAGCCAAGGTGTCGATAGACGCTAAGATGGACCTGGACGAGGACGAGTACGTGGGCAAGTTCAAGTGCACGCTCATGGACGTGGTGCTGGCGTGGGCCAACGGGGCATCCTTCCTGCAGATATGCAAGATGACTGACGTCTTCGAAGGTAATCATACCATATTTACTTTATTTTATATGGTCGTGTATTGTACACGTCACTGCTGTAAATAGGTCTCTTTTGTTATGTTGTTGTACGTCTCTTGTAGTATATAATTATATATATATATATGACTAGCCCGTTGGCGCAGTTTGTAGTGACCCTGCTTTCCGCTCCGAGGGTTGTGGGTCCGATTCCCACCCCGAGTCTTGGTGTAATATAAATAATTATATATGTATTATTTATGGGGCAAAACACATGAGTTCACGCTATTTTTGGCGTAAACTTGTGGAGGCCTATGTCCAGCAGTGGACTGTGATAGGCTGTAATGATGATGTATTATTTATAAGTATGTTTATTGAAAAAAAAAATGTAGCTATACCAGTCTGCTGTTACCTATAACACAAGCATTAAGTTGCTTACTTTAGGATCAGACGACCGTGTGTGTATTGTGTAGATATTTATTTATATATCAGCGCCGTCAGCCTAGATGAAGATAGTTTTGTATCTATTTACATATTCTGTCAGCATTCATTTCACATCTCGGCTGTTTAATTTATATATCCTACATACCTACTCTACTGCTCCTGCTCTCCAAGGGAGTTTCTTATTGAAAAAGTCGAAAACATGGAACTATTTTGACTTGTTCGTTCCAAGAAAAATCACGCTATATAATTAAATGAAAGCAATAACCGTAAATATAAACAAATCTGACGGGTACCAAAAATCGATGCTGGTAATGTCTCGTTATAAATTCTCTTTATAAAATGTCTTAAATCTGCATTCCAGGTTCAATAATCCGTTGTATGCGTCGTCTAGAAGAGGTCCTGCGTCAGTTATGCCAGGCCGCCAAGAACATCGGCAACACGGACCTCGAGAACAAGTTCAGTGATGCTATCAAGATGTTGAAGCGAGACATCGTGTTCGCGGCCAGCTTGTATATGTGAATCTACTGCTCTAGATTTAGTAAATTTTGTATTAAGTTCTAACAAGCTGTTTTTATTTTTTTGTATAATGAAATCGAAGCCATTGTGTTACCTATTCCATTATCATATAAAATTTATTGGCAACCCATCTACAAATACTATGGTAAGTATAAGTCTAAGGTTTTTTGTTGAGTATTAATATTAAGAACTCCACCTGGCTGACATATTGTATTTTATACTGAAACTGGGTCACAGAACTAGACTTTATACGAGGTACGAGTACCTGGGTGCTTCTAACCTGCCACACCTGTATTTTTTAATTTATAAAATATACACCTCGCGATCAACGGCGCCGACTAGAATTTTCTCCTGTGACGGGGCTCCGGAAACAATACACAAGCAAACGTCCAACCATGGGAAACACTGCTGCGCCAACGCGTCGTCAGGTTATAAATAATAAATAAATAAACGCTTCACACTTGATATAAAATGAATAACATCAATCTGAGATTTTTTACGCTTCAGCTTGTAATATCCCACTAATCGGCATAGGCCTCTTTCCCCATGTAGGAGAAGGATCAGAGCTTAATCCACCACGCTGCTCCTATGCGGGTTGGCGAATATATTCCCTACTATGAGTAACGATCGCTATCATGTGAACATGATAACAACCGGGACCGACGGCTTAATGTGCTCTCCGAGGCACTGTGGGGAGACCCACAAGGACTGCACAAACACTCAGACCACGGCAAACACCTGTATAGCCAACACAAATGTTTGTCATGAGCGGGGATCGAACCCGCAACCGCCAGCGCAACAGGCACAATCCATAGCTGTGAGCGTTGCGCCAACGCGGCGGAGATTTTTTAAATATCACGTTAAAAAGATGTAATTCTTAAAAGTTATTTTTGTACAGTCGAAGGGAAGGGGGGTTCAAGGCCTCAGAAAAAAATAGACAGAAATAATTTTTCACAATATTATAAGAGAACTTTATTTTTGTAATTACGGTTTATCTATAGCATGAACGGGCAAGTAACAAAAAGAAACAGTATTCGACTAGAATTACACTAGAGAACCATGTTCACAGTCGGCCGTGCCCAGTACACAACAACTATATCACTTAAACTAATTATAATAAAATATAATTAAAAAACAGCGACGTCGAAATTTACTTCCCATCTTCCAAAATTTTGAATATTATCTAATATCTAAAAGCGTTAACAAGATAATGATTAGTGATATGAAACAGGATACGAAATAAACAAGTAAATGTCTCGTAGAAAAGTACACCGATATACACCGATAATTGAACGTGGCATAATTTTAAAAATCACTGTTCCTTACATAAAGAATTATTGCACATATATCTTAAAACGAGCCCATTGAGACCTCCTTCCGTCTCCGAGTCTGATCTCTGACGTATACACATCGACGTTACTACCAGTGCGGTTGTTGTTTAATAAAATATTGTTCTATCTTATTTTTATTTATACTTCGAGCAGCCATCGGACACGAAAAGGAGGTCTCCAGAACTTCTAATAATATAACAATCGAAAATATTCAAAAAATCGCTTACGCTATAGTCTCATTTGGTGCCTGAATTGATATGTCCAATAACTAAACGCGAAATGAACACTAAATTCTGTCTAGCTATTATTGCGTAACTAAACGAGGTAATTGTTTCGTGTCTATACTCGTGTACATACCCGCCGCGAGGCCGCCTACGCTATAAGTATACTATATTATTATCGTTTAATACTTAGGTAAAACAATCGCCCCGCGTTCGACTGCTATGGAAGACTCGACGCTTACAAGAAGCACTTTCAATACATTACCACGCCACTCACCAGTTGAAACTATTCGACACAACGACTCCTTACTGTATTTATATCTATACAAAATGTACAATATTTCAAAAGCGTCCTCACAATTATTAACGCAGGTTGTGAGAGCACGGTATGATAAATATAGTGATAATTTCAGAACTCTGTCGGTAAATCGATCACAGTAAACAATATCTCATAACTTGTTTTATAACAGTACGTAATTTTGACAATAAGTGATCGGTTTATATGAAATAAGATAACATGTTACAATTTTTGTTATAGTCAAATAAGAGAGAGCTATGATAGTACTGTGATTTTCCCAAGACTGGACTTGCGAGCATGCTATTGTCCTTTGTTTCTTTCACGTAACGGTCCCTTATAAAATCCATAAATCATGAACGCTCTGGTTTGGCACACAATGCGAGATTTTATATATATTTGTACTATTTCAGATTATTGTTTCAAGGGTAAAAATAATTTGAAGTGGACAACAGCAAGCTCCAACTGTATTGCCGCATTATACTCGATTTTACTTTATATAATCTATATTTTATAATGTTAATATGAACGTGATTTAAGTTTCTAAATAACGTTTTATGATAGGTTACAAACAGATTATTCAATTAAAGTTTATTAGATGTTTCATTTATATATTTAACGTTACATAGCTAGGCCGTGTATATAGCGTTATGAATTCTCGTATAGAATGAGTAATGTAGATATCCGAATAATTTGTGAGGTCGACACGATTTGTTTACAATGTAGGACAGAACAAGTCGAATTCGAACTATAAACGTAGCAACACACATTAGTATATAGTAGGCCTTCAAAGGTAAATATTTACAATAAAAATGAGACCGTTTATAAAATCTCATATAGATTAGATACATTATTCGAAGATTAGACAAGTCTGCCAACAACTAGATGAATTGGAGTCGGCCGAGAGGACATCGCGAGAAATTTTGGAGCAAAAGTTAAATTTTGTTAACACCAATCAAGTAATTAAGGTTGAACGGTATTATTATAAGATTACGAGTAGCTGACCCTGCAAACATTGTTTTGCCATATATGTTATTAACCCCCTTAATCCCCCCCCCCTTTTAAAATAGGGGTATGAAAAATTGATGTTGGCCGATTCTCAGACCTACCTGATATGCACTAACATTGTGACACGAGAATTTTATATATATAATTAAGATGATGCCAGTTCTAATACAACCCTGTACAGCAATATGTTAAAATATCTAATTTACGATAAATCGAAATGATATTTTTGATGAATATAAAAATTTCGGACTATTTTAATGTCTTTTTAAATGATGGTCTTAATTTATAATATAAAGTTACGTAGCAATGAGAGTACATTTGATTTTGATGCTTTAGTACTTTCATTCTGCTCCTTATGGGACATTAAAAATGATTTTAGAGTTGACACATAGTCATTATTTAATTAACTCTACGATGCTTACTCGTCGACTCGTTAATTTAATACTAGTATTGATAATTATACACAAGCACACATAAACATAGCAAAGGAATTGCCTACAACAAAACATCTCTTATTTACAATAGAACACAATAAATCTAGGCAACTAGTAATATATTATTTTGCAATCAATTTGTTGAAACTATAATATAAAGAAATAAATCGTGTTAGGATCAACATAGGTAAATTTTTCTAAAACATTTTTTAAACGATATTATTATTATTTTACATTTATTATATTTAAATATCTATTAACATTAGCTATAATTTATAAGTTCATCAAGTTTGTGATAATCATCAATTAAATTTAACAAGATATTACCTACCTATTAAAAGTATGCGACCGCATCGTAGTTACAATATCGAAAACGTCAACTTAACGGAGGAGAAAATGTTTTAAACGTTACCTTAACCTAGTTCGAATCGATAATCCTGTCTCAAAACAAGATCAAAAGTTCACTTGGTCGGACCAAAACTTCAGTCTGTAAAATCGTCAAAACATTAAACATCTCGCAAACACTTACAAAACGCACCGCGCCGGATCTGAGGCGCGCGGTGACGCTAATTATATTAATGTTACCCGCTCGCCGCACCCCAGCTCGCCCGGACCGGCCCGGACCGACCCGTGGCTGACCGGACCGGCCCGGGCGTCCGGCGCGGGGACTCTTGCACAAAAAGGTTCATACAAACTGTCCATTCACTCTGAAACGCGAACACTTAGGTACAGTGACTGGCGAAGCTTTCGAATAGAAGACTACGAAACGACGATTCGGTAAAATTATTGTTATCTTTGATATGGAACTCGATATGGTTTTGTAGAAAGCTTCAGACGGTCGAGAGACCTGCGGTCAGATAGTGGTTTTGTGGTCGGTTTAGACGTTGGACAGTCACGTTGAGAGAGTGAAGGCGAGCCGGAAGATGACCGCGGCGACCGCGGCGAACAACGGTCTCGGGATAGCGCTGCGACTGCACGACTGTATCTCAATTTCCTGAAAGTAATAACATAATCTATTGATTGTAACATTCATATATTTCTAAGTTGAAAACTTTATCGTTTGTAGGCTGCTACAGCTACGGACCTATATTTGTATACTTAATATTAAGGTCAATTTATAACAGATCTGGCACTGATGAAATGTCATGCTTGGAGGTATTCCTAAGCATACCTCGGAACACACATGTTAGCCCCTTATACTTAAACGGTCCGAACGGTAAATATTCACAGTAATAATGTGATATGCTCATATGAGGATATCTCTCTGATATCTAGTGCGTTTGCGGTGTATGCGCCAAAATATCGGCGATTCCGGATTCGATTCTCGCTCAGGATGAATATTTGTTTTTGGGCAAATATTTCTTTCTGGTCTGGGTGTCCTTGTGGGACCACCGTACCTCGGAGAGCACGTTAGCTGTCGGTCCCGGTTGTTATCATAAATACCTCATAGCGATCGTTACTCAAAGTAGGGAATATATCCGCGTACCCGCAGTGGAGCAGCGTGGTGGATTAAGCTCAGACTCTTATTAGGATATGAATAATCTTATTGGAAGGAGAAAGAGAGGAGAGAGAGAAAGTGTTCAGCAGTGGGATGTTATAGGCTAAATCAATCAATTAAAATGGTTACATGACGTGACATGATATTGTTCTTGTTCCCTGGTTCTTAGTAGAGAAAATGGCACAGCAGAGGTATATTTATAGAAAATTACAGAAGGGCAGATATTTTCGCTAGACTTCTGTGAGAATGGGAGCGCTGTAAACGTGATTACTATATTGAGAAAACGGTTAGTTTTACTTACGAACCCTTAAATTTAAAACAAGACGTGTTCTAAATTTAACAGTTCTAAAGTAAAACGAATCGTTAATATAGCAATCGGACATAAATCAGTGGCAAACGCAGTGTGAGATGTTTTCTGGCCTGCTGAACTAACGATTTACGTAAAATTGCTGGTGGAGGTTGGATGAGGATTACGAAGAATCGGCACGTTTGGTGCTTATTTGGGGAAATCATATGTCCAAAAGTGGACTGTGATAGTCTGAAGAGAGAGAGAGAGGTTGGCAAAGTATATTTGTCGGCCTACTTGATGGTAAGCGGTTACTCTAGTCTATAGACGTCTGCAACACTAGAAGTATCGCAAGCCCATTGTTGATCCTATCCTCCTCAAGAGCTCTGGCGATCTTATTAGCAACAGGAATACAACACTACTTGAGAGCCGTATCATTTAGCTGCGATCTTCTGTAAGGTTAAGGCACTTCCCCGGGCGGAATGCACAAGATAAAGTGAATCTGGAGTTAGTTTTTTCAAATCACTCAGCGAGCCCTTTATTTTGATACCCATACTGTAGGACAACATAAAAAGTCCGCCATATCGGTATTGGGCAGGAGATATCCCGCCGTGCCCTACCTCGACGAACGCAAAGCAAGCGGTACCTCGGGGTGGTAGGACACGCAGGCGGGCGGGCGGCGGCGCGGCAGCGCGCGCGGCGCGCGGCGGCAGGCGGCGCGCGCCGGCGCCTCGCGCGCGCGCACGTCCAGGCGCTTGGCGCCGCACGGGCACAGCGTGTCCACCACCAGCAGGATCAGGTTGCTGTGCGGGATCTTCTGCACGCTGAACGGCCTGCACGTCACAAGCTCGATCATTGACGATGCACAGTGTTCTTGAATTGATACATCGCTTGGTATTTTATAAGAACGCGGGTCGATACACAAAAAAAAATGTATGTCTGTCTGTCGGTGGATAATGAAAGCATATTTTTTTCGTCTTTAAAGAATTAATGTTTAACAAGTTTTAATAAGGTACTTACTAAATCGTGAAAGTTTTTCTCTTCTCAACTATTTGGATGGTATAATATAGTACTCGTAAATATTCAGATAATTATGCTTTAAAGTCTACGCGGTAGAGGTAGTATATATTTTACCCGTTGGGGCAGTTTGTAGTGGCCCTGCTTTCTGCTCCGCGGGTTGCGGGTTCGATTCCCACCTGAGTCTGGATGCAATATTGGTATTTATGTATTTATTATTTCTATGCGTATTTATTAATAATAAAAAATAAAAAATAGGTATATCAGTCGACTATTACCTATATAACACAAGCATTAAGTTGTTTACCATAGGAACAGATGACCGTGTGTATGTTATAAGATAAGATTTGATTTTATACATGTTGTAAAAATCTAATTTGAAAGCATTTTCTTTTAATAAAAATAAATACCAATAAAAATTATTATTTGAGTAAAACAACAACAAAGTTACCTTTCGCATCCGGAGTTATGACAGTTGGTGAGTTTCCCCTTGAGCGGTTGCGCGGCATTGAGGCGGCCGGACTGCAAGGTGAAGAGCTCCGCGCTGGTGTCGCAGGGGCGCACGGCGGCCGAGCGCACGGCGGAGCGCGGCGGCTCGCGCGCCGGCCCGGGGCTCGCGGCCGGGGCGCCGCCCTCGCGAGACACCTCCCCTAGCCCGTCTATAATGATCTCGTAGGTTCCACGGTCTCGGTCCGGGTCGTCCTCGTTCTCCATATCCTCGTTTTCGTAATCTTCGTAGTCTTAAAGAAACGTTTAGCATTTTTAGGTTTCGTTCCTTGATCATCGACTGATTCATCATTATCATCGTTTCACTGAGGTAGGGCACAGGAGGAAATATCTGGAATGGAGCAGGCCGACTGGGGAAGTACCTCGACCTTACAGAAGATCACAGCTAAATAATGCTGCTTTAAAGCAGCGTTGTGTTCCTGTGTTGCGTGAGGTGACCAGAGCTCCTGGGAGATTGAGGATAGGGTCGGCAACACACTTGCGATGCTTCTGGTGTTGCAAGCGTCTATAAGCTACGCTAATCGCTTACCATTAGATGAGTCGCACGCTTGTTAGCTGACCTAGTCGTATAAAAAAATTGTAACTTTAAACTACAACTGTTTAACAGTGTATAATATACCTAAATCTTCTTCGGTGTGTGCACGAGGACGCGCTTGTATGGTCTCCCATAACGGAAACCAAACTGCTAGCAAATTTATCACGTATCTACCAAGCCAGGACAACGGTTTCATAGGTGTCAACTTGTTGCCGTCCCCACTGAAGGGATTCCTTGAATCTGGGCATCGACCCTGATGGTCGTGTACCGTCACCTTTTTGTAAATTCTATCTTGTACAAGAGAATCCATTATAGTTCCATCCACCTGGCCAAAGAATCTACCCGTTTGGGAGAGATCTTCTGATAAAATTATAAAACCGTTGTCATCTAGAATGTAGCAGTCCAACTCGTCACCGGCGCATGTCTTCTTACAAACACTTCCCGGTGTACACTGTTAATAACAAATCCTAATATTTAATATTACTAATAACAAGAAATCGACGTTAATTTTAAAATTTTCGTATTTTCACATCTTTCGTGCTTAAGTGGACATTTAAAAATTATATTAATTCTATGTTAATGCTCATTCAAAATATTACAGATTTATTTATTGAGATATAGAATAGTACGAATTTTAATCATAGCATAATTGACTGTTGTTTATGAATTTCATTGTAAGTTATATTTTGTCGTGAGAGTATAAAGCTATGAATAGTAACAGTAAGGGTAAACGAACCGTTGATGTAACGTTTAAGAAATGTTTCGCTAGCGAGTCCAGTTGAAAGTACAATCCGACGACGGCCGCTGGAGCTCTATGCCCTCTAGATTCTACGAATACTGCATGAGTTGCGAGAACAAGAGGAGGTTTCCCACTAAAATCTTCCGGCTCCGAACCATCGCGAAAGGGAACCGAGTAGACGAAACTTTCTGGTTCAATGGAGTGATGTTCTACGGCGCGGCGGTACCATTCGGAGTCGTATGCACGCGCATATTTTTCGCTGAAATGTCTGGAAATAGATTTATGTATTTTTAATGCAGTAGCTTACAAATAAAATTAAAAAAAAAAAAATTAATGTATTTACAAATTAGTTACATAATTATACTTACGGTTCAGAAGAGTCAGATGACCTTGAGCTATTGATATTTTCATTCCACTTGAGAAGGCCGCTTCTAGTAGCGATGAAAGACAAATTCACCACAAACTTGTGAAAACGCCCTTGTCTGTAAAAATATCAGTTCTATCTTACAAAAGGAACTTGCCTATAGGTTTTCATAATAAAAATAGCATCTGATATAAAAGTTTCACATCCATTTACATAATTATACATTAATAAATGCAAGTTATAATTTTTTTCGTTACACTACTGTTTCATTACATAATTGTAAAATAACATTACAATTTTCCGATTTATTTTGAATTTAAACATTTTTAAATCACAGCTTTGTCTTTTCTAATGTAGAAACAATAATCTTTCATTTTGAAATAACGTTAAATCGTTATTTAATTAATTATTTTAATAATATAATTGAGTAAGGGTAATCAAACATCAATGAATATAAATATAAAAGAAGTTTACATGACATAATTGTTTTTTTCGAAAACGAAAAAAAAACCGACTTCAATTACATCGACGAGTAATACAAGATAAGTAGATAGAAAATTCCGTAATCGGAACAAACGAAGTAATCGTAATGGCTTCTAAAGAAAGTGTTAGTTTTATATAAAATCATAAACCTAGTCAAGATAGTGATTATTCTTATAGAGCAGTTTCAAAAATCTTGTATGAGAAATAGTTTCGGTTTAAAAAAAAAAAAACTCGAATCTTCGACCGTTCCTAAGCTTAATGCTTGCGATTTCTTAATCTTATAATGTTTACTCAGTTCATACATCAGGTGTGATTTAAAGTTATGATAATAAAAACCATAGCTTTTAACATGACTCTCCTTTTATTTCTTGGTTGACATTTGAAGTATCTACGTGTAAAGACTATTATCGCACCCAGCACAGAGAGGATCTCAGGGGATCTTGAAGATAATGAGTATCCTTTGTATATCATTGCAAACGACTGTGTTTCTGTTAAATGTGGTTCTTATATTGTACACATTACCATCTCCGTAGATGATATAAGGGGGAACAACACTTTACATATAATAATGTCTGGTTAATGCTCTGACCAACTTAAACTTCTTAGACTATACGTGGACATCTATAGTATGTGCAACCAACAATTATAAAAAGGGAATTCTTCTAATATTTGAACCATTTCAACACAAGTTTTACTAATACGAGTAGGTTGAATGCATATAAGTAGGTATTTATGACGGTTCTCATTAAGTTAATATTTTAAAAACAATTCATTTTTCAACAGTTTGCCATTGCTGTCATTGTTTGAGTGCTATGCTTATTTTTCAAGCTTTTAAATTTTTTTTTTCATGAAAAATTAATTTATCATCACACCGAATCTTGCTAGCTCTTAGGCGGGTTTGCAATGTACCCAATTTTCAGAATAACTTTTATCTAATTATGCATTAGCGGAGCAACCGGTTCGTAGGATAAAGTTTTGGAGTCAAGAACTTTTTTTAATATCTATTTATACGTTTATATTATCCTATATACGTTTTATTAATCGTAAATAAATCCGTATTTGTAAATAACGCAATGTATAAGTTTTACATATTAGAAAACAAACGAATTACGAAATTCGAAACATATACATTACAATTCAAAAACTTGAGTTTATGTTGAGTTTGGAGTTTCTAACCAAAAGTCGACTATTTGGGATCAAAGTGGCCAGTTCTAGTAAACGTCAAATTCCAATGTAAGGGCCTAATAGTATAAAATTACATACTGCGTGATACAACATTTTTGGTGTGTCGAAGTTTGTCTATAATTGATTTGAAGAGGATATATATTATAATATTTCCCTCATATCTTAAAAAATACATTGAAACTTTTTAAGTACTAAAAATGTATGTACATTTAAGACCTAAAATTTTGTTTATGTTTATAATAATACCTTATATATAATACCAAACCCTTATTGCTTTTAATTCCTTACATTATAACATAGTAATGTCAAAAATCCATTGTCCAAGCTAGCTAGAAAACTCTTTAGGAATAAAACAACATTATTTCTACCATAAAATTACCTTTATCCTTGGCCGCTTAGTAAAATTTGAAAAGCAATCGCATCGTATACGTTACGAAATACCCTAATCTCTACAGACTCCAGACTGACATAATTAATAATACACAGATTTGTTTCCCAATAAAAAATAAAAATATGTTTAAACAATTAATAAAAAGATTTTTTAAAGTTTTTTATTTTATTTTATGCATATTGCTTTTCATAAAAAAAAAATATACTTAAGACTTTTTTAAGAATACAAGTGAAAACGTTCATAAGGGACATTGATTTTTTAGCACTACATTGTACGCCACTTATATCGTTGCGATTGTGCAAGCTGATGACGATATGTCAAAGATATTATTCATCAAGAACACACCTCGAGGTTGAGGCACATAAAAATCATGATCTAGCCGCTATGGTTTTTAAATGGAATACTCATCTATATAAAGGGATAAAGGGAAAAGTGGGTTAATTTACGCAATTAGAATATTCTTATCTCTAAGCGTTTTTAAAGGAACTAAATCATATAGCCTACAAATTAGACAATACTCAATTTCACGCAAAAACTCCTAGGGTCTTACAGGTCCACACAGTTCTTTTAATCTACTTTTTAAAACATTTTTATCGTTATCTAATTAGCATCGATTGTCTAATTGCTTATCTATGCGAAAAGTTAAAATGGATTAGTTTCTTTTACTGTACCTTGCAAGTAGAACCATTAATGTCGCTATCGGGCTATTCGTGTAAAACATATAGAAATTAGTGATCAAAATAAAATTAAAATAAAGTGCATTTAGGTGTTACTTAAAATCTATGTGTGCAAGTGTTGCATGCAACATTTACGGCCGGTCTCAATAATTTACAAATAGTTAAACTCCACCATCTACTAGCTTTTCTACATGTTTTTTGACATCTAATTATTTTTTTTTCTCATATATAATTATAAATGGTACATTGAACTAATAACATTAAATATTTATGGACTCTTTTACCCAATGAGATAAACATCTAAATATAATAGATACGAGTACGTTATTTTGAAATAATATAATATTTTAAGCTGAACAGTTTTTTTTTTCTGTTGCTCTGCCTGTCTGTAGACTTGACAGATGGACAATTTTAAGTAGGTACAAAATCCAATCTATTCCACTTTTTCGACAGGCAAGTTTCAACATGACTTCAGTGACAGCTAATATTATAAAAATATGATATCTAATTTAACAAGTTATTGAAGGTACATTATGTTATTGAAACCGGCCATTAAACAGTTTGTCGATGACAAATTCCATTCTATTCTTTTCCATAAAATTTTGTGGCTTTAATAGTTTGAATTGTTCTGTTTTATATTGGTAATAAAGACTTTATTAAAACCAATAATCATGCTATTTATTTTGATGTTACTTACTGAGAGTGATGGCTCGTATGTCCAGTGTGAGCGTCCAATTCTTTTATTACCATTGCATCCCGTACTAAGGATTGCACTAATGTTTTATCACCTGTGCAAAAAAAAATATATATTTTATTTTGGAAGCCCTGATACAACCGTTTAACTGTTTCCTAATCAATTTATCAATATTATTGAGAGTAGTAATGTTATTGTAATTGCACGTCTCCAAGGATGCTGTGCTTTACTTTTACAAAATAAAAATTACGGGAAGCGCCTACACTAAAAACTCTATATTTTTATAACAATGCATTAATATGCTATAATATAAAACCCTGTTAGAACCACTTGACTTTATTATTATATATTATGTCAGGAAACTATTGATTTAAAATGCTATTGAATATGAAGGTCGAAATATTCTTTTATTTTTTACAATAAACATCTGCACGCTTCCAAGGCTGTGCTTTATTTTATATTTTTATGCTATTATCAGATATTAAATAATTGAAACTCAAATCTTCTTTCGACAGTAATAAAGGACATACAATATCGGACATACCTATATTAAGCATTCAAAAGAGGCTTACATTCAGAAAATTATTCGTTTTGCTCGAGTACCTTTAAATTTCGAACACGACATGTTCTTATTTTAATGTTTTGTACGCAAAACGAATCGTTTTCTAAATGAATACGAAATAATAATAAAAAATAACGATAAGCGCCACACACTCAACGGTCTCCACTAGCATCTGCTCCAGCCAAGCACAAACGCCCAGGCCACGGCAAACATCTATATGGCGAACATAAATGTAAGCCATGTGTGGGAATGGAACCCGTATCCGTCAACGCAACAGCCACAATCCAACGCAGCGACCACTTCGCTAACGCGTCGACGAAAATGTTTCAAATTTAACGCATCGTAAGCAAAACGAATCGTTTTCATAATGTAGAAACCGGGCCTTAATTTATGTACTCACAGTAATAGGCGTCGCGGTCTTGCTTCTTGTGCGCGTTGTGTAGCGTGAGCGCACGCGGCCGCAGAGACATCCACTTCCAGCCGGGCCGGCCGGTGCGCGTCAGGAAGTGCACCAGCTGTTCCTCCGCCGACGTGAACGTTTGCTCCGATGTTGATGCATATTCGCAATACACCCTGATAGAATTCATTATAATTGACTTGACTTAATTGTAAGGAAACAACTTTTTCGGATTTTATCGTGGTTTATTAAGTTTTTGATGCCAAACGTTTTGGATATTTTACAGCAAACATGGTCACGAGAGGATTCTCTATATCTCTATATTCGCCAAACCACAGTGAAGCGGTGTGGTAGATTAAGCTCAATCCTTCTTCTACGTGAAGAAAGGGACCTAGGCCCAGCTGTGGGATGTTATAGATTGAATGCCGCTCTATATTTGTAAAATGAATCGTCAAAATGTAGAGGTATACCTGCATTACTTTTGAACGAATGCACAAAATTTAGTAAGTGTTTCCGGTTACCTTAGTGTCGGGAAGGTTTTTAAACTGATAGAGTTAATAGTAATGGACACACCATTTATAAAATGTATATAGTGCAAAATTTATGAACAAATGCAGCAAAAAAATTAAATATTTTTTCCTAAGATCGGCAAACAAGGGTACGGCTCACCTTATAGTAAGCAATTACCATAGCTTATAGACACCTACTACACCAGAAATATCGTAAGGGTGTTGGCGACCCTACCCCCAATACCCCCAGGAGCTCTGGTTACTTTGCTCATCACAGGAACACAACACTGCTTGAAAGCAGTATTATTTAGCTGTGATCTTCTGTAAGGTCGAGGTACTTCCCCAGTCGGGCTGCTCCATATTTAGAGCAGGAATTTTTCTGCTGTGCCCTACTTTAGTTGAAATTAGCAGCACCGTCTAGTAGCTTGTTTAGGAACTAATGATCGACCATGCATATATAGCTGTGATCTTCTTTAAAATCAAGGTACATCCTCAGTCGGGATACTCGAGATATTGAGCAGGATATTTCAAGCTGTGCCCTACCTGAGTACTTAAATTTATATTCAAAGGATATAAAAACTGTAGATTTATCTTCCTAATAAACATGAATAAATAAACTCACCAGTCGGGATGAATTTTCCAGTTATCGCCTTTAAAGTATTCTGTGACTGTGTGAAAAAAATAACAACTTATATTAATATTTATCATCATATATATTAAAACGTTAAAGTTAAGATGTTTGCCTCCCTTTTTCGCAAAAACCTCACAATTACGCCACATAAATTATTTCTTATTTTAGATCATTGCTTGCTCTACCGATATCCACAACAAAAAAAATATTATTGAATTTGTTTTTTTAAATTAATTAATTATTAAAATTATATATATGACGGTTTTAATTTTAAAACAACGTCAACGACGTATATAATGTAACGTGACAGTCGGTAATTTTTTTTCTTATTTAGTGCGAGTTATTCATACGGGTATGATAGGAAATTCGCAAAACATTCGCAATAACATAAAAGTGTGAAGGACCTCCATCTCATGTTGGAACTTGTTTAGTAGGTTTTTTTACAAATACACAGATAGGTATGAGGTTTGAATGATTCAAAACTTCTATTAATAAGAAAATTAAACGCTGCAATGTATGTACGCGCATAAGTTTCGAATGACTGCACCAATTTAAATAATTTTTCTCTTTAAGCGTTATCAGCGTTGTCAGGACACATTAAATATTAAATCATATTAAAAAAAAAATTAAAAAAAGACAATTTATTGACCAATTTTTTTTTCTTTGTTTGTCATTTGTCAAGACAAAGTTTTTATAAAAAAAAAACGAGTGTGATTTAAGCCACATGACTGAAGTAAAACTTTCTATCTCCCACTCAACTTCCGTTCGCTTCGCCCGATCACTCTTCTCGTAACGCTCTCATCACGCATTCACCAGCTTACTCCCGAAGTCAAGCGTGCGTAAGTTTTACTTCAAAAAGTAAAAGCAATCAATATTTTCACCATTCACCTGGTCTGTTGGAGATAAATAAGTTTTAAAGGATATAAGGATACATTGATGTGAGAATTACCATTGATAGGGCTGTGCTTGATCTCCTGCTCGGCCTGCAGCTCGTACATGCCGTACCCGTCCGGCAGCACGGCGGCCAGCGAGTACGGCGTGCCCTCCACTGGGCTGTAGAAGTAGCGCTGCCTCCGAGTCGACACGCGTCGCATGCCATCGTACTGGACTTTCACACCCATCTCAGTCTCCCCCTCGCGCTGCTCTATCATGTCATGTCGCAACTAGTGGACAAAAATAGTATTGTTTATTGTATCCAAGTAATGCTGCCTGCAGATGGACAAGCGGCGCATGCCTTCCTATTAGACCTTTACCACTCATCTCTGTCTCCCCTCCGCGTTGCTCTATCCTCTCATGTTTCAACTGGTTAACGAAAATCATATCTATATTTGTCTATACTGATGATGATGATTCAGCCTATAACATCCCATCTGCTGGGGAAAAGGCTTTTTTCTTCCTACATTATTAAATTAAAAATCTGCCACTATTGGTCGTATATATAGTCTTATTATTTTAAATACGCGTTGGCGTTTCAGTCACAGCACTGTTCTGTGGCTGTTGCGCTGGCGGTTGCGTGTTCGATCCCCGCACATTACCATACAGATGCCATGAGATGATGTGTACACCTGACAGCGATCGTTACTCATAGTATATAGCTTATCTGGCAATCCGCATTGGTGGATTAAGCTCTAATCCTTCTCCTACATGGGGAAAGAGACCTATGCGCAGTAGTGGAAGATTACAAGTAATAGCAAGCGATATTTTAAATAATTTTTAACTCAGTCTTTCAAGACAGATTCTTGTTCATCAGATACAAGGCCATATTGGCCATTAGTAATTAATGAGAAAGTATTATAATATTATTATTAATACTAGCGACCCGCCCCGGCTTCGCACGGGTGCAATACTAATACTAAATATACTACAGAATGTCTTTATTTATAGTGTGAAGCTAGCTTATAGCATGGTTATTAAGTTAATAACAACATAATATGCGTCGTAAGATTACACGTTGTTACAGAATGCGTTGAAGAAATAAAGGTTCACTACTCGTTCTCCGTAGGTGATAGCGTGATAATATGTAGCCTATATGTTGACCCGATTTCATAATATTATTCGTGCCAAATTTGAAGTAAATCCATGCAGTACTTTTTGAGTTTATCCCGGACATACATACAGACAAACAGACAAACAGACAAAAATTCTAAAAATTATATTTTTGGCTTCGGTATCGATTGTAAATCACACCCCAAGTATTCTTTAAAAAAAATATTCAATGTACAGTTTTGACTTCCTTACCATTTCATTATATGTATAGATAATTAATGTATTTAAATCTACCATAATATTTAAGTATTCGAATACATTGAATTTATATTTAATTATGACCATATACGAAGTCTTAGTATCTAGTTTTAATTTTGTAAAATTAATGCAATAGTCATATATTTGTAATATACTTACATCAAGAAGAAGAGATGTTAGATTGACTCGAGGATTGTCTTCTGAGTCAACTAGAAGCTCTACGTCTGTTATATCGACGCTGGAGTACAGAGGTCGTAGCGTTTCCGTGTACTGTAGTGAAGAACGGAAGACACATTAATAACTAAATATATTAGTTTTTGTCTAATACAAGTTTTTACAGTCGATTTGTGTTAAGAAAATAGTGATTTATTGCTGTCGAGAGCGCTTGATTGAAGAGTTAACTTCCACTGATAAAATTTGAAGACGTCGTTCTAATTTACTATGATTTAGTTGATCAAGGGGCGTGAGCTTGATAACAGAGATAAATCATTATTTTCTTAACGATAGGTATAAGTCTAATCAAACAAGTAAATCAATAATTTTTTCTTTCTTACCTCCTCATTGGTGTGCTGAAACAAAATAATTATAAAATTATTATTTGAACCAAAGTTCGTGTTTAATAAATTTTATTAAATCAAAGTAAAAGAAACTTACCAAAGGCCTTAGATCAGGATGATACAAAACATGCCCGTTGTTATCCACCATAAATGAGTATCCATTTACGCCTAACTGTAAAAAATATTTTTCGATTAATGATTATATTACCCTATATAATTAAAATTTAGTTTCTAATGCTTGTTTTTTTACATTCAAAGTTGACTTTATGAAAGTTTAGTTTTTTAAACATATGTATTGAAGTTTACTCCTTAAAAACCGATTTTCATATAAGGCCCTCAGTACGGAAAAAATATGAGGAAAAATCTACTAAATGAATAACCTCGTTACGTTTTTGTGCACCATCTCCAACCCAATATTTGATTCGTTTATTTACTATTTGATATGGTATTTATATTTTTCTTAGACTAGTAAGCCTTTTTTATGCCTGTTTAGACAGTCAATCTGAAGGAGTAAACTCCAGTCATGCGTCGAAGGTGACACACACATTTTTTTAAATTATTGTTTAGTTATATCTACGATTTTATTTTTTGTGTTACCCACACATTAGGGATTCTAAACATTTTTGAATATCATATCAATCTCCGACACGGTCAGTCGGAGACGCCGGTTCGAACCCCGCTGGAGCGATCAATTTTTGATATGATATTCAAAAATATTGTTTAGTTGTCTAGTAACGTACAGTATAATGGGAGAGTAGAAGATATGTGAGCTATTTGTATGTGAAAAAATGTCGATCAATTAAATTTTATTTTGCTAGCCAAAATTGAACCTTATATGGTGGCACGAGCTTCTTAATTTGATCGACAGGAACGTCGGTACCAACTACTCCGAGTAAGTTGGCTTCTCTTTGCTGAAAAAGACACATTTAATCAGTAAGACTTTTCTTACTCATATCTTAAAAAGATAGAACAATTTTTAATAGATAAAAGATATGTACCGTACGATTTCTCCTGTCGAAAATTGGAACTGAGACGGATGTCATCAATTGCCCCATACCGTCATCGTCCAGACTGCTGCTCTGTTTTGTGCAATAAATTTCCAACCATCAATTTTTAATTTGGTTTTTGACGAATAAGGTAAAATAAATTGGATAAAAGAAATAAATTGGTGGTATTTTGTATGCAGAATGTTGAGTGGTGAGTTAACAAATCAGAAACAAGTTTTTATAGAATCAATATCTTTACAAAGATATTATTAACGTAGAGAGCAACTGTATTTTCGAGGAAATAACCATAACTAGTATGCGTGAGTATGTTAAATAAGTGATCACTGGCGCATAATTGGAGCGATAGAAAAAATTAATTAACAACAGATATGACAGGAGTCAGGGACGGAGTGGAGATAATGGGGGAGAGAAGATGTTGTTGGCTTCTTATGTTATGTAATATTTACCCTTCCACCGACATAAACGGGGCTCCAGTGCACTGGGTGTATGGTTTGGTACATGACCATCGGTCGTGCCAGCACTTCCATGAAGTGGAGCACTTTACCACGAATCTCCCCGTGGTCATTGATTGTAACGTGGAAACCTTATAACAATAAAAATATTTTTAAGGCATATAATTAAAAATGTAGTACTTTCATTTACTTCTTTCGGCAATAAGAAAGCCATTTCAAAACAATTGATCGATTTTCCTTTAAATTTAACCAAAGATGGTAAGTTAAATTTGAAGAGCGTCATCTAAAATGGTCTATATATCTAACCTAGCCTTACCTTAAACAACCTACACGTCTTACTAACCTTTATTTGTGCAAGCCATGTCCATCATATTATGGCCGGAAGCCGCATCTCCCCCCACACGATAAGTGAAGATGCGCACAGGCATATGCGGCCAGTTCCATGTACGGAACACGGCCTTTACTCCCCCTGCACCGCCGCCCGCCCCCACCACTGCTATCGCTTGGTTACACTGACATCCTTGACCAGTGCGGTTATACTGTGTGTACACATAAAATTACATTGAAGTAACATTAATAATGGTAAAAAGTTATTTTAGAATTTTCATAATTATAACTCGTATCTTACACTTTAAGTCAGGTAAATCTTGTTGTACTAATCGTTTAAACCTATTGTATATTAATAGCAATACTTTAAGATCACAATGTATCGATAAAAAAGGTCAACGAGACTAAGAGTTAACGTTCTATACAAAAGAGTTTTTATACCCGTTGGAGTATCGCAAAGGCCGTGGTGAGAGCGCCGGTGAGGTTGGCAGCGCCACCTGACGCCTCAGATGCCCACAGCGCACTTTTCAACTCCCGTATAGTTTCAGGTACAGCCTGAAAGACGTGATTTAACAATATCTTTTCCTATAGATAGAGATCCTATCTATAGACAAAATAATGTGTTTAGTATTTTTTTAAATAGCAGGCAGGAAGATTTTTTTTAATAATTGTATATAATGTTCTAGGTATATTATTATTTAATTTATTATCTTTCTAAAGAATCTACGACAATTACCAAAAGAAAGTGAAACTGTACTATCTTGTAGTAATAATCTCAATGAAAACAAAATCAGGCAATTTTATAATTAATTATATTGTTGGGGTATGTATAACTAAAAAGACATTGTCACATAAATGGGACTTCGTAACTTCGGACCAGCTCGATTGTATATTTAGACTGTACTAGTAAAATAATGAAAAAGCTTTGATTTTATTCGTAAAAAAGTGCCTTATATGTTTTTTTTTCTGTTAACTTTAAACGCTGATTAGGAGAGAATGCCACTAGGCACTAATTCCGTTATTCTTCCAACTGTTTTATTTGAAAATGTTTGTTCATAAAGTTTTTAAATAAATAAATCGATTACATATTATTTTTAACGTAAAAGTAAGTTTGTTGGTACTAGAGAGCCTCTATAATAGCCGAGAGTATTCCCTCCCCCTGTGAAGGTTAAAAAAACTTGAGAGGGCCAAGGATTAATGTAACGAATCCATTTTGATGTATTGCTCGGTTATGTGTATTAATAAAATATATAATTTCATAATTTATTACAGTTATATGGAAGAGTTACTACAATATTGCATTTAAATATTTATTTGATAGAAAGTTATTTATTTATATTGTTAAGATAATTAATTAAATCAACACATGTGGAAACTTTCGTTTCACGTGGGACTTCTTTAGCAGAAAATATTTACAAAATCTTTAAATTTACTCTAGTATGTAATCTTTCTATACATCTTTAAGTCTATTGATAATCGACTACATCAGAGTATTAATTTTTTGTATTCGTTATGTTTTGTTGGTATTGCTAAAGAAAAAAAAAAAGATATATTCACGAAATAAAAATAGGGCAGTACAAAGTTCGCCAGTTCAGATAGTAAGATATAAAAATGTCCACAAAATTTTGGAATATACAAAAACATTCATTAATATCGTGTATATTCTACAATTAGTGCTTGTATTTTGATTCTTTAAATCTGTAGGTATTATTTGCAATGTCAGTACAAAGTTTCCTTTTATAGAGTTAGCTATATTTCTCATTAGATTACCATCCATATAGTAAAATATATTTTTCATGTAGTGCATTGGGGTTCAACACTTAATTATTATTCTTAAGAGCCATTTCACAATTATACGCTCTGCGAGTTTAGGTAAATTTGGTCGCATCGGGCGAATCGTACGAGCCGCGCGATCTTTGTGCTAGTGAGTATAGTGTGACAACCAAAAGACCATCTTGATCATTTTCTAATGTATAATAAAAATTAATAACTATGGTATAAAATGTTTTTTACATAATTAATTTGTTAAAAATTTCAAGTATGTTATATAACAACAGTCAATAAATTTAAAATAAAAATAAAAAATCAATTTTATGAAACAATTTTTTTTTAATTGATTTAGTTTTTTCAGTTTACGAATGAATCTAATATTTACGATATGAATAAAATAGAATTTTATGACATCGACACCGACAAACATATTAAATAACAAATAACAAGACAAACAGATTGAAATGCCTATTTGTATTGATAGTGTGAGAAAAGAAAATTAAATTATACATTTGTTTACAGAAATTATCATTATATTATTTTACAGTCATTTTCGTAATATGGTTTTATTTTTATGAAAGTATCAAATACGGTTTATCACACTATAACAACAGGCGCTTGGCGCGTTTGAGCGAAAGAGACGGCTGCGCAGAATTTGGCGTGGACCTTACCTCTAAGAGCGCTAGCGCTCGACTGATTTACTGGGCTTGATGTGTAGTAATATATACTATATTTTTATTATTTAATATAAAATGTATTAAAAATAATCACATCTTTTAATTATTATTTTTTTATTCCTTAATGATGTAAGTTTACTTTGATGAAGATAGTTCGTTAAAATTTCTTAGTTTTCTAAGAGCAATATCGCTTTTAAAATTGTACTTATATGGAAAATATTCGTAACTTTAAATTTTTTTTATCGTTTAATAGAGATACAAATGGAATAAAAATCTATAATAGTGTGCAACAAAATTATATTCCACATATTATGATATTTTTTAAAAATGGTTTCAACGTAGAGGTTATTGAAAAGTAGGACTTCAAAGTATACATTGCGACCGTTTACCTAGGGAGGAGGCTGATGAAAAGGTTAATAATTTTATACACATAATATAAATCTAAATTCTGATCCGACTATGGACTACAACAAAGGTTGCTTTATTATATTTCAAGAATATAAATTACATTATTGCATCCAACACTGAGATTATTGACGTCTTAATATTACAATTTCGCAGATTGTTACCGATTTTTGTGAAATGGCTCTTAATACATAAATCAAAAATTCCTATAATTTATCTTTTCTTCTTATGTCTGCCAATATCACAATTTGTCTTTTTGAAACTCCATTCTTTGGTAACAACTAACAATACCGATTTAAAACGTTTTACATTGCACACCTCCAAGGAGGCTGTACTTTATTCTCACAAAATGAAAAATACGGGAAGCGCTTACTCTTAAACCTCTATATTTTTATAGCAATGCATTAATATGCTATAAAATATACACTTATATACAGAATACACATCAAGCTAAAAATTAAATATCGTTTGAAATATTTTTTGAATACTATTTATATTATAATAAAAAGAATCGATTAAATACATTTTATGTTGGGCATATTATAATATTAAATCATACTTTTCACTGAAAATCGATAAAAACTAATTCACTCAAAAACTATAAATCCGATCCGATTTATTTGCAGCTGTCACGATAACGCTATGAAATCGACTGGAAAAAGATAAAAGAAAATGAATACTTTGTACGAAACCGACGTTCCTTAAAAGAAAAAATTATAATATCAAGTTACCGTTGAAATTAGTACGCAGTTTTGATTTAGTTTATCTCAATTTTTTTCTTCAACATATTGCAACTATTGACCGCGACTTCATTCACATATAAAGTTTTAATATTTTAGGTTCTAAATGATTTATAAAGATGAAACATACACCAGTTTTTAAGTTAGACCTAAACCGCATCAAATTTTATTTAGGAGTTTTTGAAAGAAAACCGAAAGTAACGAATTTTAAAATTAATATTTTTAGCTTCTATTGGCCCCATGAAGATATTTCATACATTGTTTTTAAACATCTATGTACAGATATACACCAGTTATAGTTTTACTTTCGGTACAGATAATCGCTTAATATTTTTATACGGAACTTCTGTAAGCTAACTGAAAAAAAAAATTTATACACAATACCAATACACGTGTACAACCAAAACTATTAGAAGAAGAAAATAGCAGAAAACTGTTCCTGCAGTTTTGCAAAGAAATTGCTGTACTTGTAAATAATAGAAATAGGACTTAAAAAATTATGTTTTTTAAATATTGTACATATATTTACATAAACATATAGTTATAGTTAGTATAAGTAATATAAGGAATAGTTATAAGTTTTGTAATTATTAAAAAATTGATTTGTAAAAATCGATGCCTAATTGAAAATTTGTAAATAGACATAAACGGTCTCCATAGTGTTAAGCATGTATGTATAAGTTTAATTGTAAAAAATATAATATTGTAGCAATAAGGGAAAAAAAAGAATACATAAATAAATATATATATGCTCCCTCCCTATGTCACTCCCCCCTGGTGTGTTGCACACAGTGCGAATAGTTTAGATTTAGATTTGCCTTATTTGTATTGAGGGGAAATACCCCATAATGAATGAATGTGGACGGATGAAAGAAGAAATTGGTATGCAGAATGTCTGTGGAATAAAAGCGAGAAGTATGACAAAGAGGACTAGCTTAAGTAATATAGTAAATTTGTAAAAAAGGACTCCGAAAAATAAAAATCGGAGGCGTACGAAAAAAAAAAAAAAAAAAATACACGTGTACATTTTAGTTAACGTTCGTATACTTACGCGGAAAAGCATTACACATATAATCGCGCACGGTGTCTCAGACCGAGATAAGACTAAATCTAAAATAAATAAAAATTATTAATTCGTCGGTCTGTGAGACCGTTGCGCGAGAATATGAAGGCTAATCAATAGAACGTCTCTTCAAATGTTGGCCACATACTTGTCAGTAAAGGAAACACATAGCATTGCAGTAGTCATAGTACATTGTCGTGGATAAAACCACACGGTTTGTTTAGTATATGTATTGCATATTCGGTAGTATCAAAAGTAATACTATTTAATATTCCATAATTCATGTTTGGTAATACCCGCCGACGTGTCGAACTTGTCATTTCGAATACTAGTCGTGTGTGGAAGTCGAAGCGAACTTTCCAACTTGGCCGATAAGGGTGCTTGTCACGAAAGTCACGAGCTAGCCCACTCTTCTACGTGGATTTTATCTCAAAACTTTACAATTTTATGAAAGGTCGAAGTAAAGCTAAGTGAAAATCAGTTACTCTGTCACTTTAAATACATCTTTACTGTTATTACGATATCATTAGAATATGGGTCGATCATTATTTTCCAAACAAGTTTTTAGAGGCAGCTGCTAGGTATAAGCTGTAAACAGTACTTACAGTATTGTTCGAATTAATGTGAACACATCAACATTTTTCACAATTTAACTTTTTTTCACAGTTGGCAATACTTTTATGTCAAAGGAGCGGCCATTTTGTTTTACTGTTTTGTCAGTCAGTAATTGGTCAGTAAGTAATAGCATATAACAAGGTACAGACGCGTTGCATTTGTTGTTTTTGCGAATTATTGTATTTTGAGTGAACTAAGGCTTTATTTGCTTTTTATTTGTGAAGATGGATATTACTCCCAAAAAGCGTACTAAAATTGTGACTTTGAATGAACACACCTCCATGACTCAAAGAGATATTGCCAAGGAGTGTGGTGTAAGTTTAGGAGCTGTCAACAAAATTTTGCAACAGAAAAGGGACACTGGGACGATTGAAGTAAACAGAAAAGGGAAATGTGGAAGGAAAAGAAAGACAACAGCAAGGGACGAAGTTTTTTTAATTAGAGAAAGTAAATTAAACCCTAGGAAAACCAGCCAAGACCTTCAGCAAGACTTAGCACACGCTGGAGTTATTATTCATGACTCCACCGTACGAAAACGACTCATTGAAGGGGGAAGAAAAACAATTAGACCTCAAAAAAAACAGTTACTGACTGCTGCTATGATGAAAAAACGATATGATTGGGCAAAGAAATATGTGAGCTGGACTGTTGAAGATTGGAGAAAAGTGTTGTTCTCAGATGAGAGCCATTTTTTGGTACAAGGACAGCGATCTCGTTTCGTTAGAAAAAGTGACAACGAAAAGATTACGGCAGCTCATATTGATCAAGCTGTTAAACATCCATTAAAGAAGATGTTTTGGGGCTGCTTTTCTTATAAAGGTACCGGATGCCTTGTGCCAATTGAAGGGATGATGAACTCGCAAAAATACAGAGACTTGCTAGAACAAAGATTGGAAGTTGAACTAAGAAAAGTTGATGCTAACGGTCAAGAAGTTTTTCAACAAGATTCGGCTCCATGCCACGTGTCCAAGATCATGAAGAAATATTTCAAGGACAACAATATATCATGCCTTGAATGGCCAGGGAACTCGCCGGACCTTAATCCCATTGAAAATCTGTGGGCTATTGTAAAAGCTAGACTTCGTAAAATGGATTGCACAACAAAAACAAAACTAATTGAGGCTGTAATCCATACATGGTTTCGAGACCAGCAAATAAAAGAAAACTGTAAAAAACTTGTCGATTCCATGCCAAAACGTGTTGAAGAAGTTATAAAAGCCAAAGGGGGACACATTTTCTATTAAAACAATTTAAATTGTATTCATTTCTCTATTTTTTTTGTCTTATGACTAATAAATGTTGATTTTTTCAAATTATCATTTGTGTTCACATTAATTCGAACAATACTGTATAAAGGAGTGCGTTGAAGCGTGCAATTTTTTTTTTTTTTTTTAATCTTTATCCAAATCTTAATTTATCTTAATCTTAAATTATCTCAATTGATGTTATTAGTAGTTTTCATACATTTAGTAATAATAATGGTCGTCTAGTGGTTGAAATTCGACCACAATTAATATCGATTATAAGTTTGAACATGAGGTTCTGTTGTCAAAGGCAATACTTCTATGATAATAAACAAAGGAGGGATATATGCGTGTGTGTGTCAAATGAGTACGCGGTAGTGTGTGTAATGTTTATTTTATTAATTTAATATAATAAATTGCATTCTACACTTCCTCTCTATATAAACTATAAGTGTGCGAAATTTCATACTCCTGCGTTCGCGCAATTTTCGTAAAAAGGGGTACAAAGTTTTTGCTTCACGTATTAATATAAAGATGAGTACTTAATTCAAATCATCTTACTTGTAAATGACACAGTAACCGTGTATGCATAATAAAGTCAATTTTTTTAACATATATAAATAAAATATTAAAAATTGACAACGCTTTGTTATCACAAATTTCTGTCATACAAATCAGAGATGTTTTTATATATGCGTATACTTCACGTCACTTCAAGATTAATAAACTACATATATACTTTTAAGGATCCACGCAAGATTTTTGTCGAAGGCTGGCTTATCCAGCGGTGGACTGCGGACAATCTTTAGCCAATGAAGCGAAATATATACTTTTATTACATACATTTTTACAAAGCTTTTGCCCGCGAATTCGACAGCGTTTTTTATTTTTTAGGATATTAATTTTGCGAATAAATACACTTCTTCAATTGCTTGATGCGTTTTATTCCCGATAAAAAGTAATTTTGTCCTTTCTCGAGCTTTAATTAAATGTTGTATCAAATTTCATTAAAATTTGTCAAGTGGTTTAGGCGAAGAAGTGTAACAGACAGACCCAGTTACTTTCGCATTTACAATATTACTAGAGATTATTAAAACTATGTATCTTCAAAGAAAAAATATAGTTTAGAAACCATAAATTTTGTCGAGGAATATAAGAGCTAACTTTTCACTTAATACAAGCGATGTCTTATGGTTTTCAAACTTCACCGTCACTGTGGGTGAAGCGACTGAAAAGTTGGCGAATTTAATGAGATGTTTTGAGAATATATTTATGTATTCATAAGGCGAAAAAAAGAAAAAGAAGAAAGTAGCAACAACTTAGTTGAAACGAGTAATTAATTAATAAACGTTTCTTTTTTCAACTTTTTTTAATTAAGGTGCTTATATTATATAACTATTTTTACATAAATAATTAAATTTTAAATGAAAAAGCAAATCTAAAAGTGTTTAAAAGTAAATTAGCAAGTAAATGAGTATTAAAAATCAATGAATAAAAATTACCATTATTTTTTAATACGCGATTACTAACATTTTTATTATAATTATATATTTTATATAAATATAATGTAAGTATTTAAATGTACATAATTTGTGAGTTATTGCATCAATTGATTTTTTTGTGTGTGTTCGTTTTTGTATTACTCGTAGTAGTGACAAGTTTTATGATGTATAGAAAATAAAAAAATAAATAATTGCTGTCCGTTTGCCTAGTTATTCACAGATTAGTTATACATGTATTAAATTAAAACAAATTTGTGTCAATTTCCAGAATGTTTTCTTATTTGTACAATTGTACAGACATAACGAACCTAAAAAGACTTTGGTCCTTTTCCTTCCATATTATCTGGTTTAACAAAAGGTTCGTTTGTTCGACCGTTGTTGTTTAGTACATTATATAAAAATGAACCTATATCATTATTTGAGTGAAAAAGATTTAATCTATTTTAGCATTTTCCAAAAGTCTGATATACTGTTTTAGTCTGCGCTATATTTTACATTACCTACGCTAAACTGCAAATGCCTCTGTATTATCATTTATCTATATGAACGGATTGCCGAGTTCACCAAGTTTTCATATAGAGACGACTGTCGATGAATACCGACGGAAGGCAAGGTAACCGACGTGACAAGAATTGGAACCAGAAGGATCAGAACAGCAGACCGCTACTTATAGTATGATTATCTAATGTTAAATTCGAATGTTAAAGTTGAATTGTATTTAAATTTACAAATTTAAATTTCGAGAACCAAATAAACACGAATCACTTTAATTACTAGTAATTAAGCTTACTAAACACAGAGTCAATCACGGAAAAATTCACATTTTATTTCAAACTAATCTGTAAAAAAAATTGAAAAAGTAATTTTTATGACGTACTTTATTATAAAATATATGACGACGCGTTGGCGCAACGCTCACAGCACTGGTTTGTGGCTGTTGCGTTGGCGGTTGGGGATTCGATCTCCGCACACAACAAACATTTATATTGGTAATAAAGATGTTTGCCGTGGTCGGGGTATTTGTGCAGTCTTTGTGGGTCTCCCCACCGTGCCTCGGAGAGCATTTTAAGCCTTCGGTCCTGTTTGTTATCATATACACCTGCTAGCGATCGTTACTCATAGTAGGGAATATATCCGTCAACTTGCATTGGAGCAGCGTAGTGGATTAAGCTCTGTCCTAGATGGGGAAAGTAGATACAGGATATTACAGGCTGAAGCATGAAGTGTATAAAATTATAATCTACTACACACGGTTACCTTTTTTGTTTTACAATATCTCCACATAGATTTGAATACCATCTTGAACTTAAAATGTATTGGCATTATTATTTATTTTATTTATTTATTAAATTTTATTGCACACACAAAAAGAAGATACATTTTAGAACGATTAGATACAAAAACAAATAATGTATGCAAAGGCGGCCTTATCCCTTATAGCGATCTCTTCCGTAACCTTTAATAAAAGTATTATATGAAAAATATGTCGGTAATAGGTAGCGCGCAATCAACAACGCAAGTTTATTACACATAATTAAATCAATTTATAATACTAATTTGTATTAACTGATATTAATTTAAAATTATTAATTTGTATTAACTGATGATAGATATACATAACGTTGACTAGCCCGTTCGCGAAGTTTGTGGCCATGCTTTCTGTTCCGCGAGTTTCGGGTCGATTCTCGCCCGAGTCTGCGTGTAATATTTATATATTATGTATTATTTCTGTGTATATTTATCAAAACAAAAAATATTTAGCTATAACAGTCGGCTGTTATCTATAACACAAGCATTAAGTTTTATACTTTAGGAACAGATGACCATGTGTTTATGTTATATATTTATATAAAAAAAAGAATTATTAATATTTTCTACGACAGAGGCAGTGTCCTGCGAAGCTAAAGCTAACCAATTACAAGTCTTGACGTGTAATACTTCTTGCATGGTACTGCACTCGTATATTTGAAATGTTAAGTAAAAGTAGCTTCACATGAAAATTTAAAAATATCTTTTAGTTTTCACGACGCACTTGTTTCTAGTGCTTTCTAAAATGAATTTTAGGAACTTTTATCTTTAAAAATTTTTGACATAGCATTAGAAGTGATTTAAAAATAGACAAATTTCGAGCTTGACGACAATTTTCACACTTGAATCTTGTTATGCAGTTGAAATACGTGTAATAATTTATAATTAATTTATATTTTTTTAGATTGGAAGAATTTCCCAGCCTGAAGTAAATCACGCCTGAAGAAACGTATGTATGTATGTATTCCGCTCTAAAAAATACACGCTTCCCTTGGAATAACGTAATATATGGGATAACATAAACTTTCTACGAGAACGAAATCACAAACAAGAGCTAGTAGTCCATAAACTCACTCAAGCGCGTTCAATCAAACCATCTCTTCAGTTTTCTAAATGCATTGTTAACATTTAATTTTGAAAAAAGCAAAGCGTTTCATTTGTTTTGAAATTTTAACTAAGAAAGCTTGCTTGAATGATAATGTATATATGTATAGATAATATAGTTTCAGAACATCATAGACTCAATTGAAGACTAAATTGATGTACCGGAGTTACGAAATTACATTATTTGTGTCCCTTTTTTAATGGATCTGTACATTAAAGTTCTTTTGATTTAATCCATTAGGGACGTACACACTACGGCCAGATGTGTATCGGGCCTAGCACGCGATCCGTGCATTTGCTTCATACTTTCCTAAAAATTTCAACGAAGCATTATTCTTTATTTTTAACGAATCTCAACTGGTTTTATTTAACAGTAGAAATAATACCTAGTTAATTTGTTTGTATTGAAGTAAAACTTCTTTACGCCCGCTTGAACGGCATTTGAGAGGGAGATATAAGTTAATGAAGATAGAAAGAGAGAGAGTTACGTTTCGTAAGTTTTACTTCAGTCGCGTGATCTAAAGCACACTCGTTTTTTTATATGATATATATAACTTTTATATTTTTCTAGATGATCCGGTGACCTTTGTAAATAATAATAACCTTGTCCTGACTACAACGAAAAAAAAAATCATTTATTGTAGTCGTACACAAGTTATGAACGTACATACACTTTTGCGATTTTTGGTTAAAAATTAATAATCTTCTATAAATATAAAAATGAATTGATCCAATTGACATTCAAATATCAAACTCCAATAAAATTAATCTAAAGTTAATGAGATTTAACACAAAAAAAAAAATAGAAATCATTACTATAAAGCATAATTTTACAATTTCATTAAGCTTTAATATGCGTCTAAAATTTCTCAACGTGAAATTCAGAAAGGATTTATAAAGCGAGATCAAAGACTCGCTCTTCTTTATAGTACCTCTATATCCATCCTACGCAATGATGAATTCCACGTGTATGTAAATTATTATCGGTCTCATCCTGCGAATATGTTTACGTGAGCGATTTGACTACGTCTATTTACCGAGCTCGATTGATTTAATAACAACTGAGGAAAATATTATACGTCTAAGTTATATTTAATGTCCCTACATATATTTTTTTTATATGTTACATTTTATTCACGACAAGTGAGAATTTTAAAAATAGATATTTTTTGGCATTTATCATGTGGTAAAGAGCTACTTATACTTTACGCCTTTAAATGTCAAGTACAAAACGGTAATATTAATAGCATCATCTCTTAAATTAAATGTTTCTTCTAGAATAAAATCTATTAATTTCTATTTACATACCTGGGCTAAAATTTTCGTATAGCAGGGATGCAACTCATTCACAGAATCATTGTATTTGTACACGTTAACAAAGTCGTTGGGGCCGAGTGTATCGAGCAGAGCCGATACTGTAGCCTTCGCGAGGCGGCGGTACGACGAGCCGAGGTCGTCGGAGTCGTCTAATAGGATCACGAGGTCTTTAGGCGAGGTAGCGGCTTCGACGAACCAGTTCGACGACCTGAAGTCGTAGAAATCGCGTGCGTGGTGCGAGTAACCGTCCTCCGGTGGCCAAGACATCGCTAATAGGAAAACGATACAGAGATTAGACTTGTTAAATCAAATTAATTCACATCAGGCGTACATACGCGTGACATAATTTCATTTTATATAAAGTGTATAGAGGCTCTATATGCGGATATACAGGCTACTGTGTGCAAAAAAAATTATAATAAAACAAATTGTTCAAGTAACATATGCATGTACCTGGGTAACGTCTCATGAAGCCAGTGGATGAGGCGTAGTACTGCCACGAGAGGGTTGGGTCGATTTCATAATTGTTCACAAAAAGAGGATCTAAGTGTTCGGACCATGCAATCTGGTTTTGTACCTCGCCATCTGTAAAAAACAAAGCAAAATAACGTCACGCAGCAATATAAAATTGTATAACGTAATTGAAATTCTAAAATAAAAATATTATCATTCAAATTATATTCTGTAATTTTAAGAACATGTATAATTTGGTTGGTAAAAATCACAAATATTTAGATAATAATTTGGAAAGGCCAAAATATTTAAAGGATAAAATATGTGAATTAACATGTTAGGCAGTCACAGGAACAAATCAAAGTTAGTACCGCTGCTATTTAAACTGCTCAATTGGGGTAATAACTGTTGGGGTTAGCGGTGTAAGAACCATGCACATATTGTAAAAATCTGAGATAAATGTATTCGTCAACTCACGATGGAGTCTTATGAGGGAAAAACTTTATCCCTTCTTCATCAAAGAAAGTATTTTGGCCTAGAATAAGAGAAATTAGGGACGATTGAAATATAGATACAACGGCATAACTGCATTATACAGCTTTTTTAAATCGACTTCAAAAAAAGGATGAGGTTCTCAATTCAACTATATTTTTTTATTTATATAATATTACCTCTGAACTTTTGACTATGAGGACCAATTCCGATGTTTGAAAGTTGGTGCGCGTCATGTGGTTATATTTAAATTTAATTGAGATCTGACTAGTAATTTGAGTTTTTTGATTTTGAGTCAACTCTAATAATGCGTATTTACTCGACAATTTTTTCACATCAAAGATTATATCTGTCAATAAAAAATGAATTGTTTCGTGTTTATATAAAAACAAAAATACAATTCCAGTAAGTAAATTTCGAACAATGAAGCATTTAAAAAAGAACTATGAAAATGAATTTATCTTCCATTAGCATCGGAAAAATATTTTTTACATAACGACTATGGCTTACAACGCATACCATCGCTATATCGAACTGATGACCCACTTTCGAAACAGGCGTTATATTTATATGTTATGTAAAACAAGAAAACAATAATTTATAAAATCACTTTCTACTTTATTGTACTAAGGGTAATATATAAAACGTTGTAGACGTGAAAAAATTCTGTCTTACAAATTAAAAAACAAATATCCGGTCCGCTTTAACCTTTTTTTAGAGAATACAGAGGTTTTTACGATCCTTTTGAATTACAATACAAGACTATGTTTTTCTGGTTTCTCAACATAGCCAGTTAATCCAACAACTCACTTTTTGACTTGTAGAAATTTTTATGTTATCGATTAATGAAACCATAGGGTGAACTGTAATTCCAGTAAAATAACGTTGATAAGGTTCTTGAACTAAAAAAGTAATTGTTTATAAAATTGTTCTGATATATAGCGCCTATATAAGAAGGTGAATTAAAAATAAAGTTTGACGGCTGTCAATCCGTATCTAGCAATGGTTGTTTTACTACAAAAATAAACCTATTTCTCGACTACGACAAAACACCCACCAAGATGTTAAGTTTTTTAACTTTAATCAAATTCGAAACTGGAAAGAATGATTTTACTATATTAGTTCTTGTCCGGGGTATCTTTGACGGCCATATAGACTTGAGAGAACTACGCATCATTAACTTGATCTGTTCATCTTTCTGGTAACCGATGACTACCCCTTCGGTGTTCTCAATCACAATATTTTTCCAAACTTTAGTTAACTCTTCATGTGATCCCCTTCGCCCCTTCGCTTCGAGGGATCGCCCCATGTGATCTAAGCACTTAAGAATGAATTTAGACCATGTGAGTCTTTTTTGGATAAGGTTAGGTTTGACCGATTGTTGTGTTTCGAAGTCCAGGGTATTTTTGACATTTCCTAGAACTATATTATGAAAGCATCTATCCTTTTCCTTTCTTAGTCCCAATCGGTAATATAATATTCCTATAACACTAATCGCCCAATGACAACCGCTCCAGTGCAGTGATCACAGTAGTCGCCTAAAACACAGACGGTTTTCGGTTTCGATTCCCGCTTGGGATGAATATTTGTATTTGTACAAATATTTCTTTCCAGTTTGGATTTCTAATCTTGAAGGTGTCCCCACCGTGCCTCGGAGAGCGTGTTAAGCCATCGGTCCCGGTTTTTATCACAAATACCTTATAGCGATCGTTACTCATAGGAGGGAATATATCCGCCAACCCGCAGTGGAGCAGCGTGGTGAATTAAGCTTTAAAATCCTTCTCTTATATGGAAAAAGAGGCCTATGCCCAGCAGTGGGTTGTCACAGGCTGAATGCGAATAACACTACCCATTACTATTTTCATATTCCATATATATTATTTATTGGGAATACCATCTTTACGAACAGAGGCTCGTTTTCAGATGAATAAACTTAGTTAACAAAACAAAACTACATTGGCGTAAATTTTCATAAATAAAATATTAATATACAAACAAAAACATTAGAGTTACGACTAACATCTGCAGTCGGAGGTTCGAATAAAATTACGAGTATCGATTTTCATTGATTCCACATGTTAAGAAACTTTTCTTCACTAGCAGTTCAAATTCAATGTAGGTTAATTGTGATCCCGGCTAAAAACCTTGGCGTAGAGTTCACTTATTGTAGCTTACAGCTGAAACGTAGAAACTCTACTATCTTAGAACACACGTTTTCATTGTAGCTATTTACTCCTTCTATACATTACATTTATTTTTAGACTGTTGTTAGTCTGTTGACTGTTATCGTTCGATTAATCTTTTCAATAGTATACTATTATACTATAATCATACATTTATATAGTTAAAGGTTAGACTAAATAATTTCAAATTAAATAAACTAACAACAACGCATCCATTTCACTTATTTTCGTTTACAAATCTATTGATACGGTCACTAAAATCAATTTTAGAGCAAATTAAGTTCAGCGATTGTGTCAGTTTAGTAAATGTTGTGGAGTCGGGGCTGAAAGCAAAAATAGGTAAGTACATTTGTTAATAAATCATTTCACCCGGTCACCCGACCTCTGCGCCTCCCCAAACCCTGACATGTCAACAACATATCGTATCGTTATTTAAAGGCGCAAGACTCTGACTGACATGTGGCGTTACCATGAGCAACTAGTGATACAAAATGTATAGGCAATTAATTTCGTATATAATAAGCTCCGTAAATTCAAACTCGTTTATATATTATTGTAATCAAACTCAAAATACTCTTTAATATAGAGCTCTGCCATGTCAGTTATACGTGTTGCTAGCAAAAGGATTATACTGCAGATTGTAACGAAAAATCGCTAAGCAACAGCTGATTTTAGTAGGTACTCGTAATAAGTACGAGTATAATCAGTAATTTTGCTTGAAATCTAACCTACATCAATTAAATGCTGTATATAATATCCTATAATCTGGAACTAGAAAAATAACAGCCGCCTAACATGAAATTTTAATACTATTTTTGGTTTTTATAGATATACTAAGTAGGTCATATCTGTACGAATCCAATTTAGGTGTCATACTTAATATCTACTAATAATTTATCGCTCGTTTCATGTTATATTGAAGTTACCTTATAAAGATAATGAGAAGCACTTGAATACATACATGTACAAAATAGCTAAAAATATTATAAAGAGATTGTTCGTTTGCTTACATTTCCGTTATCCAAGGTAGATTTAGGTTTCGCGTGTTTTTTTTTTCTTTGTTTTCCTGTTACGTTATTAACAATTTACCTTCAACCCTTATTTTATCTTCAGATCTTAAGATCATTTTGATAAAATATCTTGATCTACACACGCAAACAATTTTATTTTAAATTTTAAGTAACTTTATTTTAAACAAAACAATATTAAGATTAAATCGTCCCATTTTTAATAATTTAAGTACATATTTTGTTTTACAAAGTCAACTCCTTGTATGAGCTAAGACCTAAATAGTTTTAAATATTTATCATCAAACATTTTTAGCCACCACTCAAATATTAATATACATATTTATTTATTTAATATTTATTTATTGAGGATAGCCACAGCGCAAAAAAGTTATAAAAGAAACAAAATATAACTATTAAGGCCAATTACGACTACCCATTCGTTTAAAATTAAATTAAATAGAACGAACGTGCAAAAATATGACACAAAACTTTCCGTGTTTTTTAAGCCTCTATAATTTGATTTAAGTAGTATAGTTGTTTTTTTTTATTTGTTCGAATGAAACTTTTAAAAGGAACACAAAATATAAAGTAATAATCACTTATCATCACTTCAGCCTAATACAGTCCACTGCTGGACATAGGCCGCCATAAGTTCACGTCAAAAATGGCGTGAACTAATGTGTTTTGCCCATAGTCACCACGCTGGGCAGGCGGGTTGGTGACCGCAGGGCTGGCTTTGTCGCACCGAAGAGGCTGCTGCCCGTCTTCGGCCTGTGTATTTCAAAACCAGCAGTTGGATGGTTATCCCGTCATCGGTCGGCTTTATAAATTCCAAGGTGGTAGTGGAACTGTGTTATCCCTTAGTCGCCTCTTACGATTAAGTAATAATACTTCTGTCTTATTATTATATTATCTATATTCGTGATGAGATAACATATAATCGAAATAATTAAAAATGAAATATTAGAAATAAATAAATAGAGAAGGAAATTTTGAGTATTTAACATTCAAAATTAAAGTTAGTAAAAGTACCGAAGGCTGTACCAAAATATTCTTTTAACCACTAATAAGCTACTGGACGATCTTTTATTAAATCATATTCAATTATGCTTAGCTGCACTAATTTAGGTTCTATTCATTAGAGAATCGGACGTCATTTAGAAATCCCGAGGCTTGCAAATGCTTCAACTAATTGGATTAAGACTAAGGTTATTCAATTCGATCAAGACTGACTTGTCTTTATAATTGTTGAGCTCAAATGAGAACTCAAAAGCGGAACTCAAAAGAATGGATTCCTAACTAGATTTCTATAGAATTCGTAATGTTCAAATTTCAAAGTTTTTTTGTATTTAGGATTTTTTAAACTTATTTGCATTTATATGGAAAGCGACTTCATTAGAAAGAAAAGTCGCTTCAACAATACTTAGAATGATTTTAAAACTTTACACACTCACGAAAATATAATGCCAGGGGACCAAAAATATGCTTAAAAATATTAACACTATATATGCAAATATAGCAATCACGAAATTGCCTTATTATTACTCAGCCAAAAAATTTAAATTCCATTTTAGCACTTTTTTAAATTGATTTATATGAACTTAACGTACGGTACTATAAAAATTATCACAATGTATTTCCTTATGCTTACCTTCAGTGTTTATATAAGGTGGCATGAGCACCGCGCTGTAGCTGGTATTGACGGCAATATGATCGAAATGTCTGCTGGGTGATAGGAGCAGACGACGTGCCCGGGCAGCCAGCGTGCCGTCGTCTGCGTGTACATTCAACCAGCGCGCGTCGTAGTACGAGCCCGGGGAACCGTCGGTGCTGCTGCTGCCGGCTGATAGCGCCGCCGCCTCGGCTGAGTCCATGATACGCTGGAAAATTTTTACATTTAGGCAATTCCGTTCTCGTAAAAATACATTTGAGTTAAACATTATTTAAACTTAATATTGAAACAACTGAACAAAATATTCTTTTCAAAAAATAGTATAAGTACACGACTAATATTGTTTAAATAATAGAGAACAATCAAGTACGTTTTTGACACTTTAGTAGAGAGAGCGTAGAAACAATTAGAGTTTATGAGGCGAAGAATAGATTATTTTCTTCAATAATTACAGAGGCATGCAATAATATTCTTTTCTTCCTTCTATAAAATGATACGTATTCATATGTATGATGCAAAAAATATATATCCGCCAATTCGCATTGGAGCAGCGTGGTGGATTAAGCTCTGATCCTTCTCCTACACGGGGAAAGAGGCCTATGCCCAGTAGTGGGATATTACAAGTTGAAGCGTAAGCGTATGATGCAAAAAAATAATCTTAATTAATATACAGGGTTACTTGTAAAACACCAGCATCCTTGCAGGACAAGATAGCTACCATCATAAGTAACAACATTTGTTCCACGACTTTTGATAATTTATTAGATTTTATTTTCATACAAAAAAAATATTAATTTAATTTTCCGTTTGAATGTTATAAACTCTACGCGCATCCCAAATATTAGGTAAACAGTTACTACTTGCGGGTGTGAATGTGAGGGGGGAAGGAAGGGCCGGAGCTGCGCTAGCGCCCTTGAACTTGAACTATTTCGCTAGCCGAAGCAGTCGGCGCGGCGACTTTGATGCGCCCGCGTCATACGATTTTGTGTGCCACTCGTATTTATTTTACTCGTATCGATCGATGTATTGTATCTGTACTAAAGTAATTTTATAACCATGGCGTACCGCTATTCTAATGTCGAATACACGGAAATTGTGAGGATGCTGGCTAGGTGTGATGACAATGTATCGGAAGCCTGTCGGCAATATGCCGCTAGGTATCTGAACTTTCCTACACCGAGCCGTGAGACAATGTTTCCGGTCGATGGATTGGATATTACACCAATGGACTTTTATTTATGGGAACACATTACAATGGTGTGGTCGCGAAATTACGAGCGGTGACATGCTCATTGACAAAATAATTTGTGCGTTCAAACAAATTAAAACTAATTCGGAAGTGTTAGCACGTGTTAGTGAACAGCTGATTTTTAGGTGTGGTCTGTGTTGATTGTGATGGTGACTATTTTAAACGCTATCTACGCGATGTAGAGGTAATAGGAATTTAGTTTGTAAATATTATTTTATTGTCAATTATTTTTTATATTTTAATTATTGTAAACACGCTAATTCCACTTTTTAAATACGCCTGCATTACACAATGAAAAGTGAATTATACCTAGCTACCAATATTGAATATTAAATTGGTTTCATTAAACTTAGTAAACGTTAAAGAATAATAATTAGCTACGTCAATAATTTTCACATATTTTAGATTTTCAATATTCAGATAGCTAATCTACATACACATCCGTGTTGCTCTTTGTACATACACATTTACCTAAGTCACTGCGACATACATACTGTGATACTGTCTACAAACCCACCAAGCAATTTATATTATTAACTAGAATTATTTTATTAACTAGAATTATCGGGCAAAGTAAGTGTTATTTATTATTATTATTAGCAGTGCAAGCGCGCGCGAGCGTCGCGTCGTCCTTTCGACAATGAATGAATCAATGAAACATAGACTTACAAATGTCAGGACAGTACAATAAAAACTTAAAAAATCATTTTAAATTAATGTATTGAGTTATGTCAAAAGTCGTAGAACAAATGTTGTTGTACATAATATAAGCTATCTTGTCCTGCGAGGATGCTGGTGTTTTACAAGTAACCCTGTATAATTATGCATTCATGTTAGTAACAGTTGACGAAAAAACGCCAGTCGTTACAAATCGGCGCTAAAATAAAAATAACTTTTTCTGTAATACAAAATCGGGATTAGTCTTACTAGACATCTAAGAATCCTTTGAGAAAAAGATATGACTATACACAAAAGAAAAACGTTTTTAACGAAGTAGTATCTCATACCATCATTCATTCGTAGTTCGTATAGTAAAAAGAGAACAAGACGCAATTTAATAACGTTCAGCATATTTTTTTCATCTCGTTTTCAAAGATAACGTCACAGTATGAATTTTGTTTGTATTATAAACTATATATAATAATGTACATCTCCTATCCTAAAAGAGTTTAAACTCAAAAAAAGGGTTCTGTAGATGTATAAAAATGCAATAAAGAAAATATTCTTCATTCTACTTTAGAATGCTACAACTAAACGAAGTATAAAAATAAGACAGCGTAAATTTTTCTGTTCATACTTACATCAAATTTAAGTGAAGTAAAAAAGTTTCATCAAAGAAAAATCAAGTTAAAATATCGTCTAATCCAGAAATGTTGTGTGTTTAAAAATTCTCTTTCTTATGCTATTTTTGAGAGAATTTCAATCATATATTTGTGTTTGCAGGCAAACGAAAAAAAAACCGACTTTAATTATATCGTCAAGTAATACAACGTAGGTAGACGAAAAATTAGTCAAGTAAATACGTATTATCAAAGGTTACTCCAAAAGTTGTAATCAGATCTCGATGAAATTTAAATGTGACCACATGATAAACATCGGCTTTCGATTAAATTAAAAATTTTCAAAATCGGTACACCCAGTAAAAAGTTATGCGGATACAGACCAGCGGCCTTATTGCTGAAAAGCGATCCAGGCTCCTCGTATATTATTTTGTTAATTTCTTAAGGCAATAATTGTGCATTAACGAGTTAGCAAAAAAAAGTTGAATTCAGTTTATAAATGAGATGAGAGTTTTTAGTAACGAGACGGACTAGTCCCATCAGAGGAATAAGCTTGAACTAGAGGCGAAGTAATTAAAACTTGCACTCGTTCCTCCCGTTATAGCATTTGTAGAACTGGACGCGCACTTACTAAGTGTTTTACATAATTAAAAATCTAGTTAATTTTAAAACGACCAGTTAATGACTTATCTAGCCCTTTACCAATAAAACCGATTATTTCCATGCCACGACTGTATAATTGCTATTAAGATTTAAAGAGACTCTTTCGGAAAGTTTAATTATACAATCACTGTCTCTGTTGTATTTAATATAATTTATTATCATCATATTAATTTACTTGAAATGTTTTATTTTATTAAATTATATTTATTAAATTATGTAAGAAATAATCTGTAAAGGTATACCAATTTTAATTGCTTTCCTAAAATACGACAAATTCTACTTATAGCTACTATAATAAACTACTTGTACTATATAGTAAAGCAGATTGTCTACGTGAATGACTGCAATCAATCTTTAATTTAAAATGAGGTTTTTTTTTCTTTACTGGCTTTAGTAACGAATGAAAGATTTACATTTACACGCACTTAAAAAATATCTGAAACATGAAAAGAAAGTCATGTAGGAGCCGAATAATTGCAAAAATGTGATCTCGTTTATAAAACATAGGTTATGCATATATGTTAAACTGTCATATCAAAAGGTACAGAAATAATTAAAACGAGGTAGGACATGCTTATAAATTTCTTCTGTAAAATAGTTTTGTTTTATTTGAATCACGTTTTCATTTTCAATTATTAGTTTCGCCGAGGTCCTCAGAGAAACTTGGCATTGATTAAAAATAAAAGCGTCTGCAACACCTCAAATATTTTAATGTAGCCATTAAGACCCGCAATGAAAGGCTCCTTATTCCTGAAACAATACTTACTGCTCTATAAATGCGGAATGCCTTTATTTTGTTTCTGCTACAGTTTCATTAAGTGCGAAATGTTGGCGTCGTTTTTTCTTGGCGACGCCCGCAGCGTAATCTCCCCGATTTTTCAACTATATTGTTGAGCTAAGTTCTAGGTGCTTTGGCTCGAGCCTTGTTCACAACTTATTATGATACCGCCTATTCTTACTTCAACTTTATGTTCCCTTTAAGTACTTATTTTTTTCCATAATTATGGATATACTTTTAGCTTTCAATTATATACTTTTTCAGTTGCTTTCTTCATTTAACCGTTTGAAAATGATATTATAAGCTTTAATCAATACTTAAAAATGGGTTTCATATATTATATTTTAATTGTATTTTAGATATATCTTCTTTATATATGCAAAACTTAATGACCGCAATATATGTACGCGCCTAACTTAATAACGACAGCACCAAATTGGGTAGTTCTTTTTTTGAAGTTTTTATTATTTTCAGATTCATAAGGTTGTATAAAAGATAACTTTGAAAAATCGATAAATTCACGAAAATTATTATTAAGTTCGTTGGGTCGCCTAGTTCTAATTTAGCATAAAAGACTTTACGACGGAATAAAATCCTACTGCTAGAATACTAAACTGTAGTTTGGTTGTTTTACTCAGCCCGTAACATCTCACTGCTAGGCATAGACCTTTTTATCCGAGTAAGAGAAGGATCGGAGCTTAATCCACTACGCTGCTCCACTGCGAGTTGGCGGATATATTTCCATAAGCAAATATCACTATCACGTGTCTTTGATAACATCCGGGCCCGACAGCTTAACGTGTTCTCCGAGGCACGGTGGGGAGACTCACAAGAATAGGCACCCAGACCGGAAAAGAATGTTTGTACAAATACAAATATCCATCCCGAGCGGAAATCGAGAACGTAATCACCGGCTGTAGGCGCCTCACGGCGAACGCACATCAGAACGGCGGCTGCGTCAACTCTACTGTGGTTATAGCTATTTAAACTACAAATCTATTGCAATTAGTAGTACATATAATCAACCAATTCATTACATATCTTGTATTTCATTGATTAGCCGTAGCTTTAAGAACGAACAAATTTTACATATAAATGATAATTAAATAGTGTCTTATTATAACATGGTCATAACTACCATAATATAACAGGAAAATTACACAAAAAATAATAGGTTAAATGAATATGAGTGACATTTGCGTTTTTGAGTTCTTAGGGACTTAGAAGTACACTACGAGATGACGCGTCGACGCACGTCAACGACAGACGCCACTGCTCTCGTCAATGCAGACATATTGCATTATGTCAGGCGTCTAAGACGAGACCACGACGCGACGCCCCGTATAAACACTTTCAAACTACTTAGAACACTTAGCTAATTTAGCCTCAACGACTTGACTCATCTCCAAGGGGTACAATATTTACAAAATACTAGAATATATTAGTTTATACTCAAGCAAACTATTTACAACATTGAATATTTCATTGTTGAGTTATTCCGCTGTCTGTCGTTTTGTCATCTTTGGAACCGTAATTCGTACCGTAAGTACTTTAATTATTATTTTACATATATTATTAATATATATATATTAATGATAGTTTCAAAAATAATAATAAATATAAAATAGAAATATTTGTCTAGAAGAGATCTTTATAAAGCTTTTGATCATTATTTTTATTTGATTTACAATTAACCATTAAAATTAAATAAATTGTAGTGTTCAACATTTTTAGTTGGTACGGAACACTTTGTAAGGGTAAGTTATTCTAAAATTATACAGACTATACAGCCTTTGATTTAATATAAAGCATCTCAAAGAGATGTATCTATAAATATTAATTAATAATCTAATTATTATAATTTGTCAAGTAACTCGTTGATTACTAAATTTAGCCTTAGTACTTAATAAGGCTTGGCGTTTTTTAAATATACTACGAGTAGATGTTCTCAAGTGTCTTGTGGGTCACGTTGCAAGTTTCATTAATATTCATTAACATAATTAGAGTACTTCCTCACAATATTTTGATGATTTTTATCGTTCCTTCATGAATAAGCCTACATAATTTTGTTTTAATTTTTATCAAGAATCATTAATGAGCTAAGAGGTTTTTATTCTCAAGTCCTAAACATAAATAATTTTGTAGTTATAATTATATAACACATATTATTTGCCATTTTCATTACGAAACGTTACCGTCTATTCTATAGTAAAACACATAATACCTCCTTGGAAAATAAAAAATAAAAAACCAAGAAGATTTGCCAGTTACTTTAGTTTCTATAGTAAACTTTTTACTTATCCCTGTTCAAATCTAACCGAAACAAATCCATAAACAGGTAAAGTGTAAGTTGGAGACCCCGAACACAATAAAACATTTACGGGCGCTTGTTTATCGCGTACATATGTTAGAACATAGCCGCAATACTGTCGTCTCCAGCTCGTAATAGGAATCGTATTAGTGGAATGGTGCCAACGGCTACAGTTCTTTGTCGTGCGCTCTTTCTGTTCAAGCCCTGGATTTCAACTATGATAGTTAGACGTACATTGCAACTTTTAACTTGATAATTGTTTAATTTTTATTTTACTCATGCTTATTGAGTTTAACTTAGGCTAATAAGCTTTTTTTTTAAATTATTTTTCTAAATTATACAAGAAACATGTTTTTCTACGAGTCTTGAAAGGGCAACGTTTTTTGATTATTTTTATTGTGATTTTCATACCTTTCTCATGATTTTAAGCAAACAATATAAAAATATAGTTATTTTTCTATATTTTATTGACGTGCGTTAGTGCAACGATCACAGCACTGGTTTGTGGCTATTACGCTGATGGTTGCGGGTTCGATCCCCGCACATAACAAACATTTTTACTGGCCATACAGATGTTTGCCGTGGTCTGGGTGTTTCTGCAGTCATTGTAGGTATCCCCACCGTACCCCGAAGAACACGTTAAGTCGTCGGTCCCGCTTGTTATCATGTACACCTAATAGCGATCGTTATTCATAGTAAGGAATATATCCGCCAACTTGCATTGGAGCAGCGTGGTGAAATAAGCTCTGATCTTTCTCCTACATGGAGAAAGAGGCCTATGCCCAGCATTAGAATATTACAGGCTGAAGCGATAGCTATGTTTTATTGATTTACATTATTAATTTATAACACCTATTAACACTTCATAGTGCACGAAAAGGTTAGCTATAAATTAATATTACTTTTATAAACGCTTCACTTTGAATAGATTGATCAAATTTTAATCAAGGCGTCATAAAAATAGATTTTACTTTAGAATTATATTTCCGTCGAAGATATAAAAAAAGTCCGACAGTTTGCTTGCCCTTGCGTAACACAAATTACTATCTTTTGAAATTTAATAACAATATTCTGTCCTATCGGTTTTTTAATATTTGTACAATAATTAAATTCGTTTTATTGTAAATATGCGTGTCAGTGCAGTAGTCATTACATCTATAATATAAAAATGAGTCGCTGAGTGTGTTGCTAAGCGCAAAACTCGAGAACGGTTGGACCGATTTCGCTAATTCTTTTTTTAAATATTCCTTGAAGTACGAGGATGGTTCTTACGGAGAGAAAAATTCTAAAAAAAAAATTTAAATTTCCTGAAAAAGTCTAAAAACAATACTTTTCTATACTCCCATACAAAAGATTTGTGATAATACTTAAAAGTCAATTTGAACTTTAATACCATACGATAAAGTTTGTGTTAGGCGATACGAAGTTCGCCGGGTCAGCTAGTAACAGATAAAATTGCGTCAATAGAGAAATTTAAGTTGTAATGTATGTCGTAATGTACGCGACTTCAAGTATAAACAAATTATATAATAAAATAAAATTATTATGCCATAAAGCAGTTCTTTTCAGTTTTTATTAAGGATTTATGAATGCAATGGTGACACGTTTTACTCCAGATTCATTGTTGCGTGCCTTCAGTGTCTTCTCTCAGCTTTGCAATGCGAACAATTGCAATGTGATCGATGCAAATCGTAAAATTATATGTCTCTATATAAAATATATTAAATTTCACTATTCAAATATCAAAAAAAAGTAATCGTAAAGTATTATTTATATATTGTTAGAAAATTTTTATATTGAAATGAGACGTGAGTATCATGGAATTCTAGTAACTAACATAGATCATAATTATCTATTATAATTGTGTTTGCTCGCAAACGAAAAAAAAACCGACTTCAATTACATCGACAAGTAATACAACGTAGATCGACGAAAAAATAGTCAAGCAACTACGCGTTATCAAAGATTACTCAAAAAGTAGTTATCAGATCTCGATAAAATTTATATGTGACCATATGATAAACATCAGCTTTCGATTAAATTAAAAATTATCCAAATCGGTACACCCAGTAAAAAGTTATTACGGATTTTCGAGAGTTTCCCTTGATTTCTCTGGGATCCCATCATCAGATCCTGGTTTCCTTATCACGGTACCAAACTAGGGATATCCCCTTTCCAACAAATAAAGAATTATCAAAATCGGTACATCCAGTAGAAAGTTATGCGGTATAATACAACGTAGGTCGACGAAAAAAGCGTCAAGTAAAAACGCATTATTAGATATAACTCGAAAAGTAGTTGTTAGATCGCAAATGAATTTAAATGGGACCAATTGGCACACACCACCTTTCGATTAAAACAAAATTTGTCGAAGTCGGTCCACACGGTCAAAAGTTCTGATGTAACATACATAAAAAAAAAAAAATACAGTCGAATTGAGAACCTCCTCCTTTTTTGGAAGTCGGTTAAAAATATGTATCTATACACGCATATTAATGACATTCACTAGAATTTTTTTTGTTTTTTTTTTATTGTTTGGAATTTGGTCCTTGTTGGTCTTCCCACCGTGCCTCGGACTTTACTCTCAATTTCTTTGCGTTGTAATAGATACAATTTTTTTTTTTTTTCGATTATAAAACCTAGTCATTTATATGAAGTTGCTTTCGTTTTTAGTAAAACATAAATGTGAATAGAAATCAATAAAACGAACGATATCAAAAAAAGTGATTGTAGTAGTACAGACAGTGGCGAGCGCTACGTTGCGGCAGGTCGTCGACCCGCGCCCTTCACATAGCCCGTCGCTCGTCGCCCACGCGCTACGCTACCGCTACGCAGGGCTTCCCTCGCATAGCCAATTACGGCGTGTTTTCGTTGAATACTCTATTATCGATTAGTTAAAATGAATACGTAATAGGAATACAATGAATACGGAATCAAAACAATTATGGGTATGTTATTATGTTAGAACGTATACTGATTATGCTACTAGTAGTTATAAAAAAAAATCTTTTTTTTTTATTTATTGTTTTTTTTAATATAGGTACTTTGATTACTGATTTTTTTTAATTTTTTTACTTTCAAGTTTATTTTTTGTCTTTACTTTTTAAATTATTTAAATATGTGATAACACAATAAACATGCTAACCTAAGTGTTAATAAGCTTAACTGAAAAATACTTTTAATTTTAAACGAAGAGGCAGAAGCTTTGTCAGAATACAAAAAAAAACAGAGTCCTAAAAATAATGGACTAAGCATAAGTTATTTATGAAAGTTATCTCCTGTTTTATACTAAACATAAAAGTATTCAATAAAGTAATCTAGAACTTATTTAGAGTTTGTCAAAATTCATTAACGTATGTAATACAGTTGACTAGCCCATTGGCGCAGTTTGTAGTGACCCTGCTATCTGCTCCGGGGGTTATGGGTTCGACTCCCACCCCAAGTCTGGGTGTAATATAATATTTATACGTATTAAGTTGCTTACTTAGGAACAGACGACCGTGTGTGTATTGTGTAGATATTTATATATGTTATATCTTAGTTTATTATCTAACCTAACCTAACACACGAACTAGACGTGAATCTTCACCCATCTGCTTAGTGGATGAAAAATAAATATATTAACAATAATTCTCTTCTTTAGTATGTTAAAGATAAATCGCGATAAAGGTGAAAATTTCTTGTCAGGCTACATTATTTACGGCAAACACCATTCAAACCACACTTTTAGTAATCAACTCTATGTCATCTTATTTGCAATGAAATACTCATTACGATGTAAGATTTATTAATTAAACATGTGGGTGAAAGCAACTAGAACATTATATGTTATTATATCTATTTATACCTGACACCCAGTAGTTATGCCAGGATAATAATGAAAAACGCAACGTTTGTATTTTCTACAGGCTTTATATTGCCGATAGTTAAAATATTTAAACTCGTAAGTGCATTTTTTTAATTTTGTGTTAAATGGGGTCTGACCAGGATTTTCAATCAACCCTTTTGCGATTATTTTGTAATATAATAAAATAAATATAAAATAATTTTCAGATAGGTGAAGTTCGTCTCTAGTTCGAATAAACGTTAATGTGGTGGTAAAAATAACGTTATTGTATATGTGTATAAACACTAGCTGAGCCCGCGACTTCGTCCGCGTAAAATTTAAAAAGTTCTTGTTCAGTTCTCAGAGTTATTAATTAAATAAATTTGTAAAATAAAAGTAGCCTAAGCTCCTCCTTACTACATACACCTATACACAAGTGAAAGTCCCTTCAAAATCGGTCCAGCCGTTTCAGAGATAGCCGGAACAAACAAACAGACAGACAAACAGACAGTCAAAATTGTAAAAAATGTTATTTTTGTATATGTACCATGTACACATTCACATGCATAAAAAGCGTTATTTTAATATTATAAAAAGACACTCCAATTCTATTTATTTTTATAGATAACATAATTAATGTTCTGCTTATTGCATACATTTTTAAATAAAGAACAATAGAATAAAATAATTGTCGTATGTTTTAAAAGATATCGACTAATACATTTTTGTTATTTTTAAAAATATTTGTTTTAAAATACAAGTTTGAGTATACTTATTTATTTATTTATTTATTTATTCAAACTTTATTACACAACTCCAAAAAAAAAAAAACAACATAACAACACATCAAGATAGCACGTTGCGCAAAAGGCGGACTTAAGGCCGTACAGCCTTATCTACCAGTCAACCTTAAGGCGTAAAAAAATAGTAAAAGTAAGTGTTGAGGTAGGACTATAAAACAATACAAGCAAAATAAACATACGCATATAAATACATAAATATACTTATATATATACATATATACATACTACAAACAAAATATATAATATAAAATACTATATATGATATACAAAATATATAATATACTATATATGTATACAGTACACAAGCAAACAAGCGAAATCGCTCGGAGTGCGTGTTACTCAAGCTTTAGTGCAGGAGTCCCGCGGCTTCGGAATATTGAGTAAGTAGCCTGTGGGCCGCTCACATCTCGGGTGCGAGCGAGATGAAGCACCGTCTCAAGACTGCGAATCAATAAAGTCCACTCGTATAAGTCGGGTGCAGCGGATGTGGGTCACGGGTAGTCCGTGCATCCGGCGCACCCGCTATTTAATAACCCGCCCTAGACCAGACAGTTATTATTCGATCTACCATCCGATGTTTACACGAAGAATCCGAGCGATTTGAATGGTTAAGTGTTCCGTCATAAGCCTCGGAATGGCATTCGATAGCTATTACCACTGCATTGGGATTTCCCTTAATATACTTGTGGAAAACCGATGTTTATGTAGACTTTATGATTATATACCATGCTCGTATCATCATTTCACCTGCATTTTTAACAGAGTTCTGGTTTTGTGAATATCGTTTTAAGTTATTATAATAATAAATTCTTTATTTGGACCAAATATTTATTTACAATTTCTTAACCAGCCAAACTGCGTAACAGCTTATTGACATCGTCACAGTAAATACTTAATCACGTGGATGTAACAAACTACGACGGTTATTTCACTAAATATAATTCTACGTTTTTTTCTTCTTTGAAATTGTTCATTATTTATTAGTTGACTATTCTAATGAGTAACCTAAATAGTAATTAAACAACAGCAAATTTTATTTATTTATTTTATCTTGCCGTAGTAATTAGGTATATAATTATTGGCATAATAAAATGAGCTTGTAATTTAGAATTACTTTGCTCTACATATTTTTCAGATAAAGACTCTTTTTTTAACTTAAATTAAATAACGTATATTGCTTCTAAGAAAAGAGGTTATACATCATTTACAATTCTCAATCTTATAAATTGTTAAAGTTAATATTATTTTATACTGAGGTTTAGTTTTCCAAAAAAAACATGCAATTATTTTACAATTCCATACATCCATTTCTGATTATGGAATTCACTTTTTTAAATAGATACAATAGTTTGTCATATTGCTCCGAGTTTTGGTATTTATACCATCATTTGATATCCCTTTTTCGATTGGTACATGTACCAAAATACCAATAAATGTATTTTTTAAGTAGAAGAGCTTTTAAGCCTGTGATATGTCCATGTATTAAAAAAACTTAAAAGGTACCATAAAAACTAACAAGCTTATATTGGTTATTGTAATATTCTATTATAGATCATGTCCGTCAGCCACAAAGTTATGGTTAGAATAATGTCGGAGATTTCTTGTCACCAGCAGATGGTTTGCAATTTGCTGATGGCGGCATTAAGGTCGAGATGCAGCGAACTTATAGGGCCTCCCTCCCTCACTGCATGCACCCTGCACACTGTGGTATGCCTCTGGAATTTGGCGGCACGCCTTACACTACATAGTTACATACACGTAGCTAAAACTCATAAGAGACCCCAGCATTTTGTGGTTTATTTGGTCATGTGCCACTAAAAGTCAAAAGTTTGTCGTTAATTCCTTTAATGTTATAAAGAATATAGTTTTATTAAATTATATAATAATTTTAAATAAAGAATTAATTGTTATAAAAAATGTAGGTGATATTTATTTGCAAATGCTGAAACAAAAACTAACAGCAACAATATACAATGGTCTGTTTATACAAATTGGTCTGTATTGTACTGTTTATACAATGTTCATGTACGAGCATAAAACAGTTCACACGAAATCAGATTAACGCGATATTGATATTTCGACACGTGATCACAATGTGAGCGTGTGCGATTAGTTATTAGTAATAATTACGTACATGTCGAATAGCTATTAGCAAATTGGGAACTAGGCCGTATTTTATGCTGGTATTGCTGGTTCATTGCTCCTTAATATTAGATACGCACGGATATTACGCAGATATGACACATTGAACTATTGTTTGCGACGTTTAATTAAGTGCGTTGGGCGTAATTATAACCAAGTGTTTAAATTACAGATATTCATTGTAAATTTTTTATTCACTTTCTTAAAATATTTAAAAAATAATACAATGACGACTATACAGTATATGAATATACGCGAAAACCAAAATAAATAGATTAAGGTAAGAAAGACACTTTGAAATAATTTTATATAATAATTGGAATCTAATTCATATATTTTATTTTGATTTCATATGCTCAATTTCATTTTATCTATGAAAATGTTTGTTAGCTTTATCCCCTGATATGTACAATTATACTTTCATTTAGGGCATGATAAATCGACGACGCGTTAGCGCAACGGTCATAGCACTGGTTTGTGGCTGTTGCGCTGGCGGTTGCGGGTTCGATCCCCGCACATGATAAGATTATTGGCCATACAAATGTTTGCCGTGGTCTGGAAGTTTGTGCAGTCCTTGCGGGTCTCCCCACCGCGCATCGGAGAGCACGTTAAGCCGTCGGTCCCGGTTGTTATCATGTACACCTGATAGCGATCGTTACTCATAGTAGGGAATATATCCGCCAATCCGGACTGGAGCAGCGTGGTGGATCTCTGGTCCTTCTCCTGCATTAATAAAGAGGCCTATTACAGGGGGATATTACAGGCTGAAGTGTAAGCGTTGGAATTTTGATATTTATAATAATATTGCTATTAACTTATTTTACATTTGCGTTTATGACTTATTCATTACCTATGGCCGTAGCAGGATGTCTTATGATGTGTTCTTAATTGGTAAATAAGGTACTCAAAAGTAATTTTTTAAAACGGTTCGTTGGAACTCTAGAATAATATGCTTTATCAAATAAACAAACCTTTTTACTTTATTATATTTAGTTAACAACTGCTTTTTTAACCGACTTCCAAAAAAGGAGGAGGTTCTCAATTCGACTGTATTTTTTTTTTTTTTTTTTTTTTTTTTTTTATGTATGTTACATCAGAACTTTTGACCGGGTGGACCGATTTCGACAAATTTTGTTTTAATCGAAAGGTTTTGTGTGCCAATTGGTCCCATTTAAATTTATTTGAGATCTAACAACTACTTTTCGAGTTATATCTAATAATGCGTTTTTACTTGACGCTTTTTTCGTCGACCTACGTTGTATTATACCGCATAACTTTCTACTAGATGTACCGATTTTGATAATTCTTTTTTTGTTGGAAAGAGGATATCCCTAGTTTGGTACCAAGGAAACCAGGATCTGATGATGGAATCCCAGAGAAATCGAGGGAAACTCTCGAAAATCCGCAATATCTTTTTACTGGGTATACCGATTTTTATCATTTTTAATTTAATCGAAAGCTGATGTTAATCATGTGGTCACATATAAATTTTATCGAGATCTGATAACTACTTTTTGAGTAATCTTTGATAACGCGTAGTTACTTGACTATTTTTTCGTCGACCTACGTTGTATTACTCGTCGATGTAATTGAAGTCGGTTTTTTTTTCGTTTGCGAGCAAACACAATTATTTAGCAACCGCTCTGGTGTAGGTGTGCGTACGCGTCTAAACATGGTTTGCAAATTCGAATCCCACTCAGGGTGGATATTTTTAATTTGAACAAATACTTCGTTCCGGTTTGAATGTCTCGTTTTGTGGGTCTTCCCATCGTGCTTCGGAGAGCACTTTGAGCCGTCGGTCCCGGATGTTATCAAAGGTACGTGATAGTGATATTTAGTTATAGTAAGAAATATCCGCCAACTCGCAGTGGAGCAGCGTAGTGGATTAAGCTCCGATCCTTCTCTTACTCGGATAAAAAGGTGTTACAGATTGAATCATGATATTTAATTTACATTTAGCTACTTTATCATAACGTTATGCTTTTCAGTGAAATCGAAAAGGTGATAATACAAAAAATCCTAATGTCAATAATTTCACGTCAAACGGTAATATTCTAAGTAAGTAGCTCTGGTTTCTTAGCCCAGAAAGTTGGTACTTAGTGATTAAGTTAAAGTAACGCTATTAATATTATAGTTTTTAATTTGTCAACGTTGCTTGACATTTTTTGTCTCGTTAAATGAAGTATTGTTTGGAAAGCGGGCGGGGATGCCGAGGTTAGAGGGTGGCGTCCTGTTTACATTATAGCTAGCTATTATAATATTATGATTTATTGCTCAATCGGTGCCTCGCCAAGCATAGCGGCTTCGTAATTTCACCTGAATTTTGTTCACGTTCGCACACTTAGCTTGAGGAATTTAAACTACGCTTTAGCATGTAAAGGAAGGCTTTTGATATGGATTATTCACGTTTAAATGAGCTCAAAATACATATAAACTAGAAGGTTATATTGAACTGTATCAAATATAATATTATAATTTACTTTATGAAGTAAATTCTGTTTTTCAAAACTATTTTTTGAACCTTCGTATCAAACTACAGAATATTAAGATTTTTCATTACTTTGTGTATTTTTATTCAATATATTATTGTTTTATTTTTCATATTTTTTTTACAACATCAAACGTAAAATTCTATACTACTTCATTTTCTTTACAATAATAAAATGTAAAAACATAGTAGTTTAAAGTTTTGATGATGATGTTCATTTTGATGATGATTTGATTGATGTTCATTGTGTTTTTTCATTTTCGTGCCCCATACATTGTTAAATATTTTGTGATATTAAATTGGAGTGGGGTCATAAAGAAAACCGAATCGCTGTGATTGCATTACACAAAGTAGGTATGGAGCCAAATGCAATTTTTAAAACCCTCCATACGCTTGGTATTAGTCAAATGTTTGTGTACCGGGCAACAGCCAAGGTACGCAGAGGGAGGTCACAGAAAAATTTTGGTTACGGATAAGAAATTTTTTACAATTGAGTAATATTTTAACAAAAAAAATGACCCTATTTATGCTCAAAGCTCTAAGGAAGCTTCCCAATAAGTCAACAGAGTACAACGTGGGCATTATCCGACTTCATTGATGGTTTGGTGGGGTGTTAGCTATGAAGGAGCGACTTAGCTATATTTTTGTGAAAAATGTATCAAAATATCGGCGCAAGTGTATCAAGAAACCATTCTTGAAAATGTTGTTAAGCCCAACAACAACACCATGTTCAATAACCAAATGTGGCATGGCCGGTTAGAAACCAACGTTCCGGAATTCATCAGAGCTGAAGACTGGTCGTCATCTAGTCGCAATCTTAATCCACTAGATTATGATTTATGGTCAGTTTTAGAGAGTATGACTTGCTCTAAATGCCATGATGATTTTAAGTCCCTAAAATAATCTAAACGTTTTGTAGTGAAGAATTTTTCCATGAAAAGAGTGCGTGCTTCTATTGATGACTGGCCTCAATGCTTAAAGAACTGTATTGCAGCCAATGGAGACTACTTCGAATAAACTTTATATTTTTTTAATGGTTTTATATTAATGTAATAAACTAACATACTGTAATATTAATAAATGTTACGTGCAATAGAAAAAAATGTTTTTTTTTCTTTGTAACAATAAACATTTTTAAAAATCATATCAAAAATTGACCGCTCCAGCGGGGTTTCGAACCCGCGTCTCCGACTGACCGTGTCGGTCGAAGATTTTCAAAAATGCTTAGAATTCCTAATGTGTGGGTAACACAAAAATAAAATCGTACATATTTGTAACAATATTTAGGACAAGACTATGTATATTATATTCACGTGAATTTGTATAAATGTACTCATAAAATAATGTATAATTAAAATCTGAGGCTTACGTAATACATACATTACATAATGAATGTATGAAAATGAACAATAAACCAAATATAACTTCCTCAGAACCTTACAAATATCGTTTAGAAACATGTACGACATAAATATTTAAATGTCTTTTAAAACAGGCAACGACTATAGTTTTAAATAAAGGTGGTGCGTGTCATTTGGTCCCACTTAAATTTATTTGAATATATTATTATTATATAACAACTACTTCTCGAGTTATATCTAATAATGCGTTTTTACTTAACTATTTTTTCGTCAACCTACGTTGTATTCATTATACCGCATAACTTTTTACTGGGTGTACCGACTTTGATGATTTTTAACATAATCGAAAGCTGATGTTTATCGTGTGGTCACATTTAAGTTTCATCGAGATGTGATAACAACTTTTTGAGTAATCTTTGATAACGCGTATTTATTTGACTATTATTTCGTTTACTTACGTTGTATTACTTGTCGATGTAATTGAAGTCAGTTTTTTTCGTTTGCGAGCAAACACAATTGTTTTAAATAATACTTTTCAAAATAAGAACTAAAAATTCAATTAAATTTTGTGCTGCATGTAGTTAAACTATACTTAATGCAAGAATACATCAAATAAAGAGTGCTGAGTTAGATGGCGAATAGGGACACAGACGGCAAATTTAACCCACTAAATTCTCACAGGCGAGTTAGGCAAGCGAGTTTCCCTTTGAAATATTCGCATAATCGAGCTTTGCAACTACCAACCCATAGTTATAACGAACATACATATATGTAGAAGGACTGATATTTTAAATTTTTCCAATTTTGTGTTTAATAATTACTTTTAGTATCAACTAGTTAAATTATTTCTTGCTATCGAATAAGATTTCTCAAGTACAAATATTTCATGGAAACCCAAATCAAAATATCGAAATCAATATCAAATAAAGATAGCCTATTTGTCAATACAAATTGAAAAGAGGCCTGTAAGGACTACGAAAACTTTTGGGACGGTATAATTTTTAGTTTACAGGGCAATGAACTGAAGTACGCAGATGGAATTACGTATCGGGGTACAAATCACGAAACATTCCAATCTCTCCAGTTAATTGAACGCTGTAGACCTTCATTATGTCGGGTGGGGATGAATTGACAAAAAAGGAACTTTTACAGAACGGCGCTGATGGGTGGAGGAAACAAAAACCGCAAATGGCATTCGGGAGGTGGTTCGGATCGAATAATTACGTCGCATGGCTCATGCCCGAACTTAGCTTTCACACGCCAAACATTGTCGCTCTCCATAAATCTTTGCGTTCAAATCGACTGACATTAAATGTTTTATAGAACATTTAAGTATATTTTTAACAAACTTTGACACAATGAAATAACTCTGACAGCTTTCTTTGTAAAGTGAACCTCTATAGTAGTAATCTTTTGTAGGTTTTCGCTGTCGTCTTTTTGTAATTAATTAAAATATAATTTAAAAAATATTACTTTCTTTAAATCATTATTAAGAACGAATATAAGCGTCGAGTTATAAATTTTAACGTGTTTGTTTATATAACAAAATACAAAATATCATTTCAAAGTAAAATCGATAATCGCATGGATAAGTTTGCATAGATGAAAGTTAAGACGGATAACAGACGTAGTCAGATTAGTTCGGGATCGAGAAGAATTCCAATATCGATGGAGGAGAGGAAGTAGAAAATGGTAATGACGTCTGTCTCTACGTGAATATTTTTCACTACTAACGTATACTGTTCAAATTCATTTCCAATAGCTTCATTAACTTGCTTTTGTCTTTTTAAGTATCATTATTTTGTTTTACTAATTTATGTAACCCTAGTAAGAGCTGAGTTAGTTGTTTTTTGTTTTTTAATTTAATGATTCTTCAAGTGAACCTTCTTTAGAATTGGGTGAGTATTCGTCGTGATTTGAAACTCGATGCAACGAAAATGCGTCACAATAAAAAACAAACAAATAAATGTTTAGGAGAAAATGAGATAGAATACATAACATGGTATATTATATTCTCGGTGATAAAAATCTTTCGTAGGCTACATTTCAGAAGTTTCACTTCTACCGTTTGTGAATCGCACACACACGCTAGTCATCGATTTACTATATTAACACCAATTTCATTGTTATTATTGTTATTTTAATTAAACATTACTGATTGTAAAGCATGATGTAACCGACTTCAACGAAGTGAATGTTGAACAGTTTTACGTATATAATAATCAAAGAAACCTACTGCAATGCAAAAATTTTGAACTTTATTGATTATACAATAAAGCATTTTATTTTACATAACCACCTATTATATAATTATGAACACGCTAATAACTTTAGAAGTAATATTAAATATTAGCAATGACAATTTAATTGATTGTACTCGCTCGCTAAAGCAATAAAAACACATGTTGCTTTGACGACGCTTGCCGCACGCAAATCAAATCTACATATTTACAAGAACACCCACACAGCCCCGACGACAAGATGAGTTTAATTGTGTACATATGTAAACTGTAGTATATAGACTCTATATATGTATAGATTGTTAATTACTATTCCATTAACATACTAAGATACTGTCCATCAAAAAAAACTGCTTAATAAAGAGCTGGCTTTGAAGTTTTCTTGAAAGATCATTACTAAAAGATCAGGTCACCTTTGCTCGCTTTTATCTTTGTAACGATTATTTGACTTTTATGTCATTTCGTAATATTTATAATATTTTTTAACTAGATGCCCCGCACAGTTTTACCTGCATTAAATACAATTTAATGCAGGTTATTGCTGAACTTTTTGCAAACGTACTACGTATCCTACTAATATTATAAACGCGAAAGTTTGTATGTATGGATGTATGGATGTTTGTTCCTCTTTCACGCAAAAACTACCTAATGGATTTTAATAAAAGTTTAAAATAATATAGCTTATACATTAAAATATCACATAGGCTATAATTTTTAAAGATTGTGTGTGAATTGTTCAAAATATAACGATATAATTGTCAAGTAAGTCGGAAAAAAATCTGCCGTCTGTGAGCTATTCTGGCGTGCGCTGCAAAAACTGTAAAATTTACACGTATATAATGTATAAGAGAAATATTTATCTTAATTAGTTCTACAAAAAAGTCCGCGATAGCATATATCTATTTTTTATGGGTAAGCCATTGTTGAGAAAACGGTAAAAATTGATAATATATTTCTAATGCACAGGTAGCGACAAATTGATTTTTATGTCGCAGAACCAATTTTGATGAATTTTGGTATAAAGATAGATATTGAAAAGATAATAAGCTACTCGAAGTACTTACTAATCCTGTGCAGATGAAGTCGCGGGTACAAACTAGTATATAATATTTTTAAGTGTGGATTTATTAGTGCAAAAGGACGAAATATCAAAGTTCAAAAATAAAATTTGCTATCGAAGTTTAGTGAAAGATACAAAAATATACATCACAACATACTAAACGTTGGCCAAGTTGCAATTTTACAAGTGCCTACAATATGCTTCAGCCTGTAATATCCTACTGCTTGGTATAGGCCTCGTTCTCCACATAGGAGAAGGATCAGAGCTTAATCCCCCACGCTGCTCCAATGTGGGTTGGCGGATATATTTCCTATTATGAGTAACGATCGCTATCAGGTGTACATGATAACAACCGAGACCGACTTAACGCGCTCTCCGAGGCTCAGTGGGGAGACCCACAAGAACTGCAGAAACATCCAGACCACGGCAAACATCTGTATGGCCAATACAAATGTTTGTCATTTACGAGGATCGAACCCGCAACCACCATCGTAACAGCCACAAGCCAGTGTTGTGAAAATTGCGCCAACGTGTCGTCCCTACAATGTGGCTAGAAGTTATTTAATTATTAAATATATTCTTCATGAAGAACTAAACCCACTTTAATTATAATTGTGTTTGCAGGCAAACGAAGAAAAACCGACTTCAATTATATCGGCAAGTAATACAACGTAGGTAGACGAAAAAATAGCTAAGTAAATACGCATTATCAAAGATTACTCCAAAAGTTATAATCAGATCTCGATGAAATTTAAATGTGACCACATGATAAACATCGGCTTTCGATTAAATTAAAAATCATCAAAATCGGTACACCCAGTAAAAAGCTATGCAGATTTTCGAGAGTTTCCCTCGATTTCTCTGGGATCCCATCATCAGATCCTGGTTTCCTTATTATGGTACCAAACTATAGATATCCCCTTTCCAACAAAAAAAGAATTATCAAAATCGGTACATCCAGTAGAAAGTTATGCGGTATAATACAACGTAGGTCGACGAAAAAAGCGTCAAGTAAAAACGCATTATTAGATATAACTCGAAAACTAGTTGTTAGATCTCAAATAAATTTAAATGGGACCAATTGGCACACACCATTACCGATACTCATAATTTACCGATTTTCATAATTTTTAATTTAATCGAAAGCTGATGTTTATCATGTGGTCACATATAAATTTTATCGAGATCTGATAACTACTTTTTGAGTAATCTTTGATAACGCGTAGTTGCTTGACTATTTTTTCGTCTATCTACGTTGTATTACTTGTCGATGTAATTGAAGTCGGTTTTTTTTTCGTTTTTAGAAGAATAGAACTATTTCTATTTTACCTGTAATCTACATATATAAAAATAAATGTTTATCTGTGTCCTTTATACAGCAAAATGTTGTGCATGAGCGCACAAAGGTATGTGAGTCGGTAAGACCAAATAAAAAGCGTAGCAACGCGCGCAAGGTACAGCTTCATAAAAATAACACGTTCAAAACTGCATGGTCGATTCTACTAGACAGTAATGTAAGTAAGTACAACACTTTCTTTCAAAGTTGAAAATTTATTCGAAAATTAAATTATTAGAATGACGAGATCACCGCATCGAACATGTTCAAAATAAATCCAATATTATAAAATGAACTTGTCACCTTTGCTCGATGTTTGTATGATATTGTTACAAATATATTACTTACCATGACAGCGTTAATTTTGAAGTCCATATGATTCTTAACTTCAGCGGCGAGTTCTCGCACTAAGATCAGGCCGTCTTTTCGGTTCACCTCCACGTTGTACTCGCGGTATTTCTAAGTAACAAAAAAAACAGTACTTGTAATTAAAATTCAGTCCATATAGGAACTAAAACTTTTTGAAATAGAAGAAGTAGTTTGAGACTAGTATCCTTAAACCTTTATTCTGCTTAGTTTCATTTTAGTCCTTCGTTTTGTTAATTTCAAGTAATACCTTCTTGAATAAAAATAGTTGGGGAAAGTGTCACGTAGCATATAGTGGTTTAACATATTATGTACATATCTAATAAGTTTTGCACAATAATAATCTAAACCTTAGTATAAAATAGGCTTGTTCTGATTTGAGATACATACTAATAAATAAATAAAAAACAAGGAATGTGCTAATTATATATAATCATCAAAAGTGCTAATTTAAACAAAAAATAAATTTACTAAATAGTTTGATGCCGAGTTTATACTTATATGCTATTTATTTATTTGCAAAAATATATAAAAACTAAAATTAAAAATAATTGTTTGCTAAAAAAACGACAAAACCGACTTCAATTACATCGACAAGTACCTCATCACTATCACCTATTGCAGTCCACTGCTGGACAAAGGCCTCCACAAGTTTGCACCAAAAATAGCGTGAACTTATGTGTGTTGCCCATTGTCACCACGCTGGGCAGGCGGGTTGGTAACCGCAGGGCTGGCTTTGTCGCACCGAAGACGCTGCTGCCCGTCTTCGGCCTTTGTATTTCAAAGCTAGCAGTTGGATGGATATCTCGCCATCGGTCGGCTTTATAAGTTCCAAGGTGGTAGTTGAACTATGTTATCCTTTAGTCGCCTTTTGCGACACCCATGGGAATTAAGGGGGTGGCTATATTCTTTAATGCCGTAGCCACACAGCTTACCACTCGACATGTACCTAATACAAAATAAGTAGACAAAAAAAATTAACAAACGCACTAGTTGCCACTACGATCATGGGGATTGGGATATTTTCTTTCCTACAAAAAAGAATCGGCAAAATCGGTTCATAAACGACGAAGTTATCCGCGAAAAAATAAAAATATATACGGTTGAATTGAGAAACCTCCTCCTTTTTTAGGTCGGATAACAAGTAGGATATTTCGAAAGAAGCCACTCCCACATTGTATCCTTCAAACGATGTCAGGGTCGCCACAAGTTATTGATAAAATATGTATTTAATCAATAATAAAATAGTCGAGTACTCCTCTTTTACCAAAGAAAGTAATAATAAAACAGATTTTTAGCTGATGTAGGGCACAACAGGAAATTTCCTGCTCAAAATATGGAGCAGCCCGACTGGGGTAGTACCTCGAACTTACAGAAGATCACAGCTAAATAACACTGTTTTCAAGCAATGTTGTGTTCCTGTTGGTGAATAAGGTGACCAGAGCTCCTGAGGGGATTTGGGATAGGGTCGGCAACGCGCTTGCGATGCCTCTGGTGTTGCAGAGGTCTATAAGCTACGGTAATCGCTTACTATCAGGCGAGCCGTACACTTTTTACAAGCTTTTTATTAGCTTCACCTGTATGTTTGTATGTTTGTAACAGACTCTTTTGGCCTTCATTTTGACCCACGTTTGAACGTTCAGATTTCTTATAAGCTTAGTAGACTTATCGAGGACCGATGACAATTCACTAATTTGATAGATATTTTTTTTAGTTTGGTTTATTTATAAAAGCGTGTTATTTTAGTTTTTTTTTTAACTATTATTATTTGCTGATCTAATTATGTGTATTTACCTGTTATTATAGGTTTAGTAAATTAATATAACGATGGTAGTTCAGTACGGCTAGTAAAATCGGCTCCGAGCTGACGTGTAATTTAATGTTTTCATGGAGGTAGATATACATCAGGAGGAGTATAACGCTCGCATTATTTGCAAAAATGACAACAATTACGTCGCATTTACGCTACATTACGCGTCGATTTATTGGGCCCAATATGGCGGCTCAGATCTGTCAAATTTAAAAATAGAACGAACACGTCCGGAATTCGGCGTATGCTAGCTGCCAAATTATTGTTATTCGACAGAGGCTTCCGAGTTCCGAGCCGCGGGCGTTGTTATTGAATTTCGGATTGTACCCGATGACGCCTTTGTTATGGAGTCAAATCTAATTATGTAGCTTTAATATCATATACATTATGTAATGGCGTTATAGAAAAGTTTTAAAGGAAAAGCTTATTTCACAATATTTTTTGAACATTAAAAATGAAATTTTTCAAAAAGTTTTGTTTTAATTTTTTTTATTTTTTATTCATCACTGGACAGATTTCTCACTCTGTTATCCTCAGCAAACCTTTTTCTACCTTTCATACCCATAATGTAGGAAAACATAAAAGCTTAATCTGACATCTTTAAAAGTCTGCGATATTGAATTTAAAGTATTTTTCAAGTTACTCTCAGCAAGCCTTTTCATGATTCCCTTATTGTAAGAGTACATTAAAAATAACTACTTTGCCATCTTGGGCGTAGACGCCATGTTGGATTTAAACTGACGTCACATAGCTAAACATGCATTGTCATCCAAACTAAACGGGTACAAAAATTTCAGTTCAATCAATTAATGATATACGGTTAAAAATTGAGTTGCAAGGTTCCACCCTGACAAATACTTACATTGCAAGTTAAATAAAAGCTTTTAAAATAAACTAGTTACTATAAATTTAAATTTTTAAAATTTCAACCCCATATTTCACTTTTTCCTCGCACATCGTCAAAACACTTCATATTCTAATGAGATGCTTTAATGTTTCTCTTCAAAGGTGGGTCAAGATAATTTGTATGAATTTTCATATTTATAACAGGTTATCTGCATAATTTTCTGACATCAATTTTAATTTCAATCCTATTAAAATTTTGCTGAAACTAACTCGAAAACGACCCTATATTCATAGTAATCCTACTAACAATCAGGCTCATACATTATCAAAGCCCGACTAATTTGACATTATTGTTACTGATTAAAATTTTAAACGCTATACAAAACATCGTAAAAAATATAAACTAATATTTAATTTTCCGGAATATTAAATGAAGTAGGCGAATATTGCAGCAGAGGACCCTGGGGGACACATTGGCCGACAAGGAAGCTAGATTCAATTAAGGCCGTTAATTTAATCCGCTCTACAGTTTTGCCGTCCACACCTCGTTGATTGGAAGCTGTTTCGTACGAACACTAGTTTTACAACATGGGATCAAATATTGATGATAGTTTTAATACTATTTGTGATCTAAAGATTGACGGTTGATTATATAATTATTTTTTTGTAAATTAAAAACATTATTACTACACATTAATCCTTAGAATCTCCTCTTAATATTGCTGATGTTATAAAGTTAATATTTTTGTATGATTTAGTTAAATTTGAATAGATTCCATCATTTTTTTTAAAAGTAAATTGTATCTTAATCGTACAAAAATTTATAGGTATACTCGTAATACGTAATACAAGCATTTGACTGACAAAATGCTTTAGTCCGCATTGACTACAAATTGTGAATTTCGTATTAAACGAAAGAGGTTCGGTATGAAACTACATTATATAATATCATTGCATAACCCCTTTCGACCTCTAGCCATTGTTAGTCATTGGAAATGCCGCAATGTTATACTGAGTTAGGTCATAGTTACGAATTCAGTGTTGCTCACTTTTATCATGCAAGTGAAGTTTTTATGCTTTTATCTAAATGTACTGATGCGTATAAAGGAGGTTGTATAAATTAAATAGACAGTAATAGTCAGTTACACATATATTAAAACAAAGAATATGGTTTAAGATTAGTAGCAATCATCGTATCATTGTCAGTTTATTTTCGATGATCAATAGACTGTAAAACTAAATTCTATCGAAACCTAAATATTTCTCGCTCCATTTCACTTCTTAGCATCGTATTTCTTTATAAGCAACCTAAAAAAACGAATCGCCCGAAATTAAATTTAGAAACCTTATCGTAAATACTAAGAAGGTAAATACGCTAAGTCACGATACGTCGATGTGAACTGGACCAATGGACCGGCGTCCCTTGCCGTTAGACAGGACTTTCCACTTGGCCCGCATTTGTGCGTACCACACACAAGGGAACTCCATTTGTCCGCAAAAAATGTATCTAGAGTTAAGTCCCCGACTCGCCTTTACGATAGTATCCTGATTTTGATACGACTTTACGTTGATAAAATCTATTAACATCGTATGGAATACGATCGGCTGACCTGTTATCAGTTTAATTTTACATTAAAGCATGCGGTAGTCTAAGCGGCATGTAGGCGTTATTTGCGGTTTCTACTCGACCGCACTCAATTCAATTGGCGTGTCTCGCACATAATTGTGTTACACAATCGTGTTAAGCTCTTAGTTATAGAATTTGCACTGTTTGTTTGACAAATATTTTTTACCAGCTTTCTTTACCTTTTTAAGTCGCCTATTCCTATCCTGTCTAAAATGTTCGAATAATATGTCTATTTTTTGTAATGTATAATAGAATTTTGACAATATTTGGTAAACCATCTATATAATAGATTAATTAGCTTTAAAAAGACTTGGCGCTTTACATTTCATAGTGGTGTATTTTAAATTTTTCTAGTGTTCTGTTTTTATTGTTTTCGTTTTTAAAATTTAATAAAACATTGTCTCTATGTATGCAGTGTTACTTATAATTACTGCATAAATTAGTCATGAAACAAATTAATACATTATATATTTTAGACATTTTTTGTTAGCAAACTTTATTTAAATAAAATAAAATAAAATAATTATTTCACTTTATGAAAGCTGAAATAGGTTTTACAATAATTATTAGTAAGTAAATCCTAGTAAATTGGACATCTGACAGTTTTGGTCATTTAAATCCGGTATACCACGGCTAATGTGATTGAAAAATTTAACAGTATTATTTACATAATGTATCTTTAACTTTATTCAAAAGGTTCGGTTTATCAAAAATGCAGTAATTGTTCAAGCAATACATTGATATAGATTATAAGAAATAAATTTAAAGTTTTTGAAGCGCAAAAGAGTGAACAAAGCGTCTTGGAATTTTCAATCTGTTCAAATGTTCGATCCGCGCCAGATATTAATATTAAACATTTTTCTGAAGTTCGCTGCAGGATTTACTTTTATGTTTTCTTTAAGATGGCTTGTTAATGTATATTTTACCACATTTGCATGCATTCTTAATACTTTTATATTTACATAACTGTATTTATATTTAATTACTTTATTTTATTTTTATTTTTTTATAAATAATGTAGTTTAACAAAATGTGTAAATACGTGTCGAGAGCGATCATATTTTCAATTATCCAATTTTCGGAATTCTCAATCATGATCGATTTTTCTTTATAGTTATAACTAGCTGACCTGGCGAACTTTGTACCGCCTTCTTTATTTTTTTCTTAAATATAATAATTAATATATCAAAATAAAATATAGCCTATCTTTCAAGTTGGATCGAACTGCACATGGTGTGCGAATTTTATTATAATCGGTTAAGTGGTTTAGGAGTCCATTGAGGACAAACATTGTGACACGAGATTTATATATGTTAAGATAAAGTAACAATCAACTAACTCCGTAGACATTACGCGGCTAGACCTTTATTAGTTTTTATATTATTACTTGTTCAAAACTAGCGCTTTATAGACTAAATTGACATCACAAATTAAGTACTTGTGTGGTCAAATCTTAATTAGATTTATCAAAATCATTTAACTACGCTTTTTAATATTTGCTTTTTCATCCAAAAATAAAAAAACAAGCAACAATTGTTTAAAAAAAATCAAAGTATATTGACCTCGCTATAATTATATAAATTTTTTTTAATAATTATTTATAAAATGTTTTCAGCGAGTGCTCGTTCGACTTCGACATCACATAACCCACTGTTCTACCTTGCCCCACTTTTCACGCAGATAGTGACCTAAGCCCCGTTCATAAGGTCTTTATAAAATACTAGCGAATTAGGTTAAACTGAATTCAATCCGAGGCACGGCGAGAACATCCGACTGAGAGACAAACGCGTTTCAAAAGATTAGATAGAATCAAGCACTTTTATGTTCACAGATCATTTGATGTAACGGCTTTTGTAGGTATTCTATAATTCTTTATACTTCTTTCATTGTGACAATTGTATTAAACGTGTGAAAACATTTTTTAAGCACTAGCTGATACCTATAACTTCGTGGACGTTACTTCTATCAACAATATTTTTATATGAACAGAAAAGAACATCAAAAAATCACGAGCAAAACATTCTTTACAAAATTTCGTTTTAAAAACACGTAGCGCTTATACAAATTGTTGTTTTTAAAAGTTTAGAAGAAACCTTTTTTTAAACTAATATAAATATATTAAACGATAACACAATATTTTTAATAACAGTCAGTTGTCGAAGAAATAAATCTCAAAAGACTAAATAGAAATCTTGTAGTTTTTACGTGATGCACTCAAAAAAGTAGAACTCTATTATTTTATTTATATTAACATATTTGTAGCGTTGTAACTCACTTTAAAGCATAATAAATGTGTACCAACTTATATACAGAGGTATCGAATAACAATTGTGAGCCGAAGTAAATAAGAGTAAATAGAAGTGATTTATCGCTGTGATATCGCATAGGTAGTGCTAGACGACGCTAATATTGAATAAGTTCCAATGGCAAAGTTTCTCTTGCGAAACATTATATTACTTTTATCGAGATCTCGGGTAGAATTTTGATTTTTTTTTTTTTTCATTACAGAGTAGACACGGTAATGAAATATTTTGTCGATTCATGTTCGTAAACAGAATCTTATTATTATTTTTATAATAAAAAACAATCTTTTTCCTGGACTACAATTATGAATTAACCTGAATTTAAAACATGATTTTTTTGTTTCTACCTAGTTAAAATTTCGTATATACTAAAGCTAGAATGTTAAAAGCTGGTAAAAATTTTGCTTATTTTATCAATTATACATTTTGGAGAGGAACAAATGTAATTATGCTAGTATAAAGTAATGTAAGTTTTGCTCTAATCCTTGAACATCTGTCTATTTACGAACAACCTTCACAATGTACTTGGTACCCACCCGCCTGGTACGATCTTATAATTTACTGATATTTATCGCCATTGATTATTTACCCGATTTTATTACATTTATTGTTTTATTACTTTTAAATAACAATATTATTTAAACTTATTACTATGATTTTTTTTATTTGAAACTATGCAAATATAATTAAATATATGTATATTTTTTAATCTAGTAAACATTAAAAAATATAGTTTATATAGGCAACGTAAAAGAGTTTCGTCATTATTACTTTAGAAACATTGATAACTTATCTAAATTATGGAATCATAATGGTATAAACCCATATATTAACTTCATCGATCGAAGACCATTGGTAATTATTATCGTAGTGGTGAGAGTACTCGGGAGTACGGCGAGTGTATTTCAGCAGTCTCTGATATTTCCCCAACCCCTGTGTCGTAACTGGGTCGCGGGGGAGTGGCCCGACGGGAGGGACGGAGGAGCAGGGGGTGCGAACTCTCTCGTTGCGTTTTTGTAGCAGCGCGTCCGACCGATCGGCCCAGTGTTGCCCCTCGCTTCACTTCTAAAGCGAAAAGAATACCACACACTTCTCTGGAAAACCGGTGTAAAAATGCGTTTACTCACGTTCTGTATTTGATTCATTTTGGTGAAATGCCGGCCGAACTCCCACAGGTCGACGCCGAATTTTAGTGCCCAATTCTTGACTCTGAAACATAAAAAAAGTGATATACTTCACATGCGAATTAGTAAGTCTTATCAGACATTATTTGTCACGAAGCGACGTTTAATTAAGTGTCTGGGTGGATCTATGGCCTTGTTTCGACGTAAAAAATCTTATCTTGCCATTTCAAGGAAGCTCAAGGAACGAACGAACTCTTTCTATTTTTGTAAGTGTATATATAATGTTATATAGGTTTTTTCTTTATTCCCACCCCAGTCTAGTCCCATCTTGTTTGGATTATTTTTGTGGATTATGAAGACGATACTACAAAATGAAACAATGAGACAGTGAAAGAGATAAGAAATAAAAAAAAATTAATAAACAAAATTATGTTAACGAAATATACGTCATTTTCATTTGAAATAAATTGTCAAACTTTTTATTTTATATTTTCTGAGTTCTTCTAATGAGTTGTTTTTTAATTATGTGATTTTATAACAGAGTGTATTGTTTCAACACAATGCGTAAGGATAGGTACTATGAGACAGACGCACTAATTGCTATTATAACCCGTAGTGATGTACGCTTCCTCTAATAATAAACAACCTCACAACCTCTACTTAATCTATATAAATAAAAATGAAACGCCGAAATGTATGTACGTGCATAACTGCCAAACTACTGCACTACGTTTGATTCCTCTTCTGTTCTTGTCTTCGTTATTGTCATAACAAAGTTTGTATAAAAGAAAATTAAAAATTCGCTAAAAAATTGGTTGTCTGTTAAGTTGGTTTACGGACGATAGTTTAACGTGATAACGTCATAACAAAACATCTTCTCAGACGCTTAGGCTAATCAAGTGGCAGAGTGATAGGTGCGGCACACGCGTACAATGAGCGTAACGGGACAATGACTCATCCCTTTTCGCGTATGCAGCCGGCGTTTATCGATTTATTAGACGTTGTCACATCAAAAAATCGGCTACTGTTACTACTATTTTGCTGGGTCAGCTATTTTATTAAAAATCATTGTAATTCTAAACATGTGTTATAGTCCAAACATGCTAAATAAAATATTTTATCAAAGGTTACAGTCGCGTGCTGTCATCATGATGGGATAAATAACTCTATAAAGAACTGCAAAGCATGGCTTTTTGCAGAAACAGTACTGGTTGGTTTGTAATTTATAACAATATTGACACTTATCGAAATCGAAATTATTAAACGCGAAACTATAACTAGTATTTATTTAGTCTCTTAAAGGAGCCATAAACATCGCCGAGTGGTCAAAGAGCATTTATTTAGTTTTCTATACACATGTTACTGTTATTAGCTGAATACTTTTAAGTTTATAACGCTAAAATAATGTCTTAAATTAATTTTATGTGTTACAACATTGAAGTAAATCACTAACTACTGATATTTTTATCATTGTTTTACCCGTATTAAACTCGCCTATATATTATAGTATTACCGATTATTAGGGAACTTGACGTTGAGTATAGTTGACGTTGACTGTTTAGATTTTACGTTGATGTGTCGACATGTACATATGTATATACCCAACCTTTAAACTTATAATTAACGTACTTCTTAGTCTAAAGGTTTTCGGAGGAGTACCCTAGCCGGCAAAAAACGTCCATAACGTTAAAAAGCGTAAGATTTTTCTTATATATAGTCATCTATGATGGCTATAAAGTGTCTAATGAATAGTCTAGTCATGACTGTTATTATTATTGCAGTTTGCTATTATTACTACTAGTGGTCGCCCAGTAACTTTTGCTAAACTCGTAACTTATCGTAATCCGTAGTATTCTTTATTAATCAGTTCATTCTTTACAGGCTTTTTAATGCAATTTCACAACACTTTACCATATATCCCTCGATAGCGTGTATACGTAATTACATGACAAAAATGTAATACTCGTACAAATACACAAAATAGTTTTTACTTTGTTTTAGTAGTCATTGATAGATTTCATTAATTACTTTTTTCATGTTGCGTACAAAATTGGAAGCTTTTATTAGCATCAAATGATTCTAGATCTAGTCGATATAAAGATTAAAAAAGTTTATTACAGTTTCTATCCTTTTCGAAATTTCAACTTCTCGTCATCTATAAAATAAGCGCATACTACTTGTAGTCAGAAAAGTTTATTAACATGAGTCCTTGCATCAAAAATTTTATTATATAAAGTTAATTTATATTATTTAATTTATTAAGTTTAATTTATATTATTTATAAGCTTTTTGTATATATAGTTTGAGCGAAATAAATTCTAAAATGCTTTATTTTTTCAAAATAGTTTTGTCTTTCGAGATTCCATCTATTATCATGCGATAAAAAATATATTTGGAAAATAAAAAACATATAATAAAAACTTAAATCACAATTTAAAGTTTGTCTTGGAATAAATATGCACATATCTCTCACTGTAAATAAAAGTTGGTAAGCTGTCGTTGTATCGCAACCAATGATCGCCTGCAATATCAGAAGCATTACAATCGCGTTCTTAACTTTAATAGTTTGCCCCACTAACTCCAAATGATGTTAGTCCGATGTAATGTTGTCGTTAATTAGGAGCTTATATCATCGTTGTCTCTGTATATATATTTCAATAAAGAAACAAGACATAGTCAAGTTCTGGCATCTACCAGTTTATTTCTGTCGAACCTCTATAACGAAGAAAGTGACGGTATGACTAATTCTGACGGCACACGCTAAGGGCTACTTACCATTGGATTTTAAGTGACGTTTTCGTAACTGTGAATTGGGGCAAAATCTACCCTTCCGAGAAATCGTATCTGCAACTATTTGCAATTTTTCAGGTAGAAAACTGTGTTCTTTTCTTTGAAACCATTATAAAGTCCAGGAAGAGATGGATCGAAAGTATTGAAAGTATCTAGAGAGAGACACCTTAGTGATGGTAACAAAGACTATATATAATCATATATTTTTGTTTCTAAGGGCGGAGTTCACCGACTTTTAAAACGGCTGTTTATCAGTTAAACAACTGATGAAATCATTTTTACTGTTCACCATACGTTAACCAGTGTTTACAGCCCTTAAACAGCCGATTACTATAACCGAACTCTACGGCATTGTTTAACCGTCCATCAATGCCATATTCGGACATCTGCTCAACAGATTCTGCTGTGACTTTACAACAGTTGCAACATTTCGTTATTACTTGAAAGTTTTTGGTACGAGATAAACACGCAGTCATTGTTCAATTTCAATGTATTAATTGATAACTATCAAGACTTTAGGCCTTCTTGAAAATCTAGAAAATATAGAGACCAAAACAAGGAGACCTAGAGTACCTGTTTCAAATGCGTCGTAATTATTACGAAGAATACAATGATTCCTCATTTAAAACTAGATTCCGTTTGTCAAAATCATCGCTTGAAAAATCGTTTGTTCTCTTTTTTAAAGCTGCCATTTTTCAAGTAAACCGTAATTTAAAAATTAAACACTCACAACAGAACAAAATAACAATCAACACAGAGAATGTTAGCACGTGCAAAGAAATAATAATAAAAAAAAACATTTGACAATGGCAGCGCCGGGACGTTATTACCCATCCAAATTGGACACTACATGCTAACGTAACACTATCCAATGCGTTCTCGAACTTCTCAAGTAGAAAGCGTTTTATTTTATGCTGCTAACTATAGATGGCACCAAAACTCGTGTCGACTAAATAAAACTATGTGACTTCCCTAATGAGTAGACTTATAGCATTCATTCATTAGTGGTTCATTCGCTGTGAGCGTATGGTGATTGCCTGATTTAGTAACCACGGTTAAAATATTCGTGATGAACAGTGAATACTTTACCGGGTGCATAACCGATGTTTAGGAATTCATCGGCTAATTACTAAAACATTGGTTAAACGATAGTCGGTGAACTCCGCCCTAAGAAATGATAATAAGAAATGAAAGATTTAGGGCGGAGTTCACCGACTATCGTTTAACCAATGTTTTAGTAATTAGCCGATGAATTCCTAAACATCGGTTATGCACCCGGTAAAGTATTCACTGTTCATCACGAATATTTTAACCGTGGTTACTAAATCAGGCAATCACCATACGCTCACAGCGAATGAACCACTAATGAATGAATGCTATAAGTCTACTCATTAGGGAAGTCACATAGTTTTATTTAGTCGACACGAGTTTTGGTGCCATCTATAGTTAGCAGCATAAAATAAAACGCTTTCTACTTGAGAAGTTCGAGAACGCATTGGATAGTGTTACGTTAGCATGTAGTGTCCAATTTGGATGGGTAATAACGTCCCGGCGCTGCCATTGTCAAATGTTTTTTTTTATTATTATTTCTTTGCACGTGCTAACATTCTCTGTGTTGATTGTTATTTTGTTCTGTTGTGAGTGTTTAATTTTTAAATTACGGTTTACTTGAAAAATGGCAGCTTTAAAAAAGAGAACAAACGATTTTTCAAGCGATGATTTTGACAAACGGAATCTAGTTTTAAATGAGGAATCATTGTATTCTTCGTAATAATTACGACGCATTTGAAACAGGTACTCTAGGTCTCCTTGTTTTGGTCTCTATATTTTCTAGATTTTCAAGAAGGCCTAAAGTCTTGATAGTTATCAATTAATACATTGAAATTGAACAATGACTGCGTGTTTATCTCGTACCAAAAACTTTCAAGTAATAACGAAATGTTGCAACTGTTGTAAAGTCACAGCAGAATCTGTTGAGCAGATGTCCGAATATGGCATTGATGGACGGTTAAACAATGCCGTAGAGTTCGGTTATAGTAATCGGCTGTTTAAGGGCTGTAAACACTGGTTAACGTATGGTGAACAGTAAAAATGATTTCATCAGTTGTTTAACTGATAAACAGCCGTTTTAAAAGTCGGTGAACTCCGCCCTTAGTTGAACTCAAGGTTAATTTAGCCTTTAAATCATTAACATAATAAATAAAATTGCAGTCGTTAGGACCTTTTACTTGCCTTTCGAACCTTTGAATCATTACACCTTTTGAACATGTATACCTGATAGCGATTGTTACTCATAAACTAAAATATATCCGCCAACCCGCATTGGAGCAGCGTGGCGGATTAAGCTCTGATCCTCCTCCTACGTGGGAAAAGAGGCTTATGCCCAGCAGTAGGATATTAAGAACTGAAGCGAACCTTTGAAAGAGTGTTGGCTGACAGGTTGATATTAATTTCAGATTTATTTGATAGCGTTAGCAACGAGCGAAGCAAGGCAAGAGGTACCATACCATATAGGTACAGTATTTGTTAAAAAATGGAAGAATTTCGTTTCCTCTGCTTGACTAAACAAAATTTAAGGCTCTGCTTGACTAAACAAAAAAAAAAAAACTACTCATCGCTGTGCACAAGGTCTTATCTAAAATACTGTGCATTTAAATATTTTTTTTATATAGAATATTCAGAAAAAAAAATTGTAGCGTTGACTATTTTTTACTATGCGTATTCGATTGATCAAACTCAACTCAAGGATTGCAAAATTAATTAAAATATTAATTTCTTTTTTCATTAGAATAGAGTAGAGTTCGTTGTTTTGTTGGATGTAAATATATATATATATATATATAAATAACAAAACAACGAACTCTACTCGTATAGGCCAATAACTATTTACTCTTAGGATGAAAAATCCTTCTTAATACTACTTACTTATTTTCACAAACAAATATAACTATATAATTGTATAAAAAAATCTATTTAACTTACGAAAAATGCGTTTTATTTCATAAAAATATATTTTTAATTTCCAAATTAGATGAATTAATACCTAGGTATCATAGCGTTTAAATTAATATCAATTATTATTTACGTAAAATTAAGTCGGTTTTTGTAAAATAAATTAATTTAAAGTAATGAAAAATCCTTCTTAATACTACTTACTTATTTTCACAAACAAATATAACTATATAATTGTATAAAAAAATCTATTTAACTTACGAAAAATGGGTTTTATTTCATAAAAATATATTTTTAATTTCTAAATTAGATGAATTAATACCTAGGTAACATAGCGTTTAAATTAATATCAATTATTATTTACGTAAAATTAAGTCGGTTTTTGTAAAATAAATTAATTTAAAGTAATGTAATACTTATTAGGAAATGATATATATGTAAAACTCGCTTTTATAAAAATAACCACAAATGTCCTCATTAGTAATCAGATTTTCGCGGTCATTGTACTCCTACGTTGGATCGTCAACGACAGAAGTTGCAAATATTAAATAATTTAAAACGCTCGAAGGATGCCCGCTGCTGCGCCGCCAGGTGTTCGCAAGCGGTTCTTAGGACCACTGAAAGTACAATCCACCGAAATAAAATAATGCCAAACCATATTTTAAGACTTATCTAAGTTTTTTTTTTTGCCTCTTTATTTTATACCTTAATTTTTAAAAACTATAGTCTCAATTCATAAGAAAAGAAAACCGTGTCGAAATTCTGGAAATATATATATACAGAGTCTTTGCTCGTAGTATGAACGCAAATCAGACCCGTTTTCAATTCTTGAAGTACCTACTTTTGGCGTAATAATAAATGGATTTAAAAACAGACAAAAAAAATGCCTCAGTGTCTATTATGACTTTAAAATATCATTAATGTAAAGAAAAATTGTGCTATTATGGGACACCAGGTAGGAACGAAGTTCCTTCGGATAGTATAGAAGCAACACAATTTGAAAAAAAAATGGTTTAATTTTATGTATATTTTCTAGTTCTTTCATTTTGTTGATTGGTTTTTAATTAAGTACCTATATAAAAGTATTTAGGAAATTTAGTATTTTAGAAAATAACAAATAGGTACCGTAATATAAAATAAATCAAACAAAAAATAATAATAAAAATATTCAGTATGTTATCAGGTTTTAAAATAATTTCAACAATATTTGAATATAAAATTAATTTTATTGTTCATTCATTTGCTCTTTGTGTCACTTTACTAAATTACACTAACTATATAATTTTCTGTGGTCGGACTTCCATACTTACGCCAAATTTGTTTACCATTTAGGAGACTTCAAAAAAATGAACTATACAAATAGACACTACACCCCAACGATAGCTATTTTAATTCATTTTTTTTTTTTACCAAAAAACGCCAAACATTTATAGCTCTTAATGTTAAATGAGTTCGTTTTTACATACGTCATACTATACAGTCGTGTGACTGATATTACGTCACTTCCGTTATATATTTTTCTTACGGTTTTTAGTCTCACATTTTTTTTCAGTTCGGTCGCCCAGCCAAATGTCAAGCCTGCCTAAGGAACTTCGTTCCAATAGGACGTATATCAGTTTTATTATAAGAATACATTTTAAAGCAATTTTATAAGAATACTATCTGTGCCCGCGACCTCGTCCATAATAAATAAATATTGTTTAGTTCGCAGAGTTACAAAATAAATAAATTTCTAAAACAAAAGTAGCCTAAGTTACTCCTTGTTACATGATTACATCAGCTATCTGCCAGTTAAAGTCCCGTCAAAATCGGCCCAGCCGCTTCAAAGATTAACCGGAAGAAACAGACAGACAGACAGACACACAAAAATTGTAATAAATGTTATTTTGGTATATGTACCGTACCATCCATATGCATTTAGCAAAAATTATAGTTAAAAAAAACTAAAAAACCACGCTTTTATTGCTAATCGAACTAAAAAGTAAAAATTAATTTTTAACTACAAATAATTATTTATATATATCGATATCGAAATCGCTGCAACAAGGCGTGTAGGGATACCCAAGGACGCCACATTCAAAAGTCTGTGTTGGAGGAATCTGACCCTGCGAAAGTCTGAAGATTCCTCAAGTCACTCGGAGTTGGCAAAATTAGACAACAAATTGCTTCAAATTCTGTTGATGTTAATAATCTCAATAAATACTTTTCATCTACTGTCACTTTAGACGATACGACAAAGGCTAATTAATACTCTTAACCATCTTTCTTCCATTAGGACTCCCTTTACCTTCTTCAAATTTTGCCTTCTCTCAATTATCCGTATGTGATGTCAAGGCGAGCATTTTAGCTATAAGTTCAAACGCGGTGGGTTCTGACTCCATCAGTCATAACATGATCATCCCTATTATAGATTCTGTTCTACCTGTCCTTACCCACATTTTTAATGAATCTTTAACTTCCAATACCTTTCCTACATGCTGGAAAGACGCTCAATTCATTCCTCTACCCAAAAAAACTAATTCAAAAGGTTTTTCCGATTTTCGTCCAATTGCAATCCTTCCTTTTCTGTCCAAAGTTTTCGAGCGCCTCGTTCGTCAACAACTGACATCATTCCTTACCTCAAACAAGTCCTTGCTAGTCCGGTTTACGTAAAGGCCATACATAGTACAGCTACGGCTCTCGGTAAGACATGACATCAGACTCGCCATGGAAAATCAGAGTCTTACGGTATTGACCTTGCTAGACTTTAACAATGCGTACAGCACTGTAGATTTTGATATATTGCTTGCAGTCATGAGTTCCCTTGACATATCTCCCATCGGTAATTGAGTGGTTTCGTAGCTACTTCTTTGGACATCGGCAGAGTTTGCGCTTCCAGGATATTTTCTCAGACTGGTTAGACGTAAAAGCTGGCATCCCGCAAGGAGGCGTCTTATCTCCTGTCCTCTTTTCAATTTTTATAAATACCATCTGTCCCTATATATCTTCTCCCTACCACCTTTACGCAGACGATCTCCAGATTTACTCCCACGCCAAACTGATTGATTTACCAACATGAATTCAAAGGATATATAGCGATTTAAACAACATTCTTGATTGGTGCAACTCATATTGATTAAACATCAATCCACCAAAGTGTCAAGTGACTATTATTGGTAGTCCAAAACTAGTGGGCCGAATAGATTGGTCACACATACCGCCTGTCATTTTTAATAATTCCGCTATTAGTTACAGCGACAAGGTAAAAAATCTCGGAGTTATTTTCGATAGCCACTTCTCTTGGGTACCTCAACTGAGCGAGTTGAGCCGCAAGCTATTCGCAGCCGTCGGATCACTTCGAAGACTTCAGCATTTCCTTCCACTGCCCACTAAAATTACGTTAGCACAGTCACTTCTTCTACCAACTCTTGACTACGCTGATACTTGTTATCTTGACCTCAACGAGGAGCAATTGAATAAGCTTGAGCTCCTTCAGAATCTTTGCATACGGTTCATATTTGGTCTCCGCAAAAATGACCATATCTCTAACTTTCGTAAGCAACTCAAGTGGCTCCTAATCCGTCTTCGCAGGAATACTCATATTCTCTCGTTGTTATATTGTAGATTATTGAGTATATGTGAATGTATGTAAGTGTGTATGCATATGTATGTATGTATAAATGTATATATAATTTTATATTCTATTTAATGTGTTCTAATTTCTATAACAATTATTTGCACACTTCCTAACCGCTTTTCTATGCGCTGTCCTAAACCTGTTGTCTGGAAGAAATCGCTCTTTTAGCAATAAGACCGCCTTTGTACATCTTCCTCTAATTATACTACTTTTGTTTGTATCTTTTAATGGTGTGCAATAAAGAATATTATTATTATTATGAACTATAATTACTGTAATATAAATTCTTTGTAATTAAAAATTATTTTCTACTTTTTATTTCGATTAGCTATAAAAGCGTGGTTTTTTTAGTTTTTTTTAATTATAATTTATTTTTTATTTTTAGTTCGATTTTTCAATTAATTGTTTGCGGACATGTGATAGTTTTCCATTATTAATGTAAACAATAAAAGGATAACTATTCCGCGCGGAGCGAAGCCATGAACTTACGCCACGCGGAGCGGGCAGGAAACAGCTAGTAAGGAATAAACAAGGTAAATTTGGAACTAGCCTGAAAAAGTATCTGCCTCCGTTGTTCAGTGCCGATTGCCCAAGCGAAAGAGTAAATCCGAAACTGCAGGCATGCGCAGATCACGCGCTAGCTTTATCTCTCTTACTTCCTTACAGAAGATCCACGAAAGAATTTATTAATCCTGGCGGTCCTAATAAGGATATTGGGAAACTGTTATTAAATTATTGCATTGTCATCGGTCCTTGATACGTGTGCAAAGTTTCAAATTAATCAAACTTCTGGAAATCGGTGAAAATTATGCTCAAAGATTCCATTACATACATACATACATACAGCCCAAGCTAATAGAAGTGTGGTAAAAAGCGGTTATTTTAATATTACAACCAGACACTCCAATTTTATTTATTTGTATAGATGTACTGTAATATCTCTTAGCGTCAAATGTATATCTTTACAATAGAAATAACTAAGTAAGCTTTAGTAAAAAGCGTGGTTGAATCCCACAAGGAAGCTGCGGGCGTCAACGAGTACACTCAAAAGAAACTTTAAACACAATCTATCGCAGTGCAAAAGTTCTGAAAGGCCACGAGAAAAAAAGCTAAAAGCTCGTTGCTCGAAAACGTCGTAAAACAAATCTATATTGCGTAAACACGGATTTAAAGTGCAGAAATCCGTTTTAAATATCTTGTTACCGTAATTGGTTTACCCTGGGGCCAGGGGATCCGGCTACACCGGACACTTCGAATAACTAACCTGATTTCAGGCTTTCCCTGATTTCGAATCTTACTTTCGCCCAGTATAAATTAAGAGAAACCGACTTTCTCTCCCCTTCTCAAGTCTCAAGGACTCAAATATTTACATTCATTTTGCTGTTTGAGCGACGACATGGAAAATAAAAAAAAATTGTTGATATTGATATATGAGTATTTGCAACAATATATTCAACTACAACTACTCGTACAATATATTTAAACCTTTTTATACACAAAAGTCACGTATTTGTATATACCTACTGTAAATTATCAAATTAATCATGATAGTTTGATCAAACATAATTTGATTAGATGGTCGAAACGTGAAACAAGTTAAAGTTAACAGTACAATCAACAAACAGACAGGCGCGAACAATCGTAGCCTGCGGTTAAAGTTAGTTCATTAAAGATGGTATGCGCCGATACCTCGTTGCATTCGATAGTTATTTTATTAATCAGCTTCGTCGTAGCAGACGGGATGTCAGACGCGAGCCCTTACGTAAGCCAGCCTCCGTACTACACCGCCGCCCGGGCCCCGCCCCCCACCCGCCCCGCGCTAGATCAATACCCGCGCCGGTCGCCTTTGACATGTGCCTCGAGTGCCGCTCTGCAAATATTTACGTTGTGGAAACAGATCATAACTAGTTTCATTTGCCTATTTGTACGCCGACGAGCAAAAAAAAATAGTGGGTGAAGATTACGTCTTAATCAGTTGTCAATAGTCGTAGTAGTATTTTTAACACATCGGGCCTGTAAATTTTATCAAGGAAAACTTCTCAATAATAAGTTAAAGGATTTAGGAAATTTTATGTTTTTTATTTATAAGGTTAAAAAATAAAACAAGATTATTATCAATCTTTAGTTAACATGGAGTACAGAGGATTTTATTGAAGGCGCATTGGCGCCCTAATAACTACTAGTTAATAACTCTAGCGAAAAGCGAAGGCGTGTTCGATCCGCATCATGCAGACGTTCCTTTTGTCGCGTCGGTATTCTAATTTCTAAGATTATATATTTTAATAAAATATAATAAATACTTAAGCAGTTGACCTTTCGTAGATTTCTTAATAACTACAAAAAATGTTGACTTTTAATATACATAAATAATCATTGTAAAATTAATTTAGTATAGAAGTATAAAATAACATGAGTAAAGTGGTTTCTCATTAGAATTATTCAATGTTGCTGCTGAATCAAAGATTTGTGAAATTGATATTAAATCTTACCAGTATCTGTCTTTAAAAAAAATAACTAAGAACACAAAAAATAAAAACGTTAGACATATAAAAATAACTATCAAATCTGATTATATAATTATTTAGCAAATAAAAGGTGTGTAAATATGTATAGAGTACCTATTTCTTTTTAAAAATAAACTAATTGCATTGCTCGGAAAATAAAGTTTTTATTTCGTTAAATTTTTTTTACAATGTAAGAAAAGTCACTTAAATCTATGACACTCTCACCTGAAAATAAAGAGACGACTATTTATGTTTATTATTTCTAACACTTACATTATTACTTATACTTTATTATTATTATTATACATCTTCATCAGCCTCCATATTTTTTATACTTTAATTATTCTTCCATGTCATCTGACAATGACACTTCAAAACACTAAATTTAAATATTTAAAGAAAGGATACTCCTTATATGTGTACGCTAGATTTTAAAAAGCCTTGTTTATTCTTCTCTAACAATTCCATTAATTATTATGAATTAGGTCACATTTATGTAATTGTTTTAATACTGTACGAAGAAATTACATAGAGAGAATATACATGAAATTTGATTCTACAAATGTATGTAGGTATCATTGAAAAGGTCCTCCCTTCGACTTGTGGCTTTTGGGAGTATTTTTTTTTCTTTACCACCCCAACTTCCTGCTCGGAAGTTAACAATAACTCTTCACGGAAACTCCATCCAATTCGTTTACGCAGTTTTTGTTTGTTTGTGTGTTAGCTTTTAATAACAAGACGAATGTATTTTACATTTTGTCAAGTAAAAAATTATAAGCACTACTTTGTGTATATAATAATTATTCCGTGTTTACATAATGATATGATGAAAAGCGCGATTTTAACTCACAAAGAAAACAGGCAAACATTCGACATGTTACCACCACCTTTATTTTATAATTTACGTTATTTATTTTGAATCTTAAGCTGTGTGGCTACGTCAATAAGGAATATAGCCACCCCCTCTCTTCCCGTGGGTGATGTAAGAGGCGACTAAGGGATAACACAGTTCCACTACCACCTTGGAACTTAAAAAGACGACCGATGGCGGGATAACCATCCAACTGCTGGCTTTGAAATACACAGGTCGAAGACGGGCAGCAGCGTCTTCGGTGTGACAAAATCAGCCCTGCGGTCTCCAACCCGCCTGCCCAGCGTTGTGGCTATGAGCAAAACATGAGTTCACGCCATTTTTGGTGCAAACTTGTGTAGGCCTATGTCCAGCAGTGTACTGTGATAGGCTGAAGTGATATCTCTTGCTCATAAGTGAAGGTTGATATCGTTATAAATCCTGCATGTATCATAATAAATTCAAGACTCATCCATACATGATATAAAGTAAACTTAGCTAAAGAACACTAAACTCTATTTAAATAGATCGTGTACCCCAAATTTCAGATGGGTACGACACGTAATTGGTTTACTGAATAGAGGCTTTTACTAACCAATTGGACATTTAGGTACAGCCAAAAGTACAGCTCTCTAACCTTATTATTCAGTTACCATATCTTAAATGTAATTTAACTCCTCAATCAATGTCTATATTGAAGAACATACCAATATTCAATAGATGTCTTTACCAAAACTGAATACATTATGTGAATCTTATATATCTTCCTATCTAGGCAAAAGATGAAAGTTGAATTTATGAAATTATGTATTTTAAATGGGAATATTATATGGTATTTTAATCGAGGAAGTTTGTCGATAATGCGTCACTCAATCAATGATAAATAGTGTATTTACTACCCTCATGCTGATACCTAGTGTCGGCCGAGTTGCATATTTTGAAAATATAATAAGTATAGTAATACCTAAGTAGTAATTAACGCATGACGTTGGTGGATTTTTTTTTCGGAAATTTGTACAAAGAAAGATTATTGAAACATTTACCAAACATTTAAATCATTACTACAATATAACTTTGAAATCTTAGCAGATATGTGATGTTAACTTTTACAAAGCCATAAGAAATCATCAGATGTCTCGTTTTAGAAAATAATTTATGTATATCTGTGACAAACGGCAACAAATAAGCAAGTAATTTAAAGATAAAAACAACCTGTATTAGAAGTATCTTAAAAAAATTATTAAATGTTTGTTTTTACAGATCTTGCCACTTGTAATAGCGTATTCCTAAGGGAAAATGCGCTACGTGGTTCACTGCAAACAGCGGTCCCGTGACCGTATACTAAGTACTGAAAAGACGAGACAAATTGTTCACAAGTGTAAAAATAGAAATTATGTGGTGTCATGGGACCCTAGGTAGGAACGAAGTTCCTTCGGATAGTATAGAAGCAACACAATTTGAAAAAAAAATGCTGAATTTTATATATATTTTCTAGTTCTTGTAGTGTTTTAGAAAATAACAAATACCGTAAAATAAAATAAATCAAACAAAATAATAATAATAATAATTCAAACTATTAAGTGAAATAAAAAACATATGTCTTTATTTATTTTTTGTTGATAGTATAAAATTACATAAATAATTAAAAAAAAGTTTATTAGTAATATTTTAGTTTTACAAACGTCATATTATACAATCGTGTGACTGATATTGCGTCACTTCCGTCATATATTTTTCTTACGGTTTTAGTATCACATTTTTTTTAGTACGGTCACCCAGCCAAATGTCAAGCCTGCCGTAAGGAATTTCGTTCCAAAAATGTGACAGTAAGCATAGACCGCTTGAAGCTGGCCTACTTGTTGTCCATACGCTACTGTACCATCAGAAAATACAGAAACGCCAGATTCTTCTTCCTTTCTATATCCCTATATATCCCTACAACTTACCACACCTCTCATTACAGACTAAAACAACACGATCGAGAAGTCGTCCGGCTTTCGGATTTTTATAGCTCCTAACCAGGTCTCTGGGGGGTGATGTTGGAAACAAATAATTTATTTTTTTAAGTATATTATATTAATATATATTGCACATATAACATTCCTGTATCCGGCGGATTTAACATTAACTAGTAATCGCCTAGTGGTCGAAATTTGACCATAATTTGACCACAGAATTCAACAATAAACTAAAGGGTATATATGTGTATATGTTTGTCAAACACATAGTAGCATGCGTAATGTTTTTTTTATTGATTTAATGCATTTTTTATACATAATTAGAAAAAAAAGAGCATTCTGCACTCCTCTATATAAACCTTTAAGTGTGCGAAATTTAATACTACTGTTCTTCGTAAAAAGGGGTACAAAATTTTTGCTTCACGTATTTTATAATATATAGATTTTTCCTCTTGCTACTTATACTGACATTTATTTTGTCATTATATAGTAACGATCTAAAAAGACCTTACCACGCATGATCGATCAATTGAAAGTCGTGATGCGTCTCCAAAATAGCTCTGCAGATGCTAAATATTTAATTAAATAGCTAAATAGCACATAGCTAAAAGCATAACGTCGTGCTCTTCGTTCGATTATAAATTATAGTAAATGTAAAATTAAATGTGAAATCCACGAAATAGTCAACTAGGGACGAATTAAAAAGCATAATAATTGCTCAAAAATGATTAATCATTTTGTGTAATCGATTTACAAACAATTTGCGCATGTGTGACGAGCATTTTTACGCGAGGGTAAAATTATTAATAACACACATTTAAATGCTTAGTAAATATTACTTATTAGTAAATATTTGAGTAAAATTCTCAACTAATGAGCAATAATCTATGAAAAACTATTTTGGTGTACAAAAAAAGGATATAAATAAATTTAAAAAGTTGGTTTTACTTGGTATGGTTAAATTTTCTATATAATATCTGATTTATGACTATGAATATATATATATATATATATATATATATATATAATAAAAATGTACTGGATCGCTGTCTGTATTTGGAGGATATAAGAGAAAAAATATTATTGAGACCTTTTTCAACGCAAATAGTCAATGTCTGTTTGTCTGTGCATTTGTGCACGCTAATCTCAGGAAAGGCTTGTCCGATTTAGATGTAACTTTCACTAATATATTGTAGTAAGTTTTGCTTAACATTTACTGTTTGTTTCATGTCAATCGGTTCATAAATAAAAAAGTAATGCCAATTTAAATAATCATGTTGAACATCTAAAGTCACTATTCCACGCAGACGAAGTCGCGAGCACAGCTAGTTCATTAATATAATTTGTGATTGTTTTTATTTCTCTTGTAACTTGAGTAAAATTTTAAAATAGGTAAGTACTCTAATGAACATTTATTGCTTAGTCTGAAATGAAGGAGGGAAATGGGTTATACTAACTCCGTTAACCCCGGTCATTAACCCCGTTACTGAAAAAAGCACATGTTTGGTGCGTGCATGGCTTTATTTTCTGGTTTTTGGATTCAATTGATATTAGGTTTCTTTTTTATTATGCTAGTGATTATTTTAAAAGATATGAATACCTGTAAATTATCGTCACCAGATATGAATACCTGTAAATTATCGTGACCTTGAATGAGCCTAATTTTCTATAAATGGCTCTATATAATGAAAATGCGAATAAAGCCTTTCTACTTATAATTTTCATCCAAAATCTACCCATATAAAGAAACTTTAACTCATTTTTAATTTCAATTTTATGTTATTTCAAAATACTAAACTTATAATTGAATAGGTTGTACGAATAAAACTTTAAGACTTAATATTTTAGTTTAGTACTATATGATCTGATACTATCAAACCACAGTGGTAAGTTAGAATAGTTATCTTTAAATTTTCGATTTTAACATCTTTAGCGTCATGTATTTTAATATTAAAACATCGATATTGTATTTGAAAGACATACGAGTGAGCCTACGAAGTTTCTTTTTTACTATTTTCGACATTTTATTTCGGTTTCATCGAAATAAAAATTCGATAACAAAACATACAAGATGGAAGTATTACGAATTACTATAGTGGAATAAATAGCGGTGCATTTATTGGAACTAATGAAACGGAAACGCGTAGCTACGGGCTACGAAGCTACGAAGCGCTACAACGCCACTCGATAAATAATCGAAATATCTGACCTTACAGTATCGGCAACAAAAGAATAATAATTTTGTCGTCTGTATAAAATATTATTCATTGATTCATTAATAATTAATTATTATTGACGACTATTGTGATACCAGATATACTACAAATGTACTAATATATATATATGATTGCTGTGTGGCTACGGCACTAAAGAATTTAGCCACCCCCTCTCTTTCCGTGGGTGTCGTAAGAGGCGACTAAGGGATATCACAGTTTCACTACCACCTTGGAACTTAAAAAGCCGACCGGTGGCGGGATAACCATCCAACTGCTGGCTTTGAAATACACAGGCCGAAGACGGGCAGCAGCGTCTTCGGTGCGACAAAGCCAGCCTTGCGGTCACCAACCCGCCTGCCCAGCGTGGTGACTATGGGCAAAACACATGAGTTCACGTTGTGTTTGGCGTAAACTTGTGGAGGCCTATGTCCAGCAGTGGACTGTATAGGCTGTAATGATGATGATGATATATATGATTGCAAATGTACTATTAACGACGATTGTTAGTATCTTGAATCCCCACCGGTGACACTTAGATCATTAAAAAGATTTTTTTTTCTTTTGTCTGCGAGTAGCTAACTCGCTTTAAAGCAGATATTAAAATTTGAATACTAATATGTAGTCTAGTAGGCAATACATTCTAATATAAGAATACCACCGATTACTTATAAACCTCGCCAAAGTGCAAATCGCTTTATGTAAAATCATTAACTGGTTTATTAGAGACAACAATCTGTTAAACTCTTCCAAAAGTGCTTAAAGAAAATGTAGAGAAATGCTAAGGTTATATTAAATCAAATATTATGCAAAAGTATAATATAGTACAGAAAAATTATCTTCAAAAAAATAATCGGTAACCTTATTAAATTAAAAAACAAAAATAAATAAAAGACCATAAACATAATATACTTATTGACTATGTATAATTGACGTTGAACGTTAGAATATATTAGAATATAGCAACAGAAAAGATTTTTTTACGTAGGTATGTTACACGTTCCAGTCTTAATGCTGAAATATGAGTCCAGCGTTAATTAATAATGGTGATGTTTTGATATACGATAAATTGGATTAATAAAATCGTATTACGTTCGTGTTCTTAAAAAAGCCACAAGATTAGTCAATTATTGACATAAACTGTTTTTTTTATTGTTCAAATCAATAAAAATTTCCGTTAGATTATGATCAAATACATCTTAATTAAAACGATCGTAAGCTTCATATGTAAAAATAAATTAATTAAATATGTTTATAATAAACAAATTAAAAGAATAACATCACTAATTGGTAATAATTTATTTAAATGTTGTAAATATGCACAATAATTATAGAGTATTTCTAAAGCTAAATGACTGTATATTGACTACAATGGAGATAATTAACGAATGCTAATCAACACTGACTGTGATATACTTTTTCAGAACAATTTGTAACAGATAAATATATGTTTTTATGTTCGCATTGTTCATTGCTTTTTTTAATAACAATAAGGTAAACACTTTTGCCATTGACTACCAAACATTTGGCTATTTATATAAAAAGAAACTGTCAACAGCTGTTGGACAATTTATTTTTGTTATTGCTTTCCCTCTATATTAAAATGCATCAATCTGGAATGTCCTTGATAGTATTGCATCCAAATAGATACACAAAGGATTTACGTATAAATATTTTTTTCTTTGATATGTCCTTGATTCTAATCCGTCTAAGAAATCAGATTTTTGAGATCTAATATACATTAATATAATAATGATGAATAAATGGTTGGTTCGTTTCAAATTGATAAAGTTTGTATTCATTAAACTTATTGCCATTTAAAAGCTACCTAGATAAAAATTAATGTAGACTCACATAGTTTTCGACTCAATGCATTATTTAATAGTACCTAACTATAAATCTGTGTTCTCATTTGTTTAACTACGTTTTTTTTTTTACTTTTTAAACACGACGCGAAAAAGACATTTATATTATACGAAGAAGGTTTTTAATTTTACTATATTTTTTGGAGTTTACTCCTTAAGAATCGATTTTCATGTAATGAACGGTATGAAAAAAATGTGAGCAGTAAAATCTACTGAACGAATGACCTTGTTACGTTTTCGTTAACGCCATCTATCGGCACCTAATAGGGTTATTTGATTCGTTTATTCACTATTTGATATTGTGTTAATCTTTTCCTTAGACTTGCCTTTTCTGTGCCTATTTAGACAGTCGAACTGAAGGAGTAAACTCCAGTCGTGCGTCGGAGAAAAAAAGTGTGTCTCACACACATTTTTTTTAACGTAACTTTTTACTGGGTGTACTGATTTTTCAATCGATTCGAGAAGTTTTTATATAATCTCTAATGTCTATTAAATTTACTATTTGTTCAACCACCATATATTCGTCGTATTATTTGTCGATTTAAGTTGAGGTTGTCGTTTTTTTTTTTCGTTTGCGAGCAAAGAAAATTATATTGACTATTATTTTTGTTTCCATAATAAAAGAAAATAAAGTAAAAATATTTTTTTAATGAAACATATTTTTACTATAAATGGATTTGTATTTACATAAAATGTTAAACTTTTTATTAAATTTAAGTTTATTAAGCTTTATTTGATTATATGGACCATTTATGTTAATTTAACATCAAGAATGGTTAAATTCAATTTACCCTTGATTTGCGTAGGCGTATTAGCCATTGTGTGGGTTTATATGTAACGACCAACCAAGTTAAAATAAAAAATATTGCCAATATCTCGTTAATTGTTCAATAAACTCCTACATATTCTTCTAGTAATTACCCCTTGATATAAATTTTTAGGGTTCCTGAACTTGGGTTACTGATCGTAGTGGCCCTGCTATCTGTTCCGCGGTTTGCAGGTTCGATTCCCGCCTGAGCCTGGGTGTAACATTTGTATTTATATATTTATATATGTATTATTTCTATGTACATTTAGTAAAATATAGTTATAACAGTCGGCTGTTACCTGTAACAAAAGCATTAAGTTGTTTATCATAGGAACAGAAGACCGTGTGTGTAAGCTATAAGATATATATTTATTGATTTATTGTGTCATATACCATTCGATATACCGATGTATTAAATAATAAAATTACTTATTTTTTATTATTTATAGTTAAAAGTATTATTTTATTGAGACCTTTCGATGACCTGTGCTTTTAACGGAGCCTTGGAACAACGAAAATGCGGTCTATTAACACTCATTCACAGACTCCACAGACAGACAGACAGGACATATGGCATTTGGTGATTAGAATAAAATGTAGACAACTATTAACAATAGATGATTGAAATAATGTATTTGCATATGCTTAAAATCATAAATGAAAATTTCAAATGTAGAAGGTGAGCATGCAAATTTATACCTACATTGTTTCAATACACGTTTGTGGGTAGGATGCGTGGAATTCTTTGAAAATGTCTTTAATAATATTATTGAGGTAGAGGCACAGTAGGAAATATCTTGCTCAAAATTTGGAGCAGCCTGATTTAGAAAGTACTTTACTACGCCTCGACCTTACAAAAGAGCACAGTTAAATCATTTTCTCAAGTAATCTTGAAAGCTCAGTCTAATAAATTAACTTGAATAAACATATTTTATCTAAACAGTACATATCTTTATTCTAAACGTTGACTCAAAAGACTTATAAAGACTCGTATTTAAGATATTCAGGGTCAAGGGTCGTTCGTGGCATCGCAAATGTCTCGCGTTTGATAAAATTGTCTTCAAATTTTGTCTCGAAAATTATAAATACGTTATATCGTTTTTAAAATTGTACGGGCTAAATACGACGCAATTAACAATCCATATCTGGTAAAAAACATTGTAATTGTAAAGTTAATATTATTTGTTATAGCTTAAAGATTTGCAAATTTAGTGCAAATAAACTTATTTTTAAAAACGGCTATAACGGCTTTGGACAACGAAAACATACAAACATATGTCATCATCATTACAGCCTATACAGTTCACTGCTGGATATAGGTCTCCACAAGTTTACGCCAAAAATAACGTGAACTCATGTGCTTTGCCCATAGTCACCACGCTGGGCAAGCAGGTTGGTGACCGCAGCAGGGCTGGCTTTGTTGCACTGAAGACACTGCTGCCCGTCTTCGGCCTGTGTATTTCAAAGCCAGCAGTTGGATGGTTATCCCGCCACCGGCCGGCTTTTAAGTTCCAAGGTGGTAGCGGAACTGTGTTATCCCTTAGTCGCTTCTTACGACACCCTTGGAAAAAAAAAGGGGGTGGCTATATTCTTGAGTACCGTAGCCACACAGTACACATGACATACACACACACACACATACGTACAAACATATGTAAGTTTTAAGAATTATTAGGGACTTTTTGCTAGCTTTAAAACTTCTCTTATAAGATTAGTGCGGCGCTCGAGCAGCTTAAAAATGAGAGGGCCCCGGGGGAGGACGGAGTTACGACTGAGCTTCTTAAGGCTGCAGTGCGACCTGTCCTAAAAGCCTTGGTGAGAGTCTTTAACGCCGTCATCCACTAGGGCACCACGTCGCCGAAGGCGTGATCCAGGAATGTTAAGGTGTTGTTTTTTTTTTTTTTTTTTTTTTTTTTTTTTTTTTTTTTTTTTTTTTTTTTTTTTTTTTTATGACACTAGCACGGCAAACAAGCGTACGGCTCACCTGATGGTAAGCGATTACCGTAGCTTATAGACACCTGCAACACCAGAAGCATCGCAAGCGCGTTGCCAACCCAATCCCCAATCCCCCCAGGAGCTCTGGTCACCTTACTCACCAACAGGAACACAATACTGCTTGAAAACAGTATTATTTTGCTGTGATCTTCTGCAAGGTCGAGGTACTACCCCAGTCAGGCTGCTCCATATTTTGAGCAGGAAATTTCTGCTATGCCCTACCTCAGTTGTTCTTCCAGACAGACGAAAAGTCTCTGTTTAAAAATTACAGACTGATCTCACTTCTGAGGCAAGTCTATAAGATATTTTCGAGGGTCGCCTCGCCACAATACTAAACTAATTCCAAATACCGGAGCAGTTTGGGTTTCGAAATGGCTACAGCACCGTATCACATCCATACTGTTCGATAGATTATACAGAAGTATATAATTAGCCACTGTGTATGGCGTTTGTGGAAAGCTAGAAAGCCATCTTTCTACTCAGTCGGGATTCTCTGCAAAAGTGTAATATCGACTGGTGATATATCGAGGTATTGAGATGTATTTATGACACGGCGACGATAACCGTCCATATCCAATACTACAGAACAAGACCCATTTTTCTCCGGCGCGGGGTAAGGCAGCGAGATGTGATATCACTAAAACTATTTAGCACTGCGCTGGAGGATGTCTTTAAGGCCTTGGTTTGGAGGGGACGAGGCGTCAACGTCAACGATGATGAAGAATATTGTCTATTTAAAAATTAAAGATCGTTGATTTTAATTTAATTACATAAAGAAAATCAAACTATCGATTTGTACTCAGACAAATGTTTCAAAGTTCCATTACCACAAATCGTATCATACTTAACATAAAGCGAAGAGCAGTTTGTCATCAATTGATCCATCATGGCCTCACGTTCCAAGCTATTACTCGGAAACTTATTCGTTTAACGATGGTGAGTTTTAAACGTCACTATATTTTACTTAAGTAGTTTCCTGTCTATTATACTTATATCCTAAAGCATTTCTTGATAAACAGGTTCTCTAGAAAAAAAAAGTATTTATGTTCTTGAACAAAAAAAACAGATTTATCATATATACCTATAAAAATTCAGGTATTTATACGTTACTCAGTTCGTGTGATTTTTTTTCGCGTATCGTAAAGATACTATTTAATTGAAAAACATATTATATACTTTTCTAATGTTTTCATTACAAACATATTATATAATAATCCTTCCTTAGCAGTCAGGTAGTTAAGTTTTTAAACATATCATATACCTGATTAAGATTTTACTATGTTTCGCCATTCTCAAAAATAACAAAAAAACGACATCAGAAAAGAAGAGAGAGAGAAACATCATATCCAAACTGCAAAAAACGATACCTACCAACGTTAATACAATGATTTAAATCGAGAATCTATTTCACTGTTCCTGAACTCGAGTTACTGTTGTGTATTGAAAATTTCCTAGCTTGTGTTATAGGGATAATGTAAGGATTCTAATGAAACCATATATGTGTAACTCGATTGAGGCGATTAAACATTATCAGCTAATAAAAACATTCACACACACATATACGAAATAATAATATCGAAATAAGCCGCTGTTTAAGTACCAACGCATGACAGAGAGATGTACCTACGGATTAAGCAGCTACCAGAGCGATCGTAAAGTGTCCTTACGTGTTCTTATTGTTTATTAGTACGGTAGCAACACGGTGAGTTTGGCACAAAGCCGGATGAAATAAACGCCCACACTCCGAGCTGCACATGTGCCCTAAACACGAAATGAAAACACTGGTGCACGAAAGCTCGTGTCGTCTCTACAGTGTTACATAGGGATTTTGAATTATAGCCTTATAGGAACCATAGTGTAAGGACAGTATATCAAGAGGTACTAATAAAGTCTAGATCTAATATCTATGCTAAAGTATGTTTTAGAAAAAAATATATGTGTACGTCTTGAAACTTGAACTTTGATTCCACAAATTATATACGATATAACAACATTTGATATGTGCAATATGTTATATTTCAATATTTGCCTTAAATATAATTGGACTCCAATTTTTTTCATATGTATTCTTACTACATCATGTCGCTGTATAAAGTCCCTCATGCATATAAACTCTACAACCTTTTATTTTGACAGATGGTTGGATTAAGTTTTTCCGGAATTCAATCCTAACATGAAAAATATGTTGGCTCAAGTTCAAGTTATATAAATATTTCAAGTCTCTCGTAAATATGAGTATGAGTAATTCACATGAATTAAAATATTCTCTCGCTATAAGAATTGCTAAAAGGTTTTATTTGAGTAGGAAGTAAGCTATTTTTCGCTAGGTAGTTGATAAAAGAGAAACAAAAGAAAAAATACAAAAGGCTGAACTTTTGAAATGGCCGAAATTGTATTAACAATGATATGATTATATAATAAATGGAATATACTTACGTACATATCATACGATGGATATAGTAAGGTATGTTTAAATTAGCATTTAATATGAATAGCAAGTTGTAAAAACTGTGAATACTTACTCATTGTGAGGAATATCTTCGAGCTGATTAGCGAGCGCAACCGCCAGCAGGGCGAGAAGCAAAAGCGGTCGCCGGGTCATAGTGCCTAACGCCATCGCACTCCCCACATGTCAAGTGAACACCACACCACTGGCTCTCTTACATGTAATTACACCACCGTTCGCACTGCACTGCAATGTCACCAGGACTGAGTCATCGGCTCGTGCGGACTGGGTCGACTGGAGTCTGACGTGAGGCGGACGGGCCGCAGGGCAACAGAGTGTCGCGCGAGGAGCCGCGCCGCCGCGCGCCCCGCCCCGCCCAGCCGCAGTGACGCTGCGCGCGAATCATACGCCCAATAACGCAGCCTTATTATTGAGATTTATTTGATCATGCATAGGGTTGATGGTCAGCGCCGGTCAACCCTATTATTACGCTCTAATCGAGGATGAGGTCGGCGCGCGGCCGTATGTCGCGTGTTGTAAAATATGATTTTTATTAACACGCTATCCGTCGGATTCTAATGAGGGTTGTTTAAAACGGATTACGAAGGATGTCGGAGACGATGGACGAGGTTCAGGACCTCGGGCGCCACGCACATGCGTGGGCACGCCGCCAGGAAATCCTTTATTGATTCCCGCGTTCCCGCTTTCTAAGGAATTTCGCAGGCGTTGTTGCCGCCGAAACTCTGTCTGTCCCGATCACTGAATCACAATACGATCTAAGGATCACCATACGCGGTGAAATTAGTTTCAATTTAACAAAATTCCACAATTCAATAAGAGCTTTAATTTTCGTCACAGTTATTATTGAATTTATGTAGCTAAAAAATAAACTCAAGGAAATGTTACATATTAATTTTGGTATTTATTTGCAAGAAAAACTAGGATAAGACGTGCAAGTATGTCAGGAAACAAATGTTGCCTTTTAATTTTGTAATTATCTTATACTCGTATATATTTACTACTTGCTTAGATTGCGTTTTGAAAATAATGAGTTACGACTTATCTCTTCAGTTTGCTAAGTCAGCGACGCGACATCTGACTTGGCAAACTCCTCAATAATAATAACAAAATTTAATATAATCTCAAATAGTAACAAGACATAATATGTTCAATTTGTATCCAATTAAAACAACTATGTTTTTTACATTAAAATATTTTATTTTAAACAGAAATATGAAGAACATTTTCCGTTAAACGTTATTAAATTTCAGAACATTTATATTTCACGTTTTACAAAATTGTATGTTTTAAATAAAAACCATTTACCGTCTATTTAAGCTCTAATACATTTAATCTCAGTATAATTTTAATATCTTCATCAGAAATTTCGTTGTATTGTGGAAAATTATTCGACAATTTCTTTCATTAAAGAAAATTTACTATTTTTTTTAATAAATGAGTCAAAATAAAAAATTGGATTACAGTTATAGAGCACATAGAGGCACTTGACATAAAATCTTTAACTCTTTAAAATATTTTTGATCTTCTTTTTAATTTTATTTATTTACTTATTTATTCTTAATGTACACCGAAATAAGAAACATATAAAGAAAGATACAATACAAGATATACAAAGTGATGTTAGCGCTAAAGAGCGATTTCTTCCAGATAACCTTTGGGTACTGGACACGATAGTAGTAGTAGTAGTATAGTAGGACAATAGCAGCAGTAAGAAGTGTGCACATTTTAAGGAGGAAAAATCAATAATAAATAACCCTAAATAAGTTGTTTACATCATACGTTAATATGATAGACTTACATAAACATAAAATATTTATATATAAATAAATAAATATTTTAGTATATAATATATAATACACATATACAAATACAAATACTCTTTATTGTACACCGAAAGAAAGAAAATATAGACATGTACAAAAGGCGGTCTTAAAAGAGCGATCTCTTCCAGACAACATCATTAAAAGGACAAGACAAAAGAATTAGACGGCGTGGAGGTGTACATACATATAATCATACACACATACATACATATATATATATAAATTAATTAATTATTTATTAAATATTTAGTTTTTCATGAAAATAAATACCAAAATTAATATTATAAATTATTTTTTTAAGATGTGTCGATTAAAAGATATTTGTTTTGTATTTTATTATAAATCCAATTTTAATATTCAAATACATAAAATGCAACAAGGTTATATAATAACGGTTTGTTAACAATACGTCAATTACATTTGTATAAAAATATAAACCACAAGGTCAAACTCTTTCGTTCATTGTGCGTTGGCATCGCGTTTTAATCGAATACTTACACTATTTATCACTATATTTACAAAACATTAACTTACAATAGCATAAATTAATATAAACTAGTAAGTACTCTGCACAAAATGTCACAACACTAATCACTAATTTGATTTACTGAGGTCAGTTGATTCTTAGCTCAGATCTTTAGAGGTTCGATCACAGATTTAAATATATAATTATTTACGATAGTCATTACAATATGTTATGACCCAAAAATTATATAAAATAGAGAACACTTAAACCCATTTACCCCTTTTAAAAAAACCATCTGTGACCTTTGGTCGATTCTTATGAATTGTCGCTAAGATTTCGAGTTTTCAATCGTTTAATGCAGTCTTCTTCGTTAAAGTAGTGACCGTAGTAAACGATCACAAAAATACAATTAGGTATATAAACTTCTAAGTAATCTCATAAATAAATGCCTTACTTAATATACAATCTACTTAAATAATTTGTACAATAAATCTGATCGAATTCACAGATTCTTCTGGTGAGGTTAATAATATTTATAGACACATAATAAATAATATGATAAATTATTAAAAATATTCGACCACAGTCTTTAGACGTGAAATTGTAACAAAAATATTGATAAGACAATAAACGAAGAACGTCTTTAAAATAGGAACACGTAAGATAAACATATACGTCGGTTATAATGGTTATTTGGTCTATACCTAACAGTAAAAACTGTACTTCGCTACAATAAATCACAATATAGAAGCACTAGTGTCACTCTATGGAATGATTTCGGACTTACACAATATACTTCTGATACAAGCGCTTCCAAAACGCATCGACTACGATAGCCTCGAGCTTACCACAATTTACTGGCGAATTTAAAATTACAACCCACATAATTCAGTTTTACGACACCCATTAGAGATTCAAAATTTCCGACTGGCATATCCACGAGTATTTGACAAAACAACTGGCATCCCGTATGTTTAGTGGAATTCCAGGCTTCATTGCTGGCAAGTTTGCTATTTAATCTCATTTTCAATGACGCGACGAGTCACTTTCGTGTCCAGAATCTCTGCCGTTCTCTCTCGGCGACGCGCGGTGGTCTCTCTCGTCCCTGTATCGGTCCCTCCTGTCCCTCGAACGGTCCCTATCCCGGTCCCTGTCCCGGTCGCGATCCCTGTCACGGTCTCGGTCACGATCCCTGTCCCTGTCACGATCTCTACTGTCCCTGTCGTCGTCTCGCTCCCGTCGACGGTCGTAGTAGTGGTAAGAGCGGCGCGACTTTCTATCACTAGGCGTGACCACTTCGACCTTAATGTTCGCCGTGGCCGTTACCTGCAGGAAAAAAAACAAAGTACATATAAATAGCCGTCTAGTCAATTTCGTTACTTTTAGCTAACCTCGTACGTATTTAAAATAAAATATCATTCCATCATCACCATTCCAGCCTATTGAAGTCCACTGCAGGACATAGGTCTCCACAAGTTCGCGCCAAAAATGCGTGAACTTATATATGTTGCCCATAGTCACCACGCTGGGCAGGCGGGTTGGTGACCGCAGGGCTGGCTACGCTGTGTTATGTGGCTACGGCACCAAAGAATATAGCCACCCCCTCTCTTCCCGTGGGTGTCGTAAGAGGCGACTAAGGGATAACAAGGTTCCACTACCACCTTGGAACTTAAGAAGTCGATCGATGGCGGGATAACGACCTAACCGCTAGCTTTGAAACACACAGGCCGAAGACGGGCAGCAGCGTCCTAGGTGCGACAAAATAAAATACACACGAAGATAAATATACCTTAGTAGTAATAGCTCCACCGTGGGACGACTTGGTGGGCGTCGACCGTCCCGACGCAGAATCGCTGCCATTGTATGTGGTGGTCTCCACCACGAGCTCGGGCTGCACCACAATGGACTGCATGGAGGACTGCACGGAGTGCGCGGAGCTGTGCCAGCTGGACGGCTCCTCGGTGATGGTGGTGAGCGACGGCGCGCTGGGCCGCGGCGCGGGGCGCGCGCGCGCTCGCTCGCCGGCCGCGCGGCGCGCGCGCGCGGGCGAGCGCGGCGGCGACGGCGTCGACAGCCGCTCGGGGTGCTCCAGCGGCCGCACCTGCGGCACAAACTACGCTGCACACTCGTTTTTCCCAACAAAACCTTTATAGGCACATATTTTGTAACTATTTTTCATGCATATTAATATAAATATTAAAATTCTAGTCCTCTGCCCAAAGGTTGCCTGGAAGAAATCGCTGCTTTAGCGATAAGGCCGCCTGTTGCAACTAATGCAAATTTATTATTTTTTTTTAACCTCATTAAACTTATTTTACTTTTGTGTTGTGCAAAAAGTGTAAATAAATAAATAAAATAAATTTACAGTGAAAAAATTATAATTCATACTTTTTATTAATCCTTAAATCCTTAAATAAAAACTTACATAATTAATGTTATTAAACTTATACATTTAATTATTATGAAAAAAAATACTAACCTCAGCAGCCGGTCCCAATATCGATAGGATTATCGGGAAGAACAGTAGGCCGTCGACTAGTCCCAAGACCACTAGTGCCAGTAACAATCTTAAGAAGAGTCTGGCGACGAAACCAAACTCACTGGCTGCTAGCATAGAGGCAGCCAACGCGGCCGCCAGTGCTCCGTGCACCACTGGCGCCAGTACAGACTCTAGTGCCAGCGATGCACGACGACGCTTACAACCTATCGATGTTACGAAACCCTGGAAACACATAGAAAGACAGATTAAAATTACATATCAACTGGTACAAAATAAGATTGCCAGAGTGGGCCGGATGAGAATTGCGGAAAACCGGGATGTCTGGCACAATTTTGGGGAGGCCAATGTCTAACAATGGACTGCAATAGGCTGAACTGACTGACTAACGGGTACAAAATATCTCTGACATTTAATTTTTGGATCAACTTTTTAATCAAACACAGTAAAAACTTACCAAGCACAAATGCACAGTAAAATGGACTCCCCTTCCAACGGCCAATACTAGCAGCACGGCCGGCATCGCAGATAGCTTCACCCCCAACAGAGCCATCACTCCCAGTAATTGCAACACTAATGTCGCCAACGCCAGCGTTACTAGCACAGCGGCCCACGCGTTTAGTAGGAGCACCATTACAGCCTAAAATATATAGAGGACAGTAAGCTACTGCGTATTTTACCAATATTTAGATGTTTAATAATGAATGATATAACTTTCAAAATATAATTTAGATACTTACAATGAATACAGCTGCCAAAGCGCACGCCAAAGCCAACAGTAAAGACGTCCTCAAATATAAATACTGTTCCCAAAAAAGAAACGGAATGCCGGATGGGAAATTCGGTAAACCTTTTGCTTCATACTTCAAGCACAAATCTCGCACCGATCTTATCAAACTTTTAATGCTGTCGGTGTCACTGAGGCCGGAAAGGTAGAATGGTAACTGGGTGTAAATCAATGGTGACGATTTTTTTATTTCTAAATGCACATCTTCTGGAGAATGTATCCATCTTTGAGGTTGAGGTTTTAAGTTCCCTTGTGATGCCCCATACGCCAATGCGTCGTTTGTAGCCCACGCAGACAGATAATTATAAAATGCTTTCGGATTTATAATACCATCTTTATCAACTAATCTGTGGCCCGCCGTGATGAGAGATTTATCGATCGGATTATCAACATGGCCTGTCTGTACCATAAGTTTATAAGCTAAAATACCTTCGTCGCTGGCATTCTTGCACCAATACTCTTGAGTTATACAGCCACTGGCGACTTCTTTGTCGAAGGCGACTTGCAAGTCTAACAACCAATCGCGGAACAAACTCAACCAAAACTTTGTAAGACCACCATTATCATTTTTAATTATATTAGGTATTCTGACAAATTGATCGTGATACTCATATAACAGCTTCTGATTGGTAGGGTATTCAAAATCACCCTGTGTCACAGCATACATATTATAAAACCCGAAGTATTTTTCCTGGCGGGATAGAAATTCGTGTTCGCCTGTATTTTCCGGTACAATATCGGTTAAATCTAAGCCATCTTTTACTTTCGTAGCTCCCCAGACACTGGTTAGGATAATTGCTATCAATGCTAACATGGACATAACCTGTAATAGAAAAGGTTTCATTAGAAAATATTTTTAGTTATTTTAAGTTAGAAGTTTAGCTTAAACTGCAATATGGAAATCTAAGAATTTACATAATAATACCTTAACAGAGGGGCGCATGATAAAAGGTGCGTAATGTTTCTTGGTCCACTTGGTGAGTGAGATACTTAGACAGCAAGTTTTGGTTGCATTAGCGGATACATCTGGGTCTAAAGGCTGCCTCGTAGTATCCGCGCTATGTGTCTGGAATTGTTAAAGATTAGTGTTATTTTTACTAACTTTATTTAACCTACGTGACTAAATAAAACTAAGTACAAGGCGATGAATCGAAACTTAATTATAAACTATGAACTCAATCCGATTTCACACCTGTTTCAATGGTACACATATATGTAGTTTTATTATATATAATAATTACCTTGTCGTTTTTTCTAGTTTTACTTCTTTCAGCGACTTTTTTCTTCGGTAGCGGACTTTCAGGCATCAAGCAACATAATAAATCAGCTCTCGCAGCCGATCTACGCCTGAGGTCTAGTGAGATCATGGCAGGAAAAACCAGCAACATTGATCCCAAGTTGAAGAGGAGAAGTATGGCAGCCTAAAATATGTAGTTCTTATTTAAATCAAATCTTTTTATAAATAACTAAAATAAAAACTGTTGGTGAATACTTTTAATAAAATATTACTGTATGTTACATACCTGTAAACAAAATACTCGGAAGGCTGGAATAGGTAAAAGAGCTGCAGCCAAAAACGCCATAACATTGCACAAGGACGCCAAAAGTACACTTAAACCGCTCTTTTTTAATACGAGACCTGTTCTTTCCTCTCTAGGCACATCCCCCGCTTGCTCCACGTACGTATGAGTAAGTAGAAACATATCTTGAACTCCTAGCCCAAGTGCTAGGAACGGCACTATTTGAGTACTTGAAGCGTTGAATGGTATTCCTATAAAATAGATACATATTTTATAATAAAGAACACAGTATTATTGACTTGCTTAGAGGGTAAATAAGTAAAAGAAAGACTAAACGGATAAAACTAAAATATCACCTAATAAAGCACAAAATCCTAAGCCAGCGGCAACAGTTATGGAGAGAAGAAGAACTCCAGCTATACCCACGCCTGCTTGTGAACGTATTGGGTCCCGCCATTGTATCAAAGTAATGGCAACGTAAATTAACTGAAAATAAAATTTAAATAAAAATAAAACAACTAGAAAAATAATATTTAAACAACATTAATATTCAAAAAAAATATTTAAACAACTAGAAATAAAAAACAAAAACAAAAAAGAAATTTCAAAATAAGTATATATTTACCATAAACATATAGCCTAAAATGATGTTCTTTAGTGACACTTCGGAGAATTTTCCAAGTATATCATTAAGGGTTGAGGTGGAGAAAGGATAGAAGCTATAAGCCGGTGATACTGATCCTGAGGTAGTAATTTTTTTTACTTCCTAAAAAAATTTATAAACATTAAACTGTTATTTTTTAACATTGCGCTATAAACGTTTTACAAAAAGCGACACATTACATAAACGTAGAATAAAAATGTTTCTTACAGCGGAAAACTTTCTCTGCCAGGCATCCAGTACGGCGGCTGCCTTCTCTTGATTCCAGCCAATTTGATGTACTTTATAATGATCGGCCCAGTACTCGTACATTTCTCTCTCGCCCATCAACTGAACTACGGTCTGTAGAGCGCGTGCACTTCGAAGGGCCGACGTCGAGTTCCTCGTAGCTCCCCCGACAATTAACTGTTCGGGCCAGTGCATATAAGCCGCCGCGAAACCGTAACATCCGTGAGACAGCTCCGCCGCTACGTCTGGAATCTAAAAAGGACACTCGCTCTAAAAATTGTTATACAATTCCGAAAATTTGAGAACAAAGCGTTATACAAAATTTACGATTACGTAGAACTTTTCGTTTGTACAAATATTATTGATACAATAGTGTCATTGTGACCGAGAGAGCCGGTAAGCGAGATCTATTGAATCGTGCATAATGCGCCCGTATAATACGAACAATGCGCGCCCGTTCGGTGCCGCAGAGTTGCTCCAAACGTGGGTGGCACCTCACCTCGCACAAAAATGGACCCTACCCAGTATTACCGGCCGACTAGCATACTACTTTCTTAACTCTATCGTTGAAACCCTTTAATGCACGAAAAACAAACGCGTACCTTTCATTTCAAAATGTGGTCAATCAATGTGCTAATAAGAGAAATAATGTCTTCATTCGAGTTTAATTACAATTACAATTTAAACGTTTCATAGTTAACTTTCTCGGACTCGAATTTGCAGACTGATGCCTCGAGGCAGGTAGTCGCACCATCTGCTACGGGGCGACCGCTTTCATCCTACATTAGTGCCGTTTCCAAAAATATTTTATTATAATGGAGTTTTTAAACTTTATACAGTTGCCTCGATAAAGCTGCTTTATTCGTCGCGATATGTTTTATTTATACGCCTGTAAAACAGCCGTAAATCGAACTCTTTATAAAAGAACCGGGAGTTGTAATGTGTCCCTGATGTGAGTCTCACGCGACCGTAACAAATGAATCGAACATTTCAATCATTATTCCGTTTAAAAAAGGAGCGATAATTTATGACTTTAAATCTAATGGAGATGGAATTTTTCGAGTAAAGTTTACATTTCGAGTTTATAATTTAGTCATAATCTGATAGGTTATTGGTATTTTCATGAATCGTGTGGTATAAAGACATACTAATGTATTTATATTTTTAATAATATAAATTAAAAAAAAAATGCTTACATGGCCAGACTTTTTGTTTGGTGCCGTGGCTGGACAGTGTGGGTCGGTGGGGTCTAAGCACGGCTTTTTCATGTAGGCGGTAGTGATGCCGGCTCTCTTCATGTACGCCTCCATTGTGCTCAGAGGAAATTGAAACTTTAACTTTTTCACCTCTTCTAAAACTTCCAATGGATTTAAATGTGTCCATTGTAGTTTGTTTTTAAGATGTCTGAAAAGAAACAGGATGCGTTAATGTAACGAGACACTTTTTTATATATAATAAATATATATTTACTAATAGACAAAATATACATGACATACAAAGAAACTTAATACAACTTTAAAACTTAATACTCACGGAACAAATATAGGATAATCTGGACCAAGCAATTTGGAACCCTCCCAGAAACAATCAAGAGGGGTGATGATTGCGCAAGGAATGACGTTATCGATGATTGATTCTATGTGGTGGTAACCTTCAAAGTCTGGTATGCTTGGACTGTAACACAGGTCTTTGAGTCGCCACTCGATATCGTACATGTGAATTGTCACCCTTGTTGCTGCGTGCACCACCTGAGATCAAAGCAAACAACTTTATTAACTAACAATATTAATGTATTTTTATTTTGGAAATAAATGAAAGAATCATCTCTTTACTACGAAAAGATGACAAAAAACTTGTCCTAACAAACTTTTGCCTTTCGATCCTTAGTACCTTCAAAACCTGCTAGAGTTTTGAATGTCTTTGAAAAACGAGAAAAGATGTAACTATTAACTAACCTTAAGGTGTTCGAGTAACGCGCCTGCGTGCAGCAAAGATACGTCTGGATCTTTGGCAGTTTGTATTACAAGTTGGTGCGTCGAAGAATCTGCCTCGCCTAAAGCTTGTGCTGTATACTTCAACTCCGCTTCTAACCTACCACCCTCTGAAATGAAAATTAATATTTAGTCATACTAGAAGAACTATGTTTGTCGAGAATAGCTTTAAATAACCTAATTTCAGTTCAAATTACAAAAAACTTCTTAAACAGAAGTCATCGAACTGTCTTGACCTCAAAAAAGCATTTATCAAGTCGATTTATCTATGATTTTCCAGAGATCTCATTTTGTATCAATACTGCAATTGTTTAATCATAAGGTCAACGACACCAGAAGTAATAATGTAAGCAGATGTCCCTGCGCCGTCAAACATATAAAATTTAATGCCTGAGTGAATGTTTACTAGCCGCCTAGTTATCAATAGTGTCATTTATCGAATCTATTCATAGAAAAGTTGACAACTGACTAAATTTTAAACAAGGAATTTTTCTTAAGTCCTGTTTCTAATCACGTTAACAAGATGTATAAACAAGATAAATAAAAAGAAAATAAAAAATGTAAATGATATTTAAAAGTATTAATTCTTATTCCCAATATCAATATTGATTTGTTTACTTTTAAACATATAAGTAACGATAAATAAACATTACGATTGAGAGCGAAGACAATGACAATGTAATGGAGGAATAAAGATGTAAATTAAATTAATATCGTTTTTCTTCCGCAGATGCGAGCCATGTCGACCATATTGACTCATTAAATTGTCACTTAATGCGTTTCTTATTACTCTTGGACATCTTAATTTATTTATTCGTGCTCCTTACTCCTCACGTATCAGATAATAACTTCTTTTTATATATACGTGAATAGAAATCGTTGTTTGCATCTGACTCTTAAGTCTACGAATATAAATATACGTAACTACATTGAGCTTAAGACATTTTCTTATTATTTTAAACTACATATATACGTTTTATCATTAATTGTAAGCATCTACAGCATTTAAACAAGCATATATGTAGTTTTAAAATGATATCAAAAAAGCACATGAAACATTAACTTATGGAAAAGTAATGTTCGCTAGGTAAAAATACTCTATCTTGTCTAATTTTAGCTTATCCCATCAACAGCTTGGGGACTCGACAGGAGTGTCGACACATTTGTTATGGAGACGCGAAAGACACGCGATAGTTAAACACGACTGATTTATAGAAAATGTGACGTTCGAATACCGATGGCTGAAAGCCAACAAATTAATGAATTCATTAGAAATTCTAAGTAATTTAAATATATAATGACAAAGTTTAATGCCTAAAGTTATTTTATTTCTTTCGTAAACTCTATACAATAATGATTCAAGCATTCATCGTATATAATATCATGTACACCTGATAGCGATCTTTACTCTAGTAGGGAATATATCCCGCCAACCCGCATTGGAGCAGCGTGATGGATTAAGCTCTGACCCTTCTCCTACATGGGGAAAGAGGCCTATGCCCAGTAGTGGGATATTATAGGCTGAAGCGTATATAATATAGGGGCGGGTGAGGGAATCACAGACGGCGAGTAATGGCGGACGCAAAGGTTTAACTATGTTAGAACAGGACTGTAGATATTTTGAATGACACAATCGTAAGTCAGCCAAATAGCTCAGTTGGATGAATCAATTCCACTTCAGGAAATTGTTACTATTCTCCAAATATAACAACCCAAAACAAGACAAACTTCTAGAAAGGGCATTAAATTATAATAACCCGCTCTCCTATGAAAGATGCTTTAGAAGAAAAAGAACGAAAAAGGAAGAAAAAACACCATATTAAAGTAAATGTAAAGATTAACAGTAAAAATAAAAGTAATAAATGCATGAAGAATCTGAAAGCATTTAAAAATGATACATAAAAAATATATAATATAAAAGCCAAATCGAAGGATTAAGAATATTTTTGTCTGATTTGTAACGAAATAGATGTCCAACCGATCACCGAAGACTGGATAATGTGTTATAAATGTATATTATGGGTCCATGAGAAATGCACAAGTGGGGAAAGCACTTTGAAGGGCTTTTTAGGAGATTTTTCGCGCTAGTTAGATTTTGTCCGAGATTACCCCACTCAGTATCCCTCAGTTACCCCATAGTGTAGAGGTAATCCCGAACACAAGATGTTTAGTTTTTTTTCATTATAACTTGATTATATTCAAAAATGTATAACTGTTAACTATAAAAACATAAGCTTGATTAGTATAACTAAAAATGATTAATAAATGACTTTGCTAAATTAATTTGGTTTCATTTTATTTCATTTTCCCTTAGGTGTTCGCAATTCCTCTACCCTCTCCTACAACGCTACGGTATAGTAAATCACAATTGAAATGCACAACGATTCCAAATGAATTCTAACAAACTCGAGCTTAAAAAATGATTTTTATTATATCTCGAGCTCCACATTATTATTTTATTATAAGAGAATACTTTGTCAGGTATTAGTCACACCACACCACAGCCCTGATTTATAATACGTTTTACTGCATTTTTTGCTTTAAATAAAACACGCAAGATGTTAGAATGTCTACAGGCCCAACTTCTGTCATCGGTTTATTGAGGTTGATTTATATTTAAATGAGAATAGATTTAGCATATTTTGAATTCTTGTAGATAAATTGTTTGTGTTCTTAAAGCATTTTTTTAATCATTTATATTAAATGGGATCATTTTTAATTAATAACAGCACTATAACTACAATACAGCGAAAGGCCGGGCGAACTTTGCAACATTTTTCCCCTCGAGTGCTTAGAGTTTATTCCACTTAGTTTGTTTAAAAATGTTTTACTAGGAATGGACATTTGTGTGCATTTGTTAGACACATATTCGAAACTGTCTCACAAATGTTCTACGTGCAACAGAGGCAGTTGACGCCTTCACAGTACACAACGAATACCTTTTATTTTAGTCGTTTATTTATGGCGGAGCTGTCGTCGGGAATACTTGTAAATTAAAACAAATATATTTGTTAAAATTTTTAGTGTTATTCCTGAGACTAACTCTTAAGCACATGTTCATGCACATGTTCGTCCGGTAGACACTATCTATATTCACTTTGTTAACCTAATTAGTATTATCAAATCAATAGCACAAATATTATTCACCTGTCTCCCTATCTATACCTGCCCTATCTATATACTGTCTTCTAAATATGTTAACGCTATTGTAATTCGCAGAACAGTCTATATGTTAATGAAGCAAAATCACTCAGGGCTAAAAACATGATTGACGCTTCCAAATTTTTTGTGATTATATCTTGCGAATGAGAGTAAAAAATGACTATTTTAAATTGTATCAGGTTGAAGATATACAGAGTGATCGACTTTTAACTGCGTTCCTTCAATTGAGGGGTTCTGTAGGTGTAATAGTTCACGTTCCACGTGAAAAAGCAATTCCTAATCCACTTTTAGATTTGACTTTGTTTAAATAGACGAGTTACTTTGATAGACTCGTTCCGCATAGCTTTACTTGAGCGTATAAGCGCGGCTATAATATACATAATGAAAAAAAAAATACTCTTCCAGAAAAAGAATTCGTTTCAATATACGGTTGCAGTATGCGGCAATCAGTACTATTATTTCACTTTATCGAAGTTTTCGTCTGAGAAAAATAGTATTGGAAAAGTATCTTGCTGGAGTAGCTCGTATATTAAGGCAGTGTAAAATTAAAAAAAGGTCTAGAATATTTTTACACGTGTAACGTGATCTGTACACCTACAGAACCCCTAATTTGAAGAAACATAGTTAGGAGTTAAACAACCTATATACGAAGACACGCAACAACTATATCACGAAGATTTTGAATAAAAAAAAAACACGGATGACAGTATACGACAGAAAAAAGTTTTTGGTTCATTACTCTTTTTGCCGTCGAATTCTACTATGTTTATGAGATATTTCTATTCGCATCTGAATTCTGCATCATCTTGAACTTGCAGTTTATTAATTGAGGAGAATCAGGTCTTACTGGCCAATTCTACCTCCCACTGTCAAAGTCTATTAGCATCGTCATCTGTCAAATAGCGTTATCCACATCTGGTGAAACAGGCACTAAACCGAAGCTTCGAAAAGCCGCTGATTATAGAAAAGTATTTAGTAATAGCATGTCGTTTAAGCTAAACATAGCCACAGTGACTGCTCGACTCCCGGATATTAGGGATTATCATAAAGCAAGTGGAATGAAATAGAGCGTGTTGCGCCCGCACAGGGCGTCTCTATTTTAACACCTACCGAGCCGTGGGCGCGATTTACGACACACGGTCACTCCAACCTATTGACATCGTATCATCTGAATATTACCAGACATAAGAACATAATTATTAGGGTTCCCAGAACCAGCCTATTTTTGAGAACCGGGATTTTTGGTACTCTGTCTTAACGGAACCGGGATTTCCTGATTTTTTCGGTACTTTCGGGCTTATTGGTTTTTATTATACACATATTCTTCAAGACTGTACTACAATTAAACATTTAAGTAGTTTTCATCGAATCTCAAAATATAATTTTAAAAAATAGAACTAAATCACTCAGTCTTCTCATCCACTTTTCTTTGCTTTTTTTATTCTCGTAATATATAAATAAGTCAAAATCAAGTAGCCTTTTTATTAAGTTAGCATCTGCACATAGCATCATCTGTTAGCATTTGCACAGCTACCGTCGTTAATTGTCTATATCGGCGTGACACGTGTCATTATTGCTCTAAACAGGAGTTATATTTTTCATGTAGCTATACTGCTGTACTAATTGCATGGATATATTATTCTGGAGAAGAGATTCTTTAAAGAAATGTTATCTCTGAGTTTTGCAAGAAGTAAACTGTTAGGATAAATTTTAAATACAAATGCTGGGCTTGCCAAGTAGAACCTATGCTTTTTGGTGTTTTGGTAAAGCCAGCATTCACTAACATCGTGGCATGAACCAACGGGCACATAATGCAACAAAAAGGTCGTTTTCAATTTCTACATCGAATTAAACTATTGACAAATTGACAATAAGGGAAATGCATCGCCAATCATCCTCTGATACGGACACACGACGCGTGAAGTGAGTTTTGATTAAAGAGCTAGTCGTCTTAAAGTTAATTAGTACAACAGTAGCTAGTATTTGTTATAGCACAGATGTTAACTTTTATACTGATAGGCCATTTATCTCTGGGATGGAAGTCGAAGAGAAGACAGTTTGAACGCTTATCTCTTATAAAGTTCCGTTTGGCTCCGAATTTCAACAACACTTCCCTGAATTTAAGATCCTTAAGGCTTATATAATGAATGAAGTCTTACTCCAAAATCGTTTGAAGAATAATGCCAAACTGATTGCTAAAAAGCTCAAGGTACTGAACTGACGATGTTTAAAATTGGGGTATTGACTTCTTTTTGCAAACGACGATCTGTCTCTATGTTGAATATTGTTTGCGCCTTTGTAGGTGTCCTCCAATATAAACTTCAACTTCGAGACTCCATCAACACCGGGCAGTTCGTAATGTCTTCTATGCCATTTAGGTATCCTTTCATTTCCCCATAGAGACTACATGAATTTTTACCAGAGAGACTACATGAATTTTTACCATTATTTGAGAAATTTCTAAGGAGCTCATTGACATCGTTCCATCGTAATCTTGCTACCATCGTAGCCTTCTCTTCATTATTAATATCATCACGTGAATATCCAGTTTGTATCTCTAGTTTGCTTTAGTAAGAACTTCGTAATTGAAATAAAATTGCCGAAAGTACCGAAAGAACCGGGACTGAAATTTGATTTCCCGATTCCATTTGACTAACCAAAGAACCGGGAAATCTCCGTTCTTCCGGTTCTAAACCCTATTAATTATGTTATTGTCAATTCAAAAAAATCACAAACATGTGTATAAGAAACAAAATGAAATTATTTTTACAGGCTTCGAAATACTAAATGACAAGATTATATAAAAATACTAGCTGACTCGGTAAACGTTGTCTTGCCACTAAACGCTATTTAAAAATAGGAGTTGGTGGTAGAAGGGTGAAAATTTAGGGTTGTGTATGTATTTTTCAACGCCAAATCATAATAAATTAAAAAATAAATAATTTATCTAAAAATTAAAAAAATTAGGGGTGGACTATCCTTAACATTTAGGGGGATGAAAAATAGATGTTGTTCGATTCTCAGACCTACCCAATAGGCACACAAAATTTCATGAGAATCGGTCAAGGCGTTTCGGAGGAGCTTAACTACAAACACCACGACACGAGAATTTTATATATTAGATATATAAAATATCTATTAAAGCATTTCTATTAGAATTTTCGCAGACATAAACAACAACAAGGTCGACATGGGTTATCGGTGCATTTCATAATTATGGCTTTATAACTCGCCGCCTTTTGTAATAAATTTTATTTGTTATCAACAGCTTTCACATCAAAACAGTCAACGTAGCCCGTACGTGTCTTAATTTCCTAAAATGTACAAAATATGAACCTCGATTGTACCTGCGACAAAATGTCACATGCATGCAATAATAACTAAATCTCTAAACATTTAAAGAATACATATTATCGGCGAAATGAATGCGAATGTCAGGTCTTTCATTACATTCTCAATGCGTGCGCGCCGATAATGACAACATTTCTACTCGATGCGGTAGCGAGCGATCAGCGCGGTCGATCGCAATGAATGACGTCGGGGAGGGGCGCGGGCGCGGGAGGCGCTCGCGCATGTGGTTGTGGCCACCCGCGCGCGCTGCGCGGAGCCCGTGTGGTCCTCCTCCTTCCCGCTCCCGCGTGGCCCCGCCGAGCCCTCTATGCAAATTAGCCAGCGTAGACAACAGATGGATAGCGGAATAAACAACCATGTCCTTTTCAGAGGATTACGGCCAATAATCAATCGTGAAACAGAAAAGTTTTGCAACTATATTTAAAGTGTAGCATATTTACAAAATTGGCACTGTACTCAGGTACTATTACATTAAAACCGTTAACTATTTTTACGCATACACAAGTAACTCGTTTTTTTTTTTTTATATGAGAGATACCTACAAATCATTTCTGCCGTATTGAAACTTAAATGATAGCTACAATTAGGTTTATGAACAAAAAAAAAAAAAACATTAAAGACCCGTTTGTCGTTATTTTTAGTCTTGAATGTTCTACATCTTGGTGTTAATTGGTGTATTTTATATCGTATTAAAATCGATACAGGCGAATTTACAAAACATAAATCAAATAACTTTATATTACCTACTGCTGTGTTAAAATATACAAATTGAAACCACCATTTGACCGAGTCCACAGAATGAAATGTAGTTCTATTCTAAGCATAAATGTGACCCTCCACTGAAGTTAAATTTTTGTCTGGCCGCAGTTAAAATTGAGATGACTAAGCCAGTTTATTATGGTCCGTGTCACAGTTTATATTCGTCGGAGGAGAAGAAGAGGTCTCAATCTCGTGGGGATCCAACAGATGCCGCATCTTTCGACCGTTGTAACATTCGAGACGCAGCACGACGTCTTTACATAAAAGCGAGTCGGACAATCAAATCACCGTTTTTTGTGACTCGATAGATGTGTTATGCATTTTTTTCTTTTATTGGTCGTAATTTCACGTGGAAATATTTATGAGCGGCCGCGGGCCATCTAATTAAGTTGTTAGGTGACTTCAGGACGTTTCGTATTGTTTAACACACGCGGCTTTGTAGCGCGATAAGGCTTTGAGGCCGTTAGCTGTGAATGTTTGTTATTTGGACGGTAGCCGATAATATCGTTTTGGGTATTGTTTATTTTTAAGAAATATTTTAAATGGATAATTTGATTGTTGTTATGATAAATTTAAATTTATATACTAATACAAGATTAAAGATTGTTTATAGTTATTTAAATATGTGTTTTTATTCGTTGTATAAGTAAAACTAATGCAATTTTTAAAGTTCTGGAACATATAAGGTACCGATAATATTCGGGGGTCACTGAAGGGCTCGCGACGCGACAGGTGCATCAATAAATTCTTCACTTCCTTTTAAAGTACGTCTGCAGTTTTTGCAAAGATAAAATTTAATGAATTCATTATTTTTAATGATTTCAGAGTTATTGTACGTTGCTTGCCATTACTAAAAAAAAGATAATTATGTAATAAATAATAAGCAAAGATTAATCAGGAAAAAACAAAAATAAAACAGAAGGAGTAATCGGTAAAACCCGTTATTTTTTTATTTTTTTGCAATTTTATTTGCAAATCTAAGACGTTATTAACGCCTATCAGTTTTCTGATTTAACCATACAGAATTAACAACCATAAAGTATTATCGGCACTAAATATTTATTCATTTATATGATAACTGATAATTCAATCAAATAATTCAATAAATCAAAAACTTCGACATAATTCTCAACAATGAAGTAAATACCTTAATTTTTGACCCTTTTTGACCTTTGACCACCAATGCCCAATCGATTGTAATTATATATCTTACTTCACAATGCAGAGATTAAGGACAGACCATGCATGGAACACAATGGGCGAGGAGGCGAGCAAATAAAATTTTACAACACATTATTTTATCTAAAGTGATAAAACAAGCTCGTTATTACAACCCTTTAGTGTCTTGTTCGAGTTACATTTCAATACACACTATACAACAGATATATTTGTAAATTCTTAAAACATAGGAAATTAAAAAAGACATAAATGCAATAAAATGATAAAATTAAATTGAAACATCAGTTACACTGTAATTTATAAGAAACTGATTACACTTATTTATAAACATAGTAACAACATTACACGCTAATTTTCACTTAATGATCTATTTATTTATTTTTATAAACTATTTGTATAGAAATTATAGGTATTGGTATTCCACGCGCAACGTCATACCCGCATAGGATGCACTCGTACAACATCCTCTTTGAAAGACTTAGTTCCTGGTTCTATTAACGTTGCTAGTCCTTAACTAAATTCTAACCTGGGAACTTCCGACTTTCGTTGAGAACTCATGACATAAAAAAATAACGAACTACATATTAATAAATTTTAATATTGATCAATCTCGCAGTATAATAATTAATATCTGTTCGTAATAGACTCGTCTTTATGTTTGTTTTTATTATAATTACCGTTTATCAAATTCATATATGTTTATTACGTTATAACTACCGTTTTGTTTATGTTTCGATAACTATTTACGCTATACGAAGGAGACCGGTTAGATAAGACAAATATAAAGGCACGGATACCTGTCCGAAGTATTTATGAGAGAATTTTACGAGTTGACAGTCGACCACCCAATGAATTCAATAAACAACGCTCGGCCGGCAATAAATTGCCAACAAAACGTTAGAAAGGTATTGTAAAATCATTTCGCAGAGGAATTAAATAATTATAAAATTATAATTAAACAATTTTTTCAGATTTTATCGCGGTTTATTATTAGGTTTTTTAGATGGTTGACGTTCGTATTTACATTAGGTATATATACATATAAAAATTATGCGTTTGTATCGGTTATATATTGTACTTATCTTTTTCTTAGTCCTATAGTGTATAAAGTATTTTAAGTTACTATAAGAATTAAAAAAAATACTTTATTACCATAAATAAATATACATATTATGATCATCAGTCGCTATTACCTTCTTAAACAATTGGAAAGCAAATCACATTACATTGCTAATCACTATCGATGAATGAGCTTAAAAATGAATGAATAAGCTTAAATTCGTACGTCCCAAACATCCTGCTCGTCAAGTATCAAAGACTTTCCCGTCTGGCTCACTGCACACGTCTCGAACATTAAACAGCCGTGTCGTCTACAATTATACGTTCGGTCGAGCTATACCCAGTGCAATAAAGATTTATTTAAAATGCAATGACAATACCGAATGAACCGGACACATGTACACATTAAATAAATGTTCAAGGAATTTAAATTCGCCATATTTGTCGCATAAGGGGTCCAATACACGCGGCGCGCTGTGTAGTCGCAGTCAGATGCCGCTCACGTCCACGCGAGACGGAAGCGGTTCGGCTCAGACACGAGACTCGCCCTTAGCTGGCTTGCAGTCCGTTTTATTAGTATTCATAAAGATGCGCAATGTGTTACAATGTGTTTTTCTGATGTACTTTTACGGTTTTTAGATTGTAGCTGATAATGACGCATAGTCGGTCAAGAGTTGAATAATTACGATCCACATTTAACGTACCTTGAACCCAAAGTTGGTCGATTCGCGTATGTATTTGAGCAGACTTAAGACCGACGCAGAACGTCGAAAGGACGAGGATAGCGACAAAAAGGACTTTTCCTGCGTCCCCCTGAAGAAAGCAGCCCAAAATAAACAGCTGCTCTTGTAGCCACGCTCGTATCCACAGTGAGGTCCTTCCCCCTTCGATATTGCCCTGCAAAACAGAAATAAACGATATTTACAACTACCTAAATAAACAAAGTACTAATTTGATTTCATTGCCAAGTGTGAATGCGTTATACAGTCGTCGAAAATAGATTTTATATCAAATGTTTTAAATATCTAAAAAAATATTTAAACGGTAGCTCGTACTTTTATCACTGAAATCAACATTTGAAGTCAATCATTACAGCGATAACTTTAGCGGAAGATATAATGGCAGCGAAGTTTTTAACCATCGAAATAATTTCTCAGTTGATTGTGATTAATGAGAGATGCGGGCGGGCCCCGGCGGCGAATACGTGGCGCCATGAAGCGGCCGTGCCGACCACGAAACGTACCTAGGCGCTGCACACACGGGCTGAGAGTAACATACCATTGAACTTGATATTGAAAATGAATAATAGTACTATCACGAGTTCGGAGACTGAGTTTTATTCATAACATTTTATATTAAAAGGTTTATTGTTGTCATTTATAAATAATTGTTTTATATTATTTTAATGCATTTTATATACGAGAATCATGTATTATTCAAGTCATATATACAAAAATCAACGTTCCCAAGTGAATATTTTTGTAAATTGTAAATTGAAATTTGTGTAAAGCCCGCCTTATTTGTTTCAACCGTTCAACTGACTCTGTTTTATAATATAAAACAGAACATGAACGATTTTGGTTAATAAAATAATGTAATGCATTTCTTACGAAATAATTTTCAATAACAATTTATTCATATTTGTAATATAACTTGCAATATATCAAGACCATATTAATACTTCCTTAAAAACTTAATAATATTAATTCTACAAATACTTCAGGGTACATAATCAATCTATAATATAAATACATCAATTGAATAGCTACCATTTCATTAATTCACCGTTTAACTGAGTGGAAAGACCGTAAAAAAAAATATTACAAAAGGCTTCTCGATATTTTGTATCCTTCTTACGCATATGGCTAATAATTTCAACGTAATATTATGCAGAACAAAATGGATATCACACAGAGGATAATTTAAATATAAGTATGTTCAGTTTTATTATTTTATTTTGGCTATAAATTAAGAAATTAAGTAGGTTAGTGTAAATTTATGGAGGCAAGATGTTTGCCAGGTAACTGTTAAAAAAAGATAAGACCTGTCGGGCAACTTCAGCAAACGTGCGTAAAATATTTATGCCTTAAAACTTTAAACAAAAAAACTACTACTTAATGAATATGTTACCCATTCTAATAGAGTGCTTAAAGATAAATCTACCAAAAAACCCGAATGTCTATATTCAGCTTCGTATTATGAAAAAAATTGTGTCTGTTGTGTGCATGTGTGTGGGTGTAAGTATTAATTCACTCGTTAATTCATAGATTAAAAATAAATTTATATTAAATAAAGTTCCATTTTTTTAGATTTAGCTCTGATCCTTCTCCTATATGGGGAAAGACGCATGTGCCCAGCTGTGGGATAGATATTACAGGCTGAAGCGAAAGTTTCATTCTATTGAAACTCAGCTCGCCACTTTTTCGTCCATCTAATATAGAAGTACGTAATAGTAAAATTAGCATAAAATTAACAATCAAATTTATTGGATTTTATCGTTATTATAGTTAAATATTTAGTCTAATAAGTTTACTAGTTTATTTGATACTAAGTTTTGGTGATCTAAATAACAACAGCACTATTATTTTGGATTTGTTCTTGGGATGAATGCAGAATAAATCAGGCGAGTCGGTGGGTGGGCGTGACGTCACAGCCGGAATGCGCCCGCACAGCCTGCACCACAGTTTACGGCTTACGTGGACTGAGCAATATCACTATCATCGACCAATAGTTTTTCATACAATATTATATTATTTTTTGTATTATTTGTGCTCTCACTTGACAAATCAAAATTTGTAATTGTTAATCAAACGTCTGTTTTTTAAAAGTGACTCATTATACGCACTTCAAAATTACTGTATTTTTCGTTATTTTACAATATTAGTTTTAAGTCGAAATCGAATCAGTATAAAGATTGTTTAGAATATAGAATTATCTCGTTAAATTTTCCTGCCATATTCCTATCCATTATTAAATATATTACCTCGTACTTGATATTATTCTTTATGTCGATACAGTTGTACATTTTAATATAAGTTTGGTATATAACGCAATTGCGTAGTCCGTTGTCTTTACTCAATATCCCCTCTGACGCAAGCGCTAGGGCATTAGTTTGTGATCTGCAATACGGTCGCGCCACAGCCACTTCCTCAGATAACAGATCAGGTCATCGTGGGCACGTTCTCACGTCTACCGGCGCCCGAGCCCGTCGCTCTGATAAATCTCTCTCACATTGAAACCTTTCTCACAACACAGCATGTAAACACGAGATAAGACATAACGACGTGTTTCCGGCAATTGTGCCTGCATACGCTCGCTCACAATCGTTTTATTGAACATCAACTTGTTGGACTTTCTGCATATTTCGCTGCCTATTAATACACTTTTATGTAAACATTCGTCTTTATCATCCTGCAGGAAACGGTCTAGAGATATATTTAGACTACATCCTAATGATATGCCGCCCGCTGGCGAGTTTGTCTCTTCTTAGAAGTCGAATTCATTGTAGTAATCAATTCGTTATTACTAAGTAAAGAGCTTGAAAATTGATTTACATCATTCAAGATATTATAGCCTTTGATGCTTCTAGGTTATCGTTCTTGAAATCCTTACTTATTCGTGTGTATAATGAAGTTAGAACAAAAATTCTTTTAGTTTCTTGGAGTACAAAATTATACTGCGCGCGTTGCTAAGCTTTAATTTATTATTTTTTTTTTGTCGTTTCATCGCAGAAACCTTTATGGGCTCATGCACAAGACTTTGCTGAAGATCATGACATGATCAGAATGCGTAGTTTACGATTCTATAAAGGACATACAGACAAACATTCATTTATATGTATATATAATTTGACAAACTATAACATGACATTTGTCAATCTATATTTATATTGTTTTATAGAAAATCTAATACGAATGTATGTAATTTACTACATATATCTTAATAAATAGCAAGAGGACACCATAGGAGATTTAGTAAATTGCTATGAGTATTGTATTGAACGACCGTGTACAAGGGCATCGTTGTCACCAGCTGATCAGTCGTTAACCGGCACTGGCTACTAACTTCCGATAAGTATTCGAATGTCAATGACACATGCATAACTTTACGTAATTTTAAAATAGTTGTCACTACCTCACTACTAATACTCGACATCTTTAGGAGGTAATTTTAAAGAATAGTCTTCTTTAGAGATCTATTGACCTTACGACTTTCTTCTAAGCAGGTGCCAACATAAATAATAATAAAACTGATAACGCAAATAATAGTAACGGACTAGGTAGGTATCTTTACAGTGTAGGCATTATAATATATTTATATTACTTTATTACTACTATAACGTAAAATTACTTATAAATTAATTACGCACAATTAGTTCTATGTTCTATTTGTTCTATTTATTCTATGTTTCTAATTTAATTTTTTTTTACAAATATTAAGAAATACATTTGTTTGAGGACACAAATTAATGTCTAAAAAAATATATTATCTGACGTAACACACGAGGAGTTTATCCAAATTTGATGTAGGTACATCGTTATGCGTTGGAAGTATCGATTTCGAAGCGGAAAGCTAATAATAATCAATAAAATCGTGAAAGTTATCAGTTACAAGTTAGGTAAAAGAACCGGTCAGAACGGCCATGTGGCATTTGTTTTACCGGTAAAGCCCTAGGATCCTAAAATTTTTTTAAATCAAAATAAGCGGCCATTTACATTTTAAGCCTGACTTTTTACCATACAATACGATAAATATAGTAAAAGTATGTTAAAGAATGCTGCTGTTTTTAGTTGGAATTCCATTGTATTGTGTATTACTATCAGGTAGCTTTAAAGTCGCGTTAATTAGTTACAATGACAAACATCAAATCAGGTTTGTGCAACAATATGTTGCACAAACCTGATTTAACAACATGAGCATATGACCTAGAACAACAGACCCCATTTAATTCAAAGACTTGGTTTCGTAAATACTAAATATGAAGATAGTTACAGTAAGTAGACCAGTGTTGATAATTTTTCAAACCAAACAAAAATATAGTCGGTACAATGAAACCCCACTATAAAAGGAAGAGAATAAAACGGAAATGAAAGGAAAAATAAATTACGGGCGATCTGAGGTCGGTAGGTGCTAGAGGTGGAGGGAGGCTGGCTTAAGGGTGAAAAATACAGTTTATCTCGATTTCCGGCTAAACTAGAAGTCCTGTGGAAAAAAGTTCAATGGCAAAGTTGTAAGTAATAAAAAGATCTACAACTTTTGTTTTTACACTTTTTACACCTAACCACAAAATTCTTGTGAAAATTCCAAAAAACCAAATTTCTGGTTTATATGTCTTTTACAAATGTTTTTTTTTTTTACGAAATTTGGTGAAAACTTGACTTTTTATGTCCCAAATACACTGTAATTTTTTTGATTTAAAATATTTATTTTTCACTTTATTTTGACTTCAATATCGAAAAATCACCCTTATTTTCGATCTAAAATTCTCACGTAAAAATATCGCTTCAGCCTGTAATATCCCACTACTGGGCATAGGCCTCTTTCCCCATGTAGAGGAAGAATCAGAGCTTAATCCACCACGCTGCTCCAATGCGGGTTGGCGGGTATATTGCCTACTATGAGTAACGATCGCTATCAGGCGTAGATGGTAACAACTGTTATCGACGGCTTAAGGTGCTCTCCGAGGCACGATGGGGAGACGCACAAGGACTGCACAATCACCAAGACCACGGCAAACACCTGTATGGCCAATACAAATGTTTGTCATGTGCGGGGATCAAACCTGCAACCGCCAGCGCAACAAGCACAATCCATAGCTGTGACCGTAGCGCCAACGCGGCGTCTAACGTAACGTAACGTAAAAATATCAGCTTTTATAAAAAAAGTCGGTGGGTTTTATGTTCGTTGAAATCTCTACTTTCTGATGGTGTAAAAAAAATATACTATGGTAAATGTTTTCAGAAAGTGCAAAGAAATGCTCAAAAAATGAAAAGAATATTTAATAAAATATCTACAATATTTTGAGTAAGTTGTATTTCTTTAAATTATATGCGTAGATGGTTATTAATCGCTATTTTAAGATAACATATATACCTGAGTGACCTGCGGAAAATTTTAGCCCATCAAAAGGTATTTCATAAAGAAGTGAGCAAGGGGCCAGGAGGATCTGGGCCATACTACCTGTTATTTCTTTGCATTTTCATGACACAATTGGCATTTACAAAAGATCGCATCTAACTGGAAACCGTTTAGTATTAATCGGTTAAATAAAAATGATGTTCTTAAATTTTAAACGAGTTTTATCGCAAATCGGGTCTAGGCAAAAGGACATATGGCAAATTACTATATTACATAGGAAACAAGAGGTAATGATGGGGAAAATGACAATATTCACTCATGTGTGTGAGCCACGTGTTGCGTTCACTGAACACCGGGCTGGTAATCACTAAAATGAATCATCACTGTAACTCTACACTTGTGGTTAACCAGCGCAAATTGCCCGAATTCCTTGCGGTTTGTCCTGATTTCATAAAATAAGAAATTACGCGCGCAAATGGAATACCATCTCAACTTTAAAGAAACACCTGGCAACTTTCTCCGAATTTAATTATACACAGTTTTAAGTTAGTATGAACATCAATCTTAAGATTGTAAACGACAAAGCTGAGTTCTACGAAAGCTCTCTTTCGTAGAACTACTCTTTTCTTTGATCAAACTATTTTAAACAAATGCTGTTAGCATGCATATAGTTAGATAAGTATGCCTTTACATTAAATTAAAGATTTAGAAAATGGAGTAGACGATAGAAATAGGCTATTTTTGAAGAAAACATTCGGAAGGCCAATGCACATTTGAAAATCGTGGGTGTTGTAACAATCATTTATAGGTTTCCAGCGCAGCTGCCGACCGCCGGTGCACGCAATGTTTGGAGAAAGATAAAATATACAAAATAGGATAAGTTGAAAAGAGATGAAAGACGACTTTTAAAGAAGAGGAAAGCGTCACTTCTTTAGGTGAGAAAGAAAGGGATGCCTGATCGGAAACCACAAGATGTCTCAATTCCACGAGCCGAACGCTGTGCGGTCCCACCAGATATATAAATTTTTAGAAGTGCATTCTTTATTTTTGAAAAGTTATCAGAATTTTTGTAGTCATTACGTAATATGACTTAAAATGTTAATAGAACTTAATTTGTGACGAATCACGTAATACATTAGGATTTAGCTATATTTAGAAATGTAAAAAAAAACATATTACATTTTTGGGTTTCATAATTTCATTTAAGAGCTAAGCACACAAAGCTAAAGAAATACCGTAATGTATTAAATAGCTATATTATCTCTCCTAAGAGAGCGATCAGTGAGCGGCATTCTCTGCGTTGATGTCTCTATCGGCGCCGCTGGCTGCGCGTGCGCAGCCCCGCGCCTTTCCCGCTGCGCCTTAATTGCTTCATCTCGCATACGACCGATTTACATTATACCTGCCCATATTACTATTCACTATATAATCATTGTAAGTACAGCTGTTTTTGTAGCTCAGTCTGATGTTTTTTTAAGTTATAATTTTTTTTTACACACAGCAGTTATTTTTAAATACGAAGCGATTTACACCTTTATGTTGTCCAGTGTATATAGCATTTAATAAAATGTAAGGCAAAATAACGTCATACACAGCACTGGTAGGAACGAAGAGCCCTCAGAGAGTCAAGGCCTTCTAGGAAAACTGTACCTTTGTCATTTTGTATAAGATGGGTTAAAAATTACCTACATTACTTCATAGCAAGAATCATTTAAAATATTATTATTGTTGATAAACTGAACACATTTTATTTACACGAAGTCTTTTCACATTTATTTTTATATGTAGATACATGCACATCAGTGTTTACGAGAGATTTCGAGTAAGAAATAAAGAGATGATTGATCATCTAAAATACCTATGCCTGATATCAATGACATTTATTTGCGTAAAGGCCTTTAAAGTACGCACGGCCTTGATAGTACTCACGATTTTCACTAGCCGGCGCCACAGTTCCGCTACCGCGCTCTTAAACGAATTGACATTCGCAGAAAAACAATCACACGTGCAATATGACAATCGTAATTTGACACTGACGCTTTCGGATAAGTAGTCAACACTTCACCTTTTCGAGTTCGGAGAGAGCTAGAGCGGCATCGACCCAGCTGGTACGTATATAAAGATCAGCACTGTGGCGCGCCTCGGTGGCGCAGGGGCTCTCGTGTGCAGCCGTTATCCGAGGATTCGAAGGAGCCTCGGAATCGGGAGCCACCATGATCTCAGGGCCAGACTTGTCACCGATATCCTCATGAAGACGGCTGGAATCCGACTGGCGGCGCACGCTGTCATATCACTCGCCGCCACATAACCACACACTTGTACACCCAAATTCTTCACTCTTGTTTCTCACTGACCGAATAAATCACGAAACGGTACAAAGTTTCGATTGTTTTGTGATTACATATCAACGTGTATACACTGGCGCGACCCGAGCAGCACTGAAGCAAACACTAGCGGGATACATGGACTGAATGTTTGTCGAGCCGCCATCATGATTCGGCCGATTATGTTGCCTCTCTTGTTTACGGAGTCGCACGATCGTATCCGACAATAGCCGAAGCTAGAGCTGAAGGACCACACACGTAATATCGCTGTCTCGCTCTTGATTTGAGAGGAAGGGATGTGACGCAGTAAAATAAAAGCATTGAATGAAACTGCATGCGCGAGCATCACGATAAGTTACGTTTGATACGCTACACATCAACTATTTTATTCAAACACGCAGTGTTTCGTAAATTTACGAACAGCGTAATTTTACAATTCGAAAATTACATATCGCATCAGAAGCATTACGATATTTATGTATAGAGCTGTAAATCTCTATGCCGTTTTTACTTTCAAGTCTTAAGAGAAGTAGGTAATCACTTAGGTCAATTCAACAAAAAGTGAATGTTTGCTAGTTAAACATTTTCAGTGTACCGATTATAAAGGTGGATCAAACATTTCGGTCGTACCTTATTTTGTTTACAGAGTTTTCTTAGTAAAAAGTCGAACGATCGCGCCCCTGGCAGAGCGGCAGACTGGGCCTTTGAAGTTACCGACATAAAACGCCGCCGGCGGTGATTTAACTAATGAATTTATTTAGCGGGCGTGCCGAGAGAGTGCCGCCGAGTCCACCCGCAGGAACGACCATAGAAAACTACAAAAACCACACGGAAGTACCATATTATCTTAATGTCAATCAAAAATGATCTTTCGAGCCATGAAAGAATAATCTCGTGGCAAGTACGAGAACTCGTTCGATCGATCAACATTAACGACATCTTACAAAACCTTTCTTGTCTCTCCAGGACTAAATGTACACAAACAATGAAAGAAGAAAAATATGTAATGTATATTATATATACATTCAAAGTAGTATGAAACATTATTATATTAAAGTAGCTGTGCCCGCGACTTCGTCTGCATACAATTTAACGAAAAAGTTATTGTTCAGTTCACAGTTATAAAATAAATAAATTTCTAAAAAAAAGTAGCTTAAGTTAGGTACTCCTTATTACATCAGCTATCTGCCAGTGAAAGTCCCGTCAAAATCGGTCCAGCCGTTTCAGAGATTATCAGGAACAAACAGACAGACAGACAAAAATTGTAAAAAATGTTATTTTGGTATATATACCATGTATTATTTACATGTATTTAAAAAAAAAAAACAGTTATCTATTTTAGTATTACAAACAGACACTCCAATTTCATTTATTTGTATAGATGTATGTATGACACATTATCGTAATTTCTGTGATTCTAAAAAAAACATTTTGATAAATATCTACTATGTTCTACAATACTTAAAATTTTATTGATACTACCAGAGCTGGTAAATGTTCTCTGACGCTATGTAAGTAATACCCTTTAAAAGTTGGACGTAAAATTAAAACACTTAAACTTTATTAGCTTTTAGTTCTTCGATATATTTTCCATTTAAGGCTCTATTACGACCCGGTCTTCTGGTGTCGTTTTTATCCGTGCTGATTTCTAAGCTCGAAGTTAATTTATATTAAAAAATTAAAACTTAATAATATAAACGATTGTCTACAAATATTAATTAAGTATCAATAAGAAAACAATATTAATAATGAACTCCATTTATGACGACCGCTCTGATGTAGTGATGCGTGTGCTGTGTAGGTGCCTCTGCACCGGCGGTCGCGGGTTCAATTCCCGATTAACAATTATTATAGTAAGTAAATCAAATGACAAATAATTTCTGTTTTATGGTTTTATTGCAAAATGTATTTAAAATAACAATCACAGTATAATAAATAAAAGGCTCATTAATACTCAGTAGTAGTCAATGGTATATAATATTATTCTTACCACCTATCGGTCGGCCATTAAAACGTCACTTTGACGAATGTGCCAACTCTGCCAAAATGCCGCAACAAACGCTGCCTGAATCTAGTATATTAAGATTGCTCAATTTAGAATCCCAGAAAGTTCGTGTAAAGTTTACGCATACAAATGTAAATTCATAAAAAACTAATGCCGTAGCATAAATGCGTCCTGCCTGTTTTGACAATTGATAAAAATAATGCTGTAATATTATCCTACAAATTTTCCTAGGTACAGTTTATGCATTATCTAAAATTCAAAAGAAATATTTATTCTATACATCTATACAAATAAATAAAATTCGAGTGTCTGTTTGTAATACTAAAATAGATAACTGCTTTTTAATAAATAAATGTAGATGTATACATGGGACATAATTATGTATACCAAAATAACATTTTTTACAATTTTTGTCTATCTGTCTGTCTGTCTGTTTGTTCCTGATAATCTCTGAAACGGCTGGACCGATTTTGACAGGACTTTCACTGGCTTATTTCTGATGTAATAAGGAGTAACTTAGGCTACTTTTATTTCAGAAATTTATTTATATTTTAACTCTGCGCACTGAAAAAATAACTTTTTTGTTAAAATCCACGCGGACGAAGTGGGGGGCACAGCTAGTTTATTATAAATATGGTATAATCATCTATCTTATTGTTTTCTAATATTTATGCGAATTTCACTTATTATAATGAAACAACTTTTTCGGATTTTATCGCGGTGTGTTGCGTTTTTTAGATGCCCGACGTTTCGAATACTTAACAGCAAAAACGGTCAATAAACCGCAATAAAATTCGAAAAAGTTGTTCATATCAATCTTCACATAAATCCTGTTATCAATCATAAAAACATGTAAAAAATATTAAAAAATGTCGTTGCTTTCGCTTTACATACTGCATTTCACTGACAATTCTACTCCATTTCGCGTACGACGACGTGACGACGCGTTAGCGCAGCGGTCATAGCACTGGATGTTGCGCTGGCGGTCGCGGGTTCGATTCCCGCTCACGACAGACATTTGTATCGGCCATATTGATGTTTGTCGTGATCTGGGCGTGGAGCTTGTGTATTGTGTGTGTATCCGGACCCCCAACACAGGAGAGAATCCTACTGGGGCCGTTGAGTGTGAAGCGTTTATTAATATTATTAATTATTAATTTCACACCATTGCTTGTCTATAGATGATAAAAATCATCATCATCGTAATTTACGCATAATGTTTCAACAACGTATCCGATTACGACAACAATAAAATGAATTAAGGATCAGTCAAATAACGTCAGCTACACCTGACGACAACGCGATTTTACAATCCCTTCCGAGAAACCTTCTGGGACCGTAAATGTTTCTATTGAATCAAACTTACTGGGAGTCAAGAATGCAACGAGATCTATCCCGTGATATTAGTCACCGCAAATATACAACGAAAGTAGGTTTACTTATGCTGTAGGATACGCCTTATTGACATACAATTAAGGTTCATTTTAATTAAACGAGTTATACTAAAAAATATATTTTATGGTACCGTCGGGGTGGCTTACCTCGAACATTTTGACACTGGGTAAAACGCAGCAGGGCGTCTCTTTATACACGTTGTAGGTAAGTTGCGAATGACAATTGAGACCACAATGTCAAACATTTCTATTATAAGAACAGAGTACGCGAAAATTTTAACAATTGTTAAATAGCACTGTAATTTATTTTAGCCGAAATTTTTTTTAATATATGCGAAGAATTCAGCTTAAATTACGCGAATAAATGTAGTTAATCTAAGTAAAGATACACATCCTGAAAGTTATGTTATCAGTCGGGGGTCAAAATGACCCCAGCGGCGTTGTAACGTATTATATAAAAAAGTTTCATTCTGCCTTTATACTTCGGTTTATTTATTACTAAACAGCTTATTAACTACACGTTTTTCAGTTTTAATGATGCTTTTTTGTAAATTATATATTTTTAAACAATTTCAAATTCTATCAAATTTTTTTATAATTATTTGAACAATATCGACTTCAGGTGTCTTTATCTATAAAAATAAAATAAAAATTACATAGAAACTGTTATTTATATAGCTTCCTGATATGAAACTTATAACAAAACTAAAAACTTATTTTGAGATCAAGTAAAACTAAGAAATTGACAGCCTCAAACTAAAATCTTCCAAACATTCAACTACTATAGTGTAACACTTGGTACAAGTGACGTTTTTGCACTATGCTCTTTACACACAACAGTAAGCTCTTGCTACACTTTAGATAATATTTCAGGTACTTTTTACGATCGCAATAATATTTTCTCGTATGACTGTTTATTTGAGTGACATTAGCAGCTATTATACCTCCTTCCTCTTAATTTTAATGAGACTAATATTCTGTTAGTTTTTTTTTTGTTTGTATCGCTAGCTAGCTGGCTCGCCCTCAACCTATCGCCTAGCCAGTCTATCCACTGCTGGTCGTAGGACCTTAACTTCGCGCGAAATTTCCCGGTTCTCCGCAGTCCTCGTCTGTATCAAGGCATATAATTTCTATTATCAGTCATGAAGAAATAACGATTGTCAGAACATGGACACCAGGTTACATATCGAAGACGTTCACTTTCTCACGAGCTTCTTTTATAAGACCTGGAAGATGCGTAACAAAGTTGCTTGTTGTTTTTGAATGAAGAAAGGATGTTTCTGGACCACTTAAATCTGTTTTTACCACAATAAAAATCGAGTCCGTGTTATTTCTTCTTTTTATGCGCTGTTTGAACTGGTCAGCATTTATCGCTGTCTCAAGTGTCGAAACAGATGAGTTCTTCCACTTCCTCAAGGTCATTGATTTCTTTGTCTTCACAGGCAAGTAGTGCGATATAAGAGACAGATTTTGGATCCGATCTATCAAACTTATCTTCTAATAACTGTGTAATCAGTGGTCATTTAAAAACCGGCCAAAACTTAAATCATTTATTTGTAAACATAGATCAAGTAAAAAAAGGTAGATAACGCATCTAGAACAGAAAACTGAAGCCACTTTTTTAAAGATGTGTGAGTGAGTGAAGTGTTGACATCTTTTAAAAAAAGTCCCTAAAATTTTTATTAAACAATTAATTTAATATAGGTAAAATGGGTATGTGAAAATAAAAACCTGTTTATAGTTTTAAATAAATTTAATAAAAATAAAACAAAAAATCGGTAGAATAATAAAAAAATATATTCGTAAGATAGTCGTATGAATGGACACTTCCTATCCCCTCTTTTTATCTCTTTTCAGTTTGCAGTCGGTTTTTTTTAACTATCTTTCTTAAACCTAGAATCCTTTATGTTGTATAAGTTTTTTAAATTTTTGTCGCTTAGAACTCAGAGTCATCGTCATTGTTTGCATTTTACTAATATGATGTAGTCTTATGTTCAAATATTTTTCAATCATTAATCGTATTAAATTGACTTTATGCGCATGGCCAGCATAATCGTGGTCATTTTCTCAGTCTTACAGCCGCTACCCATTCACCTCTTATTAAAATATTCGTTGGAAACCTAAAACCATGAAATTTGATAGTAAAATATGGGTACCTAGTTTACTCAAAAATTGTAAAAAGTTAAAACATAAAACAAATGAGTTAATAATTCATAAATATATTTTGAATTTTTTATTTTCAATTTATGTAACATAAAATAACACGAGAAAAAAAAAACAATAACTATGTCTACTTTTTACTTAATTATTTTTCTGATTGCGTACAATTTACTTACCCACATTTTGGGGTATTGAAAAAAAGAACTACTGGCAACACTCCCGTGGTACGTCATTTCGTGACATTGAAATTATAAGTTCCGGATAACCTCAATATTATTTTGGAATAACAATAAATTTAAAGTTTTATATGTACTTACGTGTGAAACGATATTCCTTCAGATTTTTTGTTTACTTTGGTATTGTTTTTGCACCATTTAATCACACAAGACGGCATTTTATAAGCAAAGTTACTGTATGAAGCCTCGTGACATACTAACGAAAATGAGCGTAGTTTGATGCATATGTGTGCGTGAGCGCGTGTATTTACTTGAAGGAGCCGAGTTTTGTGGCTTCACTAACAACAAAGGCCGCGCATTATCTACTTTTTTTTACTATATCTATGTTTGTAAAACAAAAACTACTAAATAAATTGATAATAATATAACCATTCCCGGAGTAAAGGGTCATCTTTGACCGCACATGTCTACATACCTTCACTTCTAGGAATGTTAGACCAACGTTTTTCCGTCACTCGCCGCACCCCATGATGTAATGAGATTACTTAAGCACACAGTATTAAAAGGTCGTAGATCTCAAAAGTCATTGGGTCTTTTCCCCCCTAATTCCAGCTGAGGTAATTCATAAAATTATCTCCGTAAGGAAACAACTCTATTCATATTATACTACTACCCTAAATATCAAGATAGTATCTATAACATACTTATGTAGTTAGTACATATAACAAAAAAAAAATCACTATTTATAATTACATTTGTATTCTTAGTACAATACCTACTGTGTTAGTATTCCAGTAACTTTTTGGTTTCCCACCTGAAATTCATTGCAAGAAGTGTGTTAGTTGTGTGAAGTTATTCGTGCAATTGAAAGCTTGAATATATTTTATATTCTGTTTGAAATCAAAGTTTTGTGATTCCGGTCAGTGACCAATGTCTGCTTAGTAAATTTGCTGAGTCTAGACACAAGACGTTGACAAATTTATAACCGTGTTTCATTGAGCTGACTTGAATTTAAGCCAATGATCATATAATTTTAGGCTGGCCATTCGTTTTCCTGGTGGCGGACATTCAATTCTCGAACATTTATTAACATTTTGTTTTGGTGATTTGTTGTCATTTCATCAGTTAATGCAATGAACGATCTTTGTGTGACTTAAAGTTAGGAAGTAGCTGATAACTTAGGAAATCATAACGCTATATTCTTAAACATATCTGACTTGTTAATCTTGTGATATATACGTATTCTTTATTATTTGATATTTTACTCAAATACGACATAGTACTGACAAGTGGAAGGAAATAAGCTAGTTTGAAAACGATTCACCATCATCATTGTTAACCGGTGAACGTCCACTGCTAGATATAGCTCTCTTGCAAAGTCTTTCACCCTTCGCGGTCTAAGGCCACTTACATCCAGCGGTTGCCAGCGACCCATTTGATGTCATCTATCCACCTAGTGATCCTCTTCCAACGATGCGTTTACTGGTGTGAGGCCGAAATTTCAGTACCTTGGGAGCAGCCCAACTGGGAGAATACCTTGACCTTACAGTAGATCACAGCTAAATAATACTGCTTTGAAGCAATGTTGTGTTCCTGTTGTGAGTAAGGTTCGTTCTGCAAAAGAGTAAGCCGTTTTTCTGTACACCTTTTCATCGATTTAATCTCTGTAGGACCACATCTCAATGTTATAAGATATTTATTATTTATAAAATAATTATTATTTATAAAATATTTATTATTATTATAAGTACCTAACTGGGTGACCGAGCTTTGCTCGGTAGTTTTAGTAAATCGTGTTTTTGGAAATCATATTTATATACAAATTACATATAGATAAAATATGAATAATATTTTCCGATTTTACCGACGTAATAATAAAAAATATGAACTGGTTACTTATGAGTGCAATTAGAAAAAAAAGAAAAATAATAATAATCGGCCTGGAGATTTGAACCGTGGCATTTTCGGTCGATCCCGAGCGGCCGATTTCCCACCTGAGCTATTACAACTTTATTAACAATTGCGAAATTTATTTTTGTATTCTAACGATATTGTAGCTTTTTTTCTTATTGCCTAAAAACAGGGATAAAACGAAGTTTTCTAAAAATGAATCCTAGCGTTATCAATTTATCGCCCCCGAAATCCCCCGCATACTAAATTTTATGAAAATCGTTGGAGCCGCTTCCGAGATTCAGATTATATATATATATATATATATATACACACAAGAATTGCTCGTTTAATGGTATTAGATCTCTGTAGGGCGGGATTACGTCGGAATCGGAAGGTACGAGCATACTACGCGTAGTGTGCATTTATAATCAAATAAAAAACAAAGCGATGTGCTTTTTTTATCTTTACATCAAGAACTTCATCGCTTTTAGTAAAATCCCATATCGTCGTGTGCACACGCAAAATAGGCGCAATATCGTCGAGCTGGGGAAACCAGCCCGTGCTTACCATACCATTACCTTACCATCGTTATGTGCATAAATATACGTCAAATTACGTGTCTTCTTGCCCGCTAAAACAGTTGAAATTGAGTATTTTCCCTAAAACGAACTTGTTAAATAAAACCTATTTTTCGAAACATTACACACTGAACACCATAAAAAAAGTATTAGGATTTATAGTCATCTAGCTGAGTCTAATTTCGGAGTCCTTAAGCAAGCACTTAGGCTTTCAAAAAGCTTAAGTTATAATGCCACCGAGGTAGCCTTCACACTCCCTTTCAGCTTTTTGTAACACCCATTAATTGCCAAGCATATCAATAAACTTATAATCATCAACGATTTAGACCGCTTAAGACTCCGGAAAGACTTTAGCTTCTATATAGACGAATAGTATTTAAATAAAATGATAATACCACCGCTACCTTACGCAGAACGTTTTAAAATAGACTCTCCGTCACCAGTGTGATCGTAAAAACAAAACCTACACATAATCTGAATTATATTTCATTGTATACCCAGTATAATAAGCCTCAAATGTTAATGTTTGCCAATAATGTTTCAGAACAAATGATTATGTAAAATAACGTGCCTGCTGCAACATGCGTAAAAGGTGTCTCATAAAATCCCTAGCAATAATCGCGAAACACTCATAAAACCTGCCAAACACTGCGAACAGTGAAAACAATAAAACGTGTAATATAAATACAGTCAGCAAAATTTATTTCAAGTTTAAAATTACAATCCTTACACGTATATTTTTAATATATATATATATTTTTTAACACAAAATAAAATAGTTAAACACTATATTTAAGGTGTGACCGCTGCCTTTAATTAATATTTATTATATAGACCTAAACCATAAACTTACTTTTTTGGATACAACTAATAGGTACACTATGTACATACTAAGACGATGAATCTTATGTTAAGAGATCAGTTTTGTTTATCAATCCTTACACCAGAAAAGGAACCACGAATGCTTTATGCTTCACTGACTGAAAAACTAAAATTTGTTAGGAAGGAGCTAAAAGGAAAAGAGTGGACGATATTGATTTCTGGATTTAACAAAAGTATAATATATTAATTATAATAGTTATTATTTTTAATTATAATAGTTATTATTTTTACCAAAAGTATATAAGTTGTTATTTTAGGCCGGTTATTTTGTGACAAATCAATACTATTATCAAGCCAGCTTTAAAATCAAAAATTGATATTACTAAAGTTTATATGTACTTTTTTGTTTAATAGTATTATAGTAAAATTATATTTCTCAAAGGTGAGAAACTTATGTATGGATTATTTTCAACAAGCGGATAAACATCGGTTTATTTTATTACAAGAGTAAAATACACTTAAGTACCTTAAAATATTTATAGCTCACGTACCTATATATTTCATAATCGTCTTTGAACGACGGAAACAAGAAACAAGTTTAAGTAAGTACTTATTCTAATATGTATATCTTGTTGTATCTAACGAGGAAATCTGTTAAAAAAAGTGCTTTGATTATTGCTGTCGTCAGCTTATTAAGTATTATGTATGTATGTATGTATGTATGTTTGTCTGTATGTATTTATATGTGTATGTATGTATGCAAGTTTGTATCTGTTTATGTATGTATATATTTGTATGATATATATATGAATTATTACTCGTGTATATAATACGAGTATAACGATTGCCACTAACGTTACCTTATTATTCCTCCCTTCTTTTCTTCTTCTTAATGTGAATATTAATTTTTCACACCTACAAACGTCTGCTCTTGTACGTCCTAAGGTTAGCTGGTAAAGTTTGCTCTTTTGTACAGTTCTTTAATGTATTGTGGAATAAAGTATTAATAAATAAATAAATAAATAGATGTATAAGATAAGAAATTTTTAAATTTGCGAATCGATCTTTACTAGGATGCTTTTTACAAATTTATAAGGTTATTATTGCTATAGAGTGTAGGTCTAACGCTCTCTCGAAACAAAAACATTTGAACCAGTTGAATATACTGCCAACAACTGGTTGAAATTCCACTTATAAACGGCTTAGTTATCAAACAACTAGTCTAAAGATACATATAAATCAAACATCAAAGCTGCTAATCCATTAAAAGTCTTAACTTCAATCCGCAGACGAAAAATTACATTCAAACACGCTCCCATTCCGGTCTTAAATCGGTTGCTGTCCAAAATAAAGGCAAGTAAATAAATTATAATTTAGCTTTAATAGCCCCGCTTCGTGGGTGGTCTGAGAGCGAGACACTTAATTGGATAAATTGCTCTGTTAGATACCATAAGCAGTATTAAGCAAATTGTTGCTTTACTCACATTGTGTAACGTGTACGAGTAACAACAACGAGCCTAAATTGCAAACTCCACGGATTATGCGCAGATATTGCGTATTGCATATTAGTTGCAGAGTCGGTCGAATAGTAGTGACTTTAGTAATAAATTATACTTCTAATATATTCCTCTGACTCTCTTTTGAAGACTTATAGTTTTCTTCGTCAAGTTTTAGTTTTTTTAATTTATAAAAACTCGCATAAAACACTGTTGATGTGTACAAATATTAAATTCAAACTCCAGAGTTAATATTATTTGACCGAAAATGATTTAAAGACATACATTTCATTTCGAAGCCAATATGTAATAAAATTAAGGAAATGTTTTAAATGAAACAAATGCTTTCCCATAAACTTACACTTCGCTATGAACTCCAATAAGAGAGACGTGCCATCTGACGCGTTCGATTGGTTTTATATTGAAAATTGATTACAATGTACGATAGTTGGTAGCTTCTCGCTGGGTGGTCCAATTGACGTCTCTATATGCTGTCCTGCCTGAACACGCATCTAAATGTCCTTATAATTCACTACATCTGCCACTTCGCTGTATAGGGTAACCATGTTATCGTTGCTTTTTTAAGAATATTAATAATTAGTACTAGTAGCTATTAATAATTAGTAGTAGTAGAAAGAATATTTTGAAAAAAAAAATTATATTAAAAATATTCATTATTCAAGGTTCACTAAGTAATTTAGAATCAGTTTAGATATCACAAACACAAAGTATTTTTAGTTTTATTAGAACGAAGTTCCTAATGACGCGATGTATAGTCTACATGATGAAGTTATTATTATTGCAGTTTGCTATTATTATTATGTCGTGTAGTGTCGGCCGAGTAGAATAGCACCACCCTCTTTCTTCCCGTAGGGGTCGTAAAAGGCGACCGAGGGATAAACCTGGCTCAAAATCATCTGGGTCCTGGAGAAGGAAAACTTCATTTGAAACCCGGGATGGGGTCTCCGTCAAACATTCGTGGCATAGCGCTAAAATGCGAAAGACTCCTGCAGCCGAACTGGCTCCACACGTATCGACTCGTCGTTCCCGTGGGCCTAGCCAGTAAGGTCGAGAGGGTGGCGCAGAGCTTAGGCAACTCTGCGTTTTCCTGAAGAGTGTCCTAGGCGACACAGTGTCTGTCTGACACTGTCTAAATAGTCAGCAAAAGACGGACTAAGGCCAATGACGATGATATTATTATTATTTCATATTATATAAGATAATTATTATATAAGAATATATATAAGGCACGTGTCACATTGTTTGTCCGCGATGGACGCCTAAACTACTTATCCGATTTTAATCAAATTTGTACACTGTGTGCAGTTTGATCCAACTTGAAAGATAGGCTATATTTTATTTCAATATACGGTTACGCAAAACACGTTCGGAGTTCGCCAAGTTAGCTACTATTTTTTTTAAATCAATGTAAATAAAATAAAGGTGTTAAAATAATTTTGTAAAGAAGTTTTTATTTTTTATTTTTATCGATTAAAAAATCATAGTAAAAAATGTATACCCGAATAATTATTTTCTTTAACACCTGGAATAGTAATAATTTGAAATTAATATTTTATAATAAGGAACTTCGATCCTATCTGGTGTCCCACGACACCACACAGTTTTTTTCAGTAAAGATACTTTAGACTGGGAATGAGCAACCGATAAGCATTGGCTGAACTACAACAGTTACTCTCTTAAAATGAGTTCCGTACACGTTGAACCGACTGCATCAAAGATTATGGGTAGTGTTATGTTTTTACCAGTTAGTGTGTAAAATTAAAAATAAAATAAAATGAATTCTGACAGAGCCTAAGAAAGTACCATTTTTAGGGTTCTTTACTTCAAAAGGAAAAAACGGAACCCTTATAGGATCACTTTGTTGTCCGTCTGTCTGTCAAGACCCTTTTTCTCAGGAACGCGTGGAGTTATTGAGCTGAAATTCATATCAAATACTCAATCTATGTATGGCCAATACAAATGTTTTTCATGTGCGGGGATCGAACCCGCAACCGCCAGCGCTTCAGGTACAATCCATGGCTATGACCAAATATAGCACATATCAACCAAATCACAAACACAACGAGAACAGCACAAGCTGTCAAAAATTCAAGTAATCGTGTTGCCCGACAACAGCATCAACAATCGGGTTCTATTACGCGGGTACTATAGGCTGTCCCGGGGCCTAACCAACCCTGCAGTATACCACGTTCGCAGAGCTACTAAATAAAAAGGGTGAGCGACCCTAATATAAAAACGCAGGCTCTGCTCTTTTCATGAGGAGTGATACAGAAAAGATAGGAATTGGCTTCTGTCGACCGAAGGGCCCAGATCGACTGTGGTAGTGCCGGGACTTGCCTTCCTGATAAAAAAGCACATCTAAAACGAGCATAAAGTGCAATAAAATCATCGCGCTCGACGCTCGATGCAGACGACGCACAACTCAGCTTTTTGAATTTTACGAAACCATTAAAAAGTTATCGGTGGTGGAAAATACTTTTCGAATAGGACGGGAACCACCATTCGCGAGAGTTTACTCGATGCTTTCAAGACTTGGCGAGGACAGTTAGAATGATGGGTCACGTAAGCTTAGTGTGGATGTTATGAGGGTCGGCATTGTGAAAGATGAAGTAGCCTATCATTATGGAACCCTCATGGCCTCAGCGAAACACGAGGTTATAGCATAAAAAACAGAAAGGAATATTTAAACTTCCTAAAAATATTCAGTTCAATGACCATTCCCCTATGTAGAGCCGCTCCTCGTGCTCCCTCGCAGAGCGAGTCTGGGTACCCCTAACTTAAAATAGCGTCACAAAGATGAGATAAAAAAAAGATTAGAAGACAAAAACGGTAAATCATTTCTTGGTACCTACATAATAGCGCTGCAGAATTCTGCTCACTGTATAAAAAGTTCCTAAAATGGCATATAACTCATCTAGGTTTGCCTCTGAACTCTTCTAAAAACGCATTCGTTAAGTTCTTGGCCAAATGACCGCGACTCACGAATCCAACACGACCACTTGCAAAGAGATCCTGCAAACTTACCAGCGAGGAAGCGAAAAGCCGCTAGAGGCAGAGCTCAAAGAGGCGGATGCAGCTACATATTTATTATAATGATACATCTCAGGTATTAAAAGAAAATATGTCTGAAAAATATATGGCAGCATATTGCATATATGAGGTGAGGGTTGATATATGAGGGTGGATTCCATTCCATTTTGTTCGAAAACTTGCCGCCATTTCGTTAGCGATGACAGGATTCCGTTGCTGTAAAAATTTTGGGACTTCTCAATAAAAAACCGCGACAAGTAGTTTTGACAGTTCGCTCTTGATGTTAACTTTACACTACCTAAAAAATTTGAACAGACCGAAATAGATGGAAATCTGAGGTTACAAGATCAGCACTATATGGTGAAAGCATTAAGACTTCCCAGTCAATTTATCACTATTTTTTTGAGTAGCTAAAGACGTATGTTGTCGAGCACTGTCGTGATAAAAAATTCTGGCCACTTATTCTCAATTTTTTGCTTAAGTTTCATCAGCTGTTGATAGTAGAAATCCGAATCGATGGCTTTGCCTGGTGGTAAAAGCTAATAATGAATGATGCCCTACCAATCCCACCATACACTAAACTATTGCTTGTCAACCCGAGGCTCGCGATAGTCTGAGCAGCTTGACCGACCCACCACGATTTCTTTCGTATATTTTTATCGTAGATGGTCCTCTTTTGTGATTAATCTCTTCAAAATGGTTCGATATCATTACGTCTTAAGAGAGAATCACAAATGAGAACAGAGTCCATATATCGAGCTTTTTTATATAGGCAACATTTTTCAAATGGGTCACTGTTTTATGATTTATTCTCAGATTTTCAACTATATTTTAATTACTCAAATGTTGATCTAGCTCCACCAGAGTGGCCAGAGTGAAATGCACTTTGACATCTAAGTTTTCTGACTGAAAATGCTTAAACCAATTTTGTGTACTGACACCACATTCCGTCCATAAACGTCACAAATTTTTCGCGGATTGAGTTTCATTTTTCCCTTTTTAAAGTGAAACTTTAAAATTTACCGAATTTTTTCGTTGTATTTACTCATTTTGACGAACAGAAAAACAATTTTAAAAAGGCGTGGTGATAGAACCGAATGTAGTCCAACCCTACATGCACCTTGATTAAGGATTCGAAAACCGTATATTTGTTAGGATAGTCACAAATATGACATGTAATCCTTATTTGTTCTAATAAAGTAGTAAACATATAGAACGCATGAGTTTGTCGAAATAATTACTGTAAAAGATTACTTCAATAATAATTTTTATGCAACTAGACACTTTTTATAAAGCTTTAAAAATAATTATATACTAATATTAAAAATAAAAAGCGTGTAATGACATGTTTCAAGTTACCTTGTGTCACATGGTCACTCTAGGGAACTGTATCTATAATTACTGACATTACCCATCATTGGTAGATTTACTATTTTTTGCTACAAACCTAATTAGCACTTAAATGTGCGTTGAAAGCTCGCTTAGCTGCTTAACTTGTCTCTGTGGAGTCACTTATGCTTCTACTTTATTATACCTTCACGATTATGAATAAGGATTACCTACTCGTAAGCTTAAATATTTATAAAGGACTCATACACCTTTAATTTATGTTAATACGATGAACATTTCGTTTCCTCCTTTATACCAAATACTTTCATATGCATATATAATAAATTGCAGATTTATCTTTTATGTGACAATTGTAATTACTTGTTTTACCATTTGTTTTGTAATTTTATTGCTCATATTCCTCATATCACAATAAAAGAAGTGATATTGTACTAGCGTCAAGCGCAAATGCTTTCGGAAGGTTTTCGGTAAACAAAAACGACTTTATAAATAAAAATTTAACTAGCCATATGAAGCAATAAATTTATTTATTGTATAATAAAATAATATGGCGAGTCGTCTTGGGTGGTCCATGATGCGGTACAAAAAGCGGGCGAGATGCTCAGCAACCCGTTAACATAGAGACGTGACGTCCTCACCGCGACTCACTACCGCTACTATTATAATTTTTGGACGTATTTTAAAAAAATGTATTAAAACTTATATTATCTTAGCAAAAAAAATTGATATGATAAGAAGAGGCGAAGGTTCTTTATTCGTGTAGTTTTAGGTCTTATCTTGAGATATTGATCCCATTAGCAATTTTTAAATTTTTGAAAATTTGTGTTACATTAATCTTTTAAGCGACGAGCGATAAAATTCGTAAAGTTGAATAAATAAAAAAGTAATTAGTTGTTGAAAAGCAACTTTGGCCTTGGAATAAAATTAGTCCTAAGCTTTAAACGAAACTGGAAGCCGATGGGCTCATTTTGTTTGATTTATAGCAAAATAATTGTCAACAACTGCATTTTTAGTAAAAAAAAGTAAAACAGAAAATGGTATTCATATCCTTTTATTTTTTACAGTGTAATCAAAGAAAATTACAGGGTAATTTTTGTCAACTCAACGTTTATTTTTGGAGAGGTTTGAAAATTGATAAGATTCTGATTGAGCACGTTCACTGCAATTTCCCTCTAATACTTAAAATAACCACTCGATATCTGGTGAAGTAAACTATTTTCTTTAAACTTGAGAGTTTTATAACAACGTAGCTGAAAGCTATAATCCCCACACTTTAATTTTTTAACCGACTTCAAAAAAAGGAGGAGGTTACTCAATTCGACCGTATACGGTATATATATATATATATATATATATATACGGTCGAATTGGGTAACCTCCCTATATATATATATAATGTATGTTCGAGGATAACTCCGTCCCTTATGAACCGATTTAGATAATTCTTTTTTTGTTGGAAAGGACATATCCCTAGTTTGGTACCATGATTAGGAAACCAGGACCTGATGACGGGATCCCAGAGAAATCGAGGGATACTCTCGGAAATCTGCATAACTTTTACTGGGTGTACCAGTTTTGATGATTTTTAATTTAATCGAAAGCCGGTTGAAGTCGGTTTTTCTTCGCTTGCCTGCAAACACAACCCTTCTATCTTCCAAATTTTACTTTCCAATGAACCTTCTATGTCTAAACCAAAACCTAACTCTTATTTTGCTGCAAGTGTTTTTAAGAAACGGTGAACCTACTGATATGTTTAATCAGTTAGCACTTATCTATAAGCGGACACAGGCCTTCCTTTGACAAAAAGAAATATGTCATAAATAAAATAAAATTATATATGTAACCAATATGTACATATTGGTAATGTATAATGTATGTACATATTGGTACATTTGGTACTACATGTACACACATGGTGGTAAGAAAACTCTTAAAATGTCTATTCACAGAACGAAATGTAATGAATTAAAACGACTCTAAAGACATAAACGTATAAGCAAAGAAAAACAAGGAAAGAAGATTACAGTCTCTTCGACTTTTTACGCAACTAGGTCGGCAAACAAGCTTACGGCTCACCAGATCCCCAATCCACACCAGGAGTTCTGGTTACCTTACTAGGTACTTCCCCAAGCTGACTGCCAGATTTTGAGCAGGATATTTCCTGCGGTCACCTACGTTAGTAAAATCTCACTCACTCACTTCACTTCAGCCTATCGCAGTCCACCAGGCGGGTTGGTTACCACAGAGCTGGCTTTGTCGCACCGAAGACGCTGCTGCCCGTCTTCAGCCTGTGTATTTCAAATCCAGCACTTGGATGGCTATCTCGCTATCGGTTGGTTTTATAAGTTCCAAGGTGGTAGTGGAACTGTGTTATCCCTTAGTCGCCTGTTACGGGAAGAGAGCAAGTGGCTATATTCTTTATTGCCGTAGCCACATGGCTTCAACGGCAAAATTTTAGCTAATACTTATTCAATGAAACGCTGGAACGGCCTAGAACTAAGTCAGTACTAGTTCAGTGAGTCCTACATAAACTATAAGGCCTGTTTTCCGGATGATAATGGTTATCTCGTACAAAAGGCGAAAGGATATGCTAGTAATTATGTAAGCCTATAGGCTATAGCCTATTTATATATGTATGATTCCCCTCAACTAATAAATTAAACTTTTAGATTTACCTGTTGCGAAATTTATCGAGCAAGTAAAGTTGAGTTTGAAGATGAAATAGAAAAATATACAATTTTATCCATTGGATACCTTCATACGTCAAATTGCTTTATAAATAAACCGTGAAACAGGCCCATAACCATTTAACTACAGCTAGATCCTACATTCAATTAAATATTGAAACACATAATCACTTCTCGAGTTATACAAATCTCACGTCCTACTTTATCGGTTCGTGCACATACGCTATAATTTTGAATAGAAGTGACTACGATTGTATTATTTGAAGCATTTTAAGCATCAACGCTATTTATTTGTGTTGTTTAGTATTTACTAAATAATAGTCCAAGGCAAAATAATGATAGAGGTAACTGCTAAAATTAAATGATCGCACAAAGTAGCACGATATTGCTAACTATCATAACGCTTTAAAAAAGTATGTATATGGATGTCGAAATATTAAGTTTTACTCATTAAATCTTACTTTTTTTGCTTCGAAACTAACCTAAAATGCATATATTGCATACACATTATTGAATCGAAATACAGTTACAAGTTATTATTGTTATTCTCCATAATGAAAAGGTAATCCCTCGTATGTTACATTACTTTCAGCTTCTTGCTACGTTCTTTATCTATTCGTGTAAGTCATCGTCATTACAAATAAATACCATTTGAATTAGCAGTTAATTTTAAGTAATAAAATTAAATATTAAATAACGAGTTTCTTCAAATGATATCATAAATCTTTGATAAATAATTCTTAGAAATATGAAGGAATTCGTTTGAATGATCCGTCTGTCAGAAGCGCCAGCTATGCGAATACCTCTTATTAGTGCTGGCGCCGGCATCCGACTGTCTCAATATCACCTATCTTAATAACCTGATAAACAAAAACATGACAAAATAATTAGTATATACATTTACGATTCAAATAAACTTTAATGCCGCTTATGTCGTAAGGAAAGAGTTTAAATTCGCTTAATAAATTTTAACCTTTTAAACGTTATCATTGGGCACCGTAGCCACGAAAGGTGGTCATTCATTTGTCAAGGAACGAACGAAAAGCTATTCCAGAAAAAATTACATAAATGTCGGTCTCAATAGGAGAACAGGATGTTCCCACCGACATCATTTGTAGCGACGATTGAGATATTAATTTACCTATGCCTGGTAAAATTTTTGTTTTAACAACCTTGCATCTTTTTTAGGTTTAGGTATACTGGAACATAAATGACTTAAGTCGGCGCCTTCTGAGAAAAAAAAATCATAAATACCTCGTTTATTTGTATTGAAATAAAATACATATATGATTAACTGTTCATCTTTCTTGTGAATAAATGTTTAACATGCAATATAATAAACGAATACTTAATCATATAAAATATGTAGTTTGTATATCAAATAATTGCCATAACATTTACAATTTAACTCTCATTAGTAAATGTTATAACACGTATGATGACGCGTTGGCGTAGCGGTCACAGCACTGGCTGTTGCGCTTGCGGTCGCGGGTTAGGTGTATAAGGTGTGTTTCCGGACCTCCAACATGGGAGAAAATCTTACTGGGAGCTGTTGAGTGTGAATCGTTTATTAATTTATTTATTTAAACATATAACCTCAATACAATAATCTTCATAATCGTTACAACTACTCATATCAGTAATGTATACCTACTGTAGAATTACTTTCATTAATACTGGCTAAGAACAGAAAGAAAAGAACAACAGTTCATCAATCATCAATAGCACAGTCAACATTGATAGTTAATTTGATGTAACGATTCAGCGTTTTTAGACCGTTGCTTTTAGCTTTTGAAACCAAAAAAATAAAATATAGGAGGATGACACCCACTGTAAAAGAAAGAGAATACAACGAAAATGAAGTGAAGTCGGGAAGTGGTAGGAGGGGCGTTTAAGGGTAAAAAACGGTTTATCTCGATTTCCGGCTAAACTACAAGTCCTATGGAAAAAAGTTCAATGGCAAAGTTGTTGTATTAAAAAGATCTACAACTTTTATATTTACACTTTTTTCGCATAACCTCAAAATTCATGTGAAAAATTCAAAAAATCAAGTTTTCAGTTTCCAAGTTTTATCTTTTACAAGAAAAGGCTAAAAGCAGTGGTCTATTTCAGCTTAGTTATACTTATATGCTTAAAGCGTACGTTGCCTTGATAGATACGTTTTAATTTTTACTTACGTGAAATTTTAAATTAGGTTTACCCCGTTGGTGCGGCGGTCACAGCACTGGCCGTTGCACGGGCGGTCGCGGGTTCGATCCCCGCTCACGACAGATATTTGTATTGGCCAAGCATGTCGTGGTCTGAGCATTTGTGCTTGTGTATTGTGTGTTTTTCTGGTCCCCTGACACAGAAAAAAATCCTACTGGGGGTCTATTATTTATATATTTGGGGTCTGTTTATTTATTTAAAAAAAATGTGTGCGTCTACTAGTGTACACACGTAAGAAGTGAAACTTCTTTATGACCTTATTTTTCGAAAAATAATCTACTATATGCAACTTTACAGAAATTGGATATTAAAATTAAATTAGATAAAGTCAAACAAAAGGCTTTTATTATCATAGACATGAATACAAATAATACAATTATTTCATTTTACCTTATTAGGTACTACTAAGATTATTACAGCATTTCATTAATTGTACTTAATAGAATTATAACTATCGTTGTTATCGTTATTATATATTTTTTTATTAATGGCTTATGGTAACTGAAATATGAAATATATTGTTTACATTCCACAAGATTTAGTAACCGAGTAAAAACTCCATTCGAATCAACCATGGTAGGGACAAGAAAAAGATGGCGCGTAACGGAAAAATGTGACGCGTAACCGAAAAATGTGACTCGTAACCGAAAAATGTGACGGTACATTTTTTCCAACGGCGATAAAGAAGTTTCACTTCAAAATCTTTAAATAAGTGTAGTATTAACTTTAAGGGCGTATTTTCAAGAATAATTTTGAAGTAGGTCTTTTAAATATTTTTTCTTCAATAACAACTTCAAAAAGTGTAAATAAGTCATAATTTTAATTTCAAATATTTTCCCGTCTCAAATATGATTTATATGTACCCGTGACGTTATTTCAAGAATTATACAATACACGAATGTTATTCTCATTTGTCGCCTGAGACAACGTTGGCGAAATTCGGCAGCGCTCGGCGCACGCGACGCCTGGCAGGTGTTATGCACTCTTAATACAATGCATAATTTATTTAGTTTATTATTAACTGAAAAATGATTTATCGAAATATATTAAGGTCAAATTAAGACATAAATAATTCTAGGAAGCTACTCCCTTTGAAAGTATTTATAAACAAGTTATTATTAAAGAATACCATATTTCTTTATAACCTTACAAACATTAATTTATTATTCCATTTTGTGCTTGATGGACGTCAGTTAATTTTGTTGCAGTGTTTAACTGAACACTTATGTTCATTACCGCTTAAACGTGAATAATGTAGGTTTGTGGAAATATGTCAAGTAACAACACTGTACTCTTGACCTTTTGCGTACTCATAAATAACGTACTCTCGTTATCTAAGCACCTTAAAGTGCTTGATATTTCTATATCATTATATCATTTATTCACCTTCTGGTGAACTAAGCACAATTCAAGGTTGATAAAATGGCCATACCTTAAATTCTTTAAGAATAAATACCTAAGGTAAAAATAAATACCTTGAATATTCCAAGTCATTCGAATTGCTATTTTTTTTTTTTTGTTGAAAGAAATAATTGTGATTTGAATCATTAAATAATATTATTACGTAACGTACGTACGTAAATGTGCTTAAAGTTCAACAACTTCGCAAAATTCGAAATTAACTCTACAACTGGCCATAAACTAGACATATAATAAGTATTCCTTAGCTTATGAGTTATCGGAACGATTCAACGTACGGCGCACAAGGGCATAGGTACTTATCAGACAAATCAGATTTCAATTGAATGACCGTATGGGCGAAGTGGCGTACGTCAATCAGGGCATATCGATGTCCAGCGCCGGTAGCGGTTTGGCAGAAGAGCGATAGTGAGTGCGGGCCGCGGCTCGGCGCCCCTGCCACGTGGGTGGGCGCCGCGTGTGGCCGCGCGCTGGGTGGCCCATCGCGCTCACACACACGCGCCGCACCAACACACGCCACGCGCAAATAAACACAATAATCAACTAACGATACTTTACTCCGTCACCGGATAGAGTAATCGCTCGGGGATGTTATTGCAGCGACCGCGTCAAGTGACATGCGCTGCGACTGCGCCCTGTACTCACCTTCGGTCCTAAACCTATCGCGTATGACAATGATGACAAGCACCAAAAGCTAATAACTATATTAGTTGCATCTATTTGTAGACTTATACCCCACTCATTAAGACAATTCTACTCATTAACTAGAAACTACGGCGAGTCACCACCTAGCAATAAAAACATTGCTATTCGGACCGAGTCTTAATCTAGGTTGTCTAAACTAAATAAGGCCAGTGAGAGTTGGCAACAATGCCCCTTCAACGAATCGTTTAAATAGAAAATCGATTGTAAGAAATAGTATAAGCAAAAACTTTGTACCCCTTTTTACAAAAATTGGGCGGACGGAGGACTATGAAATTTCGCACACTTATAGTTTTTATAGCGAAGGAGTGCAGAATGCTAATATTTCTTTTAAATTATTTATAAAAATATATTAAATCAATAAAAAAAAGCATTACACCATGTATTTGACGCACTCACGCCTATTGCACTCTTTTGATGATTGTCAAAATCTGTAGTCTAATTGAAAAATATTAAAAAAGGTTCTTTATTTTCATAAATTTTTGATTTTCTGTAATTTAAATTTTTAATTATGGACCAATTTCGACCTCTGGGCGACTTATTATTTATTAAGAGATCATTTTTAATAGATTAAAATTGTAGGTTATTACTAAACTGTGACAACGTGTCTCTAAAAGGTAAGTGTCTGTAAAATAAAAAACTAAATTATATACTTTTAAAATTCTTCAAAGTTAATTTCACTAAAACTTACACGTGTAAAGAGAGAAGTCTTAGAGATTTTTTTTTTTAACCTAGAACTTAATAGACCTACTTTTCAATCTTAAAACAAAGGCCTTGCATAGAAAATTCAAATGATGAATACTGTACCGGTACCTACTATCATTAAAAAAAATATATGGGCAAGACAAAGTCATATTCAAATTCTAATAATTATTCTAATCTTGAATTTGTATTTCGTTACCTTTTTTGTGTTCAAGGAGCTACAAAGAAAAACTAAAGGAACTTTTTTTATTCACTTAAAACTTGCTTTTTTGAATCGCATCAGGAAAAATTGGACCGTTTGTAAGAAATAGTACCTGGGTGACCGAGCTAAGCTTGATATATTTTTTAAATAAGTCGTGTTTTTTTTTTGGAAATCATATATAAACATACGATACGATACGAATTACATATTGATGTGTATATAAATACGAATTACATATTGATGTGAACTCATGTGTTTTGCCCATAATCACCTGCTGGCAGGCGGGTTGGTGACCGCAGGGCTGGCTTTGGCTGCGCACCGAAGACGCTGCTGCTCGTCTTCAGCCTGTGTATTTCAAAGCCAGCAGTTGGATGGTTATCCCGCTATCGGTTGGCTTTTTTAAGTTCCAAGGTGGTAGTGGAACTGTGTTATCCCTTAGTCGCCTCTTACGACACCCACACGAAGAGAGGGGGTGGCTATATTCTTTAATGCCGTAAACACACAGGGCAAAACACATGACTTCACGCCATTTTTGGCTCGAACTTGTGGAGGCCTATATCCATTAGTGGACTGCGATAGGCTGATGTGATGATGATGATGATATGATACATATTGATAAAATATGAATACTATTTTTCGATCTTACCGACATCTACTTGCTGGTATGTGGATTTGAACCAGGGTTCTCTCCTTTCGGGACCGAGGGATTTCCCACCAGAGCTGTTATAGCTTTTACCTTCGTATTCTAATGATACTCTAGCAGTTTTTCATTTGCCTGAAAACAGGGACAAAACAACATTTTCTAAAAATGAATCCTAGCTAGAACGATTAATCGCCCTCGAAACCTCCTACATACTGAATTTTATGAAAATCATTGGAGCCGTTTCCAAGATTCAGATTATATGTATGTACTAGCTGTGCCCGCGACTTCGTCCGCATGAAATTTAACAAAAAGTTATGGTTCAGTTTGCAGATTCTTAAAATAAATAAATTTCTAAAATAAATAGGAAAAAAGTAACCTAAGTTACTCCTTACTACACCAGCTATCTGTCAGTGAAAGTCCTGTTAAAATTGGTTCAGCCGTTTCAGAGATTAGCCGGAACAAACAGAGAGACAGACAGACAAAAATTTTAAAAAATGTTATTTTGGTATATGTACCGCATATACATCCATATGCATTTAGTAAAAAGCGGTTTTCTTAATATTACAAACAGACACTCCAATTTTATTTATTTGTCTAGAATATTTAATTTTACTAAAAAAGCTTACAAATTACTGATGCAGCCCTATTAAAGGAATCCCGGTCGTATTAGTTTCATCACATTCCTAATACCTATTAAGAACGTTTACGAATATTTAATAAAGCATTATGGTCAATTAAAATGCTGTAGACAAATCAACGTCAGTGACGTTATAACAGACCACCTGCAACAGAGTTACAAAAGTAATAATTCAAAGCTCAAAAAACAAGCGCTCATAAAAACAATTAGGTTTGACCGCTTTACCATAAAAGAGAGTAACACGACCAATCTTAGAGCAATTAAGGATTCTAATAGCACGAAAGGATAGGAACGTACGTGAGCGGCCATTACTGAGGGAGGTATCACCATAATATTTATTCTATGAGCTTAGAAGTGAGTTTTATTTAGCAAACAAAGGTAATATTTTTGTTTTATTGCTTGAGATTTTAAATCGAGACGACAATATATATAATTACGTTTTTTTTAAAAAATATTATTGTATACACCTGATTGATTTATAACATAGTACTAACCAAAGAACAAATAACTCGTCGTTCGAGTCGTTTTATTTCAAAAATATACCGACTTTAATTTCATATAATAACTTTTTATAGAAATACTGAAAATAAATCAATATTTCAACAGCAATATACCTCTTATATTTAGAACCACTATTACCTAATTCAATTCAGCTATAAAATATTTATTTTTAAGATTTTATAAATAAATAATTAAAATAATCATAAAGATAGCAGCACCTCTTATTTGGATTTAGATTTTAAATAATGTGTACCACTTCCTGCTAATTAAATGTTCGCAAAATTTGCTTATTAAGTCTTCTTTTTAGTCGCACACTCATGTCGTTGAGTGGTCGTGGCTGCGCTGACAAGGTACATAGTGGAGTGTTTGGTGGGTCGATAATATTTCCGAGGGTAGCTCTCCTGGTGATGTGCTTCCATTTCTCTCTGTTGGAGGCGTCGCGAGTACACCGGAACATTGTGGACTCAGTAGCTCTTGTGATGACGTCCATCCAGCGGGTTGGTGGTCGACCGCGTGCTCGCTTACCTTCCACCTGACCCTGTACCACTAGTCTCTCTATCGAGTTTTCATTCCTAGAGATGTGACCAAAGAACTTCAGTATTCGTAGTTGTACAATTACTGATAGTCTATCTTTACTATCTAATACGAAGTTCTCTGAAGATGGATACGTTGGTGCGAATCGCCGTCCACGGGATATTTAGGAGGCGTCTCCAGCACCACATCTCTAATGCGTCGATTTTACGGCGATCTGGTTGCCCACATCCTGGTGGTCGGTATGCCATTTAACACCCTCAGCCGCGGAAAACTCAGGGCGCCGGTCGCTACGCGGGTTGCCAGGCGGTCTCACAAAGTCTTTACGCATACTCATCATTGCAACTCTCATGGGATAAATAATGTAGTAGGTTCCCGTTACTCTACATCGCGGTACTATAACCTCAGTAGCTATAGTAATCTAAGAGTGAATCGATTCAGAACATATGGTTCATTCGCTTCACTTCTACTGATGGTAACCGCTGCCCTCCATCAGGATTCAGGTACTACACCCCTGTGGCTTGCCTCCTCCGCTGGTTAGTCCGTACCGACAACTGTTGTCTCCGCATTTACCACCGTTGAGGTCTTCACCCGTAACCCTGGGCAGGATTACTGCGTTATACCCCGCAGCACTGGGTCCCTGCTGAACTCCGCCATCTACACACTCCGGCTTACTGAAGACAGGACCTGCCCAAGTAAAAAGTAGAAAAGATGACCTTACTCTCCCAGGGGCCGGGTTAATGGACGTGTATAATCCCACGCCCAAAGGTATATCTGTATAAGTATACTGTATAAGTAATATCTGTATTAAGTAGGTATATTTGTAGTATATCTTATAACAAATTTATACAAACCGACAATAAATACTTAAAAAAAATTATCAACACTCATTTGCAGGAAGCGCGAGCCCAGTTGTGTCATAAAAATAAAAACAATTATAAAATCAAAATAAATAAAACTTTTTATGGCGGCAATGAAGCAATAAACAAGTTTGTAAGGAATGTTAAATTTTTAGATTAATCTTATAAAATCATAAAAAATTTGTTATGGTCATATAAATTTTTGTACGTATCATGTTACTTACGTCAACAAACGTGTTTGAAATAGGCTTACTCGCCTTCAAATAATTGTGTTTGCTCGTAAACGAAAAAAAAACCGACTACAATAAGATAATTCATAAAGAAGTAAGATGACCTAGGTAGACGAAAATATAGTCAAGTAAATACGCATTACAAGAGATAACTCGAAAAGTACTTGTCAGATCTCAATCAAATTTAAATGTGAGGAAATGACAAGCACCAGATTTCGATTTTAAAAAAAGAATAATTTAAATTAGTGTATTCAGTAAAAATTATGAGGTATACTTAATACAACAACTGTCGACGAAAAAATAGTCAAGTAAATACGCGTTATGGAAGAAAACTCAAAAGATACTCGTAAGCTCTCGATTACATTTTAACAGAACCACGTGTCATGCACCAGCATTCGATTAAAAATATAATAATCAAAATCGGTAAACCCAGTAAAAAGTATGTATTTTACCTCCGAACTGTACTGTGTGGACCAATCTCGATGATTTTTAAAATCGAAAAGTGGTGTGTGTCGTGTGGTCCCATTTAAATTTATTTGCGATCTAATAAGTATTTTACAAGTCATATCTAATAATTCGTGTTTTCTTGACTAAATGATCGTTATAGCTATCTAATACGCTGCTACAGAAGATAGTGACGACGCGTTGGCGCAATGATCACAGCTCTGGTTTGTTGCCTTTGCGCTGGCGGTTACGGGTCCCATCCCCACACATGAAAAACATTTTTATTGGCTATACAAACGTTGTTCGCGGTCTGGGTTTTTGTTCTTGTGTATTGTGTGATATTCTTTGTTGAATAGTTCATATAGCACCGGGATTATAGGAGCAAATAAGTTACCTTAATTTCCAATTAGTTATCATAATGAATACATTGTAAACTGACACTGATTGCCTCTGATTGATTCTGAAAGTACAGATATCACTCTAATCCCGGTAAAATTTTAAGTGGATAATCACAATTGTCAATTATGCAACTAAGCGCACATATAAATTTACTCGTCATATCGACAGAAAAAAACTGTACTATACGTGTGATGGAATGATCTAATTGCTGTATGCTATAAATGCAATATATTAATGAAATATAGAGATTAAATCTTTTTTGGATGGCGACTGCCCAATCAGAAAATTAGTATTAACTATTCGGAAGATGATGTTTCCATCTTTATACTCTTCCGGCACTTCAACAAATAATAATTAAACAGTAAGAACAATACAATCTTATAAAATTATTAGAAGCATAAATTTAAATGAGTATTTATTGTGTATCTACCCTACACCTACCTAACAGATAACAAAGATAGCGACTGACTAATCGTAAATGAATATTAACCATTCGGAAGATGGTGTCGTCATCTTTGTACTGTTCCGGTATTAAACGAATAAATAATAAGAGTAATATCGACACAAAATCCAATATTTTAATAATTGTCAGAATTACCAATTTAAATGCTTTTTTTAATTATTAATAACTTATAACTAAAATGTTCATGGGATAACGCTCGTAATTATAACTGACTTTCTCAAGTTCAAATCTGGCACAGTACCATTAAGTTTTTTAGTATAATTTAACTTCTTTATATAATTTCTGAAACACAAAATCTTTATCAGAAATTTGCATTTATCTTTGAAAACTAAGTATCACCATAAACATAAACCAACATAACATAAACCAACGTTAATATATTAGATTCTAATCTTACTGCTATACCTATTTTGGGAAAAAGCCAAAATAAGCATCAAACATTTTTGATTTTATAGAGTAAAAATATCTTCTTGAATTTTATTAATTTAATGTATCTTTTTGCACAAAATATGATAAATGTAATGAAACTAAGGCACAGTGTGGGTGGTCGTTGTCATTTCGCAGTTGTATCGTAATCGATTTTACGCCTAGCTCTACACCGTCAGTCCGTAACTCTATGGCAGATAGATCATTTGTTACGGTTCCTGTTTGTAATACCTACTTCTTTTTAATGTTTTTAGATTTTTAAAATTATTTCTATAAAAGTTATATCGATGATTCTAAATACATTTGTCCCCAAAACCGTAAGTAATGCAAATATAAACCATGTAAGGTTGTAAGGTAACGTATTATAACTTCTTCAATTTTTACAATATGGTAAATCTTTATTTTATATATCATACTAATAATCGTTTGACATGAACAAATCTTAAAACTATAATAAAGAAAGACGAAGAGTAATAGACAGAAAACTATAAATATAATCAAATGAAATACAATGGAATGTGAATAAGACCACCCACATTAGCCGTCTCTTGCGGCTTAGTTACGGCAAAGTTTTGCAAACAATGCTAGCTCTGGTGTGGGATGACTCAATTAGTAGGATCCAGGAGATAATAGGATACGAAATGGGCCGTAAATAGTTCCAAACGCCCCTTGGAGTTTTAGTGATGTCCATACTGAAAGGATTACTTTACAGTGTGTTTCTGTCTCCTTTGTGAGAACTGAGAACTTTTGTTACAGATCATCGGGGGTGTGCTGTGCATTGAAGGCCTCATAAAAAACGTGAAATAATGTCACACATTTTTTTTCATTTACACAAAAACAACGGTCAACGATCAGAAATTTTAAGACAACTTCAGATTGTGTTTACATTTCATTTTATAGCTAAGTAATCATGACATTTTAAACTTCTAAGTTGTAAACAAAATAATCAATCATTACAGCTTTAACAAAATAATCAATCTTTAACGCTTTAACTAAATAAAAAAAAACTAAAAGTTCTTTAATGTTGCGTCAGGATGTCTTCGGTTCCCATACAATTTTTCGAGTTTTTCTGATTTCGTCAAGGTGGCATTCGGCTGAACAAACTTAGCCTCGAGCGCAACAGAAATTTACCTCACAGACCATATACTTACATAGATATCGGCACTGTTTCCATTTCATCCTCTAGAAAATACTCAATTTTAATAAAATGTATTCGCTTGATACTACATTACTTAAAGCAATTTATAAAAATACTAGCGACCCGCCCCGACATCGCACGGGTGCAATGCTGATACTAATTATACTACAGAATGTCTTTATTTATAGTATGAAGCTAGCTTATAGCATGGTTAATAACATAATAACAACATTCAAATATGCGTCGTTAGATTATACGTTGTTACAGAATGCGTTGAAGAAATAAAGGTTCACTGCTCGTTCCCCGTAGGTGATAGCGTGATAATTTGTAGCCTATATGTTGACCCGACTTCTTAATAATATTCGTGCTAAATTTGAAGTAAATCCATGCAGTACTTTTTGAGTTTATTCCGGACATACATACAGACAAACAGACAAAAATTCTAAAAATTATATTTTTGGCTTCGGTATCGATTGTAGATCACACCCCAAGTATTCTTTTAAAAAAATATTCCATGTACAGTTTTCCTAGTTAGCACAATTTTTTTAGTTCCTTACAATTATTTTAATGTATCAATAGCTAGAAAACTTAGTCACATGAACAGATTCTAAATAGTAATTTAAAAAATTTAAGAACGTATAGAAAAAAATAAACGATCTTATGAACTGTAAATTCAAGACTTACTTTATAAAATCGTATCGGGATATGGTGTCGGTTTTAATTGATCAGTTGTCCAATAGGAAAATAATATATTATATACACATAAAAATTTATACTTATAGGTTAGAATGTATGAGGCTTTGAGCTCACCTAAGCTTTTTAACCTGATTCATTCTCAATGCGCTGATTAATGGGCTCAGCAGCATGAGCGTCGGATGCTATATTGGTGGTGTATATTTGACTAATATCAGCTACAGACATGATGCTGTTGCCCCCCTCTGTCAATGCGATTAGGAGGATACTGGCTTTTTGTGAGTCATACGCTGTGGCGCATGGATTAGTGTATAATAACAAGAAAAGTGAATACCTTTTTTTTAATTCTTTTTTTTAGGGGCTTTTGTCTACACAGACATGCCAGCCCCATCATACCCTAATTCTCACTATGTTTAAGAAATGGAGAAAGAATCATTGATGATGTAAGATTATATTAACTAACAAATTTGCTGCATCAGACAAAGGTTCTGTTAACACAGAAATAAAACTACCCATATCAAATTTATTTATACTAAAACGTTTCATCAATGATTCTCTCTCCGTTTCGTATTTGTAACATTCACTTAGTATGTGGTGTACATCATCTAGCAGGCCGTATGTGTCACAATAAGGGGATTCAGCTTTTTTCATTAAAAAGGCAATCTTTTTGGATGGAAAATGGCCTGAACGTAATTTGAATGCTGTAGTGATGTACTTCCTACCAATCCTTGCTTTTATTAACCAAGGTAAACGAGGGGGCTGATTTTGAATAATTTTGTACCATATACCCATTACTTCTTTGGTCAAAATATTCTTTAAATTTTTGATGACAATCAATTTTAAATTTTCTGAAAAAGTAGGTAAAACATGAAGTTCCAATCCTTCTATCAATCTTTGCTAGACAGTCAGCCTTCTCGTTACCACTAAGACCTATATGCGATGGAACCGACTGCAGCTTCATATTTATATTCCTAATCCGAAGTTCGTTTAAAATGTTTACGATTGTGTAGGCTATCAATACACCTCTGCTATATCCAGAGGCGCATCGAGCCAACTGTTGTAAACTACTTTTAATATCCGTGAAAATGACAATATTTTGGTTATTCAATGGACTGAGATATTTTAAAGCCTCTGAAACTGCAATGAGTTCTGCCGTCATTATACAAATATTTGATAAAATTTTAAATTGACCAAAAAGATACCCTTTCTGGTTAATATAAGCACATCCAAGTCCAGTTTCGCTCCTCGACCCATCTGTAAATATTTGTGTCCAACCAGAATACTTTTCTTACAATTCTTTCATAACACTAATTTTCAGAAATGCGCTTTCATAGCTTCTTTTAGATAATTTAATACAATTCAAATTAGTTTCTATGACATTACTTAAATCAATACTACTGACCCATAAATTCAATTAAAACATTTATAATAGGTTCGATGACTTGTTTACATTCACGATATACTAATAAAAGTAATGGGTGTTTAATATTTTGCCAGTATCTCTCATATCTTGAGGAACTTAAATCGCCCAAAAGTTTAATTGTTGCATTATTTGACCAAGATCTACATTTCATACAATATTTATATGCTAAATACAATCTCCTAATAAACAATGGTTGAATACACAATTCATTCTCCATTACATGTATAGTACTTCTAATGAATCCACCTATTATTCGAAGGGCCTGGTTTTGAACCTTGTCAATTTTATAAAGATGTGTTTTTGCACTGTTATCGTAAAAATAGCAACCATAATCAAACCTGCTCCTAATCAAAGACAAGTACAAGGATCGAATATGCCTTGGATGGATACCCCAACCAGACCCAGCCAACACTTTTAATAAATTTAAAAATTTTGTAGATTTCTCAACAATCTCATTGATATGTTTGCTCCAACGCAACGATCGATCTAGCCAGAAGCCTAAATATTTAATATTATCATTCAATGGCAAAACATCATTATTAATTTTTAACTTAACTTTTCCTCTACGGCGACTTCTACTAAATATTATTAAACCTTAGATTTACTTCCAAATAATTGAAGGCCAATATTATCCAATATTTTAACAACCGAGTTCAAAGCTTTTTGTAATTCCGTTTCACAGTGCTTTAAATCGTTATGACAAATGTGGAAAATAAAGTCATCTGCATACTGTGCAACACATACATTTTTTATTTCAGTACATATTTCAAAAGTTGCTATATTAAAAAGTAACGGAGAAATTGGGTCGCCTTGGGCCAGACCCCTATTAGTATACCTAGTTACCTGATCCATTGTACTATCTTTGATCATTAGCTATCTGTTGCTCAGAAATGACCAGATGTAATTGCATATTCTCTTACAAACTCCTAATTTATCCAAGTGAATACCTAGGCTGGCAACAAACTGCTGGAAAATGTACCCTTACAAAAGCTAAACGGGGCACATCTTGTTAGAGTACACCAATTCAAGTACCTAGGTGACATTTTCACAAAAGGCCTAAAGGACAATGTTGGTACTGAGCGAGAACGCAGGGCGTTGTCGATCAGGGCGAACATGTTGGCTCGATGCTGGCTCCAGTTCAGATCACGCTTTTTTTAAGCTTACTGTACTTCCTTTTATACGAGCAGTCTGTGAATCAGCTATACTCAGAGGTCATATAACACCTTGCGTGTACAATGCAACAACGCCTTCAGGGCATAATTGAGACTGCCACGGTACTGTAGTGCCTCTGGTATCTTCGTGCAGGGAGGGGGTCGACAGTTTCCCGGCCATTGTACGCAAAAAAGCAAGCTCACTTTTAAGGCGAATGCGTGAGAGCCGTAAAAATGTCTCATATCCCGATATCATCGCCGATAGCGGGGACTGTCCTCTAGTCGAACATATGTGTGACATTACGATGTCACTTTTAGTTCTTAAGTACTAACTATAGTTATCAGCTTTTATTTTTAACATTTAATTATTTTTACTAACAATTGTGGATCTTTTGTTATCCGAGTAATAAATATTTTTCTTTTTTTATTTCATAAACTCACTAAATATAATAACTAATAATGACAATCTAGGGCTTAGCGAAAATTTAGGCCTGATAAGCTAGGACTAAAAATACAGCTTAAAAAAGCTTATAGTTTTAAAAAAACGAGTGTCCTTTAGACCACGTGACTGCTTTGTTCTTCGTTCGCCTCACCAGGTCACACTTTTCGTAACGCTTTCGTCACGAATTCACCAGCTTATTCCCCAAATAAAGCGTGCTTAAAGATGTTTTAACTTCAAAAATTGCTATTTAAACTTAATTTTCGTGCTTTACTACTGCATCAATAAAGTGGAAACAAGCAGCAGGTGACAGATATCCGTTACGGTGCTGACCGTGCTTCCTGATTAAACATCATCGAACCGCGTAGATAATCTTCGTGCGATTATTTACATTATTCCGTCCCAGTCTCTCCCGCCTTTATAGAAACAACTCCCAGGACTAATTCAAATTACAAGGATAATTTTTGTGTACCATAGAAACTGTATAATTGTCCTTACATCTTTATTTTCTTTTTTTAATCTGTTTCTACAATGTCAGAGCATTTTAGAGATGAATAGAAAAACGTCCAGGTATGAGTTGGACTAACAATAGAAACGTTTCGTTTGTGCTACCGTTAAATATTTTAAAATAAACATTTCGTGTTATATAACATATTATTTCTTATTTTGAGATGCCCTTATAACTCAAAAAAATATATTTTAAATACATATACGTAAATCATTAATCAAAAGTCGTGACGAATAATCTTAAGTTCAATTATATGTATAAAATATATCTTTTCTTCACAAAAAATGGTAGTAATTATGAAAAAGATTATGACAATTTAATATACAAAAAAAAAAAAACGTTAAGTGGGTATAATCTAAGAATAAAAAGGATGCTTGTTATATCGTAGTTTTTATTTTTTTCTTTAATGCGCTTGTGACGGCGTGCTGTCATCAGTTTCGAGAAGTGTAAAAAATGTCAACAAGTGTGGGACAGAGATGACTGTGTTTACGCAGCCAGTTATCGGGCGCTTGCTACTTCGAGTGGCAACGAATAAATAACCACCCTAATTCAACTACTACTGAATTGTTAGACTCTAACGTTTCGCATAGTCTATAGATTGTACATGATTTGTATATAAATACTTATTTAACTTTATTTTTGGTTTAAGAAAACGTTTTTTTTTTTTAATTGTCATTTGCATTACTTTTTCACGATTAGTCTGAAATGATATCTAGTAATAATTGAGCAATATAAGTGCATATATGTACAATTTTAAATTAATGTAGAGCAATCAATAAAAAGATTGGTTGTCTCACTCTCTTTATCTTCACTAACTTATATCTCCCTCTCAACTTACATTCGCCTCGCTCGATCACACTTTTCGTAACGCTCTTGTCACCAGCTTACTCCCCAAGTCAAGCGCGTGTAAAGAAGTTTTACTTCAATAAATAATAAATTCATGACTCTATCACATTTGTTATTACACTGAGTCTAAACTTGGGGTTGGTACGTGTATTCAACTAAAGGAGTTTTTAAGTATATGTATAATACATTGAACTACTGATAAGACTTTTTTCTCTGTAATATTTATGGTAATTACAATAATTGTATATTCCATTATAATATTTAATTATCATGTACGTTACTTCATTCTTATGAACTTTGTTTTCTTTAGTTAATTTCTGATGGCATCGTGTTGCAAAGTAATATTATACTACATTAGAATAAAACTATATGTTCAAATGGAGCACAAAGTTTTGACAAAACGATAAATTTTGTCTTTACTATTACAATTATATCAAAATCGGGACGGTAGATACTGTTAACATAGGTACCTACTCGTAATGGCATTATGTAGCAAGTGTCAGTAATTTACACAAAAAAGCAACGTTTCTCATTCGCTTCATTGGCTACCGGTGGGCGTGTCAGTCTAACGTTTTCTACGTCTCCTTGATAACTTTTTTTAATCTATGAGCACACGTTCGAATTAGCTATTATAAACCAAACTTATTTAAGAAATAATATCATCGAGAAAAAACAAACAGAAAATAAGCTGTGTTCGTTATAAAACAAGCTTAAATTATATTATTAATTTATTATTACCATAGTTTAACAAAATTAAAATACCTACTTTGATTAATTTTTGGAACGAAGTTCCTTACGGCAGGCTTGACATTTGGCTGGCCGACCGAACTGAAAAAAATGTGATACTAAAACCGTAAGAAAAATATATAACGGAAGTGACGTAATATCAGTCACACGACTGTATAATATGACGTTTGTAAAACTAAAATATTTCTTCTTCTTCTTCTTCTTAAAGTGCCATCTTCTCACGAAGTTCAGCGATTATTTTGGCAACTTGTATCCTTGATACCGCAGCCCTGAATAACGAACGGGTGCTTTTCCCAAACCATTGGCGTAGATTTTTTAGCCAAGATGTTCTTCTACGACCTACACTGCGCTTGCCCTGGATCTTGCCCTGGATAATAAGTCGAAGCAGCTGGTACTTAGAGTTTCTCATGATGTGGCCGAAGTATTCAAGCTTTCTCTTCTTAACCGCGTACACAACTTCCGCTTTCTTCTTCACACGACTTAGCACAGTTACGTTCTTTATTTTATCTCTCCAGGATATCCTTAACATTCTCCTGTATACCCACATTTCGAAAGCTTCAACCTTCTTACAGGTCGATTCGGTGAGGGTCCATGCTTCAACACCATACAAGAGAATGGAGAAAACGTAACAGCGTGCTAATCGTACTCGTAGCTCGATGTTCAACTTCTTATTGCATAGAAGTGGTTTAAGCCGAAAGAAAGCATTACGGGCTTGTTCTATGCGGCACCTTATTTCCAGATAAAAAAATATTACTAATAAACTTTTTTTTTAATTATTTATGTAATTTTATACATAAATACATAAAGACACATGTTTTTTATTTCACTTAATAGTTTGAATTATTATTATTTTACGGTATTTGTTATTTTCTAAAATACTAAATTTCCTAAATACTTTTATGTACTTAATTAAAAACCAACCAACAAAATTAAAAAAAAATGAAGAACTAGAAAATATATAAAAAATTCAACATTATTTTTTTCAAATTGTGTTGCTTCTATACTATCCGAAGGAACTTCATTCCTCCCTGATGTCCCATGACACCACATGAATTACTCTGTAAATATGTATTTTTGTGTGTCTTTTTTAAGATTTTTATAAAAGCGTTATCTATATGTGCAAAAACTATCGGTTAAATAGTAACAAATTGTGGTCCACATTGTCGTTTCATTGTCTGAGTACTCAGTGCAGACTGCCGTGTTGTTGTGTACTCAGGACGCACAGTAGCTGTTTACGCTACCTGTGCTACGCGCTACCTGCCTGCCTGCAGTCTCGACCCTCTAAACAACGCAAACAATCCTTATCATACCATAAAAATAATAAGCCCTCGGGTAACAGACGGATTCAAAGTATAAACATACCAACCGTTAAAATAAGAGATAAAATATTTGATTCGGTCCAACTCATTTTAATTAAACTTTACAATTTTACGTTTACATGACCGCAAGGTTATATTGAAGAAAGAACCAAATCATAAATCTTAGCTCTGAGACATGTTTAAAGTGAAAAAGTAACACATGTCCAAGTCGTGTTATAGAGGGACTAATTCTTTTCGGTTTTTTTTTCTTGTTTTTGAGTAACAAAGGCGAAATGCCACCCACGACGATTGCAAGACGACGACATTATATGAGGAGGAAGATAATATCATCAAGCATTAGTTTGAATGGCCCATTGAATGTACTTGTTTGAGCCTACGTACGACGAGCTTCATGAAATACCTACTTTGTATACGTAGGTATAATTAGTACGATTTCATAGACTTTTTACCGCGCTTGTAATTAGAGTGTAATAAAGAATGTCTGTATATTAAACTCATTAAATTTAATAATTATTGCACATTTATCTCTTCTAAGGAACAGTTGCTACAAGTTAAACCATATTTTTGTTATAATTAAATAATATTTAACAAAAGATTATTATGAGACTGAAAAAATGTTTCTATGTTAATAAGTAATATAAGTTTACTGTCACATTATTTTTATATTCTATATTTAATAACAATATAATTATGTATGTACTTATAGGTAAAATGCAAGATATTTGTCCTTAAAGTAATTAATTATAAAGTTAGTGATAAATATGAAAATCGATTAGGAAAGAATAAAAAACAGCATAATCTATGCGGTTTGGACGCTTGACATAATGACCGCGGCGAGAAATTCCCATAAACAGACTTCTTTAAATATATACGAGTATGAGGGTCGAGAAAAGCGAATAATACAAATCAAACCTAATTAAACCAAATTTACGACTAAAATTATGTAATTTTATTATTATCATAAAATGTTTTATTGTATAGAAATTAATCATGTAATGAGATCAAGCTCTGATACACAAGTATCGATAGTTGGTAAAAGATTGGGCCGCAAGTAATTTATGAGTAACTTTTATAACGCATTGTACTAAACGACGCGATAATCAGATTCCATCATCAGAGAATCGATTCTTAAGCCGAATAAGAACTTGGATTGCGTTCCTTCGGCAACGTTATATCATCCGTGTACATATACCTAAATAATAAACATAGACGCCTTATATGTGTTTAGGAGTGGTAGTCGACTTGGGTGGTCTGTCGTGGGCTGTTGGCTAGCAGACAGAATAAGGCCGAGATTTGTGTGATATCGTATCCGCTCCAGTAATAATAAAATAGATAGCGAGTATTTATCTCGCGTCATATCAGATCTAGTGCAGCGGTGCGTCTAGATGCGTCACCTCGTAACATTTTCAACGTCAAGAACCTCATGTGCCGTTGTTATGAGCCGTTGTTATTTATGATGTGCCATAACAACGTATAACGTTATATTTATTCCATTGAATTAATTGAGTTTATTGCACGCTTACAGAATAACGATTATCTTATTTTTGTTATTAGATTTTACTTGTCGTTTTTGTATGTTTAGTTAAGTAGTTACTTTTTAACAATTTCAACAATACGTTAGAACAACAATAGTTTGTTAGGATTTGCTAATAGAACTATTAAATAACAATATTTTTTTATAAGACTAGTATCGTATACTAGTATCGGATAGTAAATTAATGAAATACCCTTTTAGAGGCGTAATACAAAAGCTCGTGTAGAGGTATAAGTATATAGCAACCATCAAATATGCATACAATGTCCATGATTACTTAAACCGGGCAGTTTCGCCCACTCGAAATGTTTACACGCACCCGATTCCGATGTATAATGAAACTGGGATAAGTTACTTAACAAAACAAAAGAGCTCTTTATCAATTACATACTAGTTGTGCCCTGCTTCTTCACTCGCACTGATCATACACATTTGAAATTCGTCGTGAAGTCGTTCCGACCATGGGAAGACGACGTGGGTCCATAGACCCTTCAAACCGTTTTTTTAATGAACTTTGACAAGAGATCGAAAAAATAATGATTTTGTGACTTACCTACGTACATATATTTGTTATAGAATGCTTTTTTTCGCTTCATGACCTGAGTGCAAGTTAGGCTCTCAGGAGATGTTTTTATTTACTTATTACACAACTATCGAAGAAGGGGTTATGTTTGTCGAGCGTGTTTATACGTACCTAAATTTTATGTACCATATTCATCATATTAAACTAAATCGTTTAAACGAGTTGACTGGTTTTAGCATATGATTATATTATGTGAAACTTTTTTATAAATTAACTGTAACTTAGTATATAAGAATCAAATAAGTTTTAAATTTTATTAATTTATGCAATTACGATAAACCTTTCTAACTAAAAAAAAAATAACAACATTACTTTTTTTAACAAAGCCACCTACAGAGGAAAGCAATTATTAGTTTCTCTGAGTATCTAATCTATTTCCTCATTCTTGCGACTGACAGGTAAGTTCCCTATAATTACAGGCTTAGCGCAGTTTTACGAGTCAATAGACTAAGGCTTTATAACACAAAGTCTACGCCGATGACCTTCCAAGAAATGGCGTGCCCCGACAATGTTGGCAGTGACCACCCTCAGAGACGATTGTTAAGTGAAGCTTTGTTAAAGACACTCGACGCCTTTATTTCGTCTTAACAATGCAAATTAAGACATTACGTTCTTCATAATTTCAAAGAACACGTTCCCTATTCGAGAATTTGTACATGCGTGAAATTTGATTTATTCGTTGAAATTTCATATTTCAAAGAATGCGACAGTCTTAGCTACAATCAATAATGATGACGTACTTTCGAGCCGGTTAACATAATTTATTACACACGTCTCGCATATATAATTATTATAATTTGTATGTTATATTTGCCATCGAATCAAGTCACGACGATTTAAAAATCAAATCATTGACCGAGGTCGATAATGAGCATGATGTATCTTCTATTCAGTTGTCGTATTGTGATGTCAAGTAACTTTCCAGGGAAGATTACAAGTATTTGCAGTTTGGCGAACAATGTTGCAAATTAAATAAGCAAGCCGAATTGGTAAGACAATCGTTACGGACGCGCGTGCCTGCGTGTATGGCATGCTTAAATCAAACTCATATTGGGTTAATAATAGGGATAATCCGAGTGCATCAGTCGATTAAATTTTAAGCACGTTTCAGTACGCACATTGAAACCGCAAAATAATGCATGATTAATAATTAGGAATATCTACAAACGTATTTTCTATGTTTCATCAGTACATGTAATAAAAATGTAACGGATTGATGTCTGTACACTTAAGATATATAAGAAAAAATATTATTGGGACCTTTATCAACGCAAGTAGCAGCTAAAATAATGATTGTCAGAATTTTTGTCCGTTTGCCTGTGTGTTTGTGCACGCTAATCTCAGAAACGGCTTATCCGATTTAGATTCGGTTTTTACTAATATATTGTGGCAAGCTTAGCTTGACATCTAGTGTTTGTTTCATGTCAATCAGTTCATAAATAGATAAGTTATGCCAATTTAAAGAATCACGTTGAACACGTTAAGTCACTATTCCACGCGTACGAGGTCGCGAGCACAGCTAGTATTTAATAGTCTCATCAGTAGATAATTATTAATTTTATCTATTATTCAATTATTCATACATTATTGATAAGATGATAGTACATTTTTGAGTTCTAGTGACCTTTTGATTGAATCCGATTACAAATCTAAATTAACACACTTTTATTTTCTTGTGTTTAATATTGAACAACGATATGAAAAAAAATATGCGTGTTTTAGAACAAATTTAATGCTATGATATAGAGAACATAAATAATAAAGCCTTTCCATATTTTAGACGTATCCTATTCATTAGAAGAATACTAAAATTTAATATTTAGAAACTATTATTTGATAGACTTTTTTCTGTAATAGACAAATTATGTTCCCCAATAATTATCTTTTCAAAAACACACATATATCCTATAAATACCTTGAAACATCCTGATATAAAAATACTCCATACAAATATTTATAATAAAAACACAAAAACTCTCATAAACTGCAACAGAATGAAGGATTCCGTTTCTTAAATGCACCAGTCATTCCTTTCTAAAGGGAGCATTCAATCACTGTAGACTTGTAGAGGTTACCTTACGGCTTAAGTTAAACAACTTTTATACTATTTATTATGATGAAGTCATTTGATTTACATTACAGCTGACAAGCAATCGTTTAATCCTTTCATTGGTCTTGAATAAAATCGACTAAGCGAGTACGGTGGCCCGCCCTGACTCACACTGTAAACTGTCAGCTTGTACCTCCCTCGTGTAGTAGTCCCGTGTGTAGAAAAAAATTAAAAACATTGCACTAAAAATACCTAAACTTAAAAATGTTACAAATTATTTTGTATAGATAAAATAATAAGCGTTAACTAAATCAAGAGAAACTGGAATTTAAATTATAAACCCTTAAAGATAATTGATGAAAGGGCCGCCTGTTTATTTAAAATTACATGAATAAGTCTATTATTATCTATAATAACTTGTAATAATTGAGAAATGATTTCCCCAGATTATTTGTAACAGTTAACGCCTTTATAATGAAAAAGTTTAGCTCGAGTGTTTACTCTTATAAAGCATTATATAATTTTGAGGTAATAATCAACAATGCAGGTGCAAGTAGCAATATGCAAAAAAATATTGGGGTATTGTTTTCTAATAGATACCAATAAAACTCATTGTTCACAAATCTTAAAGTAATATCCTTGTTCTTAAAATATGTTGAGTCTAAAACATAAGAACGAGTAGAGCAGCCGATACATATATGTATATCTACATTTAGAGAAGTATATCGGTATCTTTGCAACATCGTTGAGACGAACTAAAAAAGCTAAAGAACTTTTCGACCTCGAATGCATAACTCTATCAATCTATATAATAAAACAAAATAATGTTGTTTGATAGAGATGAGGCATTTCAAATTATAAATATACCGATCTGCAAAATGATTAATGTGTTACTCCGAAAATTGCAGTCAGTAGCGAGGGTAGTCCGAAGTTATCTGTGGAATTGGCGTCGGTCATGCGCGCGCTACCGCACACGGGCATCCGCCTTGTGGACCTCATTCATCAGCGCTGATTGATTGCAACTGTCAAAACCGTAATGGCGGCGAGTGGCGGCGAGTGGCGGCCATATTTGAAACGATGAATGCATCTAAGCCGTTATTAATGCACGTTATTGATGAGCCCGCAGACGAGTTCACGGTTACTTATTAGATGTGTTATTTATTAAACTAAATTTATTAGTTTAGAAGACTTAAATTGATGTTTTTATTGCTATATTGCTAGTACAAAAGGTGAACGCTCGACGTACGTTGTATAGGATCACAGACGAATTATACTTTACAAAACGTTTTATACTTTACAATAAAAACAAATTAATACGGTTTTTAATATTTTATTTGACACTTTCAATTATAAGGTAAAGATAAGTTTCATAACGTACATACGAAAACCGATATTTTTATATTCAAAAAATATACCCATCACATTTAATTTAAAACTAATTTTATTTCAATTCAACCTATTATCTATTTACAACACCACATAAACTTGAACGTCTATTTTTTAACATTTTTGAGTATTTTTTTTTTTGTATAAAATGAAAAAACAATATTTTTACAATATATTTGAGATACAGTGGTCTCTATAAATAAATAAATGTACATACATCGAATGATGGTAACATTTATTTACATCTCCTCAAAGAGTTAACTTTATCACATTAAGATTAACGATCGACGACGACGACAAAAACAATAACTCCATATGTAGAAGACACCACAAATCTTGCTCTTGTGGTTGATTTGTTTTCTCCACAAATAACCTGAAACAATTTTTGATAACTATCATTTAAAAATCGTTTAGTAAAAAAAAAACCGCAAACACGGATAGTAAAAAAAAAACGAGATCATAAATAACAGTCACTTTTTTCTTTAAAAAATATATATATAAAAAAGAGTTAAACAATGTAAATTAGTTACATGTACACATTGTGATACGAGCTGTGTAACTGAGAAAATATTAAGTAAAAAGGCAACATTTTTTTTTTTTTTTTGATACCAAAATTCAATTTATATATACAGGAATCACATGGATAATTTAATTACTGTTTACATTGTGATACTAAATTTAATGTCTACTAATAAAATATAGCTAATAGTACAATAAATTCATTCATTCAAATTAAATAAGTTTATATGCTAGAGAACCATTCATTTGTCCGTCTAACAAATGCGCTTAATGAAACATTTTATAACAATTATTATATCGCTTCATCGTCCTAAGGGTGCACAGGTATTAAAGAGAAAGCCTTCAGTTTAATCCATATCTACAGCAAATTTAATACAATTATTTGAGCCGCTCTTCACTAGTACTTTAGAACGTAATTTTCAAAAATGTTCATTTCTAAACTTATAAGTTTTTGGAGAAAATTTGCCACAGGTTACCTACTGAGGATTAGAAATAATTTGATTTCTTTCAAACATATTTAACGCAAATTCCTAAAAATAATTATAAATTTATTCTTATTAAAAATCCTGTTACGTATTTACTAGTAGTGGTCGGTCACCCAGTGGTCGAAATACAACCATAATTCATTTAAATTATAAATGTGAACTTTATTAAGGTTCTGTTGTCAAAGACTACGAGTATACTTCTGTAATAATAAACAAAAGAGTATATTTATATACGTGTGCGTTTCAAATCCATGGTAGCGTATGTAATGTTTTTTTTTTTAATTGATTTAATGTAAACATCATTACATCATTACAGCCTATACAGTCCACTGCTGGACATAGGCCTCCACAAGTTTACGCCAAAAATAACGTGAACTCATGTGTTTTGCCCATGTAAACATAATTTTAGATAAATATTAGCATTCTGCACTCTTTCTCTATATAAACTCTAAGTGTGCGAAATTTCAGACCTCCGTCTGCGCAATTTTCGTAAAAGAGCAAATGAATGAACAATATTAATAAGCCATAGACGAATATAAAATCCATTTAAAGTTCAAATATTCAACGCTAACAAATTGCTAAAATTATTTCAATACCTAATAAAAAAAAATATATTAAATATTTTTGCTAAGAATTAGTTACAAAAAAATAAATAAATATGAATCGAGCATCTAGCATAAAAGGCAACAAATTAATATTTCGTTTATGTGAAATGGTTGGTAAAAAAGATGTCAAAAATAAAATTTACAACAAAATGTCCTATTTTCGCCTGTGTCAAGAAAAAAAAAGTTGACTCTATTAATATTATTGTCACATTATTTGTATTTACTATGAATAAAAAACCTTGCGCCGGCGGCACACTCTCTCTAACATCTAAACAAAAGGACTAATAAACATTGTTCTCCACGAAGCTCTCATTGGGTAATCCTAAGTCTCATCCTAAAGTCTCAAATTTTTTTCTGTGAACTATAGTAAACTTTTATGCCATTGCTATGTGGTATACTTTAATATTATATGGGATAGCGTTAAAAATATTCAGGGTGAAATTGATATTCAGAAATTTTCATAATGTAAAATAAAACCTTTACAATGTTTTACCATAAAAGATTGACATTTGCAATATTTTGTAAGGATTATTTTTGCACTCAACATAAAAAAAAAAAAACAATTTATAACAAATAATTGTGTTTGCTCGCAAACGAAAAAAAACCGACTTCAATTACATCGACAAGTAATACAACGTAGATCGACGAAAAAATAGTCAAGCAACTACGCGTTATCAAAGATTACTCAAAAAGTAGTTATCACATCTCGATAAAATTTATAAGTGACCATATGATAAACATCAGCTTTCGATTAAATTAAAAATTATCAAAATCGGTACACCCAGTAAAAAGTTATAACGGATTTTTGAGAGTTTCCCTCGATTTCTCTGGGATCCTATCATCAGATCCTGGTTTCCTTATCACGGTACCAAACTAGGGATATCCCCTTTCCAACAAAAAAAGAATTATCAAAATCGGTACATCCAGTAGAAAGTTATGCGCTATAATACAACGTAGGTCGACGAAAAAAGCGTCAAGTAAAAACGCATTATTAGATATAACTCGAAAAGTAGTTGTTAGATCTCAAATAAATTTAAATGGGACCAATTGGCACACACCACCTTTCGATTAAAACAAAATTTGTCGAAATCGGTCCACACGGTCAAAAGTTCTGATGTAACATACATAAAAAAAAAAAAAAAAAAAAAAAAAAAAAAAAAAAATACAGTCGAATTGAGAACCTCCTCCTTTTTTGGAAGTCGGTTAAAAACAAATTAATAACAAATCGCTTTACGGTAATATTATTTAACAAGTTATAATTCGTAAAATTTAAAATATAGTTAAAGAACATGGCCTATTTTATCGCTCATGTTGTTCATTCACTTATACTCATTCGCCTCTAAAAATATTATGACCAAATCCCTATTTGCCTTTTAAAAAAATATACTGAAATGTCATATTCAAAAATATTAGTTATCTGTACGCTCGGGAGTCGTATTTTAGTTGTTTTTATGTGTTTAAAATGATAAATTTATATTTGTTTTAGGTGAAATAAATAGTACTTCAATGGAGTTTTACAAATGTCCGTAAACTAATGTGTTGTGAAAGTGAGTGATAAACGCGGAAAAAACGTGAATTATGATTGACAGGGGTTTGTTTACCAAATAAGACTCTTCCAAAAAAACGGAATATAGATACTTTACTTTTGAATGTTGTCCTTGGTTAAATTGTGGAAAAATGTAATTCCTAAATTTTTCTTTTGAATAATTTTTTTATACAACATTTAACATGTAGAAAAAGATGGTAGAGATTGCGCTACAACATATCACACGATATTTGACATTTACACGTTGTTGATAATTGTTAATAAGAAAAAAAAACGAAAAATATTAAAAAAAAACAACTTTAATATTGTTTCTTAAAGTTAGTAGCACATTACCAGTACTGACAATTTGATATTAGCAAAATAATCTTCGCAAAAGTTTTTATTTCTATATTGGAACGAAGTTTCTTACGGCAGGCTTGATGTTTGGCTGGGCGAGCGAACTGAAAAAAATGTAATACTAAAACCGTAAGAAAAATATATAACGGAAGTGAAGTAATATCAGTCACACGACTGTGTAATATGAAGTTTGTAAAACTAAAATATTACTAGTAACCTGTTTTTAAATTATTTATGTAATTTTTTACTGTCGACAAAAATAAATAAAGACATGTTTTTTTATTTCACTTAATAATTTGAATTATTATTATTATTATTATTATTATTTTGTTTGATTTATTTTATTTTACGGTATTTGTTATTTTCTAAAATATTAAATTTCCTAAATACTTTTTATGTACTTAATTAAAAACCAATCAACAAAATTTAAAAAAAATCAAGAACTAGAAAATATATATAAAATCCAATTTTTTTTCAAATTGTGTTGCTTCTATACTATCCGAAGGAACTTTGTTCCTACCTGGTGTCCCATGAAACCACATAATTTTTTCGATATTACATATTTTTCAAAGTATCAGAACTTTAAATTCTCCGGGAATTACCGGGATTATCATTTTGAATTGTCGCTAAATATCGGGATATTTTGGCGACGTTGCAGACATTATGGTAACGGATGACTTACACAGTGTTATGTATCGGAAGTTTCGAAATGACAATAACGGTGTCCCTTAGAATCAAGTCTTTATTGCTGATCAATCTAAGCATAACATAACGTTTATAAAAATATTTTGTTCGCATTACAGACTGACGTTATCAAGAATTTACTATAAATATTCGAAATCACACGGTCTTAATTTAATAATAATACATAAATATGGAGCTTTTGTTAGTCAACTCGACAACTACACTAGCATGTGTTCGATAACCTCTGTGACATTGCTTTTTTTTAAATAGTACTACATAAGTTTCAAAACTAACGTAGAATCAGTTATCATGTATTACACTACATATTCGATACCTTGACCTGTGGCGTAGCGAGGGGACGTTTAAAAGGTATTGTGCCTTGGGTCCACTCAAGCTCGCTACGTCACTGATCTTCAGGGCCTGCTTAATACATCATAGATCGATTTCTATAGAACACTGAAAGTAGTAATCTCTCAATAAGGTGCGAATGATATACCATTTAAAATCTACCGTCATATAAAAATGACTACGTACCTCACAAAAGTCCAGCGAGCGGAGTTAACTGAGCTCGAAGCCGGCTCCGGCCTGGATGGCGTAGAGGAGCTTCTCGGCGAGCGTCTCCTCGGCGCCGTACTCCGGGATCTTGAGCAGGTTCATGCAGGTGGACGACGACGGCAGGCGGTCCGCCGCGCCCGCCGACTGGATGCAGAACGGCGGCTGCAGGTCCTGGCGCCGCAACATTAACAAGTAAACATCTATACGCACATCTTTTTCTAAGGTAAACAAATTAATGCTTGTTTTAGGTGACAGCTAATATAATACATTTTTTTTTCGATACAAATACATACTAATTATAATAATGTATATTATATATATACATATAATATATACATATTATACCCAGACTCGGAGTGGGAATCGAACCCGCACCCACAATCCCATGAGCAAAAAGCAGTCACTACAAACTTCGCCGACGGGCTAATTAAACAATATAATATCCATACATACGTTATATGTTAATATCAGTATATATTATAATACACTTATATAACAATATAAATATATACTAATCTATAATATATATGAACGCGAAAGGTCATTCATCACGAAATCTCCGAAACTATAACACCTACAAACTTGAAATTTGGCAGGTAGGCTTCTTATAGGAAGTAAACATCCGCTAAGAACGGATTTTACGAAACTCAACCCGTAAGGGGGTAAAATGGGGGTTGGAAGTTTGTATGAGAGTCCCATGTTTTTGACGTAAGAGACTTGAAATTTAAAATGTATGCTCTATAGATGGTGAAAAGGAGTCCAAATAATGCATCTTTAGAAATCAACTCCCTTTTGGGGTTAAAACGGGGGATGGTAGGTTGCCTCACTCATCACGAAATCTCCGAACCTATAACAGCACAAACTTGAAATTTGGCAAGTAGGTTCTTTATAGGGCGTAAACATCCGCTGAGAACGGATTTTACGAAACTCGACCCCTAAGGGGATAAAACGGGGGTTGGAAGTTTGTATGAAAGTCCTATGTTTTTGAAGGAAGAGACTTGAAATTTAAAATGTATGCTCTGTATATAGTGAGAAGGTGTTCAAATAATGCATCTTTAGAAATCAACTCCCTTTTTGGGTTAAAACGGGGTATGGTAAGTTGACTCAATCATCACGAAATCTCCGAATCTATAACAGCACAAACTTGAAATTTGGCAAGTAGGTTCCTTATAGGGCGTAAACATCCGCTGAGAACGGATTTTACGAAACTCAACCCTTAAGGGGATAAAACGGGGGTTGGAAGTTTGTATGAAAGTCCTATGTTTTTGAAGTAAGAGACTTGAAATTTAAAAGGTATGCTCTATAGATGGTGAGGAAGTGTCCAACTAATACATCGTAATCTATATATATATATAAAAGAGAAAGGTCACTGACTCACTCATCACGAGAACTCAAAAACCACTGGATGGTCCTCCATCCATTCAAGATGGACAAACATGAAATTTGGCAGGGAGGTAGATTATAGTTAGTAGATGTCCGCTAAGAACGGATTTTGCGATATTCCACCGCTAAGGGGGTTTAATTGGGGTTGATAGTTTGTATGAAACATATACAGCCGCTATAAGTTGGCCTGAAAGACTATTTATATTGCAGCCTGAAAATAAAACTAAAAATGTGGTGTATAGAGGGGTTTTATAAAAATAACTATCAAATTATACTAAATTGTGCGTTTGAAAAAGTTACTCAGAGTGATAAGCATTTCAAGTGGCTGAAATAAAAAAATAATTTGCGTTAAGCAGCTTAATAGTAATCTTTATAACCACGCGGACGTAGTCGCGGGCAGTTAACGTATTATAAAACAAAGTCCCCAAAAGCGTGTGTGGTCGATTCCCTCAAAATCTACTGAACGGATTTTCATGCGGTTTTACCAATGGAGAGAGTGCTTCAAGAGGAAGCTTAACGGAATGACTAAGCCGATTTTGATGAAAGTTTCACTGGAAGTTTGCCGGCAAAACTTTGTGAAACACTGATTTCAACGCGGGCGAAGCCGCGGGCACAGCTAGTATACAATAAATATATACTAATATAATATAAGAATACACTTATATTAGCATATATTTATACTAATAGAAGTGACAAATTGGCTAATAATTTAGTCAAGAAGCGAGTTTGGTTAGTAAAATACTCGCTACTATCCAATAAATTCAAATAAAATGAGGTAAATTCGAATTTATTTTATCTCTAACATTACAAAAACATTTAATAAATAGTCATTATCTATCGTTGTGTCCATTTATTATAAATATTCTTTGACGATTAGCAGGAAAGTGGACATAGGGTGCCAATCAAACCACCAATTGCAAATTCATGCGACGTTTCGATCCTTTATTGGACCATCATCAGGCATCTATAAAATATAAAATCATTGAAGAAAGCTGTATACATAAACCAATCCACAACAACAAACAAACAAAAAGAAACCAAATCCTCAGTACCTTTACATACGGTAGTCAAAAGACATCTCCCCGTCAAAGTTCTTTAAGTAAGATTCTAAATTCCAAACATTATATACTATTTTTTAAGTTATATTCTAAACTTTAATCTCTAAATTTTGAAAATTTAAACTACAACATTTGAATTTATTAGGTAACAATATGCACACTTTTAAGTTATTAAGTTTTTAATTTTACAATTTCAAGGCATCAAATTCTCCGAACTTGACTATTGAACTGCATCTAAAACATCAATCATATATGTACACACAAATAACCATCAAAGACTGACAATATCTACATAACGATCAACAACCAACATTTTATATTACCTTTACATATGTTAATTAAATTTATAATTTTTTTCCTCCTATTTTGGTTCCTTTAATTTATATTATTTATACCCACATGTATTTTTCTTCAATTTTATATATTAATTTTTATTATTCATTATTTAAATTGTTAAGATTTACAAAATATTAGTCATTTCTTATCAAATTGTCATTAAAATTAAGTCATTTAAAATTGGCTAGTTAAAATTTACATTAATATTTCTATTTTGTAGTTATTGCTCTTTAAATTTACATTTTGTTCTCCAACCTCTTGTATTTTCATGTCTAAAACAATAAATTATACATAAGCCACAGCCGAACACGTTACATTGTACAAGAAACAAACTACCCACTACAAGTGTACTAAATACGGATTATGAACTATAATCATTATAATAAAAGTAAAAGCCTGTATTATAATGATTATAGTTCATAATCCGTATTTAGTACACTTGTAGTGGGTAGTTTGTTTCTTGTACAATGTAACGTGTTCGGCTGTGGCTTATGTATAATTTATTGTTTTAGACATGAAAATACAAGAGGTTGGAGAACAAAATGTAAATTTAAAGAGCAATAACTACAAAATAGAAATATTAATGTAAATTTTAACTAGCCAATTTTAAATGACTTAATTTTAATGACAATTTGATAAGAAATGACTAATATTTTGTAAATCTTAACAATTTAAATAATGAATAATAAAAATTAATATATAAAATTGAAGAAAAATACATGTGGGTATAAATAATATAAATTAAAGGAACCAAAATAGGAGGAAAAAAATTATAAATTTAATTAACATATGTAAAGGTAATATAAAATGTTGGTTGTTGATCGTTATGTAGATATTGTCAGTCTTTGATGGTTATTTGTGTGTACATATATGATTGATGTTTTAGATGCAGTTCAATAGTCAAGTTCGGAGAATTTGATGCCTTGAAATTGTAAAATTAAAAACTTAATAACTTAAAAGTGTGCATATTGTTACCTAATAAATTCAAATGTTGTAGTTTAAATTTTCAAAATTTAGAGATCAAAGTTTAGAATATAACTTAAAAAATAGTATATAATGTTTGGAATTTAGAATCTTACTTAAAGAACTTTGACGGGGAGATGTCTTTTGACTACCGTATGTAAAGGTACTGAGGATTTGGTTTCTTTTTGTTTGTTTGTTGTTGTGGATTGGTTTATGTATACAGCTTTCTTCAATGATTTTATATTTTATAGATGCCTGATGATGGTCCAATAAAGGATCGAAACGTCGCATGAATTTGCAATTGGTGGTTTGATTGGCACCCTATGTCCACTTTCCTGCTAATCGTCAAAGAATATTTAATAAATAGCTTTAAAAATGCCTACTTATCACTCATTTAGCTCATTAGATCGGATGTATGACCTCACCTTAAAACCCAAAAGCGGCGGCCTCGAGCAACTGGTAACAAACTTGAGCAGCTGCCGGCGCTGATCGTCGGTAAAATTTTCCACCACCTTCCAGAAACACTGCACCGTTGGGTGGTTCGCCGTGAAACCCCCTGGGGACCATATTGTAAAAATATAAGTTACACAGATTCATCACATACATTGATTTAATACACGGCTCGACTGGGATTAAGAAATGTGAAATTTCAATATAAAAACATAGTGATCATGCAGTACTGATTGAAGTTTTCCATTTCAGTATACAGCCGTTGGTCAACCGGCCTTGTTTAAATATCGTATTTGTTGAATAACATAAACTGGTTAAAAAATATTTTCTGCTTGTAAATGTTTCCTAATTGTGCAAAACAACCTTTTTTGAGAAATATATGGAATTTTAGAGGCACTAAATTCCAGCCGCCTTGCCTACCACCCTAGTGTGAAATACACTAAGAAAGAAAGAGAAAATATTGTTAGCTGAATAAAATTGAGAAATCTTCTTGTAAATGTTTAATTGTTAATGTAAATCACATCATAATACATCTATTTGTCCTCTATATAGAGAGATAATCAGGAAGTAATTCTAAAACACCATCACCTGGGAGACGTCCTTCAAATATTGTATCTACATTCAAGTAACTAAAGTTCAATCAAGGTCTGATTTGTACCTCCATATTGAGTGTTTCTCCTGAGGTCATCGAGGTCGATGGGCACCTCAGCGCCCGATATCAAAAGTTGCAACTCCCTGCAGGAGAACATCCGCAGCCACTCCGCGTTCACCACAGACGTAAGCCCGCGCTTGAACGCGTTGCACTGAGCTCTTATTTGTCTACAAAAAAAACATACTCAGTTACATTTATTAGGCTTTTTTTTCAAACGTACGAACAGCCCACTTGATAGTTAGCGGTTACCGTAACCTATAGACGCCCGCAACACCAGAAGCATTACAAGCGCAATGACCACACTAGCCTCCACCCACCCTTAGGAGTGCTGACCACCTTACTCCCCACAGAAACACAACAATACTTGCGAGCAATAATATTAGCTGTGATCTGTAAGGTCGAGGTACTTCCCAATTCGGGCTGGTCCAGATTTTCAGTAGGATATTTCCTGCTGTGCCCTACAATAACTAGGCTATCATACTAGCGTCTGTTGAGTAGGACTTGGTGATGATATTGTCGGTGGTATTTGTAAAACACATTTAAATAAATATGAAATAAAAGAATGTGAAATAGTAACTGTCACTAGTGATACAAGTAGTACATAAGTGATGAATATTGTTTAGTTCTAGGTCCTACCTCCTAGGTATCTACCTCTAACGGAATACAAAAAACAATTCTTTAGCTCCTGTAACAAGTGAGTACAAATCGAAAATCATCATTTTTCAGAACAGCAAAAATTATTTAAATATTCTTGTTCGTGAACTAAGTGGGCTATTCAAGTTGAGTATCTTCCTTTAAAAGAGTAAAAATTCTCTTTCATCTAAATTGTAAATATTTCATTTCATAGGTAATTTACGAAAAAAAAACCTTATGAGTTGTATCTTTTTCAAATTTATGAAGTGCTAAACGTGTGATAAATGATTCTTGTAAATTACTTTACAGCTATTACTTGTCTTTGTATAAAACTAGCTGTGCCCGCGGCTTCGCTCGCGTTGAAATCAGTGTGTCACAAAGTTTTCCCTCCAGTGAAACTATCATCAAAATAAAAAACCTACGTAAACCTTCCTCTTGAAGCCCTCTCTCCATTGGTGAAACCGCATAAAAATCCGTTCAGTAGATTTTGAGGGAATCGATCACATACACTTTTCTGGGGACTTTGTTTTATAATACCTGTTACTACAACTGTTACCCGCGACTACGTTCGCATAGTTATGAAGATATGTACTATTAAGATTGTTAACGCAAATTATTTTTTTAAATAACCTATCAGACGAACTTATAGCTGCTGTATATGTTTCATACAAACTATCAACCCCAATCAAAGCCCCTTAGCGGTGGAATATCGCAAAATCCGTTCTTAGCGGACGTCTACTAACTATAATCTAATTTCAAATTTAATCTTTGTCCATCCTGGATGGATGGACCATCCAGCGGTTTTTGAGTTCTTGTGATGAGTGAGTCAGTGACCTTGCTTTTATATATATATATAGATTACGATGCATTATTTGGACCCCTCCTCACCATCTATAGAGCATACATTTTAAATTTCAAGTCTATTACTTCAAAACATAGGATTTTGATACGAACTTCCAACCCCCATTTTATCCCTTTAAGGGTCGAGTTTCGTAAAATCAGTTCTTAGCGAATATCTACGTCCTATAAGGAACCTACTTGCCAAATTTCAAGTTTGTAGGTGTTATAGTTTCGGAGATTTCGTGATGAGTGAGTTAACTTACCATTCCCCATTTTAACCCCAAAAGGAACGTTATTTCTAAAGATACATTATTTAGACACCTCCTCACCATCTATAAAGCATACCTTTTAAATTTCAAGTCTCTTACTTCAAAAACATAGGACTTTCATACAAACGTTCAACCCCACTTTTAACCCCTTAGGGGTCGAGTTTCATAAAATCAGTTCTTAGTAGATGTCTACGCCCTATAAGGAACCTACCTGCAAACTTTAAGTTTGTGGCTGTTATAGTTTCGGAGATTCCGTGATGAGTGAGTCAACCTACCATCACCCGTTTTAACCCCAAAAGGGAGTGGATTTCTAAAGATAGATTGAGATAATATTGAGAGAGATATTTGGACACCTTCTCAACATTTATAGAGCATGCATTTTAAATTTAAAGTCTCTTACTTCAAAAACATAGCACTTTCATACAAACTTCCAACTCCCGTTTTACCCCCTTAGGGGTCGAGTTTCATAAAACTCGGTATTAACGGATGTCTACGCCCTATAAGGAACCTACCTGCCAGATTTCAAGTTTGTGGCTGTTTTAGTTGCGGAGATTTCATGATGAGTGAGTCAACCTACCATCCCCCGTTTTAACCCCAAAAGGGAGTTGATTTCTAAAGATACATTATTTAGACACCTTCTCACCATCTGTAGAGCATACATTTTAAATTTCAAGTATCTTACTTCAAAAACATAGGACTTTCATACAAACTACCAACCCCCGTTTTACCCCCTTAGGGGTCGAGTTTCGTAAAATCCGTTCTTTACAGATGTCTACACTTTATAAAGAAACAATCTGTCAAATTTCAAGTTTGTGTCTGTTACAGTTTCGAAGATTTCGTGATAAGCGAGTCAACCTACCATCCCCCGTTTTAACCCCAAGAAGGGGTTGATTTCTAAAGGCACATAATTTAGATACCTTCTCACCATCTATAGAGCATACATTTTAAATTTCAAGTCTCTTACTTCAAAAACATAGGACTTTCATACAAACTTCCAACCCCCGTTTTATCCCCTTAGGGGTCGAATTTCGTAACATCCGTTCTTAGCGGACGTCTACGTCCTATAAGGAACCTATCTGCCAAATTTTAAGTTTGTAGGTGTTATAGTTTCGGAGATTTCGTGATGATTAAGTCAACCTACCATCCCCCGTTTTAACCCCAAAAGGGGGTTGATTTCTAACGATACATTATTTAAACGCCTCCTCACCATCTTTAGAGCATACATTTTAAATTTCAAATCTCTTACTTCAAAAACATGGGACTCTCATACAAACTTCCAACCCCTATTTTACCCCCTTAGGGGTTGAGTTTCGTAAAATCCGTTCTTAGCGGATGTCTACATCCTATAAGGAGCCTACCTACCAAATTTCAAGTTTGTGGGTGTTATAGTTTCGGAGATTTCGTGATGAATGACCTTTCGCGTTTATATATATTATAGATATAGATAGATATAGATAATGTTAGCGCAATGTGTTTCAAACAAAAGATAAAAATATAACCCTTTATATATTATTTATTTTTGTTATAACTGGTCACATAATTTACCTGAACAATTATATCCCTTGTGACTAAAGTTATTTCCAGAACTATAACAGATAGAAGAATGTGAGTTGGATAAAAAAAAGTTATTATTTTCTGATGATAATCATGTCAAAAAAGAGTTATATCGCTTATAATTCGACTTATATCACTTATCACAGGTGTCATGGAATTGTATTTTGTGCGATTTTTAGCCAAAATGTAGGAGCATGTATAACATACCTATTATTACAAAGAAAAAATCCGTTTTTCTATTGCACGTAACATTTATTTACTACTAGTGTGTTAGTTTAATACATTAATATAAAACCACTAAAATATGTATAAAGCTTATTCGAAGCTTATAATGCTTCTTCTCCCTTTGCATACCGCTTAAGTACTTGTTTTGATTTTACCACCCTATTCTTTTTTAAATTATCAGTTAAGAAATGACCAGTTCGTCTCTTATAGGCTGCAAGTCCTAAGTCATGGTTACATGGTTCTTCATTTCCCGAGATAAAATCTTTTACTTTCGGACAGGATTTCTTAGAATTATTTCCCTTACTCATTACTTCTTTGATCGCCTTTTTTGTACGAAGACTACGTGGACGGCCACATCTTTTTCTGTTACAAACAGAGGAGATTTCATAGTATAGTTCGCGTCATGTAAAAAGAACACTGGCCTTGAAGCTGCGCAGAAGCGATTTATCGGTCTATTTGGTGGTATGGGGTAGGGGGCGGCCGTGTTTATCACGTGTAGCATGCTTGCCGGTGTGCTATTGGTTGGACAGTTCGACGTCGACTCAAAATACTATCGCGCATAAAAGTTTTAAATTACGAAATAGTTTTACATAGAGAAGTGAGAAAAATTATTTATAATATATAATTCGCGTCATGTAAAAAGAACGCTAGTTGTCAAAATGCGCAAAGGCGATTTACAGTGTTGCCAACTCTTGAAAAAACTTTTTCGTACTGTCCATTTTTTGGAACAGTCTTATTTGGTAAACAAACCACTTTCAATCGTAAATCACGTTTTTTCCGCATTTATCACTCACTTTCACAACACATTAGCATACGGACACTTGTAAAATTCCATTTACTATTTATTTCACTAAAAAAAATATCAATTTATCATTTTAAGCACATAAAAACTATTAAGATACGAATATCGAGAGTACAGATAATTAATATTTTTGAATACGACGTTTCAATAACTAAAAAGTTTGTTATTGCTTTTGTTTGAAAAAAAATTCTAATTTTGTAAAGCGATAATTATTATACTTATTTAGTCCGAATTATTCGCACTGGTATTTCTAGTATTTTTTAATGTACCTACCAATAACCATTATACGAAGCCGCGAGTGAAAGCCTAATTAAAAAATAAAACAGTAGTACTTTTGTGCGCGAGTATACCCATGCGCAAACGCACCCCCTCCAGTTTCTTTCAGCGTTCTTTTTACATGACGCGAACTATACCTATCAATAGCCCGGTACACAAACATTTGACTCATACCAAGCGTATGAAAAGTTTTAAAAATTGTATTTGACTTCATATTACGAAAAGCTCTACGCCAGGATTTACTGACCGGAATTTGCTCCGAAACATTCCCACGACTCGAATCTTTAGCCGGATCTTGTTGCGAAACTTTTTCGAAATGTGCCACATAACCCGATGCCCCAACTGAACGATGCTTCTTTAATTTTAAGTCTTGTTTCTCACATCAAACAATTGTCACGTCTAGTCTTAATATATATAAATCTCGTGTCACAATGTTTGTCCTCAATGGACTCCTAAACTACTTAACCGATTTTAGTCAAATTTGCACACCGTGTGCAGTTTGATCCAACTTAAAAGATAGGCTATATTTTATTTTGATATATTATGTTATTATTATATTTCAGAAAAAAATAAGGTGATACGAAGTTCGCCAGGTCAGCTAGTAATATATATAAATCTCGTGTCACAATGTTTGTCCTCAATGGACTCCTAATTCACTTAACCGATTATAATAAAATTCGCACACCATGTGCAGTTCGATCCAACTTAAAAGATAGGCTATATTTTATTTTGATATATTATGTTATTATTATATTTCAGGAAAAAATAAGGTGATACGAAGTTCGCCAGGTCAGCTAGTTAATTATAATTTAATAATAATAAATTTAATTTTTAATTAATCTTTGCTTTTTTTGCAACCTTCGGCTGTCGCTTTCATAATTTTCATGCCTTCTTTGTGTTATACAATCACAGCAATTCGGTTCTCTTTATCACCCCACTCCATTTTAATATAACAAAATATTTAACAACGTATTGCTGCGAAAATGAGAAAACACGATGAACGATCATATAAACATGACTGATTCCAAATTCAAATGTAATATTTTGTTTATTTTTAATTGTAACACTATGGCCAGTCTATATATTGTTTCCAGCATGTCTCTGGTAAATTCTATCTCGTTAATGGTGTACCATTAACGAGATGAAATTTAGTGCTAAAATATTAAGTTCTTACCTATTCAATTTGTAATCAGCTACAAGATGTATATATTCTATTCTATTTTCGGCTGTCACTGGAATGTTTGCACCACCCGGTTTAAGTTCTTCTATCTAAAAAAATAAAAACAAATGTCTATTTTTAAAGAAGTTCATATCACGATCTTGTCACAGTTATCACGATTTATTCGTACAAGTTACCACTACTATCATAACAAAATACACAATATTAATTTTAATAAACTGCGAAATATCACAAACGAAGATGCCACGAATTTCTCACTTAAGTACAAGTTGTAATTGAACGATTAGAACAGCATCACGCTCTTATGTAAAAGAGAAGACCTAGAGTCTATGATCTTTATTTTCTGTAAAGATCCTTTTAAAAAGATAACATCAGGTCGGGTTCCAGAGAGTGAGAGTGAGAACGAGAGATACACAGAGAGCGGCGGCGACTCACCCGCTGCTCGCCGAGCTCGTCGCTGAGCAGCGTGAAGTCGAGGCCGAGGTCGGGCACGTCGCGGCGGCGGTGCGCGCGCAGCAGCAGCAGGCCGCGGTACAGGCCGGGGTCCAGAGAGTGAGAGTGAGAGTGAGAACGACAGATACACAGAGAGCGGCGGCGACTCACCCGCTGCTCGCCGAGCTCGTCGCTGAGCAGCGTGAAGTCGAGGCCGAGGTCGGGCACGTCGCGGCGGCGGTGCGCGCGCAGCAGCAGCAGGCCGCGGTACAGGCCGGGGTCCAGAGAGTGAGAGTGAGAGTGAGAACGACAGATACACAGAGAGCGGCGGCGACTCACCCGCTGCTCGCCGAGCTCGTCGCTGAGCAGCGTGAAGTCGAGGCCGAGGTCGGGCACGTCGCGGCGGCGGTGCGCGCGCAGCAGCAGCAGGCCGCGGTACAGGCCGGGGTCCAGAGAGTGAGAGTGAGAGTGAGAACGACAGATACACAGAGAGCGGCGGCGACTCACCCGCTGCTCGCCGAGCTCGTCGCTGAGCAGCGTGAAGTCGAGGCCGAGGTCGGGCACGTCGCGGCGGCGGTGCGCGCGCAGCAGCAGCAGGCCGCGGTACAGGCCGGGGTCCAGAGAGTGAGAGTGAGAGTGAGAACGACAGATACACAGAGAGCGGCGGCGACTCACCCGCTGCTCGCCGAGCTCGTCGCTGAGCAGCGTGAAGTCGAGGCCGAGGTCGGGCACGTCGCGGCGGCGGTGCGCGCGCAGCAGCAGCAGGCCGCGGTACAGGCCGGGGTCCAGCGACGCCAGCGCGTGCACGTCCGGCTCGCGGGACGAGCACAGCTTGGCGAGGAAGAACTCGGCCAGCGGCAGCTCCACCAGCAGGTTCTCGTACAGAGCCTGCCACCGGACACAACGCTCGTCTTAACTGCGACTCTTGCAGGATAACACATTAATGGTTCGAAGGTGAAATAAACATACTGTGAATCTTTGATATTTATTAGTTGATATAACAGTCTATTCGCGTTAAGAAAAAATAAATTGTGTGCTTAAGACCGCGCGGCAGAAGTGAAACTTTATTGGCAATCGCAATCAATCATTACGTACTAATTAAATATACTAAACACAGCGACATAACAGCGAAGAACAGCTGACTGTATATTTCTTGCTCAGGAACACTCGGCAGTCCCGAGTTCACCCGATCGAACCTTTCACTTCAGAGCGTGACGGATCAGCCTAACTTACTACCTACGAAAAAATGTGTGCGCGGTGCGCTAAAAGAAGTTTTCACTTCAAAATTACAATGTTTGAGCGACTCACCAGTGCATCTGACAGTTAGGAATATCTTTGATTAGTAGTTCTGCTATGAAATATTGATCACCTTTTGTGTTTACGAATAGGTGAGGTATTCATTTTTTAAACTGACAAAAGACACGTCCGTACTGTGTAAAGGGCTTATTTAAACTGGTCGATGCGAACACGACTTTCTAATTTACTTTAATCTAATTGGTTTTTTTTTTTTTTTTTTTTTTATATGTCACTAGGTCGGCAAACAAGCTTACGGCTCACCTGATGGTAAGCGATTACGCGATTAAGCGATTGGTATCTTATTAACAAAAATACACTATAGTTATTTATTCTTATACCTAGTTAGTCTTAAATTCTGTTTGAAGTGTCTTCTTCTAACGATCACCTTAAATTTGGGGAAACGTTTAAGAGAAGAGATAGTGTATAATGTAAAACAAGATAAAGTACCTTTCCTAACATCCTTCCGACAAAAAAGTAGTGCAACGGAAAATCGTCGTACAGCAAGTGAACGCCAGGGTTGGGATACAACATATTGTCTTTTGTTAGTCTGAAAAGACCTCGGTTTGGATCGAAAGCAGACCTGCAATGAAAAATTTATTTTCTTCATGTTCCATTTTTCAAATACTGTTCGAATGCAATATTAGCTAGTTTTTTTTTTGTCTCTAAAAACAACCCTCTAAATACAAATAAGTTATTAAGAAGAATTCTCCAATTCCTGCCGTTTACCAAAAGTCTCTAAAAATTACCTTAGAGAGGGAAGTTGTTTGTTGTGACTAAATAATTTTACTTGTGCCTTCTTTTTATTAGATTTACACAAAACTGGTTTCATTTGTTTATGAGACTGAGGAATTTAAGTCCTTAAATTCTCAAATTATGCTGGATTCATAAAAATTAATTAAAGTATTTAATTTTTGCATAACTTACTTTAACAGTTCAGAAAGGAATTCTCTAAAAAGTCCGCCTCCATCGACGCCGGGCTCCTCCGCGCCCGCCTGGTTTATCAACTGAACACGAAGTTTCAGCTTGAGATCTGGTTCTGTAACAATAACACAATTAAAGAAAATATAACGTTTGTATTGTCAGTCAGCTAAGAAACACCTCTCAACTAAATCCATTCTCAGCTGAAATTAGCAGATTCTCTTTCTAAAGGTCGATGTACATAATTTATGGCCGGGTACTGTAAAACTTTTTTATTTAAGGTTATTCAGTATGGATAGACACAATAACATTATATATAATATTTAAAATAACAAAAAGAAATAATGAATGCCATAATTATGAAACTATGAACAGATTGTAAGCATTTTATTTGGTGTAAAATATTTGTCAAAACTTACCATTATCAGGACTCAATTTATCAAAAGCGTCTTCATATAAATGGGTGCGTCGAACACTGATTACAATGGATGGACCCTCATTGAAATTTGTAATCTCGTACCAGTGATCTTGCTTTTCTCTAAAAAAAAAAACGCAAATTTTAATTTATTACTTTAATAATCATCGTATGTTTTGAATATTTCATCATGTACTTACTTCATTAAGAGACCATGGAATATCAAAACTCGGGTCGAAAACGGGACAACAAATGGAATTTCTCTCAAAATCGTAACCGTTCTTAATTCTTTGATGGTTAGAGGTGGTCCCTCATCTGAAAACATTACGATTACATTTTCTTTAGGTGGATATCAAAAATTAATTTTACGACATATTACCTCAGTCTTACAGAACATCACAGCTGAATAATACTGTTTCAAGCAGTGTCGTGTTCCTGTAATGAGTAGTAGACCAGAGCTCCTAGGGGGATTGGGGGTAGAGTAAGTAACGCTCGCGATGCTTCTGGTGTTATAGTCGTCTATTAGCTACAGTAATCGCTTACCATCAGGTGAACCGAACGCTCGTTTGCGCCCTAGTTGTACACATCGAACACGGCAGCAGAACACAAATAACTCAGAGGAAGTAGCCGCCGCCAGCACCGCCTACACGTCGCCCGCCACGCCCACACCCGCGCCCGCGCCCGCCGGCCACGCCTCCGCGCCGCAGAACACAGAACACAGAGGAAGTACGCACCGAGGTCGGCGCGCGGCGCGGGCAGGCGCGGCAGCGCGCGGTAGGGGCGCGGGCGGGCGCGCGCCGCCGCCAGCGCCGCCTGCGCGTCGCCCGCCACGCCCGCGCCCGCGCTCGCCGGCCACGCCTCCGCGCCGCAGAACTGCAGCCGCGCGTCGCGCCCGTACAGCGCGCACAGCAGCTGCGTGCACACCTGCACGCACGCGCACACACGCATATATTATTACTGTTGTATAATTACGGTACGACCATTCGCTTACTTACTTTACTTATTTCGAGCCGTTGTATGAGACCTTTATTTGTAACTAATAGCAGCTACGTACACACCTGACACACACATTTTCATTTATTTCAGATCTTACGTAAGATAACCTAGGACACGTTCGCATTTACTCGAGCTATTGTACGAGAGAGGTTATTATTTTCAGTAATTTATTCGTAACTAATAGTAGCTTCGTGCATATCAAAGACACATTGTCATTTACCTGAGCTATTTCATATTTTATGTCAGTATATATTTTACATTTATACATATACTAGCAGCCCGCTCCGGCTTCGCACGGGTATAAAATATATAGCCTTTATCATTTACTGAAACAATGATTAAAATCGATCCAGTACTTTTGATTTATTCATTACTGCCCGCGCATAAAATAAACGCGTCCCATCGCTGCTAAATTCAAAGTGCTACAGGGAGAACCGCGGCCTTCGACGCTCTATTTATAGGCAACTGTCCCGCCGCCCCGGCCGACCGGAACCGCCGCAAATGCTACGTCCCGCAATTTTTAAATCTGTAATATCTTCGAAAATATTAATTTAAATTATATGCTATAATATAGATCTATATTAAATCAGCAATTACCATATAGATCTATATTAAATCAGCAATTTTTTTAAGGTATTTAATTAGATAAGGATTAATGCTGTATTGGTTAAAATTGCTTCGAAAATTAGCCATTATTTGTCGTAAAAAGTAAATGACAAAAAAATGTTATTGTGGGATATCCATAAGAGATAGACATATACCATAGCAGAATTTTCTGTAGACTTTTTCAATGTGTACAATACTTAGTACATTATTTTGATAAATCTCATAGGGTTCAGCCTGCGTTTGCAATGTAAGCGGAAAAAATGTAATTATTTACGACACCAAATTAGAAACCTCAAAAATAACACACTATTTAATGGATGTTATTATACATATAAACCTTCCTCTTCAATCACTCTATCTATGTAAAAAACCCGCATCAAAATCCGTTGCGTAGTTTTAAAGATTTAAGCATACATAGGGACATAGGGACAGAGAAAGCGACTTTGTTTTATACTATGTAGTGATATTTTACTAGCGTGATTATTAGTACCGCCTTTTCAATTTGTACTGGCAAAACGGGCAAGTACCGGGAGACTGGTGCAAAGCCGTAATCGTCCCATTGAATAAGGGAAAATTGTCACTATAAGCCTTCTCAGCGTCGTCGGTAAATTGTATAATTGTACAATTGGTATTGGCATAATTGTACAAAAGTGTTGATTAAAAAGGGTTGTGAAAGAAATAGACGAAAAAGTATGGGATGCACAAGCGGGATTTAGAAAGGGATGTACGGATTAGGCATTTTCTTTTCACTTCTAACAATCGTACCACCCGTTATTAGTTTGCTCGCTTTCGTTCCGGAAATTTTGACCATACGAAATGAACCATGTGGTCGGCCGAAAATGTTGGTCGACAATGACGAATTAAAGGCGATTGTGGAGGCTGATGATTCTCAAACCACAGCTGAATTAGCAGCAGCTTTCGAAGTTAGCACTAAAAAAATATTGGTCCATTTGCGTCAAATTGGCAAGGTAAATACGCTCGACAAATGGGTGCCTCACGAATTAATTGAACGCCAGCGCGAAATACGCGTCGAGACGTGCCTTGTACTGCTTAACAGACACACAAACGAAGACATATTGAATCGCATCGTTATTTGTGACGAAAAATGAATTCTATGCGACAATCGCAAGCACTACTCAACTAGTTGGTTAGATCCCGGTTCAGTACCTAAACAATGCCTTAAACGAAAAATGACCCCTAAGAAAGTGATGGTAACTGTTCGGTGGTCTAGCGCCGGTATAATTCATCAGAGCTTCTTACTAAACGGCATGAGCGTTACTGTAGCGATATGTACTATGAAGGTCTAAGCACAATAACTGTCACGTCTCCAGCCAGCTTTGGTCAATCGCTCGGCTCTGTTGCTCCTGCACGACAACGCGCAACCTCATTCTGCACAGCAGACGGTCTCCAAGTTACGCGAGCTGGGGTTGGAAGTTCTCCGTCATCCACCGTACTCACCAGATTTTGCCTCTACAGACTTCTACTTTTTCCAGAACTTGGATAACTTCTTGGTGGGAAAAAAATTCAATACCGGAGAGGCAGTACAAATGCCTTTGAAGAGTTTGTTGCCTCCCGTCCAGCAGTTTTTCAAGAAAGGCATCAATAAGTTACGTCGTTGGGAAAAATGCATTGATTTCATGGGTAATTACTTTGAGTAATAAAAATAAAAAAATATAGAAAAAAAGTGCGTTAACATGTTTCATCAAAAACGGCAATTTCATAGGTAAAGTCCTAAAAACCTATTATTATATTTGAACTTAGAATCAGTCATTTTTTTATAATTGTTCACTGTGTTTTCTCATTTCACGCCTATACATTGTAAAATATTTTGTGATATTAAAATGGAATGGGGTGATAAAGAAAACCGAATCGCTGTGATTCTATAACCCAAAGTGGATATAGAGCCAAATACAATTTTTAATACTCTCCATACACTTGGTATAAGTCAAATGTTTGTATACCGGGCTATTGATAGGTACAATAAAACCTCTTCTGTTTGTGACAGAAAAATACGTGGCCGACCACAGTGTTCGTACAAAAAAGGCGATCAAAGAAGTAATGAGTAAGGGAAAGAAAACGAAAAAATCCTGTCGGAAAGCAAAAGATTTTATCTGGAGTGATGAAGATAGCACCTAGAATCATGTCGCGTATTTAAAAAGATAACCATATTACATTATATTCATTAGTTCTATTTATAGATTATACTAGCTGTAGAAACAAAAAATAAAAAAATACCCTACGGCTTATACTCAGACCTAATAAATGTACACCATTTCGGAAGAGTTCTAAAACAAACGCTGTGACACAAGATTTTTATATATTAGATATGATATAATCATTTTATTTTGAATATTAGTGTTAATTCATATCCATTTGAGCCAGTCTTGCACTAAGCACTCTAACACATAATGGACGTATTATTTTAACAATCATAATAGTTCTTTTGGTACAAAATTTAGACACAATATTGAAAATCATATTGTACACATGTAAATAAAAATATCTTTAGTAAAATATAATACGACGAGATGACCGACAACGTGGTGAAGACGGTGTGTACACTGGGTCACAGACACTTTCTGCCGACGAAATCAACGAAGCAGTCCAAGCTTACTTCCAAAGCCTTGGATCTGATACGGCGGAGGCGCAAATTGCTCGCTGCTCAAGCAGCTTCGCCATAACAGAAGGCTCTCTCCAAGAGGATACCAAAACTTATACGTCTAGATCTCCAGTGCTCAAATACGAGATAGATCACTACTCTCAATGAGCAGAATAGAGGGTGCAAAGTTTTTCAAAGACCGTGGGAGAGAAGCCTTCTTGCGAAACTAAAAAGGCGAATGGCAGAACCGTTTGCCCTCGTCTTCAGATCCGAGAAGAGGTCGAGAATTTTTGTGGACAGCTGTACTCGTCGAGCGCACGCAAGCCTGAGACTTGGGACACCGAAGATCCACGTGCGCCATTATTGCACCATTATTCGGAAGACATCCCGGACATCGAAGTAGATGAGATTAATGCGGCGCTCGGGCAGATTGAAAACAGGAGGGCCCCGGGGGATGATGGAGTTACGACTGAGCTCCTTAAAGCCGCATCGCGACCTGTCCCACCGTATATATATATATATATATATATATATATATATATCTTTTAATGTATGTTCGGGAATAACTTCGTCGTTTATGAACCGATTTTGATCATTCTTTTTTGTTGGAAAGGAGATATAATATAAGGAGGATCCCAAGTGTGGTACCATGATAAGAAAACCAGGATCGATAATGGAATCCCAGAGAAATCGAAGGAAACCCTCGAAAATCGTAGTGACGACTAGTGCGTTTGTTAATTTTTTCGTCTACTTACGTAGTATTACTTGTCGATGTAATTGAAGTCGGTAGTTTTCGTTTGCGAGCAAACACAATTATTTAGAAGAGTTTGCATTAATTATGTACAAATACTGAATTCACCTTAAACAAGTGAGCCCATGCCGGTGTTTGATTTCTTTCATTTAAATCGTGACTGGCCCCGACTGCGTCCTTATACTGTCCAAATATAGATGGTCTGGATTCTGGATATGCTAATTCTACTAATCCTAGACACACTTGTTTCAGAGTCCGACATAGTCCTCCTAGTTCGGAGAAATCAAATGCATGAATACGACCAGAAACTCCTGTGTTTGACTCGCTTGTTTCTAAAATAAAAATAACAATATAATAAGTGTTCTTATAATCTTACATTTCATAACTCTAAAAAAATATAATGACTACTTGGATATTATAATATTTTTTTGAACCTCATAACGAGATATTAAAAATAACAAAATATAATGTTTTGCATTGTATCAAAACAATATTGTGTTAAATGAAATGTTGTATGAAGAAGCAGTATGTGAATTTCCCTCTTCATATAAGAATAAAGCTTAACACTTTATTGTCGTCAAAAGTTTTTTTTTTTTTTTTTTTTATTTAAAGTTAACATCCACGGGCTCTAAAATGCCCATGCCTTTTGTTGAAAATCATCACCATCATCATCCCTTCAGCCTATCGCAGTCCACTGATGGACATAGGCCTCTACGAGTTCGCGCCAAAAATGGCAATAAATCATGTGTGTTGCCCATAGTCACCACGCTGGGCAGGCGGGTTGGTGACCGCAGTACTGGCTTTGTCGCACCGAAGACGCTGCTGCCCGTCTTCGGCCTGTGTATTTCACAGCCAGCAGTTGGATGGTTATCCCGCCGTCGGCTTTTTAAGTTCCAAAGTGGTAGATCTTTATTATCCCTTCGTCGCCTCTTACGACACCCACGGAAAGAGAGGAGGCGGCTATATTCTTTAGTGCCGTAACCACACAGCATAACGTTGAACATCATGCATAATAATAACACAGGCGATTTATTATTCGAACTATAAATCGACAGTCCTGTAACTGCCTAGTAAAGCTAGGATGTGGTTCGACGCTGACGGTATTTATTTTGCTTTTATTTTTTTTAATGTATGCATATACACACTCAACATGCACACAGACATACACACATACATTACATTACATACTTACACGTATACATTTATATAATTATTTATTCATTTCCACATATTACCTTATCCCTTACCTACAGGTTAGTGTACTTTCTATGTATATTACACACTCCACTGTGTCACTATTTCATAGGCCTGCACCCCACGTCTGCCCTTAGCACGTTGAGAAAAGCTCTTGCCAAGCGACCTGTCGCGCTTATAGATAGTTAGGTTGTGGATAGTTACGGTAATAGACACAGGTGTCAGTGTGTCTTGTCACTTGTACTACTGCATGAGACACTGTCGTGGATTCGTAGCCTTTCAGTCTTTATCTCGGCGATGACGACCTCACCGTAGGTTTGCCCTTGTGCTTCTGGTGGTTTGTTCTCTGGTGGTTTATGAAGGTAAAACTACTCTAGATTCTGGTAACTGTTGGACTGTATTTTTTTTTTTTTTGTGCGAAGTGTTTGCCGTAGGCATATATAGATACGCGTAAGTGATTACTAACAAACAAGAACACTACAAGCATCGCAACGCGTTGCCCACTCTATCAATAATCCCCCCAGGAGCTCTGGTCACCTTACTCATACACAGGAAGACAACACTGTTTGTAGGAGAAGGATCAGTTAAAGTTATTCCTATATAAAAGGGAAAATCACATATTGCTTCTTCATACAATGCTGTGTGTTTCAGAAAAGCACATAATAACGAATTAGCCACTTACCAATCATTTTTTCTTCTCCATTTGTATCTCTGAAGAATTCAGTATCATGCAATGTTCCGATTAACAGAGAAAACAGTGCACAGAAAACAGCCAATGGAGCTAACAGTCTATGTACTCCTATGACTGACGTTTCCGAGCCCATGCCTCTTGAAAGCGCAGACAGTAAAGGAGTTGCTGATCCACCAAATGAGGATTCATGTGTCATACTGCTTAACCACTGCCATAAGCCTCGTAGGAAGATTGGTTTAAATGCTAATGTGTACAGTAACCTTGAAACAGAAACAATATTTCGCAATTACATTTTTTAGTATTGTATGAAACTGTAAAATCCTATGTTACTAAAAGAATAATAACTGCACTATACTATGAACTGAACTTAACCTTCAGTAAATATTTCCTACACAAAAGAAGTAATGGAACATAAATTGTCCTATTGTGGGTGCTACATCAGGTATTTACAATAACAACCGAGGACCCACAATTTACCTAAGAAACACTGAGACTACAAACAATTAAGTGTCAAGATTACAACAAGCTTTATTTGAACTATTTATTTTTAATAGTTTACAGGCGTCAATTATTTATTTTTTATTGATTTGCAATATCAACACAAAAACTCACCTATATTTATGCAACGCCATCCTATGACTTAATAGTAAATTATGACATATTTTTGACATACTATCAAGGAACTCATCACTTAAATCACTTTCTGTTATCTGCGAACATGTAGTTAAAATGCATCGTTCTGGTTCATTTAACATTTCTATACACCTCGTGAGCAACATCTGTTCTCTGACCGATGTCGGGTTTGGTTCATCTTCAGTGTCACTGTCGTCACTGTTATCTGCTGCTGTTTCTTGACTGTACAACGAATCTTCATAATCATAAGTTATTTGCTTATTACATACATTAACTGTTAATTTGGCAATTACTTTTAAATATTCTATGACAATACGATTATGTGGCAGTCTTGTATTATCTATTTTTCGTATATCATTTGCTGTAAAGGATAAATATGATTTAATAGAATGAATTAAAAAAAAATACTAATAATTACTGCAATATTAACATAGTGCACATTTTAAGAGAACATTATTGATTCTCACATGCACAAACTGTACATTTCGTTCTTCAATTTTGTGTGGTTATGGTAGTTAGAATACAGCCACCTCCTCTCTTTCCGTGGGTGTCCTAAGAGGCGACTAAGGGATAACACAGTTCCACTAGCCCTGCGGTCACCAACCCGCCTGCCCAGCGTGGTGACTATGGCCAAAACACATGAGATTACGCCATTTTTGGCGCTAACTTGTGGAGGCCTAGGTTAAGCAGTGGACTGTATTAGGCTGAAGTGATGACATATGATTTTATAATAACATTTGGAAGTTTAAATTCTCATTCTACAAACCACAAATTGAAAGTACTATATCACCATGTGTGATTATAGACCTGTGTTATAAGTATATTTACATTGGTGCTTATCATTAACTTACCAAAGTCAGGTGGTTCCAGAGTCAACACTGAATGCAGTAGCCACGAATCATTTAACAATCTTCTAGAACTAAACTTATCGTCACTGAGACAACACAGCAATTGCAGAAATGGAAATTTTTTATTTGTATCCTGTGTAAACGCTGGCAACACATACATTTCAACTGGTTCGGGATATGGATTACAAAGAAATGATGCGGCGAATTCTGTCATCACTGTATCACTGAAACAAAAAAATATATATTTTATGTATGATAATTACAGATTAAAGATCATTTATAAATTAAGTCATACATAATTTACGGTTTGTACCTCTTCTCAAAATTGCAAACTATAAAACATTACAAAAAGGAAGATGTTACAAAATATAACATGGTAATATTTTACAAGTTAAGATTATATTAGCAATATTTGTATTTCTATTTAGAGCTAAAGCATATATTATAAACTACGACAAAGAAAAGCGTACGATTCTCCATAATCTTTGTAACATATTGTTTGATATTCTCATGGCTACTTGGGATATATTGAATCAATGACCCTTTATGTACAAGTTTTATCCCTTTTAATTAAAAAAAAGAAACAATAAAACCTTTTTTCAAATAATTAAAATAAAAAAAAACCCTTACTCATATTCTGCTATGTTTATATGACTAGTCAATTGAAGTGGCCTCTGTATCAGATCTAATAGCGCTCCACACAATGGAGTTGGTGGGTTTGGAGATGGTCCATACAATGGTGGAGTTTTTCGACATAACAGTTGCTGTAGATCTTTAAAATAGCCTGGAAATATATTTATGTTACATGTATCTATCATATATAATTTTGAATACAATACAAGGAAATTGATATGTTATTAGAAATCACTTATTCATAAGTTAAAGAATAACTATTATACAAGAGATGGAAAGTGTGAGAGTAATATTGAAAGAAGAGTGAATGCAGGAAACAGGGTGAATGGGGCTTTGCACTCCTTTATGAGCAGTCGGAGGGTGTCTAACAAGGCTCGTTTGCCTGTGCATGAGGGAGTGTTGTTTCCGACACTCATGTATGGAAGTGAAAGTTGGGTATGGCAGAAGAAACATGAAAGCAGAATAAATACAGTTGAGATGAAAGCGTGAAGAAGTATGATAGCAGTTAAACTGAGTGACAGGATAAGAAATAGTGAGATAAGGAAACGTTGTAGTCTGAAAGAAGATGTAGTGACAAAAATTGAGAAAGGTATGCTCCATGCTGGCCATGTCGAGAGAATGAGTGAAGAACGATTGACGAAAAAAGTGTATAAGGCGAGTGTGAATGGAAGGGTTGGAAGGGGTAGACCTAGGCGGACGTTCCGACCCAGGCCCTCGAAGCCTAGACCCAGACTTAGGTCTGGGGCCCCAAGGAGAGGAGTTGCTGGACCTCTACTGGGCGCGTCCCCAGGTGGCGGATAGAGGATGCCACTCGCAGTTTAACCGCCGCGGGTGGTGGGGTCTTGGGACCCTCGTGGACCAAAACCAGACGATGCACTCCGGGTACTACTCTGGTTCTCGGAGTGGACTTGTGAGCGCAGGTGTGTTGGTACGGAGGTGCGGCGGTGTGTGGCGCTGAAACGGCGCGGAGACGTGGGGGTTGGGTTTTCCTTCCCCCACGCGGCGGACGGGGTGGGCGGGTTCGCTCACCCGCTCTAAGGCGCGCAAGCGCATGCCGCGGGGTAGCGCTGAGCGCCCTGCAGTTTCTGCGGGGCTGCTAGGTGCGGCCCGGTGGCCGAGGAAGGGCTGGACCTCACGGTCGCCCGGACTATATAAAACTAGGTGGGCAAACAGGCGTATGGCTTACCTGGTGGTAAGCAATTACAGACGTCTGCAACACTAAAAGCATCGCAGCGCGTTGCCGATCCTATTCCCAATTCCCCTAGGTGCTCTGGTCACCTTACTCACCAACAGGAACACAATACTGCTTGAAAGCAGTATTATTTAGCTGTGATTATCTGTAAGGTCAAGGTAATACCTGCTGCTCCATATTTTTAACAGGAAATTTCATGCTGTGCCCTACCTCAGTTTAACCTAACCTCATTCAAAGTGCAAATAATCAAAAAAATTAATAGTGTTACATAAAAGTACAGGTTGATATTGTTAACAGATTGCTTGATAGCCTAATTTTAAGATTAAAATACATATATAAATAGACAAAATAAAAAAATTTACCCCTCTTTATTAAGTACAAAAATGTTGCTCCAATATTTTTAATAGCATCATCATAGCACATTGACATCTCATTACTCAAAGAAGTGAAAACTTCAAACATTCTAAGAGGTACTGCCAAAGGAACCTGTAAGATTTCAACATTTTATAATATGACGCCGCATTTGCGCAACGGTCACAGCACTGGTTTGAACTGTTGCGCTGGCGGTTGCGGTTTTCGATCCCCACACATGACAAACATTTGTATTGCCTATACAGATGTTTGCCATGATCTGGGTGTTTCTTCAGTTCTTGTGGGTCTCTCCACCGTGCCTCGGAGAGCACGTTAAGCCGTTTTTCCCGGTTGTTATCATGTACACCATAGATATAGCAATTGTTAGCTGTTATTCTTAGCTCTGATCCTTCTCCTAGATGGGAAAAGAGGCCTATGCCCAGCAGTGTGATATTACTAGCATAATTTACAATTAGGGACACAACAGTTAATTTATAATTTTATTCAGATTTACGGGCTTGCTCCTTTTTGATATAATTATATTCTATAGACTTTTAAGAGTTTATTATGTTACCTTAAAGTTATTACAACTTATAAAATTTAAATTTATAAAATTATTAAAGTAAGACACAGTGCAGGTCAGTCGTGTGGTCTTAAGCAAACTCATTTTTTATTTTAAATTGTATATAATAAATACATACATATATAACTGGTACTACTACTATAATAAGTAATATATATATATATAATGCTATAACGGTAAAAAAACAAATAAACTTACTTCACTATCATCTCTTAATAAACATAAGAGCAAGGCCAGAAGCCTTCTAATTTGTATTAGAGATCCCTCATTTTGTAACAGTTTGTTCTTTTGCTTAAGCAAGTGTTGTGATAAGGATACCTGAAAATTAAACATTATTTCTTAAAATCATAAAAAAAAATAACAAAATATCAAATTACATTACATAATTGTTAGCTCTGATTTATAAAAGAACACTGAATATAATATTTTTTTAAGGTAAAACAATAAGGTAATCTTAAAGAATTAAATGAATAAATATGGTTAAAATACTCAGTCCTGTGCTCCTAAGATAGACAATTTAAAGCTGTGACAAATACGTGTGATGTTGCATTTACTTATATTATGTTTATGGGTTGACCAAAATATCAAGTAAATATTGAAAGTTTAAACTTATTAAAACAATTCATACCAATCGCGCACGATCCTTTTTATCATCATAAAAGAATAGTATCTTTGCCAAAAGCAATATAGTCAAAGATTGATCAGCAATGTTAGCTTTAGAAAAGATAACATCGAACTCATCTCTTTCATTCTGCTTATAGTGCTTTCGTGTTAGATAGCTGCGTACGTATGCCTGTATTTTTATTGTACTATGTAGCCGTTTTCTATGTTCCTGTAAGAAAAAAAATAAGTTTTGAAAAGTCAGTTTTAATGTAGTAAAAAAAATAAAAATAAAAACGAGATAAAGCTTTAGATTAAGAACCATCGAATTATGGGATTGGGGGGGAAAGGTTGGGGCATTACCCTCGGTATCACTGCCACCCTTCGGAACCCCATGGTTATGAAGATATTATGGAGATATCCATGGTTAAGGTTTTGAGATTAGAAGAATCCCGAAGTTTTCACACGTTATTTTCACATTTCGCACGTTAGTTTCACATTTTGCACGTTATTTTCACATTTCGCACGTTATATTAATTAGTTATATCTATTTAAAACAACTAAATATAATTTATATATATTTTATATCCATGCATATTGATATATATACCAGTGTCTCACTCTTTTTTATTAATTTTCAGTGTATTAAGAATGGCACACTCAATTATGACCTGAAAGGCTACAGATAAAAACATGGATGATAAATTAAAGATTACACTTCTTGAACTGAAATCCTTACAAAATCTCTGTGAATAGTTGATTAGAGAGAGAGAGGATTTTGAGGTAGAAATGGCAAAAAAATATTAAAAGAAATTCGGATTAAAAAGCAGAACTTGTTGTGCTACATAATAAATATTTAGAGGTGGAGCTACAGCGTGACCAGCTGTAGAAAGCGGTGTCCTCACTCAACCAATGTAACGATGAACATGAGAAAGCTCTTAGTCGCATCAGAGAACTGGAAGAAAGTCTCTATGAAGCCAGTATCTCTTCACCTGAGCAAATTAGTCCTGTGAAATTGGTTGAGTGTGGTTCAAAAAATCAAAATCAAAATCAAAAATAGGTTTATTCAAATAGGCTCCAAGAGCACTTTCGAATCGTCATTTTACAAATTAAAACTTTAAAAATTAATTATTATTTTTGTAAAAGTGAAGCTACCACCGATTCGGAATGTAGATTCTGCAGAGAAGAATCGGCAAGAAACTCCGCAGTTACTCTTTTGAAAATAATATATAAACTGTGTTTTAGAACAAAATTAGAAACATGTTGCATGAAATACAGCGTCACTAATTTCACACATCTTTATCAACTATGTAATCCTGCACCGAGTAATAAGCTTTATCTATTATTATTTTTTTTTAATAAAAACTTTAAATTTATGTTGAGACAATTCCAAAATCGTTTGTGGTATTTTATTATACATGCGAATACCATGACCCAGAAAGGAAACGTTTACTTTGCGCAGTCGAGAACTTGGAGTTACAATTTTGTTATTCCGTCTCGTGTTTACAATGCGATTATTACTATTTATTTCAAAACAATGAATATTTTGGTGGATATACATGATATTGTTATAAATATACTGCGACGCGATCGTTAATATGTCCACCTTTTGGAAAACATCCCGTAGGGAGACTCGAGCTCCAAGATCGTAAATGCCGCGAATAGCTTTTTTTTGCAAGATAAATATAGTCTCAATATCTGCAGCTTTACCCCACAGTAACAGGCCGGAATTCCACTGAAGTTTTGAGTCCAAATGTATCCCTAAGAAAACTGTAGTATCATTAACAATAAGCCTCTCTTTATTTATTATAAAATTATAATTTGGATGCTTAACATTAGGTAACGAAAACATAACGCACTTGGTTTTTTTGGCGTTCAAAACCAAGTTGTTTATTTTAAACCAATCTTGAATTCGCGACAAAGAAGCGTTCACGTCATCATAATTTACTTTTTTCCTATCAACTTTAAATATTAGAGAAGTGTCATCTGCAAATAGCACTATATCACAAATATATTTAACATAAAATGGCAGATCATTTATATATATTAAGAAAAGAAATGTACCTAGGATCGACCCCTGTGCAACGCCCATTTTTAGCACAGATCCAGAAGACTTCGTTCCGTTTATTTAGACGTGTTGAATTCTATTAGATAGATATGAAGCAATTAGATTAAGAGCTTTACCATTAACGCCGCAATACTCAAGTTTACTTAATAAGATCCCGTGGTCCACGCAATCGAATGCCTTTGATAGGTCACAAAATGTACCAATAGCTTTTTGTGATCTTTCCCAGGCTTTTTCATATATGTTTGAGTAGTGCCACACCAGCATCTGTCGTAGAGCGACATCTAGTGAAACCATATTGTTCACTATGAAAAATTCAAAAAAGTTGGTTGACAAAAATTTATGAAAAAAAGTTGATTTAGCATAATTTTTTCAAATGTTTTACTTAAGGACGGTAGGATTGAAATGGGTCTATAATTACGGGGATCACTTCGACTTCCCTTTTTAAAAAGTGGTTAAACTTTACTACATTTTAGCAAATCTGGAAAAGACCCCACTTTAATAGCATTGTTAAAAATTAAAGCTAAGTACGGAGCGAGGTCATCAATGATAGAACTAATTAATTTAACTGAAATGCCCCACAGATCATTTGTTTTTTTAATATTAAGACTCTTAAAGGCTTTTAAAATATCTAAAGAATCAACTTGCGAGAATGAAAAATCAACATTACATTTGCTTACGTTATTTTTAAGAAGTTGGGTAGAATTAAGAAGTTAAGTCAATGGGTATTTTATCGAAAAAGGCTTCAAAGACATTAGCCAACTTGTTATCCGAGCTTACAACAGCACCATTTATATTTAATTCGATTGGTATAGTTTGCTTATTACGTTTCCCACTGATACTATTAATTATATTTCATGTGCATTTAATTTTATCATCAGAATTAAAGAATATTCTTTTACATAATTCAAAAATCTAGTCTCCTGCTTCCATTGCTTCATACTGTACAGTTCGTACAACCTATTTCTACTCTTCAGAGGCCCATTCACTAAATTTTAAGTTTACATTTACATCGAAAGTTTTAAGTTTAAAAATGTTATAGAATTCATCTAAAATTAATTTAAAAACTGAATTATAGATTACATCTGGATCCTGTGCCATCATATCTACTTTACATATTTTTTGCGCTACAATATCCCTAAAACTATTCGTTCTCTTTACCGTTATTGGTCTACATGTAATTCTTCGAGAATTTATGTTAATTTTCTCATTAAGAGAAATTTTTTGACCGCAGTGATCGGAAGTTAAAACAGTTATAACAGATTTATTGTGAATTTCAATATTACTAAATACGTTATCTATACAAGTAGAAGATGTCTTAGTGACTCGAGTTGGTTCACAATATCTGTGTATTAAATTAAAAGAGTTAAACAAATTAATTAATCTACTTCTAATCATTGTGTCCTTTAATATGTCTACATTAAAATTACCACACACTAAAACATATTTAGAGCTTTTAAACAACTTCTTAAGTGTCTTCCATTACTGTCTTAAATACTGTTAAATCACCTACGGGGGGCCGGTATACGCAAAGTATAATGTAACGCTGTAATTCTACACAAGACAACTCTACAGTTCGCTCGACAGAAAGTGCTGCAACATCTTTACGAGATTTATGAGCTATATCATTACGCACCAATATTAGTGAACCTCCGCGAATAGCATTCTCTCTAATGAACGAACTTGACAAACTAAAATTCGGAATATTAAATATTTCATAATTTTTCAGCCCAATGTTCAGAAATACAAAATATATGAATTTTATAAATGTCAGATAATAATTCTATTTCATGCTCCTTGCCACCTATGTCCTGTATATTTTGATGAATTATATTTATGCAACAGGGCTTAGGTTTTGTCTGTTTAGTTAGTTTAAATTAGCATTTTTTATATCAATAGAGATATTATTTAAATTAGAATTTGTTTTACAATTATTATAATTAAATAAATGATTTATATTATATGTTAATAAGTCTGTTATTTGCTTTTTACATATTAATGACAAGTACATTACATTATTTGTTAATTTAAATCTAGAGTTGAATTTATTAATATCAAACAGGGTTCTGGTTCTAATTTGAGAAATGAACCTATTGTTGCGGATCGTGTTGTTAGCGATCAAAGTAATATTGTAAATTACAATTTGTAATAATTAAATCACATACCTAATAAATTTAAATTTTATCATAAAAACTAATAAAAGAATTGGAAATATAAAAATGTTTCAATTAAAATAAATAAATTAAAACAGGAATGTTCGCATCTAGACAACTTAAAACAAAGCCAGCGGATGTATGACAGTAACACGCAGAAACTGCAATATGAAATAGATTTTAAAGTCACTTAAGGAAATAAATGATATATATATATATGTATATATGAGTCCTCTTAATCCACACACACACATATATATATGAGTCTTCTAAAGAACAATCTCGGGAACGTATATTATCCATAAGTGATCCAACGAAAATAATCACAAGTAATAATAATAAGATCTCACCAACGAATTGTCATAACAGCAATTAAAAAAGGGCCTTTAAGATCCGGTGACACAAAACTTGGCTATTATATACATTACAGGTAGATTTTTTTTATGGGAGGTTAAATTTTTGTTATTTCTGACTCTACCTGATTTCGGTGCTACGGGAAGTGTACTCATGCTCCATTCTGCGACTATCACGCGTTATTTTCGAACAAATTTACGTAAAAACGATCTTTATTGCAAGATCAAAATACGATACGAACTGATCTTTAACGACTGAAAAATAGACACTTTTAAACAAAATAACGCATCAGACATAATATTCTAATAAAATTAGTAACATTGCGTGCTAGACTATAGGTATAGAAATTCGAAAAATACCCAAAACCGAATCGGAACACCCCACTGTCCACGTGGTCTTGGTCTGCCCTACCCCTAGTGTTTTTTTAATCCGGAGGCGCGGAGGGAGGGCAGCCCTCGCCCGCAGCGCCGGAGCCAAGCGTTACTCTAACCTTAAAGGTGGTAGGTTAATTTTTTCCGATTTAAAAATTGAACCTCAAAACTTCAACCACGATATCTCTGTAACAACGGGGTTTACACGAAAATAGTTGTCCGGGGGGGAGAAAGTAGATAAAGAAAAGGGATATTGTAGCGCAAGTGGGTCCCTTTCTTTTTTTAATATACAGTCAAAAAAATGTCACCCTTTTAATGCATCCTTGAAGAAAAACCGGCTTTTTTTGCTAAGTTACCTGATTATTTATGGTACATGCTACATACCGATCAAAAGAGTATTCATTTAAGAAGTTTATGAAAACATTTTAAAATCCCAAACTTCATATTTTTTTATTACTTTTACCTTCTAAAGTTGAAGTTACATTTTTTTCTTTTCGATTTCTGGAAGTTTAACACGTTCTTATTATTTCTTTTTAAATTGTTTGTATGAAATTATGATTAAATATGAATGAGACAAGGCTAGACTAAACAGTTAAATCATTTTTTTGACATTTCAATTATTAATAACAAAATATTAAAGATTTTATCAAAAAATGGGGATTTTCTAGAAAAAAAAAAGCAAAAAGAGGATTACTCGTTAAACTTGGGGCAAAATGTTATTTAATTAGGCGCAACAAGTAGCCAACACCATCACCTATCCACCTTTTTCCTGTGGCTACTTACCCTCCAAACATCCTGTATATAAATGATCTGCCATTTTATGTTAAGTATATTTGTGATATAGTGCTATTTGCAGATGTCACATCTCTTATATTTAAAGTTGATATGCAAAAAGTAAATTATAATGACGTGAACACTTCTTTGTCACAAAGTCAAGATTGGTTTAAAATAATTGTATTTGCTCGCAATCGAAAAAAACCGACTTCAATTACATCGACAAGTAATACAACGTAGGTAGACGAAAAAATAGTCAAGTAAACACGCGTTATCAAAGATTACTCAAAAAGTTGTTATCCGATCTCGATGAAATTTAAATGTGACCACATGATAAACATCAGCTTTTGATTATATTAAAAATCATCAAAATCGATACACCCACCAGTAAAAAGTTATGCGGTATAATACAACGTAAGTCGACGAAAAAATAGTCAAGTAAATCGTTATCGTAATCGTAATCATTATCAGATATAACTCGAAAAATGGTTTTTAGATCTCAAATAAATTTAAATGGGACCAAATAACACACACGATCTTTCGATTAAAAAATTTTTTGTCGAAATCGATCCACCCAGTCAAAAGTTATAAATTAATAGATAAAGATTATTATTCGGTGCAGGAATACATAGTTGATAAAGATGTGTGGACTTAGTGACGCTGTATTTTATGCAACATGTTAGTAATTTTGTACTAAAACACAGTTTATATATTATTTATCAAAAGAGTAACTGTGGAGTTTCTTACCGATTTTTCTCTGCAGAAGCTACATTCCGAATCTGTGGTATCTTTACTTTTACAAAAACAAAAATTTAGTTTAAAGTTTTAATTTGTAAAATGACGATTCAAAACTGCTCTTGGGGCCTATTTGAATAAAGCTGTTATTGATTTTGATAGTGGTGTGCTCCGGTTCGGTTTTGGGACAAAGAATTGTTTTAATATATATAAATAGTTTATTGAAATAAATTTAGTTTTTATGCTAACTACAAACTTTTTTTGCATATACATATTTGATAGCTTTTAGTAAGTGTTCATAAGGATCTAATCTAATTTTGAGCTTAAAATCGAATAAATGTAATTAAAATATAATAATCTCTAATCTAATTTTGAGCTATCTAAGGTTAGATTATTATTTTTTTTTATAATTTAATTCATGTCATGTTTTTCACTTCAATATATTTTTATATTTACTTATTTAAAATGAAATGAAATATTGAATATTTTTCATATATGACAGTAAATAAGTAAAAATAAAATATATTTAAGTAAATAACGTAACATGAAATAAGGCTGTATGGTCTTAGATCTTTGCCTTTTACAGTTATTTAGACAAAAACAATGCATTTTATGCTTACCTTGCTTTGGAGCGATACGCTAAGTGGCGCGCCATTTTTTTAAAGCATCTATCTCTCTTTAAAGATCTGTCGTTAAACATCAATTGTATTGTTTGGTAAAATAAACATATGAAAACATTAAAATAACATGTGAAATATGAAAGTAACGTGCGAAATGTGAAAATAACATGTGAAAGCTATGGAACGGAGCATGCGTAATTTATCGTTTGTTGATCTTGCAGTTGAGACTGGTTTTACGTACTCCTGTTTGAAAATAACTTGTTAAAGCTGCGGAGCGGAGCATGAGTGGCACTTCACGCAGCACCGGAGCTAAGGTGGAGTCAGACGCGGAGCTCGAAGGTATAATAATAGCTTTTAATTCTTCTTCTTATCTCAAAACTCCTAAAGAAGAAGACGAAGGGTGGCAGTGTTAACTAGTGTAGTTCCCCCTCCACCCCCAAAAACCCCATAATTCGATGGTTCTTAATCTAAAGCCTAGTCAAAAACAAATTAGGTAAAGAGTAATATCTCTATAGAATTGTTAATTATAACTAATGGAACTAACCTCACGCTTTTGTCTTTGTTGTTGTGACTGAAGAATAAGTGATTCTCTGTCAGTTTTGCGTTGAGCACTAGCTCCTGCTAGATTTTGCTTTGGTTTTCGTCTAAAATCTCCCTCGAACGAGTACATTACTGTAATTTAGTAAATAAATATCAGCTGAATATTATTTTTGACATTATTGCAATATAATAATGTCACGTGTATATATATACTTACTTATAGTTTATTGTAAACACATTAAAAAACGTTTTTATCACATGCTCTTTAACAATTTGCACTCAATTGTAGTTCAATTCAATTTTATGTCATATTATGTTTTGTTCAAACAAATTCATTACACAAGCAAACAAAATTCCATCTAAATCATCAAAATGATACTGTACTTTTCAGATTCTTCAAATCGAAATATACCATAGATAATTTATAAACTTTAATAAACAATTAAAAAATGCTCACTCAAATTGACAAAAGAAAAATTACGATTAGAAATTACAAATTATTTCGTTGTGAAGACAATTGTTTATCATAAACAAGTTAAAGCTCAAATAAAAGATTTATATCCACTGTAGCCCGTGGTTGTAATTTGTTCGTGATTGATTTATAAAAGTCTATTCAAAAAAATAAAATAAAACAACTAATTTCTACTAATTGCTTTCAAATCTTTAAAAACATTCTTATCCTTAAATAAGTACGACATTTAATATTGTTTGATTTACAACTTTAATATATTACCGTTTTTTATTTCAAATTATCGGTTTTAAAAATGGCGACATTTTGTTATGACTCAACGGTCACGTGATCATTTAAGCTTGGGTTTACAGGTTGTAAAACTCGCAAAGATACCTATAAAGAGATCTACGCTTGCCGCCCTTAGTTGGCTTATACGAAGGAAAATTTGTGTATTTATTTTTGTTGTGACTGAAAAAGCATTACAAAATGTCATCTAAATCAAAAAAGACTGTAACATCTTCAACCAATATAAGTGTTGTGTCTTCAGTGCAAAGCCCTCCTCAGTCGAGCACTCCTGTTGGTAGCCGCCCTTCTAGTTCTGCCGGCCGGCCAAGCAGCCCTTTGAGTCCTACGAGACATACGCGTCTACAGGAGAAAGATGCTTTACAAAATCTTAATGACCGCCTCGCGGCTTATATTGATAAAGTTCGTCAACTTGAAAGTGAAAACTCTGGCCTGCGTCGAGAGATTCAAACTACACAGGAGGTGGTCACACGCGAGGTATCCAATATAAAGGGAATGTACGAGCATGAGCTTCAAGACGCCAGAAAATTATTAGATGATACATCTAGAGAGAAGGCTAAATTGGAAATCGATTTGAAGAGGTTGTACGAGGAAAACGATGACCTTAAGAAACGGTATGATTAATCATATTTTATATAATTGTTTCATTCAAAAATATACAGAAATATAATTTGATGTAAAAAGATGTGCTAAGTCAACTTTTGATATATTTTAAGAATTTCTTCCGGCTAACCTTAGCATAGTTTACGTCATCGACGTCGTTTCGGATCGAGCACGGAATGACGATCGTTGCGCGACCTCGCCTTTACGACATAGTGACATCATACTTCAATATAACAATACTGTATATATTTATATCATTAACTATTATATACAACTAATGTTAGCTTGCTTTGCCAATTACAGCTCAGAAAGCAGTTAAATTTGTTTGTAAACAATTGTTTAAAAAAAATAGGAGTCATCATTATACTTTATATGTGTAAATAAATAAATGTAGATATTTTTGTTATTTGTTATTTTTTTTTAATGCTTACTTCAGGCGCAATGACCCAATTTTAAATCTATTAAAGCCAAGGTAATAGTCCAATTTTATGATGACTCCAATTTGGAGAAATGGTTGTTTTTAAGTTATAATGAAATCTGGGGGCAGCCACATATTTTGACTAAGATGTAGAGTTTGTGAAGTTAGGGCTTGTAGAGTTAGAGCGTGTAGAGTTAAAAGCTTGGCTCTACATGAGATCTGATAACTTTTAGACAGTGCGAGCCATATGATCTCGTCTTGCCAACATTTTACATGAAAATGTTTTTGGTGGGATTAATTAAAAAACTTTCATAGGATCATATTATTTTCTACTTGATTTGTTGTATTAGCATAGGAAATATTTTTATATTAGGTGATATACTATTTCATTAACCATTGAGTATTATTTTATTTTTTATACAGTTGTGTATGAATAATTTTAAGCATCTTGTTTTCAGATTCAGTTTTCATTCAAAGACAATTACAGTTGTCTAAAGTTTAAGCTCTTTAAACAATTTGTTTCTTATAACTTTCTCATAATATATTTAATCTATTCCATATATGAAAATAATTGTGTTTGCTCACAAACGAAAAAAAACCGACTTCAATTACATCGACAAGTAATACAACGTAGATCGAAGAAAAAATAGTCAAGCAACTACGCGTTTTCAAAGATTACTCAAAAAGTAGTTATTATATCTCGATAAAATTTATATGTGACCACATGATAAACATCAGCTTTCGATTAAAGTAAAAATTATCAAAATCGGTACACCCAGTAAATAGTTATTGCGGATTTTCGAGAGTTTCCCTCGATTTATCTGGGATCCCATCATCAGATCCTGGTTTCCGTATCATGGTACCAAACTAGGGATATCCTCTTTCCAACAAAAAAAGAATTATCAAAATCGGTACATCCAGTAGAAAGTTATGCGGTATAATACAACGTAGGTCGACGAAAAAAGCGTCAAGTAAAAACGCATTATTAGATATAGCTCGAAAAGTAGTTGTTAGATCTCATATAAATTTAAATGGGACCAATTGGCACACACCACCTTTCGATTAAAACAAAATTTGTCGAAATCGGTCCACCCGGTCAAAAGTTCTGATGTAACATACATAAAAAAAAAAAAAAAAAAATACAGTCGAATTGAGAACCTCCTCCTTTTTTGGAAGTCGGTTAAAAAAATACTTTTATTTTTGTATAATAATGTTTACAAAAAAAAATAAAAAATGCTAGTATAACTTTCTCTGAAAAAAATTCTTATACAAATTGTCACTAAATACCTAATAGATTGTAATCTACTTTAGTGTTTATCTGTAGAACTGAGACTTAACATAATCATCTCCACTATAAATATCAACAATCCATCCTAGCTCACATAGTAGCTTTTTTGCTGTGGTAATCTAATATATAAAATTCTTGTGTCGCGGTGTTTGTAGTTAAACTCCTCCGAAACGGCTTGACCGATTCTCATGAAATTTTATGTGCATATTGGAAAAGTCTGAGAATCGAACAACATCTATTTTCATCCCCCTAAATGTTAAGGGTAGTCCACCACTCAATTTTTTTTTTAATTTTTAGATAAATTACTTATTTTTTATTTTTATGATGCAACATTAAAAAAATACATACAACCTTAATTTTTTACCCTTCTACTACCGACCCCTATTTTTAAATAGTGTTTAGCGTCAAGATAACGTTTGCCGAGTCAGCTAGTATACTACATGGGACAACTTAGTTAGAATTATTTGTAATATTCTTATGTATATAATTTCAAGATAACTGGCCAGACTTACCAGACTAACTGGCCTCGTTCTATTGCACAGATATTTGTGTGATCAAGGAAACCAAACTTCTATTTGATGTATAACATTTCTATTCATACTTGGCAAGTATCCTATCAAAGGAGTCTGAGGGCATGTAAACAATTTTGATTATGAACCAGCTAAGCCTTATAATTTCACTTGCTTAATAGCTTGACAGTGCAATACCCATCACTTACTCGTAGCGACGACGGAACAAACAAAATAAAGTCTATCTCTTTCTATTTTGTTTATTTGCTATCTGCTACACAGCTCTTGGCTATGGACAAGCAAGGTCAAATGAGACTACAGATGGGTTTGAAAAATTCGGTCAGCCCTTTGAGTTTGCAGCTATTTATTTTTATTTCATTCTGTGTCCTAAAACAAAACATAGAATAAATAAATATACATTCAAGAATAACTAATTGGTCATTTAGATAGTATAAGTATATAAGATTTAATACTTTTTAAATAGTGATTATCAGAATGTAAATTTATTTTACATTTTAAAATTTTGTGGAAGTAAAAAAGGCTACAAAACCCTGCATAAGCAAATGACTTGACATTAGGTGTGTTTACATCTGGTATCTCCTTTTGTTGATCACACTATAGTATTGATGTACATTTTTGTCACATTTACGTGTCCAAATATCATCCCGTGATTAAATGTATTTTTATTACCGGTACTATAGTGATTAGCATGTATGAAACGTAAAAAATAGTGACATCTGTTTGATTAACAATAATATGAGGTCACTCTTACCTTGACTGACCTATGTTGACACTGAGGACTTGATACCTGCCCCAATGAATGTTTTACGCCTACGGAGTCCCAAGTTTATTAAGTTGCAGTTTGATCATTTATTTAAAATAAAAATAAAACGAAATTATTAATATTTTTAATGTTGTTGTACATTTTTATAACTTATGATTTTATTTAACTTTGTTGTAAACATATTCTTTGCATTGGCCTTTAGTGAAATGTTTAAAGTTAACCAAAAAACAATCGAAAATCAAAGTTGGTGTAAAATACTTTTAAATAAATGACTTGTCGTAATAGCTAATTAAACGTAATATTTTAATATAATTAATTTGATGAAATTTTTAAATTGTAAGTATAATTTTAAGAAATAAGTATGGCTTCCTTTTAGTGTTAGTAATAAACACTACGTTACATAAACATATCATCACTTCAGCCTATCGCAGTCCGCTGCTGGACATAGAACTTCACAAGTTCGCGCCAAAAATGCCGTGAACTCGTGTATTGCCCATAATCACCACGCTGGGCAGGCGGCATGGTGACTGCAAGGCTGGCTTTTTCGCACCGAAGACATATAGTTAAAATATTACCGAAGACATAGTTATATAGTTAAAAAATTTAACAGTAGTATATCTAAAGCCTATCGTTTTATTATTCAGAAATATAATTTTATTGTTTAACTTTATTTCTGTAGTTTGCGTTAATGGCTTGATTATGCGAGTATGCGATATTTGCTTCGCAGATGACGTAAGCATTGTTAAAATAACCGTGACTTAAAATGCCTTCACGAAAAACGTATGAGATTTTTAAATTCACAGGCCGTTGACAATACTGAGTGTGTTTTAATGATTTAAACTATTTATAACGTTTAATATTTACAAAGATATTTTATGTTCCGATAAAACACATTTAAAAAAACCAAAGTTCTAATTTGCCTCGTTCAAGGAAAGTTCCGTACCACTGTGAGTACCATAAACGTAACATAAAGTAGTATGTATGTAGTTAGTACTACAGAATCAAAAGTACGTTTACTAAGGGATATTTTGTGAAAATTTCAATCGTACTCAATAATTCGTTGATATCTTGGAAAGTAAGTCTGTATCAAATCGTATCGTAATAAAAATTATTAGAATTCGTTAAAGCATAGTTTTTATTTTGTTTTATAAATAAGTAATAACATTTAAACGATATATAACTATAATACATATCTACGTTATTATAGATAGATAGTGTTATTGATGTAATCTTTTGCTTAGTTACATCCCCCACAGTGCGGGTAATCATCGCTGATAAAATAGTTATACCCAAAAATAAAATAACACAGATGTCTTCTTTTCCATGTAAATGTCTTTCTGATGTTTTAATTTAGTAAAATCGTACGATTTACTCACATTCCTTGAATTAGCTTTTTATCCCTGTTGTAGTCTTAATAGATATGATATTCAGTATTTGACAGTAAATAACTCGAGCGTTATGTCATTTTCTGTCATGTTAGCTCGAAACGACCTTCGATCAGGTTACACTATTTGTAAAGCTTATAATGTCAATAACAATCGCATCTTTATTGATGCCGTTACTATCAAATAGCTTATGACCCATTATAAACAGCTAACCATATTCTAAAAAACTTTGTTAAGAACGAGGAAACAAAGTTATTGTAGAAACATGGTTTAATGAATCGCAAATTTTACTTCAGTCGTGTGATCTTAAAGCATATGTTTTTTCTGGTAAAAGAATGTTCAAAATCGGTTCTGTAGTTCAGAGATACAAGCTTTGCCTCCTTATAATTATAATATTAGTAGCTACAGTTGTAATTCATTTGAAAGTGACAATAATATTTGATAATTCAATCTTATCAAACTGTATTATGATGACAATAAATTGTAAAATTTTTGCGCTTTTACATAATATAGGTACCCAATCAAAGTTAAAATATTTTTAATAAGACAGGGCCAACGTCGTCTTTGATGTATGGATAATTAGGTAGTTACAATAATGTTCATTGTCGTAGGTTGATTCGATTACGTTTTTCATACTTTAAAAATACACGTTAAAGTGTCTTCCTATATTGGTAGTCATGTCCGAAATAATGGCTATATCATGGCTATTTTAGCGCATTTATTTGACAACGTACTCGAGGCCCACGGGCACGCTATCTACTTACGCAAACAACTGAGTAGATGCGAAATATTGACTCCCAGCAATAAATTGACATGAAAATACCTGAAATAATGATTTAATTCTTTTTTAAAAATAAAAATATAGATTCTGTACGTGACTTGTAATAATAAATAATAAAAAGAGGTCATGCGTTAATATATCTTTCACCATTTGTATCAAGGTATTCTTATGTGTGTCAAGATCACCGTTTACGACTACTCTTGCTTAGTTTGTTTTATTTATAATCATTATTTATTTTGTTCAGTTTGGACAAGAAGACCAAGGATTGTCAGCAGGCAGAAAATTTGGCGCGCCACTACGAGACGCGTTTCACGGAAGAAAGTAATAAGTACAATACTGCCCTTGCCGACAAGAAGAAGGCTCAAGATGAGGCCAGGGTTGGTATTAATTTCAAAATAATGGTTGACTTATAATTTAACATGCGACATTTTAAATTAATTTGACAACAACTATCAGTAAAGGTGACGAAAACCGGTTTTGTTGTACTGTTACAATGAGTCAATACCAAGTGCGATAAAATGTATTTAAAAATTCCCTATTCAGACTTCGAATTTTTGCATAATGTCTTAGTCAGTGAAAGTCTATTACATCTAATAATATGTAACTCACATAGGTACTTATATTTAAAGTAATTATCTGTTGTTTTAAAACATATATATATATATAAAGTTCGCAAAACAATTATGTAATCAAGAGATTCTTTACTATATTTAATTTTTGCATGGTTACGGCATTAAAGAATATAGCCACCCCCTCTCTTCCCGTGGGTGTCGTAAGAGGCGACTAAGGGACAACACAGTTCTACTACCACCTTAGAACTTATAAAGCCGACCAATGACGGGATAATCATTCAACTGCTGGCTTTGAAATACACAGACCGAAGACGAACAGCAGCGTCTTCGGTGCGACAAAACCAGCCCTGCGGTCACCAACCCGCCTGCCCAGCGTAAGGACTATGGGCAACACACATGAGTTCACGCCATTTTCGGCGCGAACTCGTGAAGGCCTACGTCCAGCAGTGGACTGCAATAGGCTGAAATTATGACAATTTAATTTTTGCTCCTAGGAACTCGCTAAAGAGTTGGAGAAACTACGTAAAGTATACGCGGATACTCGCAAGACTCTCGAAGAGGAGATGCTTTGCCGCATCGACATGGAGAACACAGTACAGAGCCTCCGCGAGGAGTTGTCCTTTAAGGACCAAGTTTTCCAGCAGGAGTTACAAGAGACGCGTACAAGGCGCCAGGTGGAGATCTCGGAAATTGGTAAGAATATAATTTAATACTAATTGTATGTTGCAGTTTTCCTTGTGCTATATATGAACTCAAAAATAATTTTAGTTCATTTTTGTTTGTTGTGATAAAATTTTAACTGAGGTAGGGCACCGCAGAAAATATCCTACTAAAAATTTAGAGCAGCCCGAATAGGGAAGTACCTCCGATATTGTTTAAGTCTTGATAGTAAATACGTAATAATTATTTAAGACCTTAATCATTAGAACGAGCAAAAAACGCGAAAGAGGAGACTGTGGCGCGGAGCTGATCTCTGAACTTAACCTGTATTTAAAAATCGATTGCAATCAAAAAATTGTCACATACAAATGCTTCGAACGCCTTGCGGTCGAAACTACGAATTCAAATCTTCGATTTTCTTACCTGATTATAATCACCACCATACCTTACAGAAGAACGTAGCTAAATAACACTGCTTTCAGCAGTGTTGTGTTTCTATGGTGAGTAATGTGATCGGAGCTCCCGGGGGATCGAGGGTAGGTGGGCATTTGCAACGGGTCGCTTATCGCTACGGTAATCGCTTACCGTCAGGTGAGCCGTACGATTGGTTACCGACCTGGTTGTGAAAAAATGAGCTCCTTTTTCGCAAACCGAGTGTTTTCTTTTTATACATGCATAAATTGTGAATGACCTTAAAAAATATTTATTTTTTATTTCCGACTATATTGTTTGAATTTTTTTTATATTTTATTTTGATATAATGTTAATACCACAGATGGACGCCTCGCTCAGCAATATGAGGCTAAACTACAACAAAGCCTGCAAGAACTACGTGAACAACAAGAAGCCAACATCAAGGCTAATCGTGAAGAAATTGAAGCTCTCTATGAAAATAAGGTATTAAAAGTTTTTAAGTTCTGTCTGTCATACGTAATACCTAACTTAGTATTTATAACATTTTATTTTTAAATAATTAAACATCGAAAAGTTGTGGGAAACCAATAAGATAGCTACAAATAGATAATTTTAGTTATTTTAAATGTTTAATTACACTAAGATAAAAAGTCCAATTCAGTCCAATGTCAGTGATATCTATATCAATATATCTTACTTTGATCTAAATTTGTAATAAATTCCTCCTGGTGCAATTAAACTATTGTTTGCAGCTAGTGAACTTGTTTAGAAACTAAAGGTCGACCATACAAGGAATATAATTGTGTTTGCTCGCAAACGAAAAAAAAACCGACTTCAATTACATCGACAAGTAATACAACGTAGATCGACGAAAAAATAGTCAAGCAACTACGCGTTATTAAAGATTACTCAAAAAGTAGTTATCAAATCTCGATAAAATTTATATGTGACCACATGATAAACATCAGCTTTCGATTAAATTAAAAATTATCAAAATCGGTACACCCAGTAAAAAGTTATTACGGATTTTCGAGAGTTTCCCTCGATTCCTCTGGGATCCCATCATCAGATCCTAGTTTCCTTATCACGGTACTAAACTAGGGATAGCCGTCCAGAGGGTGGGGCCACTAGATATCTGTCCGATAACTGGTTGGAACCGCTACGGGTAAGCGACCCCGGACTGCTCTAGCTGCTAGTGTCACACACCCCTCCCCGTGATCCGTGGCACTGGTATCCGTAACCCCAGATCCTTCTCTCCCATAAATCCTTCTCACCTATCCTTCTTCTTAGCTTGAATTCCCAAGGAGGGTTGATGTCAGGCAGGCGGCCGGTCGTAAAATATACATGCCAAATCATTATGTGACAACATGAGTTTGGGAATTAAAGTATGCGATAATGTTAGGGCGTACCCCGCAGGCGACGCGCAGATGCAGCACCCGGCGTCTGTGGGAAATGGACAAGGGTTGCTGCACCAGGGACGGGGGCAGCGTAAGAGGCGAGTCCAGGAGGTGAACTTGAGGATTGCGAGTTGGAATGTGGGTACGATGACTGGGAGAGGACGAGAGCTAGCAGATGTTTTGGAAAGGAGACGGATAAATATAGCATGCTTGCAGGAGACGAAGTGGAAGGGACAGAGAGCAAGAGAAATTGGGGCGGGTTATAAGTTTTATTATTGCGGCTGCGATGGGAAAAGAAATGGCGTAGGTATAGTGTTAGATAGAGAGCTCAAGAACAAGGTGACGGATGTGAAAAGAGTGAATGATAGAGTTATTGTAGTAAGACTGTTGATGGAAGACTCGGTTTTAAATGTAGTTAGTGTGTATGCGCCGCAAACTGGATGCGATGACAGTATGAAAGAAAGGTTTTGGGAGGATTTTGATGCGGTTATAATGAGAATACCAGAATGTGAGGAAATATACATTGGAGGAGATTTTAATGGACATGTAGGAAGGATGAATGACGGGTATGAAAGAGTGCATGGGGGCCGAGGTCACGGAGTCAGGAACCGAGACGGTGAAGCTCTACTGGAAGCAGCCTTGGCCTTTGACTTAGCAATAGCCAAAACATTCTACCAAAAACGGGAACAACACCTTGTCACATACCGTAGTGGTCTACACTCTACCCAAATTGACTACATTCTTTTAAGAAGAAACAGGCTAAAATCGGCCAAGGACTGCAAGGTAATACCGAGTGAGAGTCTTGTCTCCCAGCATAGGCTACTGCTCCTGGATTTAACTCTGAGAGTTCAGAGTTTAAATAAGAGCCCGAAGCCCCCAGTTAGAACGAAATGGTACAGACTGGATGATAGGAAGATGGCTGCAGAATTCCGGGAAAGAGTGATTGGTAAACTGATAGAGATGGGAGATATGGTGGGGATGGGAGTAAACGAGTGCTGGAGTGAGATGGCAACGTGGGTGCGAAGTGTAGCAAGGGATGTCCTAGGGGAAACGAAAGGGAAAAGAAAGATAGAGAGGGATACATGGTGGTGGAATGAGGAAGTACAGACGATTTTGAAAGAAAAGAAGAATGCTTTCAAAGAATGGAAAAGAGTGGAAGATGGAAATGACAGAGAAAAGAAAATAAAAAGATTGGAATATCAAAATAGTAAAAAGAAGGCTAAGAAAGCAGTCGCAATCGCAAGGGCCAAGGTTCAAGATAAGTTGTATGATTCTTTAGAGAGCCCACAAGGTCAAAAAAATCTTTTTAGAATAGCGAGAGAGAGAGAGATGAATGCAAGAGATGTAAACCATATGAAATGTATAAAAGACGAAGCGGGGAAGATCTTGACGGACAATGAGGAAATAAAAGAACGCTGGAAGAGATACTTTAATAACTTGATGAACGAAGAAAATGAATGGAGCGGAGTGTTAGAAAATGTACGAAGTAATGAAGGAATGGTGAAAGAGGTAAGTATAGAGGAAGTGAAGATGGCAGTGCAGAGTATGAAGAATGGAAAAGCAGTTGGGCCAGATGGTATACCAGCGGAAGTGTGGAAGTTTTTGAATGCGGATGGATGGAAGTGGCTGACTTTATTTTTCAATAAGTTGCTGCAAGAAGAGGTTATACCCGAGGAATGGTGCTACAGTTCACTGGTGCCCATTTTTAAAAATAAAGGTGACATACAGGACTGCAGCAGCTATCGGGGAATAAAGCTCATGTCACATAGCATGAAGATATGGGAGAAAGTGATAGCGCGACGAATGAGAGAAGAATGTGAGGTCACACAGAACCAATTTGGATTTATGCCGGGCCGGGGAACTACGGACGCCATATTTGCACTCCGCCAACTCTGCGAAAAATATCGACTCGCACAAAAAGACTTGCATATGGTGTTCGTGGATCTGGAAAAGGCATACGATAGGGTCCCCCGTAAGGTTCTGTGGTGGGCTATGAAAAGGAAAGGAGTGCCAGAGAAGTATGTACGACTTGTTCAGGCGATGTATGATAGAGCTAGCACCCACGTCCGGTCCGAAGCCGGGGTAACTGACAAGTTCAGTGTGGCTGTAGGTTTGCACCAGGGGTCGGCTTTAAGCCCGTATCTATTCCTCCTGGTAATGGATGTTCTAACATCAGACATACAGGAGGAAGCACCCTGGTGTATGCTGTTTGCTGACGACGTTGTTCTTGTCGGAGATAATGTCCTTGAGGTACAGAGCAGACTGGGAAAATGGCAGGAAAGACTGGAGGGCGCGGGATTGAGGATAAGTAGGTCTAAAACCGAGCACTTGTTCTGCGATTTCAGCGGTTCGTCCGGTTTTTCCCATATTGCCTTGGATGGTGTATCCCTACCAGTCTGCTCCGACTTCCGCTACCTTGGGTCATTAATACAAAATGACGGCAACATAGACCGTGACGTGAAAAATAGAATAAATGCGGGATGGATGAAATGGCGACAGGTCTCTGGAACAGCTTGTGATCCACGAATGCCCCTTAAACTTAAGGGGAAAATCTATAAAACGATCATAAGACCTGTCGTAATGTATGGATCAGAATGTTGGGCAACAAAAGTGACGGATGAAAGAAGAGTGCACGCAGCCGAGATGAGAATGCTAAGATGGATGTGTGGAGTAACGAGGAAAGATCGGATTAGAAATGAGTATATAAGGGGAAGTTTGAAAGTAGCACCTGTGACAGAGAACATAAGGAGTAATAGGTTAGTGTGGTATGGGCATGTAATGAGGAGGGATGACCGCTATGTCGGTAAAAGAATGTTAGGGATGAATGTCGAAGGACGAAGAGCGATCGGCAGACCGAAAAAGCGATGGATGGATTGTGTGAGTGAGGATATGAGAAAGAAAGGAGTAAGCACTGAAGTGACGAAAAATAGAGAGGAATGGAAGAGAAAAACATGTTGTGCCGACCCTACATAAGTGGGATAAGGGCAGGAAGATGATGATGAAACTAGGGATATCCCCTTTCCAACAAAAAAAGAATTATCAAAATCGGTATATCCAGTAGAAAGTTATGCGGTATAATACAACGTAGGTCGACGAAAAAAGCGTCAAGTAAAAACACATTATTAGATATAACTCGAAAAGTAATTGTTAGATCTCAAATAAATTTAAATGGGACCAATTGGCACACACCACCTTTCGATTAAAACAAAATTTGTCGAAATCGGTCCACACGGGCAAAAGTTCTGATGTAACATACATAAAAAAAAAAAAAAAAAAAAAAAAAAAAAAACAGTCGAATTGAGAACCTCCTCATTTTTTGGAAGTCGGTTAATAAATTCGATTAATTTATTTGGCTCTTGTAGATAATCACAGAAGGCTAAGATTCATTCACATCACATTTTAATATTTTAGAAACATTGAAAAATTTAGTGTAAAATATTGATGAATGTTTCAGCCTAAATAAAAAAAAAAACAAGCTAATTTCATCAAGTGGTTCTCGCGTTATTTTGCTATCCATCTATACATCCAAAGTGTTGATGTCGAACATAATATTTATTAAATCAATTCTCTTCACTATTAGTAGTATTCAAAAAAGACTTGTGCTGTGTGGCTACGGCACTAAAGAATTTAGCCACCCCCTCTCTTCCCGTGGGTGTCGTAAGAGACGACTAAGGGATAACAAGGTTCCACAACCATCTTGGAACTTAAGAAGCCGACCGATGGCGGGATAACCATCCAACTGCTGGCTTTGAAATACACAGGCCGAAGACGGGCAGCAGCGTCTTCGGTGCGACAAAGCCAGCCCTGCGGTCACCAACCCGCCTGCCCAGCGTGGTGACTATGGGCAAAACACATGAGTTCACGTTATTTTTGGCGTAAACTTGTGGAGGCCTATGTCCAGCAGTGGACTGTATAGGCTGTAATGATTGATGATTGAAAAAAGACTTCAAATGACATTTAATTTTTATTTTGATATGTATTCTGTACAAAAGCGTGTATTTTATTAAGGTTAAAGGTTTAAGTGTAAGCACTTCCTGTATTTTTCATTTTGTGAGAGTGAAGCACAGACTGTACTTGCCTTGGATTCGTGCAATAATGTATTCTTTGCTGTACACCAGTAAAAAAATTAAAATAAATTTCCAAAACAAGAAAAATATGGAAACTGAAAAATAAGTATTTAGTAGGTAAATATTATTATAATTAATTTATAAAATGTATATTTTTGTTTATAGATGAAAAACCTGCAGTCGGCCGCGAACCGCAACAGCACGGCGGCGACAGTGGCCGTGGAGGAGCTGCGCACCATGCGTACGCGCATCGACAGCCTCAACGCCACGCTCAACGACCTCGAGAATAAGAATGCTTCCCTCAGTGTGAGTCTATCAAATGGCGATGCCCTTGCGGATTTATATTAGGAATAATCACTATCATCAATTGCACAACTTGCAGAAATAAACTTGAAGCTTTTGTCACATTTCATTGATCCACTAACTCTTCTTTTCCTAATTTTCATTGAATGAAATATACTATCAGAAAATATATTATATGTGATATGTATGTATATGTATATAAAAATTAAATTAAAAATAAAAAAACCCCGACACTATAACCTGAGTTCCCTTTAAAAAGTAAAAAATAATTAAAGAAACTCAATCTTAAAGTACCTAAATATGTACGAGTATTAATAATTCTAAAAAAAAAATACATCGCGTTAGGGGCTCGCCCCTACTTATTTATTTTTTCATTAGTATCACACGCCTGCCTAAGCCTTTTACCTGAGCCTTATTATTTTACTCGCGACGTCATTGACGGTCGTATTCGAAACGCAATATTTTGAAGTAATTTTATACCTTTTCCCTAATGGGATTTTTTTGATTCTAAAGTTTGTGGCTACTATATTGCCTCAGGCAGATATTGCAGATTCCACTATATAATTGATTTCTAACCCATTTTGTGTAAATAGAACCGTTGCCGCGAGTTGGAACGCCAGTTGGAATCTGAACGCGCTCGCCACGCCGAGGACTTGGCCTCATTGGAACAGGAGCTGGCGCGTCTGCGGGATGAAATGGCAGCCCAGCTGCGGGAGTACGCCACCCTGATGGACATCAAGATATCGCTGGACCACGAGATCGCGACCTACCGCGCGCTCATCGAGGGCGAGGAAGACAGGTTTGTATATCGACATTATGTGACCATTTTAGTTCATTTTTTACAACTAAACTATTAGGCTATGGTGTTTCAATGACATTTTTGATAGATAATTAATAAAGTTAGTATGGTTACTAGTCAAACACATAAAAATTAAAATAAAAGACATAAATTACTACATTTACTAAGAGTTAATTTAGTATCCTTGTAATATTTATTACTTAAACACAAACTAACATAAATTTAAAGTTGAGAATCTTCTTTAAGGTTTAAAATTAAAATAGGATTTTATAATGGTCTGTGTAAAGCGTGTGTCTTGTAACAGGCTGAACCTGACGTCCCAATCCCCCGGCCGCGAGTCTCGCGCCTCAATGACGTCAGCGAGTGTGAGCGGAGGCCGCATCACGCCCGGACGCCGCGCGACCCCACTGCGGGCCGCTCGCAAACGCACTCTGCTGGATGAGAGCGAGGAACGCAGCTTGCAAGACTTCAGCGTGACTTCCAGCGCTAAGGGAGACCTAGAGGTCGCCGAGGCTTGCCCCGATGGCACCTTCGTTAAGATTAGGAACAAGGGAAAAAAGGTATGTTTGAGTAATATAGCTAATGACGGATTTGTATTTTGTGCGTGTAGTAACTAGTAATACGTTAAAATAATAAATGCGTCAATGTTTGTTCAAATTCAATGTCGTGTAAAAATAACATTTGTAATTTTTACTCAAAATTTTCGTTATGTATTCTATTGTATTGTCAATATTCTATAACCTCAATCGAAATCCCCTTTTTCTATTAAGACTTATTGTGAATTCTATATAGTAAAATGCTATTTATTGTTGAACTAGGAGCAAAGCCTGGGTGGCTACCAGATCCTACGCAAGGCGGGTGACCAGGAGACGGTATTCAAATTCCATCGCACGGTGAAGCTAGAGCCAGGCGCGATCGCTACCGTATGGTCCGCAGACGCCGGCGTCGACCACGACCCCCCGCGAGACATCGTTATGAAGGGACAGAAGTGGTTTGTGGCTGACAGCTTCACCACCGCTCTGCTCAACACCGACCAGGAGGTACAATAAATTAATATTATGATCATTCTTCCTTAATTTTTATATAAGATGTGCATGCCTTGGTTGACATGTGCTCATTAACCACCACCCTGGACCAACTGGAAGATTTATATATAATAGAGAGTTTTAACAACCAATAAAACTGACCTATTATTTTTCCTGAGATATCCAGAATCCATGTTGAGTTTAGCCTTTGTTTTTCAAGTATTCGCACATAGTTTTCCCCCCTTGCTTCCGGCCACCAGCGCCCTCTAAGTTTGTCTATGCTCTTTGTGAACAGTGCTTTCGCGGCCATATTAATTACCCTTTTTCTTCATTATATGCGTGGGTACCAGGTAGGAATTATTTGGATTCCGGATATCTTAAGAAAAATAATAAGTAAGTTTTGTTGGTCGTTAAAACTCTATTATTTGTTCCGTCATCGATATTCGGAATCCATGTTGAGCGATGTGTTTGTTTTCTCCTGGTACTATATATTATTGACGCTATAATTGTATATATTAGTAACTACCTCTTATAATTGAATCCCTTCTACTGCCTCAAAGTACTGTGATAAAGACATTTCTTTATTATTACCAATATTATCAATATTCTTAATGTCTTTGATAATAATTTCTAAATGTATGTTCTCGTTTCCAATTTCCTGTAGTTAAAATTTGATCAATTGAATAATTTTCTAACCAATTTAAGGATGAGACGGCTGAATGTACTGAACCAGCAGGCCTAGCATGCGCGCCACGACAAAATTTTGTCTACCCCTTTTCTCGTATTATCTCTCTATGTCTACAGTAGCTAACATGCGTGCACGCGATACTCTTCTCGTTACGTCAAGAAGAGATAATCATTAAATTTTAGTGATCTGTGATATTTATCTCTACGGAAGCTAACATGACATCGTAATTTTGTCGAATTTTGTCGTTTTAGGAAGAGAAACTTCTCGTCTTCAATATTATCGACGAGAAAGACGATAAATAAAAAATAAATAAAACCGGGTGCCTATTTTTTGTATACCATGGCGTTTCCCTATTATAATTATATAATTTCGGTATACGAAGAGCGGGAAATGCGAAAAGTCGAGTGAAGTGTGCCATATAATGACACAAAAAACGTATTTGCGCCCTGTTGCTTCTTATTCTAAATAATAATAATAATAATACTTTATTTCAGACCAAAGTATAAGTCCATATTGGGTTAGTACAACAAGACAAGACAACATTCAGAATAAAAAACAAAACAAAATTATATTAAAAAAATCAATAAGTAAAAATAAAATTAAATAGAATAAAAGTAAAATCAAGAATCAAAAAAAAAAAATTCAAAAATTCAAAAAAATTTAAAAATTAAAAAAAAAAAACAATGCGTGATAGAATTACAATTATCTAATGTGCGACAAGATATAAAGCACAACACGAGCATATTGTTTTACATATATAATTAAATTCATTTACTTACGCCGTTTTATTTTCCATATTAGATTTTTTAAATTAGATATACACTTTTTATCTTAGCCAAAAGGCCGAGAACATTGTTAAATAAAACATGTGTCACTCCTTTGAAATTATACAAACGTTGGCTCATCCCGGTTTGGCACGATTGGTCAATAACCTTGTAAATTCAACTTTACGACATAAGAAATAAGAATGATATTCAGTTGTGATTATGGTTGATAATGTTTCTCTACTCGACAAGGCGAAGTCTTCGGAAGAGAATTTTGTCTCTCGTAGTGCGCATGTTAGAGTAATCGAGAAAATACTCGATGTAGACATTATCTCTCTCTCTCGTCAAGAGATATCTCGTTGTATGCATGCTAGGCCGGCTGATAGCGAACTTTACTCATAGTATGTAGACGCGTTAGCGCAGCGGTCACAGCACTGGCTGTTGCGCTGGCGTTGGTGGGTTCAATCTCCGCGCACGACAGACCTTTGTATTGGCCATATAGATGTTTGTCATGATCTGGGTGTTAGTGCTTGTGTATGTTTCCGGACCCCCGACACAAGAGAAAAAGCATCCTTGTTAGGTCTACCTATCACTAAAAATTGTAAAATAAAATAATTTAAAAAAAACCCACTTCACCGACTTCAATATTAAAAAAATATTTATTTAATCATTTCTGATTAACTAAATCAAAATACGAATTACTTTGTACTAAGTAAATTTATTTTTCACTTTTTAGTTTCATGTTTGAAGTCGGTTTTTTTTTTGTTAAAAATTATGGTGACGTAATATGGTTAAAAACAAAAGTCGTAAATGACGTACGTAAGACCGAACTCGTTAAATACGTCAACGTCAATACTTGTATACTCTTTGTAGTTCAACATAAACAGCTACAAATATTTGGTGTTTTTGTGTAATATAATGAATGACAATACTTATCGTTGGTGTGTAGTGTCTAGCTGTACAAATACTAGCATTAAAAATTTTTATTAAGTCTTAATTTGGCAGTAACATGAGGAATAAAACATAACCTAACACTTTCTAACATTATTTTTCAAATTAGGTATACATGGCACTTACATAAAAAACAGTAGAATATAACAAGTAATACTTACAAAGATGTTTTAACATTCCGAAATTCGACAGAACAGAAGTCTGGGTTACATGCAGAAAACTTTGCAACTATCATTGAATAAATTTTTTTGGCACATTCGTACTATCTGTTTTCACAAAACCTTTTTGCATTTTAATTAATAAATAGCTACAAATGAAATGCACTAACAAAACAGCACTGACAGAATTTTGTTTTTGTCCGTATGACGTCATACCGTGGCGGGTCGTGTTTTAGGTCACGTGATATACAGATTAAAATATACGACTTTTAATTTCAATATAATAAAACAATAATGTGCTTTTATGATTCCAAATCAGAATTTTAAGTGTATTTCTACATAAATCTTAATTTTTATCAAATTTTATAAAAATGATGTAACTTGTTGTGCCTAAATTTTCATAAAGTTTTTCTGCTCCCCCTATTTTTTGTATGTAGGGGGATTTCGACGATAATACTGTCTTCTTTTCAGTAGACCGATTAATCAAGCCTTGTAAAGTATTACGCAACTCATCTTTCTGAAGCAAAAGTGCGTGAGTTATTGCCGCAAAAGAACGTTCCATTAAATCTAAGCGAAAGTGTTCACTACTAGAGGGTAGATAACGTTTTAACTCTTCGTTAACACTAAGTTCGACAAAGCCTGGAGAGGCAAGGAATTTTTTCAGAACCTCTGAAAATCTTATTGAACTCCATTCTTCCGATCCAAATCTTTGTAACTCTTGTAATCTCTTAAAATACCTTTCCTTTGATTTAGGAAAAATGACATCTTTAAAAACCGTTGAGTACTTGGATATATTTAACTGAGCCTTTTCAACATTATCGTTAGTGAGTAGTTGTAAATTGATTCATTCAACCGAAACTTTATTGCTCAAACCTAGCACGGTTTTCGAAAACGACTCGTTATTACCGCTAGCATGCACTTCTTTGTGAGATTGCGTAATTAAATTCGTTATAAAGGCTACTTGTTGTGACAAAAATTCAAATTGCACCTGACTCACCGATCGCAATCGTTTCTTAGGTCTTTGTGTAGATAGCCTACCTTCTAATTCATCAGACCTTTCTGGCTCCTCGCATCTCGAATTTGATGATGATTGTCAGAAGCTTCACTATCCTTCCCTTGTCTCTTCTCTCCTTGTCGAGCCACCAATTCTTCCACATCGTTATTTTCCATCGTAAAGCAAGGGGATCTTTATTCTATTTTAACTTAATATTTTATTACAAAGTAATTAAACTGTTAACTATTGAATTAGTATAATCTAGTTAACACCTCTGAAAACTTCGAAAAACGACGCTATAATGAGAAAAAAGGTAATTAATATAGCATAGACAAACCTAGAGGGCGCTGGTGGCCGGAAGCAAGGGGGGAAAAGCTACGTGCGAACACTTGAAAAACAAAGGCTAAACTGAACATGGATTCCGGATATCGATGACGGAACAAATAATGTGACATATTTTGTGGTTTCATTGTCTTATGATAATAAATATACAACTTTATGACGTTAATGATCAAATTTTGACATTATGATTCGATTTACCCTTGTCAACTAAAATAAACTCTAATGATGCTCCTTATAAAATTTGCATAAATCATAATTATCTTCACATATATCAATTGTACAATCTTCTTACCTCTTTTACAGGAAGTAGCAGTGTCTGAGCGCCAGCGACGACAAATCAGCACAAGCGCACAGCGACACCGCGAGCTTGCGCACAAATTCCCTCGTCGTGAGCAGGTAATTAATTAAGGAATTAATCATTTCAAATCATATATTTTTTTGACTTCTTCTACTTTGAAAAACGCGCATCTTTTAACCACTAAACTAATAAAAAAAATATGGCATAATTTTTTTTTTCTTTTTTGTTTTCTAGCTGGGAGAAGTTCGTGAAGGTGAAGAGAATTGCCGTATAATGTAACGCAGAAAAAATAAAGCGCCACGTTGTCGTCGGCGCAAAAGTATTCATTACACGGTGCCTCATCACCTCCTCCTTAGATTTCAATTTCGCCCAATGGGCTACCTCTCAATATACCTACATAACGTGAGAACAGTGCTAGTGTGCTTCGGTAGATGGGTAAGATTGAATGTGAGGTACAAAAATATTTAAAAAGTCAGACTGTGCTTATATATATCTAAGCCTTACCTATTTATCGTGCCACGACTGTGCCTTTTAGTGTAAAAAGTCGTATTTGTTCCGACTTTTTAAAATTAATATTACTAAGTGTACCACCTAAAGTCACGTGTTTTTTGTAATAAATTGCTCTTCACTGCCGTAGATGGCGTTTCCCAATAAGATCAGACTTTGTGAACAAAGTACAAAGATAGTAAGTTCACTTATTATTAATAAGTATAGATTTATATTATAATTGTGTAACATCCCCACCCATTACATTGCACTAAATGTTATAGAGAGATTTCAGTCATTAATTTCTATATGCTTGTAACAACTTAATCATAGTGGTAGATAAAATCTACGTAATTCTCTTTTTTCATAGTAACTATGGACTATCAGGTAAAGTAATTTCTTTAGTTTATAAGATACATTTGACCTTATCACACTGGTTGCCAATTTACATTAACTGGCATTTGTCATGTTATTAAATGCTATTTTTATATTAACAATTACAAATGCGTTGAAAAGTTTTTTTTTTAATAATCAAGATATGTGCGAGGAGAAAAAAGCATTTTTAATATAATGCAGATGGCTTATAATTTTAATTTTTTATTTTTAGTAATATATTGATTAACATTGAAATGTCTTAACTTTATATTTAAGGTAAATTAATTTTCACATGGTTCTGTTTTTATAAGAGAGAGGATAGAATCTTTATTAAATTGCGTTATTTTTATTTTGGTTAAAGTGCAATCATGTGACTTTTTAGTATCGACTCAGCTAGTATTTTCCATGTGTAAATTAAATATGAAATAAAACTTTATTTAGGTTTAATATATTGCGACTTTTATTACATCATCCCAAATAATAAATAAGCATAAAGTAATATTTTATTAGTCATGACGATAATTGAAAATATACTTGATTAATAATTATTGTGTTTGCTTGCAAACTAAAAAGAAACCAACTTCAATTACATCGACAAGAAATACAACGAATTAGAATTACTCGTTTTCAAAGATTATTCAAAAAGTAGTCATCAGATCTTAATCAAATTTAAATGGGACCACATGACAAGCACCACCTTTCGATTACAAAAAGTCATCAAAATCGTTAAAAATTAGGAATTAAAATTGAGTACCTCCATCTTTTTTGGAAGTCGGTAATAATTTAATGACATGAAACAAAACTGGATACTTGCAAAATATTTCGTTAATTATTTTAGTATTAATCTATGTGAAACTATAACCGATTTTTATGTTAATTCGACACCAGCTATTTATATTAAGCTAACTCTTAAAAGTGAACTTTACAATAGAGGTTTATAAAAGGAAAAAACGTGATACCGTTTTTATTAATTAAGAAACTTATTTGAAATTAGGTACCTTTAATAGTTAATTTATTCATTGCAATTTCACATTTTTTTTATTACATAATATAAAAACATTTTATCAAGTTCGCATTAAAAAAAATAACACCGAAAGTTCGAGTTGGCATTAGTTTATTGGTGTCGAACTGATTATTTTTTACTTATAATCGACTATTTATTGATTTATTTATGAAAATCGAACTTATTAAGGATTTATGTAAAGTCAGATCCGCAGTTTATCTATTTATTTTTAGGCTATCTTATAATTTTGAATAAAAAAAAAATCATATGTCGTATAATAATTTACGTTTTTCAATAAAATTAACGCCCATTTTGCTACTTATGGCAAGTAATGAGTTCAGCCAATCAAATAATTTTATTTCTGTCCCGAGCTAATCTCGCAACAAGGCTATCAGCTGATAAAGTCGAAGTGTTTTTTATTCTTGATTGTTTAAAAGTTTCACTAATAATTTTTGACGACGCGTTAGCGCAGAGGTCACAGAACTGGCCGTTGCGCTAGCGGTTGTGGGTTGAATTCCCGCTTATAACAAATATATTTTGTAATGGCCACATAGATGTTTGTCGTGGTCTGGGCGTTTGTGTATTGTGTGTGTTTCCGAACCCCCAACATAGAAAAAATCCTACTGGAGGCCGTTGAGTGTGAAGCGTTTATGTATTTATTATTAATTTTTTATGATTAGTTTTATATTTATGCATAAATATTTCAAAAAGCAAGTGAAGTTATTATTAACAATTCGCATATTACATCATTATATACCTAAATCACGGTCTTATACACAGGTCGTGAAACCATAGTAGTGGGGGTAGGTTGGCTTAATGGTTTACGGCCGCCAGAGGCATGACGATCGATGGGTGTGCTGTGCAACGAAGACAGAATAGTATTCTGTCTCTTTTTCTATCGTACATAACGCATTTATGTTTTAAAATACAACCAATTACAATGAAACGTCACTCAATATAACCAATTACAATGAAGCGTCACTCAATATAACCAATTACAATGAAGCATCTCTCAACCGGCGTGCGCAGTGTGCACCGCACACGTGACCGCATCCATCGATAGCAGTAAAGAAAGTTATGACATTATTTTACTAATCTCTCACTATTGAAATTGGGCTTAGTTTCACCTGTATATAAGACGGAGACCTAAATAAATATATATATGTTGCCAAGTGCTGGGCAACAGACATGAGTTGACGTCATTTTTGGCGGAACTTGTGGAGGCCTATGTCAAGCAGTGGACTGCGATAGGCTGAAATGATGATGATGATGATGATGCCAAGTGCTATGTTGCCGCTATAGAGGGTAGAGGGTAGAGGTGAGAAAAGTTGAAAAAGTGTCCAGCTGTATGCTTTAAATAACAGTTCAAAAACCTTCCACAATCGCGCTGGTGTAGACATTGAGTATAAATGTAGCAAATGTAGATGAATTGAAGTATGCCGAGTTAAAAAAAATAATATCGTTGACCAAAGTAGTTAATTATTGAAAATTTCAAAAACTTACGTTGTACAAAATAATGTAAATATGACCTTAAAGAATTATTATAGGGAAATGTGCACCTAGAGTGGTTTTATTTCGTAAACTGTGAAATATTATTTATTATTATCTTATCACTTCAGCCTATCGCAGCCCACTGTTGGATATAGGCCTCCATGCCATTTTTGGAGCGAACTCATCTGTTTTACCCATAGTCACCACGCTGAGCAGGCGGATTGGTGACCACAGGGTTGACTTTGTCGCACAGAAGACCTGCTGCCCGTCTTCGGCCTGTGTATTTCAAAGCCAACAATGGCGTGGTTATCCCGCCATCGATCTGCTTTTTAAGTTCCAAGGTGGTAGTGGAACTGTGTTATCCCTTAGTCGCCTCTTACGACAACCACTTAAAGAGAGAGGGGGTAGCTATATTCTTTACTGCCGTAGCCACACAGCAGCCACATTTATTATTATCTATTTTTTATTAATTATTATATAATTATTATGAATTAAAATAAATAATATTATATTTCTTATTGATTTATTTATATTTAATTTTATGAAAAACTATGTGAATAACAGAAAACCAACTAATAATATTGCCACCACCCTAATTCAATGCATTTCGACGGACACATTCTGATATATACATAGTCTGGCCATAAATACTATTACAATTGAAAAGAAACAAAATATTACATTTCAATTTGGAATCTATCATTTTTATATGATTGTTCATTGTGTTTTCTCGTTTTCGCGTCAATACATTGTAAAATATTTTGTGATATTAAAATGGAGTGGGGTCATAAAGAGAACCGAATTGCTTTACACAAAATAAGTATGGAGCCAAATACAATTTTTGAAACTCTCCAAACGCTTGGTATTAGTCAAATGTTTGTGTACCGGGCTATTGATAGGTACAATGAAACCTCCTCTATTTATGACAAAAAAGATCTGGCTGTCCAAGTAATGTTCGTATGAAACAGGCGATCAAACCAATAAGGGCAAGAATCCTGTGCGAAAGCAAAGGTTTTGTCTCGGGACATGAAGATAACACCTAAAATCATGTCGCATATTGTACGTAAATGATGACTTAGGACTTTACCCTTGCAACCTTTAAGAGATGCACTGGTCATTTCTTAACAGATAATTTAAAAAGTTGTAAAATCAAAACAACTACTTAAGCGGTACGCAAAGAGAGTTCACAAAAAAAAATTGTTTACGGATGATAAATTTTTTACAATTGAGCCATATTTTAACAAACAAAATGACCGTATTTATGTTCAAAGTTCTAAGGAAGCTTCCCAATTAATTAACAGAGTACAGCGTGGGCATTATCCGACTTCAGTAATGGTTTGGTGGGATACGTGTTAGCCATGAAGGAGTGACTGAGCCATATTTTTATGAAAAAGGTATCAAAATATCGGCACAAATGTATCAAGCTACCATTCTTGAGAAGGTAGGTATGTTAAGCCCCTTAACAACACCATGTTCAGTAACCAAGAATGGTCCTTTCAGCAAAACTCGGCGCCGGGTCATAAAGATCGATCCATCCAATCTTGGTTAGAAACCAACGTTCCGGACTTCATCAAAGCTGAAGTCTGGCCGTCATCTTAATCCGCTGGATTATGATTTATGGTTAGTCTAAGAAGTGCTTTTTCAAAACGCTATGATAATTTAGAGTCCCTAAAACAATCCATACGATTGGTAGTGAAGAATTTTCCCATGGAAAGAATACGTGCTTCTATTGGTAACTGGCCTCAACGTTTAAAGGACTGTAATGAAGACTACTTTTAATAAGTTTTATTTTTAATGGTTATTATATTATATAATAGTTTATTTAGTTTATATATTTTTAATGGTTTTATATTAATATTTAGGGCAAGACTATGTAAAGATAGCGCTCCTTTCTTCTACACCCCATAGTTGTTGCATTTTCGTATCCAACATGATAGACATGCTAAGTTGAACAACAGATCATAGAACGCTAATGAAAGATCAAAAGTTAATCTCGAATACCTCCATAACTACACCAGGAATCATTTCGTAAATAAAATAAAAATATATACTTAATATATCTAAAAATTCTTTTTAGACCGTGCCTTGACAATAATACATATACTGTGTTATCATTTTAATTTTATTTCTCAACCTCCAGCCCAAGTAACTTAAGGGGGTGATAGACGTACGAACTTATAGAACGCGGTTTTTAAGATCGCGAACTTACTCGGCTCGACGTCGGTGATACACGTGAAGCTTACTTATTCTGTATTGCGATGTCACCGACAGAAGAAGCTTTGTGGAATTAGGAATTGTATCGTATTACATTTTAAAAACCAAAAAAAAAAGACGAAGTTCGGAAATAATTCATTTTACCTATTTTCTCAATCACAAGTAACAAAAATTACAGATACCTACACTACCAGCGTTGCGCGTCCGTGGACTGGTGAAACATAATTGTGTTTGCTCGCAAACAAAAAAACCGACTTCATTCAATTCCATCGACCAGTAACACATCGTAGGTAAACGAAAAAACAGTCAAGTAAATACGCATTATTAGATATAACTCAAAAATTACTTGTTAGATCGCAACCAAATTGACCCCACGACACACACACCACCTTTCGAATAAATAAAAAACATGGAACACCAGTCCATCCTGTCAAAACTTTTGAAATAACATACATAAAAATAGTAAAATCGAATTGAGAACCTCCTTCTTTTTTAGGAAGTTGGTTAAAAATGGCGGCTTGCGGCTCGCAGTGCTGCCACACGTACGAACGCAGGCGGGTTACGTTCAAACTTGTCGGATCGCCAATGAATTTACTCGGCGGTTTTAAAGTATTATTTTAGTAATACGCGCAGCGATGTCATATCTACCAACTTTTTGGTAGATCTACCAATTTTCACTTCAGTCTACCTATCTACCACCCTAGGCCTAAAAACTACCTATTTTTTTTTTAGTTTTACATATCACCACTGAATTATTTTTAGGACTATGCCCAGAAAACATGACCGAATTGGACAGAGTGGATGACATTTCATTTCACAGAAAAAAATGTGGATTCTACACCTGAAGAATTCTGTAAGCATGTTTCATCCATTAAAAAAGAAGACCGGTCTCCAACCCCTGCTATCCGAATTCGTGATAAAATTACTCGCACTTCCACATCGTAGCGCCAACGTTGAGAAATTGTTTTATGCAATTAATAATATGAAAACCTTCCAGAGAAATAGAATTTGCACGGAGACTCTAGAGGGATTGTTGCGTACTAAAAAATTCATAGCAAACAACAGGCAGCCTAGCGCAGAACATTTAAAAATTTTCAATAAAAATATGTATAATTTCCAAAAATAAACATTTGAAGAACAGTTCATGCATTTTTAATCTTAAAAAATCTTCTAAATTGAAGTGGTAGATCTATCAATTTTGCATTTTACATTCTACCTACTAACTTCTACCAACATTTGGAAAGGTCGTCGAACCACAAGTTCGCGAACTTACTCGCACGTCTATCATCCCCTAAAGAATTATATGAGGCTTTATTCTTTAAATACAGCGACTAAGTGTTTTTTTTTTCAGTCGATGCAGCGTAACCAACTGTACCATATATTTCAAATTTATCTAAAGTTAGAAGAGTTGATATATTTTACACATATTTTACATACATCCTTAAATCGTTTTTTTATGTAAACGGCGACTGTGTATAAAAGGCGACCTACAAAGGTTTGCCTAAATACTATATTGATGCGATAGTTTAAAAAAATGCTATCTGAAATACATAAGTATATTTTTTATTAATCTATCATCATTTGTTAATGTATCGATTAAAAAAAACATTTTAGTTCAATTTTAAATTTACACTCGCTTATTATCGGTTTTGTTTTGTTATACTCAAATATTGCCATCACATCTCTTTTTACTCTGTGGTAAGCATATGCAATCAAACATATTATACTAATCTGTGCAATCAAATGACAATTTTAAAAGAGGACTTTGGCGGGAACCTTGAAAAAGCGCGGTTGACTTTAAAATTTAATTTTAAAATTTTTTCTGACAAGTGTTTTTTTTATAGCTAAAGTGTATTTAAAATATTGCTATTAGCTGCTGAAAAGCACAATAGCAATGGAGGTAAACGAGGGGGGCGGGTCTCACCCGCCCGCCTCAAAAAAACGGCCACGGCCTACGGATGAAGGAGGAGGCTCTGGATCATCTGGCTGCGGTGATGAGCGAGATGCGTATTTACCGTACTACAAACCGAATTACAAAAGACTGTATCCGGAAAACTCACTAAACACAGATTTTAAAGTATATGTAGAATCCACAAATAACGATAGATTGGGTAACAAGAGCCCTATATACTTAAATCATATTTTCGCAATGGATGTAAAAGGTGTGACGGGTATTCAGAGGGTGAATGCAAATAAAATAGCAGTTATTTTTAAGCAATATAATACGGCCAATAACTTCATTAATAACACTACTTTCCTCACAAAATATAACATGAAGGCGTTCATACCGGCAGCGCAAATTGAAAAAACTGGCATCATTAGATTCGTTCCAGCGAATATATCTAACAAAGAACTTTACACAAGACTTTCTTCAATTTATGAAATAGTGGCAATAAGAAGGTTTTCAAAGAAAGTAGGACAAGAGCGCATTCCATTGCAGACTGTAAGCATAACCTTTTTATCTAATGTACTGCCTAATAATGTACAATATGATCTATTCTCGTACAGAGTTTTCGAATACATTCCACCATTACTACAATGTTATAAGTGTTTTAAATTTAATCATTCAGCAAAGATTTGTAACGGTAAACAAAGATGTAGTATTTGCGGAGGTGAGCACTTGTATAAGGAATGTGATAAACCAACAGAAATCAGCTGCATAAATTGTAGTGGACCTCATCTTGCGATATCTAGATTATGTCCTATTAAAACAAAGAAGATTATCGAAAAGAAAAACAACATATCTTATGCAAGTGTCGCCTTTACAAAACAAGTCACCGCAAATGAAACAGATTTCCCTCCACTCCCATCACCAAAATCACAACCTGTAAAAAGTAATGTTATTGTAAATAAGTCTGTAAATATCTCTGCAAATAAGTCTGTACAAGATGTAAATAAAGTTAAAACGGTCCATTCTAAAGACCTTAAAAGTCAAATAATTTCCAACAACGATGTACTTATGGCCCTAGTGCAGACGTTGGTGGAATTAGCCAATAAAGATGACAGTATACCCACTAATTTTAAAACTATTAAAGATGCATTATTAAAAAACTTAACATAATGGATTGTGTAGAGCCTAATTCTACACAATCCAAGTTACGTATTGCGCAGTATAACATTCAAAGTGCAAATAGTAAAAAACCTTTATTGATACAATTTTTAAAACAACAAAATATTGATATTTGCCTTCTTAATGAGACATGGTTAAAAGATAATAATTTTAAAATACCAGGGTATAATATTTACAACAAAAATTCAAATAATGCACATAATGGAGTTGCAATACTGATAAAACCATACCTTAAGTATAATATATTAAATACCAGATTTTATGAAGACATTCAAACAGTTGCTGTATCTGTATCAACAGGACATAGTAGTTTAACAATTCTCTGTGTATACTGTCCACCTTCAAGTGGGCATATACGAATGAATAGACTCCGTTACATTATTAATGATCTACCAAAACCCATATTTATGAGTGGTGACTTTAATGCTCATCATATTGCATTTGGTTGTCAGTCAACGAAAGGTAGAGGTCAGGAGTTATTTAATTTAATTGATGACTTAGATTTGTGTATTTTAAATGATGGTAGACCTACAACTATAAATCGCCCTAGACAAACTTCTTCTGCCATTGATGTAAGCTTCATCAGTGGCAGCCTCGCACCACTATGTGAATGGTCTGTACATGATGATACAATGGGAAGTTACCATTATCCAACAATAACAGAGATTTTATTACATGTAGATAAATATCATCTCAATTCCCCTGTAGATAGGTTCATATATAAAAAAGCTGACTGGGCAACATACACAGCTCTTTCAAAAACAATGTTTAATGATCTCATACTTCAATCACATGATCCTATTTCAACCTATAATAATTTTTGTCTTCATTTAGATACTCTTAAAGAAATGTCAATTCCAAAGCTCACTAAAACAAACACTTTCATAAGCAGGCCACCATCTCCCTGGTGGAATAGTATATGTGAACAAAGTGTTATTGCTTCATATAATGCACTAAAACTATATAGAAAAGAGCCTACTATTGAAAATTATATTAATTACAAAAGGAAAGATGCCCAGAAAAAGAGAACAATTTCAGAACAGAAAAAAATTGGATGGAATAATTTATGTAACACTTTTAATAGAAATACTCACATAAGTAAAATTTGGAATTTATTAAAAATGTTTAAAGGCATAAGACCTAAGAATAAATCATATACAAATGAGTTTATATCTCCACTCTTGGATAAATTATCAGATAATAGCAACTTAATTGAAGTAGATCAACTGAACGTTCTTTTTGAAATCAACAATCACAACCCAAATTCTAAATTTTTACTGGATCCATTTTCATGGTCTGAATTTTTAACAAGCTTGCACTCTAGACGAAATACAACTCCTGGCTTAGATGATTATCCTTACATAGTAATTAAAAAGTTAGATGTATCTGCCCAAAAGTTGTTTCTTAGTATCCTCAATTTGCTTTGGCGTAATAAATCTATTCCACAGTCATGGAAAACACAGTGTGTTGTTCCAATACTTAAGCCCGACAAATCTCCTGAGTTTGCTAGTTCTTATAGACCAATTTCCTTGTCATCCTGTCTTGGTAAAATATTCGAAAATATGGTGAAAGTCCGTCTTGACTGGTATGTTGAATCCAAGTGTTTCATTCCACATATACAATATGGCTTCCGTAGAGGGCGTAGTAGTGCAGACAGTTTCACCTCTTTAATCTCGGACCTGAAAAATGCAAAACATAGAAAATTAAACACTGTTTGCGTATTCCTAGATGTTCAAAGTGCTTTTGATAGTGTTGATCCTGGTATACTAGTTCAAATCATGTCTAGGTTGGGTGTGCCCGGGCACTTATGTAAGTGGATTTTTAATTTTTTGAACAACAGAACAATCTATGCTAGGCATAACAATATTTTATATGGACCCAAATGTGCCTCAAAAGGCACAATGCAGGGTGCCACGCTATCTCCATTACTATACAATATATACACAAGTGAAATTTGTAAATATGTAAATAATAAGAATGTAAATATTTTACAATTTGCTGATGACATTGTATTATATAGCAGTAATTACAACTTAGAGATTGCAATAGATAATATGAACAAATCCTTATTTCAACTATTACAATATTATAATGATCGTTTACATTTAAAAATTAACCCCTCTAAAAGTAGTGTTATGTTTTTTGGCAATGAAACCTCAAATTCGAATGTTATTTACAATAATGAAATTATAAATAGAGTCACTTCAAAGAAGTTTTTAGGAATAATACTGGACCCAAAACTAACTTTTGAAGAACATATTAAATATGTATCCAAAAATGCTCACACAGGACTAAATGTTATCAGATCACTTTGTGGCGTAACATGGGGTGCAGACCCTAAAATATTGTCAATATTGTATAAAAGTATTGTTAGAAGTCACTTAGATTATAGCTCACTCGCTTATATGAATAGTTCTCATGTAAATAAATTAGACATATTGCAGAATAAGGCTTTAAGAATAATATCTGGTGCTATGTGCTCAACTCCCATAAGGGCCATGGAAGTTGAGACAAAAGTGATGCCTTTGATTTTGAGGCGAATATTACTTGCTGAAAGATACTGTCTCAAACTAATAGCATCAAACAATACTCAAGTAATAAATAAAATTGTACCTTATATAGATAGAACACCAAGAAGACCATTAATAACAGCACAAGGTCTATTATGTGGTAATTCTCCAACACTGTCCGATATACTTCTGGAAATAGACAATAGGTTTTCTAAAATTAGAAAACAGTTTCCATGGCCATGTTACTCTTTCTCTTATCAATGTATTTCACATCCAATTAATATAGTTCAACAGACAATAAACAATAATTCGGAAATGCTTAAATTTTTGGAGGAAAATACAATGTACTATGTTATCTACACTGATGGGAGCAAAGCAAGTGATTATGTACATGCTGCTCTATATGATCCACAAGCAAAATTTTCTTCAAGTTTTATTCTGCATGAACCCTGCTCTATATTTACGGCAGAGGCATATGCAGTGTATCAGGCATTAATGCGTATTCGCGAAATCAATAACATTAAATATTTTTTAATAATTTCTGATTCCTTGAGTTTGATAACAGCTTTAAGTACCCTCACAGTTAAATACAAGTCTAATTATATACTTTATTTCATTAAACAAATAATTCACCAATACCATAATAAAAATATTCAAATTTTCTTTCTATGGGTGCCTTCCCACAGAGGTATCTCTGGCAATGAAATGGCTGATAAAACTGCATATGAAGGAGTTAATGCTGTTGACGTTAGAAATGCAATGAATGTTCCTATGTCCGATTACTTGCAATGTATTGACCAGAATACTCAAAAGTTGTGGTTAGAAATGTGGAAGAAAGATCAAGATACGAAAGGAAAATGGTATGGGAGCATACAAGAAAGTTTACCTGCAAGACCTTGGTATCATCGTATGCAAGATGCTACTAGAGACTTTATTACTATCATAAATAGACTACGTTTTGGTCATAATACTGCACCGTCACACCTTGCTCGACTCGGCATTATTGCGAATAAAACCTGTCCACATTGTAATTCAAGTGATGGAACTGTGGAACACATTATTTTCGATTGTCAAAAATTTTTGATTGACAGACTAGTGTTGGCCAGTGAACTTAGTGATGTTGAAAATAAGTGTGATTTATTGTCCCGCCCGCCGCCATTAAAACAATTATTACAAGACGAACATACTTACAAGCACATCTATAAATACATAAAGAATACAATTAAAACAATTTAATGAAATGTGCTCATAGACGTATTATTACGTTACGTATATAAATAATAAGAGTTGACCTAAAGGCTGTAGATACCAGGTCATAAAATCCCAAAAAAAAAAAAAAAAAAAACAATTTTAAAATCAAAAATCAAAACCAAAACATTAATTTGATGGTTTGACTTTGATTAATTTGTTTAAATAAAAATATAGACATGTTATAAATTAATATTTCAAACATTATCTTTTTAAGTAAGTAAAACTACTTTTAATCTTATTTGTAGGTGATCATAAATTTATAAAAAAATGTTAATTTTTAATAAAATCGGCAAACAACAAATGCTTGCTTGAGTAAATTTAAAAATATTAATTTTTTTGTCATCAATATATATTCTTTTGTTTTTGTGTGTGTTTGTTGATGTATATATTGTAAAATCTAAATATACTCATGAAACTAATCATTTGTGTATACTAATAACATATTCTTTTTACATTTCAATTATATTTAAAGTTCATTATCATAATCTTATTTTAAACAGGAAGACATTGAATACATGGCTTACTCACTTATTATTGTTCGTGACAGAAAGTTGTATGACTATGTTTGAAGTCCTGAAGTTAGAGACAACAAATTTATAAAAAAAAATTCTTCCTACATATTATTATCGTGGCAAGTTAAACTAATACATTAAGAAAAGAGAAGCATGCATCTTATTTAAGATGTAAGTATATGTTTATTGGTTAATTTTAACCATACTTCTGCTGTCCAATTGGCCAGAGGCATTCATATTTGAAGTTTCTTGTACAAAAATAAAAATTCAGAGATGTTTATATGATGATACAATATATTAATGTATAAAATCATGGTCTATTATAGTCGTCACAAATTAAGAGGCCCATTTTGACATTTGACAAATACACTAGACTGAGAAACTGTAAGAACCAATAAAAGAATTATTAATAATAAAAGTGTTTTTAATAAATACATTTTTTGGTGAGTTAAATTATATGATAGAATATATTGGGAGTATTCTTTTCGTGCTTATTTTATAGGAGAATACAATGTCTAATTGTTACGAAACATGTCAAAAACAGTTAATCTTTTTTTTTTTAAATACTAGTGCTGCAACTAATTAATTACTGATTTTCACCTGCTTCATTCGATTTTAATCGTAAGAATTATCTTATCAAACAAGTGTTTGATAAGATAATTCTCTAAATAAATACCAATAGTTCAGATTTTGTTTCATCATTATTTTAATTTGTTAACTTTGTTTGGACTATTTCTTCAAGATGCAAGCATTCCTTAAACTATTTTCAAATGGTATGTCAGTAGTAGGTACTTAAATTTGTGTCACATTGCTAGAACTATTATTTCAAGTTCAATCATACTTTTAAAGCACACTAACAATTCAAAAGACAACAATTTATTTGTCAAATAAATTGTTTGCTAAAATAACTCAAAAAATTTAATCAACATATTTAGAGATGTTTATTTAAAAGTAACTAAAAACTTTTGTAAATAAATAAATATCTTATAACATACACACACGGTTATCTGTTCCTATGGCAAGTAATTCAATACTTGTTATAGATAACATCCAACTGATATAATTAAATTTTTTTTTCTTAAATATTTATAGAAAAAATACATATATAACTGTCTATATATGTGTATATATGTGTGTATAAATATATAAATATAAATACAAATATTACACCCAGAAATATATATATGTTACGCTCAAAGATCGAAAACGCTCATTGAGCGGAAAAATAGCTCACAACGCGATGTGGTCACAGTAAAACATCCACATAGCGAAATTCGTGTTATGGCTCTAATGAAAACGCGCACGACGCGTTGTGGCAATCAAAGAAAGACCAAATAGCGAAATTCGTTTCGTGGCTTACATGCTATTCGATCTCAACGCGTTGTGGCAATGAAGAAAAGCCATGACGCGTATGGAATACTATTTGATTACAACGCACACTACTTTCCGATATAGATCCTACTAGGCCTAGGCTGGAAACGTTTTGGTAGAGGTCCTTAAGAAATATTTTTCATTTTATAAAATTACGGCATAACGTGTTTCTCATTATCAAATATATTAAGTATATAATTATATAAATTAAAATGAAACGATATTTATTATTTATTGAGATTACTTTATATTTAAAAAAATCAATGTATTAAGTAATAAATCACTGAATAAAAAATATTCATATCATTTGTAAATTACTCATAATTCACATAAAATAATAAGGGTTTTAGTTTTTTCATGACAATTAAAATTCTTTCAAGAAATAAAAATATTTAACACAAATGTTTATTGATCACCAATAAACAACAACAATGTACCTATATTAGAAATAACTATAATTGTGAAAAATAAGTATTTGATTGCTATTTATTTTTACATGAACTATTACTGTGGCATTTTGAGTTGCATTTTATATTCTTGGAGCGACACTTGCACTTTTTATCAATACAGTATCTTTTGCAGTGGCACATTATAAACCCTTGCTTACTTCCAGACGATAACATAGATGCTGAGCGAAGTGTTAACGATGAAGTTGAGGGCACATCACAAATGATAATATAGTTGGTTTCAGAAAGTGTAAATTCATTACGTGCATAAAGTCTATCGAGTGTACCTTCCTTGTTTCCTAACTGGTAGAGATCTGATGGATTAATGCTCATAACAACACACATAACATTCCTGGGTGCTGCACTTCCTCTATCAACTTCAGGAACTCTAACTAAAACGTTAGTACCAATTTCAACACAGGGAAATTTCAAATTAGACAATGAAACCATTTTGTTTGCCTGTTCCTGTAGACCTAATTTAGCACATTCTCTTTCAACGTTTATGCTATTCTTTACTTTTTCTGTAGTCATAATAAAACTGCGATCAGTGCTTGTTTCCACAAACTCACGTAATTTATCGTAAAACAATTCTTTTTTTATTCGTCATAATTAGCGCTGACATTAAAATTCACTCTGATAAAAAGAAAAGAAATGAATAAAACTGAGGTTTCAATGCGTCTTTGCACCCGAGCCCACACCGACAAGTTACAACAACCTGTCCGTCGTGATATGGTTAAAACAATGAATGCTCAGAACGCGTCATGGCTTTTCTTCATTGCCACAACGCGTTGAGATCGAATAGCATGTAAGCCACGACACGAATTTCGCTATTTGGTCTTTCTTTGATTGCCACAACGCGTCGTGCGCGTTTTCATTAGAGCCATAACACGAATTTCGCTATGTGGATGTTTTACTGTGACCACATCGCGTTGTGAGCTATTTTTCCGCTCAATGAGCGTTTTCGATCTTTGAGCGTAACATATATACAAATCTTACACCCAGATTTAGGCGGGAATCGAACCCGCAACCCACAGAACAGAAAACTCCCAAAACACAATAGGCTAGTAAAAAAAAAACTCAGAAAAAATATTCATAAAAAAATATTATGTGATTTAAGTTATGTAGAGTAATATAATAATAATTAAGTAAATGGTATTATGTAATAATAAGTTTTAGTAAAAATATCATATTTTACAAATGTAACATAAATGTACCCTATACATGGAAAAGTTCCGATGGGTGGAATTTGGTTACTTAATCACTTCAATGATAACCAGAATAACATATAGGCAACTTTTCATTCCGACATAACTGAAAAGGTAGATTAAGCATGCAAAACTGCGAGACACAATTTGTTTCACATAACTGATAAATATTGTTGATATTAACTACATTCTTTATTGATTTAAACTTGGTTATTGTATCAATTGTGAAAACCCAATATCACCCAGTATCAGCTTTTACTTTAACACAAACATCAAATCGCCTATCTTAGGAATAGATGAGCAATGATGAGAGCCAGGAGACGATGTATAACATATCTATTTATTCTTAATCTCATAATCAATCAGATGACTTTTAAAGACAAATTTAGTATTAACACCATAATGTAATAGTCCGATGTTGGACGCACAAAAATGTTTAAATATCGATTTACACAATCTGACCATTTGGCCATACACTCACTTTAACATATCCGCCAACCCGCAGCTCGCAGTGGAGCATCGTAGTGGATTAAGCTCCAATCCTTCTCCTACGCTGAGAAATAGGCCTATGCCCAGCAGTAGGATGATAAAGGCTGAATGCATGCACTAACTTTAGCATTATTTACCAATTAACATTTTAATTTTATTTAACAAACTTATTAAGTCCAAAGAAGTAGTAGAAGTATTTAATGTTTGATGAAGCAATTATAAGTTTTTAAATACTTATATCAATTATATCGCGAAGAAGCTAAAAAACAATTATCAATTTATTTTAAATATATAAATTTAATATTTTTAAGTATTTATGAAGCTATTAAAGTTGTTTTTTTTTTCAAGATTCGTTCTATCAAGATTATCGCTCGTTCCTACTAAAACCTCGGCTTAATGAGTAATGCACCAATCAAATCCAGGAGTATCGCGTATATACCTAAATGAGATAATTAAGATAAATTATACTAAAGTTAATGTTGTATTACACCTAAACAAAGTACAAAATATTAATACTATATTAAAAATAAATGTTTTTTGGGTTAGTGTTCGATGTTAGGTGCCTGTATTGTGATGTTTCATAACGTTTTTCAAAGGCAAAAAGTAATTCTAAAATTAGTCTATTTAAAGAAATAAATAACCCACGGACTCTTCAGATAACGATATATTCCGGGCGGATCCATTTCCGTTTTTGCGCCTTGACCCAGGTGGGCGTAACAGCGCAATAGGTCACGGGGGAGTAAAAGCGCGGGGGGTATGTTTGGACGGGCGTAGTAGCGTAGTGACGTCAGTGACGCGCTATATCGACCCCGGGAGCCGTCAAAACACTCCCCTGCTCCTACCCATTCCTCCGCACCAAGCATCAGCGCCGCGCATCTACGCATCGCGCCACGCGAAATATACATACGACTTAGGCGTTACACAGAGCCTTATAGGTTGCAACTTGCAATACAAGTTAACATTGTGTATTACTGTAGGAAATTAAAACTTCTTCTTAAAATATCTTTATGACTTAAGCAACGACTCCATAAAAAAAGTATTTGTAGGTAGGTAGGTACTTACTTAAACTAGGATTTAAATTTAAAAATTTATTTCTTTAATTAAAATTAAGTTTTTTAACGTATACCATAAGCTTTTATTAATTAGCATGTGTTCCTTTGCTACAAATTTGTTATGGTAAATTATTCCAAAAGAGGAGTCAGAATAAGTACTATCGCGATACTCATGAATGAAATGAAATTATAATTCAGTTATTGCTTTTACCTACGCATACTTTTAGTGTCGTTAGTATTAAATTATGTTTACCCAATATTGTTTGGTATATTATTGCATTCATTCCAATTTATCTAAGTGTTATTCTACGTTACATTTTGTGTACTAAAGGCAAATAGACTTAAGTACATTGTGCGCAGTTACTAAGAATCGGGGCTGGAACTTTCCTCTTGATCTTTTTTAGACCTTGACCTGTGTTATAAGGACGCCGTTAAATTACGTAGTAGAAATCTCAAACCTAATTCTTTCAGTCTGAGACGTAGATGCGGGTTTTAAAGAGATTTGTTTTAGATTCACCTTATTTTCGTATCAGTTCCTAGATATGCGGGTCTAATTTACCTATATTGTCTTTTATAGGCTTTGTATAAAACAAACTTCATATCTTAAAAGAGGTTTTGTTTCAGACTAACGCAGTGCGTAATAAACCAATAACTTATGTGCACTGGACGATTTGTAAAAAAAAATATATATAGAGTATGGACAATCTCGATCTTTCAAAAACATCATTAAAACAGTTTAAAAAGATTCCAATTTACGTTGTGGAGGAACATAATGAAGCATTACAATTTATATACTCTGCTATCGGTGGAAAAAAATTACCACTAGAGGGAACAACCTTAGTGCATCTAGATGCTCACCCAGACATGCTGATAGATCGTAAATTGAAAGGAAAGGATGTTCGGTCTGGCAGAAAACTTTTACCATTATTACAAATAGAAAATTGGATTGTGCCGGCGGCGGCGGCTGGCCATATAGGTCGAGTAGTATGGCTGCGACCGCCGTGGGCGAAGCAATTTGCGGATGGTACTCGCGTGATTCACGTTGGTGACCACCCTGTAACAGGCCTACTTCGTGTAGACAGTAAAGAACCTTACTATATGTCCGATGCATTGTATTCTGCGCAATTGAAAAACAAAAGAAAGTTTTTATTAACAGTCGCAGAACTTAGTGGAGTAGACGAGGAGAGAATAAAAGGAATTTCACAAGACATCGATGTTGATGAGCCCTATGTACTCGATATTGATTTAGACTTTTTTAGTACAGCTAATCCATTTATTAATTTATATAAGCACATAGAACTGTATGATCGCTTGGAGCCTATTTTTGGTTTTAACCTTCCACAGCTGGATGATGAAGAGTCATGCGAAAACTTCTGTGCATCAAGAGAACAACATTTAGAGGAACTACAAAACTTATTTGAGCATTTGGAAAAAAGCGGTGATTTAATAAATTATGAAGGCCCAAAAACAAATTTATATCATAAGGTTTAATTTTATAAATAATACTATAATAACGTTTCATTAATATTTCGAAATAATGTATTAAGAATTTAAGGAACATTGAAAATTATTAACTTTTTAATTCTATTTATATTTTATCTTCGTATGCAGGTAAACCAATTAAAAGAAGTTGTAAAAGCAGAAGCGGAGAGGTTGGGTGAGCAACCAGATTGGTGGATGATATTCGCTGGCGGTTGTACACGAGATCAAGGAGGACTGCCGCACTACATAAGCACACAAGAAGAAATAAAAGAATGTGTGACGAAAACATTAAAAGTTTTTTTAAAGCATATGCCGCCTCCTGTATTGATAACCGTTGCTCGTTCTACTGAAGATGGATATTGTCCTCAAGACCAAGTAAGTCTAACGCAGCGTTAAAGACAAAAGTATTACTAAAAACATTTTTGTGTTTTAATAAATCTATTAACCTTTAATTATATTCCTTTTCATTTGTTTCAGATAAATTTTATTCAATCCATAGTACTACAAATTATCAAAGAAGCTTATAATACCGACGAACCAGTATTTCATTATTTAAATTCTGTTGATTAGTATAATTGTATATTTGAAATAATTTAAGTATATTTGTATATTTAAAATAATTAAAATACAATACACATTGTACGAATATAAATTATTTTATTTCACAAAATAAGGAGGTAAAATTAATATAGCCTGTTTCTTTAGCAGTATCTACATACCTTGTAAAACTTTTTTTTCGTGAATATCGCTTAGTGAACCTAGAATTTTAATTGAAAGGCCGAATAATGACGTTTCTAGTCGAGCGTACAAGCAAAAAATCCTCCTTTCTAAATTTTATATGTCTAACTTCAATAGTTGGGCTCACGATCAGCAATTATAAAAAAAAGGTAGTTAATACGGTAGTCGGGACACGGTTTATAATCTGTACATATAATAAAATGGTAGAAAAGTCAAAACTGCACATTGAATACAACTGAGGTAGGGCACAGCAGGAATTTCCTGCTCAAAATATGGAGCAGCCCGACTGGGGTAGTACCTCGACCTTACAGAAGATCACAGCAAAATAATACTGTTTTCAAGCAGTATTGTGTTCCTGTTGGTGAGTAAGGTGACCAGAGCTCCTGGGGGGATTGGGGATTGGGTCGGCAACGCGCTTGCGATGCTTCTGGTGTTGCAGGTGTCTATAAGCTACGGTAATCGCTTACCATCAGGTGAGCCGTACGCTTGTTTGCCGACCTAGTGACATTAAAAAATATAAAAAGAATATTTTTTTAAAAGAATACTTGGAGTGTGGGGGATCTACAATCGATACCGAAGCCAAAAAGAGAATTAGAATTAGAATTTTTGTCTGTATGTATGTCCGGGATAAACTCAAAAAGTACCGCATGGATTTACTTCAAATTTAGCACGAATATTATTAAGAAGTCGGGTCAACATATAGGCTACAAATTATCGCGCTATCACCTACGGGGAACGAGCGGTGAACCTTTATTTCTTCAACGCATTCTGTAACAACGTGTAATCTAACGACTCATATTTGAATGTTGTTATTATTTTAATAACCATGCTATTAGCTAGCTTTATACTGTAAATAAAGACATTCTGTAGTATATTTAGTATCAGCATTGCACCCGTGCGAAGCCGGGGCGGGTCGCTAATTAGATATAAGAAAAATTATGTCCTTAAAAAAATACACGACATAGAAGTACTGCTATCCCTCAAATTAAATAGATAAAAAAAATAATTGTGTTTGCTCGCAAACGAAAAAAAACCGACTTCAATTACATCGAAGAGTAATACAACGTAGATCGACGAAAAAATAGTTAAGTAACTACGCGTTATCAAAGATTACTCAAAAAGAAGTTATCAAATCTCGATAAAAAAATTTATTGACCACATGATAAACATCAGCTTTCGATTAAATTAAAAATTATCAAAATCGGTACACCCAGTAAAAAGTTATTGCGGATTTTCGAGAGTTTCCCTCGATTTCTCTGGGATCTCATCATCAGATCCTGGTTTCCTTATCATGGTACCAAACTAGAGATATCCCCTTTCCAACAAAAAAAGAATTATCAAAATCGGTACATCCAGTAGAAAGTTATGTGGTATAATACAACGTAGGTTGACGAAAAAAGCGTCAAGTAAAAACGCATTATTAGACATAACACGAAAAGTAGTTGTTAGATCTCAAATAAATTTAAATGGGACCAAATAACACATACCACCTTTCGATCAAAAGAAAATTGTCGAAATCGGTCCACCCGGGCAAAAGTTCTGATGTAACATACATAAAAAAATACAGTCGAATGGAGAACCTCCTCCTTTTTTGGAAGTCGGTTAATGAGTGTAGTAGGTACTTTAGATCATACGCCTGAAGTAAAACTTTTTAGCTCCTACAGTAATATACGAAACGTAACTCTCTCTTTCTCTAACTTATATCTCCCTCTCAACTTCCGTTCGCCTCGCCCGATCACTTTTTTCGTAACGCTCTCGTAACGCATTCACCAGCTTACCCCCCAAGTTAAGCGTGCGAAAAGAAGGTTTTTTTCCGATTTAGCTTCCATTTATACTCTAAGCGCCCTATGCGACGGCTGTGGCTTGAAGGCATCTAGTAATTAAAACCACTGGGATTGATATAGTAAATAGCACAATGTGCTCTGCAAATAGTCAAAAATACAAAACATGACAAAGATAGAAGTTTGATAAGACATTCCGGAGTAAATGAAATGAAGAAAATAAATGAAGTGAAGAAAGGCTGAAGTAAATTATATGTCCGAGTAACGCATGCATTGTTACTATTGTATGAATAAGTAGGAACTGCAACATATATAAAACAAAATAAATATTGTATAAATTTAAATTTAGGAAAGTAAAAAATAACTCAATAAGTCAATAAGACAAAAAATACACGTTATACCTACTTAGCATGCAGAATAACATACACTTACTGACTAAATGATTCATCATTTCCGAGCCTTAGCTATCTAGACACATGAAATTTGGTACCTCAGCATCTCCAGAGCCTTAGATATCTAGACGCATGAAATTTGGTACCTCAGCATCTCCAGAGCCTTAGATATCTAGACGCATGAAATTTGGTACCTCAGCATCTCCAGAGCCTTAGATATCTAGACGCATGAAATTTGGTACCTCAGCATCTCCAGAGCCTTAGATATCTAGACGCATGAAATTTGGTACCTCAGCATCTCCAGAGCCTTAGATATCTAGACGCATGAAATTTGGTACCTCAGCATCTCCAGAGCCTTAGATATCTAGACGCATGAAATTTGGTACCTCAGCATCTCCAGAGCCTTAGATATCTAGACGCATGAAATTTGGTACCTCAGCATCTCCAGAGCCTTAGATATCTAGACGCATGAAATTTGGTACCTCAGCATCTCCAGAGCCTTAGATATCTAGACGCATGAAATTTGGTACCTCAGCATCTCCAGAGCCTTAGATATCTAGACGCATGAAATTTGGTACCTCAGCATCTCTATCATCGCCTTAGATATCTAGACGCATGAAATTTTTTCGCCCTTTTACAATATTTATTATTTGATATTTTTTTATTCATTATATATTATTAGCTGACCCGGTAAACTTTGTGCTGCCATATTTTCTTTGTGAATCAGTAAATCGGTTTTTTTTTTACTTAATTTTTACAAACCTTGCAACAAAACAACAAAAAGTTATTTACTATGGTGCAGTCATTCGGAAGCTTGCAACTACATACATTTCAGCGATTCATCTAATGAACACGTGCTTTAGCGTTATAAGAAGGATGAAAAGCTTCTATTTATTGACTGTTTGTTTATATTTGACTAGCCCGTTGGCGCGTTTTATAGTGGCTCCGATTTCTGCTTCGTCGGCTGTGGGTTCGACCCCCGCCTGGGTCTGGGTGTAATATTTTTATTTGTATTTATATATGTGTTATTTTCATGTATATTTATAAAAAATAGCTACATCAGCCGGCTGTTTCTCATAATACAAGCATTAAGTTGCTTATCTTAGGAACAGACGACTATGTATGGTGTGAATGCTATAAGATATTTATTTATTTCTTATTTTTTCATCCTTTTCAAACCGTTAAAGTATAAAAGTCTATTTTGAACTTTTCTGAACTTTTTCAGGTGTAGTCTCAAATGAGGAAAAGTAAAATGTGACGTGTGGCACTGCAAAATTTTATGAATAACATTGTTGAAAGTAGGTAATCGTCTATGGTGTGTTGTTTATTCAATTAGCTCAATGTTTTTCACAAATAAATAGAGTGGTTGCTAAAAAGTGACAAACGTTTAGCAAGGTTCAGTGTTAACGCAAACTAGGTCAAATCAATTAGCAATAATAAGTGAAACGCACAGGAAATTTTTTGTAATAAATATACATATATTATATTGTTACAAATAAGTTTAAAATGTTAGTGGTTTAATTAATAGGTAACATCCTTGTAATTATAATTGTTTTTATTAATCTCTTATTTAACGTGTATCTTAATTTATTTGTTTGTTATCCAAATTACTTACAAACTCTTCGCAAAAATATTTATTTCATGTTCCTTTTTTTAATATTAATTGTTATCAAAGTAATTTTATTCTTAAAAATAATCCCAAACAAAACAACTGTAATTTAAGCCATCCGATGCCACGCCTAGTAGTGCAATAGTGTTTCTTGTTTTATGTAATTTTCAAAGTAAGTTAGCGCTAATATTTAAATATTCTACTATACATTATAATATATATATTATAGTCCAATAACATGAGAATTTTACGATCTTTTTGCTTTTTTTTTTCGATGTAGATAAATAATGTATGGCATTAATAAGTACATAATATGTCGTGTTTTGATCATAATATCATTGGTCAGGCAAATACCTAATTTAGTCCTTCGATTGGGGGCGATTGGGGTCAACTGCACATCGAAGTAGAACGTTCGAGTTTCATTAATAATGATCAATTACATCATGCGACAACCACGTCTGGAAAATTATCAATTAAATCCAATAAAAAGTGCTAATGGAAAACAACACCTACGTCTTAATTTATGGTTTTAAAACGATGCCGACTAAGTAGGTATAGGTATCTCTAATCTTTAGTATGAGTAGCATGACTTGTTCAGTAATATTAACATCTTCGTGATTTGTAATTTGAAAGATTCTTTAAAGTCTTACTACGTTTGCAAATATTTTTTTAAAGTTATTATGTACCTAACAATGTTTTAATTTTTATTTTCATTTTATAAGAATATATGCTGCTGTGTGGTTACGGCAGTAAGAATACAGCCACCTCCTCTCTTCCCGCAGGTATCGTAAGAGGCCACTAAGGGATAACAATTCCACTACCACGATGGCCGATAGACATAGACCTCCACGAGTTCGCGCCAAAAATGGTTCAACCTTTATACTTATTTAAAATTAGCTGTGCCCGCGATTCGTCCGCCTAGAATTTAATAAATAAGTTATTTTTCAGTTGACAGAGTTATAAAATAAATAAAGTTCTAAAATAAAAGTAGCCTAAGTTTCTCCTTATTATATCAGCTATCTGCCACTGAAAGTCCCGTGAAAATCGGTCCAGCCGTTTCAGAGATTAGCTGGAACAAACAGACAGAGAGTCAAAAATTTTAAAAAATATTGTTTTGGTGTATGTGCCGTGTATCAATCATCATATACATCCAAATGCATAGATGATGCTCTTTTCCTGTCATGGATGACACATGAGAATTTTACAGAAGCTTCGAATGCAAAAATCCTTAAAAATATGGTTTCATTGACAATATTTTTTTCTTTACTTATCAAATATTCAATTAAAATTTGAATGTGTTAGGCAATGTTAACACAACCAAAAAAAAACTACGATGTTTGTCGGTGTCGGAAACCCAAACTTGATATGATAAAGCATTGTTTACTACGTACGTCGTAATTAAGTTTTTCCTTGTTAACTAAAAAATAAGTGATTTGTCAACAGCATACAATGATAAAAGATTATTGGTTTACATAATATAATATTAAGAATAAAAATTATACTTAGAAGAGACTGAATTTTTTTTAGATCAATTTCCTTCAAACGTTTCAATTACAGAGACCCATTGAATTAAATGTATTAATTTAATCAGTGGCGTAGCGCGGGTTTTTCCACCCGGGGATCACCGAAAATTTGCCGCCCATAGCCACCACGCTGGGCAGGCGGGTTGGTGACCGTAGGGCTGGCTTTGTCGCACCGAAGACGCTGCTGCTCGTCTTCGGCCTGTGTATTTCAAAGCCAGCAGTTGGATGGTTATCCCGCCATCTGTCGGCTTTATAAGTTCCAAGCTGTTATTGGAACTGTGTTATCCCTTAGTTGCCTCTTACGACACCCACGGGAAGAGAGGGGGTGCCTATATTCTATACTACCGTAGCCACACAGGGACACAGTATGTAACTTATTACAGTTATTTTGTTATTTTCTTTACGCTGTTATTTCTTGCACTGTCTCCCCACTATTTGACACACTCTCTCATGATCATTGGTTAACTAGAAGAGATCTATTTTAGGGATATGTAAACCTTTATCATCAACTATGTACTAGGTACATGTAATTTTCTGTATATTTTTTTTTTTAGTGCAATAAAGTATATATTTATACATTTTACACGAACAAACTGGGTTTCACTGCTAATATATATAAAAAAACAAGCAGATATAAATATTCATATAAATATAATAACTCGAAAAGTACTCGGCAGACCTCAGTTACATTTAAAATAAATGGGTTTTCAAGTTAAGCGCTAGATAAAAAAAAAGGAAATGCAAAATCGGTACACCTAGTAAAAAGTGATGAGGTATAATACAAAATAGATCAACGAAAAAATAGTCAAGTAAATACGCAATATTAGAGATAATTCAAAAAGTACTTGACAGTAATCCATTCCAATTTAAACAGGACATCATGGCAAGCACCATATTTCGATTCAAAGACAGAATCAGCGAAATCGGTCCACCTAGTAAAAAGTTCTGAGGAAACACAAATTAAAAAAACCTATAGTTGATTTGAGAACCTCCTTCTTTTTTTGAAGTCGGTTAATAAACACAAGAATATAACTGGTAACAATTTATTTATAAAAATAAGAAATTAATTGAAGGCATCCTTTACTGTCCATGTCTATGGGAGCAATGAATATTGTAATCAGTGATGAGAGCTAAGGTTTGTTCAGCAATCGAGTCCCCTTGCGCCCTATCGGACCGACCAAAAAAATAAGCACGCGAGAACGGGCGAGCCGCATTCCTCGACTGGGTCGACGGCACGGCCCCGCGCGCGCCTCTTCCCTCCGACACCCCACCAGTCGTTTGCGCGCGTCGTTCGTGACAACTCGTGTTCATATTGTCAGTTCTCTATCGCGCAGTGTTTACAATACAGTGTTGTTGTTAGTAACGAAATTTAACATCCAGTGTACGTGAAGTGACAAAGTGTATATACAGATATCAGTTTTGTCAAATCTACACATTTTATATGCAATAGTGTTTTGTGAGGGCCAAACAAATACGGCAGCCGCCGAGCTCAGGTATTTTTTCATATGTTTCTTCAATCTGATTACGACTAGGCTAATCTAGTTCATGAATGCCGCGTAAAATGTGAGATTTGTTGTTGCGTTTCATAGAACAGGTGTAAGCCTTAAACTTCACCCAACGGCGTAATATATTATAAGAAGCGGCCACCACGTGGTGCGGTGGTGTAAACAAGCCCGCCCGTCTCCTTGCTGTAGCATCGCATTGCTGTTTCATGGAGTGCCCGGGTCGCACTGCAGCGCGACTCTAGCTACGCATGCTCTAGATTCCATATACGAGTAACCATGTTACATTCTATAAACTGTGAAATTTTATTTTGAAACTAACGAAAACTGATTATTTTTATATGATGTCACGATCGCGATTCAGCCTATAACATACCACTGCTGGGCATAGGCCTCTCTCTCCATGTAGGAGAAGGATTGGAGCTTAATCCACCACGCTGCTCTACTGTGTGTTGGCGGGTATATTCCCTACTACGACTAACAATCGCTATCAGGTATTTATGATAACAACCGTGACCAACTGCTTAACATGCTCTCCGAGGCACGGATCCCGCAAACCGACAGTGTTTTAGGCGCCTACACGCACCACTAAACCAGAGCGGTTGTTATTATTATAATTACGATGTATGAAACAAAATTATCAATTTACATACAATATAAATCTTGTATTTAGTTTTTAAGCGATCGTGGCGCGTAAACAATGATTATTATTAGTATAGTATTAGTAGTATGCAACATTATTTTTGTACTACGTAATATCATTTTTGCAAGATAAACAGACAAGAAGTCTTTTAAAATTATGGTTATATAACAATAATTCAAAATAATATTATTTATATGGGTATTATTCGTCTATTAGTTAATATATAATTATTGTTTTTAAAATACATAAATTACTTCTTTTTTACAAGGTTTTTTAATTATTTGCGCAATAAAAAAGTATTGTCAGAGTATGTTTAATGTATTCTTATTGACAAAATATTCGTACGTAATTACTTCCTATTTGTTTTTTTTTTACATGTTATGATTTAAAAGTAAAATACCCATTAGTTATATACACATTCAATTATCAATTTGAAATATTTATCAACAAACGTTTAACATAAATTAAGTAACAAAAAATAAATCAAAACAAGCTCCAAATACCTACGCCACGTGATCGCGCTAAATTATTTGTCCATTACAACGTGTTACAATTAACTACCAAATTCCCTATTAGGTAGGTATATATTTGAATTTTGATTTGTTTTTATTTATTTATTATTATGTCATGTTAGTTATGTCGTGTAATACCCATAATAAGCGGTTCGTTTGAGAAATAAAAATCATATAAAAAAGAAAATATTATATTATTACTATCAGTTTATTTACAGATACAATACACAATATACAACTAAGTTTATTTTCTTCTTTTTTATTATGAACACTAGTTTGATTACATAGTTTAGCAGATTTACGTTCATTGACTAGGAACCGTTAAACTCGCTCTTATAAGTTAATGCTAATGAAATAGATAAGTCCAATTCAGAACTATATAAAAAATCTTGCTACCTATTGTATGTATAACCTACAAGAAAAAGAACATATACAATATCTGTATGTAATAACGTTATAAATAAAATGTGCTAGTCAGTCGTATTGGTAACCCCAATTGTTCGTGTCTTACCTAAAGAAGAATCGACAAGATATCGCTTGTAATTATTTTTATTAAAAAAATAGGAAGTCTTATGTGTTTTATATTTATATAAAAATTTAAATGGGTTTAAATTTTTACTAGTGCGAAATTATACCGTAATCGAATCACATAAATATTATGTGAAGCATTAGGTTTAGTTGTACAATGTCATCCTTTTGTTGATCCACTTTATGGTTAATAGATATTGTACGTCCGTTTCACAATTCAGCCTGTAACATCCCACTGCTAGGCGTAGGCCTCTTTCTCCATATAGAAGGAAAAGAGCTTAATCCACAACGCGGTTCCATTGTGGGTTGGCGGATATATTCCCTAATATGAGTAACGATCGCTATCAGGTACATATGATAACAATTGGGATAGCTAAGAGTACTCTATGAGGCACTGTGAGAAGACCCACAAGAACGGACATCCAAACAGGAAACAATTATAAGTAAAAATAAGTTCCGAACAGCAATCTAACCCGCAAACCGTCAATATTTCGGCCCCTACACGGCACACGCACCACTAAACCAGAGCGGTTATTATCTATGTAGATTATTATAGAAATAAATGATTTTCATTTATTTAATTTTTTCATTTTTTTATTATGCATTTAGTGTCCGTTTCGTTTATCAGCCATTACGCATTTATTATTCCTAATATCTTACAGAAAACCAACAGCTTATCATTCGGTTATCTTTGCTTGCATCTACATTAATAGGTTACATCTTTCATCTTCATCTCAATAGCAAAACAAACAAAAGTCACTTAACTTTCCCCCCTTTTTTTTTTTTTTTTTTTCTTATAGTATATCTATTACAACAAGTGAGATTAAAAGTAGAGAAAAAATATTACAGCGATCTGTAGTAAAGCTTTTGCAGACAATTATGTTGACATTTGCAAACTTGCGAAAGCAAAGTGAGTTTATTCTTAACTTAAAAATGGATTTTTTTACATATTATTATTTAAATTTTAATTATAATTGATTATTAGCAAGTCCATGTACGAATTAATAATTGTTTTTGCTCGCAAACGAAAGAAACCGACTTCAATTACATCGACAAGTAATACAACGTAAGTAGACGAAAAAAAACTAACAGATGCACTAGTCGTCACTACGATTTTCGAGGGTTCCTCTCGATTTATCTGGGTTTCATCATCAGATCCTGGTTTTCTTACCGTGGCTTCTAGTTTCAGTGTCATTTAATTTTGGCTGCTAGCTGCTAGTTTCAGTTTCATTTATCAAAATCGATTCATAAATGACGAAGTTATCCCCGAACATACATTATATACATATATATATATATATATATATATATATATATATATATATATATATATATATATACATACATACATACATACGGTCGAATTGAGTAACCTCTTTCTTCCCTTTCCCCCTTCTAGCCTCTGGTACAGTATTTCTTTCTCTCTATAGTACTCGAGCCCTATTAATACCGTAGTTTTTTTTTGGGATATTTCACACTCATCGTATATCGTAATACCAAACAAAACCAAGGAAGTCGTTATTGAGCCGACTTTTGTTTAATACAAAACATTTTATTTGCGTATTTATATACAATTTATCCTGTAATGTAATGCTGTTTCGTTACGGCATCAAAGAATATAGCCACCCCCTCTCTTCTCGTAGATGTCGTAAGAGGCGACTAAGGGATAACACAGTTCCGCTACCACCTTGGGACTTAAAAAGCCGACCGGTGGCGGGATAACCATCCAACTTCTGGCTTTGAAATACACAGGCCGAAGACGGGCAGCAGCGTCTACGGTGCGACAAAGCCAGCCCTGCGGTCACCAACCCGCCTGCCCAGCGTGGTGACTATGGGCAAAACACATGAGTTCACGCCATTTTTGGCATGAAATTGTGGAGACCTATATCCAGCAGTGGACTGTGATAAGCTGCTGTGATGATGATGATACAATTTACCCAATTAGGCTTTATCAAGCAACTTAAATGGATATTTATTTCAATAATGTGTTATATTAAATATCGTAGATTTCTAAAATAGCTAATCTAATTTGAAATAAATTAAAGTTTTTCCAAGAAATAAGTTTTTATTTCAATGCGCTAAAAAGAATAAATTAACTTTTATATTATCAACATATAACGTTACATAAAAGACGAAACAACTTAGAAAAAAAGTATAAAAAACTTACGATTAGTCCGGTCTCTTTACAAGTGCGCTAAGAGATTTAGAGTAACGTCACTTTAGTTTTCAAGTTATTTTCAGCAAGCCATTTAATTTAATTTTTAATACTCATATTATAGGAGTGCATTAAAAATAACTAGTCCGCAATATTGGGTGTTCCGAAATGTTAAAATAATGTCACATAGCCATGCATTGTTATCCAAAGACCAAACTAAACGTGTGTACAAAGTTTCAGCTTAATCAGTTTCAGAACGTTTTATAATTGAGGGGCTAGATTCCACCCAAACAAACATACATAGTTTATATTGCAAGTTAAAAGCTTTTCAAATAGGCAATAATCATGAAAGTTTGTCTTAAAATATAATCATAACTTTTTAAGAATTATACATTTTATGAAATGTTCCGCGTGTAAATTTACATATATTGAAAAATTTTAATAACATTTTAAAAAACTATTTTTTTTTATAAATATAAATATGATTATTATTCACAAACGGTCGTCTGTTCATAAGTTAGGCAACTTAGTGCCTGTGTTTTAGGTAACAACTAATATATTATTCTATACATTTTTTATTATTATAAACGAACATAGACCTCATACATAGAAATAAATTAATAAACCCACAATGCCTGGAGCCTAAAGTAGATTTACTGCAAACTACCCCAATGGGCTTCTCTGATGATGAATTCAATATTAAATTATTGCATTTATTTAAGAAGTATCCATGACATATATAATACGAGTAATATTAGGAACGTTTTACGTTTCTTGTGATGTTATCGGAATAAACAGAATCTATATTCCCAATCGGTTGTAGCTTCGCTTTTAATTAAAATATATTAATTAAGACAAATATAATTATAATTTTTAAAATGACGATTCTAAGGTGCTTTTGAATAAAGTAATTTTTTTGATTTAAATACAAGGAGCATTTCTTCAAGCCAACGTCAACAACGGAAGGAAATGGTTTCTCAGTTACACTTTCTCAGTATGTTTATGTCGTCCTAATAAAATCTTATTTTTTTATATAATATAAACCACGGTTATTGTCTACAAAAAAATAATAAACACTGATGAAAATAAGGATTATAATTAAACACACATACTTATGTATGTGTGTTTAATTATAATCTGTATTTAGTGGTTTGCTGATATTTTTAACATAATATAATTATAGTTAATTATTAATTTGTTTTTTATCAAGAAAGTTATTAAATAACAACAGTTTGTATGGCCATCTTATTTTAAAGGGTTTTGTAATTTTGTTAAAACCTTTTACAAGAAAGCGCGTCACAAACCGTTAAAACTTGATAATGATAACCAAATGGGTCATTGTTGAGCACAGATTTCCTCCATTTGAAAATTATTAAGTTGGTAAAATAAAAGCAAGAATAGTAAATCTTTTAGAAATGTTAGATTCCATTTAAACGATATATGAAAAAGGATTATCTCAACAAACAAAGTTCTACGAATAAAAATATAAAAAAAAATAATAATGTCGATATTATAATTACACCTACTATTACGAAATAACGAGAGTGAATTATGATGACAGTCACCTGTCATTGCGTTGAGGAAGGCTATGTAGTAAAAGCCTGTAAGGTAATTGAGTACAAGTAACGTATTAAATTATTAATACAGCGTTATAAAGTGGAAAAGAAATCCCAATTGTAATCGCTTAATTTCTAAGCTCGCATATCGATTTTAAAAATACTAGTAGCGGAATAGCGATGTTAATGTTTATGTAGATAAAACGCCTTGATGCGTCTTATATGTATATGATAATAGTGTACATGTAAATGATCACTGCATTATAATATGTCATATAGTTTAAAACATTTTAAGCGCTAGTAACGTTAGTTGAACGTCACCGTTTGGGCCTCACTTATTTAGCCCAGGGGGCCAGCTATTTACAAAATTTTAATGATAAGTTTTTATTGCACTACCATACCCATTCTTAAAGAACTTACTTATTTTTCTTTACACTATCTGATATATTTTTCTAAGTCATATTATTTAAGTTGACCCTGGCTCGCAGTAATGTGGTCATGTCCCCCACGGCACCAAAGGAAAAATTGTGTGTCGACTACATGTGTCCCAACAGAAAAACGTAAAAAATCAAGGTGCTGTTTAACGTGTCAAGTACCTAATAATTCTACGCCTAATTTTGAAACGTAGTTTGCTTATTAGAACGAGCTAATAAACACAGAAAAGAATTCTTATAAGGGTCTAATTTTAGTAAGAAGCTTGCTTTTAGGAAACAAAAACATTTACTAAAATAAAATGTTTTAAATATAAGTACCATTGACTGACGATATTGACAAACACGTCACTGGAACACTCCGCCGAATACAGTGACCGGGAACGTCACAAGTGACGGTGATTAATAAATAACAACAAAAACTGTATTGGATGAAAACGTAAGGAAGGACGTTGATACACGATACGCTTTATCCAGCGTTACACGTTGATTAAGATTCAGGGCTACAAAGAACATTAATTAAGAACAAACTGATACGAACAAAGAGGTCTTTAACTACGATCAAAGATAAAATGTGTTTAAATTTATTTACAAAATAATGTAATCTTTTAAAAAGTCGCCGCTGAGATTCCCCATCAAATAATGGGGAAAACGTCGATGGAGGCAGCTTCATGCTTCTGCTTCTAGCTATCAATATCTATAGCACAGAAGTTTCATCCGAAGGCACATACTAGAAAATAATATTAAATCGTTAATAACACTAGAATCAGTTTATTGTTATTGACAAATAAGAGTGCAAGACTAAAACAATTTTATTATATACTAGCTGTAGCTACAAAAAAGTTATTGTTCAGTTCGCAGAGCTATAAAATAAATAAATTTCTAAAATAATAGTAGCCTAAGTTACTCCTTATTACATCAGCTATCTGCCAGTGAAAGTGTCGTCAAAAACGGCTCAGCCGTTTCAAAGATTAGCCGGAACAAACAGACATGTTATTTTGGTATATGTACCTTGTATACCATCCATATGCATTTAGAGTAAAGCGGTTATTTTAATATTACAAACAGACACTCCAATTTTATTTATTTGTAAAAAATGGTAGAGATAACAAGGTAGGTTATTAATTTATGTACTGAAAACCGTTTATTTTACACCCTGATATAATGTAATAACATCATAATTTCGTATCAATAGTTCTGTATATTTAATTTAATCAATCACTTATTATAATAATATACAAAACCTTGCAATATTCAGAGGCTGTTGGCCGTTTGCGATAAGCAAATACGTATGCGAAACTACATGCACCTTTGAAATCTTACCAAAACAGTGAACCTACCAAAAACATTATGCAGTTGTTTAGTCTTGAGTTGACTTATTAAAGTGAAAACTTCTTTTGGCGCACCGCACACAATTTTTCCGTTGGTAGTAAGTTAGGCTGGTCCGTCACGCTCAGAAGTGAAAGGCTCGATCGGGTGAACTCGGGACAGCCGAGTGTACCCGAGCGAGAAAGATACAGTCAGCTGCTCTTCGCTGTTATGTCTCTGTGTTTAGTATATTCAGTTATTGCATGATAATTGTCATTATTATTTTAATAGTTAGTATTGGTACGTAATAATAATTATTTTAACAATTATTTTCTAGTTATATAAGTAAAATTCAATCGAAAGTATTTATTTATTATTTTAGTTATCACCAAACCATTGTATCCTTTGTAGATACGAAAACGAAAATAAATAATTTGATTTATATAGAATTAAATAAATAATAACTTTAATTTCTGACTTGTTTCTCATTTATTCTACTAATACGATCCATAATAATACTACATAATACATGCTGCTGGGCATAGGGCTCTTTCCACATTTAGGAAGAGGATCAGAGCTTAATCCACCACGCTGCTCCAATGCGGGTTGGTGGATATATTCCCTATATGAGTAACCATCGCTATTAGGTGTACATGATAACAACCGGGACCGACGGCTTAACATGCTCTCTGAGGCACGCACGGTGGGGAGAACTACAAGAACTGCACAAACACCCAGACCACGGCAAACATCTGTTTGACCAATAAAATTATATATCTTATGTTATTCTCGTGTCACAATGTTAGTTACCATACTCCTCCGAAACAGCTGGACCGAGTTTTATGAAATTTTGTGTGCATATCAGGTAGATCCTAAGTTATAAGGGTGATTGCGATTGCCAATGAAGCTTTCACTTCTGCCGTGTGGTCTATTTTTTGATACTTGAGAAGTTGTATGCGATTCGATTTCATGCTGCGTTTTTGTGTTGTATTTACAGTACTGAAAAATACATAAAATTCTAGATTAAGTGCAAAATACATTTCACTATTGATGAAAAAAAAATAGTTATACACAAAAAGGATTTATTTATTTATTATTTTTGTATCAGGATAAAAAGTGCTTTTTATTGCAATAATTGCCTAAAACTAAAGGTTAATGTTTTTTTTATAAGTCTATTAATTTTTACACATAACGGACCACCTTTGTGTCTAAATGCGGAAAACCGAGCCCACAACAATACAAAAGTCTATTAATTTACAATAAATGATTTCAATATGTGATTTTTTTTAAACATTTCGTTAAAATTATTAAAAAAAGATTATTTGTTGTCATGGGACACCAGGTAGGAACGAAGTTCCTTCGGATAGTATAGAAGCAAAGCAACACAATTTGAAAAAAAAATGTTTACTTTTATATATATTTTCTAGTTCTTGATTTTTTTTTTTTTTAAATTTTGTTGATTGGTTTTTGAGTACATAAAAGTATTTAGGAAATTTAATATTTTAGAAAATAACAAATACCGTAAAATAAAATAAATCAAAGAAAATAATAATTCAAACTATTAATTACGCTTCAGCCTGTAACATCCCACTACTGGGCATAGGCCTCTTTCCCCATGTAGGAGAAGGATCAGAGCTTAATCCACCACGCTGCTCCAATGCGGGTTGGCGGATATATTCCCTACTATGAGTAACGATCGCTATCTGGTGTACATGATAACAACCGGGACCGACGGCTTAACGTGCTCTCCGAGGCACGGTGGGGAGACCCACAAGGACTGCACAAACACCCAGACCATGGCAAACACCTGTATGGCCAATACAAATGTTTGTCATGTGCGGGGATCGAACCCGCAACCGCCTGCGCAACAGGTACAATCCATGGCTGTAACCGTTGCGCCAACGCGGCGTCAAACTATTAAGTGAAATAAAAAAACATGTCTTTATTTATTTTTGTCGACAGTATAAAATTACATAAATAATTAAAAAAAAGTTTACTAGTAATATTTTAGTTTTACAAACGTCATATTATACAATCGTGTGACTGATATTACGTCACTTCCGTTATATATTTTTCTTACGGTTTTAGTATCACATTTTTTCATTTCGGTCGCCCAGCCAAATGCCATGCCTGCCGTAAGGAACTTCGTTCCAATAATTTGAGTTAAAATATACTTATTTTTGTGCTGAATTAGAAAATCGTCGAATATATATAATAATAATAATAATAATAATAATTTATTTCAGACGTATGTCCATATTTTTGTTAGTTACATTTTTTTTTCCTTAACTATGTTAGTTTCATAATTGTGACAAAACAAATTATACTAAATCAAAAATCCAATCAAACAACACTAACATTAAAATCATCATCAATTAACTAAAATTCAATAATTACCGAAAAATTAAATCATCACCGAATTCAATACTAAAATTCAATCAATATTATACAATATTTAAAATTAAAAACTAAAACAAATGCTAAAATTCAACCAAAATAACAATATTTAACATTAAAAACAGAATCAATACTAAAATTATATCTAAAATGCAATTAAAATCAAAAACAAAAATTAATATTAAAATTCAATGAAAATTAAAACTAAAATCGAAATTCAATCAATACTAAATTTAAATAACAATTTCAACCAAATTAGAAAGTAAAATTCAATCGATTAAGAGCTTAAAATAATGACTTACTTAATTTAATTCAAATAAAAATAAAAATAAAAATATGTCAAAAATAAATTGTCTCAAATTATCACCGTATTCAATATAAATTCAAAATTAAAATCATAGTCAAATATCAAAACTAAAATCACGACTACAATCAAAATTAAAATTAAATAATAATAATAATAACAATTATAATTTATTTAAAATTTTCATGCATAAAAATTGTTAGTAACGTTCTAAAACCTAAAAAACTAATGTTAGTACGACACAGTCACACAATTCGGTCTTTTGTGCAGCTGCACCCACCGACACATCAGTGGCGAGTCCCAGCGGTCAACAAACACATTCAGCATTCCGCTGGAGGAGCCGCGGAGGCGGGCTAACATGGAGGCGCACCGTTTTCTCATAATGTCGTAAAAGTCATCTGTATGCGCCTTCGCAAACATGCCTGAGGCACTGCACTAATATATGTATACCTGGAATTTGTTACACATATAATTTTTATAAGGAATCATTATTACATGTTATTGTTATCACATATATTGGCGATAGAAATTTCACTGGAAAGCTCCTCTCTATATCTTATGGCTTCTCCGCGGGACGGAAAAAAATCGAGTGTCACACGCGACTTTTACCGTTTTAATAAAACCATTACCTATTCAAATCGGTATAGTAATACTCGTACCGGTATTAGTTGAATTGATAACCTACTCCTTTTTTCGATGTCGATTAAAGAGATTAATATATGATTACGTGCTAAGGCACTATCCCAGTCAAAAGTGGAATATGAAGCTAGCCTCTTACCGCCCACTTGGCACCAACTTCAGCGCTCTTACCATCGATGATAAATTATAATGATACACAAAACACAATGAAACAACGGGCTGTCTAGAGCATCAATACATTTATATTTACGGTTATCTCGTTATTACTTTAACTAACGGGTCTACGTAAAGTTATACAAACAAGATTAAAAATTTATAATTAAAAAAAAAGATCATGCGGATACTTAAAATTACACATCATATTGCTTGGTTTGTTGTCAGATGAACCACTCAGAGGTTTATTTATAGTAACTTCGAGTTTCGTGATCTGCCAATGTTTTTTATTATCAAGGCGCAACGTGGTTATCATTGGCTTCACTGCGACTCTGCGGCCACTGTCGGCGCAGAAGTCGCCAGGGGTGGGGTGCAATGTTTTGGCCACCGAGCGTCGCGCCGTCGCACTGGCCGCCGGTCGATCGATCGTGTTGCGTTGTGCTATTCTATTATTTATTACCAAAAATATGGCGGCGTGGTGCGCCATGCGGTCGTCAACCTCGTTGTCCGCCACGCTCACGCTATGGCGAGTAAACAACTATGAGTGCAGCGCGGGAAACTGCTACCTCCCTTCCCTCCATGTTGTTTTCTAGGACCGTCGTAGCCTAGTCACTGTTTGGAGTCCTGTCTCTTTTCTACGTAATATAAACTGCTTTTCTAGTGATCTCTTTCGTGATAATTTTTTAAATGGCACAATGTTAATAGCATGTTTTCTACGTGTTAAAAGTACCTATGTCTATAATAATAAATATAAAAAATTTACTTCTTGTCAAAATATTTCATGTTTTATCAAATGGTTGGTCTATTTTTAATTTTTTTGTAACGAATAAAGATTTAATTGTTTTTAAAACTGCAATCGATATTTATTATCGCGTATTAAATTGTATTAGGATATATATATGTCCTAATACCTAATTAAGTATAATACGTAACGGCTGTGTGAATATTTGAAATAGAAATACAATCAATTTAAAATTAGGACGCAAATAATGTAGGTTTGCAGGTAAGGTAGGTTGCGCAATTGAAGTAGTGTTGTGTTCCTGCGGTCAGCAATTTTTAAAATTAATATTCATTTAATACACCATAGTGATGAACACATATTGCCATCATAACAAAAATACTCTAGAGTTATAACAGACAAGTAATAATTTTGAAAATGTCAACCATTTGTTCAATTCATTGCATTTTATACTTTAAATTGTAATTTAACAAAATGTTAAGATTTTTATCTAGTACCTAAAATCCTCATTAGATAGAGCGTAGCTCACCGTCACTTGGGCGCCTGAGAGCGTCACAGTGACGTAGTGTTTGTACACAGAACACGTAGAAAGGCGTATAGTTAGTCACTTAGTGTGAAACATATAACTGACTAGCTGTGCTCGCAACTTCGCCCGCGTGGAATGACTACATGTTCAACGTGACTCTTTAAATTGATATATCTTTTTTATTTATGAACCGATTGACATGAAACAAACACTAAATGTTAAGTGAAGCTTCATCATCGTCATCATCATTTCAGCTTATTTATTACAGCATTCCACTGCTGGACATAGGCCTCCACAAGTTCATGTGTATTGCCTATAGTCACCACGCTGGGCAGGCGGAGTGGTGACCGCAGGGATAGCTTTGTCGCACCTAAGACGCTACTGCAGGTCGTCGGCCTGTGTATTTCAAAGCCAGTAGTTGGATGGTTATCCCGCCATCAGTCGGCTTTATAAGTTCCAAAGTTCCAAGGTGGTAGTGGAACTGTGTTATCCCTTAGTAGCCTCTTACGACACCCAGTCATGGACGGAAGCTTACCACATTATATTATTGAAAACACATCTTAATCGGATAAGCCGTTTCTGAGATTAGCGTGCACAAACGCAGAGACAAACAGGCAAAAATTCTAACAATCATTGTTTTGGGTGCTGTTTGCGTTGATAAAGGTCCCAATAATACTTTTTCTCATATATCTTCCATGCATGCATGCATGAAAGCAATCCGTTACATTTTTATTATATGTATTGATTACACATGTATCCGTACTATGTATATCGCAGTACGGCACGTTATGTAACGCGTGGCGCCACCACCACGTTACGTGTTTCAGAAAGCTGTCATATAGATTTGCATTTGCATAGGCTCATGACCGGGTATCCGATTAGTTACTGTTTTAGATCACTTGACATATATTATTATATATATTAACCAAATATTTCTTATAGAATCATAACATTGCTCGCAGTTGTTCCGTGATATTGCCAACTAGTTTATTTGCAAAAACCTATTCAAAATCATGTCATCAATATTTTTGACTCTGTAACAATCATATTCATATAATCATAATGGGCAGGTTAACATTGGTAACAAATATCATTTAAAAGTACTTAATAATTGTGTTTATTCGCAAACGAATAAAAAACCAACTTCAATTACACCGACAAGTAATACAACTTAAGTAGACGAAAAAATACTCTAGTAAATACACGTTATCAATAATTACTCAAAAAGTATCTACTCATCTCATTTGTCATGTAGTCCTATTTAAATTTGATTGAGATCTGACTACTGCTTTTTGCTACCTTTAATAATGCGTATTTACTTTACTGTTTTTGCATACTCCTGACTACCTACGTTGTATTACTTGTCGATGTTTTTTTATACAACTAGGTAACCTGGATCACCTGATGGTAAGCAATTACCGTAACCTATAGACGCTTGCAATGCCAGAAGTATTACAAGCGCGTTGGCGACCCTTTCCCCAATCCCTCCCAGGAGCTCAGGTCACTTTACTGACCACAGGAACACAACGCTGCTAATAGTGCTTTGAAATATTATTTTTAGATGTAAGGTCGAAGTATTTCCTCAGTCGATCTGCTCCATTTTTTTGAGCAGAGGATATTTTCTCTTGTGCCCTAACTCAGTTATGAATTATAACGAAGACGATGTAATTGCAGTAGGTCCTTTTCATTAGAAAGCAACACAATTATGAAAAACACACTACCAATAAAATTAATAGATTATTATAGTAATTATTAAGTCATTCCATTTCACGCGAAATGGACGCCGGCCGCCGCCGTTGTGTTAATCGGATAATATTTTTCGTTGTAAATATTTAACTCTTAAACCGGCAAACCATGAAAGAAACATTACTTTTGTTTGAAAATCGGTTTTTAAGTGGCGTTAATGATGCAGTTTAGAAATACTATAAAAAAATTAAAAAATATATTGTGAAAGTAGATAGGTTTTTTTTAAATGTTGTACTTCCTTAGATTTCGACATTATCCGTTAAAAATGAGACAATATTTTGCTGCTGATCAAAGCAATTATTATTAATTTTACAATTATTTCATACCTAATTTTCAGAGTAAAGACCCTGAGGCGATTATTGTTAAATTGTCGACATTCAAATAATTTAATCTTCCTGTTACGATAAGAGCACTGTAAAAATTGAGTGCTCGAAGGATAGATGCATCTTTCTACATCACATTTCTATAAATAACAAATCCGGTTAATTTCTTGAGAACAGGCAAATTTAAATTATACAATTGTCCTAAAAACGGCCAAGCCGCTTTAAGGGTTAACCGTGGTTTGATGTCGTGAGAATGTTGCGGCCTCACACGTTAACAGTAATTACTCGAAGCCTTCATGTCGTCTTTCCTAACATTGTATTGGTAATGAAATAGGTAATTGCAGCACACTAGTTAATCAATGTAGTGTTTGTTTACCAAATAAAAACTAAAAAATAACTCTTTTATTTTCGAAAATTCACTAACGCAGACAAATTAATATTTCTATAAGCATAAAAGCTGTTTACAAAATCAATAAACTTTAAGATGTAATGACTGTATAAAATGTGTATTACTTAAGTAGTAATAATTATCTATCATAAATGCTCTATTAATTTGTTTTCCCTTAGTACCTCTCTATCATTGGCCAGTTGCATTTTTATTGTATGATATATTTTATTTTTAGTCAGTGACTGTGTTATATCACTAGATACCAAGCGGAATAAATTTTAATAATGGGTTAATAACTCCTTTAGCATGACGTAAGCCGCCGAAAGCCAAATAAACAAGATTCGTCATAAACATACGTAGGGTTATCATAAAAACATCTTTTTGAAAATAGCATTATATCAAAATTTACGACAAGTCGGTATGAATTGATAATTATGATACAGGTGTACTTTTTAATATGCAGTCTTTTTTTGTGACGCAATAGTCGATCCAATTTTTTTTGTATTATTTTAAATTTTAAGATCAAATTTTTAACATACATAATACACATTCTGGAGCTAAATCTTTAAAACTTGAGCACACAGCACCGTGTGTCAAGATCAACAATGTAAAAGCTTGAAATTATGGATTCAGCCTGTAACATCCCACTACTGCGTCCCACAAAAGTTGAAGTCCAAATATAAATTTGCAGACTACTTGTCAAGATATTAAGATTTTTTTTTGATAATTTTACTTTTAGTCAAATTGGTTACTAACTGACAAAATGATATGACATTTTGATTCATCAAAACCGTTTATAAATTTGTTATATTAAATTTATTGAAAAATAAACCTTTTATTTGTCAAAAGGAATAAAAATAATCAAAATAAAAAGTAAACAAGGACCCAACGTAGTAACGTTTTTAGAAAACCCGTCAGTGATCTAACTGGTTTTATGATGATGATATATATTTTTTATTAATTGACTCAAAGTACCTATTTTGGATTTGGTTAAATTAATATACTCAATAAGACATGAAACAATGTCCGAGTTGCCGCAATAGCCTCGCTATGATCTCTCGATTTCAGCACGAATTAAAATTTTGCTTTTATAAAAAAAAAATGTAGTAGGTTAGTACCTATATTGTTTTTTTTTTCAGAAAAGTGTTGTGTTAAAGGAATGAATGTATATTATTTATTATACATTTAAACCTTCCTCTGGAATCACTCTATTTATTAAAGAAAACCACATCAAATTCCGTTGCGTAGTTTTAAAGATCTAAGCAATACAGACAACGGGAAGCGACTTTGTTTTATACTATGTAATGATTAAGTGTAATAAAAGTATCAATATTTACAGAAAATGAAATTGATTGATAACGTGTCTAGATCGCAGGAAAAAACTATTAGGTATTACAGATGTATGAGTACATTATAAATCAACGCATACGTAAATATTTTTTTCTAAAAAGGTGGATACTTACTACATAATATATCTATTACATGTAAAATGCGTATAAGATGTTGCGAGTTGTCGAGAACATTTGAACAAGTATTATTGAGTTCTCAATTCCTTCTAGTTTGTATCCTCATTGGTAAAGGGTCTAAGTCTTAAAAATCGTAATGAAATTCCCATCTTTCTAGAACAAATAAAGATGTAGAACCACCAATGTGTAACAGAACCGAATCACAGATATAATTTTTTTCTTAATACAGTATGTCTGACCACAAAATATATGGTATTTAAAAAGCGTCTTATAGTACAGTGACATGCATGGTTGTTTCAGCTCGGGTCATGCGGACGGGAGCGCGAGGGCGCGGCGCAGCGTGATGCGGCGCGCGGTCAACCAGGTCGCATGGCCAGTGGTGGCGTGCGCGCTGCTGCTGGCCTGCGACTGCACTATTGCCGACATGCTCGCACCTGGAAGTGAGTACTACTATCATATTTGTTAATAAAACCACTAACAATTCATAATATAAAGGGGGCAATTTATTTTATTCAATTATATTCGTTTAATCTCTAGATGGTCTTTCTAATAAAATCTTGTAAGGAATCAACCTTGAACACAAAACACACTTGAAACACAAATTTTTCCTTTTGTTATAATAGATATCAGTACTAATTAATACACATCGAGATAATGCGTTTAATTCCCGCGAACCCGCGACTTCGTTTGCGTAGGAGATTGTTTCTGGACCACTCATTATTTTTCTAACAGCAAAATCCTGATCCCGTGCGAATTATGGGATAAAAAGTTTTTTTATTTTTTATTTATAAAACAAGGTCGACAAACAAGGGTACAGCTCACCTGATGAAGCGATTTCTGTAGCTTATAGACGCCTGCAACACGAGCGAGGAGCTCTGGTCACCTTACTCCCCAATAGCAACACAACACTGCTTGAAAGCAGTGTTATTTAGCTGTGATCTTCTGTAAGGTCGAGGTCAAGTCTTTATACCTATTTCTATTATTTACATGATTAATTAAAAAGTTTTTAAATGTGTATCATCTGTCTCTGGAAAGGTTAAAATAAAATGAAGGAATAAGGTCACATGGCAACATATACTTTTTATAACTCAATTCTCACGGGATCAGGATCACGCCGTTAAAAAAATAATGAGTATTCAAATAGTATAATAAATATCCCACACGAACGAAGTCGCGGGTAGAGCCAGTTAAAAGTAAATCGAAAGTTACGTCACTAAATAGTAAATAGTAAAATTTGCTATTCGTTTGATGTTCGTATACGCGTACATTCACAAACATTCTACGCATATTTTAATAGAAATATAACATGATAAAATTGCGTTAATGGACTTGTTTTTTTATTTATCAAGAGTTATAAAAACATGTAATGTAAACTGTGCTCTGGAATGTTAATTTAATTAAAACCGGCGTGGGAGTACTAATTACATTTTCAGACATGACCATTTTGTCAAGTAGCTTCCTGCGTCCGCTAAAAATATGCAATGTTGTATTTCGAAATGTACCCAATTTTTAGTTAATTGATATTATTTTTCTGTTTAGCGATAAAAAATCACTCATATAAATTTAATTGCAATTGAAAAAAAAAATATAAAATAAATATAATATATGCGCAAAAAATGTGTTTATTTACTACATCATAATATTAGAAACGTCTTAAACTATCAGTGTTCCCTTACTATTACTTCTATATTATGAATGTATTATACATCAAAACCTTCCTCTGGAATCACTCTATTTACTAAAGAAAACCGCATCAAAATCCGTTGCGTAGTTTTAAAGATCTAAGCATACGTACAGCGGGAAGCGACTTTGTTTTATACTATGTAGTGATTAAGAATTTTGTGAAAATGTTGTGTGTGTATGATTTTTTTAAAACGTTATGTGTTTCTGTCGAAGTTAAGGTAGTAAATTTGTGTTTAACATTAGCAGAAAAATCATTAAATTTATCCCAATTTAATTTTGAGTGGTATAATTTTAATGATGGGCTAAAATTAAGTGTGAGTAATGCCGCGAGCACAGGTATGAAATAAAATATTATTATGAGCAATTGATCACCTAGAAAATAAATAAATGGTGAAATGCCGTTATGTGTTAAACACGAAATGAATTGTGTCGTATTCTGTGTTTATTATTTGCACGGCAATAGTCGACCGACAGATTCTACTGTTATATCAATAACTAATAACTTATGTGAATAATTGTGTTTGCTTGCAAACGAAAAAAAAACCGACTTCAATTACATCGACGAGTAGTACAACGTAGATCGACGAAAAAATAGTCAAGTAACTGCGCGTTATCAAAGATTACTCAAAAAGTAGTAATAAGATCTCTATAAAATTTATATGTGACCACATGACAAACATCAGCTTTCGATTAAATTAAAAATTATTAAAATCGATACACCCAGTAAAAAGTTATTGCGGATTTTCAAGAAGTTCCCTCGATTTCTCTGGGATCCCATCCTCAGATCCTGGTTTCCTTATCATGGTACTAAACTAGGGATATTCCCTTTCCAACAAAAAAAGAATTATCAAAATCGGTACACCCAGTAAAAAGTTATTGCGGATTTTCAAGTATTTCCATCAATTTCTCTGGGATCCCATCATCGGATCCTAGTTTCCTTATTATGATACTAAACTTGGGATATCACCTTTCTAGCAAAAAAAGAATTATCAAAATCGGTACATCCAGTAGAAAGTTATGTGGTATAATACAACGTAGGTCGACGAAAAAAGCGTCAAGTAAAAACGCATTATTAGATATAGCTCGAAAAGTAGTTGTTAGATCTCAAATAAATTTAAATGGGACCAATTGGCACACCCCACCTTTCGATTAAAAGAAAATTTGTCGAAATCACTCCACCCAGTCAAAAGTTCTGATGTAACATACATAAAAAAAAAGAAAAAAAAATACAGTCGAATTGAGAACCTCCTCCTTTTTTCGAAGTCGGTTAAAAATACTAGCAGATTGTAAATTGTTTCAAATAAAGGGCTGTTAATCAAACATTTATTTTTAAATGTTTTAATTAAAGGTAAAGTATAATTATTAATACTTTATCTGTAACTAGCTTTCCTCCGCGGTTTCACCGGCGTTAATTTGAGAAAAAAAGTAGGTACTAAAATATTATATAGCCTATATAGCCAATCTCAGTAAATGAGCTATATAGCAACAAACAAACACACAACACACACACACACACACACACACACCTCAGTCTATCGCAGTCCACTGCTGGACATAGGCCTCCTCAAGTTCGCGCCAAAAATGGTGCAAACTCATGCGTTTTGCCTATAGTCACCACGCTGGGCAGGCAGGTTGGTGACAGGCAGGCAAGTTCCAAGGTGGTAGTGGAACGACGTTATCCCTTAGTTGCCTCTTACGACACCCACGTGAAAATAGAGAGTTATTATATTCTTTACTGTCGTAAAGTAATAACAACAAAACAAAATATAACGAATAATGTAATAATAAAAAAAAAGATACTTTTTTAATTCGAACGCGCTACTTCCAGAGTATAGCGCGTTCCAACAAGTAACCGAACTCTTCAGCTTTGTGATATTAGTGTAGATTTAATTTAACTTTTTACGTTTAACATATAAGACTGTGTTTTCTTATACAACCTTTAATTTGAAGTCACGGGATTTTTTATTGTTGTTTATAAAAAAAAAATCTTACAACGATATTATTTCGTTAATTTCTTGTTATAAAACATTTTACATTCCAATTAATACAATTAGTGCTGGAAATATTTTGTAAAATAAAACACAAATATATAATTATCATCACTTCGAGATAACCATGATGATATTAATATTTAAATGGCCTTTAAAACTTTTAATGGTCATTGTACCTATCAAGGGTACAGGTTTCGGAGCGTGGCGGCCGGGGCTGGGGCCCCGAGCCGGTAACCGGCGAATAATGTAAACAACCGTCCGAGTTCGGTACGCCGTTAGCATGCCGGATATTCGCAAAAACTTCCGCGGCCATTGATCCTAGTCATCGTGGGCCACTCGTGGGGTCGCTATTTTTATTTTATTTTTTCTGTTTGAACGTGTGCTATTGAACTTGATGCGCTGCGCTGCGGCGTGCTCGGTATCGTGCCACCTTTTAATCTGCCAGATAACGAATCGACTCGAATTCTCGGTGTGTTGTTTGTTTGTAATTCCGCTCCGCTCGACGCCGACGAGCTGAGGCCGCGTTTAGGAGGCGCCCGCGTTATCTTGCGCACAGAGCCGAAATTCATTCGAGCGTGTAATATGTGCGCCGCCCGCAGCCCGCGCCCGCGGCTCGCGCACACGGCAGATATCGAACTCCACGACGTAGGAACATGCCTCGTTGACGACATTCCTTGTAATTGTTGGGAAAACTTCCATTTACTTGTAATTATTTTCTTTCATAAAAAGTAATTGAAGAAACAATGATGATTTTTATATTTAAAGACAGATAAACCCTAGTTAGTTGCACGTTTAACCCTATTTACATTTTATAGTTAAATATTAAAATATTAAATATTTATAACTTAGTTTATCACTCTTTAGCTGCATGATATATGTAAGTTGTTACAGAAATGTTTTATCCGTCTCCACTTTTCCTAATAAAAACAACGGAAACAGCTCGACCTACTTTCTCACCATTCATAAAAATATTTTACTATTTATCATCGGACTGAGCTAGCCGGTAGACGATGCCGACTATTTAAGTTTTTTCCCACGATACTAAAGGTGATGGTGATAGATTCCTTTTGCAAATATGTACTTCAATGCAACGCATGAAATATGCCTTAATATGTAAACTTGTATACACTTAGCTCATGAAAAGTAATTCAAATATTCCATTGTATATTACATATTTTTATGGAAACGTCATGGCGCGACGTAGCGTATTGTCGGTGTTGGTACGCACACGTGTTAATTTTGTCTAATATTTACGTTATTTAACAAATGTTTAAAATTGTGCTGGAACTCAAACGATTGATTTTTAAACAACAACAATAATGATTATATATATATTTGAAATTATCCATACATGTTTATATATAGTTGTTTAATGTCTATTGTTATTTAAGATATGTTTACACGTAGACAATTACCAAAGCTGTTTTTTGTGAAACAACGTTAGTACATATTATTGTTTACCACCAACTTTGGTGCAAATGTAGAATAAGATATAATTATTTAAAATATAGAAGTTAAAATAAATTATCAGTTTGTTACTCTCCGTATCAATTTTCCAAGTAAATAACTTGACAATTAGCCTACAGGTGTATAAAATTTTTAAAGACGTCATAACATGGCAAATAATAAACTATCATAAAGAAATCTAAATATTTATTCCGAGAGATGACTAGTGTTTTTTAAAATAAACATCCGTGAAAACTACGAAGGTCAGTGGCACTGCAAAGCACTTCTCTAAAAAATGAAAACACGGAAAACACTTTATTATTACTTGTCGGTATAAACACGTAGGTTTTGACAAAAATATATTCTTCATTAATATACGTTAAATGTATTAAAATTAAATAAAAAATCTCTTACAGCTTTGTCGTCGTAATTAATAATAATAATACGAATGTTCAGATACAAAAATTAATAGGATAATTTAGCGAATCTTGCTTTCATTTCTCTGATATGTGTGTGTATGTGCCTACGTGAACAGCAAGAAATGCTTAATTTTGGTTTGTTATTTTAATTTGTTTTTATTAAAATTTATCTAATTTTGTTATTCGTATGAATTTATCATCAAAATAGGTTGAGAATCAAAAATGTTGTGTTACGCAAATCCTTATTTTTAAAAGCAGACTTCGTACATATATGTATGAACACGCCGTGTAGTCTCCTCCGGTGTAGTGAGTATGCCAGCTGTCGGGGTCGATGACCGCAACCGAGACAACCCCATCTACGACCCCCTTATCAACACACGCCATGAATTGAACTTCCGTTAGAAAACTAACTGCGCACTTTGTAACGGGATACCCCTAAAATCGATTACTTATTTTATGAAATTCAATAATTTTTGCCATATGTCGAAAAATAACTTAATAATATTGCAAAAATGTTTTTTCGTTAATAACTTTACAGTATTCAAAATCTTTCAAAGTCGTATAGTCGTATTTGAGTTAAATAATGGAACTAGACGACGACACATGAGAAACATTTGTATCAACCATATAGATGTGCTGTGTGGCTACGGCACTAAAGAATTTAGCTACCCCCTCTCTTCCCGTGGATGTCGTAAGAGGCGACTAAGGGATAACAAGGTTCCACAACCACCTTGGAACTTAAGAAGCCGACCGATGGCGGGATAACCATCCAACTGCTGGCTTTGAAATACACAGGCCAAAGACGGGCAGCAGCGTCTTCGGTGCGACAAAGCCAGTACTGCGGTCACCAACCCGCTTGCCCAGCGTGGTGACTATGGGCAAAACACATGGGTTCACGTTATTTTTGGCGTAAACTTGTGGAGACCTATGTCCAGCAGTGGACTGTATAGGCTGTAATGAATATAGATGTTTGCCGTGGTCTGGGTTCTTGTGCAGTCCTTGTGTCCTCTCCACCGTGCCTCAAAAAACACGTTAAGCCGTCGATTCCGGTTGTTATCATGTACACCTGATAGCGATCGTTACTCACAGCAGGGAATATATCCGCCAACCTGCATTGGAGCAGCGTGATGGATTAAGCTTTGATCCTACTCCTACACGGGAAAGAGGCCTATGACCAGCAGTGGGATATTACAGGCTGAAGCGTAATAGAACTTAGTTTTGCACGTTTCGCTCGTAAAATGGAAAAATAATGTAACGGAGGAAATGTGAAACTTTCGGTACACCAATAGAGAGAATATAATATAAATATATAATTTAATTTTATGTTGAATGTAAATATATAAAATTTTAATCACTTAGTTTAATCTACCACTACACATTTGACATTTGTGGTACTCATCCTGAGAAAAATAATATTATTAATTTATTAACATAACTTAGATCCTATTGAAAAAAATATTGGCTATTTTAATTTTTTGTGTGGTATATGTACTAGTAAAGTCGCAGGTAAAGTTTAACTATAATTGTATTCGTTGTATATAATTATGTATATATATATATATATATATATATATATATATATATAATCTGAATCTCGGAAACGGCTCCAACGATTTTCATAAAATTTAGAATACAGAGGATTTCGGGGGAGATAAATAAATCTAGCTAGGATTCATTTTTAGAAAATGTCGTTTTATCCCAGATATTTAGACAGTGAAAAAATATCGTTAGAATACGAAGGTAAATTTCGCAGCTGTCAGTAAAGTTGTAATAGCTCATTTGGGAAATCGGCCGGTCGTGATCGTCCGAAAATATCACGGTTAAAATCCTCGATCGATTATTATTTTTTTTTTCTTTTTTTTCTAATTGCACTCGTTATTTTTTATTTAATAATGTATGTAAAATCGAAAAATATTATTCATATTTTATCATTATTTTGTTTATGTTATGTATCTAGTATGTAAATAATAATGTAGAAATAATTTACTAATATTTTATTATAATTTGTAACAGGAATTGACACAATAAGAACAGAATCAACCGACATATTATTATTTGACATAAAGCAAGTTAGTTTATTTCCGCTTCTCAAACTCGGAACGTCACACCAAATAGTGATGTCTACTAACACTCTCCCTTGTTATTTAATTTAGAAGTTCAATCGGTTTGGTGGTCGTCGAATCCGGGTACTACGACGGGGTTCAATTTCAGCCTGTGTAGTAGGAGGTATATCTGGAGTTGCTTGAGGTGTCTCTGGCTTGTCCACTTCCGAGGTTTCAGTGTAAGGTATAGATTCCCTTCTTGTAGCGTTAGCATGTGTAGTTGTAAGGTCTTTTTCAGGTAGTAAGTCTTTTCCAGGGAGTAAGTCTTTTCCAGGGAGTACGTCTTTTCCAGGTAGTATGTTCTTTCCAGGTAATAGGTCTTTTTCAGGTAATTTTGGTGTATATAAATTTGCCACTGATTCTCTTGGTTTAATCAGGTAAGTATCTGGTATTCTAAAGTTATTATCTAAGCATGATGTCTTTATGATTTGATCTACATGTCTTTGGTGTATTCTTCCATCTACTTCCACTTCATAATGTAATTTTCCTTTTCTATTTACTATGTTACCAAATTTCCATTTATTACTGTCATACATTCGAATTTGAACTTTCTCTCCTCTTTGAAATTCCTTGGTTACTATTATCTCTTCATTACTGTTGTTTCTTAATTCCTGTGGTCTTTTTACTAAGTCAATTCTTGTTCTGTATATTCTTTTAAACATCATTTCACCTGGGCTTAATCCTGTAGTACTGTTAGGTGTTTTTCTATACATCATTAAAAATCTTTGTAATTTATCTTGTATAGATCCCTCTTCACTAATCATTGCTTTAAGTTTATTTTTAACAGTTTGAACATATCTTTCTACTTGACCATTGGTAGAAGGATGAAATGGTGCTGTAAATTTAGCTTGAATTCCATTTTCTTTTAAGAATTTTTGCATTTCTTCTGATCTAAATTGTCTTCCATTATCCGAGACTTGCGTTATTGGTAAACCAAATGTAGTGTATAACTTCTTTAGAATATTTATAGTTGTTGCAGCTGACATAGAATTAGTAGGTATAACTTCTAACCATTTAGTATAGGCATCTACCACCATAAGAAAATATTGGTTCATGAATGGTCCGGCATAATCAATATGAATACGACTCCACGGTTCCTTAGGGTATTCCCAGCTGTGTACAGGTACCTTAGTCGGGTTTTTACGCATCAAACAGCATCTCTTGCATTGTTTCACCATATTTTCAATATCTATGTCAATGTTCTTCCACCACACATAGCTTCTTGCTAAAGCCTTCATCTTAACTATACCCATGTGCGCTGTATGTAATTCTTCTAATATTTTAGGTTGTAGTTTCTTAGGTATGACGATTCGTATGCCATAAAATATACAATTATTCTGCAATGAAAATTCATGTAGTCTAGTTTTATCTTCTCGTCCTGATTGTATATCAATATATAACTTCTGTAGTTCCGGGTCAGTAGCTGTAGCTACCCTTATCTCTTGTAATGAAACTGGTATTTCTGAAATCTGATTTAAGTAGAAAGCTTCGTCATCTGTAAGTGTATCATTCTTTTCATTTTTATTTGTATGTTGTAGTCTTGAAAAATAGTCGGCATTAGCATGTTCTGCAGTCTTCCTTAGTTTTATCTGGTAATCAAATCCAGCTAAAAAGTTAGCATAATGTACAAGTCGTATGGCTGTTGTAGCAGGTGTAGCCTTCTCTGGGTGTAAAATTCTAGCTAATGGTTGGTTGTCTACTATGAGAATTATTTTTGTACCGTAACAATACTGAAAGAATTTCTTCAGTCCCCAAACTAATGCTGCGGCTTCTTTATCTAACTGGCTGTAACCTTTCTCTGCCTTTGTAAGAGATCTTGACGCGAAAGCTATTGGACGTTCTGATTTATCCGGCATAATATGTGACAACACAGCTCCGTATCCGGTTGGTGATGCATCAGTGGCTAATGTGACAGGTAAGTTTTCATGAAATGGTATAAGTACTTTTTCTCCGCAGATTTCTTTTTTCAGTTCTTGAAATGCTTGTTCACATGATGTTGACCAAGTAAATTTTGTATCTTTTTGTAATAATTTGTATAAAGGATTTAGTTTTGATGCTAAGTTAGGTATAAATTGTTGGTAGTAATTTATCATTCCCAAAAATGTGCGTAGTGAAGAAACATCTGTTGGACGTGAACTATTCTTTATATCATTTACTTTATCTTCTGTAGGGTGTAGACCTTTTTCATTTATTGTATGTCCTAGGTAAGTAACTGATTTCTGAAAAAACTGACATTTCTCTCTGTTTAAGTGTAGTCCACATTCTTTTAATTTGTCAAATACCTTCCTAATTCTTTGTAGTAATTGTATAAATGTACGTCCTTGTAAAGCAATGTCGTCAAAAAAACAAACTGTACCTTCCATTCCTTGAAGTGTTTGATCCATGTATCTCTGCCAAACATTTGGTGCAATTTTCACTCCGAACATTAGTCTTTTCACCTTGTATGTACCCTTGCATGTACTAATAGCTTGCATTTCTGCTGTATCTTCATTAGTCTTCATATGCAAATAAGCTTGATTAATATCCAGTGTGCAAAAATATTTTCCTCCACTTAACTTTGAAAATATTTCTTCAACACGAGGTATAGGGTAGTTGTCATTTTCCAGATTTTTGTTTAATGTAGCGCGATAGTCAGCACATAAGCGCATTTTTCCATTTTGCTTCAAGACAGGAACAATTGGTGTTCCCCACTGTGAGTATGTGACTTTTTCTAATATTCCTTCCTTTTCTAATCTGTCTATTTCTGCTTCCACCTGATCCTTCAAAGCGAATGGTACTGGACGTGGTTTTAAAAAGACTGGAACTGCACCTTCTTTCAATTTAAATACTGCTTGATAATCTTTAATTTCTCCTATTTCTTCAGAAAATAGTTCTTTGTATTCTTGTATAATTTTTTTCAATTTCTCAGTAAACTCTTTTTCTGTAATATCATTTTCTTCTTTTTGTAGTGAATTTATGTCAAATTGTAAGTTTAATTTCCTAATCCATTCTCTTCCCAATACAGGATCAACTTTTCTATCAATAACAAAGATTCTTCCTATGACTTCTGTATTTTTATATTTGATGTTTACATTACAGGTTCCCCGTGGGTAAAGTATTTCTCCTGTGTAAGTTTTTAATTTAATTGGTGTAGTTTCTAATTTAAGATTACTGAAATTTTCTTTATAATATTGTACAGAGCATGTAGTGACTGCTGCACCTGTATCTAGTTCTAGTGTATGTAATTTCCCGTTCAGTTGTAATGTAATATTAAATTTATCATTTTGTATGTTATTTTTGTAAAATATTTTATGTATTTCATAAATTTCATTAGTATCTTCTATGTACTGTTCATTTACTAGCTCTAGTTGTTTTTGTTCCCTTAAGCAAACTGATTGTATGTGTCCTTTTGTTTTGCATTTCTTACAAAATAATTTATCTTTTAATCTACACTGAGTCGCTGAATGGTTTTCTTTTCCACAACGATAACACTTTATTTTCTTTCCTTTTTTAATATTTGTATTGTATGTATGACTTTTATATGTATTTGTATTTTGTTTGGATGTATTGAAATTCTTAGTTTTCTTTGATATTTTGTTTATATTTGGTTGAATATCCGTACACATTTCTTTTGTTTCTACTTTGGAAGTCTCAATCGCCATTGCAATCCTAATTAAATCATCAAATTTTGTAGAAGAAGATTCTTGTAATAATCTTTCTTTAATTTCAGAGTTACGCAGCCCTCGTATGAACTGTACTCGCAGATGTGTTTCAAAAGTACTATTTTTACAATTATTACATATAAAGTTACATTTTCCGCCTATTTCTTTTAATCCAGCTACGTAGTTAGCAATGCTTTCACACTCATGCTGTTGCCGTAGACAGAATTTGTGTTGTTGAGCAACTTCACCGGGTTCTGGGGCAATATGATTCCTTAGTAGTTCTACAAGGTCATCATAGCTTTTTGATTCTAGACACTCAGGCGCTGTGATGTTTTTCAGTACTTGGTAGTATTTAGGGCCAATACAATTGAGAAAAATTTGCACTTTAATTGTAGCACTTGTGACACCTTTCAAGGAAATATAATTTTGAAGTCTTTGTAAATAAGTCGAAAATGATTCATTGTTTTCATCATAAGGTTGTAATGTGATACCACTAACCGTTTTATCACTGGTTTGTAAGGCTTGTTGTAATTGTACTTGCTGTAATTGCATTCCTCGCATCGTTTCCATCATTTGGGACAAAACTTGCCCTAGTTGTTGTTCCATTGCGGCGTATTATGTACGTACGTATGTAAGAGGAAAAGGAATGTGTGAAGCGGGTTATCATCACAGTATTTGGAACCCTTGGAACAAGGAAAATGGGTGTATAGGAGCACGTGGTAATATCCGCTGCTCGCGAGGTTACTTATATTCACTTTTTTTTTTTTTTTTGTAATTATTAATCTTCGTCGTCAATCTGTCATCCTCGTCGCCAATTTGTTATGTATCTAGTATGTAAATAATAATGTAGAAATAATTTACTAATATTTTATTATAATTTGTAACAGGAATTGACACAATAAGAACAGAATCAACCGGCATATTATTATTTGACATAAAGCAAGTTAGTTTATTTCCGCTTCTCAAACTCGGAACGTCACACCAAATAGTGATGTCTACTAACAGTTTATATTTTATATTTTTGATTTTTTATATTTATTTATATTTTTTATCATTGTCGATAAAAAAAATAGTATCCATATTTTATAAATATGTAATTCGTATTTAAATATGATTTCCAAAAAACACGATTGACTTAAAATACCGAGCTTAGCTCGTTCACCCAGGTACTACATTTTTAAACGGACGTGATCTGTCATTATTAGCTGACGTGAAGTAAACATGATTTTGATGTATAATTATGAATATTAATTTAGTATAGAAACGATTTTAACAGAACTACCGCAATCTAAAAATAAAATAGTCTTTCCAGTGACATAGCCAATCACTTCATCCTATCGCAGTCCACTGCTGAACATATAGCCATTCACAAGTTCGCGCCAAAAATGGCGTGAACTCATGTGTGTTGCCCACAGTCACCACGCTGGGCAGGCGGGTTGGTGACCGCAGGGCTGGTTTTGTCGCACCAAAGATATATCCAAATGAAGTACTAAATTACAATAAATAAATAAATAATATTAAAAATATTAATAACAAGAACAATCGAAGTCTACGCCATTATTATATGAGCATCCATATGCTCGTTTTTGCAGACTTGGTCTATACATGGCATTGATTTAGTATTTAGTAGTGTAGTATTAGTTGATTTAGTGGTAGTTGATTTAGTAGTTAGTAGTATGCTTGAAGACATAAGTCTTCGAGCAATGCGTCCTGCCTGTGTTAACATACGGAGCTGAGACGTGGACACTGACGAAGGGACTGGTCCACAAGTTTAAAGTCGCTCAACGCGCAATGGAACGGGCTTGGGGTTTCTCTCAAAGATAGGATTAGAAATGAGACTATCCGTGAGAGAACGAAAGTAACCGACATAGCCCACAGAATTAGCAAATTGAAGTGGCAGTGGGCTGGTCATGGCAATTTGGCAAACGCAGTTTGGGACGTCCTCCGGCCCGTTGGATCGACGATCTACGTAAGTTGCCGGTGTTGGCTGGATGAGGATTGTGGAAAACCGGATTGTCTGGCGCAAACTTGGGGAGGCCTATGTCTAGCAGAGGACTGCAATAAGCTGAACTGACTGACTGACTGAATTATAATTTATTAAATTTTCGGGGTGTCCAGCAGGAGGTAGCAACTGTCATAAGTGTCCGGCAATGGATGACGCGATTTCTAAAGTTATCCCGAAAGAAATATAAATAAATTGTGTTTTATACTTTTACGAATTTCAGGTACTATTTTATGTTACACCTTTACTATCTGTTACCTGCCCAAGTAACCACAACCCAAACTCTATAGTCGCTGGTCGTTCTTACCTATATAGGGGAAATGCACAGAAAAACTTTCAGCTTTTATAAAATAACGAAGGTCTGGCCGTCGTGGGCTCTTGGGCTATATAGGGACAGACAGCGGGAAGCGACTTTGTTTTATACTATGTTAAGTTAGAACAGTTTATTTTCTTTTAATACAAATATTGTTTTTTAAATTAACTTCGACTGCTACTTTATTTATATTACTCTGGAACTTGGTAGTTAAAATGTTTGATTTATATGACTTCTGAAAAGTACGAAATTTAATCTCGATGATGATGATGAATTGAACATTTTTTACACAATCTGCACAGCATCACACGAAGCAAAATTTCCTAAATCACGTGCTTCAGCCCCTTTTATTTACATTAATATGTTTTTATTTTATTATTCTAATTTAGGGAATAATATTGTACGTTTTGACTGCAAATCGTTTTTGTGGGGATTATGTTTTGAAAGAACGCATAAAAATAGGTACGCAGGGCAGTTATACTTTTTTTTATAACTCAAACTGAACAGGTTCAAGATTGCTTCAACATTTTTTTTTTGGAATAAAATATCAAAAAGCTTTAAATCTAATTTAGTACTTTGAGCCACTGGGTCGTTACACTAATGCAGGTAAAATTAATTACTTTATATATTATAATCGTTCATTCAACTCTATTGACAAAATGTCTACTTATTAAGTTTACTAAGTTTCTTTTCTATATTAAAAATAAATGACAACAATTCCAATACAACTAACAAAAGCGCTAAGTATTTTTGGCAGATAGAATAATTAGCCGTTGGCAATGATAAGCGAGCTATGTTATAATCTATTGTAAATAGTAATCAAAAGTAATGATGACAATTGCTTAAGTACGCTTGTTTTTATTTGACATAAGTACGTATAACTTCCGTAGATACCCATGATTCTGTGTATAAACATATATTATTCATATATCTAGTATTATATTATCGACACTGTTAGTACGGGTTTAATTTATTTTATGTCACTGTTTAACTAGAACTAGGGCTTCTGCTCGATAATTCTCGTGAAATTTTTCTTTATTGTCGGCGGGGAAAAAACAAACTCGATGCTTCGAGAAATCGAGAATTATTATTTGAACAAAAAATAAATTATTTGACCTATAGCTATAAAAAAACCATTCAAAAAACTGAAATTTCAGCAGACAAAACCAGTCATAATCATTTGACTGATAATAATTAAAGAAATTTGATTAAAAAGAAGTTTCAGCTATTTAATTGGACAACGAACACCTACTCTTGAAAAAAAAATGTACAAAGCTAGTAGCCAATATCGACAGAGAATGAGATTGATTTCTCATTTTCGGGAAACATTGTCAGTAAAATAAGAAACCGCCTATCATCTGATGCCGTTAATGATCTTGTATTTCTGAAAGCCTATTTTTTAAGAGCAAAATAGTAAATATATATTTGTTTTTTTTTTTTTAACCGGCCTTAGTATGACAACTAAAACTAATCTTGTTGAATCTTTTTGTACTTAATCAATTAATCTATATAATATTAATACGTGAAGCTTTGTACCCCTTTTTACGAAAATTACGCGGACCGAAGAACTTATGAAATTTCGCACACTTATAGTTTATATAGAGAAGAGAATTTTTAAATTATGCATAAAAATACATTACATCAATATAAAATTATTACACACTACCATGTTTTTGAACACACACGCATATATACTCTTATGTTTATTATTAAAGGAGTATAATTTTTGACAACAGAACCTTAGTAATGTTCAAACTTATATTTTAAACTAATTATGGTCGAATTTCGTCTACTGGGCGAGCACTAGTTTACATAAAAAAACCTTGAAGAAATTATGTAGATAACAATGATAACCGAAATGTAAGTAAAAGAAACAAAAAAAGATGAAATCAAGTGAGTGTATTCGTACAAACTTTCGCATTTATAATAATATTAACATAATAATGTAAATATTTAAATTTTATATTTTTATATATGTTAATGTATGTTAAGGGATAACTTCGACGTTTATGAACCGATTTCAATAATTCTTTTTTTGTTAGAAAGGAGATATCCCAAGTGTGGTACCATGATAAGGAAATCAGGATCTGATAATGGAAACCCGAGAAATCGAGGGAAACCCTCGAAAATCGTAGTGACGACTAGTGCGTTAGTTAACTTTTTCGTCTACTTACGTTGTAGTACTTGTCGATGTAATTGAAGTCGTTTTTTTGGTTTGCGAGCAACCGCAATTATTAAATGATTTTTTAAAAATTAAAATGACGTCATTCACATGCTTCACTTTTTGGCTTGTGAGAATATATTCGTTATTGCTTGAAATAAAGTTTTTTGATAGGTAAAGTTATAATAATGACTAAACGTTTTATTGCAAAATAGCAGTACCTATATAAAAACAATGATTTCATATGATTGACGCGCGAAAAATATTTTCATTTGTATTTGTATTGATAAAATGATAACGAGCTCGGAACAAGTTGCGTAGGTTGCCCAATTCCAAATACAGATAAGGGAGTATCGTAACAAACAACTGATAAAACTGATGGCGCCGAGATATCAACTTTCAGCTACATTACTGTTATTTTGAACTCTATAATTGCAAGCGTATCATTAATTCATATCTTGCACAAATTGTGTTGTAAAATAACAAAGCAAACGTAATCATCATTTGAATTTAATAATAATGTTCTATATCAGTTGATACGTTAAGCTATATCATCGAAATGTTAAAACATATTACACTTGTAATATAATTAATACTCGTTACTGCAAACAAATTAACTTGTTTTTGGAGACTTTAAATGTCTAACGAAATCTATGCGCGTGCCTACTGACTTCCTAACCTCTACAAATGATGTGATAACTTGCCTTGCATTCAAGATAAATTGCCTTTAATTAATAATAATAGATACATAATTATTTAATTATATTCTCTGCATAGCGAAATAGTGACTAAGCAAAGCAATCGTATATTTAAACGTAATCATAGATGACAGAATGTTATTAAAGTCGCTCTAGCTAAAATCGAGATAGATGAAGTCATAACTTTTCTAGTCAACATTCTAACGGCTTACTTGATCTATTATAATTATTAAGTCAAAATTGTCGTTATTTAAGTCGTTACTACATATGGAAATATTTTAATCGTCCGATATAAATTCTGTGTATTCTCGATTTTCGACGATAGAATACTTCCTGCTCTGGGCGGCATAAATGTTTATTATCAATTCATTTTTCAACCTCTATTTGACATTTACGGGTTCTAGTTATCCGCCGCTGTCGAGAATAAAATAAAATTATAAAAGACGCGATCGACGAGATTCGCGACGTTACAGATGGAGCGACCGTGACCTACCGCACGCCGCCGGTGGGCTCCTCGCACCGTCAGCTCGATAAGCAATTGTTCGATGGATATAAACACGACCGTAACGAACGCCGCGGCCAACTATCTTCACCATTCTACTAATCTCATGTTACCGCGATAATACTCCCTTTGGAGCGCGTCGTGAAGTTTCGATGTCTTCGGCGAACTTTACATAACTCGATGCTATATCATTTCTTTTAAATAAATAAATTTTTGAACTGTTTTGTGTTAAATTATTAAAAACTAATAGTTTCAAAAAGTTTACAGGTCATGTTTTTTTAAGATAAAACTACGGTAAACAAGTGTTTTTGGCAATCGTAGACCTGTAAGGTACAAAGAGAGTGCGAAAACTGTATCTTTAATAATCGTTGAAAGAAGTTACCTATAGATATAAAAAAGTCTGCATAAATACAATAAATAGAAAATACAGAAATAAATGTATACTTAAAAACTAGTAAAGTTAACGTTAAATTTAAACGCCTATCAACGATTCCACTTTAATAAACAAAACGCATATTTATCGTTTTAAGAATTTGTAATTAAAATCAAAAAGTTTAAATACATTATTAAAAAGGTTAACATTTGATCTTTATATAGTTCAAACTAATTAAAGATATATATTTACTTCTATATATATATATATATGGGCCTTTCTCTACTAACAGGAAAATCATTGTCCAAGCACTTTTTTTTTACTTTGACTATATTAATGCATAGTTTTTATTTATGAAAACACATAATATACAACCTGTTATTTATGGAGCCAAGCTTAATCTTTAGTTTATAATCATAATCATTTCATAAATTCGCTCTAAAAACCACTAAAAACAGTCCTCTGTTATGTCCTAATTCCGGATCGAGTATTATTCGGTTCGGTTTTTATTAGTTGTATTTATAAATGTAAAATCTTATAACTCTATAAACATAAAGAATATTGAATGCATGTGAACAAAAAACAATTATAATTTTAGAGAATTTTTTAGTACTAAAAACTAGTGTTCGAATTTTGTCCCAAACATTTTTGAACAGTCCTCTGTCACAATTTGAATATCGCGCCACAAAAATATTAAACACTATTGTGGTTACATTTCGCGTGAAACAGAACGTTAACAGTGTGAAGTTTTCTTGGTCGTCATGCTAAAGAAGTCGCCGCCATTTAGCGCAGTGACAACTCCGCGTCTGTGTGAGAGCCACGTCTCTGCAATGTTGAGTAAACATTCCTCTGGTAAGTCTATTTTACGGTGTTTTATGTGTTATAATTATATTTATTTAACTAAAAAATTGCTGAGTGTGATAATTTATAGCTGTCTCTGTATTATGAAGTAATATTTAAACTGATACGTGGTATGACATTTTTACGTAAAAATAACAGTCCTCTGGGCAACAGTCCTCTGGAAATTTATAACACAGAGGAATGTTCAATCTGACAGAGGACTATTTTATTTGATGTCCGTGTATTTTATGAATATTCTTTACAGTCTAAACTAACCTATTGCTTGCCGATAGCCTCTTTCTTTCTTACAGTAGCCTGTTACGGTAATTCAGATATTTTGTTTTCTACTATTATGGATTTTGGAATATATAATAATACGTACCTAGTAACTACCTGTTTTTAAACCCTTACTTTTTTTTAAATATTGAAAGTATGTTTGATTGTTTTAGTATTGCCGCAATGCCCCCAAAGAAGAAACCTAAAACTAAGAAGAAATAAAAGAGCACAACAAAATTGCAGAAAGATTAAGATATCAACGGCTAAAAAATTACCCTGTAAAAAGAGAGCAATTGAAAGAAAAAGAACGACGAAAGTACCAAAGAAAGAAGGGAAAAGGTACAAGAAAATCAATTAAGGATATGAGTCGACGTGAACACAAAGCTGTGACTAAAGAACGGAGAAAGCACTGTGCTACCTATCGTGCAAAAAAAAGCTTGGAAAGAAATTACAAACAATTTTGTACGACAAAATACGCCTGAATCCGAGGGTTCTTCTTCTTCCGAGGTCTTGTGTACAAGTTATGGTGAAGCAAAGATAGTTGTATATCTTAAAAAACGATTCAGAAATCAGCGCGTCAAGCAGTTTTAGTACCCAAGCTTCGGACTCGTAAAGACGAAATTTCATCTGATTGCATAAACACTGTACGAACCTTCTATGAAAATGATGACAATAGCAGACTTGGCGCAGGAAAACGAGAATACCTAGCCAGAAAAGGGATTAAAAACAGAAAAGATATCTATTGGATAGTATCGCAAATTTATACAAGAGGTTTCAAGCTGAACATTTTAAAATAAGCTACACAACGTTTTGTCATCTACGTCCTTTCTAGGTCATAACACTAAATGTAAATGATCCTGACACGTGCCTGTGCATAAAGCACGCGAACATCGATTGAAACTGTCAGCATTGCACAGGCGAAGAATTTTGACTTACAATAGTCACACTGCTCTGCTTTAAAAGACATGTAATCGCTATGACGAGCTATGTTTGTCACGAACCTGCCAACGCTGTATTGACAATAATCTTGACTACAGGGAGTTTGATGACAGCAAGCCTATTGAATTTAAAAAATGGATATCCGAGAAACAAACTTGTAACGACCCCAAGACCAGGAATGCTCGAACAGTTACCAAATACCGAAAGAAAACGTTCACGGTTCGCCCTCGAGAGCTAATAGAAGAGCTGCGTGAGGATTTGGAAGCCTATTATTAACACGAGAAAAACATTACCCGTCAATAAAATTCTATCAAGAAATACAAACAAAACCTTACCGACAAAGACGCTATCATACATATGGATTTTTCAGAAAATTGTTGTTCCAAATACGGTCGTGATTACATCTTGGTTAAATTTCTAGTAAGAAACACTAAAGGTTATCTGGAAAAAATCGCTATTTAGCGATAAGATCGCCTTTGTACATCTTGTATTGTATCTTTCTTTATATGTGTCTGTATTTCGGTGTACATTAAGAATAAATAAATTAAAAAATAAAAACAAACACTGAATATTGTTATTTTGCAGTAATCAATAAGATAAACACAGAAGAGGGCGAACTAACACTAACCTCCTTAAAAATTGTGATGACAAAGGACACACTTTCAGAGTCGATGAAAATGATGTTTCTGATGTGTCCTTTGACCAAGTATTAAAGAAGTTGCCAAACCCAGATATTGCCCTAAAAGGAAAACGAATATTTTTTAATTTAAAATACCTACCTGTACCTGTTTTTGAGGAATAAGTCTGCATTGATAAGTAAACAAGGTTGATTCTTAGTACCTTAGTTACCTTAGAGAGCTAAGCTCGCAATTTGTTCCTGATAAATATAAGTATTTAAATTCTGTATGTACAGTATTTAATAAAGAAGAGAATTTATTTGATTACATTTAATAATTAATATTATTGTGTTTTTCTTCATTATAAACATTGACATAAACTGTTCTCTGGGTGGAAAAAACAGTCCTCTGGGTGGCAAAACAGTCCTCTGTCGCATTTTTTTACAAAATTGCCAATAATTCGAAAAATAAGGATAAATTACAATTGTTTTTTGTTTATATGTATTTATATTATAACTATCTATCGACTTAGCACATTATGTTTTTAATTTTCTAGAAAAAAGGTTTCGGACAACTGTCAATAGACAAGTTTCCAGTTAGTAGAGAAAGGCCCATATATATATATATATATATATATATAGATAATAAATATATATTTCTTCTGTACTATTGGCACGGAAGAAAACACTTACCCTGTTTCTACCTGTTTAAAAGAATACCTACATATAAGTAATTATAAAAACATACTTTGATATGTACTTATCTTGCGTTTCGCAAAGTAAATGTACTTAACATTTTTTTAATAACATAATTTTTGTGTTAATTATAACGAGTAAACAACATACTTTGTTTATACTTAAAGTGAAAAATATGTTTATTATGTGAAGTGTTCACTAAAAGTTATCGTAGTCGCGTAAATTATATGAAACAAAATTTCTACGATTAGATAATGTGTTTGCGTATATTATGTAAAATCAGGTGTGTTAAATTCTCATTATTACTTTTTTAACTGAGGTAGGGCACAGCAGGAAATATCCTGCTGAAAACCTGGAGTAACCCGACTGGGGAAATTTCTCGACCTTAATTGCAGATAATCACATCATTACAGCCTATACAGTCCACTGCTGGACATAGGCCTCCACAAGTTTACGCCAAAAATAACGTGAACTCATGTGTTTTGCCCATAGTCACCACGCTAATAATAAGATAATCACAGCTATATTATAATACTGCTCTCAAGCAGTGTTGTATTCCAGAGCTCCTGGCGGAGTTCTTCTGTTGTTGCAGGTGTCTATAGGCTACGGTAGACGCCTAACATTCGTAATAATTGTGTTTGCTCGCAAACGAAAAAAAAAACCGACTTCAATTACATCGACAAGTAATACAACGTAGATCGACGAAAAAATAGTCAAGCAACTACGCGTTATCAAAGATTACTCAAAAAGTAGTTATCAGATCTCGATAAAATTTATATGTGACCACATGATAAACATCAGCTTTCGATTAAATTAAAAATTATCAAAATCGGTACATCCAGTAGAAAGGTATGCGGTATAATACAACGTAGGTCGACGAAAAAAGCGTCAAGTAAAAACGCATTATTAGACATAATTCGAAAAGTAGTTGTTAGATCTCAAATAAATTTAAATGGGACCAATTGGCACACACCACCTTTCGATTAAAACAAAATTTGTCGAAATCGGTCTACCCGGTCAAAAGTTCCCGGTTAAAAATGTAACATACATTAAAAAAAAATACAGTCGAATTGAGAGCCTCCTCCTTTTTTGGAAGTCGGTTAAAAAGGGATACAATGTTTTTGCTTCACGTATTAATATATAGATATATAGAATGACTAGCTGTGTCCGCGACTTCGTCTGCGTGGAATGTAACAAAAAGTTATTGTTCAGTTCGCCGAGTTATAAAATAAATAAATTTATAAATTAAAAGTAGCCTAAGATACTCCTTGCTACATCAGCTATCTGTCAGTGAAAGTCCCGTCACAATCGGTCCAGCCGTCACAGATATATGCCGGAACAAACTGATAGACAGAAAACAAACACGGACATAGACTTACAAACAGACACTCCAATTTTATTTATTTTAATATATTAGAAAAATAAAGAAGAGTATAAGAAATGCATCTACAAGTTTAAATGTAACCTGTATAAAATGCAAAGCTTGGAATTTCTATTATTTTGCTGGCCTAACTACTGGGTGTCAGGTATATATATATATATATATATATATATATATATATATATATATATACTTTATTGCACTAAAAATAATGTACAGAAAAATTATACAAAAAGTTGATGGCAAAAGTGGACTTATCTCTAGAAGAGATCTCTTCCAGTCAACCAGTGTTCATGAGAGAGAGTGTCATATAGCGAGGAACACAGTGCAAGAATTAATAACGTAATAGCTAAATAACTGTAATATATTACATACTTACAGGTATAAATACATACACTTACATAGATACATATATATATATATATATATATATATATATATACATACGTACACACATAAATACAAATATATGATATAATTATATACTTACATATTCATTAAGTAGATGATTGTAAATTGAGTTGAGATATAAAATGCTCCTTTAATTTACGTTTGAAGGAAACAAGGGAAGGACTCTTTTGAATGCTTTCTGGGAGTTTGTTCCAGAGTAAAGAGGCGCGTACCGCAAATGAATTCAGTTTGAATTTGGTATTGTACTTTGGTACATCCAGCTTTGGTGTAATGCCAGGGCGCCTGGAACGATTAGGAGAGGGTAGGAAGTGGAAACGGGATCGAAGATAAGAAGGAGAGTTTGGGTTACGTATGATGTTAAAGAGAGTAGAAAGGATATGCATATCACGGCGAAGGCGAATAGGGAGCCATTTGATCTGAGCACGGAAGTGAGAGATAAGATCAAACTTTCGTAGGCCAAAAATGAAACGTACTGCGAGATTCTGAAGTCGCTCCAATTTTCTAAGCAGCTCCTCTGTCACATCCAGATAGCATACATCGGCATAGTCAAGGATAGGTAGTAGAAGGGACTGCGCGAGCATATATTTGGTTTTGAAAGGAAGAAAATACTGGAGACGCTTGAGAGAGTGGATCGAGTAATGTATTTTTTTGCTGATTTCATTAACATGAGCTTTCCAAGAAAGGTTGCAGTCCATAATAAGGCCCAAATTTCTAACTTTATCAGCGTAAGGGATTGGGACCCCAGAGTAACAGATTTTAGGGACGAATTCCCATTCCAGTCTGCTTCTTAATCTACTGCTGCCAATAATGATGGCTTGTGATTTAGCAGGATTTACTAGCAGACCAAAAGATTTAGCCCAGGCCTGAACAGCCGCAAGATCATCATTTAAAATTCGGACAGCCTCATCCAACTCAGTCAGCCCGAAGTGTCGGTATATTTACAGATCATCTGCATACAGATGGAAGGGAGAAGTGAGTATGTGTGGTATAGACAGGTATATTAATATATAGTATCTGGATGACCTACCGTTGCTTGTTTTTTTTTTTTTTTTTTAATTTTGGCGGTCCCGAAACCAAAAGACCCCGGCTCGATTTCAGTCCGATTCTTTTTTTTCGTTTTTTTTTTTTGTAATATATTATACTTAGATAAGAATAAGATAATATATAAATTTGATTAGTGATTTTACTTAAATTAACTTTATTGTCGATGTTGTTTCAATGTCATCATCATCTCTTCAGCCCATCGCACGCCTCCTCAAGTTCGCGACATTAAGGTGCGAACTCATGTGTTTTGCTGATAGTCACCACGCGAGGCAAGCGGGTTGGTGACCACAGGGCTGGTTTTGTCGCACCGAAGACGCTGCTGCCCGTCTTTGACCTGTGTATTTCAAAGCCAGCAGTTGGTTGGTTGTCCCACCATCGGTCGGCTTTTTAAGTTCCAAGGTGGTAGTGGAACTGTGTTCCCCTTAATTTCGATGTACTTATTTTAAAAATAGTTACTTGCTTCGTGACATTCATATATTGTAGAATGTTGTGTACTCCGTAATGGGATACATATTAGATAATGATTTAATAATGATTCATTATAATGTTTGATAACATGTATTCTGTGACTGGGAGACATCTGGTCTCGAACCGGGGTCTTCTGGTTTCGAGATCAACCGATTCCCCACTTATAATCTTCTTAGAAATTAGTTCTAATCTTAGATGGTGGCGAAAGTTACCTTTGTATTCTAAAGATCAAGCTTCAGAGGCTGTCCTACGATATTTTTGGTAATGATTTCATGATTGATGTGGCTACATTTTATTTATTTTAGAAATAGATAGTATAATAATTACTTCCCGCTCCTGACGCTCCCAGGCTCTGGCCACCTTACTCATAACCAATGAAACTTAATAGTACCTGCGTTTCACGCTTCACTCTGTAAAAGCCCACTTCTGGACATAGAGCTCTTTCTCCATGTAGGAGAAGGATCAGATCTTAAAACAGCACGCTGTTCCAATGCGGGTTGGCGGATATATTCTCTACTATGAGTAACAATCGCTATCAGTTGTACATGATAACAACCGGGACCGACAGCTTAACGTGCTCCCAGAGACACGATGGGGAGACCCACAAAGACTAACAACCAGACTGGAAATAAATATTTGTATAAACACATATATCAACTCCGTGCGGGAATCGAACCCACAATATGTCGCGTTGGTCGGTGTTTAGGAGCTGCCGACAGATAAATATTTAGCTGTGGTCTTTTTAAGGTTCAGGTACTTCCCCGGAAATCTGGTCTAACTTTTGATCTGGATATTTCCTTCAGTACTCTACCACAAGCTGCTACTAAAATATACGACGCGCAACACAAATATCAACTTGGGTGAAACCACGATCGTTTAAAAATTAGGCGTTTTGAAAATTAGTTAGGTACTCATCCTTAACATCTTCGCAGATAATTACTTTTCTAATTACATACGGCAGAAGAAATAGACGGCCAAGCGACTGGTGGGTAAATTTATCTCGACCTATTTTCAAAACAATCATGAGAAATGGGTCACGGGAATGCCTACGGTTCACTGAAGATTTATAGCAAAACAAGCTATCTATTTCGTGCTTAACGCTGGAAACATTTTACAAATGCTATAGAAAATGAGATATCACTTTCGAAGTGTTACTTATTTACAGCATTCCGTATATTTAAAGCAAGTACCTACTTACAAAACGTATTGTTTTGATTTTAATGTCGTGTAATCGTAACGATGCTATTATTTTATTTTGTATGATTAAGCATGTTTTTAAAAATAATATTCATATGGAGTTTGAATCATAAATTAAAGAAAAACATTGGTGACATCATTTAGTGTAGGTAGCAATTTAAGCTACACTTCTAATACGATCGATAGAGACACTTAATTTCAATTAGAGATTACATTAAATGAAGTCGACGCCGACGGACCCCTGACTTGGGCCTCCAGCCACTTGCACGCACTTATTAGCGATGCGGTTCCTAAAATTCTCTCTCGTTACTCAAGCTAAGCGCATGCGCGAAGTTTGCTCTACTTTGTTTTGCGTTCAATGTCAGTGTATCGGCTAATTTTATCACGATTCGCATACACTACGTAACTATCTCGCTTGATGGGGCCAAAAGTCTGTTTGTTTTGATTCCTCGCGACAACATTTTGTATAACAAGGACATACGTATAATGATTACCAAAAAATATTAATCACCACGTTACTTAGAATATATCGCTAAAAAAAATAAGCCTTGTTTTTTATTTGATATTTAAAATTAGAATTCCGATCGATTCTATAACGATTTGTAGTACTGAACAAGGAACGAGAGAAACAAGGAAATCAAACGCCGTAGTCGTAGCTTCTAAATAAATGTCAGAAAGGGTAAAATTATAGTATACACACGGACAAGAGGTGAACGTGCGGGCTTCATTGTGACGATCAACAAATAAACGTTTTTCGTAGCTATTTCCGCAACAAGTGTTGTTTTGCAAAGAGAGGCCAAAGCGGGCGAGCGGCGTGCGTCGGTCTCGCCGCGCTTCAGGCCTCAGCCGACGTGAGCGTTGAACGAGTTGCGGTTTTTATTTCAATGACTTTCCGATTTCTAAAATTACACTAAAACTTATATTTTAATTCTTATATTAAAACAATTTATTTTTTTAATACTGTAAATCAACTAAATCCCTTCCCTTTCTTATTATTTTCAGTATTTACTGAAAATATTATACATTTAGGTATAAATTGTGCACCAGGCAGATGTTTTCCTACTCGACTTAGCTCGGGTTCAATTGCGAATTTGAATCACTTTGAAGGTCCTAGATCAAGCTTGAATTTGTTTGGGTAAATATTACTAGCGTAGATCCTAAATCTTCTTGTATATAAAATACTCGTGTCACAATGTTAGTTAACATACTCCTCCGCAACGGTAAGACCGATTTATATGAAATTTTGTGTGCATTTGGGTAGGTCTGAGAATCGGCCAACATTTATTTTTCACACCCCCAAATGATAAGGGTGACCCACCCTAAATTTTTTGACAATTTTTATTTTTATTTTATAATGATTTGGCATTGAAAAATACATACAACCTTAAATTTTCACACTTCTAGCACCAACCCCTATTTTTTTAATAGCGTTTAGCGGCAAGACAACGTTTGCCGTGTCAGCTAGTTGATAGATAATAATGACGTGATATTGTAAATAATATTCTTTCTTTCTTTCTTTCTGTAATGTAAAAGCTAAGGAATAAAATTTCACAAAATCATTCAATGGACATTTTGAAAAGAAAACATCTATATGAATTTCCTTTGCTTTTTATTTAATACTAGTGGCCCGCTCCGACTTCACACGGGCATTAACAAATTATAAAATTAAAAATTATAATACACACACATAAATCCTTCCATTTGCAACAGATTACGAAAACAAGAAAATTATAAAGAAACGTCCCGTACCCCAGTGACTCCTACATCGCATAAGGTGCTGCCTAGCTAGCCGAGCAGGGTGAGCGGCGAAAAACTAGCTCTACGAGCACTCTAGTATTTTAGCATACGAAAGGCGAATCATACAATGTGGTATACATAGAGGTCCCGAATTATTGTATTAATAGGTACCTACTATTCTAGCACATATTTATGCTAACGTCATTAAGCTGAAGAGTTTGCTTGTTTGTTTGAATGCGCTAATCTCAGGAATTACTGGTTCGAATTGAAAATTCTTTTTGTGTTGTATAGTTCAATTACCGAGGAGGCTTTATAAAATTTTAGTACTTTTTTTTCTAAAATTAGCGCGGGTGATACAGCAGAGCATACATACAGGGCACAGTTAGTTTGTAAGTATAATCAATTCTCAGTTGAGCGAAGCTGCCCGTTAGTTTTATTATAATAAAAGCTATATCGACGCGCTATAATTTCATGACGCTATTTCTCTGACATTATCTAGATATTCGAATTTGACAAAGCGTTTCATGTTTAATTTATTAGACATTTTAATCGTGTACCGACTCATTTAGCGGTACGAAATTGCGTCGAACTCGACCGCGTGGTTTCCTACGTCACGCGGTACGCAAATAAGAAACGTGGTCATCGACGCTCGCGTCGTCATGCTTGCCTTTTCAGGAAATTACCATGTTAACTAACCGCTCGACGACGCTCCGCTCTTGACTCGTAGGGGCCGTCTTGTGTTTGCTTTATGTCAATTAAATATGCGCATGCTTAGCGCGTTTATTGACGGACAGCTTTTATTACTTGTGACGAGTGTTTGTTGCCGATTTCTTTTTGCCTCGTTGAAAGATTAACATTGTTATTATTATTTTTTAGATTGTTAGATATTTAATTAAGAATTTATTTTATCATGTAATCATGACTCTATTCTGTGTACACGGTGATTTTTTTTTTCAACATAAATATTTCATTAGACGTCTTGGAGTTTAGATTATAAGTATTTTTGAAGTTATACTTTTTTTGGCACGTTAGGGAAAAATGATGAGAGTAAATTTTTTCGATGCGCGTACACACCGTCACGAAAAAAAACCGACACCTTGAAGTTAGCTAGTCAACGAAGAAGTTAGCAACGTGAAGTTAGCTAGCCAATGAAGTATAACTTCTCACGTGCGTAAATAAGTACACACACACTTTTTATATTAGATATTCGTTGTAAAAAGGATAACAAGATAGACCATTTAAAGTCATAAAACATAGTTAGAAAATATGAATCATGCTTGAAGCGCAATTTACAGAAACGTTAGGAAATAAAATAAAAAATGTTAAAGCAATATATTCTATGTAAAAAGGTTAAAAGATGTAACAATTTTAAACGATGATTGCAGTGAATAGAATTTAAAAAACCGGCTGGTAAACTAACGGTCAGCGTTACAAGTATAGTATGGTGCTTAGGGGGATGCAATCAGCAGGTGCCGCCTGTAATACGTCTGTATACACATTCTTAACTTAGTTTAACCATATATGAATAATTATAATTCTGTGTGAAATATATACTTTTAATTTTTAGTTTTTATTTAAAAAAATAGTAGTTAAAACCAGTCTATATACTAAATACTATAATATATAAATGTTCTTTTCGACGTCAGTTTTTAAGATCTAATAACTAGTTCGATTTATTAAACTGGATTGATTGAATTGTTAAAAATAATATTTTACAAGTACATGTATCTCAAAGAGATATTTTATGCAGACGAACATTTAAGACAGGAAAGTATTTTAGAAAAATATTTAGAATCTATATCTATACACATAATAAAATGGTAGGAAAGTCAAAAACTGTGCATTGAATATTTTTTAAAAAGAATACTTGGTATGTGATCTACAATCGATACCGAAGCCAAAAATATAGTTTTTAGAATTTTTGTCTGTTTGTCTGTATGTATGTCCGGGATAAACTCAAAAAGTACCGCATGGATTTACTTCAAATTTGGCACGAATATTATTAAGAAGTCGGGTCAACATATAGGCTATAAATTATCACGCTATCACCTACGGGGAACGAGCAATGAACCTTTATTTCTTCAACGCATTCTCTAACAACGTGTAATCTAACGACGCATATTTGAATGTTGTTATTATGTTAATAACCATGCTATAAGCTAGCTTCATACTATAAATAAAGACATTCTGTAGTATATTCAGTGTCAACATTGCACCCGTGCGAAGCCGGGGCGGGTCGCTAGTATATATATTTGATATTTCAATAGTAATAATTTATTTGTAATAAAAACAAATACGGACAATGGAATGGCATTCTGTTTGTATGGAATGTGGTTATGTTAGTTTGCCTACAAAGTTATTCTTTATTAGAAGTTCCTCTAGTTCCTTACACACGATTTTGTCCACGTGCATTTTTGACAACCGCGACTAATTTTAATTTTAATTTAAAGTTACTGAAATACTACACTCACCGGCACGGAAACTTGGCCAAGTATAAAATTTGTGATAACTTTAATTTTTTTCAGTTTACACTGCAAATTTAAGCCAATTTTGATCGTTGTTCATCCAATTAACGTCTTTAATACGTAATTAAACATAAATAATGTTTTTTTTTAGTTTATAATGAAGTTTAAGCGCAAAATCACATTTACACAAAATTAAACACTGCAGTTTTGAGCACTAGTAATAAAAACTGTTTGAACTGTTTGATCTTTGGTGAGCTTTTTAATATCGCGTGTTTCCTTCTCTAGCCCTTATGACCGCCTGCATTCGGTCTGGCATGCTTTGAATGACATTTTTGATGTTTTGTTGCGACAAGTCGCGCCAGGCAACCAATGCAGCATCTTGAAGCTGGTTAAGAGTTTGTGGTGGGTTCGATACTGTTTTAATTGTCTTTTTTAGCTTATCCCAAATATGCTCTATTGGATTTAAGTCGGGGCTGCGAGCTGGCCACTGCAATTTTTGAATACCAACCTCTTGAAGGTACTCATTTACGATTTGAGCGACGTGAGGATGTGCATTATCATGCATTAAAATGAATTGGTCATATCCAATAAACCCTCCAAAGGGTAAAACATGTTCTTGAAGGATATCCTCGACGTATCGTGTTGCAGTTAGAGTGTTATTGACGATGACCAATTCTGTACATGCATCAGAACTAACGCCACCCCATACCATTATAGAGCCTCTACCAAAACTCACTGTTGGAGTGCTACTAATCGCCAGATATCGTTCAACTTTCCTTCTCCACACACGTTGTCGACCATCAGATGCATTTAAAGCAATCCTGCACTCATCCGTTAACAAAACCTTTGCCCTTTTCTCATGAGACCGTTAGCATGTTCGGGGGCAAATTTAAGTCGAGGTGCTTTATGCTGTGGGAGAAGCTGTGGGCCACGGGCTAGTCTTCTTGCCCTTAAATTAATTTCCTCTATACATCTTCTCACCGTACGCTCACTAACATTTACGTTCCTGGAGATTTGAAACCGCTGCTGGATATCGACAGCAGTAAGGAAGCGATTTCTCAAAATCTCTTACACAATAAAACGGTCGTCATGAGCTGACGTCCAACGTAAACCACCACTACCTGGTCTGCGTGTACAGAGCCTAGTCTCTAGCTACCGTTTTAGTGCATATTGGATCGAAGAACGCGGTACATTAAGGGTAGTAGCCACTTCACGATGGGTTATCCCTTGTTCGAGTAATGCCACTGCTTGTGCTATCTGACTTGGTGACAAAGGCATTTTTATGGATTCTTAGGCGCCTTTAGATGTTTATTTATCACAATAAAACCAAAGAACTTCGACAACTTAACACTCGCAAATTCCACAACACAATTCAAAACGTAGAGTTCGTCGGATAAATGACACGATTCAACTAAACTTCAGAATCCAAACCAAAATGACCTTCAACTCAGTTAAATATCCTCTTAGGAATAACGTAAACATTATTTCTACCCACTTATACAATAAGAAAAAAGTTAGACACACTTAAAAATTTGTTATCGCATGTTATGAGTTTGGCCAAGATTCCGTGCCGCTGAGTGTACATTATGACATAAGCTTTTTCCAGTGAACGCTCTAAGAAAGCTGCTTTGGAGTAAAGTCACAGTATACACAGACAGACACAAAAACGAGTGTGCTTTTAGACCACACGACTGAAGTAAAACTGCTTTAGCTTAAATTAACTTATATCTCCCTCTCAACTTCCGTTCGCGTCGCCTGATCACACATTTCGTAACGCTATCGTCACGCATTCGCCAGCTTACTCTCTAAGAGGGCATCCATAAATTACGTGAGGTGTTTTTTAAATTTTCTGTCCCTCCCCCCTGGTGAGATGTCGTGAGATTCTATTCAACCCCCTCCCCAATTCCCCAATCTCACGTGAGATTTTTCAAAATCTGGGTTTCTTACGTAAACGCGTTGGATTGTTATTGAAATTATTTTCTTTCGAACGAATTAGTGAATGATCTTAATCGTATTACGATTACGCTAAAGATTAAATCTTAAGCATGTACAATCTGGATTAAATGGACCAAAATAGTATATTTTTTTTTGTTTCAATCATAAAAAAAATTGCGTGATATTGCCCCCCTCTCTCCAACGTAAGATTAGATGAGATTTGATCGACCCCCTCCCCCCCTTAAACATCTCACGTATTTTATGAACGCAAAGAAATTTTAGTTGAAAACTACTTCGTACTTTGTTGTATACCGTGTTGAATGTATTTGAAGTTTGAAATATTTCTGTTCAAATGAACATTAATCTACAAAAAACTATTATAATCAGTATACCTACTTATGTTTTATGCGCAATTTAATGATCTAAAAATGCCATAAGCGCCACAAGCTCGGGACCCGTCTCGAGCGAGCCGCGAAGCTTGAGCAGACCCCTTCCCATGCCTCAGCGCTTCCGGGTTAACGACCTCGCTCCACGACCTTGGTACCTTCCTCTCGGCCCTTTAAATATTTCACTTTTAACTGTCTTCACTATTTTCGTAAACGGAAGGTAGACAAGAAAGTTCAGTAATCTCTTACTGAATAAATTTGTTAAAGCATATTTGGTATGGCGTCGTCGCCGGTGCACCGAACGTTTGTTCGTTAATGAGTCGTCGCTCGCTCGTAACCGTCTAGCTGCTGGCCACGCTAACTACGGGAGCTCCGCCCTGCGCGGCGCGTGCAAACAAGCGCTCCTGAAAAGGGTGTACTTTCAATTGTTTTTGGACACAGAAACCGTGCCCAGCTAACATTTACTTAACATTAACGTATTTAACGCCTCCAGCTATTTTTGAATTCGAGAGGTAATAACTTTTATTTACATAAAAATAAACGACCTTGTAAGTCATTTATTACGTGTAATAATTGTGCAATAAATATTATATGATTATTTCATGACATTTAAGTTCATAGTATTTTTGTAGAACTAAATTCGTATTCATATATGAATTAAAATAGTATAAACCGTTAAGAGTCACGACAAAAGATATTAGTGGTATTAGAACGGTTTTTGTAAACAACAAGACAAGTAACACAAAAATTAAGCTTCTATTCTTGACTATACGTAAAAAATTAAAATCACATAATTGAACACAACCGAACTTCTGTTTATGATCTAAAAATATGTAATGTGGAATATTATATTATAGCGCCGAATCCTTTTGGTCCAGCATCCGCCGAATGTTTTGTTTACATAAGCCAGCTGATTTTTATATGCAACTTAATAAATATTTGAGCATATAACGAAACGATCATTTAGTTCTACAAAATATATTGAAACGATTCCACACATTCTTGGGCTAAAATGTAATGAAATGAAAATTCTCTTTTTTTGCTACTTGAGAACGGAGTTATTAGACGTTTTGTAAAAGTGAGGCTATGTTACAGTCAATTAAAAAACCCGACCAAAGCAAATAATTCAAACTTTATTCAGGCCTTCTCAAAGCACTAATGTTTATTATATTTAGTGAAGAATGTTTGAAAACTCGTTACAAATATCAATACCTTGAAACCATAAATAAATATCAGGAATGGACTCAGAACGTATGGGAAAACATCATCATCATCATCAATATAATAAAAATGAAACGGATCGCTATTCGTACATGGTAGATATATAAGAAAAATATTATTGGGACCTTTATCCACACAAATAGCACCCAAAACAATGATTGTTAGAATTATTGTCTGCTTGTCTATGCGTTTGTGCACGCTATTCTCAGAAACAGATTATCCGATTTAGATATGGTTTCCACTAATATATTGTGGTAAGCTTCACTTAACATTTTGTGTTTGTTTCATGTCAAACGGTTCATAAATAAAAAAAAGTTATGCCAATTTAGAGAATCACGTTGAACATGTAAATATCCAAACGACGTCCAAAATAAACCAAAAGATATACCCAAATAATGCTGTCCAAAGTCACTATTCCACACGGACGAAGTCGTAGGCACAACTAGTTATAAATAAAATTAATATATTGTCTGATTTTTACTTTTTTCTTGTGTAATTCGGATTTACAGCGATCTGGTCTACGTATGTTTTAAATATATTTTGTTGTTTGTATAAAATGAAAATTAATAAACATAATATGTTTATTAAAAAAAATCTAGAGAAACAATTTAAGGCGTGGGCCGTCGCGGATCTAGTGTCCAGTCTAGAAATAATTACCTATAAAGGATAACAACTTTTTCTGTCTCGCTCAGAATAATGCAATCCCAAGCTTATAAGCATCTTACTTAATGTGACATGGCAGTGTGGAAACAACTAAATAATATGATCGTAATATTTACAAAAGGCTGTGTGGTTACGGCAGCAAAGAATGTAGCTCTCTTCCCGTGCGTGTCGTATGAGGCAACTAAGAGATAACATAGTTCCACTACCACCTTGGAACTTAAAAAGCCGACCGATGGCGGGAGAACCATCCAACTGCTTGCTTTGAAATACACAGACCGAAGACGGGCAGCAGCGTCTTCGGTGCGACAAAGCCAGCCCTGCGGTCACCAACCCGCCTGCCCAGCGTGGTGACGATGGGCAAAACACATGAGTTCACGCCATTTTCAGCGCGAACTTGTAGAGGCCTACCAGCAAAGTAATTACTCTAATATATCAACACACTATTTTACAAATTTATTGTACAAATTTGGTTTTTATTATGTTACATTTAAAAATTAATGTTAATTACATTGTTAACACAATTTCAACGTTTTGTTATAAAGTGTGTCGACATGACAAATATATTCCTTTAATAATTAACGATTCAGGTGCTATGTTTTTGATGTTAATTTTTTATGACCGAAAGTAATTATTTGAAAATATGATAAAAAGGGTAGTTTCGGAATAGGCTGTTGCTAGCGTACATCTGGGAGCACGCGGCATGCGTAAATAATATAATTTCTGCACGAATTTGGTGGGTGGGATTGCAGTCAACTCACGTGCGCTCCGCTCGCTGACGCACTTTTATTACATTCTTGGAATAAGTATCTTTGCGATGGAAATGTTTCTATCTTCCATCATTTTAAGCACCATATTAAATAGAAAACGGTTTAATATATAGTTATACCAGTCAGCTGTTACCTATAACACAAACATTAACTTGCTTACTTTATGGACAGATGACCGTGTGTGTATGTATGTATAAAAAAAACATTCTGCAGGCATATAGGCACTCTTTGTTTTATTAATAAACTAAATAATTGTCAGTCTTAGGCCGTTGTCAATCTACGATATTTTTGTTTTAAATAATTTAATTAAAATAAAGAGAAACTCTTACATCTTATGATAAATAAATTATTGTTTACGATCCATCATTGCTTTACTAACGCTAACACCATATACGCTGCAAACTGTAAAATAAATTTACTTGCAAAAAATAGTGCGTGTCAGCTCTGACACAGCACATACTCCAACTGTGATATTTAAAAATATATCGGTCTGTATCTCGCAAGAGCTGTTGCCGTAAAACGTGACACTCATGGTAGGTTAGGTTAGGCACTCATGGTAGGTCTCAGCGTTACTGTTTCATACGATTTAACTACCTACATACCTATATATTTTTATAACACGGGCCTTATACTTCAATTATCATTATAATGTAAGGAATTCCTCATTAATACAGACACGCTATTATTTTTAAGTGAATGAGTACTGGGCTCAAGTAAGTTTATAATTTCATATGATTAATTGTAGTGTGAAATACCATTGTCGTATTAGAACATGAATACTTTTAAACAAAAATTTTTTGTCAAAAAACTGCTACATTTTCTTGTATATTGTAGAGGGACGAGTTCCTAGCCAGTAGCTATAATATAGTTATCATTAAAATATTAGAATATTAAATAATAAATATATAAATATCTTATAACATACACACAGGATCGTCTGTTCCTATGGTAAGCAAATTAATGCTTGTGTTACAGGTAGTAGCCGACTGTTATAACTATATATATTTTTTAAATAAATATACATAGATAGAAATAATACATATATTATATATAAAATTCTCGTGTCACAATGTTAGTTGAAATACTCCTCCGAAACGGCTGTACCGATTTTTATGAAATTTTGTGTGCATATCGGGTAGGTCTGAGAATCGGCCAACATCTATTTTTCATACCCTTAAGTTTCAAGGGGGGGGGGGGTTAAGGGGGTTAATAACATAAGTATATGGAAAAATAGCGTTTGCGGGGTCAGCTAGTATAAATATATAAATACAAATATTATACTCAGACTAAGGCGAGAATCAAACCCGCAATCCGCGGAACAGAAACGGTTTGTTCATATAGACTTATACTCATTGAATTTCTAACCAGATCATCTAACGAGGTATCACATTATTTCCAAAGCCCAACTAAAAAAATACTGGTTTACACTATTTAAAACTGCGAATTTATGTGAAATTACTCTTAACAGTCTTTTCTTACCGTTTGTCCTATTCGGCGCCTTCTCAATTCTGTGTTTATTTTTTTTTATCGCGCTTACGCTACGCTTCAGTCTGTAATATCCCACTGCTGGGCATAAACCTCTTTCCCCGCGTAGGAGAATTATCAGAGCTTAATCCACCACGCTGGTCCAATGCAGCTTGGCGGATATATTTCCTACTATGAATAACGATCGCTATACGGTACACTATATCGGTACACATGATAAAACCGGGACCGACGGCTTAACATGCTCTCCGAGGCACGGTGGGGAGAACTACAAGAACTGCATAAACACCCAGACCTCGGCAAACATCTGTATGGCCTATATATATCTTATATATAAAATTCTCGTGTCACAATGCTACCACATGACCGACAGCAGCCGGACCCACAGAGATTAACACCCAGACCGGAAATAAATGTTTGTAAGTATACTCGTAAACACAAATATCCACTTCGAGCGGGAATCGAACCCGCGATCGTCGGTGTTTAGGCGCCGCCGGCGGCAACACGGCACACGCACCAGAGCGGTCGTTGCGGTCAGTCGCGATTTTTTTATCACCTATGGAATATTTAATATTAAAAAAGGAATAATATGTAATAACCTACAGTATATATTCGTATGTAGTCAAATACTGTATACATTTACTGTTTTTTCAATGTACTTATTTCGTCGTTAACTTCTCGCAATTATTAATACATCTTTTACGAGAATTTTATAGGCAACTCTTTACTTCGCATGATTAAGGAATATTGATCTATTCTAACATCTATTATAAATCTATTCTAACATATAACTTTTAATTAATTTACAAACAAGTTCTGATCGAACGAACATTAATAGTCGTCTGAATAATAAAAATAATATCTACCCATCACGTTTTATACCAATAAATAGTTATTTATTTATTAATTTATTTATTAATAGTCCTCTATTAACTTATCAAACTGCGGGTCGACTTAAATTATTATTCAAAACAGTTTAATAATTGTTTGCAGCTCGATTGTATTTTGATGTAATGAATAGCACAGTTGGCAATATCAATTTCGTTAATGCATTGGTTTAATACCAAGCCAACCGCCATGCATAGTAGAATCATGACGACAAACTTCACGCATGAGCACGAATGAGAAGCTATTTTTAATACAATCAACTGAGGTAGTTACTAATTCAACTGAGGTAGGGCACAGCAGGAATTTCCTGCTCAAAATATGGAGCAGCCCGACTGGGGTAGTACCTCGACCTTATACAAGATCACAGCTTCAATAATCAATACAACTACAGATCAATAATACTGTTTTCAAGCAGTGTTGTGTTCCTGTTGATGAGTAAGGTAACCAGAGCAACTGGGGGGAATTGGGGATAGGGTCAGTAACGCGTTTGCGATGCTTCTGGTGTTTCAGACGTCTATAGGCTACGATAATCGCTTACCATCAGGTGAGTCGTATGCTTGTTTGCTGACCTAGTTATATACAAAAAAAAACCAGTATTTTTTTGAATTCTTCTTTGATTTTTTTAATGATATTTATTTAGTTTTTCTTTTAATTTGTCTTTTTCTTATAATTTGAAAGTTTGATTTTCAAGTCTGTTTCGTGGGTGAAACGTATTCATATTTTGTCTGGGAATATACTCGTAGGATAACATGAAATTAATTGACATGAATTAAATGAAAAATATAAAACCACCACCCTAGATCCTGCTTATTATTATTTTTTTACTCTCATTTTAGATCATTAATAAAATTCATCAACAAAATAGTTATGACGCGTTGGCACAGCGGTCACAGCACTGTCTGTTGCGCTGGCGGTCGCGGGTTCATTCCCGCTCACGACAGACATTTGTATAGGCCATAGATGTTTGTCGTGGTCTGGGCGTTTGTGCTTGTGTATTGTGTGTGTTTCCGGGCCCCGTGTGCACAGGAAAAAATCCTACTGGGAGCCGTTAAATTTTTTTTATTATTCTGGTCAGTATTTGGCGAATGTTGATTCATAAAACGTGTTTAGTACACTAGCAGTACGGGTGCGCGCTGTATACTCGTAATAACAGCTAGCAGTTACTAACGTTAACATTACATTTTTTTTTTTTTTTTTTTGATATCGCAGGGTAACCCATTTACGGGTGATATCCAGGATGCCCGGGTAGGCATTCCTAGACCGTATGTCGGCTTAGCACTTGGGGGTGCACTACCGACCAAAACCCCTGCGGGAGCCTTCAGCCGCTTTAATTGGAGGGTCCCGGAACTGCAGGCAACAGGATCCCTCCAGCGACAGGCTGGCCTCGGCGAAAAGACCAGACTTCTCCTCCATGGGACTGTCCGGCTCACCTCTGAACAATCCCGACGACGCCATGTCTAGCAGGACCGGGTTCCCATCCCGGCCCGACATGGGCACAGGGGCGTTACTGGAGACGCATTAAGTAGCGCCTCCTACGCACCCCCGTTCGTCGCCTGCGGACGGAGGCCTCGTCGGCGGCCCCCTCTCTCATCCGCTCGTCGTTCTCCTTCTGGGACATTACTGTCTCGCAGAAGGAGACCATCGCCTTCCAGGACTCGTCGTCACCGAGCATCGCGGTGATAACGCTCGGTAGTGACAAGTCTCCTCCGAGGACTGTCGTCAGATCGCGACGTAGCGCCGCCCATGTCGGGCACACCTCGAGGGTGTGCTGGGCAGAGTCCACCGCCGCGCCACAATCGTGACATTCAGTCGTCGGCTCCCTTTGGGCCGTCCGACACAAGTATTCACCAAAGCAGCCGTGCCCGGTGAGAACCTGCGTCAGACGGAAGGTGAGGGGTTTGCGCTTACGGCGCATCCACCGCTCAAGGACCGGGCGCAAGGCAGCCGTTACGCGAGTGCCATACGGCTGCTCCAACAGGTCCTCCCCCCACCTCCGCATTAATGCTTCTTGCCCCATCCGGCGCACCCGTAGGATCCCGTCCAACGTGAGGTTCTCACCGAGAGCCCTCCTACCCGAGACGTATGAGTAGGTCTCGGCAAGGACCTCCGCCACGAGCTCCCACGGGGGGTCGCCAGCTAGAGCAGTAGCTGCAGCCCACGATACCGTACGATACCCCCGAATCACCCTCACCGCGATGATCTTCTGCGCCGACCGCAGTGCGGCCTTATTCTTCGCAGTGAGGCGATCCGCCCAAACCGGGGCACCGTACGTCGCCATACTCCGGCAGACTCCGGAACGTTATCATTACATTGCTTAACATCTTTTGATCCATATATGTTCCCATTTATTTGTACGTTTTAGATTAAAAACTATAATGTATAGTTTTTATAATCGCTGTCATTCTACCGCTGTTTTATTTTTAATTAAAGTTTTATTATACTATATAAAATGTACCAAATATATATTATGTTAATATAATCCCACCAAAAACATTTTCATGTAAAATGTTGCCAAGACGAGATCATATGGCTCGCACTGTCAAAAAGTTATCAGATCTCATGTAGAGCCAAGCTTCTAACTCTACACGCCCTAACTCTACAAGCCCTAACTTCACAAACTCTACACCTTAGTCAAAATATGTGGCTTGGCCGTTTCGCTACCGTCACGTGGGCGTAAGGTGAAAATTTTTTTCACTGTTTTTTACTTTTCTGTCATACAATAGTTCTATTAAAAAAAAAAGAAAAAGAATAATTGATATACATATAATACAAATAAAAATAAAAAGAGAAAATATATTTATATAAATGAGACAGGAAATTCGTCAACTACAACATCGGCAGCCGGTAGTAACGAAACGGCCAAGCCGCATATTTTGACTAAGGTGTAGAGTTTGCGAAGTTAGGGCTTGTAGAGTTAGGGCGTGTAGAGTTAGAAGCTTGGCTCTACATGAGATCTGATAACTTTTTGACAGTGCGAGCCATATGATCTCGTCTTGGCAACATTTTACATGAAAATGTTTTTGGTGGGATTTCACTTCTTTTTGTAAGTTGCTTATGACAATATTATAGTTGCATTTTACCTCCGACACATTTTATACTATAAATATCATCCAATCTTCACCATATTCGGTTTAAGCACGCTGTTTTTGAGTTTATGTTGAACTGATATGCAAACGGGGATCTCCGCCAAAACGTAAATACCAAAATTACAAAATGTAAATTTTCGACATAAACTAATAACCGATTATTATTTTTTATGTACTTTATTATTATTGTTAATAACAAGGAGTCCCTATATCAATTTTCAGACCTCTAGTATCAAAATTTGCGGAAGTCTCATACAAACTTCCATCCCCTAGTTTAAGGGGTTGGGGGGTAAAAGTTCCAAGTTTTAGAATTTTTTTGTTGTTTGTGTACTAATACTAGCTTACATACCAAATTTCAGCTTTCTGGGACTTCAGGAAGTACTCTAAGAATTTTGATGATCATCAGTGAGTGACGAAATCGGGGTTTTTTAGATATCAATAAAATCTAAAGTATAAAAGCTATGCAATTGAAACTTTACATGTTTAATAAGTTCACTATTGACATCATATCCCCAGAATTTTGTTTATCTGGTATAATCCAAACCCAAGTTATGAGGGTTCAAAAAAACGACGAAGCACTTCGAGAAAAGATAGGTAGTGCTTTTCGTTTTTTTTTTTTTTTTTGTTCGTATTTTCGTTATTTTTTTTTTTTTTGGTTCGTCTTGGCGGGGGCACTACCGTGCCCCCAGATGACAAACTCTGTAATTATATGAGTTTACAAAACAAAATTGCATGAACATTATTCGTGCGCAAAATTTTTAAAAGACGATAAGTAAAAAAATGTAAACGTCAAAATATTAAATATTTATATTTTTAACCGACTTCAAAAAAGGAGGAGGTTACTCAATTCGACCGTATATATATATATATATATATATATATATATATATATATATATATATATATATATATATATATTTTTTTTTTTTTTTTTTTTTAATGTATTTATGTATATTTATATATTTTTTGGAACGGAGATATCCGTAGTTTGGTACCATCATAAGGAAAACAGGATCTGATAGTGGGATCCGAAAGCCGATGTTTATCATGTAGTCACATTTAAATTTCATCGAGATCTGCTTACAACTTTTGGAGTAATCTTTGATAATGCGTATTTACTTGACTATTTTTTTGTCTACCTACGCTGTATTACTTGTCGATAAAATTGAAGTCGGTTCTTCTTCGTTTGCCTGCAAACACAATTATTCATCAATAACAACGTCAACAACACTACTTATACCATGTTTGTCACTGTCAACAAACATTTTGATGGTGACAAAAACATTTTATCGAAAAAGCGATTGTAAACGGATGTTCGAAAATATTATAATCTACTTTTGTGGTAATGAGCTGTGCGAAAGTGAATATGAATGAACAATAACAATAACACGCGGCCGTACCATGTGTGGCGGCCATTGATATCTTCATTCAGAGACAGGAAACATAAATCAACGTAGTGCGACGTTACGCCTCTGGATTACTGCGCATACTTTAAAACTAACCGATCCTTACTTAATCGTTCTGTTTCTAACGTTAACGTTCATTCAATCTTAATTTAATAGGGCTAATTAACAAATATGATTGTGTTTGTGATACTAATATTAATAAATATTGTTCTTGAATATTTGTTTATTGTATTATCTTAGAATCGACACAATTCATGGCATTGGAATTGAGGAAAAGTTGAAATCCTATTCGGATTTCTTAGAAACCAATTTGCCGATCTGACTCAGTAATATTGTGACCAAATTAAGTTGCTAACAAAAAGACTAGTAAAAGATATGACAATAACAATAAGTATTCAACTCAAATAAAACATTAAGGGCGCTAAAAAAAATTCAAACAAAAGTATATTCAAGCGATTATGTAATTACTCTCGCCTCCATATCAACTTTATTGTAATAAAAGAATACAATTGATTACAATAAATCTGTTGAATTAGATGCATGTGCAGCTAGAGTACTCATGCATAATTAAACCTGCAGTCAATAAATCTATAAAGTAATTGTGAAACAGCAATATGTTCTAGATTTGCAATGTGCAGCGCATGATCATCTGTAAGAATGTTTGCGTTTATCGGATATCCGGCATTGCAGACGTAACTGCAAACGCATCGTGCACGTGATGTTACGTCGGTCTATTCGAGCTGGCGATGTCGATTAAAGTAGGTATCTAAATGTAATGGAGCGACGCCAATTATCAGTAGACAAGCAGCTCTATTTGCAGTGAAAGTGCAATGAGTCAGACCGCAGCCGCAGTCCGCGACCGCGTCCGCTTCTTCGGAAATAGACCAGCAACGAACACACGCCCACACTCGCGTTTCCTTTTGACACTTATTGCAATAAAGATAAAATCTATAATCTGAACATCACTAAATCTAAAAGTCGATCGACTGGACATTATATTGTACACTTTCATTAAGAGCAGGCCTGATTCCTAATAACTAAGTAGTTAAATGTAAAGGAAAAATTTAAACTTATGAAGATTTATCAACATCGCTGTTGTGTTTATAGCGTCTGAAGTTTAGCGTAGAATCATTAGCTGTATTACCACTCATCTAAGTTCCTATCATCAATTTTGGCATATTGAGAACATGTAATTCGCGTATCAGTTACCGGAACTACGGTTCAACAAGCAATTTAAAAGGCAAACTTCACAGACTCCTAAGATGAGATACGCGAATTATCATTGCTATAATAACCATATTAGATGTGTTAGTGTGTCAGATAAAACCTGAAATGGTTTAAAATTGGGACTAGGAGCAAACATTTTTTATTTAAAATGAAATTAAGGCAGATTTTCAACGCCCCGTGGGATGTTGTTTAAGCCTGTAGAGCAAGAAGTATTCTGAAATAAATAAGGCTAAAATAACAAAAAATAAGTATATAAAGGCAACTTTAATTCTTAAAGATTATTGAACTCAAGAAATAAACAGTATTGAATTACACTATGCGATATTTACCTTAAGTGGGTTGTAATAATCAAGTGAGCTTGCAAGTAATTAGTATTAAATAATCTAACTAAGAAGATTTGAGTTTTAATCTAAATATTAGGTAGGTTTTTTACTTAACATTTAAATATTTATTATTGTGAAGTGACTTGTAAATAAATAAATTTGTACTTAACTATGTTTAGAAAACTCCTATTTTATTTTCTTATAAAAATATTATAGGTAGTTTTAGTTCTTTAATTCATTAAAATCTTCGTCTTTTTTTTTGTGCACGATAATAATCATTGTAGTAGGTTTTTATTTATTAGACGTTCACTAGATATTACAACAAACAACTACAAACGACTAACGACTACAAACAACTACTACTTACAAATGTAAGACGTACATAAATTTATCATGTTATCTATAATAATATCAATTAAAAGTAAATGAAGTCAAACGAGCATCACTTACGTTACAAAATTGACTGCTCTTTGGGGCCATCAAAAAGTTATCTCACGATGCACGATTTTTTTACCCCTTCCCCGTCCTCGTGATAGTTCCTCGTGTGACGTAACATATTTTGAAATTTTACACCTATTAATTCTTATTTATAAAGTTATAACATCAGCGTCGACATTGTTTTAATTTCTATTTAACTAACAATTAGATATATTTTGAAATGTGATGTCACAAAATTTTGGACCCCTCCCCACCCCACGTCACACAAGTCACAATTTCACAATTCGACGACCCCTACCTCTCCTTAACGAGTGATGAAAATGTATGACCCCTTTCGATTGTGTAACAATAATAAACTAGAAATACTATAGTAATCCCCGCGAGTACGCCAAGTTTACGTTTATCGCTCCGAGTGCACCGACGCCATGTGCATCATTGCAGTACACGTCGCTCGGACCGTGCGTACTTACTATGTTGTGCCACACACGTATGACGCAACTTGTTTATCTGATAAACATCATTGAGCCAGCTCAATGACTATAATTTTACAAAATTGTAGTAAGCGTAAAGGAGATTCGGCGCTTTCCATTGATCCCTCTCCAATTATAGATTATTTATTCTTTTGACGAATATTTGTTGTCCTACAATTTTTACTACGTAGTATTTTATTTAATGTACTGGCGAAGAAACATTAAAAATTTCATCATATTCTGTCGTATATTTAGCGAGTCGGTTCCGTAGTATAGGGCTGGAGGACGCGGGGGCGGAGTGGAGGCTGTAGTAGCGACGTAGTAAACACGAGGAGTAGGGGAAGAGAAGGGACGGGGTTCGTAGCGTTCAATATTCTGTTAGGCGGTTACAATCTAGTGTTGTACGGTATCGAACTGTTGACGTTATCGATAATAACATGACTGTGTTCCCTTTCTTGCTTATATTGTAATCGTTGCTTTATCATTTAATGTTCCTAAGCAAGTAAATATGTATCATAAATTATGCTTTAATTATCATAGATAATTAATTATTCAATTAGTATTAATTATTATTGGAATAAAATGATTTGATATGACTATTACGTTAACTATTAAAATAGAAACAATACAATACCTTAATAGACGTATAACACACAGAAAACAGTAATATGTAGAAGCAAAAGATGTAAATATTTACGCAAAGTAATGATTCATACGGAATTGTCTAACTAAGTGAAGATCGATTTTATGTAGCAAACAGAGTCACTAGTACCTGTAAGGAGTACAATAACATTCCATTCTCTATAAATATCCGCTGGGCTGACTGACCGAGACTGGCGGGGCGCGAGCTCTGCGGCAGAGTTCATTTGCATTGCAATGCATTCACTGTGACAGCGGCAGCGGCGCGGACGCACCGTGGCCCGGTCCCGTACGCATCGTTGAGTTGTGTCTGTCAAACTGACCTATGATCGACGAACATCTAACGATAGCCGAGAAATAAGAACCGGCTCTTTGTATCCATTTTATAGTCAATACTATCCTGAGGTTGACCATTCCTTAAGATAATTTTAAATAAATTAATTTTTAAGAAGAACGAAAATATTTAACTCATTTAATGTTCTTTGTTACGTTTTACGATCCATATATGACTTGCTGCAAAACTTCGCATGCCAACGTTGTATGTCACGTAAATAAATATATGAGGATACAATTAATTAACAACAGATTGTTACACATGTACTGCATTTATATAATTAAACACATTGAAAATAAAGTATTCATTCACGATCGCGATATCCTTCTCAAACATTTTACAAAAATCTGCACTCACGGTTGACTCATTCATTCTTTTTTGTATAAACTCAAAGTCGCGTGGGTAGTTCGCTTTTGTGGCAACAATGAAAACAACTGATATAGATATATATTAATTAATTTTATTTATTTTACTAGCCGTGCCCGCGGCTTCGCCCGCGTTGAAATCAGTGTGTCACAAAGTTTTCCCGGCAAACTTCCAGTGAAACTCTCATCAAAATCGGCTTAGCCATTCCGTAAACCTTCCTCTTGAAGCCCTCTCTCCATTAGCGAAACCGCATGAAAATCCGTTCAGTAGATTTTGAGGGAATCGATCACATACAATTTTGGGGACTTTGTGGTTATGAATGAAGATATGCATTACTATCAAGATGTTTAACGCAAATAATTTTTTTATTTCACTCACTTGAAATGCCTATCACACTGAGTAACTTTTTAAAGGCACAATTTAGTATAATTTAATAGTTATTTTTTTATAAAACCTTCTATACACCATATTTTTAGTTTTATTTTTAGGCTGCAGTATAAATAACCTATCAGGCGAACTTATAGCTGCTGTATATGTTTCATACAAACTATCAACCCCAATTAAACCCCCTTAGCGGTGAAATATCGCAAAATCCGTTCTTAGCGGAAGTCTACTAACTATAATCTACCTCCCCGCTAAATTTCATCTTTGTCCATCCGGAATGGATGCACCATCCAGCGGTTTTTAAGTTCTCGTGATGAGTGAGTCAATGACCTTTCTCTTTTATATACACACACACACACACATATATATATATATATATATATATATATTACGATGCATTATTTGGACACCTTCTCACCATTTATAGAGCATATTATATTTTACATTTCAAGTCTTACTTCATAAACATAGGACTTTCATAAAAACTTCCAACCCCCGTTTTACCCCCTTAGGGGTCGTGTTTCGTAATATCCGTTCTTAGCGGATGCCTACGTCTTATAAGGAGCCTACCTGCCAAAGGAGAATGATACGATTCCATACATTCTTGGGAATGTAATGAAATGAAAATGGTATCAATTAATGCATTTAGGCTTATTGTTCCCTCGCTGAAAATTATCTCTATTTTGGCTATCTGAGAGTGGAGTTATTAGACTTTTTGTAACAGTGAGGTTATGTTACAATGTCTATAAAAAAACCCGATCACTAAGTTCTTGTAGCACTAATGTTTGTTATATTTAGTGAAGAATGTTTGAAAACTCATTACAAATACTGATATACACTTGAAACCATAAATAAATATCAGGAATGGACTCAGAATGCATCGGAAAACAGTAAACACGAAACGAGTGACGGACACAGTATTATTGTTAGCCAGTTGTCAAGGCTGTCATTAAAAATACGTTTTATTTTAAATCAATATGAAATCGATAATCATTTTGGTTTATCAGATATTAATTGATATTTTTGATATTAATGTAAGTAACTTTATTTGAAATGCACATTATTGTTTACAGCTTTAAATGTGCATCTTGTTTGTATATCTTGAGTTAATTAACTAGTGCAAACATTTTCTTTTTGAATTCTGTAATCGATTATAATTGAATCGATACCCAAATAATTTGATGAAAACTATCTTTCTTAATTTTCTCCGCTTCCAGATTCAGAATTGAGCTGATATTTTATATTTTAAAATAAAAAATATGACCAATTTTTTAAACCATATCTCTACTCATTACATTTTGGCCCAAAAGTCCCCATCTCCTTTCAAGTTTGTAGGTGTTCTAGTTTCGGAGATTTCGTGATGAGTGAGTGACCTTTCGCTTATATATATATAATTACTATTAATGATTGGAAGGCAATCTATTAGTTCAGTATTTAAAATACCTAAGTCACAAAATTTTATTTTACTGTTGCAACAGAACAAACTATTGTGTATTAACAGTATAAAATACTGTAAAGTATACTTCCTTATTTTCTATTGTTTACAAAAGCCGCCATGTTCTTACAACCTCCAGCGCTTTTACCACACATGCGCAGTACATGAACTGCGTCCGAAATCCTGTTTCCTTTTCTGTGCGTAATGCGTAGTGCGTACTAACTAACCTCCGACATGTCCAACTACGCAGTAGAGTGACCTTGTATCTATCTCTCATCTATGTAGCTAAAATATTAGCTAATTAGAACCAAATAAAACAATTAAGCTTTTATTTCAAAATAATAATTATGTTTCTAAATTAATAAAACTACTTTACCTATATTTACACTATTTAACTTAATGTTGGCTACTAGGTAGTTACGTACCTCCTATTAAAGTTAATGTTAATTATGCTTATCTGAATGAGGATGGTGGGTAACTAGCATGTCTAACGATTGTTGTGCTGTTTTATTTTCCAGAGATATTGAGTATGATAAAACGAGGCAGCTTAAGATAGTGTTGTACTTATTATTAAAAGTTATATAATTTTTATGAAACCAGGCATCTGTCCAAGCTCCCCGATGTGCCAAACGGAAACTTCCTATACGTGATACTCTAAAACTTAGATTTATAGAGGTCTTTTTAAATAAAATATTTTAGAATATGTATAACCTACTCTTTTTTTACATCATCATCACTTCACCCTATCGCAGTCCACTGCTCGACATAGGCCTCGACAAGTTCCCGCCAAAAATGGCGTGAACTCATGTGTGTTGCCTATAGTCACAGAGTCAGCAGCAGGCGGGTTGGTGACCGCAGGGCTGGCTTTGTCACACCAAAGACGCTGCTGCCCGTCTTCGGTCTGTCTATTTCAAAGCCTCTTGCTTTACATGTTTTCCTCTATTTAAATGTTGACTGGAAGTGATCACTACTGCGATAAGACTATTTTTTAAGCCTTTGTATATTACTATATTTATTTTATTTCAATAATTATTAATGTAAATCTCATCAAAGTGGTATACAACAGAGTATATTCTATCTATAATATCATTAAGTTACACCACAATATAAAACTGCGCAATTAAAATAATATGAACATTTACGTTTGTTTCAGTTATTTTTTGTACTGACGTTAAAAACTAATAACGCTACATTAAAATTAAATTTTCATTTTTTCTGACTTAATTTTACTACCTACATTCCGCGACAAACTTTTAGCACAATACACATTTTTTATAATAACTCTTACTAAAAATATTTTTTTAGCTTTTCGATTCTACGAATGAACACGGTTAGTCAAGACATTCATGTCAATGTTAGAAAGAGACAGCTATTGTTTACTTATAGGTTGCGTATTTACTTATGGGTTCCGACTTCCGTGTCAGATCGTACCGCTACACCACTTAAACGGCGCGACAACACTATAGTGTGGTCACAGTGTTTCCCATTGGAGTACACAGCACGTGCTAGCTTACCCCAACAATGTTCAATAATATTCATATCAAGCAAGCTGGCCACTTTAAAATTTGAATATGGTGTTCTGAAAAATAGTCTTAACGAGTTGTGCAGTATGAACAGCAGCATTGTCTTGCTGAAAAATATAATTCTGGCTTCCAATTTGGGCTCCATAGTTGGCTAACTGTTCGTCGATCAGTTTTACATATAGCTTATAGGTACTATTCATTTGTCCAGAGATGAATTTTATTTCTGTCTTTCCTTCAAAACTTTTAGCAGCCCATCATATAACACTTTCTCCACTGAACTGTCTGCGACTTTAAATCATCACGAATTTTAATTAAAAATATAACTATTTATAAAGTTATAAAATGGCAAATATTAACTTATAAATTTTTGACGTGACCATACAGTTCGCCGCTGAGATCCGATCGAGTCCTGCTCCTACTTATACATACATATATATGTTGCAGTCAGAACTCTTAACCAGTCAAAAGTACTATTGACTAGCGAAATCAGTCAAAAGTACTTTTGACTGGACAAGTTGGTCAAAAGTGGTTTTGACTGAAAATTATTGGTTATTAGTACTTTTGACTGCAAATTCGCGGTTAAAAATACTTTTGACTGACGCTCTCCGTCAAAAGTAGTTTTAACTGTAAAAAAGCGTCAGTCAAAAGCACTATTAACTCGTTAGATGTGAATAAATTTAGTCAAAAGATCCTGATAAACCATAATAAATTTATGCCCGCGATCTTCTTGCGACTGCATGTCAATCAGATCGACTTGGCAGCGGCAGTTCATTTCAGTGTGCAGGATCGGTTTCTAAACCTGACCCATCCTTTTCTTGCTTTTCTTCCTTTGGTATACTTCGCACATTGATAAATATATATTAATCATTTCTTTTGTAACATTAGCGTACTTTTTTGTCGTTTCATTCGTAAGTCTATCGCGACCACCATGCCCTATAGAAATATGAGCAGCATCAATAATGTCGTAGATTTCCTCAGCCGGCAAAAATATTTGACAGGTTCTGTGTTTGTAACTAATTTTTTTATACCACAAACTTCAATGTGTTAAAGCGTTGTAGTCTACTGTACTGTAATGATGTTTCCTTTTCATTAAATTTCGCGTCTTCCACATCCATTGCAATTTTTTCAAATTTTTAATTTGTCATCACATTGAAATGACTATCTTTCATATCTTCCATCGCTAAAATTCTTTGCAAAAAGCCTTCTTTCTTTTCGTAGTTACTCATTTTTGTTCTAATATCAGCACGTTCTCCACTAATAATGAATAATATAAAAGTTTATATGTGCGTTTGTCTTAACTTTTTAAGAGTTTTGACTGATGCAACCATTCAAAACCACTTTTGACGGAATCATTTAGTCAAAAGTACTTTTAACCAGCTCCATTGGGCAAAAGTACTTTTAACTGTTATTTTAGTCAAAAGTATTATTGACTAAAGCAAACGGTCAAAAGTACTTCTGACTGATTTTGCTAGTCAATAGTGCTTTTGACTGGTTAAGAGTTTTGACTGCAACATATATATGCCGCAGTGTGATAGATGCCTCATTAATAAAAAATCAAACTTTTCAAATTCTGGACTAACTATGTAGTTATTTTTAGAACGAGGCATCTATCACACTGCGGCATATATCCCGGTTTTACCCTATATCTACTTTTTAGTAACAAGTACAAGTATAAATAAAATTATATTTATTTATTTATTGGAAACGTAGTTATTATTTATTAATTTCATTATTAACTACAAAAAATTACATATATGTATTAAAAATGTGTAATAATAAGATATTCCTATCAATATTTGTTAACTAAGAAATATTTCTAATATATCTCCGGAATTGCTACCCGGGAGGGAATCCATTAGCGAATAACGAACGCGCTGCGGAAACAATAACAAGTAAATTAATACTTATTGATATTAATCATTCTTATTTAGTGTTGTTTTCTAACCGGAAACAAGATTAGAAAGATCTTTCTAATATATCATACTGCCAATCCGCCCCGGCTTTGCACGGGTGCAATGCTGATACTAAACATTTCTACAACAAAAGATACATTAGAAAAAACCTCTAAAATTATCAGTGTTTCACTACCATAATTATTATGCATGTATAATACATATAAACCTTCCTCTTGAATCACCATATCTATTAAAAAAACGCATCAAAATCCGTTGCGTAGAAGTAGCAGTATGAAGTAATAAAAACAATAATTAAGTAAACAATTACCTTATATCAAAATTAATATAACATTTGTTATTTCAAACGTTGTTCTTAATTTATATCTACTGCTTGATAACCGACTACGAGCGTTGTTAATTATATTGACAACGACTGAAATAGCTACTAATGACTACAGTACTAACAATGTAATGAAAAAGGGATGTAAAAAATAAAAGTAATTTTGAACTAAAATCTAAGCAGTAATTTTTCCGTAGTTTACGTACAGTGGCAGGGCGGCATATTGTTTTTTTTTTTTTGTATGTACAGATTACATTCTGTTTTTGTGAAATAACAAAGTTATAAAACCTGTTACCTATTAAAATTTATTTAAATAATATGTGCCCGCGACTAACGTCCGCGTGGACCTTAAAAAAAATAAGTTATTGTTCAGTTCGCAGAGTTATAGAATAAATAAATTTCTATAATAAAAGTAGCCTAAGTTACTCTTTATTACATCAGCTATCTGCCAGTGAAAGTCTCGTCAAAATCGCTTTAGCCGTTTCATAGATTAGCCGGAACAAACAGACAGACAGACAGACAAAAATTGTAAAAAATGTTATTTTGGTATATGTACCGTGTATACATCCATAGCATTTAGTAAAAAGCGGTTATTTTATTATTACAAACAGACACTCCAATTTTATTTATTTGTATAAATTTTGAACTTTATAACTATGTGTAACGAGGTTTTATTGTTTCAAAGAACGATAAAAAAGGCCTAAATTAAAAAAAAATTTATCCTTACATATTTATTAATACGAATAAGATATCAGCGTGATTATAAAAAAAACACCTATATATATTACTGAATCAACTACATAGTAGTATATTAATATTACAAAAGCATTTAATAAATTAAAAATTAAGCCTTAATTAGTAGTTAAACCTCTATAATCAATCAAACAGATTCTTAAAAATAAAAATATTTGTATACCAATCATGTTTTAGTTACGTATTTATAATTACTAGTGGTCGTATTTAAAATTTAAATTAAAGAAAACCAAATAGTTATGAAAATAAAGAACTTTAAAAAAAATTCAATTTGACTACAGACTGACAATCAGCAAAAGAGAAAAATATGCGTGTGTGTCAAATATATGGTATTGTGTGTAATGTTTTTTATTGATTTATTATATTTTCATGCATAATTTAAAAAATAATAATATCATTCTCCTTCTCTATATAACCTATAAGTTTGCGAAATTTTATACTCCTCCGTCCACTCAATTTTCGTAAAACAACAAACGTTTTTGCTTCACGTATTAATTTATAGATTTACTAGCTGACCTGGCGAACTTCGTATCACCTTATTTTTTTCTGAAATATAATAATAACATAATATATCAAAATAAAATATAGCCTATCTTTTAAGTTGGATCAAACTGCATACGGTGTGCAAATTTGACTAAAATCGGTTAAGTAGTTTAGGAGTCCATTGAGGACAAACATTGTGACACGAGATTTATATATATATATATTATTAAGATTCGGCAATTTATTATAACTCGTTTTATCGTCATATATTTTGCAATGAATCTAAGACGTGTAAACGTAAATAATAATTGTCAAATATAATTACTTGCGTTTTTTGTAAAGAAGTACAATATACAAAAAAAAAATGTATTTACGAACATTTCTGGATCTTCTCGTAAAATGGTTCCCTTAAAATTCTCGTTTATACTAAACAGTTAATAGATAATTTCCTCAAGACTTAGCGTTTTACTCTTTTTAACCGACTTCCAAAAAAGGAGGAGGTTCTCAATTCGACTGTCTTTTTTTATGTAAGTTACATCAGAACTTTTGACTGGGTGAACCGATTTCGACAAAAAAAAATTTAATCGAAAGGCGGTGTATGTCATTTGGTCCCATTTAAATTTATTTGAGATCTAACTACTACTTTTCGAGTTATATCTAATAATGCGTTTTAACTTGACGCTTTTTTCGTCGACCTACGTTGTATTACTTGTCGATGTAATTTAAGTCGGTTTTTTTTTTTGTTTGCCAGCAAACACAATTATCGCATTAAGTACCCATAACTTTTTACTGGATATACCGATTTTGATAATTCTTTTTTTGTTGGAAAGTAGATATCCCTAGTTTGGTACCATGATAAGGAAACCAGAATTTGATGATGGGATCCCAGAGAAATTGAGGGAAACTCTTGAAAATCCGCATAACTTTTTACTGAGTGTACCGATTTTAATAATTTTTAATTTAATCGAAAGCTGATGTTTATGATGTGGTCACATTTAAATTTCATCGAGATCTGATTACAACTTTTGGAGTATTCTTTGATAATGCGTATTTATTTGCCTTTTTTTTCGTCTACCTACGTTGTATTACTTGTCGATGTAATTTAAGTCGGTTTTTTTTTGTTTGCCAGCAAACGCAATTATCGCATCAAGTATTGTAATAGAAATAATTTCTTGTTACAGTATGTCACTCAATAGACATAAGGAATAATCCTGAGTACATGGAGAAACTTCGCCAGTGCCGAGTGATAGAGGGCCATCTTAGCATCGTGCTCATCGAACGTGCTAATCCTTCCGCGTTCGAAAATCTCACTTTTCCAGAGCTTAGAGAAGTCACCGACTACATACTAATATACAGGTATGTATTGTTAGGATATAATGTATTTAAACAAATGTTATTATCATTTCTTTAAAATGCATGCTATCTAAAAAAATAATGGAGTTCAACGACTTTTATGTTTTTTTTTTCAATACGTAAAAAAACGCATTTGCCTTTGTGCGGACATTATGTAAATCTACTAATATATAATTTTTTTTGAGAATGAAACTTGTGACAGAAGAATAAGTAATTATTTATCTATACATATAAATAAAAATTGTAGTGTGCCCGTGATTTCAAAACAACTGGTTTTTTTTCAAGTGCATGTAGATATTTACACGAAACTAAAACACAAACAAATGATTTTAAAATTTTTGTGTGTCTATCTGTTTTCTGTTTGTCCAGGCTAATCTTCGGAACGGCCGGCCGAACCGATTTTTATGGGTCTTTCACTGAATGATAGAATAGGAGGTTTTATAGCTGCTTTTTATCCCAGGATTCCCCTGAAATTGGGAGTTACGCGGCAAAAATCGCGTTATTTTTTCTGTTTACTACACTAAAATCACAAAAAAGTTTAAATTATAGAAACATTAACACTAACAAAGAAAATAATATTAAAATACTAAGTACATTCTGCATACCAAAAAAATTATTTTGTTTTCTGTTTTGTTTTTATAGTTATTTTTTTAATTTAAATAAGTAAATATTTGCAACATACACACACGGTCATCTGTTCCTAAAGTAAGCAACTTATTAAGTTGCTTACTTTAGGATGTATACGTTACGTATACGTTACGTATACGTTAGGATTATTACGTTAGGATGTAGCTTGTGTTATAGATAACAGCCGACTGGTATAGCTACTTTTTTTCGATAAACATACATATAAATAATACATATATAAATTAGTATATATATTACACCCAGACTCAGGGTGGGAATCGGACCCACAAACCCGGAGCAGAAAGCAGAGTCACTACAAACTGCGCCAGCAGCCATCGTTTTATTAAGTGATTAATTATATATCTATAGTTATATCTGTAAATCTGTCTCTGGAACGGCTAAAATAAGATAAATGAGGTCATATATTTGTTATCCCCTAATTTCCACGGATTCAGAATCACGCTGTTAAAAAAATACTCGTTGTTTTATAACGGCATCCAAATAAAATCTACCACGCAAACGAAGTTGCGAGTAAAGCTTTTTTAAATGTTACTTTGACTATACGCCTCCATTTGAAAGAATGCATTTGGAGTCCAACACTTGTATTTATAAATCTAAGATAACACCTACCGCAATAAGCTGTACTATACCTTATTACACACACACACACACACACATATATATATATATATATATATATATACAACTAGGTGTACTTCACCAGTCGGGGTGCTCCAAATTTTGAGCAGGATATGTCCAGCCTTTTTTTTTTTTTTTTTTTTACGTGGGGAAAATCCATCATGGATACCCTCCAGCGCGGGGGCGCCAGAGGGTTATGTCAGACTCCTACTGACTAAAAACCACCACGTGTTAGCAGTCATCCGCCTGGGTGGGGCGAGAGGGGTCGCGCTAGCATTCGCCACCTCGCCTCAGCGGTGGGCCCGGACAAAGCTTCCGGGCCCCGGCATGATGGTGGGGTGGCCTCGCTCACAAGAAGGCCACCCCTCAGACGTATGGGGTCGTGTCGTCCGGCCGGCCGAAGTCCCCCGACTATCGGTCGCCGACCCCACTATTACGAGGGGGGGAGGAGGTGGGCAAACCGCCTTCTCCTTGCTCCCGTACGTCTGCGCCGGAGTGGGCCAGCAGAGGCGTCTTCCTCTCTGGCCCGCTCCGCGGTCTCCTTCTGCGTCATTACCTCTTCGCAGAAGGAGACCACCGCCTGCCACGATCTCTCGCTGTCAAGCATGGCCTTTACGACACTCGGCAGCGAGAGATCCCGTCCGAGAACCGCTGAAAGCGTGCGCCGCTGCGGTTCCCAATGGCGCACGCCTCCAGCGTGTGGAGCGCCGTATCTTCTGGCGCTCCACACTCGTGGCAGGCACCCTAACCTACCCCTTATACAATTAATAATATTATTGTTTTGTGTTACGATGTAATTTGCTTTGTTTTCAGACTGAAGGGTGTGCGTAACCTCGGAGATTTGTTTCCGAACTTGTCTGTAATACGAGGCCTGCAGCTGTTTAAAGATTTCGCTCTCGTTATTTTTGATAATGAAGGGCTTGAGGTAAACCCTAATAGAATATATTTATAATTTAACGAGATACGTTTTAAATTATAGTCTTAAAATAATAGCTTTTATTTTGTTTCACAGTCTTTGGGTCTTCGTTCTCTTTCGAGGATAGAGAGAGGCGCAGTCCGTATTCAGAATAACGACCACCTGTGTTACGCCAATACTATCGACTGGTCTCGCATCAATGTTGAGGGATCTGAGAATAATGTTATAAGAGTAAGTTTTGCAGAGTTATATTCAGTTTTGTTAACGTATATAATTTTATTCAGCTTTATTTTATAGTACCAAGCGAAGTATTAATGTAGTATGTAACACAAAAAAAAACAGGCGAATGTTTTGTAAAATTGACATTGCATGCTATGAAAAACTGCAAAAAATTAGAAAAAATAAATAAATCGAGTTGTTATGAAAATGATAACAAATTATTATGTATTTTACATAATGATGGCAAAGGATGTTAACGATTAATCTACACGTGACTGACTGTATTTTTTTCCACGAAAGATGATTGACTGACATAGAAAGTTTGTAATAAACATTTTAGCCTCCACAACGTCTTCTTTATTCATTCATTCATTTGGCTTCTCCATTCCATATGAAATACACAATTACTAGCAATACAACGAATTATTTAATTTTGTAAACTTTTACGAAATATTTATAAATTTTGAAATACCGCACCTTCATGTAAGAACAGGAAAGGATAGTGCACTGTGTTTTTACGTACGATCTGTTCCTTTCCGATGAGATTTAAAATTAAATTTTATAACAAGAACACCTGAACAGTGCCACCCGGATTTAAACACGGTACCATAACTGTGATGCCCATTCACGAGGTATCCTCTGGCTGATTAACTTTACTGGACTATCTTAGCTCTTGTATTTCATCATCACTTTAGCCTCTGGCAGTCTACTGCTGGACATAGACCTCCCTAAGTTCGCGCCAGACATCCCGGTTTTCCGCAATCCTCATCCAGCCTACACCGGCAATCATACGTAGATCGTCGGTCCAACGGGTCGGAGGACGTCCCAGACTGCGTCTGCCAAGACGCGGTCTCCACTCCAGGACCCGTCTACTTCAACGGCCATCAGTCCTGCGACACAGATGACCAGCCCACTGTCACTTCAACTGGCTAATTCTACGTGCTATGTCGGTTACTTTCGATCTCTCACTGATAGTCTCATTTCTAATCCTATCTTTGAGAGAAACCCCAAGCATAGCCTGTTCCATTGCACGTTGAGCGACTTTAAATTTGTGGACCAGTCCCTGCGTCAGTGTCCACGTCTCCGCTCCGTATGTTAACACAGGCAGGACTCGCTCGAAGACTTTTGTCTTCAAGCATTGCGGAGTCTTCGAAGGGAAGACTCGACGAAGCCTGCCAAACGCCGCCCAGCCTTACCGAATCCTTCTGTCGGCCTCCTTTTCGAAGTTGTTGCGGCCTAGTTGGATAGTATGGCCTAGGTAAATATAATCCTGAACAACTTCGAGAAGGGTACCATTGACCGATACTGGTCTCGGTATGACTTAGTTGTTAGACATAACTTTATTGTATTTATGATATCAATACATATAATAAAATGGTAGGAAAGTCAAAACTGTACATTGAATATTTTTTTAAAAGAATACTTGGGGTGTGATCTGCAATCGATACCGAAGTCAAAAATATAATTTTTAGAATTTTTGTCTGTTTGTTTTGTGTGTATGTATGTCCGGGATGAACTCAAAAAGTACCGCATGGACTTACTTCAAATTTGGCACGAATATTATTAAGAAGTCGGGTCAACATATAGGCTACATATTATCATGCTATCACCTACCAGGAACGAGCAGTGAACCTTTATTTCCTCAACGCATTCTGTAACAATGTGTAATCTAACGACGCATATTTGAATGTTGTTGTTATTATGTTAATAACCATGCTATATAAGCTAGCTTCATACTATAAAAATCACGCAATATAAGTAACTAAGCCGATAAACACAATTAAATGAATATACAAGACAATTTTAAAGCAGCGCCATCTATGAGATTTTTCTGTAGATAAGAAATGTAAAGAAGAAACGGGTAAATTGAATATTATTATAAAAAGTATAATCGTAGGTATTTTTGGTGCTGTTATAGCGTTCACGCAGACGACGTCGCGGGCAGCAGCTAGTATTAATATAAAATCACAATGAATTTAATAATAGCTAGAAAGTAATTAGAATAAAGCAAGTCGTATAATGTAATAATAATAATAAATACTCTTTATTGTACACCACAAAGAAACATTACAACAAAAGTGATACATGAAAAGAAAGATGTACAAAGGCGGTCTTATCGCTAAGAGCGATTTCTTCCAGACAACCTTTGTGTATGTGCAAATGTAACTGCCATATCCGTATGCTTATTATGAATATGAAAGTATATTAACAAATAAACATATATCGATGGCTCAACGATCGCATTCCTAGAAAATTAGAAAGTAGTCTATCAATTATTTATCAATCTTTCGATGTTGTACGATTTTTTTTTTTTACTTTGTACAGTTAGAATGTAAGGTTCGAAGCTTCAATATAGCCTGTTTACGTTATGTTATGTGCAATACACACCGGTACGGCATCTGAGTGGTATGGTATGTAGCGACCACGGTGTTGCGGTTATCGGCCAATATACCGCGTATAAAATATATAAAGTTCCTTACAAAACTAGTTTCGGACGGAGACCGTGGGATTGTTATTACTTCCGCTTTAGGTATAAAATATTTGTGTGTTACATTCCTTACCATTATTATATTTTATTTTATTACCAGAATTGCTTAAATTTTTGTTTTTAGTATCCATTGATAAAATAACAACGGTTGCATACTGCGGGCTTATCGGACCACGGAGTAATTAGAAGTAATGGCACAAACAATGACATCATAACTTTTATGGAACATAAATACTTTAAAATGTTGATAATAGTTATTTATGTTGCTTGTTTTATTTATATAAACATTATATTGCGACTTCCGTAGTGAAAGTACGGAATTCTTACTTATTTTACGCTGATTTTGAAGGCCATATTATTTCCTTTGTAAGCTAACGCTCTATTTTCTAACATAATTTTTCAATTAAAATTTTTAGTTTTTGAAGATAATAATATAATTTTAACGGATCAAATAAAATATTTTTAAATTTAAAAGTATAATCGCATTCCACTGTTATTATTAGGCAAAAATGTTACTTTTAAATCGAATGTTTTGATCACGAACGACCTGAATTCATTTATCGAAGAGTTCCGTTCACCAGCTCATCGAGTTTTAAAAGTATCATGATGATTTCAATGTACGATCCCCTACTAATTTAGAATCAATATTTTAACTTGATACATAATCGAAGATACACATAGAAAATAAATCAATGGAGAACTTTTTTGACCTCAGTTATAAAATATAATTTTATTTTGTCAAAATTTTATTTTGATCAAAGGCTCCACTACCACTACCACGTGTGAGCAGTCGTCCGCCTAGGTGGGGCGAGATGGGGTCGCGCTAGCATTCACCACCTCGTCCCGACGGTAGGCCCGGGCAAAGCCTCTGGGCCCCGGCACAATGGTGGTGTTGCCTCGCTCACAACAAGGCCACCCCTCAGACGTGTGGGGTCGTGTCGTCCGGCCGGCCGAAGTCCCTCAACTATTGGCCGGCGACCCCACTATTACGGGGGGGGGGGGGGGGGCGTCTCCTCCTTGCCCCTGTACGTCTGCGACGGAGTGGGCCAGCACAGGCGTCCTCCTCTCTGGCCCGATCCGCAGTCTCCTTCTGCGTCATTACCTCTTCGCAGAAGGAGACCGCCGCCTGCCTCGATCTCTCGCTGTCAAGCATGGGGTTTACGACACTCGGCAGCGAGAGATCCAGTCCGAGAACCGCTGAAAGCGGCGCACACCTCCAGCGTGTGGAGCGCCATATCTTCTGGCACTCCACACTCGTGGCAGGCTGGAGTCGTCTCCCGTCTCGCGATTTGGTGCAGGTACTTACCGAAGCACCCATGTCCGGAAAGTATCTGCACCAGACGGAAGGTCAGCGGCCCGAACCGCCGCCTCACCCACTTCCGGAGGACCGGCTTCACTGTGTCCACCGTCCACTGCCCGGGGACTGGCGAGGCTAGGTCCTCCGTCCATCGCTGCAACAGGGTATCCTGCGCCAGCCTCTGCATGCGTGCGAGCTCCTCCCACGTAGGAGACTCCCTCCGGGATCTCCTCACCGCCACAAAATGATATGTTTCGGCTAGGAAAGGCTCCACTAACTTCAACTTTTCTGTTTTTTTTTATTAGTCGAACTATGACACTCGACTTTGTGGATTGTGTCCCAACGCTCAAAGTCGTATGGAAGACCACAGGCAGCTACACCTACAATGTCCGGCTGACTTCATGGGACGACTCCTTTGCTGGGATGACAAACACTGTCAGAAAAGAGGTATGCTATAAATTCAAATTATACTTAAACTAGTCGTGAACTTACTCTTATGTGTATAAGCTCATTTTAGGTAAAAGTCAATCGAAACATTTTGAAAGAAAAGGGAACTGGTTTTTATAGAAAGGTTAGACACCTCATGTTAATTGAAGTTATATGTGCCTCATAAGATTGATGAAAATGTATTTTTGGATTATAAAGATAAAAACTAAGTAAGGAGGAGAGATTGATCTGGAGGAGGGCTCGTTAAGGGTTAAAAGCGTCCATAAGTCACTCATCACGCTAACCGCTAAACTGCAAAATTGTAGTAATAGTAAATACAACCCTGGCCGTTTCAAGGAAACATGAACTAATGCTACTATGAACAGTAGCTTGCAATCTCGTCACCAGACTAGATTTTTTATTGTATACAAATACTTAATTCATTTAGTTTCGTATAACCGAAATAATTTAATACGTGATGCAAAAACTTTATACCCCGTTTTACGACAATTGCGCGGACGGAGGAGTATGTAATTTCTTACACTTATAGTTTATATATAGAAGGAGTGCAGAATGCTAATATTTTTTTTTTAATTATGCGTAAAATATGCAAAGTATTAAAAAAAGAAAAAATAAATAAAATTAATAAAAAAAAAATGCACATACTACCATGTTCTTGACACACACACGCATATATGTATATATATAATTACTCTCTTGTTATACTCTTTTGTTTATTGGTAAAGTCTGATGTCAAATTGAGAATAGATTAAAGATGAATATTGTTGACGCCGCGTTGGCGCAACGGTCACAGCCATAGATTGTACCTGTTGCGCTGGCGGTTGCGGGTTCGATCCCCGCACATGACAAACATTTGTATTGGCCATACAGGTGTTTGCCGCGGTCTGGGTGTTTGTTCAGTCCTTGTGGGTCTCCCCACCGTGCCTCGAAGAGCACGTTAAGCCGTCGGTTTGTTATCATGTATACTTGATAGCGATCGTTACTCATAGTAGGGAATATATCCACCAACCCGCATTGGAGCAGCGTGGTGGATTAAGCTATGATCCTTCTCCTACATGGGGAAAGAGGCCTATGCCGAGTAGTGGGATATTACAGGCTGAAGCGAAGCGAATATTGTTTCTCTTTACTGAATGTCAAAGATAACCATAATAAATTCATTTAAACCTTAATGTTCAAACATACAATTTATATTAATTATGTTCGAATTTCGAACACTAGGTGACCACTATTAAAACACTCATTTATAGAATTGTAAACAACTGAATTTGTCGCACAGATTGCCCATCAAAATGCGGCAACCACGCGTGTATGGCGTCGGGCGAGTGCTGCCACCCGGCGTGCGTGGGCGGCTGCGACGGTCCACTAGCCAGTGACTGCCACGTCTGCGCCAACTTCTCCTTCGGTTACGGCAAGGAGCGCACCTGCATGGAACGATGTCCTGCCAACACTTATGAGGTGGACATCTGATTTGTGTAGTGTTTTAACAAACGATTTGTAATAAATCACTGTGTTCCAGTCAGATATATGTGAATACAGTTTGTATATATTTACTAGGCCGAGCACTGTAGTATAACATAGACGCGGGTGGTGGATGTATTATGTGGCAGTAGAGTATCACCCGGTGGAGAGTGTGGAGGTGGTGCGAGGCAATAAGCGAGCCGATATTAGTGTAAAATCAAGCAGAACAAAAGAACAGTACAATTGTTGATGTAGTTGTTATTGGGATTTTTGCCGAAATTTTTTGATAAGCTCTTTTATAGCTTTCTTGGCTTTACTGGATAAAAAAGCTTCCCAATATTTTTTTGCTCTATTTGCGTTGACTTCTTTTGGTATTGCTAAATATCGGCATGCCTTTCGTGCATGATCACTTCTGAAAAATAATTGTTTCTATGCGTACAATAAAGTATATATAAACAAAATTAGTGCTAGCTTGAAAAAAATAACACATGGCAATATGAGCTCACGGCATTTTCGGCTCAAACTTGTGGAGATCTATGTCCAGCAGTGGACTGCAATATGTTGAAGTGATGATGAGTGATGAAAAAAGTGTCGTTAAAGGAACAGAAGATTGATTGGAGTCTTTTTTTCTGCTAATTCACTGGTTAGATAAAGGGTTGCCAGATAGAATACGTATTCACTCAAATTAAACGGTGTCCGGCTTGCTCGGCTTTGTAACGCTTTTAATTTTGTTCAGGACCCTCGCACCCCAAAGCACAATTCGCGAGCGAGCGAAATTTTTATCGTATACGATATACTAAGGCACAAAATCCTTAATAATATAGTTCCGACCTTTTTAACCAAATGTCAACTGCCAAACCGGCTATTCTTTTCGGCTACTAGATTTGACTACCTTGCAACTATTAGTTAGATACGTACACGTGGTTCAATGAATGTGTTGTTCAGTTGTCGCGGCGCTGCGTGACGGAGCAGGAGTGCCGCAACACGCTGCCGCCGCAGGGCGACGCGACCCCCAACATCCGCGCCTACAAGATCCTGCGCAACCTCTGCCTCTACGTCTGCCCCACCGGGTACATGGAGGTGAGTTCGTATCCTAACCTCTTTGCGGGCATTGGTGGGACACTTAATTTACTAATTACTCATACCACATGCGTACACGAGTCGCGTTGGTGTAACGGTCACAGCACTGCTTTGTGGCTGTTGCGCTAGCGGTTGCGGGTTCGTTTCCCGCACATGACAAACATTTGTATTGGCCATGCAGATGTTTGTCGTGGTCTGGGTATTTGTGCAGTTTTTGTGGGTCTCCCCACCATGCCTCGGAGAGCACGTTAAGCCGTCGGTCCCGGTTGTTATCATGTACACATGATAGCGATCGTTACTCATAGAAGGGGGAATATATCTGCCAACTCGCATTGCAGCAGCGTGGTGGATTAAGCTCTGATCCTACTTGGGGAAGGAGGCCTGCAGTAGGATATTACAGGCTGAAAAGGGATATGCGTACCATATAATTCATGTGTTTTCTGTGCACAATACTGCATGTGTTTTCTGTTTTCTGTTTGCGGACGATCTTAAGATAATTAAAAGTATCGAGGATGAATCTGACGTTGAACTGCTGCAACAGGATCTTAATCGTCTAATTCAGTGGTGTAAGGAAAATTGTATATGTACCTTTGTGCCAAAAATCAAAATCTTTCATCGAAAATCTCTGACTTGGACTTAAATGGTAATGTTTTGGGTGTTTTTAAATCAAAATTGATATGCTTTTACAAAGACTATTGTAAATAGATTTATTCAAATTTAATGTTTCAACGTTTGATTGTTAATTTTTATCAGTTTTATTCATGACAGTATTTTGGTATTTTTCCTTTCTTTTATTTTATTTAATGATCTCCTGTGTGATACACACACACACACACACACAGAGAGACATATATATATATTAAGATTATCATTTTGAACTTATGTACCTGTTTTTTTTTTACAGTTTTTTTAACATTATTTTTTATATTTAAATTTGGAATGTAAATCTATTTCATTTTACACATATGGTCTTGACTAAACTAGCTGCGCTGTTTAGCATTTTTATACTTGTCTTTAATGTATTTCTTATATTATCTTTATTTTTTTATAAATGCATTTTTTTATATTAAATTTAATTTACACAGCAGTATAGCATGGAGTGACTGCCTATAAAAAGTAGTACAATGATCATTGTTTACCTATTAACTATGTATTAAAACATTTATATTGTATCTTCTGTTGGTTGTCCTTAATAAATAAATAAATAAAATAAATTCTTTCTAAGCGTTTACTATTATAATATATTACGGTTCAATAACACCAACAGTAAAGAAATAAATTTTCCTTAAATGTCCATAAAAATGTACGTAAAAATGTGTTAATTAAAAGAGTTCATCTAACTCTTATATAAAATACCGGACAACAATAATGATGGGTTATTTTGAACACGGAACTCCCAACGCTACAATGTTGTAGTTGAATGACATATGATTAAACATCATAGTATTTTTACAGTTTCAGTCGTAAAGCGTTGCGAGCTCGTGACGCAACCGCTATACTGTCTTACACTTAAGGTCACGTCGATAAAGATTTTCGTATTGTTTATAGTAAGTTTAGAAATATTATTTTAACAAATCATTGCGATTTAAATAAATAAGAATATTAAAAAAAAAAAAAAACTATTCCTGCGTCAAGTACTTGAAAATGTACCTATTTTGGTCACCTTACAAAAATGTATTTTGAAGGCTAACTTTAAACGATTCGAAAAAAAGGACCATCAAGCTATTGTACTTCTTTTTTTATGGCCCCAGCTAGGATTTACTGCTGTGTCGGGGGACTTTTTAAAGTGACAGTGTAATAATAAAATCATTCACACTCCTGAATATGTGCCGTTTCCTCTAATAGAGCTGGCGACGGTTGAAACGGAGGGCACGCTCATAATTTTTTGGAGTTTATTGGAGTTTACTCCTTATGGATCGATTTTCATTACCGCCCTCGGTATGAAAAAATATTAGGATTAAAATTGACTGAACGAATGACCTCGTTACGTTTCTCGTAACGCCATCTATCAGAACTCAATAGGGTTTCGATAATGCTTTCTAATAACGCCACATCCAATAGATGGCGTTATTTAATTCGTTTATTTACCATTTTGTATGGTTTTTAACTTTTTATTAGACTAGTGAGCCTTTTCTGTGCCTATTTGGACAGTCGATCTGAAGGAGTAAACTTCAGTAGTGCGTTGGAGCTGACACACACACACTTTTTGACTGTTTTTGATGTGGCTAATCAGTAAATTTGAGAGTGTGCCTTTAAGCGGTTGGGTCTCGCCATTGCATCAGACCCGCCGTTAAATCGAGGGCTCTATTAAACTGCTTACGTAGTTCGTTAAACGGTGACATAATGTATTGTGCATAATAAATTGTTAAATCAGATCCATGTTCTAGTGTTATTATCCACTAATGTCCCCAATGGGATGTAAATAGATCAAAATGAAGATTGCTAGCGTTTATACATATATAAACACACACAATTTTCCTTTACATAATTATATAAACATTTTTTAAACAATAGTAAACATAGACAGATAATAGATTTAAAAAATATCAATAATTTAAACATTAAGTTTCTCCGCAGTTAAATACTTTTAAATTGTGCAGAAAATGGAACGTACCGAACATATAAACATATTGTGACGTCTCATTTATTCGACGTCGAATTGTTTTCAGAAAAGCAATTTCGTAGAAGCGCTGCAATTGATAGCGTGTGTAGTCACCCTATTGATTAAAAGGTTCGCCTAGTAGACAAGCATGCATTCGTCTCAATAAAACATTCATTGTAAATTCGTAAACAATGACATATGTTATTAACTCCTACCTCCCCCCCCATTAATTAGGGGAATAAATATAGATGTTGCTGATTTTCAAACCCTTTACTCGATATGCACACAAAATTTCATAAAAACCGCTTTGGAGGAGTATTGTAACTAACATTGTGAAAAGACTATTTTATATATAAGATACATATATTGTAGGTACGTTATTAAAGTTTATATATCTGTGCATGAGTTACATTACAGCCTATGCAGTCCACTGCTGGACATAGGCCTCCACAAGTTTACGCCAAAAATAACGTGAACTCGTGTGTTTTGCCCATAGTCACCACGCTGGGCAGGCGGGTTGGTGACCGCAGTACTGGCTTTGTCGCACCAAAGACGCTGCTGCCCGTCTTCGGCCTGTGTATTTCAAAGCCAGCAGTTGGATGGTTATCCCGCCATCGGTCGGCTTCTTAAGTTCCAAGATGGTTGTGGAACCTTGTTATCCCTTAGTCGCCTCTTACGACACCCACGGGAAGAGAGGGGGTGGCTAAATTCTTTAGTGCCGTAGCCACACAGCACATGTGTGATGAGTGCATGAGTGATGTTAAGGAAATGCTAATTATAGGGCTCTGTATAAAAACAATACAAGCGAATAAAAGTTTTATTTGTGTGCGTTTGTTCCACCATCACGGAAAAAATACACGAAATCGGATGCGATCACACTTACACTCGTCACTATAATCTTGCATAATTATGCAGCCTAAAATCTAGCGTAGGTTTATGTTAGCTCACTGCTGCATACAATATAATAGGTATTAAAGGTTGCTTGAAAAGTTACCGTTGCTGACATTATCAAAAAACTATAAAAATATATTTATATTGTATTTGGAATATATTACATACGATTATTTGGAATATATTACGATCGATATTTTAATAATATATTTTTATGACACGCGGCTCGCTTTTTGTGTTTGAAATATTTAGGAACACAAGAGTATTTCTAATACGTGTTTACCTGTATGTATAAATAATAACAATGTAGGACGTGAAACAATTACAGTCTTACTAAACGATAATACAGGGTTTTTTTTTTAATTAAAGAAATATAACATCGATCCCATGTTATTCACTCTTTGTATAATAATATCACTCAGATTTTTTTATGTAAAATATTCATTATGTGTATATTGTTCTTAATAACTGAAACTAAAATTTATTTTTATTTTATCTTAAATTTCGAAAGATTATACTTACGTTAGTTACGTGCCACGGGATTCGAGTAGCGCTTATGATAAATTCGCTATCTATCCAACAGAAGATAGCATATGTACTTCAATAAAAGATTGAAGTTTGGTAAAACATTTGACATGTGATTCGAGTATGTGACTTAAAACCTCGATGCTAAGAACATTTTGGACCAATTATAATTTATTTAATACAACTACCAACACTTACATGTTGAAAAATATATATCTTATGCTTAAGTCCTACGTATACACATAAATACCCCTTTTTTGTACAACAGACTTACTTGATGGTAAGCAATTACCGTAGCTTATAATGTAGACGCATGCAACATTAGAAGCATCGCAAGCGCGTACCCGTCCCCAGGACCTCTGGTCACCTTACTCACAACAAGAATACAAAACTGCTTGGAAACAGTATTATTTAGCTGTGATCTTCTGTAAGGTAGGAGTCTGTCAGGAGGTACTACCCCAGTGTTTTTGTTATTTCTAATGAAAATGATATACGTATACGTACGTACGTACATACTTTGTTTTATGCAATTTGATGCTCATTGTTTGTAATTTTGTTGTTTTCCTAATTGGACATAGTAATCATTGCAATGATATTATTCTAGCATTTTGCTTTCTTCTTCATCCGCGTGGAGAGTCACTTTGAGTTGCATTTTTAATTTTTGTAAGTAACTTATTTTGCAAATATTGCACATAGGTGTTGCTGTGTAAGCATACACATATTCGTTGTGACTTCCATACATATTTTATCACCTTTGTGTATTTTATATATGTATCAAACTTTCAAAAACGCTGCATCAAATGCTTATGTACATTTTTTCACATAATTATATAAATATAAATATTCATACTTTGTCTTCGATAATGACGAATTCTCTCTCATACATAATTTTATCCCCCTATTTCTACTTTATGAATTTTTATATTGAAACATTTTTTTCGGATTTTATCACGGTTTATTAGGTTTTTTACATGCCCGAAGTTTCGGATACTTTACAGCCACCATAGTCCTCCCGTGACCATGGTTGCTGTAAAACAATGTGACATATTATGCTTGGTTTTTGATTTAATTGTCTTGGGATCCCAAGCAATGGCCAGCCATCTTCTCTATTGGATGTTTTTTAATTTCAATAACCTCACGGATCATCCTTGGTTGGAATCGGCATTCTTCGCGAGAACTTGGTTTATCAAATCTCATATAATGGCGAGCTTTGTCTAGACTATTTTCACAGATTGCGGACTTAGTGTAGATACGATGTTTTAAGTCAGCTTCTTTCGTTAACGCGAGTTTTTATCAATCTTTTGGTTTTGATAGTTTGGCCTATATAAGCGAGACCACTTTTAATTATGTATTATTTTTGTATTAAAAGGTACCTTCTGTCCTTTTCCAATGATTATCTGTGTACAAATGTCATCAAAATCGGTTCAGTGGTCTAAGCATGAAAGTGTAATAGACACACGGACATAAGTTACTTTCGCATTCAGTAATATAAGTAAGAATAAATATCTAAAATACCTATCATACAAAGTATTCTATTGTATACAAAGTATTATTTCCTGGGAGTATATATAAAAACCTTCGTTGTAATATTGTGATGTTAACAAACAATCTAATACAATAGTAGATGCATTTGTGATACATATATGTACAATGTACATGCAGGTAAGTTATAGTTTCGAAAAATCATTCGCAAATTAATAACCTTAACCAATAAACTTTGTATTGTTAGGTACAAAATCCCTTGAAATCCTTTCAAAGCTTTAAATAAATTTCGGATTTTCAATGTTCTAAATATATATTAGTAAAGATATAATTTTCCAAATTTCTATCTATCGTCTTCACTAATGAGGTAGGTTACAAATGGTCACGTAGCGATTGAAGCATATAGGAGCGTAAATGTAAACATTAGCAAAAGTGAGTAATTATTTTACTCTTTAAAAGAATTAGGTGTCCCACATAATAATAAACATTAATAAATAACATAATAAATGTAAACATTAGCAAAAGTGAGTAATTATATTACTCTTTAAAAGAATTAGGTGTCCCACATAATAATACAAGTTATGTTAAATTTCTTTGGCTACCGCTACTGCGATTCAAGCGCAGTAGGCGCTCTGGGTAAAGTGGACCCTAGACCATGGAATCGCATTGGATGGGTTCGTGATCCGTGATAACCCTAAGTTTACTGACTAAATAATTTGATAAGTTTTATGATCGGAAAATAACGTCACAACTTTTAAACGTGTTTTATCGGGGCCTCGCAACAAGCCACTCTCAAGGGCGTCTACGAGACCTTCAAAGACTATGGTCGCCCATTAGAATGACGGCATACGAGACTTGGGTAGTTATCATCATCATCATCATTTCAGCCTATCACAGTCCACTGCTGGACATAGGTCTCCACAATTTCATGCCAAAAATGGCGTGAACTCATGTGTTTTGCCCATAGTCACCACGCTGGGCAGGCGGGTTGGTGACCGCAGGGCTAGCTTTGTAGCACCGAAGACGCTGCTGCCCGTCTTCGGCCTGTGTATTTCAAAACCAGCAGTTGGATGGTTATCCCGCCATTGGTCGGTTTTTTAACTTCCAAGGTGGTAGTAGAACTGTGTTATGCTTTAGTCGCCTCTTACGACACCCACGGGAGGAGAGAGGGTGGCTATATTCTTTACTGCCGTAGTCACACAACAGATATAGATTTACCAAAATATAGATTGACCAAAAAAAAGGAGCTTTACTGATGCGTCTTCGTCCAATTATATTAATCCATGCTACGCCTCTGCTCGTGATCAGCTCAGGTTACTAGTGGGAAAAATTGGACATCATCTGAAATGTTCCGAACATTAGTATAAAATTATGTTTACATATGGTTCGTCAGGACGGCGACAAGTCGAACTCGACGTGCGTACCGTGCCCGCAGTCGGGCTGCCTGCTCGAGTGTCCCGGCGGCAAGATCGACTCGATCGCGTCCGCGGAGTACTACCGCGGCTGCACGCACGTCAAGGGCACGCTCGAGATCACTCTCAGAGCCGGCGGAGGTAAGCCACGACCTAGCCTTGACCCTTTTTATTGTAAATATACATATGATAAAAAATATTTAAGAAAACTGATAACAAAGTAAAAATAAACATGCTCATAAACATGATCATTTATATCATAACTTTGTTATCTGAATATATAAATGATATATCCGATCTCTAGAATTGTAAGTTTTTAAAAGTATTGAGGCTCTCGAATTTCCACGAATATATTTTTTATACTCCTTATTTTCATTTTTTATACTCCTCAAATATCTTAAATTGTATAATCATCACTGTACCCATTCGTAGGTAGTTAAAAACTATTGCCAGTGGTTTTTAGGACAAATTATATTATACTATTTTTAAGTTATACTATTTCTAAGAATACTACTACTAAGCTTTCTAGATCCGCACGGCTTGAAGCTAATATAAATATTTACTGGAGTATTCTCTTGAGTCACGTCGTGATGTTCCAGGTAACACAATGTCGATTCTCGAAGAGACGCTGGGATCTATCCGCGAGATAGACGGCAGCCTGCGCGTGTTCAGGTCGTACCCGCTCGTGTCGCTCATGTTCCTCAAGAGCCTCAAACGCATCGGCGGCTACAGCTCCGACAACAAGTGAGTCTGTAATGTCCACACAGATAACCTTTACATATACCTTATATTTTATTGCTGAAATGACTTAGACCCCCATCATCTAAGAATTATTATATCTGAAGAATAATATTAGAAAATTGTCTGATGTCCGAAAGTATCCTGCAGAATGTAAGCGCAGAGTGGTTTTTGTTTCAGACTAGAATTTCGCTAAAAGATATTTATGTTTTCCTTGTTGTGTATTTAAATGTAACGCACTACATTTTATAATTTCTGTTTCGTTATCATTATAGAGGACAGAGCCTATACATATTTAACAATCCTAATCTGGAGATGTTGTGGAATTGGGCAACGCACAAACCAATAGAAATAACGACGGGTCGCCTGTTCATACACTTTAACCCGAAGCTCTGCTACTACCAGATACAACCGCTTAAGAACATGACAAGGGACTCAAAGTCCAAATTCAGTGAAATCGAAGTGTCGCAAGATAATAATGGAGACCAGGCATCTTGTAAGTAGAATACGTGTAAGTAGTTCAAGAAAGCTGTCAGAAAGGCGAGGTAATCTTCAAGATGGCTAAACTATCCAATGCATAACATCATATCGTATTACACATTGCTGACTTTTTATTAATTTTTACTGTTACTATAATAATTAAATATCTACTAAAACAAAATAAAATTTAAAAAAAACCTTTTTATTTTATAATAAATAAAAAAGGATAAATATAATGGATGGAAACTGTATGGTTTTTGTTATTTTTTATTAATTAGTAGTTATATGAAGTAGCAAAGTATGTAGTTTCAAATAATAACGTGTAGCAATTTCATCAGGTTTTCAAGACATTCTCCACCTGAAAGTGAGCTCGCTGTACCAGCGCGTGGCCATCCTCCAGTGGAACATGTACTGCCTCCCGGACAGTCGCAAGCTTCTCGGCTATTCGATATACTACATCGCCACTGAGAATAATGTTACACTTTACGGACAAAGGGACGCCTGTTCTGACACGTAAGGGCTTAACTTGATTTGTATCGAATTAATTATAAGTAACTATGAGATGAAGAAAAGGTTTATGAAATTTTAAGGCATGTGTCGATACTAGAGTTTGGTTTAAAACACCTTAGTAAGACGTGTCTCAAAATATATACATAAGTTTATATCAAAATCTTCTTTTTGTGTATTTTCGATTCAGAAGAACGAAAACGTTTAAGTACTGTATTTATTTAGTTGACAATTTCAGTTGGAACGTTTTGGACAAAACAGCGGATGAAGTTCGTAACGGCAGTTCACCGCCTGTCATCAAGGACGACCAGATTAAGAACTCCGTTCTACCAAACCCCTGCTCGGATCTCCAACCACTTTTCTATCCACTGTCGCAACTGACACCCTTCACTCGATACGCCGCCTATGTTAAAACCTACACTACGCTGCAGGACAAAAAGGGTGCCCAAAGTGCTATAATATATTTCAAGACGTTACCTGGACGTAAGTATCTCATTTAAAAACAAATTTTTAACTGTGTATTCAATGTAAATAAAAAGTCTTAATATTAATAAATAAATTCTCTTTCAGCTCCAAGTCCACCGCTCGGTTTAACGGTGGAAGCTCTTAAGGAGCACTCTGCGACCATAAAATGGCAGCCGCCGTCGATGCCTAACGGGACAATCGCGTTCTACCACATCGAAATACAGGCAAACAACTACAATCGACCCAAGATACTGGCGCTCAACGTCAACTACTGCGGCAACCGTACGTTTTATTATGTCCACGTTTCCTAACTTCTACATCAATCTATCTCTTACTGTCCTCTTAATAACAATATTGTCGCGAAGTAAAGAAAGTTTAAAGATAGATAGATCAAGTGCGCTCTAACAAAAGAATTAAGGAATCCCTTGTTAAAGTGCACTTCCAGAGTATTTTCTTATTTTCATTTTTTAATTATTGAATCGAATCGGTACATATATTTTCCTTGCACATTTAAAATAATAGTACCTACCTGGGTGACCGAACTTAGCTCGGTATTTTTAGTAAATCGTGTTTTTTGAAAATCATATTTAAATACGAATTACATATTTATAAAATACTAGCTGACCTGGCGAACTTCGTATCACCTTATTTTTTCCTGAAATATAATAATAACATAATATATCAAAATAAAATATAGCCTATCTGTTCGCGAAGAGGAAGAGTTTCTCCCATGGAATCGATGATTGCGTAAGGACTAACTGATGCCTGTTCCTTGCAGCGAGTGCGCTCGTGAACCTGATCGCGGTGCGCGGGGAGGAGAGCGGCGCGGGGCCGGCGGCGGGCGGGTCGGGCGGGGCGGGTGGGGCGAGCGGGGCGGGCGGCACGGGCGACGTGCCCAGCGGCTCGTGCGCCTGCCGCGACGACGCGCGCCCCACGCGGTTCAGCTCCGTCGCCGAGGAGGAGCGCATCGAGAGCATCGACTTCGAGAACGCGCTGCAGAATCACGTGAGTTAGTCGCCCCGGTAAACCTCCTCGATTGTAGCTCGCACCAGAAAAATATCTTACTAAAATTTGGAGGATGGAATGCAAGTATGGTCACGGACTGTTTTCCGAACCCCTACCGTATAGTTTTCAAGCGCTAAATTTATATTTCTAATTTTGCTTAGGGATGAAGAATGACGTCATATAAGAATTCGTTAACATATGGTTGTAGCAACTAGTGCTCAAAACGAAAACGCTTTTAGAATTCCTTAACCCGTAATACTGCGTGACAGTTTACAGAGTGTAATTGACAAACATACAGCGAAACGTGTGTGCTGTGTGGTAGCAATTATAAAAACCGGGTTCGAATGTATTTTCTATTCTACATGACAGTGGCAAAATGATCTGTACTATTTTGACACTGTTGGAAACCATAATTCCAGGTGAATAACTGAAAAGGCGTTTCAAATATTGACACGAACGCGTACCGGAAACGCTTTATTTGTACATAAATATGAGTTTTTCACATAATCATTTTAATCGCATGTAAATCGCGTATTCAGTGACGAATCTCAACGCAAACAACGTAACCACGATCCCTATGAATTCATCTCCAGTTTTTATAATATGATTACAATAATTTACAATCGAGTAGGCTTATACGAGTAAGGTTTCTCCCGATTTTGCTTCGCTTTTGGATCGTGGCATTTCTATTTACTGTCTATGACCTTCCTAAATATTAAAAAAAAGGCTATTAGACCTTAAAAAAAAAAACCGGTGCACGGTGTCGTGGGTTGTATGAACTTGGCAACCGACTTTGGAAAAAAATGTTTTTTTTTTTTGGATTCGTTTTAAAGATATTGGGTAGTAGTTAATAGTAGTGACAATAACTTTTTTTGTAGTTGTACATAAACTATTTTTTTCACACAGTAAAATTTAAACACAGAATAAATTTCATTACAATCAGCTACTAACGTTTCTCTATAAGAATCTAAGGAAAAGAAATTTTTTTGGTGGCGAAAAGATTTCTTTTTTACATCTACAAAAAAAGTTATTATCGCTATTATCAACTACTAACCAATATATTTTAAACGAATTAAAAAAAAAAAACAATTTTTCCGAAGTCGGGTGCCAAGTGTACACAGCCGGTGTCGGTTCGTGATATTAGTACGATTTGATACATCTATATTTGTATATTAATATACGCAATACAATTTTATAATACTGTAACAGGTCCAATTCTGTACATTGAAGATGTTTTGAAAACTTTTTGGAGGAGGAAACTTGATACTGAAATCATTGAAAAATTATTATTATTATTTTTTTTTTTTTTTAATATAATTTGTCTGTCGACACTTCTATATCTTGACCGCGCATCTTGCCGCTATAAAGCTGTCTAATCACTCCAAGGCATGACTGTTGTGTGTTTAAATACACTGTAAAAAAATTCTGTGGTAATTTTACAACAAAAGCGTAGGAAGTATTAATATACTTATATATTTGCAAAGCAGTTTCGTAATTTACCAAATCAAATGTTGTAATTTTACAAAACATTTGTCACTTTTTTGTTGAAAAACTACAACATAAGTACTAATATGGCTAAACAAATAAAAAATAAATAGTATTTTCACTATACATCTTTGTAATTTTATTCAATAATTTATCATACAAATGCTTAGTAAATTTACTATGCAATGTTGTAACTATACCACTTAACTCACTTGAATTAAGTTTGATAAAATCACAAAATATTTCTTTAAAATTTAGTCAGCAGTTATAGAACTTAGATTTTAATTGATAAACAATATAAACTTGATAAACAATATAAACTTACAACAAAATTAGTAATTCAAAACCCAAAAAAATGTTTGTAAATTTAAGAAGGTAACGAAAATTGTCAACCTGTTTAGTAAAATTACACATAGATAAAGAGCAATATTATTTTTCAGTAATTTTACAATGCTTGAAGTAATTTTATAGTTAAAATTGTAAAAATAATTTATAAATTTTTAATTATTTCACAGTAATTCCAATTACAGATTTTTAATTTTACAAAAAAAAAAATCTATATATTATATAAATTACTAAGAATTTTGGTCAATCATCGAAATCTGTTATTAAAATTTAATAAACAGTTCCGTGATAATACAATGCAAGTAAGATTTATACTTAAAAATTGTAAAATTACACTTCATCTTAGTAGATTTTTTAATGTCTTTGAAAATTACTTAAATTGTGTTGTAATTGGAATTTGTACACACTGTATAGTAATTTAGTCAACTTATGTTTATTAGAAAAATTGTAATTGTACAGAAAAATTTAACATTGTATTAAATTGTACACAGGTGTACGTGAAGGCGGACCGCGGCCGGTCATCTAACGAGTCGTCGTCGAAGCGTCCCCGGCGCTCCGTCGACGACAGCGTCAACAGCATGCTCGTCATCCTCAGCGACCCGCACGTGCCGCTCATCGGCATGAACAACACCAACGCCACCGACGGCAGTGAGTATCGTTTATTTAGTATTCATTGCCGTATTGCCACGCTTCGCTAAAAGGCAGTCAAATATAAATATCGATATCTGAAAATTTAGTTTAAAATTTTTGGATTTGTTTGCATTTACCAAATTGTATTATATTAATGTAGGCTCAATTATACTAGTGATCTATTTTACAATTTTATCATAAAAGACGTGTGTTGATATCAACATTTTACAAAGCAATAGATTGAAGCAAGATTGTCTCAAAGTGACCGTGACCGTTTACAGTGAGTTTCATTGAAATAAAAACATTAATAGTGAGCGTTAAACCTTATATATATATATACTATATTTTTGAGTATATTTTATTGGAACGAAGTTCCTTACGGTAGGCTTGACATTTGGTTGGGTGAGCGACCTGAAAAAAATGTGATACTAAAAACCGTAAGAAAAATATATAACGGAAGTGACGTAATATCAGTCACACGACTGTATAATATGATGTTTTTAAAACTAAAATATTACTAGTAAACTTTTTTTTAAATTATTTATGTAATTTTATACTGTCGATAAAAATAAATAAAACTATGTTTTTTTTTATTTCACTTAATAGTTTGAATTATTATTATTATTATTTTGTTTGATTTATTTTATTTTACGGTATTTGTTATTTTCTAAAAAGCTAAATTTTCTAAATATTTTCATGTACTTAATTAAAAACCAATCAACTAAAAGAAAATCAAGAACTAGAAAATATAATTACATAAAATTCAACATTTTTTTTCAAATTGTGTTGCTTCTGCACTATCCGAAGGAACTTCGTTTCTACCTGGTTTCCCATGAGACCACATAATTTTTTAATTTTCGTAAGTAAACATAGTACGTATTATATTTCAAAGCATACACATTTATTTGTTAAGTTTATTCAGATTGCTTATTTACTTATAAGTTATTTTGAAATGCTTATCCAGTAATGATAATAAATTACTAAGTAATATATTTTTAATATAATAACAAAACTAAATCGTTATGGCTGTAGTAGTTTCCTCAGAGTAATATATATTTTTTATGCAAAATCCCTTTTTAGAAATATGTGAATAGTTTGCATGTTCTCTCCTAACGACAAACTTTTCACGTCCTTTCGTGTAGTCAGAGACAAAAATATAAATATATCTTACTACTGAAAAAAAATGCATTTGAATCGCTTATACATTATATATACGTGTACATATAAGCACATAATTATGTACATCCTAGTCTGTGAAAATGTTAAATACAAAAATAAACAAAAGGTACATCCATAGGAGTATATTTCTGGGTGTGTGTAATAGAAGGTGAGCTAGATGTTGAAAAAGTGAAATGACTAGATTTGATATCAGTCCATAAATTGACGGTTTGCAAAGTATATTTAAATCACAATACACTAGACGTATCGATAGATTTGTGCGCAAAAAAAAAATTACTTATTCTTAAATAGATTGAAAAAACCGTAATCAAAATTTCATTATGCTGCTTTGTAACTTTTTGTACTTCTATCTTTTTAATTTTATGTATTCTTATTATATTTCAATCATTGTTTACTACTTAGAAATCATGTTGAATCTGAATAATATCGCCGAATTATCGCCGATAGGAGATAGGAACTGGCGACGATCTTCACCCGTTTGTTTAATGGATGTAGAGTTGGCTGAAAATTACTGAAAGCTATAATTAATTCACAATTGTAAAAGTACTTTTTATTTAAAATTGCACCGATGAGTTTAACAGATGGTTGAAGATCGTGCCTAGTTCGGAACTTAGATCATAAGACTCGTTTGCGTAATGCATTATGTTCGTTTAAATCGTGTTTTTTTGTAAGTGTTTATTATGTTATCGTTATCGTAGATTCATTGCCAAAGTATTATTATGTATATTTGTTGCGATTAAGTATTTTTCTTATTTTGAAATTGTATTTTTTTTTTGTCATTAAATTTACTATAAAGTTTAATAAACATTAAAAATAAATTATTATCTATCAAGGTAACAAATATTCGTTATTCTATTATTATGGGTATACATATAATAATTATTTTTAACAAAATTTAGACATCTAATGATGTCTCATCATTTTTAACTTGAGTACATACCTATGACGTTTAATTTTAACTCTTTTCCAATCTCTAACTTTTATCATTTGTACTATTTATACACATTATATACATATTAGTAGTAACAACCTAATTACTTTGACATATTATAGCAATATGTATGTATCATATAGATTGTAAACTCAACTGATTATATCATATTTATTTAAAAAAATCACCATATGTGATAATTATTTTTATTTTGAACTAAACCGTATAATGCTTGCAGCTATATAATGTGCTTATACTGCTTACCATCTCACGATTAGTCTATCACACGTTTATTTCAGTACAATGCAGTCATCGTCAGAATAACGCTTGCGTCGTTACGGATCATCCTCCAGGTTACACTGCATGCTGATTTAACTTTATTATGACACGCTAGACCTATGCTGTAGCCGTTATGAAACTATTTATCGTACGGGTTAAGGTCTCTCGTAAATATTTAACGATACTATAATTATACCTGTGTGTATCAGAAAATTTATTACATGGCATAAAATACATCATTGCTTATTTAGCTTTTAGTTTATTTGTCGATAAGTTACTAGGTGATCATTGGAAGCACTAGTGCATGGTGTAATTTAATTTGGGCGTAGTCAATTAGGTACATACATACATAATATTGTACACATAATCCAATATACTGGCATGACAGTCGATTCCAGAGGTATTTCGAATTTACTCGTATATACAAGAATCGATGATAAGTATTAGCATGTTCTAGAATGCTTATAAACCTGTCGCCGTGGTACACTTGAAGATGTCTTTAGCGCGGAATTCTCATAATAAAATTGTTGCCCACTTTTACATCTCAATTATGTCACTATTCAGCCAGCAACATCCCTCTACCGGTGCAGGCCTCTTTCTGCATGTAAGACGAGGATTGGAGTTTAATCTACAACGTGCTCCACTGCGGGTTCGCGGATATATTCCCTTACTATGCGTAATGATCGCTATCAGGTGCCTATGATAACAACCGGGACCGACAACTTAACATGCTCTCACAGGCATTGTGAGGAGACTCACGAGGATAGACGTGCAAACCGAAAAGAATAATAAATATTTGTACAAATACAAATATCCATACTGAGCGGGAATCGAACCCACAAACCGCCGGCTGTAAGACGCGTTGTACGGTGGCACACACATCACTACACCAGCCGGCCTAGCATGCATACAACGAGATATCTCTTGACGAGAGAGAAAGATTATGTCTACATCGAGTATTTTCTCGATTACCCTAACATGCGCACTACGAGAGACAAAATTCTCTTCCGAAGACTTCGCCTTGTCGAGTAGAGAAACATTATCAACCATAATCACAACTGAATATCATTCTTATTTCTTATGTCGTAAAGTTGAATTTACAAGGTTATTGACCAATTTCAAACGAGTGACACATGTTTTATTTAAAAATGTTCTCGGCCTTTTGGCTAAGATAAAAAGTGTATATCTAATTTAAAAAACTCTAATATGGAAAATAAAACGGCGTAAGTAAATGAATTTAATTATATATGTAAAACAATATGCTCGTGTTGTGCTTTATATCTTGTCGCACATTAGATAATTGTAATTCTATCACGCATTGTTTGTTTGTTTTTTTTTTTTTTTTTTTAATTTTTAAAATTTTTTGAATTTTTGATTTTTTTTTTGATTATTGATTTTACTTTTATTCTATTTAATTTTATTTTTAGTTATTGATTTTTTTAACATAATTTTGTTTTGTTTTTTATTCTGAATGTTGTCTTGTCTTGTTGTACTAACCCAATATGGACTTATACTTTGGTCTAAAATAAAGTATTATTATTATTATTATTATTTAGAATAAGAAGCAACAGGGCGCAAATACGTTTTTTGTGTCATTATATGGCACACTTCACTCGACTTTTCGCATTTCCCGCTCTTCGTATACCGAAATTATATAATTATAATAGGGAAACGCCATGGTATACAAAAAATAGGCACCCGGTTTTATTTATTTTTTATTTATCGTCTTTCTCGTCGATAATATTGAAGACGAGAAGTTTCTCTTCCTAAAACGACAAAATTCGACAAAATTACGATGTCATGTTAGCTTCCGTAGAGATAAATATCACAGATCACTAAAATTTAATGATTATCTCTTCTTGACGTAACGAGAAGAGTATCGCGTGCACGCATGTTAGCTACTGTAGATATAAAGAGATAATACGAGAAAAGGGGTCGACAAAATTTTGTCGTGGCGTGCATGCTAGGCCTGCAGAGCGGTTGTTAAGTTTTTATGGATGTGTATCTACAATATTTTAAATTTAAAAAAAGATCGGTGTGGCATAATTATTTTGAGCCTATTATAATAGGCATATATATAATCAGCAGAATTATGAATTAGTAAATGTTTGGGGGAATTATAATGCGTGGGGCAAAAACTAACGTTTATGTAAATAGCTACCGTAAAATGGGGTGAATAGAAATCGCGGGGTGAATAGAAACAAAACTGGAAGTTTCATTATTTTGTCTCTAGATTATCTATAGCTTATTATTGAAGGTTTATTTCTTCTATTAATTACACGGCAGTATTTTTCCTTTATGCTGACAACACACAATTTTACGTAAAGTTTAATTGTTTAAAGAAAAAAGCCGTTAAAGTGAACGTGTGTGAATAGTGATTTTAGACCTTGCGAAAAGTTTTGCTCAATATTGAGTTCTTTGAAGATTTCACCCAGCGAATTGATTTATTTGGAAAGATAAATTTCTAATCTTTTAGGAATACAAAGGTAAAGTATTAATAGTCAATTATTTCTTTCTTATTTCTTGTGAAATCAGGATGCAGGCATTTTTCTGCAATTTCGAGGTCAATAGATACGAGAAAGGGGTAAATAGAAACGCCTTTAGGGTCAATAGACACGAAGAAAGAGGTGAATAGATACGAGTGAGAGGTTAATAGAAACGAGAAAGGGGTTAATAGAAAGACGTTTTTTAGGGTTGTCTATCGTAGACTAGTTCATTATACTTAGCTACCTACGTGCTTTAAAAATATTATAAGTATCAATTAATTATTAGAAAACTATTTTAAGTAGTTATCTTTTTTTTTAATATAAATTAATTATAAATTTTTAATTTTAAATTATAAATTTTTTGAATTAAATATAAACAGGTACGCTACATCGTATTGCGTTCGCCATGCCGAGGATTTATAAACCAGATCCTCGTGGCAAGAAGTATACTAGGTATCCTAAAGAATTGTTCTTCTGAGTGATGCAGAATTAAAGAAAACATTGTCAAATACATTTGTTGAGACAGCATCAACGAAAACCATTTCTAGGCGGCCCACTTATTATAGGTGTGATGATGATATATTAAATGCTCTAATGGATTCAGATTAAATAGGTAGTATAACAAGTTACCAATTTAATTTCCAAAACTAAACCCCAAAAGTGAATTATATTGCTACTATAATCACAATGCTCCCAATTTTATTTTCAATTGTGATTTTTGATCTCATTTTATAGAAAACCTTAGATTATTTACCAAATATAGTTTTTTTTTTAGAATTTTATAGTTTATGTTAGAATTAAACATTCTTATATTTTTGTTACTTTTATAAGCTTGTTTGCTTGTAAAATATACTGCTCATGTTTATATTCCTAAATTATTTAATTAAATGTTCCTGAAAATCTTAATACTTATATATATATATATATACATATACTGATTTATAAAATATATACATACATTTATGTTGTCTTTGTTCTTACTTATTATTTCAATAAATAAATTAAAGTTAAATTTGACAGCCCTAGTGTTTTTTCTCTATTCACCCCTTCTCTCGTGTCTTTTGACCCCAGTTTCCGGGTAAATAGAAACCACCTACTTTTTCTCAATTTACAAATAATAGACATGATTTCGCTAATTTTTGGGATTCATATTTGGTATACTACAACACGACTCACGATTTCACAATGTTTTATTAATAAGCTTCTATACAAAATATGTAGGAAAATCAGTGTTGAAGTTGAAAGTTGTGTCTATTCACCCCATTTTACGGTATGTAATAAGTGTTTATTAAACTAAAATATATTTTTTGAATTAAGAAGCGCAAAGGTTTTCTTAGAATAGTTCTTACAGAGCTTGTGAATGTTATGAAACCACAGTACAGACTATGTCACTAATTTAAAAAAGATGTGTCCAAGTCGATCGAGCGCTATTTCAATGTAACATTTCGTGCGTCTTTCGAGTGATAGTTTGAGATACTCGTGTGAACATCGCAGAGTACCCCAAACTTATAAAGAAATGTATCTAAGTGGACCCGGTGATAATCATAATAAAGTTCTATTTCGAGAGTGACAAATTGTCGTATGTACGCAGAGTACGTGAAGAGCCTGTACTACGAGCTGGAGGGCAGCGCTCGCTCGCTGACGGTGGACTCCCTGCGCCACTTCACGTGGTACACGGTGAACGTGTGGGCGTGCCGCGAGCGCCACGAGAACGAGAGCGCCGAGGCTTACGATCGCGAACGCTGCTCGCAGCGCGCGCACTACACCTTCCGCACGCTCGAGCGCCGTGAGTGCTGGCCATTCTGACACATCGACGCGTCTGGCGAAACACTGTCCAACATGACCATTACAATAATTTCACTTCACATTATCACCGCTCTCTATCACTTCTAACATATCGACACTTACGAAACACTATCAGACATGAAAATTACAATAGTTTTACTGCACTTTGTCACAGACCTCTGTGGGTACGTTCCACTAAACTTCCGCAACGATTGTAACACGCTCTGTATCGTTCCACCTATACCCGTGGTCGTCGCGAGCGATCTCTCGACGTCATAGTTGACGTCACTGTTCGCGACCACATCGTGCCCACTACGCCCACTAAATATTGGTAGGTCAGAGTGGGCTTTCGAAAAACCAACTGTCAATCTCGAATTGTAAATGTCATCAGAATTTGATGAACTTTCCGATTCAATATTATCTCAATCCTTTCGTCAAAAACGCAACGATAAATTCACGGGAATCCATACTGAATTAAATTTTACTCCAATCCAAGCAAAATATCTACTCACAACCCGCAGCTGCATGTTTTTATCATGCCGCCATATTGCGAGCACACAATGCTCAAACATTCGTTCCACCCATAAAATTCACCTACAACGCCCGCGGCGTTTTTAACGTTAGCGGAACGGAAATTTCAGCTTAGTCTGTCATTTCTGACACGACACTTCTTATGAACCTCTGTCAAACATGACAATTACAATAGTTTCACTCTTTGTCTAAGGTTTCACTTCACTTTGTCACCACTCTCTATCATTTCTGATGCAACGACATTCTTATGAAACACTAACAAACATGACAATTACAATAATTTCACTTCACTTTGTCACCACTCTCCATAATTTGATTCATCGACGCCTCTTAGAAAATTATAACATGACAGTTACAATAATTTCACTTCACTTTGGTCACTTTTTGTTATTTTTTAATTACATACTAAGTTTTTAAAAATATAAGTTCCTCAAAAAAAAAACTACTTATTTAATTTTTAAAATTGTATTTAGTTTTGGAAAAATTCGTTTAGATATGTTATCAAAAAATAAATTTAATTTCTATTATAACAATTATATGTCTATTCAAGAATATAATTTAACAAAAATAGTTTATATATAATGATGGCTCATTGTAAAAAATATATATATTAAAAGCTTTAATTAACTCTTATATGGTATTTTTATTGTTTTAGTGAACGCTGATGTTGTAAGGAATTTACACGCCGAAATATTGCCATCGAATAAAACTCTGCCCGAAGTGAACGTAACGTGGCAGCCACCGGAAGACCCGAACGGCTTCGTTGTAGCGTATAATGTGCACCATTCTCGCGTCGAAGATGGCAACCAGGTATGGGAAGTATTAAATATCTTAAGTAAATATTAAAATGTTTTCCTAATGCTGCGGTTCGTCAAAGTCTTCTGGGCTTTAACGTCGGTAGCTTCCTTAGAATCCGGGAAAATATCTGAAAGAAAGCTAGACATTTATTGAAAATCTTAAATGTCTGGAATTTCGAAAACTATAATACTTTGGAGTTTTAGGCATAATGTAAACTAACTTTTTGATTACTCCGATAGTTTGGGGGCCATCCATAAATTACGTCACACGTTAAGGAGGGTTAGGGAGGGCGTCGATGAAATGTTCCTTTGTGTGACAAGAAGTAGGGAGGGGTGAAAATTTTGACACATCACATTTCAAAATATATCTTATTGTTAGTATTAAAACATAATCTAATATATAGAATTCTCGTGTCGCGGTGTTTGTAGTTAAACTCCTCCGAAACGGCTTGACCGATTCTCATGAAATTTTGTGTGCATATTGGGTAGGTCTGAGAATCGAACCCCTAAATGTTAAGGGTAGTCAAACCCTATTTTTTTAACCTTTAGATTAATTATTTATTCTTTATTTTATTATGATTTGGCGTTGAAAAATACAGACAACCCTAAATTTTCAGCCTTCTACCACCAACCCCTATTTTTAAATAGCGTTTAGCGGCAAGACAACGTTTGCCGAGTTAGCTAGTATAATAATAAATTAATGTTTGAATTAAATACCCGCTAAAGACGAACTTAAAAAGTTTAAATTGTTTTGTATACTAGTTTATAAATTATCATATTTCATTTACCGAAAAATCTAAAAAACTGTTGAGAATGATATTTCAATTTATTAGTTTCTAGGTGGAAAATCGCTAAATATGTGACGTCACACTAAGTAGCTAAATGTGATCAATTGTAACAAGGACGGGGGAAGGCTCAAAAATTATAACCTTCCTGTGACATAATTTAAGGAAAGGCCCCTTGTAAATTTATTCAACTGTCATAAGAATAAGAATATACATACAATTATTTTTATTCTCGCTCAGGGCTCGCAGGAGATGGGTCTGGCAAGTTGTATCACCGCGGAAGACTACGAACAGTACGGCCGCAGCTTTCTTGTCCGCAACCTGGCGCCCGGGAACTACTCGCTGCGGGTCACGCCGCTCTCGCTCAGCGGCGCCGGGAACGTCTCCACCGACATCTACGTCTTTATACCCGTAAGCATAATGTGTACTACTACTATCTAGCTCCGGCAGGGTCGGGGATAGTGTTTGGCAATGCGCTTGCGATGCTAGTGGTGCTGCAAGCGTCTATAAGCTACGGTAACCGCTTACTATCGGGTGAACCGTAAGCTTGTCTGCGGTAGTGGTATAAAAAAAAAGCTGTGCATCGCGGTTTCAACAATGTTCAAGAATGGTGGAATAAACAAATAGCCTTGTGTTATTCTTTATTTTCAGCTGTCTACCGACTGAGTATCATTACATTCAGTACAGTAGTAAGAAAGTTCAAAAGTAAGAAACATCAACCCATCTTCACAAACTTCCGTATTTCTAATATTAATAGGTACACCGAGACGGGCCGAATTTGTAACCATCCGATGCCGAATATCACTTTCTATGCACCATGACATTTTGGCTTCATAGATCTTAAGATATTACTTTGAAAAGGTTCATGTGAATGCCTTTTTAACGAAGTTCAAAGAGAAGAAAAAAAGGCGGATTTTCTTACTCCATTATTTTTTACTGGGTGCAGCGATTTTGATGATTCTCTTTGTAATATAAAAGCTGGTACTTTTCATGTAGTATGTCATTTAAACTTAAGCGAAATTTTGACAAGTAGTCTATGAGTGATCCGTAATAATTGAGTCTTTGATTATATTTTCATGGCTACAGGAGCGGACGGCGGAGCTGACGTACGAGTGGGTGTGGGGCGTGGTGGGCGGCTGCCTGGCGCTGCTGGCGCTGGCGGCGGCCGGCGCGTGGGCGGCGCGGCGCGCGCTGCTGCCGCCCTCCGACGCGCCCAAGCTGTTCGCCAGCGTCAACCCCGAGTACGTGTCCACGGTCTACGTGCCCGACGAGTGGGAGGTGCCGCGCAGCAGCATCGAGTTCATCCGCGAGCTCGGCCAGGGCTCCTTCGGCATGGTACGTCTCTGGTTCTCGACCGCCGCGACTTGCTTGCTTATATTGTACTGTGATTTTAACGAGTGGGGTGTCATTGGATTAATACTGTGAAGGGCAATCGGGCTTTTTCTTTGTTATTTGCAGTGTCTGACTATCCCGTTGGCTGGGTTAGGGATTGTGGGTTCGATTCCCACCTCAGTCTGGATGTAATATTTGTATTAATATTTGTATTTATTTATTTTATTCATTATTACATTATTTCTGTGTATATTTATCACAAATAAAATATTTATCTAAAACAGTCGGCTGTTACTTATAACACAAGTTTTAAGTTGCTTACCGTAGGAACATAAGACCGTGGGTGTATGTTGTAAAATATTTATATATATATTTTTTATTTTTTCTATTTTTACTTCAACTTATTTTCGATTCAATACTTTTACAGGTATACGAGGGCATAGCGAAAAATATAGAAAAAGGTAAACCGGAAACTCGGTGCGCTGTGAAAACTGTCAATGAGCACGCGACTGACAGGTGAGACTTTAGAGAGTGGTTTTATGTTTATCATAAACTTAAAAAAAAGTTTCTGTGCACTTATGTATGCACGCAAGAAGTTATACTTCATTGGCTAGCCATCACGTTGCAAACTTGTTCTTCGTGGAATAGCTAACTTTAGAGTGTCGGTTTTTTGTGACGGCGTGCGCGCGCATTCATTGGCTAGCTAACTTTAGGTTGCAAACTTTTACTTTGTTGACTAGCTAACTTCAGGGTGTCGGTTTTTGTGACGGCGTGCGTGCGAATCCTAAAAATCGACCCTCATCATTTTTCTCTAACGTGCCAAACGATCGACGACGATGACAGTTTCACCATATTCAACGTACATTCTTATTTAAAAAAAAAAACATACATTGTATCACCATATCTACAAGCTTGAGGTTTGCCTTCACGCAAGAAGTTTCACTAAGGAATCCACAATCCCGTCGAGCAGGGAGCGCATCGAGTTCCTGAACGAGGCGTCGGTGATGAAGGCCTTCGACACGTTCCACGTGGTGCGGCTGCTGGGCGTGGTGTCGCGCGGCCAGCCCACGCTCGTGGTCATGGAGCTCATGGAGCACGGCGACCTCAAGACCTACCTGCGCTCGCACCGCCCCGACGCCGAGGCCTCGCTGCCCAAGAAGGGCGCCTGCGTGCCGCCCACGCTGCAGAACATCCTGCAGGTCTCTGCGAATCGATTCTGCTTTCTTACTTGGCTTTCTCGGCCGCGTTGCCGACCTTTACTAAATTTACTAATAAAAAACGAGAGTTTACTTTTTTGTCAAAATTATTACTTTATCAGAGTGAAACGTTCACTCGCAAACAACTGAACAACTTTGTTTACAATATTAATTACGAAATTCCAGATGGCGATCGAAATAGCGGACGGTATGGCCTACTTGTCGGCGAAAAAATTCGTGCATCGCGATCTCGCGGCACGAAATTGTATGGTGGCCGGTGACCTCACCGTGAAGGTGGGCGACTTCGGCATGACCAGAGATATTTATGAGACTGATTATTATAGGAAAGGCACCAAGGGCCTACTGCCCGTCCGGTGGATGAGCCCCGAGAGCTTAAAGGATGGGGTGAGTTGCAAACGCATTTAATATTTACTTATCTTACACGATATATCGATTGATCGATTGTTAATCTGGCTAAATATTGTGCAGGTATTTTCGAGTAACAGCGACATATGGAGTTACGGCGTCGTGTTATGGGAAATGGCAACGCTCGCTATGCAGCCATATCAGGTACTTTTTTCATAAATTATCTTAGTTAATGTAGATTGTTTTTCAAAACATGCTCTATTCTTAATTTTTTTGTTTCCTTCAAAACCCGCATTCCATTCTTTTCCTGCTCAGAACAGGTGTTTGTAATTGTATAAATATTTATGACTTCCGAGTTTTTGATCTTGTAGATTTTTCTAACGTACCTCCAGAGGACGTAAAGCCTACGGTTCCGTTGATTATCGTAGACGTCTGATAGACATAATTATCGCTGATAGAAAAAACACCTATCCGCAGTGGAGTAGAGTTATAGATTAAGCTCAAAGCCTTCACCGATATTAAGAGAAAGTATAAATGCTCACTCTACTGTATCACTAACTGTTCCACGTTTAAGTATATGGGTCAATCAACTATTCTTTGTAAAAACATTGTCCCTACACTTAATATATATATGTATGACTAACAAAACTAATCATTTACCAAATTTCATATCATAAACAGTTATAGTTATTAGTTATAAACAGTTATAGAATACCCAACATTGATTAAATGGCATTTCATTATCATGATTCATTTATTTTTAATTATTTTAATGGTAACTTATAAAAATATTGTATGAAAACGCATTAATTTCCATTTTTTAACACAATCTCTAATACTTTCCAAACCCATTTACATGTTTTCCAGTTTTTTATTGTTTAATTTTACTTTTTTTTAAAAATAACAAACTGTGTCCCCAAATTGTTTTCAAAACTTCTGTCCACTAAGTTACGGCCTTTGAAAGTTCTAAAATAAAAACAAAGATGGCCATAGTAATCCTAAACCTATCAATGAACATCACCAGATAATTAGTAAATATTCTAATAAAGTGGAAAAAAAATGTAAAAGAAATTTGCTTCGTTTTTTACTTACTGTTTTTTAAAATTCTTACAAATTGTACAAAGAATAGTTGATCGACCCGACCCACATATGACAATTTGTTGTAATATTTTAATTTTATTATTTGCATTTTATTCAAATAAAATATACCATTACCTTCACCTTCTTCCCTAAAGGGAAAGGGAAGGATGAAAGAAATAAAAAGTTTCCGGAATGAAAGTACGGGAGGAATACCTGCGAGAACTAGTATGAAAGAATGGGAGTGACAAATTGTCTCTTTACTACCCACGTTTGAGGAAAGTATAAAAAAAGAGTGTTAGACACTGGTCGATGCTAACCGCTGCGGTCGCGGCCGCCAGGGGCTGTCCAACGAGCAGGTGGTGCGCTACGTGGTGGAGGGCGGCGTGATGGAGCGGCCGGAGCACTGCCCCGACCGCCTGTACGAGCTCATGCGCGCCTGCTGGGCGCACCGGCCCGCCGCGCGCCCGTCCTTCCTGCAGCTCGTGGCCGACCTGGCGCCCTCCTCGCAGCCCTACTTCCGCCACCGCTCCTTCTTCCACACGCCGCTGGGCCAGGAGATGTACGCGCTGCAGCGCACGGCGGCCGGTGAGACCCTCGCTCCTCCGCTACGAATTATTTGAGCTATTTTGATTATTTACAGAATAACTGTGCCGGTATGCTGGACTATATTCCCGATTACGCATTTCGACTTTCCTCTCTTCTCCCAGGGAAACTGCGTTGAATTTTGATATAAAAAACCGGTGTCCTATCTCAAAATACATTCCAATAACGTCACAATATTAATACGCGTCTAAAGTACAGACGAATAGACAAGCAAAAAAGAAACAAATTATGGCTGCAATACCAACTAAAAATTTCTATATAAATACTAAATCTTTCAAAATTTTTATTATCTCCAATAGACAGAATTGTACCAAGTTAAGTTTTCTTATAGATTAAAAAAAAACCAATGCAGCAAATGTTTTGGACAGACGGAGAGTAAATTTATTTTATACGAGTCAATTCTACCAATTTATAATATATTATCATCGATTACTCATCTCCCTCTTCAAGTAACTCCAATTTTTATCAATTCAAATATTTATTAGCTAACTAAAATTTTCTTATCCGACAAATACATATTTTCATATCGCATCTGACCGAATGTCAAAAAGATAGCGGCAGGGATCAAATATTCTGTTAATCATTATCGACCTTCATTTTGTTTAATGTATGGTGTAACTTAGTGTACAGAGTGATTTATACCAAGTATTAAATGATAAAAAGACAATATACGTTCACGTATTGTAATAAACGCTTACTCAGTAAATGATAACAGCAGAGTAAACTTAGTAGTAATTTGTAATATGATGTACTACTGTAGTAACATTTGGTTCTCGTTTGTCCGCACATGCCGTACAGACTTGTGCGCCGAGCAGGCGGCACTCTGTTAACTGTAAGTAACGGTATGCATGCTGTAACGTTGCAACTGTCGATGTGTTATCATTTTCTGACTGACGAGTATGCATCGTAGTTCTAGCTCCTTTGCATATTCAAAGTTTTAAAGTATCTCTGCGTTACCGCTTATAGTAGTGAAAGTTAGAAGCTGATTGAACATCGTTCTATAGTTATGAGTTAAATATGTAGTATATATTAGTTGCAAATATATTTTGTTTTTAATTAGCACAGCTTTTATATTTATTCTAGTTGTTATTGTGTAAAATTTGGTACGTTTTTGTAATCGTACAGAGAGTTTTTGTGTATCGCGATGTAAAGTGCACGAAGTCGAAACGCAGGAAATGTGTGCGAGTATTTGATCCCTGTCGCTGCCGGTTCCAACACGCGCTTTGAACGCGTTGCGATAGTTGCTAAAGGTGTTTTCTTGAATTGCACATCGTGTCCTATACAAAATCACCAATATTGGGACAATCATATGAGTGTAGTTGTTGCGCTTTCTCACGATTTCAGTATATCGTTGGCGAAACGTACGTGGTAGCGCTTTTCCTCCCTTAAGTATAGTTCGCGTCATGTAAAAAAAAAAAACGCTGGCCTTGAAGCTGCGCAGAAGTGATTTATCGGTCTATTTCGTGGTATGGGGTAGGGGGCGGGAGTGTTTATCACGTGTCGCATGCTTGCCGGTGTGCTATTGGTTGGATAGTTCGACGTCGACTCAAAATACTATCGCGCACAAAAGTTTTAAATTACGAAATAGTTTTACATAGAGAAGTGAGAAAAATTATTTACAATATATAATTCGCGTCATGTAAAAAGACGCTGGCTGTCAAAATGCGCAAAGGCCTTTTAAAGTGTTGCCAACTCTTGAAAAAACTTTTTCGTACTGTCCATTTTTTGGAACAGTCTTATTTGGTAAACAAACCCCTGTTAATCGTAATTCACGTTTTTTCCGCATTTATCACTCACTTTCACAACACATTAGCATACGGACACTTGTAAAACTCCATTTACTATTTATTTCACTTAAAAAAACAATATGAATTTATCATTTTAAACACATAAAAATTATTAAGATACGAATATCAAGAGTACAGATAATTAATATTTTTGAATACGACCTTTCAATAACTAAAAAATTTGTTATTGCTTTTGTTTAAAAAAAAATTGTAATTTTGTAAAGTGATAATTACTATACTTATTTAGTCCGAATAATTCGTACTGGTATTTCTAGTATTTTTTAATGTACCTACCAATAACCATTATACAAAGCCGCAAGTGAAAGCCTAATTAAAAAATAAGTACAGTAGTACTTTTGTGCGCAAATATACCCATGCGCAAACGCACCCCCTCCAGTTTCTTTCAGCGTTCTTTTTACATGACGCGAACTATACCTAATTTACGGAGTTTGCATTTCAATACAAACATTGTTTAGGCACGTCAAACACGCTCTCTACGTGCGTGGGGTTACAAAGCACGTTCCAACATACGCATACACGGAAACGATTTGTCCGACACTACATTTATGAATTTATTGTGAAATATCAGAATAACTATTTGGCTTAAATTCAGTTATTAAAATAGATTCTGAAATCCCAACCGCTCTGGTGTAGTGGTGCGAGTAGTCGCCTAAAACACCGACGGTTTGGGGGTTCGATTTCCGCTCGGGATAGATGTTTGTATTTGTACAAATATTTCTTTCCGTTTGGATGTCTGTTGATCTCCTCACCGTGCCTCGGAGAGCACGTTAAGCCATCGGTCCCGGTTATTATCATAAATACCTGATAGCGATCGTTACTCATAGGAGGAACAAATCCGCTATCCCGCAGTGGAGCAGCGTGGTGGATTAAGTTCCAATCCTTCTCCAACATTGAGAGAGAAGCCTATGTCCAGCAGTGGGACGTTACAGGCTGAAAACGACTGCCGAATACGATTCTCAAATTCATCCAAAACTTTCATAAACGGCCCAAAAGTCGACGAAAATATCCAGCACCGATAAACCCGTCGTAACGGTTAACATAGAAACGACACGTCGTCCTCGACACATCGAGGAAGACGTCACATTTGTAAAAATAAAAAAACGATCTTTCGGTCGCAGAGGAGGAGACGGACGCGGCCGCGGTGAACGTGGGCGCGGTGGCGTCGGGCTCGGGCTCCAACCTGTTCGGCGTGTCGGGGCGCCTGGCGTCGTGGGTGCGCGAGCTGTCGTCGCTGCGCTCGCGCGGCTCCGACGACGCGGCGGCCGAGCCGCTGGCGCCGCCCGAGCTGCCCGAGCCGCCCGAGCCGCGCGGCCTGGCGCTCAAGCCGCGCGCCGGGCCCAACGGCGCGCTGCGCGACGCGCCCGCCTGCTAGGCCGCCCGCCCGCTCGTGCGGCCGCCCGCCCGCCCGTGCGGCCGCCCGCCCGCCCGTTCGGCCGCCCGCCCGCCCGTGCGGCCGCCCGCCCGCCCGTGCGGCCGCCCGCCCGCCCGTCCGGCCGCCCGCCGACCGATATCTACCTCAGGCCGAGGCGCGCGCGCCCGGCTCTTCGAATCCTAGTTGTAAGCGTAGCTAGCGAATCGCCCGTCGGCCTCGCGCCCGCGGCGTCGCCGACGGCACTCCTATATAGTTTACCTCAGTGACGTAGTCGTATCGAGTCATTTGTGACGCAGCCTACTATTGTTAAGTTTACCGTGTAAGCTGTAAAGTGTGTATAGATACCTAGCGATAATTTAGATAAGGTCTTGTACAAACTATTTTATTTAGTTTCTTTGACCGGCGAGAGCTCCCGTTTCGAGTGGACGAATAGTCGAGCGAGTGTCAAATTTGTAGATTTATTAAGTTTTTGTTATTGTTGCGAGTACTTTTTTTGAAAGTGCGCTACTTAACATGGTACAGATTTGCCACTTGTGAGGTCCGGTACACTGCAATAAATTCGTTACGCGTCTTTTGTTAATACTCATAGTTCGATCGACGTATCATTCGTTTGTCATTTGTATACTATAATGAGGAAATAATTTCATAAATCGGATTTAACCACCAAAGACTTGTAACAAATCAAAATACTAAATTAAGATTTTATTATTATATTGTATTTAGACACGTATTTTTTGTACGATATCAATAATGCATGCTCAAGTGTGCAGACTTGTGTAATTTTTCAAATGTAAGACAAAACTGCAATCGATGTGTTCCGTATCAATTACAATGCAATAGATAATCTGCCGTTGTTGTTAAATAATCGTTATACATATATAATAAACCTACAATAATCGTCTAGTGTGAATTACCTATACTCTGTAGCCAAAGTCTAGCTAATTTGCAATGTTTATACATATTATAATACCTAACCAATAATCTCGCATTAATAATAAAGCTACGATTAGTCATAGTTAATAATAATTTTATATCACATGTAAGCAATTAATCCATACTGGCCTATAAACCAATATTGAGTGGACAAGCACCGCAAAAATGACGTTGTTAACAATAAAAGTAAATAAGGACTCCTAGATACAAAAACTTGTATTTAAAATTTGAATATAACTTTTAGATAACTTGAAGATTTTAATAGCAAACTATAATAAGTAAATTATACGCTAGACGCATTATATGTTACAGTGTAAAATTAATATAATAGTTGTAAAACAAACCATAGTTAGAATCCAATATACAACAATCCTGGACATTGGACCACACTGTCTAACTTTGGGGGTCCAATGTGTCTATAATAACTTAAAGATAACGTGGTTTAAGGGTATAAACGAGTGCCTTCAGAAATCCAGCCTTCTATGGAATGCAGGATTGTTGATTGAATGAGAAATATTACGTGAAAAATACACGAATACCGACGTGTTTGTTTGCAACTGGCAATAACTATTCATAATTGTTTCATCCGAGGCAGCTAGACTTTAAGACGGTATCAATAGCTGTGACAATTAATTTTGTAACGACAATGTTGTTAGTCTGTGTTATAACTTGTTTTGCGGAGATAAAGAGCATCGCCTGACATTTGGAATAGAACTGTATTCAACTAATCAAATTGCGTAAAATGTTGTATAGGAGTGTTAAATAGGTAAATGATATGCACATATTTATATTTTTTGTTGTTTGTTATTTATTAAGGGCTAAAGGCACGTCGTATGCATTATTTTTAACAGTGTATCTACCTATAATCGGAAATACAATTTTCAGTCTAAATATCGCAAAAGAAGTTGCATAGTGCCTTTCGTTAATGGCAAAAACAATCTTGTCTCTAAATTAATGAATTATTGGCATAATTAATTGAACTAGTGTGGTGAGCGAATGTATAAGTTGACGCTTAACGTATTGGCAAACGATCACCGACTGCCGGCCGAGGAGCGCCAGCGCGGAGTCTCGCACAACGTTGCCTCACACAGCGTTCGCTGCGGCTCGCTGCTTTGTCTTTATACACTTTTTATTTTCATCAGTATTTTATATTATTGTGATTTTCACCAATGTGGCACTTTACCTCATTTTAGTAATTATATTATTTGTAAATTGTTGACTGATAAAATAATTTCCAATCGATGTGTTCCTCGTGTGATTTGTGTGCGTGTTTATTATGTAATATAGTGTCGGGGTAGCGTTGTGCTATATGCTCAATTTAGATACAAATTCACCAAACGATTGATATAGTGTATAATTTTTATATTTAATTTAATGAAAACCGAGTACCTATTAATAATAATTTTAATATTTATATTAATAAAAATTACAAGAATAGCAAAAATAGTTTCGAGTAAACACTTGTTTAAATATATTTTATACCAAGTTAATAAAAACAAGGTCTATAACGTTCTTAAAATAAAATTGATTTTTTTAATTGAAGAGACTTATTTTTTCATGTTTTTACCTTCTTCCGCAACAATAAAGTCTTTACATTCTTGTTAATTTTTATAGGACTTGCTTGATAACGATAGGCTTTATTTAGTAATGAAACATATTGTCCAAATTTTTGAAAAAAAAAAACTTTATTATTTTATTGACTCTGAATCGATTACTGGAGTTTAGAATACATTTATGGTCTATGTTTTCTTGTATAAAAGTTTAATTCTTTTGTTTTTGTTGCCTTAATTTTCTTATATCGAGTTGAAGTGGCTTGTCAATTTTTTTCCGTATAGCGCAAAGACAAGGTTTATCTTTTGCATATCGTAATAACAGGCAATACATTTTAAAACTTCCCTTTCCTCCATTGTTTTTGATATTTTCCAATATTTGTATGTAATATTCCGGTAGCTGGTGCTCTAGGGCACCAAGTATTATCACTTCCTTGTAAGTCCAAGATGGCCAACGCTCAATCGGTACTTCATCATTATCTCCAATAGGTAAAGGGTTTACTTTTTGAATATATATCCGGCAGTTAAAACTACCTAAATAAGGCGTTAATATGTTTACATACGTTGGGTAGTAAATTTTTCGCTCTACACCCTCTTGTCTGAAATTCGTCAAATCTTAAATTTTAAGACAGTCTCCTTTCTATACATTGTTACTAATAGAATTTTTATATCGCTAGTCTCAGGAACTATTGAAGCAACTTTTATTAGAAAACACTTTATTGACCTATAAATTTATAAGCTAATTTTACACTTGGTACTAAAGACAGCTTATACAAAAATTCTCATGGTGCTTTCCGAGTACCTTCTTATCTAAAGACTAGAATGATAACCATTAATCATGAGCTTAACGCATTGAAACAAATCAGCAAAAGTTTCAGTATTTTTAACTTCTTACCTGATAGCGAATCAAGTATAGGTCTAACTTACTCATTAAGTGCTTCAATATTATTTTCATGCATGCGCCAGATAACTCCCCATATATGAGCATTTGCTGTGGGCACAACAGTTGCAGTAGGTCCTTCCCAAAATTTTGAGTATCTTATAAAATCCAAACGACAATTCTATATGAAAATATTTCGCTTATCAATTTTAGTTTTTATAAATTTGTATCAATGGTCTTTTAGTTTTTTTTTTTTTTCATTATAAATTTAGACTTACGTCTAAACGTCCTATAGAAAAGAAATTTGCTTTTATATCATTCATATTAATTCTGAGCGAGAACATATTGCTACCATAAGCAAAATATAAAAAAGTATTGGACATATTTAATTTCGTTTTTAACTTTTAAAAGAATAAAAATTTTAGTTACACCAAGTCGTTAGTGTCATCTAGGTAAATAAAAGGAATAATGACATTCAAATGGCCAGTCAACTTTATAGTAAAATAAATTCACAAATAAAATAAAATTAAATCATTCATTATTTACATTTTTTTTTCTTCAAAAATAAAGTTCCCAAAATATATTAAGTTACATATTTAATTTTTCAATCATTTTAGGAGAAGCTTTTTGTCCATTGTGTGGAATTTTTTTTAACTCTATTACATAATCTTTAGGCAAGTTACATTCTATTGCTCCATTAACAATGCAGTCTAAGTAAGTACTTGAAGGTCTTCTTTCAGGTGGCAGCTCTTCATGAGAAGCTCTTAGAGGCGGATTTATTGTTTGTTGGTAAGTACGACACTGTAATTTTTCACCATTAGGAGTGATGACATCAACAGTTTTCGCAAAATACCAATTAGTGTCAACACCTTCTTGTCTGTAAATGTTTTTAAGTTTTATAATGACTACCTATTCACTACATATTAACTAGAATTAAATAAATTTAATACTTCACTTGTCTAATGCAGGCATATCCTTAACATGTAATTTCCAAACTGCACCCCAAACATATGAGTTATCCGTTGGTATTATTGTTGCCGACGTACCTCTCCAATGATCAGAATATTTCATGAAATCTAATTGGTGACCCTGTAAACACGGTCTTACATACTAATTTATATTTTGTTAATACACAAAATATTCTTTTGTTTACATCTTAATAAATGTGAAACATTTACATCAAGTTTGCCGATTCCTACAAATTCCGCAGTAGGGTTGTTAATACGTATTCTTTTCTTCAATAAATTACTTCCATAAGCAAAATATAAAAAGGTATCTTCTAATGGGGCCGCCATTGTAAATAGGTCTAGAAATCAACAAATGGTCAATTTATGTAACAAAAACGTATTTGTCATTGATATCTCGTTATCACCTATATTTTGTAATGATTAATTGATTATACTCAATACCGGTGTGACCAGATTTTATTTAACGAATCTACTGCTTGTGGAGGTTAAAACTACTAAATTCTACCAAAAGAGAAAATACTAAAAATCTATTACTGCATTTCTTCGCTGTTGTGTTACAACGAAGAAGCATAATAATGTTCTCTGATTATAAAGATAAAACAATAATATGAACAAAGAAATCACCATAAATTGGATAAATCAATGTTTATTATTTAAAATAAAATCTACAGAAATATAGGTATTTTTAAATTGTGATCGAGTTATGGTTATTTGATTTCATTTAATTTAATTTACTTTTTATTGTATACACAAAAAGAGGTTTACAATTTACAAAACGATTGACAAAAAGAAATGTATAACAGGTGGTCTTATCGCTAAACTGCGATCTGTTCCAGACAATCAGCTTGGAGGAGATAATGTGAAAAAAGTGTACAGAATTAAAATGAAAGAAAACATGAAGAAAACCAAATATATACACATACATATAAAAAACATATTAACTATACAAAAAATTACAGTCCGTATTACATAATAATATGTACATATACTACGCATATAAATACATTTCAACATATACATATATACATACATATATACATACATACATACACACACATATATACATAATATTATACATAACTAAGTATTATTAAGCAATGGTCGTAGAACAAATAAGAATATATAAATATATATAAATATCAGTAACTAATGACGAACTGGACGACAGTAATTTCAAAGTCTTAAGTAGTGTTTCTTAACCATCTTTTTAAAAGATTTCAGGCATGTTGCACGTCTAATGTGTAATGGTAAAGTATTCCATAACCGTGCAGCCTCAATGCTAAAAGACTTGCTGTAGAAGGCAGTAGAGTGATTACAGATTTTCAAAGTTAGATTTTCACTAGAACCAAGTGATCTGTTGTGTAAGTCACAAGAGAAATTCAAAGCGTTCTTTCAAATAAGATGGAAGGAAGGGATTAAATAATACAGAATATAGGAGAGATAGTACACGAGTACTCCTGCGCAAAAGTATATAAGAAGCCACTCGAGCTTCGCACGGAACTTAGAGAGGCGGTTATACTTGCGAAGACCAAATATGAACCGTTCTTCTTCTTTATGTTGAGTTACATTGTCATAAAGCTGTTTGAGTCCATTAATGTCCTTCACCACCCATTCTACTTTTTATTGAAATTTTGTTTTTCACTCGGAATGGATAACTGTGGGAAGCCCCTACATTCCAAGGACAATAATATTTAATCCTTAGTACCTCTGAAATACAGCTTAAATTGGCTTGTTTAATAAGAGGCTCATATAAAATGCCTCTGGGAAGTAGCACTTATGTACAGTTAAATTTAGGTACAAACAGTGTTACAAACCTCAAAACTCGTATAATTTAAGTTTCATGTGCTAAAATAGAGTAAATCGGGAAATTATACCCTAAAATCGTTTCATCGGTATTTATTCACCAAAATCGCAAGTTTCCAGCGATAAATCAATAACTTGGCAATCACTGGCTCACAGCATGTTTACGAAAAGAATAAAAATTAAAGATATACCTGTCTAATCAAGTTTTTCAATAATATTGTGGGATTCCCCCAACAGCTTTCCCGAACAATTAATATTAGAAAGACATAGTTACAATCCATTCGATGAAAAGGGGAATAGCCCGCTTTGCCATATGAAGGAAAAAAAGTACCAGAATAGTTGGAAAGCGTGAAATCTACCAAAATATACCAAATAATTTTACCTACTAGATACTGTTACGGGTACCTCGAAATCTACCAAAAAAGTAGAAATCTACTAAATTTGTTCACGTTGCTCAATACATTCGTTTCATTTCTTTTGGACAGTTCAGGAAAATTTGAAATTATTATTGACTCCCTCCCCTCACACAATATCAGTTCGATTTGAAATAAAAATCGATTTTATTTAAGAATTTTCAATCGATTAAATGAAATATTTTTCGTTTAAAAATATTCCTATTATATTTTATATTATATATATTTTATATTTATATTATTTCTATTGTATTTTTAACGGTATTCCAAGCCCTATTTTTAATTACTTATTTTGTGGCGAAGTCGAGAAATCCCTTTTCTTTAAATGATATTTTGTAGCGACGGGCAACGTCTTTACTTGCATAATCAGCGAGAATGACTTCTATTACATACAGACAGCTATCCTTTAATTGATACCATTTTTTGTGTAAATATTAAAAAAAAAAAAAATATTAATTTGGACCATTATTCTGAGTATCAGACAACAAGAATTTTTTATCGCAAAATAATATAGAAATAGCTCTGGAGGTTTTGTATACCTCTCCGGTGAGTGAAAAATCACTCATAATCATCTAAAATCGTATTCTGTGGTTAATAACTATTTCTATTGCACTTAATCTAGCCACACAAATATCGTTGTTGACTTTGGAACCACGTAAAAAGGCAACGAGCCAAAAATAAACCTACCAAAAAAATTGAGAAATTTCGAAATTTTCTGACAAGAAACTCAGAATAGTGTTATGAGTATACTGGCGAAGTTAAAAGATAGCTGTCCCTTACATTCTGTATATATATATATTAAGTTGAATATAGATTATTTCATGTACGGGGAAGTCCCTTCAAGGTACGGGGGGGATGTACGCGATTCTTTGAAAAAGTTTGACAATTCGAAGAAAATTTTATTGATGGATCGTCAGTTGTCCATTTTACATCGTCTCGTATCTTAATTATGTTACGCTTTCCAAACTGTGATTTTTTAACCGACTTCCAAAAAGGGAGGAGGTTCTCAATTCGACTGTATTTTTTTTAATGTATGTTACATCAGAACTTTTGACCGTGTGGACCGATTTCGACAAATCTTTTTTTAATCGAAAGGTGGTGTGTGTCAATTGGCCCCATTTAAATTTATTTGAGATCTAACAACTACTTTTCGAGTTATATCTAATAATGCGTTTTTACTTGACGCTTTTTTCGTCGACCTACGCTGTATTATGCCGCATAACTTTCTACTGGATGTACCGATTTTGATAATTCTTTTTTTGTTGGAAAGAAGATATCCCAAGTTTAGTACCATGATAAGGAAACCAGGATCTGATGATGGGATCTCAGAGAAATCGAGGGAAACTCTCGAAAATCCGCAATAACTTTTTACTGGTTGTACCGATTTTGATAATTCTTTTTTTGTTGGAAAGAAGATATCCCTAGTTTAGTACCATGATAAGGAAACCAGAATCTAATGATCGGATCCCAGAGAAATCGAGGGAACTTCTTGAAAATCCGCAATAACTTTTTACTGGATATACTGATTTTAATAATTTTTAATTTAATCGAAAGCTGATGTTTGTCTTTGATAACGCGTAGTTACTTGGATATTTTTTCGTCCATCTACGTTGTATTACTCGTCGATGTAATTGAAGTCGGTTTTTTTTCGTTTGCGAGCAAACACAATTATGTGCAAATAAATACGTGTAGTGGTTTTGAAATAATTCAACAACTTTGTGAAAAATTGAATTTTTCAACTCTGTGAGTATTAAATATTATATTTATGTTATTGTATGTTGGAATGTTTGATGTGTTGTTCAAACTTAAATTTATTAAAAAAAACCGCCGATGTGCGAGTTTTACACTCGCGTACCCAGGGTTTCGTACAAACAGTCTAGTCAACAAGTTCAAAAACGTGTTAAATAGAAATAAACCTCCTAAAAATATGTGTGATAGCTCATTCTATTCGGAATGCCATCTAGAAAAATGTTTTTTAAGGGTTTACTAGCACATAAAAAATTGCAATTGTTATTTACAAAATAAGATAAAAAAGGTATTTAGTTTTTCATTAATAAAATCTAAAATAATGACATTCGAGGAATTTTGAAAAAAGATCCTGAAAGAGGAGAAAATTTCCAATAAAAAAATTGCGCCTCCTTCGAACTCTATCTCTATTATTTATATATATATATATATATATATATATATATATATATATATATTTTACTCTGAAAATAATATAGTGCTCCGCGAGATCGTTACGGCATAGGCGCGCCGTCTAAAAAGCCCGTATATCACCTAAAATATTTTTTGATGTGACAACGTCTAATAAATCGATGAACGCTGGTGGGATACACGAAAAAGGATGACTCATTTTAGCGTTACGCTTATTGTAAGTTTGCGCTGCATCTATCTCTCTTTCACTCGATTGGCTTATGCGTCCGAGGAGAATTTTTTTATTTAAAACTAGCTGTGCCCGCGATATCATCGGCGTGGAAGTTATAAAATTAAATAAATAAAGCTATCTACCAATGAAAGTACGTCAAAATCGGTCCAGCCGTTTGAGAGATTAGCCGGAACAAACAGACAGATAAAAATTGTAAAAAATGTTATTTTGGTATATGTAATGTAATGGTCTGGTGATCATGACGCACAACGCTGCGGTATGCGGTATGCGTTGCCGGACACTTAATCATATGAAAAACGTCGAGAATGTTCTATTGTTCCGTCGCAGTATGCGTCAGCGGCGAGGAGCAAGCGCGGTGAAGTGGGGAGGTGTACTGCCGCATAGCGCGGCGTCATTGGGTCATTCTCGGTTCAACGCTGCGGTGTGCGGTGTGCGTCACGGGTGTGCGTCACTGAGTCAATATGGAATTTTTCGAAGACAATTTAATAGAATTAGTTAAAATTGTTCATGTTCACGTCTACCTTGGTAGCTGCGGCAAAATCAACTGACCACCCCTCCGCAGCGACGCTAAATGCTGCGTCGTGACGCTGCGTTGCGGCGCATACCGCAGCGTTGTGCGTCATGATCACCAGACCAAAGCTTAACGTGTACCATTTAAGAGGCTCCCCCTTCTCAATGACCTTGAGCATTTAGACTTTGCCACACCCCACCCACCCGCACTTCACCTGATCAGTGTTACGTAAAGGTTATTAAACTCGGCCATCTACCGGCTCTAGCTTGTACTACTAGGACATGCGTTTGATCCGTTTACTAGACCAAGAGCTTGCGTACAAGTTGTGATCATCCATAATTATTATTTAATTTTCTCCTCGTCGTGTCGATCATTTAGGCTATAAAATTGTATAAATTACTAATTGTTACTTGTTGTTCAGTTCGCAGCTATAAAATAAATAAATTTCTAAAATAAAAGTAGCCTAAGTTACTCCTTACTATATCAGCTATCTGCCAGTAAAAGTCCCGTCAGAATCGGTCTAGCCGTTTCAGAGATTAGCCGGAACACACAGACATACAGACAGACAAAAATTGTCAAAATGCTATTTTTGTGTATGTATCGTGTATACATCCATATGCATTTAGTCATCATCATCATCACTTCAGCCTATCGCAGTCCACTGCTGGACATAGGCCTCCCCAAGTTCGCGCCACACATCCCGGTCTTCCGCAATCCTCATCCAGCCTACACCGGCAATCTTACGTAGATCGTCGGTCCAACGGGCCGGAGGACGTCCCACACTGCGTTTGCCAAGACGCGGTCTCCACTCTAGGACCCGTCTACTCCAACGGCCATCGGTCCTGCGACACAGATGACCAGCCCACTGCCACTTCAACTTGCTAATTCTGTGGGCTATGTCGGTTATTTTCGTTCTCTCGCGGATAGTCTCATTTCTAATCCTGTCTTTGAGAGAGACCCCAAGCATAGCCCGTTCCATTGCACGTTGTGCGACTTTAAACTTGTGGACCAGTCCCTTGGTCAGTGTCCACGTCTCGGCTCCGTATGTTAACACAGGCAGGACGCATTGCTCGAAAACTTTTGTCTTCAAGCATTGCGGAATCTTCGAAGTGAAGACTATGCATTTAGTAAAAAGCGGTTATTTTAATATTACAAACAGACACTCCAATTTTATTTGTATAGATATACTAAATTTATGTTTTATTCTATTATCGGCTCGGTGAAGATCGACTTTAGTTTCGGATCTTAGACCACAAACTAAGCAGCTTTACATTTACACAGCTCAAAATTAATAATTTAAATTATTTTTTTATTTGAAGTAAATACAATTGCAAAATTCAACAGTAAGTCTGTCTGTCTGTTACATTTTCATGCCTATCTTGGATTTGAAAAAGTAAATAGATATGCGCGTAAGCAAGAGCAGCGTGCGATGACGAGCGCCACGGGTACGATGCAAACAAAGAACGCATCTCATCCCAGTCTGCTGACTTGTATCGTCATATTCGCCGGTTGCCTTTGGGGCAGGGAAAGGGCGGTGAATGGACAGTTAGAGACTTCACCAGACAGTGGTCGGAGCGGCCTAAAGGCGATGAGCTTAAGCCTGTAATATCCCACTACTGGGCATAGGCCTCTTTCCCCATGTAGGAGAAGGATCAGAGCTTAATCCACCACGCTGCTCCAATGCGGGTTGGCTGATATATTCCCTACTACGAGTAACGATCGCTATCAGGTGTAAATGGTAACAACCGGGACCGACGGCTTAACGTGCTCTCCGAGGCACGGTGGGAAGATCCACAAGGACTGCACAAACACCCAGACCACTGCAAACACCTGTATGGCTAATACAAATATTTGTCATGTGCGGGGATCGAACCCGCAACCGCCAGCACAATAGGTACAATCCATGGCTGTGACCGTTGCGTCAACGTGCCGTCAACCACTCTTGTTGGTGGGCGTTAAAGTCCCCCAGCATTACCAATTGAGCAGTAGGATACCAGTGCTGAGCGGCATCAGCCGCCACACTAAGGTGTTGCATAAGCCTGGTTGTCTCCAGATTTCCGCTGTGTGAACGGTAAACACAGACATAAAGAATTTTATCCACTCTTGTGTCCACCAAAACCCCTAAGTTGGAGAAGCTGGGGTCTTCAAGATTTCGGAGACGCCGGCAGCATATGTCGTCGCGGATATATAAGCAAACACCCGCGCGTTGTTTAAAATTATGTTCTAAAGTATATCCCGAGTAACAAAAGGATGCTGTGTCAGACGAACTGACGATCTGCGTCTCCGAGAGGAAAAGTAGGGCCGGTTTCTCAATCTCGAGATGCTAGTGGACTGCAACGAGATTAGAGTGCAAACTTCTAATGTTGGAGAGGTGCACTGAGAGTGCGAGGAAGTGCAACCCCTGCGCTGCCTTGTTTTTGTTCATCTTAGTTATGTATATATATGTTGTTTATTATATAACATATGTTGGTTTGTGAAGGAAGGCGAGAAGAAGGCAGTGAAAGGAGGCTCCACCCTACTAACCCTCAGACTCTCATCGAATCACTGCGCCGGAAAGGGGATTGGACTGGAAAAAAAGTCAAAACCTATTTCGCACTTTATGTCGTGTTTTTATTTATGTTAAATCAATTGTATTGCATCATTTTTTTCTGGTTATATACATAAAAATTGTATTTTGTTAACTTATGAGAAGTTAGTATACTATGAGTGGATTCACACTTATATCAGCCAATTTTTTATGACTTTGCCTCTGCCATATTTACCAATACAATATTGTACAGTGGCATAAACCTTGAGTAGTCTTCTCTCAACAGCTTGAAAATGTTCCTCAGTTGCTAACCGTTGCCCATGAAGTGCAGCTAATAGCTTAATCATCTTAGTTAAAGAACCACCGGAAACCATTTCTAGTTTTTGCCATGTGGAGGCTGAAATCCTGTAAAAAGATATTTGAAAAGTAAGAACATACAACAGTAAATAATAGAGCAATCTACGAGATGTCATAAATTACTCTTTTTAAGTTAAACAACAGAAAATTCTTAATTTTACCATACATATCTACTCACTAATGTACTTACATACAACATTGGTAAAGTGGTGCTAATATATTCAGTTCATCGACTGTCGGATTACCGAGACCTTTTCCATTATCTAACAGAACTATTTTATCTCTGTACACTTCAAAATGATGTCTATCTCCATTTTGTATTAAAAAATCAAATACTGCTACATCTATCATATTAAGTAGCAGTTTGGTACTCAGAGATGATTTCACATTTCTAAAAGAAAATAACCATGTTGGAAAATTTAATCTTATTCAAATTAGAATCAAAATACAGATCATATTACATTTTTTTTTAATTATAAAGAGCATAACATATTCTTTGCAATTTTACTAGTACTAATATAATATTCAGTTTTCTTTTAAGGCAAAAGTTTGTAAATAATCTTGAAAAAATTACATCTTAGGAATAGAAGAGAAGAGTATACTCATAAAATTACAATGATTTTTTCTTAAAATAATTGTGTTTGCTCGCAAACGAAAAAAACCCAACTTCAATTTCATCTACGAGTAATACAACATAGATCGACGAAAAAATAGTCAAGTAACTACGCGTTATCAAAGATTACTCAAAAAGTAGTTATCAGATCTCGATAAAATTTATATGTGACCACATGATAAACATCAGCTTTCGATTAAGTTAAAAATTATCAAAATCAATACACCCAGTAAAAAGTTATTGCAGATTTTTGAGAGTTTCCCTCGATTTCTCTGGGATCCCATCATCAGAGCCTAGTTTCCTTATCATGGTACCAAACTAGGGATATTCCCTTTTCAACAAAAAAAAGAATTATCAAAATCCGTACATCCAGCAGAAAGTTATGCGGTATAATACAACGTAGGTCGACGAAAAAAGCGTCGAAATCGGTCGACCCGGTCAAAAGTTCTGATGTAACATACATAAAAAAAAAAATACAGTCGAATTGAGAACCTCCTCCTTTTTTGGAAGTCGGTTAAAAAAAGATGTTAACCTATATGATATGCTCTTGTAAAAATTTATTGCTATACTCACTTACAAAATGCATTGTCTACTTCCCATTTCATTTTCTTATTACTATAAGAACGTCTCCAGGGGGACACACGAATTTTAAGTTTTTTATCCAAATATAAAATAGCTGCCCCTTCAATTTTTCCTTTTTTGTCAGGACAAACGGTTTCATTTTTTTTACAGTAAAAACATGTTCCATAAATACATAACGAGTCACCTAAAATATGAAGATCCTTAACTTTTACCAATCTGAACTACATACATATATGAAACATGAGAATTGTCTTTAATACATTACCATTTTTTATCATTGAGTTTTTCAATCCCTTTGTAGCAAAAGGTATTACATCTCTGTGAAGATGTATTTTCCGAATTACTGAAGGTGAAATCCACCTAAAGTTTAACACCATTGCCAGGTAATATGCAAATACTTCTGAGTTGTGACGATCGAAACCAGCACAAATATGGCCATTAACCACATGATTCAAATTGTACCTCTTAGGTTTAAAATAAACTTTTTGTTTTCCCTTAAAAATCATACTCTTTCTATTAATATAGCAATGGAATAAAGAAAATAAATTTGGCCCTATATTTATAAGAAACTATGAGAATGAAAGATGCAAATGAGTTTTTTGTACATCTATTTACATACCTCAAGCAACAATAATAGCTTAAGTTGTGTTCCTTTCGGAGCATTATCAACTAATGCTATCTGTTTGGTTTGTATTGCATGTAATATTTTACCTCCAGTTCCATTTTCATGGGGAAATAATGAATCTTCACTAAACCACTGAAATAAAAAATGATAATAGAAAGAATAAAATAGTGTAACCATTTTATGAGAATCGAGTACCTACATACATTTTCAGTTTCATTCCAGATTGTCTCTGTGTTGACAATTTTACTAATATTAAATGAATTTAAAAGGATGTTTTGGTGTGGTGCAAATTTAGAATTTACAGTTTTGTATTGGTTTGGTAAATAATTGAGATGATCATAAATTTCTTTAAATATTGTTGTAGTTAAATCAACACTTATGATTGGCAGGTTAAAGTTGTGAGATTTTAGACCACCACTGTTAAGCGCGTAGAAAAAAAATATATTAAGTGCCACAAGAACGAGTAAAAATAATGAAAATCCAAATGCATAATTTATCGACATAATTTCGATAAAGAACAAAATTATTGTATTAATAACTGAATAACTTTCATACAATTCTCCTATTTTTTATTACTACTACTTGTACTACTCTTAATGAAAATTTAAAATATACATCTAATGTAGATTTGTGGCAAGTAACTCGTTCTTGTCTGGATTATCCATTCTTCTAGTAAATAGGAAAAGCCGACAATTAGTTTAATTCATATCGTTATGATTATCGTTTGACGTGAAAAATATTTAAACTATCTAAATTATTTGTTACATTCTTTCTTTAATATTTTGACAGTTAATGAAAATTTGGCTGCCTTGACAGTTGAGTTTCTTGACAACAGAAAATAATTGCCACTTGCGATATTACCTATTTTTTTTAACACCTTTTATTAGCTTTGGCAAGTTCTTAAAACAGCGTTTAAATGACTTTATCCTTTTTAAAAAAAGTATCCAATATTTCTTTATGAAAATCTGGTCTTAGTACTATGCTTATATAGAATTGATGAAAGGGCAGTACATTTGAGCATTTATAATGATAAATAGGCAATATACTTTTATAAAATTAATTATTGGTTCCGTCTGTACCACATGTAGCTGTTTTGTAATGTCTCGCATTTGTGCTAACGCCGAAAAATATGTTTTACCCATTAACTTAGAACTATTGACTTAAACTTGTACGAACATGTTATAATTTATTTCCTTACTTCTTCCAAAATGCACAGATTCAATCTCCTTCTATTGTTTCCATTTATAATTAAATCATAGCATCGCCGTCTTGTTTTTGCTATTTTATGTTTACCGTTGATTTTTTTTGACTAATCACTTCCAATATTATTTGATGTTTTTTTTTGTAATTTTTCCTTCTCGAAAAAAAAATTAAGCAACATTTTTACGCCAATTTTGCTATAGATCCAAGATAGATAAAGTTCCAAGTCCAACTACTATTATTATCTTCATTAATTATCAAATATTGTATGAATTTAATTTTGCAGTCTACTCAATTACGATAGAAGCATTAAGCATTAATCTTTGTGCAAAAATAGTTTGAGTTGACTTATTGGATCTTTGGGGATACGAGGAATAAGATGTTCAGTTCCTCGTTCGCCACCGCAAAGGGAGGATCCTCCAACCAGACGGGTGTTGTGTCTGGCGGGCTAACGCCCCGACGGTTGTTGTCGGGATCTTGTATATATACTTAATCACTTTGAAAACTCTGATAGCGCGATGTAGCATACGTCAGTTTTCTCTAATTACGTAGTTTGTAGTCGTTCGTATTTCGCGCGATAGATGTCGCCACAGATCTGAGGTCTCAATAGCTTTGTTTTTATTGAGAGCTAATTTTTTTTGCAAATAACAAAAAGACAACACGCCAACCCGTAATGGGGCAGCGTGGTAGATTGAGCTCCTCCGACCCTTCTCCTACATGGAGAGTGGCGTGTAGTGCCATTAACGCGAACGAAAAGTTATGACATTATCGTACTAATCTCTTACCATTGAAATCGGACTAAATTTCCTGGCACAGGTCAGGAAAGTATAAGACCGTGCCGATTAACCAATCAATCTATTGACATATGAAGTCCTTAACCCCCTTTAATTGCGAAATTTTTAGCTATCATATAAAAAAAAGAGCTCTGTAGAAGTAGAAGTAACTGGTTTATTTTTAACCGATTTCCAAAAAAGGAGGAGGTTCTCAATTCGACTGTATTTTTTTTTATGTATGTTACATCAGAACTTGTGACCGGGTGGACCGATTTCGACAAAATTTTTTCAATTGAAAGGTGGTGTGTGCCAATTGGTCCCATTTAAATTTATTTGAGATCTAACAACTACTTTTCGAGTTATATCTAATAATGCGTTTTTACTTGACGCTTTTTTCGTCGACCTACGTTGTATTATACCGCATAACTTTCTACTGGATGTACCGATTTTGATAATTCTTTTTTTGTTAGAAAGAAGATATCCCTAGTTTAGTACCATGATAAAAAAACCAGGATCTGATGATGGGATCCCAGAGAAATCGAGGGAAACTCTCGAAAATCCGCAATAACTTTTTACTGGGTATACCGATTTTGATAATTCTTTTTTTGTTGGAAAGAAGATATCCCTAGTTTAGTACCATGATAAGGAAACCAGGATCTGATGATGGGTTCCCATAGAAATCGAGAGAAACTCTTGAAAATCCGCAATAACTTTTTACTGGGTGTACCGATTTTTAATTTAATCGAAAGCTGATGTTAGTCATGTGGTCACATATAAATTTTATCGAGATCTGATAACTACTTTTTGAGTAATCTTTGATAACGCGTAGTTACTTGACTATTTTTTCGTCGATCTACGTTGTAATTACTCGTTGAACAGAACAGAATATAAAAGTAAAGAGCAAAACAGAATAGAATAGAACAGAATAGAATAGAATAGAGCAGAATAAGAACAGAACAGAATAGATCAGAACAGAACAGAATAGAATAGAACAGAATAAGAACAGAATAGAACAGAACAGAATAGAACAGAACAGAACAGCATAGAACAGAATAGAATAGAAGAGACCAGAATAGAACATAACAGAATAGTACAGAGAAGAATAGAACATAACAGAACAGAATAGAACAGAAGAGAATAGAACAGAATAGAACAGAATAGAATAGAATAGAACAGAACAGAATAGAATAGAACAGAATAGAATAGAACAGAATAGTACAGAACAGAATAGAACAGAATAGGACAGAATAGAACAGAGCAGAACAGAATAGAATAGAACATAATAAGAACAGAACTTGTGGAGGCCTGAGTCCAGCAGTGGACTGTCAAAAATTACTCCTGTTTTTGAAGTAAGAGACTTGAAATTTAAAATTTATACTCTATAGATGGTGAAAAGGTGTCCAAATAATGTATTTTTAGAAAACAAATAGAAATTAAAATATTTTTAAATTTCAAGTCTCTTACTTCAAAAACATAGGACTTTTATACAAATTTCCAACCCCCGTTTTACCCCCTTAAGGGTCGAGTTTGGTAAAATCCGTTCTTAGAGGATGTCTACGTCCTATAAGGAGCCTACCTGCCAAATTTCAAGTTTGTAGGTGTTATAGTCTCGGAGATTTCGTGATGAGTGACCTTTCGGTTTTATATATTATATATATATGTATATATAATATATAAAACCGAAAGGTCACTCATATATGTATAATAGAAAGGTCACTGACTCACTCATCACGAGAACTCAAAAACCGCTGGATGATCCATCCATCTAGGATGGACAAAGATAAAATTTAGCAGGGAGGTAGATTATAGTTAGTAGACTTCCGCTAAGAACCGATTTTGCGATATTCCACCGCTAAGGGGGTTTAATTGGGGTTGATAGTTTGTATGAGACATATACAGTAGCTATAAGTTCGCCTGATAGGTTATTTATACTGCAGCCTAAAAAAAACTAAAAATGTGGTGTATAGGGAGATTTTATAAAAATAACTATTAAATTATACTAAATTGTGTCTTTTCAAAAGTTACTCAGCGTGATAAGCATTTCAAGTGACTGAAATAAAAAAATAATTTGCGATAAACATCTTGATCGTAGTCGTAGTCGCGGGCAACAGTTGGTGTATTATAAAACAAAGTCCCCAAAAGTGTATGTGATCGATTCCCTCAAAATCTACTGAACGGCTAAGCCGATTTTGATCAGAGTTTCACTGGAAGTTTGCCTGGAAAACTTTGTGACACGCTGATTTCAACGCGGGCGAAGCCGCGGGCACAGCTAGTATATGTTATAATTTCTTCCTAAAACTATAATCACAATTGAAAAAAAAATTATACATTATTAATATGTGATATAATTTCTTCCTAAGACTATATAATTAATATTACCATAATTGATATGTGTCTGTCATTAAATTAATATCCTAAATTCCGTGCAATAAAAAGTCATTAACGTCGTAATACATTTTCTCTAACAGCCGATCAAATAATTTTCTCTGCATTGCAACTGTAAGGTCTTTTAAGGTATCAGGCAATGTGTTATAAATCTTTATAGCCATACAGTATACATTTTTTATTAAGAGTTAGTTTTTGAAATGGTACATATAACTTTTGTGGATGTCTTGTTTTTCGTGATATCATATCTGAATTAGTCTTGAAGAGATACAAATGCTTTTTACGAATACACAAAACTTCAAAGATGTACAGCGAAGGTAATGGTAGTATTTTCAACGATTTAAATAGTGGTTTACAACTGTCTAAATATCCGGCGCCATACATTGATCTTATACTTTTTTTTTTGTATTTTAAAAGCTCGATCAGCGTCTATAGAACTACCCCAGAAGATTAGGCTATATCTAAGTCTTGACGCCATATATCCATGATATGCCAATAGCCCTATCTCAGCAGTTGCTACTTGATATGTGCGCTTCAAAACATAGACAAATCTATCCAATTTATTGCACAATTTAATGATATGTTCTTTCCAGTTACAACACTTATCCAAAGTTATACCTAAAAATACAGCGGAATCCACGTTCTCAATGGGCGAGTTATTATAGTTAATGTCAATTTTCGAAACAGTACTATTAGTAGTTTGAAATTATATGAACTTCGTTTTGGTTAAATTTATTTTTAAGTTGTTTTGTGTAAGCCAGTCTACGATTTTTGTTAATGTTGAAGTAGCTTCAATTTTTGTGTCCTTCCTATTTTTGCTAATGGTTATTGTTGTATCATCGGCGAATAAAACAACGTTATATTTCGAAATGTCAGGCATGTCATTTATATATATAAGAAATAATAGGGATTCCAAGATACTGCCTTGAGGTACACCATATGCATTATGCTGGTAAGAAGACTGAAATACCGTTTTTTCTTTATTTACAATTTTTATAATTTCTACGCATAGTGTGCGATTGGATAAGTAATTTTTTAGCCATTCTAATGCCTCCCCACTGATGCCATATTTGTACATTTTTTCTAATAAAATTGGGTGAGAGACAAATTCAAATGCTTTAGTCATGTCCAAAAATATCGGTAACGGGTAGATTTGTTTATTTGGACATTCAGTGATTTTCTTTATTAGCGAAAAACATGCCCTTTTCTAAACCCAAATTGTGATCTTTTTTAATATATTAAATGTGCAAAGAAAGTTATATATTTTATTGTACATTACTTTTTCAAATATTTTTGAAAGTACTGGCAAAAGTGTTAATGGCCAGTAGTTTTCAACATTTTTAATATCATCTTTTTTATGTATGGGTTTCAATATTGATTTTTTTTAGGGCGATGGGAATTTTCCTTGTATAAATGAGTAATACCAATTTTAGTTAATTTATTATGCAATATGTCGTGACTGTTTTTGATTTTGAATTTGGATTTGAGTGTCCGTCACAGCCGAGAACAACAACAATAATCATCTAATATCAAGCTAATGTTACGTGAGTAGCTTCATTTTGATGAGACGCTCAAAAATTTCATAAAGAGGATTTCATAAGGAGATGAAATTATTGGAATAAATACACACACACATATCAGCCTATCGCAGTTCACCAATGGACATAGGCCTCCACAAGTTCGCGCCGAAAATGATGCGAACTCCTGTGTTTTTCCATCGTTCTTAGTGGAACTGTGTTATCCCTTAGTCGCCTCTTACGACACCCACGGGAAGAGAGGGGGTGGCTATATTCTTTGCTGCCGTAACCACACAGCCTTAACGTCTCATCTTAATTTATTCCGTTCTTTTTCTTTTTTTTTCATGTTTCTTACCAATTCTTTCTGCGAATTTTGATCTCTCTCTTGATGTCAAACTATTAGTGAATTTTAATTCATAACTTTCCTATTTTTGATACTTCACACTATTCAATATTTTTTTATTTACTTTCTATTTTTATGTTTCCTTTTTTTCTAGTCTTTTCGCATTTTATTCAAAATAATAATAGATATATAAGTCTCTGTTAATAACCCAATTAAATATCTCAATTAAGAACTTATTCTGTTTTTATCTCATAATTATGTCCATATTTATAAAAATTCCAAATAAAAAACGATGATTTGAAACAGGGATTCCAAAATTTTAATACAATTTTTATCTGGGCTATCTGGATTCCAGATAGATCTATCTTTCTCCAGGGACGCTGAGCTTTAGTTCAGAATTTATAGTCATACAAATGTAACGTACGAGTAGCTTATTACTGGAGAGACTCTAACAGTAACAAAAAATGCGATGAATCTCTAGTTTGCAGATGATACAAGAGAATATTGTTTTTTTTTTTTTATATTTTTTGCTCTTTGTAAATATATGTTAGCACGTCTTAAAAGCAATAAACTATTGTCGCAATAATAAAGTTTACTATAAACTGTTATTTTTTATACAAATACTTACTCTTGAAAGGAAGAAAGGAAATAAGACAAATGCACTTCTTAAAATATATTTTTTATTTTGCCTTCACAACGGTTCACAATTATTAATCTGAATATTTCATTGAGCTCCACGATTTCAGTTATGTTGATTAATTAAAACTAAGAGACGTTGAACGGATATCCGAGACTTTCTCTAACTTCCTTGCTTCCGAGTTTACCATTAGTGGGAAAAGTTTTGAGGAAAACAATATACTCAGCTGGTAAAGAACTTTCATAGGCTCCGATGATGATAACCTGATAATAAAAATATGTTTTGATTAAAAAAAAAATGAGCATCGGTACTTTCGTATGCCGTCGTCACCTGTACTTAAGGCTACATTTAAATACCTAATTTATAGTAAAGCTGTGTTTTTTGTATGTTTAAAAATAAACTTGTTGGTTATCCAATACATAAAAATAAAATAAAATCGTACGAGCAAGAGGAAACTGTTCTGTGCTGAAAATATTTAAGGGACTTCCCATTCAAAGTTCTAAGAGTTCTTTTTTAGTCAGTAATCGACCCTGTTGAAATTTTTGAGTTTTAATGTTCCAAGTAACTAAGTTGTTTTATGACTTCAAAAATTTAACTTGCTTAATAGTAGAAGATCCTTTTAATGATTTTCAGAAAGAATTTTTTAACAATTTTTTTTAAATAATTTTCACATATTAAACAGATGTGTCACGTTCGTCTCTAGTTCGGGTATTAGACCACAACTGTTGTAGGTTAAGATCCTAACTTTGCAAAATCTGTTCACAAGCAACAGTTTCCATGCTGTTAATAGCCATAACCATATTTTTGTAGCAGCCCAGCATGGTTGCAAAATAGGGGCATCGCACTCGATCGATTGATATATATTACTATATTATAGACATACGATGCGCTACGATATATCGTGTTCCTATTAAGATGTGTGTCAGATCATATCTCTATTTCTATGACACTACCTATCAAGACACGTAACTTTGAACATACAAAAATTACGAAAATAATCTCTGAAGGTTCCAAGAAATCGATATACATAATTATGTATGTACCTATATAGAAAATAGCAATATATCTAATATACGAGTACGCGTAGTCTTTGCCGACTATGCTTGAGTTTTCTTGATTGTAATGTTTCTTTTTTAAGGGAATCCCAATTAGTTTCAATCAAAAAAACAAATTTTCTAAATTCGCTCACTATTGGCGATCATACAAAAAATACGTACCTGCATGTAGGTATTCGATGGCTGTCTTTCCGGTGGTATTTCATAGCTTGGAACTTTTGTAGGATTTATTGTTTCTATGTAGGTTCGTGCAAGGTAGGCTTGTCCTCTAGATGTGAATACTGTCACGTTCTTAGCGTAGTAAAAATTTGTGTCGACGCCCTCCTGTCTGTTTGAAACAAATAAAATACTTAGTTTAAAAAAAAACTAAAAACCCGCTTTTATAAATAAACCAAACTAAAAAGCAGCAGCAGCGTGGCGGATTAAGCTCTGATCCTTCTCCTACATGTGGAAAGAGGCCTATGCCCAGCAGTGAGATATTACAGGCTAAAGCTACTATAGTTTTTGAATGTATTGCGAACAAATAGACAAATCGGTAGGGGACTATGGCTTGTGATATTTGACTAATTATATTTAATAATTATTTATCAGGTCCGTTTCTTATATGAACACCTCCTACAAAAATGTTTCTTACTCATTGCATTAGTTATTGCACGTGAAATTACAAGAATGAATCAAAATTAATTTAACCACATAAGTAGATAAACATCACTGAAGAAAGCATGAAATATTCTGCTCAAAATCTGGATCAGTCTGACATGGCGAAGTACATCGGTACTATCCTATATATATTTTTTTGTAGTAGATATGTTTACTATGTTTACTATTCTTAAAACTGAAAGCTCGGTAAAATTAGCATCTGTTATGAGTTACCTAATATTCTAATTTTAATGTTCAGTAAAATGTTTGTAACCAAAATAGTGTAGAAAAGGATATCATGCTTCTACCTTTGGAAGAAAACATTTCAATGAAGTTTTTTCTGTCATTGATTAGGAAATAAAACTTAGGTAATGGATACAAAATGTTTTAAATAATTGCCACAAAATAAAGGAAATGCGAAATTAACAGAAGTAAATTAAACCGATTGGATCCGTCCAAAAGCGTTTCAAAATATTGTAACTGAATACAACTTTACGGTAATTAGTGACAAGGATTATTCATTTCTGAAGTAAAACTTCTTTACGCACGCTTAACTTTTGAAATAAGCTGGTGAATGCATGACGAAAGCGTTACGAAATATGTGACCGGGCGAGGCGAACGGAAATTGAGAGGGAGATATAAGTTAGTGAAGATAGAAAGAGAGAAAGTTACGTTTCGTATATTACTGTAGGGGCAACTAAAGAAGTTTTACTTCAGTCGTGTGGTCAAATTCACACTTTTTTTTGAGATTATTTATTAATAAATTTTTTTATTTTTATTTCATTACGTATTTTTTTAACCGACTTCCAAAAAAGGAGGAGGTTCTCAATTCGACTGTATTTTTTTTTTTTTTTTTTAATGTACGTTACATCAGAACTTTTGACCGGGTAGACCGATTTCGACGAATTTTGTTTTAATCGAAAGGTGGTGTGTGCCAATTGGTCCCATTTAAATTCATTTGAGATCTAACAACTACTTTTCGAGTTATATCTAATAATGCGTTTTTACTTGACGCTTTTTTCGTCGACCTACGTTGTATTATACCGCATAACTTTCTACTGGATGTACCGATTTTGATAATTCTTTTTTTGTTGGAAAGGGGATATTCCTAGTTTGGTACCGTGATAAGGAAACCAGGATCTGATGATGGGATCTCAGAGAAATCGAGGGAAACTCTCGAAAATTCGTAATAACTTTTTACTGGGTGTACCGATTTTGATAATTTTTAATTTAATCGAAAGCTGATGTTTGTCATGTGGTCACATATAAATTTTATCGAGATCTGATAACTACTTTTTGAGTAATCATTGATAACGCGTAGTTGCTTGACTATTTTTTCGTCGATCTACGTTGTATTACTTGTCGATGTAATTGAAGTCGGTTTTTTTTTTCGTTTGCGAGCAAACACAATTATTTTAATGAAGATTTAATAACATAAATACATGATTATTTCAGTCTATTATATTACAATATTTGTTAAAAAAAATTACCGTTAACTTTATTAGTATTTTTCGTAACATAGTTGGAGACAAGGATCAAAATTAACATCGGTGTTGTAACGTATTATACAAGTGTTCGACTCGTAACTGCCTTCCTTTAAATGGAGGGTTCTATAACTAATCGCCTAATACTATTTTTCTTAGCTCTAAAAACGTCGATAAAGTTAAATATTAATACTAACTGCCGCATGCAACTAAAGAACAGCATATGGAAATGAATTCTTTTTCTCGAAGAATGTTTTTTAATATAAATTATAGCCGTGCCTACACGCTTATAAAAGGTATCATGCGGAACGAGTCAGTCAAAGTAGCTCGTCTATTTAAAAAAAAAAAGTCAAATTTAAAAATGAGCTAGGTTTTTTTTTCTACGCCGAACATTTATCCTTCCCCCACATTTGAAGGACCCCACATTTGAGAAGTTAGGAGTCGAACACCTTATAAAAACTAGCAATGTGTTTGTAGTTCGTTTTATTTATTATTAAACAGCTTTTTAACTGTTTGGTTTTCAGTTTGAATGATTTTTACTGTAAATTATTTGTATTTCTAGCCATATTAATTTCTGTCTAGTTTTTTTTTTGATAATTATTCGAACAATACCGACTTCAGGAGAATTATTTATTAAAAGAATAAAAATAACAAAGGAACTTTTATTTATATTACTTTCTAATAGGAACTTAATAATAAAAACCAGGAATTTCTTTTGAGAACAAGTACTTCAAAAAAATTTACACCATTAAACTAAACTCTTTCAAAAATTCAACGACTTTAGCCTTACATTTTGGCAAACCTGATATTATTGGCATTGGGTATGTTTCTTACTTATAAAAAGTAAGCTGTTGGTTGCTATACTATAGATAACATTTCAGGTATTTTTTACGATCGCATAAATAACATCTTCTCCTATAACCCCTATTCATTTTGGTGGCATTAGTAGCTATACTCTCTTCCCCTTAATTTAAAAAGACTAACTAATACTAACTTCATAGTTTTTGGTATATATGAAGGCATCTAATTTCTGTTATCAGTCATGAGGAAATAACGATTGCCAGAATAAATGTCGAACATATTATGCATTTTCTCTCATACGCTTCTTCTATGAGGTCTGGAAGGTTTGGGGGTTTTGAACAAGAATTGGGGGTCATTTTTGACCCCATGTGTATGCATACCTCCACTTCTAGGAATATTAGAGCAACACTCGTCTGTTACTGGCAGCACCCCACGATGTAGTGAGATTACATAAGAGGGGTAAGTATATTGGGGCCTTAGATCTCAGTTATTTATGAAAAATAGTTTCGTTGGGATAATTTTTGACACCTGACTCCAGTTAAGGGTTAAGTAACTGTCATACTTGTCTAAACTCTTCATATCAGCGTTGTCAAGTGTCCAGAGAGCACCCCACACGTGGCTATCGGGATCTTCCACGATAGTTGCTGCAGCGCCATTCCAAAAGGGCGAAAAAGTATTAAAATCCAACCTGTAACCCTACAAAATATAATTATTAAATACTTTCTTGAAATAATTTTAAAAATATTTTACATAGAGATTAAATTTAAGAAATTTTTAATACAAGTTTGACTTGTATTATTCACAACTGGTGAAACAGATCCATAGTGTATGTAGTAATTAGTGACAAAAAAGAAGAGATGACGCGTTAGTGCAACTATCACAGCGCTAGCTTATGGCCTGCTGGCGCGCTGTCATTGAAGCATTAAATATCCCATTTGCGTTGACCGTTGTGAGTTCAAACCCCGCACATAGCACATATTTGTATTAGCTATACAGGTGATTTTCGTAGTCTGGCAGTTTGTGTATTGTGTGTTTCGAAACCTCTGATACAGTAATAAATCCTTCTGGCAGTTGTTGAGTTTGAAGCGTTTATTTAAAAAAAAAAGAAAAATAAAAGCTACCGGGATATAACATAATTCCAAAATTACGATAATATTAAAATGATTAAATCTATAAATCTATACAAATAAATAAAATTGGAATGTCTGTTTGTAATATCTGTATCTCAAAATCTGGAGCAGCCCGACTGGGGTAGTACCTCGACCTTACAGAAGATCACAGCTAAATAATACTTTTTTTAAGTAGTGGTGTGGGGGGATTGGGGATTGGGTCGGCAACGCGCTTGCGATGCTTCTGGTGTTGAAGGCGCCTATAAGCTACGGTAATCTCTTACCATCAGGTGAGCCGTACGCTTGTTTGCCGACCTAGTGATATAAAAAAAAAAAACGGTACATATACCAAAATAACATTTTTTATATTTTTTGTCTGTCTGTGTGTTCCAGCTAATCTCTGAAACGGCTGGACCGATTTTGACGGGACTTTTACTGGCAGATAGCTGATGTTATAAGGAGTAACTTAGGCTACTTTTATTTTAAATTTTTATTTTATTTTATAACTGCGAACTGTACAATAACTATTTTATTAAATTCGACGCGGACGAAGTTGCGGGCACAGCTAGTGTAGGAAAAAGACCGAAAACTTCAGATCGACACTTGTACAATATAAGAAACTAAAAAAAATATTTATAAAATATAATTATACTGTTAATTTTTCATGTTCTTTTTTTGAAATTTATATTCCTCAGCTTTAAATAAGATTTTTTTTTTAAACTGATAAAGAAAATTATACTTAACTCGTAACCAAACATTTTATGCTTTCTTATTACTATCCCGTTGGCAGTTTGTAGTGACCCTGCTTTCTGCTCCAAGGGTTGTGGGTTCGATTCCTACCCCAAGTCTGAGTGTAATATATATGTACTAGCTGTGCCCGCGGCTTCGCCCGCGTTTAAATCAGTGTGTCACAAAGTTTTCCCGGCAAACTTCCAGTAAAACTCTCATCAAAATCGGCTTAGCCGTTCCGTAAACCTTCCTCTTGAAGCCCTCTCTCCATTAGTGAAACCGCATGAAAATGCGTTCAGTAGGTTTTGAGGAAATCGATCACATACACTTTTGGGGACTTTGTTTTATAATACACTAACTGTTGCCCGCGACTACGTCCACGTGAGGCGCGCGTTGCGTCATACAAAATGGTTCATTAAATTTGTCAGAATTGTGGTATGAAATAATGTAGTCATAATATAGTATTGTAGTGTAAATATATTAATTTTTTTTTTTTTTTTTTAATATTTACACAATACACACACGGTCGTCTGTTCCTAAAGTAAGCAACTTAATGCTTGTGTTATAGGTAACAGCCGACTGGTATATAGCTACATATTTCTTTTACCGATAAATATACTTATATATAATACATATATAAATATATAAATAAATATTTATATTACACCCAGACTCCGGGTGGGAATCGAACCCACAACCCTCGGAGCAGAAAGCAGGGTCACTACAAACTGCGCCAACGGGCTAGTCAATATTTAAAATATACTGCATGTATTTAGTTTTTAATATGGTTCTACGTAAATATATGTTACGGAATAGCGTAACGCACGCGCCTCAGTGACTCCGTGACGACAGGGGTAAATAAAAAAGTATTCTAGTAACGTAAAGGTTAGATATTGTAAAAAATATATTTTTTTTGTACTACTTATCAGTGATCTATATATATTTCTTGAACACATAGGGTTGCAAACGCGGTAATAATCCTTTAAACCGATCTTGCTTTATATGTTTCATACAAACTATCAACCCCAATTAAACCCCATTAGCGGTAGAATATCGCAAAACCCGTTCTTAGTGGACGTCTACTAACTATAATCTACCTCCCTGCCAAATTTCATCTTTGTCCATCCTGGATGGATGGACCATCCAGAAGTTTTTAAGTTCTCGTGATGAGTGAGTGACCTTTCTCTTTTATATATATATATATATATATATATATATATATATATATATATATATATATATATATATATAGATTACGATGCATTATTTGGACACCTTCTCACCATCTATAGAGCATACATTTTAAATTTCAAGTCTCTTGCTTCAAAAACATAGGACTTTCATACAAACTTCTTACCCCTGTTTTACCCCTTTAGAGGTCGTGTTTCGTAAAATCCGTTCTCAACGAACGCTTACGCCCTATAAGAAACCTACCTGCCGAATTTCAAGTTTGTAGCTGTTATAGTTTCGGAGATTTCGTGATGAGTGAGTAAACCTACCATCCCCCGTTTTAACCCCAAAAGCGAGTTGATTTCTAAAGATACATTATTTGGACACCTTCTCACCATCTATAGAGCATACATTTTAAATTTCAAGTCTCTTGCTTCAAAAACATAGGACTTTCATACAAACTTCCTACCCCTGTTTTACCCCTTTAGGGGTCGTGTTTCGTAAAATCCGTTCTCAGCGAATGCTTACGCCCTATAAGAAACCTACCTGCCAAATTTCAAGTTTGTAGCTGTTATAGTTTCGGAGATTTCGTAATGAGTGAGTCAATCTACCATCCCCCGTTTTAACTCCAAAAGGGACTTGATTTCTAAAGATACATTATTTGGACACCTTCTCACCATCTATAGAGCATACATTTTAAATTTCAAGTCTCTTACTTCAAAAACATAGGACTTTCATACAAACTTCCAACCCCCGTTATACCCCCTTAGGGGTCGAGTTTTGTAAAACCCGTTCTTAAAGAATGTCTACGCCCTCTAAGGAGCCTATCTGCCAAATCTCAAGTTTGTAGGTGTTATAGTTTCGGAGATTTCGTGATGAGTGAGTAAACCTACCATCCCCCGTTTTAACCCCAAAAGCGAGTTGATTTCTAAAGATTCATTATATGGACACCTTCTCATCATCTATAAGGTATACATTTTAAATTTCAAGTCTCTTACTTCAAAAACATGAGGCTTTCACACAAACTTCCAAGCCCGTTTCACCCCATTAAGGGTCGAATTTCGTAAAATTCGTTCTTAGCGGATGTCTACGCCCTATAAGGAGCCGTTCTGCTAAATTTCAAGTTTGTAGCTGTTATAGTTTCGGAGATTTCGTGATCAGTGAGCCAACCTACTATCCCCCGTTTTAACCCCAAAAAGGGGTTGATTTCTAAAGATACATTATTTGGACACCTTTTCACCATCTATAGAGCTTACATTTTAAATTTCAAGTCTCTTACTTTAAAAACATAGGACTTTCATACAAACTTCCAACAACCCGTTTTACCCCCTTAGGGGTCGTTTCTCATAAAATCCGTTCTTAGCGGATGCCTACGTCTTATAAGGAGCCTACCTGCCAAATTTCAAGTTTTTAGGTGTTTTAGTTTTGGAGATTTCGTGATGAGTGACCTTTCGCGTTTATATATATTATAGATTATTTATAAGTATGTTTATCGAAAAAAAAAATGTAGCTATACCAGTCTGCTGTTACCTATAACACAAGCATTAAGTTGCTTACTTTAGGAACAGACGACCGTGTGTGTATTGTGTAGATATTTATTTATATTTATTTATTTATTGTGTTTCTTGTTTGCAATTGTAGCTTATAAAACAAGTTCCTTTACCAATTCTAATACGAGTAGAAACAAGTTAGTGCTTACCGATAAGTTGTCAAAATAAACATTCATTTTTCATTTGAGTGTAAATTTTTACGTAGCAAAGTTTATATAAAACAGAAATACTTTTGGAGTTCAACTTATGCAGTCGTCAGTTATCAAACTATATGCTAATGTTAATTCCATACTCAATTAAAATTTAGATATTAATTATTACTATTGTAATCAAGATTGGCTAGTAATGTAAGATTAAAACTAAAGAAAGTATCTTTTTGTTTTGAAATACTCTGTTAAACTGATTTCGTTTGTTTTAGAAATTCTATAACATCGTAACATGAGATACGAGTATGTTTGTTTAACCTTAATTTAAAGTTTTATTAGATACTGTTTGCTTAATCACATCAAAAAGACAAAATAATTGAGTGGCGTGTAAAATAATACAGTTTGATAAAGTTTAATTTTCTCCTATGATTATATTTTCTGAAATAATATCAGATATATGGATGTTGCACATTACATGCGATAAAAAAATTATTGCAACTTACTGACAGCTTAGCTGGCGCGAAGAAGGTTGCCGTTGGATTATTTATGTGTATTCTTTTACTTAAAAGGTTACTACCATAGCCAAAATACAGGAATTTGTCTTTATTATCCCATATTTCTACACTATAGCATTGACACACAACAAAACATAATACAGTAAAGTGCGATAAAGACATTGTGTAATTGGTCTATATTTCACGTGCGGTATGCCTCAAACCAAACTACTATTTAAATTATAAACCGTCATGCATTTATATATGTAGGTATCTACAATTAGTAGCAAACTTGAACTCCATGAGGACGGGGTTATCAATTCGACTAACGATGTGCACCTAAACGATAAAAAAGATTCAATGCGGTACAAAGTAGTCCAATATAACGAGTTTTTTTTACTAAAAAAACCCTTATATAATTCTTTGTATTTAATAAAGAAAAAATATCTTCCGAAAAGTAAAAAATTAGAAAACGATGATTATATATTTATATTTATATTGACCTACCCTCTACTACACATAATTCACATTAGAATGATTCAAACGAATATTTTTTACTTCCAATTAAGTAGTATAAGTTAATTGAAATCAGTTCAACACTTCGTTTGGTAGTTTTAGTGGTAACATGAAAAATTTATCCTTGACAAAGCAATTATTTATTCAGTTATTTAATTTTTACTAGTCGGTCTATTCTGTCACATATAATTTTATATTTGGGTTACCAGGTTTATATAATTCTTGTATGGAAAAGTTAAATATTATCGAATGACGTCTAATTTTCTTACATCATACGTACATAGTCGATATTTCGTTTATGTTTTTCTTTTTTACTATACTATGTAAAGTATACATTACGTAAAAATAAAATATTTAATACGCTGGTACTTATGTCTACTTGAAACACAAGTGAAACAGATCGTACCTACCTATTCTGTACGTAAACGATATTTTGAAAAGGTTTTGGAGGGCAATCTATAATTGCTAATAAAGACTGGAAATTAATAATACATCCTGTATTTTAACAAAATTATAACTGAAAAGTATTTCAAGTTTACCTTCTTACTTTCCCTGAATTCAACTTTTTTACCTTTTTTATCACACAACAAAATCCACACGGACTCGTATAGCAACGGTAACCGAAGGCCCTAAAAATAATAAAAATGTTTACTATTTCTTTAGAGTCCCCTAACTACTTGCTGCAACTCTTTGCACAAAAACGGTTTTTCAAGTAAACACCTCAATATTATGTGCTTTGAGACGCAGCTTAAGTATCAACTTTTACCCAAAGTCATTCCAATCCGTAAAATTTTGCGTTATTAATTATTTTTTCAGACTATTCCTCTGCTTAGAACAGATCCTCTGTAACTTTTACCATATCAAGTGTATTTTCGCTACAAATGTTCTACATCTACCGAAAATGGACCTTATAAAAAGTGCACAAAATAGATCATAGGTTAAGCTGGTTAAAATAATTGATATGCCCGTGATAGACGAATCAACAGCAATTAAAATTTTAAAAAAAGCTACGTTAAAGTTACCTAATTATAATTTAATAGGAAAGTTACTCTCAAATGTATATTTTTTTATAACAAATTTCTTCTAAGTAATGTATCTATATTTCAACGCTCCGAGACTACTCTTTCAACTTACTAAGATGAGAGTTGAAACAAAGTCAATAGTTTTTTTCAATTTGACTTTTTATAGGTACAAATTAAACAAGGTTTCATGTAGTATACAACACGTTACATGTTATCGTTTAATTTTCAAGTTATGGGTCTTAATGTCAAAACTGTTTCAACTATCCTCATTCCTCTGTCTTGCTTATATTGTAATTACTATGAAGAGCATAAAATAATTATAAACAAAAACGCGTTCTATTCAATATTTCAGCGTTTATTGATTTCTAAGCCATGTAATTCGTAAGCAGACAACGTGGGAATGCAACACGAAGCATTCCAAATGCGGCAAGCAGTCATGTTTGTTTGCGATGCTAACCCGATTACGCCCAATCAGCAACGTCGCCGCCCTAATTGGGCGCTCCTGATGCGAGGGCGGGCTTTTTTAACAGCTTGCGCAAACAAGCTCCCTGTCGCCGCGGCCCCGAACAAAGCGCTTGAAAATCAGGATGACGCGCGACGCGTTATAAATAAATTAATTTAAAAAAAGAAAACATAAATCAACTGCTATTCTTCTAATTATTATTTTTTTCAAAATATATATGTGAATGTCTTTTTTTTAATAAAAATATATCAAATTCTAATAGAGAAAGATTTTTTATGACATACTTTGTAATGTTTTTCGGACCATTTTTTGTAATTTAGCTAAGACGAGACAAATCCGTTTAAAAACACGAAAATTAAGGTAAATAAACAGACTTTCTATTATTTAATTGCTTAAGATATCAATAATAAAATTGTATTATATGATCTAAAAAGTAAAGCTAAATAAGATATTGTTATATAGAAAATTAATGATAACCATTTACACATGTGTACACGTATACATATGTGCTATAGCAGATTTCCTCACTTGTGCCCATACCTACCAGGTCACCTATCTTTTTTTACCCTAAAGGGTGAAATTAAGAAAAATCTTGAATATGTGTTTTTTGCTATAACTTAACATAAATAGTAACTTTAAAATTAATTTGTCAATCAACAATTAGTTTTTCCTCCAAGTATGAACAAAAAAGGAGGAGGTTCTCAATTCGACTGTATTTTTTTTTATGTATGTTACATCAGAACTTTTGACCGGGTGGACCGATTTCGACAAAAAAATTTTTAATCGAAAGGTGGTGTGTGTCAATTGGTCCCATTAAATTTATTTGAGATCTAACAACTACTTTTTGAGTTATATCTAATAATGCGTTTTTACTTGACGCTTTTTTCGTCGACTTACGTTGTATTATACCGCATAACTTTCTACTGGATGTTTTGATAATTCTTTTTTTGTTAGAAAGGAGATATCCCTAGTTTAGTACCATGATAAGGAAACCAGGATCTGATGATGGGATCCCAGAGAAATCGAGGGAATCTCTCGAAAATCCTTAACCTCCTATCCTTTCCTTTTAAATCCTTAACTTTTTACTGGGTGTATCGATTTTGATAATTTTCAATTTAATCGATAGCTGATGTTTATCTTCTGGTCACATATAAATTTTATCGAGATCTGATTACTACTTTTTGAGTAATCTCTGATAACGCGTAGTTACTTGAATATTTTTTCGTCGATCTACGTTGTATTACTCTACGTTGTATTACTCTTCGATGTAATTGAAGTCGGTTTTTTTTTCGTTTGCGAGCAAACACAATTATTTCAAACTAAAATGACAGGGCTACATATATAATGTTTTCCTATTTAATTTTTTCGGGGTATGAATTCGAAATTTTCTTAAATAGGTAACACACTTCTTACGTGACACAGTTACGGTACGGTATAAAATCAATATCCTTTCGAATTTTCAATTTTCTATCATTAGTGGTTTATACTGGGTTTGATATGTCAGTTGCTATATTGTTTTATAAAAATATATCTATATTGTATAGATTTGAATCATCTAAAGTTATAAATTTAGATGCTTAAAGAATTAAAAAAACGAGTGTGCTTTAGACCACACGACTGAAGTAAAACTTACGAAATGTACCTAATTCTCCCTCTCTCTCTTCACTGACATATCTCCCTCTTAACTTCCGTTCGCGTCACCCGATCACACTTTTCGTAACGCTCTTGTCACGCATTCGCCAGTTTACTCCCCAAGGATGATAAAGAAGTTTTGCTTCAAAAATACATGCATCTAAACAAAAAAAACGAGTGTGCTTTAGACCACACGACTGAAGTAAAACTTACGAAACGTAACTCTCTCTTTCTTATTCTTCGCCATTTAACGTCAGTAAACCTAACGCAATCATAGTATGCGAAGCCGATATTATTTACTAGGTTTCTTTTTTCCTATATCAGACATTAGTAGTTGCCGTATAAATAAATAAAAACAACAAAATTACTTTCTGTTTATAAACTTACTAGTAGTTTCTGAGATTAGCGCGTTCAAACAAACAAACAAACAAATAAACTCTTCAGCTTTATAATATTAGTTTAGATAACAACTTAAGCACTTACCTTATTTATTTCGTTATAAGTTGGAATAAAAAAGTATATTGTAAATTTATTCAGTTACTTTAAAATAATTTATTACCTACTTAAAAAAAGAAAATCAAAGATGCAATATAATTTCATGGTCATAAAATATAAGGAAACTAAATGTTTGACTAAATTATATAATTAATATAATTACTAATACATATATCTATGAATAAGGTATCGATTTTTAATTAAGTAAGTATACGTAATAACTATCTAAACACGATATTAACGTTTTTAATATTTACAATTCTTAATCTTGTAATAAGATTAAACAATGTGTATGTTATGAAGATTAAAATATTACAGTTAGTATGTATATAATAATATTACAATACAATAAAGATAATATTAAAAATTATAATGAGATCATCACCTCCCTTTCCGAATACTCATTCAGTATCACAGTTACTTCATTTACAAATACATTTTTGTATTAATTTTACTCTTTGGTCGAATTGTTCGCTTTAAACCGTCTTAAAATTCACATAAATACATTTCCCAAGAATGGAATATCAATATAATAATAATTTTTAATAACATCATTCAATTATAGACAAAAAAAAACATCGTGTATACAATCAAATAGTTTGTCAAACTTTACATGTTATACGTCAAAAATTATGTTGGAAATGTTCGGTGGTGTCAATCACATTTCGTTACAAAACAAATATTGCATATATAATTATTTTGTTCGGCAACATATTGATTGTCGTTTCTGTTTAGCAAAAAAATATTTATCATTAGTATAATGGTGTAAGTAGTCGCTTTACAGTTTGTCAATAAAATTTGATCGTTTACAGTGGTAAAAAGAATTTGAAAATTTAGTGTTTTTTTTTTAATTTCTTTTTAGAATATCTTTGTATTTAGCCTTGAATGATAGGCTACGTGTCGGCGGGCGCTGAAGCGGACGAAGGTGCGGAAGCGGTTGCAGGCGGAGATGGCGCGCTCGCGGCCGCTAACGCCGCCGCGTGTCGACGGGCCTTCAACCGCAGGTCCGCGATGGAAGATGACCGGCAGCGCGCCGCCAACGCAGCCAGGCCAGCGTACGGAGGACACAGGGCAGCTGCAGCGGCCGCCGCTGCACTTGCATACTAATATACACATACCTTAGAGTATACATTACAGTGTAATGTATACTCTAAGACAAATACATTGTTAAATATTTCATTATACGTTTCAGTGGCGTAGCGTGGTTGTCGGCCGCCCGAGGCGAAAGAAATTTTTGCCGCCCTCTTATTTTGATATTTCAATTTAATGTATACTATACATTACATACAATATAATAGAGAACTTTTCGGCAAAAACAGTCATCATTATTTTGCACTGTACAGGTTATTTATTTTTTATTTTTTTTTATAAGAATGGGAGCAAACGAGCAGACGAAGCCATCTGATGTTAAACGGCTACCGTCGCCCATGGACATCTGCAACACAAGAGGAATTGCAGGTGGTTATATCTATACATCTATACAAATAAAAAAATGGAGTGTCTGTTTGTAATATTCAAATAACCGCTTTTTACTAAATGCACCTGGATGAATATACGGTACATATACCAATAACCGCTTTTTAATGCACCTGGATGAATACACGGTACATATACCAAAATAATATTTTTAAAAAATTTTATCTGTCTGTCTGTGTCTGTTTGTTCTGGCTAATCTCTGAAACGGCTGGACCGATTTTGACGGACCTTCACTGGCAGATAGCTGATGTAATAAAGAGTAAGTTAGGCTACTTTTATTTTAGACATTTATTTAATTTTATAACTGTGAACTGAACAAAAACTTTTTTTTAATTCCACTCGGTTTTAAATAAAAAAATTCTCCTCAGACGCATAGGCCAATCAAGTAAAAGAGAGATAGATGCGGTGCAAGCGTGCAATGAGCGTAACGCTAAAATGAGTCATCCTTTTTCGTGCATGCCGCCGGCGTTCATCGATTGACGTTGTCCCGTCAAAAAATATTTTAGGTGTTATACCGGCTTTTTAAGCGGCGCGCCTATACCGTAACGACCTCGCGGAGCACTATTTTCAGAGTTAAAAAAAATTATAAATAATAGAGATAGAGTTCCGGGGGGCAACATTTTTTTATTGAAAATTTCCTCTTTTTCAGGATCTTTATTCAAATTTCCTAGAATATCATTATTTTAGAAATTATTAACGAAAAACTAAATACCTTTTTTATCTTATTTTGTTACTAACAATCGCAATTTTTTATGTGCTAGTATAGTTAACCCTTAAAAACAGTTTTCTAGACATTATTCCGAATTGAATGAGCTATCACACATATTTTTAGGAGCTCTATTTCTATTTAACACATTTTTGAACTTGTTGACTAGACTATTTGTACGAAACCCTGGGTACGCGAGTCTAAAACTCGCACATAGGTGGTTTTTTTATTTTAATAAATTAAAGTTTGAACAACACATCAGACAGTCCAATAGACAATTACATAAATATAATATTTAATACTCATACAGTCGAAAAATTCAAATTTTCACAAATTTGTTGATTTATTTCACAATCAATATACGTACTTATTTGAACAAAAATCACAATCTGGAAAACATAACATAATTAAGATACAAGACGATGTGAAATGGACAACTGACGATAAATCAATAATTTTCAACCTTTTTCAAAGAATCGCGTACTTCCCCGTACCTTAAAGGGACTTCCCCGTACGTGAAATAAACTATACTAAACTTAAAATGTATAAAAGATATAAGGGAGAGCTATCTTTTAACTTCGTCAGTATATTCATAACACTATTCTGAATTTAGAACTAGTGGAATTTCTTGTCAGAAAATTTCGAAATTTTTCAATTTTTTTGGTAGGTTTATTTTTGGCTTGTCGCTTTTTTATGTGGTAGAGGCTAGAATAAGTGCAATAGAAGTATGGCCTAGGTAAACATAATCCTGAACAACTTCGAGAAGGGCACCATCGACCTATACCAATCTCGGTATGACTCGGTAAACATAACTTTCGTTTTGTCTTGTTTTTTTTTTGTTCTGAAGTAACATACATAAAAAAAATACAATCGAATTGAGAACCTCCTCCTTTTTTGAAGTCGGTTAAAAAACTTCCAGATCTTTTTCTCTATGGTTTTGCGATAAAAAATTCTTGTTGTTTGATACTCAGAATAATGGTCCGAATTAATGGTTTCAATTAAAGGATAGCTGTCCCTTACATCTTGTAAGTAATAGAAGTCATTCTCGCTGATTATCAAGTAAAGACGTTGCCAGTCGCTACAAAATATCATTCAAAGAAAAGGGATTCCCCGACTTCGCCACAAAATAAGTAAGTAAAAATTCCGTGCTCCTTTCAATCGGTTCGAATTTGTAGTTGCAATAAAAATAATATAACATGGTTCAAATATTTACAAAATATTTTTATTATTTAAGTATTGTTAAATTTTGACGTCCCCTAAAAAGTGCCGACCGGTGCCGGCCGCCCCTGCCGCCCCTGCCTACTACGCTACGCCACTGATACGTTTCGACAACGCACTAGCGTATCAGTCGCAGCACTGGCTATTGCGCTTACGATCGTGGATTCGATCCCCACTCACGTCAAACAATTGTATTTGCCATGTAGATGCCTGGGCGTTGGTGCTTCGGTTTTGTGTATTTCCGGACCCTCGACACAGGAGAAAATTCTACTGTGTATCGTTGAGCCATTAAGCACACAAAAACTATAAACACGACACAAGAGTAAACAAACCTGATGTGCGGCAGCAGATAATAAAGCAGAATCGAAAGGAGCAAAAGCGGTGGCGGGCGGGTGAGGCGCGAGTGGCAGCGGCGGCGGTGGAGGAGCGCGCGGTGCCGTGCTCGCCAGCCGCGGCACTGACACGTAGGGCGCCACGCGACACGGCTCCAGCGGCGTACCCCCGCCGCCCACCAGCAGCCCTGGTAACGATTAAACTTTCTATTTTTTTAAGCATTTAGTAAGACGTATTTCAACTTTTGATATGTTCTAACATTAGGTATATATAGATAGAAAAATCGCATCTGCTTAATTCTAAGTTATTTTAAATAAATCCTACAGATGTAGAGAAAAAAAAAAACAATAATATTCGCAAATCTTTTCACAGATTTAAAGGTCACAACAGAATTATTTCATTGTGAAAATATTCTTACGTCAATATCTCAGGAACTGCAGGGCTATTCTGTAAATAACAATTTCGATATCGAGCTTCACCTGAGTGACAGCGCTCACTTCGAAAGCGAACCCACTTCACCTTGGTTTGGAATTCTGTAAACATTCCGTACGCACAAGCGATGTGAAGTGAGTGTCGAATCGAAGAGCGACAATTTAGAGCTGTGTATATTTTATCGATATTCTTTTCTTATGACTTTGTTTTAGAATATGTGCATGAAGTCAAGTGTCGAATCAAGTCTCGAATTGTGATGTGTGAAGCGGTAAATCCCCTTACAGAATACCGAATTCATACTACAGGGTTCAACTCGTCGCCGCACTCACAAGTGTGGCGCTACGGGACTGTCGAGTTTTAAGGACGCTATCACATTTTTAACTCGCTCAAGTTTAGGTATTTAAATCGCAACACAATAACATTACACGTACGCACACATTGATACCGCTTTCTGCTAGATTTTGTACCGAAGTAACTAATCTTGGTACTTGAAAGTATTAATTTTTAATTTTACTGGTATTGATTAGTAAATTTAGTTGTAAGTTTAAAGTCGAACTTGGTAACTGTTACTAAGTTACTGTTACCTACTATTACGGAACCTCTCCCTACTTTATGACGATGTCTTAAGGCGTCAGGGTATCTACTACTCGTTCGTCGTACTATACAATAAAATATAATAGATAATAATACGCTTATTTTTATAATTCAAAATCACATACAATTTTAAGTTATATTATTATAGTTTTAACATTATAATAATATAAACATAACATATTTTACGTAAACAATCTATACAAATAAATAAAATTGGAGTGTCCTTTTGTTATATTAAAATACTGCTTTTTACTAAATGCATACGGATGTATACACGGTCCATATACCAAAATAACATTTTTCCAATTTTTGTCTGTCTGTCTGTCTGTGTCTTCCGGCTAATCTCTGAAACGGGTGGACCGATTTTGACGGTACTTTCACTGGGATATACCTTATGCAATAAGGAGTAACTTAGGCTACTTTTATTTTAGAAATTTATTTATTTTATAACTCTGCAAACGGAACAATGATGATGATGATGAATGTAAATTTAAAATAAAATAATTTTTAACAAAAAAAAAGACTTCAAACAGGAAACTAAAAAGTGAAAAATAAATTTACTTAGTAAAAAGTAATTCGTATTTTGATTTAGTTAATCAGAAATGATTTAATAAATATTTTATAATTTTGAAGTTAGTGCCAAGTAAAAAAATAACTACTCTAGTATCTACTCGTAAGTTGTATTCAGTTTTCTTTCATAATTTGTTTCATTGACTATAAATTAGTTTGAATACTGTTATTATTCTGTTATTGTTTTGATATATTTAATAATATTTTTTGTACTTGTTTTTTGTGTGTGTTGTTTGTATTTGTTATTGTAGTCAGGTTGTTGTAGTATTTACTTGGCACCGACTTCAATATTATGAAATATTACAATACACAAGCACAAACACCCAGATCATGAGAAACATCTTATATGGCCAATACAAATGTCTGTCCTGCGCGAAGATTGAACCCACTAACGCCAGCGCAACAGCCAGTGCTGTGACCGCTGCGCTAACGCGTCGATATACTATGAGTAAAGTTCGCTATCAGGTGTACGTAATAACAACGTATTTATTATTATTATTATTATTATTATTAAAACAACCGGGACTGACAGCCTAGCGTGTTCTCTGAGGCTAGGTTGGTTGGGAGAACCACAAGGATTAACAACTAGACCAAAAATAAATATTAGTATAAACATAAATATCTACTCCGAGCGGGAATTGAACCCGCGACCGTCGGTTCCCTTTATTATCTTTCGTCTCCATCATCAGACTGTAATGGCACTTGTAACTCATATAGGTGCAAAGTTCTCATCGATAGAAACGAATTAAGTTCAAACACCAGGTAATTGCTATAAATTGTTGAAGAGTCCCCTCGACTATCTTTCTTCTCCATCATCAGATCGACTCCAGACCTTTATTAAATAGTAGTGCTTTATAGTACTTAATGAAAACATGATTAAATTTACTAGTCACTCGTACGATTTTTGAAAATTTTCCTCGATTTCTCTAGGATCCCATCATCAGATCCTAGTTTCCTTATCGTAGTACCAAACTAGGGATATCTCCTTTCCAACAAAAAAAGAATTATCAAAATCGGTTCATAAACGAAAAAGTTATCTCCGAACATACATTAAAAAAAATATATATATACGGTCGAATTGAGTAACCTCCTCCTTTTTTTGAAATCGGTTGAAAAGAAGACAAATTGCGAAGATTACTTATTATTATTGATTATTATATATAAACCAGATGCATAGCAAAGACAATCGATTGTGAAGTATCAATTTCGTCCAAGCACAGTACACACAAGGAACTCATTTTTTACGTAATTATTACTTGCGCTGAAGCGATACAGCCGTGCTTCCATGAGCGCGTTTCGGCGCGGAATGACGAACGACGATGGTTCACTTGTAAAAAATGTATGAAGAAATTTGAGAGCATTTCTTATTTTTCTCATAAATGGAAATATTATTTATTTTTATATAAAATATCTAGCGCTACGCATAGAGGACTAAATAAGCAACAATTTCTTAGTGTAGTTATTTTTCTTAGTGCAGTGTATTTAGATATAATGGTTCCTATTCAGACCCGTCTTTTTTTAATTTTTTGCGATTTCTGTGATGGTTAAACTGTATTTGTGTGAAAAGTTTGTATGGGGCTATAGAATTTTTATGGTCTCACTCGGAGATGAATATATTATCTTTCATTTGAAACCAAAATATCCTCTCAGGGTGACTCCTAATTAATTAAAATGGTACGTGAAAAACACTGATATTTGTGGAAAAATGTGATAGCGTCCTTAATGAATACGAATTTGATATCTCACCGCGGATTCCGCTGTCGAGACACGAAAGTGTTCTTACAGAATAGCACTACTGGATTACGTTTATAATACGAATGAAATCTACATTTTTGACTTCAAATTTTCTGTTAAATAAGTGTAAAATAAAGTTGGAAGACAAAAAAAAAGCTACTAATATTGTGTATATTATCTTTATAACAAATGATTGAAAAAACAATGATTGAAACGAAAAAACGCCGACTTCAATTACATCGACACAATCGATTAACAACGTAGGTAGACGAAAACATAGTCAAGTAAATATGCGTTATATTAAAGATTACTCAAAACGTTGTAATCAGATCTCGATGAAATTAAAATGTGACCACATGATAAACATCAGCTTTCGACTAAATTAAATATCATCTAATCGGTACACCCAGTAAAAAGTTCTGCCGTATAATACAACGCAGGTCGACGAAAAATTGTCAAGTAAAAACGCATTATTAGATATAGCTCGAAAAGTAGTTGTTAGATCTCAAATAAATTTAAATGGTACCTAATGACACGTACCACCTTTCGGTTAATTCTTTTGTTATCGAAATCGGTCAACCCAGTCAAAAGTTCTGAAGTAATATAAATAAAAAAAATACAATCGAATTGAGAACCTCGTCCTTTTTGGAAGTCGGTTAAAAACCCTATTGTGACTAACTCAGCTACAACTTTTAAATAATTAGAAACAAATCAATTCGCCTTAGCGACTGCGCATTGATCTGACTCGATTGTCAGAGACAAATGAGCGAACCACCGCGCCTCGCAAATCCGCCGAGATCCGTTCCCGAACTCCACTTAATTAAATTGATATTTAAGTAAAGCATAATTTGCTCGTAAATTAAGTGAGATTCGTTGTTTATAGCCCGCTCCGGGCGAAGTGCGCAATTAATAAATTAACAAAGATCTACCCGACTTAAGGTGTTCGGCGGATCTTTAGCAAAATTTTATTCATTATCTTAATTTTGTGTTCATTTAGAAATCCTGCTATTGATAAATTGATAATAATCAAAACAATTCAAATAAATTATCAAGTTCTAATTAAGTACTCGTAATAATAAATTGATTTAATATTATTTAAAGACAACCTTTAAACATAGTAAGTAGTTGATCGGACAGGTTAAGCTAATTTAGTACCTACTGTCAAAGTCTGAAAAACGTTATTTTAACAGTAGTCCGATGAACACAATGCTTGATGAGACGTCATATCGTAGACTTTATAGCGTTAGACGAGAATAAATTGTAAGAAAATTTATTAAGTTTGTATATATTCGTCAACTGGTATTATTACCTATGTACAAAAAATGGAGATTACATGAACTTTCTGTCTCTGTTCATACTTATAATAAAAAAACCTAAATTAGAGTATTAATAATTCAGTAAAAATATTTATCCGACATTCAGAAAAGACTTTTTAAGACTCTCTGGCACTCTATTTCCTTGTAAACTCTACGTTTATCTCAATAATCATAAGCGTATGTAAGTTCAAATGTGTATGCAGAGGGTTGGTTCGACACTGCGTGTAAATCAGGCAGGCTCCGGTCGCCCGTCGACATTATCAAAATAGATGCCCTCTGCGCGTATGAGTTATTTCCATATTTGACACTGAATTACTTTCGAGAAGTGCCGACATAAATACGAGCGGGTGAGTCCGGCACCCCCACGCCGCTCTCGCCCTTCGCCCCTGCGACCGCCGTGCATTTATTTGATTAACTCTGAGTTGTTTAATTTAATCGAATTATAAGGTAAGCTGGCGCGGGGTCTTCCCGCTCTTGCTTATTTTAAAGCGTTCGGAACATCTTTACAGCGGTTTCTACGTAATAAAACATCGCCACCCTCTCAGAGTGCAAATAACTTTACAATTTCATGAACAAGGGAACAATTAGGCGTCGATGTATTTTTTTCTTTTTGAATTTTACGGCGCTTGTTATTGTTTTTACAACGGGTGGCGCTCGGCCGAGATTCATACCTTCGTTAAAAATGAATTCTTAATTTTATATAGATTTACTACGGTCGCTTCGTGATTTGTAAGGTGTCTGACAAAAAAAATTATATTGCATTAATGCATTTATTTTTGTATATTTATACGTATTTTTGATTATACCACACGAAGTAGGTATGTGAAATGTTTTCTTATCGTTAGACATCTATCTCCTTTGTATCGTTAGTCATTAAAACAAATCGATCATCAGCTATTTAGATAGGAAATATTATATATGGAATAAAAATAACATAAACATTAGGACACTTCATACAATACACACTTTATAATTTAAAACATATCTCGCGAAACCGCGAGCATGACCATGAATCAATAAAAACATTTGTAATCTCAACGCTTTATAGGGGCAAAACATAACAAATAACCGTTTCATTTCACTTTACATGATTGTTCTCATGTTAGGCGCGCGGCCAGGGGAGGGTGTACGTAAGTTAATAAGACATTTAGCAGGGGACGGCGGGATTGCGTCCGAATGGCTCCCGCGGGGAATCATTTTATTCGATTCCGGAGAGCGGCTTTTTTCCGCTTTACGCTCTGTTTAGCGGTTCTTCAACGTTTTCGCAATCACGCTAAAGTGTAATCTTAGAGTAACCGAATTCCCGGCAGCCCGTCACCTCTGGTTAGTTGACGAGGCCCACACGCAGACGCAGTAGGACACCCTGCAAAATATGAGTTCTGTCTAATGAGAATCGTGACGTTTATTTGAAAATATATGATAACAAGCCAATAAAGATGAAATGTCATAATTTTATAACATAACATCTTTTCTTATCGTGTTCTGTATCTGTTGAAAGAAAATAATTCACTGTTAAAATCAGTTTGCCACCGGGTTTTTTTAATCTTTAAAGAATTTAGCCACACATAAGCAACCATGGCATTCTATACGTGTTCCTTTACTGGTAAACTGGGCTTGTCGTTACGATTAAAGAATGTTTTACTCTCAGGCCTGATCTTACAAACTTATACGTACGCAACCTTGGCTTCCTTGGATAAAGCATCGGATGGCATTCCAAGACGCAGTTCAATTCACCGACTGATCTACTATAACCATGAATCTGCCTACAGCTGAATTGGAAACATTATTAAAACTTTTGTCATAATCGTTTATTTTTTTTTTAATAATTTACGGGTACTGTGCAAATGTTCAATTACTAAGTGCGTTGAACCATTTCCTAAATTTATCGCCTCACGTGTAGGTAGAGCTTGCAGGTTTTTTACCGATTTCCTGCGATTCCCGCTCGGCCCGTTTTAATTATTCATTCGTGTGAGTTATGGTCGAATTAAAAAACTGTTAGAGTCGGACCGGCGCGGCGCCAGCGGGATCAGTAATCAAGTTAGACGGCGTGATGGAGAATACATAATGTGATAACCATTGCCCCGGTCTACGACGCTCGCTGGAATGGTAGACATTTAATATGTAATATGGTCCATTTGTATAAAGAGCGTTAATCAGAATTTCTACGTAACTTCATTCACTACAATAAATTATAAAAATATTTTTATTATAATAAAGGAAGGAGAAAATTAGATATGCTACGTTTAATAATAATTTTATCATTCAATATAATTGTGTTTGCTAGCAAACGAAAAAAAGCCGACTTCAATTACATCGACAAGTACAAAATATTCAAGTAAATGCGCGTTATCAAATATTACTCAAAAAGTAGTCATCAGATCTCGATTTTTTTTTCGTTTTATACAACAAGGGCAAACAAGCGTACGGCGCACCGGATAGTAAGCGATTACCGTAGCATATATAGACGCCTGCAACACCAGAAGCATCCCAAGCACATATCCGACCCTATCTCCAATCCCCCCCAGGAGCTCTGGTCACCTTACTCATCAACAGGAACACAACACTGCTTGAAAACAGTATTATTTAGCTGTGATCTTCTGTAAGGTCGAGGTACTAAGACAGTCAGGCTGCTCCATATTTTGAGCAGGAAATTGCCTGCTGTGCCCTACCTCACTAAATTTAAGCGGGACCACAAGACAAGCATCAGCTATCGATTAAAATAAGAAGCACTAAAATCGGTATACAAAGTTAAAAGTTGTACTTAATATAACGTAGGTCGACGAAAAAATAGTCAAACAAATAGACATAATTAGGTATAACTCGAAAAGTACTTGTTAGATCGAAATTTAATTTAAATGGGAACACATGACCCGCACCACCTTTCGATTAAAATAAAAACCATTGAAATCGGTAAAAACCCAGTAAAAATTGTAAGGTAACATACATTAAAAAAATACAATCGAATTGAGAACCTCCTCCTTTTTTGGAAGTCGGTTAAAATAATGGTTTTCCTCGTCCTTGACGTAATCTGATCATTTGAAACATTTCATTACAAAATTTTATTTTTTATTAAATTTGGATAAATTAAATTAAATATAAGAAGTTAACGTATAATAAACATTTTGTATCACGTTAACTTGAACATGCCACATTTAGGGTAGCATTAAATTTTCACTCGAGTGGATTGTTATTGTGCACAGCGCTGCCAACTCGGGGGAACTAGTTCGCTAGTATCATTTGCAATTTCTACTTTTCAAATACATTAAGCGGAGAATTATTTAACATAATACATACTTAATTCGAGCATTTGTTTTCATTAAAATTTTCATTATCGTAAGCGGTAACGCCATTGTGGAGTATGGATGACAAATGAGCAATTTTGCTTTACAAAATAATTATATTTTTAACGAGTTAATGAAATCATATTTATTAAATATTTTGATTAATAGCATACCTTTATGCATCTGGCTTTCGTGTTTTCGGCATTTTGCACGTCGATTTTGGAACCATACCTGAAATACACATTAATATTTTATATCGCTCCAAAAGTACTACAGTTTTTTTTTTCATTATATTATATCTATGTAGAATAGTTTTACGTGCTAAGTCCTGATCCAATAATAAGTTTGGACTAAAACAACATAAAATTTCATTAGTGTTTCCTTTATTTAATTGTTTTGTATTATGTACCAATTTTCACTCTAATCAGGTTAGTTTTCACGTAAAAGAGTAACCAATAAATGCACGCTTAAAAACTTTCCCCTTAGAAATATCATTAGGTTTTTTAAAATTTAGGTTTTACATTTTTTGCGCATTTTATACATTGCACTGAGTTTCTCTAGAGCCATAAAACTTGGCTATGGTTGTACAAAGTTAAATAATTTATTCAATGTGCTTCAATTTAGTCATGTTAAAATTTATACGTATACTTTATGACTTAATAATATATAAAATGTATTATCAAATAGCCTCTAGAGTAATTTGCTTATCTCAGTAATTACTGATTGGATTAAAGATTAAAATTTCGTTTATATTTAACGTATAGGTATTATGATTTGCTAAATCTTATAGGCTTAAACCTACCTAGCAACCGAGAAGTACCAACTAATGTGAACAACGGAGTGTTAACGTGTATTGCGCCGTTGATGTATCTAGTTTAATGATAGGCAGTGGCTTGCAGCCCTCTGTCGTGCAATCAGGCTGGTGCGTGCCCTCCTCACTAATGCGGTTAACCGTATCGACTGTTTGCTTATGTGCTCAATCACGTAACCGTCTTTACGCTGCGCTACTCGTCGACCTGCCGACTACTACCACACGCTAATCAATTATTAGATAGGCATAATATTTGCATATTGCAATTTAAAAATAGCCGTACACTTTGTTATCTATAGTGGTCTGGTTTGAGTTGAACTTATTATTAGTGCTTTGAAACATAGAGTTATATAGTTGTACGAGATAAATTATATGTTACGTTTGAACATTGAATTATGTAAATGCATATGAATAAAATGTTTTCATTCAATTTCAAAGCTAATTCGTAATATAAAATACTACCTGAATTTGTTTATACTACTTGTTTATTATAATTTCCTAAAATTTCGTAAAAAAAGTATTGAACATCGTTTCAATAAGATTATTAGTTTATATTTTCAATGAGATTAATATTAAAAAGTATTACCATAACTTACAGAAAGCTCCCAAAAAAAAAATACAATATTCATGAATAGACCAATAGACAGGCTGTATGAAACCTATTATATGAAATTAGTTTACGTAGACGGTCGAGCTCAATTTCGATCAGGCTTCATAAAGCAGTTGTATGAATACTAATTGATTTAATAAGAAATCAAAAACCTAAAAGAAATTGTGTGTGCTGAAGACCGCACGGCAGAAGTGAAAACTTTATTGGCAATCGCAATCAATTTATAACATAATACGCTTCAGCCTGTAACATCCCACTGCTATAGGCCTCTTTCCCCACGTAGGAGAAGGATCAGAGCTTAATCCACCACGCTGCTCTAATGCGGGTTGGTGGATATATTTCCTATTATGAGTAACGATCACTATCAGGTGTATATGATAACAACCGGAACCGACAACTTAACGTATCTACTCTCCGAAGCACGATGGGGAAACCCATAAGTACTAACAATCAGACCGGAAATAAATATTTGTATAAAGACAAATATCCACTCCGAGAGATTCGAACCCGCGTCCAGACAACAGAGAAGTCGTCATTATAATAATAATCTAATATATAAAATTCTCGTGTCGCGGTGTTTGTAGTTAAACTCCTCCGAAACGGTTTGACCGATTCTCATGAAATTTTTCGTGCATATTGGGTAGGTCTGAGAATCAAACAACATCTATTTTTCATACTCCGAAGTTATAAGGGGGATTAAGGGGGTTAATAACATATATGGCAAAACAACGTTTGCGGGGTCAGCTAGTTATAATATAATAATAACTATTAAATTCATAATGACAATTATTACGTATTAATTGAATATACTAAACACAGCGACACAACAGCAAAGAACAGCTGACTGTATCTTTCTCGCTCGGGTACACTCGGTGGTCCCGAGTTCACCCGACCGAGCCTTTCACCTCAGGAGCGTGATGGATCAGCCTAACTTACTATTTATGAAAAAATATGTGTACAGTGCGCCAAAAGAAGTTTTCACCCCATTAATTCATAATGTTTCTAACTTAGGATATGACAGACATACTTTTAAATGAGGCGGTAAAAGTCGGTTAAGACTGCAACAAAATAACCTTTAATATTAAAAGCGGTTCAAGAATAAAGATTTATGCAACTTTACAGAAAAAATGGGATTTCATACATAATAAATACCAAGTCTTGTTTCACCCCATTGGAGATCGAACTTCAAAAATACTGAAATACATGTTAATGTATTTGTCATCAAAAGCCTAAGGATAAAGTTTTATACTTTTAACTCTCGAAATGGCGTACTTTCGAAGTAACCTTACACTAATCATCATCAAAAGCGACGCTTCCATTAACGACACTGTCGAACATACACTCAAAAATGTCACGTTTGACAGTGTTTACCCCATGCACCAACAAAAAAGAAAATAATTTTCCTCTGCCAATCTTTTCAAATTTTACACTAGGTATTAAGAAATCCGAAATAAATTATTTCAAAGAAACAATTAATATAAAATAACCCTTTGAATTAATTAACGTTATTTTATTAGTGTTGTTACATTATTACTACAGGTTATTACATATGTTATAAATTTCGTTACAGTAATTGAATTAATAGGTACTTCAATAAAACTTCTGGTAAAAGTAAATACATCCGGTTCGGCTACTTAATGATTATTTTTTATTTATTTGATAATACTTACTTTAAAGTTATGCACAATTTAAATAATTATTATTAATAAAGATTATTATTATTTTTAAAAAACTTATTTATTTCCCTGCGAATTGTGAAAGTACTAAAACTTATTGAAATGTTATGTTTGTAAATGAAATAAATAATGTAACATTGATTGAGACAAATAAAAATACCTGTAGAGACAGACATTACACTGTTCCATTTAACGCTCTTATACATGACAATGTTTGGCAATTTTGCGCAGTATAACGCAGAGATCCTCTGCAATCTTAATATTGTGGCAATAACTTTACCCACTTTAAAAACAGCTATTTTGAAATCACAAACAGACACCTCAATTTAATTTTTATAGATAATAGATGTATAAATGCAAAAGTTTGGATAGATGTTCATTACTTTTTTACACATAAGCTACAAAAATTATTGCAATAAAACTTGGTGCAAATTTTATTCCGAAATTCCCTCGGGATCGGAAATTGCGCTGTCTGCGGATCCTGAAATCCTGAGGATCTAGTATTTCAATATTTTTAATGTGTATTGTATTTATTTGTTACAACAAAATAACTATATATGTGTTTTATTAATACATACCTACACGATTAAAGATACTATGAAATGGGATTAAAATGTTTAACTCCATAACAAAAGTATTGTCATTCATTGGATGGGAGGTTTTACATTATAGACTGTGTTTCAAAAGTCTGCATTAAAAGTTATGAACAACGAAAGGTTTATTAACAAAACCTTAATGCCTATATGTATATAAATATTATTTTTCTATTCAGCGATTATTATCGATTTTCGGACGAGTTTGGACTTCAATTTGTATTGAACTCACATGTGCATTCGTTTTCGGGTCACAAACCATAAATTTAATTTGATTACGTCGTGTTGATACATGGGCAGGCTTAACATAAAATGAAGAGGTATATTTACATGTTTGCTTGCTATTTAGTCGGAATTGTCTAACTTAATCAAAGCTAATGAACGCGCCCCTAGTTAGCTATCGGTCGTTTGCTACAGATGCGACAGTTTGAGTCTGTACTTATACGTAAAGAAGAAAAGATTTGCTTTCTATCAAAAAGCTTTGAGTCTACTCAGCTGATTTTCTCAATAATTGTTTGACTATTTGGAAGATGAATTAAACTTACAAACTTTAAAAAGCGTGCCTACACCTGCATACATATAAAGTAAGGATTGACGTCTTTTAAAATTATAGTAATGACAATTTGTGTGATATATACCCTACGATATAAGTAAAATAATTTAATTATAATTAAATTACATTTTTTAATTAATACCTATATTTGTGAAGCTTTATGGCTGGATTTGTAACTTATCCTTAAGTAACAAATAAACTGCCATTACTTATTTTCTGATGTAGTAGATATACTAGTATTAGAGTGTACAATGAAAGTACATAATCCCGCTAGCTGAGATAATTGAAAGTAATACTGCCAGACACCTTCCGTCGGCAGTAGGTATTTGTTGTCTGACACTTCAAGTATTGAAATAAAATAAAAATAACATATAACTTTGCCCAGGAAACGTTTCCTAAGCATTAGATTACATATACAATTACATAGTTCCATTAATTATAACCCTGGCACCAAATACGACCGTAGATGATAATTTAGAATTTGGTATTAAATAGGTATGAGAAGCTTGTGCGGCTCCTACAGGGACGCAATTTTTTTTTTGGGTTCCAGACACTTGTACACAAAGACGTAAAAAGATAAAATAGTATGTCTACGAAATCGTTATCAATTTTTTTTGAAGCTGCTACCATTTTTCATTTCATTCTTTTCTTACAAATTACGATCTTAGATAACACGTGACCATAATTATATTAGACACATTTTACTTTTCTTCGAAGATATAAAAAGACAGCTATGTTTTACCTCATCCGTTGATAGAATTAAATAAATAACACAAGATTGACCAGTTACGTTTCCGTGCCAAAACACCTCTACTTGACACTAGTTAAGACGAAGAGTAGGGGTCAGAGAGCGTTTTATCCATTTATTCCTTCCCCTTACACCGAACGAGACTATTTAATACTGATCGGTCACTAATCGCAACATATCGCCCATAAACTCCGCTGTCTTGATACCATCTAATCTTGTCAGAAAATTAAATGACCTCTAATTTAATTGAATATTATATACAGATATTGTATACAGATATTTTTACAATTATAAAAGTTACATAGACATTTATTGTGATGTTATTTTTAGTAACATACACATGTTATCAACATTGTTAGCTTGTTATTAGCTTTTTAGTTTTCTATTCAATATTGGATATTATAGGTCGGAGAAAAAGTATTTTCGTATTATATTCTTAAAATCTTTATGGTTCTCTTGTTTGTTCTCTTATCTGGTTTTGATATAACGAAAAAGTGACATTTCAAATATTAAATTAAAAAGTAGTTTCTCGCCACTTTTCATTTGTTTTTTTGTCTGCCTAAATGGGAGAATCCAATGAAGAAATTTGGTACATTTTAAAGGTTTACTTTTAAAAAGGGAAAATGCGACTCCATGCGCGAACAAAATAAAAAGATCTCGATATATGGGTGCCACATGAACTCACTGAAAGAAACCTAATGGACCGCGTGTACTCACATTTGCGAGTCTCTCTTAAGACCTAATAATAGCGAACCATTTTTGAAGATATTTATGATGTCAAGCTGCACAGACTATCGCGAAACCTGGGTTGACACGCCTTAAGGTGATGTTTAGTATATGGTGGGATTGGATTGGGGTTGATTTAGGGTTGGTGGGATTGGGGTACCATTGATTATGAGATTTCTATATGGCCAATACCATTTGTCATGCAGAGCAACAGCCACAAACCAGTAGTATATTATATTGATTTAATATACTACTGGTACGCGGTCACTTTTCTTATTTAAATTTATATTTGTTCGGGTGCTTACCACGTTCCCCTATTTCCCGTGATCATGGCGATTGAAACATTACCTAAATATAGGGACCTTAAAAACCAATAAACGCAGTAGTATATTATAATTATTGTAATTAAATTTTGTACAATCTTGATCTGAGAAACAAGATTCGGGTACAAAATTAACATTTGGTACAAATAAAGAAAACAAAAAAATTATGAAAATAAAGGACCTTTTTTTTAATTTTTCAATTTGACTACAGACTGACTATCGTCAAAAGAGAATAATATGCGTGTGTGTGTCAAATACATGGTAATATGTGTATTTTTTTTTTATTGATTTAATATATTTTCATGCATAATTTAAAAAATAATAATAGCATTCTGCACTCCTTCTCTATATAACCTATAAGTTTGCGAAATTTTATAATCCTCCGTCCACTCAATTTTCATAAAAAGGAGTACAAAGTTTTGCTTCACGTATTAATATATAGAAGATAAGCTGTAGCTATCCAATTAAATAAGATAATATAAATGATATAATGATTGTATATTCTATAATTTACTATACAATATAATACGTAATATTAAATATAGGTAAAATATTCATGGAATAATTGTTAATGTCACCACCACTGCTATCACCGACACCAAAACACGGGCTAGCACCACTAAATTTTCCAACAAAAGCTCCGACATTTAAAAGAAAACATACTGAAAATTTTTCTACGTGTCAGGAAATATTTCCGCAACGTGACCGCGATTCAACTTCTTAGCAGATTAAGTTCATTATCTTAATAGTAGAAGAAATGTTATCCCTTTCACAGGATGTTTGACAGATGTTACAGCCGTTTTATGATACAACATTCTTTTACTGATTGATAACTTTTACTGACTAAATGTTGTCATAAATAATTAAATTTAGAAGTGTTTCATACGGATGTACTTATTTTATTTGCCGTAAATTTATGTCCCCTTCAGCTACATTCTACTTAGCGCCAATTGAGCGCTAATAGCGATATATGGCCGATAGAGCGGCACTTGTCGGGTGGTAATTACGTGCATTAGTAATGAGGGTCGCATTGTTACGTTCCGATTGCAGGGGATCGCTTCCTCTAATTGATATCGCACGTGATAATTTTTAGTATCATGTGAATTGTTTTAGACTCGCAGTCGTGTATAATTTCTTTTTATTTTATTATCATGTTAATTCATCTTGTACTAATGTTATAAGGGCACCATCTATACCCTAATTTTTTTATCATTCTTATATTCCGCAATAGCTGAGTTGATTTTGATTTTTTATTAGTCTGAGAAAGCTATGTAATTTAAAAGTAGCAGATGTTATTATTAGCTGTGGTGACTATGGGCAAAACACATAAGTTCAAGTTATTTTTGACGTAAACTTGTGGAGGCCTATGTCCAGTAGTGGACTGTATAGGCTGTAATGATGAGATGTTATTAAACTCCACTCTATGCGTCGCTGTACCTAACTTTGTCTGGCTGACTCGAATTCTAATTGTACACGAACTTTAAGGATATTTACAGTGGTTACTCGTAGTAAATATATTAAGATGATATTTATATACATATGATATTTACCTGCACTCTTGCTTCGCTAAGACCAAGGCGTTGGCTAAGCTCCTCGCGCATAAACGCGTCGGGGTAGTGTGTTTCATCAAACAGCCGCTCTAACTCGCCGAGTTGCTCGAGAGTGAAATTCGTTCGCGATCGTCGTTGCTTTCCCCCGCCGCTACCGTTGTTGTTCCCGCCGTTCGACTTGTCAGTGAAATCTAAATAAAATGTATGAAATTGTTGAGGATAAAAAATCAAAACTTTTTTCTTGAAATTCTTAAGAGTAATAATTACATAAATCATTTTGAATACTTGAAAATATTACTACAATTGATAGTTGACAATGTGAAAAATCTTTAATATGATGATGTGAAAAAATCATATATTTTTAATGTAATCGCTGTATAGCCTTTTAGATAATCAATGTGCTAATCGATTTGGGGTGAGCGAAGCGAGTTCGAGATTGTGACGAACGAGGAGGCGATACGTTTAAGATGTCGTTTGAAGCAATTTAGCAAATTGGGAAGCTCTCCTTTTTATACGGCAATTATGTAAATGGATGGATTATCGTAACGTGGGCGGTGCTGCGGGCCACACCCTCTCCCCTTTCGTCCCTCGAGCATTTTAACTCCTTAAGTGACTAAGATTCGTGATTAATTGTTATGCAATGCACAAATAGTTCTTACAGATACTTATTCAATTCCACTGTAATATTTGAAATACTGCTGTAATACTAATTTTACTTACACAATAATTAAATATTTGAAAAACAATTAACACAGATTTCAATAACTTAATATTTACGAACTTTAAAAACATTTTCACCAAAGGAACAAAGACGGTGACTCAAATTTTAGTGGTAAGAATATTATGGAATTTATTACATTACGTAATGTTGTAGTAAATACATATTAAATACATTACATTAAACTCTATTCATACGAGTCTTAGGTATACCTAGATGTACAAATATTGTAAATGGAAATTTTTGTGAATATGTAGATATGTATAGTGTATACATCTATACTAATAAATAAAATTACACATGTACATATACCAAAATAATATGTTTTACAATTTTTGTCTCTCTGTGTATTTGTTCCGGCTACTCTCTGAAATGGCTGAACGAATTTTGACGGGACTTTCACTGGCAGATAGCTGATGTAGTAAGGAGTAACATACGTTACTTTTATTTTAGAAATTTATTTATTTTATATCTCTGCGAACAAAACAATAACTTTTTGTTAAATTCCACGTGGATGAAGTCGCGGGCACAGCTAGTATTATATATGTATTTGTAGCTAAGGTAGGGCAGTGCCGAAGTAGGCCTGGGGAAGTACCTCGATTTTACAGAAGATCACAGCTAAATAATTAATACTGTTTTCAACCAGTTGTGTGTTCCTGTTGGTGAGTAAGGTGACCAGAGCTCCTATGTGGAATTGGGAATAGAGTCCGCAACGCGCTTGCGATTGCTTCTGGTGTTGCAGACATCTATAAGCTACGGTAATGGCTTACCATTATGTACTTGAGACGCACGCTTGTTTGCCAAACTAGACATTTAAAAAAAGCCTAAAATTGACAAAAAGGCTATCTTTTATTGTGGGATTAATATGAGTTCAATTAACTTCAAGAGAGAACTGTCAAAACTACTTGTCGCGGTTTTTGAATGAGAAATCCCAAAATGTTTACAGCAACGGAATCCTGTCACTAACAACGAGATAGCGGCAAGTTATCGTACAAAATGGTACACAAATATTATAATTAATGTAAATAAATTTTGTAAAATCTTACCTTGAATTTCTATATAAAACATAAATAAACTTTTTCCCTGACCTGATAAAAATCTCCTGCTACAGTGTTTGTTATAAAACTCTTCGAAAACGGCTTAATTTATATTTGTACTTTCTCCGAATTTCTTTCTTCGCCTTCCTTACGTTCAATAATTTTTACGAAAACCTTATATATAGCTTAAACAGTTGATAATTTGTGTATCATCATCATTACTTAAAGAACATCATCAGAGAGATGGATCTACCAATCCAAAGCAGCAGATACTGAGCGAGAATCATATCATAGTATAGTTAGCAAACAATAAGTGGAAAATACTGTAGTGTAAAGAATATGTAATAAGACTTCCTTTGATGATATAATAATATAGAAACTACCTTCAAATATAAAAAAATACAGACATAAAGGCGAGCACAAAAGGATCCAAACATAGAGATAGTCTGATTGATAATGATCGATGACTGATTTCGATGATACTTTTTTTAATGGAAAGATGGAACTTGTCATGTGGGTCTCATTTAAATACAATTGAGATCTCACAAGTACTTACTTTTTGTGTTATCTCTAATAATAACAAACGCTCTGCTGTGGTGGTGCGTAAATCAATATATTACATACTAGCCGACCCATCCCCACTTCGTTGGGAGATAATTATTTTTGTGATGCAAATATACAGTAAAGTTTTTATCTCGCTCGCATTTCTCCGACTTGATTTACATATACTATTATTTTTCAATGAATTTTTCGTTCAATAACAATCAAATATAGCCTATATCACTCCTGAATAGTGTAGCTTTTTGTTAGTGAAAGAATTTTCATGATCGGATCAGCATTTGCGAAGATTACCTCCTAAAACCAAACAAACTTAGAAACTTTACCTCTTTACAATATTAGTATAGATAATAATAATTGTGTTTGCTCGTAAACGAAAAAAAAACCGACTTCAATTACATTGACAAGTAATACAACGTAAGTAGACGAAAAAAATTACCAAACGCACAGTCGTCACTACGATTTTCGAGGATTTCAATCGATTTCACTGGGATTCCATCATCAGATCCTGGTTTTCTTATCATGGTACTACACTTGAGATATTTCATTTCCAACAAAAAAACAATTATCAAAAATCGGTCCATAAACGACGAAGTTATCCCCAAACATACATAAAAAATAATTATTATTATTATATACGGTCGAATTATTGAGTAACCTCCTCCTTTTTTGAAGTCGTTTAAAAATGTAACGGGTCGCTGTTTTTAGGAGATTATAATGTGTTATTATGAAAAAAAAACTATTATTGGGACTTGTCTGTTTGTCTGTTTGTCTGTGTGTTTGTGCACGCTAATCTCAGAAACGGCTCAACTGATTTAGATGAGGTTTTTACCAATATATTGTGGCAAGTTTAGCTTAACGTTTAGTGTTTGTTTCATGTCAATCGGTTCATAAATAAAAAAGTTATGCCAATTTAGAGAATCACGTTGGACATGTAATCACTTTTCCACGCAGACGAAGTTGCGAGCAAAGCTAGTATAAAATGCTCATGGTTCTCTGTTCCTAAGCTAAGTATTTTAATGCTTGTGTTATAGGTTACAGCCGCCTGATATAGCGATATAATTTTTTATATAAATATACATAGAAATAATACATATATAAATAAATATTAATAATACACCCAGATTTAGGCTGAAATCGAACCCTCGGAGCAGAAAGCAGCGTATAGCAAGCGAAGTTTACCGTATCAGCGTCTACACACCGTCGCTTTGCGGGTTTGATTCACACGGAATAGATAAATATCTATTACAAACTGGATAGAAATATTTGTAAATATTTCTTTCCGGTTTGGGTGTCTGTTCATTTGGATCTCCCACCGTGACTCGGGTCCCGGTTATTATCATAAATACTTGATAGCGATTGTTACTTATAGTAAAGAATATATCTGGCAACTTACTTGACTATTTCTTTAACTATCTACTCTGTATTGCTGGTCAATGTAGACAATTAAAGTCAGTTTTTTTTCGTTGGCAACATAATTGACGATTCACAAGATAGGTCCGACTTTGTCGGGTCAAGTAATGCGTTCATAAAAATATAAGTAGGTAAGTATTGTTTATTAATCATTTTGTAAAAATACATATTAAATATGTTTTTTACAGTTTTCAAATTAGTAATTGTTTGGCATAAGGTACCTAATTGAAATTTTTGAACTAACACTTTAATGTTAATTTCATACCCACTCATCCATACCAACTCCACCCATTTGACTCCATCCAACGCCGGGCAATTTGCATTGTCGACGATCCCAAACTCACGGCCGGTTTAGAACCTTTAAGCATAAGGAGAGACGTTGGCTCTCTGTGTGTTTTTTACCGTCTGTACAACGGTGAGTGTTCTGACGAACTATTTGATATGGTGCCACCTTCACGTTTTTACCATCGTAACCTTCTCCGAAGGACTAAGTTACATCCACATCATTTGAATGCATGCTTTGCGACCAATGTGCGAGCTTCACGCGCATTCTTTCCCTGTACATGCAAGTTGTGGAATGACCTTCCTCCTGAGGTTTTCCCCGAGCGCTATAATTTGGGGTTTTCAAGCGTCGAGTGTAGAGGCATCTTTTTCCTAAAGGCCGCCAACGCAACTGCAACTCCTCTTGTGTTGCAGATGTCCCTGGGCGACGGTAAAACTTCTTTGGGCACGCTTGACTCGGGGACTATGGGGACCTCCATTAATTACGTGAGCTCAGAATGGGTGGGGGGAGGGGTCCAATGAAATGTAAAATTGATATATTAATAAAATCTTAATCGATTTTTGCTACAGCTATTGTGTATTTTTATATTAATTTACAAAATGTTATGAAGTATGCAATAACACTCGATTATCGATAGGTATGTGCCTATTTTATCTTATACTATTAAGAGGAAAGGGTACCGAAGAGACTTTTCAACGAGCAATTCTTGTATATATATAGAATCTGAATCTCGGAAACGGCTCCAACGATTTTCATGAAATTTAATATGCAGGGAATTTCGGGAGAGATAAATAAATCTAGCTAGAATTCATTTTTAGGAAATGTCGTTTTATCCCAGTTTTTAGACAATGAAAAAATATCGTTAGAAGGTAAATTTCGCAAATATCAGTAAAGTTGTAATAGCTCAGGTGGAAAATCGACCGAAAAGACCATGGTTCAAATCCTCGATCGATTATTGTTTTTTCTTTTTTTTTCTAATCACTCTCACGTTATTTTTTATTTAATGTGTAAAAAAAATCGTAAAATATTATTTATATTATCATTATTATTTTTTAATTATTTTTTATTTTATTTTTGATTACTTATATTTATTTATATTTTTTATCATTGTCGGTAAAAAAAAAATATTATTCATATTTTATAAATATGTAAGTCGTATTTAAATATGATTTCCATAAAACACGATTTCCAAAAAATACCGAGCTAAGCTCGATCACCCAGGTACTTTTATTATAAGGCTAACTACTAGGGTGTAAAATGAGCTTCTTATATTATTAAAAATATTTTATTCCAACAACACAGGTAACGAAAATAAATTAAAAAGAAAAATTATACTAATTATCTTCAGGAATTTACTTACATAGATGTATAGAGCTCTTAATTCGGTTGTGTAGAAATAATTTTTAATAAAAATCGCACTACTATAACTGAGGTAGAGCACAGCTTAACTCAGGTAGGGCACAGCAGGAAATTTTCTGCTCAAAATATAGCCCGACTGGAGTACCTCGACCTTACAGAAGATCACGGCTAAATAATCCTGTTTTCAAGCAATGTTGTGTTCCTGTTGGTGAATAAGGTAGCTAGAGCTCCTGGGCAGAGTTAGGGATAGGGTCGACAACGGGCTTGCAATGTTTCTGGTGTTGCAGACGTTTATAAGCTACGGTAATAGCTTACCATCAGGTGAGCCGTACGCTTGTTTGCAGACATAGTAGTATAAAAAAAAAAAAATTAAAAAAAACAACTAGTCTCTGTTAAAATGTTTTAAGGACTTTAACACCGAACAAAATAATATATCAAACTAAGAGTAAGTAGGTATCTACTATAGTTTTGATACATAAGTACTGAATAACGTACTTAAAAAGCTCTTGTTTTTTTTTTACACATCTCCTTATAGCAATTTTTTTCTCATACCAATCTATTATTCCAACAAAAACAAATAGTTACTTAACATTTTAATATGTTTGCATAGTAGGCAAATAATCATATTTTTAAAAAAACTATAGCGGTAATAACAAATATACAGTGGTAGAGTAGTTTTTAGTTCAGTCCAGTTTTTATTATTTCCTTAATAAGAAGTCAAATCAAAATCAAAATCAAAAACAAATTTATTCTAATAGGCTCTATGAGCACTTTCGAATGCGTTTTACAAATTAAAACTTTAAAAATGATTATTATTTTTGTAAAAGTAAAGCTACCACCGATTCAGAATGTAGATTCTGCAGAGAAGAATCGGCAAGAAACTCCACATATACTTTTTGAAAAATAATATATAAATTGTGTTTTAGTACAAAATTAGTAATATCTTGCATGAAAAACAGCGTCAATAAGTCCACACATCTTTATCAACTATGTAATCCTGCACCGAATAATATGCTTTATCTCTTTTTTTTTTTTAAATTAAAGCTTTAAATTTATGTTGAGACTATTCCAAAATTGTTTGTGGGATTTTATTATACATGCGAATACTATAACCCAGAAAGGAGACGTTTACTTTGCGCAGTCGGAAACTTGGAGTTACAATTTTGTTATTCCTTCTCGTGTTTACAATGTAGGTAGGTATATGTTGAACGTAGAACAACAATCATGGCTGATCAATATGTCATTTAGCGCATTTAAATTATAATCACATTATTAATTAATTAATGTAAAAAAAAATTGCTCTTTGCTTTAAATTATGTGAATAGTTGATGAATGAATGAAAGTTGAGTGTGATTTCAGCTTCAGTTTTATCGTCACCCGAATCAGTAAGTTGTTGTTAAAATGAAAATCGCAACATAAATAAATGCTTTACTACTAAATTAAGTTGGTACCTATTTAGTTAAAAAAAAATCTTTTACACGTTAGTTTAAAAAAACTGGTTACCTTGTAATAAAGGGACAGCCTTTTTATTGATGTAAAAGAACAAAATATAATAAAATCTACTAAAGAAAACTATCATATTCGCATTAGTATGTATAGATCTGCTGACTTCTGAATTGAAATTTGCCGTGCAAACGTTAAATAAACACATTTGTTTATAATATATTAGTATGTCTTACCGTGTTTATGATCGTCATCATCCTCTTCTCTCTTATAATTCTGGAGAGGAACCGGAGAAACAAGCCAATTTCTAGGTCTTTTCGCCGGCGGTGCTTTCTCTTCTAACGCTGTGATATCTACTTCCTCGTCGACGTCATCGAGGTCTCCGGGCTCCGGAGGCGGTGCGGGCGCTTCACCACCTTCCAGCGACTTGCTGACGAAGTCCGCCAGCCGCTCCATCACCATTACTGCCTCGAACACGCGACCGCACGCGCGGCCATCGCTCGCCACGCTCTACGGATCACACTGCAGCGGAGGCGGTTCGAACGCCTACATTACCACATAAACAACTTGACTATAATAAAAATAATCCTTTCCCTCTTTCTAATATGGATGATTTTCCAATGATGGGTCGTTGGGGCGGAATGAGACTCCGCCCAAGTTTCGCGCACGCGCCCGCCCTGGCGGCGGACACGTATGCTAACTGAAGTTGCCGACGGCGACGACGTATAATACACGCCTACATTATCGTTATATTGAAAATGAATTTTTTATTCGGTGCTTTTGTGTTGTGTGATGGTGTAAATCTTAGGTGTAAAACGTTTCATGCATTTGAAAGATTTGTGTATTTACAGTAACAACACATGTCGGGGAACAAACTTCATCTATTTCATACGTCCAAAACGTACCTACCATAAATATTATTCGGATATTGGATAGTGAAAAATAAAATTGTTTTGTTTCGTGTCACATAATAATAGACAATAAAATTTAAGGCTTTTTTCTTGATTTATAAACAACTTCAAATTAAATATAATCGTTTAATTAAACAATTTTTCTAATAAAGTAATAAATAAAGCTACATACAGTACAGTTTTTTATAAATACTTATAAAAGTAATTAGTGCTAAAACCACAAACCTGCAAGCTACTAATACTATCCCGGTTGTGTGTATTACATTGTGTAAACAAATACTTAAAATCGTTTAGTACGTTAAATAATAGTAGCGGTGACGCCAAAACCGAGTCGGAATTTATCATTGGGGTGATTGAGAAGAGCTGATACGGCACAAGCGAGTTGAGAGTTCTTGCCTCCTAGAGCCCTCTGCAGCGTCGCGCCAACCAGGCCGTCGGAGTCTACGGAGCCGCGGACTGTCCACTGATCAGTGTGCCACTCGTAAGCCAATGTGGCAACTGCTCTTCGAATCGCAAAACCTACCTAATAAACGAACAATTAAAATTAATTTCAAAGAAGAAGAAAAAGTAGAATCTACAAAAATATGATGTGGAGTTGAAATAACTAATTTTTTAATAACTTACTTTTATTTAACTAAATTCGTGCAGTTTTTCCAATACCTTAGAAACTCAAAAGCTTATATTTGACTTTCATTATCATCATCACATCAGCCTAACGCAGTCCACTACTGGACGTAGGCCTCCACTAGTTCGAGCCAAAAATGGCGCGGCCAATAGTTTATACGAATTTACACATACATAAATACGTGTGAATTAAGACTTTTAGGTCTATTAGAAAAGAAATATATTTCGTTTGGCCCGTTGTCGCAGTTGGTAGTATCTCTACTTCCCGTTCCATAACCGTGAGTTCGATTCCCGTCCCGAGATTGAGTACGAAATGCGTATATGTCGCCAGTTGCTGATAAAGTTTATTGTATTTGTAAGTTATTGATAGACTTTTTATGCAAAAGCTAAACAAACATAAATTGGATTAACTGAGTACGAAAAACGTCTGACAAATAAAGTGAGGTTTGATGTAGAAAAAAAAAGATACGCTATAAACTTTTATCTGCTTATTACCGTTGTATGTCAAATAGTTTTATTAGCATACGGGCTCACGGCGCTTTTTTGAACAGACTTCAAAAAAAGGAGGAGGTTCTCAATTCGACTGTATTTTTATGTACCTCCTAACTTTTTATCGGATGTATCGATTTTCATAATTATTTTTTTTAATCCAAAGCTGGTGCTTGTTGTGTGGTCCTATTTAAATTTGATCGACATTTGACATGTAGTTTTTAAGTTACTACTAATAATACATATTTAATTGATAATTTTTTCGACTACTAAATTGTATTACTTGTCGATCTAATTAAGTCAGTTTTTCTTCTTTTACAAGCAAACATAATAATTATTATTATAATGTTGTTATTAGCTATAAAGTGATCTATCTAATATATTAACTATGAAATGACTAAATAAAAGTGTGATGATGTTTCAAATGCTTATACATATATATATTTACATAATTATGTAATTACCTCGAACATAGCAGCAACCGTAAGAAATGGTTTGATAGCCCTGGCATAGCACAAATCTAGCCCTCTGTTCCCTAGAGTGACACTGACAGTGTGGTCGTCGTTGACCCAGCGCCCAGCACCGGAAGCCGAGCTCAGCTCCGCGGTGTGACCTCTAGCTACCACTTCCGCGCCAAGAGATATTTTTTTTGTTATGGCCTACATGAGTAATAAGTAATGAAAATTTGATCAGTTAAAAAAGTTAGAATGTAACAATGGCAGTAGCCATTTACTCCATACTTTTTTTAATCATATCTTATTATGTATGAATAATACCTAATTAGGTAGGTATGTTTAATATTTACAACTCAAAAAATATTTTCTAACAAATTACATTACATTACAGCCTATACAGTCCACTGCTAGATATAGGCCTCCACAAGTTCACGCCAAAAATAACGTGAACTCATGTGTTTTGCCCATAGTCACCACGCTGGGCAGGCGGGTTGGTGACCGCAGTACTGGCTTTGTCGCACCGAAGACGCTGCTGCCCGTCTTCGGCCTGTGTATTTCAAAGCCAGCAGTTTGATGGTTATCCCGCCATCGGTCGGCTTCTTAAGTTCCGAGGTGGTTCTAACAAATTAATAACAAATATTAAAAATTATAAATATAAACCATAAAAAGTAAGGAGGATATTTATTTATCATATTTAAGTAATATTAATTACCTGTAAATAATGTAAGGCAATAAATTCTCTATTTACTGTTATAAGGGAACAAGTGCAGGTTTTAAAGTAAGCATCGAAAATACTTTCAAAGCTATAGATTTCTGCATCAGCTATCTGTGCCACTACTGTGGCTCTAGTTCCTTGCGAAGGCCCGACACGCATTTCGCAGCTCATCTGGCCACCCGGTGCTGCCTCCATGACAAAGTAGGGCAGTCCCATAGACTTGTCTTTATCTACATATGACAGTAATACTTTATATCCTCCTGGTGAAACCGAACTAAAAGACATAGAATGTCCGACAACCCAATTGTTCTTAGCGCTTTGCTTGAGCGACACGCATGCACCTTCGAAGCATTGCGGTATTCGGTATCGAGAAGCATTATGAATGTAACGAAGCAAACCAGGATTGGAAGCTCCTTCAGGAAGGGCATGTTCCTTATCTTTTTCGCAGACACGACTGGTACGCGATCCCGTTACACCGGCACCCGTAATACCGCGATCGCCAGCAGACTTTGTAGCTTCTGGAACCCTACACGGACATTTTTGAGCTGGAGCGTCACCTCCAGCTTTGTCCACTGAAGGTGGACATGGAGGATATTTATCTTTTCTAGGGCTATTTTTTCCTGAATTAGATGTTGCATATATTGAATCGATTTTAATTAGTTTTAACAAATCTGAAATTGATGGGATGAAAAATTCTGCTTGCTTTTCAGTTCCATTCATTGTTACAAAAATAAAATATTTTCCAAATGCTATTTGTACTTATAATAAATCGTTATGTCAAAAGTGACGTAAGTAAACTATAAAATCTTTTTTGGGTTATATTTTAATTAGGTAAGTATGTACCTAAGTCTTGATTTGTATTTTACTTTGTTCTTCTGCTCTAAGCTAATAATACAAACTATAATAATGTAATATCATTTAATATTTTCAAACTCACAACCTAACAAGGCACGTACATATGTCGGAAAAATAGTATGTAGGTATTTCACTTAACTTCGTTTATATTATAGATATTATAACAACACTCATTTTGAAAGAAAAGACTAGAATAATGTTATTGACTAGGTAATATTACTAATTTACTATAGGAACTACAGTCTACAACTCTACATGAAGGAAAATCGCTATAGCAAACTGGTTTTTCAGTAGGTAACTATATATTTTTTATGACTTTCTCACTTGTAATAAAGAATTTTATATTGGGTAACTAGATATATAATCAAACTAGACGTCCCTTGCGGTCTTTATTTCCTCACTAAGTTTTAAGTACTTATTATCTAACGCAAAATATGAAAAATCTAACAACTTTAGGTACAAGTTTATTAAAAAGCGTTTATTATTCATTTTTTATTAATAAATGACTAGGTCTCTTTTCTGAACTAATTAGGTAATTACCTGAAATCTGTAACTGCTTTATTTAAAATCTTATAAAAGTGAACAAAATGAGATTAAATCAAATTGTTTTTACATACCTAGATCTAGGTCTATCTCAACTGAGTGGTATCTCTATTTTACTTCATAAAAGGATTGAAATAAAATAGTATTGAATAAATACTAAAATAGATCAAAGCTAAAAAAATTTTTTTATTGGTAAATATCTTTTACGTTTGAACTTAGCGCTAAAGGCTACTGACTAAAATTTAACGAACGTCATATGACGTCATTCATCGTCTTTTTAAAGAATTTGCGTCGGTTCTTGCAGAAATTCGTAGTGAAAATTCAACCTGCGCCACGCGGGGTCACCCGTATAATTTCCAATCCCGCAGGTACTTCGGGATCAAAGTCCTCTTTATGTGATATTCTGGATCTCCAGCTATCATTTTATAGTATATTATATAGCCTATACAGGTAGGGTACTTTCATAAACATGCTGCGCCAGATATTGGCAGGATATTTCCTGCTGTGCCCTACTTCAATGAAATACGTCTACGCATTAGTTTTTGTTTGTAAAAATAACATACATAAATCTATTCCCAAATATTTTTACATTTATAATTTTTAGTAAGATATTTTAAAATATATATAAAACCTCACTAACATATAAACCTCACTAACCTAACCACGTGGTTATTTTGCCTTATTATTATTATTATCATAAACACCAAATTTCATTTAATAATATACTGTACTACACTAACATTTTTCTGGGTTTATCATAATTACAGTCTATACAGTCCACTGCTGGACATAGGCCTCCACAAGTTTACGCCAAAAATAACGTGAACTCATGTGTTTTGCCCATAGTCATCACGCTGGGCAGGCGGGTTGGTGACCGCAGTATTGGCTTTGTCGCACCGAAGACGCTGCTGCCCGTCTTCGGCCTGTGTATTTCAAAGCCAGCAGTTGGATGGTTATCCCGCCATCGGTCGGTTCTGGGTTCATAATTAATTTAAATACATCTAACATACATTTATTACATTATTAGTTTTAATAATTACAACGAGTCTAGTCTGACACACAAATTCCAAAGTTGGGTTATTTTTAATCTATACAAATAAATAAAATTGGAGTGTCTGTTTGTAATATTAAAATAACCGCTTTTTACTAAATGCATATGGATGTATACGCGATACACATAACAAAATAACATTTTTTACAATTTTTGTTTGTCTGCCTGTCTGTCTGATCGTTCCGGCTAATCTCTGAAACGGCTGGACCGATTTTGATGGTAATTTCACTGGTGGATAGCTGGTGTAATAAGGAGTAACTTAGGCTACGTTTTTTGTAACGCTGCAAACAGAACAATATTTTTTTTATTCCACGCGGACGAAGTCGCGGGCACAGCTTGTTTACTTATAAAAGAGAAATAAAATGCAGTCAATAAATTAGCTAATATATTGTATCATACCAGAACCGCTCATGCATAAAATCAAGATCTTCGATCAAATCCCTTAGATTAAATTTTATTTTTACTCTACTATTTAAAATTAGTTACACTGTTGAAAGTTCAAAATAAAAAACGATGATTATATGGATGAAATCTGGAATCTAGATAGATATGAGATAGTCCAGATAAAAACAGATAAAAATGGTATGAAAATTGTATGAAAATTTTAGAATCCCGGTTTCAAACGCACCATTGTTTACAATAACTTCCCATACAATCAGTATTAGCAACTAGCAAATTCTGTTCTGTTATAAAATTTTGTATAGTTTCAAATTCAAACCATATTCTGGTTTTTAACGGTTACTTGTTAAATTTTTAACAGTGCACGATAGAAAATATAGAAAATATTTTCTGTATTACGTATCGGTATTAGTATTAGGTATTAGGTAGTATAGGTACATTTCGTATTTAAAATATGATATTGTACGTAAATACAATACATACATAGGCCTCCACAAAGTCGGGCCAAAAACGGCCTGAACTCGTGTGTTGCCCATAGTCACCACGCTGGGCAAGCGGGTTGGTGACTTTTTTTTATCCAGAGGAAATCCCTAACGGATGCCTACAGCCCGGGGGAGCTGGAGGGTATGTCCGAGTCGCACGGACTAAAACTTCTGGAGTGTTCCTTCGACACGCCTTGGCGGAATCACAGGGACGCAGTTGCACTTCCGCGATACCGCTAGCGGTTGCCTTTCAAGCTCGACGCGATTCGTAACTCCTGAGAGGCTCCCTCGAACACTAAGGTCGCCTCCCTCCTCAGGACCGTGCAATGAGGACGATACATACCCCGATCTATCGCCCACTGGTCCGAAGTTACGGCGGCAGATTGCCCAGGTAGGCCCGGCGTCGCCGACCGCACCTTCCGCGACGAATCAGGAGCGAGTTTGGATCTTGTTCTCGCTCCCGTTTTGTCGCTTTCTTCTGCAGCACAATGGAATTGCAGAAAGAGGGAACTGCTATCCATTTTTCCTCACTGTCGACCATAGCACTAATTAAAGCCGACAGGGAGAGATCCAGCCCAACAACTGCCGATAAGGCGGCACGCTCTTCACTCCACACTGGACAGTCCGCGCGCGTGTGCTCCGCCGTGTCCTCGGTGCCGACGTCGCAGTGATGACAATCCGACGCTGGCTCCCGCCATAGCACTCGGCACAGGTAGCGGCCGAAGCAGCCATGCCCAGTCAATACCTGTGCCAAGTGGAACGACACCGCACCGTGTCTCCTTTCAACCCATTCACGCAGGCAGGGCCGAATCGCCGCAACCAGCTCCCAACTCACCTCTGAATTTTCAAGGATGGCCGATCACTTCCAAAAGAGGTTGTCACGAGCAACTTTCCTCCATCGCACGACCTCTTGCGGAAGAAATGGTTCCTCTCTCAGGCGCGCTTCCGTCATGTGCCAGAAGACAGTTGCGAGGACTTCAGCTTCCAAGTCCCACGGTGGGCTGCTGGCGAGAAGACACGATGCGGTGTAGGACACCGTACGGTACGCTCGTGCGGCTCGTAGAGCGATAGCACGCTGCGTCCGTCGCAGCAATGGCACATTTCTGGCGCAGAGTGCGTCCGCTCAAATCGGTGCACCATAAAGCGCCATCGAGCACACAACTCCGACGTATTACTCCGGCTTCTACATTTGTCGCCAGGCCCTTCTAGGTTTGGCAGGAGACGTCCGAGTGCCCCAGCAGTGGCCAGAAACTTCGGAGCTAGCCGCCGGAAGGCGGGTTGGTGACTGCAGGGCTGACTTTGTCGCACCAAAGTAAAAATATGAGTACATAAATATTTTTCCAACATTTAATCAGGTTAAATAATTTGTATGTAAAAATCTAGGTATGGTATCACGGTACAATTGGCTACTTACAATTAAATCGATGCTTAAAAAATAATTTTATAAAGTAACAATAATCGTAATATAATAACTTTATATAAAAATTTAAAAAAAAAAAAGATCTTCATATTTACATAAAATTGACAATAAAAATACAATTAAAGGCAATTATTTGATTTAAGGACTGTTATACTGGTTGTGATAACACAAACACTATTTGATGGATGACGATGGATGATCAAAGTTTATGATACATTATTTTTTTAATACCATCGAATTCAAATGAATTATAAAAATTTTAAATATTTTTATTCGAAAATATGAATTTTAAAGTTTTAGTTAATTAAGGAGAAACAGATCCCAATGGCCTATTCTAACACCTACTGATAAAATCTTTTCATAACTTATGTGCAGGATAAACTTTATTCACAACCGGTGGCTCAACCCATCCTTACACTATAACATAAACATAACATTACACTTTATTGTACAAAAAAAGAAACAAAAATAATACATATCAGATTGATTTTAACAAAGTATGATAAGGTACAAAGGACGGCCTTATCGCTGAAAAGCGATCTCTTTCAGGCAACCTAGGGGCAGAGCCTCTGCCGCAGAGGAGATGGTATTGTGTCGGCGTAGTGTAGGTGTACAAAACGTGTTTTAAATATATTTATTTAGGTACACGTTTAAATATATTAAGTACTAGCTGCTCGAACGCACTTCGTTCTGTCAAAAGTTAATAATAAAAATATTTTTTTTTAATTTTTTTTTTTAGTTTAAAGCCTTCTTTGAGCCTTAGGAACATACAAAAAAAAATTAACCGAATTGGTCGAGCCATTCTTGAGATACCTATGCGCTTAGCAACGTTTATTTTTATTTATATAAATTGACTATAATTTAATTTTTTTTTTCTGGCAAGTATAATTTACGTCACAAAGTTGGGTTTTTACTTGCGTTCATTAAAGTTTTATTTATTTAACTAAAAAAAGATCATTTCTTAGAAATGGCAAACAAATTAAGTGCAAAATTTTTGGAAATCTTTCGCAACATTAAATCGGATGCAGAACCCCGTCCACCGCGAAAGGGTGGTATGAGTAATGCTGCATCAGAAGCTGATAATGAAAATGAAGATTCTAATCAGGAAAATATATTTGTTAAACAAAACAAGAAAAAATCGAAGCCAAATTATCAAAAATCTTTCTCAACGCCTTCTAAAGAGAGCTCTGATTTCCCCGAAGAAGAAGAATTTCGACGAAGGAGTACTGCAAGCACCGTTCATACTCAAGGTAATTTTCGACACAGCCTATTTTACCAAGATTTCTCTTAATTTCTACAAGAGTGTACTATAAGTTTACCATATTTATGTATTTAAAAAAATGGTATAAATGAAGTATGCAACAGTATACTACTTTTGCCTCATATATTCAACTTTTAGCTTATAGCAATATTATTTACCTTGTACATATTAGATACTAGATTCCACCAATGACGACGCTTTGGCGCAGCGGCCACAGCAACGGTTGTTGCACTAGTGATCGCGGGTTTCGATCTCCGCACATGACAAAGATTTGTATTGGCCATATAGATTTTTGTCGTGGTCTGGGCGTTTCTGCTTGTGTATTGTGTGTGTTTCCGTACTCTCGACACAGGAGAAAATCCGGTAATTATGTACAATCGAGGAGTGTAATTTAACCCTAACCTATCTAACTTAAGAAGTACAAAGTTTAACGACAGTTTCGTTTAACAAAAAAAAAAAAAAAAATAACCTTAACCTATCTAACTTAAAAAGTACAACGTTTAACGACAGTTTCGTTACACAAAAAAAAAAACCCTAACCTATCCATACACTCCTCGATTGTACATAATATCCGAAAATCCTCCTGGAGCCATTGAGTGTGAAGCGTTTATATAATGTGAGGCCAAAACCAGTCAGTTTAGTTATTTGGTTTCTGCTTTGTTCTTATTTAAATTGATATTCCATAATATTATATACAAAGCCTAACCTGTGCTTTTGTATAAAGTAGGTAGTGAAAAGCATTATTAAATTTTAGTGTAGGTGATAACATAAATTACATAAAATGTCCTTTAAGAAGATATAAATTGTGTAAATTTAAAGAATCTCCAATTTTTTGATTTAAAGAACTTTTTACTTATCCAGATCCAGTTGAACCAAATTTGTTTCATTTTTGTTAATTAAATTCTTATTTTTATCATAATACCTTTTCATTTTGTGATTTCTAGCAAGTGGCAATGTTATTAACATTGTAAACTCCACTAAAGTGCACTGTGGAAATGAAATCATCTATTACATGGGACCAGTTCATGGTAATCCAGGCCGACCGAAAAAATATCAACCTGAAGATGACGAAGAAGAGACTGTACAAAAAACTAACGTTATTATTTTACTACTGGAGAGTGATCAAAAGGTACTTTAATAATAATTAAAAAATATTTTTTACACTTAGTAGAAAGGACATATAAGCCATAAACGTGGCCTACCTTAATAGACCTACCTGCGAACCAGGCAATTAGGTACTTAACAATAATTGACTAATAAAAAGAGGACTTTCTCATTGTAAAATATCAATCTAGCTGTTGTCCACGCCTGCATGGTTAAGACTAACTTGTGCAAAATGAAATGAAATATTTATTTCACATCTTCAAAGATACAATTAAAAATATGTTAAACTCAAACTTATTGTTTACTAATCCAAAGATCAAACCATATCAGATTTTTTTTTTCTATAAGTAATTGAAAATGATTTTTTTCCCATACACTGGTCAACTCTGTAAGAGTGTTATTTCAAAAATGCATATTGCATGCAGCTGTACACGAAGAGCTTAAAACTAATCTAATTAAATAATTCTTATCAAAGTAAAACTTTTTTTCACACGCTTGACTCGGGGAGTTAGCTGGTGAATGCGTGATGAGAGTGTTACGAAAAGTGGGATTGGACGAGGAAAACGGAAGTCGAGAGGGAGATACGTTAGTGAAGATAGAAAGAGACAGAGTTATGTTTCATATATTACCATAGGGGCAACTAAAGAAGTTTTACTTCAGTCGTGTGGCCTAAAGCACACTCGTGTTTTTTTAAATAACTGACTTAACTGTCTTGTTTGTACTTTTGTGCAAACCTTGTGCATATTAGGTGTATGGGCAATAACGGTAAAATTGTTGTAACAAACACAATACCTTTTTTTCACAGAAGATATTTGTTGACTGATAATCTAATATATAAAATTCTCGTGTCACAGTTTTCGTTGCCATACTCCTCCGAAATGGCTTGACCGATTTTGATGAAATTTTTTGTGCTTATCCGGTATCTTTGAGAATCGGCCAACATCTATTTTTCATCCCCCTAAATGTTAGGGGTAGTCCACCCCTAAATTTTTTTTTTTTTAGACAAAATTTTTAATTTCTATTTTTTTATGATACAACATTAAAAAATACATACAACCCTAAATTTTCACCCTTCTACCACCAACCCCTATTTTAAAATAGCGTTTAGCGGCAAGACAACGTTTGCCGGGTCAGCTAGTGAACTATAAATATGACCAGATAATTGGCTTTACCGTGTGCATATAGTAGGAGGTCCGAACTAGATACAACGAGGACAAAGAGAAATTTTTCAGCTGACTCATTAATATACTAATATACTAAAGTAGATAGTAGAGAAACAATTTTTTATCCATTAAACAGATGGGTGAAGATCATGTCTAGTTTGGATCTTAAACCAATATATCTGCAGTAAAAATAATAATATTATTTACTAAAAATTTTAATTAAATTATTTTAAAATTATAATATTTTATCACTTTCAGCCTGAACATGACTACATAGATTATATATCGAAGCATTTAGGTGAAAATTGGCAAAGATTCTTCAGAAAATTGGGCTATTCACAAGGACAGATAGAAACTGTAGAATACGACAACGCTAAACTTGGAGTGGCTGAAGTGAGTAAATATATACTTACAAAATGGTTCAAATCATTGACTCTGAACTATATGACCTATACACTGAAAAAACTTCTTCAATTGCATTCTTATATATATATTTTTTTATCCCCATTACACTGCAATCTGTCGCCACAGGGACATATATCAGTAGGTAGGTTGGAATTGTATTCTTATTAATATAAAAAAAGATGATAGATATTTTAAATTTTACTTGGTTAAAATAAACTAGCTATTTTGATAGACTCGTTTGTGCTGCATGATAACTTACATATATAACAGAAGACTTTCATATACTTCAGATATAACTAAAGAACTGCAAATTGGAAAAAATTATTTTCCACATAGAATGTTATTTATTGTAAATTATAGCATACTTACGCGCTCATTGGGCGGTAGCAGAAGTGCCTTGCCAGAGTAGCTTGTATATTAAGACAAAGTAAAATCTAAATAATTGTGTTTGCTCGCAAACAAATAATAAACAAGTAATACAACGTAAGTAGAAAAGAATTAACAAACGCACTAATCGTCACTACGACTTTCGAGGGTTTCCCAAGATTTCTCTGGGATTCTATCATCAGATCCTGGCTTCCTTATCATGGGACCAAACTTGGGATATCTCCTTTCTACCAAAAAAAAAAAGAATTATCAAAATCGCTTCATAAAAGATGAAGTTTTTGAAGTCAGTTAAAAAGGGCTACAAACTAAAATTATTACACTCAGACTCGTGGTGGGAATCGAACCCACAACCCTAAGACCAAAAAGCTGGGTCACTACTAACAATTGCAAACCAGAAAACCAGATCCGGTAATCTGCCGGTTCCAGCATAATTTTGCACTTACCGGATCCGGTGCCAAATCCCAGATCTCTTTACCAGATTTGCTATTGAAATTTTTAAAGAAGTATCTAGTGGTGCGAGTAGTTGCCTAAAACACCGACGGTTTGTGGGTTCGATTCCCGCTCGGGATGGATATTTGTAATTGTACAAATATTTCTTTTTGGTTTGGAAGTCTGTCTTTGTGGGTCTCCGCAACGTGCCTCGGAGAGCACGTTAAGACATTTACAGGTTGTTTAAGTTCATTATAGACAATGATAAAATTATTTATACAAGTAAATTATAGTTTCCTTACTTGATGAGATTTTTTTGACAATTTAATTATTTTTAAGGCTCGTTACAAACTTCTTTTGGATTGGATAAGGAATGATGTCGATGGAACATTAGGTAAGTTGGCAAATTTATTGTGGACAGAAGGAGAAAGGCAAATTGTCAAGGAGTTAGCTGCCATGTACACCAAAAGTAGCAAATAGCAAATAAAGAAAATAATCATTTGACATTACCTCTTAATCGTTTTGACAAATGTAAGCAAATGTAATTATTTTTTGAAAAACATTTTTATAGTTTTAAGAAACAAATTTTGTAGCAAGGGCTAGTCGTAGCTGTTGTATTTATAAATGAATTATTTTAATGTTTATTATGTTTGTACTCTTCAGAATATAAATGTTAAGGGTACATCGTTCCATAGCTTAATTGGCTAGAGCGCCGACACGGTCAGTCGGAGACGCGGGTTCGATTCCCGCTGGAATGGTCAATTTTTGATATGATATTCAAAAATGTTTAGAATTCCTAATGTATGGGTAACACAAAAATAAAATAGTACATATAAACGTTAAAATTTAATTTAAATTTTTTATATATAATTGCTCAGATTAATAAACAAAAGGTATAATTGTATGTTTCAGCTTATTATTAATTATGTTTGTAATATTTAAAATAAATGATGCCTACTTGTGTAAATTAAACTTTACTTGAAATAATTTATATGAAACAAAATATTTTATCCTAGAAAATATTTCAAGCTACTCCTTATTAAATCAGCTATCGGCCAGTTAAAGTCCCGTCAAAATCGTCCCAGCCGTTTCAGAGATTAACGGGAACAAACAGACAGACAAAAATTGTAAAAAATGTTATTTCGTTTCGGTGTATGTACCGTGTACACTAGACTGGGCGGAAAAAACATTTTTTTTTCCTCATGATACTGCGATAATAGCATTCATGATGGTAAAAAATAGATTATCGTGAAAGTTTGAGCCCATAATAATAATATTTAGGGGTTGTATCGTTACGATGATAGGTTTATTAAAAGTAGTCGCAGTTTTTTACTCAAAACTCGTCAATTATCGGATTGAAAAAGCGGTGCTTATTCTTAAAGGAAATTAAATTTCCTACAAAAAATAGCTTTCTAAGTAAATTAAAGTAAAAGGAGCCGTTTCCTTGTAATCAATGTAAAACAAGCCGTTTCTTTGTAATAGTGCTTTAAACATTAATTGATTTTTTTCGATTTTGCATTTCGATTTTGGATTTTTGTTACTACCAGAAATATCAATATTTTTATGATTCAAAATACTTTTTATCAAAGGAAATTTAATATTCTATAATAAAAGTTTCTAAACATTTTTAATTAAATTCACTCCTTTCAAAGTTATTAAAGTAATTTATCGTTTTTTACTATATTTCTGTGTAACTAAAGAAGTTTTACTTAAGTCGTGTGGTCTAAACATTATTGTATTTTAACAAGCATTTAATTGCATTCCATAAATGTAAGTCAATGATAGCACACATTGTGTTCTATTGTAACTTGAAAACCCGATAAGAATGTAAATAGCCTTAAATCTACTTTAACGGGTCTTACAATTTTGACAAAGTTTAATTAGCATAAGAATTTATTTGATTACGATATTAACTTTTAAGGTACTGAAAGTATCTAATGTGATATTTTAAAAAAAATTACAAAATTAGGGTATTTTTTATTAAATTTATATAAAATTAAAAAAAAAATAGGAACAATATATTTATACAAAAATAAATATTTACTTATCTAGTCAATTAAATTGATATGTTCACAAGGAAATGTATTTGAAATTATCTATGATCATTAAATTTATTAAACAAAATAAATTGTTTCATTTTACAAAATTTGTTGAATGTGAAATCTGTTACCTAATTCGTGTAATAATGATGCACGTGTGACACATCTAATAGGAAATTTAAGTCAATAGTACGTGAAGGTTACTGCTAGAAAAGCATGTATCAGTTTTTTTTTTCAATCGTTTTTCTCTGGTTAACCTTAGCACCAAAACGAGATAAATGTAGTACTGAAAAAACTCAACGGTGACTGTTATAGTTCGCGTCATGTAAAAAGAACGCTGAAAGAAACTGTGCGTTTGCGCATGGGTATACTCGCGCACAAAAGTACTACTGTTTTATTTTTTTAATTAGGCTTTCACTCGCGGCTTCGTATAATGGTTATTGGTAGGTACATAAAAAAAATACTAGAAATACAAGTGCGAATAATTCGGACTAAATAAGTATAATAATTATCACGTTACAAATCACAATTTTTTTTAAACAAAAGCAATAACACATTTTTTAGTTATTGAAATGTCGTATTCCAAAATATTAATTATCTGTACTCTCGATATTCGTATCTTAATAGTTTTTATGTGTTTAAAATGATAAATTGATATTTGTTTTTTAGTGAAATAAATAGTAAATGGAGAATTTTGTAATTTAAAACTTATGTGCGCGATAATATTTTGAGTCGACGTCGAACTGTCCAACCAATAGCACACCGGCAAGCATGCGACACGTGATAAACACTCTCGTCCCCTACCCCATACCACCAAATAGACCGATAAATCACTTCTGCGCAGCTTCAAGGCCAGCGTTCTTTTTACATGACGCGAACTATAGTTATTGTATGGTGTCAAATTAGGTGTTCGATCGATGGGGATTGATCCATTTTTGAAAAACATTAATGAAAACCGCTTTTCCTTATTACCGCAAAAGCGGTTAAAATAATAAGGAAGGTGTTTCAGCGATTTGAGCTACATAACTTGGCAATAAAATAATAATTAAAAAAACAAAACAAAAAACCCGCCTGCGTGAAGAACAACTAATAGAAAATCAACTGAAAAAGCTGGAACAAGATAAAAATTCATTCATTCAGCGAAATAAATAGAAACAATATCAAACATTTTGTGCTGTACATTTATTAAAATATATTAATACGATAGTCCTTCGAAACTTGATGCAACGTCGTACATAACATGCAGTCGGAGACATGCACAAAGAGAGAATGATTTGACTTATCCTTCAATTTCATGCCTCCGAATGGCCTCCGACTGCATATTATCTACGACGTTGCATAAAGTTTCGAAGGACTACCGTATTAATATATTTTAAATGTACAGCACAAAATATTTGATATTGTTTCTATTTATTTCGCTGACTTTGTGTGCATATTGAATTTTTATCTTGTTCCAGCTTTTTCAGTTGATTTTCTATTAGTTGTTCTTCACGCAGGCGGGTTTTTTGTTTTGTTTTTTTAATTATTATTTTATTTATGTCTTTTTAGTCAGACAAATTACGTAATCGGTTCAACTCATTAAAACAGTTTACATCATGTGGTTGATTAAGTAATTTTTTAGGGTCAAGGGAACAGATAGCAAGCCCGGAGAAAGATCTCACTCTGCTCAAAGCAACGTAAGCCTGACCTTTAGCAAATAGGTGACTGCTTATGTCAACAACTATTAGTTTTAATATAATGAAATTATTATTAAAATTATTTGTTTGTATTTGGTATTATGTATTTGTTATTGATTTTATTAATGTAATTGTAAATTGGTGTGACATTTATTAATTTTTATTTGTAATTTTAATTGTATGTTTTTTTTAACCATTGTATTTTATTAGAAAGGCAACATCCCGAAGTTGATCGTCGCCTAGGAGGCGAGTTTGGCATGGCATAGGCGTGGGAAAGAGCAAAGTCCACTTTTTTTAAACTTTAATATTGTATTTCTTTATTAGTATTACGGTATAATAATCATGATATACCTTTTTAAAATCCTTGTATTGTGCCCTTCAATTTGATACCCATATTGTAGTATTCGAGAAAAAAAAATTTTTTCATTAACTACAATGGCTTCGCGCAGCCGCCATGTTGTTTTTTTTAATGTCACCTATCTAAGAACACTTGGGCAGCTAAGACGAACCTAACGATACCTCAATTATGTAAATCCGTTCAGTGGTTCTGGAAATATGAGGTAGTAAAGAATATTACATACATATATACAAGATACGCGCGAAAAACATAACCCCTCCTTGGCAGTCGGGTAAAAATGGTCACTTACGTGTTACGTTTTGCTTGGGATAGGGAAGGATGGTACAAAAAATATTGCGTCGCGTTAAAGGGGGAGGGGGAGTCAAATCTTCAAAATTGAAGAACTGATTGATTTTTCTTCGTTAATGTGTTGATAGAGATAAGAAGTCTCTGCTTAGATGTAAGTTTATACAGACTGTTTCAAAGTAGTACTTATTTATAAACTAAAATAAGTTTTAAAATTATCCATTAGAGTCTAAACGATTAATACAACGAAAATAATATTATCGTAAAGGAAAATTTAAATGACAAAATTTAATCATATAAGCGGGCAATAAGTTGCTTAATGGTTAACGGTTACAGTCAGTCTAAGTTTGTCGACGATTGCAAACACACTTGTCAATAATATAATAATGCCGGTTCCGAACAGAGATGGTCTTAAAATAGTGAATATCGACGTCAAGGATGTGAGGTTCCCTACTTCATTGGGAGGTCATGGCTCCGATGCTCTGGTAACATAATATTTTTTATTAACACCAATAAAAAAATATTTACAGTAAGTATAGTGTACAAATAGCTAAGTCAATGCTTTATAAAAGTCGAGCTAACAACGTGAATTAGGTACCTATATTGGGTGGTGACGAATTTTTTTTTAATTTTATTCAAAACACGTATTTTTTCGTATCGGTTAAATTTCGTGATAGTTAAGTAAGACTTATTACAAAGTATTTACATTTTAAAAATAAGTTCTTTAAACAGCACACTGATCCTAACTATTCCTGTGCGTACGTCACGACGACTACTGAGAATGGGAAACAGGGATACGGACTAACGTTCACATGCGGCCGAGGCACCGAGATAGTGGTGCTCACTATCCGGTCTATGAAGAAGTTCATCTTAGGACGCAATGCTGCAGATATCTTTTCAGATTTCGCAGGCTTTTGGCGTTCCATCACGAACGACTCTCAGATGAGATGGGTAACTAGATAATCATTTTGCTTACCTCCTGCTTACTTGCAAATAATAGTTGAACTGAACATATATTTTTTATTTTTAACTAGCTTTTACCCGCGGCTTCGTTTGCATTGATTTTTTTAAATTAAAAATTATCCTATGCTACTTCTAATACCTCAAAGAATATTAGTACAAAGTTCGTTTCCGCGTGAAAGCTTAACAAACAAACTTACATTCAAATTTATAATATTAGTAGGGATTAATTATAATTATGATAGTGATGTAAAATTTTTGGAGTTTTTTTTTTGTAGCTTGGTCCTGAAAAAGGAGTTGTACATTTAGTAGTTGCAGCAATAATAAATTCCTTGTGGGATTTATGGGCACGACTCGAAAATAAACCACTGTGGAGATTGTTAGTCGACATGTCACCTGAGGTTAGAAATTTAAATTACTACTGTATATGAAACGGCTTTATGTAGGCTTCTTCACCTATGTACTAAATGTTGGCGAATAATTATTTGATTGATAACACAATCACGAAAATCGATCGTTATCAGATGTTTATGATAAGAATCGGATCCCTTAACTTCACGTGCTCTCTAATATACGGTAGTAAGACCCATAAGAGCAAATAGCCCAATTTAAAATAAAATAGAACCTATTAATGTATGTAAGTAATAGAAATTTTGTCGTCACTGCTTTATTTTAAGTGTAACTACTCTAAATAAAGCAACGTAATTACATAAGTTCTATTATTACACTAATTTTAAAAACAAGTTAGAAACAAAAGAAATATTTTAAAAACAAGTTAGAAACAAGAGAAACATTTTAAAAACAAGTTAGAAACAAGAGAATTATTTTTTCTTCACGATAAACCAGTCTTGACTTTTGATTAAAAAGGTTATACATATACTAGCGACATCTGTCGGACTATATGTTTTTAAACCGGCTCTCTATTTATTATATACTCTAATTGCACACATAAATACATATAGAAACATAAAATAATAGTAAGATTTATGGCAAAGATGAACTTATCTCTGAAAGAGATTTTTTACAGTCAACCCATGGTCATGAGTAAGTTTTTCAAATAGCGATGCAAACAGGGCAAGAAGTATTTATTAAGAAGAAAAAACACCCAAAAAAATAATATTAATAAAAGATAATAAAATATATATGTATTTAAAAATGTAACAGACTACATACTAACTTTAGTAAATATATAAAAAATATATATATAATATAATATATAAGAAAATAAATACATACATACATACATATTATATACATATGATTGATTACACATTAGCTAGTGAAAGCAAGTGTTTGTTTAAATGTTTCTTTAATAATATTAGTATAGATAACAAATTTTGAGGTCGTGACCTACATTGACAAACATGATAACGATGTTTTGTTTTACACGCGATAAAGATATTCAGAAATAATGTTATCAACAGGAGCTGGTTTCAACGATAGACTTTCGTTACATAACTGATGTACTCACTAAAGAAGAAGCCATTAAAATCTTGAAAGATAAGGAACCGGGAAAGGATGGTAGGGTAAAAGATATGTTAGAAAATGGTTATCCAGCTTATACTACTCAAGTTGGTGAGTAAATCCATAACAAAACGAGTCTAATTAATAAGTCGGGGAAAAAGTCTTCGTATTTTCTAGTTTTTGCACAAGATTGACCATTTACGTTTCCTTGCCAAAACACCTCTACTTGACACTAGTTAAGACGAAAAGTAGGGGTCAGAGATCGTTTTATCCATTTAGTCCTTCCCCTTACACCAAACGAGGCTATTTAATACTGATCGGTCACTAATCGCAATATATCGCCCATAAACCCTGCTTCCATGATACCATCTAATCTTGTCAGAAAATTAAATGACCTCTAATGTACTTGAATATTATATAATATTAAAAGATTTTGTTAGTAAAAAATTAAAACATAATTATATACATTTTATTTGTTGAAAATTTAGAACACTAATTAACACGTCACAAATAAAAATATGAATATTTTTTTAGGTTGGCTAGGTTATAGTGATGAACTTGTTAAAGAACTATGTGCAAAGTACTTAAGCCTTGGCTTCAAACACTTCAAAGTAAAAGTCGGGCTCAATTTTGAGGATGATTATAGAAGATGCAGCCTCGTAAGGAAATTTATTGGCGATGATAAATTTCTAGTAAGAATCTTTTTTCTTTTATTAATAATACCTAAGTACTTGTAACATAGCATACACATATAATGATTTGCCATATAAATATTGGCCCAATCATATTGAGATATGTGCCTTATTCGGATTTAAAAATCATTTGTTTTCCTCTGTCTATGTCCCGGGATTAACCAGTGCAGTTTGTAATATTTCTTTTTCTGTTATAAAACCCGTTTATTGAGGGAAAGTTGTCGCCAGAGACGCGTTTTTTACCATTACAGCCGCATCACAATGACTAGCGTAGACATGTTTTATGGAATACACCTTTTTTGTGATCATTGACATAAAGAGTAGTATATCTTGTTTTGATAGCATTATAGCGTTGTTGGACAACAACATTCTTGTCGCAAATCACATTGCAAAATAATCGTGAAATAAATGATGAATAATGATGAAAATAACTTCTAGCATTGTGGAGACGATACGACGACATACTCTTACGAACATGTCTATACGTCTTTATTTTTAAGCCGTTATTTCCAATTTCCGTGAGTACGAGTGTTGTACAGATGGTGGACGCGAATCAAGCGTGGAGCGTCGACGAAGCGATCGAGTGGATGAAGAAACTGGCGCCTCTGAAACCGATGTGGATCGAAGAGCCCACGTCGCCGGATGACGTACTCGGGCACGCCGTCATCGCGCGAGCCTTGCAGTGCGTAATAATTTATAACAAGCTGCCGTATATAACGGCACAATTGCAATATTCTGTTGATTTAATCAACACTAAAATTTACACGAAATTTTAAAATCACACACATCACAAAAAAATATGACGCAACGTAAATTGATGATAAAACTGGACAGTATGGTTAACCGACTTCGCCTGCTTGTATCCAAGTTAGCACATGGAGAAGGAACAAGAAACAAAAAAAAAATTTACCAAAAAAAAAGCTTGTTTTAGGCCTTACGGTATCGGTGTAGCGACTGGTGAGATGTGCGCTAACCGCGTAATGTTCAAGCAGTTCCTACAAAGCGGTGGAATGCAGTACTGTCAGATAGATTCCGCACGCATCGGAGGTGTGAACGAGATTCTTTCGGTCTACCTCATGGCGGAAAAATTTAAAAGTAAGATATTTACTAAATAACCGATAATATACCACCTTGGAACTTAAAAAGACGACCGATGGCGGGATAGCCATCCAACTGCTGGCTTTGGAATACACAGGCCGAAGACGGGCAGTAGCGTCTTCGGTGCGAAAAAGCCAGCCCTGCGGTCAACAACCCGCCTGCCCAGCGTGGTGACTATGGGAAAAACACATGAGTTCACGCCATTTTTGGCATGAACTTGTGGAACCCTTTGTCCAGCAGTGGACTGCGATAGGGTGAAGTGATGATGACGATGAACCGATAATACCTATGTAAAATTAAAATTGACAACAACAATGCTTATTGAACGTCAGATCTATTATCGTTTATAATAATCCTTATTGTTACACATGTTAAAAGGGTTGATATCATTTTGAAAGATGCGTTTAAATATTTAGACCATGGATTTTTTTTTTCAATCTATTCATAACAAACTGTTTAATTGAGAACTCGTACCAAACATAAATCGATGATTCGAAATAGTTTTTGATACAAGCCAAGCAAGCTAGATAAGTGTGTTTCTAAATTTTTTTCGCTTCCGATATGAGATAAATCAGTTTAAAGTTTGCGTTGCATCCCACAATCTTCACAAAAATCCCGCACGTATCACAAACACAACACAAGCTTCACAAAAACCCCAAATGCTTCACAAACATCCCGCACGCTTCATAAAAATTCCACACACTTCACAAACATCCCATACGCTTTATAAATATCCCAAATCCCACACGCTTCACAAGCATCCCACACGCTTCACAGTATCCCACACGCTTCACAACCATCCCACACGCTTCACAAGCATCCCACACGCTTCACAATCACCTCTGACGCATCACAACTACCCTCGAACTCTTCACTACCATACCACACAATCCACGACTCCCGTGTGAACCCGTCGCGGCCGCAGCGCCGGTGTGCCCGCACGCGGGCGGCGTGGGCCTGTGCGAGATGGTGCAGCACCTGCAGCTGTGGGACTACGTGCGCGTGTCGGCCAGCCGCGCGCGCCTCGTGGAGTACGTGGACCAGCAGCACGAGCACTTCGTCGACCCGTGCCGAGTGCTCGACGCTAACTACGTGGCGCCCACGGTTTGCTATATTAAGGATTTAGGGAACGTCCATTAATCACGTGAGACGTTCGAAAACTAAAGGAAGGAAGAGGGGGACTGTAGTGAGATATCACGTGTATTTATGTTTCGTTAAACGCGCGATTTCTAAAGCTTAAAAATAACCATCAAATCACCCTGCAACTTTAATGTTTGTTTACAAATTTGTATCAAATTTAATCAGCATATACGTATATATAAAGATAATATTTCAATATACTTTTGGCAAAAAAATACACGTGATTTTGGCGTACGGAGCCACTTAACACATCACCGGGGGGTTAGCGAGTTCAAAAGTTGATTTAAAATATCACGTGATTAATGAACGATTCCTTATTTACTGGTATATTTTTGTAGCACAAAGGTGGCAAAAAGCGTACAGACCGTCTGATGGATGAGTGGCGAGTGGTTACCTTTTTTTTTAGCGTGGGGAAAATCCTCATGGACACCCTCCAGCGCGGAGGCACCAGAGAGGATTCAAACTCCTACTAAATAAAAACCGCCACGTGTGTTCCGCCTAGGCGCCTATGTGGCGGGATTACCTAGTCTAGACCCCTGCAATGTCTTGCCCTGACCTTTCCTAGGAACTCTGGCTACTTTACTCACCACAGGACCATAACGCTACTTGACGAATGAATTGATGATAAGCGTTCCGTTCCTATTATTTAGTTGTGAACTTTTTAAGTTTCCCAGTCTGGCCGCAACAAATTTTAAGCAAGATATTTCCTGCAGTGCTACCCTAATAGCATTTTTAATATCTCAACTAGACTGTTCCATCGTGGAGAAGTCATTTTTAAAACTAGTAAAGTCAATTTCTTAAATTTCCACCTCCCAAAATATTTAAAAAAAAAGTTCTTTTCACTAGCTATTTTTTTTTAATATTAACTATATTCAAAACTTATTTTTAAGAAATTTACATCATAAATCCTCAATATACTGATCGGATAGACGGCCTCTCCTATATCCTCGTAAGGCCCACGACTTAAATGCGTTAGAAGTAATCGCCTATAATGTCGTTATCTGACAACATAAGTATTATAGTAGTTAAATTACCACCTATGACAACTTATCGTTATGAATAAGTGAAATCTTAAGTCTCCAGGCTTGCAATTTGTTTTTTACTATATAGTTTTATGTGTAGGACATAGAATTTGGTCAATAAAGTGGATATTTTTTTGTTATCGTATGATTACATTGGGTCATTACTGCAAAAAAGCTCATATCTATATATTACTCAATAACATTGACTTCGCTAAAGCCTTCAGTTGATTTGGAGGATAAGATCGACCTGATAATGTGCATTCTATAGCATGAAGATCTTTGCACAACCTTTTAATCGCGTAAAAACATTGACTGACGGTCCATTTGCATGTTTGATGCTTTCTTTATTATTATATCCTTTCCCTTCTTTGTCTTCTTTACTTTTATATCGTTCTCGTCCTTAATTACTTTCTTGAACATTACTAGTATTTATCGGCGTAGAGTCAAATTTAAGTTATCGAACTGAAGTTCTATCTAAAATAACACTGAATCAGCGCCTAATTCAGATTTATTTGATGTAGCATCAAAAGGATCCATATCTTCAACACTGGGAATGAAATCTTTAATGTCAAAAATGACGAAAAACTTCAGCAACTAAAACGTTTGGTTGCTAAATGAAAAAAAAAACATAAATTTTTATATTACCGCTTAATGTAATCAGCTGATAACTATATTTCGACAAATTTTTTATTTTGTTTGAACAGCGGATTCGTGAAAAATATTTGTTGAATATAGTAATGTACATTATTAATTCTACAATTAAGTTTATAAAAAAAAACTAAAGGATAAAGTATATGATAATGCATTTAAACTTACCTTCTTTTGTCGACATGTTGTCTCTATTTTTACTAACAAGATCGCCTATAATTGGTTCATTATCGGCGACACTCAAAATTTGAATTGGTTCATTATTGGCGACACTCAAAATTTGAGTTCTAGGAGTCTAATCAAGTGTTCGCCAGAATAACGTAGATGTCGCGTAATTTCAAAATTACGAAAGTTATTCTGATATGTTGTCAGGTGACGATAACATTGGGTCACAATTTTTAAATATGAAATATTTAGTTGGGCTTGAATAACATTGTTGAATATGATGTATTCATATGATAACATGGGGCCTTACGATGATAAATAAGTTTCCTCAGTTTACCCGCTGTTTACTAACCATAAACCGGGATGTAGCGTCCTTGTTTGACTCTACACACTTTTCTTGTTAATATGAAATAAACCCGAATCACAATTAATTAAATTAATTAATTTATTGATCCTTGATGATGATCAAATGACCCGGTGTGCGAGCACGCGCGATCGCCTTGATAGATCGAAAACGTACTGAATAATTATTATATTAATAGCCAATTTATTTAATAAAATTCGCTGATTCGCAAATGTACGACTTGGTTCGTACATGCTCCCACACCGAAAAATAGAAAAGTTAGTAGTGATGAGATGATGATACAAGGTGATTTCAATTTGTTCTTAACCTACACTTGTTAGTAAGAAAATAAAAACTAATTATCTAAATAGAATTAAATTTAACACTATCGTCACCGATCACATAAACCGAGCGGAAGATCGGTGACGTAAATTTGTTTTTCTTAGCTACGTTAGAATGTTTGCACGGACGGTTATACCGCGGAACACCACTTATTACTCGCACCACACACACACTGTTGGTCAATAACCGTTGTGGAGGAGGGCGGCTGCCGCCGCGCTTCCGCCGGCCGCGGGGTGGCCAGCGTCGGCCGCTCCGTGCGCTCCGCCGCCGCCTGCGCCGACCGCCTGCGGAGGATCTTGCGCGATCCCCAAATAGCTGCCCCGACGATAGCCACGGCAACGATGATGTAGGTTGCCGTATAATGATGAATGTCGTGGCTGCTAATGCTGTCATACCACGGAACAGTCTGCTTCATCTCTTCAATCTGCTCCTGCAGCTGCATTAGCCGCTTCGAATGCTCGCTGAAGTCGTCTTTGTCGCTTGCGTTAGTAGCGCCGAGGGTCGGAACCGATATATTAAAAAAGTAGTTTATCGGAGATAGCTTTGGAGCAATAATATCTGCTTTGAAGTGCAAAGTACTCATTTCTTGTTTATGAGTATACACAGTGAAGTCCTTGAACTTCAGTATACATCCGTCATTTATTGTCAATAAGCCAGAATACAATAACGGTAACGATGAAACTTGATCGTCGCATAGTATTTTTACGTTCTGTTGTTTACAATAAAAATAAAAGTAAGTATTCACTTGATTTAATTCATGCCACTGTGATTGGCACGGTTCCTCATAAATTCTGCATCTTCCGGTGGCTGCATCCCTTTCACAAAGACTTTCATCGTCCTTCAGGGTGTACACCGGAGACTTGGTCTTACATAAAAGAGTGCCTGACTCTTGCTGCAGACACGATTTTAACTCACTTTCAGTTATAGGCAACAGAGCTTCTTTCTGTAAATTAATAGCTAGAAAACTAGATACGGGTTTCATATGAATCATGATGTTATTATTTACTAAACGTGGTACGGCGATTATTTTATGAATTTCGTAGGTATCTCGGTGAACTAGAGGTATTTTAGTTTCAAATAATAGGTAGTTTGTTGACATTCTAGCTTTTACCTTTAATAAATGATAAATATTAGGTAAACTTATGTTCTCAAAAGGTAGTGATAAGTCTTTCGATATTTTAGTTGAAATAGTGTTTAGTTCTTGGCGTAGTTGATCAGGTGTCAGGAGGTGTAAGCTGAGCTGGCCGTTATAAATGTTAGTCATAGTGTCTAGTAGGATATTCTGTATGTCCTTGAGATGAGATAATATGTTGTTGGCTATTATTGCGGAGAGAATAAAGTCGTTATTTGTAAAGCTTTCCTTTTTGACGGCGTATAATTGTTGTTCTACTTGATTTAATCGTTGGTTGATGAGCTTGTGTTGCTTGTTCATAACGTTCTCCGTGCGTTTCAATACATTTAACTCGGCTTCGACAATTGAGGTCTGGTTCTTCCAGAGTGCGGCGAGATGCTCTTGATTGTGCTTGATGAGTTGAATGTCTTGCTCATATTTTTCAGCGAAATTACTATCCAAAATTCCGAATAAAGAGTTTGCTAAATTACCTACTCCGTTTATTATTCCTCGTCGCGTGCGCACAGTATGCTTATTCATCATAACATTATTATAATGATTTAATTGTTCATAACCGTGATGTAATTGTAACATGATCGCTGCGCATTGTGAATGCTCTTGTTCACTATTACAAATGTTTTGTAAATAATCTAAGTACTTGCTTAATGTTAATGACCCCTCCCAGTAGGGATTCATGTCGTAGTAGACGACTAGGCGCCACTCGTCTTTGATTAGAAACATGTTTGTTATCTTGTCGAAGTACAAACTTTGATTATTTCTAAGCGGCGTAATATTAAACGAGCCTTCTGATCTTGATATAAATGTCATTATAAAAAATAAAATTGTAAGCACCAGTTTCGAAAAGCTATAGGTATTTTTCTTGCTTGTTTTGGTAACGTGATATACTTGCTTAACGTCATCTTGTTTTACATTTGATTTTTGTTCATTAACTGGTAATATTGATAGTTTAACGACCGGGCGTTTCATGAGGCCGTTTTTTGTTTTTAGGGTAACAACCCTTACGTAACCGTCGTTTCCAGGGTGTAGCTGCAGGACGCGGCCGAGTAGCCACCTCCCGGCCGGCAAGTTAGTGTCTTGAATGAGAACTATGTCGTTGATCTTGATATTCTCTTGTGGTAGCCTCCACTTGCTGCGGACTGATAGTTGCGTAAGATATTCTAAGCGCCATTTTTTCCAGATATCATCGAACAATCTTTGCGTTAGGTGCCAACGAGTACGTAAGTCAGTTTCGGTGTTGTAAAATGCTAAATGAGGACCGCTAGTTAAAAAATGAGATGGTGTTAGGCAATTTAAGTCGTCAGGGTCTTCGGTCATTGCACATAAAGGTCTTTGATTAATACAAGCTTCGAGCTGAGAGAGTAATGTTGAGTATTCCTCAAATGTAAGTCTTTGTTCGCCTATCACCCGTTTTATATGATATTTGAGACTCTTGACCGCAGCTTCCCAGAGACCACCTGCTGACGGCCAAGAAGGGGCATTAAAATGCCACTTGATCCCCATTCGCGTGATTTCATCGATGAATTTTGTGTTTTGGAAGGTACTTAATATTTGTTGGTATTCTTCTTGTAAGACCTTGTTTGCTCCGATAAACGTAGTACCTTGGTCACTGTACATATTTTTCGGCACCCCTCGTCTAGCAGTCATGCGGCGCAAAGCAGTTAAAAATGATGACGTTGTTAAATCTGACACCAACTCTAAATGTACAGCTTTAGTAACCATACAGACGAATACAGCCACGTAGCCCTTTGTGGTTAGAATACCTCGGCCCTTGTTGGCCTTAATAAACACGTGACCTGTATAATCTACCCCTGTGTGATAGAATGGCCGCGATGGATTGACCCTTGCTGTAGGTAAATCGCCCATAATTTGATAGTGCTGCCTCGGAGTGTGCTTTCTGCACTTTATACATTGAAAAATACGCTTTTTCGTGGCTTTGAGTCCTCCTACTAACCAGTACTTTTGTCGAATAAACCCGGAAGTAAGCTTGGCGCCACCGTGATAGGTGAGTTCATGACACTGGTCAATAATTAATTCTGATAAACGACTATTTTTGGGTATGATAATGGGGTGTTTCATATCTAGGTTAATATTCGCGTGTTTTAGACGTCCCCCCACTCTTAAAATTTTATCCTCATCAAGTATAGGGTGGAGCATACAAATCTTGCTTTTTGATGATACATTATTTCCATTCTGTATATCACGTAATTCTTGAATAAAATATTCTTGCTGACACTGTTGAATGATTTTTATGTTGGCTTGCTTTATTTCACTTAACGTTAAGTATTTCTTGTTTTCACGTTTATTATTAATAAATCTATAGACCCAGGCTAATATTCTCGTAATCTTGCTTAACGAGCTAAATTTAAAAAGTAATGATGTTATGATATTTACATATTGATTATGAATTACAGTTGCTACGATCTTTTTAGTTCTTTTGGCTTCTTGACATGTAAAAAATGTTATTTTAGTATTAAATTGATCTTTAGTTTTATGCGTTTTTAACCAAGTCGGCCCGTTCCACCATAATTTATGATCTCTTAATTGTAACGCTGTTAAACCACGGCTAGCACAGTCTGCGGGGTTCTCCTCCGACTTAACGTAATTCCAGCTGTTGGGCGGTACTACTTCGATAATCTGCTTTACTCTATTTGCCACAAATGGTTTCCAGCGCTCAGGTACACCGTTAATCCATCCTAAAACTACCATAGAATCAACCCAGCAGTAGTAATTAATTTGGTATGTCTCAAGGCAATTTTTTTATTTTTGACAATAACTTTATGAGTAATAAGGCACCGCATAACTCAAGTTTCGGTAAAGTAAGTTTATTATTTACAGGAACTAATCTTGATTTTCCTGCTATCATAGTTACCGATGTCTGTTCATGTGTCATTACCTTGCAGTAAACAACGCAAGCGTAACATTTTGTTGACGCATCTGAAAATCCGTGAAGTTCGATGACATTATTCTTTATTGTTCCTAACCACCTAGGTATATAAAATTTATTTATATTTTCTAAGTCAATTTTCATACTTTCCCACTCTTTCAATATATTTTCCGGTAAAAGTTCGTCCCATTTTAATTGAAATTGCCATACTTGTTGAAATAATAGTTTTATTTTAGTTGAAATTGGAGATAGCCAGCCCAGTGGGTCAAATAATTTTGATATATTTGAAAGTAAAATACGTTTTGTAGGGTTTTTCGTCGTGAAGTCTAATTTTGAGGTAAATGTAAATTGATCTTGCTGTGGGTCCCAACTAAGTCCTAACGTTTTCGATGACTCGGTGTTTTTAAAGTCATAATTTATTTGTTCTATATTACTATATTTATTTGGGAGTATATCTTGGTTATTGGCCTTCCATTTTCGTAAATTAAACCCCCCTGACTTTAAAATCGAAACAATGTCGTTTATTAAACGCTTTGCTGATTCGATAGAATGACATCCGTAGACTAAGTCGTCCATGTAAAATGATGATTCAATAACTTTCGGCGCGGAACTCTCTTGATAATTCTGTCTCTCATCTTGAGCTAAACGTCGAAGTGTCATCATTGCCAGAAACGGCGCAGCCTTGGTGCCGTATGTCACTGTCTTTAATTGAAAAATATTCATTTTATCTAACGGCGACTCTCTCCAAATGATCTTTTGATAATTTTGGTCATCTGGGTGTAACCAAACCATTCTAAACATTTTTTCAATATCCGCAGTAAACCCATATCTAAACTGTCTCCACTTGATAAGAAGACTCTGTAGATCTTGTTGTAAATTAGGACCTCTTTCCATCAACTCATTTAAGCTCAAACCGGAAGTGGAAGGCGCGGAAGCATTAAAAACCACCCGTAACTTAGTTGTGGTTGATTCATCTCGAATAACACAATGGTGCGGTAGGTAAAAACCGGATGAATCGGAATTATTTGAGTGTATCATATGACCTAAGTGCTTGTATTCGTTTATAAATAATTTATACTCTCGTGCTATATTTATATTTTTAACAAACTTTCGTTCTAACTGTTTAAACTGTGCAATGGCCTTTGATTTTGACTGGCCTAATTTATTTTCTATTTCATTTTTAAGGGGGAGGCGCACTTGATACTTGCCATCCGACTGACGTATAGTAGTTTTATTATAAAAATCAATGACCTGCTGGTCGGCAAGTGACATAGTAGATGGCTCTGAGATATTTTCTGCTTGCCAAAATTGACAGATGTCGTCGATGTTATGTACAATTATGTTACATTTAAAACTCTTTTTTACGCAGCCACTCAAAATCCAACCTAAACGCGTTTTTTGAGCCATCGGGAGAGCGGGCCCCGCCTTATAAATTCCGTCTAATAGTAAGTTACTAAAAACATCTACTCCAAGTAAAAGGTCTACCGGTCTTCTCATATTGAAGTAAGGATCCGCTAAAGGCAAATTTTCTAATGCAGGCCACTCTGGTTTAGGAAAGCTGTAGGAGGGCAGATTCTTTATTAAAGTTCTCATGATATACGCATCTGTTTCGAAAGAAAAGTCTTCTTGATTAGACCTACATTTGATTTTAATAATCCCCTTACAATTGCTCTCCTTTTCACCTATTCCAGTTATAGTTCCCTTGCAATGTTTGCGTGGTAAACCTAAAATGTGAGCTATTCTCTCTGATATGAGAGTAGTCTCAGACCCCTGATCTAGTAGGGCTCGAATGTTATGGTATGTACCGTCCCGAGCTTGTACCTGTACCATGGCTGTTGCCAACAGGATTTCAGGGTCTTTGCAATTTACCGAAACATGTGTATTACCCACGTCCGATTTCGAAACCTTCGACTCTGTATTTTTCGACGTATATACTTTATTGCAAAATACGTCATGCAAAATTGTATTATGATTACCATCGCATTCTCGACAACGCGATTCAGAATAACAATTTTTGCCTTCGTGATCATAAAGACAATTTTTGCATACATTTTTGTCTATAATAAATTTTCGTTTCATATGATTAGGCAACTCTAGAAACTTTGTGCAATAATATAAGCCGTGTTCGCGATTTGAACAAAAGTGACACGGTAATTTTGCCGTATGTGCAGGTTTTTGAACTCTGTTACTTGAAACCTTTGATTGTGTAAAGTAGGTGGGTTTCTTGTAATTTAAGCGATTTTCTGTTGGTGAATTATTATAATATGTATTTTTGAAACTAGACTTCGCTGTCGGGTTTTCTTGCTTTTTCCGTGAAGTCTCAAGAGCCGTAAATTTAGTTTCTAGGTAATTTAGAAAATCTTTTAAAATAGGTAATTCCTTTGGTTGTTTTAACGATGATATGTATTCGTTGTAAGTATCGGAATCTAGTTTTTGGCTTAAAATATGTACTAATAAAGGGTCCCATGAACTTATGTCTACACCCAGGTTTTTTATCGCATTTAGCGACTCCAGTGACGTATCGTGGATTTTCTTGATATGTCCGAACGACGGTTGTTGCGACACTGAAATATTCATCAAAGTATTGATGTGTGACGTAAAAATAAGCTTTTTATTGTTATATCTATTATTGAGTATCTCCCAGCAGGTATCGTAATTATCTGAGCTTATTTGTAAATGTTGAACTAAACGCTCGGCTTCTCCTCGGAGCTTACCCTTTAAAAACTGCATCTTTTGCGCGTATGATAGAGATGCGTTTGTGTGGATAGTTTCAGTGAAAAGATCCTTGAACGATGTCCACTGCTGGAAGCTTCCGCTAAAAATAGGCAATTCCATCTGCGGAGTTGTTTTCTCCCTATGACACATAGACCTCATTTTCCTATTAATAGCCCTTTTCATGTCTTCGTACAATCTTTCATAATGATAGAAAGCCGCATCGTATTCCTGATTTTTCCCCTCTAGTTCACTATCTATTTCAAGATGTAAAGTATCTATAGCCGACCACCGGGATTGTAACGTTTTTAATAAATCGTCAAACTCCCATTTATCTAACTCCGTATCTAAGTTAATACTAGCTACCTTTCTCTGAAGCGCCCTGAAGTTGCTCGCTTGCTTTCTTAGCAACTCATCTGTCCTGCTATTGACGCCCTGTGCCCTGAAAGTTACCTGATGTGCTTCAGACTCGTGCGCGCTGTCCGTCCTTGCTGCCGTCGACGAGGCGCGAGTGGGCGGCTGCGGCGGCCCGGCGCCAGCCAGTGCAGTCGCTGGCCGCAGCAGCGGAGTGCCCGGTTTGGCGTCACGTAGTTGATAATTCACGATGACGGACCTGACATGCTCGTAGCGCTCCCTAGTTGTGTCGAACTGCTCGGTCACAAAATAATCATGCGACTTGTCACTATAACCACATAATTTAAGGTGGTTGTTTTGAAATTCCTCCCAATACTTATCTAGCGTTTCAAGTCTCCTCCTGATGTAATCACCGGTCTTGCGTTCCGGCCCGTCTTTCTTGAAATTGCTGTAGAGCTGCTCAATAGCTCCAACCAACTGCTGCTGTGTTGATAGAAGATCTTCCATGTTTACTTAAATTGATGTGCTAAAAATTCTTCGATAAAAAATAGTCTGTAATCTAATGTCCACAGTTCACTTCACAAAATGTCACCATAAAAGGATTCACCTCACGAAATGTCAGTTTTTTGCTCGAAGGACCATAAAAGCTCGAAGGACCATAAAAGGATGTAGCGTCCTTGTTTGACTCTACACACTTTTCTTGTTAATATGAAATAAACCCGAATCACAATTAATTAAATTAATTAATTTATTGATCCTTGATGATGATCAAATGACCCGGTGTGCGAGCACGCGCGATCGCCTTGATAGATCGAAAACGTACTGAATAATTATTATATTAATAGCCAATTTATTTAATAAAATTCGCTGATTCGCAAATGTACGACTTGGTTCGTACACGGGATACAAGAAAACCACCCTAACACAACTTTGTTTACAGGCACCCGGCTATAGCACGCAAATGCTTCCGGAAACATTGGAAAAATTCGCTTACCCAAATGGAACCGAATGGCAACGAATGTTTAAGGAGGGTATATTCACCAAGCCAGATGAGGCGGAACTTGTCAATGAATAAAACAATATTTAAATAATCATTTTTAATAAAAAAACTATAGTATAAAATTTAAGGCTATGATCTTAAGTCTAATGTTTAAAAATCCTTTAAAATAAATAAGTGGCCTGCAAAAGTTTATATTGTCTTTGATGTTATACGCCGTGGTAATACTTAGTTGAATCAATTCTTTTTCGAGAAAGCAAAAGCACTAAGTTTGGATTGTTTTGGAGTATTGGTTACTGGGGGGTCATCCACATCATCGTCTAGTTTCCTTTTCTGACCGTTTTCATTATTTTTAGTCTGAAGACTTTTAAATTTCCTCACACAATGTCTAGTCAATTCTGAGGGAGTTAGTTCAGAATTTTGTTGTTCTAACAAAGATTTGTTTCTCGAAAACCAATCGACAAAAACTTCTCCATCGAGTGGTTTGAGGGGCTGTAAATATGAAAATAAAAATAAATAAATAAATTACATTTTTTTACAACAATTGGATCAGTGGACTGCAATAGCCTAACTGTAATACAGCAAAAATAGGGAATCGGACAAATTTTTAGAAAACGTTTTAAATTAATCTTTATGGATAGTTATTTCCATAAAAAATAAAATTTTATTTATTTATATATAACCTTTTAGGTATGTACTCAAAATCTGGTTTTAATATTGTTTGTTTAAAAATCCCGCCAAAACGCCACGTTGTCATCTATGAGCGCGTGACGTCATTTGAAGTAATAACAATGGGCGTGTTCCACCTAAGGCCCACAACGCCATCGATCACGACTGTTAAATTGGCGTTTCACTAACTTAAATGAGTGAAACACATATTTGGGCGCTGTTAAGTGTCAGGCGTCAGCTGTGTGCTCGCAATATGGCGGCATGGTGAAAACATGATGCGGGCGTTGCGGACGCTTAGTAGAACGTGGCCAATGCTTGGTCCTACAAATGACATCACGTACTGAAATTGTTGTTTCAGTACAGATTAAAAATATTGTTAACGACAACATTTTATTTCTTTTTTTTTTAAATATTTAAAAGAATTGTATTAAATTATTATTCGATAAATAATGGTAAAACGGTATATTTACTTTATCTACGTATATTATAGATTTTAATCTGGTTACTGTCTGATCCCCTATTGTGCAATTATTGCTATGAAAATGTTCATGAGAAATCCGTGACTAACGTGACGTTAATATATTAATATTAAAGGGTAGATAGGTAAAAATTTTCTAAACGGGTTTAGGTGCTAATTTTAATCGGAAGAGCTTAGTTTTTCAATTATCATGCAATAACTGAGCGATTTTTGACATCTTACATAGTGATTGTAGAAAACTAAACTACCGGTTATTATTTATAATAACAATCATTACAAAAATTATAATCATGCTTACATCATTGTTCTCGCGTTTGTCTTCAACCGCGTGCACTTCTACCAGTGTCCTTTCAGTTAAACTAAGAGGACTTTGGCTGACTATTTTAGCCGTTTCAGCTTGTTTCCTAAATGGATTTCTAGCACCTCCAGGAGATGATTTCATAGGCTGCAGATAAATAAAACTTGTAAGGAGAATGATTGAAAAGAATATAAAATTGGGCTACTTAATTCTAAAAGTATATACTAACAACAGGTTTTATAGTTGTATCACTTTCTGTCTTCTTTTTTGAAGTTTTTTGTGGTATAATTAAACTGGCATTTAGATCTTGTTCTGAATTTGTTACTTCATTGATTTCCTGACTTTCCAACCCTGGAAAATGTGAGCTTTGTGCAACATCTAATCTTTCAGACTGCCTTTCCCACGTTTCTGAAAGATTTGCCAATTTTTCCGCTAAATGCATTCGACCTAAACGTGAGGCGTACTTCGCGGCCAGCGGCAAAAGACGATCGTCTTTCAGTAATTCCATTAGTTCGAGCGCCCTCTGTTCTACTTCACTACGGCAGGCGAGCTGAAAAAAGTTTTTATATAAATAAAGTAATAAACTTAACGTCTCACGTGTTTTTCTTCAGTATTTCGATATTTCTGCTTACTATTTTGCGCAATTTCCTATTCGTACTATGTATTATTAATATCTATTGTAAAAATCGGTTCATGATCTTCACAATTTATTAAACATTTTTTTTAAGACGAATAATACTTACAGCAAATAACTTCAGAGCGGTTTCCCGCGCGGTTTTCACGTCCACGTCGGGAACGGTGTGCGACCACCGCACTAGCTGCTCCTCATACTGACTTTTTTCTGTATCTAACTCACAGAGAGGCACCTGGAAATACATTACACGTTTTGTTTATTACTTTAATATATAATATACCTAAGTGATGGTTGTTGATGAAATTTAGATTAATAAACCATTTTTAATGGGATAACTATTTTAGTTTTGATTGGGGGACTAAAGGTCATAAAAAGTTAACTCACTTGTAACGGTAGCTCTGCAACAATTGGCTTTGGTACAGTCAAAGGGAACGAAGATCCCCTGCATAGTATTGCTCGTACTTTTTGTTCACTCTCGCTCACCTGAAGAAAAGATACGCAAGTAAATAACACAACGTATTCACATTAAATATAATCAATATAGTTAGCTGTAAAAAGATATTTATTTTATATTGCAATTAAAAACACTACAAAATATTAATACAATGCAGTTGGCAAAGGCAAAATTATTTGTAAGTGAAATCTCTACCAGTTTACCCATGGGAGTGAATGATATCACAGTAGTGTGAGAAGACGAATAAAAAGGAAAAAAAAATGTTATATAATACATACACTGGTTTATAAAATATATCTATATATACAAATAAACTACATACATACCTAAATAAATACGTACAAATTCTACATCTTATACATATCAGATAGTGACTAAAAAGAGGGCGATTTCTCAAACTATTCTTAAAACCGTTTATTAAAGTGCTTGTTGAACAATTTTAGTTTACTTTACTTGTATATTTTTTTATTTCTGTTCATTAAATTTATATTTTTATTTTACGTTTATAATAATACGAGTATATTTCGTATATTTCGATAGTCAAACAATCGATAGCAATGAAATGAATTATAGTCACCAGTAGTACGTACGGTTATCGAAGTCGATAGACGTTTAATAATTGTTTGCTCTCAAACGAAAAAAAAAACGGACTTCAATTTACATCGACAAGCAATACAAAATAATTAATTAAATCAAATTAATACGCTTTTTTACGCATAACTCAATAATTGTGTTTGCTCGCAAACGAAAAAAAAAAACCGACTTCAATTACATCAACGAGTAATACAACGTAGATCGACGAAAAAAATAGTCAAGTAACTACACGTTATCAAAGATTACTCAAAAAGTAGTTATCAGATCTCAATAAAATTTATATGTGACCACATGATAAACATCAGCTATCGATTAAATTGAAAATTATCAAAATCGATACACCCAGTAAAAAGTTATTGCGGATTTTCGAGAGATTCCCTCGATTTCTCTGGGATCCCATCATCAGATCCTGGTTTCCTTATCATGGTACTAAACTAGGGATATCTCCTTTCCAACAAAAAAAGAATTATCAAAATCGGTACATCCAGTAGAACGTTATGCGGTATAATACAACGTAGGTCGACGAAAAAAGCGTCAAGTAAAAACGCATTAATAGATATAACTCAAAAAGTAGTTGTTAGATCTCAAATAAATTTAAAAGGGACTAAGTGACACACACCACCTTTCGATTAAAAAATTTTTTGTCGAAATCGGTCCACACGGTCAAAGTTCTGATGTAACATACATAAAAAAAAGAAAAAAAAAATACAGTCGAATTGAGAACCTCCTCCTTTTTTGGAAGTCGGTTAAAAAGTACTCGTCTGATCTCGATCAAATTTAAACGGGACCACACGACGTGCACCAGCATCGGTACACCCAGTAAAAAGTAATGAGGTAACACACCCAAAAATATACAGTCGAATCTAGAACCTCATGGAAAAGTCGATTTATAATATAAACGACACTTTGGCAGATAAGTAACGGCACGCACCGAGACGACGAACCAGGAGTCGGAGACGCCGCGGCGGTGCTGCGCGAGGTCGGCGAGCGGCAGCCAGGCGCCGGCCGCCTCGTGCAGGCGGCGCAGCGCGCCCGCGCCGTCCAGCGCCACGGGCGCGCCCGCGTCGCTGCAGCCCAGCCACGCCAGCCGCGCGCCCGCGCCCGCGCTCGTGGCCAGCGCCCACGTGCGCATGCGCAGCGCCCCGCAAACGCCTAACACGATTTTTATAATAATCGATTTTTTTTTTTTTTTTGTATAACCGACTTTTAACGACGCAAACGCCTAACAGGATTTTTATAATAATCGATTTTTTTTTAGTATAATCGACTTTTAACTGTCGATTATCGAAGTATGAAGATCGATTTTTTTTAAGGAAAATAATTATTTGTTTTTTTTTAGTATATGGCATCATCGTCTGTTTAAAATGTTGTCATTTATGGAATATCGTTTGAGGACATATAAAAAAAAATTCGAAAGAAAATCGATTATTTCTGAATCGATTTTTTACAAAATGTTACACCCCTACCTAACACTGCAAGCTGCAGACCCCCGCTACAGGTATACGCCGCCGCCAGCGTGCCGTCGCGCCCCGCCAGGCAGACCGGCGCGCCCGGTAAAGACACCACCTGTCGACCGCTTTAGAAATTACTGACGTTCTCACGACCAAATATATTTGCGTTGATGTTTTTTTCTTTGCTTATTAATACCTATTAAGGGTCATCCATTAATCACGTAAGGCTCGGATGAAGGGAGATTCGGGTAAATATTACGGAATATCACAAGGAAGGGGCTGTAATGTGATATCTAATAAATACGCATATTTATTTTTCGTGGGGCGCGCAATTTCTATACCAAAAAAACAACCAACACACGCCCTACAACATTAATGTTTGTCTGGAAATTAATATCACGACGAATGTATGAATTTTGCAAAATTTTATCATGCCTGTATTTAAATATAATTTTCTAAAAACAATATATATTTCACAAAAGAAATACACGTTATTTTTGGTTACGGGGTAGTGGTCTAATACCTCACCACTTATCACCGAGGGGATGTAACTAGTTAAAATTTGCTAAAAAAATACACGTTTAATGGACGACCTCTTACAAAAAAAAACTTCCGCATCTTTATGTGTAGAAGACACTCATTATCAATTCAGAAAGAAAAAGAAAAATTGGCGCGGCGTCCTGAGGCTGACAGCACTGTCGGGAGGCACGGTCGCGCTATGCGCATATAAATATATAAAGCGATACTGGGATCTGCCTTCTCTCATTAAATGTGGATTCGCCACATGCCACTCGTGAAAATTGTGTAAGTTTATGTAACCATCTTTTTTAAATGCAGATTCATCTGACCACAGAATTTTTTTGGTGAATTGGGGATTTTCATTATGCCTTTGTAGCATTGTTCTACAAAATGAAATTCTTTCAGGATAATCTCGCTCATGGCAAACATGTCCACTATCCATCTCTCCCATCATTTCGTCGTAAAATTAAAAAATTATCAAAAGCTTGTTCGAAAAAAAAAATGGACAGTTCAAGTAAAGTGGGTTAGCAAAAATCGGGTTACTTGAGTTTTTATTTTTTACTCATTTTTTTTTTAGTATGAAACTAACAAGTATTGTATCGTTTCACAATCCTGATTAAATGCACAAACTTTTAATGGCACTTGCCGAGGCACTTTAGTACATTTTTTTTTAAAGGAAGGCCTTTCAAAGTCGACAAATTTTGAAAATTTTTAATTCATAGTTCAATAAATAGTCTTAATTCTAGAAAACTTGGGGCAATTGTGTCATTATTTTAAACCGTAGTTCTAGAAATGTTATTTAAGGTTACGGTTTCAAAGTTTAAATGAACAAAAATAATAAAAATTAACCACAATAACCGAAAAATGGTTACAGTTTTTAAGTTTTTTTTAATTGTCAATAATTTTCAAACAGCGTGGGGTAGATTTTTTTCTGATTTTTCTCATGATAGTTACAATCAATCCTATCAAACCGTTTCGGCTTGACGTTGAGTTTTGGGATACCCTGTATATGTAATTCTTCTGTAGATGTGTTTGTCACTTAACTTCTCCTAATCGGCTGGACCGAATTGGATGAAATTTTTTGTGGACATTTCAATAGGTTCATAGATGGTTTGAAAACACAATTGGACCCGATAGGTGGCGCTTTTGGCAATATGTCACATGTTATGTGAAGTTGCTATTTTAATGATATGGAAATATAGTTTTATAATGGCATACAAAACTCAATTCTTAAAGTTAATTTGACATAATCCCATTTTCCTTTACAATTCAAAATTAAACTGAATAGTATATTAATAAAGAAAATAAAAAGATAAACAACTAGACCTAATAGTAAAATTACTTTTACTCACTAAGCTTAAAAATTGTTTAAAAAAAAAACATACTTGTCTCTGTGTACCTAAAGGTGTAAATAGTCTAAGGAATCTGGCATCCGTGGCACAAGCGACAATGTCACTAGTGGCTGCTACACATACTATCTCCTCTGTTTCTGGCATTGTTATACTCCATTCCTTGCTGCTTCCTACTAGTGATATACACACTAGCTTACTGTTAACAAAATTTTATAATTATAATGAAATCAGCAAATTGTATACAAAGCAAGGGCTAATTTTCTATTGGCACTATAATTGGGACTATATTTAAAACACTGCTGCAATATAGAAGAATCTTTACTAATAATATAAAGCTGGAGAGGTTGTTTGTTTGCAAGTACTGGTCTGAATTCGAAGGTCTTTTTACTTTCGATGGATGATTTACCGAGGAAGACTATAAGCTATATAAAAATTTAATACGTCGTTTCCTCAAATTAACGCAAGTGAAACCACGAGGCACAGCTAGTATAACATTATTGAAGAATTGTATAATATGGCTTTAAAATGTCATGCTATGGCTCAACGGCAGAACAAATAAGCACCTATATTCACCTTGGAGTAGGACATGCTAAAGCCAACACAGTGGGCGACAAGCTAGCCATGGTGTGGTTAAGATAATTGTTGAGATGTAAGCCATGGTGTAGGTTGGAGTCATGGAATTCCACATCAATGCTGGATTCCCCATTCTCAGCAGTGTGACATCGCACTATGCCAACATCATTCCAGCACATATATCTATTTGCAGAATCAGAGAAAATAAAATTATTAATTCAACATATACCAATATTACATAATTCCAATGTATTTGCAAAAATGTTGAATACAAGTAGTGATAATTGTATAATTATACAGATTATTAGATTAAATAATATATAAAATTTCCATATGCTATATAGGCAAAACTAAAAAAAGGATGAGTATTGTCATTTTAGCTTTAGACTTTCCTTCCCCCTTCTTAGACTCCTCCCACCCCACATGTAGCCTAACGTAACTTTTCCTGTCACCACCTGTTATAGCTAAAAGAAAAATACAACTTTACAAAAAGAAACAAAATATTGTGTAATAACTAGCCTATGTTCAAGATGAACAGGTGTAGACGAAGGCTGGAATGGAGCTTGAATTGGCTCACTAGTGGTCACATGTTCAGTTGCCCTGGAGACCGGCCTTGAGTCATCCTTTTCAACCAAGCCAAGTGTCTCATTTTTTATCTTCTCCAATGATATTGCATTGTCATCATCACTTTCATAATGTTCAATCAAATTATCTAAGACTTCATCATTATCTGAAAATCAGCAAGCATTTATTACATATTGAAATAATAATAGTAATGATTGATAAGAAATCTAATTTCTAGGCATGAGTTGTAGCATATATTTTTAATAGCGCAGTTATGCATTGGCGTTGCTATTTACTTTTTCTAGGCGACTGATTTAATTTTTTGGAATACCCTCGTATTGTATTACGTCGCGGTTCACCTTAGGGGGTAGTTGTGTCGCGACGCGCTGGGTTTGCTGTATATAAGCCTTAGGGCGAGTGTTTGCGGTTTTTTTGGGTTGGATTCTCTCGCCGTCTTAAGATCTGGGTGCAATTTATTGTGGGTGAGTCATTGTAGTTTCTTATGGTATAAGCTTTGCTTTAGTGTAAGTTGATTTTGTGAGTTTTTGAAAAAGAAGATTAAGATTCTGTAGGATTTTTTTACTCTCTCTCTTGTAGTCTCGTGTTAGGAGTTGTGGGTGTCTCTCTGGCCCAACAAACAATTTTTTTAACACGTAGCAGAGTTTATATTTTTATACAACCATATCCGCAAACAAGCATACGGCCCGCCTGATGGTAAGCGCTTACCTTAGCTTATAGACGCCTGCAACTGCAGAAGCATGGCAAGCATGTTGACGACTCTATTCCCAATTTCCCCTAGGAGCTCCGGTCACCTTACTCACCAACAGGAACACACCACTACTTAAAAACAGTATTATTTGGCTGTGACCTTTAGAAAGATCGAGGTACTTCCCCAGTCGGGCTGCTCCAGATTTTGAGCAGGATATTTCCTGCTGTGCCCTACTTCAGTTAAATATTATAAGTATTGAAAATTAATTCAATATTATGAAAGTTAAAAAAAAGCATAATAACGTCAGGCACAATAACTGTATTTAAAAGATTAATTTATTAAGAAAGGTTTATTTTATTGTGTATTTTGTTGATGATTAAACATCATTTTCATAGATACAGCATAACTCACCTTGTACTGTAAAAATTTTTGCATTAAAATACAGAAACAGCAAACAAAGATGTTAAAAATGAAGTTGTAATATCTGTTCTCACCTTCCTCTCTTTCCACAGTTTCAATATCTTCACCAATCTTTGAACTATCTTTGCCATAGCAGTTAACCAACATGCCTAATTGACCAGCGACGTCACAATATACAAGTACTCCATTACCTAGAAACATACATTATTTACTATACTTTGATTTTTCCGAAAATATATTAATTAATAAATTCAGTTGTAAGAACGCAGTAATGTAGCCAACTTGCCAAAACATTTTAAAACAAAATTTATACAAATAAAATTGAATTGTCAAAATTCACGTACAACGGATACCTTCCAAAAAACTAGACCATTTAAAATTTGGTTGTATAGTGACGAGCGTCATGTAGGGAAAGATATTTGTACTTGTACAAATATTTCTTTCTGGATTGGATATCTGTCTCTGTGGGTCTCCCTACCATGCCTCAGAAAAGCATGTCAAGCTGTCGGTCTTGGTCATTATTATATACACCTGATAGCAATCGTCACTCATGTAAGGAATAAATCCACCAACCTGCAGTCGAGCAGCATGGTGGATTAAGCCACAATCCTTCTCCTTCATGGAGAAGGAGGCCTATGCCCAGGAATGGGATGTTACAGGCTGAATTGATTATTGTCAGGACAATGTTTTTAGAAAAGATATTTTTTTATAACTTGCGCAGGAAACAAATCCACACCAACAATTTATACTACGCCAACTCGAATTTCCGATAAGTTGATTCTTATAATGCGAACTTGATAAAATTTGTTTTTCTATGTAATAAAAAAATTGTGAAATTCCATAAAATAACTATAAATGATATAGACACCTGCTACACCAGAAGCATTACAAGTGCATTTCCTACTACCTGACCTTACTTACCCTGACCCTCCCTAGGAGCCCTGGCCGCTTTACTCAAACTAAAGCATTAATAATAAGCTGTGATCGTCATAAAGTTCAGGTACTTCCCCAAACGAGCTGTTTTAAATTGTGAGTACGGTATTTCCTGCTGTGTCCTACCTCAATGGAAAATCGTAATATTAACTAAATAAAAAATATGGCTTTACTAAGTGATAGGTAAGTAATAAGTATATTAAAACATTATACCTTTTGGATTCCATGCCATAGCAGAAACATTATGCGAAGTGGGATGCTCAATAATACCCATACAAGTCCCTGAATCAACCTCCCACACAGCTATCTGTCCAGCCACTGTGCTTCCAGCTAAATACTGTCCACACGGTGAGAAAACACACTGTGAGATTCCACACTTTATCTGAAAACATAATTTATTGTTTAAAATATAGCTAAGTAAATTCTAAAAATATTTATGAAACTAATACTGTAATAGGTGTCACAATAATAATCTAGCCCAATTGCCTAGTTTATAGTAACTGTGCTTTCTGCTCTTTTAACATACATAATGTTACTAATTTGTTTTGGTGCGTGATTGCACTTTTTTCCTTGCTAGGCGTTGTCGTTTATTAACGCGGTCCTTGTGACGTGTGGTTTTGCACACGGGGCCAATGGTGGGGATCAGGCGAGTAGGGTTTAGCTCATGAGTATATAAGCGCTTGCAGCGAGTGGCTCCTGCTTTTCCTTCGTCTCCAGCCACGGCCAGGTTCAGGTTGCGATTTGTTGGTGTCCTTGGCGAGGCGGTCACGAGCGTTGCCAGATGCTTCTGATGTGACCACGTGGCGAGACATTTTGCCTAGCATTCCCAGTTTTGATGTTGTCGACCCTGCGGCAGTCGGCGACGCTCGTTTACGTCGCCAGAAATCGTGGGGAGCTGGGTGAGCCTAACCACGTGGTGCAAGGTGATTCGGGCGGTGCCACGTGGTGCTTCGGAGCATGATTTGGCTAAGTGACCTTTTATAGCCTCCAACCATGTGCCAGGAATAAATCGAACCTTTTTTAAGCTAGGGTTATAATTTTTTATTACGAGTTTGTGTTCATAATTTCTAATTTTAATATTAAAATTTGTCATCTTTTATTAAACTACAAGTGTTTTTTATTTATTTTATTATTACTTTTTTTGTGGTATCGCAGGGGAACTCATTTACAGGTGATATCCAGGAAGCCCGTATGTCACCATACTCCGGCAGACTCCGGAAGCTGCCTGCACGCGGCGCTGGGTCTTCCGAGGTTCGGGAGGAGTCTGCCCAGTGCACTTTCCACCTTCACGACCTTCGGTTCCACCATAGCGAAGTGTGGGCCGAAGGTCCACTCTCTATCAAGGATGAGCCCCAGATATTTGATTTGGAGGCGCATCTTGACCCTCCCCTCTCCGATCTGCAAAGTAGCCCCCGGTGTCCGGGTCCCTTGCGTCCGGTCCCGTGGAAGAGGAGGGCTTCGGTCTTGTCAATTCTGACACGAAGCCCCAAACTCTTTATGCGGCTGATCACGAGGTCGAGTCCGACCTCGGCCAGCCGCGCCCTCGCGAGTCTCGTCCCCGGGAGTAAACGAGGGTGTCCGCGTAGCAGATGACACCCATCCCGTGGAGGAGACGGCCTCGTAGGACCCAGTCGTACCCGATGTCCCACAGGATCGGACCCAGCACCGATCCCTACGGGACACCACAGCCGACTCGCTGCCACTCCACGGACCCAGACCGATTCTCGAGGCCGACCTCCGATCCGGTTTCCGGTCGAAGAGATACGCCTCCAACAGCCTCCCTAGATAAGGGGCCACTCCGAAGAATTTCAGTACCTCCCGAATCACTGCGTGCGGGAGGCTGTTGAAGGTGTTCGCAATGTTCAACGACACCGCGACCACAACCTACCTCCCGTGTTCCGCCTCTCCCGTCACCGCCCGCTGGAGTTTGAGGGCGTCGATTGTCGACCGGCGTGCTCGAAACCCGAATTGAGATTCTGAGAGTCCGGGTCCTGAGCCTTCCTCCAGGTGCTGAAGGAGCCGAGAAGCCACTATTTTCTCCAAGGCCTTTCCAGCTTCGTTCAGCAACACCACCGGTCGCACCGACGAAGCCGAGACCGAGGTCCGCCCTGCCTTAGAAAGTAGGCAGAGCCGACCCCTCCTTCCAGGCCCCCAGGAACGATCAAAAAGTTCCCGGAGGCTGTCACCGAGGTGCCCGAGAGCGATCGCAAGTACTCTCCCGTGCACCGTCTGGACCCGGCGCCCTCATCTTACGGTACTCTCCGAAGGCGGGATAAGCCCGCCTCCATTTCAGCCTCTGTGACGGGAGGTGGAATACCCTTCTCCTCGTCCGGCGTTTGCCGAGCTATCCTGAAAGGCATAAAGCCCTCGATCGTCGGGAAAGAGTTCCCCGACGATCCTCCCCAGTTGCTCCGGCTGGAGCGTTCTGCTGATGGAGGCCGACAATTATACGGTCGGCCCCAGGGATCTCTCTCCAGACCCCCTACTAACTCCAGCCAGGCCTCTTCCTTGGCTCGGCATATGGCCTGCTGCAGGTTCTTCCTTTTCTCCACGTGGATCCTGCGCAGCCTGTCGTCCCCGTCCACGTCCTGGGGGATTCTCCGCCTGCTCCGAGTATATTGCCTTCTAGCCCCGTTGCAGGCGGCCCGGAGACCGGCTATCTCGGCCGACCACCAGTAGAGCGCCTGCCGCATGGGTGGACGCTTCGCGAGCGGCATGACCGCTCTGCAGACAGCAGTGAATGTGTCGCAGAGCCGGTTAGCCGCCTCATCCACCCCAACGGCCACGGCCTCCACAGCCAGTTCCCGATTGAGAGAGTGTATTACATCAAAGTATAATGTACTATGGAGTGTTATACTTTGCAATAAATTAATTTCAATGTTATTTTTTGATTTCATCATCCTTTTATTGAATTATAGATAGTTTTTTTATTTTTTACCATACCATTTGTTACCATAGGCACATACTGTGTTTATGTAATAAAAAAAGGTATAGAAAAATATACTTACGGTACTGTGAGTAAAGGTCATTCTTTGACTCCAATTTTCACTGCTCAATATAATTATTTCCCTATTACTTGGATATGCAAGATATTTTCCATCTGAGGGTTCAAAATCCATTCGACCTGCAATAGAATATTCTATCCAAATATTAAATATAAATTCTAGAATTTTCAACTTTAAGAAAAATACAGGTAGTACCTCTTAATCAACTTACACAAAACTTTAGCAGAATAGAAAGTGTTTATTTTAGGAACACAAGAAATTTCTTTGACTATTTTTTGTGTGTCAATATCCCATACTCTAAGAAAGCCATCTCCAGAAGCTGTACAAGCATATTTCATGTGTGGACATATAGCCATACTAAGCACTGGACCTTTGTGTTCTGACATTACTAACAGAGGAGCACCACCTTCCAAGCTACATATTCTTGCTTCCATATTCTCTGATGTACATCCTAAAGCCTATAAGTTAATATAATTATAGTTAAGTATTTTCAAATATTTTAAGCAACAGTAAGTTTATTGTGTACTAGTTGTGCCTGATACTTCAACCGCGTGGAATTTAACAAAAAATTATTGTTTATTTTGCAGAGTTATAAAATAAATAAATTTCTAAAATAAAAGTAGCCTAAGTTACTCCTTACTATATCAGCTATCTGCCAGTGAAAAACCTGTCAAAATCGGTCAAGAGGTTTCAGAGATTAGCCAGAACAAACAAAGAGACAGACAGACAGACAGAAAGACAAAAATTGTAAAAGATGTTATTTTGGTATATGTATCATGTATAATTCCTTATGCATTTAGTAAAAAGTGGTTATTTTAATATTACAAACAGACAATCAAATTTTATTTATTTGTATATATTACTTGGTAACCCTCATAGTTTAATTATTAAAAATTACACAATTTCAACCTTTAAGGTTGCTTTATCTCATTTAAGCAGAATTTTTGTTGCTTCTTCGAATCTAATACTATTAAACGAGCAATTTTTGTATATTAAAAAAAAAAAAAAATATATATATATATGATATAGGGGAAGATAAGTAAATCTAGCTAGGATTCATTTTTTGACAATATCGTTTTATCCCAGTTTTTATTCAATGAAGAAATGGCTACAATTTATTATCATAATATTAAAATACGAAGGTAAATTTCGCAATTTTCAAAGTTGTAATCGCTCAAGTGGGAAATCGGCCGGTCTCGATCGACTGAAAAGACCATAAATCATTATTTTTTCTAATTGGACTCGTTATTTTTTATTTAAATAGCCAGATCTTATTTTTTATTATTATGACAGTAAAATCGAAAAATATTATTCATATTTTATCATTATTATTTTTAATTATTTTTTTTTAATTTTTGATTATTTATATTTATTTATATTTTTTATTATTGTTGGTAAAAAAAAATATTATTCATATTTTATAAATATGTAATTTGTATTTAATTATGATTTCAAAAAAATACCGAGCAAAGCTCGGTCACCCAGGTACTCTAAATCTTATGTAAAAAAAACTTACTTCTATTTTCGAGTTTGAAGTAATTTGAGTGACTGGAGCTGTAAACCTCGATATAATTCCGTCTTTATCGAACGCTGGAAATGTATATGCTTGGACTACATGATTATCAGTAGCGACAAGCAATCGGTTATCTTTAAAGCACACAGCCAGCGCACTCTCACCGACACAATGAGAGTTGGGGTCATCATCCTCGATATCTAACCATATTCTAACATCACCATCGTGCCCGCAAGTAATTATATGTCTGGAAGCATAAAAACCGGTTAAAATTTATCATCAACGTATGAATGAATATCAACTTCATGTTCATCATTAAATCTTACCTCCCATCTTCAGTGTAACATACGTCTGTATGACCCTCAGCATGAGCATATCGAAGTTGTTTACTGTTGATTTTCATCTTATTTAGTACGTATTAATTGAAATAAATGTTGAAATATCTAATGTAAGACTTCATCACATTCTACTATACATGATACGATTGTGCAGGAAATTATGTAGAAGAGAAAAATTTAACAACAAATCTTTATTATAATACTTTATAACATGAAAATATTTCGCGCGTTAAATATTGTCAATGTCAAACCTATCTTTTTGACTTTTTGTTTCTATTTAACAGATAGTTAAAATTAACAAGATGAAGAAGAAATATACTTTATTGTGCATATTACAAGCTAACATGCATAGGTATCTTTAAAAATAAAACTTACAAAATAATATTATACACAAAGCGGTCTTATCGCTAGGTAAGCGATTTCTTCCAGACAACCTTGGAGTAGGGTCATCAAAAAGGCAATACAAAAATTAAAAAGAAAGTGGATCCTACAATCTAATAATACAATTATATATATATATATATATATATATATATATATATATATATATATATATATATATATATATATATATATATATATATATATATATATATATTTAAATTTCATTGAGATCTTATTACAGCTTTTGGAGTAATCTTTGATAATGCGTATTTACTTTACTATTTTTTCGTCTACCTACGTTGTATTACTTGTCGATATAATTGAATTTGAAGTCGGCTTTTTTTCGTTTGCCAGCAAACACAATTATTAGTAAAATAAATATTAAAAGGAATTTTACAAATGTCCGTAAGCTAATCTGTTGTGAAAGTGAGCGATAAACACGGGAAAAACGGGATTAACGTTGACAGGATGTTGTTCACTAAATAGGACACTTCTAAAAAAATGGACAGGTTACTTTGATTTTTTACTTTATATTAAGCGTAATTAAAAATACAGGTAACACTGATGATCAGTTTTACCAACCTCTTAAGCAGAACAGCGCGGCATAGTTTGAGAATCTTATTTCCATTGTTTCAACATGTCATCATCTTTCTTTTTTTACATCATAGTTTTTATTTTTAGTACCAGTTTGACATTGGCTGAGTTTAAGCATATTCTTCCCGTTAAATATTTTTAGGTTATATAGCCGGTGTTTCAGTAATTTTGCAAGATATTTTAATATCTGTTTTTTCTACTTTGCGATACGTTATTTTATTAGAAAAGGTATGTAAACGTTGTGTTTAATACATTGATATCAATTAAAAATTCAATTACTCAATAATTTTTGTAGTATAATTAAAAAAATTATTTAAATATATCAGATGAATAAAATTAAATAAATTAATATAAAATAATTGATTGTTATCACGTATTTATAAATTAGATAAAATTTAAAAGTATTTGTTATTCATAAAAATCGCTGTCTTATTTTTGCGAACTCGTTTTCGTATATGCCTTAGAGTTGAAGAAAAAACCTACAAGGTCAATCTAATTTGCTTATAAGTATAGGACATTGTTGTCAATTCTTTTGACGATTATTAAATAAAGGAGCCGCTTATTAGCGGAAATTTTTCTTGATGGTGAATAATTATTCTTGAAAATAAGAAATTAATTTACGTTTAGATGGGCGACCAAGGATTTTTGAAGCAAAAGCCCGGCTACTCTACTATCGCAATCCATGCTGGACAAGAACCCGAAAAATGGAAGTCTGGTGCTGTAGTCCCGCCCATTGTGACATCAACTACATTCAAGCAGCCAGCTCCTGCTGAGCATACTGTAAGATTTATTACTTTGCAGTAACAATATAACTTGTAAATGTTAAATTTATTTGAATTATATTTAATATAGATATATATTTAATATATTTTAGAATATTCTTTTATATTGAAAATGTAATAAATTATGAATGTTCATAATAATGGCAAGAAATAAATTTTTTAGGGGTTTGAGTATGGCAGGTCGGGTAATCCAACAAGAAATACACTTGAGGAGTGCTTAGCTGCACTAGACGGTGGAAAGTATGGCTTAACCTTTGCTTCTGGATTAGGAGCCACTACTACCTTAATATCTCTTCTGGATAAAGGAGATCACATATTGGCATGCGATGATATTTACGGTGGCACTAACAGGTTATTTAGGTGAGTTCATTATTTGTTATTTAGGAAATAAACCTGTGGAGGATATTATATTCTGCATCTATCAATCTTCTTCGTGTCTTTTTCATCCCACATGACATTAAAGAAAATATCCATGAGTTTTACTACAATTTGAAAGGCACTAATTTCATTTAAGAGTGTATGCTACCTCAAATTCCTTATTTTCCACTCGGCAGGATGTCCATATCTTCCAAACTACTGAATATTTAGGTTTGAAATTTATGTATGGTAAAGATCAGGACATAAACTATCTTTCATATGTTTCGAAAACACGATTCCATAAAATTTTCTAGATACAAAAAAATCGCAAAGTTACCTCTATTTTTGTATTAAAACCTTAATATCTCAGTAAATATAGAAGGCATGAACTTGAAATTAAGCATGGTAATTGAAATAAGTATGAAGAACATTTTATATGTTGCGTTTTTTTGAAAATAACTATTGATAATGTTTGTGGGGAGAAAATACATATAATTCGCGCGATGAACAACCAAGCACTCTCAATTCTCATGTGTATTTAGTACGGGTTGAAATCTGAATTCGAGCTGAGGTAGTGTAGCCCCTTAATTACACATTATATTAATTTTTCAAAACCAATAAAAAATGGGGTTGTCTGAAGGACATGTCTAATTGGCTATAATGTTAATATTGTAACTACACTATCTTTGGTAATAATGTACATAGCCGGCAAGAAATTTATGGTGTTGTGGGGGAAAGGGGGAGGTGGGAGGGAGTGTGGGTTTTTCATCCCCCCCCCCCCAGACAACTATTTTCGTGTAAACCCCGTTGTTACAGAGATATCGCGGTTGAAGGTTTTGAGGTTCAATTTTTAAATCGGAAAAAATTAACCTACCACCTTTGAGGTTAAAGTAACATTTGGCTCCGGCACTGCGGGAAGGGCTGCCCGCCCTCCGCGCCTCCGGCTTAAAAAAACACTCTAGGGGTAGGGTAGACCAAGACCACGTGGACAGTGGGATGCTCCGATTCGGTTTTGGGTATTTTTCGAATTTCTATACTTAAAGTCTAGCACGCAATATTACTAATTTTATTAGAATATTATGTCTGACGCGTTATTTTGTTTAAAAGTGGCTATTTTTCAGTTGTTAAAGATCAGTTCGTATCGTATTTTGATCTTGCAATAAAGATCGTTTTTACGTAAATTTGTTCGAAAATAACGCGTGATAGTCGCAGAATGGAGCATGAGTACACTTCCCGTAGCACCGGAATTAAGGTAGAGTCAGAAATAACAAAAATTTAACCTCCCATAAATTAATCTACCTGTGATGTACATAATAGTCATAAACTAATAAATAAAAAATTATATGAGATGTATTGATCAATTTAAAATATTATAAAATGTGTTATAAACTTGTGGCAGTGGATGATGGTATCAATTCCAGCATTAAAAATAAAAGTTGCTTACAAGATTCGTATCGTAGAAAAGTTATTAAATTAATTGTTGATTAAGCTTTGTTTACAATATAATTATACAGTTCAGTGCAATTGAACTATAAAAAAGAATAGTAGTAGCAAGGAATACTGTCCATAATTAGAAATAATTAAACTAGGTACCTGTTTTTCTGAACTTTGTGCTGCTATATTTTTGTTGCAGTTTCAAGAGTTATACGTGTTACATTCATTTAGATGATTAATATTTATTTATATAGATTACTCGCTATTCTATTATGATATTTTGGTGTATGATGAATCATTATGTATTTTAGTCAGGACTATTATTCCCTCCTCCCCCTGTAGCCTATTGCAGTCCGCTGCTGGACATAGGCCTCCAAAAGTTCGCGCAAAAATGGCACACACATTTATTTTGACCATAGTTACCACGCTGGGCTGGGATTGGTGACCGCAGGGCTGGCTTTGTCGCCCCGAAGACGCTGCTGCCCGTTTTCGGCCTGTGTATTTCAAAGCCAGCAGTTGGATGGTTATCCCGCCATCGGTCGCTTTTTAAGTTCCAAGGTGGTAGTGGAGCTGTATTATCCCTTAGTCGCCTGTTACGACACCCACGGGAAGAGAGGGGGTGGCTATATTCCTTACTGCTATAACCACACAGCAGACTATTATTCAGTTCAGCATATTCTTGTGTAACCACCTAATTACGTGTTATACACGTTATACATTTTGATAATTGTGTTTGTTAGCAAACAAAAAAAACCTACTTCAATAACTTCGACAAGTAATACGACGTAGGTAGTCAGTCGGTAAAAAGTTAATTAAATACGCATATTAGGGATAACTCAAAAAGTGATCTTCAGACCTCGATCAAATTTAAACAGGCCCTCGTGACAAGCACCAGCTCTCGAAAACGAAAAAAGTATTACTTAAAATGGCCAAGAAACCTTAAACTAATCTATGTAGACACATATAAAAATTCACTACAAATATTATTTTTCATCTACTTTCCTTTCATTTATATCCTATAGTGTAAAGTGACCATTGGTTTTCCTGTTCACTAAAATTATAACTGATTTTAATCAGTGTAAATAGGAAAACTTACGAAATTAAACACTGTATTAGCTATAATTTATGTTAGGTTATTTAAAATATTTTTAGAACCAATAGAATAATAAAATTGAATTCATTAATGTTTTAAATATTCGTTTTTAAAATACGATACATTTGAATAAACATAAATCCGACGTCATTGTTAACTTTATTTAAATAACATTTCCATGGTAAAATGTCTCTATTTATAAATATAATAAATAAATGGGAACAGATGACAAGCATTAGCTTTCGATTAAAAAAAGAATCCTCAAAACGGTCAACCTAGTAAAAAGTTATGAGGTAACAAATTAAAAAAAAAATACAGTTGAATTGAGAACCTCGTCCTTTTTTCAAGTCGCTAAAAAATGTACGTTTATTTCAGAAAAGTAGCTGAAAGATTCGGCATGGAAATAACGTTCGTCGATTTTACAAAATTAGAACTTGTTGACGAAGCTATTCAGAAAAATACAAAGGTGAGTGTCATTTCCTGGATTACATTTTGCATGATAATGTAGACGCAGATCTTAACGTAACGCTTACGATAATCCTGTGAAGATTGCACCACGTTGTGTTTATAATAAAACTGTATATATATGTCATTTTCTTATCGTCATTAAGTAATCCATCTGCGAATAACAAGTTTTATCATCTGAATGTTATGTATATACAAGAGATAAATGCCTTAATGGCTATTGAAGCAATTTAGATAAAAAAACTATTATTGATAATATCGATTGTAAATAATTAATAACGAATGTTCGTGATAAAAGAACGTTCAAAAATTTGACTATAATTATTTTCATTTTCGTGTGTTTTAAGATGTTAATTTTATGATCATAAAATTTCCATTTCCATTTCATTTAATTTTTTATCGTCGCCATTGGCGACGATAAAAAATTCTTAACTGATAACTAATTTTATTTGATGATTAAATTCTTAACTGAAACGCAAACATGTGGTCCCCGCCAAGAAGTTTGTGGACAAAATTTTAATGATTTCACTTTATATCAACACGTTCATTCAGTAAATATTGGAACTACTAGCGACTTGCCCCTGTAGTGTATAATGTTCGTAACGACAACTAGGGGCACGGCGCGGGTGTAACCGCATCAAGGGTCTCCCGTAATCGGTGTGAGGTCCGCGTTTATTATTAGATTTATTTTAGCAAATGTTGTGGTGCAATATCTTAATTTAAATGAAATGATAAAGACAAGTAACGTGTTTAAGTTGAACTGTTCATTGTTTTCGTGGAACTACTTATCATATTTTATCCTTGTATTTTTTCCTTGTTTCTGCAAATAAATGAATTCCTGTTGTACGTAACAATTTTTTAGAAGTTAGAATGAGTAATAAGCGACTACATATCTGCCCAAAATATTAAATTATAACACCCATACCTTTCCTATGAATTACTCTGTTTATTGCTGTAAAACCGCTTGAAAATAATTTAGTAGTTTATTATGAACAGACAGACGTGTAGTGGACTTGTACGTAGTGACGTGTAGTGGATTTTGATAACTGAATATGTGTGAATATAATTTATATTATAAAACTAACTGTACCTTGCACGCGTTGCTAAGCTTTTTTTTATGTCTTACCCACTCGGAAACCTTTGTGGGCTCATGCTCAACACTTTGCTGAAGATCATGACATAATCAAATGCATAACTTTTCTCGATTATCTTGACTTTTATCGATTCTATAAAGGACATACAGACAAACGTTCATTTATAAATATATAGATGACGAAAAAGAACTCTTTATAACCTTTTCAACTATAATTATCACTATATTTTCTTATCTCCGTGACCTTGGAAAAATAAATCGTTCTTAAAATGGTAATTAATTAGTAGTTTAATTATTTTTTAATATTATTTTAATTTTATCACAGTCCACTGCTGGACATAGGCCTTCACAAGTTTTGTGTTTCAACTCATGTGTTATGTCCATAGTCACCACGCTGGGCAGGCGGGTTGGTGACCGCAGGGCTGGCTTTGTCGCACCGAAGACGCTGCTGCCCGTCTTCGACCTTCAAAGCTAGCGGTTGGATGGTTATCCCGCCATCGGTCGGCTTTTTAAGTTCCAAGGTGGTAGTGGAACTATGTTATCCCTTAGTCGCCTCTTACGACACCCACGGGAAGAGAGAAGGGGTGGCTATATTCTTTACTACCATAACCACACAGCATTCTGTAGTTATAGAATCTTTACTAAATTAACATTTGAGTCGTTCTTACGTAAACACTTATTTTATAAAAGTACTAGCTGACCCCGCAAACGTTGTTTTGCCATATATGTTATTAACACTCTTAATTCCCCCCCCCCCCTCCCCCCGATGTTGGCCGATTCTCAGACCTACCCGATATGCCCACAAAATTTTATTAAAATCGATCGAGCCGTTTCGGAGGAGTTCAATGTTTAACACTATCTATTTCATTACGTTGTCCACAGATGATTTGGATAGAAACGCCAACAAATCCGCTTCTAAAAGTGGTAGATATATCGGCCATAGCTAAGGTGGCCAAGAGTCGGAATGCCAAGATAATCACAGTGGTGGACAACACGTTCCTTACGTCGTATTTGCAGCGGCCGCTGGACCACGGCGCTGACATAGTCATGTACTCGCTCACTAAGTATATGAACGGGCACTCTGACGTCATCATGGGAGCCGCGGTCCTCAACGACGCCGAACTAGAGAAGAGACTCAGGTTCCTACAGAATGGTACGTACATACGTATAAGGCCATATTCATATATATGAGCAAACGAATTATTAAATGATTATAATAACCGGTCTAAACCACTATAGTATCTACTGAATACATTTATGTATTTAGGCACTATCAAATAATTTGTCACACTGTGGTCGATAGGTCGCGACGTTATATGAAATACTAAAAGAATTGAATTAGAATCGTAAATCATTCTAAAGAAGGTTTTAAGTAATTTCAAAACTTCTAAATATACTGTTGTGTTTTTTAAGTCTTGTCATTCGAATTTCGATACAACACTGTATATTTGGTTTCATAGTACAATTTCTTTTTTAGTAATTTAAAAACGTACTAGATATTTAGTTATACTTTTAGAATACAATAAATCTATTCTATTTTATAGCTACTACTGTATCTAACTGGCATAAATAAAAATAGTCATCGTCGTTTTCTAGACATAAAATAGATAACGACACTGGAAACTACTACTAGGTGTATTATATAGCGTGGATACTTATTTGTGACGTGTAACAGATAATAACTGGCGATTATAGTTTGAATACCATATGTTACAGATTATTAGAAATTATGATCGATAGTTAAAGGTTATTTGTTTTTTATTTATTTGTTTTTTTATTTATTTGTTTTTTTATTTATTTGTTTTTTTTTTTATTTATTTGTTTTTTTATTTATTTAACTTGACTTTATTACGCTGATAAATAGCCTAGAAAAGTAATTGTGTTAGTACAAAAATATATTATTCTGATATCTTTTTAGTATATTTCGAGTAATCCGATATAAGGAAGTCGGTTGAAAGTTTATTCAAGCGAATTAAACTAAATAAAAAATAATAAATTTGATCTGTAGCAAAACTTTGGTGAATTCAGTCTTGACAGATGAGTAGCCCAAACAATTTAAAGTTAGGGATGGTTTCACCACTTATGGATTAAGTTTATCCTGTAAATATGCTACGAATAAAATAGCCTTTCTCTTCATTCAACTACAACTTTTAGATTCGTATTTTCGGATAGAAATATCTCGTAAATATATTGGAATTCCATAGTAAAAAAGAATAATATATGGAAAACTTTTATTTGTTGGATACCGCCATCTGTCAAATTGTGTTATAACCACAACCGGTGAAACAGGCCCTCAATGTTCTAGTTGTTTAACCCTAGCTTGTTTTTTTTTTTTAGTATAAATTACTTAAGTATAACAAAACCAGCAATGCACTTTGCATTTTAATGTAGTCAAGGTGAAAACGTTAAGTTAAATGTATATATTAGTCCGATTTTATTGTTTTAGTCGACATACAAATGTCGGTAAATTATTCACAGCTACGCCGTATTATAAAATAGAAATAATATTATTGTAGTGTAACCAAGGCATTAAAATAGTTAAACGAATATTCGAGTTCTGATATGGATAAATTATTAAAGCTTTAGTCTTAGGTAATCCGTTTGTCACACGACCAAAGTATATCTCGCATTTAGGTTATTGATAGGTTTATTAGCCTTATCAGCGGGTAATAAAACATGCCAATAAATTACAAACTTGGTTTAACAAAGTTGCGAATCAATATATCTGACAGATTAAGTAGTCTCATAGTGAAACGAAAAAAAAAAGTAATCGTATCTTTTCTCAATCACTTGTGAAATTGGCCCTAAGTTTTGTCTTGTAAAAGATAACGAAAAATGTTTTTCTAGATGTTAAATACATTATCAACTAAGAAATACAATAGAACTTTGACATTCGATATTAAAACCGCGAATTTAACGATAAACTATGCCCCGTATACAGTTTCAATACTTATTTGGTAATATAAAACTTTGTTTAAACCGCTGAAACCCTACGAGTTTTACGGAAGTCATTGGACACGATCGGTCACTTAAAACAAAAAAAAAATGTAATCCTAAACCCATTTTTTGTAAGTCAATTACTGATAGGTAGTACGGGTAGGTCTTAGAAAATTATTGAGGTTGTATTTATCTTTAACAGTAAAGTATAGCATAATGTGAAAATCTTACAACATTACAATTACATGTAAATTTTTATTCTATAATACATACAAGCTATCACGTATTTCGTAATTAATTTTCGGTGTCCGTAAATATATTTTTATCCTCTACGTCAAAGTCCAGAGTGCTTTTCTGTATTTCTTAGTGTGAATTAAACATTTCAAAGTTATCGAGAAACGTAAATTGTGTTTTTACCTGTTATATTTTATCATATTTAATAGTTTTATCAATTGTAATCATATTGTAATTGTCATATTAGGAAAAATATTTTCTTATCATCCATTCCAGTTGAAAAAGCACGTAGACACTTAACATGTAAGTGTAAGCTACATTATTATCACGTTGATAATATACAATAGTCATGTTGGTAAATTGAATGACTAACACGTAAAATATGAAAGTCATACTGGCTGACACGATAGTTCACGATACCGCGCTGCATTAATACGCTATAAAACAAGAGCATCATTTGTTACGTCATATCGATGACTGAGGCGTGACGATGTTGTTTAGATTATATTGCAATTATTGAATGGTGACGTATAATTATGCGAATCGATGTTGCAAATTTTAGGGTAGTTGCGTAACTTTGGGATTCGGCATAGCAGAAATCATCGTCCTCCAAAACTGGAGAAGCCTAACTGGTAAAGGAAGAATTGGAGCTATTACTCTATGAACAAATGTGGTGAAATTCCATTACAATTTGACTGCCATTGTTTTTGTAAACACGCGTATAATAAAATAAGCAAGGCAGACAAAGTCGCGGGTGTAAAGTTGTAAACTACTACAGACTACAATGTCTGTATATTGGTATAAATACCGCGAGATTCAGTTGTAATATAATGAATATTTATATAATAGTATTTATTCCAAATAATGTTAAAACAAGGCTCAAAAACACAGCGAGTGTTTATAAGCACTGTGCAAAATTAGAAACGAATTCAATACCTACAATAAATTTTATTTATTAAATTGAGTTGAATAATTTGTCTACATAATAATTACAAAAATGATAAAATAAAATGCCTTCCAAAATTTAACTATATCTATCAATTGCAGACAACAATTGACAAACAAATTATTACTGATGAATTTATCTACACTTCGAATACTTACTGTTTTTAAAGAAGTTTTGCAATAAAGAATAAAAAAAAAAAACTAATTTTAGTAATTTTGTGAAGTGATAGTTATTATTACTTCTTTAGTGCGAAATATTCGCACAGGTATTGCTAGTTAAAGCATAATACTCTGAAGATTTAATTACTAAAGCATTTGGGTCATAATTCTTTATTAACCTTTAAGTATGGACGTGGAGTCTCACAGGCTACTCGATGTTTTAGTTTTCCTAGTTTCACCTATTTGCCCTAACTCCCAGCGGTTGAGCGGCTCAGTAGCTTTTGTTTTAGTAGTAAAACTACCAACGAGAGAGGGGGTTGCGTCTTCCAATGAATATCACCTAAGTAATGACCATCAAAATATTGACCGGAGCCTGTCAGGCTACACGTCCATTTTTGCCCTATGATATATTTTACAAGAGCGATTACGTTTGTATCAGATTTTGACGTACAAAATGTCAAAAAACAATAAAGCCGGTAATTCTAAATCAAAACGACCATCTACGAGTTCTGTTCAGGGCCCTGTGAGAAAAAATTTTGTGCAGGAGATCCACTTTTGTGGTGAAGTGAGTTAGTTGTTATTAGCTTCGGATCAGTCTGACAATGAAGAAAGTACTGAAGATTTTTTTTTATATTGGAGTCCAAACTGATACAAAATCATGAAAGTGACAGTGATGATGACCAGGACCAAGACCAAGACATAGGAGAAGAATCTTGTAGTTATAGGGATAGCCTGGTGTTGCTATATCGTGTCCTAGACTTGAGTACCATGAATGCGTACATTTTATATAAGATGCACCACATAAAAGCTGCGGAAAGAGATTTAAAAAATTAGTACATGTGCTTGTTGTGCCTTATGTGCAAAGACGTTTTATAAATACACGACTGCCAGGAGAGCTGAGGTCGACCATGACTCTAGTTTTAGGTAATTAATTATATGGTTACAGAAGATGTCTAAGATCAAGAAACCAGTCAAGGAACCAAAAGAGCATATAAAATCTCTTCCACGAAAAAACATAGGATGATTACCCATGTTTGTATTGGGTGCAACAAACCTGTGTGTCTCCAATGCTCTAAACCTTTGTGCACTGACTGCCAATAAATTTACGTTATTTGACTGTTGTCAAAATTTTTTATATTTGTTATATAAAGTAGTTCATATGTGTTTTTGGTTTGTTATACATTATATTTTGAGAAAAAAGGCTTATTTTGTAATAGGAATAAGTTTGGCTGCTTTTATTACCTAAAAATGTAACCTAAGTAGATTTCGACTGAAAAGAGCCATAATTTTGGATTTTTAATATTTCTATAATTTTTTAAATAAAATTTGATTATATAAGCACGTTATTTAATTGCTAAACTACATAACTTTAATATGTAATTAGTTTGAAAGCGATATTATATCAAATTCCCCAAAAAAATTTTTGTGCATATAGGAGCCTGTGAGACTACACGTCCACAGTAGTGTTAAGAAAAAATGACGTCCATACTTAAAGGTTAATGATCGAGATTTTTGTTCAGAGACAAAACAGTTTTTTTGTCAATCTCGCGTTGCAATTCTCAGCAGAAATTACGCTGCTTCATACTAGCCATAATTAATTTATTACTAAGTTGATTCATAAATTTGTTTACTCGCAAACGAAAAAAAAACGACTAATTACATCGATATACACAGTATCTACGTAGAAGAAAAAATAGTCAAGTAAATTCGCGTTATCAAATATTACTCAAAAGTATAAATCAGATCTCTATCAAATTTAAATACGATCACAAGACAAGCATCAGCTTTTGATTAAAACAAGAATCATCAAAATTGGCACAGCCCGTAAAAAGTTATGAGGTACTTATAATACAACGTAGGTCGAATATATTTGTGTCATAAATTAAAAAATAAAAAATAAAAAGACATAAATTAAATAATTAATTTGGCGAATACAGTTCTCACCTTCATTTTGCCCACGATATCATCTTTGTGGAGACGTTGGATGAGCTAGGCCAAATGCTGGCCGGCCAAAAAGAGCTCCCGACCGCGACGAGTCGGTCTCGGTATGAATTTGGAAAAAACGAGTTAAGTATGTTTAACAAGCAAGTTACATACATAGTCTTGTCCTAAATATTGTTACAAAAAAAAATCTTTTTCGTTTGCGACCAAACACAATTATTCAACGAATAAACTTATACTTACAATGAATTCGATTCAGCCAAAAACGTCTCCATTGATATTTTCCTTAATCATATTGTTACTTTAACATTATTCATAGTTAATAATAATATATTATTAATAAGGTTTTTTCCTCAATTTAAAACTTCAGATATATAAATTATTATCTTTTGTATGTAAAATATTACAACATAAAAAACTAACTTAAACATAATAAATCAGTCTCATTTCAATGGAAACTGAATTTATTTTATGTTTTTTGCAATAAGATTAAATTAAACATTAGATTGCTATGTAAAACCATAAAAATACACACTGGGCAGTTACGAATTTTAATTTTGGACAATGTTATCATATATATTTTATAATATTATTCGTAATTTTCACAGCAATGGGTATCGTTCCGTCGCCGATGGATTGCTACTTAGTCAACAGAAGTTTAAAAACCCTGGCCTTGCGTATGGAACAGCACAAAAAGTCGTCGCTCGTTGTTGCCAACTGGTTGCTTAAACATCCAAAGGTCACAGCAGTTATGCATCCAGGTTTGTTATATTACTCTTCTTTATATATTAGAAAATATACCTTAGAAACAACTGCTTATTCTATTGTATAGGATCATCACTTCAGCCTATCGCAGTCCACTGCTGGACATGGGCTTCCACAAATTCGCGCCAAAAATGGCGTGAACTCATGTGTGTTGCCCATAGTCACCACGTCGGTGACCGCAGGGCTGGCTTTGTCGCACCGAAGACGATAATGCTCGTCTTCGACCTGTGTATTTCAAAGCCAGCAGTTGGAAGGTTATCCTGCCATCGGTCGGCTTTTTAAGTTCCAAGGTGCTAGTGGTGCTACTAACTGTTTTTTTTTTAAATATAAGTTTTAACATCCATAGGCTGCTTTTTTATTTACATTTTAATTTTCAAAGCGTTGATGTATTAATTTCAACACTGCGTGCTTCAAATTGCGAACTAAAGCTTATTTTCTCTAATTCGATGGTGAGTCCAAAATTGACCGTGGGAGATATATATACATATATATTTATGTAGGTTAATAATTAAGATAATTATTTACAACTATGGTTATTTTTGTTTTCATGCTACATGCTCTATGCATTACTATTTTATAACACACTACATGCTTTATACATACATTACATGTGTAACTCTACAATGTTAATTTACCGCATTGTCGACAGCCACTCTCATTTTTCTAAAACAGCGCCCGCCGCCAGCTTCGCGAGCTCATCCTCAATAACGTTCGCATCCCTATTATGGATCGCCATTTTGAGGCTGTGCTCGAGAATTTGCCTACGGTTTGCCTCCACCTTGCTCTTCTGACAAAGTGGGCGATTGCGTCGTCCTTGTCGTCGATGTAATAGACATAGGTGTTAGTGTGTCTAGTCACCGCGACCACCGCATGCGAGACACTATCATGAATTCGGAGCCTCTTCGCCCTCGTCTGGATAACAATGACATTTTCACTCGTCTGTCCCCGCGCCTCATGAATGGTCAAGATTCTCGACCCCTTCGCAGCTTTGTATCCCCGACCTATCAACGCCTTCTTCTCTTGCGTGAAAGTCAGGTACAGGGTCCGGTCCTGTTCTGCTGGTATTCGTTAGTCGGTGAATCCTTCCATGCGCAACGAGTAGATGATCAGGCTCGAGCTGTAGATCCTGTCGTACACCTCACCGATGGCGAAAGCAACGTCTTTTGGGTTTCGATGAGTACAGGACAGCTCGCATGAGATACTGACAGGTAAGGTCTGCTGTACCGCATCTCGAACAGGTTTTCCCTGTCGATGTACGGTAGCTGGTTTTCGTCTCCGATGAGGACCACCTCTTCTACTGCCGATAACCGGGCAGCCATAACTAAGGCTCCGAAATGGTTCATAAGGGCTTCGTCCACCGTTAGTCGGCTTACCTTAACACCCTCACGAAAACCATTTGCCAGTATGAACGCCATAGTGCGCATCTTCGTTTTGACCTTATTGCCATAGCGGTGCGCCAGCTTCTCCTTAAGGTCTTTCGCTGCCTCGATTGTGGTCGTGGCTACGACTTCGCCGTCCTCATCGAAATTCCTGACTATGTGAGTTGTCTTGCCACATCCGGGTACCCCGTTTGTCCATCTCAGTTGCGGTAGCCTCCAAGTCCCGAAAGCGCCTTCGGCGTCCGGGTTGCTCATGATGATTTTAGCTATCCCGAGTACCCTATCGCCCAGCATCACTCTCGTGCACTTGGCCACTACCACCACCGGGTCCCCTTTCGGTGTGTGAAAGGTCTGAATCTCGTCGTTCTGTCCCTCGTCCTCGAGTGGAACTGTGTTATCTCTTAGTCGCCTCTTACGACAGCCAGGGGAAGAGAGGGGGTGGCTATATTCTTCACTGCTGTAGCCGCTATTGTATAGGATGAATAAATGAAGTTCTTAAACGCGCTAAAATCAACAAATTTGGAATCCTAACAAAAAACTTAATTTTTTTCTTAATTACGAATCATAACGTGTTAATATAAAAAAATGGCAATGTGTTCAAACTTTGATTTCGAAAAAAAAACACATTTTTTTTAACTCATGGCGCCATTTATAGCCGATCAGATATAACTTAATTGTTTTTTGTTTTTACTTATAATTTTGAAACGTTGCAAATTTTTCTAGGTCTACCTAGCCACCCCCAGTATGACATTGCAAGAAAGCAAATGACCGGTCATTCGGGTGTGTTTAGCTTCAAACATTCAGGGGGCCTGAAAGAATCGCGCAAATTCCTCAGTTCCATCAAACTTTTTACACTCGCCGAGAGTCTTGGAGGATACGAGAGCTTAGCGGAACTACCGTAAGTATTTACCGTCGAAAACTATCTATAGTCAGAATTTTTTTTTTGTGTCTTTATTTAATTGTGTAATTCTTATAATAATACACTATATATTTTTATAGACCTATTATAGTGATAGAGCTATCTTTAAGCCATATCCGTGAGATAATAATATAAATTTAATTAATTTTAATTAATAAATTTTATATTAAAATATAATTAATAAATTTTTAGAAAATGTAATTATTTTTTCGTTTCCAGTTCTGTGATGACACACGCCTCTGTGCCAGAGGAGCAACGAGTAGAACTGGGCATCACGGACTCACTCATAAGATTGTCTATCGGTTTAGAAGAGGCCGACGACCTAGTCGCTGACTTGGATCAAGCATTTAAAGCAGCCTTTGAATAATGAACATGAAATCTCATTTTTAAGTAAAGTATTTTTTTTTTCAATTCTTTAAGTTCAGTTATAAATAGAATTATCTTAAAAGACGAAAGTATACATTTTTTTTTGTATAGTTCTACAAATTGCATGAATATACCGTTATTATAATCGTTAAAAATTCTGTGAAATATTAAGTAGAGTACCCAGTCATAAATAATTCACATCGACCTTTAGAGACAATCGGCTAATTTCAACTTCATAGCGCGTTACTATCCCAGACCTCAACCCTTCCTTATATATTCAATACTAGCGACCCGCCCCGGCTTCGCACGGGTGCAAAAACTATCAGTGTTCGTCTACTATATTATGCATATATTAGACATATAAACCTCCCTCTGAAATCACTCTATTTAGTAAAGAAAACTGCATCAAAAACCGTTGGGTAGTTTTAAAGATCTAAGAAGACAGCGGGAAGCGACTGAATGATTAGTGTCTACTTCATTAGAAGAAGAAGAAGAAGAAGAAATATACTTTATTGTGCATATTACAAGCCAACATAACATACATCTTTAAAAAATAAAATTTGCAAAACAATATTATGCACAAAGGCGGTCTTGTCGCTAGGTAAGCGATTTCTTCCAGACAACCTTGGGGTAGAGGAGATTTTAAAATAAAAAGAGTAGGGTTATCAAAAGGCAAAACAGAAAATTAAAAACAAAGTAGATTCTACAATCTAATAATACAATAATATATACATATATATATACATATAGACACACATATATACATACATATATAAATAGATAGTATATATTATAAACATATAAAGAATTATATATAATATATAATTACGTTGTACACAGATGATTTGAATAGGAAGAGTTGCTAATATTAGTCACATTTTTAACCGACTTCAAAAAAAGGAGGAGGTTACTCAATTCGACCGTATATATATATATATTTTTTTTTTTTTTTATGTATGTTCGGAGATAACTTCTTCGTTTATGAACCGATTTTGATAATTCTTTTTTTGTTGGAAAGGAGACATTCATAGTTTGGTACCATGATAAGGAAACCAGGATCTGATGATGGGATCCCAGAGAAATCGAGGGAAACTTTCAAAAATCGTAAGGGCGACTAGTAAATTTAATCATGTTTTCATTAAGTACTATAAAGCACTACTATTTAATAAAGGTCTGGAGTCGATCTGATGATGGAGAAGAAAGATAGTCGAGGGAACTCTTCAACAATTTATAGCAATTACCTGCTTTTTGAACTTAATTCGTTTTTATTGGTGAGAACTTTGCACCTGTATGAGTTATAAGTACCATTACAGTCTGATGATGGAGACAAAAGTTAGTCGAGGGAACTCTTTAACGGTTTATAGCAATTACCTGCTGTTTGAACTTAATTCGTTTCTATTGATGAGAACTTTGCATATATATGAGTTATAAGTGCAATTTCAGTCTGATGATGGAGACGAAAGATAGTCGAGGGTACTCTTCAACGACTTATAGCAATTACCTGCTGTTTGAACTTAATTCGTTTATATTGATGAGAACTTTGCACCTATATGAGTTACAAGTGCCATTAAGGTCTGATGATGGAGATGAAAGATAGTCGAGGGAACTTTTCAACGATTTATAGCAATTACCTGCTGTGTGATCATCGGTGTCGCAGGACCAGGTTTGATGATGGAGCCCATAAACACTCGAGGGAATTTCTCAACAATTTACAGCAGTTACCTTTTGCTGTTTGACGACCGCTTTGATATAATGGTGCATGTGCCGTGTCGGCGGCGCCTAAACACCGACGGTTGCGGGTTCTATTCCCGCTCGGAGTGGATATTTATATTTATACAAATATTTATTTTCGGTCTAGTTGTTAATCCTTGTGGTTCTCCCAACCTAGCCTCGGACAACACGCTAGGCTGTCAGTCCCGGTTGTTATTACGTACGCCTGATAGCGAACTTTACTCATAGTATGTCAACGCGTTAGCGCAGCGGTCACAGCACCGGCTGTTGCGCTGGCGTTAGTGGGTTCAATCCCCGCGCACGACAGACATTTGTATTGGCCATATAGACGTTTGTCATGATCTGGGTGTTTGTGCTTGTGTATTGTGTATGTTTCCGAACCCCCGACATAAGAGAAAAAGCATCCTTGTTAGGTCTACCCATCACTAAAAATTGTAAAATAAAATAATTTTTAACAAAAAAAAAACCGACTTCAAAAAGGAAACTAAAAAGTGAAAAATAAATTTACTTAGTACAAAGTAATTCGTATTTTGATTTAGTTAATCAGAAATGATTAAATAAATATTTTATAATTTTGAAGTTGGTGCCAAGTAAATACTACAACAACCTGGCTACAATAACAAATACAAACAACACACACAACAAACCAGTATAAAAAATATTATTAGATATGTCAAAACAATAACAGAATAATAACAGTATTCCACCTAATAGTCAATATAACAAATTATGAAAGAAAACTGAATACAACTTACGAGTAGATATTAGAGTAGTTATTGTTTTACTTGGCACCAACTTCAAAATTATAAAATATTTATTTAATCATTTTTGATTAACTAAATCAAAATACGAATTACTTTGTACTAAGTAAATTTATTTTTCACTTTTTAGTTTCCTTTTTTTAAAATATATTCTAATTAGTGTCTGGCAAGAATACTGCCGTCATTAGGTTTCTGGCAGTATGAGATTCATATTTTTTTACAATACTCTTTTTATGTAATAAGTAAAGTAAAATAGCTAGTAAAACCATTTTTACATACATATAGCAGCTAATATGATACGTTCATTGTATGCTTAATACAACTTTATTCTATATTTTTTGTCATTTAAAAAGTAAGAAAGGTGTCTGGAGTCTGGTATCTTACACTATTAGATCTGTCATACGAAACACTAACATACCGATAAACATAATGAAAACACTGTCCAAAATGCCACATGGTAGTCCCATACGAAGTTGAAATTAGTATAAAGTTATATATATGTATATATTTTGTTTTAAATTTATGATAATAATTATGGTATATTTTAACAATTTAACAAAAACTGTTAAATTATTAGTTAATTGTTATTTATTATACACAATCAATCCAAAATACTCTTTGTTTTGTGTAATATTATGCAATTTAATGTGAATATTCATTGAAATTTAATAAATATACATTATATTTAAAACTTGACATGTAATATGAAATTTTTGTTATAAAATTATATGAAAATAATGTTAAATGAAAGTTATTATAGTTATTTATTTATAATAGGTATATTTGTATATTTGTTTTTAAAAGTTATTTTACCGCAAACTTACAATACTGAAAATGTTATATATGTACATTGATGTAGACTAAAAGACATTGACCAATCAAAGTACATCACAAAATAAATTATTGAAAAATAACTAAATCACATTATTTCTACCTTATAAGTCATAGTAAAAAAATATAGATTTCAAGACTAGATCTCAGAATAAATATCTTTGATATATGTTATATATAAAATTCTCGTGTCACAATGTTAGTTATAATATTCCTCCTCCGAAAAGGCTAGACCGATTTTTATAAAATTTTGTTTGCATATCGGGTAAGTCTGAGAATCAGCCAACATCTATTTTTCATACCCCTAAGTTATAGGGGGGATGGGGGTTAATAGTATATATGGCAAAACAACGTTTGCGCTTTGTTTTGGATTGCTGACATCTGGAGGTACTCAGTAATTTTAAAAACTTCCTAAGATCCTCAGCTTTGATTATAATACAAGGAAAGTGGTACTTAATAAGTCTATTTTAGCTGTAAACTGCATTTAAATGTAAAGGGGTGTAAAATGTCCTAAATTAATTATTTAAGAGTACCTATTTTTCATTTCTAAGGTGAATTAGGTTGGTTATGTGTAATATAATTAATTACCATTCATAATAAATAAAACAAAATAGCTATGATTGATTTTTATTCATGGCAAATTTTCAAAGTGTCTTCTGCTTCAATACAAAATCCAACCTTTTAAAAAATTCTGTTTCAGTCTCCCTAAAAGTACTAGTATGTTGTCAGAATTTTTATTGCCTTAGTTTTTCATGCAGCTCTGCTTCGGTGTTTATTTCGCGTGCGTAAACCATCTCTTTATAATATCCCCAGAGAAAAAAGTCGATGGGATTAAGATCTGGTAAACGTGCAGGTCAAGGAATCGCGGATTCTGAGGAATTTTTGATCCAGGTGCTCTCTTGTGTAGTGAAAAAGAACCCCATCATTTTGAAAAATTATTCTCCGTCTAGTTTGTAAGTCTACATCCTCCAACAAATCGTCTAAATTGTTTTATAAAAACTTTAATATTGCGCTCCATTTAATCTATTGGGCAATTCGAAAGGTCGTGTGTCCTGTTTACAATTCCCAACCACAAATTTACACTACATTGTATATGAAAATTTGATGATCTTGCCATGCGTGGGTTCTCAATATCCCAATTATGGTAATTGTGGATATTAAAGACTCCAGTCCTTTCGAATCGCGATTCGTCTGCCCACAGAATTTTTTTGAAAAAATTAGGATCCCGCTCAGTTCTTTCCAACATTGTTCGGCAGAAAGCCAGTCGCCTTGGATAATCCGCAGGTAGTAATTGTTGTACCCGTTGAATGTGAAACACATGGTATCCCTCTGAAAAAAACACCATATTGTAATGCTAGGCATCATTTAGATACATTATTTTTTCGTATCACGAAATAGTACGTATTGCTCGTCACAATAATAAAATTAATCCATCGCTCACCGCTAACAAACCGGTATGCAAAAAATGCTACAACAAAGTTTGGCTAAGATCTAGACTAGGAAAAACCGAATTATGGGGTTTTTGGGTGTGGAGGGCGGAGGGTGTAGGGGAATCTATACAAGGTAACACTGTCACACCTCAAAACCCCATGGTAATGGAGATATCCATGGTTAAAGTTTTGAGGTTAGAAGAAGAATTTAAAGCTATTATAATACCTTTGAGCTCGTACTGTTTGCATTGTGTGACAAATCGACACTTTTAACCCTTAACCGGAATCGCTAAATTGTTCTACATTACTGGAATCTTGGGTCCAAATGGACCCTTTAATTATAATCAACGCTATTATTTAATACAGAAGAAATTATCACTTAGATGGGTTATAAATACATTAAAACAATTGTTATGTAATATATAAATGAACTTTTATTCGTTTACATCATGAAATTATATATTTTTTTTCACTTTTAATCTTAGGTTCTACATTTGGTCATTTTTATCTGGTCTTCTTCTTTGGCCATATCAAAAAATAATAAAAACAAAAAAGCTTTAAAATTTTACAATAGTTTAGAGTTCTACGTATCTTCAAGTTTACAAAAATATAAATTCTTTGTGAGATCAACTGAAAATAAAAAAAATGACAACCTATTCTAAAACCGTAAAATTGTTATCAGTCTTTTACTTATTCTATGTAAGGCACTTGCTATACAAAATTTTTTTGTACGTGAAGCTTACATATAAATTTGCAGCATCTACCACACTTTTGCGATTGTTTATTTTCAATCTTTGGACCACATAATCTTCATCTTCCTCTCTTTCGTGACCCACTTTGAGTGGAAGTTTCTTGTTGTGATCTTCAGATCCACTGAAAATGAAGAATAGGCTGCTCTTCTTTCTTGTTGTTCGTTGTTGTTTATCACGAGCTGGACCAACGATCCCAGGTAGGTCAGTAATAATGTTGTGACTTCTGATTCTGGAGCTACTAGGCGATGTCTTAGACCACTTAAACCTATTTTTGCCTCTATAGTAAGTTTTAGATGACAGTGCATTACCTTCTCCTTTACTTTCATCTTCGACATTATCGTCAGATGAATAGTCACTTGATTGAAAAGTGGCTTCACGTTCCGAATTTTCATTGTCACTTATGTTTTCTTCGTCACAAGGTTCGAAATCACTCAAAGGTTCTGGTTCTGTATCATTTTCATCCAACAATAGCTCCTGGATATCGTTTTCGCTAAGACTACGCGCCATTATTTCAGAATTGTGTCAAAATAATTTAAAATATATATATACACATTTGAAGAAAAAAAAACGTACCTGGAATCGTGGGTCCGATTGGACCCAACGACGGCTCGTACTTACACTTCCAGTAAATTCAAAGCGCCACGCATCCGGCACCCGTCGCAACAAGCGACGTAATGACATTACGTTGGCGCGCTGAGTGTTGATGTTCGCATTTTGAAATTAAACGATTTTTTTGTCGTTGTCGGGTCAAAATGGACCCACGATTCCGGTTAAGGGTTAAACAAAATAACGCGTCAGACATAATATTCTAATAAAATTAGTAACATTGCGTGCTAGAATATAGGTTTAGAAATTAGAAAAATACCCAAAACCGAATCCCTAAAATCTGGATCTACTCTGGGTACTCCTTCGTGAGAACTGCGTCCAGGAACTCGTCCGGCCATGCTCGTGTATATATAGACTCCAATCCATCTAATCCAATTTCTAGACACTTGCTGCATTCCACCGTCCGTTCCACCTAAGGCCCACAACACCATCGATCACGAGTCACGGTCACGACCTCTAAAATTACCGTTCTACTAACATAAAAAATGCCACCGGCGTTGTAGGCGAATTTTATAAGTGGAACGCACAAAGAGTATAATAATAAAATAGGAACGCATATTTGGGATTTTGGGCGCTGTCAGGTGTCAGCTGTATGCTCGCAATATGGCGGCACGGTGATCTGAAAACATAGAGCAACACGTGTTGTAACATTCACTTTTGTTATTTTTGAAATTCCCGCCACCTTTTTTGCCACCTAATGTGGGCGATGTAGTCGCGAACAGTGACGTCATCCATGACGTTGACCGATTGCTCGCGACCACGACCATGACGCACAGTGGGCTGAAATTCACGTTTCATAGACATTCAGATTTATTTTTTCAAGAGACGCTTTTTTTGCTTGAATAAGATTGAGAATAACTGCTATATGCCTTATATAATGAACTTTCAGGTTTATAATCGTAAACAGCGCACTTAGAATTAAAAAAAAAAGTTGTATGGAGTCGACATAATAAATGATGATATCTCCATAATCGCACAATTGCACCTAATATCCTCTTAGGCTATTAAAATATAAATTATTTTTGAATCTGAATGAAAATTTTAAATCTGAATGTCTATGAAACGTGAATTTTAGCCCACTGTGCGACCACGGGCCTTAGATGGAATTTGGAAGTTGGAACGATAGAATGGGTGTTGCGGTCGTTGCGGAGTGTAGTTAGTGGAGCGCGGCCATCATTGACGTAAACTGTCAATACAAGAACACGTGCGGCGGGATCAAGATTGTCACTCATTTAAGCAGGCTATTCCATGTTGTTGTAAATTATAGAAACTTACATATTTATTTAAAGAAAACAACATGTTACGACGGCAAGCGCGTTTGCGCCGAGAATACTTATTTAGGAAATCCGCGGAGGACAAACAAAAAAGTATTCAAGCGAAAAAAGATCAGTTAAAGAAGAGCTTGGAAGAAAACATTCCCATTCATGGTGATTTGCGTAAGGAAGCACTCGCTTTACAGAAGCGAATAGAATATGAGGATAAAGGTAAGTTATATATTTATTTTGCAATTGATTTCTTTGATAGTCTTAGTGATTTTTTTATTAGAGTATTACTTGTGTATAATTGTCGAATGTCTGATTTTAATACAACTAGTTTGTTATAGTTATTCGATTGCAGTGAACCTTGCTAATCTATACACAATCGGGATCTAATTTATACGCACAAAACAGCAGACACAACAGACAAAAAGAAAAGACAATAATTCTAACAATCGTTGTTTTGGGATGCTATTTGCATTGATAAAGGTCCCAATAATGTTTTTTTCTCATATATCTTCCATGTACAGACAATGATCCATTACATCTAATATATAAAATTCTCGTGTCGCGGTGTTTGTAGTTAAGCTCCTCCGAAACGGTTTGACCGATTCTCGTGAAATTTTGTGTACATATGGGGTACGTCTGAGAATCGAACAACATCTGTTTTTCATCCCCCTAAATGTTAAGGGTAGTCCACCCCTAATTTTTTTTTAATTTTTAGATAAATTAATAATTTTTTATTTTATTATGATTTGGTGTTGATTTTAGATTTTCACCCTTTTACCACAAATCCCTATTTTTAAATAGCGTTTAGTGGCTAGACAACGTTTGCCGAGTCAGCTAGCTTTTATTATTTGTATTGGTAGCCAAATTATTCAAGTTCTAATTAAAAAAATACTGAAAATAAATTATTATTACATTTAATGAATTGAGCAAGTTATGTAGATATTGTTTAATTTGTAAAAAAAATCTGTAATAGTAAAATGAATCAATAACAGGTCCAGAAAGAGCAGCAATTATTGGTGGTTTCAGCGGTGGAACAAACACACTTAATTCACAAGATGATGAATACAGGTTTGCAGGAGTCGAAGACCCTAAAATAATGATCACCACATCCAGAGAACCCAGCGCCAGATTGAAAATGTTTGTTAAGGAACTTAGGTAAGGAATAACTTGCTTAAACAGAATAAATATGAGAATCTAGGAGTATAGACAATTTCTAACTCTAGCCGGCTACTTTTTCATATATAGGAGTAGATTTTTCCCACTATCCTTTCTTTAATTAAGCTATCCCACATTAAATGGGCTTACTAATTGAAACAAGTAGACCGGTGATAATAATAAACTATGTATATGTATATTGACACCCCCGGGGAATAAAGTAAAGTGCTGTTACCACTGTTTACGTGCTATTACCAATGTTTTTGTATTTTCGGCATGTAGATGTCGTAATACATTTTCTGATTTTTAAGATTTTTTTTTAAATCCATGAAACTATAACAATTTACAAAATCAAAATCAAAAATAGCTTTATTCAAATAGGCTCCAAGAGCACTTTCGAATCGTCATTTTACAAATTAAAACTTTAGAAATTAATTATTATTTTTGTAAAAGTGAAGCTACCACCGATTCGGAATGTAGATTCTGCAGAGAAGAATCGGCAAGAAACTCCGCAGTTACTCTTTTGAAAATAATATATAAACTGTGTTTTAGAACAAAATTAGAAACATGTTGTATGAAATACAGCGTCACTAAGTCCACACATCTTTATCAACTATGTAATCCTGCACTGAGTAATAAGCTTTATCTATTAATTTTTTTTAAATAAAAACTTTAAATTTATGTTGAGACAATTCCAAAATCGTTTGTGGTATTTTATTATACATGCGAATACCATGACCCAGAAAGGAAACGTTTACTTTGCGCAGTCGAAAACTTGGAGTTACAATTTTGTTATTCCGTCTCATGTTTACAATGCGATTATTACTATTTATTTCAAAACAATGAATATTTTGGTGGATATACATAATATTGATATAAATATACTGCGACGCGATCGTTAATATGTCCACCTTACATTTTTATTCTCCGTAAATCGGACCAATCTGACCCATAATAATATCGTAGTCATATAATATGGAACGAACATGTCTCAATAAACTGGTAAGCCGCTATACCATTTATTTCACGTAAAAAAATGGATAACTAATTTCCGTAACACACATTACCGCAAAGTGTTCGTTATGTGTTGGTCGGTAAACGTACATTACTGCTTTATTATTAGCTTAATTTTCGATACGTTATTATTTCACGTAAACATGATTTACAAATTTAATTACGAATTTCAAGTGATGTATTCGTGTTATACTATTTTTTTTTAGTATCGTAAATTTTTTTATTAGTATTTTTTTTAAGTATCGTAAAAAGTTTTCATTACATTACAACTTCACGGGAATAAAATGGTTATGTGCCGTTACTAGTATACACTTCATATATCTTAGTATTACACATTTTTGGCAATGAGTTTAAAATAACACGTGGTATTTAATTTATTTTTATAGCTACATATAACGTAAAAAATGCTGAAAATAATGATGTATAATACAATATTATAGCCCGTTTAGACACGCGATAAAACAGAAAAACTGTTGATTGCTCGTCCTGTAAAATTTACTTTTTTCTATTACAACTTTATCCCCGGTGGCGTCGATATACTCTAATTTTATGTTATAAAGCAGAAAAAATGAAAAAGTAAGTACTTTTGTTGAACATTTTGTTGTATTTTTTTTTAGATTAATATTCCCTAACAGTCAGCGGATGAACCGAGGTGGCTATGAGATGTCACAATTGATACATGCTTGTCGAGCCAATGACGTTACAGATTTTATTGTTGTGCACGAGCACAGGGGCGTACCAGATAGTTTGGTGAGTCTTACTTTACTCTTATTTATCCACTACCTGTGCGCTATTTCACCCCGTTAATTTGAGTAAAAACCGGCCAAGTGCGAGTCGGACTCGCGCACGAAGTATGCCATACTATTGACTAGATAAAATATTGCAAGTTAAATGTTATATGTACATATAACACTTTAACTTGGGGAGAGAATTTAATCCACGATTCTTGGAATAGAATTCTAAATTAGAATTTAACATTTACACGCCTTTTTTAAATTGTCTGTTATTACTTTCATCAGTTATGAGTTGTCAATATTATTATTTTTTTATTTTCAGGTAATCTGCCACCTACCATATGGTCCAACAGCATCATTCACCCTCTCTGGAGTAGTGATGCGACACGACATACCCGACATCGGGCCCATGAGCGAACAGTATCCACATCTCATATTCCATAATTTTAAGACTGATCTCGGTAATTAATTAATAATAGCATTATTATAAACTAAGTATATTTCCCAATCGTTCTGGTGTAGTGGTGTAGTCGCATAAACAATGCCCGTTTTAATTTCATTCCTCATCACTTCAAGCGTATCGCAGTCCACTGCTGTGTTGCCCATAGTCACAACGCTGGGCGGGCGGGTTGGTGACCGCAGGGCTGGCTTTGTCGTACCGAAGACGCTGCTGCCTGTCTTCGGCCTGTGTATTTCACAGCCAACAGTTGGATGATTATTCCGCCATCGGTCTGCTTTATAAGTCCCAAAGTGGTAGTGGAACTGTGTTGTAACGTCTACCTTGAAATAGAAAAAAAATAAAAATAAAAATTGCATGTATTTAGAATAAAAAAGGACATGGGTTTATAAGTCCGTGGATGTATATGAATTGTAAAAAAAAAAAAGTGGAACTGTGTTATCCCTTAATCGCCTTTTACGACACCCTCGGAAAGTGAGGGGGTGGCTATATTCTTTACTGCCGTAGCCACACAACTTCATTCATCATTTCATTTCTCTCAAGGAAAATATTAATGTATTTGTATAATTGTTTTATTTCTGATTATTCTTTTTTAACTTAGGTATTTTAACATTTGTAGAATCAAAAGCAAGTAAAACTGATTATATCAATGACAATTATCAATTATTGATATTATTTTTGTATTTCCAGGTTTGAGAACAATGAGTATATTAAAGTACTTGTTCCCGGTACCGAAAGCTGATTCAAAGAGAGTCATCACATTTGCCAACAATGATGACTACATCTGTTTTAGGCAACATACATATAGAAAGGTATATTAAAGAAATCATCTCCATAAGGAGCTACAAAATTAGTAGATTGCTAATGTCTAAGAGGTTATTAAGGGCCGGTCGTTCATTGCAATGGCAATACTTTAACTATTCTTTAATACTTACTAAAGTTAAAATAGCGATCAAAAAACGAAACTTCGGTTTAACCATTAGTTAGTATCTTAACTATATTCAATTTGACAAAAAGTTAACTCTACTTTTACTATGGATCAAAAAACCGGCCCTTAGACAGGAAGCTTGAATTTTTTACAGAACATGTACTTTCTATCGCATGAACAAAATATATATATATATATTTTTTTTTTTTTGAATAAAAATATCTATAATGAATAAAATAATATTTACTCAAATTAGATTTTTTTTTATTTTTCTGAGTTGTTTCACTTATGTTATGGTTAATACTATTTGTCGGATGACGGTATCCAAGATATATTTTATTATTTTTATTTATTTAATAATAAATTTAGAAACATCAGAGATTTATATGGTGTACTAAATTTACAATATGTGCTGCATAAACTTGATCCACAACCTGAAACTGGCCCTTACGCATACTATCCATGTTGTTTAAACCAAGTACTCGTAAATATTAATTTACTAGTGTAACGAAATAATTTTCTTCAACAATATATATATGTATTTTTATTTCAGGCAGGTAAAGAGATTGAATTAACAGAAATCGGTCCGAGATTCCAAATGAAATTGTACGAAATAAAACTCGGAACATTGGAGGCTTTGGACGCCGCCGACACCGAGTGGGCTCTGAGGCCTTACATGAACACTGCTGCAAAAAGACGGTTCCTGAGCAACGAGGATGGCTGGCAGGACGAAGAATAATTTTTAATTTGTATGTAAATTTGGAAATATATTTTGATCTATTAATAACTGGCTTTCATCTGTGGTTTTGCCAACAATAAACTATGAGAAACATTTCTTGTATCTCTGTAATGTTAATGACTGGCTATTATTCAATGAAGATCTGCTCCTATTGGTATTCGCTCATATTGTGATGTTATATAGCCTTCCTGGATAAATATGTTATCCACCAGTATAAGAATTTTCCGATCGGAATATTTCTTTTGAGACAAGTGCATACACCCAAACATATTTCAGCTGTACAATATTAGTATAGATTTAAAAGGATTAAAATAACATAACACCATATATTCGAAATGTTACGTTTAAGTTTTTGCTGTTGATACTAACAGAACATACTCTTTGTCAAAAAAAAAAAGTTTTTAAACTTTTCTTGTTTCTCATCAAGACTTCTATGGTATGGTCTTCTTCTATGGTACTTACGATAGTAATTTTGAAACTTGCTATATTGGCGATGTTGGAAACGCCATTGTAACGGGTATCTCAAAAATGCTTAAGATTAATGCATTATCTTGTTAAGTTTTACATGAATACAGATAATGTTTTTCCCATTCATCATTTCGGGATCGCTAACATACTTTATTAATTAATATATATTTTTTTTTCTTTTACAGGTGTTCAACTAAAAAATAGCCGAACATAGAAAAGTTCTATGGCAACTCATAAACGAAATGGTATTTTAGAATTTTTTCATCAGGCAACACTAAAAACATGATAATATGAGAGACGCGTTTATCGAGGACGTCTTAATAAAACTATGTTGGCAATAGTGGCAACGTTGTAATAGAATACAAGGAAATGATATATGATATGGAAAGAAATTATAGGCCACATTGCAGCCACAAGTTGAGACTTGGTATAAATTGCGGCATTTAGAGTATAAACATTGCGTGACGTTTTAGGTTTAAGTCATGTTTTTATTGGGGTAAAAAATAAACCTTGGAAGTGATCATTAAATTTAAACTCTTTAAACAAAAAATTTCAAGATGCTTCTCTTGTATTGAAGACTAGAACCAATTTGATTCCGACCAAACCAAGTCCAATATAATGTATTTGAAAAGATTTTCTTCAAATGTTGTCATATGTGGAATTGTTTAAATGTGGGGTTGACTATAATTTTGTAAATTATCTCCTAACATATTGTATTTAATTAACAATAAAATGTTAAAAAAGGTTAAATAATTTCGTGGCCTGTAAGTTATGTTACAAAATGACTGGAACAATATTACTTATGTTATATATCTTTTTGTATAAATTATTAAATATTATTATTTTAATTTTTTTTTTCTTCTATATGTCAAATTAGAAGCCCCGTTAACATTTTTAAAAACGGCAGAACCGTTGTCCTTAGTTAGGCCTACGGTTCTGCTAGTACCATCAATAACGCTAATTTAAAGGCGAAAGCAAATGGAAAATAAAGATTAAATTATAACACGGATTTAATTACAATTTACTATAAAGAATAATAGATCTTGTTGGTATGTTACAATTTATTTTTAAACTACCGTCACAAGAAAAAAAACAAAATAAAGTAATATGAAAAACTAAATCGGCGATTGCTTAAATTTCATTTTTAACAAGAACTTCAAATATTATCTCAAAATCACACAGAAAATGGACAGAGTTTCCGCTACTCAACAATCGCTATCGTTCGCTAGCTAATACGAAAAGGAATCTGGCAATCTGCCCTCTTTACCGATCCAAAGACGCTTACGTCAACTCGATTTCCCGCCAATGCATATTGCATCAAGACATTGTCGTAGGTACTACCATAGGGTCACATTCATATTGGTCGAGGAAGTACACACATTAGGATCGTTACAATATTAAATTAAATTATTAAACAAATAAATCAAAGTAGAAATGCATTGAATTGACTTCTAAAATTACAATAATAATTTAACGTTAATCATTCAGCAATTTAAACAGCGAAAGCATTACATAAAATAAATAGGAACTCAGTGTTGCCAGCCCGAATTTTAGAAAATTAGTCATAGAGCAACACGGAGGGGAGTAGCCATTGCGTTTGTTACCGATACAAAACTGTCTGTCATTTTTTGCGGGGGGAAATTACACACATGCACACTTTATCTAATTCCCACACAAAAATAATCGTCTGTCACAAATCGTGTGTCAAACACACATACTAAATTAAAATCACACTTACATTTTTCACACACACATAGATACATTCTGTGTCATTACAGTATATTGACACGCCGCAACTACACTGAAAAGTTGCTACAGCCGTGGTTGTAACAACTGTCGATATGCATTATCGATAAATTCAACTACTCGGTTAGGGAAATAAGGTTTTTAAAGTGATACAAAGGTAAGATATTATTATAAAAATAGACTTAATTTATTATATACTACAAATCAAACATCTTCATGTAAAATAAACGATTATAAAGAGTAAAGATTTGATTGTTTGTTTGTTAGCATTGAATAGGCTTCGAAACTACTGGACTGATTCAAAAAATTATTTCATCGTTGAGAAGCTACACTATCCTTGAGCGACATAGGTTATTTATATTTTCAAAAATATTAGGGATCCTTACTAAAACTCCAATAATGTAACCCAAGAGAAAAAAAATAACCTAAAAAATTCCTTACATTGCGTGCGCTGCAAAAACTAATGATAATAGAAATATATAATGTAGTAAGACTTTATAGAACACATCATTATCTACAATAATTGTATTTGCTCGCAAACGAAATAAAAAACCGACTTCAATTACATCGACAAGTAATACAATATACGTAATATATACGCGTTATCAAAGGTTACTCAAAAAGCTGTTATGAGATCTCGATGAAATTTAAACGCGACCACATGATAAACATCAACTTTCTATTAAATTAAAAATCATCAAAATCGGTCCACCCAGTCAAAAGTTCTGAAGTAACATACATAAAAAAATACAGTCGAATTGAGAACCTCCTCTCTTTTTGGAAGTCGGTTACAAACTGTCGCGACAGCATATGTCTAACTATTATAATTATGTCACAATACGTTTGGTGCAACGTTGTTGTGCTAAACAATGCCAGTCTATAATAAACGATTTAAAGTTAACCCACATTTTGAAGAGTTGATGATGTGCACGGTGATGTCAACAAATCAAGCGGAGCGTAGCACTAATGGCATCATAAGATGATAGCCTGTCATCTGCTAGATTGAATGATTTGTCGATGACTCTGAAAGGATGGATTTAACATTGTTAATTTTCAAGTTGATAAATCTAAACTTCATTTTACTACTATGACTAAGGTGAACCATATTTTGATTACCTTGTACATGAGACAAAAAAAACTTACCGATTCCGATAATATTTGTAATTTTTAGGTTTAAAAAAGGTTTAAAAGAAGTATACAAGTAATAATGTGATTAAAAAATACTTACGAATGAAAGGTAACGCCATGTCTTAGTAAATTTGACATGGCAGATCTCTTTTTGCAGCAAAAAACAGAACAATTTGGTATTTTTTGAAGGACGTTGATTCAATCGCGTAACTAGATTTAGCCTAGTGATCAGTGCGGCTGCAACTAGTTTTATTGCACGCATATGGCCATTTGGTCTTATGCCTTGACAGATTGGAACGCCTGTAAATGGCTACTCCCCTCCGTGTTGCTCTTTGCACTGTAGTAACTAAACAGGTACCAACTTACTTCAAGAAGTTACAAAACAGATAATCAATTCACTACGATGTTATTCATTAATAAAAAACATTTAAACATTAAATCTTAACCTAATAAATTACAAACATAACTTTATAATTTTAATCGAAGATTGACTATTTAAGTCCGATTAGCGTCCGCGGCGACATTAATTTAATAATCAAACAGTTTGAAATCATTAATTAATTAAAATAATTATTTCCAACCACGTGTTTTTCTTAGATACGCGGTTTCCCGTCGACATATATATAAGGTAAATAAGCCCATATTCCATAAACCAGAGGCGGCTCGTCCTAAAGAGCGCTGGTGCAGTGCACTCCCAAGAAAATTACTTAGGTAATCTTATATCTACATTTATTTATATTACATCTACTATCCTTAAATTACATTATTTCTATTCTACTATGCATATACAATAGTCTTGTAATACGATTGGCATTAAGTTGTAACGATTGGAACGCTAGTAATTGTGTTCCTATGAAACAAAGTTTAGTACGATTCCTAGCACTGTGAAATAATAGATCTCATATGAGAAATTAGGCTAATCTAGAGCACCGTTCACGCGCGATGTTGCTATAAGCAGGGATACTAGCGTTCCTTGTTTGTTATAACCATAGTTCTAACATACCAGAGTATTTTAGGTTTTATAATTTTTACATCTAAAAAGTCAGAGAACAGCTAGATTTTACAATCTTTAGTGTAACTTTTACTTCAATCTAAATTGTTATTCTTATTATTAAGTAGCGTATATTTTTAAATATTATTTCGTTAGATAACAGTTTTCCATAAAATAATGTGTATAGTCTGGTGTTGCCAACTCACATACAATTGCTTGTTTACTTTGATATATATCATAGAAACTGTCTGTACCTAGTGGTTGGTCGTAGTAAGGACATTACATTGCAATTCTAGTTGTCACAGTGACTGTGATTTTAAAATATCAGTGACAAAATTCTAGGTACTCGACTACTCAATATTGATATTGTAAAATTACTACGTTTATCTCACCTCCTCTTAGCGTAAACGTTTAAGCACGAGTGTGATGGTGATGATATTTTCTAAAAAACCAACCAAGTGCGAGTCGGACTCGCGCACCGAGGGTTCCGTACAAACAAATTTACTAAAAATATTTTTAATAATAATAATAAAAACTCTTTATTGTTCTTGAAAATTGGAAGGGATTCAATGCGTCTGATGGGCAAAGGTAGGGAGTTCCAAAGCCGAGCAGCTTGGACAGTAAATGATTTAGTATAGAAAGTAGTGAAGTGGGGAGGAATTTTAAGAAGTAAATTATCATCGGAGCGAAGGCTTTGCTCATGAGACTCGCTGAGATACTTAAAACGTTCACGTAGGTAAGAAGGAGTAGCAGGATTAAATAGTATATACAATATAACAAAGTAAGTATGAGAGTATTACTGCGAAGGCGAATTGGGAGCCAGCGAAAATCAGAGGTGTGATCATATTTGCGTAGGCCAAATATGAAACGATACATAAATTCTGAATGCGCTCAAGCTTATTAAGTTTGTAGGAATATATAGCTTGTGGGATAAATAAAATATTCAACTCACTTGGTATCTCGTATATTAACGCTACCACAAGATATAAACAATAAAGATGGAAGGAGAGAGAGCCACTAGCACAAATACAGTGTACAGTCTACAATAAATTTTTAAAAAAGGCGAAAACGAAACAATACATTTATCTTTCTTAAAAAATTCTTTTTAGTTGCTGAAGAATGACATTAACATCTTGTTACCATGGTTACGTACCTTATAAAAATAAAGCTATGTGCCCACATCACTCCCCTCCAGAGACCGTCACTACGGGCGATAAAAATCGGGAACGGGTGGTTCTTTCGCTTGATGGATAACTACTGTTGTTACTGCTATTGTTACTGCTATTGTTACTACAATTGTTACTGCAATTAGTGGGAAGTTCAGTAAACGTGTATGCAGGCTCAAGGCGGTCTATGGACTAGGACTCAATGAGCCTCTTAGCATGTCTTCCCTAAGAAAAACCTGGCTAGAGGAATTGAGGTCCTGAAAAATAAAAATTTTGTTTTTTCTATGGCGCGAAGCAGGGGATGGTTGTAATATCTCAGCAAACGTTCGTATGCGGGCTGTAAAGTCAGTAACATTGGATATTGTCTTCGTCTCACTTTGGAAAAATTCTCCCGGCAGCCGTAAGGGTTCACCGTAGAGCAACTCAGCGGAAGAGGCTTGCACATCCTTTTTGAACGCTGAACGGATGCCTAACAAAACCAACGGCAATGACTCGATCCAATCGTCGTTGGAATATGGGCTGGCTATATGGCTGTCGGTGAAACCGCTCGACTAAGCCATTGGATGCAGGATGGTATGCTGTGGTTCTGCGATGCTTGAAACCTGCTATTTTCGACAGGAAGGCGAACAGGTTGGATTCGAATTGACGTCCACGGTCAGTAATTATGTCCATGGGGCAACCAAAACGAGCGATCCAACCAGATAAAAAGTGCTCGCCCATCTGGTATAATTAAATTTGGTGGCGTCTGACGTAATTCCGGATATGGCGAATTGTCCTTTGACCTGCAAAAACCATATTTCTGGTTCCTCTGGCCAAAAGTTGAAAAAAAAAATGTGCCCACAAGTTGCTCCTCAGTAAGGTCAAGAGAATATTATATGATGAAACTAAAAATTTATGCTTTTCGCAATTTTTCCTTTATCTGTGCCAATAGACGTTGCTTCGTACCAAATTTCAAGATTCTGTGTTCACGGGAACTATCCTGTAGGTTTAGATTACATACAGTAGACCTGAGTATTTGATATGAATTTCAGCTTGATGCTTCAACGCGTTCCTGAGAAAAAGGGTCTTGACAAACAGTCGGACAACAAAGTGATCCTATAAGGATTCCGTTTTTTCCTTTTGAGGTACGGAGCCCTAAAAACTAACGTTTCTTTTAATCACAGGAGCTAGATGGCGCTATATATTCACATTTTAAAAATACTCCATTTGTACATCTCCCCTTACTGTATTCGTTTAAGTAAAAACTATATGAAACTAATATTTTTAACACTTGTGATAAAAATACCACTAGCCCTCCTCCTATAATAACACTTAAGTCACCGCCACAGATAATCACTAATCGACAAAATACACCTCATGCCTATAGTTTTCACTTTTATCATTCACCACACCCGTTAGCGATACACTATCGTCAAGTTCGCCGCATATCAGTGCCTTACATTATTATACACATCCAAGTTAGTATAAAATACTTTCTGTCCGGCCTTCATAGAAATTACTCAAAAGTAAGATTTTAATATTATTTTTAAATATAGAATATATTTGCTTAAAAAAAAAAAACAAGTAACTATGCCCTGCTGAAAATTCCAAATAAAAAAAGATACGGGATACGGGAAGTTATTGTAAACTATTGTGTGTTTGAAACAGGGATTTCAAAATTTTCATACACTTTTTTTAGTGTTTTATCTGGGCTATATGGATTCCAGATAGATCTATCTATCTAGGCAAGTTTTATTGTAGCGAAACAAGTCGATTGTTAATAATTCGCGTGAGATATTCTTGTACACGAAACTCTCACACTTATTTTTTTTTAAGGGCGTTTTCCCTGATTTCGTGGGAATTATGGGATAAAAAGTGTCTGTTGTCATGTGACTTTTTTCTTACCCTTTCCTTCATATTATTTTGGGATTTTAGTTGTTTTTTTTTGCTCACAATAACAGTCGTTTTTAACCGACTTCCAAAAAAGGAGGAGGTTCTCAATTCGACTGTATTTTTTTAACCGACTTCCAAAAAAGGAGGAGGTTCTCAATTCGACTGTATTTTTTTTTATGTATGTTACATCAGAACTTTTGACCGGGTCGACCGATTTCGACAAATTTTGTTTTAATCGAAAGGTGGTGTGTGCCAATTGGTCCCATTTAAATTTATTTGAGATCTAACAACTACTTTTCGAGTTATATCTAATAATGCGTTTTTACTTGACGCTTTTTTCGTCGACCTACGTTGTATTATACCGCATAACTTTCTACTGGATGTACCGATTATGATAATTCTTTTTTTGTTGGAAAGAGGATATCCCTAGTTTGGTACCGTGATAAGGAAACCAGGATCTGATGATGGGATCCCAGAGAAATCAAGGGAAACTCTCGAAAATCCGTAATAACTTTTTACTGGGTGTACCGATTGTGATAATTTTTAATTTAATCGAAAGCTGATGTTTATCATGTGGTCAAATATAAATTTTATCGAGATCTGATAACTACTTTTTGAGTAATCTTTGTTAACGCGTAGTTGCTTGACTATTTTTTCGTCGATCTACGTTGTATTACTTGTCGATGTAATTGAAGTCGGTTTTTTTTTTCGTTTGCGAGCAAACACAATTATTTAATGTATGTTACTTCGCAACTTTTGACTGGGTGGACCGATTTCGACAAAAAAAATTTTAATCGAAAGGTAGTGTGTGTCATTTGGTCCCATTTACATTTATTTGAGATCTAACAACTACTTTTCGAGTTATATCTAATAATGCGTTTTTACTTGACGCTTTTTTCGTCGACCTACGTTGTATTATACCGCATAACTTTTTACTGGATTTACCGATTGTGATAATTCTTTTTTTATTGGAAAGGAGATATCCATAGTTTGCTACCATGATAAGAAAACCAGGATCTGATGATAGGATCTCAAAGAAATCGAGGGAAACTCTCGAAAATCCGCATAACTTTTTACTGGATGTACCGATTTTGATAATTTTTAATTTAATCGAAAGCTGATGTTTAATATGTGGTCACATTTAAATTCTATTGAGATCTAATAACTACTTTTTGAGTAATCTTTGATAACACGTAGTTACTTGACTATTTTTTCGTGTATTATACCGCATAACTTTTTACTGAGTGTACCGATTTTGATGATTTTTAATTTAATCGAAACCTGTTGTTTATCTTGTAGTCAGATTTAAATTTCATCAAGTTTTGATAACAACTTTTTGTGTGATCTTTGATAACGCCTATTTACTTGACTATATTTTCGTCTACTTACGTTGTAATACTTGGCGATGTAATTGAATTCGGTTTTTTTCGTTTGCGAGCAAATACAATTATTAATAGAAAATTTAGCCCGGACAAACAAAAAGACAGACAAACAAAAATTCTAGAATCGTTTGTTTTTGTTTTAGTATCGTGTAAATAACTATATATCTACACTTTAAAAAACCCACAGTTAGTTTGAAATCATATACAAACACTTCAATTTTATTTATATAATTTTATTTATGTATATTTATTTAAAAAATAATGTAACTATATCAATCCGTTGTTACCTATAACATTGTATTAAGTTGCTTATCTTAAGAACAGACGACCGTGTTATCTCAATATGTATCAATTACGCGACACGTTGTTTGTGCGCAATTGATTCCTAAACTACTTAACCGATTTTAATCAAAATTGCACACCGTGTGTAGTTTGGTCTAATTTGAAAGATATGCTATATTTTATATTGATGTATGTAATTATTGTATTTAAGAAAAAAAAATAGGCGAATTAATATTAGGTATCTGTATACCTAGCTAAACATTATTTGTCATCATTATAAACAATATAATAAAACAAAAGTAGGTATTTCATAACATATAGTATACCCGATTGTTGTTTCAATGAATACAACAAATTATTTAAGTAGGTATAGTTAGGTTTTTAGTGTCATTTAGTAATAGTACACATACTATGTGGACGGTCTGATCACGCGCATACTAAAACCTATAAGGGCGGGATGATAAGTAACTAGCCACAGCTATTTTGGGTACATCATATCCTAAGTGAGGAATTAAATATGAAAAAGTTATCAGCCCGTTGGGTGCCACGATTGCTTACATACGATCAAAAAGGGATTCGGGTGCAAAACTCAAAAGAATGTCTGGACTGTTTTCAGAGGAATAAGGTCTATTTGTACGTCGATTTGTAACAACAGATGAAACAAATGGGTTTATCATTAAACGCCAGAATCAAAAATTCAATCAAAACTTTGGACTCAATTGGGATGCCCGGCTCTAAAAAAAGCCATGCCTGTAAAGTCGGCTGGAAAAGTGATGGCTTCCGTCTTTTGAGATGCAGATGGGATCTTGATGATAGATTACCTTCCTAAAGATCAAACAATTAATGGAGAATACTACGCAAATCTTCTAGATCAGCATCAATGTATTCAACAAAAACAACCAGGTTTGGCAAAAAAAAAAAACATCTTCCACCAAGACAACGCTAGGGTTCACACATGTGTTAAAGCTATGACAAAAATCAACGAATCGAAGTATTATTTGCTGCCCCACCCACCTTATTCGCCTGATCTAGGACCATCAGACTTCCACTTATTCCCTAAGCTCAAAACTTTTTTGGGTGGATAGAAATTTGCCACAAATGATAAAGTCATAGCCGCTATAGAGGAATATTTTGCAGGCCTCGAAATAAATCATTTTATGGAATGCATTACTGCTTTAGAACGAAGACGGAATAAATGCGTAGAGGTGCACGGAGACTATTTCGACAAATAAAATTAATCTTATCACGAAAAGTTAAGTGTTTTCTTATTAGGCTAGTTACTTATTATCCCACCCTCGTATTAAAATGTCGTAAAGATTTTCGACTGAGGTCCTTACTCTCAAAGATTTTGGCCTAAAATGATGTGTTACTAATCATAGAATGATACTGATCGATATGATTAAAATGTTGTCAGAAAAAGTTTCTTCGTATTTTATACAGAAATTGAAGGTGAGATTTTACCAAATTTATTTACATTAATAATAATATATGTGTACCGTTTTGTTCGATAACTTGCCGCCATCTCGTAGGTATTAATGACAGGATTCCGTTGCTGTAGAAATTTGGGACTTCTCATAAAAAACCGCGACAAGCGGTTTTAACAGTTCTCTCTTGATATTAATTTTAAACTACCTTAAGAATTTTGAAGAAAAAAACACATGAAAATCTGAGGGTGTGTTAGGTCTGGGCTATATGGTGCTTAATGTTAAGACTTCCCAGTCAGTGTATCAATTTTTGTTGAGTGGCTAAAGACGTATGTGATCGGGCGTCGTCGTGATGAACCAACATTTTCTGTTAACCAATTCTGCTTATTCTCAATTTCTTGCTTAAGTTTCATCGGCAGTAGAAATCCGAATCGATGGTTTTGCCCGGCGGTAAGAGCTCATGATGAATGATACCTCCAATCCTTCCATAAACTCAACATCACCTTATTGCATGTCAACCCGGATTTCACGATTATCTGTGCAGCTTGACCGACCTTTGACCATATCTTTCGTACACTTTTATCGTAGATAAGTGGTCCAATTTTCGTCACCAAATCTAATTTCTATATAAACGATACGAAGAAACTTTTTCTTCAAAATTGTGTTGCAAAATTCCTCCCTAACAAACGCATGGTTTTTATCTCTAAACTCAGTACAGTATCCTTAGGACAAGGTAAGCTAATTCATACTGTTTTCAACCAGTGCTGTGTTCCTGTTGGTAAGTAAGGTGACCAGAGCTCCTGGGGAGAATTGGGAATCGGGGTCGCAAAGCGCTTGTGATGCTTCTGGTATTGCAGACGTCCAATAAGCTACGGTAATCGCTTACCAGCAGGTGAGCCGTACGTTTTTTTGCCGACCTAGTTATCAGAATAAGTTATAAAAGCAAAATATGTGTTCGTGAACAAAGTAGTGTCTTCAGTTTGAAATTAATATAAGCATTGCGTACTTTGGATAAAAAAAAAATACAGTTAGGACTTATGAGTGAAAAAGACAATTTTTGTTTCAGATGACGATTCGTTGGGGTATCGTTAGTGCAGGAAAAATTTCACATGATTTTGTCAATGCCTTCAATTCCTTCCCTGATGTTGGAGATCAGGTGATAGCTGCTGTGGCTGCTCGAGATAAATCTAGAGCAAATGAGTTCGCTAAAATTCATAAAATCCCTAAAGTATTTGGCTCTTATAACGAGATGGCAAACAGTGATGCTATTGGTACCCATATAACAATTTTATATACACAAATATTCGTCGTCAAACAACATCCACGTAACTACATTTGTCCTTTAAATACTTGAATTTTCAGATGTGGCATATATCGGCGCGCTTAATCCCGACCATTACGAACTTTCCAAATTATTCTTGGAATCTGGTAAACACGTACTCTGTGAAAAACCAATATGTCTGAACTATAAGGAAACGGAAAGCTTATTCAACATCGCTAAGAGTAAAAATCTGTTCTTGATGGAAGCGGTATGGTCTCGCTTTGCTCCGTGTTATATTGCTTTAGAAAAAGAAATTCAATCGGGCAAGTTGGGAGATATTCAGTTTGTTGAAGTCAATTTTGGCGTTCCGATCGAAAATGTTGATAGGCTTAGGTATGTAATTACTGTCAATACCTATCTAAAAAGTTTTTGAAAATAATTCAAGATAAAAAATACAATATTAAATCTTTCCAGAAAAAAGGATATGGGTGGTAGTGCTATTTTAGACATCGGAATTTATACTTTACAATTTGCACAATTTATATTCAAAGAGGAACCTATAAAAGTGACTGCCGTTGGTGATTTAAATAGCGATGGGGTCGATTTAGTGGAAACAATTATCCTCGAATACTCAGGGAACAGGCGAGCTGTTCTTAACGTCAACTCTAAAATTCTCTTGTGGAATAAAGCTACTGTATACGGAACTCAAGGAAGAATAACGGTATGTTTTTAATTACTACACGCGTATGGTTGAGCATTTAACATATTTCCTATTATTGGTAAGATAATACAAAGTGATAAATTTTTATTTTCCATCTTCCTATTTTAGGTAGAAGATCCTTTTCATTTTCCGGATACTCTAGTTCATCCCGACGGTACAGTAGAGAAGTTTACTTTACACACTTCGCCCCTGAAATATAATTTTGGAAACTCTGCGGGCCTTGTTTTTCAAACTCTTGAAGTGACGCGTTGCATTAAACAAGGTGAGTAATATATTACATATAAATAAATTACATGACTTATTATCTGTCACGATTTGATAAGAAAGAATAAAAATTAGAGTAAATAATGATTTAGTTACAGATTCTCATGCAAACTTTGTTTCCGCCAACTTTACCTTGCTAGTTAGAGAATGGCAATTTCTTAGCCTTGGTTGTCAACACCAATGATAATTGCTTGATAAATGGTTAAAAAGCTGCATATTTATATTTGCCTTCTTGTTTTTTTTTCCTTACGATTTTAAGTAAGTATATGCTGTCCGATCGATTAGTGGTTTAACAATGAATACTTATCTTAATTGGCCGACTAACAATTAATATTATAATTTCTATATATTAATACGTGAAGCAAAAACTTTGTACCCCTTTTTACGAAAATTACGCGGACGGAGCATGAAATTATTTCGTAAACTTGTAGTTTATACAGAGAAGGAGTGCAGAATGCTAATATTTTTTTTTAAATGATGCTTAAAAATATATTATAATAATAATAATAATACTTTATTTCAGACTAAATTTTAAGTCCATATTGGGTTAGTACAACAAAACAACATTTAGAATAAAAACAAAACAAAATTAAATTAAAAAATCAATAAATAAAAATAAAATTAAATTAAATTAAATAAAGTAAAAGTAAAATTAAAATCAAAAAAAATCAAATATTCAAAAAATTCAAAAATTGATATTAAATCAATAAAAAAAATTACACACTTTAGCTGTCATTTTGACGTCAATTTTTTTTTATTTAATTATAGGTACTATATAAAAAAAATAGTAATTATTAGTTAATTTATTCTAGTGTTTAGATTATATACTAACCCACAAGTAACATTGTATTTTTTGTTATTTGTAGGTCTCAACGAGTCCCCTCGCATGTCTCGTAAAGAAAGTCTTCTGCTTGTAAAATTAAGAGACACCGTGCGAAAACAGCTTGGCGTTCACTTCGATGTTGACGATAAAGAATTTTGAAGTACTTAAGTTTTCCGAAAGTGTTTTATATTATTTGTTTTTAACTTAAATATATCCATTTCGATTAAACAGTACATATTTTACTATTCATACTAGCTGACCTGGCAAACTTCGTATCGCCTTATTTTTTTTCTTAAATATAATAATTACATATATCAAAACAAAATATACCCTATCTTTCAAGTTGGATCAAACTGCACACGGTGTGCAAATTTGATTAAAATCGGTTAAGTAGTTTAAGAGTTCATCGCGGACAAACATTGTGACACGAGATTTATATATATTAAGATAGCAACAGTAGGTAATTATAACATCAGTAATGTCGCACAAATTGTTACTGCGCACGTGAATTATTTAACTTCGATTTCTCGATAACTCTCATAATAATGCGAACCAGTTTTAATACTTTTAATAAAAGAGTAAGTATTTTTTTTTAATGCATTACCTCAGAACTTTTTGCTGGGTGGAGCAATTTCGATGATTATTTTTTAAATCGAAAGGTGCTGCTGGTCATGTGGTCCCATTTATATTTCAAACAAATCTGATCAGCAGGGCTATTCTGTAAATAACAATTTCGATATCGAGCTTCACCTGAGAGACAGCGCTCACTTCGAAAGCGAACCCACTTCACCTTGGTTTGGAATTCTGTAAACATTCCGTACGCACAAGCGATGTGAAGTGAGTGTCGAATCGAAGAGCGGCAATTTAGAGCTGTGTTTATTTTATCGATATTCTTTTCTTATGACCTTATTTTAGAATATGTGCATGAAGTCAAGTGTCGAATCAAGTCTCGAATTGTGATGTGTGAAGCGGTAAATCCCCTTACAGAATACCGAATTCATACCTACTATTAAATGTCAACGTTCTCACGCAACAGGGTTCGACTCGTCGCCGCACTCACAAGTGTGGCGCTACGGGATTGTCGAGTTTTAATGAATACGAATTTGATATCTCACCGCGGATTCCGCTGTCGAGACACGAAAATGTTCTTACAGAATAGCACTACTGGTCGACGCAGCAGCAGTCCGCTCTAAGCTAAAAGACGCTAAACCCACGCCTCTCGTCTCGCAAATTTTGCTTTGTGTACTTATATTAACGATCTTTGCTATTGCTTTGTGAACTTAATATTATCGCTTCCAAATACACGTTTAAATAAGATTTTGATGTGTTTATTTTATTCAACACGAGTAAACATACCAAAAAGTGGTGACCCCGACGTGATTTCGCAAGTATTGTAGAACACGCGCTTAAACAGCGTAATGTCGTCGGACAGGACCGCGGCTGGAAAGTTCTCGATGCGACACAGCGATGACGCAGCGCAGGAAGCGGAGAATATAATGAGTACGGCGGTAACTGCAAAGGTTAGTGTGAAAGTGCCTCCTTTTTGGAAAGAAAAACCAAACTATGGTTTTGTCAGCTAGAAGCCCAATTTCTTTTGAACGGTATTACTTCTGATAATACGAAATATTATATCTTATTGGAAATTTAGACTTTTATATTATAGAAAAAGTCGAAGAAATCATAGATAACCCTCCAACTACTGAGAAATATGATTTATTAAAAGCTGATTGATTTGGGGATTTGGGGTTGCGAGGAATAGGTTGTGAAGTTCTCGTTCGCCATCGCAAAAAGAGGATCCTCCCACCAGACGGGAGTGATGCGTCTGGTGGACTACTGCCATATATACTCAATAACTCTGATAACTTTGATAGCGCGATGTAGGATACGTCAGTTTTTTCTAGTTTATATGTCGCGAGATAGATGTCGCTACAGCTGTATAAATTTAAATTCGGGATTCTTAACCAAAGAGGAAATATTTGAGATCAAAGTGGTCCGTACTACAAAACGCCAATTTCATACGTAAGGACCTAATATATCAAAACTATGACCTATGTATTATTCTGGATCTCCAGCTATCTATGTAACGAGTTTCATTACAATCAATTAGTAGTTTTTGCATGATAGAGTAATAAACAGCCATCCTTCCATCCTCACAATCTTTCGTATTTGTAATATAAGTAGGATAGGATATTCTACAAGGTATAAAAAAAATTGGAAACAATTTTGTTCAAAACTTATTTCATTTACCTATACCTTTAAGAACACATTTTGTCATTACATTTTATTACAGCTTTTCATAACCGAGTTATAATTCTGAAAACTTGTATAGAAGTACAATAGATACAAGTTTTTTTTTTATATATTAGTATTAGATAAAAAACTACCTTTAAATGTTTTATTCCTTTTAAAATGAACATTAGAAAAGTAAGAAATCAGATAAGAAGTCTTAGACTTATTGAGAGGTGAATTATTGTGAATTAAACAAAAAAAAAAATCAAATGTTTTACCTATTTAGTCTACTCATTGCTTTATTATCATTGATACGTTTATGAAAGCAGAAGAAGCAAGAAGTAATAAACGTTTATTACAGTATTATTTTTCAGCTCAATCAGCTAAGTCATACTGTCTAAAGTATCGAGATACAAGGCATATAAAAATATTCAGGGGAGTAGCTGCTATTTTTGAATTTTCATCGTCTGGATCGAGATGAGACCTGAAAGAGTATTAAATTTTTTTTCTATATTACTAAACAACATATAGCCTATATATAAATGATATCTATTTCTTATTTGATTACTAATTTTATTGCATAATTTTGAAGTTTGTAATCTATACTTAATACTACCGACCGGAACCGATCGGAAAACAGATACCGAATCGCTCATACCGATAGTAGCACCACCTAACGGGTCCAAATCGAGATAAAAATTACTCTAATAATTAATCTCCCAAGTTGGACCTAATTACAGATGCTTACAAAATTTAATGAAAATTGGTTGAGTAGTTTCGGAATTTATCACACACATACATCGTGGCACGAAATTTTTATATCCATTTATAGATTATAAAGCTGAAAAGTTTGTTTGTTTAAGCACGCTCAAAAACTATATTTTCGAATTGAAACATTCTTATTGTGTTGGACAGTCCATAGTAATCAGTATCAAAAAAAAATTAATATTTTTTTCACCAATACAAATTTATATTATCAAGAAAGGAATCATTACATTGTGCTGTAATATATACCTAATATTACGAATTTTACTATTAAGAATTGAGCAGTGAGTATTAATTTGATGGCTGATGATTTGTATCTGACTTACATCATGCATGATAAGTAAGGGGTCATTCAAGTATGACGTAAGCAGAATTTTCATAATTTTTAATCTTTTGCTTTGGTCAACAAAACCCTACTCCCCCCATGCTCACGTAAATATACTAATAATATGGTGTATACAGGTGTTAAACTTCTGTGTTCCTTCAAATGGAGAGGTTCTGCAGGTGTTATAGATCATGTTCTATGTCAAAAAAAATCCTAGCTCTTTTAAATTTTACTTTATCTTAATAAACCAACAACACGTTGGCGCAATGGTTAAAGAACTAGTTTGTTTTTGTTGCGATGGGGTTGCTGGTTCGATCCCTGCACATGACAGACATTTGTTTTAGCCACACAAATCATTGCCATGGTCTAGGTGTTTGTGCAGTCCTTGTGGGTCTCCCCACCGTGCCTCAACGAGCATGTTAAGCTGTTGCACTTGCTTGTTGCAATGTGCACCTAATAGCAATTGTTACTCATAGTAGGGAATATATCCACCAACTCCCATTGGAGCAGCATGGTGGATTAAGCTCTGATCCTTCTCCTACATGGGGAAAGAGTCCTATACCCATATGTATGAGCAGTGAGATATTTCAGGCTGAAGCGTAAGCATAAATATGGCTACTTTACTTGTCTATACTTGACAGCGAAAATAATGGAGTGATAACTGCACTCACAATCAAATTTTGTATGGACATCAGTTTAACTGACGCGAAAAGCTATACAACTACCCACCTTATTTCTGCACATTTTCTAGCCAAGTTCCTTAAAATGCTAGTTGTCTCTGATATGAGGGGTTGTCTTGTACATGCAAGAATTGCATAAATCCACTGACCTAAAATAAAATATTTTAATTTTTGTGCTTTTGTCAATATGCTAAAATAATAGTTATTTTTACAACATTAACAATCCATACCTGTTTTATGATCAAGTGTATTTCCAGGTTTTACATCACCTAATATTTCAGTAAGTATTTCTAAACCACGGTCTAGCAAAGCACTGTGTAGTCCGAGAACACAAGATAGTTTTGGATCTCTTTCAAATAAGTTCTTCCAGGCAGGAATATTATAAGGATCTACTTCTATATTCTGAATCTCAACAGGCCATAATGATTTATTTATTAATAGTTTTGAAACATACATTCGAACCTCTGAAAAATCTGCTACTTGAACATTTTGCCATTCTATCGTAGGCCTTAGATTATCTGGTGCTTTTGAATGTGGTAACTAAAAGTATTTGAATCATGTCAATAATATTTTTGGAGACAATAATGAATTCAATGCAATTCATTGTATTTTCTTTAGATTAAATATGTAATCAAATATTTTGTTAAAAGTATCTAACCTTAAACTAAATCTAATTCTAGATTACAGAAATAAAAAAAAAAAAAAACAATTTAAAAAGTCAAAAACATAATGACGTGTACCTCCTCTGCAAAACACGACTGATTTTTAGCATATTTTGAATAGTCTTTGTCACATCTTGATACTGAAGCAAAACTCTGTCTTTCTTTGATTACTCTTAAAAGATATTCTTCCCCTGTTGTTGGTACTTCTTTTAATACAACATCTGGATTAATTTGAAAGCATGGTGTTAACAGTGAATCCGTATCACTTTCATCAAACTTAGCTTTCTTACGAAAACGCTTTTTATTTGATTTCATTTTGCACTTCGCAGTCACACTACTTACAAATGTAACGGTCACAAAACTCAAATTATTACATCAATTACATGTGTATCTTTATTCTTACACGTTTTTTGCTAAAGAAATTTGATTATTTAAAGTTAAACGGGATGTTTGAATCCTTCCATAATTGAAATATTGTAATTTGTAATTAGCTAGCTACATATATACTAATCTGTGTTTGTAATTTTGTTTTTTGTAACATAGTAAGAATAGAATATGAAAAATAATCGATTTTTATAATAATCGATTTCATCTTGTAGTCGATTTTTAATAAATAAATAAACGGTTCACACTCAACGGCCTCCAGTAGGATAAGATTATCTCCTGTGTCGTAGCGTTGGGCGTTATTTAACGTAATCGGTTTCAATAACTAGTTACGAAGCGAATAACCATGTACGTAGTTTCGCCGATACGAATGTATCGATTATTTTACGTACGCAGTTTTATCAAAAACTTGACACAACGACCGGCATATAACCGTTTTGCCTAATAACCACAGATTAGTATATATGTAGCTCAAACGTAACACAATACGCAGATACGCTTACGTGTAGAATAAAAAGAGATGGCTATAAGTACTATAGGTGTATCTTTGTTGTCGAATATGCTCATGCGATTTTGAACTTAACGACTATGAACTTCAGTCTATTTTTATATGTACAGTTTTTAAAGAAATTTTAATTTCGGTCGTGTTTCTTTTATTTTCCAATTTACTATTTAGTATTAAAATTAATGTTATTGTCTCACGTTGAAGTATATACTAAAAAGTATGAGTTTTTGTTGTATTTTTAATTATAATGTATGTATCTCGAAAAATAATTAAAAGCTGTACATAAAATCAAATGAACTTCTAAATACGCCTGCATCGATTATTATGTCTATACAAAAATCAAAAAATTAATTTAAATAACATGTTTTGCAGCCAGTCGTAAGCCTGGATAAAGTATGAAGGGAAGTTAATTTGATCATACTATCCATCAATATTAACGTACGTAACGGCATTCGTATGTGTTACAATTTATAACATATAACTACCTACTTCATAACCATAACTGTTGCTGTATACAGAAATAACTAGTTACGAAAAATAAGTAGTTTCGAAACTAGTTACGCGTAGCCACGAAACTACGTTTAACCGATTAACACACACATATAAGACGTTACGACCCACGACTACTGTGTCGGGGTCCGGAAACACATTAATACACAATAAAGAAACACGAACGAAGCTTTTCTATCTCGGAATCCACGGAGATTTGTTCCGTTGGATATCTTATATAAAGAAATCGTAGTCAGGCTGTTGTAATATCTGGTTATCGTTCTCGGTATAAGGATATACCCTCCGGAGTTCCACAGGGTTCGCATTTAGGTCCGCTGTTATTTACCTTATATATTAATGATCTTTCTGACTCAATCAGTAACTCTAGGGTATTAATGTATGCCGACGACACTAAAATATTTAGGATTATTCAAGATACCAATGATTCGGATCTCTTACAGGAAGATCTCAATAGTTTCGTTGATTATTGCCATAATAATAATCTCTTCCTTAACATAAACAAGTGCTTTGCAATAACATACACTCGTAAAAAAAATCCCATCCATAAAAATTATAAGTTATGCAATAATGTTTTGTCAAAAATTAATGAAATCCGGGATCTTGGCGTTATTTTAGATTCTAAATTAAGTTACATATCTCATATTGAAAATATTTTAAATAAGGCATATAAATTTTTAGGTTTCATTTTGCGTGTGGGTAAACCATTTAAAAGTGCTCTCACCTATAAGATTCTATATAACAGCTATGTCCGTAGTCGTTTAGAATTTGCTAGCTGCGTCTAAAGTACATGTAGAGAAAATAGAGAGATTGCAAAAAAAAATTCTTAAGTCGTTAGAGTATAGAGTTGGCAATAATTATATAGACTATAGCAGTTCTTTAAAAGTACACAAGCTGTCAGGCCTTGCTGAAAGGCGAGACAATTTATCTATTTAAGATTCTGAATAATATGGTTGAAGCCCCTTTTCTGCTTTCTAATATCTACTTCCGCATTCCTCGCAGGCAAGAAAGAAGTGTCCGCAAAAAGGATCTGTTTACAATACCTAAAAGTAACAACGCTACACCGCCAATAGTTTCATACGACGTACATGTAAATTGTATAATGATAGATTAAGTGATATAGATATGTTTGGTATGAGTAAAAAAACCTTTAAAAGAGATCTAATTAGAGTATTGAATGAATAAAATATTTTCTTCTTTTAAAAATGTAACAATCTAGCTGTACAAGTTTCATATTTTAATTTTTTTTTATTTTGTATGGTAATTCAGGGAACTATAGGTTTAAAATTATTATCATAAATGTATTTTTATTACATTGTATGCAACTGTTTGTTCCTAAATAAAAGAAAAAAAAAACAAACGTCCAGACCACTATATACAAACTTCTGTATGGCTAATACAAATGATTGTCATGCGCGGGGATTGAACCCGCAAGCGCAATTGCTATCTGCGCTAGCGCAACAACCAGCGATGTTACCGCTGCGCCAACGAATGAAATTAAGAGTCGAACTTTTATTACGATTTGTTGAACAGAATTCGTTAGATTTATGGTTAATTTAGTTATTATAGATATTCGAAAGCAGTTAATGCAATAATTCTAGCATTATCAATTGTAGACGGAAATGTAATTGTATCAACTTAATAACACACATTGAATTATTTTGATTTTGATTCCATTTCCATTGGATTTCCATATGACTATACCCTTTTTGGAAATTTCCAGTAGGGACTCTAATTTTTGCCATATAAATTATGATGATGTCGATATGAAAAAAAATGAAGGACGTTTTAGTTAATCGCTTTTCTACTTGGCTTTCTCACAATTTAAAAGCTTCTTTTCTAATTTATCTTCAATGAAAATATAATATAAGACAAATCATTAATCTGTGTTGTGAACTACCTACACTGACAAATTAAGAGTTGATTTCAGAAATCAGAGCCAAAAACTATAATGGTCAATGGTCACCAAGAAACATATTTAAAAACTTCTTGGGTCATATTAAGTTATTTTACTCTTTGGTTATTATAGACCGTGATTTTCCTACTATTACAATGTACTCTGTGACCGTGATTGTATCTTCCATGGAGCATAGAGAAATCCTTCCTCTATGCTCCATGGTATCTTCCATGGAGCTCTGTGATAAATTGACATATTTTTGAATTAAGTGACAATAAGTAACAATAGTCAACAAACACGAATTGATGACAAATATAAAATAGTATAATTTAAATTAAATAAGGCACAACTGAACTGAAAGCTATTAAGCCCAAGAATTAATTATTTAAATTAAATGTCGTATATCTTACAGATTTTTAGATAAGTCAAACCTAATGGATGAATTAATAAGAAAAACTTTTTGGTCCATAACTGGGTGTGTAACAAAAATTTACTTTTAAAATGTTGTTAACTTAACTTTGGTTATTAAAATGTGCGTTTTATTGTTGATATAGATCACCGGGCATTGTTGGCAATCAAAACTTTAAGAAAAATACAAAATTTGTTGAGAAATCTAAAAGTTCACCCACATCTTGTAAGTATTTTTTGGATATTAATCCGGTTTCTGCTGGTACATAAATATTTAAAAATCATATATTATATTCCTACTTCAATAATAGTGTAAAGAAGTTAAATATCATAAGTTTTATCGAATTATTGAATTTAATAGGCTATACATAATCGTAGTAGTACTATAAAACACTATACATATAAAGAAACACGGGTCATAAAACGCGAAACGCTTAGGTTTTAACTTTTTTTTTGTATGCTTTCAATTTAATATTTTATTGGGAAGAGATAAAAGTTTTTTAAACATGTTGGAAAGCTATAAAAAGTTAATGCACCCATAGAACTTAGGACATTACTAGGACTTACTAGCTGACCCTGCAAACGTCGTTTTGCCATATATATTATTAACCCCCTGAATCCCCTCCGCCTTATAACTTAGGGGTATGAAAAATAGATGCTGGCCGATTCTCTGATATACCTGATATGCACTCAAAAATGCATAAAAATTGGTCCAGCCGTTCTGGAGAAGTATGGTATATATTATTATATATAGGTAATTCTACGATAAGAGGTCTTGAGTTCATGGAGGAGCCAAAGCGAAAAATTGGAGTTTTTTTCATTGATTACTTATATTAGGATTTTTGTCCCACTTACCTACCTTCTCAAGTAAGGGCCAGTCATTTTATACATATTTTGTTACTTTTAGTAGAAGGCTAGGGTAAATACAGGCAGGACAGAGACATCAAGATCAGGGTAGATACGTATTTGACCAGGAGAGATAATTTGATGCAATAAAATAATGAATAAAATTTATAATATCAACTTTAATTAATCATTGTGCTTAACTTATAATCAAACTATCATTTTTATTATACAATCACGTTAATCATAAATCAGACTATAATATTATAGCCTTTTTTAAAATCTAAAACAAGAGTTCGTTTAGTGCCATTTACAAAACGACACAAACAATTTATACTACGCCAACTCAAATTTTTGGTAAGATTGTTTTTTCATGCAAACTTGGTAAAATGTGTTTTTAGTTGTACTAAAAAATTATGAAATTGTAACAAATAAATTAAATATTAAAGATACTGAATTTCAAATAAGTTTTTTTTTTTTATATTCTTTATTGCACTTTAAAAAAATCATAATTACAAGTCATTTTTTACAAAAAATGTTGGCAAGAGCGAACTTATCTCTGTAAGAGATCTCTACCAGTCTACCCATGGTGGTGAGAGAAGATGTTATCGCGGGACTCATAAGCGCATTTGTGATAAAGTGAAAAAAAAAAAAAAAAAAAGTTTCTTAATTAATAGAAAATATATCATGTTTTTTTCCATTATAGGCCTTTATTGTAAAGTTTACTTGTATGAGTTAGCTTAGTTTAAATTTCTGGTGACGATCATATATGTAATATACCATCGTACCTTTAACAAATAATAAAATATTCTTTTGTTCATATTATTTTAAGTAGACTAGTGCTTTTTAAACAGCAAATTAAAGGCTTTCTTTCTTTTATATAACAAGGTTGGCAAACAAGTGAATTTTGTCCTATTTTACAGAAAACTACCTGTATCTTGTCATCTCTCACTTCACTTCGTTCTTTGCTGTTAGGTTAATGTTTTTCAGGTTTTTAATATTTAATATAATAGGTAATCTTTGTAACCTTTTTTTGTAACATGCAAATTTGGTCTTTAGATTATTGTAGTCTCATTTTTGTTTTTATTAATTAAATATCTTTGTCTTCTGGCTCGGTCTGATTTAAGTTTGGTAATCTATAACACTTTTATGGAAATTCCTTTGTGGCATTTGATCATCAACATCTGAAATTGATGGTGTTACTGAAACATTATTAACATTTTGAAGAACTAGCTGTTGCCTACGCTCTGTTACTTTGTTTTTCCACATCTTTTGTGCCTTACGTTGCACTCTAAGAGTCATTTGATCGACAGTTTTTATAATTTCTTTTTTAAATATGTTTCCTTTTCTTTTTGTTTTTGCAATTCATACTTTTCTAGATCATTCTTTCCTCATCAATCTTTTCATATCTTAGTCTCTTCGCTTCACGTTTCTTCTGTAATCTTTCTTCATGTGTTAGTTTTCTCTGTAGTGCCATAATCCGTAACAATATTAGATAATAACATAATAGAAATATGAGCTGAGTACCTCCTTTTATTTTTTTATTATACAAATTTTCATTTACCATAATTATTTAAATCATTTAAAATTTGCGTTGATAAAAATAAGCTATATCTGATATAGTTTGCACAAATATCTTAAGTTGCATATTATTTCCTCTGGTCAGTGAGTCTCTGGCAAGGTGCCAGGGGAAATAAATCAGGGGAGAGATGTTTTCATGACAATTCAATTGTTTTCATTGACATAAGAAATGTGCCGATTAATTATTTATCTTTCACACTCTATTACAGTATTATTAAATTAGGCCAGTAAATGTAAATAAATTAAATGAGTATGTCGGCATTAGCGCTGTCTTACGCAATTAGAAAGGAATTATTAAACAACAGATGCAACGATCGCGCCACCTAGCACATCGTTCGATAGTCACCTACCCTCATTTATTATATTACTCGAATTGTTCTGACATGTATAAAACGAACGGTGTCACCTCGGCTAAGACAGTCTTGGCTCTGGCTTGGCACGATACATTTGTTGTATCCTGCTAGTAGCTTAACCTAGACTTATTCGATAATTAATTTGTGTATACGAATTAATTGTTACATATTATGGCGGATAACTCGAGCAGTGAAGGTGAGCGTTGATACGTATCTCAAAGGAGATCTCCTTAAACCTACACCTGGGTCGCAAGTCCTAGGCACTGCTCTGAGTTATTCCCTCCGCCACACGATAGACACGTGTTCGGTGGACGTTACAATTTCGTTATAATCATTTTAAGTACTACCTACATAGTATTGTAAAGAGTGCGAGTATAACCTACGCCCGCGCCCTGCAAATATAGAAAAGGACCTTCCAACTAGTCGAAAGACTACATCAGAAGTGGGATAAGATCCACCCCCACTTTCAAAATTTAACTAATTCAGTTAGTTACATTGAACGAAGAAATGTCTCTCTTTGCTTCCGGTATGGAAGCTATTTCAGAAAATAGCTGAAGTTATAGGCCCACCTCCTGACGATACATCTGTTTTTAGCTAGTGTGCTAGTTAGTTGCAATATTTGGTGGCGATTAGTGGGTACATCGATCATCGTTTTATTTTCTTTTATTAGTGGGTACATCGGTATTTTAATTTCTTTTCAGTCGTTCTGTTGTATTCTTAGCGGTTAGTAAGGTGGTTGAAGGGGCCTTGTACGCCCGGGCCATGGGTAGCTGGTTGAAGGGGCCTTGTACGCCCGGGCCACGCTACAGAGTGAGGGTGAAGGGGCCTAGCACGCCCGACCCACGGTTGTTAGCTGGTTGAAGGGGCCTTGTACGCCCGGGCCACGCTACAGAGTGAGGGTGAAGGGGCCTAGCACGCCCGACCCACGGTTGTTAGCTGGTTGAAGGGGCCTTGTACGCCCGGGCCACGCTACAGAGTGAGGGTGAAGGGGCCTAGCACGCCCGACCCACGGTTGTTAGCTGGTTGAAGGGGCCTTGCACGCCCGGGCCACGCTACAGAGTGAGGGTGAAGGGGCCTAGCACGCCCGACCCACGGTTGTTAGCTGGTTGAAGGGGCCTTGTACGCCCGAGCCACGCTATAGAGTGGGGGCGAAGGGGCCTAGCACGCCCGACCCACGGTTGGTAAGCTGGTTGAAAGGGCCACGTACGCCCGGGCCACGCTATGTTAGGAAGGGATGAAGGGGCCTAGTACGCCCGACCCGCTAGTGCATTTCGGTCTCAGCGTTTTGGTCAGGAATAGCCGAACAGTTATTAAAGTCACTCGTTACTGTTGTATAGGTCGGGAGAAGTAACGCCGAGTTAGCGGATGCACGACATGGACGCACGAGGTCGTGTGCTTGTCAGGGTTTAGCCAGCTATTTTAGACGTTACATAGTTGATGTTGCCCGATAGCCGCTTGTATTGTCGACCGCTTCTATCAACAGTGAAGCCGGCGCAGCACGCAGCGAGCGGCGCGTGGAAGTGTGCAGCGTTCAACCTCCGAAGGGCACATTACAACACAAAGATAAACACGGTGAGCGATGTGAGTCTAACTCTGGCGGAGGTCGTGGTCAATGGAGACCGTTGTTGTGAGATAGTAATTTGATTGCTCTTCGGCTAGAGAGCCATGGTGTTAGAGGTATTTACTCGGGCATTTCTGTAAGTTTGGTTGTAACTTGTTGTCGAAGTCTATAGTATTGGTTGTGATGACGTCGATGGTACATGGCTGTGGTATTTATCTGTAGTGATTAGTTATGATTGAGATTCTTATAAAGTTCTTCGAATAACTTAAGTTTAGGGCGTAGTTTGTCTACTTTCCCCTTTTACGTTGAGTTTGACTGAGTGGTACAAGGCACTGTTGTGGCTCTTTCTTCTACTCCAGGCTGACTATCACACGAGGGCGTGTGCTAGCAGGATGGCCGTGTCGGCATTAGCGCTGTCTTACGCAATTAGAAAGGAATTATTAAACAACAGATGCAACGATCGCGCCACCTAGCACATCGTTCGATAGTCACCTACCCTCATTTATTATATTACTCGAATTGTTCTGACATGTATAAAACGAACGGTGTCACCTCGGCTAAGACAGTCTTGGCTCTGGCTTGGCACGATACATTTGTTGTATCCTGCTAGTAGCTTAACCTAGACTCATTCGATAATTAATTTGTGTATACGAATTAATTGTTACATATTATGGCGGATAACTCGAGCAGTGAAGGTGAGCGTTGATACGTATCTCAAAGGAGATCTCCTTAAACCTACACCTGGGTCGCAAGTCCTAGGCACTGCTCTGAGTTATTCCCTCCGCCACACGATAGACACGTGTTCGGTGGACGTTACAATTTTGTTATAATCATTTTAAGTACTACCTACATAGTATTGTAAAGAGTGCGAGTATAACCTACGCCCGCGCCCTGCAAATATAGAAAAGGACCTTCCAACTAGTCGAAAGACTACAAGTATTATAAATTTTATGATTTACCAGTGGAGAGACAAAATGACTACGAAACCATTACACTGAACACTTTCGCGTCGTGATAACTAAAACAAATAACGGCGCTCTTGATAATGACTCGTGTGTTTAGTGCCTAGCTTTATATCGATAGACGTCCTTTAAGTTTAGAGTTATTTGGAATATGGCTGTCTTTTATTTATATTTGTTTTGGCGGAACGAAATTTGCTAGGGTAGATACACAAAAAGCGGGACAAATGTTAAGCTCAAAAATTATTCAAAATGAAAAATATTGTTTTATTTCTACTAAATAATACTTAAGTAGATTTATATTAATTCATGCTAAACTACTTTAGTATAGCAACTAATACATATAAGGTATGTATTGTCTGCAAATTAAACTGAAACCGACAAAGGGACAGGCCGGGGTAGAGACATTTTTAGACTTTTTAAGAAAATTTTTAACTGCCTATCGTATGGATTGTTTTATGGACTCCAAATTATCTTGGCATTTAGAGCAAGTTATACTCTCTAAAACTAACCCTAAATTATAATTCAGCGGATTAGGATTGGGTTTAGATGACGGCCAGTCTTCAGCTCTGATGAAGTCTGGAACGTTAGTTTCTAACCAAGATGAGGTAAATCGAGCTTTATGACCCGGCGCTGAGTCTTATTGAAAGGACCATTTTTGGTTATTGAACACGGTGTTGTTAAGGTGCTTAACTACCTTCTCAAGAATAGTATCTTGATACACTTTGCCGATGTTTTGATACCTTTTTCACAAAAATATGCCTCAGTCACTTCTTCATAGCTTCTTAGCAACACCCCACCAAACAATCACTGAATTCGGATAATGCGCATGTTGTACTTTGTGCACTAATTGGGAAACTTCCTTATAGCTTTTAACATAAATTACGGTCATTTTTTTTTTTTTTTTGTTAAAATATTGCTCAGTTGTAAAAATGTTCTAGGCCGGAAACAAAAATTTTCTGTGACCTCCCTTTGCGAATCGCTTAAGTAATTGTTTTAATTTTACCACCATATCCTTTTTTAAATTATCGGTTAAAAAATGATCTGTGCGTCTATTATCGTCTATTATAGTCATAAATCACTTTTTAAAATACACGACATAGTTCTAGGTCCTTTCTTCATCTCCCGAGATAAAATCTTTTGCTTTCGGACAGGATTTCTTCGAATTCTTTACCCTTACTGCTTTGATCGCCTTTTTCGTACTAACACTACGTGGACTGTCAAAGAGAATATCCGCCAACCCGCATTGTAGCAGCGTGGTGGATTAAGCTCTGATCTTTCTCCTACATGAAGAAAGAGGCCTATGCCCAGTAGTGGGATATTACAGGCTAAAGCGTAAGCGTATGGAGAAAACACAATGAACAATCATATAAAAATGACAGATTGGAATTAAAATGTAATAATTTGTTTATTTTTAATTGTAACAGTATTTATGGCTAAACTATGCATATACATATACACACATTCTATATATATAAGCTCTATCTAATTAAACCTAATTAACAGCAGTTAGTCTGATAAAATATTTGCTAGTAGGTACATATTTTGTTAATAACTGTTACTGTACTGGGATATATAAATAATAGTTCAAATACACGACTGTTATTACTTAATTTTATTATGTAGAATTTTTTCATCTATTTCGTACTAAAATCCTAAAAATGTAATGTATTTAAGTACTTGTAATACGTTCTTGTTTTTCTTTCAGCAAATCTGCAGAATGCAAAGGTAAACATTGAAAATTATTATTTAAAAACTCACTATATAATATTATATAATCGTGTTTGCTAGTAAACGAAAAAAACTGACTTCAATTACATCGACAAGTAATACTACGTAAGTAGGCGAACAAAATTAACAAACGCGCTAGTCGCCACCTCGATTTTCGAAGTTAACCCCGATTTCTCCGGGATGCCATCATCAGATCCTGGTTTCCTTATCTTGGTACCATCTTTGGGATATCTCCTATCCAACAAAAAATGAATTATCAAAATCGGTTCACAAACCACGAACTATCCGCGAACACACATAAAATATAAATACAGTGTGTACCAAAATTCAACGATAAACCGACTACTTAAGGAATAAAAAAAAAATATCACAACTTTTTTAGGTTACATAATGTTACGTGCTAGGGTTCGAAGGATTTGGAGAGAAAGACCTGCTGACTCTTTTCAAGACTTTATTCACAAGCACTAGGTCCAACACAAAGCACTAGGTTCAAACACTAAGCACTAAGTTCAAACACTAAGCACTCACAATGTCCTCAGTCGTAGCCAATGTCGTAGGTTTCGCTGGTACCACTCTTGATCACTAGTTTTCACTCTTGAAGTCGCCTCGAAGATCGCTCAAACTGAACTGCACTCGTTCGCCTCGCTACGGCTATTTATATCGGCCGAGACGAGGCCCAGACCATTCTGGAAAGTTCGCGCATGTGCCCGGTTTTCGAGACTATACTTCTATATAGTTCCACAGTTGCTCCTCTAACGCCATCTAGTATTGAGTAGAGAGTTTCATGCGGTCTCTGTCTTTGCGTGGTTTCAATGGTTGCCGCTAGATGGCGCTAGTTTCTTTGTGTGTCCTTAACACTACTCCCCTCTTAGAGATGCTCGTCCCGAGCATCGTTGTTACTGCCATGGTAACGCGCCAGACGGTCTATGTGTACCACTTTGAATGTCCCTCTTGGTTGCTTTTGAATCCTGTAAGTCACATCATTCAGTCGGGTAACCACTTTGTATGGACCGTCCCACTTGGTCTGCAACTTTGGCGATTTCCCTTTCCGGCGGGTTGGGTTATGCAGCCACACCAGTGACCCTTCCTTGAAGCCGCTCGTGTTCGATTTCCGGTCGTATCGGGTTTTCATGTTCTCACTTGACTGTAAACCATTTTCCCGAACCAAGGCGTGTATATAGCGCATTTTCTCCCTTAAATCGCTGACATAGTCTTGTACGGTATTTGGTTCCTCCGGTGACCCTCCAGTCAATAGGTCTACTGGTATTCGTAATTCTCTACCGTAATTGACATACGCCGGGGTAGCTTTTATGCTCTCATGCTCGGCGGTTCGGTACGACAGAAGGAAGAGCGGTATATACTTGTCCCAATCTTTTTGTTTGTCGTCTACCAATTTCGCTAAATGCCTCTCAAGGGTCTGGTTAAATCTCTCAACCATTCCATCAGACTGTGGACGGTACGCGGTGGTCCTCGTCTTATGCATGCCCAAAATTCTGCACACTTCCTGGAATACTTGCGATTCGAAGTTCCTGCCCTGATCAGAATGGATTTCTAGAGGCACGCCAAAGCGACATATCACTTCTTCGACTAACTTAGAAGCGACTGTTGTAGCTTCTTGGTTTGGTATGGCGAACACTTCGGGCCATTTGGTGAAGTAGTCCATGACGACCATAAAATACTTGTTTCCCGATTCCGTTACAGGAAATGGCCCCGCTACGTCAACTGCAATTCGTTCCCACGGTGCACCGACGTTATACAACCGCAGATTCCCACGGCTCCTGGTCTGTGGTCCTTTTACAGCAGCGCAAGTAGTACATTTGCGGCACCAATCCTGTACATCATCTCGACAATGCAACCAGTAGAATCGTTCTCGCACTTTTGTTAACGTCCTCTTGACACCCAGATGACCTCCTGATACGCCATCATGTATTTCACGGAGAATATCTGGTACTCTCGTTCTCGGGACAATTATCTGAAGGTGGAACTCTCTGCCGTTAGTCTTCTCCCATTTCCGGTAGAGTATTCCGTTTTGAAGTATCAGACTGTCCCATTGAGCCCAGTACGCCTTAGTGACAGCGCCAGTGGGTGCAACCTCACTCCAGATTGGTTTTACGTCACCCCGTTTCTTCCATGTGATGATGTGCCGAAGGTCGTCATCTCTTTCTTGAGCTTCCCTCATAGCATCATTCTCCCAGATACCCAAAGGACTTGTTCTTGTGAGCTTTAATGTTACTTCATTAGATTCTTGCTTAACACAATGTTTGCAGTCTTCCGGACACGGCCTTCGCGAGAGTGCATCGGCATTTCCATGCATCTTTCCGCTGCGGTGTTCCACCTTGAAGTCGTACTCCTGAAGCTGCTCAATCCATCGAGCTACTTGACCTCCTGGGTTCTTGAATTGCAGTAGCCACTTCAAGGCTGCGTGATCAGTTCGCAGTAAAAACTGTCTGCCGATGAGATACTTGTTGAAATGTTGTAGCGTCTTTACAACAGCCAAGAGTTCTCTTCTTGTCACACAGTAGTTTCTCTCTGGCTTGGATAAAGATTTGCTGAAATATGCAATAACTACTTCTCTTTCACCCTGTTTTTGAGATAACACCCCTCCAATGGCCGTGTTGCTTGCATCCGTGTCGACTATAAATCGACCTTCGGTTTGTGGATATCCCAGGATTGGTGTTTCACACAGATGTTTTTTTAGTTTCTGAAAAGAATCTTCACAAGTCCCATCCCAACTAAATTGTCGTTTATCTTCTGTCAGCCGATGTAATGGCTTGGCTATCTCTGAGAATCCCTTAACAAAACGCCTGTAGTATGAGCACAGTCCGAGGAATGCCCGCACTTCGGTTTTGTCCTTAGGGGTAGGCCATTTTTGGACTGCTTCCAGTTTCTCCGGGTCTGTCTGGATTCCATCACTGGAGATAACATGGCCGAGATAACTGACCTTATTCCTGAATAAACGACACTTTTTTGGGTTCAACTTTAATTTGGCCCCCTCTATTTTAGCGAAAACTCGCTCCAAGTTTTGCAAATGGTCCTCGAAGTCACGGCCGACAATGATGACGTCATCTAAGTAGACTAAGCAAGCCTCTCCAACTAAGCCTGCCAGTACACACTCCATGAGTCGCTCGAATGTGGCAGGTGCGTTGCACAATCCAAAGGGCATGACTTTAAATTGCCATAAACCTTTACCAGTCGAGAAAGCTGTCTTCTCCTTGTCTTTTGGATGAATTTCCACCTGCCAGTATCCAGATTTTAGATCTAGGGTTGAGAACCATTTCATGCCACTCAAGGTATCCAAAGTGTCGTCAATTCGAGGTAACGGGTAACTGTCCTTCTTAGAGACATCATTGAGACGCCTATAGTCCACACAAAATCTCGTGCTACCATCTTTCTTTTTCACTAATACAACAGGTGAGCACCACGGACTTGCAGACGGTTCAATAATCTTATTCCTTCTCATGTCTTCCAAAAGGCCTTCAACTTCTTTTTCCTTTGCAATTGGTATCCGTCTTGCTCGTTGACGAATTGGTCTCTCACTTCCTGTATCTATCCTGTGCTGGACCACTGATGTTCTTCCAAGGTCTCCTTCGTGACTGGAGAAGATATGCGCGTAGCGCTGTAAAAACTTCTTGGCTTTTATGCTCTGCGAATAAGAGAGATTACTCTTGCAGTCATCGAGTAGCTCAGTCACTAATCCGTAGTTGTTGCTCTTTGCCAAGTCTGCGCCTGTCATCGAACTACACTTTTTCATCCAGACAACTTCTTCGCACTTTCCAATGACGTCACCTTTGTTCAAGCAGATCTCGCGATCATCAAGGTTCAAAACCTTGACCACAGCGTTACTGCTTCCACTAACAAGGGTTCTCGCCGTCATCAGTTTTTGCGCCGATGTCTTGGTAGGTGTGTCTTCGATCAACACGCATCTGTTTAACTTTTTCTTTCCAGTTGTCGGTAGTTTCACCAACACCCGAGCTTCCGCTCTTCCAGGTATAATGACTTTCTTTACACATGCAACTTTCCCGCAAGCACCACCAAGAATGAAGATTTCTTCTTCACCACACTTGAAAACTCCGTCAGTGACATTAATTCTGCAGTTGTGTTTCTTCATAAAATCCAAACCCAAGATGCAATCATCCATAATCTCAGCCACGATAACGTTATGAGAGTATGAGGACCCCCCTACGTACATCGTAACTGACATTTCTCCCAGGACGGGTATTGGCTGACCGAAGGCCGTAAGAAGCCGACAGTTAATTCTCCTCTTGTGTCCCCTTGCAGCTTTTACCAGCTTTGGGTTCACTATAGTTCTAGAGGCGCCTGTGTCTAGAGTCATTTTGCAATCCGTCCCGTTAATAGTTCCCTGAATCGCAAGACTATTCCCGCTGCATGCCTGGGAGATAACAGTTATTGGGGCTTCCTCCGCGTCAGCCAGTACTCGCCCCTTAGTCCTGGCTTTTATTCGTTTCCCTGCTCCCGTGCAAGGGACGAAGCCCCTTGTTTCTTCAGCTCCTCTATTTGTTCCTCGATCCTTTTCATCCTTGCTATCTGGGTCTCCTGCGGGCAGTTGAGCTGAAGATGGCCCCTTTCGCCGCACTTGTAGCACATGACTCCATAGCTTTTCTTCGTAGGAGCCTTGACCTCCTTAACTTCCTCAGAGACCTCGCGGATCTTATGGGTCTGCCGTATGTCATGGCGAACAGCCTCTACCTCCAAAGCATGCGCCAATGCTTCCTTTAGCGATGTATGATGACGAAGCCTCACTGCAGCTCTGACCTCCAGGTCTTTGATTCCGTCGACAAATGCTTGAACAATATTCGTGTCTACCATCTTGGTGTCTGCTCCTGGGTGTGCCTTCCTGACGAGTTTCTCAATTTCCAACGCCCATTGTTGTAGTCCTTCTCCTGAGCGTTGGACTCTGTCACGCAGTTGGGCACGGAATACGTGCTCCAGGTGTCGCTCCCCGTATCGGGATTCAAGTGCCTCCATCAAGTCTTGGAACCCGTTTCCTGTATGTGGCAGTGCTTCCAGAACCGATAAAGCTTGCCCTCTGAGCGCAACAGTGAGAGCGGTCAGGCATTGCTCTTCCGTCCATCCGTTCGCAGTAGCGACCGTCTGGAATTGTTGACGATAAGCGTTCCACGGAGTAGTACCGTCGTATGGAGGCACTTTCACTTTTGGTCCTTGCGCCACTACGGTAGTTCCGCTAGACATCACGATTCCCATAGTTTCAAGGCGTACTACTCTCTTCTGTAGTTCAGTGAGGCCGGTTTTCACATTTTCAAGATCCAATCCTAACCCGGCAACTCGTTCTTCCACTACGTCGACATCTTTTCGAAGCTTAGTCACCGCGTCGCTAACATCTTTTACAGCCCAAAGCGTTTTTTCTTGGAGCTCTTTTTGTTGCTCTTGTAATTCTTGCAATTTGAAACTTGTTTGCTCTTGTGATTCTTGCAAAGCACTACGAATTTCAGCCTTTTGTTGCTCTTGTGATTCTTGCAAAGCACGAATTTCAGCCTTTTGTTGCTCTTGTGATTCTTGCAAAGCACCACGAATTTCAGCCTTTTGCAGTTCCATTAATTTAATTAAACTTGCTAATTGAAGAGCCACTTGAGAGTCTGTAGAAGCTACGGGGTCAGCGGGCGGGGCTTGGTCCACGGTAGGTGGAGCTTGGTCCCCAGTAGGTGTGGCCTCCGCAGCTCGTTGCGCCCTTGTCCTGACGCCCTTGACGTCCTTAAAGTCTTCTCTCGGAGTCAATGGCATCTCCAAATCCCACTTCTGACACCAGTTGTTACGTGCTAGGGTTCGAAGGATTTGGAGAGAAAGACCTGCTGACTCTTTTCAAGACTTTATTCACAAGCACTAGGTCCAACACAAAGCACTAGGTTCAAACACTAAGCACTAAGTTCAAACACTAAGCACTCACAATGTCCTTAGTCGTAGCCAATGTCGTAGGTTTCGCTGGTACCACTCTTGATCACTAGTTTTCACTCTTGAAGTCGCCTCGAAGATCGCTCAAACTGAACTGCACTCGTTCGCCTCGCTACGGCTATTTATATCGGCCGAGACGAGGCCCAGACCATTCTGGAAAGTTCGCGCATGTGCCCGGTTTTCGAGACTATACTTCTATATAGTTCCACAGTTGCTCCTCTAACGCCATCTAGTATTGAGTAGAGAGTTTCATGCGGTCTCTGTCTTTGCGTGGTTTCAATGGTTGCCGCTAGATGGCGCTAGTTTCTTTGTGTGTCCTTAACAATAATAACGAAATTCTTAAAAAATTTAGACGTCGTGTACATTTTCACTACCATGACCAATTTTTTTTAAATATTTCTGTTTTTTTTTTGTGCAGCTTTATGGGCAGGTCTATCCTCCGGTGTCGGCTTATCGTTGAATTTTGGGACACGTTGTATATATACGATCGAATTGAGAAATCTCCTCTTTTTTTGAAGTCGATTTAAAAACATATAGGTTTTTATTTATTTATTTAAACTTTTCTAAAAAAAAGAAAAAACAAAAATACATTTGGCCTAAAAATTAATCCGGTCTGTTTTTGTCTGTTAATCTTAAGTGTATTAGTATTACAATTTTGAGTTAATTACAACATAGAGGACAGGGTACAATCACGTGATAATCAATGATACATAAGACTAATAAAATAATATGACAAAGGTTAAGTAAGACCTATATAATTTATTAAACTCAGCAACTTCATTAAAATATTTTATTACTCAATCAATTGCCTCTATAAATTTTTTATTTTCAATTTTATTAAATTTATTTTTTTTATTATTGATATGATTAGAACTATTACAAATACTAATTATTTGTTTAATTGAAGGAACAAAATGGAACTTCGTCAAAACTATTAGATAAGCCTAAAGTAGAATCTGAATATAAATCTTCCAGTACATCCCCATATCGAAAAGAAATAGAACAACAAAAAAGCAATGACAAAAAATTTAACAATACAAAAAACAATGACTCCAGTAAAATATTTAACAGGGAAAGTGGATTATCTGACTTTTTAATAAAAATTTCTGAACACCCAGTATTGAAAAAATATGAAATGGTATGTGCATTTAACTTATTGTTATATTATATAATTATATTAATATGTGGTTTGAATTGCGAAATAAACGACAACAGTGACGCCTTTGTTCATCAATTGCTAAATATATATTTATAAATATATTGTAAGTTCTACTAATTATTGTTTAATATACTTAATTATCTAGTTAAGACAATATTAGGTCAATAAAATCAAATCAGGTCAAAAATAAATATAAACTCAACACTATAAGCTACTTCATTCCTGAAGATAGTTTTCATATGTTGTTTAATTATGAATAACTATCCATTTTTTACATTTTTGATATAAATGCTTGTTTAACGGCGCTGCAACAAACTTAATCCCGTTTTTTTTTCCTTTTTTTAAGAAAAAGTGTAACATTTCTGATGAAGAAATTGAAGAATGTAAAATGTTATATATCGAATTACTAGAAGTAATAAGTGAAAGTTTTAAAAAATTATTTAACTTGGCTAAAGATTTGAGAAATGCGTGTGATGATAAAACGTGTGTTACCATAAATCAATTAGAAAATAAATTAAAATTAATAATACATACTCCGCAACAAATAAACAGGCATGTAAATAGTAATTTAAATGACAAATGCATTAAACAAGAAACACGAAATTTATCATTTCAATATAAAGAACAAGTTTCGGATGATTATTTTCCACTTATGCAAAACGATTTGACTGAAGAGAAATTTAATACTAGTGATTTTAAGTCTTCTACGCCAGAGACATCATTTGATGAAAAATTAACAAATGTTATTTCTAAAAATACCTGCAAAAGGTCTTCATCGTTAAATTCAATTCAACCAGTTAACGATACGACAAATTTCTCAGAACTCAGCAATCAATCCGATGAGCAACCAAATAAACCTAAGATAAAGTTTGTTTTAAAACGACCATCTTCTGTCAGTAATAAAGTCTCAGAAGACCAGTCTGCTATTGGAGATATTCCGTCAAATACTTTAGAGAGAGTTAAGAACGCAGCAGAAAAGCTACAGCCTGTACTAACAGAAGAAACAACAAAATTTCGTCCTGTACCCTCTAGTTCAGTACCTTTTCAACCTCAAGCACTTAGTAAAGACTCTTTAATAAATTCTAATTATTTAGAAATGGAATCTTCATCTGTCGACAAGAGAAATTCTTTCGAAGTTGATTTAGATAATGAAAGAGACATAAGCGCCATTAACGACTCCATTACATTTGAGGATAACGATGATGGTGCGAGCCAACCAAGTAGACGCATATCAGTTGACGAGGAAGGGTGGCAAGTGTATAGACCAGAGGACTTTGAAAATGATATAGAATTTAGTGAACCCTCAGTGAGCCACTCTGAAAGCAACACCATTGACCAGACCGTTAACGATAGTAACACAATATACGAAGGAATGGGAGACTTTCATCCTGGAACAAAAAACGATGGAAAGACAGGTGCATAATTTAAAATCTACTAATTTGCTGTAACCACACAGCACATAAAAATAATATTTACAAATTTAATAAAAAGTCATAATGGTAATTCATAGAACAAGACGATTCATATTCTTTAAAATGTAATAAATTAAATTTATAAAGATACAATTTATAAACATACATTAAATTGAGACAATGTTTTAGGTGAATTTGATGGTTTAAACTACGAGCACTCCGAACTTATGATGAAGATGTTAAAAGAAAAATTCGGTCTAACATCCTTTAGACCGAATCAGTTGCAAGTAATCAATGCTACGCTGCTTGGACACGACTGTTTTGTTCTTATGCCGACAGGCGGCGGTAAGATATTGTCGAACTTACTAATTACAGAGTAAACTAAATAACACTGCTCTCGAGACTCTTAAGTAGTGTTGTATTTCTGTGGTGCTCAGTTAGCCAGAGCTTTTAGGGAGGGTCGGAGTTTGTGTTGGAAACATGCTTACAATGCTCCTGGCGTTGCAAGCGTCCATAGGCCACTATCCGCTTGCCATCATGTCTACCGTGCGCTTGTTTGCCACCTTTATAAAATAAACAAAAAATTGAAATTTTTAAATGAAAATGTTATTTTATGCATATAGGTAAATCATTGTGCTACCAGCTGCCAGCCACCCTCAGCTCCGGCGTAACTATAGTGGTATCGCCGTTGAGGTCGTTGATTCTTGACCAAGTCAATAAATTAAATTCGCTCGATGTAAGTAAATCATGAATTATAGAATGTATTTCGAAAATATGTAAATAAACGCTGATCCTAAGTATTTTTTGTAAATACTGGGATTTGTAATATTGATAATAGTTGCATCATTTATATTAGTGTTTGCGTTCTCACCGCGAGCAGAAATACTTTATTGCATTTTATGCATTTATGCATTGTTGTATTCATGCATGTTCCATTCTTTATTATTCGTTTTTGCTTTGAACTTTGAATAATTGATAGTAAAAAAGGATTATTTCTCGAGTGTTGTTGCGACCTTGAACCAGATCTAAGTCTTTGATGAAGTATTTAACTAACCACATTATTTTAAACCGAAGTTTTATATAACTTATCAACGGTGATGTTAATTTATCACGTACAGTGAACCGCCGCGATATATATATATATAATCTTTGAATACCTGTAATCTGATTATTGAAAGTCATTAACCCTGAAGAAGAAGAAGAAGAAGAAAAATTGGATTGTATATATTATTTAATTATAGATTATATTATATTCTTAAGCTGCACAAGCCCTTAAATTCAACAAGCTCCTTTCTGGTGGGTTGTCTGGAAGAGATCACTATCTAGTGATAAGACCGCCCGTTGCATGCGACGTAATTATTATTATTTTTTCCCTTTAAGCTTTATACTTATGTAATTGTTATATGTTACTGTGTGCAATAAAGTTATTTATTATTATTATTAAGAAAAAGAATTAATCTGATTAAAGGTTTTAGCCGTACTTTCATAGGCAAACTGCCCCCTATAGGAACCTATATCGTAACCTATGTTCTATTGTAGAGGGTACTAATAGTAGTTCATCGAGTAGATATGATAGCTCTATATCTTAGTTAATTGAGGAGCTATTTAAAAAAAGGGTTCGGAGACGACTTGAAAAAATTCAAAGTGATATATTTCTGTTGATTTTAAAGCTAGAAAAATAATACAAATTCCAGTGTTTATGGTACACTTTATAGTTTATTTTATATAAATTTCCACGAGTCAAGCAAAAATAAAAATATTAAAAAAAAGCAAATAAGTAGTAGTAATAGTACTTTGAAAAAAATATACAATAATTGTCTATACCTTGTCTAACAGCATGCCAAATTTCATTAAAATCCATAAGGTGAGCTACACTGTTTTAACTACACTGTTTTAATTACTATTATAGTAAAAAAGAATCGATTAAATAAATATTATGTTGGACGTCAACATTTTGGATGTACGGATGATAGCAAAATAACATTTGACGAAATGAGCTGTAATGTATTATGTCAGGAAACTACACATCACCCGGGTATTATTTGTTGTGAATGACCACCTTGTTGGCGCATTATTAAAATTAGATAAAATAAATAAAAGTTTGGATTTGATTTTATAAAAGCCTTTCGATGACAGATTCCTGCGGCCTACTTTTCCGGCGAAATGTCGGTATCTGAGGCAAACGAAGTTTACTACAGACTCTCGCTTGAGGAGCCGAGCATCCGGCTCTTGTACGTGACGCCCGAGAAGCTCAGCAGTTCAGAGAAGTTCCAAAATGCGCTAGACGCGCTCTACTCGCGAAACCTAATTGCAAGGTGAGTTCCAGGTGCATTGTTTTATTAACCATCTTCAAAAAGAAGGTTCTCAATTCGACTATTTTTTTAATGTGTGTAACCTCAGAAATTTCTACTGGGCGTACCGATTTTAATGATTGTTTAAATCGAAAGCTGATGATTGTCACGTGATCCCGACAAAGAACGAATTATTCTCATTTAATTTTTGTAATAGTTTCAAACGCTCGGACGAAAGAACTTCGACGAAATCCCTAAAGTCCGATAATGTATTCTAAAAAAAAGCGACGTTCTACTCACGAAGACGTTCGAAATCCAACAGTTCCAAGCAGAACATATCGTTTATCGAATAATATACGAGAGGAGGTCAAAGAGTTCGCGGAATGGCGGTGTTGGCGAAGGTGAGTTTACTCATCCAAGTAGGCGTTAATTGAGCGACTCATTATTAGTATATTCCAAGTTTCAGCCTAATCGAGTCATTAGCTTGTGAGTTATCAACGAGTAAGTCGATCGGGAAAAAACTAGCCACTAATATGGAGAGAATTGAATATTGCGCCGTCATTAAGTTTCTCACTCAACAAGGAAAGGCATCTCAAACCATTTTTCAAGATGTCAACTGTTTATGGGGATTTCGTTGTTGGGAAAACAATGACTTATAAACGGCACGCCCTTTTCAAACAAGGAGGGGATCCATTGAAGACCACCCGGGACCTGGAAGGCCGAGTGAGGCTACCGCGCCAGAAATAATTGAAAAAACAGCTTGCAGCATTAGTTGGAGTATCAGAAACAACCATATTAAACATATTACATCAATACCTTGGCATGACTAAAGTATGTGCAAGATGGGTTCAGAGAATGCTTTTTTGAGGATCACCATTATGAACCTGAGTCAAAGCAAGAGACGATACAGTGGCATAAAAAAGGCTCACCTCCTCCTAGGTATCAGACGTTTCAATCGGCCGCAAAGATCATGGTGACGATATTTGGGATACAGAAGGTATCCTTTTGATTCATCATAAGCAACGTGGTTTTTCCATAACGGTAGAATACTACGCTTCGTTATTAAATCAATTAAAAGAAGCTATTAAAGAAAAAAGGAAAGCTTACTAAAGGCCCTTTTGCATGACAATGTGCCTGTGCACTCAAGCCATTTTGCGACAGCTGCCATTCACAGGTGCCGATTTGAACAACTAACCCACTCTACAGCCCAAACTCAAGCGACTATTATTTGTTTCCGAAAATGAAGAAAAAACTGCTTCTAAAAAAATTGGCGGCGATGAAGTAAAGTCGGCAATATCAGCTTATTTTGACGCCCAAGACAAATCTTTTTTTTTTTTTCGACTATATTAATGAGTTATTTGATAGATCTAATGAATGTATTACGGTTATGGGAGAATACATAAAAGGAAAAATTGTTTAATGTTTCATTTCTGATACAGATAAAGATAGAACCAAATAGAATATTGGCTTTATTCAACAATAAAATAATTAAGTAATTTGATAGAATAACACTGATGAAAATGTCATAATATTATCTAATATTACAAAGAAGGTAATTAAATAACACGTAACCTTCATGTTTAACAAGGAGATCACATCAATTTCATTATCCTTCCCCATCATTCCGCGAACTTTTTGACCTCTCCTCGTAGAAACCGGGGTTGAGCGGTTGCGTCGAACATCGCGGTGGTAAATGTGAGTGGTGCAGGTTCGTGGTGGACGAGGCGCACTGCGTGTCGACGTGGGGCCACGACTTCAGGCCGGACTACAAGCGGCTGGGCGGGCTGCGGCGCCGCTTCCCCGCCGCGCGCTTCATGGCGCTCACCGCCACCGCCGCGCCGCGCGTGCGCGGGGACATCCTGCACCAGCTCAAGGTACCCCCACCTTGGACGCACTTCCGCCCGTCGCTTAAGAGCAGTAATCTCAAAATTATTGCAAACTATTGACTATCTCCTAGCTTTCTTTTTTGGCGTTGTTATTTTGCTGGTGCTAGCTTCTGCACCTTTCCACTTGATTCGGATGCGAGTTAATGTATTTTTGTTAATATCAGTAGTATAATGCTTTCGTACATTTCACGGCTTAAAGATATATGTTCGTAAGCTCCGATGTAATGCCCGTGTGTCTTCATTTCATTAAGAATCGTAATAAATTGCTGCTTTTTTTTGAGCAGGAAATTTCCTGCTGTGCCCTACCTCGGATAAATTATTATTATTATCAGTTAAATAATAATTATTATATTCCCAAAAAAAGGCGGTACGAAGTTCGCCAGGTCGATTAATTAAATTAAAATATAAATATTTTTTCACGTGTTTAAAAATGAAAATGAAATTATATAATGTAGAATAATAATAAAATTATTTATTAATTTTCCTGTTCTTAATTTGATCGTGAAGTACAAAAATAAAAAGTAAATAAAAAAAATATCTGCCCCGAGCGGAAATCGTGCCTGCGACCGTTAGCGATAATGTAATTAATAAACTGTTGTTTTTCTTTTCTTTGTGAAACTAACTGAAAATTTTTCAAACAGATAGAGAATTGCAAGTGGTTCTTATCCAGTTTTAACCGTCCCAATCTATCCTACGAGGTTCTGGATAAGGTCTCAAAAACCATAAACACGGATATCATTAACGTTATTCGCAAGAGGTTTTCTGGGTAAGTACTGTTTTTTTAATCTAAACAATTCGACAACAAAGCAAACAAGTGTATGGCCCACCTGATAGCACTTACCTATAGGCGTTGCCTATAGGCGTCTCAACTCTAAAAGCATAACAATCGCGTTCACGCCCCTACCCACGACCCTCTGCAGCCGCTCTGACCACCGTATTCGCCAAGTGGACCTAAGAGCAGTATTATTTAGCTGTGTAGATATTAGCTTTTTTAAGGTTGAAGTACACCAAAAGAGCTGTTCAAGAATTTGAGCAGGATTTATCCTGGTGGGCCTTACACCTCAATAGGTAGGTTAATGATAAGTAAATTATTTATAAGTATTTTCTTTAGTGGTTTCTAGTTAACTATGATATTTGTTTGAAAACAAATATAAAGTCGAGATTTATTAATTTAAACCACATGTAGTACTATTTCTAAGCTGTATCAGAAAAATCAGTCAAATAGAAGGTGTAGTAGAAGGTTTACAATTGAACTTAAATTACTGCATTTATGTATTTATTTTTTAACCCCCCGGCGCACGCACGCACATGCACACACACAAACAAACACACACACACACACACATACACTCACAAACACACACACACACACACACACACACACTCACACACACACACTCACAAACACACACACACACACACACACACACACACACTCACACTCACAAACACACACACACACACACACACTCACAAACACACACACACACCCATTCACAAACACACACACACACACATTCACAAACACACACACATACACTCACAAACACACACACACACACACACTCACACACACTCACAACCACACACATACACTCACAAACACACACACACACTCACACACTCACAAACACATACACACACTCACAAACACACACGCACACTCACAAACACACTCACAAACACACACACACACACACACACACACAAACACACACACACACACACACACAAACACACACACACACACACACACACACACACGTACACACACGTGTTTCTGATCATAAACTGAAAAAGGACCCGATGCGTGCAGGCTGTCCGGCATCGTGTACTGCCTTTCGCGCAAAGAGTGCGAGGAGCTGGCGCTAGTGCTCCGCAAGGCGGGCATCCTCGCGGCCGCCTACCACGCCGGCCTGCCGCAGAGCCGGCGCGAGCACGTGCAGGCGGGCTGGCTGGCCGACACCCACCACGTCGTGAGTAACATTCATTAATCTGCCGTAATTAGGTAAAAGGCCTTCAATTACTGTTACACTGATATTGTTTTTTGTAAAATTTGACAAATTTATTTTATGATTCAAATTGTTAAATATGTCGTAAAACTTAATCTATTAAACCTGTTTTACCTATTTATTAAGTTCAAACAGAACCCGTTTGAACACAAACAAACTTCGAAATCCGGCAACTCGCATTGGAGCAGCGTGGTGGATTAAGAGCTCTGGTCCTTCTCCTACATGGGAAAAGAGGCCTATGCCCAGCAGTGAGATATTACAAGCTGAAGTGAAACTTCGAAATAAATTTTACAAATAAGTTCATCCATTCATTTGTCAAACGTCACTGTTATCATCTAATTAAAATGATAATCTGTTTCTGCAAACGTTTGCAGATTTGCGCGACGATTGCATTCGGCATGGGCATCGACAAGGCCGACGTGCGCTTCGTGATCCACCACAGCCTCCCCAAGTCAGTGGAGGGCTACTACCAGGAGACGGGCCGCGCCGGCCGCGACGGGGCGCCCGCCGCCTGCCTGCTCTTCTACAATTACAGCGACGTGAGCCGCCTCAAAAGCATGGTGCTCAGTGAGTACGGGTCGAACTCAGTGTTTAGTTAAATGTTCATATTGCAGCCGACCAAACGTGCGTCCAACTATGGCCGTTCAAACGAGCGGCTGGCTTTTAATCGTACATTGTATTCTGTCATTCGTTCAAATGCCAAAATTCCACATTGTCTATAGTCGAATATAATTGCCGGCAAACGAAAAAAAAACTGACTTCAATTACATCGACAAGTAATACAACGTAGCTAGAAGAAAAAATAATCAAGTAAATATGCATTATCAAAGATTACTCCAAAATTTGTCATCAGATCTCGATGAAATTTAAATGTGACCACATAATAAACATCGGCTTTCGATTAAATTAAAAATCATCAAAATCGGTACACCCAGTAAAAAGTTATGCGGATTTTCGAGGGTTTCCCCCGATTTCTCTGGGATCCTATCATCAGATCCCGGTTTCCTTATCATGGTACCACACTTAAGATATGTCCTATCCAACAAAAAAAGAATATTCGATCGATAATTTTAATGAAAATCTACCGTAAGCCGGTTGATTGTTAATTTGCATTGAAAATTTTCCAATAACAATAAAAATACAATAGATCGGTGGTGTTAAAGATATTAAGAAAACCAAAAATATATATAGAACTCGATACACAGCGTAAACACTGACTCGGCCATAACGTATCGACAGAGGAGAGGAACTCGTCGAAGGAGGCGCAGAGCGTGCACCTGGAGAACCTGCGGCTCGTGGCGCAGATGTGCGACAACGCGTCGGAGTGCCGGCGCGTGCAGGTGCTGGCCTACCTGGGCGAGAGGTTCGAGCGCGAGCGCTGCGCGCGCGGCGCCGCGCCCTGCGACGTGTGCCGGCGCGGCGCCGCGCAGCGCCCCGTGGACGTGACGCGCGAGTGCGTGGCCGTGGCGCGCACGCTGCGCGAGCTGCGCCGCCCCTTCACGCTGCTGCAGCTGGCCGACGCGCTGCGCGGCTCGCAGCAGGCGCGCGTCGCGGCGCTGCGGGCCACCCCGCTGCACGCGCTGTGAGTACGGTGCTTTCGGGAGTCAAATAGTAGTTTATTAACCAAGGCGATAAAGAAGTGTCTTCTGTCGCGGGTGACGATTTAAATCGCGAACGTAACAAAGGACTCGAGGTTTACTTCCGAGCGTAGCGAGGGATTTAAGTTCACCCGAGACTAAGACAGCTTTATCACCGTGGAAAATACTCTACTTTTCGTACCATTTGCGAAAAAATTAACACAATAATAATATGAGATAAGCATTTATTAAAAATAATGACAATTATTTATAAAAATAAATTAAAATAAACTTAACGTTTATGTATTTGAAGAAAACAAAAACGCGCCAAATTCCTTGACTAATATTTTTTTGTCGAAAAGCAAAGGCATCAAGCTCATACAGCCTCGTCGGTTTTCGTAATTTTATTTAATAATCATAACTAGTGCGTATCATAATAAGTGCGTATTCCTTTTTCAAAAAGATTTATAATGCTTTATATAAAAATTCAATGGTGTAAACAAAGATGTAGTTCAGTATAAATTTCGGTAAGTATTCCAAATTTAAATCACATTCTCCCCTTAGAGGATGAATGAAATTCAGTACAATTTTCTTTCCCTGTTTTTAACAGATTAAAAATGACTATTGTTATGTTCGCTTCTTGTGACATAGAATATCACTTTTTTGAGCAAGTGCGAAGTACGAAAAATAAATTATAAAATTTGATAACAATTAAAATTTATGTAGAGATACACGTAATATTCTGATTTCGAATCATAAAAGCACATTATGTTGTTGTTGTTGTTGTACACGGGCTATTTTCCGCAACTCGACGTCTTGGTGCGCCTTTTTTGCGTGATCGGCTGGTGGGCACTATTCGTGCCAGCCAAGCTCCTTGAGGAAGCCTAGCAGACCCTTCACGTTGCCGACGACTTCCTGGAGCAACCTCGGTGTCCCAAGGTGTAGTGCCCTGTAGTTCGCCACACCACCGCATTCCAGCAGGATATGTGAGGCCGTTTCCTCTGCCTCCAGGCACGCTCTGCACAGGGGGCTGTCTGTAACACCTAGATTGTGTAAGTGCTTGTTAAGCAAGGCATGTCCCGTAAGCGCCCCGACCAGTAGTCGGAGCTGGGCTCTTCCATAACCGCGAAGTTTGCGGGACAATCCTGGGTTGATCGTCGGAAGAGCTTCCTTGGTCTGCCTGCAGGTAGTTAGGTTTGTCCAATATTCTTGGTGCATTACCTTGGTGTTGTGTCGCAGCTGGCTGCGCAGCCATCCGAATGGCAGAGGCAGAATGGGTTCGGGTCCGTGGACCCTCATCTCCGATCCATTCCTCGTCAGTCGGTCGGCCGCGTCATTGCCTCGCGATCCACTGTGTCCCTTTATCCATTGAAGGGTAATGGTGTTTGTTTCACTTACCTTCGTCAGAGCTCGATGGCACTCGTATATTAGCCCTGATGTCATAATGTCGCTCTGTAGGGCTTGCAGGACCGATCTGCTATCGGAAAGTATACGGATTGGAAAACCCTGTACCTCTCTAGACTTGATCGCTGTTGCTGCCATTATGATTCCCATACATTCCGCCTGGAAGACGGTGTTGTGGATTCCTAATGGCGATGAGATGTGGTAAAAGCACATTATTGTTTTATTATATTGAAATTAAAATTCGTATATTTTAATCTGTATATCATGTGACCTAAAACACGACCCGCCATAGTATGACGTCATATGGGCAAAAACAAAATTCTGTCAGAAAAGCTTATTTATATGTTTTCGTCACTGAGCTGTTCTCTACTGAGATACTCTTGTAATGACACAGTATTCCATTTTACTCTCGCTTAATGTTTAATAACAATAATATATATAACTACTTGTTTGAACCAATTGGGTCTTTGAGAAGGATAAACAACTAACTTCCCATTCCCACATAAGTTATGCTCGCGCCTACTCATCTTTTATCTATTCTTGACTATACTGATACTAGTTATCTCAATTTAAATGAGGAAGAAATAAATAAACTTGAGCGCCTACAAAATCTCTGTATTCGGTTTACATTTGGTCAAACATTGCAATCATTTAAGAAGTTAACCAAAGCAATGTCAGCATCATATAAATATTTTTTTAAATTTCTTTTTTCTCTGTGTATATACACAGTATATATACACATCTATCTACGTATATATCTTTCTTTTGTTATCAAGTTATTATTGCTTTATGTAAGTATTTGTGTAAAAGTATATATATGTATGTATTTATATAGGTGTATTTGTATGTGTATTCCGTTTTTTTGGAAGAGTCTTATTTGGTAAACAAACCCCTGTCAATCGTAATTGACGTTTTTTCCGCATTTATCACTCACTTTCACAACATATTAGCTTACGGACACTTGTAAAACTCCATTTACTATTTATTTCACTAAAAACAAATATCAATTTATCATTTTAAACACATAAAAATGATTAAAATACGGATTTCGAGCGTACAGATAATTAATATTTTCGAAAATGACATTTTAAGATGTAAAGCGATTTGATATTATGTTTTAGATATTGGTTTTTTTTTATTTATTTATGTTGAGCGTAAAAAATGCTGACAAAATATTATAAACGTCAATCTTTTATAGTAAAGTGTTTATTGTAAGGGTTTTATTTTATATTATGAATATTTCTGAATATCAATTTCACTCTGAAAATTTTTAACGCTATCCCATATAATATAAAAGCACATAGCATTGGCATAAAAGTATATTATAGTTCACAGGAAAATTTTGTGGGACTTTAGTATGAGACTTAAGATTACCCAATGAGAGCTACGTGAGCAACAGTGTTATCAATCCTTTTGTTTACATGTTATAGAGTGTGCCGTCGGCGCAAGGCTTTATATTTATTGTGAATACAAATAGTGTGACAGTAATACTAATAGGGTCGACTTTTTTTCCAGACACAGGCAGCCCTATTTTGTTGTAAATTTTATTTTTGGCGTCTTTTTTACCGACCATTTTACATAAACGAAATATAAATTTGTTGCCTTTTATGCTCGATGCTCGATTAATATATTTTTGTTTTTTCGTAATTCTGTACCTCTACTAATTCTTAAAAAAAATATTCAATATATTATTAGGTTTTAAAACAATTTTAGCAATATGTTAGCGTTAAATATTTGAACATAATAATGAATTTTACTTTCGTCTATCGCTTATTAATATTGTTCATTCATTTGCTCTTTATGTCACTTTACTATACTTACAATATTACTCTATTGTCTGTGGTCGGAAGTACGCCATATTTGTTTACTATTTAGGACTCTTCCAAAAAAATAGAATATATATGTGTACGTATGTATTTATGTTTGTCTGATAGTACATATTTTACGCTCCTCTCCCCATTAACAATTCTAATTCTCTGTCTAAAAGAAATTGAGATTGCCTGGAAGAAATCGCTGCTTAAGCGATAAGGCCGCCTGTTGCAACTAATGCAACTTTATTATTTTTGTTTATTGGATTAAGTTTTTGTTACATTTTGTGTTGGTGTTAAAAAATAATAATATTCTATATTGTACACCAAAATACAAATAAATACAGTAGCAAATAGAAACAAAAAAGTACAAAGGCGATCTTATCGCTGATGTGCGATTTCTTCCAGATAACCTTTGGGCACAGGACACGATATAGTAGCGACGGATAGAAAGTTTACTGACTATATCTGTGAGAAACAAGAAAGTGGTCGTAATTACCGTTTTTCGCAGATGCAAAACATGGGCCCGGGGCGACCCGCAGCGACTGCTGCAGCATCTATTGTATAAAAAGGTGCTGGGAGAACGTTACGAGATAAATAATACCGTCGCTATCGCTTACATTACGACCGGGCCGAATTTGAACAGGTAAGTAATCGAACAAACGATACTATTTAACTATAATTATTTCTAAATAAAAGCTACGTAATAAAAAGAAATCGATGGCGACGTATTTCAGTCTGCTGTCCGGAGAGCTGCGCATCGAGTTCCACAAGCAGCAGGCGCCGGCCAGCGGCGAGGCGGCGGCGCGGGCGCGCGCCGGCCGCGACGCGCCCGCGGCGCCGGCGGGCGTCACCGCTCGCATCAAGAGCCTCGAGGACCGCTGCTACGCGGACCTCGTCGAGGCCTGCAGGTACCGCGCTGCTCGCGCCCTAGTGTATACGACGTCGGCTACTCCACGAGTTGGGGTGTAACTATGATATATATTCATTTATATATGTACTATTTATATGGTTTGTATGTTTATCTAAAAAAATATTTATCAATATCGGTCCGCTGTTCACACGAGCATTGAGTCGCTTACCTTGGGAACGGGCGACCGGGTGTGTATGTTATAGATAGCTCTTTTAGCGATAAGACCACCTTTGTACATCTTCCTCTAATTATACTACTTTTGTTTACTTATCTTTTGCAAATGGTGCAATGGTGTGCAATAAAGATTATTATTATTATTAGATATATTATTGTTATTTCAATATTAAAACAAAGATGTCGAAATGTTCCGCGGCGCGCAGGGAGATGGCGCAGGAGCGCGGCGCGTCGCTGGCGGCGCTGTTCCCGCAGGTGGCGCTGCGCGCGATGGCCGCCAGCCTGCCCGAGAGCGCGGACGCCATGCTGGCGCTGCCGCACGTCACGCGCGCCAACTACGACAAGTACGGCCGCCGCCTGCTCGCCGTCACCTCGGCCTACGCGATCGAGAAGCTCGGTGAGCTGTTTCCCGTTACCTCACCGAAACGGACGGCGCCCGTCCGGTATAGATTTGTCTTATAACTATAATTTTTGGAACCGTAGTAAATAAAACATTTTTTGAGAGAACTTCTGTCCAGGATACCCATATAAAATCTTGTTTTTTTTTTTTGTAAATTTCGTTAGACTTAATATCTTTTTCGTACAGTTAAATGTCTTATAATTTACAAGCTGTGCTCCGCCGTTTCACACGCATTAATTTGAAAAAATAGCCTATAGCCTTCTTCGATAAATGGGCTATCTAACACTGAAATAATTTTTGAAATTGGAATTCATGAGATTAACGCGTTCAAGGAAACAAACAAACTCTTCAGCTTTATAATATTAGTATAGATAACATTTAATGCAAATAATAAACTTAATAAACCGCAATTGTAAAATTTTGAGACTTGAAAATGAGTTTTTTGCATAAACAGAAAATAGTTATTTCGAAGAATAATTCTTCTACGATATTTCATACGTTATTAGGTATTTTAATGGAGTATCAGGACGAAATGGAGATGGAATCGGATTCCGCTGAAGCGTCGACTTCGAACGTTACTTGGAGTACTGACAATAAGAAAAAACCACCGCAGAAGCGCAGTTTTGGGGGGATACGGAAGAAGTGAGCAAATTGACCATTATTTAACTTTACCTACATTTTTTACTTTTAAATTAAAATAGATTATTATTTAACTTTACGTAATAAAATTATTACATTATTGATTATGATATTCATTTTTATTGTCAATGGCTTAAAGTTTGGATACGTATTTTCTTTACTGTTCCATAAAATTGAAACTAGACATCGCTTTGATATAAAACGTACAACGTCGCTATAATGAGAATGACGTAAAGTTAATACATGATTTTTCAATAATTATAAACTCCTGTTGTAAATGTGTGCATAGAACGAAGCGAGGAGGCACGACGGTCGCGAAGAGCAAAGCCGCTCTGAAAGCGGTGAAAGCGCAGCTGCAGAAGAGCGCGCGAGCAGCTCGCGGCCGCGGCGCCACGCCTGGTCTGAAGCTTTTTATTGTTTTTTTTTTTTTTTTTTTTTTTTAAGTCACTAGGTCAACAAACAAGCGTACGGCTCACCTGATGGTGACCGATTACCGTAGCTTATAGACGCCTGCAACACCAGAAGCATCGCAAGCGCGTTGCCGACCCAATCCCCAATCCCCCCAGGAGCTCTGGTCACCTTACTCACCAACAGGAACACAATACTGCTTGAAAACAGTATTATTTAGCTGTGATCTTCTGTAAGGTCGAGGTACTACCCCAGTCGGGCTGCTCCATATTTTGAGCAGGAAATTCCTGCTGTGCCCTACCTCAGTTAAAGTTACTCTTTGACTTTTAATATTACTCTTTTTACTATTACTCTTTGGCTAGCCTAAACATGTAACTATCTGTATACTGATATCTAAAACACGGGCATTAAGTTGTCTGCCTTATTACGATCTACGACCGAATAATATACCCAATGTCAATAAATACCAAAGTTGCTTCAGAAAACATATCTGATTATGTATCAATTATTCTATCATTATAATATACTGGTTTTTTTTTATTGAAAAAATTAAATTAACAAATTATTAAACTAAACGATTGTTGATTCCATTCAATCATTATCAAAACCTAAAATAATATATATTAAGATTCAGTAACATTAAGAATAGTTCAGAAACATGCTATACATAAAAATCACAATAGCAAAAAGTCTAATTTCTGACAGTCGTCCAGCATTAGATATTGTAAACACTTGAAGTTTAAAAAAAAACGATGTACTTTTTTTAAACCACGCGACTGAAGTAAAACTTACGAAACGTAACTCTCTCTCTTTCTATCTTCTCACAACTTATATCTCCCTCTCAACTTCCTTATCCGTGAGTAAAACGTCCTTATGCATGCATGACTTCGGGAGTATGCTGGTGACTGCGTGACGAGAGCATTACTAAGCATGAGATCAGGCGAGGCGAACGGAGTTATAGAGCGGCGAACACATTTTCTCACTCTCTCGTTTCGTATATATAAGACACAGTTCACACAGTGCAGGCCTATTGTGTAGGCCTATTGCTAAAGAATTTTTACTTCAGTCGTGTGGTCTAAAGTATACACCTTTTTTTTTATATACTAGATCGCATTCACAATGTGACTCAGTATTAACTTAATTAATTGTATTTTTTAGTGACTGGAGGCAGCAGGTTGGGTGCGATGCCACTGCCTCGCGCGAACACCGCCAACACCCGACCCGGCGTGCTACAATCTAGATTAAATTTTCTGTAAATTAAAACAAAAAATGACGTAAAACACTTAAAACAGGACATATAACTTTTTTTTTATTGGATTAGCTTAATAGTAAAAATGTAAAGGTCATTTGATATAGCCGATATAGGTAATGAGCACGAAGCTGTGATTTCTTACAGTAGCCTTTAACTTAATCATTGATTCTTTTTTATAGAAAATGTTAAAAAAATAAAGTTAAAGTTTAAATTGAAAGTCAGCCAAATACACATAAGCCTTACAAGCTACTAAATACAAAAATACATATATAATCACCATTTAGCTATTGAATGATGATAATTCTCTTACTGTAATAAAATAAATTTCGAGCACAACAGACCTTGTGATATAATTGGTAGAGGCCAGGAGAAAGTGTACTTTGTGAAAATTTCTGGTGGCACATTTTTCAATTTCAGATAAATATGACAATACGAAATACTCTCAACCTTTTTTTAAATATTTTTGTTTATCTTAATATTTTGATATAATTATAATGCTGAAATAGTTGGTTTGACCATGAAAATATAAAGTGTTTTAAAATAAATCTACATTCAAAGTTCATACAAAACAAAAATGGGACCACCCCCTTTTTCGTTTTTTTTTTCGCGTGCGTAATATTTATTTTACTAGGTATTAATAGTTGTAGGGTTTAGATATAAACTAAACGTATTTTTCAACTCAAGATACCTAGAGAAATATGTGAATAAGTAATTAAAAGATGTGTCCTCAGTTTGCATCATTTGTAAAATGTGCTTTATTTTATACTGGTAATACGTATATTGAGAAAAAAATCATAACGTTTTATAACACAAATTGCGTTACGTAATATTTGAACGCCCCCTTATAAAAATATATATTTCATAATAATAATACATACAAATTTTATGAATAATTAGTCAGTCCATATCCGAAATTCTTGCTTACTTATAATATAAAAATAGTCGTAATAAATATACTTAATAAGACACATAAAATATTCATAGATATTTATAATTTCATGTTCTGATTTTTTTAACCAGTTGTTTTAATTATTTAATTCTTACACCAAATATTTGTTCTGTTAAAAACTGATCTTTACAACTCTTCCAGTGGATTAAAAGTTGTCAGTGTGTAATGTGTTCACATGTGTTTTGGTACACTTTTTGCCAGCCTCACCCAGTTGTAATATTTAACATAATATTGATTAATTTAAAAATAATAAAAGTATAATACCTACAGATAAAAAACACAAAGAAGTTCAATGCCATATTTAATTAGTACCTATTTTAATGTTGTAAATGTAATAATAAATATTTTTATTTTTTGAATCTGATTTATTTCATTTCTAAGATAGAGGCTCTCTGCCTCTCTCTCTCTGTCTTAGCCACGCCCCTGTTTAATCTATTTTAAAAATAATTACCTATTCGTAATAAAGAAGATCGTTAATAGTCCAAAACAACAAATCGAAGATATACCTATAGTGTGAAACACATGGTTAGTGAAGAAAAAATATGAGATTCTTAAAGGACGATTAAGATCTCGCGCAACAGATTATTTTTTAATATATAAAGGAGCCATACATTAATTATGTATTTTTGAAAATATTATCGTTAGAAGGCATTAATTACTTATGGAATATTTTGCCAGTTTTTGACAAAATTACCACAAATAGTTTTCGACCAATTATTGGAACTAAGTTCCTTACGGCAGGCTTGACATTTGGCTGGGCGACCGAACTGAAAAAAATGTGATCCTATAACCGTAAGAAAAATATATAACGGAAGTGACGTAATATCAGTCAAACGACTGTATAATATGACGTTTGTAAAACTAAAACATTACCAGTAAACTTTTTTTAAATTATTTATGTAATTTTATACTGTCGACAAAAATAAATAAAGCAATGTGTTTTTTTATTTTACTTAATAGTTTGAATTATTATTATTATTATTATTTTGTTTGATTTTTTTTTTTTATTTCACGGTATTTGTTATTTTCTAAAATACTAAATTTCCTAAATAATTTTATGTACATAATTAAAAACCAATCAACAAAATTAAAAAAAATCAAGAACTAGAAAATATATATAAAATCCATTTTTTTTTTCAAATTGTGTTGCTTCTATACTATCCGAAGGAACTTCGTTCCTACCTGGTGTCCCATGACACTACATAATTTTTTTTAATTATTTGAGTTTGGCATTGTGCGGCACTAATATGTTCTGTAATTAGAAAACTACCTATGTTAAGGGTTAATAATGGTTATTATTAATTACCATAAATATCTCCATAACCTGTAGCAAGCGTTCGTGCAGAAGCCTGTTACAGTGGTTACTTAGCAGTAAGCTTTACGCGTCGTCACATAAAAAAGTACGCGGACAAGATACTGAGTCTTTTCGATATCTTTTAGGCTGATCTTTAAAAATACCATCTTTTATTATTTCTTACACCATATACGTCAAATAAAACCAACTTCTCAGAATAAAGAAAATCAAACTGTTATAATGAAGTTCATTTTGTTTTTATTATACAAGTTTTTATAATAATATTAATAATAATGCATTCTTTATTTGAAACAAATACTATACAATTTCTTAGCCCGCCAAACTGCGTGACAGTTAATCGACCTAAGTTTACAGGACGTTGCTTTCTTAGAGTGAACTAAAATGATGCGTTTTTCAGTTTTTATATTTACAATATGTTTGCTAACCACGATTAAAATTACATAAAAATAACAGAGAAGCTTTTAGAACGATAACGTTTCAGCCTGTAATATCCCACTACTGGGCAAAGGCGTCTTTCCCCATATAGGAGAAGGATCAGAGCTTAATTCACCACGCTGCTCTAATGCGGGTTGGCGGATATATTCCCTACTACGAGTAATGATCGCTATCGGGTGTGCATGATAACATCTTTATGCGGCGTACACGGACGGCATCCCCACCCTCCGTAACCACTTGCGTGAGGGGGAAGAGGACGTACTGTTGGCCCTGTATGTAGATGACAGCGCGTTCTTTGTATCGTCGTATCACCAGATTGTCGCCATCAATAGAATACAGCGTCTGCTAGTCTTGCTCCCGGAGTGGCTGGACAAGTGGATGATGGCCGTCAACGTTGGGATGACACTACCCTACTGACCAGCGGCTCCAGGCCGTTGCGTCAGCGTCGGCAGTGAGGTATCTGGAGAGCCACTTTGACCGGAGGCTGCACATGGTTTCCGCCACGCAGTGGCGGCTCGGTCGAAGCTCCACTTCACTCCGCGCGGAATAGTTATTCTTTTTACCACGCTTTTATTAGCTTGTGTTGTATGTATGTATGTATGTATGTATTTATATATGTAATGGAATCTTCGAGCATAATTTTCACTAAAAAATAAAAAATAAATTATAGTTTAAAAAACTAAGAAAGCCACGCTTTTATAGCTAATAAGATGCATTTTACTATATTTTCATAACTTTTTACTATATTTTCATAACTTTTTACTATGTTTTTATAACTCTCCGCACATACATAGTTGCAAGTAGAATAATTTACATTTATATCAAGCAGCCCACGCTTTTTACTCTGAATTGAATTATTCTCTTAATAACTTAAATTTTATTATAATCTTATTTTGAAGTAATTAATTATGATTGGTTGTTCAATCTTCTACTACTTTGTAATATAAACTCTTTGTAGGTAATTAAATTCTACTTTTTAATTCGAAAGCGTGGCTTTTTTAGTTTTTTTAACTATAATTTATTTTTTTAGCTAACTGACACTTGAAAATAGTTGTTTAACGTAATTTATACTTAAAACATGAATTCCTAAGACGCCATTGGTTTTCTCTTTTCGCTTACGTCTTGGCCATGCGTGTACACCTGTTCATCTGGCCAAAATCAGAGTTCGTGACCACTCGTTGTGTGAATGTGGCCTTGACGAAGGCACGGTTTCCCACATCCTTTTTACCGTTCCCAAACTCCTCCGTCCTATATACGACATCCTTCCCTGTGACATTCCCCGCCCTATAAATTGACACCAGCAATTTATACTAAGCTAACTCATAAAAGTGAACTTTACAATTGAGGCTTATAAAAGGGAAAAACGTGATAACTTTTATATTCATTAAGGGGCTACACTACCTCAGCTCGAATTCAGATTTCAACCCGTACTAAATACACATGAGAATTGAGAGTGCTTGGTTGTTCATCGCGCGAATTATATGTATTTTCTCCCCACAAACATTATCAATAGTTATTTTCAAAAAAACGCAACATATAAAATGTTCTTCATACTTATTTCAATTACCATGCTTAATTTCAAGTTCATGCCTTCTATATTTATTTATTTATTTATTTATATATTTTATTTATATATTTTTTATATATTTACTGAGATATTAAGGTTTTAATACAAAAATAGAGGTAACTTTGCGATTTTTTTGTATCTAGAAAATTTTATGGAATCGTGTTTTCGAAACATATGAAAGATAGTTTATGTCCTGATCTTTACCATACATAAATTTCAAACCTAAATATTCAGTAGTTTGGAAGATATGGACATCCTGCCGAGTGGAAAATAAGCAATTTGAGGTAGCATACACTCTTAAGAAACTTATTTAAAATTTGGTATCTTTAATAGTTAATTTATTCAATGCAATTTCACAATTTTTATTATTACCAAAAAAAAAAAAACGCATTTATTCAAGTTGTATTAAGAAAACCAACTTATCGAAAATTCGAGTTGGTTTAGTATCAATTGTTATAAATAAATCATGTGTCTGTCCTAGTGTAATTAGTTTGTAATAGTTTAGTTACTAACAGCGGTAGTCTTAGTTTAACATTAATACGCACCAAAAAAAATCAGGTTAGGTGGGCGGGGGCCGTTTCGGATGAGTATACCCTTACGTGTGTTGTGAGACAGGGTGGACTTAGTTCTCCCACCCTTTTTAATCTCTACATTAATCAGCTGATTGAGGGTCTCAGCAGCGTTCATGTAGGATGTTATATCGATGGACAATGCGTCAATAATTTAAGCTACGCTGACGACATGGTGCTGCTGAGTCCATCAATCGGAGGGTTAAGAAAATTATTAGAGATTTGCGAGTCGTATGCGAGGGCTCACGGCTTAGTTTACAATGCTAAGAAAAGTAAGATCCTCGTGTTTAAGGCTGGTAACCGGTTACCAGGTCATGTACCGACAATTACCTTAAACGGGGCAGCATTCAGCAGAGTCAACAAATTTAAATATTTAGGCACTATAATCACTGCTGATTTGAACGATGATGACGATATTGAGAGAGAGCGTAGGGCGCTGGCGGTGAGAAGCAATATGCTCGCACGCAGGTTCGCACGTGGTACTACGGGTGTCAAGATTACCCTATTCCGGGCTTTTTGTCAGTCCTTTTACTCGGGTGGTCTGTGGGTGAGCTACACGCGTCGAGCCTACAACGCACTACGTGTTCAGTATAATAATGCCTTCAGAGTGCTGTTGCGGCTACCGCGGTTTTGCAGCGCCTCAGGAATGTTCGTGGATGCACGGGTCGATGGATTTCACGCGATTATGCGTAAAAAAGCATCGTCCCTGCTGCGGCGCATGAGGGCCAGCACAACAGCATCCTGAGGACAATCACGGCTCGCCCTGATTGTTCTATTCAAAAATACTGGATAGAAACAATGACGGGTCAACTAAAATGATTATTTTATTTTATTATCATCTTACTAACAATAACTAACATAGACTATAAGTAAATATTGTTAATAACACATTAATACACTATGGATGTACACGTCTGAAATAAACGCATATTATTATTATCATTAAATGTTTGTGTTGTTTTAGGCTAAGGTGTAACAATGAAAGTCTGACTATTTTGCCTGTTTTCAAAATTAAATTGAGACTGTTAACTCAATTGTACCGATCAATCAATCTTCTACGCGTGTTCTCCCCGAGATCAGTTGCAGCGTAACCAGATTTAGAAGATTTCTACTTTTTCGGTAGATTTCGAGGTACTGGTAACAGTATCTAGTAGGTAAAAAATATTTGGTATATTTTGGTAGAATTCACGCTTTTCCACTATTCTGGTAGTTTTTCTTCCTTCATAGGCAAACCTATCGAAAAAATGCGGGTTATTCCCCTTTTCATCGAATGGGAAATCTTATTTCTAATATTAATTATTTGAGAGGGAAAGGTGTTGGGGGAATACCACATGTATTGAAAAAAATTGATTAGGTAGGTATATCTTTAATTTTTATTCTTTTCGTAACCATTCGTGCTGTGAGTTAGTGATGTTAAAGTTATCGAATTATCAGTGCAACTCGCGATTTTTGGTGAATAAAAACCCATAAAATGATTTTAGGGTATATTTTCCCGATTTACTCTATTTTGGCACATGAAACTTAAATTATACGAGTTTTGAGGTTTGTTACACTGTTCGTACTTAAATTTCACTTTACATAAATGGTACTTTAATTTTGGGCTTAATCGGACGTTGTTAGGTGCGCACTCTTTGTACAATTCTAAAAATGTACTAGTACACCTTATTAGTACTATTAGTGACAAAATGATAATAAATAGTACGTGGCTACAAAACAGTGTACAGGTCAAAATACTTTTTTTTTATCATTTTCATTTTTTTGTCTTCTAGCACTAAAATATATATGAAATAACAAACCTCATTATACTCATTATTTGATTTCCATAAATATAACGTAAAAAAATTCTTTTTACGTAAAAGTGTATTTAAAAGGTTTTTTCAATCACTAAAGCTCTCAATTTTTACTTAACCACGCTAAACAAAAACTATGACAAAAAAATTACTTTTACGTAAAAGGAATTAGTTTACGTTATGTTGATAAAACTTTGATTAAAAAGGGGACATTAAAACGCGAAATGAATAGAATGTGCAACGCGATGTAACTCGTTCGTTCGTACCGTTCTGCTGTATAGCTCAGTTTCAGTTTAGAGCTAACGGTGCTAATTATTTTTTAAATGAGATAACACCTCGCGTTATTGCCTCCACTGGTGACAAGAGGGCTGGTGCATTTTTTGCCTAGAGAATCGGCATAGCGATTCAACGGGGAAATGCTGCCAGCATTCTTGGCACAATTTCACGCGGACATGATTTATACCAAAACTATTTGTAAATATTTAGTTCTTAAGTTGTGAATCGTAAATATGTATAATATTTTGTATAAATAAAATTTTAAATATTTTAGTAACATAGATTATACAGTTGATAGTACTGTTACGGTGTACGATTAGTCAGATTAAGTCTGAATAACGATTGACGTTTGGTACTATTACATTTCGTACCTTACTAAGTAACGCTACTTTTTAGTACATCGTACATGTGCTACCCAAGACTATGGTATTTCCTAGAGGTATTTATATGAGCCTCTTATTAAACAATCCAATTTAAGCTAATTTAATAGGTACAAAAGAATTAAATATTATTGTTCTTGGAATGTAGGGGCTTCCCACAGTTATTAATTCCGAGTGAAACACAAAATTTCAATAAAAAGTAGAATAGGTTACAGATGCTAAGAAATAGGGCTCTCAAAGCAAATTAATGGACTCAAAACAGCTTTATGACAAAGTTACCCAACATAATGAACAGACTATAACTCGATCACAATTTAAAAATACCTATATTTCTGTAGATTTTAATTTTAAGTAATAAACATTGATTTATCTAATTTACGATGTTTTTTTGTTCATGTTATTGTTTTATCATTATAATTAAGAGAGCAATATTATACTTTTTCGTTGTAACACAACAGCGAAAACTTGTAATGGATTTTTAGTATTTTCTCGTTCTCTTTTGGTAGAATTTAGTAGTTTTTAACCTACACAAGCAGTAGATTCGTTAATTGAAATCTAGTCACACAGATCCGTTGTCTTTGTCACGTACTATTCTTTGGTACTATTGTCGAAGTTTTACAAAAAGACGTTATTCTGATAAATTAATAAAGCTATTTGGCATAACTAAAAGACTACACCAATTTAATTAAATCCAGTTTTAATTTCGGCAAAAGTGAAAAATCATTAATAACGACAAATTAAATTAGCTTATAGCTACTTATTTTTTTAAGTTTTTATATGGTATTTGTCTACATAAATTAATGTCTCGCGACAGTTAATTCCTTACTAAACCTAACAATAATTTATATTTAACAATATTTGTTTAAAATAGTAAAATTTTTAAAAGTTTTAAATATAAACAATAACATTTTCATATTAATAAAACACCTGGAATGTCATCTTCTAGCAATATATCACAATCTGGATACTCACCATCAGAACCGGAAACACCACAGGTTTGACTGTTGAAAATACCTCAATAACATCTCAACTCGTTTGTGGAAAAACTTTAGCAAACACACTATATTTTCAGAGTACACCACAGACTAGAATTCCGAATTTCGATCAGTCTTTAACTCATGGAGATCATGGACACAACTTTGAACAGTCATTAAAAAATGCTCACAAAGAACTGCATCAAAAAAGAATACAAGCTTTACGTAAGGAACTAGATTATTTAAAGTCTACAGAGTGGAAATTTGACTACGATAAAGGCTTTGTCCAGTAAATGTGTAGTATTCTATAAATTATAGCTGCTGTTTTATTTGCAAGATGTTTACCTATATTACAAACTTTTTCAATTACTTATTCAATAAAAATGGCACTGAAGAAAGTGATGATGAAAAGGAAAGGTTTTTAGCAGAGGAACTATTACAATTAGAAATACAATCTGAAAAGGAGTCTGTAGTATTAACAAGTGAAGTGGGAGATCAACCACGCAATGCAGTTTGTGTTAAAAAAACAGGTATAATAAAAACTAACATTATTTCTTATAAAACTTACTACGTAAATTTTACTAAGATGTAATCCCCGAAGATTTTGGTGTTTTATCATCGAACCCTGACATATTCCTTATTTCTAGGCACATTAAACGTATAATAAGAATATAGCTTACTGTACTGTGGGAAACCAACATTCCTAAAGACCACACAATAAAATTAAATAAATATATAATAATATGTAACAAATGAACTTAACAAAAATGGTTGTGGTTAATTTATATGCGGTAGAAGTAGGAGCGAGAGGTATACCATTAAAATTTCTCTATAATCTTCTGAAAGACCTTGGTCTGTCGAGAACTGCAGTAGGTTCTATTTTAGATCGAGTGTCTAAAGCTGCACTAACAGGTTCCTACTAAATTTCTCTAGGCAGGGCGGACAACTCGAGTAGTGAAGGTGAGCGTTGATGGGCATCTCAAAAGAGGCCTTCTTAAACTTATGCCTAGGTCGCAAGTCCTGGGAACTGCTCTGAGTTTCTCCCTCTGCCACACGATGGACCCGGCACTTGCACAGTGAATCCATGGACTGTTAAGAAGTTTGTCTCAGTAAAAAATTTATTAAATGTTCTGTATTTATTTTAAATGAAATTCTGTTTGTTTCAGGTTTAATAACATATTGTGGAGATAATTATGTGTTAATAGATGGTATAACCTATTATGATACTTCTGACTGTTACTTAAACTTAAACGTAAATGATAAAATAGTTTACTTAGGTTATAAAGACTGCAATGAAAGGTTTGTAATTGTTAGAATTTTAGAGAACCAAGGTATGTTTTGGGGTGATGAGGAGAATTTTGATGAACAGCATTTTAATGTTATTGATCACATTTTAATTGGCCAAGTTGCCAGAAGGCAGGATAGATTTGTTTATATTAGTGAAAGTGATATAAAATTTAACCTCGATGATGTTGAAGGAACTTTTGTTCCAATAGAAGGAGATTGGTTGGAAATCAAGTGTTCTGTACAAGAAGATTGTAACAAGTCAACTAATATATCTGCTACTCAGGTAATACAAATATATGCAAACCTTCCATAGCATAATTGCTTGTGTCTTATGTTATTTCTCCTTTGTGTTTGAAACATTTGTATATAATATACTTTACTGGATATGTTCTATAAATGTTTATATCATTTTTCTAAATTAAAATGTTAAAGTAGAAGCTACCTAAAGTTATAGCTGTTTTTTTTTAACCGACTTCAAAAAAAGGAAGAGGTTACTCAATTCGAACATATATATATTTATGTATATTCAGGGATAACTCCGTTGTTTATGAACCGATTTTGATAATTCTTTTTTTGTTGGAAAGGAGATATCCCTAGTTTGGTACCATGATAAGGAAACCAGGATCTGATGATGGGATCCCAGAGAAATCGAGGGAAACTCTCGAAAATCTACAAAACTTTTTACTGTGTGTACCAATTTTGATGATTTTTAATTAAATCGAAAGCCGATGTTTATCATGTGGCCACATTTAAATTTCATCGAGATCTCATTACAACATTTGGAGTAATCTTTGATAATGCGTATTTACTTGACTATTTTTTCGTCTACCTACTTTGTATTACTTGTCGATATAATTGAAGTCGGTTTTTCTTCGTTTGCCTGCAAACACATATATCTAATTGATGACTACAGAGCTGACCTTAGAACATTTTTTAGTTATAAAAAAACTAAAATTAATTTAAAAATTAACAATTAAAATTGTGTTCTTGAAATTTAAGGTTTTGAAAGTTACTGCTTTTAATCCAATTCGTACCAAAGTCATGCATGCTGTTATTACCGAATGGACAGGAATTTATGGAACTTGTGATAGAAAAATTTTTTTTGACAATACTGCATTATCAAATGGTTTGCAACCAGTTTGTGGTACAAAGGTGAGTTGTTTGTTTTAAAATTTTAACATGTTATAATAATATTAATATGCTTGTCATTAGTGATACAAACCGGCTTAATAAAAGCGACAGGCAAAAATCTAAGTTGTTCATCAACTGAATCTCATCATTGGTGTTGATACCTGTGCTTGGATTTATTTTTGCAACCATTTTTTCTCATTTGTAATTACTTCAAAGATATTGGTTTTAATTGTACATTGTAAAGAATTATCATTGCATGAAATACTTCAGGCAACAAAAGTACTTAAGTTGAAATGGATTAGTACTGTATCTTTCTAAGCAGCTTATCAAATAATGCATTGTCTGTGACATTTTTAGAAGTCAAAAGGGGTAATATAAGCAATACTTCAAAGACAAGAAAGATATATGTCATTGCCGACTTATGTAGAACTATAAGAGAGGAATAATTCCAACATACATTGTTTTGTCATATCTCACAGTGATTAAGTAGTGTTTTGGTTTTAAGGTTCCAGACAGCTTGATTTGTTCTGTGATGTTCAACAAAACTTGACATTTTTCAACCAAAATACTTAAATTTAGAAAACTCAATTTGGAAGTAGAATTTTATCTGTTATGTCTATTTGTTTGTTTCTAAAATTGTTTTGTATTATCTTTCAGTTATTGTCTTTGTAAGATTATTTGCAGGAAAATAATGACATTATTTAAAACTTATAAAGTACTTTTAATTTTTCTAGGTGTTGGTAGAAGCCATAGAAAGTACTCAGGGCTCATGCACATGGAGAGCTGTAAAATTAGTGTTCGTGTCTAGCGGATCCCCTAATAGATCTCAAAAGGAATTACCAAATGAAGAACAAGTTACTCTTAGCTTGGAACAGGAAAAAAATATTGAGATGACCTATCCCTTAAAATTTGACAAAGTTATTTTTGGAAAGACTGACAGGCTAATTTTGAGCATAAAAAATGGAAGTAACCAGGTATACGACATTAACAAATGGATAATATTGACTAAAAAGAGGAATTCACAAGTACATGTGACACCATTTATTAGTCAACCAATAAAGTTAGCTCCTGGACAATCATTAAATTTTACTGTGACATGTGTTCCAAAATTTTTGGGACTATCAAAAGAGTGTTTTGTGCTTTTATTTAAAGGGTTTCAATTGAAACGATTTATTGAAATAAATGTTATTGGAAGTGAAAAATATTCAAATGATATTACATACAATGTCAATGAAATGAAAGAATTACATAAAATCGAAGTCATGAAGAAAATAAGAAATAATAATGATCCATATATCCCTGGAGTTAGACCATATAAACAACCTGCATTTGTTGACGTAAGAATTGGGGGTTATCCTATACCTGAAAAAATATGGTCTGTACTCTTAGGAGATTCAAATAAAACAATATTTACATCAGATTTTGCAAAATTATTGATCAAAATTGAAACAAATTTTCCATTTCTGTTACACGATTTATCTATCACTAATTATATTGATAAATGGCATACACTTCTCTATATGGATGAAGTTCAAGCTAATTTGAATATGAGGATTCATGATAAAAGTAAAGTGTATTTACTACATTATGATCAATATCTTGGTCTTGAAGTGTCTGGCTTAGCTGAAACAAGGCCATCTTTAATGAAAGGGGATAAGGTTGTTGTAAAAGATGTTTGGAATGCTGATGCCTCTTGCTATGAAGGCTTTATTCACGATATAAGAGGCAATTTGGTTTTATTTAAATTTAACCCTCAGTTCCACGAAACTTATAGTGGTAGTGATGTTTCAATAGTTTTTCATATAAGCAGAACTAATTATAGAAGATCACATTATGCAATCAATTTAGCTTTATCTAAACTCGGTCCTGATATTTTGTTCCCTACTCGAATAAATACAAAGCCGCAAAAAATATCTGATGAACAACTAGATAACATAAAATGGTTTAATACAAAATTAAATACCGAACAAAAAAGCGCTATTATAAACATAGCTAAAGCCGAATGTCGGCCGATGCCTTACGTCATCTTTGGTCCACCTGGTACTGGGAAAACTGTTACTGTTATTGAAACTATTCTGCAAATATTGTCATTATTTCCTGAAAGTAGAATTTTGGTAGCCACCCCATCTAATAGTGCTGCAAATTTAATAACTGAAAGATTGATACAGTATAAAGATAGTTTTTCGGGTTCCATTGTTAGATTGATTGCTAACTATTTAGTTGATTCCGATAGTATACCTGATACAATCAAGCCTTTTTGTGCTACTCTTGATATAGCCACAGAGAGAACATCAAAATCAAAACATGAAGTTAAAAATAATATAAATCTTAATTGTCAGAAATCTGTCATAGGGAGACATCGTGTTACTATAGGCACGTGTTTCTGCCTAGGAACTTTGATACATTTGAATCTACCCCAAGGACATTTTACTCATATTATTGTAGATGAAGCAGGACAGGCGACAGAGCCCGAGATAATGCTACCTATGACTTTTGTTGACAAAGAACATGGACAAATAATTCTTGCAGGTGATCCGATGCAATTAGGGCCTCTAGTATTATCGAAATACTGTAAAGAATATGGATTGGATGAATCTTTTTTATGTAGGTTACTCGAAAGATTTCCTTATTTGAAAGATTACCAATCATTTGTAAATGGTTTTGATAATCGACTTGTTACAAAATTGAATGTAAACTATAGATCATTGAAGGAAGTTATTGAACTACCGAGTCAAATGTTTTATGACGGAACACTAAAAGCAACAATAGATGAAAGCATGCCATGGACATCAAAGTTTATAAATGCAACTCGTGAAATATTCGAATCAAATGATATATGTGGTGGACTATTTGTTTATGGTATTAAGGGTTGCAATGTAAGAGCAGAAGACAGCCCTTCGTGGTATAATCCACAAGAAGCTGCAATGATAGCTTTAACTACATGCAAATTGTTTAAAAAGAACATTACGGCAGATGAAATTGGTATTATAACACCTTACATTGCTCAGGTATTTAAACCAGTTTCTTAATTTGAGAAGAGCAGTTGACATTGTAGCTAATTTAGTAAAAAAAAGTACTTAATACAAACTGTCATATCATTTTTTATAAATCTTACCGTTAAAAACATTGTTTATATTGAAATCTATATCTATGTTCACGATAGTGCAAAACGTCAAACTACACTAATGATCAAACTCAATCATACATCAGTTGTTGCTAGTTAGAAATTTTAAATTTTAAGTATTTTTAAAGACAGGTAACATACTTGAATGCAAGTTCAGTTTCCGAGAAACTAAATTATGATTTATGGTTCTGCATTGACTGCTATAATTTGAGATATTTTTATGAAAATAGATTTATTACTCATAATAATTTTTTTACCTGTTTTTTCAGACGAAATATTTTCGTGTTCTTTTCGAATCTATGGGTCTACCTCAACCTAAAATAGGAACTGTAGAAGATTTTCAAGGACAAGAACGACCTATTATTCTCATATCGACAGTGCGGTCCAATGAGTCTCTATTGGAGGAAGATATGAGACATGCATTAGGATTTGTAAGCAATCCAAAAAGATTGAACGTGTCTTTGACGAGAGCACAAATTACAACAATAGTTTTCTGCAATCCACATCTACTGTCTACAGATCCTCAGTGGAAAAAAGTTATTGAAAATGCAGTTTCTATGGATAAATATATTGGCTGTGATCTACCATTTGATTGTCATAAAAGTATAAATGATGCAGATTATTGATTTCTTATTCTCAGATGTAAAGAAAAATATGTTTAGTTGAAATATGACATAAATGTGATTTAAAATTAAAATGTTTCGTTTTTTAAGAGCCCACTTACGAAAATACGACATAATTTAAAAAAAGAAAGTAGTTTCAATTATGTATTTACCTATTGTTTAATTAATGTTAGCTGTTATTATGATGAAAATGTTATTGAGATCCAATCACTACTTTTTGAGTAATCTTTGGTAACGCGTATTTACTTGACTAGTTTTTTCGGCTACTTAAGTTGTATTACTTGTCGACGTAATTGAAGTCGGTTTTTTATTTCGTTTGCGAGCAAACACAATTATTCTTGTTCATAATCGACAAAACATTTATTAATATTAAAAATATATATATTCCATACAAAATGTATGATTTATGTTTTCGCACCGTTTTAAGACGGAACCAGTTCTCGTAACGACCTTATTTTAATAAATATTATACCTATAATTATACGAAGCTTGAATTTTTTTTTGCTATAAGCTATGCCATAGTCGCTCCAATGGCTCCAGCTGTACGCTTTTGTTCGTTCATTCGGCTAATTTATCTACTTAACTATTATATCGTAATGAAAATTGTAATATAACCTAGGTGTTATGACCATTTCAGAATATCTCTCTCATCTTATTTGTATTTAATATTGTCGTCATTTTTAAAATAAATATGTTAGTGCAAAGTAAATCGGTTTGACTATATAACTTATCTCAGTGCGCCTGTCGACACAATATACTGAACGTCAAGGAAGCCATAGGTACACATAGCCATAGGTAGCACAAGGGCTTCCCTGACGGTAAGCGGAAGCCTTTGCCTGAAATACTAGCAGCATTTCAAGTCCGTTGCTGACTAACCCTTACCCTCTCCCGGAGCTCTGGCTACCTTACTCGCCGCAGGAACCATAGATAAGTTTAATATGCAGGAACACAATAGGTACACTTGGAAGCAAAATTATTTACCTGTTTGCCGGACTGCTCGAAATTTTGAGCAAGATATTTCCTGCTCTACCCGACCTTAATAGGCACAATAATGTAATATTCTAAACGTGACTATTATTATTAACATTATAAACTACGTAACTCAAGTACCAAAATAACCACCATCTTTTCAGATGTCTATTTAGCATAATTGTGCAGTATTATTGTGAATTGTGCAGTGCATGCGGTTTTTAGTTGTTTAATCGATTATAAAACCTATCTACTGAACTATTATATTATTTTTTGCAGAATCAAAATAAAGGTGTTCTTGGAATAATAATTACAGTATAGGGGAAGGTGGGGCTACTTCGTACATATTTTACTTATTGGGGCATAAAAACGAAACGAAATCTTATTTCAAGTTGAAACAGGTATCAACGGATAGTTAGTATATTTGGCTACAATACTAGGTACTAGGTAGCTATGTTTTACTTGTGATGTGTGTGTCACTTTAGACATATAAGTGATTTACGAAAACTTTGAAATTGTGCGAATGTACCCAACATGTGGGGTACAATCGTTCGTATAGTGGGGCACAATCATGCGCAATAGGGAACATTCATACATAGTAGGAAAATACATCATAATCACTAAAAATAATTCGTTATTTTCTATAAATGCACTCTCAGTACACAGCCATAGTAACAGAAAACAGTAATGTAAAACAGTTTTTTTTTGTCAAATTTAAAATCTACAAAAGATCCTTTCTCAATGTTGTGAGCGATAACAGGTGTTTCTGTTTCTGAATCTTCACAGATCGCATCAATTAGAGAAGCAGAACTTTCTCTCAAGCTTATATGATTTGTTTGAAGGGTTGATAGCTTTATACTCTATTCGTCTGCAGACTTCCTAATAGATAGGTTTTTATTTAGGACCTCATTAATTGCTTATGCCATCGCCTTTTCATCTACTATACCACTTTTATTATTCTTCCTTTTGTAGTTACGCACCATCTGAAATGATATGGGTTACATTCGTACAGCACGAATGTGCCCCACGTGTTCATGAACGAACGTACCCCAACTAATATACCTATGTCATATTTTAGAACCTAGAAAAAAAAAACCGTTATGAAGATGGTAAAACTGATGATAAACACTTAAATAACTATATTTTTAGTGATTATGATAAACAACTAAAATATCTTTGAAGTTATCACGACAGCTAAATGAGTTTAAGTTAACAAGATAAAAATTTCTTTCTGCGACAAAAATCACTTTCCGACAGTGCGACTTGTCACAGCTAGTGTCCGAATGTGTCAACACATGAGTTTACGACATTTTTGGTGCGAACTTGTGGAGGCCTATGTGCAGCAGTGGACTACAATAGGCTGAAGTAATGGTATAGGAAAAAATGCGACATGCGCCGTATCTATCTATATTCCATATAGTATCACTGAGCGTAACGCTAAAATAAGTCATCCTTTTCCGTGCATGCCGCATGCATGCGTTCATCGATTTATTAGACGTCACGTCAAAACTTTAAAATGTACCAAATTTCTTTGTTGGAGTCACCCATTTTGGCGGACAGTAAAAGAAATGAAAAGTGGCGGGAAACTGTTTTTTTACTTTTTAATTTCATTTTTTAAATGTCAACTTTTCATGGTATAAAAACCAGCCAATTAGAAACAATACACTTAAAAAAGATTTTATAGAAACTTTTTACGAGAAACTACGAAAACACTTTCCTTGTTCTATAATTACGGTATTATCCCATTGTTCAGCTTTGCAACTTATATGGCCAAAGGCCATGTCTTTGCAGCCTATTAAATTACCATAGACAAGAAAATGTCAACTAAAGAAAAAAGAAAAAGTCCAAATAGGTAAATAAGGAAACGTCACTTTACGGCTTACATTACACTATTTATTAATTTTATCTATTTATTTCTTTTTATTTTCTATTTTACTATAGGTAATTATGCTTTTTAAAAAGTATAATTTATAAAATATTATAATTATAACATAAATAATAAGTTTCATGCGAAGTAAGTTCTATTAGAATGGAAGCAAATAGTGTTGTTTTATGTGACAATCTCATTAAGTGGTTGCAGACTTTGAATCTTACGGCTAAACATGGAGCTCCTTCAGGTACATATGATTAAATTGCTAATATAATGTACGTTTACACATTCAAACATGTAAATTTAGCATTTCACAGGCTTTATTATTTGTAATAATAAATATTATCATTACTTTGTTATCACTTAAATATATCTTAGATTAGAAATTTCTAGTTATAAAAGGTCTAAAAACCCAAAACAAGGCATACTTTTTCATAATTAATATTTTAATAGAATAAAACGACAGCCCATTGCTTAGGTTAAAGTGAAAGTATCTGCAGTTGTTTGATGTAATTCACAGAGCTATCAGACGGTGTAGCAATAGCAGAGGCTCTTACTCAAATTGCACCCGAATATTTCACAACAACTTGGAATTCAAAAATAAAAACGGACGTTGGTCATAACTGGCGACTGAAGGTCAGCAATTTGAAAAAAATTTTGGAAGGTGTTGTAGGTAAGTTATTTGTGGTCTCTACTAAATACAATGTAAATAATGAATAAAGATAGAACATAATATATGAAACTAAAACATAAATTTAACCTTATAATAACCTATAACTTATAAAAATAAAATACTTAAAAATAACTACAATCTACATCTTAATCGTAAAAAAGAAAAAAAAATTTAAAGGAAATTATTATTGGTTCTTGCACATATCGTCAAACTTTCACAAGTAACGTTTCTGTTTAAAATAATAAAGAGAAATATATCTAATACAGTGTTTAGCTAAAGATGTTATGAGGTTTTTATTGTGCTTAAATACCTAAAAACTGTGCACTTTTAATTGGTTGGTGTAATTACTGACCATCTTACTTAATATCCTATAGGTTTTCATATTCAGATAACCATTTTGTGTTTGAAATTAAAATTATGTGTTGCCAAAAGGCCCATCTATAGCTCATGGCTGTTACGCTGACAATCACGGGTCGGATCCCTGTACATCACCATCACTAGTATTGGTCATATAGATGTTTGCAGTGGCCTAGGCATTTAAGCTTGTGTGCTGTGTGTGTTTCCATATCATCAAAACGGGATCGAATCATCCTAAAAATAATAACATTCTATGAGCAAAACCAAATGTAAAATGTAGTTTAATGAATATGGAAACTGGTCATAAGTATTATTTGGTATCGACCTCATTAAAACGAATGAATGAAGTAACTAAGTAGCATCCAAATAGAGATTATATTTTTCCAGATTACCATCAAGACATTTTAAATTTAAGTTTGCAAGAGTTTTCTAGACCGGATGTTGTTAATATTGCTGAACATGCGGACCCATCAGATTTGGGCAGATTACTGCAATTGGTACTCAGTAAGTTAAATTATTACTTATACTAGGATATTTTTATTAAAAAAAAAAACGAGTGTTTTTTTTAGACCATACGGCTGAAGTAAAACTTCCTTAGCTCATTTATACGATAAGCACGAATCATGATATTTGTGTAGATGCAGTGTAAATGTGAATCAATGCGTTGTGTGATGTACAAGAGTAGTGTATGCGTATGTGTTTTAGAATGTATATATAATTTTGAGGTATAATGTGACGTGGTGTAAGGTGTGTGCCTACAGTGGAGGGATAAGACTAAACAACAATAAATAACACATAGTGAGTACGACTTCATTTTACATAAAACGACAATAGGGACCGGAATAAGCATCAATACTATATTATTTTCTGCAAATCCTTTTCTGTAGCTATGGTTATTATATATACAGGAGATTCTTCGTTTTTTCTCAGAAAAATGTTACAATTCCTTATCCAGGTGAATTTATACGACCTTTCCTTAGCACGGATTTTTACGGCGTTGAAAAGTTGTTTATTTTCGGGGGTTAGGTGTTCATTAACAAAGAATTTCCTGTCAGGACCGGCCAAGTTTAGATTTTTGGTACCAATCCCCCTCGCCCTACGCAGTCCCGCGATAATTTGGTCCTTCAACATCCTACTCTGAAGTGTTGCAACGATTGGTCTATATCTTCATCTCAACTTCCGTTAGCATCACCTGATCACACTTATCTTAACACTCATCACGCATTCACCAGCGTACTTCCCAAGTTAAGCTTGCGTAAAGAAGTTTTACTAAAAAATATGACGGTAATTTTATCTAATTTGAATTTTAAATTAAGCATTACATAAATTATCTATAATATATTTGAGGTATACATTACAATTAATAAAATTATTTTTATATGCATTACGGTTACATCGTTCAGATATTAATATACATAAATATACATAGTGTATATGATGTAAGAATTTGTTTTGCTTAGAAATATTTATTTGTAAAGAAGTTTAGTAGCCTTCAAACATTGTACTGCAATTTATAGAAGCTTAACAAACAAAATTGTTTTAAGTTTGTGTGTTAGTGTATATAAGGTATTTTTTTTTAAATTCCATTTTATTTTAAAATATGCAATATCAGCTTGCGAACTAACACTAATATTCTTTTATTTTGCACACATAAAGATGAAAAAATTACAATTTTATTTAAAGTTATTTTCGCCTTATAAGATAAAGATGTTACACTATAAATAAATAGTAAAAAAAAGATATAATCAAGTCAGTGGTACAAGTAAAAAAATTGTCCCTGCACATAGAGGGATATAATTTTGTTGCACAAATAATATAATTTTATTTAAATTTGATTTATTAAATTTACTGTAGTTATTTGCATGTGGATATAATTATATTAAAATTTTAGTTATCTTTGATTATTTTTGTTAGATTCTAGTTATGTTTGATTGTTTTTATTAATATTTTCTTGACTTTTGACTTTTTATATAAATTTGATTAATTTTATCACTAATTAGTAGGTAATCTACTTTTGAATTTCGATGTACTAATTTTAAATATACTTGTTTCATGACATTATGAATATTGTAGAATGTCGTGTACTCCGTGATGGGATACATATTAGATAATAATTTAATAATGATTTAATATAATGTTTAATATGTATACTGGGTATAAAATAAGTAATACACCAAAAAAATCTGCTCATATATCTTGATTAGCAGGAAATTTAAATTTAACACGAACACTTGTGTTCCGAGATAGAACAGATATTCTTCCTACGTGTACATTATTCAATTCTGGATTTAAATTGATGAAATTTTCCTTCTTTTTGTACATAGTTATAAGATATAAATTACTGTATATCAGGTTGTGCAGTCAACTGTATTAAAAAAGAGGAATATATCACGAGAATTATGGATTTGGAGTTATCGTGTCAGCGTTCGATAATGCAAGCGATACAGGTAAGAGTGAAATGTTATAATCAAACATTAATGTATATAAATATAATTTCGTCGAATTAATTGAATTTCAAAACAGGGCAGAAAATGATCGTAATATTTATTGCAAAAATAAATTAGCACATATTATTTCTCAACGGCACTTTCGATGATATATGCTCGTTAGTCGCCGCGAAAGAAATACGAACGTTTTAGTTACGCACACAAATATCCTTGGATCACGAATTGTTAGATTCAACATGTAATGCAGTTAGTTAACGTTTGAATTTTGTTATTGCTGCACGGTCTGCTACGGATTTTACTTTTTAGCGCGAAAATTCATTGTTTTTATTTCTCAAGTGTGTTAAAGACGTGGTGAGATAATCTTGTATTTATCTTCGTTGCGTCTTTTAATTGTGTGACATAATGTATAAGTATGAGATATTGAGGAAGTTTTTGTTCGATAGGAATTGGAGAACATAACACTAGGCACAAATCGTGGTAGCATACCATCGGAGACCACTGCAGCTGATCACACAGATGTTGATATGAAAGAGGTGCTAGCGCAGCGATGTCACGAGCTCGACACACAGGTATGTTGGTGATTTTTCTAACGTTCTAATTTATTTTTTGATTTTTTTCGTACAGGTTTTTATGTTGCATGATATGAAAACATCATGATTGATTTTACAAAATAAGAAGTACGCGCATTAGCTACTGCGTGTGGCAGTTTTGCTACTAGTTGCAGATTCGATTTGTACATGTATCACACACTTGTTTAGACCATGCGGATGTAGAGTTATCTAGGGTAGCTGTTACATGTTGATGAATGAATGAAGTTATCGCACACTAATTAATTTAAGGAAATGAAGAATGTACAACTTTTCGAGTCGATGTAATTCAGTGAATAGAACGAATGCATCGTTACCATAGTAAGCAAGTCTGAGTTCGTACTACTAATTTTTTTTAAGAATTTGTTTTTAAATTCACCTTGTGCTAGTAAGGAGAACATCGTGATGAAACCTGCATATTTTGAATGAAGTTATGAAATATGCAGAGTTATATAATTAATATTGAGCCATACACTGTTTGTTTATTAGTAAAAATAAAAAAATATTAATAATATAAATATTAAGGTTAGGGTAAATGAAAGAGCTGTTTGGTTTTTATAAAACGTTTAATATACCAAAAACAGAACGCGAGAGACGTACAAAATTAATTACACATTTTAATTGAGGTGAGGCACAGCAGGAAGTATCCTGCTAAAATCTAGAGCAGCCCGACTGGGTAGTACCTCGAACTTATAGAAGACCACAGCTCAATAACACTGCTTGTAAGCAGTGTTCTATTCCTGTGGTGAGTTAGGTGATCCCGAGAGGGCGGGGGGCGATTAAGGGTAGCGTCGGCAACGTGTTTGTGCTGCTTACGATGTTACAGGCATCTATAAGTTACGATTATCGCTTACGATAGTATCATTGTGTTTGCTCGCAAACGAAAAAAAAAACGACTTCAATTACATCGACGAGTAATACGACGAGTAGATCGACGAAAAAATAGTTAAGTAACTACGCGTTATCAAAGATTACTCAAAAAGTACTTATCAGATCTCGATAAAAAAATTTAAGTGACCCCATGATAAACGTCAGCTTTCGATTAAATTAAAAATTATCAAAATCGGTAGACCCAGTAAAAAGTTATTGCGAATTTTCGAGAGTTTCCCTCGATTTCTCTAGGATTCCATCATCAGATCCTGGTTTCCTTATCATGGTACCAAACTAGGGATATCCCCTTTCCAACAAAAAAAGATTTATCAAAATCGGTACATCCAGTAGAAAGTTATGCGGTATAATACAACGTAGGTCGACGAAAAAAGCGTCAAGTAAAAACGCATTATTAGATATAACTCGAAAAGTAGTTGTTAGATCTCAAATAAATTTAAATAGGACCAAATGACACACACCACCTTTTGATCAAAAGAAAATTTGTCGAAATCGCTCCACCCAGTCAAAAGTTCTGAAGTAACATACATAAAAAAAAATACAGTCGAATTGAGAACCTCCTCCTTTTTTGGGTGTCGGTTAAAAAGTAAGGTGAGCCGTACGCTTGTTTGCCGTCATAGTTGTATAAAAAAAAACAGAAGAAGATTTCTAGGCTGTGGACTTATATCATAGTTAAAAATATTGTATTTGTAAATGATTAATTAAAAAATATCAATGAATTTTCAAATGATATCGATTGTGTAACGTAAAACACATTTTATATGAAAAATCTATATAATTTCAAATATTTTAAATATAATCAGCTCCACACAATTCAGCTCAATTTCTCTCCAACACAGCTAATCGACAACTGTCCCACAAGTTCGGTGTAACCGTTTCCACTGCGCGAGACACCAGACACACGAGTATAATCATTATTTTGACTTCGTTCACAAACTTAACGTACGCGTGCAGGTGAAAATCCTCCAAGAGGAGAAGATGACGCTCCTGAGCGAGGTGAGCCGGCTGGCGGCGGCGCGCGAGGCGGAGGGCGGCGAGGCGCGCGAGCTGGACGAGCGCGGCGCGTCGCTGGGGCCGGCGCTGGCGGGCACGCTGCGCTACAGCACCATGCGCGCGCAGCTGGACGCGCTCAAGGACGAGCTGGACAAGCTGGAGCTGCAGCGCGACGACCAGCGCGCGCGCGCCGACGCGCTCGAGCGGGACCTCGCGCTCGCCAAGCTCCGCCACGAGGAGCTGCAGGTGCCTACTTTGAGCTTTTTATTATTATTATTATTTTTAATACAGTTGCTCAAAAAGTGGCGTATTGCAGGGACGTATAGCGTTCGGCATGTGGGCTATTACATACTCGTGCTTTTTTTACCTTTCCCGAACTCGTGCGTTCTCTTTCCCAACTGTCAAAATAATGTCTATTAAAAAGGAAAAACCACCCATGAAGTTTTTACTAAAAAAAATCATAGAAGTTTTTATGATTCATGCAAATACGTATATTTCTAAAAAGAAGCTACTTAGTAATTTGTTTCAATATCAGATTTAATGATTTGATTGAATGAGTTTGGTTAGGTTTCATTTCATTTCATCTCATTAAATTTCATTTTCATTTCATATCAATAAAAAACTTCTACTGAAGACTTGGCTTGTTCCGACTGTCAACCCTCGCCTTCGGCTGCGCCTCGGCTCGGGTAGACATTTGTCGGAACTCTTTGCAATGACAGCCTTTTCACACTTGTAATGAAATATACTATATTATATTCGTTATTGCACGACGTAATTTCACAATAGTCATTGTAATATAGGAAGTTGGTAAGGGTGAACTTATCTCTAATAGATCTCGACTAGCTCATTGGCGCAGTTTGTAGGGACCTGGGGATTGCTTTCTGCTCTGAGGGTTGTGGGTTCGATTCCCACCCCGAGTCTGGGTGTAATATAAATATTTATTTAATTATTTATATATGTTCATCGAAAAAAAAAAAATGTAGCTATACCAGTCGGTGTTACATATAAACACAAGCATTAAGTTGCTTACTTTAGGAACAGACGACCGTGTGTGTATTGTGTAGATATTTATTTATTTAATAGAGATCCAATAGAAAAGAATAGAAGAATAGTAAAACATATACCTTATATCTATGCTTATACCTTTTTATCTACGCTGAGCTAATCTCAGCCTAATTAAGTTGTCATGTGTTGCTTATTATGCATTAGCATATTAGTACAAGCACCAAATTAAATAATGACCTTTGCGTAATAATTTGCGTCAGGCCTAATTTATGTGACCCTAGTAAATGTTAAAACTTCGTTATCCACTTGCTTTTTCACTGACGATATTTGTATCTATTTTATTACCCGTGAAAAAAACTGCTTTCTAAGTTTGATATTTGGAATATAATTTTAAAATATCTTATTTATTTTTAATCTTCTCTATCTGTTCTAGATGGCAGCTTCTGAAAACGTAGCTCTCAAGGACGAAGTAGACGCGCTGCGGGAGACAGCAGCCAAAGCGGCGGCTTTGGAGGCTACGGTCGCGTCCTATAAGAAGAGGATGGAGGAGCATGTCGATTTGAGGAGACAGGTATCTATTTGGATAACTAGAAATAGATTTCTGTATCAAGAATTATAGTATAATTTGTGTTTTTCTAAATTTGTTTTTATAAAACGAATGATTTGATTGTAATGACTATAAATGTAGTATGAACTAATCATAACTTTTAAATGTACTGAACCAATTTTTCTTAGTTATACTGTCAAAAATCTACATTCTTCATACATATGATTCCTAATTTAACTCGTTTGAAAATTTAACACGAATAGAACTCGAAAAAAAAAAAAAAAAAAACAAACAGTAAGGTGAGTATTCGGTAATGTAGGATATTATAACCACCTACAAACAACAGATACAAACATTTTTTGTTTTCAATTTTATCGTGAAAATTTTCAATATATTTATTTCAAAATTTTAATGATTTTTTGATATATTATCGAAAAGCTACAAATGAATGTCCGCAGGTGAAGCTGCTGGAGCGCTCGAACACGGAGTACGTGCAGCGCGCCATCGAGCACGAGCAGGCGGCGGCGCGGGCGCAGGCGCTGCGCGCGCAGCTCGACATCTACAAGAAGCAGGTGCGGCCTGCGACGTGCGGCGTCGGCGAGCTATGGCGCTACGACCCGGTCGCCTAGCTAATCGTAGCGATGTCTATTCGAGAACCTTAGCAGTTCTCGATTTTAGTACAGTAAAGCTCAAACCGAATGCATATTTTACGATTTAAATAAGTTTTGATGTGAAGAAATTCAAATGTATAGCTGCATATAGTTCGTTTTACACAAATTAGTTAAGTAGTTTTTCGTCCAAGAACGTCTTATATCCCATGACCTACTTAGGGCCTGTAGTCATCGCAGCCCAGGTTCCTGTAGCTCAGTAACTTGTGACGCTCACCGGTGCCGTCGTTCAAAGGTTACAGATTTGAACGAGAAGCTGGACGCAGAGATCACGAAGGCGGATAAATTGGAGATCGAGAACAAGAAATTGAGCAGCCGCGCGGCGTCGCTGCAGCGCGAGCGCGACGCGGCGCTGGCCGAGCGCGACACGCTGCGGGAGACCGTGGACGAGCTGCGCTGCTCCACCATCACCGCCGGTACTTGCGCACACTAACCAGCCGCGCGGCGTCGCTGCAGCGCGAGCGCGACGCGGCGCTGGCCGAGCGCGACACGCTGCGGGAGACCGTGGACGAGCTGCGCTGCTCCACCATCACCGCCGGTACTTGCGCACACTAACCAGCCGCGCGGCGTCGCTGCAGCGCGAGCGCGACGCGGCGCTGGCCGAGCGCGACACGCTGCGGGAGACCGTGGACGAGCTGCGCTGCTCCACCATCACCGCCGGTACTTGCGCACACTAACCAGCCGCGCGGCGTCGCTGCAGCGCGAGCGCGACGCGGCGCTGGCCGAGCGCGACACGCTGCGGGAGACCGTGGACGAGCTGCGCTGCTCCACCATCACCGCCGGTACTTGCGCACACTAACCAGCCGCGCGGCGTCGCTGCAGCGCGAGCGCGACGCGGCGCTGGCCGAGCGCGACACGCTGCGGGAGACCGTGGACGAGCTGCGCTGCTCCACCATCACCGCCGGTACTTGCGCACACTAACCAGCCGCGCGGCGTCGCTGCAGCGCGAGCGCGACGCGGCGCTGGCCGAGCGCGACACGCTGCGGGAGACCGTGGACGAGCTGCGCTGCTCCACCATCACCGCCGGTACTTGCGCACACTAACCAGCCGCGCGGCGTCGCTGCAGCGCGAGCGCGACGCGGCGCTGGCCGAGCGCGACACGCTGCGGGAGACCGTGGACGAGCTGCGCTGCTCCACCATCACCGCCGGTACTTGCGCACACTAACCAGCCGCGCGGCGTCGCTGCAGCGCGAGCGCGACGCGGCGCTGGCCGAGCGCGACACGCTGCGGGAGACCGTGGACGAGCTGCGCTGCTCCACCATCACCGCCGGTACTTGCGCACACTAACCAGCCGCGCGGCGTCGCTGCAGCGCGAGCGCGACGCGGCGCTGGCCGAGCGCGACACGCTGCGGGAGACCGTGGACGAGCTGCGCTGCTCCACCATCACCGCCGGTACTTGCGCACACTAACCAGCCGCGCGGCGTCGCTGCAGCGCGAGCGCGACGCGGCGCTGGCCGAGCGCGACACGCTGCGGGAGACCGTGGACGAGCTGCGCTGCTCCACCATCACCGCCGGTACTTGCGCACACTAACCAGCCGCGCGGCGTCGCTGCAGCGCGAGCGCGACGCGGCGCTGGCCGAGCGCGACACGCTGCGGGAGACCGTGGACGAGCTGCGCTGCTCCACCATCACCGCCGGTACTTGCGCACACTAACCAGCCGCGCGGCGTCGCTGCAGCGCGAGCGCGACGCGGCGCTGGCCGAGCGCGACACGCTGCGGGAGACCGTGGACGAGCTGCGCTGCTCCACCATCACCGCCGGTACTTGCGCACACTAACCAGCCGCGCGGCCCGGCGGCGTCCGGGGCAGCCCGTCGGGGGCTACCTAAGGTCGACCTTACGGAAGATCACAGCTAAATAATGTCTCTTCCTTGGGTGGCCAGAGTTTATGGGGACGGTCGGGGTAAGGTCGGCAACGCGCTTGCGATGCTTCTGTTGCAAGCGTCTATAAGCTATGAGAATCGGCCATTAGGTGAGCTGTATACTTGTTTGTGGAACTAGTTGGCGTCGCTGCAGCTTCCTTAGCTGCTCTCTATATATCCTTCACCTACATATGACTAGAGTAGCATTTGGTATATTTTGTAGTGAGTCTGCTTTTTGCTCCGGCGGTTGTGGGTTCGATTTCCGACCCGAGTCTGCGTGTAATTTTTATATTGATTTGAACATTTATTTCAAGGAACTAATGTACATCAGACAACTGTTACTCTTTCTTCAAAATTTTGTCATAGTCTATTGATAAAAATTAAAGGAAAAATAAATTGTCTGTTCAATCTATGACTGGTGCCGTGACAGAATCAATGGCTGTGTAGCAATTAGTAAAAAAAGTAAAATATGCTAAATAAATGAAGGCATCAATAATCGAAATGATTAAACAGGTGCCAGTGAAGATAACGTGTCACGAGAGTTGATACCGAATGATTTGAAGGAGCGTCTTATTCGACTGGAGCATGAGAACAAATTGCTACGACAGAATCAAGGGGCACAAGCCGATCAGGTGTCTGTACAGGTACTTTAAACACATTCATTAATAATTGTTTTAAATTCGCCTATTCTTGCAATATAAGTAATAGTGTAGTAGTGAACATTGTGTTTAAATATATCATATTACTACTAATAAAAAACCACGGTAAAAGCTCCAAACTAGTCCAGCTAGACAACTTAGTTTTGCTTGTGAGTTATTTAAATCTACCTGTTAAGAAAGTAGATTTCATTGTGAGGCTCTCCGAAATGGTAGCCATCGCTAAAGGCGGATTTATTCCCTTCTACATACTACGATTTTGATCTTCATCAGTTTGTTTTAAGTAGCCTAAATGTTGCGATTGTGATTGATTTTATAATGGGACGGATATTTTCTGCCTTGCTGAAAAAAATACCTTGTGGTCACCAACCCGCCTATCCAGCGTGGCGACTATGGGCAAAACACATGAGTTGGAAGCCTACACAACTTGTGGAGGCCTATGTTCAGCAGTGGACTATAATAGGCTGAAATGATGATGAATGATGAAAAAAAATATCCTAAATTAAAATAGAAAAAAAAGTAGTATAAAGACGCCTTCTAGCGCGGCGCAAAGTGAGTTTAGGGAGAGTGATTCTAGTGTAGTCGGTCGCGTCTCGGCCAGTCTGTGGCGTGGCGTGTAGTGACGGGCGCGTGCTGTGCAGACGATGCTGGAGGAGTACGCGGCGCGGCTGGAGAAGCAGCGCGCGCTCAACCGCGAGGCCAACGCGCGCATCATGCAGCTGGAGGCGTCGCTGGAGGCGCCGCACCCGCCGCACCCGCGCCTGGCCTCCGCGCTCGAGGACAGCCAGCGCAAGTGTGAGTGAGCTGCCCGGCGGGCACAGATAATAATACTGCTTTCTAGCAGTCTCGTCTTCCTGTTGGTGAGGAAGGCGACCAGAGCTCCTGGGGGGAATTGGATGATTGAATTATAAGCTACGGTAATCGCTTACCATCAGGTGAGCCGTACGATAGATAGGTCGGCAGACCTAGTTATATAAAAAAAAATTACCTGACAATGACAGTGACGATAACGGGCTAATGGATATACACTCTTACTTGAATTAACTAATATATAGATTTTGTTAAAAAATCAGAAATCATTAGATTTTACAAGTCAAAATGTTTCAATTAATATTCTTCTTGAATAACTATTGTAATTAACATACCACTTCTATGAATATATTTTTTATCTGCGTTTGTTTAAATTAGTGCCTTTTTATATTTATAAATTAGTTCTTTATTGCCGATTGGTACCTCGCAAAGCTATTATTACTATTTTAATAGCATTCCATCTCTATCGATAATACTATACCTTATTGTTGTGATAAAAATTTTAGCGTTACAAGTAGAAGAATTGCAAGCGGCACTGGCGGAGGAGAGGCGGCGCGCGAGCAAGTTACAGGAGGCGCTGTCGGCGCGCGAGGCCGAGCTGCTGGCCACCGAGGACAAGTACAAGAAGTGCGTTGAAAAGGCGAAGGAAGTTATCAAGACTCTCGACCCTAGGACAACTGGTAAGATCGTGGTTAATTAACCATCACTAATTTTTCCTTGCATATCTTTATATATATGTACTACTGTACTATATATAATAGCCCTGTTTAAGATTCGCGCATTGCGGTTTCGATTCCTGTGTGTCTGTGTAATACTTGTATATGTATATATTTAAAAGCTTCATACTCAAATTTCTATATATAAATTAAGAAAAAAAAACTTATAACAGTCAGTTGTTAGCAAGAAATAACAAAAGCATTACAGTCCTGCCGCTCTAAAAATGCGCTTCTGACACCTGTCAATTCATCATGACTAATGATGTAAAAACTAGTGATGTAAAATAATTATTTATTAACATTATTTATATTTAGTAATATTATTCATTGCATTTGTTATGCATATTTATTCAATTTAATTTATGTTGTTATTTTTTATAGTAATTATATTTCAATATATTCAATAAATATTCACAATGTACGGCCGCCAATGGCCGGACTGTAAGTTGCTTACCATAAGAACAGATGACTGTGTGTGTATAATATAAGGTATGATCAAAAATCTAACCAAATATATAACAACAAATAATACAAATATTACTGAGCTGAAAAGTTTGTTTATTTGTTTGCTTAAACGCGGTATTCTTAGGAACTAATGCTTCAAATTGAAAAATTCTTTTTGTCTTAGATAGTCCAATTACCGAGGACCTAGTGTATAGCCTATAAACCTTATAAGGTATATATTATTTTAGTATATTTTTTCCACGAATTAACGCGGGTGAAACCAAGAGGCACATTTAGCATTTTATAATCCCTACTCATATTATAAATGTGAATGTAAGTTTGTTACGCTTTCACGCAAAACACTACTTAACCGATCATCATGAAACTTTGTACACATATTTTAGGAGGTATTAGAAGTAACATAGGACACTTTTTATAAAAAAAAATTCTATGCGAGCGAAGTCGCGGGTGAAAGATAGTTATTTAATAAGATATCATTTATGATGTTTTTTATTTAGTGTTTATTTATTTTTTATTTATTTTTTATATATTAAATGCAGGCCAACAGTCACTATCCGACGTCACACTAGGTTACTCACGCGGCACAGGGAATGCAAGTGCGAACGCATCACGAGAAGCTGCGACGACTAATAACAACCGACACGAGTGAGTCAACATACTTAATTTTATAAAAAATTACTTAAGTATCCGCTTTGAACATTTAAACTGTAAGCAACTCGATGAGTGATAAAGCGCTTTGCTTATGAATTTGTTACGCACTATATAATATAATATAGTGCGTAACAAATTCATACCTACCTACCGTCATAATCAACCAAGAGGACAAATGACAAGTTTGTACAACATTGTAAACTCTTAGGAGGGACTATCAAAAATTATGATTCTGCAATTAAGTTATCACTTAATTTACATTAAACCTCTGACGAGTGACGTTAAATATTATAATGGTTAATCAATTTAAGCTAAGGGGCAAGTGAACGTTAAATCAGTTTTACAGTAACTCATTGTTTTTGATTTGTACCTGTAAAATATTGTATGGGCTCTCACACTTCATACAAAAGTAGGAGGTTCTTAATCCAACTGTATCTTTTTTGTATTCAAATTTTCTCAACTCTCGCTGACTGTCTTAAGTCAACGTAATGTTGTGTTTTGTTATATATATTTATGTATATGTGTGTATGTATGTGTGTATGCGTGTATATGTGTCATCATTCATCATCATCATTCCAGCCTATTGCAGTCCACTACTGGACATAGGCCTCCACAAGTTCGCGCCAAAAATGCGTGAACTCATGTGTGTTGCCCATAGTCACCACGCTGGGCAGGCGGGTTGGTGACCGCAGAGCTGGCTTTGTCGCACCGAAGACGCTGCTGCCCGTCTTCGGCTTGCGTGTTTCAAAGCCAGTGGTTAGATGGTTATCCCGCCATCGGTCGGCTTCTTAAGTTCCAAGGTGGTAGTGGAACCTTGTTACCCCTTAGTCGCCTCTTACGACACCCACGGGAAGAGCGGGGTGGCTATATTCTTTACTGCCGTAGCCACACAGCACTGTATATGTGTATTATATATTATATACTAAAATATTTAAGTCTATCATATCGTAGTTTATATCTACGTAGGTCTGATAATACCTAATTTGTTTAATGTTATTTATTATTGATTTCTTTTCCTCCTTAATGTATCTTTCTTTGAGTCTGTATTTCGGTGTACATTAAGAATAAATAAATAAAATTAGATATTAGTGTTCATGAAGTTGTTCAAAAAATCCATTTAATATTCGATCAGTAAAATCAGCTCAAATCGCTGCAGTAGAAGATTGATAGGGTAATAGGTTCAATCGCCGTATATAGTCAAGATAAGAGACATCTTACGATAGACATATTGTTCCGGTCTGCAGGTGGAACGGCAGCAGTGCGGACGAGCAGCGTCTTCTGGCGTCTGCGTGGTACCAGCTGGGCGCGCGCTGTCATCGTGACGCGGTCGAGTCGCGGTTCGCGGTGTTGTCAGCTGGGCACTCGTTCCTGGCGCGGCAACGTCGCCAGCTGCCGCGCCCGCGCGCCTCGTCCGCCACGCCCGCGCACCCCGCGCAGTGACGTAACGTGTGACGTGACCGTGTCAAGTGTGACGTGCCGAGCGAGTGACGCGATGTATCGATATAGTGTTGTGAAGTACTCTCGTGTCTAATGGTTGATCATTTAATGTCGAATGTATGGCGCCGTGTGTGAATCTAACGTCGGGAACACCACGATTGAAGATAACTTACACATGAGTGTCGTAGTCAGTGCTACAAAAAATTATTTAGTAATTGATATATTAGATTTATTAGAGTTTTTAAGATGGTATGGAGAGTAGGGGTAAGGAGAACCGTCTATTCTTGTTAGTCTTTACTTTTTTTTTTTTAAAATGGCCTAAACTAAATTAACTACTAAAGTTGTATCAGAAAACATTCAATTATTTTTTTCGACTCAGTGCACTAACGTGCACGCAAAAGCTACACTATTCAGCAGTGACATAGGCTATATTTTATTGTGATTGAATACAAAATTCAGTGAAAAATCTTAGATATGAAATTCTCGTGTCACAATGTTAGTTACAATACTCCTCCAAAACGGCTGGACCGATTTTTATTAAATTTTGTGGTATAGGTCTGAGAATCAGCCAATATCTATGTTTTTTATACAGCTTAGTTATAAGGGAAGGGGGTTAATAACATATATGGCAAAACAATGTTATCGGGTCAGTTAGTCTCCTATCAAAGACTTTTCTCCTTATCTCTACTTTCCACATAAGGAAGTTAATATATATTTGTGTATGTTTGATGTGTCCAGTCATAATTTTTGACATTTCCTGATATTTTGACATGTAAAGAATCATACTCGTCAAATGCTAAATCGTTTTCTGTAGCCTCCTATGTCTGTCTATATTGTGTATATGACATTCGCAGTCGGAAGAACAATACAGTTTACAAAGTAAAATTTCCGATAAAGCTAGTACTTCTCTATGAGATCTAATAGGCCTTGATAAGTATAAAATTACATAACTACTCCAATGTAGTCTGTGATGTGTCTATAGATGACCCATATTACATTTTGAACTATTTATTCTTATTTTTTCTAATAATCTGTGTTCACAATATAACCTAATTAAAATATAGGTATATTCGTTGTTTCAATCTACCCATGTTATTAAAACTTAGTTCTATTAACAGGATGACATCTTTAATCTACAATACAATGTATATTTTTGACAAATTAGGTTGTCAGTTTATTAGACAATAACAGCATAAAAGCTTTTTTAAAGAATATATGGTAAAAAATATATGTATCTGAAGTCGTGATCGCTCATACTGAGCATGTATACAATATTATAATTAGTGTAATATGTAATGTGTTCACATCAATAGAGTATATTACGTAAATCACATCATTTAATTACAGGTAAAATGTGAATTATTTTGTTTCTCCTGTATGAAGCATATATATTTATAAGTGTAGTTATAAAAGATTGTTTTTTTTTTTTATATAAAAAGAAAAATACATGTTAAAGTATTGCTGTTTTTGTTTATAAAAATATATTGGTGTATATCTAAATATAAATAATATAAAATATATTTATTTAATAATAATAATGTTTACAAAACATATTTCCAAACTTAACCTATTATAAGAAAATAAAAAAAAAAATTAATACTAAAGAAATTATACTATGGTACCGTTATATATGTCGCAGTTAGAAATCGTTTAAAGTACAACTGGTTGAAAACAACATTTAATAGAGCAACTAGAATTCCACTCGGCGAACTGGTTAATTGTTAATTTTGTTGTAGGTTTTCAACTTTATATAAATTACAACAAGATAAACGTTTATCTGCTAGATCCTTTACGCCTTTTTAAAAGAAAACGTTCTAAGCGACGTTGTGGCCGATCTATTGATTAACTTTAATGTTACGGTCGATCACGGCATGACGGCTAACTTAAGTAATCATGAAACATTTTTAAATTACAAGGTCTCAACTAATTAACAACGTAGTTAAGTAGCGTTATGCAATTAAAGTGTTGTTACAATCAAATTGAACGATTATTTCAACCAGTTGACTGCAACATACTTACCGTTGTTATAGTTTGACCTATAAATATGTGTATAAAAATACAACTGTACAAATGCTCCAATTAATATCCTTTAATATATAATAATATAGCTTTTGTAATAGAGTACGGAGTTAAGTTTTTTTTTGTTTTAACGTTTATTGAAATTACTTTTGGATGTTCAATTGTTTTGGAATATAACATCGGATGATATGGCCGGCATATCCATCCAACTGCTGGCTTTGAAATTAACATCACGCCATTTTTAGCGAACTTGTGGAGAATCCTGCTGTCTGTTTGTGACTTTCTTAAAAAAAAAACAAAAAAAAAATAATGACAACCAGTGAAACAGGCGCTGAGTATTTTTGTTACATCCAGAAAAACATTTAATACTTTATGCAATATTAGGTTTTATATAATATAGTGTGTTTTGTTTGATAGCTTATAAAGACAGTCTATTTTTTTATTTCATTTCTAAAACATACTTTGTAAGAAAGTAAAATACCATTTTTTAAAATTATTTTTATGTTATAATATCTAAATAAAAATTATAACATTGTTAATTTTAAGGAAATAAACTGTACCTATGTGAATAATTTTGTATTCTTGTTAGTAAAAACGATACATAAAGATAATATTTATTATATTTCACTCAATATCAAAAAATAAATATATAAATTCAACAACCCACAGTGGAGGGAGCAGCGTTGTAGATTAAGCTCGATTCTTCTGCTACATGGGAAAAGAGACCTATGCTCAGCAGTGGGATGTTACAGGCTGAAGCTTATAATTTCTATAATTGCCATAGATAATATGCAATAATTTGTTGAGAACTTAACCTCACCACTATAAGTCTAATTAATTTTTTTTAAATATATTTTACTGTATAACTATAGGTTCATCGTTACAATAATTACTATTGATATATCAATAATATTTATTCTTAACTGTACACCACAAATACATTTATATTATAAACAAAGTATGGAGATAGTTACAGATTATGCAGTTTCAATGGACGATCTTATGGACGAATTAGTCAAAATGATAATAATTCTTGTTTTATCTGTAGGATTTAATTTTCGAAATAATTCCATAGTTTATATTTTCAAGACAATTTATGCTATAAGTATCTTTTAAAGACATTTTAGTCTATATTTTCACATTAAGGGATAATATATAATTTTATAATAATAAGAAAGAGAGGGTTAATATGCTATTTCATAGCTGGTAGGTACCTTTATTGTAGGTATAATCAATACATATAATAAAAATGTAACAGGTCGCTGTCTGCACATTTAAGATATATGAGAAAAAACGCTATTGGGACTTTTATCTACGCAAATAGCGCCCAAAACAATGATCGTCAGAATTTTTGTCTGTTTGTCTGTGCGTTTGTAAACGCTAATCTCAGAAACAGCTTACCCGATTTAGATGTGATTTTTACTAATAAATTGTGGCAAGCTTAGCTTAACATTTATTGTTTGTTTCATGTCAATCGGTTCATAAATAAAAAAGTTATGGCAATTTAAAGAATCACGTTGAACATGTAAAGACACTATTCTACGCAGACGAAGTCGCGAGCACAGCTAGTTAGTAATATAAAAGAAAGGCTGGCAACGCAAACGCAACTATGTAGGTACTTTTGTTGCACAAGCTCAACGAATGACATGGCCGCAAAAAAATTCGTTATCAGTTTTAAACTCGTGGGCAGTTTAGCTTACGTTACATGTTATTTCAGACAAAAATCAATAAAAAAAAAACTAAGGTATACCCCGTCTGCTATCAGGTTTATATGATAACAACAGGAACCGTTATGTTAACGTGCTCTCCCAGGTACGATGGGGGTCTCCCCACCATAAGGTCAGACATCCAAACCGGAAAGAAATATTTGTACAAACACAAATATCCATCCCGAGTGGGAATCGACTCCGCAATCAAACAATGTTTAGGTGCGTACATGGGACACATACCAAGCTTATAAAATGCATCAAAATATTTCGGCACAGTTGCGCTTCTTTACATATTAATAGTAGTGTAAGTTCCTTTTACATTACATAATTATGTAATGTTTAAAGACGTATAACAAGGATTAGTGTTTTTACATATTTTATGTGTTTTGAATGTTGTTGTATATTAATAATACAGAAATATTTCACAATTTATTTATTACTGAGATCACAAGACAAGAGACATTAACAATCAAAACCAAAATTCACGAATATACAATTGATTTTGTTTGAAAATACAATATGTCTACCCTGCTGAAAGTTCCAAATAAAAAATGATGATTTGTATGGGAAGTCATTGAAAACCATTGTGTTTGAAACAGGGACTACGAAATTTTCATACAGTTTTCATACGATTTTTATGTGTTTTTGTCTGGGCTATCTGATCCAGATAGATCTATCGGAAATCCAGATAGCCCCAATAGTTTACAATGACTTCCCATACAAATCATCGTTTTTATTTGTTATTTTCAGCAGGGTAGGTAGATATTTTTATAAATAAAAATTAACACATATTTAAATCTATCATTGCTGATCTTATTCTTTATCATATTATTTGAGTACAAAAATATTGGAATTATAACGTAAATCTCGAAATACTAAAATAATTTATTGCTCTTTTTAGGTTACACTAAAAAAGTTCAAATCATTTATACTTCAAAAATATTAACATTTGTAAGAATAAATTAATAGAAAATGGCTTCGTACTAGAGATTTTTTCGTAAATATGGCTAGTATAATAGGTTAATTGCAGTTTTTAGAGGACGCAAACTCGCAGTTAATCAAAATCTTCATCGGAATCAGTTTTCAGCACGCTGTCAGATCCCGAACCTGGCTCACTGTCTACTGTTCTTTCACTGCTAAAAAAAGTATAGGTACTTGATAATAATAATAAAAAACGGTTCTGAACGAACTTTATTTTTGTGACTTAAGCAACATTTTTCAGAGTTTATATTTGAAGACTTATAAATCGGAATATAGCTTTCTAGCCATTATTTAACTGAGCAGGAATTTCCTGCTCAAAATATGGTACACACCTGTAATTGTGTGTTTTCTCTTTTTACCTGAAAATTACTAACTTTAAGTTAGTCTTGTTACAAAAACAACAATGTTTGAGGACTTTTCTTTGTACTTACAAATGATCTTACCACTCGGGCTTCATTTATCGTAATATGTTATTAAATTATTCAGGTGCACTGAGTGTATATTTAAAGTAATCTTGTACTTAAAGATATAATTGTTTACCTACTTAATATTTAAATGAGTATTATTCACGTTTCATTGCCTAAAGCTACAACATTTATGTGTAATTACGATACGATCGTATCTCAACAAATAAATTGTACTATTTTAATACTTTGCTCACTATCTTACCTACATGCAATACACGCGATACCTAATCCAAACCTGTACCTGTTAAGATCTTTTGTCAACTGGATGTCCACGTTGGTGGCGTTATCGCCGAGGCCGTTGAGGGCCTCGCAAAAATCGCTGCCCACACCTTGCAGATGCTGAGTATTCAGATGAAATCCCTGGACACGATAAATTATGTAGTTGACGTAAACCGTGGGCGGCGGTCGGTCGTCTTGAGGGAAGTGTATTAATGAGATATAACGAGATTATTCGGTGCAGGATTACATAAATGATAAAGATGTTTGGACTTAGTTACGCTGTATTTCATGCAAGATATTACCAAATTTGCATAAAAACGATTAATATATATATATATATATTTTAAAGAGTAATGCGGAGTTTTTTGCCGGTTCTTCTCAGTAGAATCTGCATTCCGAACCACATCATCATAGCTTCACTTTTAGTAATAATTAAAGTTTAATTTGTAAAATGACGATTCGGAGGTGCTTTTGAACCTATGTATTTGAATAAAGCTATATATTTTGATTTTGGTATACGTACATAATATGTATGAATATTTTACTGTTATTAAAAAACATTTTAAAGAGCTGTTTAGTTTAGGCCCATTGTATTTTTATTTTTCGATAAACACTAAAGTTAACAACTAATTAACTTTAAGTCACATTTCATATTAATAAATAAAGCCTCAAAAGAGTATTAATTAAACTATTTTTTATAAAAATTTTTTTATAAAATATTATATATAACATGTAGGTACATTTTTCGCGTGTAGACACTTATACCAACTATAAAATAAATAAATTACTTAACTTCCTTTAATTGTAAACATATTACTCATCTTATCTGTAGATCTAGGCGTATAGACATCCCCAGATGTATGATTGTACGTGCCAGGTACTTAGTATCCTTATCATTAATATCAGATGTGCCATCTTTTGTAATTGGAAAATAAATGCTCTGAATGAGATACACTTTGCAGATAATTAGATCCTTTATAATTTGCTGTATAATTTAATTAATGTTCTCCTACGTCTCTCGGCTTGCCACACTAGTTTGATTTATTAATAAATTTTAATAAAGCACAGATTATTATTATTTCATTTTAAGTTGCGGGTTTCTAACCAATTTAATGAGGAGGCCACCAGAACTAAAAAGTGTGTGACATAATTTATAAGCTATTGTATGATTTTGACTTTTTTCAAAAACATTGAAACACAAATTAAAAATGGCTTACTTCATAAGATGCAAAATATTCGTAATTATTTTGGAAGCTAAAAGTGTAAATTGTTTATTGATTTAAACATAACAAACACGTCTTGTCAACTTATCACATTTTTATAAATTTCTTTGCGTGTGTGTGTGTGTGTGTTTAGTTTCATCAACTAGATATTACCTTGAACGGGCCTCGGTCGAACCCGCAGAAGGAGGCTTCCATGGTGTAGGACCTGGTGACGCCGAGGTGCCGCCAGACCGTCACGCGCGCCGTGCTCTCCCGCTCACGCTCCACGCGGAACGAGCACGAACCCAATGCGAATGCGGGTGAAATTCGATGCATTAGCGCTGGTAGCATCTTCAATTAATAGATAAAACACTTTTAACTTTGTATTACGGCTAAACTAAACATTGTGTAACTTGTAAAATGGGTTTAGGCATTAACATTAGTTTTACGAATCTTTTTATTACGTTTACCAATGAATTAACGGAAATAAACCAGAAAAGAAATGTTAATTAAGTTACCAACTTAGAATTAACGGCTGTTAATCTTGTTGTATATAACTTACAAGGTATTTAATAGGCTCGTCGGGCACGAGCCGGTCGTTGCTACACCAGCTCTCAGCGCCGGCGCATCCATAAAAGAACACGTTCTTCTTGCGCGAGTGGCCGTGGTAGTCGCAGTACACTAACGGTGGTTTCTTCCAAACACGTACTAAGTACTCTATTAAGCCCTGGACATCAATGTTTATTCTAAAACTTCTTTATATATATGTAAGTAGATATGATCGTGAAATTCAGGAAAATCAAATTGCTCGGTGAAAATGTCGCGAGTACAGAGTGTATGTCTAACGAATGTATGTGTTAATTGATATACAAACATATGTGAATGCATCATTACAAGACTTGGAGTTTGGCTCTGCCATAGTAAAAATGTACAAATCACGTTAATAGAGTTGTTATTAATAACTCAAAACCGTTTATAAATTTACTAGCTATGCCCGTGACTTCGTCCGCGTGGAATTTAACAAAAAGTTATTGTTCAGTTCGCAGAGTTATAAAATAAATAAATTTCTAAAATAGAAGTAGCTCATGTTACTCATTATTATATCAACTATCTGCCAGTGAAAGTCCCGTCAAAATCGGTCCAGTCATTTCAGAGATTAGCCGGAACAAACAGACAGACAGACAGATAGACAGACAACAATTGTAAAAAAAATGTTATTTTGGTATATGTTCCGTGTATAAATCTATATGCATTTAGTAAAAAGCGGTTATTTTAATATTACAAACAGACTGTCCAATTTTATTTATTTGTATAGCTGTATAGATTATGTCCTTAGCGGCAACGTTAAAAAGTAGAGACGCCCCGCCCGCCACTCTAAACGCACGCGTACAAGTGTTCCTCTGATCGAAACCGCAGAAAAATAAGTTTGTAAACTATCGAAAAATAGGTTTTTTGTGACCAACTGTGCCGTGCTGTGTATCAAAATTTGCGGAAAAACGAGTTCTACGTGAATCTGAAAACAAAATTGTGAAATGTGAAAAACTGAAATTTTTATAAGTGAAAAACCGTGATTTAGTTGCAACTGTAAATTTGTAAGTGAAACGCTGCTCAAACAAGATCGACGACCTACAGTTTTTAAAACGTCATCGGATAGGTCTTATTAAGACCTTTCTTTGGAGACCTTTTTTGGATTTTTTCCGCCCAAGCGCGCGGAGAAAACTTAAAAAAACCAAAAAACACGTGGCACGTGTTTTCCGTTCCCGGGGAGCTACGGCAACGTGCAGCACATCGAACGACGCGTCTCGGCGAGCCCTTTAAAACGACGCATCATACGTGTAAATCCGGTTAGTGGTTCCGAAGATATCGGGTTTACAAAAATTAATCAAAATTCAAAATTAAATATCAAAAAAAGTAAAGCGACGACCCCCACTTATTTTTTGTTTATTTTGTAGTATTTATATAGTTTTATTTTAGTTCTAAATTTCAAAATTTTTGGCTGAAAACTTTCGGAGATATAAATTTTTGAAAATTAGGGGTGTGCATGTGGGGGTGCTTCCCGTGGCCCGATCTCTTCGGAAACCTATTGTAAAAATTGTACATAGTTAATTTAGTTAGTTTAATTTTTTGTAGTTTTTTAAATTCATTTTTTGTGCTATTTTTCTGTATTTTACGATTAATAATAAGGTTTTTTCAACCCCAAAAATCGGGGGTTGATCCTAAAAATTCTCTGTATATATAATTAAACAGCTCTAGCCGAGACGAATCGAACGAGCCCAAGAACGGGTGGTTTGGAGTGACCAGGGCCGATTTTAGAAATTGAAGACCTCGTGGCGGCCATATTGGCGGCCATTTGTAAAAATTTTAACAAGCCATATCTCGGCCATTTTTCGTCGGAGAGAGCTGGGGCTTCTTTTGTATAGTTTGTATTTTAGAGAACTGTGCCTTTAAGCACATAACGACTCTACGTAGAGTTGACCCCCCGATCCCATTTTTTGGACCGGGAGAGGGTAGAGAAGACTGAGCCCATTACGGGGAACCCACGCACGGGATCCTGCGATCAGCGGTTCCCGAGATATTAATTTTTGAATATCAGTCTAGATTTAGACAAACTACGCGGACGCCATCTTGAAAAACTTTGAAGCGCAATATCTCGGCAACCGCTGGTCGTAGCGAGACGCGGTTTTGGATACCGACCTTCCCTCATTGAGGGCTATTAATCTAAGTGCAACTGACGACTCTACGTAGAGTCACTGACCAAAAAGTAGAGTTTTCTCGCTTTTTGTTAGTTTTTAAGTTAGATTTAAGTTGTTTATGTACCGGGGCATATTTGCCTGTCTACCTGATCGGGGAACGGTCGTTTACAGCCGTTCTTCTAGAAAAATTTAAAGGTTTTCAAAATATTTTTTTTTACACATTTTTATATTAAGACTCTTTTTGACTTTTATATCAAAATTCAAAAATTTTATTCACTGACGCACCCTCACGATGTTCGGCATACGCACCCCCCCCCAAAGACAGGATCGGAGGGGCCCGGTCCGCAGGAACAAAAAGGAAATCGACGGACGGGGTACAGACGAGACCTCCATGGCGGACGAGCCCCCCGAAAGTACCTTCCCCCAGTTCAAGCAAGGACAAGGCTCTGGCGGTGGGGAGTCCAGGGTCGCCACAAACGGCCGAGACCTGTAGTCCTCACCGTCTGTCCCGCCAATCCATCGAGGAAACGCGGAAAACTACGAGACTCGAGGCCGCTGACGAGTTGGTTCACCGCTGCTCGATAGCGACCACGAGCTCGAAAAATCTCAAGCGCGAGTATAAAAAAATGATTGGCGAAGCCATAGACGGGCTGTATGAGATGCTCGAGGCGAGTGAGGCGGAGCTCGAGGCCATGAGGAGGGTGACGAAAGAAAAGCCGCTGAGCCCTAGCGGAGAGCACTCACCGCGCGGGCCTTTGCTGACGACCTCGGTTGCTGGCGCTGAGCCTGTGGTGGTCCTCGACTCCCTCCTGACCGAAAAACTAGACGAGCAAACCCGCCTCCTCATCGAAAACGGGCAGCGTCTTAAAGACCTGCAAGACAGGCTCGCGAGACAGGAAGGAGCGGCGGTCGATCGGGGGACATATGCGAGTGTTGTGGCGGCTGGATCTCCGCTGAAGAGACCGGTCGCTTCGCACTCGCTTGTAGTCTCGTCGACCGATGAGCAAATGACAGGTGAGGAGGTCCTCACCCAGCTGCGTGAGACGATGGAGGCCAAAGAAGGGTGGATCAGGGTGGAGAAAGTGCGCAAGGCCAAGGACCGAAAGGTAGTAATGGCCTTTAGCAGCAAGGAAGAAAGAATGAAAGCGCGAATGAGAGTGGAAGAGAAAGGTAAGGGTCTTCTGGTCGAGGAGGTAAGTAACAGGGACCCGCTTCTGGTTCTGAGGGGCGTCTCGTCAGTTAACACTGACGAGGACGTATTGAAGGCCCTGAGGAACCAGAATCTGGAACTGTTTGACGGCCTCGACCAGGAGACCAGTAGGGTTAGGGTTCGCTACAGACGACGGGCTCGGAATCCGCACGCGGCCCACGTGGTTCTGGAGACCTCGCCCGCCCTCTGGGATAGGATTACCCGTAAAGGGTATGTCCATATCGACCTCCAGAGGGTGAGGGCTGAGGACCAGTCCCCGTTGGTGCAGTGCTCCCGATGCCTGGGTTACGGCCATAGCAGAAAATTCTGTGTGGAGTCGGTCGACGTGTGCAGCCACTGCGGCGGCCCGCACCTGAAGACGGAGTGCACGGACTGGGCGCAGGCCGTCCCGCCCTCCTGCAGGAACTGCCGAAGGGCGAAGCTCGATAAGCTGGACCACAACGCCTTCAGCAGTGACTGCCCAGTTAGGAGTAAGTGGGACGAGTTAGCGCGGTCAACAGTCGCGTACTCCTGAGGGTGCGATGGTCGGCGCGGTGGCGTGTTAGCAAGAAGTCTCCATTCCCTGGCGACACACGCGCGAGACACTCTGCGGGGGTCTTGGCTTCGGAAGAAACTTGTATGTTTGTTGCAAGACAAGACTCCAGTGGAGCAAGAGGGGAGCGCGCGACCACCGACTCCTGCAGGAAACTTCTGCTTTTGGGACACAGGGCAGCTGTAGACTATGAAGGGTCTTAGGATGATCAACGGTATCCTTGTATTCCTAGATGAGGCGGCAAGTAAGCGAACGGTCTTCAATCAGAGAGGCAGGCAAATATGTTATTTTTATATCATATGTATATAAAATAATAGCATAGGATAAGTATAGGATAAGGATAGGCTAAGGATATACAGTTAAGATCAGATGCAAAATAGTTAACATGAGATAAAAATTGAATAAACTCTAAGTTAATCATTAGAAAACAATGTTAGTAAGTAGAATAAGACCAATGTAACAAAATAGTAATTAAATAATATTGTAGTATTAGAAACCTAATTATATTAGTTAAACCATAATTACATTGTACTAGTAGAAACCTAATTATAGCAGTAAGTAAGAACAATATCATGTCAAAATAGAATAAGACCCTTATAGTAGTAAGCATAAAATAAGATTTGTTTTAAAATAGAAAATTGTAATAATGATAGTGAATATCATTATCAATAATTAGCAGCATGTACTAGAAACTAAGAACTTTTTGTAAAACAAAACAGCTACAATCCCAATGTGCAAATTTATTTACCCACACATATAATACAGGCTAAGCTAAGGTAGCCAAAGTAAGAAATTAGGATCTAAATAGAGGGAACCCACCCTGTGTGAGAAAGGTGATGGATGTAAGAAAGATCAAGTATGAGGCATGAAAGTACGAGAGGCATAAAAGCGAGAACTGGTATGAAAGAGTAGATAGCAAACAAAGTCTCCGACCCCTATATCGGAGGGTAAGAATTAAAAAAAAAAAAAAAAAAAAAAAAAAAAAAAAAAAAAAAAAAAAAAAAAAAAAAAAAAAAACGTTAAAAAGTTAACATTTACTTTAGTTGTAATCACTCAACAATGTACCTACACGATTAACGTAGCTTTTATAAAATAAAAGACAACCCAGTACGATGACGCTTTTATTTTTTATCTGGATGTTTATTCTAGTGGAAAATAAGTCTCGTAAATAGAATTGTCTTATTTTAAACACTAATGAGCGAAAATTCTTTCTATAATTACCTTGGTATGGTAAATAGAAGGATGCAAAACGGGGCTCGGCTTGCACCAGCGTCGATTTAAATCTTCATTAGTTAAGCCGCAGCGATGGCTGGAACAACACAGACGTTATCCGTATAATATAAATATTACCAGGAAGCTCTCTATAATGATAAGTAGCGTGGACATGTTCAACGAAGTGACGAGTCCCACCCTGGGGCAAGTTGCCTATCGCTTTTAATATCAGACGTATTAGGAGGCAAAAGAGCTTCGTGCATCACACATACGTAACCTGTGCCGTATTAAGTTACAAGTAGAAGTCATAAAAAAATTGTATTTAATTCTTGTAATCTTAGTTTAAGTTTTATTACATTTTCATCGGTTGTTTAGTTAGAAGGCGAGATAAATTTTGTATTAAACAGCTTAGCAAATTGAGAGTTTTTCTTGCTGCTTTAGATATTATTGTGGCATCCAGAGATCTTAATATTCAGCAAAAACTTAGCTAATGCTGTACTACATACTGTAGAGTAGGTACCTACGGTACTCAATTAGAAATATAGCATAGAACTAATTTAAAGGAAGTGAATACTTTTCTTCTTTACGCTTGTTAAAAATCACTAAGCAGCAAAGATAATTACGTCAAGTGCATGAGTGGCACGATTTACATTTACAATGTTTATACAAAATAATAATTAATGGATTAAAGACAAAGTAAGGCATCCCTTGTTAAGTTGAAAGACTAGTAATTATGTAATATTACTTATTAGTCTACTTAGATAAATGGCCATTCGAGAGTTCTTTGGTTTTTTGTTATGATAACCACATTTTAAAATAAGTGGGTATTAAGGTACGTTTATACTGGTTTAAATCGAAATGAATATACAAAATGAATATATATAAAATTCTCGTGTCACAATGTTAGTTAAAATACTCCTCCGAAACGCCTGAACATATCTTTATGAAATTTTGTGTGCGTATCGGGTAGGTCTGAGAATCGGTCAACGTCTATTTTTCATACCCCTAAGCTGTAAGACGGGGGGAGGGGGAGGATTACATATTATATATAACATATTATATATAATGTATATAGCAAAACAACGTTTGCGGGGTCAGCCAGTATATATAATTATATATTAAAGAAATTGTGTACTGCTCACTATACCGTAGAGATGATTTCATTATATGAGTGACAAGATCGCATGGCTATGAAGTTAATATAATGTAAAATAATAATTGATTCTATGGTCGTATAAAGCTAAGTGTCCGTTGTAGAAAGCTTTGAGTGCTATTTATAATGACAAGCTATTAAAAGAAAATGAGCAGCTAACCGCGATATATAAAGTGACATGGTTTTTTTTTAAATTTAAAATTAACATCCACGGGCTCTAAATTCCCATCTCTTTTTAACCGACTTCCAAAAAAGGAGCAGGTTCTCAATTCGTCTGTATTTTTTTTTAATGCATGTTACCTCAGAACTTGTTAGTGGGTGGACCGATTTCGATAATTCTTTTTTTAATCGAAATTAGGTGGTGCATGTCATATGAACCCATTTAAAATTAATTGAGATTTAAAAAGTACTTTTCAAGTTATATCTAGATATGCGCATTTTGCAATTTTTTTGTCGATTTACGTTTGTATTATACCGCATAACTTCACTGGGTGTACTGATTTTGATGATTCTTGTTTTAATCGAAAGCTAATGCTTGTCTTGTAGTTTCTTTTAAATTTGACCGACGTCTGATAACTACTTTTGTAATGGAAGTCGGTTTTTTTTCGTTTACGAGTAAAAACAATTATGTTAAACATGCATTATAATACCACAGGCGATTTATCATTAGAATTACAAATCGACAGTCCTGTTACTGCCTAGTAAAGCTTAGGACGTGGTGCGCAGAGTGACATGGTATTAAGGTTGTTAGTATGGTTTCCAGAACCGGTCCGTTTTTGAAAACTGGGACGGTACTTTGTTTTAACGGAACCGGGATTTCCCGGTCTTTCGGTACGTTAGGTTCTTTTTAGTTCTTATTAGGTATATATAATAAATGTTATTCTAAAAAGTGTACTGCAATAAAACATTCAAATAGTGTTCGTTGAATTTTAAGTAATATTGCAAAAAAATAATTAATAATATTATAATAAAGTCGTCTCATCGATTTTTTCTTATATTTCTGTTCTCTTGTCTAGTAGTAAAAAATTAGTCAAAAAACTGTAAAGATCGTCTCCACGGCTACCGACACGAATTGTTCATGTCCATTTTTAAGGCATTGGCATTAGTTACAAGGGATCTATTACCCTGAAAAAGATATTCTAAAAAGAGAAGTAATTTTAACTCTAAATTATGCAAGAAGTTAACTGCAGATAAATTTTTAATACATATACATCGTGTTTTAAAACAGGTGTCCCTCCGCTTAGTGGTATATAGACATACATGTAGGCATACCATAGCCGAAATAATAAGTAAAAAAAAAATGAAAAAGTAGGAAGCTTGTTGACAAAGAAACATACGATCTCTCCGAAGTATCATACACTCTAGTAACCAGTTTTCTTAACAAACGTAGAATAGTTATTTTCGAAAGAGTATGCTTGGAAACCCCATTAATGATGGAGTTTTATTATTCGTTACAGTATATATGATGCTTTTTATACTGGCAGGTCTATTACCTCTAAAAGTTTAAGCGCTTATCGCTTACAAACTTCCTTTCGTCGTAGCACCGAATTTCTTGAATATCTACTTGAATACCTGAACCGAATAAGGTCATATTCCGAGGGCATTTGGAGAGTATTACCAAACTAATTGCTAAATAGGATCAGATGATGTTTCGCATTGGTGCACTGGCATCTTCTTCGCAGATGTGTAATATTGTTTAAGCCCTTTGCAGAAGTCCTCCAATATATACTCTGACTCTTAGACTCTATCAACGACGGTTAGTTCGTAATGTCGTTTATGACTTTAAGGTGTCCTTTCATCTCTCAATAGAAACGTTGATTCTACATGAGTTTTTTCCGTCTATGCAGTGGGGAAATTTCTAAAGAGCTCGTTGACATAAGTATGTCTGTCTCTACTTAATTCAAATGTCAGGTGTTACCATAGCTGCCTACTCTTCAGTACATGCTTTTAATCTCATTACGTGGATACCCAGTTTGTATCTCTAGTTCGCTTTAGTATAAATTGCCTAATTAAAATAAAATTGCTGAAAGTACTGAAAGAACCGGGACTGAAATTTGATTCCTCGGTTCTTTTCAAACGAAAAAAGAACCGGACATTCACGGTTTTTTTCGGTACCAGGATTTCCCAGTTCTGAACTATAGTTATTAGGTATTTATAAAACCTAACTATATTATGAACTATAGTTATTAGGTATTTTAAAATTTAAAATAATTGAAATTTTGAGTAGAATAACATAAATGATATAGATTTTCTAGTTTATTAAATTATATCAGAAGAAAAAAAGCTTCGCTTTCTTACGAGGGATGCGATTCGATAAAATATACTCGTGTTCAAAACATAAGGAAAAGAAAATACGAGTAAGGCAATCGAAATAATCCAAATAGAGTGCATGGCATTAAATAGACTACGAAGATAAACCTGCATGTAAGTCAGCAAGTCTTTTGCTTTGCATTTCTCAGCATGGGTCTTTTACTTTTAAACAGGAATGTGTTTTTAAACTTACGGTTATTTTTAAGTCTGAATCACCTATGTTGAATTATGCACATATCGTATTAAGTGTTAAGTTTGACAAGTTCTTTGTATAAATATAAGCTTGTTAATTTGTATCTGCAACACATATAACATTTATTGCATAAATCTCACTAATAACTCGTAATTAGATTAACGTTACTATTTTCATTCTTCAATACTTAGTAGTTTAATATTACAATATATAAAAAAAGGTCGTGGTCTGGGTGTTTGTGCAGTCCTAGTGGGTCTCCCCACCGTGCCTTGGAGAGCACGTTAAGCCATCGGTCCCGCTTGTTATCATGTACACCTGATAGCGATCGTTACTCATAGTAGGGAATATATCCGCCAACCCGCATTGGAGCAGCGTGGTGGATTAAGCTCTGATCCTTCTCCTACATGGGGAAAGAGGCCTTTGCCCAGTAGTGGGATATTACAGGCTGAAGCGAGGGAGCGATATAAAAACAACTGTAAATATTTCAAACTGTTTGTTTAGAATTTTACTTTTCATTGCACTGAGACCAAATTAATTGAAAGCAACTATATCAAAAAGTCTAGACGAACAATAAATAATTTTAACTTGATTTTAAACTACCGTCCATATACAAACAAATTAAATAAAGAAGAAACTGTCTTATTATACAAACTGTTTAAAGTTTCACTATCTACTCTTGGATTTATTAAGAGGGTAACGTTTCCAATTGTGTCATTATTTACAGCTACACGCTGTGCGTCGGTAATCTACGACAATCCACTACGTTCTTTTCCGTTATTACAGGCCAATTTTTCTCGTGTACGTGTTTCTGACGTAATTGTATTTAAGAGTCTAACGTGAACATACATTTATTACACTCGTAAGTTTATATATATATATATATATATATATATATATATATGTGTATTTATGTTCGGGGACAACTTCGTCGCTTATGGACCGATTTTTATGTCTTTTTTTGTTGATAGAGTTGGTAATAAAGAAACCAGGATCTGATGATGGGATCCCAGAGAAATCGAGGGAAACTCGAAAATCCGCATAACTTTTTACTGGGTGTACCGCTTTTGATGATTTTTAATTTAATCGAAAGCCGGTGTTTATCATGTGGTCACATTTAAATTTCATCGGGATCTGATTACAACTTCTGGGGTAATCTTTGAAAATGCGTATTTACTTGACTATTTTTTCGTTTACCTACGGTGTATTAGTTGTCGATATAATTGAAGTCGGTTTTTTTCGTTTGCCTGCAAACACAATTATTATTACAATTAAAAAGAGACAATATATTTCGACTAGCCTGTTGGCGCAGTTTGTGCCTTGCTTTCTGCTCCGGGGGTCGTGGGTTCTACTCCCGCCTGAATCTGGGTGTAATATTTGTATTTATTAATATGTGTTTTATTTTTGTGTATATTAATTAAAAAAAATTAAGCTATAACAGTCGGCTATTACTTATTACGCAAACATTAATTTACATACCATAGGAACAGACAACCTTTTGTAAATTATATATATATATATATATATATATATATATATATATATATATATATATATACATTTTTTAGATATATAAAAATATGTAATTTTTAAAATAAAATTGATTTATATCAAGTTTTGGCGTCGTAATAATAAAGTAACAATAGGAGGATTTTACTTATCACAATTTTCAATGCATCATTAAACAATATTACGTACTGTACTATTTAGCACTTTTTAATGATGATGGAATAGTCGGTCTTTGTCCAATTAGGTGTGGTTCAGCGAAAATACATCATTAACGGACGGCGATGCGGCGCGGGCACAGTCCGTAGGTCCTCGACTTTGCTCATGAGGCGCGCCGGCGCGCGTCCTTCGCTAGTAGTGGCCTTCGCCTGCGAACCGGTTGCGCATCTTTTACTCTAATCAGGAAAAAATAAGCTTTGTCGCATGCGCGATCAAAAGCGTTTAAGCGAGAAACTGCGCCCAGTCCTTCGTGTTTTACAGTAGATCGTAGCAGTACAACAGTGCCCAACACAATTATTTAAGACTCAGACTACTCTGTAGAGTACAGACACACTTATTTTGTCTTTATTTTTTCAACAAAAATTTTATCTGTAGTGTTGTAGTTAAACGATTACAATTACAGAATATAATTTTATCATACTTTTCTCTCTTAACTCAATATTCTATAAAATAAACAAGGGATAAACAAATAAAAACGTGATAAGCAAAAGTATGTTAAATATACAGTTGTGGCCCTAAGAGACGTGCTGTGATGACCGAGGCTGGTTCAAGGGTCCGCCTGCCATCTATTTATAGACTACGCCTTAGCGATGCTATCTGCTCTCAGCCATACCTCGGTCCCGCACGATCCCAACCCGCCCCTATGCACCCTTTGCATAACGTTTGCCTAATAAAAGAGATCGAAGAAAAACTTCCACATTATATTCGTACTCAGCATTTATATCACATTTTGTCCATTGTTTCTACTTTGCTATTAAAAGCCTCAGGTGAAACTTCTATAGCGCTGGAGATGATTATTAAATTGAATTGAATGGTAATTAATCTTTCCTTTTTGCATTGAAGTGAAATCACGAGTAAATATTATAAGAATTATTATTAAGTGATTAAATATTACTAGCGTCGATGATTTAATGTTATGTTGAGGCCCAACGCACGGTTTCGCTCATCCGTATTCTCAATGCGGAGGCTGCTTCCTGCGAGCAATAAGGGAGGGATTGTCCAACCAAGACCGGTAGTCGATACACGTTTATACATTATTCTTAAATTTGTCTGACAATTGACTAGATGGGCTTAGACATGAGCGTCGGCGGTTAGGGATCTTATTCGAGCGTTAGGATATCAACTCTAAGTAGCAACGTTAACTCTGTATTCCTGGGAGACACCGGACACAACGCGAGTTATTTACGATAGCCGCAAGACAATCGGCCGGTTGCAACGTTTATCCGGTGTTACCGACGTGGTGCCAATAAAATGACGTGGCCGACTTCATTTAATATCCATCCTTTCGAATTAATACACGTGCTTCGTCTTTATTTATAGAAACGCTGAATCACACATTAGTTACGACAGTAAACGCTAAATCGGATGACTAAATTAATTGTCCTCACACACTTAACATTATAATATTTATCATCCTTTCACAGTATTGTTATCTTTTGTGTTTCAGTTAGTGACTCGACTTCGATTATCAACTTATTTTCCCATAGAGTCCACGGTGATAGGTCGAGATAACGGAGTTGCTTCCACTAATTGATTTTATTTGCCGTCTGTTGCGGAAGCGGAGCAATTCGCCACAGGTCGGTTCAATAACACGATACTTCTCGAAGAACTATTCCAACACCATTGGAATGCAGTTTATTTATGTAGCCGACTACATCGGTGTAAAAACTGTCTAATGTTACTGAATGTTCTTGTTTCTTCAAGATACGTGCTCACATGCATTGTTGTGTAAATTTTTATTAATTGTTATATGTGATAAATTTTAATTTGTACATTAGAGTATGTTTGGTGTAAAATTTATGTTATTCGCGGCTTCTTAATAGATTTCGAAAAACCTAAATCCTCTAATAATTTTTACTAAGATGATGTAAGAACGCCTTCTCATCTTGAACAAGCGCGCTTTTAAATCTAGATATAATGGTCACATAATTAAGGATTAGAAAAACATAATAGTCTATACCTTCGTAAATAGTTTATCCACCAAGTAATTTTTAAGTTATTCTACACACTGCGTTAAAAATAACGCACACTAAGAATTTTATATAGGGTTATGAATTTTCAAAAGGCATAAGTAATAATAATGGCATATAGTGATTCATAATACCGAAGGCCTCGAGTCTCGTGGATGAACAGATAATAGGCGGTTGGTGGGTGCAAGAGGGCAGGGCGCAGAATATTATTTATACAACCGCCTCAACCAGACGACCTTGTTACAACTTTTTGACCTTTCTTTTCCTTTTCACAAAGTTGTTTTTGTGCACTAAACAAAAATAACTACTGTCTTTATAATGTTAGTTGATACTTGCTTTAGTATAAAACCTAAAATCCTAGCTGAAGATATTTTTATAGTTACGGCTATGACTTGCAGATGAATGTCGTTGACTCCACTGCCATCTTTACAATGATGCAATGTAAGGCGTCGGTCGTGTGAAGGTATTTGCACGGCGAAATATTATTAACAATAGTTATAGTGAGATTATTATGGCTGGATTAAACGATATGAAAAATAGTAAATTACACTAAGTGTAAAAAGAAAAATAACAAATGTTTATTACATAGCCTTTTGGCTTTTTATTTGAGTACAAGAAGGCTTTTCATGGTCTTTTAAGTGATTTTACAAAAATATATCTCCACTTCTAAACTATCGCTGGCATGATAAAATCTCTCTAAAAATAAGAATAGCGAATAAGAAAATAATTACAAAAACAAATAAAAAACTAAAATAGAGCGAGTGTAGTTCCTCTTAAAAAGATGAACTACATGCATTACGTCAATTCTTTTTTAATAATAAAAGGTATCCAGAATCCACGCTTGTTTATTATAAAATAACTTTTGATTAATGATTGGATTTATTACAAATGAAAAAAAACTTTGAATGAACGTATTTATTAGCAAATAAATAATATCTGTTATTATTACAAAGAAGAGTTTGCACTAGGAAAGTAGCATTTACTTTCGGTAGTTAAAAATTTGAAGTCATACGTAGAAGCTCACGCTTGTATAAAGACGGTGTACGCGCTAGTGTTGCTCCGAACACGGCGCTCGGCGAGTTGTCGGTCATGGCAACTGCAGGTCGTATAGTCGCCTCTATTATAAAGGACTTGCACTCTCTGCCATCGTAATTCATTAGCCGACTCCGTTCGCCTCTTATTATTTATGGCCGCTTAGGTTTTGTCCTGGGATATTTTCAACGTTGCAGCACTCACTTAATGGATATACGAGGAACTCAAGAAAGGAATAATAAGGACATTTGAATAGAGACAGAGCGTCTTAGGTCAAGGTTTTCTTTAATACTTCGTTTCTTTACCAGTATCCTTTATGATTTATTATATGACAGGTTATTTTCTAAGATCAGTACTCATAAAACATTATATTTTATTGTTAAAGTCATATTTTGTATTGTGGAGTGAAATACAAGATACCTATTGGATGTCCGTGGTGATTATGGAAAAAACACATGAATACGCGCCAAATATTTCGACCGTTAGTTTCCGGAAGCCCAACGTTTCGGCTACGGCAGTGGTCGCGGTAACGATGGGGCAAAGTGTGATAGGAATCACCGGGTTACGGAAAGCTGCCAACCAACACTACACCTGGCGACGCTTTAATGGACGGTGAAGGTGGTACGGCTGGACTATCACCTCACCGAACTTGAAGTAAAACAAAGCTACATTATGTGGAGCATATTGGGGTTATCTGAAGCCCGAATTGAGGTGAGGATAGGATGATCCTGAACTCCACACACTTGTTCTACATTCGTGACGGTGATGGACTTTCCTAAATGGTGTCGGTTTTCTGGTCCACAAGACTCCCACTAGCAACGCTGTAGAAGATAACAGCGTATCGACCCGGGTATCTTACCTTGTACTTAAACTGAAAGTGATACAGATATATACACTGATCTAGGCACATTCCGACGATGAATTCGAAGTATTATATGACGATATTACGAGGGTCATACATGGCACTACAACTCAATCTTCTACAACGTTGTTATGAGAGACCAGCTAAAGCGGAATACAAGGCCGCAACAAATCGATAATCAGACAACACGGATTAGGACGTGGGAATCACAGGGAATAGATACTTGTCAACTTCCTTGAAGCGGAGGGGCTCTTGTTAATGAATTCATTTTTCGAGAAAAAGCCCCAAAGACGAACGAGATAGATTTTATCATAGCGGATGAAAGGCATAAATTCAGAGATTTCTTAGTATATATATGGTATAGTACCTATATGGATTCTCTGAATTGCCTTTGAAAAGAGTGGGCCGGCTGATGAACTCTACTCTCCGACTTACGATGCCTCAAATATTATGTGGCTCTGAGCAGTTCCAACTAGAACTCCAAAACCGATTTGATTCGCTGGTAACCTTTGCGAAGTAGACGATAACGTGTTGAAGACGGTGTCTATATTGGGTCTCAGACATTTTCCGCCGACGAAGTCAACAAAGCAGTCCAAACTTTCTTCCGAAGCCAAGTAATGCGTCCTGCCAGTGTTAAAAAACAATACCAAGACGTGGACACTGCCGAAGGGACTAGTCCACAATCATGGTACCTGAAAAACACTGATATTTGTGGAAAAATGTGATAGCGTCCTTAAAGTCGCTCAACGTGCAATGGAACGGGCTATGCTTGGGGTTTCTTTTAAAGATTGGATTAGAAATGAGACTATCCGAGAGAACGAAAGTAACTGAAATAGCTCACAGAACTAGCAAGTTATTGTGGCAGTAGGCTGGTCACCTGTGTTGCAGGGCCGATGGCTGCTGAAGCAGACGTATCTTGAAGTGGATACAGCGTGTTGGCAAACGCAGTGTGGGGGCTCCGGTCCGTTGGACCGACGACTTACGTAAGTATCGTATTTTTAAAAGAGTCTTCTTAATTACTTTTCTTAGTAAAGACAGGTGATAGCGTCACCCTCAATTACTTAAATACTATTTAAAAAGTGTTTAAGAAAAATACTCGTTGTATAAAAAATATTCTTAAAAGATTAACAAAAAAAAAAAGGACAGGTAAAATACATATTTAAAATTTTATTGAAACGAAATCATAATAAATGGACATACCATTTATTTTATAATCAAATATTTCAACTACAAATATTGCTAGCACAATTTGTTTTAATAACTGCCATCATATCGTAACGACGTGTCTTGACTTTAATAACTGGGTACTCGGTAGGATTTATAATTACACATTATGTCATTAAACTCGCACAGCTAATTACTCTTATTTCCGGGTATAGTTATTTATTTTGTTATAAAAGATTTAATTTTTCTTGTACAGGATTTGTAAAATAATTCAACTCAAGGATGTAGTAGGTAAAACAGTTGTTCAGACAGGCTAAGGAGCTTGCTACGAAATAAAAAACGAAGCAGCAGTAAATTAATTGAAACAATTTTAAGGCATAATCACTTTATAAATGTGATGCAAACGTTCACGCTTAATTTACTGAATTGATCACCGTGTCTAGGAGCACCCTCTGACGGAGGTTGGTAACTTCTAGTTTTACTGGATAATGAACTTAATTCATAATGAGCTTACGATAATACAGATAATTTATTGTTCTTATTATAATTTGCGTTCCAATAATACTGAATATAGTGTATCAGAAAACTTAAACTATCCTCTCGTCGACGCAGTTGTAATAACACTGATATTTGTCCTTTATACAATAGACGAAAATACCAATATTAAGAGCTCCTATACATAAATCGAAGAAAGCCTTGTCTTTTTAACCGACTTCAAAAAAGGAGGAGGTTACTCAATTCCACCGTATAATCGTATATATATATATATATTTTTTTTATTTTTTTTTATTTATGTTCGGGGATAATTTCGTCGTTTATGAACCGATTTTGATAATTCTTTTTTTGTTGGAAAGCAGATATCCCAAGGGAAGTACCCTGATAAGGAAAGCAGGATGTGATTATAGGATCCCAGAGAAATCGAAGGAAACCCTCGAAAATCGTAGTGATGACTAGTGCGTTTGTTAATTTTTTTCGTCTACTTACGTTGTATTACTTGTCGATGTAATTGAATTCGGTTTTTTTTCGTTTCAGAGCAAACACAATTATATTATATAAAATATACAAATAAATGGTGGTACAATAACGTTCACTTTCATAAAATAAATAATAATGAATAATGCAACATGACAGCATGCATGTGTCCTTTAATAATGAAAAGGATATTAGTAGATTAACGATAAAATACTTAGGAATCGATTATCATGACGTTTTAAATAATACAGAAATGGCAAAAAGAGGATTTATTAATAAATAAAATATGACTACAAACAGACTTCTTGATTTCTATAAACACATAAAACGGGGCGCGAGAATTTACGTTAAAATTTCTGAGAAGGTCCCGACTCAGTTTTTAATTACTGGCCGTTGATGGGCCTATCCTTGGAGCATTAGTCAAGGTGAATTGTTGTAAACGTCTGCTTCTCAAACGCCATGCACGCTTAAATACGCTTCAATTCTTGAAACGACTCTTTATTTATAATAGCTACAATATACTAAAAATAAACTATATTTGATCTAAATTTATCCCGTGTAATAAGTACTGCCATCGCGTGAATGTCCCTCCGTCATTTACTCGTGTTCGTTTTAAGCATGAGCTGTGTTGGTATTTTCGCTCGATATCATGATTTAACAAGTGCTATTGATATCTATTTATAAAATCTCGTCATGGACATCCGTGGTATAAATAAACTTAAACCAAATTTAATTTTTTAAATAAGTCTGTCTATTCATAACGTTCATTTCTTTTCTTACGTAAAACATAGTTCGCTTTGCAAATAAAAAAAGTTAATTACAGATGTGGCCAGGAGCAATAAACTGGTAAAAAGACGGAGGCTTTGATGCAGAACTAAGTGAACGCAATCCCGAGAGAATCCGGAACCGAGAAGAAATCTAGCAACAATAGTAACATTTTGTTCAATCGTAAACAACGGCGGGAGCTATAAAATAATACAAGGTAAAAACTTGTTCTTTTACATAATTCATTTTCATTTACTTTCTTTGCGATATTGAAAAGATTCAATTTCATTTAAACGTATCGTGAGAGTTACAATTATAATAAAAACATTGAAAGAATTCGCTTACCCGTGGAAGATCAGCGTAGCGGATAACCCTCCAACTCTTCTTTTTCATTAGAGGAAAAATCATAGCATTTACAATTACATGTAGAGTAGAAAAAAAAAACATTGAAATAAAACATTGAATAAATGGAGTAAAAACAAAACGATGAGAAATTACTATTGATATTTAAAGCTATTTGTGAATGGAAAGCAGTAAAGAGTTTATATGCATAGCAATCAGGGTGTTCGAAAACACTGAAGCGAGTTGTGTCAATATTGACTGATTGTGTGTAAATATTGATAACGCAGAACTAGAGAATGGATGCTAAACACTCAACCAAAAAAGGAAAACATTCTTGACATAGGTATTTTTGATTTAAAGTTTGATATTAAGGCGAATACGGTCTTTAGTATATTTAACGTAAGGATTGTTTTAATGTTCATTGTATTCGTGAGAAAGTATCGATTTGCGGCGCAGATGGGCTATTTAGATTAGATTTACGATATTTCAAAATCACGTTCATAACCTTGAACCCACGAGAAACAGAATTCACACTTGGTTATTATACTCGTTTTATCATCGTTTCTTTTTTTTTTAAATAATATTCCTTTTGAACTAATGTTGTTAAAATGTTAACAAACTGTATTAAATTATGCAACTCAATAGAGTTGCGTTTTTTTAAAATTTTCTCAAAAGTTTGCCCGCTACCGTTAATAACGGTTACGAAACTTGTAACTATTTGCTTACAATGTAAATATCAGTATAAATATTAGTATAAAAATTATAATAAATGTATTGTAGTATAATTTTAATATATATAAATCTCGTGTCACAATGTTTGTCCTCAATGGACTCCTAAACCACTTAACCGATTATAATAAAATTCGCACACCATGTGCAGTTCGATCCAACTTAAAAGATAGGCTATATTTTATTTTGATATATTATGTTATTATTATATTTCAGAAAAAAATAAGGTGATACGAAGTTCGCCAGGTCAGCTAGTAATAATATAAAATTAACAGAGGCCAGTAGTAGCAATAATAGAGCCTAGATTAAGAAAACATAGGAATTCTTCATTTTTAATCGACTTCCAACAAAAGAGGAAGTTCTCAATTCGACTGTATTTTTAACCGACTTCCAGAAAAGGAGGAGGTTCTCAATTCGACTGTATTTTTAACCGACTTCCAGAAAAGAAGGAGATTCTCAATTCGACTGTATTTTTAACTGATTTCCAGAAAAGGAGGAGGTTCTTAATTCGACTGTATTTTTAACCGACTTCCAGAAAAGGAGGAGGTTCTTAATTCGACTGTATTTTTAACCGACTTCAAGAAAAGGAGGAGGTTCTCAATTCGACTGGATTTTTAACCGACTTCCAGAAAAGGAGGAGGTTCTCAATTCGACTGTATTTTTAACCGACTTCCAGAAAAGGAGGAGGTTCTCGATTCGACTGTATTTTTAACCGACTTCCAGAAAAGGAGGAGGTTCTCAATTCGACTGTATTTTTAACCGACTTCCAGAAGAGGAAGAGGTTCTCAATTCGACTTTATTTTTAGCCGACTTCCAGAAAGGGAGAAGGTTCTCAATTCGATTGTATTTTTTTAATGTATGTTACCTCAGAACTTTTGACTGGGTGGATCAATATTATGATTATTTTTTTTAATCTAAAGATGGTGCATGTTTTGTGGCCCTATTTAAATTTAATTAAGATATGACAAGTACTTTTCGAGTTAAATCCATTAACGTGTTTTATTTGACTATTTTTTTTGTCAACCTACGTTGTATTTATACCGCATAACTCTTCACTAGGTGTACCGATTTTAATGATTCTTATTTTTATCAAAATCTGATGCTTGTAATGTAGCTCCATTTAAATTTGATACAGATCTGGTGACTATTTTTTGAGTAATCCTTGATAACGCGTATTTAGTCGATTATTTTTTTGTGTACGTACGTTGTATTAGTTCTTGATGTACGTTATGTATGACCGGTTACGATGATTCTTTTTTCAGTTGAAAAGTATTGCGTGTAATGTGGTCCTATTTAAATTAAATTTAGATCTGACAAGCACTTTTTGACTTATATCTAATAATGCGTATTTACTTGACTATTTTACGTCTACCTGCGTTGTATTATTTGTCGATGTAATTGAAGTCGTATTTTTTTTGTTTGCGAGCAAACATAATTATTTCTCTTTACTCTTATTAACTTTTTTAAAATTTTGAATCATTTCTAATTGGTGACAAAAAAATCCATTAGGTTAGGTTATTGTCATGATTTTTTAAATGCGTGACGTTTCTTAGATGTGGTGCCATACTAGTTAAAAAAATTCGATAGATATGAATATTACGAATCAATAGAGTTCTTAATAATATTGTGAAATGAATATACGACATTTTGCTCTGTTATTTCACAATATATATATGTATATAAAAGCTTATTACCGTAGCGCCAATGACCTCTCTTAATTATTACCGCGCGAATCAACGTAATGATGCAATTTGATGATGTAAAAGACAGGTCTTTATCTGTTGAATTATGATGGTATAACGGAAAAAGTGCGATAAGGTAAATTTACACGACTCATGCATTAAGTAAAAAATAATAAACCTAAGAAATAAATATAGTATAGAAAATTCTAATTTTGTTAAAGATGTTTAAAATAAGAGGCTGTCGAAATAGGTTCTGAAGAAAATTATAGGTAGGAGAGCGAAGTGGTCCCTCCGTGACGCACACCACCGCTCACTTCTGACACCTCTCCCAGACGATCCCGCGAGCCTCTGCCAATTATAACGGGAACCTATCCTACCTCGATCACTATAGCGGCTCCGGGGAGTAATTGCTTAAACACATAATCACCTATGTCACGACAGCGCGGGGCGAATCAATATCACAGCGTCTTATCCGCGACGATCAAAACTAATAGCGGGTTGCGCTTCCGAAATCCCAATGTATGTTTTCCATAGGTAGCCCGTGGTAATATCTGCGTTAAAATTAATGAATATACCAAATAAAAATTTCAATCATTTATGATTGCAATCGGTAAGTCAAATCTTGATTGAAAAGCTGCAACCTGAACGTTTAATTTTTTTGAGAAATGGTAGAGATGCTCTATAAATTTATCTATGTACTTTGTTTAGTATGTTTTTATTACAATATAATTTTAAAGAGACTTTTTAAAGTAAGCGTTGATCTGAAAGAGAAAAAGAAACAAACGCAGAGCTGAAAATAGAAGAGTTTCAGCAATCACTCGTTTATATTTATACTTGAGTTATATAAATATTAGAATGGAACAATGTTAACAAACGACCATACCAATCATAAAATATATTTTATTACGCTTTACGCGTGAGTCCTCTGTCATGTAGTTATTATTAGCAAAGTGTCAAGACTAAAGAAAGACGCACAATATTTAGGAATGTCTGATCTAAGTTTACCTACTTTGACTTTATTAAATATTTAATCTTATAAAAGAAGAAAATAAAATATTTAAAATAAAAGATTCTCATTTCCGTACTGTAGTCATGCAACAAAAAAATATAAAAACAAAAGATAAACTAAAACTCACCACGAATAAAAATCTGATGGTCTTATCTTTTATGCTTGATTGACTTTTGTATTCTTGTATCGTTTTTTGGCGTAATGCACGGCGTAATTTAGATTTTTGTAGGAAGTCAAGATACTCAAAATCTTGTAAAGCGATTGTGGTTCCAATATTTGTTTAACTAATGATAATGATTTACTGTTTCATTTAAAAAATAACGATTCATATGAATATCAATTGGCATATAAAAAGTAAGTAGATTCTGTAAAAGTAATCACAATTTACTGACAGCGATAAATACAAATGACATATTAATCGAATAGGATACTGCGCCTCCAAGAATTTACTTTTTTACTTGTTGAATTTGCATATAATTTTAAGTATAGTTAATTTTCGAGGCTATAAGAATATTTACCAGCAACTCTAAACGAAATATACGGTAATCCGTCACTGCCAAGCAAGAGATGAATTTTTAAAAACCAGTTTATAACGTGATATCTGAGACGTGCCAGCAAAGATTTAAACCCATGGCTGTTTGGTAGCGCTGCACGTGTTCTATCTACTGAACCATTAACAAACAAACGGTGTAAACGATTGTTATCGAAGTACCCTCTGATAAAAACAATTTCAAATATGGATCATAATTCAAAGGAAGATCCGCCAAGATCCTTCGATTTATAGGAAGAAGGCCAAGGTGTATTATGAGAGCATAGTGTATGGTGTAGGTGTATTATAGAAACTTCAGAACCACAAATTTAAAAACAATTAATATCATCTAAATCATCATCATAAAATTAAATAATAATGAACACTCATTTTTTCTACGCTTTTACACTTGAAATATTCCTGTCAATTGCCTAATTTTTAGACCGGGAAAATGCAAACATTCAGCTATTTGAGTATTTTTGTACAAGAGAATACTTTACTTTAACCCAAAAGAAACATATATTTTACGAAAACGAAAATATGGATATATGTGATCTATGTAAAGTTTATTTATTATTAAACTGTAAATCTTGTACTGAGATGCATATAGAGAAAGTGTCAGATGATTATTACATACACGTAATCTTGCTGTAATTGTATGATAATGAATATGAAATATTTAAGGTTATTAATGAAGATAACGACAAACGTAATAGAGATAAGTAAAACAATGTAGGTAATTGTTTCAGTGCTTGCGCGAACCGGTTTGGAGTGAGTCTTTGGAATGAGTCGCAAGCAAAAACCATAGAATCTCGGCATACCGGTAACGTTCAGAATAAAACATTACTAAGAACGCCAGCTCAATTAGGAGTTTAATTTAGACACTATAGAATATTAGCCGGTTCTGTATTCCACGTCTCTGAACACTTTGTGAACTTCTTGTCGTCTCTGTCAACTTTGCTGAATATTATCAAGTTTTTGATTATTAAAAATAATTTTACAATTTTTTTTGCTGTTCATTATATTCGCATAAAGGTAATGTTATTATTTATACGTATCAAAATTCTTTGTTATCTCATTTTAATGTCACAAGATGTATTCTCAAGTAAAACAAAGTAACAGGTCCTTGTTAATAAAAGGATTGCTTGTCTTCCCACGTCGTTGGAGATACGATGTATAAAATATGTGCATCTAAGCAACACAATACATTTTAATTTTAATTGAAAGAAATTCAATGGCACAACGAAAGCGTGAATGTTAAAAATAGATTTGAATGGTGGTTTGTTTTGAAATTGCAATTTAGAGTAAAAATGTTTTTTTCACGAAAATTGAGACTGTGGTCGTTCAGATCGAAACTTTCAATGTCATATAAAATTCTCGTGTCAGAATGTTAGTTACGATACTCCTCCGAAATGGCTGGACCGATTTTGGTGAAATTTTGTTTGCATATCGGGTAGGTCTGAGAATTAGCCAAAATCTTTTTTTCATATCCCTAAGTTATAAGAGGGGGAGGGGAGGAGTTTAATAACATAAATGGCAATATAACGTTTGTGGGATCAGCTAGTATTATATAAACATTTAAAGTAAATATATCATCAGCCGATGTTTATGAGTAGAAGATTTTAACTGATAAGTTAATAACATTTTTTAAAAGTATTTATCATCAACTGATTGTAACAATGCTCTTGTACAGTGGTGCATTTTACAAATAAACAAATGCCTCACATTTGACGACCCACTAGGATTTGCTTCTGTGTTGAGGATCCAGAGCACACACACAAACCCTCAGACAATGGCAAAGGTCTGTATAGCCAATAGAAATGTTTGCTATGTACGCTTCAGCTTGTAATATCGTCTTTCTTTCTTTCTTTCTTTCTATTAATATCCCACTGCTGAGCATAGGCCTCTTTCCTCATGTAGGAGAAGGATCAGAGCTTAATCCACCACGCTACTCCAATGCGGGTTAGCGGATATATTCCCTACTGTGAGTAACGATCGCTATCAGGTGTACATGATAACAACCGGGACCGACGGCTTAACGTGTTCTCCAAGGCACGGTGGGGAGACCCACAAGGACTGCACAAGTACCCAGACCACGGCAAACACCTGCATGGCCAATGAAAATATTTATTATGTGTGGGGATCGAACCGGCAACCGCTAGCACAACACCCACAAACTTGTGCTGTGACCGTTGCGCCAACGCGTATAATCTGTGCTTGGATCGAATTCAGGATTACCAGCGCGACAGCCATAAGCTAGTGCTGCCACCTTTGAGCTAAAACGCCGTCCAATAAAGGTCATAGTATATTCAATACATCAATTAGTAGAGAAATTCATAAGATAATAGAGATGCTTACTACAAAGATAATATAATTAATATACAAAGACTTATGTTCCTTTTATTAATGTTGCTAAGTCTACACGTGAGGTTCTCTTGTGGCCAGTATTCAAACGTCGCAGTCATGCACTCGTTCAATTAAACGCTGTCCGAACTTCAGTAACATCTCACGAAAAATAAAACACATTGTTCGGAATTCACTTCTTTTGTTCCTTTTGTAGCTATTAAAGCAATATTGAGATGTTTTTTTATCAAAAATAAAACTGTGAATTTTATTTTATCGCGTTGTATCGTATCGCGGGCAGACGTAACTCATCCGTTGTAAAACAATACGATAGGCATCGGTTGAATGCGATTAAAAAGAGATTTAAAAACGTTCCCGGAGGCATTAAGGCAATTTAACTTTCTTCCAGTTCGTTTTAAGTGCAGTATCTTGTTTTCAATGGTTCAATAGTATCAAAGATACATTATGGCTTCAGATACTATTCAGGACTTATCAGTTATACGTAAGGTATATGCGATAGGCTTTTTTAGAATTTTTCGCTGCCAATAAATAAACTGATTCTTTTTCTTTTAAATAATTATGCTACAAATTTGAAATCTTCGTATGCTTATATAGAATGTTTATACAGTGCGGGGTATGCATGCGACGACCGGGCCGGTGGTCATGCTACGAACAAACAGAGTGGCACCAATTAACGTGGCTCTCAAAGGCACATGCTTAGAGTGAAGCAGTGGCGGCTCCTTTCAAGTCCACTGCAGAGTCTTTACCCTTTTGTTTTTGTATCTGAACTCTAATATTCATTTCTCCACTATATAAGCGGCATATACTATATGAATTAGCGGAAAATATTATTAAATTCACTTTCATGTACATAGTACTTTGTTTTGATGCTTTGAAGAAAAAAAAATTAGTCACTCCATAGATGTGTAATAATTGTGTTTGCTCGCAAACAAAAAAAAAAACCGACTTCAGTTACATGGACAAGTAATACAAAGTAGGTACACGAAAAAATAGTAAAGTATATATGCGTTATCAAAGATTAGTTTCAATTCAAGTCAATTAAATTTAAATACAACCCACACGACAAGTATCGGCTTTTAATGAAAATAAGAGTCATTAAAATCAGTACACCCAGTGAAAAGTTATGCGGTTTAATACAACGTAGGTCGACGAAAAGTACTCAAGTAAATACGCATTATTAGATATAACTCAAAAAGTACTTGTCAGATCTCAATTAAATTTAAATGGGAACATATGACATGCGCCACCTTTTGATTACGAAAAAAAAATCATCGAAATTGGTCCACCCAATCAAAAGCTCCTGAACAAAAAAATGCATAAAAAATACAATCGAATTGTGAATATCCTTTTTTGGGAAGTCGGTTAAAAATAATGTTTACTTTTTTTATTATAGTGATGTAATTATTTTATCAAATATCGTCTAACTACGTACAAAGTATTTTGTGGAGAAGAAAAGCAATGAATTTTATGATTAAAATAAGACTTTCGAAAATATTACAATTTTTTGTTTATTAAAATATTGATAAGTAAAATAAATGATTATGAACTTTTTGGAACATAGGCACTTACTATGTATGGTGCTTAGAACTTGTTGCAGAAAAGATTACATTGTTGTTTTTATGGCGCTTTGGGTACTTTAGACAAAAATTATTCTTGCTTATGTACGTAACCTTTATAATATTTAAATATTTTTAAGTCTTCGAGTAAACTTGCAGGAACCCAGTGTTATCAACGCGAAAGCCTTGTTTATAGTATAATATTTTTAGTTTTTTTTATTCTACATTCAAAAGCTCTCGTTTGCTTAAAATTACGTAGGCTTTTCTAGGTTTTCTTAGTATTTTTTCTTTTTTTCTCTATATATAAGCATGTTTTATGAGCTTTCATAAAAAAATTAAAACTCGTTATATTTTTACCGGACATATGTTGATGTTAATTGTGTAATGTATTATTAATGCAGACACATCTTAAATAAAGTCATAAATTTAAATATAAATCACTAAAGCATGAATCTCGTAAGGTGCGAGATCACCGCCACCTTGATAACTTTTTTTGATCATAAGCGCCGGTCTCCGATAGCTGATAGATCGCTCGCATACAAACTATTTTTATTAAACTGAGTTTAAAAAAGGAAAAGGTTGTCAATTCGACTGTATTTTTTGTTTGTTTCCCCCATATCCTTTACTGGGTGGACCGATTTTGATGATTCATTTTTTCATCGAAAGCTAAATCAAACTGAAAAATTAATTATAATGTTACTAAACATTGTAATAAAGATAAGACCAAAATCTACTTATTTACATTCGAATATTAAGTCTGTGTCGATATATTTGAAATGTCAAAACGATGATGGATTTTAATTTTTTACATAATTGTTTTACCTATTTTTTTTATCTCAAAAGCTTTTGAGATAAAAAAAATAGGTAAGGTCTTTCTTTAGAAAAAATATTTTAATATTTATAATACTTCCTTATCTTCTTTTTTGTTTTAACATATATACTATACATATGCAATATAAACAATTTAAAATTGACTCAAAATAATATTTAACCGATTTATGTAATGTATTTATAGTTTTTATAGGATATGAATTGTATATCCATGAATAGCATTACAGATTTATAACAGTTACAATATAGTTAATATCAATCATACTGGCATTACTAAATCATTCTTTTGTACGTACAGCATAACTTAGCTAATGAGAAAAAAATGTATATCTCTTCGGACAAGAGAATTTGCAATGACCGCAACAAGAACAAATTGAGTGAACGAAACTATAGTGCGGTACGATTTACCGAGATAACTCCCGTGTCGTAGCGAGCGGGTGCGCGGGCGCCGAGCGTCCGCCCGCCGCCGGACGTCCGCGCCCATACCCCACCGCGGCCAGGACGAGCCCGACACATGTTGCATTACCATTACTGACTCACCGCGAAATATTATCGATGGACATGATCTCAGAGACTCAATGTACACTATGTTTGAGGAACCGGCCGTGAGGGCATCGCGACTATTGTTTGTTAGACCCGAGCGCGGGACGCTTCGCTGTTATAAGGGGGGGTTCTGGAGAGCGCGCGTTCAGTGTGCCCGAGTGTCCCGTGTTGCGTGTGCGCACTCCAGCGAGTGATCCCGCTATATTAAGAAGAAATTCAACTGTCTCTATCAACATGCTCTTACTCGCCAGCATTTACCTGCTCTGCGTGACCGCGTTTGGGCCAGTTGCAGGTATGTCTAACTAAGGTGAATTACATAATTCTTTCATAATGAATTGTAATTATTACAATAGTATTTTATTATACGCATTTAACGCATTGATCGATTAATAGGTATTTACTAGTAAGTATAAAAGTACTTGAAATATATACCTTTTATTTACAAGTGGTGGCTACTCAAATGCTGCGACGTGACTCACTCCAAATTTTCTTATAAACTCAGCAACTACGTGTGATTAGGTGACAATTACTTAGTTACTCGGTTGACAAAACTGACTAGGAAAAAAATTGCATTTATTTAATAATTTTACATTGCTTTTTGACAAGCTAGTTAAAAAGAAATAAAAATCTAGTCGATTATATATATTTATACCGAACATAAAATAAATATTTTTAGCTTTAACTACAAATGAAAAACACTATTGTTTTTTTGTGTTTAATAAAATAAAATAAACTAATATTTTATGACTTGTGTATCAGATATATATCATATCTTAGTTAATTTTAAAATAGTTTTCAAAGTCTAGCAATCGTTTTATGTAGCGTAGAACAAGAATATGAAACGTTGTCAAATATCAACATATACCTTAAAAACATAATGGAATTGAAGTTAAAACTTCTACAATGTTTTCATCAATAAAGTACAAAAAAGAGTAACTATAATATAACATCAAATTTCCAATTAAAACTATTACCATATTTCTATGACAAGATATAATTAGTAGGTAGTCGTCGATTTCTAAGAAAATCTAAATACCTAGTTCTTATTAGGATATAATAGAAGAAGGAATGGTTAACGTTTCAAGTTTACGATTCCTTGAGGTTGCTGCTGTGACCCGCGGGTCCTCGACCTTCATTGTTCTGTTTCTATTACAGTACAATAGGCAGTAGGCAGCTTACAAACATCTTTATTTGAAATTGGAATAAAACACGTAGTAACGTTTAAAAATCATTTAAAGCCATATATGTAATTTTGTACCACAATAATGACTATTTTAGAATTCCTAACGAAAAAAGGAAAAAACAAACTAACTTTTACTTAATATTTTGACGTATCTATTTATACTAATAAATGGAGAGCCGGTTTTTTTTGTTCGGTTATACTGCGAAAACTACTGAATCGATCGGATTAATACTTATACCATATGATGCAGCGTATTTCGGAGGAGGTGTTAGTATATGATATGTTGGTGATTACTTTTCGTGTCAAAAAATATGGAGATATAGAGATCGCTAGTATAATATAATTATAAAAAGTAAATTTGAGTGACGAGATTTAATACAATTTTCGTTAGTAGATAGAGTAGATAAGTAAGTTGAGTTAAAGAAATCCACGAATATTTAAACTAAAAAATAGGCGTGTCCGATATTCTGCAAAAAGCGTAAATATGTGAAAATAAATAGTCTTCGCAGTAATTATGATAGAGTCTTGATTATAAGAAATGCTTGAAATGAGCGTCGTAAAACAAGTTATACAAAGCAATTTAGATACTGTTACACTATTAGTGCAGAAATTTTTTTAGTTTTTTTTTGTTGGCGAAAAAAGTTGCTTATCACAGATAATATAAAAATATTTTAATGTAATATCTTTAAAAAAAGTTATAAAAAATTACGCTGGGTAAAAACTATATTTGAATTTTCAAATACAGAGTGCTAATGATCAATAGTAGCAAAGTTATATCTATTAATCAGTAAGATTCAATAAGAAAAAATCTGTTATTATGCGTGCAGCTTCGTGTTGATTCAAGTGCGTCCACTAATATTCACAGGAATGTCATGATACTAGGCGTACTTTACGTTAAACAGGCTTTTTTATTTTTATTCAAAATTAATTTCTAATCTAGTTAGAGATTTCTTATTTTTTTGTGAGAGTTTCTTATTTTCTTATGTTTTAAAAAATTATAAATTTATTTGTTAATATTTTGTATAGCAAAAACACAATAAACAAAAGAAAATTCTGTCTATCAATTATTTAATAATTGTGTTTGCTCGCAAACGAAAAAAAAAACCGACTTCAATTACATCGACAAGTAATACAACGTAGGTAGACGAAAAAATAGTCAAGTAAATAGGCATCAAAGATTACTCCAAAAGTTGTAATCAGATCTCGATGAAATTTAAACGCGATCACATAATAAACACCCGCTTTCGATTAAATTAAAAATCATCAAAATCGGTACGGTACACCCAGATAAAAGTTATACGGATTTTCAAGATTTTCTCTCGATTTCTCTGGGATCCCATAATCAGATCCCAGTTTCTTAGAAAATCCTTTAAAAAAAAGAATTATAAAATCGGTTCATAAACGACGAAGCTATACCCGAACATACATAAAAAAGTATATATATATATAAATACGGTCGAATTGAGTAACCTCCTCCTTTTTTGAAGTCGGTTAAAAAGTAGCTTCTATTTTGTTTAACGTTAGTATATCGACGATTTTTGTTTATCAAGTAATGTTTTATTAGAGTGAAGCGAATCACCTCATCAAGATTACTTTGTAAATAAGTTACTACGATGGTTCTCAAGGCTCGAACAATTTATACAAATCAACATCGTTGTGAGCGATTTTGCTAATGAGGCGTATCCGCGGTATCGGGCAGGTTATCGACATAGAAGCAAAAACCGTGGAACGGAAGTTTTATTGAGAAAAAATAGCGAGGGGTGATGAGGAGTGACGACAGGTGCGGGTTCAACGGCCATCGGATAGTCACCGAGAACAGACACGTACCTTTGCAGTTTCTAAGGAATAAAATAATGTTTTATCTGTGTACGTCTCTGACCAGCTATCGATACCCAGCGAGGCAACTAGCGGTCTTATAAATAATGCGGTAGTGATATTTTTATGACGGCTGGCGACTGTTTTTTACCGCTGTAAGCTGTACCGCGCACTCACTCTGTGTCAATGACATAAAGCTCGTCAGATCTCGTACGATTAGCATTCCATTTCTTGGTATAATTGCAGTCCTCATTATGCAAAAATGCTGTAATGTTAGCTAACATTTAATGTAAGAAAATAGCTTTTATATACAAGCTATTATGGAATACTTCCGGCGCATTAACATATTCTTCAGTTTCTTGTACAATAACTGAAATTTAATTTTGTTAATTTGTAGTTGTATGAAAGGATACCACGAATAGACACATGTTTTTTATTGAGTAGTACTATTCTGCATAATATCTTGTATAAACTATTTAACTATTTCCATAATAAGCTGCTGATGTGAGCGAGTAATGACAATATTGTGACTTATAAATACTAATGTTAACTTATTGTTAATATACTCCAAACTGTGAAAGGTTTACTTTAACAAGAACATCAAATCAATGACAAATATAAAAGTTTAATTACTAAGAAACAATACAATTTTTAATTCCAAAAAAAAAAAATTGTGTTAACAACAATTTTACCATAAGAAAAACGTGTTTTCGTTTTTCTTATGGTAAAATTGAATCATGTTAATTATGCAAGCAATAAATTTAAGAGTATTACGTTCTTGATTCGAACATTTTTTGTTAAGAACATAAAAATCGGATCAACTTTTTATTGGTTTGATGCCGAAAGATTTTAAATTTAATTTATGTTATCCTTAATACTTTTTTGTCCCTAAAATTGTTACTTCGCCGGCAAGAGTCAGTGATTATATTAAATTACGGGATACTAAATTTTTTGTATGAGTTGTATCTATGGTTTCTTAACTAAACATCTCTAAGACTGGTTTTAAGTTTTCAACTACTATTCATCTTTATTTGGATTTAGGATTTAGTGTAGTGTTCGATTTAAGAGGTTTGTCTGGTTGAACAAGTTCAAGCCGGTATCGTGTTTTGACGATTAAAAATAGTCTGGTTGGTGCATTCCAGCACGGGGACGTGCGAGCGGGAGCGCATGGCGTCCTTGGGTTCGTATTCTGCTGGTTTGTTTTCCATTATTTCGGTCCCTTTTTGTGTTTCGATCGTTATCCGACCGCGAACAATTCGATTGATGTTCCCACGAAAGAGATTAATCGAGAAGATTTGATAGAATTTAAATTGCAATTTTTTTTTACAGCGAGCAAAAACTTGCGGTCGCTTGAATCATTACATCGCTTCAAGTGTGTTCGTCAAAGTTCACTAACTGGCATTTTCTCGAAAGCCCGAGAATCATAAGTAATTTAAGAAGAGATTAGTTTGCCTGTAATCAATAAATATCTATATATTTTCCACGGTCTTTTACATTCCACGTTTCCATAAAAATTCACGTTTTAGCCCAAGAGGATGTAAAAAGAAATCGCAACAGTACAGAAGCGTGGTTCTGGCCGTGAAATGGCGACTACCTTGCCCTTGTACAAGGCGGTAACGTAATTTTCTCGGCGAGGGCAAGTTGCTGCGACCGATACGAGAGACTGGTTTGCGTTATGTAATTGTGTAATGCAGTGCACAATCGCGCACATGCGCAGGCGCCGCGAGCGACGGTGCATTATATTCTGCTTACATCCCGGCGCTAACTTATTATCTACACATGTAGTATTTAATTTTGTTAGGAGAATCGTAATGGTGTAACTAAGTATTTTAAATACAACTTTTGAACTAATCATATACGAATACATTTGAAGTTGTAATAGAAGGTTCATAGGAAGTTTTTAGTTTTTGCTTCATCTCTTTCGTTACGCTCTTATCAGACCGGTACTGGTCATCATTTTCCAGTCACACGCTTAACGGTCCGTCTCCATTCTTCCCGGACAGCTGATTTTCGGGAGCACACATGCAATGAAACGTCCACTGCAGCTTTTACTCGGTCCGTCCATCTCATAGGCGATTTACCGCGAGGTCTGGTTCCTTCTACTTTTCCTTGGATGACTTGACGTTCGATACAAACATTGTCACGTCTAGTCACATGACCAAAGAAAGTGAGAATTCGAACCTGTACGATGAAAGATAGACACTGCTTAATGCTGAGTTCTTCTAGAATGGACTTGTTGGTCCGGAATTGATTCAAGGATAATCTCAACAGTCTTCTCCAGCACCAGTCTCGAGAACGTTTATTTTCTTCTTCTCACTTTCTCGCTGGGCCCACGTCTCCGAAGCGTAGAGGAATATGGAGAATACCAGCGCTCTAACTAGCTGAGTCTTAATTTACTTTTAAACTTAGTTTTTTGAATTTTATTTTCCCAGATATACCTATGAAGAATACGTACGTACTCTGTTTTTAATTATTACTTTTAGACGATAACACAAAATATCCAAAAACATAATATATACCTCTTGCATTACACGAATTGAAAATCGTGCAGTAGCGAAGAATAAAATTGCTTTTAAAGCCTATTCAGAATGCTAATATTTTCCATATGTGGAAGGCGTGCTGCGTAACAGTCTATTATTTACACTTATCAATAAACGTGTAAAGCTACGGTTTTGTTTCGCTACAATCATGCATAATATCATGTAAATTCAATACCATACCCGGTGTTACTTTGTTACTTATATAGTGTCCTAAAAAAAAACTTACATCTATAAATTTTTGCAATCTACTGTAAGAAAATATGTTTATATGGTTATGTAGTTTTCTATACGTATAAAATAATTTAATTGACTGACTCATCATCGCCAAGTTAGTTCGCAGAGTTATAGAATAAATTAATTTCAAAAATAAAAGTAGCCCAATTTACTCCTTACTATATCCGCTATCTGCCAGTGAAAGTCCCGTCAAATTCGGCCCAGCCGTTTCAAAGATTAGGCGAAACAAACAGACAGACAGACAGACAAAAAAATGTTTTGTTATATGTACCGTGTATTCCGTGTGTATCCATATACATTTAGTAAAAAGCAGTTATTTTAATATTATAAACAGACACTCCAATTTTATTTATTTGCATAGCTGTACAGACTTAAAATAATGTCATGAAATATTTTTAAAACAAGCGTTAGATTTCAGCGCACTATAAAGAAGGAAAATTGGTAGTAGTCAAACTTTGTAGTATAAAAGCTTGTCGCTAGTGTTGTTTAGATCTAGGTGTATGATTTCAAGATTTTTTCTCCATCTTTTGAAGTTGTGTGGTAAATAATAGTTCTGCGTGTCAGTGTATTTTTAAACTTTACTACTTTTGAGGATATTTTTATAATTAAAGTTATTCTAACTATTGTAATACTAGCAAGTGTATGAATTTTTAGTAGTGACATTTATTTATTTTATTTATTATACTTTATTGCACACACAAAAAAGAAGAAACAGATTTAGAACGATTAGATACAAAAACAAATAATGTATGCAAAGGCGACCTTATTGCTTATAGCGATCTCTTCCAGGCAACCTTTAATAAAAGTAGTATAAGAAAAATATGTCGGTAGTAGTGCGCAATCAACAACGCAAGTTTAGCACATATAATTGAATTAATTTACAATACATTTAAACGGTATATACCTACATAAACATATAAACAGTGGTCAAACGCAAGCCTATCATTGTATAATAAAAAAAAAAACACAACCCGACATTCTCATTTAGCGCAAATTATCTTTTATTTTCTTTGATAATTTTGTTTCTTTTAATTATATTATTTTTTACCATAGAAATTGAAATGTTTTGCATATTACATTGATAAATTATAAGTGTTGTTGAAATTGATCGTTCAATCAATATTTTTTATTGACAAAATAATAAAAAAGGTACATCAACATGAAACTAGTTGCTTATTCGTAAACAATGCTAAAATGTGTTTTTTCCAAAAACTAGAGCTACGGAATAGGATTATCACAAAATATATACCCAGATAAGTATTTAATATTTTTAGATATTTTCGCGAGGAATCGAGACAGTCGTTTTGCTAGGGTTTGTTGATTCATTTTTTACTATGAATTTAATTTATATCAAGTTATTGTCAAGTGCGTTATTATATAAATCTGAATTTATTCTATGCACCTGTTTAATGACCATAAAATTCAAATTGTTACTAATTTAGTTAAAAATATATATTGTACACCATCTCTACCATTTCTTAAATATCACCCTTGGCCACTTTTTTTGTACCTACTTCGGTAAAATTATCCAATGTGTATGTATATATCGGATGTTAATCGATAAATTAATAATTGATTCATTCAAATAATGTCCGGAAAGATCTTGTGTTAAATTAAACACAGCCGGTACAGCCTTATTAGTATTCGTTTACAAACCGTCTCGTGACGGATTCTTGAGTGCTATATAATAATAATTACAACTTCCTTCCATTCATTCAGGAGTATAACACGAATTTTGAGCATAATAAAATGTATGGGCTGTGATTTTGGCCGGAACTTAGGAATCTCGTGTGTATCTAGTGACACCTATTGTTAGTATGTTTTCTTCCTATTATCGCGTTTTAGCAAATTAAAACAAAGTTAAGTAGGTATGCAGTTTCGTATGAAACATATGTCATGTCATGGGTAGTGTATATAAATTTTACGATTTTGCCCTCAAAAACAAATATTTCATACTACGGATTCAGCCTGTAATATCCCACTGCTGGGCATAGATCTCTTTCTCCATGTAGAAGAAGGAGTAGAGCTAATCACCACACTGCTTCACTGCGGGTTGGCGAATATATTCCATACTACGAGTAACGATTGCTATCAGGTATTTCTGATAACAACCGGGACCGATAGCTTAATGTGCTCTCCGAGGCACGGTAGGGAGACCGACAAGGACAGAAATCCAAACCGGAAAGAAATATTTGTGAATTAAAATTTCATTCCGAGCGGGAATCAAAACCAAAAACCGACAGTGTGTAGGCGCCGACACGGCACTCGCACCACTACACCAGAGCGGTTGTTCTATTCATACTATTGTTATTTGTTTCCTTAAAATATCTATCGACAAGAGGGACAATAAAAATTGAGGAGTCATATCCAATTATTATAGTTATGTATAGTTATTGTCGTTTAAGTAAACATATTTGGTAAATCATTCTAAGGGCATCAAATCAAGACTAGCGCATAAAGATACTGGCTGAATCAATTATTTAAAGTAGGGTACTTCTGTGCCTAGTACCTAATACAAAATTTGGTTGGAGTGAGTAGGCTACTGATATAAGTCTGCCACACGATATTGCGATGCGTCATTCGCGAAGTGTTCCTTACATTTGGACATGGGGCCGTTAGAAGCACATCCGGTGTGCACCGGTGGATGAGCAGGCGGATATCTACTACTTGGGTCACTACTCAATCTATATCGATAATATAAAGAAAAAAACTTGATAACAATAATCAGTAAACTATAAAACTACAGAACTGATATAATAGGTAATTATTTTAACATTAGAATTTTACATTATCTAGAAGAAACAAAACCTTTAAAATATCATGTTTTACTAGTTCAAGTGCAACAATAACTATGTCAATTCCTTTCATGAGTATTAAAACTCAACACAGGAGAAAACTTAGTATATTGAAACAACTTTCCATGACTCCCGTGACCATGGTTGCTGTATGTGAATCTGAAACATCGGGCATATAAAAAACTTAATAAATCGCGATAAAATCCGAAAAACTTATTCATTATAATGAATGAAATTCACGTAAACATTTACACAATCACACATACATTTATCTACATCAAAAGAAATATTTAAATAAGAATATGTGTATCTTTTTTTAGGACAATCTCAAATGTTTTGGTAACAAGAATTAAAATTATTAGGCATTTATGGCGTATTAAAAAATGTTCATATAGTATCAAATGACGCATCCTGGTTGTTGGCGAGCGTACGTGTAGGGGATGTCGTGTCGCATCAGTATGCGGCAGACGTCTTCTACAACGTGACCCGACTTTTTATCTCATGTTCTCTTCATATGTCAAAAACTAGTACCAGTATCAATAAAGTAAAATAGCAACATTCGAAGCGTCGTTTGTAATCCGAAGAGATCTAATAAATGGTAAATTGAGGACTATTTTTTAATTTAAAAGTAAATATGAAACAATTTAGATATTTAGTTTAAATAAAAAAGAGATCGAATCTATATCAAGATAAGAATAACAAATTTTAATCACTTGTTATCCAAGGACACTAATCCTATTTGACATTAAATCATGTTTTTGTGTTAAAATTTAACGGAAATTAAACCACGAAACGATTACTTTTTGAAAAAAAAATATTTAATTTTTGATATCAAAAGAGGAAAATACACGAATTATTTATAAACAGTTTTTTGATTTTGTTATTCAAATGTGTATCTCAGCATTCGATGTTGACTTAAGCAACAGTCGGCTTAAAAATATTTAAGTGCAGTATAAGGAACACATTACATCAGAGAACTTGTTGTAAAAAGACAAAAAAATAGCTCGAGAAATGCGCAACATTGCTTATGTATGAGGTTGCATTATGCATGGATTCCGAGGAGACCGAGAAGACGAGACGAGTAAAACCTGGCTGATGCGATAAGCGATTCCATTAACTCTATAATTGACATTTTAAGTAGTCTGTTCTACGAAATGTCAATTAAAAAAAGTTATTTTTATACAATTAAATGAACATTCCTGTTTATATTTCACATTAAATGTGAGTTATTTATTAAAACTTACTCATTTACGGCTTTATCGATACAAAATGGTTTTATTAACCTTATTTTAAGCTATTTAAAAGAAACGGAAGGACCATTAGATATCAATCTTACATCGCTATATAAGCGTCTATTCGTTAGTATTAAGGATAGATTGCTGTTGCCGATGTGCAAATGAGACGGATGCAGATTATCGTCTATGGTTGTCGTTCCATCGACCGGCACAGGAAGCCTTCCATCAACTTTATTTATATCTTCGTGGAAGCCTCTAATCATAATAAACTTGAATGTATTATGCATTAAAAATTAGAAATAGATTTTAATTTTAAGTGACTAATTGCTCAAAATAAAATTTAAGTACATATTTGTTGCACTTTCTCGGTACAAAAATTGTTAATCAAAATATCTCAAATGACAGTTTTGCTGTAGCTTTTTATACTCACTATAAGCTATTTACCGCTACGGTGAGATTTTAAGAAGAACTATTAGGTACAGGAGGAATGGCGTTGTTCTGCTAAATTAAGGGACAATGACTTTGCAATGGTGTAATGACCCCATGAGCTTTCTCGATACCGTCATTCTAATACTTAACACAATAGATATTCTTTATCTGACACAAATAAAATATTGAACAAAAAAGAAGAGGAGAAAAACAAAAGTAAATGCAGTGGTAAAATTTATTCTATTGTAATCTAAGAAATATTGCGTAGGTGCAACAGTCATAGCTCTGGTTTGTAGCTGTTGCGCTGGCGGTTGCGTGTTCGATCCCCGCACATGACAAACATTTGTATTTGCCATACAGATGTTTGCCATGGTCTGAGTGTTTGTGCAGTCCTTATGGGTCCCCGTAGCGTGCCTCGAAGAGCACGTTAAGCCGTCGGTCCCGGTTGTTATCATGTACACCTGATAGCGATCGTTACTTATAGTAGAGAATATATCCACCAACCCGCATTGGAGCAGCGTGGTTCATTAAGCTTCTTCTTGCATTGGGAAAGAGGCCTATGCCCAGCAGTGCGATATTACAGGCTAAAGCGAAAACGTAAAATGTCACTAGATAGGTAATGTTGGAATACTTGTTCGACGAAGAGAAACGTTTACTCGTATGTAGTAGAGTATATTTATTTTAATTCTTTTGGTTTATAAAGAGTTTTAATTTTATTGGGTTATAAAAGCTGCTAAATACATTTCACGCTATGATATTAGGGAAACATTTCGTCATACATACATCATAATATTGTGTACACATATTTATGTTATAACGACAATCATATTGTGGATATTTTATAAACAATTGATATGAGGGAACAGATGCTCAAAATATTTCATACAAAGGCTTTTAAAATGTTGAATATTATTCTTCTGTATATGCATAAATAAATGCAAACATCGACAAAGTTGCTGAATAGTATTTCATCTCTATAATAAATATCAGTTCAAAACATTATATACTGTCTAAGTATAATATTTCTGTAGCAGAAATCGTAATCCCTATTAAATATTGTTCCAGCTCAAAGGATAACCACGATACAACTCGATGGCGTCCAGTACTTTATATCGAGGATGAACCCGTACAGCCCCGAGCTCAACTATTTTCTCGCTTATCAATATTGCAGGTAAGACCACTTTTCATTGCTAACGCCAATACGTATTGTGTATCAAATCGACCATCGAGGTACTTAACAATGACACACCTCCATAGTTTAACTGTAGCCGTATCATATTTCTCTCGCCGCGTTCGTTGGACGTAATAGTTACATCGTGACTCTGAATGCTTATCCGGCTTATCTTTACTCTTCTCCTGCCGTAACGACAGTCGCTTGAGCGTTAACAAGCAGTTCTAGATGCGCCTCGAAGGCTCACGAGTACGACCAGGAAGTGTAGGGACATTTGCATTACTGTTAGTGATTCTGGGAAACTTCGAGAACAATATCAGCGTCGCCACAAACTACTTCCGCGAGCTATTCTCACTATTAAACGTGGACAAAAGGATTGGGGTTTCACTGTGGTACTGTTCAAACAATTATACGAATACTATAATATATATTGCAAGATGATATTAAATGTATTTTATTAAGTAATGCCTTTTGACCTTTATTGTGTATTCCATTACTTTTATTTAGCAGCACTTCATCATTCAATAATTACATGGCAACGTTACACCGACTGGTTCTATCGTCTAATCGAGGTAGCTTTAGAAGTAGATAGACTAGATTGAATAAGTATGTTGGTTTTGACTTCACCAAGAGCACTACCACGTTTAAACGACTAAAAGGTCAGTAACCTTAATGCTCGGTCACGATGTCCTGCTATTGCGACTTTGTCACGACCTATATATTTACGTGAAGTACTAAGTTACTAATTGTCAGAAAATAAATAAACTATGAGTCTTAAACGTCAAAAAAGATTATCTAAAATAGTTGACTTACAACCATCTGTCGAAATTTTTTTTTTACATAACGTAACCGTCTTTGTATGATATAATATATATTTACTATATATATATATATATATATATATATATATATATATATATATATATATATATGTGTGTGTGTGTGTGTGTGTGTATTTTATATATGTAAGTGTTATGTATGTTTATTATTATTATATATTGTCTATTAGAACTTTGTTCGAGTATTCTAATTCGCACCAATCGTTGGTTTACTTTATAACTAGTTTTCTAGTTTTCTAAGTTTCTATTTCGTGTCCTATACCCAAAGGCTGGAAGAGATCGCTCTTTCAGCGTAGTTTAAGTTACTCCTTATTACATCAGTTAAAGTCCCGTCAAAATCGGTCCAGCTGTTTCAGAAATTATCTGGAACAAACAGACAGACAGACTCTTCTTCCGCGTAGAATTTAAGAAAATAAAAAGTTCAGTTCGCAGAGTTACAAAACAGATAAATTTCTAAAATAAAAGTAGCCTAAGTTACTCCCTATTACATCAGCTATTTGTCCAGTTGTTTCAGAGATTAGCTAGAACAAACAGACAGACAGACACAGACCGACAAAAATTGTAAAAAATGTTATTGTGGTATATTTACCGCGTATACATCTATATGCAATTAGTAGATATCATTTATTTTAGTATTACAAACAGATACTCCAGTTTTATTTATTGGTATAGATTAAAAATAAATAAAATAATTCTTAAAACAAATAAATGTTAACTTTCATAAGTTTATATATTATTGTATTTTTAAGAATATAGTTCTAAGTCTAGATATGAATTATTTCTATCGTATAAAAAACAAAGAGATATTTCTAACGTGATAAATCGATTAAGGGCATGAGTACGAGGAGTATGTATTACGTTTAGAAAATTGTGGGATAAATTGGCTTCTAGTTATGATAAGCGCAACGAGAGATGGCGTGACAAAGTGTTATGTGACGTGATCGTCCCTGCACCGTGCCTAATGCACGTTGTATGACATGATGCCATGTATAATTTTGTCCAAAGAAAAATGAGATGATGATAACGGTAAGAAATATTCATACCCGACTTTATTAACGTCATAAAAAATATGACTTTGCCTGCTGTTCTAAAATGGTGTTCCCTTACGAAAATATTTTTGGTGACACAGTAGTTACTTTGCAAATTTTTAACAAGTTTAATAAAAACTGATAAATTACTCCTCGAGCATACAAATGCGGCAGAAGACAATTTCAAGAAATGTTTTAAGGGGACCGGTTCATATTTGAATGTTTATGAGTCTGATACAAAAACTACAATACAGTTATGGTGCTAAAATATGTCGATGTGTCGAAGATACCCCAATGGGAAAAACAATTGCTTCACAATGCTGTATAATTAATTCGAGTCGAGTACAATTTATGACTTTTTAATTCGGCGCGAGCAGTTTTAGCGTGCGTTGAATTTAAGGTATACATTCATTCCCTTGAAATGAAAGCGGCATATTTTATGTAAAGGTAACCTGAATTAATCAATGAAATTATTGTTACAATCATAGTTGAAAAAAAGATTGGTTATAGTCTAGAGATTAGGTAAAATTTTCTCTAACGTAATGTAAATTAAGATACATTTTTTATATTAGGTTTTGCAACATTTACTACTACTGCGAGAAAAAAAAAACACTAAACGTCAGCTACACACATATGTATAAAATAGAGGAAGTGCTAATCAGCATATCGAATCTTTTAAAACGTGATCGTTATAAAAAAAGTTGTAACTAAATACGGGCCGATAAGTGCGGGACTTCGCTGAGGTTTTTATTTTCCTAAGAGTCCTGGGGTGCGTATGGAATGTAGACTGGTCTTGGTGAGACCAAAACGAGTGCTTAGCGGATAAACCGTGGCTCGATAAACTGGCTTCATGATGTAGTTCTATGTAAGCTTATAGCCCTTATAGGATACTATTAGCTGACCGGGCTAAAATAGTATTTACTGATCCGGCAAAGCGAGTTTATGAATGTTTTAGAATCAAGTACTAGACAATTAAGTGCTAGAAGCAATCAGGATCTGGTTTCTCACGGTCAAAGACTTTTTGCTATTTAAGGATATGATAAATTATAAAGTCAACTCAATTAGATTTTCGTATTGACATTCTTTTAATTAAACAATCCAGTCAATAGCTAATAATGATTGAAAAAAAAAATTAAAATATTAATTTTACTTTAAAGATTTTTTGGTGAAATTATTTAATATTATAGTTAAAACTCATTGATAAAAAATTAAAATATTATTGTTTCATTAATACTATTTTTTTACAGGTCGTTAGGATTACAACTAGCGTCATTTGAAACAAAAGAAAAGGCAGATTCAATAACAACTTATCTTACAAATGCAGGTAAGAAAAATTAATTTGTTAATTTTTTTGGAGGGCTCTTTATAATCGATATTAACAATAATAAACAAACGAATAATAAATAAATGATTTTAAATAAAACTGAATTCAATTTTGATTCATAAGAAAAGCTATCACTTTGGATTATTTTTATTCGGAAATTCAGTACGTTCCTATTGAGTTAAGGGATGAGATCCAAATATGAACTTAGTCATTTATTTGTGGTTAGCTCATTGAAATTAGTCAGATTTCTTTCATTCTTTTTTAGAAGAAAGAAGATATCTTTAAGATATCCTATAAATATATCACGGTCAAATGGTTGCTGATCAAAAATTCCAAAGTAAACAAACCTCTGTATTGCAGAGGTTGTAAGTAGTCGATAACTTGAAACCCAGAATATATTATGTACGATTTTATTTTTGTGTTACCCACACATTAGGAATTCTAAACATTTTTGAATATCATATCAAAAATTGACCGCTCCAGCGGGGTTCGAACCCGCGTCTCCGACTGACCGTGTCGGCGCTCTAGCCAATTAAGCTATGGAACGATGTACCCGCTAGAGCGAAATTTTTGATATGATATTCAAAAATGTTCAGAATATATTACTTTTGAATGTAGGGTTCATCTCTAGAGCGATAAATGTTATGTTATAGGTTTAATGAAAGCGATGACCATCACGAACTAAGTCGCGGGTAGTGCTAATAAAATAACATTTTGATTTTAGTGTTATAAGTTTTTGTCTTGAAATTTTTATATTATAATCAAAAATATGTTATAGGATATAACAAGTACGATTTCTGGACATCTGGCAACAACCTCGGTACTGACATGTACTTGTGGATGAGCACGGGGCTACCTTTCAATGCAACATTCAACTACATGAGACGCATGGCAGTGGATGCACCTAGTCAACACGCTGATGATAGCATGGATCCTCTGGACATGCCGCAGGGAAGTACAGCTCCCCAACGCACAGCGAGGCATGGGTACGTAGATAATACAATACATGATGATATTGCAATATAGCTTAAACAATAGCTCATACGCTTTGACAAACCTAGCTTCAGATACTTTTCGTAATCAATACATATAATAAAAATGTAAAGTGTCGCTGTCTGTACATTTAAGATATATGTGAAATATATTATTGGGACCCTTGGGCAAATAGAACCCAAAACAATGATTGTCAGAATTTTTGTCTGTTGGTCTGTGCATGCTAATCTCAGAAACGGCTTATCCGATTTAGATATGATGTGGTTTTTACTAATATATTGTGGCAAGCTTAGCTTACAATTAGTGTTTGTTTCATTTAGTGTTCTTAAAAACAAAATTCGGATAGTATAACATAAGAAATAGTCTGTTTTCCAGAACCGAACACGTGATGACCAACGGCTGTGTATCCCTAAAAGCACCATCGTTCCATTGGGAGCCTCAACACTGTGGAGAGATCAAGGACTTCATTTGCGAACAAACACGCTGTTATTACTACAACTACGGCTCAATTCCCGTCTCCTCGGCGCAGGGGTAATGACAGGTGAGATGCCAACTGTCTCCAGAGGCCCGCTCCCCGATTAGCCGCGCGCTATCTAATTTTTATTATCATCTATGGCACTGCTTTAAATATTTCACCTTTTAAAAACATGTCCATACAACGGCATATAATCTTAAGAGTGTGTAGTAGTGGGTCTGTAGGTTTTAACAACAGCTAAGTGTTAGCTAACATTGTAATTATACGTTTTATTTTTTTAAATAACAATCCAAGCGCGCTGGCCCGCGGGATAAGGCCTCTGCGCCAACCCAACCACCAAACAAGAGCCCTACACCCAGCGGAATCGGCAGTTTTCTTACTATACTAATATAATTGCGTGGTATGTTTATGTTAACATTCTTAAAACTTTTCAAAATTAACAAAATTATTTGGTGGGTGGGTGAAGGGGGCTTTGCTTGGTATCTCTTGTGTATGTAAACATTGTTTAATATTTTTTTTTTTATAAAGTTTGCGAAACTCTAATAGTCGCCTATGACTATGAGGCAATTACTTAGAGTGACTCTCTAATACGAGGGTCGGTTTTTGTTTGGTCTGAACAGAAAACCGCTATCGATGACGACTACGACGACGGCGCACCCGCTCACTTCGTCGTCGCCGCCGCCGCCGCGCTCTGAGCACCTCCCGACCCATTTTACTCTCAATGACCTCATCGGCAAGCTACGACCATCTTCTCTCGACGGTCTCGCGTCTCCTCACCTCAAGACCGGCGCACTGCTAAAATCTCCGCCACAAATTGACTCCCACTACTCGCGAGCGGCCGACGCTCACCCGAAAGAACCCGAGCACGAGCAGAAGGAAGAAACGACCCAGGGACCTTACGAGGCTGACGAGGGTATGGTGGGCGATGATCCTGCAGCATACCTTACACACGAGGCCCGCGATGCTCACGCCGCCGACGACGCGCCCTCCACTGCCGAGCCGGACGCCACCGAGCACTCCGTCCACGCCAGCGGCATGCTGGCCCCCCCCGCCTACTAGCGTCTGACTCGACAGTCAAGATAATATTACGAATCGTGAATGTAAACGTATAGATTTACGCACTACCAAAAGTATTATTTGATATTTCATAGCATTTTGTACGTAAAGATAATGCTTGCTTATGAGGGTGATATCGCTTCGAAAATGTTTATTACTTTAATGTAAATGAGATTTATGTACTGTAGTCTTTTTAGAATATGTTTAAGGACGAGTGGTGGGATTCTTAGGGTATCTTTTGGGCAATAATCTATAGTACTGAAGGTGCTGGCGACTCGTTTTCTACGACTTGCCTACGTCTTCGAATGTTACAACGAGTATTCTTCGAAATGTAGGTACCTAAACTTCGCTCAGGTAGTTATAATTGATTTGTCCGATCTCTGATATGACACATAAATCAACATGAAAATAAGTTATCTTGAGTAAATTTTTGATTTAAACAATCTGGACAAATCATTCGGTATAGTTGTTTAAGATAGTGTTTATATTATGTGACGTACCTAGTTAAGTATTGTAAGTTGAAACTCGAGAATTTAAAGGATAGTGATGTAGTGAAGTTAATAAATTTGATAATAACAAATTAGTCGTATTTATTTTGTCTACCTAAGAAACTAAACATATTTAGTAATTCATGTACAACTTGTAAACTAAATTAAAGAAATTTAAGTATTTTGAATAGACAAATAAATAATTAGATTCGACTTACCTTATACCACCTAGCATTAATAAGAGGATTTCAGCGATAAGCTCTTATCTTAACCTTGTCAAGCCTTTAAACTTGTTTAGGCTTTTTTGCAAAAATAGCACTAGTATTTCAGAAATCTCATCATTTTCCTTTCAATAACCTAGTTTTTTGGCTTTGTTAGGTTTGGTTATACGATGACATTACAATAATACTAAAGATACCAACAACCAACTCAAGGACATTAATTTTATAATTACTAAATATCCTTTATTAAACACAATAAAGAAACGTAAGAAAATATGACACATATACAGAAAGAACTTGGTCGGCAAACAAGCATACGGCTCACCTGATGGTAAGCGATTTTATCGTAGCTTATAGACGCCTGCACCACCAGAAGCATCGCAAGCGCGTTGCCGACCCCATCCCTAATTCCCTCCCATGAGCTCTGGTTACCTTACTCACCAAAAGAAACAACACAAAACTGCTTGAAAGCAGTATTATTTAGCTGTGATTATCTGAGCGTCTTCCGTGCGACAAAGCCAGCCCTGCGGTCACCAACCCGCCTGCCCAGCGTGGTGACTATGGGTAAAACACACGAGTTGTGGAGGCCTGTGTCCAGCAGTGGACTGTATAGGCTGTAATGATGATGATGATGATGATCTGTAAGGTCGAAATACTACTCCAGTCGTGCTACTCCATCTTATGAGCAGGATATTTTTTTGCTGTGCCCTACCTCAGTTTAAACCTTTATCGCTACAGATTATTATCAAGTAAAGCCCTTAAATACTTACCAGCCATTGATGACTCCCTCTACGTTGAGCATGGGCACGATCTTGAAGACGTACTTGGCGCGCAGCGCGGCGGCGGGCGGCGCGGCGGCCAGCAGCGCGGCCAGCGAGCCGTCCATCACCCACGACGCGTTGCTCTCGCCGGGGTGCACGCGCGCCGTCAGGAAGACTATCTCCCTATCCTGTTGTAGTACTCTTTATACGCTTCAGCCTGTAATATCCCACTGCTGGGCACAGGACTCTTTCTCCATGTAGTAGCAGGATCAGAGCTTAATCCATCACGTAGCTCCAATGTGGGTTGGCGGATATATTCCCTACTAGAGTAGAGTAGAGTAACGATCGCTATCAGGTGTACATGATAATATGGATCGACGGCTTAACGTGCTCTCCGAGGCACGGTGGGGAGACCCACAAGGACGAACAACCAGACCGGAAATAAATATTTGTATCAACACAAATATCCACTCCGAGCGGGAATCAACCCGCGACCGTTATCACTTGTTTAGATGCCGCCGACATGGCATATGCATCATTATACCAGAGCGTTTGATATTTTTAAGATTACTCATTATTGTGTCAAAATACATCCCGAGACAGACAAGGAAGTCTTATGAATATCGGCGGATTTATTCGCTACTATGAGTAACGATCACTATCAGGTGTAAATGACAAAATCTTTGGCATCGTTTTAGTACAGAGCACTTAAAAGAATAAATAAAAACGACAAATATGATATATTCCAATCATTTAACCAAAGTAATAGAACCCTTTATTTTCATATAATACACTGAGTATAAAGAACCCTCTAAGTCGCTATGGTGTTCATTACCAGAAAAATCTTTGTAATTATAAAAGGAAGTATCAATTATTATTACTCAATCAAAGAGAATCGAGTTGGTATTTTACTAAAATACATACCACCATAGGGTTAGATGGAGTATCCTCCGCTGAAATTGTTAATAAAGGAACTTCGTTATTATTCAGAGAATAACAGAGCGGTTCAGTCCGAAGATATGTTCCTGGTGGTAGTTGAGTACTCCATTGCCAAATTCTTGTCTGAAACGTAAATAGAAATTATCTTAATTAAGTTTTCTATTCTATAGATACAAGAGTTTGAGTTGATAGAATCAGTTATGTATATTAAAAAAAAGTTCTTGATTGATTTGAAGAAAACCAGTCCCGGGTAGTATAGTAATGTACTAAAATTAAAAAGTTTGTTTGTTGCTATGGCCGCTGTTTAAACATGTTTTAATATCTATAAACGCCGCGCATTGATCGGAACTAGGAATTACTTCTGTATCGAGGGTCCGGAATATACAATACACAAATACAAACGCCCAAACAACTGCAAACATCTGTACGATCTATACAAACGTTTGCCATGAGCGGGGATCGAGCCCTCGACCGCCAGCGCAATAGCCAGCTCTGTTATCGTTGCGCCATTAGTCATTCGTATACTCTGGGCAATATCATTGTAGCTTTTATAAAAGTAACCAGTAATATTTTTTACTAACCATCATCATTGAATATGTAAATGGGAAGTGATATGCGAGGTAGCAGACGTCGTTAGTGTGAGGAAATTCGATGTTAAAAGTGACCGTCAGGTAGCACTTGTTATTCTTCTGGCTGGCGTAGTGGTAGCTGTTGCGATAGTAGCAGATGTCCGAACCCACTCTCACCCATCCTGAAGAATCACAATAGTAGTTGTAAAAGTTAATATGTACGAGATATAGTAGTACATTTCAATTGACGATTATTTTCTTCATGTTTAAATATTAGTAGCATATTTATTTTAATTTTTGCGCTCAAACGCCATCTTTTGGAGATTGTAAACAGGCATAGCGCACTGTGTGGTTCCCGGTTTCGTTAAAGACAGAAGTTATCGAAAGGTCTTCTAAAAATATATTTATATTCGAATTAACAAGCATTATTAGTTCAGATACAGCTCCAAATAATTGAAAAACGGTGGCTCTCCCATTAAAGATAATTTCGATATCAAAATAAATCTAAATTGAAAAAAGTTTCAGAGGATTGTAAATTTTAATCGCTTCAGCCTGTAATATCCCACTACTGGGCATAGGCTTCTTTCCCCATGTAGGAGAAGGATCAGAGCTTAAATCTACCACGCTGCTCCAATGCGGGTTGGCGGATATATTCCCTACTATGAGTAACGATCGCTATCAGGTGTACATGATAACAACCGGGAGCGACGGCTTAACGTGCTCTCCGACCCACAAGGACTGCACAAACACCCAGACCACGACAAACATCTGTATAGCCAATACAAATGTTTGCATGTGCGGGGATCGAACCCGCAACCGCCAACGTAACAGGTACAATCCATGGCTGTGACCGCTGCGCCAACGCGGCGTCAAAATTATCGCGTGTAAATTTTAATAATTGTCTATAATCCAAATGTTACCCGGTCTTCCAAGAACAGCCTCCTTTACAGAATACATAACTGGTTTCATTCCAAAATTAAACTGACTATCCGATTTCTCGCAATTGACTATATTGAAGATGTACGGACGACCCTGTTGCATGTTCCGCACTTCGAAGTAGAACCATTGGTGACGTTTTGTTGAATTCACGTCTGGCATTAGAATCAGCTCGTACTCTCTTGGACCCACCTTATGTACAAAAGTATATTTATTTTATTAAAAATATTTAATGATTTTACTACTATAATTAACGAAACATAATTAATGAATTGTTATTATTTCTAACGGAGTCATATCCACATTCACCTGAATTGCTTTCCTGAGGTTACCAGATTCAAATCTTGATTCAAAGCTTAATCGAGATGAGAAATTGTTAGCCTTTGTTATCTCTTGTTCGTCAGTATTGCTTAGAAACAAATTCTCACTACTCGCATTGGTTGATATCCACCTGAATTTATTTTTAACATGTAATCTCTATAAACCATAACACAGTGTAAAAGAATATAACGAAAACAGGACAAGAATTACCTTTTCTGTGACGAAGCATCAGTAGTTAATCCAGAAGCACACAAAGAGTCCAAATCATACACAACTTCATTCATATAGGACTCTGGATTTATAGCTTTTTCGACACAAGCTAGCAGTTTATTCCTTTAAAAATAAATTAATACAGAAAAAGGTTATAATAAAAAAATCTATGTATTTTTATTCAATTCAGTATCTCTACTGTAGGTTTTATACTTCATCCATACACTGTTCTCCTTTTTTTGAAGTTGGTTGAAAAAGCAAAGAAGTAGTTTATTTTAATAATAATCTAACCTGCAAGCAGTTCGTTCCATTTTATTTAAAGGTTCAAGTTGGTTAGTTCCTTGACCACCTGTCATATCTGGATAAGCCACTTTGATGAAAGGTATTATACTTTTAACTCTTGACGATATTGTCGAATAAACTGATGCAAATGAACTATATTTAGATAAATCTTTGTGAATCTTTAGAGAAGAACAGGAAGTTGATGCTGTTATGAAACAATGATGAATAATTTAAATTATTTATGTATAAAATTGTAATTAAAAATTTGTTACTAAGACTATATAGCATACTTACAAGAAATTTCATGTATTTTATGAAATCCATGTAGGAATGGAAACGTGTTAGAACCTAAAGTGCTGTCATAATCAGTATTCGATAAAACTGTCGTAAGGGAAAACGTGGAAAGTGAAGGTTGATTTCGATTGCTGCTATGTTGAGTTACATATATGTCATCCAGTATAGATCCTCGGGAATTAGAACGACTTTTGACCGCTCTAATTTGCTTATTATAAGAGCCAAATTCTTTAAAATAAATACAATATCTGTAAAAATTAAAGGTTATTTCATCAAATATAAATTATTATTTTTATGTGAAAAAATATACAAACTTTTTTAAGTCTTCTGTGTCTCTCTCATTGGGGTTAAACCATAAAGTACTTTTTATACTTTCTCCATTTTTTATACGAGTCTTATCGGTTTCTTCACTAGATTTAATTTCATTTTCCTCTGTCTCAGTATCAAGATAATCGTCAGCGCCATCTTTATCACTGTCCAGGTCCTCATCATCTAAATCTGAATTTATCGATTTTGAATCAGAATTAGCACCGTCATCTTCATCTTCATGACACGGCCACGTTGTGTTTGTACCTGAAATTTCCATGATTTTCCATTCATATCTCGCACATTAGGGTTTTAAATAAATAACAAACTAATACACTACTTTGTATTATATTCACCTTTTAAAATAGGATTTAAATTAAATGACGCGGGACTGTTAATAGGAACTGGTAGAGCCTGATGCTTGAGGCACAGGGTGATAACGGAGCAGACTCGTGCCAAGAGCCCATCAAATTCTACTTCATCGGGACATTGCGAGCAAAACCTATGCAGTGTTTGTACATGCTTCTTCGTACATAGAGCTCGACGCCCGGCTTCTAGACGATCATCAAGTTTGATTATTTTTTCATTTTAATATCAAAATAAAAAGTCTCTTGATAGTACAATTAGCTTTGATCGAACAATAAAATTAAGTATTATATGTATTTAAATCTTACGTTTAAGTATCAATCTCAATCTTACATATAAGTTTTCATTTTATATATTGATAAAGACACTTAAACTTAAATTGCTTTATATATTTGTACGTACTTATATTGCATAGATGTTGTAATGTTTGTAGAATGTGTGCACATATCTTCAGTCTCATGCGACCCTCGTATCGGTCCCAACGGTCGAACACCCTGAGAAGGACGCTACAAAGGCCTGTCTTCACTATCTGCATGCAGCATACCTCTGTATGAGTTACGAACATGTGAATTTACGACATTACTAGTCACAATCGCAAGCAATTTTTAAAGCTATGCATATAGTGTGTGCCATTAAATCTATCATCGTCATTCAAGTATTCTCATATTCCTAAGTTTTGTTGTAAAGAGGATAACTTAACTGTTTTTACTGAAGTAATCGATTGCGTCCAGACAGAGTCGGAGTCTGGCGGTAGGGATGAAGCCAAGACTGACTAAGACCCTCTCATACGTCGCGACAGCACCGTCGCGTATTAAAATCGAAGTTGTTATAGCTACAAAATATAAGTAAAGTAAATGAAATGCAAATATATAATAATAATAAAAAAAAATACAGTCGAATTGAGAACCTCCTCCTTTTTTGGAAGTCAGTTAAAAAGATATGGAATAGACTAATATTTACCGTTTTTAGCGAGTTGCTTCATAATAACGAGAAGGGGGAAGATTAACTTATTATCGTTGTAATGACCCTTTAAGATAAGATGCATTGTTCTAACGCACCCCAACATCCTTACTTTCATTGCGAATTTTGGATCTGAAATGAAAATTTTAGATTTTAATAATAATACAATTTTAACGTAAACATTTAACAATATTTTATTATATACAATAACAAGACGACCCGCTGAACTTCGTATACCCTACATATACATATTTGTGAAAAATATGGACAAAAGACTTTCTGAATTTTGTAATTTATTTTCTATTATGACAATTTTTTTGACAAAAAATATCAAATGTTTTACAGCTAGGAACATTTTGTATTGGAAATTAAATTTTGGTTTTAGTATTTTCCGTTACTTATTATTTATGTTTCTCACCGTTTAAACCTTCTCTGAACTTCCACTAATATTTGAAGATTAAAATTAGCCAAATCCGTTCAGCAGTTCTCTAGTTTTAGCGAAACTAACGAACAGCAATTGATTTTCATATATATAGAAGATAGATATTGAAATGTATCTACATTTGTTTCACTACTTTATTTGAATAAGTGTAGTGTACCTTCATGTTAATTAGGGAGCAATAAAATACATATTTCTTAGTGGGTAAAATTTATATCTCTGTATCTAATAAAAAATACTTGTATATTAGTTATTATTCGCTTCATTAGGCACAAGATTAATAATACGATATAAATACACTATATAAATGTAAGCATACATTATTCGTTATTGGAATTTCTCACTAAAGTAATCGATCCGGTCTATAAATAGTTTGAGTATTTGATAACTACATGTGATATTTTACTAAATACCGTACAGCCACAGAGATATTTACAAGGTTGTAATTAATACGAGTTTTGTTGATTGTATTTCATGCGTGTAGACAGTTTCATATTTCCTTAAATCGTTTTCGTTCGTGGTTATTTAATAATCTTACCAAATGATTGTTATAATCATTATTGTTTAAAAGGATATAAAAAAAGGTTTTTAAATTGCCCAATTAAGTATTGATGGGCTCATACTATATGCCATAAACACTGTTTAGTATTTAACATTTAAATTTTACGAGGAAATTTATACTGTGATTTAGATAAGTTAAATCGATTTTGTATGCTAATTTGATTTATTTTTTTTCAATTATCAATTATTTTCATATTGTCATCATATCTGTTATTTTGTTCTTGTTTACTCTATGGTACCTATATACAGAAAATGCAAGCAATGCAATATTTATTACTACAGCATTTAATAATAATGTGCGATGGAATGTATACAAGTAACAATGTAAAAAAGAAAGACTAACTTACCTTTAATTTGTCATCGGTAAACTATACATTTATGTCAAAATTGTTGCTAATAACAAATGCTATAAAAATCATCTCATGCCTACGACTTATACCAGAGGCTGTAGCTATAATATTAAAGTAAGAAAGATATTGAGTAATTTTTAATTCTCTTGTATTTTATATACCTTTAGGAGCAAGCGCTGCAATGATCCAGACTAGGTCTTGTAACATCAGTTCTGTGCTCACGTTGCTGTCACGTTTGCTGTGAGTTGCAAGCAGAGCGCGAATTACGACTTGGGTCCCATTCATTGAAATGAAATGTTGCGAACATTGCTGCCTCGCTACGTTATTTGCTGAAAATGAAATATTTACCATTTATTTCCTATGTTCACGTCGTTCTATGAAATAATTTCTTCTTCATCATTGTCGTATTTCTACACGAATATTAAATACACTTAACATGCGGGTTTAAAACGTATTGAATTGAATAACGTATTTAAGGGCTAGAATAGAAATGTTACAGGTAAATCAAGAATCTTTTTTATAAATATAACTGTTTTAATTATAAATAGAGCAAATAATTGTGTTTCTATTTTATTAAAACAGAAATGCATTTTTTTTTATCTTTAAACCATTAATTTTTAGTAATTATTAGCTAGCATTATAAAAATATGTAGAGTGCAGTTTAAAAGGTGATTGTTAGTTTGTTTGTACGAAGCACGAGTGTTAGTCAGCCATATTTGCATAAGCGCCACACCTTGACGTACCCTTTTTAAAAACTGGATCTTTATTCTCTTTGCCTGATTTTTTGTTTTCTTTTTTCTTAGTCCCTTGTGTTTCATTCACTACTAATTATAGTAAAATTTAATCATAAATAAAATGTTATAAAATTGTAATTATTATTTATTAAAAACTTAATAAAATTTTAAAATTGTTTATAATTGTTCTACCTGAACACTTTTTTCCTTTTCCTTGTTTTAAGCATAGTGCCTCTCTTAATATTGATGTTATGTAAGTCGACGTAGCTGTATCCCTAGAGTTCTGTGAAACACATAAATTTCTCTTTATTATATTACTAAACATTGTATGTCTATTTATTACGTGTATAAAAGCTATGCATTTTTAAGGTTTGGATCGTCAACACTGAATTGATAAAAAAATTCATACCTCCAATATTGTAAGTAACATTTGCATAGCTCCTGATTGCTTATTCCAGAGTTTGTCGAGTGTACTTTGACGAATGTGTTTATCTGGAACAATTATTTTTCATCATAAGAACAGTAAAGTATATATAATAGAAGTAACCATGTTAATCTAAAAAATTATATGTAAATTATATCTTCGAAATGCAAAAAGTAATAACTTTGTATAGAAGTGACCTCGGGCGTGTGGAAATAATATGGCTTCCGTAAGAATACTGTTGTGTCAACAACACCCGCCTTCCACTGAAGGCCTACAAGTGGTATTTTAAAGAATTTTATAGTCTGGTTACACGTAAAAACATCCTGTCGTAATTACTACTGTTCTATCTCTATAAATCAAAAATATGGCACACGAATACTTGCGGCGTCCTAATAAATTGCTTCAGCCAAATTGCTATTGTAAACGACGTACTATAACGAAGAGTACTTTCTAAAATATTGTTGTAGGTTACTATAACATTGATGGAGTGGATTTATATTGTTAATATGAAAACTGATTATTAGAATAGAAGTAGTAGAATAAAACTAGATTTACGTACATTTATTTCTTTTTTTTTCGAGCTATAGTATGATGTTTATATTATCTTTTTTCCTTGATAAACGGCTCTAATGCATGAATTTTTTAAAACTAAATGTATTGTTTAAGATTAGAGAAATCATTAAGACGAGCAAAATCTTCCATTTTACAATTTTGCTATAGATGTAAATACTATAATGATATTTCTTCCTTTAACACATAACTTCGATAATTTATGTGATTCTGTTACACTCATTTTCGTGTGTCTGTGATTTCAAAATAACTGTGTTTTTTCAAGTGCACACAGTTATTTACACGATAGTAAAACACATAAAAACGATTTTAAAACGATTGTCTGTCTATCTGTTTTTCTATTAGATTAAACCGGACGGTTTGTTGACGGATTTGACGGGACTTTCACTAGAAGGTAGAGGATACTGTGTTGCGACATTAATATTTAATTGAGAATTATCTGAATTTAACTGAGGTAGGGCACAGCAGGAAATTTCTTGCTCAAAATATGGAGCAGACCGACTGGGGTAGTACCTCGACCTTACAGAAGATCACAGTAAAATAATATTTATTTATCATAGAGTAATTTAATACAGAATTGTAAAGTAAAAATTATAATGCACAATGCAAAGGGCCTTATCGCTCGGTAGCGATTACTTCCAGGCAACCTGAGGGTTACGATTAAGAGAAAAAAGTAATAACTAGGTGGTGTATAGTATTGGTTTCAACCAGTCTTATGTTTCTCTTTGGTGAATAAAAGGCGCGCTTGCGATGATTCTGGCGTTGCAGACGTCCTTAAGCTACAGTAATCGTTTACAATCAGGTTACGGCTTACGCATGTTTGTCGATCAAGTTATATATAAAAAACATATAGGCTACTTTTAATCTTGTAATTCCCATAATATCGGGATTTACACGGAAAATCTACCGGGCGTGAGTACCTACCGCCTAGATATAAATGATCAACCTTTTTTCTATTTAAATAAGAGTACTGTTTTGTTTCTGTGGTGAGAAAGGTAGCTAAAGCTCCCGTAGATAGTTGAGTGTAGAGTCAGCAAAGCGCTTGAAGTGCTGCAAACGTTGCACGTGTCCTTAGCCTACTGGAACCGCTTGCCATTAAATAATTCTACAATGATATACAACTTATTCTCGTAAATATAACACTTATACATTTGTGTCGTATTACGACTACTGAACATGCATTGTATTGCAGTTTTAAATTATTGTCAGAACAAGAGACACAACTATTTATGCAATGTTTGACAGGACTCTGGCAAAGTTGATAATAAACATTTCTCTTAAATATGAATGGGTACCATCTTCGGATACAAATGATACTTATAATTATTTCAAATTTAATCCCTCTGCTTCTTAATCTATCTTTTTTTATCAATAAAAATGAATCACTACAAAATTTGCTAAGCGCAAAAATCGCGTACGATTTGACTAATTTAGCTAAGTTTTTTTTTCTAAGATTATTCTAAGAGTAATAACGTTGAAGGTTCATACGGAATGAAAAATTAAAGAAATTTAAAAATTTCTAAAAATATATCAATTATTCAAAACTCACGCGCTTGATTGTTCGCTAGAATGTACAATGTATATTAGGTTAACTAGTAATAAAAATATGATACCACAATTAGGTAATAATAAATGTTTTAAATTATTAACTAAAAAAGACAATGAGGTATCGGGTCAGAAATGACAACAACAAGAGTCTTAAAATGGCTGGCTCCAATCCAACTCGGCACGCGTCTACCGACGTCACTGCAGTATGGACTGAACCCTGACGTTTAAGAATCGCACAAACGGTTTAAAATTCTTTATAGCTTTGCAGATTTAGTATTTTTAAACCATTTTGAAAGAGAATCAAAAAATTAAAGTTATATACACTTACAATTTCTATGGCCTCGTTGACTTTGATTAAATATTAAAATGAAGACAAAAAAGAAAAAAAGTTAGTTATAACTTGGGCTTCAAAATATATTTTTTGTAACCCAATAATTTTGGAAAAGTTAAGTATATCTTTAACATATCATACTAAAGTTTTATGGTGTAGCCTAAACTGAATTGGAAGTTGATTCGTTAGAGAACGTAATTGATTCCATATAATACCTACAATTACTAGACTTCTGATCAATAAGTACAACAATATTTAATAACTTATAATAAGAGGAGAAAATCATAAAATATATAAAGCTAAAAGCTATATCGTGTGTTTGTGTTTTATTTATTATTTGTTTTACAGAAAATATTAGGTCCCGCCATAGTAACAGTCGTGAAATGACGTCGTACGTACATCCGTTCTAGGCGTGTTATACTCGCCTTTGGTCTATAATTAACGGGTGCTCAAATTAATTTTACAAAATATACAGCACGATTTTCCTTCGATGTGGTTTTATAACAGATGGGAGAGAGAGAAAAACTTTCGTTAAACATACGCAGAGAACGATAAAAACGCGGAAAGAATTTATTTGATATATTATTGATATAAACAGCGATAAATTATTTACGCTTGACGAATTGCTGCCATCGTCCATTTGAGATGATCTCTCAAAACAACTATATCAATTTTACTTGGCGTGTATTGCCAAAGATAATATCATAAACAAATTCTCTCTTTACCATATGGTATTATTTTTATAGTTATTTTAAATAGGATTTAGAATGCATAATTATGTCTGATAGTTTAGGGGTTTAGTCTGTAACATAAACCGAAGACTTTTCAATGGTTTCACTGGCGTTTTGATCCGTATTTGGTTGCTTTGACACATAGCGTAGTATTTTATTGGATAAAATCATAATATACAACATATTATTAAACTGGCAAGCTTCCGTTTAGGCCCATATGTTCAGTTATATGCCCAGTGACACATGGAGTTATACCATAGTCGAAATTATAAGCGAAAAAAATGAAGCTCATTACTGCGTAACTTTAAAATCGACATATTTGAAAAAAAAAGTTGCAAATACATGGGTAAAAAGTCTATAAATAACCGACTTAACTATAAAACTCTAGTGACTGTTTCATTGACACAACACTAACGTACACAAACGTACATTTATAAATAGTAATTATTATCAAGCGCATTGGTGTAGTGGTGCGAGTAGTCGCCTAAAACATCGACAGTTTGCGGGTTCGATTCCCGCTCGGGATGAATATTTGTATTTGTACAAATATTTCTTTCCGGTTTGGATGTCCGTCCTTGTGGGTCTCCCAATCGTGTCCGGAGAGCACGTTAAACCGTCGGTCCCGCTTGTTGTCATAAACATCTGATAGCGATCGTTACTCATTGTAGGGAACATATCCGCCAACCCGCAATGGAGCAGCGTGGTGGACTTCTCCCACATGGAGAAAGAGGTCTATGTCCAACAGTGGGATGTTACAGTCTGATTGCTTATTAATTTTATTATTTTTCTAAAAGCGCTAAGGCAAGGAGGTTATATATTTAGGTCGATTCTGATATCGCAGTTAAGTGCAAGGACACCAGTTTAATAACTAAATATGGATAGCTCCTTTCTGGTCATAACCTTATATTAAATTAGTATATCAAATTATTCCTTAACATAAAATTAAGTACATTTGATTCAGGCTTAATCCTAAAATTTAGCATTCGAACGAAAAAACAATAATAATATATTTGGTAGGTATCACTCACAGGCACTGCTCGGACCACTGTACAAGACCTTGGCTATCACAACGGAGAGAAATGCCAGAGTCTCCCCTGCAATATTATAAAGCTGGACTTTTCTTTAAGCGTGATGGAACACTGATATGTCTGCCAAACAGCTGTGATGTTGTTAAATTACGATGGTCTAGGCAAAAATATTATTTATAAATATCATATATATTTCAGCAGCTATATTGTTTGTAAATAAGTAATTACTGCACTAATTGCATGTCAACGAAAATTTCATGTAAATATTCGACATTTGTGTTAATTTAAATCGATTGAATTGAATAAAATGTACTAGCTGACTCGATAGACGTAGTTTTGTCTTACGAACCGTCAAATACATGCAGTTAAAATTATGGTTACGTTTTCTGTTTTTCTAATTTTTCCAAAATTATCTTAATTTTTTAATCTGTTCTCAAAATGTTCTATTAGAAACAGTTAAAAATAGTCTTAGCTAAATTTTTTATTTATATTGAAGAAGAACATTATGACTAGTTGTCAAATGATTGAAATAATGACTTTTATTTGTTTCTTTCCTATTGTGATAATTATTAAGAGTCATGCAAGCTTCGGATCGTCATGTTCGCCTAAACTAATGTCAAGGCACCTCTTAATCTATGTTGGTGTCATATAAATAGAACGTTGAAGCGAAACCAGACTGAGCTTACGACGCGTATCGTAAATAAAGCGACGACGATTAAGCGAAAGAATTAATTACAACAAAATTCTTAGTTTTACTTTTTCCTTCATTTCTAATGATATTTCATTTTTAAGTTTTTTTTTTGTATAATTACTAATTGTAAATTAAATGAGTATTATATACATAAGTGTTACGAAAGACATTATTTGTAAGAAATCGCTTTCAGTTCTGTGGCAGTCATTGAACATGTATTTTGATTATTGTAAAATGTTGTATTTCTGTTAAAATACTTAACGCAATTAAAGCACTTAAAATTTAAATTTTCTCGAAGATGTAATTAAATTTAATTAAAAAGAACAACTTTATTTCATAGTATTAAAATGTGAATTTGTTTCGAGCTTAAGCTTTACCTGTTTCACCTTAAAAATAGTGATTGACAGCGTGAAAGAGAGCCAAGATTGTGAGTTATTGGCGTTGGAGTATTTAAAATTCAATTTCACTTGTACTATAATGAGTATCGAGATAAATTACGTGTGTATTAAGAATTACATACTCTCTTCTGTTTTCAATAAGACAAGCTCCAACGCGAGCTTGCTTTAAGCAATGTCTTAAAGAGCGTTATACGTCGCTCAATAAGTTAAAACTATTGTGATTTGTAATTTACTTTAATATAAGTGCGTGTGTATGTGTGTGTGTATATGTGTGTGTGTATATGTGTATCATATATTAAATACTAAAATATTTATTTATTTATATATAAAAGTATTTTAAGTTTATGTAAGTCTATCATCGTAGTTTGATATGCCACTTATTGTTATTTTTAATTTCAATTTCGTTCAACGTTATTTATTGTTGATTTTTTTCTTAACTTCTTAATGCAGACCTCTAACCGCTGCTACTGTATCGCTTACTATGCCCAAAGGTTATCTTGAAGAAATCACTTTTTACCGATCGCCTTTGTACATCTTGTATTGTACCTTTTTTATATGTGTCTGTATTTCGATGTACATTAAGAATCTAAATGAATGTTTGCCTGTATATATGCATTTGATTATGTCATGATCTTCAGCAGCGTTGTGCATGAGCCTACACAGGTTTCTGAGTTGGTATGACCAAAAAAAAAAGCGTAGGAATGCGCGCAGCTAATAAATAAATAATATATATATTAATTACAAGACCACTAGTCAACCTATTACATTACATTACAGTTACAAAACCATTAGTCAAAGGATTTTTAATGACATTGTAAAATTGCATGTAAAGGTAAACGGTAATAAAATGATACTTGACATTAGCCTCGATTAAATTGTATTAGGCTTGGAGGTTGGCAACACCTGGCACACTCAGAACTTATTGTAATGTGGGTGTAATGAGGGATTTCCGATAAGGCATATTAATGGTAACACTTGGCGAGGGCGCGGACGGTAGTGCCCGTAGTATCGCTGTTGGACACGCGATACCGCTGCAGTGACACTTCCTTGGATACTGTTGTGGATAGTAATCGCTTTCAAATTTATACAACGCGATTATACTAACTGCAAACGTCTGGAAATATATAAATGCGCTTTAAAAAAATCACTTGCTTTAGGATCTTTATTTCAATCTTGGCGTTATGTAGACGATTAAATTGTTTGAATTATATAATAAAAATTATAAAATATAACATCAAGGTAATATGTAGAACATTTAAGCGTTTAATAAAAAATGTTTACATAAAAAATAAACGTAGTTCATTGGTACTCGCTTTATTTGAGAAGAATTGGATATATATGTTGTATCTTCTTTTAAATATACATTATTCTAAGCGGATTAGGTAGTTACGAATATAAAATTGGATAAACCTTCATAAAATTTTTAATATTTGCAAATATATAATTAGTATTGCAAATTACTTTGTTTAAATGGAATTCATTACGAATTTGTAAACGGCCATTTACCGTTTCTCTCCTCTTTAAAATCTCTCTTGAATTTAATAAAATCATAGTTAGTCCTCGTTCATTGCGCTTACAATTTTCTCAGTTGAGAGGGACTGGCATATCCGGGCTACCTTTCGTGCCACCCTCACCAGGTGTTACCGTTCCATACAAAATCGGAAATTCCTTATTATTATTTGTTTTATGAAGCAGTTCTTGGGTGTTCAAAAACGTAATCGGAAATATATAGACGTTTTAATTTAAATAAACTTTTTTAGGACTTTTATTCTACAAAACATTTTTCGATAAATATTCATCTACATATATCTCACCTCTGGTGCAATGGTACGTGTGCCGTATTGGGGGCGTCTAAACGCTGACGGTCTCGGGTTCGATTCCCGCTCGTAGTGGATATTTGGGTTTATACAAATATTTATTTCCGATCTGGTTGTTAGTTCTTGTGGGTCTCCCCATGGTGCCTTGGAAAACACGTTAAGCTGTCGGTCCCAGTTCTTATCATGTACACCAGATACCGATCGTTAGTCATAGTAGGGAATGTATCCGCCAACTCGCTTTGGAGCAGCATGGTGGATTAAGCTTTGATCCTTGTCCTACATGGGGAAAGAAGCCTAGCAGCGAGATATTACAAGCCGAAGCGTAATATTACTACCTAACAATACATTCCAATAAAATGAGAATAATTAAATAATGTATTTCTATGTTTTTTGTTATAAATTATGAAAAATTATTGCAGTGTAAGCATTCCTTAGAATTTCGATTATAAAATCCCTATTAGTTATTTCAGCTGCGCTGTGCCAGTTACCAAGTAACACTATAATTATGCTATAGTAATAATACCGTAATCGAGTCAAACAATAGTTAAGAACTGTAGATAGAGATATTCGGTTAAACAAAAAATAATTCAGAGTGTTTTTCAACTCATTCAAACTTATAAACTGTTGTTCATCACGCGAAAACCTGTACTGAGTTAGGTAGACCAACTTTATTATTCGTTTTGATAACGACTATGAGGATTGTTATGCTTTACGTGGAAAAGATATTACAAATATTGGTTGACTGATGAGTCATAGCTATTACACTTAAAATGTAGATAATAATCACATTTATCTATTTCAATATAATTTGAGATTATAAAGAAAATCAAGTATTCCGTAAACAAGTTATTGTAGCTATTGTGTTTATTAGAATAATTAGGTAATAATGTGTAATTTGCAAATAGAAAAAAATATTATAATGTCGTATTGTCTTTTTGTCCTCGTCTATAGTAAAGGTCATTCTTTATTTCATCTTGATTGGTCCTGATTGATTATTATTATTATTAGCTTATAGTCTATTTACTTGTGGATAATATATATAAAAATGTTTACTCACCCTTTATACCACACAGAAGTAAACTGACTGTAATAATTTATTTTAATGAATGAATATATACTATTAATATTTTGTTTCCATGAATATCGCTCATTTAAACTATCACCAGCATTTTGTTTCTCAGTGAAAGAAAAAGGCAAACGGCATGTCGAACTGCGTGCCAAGAAGAAACAATAATTATATAGTCAGTCATACGTCGCGTTTTAGGTGGTAAATATTAGGTAATAATTATGTCACTACACTAAAATACAATTTTTTTTCTTTCGTCTAGAGTTAGACTATTAGTTCTTTATATGGCATTTTCTTACGTCCTTTTAAAGGCCATGGACTCTGAAGGTCCATAAAAGGTAGCCTATGTTAGACATTAGACGAACATAGACGGTTGAAGCATTAAAAAAAATAAAGCACAGGCCTAAACACAATTATTAGTGAATTGACGATTATTAGCGTTCTTTATCTTTCATAATTTTTCACATTAAATTGGAGAGTAGAGTACTAACTCTAGTCGTGAAAGATCAGAAAATGTAAATTAATATTAGCACAAGATATCATTAGGAATTGTAATAATGTTTACATTTTAATGTTTTTTTTTTTCTTTAATAATTATGTAAGCCTATCATATCGTAGTTTTTATCTATTTATTATTGATTTTTCCTCCTTAATTTGTACGCACTTCTAACCGCTGCTACTGTATCGTGTCCAGTACCCAAAGGTTATCTGGAAGAAATCGCTATTTAGCGATACGATCGCCTTTGTACATCTTGTATTCTATCTTTCTTTATATGTGTCTGTATTTTGGTGTACATTAAGAATAAATAAATAAATAAATAAATGTTAACTATTTCAAATAGTCGTGCGTGTTTGAAGAATATACTCATTTAAGTAATAATGAAAATACGTATTTATGGGGATGTTTCAGTTTCTAAATTTAACAGGTACACGTCCGTTCTCTAAAATTATGCAAAAGATAAAATGTAAAACGTCCCTAGCCATGGCACCCGGATAATGTTTTGAAACTATCTAGTATATTTAATGTTTAATGTTTTTGCTGCCATCTTGTGAGTTGTAGACAATTGAGGTGGGGTACAGCAGGAAATATTTATATAAGTTCGACTCGAGAAGTATATTAAACTTACCGAAGAACACAGCCAAATATTACTAATCACAAACAGTGTCGTATCTAGTGTTTAGTATAATAGCTCTCGATATATCTCGGGGAAGATCTAGTGCAGTATCAGGAATAAGTTATTGAAGTATCTGGTGTTACTGGCGCTCTAAGGCTACTGTAACCGCTAGCCATTAAGCGAAGCGAGCGCTTACTTGCTGCCCTAGTGGTATAAAAAAATCTCATGCTTAGATTAATAAAAAAATATTTATGCTCAATGTAATATATAAAATTCTCGTGTCGCGGTGTTTGTAGTTAAACTCCTCCGAAACGGCTTGACCGATTCTCATGAAATTTTGTGTGCATATTGGGTAGGTCTGAGAACCGAACAACATCTATTTTTCATACCCCGAAGTTATAAGGGGGGGGGGGGATTAAGGGGGGCTAATAACATATATTGCAAAACAACGTTTGCAGGGTCAGCTAGTTATATTATTAAATAAGTCGTTTAACGATGAAGTAGATGTATTAAGTGCTTTTTTTGATACAAATTTCAGTTATTATTTGCACATTATTCATATTATGGTCTTATGTGTAGCCAATGACGACAGTCGTATAAATAACGCGTTATTGTAGTTACGTATCGCAGCTTTCGATTGGGCTTTACGAGATAATTATTGCATTGAAGGTAGTGAGTAGTAGTTTTATGTTTAAATCGAAACAACTGAACAAACAACATTTTATTGTCTCTCTGTTTGTCTTTTATAACTTCTCTTAAATACAAATATTATCTACTATCTTATACATCTAATATAGGTAGGTGATAATTTTAATATCCAAGTTTATAGCCGAGAATCAACAATTGAACTATGTTAACACATATTAAATCTATTTCTTATCTATAGTAAAAATGTTTATATATTAATATTAATAGTTCTGTATCAGTATCGCTGTCTGATCATTAAAGTATTTGAGTCAAAAATTTTGGCTGATTATTATTTTAATAAGTCACCTGTACTAAAAAGTATTTTAACGGTTTTTTTTAATAATCAATATGTACGAATGAATAACGTCGGATATTTGTCGATTGTAAAGTCAAGAGTCTAGACTTTGTATTTTTGTCTCTGATGCTACAACAAGGTCATGAAATTTTGATTACTCTCATTAATGTTGTTCTAGACGCAACCACATAAACTATATACATAGAAAAATATATAAATGGTCGATTTACTACACACACACACACACACACACACACACACACACACACACACACACACACACACACACACACACACACACACACACACACACACACACACACACACATATATATATATATATATATATATAAAATACAGCAGTAAATTTTTATAGTTTCTAAATATACATATGTAAAACAATGCATTTTATAATGTCTACGTAACACAAAGCAATTTCTTATTGTTTGCGGTGTTGTTATTAAAATACTTTATAAGGTGTTTGATATTTATACGGTTGAGGTACAACAAAGAACACCGAAACCCTTTTGGTATACATTATTCGAGTAATGGCATGTTTTATTTAGACTTTATTGTTTTACATTCAGTTTGTTTACAAAAGTTTACGAATATAAATTTAATTTATTTCTCAACGCTTTTATTTAAAAATGCAAGATTTTTATATCACAATAGCTGTTACCGTGACTTCGTTTCACTGTCGAATATCAATTAGCTTCCTTGTTGTAACAATGTTGAACTCAATTGGTAAATAATATAATCAATGCGAGAGATATTCCTTATTTTAATATTGATATTCAAACGGTTAATTTCTTACATGCTATTTAAATTTTAGCATCCATCTTTCGCTTTAAAACGTAACTTTGTCATTTAGATAGCATGACATTCAATGGCAACCTACCAGCTACCACTGAGCAGCATAGTAATTATTTCTTTTTTTGTATTCGATGCAAAATCTTAAAGGATTTTTCTTTAAAACGTAAATCTAGTTTGCTTTGCTGTCCGCAATGACTAGCTTATGATTATAGCCAATATGGAAAAGTAATGCTCAGTTATAACATACAAAAAGTAGATGTGCCTGTAACTTCGTTCGCGCAGAATATTATAAATATCTCAGGTTCTAAGCAGCGTATTAAGATGAAATATTCATTAGTTTTTAAGTTAGACCTCCAGCATTACAACTGCGAAAGCTGCATTATACAGACAGACTGACAGAAAAATATAATGATATTTTCAAAACATAATATTCTTGGTTTCTAGTAAGTAGGTCTACGCAGATTCTTCATACATTTTAATTTCAAATATCTTCTATGTACAGACATATATCACTTACAGTTTTTTCTACGTAATACCATTGATAAATATGTTATAATGTGTAATCAATTAATATAGTTTTTTACTTTTTTAAGTCACTTATCATAAACGAGAAGTTATAACTGCATAAACTATAGGTAAGAGGACATTGATGTATAAAAAACCCTAAGAGGAGCAAAAAATCGATATGACTTCGTATAATTAAAAAACAAGTTAGTAAAGTAATGAAGTGTTTCTAAAACAAAGACATGCCACTTGGCCGCGATTTCGATACTCTTTGGAAACAGATGTTATAAAAATCAGTTTTTAATAATTGTTGATTGTATTGTGTAATAAAATTACACATTTTCATACATAGGTGAATTGAGAACTTAGAGATTTTTGAAGAGAACCTTTTGAAGTCGGTCGAATTAGTGAGTGCTGATAATAAATATTTTATATTAATTTAAAAAGCATTGTGTGAGAGCTTTTTTACGAGGTTGCGTGCTCACCATGAGAGGACAGGCGAGAGTTGATTCGTGCGGTGATGGCGCGCGCCACCTCGGCGGAGTCGGGCGCGCGCTGCTGGTACAGCCGGAGCCGCTCGAACAGGCACTCGGCCGCCGCATCATCAGCCATGCGGTACGCTGCACAGCAGTTCACGTGTTAAGCCTTACTTTACTTATTACTTCTAATAGTAAAAGATTCATTTTACACATTATGCAAGGCTTTTAAATATTTTTAAGCCCAAATGAAACGAATATTTAAACAATAAACTATTTTTTTTTTGGTTTTATTACTGTATCTCTACATATTTTAGGATTATTTTATTTAAAATCAAATAAGCAACTAACTCTAATTGAAATGTTTTAAGCTGAATTGTTTTGAAACTTATGACTGTAAGTTATATTATTCGTAAAAGGTAGTTATGTCAATAATGTGCGGCGGGTAGCTAATGACAAGTATTTGTAGTGTACATTTATATGTAATTGAAACAGCCGAATGAAATATACTAAAGTCGTTAAACAAGAAATTAACATTGTCATGAATGTAGGCCAAAACACACAAACAGTTAGTGTGGACGCTAGTTCTATGTGCGAATATCATGATTTTTTTTGTCTAAATTGATTCACGAAACGACCGTGGACGTACGTGCGTGTGTGCGTTGCTTTGTGTTGTCCTTCTCGATGATTGATTGTGACTGATTGTAAATAAATATAGTGCAGTATAATAGTCGTATACACTCGAGCTCAGCGCCCCGCGGCGGCCGTCGGCCGACTACTTGCAACGAGCTGAAAAGCGCTCGGTGCGGGGGCGGGCACTACGTCAGATAAAATCTATTCTCCCGCCTCGGTTATGCTCGGGGTTGTTAATTGCTCATTTTTGTTAAAAAAGGGCTCATATTTGAACACTTACGTGACCTCTATTGTTGCATATTAGTATGCATTATGTTCAAATAGTTTTAAGTATATGTGTATTAAAAAAAAATATGTTATATGTATAAGTTATATTTTAAGGTCACAAAGACAAGTTAAAATAATTGTAACTTGTAATAGGCTACTGAGCTTATATGCCATACGAATAAAAATAAAATAATTTTATTGGTATGGTTTTAAAAGCATTAAACATCATGCATCTAACGTTTTGTATTTCTAGAGTAATCCTATAGAAAAGAGTAACTATTTTGTTCAAAAATATTTTTGGAGTTTACTCCTTAAGAATCGATTTTCTTATAAGGAGATGTATGAAAAATATGAGGAGTAAAATCTACTGAATGAATGACCTCGTTACGTTTCTCGTAACGCCACGACGTTTTCTAATAATGCCATCTTAGATGATAGATGATACCAGATAGATGGCGTTATTTGATTCGTTTATTTACTTTTTGATATGGTATTAATCGATTTTGAAACTAGCCTTTGAGTTAGCCTTTTTTGTGCCTATTTAGACAGTCGATCTGAAGGAGTAAACTCCAGTCATGCGTCGGAGCTGACACACGCACTTTATTTTACGAACTTTTTGTTTTTAAATAATAAACTATATCCGGATATAATAATATAATAAACTATATAAAACTATACAAGGAAAAAAGTAAAATTAAAATGTTTGTGGATTTTTTAAAAATTATATAATATTAAATAAATGAGATCTCGTGGTCCGATACCGCCGATTTCTAGTGAATCTTTCTGTGTCCGGCAGCTAAAAGACACCGTTGAGTAATTAAAGCAATTAAAATAAATAGTCTACATCATAATAAAGACTTCAATAAATAAAAGTTGTTTATATATGTAGTAATCTTTAATGTATGTTTTACAGCGCATAAGTATTTATATTTAAGAAATATTACAAAAACTTACGTTTTTTCTTTGTTTTTTTGATTTCTTGTGCCTGCACTGATGAATCCACTGTTGTCACTAAATCCTTAACATATTGAAAACAATTACTATATTTTACAATGAGCTTTATACCCCCTACAATTTAAATATTATATGAAACTATGAAGTGATATATATCACCGACAATATTGTATTCACAAATTTTCTCATTACTTAACTTTGTTGCTTTACTTTGATTTATGAAAGCTATTTATTGTGTATTCGGTATTTTTATAATATCAACAACTGTACCTACCTGACATTTCTCATTCATTATAGAAAAATATAGTTTGTTATGTTATTAATCATAATATGCATTTGATTGTATTCCAGGTAATTTTATCAAATATGTAGTTGATATTTGTAATCTGTATTTTAAATGTCATTGCAAATTACTGAAGTCCAGTTTTTTTAATTATAATTGTATAAGGCCAGTGTTACTTAATTTAGTTTGAATATACATGCTATTTGATATTTATAACTTTCTATTTATTTATTTTTAGATATTATGATGTCGTAAAATATATAAATTATTTTTTAACAGAACCCCTCACTTCATAAAAATACGAAATATTCGAATCTATCGAAAATATTCATCGGTGTAATTAACGCTTTAAGTTAAATCTTATGGTTTTGTTTAAGCTATAAATATTTTAAGTTACAAATAACTTTTCGTTAAATTTTAATTAAAGTTTATGGTATATTATGATCATTATACTTTTTAATTAAAATGTAAAAAATAACACTACAGTATTACACTCGTTAATTTTTAAGATTTTTTATTTATTTAATAGTGTCTTGTTCTACATTTACGTCCAGACTGTGGTAACAATTTAAATGGACTTATAATTGAACTGTTCCTGAACTGGTTTAATGTAGTGGAAATGTCATGAGTAAGGCTCGTCGGCGTGGACTGGTAGCAAATGTCAGTCGGTGATCTCTATCTAACGAGATCTAGAGCAGCCTTGCGAGCAATAGGATGACAAGGAATTTGCTTTATTGCGGATACATCGTAGACTTATTAAGTAACAACTGCATACTATTAAACCTAATAATTATATTAACATAAATGAATATATTTTTTATTATATTTAAATATACTTATATATAATTATATTTAGCTTTTATGTCGTTATGGAAGTCTTAGTTCTCTACTCTGATACATTCTATACAAAGATCATGTGAGTGAAGCATTGTTTTGATAACATGGTGTATCACTATAATTTATTATCATATGATTGTAATAAATAACATAGAAGAATTTTGTTTTTGTTTACCAGATGTATTTTGAAAACAATACTATTGCACATCTGAGAATATAGTTAAGTTTATATTAGGTAGTTAAGTAGGTGTCGGTAGTACAGTTTGTTTGTCAAAATGTATTACTATAAAGAAATTTTTATTTTTACTCTGTGGTTCAGTGGAGTGATATCAATACCGATACCGTTTACTTCTGCAATGGACCTTACAAATTATAAAAAGGTTTCTTTTTTTGTTTGTCATTTAATACTACTAAAACTATATGCCAATTCTTTATCAACTGTTTGTACACTTCTCTACCGGTTTTCCTTTTCTACGCTATGTCCTACAGACATGATGATACAGATGTTTGCCGTGGTCTGGGTGTTTGTGCAGTCCTTGTGGGTATCGCCACCGTACCTCGGAGAGCACGTTAAGTTGTCGGTCCCGGTTGTTATCATGTACACCTGATAGCGATCGTTACTCATAGTAAGAAATATATATCCACCAACCCGTATTAGAGCAGCGTGGTGTATTAAGCTCTGATCCTTTTCCTACATGGGGAAAGAAGCATATGGCCAGCAGTGGGATATTACAGGCTTAAGCGAATATACAGTAAAACCTTAAAATTAAAAAAAAAAAAAAAGAATTCACTGGATAGTAGAATCGAAAAGCAGTAGGTGTTCTGGAAGATATTTAGACATGACAGATTGTTTGGCCGTCAATATTTTGAAGTATAGATATTAAACATTACCTACAGATTCGTTATTCTGTAGCTCGTTTTTGATATAACTATGTATGCATTATTTTTATTCATTACTAGCGGACCCGCCCGGAAAACAGCTACCAAATTTGATAGCTTTCCGATAGCAGCGCCACCTACCGAGTCCAATTGAGATAAAAACTACCATAATTATCGTCCAACTCTGACAAAATTACAGATGCTTACAAAATTTGATAAAAATTGGTTAGTAGTTTCGGAGTTACATACTGATAGCAGCGCCACCTACCAGGTCCGATTGAGATAAAAACTATCCTATCTCCCAAGTTGGACAAAATTATAGATGCGTACAAAATTTGATAAAAATTGGTTCAGTAGTTTCTGAGTTACATACCAATAGCAGCGCCACCTATCGGGTCCAATTGAGATAAAAACTACCCTATCTCCTAAATTGGACCAAATTACAAATGCTTAAGTAATTTGATAAAAAATAGTTCAGTAGTTTCGGAGTTACATACATTTAAAATTTTCATTGTTAACGCCCACGCCCGTTATCCTTATTGGGCATGAGTTATCCTAAAATCCGTTCATCAATCATTTCTACATCACATATATAGGTATAGGAGATTCGTACCAAATTGGAGCCGATAGTTTAAAAACGGGAATTTGCCATTGTTACAATCCTCAAATCCTCAACAATATAATAGGTAATATCAAATAGCTAGTTAATACCATTTATACTATGTGTAAATTAAATTAAAATGCGGTCTACGAATCACTTCAGCCTATGGCAGTCCACTGCTGGACATAGGCCTCCTCAAGTTCGCGCCAGACATCCCGGTTTTCTGCAATCCTCATCCAGCCTACACCGGCAATCTTACGTAGATCGTCGGTCCAACGGGCCGGAGGACGTCCTACACTGCGTTTGCCAGGACGCGGTCTCCACTCCAGGACCCGTCTGCTCCAACGACCATCGGTTCTGCGACACAGATGGCCAGCCCACTGCCACTTCAATTTGCTAATTCTGTGGGCTATGTCTGTTACTGTCCTTCTCTCGCGGATAGTCTCATTTCCAATCCTATCTTTGAGAGAAATCCGAAGCATAGCTCGTTCCATTGCACGGTCTACGAATAAGATCAATTTAATACTTAATAACTTAAGTAAAATGCTCCCTAATATATTATTTAACATGAACTTTATTGAATAGCAATAAAGTTCAAATTCACTCTACAGTTTAGTTAGAAAACGTTTGTATGGGGAAAAAGAAAAGGGCTGTTTTTAGGGTTTTCACGGAAATTATTCGAATTTTTTTCACCGTGAAAACCATCCTTGGACTTTAACGAACATTTTAAAAAAAGAATTGGTAAAATTGGTCCAGGCGTTGTTGAGTTATGCGCCTACGAACACATTTTACGATTCATTTTTATATATAAGCTTTATTATGTATTTTTATGCATCATCATCACCATCACTTTAGGCCTATCGCAGTCCACTGCTCGACACAGGTCTCCACAAGTGCGCGCCAAAAGTGACGTGAACTCATGTGTGTTGTTCAAAGTCACTACGCTGGCAGGCGGGTTGGTGACCGCAGCACTGGCTTAGTCGCACCGAAGACGCTGTTGCCCGTCTTCGGCCTGTGTATTTCAAAACCAGCAGTTTGATGGATATCCCGCCATCGGTCCGCTTTTTAAGTTCCAAAGTGGTAGTGGAACTGTGTTATCCCTCAGTCGCCTCTTACGACACCCAGGGGAAGAGAGGGGGCGGCTATAATCTTTAATGCCGTAACCACACATCTAAGTAGCAGCTGTATAATTATTATTTATCATTATATATTATTTTAAAAATATTTTTGTGTTCAATAGCAGAAAAAACAGACTACCGAATAAAAACACCAATTATTTAATTTTAAAAGCGTTATCGTGACAAATGTTATATTCCTGTTTAATAATTTTGATAAACACATTTATAAGCATGATCTAGATCAATATGTTTTAATTACAAAGCTACCATCTATTAACAAGGACACGTGAGACGAAAAAAAAAATTATACACGTGTAGTATAGGAAATCGGATAGTTGTTGATAATAACGATATTTAAGTACTTCTACTTTACACCTAAATCAGCAATTAGTTTTTAATCACGTCAACTTTTTTTTATTGAATCGCTTGAATATAAATTACGTAATACCATCATCGGCATCTATTAATTAAGGGCTTATAGTGTAAATACAATAATTTTAAATTATTTCTTATCTATGCACAAAAAATAAATACTTGTTTTTTTATTTAATAACAAATTTCTTGTCTTCTCTGTCTACTATTAACTAAGCTTACTTATAACACTGGACTTTAAGAATATACAAATTTTAATAATATGTATACATACATATATATCTTATTAAACCATATTGGAACGCCACTATATATCTACAATATAGGTATATGTTTGTATAAGTTTGAAGTTTGTTCATTTAAACACAAATATTTTACAATATGTGTGTAAACTGTTGTGCGGCACTGATCAACACTACGTTGTTTTGTTATTTATACGCTCAAATACTCATAACATGTATCATATTTATTTAATGAAAAAAAAAAACTAAGTCATTAGCTCAGTAATCTAGTTTTGACTATAAAAATAAGATAACTTTTTTGTTATTTATTGTTTTTTGCGCATAGTCGCCCTTTAGATACCGAGAGCTGGGCTCCTTGAAGTGAGGACCAGTTTTATGAAATGTTTATTTTTACAACATCCAGTAACAACAGTATTAAGCTATGGTGCCGCTGTAATCATCACTCAAAGTAGTGGCTTTGTTGCACTGTACTTTAAGCCTGAATAGCTGCACTAGATTTATAAAGCTCGCTCTGAACGTAAGGATGACAGCACCTTCTGTCGGTATCTAAACAGTACATAAACTACTTGAGAAAAATCTCATACATTATGGTTTCGAGATTGAATTTTATTTTAGTGTTGAGTATACTTATACTTTACCACTTTATTAACTGTTTGAATTTAAAGTGTAGTTATGCGACGAATTATGTGTGTCGTTAAAAGTACAACGGGTTCAATGACTACAAGAAAACAGGAATGGTTAGCGATCGAAGAGGCAGTATCATGTTACAATAGTAATGTGTAGTACCTACTAGGGAAGTAGGGAACTAGCATTTAATACCTATAATAGAAAAATAAAAGCAAATAATTAACGCAAGCGTTAAGTTCCCTTACCTATATAGCTTACGTTGCTTTTATGTAAGGTCTTGGTTATACTAACTGTTTTAAGCTCGTCCTTTATACTAATTTATTTGTACATTAATCATTTAAATTAAATTAAAATTTCAGGAAGAATCTACAGCTGTTAATTTGGTGCAATATACAAGTAAAGTTATGTTTGATGACGTAAATAGCATTTTGGATAATAAAATACCACCAAAGACTTCAAGGTCTCGAGTGAAAAGACAAAATAGTGGCGCAGGTAATAACTTAAAAAACTATTAGTTAAAAAATATCATATATAAATAAATTCTCTTTATCATCTATTTTCCCATCTGTTACTTATCATACTATTTTTTTATGATATTTTTTTATAGCATAGTATTGTTAAATGTTAAATTTTATTGTTAAAGGAAAATTCGCGGACGCATCTAAAATGCCACAGATCAAGTTACTTCGGTTATTTCTTCAGATGTTTAAAAATTTTTGGGATGCGTCATATGTTGGGGGAGCACACCCTCTGCACCCCAACGTCCCGAAGGCGATCGTGGCATTGTATAAAGAAAAAGTCGTCGAATTCTTTATTCCTGATGTCGGGGACGACAAAGATTTGTCAAAATAAATATAGTGTTATTTTTATCACAGTAACGAAATATATAATTGTTTTAATTTTTGGTGTGCGATAAAGATTGTTATTATTGTTATGTATTAAATATATTTATACTTTTAGCAATAAATGTTTATTACTTATGATAGAATATGTTTTGTGTTTTCTTTTATATTTTGATGTGGCTTTCAATATATGTCGTATTTGCAAAACGTTATTTGAAAGTTTTTGGAGAATGTTATACACAGTAAGTATTAACTATTATTGTAACTATTTTTACGTTTATTTACTTACTGACGATGCAATTTATGTCTATTATACCTTATATGTATGTATGTATATTAAGTTTCTTTTTAAACTTTTAAATAAATTTTCTGGAAGGCTTTAATATTTTCATAAATAAAAATGATTTAGCGGAATGTATTTACACGCATAACTTTCGAATGATTGCACGGTAATAGTAATTCTTTTTTGTCTTTTTATTGTCAGGATAAAATTTATGTATTATACTGATTATACACATATTTTGTAGAAAAGTTAGATAGTTCATTTTTAGTATCATTTATTGACTAGATATAAAAAAAAATATGTAAATATATTATAAAAAATTTGTCTAAAAGTATATATAAATAAAATTAGTCCGTTATCTGATTTATTATTGTAAAGCATTTACATGTGTACTACAATTGTGCAAGACACGAACTATGAATACAAAGTTGGAGTCATATCTAGTTTCTTTCTGTCTGCGATTGTAAGTGGGTGATCTCGAACAGGTATAAAAGAATCGTATGTGGATTAAAACGAGTACAGATATCTTGATACTCTAGTACCTCCAAGATGAAGGCACGTCAAACCAATATACATTTTAAAAATAAGAAATGTGTAATAATTTCGGAAATTAATTACTTACTATATACTTACTTATATAGTGTTTGCTTCTAATTTTTATTAGTGTGTGCAATATTTATTTTAAGGAATTTATTTTTTTGTAGGTGATAGTGTTTTTGTTTTGTGCGGTAGCCAGCGCTTCGGCTGGAAATGCAGTGGCTTGGCCGGGTGCGATACCCCTTACAGCTGCGGTAAAGACCATCATACCACCACAGATAAAAGCTTTTGGATATTCAACTAGTGAATACATAAATGCGGTTGGTAAAAATTTAATTTAAGTGTTATTTAGTTTTTGATTCTCAGTGTCCACATTTACATAAAGTAATTTTATTGTCAGGTGCCACATGCAGCAATTGGATATCAGCCACAATTTAATTATCAAATAGCTGTACCAAGTTATCGATACTATCAACCAGTCGTAAGCGCACCCTACTACCCGTCTCACAATATTTTCTATCCTTCTTTTGCCCCCTCTGGACCAGTTGCGCCAGGCTCTCCTATTTACCCCATTAATACAATTAATCCCGTTTCTCCCGTCGCACCAGTTCAACCTCCACAACAAAACGTACCCTCCGCGACAACAGAGCAACCCGCTGGCGATGAAGATTCTGCCGTGATTGAATCAGCTGATTCGTCATCTAATCAGCAACAGCCTTCTCAATCATCCCTCGATTCAAAAAATATGCCTGCGGTCCCACAGATCCCTCAGGGTCCTCAACAATTTCCATCATTCCCACAATTTCCATCGTTTCCACAATTCCCACAGTTCATTCAACAAGGTTTCCCACCCCAACAATTCCAATTGCAACAGAATCCTTCTTTCCCTCAGGCCCCTTCTCCATCTCCCAGCTTCCCAGCCGCGGGTAACTCAGATAAGGGACTGATCGATGAAGATTCTGTAGCAGTAGATTCTGCATAATTTATATAACGTAATTTAGTTTAATTATTTTTTTACTGTTTGATGAATGTATCCTTTCGCATAATAAAATATGCTTTTTTATAAATGACAACTAGTTTTATTTTACGTACAAAATTCATTTTGTACGATAATACGATGTACGATAGTACGATGATAAAATTATATAAACAGTAGCTTCGATTTTATAACTTTTCCGAAAATATTTTATATCTATCTTCAATAAACAGAACCTTTCACAATTTTAGAGTAAGTACAAATAACGGAGAGTAATAAAATTATAATAAACTCGTTGTCGCCCAGTGGTCGAAATTTAACCATAATAAATTTTAATTATAAGTTTGAACATTATTAAGATCCTCTTCTATCTATTATGTTAATACGTGAAGCAAAAACTTTATACTCCTTTTTACGAAAATTGCGTGGACGTAAAAGTATCAAATTTCGCACACTGATCGTTTATATAGAGAAGGAGTGCAGAATGCTAATACTTTTTTAAAATTATACATAAAAATATATTAAATAAAAAAAAAAAAAATACACACACTACCATGTATTTGACACACGCACACGCATATTATTATCTTTTGTTGGTTGTCAAAGTCTATAGTTGAATTAAATTTTCTTTAAAAAAGGTTCTTTATTTTCATAATTTTTTATTTTTCTTTAATTTAAATTTCTAATTATGTTCGAATTACGACCTCTACTAGTAATAATAAATAAAAGAGTATATGTGTCAAGCACATGGTAGTGTATGTAATATTTTTTTATTGATACTTTTTATGTAAATTTTTAAAAAATATTGACATTCTGGGCTCTCTCTATATAAACTATAACTGTGAAATTTCATACTCCTCAGTCCGCACAATTTTCGTAAAAAGGGGTACAAAGTTTTTGCTTTATGTATTAATCTATACAAATATTGGAGTTTCTGTTTGTAATATTAAAATAACCATTTTTACTAAATGCTTATGTATTCACATAGACACGATAGATATACCAAAATACCATTATTTATAATTTTTGTCTGCATGTCTGTCTGTCTAGATGTCTGTTTGTTCCGGTTAATATCTGAAACGGGTGGACTGATTTTGACAGGAATTTCACTGGCAAATAGCTGATGTAATAAGGAGTAACTTAATCTACTTTTATTTTAGAAAATTTTTTATTTTATAACTTTGCGAACTGAACAATAACTTATTTACGATTTTTTTTTTTATTTTTGTGTTACAGCATTAGGAAATTTTTTGATATGATATTTAAAAAATTTTAGAATTTCCTAAGAACTCACTCGCTTAGACCGAATATAAAATCAACATATCAAAAATAACTTTTTTTTTTGTTAAATTCCACGCGGACGAAGTCGCGGGCACAGATAAATGCGAACCTTTATTGTTCAGATTCGGTCGGTTTTCGGTCGACTTGATCTACTTTTACACAATCCAAAAGTCAAGGTATGTGAAATAAATAGAAGTTTGACAGTTGAATAGAGCTTACCTCTTCTGTGTAGGTAGTTTGTCACATATGTTCGTAGTAAATAACAAATCTATCACATTTTCACATTAGTAGTAGATTACTGAGATTGCTCAAGAAATTTTATAACCTAATTGATTACGCAAAATAAATTTTGTTCAAATATTAGTTAAATATAATTTTTGTACTTTAAGAATAATTTTTTATGAATATTTTCTTTCTTAAAATCAATGAGTATGATTATTATATTCAAAAAGTTTTTAGAGACTTCAAAATATGTGAGAGACTTAAAAAAAAAACACACAACAATCCCTTAAAAACTGTATATTTCCTAGTTTACCAGAATCCAGGTGATCTTTCACCAATCCATTTTGAGAAATCTCTCTCAGTGGTATTTTTTCCATTTAATCCCAAAGAAAAGTAAAAAGTGTAGGGAAACCACAGGGTGTTAAAAGTTATGGTAATATTGTAACCACCAACTCCTTCGATTTCGGGCTTAGATAAACGGTTCGGGAGCAACAGACGAGCACAGACAATGGTGCATTCTATTCCAGCCGATAGCTGAAATAGAGTAGTATCCTTAAAAAATCATTCAACAAAAAACTTTTTTTATTAAATGTTTTTACCTTCATTATGACATTTAATTTAGCAGGGGGATCAGCGTTAACTTCAAATTGTTCTGAATAGAAAAATGCTGTCTTCCGTTGCTTTTTTAAACTTTTGAAGCAATAGTCACCAGTGACGTAGGTACGTGCTCGCCACCCAGATTTTTGTTTTCGTCGCGCTCTCAAGTACTCTCGATGGATACCCATACCTACAAATAAAGAAAAGATGACTTTAACATTTTAGAAAAAAGTTCAATATTTTCAGTGTCGTACCGGGCTCGATTTTTGGTTATTTATATATAGTTATATTAATTATGAAGTTGAAAATAATTAAGTTCTATTTTCAACCGACTTGCAAAAAAGGAGGAGGTTCTCAATTCGATAGTATTTTTTAAAATGTTTAACATACAAAAGTTCTTCTGAACTTTTGACTGGTTGGATTGATTTTGATGTTTTTTTTTTAAATTGAAAGGTGTTGCGTGAGTACTTTTTGAGTATGAGTTGCGTGAGTACTTATGGTACGTATTTCGTCACAACGCCATCTATCTGAATTAGGTAAAGCTACTTCAGTGAATATCGATCAAAGGCTGTTACGTGGACACATCTACTATAACGCAGTGAGCTGTATTAGCAGGGTAGCATTTTATTATTTATAAATAATTTTGATGATTTTTGTTTTAATCGAAAGCAGATGCTTGTTTTGTGGTCCCATTTAAATTCGATCGAGATTTGATGACTACTTCTCGAATAATTTTTGACTACCTATGTACGTATTTTTTTACGTATTTTTAATCTTTGCGTATTTACTTGACTATTTTTTCGTCTTATGTTGTATTACTTGTCGATGTAATTGAAGTCGTTTTTTTTTCGTCTGCGAGCAAACATAATTATAAGATATTAAAAAAGGAAGATAAATTTATCTAACATAAAATGTTTCAGTTTCATTTCAATCAAAATCGACCGAGTAATTTTCGCTAAAACTTTCGGAAACGTCCGGAATAGAAAATACATAGGATAGAGATACGAAATATCCTTGACGTACTTGAGCCTTCTTCTGCCAGCATAAAATTTTCTGGATATGGTCGTGGAAGCACATGTGCGGTAATGTAGTTGATGATCCACGATGCGTAGGGATATACGTCTATGTAGAGAGGCGGTTCACGATTAAGTTTCCGGCGCATAGATCTACGGGCGCACGGAGCACCGCCAGCTGCTATGCCTATAAGCTGGAAGGTTCCTTCAAGGGCGTGACTGACTATGGGGGCTCCAGGGCGAATCCCACAACCAGAACTGCATAGCACGTGTGTGACACCCTCGCTCCCTAGTTGCTGTAAAAGGAAATGACGTATTCGATATATTTCACTGTTTTAATTGAAATAAATTAATTTCAAGTAAATAATCTATTTACTGATCGCATCCGATGTCTTCGGCAGTCTTTATGAGTGTACATTTTCAATGTCTTTTTAGCCATTTTCTCTGAGTCGAAGTCTTTAGGTACAGCTTAAATATACAAAAACGGAGTTTTTAATCATTAGAAATAAAAATAATAATTAGTATTCAAAGTGAACATTTCAATTATACTTACAACTTAAATAGTCGACCATAAAAACTGCTTTATTTTTTCGCTTATTTTCACGTTCAATTAAAGTGGGTAAACAAATTGGGATCATGTAATCTGAAACGGATATTACTTAAAGGTAAGATTAAAAATAACATAAAAATGTAAACGCAACCCTTCAAAGAAAAAATCATGCAAAAATTTATTGCTAAAATGAAATTGTTCTTAATATACATACGTTTGTTAATGAAAGGATTTTATAAATTTGGCGGGGGCAGATTCATAGCAAAATTCTCATAATATCCTTGAATTGTTCAAGGATATTATGAAAATAGTATAAAATTTAGAGACGTAAATATATAATAGATTGTATATACGTGCAACGAAATGAATTTATTAGGTGTTAACGACACCGACTACTATTCAACTTTAGCGGAATATTGCTCTATAATTGTGTCAGGTTTATTGATTTTATACCCAGGTCAAGATTTATAAGGAGCAAAGTACTTAAGTATATTTTTGTATCTTACGAGATTTAACAGGTCGAAGAAATTTCACCAAAGCCAGACTATTGCCAACTCCGAACCTAAAATTTTTTTTATAAATAAATTAATTAAAAACAGTCTTAACTAAAATGGATGCTACAATACTTCTAATCTAAAGAAAAGTAAAATTATGTACTAGGAATTGGTACAACAAAAAATCATTATTTCTTATATGTTTTTACTTTTACCGAGTATATTCAGGATGTGGCGTGATATCAACTAGTGGCATTTCGAAGTATGCACGAGGACATTTGACACCCATTTTGGCCTGTGAACGAGTTAAACCGCAGTCCTCTTCGTCTCTTTCATAGTCGCCAAATATAACGTTGCCGCTTGAAAAAAATTAAAAAATTATATGTTTTAAATTAGCAAAAGTAAAAAACATATATATAAGGTTGTATATGGTACATATTGTCGAGTTATAATAATTAGAATAATATTCATGATATAATACGAGTACTTATTCCAATCATTAGACCATGTCCTAGCTTTTCGAAACAGTCTTAGGACTGCTTATCTTAAGTGCCATTATAAAACGTTCGTGGATCAACAAAACTATATACAAAATAGGACACTGCAAACTATGGATATGACCTGTAGATGTAGTATCGTATCTAAAAATCTGATATAAAACTAATTATCTATAATATAAAAATGAGTCGCTGAATGTGTTGCTAAGCGCAAAACTCGAGAACGGTTGGACCGATTTCGCTAATTCTTTTTTTAAAATATTCCTTGAAGTACGAGGATGGTTCTTACGGAGAGAAAAATTCTAAAAAAAAAAAAAAATTAAATTTCCTGAAAAAGTTTAAAAACAACACTTTTCTATACTCCCATACAAAAGATTTGTGATAATACTTAAAAGTCACTGTTAGGCGATACGAAGTTAGCCGGGTCAGCTAGTATAGAATATAACAACTAACACTTACCTAGCATATTGAACTACTCAATTAGAAAATCATAGACATAAAATGACTGACTTATTAAATATTGATAATCTTAATTCACATAAAATCTACTTATTAGCAGGGAGTACAGTTTAAGTGTGTGTACTCGTATAATGTACACAGATAGCATACTAGCATTTGTTGAAATCGTACAGCCGAAAAAGGAAAACGAAAAGGAACAGGAAAACGAAAGACGTTTACTAAAATTATTTAAAATGGGATATTATGTTTTCATTTTTATTTTGCGGAGCTTGATATTTCGACATTATCTACGAATGTCTTGTTCGCGAGACTTCAATCTGTTTCATTCATTTCTTTCATTATGCGGGTAGGTCTTGACGGCATCAGAAGTGTCCATACCGGACTGCCTCCTTTCTCGTACGTTTGATGGGTAAATTTTTTGCGTTTCAAATATTTTTTGTGATATATAATAATTTTTATGAAAATAACCACGTAAAATTAAAATCTTATGATGAAAGACGATGTTTAAATCTATACAAATAAATAAAATTGGAGTGTCTTTTCGTAGTATTAAAATAACCGCTTTTTAGTAAATGCGTAATATGGATAAATAAATAATAATAATAATATTTATTTATTTCAAATATTTGGTACATAACAAAAACTATTTGTAACGATAATAACTACATTAGTATAAAACTGTGTCGCAGTCATTAACGCCCTCCTCACAGAGCGTCGTATCACAAAGATGACCAAATGTTACAAAAAATAAACATAAACACAATGAAACCAGGAATAATAAAGATCAAACAACAATAAAATAACTATGATAAAACAAAGATAATAAAAAGGGATGCAATGATGTGGAATTTAGAGACGTGTGTTTTGTGTAAGTACGAAATGTTTGTGTGTGTGTGTGTGTTTGTGTGTGTATGTGTGTGCGTAGGTGTGTGCGTATGTGTTTGTTAGAATATGTGGATACGTTTCACTTCGTTCACCTATAAAAACACCAAAATATAATACACTGTACATAATACACAGTACATATAACAAAATGACATTTTTTACAATTTTTGTCTATCTGTCTCTCTGTCTGTCTGTTTATTCCGGCCAATCTCTGAAACGGCTGGACCGATTTTGACGGGACTTTCACTGGCAGATAGCTGATATAATAAGAGCTATTTTGTAACTCTGCGAACTAAAAAAATTTTTTTTATTCCACGCGGTCGAAATCGCGGACACAGCTAGTTTTAAATAAAAATAAATAAATGAACACGTCTTATAGCAGCTTTTATTTATGTCTATCTAGTTTACTTTAACGATTTTGAAATTATTTGAAATAATAAATCTAGAAAAGTTGATATTTTTATTTTTGAAAAATTATGTGCATTTCAGTTTTTTATTTCAACAAGATAGTTGGAATTTTTGTTACTTATGTTATTTTAAATATATGTAGGTACAAAAGATATTTATCAAGCATAATTACGTGCAGCAGCGATAATAATAATAAAAAAATATTTACAGTTTATAATTTTTTGGAAAATTCAGCATATCTGTAGCAGTACCGACTGCAAATTGCTTGTGTATAAGAACCACGCGGGGCGCTTTGCTGTGGTGGGGTAAACCGGTTGTCACTGGAAAAATAAAATAATACTGTTAGAGTCTAAGATATTGTTATCGGAAAATGAAATTATAAAATAATAGCAAGAGTAAAGTTTATGCCAGGAGATAATTTAAAAAAAAAAATGTATTTATCTCCAAATTTAAAGTTGAAGCAATTTTTGCTTTACAACTAAATTGTTTGTTCATATTGTCACAATTATTGAAACTAACATAGTTTAAGAAAATAAAAAATGCAACTAACAAAAATATGGACTGATGTCTGAAATAAATGATTATTATTTAACTGCATGTCACTCCACCCTCCTTTTTTTATATATATAAGTAGTATACATCCACGGGCCTTTGAACCTATGTTCTTTTTTATTTCTAAAACATGCTATTTTTTAAATCAAGGTAGGCGTTACTCAGCAACATTATTGTTTAAGTTAGACTAACTTAATGTCTCCAACAGAGACGTGACCACCGTTCGTTCGTACGTTCACCGACCGATTCCTATTCTAACATATGATACAATTTTTTTTTGTAACTCCACCCGCTGTATATATAATAGGTATATGTAATATAATAAATACTTATCTAAATAATATAACATACTCTTACATATATAAATATAAGCGGGTGGAGGATTACGCCCCGGCAGGGAGATCAAACGGCCGGGGGCTAGGGCTGTAGGCTGAGAAATCGGCGGATATATTATTATTATTATTATTATTGTAAAAAACATTTAAATGTTGTTATGAGGATTGTGAAAAAATGGCAATGACTATTTTTTAAATTAGCTCCTGGTGTACATTTCGAGTACAGGTATATTAATTAAGACATAACACAATCTCACATATTGTACTTGAGCAGTGTAGGTAAGTAAACTGAGGTAGAACATAGCAGGAAGTTCCTGTTGGTGAGTAAGGTGACCAGATCTCCTGGGGGAATCGGAGAAAGGGTCGGCAATGCGCTTGTGATGCTTCTTGTGTTGCAGACGTCAATAAGCTACGGTAATCGCTTACCATCATGTTAGCTACACGCTTTTGCCAAACTAGTCATATAAAAAAAAATTGACGGCACGATATCCACATATAAGACAATACTTTCGCTTTAGCGTGTAATATCTCACTGCTGAGCATAGGCCTCTTTCCCCACGTAGGAGAAGAATCAAAAACTTTATCTACCACGCTGCTCCAATGTGGGTCGGCGGATATATTTCCTACTATGAGTAACGATCGCTATCAGGTTTGCATGATCATCGTACGGCAAACAAATGTTTGTCATGTGTGGGCATCGAACCCGCAAATGCCAGCACAGCGGCCACAAACTAGTGCTGTGAATTTGCGCCAATGCGTCGTCCACAAGATAATACCTAAATTAAAGTAAAAAACTTTCTAATAGACAAAATTTTATTTTAAACGCTCTAAAAAGAATAAAATAAACTTTAAAACTTTAACTATTAACATATGAAGTACACAATTATATGATATTATTTATATTGAGCCTTTTCATTTGATACCCATATTGTAGGAGTGCATTAAAAGAATGGATTTAGAAAGACTTCACATAGCTATGTGCAGTGTCATCCAAACTAACTGTGTAAACAAAATTTCAGTTTGATTGTTTAAAGATATATGCCTCAAAATTGAGTTGCAAGATTCCACTCTACAAATTATTTACATACGTACATATTTACATGCATTGAAAGGCAAATAAAACCTTTAAAAAATCAACAAGTTTCTCTTGTTCGGGGCTAATTTTACGGTCCCGACAGATATCGAATATTTTGTTTCGATTACCTTGTAACATATATAATGTTACTGATTTATTTTGTTGGCTTAATTGCTCTTTTCTTTTGCTAGGCGTTGTCGTATTTTAGCGCGGTCCTTGTGACGTGTGGTTTTGCGTATGGGGCCATAGGTATAGGTATAGGGTGAGTAGGGTTTAGCTCATCAGTATATAAGCGCTTGTGGCGAGTGGCTCCTTTCGGGCGGTGCCGGGTGCTTTTGGTATGACCTCGTGGCGAGTCATTTTGTGGAGATTTCCGCTAGGATCCCAACATTTCCGGTTGTGATGGTGCGTCCGGTATTAAAGAATACGGTACCGCATCCCAAGGGACCAGCCTCCTAGCGGAGAAGTCATTGATTTGCAACTGCGAGCCGGTTCGTCCTGCCTCCGGTTGTCGACCCTGTGGCAGTCGGTGACGCTAGTTTTACGTCGCCAGAAATCGTGGGGAGCTGCGTGAGCTTAACCACGTGGTGGAAGATGGTACTACGGGCGGTGCTATGTGGTGCTTCGGAGCATGATCCGCTAAGTGAAATTTTGTAGCCTCCAACCATGTGCCAGGAATAATTCGAGCCTTTGATAAGCTAGTGCTATAGTTTTTTAATTAAGTTTTATTTGTTAAAAATTTAGGCAAGTTTGTGTGTCCCTAATTTTAATTTTAGTATTAAAAATTTGTCATTTTATTTAAACTACAAGAGTGTTATATGATACTTTATAATAAATTAATTTCAATCTGTTATTTTTGATTTCATCATCGTTTTATTGAATCATAATTAGTTTTTATTTTTTTAACGCGCGACAACCTATTATTACGAAATATAGTAATATAATGTTATTGATAAGTAGTTTATCAGTATACAGTGTCTATTATTTAATAATTCTAAAATATAACTAAGCACAGTCCTTTACGTTGTATTATTACAGATTCTTATTTTTTTATTTTTTTATTTTAGTAATTTCTTTTTATTGTAGTTGTTTTGCGTCCGTATTTTTTCAAGCACACAAAAAACTGAAACTGAAATCCGCATGCATCGTACTTAATTGGGTGAAAACGTATTTTCCTATATTTTTGAAGAGTTTTGATTTAGTTTAACTTACCATGTAGATATTGTACAAAGCCAAGCCAACTGAATGTGTGTTCCTTTAGTATTCCATCAGGGGGTTTCAAATTAAAATCGTCATGACAAGTAGAAAAGTCCCTCAACATGCACACTGATATCCTAAATAAAACTGATAAAATAAAAGTGTGAAAATACATGGTAATAGTACCTTCAAAATTTACAGTGTGGGCGGAGTTAACATATCACACACTTTACTTTTTATCTTCTAAATTACGAAATAACATAATCGATGTGCTTTTTTGTTTGCTCTTTAGGTATTGGTCAATGAAGTATTTTGTAAACAAGCGTGCTGACTATTTTAAAGAATGTGAGACAATGGATGGAATGAAAATATTTTTCATTTTTTTAAACATTACTTTATTTGAGATTTTATTGTAATGAAAATTATTGTATTAATTTCTTTTTGCTCGTAAGGTACTTATGTTAATACATTAGAAATCATTTACGTTAATATATATGTTGTTACCTTAAAAGGGCAAGAATTTTGTTATTAAATTTTATATTTATTTACAATTCACAACTTAAGAACTAAATATTTAAAGATAGTTTTGGTACAAATCATGTCCGCGTGGAATTGTGTCAAGAATGCTGGCAGCATTTCCCCGTTGAATCGCTATGCCGATTCTCTGGGCAATACACCAGCCCTCTTGTGTTGGTGGAGGCAATAAGGCGAGGAGCTATCTCATAAAAAAATTTTTAGCACTGCTACTCCAAGGTTGGTGTGTAACGACTGCAAACGGCACACAGGTGTAATTTGGAATTAGTGACGAATATTTGTGCCGTTTAGTCATGTCAGCTTTTTCCGCTGCGGCTCCCGCTATTAAGGCTGTTTCCCTGACATGAGACGGAGCAAGTGTCTCATCGCAAGTTGCGTCCTAAAAAAACGCTTGTCCCCTTTTCCAGGGAACCAACGTCAATCCATCAGGTCTCTTGCCATCGCGACTAATTCCAGGAGGCTCGATAAGAGCACGAATATCGATGGTGGCAAGAGCTCTTTTTATGGTATCATTTAGGGAACCATGGCGGGAAATCCTACCTGAACTCTTGTTGCAGGAAATGCCGTGTAGTCCGAAATAATCAACGTCTTTTCCTTACGGACATCTGTGTTCCAAGCACAGTGGAGCTCCCAACCGGCGACCGAGAGTAATCCTAAAACTTTCATTGTCTAAAAGTGTCCCAAGATTTTTGACGGCATTGCATGTAACCAGTAATCTGGCTCTTTATTTGACACAGCTAGAAGCCTATCACGGTTTTTGTTATTGTAAGACTGCGTCAAATTTCTATGAGTATTGTGAACTATTGGCATATCCCAAAGTTTTTATTTTGTAACGTCCTTCGAGATATTACCATGAGAACACCTTAACTTCCAGTTTTCTATTGCATCTGTAGCATCTATAATTTGGATTGAATTAGATTTTAAGATCTAAGAACATAGACCCTTGATACTATGCACAGAAGCAAGGAACGCAGGAAGAGCGACAATAGAAATTTTTCTCACGCCGATGCCACCATCTCTAATTGGTAAAGTAGCTTAGGTCCACGAATTTTCATCAAAAGATAAATTTAGAATTTTTTCTAATTAATTTTTTAAAGTGACATTAAGTTTTTCGGTCAGTCCTGGAAATTTCCAAACTGGTCTTGCGCGTAAAATATACATTAATTTTGGGACAAATAGACAATATAGTGTGAGCAATATGAGAATTTAGAGTACCCAATTTGTCAGTGTTTTCAACGAATATTTTAATTTTATTTTCCAAAATTGGCTGTATGCCTTCATCAGAAAGTGATGCATCTAGAAAAGACACAGTGCACTTCTTTGAAGTATTTTTAAATTACGAGAAATTTAATTAAATAATTCCGTTGTCAAATTAATTTTGGAAAGTTAAAAGAAGATCTGTGAAAAAAAATTCACGTTTAGAAAAATTTAATTAAAAAAATTAATTAAATAGGGGTGTAAGCATGATTAGAAATATGATTTTTAAGCACTTAGTATATTTTTACTAACGTGCTTCATTATGCACTTAAAAAGAAAGAATAAAAGAAACTGATATGTCTGTTTTTGAGCATTTGTTTACGAGCTACACTGTTCATATAATTTACTTTAAGTGTTATATTTTTTAATGTTTTTTTAAAATTTCACTTTTTTTCATTAAATTGTTTATAAATGCAAAAAATTGAAGAAAGAAGACAAAATCAACAAAAATCAAATTCTTAAAATATTTATCATTTTTTTATCTGTCGGGGAAAAATCTTCCCGGCTTTAGTATGCATAAAATTTAAGAAACATTTTTATGGTTCTACTGTTTGTATCGGGTTAGTTTTAAAATCAATAAATACAGGATATTAAGAAAAAGAAAAATTAGAGACACTTTCCTGGCATGTTTTATTGTTTTCAGTTGGTCAAAATGACAAACGACGAAGTTTTGTAATGGCTCCATAGCAAGTCACCTTATTGCACGTTAATCCTTATTCGTTTATTGTGAGCTTTTCTCGCCAGGCAAAACCGTCAATTCGGTACTCTACTGCCAACAAATAATGAGATTTAAGGAAGAAATTAAGAAAAAGCTAATAAATTATTATTAATATAATTATATATAATTATTATTATTATAATTATATATAATAATAATAATAATAACCCCCCCAGGGGAATCACCTTGTCGTGGTGGGGGGGCTTACGGGAAGACCACCCCAATAGGGAGATACTGTAATCATTGCCACTTACACCTGAGGCATTTTTAGGTTCTTCCCAAGTAACGATTCCCAAACATCCCTTTTTTCATGGAGAATAGTAATCGAATTTATAATTTACGGCCGCTGCCCGGGGGTCGCCGGGGCGCACCTGGAGCCGATGCTGGGTGCCACAGTATGCGAACCATCGGCGATGTGGAGTTGAACAGGCGGGCTCCTATCGACAAGAAGACTACAGCCGGACCTCGAGAGTTGATCAGGCGGACTCCCGATGTTGATGCTACAGCCGACTCTTCGGGCGATGAAACCAATTCTCTTTTTACATCTGTTCCTTCTACTTGCCCTTCTTATATGACAAGAAAAACATTGAACACCAACACTTCACTCGAAAGTGTTGTGCAAGATGTCAATATTGACACTGAGCTTGCACCCATTGAGAGTGCTCATAATCGGCGCAGGCGATGGACAAGAGAAATGAATACGTTCATACTGCGTACTTATCTTCAATTAACTGAATTAAATTTAGACACAAGATCTTATCTTGAACCACTCCACTCAAAATTTACAGAAAAATTTCCAAACATGCAAGTTAGTCGACAAAGAATAGGAGATCAACGTAGAGCTATAGTCCGAAATAAACTGTTACCACAAAATATAATAGACCAGATATACGATGAAGTAAAAACAGAATTAACCCAAATGAATAACAGCATTTCGTCACATTATACCCAAAAACCAAAACATCATCATACTCTAGAAGTTGAGTCAGTCAAGTCACAAACACATTTTTTACCCTCAGAAGTTCCTATAGTTAGTAACACTACACAACGCCGGATGAGATGGACCCGCGAACACAATGAAGCAATAATGCGATCATACTATAGAATAACATCCTTAGGCTTAAATAACAGTGCATATCGAAAACAACTGTACAATGATTTCATAAACCGATTCCCTTCATTAACATTCCTAAATGAGCAACGAGTAGCTGACCAGAGGAGAGCAATTGTAAATAATAAATACATCGATAGTAATAGATTAAGTGAGTTAAAGCTAGAAGTATCTAAAGAATTACAAGTAAATAGTAGAGAGATAAGCAACTGCATCGATGTCACAAATTCTGTATCTGATAACACCAACATTCAGTTTACAAATAACAGTAAAAACACTATACAACAACCTTTAGTTAATAATCAGTCATTAATTATGGATACCGTAAACCACCCAGGCGAACCACAAAGTGAAATAATTAATGGAAATAGGCATTTGGAAATTGACCAGATTTTCCAACAAACATTTGAATTTTACAAAAACACTGAACCAGAAAATAGAACTTACATACCCAAACAAAAACCATCCAAAAAATTTGCAAATATAGTCAGCTACTTGAATGAAGTAACAATACCTGAGAATGTTAATGAAAATACAGACTTTTTAACACTACAAACTATAATATACTGTGCAGCTTTCACCGCTGCTAAAGCTAATGGGTCAAAAATAAATTTACAAATTCACACACAACATTCTAAAAATAAAACAGAACATAAACCGAATTGGCAGAAACGCTTAGAAAGAAAAGTTAAGGATTTACGAAGCAAAATAGGTAGATTAACAGAATTTAATAATGGCAATAGAAGTAGAAAGGTAATTAATCATGTAAATAAAATAATAGAACAATATAAAGTTCATACTATACACGAAGAACAAAATACAAAAGTTACACATACACTAGATACCCTAAAACAAAAACTAGCCGCCGTTGCAGGTAGACTACAAAGATACAAAGCATGTACTTTAAGAAAACAACAAAACATCCAATTCATTCAAAACGAGAAACAATTCTATCGAAAAATTACACAAACTACAACCAACACGCAGGATAACATATCAAATGAAATTACAACAAAAATACCTGATCCGGATTTAGTGAGACAATATTGGGCAAAGATGTGGGAAGATCCTGTTCAACACAATGATCAGGCTAACTGGATACAAACCGAAATATCAAACAACGATGAAAAAATACGACCAATGACATTTGAACATATCCCCCTGCTAACATTTGAAAAAGTTTTACGAAATTTACATAACTGGAAGTCACCAGGATCAGATTATATCCATAGTTACTGGTACAAAAAACTCACAAATATCCATAAATATCTTTACCATCACTTAAATAACTTTATACAAAATCCAGAAATCATTCCATTGTACTTAACAGCAGGCATAACATTTATGATACCAAAAGACAAAAACGACCTCTCTAACCCAGCCAAGTACAGACCTATCACATGCCTACAAACTTTGTACAAAATATTAACGTCTTGCGTATCCGAGTTAATATACGCGCATTCCGACTTAAACAATATTCTAACCGAACAACAAAAAGGTTGCCGAAAGTATAGCCAAGGGTGCAAAGAACAACTAATAATAGATTCCATAATCCTTAAAAAAGTCCAAAAAACCAAATCCGATTTATTCAGTATGTACATAGACTACAAGAAAGCTTTTGATTCAGTTCCTCACTCGTGGCTTATGAAAGTCTTAAAAATTTACAAAATACATCCAACTATAATTAATTTTTTAAAAATTACAATGTCAAACTGGACAACCGTACTCCAACTCACAACGCAAACTACATCACTAGTAGAAACCAAAAAAATCAAAATACAACGAGGTATATTTCAAGGAGATGCTCTGAGTCCTTTGTGGTTTTGTCTTGCTCTTAACCCACTCTCTAATATGCTAAACTCTACTTCATTAGGAATTTCCCTATCTGATCGACAAACTGACAAACAGACGGACATAGACAGTGAAGATTACATTTTAAATCATCTCATGTATATGGACGATATTAAATTATACTCTAGTACTGAAAATCAACTAATCGAAATAACTAAAATAACAGAACAGTTCACAAAAGACATAAAAATGGAATTTGGGATTGATAAATGTAGAATCAACTCAATTAAGGCAGGAAAAAATTATCAACATCAATATAAGCTAATAACAGGAGAAAAAATAGAACCATTAAATGAAGAAGACACCTACAAATATTTAGGATACGACCAATCATTACAAATACATCACAAGGAAGCTAAGACTAGACTGACACAACAATTTCAACACAGACTAAACACAATACTAAAAACACAGCTATATTCACGTAATACTATAAAAGCAATCAATACCTTTGCAATACCTATACTTACATATTCTTTTGGTATTATAAAATGGACAAAATCGGAACTCAAGAGCCTACAACGAAAAATTAACACCACCATGACTAAATGCCACAAACACCACCCCAGATCATGCTTACAAAGACTAACACTACCCAGAAAAGAAGGAGGTAGAGGCCTCGTAGATATTTTAAATTTACACAATAAACAGATTTCTACTCTCAGAAAATACTTTTTTGCTAAAATAGAATATTCCAGACTTCATAAAATAATAACAGAAATGGATCAAGCTTTTACGCCTCTTAACCTTAAAATTAGGAGTGCTCAGAAAAATGAAACAGTAATTGACAACAGAATTAAAATCACAGAATGGGCCCAGAAATCTCTACACGGAAGACACCGCCAGGATCTATGCCTTTCAAACGTCGACAAAGAAGCGTCGAACGAGTGGCTTCATCGAGGTGCACTCTTCCCAGAGACGGAAGGATTCATGATAGCTATACAGGATCAGGTCATTGAAACAAAAAATTATAGAAAATATATAATTAAAAATTTAACCACCACTGATTCTTGTAGAAAATGTAACAGTAATCCAGAAACTATCCAACATATAACCGGCGCGTGCAAATCAATAGCCCAAACAGACTATAAACACAGACACGATCAAATAGCCAGTATCATACACCAAAAACTTGCTTATGAATGTAAATTAACAGACACATTATTACCATATTACAAATACACCCCAGAACCCGCGTTAGAAAACTCCACTACACGACTGTACTTTGACCGAGGCATCCTTACAGACCGCACAATCCATTTTAATAGACCCGATATAACATTAATTGACAAAATAAGCAAGATTGGTTTTCTTATTGACATAGCAGTACCCAACACACATAACTTACAATCAACAATAGCTGAAAAACTATCTAAATATACCGAATTAAAAAATGAAATAACCCGAATTTGGCATTTACAAAAAGTTACAATAGTCCCAATAGTACTTTCCACAACAGGAGTTATACCTACTCAACTACATACGTCTCTACAAACACTAAAATTACCAGCGAGCACTTACCAATTATTACAAAAAGCAGCAATTCTAAACACATGCAGATTGGTAAGAAAATTTCTCCAAAGTGAGCCCAACCCGTCCGACTAAAGACTAACACTTATATAAACTGTCACACTAACGATTATGAAATATAATGTATATAAATTTAATAACCCTTTATTTGCTAACCCGTTGATGTACATTTGGCCTAGGCCCGTGTCATCGACTATCCGGCTTAATGGTTACTAGCCGAGATTATACAACGTAGAAACAATAATAATAATAATAATAATAATAATTATTATTATTATTATTATATATATCAAAATTAAATATAGCCTATCTTTCAAGTTGGATCAAACTGCACATGGTGTGCAAATTTGATTAAAATCGGTTTTAGTAGTTTAGGAGTCGTAATTTATATATATGAAGATATACGGTCGCTTAGACCGAATAATAAAATCATCATATAAAAAATTTCGATCTAGCGGGTACATCGTTTCCATAACTTAATTGGCTAGAGCACTGACACGGTCAGTCGGAGATGCATGTTCGATCCCCGCTGGAACGGTCGATTTTTGATATATTAAAAAAATAATAATAAAAATAAAATATTTATATGAAGATATATTATAATATTTGCGAATATAATAAAGCGGAAAAGCTTTATCGTTCATTGAATTTTTTGTTTGCTTGATAACCCTTATCTCAGAATTGGAGTTCTCTAATGGATCGTGGAAGGTTATGGTCATGAACGGTAGGAACCATGGGGAAGGCTTCCATTAAAAACAAAAATAAAACAAACGTTAATTTATATTTCACTTATTAGGTACTAATATGATAAGTATTACAAATATGTAGCTTATATATTTTAAAATAAATACAAATATGTTTATGTTTCATTTTAGTTAAATAGATATTAATACTTATAATAATTTTGAAGCAAAATGTTTATCGTTATTAATCTATCTAATTACAAGCGTTTGAATTGCTTATTTGCTGACTATAGTCAACGGCGTTTATAAATTAAATTAAAAGCTACAACAAAGTAGTATTTTTATCACCTAAATATCTAACTGTTGATCATTCATCATTCCATCTATACGTATACGTGTGTACTTTTATCCTCCTGAAATTTCGCATTTATAATGTTACTTAAGTTTATTTTTGCTTTTGTTTATTCTAATTAATTAAAGGGCTTTTTACATCAAAAAGTTTGTAAAAATTTTGTGTTCAAATTGAAACTAAACAAAAAAAAAAAAACAATTTCAACTTGTAAATAGAGATTTTACAATATATAATTAATGTTATTAATACCTATTAATAACAAAAAAAAAACCATTATTATATATTTACTAGCTGACCCGGCGAACTTCATATCGCCTAAAACAAACTTTATCGTATGGTATTAAAGTTCAAATTGACTTTTAAGTATTATCACAAATCTTTTGTATGGGAGTATAGAAGTGTTGTTTTTAGACTTTTTCAGGAAATTTTAAATTTTTTTTTTAGAATATTTCTCTCCGTAAGAACCATCCTCGTACTTCAAGGAATATTTTAAAAAAAGAATTAGCGAAATCGGTCCAACCGTTCTCGAGTTTTGCGCTTAGCAACACATTCAGCGACTCATTTTTATATTATAGACTAGCTGACCCGGCGAACTTCGTATCGCCTAACACAAACTTTATCGTATGGTATTAAAGTTCAAATTGACTTTTAAGTATTATCACAAATCTTTTGTATGGGAGTATAGAAAAGTGTTGTTTTTAGACTTTTTCAGGAAATTTAAAAAAAATGTTTAAAATTTTGCTCTCCGTAAAAACCATCCTCGTACTTCAAGGAATATTTTAAAAAAAGAATTAGCGAAATTGGTCCAACCGTTCTCGAGTTTTACGCTTAGCAACACATTCAGCGACTCATTTTTATATTATAGATTATAGTATAAGTATCACGTGAAATCGTAAAAAATGACTTTGTTTTAAATTTATAAGGTTAATATAAATTTAAACTACATATATATTTATAATTTAACTACTGCTTATACTTGTAATACTTTCTCGTGATGAATTAGGACGAAACTGAGGTTTCATTAATGTTACCCATAAATTACGTGTTTGAGTGTCACACACTACAAAGTATATAAATAGGACAAAACCTTGCATTGTTGACGTCAGGCAAAAAAGATAAGACCAAATAATGTTATTTGAAAACGATATAATACCAAAAACCCAAGTAAGGCCCAGTAAAAAGAATAAAAATATTGATAATCGTAATTGGGCTCCAATAAGGTCAAGATCAGCTCTTCTCATTTTACCGTCAGGTCCTTTAGAAATAGCGTAAATAACCAAAATAAATAGAGTAATATTTATTAACAAGATTATGCAAATTGGCACGATGACACTTACAATTAAATAAAAACCACTGGGATAACATATAGAATATTTATATTCTCTAGCTGCTACCAATAACGGGACGTAGTTTTCCGTATCTAGTATAAGAACAACTATTACTGGTATTAACGGTATACCCCATCCTATCAGAGTAAATTTAACCATAAACCTAGAAGGACGATACACGCCTAAAACTCGCACATATCTAATAAATTGTAAGACTGCAGTAATTAACATCCACATAAAGCTCGCTAAAACTGAATAATGTAATAAAGCTCCTAAGGAGATACACACGGCTTTTGAATAATCAGTAAGCATATTTATTCCGTCCTTTACTTCAAAAATGGTATTATCTAAATTAAATACAATCATGAATAAAAGAGGTAATGCAATGGATGCCGAAAGATGTAATAAAACTTTTGTGCCTGCTTTTTTCCGCCAGGCATAGAAAACTGACGCTGTTACCCAAATGCCCATTATACCAAGCAAGGACAAAAAGCTGCCGACTAGCGAAATAATGTTAAGTGGCTTATCATGTTTTTTAATTTCCATGGGGTCACTATTGTTTTGGCCTCGCTTAAGATCTAGGAGTTGTCCAAAATTCGTTAGGTGATAACATTCACAATAATTTATATAATCCACCCATTTTCTCAAATAACACCCCCTATTTGACCAATAGCCTGGGACTTTATTAGCGCTGTTACTTTGAAAATCCCAATATCCACAAACTGCTCCTTCAACGGCCGGTATTAAATCTTTATACACCAAAGGCATTGGTTTTTCCAAATTCGATACAAAGCCTGGTATTGAAACTCCTACTATACGACTGTTTACCTTGTATCTATCACTGTCTATTTCTTGAAATATTGCATCGTTATGAAAAATGCTTATTATTATGTGTACACTTTCGTAATTAGTATCTGTTTCATTATCACTTTCATTTTTATTTACTTTTAAAGTATTGAGAAGGTCATCTGGTAGCCAAGTAGCAATTTCTAAGTTTTCATACGCTAATACTTCATTTAAAGTTGTGTTTTTAAACAAAGGTTTGATTGTCATTTCTGTAAATTCGTCATTTTTAGCATTATTAATTACTGCCACCCCACTTATGTTATTCAACCATGGAAAAGAAATTTGTAGAATAAATTGCGGTTCAACGGCAAGCTCATATTCACTTATGATATTGTCTCTGTTTTTTCTAGATGTTGTAAGTCTTTCGGCCATACATGAACTTTTGAGGGTAAGCATTTCAATAATATTATTTACGGAATCTAATATAACATTAGTAGAGTTAAGCGTTTGAGCTAATCTCAAGTAATTACTATTGAGTATCATAAGTCTGTCCATAATCCATGCAATATTTTGAAAGTTTCCCATATCTACTGATGATTCATTTTCTTGTGCAATATGGAGTACATGCTGTAAAGACATTGATAAATAATATATATCAGCAGGAATGATAATATTAACATTACCTAAAACAAAACTTAGACCATCAGTAAGAAAACTTGAAGTGTCATTTGCAGGAACTTGTCCTTTAACAAAATTATATAAAAAGGTTGTTGTGTTAGATGGTTGGTAATTTTTGTTACAGGTACCTTCTACTTTATCCCAAAAACTTCCTAAAAGGTATGAACCAGCGCAACGTCTTCTTACTGGCAATCCATTTTCTTGTAAACAAAACTGTTTCGGTGCTGTTATACGCCCAATGGGTGTTAATTCCCAATTGAGTGTATGTGAATTATCTTCAGATGTCGTAGGTAAACAGTACATTGAACTTGAAACATTAACCAAAATATAATTATGTTTCAGCAGTTCAGTATCTGCAATCTTTTTTATATCATTAAATGTATTTTCAATATTGAGTGATTTACTATCATACACATCGTTAATTGTAATATCCATATGCATCGCAATCATTAGATATTCATGATTATATTCAAGATATTCCATTAAAAGGACTTTATTAGCTCCAAAAATATTTGTTATATTTTCACATAAATTATCTTTAACAGTTTCAAGATCAACTTGAATTTCAACATGATTGATAAAAATCTTTATAACAAGAGAAAAAACGTGAACTTCATCACCTTGGGGATTCACAACGATTTTATCAGTTCTAATCAATGAGAAATCCTTTGTGTGGCCTTCACACCAATACTGAGCTGCTCTGTCTGTAATAAGATTTATTGCATATACCACCTTGTCAATGTTTAATGTGTCGTTCAACAAATTACTGTATGACTCAATTTCAATAAAAGGTATGTCATTAATGTCGATAACTTTGACAAATCCTTTTGCATCTGAAAAACATTGAATACCACGATCATTTTGATCATATTTCCAAAGACCAGAAGGAAAGTATATAGTAAGATACATTATTTTTTTTATATCGTCATATTCAAACATTAATTCTGTTTTTTCATAGATTACTTCAGTTTGGCATGCCATACAAGGCAGATGTGTAGGTGGAGTAGGAGTAAAGAAACTTAAGGCGCCAATATTATTCATTGATATATATATTTTAGGTAATATCCAACTTAATATATTTCTGTCGGAGTCGTTTCCAAAGTCCCAATTGGTTGAAGCAAACCAGCACCACATATCATTGGGTAAATTATTTATGTTCGCTATTTTTTTAAAAATATATCTCGCTAAGTCGTTAATATCATGACCACCCATAGGTGTTTTACATATTTTGTTTTCAATAAATCCGTCAAAAGTTAAATTTGTGGAAGAATATTCTATTCCAAGACACACTCCCTCATCAGGCAAATATCTAAAAGAATGATAATTCTTTGGGCATTTTGCGGGATAATGTACGTCATTAATATAAAAGCAAAGATTGTAATGATTTTCTGTACATGATTCTGTCATCAAAACTCTTTGTTTTATGTCGAGAAGTAAACAATTTTTTAATAAGAAATTTCGAATCGTCAAATTATTGCTACTTTCAACTGGATGTCCCCATTTCGGTCCAGGGATGTACCACTGAACCGGACTAATTAATTTTGCTCGTTTCGCCGGTAACCAAAAATATCGTGATATGTTTTTAAAAACTAAAGAATCCAATAGTGATGTCAAATCCTCATCGCTTAAGTCTGTAATAACAGAAGCACCACCACTTTTAAAACAGGGATAGTCCCATGGTGACGATTTTTGGATTTGGTAACAGTATTCATTATTGTTTTTTGATATTTTTTCAAAACCCGGTGGACATGCAGAAAGGTTGTAATATTTAATAACCTGCATACATGGACTCAACTCTTTTGCAGAAGGCTTCCATACCGAACCGACACAATCTCTTGTTATTAAACGATCGTTAGCATAGCAAACGGGATTAGATATGACATTATTTGCTGGAGCCGTTTGTTCCCATTTGACCTTCATTCCTGCATTTGTAGTCTGCTCTGGACAGTCCTAAAATATATGAAATATGTTATTTTTTTATAACAATATGCAATATAACAATTTGTTAATAAATAATTTATAACTGTTTGTAAAAAGTATACAATATCAACCGTTCTTTCCAGAATATATTGTTGTGTTTATTTCTTTATAAAAAATAAAATAATACGTTAAAAATTGATATTTTACCTGTAGTCCGAAATGAAATAATAGCCATAAACTAAAACTAAAAATTGCACTTGACATTTCGTAGTATCACAAATAATCTTCATGAAATAAAATCATAATCCGTAATCTATTGAAATACGATAAAACTACAGTATTCAATTCTGTTAAAAACAATCTGAGCTGTAATGCCGGGCTTTCAGTCATATACCAAATATCTACGTGCACAATATACATGATGTCTTACTATATTAGAGTTTGTGACAAAAATATTTAAGATTTTATATGATACTAGCTGATCTCGCAAACGTGTTTTTGCCATATATGTTATTAACCCCCCTTAAAACCCCCTTTTAAATTAGGGGTATGAAAAATATATGTTGGTCGATTCTCAGACCTACCCGATCGGCACACAAAACTTCATAAAAATGGGTCCACCCGTTTCAGAGGAGTCTTGTAACTAACATTGTGACGAGAATTTTATATATAAGACTAGCTGTACCCTGCGCGCGTTGCTACTTTTTTTGTCGTCCTATCAACTCAGAAACCTTTTTTGGGTTCATGCAAAACACTTTGCTGAAGATCATGACATGATCAAATGCACAGTTTACGATTCTATAAAGGACATACAGACAAACATTAATTTTTATATACATAGATTTTGGACAGTGAGATTAAGTATTATAAAATGTCCATACATTTTGTAGTAGTTTACGCTTTGTCGTCCCTCGTTGAATATAGCCTCCTTGCCGTTTTGCGATCAGTTACATGTATACCTGATAGTGCCCATGTTAAAATCACAAAAATAAACTTATGTTTTGACCATAGCTACTACTAGAGGCCTAGTTCGACTAATGAATATTATCCTTTTTTAAAGTATATGTCCCACAGGAAGGTCTTGAAGAAAACCCGTTTCGACTGCACAATAAACCCATCGCTTTAGCCTGTAATCACTGTTGGTCATAGGCGTCTTTCCCCATGTAGGAGAAGGATCAGAGCTTAATCCACCATGCTACTCCAATGCGGTTTGGCGGATATTATGAGTAACGATCTATGAGTAACGATCGCTATCAGGTGTACATGATAACAACCGGGACCGACGGCTTAACGTGCTCTCTAAGGCACGGTGGGGAGACCCACAAGAACTGTACAAACACCGAGACCACGGCAAACACCTGTATGGCCAATACCGTGCCGTCTCATGTTAGGATACACTCTAATAGACCATTACAAGTGATATTAATTACAGAAATAGAAAAATATAACATAGTAAAGTGGAAACCACCCTGTCTATAGCGTGACAACTGTAATCAGTTTATTAGCATTAGTGTCACCATCCCACACAGGAAAACACTTTCGATACGATATCTCTAAACCTATATTCATTGATTCAACACCATCCTAATAAAGTGCGTTTATATATATGTAGGTAAACAAGGAGGATTAGTGCTTATCTGGGTATGAGAATTGATCAGAGCTTTTAGCAATATAGAGGTACAAATATATCACGAAATACACGATTCTGATAGCTGCGTTATTGTGAAGTTTTAGTGATATTAGTTTAGTGACAATATTAGGTAAAATCTATATAAATAAATAAAATTGGAGTGTCTGTTTGTAATATTAAAATAACCGCTTTTTACTAAATGCATATGGATGTATACACGGTACATATAACAAACTAACATTTTTTACCATTTTTGTATGTCTGTCTGTCTGTCTGTTTGTTCCGGCTAATCTCTGAAACACCTGGACCGATTTTGACGGAATTTCCACTGGCTGATAGCTGGTGTAACAGGGAGTAACTTAGGCTACTTTTAATTTACAAAATTTATTTATCCTATAACTCTGCGAATTGAACAAGAACTTTTTGTTAAATTCCATGCGGACGAAGTCACAGGCACAGCTAGTTTAAAAATACTACTTAACTATTTATAATTTTTATATTTAGTTTATTAAAATTTATTACAATATTTTGTACATGGCTTTTTTTCAATAATATCGTTAAATATAATATTTAATGTATTATTTATAAACATTATAAACAAACAAATTTAAATATTATATAGAGGATATGTAAATAGAAATTTTCGAAGTAAGTAAAAGTTAGTGTTAAGGAACTTTTTACTACGAAATAAGTACAACGCCCTAGTTTTACATATATTATTATAGAGTTAATCTTAACTTTGACGAAATGAGCATTCAATAAACTTATGTACAATATTTTCTTAAAGAAAATAAAAAAGAGTTATTAATTATACGAATATATTTTATGTTTATTCGGTGTCAGGTTTAAGTCCTCCTTGCGGCAGCGGTGGTGGTGGAACGTTAGGTATAGCGGGATCCTTAGCCGAATAGTTAAGGACGTTAAGATCACTGGGTTCTGGCGGAGGCGTTGCTGAAGATTGGTCGCTATTTGCGGATGCAGCCGCAGGAGCTTCAGGTTTAACCATAGGTATAGAAAGAGCTGGTCCTAAAAAATTAGTCAATGGCTGATATAGAGGCCAGTTAGCATACGTACGAAAACCGAAGGGATCGTAAGGATCATAGAATCTGAGACCAGGGTATGTATATGGGAATGCAGGTAGTTGAGTAAATTGATATGCTGGGTTAAAACGTCCGACGGGAAGGACTTGAGGTGGTAAGCCAAATTCATTCAAGGGGATGGGAGATTGTGTTTTCGGTGCTAATGGTGGGGCTGGTGTGACTTTATCGTCTTCTGCCATGGGGCTACTTGATTCCACCGTTTCAGAAGGTTTCGCCGTTTCGGAAGCTTCTGTTCCTGCTGCAGGTTCAGGTGTAGATGCTGGTGTTACTTCAGATTTGGTCTTGGTGTCCTTAGGTGAAAATGTGGCAATGGGAAGTAGACCCTGAAAATGTTGAATGTTTATTTTTTTATTATTTGATTTGTTGAACAAATTTTGTGTATGTATGCTCAACTTTTCTGTAATTTATTTAAGTCTGAAGAATTTTATTGCGTAAAAGATACCGCATTCAAACCGTAGTTATTGTAAAGAGATAATAATTGATAATATTTGTTGTTAAAATGTCTGAATGTTATTCCGATACGACAATGTAGTAAATATTGTTTAAAATAAATTAAAGGTAAATGTTGCTTCAAGTTACTCTTAAGTGTCTTTGCATAATTTTATTTTCGATTTAATTAAATATTTATTTTATTAATATTGATGTAAGGAACAAAATTCTTCAAATAGTGAAAAGTGATTGTTAATGTTATAGATTCAATTAGAACTAAAATTTTGTACTAATAGAAGCAATTGCTGTGGACACATTAAAGATACTAACATTTCCTAATGGTAGATCTCCATAGACGACAGGTTGCAGTGGGAACGGGAAAGTATTGTGCAGCACAGGTTGGTACAAAGGAAAGGCTTTGCTTGGCTCCAAGTTCTGGTTTGATGTAATAAGAGCATTGTACACCTTTGGAATCCTCCCAGGCGTTGGCTCAGCAAATATCACGACGAGGGTTGCGAATAGCATCTGGAAAATCAAGAAAATTTACTGAGAGTTTTAAACACTTCGTAACTTTTATGTAGATGTTACTTCAAAAAAACTACAATTTATAAGAATAAATGATCGTCAGTTTCCTTTTACTTAAGGAAACCAGTTTGTAGGTAGGTAGGTATACCTATACTAAGTGTCAATTGTAATGAGAGCAATTAGCGTTTGCCTTGAAAATTGCAATATAATAAGTACGGTATCCATTACTTAAAGAGGCCTATATAAATTTTATTTTAATTTGTTATTATGACATAAGAAATACCTTTTTAATTAATCGCTTTTTATTTCTGTTTCAGTTTTTACATTTTTAGTTTCGCGAAATTGATTTTATTATATTTTTTATGTAATATTTTTCGTATAGAGATTTGAGCTTGTGATTGTTGAGATTGTTCGCCAGAGGACAGTTTCGTAACATGCACTGGGACCGTTTTTTCAGCATTATAAAACGTTTTTTAACCGACTTCAAAAAAGCAGCAGGCTACTCAATTCGACCGTATATATATTTTTTAAGTATTTTCGGGAATAAATTCGTCGTTTATGAACCGATTTTGATAATTCTTTTTTTGTTGGAAAGGAGATATCCCAAGGGTGGTACCATAAACAAGGAAAACGGGATCTGATAATGGAATCCCAGAGAAATCGAGGGGAACCCTCGAAAATCGTAGTAGCGACTCGTACCTTTGTTAATTTTTTTCGTCTACCTACGTTGTATTACTTGTCGATGTAATTGAAGTCGGTTTTTTCGTTTGCGGGCAAACACAATTATTAACAATAAACTGTATTTTATATATATCGTTATATTATATATATTGTACGATGGAGAGTGGTCAATTAAGTGATTATCTTTTTATGTTGAGTACAAATTACAGAATAAACTATATTTTATTACATATGGTCTACTACTATACTATACTATATACATATGTTCTAAGAGCTGTTTATGCGTGAAATATCTCGTCTCTATATTGTTATACCCCTCTCTCAGCTAAATTTGATTAAGATTATCCGCCAACCTGCATTGGAGTAGCGTGTTGGATTAAGCTCTGATCCTCCTCCTACATCAGGAAAGAGCCCAGCACTGGGATATTACAAGCTGAAGCGTTGATTAAGATTTTAATATTGAAGTTGGAAAATAAAGAAATAAAGATACTTAAAACTCGTAGGCGACAAGCTTTTATATCATATTAATTGTGTAATGACGTTATAATTATATCGATAGTAAAAGTTTTAATGGAAAAATTTACTTTATTTCTTATTAGCGCTTTAAAAAAAAATAAGTTTTTTTTTACTTTTACTTTTTCAATTACTTAATTAAATTTCGTTATAATGAAATATGCCAAGAAAGTTCTTCTTAATATTACGTTTAGAAAATATCATAGCTTTAAAGTACAAACCCGAACTAATTTAATTTAAACACAAAGCGTTACTAATTGGACAATGACAGGCTTTGGAAAATTACTGCCAACAAAAATAATTAAAATACAAGCAATAGGATTTCCCTTACTTTTATAATAACTTATTCATGGTTTTTATGATTAAAAAGTTGGAAGATAACTTAACACGATTATTTCTTATTTTAAGTATTTGAATGTAGACATTTGTATGTAAGTTTATGCATCTATACCACCTACCCAATTTAGATAATAAGTTTCCTTTCTATGTATGGGTTGTCTGGAAGAAATGGCTAATTAGCCATAAGTCCGCCCATTGTACTTCACTGTCTGTAACTATCTTTATGCTTTTTTTGTAATATATTTGTGGTGTACAATAAAGTATAAAATAAATAAAATAAAATAAATATTTTATAGCAGAATAAGCAGACATAGTTCAAACTATTTTTTTTATTAAATATCTTTAATATTAATAATAAAACAATAATAACAGTTAAAGAATAAAATTAATTCATGGTATCTCTTTGTGTGACATAATTTGAATAATATTCATTCAAAGTTAGTTTTAATTTTATTTCTTAGTATTAAAATATGAATGCTTAAAAACGATAAGTAAAAAAAATATTTGAAGACAATACGTACCGACGTGTCTAGTGTTATGTCACACTTGATAGCGACATAGTATATCTCACAAAGAAAAAAATCTAAACTCCCACAGTATATACCTTATGCATTTAAACAACACTATCCTATTTATTTGTTATAGTAGTTATTAGTTTAAATGGTTTCACGTGTTTGAAGTGCAAGCAAAGCGCGAGCATAAGAATTTAAGGTCTTGAATACATACTATATTAAAAAAAAAGATTTTTAAAACAATTTAAATTTAACTTTTTATTTATTTTTTTAATAGATTCGTCAACCATTAGATCAGCGTAGAGGATTAGTTTATGTCCAACAGTATTACATTACAGGTTGAATCAATTAATTGATCAAAATCATATATAATTAATACGTTAAGGTTAAGATGTTTGCCTCTCTTTTTATAAAAAAACCTCACAATTACTCCACATAAATTATATATCATTTTATAGCTTGCTCTACCGGCATCCACAACTAAAAAAATATTATTGCTTTTGTTTTTGTAAATTAATTAATTATTAAAATTATTTAGTGCAAATTATTCGCACGGATATTGCTAGCTAATAAAAATTGTTAAAGCAGAATAAAATTTATTTAGGTTCGAAAATTAATAAAAGGTTTTAACACGATTGCGGCTGAATCCAATAGGATCCAATCCAATAGGAATAGGAGGATGTAACGCCTACCTTGAAATAAAAAAATAAAAAATAAAAATTGCATGTTTTTAGAATAAAAAAGGACATGGGTTCATAAGCCCGTGGATCTATATCACTTGTAAAAAAAAGAATCCAATAGGAAGGCTGAGCTGTCACCCATTTATTTCCGTTATAGATTTATTAGAAATATGCTATCACTGGACATATAAAATTAATATGCTGCGGAAAAAATATAATACTACTGTAATTGAACAATAATAATGTTTGCGAATCAATTTCGGTCTGCACACAAAAGTTTTCAAGTCCAGAGTTTGTTTACTCAATACTTATAACATACTTACATTTTTATACATTTCAGAATAAAATCAGAATGATACAAACTTTCTCGATTATAGTAAAAGTATTCGTAGTGTATCTTCGTAAATCAGTAAGGCAGCTACATTTTAATATCGTCTAGTACAGTTTCTTATAACATGTAAAATTTATCTGAATACTATTTCTTTAAATTTAAGAAGTTTTGTTGCTTAGACTTTATAATTATCTAATAATCGAAATACCTAATATTACATAATATAACTTCGAATTTAACATAACTCTACTTTTAGTAACAGCAATTGTTTTTTTATGTTATCACTAACTCGGCAGCCCTTTTTTGGCCCTGGACTAGTTTGTTCGGTCTTTCTAAAAATAATTTAATTTGAAGACTGTGGGCTTAAAACATATCGTGTTAGATATATCTGTAGCTTGCAAGTCTATTATTGATACCAGCTACTGTACCATGGAAATATAGTCTATTTTTAAGTAAACATTAATGATAAACATGAACAAAAGATTGCAAATCTCTGAGAATATGATTTGAATAATAAAAGTTCTGATGTTTAATACGAGTGGCCGTCGGAGCAGGTTCGGGTCATTGCCGAATTCTAACGCAACAGTTTGCTCAACAGCACAGAGCAAAATTTTTATACATATAGACATTAAATATTAACGCTATTCGACAATACTCTGTTTCAGGGTGTAGGATTTATGCGTTATAAAAGACACCTGTGTACCTACGGTTGCGAAATAAGTATTAAGTACTAGGTCGTAGAATGGCACATGAGTTCGACGGTGTCTTATAATATAAAATATTCGAAGTTACATTTTGGTTGGAATTCCAAATCTTTATGTAATATGTACACAATATGTTTAGCTGTCTATAATCTAAAGTAATTAAATGACATATTTTTCTTAGTAATGGCAGCAAAATTTACATTCTTTTGGTATTTTTCCTGTTAGCTGCAGTATCAACTGAAACATAATAATAATAATAATAATAAAAACTCTTTATTGTACACCAAAAGTGAGCAAAAATACAAAAATAAAAACAGGAGTTAAGTACAAAAGGCAACAATACTTAAGAATGTTGCACCTACTTCAAGTTGCATTTAATGTACGATAATATCACTAGACATATTTTATTGCTTTCTCTACCTAAAACTATTTAAGTTTATACGAAGATGTGTATAAAATTTATTTTTACACGAAAACTTACTTTCTGAGTTCACAGTCAGATGCTTTGTATCCACAAAAACAAAGTTAAATGTCTTGAAGTTGGCGGATATTATAGTCCGGTTTCGATCCGGAAATCGGCGCGTGCTCACAATGCCACAACATTTGTCTAGCGTTGTGGCCGCGTGGACACGCCTACGACAAGGTCTAAGAAATGGAACGCGAGCAGTCATTGAGGTCAAAAGATATAAAGCACACATTATTATACTATAACAGAGAACATTGAAGGCTGTAGGTTATTTTATTTAACAAAATTAAATTAGAAATCGACTGCGAAGCTTAAAAGAGTAAGCAGTATTTATTCGTTTTACTTTTTTGGACGAATCAACAGTCAAATATCGCTATACGAGTGCATAGTCATTAATGTACGAATTATTCGTATTAACCTTTCCGTCATCTTTTTTCTATTTTGAGCTTTTCCGTAAATACCTATACTATATTATTAAATATAATATGTTATCCTAAATGATAAAATTAAGTATAAATAAGTTAGTTATGTAATTCTGTCTCTGTCTTCTCCATTGAGACGCACTCTTCCATTGAGATTAATTTAAAAATAATTAATAATGGGAAAAACACAATGCAAAATGTGGTTTGTTAAAGTGCACAGTGTAATGTCGCAATGTTTGTAAGGTACTATATGTGCATCATTGTGCATTCTGAATAGAGACACGAGGTTCGATGACCCAGCACTGGCCTTTGTCCATATGATGAAATTACTCTACATAACAACAGATACATGAAGGGGTTTGTCAATGTTCTTTAGGATAATTTTTTTTCAAGCTTATGAAATATAGCCTACTATGTGCTTATTTGTGTTGATGTTACAATAAGTATAATAATATTATTTAATTATATTTGTAGACTGTACTATATTATATGAACTGTGACGTTTTATTACTTCCTTAAGAAAATAATTTAAAGATCGAATTATATACTTCTGTTATTAAAACAAATAATTAGGAAAAGTTAATTTGTGACTTTAGGCGTGACAACTTAAACAATAGAAGAAAATGAAATAACTTGCTACGTAACATTTATAAGCATATATATGTTTGTGTTTCGCAGAATTTGTAGTATTTGCGTCCAACGAGCCCTGTATTCTATTATTCAATATCAAATATTTAACTAAAAAATATCCATATCCCTAATATTAAATGGTTTGCTTTGGATAGGTTCGGTGTGTTTATATTTACTATAACATTTAAATAATCAAATGTAGTATGCTATAAATAGTATGTTAGCATAAACAGCTATATGATCGATTACTGGAATATGATTCAAATAGCAGGTTAGGGCTCATTCTTGTTCGGTGTAAAAAAGTATGTAATAAATATGTTTTATAAAATATATCTATTGCGTGTATCGATTATTAATTGATTGTCGATTACTGAGAGTAATGCAACAAAAAACCAATATGAAAAATGTATTCAAGTATGCTTCAAAAGCGATTTTTAGTCGTTACGTTACAAAATAAATAGTTATTATCTACTTAGTTAATTAGAGTTCATGTGAAGTAGCAACCGCTATAGATATAGCTATAGATCTTTAAAAAAACTGATAAAAATCACAACAGTTTGTCATAAAAATAGTTATTAAATTATTAAATGATGTACCAACTACTACTAATAATACAATATTTAAATATAAGTCCTACTCGTACGTTACCCACACATATTTCTTATTTATACGAGTATAATTCTATAACATCAAAGACTTTCAAATATTAGCAATTGACTACTAAATAATTATAATTTGTTTTAAAACAGTTTAACGTCATTTACTTTATAGTCTACTTTTATTCTAGACATTAATATTAGGAACCACAAATTTGTGTATACTTAAGAGGTTACGGGATATCACTACATAGTATAAAAAAAGTACCTTCGCGCTGTCTGTATGCTTAGATCTTTAAAACTACGCAACGGATTTTGATGCGGTTTTTTTAATAGAGTGACTCAAGAGGAAGGTTTATATATATATTATACATGCATAATATGGTAGAAAAATATTGATAATTTTAGAGATTACTGACGAATCTTTTGTTAAAGATAGTGTTTAGTATCAACACTGCACCCGTGCGAAGCCAGGTCGAGTTGCTAGTAATAAATAAATTGAAAAATAATAAGGTTTTATTTCTAATGTAGTATTTGTTAATTATTCTCTATCTTAGATTGTATGTGATTAAGTTAAAATGTAAAATTAGCTGACAAATCTATGTATATTAATATCTGTTATTTTTATCGAAAGAGTTTTTACATGTGTATTAAATATGATCAATATGTATCCATTAATTTTTGTTACATAACATAAGACGTCAATGTAACGAGTTTGTTATATACATACAAAAGTTTTAAAATCTTTATAGTTAATGATTTAATTGGTTAAAATTTGCCTTCTGTACACTGTAATACTGTTAAAGAAATTATTCTATAGGTATGCAGGCTAACTACGACGGACGACGGACACAATAAGGACACGGAGGCAATAATTGTGTTTGCTGGCAAACAAAAAAAACGACTTCAACTACATCGACAAGTAATACAACGTAGGTAGATGAAAAAATAGTCAAGTATATACGCATTATCAAAGATTACTCCAAAAGTTGTAATTAGATCTCGATGAAATTTAAATGTGACCACATGATAAACACTGGCTTTCGATTAAATTAAAAATCCTCACCGGTACACCCAGTAAAAAGTTATGCGGATTTCTCTGGGATCTCGATTTCTCTGGGATCCCATCATTAGATCTTGGTTTCCTTATCATGGTACTACTTACTTCTCCTTTCTAACAAAAAAGGTCAAATCGGTTCATAAACAACGAAGTTATCCTCGAACATACATAAAAATAAAATAGAATTGAGCAACCTCCTCCTTTTTTGAAGTCGGTTAAAAAGGACAAAATTTTAATTAACATATTTTTTTAAGCTACTAAGATTTTTTTTTTATTATTATTAACACATTTAAAGTAAGGTTTTTCATTTAGTTATAATAATGAAACAGTAACAATTTCTTTTTTAATTTAAATTAATGTTGCTTTATTTATATAAATCCTTTTGTATATGTTAATCTTCATTGACATATACAAAAGATATTGATTGTGTATAGATATGATTTGTTATGCAATTAACATGTTGGATAACATTTACCATTCTTAAGTGGTCATAGATTCGCTGGCTAGCTTTGAGCAAATGACACTAATCTATTAACTGTGTTATACGATTTATGTAACAACACGTTATCCATAAAAACATAAATAAATGAGACAAAAGTCGTCTGGATTATACAAGACGTTCAAGTTCAGTCACAATCGGAAAGGTCATTGAAGCCTAAAAAGCAAATTAGCGTATTAATGTATCACTGAACAAATCTGGTTGTATACTCACAGGCAGTACGGCAAACTGTTGGACCGCCATGTTGCGCGCACTTCGGCGAGTGGTAGTGGAGTGGCGACGTGGTGGTTACGACTTGCGCCTGCGCAGCGCGCTCGCCATCAATGAACTGACGGTGGCTGGAAGCGATTGTTCGAATGTTTCCTTTGTGTTCGAAGAATTGGTTTCCGTTACCGATTCCCGCAATTTTTATTGTTTGCTTTTTATTTTTTACACTATAATCATTACATATATTGTTGGTAAATAGTATTTTAAAATATAGTGTACCTACACTAAGGGGTTGTATAAGTAAAGAAAATTATTTTTTCCAAGATAGTTGAGACATATGTGATTGTACATTAGAGTATTGTTATTAATTTGGTAATCAATACTTACTGTCAATAATTAATTTGTCTAAGTGATAGTTAAAACAACATAACGATAGTTCTCATACAAGAAATTGAAAAAAAAAAACTTTTACATACATTTTTCTTCATTCGTTGGTAACAGTTTTAATTTTATTTTAAATTTAAAGTAACTTTTACTTTTTATGTGAATTCATGAGGAGCTTAATTTTATAAATTCTTACTGTTCGCGGAACATGAATGTCGTCCCTTCTTGAGATTTTATTTCTGTTCTAGTGTCCTTGTGGGCGAATGCAACTTCATGCTTTGCCCCACTTAATTGATAAGCTTTTTAGACGTTACTTCTTATTTAGACGGATAATCAGAATTGAGGATTTCAAGGACACAAACAGTTTTAACTAAATATGGTATAATAAGTTATAAATAAGTTTACACGCACAGTCGACTCTTCCTTTTTAGGAACTACTTTTGTAGGTAAGATAATGCCTCTTTTTAGGGTAGCATTGAACTGATTTTATTTACAATATAGGGGACGGGCGCTTTTGTGGGACGCAACCTGCGTTGACACACTTGCTCCGTCTCATGTCAGGGAAACAGCCTTAAAAGCGGGAGCCGCAGCGGAAAAAGCTGAAACGACTAAACGGCACAAATATTCGTCACTAATTCCAAATTACATCTTTGTGCCGTTTGCAGTCGAAACACTTGGACCTTGGAGTAGCAGTGCTAAAAATTTTTTAAATGAGATAACACCTCGCCTTATTGCCTCCACTGGTGACAAGAAGGCTGGTGCATTTTTTGCCCAGAGAATCGACATAGCGATTCAACGGGGAAATGCTGCCAGCATTCTTGGCACAATTCCACGCGGACATGATTTATACCAAAACTATCTGTAAATATTTAGTTCTTAAGTTGTGAATTGTAAATATGTATAATATTTTGTATAAATAAAGTGTATATACTTTTACCTATTTACAATATACTAGCGGACCCGGCAGACGTTATCCTGCCCGAAATAGCATTAGTAGCTACCAAATTTGGTGGCTAACATACCGGCAGCAGCGCCACATACCGGGTCCAACTGTGTTTCCAAACCATTCATGTACCCATTGAAATATATACACGAAATTTCAACCAAATCTATCTAGCCGTTTAGGAGGAATTCAGTGACAAACACACGAACAGAAGTAATATTTATAAATAAAGATAAACTGGACCGCAAAAAAGGGTCGGTTCGAAAATCTTCAATATCTTCAAAAGTACTAGACCTAGCTTTATAAAATAGAGATAAAATTAAAGAATATATTAATGTGGTAAAATGAAAAAAAAATTCAAATTTTTTATTTTTAATAAATGTAAAATAAATAAAAATGTGTAGTTTTTCCAGTACTTTTGTGCATACACGTCTATTTTAATTTTATAATTACTGACTAGCTATTAATTATAAAAAGAAGTCGTTTTCTGGCAATTTTATTATTTTTATTTATATCAGTCATCTGTATCGTAATACTAGATTCTTCTAGTGATATCACTCGCGTGAGGTTAACAATGTGTTTGATATTTAAGTGACTGCTCCAATTTTTTAAGTCATAGCCCGATAGTAACTATATGGTTTAAAACTTTTCCTCAAGCACTGACGCAAATTTATTAATTTTAATTCGTCAAATCGACCTTGATATTAGTGCTTTCAATTAAAGTTTTATCTGAAGCACTTCAGTAAGTATAGTCTTTAAGTTCAAAAAATATAGCTAGAAATATTAATTCAGATTTTGTGTTTATAATATATTCCAGCCACAAACCAGTGCTGTGACCGTTGCGCCAAAGCATCGTCACTACTACAATACTTACGTGCTTTTAAAATAAATTTATAAAGAAGGAAAATAAGTTTTACATAATATTATAAAAATTATAACACAACAATACACTTTATTGTACACCAAAACAGAAATAATACATATTATGGACTTAAACAGAGTATCATCAGGCACAAAGGGCGGCCTTATCGCTAAAAAGCGATCTCTTCCAGGCAACGTAGGGGCAGAGGAGATGGTATTGTGTCAGTGTAGGTGTATAAATTGAGACATAAACGTTTATTAATTAATTATTTAAGAATGGCAAAGTTTTTTCTTAGTATTAGTATTTTGAAGTGTTTTCTTTATTACTAAACAACGGATTGGCGTACTGGTCACAGCACTGGCAGCTGCATCAGTAACCTTATGTGAGATCGCCACTTAATGATAAATCTGCTATACAGGCTGTGCGACTGCCACGGTCTGGGCAAATTTTCTTAACTTCGCCTTAAGCCAAAGTACAATCTCGTTCGGATAAACCCTTAGGACGTACCTCAATTTTTAATTTATCTTAAAAAGCTCCCTTTTTCATGGCTGGGACTTAGGACCTACCTGGCTCCCCAAACCAGTGTTGCTATAAAGGTCAATAGGGCCAAAAGAAAGTGGGTATTCGGAAGTATAAAGCATTATTTTGTTTGTTTCCGCACACCTGACAGGATTTCACCTTAATGGGAATGATAATTGCGCATAACGCTTATGTAATTATGATATTTGTTTTATTGAAATACCTTAATGAAATTATGCGTGAAGTCTTAATTTTTATTATCAATACTAAAATCATAAGTACTTAAATTTGAAGGTTAATGCCATACAGTTTTAGATTTGCCACTCTCCAAATTTGAACTTATTAATATTAAGTTATTCGACAAAGCTTAAAGAACCTTACAGGCTTAAAATTGGATTTTTATCTTAACTAACAAAGAAATAAAGTTTATTAAATATATATATATATATATTTTTTACCAACGAGTTCCACTTTATCTGTCAGATAATTCTGTCATAACAGATACTCGCAATCTGTGAATGCAAAAGTTATTAAAGTTATGTTTTTTAAGGTTAAATAAGCTCAAGGGCCTTTTTTCTCTCTCTCTGATAAACACGTCAGTAATTTATATACGCTACAAACAGACGCCGATTAAGCTCTCAAAAAAGCTTCTGGTCACAGTAGTGCTAGTCAGAGGAATTTGACGTATTTCCTTTTTTCCGCTCATCAGGACTCTAGATTTAAATGTGGTAATAATCATTAGGGGAAGTCAGACCTGATTTCGACCAATTCAGTTTCGATTAAATACTACTTACTTTTTTTTAAGGTGCCCATAATTTCATGAAATAGATGAGTCAAAGGAAAATATGATTCAGCTAACCTTTTATTTAGTTGTCCATTGTTGTAAAAAGGCTGTGGGCATAACCACCGTGCCTACAACGCCGAATCCACCCTGGTAATAAATCAGTAATGTTACAGGTATCAAGGTGTCTATGAAAACTAAGTTTATAGTAACTAGCGCCATCTATTTGTGGATACTGAAACTAGGTAGTTCGATAAAATACGTTTCAAATGTTAGTTACCAACTTACAATTGCATTTTAGTACTTTCGAATAGAGGACTCTGTGTATTGTCAGCACCTATTTTAAAACACGAAATTCGCCACAAATTGTATAACAATACTAGCTGACCCCGCAAACGTTGTTTTGTCATATATTTTATTAAGCTTCTCAATCCCCCCCCCCCCCCTTATAACTTAGGGGATTGAAAAACAGATGTTGTTCGATTCTCAGACCTACCCGATATGCACACAAAATTTCATGAGAATCGGTTAAGCCGATTCGGAAGAGTTTATCTACAAACACCGCGACACGAGAATTTTATATATTAGATAATCCATGAATACGAAAAAAAAGGAAATAAATAAGACGTAAGTTTAACGGGTAAGTTATTATTCCTTACGCTTTAGTTATATATAACGATTAACTTACTATCTCGATTTATATGATAAATAACAGTCAATCTTGAATAAATATAACCTGTTTTACAAATAAGGCGTTTAATTGTTTCCTCGTTAAAACTGGTTTATTTTTTATAACTAAGTCAACTGTGCCCAGACAAGACCACAATTTCTTGTTATATGTACCTATATGTACTAATATGTTACCTGAAAGTCGTACCTACACCTTAGTCATTTTATTAGATGCCAAAACAGTCTATATTTTTAATAAAATAATTTTTGTTTTTAATTTATTATAAATAACGCTCTCATAAAAATCTTTGGATTAGTGGTGTGGTTAGTAGCCTAAAACATCGACGGTTTGCAGGTTCGATTCCTTCTCGGGATGGATATTTGTATTTGTATAAATTGTTCTTTCTGGATTGAATGTCTGTATTTGTAAGTCTCCTCGTGTCTTGTCGAGCACGTTATGCCGTCGGTCCGGTTGTTATCATAAATACTTGATAGCCATCGTTACTTATAGTAAGGAACATATTCACCAAACCGCAGTCGAGTAGCGTGGTGGATTAAGCTCCAATACTTCTTCTACATTGAGAAGAGGAAGAGACTATGCCCAGCAGTGGGTTGGTACAGGCTGATCCGATTATAATGTACAAGCTCTCTACTTTATACATGTAATGCCTAGTTATGTTATGAAATTCAAGATTTTAGATATTCAAGAAATTAAACATCATTGACAAAGAGAAGACACAGATTAAATAACTATCACCTCAGTTTCAGGGCCTCACAGCGCAAAACAAGCAGATAATGTGAAGGATAATTGTTGAAGCCAGTTTTTATCTAAAATTAAATGACGTGTGAAGACATGGTTTTTAACGTAAAATTAATGACAACCAAAGCAGCATAGCTTATTAATATAACTATGAAGCAAATCATGTATCATCAAAATATTACTTACGTAAGCTGTATGTGCGCTAAATTATGTAAGTACTAAAATTATATTTGTATTTTCTTCGAACTCTAACCAACTACTATATACTATATACTATCTTTCTATTAGCAAATTATCTGTTCTATGGTCGTTTAGGAGAGACCGCTATAAAGCAATAGTGACGCCAATTGTACCTATAGTGACGCCAATTATATTGTTGGTTAAAAAAAATTAAAGACATTTTATATATTTTCTGCGTATTCAATTAAATACTGAATTACTCAGACTGACGGAAGCATAGCATAATGTCAGCTTGTGACTCTTGTGAGCTTTATATTACCTTATATAGAGTTATTCCATTGTGAGTTATCTTAACGTCATTGTTTCACTTGAAATGCTTCATAATATGCAGATTATTTTATTAAGATTCAAATTTCCTACGGTGGTTTTAAAAAGGGTTATTTATATAAGGAAATTTACTGAACACTTTTTAAATGCCACAACGCTTTATAAAATAAATCATATACAAGCCTTTATGTGTACTTTAGACATGCAGATAGATTTTTTGTATGAATATAAATTTCAATTTTCGGTATGTCTTTTTATTTGTTTAAGCAGGCTATCGAAGTTTATTTAAATATGAATATCCAAGTGTATATCGTATTTAGGGTTCTGTAGTTAACACACGCTTACAGTTTTGCCATATCCATCTGTTGGTCGTCTTGTCTTTTTGTAACTCGGGGTTCTAGTTTTCCTTTGATCGACAATTTAATGAGGTTGACAAAATGCTAAAAACATAATTTTACCTTACATTAGTAAAATGTATTAATTTTACTTTTTCCGTCCCAGTCAGTCTAACATTAAAGACCTCTCCGCGTCAGTCTGTCTGTCTGGGTCTTCACGATATTCTCAAAACCGTTGTATAAATAGATGATAATTAACCGTAGATGAATAGACGAAGAGGAAGGTTTATGTGTGTAAGATGTTGAGGTTTTGAGTTATTGAATTTGAAATAGGTCGCCAACTGTTGTTAATGTATAAATAAGTCAAGCCACTTGGAGCTTTCATCGTAGAAACTAATTACCTGAAGCATTTCATGCAGATTATAAAAAAGCTTTTAACAAAAAACTTACAAACGCTATTTTGTTAATCATAATGTTCTGTAGTTTAATAAAAACCTTTCAAAAATATAACACTTATAAACGCAGATCCATTGTAGTTTAGTAAAAGATTATCTAATGACAGAGAACTTCGACGTTCGTAAGGCAAGCATCGTTGAGCTCCTCTCAGTGGCATTATTCGCTTTTTTGTTTTGTTCCAAGATTCATCTCGGAAGGCATTTAGATATTTAGTCACTGTGTGGGGATATGTCTTTGTGGGGATTTTTGTGCCAATGAATTATTATACTGCTTAAATCAATAAAATTTTATTAATATTTATATAACTAAATTAAAATCAAACAAAAATTTTAAAATTGTTTTTTGAAATAATCGAATTTCAAATCATCACGTGTTCTTTATTAGCTACATGAATAGCATTTCGGCTTGTTTAGTTATTTCTCGATGTTTTAGTCCAATGAGCGCTTTGTACAATAGGCTATCAGCAACTAAGATTAAACAAAAGTCGGTCAAGAGATTCTCGATGTAGCTTGATATACATTTATACGATCAATGCATATATCAAATAGAATTAGCGGTTTAGTTTAGTGTTTTAATGTTTGTAACAAACGTTATTGTCTATAACACCATATAAATCGATAAATAATAATAAAATAAAAAATTTTGTTGCTGTTTTCTGCGTAGTTACGGTAGTAAAGAATATAGCCACCCCCTTTTTTCCCGTGGTTGTCGTAAGAGGCGACTACGGGATAACACAGTTCCACTACCACCTTGGAACTAAATAAGCCGACCGATGGCGGGATAACCATTCAACTGCTGGCTTTCAAATACACAGGCGAAGACAGATAGCAGCATCTCCGGTGCGACAAAGCCTGCCCTGCGGTTACCAACCCACCTGCCCAGCGTGGTACCTATAGGCAAAACACACAAGTTCATGCCATTTTTGGCGCAAACTTGGAGAGGCCTATGTTGCGTTTGCTATAAGGTGTCTATGATAACAAACGGAACCGACAGCTTTATGTGTTCTTTGAGATACGATATGGAAACACAGAAAGATAGCATCCATTACAGAAACAAGCTTGCACAAGTTCAAATATCTGACCCGAGAGGGAATCGAATCCACGACGAAAGGCGTTTAAGGCGATTACATTAACTACTACACGAGAACAATTTTCATATTAAACCTTTTGAACGTAATGTATACACATAAGGTAAAAGTAAAGTATATACGTATGTTCATAAACTAGGAGCATACTATACACTGCTATTGTAATGTAGCAATCTCGTCCACCATATGTCTAACAAGGTGCGCATCGTAATATTAAGCCCGTGAAATTAAATCCGTATAGGTCTTGTAGATAGTTTAGATTGTAATTTCATAGAACTAATCTCTTAGTGTCTATCTAGTAGAATGCATAGGAACATTTGAAGGCTACTTATATTCCTTAAATGTCTTGTCTTATAAGTAAGTTATCTTCACGTTCTTTTTGGTTTAATTATATAGTTCAAGTATCACGTTACTATTATTTAATTAAAAAAAAGTATTTTGATAAAAATATCACAAAATTATACTATTAAAACTATTTTATGTGACGTAGAAATGGTTAAATAATAATAATAATTATAATATAATAATATTCTTTATTGCAAACCATTAAAAGGTACAAACAAAAGTAGTATAATTAGAGGAAGATGTACAAAGGCGGTCTTAACGCTAAAAGAGCGATTTCTTCCTGACAACCTTTGGGACATACATACATATACATACATAGGACAACACATAGAAAAGCGGTAAAATAATGCGGTTAAACGATAAAATAATGTTTTTTTTTTTTTGACAAATTTAAGGTTTCATGTGAATATTTTCTGTAACTCAGTGGACTCAACTGTAATTGAAAGGTTGGGAAACCCTGTTTGCATTCAGCCCACAACATCCCACTGTTGGGCACAGGCCTCTTTCTCCATGTAGGAGAAGGATTGGAGCTTAATCCACCAAGCTGCTTCACTGCGGGTTGGCGGATATGTTCCTAATGTGAGTAACGATCGTTATCAGGTATTTATGATAACAACCGGGACCGACGGCTTAACAAGCTCTCTGAGGCACGATGGGAAGTACTACACGGACAGACATCCAAACCAGAGAGACATATAAGTACAAATACAAATATCCATCCTGGGTGGGAATCGAACCCACAAACCGTCGGTGCTTTAGGTGACTACTCGCACCACTAAACCAGAGCGGTTGTTGGGAAACCTTGACCTAATCTTTATCATAATTTTTAACGCTTTGAAACGCAATTGAAAGTAAAATCTTTATGATAATATAGTATCGATAGCATTCGCGATATGCTTTAAAAAAGAAAAAAAAAACAATACTATAGGCTTTTTCATAGATGATAAATGCTATATAAAGGAAGGAGACTGATGTAAAATGAAATAAATCTTGGAACGTGCGCTGGAATTAACGAGACTTAATTATTATCTCATCACATTTTACTTTATACTTTGAATAATGAAAGCTAATCCGCTCTTTATCCGCGTACTTTAGTAGAACACAAGGCAGAAAATTGTTATTAATTGTATCATGTCAGTACATTAGAACCCTAATTAATATATGAATTAAATAAGACTATTTGTGTTTAACATAAGGCTTAAAGTTGTTAAAAATATGAGTAAGAATTAATTATATTGATGGTATAATTTAATGGCATTTTTTAAAATTATATCTCAATGGGATTATATTAATTAAAACTGATGGAAAAATATATACAACTTTTAAGTACATAGCAATCCTGTTTCTGACTACTTATTTTGTATAGAAGCTGTAGTCTAAGCCGTCTATAGTTTAATTTACAGCTTTACTCAAAGCTAATCCGAAGCTAGTAATTTATATAAAGACAGTTCAAAGAGCTTGGCAGCTGAATTTAGTTCACTTTGAGTTAATTTTTATATATTAACGTTTAACTAACTCAATAAAAAAAATATTACAATATTTGAAGGCTATTTCATAAATTTTTCTGAGATTACCAGCTAAAATCAAACGATGTCAAGGATAATTTTATTCAAAAAGAAATCCTAGACATGAATAACGTATTTATTTGGATAAAAGATGTCTATAAAACCACCTTCGCAAATAGTGCAATATTTTAGAACAAACTTGACATAAAAAAGGTTCTAATAAGTTAAACTTAAAAGATATGAATGATAGATGATAAAGATATGATGTCACGGACTTTTTAGAACTTTTAGTGGCGGTCACTCCCATGATATATAAGTTTTTTGGCAGCTTTAGCCGCTTCAGCAGCACACGCAAGGGAAGCTCTCAAGAAAGAATAGTTTATCCCGTTTCCGTAACATTTTTTATTAATGCTTAGCTCCTATTGGAAGCTTATAGCCTTCATCGTTAAATGGACTATCTAATAGAAAAATATTTTTTTTAATTTGTACCAGTAGTTCCTGAGATTAGAGCGCTTAAACAAAAAAAAATTATTTTTTAGCTTTATAATATTAGTATAGATAATTGAGATATTTAAAATTCGTAACTGTTGGTTTATATTATAGTTATCACATTTATTTTAGGAAATATTTTATAGAAACCCATATCAAAATAATTAAGTTTCAACAAATTGCATTCGGATGGGCCATAATAATTTAACAGTGATGAATAGCAATGGTGCTGTGTGGCTACGGCACTAAAGAATTTAGCCACCCCCTCTCTTCCCGTGGGTGTCGTAAGAGGCGACTAAGGGATAACAAGGTTCCACACCCAACAAACATTTTTGTCATATAATCAAACAATTATATGACTTTGAGTCTTATTAAAGTTATATTACAGTATTTTTTTAACTCTACGTCATGTTATGGTGCATTATATGTCCAAATAGACGTATAGATTTTTTGTCGTATAACATTGTCGTATAGACGTTATTTCGACATTTCTTTACAATCGTCATATAATAGCGTCTATGAAGACATCTATAAAACTTACATATACAACTTTTTGTCGTGTAAACGTTTTCGTAGTGTAAACGTCATAATACTATTAATTTTGTCATATAATTACCTTTTAAACATCTGCTAAACGAATAGTAATTGTTTACACGTAGTACTTGTAACCATTATACAGGGTGTCCCAGAAAGAATGGATAACCCTGAAGCGCCTAATAGTACGGCTATCAAGCGCTCTAATAAAAATACACAAAACAAAAAATTCCAAGTGGTGCCAAAAATATGAGGTTTTTAAAAAAAAATACATATTTATTGACCTTACTCTACTTTCATGTACACCACGGCCGCAAATTAATGAAATTTGTTGTGTTTTTGGTGTTATCTTTTTCCTCATAGACTATACTATTAGAAATGCAGTAAAGAGTATGAGTATCTATTGTACTTTTTCGGAAAAAAAAATATCAACTTCAATTTTTAGCATAAAATTTGATAAGAAAATAATTTTGACAAAGTTTGAGAGCCTTTCGTGAAAAAAAAAAGTATGAAGACCTAAGCGGCCAACTATTTCAAAAATATGCGCAGTTAATACAGATTACAAAATGGTATAATACATGATTTTATTTAACGTTAAGATGCAAAAAGAGTAAACTCGACTGAAGAAAGAAAAAAATAATGTTGTCTTAAATTGTTAAAATAAAAGCGTTAAGTTGTACATAAATCAATCTTTATTTTATAAAAGGTGTTCGAATTGTCTGCCACCGACTCTGATACAAGCTCGACATCTTCTAATAAATGCTCTTCTAAGAAGTCGTGCGTAGCGCCGTTCAGTTATTATTGAAGCGGCTTCCTGCACACGACATCGTAATTCCTCCAAACTTGAAATAGGCTTGAAGTACACCTGTTCTTTTAGACAGCCCCAGTAAAAAAAATCTAGTGGATTTAAGTCCGGGGATCGCGGAGGCCACAAAATGGGACCCAAACGACCAATCCATCTATTTGGATACGTGGCATTTAAATACACACGGACGTTTGCAGCATAATGTGCAGGACAACCATCATTTTGTAGCCAGTGGGATTGTCTCACTTCCTCAGGCACGTCTTCCCTTTTTTTTTTTATGTCACTAGGTCGGCAAACAAGCGTACGGCTCACCTGATGGTAAGCGATCACCGTAGCTTATAGACGCCTGCAATACCAGAAGCATCGCAAGCGCGTTACCGACCCAATCCCCAATCCCTCCAGGAGCTCTGGTCACCTTACTCACCAACAGGAACACAATACTGCTTGAAAATAGTATTATTTTGCTGTGATCTTCTGTAAGGTCGAGGTACTACCCCAGTCGGGCTGCTCCATATTTTGAGCAGGAAATTCCTGCTGTGCCCTACCTCAGTTAATCCTTCCTACCTTACCTTCCTTCAGGCGTCGTCTTTTTACTGGGGCTGTCTAAAAGAACAGGTGTACTTCAAGCCTATTTCAAGTTTGGAGGAATTACGATGTCGTGTGCAGGAAGCCGCTTCAATAATAACTGAACGGCGCTACGCACGACTTCTTAGAAGAGCATTTATTAGAAGATGTCGAGCTTGTATCAGAGTCGGTGGCAGACAATTCGAACACCTTTTATAAAATAAAGATTGATTTATGTACAACTTAACGCTTTTATTTTAACAATTTAAGACAACATTATTTTTTTCTTTCTTCAGTCGAGTTTACTCTTTTTGCATCTTAACGTTAAATAAAATCATGTATTATACCATTTTGTAATCTGTATTAACTGCGCATATTTTTGAAATAGTTGGCCGCTTAGGTCTTCATACTTTTTTTTTTCACGAAAGGCTCTCAAACTTTGTCAAAATTATTTTCTTATCAAATTTTATGCTAAAAATTGAAGTTGATATTTTTTTTTCCGAAAAAGTACAATAGATACTCATACTCTTTACTGTATTTCTAATAGTATAGTCTATGAGGAAAAAGATAACACCAAAAACACAACAAATTTCATTAATTTGCGGCCGTGGTGTACATGAAAGTAGAGTAAGGTCAATAAATATGTATTTTTTTTTAAAAACCTCATATTTTTGGCACCACTTGGAATTTTTTGTTTTGTGTATTTTTATTAGAGCGCTTGATAGCCGTACTATTAGGCGCTTCAGGGTTATCCATTCTTTCTGGGACACCCTGTATATAAGTCGAATAAGTGTACTAGTGTAACTTGTATACATCCTAAAGTATTACAAAAATGATAATGACCACGGCCATTTCAAATGTGCGCATATCATTTCGATGAAGTCCATCTTCGATAAAAACTTATCAACATCCACATAAATATGGATCATAATTGTGGGGTTTACCTAAAAAAAAAGTATTATTCAGACTTAACTAAGTTATATGTCTCGTAAATTCTTCTGTTCTGAAAATATAAATTATTTGAAATAAGTTAGCTAGGCGTTTTATTATTTTATTATTGATACCTAAATCAACTGTCATGGCGTACACATTTACAATATGTACGCAGTATATACGTCGGGAAGTTATATAGTTGTCATATAACGCAGTCACTTAATAAATTATTGATAAAAATATACGAAAACATTAAAATTTTAAAAGCGCATGAAAAATTTGTTACAAAGTTACCTCACATTAATCAGTAAATTTGATTGCACAATGGTTTGTAACTGATGAAATGGTTTTATCACCTCAACAAAGTAAAAAATACAATATTTTAACTCAGCTGTCAAAAAACTGCCAAATTCAATTAGTGTGTATTATGTTTATAATCTGTTACAATTTTTCATTCGTTCAATATAAAAGTATCATTTTTAAATGACAATAATACAACGAATACGTTAGATAAACGTCATATTGTGTGCTATTACTCGACATGAAGTCGAATACACGCCGCGACAGCTATCATTACATGACATGTAGTCAAATCGCCAACGTGTATATGACTCCTATGCGACTATATAGGTATTTATATGACTGTTACACGAAACTCTTAGCGCCTTAAGTTGAATAAAATGGGCCCTAATGCCGTCGAGTAAACGTTCTAATGTCGTTTATACGATTATACTAAATAACATTAAGTTGTCACCAAAACGTCTACTCAACGTCGTAAATGTTTGTTGGGACAACCATCTTGGAACTTAAGAAGCCGACCGATGGCGGGATAACCATCCAACTGCTGGCTTTGAAATACACAGGCCGAAGACGGGCAGCAGCGTCTTTGGTGCGACAAAGCCAGTACTGCGGTCACCAACCCGCCTGCCCAGCGTGGTGACTATGGGCAAAACACATGAGTTCACGTTATTTTTGACGTAAACTTGTGGAGGCCTATGTCCAGCAGTGTATAGGCTGTAATGATGAATAGCAATGGCAATGTTGACGCGGGAGAAGCTGATTGTTTACGCTCATTTTTGAAATTAAATATGTCGTATAATAAACAAAGAAATACGTGAATAGCGTACGACGTGTTCTTTGAATTCATAAAAAATAAGTATGAGCTGAGCGCCTTAATTTTTTTAATATAACAATTGTATCACTTTATGTTAGACACCTAATTGAGGTGGTAATTGTATAAACTGATCATCTTACAATTTGATTTTGAGACTAAATTTTTCAGACGCTTTTACTTAGCTGTGTAATCAATTTAAGTCGTTTAAAACCACGTTAAGTCAGTCAGTCGGTCAGTCAGTTCAGCCTACAAAATTTCACTGCTGGACATAGGCCTCCCCAAATTCGCGCCAGACATCCCGGTTTTCCGCAATCCTCATCCAGAATACACCACGTCAAGTATTACGCCCATATTTTAAAAAATAGCCTTTTACAAACTTATTGTCTCTTGTTACATTTTATATTATTGTTTGGTTTAGAGATTCTGTGAATATTAGTATCTATTTGTGTGAAGTTTAAGCAATCAAATTACACTACTTACGAAAAAATACAAAAAATCGACTTAAGTGATTCACAAGCCAGTCAAGGTCCTTGTTACAAGAATTACTTTCAATTTTAATATCGTTGTGATTAGCGTTGAGTATGTTTCATCATTTAATTGCGTCCAAACATGTGCATTAAAAGTCAATTATAAAAGTAATTTGAAGATTGTAAACATTAACTTAACTACGGAGAAAGCTTCGACCTTTATAAGAACTTCGAAGAAGGAATTCTCATTTTAAAAATCATTATTTTTAAACATATCTCTGTTCTTATACAAATAGTACACGTTCATATCAATCCAACTACGAGATAAATATAAAATGTCTTATTTGAACAGCCTCTGGCTCTTTGCAGTTTTTCCTCTAATTAATATACTCTTGGAAAAATTCTTATATTATTACGAGTATATATTCCAAAATTTATTGGGAAGGAAAAGTTTGTTTATGTATTTCTAACAAAATTTAATAATGATTATATGATAATGATTCAGCCCGTATAATCCCACTGCTGGGCATACGCCTCTTTCTCCATGTATGAGAAGAATTGGAACTTAATACACCACGCTGCTTTACTGCGGGTTGGCGGATGATACGTTAATGCATTAATTTAATTTTATGTACCAATAATTGGTCTTACCAAATATATTTATAATAACTGCGTAATATTACGTCATATCGAACGAATTTTGCTATTGATTTTGCCTGCATAATTTTGTTTGCTCGCGAAAAAGACAGCCTTCAATTTTGTAGTTAGTCAAGTAATATTTATTTATTTATTTATTTATTTATTCTTAATGTATACCAAAATACAGACACATATAAAGAAAGATACAATACAAAATGAGCGATTTCTTCCAGATAGCCTTTGGGTACTGGACACGATACAGTAGCAACGGTTAGAAGTGTGCACATATTAAGGAGGAAAAATCGATAATAAATAACGTTAAACAAATTGTTTACATGTTTAATACTAATAATTGTGTTTGCTCGCAAACGAAAAAAAAACCCGACTTCAATTACATCGACGAGTAATACAACGTAGATCGACGAAAAAATAGTCAAGTAACTACGCGTTATCAAGGATTACTCAAAAAGTAGTTATCAGATCTCAATAAAATTTGTATGTGACCACATGACACACATCAGCTTTCGATTAAATTAAAAATTATCAAAATCGGTACATCCAGTAGAAAGGTATGCGGTATAATACAACGTAGGTCGACGAAAAAAGCGTCAAGTAAAAACGCATTATTAGATATAACTCGAAAAGTAGTTGTTAGATCTCAAATAAATTTAAATGGGACCAATTGGCACACATCACCTTTCGATTAAAACAAAATTTATCGAAATCCGTCTACCTGGTCAAAAGTTCTGATGTAACATACATTAAAAAAAAAAATACAGTCGAATTGAGAACCTCCTCCTTTTTTGGAAGTCGGTTAAAAATACGAAGCATTGTCAGACATACGTAGATATAAAGTACGATATGATAGACTTACATTAAAATAAAAAACTTATATATAATTAAGTAAATATTTTAGTATATAGTATATAATACACATATACAGACACACATATGTATATATACATATATATATACCTATATATATGTGTATATATATATATATACACACAAAGTAAACTACAAATTACGACAGTTATGACTTAATGAGCGACGTATAATGCTTTTTAAGGCGTTGCTTAAAACAAGCTTGTCTTATTGAAAGAGAATTCCATATTGGAAGAGAATTCCACATGCGGACAGCATTAACAGTAAAGGAATTGGAGTAGAAGGAGATAGAATGGACAGGAATTTTCAGAAGCAAATTGGATTCAGATCTAAGGGAACGTTTATGGGAGTTACAAAGAAACGTAAACCGTTCTTTAAGGTAATGAGGGGCATTAGGATTAAAAAGAAAACAGTAGAGTAGAGTGGGTAGTAGTACGTGGGTATTCCTGCGGCGGCGAATTGGGAGCCACTTCAGTTGACTGTGAAAATCGGATACGTGGTCATATTTGCGAAGATCAAATATGAACCTTATACAGATATTTTGAAGGCGCTCAAGCTTATTTAGTTGCTCCTCTTTGAAAAAAAATACGTATCTGCATAGTCAAGTATTGGTAAAAGTAGTAATTGGGCTAACGCAATTTTGGTAGGCAAGGGAAGAAAGTAATGGAGTCGACGGAGTGAACCGACTGTGAGGTGACCAAGGGAGATGACGATCGAAAGCAGATTTTTCATTTTATCGCTAACATTCAAAACAACATTGTTGAAGAGTATAGGATGTACAAGTAACCAATCAAATGCTACTGACTAGTTTTGGACTACTCACGATAATCATTTGAGAGTTAGAAGGATTAACTTTTATTCCATACGAGTTACTCCATTTAAAAGTAAGGTCCAAGTCATTATTTAGTTGGTATATACTCGTGAGTAGATCCGCCAGCTTAGAATGAGTGTATATTTGAAGTGAACCTGTATAGGTGATAGAGAGAAGCTAAGTCAGTAACTACACAGTTACTGAATTTATAAATAAAGAAAAAAGAAGAGGAGATAACACGCCACCTTACGGTACGCTAGCAAATACGTTAGCCCAGTCAAAGAAAGTATCTTGAACTTGCAAACGCTGTAATACAACGCGGGTAGTCGAAAAATAGTCGATTAAATATGTATTATTGGGGATAACTTAAAAAGTACTCGTCAGATCTTGGTCAAATTTAAATGGAATAATAATCAAATTAAAATACACGACAAGTACCAGATTTCGATTAAAAAAGTTATCATCAAAATCGGTACACCCAGTAAAGTTATGAGGTAACATAAATAAAAATAAAATCTAGAATCATATTGAAAACCTCCTCCTTAAAATAGATATGAAAGATATCATTTATAAGCGTTTTGTTATTATAATCGTTATTTTAATTTTAAGTTATTAGTTTGGGGAAAAAGTTTCTTAGTAGGTATTTTACATAGAAATTCAAAGGAATAATATATAGGTATGTATAGAAACTTTGGGACGTCTCGTTAAAATACCGCGACAAGTAGCTTTGACAGGCCTCTCTTGATGTTAACTTTACGCTACCTTAAGAATTCTGAATTGGCCAAAACAGATGGAAAACTGAAGGTGCAAGTTTGAGGCTATATAGTGCATTAAGACTTTCCATTCAAATATTTATACGTTACAGACATCACAACCACTCTTGTGTTGTGGTTCGTGAACCGCGGGTTCAGTTGACAATTTCCACTCGGAATATTTATTTTTGGACAGATGTTTGATGGAGGTGTCATAGACGATGACTATTCTTGTAAGTTTCTTCGTCGGGCCTCGGAACACACATAACGCTGAAATTCCTGATTTTTATCAAAGACACCTGCAGCGGAGCGTCAGCGTCAGCAGAGGCTTTGGATCAGCAGTGGAATAATAATAATAATAATAAAAACTCTATTGTACACCAAGAGTGGGCAAAATTACAAAAATAAAAACAGGAGATAAGTACAAAAGGCGTCTTTATCGCTAATTAGCGATCTCTTCCAGGCAACCTTTGGGCAGAGGAAATGGTATTATATGTAGATGGTTTAGGTGTACAGTTTTATCTAAATACACACAATATCTTATACTATTAAACGAGCAATTCTTGTATATATAGAATCTGAATTTCGGAAACGGCTCCAACGATTTTCATGAAATTTAGTATGCAGGGAATTTCGGAGGATATAAATAAATCTAGCCAGGATTCATTTTTAGAAAATGTCGTTTTATCCCAGTTTTTAGACAATGAAAAAATATCGTAAGAATACGAAGGTAAATTTCGCAAATGTCAGTAAAGTTGTAATAGCTCAGACTGGTAGCAATCGGTCGAAAAGACCATAGTTCAAATCCTCGATCGATTATTATTTTTTCTTTTTTTTTCTAATTGCACTCTTTATATTTTATTTAATAATGTATGTAAAATCGAAAAATATTATTTATATTTTATCTTTAATTTTTTAATTAGCTTTTTTTTGATTTTTTATAGAAAATTTTTTTTTATTCATATTTTATGAATATGTCATTCGTATTTAAATATGATTTCCAAAAAACACGATTTACTAAGAATATCGAGTTAAGCTCGGTCACCCAGGTACTGTTATATTATATGTTATAGTATGTATGGATTTATACGGGATAATTCATTAAACAATTCTATGTACAGAATAGGACGTTAAAAGATTTCCAAATCCATACATTATGTAATATATCTCACATACATAATGATTTATTATCTTCGGTGGTGACAGAATAATCATTTTTCATCTAAACAATTGAGGATTCCATTCATAGAGAAAATACGGTAGAGTTTTCAGCCAGCATTCGTTTGACAGAATCATTTTTTTTAATTTAGATATACATTGGGTATACTCAGGGTCGATTTGTCACACGTAACGATAGAAGCGTATTTATAGTATGGTATAAACGATAAACATTTTCAGATAGCAGAATATAAAAACCTCTTTTTGATATATGCTTTCGTATTTAAATCAAATTCGGAGATAATGTTCTTGTAATCGAATGGAAACACTTTATTTGATTTTGTGTTGTAAATGGTAACAGTTATTATTGAGTGAAAAGTTCAAGCGTCAGAAATTTGCAGTAAGTTTATTATTAATATATATTTTTTTCTAATGTTTACGGAAATTTCAATTATTTTAATCAAACAACTTTTTTGGATTTTATCGTGGTTTATTAAGTTTTTTACATGCCCGACGTTTCACGTTTAGTCATCCGGTGTCGAAGGTTGTTGTAAAGTATCCGAAACGCCGGGCAAAGTTTAAATGTAATGAAATGCTAAATTCTTTTATCTACAAATTCCTTGACGCCTTTTTGTACATTTTAGTTTCAGTTGCGCGTGCAACATGAATTAAAAACAATAGCAAAAATTATTTTTAATAAAAAACATTTGACGACGAAATGGCACAGTGATCCTGTGATCAGTTATTGTCAACTTGCCGGTATTTTTGCGGTTAATAATTCGAATCTCGAAAATTACCAATATTTATGTAGGTCATATTGATGTTAATCGAGGGTTAGGCGTTTATTCGAACGATTATTATATTATTGTATAAAATTATTTTACGGCGTGTTTTATACTTTGAAATTCCGCTGTACTTTGTTTCGTTCTGTAATTAATATTTTAATTACTACTCCAATGTCAATAACATAATTACTGCTCAGTGCTCTTATTCTTTACTCATTTTTTATATCATAACAAAGCATCTATTCTACAAGTTAATAATTCAGATACATATCTGAATAAATAAAATAATGAAATGATGAAATATCGATACTTACTTTTTGCCTCATCATTTAGCTCATAAGTCATGATATGCATATACCGAATACTAATATTAAATCTGATCATTGGGAAAATAATAGATTAAGCACAGGGTGTTATTGACTAGCCCGTTGGCGTATATATATATATATATATATATATATATAGCGTCTTAGGTTCGACAAAGCCAGTCCCGTGGTCACCAACCCGCCTGCCCAGCATGGTGACTATGGGCAACACACATGAGTTCACGCATTTTTGGCGCGAACTTGTGGAGGCCTGTGTCCAGCAGTGGACTGCAATAGGCTGAAATGATGATGATGATGATGATGATTTATATATATGTGTGTGTATGTGTGTGTGTGTATTATTTAAAAATATGATTATCAAAAAGAAAATATGTAGCTATACCAGTCGGTTGTTAGAAATAGATGATCGTGTGTATATTGTGTAGATATTAAAAAAAAATGTAGTTGTCACAAGTAATCTGACGTTATTTTTACATAAATATGATTTTTTTTATTATTAATTTTAATTAACAATTCATCAATTGTCCTAGGAAGCGAGACAATGATTCAATGAATTCGTTTTACAACAAATAAAAATGTTAAAATATATCATATTTTTACTAGCAATATCCGTGCGAGTAATTCGCACTAAATAAGTAAAAAAATTACCGACCGTCAATCATGTTGACGTTGTTTCAAAATTAAAGCCGTCATATATACAACTTTAGTAATTAACTAATTTACAAAAACAAAAACAACAATCAATTTTTTTGTTGTTGATGCTAGTAGAGCAAGCAATTATCTATAAAATGATATATAATTTATGTGAAGTAATTAGTTAATTGTTTTTTGATTTGAGGCAAACATCTTAAACCTTAGCGTATTAATATATATGATGATGTTACTTATTCTAGGACAATGATAAGCCATTTTTTCTTTGTCTCGGTCTGCTATTGCTATCATTAAACATCAGTAGCGCTCAGATGCTAATTTCCATTTTAAATATACTATCACAGATCATGTGACTATACTGCATAACCATTATCTATTAATTGAAGAGTTGCGGCCTTGCAATCTTAGTTCCAAAGTTCTACTGTCACGTTTGTATAAGAGGTCGACTGATATATTAAAACATTTCAATGAACGCACTTTGTTAAAATTTTCCATTGAAAATAATATAAATATATATTTCTATTCTGCCGTTTATTAACGGCATACACTCATTTTTTTTTAATATCTTAAGTATCTAAGAAAGCTAAAGTATCTACAAGATACACAATTGCAACATCTAACTAACTAATATAATTACAATCATCCTAAAATTAACACAATCAAAATTGTTGTTTAGAATTTTTTTACAATTCATTTATTTCAATTGTTCGAGCATTAAAATCTCTCAATGATTACCTAAACGATCAATCGTGCCCGTCAATGAACTACAATTAAGTCCTTCAATGACGTAGATGCAACGCCCTCGTAAATGTAAGCGATCAGTAATTGTCACTTACGTAGTAGTCTGGATGTCGTCTCGAGGATGATTGGACGGAAACTATATGATATAACAAATGATAAATTATATACTATGGTGATACTAAACGTAAAATGAAGGGGACGATTATGGGCTCATTTTGTGCTAGAAGTTAATATTTGTATGTGCACAGTATTGTAAGCATGGTGGTTTCTGGTCTGGGTGTATATACGAGACCATTGTGCCTTAGAAAATATGTAGAGCCGTCGGTCGGATTGTTAGCGTTGCTCTTGAGAGGAACATTATCAGTGAACCTCCAGTAGAGCAGCATGACGCATTAAGCTTCAACCGTTCTTCTATATAATACTATTTAATCAGGTCTTGTTCTGCCATTGTGCAATATCAGACTATTTTAGTTCAGTTCAGTTTGAATTTGTATAATAATGTTATAGATCTATAAATAAAAAAGTGTACAAATGCTTCACTTAAATATTTATTCATACTTTTACTTATAATTATATTATACATACACTATTTACACGCTAAACAAGCAGAAAATATTTATTACTAGGCATCGTCAAATATACTCAAAGGGTATATAGCAAAGCCGCCTTAAGACTAGAAGGGGGATTTGAGGGAGGCATAATACAAAAAATATTGCGAACGGGCTGAAAAGTATACATGTCCCCAGCCATGCGACCATAAACCAGGTCGGCAGGAACGCCACATGTTCCATCATGTTCATGATGTTGTTATCTTCACCTTTGTGATCTAAATTTACATGTTGAATGTAATAACTAACATCGATTATAATTTATTATGTAGCTTCAGTATTTGCTGTCAATGAGCGGCAAATTATGATCGCCATCTGAAAAGAAGGAATATCCATAATTAAACATAAATCATATAAAATTTTAAAATCAGTTGTATTAAGTTGCGATAACGGTGACTCAATTTTAATGTACAATCGGGCGCAGCCCTACTGGGAAAGCACTTCCACCTTACAGAACATCACAGGTGAATAGTACTAATCTCAAGCTGTTTTGCGTTCCTGTGGTAAGTAAGGTGGGCAGAGCTCCCGAGAGATTGGGGGTAGGTCGGCAATGCGTTTGCGATGCTTCTGGCATGGCTTCTTCTGCGATGTTACAAGCGTATATAAGCTACGACAATCGCTTACCACAAGGTGGTACGCGTGTTTGCCGAAAATTATTCTAAGTATGTTTTTTTAGATTTTTACAGCTTCAGGAATTTTGATTATGACAACCACATTTAATAGTGCTACGTATGTATATATAATACTTCATAAATTAGTTAATGAAATTAACAAATGGTATCGAACAATAAGAGTATTTTATTAGATTGTTACATTACTTAAAACAATGAAGAATAAATACATGCGTGATGGTTAACTAAGCGATAAGTTAACAAAAAAGTGTATTTACTAATTTGAAACTAAGTTCGTACTTGTATGTAAAGTGAATCCGAGAGCTTGTTTTTTATAAACAACATTATTATTTTAGTAAAAGGTTAGGTATTTCGAGATTTATATCTATGTTTAGTATACAAATTAGTATAAATAATAACATAATATACATTTTTATAAACATTACACAATAAAAAACACCTGTTTAAATTTAATAGTTATGTAGTGTTTTTATTAAACTTTTCACCTTCAATGACCCTTGAACTTGTTCAGCGCTAAGTAAAGCAATGACTGTGTATGTATATAGTAAGTATATAGAGAGATGTGGTCTTTATAAAGTCGACAAATGATATTTAAGCCTACGTCGAATTTAAACAATTATAAGTAAAACAAAACTGTATCAACATTAAATGTTCTCCACTGCGAGTTTAAAACAATGTATGTTAACTTGATTGAATGCATGGAAAGTACTGTACTAGTAGTATTGTACTAGTAGTAGATAGAAAATTTCAATTTTGTGTGTAATAGTAGGAATTGAAAAATCGCTACAGAGAATAAGATCGATCGATTGCAGTTCCGACACTGCCAAAGTTACTTTGATATCTGTACGCTTATGACGTCACAGTCAACGTCTACCTTTGGCGCTCGGGACATTGAAATCTAGTAGTTTTGTAGAGATGGGAGTTCTACTATCGACAAGAGTCGGTTCACATAATTACGTTTGGGCATCTGAGGGATACATTGTTATACTTTATTACAGCTCACTCTTTCCACAGTATTTACAGAAAAACCAACACGTATTTCCAACATTAGACATTTTGTAAGTAGTAGTAGTTGTAAATAGTTAAGAGAGTTCATGTTTACTTTATATTCTGGTCACGATAAGATTTTTAAGTATCTTTAATTTTGCTTATAAAAAGTCTTAAACAATAACCTGTATAAAAGTTATATATTGTTTAAGATTATTAACTGTTACTAAAAGTTCAAACATAAAAACTGTAATTTATTAGTTTTAATAACCAAAAGTTGTCCACGTGGCACTGCTCTTAATTTAAGAACAAGAAATGAATAACTTTGACCTCATATTAATCTCAAATAGCAACATACTAACACCGTAAATTTTAATTTTTGTTATTATTGTTTGAATATGACATTTGAATATATACATAGGTATGTCAAGGTTAATGAGTCAAAGGTATTAAGATTTGGCAAGATCAATCGTATCAAAGTCTAAGAATAATTGAATTTCTTAAGGCGTATTAAGCGATGGTACAATAGATGAAAATGAATACATATAAGTAGATGATAATAAATTTGATTTAATCACTTTTTAGCCAACGTTTTTATTAGTTAAAGTGTACTCTTAGTTATAAGATCTATTTAGTATTAAGGTATAGAATTTAGTCATTACTGTCAAAAAGATCTTAACTGAGTATCAGGTTTTTTTTTAAAAATTATTCTTCATTAGAAAAAAGTTTAATACATAAATGAAACAGATAAAGGGCCTCCTTAAATATTTAATCATATTTAACATGTTTAATTCTTTTAAGCTACTGAAGGTCATCTTACGTTTTTTCGATTAAATAAAATCATTACTGCGACTGAGAGCTAAGTAGCGCTAAAAGTAATATTTAGGAATTTCTTTTTCTGTAAATTGAAAATTGATAACAACGCTAAATTATCGTATTATATTGTTATAAATAAAAAATAAAATATTTCAGAATTTCTTAAGATTAGTACTTTAGTTATAGTAAATAAAAATACCTTCTTACATTTATATCAAAGTAATTGATATTTTAGATAACAATAACAGGTAAGTTTTTGTTGTATAAATCGATTTAAAACAAAATACTTGCATCATAAAATATGTAAAGGATTACAAATTATCTCAGTAAATGGAAAATAATAAAGCAGAATTATATCGTAATGTAATATGTAACTTTTATGTCTTGATTTTATAAAAATCGAGATTAGCTAATTAAATGTATGGTGCCTAGTATCAGCTGACTGGGCGAACTTCGTAACGCCTTTTTTTCGTGAATATACTGATTTTTTTTTTGTGTGGCAGACGTTGTCCTAACAACGACAAACACCACAAAAAAAGAATAATCTAATTTGGTGGAGTCGTTCGAAAGTATTGCACGTTTATACATTTTGGTGATACATTTTTATATATGTGTGGATGAACGTTATAGGATATCTATACTCTTAACAAATAAATAAAATTGGAGTCTCTGATTATAATTTTAAAATAACCGCTTTTCACTAAATGCATATGGATTTGTACACGGTACCTATACCTAAATAATATTTTTTACAATTTTTGTCTGTCTGTCTGCCTATTTGTTCCGGCTAATCTCTGAAACGACTGGACGGGACTTCCACTGGCAAATAGCTGATATAATAAGGAGTAACTTAGGCTACTCTTATTTCCGAAATTTATTTATTTTATAACTTTTTGTTAAATTCCACGCGGACGAAGACGCGGGCGCAGCTAGTATATAAATATAATATATTACAATAGCGTGCTAAAGATTCGGGCTATCCTGATTTTTTCATATAATTATTTCATTTCTTCAATCGTTGATCATTTGAGCAGTTTAAGTATATCGACAAATGACAATAATTAATAATCATATATTATACATTTTTTCGGCACATTTTGTTTGTTTCACGGGAAATGATTTTCGGCGGCGTGCAAAAAGTATTGGGCCACCGTAATTCACGAGTTCTCAGGACCTTACTACGCAAGATTTTTTGACATTTTCATTTTCATTAATCTTGAAACACGCTCTTCTATAAAAATGCTTGTTTCTAAACCAATATGTTTACCGTCATTTCCGAAATAATTGTGAAACACACGAACGTTCAGATTTGTAAAATCGTATTCAAAACTTTTTCCTCTCACGTCGCAATTCCGTTTTATTTAAGTGAATTTTCGAATACGAAGCTTTACGTTTTGCCAAAGGTGTTCTATCAAATTTAAGTCCAGTCACTCAGAGCGTCAGTCAAGGAGGCAGACTTTTCAGCTCTAACAAGAGTATTTTACAAGACGCGAAGCATATTCTGGATAGTTATCGTGCTGAAAAATTCTACCACGAGTATGTTTTTTTAGTGGCAAATATAAGCATTCGACTAGCCCGTTGGCGCAGTTTGTAGTGACCCTGCTTTCTGCTCCGGGGGTTGTGGGTTCGATTCCCACTCCGAGTCTAGGTGTAATATATATTTATTGTACTTTCAAATAACTCAAACAATGAACAAGTGAAAGAAAAAAATATTTTATAGCAACAATGTTGTTAACGATTGTATCCATTATAAAACGGTTCAATGTAATTAGATCAGCAAAAAATTTGAAAGTTGCAACTTTAATTGTAGACCTACAAAGTTGCAATTATTTAATAACATACTTGCATTATTGTATTAATGTCATATTTGAAATGATTGTGTATGTTTTAATTTTAACTGTAAATAGTCCAGTTTGTGCAAATATTTTGGAATAATAAAAATAATGATTTCAGGTTTGACATGATGTACTCGTAAACTGTTCTAACTACTTCTGGGCAAAAGCCTCTTCTCTTCTATGAGAGATCGATGCTCAGTTCACCAAACACGGGTATGATTTGACAGATTATAAGTGTAGAGTGTTAAATTATATAAAAAAAGTGTGCGAAATTTTATACTCCTCCGTCCGCGCAATTTTCGTAAAAAGGAGTAGGTACAAAGTTTTTGCTTCACGTGAAGTAAAGCAAAAACTGAACGTGTTAATATGTAGATTGTGTTCTTTAATATGTACTTATTAAAATATAATATTTTATAGGAACTCTTTACGTTTTTACGAAAATGCGAAATATTCTCAAAGATTTACAAAAAATCAAGTCAAACAATACAAACATTTACATATTAATAAAAGCCGATTACGTCACTTTCATTCCAAAAAAGCTACATATATTTATATCTGTAGTGCAGTCGTAATTGTAATTTTATTCGAGTATTAATCGTTTACCTAACCATTAGTGCCTTATTTGCACATAAATAATGTTAATTACTATTATAGAAATTTTATTTGGATCTACATCGATTGGCGACTTTATGTTGAATATGTTATAACATACGTGACGCGCATTTATGTACAAGTATGTACAAACAATGTTGGTATATACGGTAAGACAATAGATAAATGTACACAAAAATTTCTAACCGAAGCATGTTTTCGAAAGAGAATTTCGTCTGTTCGGAGTACACTTAACGTAGCACGTGTTCAATTCCCAATAACACTGTCACTTTCAACTGGTAACACAATAACATAGTATATTCAAGTGTAGTCTAACCGAGTACTGCGTGGTGGCGAACGGATCGGCGCAGTCGCATGCAACCGAAGGTTTCAACACTAGCGAGGCGAGGGCCGCCCGCTTACAGCCATCTCTGTTCCGCTCTACGTAAATACCGTATAAATATGAGACAGATACTGAACAGCGTCTGTAACTCCGTCACTAGTGGTTGACCTTCTTGCTCTACCATTATTGCTAATAAACTTGTCTTTTGCAATCGACCGTCTTGAGAACACTCCTTGGGACATTTTTGAGAGATAATACATAACATATTTAGGTCATGTGTTTTTATTAAAAAGTATTTGAATGATAAGTTATATGAATACCATAATGCAATTAGAATTGCTAATAAACAGCAACAGAATTATGTTTACTCTACATACCTATGTAGAGTAAACATATTCGTCACCTTTTTTATTAACTGCGGAGTTTTTTTCAGAGTATTTTCTGCATAATCTATATTCCGAATCGGTAGTAGCTTTACTTTTAACGATGGTTAATTTTTTAATTTTTCATTCTACAAGTTTCAGAAAAATATAATTTTTTCCGAAAAATTGTAAAAATATACCTACCTAATGATTTTTCGGTTAGAATTTATTTGTTGTGTTGCAATGCAATTGCATTCATTTTTAACCGACTTCAGAAAAGGAGAAGGTTACTCAATTCGACCGTATACTTATATATTTTTTTATGTATGTTCAAGGATAACTTCGTCGTTTATTAACAGATTTTGATAATTCTTTTGTTGGAAATGAAATATCCCAAGGGTGGTACCATGATAAGGCAACCAGGATCTGATGATGGAATCCCAGAGAAATTGAGGGGAACTCTCGAAAATCGTATTGACAACTAGTGCGTTTGTTAATAGTTTTCGTCTACTTACGTTGTATTACTTGTCGATGTAATTAAAGTCGGTTTTCTTAGTTTGTTGGCAAACACAATTTTTTATTTAAAATACATTAAATTGTTGATTGTGTATAATTAATCAAAACCGTAATAATAATAGCGATTTAGGTATAAATTAGTTTTTGATATTAAAAACAAAATGATTATTATCGTTTCATAAACAATAAGGAAAAACTATTTTACGACTTATTGTCGAAGGTAATTGTAATAATATATTTTGTACGTGATGTTACTAAATGATTGTATTTTAATGATATAGACGAAATTTTCCTCGGTGAGTAACGCAAAATGCTGCGTATAGATACAGGTATAATCAAAACAAACTAACCACGACAAAATAACATAACAGATATTATTAATTTATTAGATCAATATTGCAGTAATTTACGTTTAAGGTATAGTTAGTTATTTATTAGTCATCAATCAATAATAAATAAACGCCTCATACTCAACGGCCACCATTAGGAAGAAGCCTGTCGGGGGCCCAGTAACACGCACAATACAGAAGCATAAGACGCCCAGACCACCGCAAAAACCTGCATGTCCTACACAAATGTTTGCCATGTGCAAGGATTGAAAATGCGATCGTCAACACAACAGCCAGTGCTGTAACTGCTGCGTCAATGCGTCGTCATAATAACGTTAATATTTTCTTATACAACTAGGTCGGCAAATAAGCGTACGGCTCACCTGATGGTAAGCGATTACCGTAGCTCATAGACGCCTACAATACCAGATTATTATAGGTCAGTAAAAATAAACGTGTTTTTTTTGTCAACCTCGTATTAAATTTTCAATTCTATTTTTTTTATAAGGTTTAGAATCGCTTATTGAGCATAAAGTCACAAAATGCTGACATATTTAAAACATTTTGTCGATATCTCGGAAATATAAAGTTATTGTAGTGAATAAAATTTCGCAAATTTTGTTTACTACAAGCTTTTTTTTTAAACTTACCAATTACTATTTATGGTCTATTTAATGAACCGATCTCGGCTGATAACTCGTAGAATATTGGATTTATAATAATAAAATGGGTTAGATGTCAGTGTATTAAATATCAATATTTGATTTTGTACTTTCGTATCAATACTTGAATATTTGTATGTATACTGATTACGTAAAAAATTTATCTACTTACAAAATGTATATCTTATATTTTTTATTTATTTATTTTAGTGATGGCGTAACATTACAATCGATACTAAATTCTCTGTAAAGTGGTACTTATTACTTTTCACGTAAAGTACGTGGTGTAAATTGTAGTAATATTATATTTTATAGTGTGATACGAAATATGTCACAGATATACCACAATACGAGTACATTTCAGTTAGGATTATTGCGTTTTATTGTTATACTAGCTGTGCCCACGACATCATCCGCGTGTACTTTAATAAAAAAGTTATTTTTCAATTTTATTTATTTGTATAGATATAGATGTATTTCTTGAATAGTAGATGTGGCTATTAGGATTACTTTTAAACCAAAAGGACACTTAAAGACTGATTAATAAACTATTTATTTTAACTTAAACATTTTGAATTTATTTTTGATTAAACGTAACCATTATAAAATTTATATAAAAATACAAAAGTTATGTCAGATAACTAGACATGTTACTTCTTAAAGCAATTTTCACAGAATCACAAAATATAACACAATCCAATCTAAACAAATAAAATAACATTCCAAATTTAAAGTAAATCAAACACAATGCATTTAAAACCAAACAGATCAGAGTTGATATCAAAAGTGTATGTATAATCTGAGATTACCAATCAACAGTATTGATATTTATTTTATTTATTTATTTATTTATTTTTTTAGGACAACTTACAAAACAAACACTAATACAGATAAAAAAAAAATGTTTACAATAATTTGCTGAGTGTTGTTTTATTTACAAGTTGCCACGGCGTGGTAAAAAAATAAACCTTGATATACTCTTACACATACAGGCCATTTGTAAAATTTCAAAAGGATTGAACCGTTGTAAGTTATTGTTGTAGTTTATTCTGTACTGGATGTGTCCGCGACTTCGTACGCGTGGACTTTAACAAAAGAGTTATTACTCATTTCACAGAGGTTATAAAATAAATAAATTTCTTAAATAAAAGTAGCCTATGTTACTTTTTATTAAATCAGCTATCTGCCAGTGAAAGTCCCGTGAAAATCAGTCAATCAATCAGAGATAAGCCGAAACGAACAGACATACATACAGACAAAAATTCATTACAGCCTATACAGTCCACTGCTGGACATAGGCCTCCACAAGTTTACGCCAAAAATAACGTGAACTCATGTGTGTTGCCCATAGTCACCACGCTGGGCAGGCGGGTTGGTGACCGCAGTACTGGCTTTGTCGCACCGAAGACGCTGCTGCCCGTCTTCGGCCTGTGTATTTTAAAGCCAGCAGTTGGATGGCTATCCCGCCACCGGTCGGCTTTTTAAGTTCCAAGGTGGTAGTGGATCTGTGTTATCCCTTAGTCGCCTCTTACGACACCCACGGGAAGAGAGGGGGTGGCTATATTCTTTAGTACCGTAGCCACACAGTACACAGACAAAAATTATAAAAAATATTCTTTAGGTATAGGTACCGTGTACGAATCCATATGCTTTTAGTAAAAAGTGGTTATTTTAATATTGCCTACAAGCAGACACTCCAATTTTATTTATTTGTGTAGATATAAATATATAAATTGTGGCGTCGTAGTAAAATTTGAAGTGTCTCCTATATGTGATTCAATGAGTTATGTTATATCCCGACATACGGTCTAGGAATGCCTACCCGGGCATCCTGGATATCACCCGTAAATGGGTTACCCTGCGATATCAAAAAAAAAAAAAAAAATGTTATGTCAAATTTTTCGTAACTAGCTCTGTGTGTCGGTATATAATTATTAAAATTCGATTTATTTCATTGTTCAACTAACTTTCATTGTTCAATTAACTTTCATTGTTCAACTTTCTTGACTATTATAACGTTCGATTCCCGTTCAGAATGGTTTTTTTTTTTATTTATACAAATTCTTGTTTCCGATTTGGATTACTGTTATTGTGGGTCTCCCCACCGTGCCTTGATGATAAGCTCTGATCCATCTCCTTCATAGAAAAAGAGGCCTATGTCCAGCAGAGGGATGTTACATGGCACTGAATCGTGACACATCAGTTTTATTTACGCGTATATTAAGTTTAAAAAGGGTAAACAAAAACAAGAATATGGCCTTGATTAAATCGTGATATTGTTTATACCTTTGTAATAGATAAAAACAGCATTGTTGTTAATTTTTGATGTCCTTAACGAGAGCGTTTGGTTTAAAGCGAGTTAGAAATGGGAATATATGTATTGACGTATATCGAGACAAATAAAATAGGTATTAAAATTTTGAATACTTACATCATCCACAAATATTCGTCGTTATTTTTGCTTGTCTGTTTCTGTAAAGACCCTAACTGTGTATCTGAAAAATAATGTTATATTCTTAACACAACAGTATAAATACATAAAAATACAACTTTTATATAATATTTCCGTCATGATGTCTAATGGAGAACTATGGGAAATTAGTGAGGATCCCTAGTTCTTACCAAGTCACATCAGGTGAATTTCTGATGATCATCAGAGTTATCAAGCGTAGATTAACAGTCGTAAAAGGCCTTATTTTACTAAGATGCTGATGAATCTTTATTTTCAAGTATCTCAAGGCCTGAGAATCCTATAGGTTAAAGGTAAGCTTGGGCATTTGTTCTCTATTTGTCAAATAAATTTTATAAGTAGCACAGAATATTTAAAACTATAATGTGTTAGTTTGCGGTATTATATTTTAGGCTTCCGCAATGTATGTCATTAATTTTGTACATTGTTATCATTTTATATTATGTTCCAATATCGATCATTATTATTAGATATATTTATATAAATAAATATGTGTTGTAACAATATAAGTATCAATGCCAAAGCCAAGATTTAAGAATTAATTTCCTGGACTCGTTAAGGTTTTGTTTGTGAACTCTAACGCCTCAATAATAAGACTCATAATACAAATCTCTCTTTTTTTCGGTTGAACAAATAAACTACCTGTTACGTTGATACGAATGACGTGACGTCTATCGCGATCCCAATTCATACACGATATTATACAAATTATACTAACAAAAGAAATTCTTTATTATAAACTGACTCAGTGAACTTCGTACTGCTATAATTTTTGAAGTAAAACTTTTTTATGCACGCTTGACTTGGGGAGCTTGAGCTGGTGAATGCGTGGCGGAGCGTTACGAAAAGTGTGATCGGGCGAGGCGAACGGAGCAAGAGAGAGGTCCGAGCACACATTTTTTTTCTCTCTTTCTCTCATAGCCAGTTCCGTTTCGTATATCTAAGACACAGTGCAGGCCTATTGTGCATGGCTATTGCTAAAGAAGTTTTACTTCAGTCTTGTGGAATAAAACACACTCGTTTTTATTTTCATAAACTCGATATTTTTAAATTTTATTACACTTATAGAAATCTTATCATGACAATAATTTACAAAATACAAAGTAATATCCAATTTGATGCAGTCATTTAGAAGTTATGCACGTAGGTACAACATACATTTCGGCAATTCATTTTTATTTACATAGACAAAAAAAAATTAATTTCATTGAAGAAAAAATATTATAAAAATCATTTGTAGTTCGTACAAGATAGTAGTGGTAGTAGGTATGTTAAAAATTATTAATTATCAGTCATTTTATTATATAATGTATTGATAAGATATACACTCCAAGAACTTACAACAAAATTATAGTTATTTATTTATTGACGTTCATTATTATGTAAATTACAATATGAAAGATACAGATTAAGCTATTTTTGAAGGTGTTAATTATAATTAAATTCTGTAGCTTAAACAATATTTATATTTTTATTGTAGTTACCAATCAGCTGGAAGGTCAACTGATATTTTTGTACGTTCTTTTTGTCTCCATATTTCATATGCAATCCAAATTTTGGACACTACTAATATAATTAAAATAAAAGCGCTTGAATAATTATAAAAATATTCGAAAACTTACATGTTTCATAGCTGTCTGTTGACGAATTACTAATTTCACTTTCTGTTCGGCTTCTTGAATTAAACAAAAAATTCCAGGGGTTGTAGTTAGTAGTCTGCGAGGCAGTTTTGTTTTTTATTCCAGCTTTACTTGTAGTATCCATGTTTTAGATAAACTTATTATTTAAATAATTTTTATCAATTAAGAATAACTAACTTTATAATGACTATGGTCCTATTTTACAGAGAGAGTCACACCGGCGCTTGTGCGCGGATAGAATAATATTATGGCAGTTGCAACTCTCAAGCCGTACAGTCACTGGCCGGTAATGCGACCGAACATTGTTTTGATCCGATCTCGTACGAACGCTTACGAAAACACACGACGTTACGTTTACTATAGGAACTGTTACATGACAAAACACCATTGCTGCATTACGTCTTTTATGTGTTATAGTAGCGACTAACGTAATTATAAATTAAACATATATAACTGTTGTAGTTATAAAAAATAATATCTTAAGAGCCATTTCACAATTTTACGTTCTGCAAGTTTAGGTAAATTTGGTCGCATTGCGCGAGTCGTACGAGCCGCGCGATCTTTGTGCTAGTACGTATAGTGTGACAACCAAAAGACCATCGTGATCATTTTCTGATGTATAATAAAAATTATAACTATGGTATAAAATGTTTTTTACATAATTAATTTGTTAAAAATTTCAAGTATGTTATATAACAACAGTCAATAAATTTAAAATAAAATTAAAAAAATCAATTTTATGAAACAATTTTTTTTAAATTGATTTAGTTTTTTCAGTTTACGAATGAATCTAATATTTACGATATGAATAAAAAATCATTTAATGACATCGACACCGACAAACATATTAATTAACAAATAACAAGACAAACAGATTGAAATGCCTATTTGTATTGATAGTGTGAGAAAAGAAAATTAAATTATACATTTGTTTACAGAAATTATCATTATATTATTTTACAGTCATTTTCGTAATATGTTTATTTTATTTATATTTTATTATGAAAGTATCAAATGCGTTTTATCCGCTATAACAACAGGCGCTTGGCGCGTGTGAGCGAAAGAGACGGCTGCGCAGAATTTGGCGTGGACCTTACCTCTAAGAGCGCTAGCGCTCGACTGATTTACCGGGCTTGATGCGTGGCAATATATACTATCTTTTTATTATTTAATATAAAATGTATTAAAAATAATTACATCTTTTAATTATTTTTTTTGTATTCCTTAATGATGTAAGTTTACTTTGATGAAGATAGTTCGTTAAAATTTCTTAGTTTTCTAAGAGAAATATCGCTTTTAAAATTGTACTTATTTGGAAAATATTCGTAACTTTAAATTTTTTTTATCGTTTAATAGAGATACAAATGGAATAAAAATCTATGATAGTGGACAACAAAATTATATTCCACATATTATGATATTTTTTTAAAATGGTTTCAACGTAGAGGTTATTGAAAAGTAGGACTTCAAAGTATACATTGCGACCGTTTACCCAGGGAGGAGGCTGATGAAAAGGTTAATAATTTTATACACATAATATAAATCAAAATTCTGATCCGACTATGGACTACAACAAAGGTTGCTCTATTATATTTCAAGAATATAAATTACATTATTGCATCCAACACTGAGATTAACGACGTCAAAATATTACAATTTCGCGGATTGTTACCGATTTTTGTGAAATGGCTCTTAAGTCCTTGACTAAAAACAATTATAAAAAAAGAACAAAAAGAATTCTCAAGAAGTCGCTCAGTCTGAGCGTCCGTGCTAAACCGCATCAGCATGCGGTTGACCACGTGTCAACAGTACATTATGTTTCTTAGTTTTAAAATTAACACATGGCAAACAACAATGAAGTTTTCGTTGTATTTAAAAATAGAATTCACTGCAATATTAAGATGACTTGACATTTTTTTTATTATAAGTGTCATTATTGATTAAAATCGTATACTGAATATAAAGAAAATAAAATCTTCTATATTTCGTAAAATAGTCACTAACAATAAAACTAAGTCATGAAAATTCCGTACGTAGTATCACCAAATACACGTGAAGCATATAGTACATCCACCTTCATGAGGATTTCTTCAGGAGAGGCTACTCGAAAAATTGTTGCTGAAGATTTTGAGTGGGATAATGAATTGACTCCAGCGCCTCTTACATATTTCGCCGCCTTAGCGCTTTCTAGAGTATTTCACAGGATTAATCCGCTTCAAAAAATATTGCAAAAAGATATTGATATGCTAATGGACTTATATCCTTCGGATATACCTCTAAAATTCAGTGTTCCATACATTAAGGTAATTTCGATGAATTTTAAAAATAGTAATTACAAAAATATAAATAATATATAATGTACTGTGTGGTTTATCTATCAGGACGAACAATATTGGAAACGATCGTTTTACTCAAAATTTCCGTCACGAAAAGAAATGGGTGTAACTTTTTGGAAAGGGAAATTTTTATCAGCGTGTCTGCAAGATTACCTGGAAAACGTTAATCCCGATGTTTTTATTGAAGAAGATGCGGTTGACCTAGCGAAACTGGTTATAATATTCATATTATCTTTATTCCATACGTTATAAAATATAATACAAAAAATAAAGTATATTTTTTGTAGGTCAGTCCATATATTTATGAATTGGGTCTTAAGCAGTTACAAATGGTACGTCAACCTACTCCTCCTGTTATTCATGCAGATGCTGTAGAAGACACGTGTCAGTTTAGTGTACCTAAGATATTTGATCATATTCCACTGGAGCCAGTACTAACAAAGTTATTCAATTTACAAGAAATATCTTTAATTTTCGGCTTGAATAACCTTCAAGACGGGTACATGACAAGATATTTCGAGTTTTCTATAGCGGACTGTGAGTCTTTGTGTAGAGGACTCGAATATTTACAGCAATTAAAAATATTTAGGATCAATAGAAGCAATTTGGACTGTTCAAAAGTAAAGTTAATTTTACAAAACCTTGTTAAGAAAGAATCAATCGAAGAATTAGATTTCAATCATTGTAAAATTGGCGATTATGGAATGAAAGCTCTGGGAGGTTTTATTTTTATTCATAAAAATGTAAAGAGAATACGAATAGCAAATAATAAATTTAAAGAGGTCGGCGTTCAAGGTATTGCTTATGCTTTACAAATGAAGCCAGCTGCGCCGATAGAACTCTTAGGTAGCCTTAAATATTTGTATGAACAATTGGCATCTTCTACTTCTTTTAAACAACAATACATTGTTTCTTATAGATTTCAGTTTAAATCCAATGTCACTTGAATGTGCGACAATATTTGCTTCGGCGTTTGTGCGTTGTAAGGAAAAACCTCAAACATTAATCGTAAACTCTTGCGGTTTTCACGGAGCGTCCGCTGAAAAAGTATAATTTTTAATAAAATATACAATTTTGATGATATTTTTTTTATATCAAATACTTCTTCAATATATAATATAATTGATATATACCCAAATCTTGCTCTTTCCTCTATCATTATATTAATTTTTAATAATTATACCAAACTAAAAGTCATAATCATTATCAAGAAATATTTACTTTTAACTACGTGTTGCGTAAGATAGTATCGTTAAAGCATAATTACCGTTACTTATTTCTAGTTTGTATCAAAATGTTTATAAATGACCATATTGTAGTTCATAGTGTAGCTCATTCAGATATTTTGTTTTATGTACCTCGATTATAATGCAATCATTCAGCCATGACAGATAGTTAAAAAGTTAAACACTTTCGAAAATAATTTTACAATGTTCTATTTTATTGACCAGAAATAATAATATACAACACTTTAGGTATTATAAATTGTAATAGAAATGTTTTTTTTAATATGCCAGTTACGTTAAAAATTTTAGCAACTTTCCCTTTTTCAGATGACAGGATTGTTAAGTCTTAACCGAGGGCTGACAAGATTAGACATGGCTGCCAATAACTTATCCGGCGAAGCGGAGAAAACTCTTATTCGCGCTTTAGAACAAAATAAAAGAGTATTGCGAATCGACTTGCGTAGTACACGTACGTTCATATTTTTTAATTCTATATCATAGTTGTGCTGTGTGGCTACGGCACTAAAGAATTTAGCCACCCCCTCTCTTCCCGTGGGTGTCGTAAGAGGCGACTAAGGGATAACAAGGTTCCACAACCACCTTGGAACTTAAGAAGCCGACCGATGGCGGGATAACCATCCAACTGCTGGCTTTGAAATACACAGGCCGAAGACGGGCAGCAGCGTCTTCGGTGCGACAAAACCAGTACTGCGGTCACCAACCCGCCTGCCCAGCGTGGTGACTATGGGCAAAACACATGAGTTCACGTTATTTTTGGCGTAAACTTGTGGAGGCCTATCTCCAGCAGTGGACTGTATAGGCTGTAATGATATCATAGTTGGATAAGTGAAAATGAAATATAAACAGAAGATTCAAAATTTCGTTTTCATAAATTATAAAATATATAACGCTATTTAACGGATGATGGTATCTAAGAGATAAAAGTTTTGATATATTATTTTGCTCTGATCTTCCTCCTGCTTGGATAAAGAGGCCTATGCCCAGTAGTGGGATATTACAGGCTGAAGCAATATTATTGTTAATGTTATGACGTTAAAATGTGTAAATGTGTTAGATCTGGAGTTATAAGAATGGAATTCTGGAATTTCTATGATCAATTAATTAATTCAAAGTCGAATAGTTCAGAAATTATGCGGTAATTAGGTCCAAATATCTTGTGGAGCATCCCGACTGTGGTATATACTCGTAACTTTATAGAGCAGTCCGACTGGGGACATCGACCTTACAGATGATCACAGCTAAACAATACTGCTTTCAAGCAGTATTGTATTCCTGTTGGTGAGTAAGGCGACCAGAGCTCCTGGGGGTGAATTGGGAATAGGGTCGGCAACGCTCTTGTGATGCTTCTGGTGTCGCAGACGTCTATAAGCTACGGTAATCGCTTACAATCAGGTGAGCGGTACGCTAGTTTGCTGACCTAGTTATATTTAAAAACAAAAAGAAAACCTTAAAACTCGTAATGTACCTTTGAACGGACGCTACTCATAAATTAACGAAAAGTGTGAACAAAAGCAAAAGAAGTTAATCATAACAGCAAGTTAATGTAACCAAATTATCATTTATTAATTATATATCACCATCATTTTTTTTTCATTTTTTTTGTGTAAAGCTTTGTATTTTAGTATTAGGATTGAATTTTGTTGAATTTTATCTTATGTAAGCAGTGTTTTGTTACCAATAAAATTTATTTTATTTTATTTTATTTTTATTTTATACACATATATATACTAGCTGTGCCCGCGGCTTCGCTCGCGTTGAAATCAGTGTGTCATAAAGTTTTCCCGGTAAACCACCAGTGAAACTATCCCCCTAACCCTTCCTCTTGAAGCCCTCTCTCCATTGGTGAAACCGCATAAAAATCCGTTCAGTAGATTTTGAGGGAATCGATCACATACACTTTTGGAGACTTTGTTTTATAATACCTGTTACTACAACTGTTACCTGCGACTACGTTCGCATAGTTATGAAGATATGCATTACTATTAAGATGTTTAACGCAAATTTTTTTTTTAAATAACCTATCAGGCGAACTTATAGCTGCTGTATATGTTTCATACAAACTATCATCCCCAATTAAACCCCCTTAGCGGTGGAATATCACAAAATCTGTTCTTAGCGGAAGTCTACTAACTATAATCTACCCCCCTGCCAAATTTCATCTTTGTCCATCCTGGGTGGATAGGACCATCCAGCGGTTTTTGAGTTCTCGTGATGAGTGAGTCAGTGACCTTTCTCTTTTACATATATAGATCACGATGCATTATTTGGATAACTCCACACCATCTATAGAGCATACATTTTAAATTTCAAGTCTCTTACTCCAAAAACATGGGACTTTCATACAAACTTCCAACACCCGTTTTGCCCCCTTAGGGGTCGATTTTCGTAAAATCCGGTCTTAACAGATGTTAACGCGCTATAAGGAACCTACCTGCAAACTTTAAGTTTTTGGCTGTTATAGTTTCGGAGATTCCGTGATGAGTGAGTCAACCTACCATCCCCCGTTTTAACCCCAAAATGGAGTGGATTTCTAAAGATACATTATTTGGACACCTTGTCACCATTTATAGAGCATACATTTTAAATTTAAAGTCTCTTAGTTCAAAAATATGTTTTTGAACTAAGAGCACTTTCATACAAACTTCCAACTCCCGTTTTACCCCCTTAGGGGTGGAGTTTCGTAAAATCCATTCTTAGCGGTAGTTTATGCCCTATAAAGAGCCTACCTGCTAAATTTCAAGTTTTTAGGTGTTATAGTTTCTGAGATTTCGTGATTAGTGAGTCAACGTAACATCCCCCGTTTTAACCCCAAAAGGGAGTTGATTTCTAAAGATACATTATTTGAACACCTTGTTACCATCTATAGAGCATACATTTTAAATTTCAAGTCTCTTACGTCAAAAACATGGGACTCTCATACAAACTTCCAACCCCCATTTTACCCCCTTAGGGGTTGAGTTTCATAAAATCCGTTCTTAGCGGATGTCTAATTCCTATAAGGAGCCTACCTGCCAAATTTCAAGTTTGTAGGTGTTATAGTTTCGGAGATTTCGTGATGAATGACCTTTCGCGTTTATATATATTATAGATAAGAAAAGAATCCAAATGTGCTTATTAAGTATGTACAACATTTGATTGCAAAAAAAAATAACCGACAAACTCGACGACAGTTTTTAGTTAATAGGACATCGACTAATACGACAAAAAAGTTTATTATTCTATCATAAATTATTATAAAAAGGTATAAGTAAGTGTGTCAATTTGTTGCTGATTCGTAGAGACTAATCTCTGCAACTACTGAACCGATTTTAAAAATTCTTCTATCAATTTAGTTACATGTATTTTTCATGCATAAACTGTCATCTTGTATAGAAAAATAGTCATGAAGAAATGATTAATATAACATATAATTTCATTACAAGTAAAAAAGTTTGACGCATAACGAAACGCCACGGGTGAACTCGTAAAATAGACTATAAATTTAGTTACATTTTCGAAAGCCAACGCTATTAAGGCCACGAGCCTCTATAATTGAAATTGTTGGAGCGAATAAGCTTTAAAACAATTATACTTTTTTTTCGATAATTATTATTATTATTATATATTTTTTTTGTTAACTGCAAAACGTGAAGCAGTTAAAAAATGTTTTAAATATTTTTAAGAAATGTTCACTTGACTGCGTACACTCATATGCTTATGCTTATGCTTATTTTAAATATTTAATAATATATCTGTGCACTGAAATTTTAAACCCCTGCCGCCTAAAGTAGGAAAGTCCTGTATCTTAGGCAGGCAGTGATTCCTCCATATTGAACTGATATGGTCGGAAATATTCAAATTAGTTTGATGTTAAGTTACTTTGAAAATAAAGTTGGCCTTTTTATATAACTAGATCGGCAAACAAGCGTACGGCTCACCTGATGGTAAGTTATTACCGTAGTTTATAGACGTCCACATCTTTAAAAGCATCGCAAGCGCGTTGCTGACTCTATCCCCTATTCCCCCCAGGAGCTCTGGTCACCTTGCTCACCAACAGGAACACAACACTGTCCGAACACAGTATTATTTCGCTGTGATTTTCTGTAAGGTCGAGGTTACCATCCCAGTCAGGATGCTCCATATTTTGAGCAGGAAATTTCCCGCTGTGCCCTACCTCAGTAGAGTACCCCAGTTAACCTATATGTAATCTCTGCTCGTGTGCTTTTAGATACTGAATTTTTTATTATATTAGTGTACACTTTTTGTTAACTAAGATTAATTATTTCTAATTCAAGTTAGAAAGAAGTGTATATTTTTTGGTTCTTGTTAAATCCATTAATATTAATACTAATGGCTGAAATATATGAAAACTTCATTTCTGCCTAAGGCACAGATTTCTGTAATAGCTGCTATGGAATAGATGAATAACTGATCATAAACAAATGTTGTATATTTTTTTACAAAATATTATACATTAATAGATATAGATCTTTAGCTGTATAAAAGAAATACCAGGTTCGCATAAGGAATGAGATTTATAAGAAAATCCGAACATTTTCTGGGGAACAATTTAGATTTCAATCAAATTTTAGAGATTGATTCATGTCCTGCTGTGTCTAGGCTATACTTATTGGTGGTCCATTGTTTTTTTTATTTGTCGAATATTACATAACTTTAAGACCCAAAAGACAAACAAAAACAAAACTAACATCATTAAAATCGGTCCAGTAATTTCGGAGATTAGCCCGGACAAACATCGTGAAACTAGATCTTTATATATATATAAACCTTTATACTTTACTTTTTTTTCGTAAAAAAACATAATTTTATTCATACGATATTAACCGTATTAATATATTTTCCTTTTATGAAAGCCACACGCAAAAAGGTAGGCCGTTATAATTAAATTCATAAAATAATGTGAAAACATTCTCTTAAAAAAAACTACTTCAATCTACAAAGGATTTACTTTGTTTGATCGTTAGTTAATTTTAGTTAAATTGACTAGCCCCTAGGCGCATTTTTGTAGTTCCGCGGGCTGTGGGTTCGATTAGCACCTGAGTCTGGGTGTATTACACCACCATTAATATTTATTAATTTAACATTTCTTATTTTACTGAGTAATGTTATTTTACTGTTATATTTATTAAAAAAAAAATATCTATAACAGTCGGCTCTTACTTACGTTATACAAGCGTAAAGTTGTATATCGTAGGAATAGACGAACGTGTGTGTATGTTACAATATATTTGTAGTTTAATTTACTCTCGCATTTTATTGAAAAAAAAAAATTGACTTTTCCAGATATATCCGAAGAAACCCAAGCTCGGGTGATTGAACTGTTAGATCGAAACAAGCAACTTGTAGGTCAAGAAACTGAAGCAGACGATGAGATTCCGCCGTTGTATCTCAACGAGCCAGAGTACTTAATATGGGAATATAATCCTAACAACCCGGATTACATCCCTGGCAGATACCCTGAAAGAGTTCCCGAAGTTTAATATGAAATTTTGCAACTAATTACTCTCTACAGAAATATATTTCGTACCTGTAACGTATACAAATTAATGTCTAAATGTGTTTATAAGCCTAAAACATGAAAATTAGCCAAATTGGTTACTTTTTTATACATTAACTAGCTGACCTGGCGAACTTCGTATCACCTTATTTTTTCCTGAAATATAATAATAACATAATATATCAAAATAAAATATAGCCTATCTTTTAAGTTGGATCGAACTGCACATGGTGTGCGAATTTTATTATAATCGGTTAAGTGGTTTAGGAGTCCATTGAGGACAAGCATTGTGACACGAAATTTATATATATTAAGATTTTTTAACACTTAGTCGAAGGTTCTTGTCAGCCCCGGAACTACGATTTTTTCGAACCGGGGCATAAACTTGATAGTGACGCCCCCTCCCTTCAGCGTTTGAGAAAAACTGTCAAAATTAACAAATGAGTAGCATTTTTGTGAAAATTTGTGAGAATAATAATCTATACGAATAAATAAAATTGGAGTGTAATATTAAAATAATCGCCTTTACTAAATGCATAAAGATGCATACACTGTACTTATACCATAATATCATTTTTTTACAATTTTTGTCTGTCTGTTTGTTCCGGCTAATCTCTGAAATGACTGGACCCATTTTGATGGGACTTTTACTAGTAGATAGCTGATGTAATGAGGGGTAACATAAGTTACTTTTATTTTAAAAATTTATTTATTTTATAACTGCGTTATTCCGTTTCATTCTATTCTATTCTGTTCAATTCTGTTCTATTCTGATCCATTCTATTCTATTTTGTTCGTATTTACTAGACAAATTTTCCGTAGACCTACAGTTATATTTTATGATTCTTATTTGAGTTAAAAGCTGACGCTTGTCTTGTGGTCTCTTTCAAATTTGATCGAAAACTGATGACTACTTTTTGGGTAACTTTTGATAACGCGCATTTACTCGTATTTGACTTCTTTTCATCTACCTCCGTTGTATTACTTGTCGATGTAATTAAAGTCGGTTTTCACAACATATTGCTTAAAGTATTCATTTACTACATTCACTCGAATGAAAAGTAATAGAAATATAATGATACCTTTTTGAACATTTCATTTACTATATATATTAAAACAAAAACAATACAATTATCTTGTAAGTAGAGAACGTTTTAACAATGTTAGTTGATTTAATTACTTGTTTTGAGCGGTTTCGGTTAGCAACGAGCAAATTAAATGAATTGAGGAAATTATTATGTAATATTACATAACATGGTTCCTATTATATTATATATATATTTATACTAAGACTAGACTCGACCGGAGCAGTAGCGTACTGTAACAGTTTCCGAAATCTCCTGTTAAAGGTAGCTAAAACATATTAATTAAATTTATGAATTTTATTAATTTAACACTTTTTTCTTTCATGTCAATAATTATATGAATGATTCGCTTCAGTTTAAGTACTGACAGATATTTAATTTATTAAAAATTATGATAAAATTGCTGCTTACCAAATTCAGTTATTGCTTAATGCCGAATACCATTTTCATTTACCATCAACGGATGAAACTTTTTGATTGTACTCTTTATTTTATTAAACGCCTTGTATATATATTTCTTAAGATTCGTATTGTACGAAAAACTGTTATTACATCACATTATTTTTCACAGAATGTGTTATATAATAATATCTCTTTGAAGGAATGTTATAACGTAAAAGAATGATGTATAGGATAATTTACGTCTGATTTAACATAATGTATCCAAAAGTAACAGATGTTTGGGAAATTTTGCATATTTATATGATGAAATTTTTTCATTTCATTAATTTCTATTTTAAACTAGCTGACCCGGCGAACTTCGTATCGCCTAACACAAACTTTATCGTATGGTATTAAAGTTCAAATTGACTTTTAAGTATTATCACAAATCTTTTGTATGGGAGTATAGAAAAGTGTTGTTTTTAGACTTTTTCAAGAAATTTAAATTTTTTTTTTTTTTAGAATTTGTTCTCCGTAAGAACCATCCTTGTACTTCAAGGAATATTTAAAAAAAAGAATTAGCGAAATCGGTCCAACCGTTCTCGAGTTTTGCGCTTAGCAACACATTCAGCGACTCATTTTTATATTATAGATCACAATTTCACGAAAATGGATTTTGATTGACATTAACTTTTCACATGGCAAAATTAAATTAAAATACCTAATTATATTTTAATGAAGGAAATAGGCTGTTAACGCTTGTCGAGTAATAGACGTCATAAAGTAGCAACAGTCGTATACACCCATACTCATTAACAGTTGCTTAGTGACCGAAATATACATTTTTTATTTGATTACACTCAACCATTCATTTAATAGGTTGGAGTGACCTATAAAGGTCCCAAAGTCTCTCTCTCTCCATATTCTGAGAAGATAATAATGTATATAGGATAATAATGTTGATGATAAACACTTAGGCTTTTGTTTATCAGTCCATCGTAGCATAATATACCATTGCATAATAACCTGAATCGTAATAATGTAGCAACTGAATTAATAAATTGTCCGTAGTGTTATAGATGTGATTATAACGTACTCCCACTTCGTACTGTGCCTACAGAATGTTTTCTCCTTACGTTCTAAACAAATGGTTATAATACTAAGGTTTTATATTGGTATAAATGGAATATGTAAAATAAATTAGTATTATTCCATATGAACATAATTTTAAATACCATATTTTCCAAACTCAAAATGAAATACCTATGCTACGTTAGTATTCAATATTATGTTGATCTAATGCTCTCTACAGCTCTTTAGTAATCGTACTGAAATAATAGGTTTTATAATACGCAAACATATGAGTGGTATAAAATATATAAAATGCGGACTATACACATAGATACCCACATAATAAACACAATTTGTAGTTCAAGTACACATCCACGCGACTTCACCCACGTTGACTTTTTTAGCTACTTTTTCATAATTTTGAATAAAAGTGTGGCCTTCTAAAAATTATAAGAATTTATAAAATTGGTTTATTCGGTTCTATCATGACTTTCTATTTCTGGTTGTTGACCTTTGCCTTTGAATGATACGTGATGGTTAATACCTTAAAGTAAGCCTGTAGTCATAAATGGAAATTGCTAACATCAGATATTTAGATTAACAAATTTGTTCGTTTAGAAAAAAAAAACCTTTAGCTTTATATAATACACCTTTGTTTAAGATTACAACTAGTTTTCATTACAATCTCTTCCGCCTATCACAGTCCACTGCTGGACATAGGCCTCCCCAGGTTGGGGCCAGAAATGGCGTGAACTCAGGTATTTTGCCCATAGTCACCACGCTGGGCGGGTTGGTGATTACAAGGCTGGCTTTGTCGCACCGAAGACGCTGCTGCTCGTCTTCGGCCTGTGTATTTGAAAGCCGCAGTTGGATGGTTATCCCGCCATCGGTCGGCTTTTTAAGTTCGAAGGTGGTAGTAGAACTGTGTTACCCCTTAGTCGCCTCTTACGATACCCACGAGAAGAGAGAGGATGGCTATATTTTTTACTGCCGTAACCACACAGCAAAGATTTATTATAATGCTTGCCAAGAATTCTGAAACGAATATTGAGAAGTTATATCTGTTTTAACTAATATATTGCAATGAGCTCTCGCAGTAGACGAGCGATCCCTACAGTAATAAAAAAACGGCAACTATGTCTTCAACATTTCTGGTTTTTTTTTTACAGTGAGTAACTAAATCATGTTATAAGTCAATTTAACGTATCTTTAACAACCTGTTAATACTGATGGACTCAGTTTGATACTTGTAGAAAAAAAGACTAAGCCAACAATTCTTCTCTTCTATGTTTTTACGGATATATGTAGATACTTATATTTGAAAACATAATTAAACTAAAAATTATTCAGTCAATTTGGTTTAAATATCAGTTTTAATCACCGTTTTACAAATTATAATGGCAGAGAGGAATGTGGATGTGATATAAATTATATTATAATGTAATTAAGTACAATATAGAGTTTTATTGTATTTTATACTAGCTGTACCCGCGATTTTGTCCGCGTGGAATTTAACAAAAAAATAGTTATTGTTCAGTTCGCATTTATAAAAAAAAAACTAAATTAAAAGTATCCTAAGTTACTACTTATTACATCAGTTATCTGCCAGTAAAGGTTCTGACAAAATCGGTCCTGCTGTTTCAGAAATTAGCCGAAGAAAACAGACAGACAGACAGACAAAAATTATAAAAAATGTTATTTTAATGAGAGTTTTATTAATTTTAATTTAGTAAAAAGCGCTTATTTTAATATTACAAACAAAATAATCTATACAAATAAACAAAATTGGAATAGACACTCTTTTCAACCGACTTCAAAAAAAGGAGGAGGTTACTCAATTCGACCGTATATATATATATTTATATTATTACTTCTCTTTGATAATTTTAAACTATTGATTATTATTAATCAACTGCTCTGGTGTAGTGGTGCAAGTAGTCGCTTAAAACACTGGCGGTTTGCGGGTTCGATTCCCGTACGGGATGGATATTAGTATTTGTACAAATATTTCTTTCCGGTTTGGATGCATCTCTTCGTGGGTCTCCCCACCGTAACTCGGAGAGCACGTTAAGCGGGATGTTTTAGGCTGAGTTGCGGGTATTATCAAAGCATAGTATTTTATTTATTTAAATCGTTTACTTGTTACCGCTAACGTGTAAAGTGCCTTATATCTGTTAGGGAGAAGGATTAGTAAATTAAGCCACTATTCGGCTTTAATTCAGATTGGTGAATAATGAAGTCTAGTCACGTGGCAACTCTGTCTCGACGTGTTTCTTCATAAACACGAAATGATTTCTTAAATTCGTGATTAGCACTCTAAATACTTGTAATTTTTTTTATTATAATTGCGAATAAGTATGCCTGAATGTACCTGCTTTACACAGATGTGCATGTCATCATTCGTCAATAAATATATTATCGTTGTAGCTTTTTATGCTTCCATTTTTCAAAGGACTTGAATAAAAGTCTTTTCGTTGTGGAGACGTTCCCGTTGCTACTTGTTATAAGTCATGTGCTTGATAATGATCACTTTGAGTGGAAAACGATTTTGCATTGTAGAAATCAGAATTTGGAAATATTTTTCTACAGAAAAATTGAACATCAAAAAGATTTTATTTATATGAAATTATATTTAATTTTTCTTTTTTTTATCAAATTGGGAGTGTCGTAACCCTTTTGCTTACCAGATATTTTTTAAAGTAGGTATAATTGTATTTTTCTATGTGCCAACTTATATTGTATTCGCGTTTTTCGTCACACACATCTATGTCGTTCACTGCTAGACATCGACTTCTACTTACAAAATTTGCGATCTTACGCTGCGTATATTTTCAGTTTTATGTAATAAAAATATATTTATACGATTTCAGCGAGAAAAGGAAAGCGGTTATATCCTTACAGGATAAAATCACAAATGTTATCTACTCTATATAAGATATTTGTACCAAATATCAAACAAAATTGAAATTTCATTCTAATCTGGACACTTGTCACTTAATTATGAACAGCGTCTGACAAAATCAACGGAGAATATTTTATACTTGAATATCACCCAGCGGCAGTTGTCGCTTCAAAATAGATAACGTTATATTATTATTGTCCTAAATTGGGTATCTCTGAAAGACATCTGGATAGTTTAGAAATTAATTGGCTCAACTAATTTTTTAAGTTTCGCGGTATTATATATTATGATATAACCGAAACGTAAAATGTATTCGTTCTTATTTTTATATTTGTTTAACGCGAAAACTTAAAATCAAAATTATTAATTTCCTTACACTTTTCTAATCAATTTCAGGTCAAATTAATAGAAGAAAAAAAAACACATTATTTTCATAACTGCCGGAAAATTATGCTTCTTTCACCATTTCCTTGAGCAATCCTTTTAGACAGGAAACGGTCAATAACGATTATGTAATTATTAGTAAAGCTTTTTGATTACGCACTTTTTCATATCGTGTGAATTTTTAACAGCTAGACAGAGGGAACTTGATCGTGTGAAAAAGTTATATGTTACCATTCACAACTATCTTAATACATAAGATTTATATGTTGACATATCGATATTTTTTTTTGGCTTCACTGCGCTTACTGTTACGCTATTCTGGCTTTTGGTTACCCCATTGACCACCATTAACCTTAACATCGGAGTAGCGAAACGACTGCTTGTAGTCTTGCCTTCTTCGACTCGCTTAAGTAGTTCTGAATTCGAGATACTTGTAAACGAGGGACCTGTGTACGATAAGAAACCGCTTTGGGACTTTCTATACAATTTCCTGCCGGTAGTATTATTAAAAACAAATTACAGTATCGTCAGATCAAATTTCCAACTTGAGGATATTTTTATTAAAAATAATCTTGCCAAGTCATTAAATTGTAACCTTTTTAAATATTAGTAGCTTATATTTAACTTGCAATATTTTTTTACTTTAATTGCACTGTACAAGTTACTGTCATTATTGTTCACCCTCAACTGGCTGTACTAGGAAGACACAAAGTACGCAGGGAATGAATGTGATATCCTAAACAAAGGTTTCTAGTTAGGAGTCAGTTTTCTAGTTAGGAGTCAGTCCCTACATTCGTTTGCCAACAGCGAAGTTATAACCTTAGTAACGTTGTCAGTTAATTTACTACAGTATGTATTGTATTGTGTTTTATTGAGTAGGTTTATGATTTTAAACTAAAAACTGTGTTGTATATTTGTAAGCGCTGTCGATTGTACACAAATAAATAAATAAATGTAAGTATTAAGTAAGTATGGACATCTTTGTTAGGGTGGAATCTTGCTTCTCAATTTTAAAGTATTTATTTTTAACAGGTTGAGCTGAAATTTTGTATACACGCTTAACTTTGATGACAATGCATGTTTAGCTATGCGACATCAATCTAAATCCAAGATGGCGGTGTAGTTATTTTTCATGCATTCCTACAATATGGGTATTAAATTAATAGACTTACTGAGAATAGCTCGAAACATTAAGTTCTTTAAGTTGAGTCGTTCTAAATTCAATATTACCTAAAAAGGATTTTAATATAATTGATATAAATATTTTCCAACATAAGTTAAATCATCATCATCATTATTCTATCATAATATATATCATCATATGCCGCAATCACAGAGTTTAAACATAATATATAGTTTTAATTTAGTTTCTAGTGCATAAATTGAATAGATATTATATAACTTTACATTTTCAAGACAGAACAAAGTCTGTCGGGTCAGCTAGTATAGTGTAAAAATAAAATGGCACGTGTAAGCCCTACAGTCACAAGGCGTGATCCCTGAAGTAATAAAAGAAATGCAACATTGTATTTAAAACCCTCCTTCGCACTGGGGAGATCCTTCTTCAGTTGATTCATTAATTTTTTTCAATTGTTTGTAATTACTCGTAAATCAATCTCTTAAAGTAAAATATCCTGAATGCTTATATACCCTTAAAAACTGTTTTCTGCAGATGTATGACGTTACTCTCTTGTCTTTTTCATAATATTTCACACAGTGTACAATGTTATTGTTTGCAAGATTAATGAGAGTTTTATTACTAGTCATGAAAATTTTATGTAAAAGTTGTAAATTCTTTTGAAAACAAAAGTTATGGATAGCTGACGGTCGCGGACACAAGACCGACTAACAAAGCCTCGACAGACTAACTATGAATTAAAACGCCTCACATACGAGAGTATATAATAGTGACTGTTGTGTCGGTTACATCGAGAAAAATTACCACGACTTTTGTGTGTAAAAATAATATTTTTACGCAAACATTACATATTTTCTTATACAATAAAGCTGATAATTAAGTGTTTTTATTTCAGTATCTGACACAGCTAAAGGAAATAATAATGTTAGACTTAAGTTAAAGTCAAAATTATGATCAATATTTTATACATATAAATTATATTAATATTAATACATTTTATTGATTTAAAATTAACGTCCACGGGCTCTAAAATGTACATGACATTTATTGATAATTATTTTTTCGTTGGAAAGGAAATATTCCAAGTGTACATAGGAAATACACTATGATGAAGAAACCAGGATCTGATAATGGGATCCCAGAGAAATCGAGGGAAACCTATGAAAATCCGCACAACTTTTTACTGGGTGTACCGATTTTGATGATTTTTAATTTAATCGAAAGCCGATATTTATCATGTGGTCACATTTATATTTTATCGAGATCTGATGACAACTTTTTGAGTAATCTTTGATAATGTGTATTCACTTGACTATTTTTTCGTCTACCTACGTTTTATTACTTGTCGATGTAACTGAAGTCAGTTTTTTTTCGTCAAGCACAATTATTATTTGCATTTTGCGGACCTCGATATTTCGAAAATAAAAAACGTGGTAAATATCCCGTTTTTGAATAGTCTTTTAACTATTTTCTAACTAACTAAACTCTACTTTTTCTATCCAAACATTAAATATTTCTGGCATATATCCTGCATGGTATGCAGTGGCATTAAGCGCATACATTTTGGTCGTTGATATACTTTGGCTATTAAAGACTTCTTAATACTGTCCTTTGTAGAATTTTATGTGTGCGTATAATAAATGAAAGAGTATTGTCAGAATCAATATGGGTAAAGTCAGGAGTAAGAGTTTCTATGAAGAGAAAAGGTTATTGAAGTAGAACACACCGGAAAAGGTCTTGCTTAAATTTTGGAGCAACCCGATTGGAGAAGTACTCAACCGTTTACCAAAAAATAATGCAGACAAGATCAGATATAAAACATCATACTTCTACTTATAAGACTCCAGCAATAACTTAAACCACCAACATTTTTAGGTAAAATAATTAATTTATTATTACTTTTGTTTTGACAAATGTGAATAAATATACTGTCATGTTTTATGAAAACAATAAAAATTCGAATAAAAGACTTTTTTTGTAACTTCAAATCTCGAGATGGATAGACTAGTAGAGATCTTTTATAGAGATAAGTTAGCCCTTGCCAACATTTTTTTAACATAGTGTATAATTATGATTTTAAAGTGCAATAAAGAATATATTAAATTTCAAACAAAGTTGTTTGCTTTATTTATTAATGTTTCAAAAAGGAATTGATCCATTTAGATTAACTATAATATCGAAAAATTCCGTTTCTTCAACAGTAACGGCATGATGACCCAAAACCCATTCAATTCTGTGAATTAAAGTACGGTCAGCAACCCTAGGAACAAAAAATGCTAAATATTCGAATTAAAACCAAACTCAATGCGACAGCCGCGTGTTGGTATTCTCTGCATTATTTTATTAATACGTATATTAACTTGATTATTGATTGATTAACCAATATTACATCACATTAACATCTAAGCTGATAACTATAAGAACTTAAGTATACAACTTACGTAACTTAGACCTTGAAAGGCGACGGCTCGTGTCAGTTATGTAAGTGTCAAGTAATGCCTACCCATTACAAAGCCCATTAAGGTCGACGATTACAAAGTATTAGAACATATGACGCTTCAAAACCTTCAAAACCGCTACCAGCATCAAAATGCGCGGAACTATTAAATAAGAATTAAGAATGAGTTTTTTTATGTATCAATTTAATACACATACACACAATAGCTAAAGCAGCACAGTAAATAAATGTGCCTAGAATTTGTTTTAGTATAATCGCTTCGTTTCAGCCTGTAATATCCCACTACTGGGCATAAGCCTCTTTCTCCATGTAAAAGAAGGAGCTTAATCCACCACGCTGCTCCAATGCGGGTTGGCGAATATATTCCCTACTATGAGTAACGATCGCTATCAGGGACCGACGGCTTAACATGCTCTCCGAGGCACGGTGCGGAGAACCACAAGGACTGCATAAATACCCAGACTACGGCAAACACCTGTATGGCCAATACAAATGTTTGTCATGTGCGGGGATCGAACCCGCAACCGCCAGCGCAACAGGCACAATCCATAGCTGTGACCGTTGCGCCAACGCGGCGTCATTTTTAGTATAACTATTCAATTTTTGATTTTATTATAATGATTTTATTAAGTCACATAAAAAAAATCATGACAGAGTTCATTTCAGTCAAGTCAAAATTTCGATTTTTTTTAGGGCTAGTCTTATTGACATTGTTATATTACAGAAGAAAGTTATTGAGGTCAGCACAGCAGGAGATATCCAGCTCAAAATCTGGAGCAGCCCTACTGGAGAAGTACCTCGATCTAATAGAAAATCACAGCTAAATAATACTGCTTTCAAACAGTGTTGTGTTCCCGTGGTGAGTAGGGTAACCAGATCTCCGGGGCGAGATTGAGGGAAGGACCGGCAAGGCGCTTGAGATGCTTCAGGTGTTGCAAGCGTCTTTAGGATGTGGTAATCGATTACTATCTGGGGATTTAGTCAATATGTGCTAGGTATAGTAAGAATTTAATTGGATCAATGTTGTAGCGACATATCAAACTTTTTTATGCAGTTCTGAAGTGTCTTTCAGTTTTGTTTCATTGCAGTGGGAAAGACAATTCGGCGTTTTAGCGCGACATCAATAGGCGATGCTTATACGCGATATATATGTATACAAGTATAACATACACTCTCGGTCGTCTGGTTCTAGAGTAAACAACTCTTAGTTTGTTTTAGGACAGGATCGGCTCTACGTAGATATATTTTTGTAATAAATAAATGTATATAAGTATAAATCCAGACTCGGGGCAGACATCGATTACTGCCAAATGCAATAATAAAGCAATCGAGTACCTAAGTACTTCAAGTAGTCAACTTAAACACGACGTTATAATTTACTATGATTTCATCGGTCAAGGGGCGTGGCTACGCTAATGAACAGTGATGAGTCACTATTTCTTTTAGTTAGAATAAGACTACATGTATGTATAATTGTATACTCATAATGTCCTGTTGTCGACACGTATAAATATAAAATCTACATTTAAAAGCACCTTAGTAGTCAAAAGAAAAATCACATCGTAGAAACATCATATCATTTTGGTTCATAAAATATTTATGACCTTGGATTTTTGTCTGACAATTTCTAATAAAACGCCACGAAGGGTTATGCGATATATCTTATGTGGAAGTCACCCAGAGGATAAAAACGGTTATAAGCGATGAAAGAAAGAACACTCAGTTTTGATGTTGTTTTGTACATCAAAGGTATGACGGATATATATGATGATACTTGCAAATAAAAGTATTTTATTAATTTTTGAAACAACATTATCTGAATTTTATTAAAGAAAAAAATTTACTTATTAATTTTGGAAATAAAATATTATTATTAAATCAAAACAATATATATATATATATATATATATATATATATATATATATTATTAACCCCAAAATGTACTAAATGGTGTTGGATATTGTAACAGGAAAATAAAACTGTATATTTTTAATTAATAGCACAACTTTTATTATTATTGTTATATTAGTTTGTACAGTACATTGACTAGCGTATTAGGGAACAATAATTATTTACACTTATTTTAACATTTAGCAACAACTTTGAGCATTAAATTTAAGGCTAAACATTAGTAAAACATCGGCAAAACTCTTAAAATACCGAACAAAATATAACTAAAAAAGTCTTCACGAATTAACAACTATTTACGTTTAATTTGTCATTGAAGTTGAAATGATGTCAATATGACCAATATATTATACAGTAATATAAGAAGTTGTAAGTTTATAAATATTACACTGCATATGTTATCTTAAGATTTGTTAGTCTGCTCTGATAAAAATCGAACGCTCAGAATTCACACATAATGTCTAATTAAGTATCTATATAGACATTGACATACATGTATTATTCAAATCTATCAATTCATCTGAATAAACAAATTTTACTCCCAAGAAGACCTTTCTTGTGTTTCTAATCTATACACTGTAACCTACATCGTTTTGAATTGCTCCAAAAAATATTCATTAGTTATGGCTAGGAATTTTAATACTGCTCGTATTTATGTTCTGCTAGAAAAAAAAAAAAAAATAAAAATGTAAAAAATATAAATGTAATATAAATTTGAATTTGGTGTCGGTTTACAATACAAAAGTTCTATAGTGAATAATAAAGTACTCAAGTATGTGTGACATCATATCTTGATAATATATGTCGTATACCTGTGGGCTGTTGTTGTAAAACTATATATATCATAAACGTATGTAGAGTTTTAAGGTTTTAATGTAAACTAACATACAAATGTTGATCCGATTTTGTTTGTTAGTTAGTCCAATTTTCTTTGTTAGGTACAACTCAAGTTGTATCATTTTCTATTATTCTAGTATTCTTAAAGCAGAAATCCTACCTGTAATCCATATAACATTAGGGGTTGATTTTTATGAAAACAAATACCTACATATGTTTCTTTGGCACATTTTTATTTTGGCATTATATCCTATTAAACATCCTATAAACCGTTTCTCCTTAACCACATTGTTTACAAAAAAAAAAAATAAGATTGTGGCACGAAACATTACATTTTTAAAATTTATTGACATTTAACAACCTCACTTAATATGCATACACAACAAAACAGTGACGATTTGGCAACTTTATTTTTTCTGAACTTGTTAAAAATGCTTAAATATGTTAATTGTTGCGTATAAAGCAAATGCAGTTTTATTTCAATAATCTAGTTAGCAGCTATAGAGAAAATAAATATTTCGTTGAAATTTTATTTGTACAACCACTGTCAGAATTAATAAATCTAAGTGGGAGGTTTCAGAGGCGTATTGCCGACGTGAAGGTTGTTGAGCTGGGGAAGAAGGATAGCCCCCGTCGCTATCGTGGTCACCAGCACGAATACCGCAAGTAACGCCCTGTCTGCTACTACTGCCACCTAGATTATAAAGATCGTTAAAAGAGCGTATAGGTGATAAAAATTCCTGTAACACCCATGGTTACCCACCATTTTTATTCTGGTTTGGGCCTTTAACCTTAAAGAGTACACAAAGTCACAATTTAAGAATTTTTGAATGTCAAACTATATGTTATAATATATTTTATCAAAATTATTATTAACTAACTGTTATTATATACATTATTATATGTTATCGAATAGATATAATCATTATTGAATGTAACATAGAGGTTATTACATAAGCTTTAGTGATTATCCGTGTAAGTAAAAATATCTACAAAAAACATCGAAAAGGCAAAATATGATAGACAGCACATTGAAAACAATAAAAATATTATACCTCAAATTTAATGGCGCGTTACTTTCATTACGATTGGTCACGGCGGCGGAGCTACATTTTGTTGATCAAATGTATTGTCTATTTATACTGTTTTCTTTGGACTCTCTTACTGTTTTCAGCCTCACAGACTAATTAATATTGATAATTTTCTTTTCTCTAGACATAAATATTGTCGTTAATTGAAAACAGAAAATTTTGTATTTCATCCTCACGTCTGTATTCGGTAATAGGTCTATATTTTGAGTTGCAAATTTGGCGTAACTACCGAATTTCAATATTCGGTAAAGTTCGAGCGAATTTTTAACAAGTTAAAAGTGTGATAAATTTTATTTTTCCCTGATTGTGCAAATATTTTCGGAATAAATATAGAATAATGATTATTTTTAAATAATCGTATTTATATGCTTTCATTTTATAAGATACAATATTCAGAAAACTTTATAAAGGACATAAATGGATTTATGAACAATGTGCGAAAAATTTTCTAAATAGAATCCGTGTAGAAGATTTTTGTTTGAATGAAACAAGGTGAAATGTTCACTAAAAAAAATGTTTAAATGATCTTATCCTTTATGAATTCTTCCCTGAACACATCTAACGTGAAATAACCTATATTAATTCTATGTAAGCATGAAATGGCTATAAACCGTGTTACAAACATAGATATAGTAAAAAAAAGTAGATAATGCGCGGCCTTTGTTGTTAGTGAAGCCACAAAACTCGGCTCCTTCAAGTAAATACACGCGCTCACGCACACATATGCATCAAACTACGCTCATTTTCGTTAGTATGTCACGAGGCTTCATACAGTAACTTTGCTTATAAAATGCCGTCTTGTGTGATTAAATGGTGCAAAAACAATACCAAAGTAAACAAAAAATCTGAAGGAATATCGTTTCACACGTAAGTACTTATAAAACTTTAAATTTATTGTTATTCCAAAATAATATTGAGGTTATTCGGAACTTATAATTTCAATGTCACGAAATGACGTACCCCGGGAGTGTTGCCAGTAGTTCTTTTTTCCAATACCCCAAAATGTGGGTAAGTAAATTGTACGCAATCAGAAAAATAATTAAGTAAAAAGTAGACATAGTTATTGTTTTTTTTCTCGTGTTATTTTATGTTACATAAATTGAAAATAAAAAAATCAAAATATATTTATGAATTATTAACTCATTTGTTTTATGTTTTAACTTTTTACAATTTTTGAGTAAACTAGGTACCCATATTTTACTATCAAATTTCATGGTTTTAGGTTTCCAACGAATATTTTAATAAGAGGTGAATGGGTAGCAGCTGTAAGACTGAGAAAATGACCACGATTATGCTGGCCATGCGCATAAAGTCAATTTAATACGATTAGTGATTGAAAAATATTTGAACATAAGACTACATCATATTAGTAAAATGCAAACAATGACGATGACTCTGAGTTCTAAGCGACAAAAATTTAAAAAACTTATACAACATAAAGGATTCTAGGTTTAAGAAAAATAGTTAAAAAAAAACCGACTGCAAACTGAAAAGAGATAAACAGAGGGGATAGGAAGTGTCCATTCATACGACTATCTTACGAATATATTTTTTTATTATTCTACCGATTTTTTGTTTTACTTTTATTAAATTTATTTAAAACTATAAACAGGTTTTTATTTTCACATACCCATTTTACCTATATTAAATTAATTGTTTAATAAAAATTTTAGGGACTTTTTTTAAAAGGTGTCAATACTTCACTCACTCACACATCTTTAAAAAAGTGGCTTCAGTTTTCTGTTCTAGGTGCGTTATCTACCTTTTTTTACTTGATCTATGGTTACAAATAAGACTTGAAAAGTGAAAATATACACTACTTGTTTCCATTCAAGGTTGGCGCGTTCAAGTCTCTCGTTTGCTGCGACGCGCTGCTCGTGGCGCGCGGCGGCGTCGCGCAGCGTGCACCCGCAGCACGCGCAGCGCGGACACGCGCCTGTGCACATGGACACTACAGCTTCACCCGTGCCCATGCCCACGCCCACGCCCACGCCTACTCCCATGCCCCCACCAACCGTACTCGCTGCACCCCGATCTACGTTAGGTAAAGGCATAATCCTATTTAGCTTGTATCTCTTTAAAAGGCTAAACAGATTTTTTGACATTTAAAATATTTGCGAGCAATATCAACTTAAATTGTTTCCTTATGTAACCTACGTACATACATACATATATCGTACGTATTATTTGTGAAACCACGAGACAAAATAAATGAAACAATTTACAGAAACACCAGGTTTTAAATGCTATCATTATGTTTCTGGCATTTACGTGACCTTCTTGTTTAAAAAAGTAAAAATAAAATCCTCCAGTGATTATTTTAAGAACTCTATCCACTCTGAAATTAACAATGCGACGGATGTCTTTTTCCTCATTTTTATTTTTACACTCTTCATATTTATCTCAACCTTAATGTTTTAAAATCTAAAGTACTAGTTTTATCTGACTCTTTAACCGACTTCAAATTCCCTATGGTTATTAATACTACAATCACCGATTTCGATGATTTTATATTTAATCGAAGTCCTATTAAAATTTAATTAAGATCTGAAGAGGACTTTTTGATTACGATTCAGCCTTTAACATCACACTGCTGGGCATAGACCTCTTTTTCCATGTAGAAGAGGGATTGGAGCTTAATCCACCACGCTGCTCGACGGCTTTACGGGCTCTCCGCGGCTCGGTGAGGAAACCCACAAGGATAGACATACAAACCGGAAAAACAAATTTGTAAAAATACAAACATCGATCCTGAGCGGGAATCGAACCCGCAAACATCTAGGCCACTACTCGCACCAATGCACTAGAGCGGTTGTTAGTACTTTTTGGGCTATCGCTAATAATACATCTTTACTTGATTATTTTTTCTCCGATCTTCGTTGTATTTGCGTACGTAGTATGCAGTACTTTTACTAGGTGGACCGATTTCGATAATCCTTTTTTAAATCGAAAGGTGGTGCTTCTAATGTGGTCCCATTTAAACTTGATCGAGATCTGATGAGGACTCTTTGGGGAATCTTTGACAACGCGTATTTACTTGACTATTTTCTCGTCTACCCACGTTGTAATACTTATTTGTCGATGTAACTGAAGTCGGTTTTTTTTCGTTTTCAAGCAAACGCAATTATTGACTGCATGACATTATTTTGTCGGCACGGTTTAATCAATTTCAAACGTATTTATATGAATATCCACAAGAAAGTAATCGTCTTTCTCATCGTAATTGCTCTAACGTATTGCGTCTTTTATAGATAATTATATAGAGACTAGCCAGACCTTATATTTATTTTAACGCAGTAGCTTACTATACCTTTTCCGGATTTCCCACCAAACTCAATTTATCGAAAATGGTTCAAAAATTTACTTTTACAAGAATAAAAAATGTTCCCTTTTGTTATTTATCTTACCGTCCTTACAATCTTTGAAATATATAACTTTTCATTCTTCTACGTGACATAAGCGAAATTGTCTGTGATATCTTAACACTGGTGTTACTCTAATAAAACGAGTATATACCTAATTGACATACGTAACTAAAAGCTATTCTGATTGTTATTATATACGCCTGATGACAATCGATTACTCATATATAATTTATCCACCAATCCGCAGTGGAGCTTTGTGGTGGATTAAGAGAAAGAGGCCGATACTCAGCAGTGGGATGTTTCAGACTAAATCAATCAAAAAAAGTCATATAATGAAGGGTTGAATTAAACATTTCATTCATTCATTCATTCTTTAGGACTAACAGTTGTCATGTTATTACAATACTAATCACGTACATTTAATTCGACACGACAACACACGAATTTTAAATAATTTCATTCATTGATTTGGATTAAAACCTTTTAACGGTACCAAGTTTTCCTTTTAAAAATTGTTTATATTATTTTAAATAAATGATAGTTATGTTAGATAAAAAAATATATATGAATAGTAAATAAAAAAATGAATACTGTATAATATAATAATATGTTGACATAAATACATATACATATTCCGCCGTTAAACTGTCACGTAGTTTGGCGGGTTAAGAAATTGTAAACATTGGTCCAATAAATAATTTATTACTATTATTATTACTATTACTTACTTTATTAAAGAAAAATAATATTTTTTTTAAATAAAGAACCTTATTTTAAAGTTTTTACTTTCAATGTGACTACAGACTTTGACAATCAACAAAAGAGTTGTAATATATTTTTTTATTGATTTAATATATTTTTATGCATAATTTAAAAAATATATTAGCTTTCTGCACTCCTTCTCTATATAAACTATAAGTGGACGAAATGTCATACTTCTCCGTCCGCGCAATTTTCGTAAAAAGGGCTACAAAGTTTTTGCTTCACGTATTAATATAGAGATTATTATTAAAAAAGCACAGATTATTTCGCCAATTTCACGTGCAATTATCATGAGAATGAGTGAATGTGAATGGAATTTTTATATACTTACTGAGGTGATTGTGATTTTGACGCGCGAAACGTGGCGATGAAGGAGACGCTGGACCATCACGCTGAACCTCTGCCTTTAAGCGGGAACCTGTGCGCGGGTTTACTTGCACGCCAGTAGTTACCGACACTGTAGCCGCGGTACTCTCGCCCTATATCAACAACCAAGATAAATATACTTAAATATTTTTAATATATATTTTAGAATTATAATACAAATATAATCATATCGTAATATCTAAATATTCCAACGCAAGCAAAGCCATAAATTAACATGAGTTTAATTTTATTATTGTTATACCGTTCGCTCATTTGCTTACCAATATTGCTTTCACAACTTGTTGTCTGAAAAAGTTTTTGGTTGCTTTTTAGCAACAACCAGACTACACTTTCTGATTTAGCTTGCTTGTGTCTTTAATTTTATTCTTTGTTTTGGGTGCAGCAAAGTATAACTACTAAATATTAAACTTAACGTAGATAATAAAAATGCAACGGGTGCTGTTTGTACATTTAAGATATATGAGAAAAAATATTATTGGGACCTTTATCAACTCAAATAGTACCCAAAACAATGATTGTCAGAATTTTTGTCTCTTTGTCTGTGCTTTTGTGCACGTTAATTTTAGAAACGGCTTATCTGATTAAGATGTGGTTTCTACTAATATATTGTGGCAAGCTTAGCTTAACATTTAGTGTTTGTTTCATCAATCACAAGTAAAGTCACTATTCCACGCAGACAAAGACGCGAGCACGGCTAATGTGCAATAATAATGTAATCGTATTTAAACCTCTTTAAAAGCCTCTTTAAAACCGTGAGAACTTTAACAAAGTTTTATATTTTTATCTTTACTAACTATATTTTGTTATTTTTTATTCGACATTTAAATTTAGTTAAATCGAGTAGGTACATTCAAAAACGTATCGCAGTTAAATTTACAGTATCTTTCATTACGAATACCAAACTTTATTTTCAGTAGTAAATATTTTGCAACATTTTCAATCTTTTCAACGTTCGCCTCTGACCGCTCCGTTGATCAAGATACTTACGAAATGAAGTTTAGACTGCAAACCACTTTGAAATTGCTAGTAATTTTCATAACATTATATTTTTAGCAAATATTATTCAAATAAATAATAAAACAAATAAATACAGTGTACTTTAAGATGCCTTGTGGTGATTTCGGCTCACGCGATTGGCTGTCTCGTGTTTAGCCTGGTTATTTCATGGTTATACTGTATTTTTTTTGCACAATGACTTTAAATTATTATATTATTTTAAAGTACACCTCTTTGCCGTTTTATTCTTATTCATGTCCTTTTTCTAAAGGTTGTCTGGAAGAGATCGCTCTTTAGCGATAAGACCGCCTTTTGTACATTCCTTTTTTTGTTATTTTTTCTTTAATATTTTATGTTACATGTATTTTTTTTTTGGTTGTACAATAAAGTATATTTGTATTGTATTGTATTGTAAATTTGAAAAGATTTTCTTTTTCCGGCTAGTTTTTTCTCTGCCAATAGGGATATAGGAACATTAGGTTAAATAATTAGTTTAATAAAGCTGACGATATAACAGAACCGCGATGTCTAATGAGACTGATTAAAGTAAAATAATAAATATTGTCATTAAGATTATTGGATACATATTGGGTACATTTTATATGTGTGATGTACCTAATGTTAAAATGTAGCAATTTGGAAATTGTGATAGTTGATTTTGCTACCAGGAGTCTGTGATTTTTAAACCTATTATTATTATAATATATATATATATATATATATATATATATATATATATATATATATATATATATATATATATATACATTTTTTATTTACATTGTACATTGACATTCGTTCTGGTGTAATGGTGCAAGTAGTCATCTTAACACAGGTGGCAATTTGCATTTATAAATATTTGTTTCTGGTCTGGGTCTATGACGTCTTCGTGGATCTTATTAACGTGCAACGTAAAACTGTCGGTCTTGGTTGTTATAACAAATACGTGTTAATGACCCTAATTCAAAGTGGCGGAAGTATCCGTCAATCCGCAATGGAGCAGCATTGTGTATTAAGGTTCATCCCGTCTCATGTAAGAAGAAAAAGCCTTTTCCCAACAATGGGACGTTTACGGGATGATCGTGTTCAGTTCATAGATACATTATAAGTTTTTGTTATTCATCACGTTTCAAGTACTTGTTCAGAATAATAATAAACTGAATATAAAAATAATTACAAATTTCAACAATAACGACGTAGACTTTGCTGAAAATTAAACTTAATAAGCGATATAAACTTTGTGAAAACAGATTTCCAAGCAATTTTTTTTATCTAACTTGGAATGAGAGTGTTACGAACTTTAAATTACGTTCTTGATTAATCCCAATCAATATAAACAAGTAATATAAAAGAAAATTAAGTCAATTCCTACTATGTACATATAAAATTTTATCTCCCATATAAAACTAAAATTATATTAAGGCTTATCCGATTTAGATGTGGTGTTCATTAATATATTGTTGTATGTCTCACTTAATATTTAGTGTTTGTTTCATGTTAAGCTGTTCATAAATAAAAAAGTTATGTCAATTTAAAGAATCACGTTGGACATGTAAATATCCAAAACGCGGACGAATTATTTAAAATTAACACGCTAAATTAAGAAAAGAAACCGTATTAACATCAATTTTGTTTGCTTGCAAATGAAATAAAAACGACTTCGATCAATAACATCGGTAAAAATGTAATAAATACAACGTACATAGATGAAAAAATTATCAAGTAGATATATGCATTATTAGAAACTCAAAAAGTATTCTTCAGATTTCGATCAAATTAAATGTTAATTAAATTAATTAATTTCTCATGCAAATGACTGTATGGTTTTAAATGAGAAAATAAAGATCTTTAACCTTAAATGGGACCACATGTCAAGCACCAGCTTTCGATTAAAAAAGTTAAATTGAGTACCACCTCCTTTTTTCAAGCCGGTTAAAAAAGGTATATCATTAACGTTTGTAATTTTAAACAAGACTTATAAATATAAATATAGTGAATGTGAATTAAATAGAAAGATATGAAAACCAAAACTATACATGATTAACAATTTAAAAACAAATTTACTAAACTTATTTACATGTTAATTTCTTCGTCAGATAACAGGTTGACATTATTTAATTACGTTGTTCTTGATAACAATTAGGAAAATATCCAAAGTCATTTGTTTATCTAATATATAAAATTCTCGTGTCGCGGTGTTTGTAGTTAAACTCCTCCGAAACGGCTTGACCGATCCTCATGAAATTTTGTATGCATATTGGGTAGGTCTGAGAATCGAACAACATCTATTTTTCATCCCCCTAAATGTTAAGAGTAATCCTATAAAAAAATTATTATTTTTAAATTTTTAGATAAATTTTTTATTTTTTTTATTATGATTTGGCGTTGAAAAATACATACAACCCTAAATTTTCACCCTTCTACAACCAACCCCTATTTTTAAATAGCGTTTAGCGGCAAGACAACGTTTGCCGAGTCAGCTAGTTTTAATTATAAGAAACATATATATATTAATTACAATGAAGAGATAAATTCAATAGCTTTATCATTTACGTTGATATTGTAAGTCTCAACAAAATTAGATGCTCAATGCTCATCTTCTTATATTTAAAATTCTCGTGTCACAATGTTAGTTAAAATACTTCTCCGAAACGGCTGGACCGATTTTTATGAAACTTTGTGTGCATATCGGCTAGGTCTGAGACTCGGCCAATATTATTCATACCTATTTTTCATACCCCTAAGTTATAAGGGGGGGGGGGGGGGGATTAAGTGGGTTAATAACATATATGGCAAAACAACGTTTGCAGGATCAGCTAGTCTTCCTGTAAATTTCTAATTGTAGTTATTACTATTATGTAAATTAATTATTATATTTCTTATAATTTTAGTCGCCCTAAATAATATCATTACAGCCTAAACAGTCCACTGCTGGACATAGGCCTCCACAAGTTTACGCCAAAAATAACGTGAACTCATGTGTTTTGCCCATAGTCACCACGCTGGGCAGGCGGGTTGGTGACCGCAGTACTGGCTTTGTCGCACCGAAGACGCTGCTGCCCGTCTTCGGCCTGTGTATTTCAAAGCCAGCAGTTGGATGGTTATCCCGCCATCGGTCGGCTTCTTAAGTTCCAAGGTGGTTGTGGAACCTTGTTATCCCTTAGTCGCCTCTTACGACACCCACGGGAAGAGAGGGGGTGGCTAAATTCTTTAGTGCCGTAGCCACACAGCACAAAATAATAAAAAGTCAACAAAAACAAATTTGATTTTAATTACATTGAAATTGAATTACATTATTAACTATGTATACTAAAGGAAATAAAACATATGTTTTATAGAAATTTTGTACTAAATACTTTTTCTATAAAAATGGCGCTTACATTGAATTATAGAGAAGTAAATAACATGTAAAAAATGTACTTATATAGATTAATAATGACGCAATAGAAATAGAAATAGCTTTGTTGTGCTTGTGTCTTTAAAATTTAATAATGAAAATCTGTTTTTATTAAGGAAATGGAGTGGCACTATTATTATATATACTAAAACAGGACATTATTAAAAATACCGTTTACACAAACATTGATCAAACATTACTAAATGTACTTACCCCAACTTAAATTTTGTCCCCTAAGGGTACAAATACAAATTTAGCATTTCCCCAGCGGACCACAACTTTATTGATCGAGCAATGCGTTGCGTAATTTCGTCTCATAAAATTAACAAAAGGCCTAACAGTGTCAAGCTCGTGATTGGAATGAGGACCGCAGTCCGCAACCACTCGATACCATAAAGGAATCGAACTTTGACACCTTTTAAACGTTTACGTGACCAAATACATTTCGTGACTTACACTAAACAGTGTAACAAATACTTGATAATCATTAAAATTTTTACGACTGAAGTACTTATATGATAAATAAATAAAAATTAATCGCTAAATATGTAGTCAAGCACAAAACTCGAAAACGACTGAACCGATTCGAAAAAATTTTTGTTTGAGTACTTCTTAAGAATCGATTTTCATATAAGGCCCCCGGTATGAAAAAAATATCAGCAGTAAAATCTACTAAATAAATGACCTCGTTACGTTTTAGTCCGCAACCAATTCTGCGTATCTTTCACTTTTCGATGCGTACGCGTTGTTGTCGTTTTAATATTTAATTCATTATTTTGATTTTTTAAGACGTTTGCTAATAACGCCACCTATTCATATTGGGTTCTAATAGACGGCGTTACTAGAAACTGCTTCGGTCCTAACTATCGATCAAATGATGTTACACGGCCGGATCTACTGTAACGTAATGCTATATATTATCCACTAAAGGGCAGTGGCAATTTATTGTTTAGAAATAATTTTGATGTGTCTTGTTTTAATCGAAAGTTAATGCTTGTCTTGTGGTCCCATTTAAATTTGATCGGGAACAGATCAGATCAGAGAATAAAAATATATACATTATTTAGGTATTTTAATTGATTCGTTTATTTACCATTTGGTATGGTATTAATATTTTTCTTAGACTCGTAAGCCTTTTTTGTGTCTATTTAGACAGTCGATCTGAAGGAGTAAACTCCAGTCGTGCGTCGGAGCTGACACATGCACTTTTTTAAATTTACGGATAATTTTTTAAAAGATCCTTAGGGAATAAAAAATTAGGAAAATTGCATGATTTCAAATAACATGCGATTATCTAAACTTTTCGCGTTTGACAGACATTTTTTATAATATGCTATTAAATCATATATTAAAGTATTATTTTTGTAATTGCTATTTAATTAATATTCAATGTTAATATTTAATGTAACCATACGCAATATAGAATTATTGAAGCGATTTTAAATATGAGTGGAAGAAATCACGTACACTTTGACTAGCCCGTTGGCGCAGTTAGTAGTGACCCTGCTTTCTGATCCGGGGGTTGTGGGTTCGATTCCCACCCCGAGTCTGGGTGTAATAAATATATTTATTTATATATGTATTATTTATAAGTATGTTTATGGAAAAGAAATATGTAGCTATACCAGTCGGTTGTTACCTATAACACGAGCATTAAGTTAGTAAGAATTTGTAAATATCGTAATATTAACCTCACATAAACCTGAGATATCACAAAAAGTTTATATCAAAATCGCTTTCTACATAACTCCATGTTCGAAGTAAGTACCTACTCCGCAGCAAAATATTGATGTTTTCAAGTATATTATTATTTTGGCTGTGTTGTTCTGTGTTTATAATATATGTATCATGTTTCTAAGCATTAGATATGTGTGAATCATTGCTGTTTTATGTGTGACATAATTTATAGGTATATTTTTTATAGATTTTTGCTCGAACCAGTCTCAGTAGCTATCACGTTATTAGGTATGAATAAAATCTTTTAGTGTTGTATTTTTATGTGGTTTTTTATTCAGTCAAGTAATTCGCTGTAATCATTGAGTTACGAGAGCATTAACTATAAATGTCGGTACCTATATATTGAATCAAAATGTAAATAAAACAGCAACATAGGTACATTTTTCTATCTTACCTTCTGCGCGTCTGTGTCGAAGGAGATGAAGAGCATACGAGCCAGGCGCTGTAGCACGAGCTCGCGGACGAGCGCTGGCACCGGCTGCCCTCTCACTCCTCTACGAACAACACCCCATCATCATCATCTTCACATTACTTATTTATATTATTTTATATAAAAAATTCAGCAAATTTCCAAACGCTTCAGCTAATGTCAAATAGTTATTGCCGCCTATAAATGTTTTCAGTATCGGAGAATTAAATGTGATTTTTATTTCAGGAATAAAAGAAGTTTGGGCAGAGCCGAGTATGGGGGTAGAATTTGCTTTTATTTTAGGTCTACTGTTCCCCTTACGCAAGGCATAATATAAGATATATGGTGATAAAAATGCAAAGTCTATTCAGGGTGTAAATAAAGTTGCTATATTGCTCTGGTTGGATTTACGAATGAAAACGGAAACGAATTATATTCCTAGTATTGTAGTAGCAATGAGCTTTAGTTTTGCAAAGTATTTTAACGTCAATTTACCTAGAAACCATCACTAAATAACCTACTTACTAGTAAATAGTTTAGCTATCTTATTAATATTTTTATTTTCCCTTTTGAAATGTAGTAGTTTCGAACTTCAGATACTTATTTATATAATTGGGACGACAGAAATATTTGAAGGCTGATTCATACAACTTTTTCTTTAAACTAATAGGGTTACCACTTACAACGTATTGTATATTATAACCATTGGGTATTGAAGTATCTGATTACCGGAACAATTCTTTATATACTTTTTAGGTATGTTATGTAGAAATAAGTAGTTTATAAGTAGTTAATTTGCAAGAAAATACAAAATTATGAATATTTGCAAATCATCTATTGTAAATTTAGGATCGTCCCATATCGTCGACCAAAAAAAAATGACGTAATGTGAGTTTTACACCACATCACAACGTGATGGCCGAGGTGAAAGATCATAAAATACATAATGTTATTTATTATATGTATTATGAACACAACAGGTTAAAAAGCAACTTATCGACAATGAAGAAATAAATACGAATAAATAAATTGATATTCTAAAATAACCTTTGGAAAATTTTCTATGTTTAGTATTTTAATATTTGCTTGTTTAAAATAGTACACGTGATATAGTTACGATCGGACTAATTGAAAATAAAAATGAAACTCGCCTGTAAGATATATTCAGAGTCACAACCGACAGAGATGCTGAGAACGAAACCAAACACGTACTGACGCCATAATACAGACCTGTGAAAAAGAACAAGTAGATACAGCAAATTGACATTTTTTTTTATTAAGTACAAGAGGTTCCGTACTACGAAGAATGTCTCAGATCGGTGTGAAATACTTGTGCTATAAAAAAAGCAAAATTACAACTTTTTACTAGAGGTTTCTTTTATCTGTTTAATTATTTTTTATTATGGTATAAACACTGAGAAAGTTTTAAATTTCTTCCTATATTATCTAAAACAGTCCTCTGTGAGATGAGCAGTTAGATAGACATCGTGCATCACTTATCCTATCTTTTTAGACAAGGAACCCTAAAAGTCGACTTCGAAATTGTTATTTCAAGTTTTACTTATTAAGGACAAGAGCAATGAAATCATTATTTTCTATAACTCTCGAGACATCATTAAAGATAAAAGAAATGATATCAAATTTATTTAGTCTCCCTCTCATTAGTGCTACCAATCTTATGTTTAATAACTTTTGTTGGTAAATATTTGTTTGATTTGCATCATTTGATAAGTTGTACAATTTTAATATTTCTTTGATAAAAGTCAAATTATCTCTACCATTTTCATATCTTTATTATGCTTTATTATTTAACCCTCTCCGACATAAAATGAGGGCTATGAGAGCAGTGCACAGTGGGATGTTACAGAAGGACTCAATCAATCAAAACAATTTCCTTAATTTTATAGTTTATCAGTATTTATTGAACTTTATACCCTTTATATAATTAGAATACGAAAATCAAACATGAAATGATATGAAAAGTCCAAATTCTGTTTCAACTTTAAATGTACCTACCAAAATGGACCCAGCCCTCGGTCAAACAGGATCCACGTTACGTACTGACGCTACCCTGATATGTACGTACTATTGGAATGGTACAACACTATCAAACAGTCTCTGTATGTTATTGGAGTAATACTATATACATATCCTTGTTCAACCCCTTGTGCGTAAGTTTTTAGAGTAACGTTGTCTACGCATCAAGTTTAACGAAAGCATAACATAGGTATATTTTAATTAGTATATTACAATTAAAAACATATCAAGATATGTGAACACTAAAAAGATGAGGAAAGCATAGGACAAAAGATGGTACTGATATCTAATTTTAGTAGTTTGTAAAATATCTTACTGATAAGAGGTGTCTTCTCTGTTGGAGGAAGTGTATCTCGGATTGTCATTAAAAATACTGTCATTGACAGCAAAGCACTTATCCCCAAAGTCACTTTCTCCCCAGATTCGGATGGTACGTAGAATACCAGCAGAGCTGAAAATAAGTAACAATTAATATTCTATTAAAAGTCTGAAAATTGAAAACAAATTAGGCAAGCATAATTTAAAGTCACTGTACTTACTTAATATGATACTACTGATTTGTACCTACTACTTATCACGTTTTATTTTAATTAACAAAAAAAATCCAATTTTTATTTAATTTTTATTAAAAAATATATGTATTATTTAATAAAATTAATACATTTGAGGAATCTGGAAATTAAATTTGACCTAGCCATGTAAAACCAATTCACATATTCATACTTAAACTTTTTCATACAAATGTCAACACACATTTTTGTTGTATGACCAGCTTTTTCATTAATTTGACAGCTGTTGTTTTCCAAAAAAGTTACAACATCATTGCGAGCACTCGAAATAACAGACCTATATCGAACAAACGAATCTAAGGCTCAAATTTAGCTTATTTTTAACCGACTTCCAAAAAAGGAGGAAGTTCTCAATTCGACTATATATATATTTTTTTATGTATGTTACATCAGAACTTTTGACCGGGTAGACCGATTTCGACAAATTTTGTTTTAATCGAAAGGTGGTATGTGCCAATTGGTCCCATTTAAATTAATTTGAGATCTAACAACTACTTTTCGAGTTATATCTAATAATGCGTTTTTACTTGACGCTTTTTTCGTCGACCTACGTTGTATTACTTGTCGATGTAATTGAAGTCGGTTATTTTTTCGTTTGCGAGCAAACACAATTATTAAATGTTAGTATGAATACTAATTTACTAAAATTCGAATATGTCTATATAAGTTGTTTATTATATTTAGAACTTTTAAGAACGATAAGTTTAAAGTTTGTCGCTACTTAAAAAAGATCGAGATTCAATCTTACACGACCACAAGACAAATTATGCCAAATCGTATTGAATATGTATCAACAAGTTAAATTTATACAAGCTAAATATACTAAGAAGCGAAATTTAACGAAAATAATGGTTTAGTAGAATATTTCGTTTACGTAAATTCCTGTTCTGCTAAATTGCTTCAATTTAAATGTACGATTTGCATCTACGTTGCAGATGAAAAATATTCTATCGTTATGTCGAAAAGGAAACACAGAAGAGAATTTTAAAATATTATAACGATGACACAAATTGTTAGAATATTTTAGTTTTCATACTGCAAGCTCTTTGCGGCTTGAATATTTTTTTTTGTCACAAGTGCAAAAATATTATTGATACTACAAAATAAATGATTTTCTTACCAATCCCATTGATGAGAAGGCATGGTAGAATTAAGTTGAACACGTAAAACATGGGTCGTCTCCTCAGCTTGATAATGTAAGTGATATCAGGGTAGGGCTCCACACAACATGAGTAATACTGGTTGTGTCTAATTGCTTCGAAGCTCACGAGATCGAACTCGCCATTAGTTTGGTAATTAGTGGTGTCGCCTTCATCGAATTGTTTCTTTAGGTCCAACTATTAAAGGAATTTTGTAAATATTTTAACAAAATATCAAATTTTTTAATAAAGTTTGTGTATTTAATACATGTGTATTTTTCTTACGTTTCAGTATAAGATATTTAATACTATTAAGTGAACAATTCTTGTATATATATATATATATATATAATCAGAATCTCGGAAACGGCTCCCACGATTTTCATGAAATTTAGTATGCTGAGGATTTCGGGGGCGATAAATCGATATAGCTAGGATTCATTTTTAGAAAATGTCGTTTTATTCCGGTTTTTAGGCAATGAAAAAATGGCTACAATTTCGTTAGGATACGAAGGTAAATTTGTCAAATGTCAATTAAGCTAAAACAGCTCAGGTGGGAAATCGGCCGTTCGAGATCGACCGAGAAGATCACGGTTCAAATACCATTGGGTCTCTAGATCGATTATATTTTTTCTTTTTTTTCTAATTGCACTCATGATTTTTTATTTAAATAACCAGTTCATATTTTTTATTATTATGTCGGTAAAATCGGAAAATATTATTCATATTTTATAAATATGTAATTCGTATTTAAATATGATTTCCAAAAAACACGATTTATTAAAAATACCAAGCTAAGCTCGGTCACCCAGGTACTATTTCTTAATATATTTATAATTAAGCCAAGTAGGAACGCTACGAGTCCAGAATAAAATATATGTAGGCTTAAAAATACTTATAAAGTATTTATACTACGGTTATAAAAACATTTTTGGATCTCAAAGTCACTGTTCTTTTAAATTGAAACGAAATAAATGTATGCCTATTTAATTATTTACGTGTGACTCACCATTTGAATTTAACTGGCATTAAATCTAGCACATACGACTTTTTCTATAAAAAAATTCACAAAGCAATTGAGTGCAGAATTTTTTAAATGAATTCAGTTTGCAAAAGTAAATTCTTTTATCGCCCCTTCATTCTATGGATTTGAAACGGTTAAGAATTGCAATTTTAAGCCAATAAGTCCCCTTAAGTAACTTTTGAAAATATTTCGTGTAAAAAATGTTATAAAAATCTATTTTATTAAAATAGAAATATGACATATATTGTAAATTCAATTCTTTTGAAAACATGATTCAGATCGACAGACTTCTAAACTCTTTGCTATTGAAATTGAAATAAAAGTTGCTAGTGAAGCGCAAATATAAATCCGCTTAGATCAATAGAATACAAGACGATCTCAGGAGTTCGGGAATTTAAAAATAACGTTTTGGGTGCACATTCTGAACATATAATATAAATATACTGGCTAAATAAAGGTTATTATTACTCATTAAAATTTAAATCCCGCTTCTTAAATAAAGTTCTTACAGGAGTAAGAATTTTATATCAGTTTTTACTATACATTTCTATTGAAAATGTATTTTTCGAGCGTCCCAAAGTTATATAACATGTCCGTGCATGAATTACACAATATGGTAGAGGTTTTTCGAATTATTTAGTAGTTATTTACTACATATAAATTTTATAATAAAATATGTAATTTATTTTGACATACTTATACACATATATTATTATGCATACATAAATATATATAAGTATAAGGTGATGTAAAAATATTTTCTGTTTGAAAATATTTTAAAAGCTACTTCCAGTACCTATATAATGTAAAGAATATTCAAAAAACAATACAACAATATGAAATATCGTTGGTTTTTAACCGATCTAATTATTGTCATAATAAATAGTTACCTACAATGTAGAAAGTGTAATGTTACGGGAACACACTAAAGGATCAATGTATATAAAAATATCAAATTTGAAAATCGTAATTTGTCCCGTTAAATGTTCCAAAATTTAATTGATTTATTAATATTGTATTTTAAAAATACAATACAAAAGGAATAAATACAAAAACATATATGTATATTTATAACAATTCACATACTTATTATTGTTAGTATGACTTATCCTTAGTCCTTTAGGACTTTTAATTACGATAAGATTAAAAATGTAATCCAAATAATAATCAATCGCCTTGTTCGTTCTATAGTGTCACATGTTGAAATCAATTTGCCGACAACAATATCACGATATAATATATTTTTAAGCTTTTACGTGAAATAGCATTGTGTCAAATTTTATATCTTCTTATAGGTATATAAAATTCTCGTGTCACAATATTAGTTACCATACTCCGCCGAAACGACTAGACCGATTTTTATGAAATTTTGTTTGCATACCGGGTAGGTCTGAGAATCGGAAAATATTATTTTTCATACACCTAAGTAATAAGTGGGGGGGGGGGGTTAAGGGGGTTAATAACATATATGGAAAAACAACGTTTGCGGGGTCAGCTAGTTAGATTCTATAAATGTTATTGATACTTTCTATCTATTAAAGAGCATTATTAAAATAACTGGAGTCTGCCTACACCTTTGACTCAAATAACTACTGAACCAAATAATAATTTCAGAGGAACGGGTATGCATAATCCGTGAATATGGAATTCATTCATTTGAATTTATTCGTCAAAATTTTGTAATCTAAAATACCTAACGATCGTACGTACGTACGTGTAGACTTTTCTATTATTATTTTTTCGGGTTTCGTACCTCAAAAGAAAAAAACGGAACCCTTATAGGATCATTTGTTGTCCGTCTGTCTGTCATGACTCTTTTTGTCAGGAACGCATGGATTTCATCAAAAGTGTACCTCAAGTTTCATATAACCGTCTATCATAAATAAGTTTCTATTTGCTAGTATATCCAGAAGATATAATTTATGGGTAATTTCATCGCTTCAGCCTGTAATATCCCACTGCTGGGCATAGGCCTTCTTCGTGTAGGAGAAGGATCAGAGCTTAATCCACCACGCTGCTCGACGATCTCTAACGATCGCTATCTTAGGCTTAACTTGTTCTCCGAGGCACGGTGGGAAAACCATAAAGACTGCACAAACGCCCAGACAACGGCAAACATCTGTATGACCAATACAATGTTTGTCATGTTCGGGATCGAACCCGGAACCGCCAGAGCAACAGCAACAAGCCAGTGCTGTGACCGTTGTGCTAACGCGTCGTCTTATATCAATAGGTAATTTAATATTTAAAAAAAATCATAAATGGTAAATTGGTAATAGTGTTAGACTGCATATAATATATATAGCTATACACATTAAAAACCATATCATAAATAAATTATTTGATTATAACAAAAAAAACTATACAAATGAAATTAAAAAAATATTGATACAAAAGAATAAAAAAAATAAATTTAATTTGAAAATAAAAGAGATATAATAATAAGACACAATAGTTAACTTCATTCATAAATAATAAATCATTATTTATCTGAAAAATATGATCCTATAGTTTATATTGTAAGAGTATGACTACAGATAAAAAATCCCCCTGGCATACTTTCCATCCATTAATACTCAAATGATAGTGGGCGATATTTTAACTGATTGATGCAAAACAAAAATAAAAATAAAAAGATTCTAGAATTTGACTCACTTTTTCAACATCGCAATTTAATTGTATTCTTTTATTTATTTTTAATGCCACAACGAATTGCAATCTCCGTGGTTGTATTTTAATTTTTTAACGGTATTGCAAATGGTTTTGATTTTAAGATCAAGTAATAAATATCTGCACAAAATATTATCTTTTTATTTTTGTGGTTTATTACTTTTATTACAAAAAAAAAAAAATCTTTTTAATCACAACTACCCTGACTGACCCTTGGATCAGCTTTGGGCCGCTGTATTTTTTTTCGTGATAGATTTTTTAAACTTACTTTTGTAGAAACCTTGTGGTACAAAAAAACAACATACCGATCAATTTTATATAAAGTAGATTATATAGATTGGTAGTATCATGTGTTAATTTGACATTTACTACGTATAAACATAAAATAAATTACAAAATGACAACAAGTTGTGCATGCAATCATTTTCAATTCCGCGCAAAGCGTTGCGTATGTGGAACTTTATATTGTTTATTCATGATGAATACGTCACAGACACTGAACATTAGAAAATAATAAACAGTAAAAGAAACGAGAATATAACATATTTTTTTTTAATCTATAACAAAACAATTGATAGTATAGTTTAGATAGAGACGATTGTTTTCTCATGTGGACGATTGTCTGACCTAATGAAGTTACTTTTTGAGCGTTAACTTTGAAAGCGATACAGTCGTGACTATACGAAATTGAATTGCAAAAAAAAATTAAGCTTTAATTACTCACAGTCAAGTTTTATTTTGTTTGAATGAGGTTTGCGGAAAACTGGGATGTTTGGCGCAAACTTGGGGAGGCCTACAATATTGTATTGTAATTTATTGGTTTTTCAATACACAAAATATTGTTAGATTACGAAAACCTTTTTAACGGAGAACTTAGATGATTTAGGAACAATTACCGTTTTATTTATATTATATACCTACATATTTTTACTGTGATCTACAAGATAAAATATTAAAATTAAGTCATATAACTTCAACCAAAATACAAAATTTACTTAAAAATTTAAAAACAAAAAAAATATATATGAAAAAGATGCATAATTTGTAATCTAATTTTACGGTGACAATCTAAAATTTCACAAAGCTTCTGTATTTGACCACAAACATCAACAAAGCATCACGATCGATAGAAGCGATGAGGAAGTAGGTAACTTTCCTAAGTAGTATGTTATTTTTCTTACAATATTGACTTTATAAGCTTAATTTTCAAAGGTAAATAAAAATAATTTATTTATTGGAATTGTAAAGCGTCAACAGTTCCCGAAACACAATTTTATAACGTTCTAATCAAATATATAACTAATCATTGTAAATCAATGTTAAAACCATAGTTTTACTAAACACTTTTATTTTAAGTACCTGGGTGACCGAGCTCAGCTCGGTATTTTTAGTATGTCGTGAAGGATTAGTAGTAGAAGAGAGAATTAAAATGATTCACTGCCGGTTTGGACGAAGTCTTTTTTAACCAACTTAAAAAAGGAGGAGGTTAATCAATTCGGCCGGAGATATATATATATATATATATATATATATTAATGTATGTTCGGGGCTAACTTCGTCGTTTATGAAAAGATTTTGATAATTCTTTTTTCGTTGGAAAGGAGGTATCCATGGTGTGGTACCATGATAAGGAAACCAGGATCTGATGATGGGATCCCAGAGAAATCGAGGGAAACTCTCGAAAATCCGCATAACTTTTTACTGGGTGTACCGATTTTGATGATTTGTAACTTAATCGAAAGCCGATGTTTATCATGTGGTCATATTTCATCGAGATCTGATACAACCTTTGGAGTAATCTTTGATAATGCGTATTTCTTGACTATGATAATGACGATGTAATTGAAGTCGATTTTTTTTCGTTTGCCTGCAAACACAATTATTAATAATGAATTAAGGCAAAAAAAATTATGATAAATTAAAAGTTGATACGAAATACACAATTACAAGATTGAGAGTAATTGCGTCTCAAAAACTGATAGGCACTCCAACAAATCGTGTTTTATTTATTTATTTATTACAAATTACATTTTTATAAAATATGAATAATATTTTTTTTACCGACAATAATAAAAAATATAAATAAATATATAAAATCAAAAATAAAAAAATAATTAAAAAATAATAATGATAAAGATGAATAATATTTTTCGATTTTACCGACATAATAATAAAAAATAAGAACTGCCTATTTAAATAAATAATAACGAGTGCAATTAGAAAAAAAAAAAAATTATCAGGGACATGGGGATTTGAACCATGATCTTTTCGGTTGAATATCTTAATATATATAAATCTCGTCTCTCGTCACAATGTTTGTCCTCAATGGACTCCTAAACCACTTAACCGATTATAATAAAATTCGCACACCATGTGCAGTTCGATCCAACTTAAAAGATAGGCTATATTTTATTTTGATATATTATGTTATTATTATATTTCAGAAAAAAATAAGGTGATACGAAGTTCGCCAGGTCAGCTAGTATATATATATATATACAAGATTTGCTCGTTTAATACTATAAGATTATCATAACAGCCTATACAGTCCACTGCTGGACATAGGCCTCCACAAGTTTACGTCAAAAATAACGTGAACTCATGTGTTTTGCCCATAGTCACCACGCTGGGCAGGCGGGTTGGTGACCACTATAAGATTAAGACTATAAGATTAAGATAGGATGAAATTTCATACAAGGATCATTAAATCGTGCTTAAGAAGTGATAGATGAGATAAAACTACTGATACTATATACACCTACACACCACTACTACATTTACTTCCTCATACTATCCTATCTATACAAATAAATAAAATTGGAGTGTCTGTTTGTAATATTTAAATAACCGCTTTTTCCTAAATGCATATGGATCAGAACAACATTTTTTACAATTTTTGACTATCTGTCTGTTTGTTCCGGCTAATCGCTGAAACGGCTGTACCGATTATGACTGGACTTTCACTGGCAGATAGCTGATGTTGTAAGAAGTAACTTAGGCTACTTTTATTTTAGAAATTTATTCATTTTATTAATCTGCGAACTGAACAATAACTTATTTATTAAATTCCACGCGGACGAAGTTGCGGATACAGCTAGCTATTAAAATAAAATACGATAAAACGTGCTTAGACACGCTTGAATTGCAAAATCTTCAAATACTTAATATTTCTTAAGTTTTCTTGCAATTTGAATATGGTATTGTTATTGGAAATAATCAGTTATAGTATTTTCGTCTGTTAATTTACACAACTCAGTTTTTACCTAGTATTGTTCTAACATAAATTTAATCCGTAACGCTAAATTGTAAACAGGTGTAAGTATTCGGAATGTTAATATAAATCCCATTTAATATATCTTTTAAAAGGGTATTTTCTTTATTTCAAGTTATTTAAAAGTGATTCATCAATCTGTACTGTACTCATTTGAGTTCCAAGCAGTTTCGCTTTAGAGTTTCGAATTGAGGTGCGCGTATCGAGTATTGTACTCGCGTGATTACAACAAACAGGATACAGACATCAAACAGTATCTAACAATCGATTAGCGTCACTATGCGGGTGTGCCGCATCTTATCAATCTTCGATAAATCCGATTTTATTTGATTCAAAAAATGGTTTTCAATGTGTCAGGTAGCACGGTTGTTTCTGCCATTGTCACGTAGAATCAAAAACATAGGAACGAGAAAATAATCATATTATTAGCAACATATTTTATGTAGGGTTGGAGTTATTTGACATACCTGAAAACCGTCGTATGTCCAAGAAGCCCACTTCATAGTACAATGTTGCACGTCAAATGGAAATTGTTCAACGTTGATGTCACATACGGAGACGTAAATTCCGTGACTGAGCCATGTGACCTCACCAGTGTTCTTCACTATCACGTTAGTGTTAATAACCGCTGAACGATAATTCGGATCTGCACTAAAATTAATTTTAAAAAATGATAAACATTGACTAAAATATATACTAAACTAGCGACACGCCCCGGCTTCGCACGGTTGGAAAAACTATCAGTGTTTCTCTTGTTATCGTGTTATATTATAACGCATGGGCAAATTATAAATTTTTATACTACATCACTTACTTATTATATAATATAATGTCTGGTTTCCAAACTCTTTCGTAAGGTATTCGAATAACACTTATACCATCGAAATCACTGATGTTCCATCTGAGATGATGGTCGGTCCAAATTTGTGTAATCCAACAATTTGTCGTCAGTAGTTGGTCCTTTTCCTCCTGCAATATAAAATATATATATATATTTCATATCCGAAATTTTGTTCATAACGTTTCTTTACGATGCACAATAAAAACAACACGGAACACCATTTGTACATGTTGTACCTGAAATTGTACTATACTGATAAATACGTATTGTACATACTACAAAAGGTAATAAAACGTAGTATCTTACTTATATTATAAAAGGTAGCGAATGAAGTTGTAACACCTAGAGCCAAATTTCCTCCTAATAAAACCCAAGAGCCTGCGACCGTTAGACTCTCTTTATTTTGTAAAGTCTGAAATTTTCATTATGTACGTCTCTTACACAGATGAAAATGATGCCGAAATATAAAGTTTAGTTCGCGGTGGGCTTAAAAGAAAACAGATAACTTGTATATATGTATATATATATATATATATATATATATATATATATATATATATATATATTATAGTTTAGCTAGTTTCAAATAACTATTGATCAAACGTTCTACAAGATTTTATATATGTATGTGTTTGTGTATGTATATGTGTGTGTATATGATGTATATGTATTTATATGAGTATAATATGTACATGTGTATGTCACATAACATTTTTGCGCCCCATCCCACACTTTCATATTTAGACTCTACCCATCATCATCTTCCTGCCCTTATCCCACTTATGTAGGGTCGGCACAACATGTTTTCCTCTTCCATTCCTCTCTATTATTCGTCACTTCAGTGCTTACTCCTTTCTTTCTCATATCCTCACTCACACAATCCATCCATCGCTTTTTCGGTCTGCCGATCGCTCTTCGTCCTTCGACATTCATCCCTAACATTCTTTTACCGACATAGCGGTCATCCCTCCTCATTACATGCCCATACCACGCTAACCTATTGCTCCTCATTTTCTCTGTCACGGGTGCTACTTTCAAACTTTCGCAAACTTAGACTCTACCCAAAAGTTGCATAGACGAGACCGCTGTATTAGCAATTAGACCGCCTGTTGCAACTGATGCAAATTCTATTTTTATATATCATTTGTAATACTGTAAAAACCTTGTATTGGTGTGCGAAAGTGTAAATAAACAAATTCAAAATATGTAGTCTAGTAAGTTGGTACAGGTACACTGTATTTTAAAATAAAATTTATCTCTAGAATTAACAACATTGTAGTCTAATATAAATTTTCCGATACATTCAATATCAGATGATCGGTCTTGTTATTTTTAAATCCTTTCTAATAAGTTATAATATGGGTAGTCTTGGAATAAAGGACAATTTTCTGTATTTTATTCTAGGCTCCGTTGAAAATAAAAAATACAACTCACGGTATAGTTTTAGATTTTTTTTTTATTTCCAGATTTCATTTTAAAATTTGATTCGCATGTTTATGTTGTTTATGTTTGTTGTGTTATGTTTTTCATTAATTTTAGATAAAATTTGACATTTAATCTTCCAGAAAATTCTGATAACATAACTTTAACATACGGACAGATAGGTGGGTCAATCAACTTTTAAGTGTACATCAATGACAAATTTTAATTTTTTAATTGTATTTGAAAATTTTAATATTTTAACATTTTTGCTGTAGATAATTATTTATATTTTAAGAATTCAGCAGTAGCAGAGCAGAACAGATTTATTTACATAAAATAGTAAATTTGACTCCGAAACCCACATGACTCTAGTTAAGATAGTCCCTTGGACAACTAATTCTTAACCGTTTGAAATTCAGTCAAATTGTAAACCGTCACTTATTCTCACTTAATATAGGATGGATATTACTACCAATAACATTGTCTCCTGGACAACGACAAGCGTTGAATTTAACGAACTATTCATTTAATTTGTAAAATAATAATTAATACGAGATATTTAACACTCTATGAATTCACTTTTAATTGTTACATTCACATTTGAAAATTTTGTAAACAGGTCTTCAGGAGACAGGGACAAAATGGTTGTCCAGTTGACGAATGCGGTTATCAATAGGACATTCTCGGGAGTCCAAAGGAGATACTAGGATTGAAATCGCTTTTTATTTATTTATATATGACAATACAGTTGTTCTTTTTTAAATAATAAGTCTCGTCAAAGTTTTTTTTCTCCCTCTAATCTTCTCCCTTTTTGAAGACACGGCACGACTAGGAGGTGCTGTCGTCGATTAAAGATGAACTTCGGGATTTTTTTCTTGCAGAATGGACGGAAAGCTTGGAGGCATATTCTTAATTATATTCCTAACGGCTTTACTACAGCGATTACTTTGTGACTGTTTTCGCAGCTTTCATATAATTCTGCAGTTTTTGTACCTTCTGGCGGCATACTTGAAATTAGTTTTTTATTCTTATGGTAGTTTTCCCTTTTTTTTCTCTTTCGCTCAGCCAATTTCTCCGGGTCTGCTTAAGGCTTTCTCTATAGCGTCGTGATTTTTCTTTTTTTGCCAAACCCATTATCTAAAAATATTAACAAAAATAATTTAGAATAGAAAACTATTAGATATAGCAAAAATGTGTGTGTGCAATTTATATTAAATAATAATATAATGCTCTAGCCCTTGTCAAAGGATCTTAGGTGGTTGTCCGAGTGACAGTTATCAGTCTTTGCGCTTCCTGGTAATAAATAATGATTTTGAATTAGGTCTTACGCGCAGTGAAAACAATAGATTAAATAGAATATATTTCACTTTAATTTACTACGATATATCAAATACTTACATTTTTATGCTGGTTGTCCGGTAGACACACAAAAAAGCCACGCACTTTCTCAAAACGCACTCGGCCCAATAACGCCGCGGCAAAGATAAAATCAAAATAGCGGCTGGATGGGTGTTGTCACCAAATCGATCGACTTGTTCTCAAAGCACTGATCTTCATCTATGTTTTGGTTTCGGAACTTTTTTTACCGTTGTCCGGTGGAAGTCAGCATAATAAAATATAATAGGGACCAAAATGAACATGCAAAAAACTCGTTTAAATTATGAAGCCAACAAAAATCTATATGCTAGCACCATAGTAGACATTGTAATGAATAATTATGTACAAGCATAAGTAATTGCCATATAGTATTTTTTTGTATAAAGTAATGTTTCATTGTACTAAGCTACTGGGGGACAAACAAAAAAAACCACTACATCCGATGTTTTGTCACCTGGACAACCATAAAAATACCAGTTTAAAAGTGATTTTATTAAAATAATGTAGTCGTATGTTGGCTTAATAACATATTAAATGCGACATATGCCAACAAACTACTTAATTTTCTTTAGAACTGCAATTATTGGTCAGGGACAAAACATAGTACTCACAGGACAAATAAAAGTTGATTGACCCAGGTACATATAGTACCTTGGGTAATTTGAAACTAAAAATGGTAAAACTAAAAATGGTTAAGAAGTAATAAAACTGAAAAATTGTCAACAGTAAAAGATAGCATAATCATAATCCAATTTCCTCTCTTAATTAAATACAAAATTGTAAATGTACTCAATTCAATAAAATATATTAGAATAGAGATATAGAGGTAAATAAATTAATTTAACATATTTTATCTATACTCTCACGCCACGTTTCGTAATAACGAAGGTCCTGAAACAAAATTTTGGCTTGGACCGCTGAACACTTACATGTTTATTAGATTTCGCTTAACAATATTATGTACTTACGAAAGTCTATATTTTATAGATGTAAAATTAATCTGTCAGTCATTTATAAAAATGCTTTTACAATTTGGTAGTAATTTGCACGTTATAAAAATATGTCAGTTTTGTTGTTTGAGCAATAAAAGCCAAAATTATTATTTTTTGTAGTGTGAGTTTGTTTTGGCATCACAAAAAATATGCTGAAAATTACTAATTTAAAATTTTAGTATAAGATTTATCTTGATACGACATCCCGAAATAAATTAATTGTTCTATAAACAATCATAGTAACGAAATTTTTTTTGTGTGTACAGTAGTGTACACACTTTCTTTTGAATATCATCTGCCAGACAAAATCACAATTTAGGAAAAAAATATTATATGGTGAAGATACTTAATACCTAATTCACCACATAAATGCTAAAAGTCTGTAATAAATTACTACAACACTATTAGATAGGTCACTATTTTATTACACATACTATTGTGTGTGTAAATGGCCAATACAAATGTTTGTCATGTGCGGGGATCGAACCCGCAACCGCCAGCGCAACAGGTACAATCCACGGGTGTAACTGTTGCGCCAACGCGGCGTCAACAGACACGTACATTAAGCATAAATAAATAAATAAATTGTGTCACACAAAATCCAATCTAATCTAGGTAATCTAATCTAATCTAACTACGCATATTTAATATCTGTCTAAAAAGTATAGAACATTGTATAACAAATGAAGAAGCACTGAATGAATGTAGTTTAAGCTTCACAGAGAATAACTTATTCTACTTGTTGTTTAAAACATTGTACTTTAAAAGTAAAAAAGAAATGGTTTATTTTCGTGCCTGCTTTTCTTGGCAAAATAAACATCCCTAGTGTAGTTTCACAAAAAACCGACACAATACACCGATAAAGTGACAATGCAAAAATACCTTTGAAAGCCAATTTAAATAAAGCTTGAGTCTGACTTTGGTTAAATTACAAGCTATTTATATCATATTTTAACAACATGATTATGAACAAAGCTGGAGTCTTGTAGACAGTTCAGTCTTTTGTACTCCACTGCTGGATATAGGCTTCCCCAAGTCCACGCAAGACATCCCGTTTTTCCACAATCCTCATCAAGGCGCCATCTAATCGTCAGAAATCATACGTAGATACGTAGATACCTCGGTCTAGCGGGATGGAAGACGTCCCAAACTGCGTTTACCAACAAACGGTCTCCACTCCAGGACGTCGCGTCTGTTCCAGCGGCTATTAGTCTTGCGACACAGGTGATCAGCCCACTACCACGTTAACTTGCTAATTCTGTCTGACTGTCGCTCAACGTGCAATGAAGCGGGCTATGCTTCTTTTTTAAGATAGAATTAGAAATGAGACAATCCGGTAGAGAACGAAAGTAATCGACATACTCGTAGCTCACAGAATTAGGAGTCTTACATTGGATTTAAATAAAATTGACTGACTAAATATATAGCTAATACGGACATAGATGTCACTCTATTCCGCATAATCTCCCATATAGCAAAGAATTTAAGCATAGGAATCTAGGTGACTCCAATGGTTTGAATGAAATTTTTAGCTGTACTAACCAAGAACAGTCATCAAATAAAACTGTAGTCATCAAACAAATCTAATAGTAAAATGAGATTGAAGTAGAAACTTTAAGCGAGCTTAACGTTTGTTATTTTAATTTTAATTTAGGCGTACTCAACTAGAATTCCTTCCGTGATGAAATATCTCTCTCAAATGACTCGCATTTTACGAAATCGCTCCGCGCAAACAAAGCTGCGCAACTGTGTGCATGTGGTGAAAATTAAATTAATTAACAGTTTCAAGTAGGTATGTAAAGGTATGTAACCACAATTAGCTATCCATTAACTTTTTGTAACCGACAACGCTATCAATATCGCCATAAAATATATATGTTTGATTAAAAAAATAAAAAAATATATTTTCCATTACCGCTTCTCATTTTATACGCCCTGTCCTATACCCTAAGATTGTCTGGAAGATATCGCTTTTAGCCATAAGACCTACCTTTGTACATCTTTCTTTGTATGTATCAATTTTTTTGTAACTTTTTTTGGGGTGTACAATAAAGAGTATTTATTACTATTAATGTTATAAAAATGCGAATATTATTACTAATATTATAATAATATATAAAAAAACAGTTGTAACAATTTTGTTGTCATTTTATTGGTATTACTTTAAAAAATCTTTAATGGTAAAAAACAATAAGGGGTATAGTTTTTTTTTTTTTTTTTTTTTTAATTTTGGCATCGCGCGGTTTGCGCATATGCCACTAACAAAAGGGGTATAGTTGTAACAATTTACTTGGATATGTTTTTAAAACAGTAAAGCTAATACCAAGAAAATTTGTCTTTGAACCCCTTCATTTTAGAACTTGTCATAATTAATATAATGTAGACAAAAAATAGAAATTATCGACTTCAATGCCTCCTTTTAAATTTCGATTAAAAAACTCTTAACAGAGAATATAAAAGTCATTGCAATAATAATGACATATTTTGTTAACACCGTACTATATCCATTTCTTTATTTTACTGAAACAAATTATTTCACTTTATCCTTGGACAAATTTCTCCACACAACCTTTACTTTATGTTCTTTAACGATAGTCCCTACTCAGGATTCCCTTAAAGACATAAGGGTAAAGAAAATTTAACTTAATTGTAAATAAGGTCTCGCTTAGAGCCACCAGTGTGAGTGTAAAAATACAAGATGATTTTTTTAAAGTCTAAAACTCGATTTGAATTTAAAAATACACGAAAAGCTTAAAGATTTCCTGTTAATTGGTTTAAGAACATGACACTACAACGATCAAGCTTTTTAATTTTTCTATCTATATAGGATCCCGATTATTAGGACAAAGTTATTTTAAAGAAAGAAAAAAAAAAAAAAAAAAAAAACGACGTATTAACGAAAAAATATGGCGTGTGTCTGGGTCAGTTTTATAACAAAAACATTTACTTGTCTAATATAATCTGACGTTTACTAAAATAATAAGAGTAACAGTAGAAATGTGCTCATATCCATAATAGGAGTAATTTATAAACTTTTCATTGTAGGTATATATGGACTTGATCTAGGCGATGAATAAAAAGGAAACTATGCATGCTCCTGTTGTTGCTTTTAAGTTTCTATTTAATCTTAGTTTCTTAATTTGATCACATAAACAATAAATATCAAAACTATTATTTGAAAAAAAATGCCTTAAGGCACTCTACACTAGTCATGTGACGTTATATTGATTTATCTTAAGTGCCTGTTGAATTGCAGTCACCAATTTCAATAAAATTACGCCCGTATTTGCAAGCGTAGAGCATAAATAATTTTTGAACTGGTTTTTAAAACGAACACTTTTGTAGTACCGTTGTTAAATAACGCGTATTTTACTATTATATGTTGTTTTTTCCTACGATCTTTTTATTTGATTTACAATACAAAACTTTTAAATTTTAATTACAAAACTGTACAATGGAATAGCCAAAGGATCGTCTACTTTGCTTTTTGCTTACTTTAGTGAATAAACTGAAGTTAAGTTGAACTTCATAGTTTTCCCGGCACTAATATACTTATCATCACGTAGATGTAGGTAAAACTTCTGTTCATTTATTTACATGTATTGTTTGTGCATAATACGTATACCCACAGCTACGGCCACAAGTTTGAGGAACTAGTCCGTAAATGACATTTTAGACAATCATTGTACATTAACAATCAAACTTTTCTAATCTCTCGTACATTCATACATTCATAGCGTATATTAAATAGTAAAAATCTTTAGTATCAATATTTCAGTTACGCTTTAGCCTGTAAATCCCACTGCTGAGCATAAGCCTCTTTCCCCATGTAGGAGAAGAATTAGAGCTTAATCCACCACGCTGCTTCAATGTGGGTTGGCAGATATATTCCCTACTATAGGTAACGATTGCTATTAAGTGTAAATGATAATAAGCGGGACCGATGGCTTGACGTGCTCTCCGAGGCACGGTGGGGAGACCCCAAACCACAAACAGGTTCAGGTTGGACATAAATTATAATAATCTGACGTTTCTGTCCGAAACGGAAGTTATTATATACACGTAGTCTTCGAAATAAAAGCGAAGAAAAATTTAATTCGAGTCGTTTGTATATAAATTTTTAATATGATAAATAAAATCTTAGAATACCAAAACATGTAGGTATAATATTAAAAATTAATTCTGAATGAAATGAAAAGACATTCAAGTTTTATGAAAATTTACATGTTAATTTATTCAACCCCAAGTATGTATGTTTTCTTCGACTGAATTCAACTAGACAACCAGACAGAAACATATCCTTGTAATTCTTCCTTGTAGTAGGTAAGAATAGGGTATGAATAATTTTTACTCATTATAATATCAACATAATATGATTTACTATTTTTAATTATGTATGCACACGCCATACTTGATTCAAAAATATCCTGTTAAAAAGCACTAACAACGCATTCGTCGACCGGTATGTGGATCTCGCCGAATGCTGACACAGACACATGAAAGACCAGACACTTAAAGAACTTCTGTTTAAATAGGTATGGACCAGCTTTGAGTCTAAATGCGGAAAATCGAGCCTACAACTAACTAACTAACTATCTTAATATATATAAATCTCGTGTCACAATGTTTGTCCTCAATGGACACCTAAACTACTTAACCGATTTTAGTCAAATTTGCACACCGTGTGCAGTTTGATCCAACTTAAAAGATAGGCTATATTTTATTTTGATATATTATGTTATTATTATATTTCAGAAAATAAGTTAAACGGTTTTATGTTAAACATACATTGCAATGTTTAAGATAAATGTACTAAAAACCAAAAAATAATAAAATAGATACAGTCGTGGGAATTATAAACATATGCATAGACTAGACTAAAATAAAACCGTGGGGCACGTCAATTGTCTACAATCGTTGATTAAAATGTTTGTTTTGTAATGTTACACTATAATTAGGCAGTTGTTCAACCGACAACGATGGACGTGTGATAAGTAGGGCTAGAATGTGGAAACAAGCTAGCAAGCTCGATTATAAGCGAGTTTTAGGGTTTCATAGTGGTGAGCGAGTAGTACTTTTATCATATGTTTTGTCGATTAAAGACAAACTACGAGCAGTGAAACGATTCCTCGCTAGCCAGCAGTGTGAATGTCCAACGATAAACTAGTTGAAACATCTCTTTTATTTACATGGAGTGTATAACTATTGGAATTTCCATGAGCAAGAAAATAGTAAGTAATTTCCTCACCGTCTGCGGGCCAACTGCCTATTTTAACGACGAATTAAACGATTCTTCTATCGCACATTAAGTCGATAATTTGTAGACAATTGACGTGCCCCACGGTTTTATTTTAGTCTAGTATATGCATATGTTTATAATTCCCACGACTGTATCTATTTTATTATTTTTTGGTTTTTAGTACATTTATCTTAAACATTGCAATGTATGTTTAACATAAAACCGTTTAACTTAAAAAGTTTTTTTACCTATTTTTATTTTCTAGTTTTTAGTTTTTATTTCGCATTCTGTTTAATTCATTTAGTGCTTCATTATTGCAAGGCCCATCTTAAATATTGAGGTTGTATAGTGCACTGTATTCTTCTTGTCAAGCCCTTTTATTTGATACCCATATTGGTGGGATTGATAAAAAATTGTTATCAGACATTTGGTAGCGGCGGCCAGCTTAGATTTCAATTTTGCATAGTAAATTGTATTCTACTTGTTGAGACCTTTCATTTGATACCCATGTTGATGGGATTGATAAAACCTAAGTTATCCGCCATTTTGTAGAGGCCGCCATCTTGGATTTTAATTTTATATAGTACATTGATTATACTGGTTGAGCACTTTCATTTGATACCCATATTGATGGGATCGATAAAACCTACGTTATCCGCCATTTTGTAGCGGCCGCCATCTTGTATTTCAATTTTTTATAGTATATTGTATTTTGCTTGTTGAGCCCTTTTATTTGATACCCATATTGATGGGATTGATAAAACCTACGTTATCCGCCATTTTGTAGCGGCCGCCATCTTGGATTTCAATTTTTTATAGTATATTGTATTCTGCTTGTTGAGACCTTTAATTTGATACCCATATTGATGGAATTAATAAAACATAAATTATCCGCCATTTTGTAGCGGCGGCCATCTTGAATTTATAATGATAATGAATAAACATAATTGTATTGTCACCAAAATCCAAAGTGTATACAAAATTTCAGATTAATCCGTTGACAGGAAGAGGGTGAAATTTGAATTACTAAATTTGACCCAAGAATAAATAATAAATAAAAAATAAAACAAACAGGGTGAGCTAAATAAAACCGTTTAAAAATAAGGTGATACGAAGTTCGCCAGGTCAGCTAGTAGGTGTATATATTTTAAGTTTTGCTTTAATTATCCCCGTAATATTTTATATTACTTTATTAACTAACTTCCAAAAAGAAGAAGATTCTCAATTCGAATGTATTTTTTTTTTCATTTAAATTTAAGTGAGATTTAACAAGTACTTTTCGAGCTATATCTAATAATGCGTATTTTTTGACAATTTTTTCGATGGCCTACATTATATTATAACTTTTCATTGGGTGTACCGATTTTGATGATTCTTATTTTAATCGAAAGCCGATGCTTGTTTTATGGTCACATTTAAATTTGATCGAGATATGGTGACTACTATTTGATTAATCTTTAATAACGCGAGACTATTTTTCGTCTGCTTACGTTGTATTACTTGTTGATAGAGTTGAAGTCAGTTTTTTTTCTTCGTTTGCGAGCAAACACAATTATGAGGAATTATTTCATACAAAATATCACACTGTCAAAATAGTAATACTTGTTGAGTAATAAAAAAAAAGTTAAATATAATAATAGATAATAGTTTTGATTAGAAAGCTTAGCTAACACATACGTACGAGCTTATTATAATAAATAGCATGCATAAATTGGTGAAAAAGATAAGAGTGTTCAAGAATTTTTAATGCTACGCAAGTTTATTTATATATTAAATTGATATTGGAATCGATTCAGTTCATCCAATTTGAAATTTTAAGGTAGTTTAACTGAAGATTCCTGTAGTTGAGAACTTGCTAAGTTTTTAGAATGTCAGACACGATATTATTGTCATTCACTGTCGTTTTCAGAATAAAATTAATTATAAACTGATTTATTTTTCGTTTTACAGTAACGGTCAGTTATAAAAATTTAAAAAGATGTAAAGGTGATATGAAAGGTACTTTCTGAAGTTTCGGAAAAGTACGTGCGTAATTATGTATTTTTACCCTAAAAATATGTGAATGTGTACCTACAAACGGATTTACATGCTTTAACATTCTCAGACAAAGAATCTTGGTTGGAAATGTTGCTTCCGATCGGATTTTATCATATTACGAAAAGCGTTGAAAGGAAATTTTTATATCCCTCTAAATGTAACATTTTTATTTTGAATATTAGATGTCAACCGAAAAGGTAAATAGGGAATATATCTAACAAAAAGGTTTACATACTACAAATACGATGCATAAAAAAGGTTCGATTAATTTTGTTTGTGTTTATTCTTGCCTCATCAGATCTACATTTTAACTGGTATTAAATCTAATAATCAATCTGTTACTTATATCTTTGCTTTAGTCTTAATTAAGCAAATTTATTATAAAGATAGCAGCTGACCCGGCAAATCTTGTTTTGCCACTAAACATTAATAAAAAATAGGGGTTAGTGGCAGAAGAGTGAAAATATAGGGTTGTGTGTATTTTTTTTAAATAAAATAAATAATTAAAATTAAAATTTTGCCAAAAAAATTAAAAAATATATATTAGTGTGTGCCATAACTTAGAGGCTTATAAATAGTATACGACCGATTCTCAGATATTTGGTTGTACTGCACAACAATTTTCAATCGAATTGGTCAAACCGTTTCCGAGTTTGGCCCATAACGGTGTGACACGATAATTTTATATATTAGATACATAAGTTAAATGATAAAAGTGAGGTAGCATATAATTTTCGACTGCCCTAATTAATTGAATATCTCAAAGGAAAACTTATAAGTAAGGAATTAAATTAAGGGTGAAACAAGATTCCTTTTAAAAATATTTTCTGAATAAAATCTTCATTATAATATTTTGGCCGTGACGAAAACTAATGACCTATTTAAAATTTTTAAATACAAAAATATCATAAAAGCCATCTTGACAAACTGAACAGAACATCGAGAGCTCAAACGAAGGTTGCGAATTCTGCTCTGTGTAAAAATTTAAGAGCCAAAGTGTTTAAAACCCATTTCATGCTCTACTATGATGGAATCGATAATCGTTTAATGTACGTTAATTTTATGAACTTAACAGAGCCATTTACTAAATTTATATTAAAATTAACTACAGGATTCTCTTATGTGTTACAGAATTTTAATTATCGTGTGTATATTAAATGCAAAAAACCACCGGATTTGTATCTTTATATTTAAATCTTCTATGTTTTGCCTCACAATTTGGTGTCTAATTTTATTTTTATACTAATAGTAATAAATTAAAATTACAAGAAAGAAATTAATATTAAATTTTTGTCTCAATTGGTGATTCATTCTTTTGGACATATGGCCGTGCTAAAGTACCTTAATTAGTAGTCTTGCGATGTTTTACAAATAGGTACACAAAAATTATGACAGTGACATTTACATAACCTATTTTTTGACCTGATTAATCGTAGCATCTTCTATAAAACCCTTCGATTTCATGATGAATACCAAATTATGTCTTTAATTTTATGTGTTCAATATTATTTCATTATATAACTCTGTACACTTTTCAGTTAGCTTTAACAAAAACATTGTCGAATCAAGATAAAATCTCTTCATAATATATACGTATACGTATTAGCTAAAAAGTGAACTGGTCTGATTTCTGGCAAAGAATATTAACTTATCAGAATTCGAATGATAGAGTTCTAGTTTTTATTAAAATTGGCTCAATTCCTTTGAATATTTCTCGCAATTCCCTTCGGTTTTCGATGTAGACATCCACACGCTTTTAAAAAATTCATAAATTTTATTCACCCGGCGAAATGTGAATTTGCACCCGTAATAAAGTGTTTTTTAGAAAACCTGTGTGTTTTTGGTGGCATAACATTCTTGGGCTTTTGATTACCCGTGCAGTTTTAATGTACCTTGCAAATATATATTTAATATATATATATATATATATATATATATATATATATATATATATATATATATATATATATATTTAGATTAATAGTCATAAGACTGAATTTACCATTGTCAAATAAAGAACGCATTTGATTTGAAAAATAATAGCAATAGAAAAATTAAAAAAGTAACATAAAAATTAATAAAGTTAACATTTTTTAATAATATCAGGTCTAATATAAACTTTGCAATAAGTTAGCGTCGTTTGATTGAATCATTGAATTGTTTGATTTAATTATTGAATTGTTTTGATTGAACAGTTATTAATGAATCGTCTAAAGAGCTTTTCTGTTTCTACTAAGTAATTTAAGTAGCACTTATGGCTACAAGGGTATTTGTTTACTAAAAGTTAACTATAGGCTTCATAGTTGTAGTTTTTAACATTTTTGATATTTTACGAGTTATTACTATTAATTGGAGCTAGTTGGCTTTCACTAGCGCCAACATAATAATACCTACAGATTTTTTCGTCGTCTTTTGACACGTCAGGTTAAATAGTATCCCTAAAGAGCAAAAATATAAAAAATATCATTGGTATTTTGATGTTTTCCTTAAATATAAAAAGTAATGATACAAAAAAATATATTACTAAAAATTTAATATCCCTTATAATGTTTTATAATATTAAGCATTTAAAAGAGTTAAAAAAAATGTCAGAAACCAGAACGACTGTCTTTTTAAGCGATTTGATGTTTTTGTAAATAATTATTGCACGGTTGTATTTTAACTACATCATAAATATTTTAGATATGTTTATGTATATATGTGAATACATTTGATTTATTAATCGTGTGTTTAAGTGTGGAATTATGAACGAATTAGATCATTAAAAAAGGATCCGTCTGATTATCTACGAATGAGATTAGACCGACGGAATACCATTTTAAATTACGGTTTTTATGGGCTATTTAGGTCGGCGCAACCTAATTGTGATTATATATACATATATATATCGTTATAAAGTATTATACATAGTAAAGGTGGAAAAACCAGGAAGACATCTTTTAATATGTATGTATACAATATATGTATATATTACCACCAAAAGGTTGTCTGGAAGAGATCGCTCTTTCAGCGATAAGACCGCCATTGTACATCTTTCGCTTTATGTTTTTTTTCTGTTGTTTCTTTAAATGGTGTACAATAAAGAGTATTATTATTATTATTATTATTATTATATTACTAGTTTATATGTGTGTATAGGTACGTACAAACGTACGTAACGTTGCCTACTATGCATTTGTTTTTTTTTCTGTTTGGTCTAAAGGTTGACTGGGAAAACCAGTGCCACTAGGCTAATGCCGTCTGCTTTTTCTTCCAACTGCTGCTTTTTTTGTAAATCGTAGATCGATAATGAGTATAAATAAAAATAAATAAATAATGTATCCATACGAGTACGTACAAAATACGTTACGATTAAACGAAATGGTTTTAAAATTGCTCTTAAATATCAACAACACTGATGTAATAAGAATTTATTTGCATTTTAAATTTATTAATTTACATTTTTAATGAAATGGAATCTGCTGGTTTTTTTCCTGATAATAATTTCATCTCTATTTTGATTAGTTAGCTAATTGATCCTAACTGTTCTGTGATATTTTTCAGCTTACTAATCCAACATTTAAAAAGTAAAAAAATTTGGAGCTCCAAATCTTGTGATGTGATTGTGATGTGATTTCTTACGAAGTTATAGCGACTCAAACCTAATTGCAACCGATTCTTACAATACTACGTACGTATACGTTTCAACTCTCCGAAACAGTCTGTTTCAACTAACCTCGTTTGCATTTTGCTTTAAATTGCTTTGTTGTACTATTTGAACCCTTAGCCCAGCCCTTAAAGATTATCCATCTCAAGATTTTCTAAATATATAACCTTGGAGGATGCTTTTGCTACAAACAGCGACTTTTTTATTACATTGGTTGCAGTGTGTAGTTTGTAGTTCATGACTGCGCATGATATAGCTTTGGTTCAAAGTAATGATTATTCTTCTATTTTCAACAGATCTTCTGTAACTTTTATTACATAAGTGTATTTTCTTTAAAAATAGCGACATCTACCGTAAACGGAGTATATAAAAAGTGCACAAAATAGATGAATGAAGTCTAATTTTTAAGATTAAGTATTCAAAAATATCAAAAAAGATTATATGAAGCTCCTAGTTCCTTTTTCAATTCACCTCACTAGTAGGAGAGTTAAAACAAAGTCAGCAGTTGCCTTTAAGTTGACTTTTTATAGGTACGAAGGAAATAGCGGCACTTTTTGCCATACCCGTGTAAGTTTGTTAGTTAATTAAACAAGGTTTTTACTAGTATACAACGCGATATATACTATCATTGATTTTAAAATTGATGGGTCTAATAGAAAAAAAACTGTTTCATTATTCAAGCCCTTTTATTTGATACCCATATTGGTGGGATTGATAAAAAATTGTTATCAGACATTTGGTAGCGGCGGCCAGCTTAGATTTCAATTTTGCATAGTAAATTGTATTCTACTTGTTGAGACCTTTCATTTGATACCCATGTTGATGGGATTGATAAAACCTAAGTTATCCGCCATTTTGTAGAGGCCGCCATCTTGGATTTTAATTTTATATAGTACATTGATTATACTGGTTGAGCACTTTCATTTGATACCCATATTGATGGGATCGATAAAACCTACGTTATCCGCCATTTTGTAGCGGCCGCCATCTTGTATTTCAATTTTTTATAGTATATTGTATTTTGCTTGTTGAGCCCTTTTATTTGATACCCATATTGATGGGATTGATAAAACCTACGTTATCCGCCATTTTGTAGCGGCCGCCATCTTGGATTTCAATTTTACACTAGTAGGAGAGTTAAAACAAAGTCAGCAGTTGCCTTTAAGTTGACTTTTTATAGGTACGAAGGAAATAGCGGCACTTTTTGCCATACCCGTGTAAGTTTGTTAGTTAATTAAACAAGGTTTTTACTAGTATACAACGCGATATATACTATCATTGATTTTAAAATTGATGGGTCTAATAGAAAAAAAACTGTTTCATTATTCTCTCCTAAGTCTCCCATCACTTCAGCCTATCGCAGTCCACTACTGGACAAAAGGTCTCCACAAAGTCCATGCCCAAAACGGCCTGAACTCATGTTTGCCCATAGTCACCACGCTGGACAGGTGGGTTGGTGACCGCAGAGCTGGCTTTGCCGCACTGAAGACGCTGCTGGAGTCTCCCGTACCTAACTTTATTTATAAATGACTTCAAAAATGAGGAGGTTTTCCAATCAATTGTATTACTTGACGATGTAATTATTGAAGTCGGCTTTTTCTATTTTCAAATAAACTAAAGTTTTCAAGTAGTTCAGTTCACAGAGTTATAAAATAAAAAAATCTAATATAAAAGTAGCCTAAGTTACTATTTATTACATTAGCTATCTGACAGTGAAAGTCCCGTCAAAATCCAAAAACATCCAGCCATTTCAGAGATTAGCCGGAACAAACAGACAGATAGAAAGACAGACGAACAAAAATTATAAAAAAAGTTTTTTGGTTTACCGTGTATACATATGAATTTAGTAAAAAGCGGTTATTTTAATATTACGAACAGACACTCCAATTTTACTTATTTGTATCGATGTTTAGATTACGTGCTTATAGGCTTATTTATTTTATTTCCATCACATTCTGAACGGTTCTATGCCAATTGAAAATATTCAAGAATTTATGTAAGGAACGATCCCCTTTATTTGATCTTTTGTACGTAATATTATTATATTGATATCATATCATGGATTTGTGGCATATTTTCTTACGAATTATTACAACTGAATCCTTTTGTAATAGTTTCCATGTCACGGTTTATCAAAAAAATATATTTTTCCTATATCATATCAGTTTTTTTTTTACGTAATAATTTATGCTAACAAAAAATATTCATTCAAAGTGAACGACGATATCAAAATTATTATTGTCGATACTACAATGAAACATGTTTTGCTGTAATTAGTTAATAAAAAGAAACTTATTTTGAAATCAATGACACAACAACAATGGTAACAGAAATTGAGGTCGTATATATTTTGAGACAAAATAATTGGACAACCATACTCGTGCCACTCGTGGTTCGAGTAGTCGTCTTAACGACAGCGTTCGTGTGTTCGATTTTCACTTGGAACAAATATTTGTCTGCATATCATTTATAGGTATATCCTTGTTGTTCTCCACTTTCTCTGGCCTTGGAGCAAAGAAAAGCCGTCGGTCTCAATTGTTATCACAAATACCTAATAGCGATTGCTACTCATGGTAAAGAAATTGTTCCCCAGATCACTTTGAGATTAAGCTCCAACCCTTTAAATATTTAAAGAAAAGACTTCAGTCCAACACTGGGACGGTTACAGGCTAATTTAGTTTAGTTTAGGTACTTGGAACTTACTCTAAAGACTACATTACATAATAATACAAGTGTGTAATTTGTAGCGTTTGCCAAATATGAAAAAATAATGCATATTTAAAGATATTATAAATTGAAGAATCTAAATAAATTTACTATCGATCAACAATACCGAAACCGAAATTAAAATTATTTTAGCTCGTTTTTTGAAGTTTTAAGCAAAATATTATTTTTTGTTAAGCCGAAAGGGTTGTATTAAATTGTTTGTTTTAATCTTGTGGGTAGATCAGGCACTCATTGATTACACAAAACGGAGAGCACTTACAACATCAATGATATGATGCAGCGAAACGCCGAAGGTCACGAGAAGTGGATGAGAAGAGTTCTCCACGGGCCGCACTGAGGCGTCATATTTTTCCATCAGGTGTCTTACTAAATTGTATTCTTCGTCACAACACCAAGAACCTATAAACAAAACAGAAAGATTACAAAAAAATAATCAATCTTATATCGAGATAAACTAAATCGCCGAAATGTATCAAAGCAGCTAACTTCTAAACGACTGCGCCAAATCGGATCATTTTTTTTTATTGGTCGATATTATCACTACTAGGTTCATAAAGAAGAAAATTAAAAATATATATCGATATAGCAAAAAATATGGCTGTACGAAGATCGCCGGGTCAGCTAATATTTAATATTTTTTGATGTATTTTACGTATTTATACATAACATAGTCTAAAATGTTATATAATATCTAAAAGATTTTACTCTAACCCCAAAGGTTACATAATATAGAGAGGTGTGTTTTTGACATAACGATTAAGTCGCTGAGGCCGCAGCGACCCAGAATCATCAAAGCCAAATAAATTAGTATTTCAGGTATTAAGGGCGCAAAAGAAAGACTGTAACACGTAATTTAAATGAAATAAATATAATATAATTTTTAAATGCAACCCTTCTTTAAAAATTTACAACACATGCATATTTGACGACCTGACCATTGTCTAGTGGATCGCGTGCCGTGCTGACACCAACACACCAGTGGTCGCGGGTTAGATTTCTGCTCGGAGTGAATATTTGTATTTACAAATAAATATTTATTTCTGGTCTGGGTAACTGTCCTTGTGAGTCTCCCCACCTTGCCTTAGAGAGTATGCTAAGCTGCCGGACCGGAGCCAGGACCAACCTGGTTGCTATTATAGACACCTAATAGCGATCGTCACTCATAGCAGGGAATATATCCACCAGCGCGCAGTGGACCAGCGTGGTGATTAAGCTCAGATCCATCATGGAGAAAGAGGCCTATGTCAGATTGTGATATATTATAGGCACAACTTACCTTAATATTTACAGTTAAATTAATACATATAATTAAATATGTAATTTTAAGTAGTAGTAGATAATTATTTATAGATTTATTGGTATCAATCCACGTGGATTTGTGATTATTGGATTTATACACACTTTATACCGCAATTATCTGTAAATAATATTTATTTACAATAATAAAAAAGTCAGACTAAAATATTTTCGAAATATATTATCTCATTTTAAAAAATATTCCTGAAAAATAAAAATAATTAACAAAATATTATATTTAATCTTGAAATTTATGAGGAAATCGTATCACTGAAGATAGCTAACTGTAACATTTTAAATAGTATGGCAATTGAAGATGTCAAAACATAGTATAATAAATTTTCTTGAACGTTGAGACAAGGCAAATTGGTTAGGCATCCTTGGAAGGAGTCGTCTGACAATAGATAGATGACCATGCTGAGCTTATCTCGTTCGTATCTTTTGTATCAGCTACAATATATCTTTTCAAAGTTATTTTACTCTTATCTTTTGAATGTAAAAAAAAAATTATCTAATTGATAACTTTCGTTTCCTATTTCATAAATATTAGGATATCGACTACACAGTTTTCTCCAAAATAATTTTTTTTTTACAATTACCACCATTATTAAATTCGATTTATCCTTTGCATTTTCTAAAAAAATATAATAAAACCGTAAACAAAATATAACGTTCAAATCTATTTTAGTACTTTCAGTGTTACCACCAAGAAAAAATTACAGAGGGAAAATATACTTTGATAATTTAATCTAAGCTCTAAGAATTTCTGGTACAGTTGGATCAAGAACATGAAGATGCACTTTTAGAAATTAAAAATAGAAAGAACATTTAACGTTAAAAGCTTATACTTAACATTCTTATATAATTTTTAAAGTATTGTTTTTTTCAGAAAATAAAATTATCCAACTTTTCTTAGATCTTTTAGTCAAAAGAACTATCTGTGGGACTTTTTAGATCTGAGATCTGCTTATTTAATTGACTACGTTGAAGATGTTGTCATTTTATCACTTTTTAATAATATGTTAGTTTTTTTTTTTTGTTTAAAAACACACATTGTTATTATTTCATTGTTATCTTTTTGACTTATCCTGCGATTCACGAGCCTAGGAAGGAGATTGTTCCTAAGCTAACTTTTTATTCCAGTTCTATCAATTATGCTTCTTGTACTTTAATTCTTTATACTGTGTATTTCTTACATTCATCATAGCTTATTATCTGGGTGGCCTCACACATACACAGTTATTTAATGTAGATTTTATATACTAATATATATATACGTAGTAGTAATAAGTAGTATTTTAGTAATAAATAGCTATTATTTGCGCCTTCGTGTATTGTATATAATATACATATATGCTTAGTATTTTTTTAATTTCAATTCTACATTTTTTAAGATATCTACAATTTGAATAGTCGGTATTAGTAAATAGTCGCTGTGTGGTTACGGCAGTAAAGAATATAGCCTTTCCGCATCGGGTGTCGTAAGAGGCGACTAAGGGATAACACAGTTCCACTACTACCTTGGAACTTAAAAAGCCGAACGACGGCGGGATAAACATCCAACTGCTAGCTTTGAAATATACAGGCCGAAGATGGGCAGCAGCATCTTCGGTGCGACAAAACCAGTCACCAACCCGCCTGCCCAGCGTGGTGACTATGGGCAAAACACATGAGTTCACGCTATTTTGGCGCGAACTTGTAGAGGCCTATGTCCAGCAGTCAACTGCGATAGGCTGAAGTCATATATGCTGTGTTCATGTTTATACAAGCCTTACACACATATTGTGCACATGAATAATTCAATCATCTCTATCATAAAAAGTCAACCAATGTATCAAAACTCAATGTGAGAGAAATTGAGAGAGACATCCATTCGAAATCTTAATTGTGAGCCGAAAGTATGACTTACATAATAAAGATTCAATTAAATGGTGAACTGGTTTAAGCTCAGTCCCATTGACTTTAAAGTGCTTTATTAGAACTGTTTGCAAAACTTAATTAATAATATTTTCGTACAAAAAACGGTTGCTTGAAATACAAATGACTTATTTATCGTCTCTTTAAGCTCTTCAAACGAAAAAAATATATATATAACAAGTTTCCGATTCAAGTATTTATCTATAACTTTTAGGTATATTATGCGTATTACAGTTTCGCTTTCATATACCAATCGCATCAATTAATTTATCTTTGATGATGCTGGTCCGTTGCGGACACAAAGTATTTTAAATGCTATGTCAAAAACAAACCTCTCGATGTAACCCTCGGGCTTAGAAGAGCTATAACGAAAATATGTAGCACATTAAATGAATCCTAAATTGTACTTTCGTTTATTATACACATATATTAATGAATCACCGAAAACTATGTCCGCGCTTAACTTCCGCATCACTTCATTGAATATTTCTTTTTTTATCGTCATCGTGAGGACGTTTTTTATTTAAAAAAAAAAATGAGTGAGTTTTAGACCACAGGACTCAAGTAAAACTTCTTTAGCTCCATCTAACTTATATCTCCCTCTCAACTTCCGTTCAGCCGCCCGATCACACTTTTCGTAACGGTCTCGTCACGCATTCACCAGCTTACTCCCCAAGCTTGTATAAAGAAGTTTTACTTAAAAAAATATATATATAAATCGAAATACTACGTCGCATACTGTCAGTATCTAGTGTTGTTGAATATAACTTAAAATTTAAGTAATTATACAAATTTCTAATATAAACAAATTAATGATTCTTCTCGTGCCTCTTAATAACCTATTCGTTGCAATTTCAAGAATTTGTACATAATATAACACACTCGCTAAAATAATAACGGTCTCAATACATAGTCATAACTTGGCCGAAATCAAAAGTTCTAGTTAAATTGATATCGTAACTATAAGTTATTTTATGATGTGAAATATGAAGTCAAATAATAGTTACTACGGAGAATGTGCGAACAGAATACAAGCTGTCTACGCGGTTTCACCCCTGTTAATTTTAAGAAAAAATAGTCTCCTTGGTAAAAGAAATGTACAAGACAAAAAGATTTTTTCAATTCAAACAAGTTGTTTCTTAGATTAGCGCATTTAAGAAAACAAACAAAATTTTCAGATTTATAATATGAGTATAGTTTGATAGATTTGCTGTGTGGCTACGGCACTAAAGAATTTAGCCACCCCCTCTCTTCCCGTGGGTGTCGTAAGAGGCGACTAAGGGATAACAAGGTTCCACAACCACCTTGGAACTTAAGAAGCCGACCGATGGCGGGATAACCATCCAACTGCTGGCTTTGAAATACACAGGCCGAAGACGGGCAGCAGCGTCTTCGGTGCGACAAAGCCAGTACTGCGGTCACCAACCCGCCTGCCCAGCGTGGTGACTATGGGCAAAACACATGAGTTCACGTTATTTTTGGCGTAAACTTGTGGAGGCCTATGTCCAGCAGTGGACTGTATAGGCTGTAATGATGATTGATAGATTTGCTCCCAAAAATTGACGTTTGTAATAGAAAACATTTGGTTATTTCATATCTATCTAGGCGGTAATACTCGGGCGCGGGAAACACGGTTTTTCCCGCGTTAATCCCGATTTCGCGGGAATTCCGGGATAAAAGTAGTATATAATTATTGCTTTACAACCTCCTTTATCCTATAATATAGATTCCATAAAAACTATATGCAAACACACAGTAATTTTAAAATCACAGACAGACATTTCAATTTTATTTATATGTATAGATATATAGATGTTCGTAAATAATGTATCTGATCTATAGATGACATCTATAGAATAAATATATAAACAAAATTTGTACTTATCAACTCCACCCATAAAAAAGTGAGCTAAATTTTATAGATATACCATAATTAAACCGTCGTAACACGACTACGAACTTCGAATAAGTAATATGACTTCGCAAGTTAAAGTAATCAAAGGAGGATTTGACTTCGTTAGTTTCCACAATCTAATAAAATATTACTATTAGTCTCTAAACCTAACGTTATAAGTAAACACTTGTGCTTTTAAAACTATTACATTTTATTAACAGTCGTGTAAAGAAAATTATGTGTAAACGAAAACGAGTCAAATTAAATTTCGAACTCACCTCATCTGAACAAAAGACACGTCCGTTATTGTCTTTTTTATATTATGATATTTCGTTCGACCACTATTTCACCTGATGTTAAATGAAAATGTGGTCTACGATGGAGCACGGTTACCTATAAGTAACCTATTCACTCGCGACTTAAAGATCCCCAGGTTGTAGTCTGTCTGGAGGTTCAACTGGTCAATGTAAACACAGATTCTAATTTACTTTCATCTAATTCCTCAAGTGGCGCGGCTAAGTTGAGTGACAACGATGAGTTACTATTGTCTTAACGCAAATAGACTAAAATAATAATATAAAGATAATATTCTATTCTATTCAATTACAATCTAGGTAAATAGATTACAATAAAAAGATTAGATACAATTTTTTTTGCATTTATTTAAAGTTTAGTTAATTATGAACGATACAATGCAAGATTAATTGTTATTTTATAAACTTTTAATCAACATAGGCAGGCGTCTAATAAAATCTACCTAAATATTAAATTTCAAGATTGTAGATTGAGATTGATTGTAGATTGTTTATTGAGGCCTGTGGTATTATTTTATAGCTTGATCTAAGTTAAAATTCTTTCTTTTCTCACAAAATATTTTAAAGCATATGTCGGTAAAAGCAAAATGCACGAATAGGACTTACATACGAGAATACACTCACATGGTACGTATCATTACCGTATCATTTGGGGATTTAAGACACCTTGACTAAGGTTTAGTTTAATAACAAATTTCGTCGGTGTAAGTTAAATGGTTAAAAACTAATCTAATCTAAGATAGCTCGAAATGATTGCTCTAATATAATAACACTTACAACGTTGTTTTATAAACCGACTTCCAAAAAAGGAGGAGTTTGTCAATTCGATTGTATTAATGACTACTTTTTGAGTAATCTTGGACAACGCGTATTTATTTGATTATTTTTTCGTCTACTACGTGGTTTACGTGTCGATGTAATTGAAGTCGGTTTTTTTTTCGTTTGCGAGCAAACACAATTATAGAACCTTGGATATAACGAACTGCCGTTTGTCTGGAATCTAGTTTATTTACCATACTCCTTATCAGACTCATGTAGCTCAATAAAATGGAGTGTCTGTTTGTAATATTAAAATAACCGGTTTTTACTAAATGCGTATAGCTACAAGGTACATATACCAAAATAGAATTTTTGTCTGTCTATCTGTCTGTTTGTTTGTCTGTCTGTTTGTTCCGGCTAATCTCTGAAACGGCTGAACCGATATTGACGAGACTTTTACTGATAGATGCTGATGTATTAAGGAGTTACTACTTTAGCTACTTTTATTTTAGAAATTTATTTATTTTATAACTCTTCAAAGTTATCGATAACTTTTTGTTTATTTCCACGCGGACGGATATATATTTATATAATATATAATTATAGTAGTAGCAGCTATATAGTGTATGTACTTGTATGTATTAAACTTATTATACTTATAATTAGTACAATTTAAAAACTATAATAATCATTGAGTTCTTGTGACTTGACTTTAATAATTGACATGTAACATGTCAATTATTAGTAAAATTTACTTTAATTTGGTTTAAAAAAAAAAACTATTATTAACTAGTTATGTTCGGAATTATCATATGCAGAAGTTACAAAAACCTAATGTAAACAAGTGAGTCAAGTCAGTTTTAAAGTAACCTTATCAATTATATTTTACTCGGTGTAAGAGACAGATGAATTCATGTTGATGAATCTTTCCCCACTCTTAGTTACCCTCTTAAGCCAACATCTGTTATCTGTTTCTGCCATATACCTCACTGTTCTATTGTATCTTTTACGTTTTATTATTTAATTTTAAGAGGTTCACAATAAACAATGTAGAATGTAGTTTTCACTTTAACAGCCTTTATAAAAGAAATAATTATGGGTAAAGTGCCTATTATTTTTAAGCTTTTAAGAGTCTACATATTGGTTGACGAAAATTATCATGAATATTTCATTTGCTGTCTTATCAATATTTTATACTCTAAAAATAGGTAAATAACAGAATATACATTATATTATACAATTACTAAGATGTAATAATATAATAATTTATAATAATATAATTAAAGTGAAACCCCGAATGAAACTTTTATAACGAATCACTAAAACAAATCATTAAAAACATATTAAGACTAGAGAGTAGATCTCCTAATTTTTCTTATCCTGAGAAAGTCTTTAAAACAATATTAATTAATCTCATTAGCCACCGGTGTCACAGCCTTTCATCTGACTACAATAAATGAAGGTAATTAAACTGAGATCTAGTAATTATTTTAAGTAATTTCTAAAGTTAATGTTTAAATATCAGTTTTGCAAGAAGTTTTGAAATGGGCGAAACTTATTCCTTTTCCGTTGGTAAAATTTTAAAAATTGGGGTATAAATTTACACATATTCATATGGATTCTAATTGTTTCATGAAATGGAAATGTTTTATGAAAATTTAAATTAACATATACAAACTATCATTTTTTAACTAATAGGTAATGCGCACTATCAACTTTCGCTGTATAGCGTAAAAATGTATGTTATGTTGACACACGTTAAGACGTTTTAATTAATAGAAAGCATATGCGTGACGTACATAAATATGAACACTTTTAAACTTTATCATTACTTTATTCCTCCTGCCCGTTAGGCCGACGATCTACGTAAGATAACCGGGAGATAACCGTAGTAAGCAAAACTGGGAAATCTGGCGTGAACTTGGGGAGGCCCATGTTAAGCAGTAGACTACAATAGGCTGAACTGACTGACTTATTTAAAGAAACTAGATTATATATGTATAAACATTCTGTAAACAGTCCATTTTAACTACTGTCATTATTAGGTAAAGCTAACAATCATTGCGGAAAACTCATCCAAGAACTATTTTAGCTTATAAAATATTCTTATTAAATGTTGGATAAAGTTAGACCAAAATCTAAAATTAAATCAATCAGAATTAGTTCGGTCAGTAAATTTTTCATTTCGTTCCTAAACTTATTAAGGAATTCCTATTTCAAATAATAAATAGTTCATGGAAATAATTTATTGTTTATGATAGAAAGCTATTTTAAATATTTGTTCGGGGATCCCGGATTTAGAGTTAATCAATATAAATTAAATAAATAATGTAAGTCAAGCCTTTTTAAGTATTAAATACGTAACCCTCGCCGTAACCTTCTTCTATAAAATATAATACCTAACTATTTCTAATAATAATGAAAGTACAAAATTAGGCTTGTACCGAAAAATTTAGCACATCATTTGCATGTTAATCAATGGGGTTAAAGAAAATACTCGTTTTTTAATATATTATCCAAAACGTAGATATAGACATTGAAATCGATATTTATAATACTTTGTTTCTATTTGAATCAAGATTTAATTAGGCATGTTGTATAGCTAACCGTATTCAAAGAGTTTTTGTTAAAACCCTTTACTAAAAACTACGGTATAAATCCTTTAAAGGTTAACTAAGGGGTCTTCCTTTGTGTATTATAAGTTTTTGGCAGAGTTTACTAGTTTTGTTAAACGTCTTAAAAAAATAGATATATCTACTATTCAAAATTAAATTTAAAATGGTATAGCTAGGTATCATCATCATCATTGCAGCCTATATAGTCCACTGCTGGACATAGGCCTCTACAAGTTTACGTCAAAAATAACGTGAACTCATGTGTTTTGCCCATAGTCACCACGCTGGGCAGGCGGGTTGGTGACCGCAGGGCTGGTTTTGTTGCACCGATGACGCTAAAAAAATAAGTAAATTAAATATTTTAAACTCAAGCCGCCAACCTTTGTTGAAATTAACGGCGATTCTATTCATTTTAAAAGGAATAAGATATATGAATATTTTTGGACCACCTTTAAAATAAAATATCTAAGGAAAAAATATGTATATCAAACATACCTCTCCAAAATAGTGCAATCGTCCATATAACCGCGTAAACGCATGATCGCATTTTTTTAAAACAAAAAACAAACAACATTTTATTCTGGCTTAATAATTACACTTGTGGACACAAAAAAAATATATATTATTTGTAAAAAAAAATATTTAAATAAACATTAATTTATAATAACATTTCGTTGTATAAGTTTAAGATACGAAAACGTAAGAAAAAAATTAATTAAATAATTTTTGTACTTCCAATGTTAATAATTTTATGAGACCGGCTATAAATAATACATAGAAAAACGCTGTGACACCAATTTATTATTTTATTTAAGTAATAAATTGTTTATAACGTTCGTAAAATATGATTAACGTTCCGTGTGAAGGCGATACGTGAGCAGGCAAACCGCGCGGCTGTCAGCGCAGCGGGCCTAGTACTGCTGCACGGTATGCCGATACAGGCCTATACACGGCGATACAAATTCAGGAATAGCTATTTCAGTAGATTAGGTAGAGCTATTTTATTTATAGCAAAAAGAAGGTAGTATAAAAACATAGGTGTTTATTTTACTGATTTAAGTAGGTACTCGTTTAAATTTTTGTTGTGACTAAAACATATTTAACAAAAAAGTAAAAAAGGCTTTACATTCCCGATTTTTGAAAAATATTGCTATCTCATAATTTAAAAAAATTTAGGTATAAATATTGCCAGTACGTAATTACAGAACAGTATGCTATAACAGAAAGAGTTAAATTTACATTGTTGCTAAATTTACGTGAAATATTCAGTTAATCTTAAAACCGTGTACCTACCGAATGGCTTGAATGTTTAATTGAAAAGATATAATAAAAAAACTGCAATGTATGTAAAATAACGCAGAACATTCGCATTTTTATATATTATGATGATTACCTATGTGCTTTCAACGCATTAATTACTAAAATGTATAATAATAATAATAATAATATACATATTTATATAATTTTATTCTGTTTTAAAATTTGATAAAAGTTGTATTCAGGATTCTATTATCTTATTTCTGAATCGCTTTACAGTTTTCAAAGAGATTTAAGATACCATTAAAAGTTACAACCACGAGTTTAGATTTAATTAGATAATTTAATTTAAATGAATACGTTTTATGTTTTTCTAAAGTATTAAAACGAGTAAAAAATCATTGATTAAAAGTAGTTGACGTAATATTTAATCGTTGAACTTTGAAACTACCGAATAAGTTTTAACAATAATAATAATAATTTTATTTCAGGTAACAAACGGCCTATATAAACAATTCTTCTTACAATGGATAAAAAAACGATTGTGCTTTAGACCACACGACTGAAGTAAAACTTCTTTAGCTCCTACAGTAATATGGTAAAACCGGGAGAGATGCCGCAGTGGGATAGATGCCTCATGTTCTAAAAACCTAACATCCTGAACTCACAAATAAAAATTAATCGCATAAGTAGGAGTCGAAGACACCCCGTACCTCAGATATCCACAAATATTCGTGTGGCAAGGACGCGTTTGGATCGTGTGTGTAATTTTCTCCGTGGCGAAATTTACAAACACGTCAAAGTTTTAAAGGTTAGTATTTAAGGTTGTATAATTTTATAAATAGTAATAAATTCCGTTATATTTTTTATCACGTCTATATACTGGGTCATTGAGTCTGCATATAGTTGTAAATAGATGCTATTTTGTTTATAATTTATTTAAAAAATACGTGGGCATCTATCCCAATCACAAAGGATAGTTGCCCTGATTTTTTGAGGTATAGGTGCCCTTAGGGCATCTAACCCTTCATTCACCATATACAGAGTAAGTTTATATGTATAATTTTTTTTGTGTCTGTTATATTTTTTATCTATTTAGGTATATTTATGTTTGGATGTTTTACTGATTCTAGCAGAACTATGCCACGAAAATATAAAAGAAAGGAAGAAATGCGAGCTCGAGTATGTTCTTGGACTATAGAAAACCTACAGTCAGCTTTCGATGAGAAAGTATGATTGTGCAATGTGCATGTTGACACTTGATATGAATATTTTAGACCAACAATTAAGAATTTATACTTTTGTTGAATAAATGCTTGTAAAATTCACTTAAATTTATATATATATATAGTAATCTGTGTGATATAAAAATTATATTCGAATATTAACAATTAAAAGATATAAAAAAACACAAAAAAAATTTTATTGCTATGGCCCATGTTTCAATCAATCGATGTTTTAGGAGTAGCCTAACCTAACATTTGGTTTTTGGTTTTTCGTTTACAAGGTTTAAAGGGCATCTATCCTACTCACTTTTTTCATAGTGAGGCAACTATCCATATAGGTAGGCATCTGTCCTCAAAAAAAAAGGGTTCACGAAAAGCTAATTTCTGCTTAATCTGCATTGGCTAGGTTGAAAAAAAAATAGTCATAATTCAACATAAAGGATTGAGCTAGCTACATTAATAAAAATTATTCGTATAAAAATCATATTTCTAAAATTAGGTGGCTATTTCAAAAAGTGAGGCATCTATCTCGGTTTTACCCTATACGAAACGTAACTCTCTCGTTCTCTATCTTCACTAACTTATATCTCCCTTCAACTTTCGTTCGCCTCGCCCGATCACACATTTCGTAACGCTCTCGTCACGCATTCATCTGCTTACACCTCAAGTCAAGCGTGCGTAAAGCAGTTTTACTTCAAAAATAAATGATTCCTTAATTATTGGAAATCTAAATCATCTTAAAGTTAATACATTACTCTTAAATATTAAGCACTAGAAATCATCGCAGTGCAACAATAGTCCTGAATATCAACGCTTAAACCACTTATATCTATTTTTATCAAATAACTCGGTACACTGGCATCGATGAATATTTCTACAGCTTCAACTCATCAGACATAATGTAATATTATATCCTATAACGGATGCTCTACCGTACCGAACAATCTCCATTGTGTCTTCTTCATCCCACGTAACATTGGTGAAATAGTCTATGTAACAAATTTTCACAACTAAAAGCCACGGATGTATTACTTGAATGGAGTGCTGCCTAGGATGTATATGTATTTCGAATAGATTTTCTACAAAATCATTTCTGACTTTATGAGTTTGACGAGTGTTATGAGTTTGACGTGTCCATGAGTCTCTTTGTAGCCGTAGATCCTAAAGAAATGCATTTTGCGTTTTTTAGTAGACTGTATTTTTTTATTTATGTTACCTCAGAACTTTTAACTGGTGTAATATGGAATAACTTATGTCTACGAATAAAACTTTTATATATAAAGAAAATTTCAGTACTGATTTAATAATTCCTATAGTCTAATGCGTCTTATTTTCATTTTTAATATAAATAAATTCATTCACCAACCATACCAAATTCTTTAAAGCAATTAGGTACTGCAAGCATTCTAAGCACCGCTTTGACTTTCTTTACATTTTCTTATGTATTTTTTTAAAAGTTATACTTCATTTAGCACGTGAGGGAAAAATTATGAGAGTAAATTTTTACGATGCGTGCGCACACCTCACAAAAAAACCGACACCCTGAAGTTAGCTAGTTAACAACGAAGAAGTTAGCAACGTGAAGTTAGCTAACCAATAAGGTGTATCTTCTTACGTGTACACATAAGTACACACACTTTTATATATTACAGCGTTATATTAAACTTTTTTTAGAGACATAATTATTTGTGCTACTTTATACTTATTTATATATTAATTTACTAGCTTCGTAATGCTTTATTTTTGTGGTGAATATACAATGTGTTTTTTTATCTTATATATAAAATTCTCGTGTCACAGTGTTAGTTACAATACTCTTCCGAAACGGCTGGACCGATTTTTATGAAATTTTGTGGGCATATCAAGTAGGTCTGAGAATCGGCTAACATTTATTTTTCATACCCCTAAATTATGAGGGGGGGATTAAGAGGGCTAATAACATCACGTTTTTCGTTGCAAAGTTCAATATTTTTTTCTAAATTTTACTTATTAGTAGGTGTATTATACTGCTAGACAAATAAACGAAAATAAAATATACTTGATACTAATGTATTGCACTCTAAATGTATTAACATCAAAGAGCTTGTTATTATTTGTGGAGGGTTGGTTTTTAATCTGCCGCAATAAGCAGGAGATAACAATCGGGAAGGACGGCTTTACGTACTCAACGTTGCATGGTGGAGAGAACCACAAAAATAAAACAAAAGCAAATATTTGTACAAAAACATATATCTGCTCGTTAATAAAGCTTCTGTCACAACTAAATCAGAGCGGCTGATAACATTAATGGCGTGAATAATTTAATGAAACAGCTTGTATTCATCTAACTACTTAAAACGCACTTAAGAAACTTTTTCTCAATATATGAGAAACTCTGCTAACCCACCACGATGCTACTACTTCCAACCGACAATAAAGGGGTGCTCTGCAAAACACGAGATACCCACAATGACTAAATTTCAGATTAAAAAAAAAATGAAATTATAATATTAGCACCGAATGTGATAGAACCTGCGATTTCTTTACTGTGTGACCAGCGTCATGGTGACTTAACGCACCACGACACCAGAACAGTAGTCAGTGATCATCCTTTAGTCATAGCGTACTATTTATACATTTGGTTAACCAAATACTTCTTTCTATAATAGTTTAATGGATATTTGCCAAACTCTGTTTATTATTCTAACCTAAATGTGACAAATTACTGACTGCTGTTGCCTGAGTAGCATTTAGACTTAAGTATAATGTAATATGTCAGAGTACAAGACTACGAGACTATGATACCTCCTCCACGGTTTCATAAAGTAGTTTTCTAAAATGCAAGTATAATGTAAAATTGGTTATTAATTTAGAGAGTTTGTCGACTACTAAATTTGTTAGTATGAAAATTATTTAAACTACCGTGGTTTAAATAACATTAGTAACTTATGGGAAATGTCTAACGAAGTCACGTGTGTATTAAATTACTAGGTATGTAATGTATATTATAAATTGCTTTCAACCCAGAATATAAAATTCTTCATGGTGGAATAGAAATAATTTAATTTGCTTAAAACTATAAAGCACTCATTACCTTTTTGTATTACTCAATATTTTTGTTTTATTAGCTTCAAATCTCTCTCTATATCTATTTATGGATGAATTTAATCTGATTTCTTTTATACCTATATCAACAAAAACTAATCACTCTATAAATAGTTATTTCCACCAAGTATAGATTTCATTATCTTGTAAATATTATTATATTATATTTATATGATACTAGCTTTTACCCGCAGCTTCACTCGCATTGAATTTATTTTTTAAATAAAAAGTATCCTATGTTACTTCTAATGCCTCCGAGAATATGTGTACAAATTTTCATGATGACCGGTTAAGAAGTTTTCGCGTGAAATCGTAACAAACAAACTTACATTCACATTTATAATATTACTAGCTGACCTCACAAACATTGTTTTTCCATATATGTTATTAACCACTTTAATCCCCGCCTCCCCCTTATAACTTAGGGTACGAAAAATATGCCGTGTGGTGTCGGCCGAGTAGAATAGCATCACCCCCTATCTTCCCGTGGGGATCGTAAAAAGCGACCGAGGTATAAACCTGGCTCAAAATCATCAGGATCCTGGAGAAGGAAAACTTCATTTAAAACCCGGAATGGGGTTCCCGTCAAGCATTCGTGGCATAGCAATAAAATGCGAAAGACTCCTGCAGCCGAACTAGCTCTACACGTATCGATTCGTCGTTCCTGTGGGCCTAGCCAGTGAGGTCGAGAGGGTGGTGCAGAGCTTAGGCAACTCTGCGTTTTCCTGAAGAGTGTCCTAGGCGACACAGGGTCTGTCTGACACTGTCAAAATCGTCTGAAATAGACGGACTAAGGCCAAAGACGAAAAACAGATGTTGGCCAATTCTCAGACCTACCCGATATGCCCTCAAAATTTCATAAAAATAGGCCCAGCCGTTTCGGAGGAGTTTTGTAACTAACATTGTAACACACGAATTTTATATATAAGAGATTAGGGATATCTTAATTTAAATCCGGAGCAGCCTGACAACTAGACAAGTAACCTTACAAAAGATCACCACCAAATAATATTGCTAAAGAAGTGGCGTGTTTCTGTGGTGAGTAAGTTAGACAAAGCTCCTTAAGGGTTGGGAGTACGGTTGACACCTTGCCTGTAATGCTCTTGGTTGCCATAGATTAAAGTATATGCTTAACATTAATCGGACCATACGCTTGTTTGCCACTTGTTTTAGTAGTACATATAAAAGAAAATCGAGTATGAAATAACTTTTCAATAACTGAGTTTCAAAGTGGTTGAAAATACGAAATGTTGTGCATATGCATGCACTGTTTTCGATATGAAATCTACGTGATTTGAAGAAAGCAATTTTTCATCTTTTTAATAAGTCGCCAAATAATAAAAAGAATACCAATCTATTTTAGAGCTTAGTATAAAGATTTATGAATAAAGAGAATTAGAATGTTCGTGCGGACGAACATAACGAGTTCCTAACAAGATTTAAGGATTAATGAGTTACTCGTTTATACTTGATACTTTAAAAATATTGTAAGCCGATATTGAAACAATGAACTCATCTAAGCGTAAAAATTGCTAAACACTAATTAGTTTAAAAGGGTTATTATTTCGTCGACATTCACTGCAGCGTATCGTACGTAGTAATTGGTATATTAAGCGCGATCGTTGTAGACGGTAAGAGGTCTAATGCTGGGTGGGAATAGAAACCAATTAGGGTTGTCGTGCGGTTGACGACGCGTGCAAACAGCCCACTTACCGATTAGCTGCACATGAAGACTCTATAGTACTACCTTGAGTGTAATTTGTCAGTGCAATTGTAGTATCATTATTTACAAGCATTTTGTATCTTCGATCAACACAATTTAACATACGTGAATATTTTTATACGAGTACGTATAAGCCCCTATTCTATAAAAAATTTAAACTTTTATATATATAAATTTATAAGAACATTGAATTTTTCAATACACAGATAGTATTGAATAGCGAATCAAAAGCAATAGGAACTAGTGTGTGGACTGTTGGGAAGCGTGTGCTCTCTAGTGAAGAAGGCGATCACGTGTGAAACCTATCAATTATCCTTGCTTCGGAAACGACGCTATTTCAGTTGTTTCACATACATATAAGTACTTGTACCTTTTATCTATTTTCAGTGAATAGTTTAAAAGTTTTTGTCACTATTTTTAGGCGGTAAAAGGACCTATATGCAACACATCAGAAGGTATTTAGTAGGATAGAAATCGATAGGAATAATTTGCGATTGGATTGCAGGACATATCCTGAGAGACAACCTTTATGACATATCATAAAGGTTGTCTAATAATCCCTTAATATTCATTTGCTTCACAAAGCTAAACTTTGTACTCAAGTTTTTAGCAGAATTTTTAATTAATATTAACAAACAAAATCAGGAAAGACATTTCATTAATTTTTTGGAATTAAAATACGAATCCTAAAAACTAATAGATTTTAAGAAAACAGTAATTTGTTAATCCTTCTTCTTGGCGAGAAAAGAAAAAGACCAGCAATGGATATAATAGATATATATAAATATATACATGCTACCATATTCAAAAGCTCTTTTTAGTGCGGAATATTCATTTAATATTATCTACAACTAGCTGAACCGGCGAACTTCGTATCGCCTAACAGTCGATTCTTTAATTTTATTTATTTTTTTTTTTAGAATTTTTCTCTCCGTAAGAACCATCCTCGTACTTCAAGGAACATTTTAAAAAAAGAATTAGCGAAATCGGTCCAACTGTTCTCGAGTTTTGCGCTTAGCAACACATTCAGCGACTCATTTTTATATTATAGATAAAGTTACTATTTTCAGCTATCATACCCGGTGACAGCAGATAGTCACAGATTGCTTCTGATTCAGTCTTAATATTTTATTATGGTAGAAACTAAAAACTTTTATTGTAAAAGTTTAAAGAATTTGTAAAGCTTTCACATTCAATAGGCTTCTTATTTAATAGTTTCCCGACATAATAAAATAAAAACAGCTTATTTCGTCAAGTGTGTATTCGCGTTATCTTGCTATCATCCGTACATCCAAAACGTTTACGTCTAACACAATATTTATGAAATCGATTCTTTTTACTATAACCGTATTCATCATATGTATTCTGTACAAAAATTTAATATTATTGCAAAATTTGTAAACCTTGTTTACCTCTTATATTTTTGTATTGTAACATTACAAAAATATAAGAGGTTTATAACTTCCGGTAACCTTTATTTGTGAGTATAGTAAAGCCTCCTTGGAGGCATTGCACGCCTCCTTGCATGTTACCAATCATCATCATCATCATTTCAGCCTATCACAGTCCACTGCTGGACATAGGTCTCCACAAGTTCGCGCCAAAAATGGCGTGAACTCGTGTGTTTTGCTCATAGTCACCACACTGGGCGAGCGGGTTGATGACCGCAGGGCTGGCTTTGTCGTATCAAAGACGCTTACCAATAAATAATTAACTAAATTTTGAGTAAATACAAATTTATAGATTAGTTACATTTTATGTTGGTACTGATTTTACGCACTTTTTTTAATATTCATTCGTACAATGAGCTCTTTACGGAATTTAATTTTCCTGCGAATCCCGTTAGCAGGTACCTATTATTTATATAAACTTAGGTAGAACTACTTTATATCGTTTTTATTAATATCAACACATGATTAATATGATTTAAATGGAAGGGATTAAGTACAATGTACTCATATAAAAAACATGTTGAAAAAACTTTTCGTTTAAGTCTCACCATTCGACACAGATTAAAACGCTAACTCGTATACCGGGTCACTAATCATTCCACTCCGTTTCCTCGAGAACTAGCGTGAATTATCCCATGGCGGAGTTTCCGCAATTAATCACGAAAATCACCGAATCACAGCACCGTAGCTACAAACCAAAATTTACCCTACAGTTTTCAATTTCAAAAAACTTTTGTGTATATTTAGATTTCAACTGTTCATGTTTTAGAATTCTAGATAAACCAACCCACACTGAAATTTTAATAACTTAGTGATTTCCTAACTTCTCACTTCGATGCTTTTCAGTAGATATATCTTTTATCATTACCTAAAAGAGCAAGGCATGTCTTCATACAATTCAACAAAACTTTAAAAATGCAATGTATCTATTAAAAATATTCCATAAAATATTAACAAATCTGTTGTACCTACCAAATTATTGATAATATTTAAGCATATTACCATAACGTAATTAAATAATCATATATTTTCATAAGGCATAAAATGTTACAAACGTTTTACGCCAGTATTTAACTAATGGACATCATATCAAATTTATAACTTTTAATAGAAAAATGTCCTTTTTAAAATTTCAGTAACAGTATATCTTCACAGTATATCTTCTCGACTCCTAACTGCATTCCTTCGAATGGGAGGTTTGTGCGTTGTAATAAAAGTAAAAAGTAGTCCACTTTCGTTTTACTTATATTTCCAACATCTCCCTGGCCTCAACGAATACCGGTACTTTACACTCGGGTACATTCGGGGTCATTTTTTTTAAAGGTAGAAAATATTATAAAAAGTTAAATCCCAGTAACAGGGTAGAAAAATATACTGCAGTTAATTACACCTTGAATAAAATATTTACGCAGAGGAGGTCTTAAAAAAATTACATTATCTAAATATTTAGTTTCTTAAAAATTTGGTTTTTGTTATAATACCTAGTAAGTACCTATTGCGTTGTAAGAATCCATACTGCGCACCACGAGTGACTTAGGTAGATACTTACTGAATCACACAAGAATTCCGACTTCTTTTATTACAGATTGTAATTTTAATAGATGAATGGAGATGAGTGGAGGGAAAAACGCAGCAAAATAAAACTGGCCACTTGGTTAGTTTAACTAAAAAAAATCCGTACAAACGTATGTCTAGTCCAATGTCTAGTCACACAACGACATTAAACAAACTAAGTTGTAATGGGAGAATAAACAATATTTTAAATTTTTCTAAACTCATTTTACAATTAAATTATCAGTATGAATGACTTTGCATCTTTCGAAAAAATTATTGTCCGTGAATTATCGTGTCGTTTGTGTCTATGCACTGATGTCGCTAAATTAAAACCACTTACCACCGAAATGAAAAGAAAAATAAAGAAATTGTTTAGTATCGTTGTAAGTTTATATTTTAATATTTACATTTGAAACGTTTATTTTGTTTCTTTAAGGTAAAACGCAAATTAATCAAAATTCATTGTTACTGTGCACGTTTTTCATTGTAATTTACAGATACGGACAGACGACAGCCTTCCTAAGGCTATTTGTCACGAATGTTTGCAACAAGTCGGAGCACTACATCTTTACACAGTCAAAGTGGAGAAAACGCAAAAATTTTTAAGTTTTCATAACATGAAAAGCAACCAGAATAAGCTAAATCAAAATTTACCTGAGAGTAAACTTCATCCTATCATTGCTACTCTTTCAGAGCATAAAACAGATATAAAATCTAATAACGAAAAAGAAAAGTTATCACCAAAATCAAGTTCGCCTTCAACACCTTCGAGATTTCAACAAGGAGATGCAAAATTATCTCAAAACCAACCGAAAAAGAAGTCACCATCAGATATGAAATTTTTAGAAGCAATGCCATTGGAAGAGTTTTCAATAACCGAAAGCGTAGACCGAGTTCTTCTAAACAGTAAAAGTTCAGTTAAAGAACAACAAACTTTATCAAAAGATAAAGATAAAAATAGGTCTGAAAATAACAATTTTACGAATGACGTACTAGATCCTATTGTTTTAATAGATGGTCGCCCAGCAAAACAAGGAGCAGATTTAGACAAGCAAATAACTTTATTTTACAAAATGGAATGCTGCATTTGTCACGAATTAGGATTTCACTTTCGATCGCTAATGAAACATTACAAAGATAGGCATGGTGTTCCAGGATATTTAACATGTTGTGATAAAAAATTTCACTACTTTTATCCGAAGAAGATAATAGAGCATATGGCTTATCACTTGCAACCGAACATATTTATGTAAGATATTTTGAAATTATTGATTAAAACAACGATTTTTCTGGAAAATCGATTTATTAGTCGGTATCACCTACAAATAAGACTACTAACAAAAAATGAAAATAATATGAAATTTATATTGGCATTAATTTATCTTCAGTGAGTTGCATGCTTATAACGTTTTGAACAACCCTGTAAATAAAAATAAAAGTACACAACAGAATAATAATTCGATGTCAATTTTATTGTTACTAGCAGTGCCTATAACATCTTCCACGTATAAATTGTAGCCATCATTCAAATACAGTAACTTTTATATAGCAAACCATTTTTAAAAATTAAACTTTTCGCTAATCTCGCTAAATGTTCGACATGAAAAGCGATAATATTTTTAAAGAAATTGAGAAATTACTGCATGTATAAAATATCTTTTACGATTTTCGTACACAAGAAGTAGGTTTATATTTTTATTATATACGTACGCGACGATTGAATGTTAAAAAAGTAATAATTAACCTAACGCTGAACAGAAAAGTTTTGTAATGCCTTTTTGTAAACCACTCTACCTACTAAACAAACAACATAACTTACAATTTCAAGAAACAAATCAAACGGAGCGTGTTTCAGGTGTCCCAGTTGCCATCAAAACTTTCAAACTTCGCAACAACTGATAGAGCATCAAAGCAATGGTGGCAGATCAGAAGGCAAGATAGCTTGTCCGCGCTGTTCCGAACTATACCCTACATATCAAGAATTGGGATGGCATATTATAACACACCGATCAGATAAATTTCAGTGTGATTATTGTGGCAAATTGTAAGTAATTTTTGTGGCTTCATTAACGAATACATTTAGGATATTTTAAATTTGTGAGGTATCAACGGACATATGTCTCAAGAAATTAGATTTCACCGTCGAATCTGACATTTGAAACTCAGACCGTCCGTAGTCGATTAAAATGTTCTATATAAATTCGACTCATGGTTCAAAATATTTCATTTAAATATTAGTGTTGAAAATATGGTACCTATATATTTCTTATATTAATGAACATGTAGTATGCTTGATCATTATTGAATTATGCGAAATGCGTAGGACTCATTACTTACACTTAAACTAAATTTTATATTAATACTATCTGTGCCCGCGACTTCGGCCGCGTGGAATAGTGACTGGACAGCATTTTTTGGGTATTTACATGTTAACGTGATTCTTCAAATTAGCATAACTTTTTTATTTATGAACCGATTGATATGAAACAAATACTAAATGTTAAGTGAAGCTTACCCCAATCTATTACTTAAACTCCCATCTAAATCAAATCGAATCGAGCAGTTTCTGAGATTAGCGTGCACAAACGCACAGATAAACAGACAAAAATTCTATCAATTATTGGTTTGCTATTTGCGTTTTGAAAGGTCCCAGTAATATTTTTTCTAATATATATCTTCCATGTGATGATCTTCCATGTACAGACAGCGATCCGTTACATTTTTATTATATGTTTTTTTTTATTATAATGCTGACTGCCTTATTTTCTCACTTTATATAAGGAATGAAGAGTAATATCATCGTTAAAGCCTATTGTTATTATATTTATTCACTTCAGCCTATCGCAGTCCACAGCTGGACATAGGCCTCCACATGTTCGCGCCAAAAATGGCGTGAACTCATGTGTTTTGCCCATAGTCACCACGCTGGGCAGTCGGGTTGGCGACTACAGTGTTGGCTTTGTCGCACCGAAGACGCTGCTGCCCGTCTTCGAGCTGCGTATTTCAAAGCCGTCAGCTTTTTAAGTTCCAAGATGGTAGTAGAATTTTTATCCCTCAGTCGCCTCTTACGACGCCCACGGGAAGAGAGGGGGTGGGTATATTCTTTACTGCCGTAACCACACAGCATATATTTATTACTTAGACTGAAACATCATCACCGAAAGAAAACCATTAATCACATGGAAGATGTCGTACTATGCTCGCAGTGTGTTCGCACTTTGAAGAATATTGAAAAGCAAGAAAAAGAAATTGTAAGTAATACTTATTGTTAGCTTTTTTCTTTTGTTTTTTGAGACGCATTATGACTAGTATATATTAATTACTATATTTTAGAAAGAAAAAGTGAAAAACAAAAGCAACGACGCTATCACTTTGCAAAAATATCAAAAATTCCGCCAGGCAATGGGTTTATCTGCAGATGACAACGATTCGACAGATTAATGTGAAACAGTAGACTCAGAAACTTACTAACCAAAAATAAAGTAAAATGTGCAAAGAATAAGTTATGTTATAGTCATTTATTTGGAACCACACACTAAAATATAAATTTCATTTTATTCTAATCTTCGTTTCTTGACAAGTGATCCTAACAAGTCTGAAATGGCGGGGAGGTTGTTTGTCTGGTCATTAGCCCCAGTGTTTAGGTTAGACAAAGGTATGTTTAACTGATTTGAAGAGCTCTTCTGCTGTCCCTTCATATTTCTGTGCTGCGGGAAGCTAGGCATTAGCTTCGGATCACAAGCTGAAAATGATGAGATAAACTAGGTCACGTTTCAATTATACAAAACACAAATCACAATATCATTTGATACAAAAATTCAGAATATACATTTGTGGACTTTTTAAAAGGTTTTAGTTGACTTGAACTTACGAGTCAGACTGTATAAATGACTACAAAAAGTTTCGTCCTAATTATACGTCTAAAAATTTAAACACAAAGATGTAATAGATTACTTACGCAGTGGTTGTTCTTTGAAATACGAACTCTGGAGGCATTCCTCTGCAGTTGCTCTCTTGTTGGGGTCATACATGAATAAGAAATTCAAAAGTCGTAGACCGGCAGCTGATAGCCAAGGAAACTTTTGTTTCAAGTTATTATATGGCTGTTGTTTTAGAGTGAAGTTTTGTAGTGCCGGTAATGAACTAAAGTCTGGCCAAATAGCATCTGATGGTGTACCTGCAAATATAAATTTAAATTTACAGTTAAAATCTAATACTATTAAACGAGCAATTCTTTATATAGAATCTGGCTCCGCTCCACGATTTTCATGAAATTTAGTATGCAGGGGATTTCGGGGGAGATACATAAATCTAGCTAAGATTCATTTTTAGAAAATGTCGTTTTATCCCGGTTTGTAGACAATGAAAAAATAGCTACAATATCGTTAGAATACGAAGGTAAATTTCGCACTTTTCAATAAAGTTGTAATAGCTCAAGTGGGAAATCGGCCAGTCACGATCGACCGAAAACACCACGGTTCAAATCCTCTAATTTCCAGATTGATTATTATTTTTTTTTTTTTTTCTTATTGCAGTCGTTATTTTTTTTTTTTAAATAACCAGTTCTTATTTTTTATAATTATGTCGGTAAAATCGAAAAATATTATTCATATTTTATCATTATTATTTTTTAATTAATTTAAAAAAAAATATTTTTTTATTTTACATTTTTTATATTTATTTATATTTTTTATTATTGTCGGTAAAAAAAATACTATTCATATTTTATAAATATGTAATTCGTATTTAAATATGATTTCCAAAAAACACGATTTACTAAAAAACCAAGAAGCTCGGTCACCCAGGTACTTTAGTTTATATAAATAAATAAATTTCCCTAATATACACACACACAGTCTCCATTTTCTAAGATAGGCTTGGATTATATGAAACATTCAACTGATATAGCTGGACATTGGAGCTTACGCCTTAAGAAACAACATAAGGCCTGTGCTACTAAAAAATATGGATACAGAAATCGTGTGAAGCAATTGACGCCGACGGCATAATATAAATAAATAATATAAACGCTTCACATTCAACGGCCTCCAGGATTTTCTCCTGTCGGGGAACCAGCAACACTCACGATACACAAGCAACAACACCAGACCACGACAAACATCTGTATGCATAATACAAATATATGTCATGTGTGGGGGATCAAACTGCCAGCACAACTGCCATAAACCAGTGGTGTGCCTGCTGCGTGGCTATGGCATTAAAGAATATAGCCACCCCCTCTCTTCCTGTGGGTGTCGTAAGAGGCGACTAAGAGATAATACAGTTCCACTGCCACCTTGGAACTTAAAATATGGCGGGATAACCTGCCAAATGCTGGCTTTGAAATACACAGGCCGAAGACGGGGACAGCGTCAGCGTCTTCTGTGCGACAAAGCCAGTCCTGCGGTAACCAACCCGCCTGCCCAGCGAGGTGAATATGGGCAACACACGAGTTCACGCCATTTTTGGCGCGAACATGTGCAGGCCTACGTCCAATAGTGGACTGCAATAGGCTGAAACGATGTGCCTGCTGCGCCAACGCGTTGTCGAAATATCATGGTATCACTTTCTTAAGGAGTAAACTCCAGTAGGTAGTATAGGAATCAGACTCGTTAGAAGCAGAAATCAGAGACACTACAAATTGCGCTAATAGGCTAGTCAAAACATATGTGGTACCTTTACCTAATTTTAAGATTAATAATAAACTTACCAAGCAAATCAACAATTAGTTCAAGCTGCTCAATTTCCGTTCTTCCTGGAAGCAGAGGTTTGTTTGCCAACAGTTCACCGAGAATACATCCTGCTGCCCACATATCCAGAGCTGGAGTTTGTTTTGGTGACTGTAGAAGTAGTTCAGGTGCTCTATACCACAGAGTAACAACCCTTGGAGTTGCACTACGTGCTGGTGCCCCTAACCAGCGAGCTAAGCCAAAATCAGCTGAAATTAAATAACAAAATTATAATTAAGTTCTTAAAATATAATTGATCATTTATACTTCTATACTAATATTATAAAGAGGTAAAGTTGCTAACTTTGTTTGTTTTTTGTAGGGGGGTAATCTTCGCAAATACTGATCCGATCATGAAAATTCTTTCACTAACAGAAAGGACTACTCTATTCAGGAGTGATATAGGCTATATTTTATTATTATTGCACAAAAAATTCAGTGAAAAATAATAGTATATGTAAATCAAATCGAAGAAATACGAGAATACGAAATCACAAAAAGTAATTAATGACCAACGAAGTGGGCACGGGTCGGCTAGTCTTTCATATTTACATATTTTTTTCTTATTTACTCTTGCATTTACTTTAGAATGTAACAACCATTTTGGTGTTGTAATGAAAATTGTTTAGTTCAAATCCCATTCAAAGTAAGCATCAATATTTATATAAGTAACACAATAACATATATGTTTGTACTATTTTTCTATCATGCTTTAAAGAGCAAATAAAGCTGTTAGTCACACTTACAGATCTGAGAATGACTGTCACTCTTGATACAAATTATGGCAAATTGGCTCCAATTATTTTACCAACAGAGAATACCAATTTTCTTACATTGATGGGACTTTTAAAAACTGTAATTGAAAAAAATAATTTACCTATTTTAACACATCCTTTATCCGTCAGTAGTAAATTGGATACTTTCAGGTCTCGATGTACAATGAAATTTGAATGAAGATATTTCAAGCCTTTCAGCACTTGGAGCATCAGGCATTTAACTTGTGATTCAGTAAATGGTGATGACATGTTGTCAAGTAAAGATGCCAAGTCTTGCTCACAATATTCCATTGACAAGAAAATGCTGTAATAAAAGATAATTTTAAGATGAGGCATTAATAAAAACACATATGTTTATGTTAAAAATTATTTATAATGTACATTAGATATATATAAAGAGTGGGGTTGAGTATAGTTTGTCCAAATTAGACAAAAGAATAGTTATCATAAAAATAAAAACTCCGAGAGTTAATGTTTTGGGTATATTAGTAGAAATAAAGTGAAGTCTAACATCAATCCCATGTTTGCTAAAAGTTATTCAAGGTAAAACAAAATATTTCGATTTTTTTTTTGTATTTTTCTCGAAAACAGTAAGTTTTATCAAAAATATAGCCAAAATTTGTAGATCATAAAATTATTGACAAAATTGTTCTAAATCCTTTTTTTTCTCCTCAATCACCATTCCTAAGATATTGCTATTTTGAAAGTTGGGGGTATTACGTGTTAGGTATGTGGTACTTGTTTCAAAAAATTTTGCTCATTTTGTGGTTATGAAGCAGACGAAAAGACAGAAGAAAAACACAGCATCATCAATGAAAAATTTATACATTTGCTACAATTCTATTTAAAGAATGTATTTTGAAAATAACTCAGGATCGTTCTGACTGACTGTAGACTGTAGATACAGTTTCAATATGCATTAATTGATAATACCTTTCAAGAGATCTTCCAACAAGAACTTCCTTCAACTGTACAATATTTTCATGACGGCAAGCCATTAAAACTTGAATTTCTCGGAGACCACTCAATGGCAGCCCATCTTTTTCAACATCCATTCTCACTTTCTTTAGTGCCACAATGTTTCCATTTAATTTGTCTTTTGCTCTATCTGTATGAACAAAATCAGTTAACTAATTCAGTCTTTTTAAGTCTACTTTCAGATTTTTTTATGATATGATATAGATCAAAGGTATCTATAGTTATGTTAGAGAATAACAAAATTGAAATAGAAGATTGAACTGCAGAATTTTGTTAACATTTTCATAAAACACTAATTGACTATGATAGTATATATGTATACTAAATTAAACTTGAAAAGTCTAAAATGATTCTTGAAAAACAAACTACAAAAAAGCATACAGGTATAAATTTTGTACTTACACACAATTCCATATGTGCCTTCACCAATGCGATTTAGTTTTTCGAATTCTCCAACAAATCTGCATCTTCCTAACTGCAGATGTTCCAAAAAAATTACAGTTATTTTTTATTTACTTAACAGTGTTTTACACAACATATTAAATAATTAGTATTTTAAAGTAAATATAGACATAGTTGTAGACCATATATATATGTATATATATATATATTTCATATTATTATATACTAGCTGACCTGGCGAACTTCGTATCACTTTATTTTTTTCTGAAATATAATAATAACATAATATTTCAAAATAAAATATAGCCTATCTTTTAAGTTGGATCAAACTGCACACGGTGTGCAAATTTGACTAAAATCGGTTAAGTAGTTTAGGAGTCCATTGAGGACAAACATTGTGACACGAGATTTATATATATTAAGATATATATATATGTTACTTGCTCTTTGTGTTAGGTTGTATATTTCAATGCAGTTGTCTTTCTTTTTTGTATATTTCTATGTGCATCATATTTTTAACGAACAATCCATCCAATATAAAAAATAAATTTACATGGGGTTCATATTATACTTATTTCGTGGGATAAATAAATAATGAGGTTATGTAGACTTACAATATCTTTTTCTGGTATTTCCATAATCTTCCCTGTTCTAAACGAAATAAGTACGCCCTTGCGAGCTGCAGGGCCCGTAGGATCGGCAACGTCTTGAGTTGGTTTTTCAGAAGCTACATTAAAAAATATTAAAATTACTAAGTAATATTTCTAATCAAAAATTAACAGCCACAAATTAATAAAAATACTTACTTTGAGACATTTTGTACGAACAAGAATGTATGGAATATTATAATATAATTCGTTTAATGTTAGAGATTTTCATTTAATATTTATTTCATGTAATTTATTACAAATTATATTCAGTAAATAATAAACAAAACAACTGCAAGCCGACTGTGCGGCAGTGTGCGGCAGTCCGTCGGATTTAAAAATACAGATAAAATATATTGCACAGCTTATCAAATACGGTCATGGAGCATCTCTATGCTCCATGAATACGGTTATAACTAATCACTAACTAATACCTTCGCTTCGTGATAGCGTGATTCTGTCATTCGTGGACTCGTGGTTAATTGGTTATAATGTAATTATAATTTGTATAAGAAAGTTATTTTACTCTTTGATTATAATCTATACATACATACGTCTACGTGCTTACTAATTTTAATAATCTGTGTTGTTACTTTGACGTTTTAAAATATTATCATTACGTGATAGGTATTAAATTTTGAAAAATGTATTTGTAAATGTAAAAGTATTCATAAAACATTTTTTATAGAATAATGTATCGATAATAACAATAAAATCTTCATACTATTATAAATCTTCATAATGGGGTTACTGGGCGAAACATTTCGCTATATAGGACGTTTTTGGAGAACAAATATGTAAGATTGATATTAAAAATTAAAAGAATTTCTAACATGTAAAAGAAGTAACAAAAATTTCTAAAGCTTTGTTTAAATGCCCTCTAATATATTTATCTGTTTTTATTTTATTTTTCATTACGAAGATAATTTTTAAAAAAGTAAAATTAAGGAAGATATTATGAGATTTCCTAAAGCACTTAGTCCCCGCCTGCAAAAGCAATTGTTGTAAGTTTCATTTTAATTTATTCCTAACTGGCATGCTAAAATATTATTCTTAAGTATGTATATATTAAAATTCTATTTTTATTACAGAAAACGTTTCGGTGTGTATGAAAAAGTTATGCCTGTCGAAACCACTCCGAGCAGATGGGTTCCTGACCATATAGATAAGCCTGATTACATAATAGGAAAAACATTAAACACGAGAATAAGTCCGGAAATTAAAGATAATGAGCAAATACAAGGAATGAGAAATAGTTGTAATGTGGCTGCAAATGTATTAAGAATCATTCAACCGTTTATACTGGTGAATATTTTTAAAACTCAAATATATATTTAATATTCTACTGAACGAAATAAATGAATGCTATAAATAAATGCCTCACATTTAAGCCCACACTAGGATTTAACTTAGGATTAAGTTGGGGATCTAGAAACTCAATACACAAGCATAAATGTTAAAAAACCACAGCTAACACATCACTGTATGGCAAAACAAATATATGTCACGTGCAGGGCTCTAACTCTGCTTGCTGTGATGTGAATAATATGTAATTTGATCAAAAAGTGAATGAGATTTTTTTGGAAATATAATTAAAATCTTTTTAATTAAAAATATTTGTGGGTACTTTATTTGGCACCATGTTATCAATGTATTTACCTATCCATAAAGGTTTGTTGAAATTAAAGTTTGTGATTTATGTGATGAATGTAATTATTTTGTGGTGGCATCTTACGCTATTAGGGGTCAAAATAAATTCCCTATTATAACACAGTTATTTCTTGATGCGAGTATTATTCACTTTATTACAATATTTAATTATCATAAGTTGGTTAACAATTTATATCTATGTAGAATATATTACCTCTACCTTACAGAATATCACTGCTAAATATAATTGTTTTCAAGCAGTTTTGTCTTTCTGTTGGTGAGTAAGTTGAAAAGTGTGCCTGGGGGAATCAGGGATGGGATCGGCAAATTCGCTTGCGGTGCTTTGGCGATCTATTTATATAAAAAAAAAGAAGTATAAAAAAATTGCATACTATTACATTTTAATGATATGGAACTCCTTGACACAGTAATAATGACGTACATATAATCTTCTAATATATAAAATTCTCGTGTCGCGGTGTTTGTAGTTAAACTCCTCCGAAACAGCTTGTCCAATCCTCATGAAATTTTGTGTGCATATTGGGTAGATCTTAAAATCGAACAACATCGATTTTTCATCCCCCTAAATGTTAACAGTAGTCCACTCCTATTTATTTTTAATTTTTAGATATATTATTTATTTTTTATTTTGATTTGGCGTTGAAAAGTACATACAACCCTAAATTTTCACCCTTCTACCACCAACCCCTATTTTTAAACAGCGTTTAGCGGCAAGACAATGTTTGCCGAGTCAGCTAGTATAATATATATATTTTTTAGCCAGGAGTAACAACAGATGATATTGATGAACTCGTGCATACATTAACATTAGAAGCAAAGGCATACCCTTCTCCATTGCACTACAAGGGATTTCCTAAAAGTGTCTGCACGTCTGTGAATAATGTTGCAGTACATGGCATACCAGATCTCAGGCCTCTACAAAATGGAGATATTGTTAATGTAGATATAACAGTAAGTTTTCAAATTGGTTTTTGATGAGTGTGCCGTGTCGGCGGCGCCTAAACACCGACGGTCATGGGCTCGATTCCCGCTCAGAATGGTTTTTGTGTTTATACAAATATACTTATTTCCGGTCTGGCTCTTAGCCCTTGTAGGTCTCCCCACCATTACTTGGAGAGTCTTTAGAGTATATTGCTGACATGGTTCTTAATTATTTCCTTTCCTTTTAATAATAAAAATAGTTTTAAATTTTTTATTTTTTTATTTTTCGAAAAATCATACAAGTTGCTCATCTAAACCGTTTGCTATGACTACCTTTAAGAGAAATTATATGAATAATAATAATGTAAATAAAATAAATAATTATGAATACTTAACACCTATATAACTCACTAGCCAATCCGTTCGCACTTCGTTGGGCGTTAATTATTTTTGTGATGCAAATATATAGTATTCATCTCGCTCGCACATCTGCGACTTGATTTACAAAAACTATTACTAATCACTGAATTTATTGTGCAATAACAATAAAATATAGCCTATATCACTCCTGAATAGAGTAGCTTTCTGTTAGTGAAAGAATTTTCATGATCTGATCAGTATTTGCGGAGATTACCCTCTACAAACAAACAAAGTTAGAAACTTTACCTGTTTATAATATTAGTATAGATTGTATTTTTTTAACATGTAATTTATGGTTTTTATTATATAAATAAATAAACACTCCAGCTTTTTAGTAGTGTCATTTTAATAATAATAAAAAGCTTTCACTACATCTACATGTTTTTCACCTTTAGTCATTCTATACGTGGTATATTTATGTTGTTTCTTTTTATATATATAATTTGGTTTATGTGATTTACTTTTAGGTGTTCTATAACGGGTACCATGGTGATTGCTCAAAAACATTTCTCATTGGAGATGTTGATGATCGAGGATTAGAACTTGTTAATGTAACAGAAGATTGTTTAAATGAGGTTTGAGGCAGTACTTTTTTTTTGTTAAAAAATATTCAATTTATACGTTAATATCATTATTTATTATATTACTATAGTGTAAATAAGTATAAATATTCATTACCAGTATGGCAAAGATTTCACTGACAAGAGTCAAAATCTACGTGGGTCTGTCCGCCGTACTTCGGAGAGTACATTAAGCAGTCAGTCCCGGTTGTTATCATGGATACCTCATAGCGATCGCCATAGTAGGGAATATGGGGCCAATCTGCAGTGTAGCAACGTGGCAGATTAAGCTCCGACCTTTCTGGTACATGGAGAAAAAGGCCTATGAGATGCCAGCTGTGGGATGTTGCAGGCTGAATGTGTATGCATCTATTTGATAGTTGTTACATGGAATTTTATTTTAACATAAAAAAATTTGCAGGCAATTAAAATTTGTGGACCAGGTGTTCCTTTCTGTGACATTGGCTTGAGAATACACAGGATAGCGAAAAGAAATAGACTTTCTGTTCTACCAGCGTTTGTTGGGCATGGAATTGGAAAATACTTTCATGGCCCACCTGAAATCTATCACACATGTAAAATTATTATGATCCTGTACCAATACAATGTTATTTGAAATTCTTGATACCTAAATACAGTTTTCTCATTACAGTAAATAGATATCCTGGGTTAATGAAACCAGGTATGACCTTTACCATCGAACCTGTTCTTTCTCATGGTAGTGAAAATACCGTACTATTAGAAGATGGATGGACAGTCATTACTGAGGACGGTGCGAGAGCTGCTCAGGCAGAGCATACTGTTTTAATTACTGAAGATGGAGCTGAAATACTTACAAAATAGTTGTTATATTTAATAAATTATTAGTAAAATAAATATACAATTTATTACCAATTTTTTGTTGTCAATAATTCAAAAGCAAGTTTATAGGAAAAAAGTTTAAAGTTAGCATGTACTGTGTTAGTATTCACTTTGTATCATGTTTAAAACATTTAAAGAATTGGTTGACATTTGTCTCATCTTTTCTGTAAAGACTGGATGGAATGAATGCCTTTTAACGTACCTAATTTTAGTTGTCATTTAATTATTATTTTTTTCGATGTATTCACAATTTGTTGAAATGAAAAACTTATAGATAGCAATTTTTAAAATATATAGGTAGTTAACGATACACATTACATAATACAAACATTCCTAAACATTATGATTTTAACGATTTCACATTTTGTGCCAAAGCAAAAATTTTGCGTTAGTCTCATTAAGAAAAAGGTATTGCACGCGAACAAATTGAGTATAGGTACTCAACGTTCGCTCATTTAACTTTTCGAAAGATTGTTAAAGTTGTGGATAGTACCTATCCATGGAAATAAATATGCGGGCAAATCTTCGCTACAATTGCTAGGAACAGTTGCCCTATTGATATTAAAAGACGATCAATCAAATACAAATAAAATATTTTTTGTTCGCTTGTACATAGTACCTACCTACATCCTCGGACGTGCAGTTTCACCTTATTAGTTATAAGCGTCGTATTTTCCACATAAAATTGATAGTTATTTATTATGTGAAATCAAAATATACCTATATACTATGTACCTATATAATAATTGCAAATCAAAAAATGTTTATATAGTTGTATATTCTACGAACAAATCCTATTTCTAAGCAAAAATACTGATTGCGCAGCAAAATTGTAACATCAAGGTATTATAACTTTATCATGTACACCTGATAGCGATCATTACTCATAGTATAAGGTTAAAGATCGTTTATTTCTCAAAAGAATACAATTCACTTACATGAGAAATTACAAACACTAAAATTTAACAAAAATATTACATGTTGGGTACATCGCAACACAATATATTAACAATTTATAGTCGAGACAAGAAATTAACAGTATGTAGGGTAGGCTTAAAACATATATACACAAGTTAACAGAAATATGCGCAACTGGAAGTGTCATTGTTAAGGTGTTATTTTATGTTTCATTATATTATAGTAAAAATTAGTACACGTATTTATTTTTATTTATTTGTTAATTTATTTATTCATTTTTTTAAAGTGAAAACGTATGATTTTTTTTCTTTATTATATGTTCTTTAGTATCTGGCATATATCCACTAAGCCGCATTGGAGCAGTGACGTGAATTAAGAAGGAAGGATACCGGCTCTTTCTCCATACAAACGTAGTCGACTGTTTTCTTCCTGGATAATCACACTAGGTCAAATATTTTTGTAACATAAAACCGTTAACTGCCAGTGCCAGTATTTAATGTTCTGTGGCCAGTGCCATTATCATGCCCCTATGTCTGAGTTTTTTAACCGACTTCCAAAAAAGGAGGAGGTTCTCAATTCGACTGTATTTTTTTTTTAACCGACTTCCAAAAAAGGAGGAGGTTCTCAATTCGACTGTATTTTTTTTTTTTTTTTTTTTTTTTTTTATGTATGTTACATCAGAACTTTTGACTGGGTGGAGCGATTTCGACAAATTATCTTTTAATCGAAAGGTGGTGTGTGCCAATTGGTCCCATTTAAATTTATTTGAGATCTAACAACTACTTTTCCAGCTATATCTAATAATGCGTTTTTACTTGACGCTTTTTTCGTCGACCTGCGTTGTATTATACCGCATAACTTTCTACTGGATGTACGGATTTTGATAATTCTTTTTTTGTTGGAAAGGAGATATCCCAAGTTTAGTACCATGATAAGGAAACCAGGATCTGATGATGGGATCCCAGAGAAATCGAGGGAACTTCTTGAAAATCCGCAATAACTTTTTACTGGGTGTACCGATTTTAATAATTTTTAATTTAATCGAAAGCTGATATTTGTCATGTGGTCACATATAAATTTTATTGAGATCTGATAACTACTTTTTGAGTAATCTTTGATAACACGTCGTTACTTGACTATTTTTCGTCGATCTACGTTGTATTACTCGTCAATGTAATTGAAGTCGGTTTTTTTTCGTTTGCGAGCAAACACAATTATTATGTATGTTACATCAGAACTTTTGACCAGGTAGACCGATTTCGATAAATTTTGTTTTAATGACTGACGAAAGGTGGTGTGTGCCAATTGGTCCCATTTAAATTTATTTGAGATCTAACAACTACTTGTCGAGTTATATCTAATAATGCGTTTTTACTCGACGCTTTTTTCGTCGACCTACGTTGTATTATACCGCATAATTTTGTACTGGATGTACCGATTTTGATATTTCTTTTTTTATTGGAAAGGAGATATCTCTAGTTTGCTACCATGATAAGAAAACCAGGATCTGATGATAGGATCCCAGAGAAATCGAGGGAAACTCTTGAAAATCCGCAATAACTTTTTACTGGGTGTACCGATTTTGATCATTTTTAATTTTATCGAAAGCTGATGTGTGTCATGTGTTCACATAAAATTTTTTTGAGATCTGATAACTACTTTTTGAGTAATCCTTGATAACGCGTAGTTACTTGACTATTTTTTTGTCGATCTACGTTGTATCGTCGATGTAATTGAAGTCGGTTTTTTTTTTTCGTTTGCGAGCAAACACAATTATTTTAATATTGCCTATTTTTTATACATTTACACATTCATTAAAAAAAATTACGCATACTTACAAAAAAAGAGAACTTAGAAACAGCGAGACAAACATTTTATTCAAATACCGATTTTTTCAAGTTTTTCAGGTACGCTTTTCTCTTAAGCTCTGATCCTTCTACATGGGAAAAGAGGCCTATGCCCAGATATTACAGGCTGAAGTGATATTAATGATAAATTTAGCAACAATTTATGTTCGTGAGCCGTTTGGCTACGGCAGTAAAGAATATAGCCACCTCCTCTCTTCCCGTGGCTTCCACTATCACCTTTGAACTTAAAAACCCATCCAACTGCTGGCTTTGAAATACACAGGTCGAAGACGGGCAGCAGTGTCTTCGTTGCGACAAGAGTTCTACTTTTTATCACATAGGTACTGCAAATTATCTAAGTGGCATTTTATTTTGAATTTGTAATCTAAATATTAATTAATTGTTAGGTACAATTAACTATCAACTATAAAAAAACAGTGAGAAAACTTCTACTTTTCTGTATTATTAAATTGTAAAATCTGGTTTCACTTTTATAGAACAGCCACGCTTTCTTGTTTTGCATACCTACATAGTTCTTGAAGAATTGGGAGCAGATACGTTTCCCATTCATCCAGGAGTTTTTTAGGGTGAACAAGATAACTACAAAAAAATTCATTATCTAATTTGTACTCGTCGAAATAGTGATCCAATTTTGACTAATTACTCAAATAGCTCAGTTCAGAAATATACTCCGCCAGTCTCCATATGATATTGGCGAAGTAGGTAATATCAAATATTAGTCTCACTGACAAAGCTAAAAGCTATACAATGAAGAAATTGAATTGAATACTCCGCAAATTAAAAAAACAACCTAACTCAACAAACTAATTATCAATTTACACAATAACAATTGCCTTATATATCTGTGCATTAAATATTTTAGATTTCCTGAATTCCTCATAACAATATTCACATAGTCGAGGCAATGTGATAAGGAAGTTCGTAATATAATTATGTATTCCGCCCTAACCAATATGTATAAAATGCTATTTATTACTTGGTCCGTAACATCTATAAGAAATAATGCTATACAAACCCATATAAATTTGCTGAGCATGTCATTTGAAATTTTAATTATTTTATGTCAAGCAAGTTTCGATATGCTAAAAGGAAACAATACTGCCAGTATAGTTATTTCTGCTGCAAAAATAGTTAATTTGCTATACAATCAGGATATTTTATATGCAATTAGTTTATTTGCTTACAAAACAAATTTATGTTTAACATCTGAGAAAAAATATAGTTAGGAAATAATTGTAATGGTTTTGATAATCAAATACTTTACTTGTTGTCAAATAATATACTTGATATTAAAATGATTAAATTGATGGACATAATTATCTTGTTGGGTCATAATTTTTTTTGATGTGCAATTAAAAATGTCACAATCAAAACGAGCGCAAGTAATTTTTGGTAGGTGTACAAATTCAAATAAGGTCAACCAAGTTGGTTTTGTACTGATCGCTCGCATGTAAGGTACGTTATACCAGTAGTTGGTAGAGCAACTATTTGGAAAATAATGAAATGAAACAAAAATTGCATGTGATCTTTTATTTTAGCTGGAATTCTTTTTAATTAACAAAAACACTTGTTACATTGAAAGCACAAGCAATACATATCGTTCATAGGTTGTCGGTCATAACATGAAATTTTAATAAAGGCTTGGAAGGAAGATAAAGATTGAAATTTTTTTATTTACTAGTAATTAATAGTTAAAAGAGAATAAGGCGTAACCAGTGGGACATAAACACAGCCCCGACATTAACTATTCGTTTAAATACATACTGTGTTCTCAATTATTACACTTTGGTCCCGTGAAAACTGCAGCTACGCCTCAATGAAATATATCACTACGATTACTTGAGTTAATTATTAGTAATGTAGAAGAAGAATCGTTGACTAGATATCAGATCGCTTATTTTAATTTCGAATTATAGAATTTAGTATGTATTTATAGCGATCATAGCCTTATACCAATCTTATAAGCACTTTAAGAATTCTTAATTTGGTCAAATGAGATTTATAATGACATTATAACTAAATATTGACTAGTTCTGAACACAGATAAAAACCCTGCAGACAGTATAAACATATTAAACGTATTAAAAACCTAAAGAAGAGAATTGTAATATGTGATGCTCGTTTGGAATAATTGGATACCTGTTGTATTGTAAAATACTCGTAGTTCCAACTTTTATGTTTTGAATAGAAATTACATAACAAATTCAATTTATCTAAAATAAGTACATATATTACAATAAACATGCGTTGTATTATAAGAAACCTTGAACTTTTTTTGCGTTTATACTGCTTGAGATTTATTTCACATTTACACGCACAAAATCAGTGAAAGTTTTATACAAATCAAATAATTCGGAAGTCTGTACCTGGAATTCTGACCTTAAAACAATTTAATTATAAATTATTAAAAAAAAGATGTATACATAAAATCTATTCATAAACAAATTAAAATTTTAAATATTAATTACATACAGCTTCAACTTTACTTATATTTAAGTAAACAATAAAGTAACAATAAAGTAAACTCCAATCGTAAGTTATTTACGATTTCCTAAAACTGTAATTTTATCAGTAGGTACACTCAAGCGTGTTTAAAAATCGAGCAATTTAAATAAATAACCAACACGCCACACATATTTTCCTGTAAAAGCTAATAAAGACCAGTATATAAGAATTAGGGCGATATATTTTGCAATTATAAAAAAAAAAAACAAGACGTAGAAAATAATTAGACGCAGTATAAAAATTAATAAATCGTTCAAGAGTTTTTAGTCTGTTGTTTTTCTTAGATATTTAAAACCGTATATAAATATATTTATAATCATAACATCAAACAATTAAAATCACACTATTGTGTAATAAAATTACAATGATTAAACAGTTATATCATCAATATTTATAATACTAAGGGTGCTTAGGGAAGGATTAAAAGAGTGTATAAAAGTTGATAAAAAACTTTAGATTTAACAACATACAAAAGCTACCTCGCGACGATTATAATATAATCTATAATAAAATTACTTAAGTATTAAAATTTAAAATGTATCACTCAAGGTATTATATTTTTAGGTAAAAAGAAAAATAATACATAGTAAAATTTGCAAAATATTCAGAAATACCATTTTTTATAACACAGAAAAATGCATTACCATAGTCAGGACTAGAAGTGTTCGCAACGGCTATAACAGTCATATTAATAATACGTTATAAAGATACGCTACTTTTCAAACGCCTATTATTTTTTACGTTATAATATATTATTATAATATTATAACGACGCGTTTTGATGCTCGCTGTTAAACGTTACATAATATAATTATTTAATACTAGCGGCCGGCCCGCTCTCGCTTCGCTTCGGGTAACTCAAGTTTTATCAATAAAAGTTTTATGACTGATAATATTCCTTTCTTCCTATTATGTAATTCATGTTATATGATTTTTAATCTGATATAGTAGTTTTAAATGAGTATCTTTTTACAATATTTACATTCCACTTTTTATGCAATTTCATCCACTACAGTAAAATAATTCCACATTTGTCCTTTTCATAGCATTTTAATTAATTATACTAAAATAGTATGACTAAACTGACTAAGAAACTTAATTATATTTACAGTACCGTACCGCAATCGTAAAAAAATAACAACCTCGACAAAATAACGAACAGCATACGAGACGAAAAACGTGTTTTCCATACTGAAAGAGTGTATACATACATACATATAATCACGCCTCTTTCCCGTAGGGGTAGGCAGAGACCACTTCAAAGATTATATAATATATCATATATCCATACTGATTATTTAACGAAATGAAATAAATAATCTAACGTGTAGTATAATACGAACTAAAATTATCTTAAAGTTTAGTATAAAAAAATTAGTTCTGGCCATTGAAAGGAAAATAGTATAGAAATACAGTTTGACACGGAACTAATATATTATACGGCAAGGTGTGTTTTCATTCCGTTACGATATAGTACAATTTTGCTCAGTGTCTATTCGAGTTGTAAAGTAATAAAAATATTTTTTCATAATAAATAACGCTCGCCAGGTAAAATAAATAATAGGTTGTATAATTATTTATAAATATTAGGTTATTTTATCCGCTGTCTAATATAACGAACACTTCTAGTCAGGACATATAAATACTTTCCTTCTCGCGTTTCTGACTATACAGGAAACATTATTTTAACGCCACAAAGGTAATGTACGTAATTGTTAAAAAAACTGTATAAATAAGAAACTGTTTATTTGTGTACTTTAATATTGACAAAAGTCAAATAATTCCACAAAATATTTAAAAATTCTCTATGTATAATCCTAATTCGTCTCTAATACAGCGAAAACATTTGTTTGCTTATACTTTAAATACGTTAAAATTTAACAAGTTCGTGTTTTGTGTTCGTGTTAACTATCATTACTTAAAAAAAGGTACTTATTATGGACTACTAAAAAATTAAAGCTATATGAAAGGTCACGAAAAAGAGTAGCCATTTAATTACTTCAAAATATTATCTTTTAATAGATATAATTTATATGTTGAAGCCGTAACATCTGAATAATTTTCACATTTTGGTATAAAAGAATAATTTATTATCGTAACGAGCTTTAATGTTTATACGTAGCGTGTTACTTACAATTTACTGTCCAGGCACGTAAACTTTATAATACACGTACAAAAGCATTTACTGTGAAAACCGTATCAAGTAATGTTACGTGATTAAAATTATTAATTTGAAGTAGTTTATCATATTAATCAAATTTGAATAAAATTAACTTGATATATTTCAATGACGCAATAAGTTTATTTATTCGTTTTGTACTACAATATGTAAAAGTAACAAATGTATTGCTGTATGATCTGGATTTTTGTTTATAGACGAACTGGAATTGTTTATGTAGACGAATTATCTTGAAAAACTAGGTTTGTACTTTTATCAATAATAAGTTTTATTAGTAGTTACTTTTGTAACAAAGAAAACGTATACGGTGATACTTAAAAAATAAATGCCACATCTTACGATATAAAAATTACTACTGGACAAACATCAAGCGCATTGTAAATTATAATATTATCTTAATTACTTCTATTATTCGAAATCACACTTACAGGTTATGAATAACCCCTACCATTTAAAGCTCCATTCCACAAATACGAAATAAAATTGTACGGAAATCGTAACTTATCTTAAATAATATATATTGAGATCTTATAACAATAATGTAAAGCACATTATTTAATTTATTCTTAAATTTCGTAAACCCTATTGTGTTAAGCGTGTTCAAAAACAACAATGAAAATCTCCGCAAATCAATGTTTATTGCGTAAATCAATAAAAATAAAGTAGTTTAGTTTGGTACATATTATGACAAATTTATAAAAGGTTAGGGTTTATGAAATTTCAAAATAACGCCTTGTACTTCAATAATAACTTTGAAAATTCTTAGGGCCTGTTGCACCAGTTGTGGATGCTATTTGAGAGATGAAAATACAAAAAGACTGACAGCGGAATGTAGGCTAGTAGGACTTATTTCTCCACAATTATAAATACACTAATTAATAAACTACAACTAAGATTAATATGTGCAAACAGAATTATCATATCACAAAGAAAATAAATCAAAACCTTTTTACTGTCATCCGTCAAATAGCGTTAGTCACAACTGGTGAAACAGGCCCTTAGTGTATATTATTTTTAAATGGCACAATAAATTGCATGAAAAAAATCTATTCTGTAGATTATACATTGTACCGAACGTTTTATGTAAATTGTTGCTATACATAATTGATTAATAGATTTGCTATGGTTCAATTTAATGCAAATAACTATTACATAATACCTGAATAATATTTTCTTTATATAAAAAAACTATATGTAATGAAAATTTCTAGTTAGTAGGTATGAGAAATTGTTTAATATGTTTGTTTGTGCAATATCACTTATTGAAGTGGATAAATAATTTTAGTGCTATTATAATAGTAGTAAATGTTTGAAGCATTAAAAGTTTTCCTTGTCAATATGTAACAGACAACATTTTTACTTTTGTAATTCATCTCTCAGTCAGCTTTTAGTTTATCATAATTGTATAAAACAATTATTTTTATAAAAAGAAATAGTCATTATGGTTAAAGTTACTTGCACCTAAAAGGGTTCTGTATAATATTAAAGTTAAAAAGTCTATTGTGTCAGATCTCAGACTTTTGTTGCAAGTCTTTTAATTAATATTTAAGGCTTCATTGTATGATTATCTTTTTATATAGTTTTTTTTTTTAATGTTAGCTTACTTGAATCTCTCACTTTCAAAGTTTCAACAGATAATTACACAGACTTTTAGTATTTATTTTTCACAGAACCCTAAATAGGTGGATACACACACACTTAAGGATTTTTAACAATCATGGAATTAACGGCACAAATATAACAAAAGATTATTAAAACATAATCAACTTAAGGCGTTAAAAAAGTAAAAATATTATGTCTATCTATTATTCATAATGTTTGTACTACTTTTCTTTTTTATAGAACCGCTGTACAAATTCAGTCAAGTTAAAGACTTGCCCCGGGCCAGAGTCTGTATCCATATTAATGTACTCATCTAAATTGTGAGTTGCAACTGAAATTATAAAATATTTTATAGTTATTTATTTTTGGATAATTTTATTATCAGTATCAGTTCAGCCTATTGGAGTCCACTGCTGGACATAGGCCTCCCCAATTTTATTAGGAATGTAATAGCTTGCATTGGCTAAATCTAATAAAATATGAATTAACTTACTTGAAGTACGAATAGCTGGATAGGGAGGAGGTGGTTTGATCCATGAACCATCAGGTCTTTTCATATGACGTCTGTCCGAGGCAAAATGTTGTAAGAATTGCTTGGCAGGAACTACACGGAAGAATCTAAAACAGTTAGTTTTTTTAATTAAATGTTCCAAAACTTAAACTAATGTTTATTATTTTGAATTTACCTGTGAAAATCAGACTTCAACACTTGATCTGTACGGAATGTTTCTGTCACATATTTGTGGAAGAATGTTGGAAATGGTAATTCTGAATCCAAATCATAAACAAGGCATGTTTTGCAGTCCACAGAATAAAGGAATATAACATGATAGTCCTAAAAACAAGAGTATTTGTAAGTTTACATTACTTTCAGTAAATTCTAAATCCAATTACTGAATTTTAGAAATTAGACATAAGTAAAATGCCATATTCATATTTCGAAAAACAATATAATAAATATCATTACACACCCATATGACTAGACGATCGTCTTCACGCCCAGCCCTTTGTTTCCACAAGGGCACGGTACGGCAAGGGTTCGAAATGAATACAACGAAACATCTGTCCAACTCTACCGGAACCCTCAAAGACACATCAGAGCACAGTTTCCAGACGTTTTCTTCACTGCAATGCAGCAAAACAGAAACAAAGCAAAACGTTAAATATTATCCTCGCTTAATGCGTTTATATTAACAACATAAAATATATACTTACCAATAACAAGACACATATGAACATTCAGCCTGTTTGGGAAACAAGGGTTTAATGTTTTTATCACTTTTTTTATTATTTTCATTTTTACTGAGATGCACTTGTGCATTGATCGACATTTTGACAGCTGTATTAAAGTAATTTTATTATATTTTGTTACTGTCTGTAAGCAGTGCCCCCAATTCTTGAAATTTTTTTTCCCTAAAGTTTTTGATAAAAGTCCCTAAATTAGAATAAAACCTTAGCCTAAAATTATATAAAAATCAGTCAGATTATTTTTTTATTAGTTTTGTTTTTCAAGGGTTTTAAAATAGAAAATAAATTATTTTGTTTCCTTTTTTTAAACTAACTAATATATGTTATATTTTATATAAAGTATTCATATTATTAAAGAATTTATATCACATGGGTAAATATATTTACTTTGCGTGTATTTTTAATAATAAATTAACAAATAAAAATCTTTCTTTATTAGATGGAATAACATATTTATAATTATATTAAGGAATTGTTATTTGTTTATTGGTTTTTATATTAAAATATATTATGTTCTGATGAATTAAAAATTCCCAAAAAAATGTATCCCCTAAAACTTTCCCGTTATTCGCAAAATATTCCCAAATTTAACGGAAAATCCCTTAAAGCTGGCATTACTAGACGTAGCAAGTAGCACAGAGCATTCGAGAAGTAGAGATACCAATTTATAATCTGATAAAACATATTACAACATGAAAAATCACAAAAAATAAAAAAATAAAATATTGAGGTATCTCTAAATTAAAGCTATGTGAAGAATATATGATGAGAGAGATTTTGTTGTTTTTTTCATGTACAACTGTTAATTAGAATTCATGGAACAAAAACAAAAGCTAAATTAAAAATTAAAAAAACTGAAAATCAATAATTTTTACTTTGAAATTAAAATATTCTTTATATTTTCATTGCACTCAAAAAAATAAAGTAAATTATAATTTTTTTATGTAGGGTTGACTTAATGGTGATTTCTTCTAAGAGAGTCAGTTCAACCTTAGCCAATCTGCGGTTATGAGAAATATGCCACATAGGACCCATATGGCCCGGCTGTGCAAGTATAGTTTATGACTTTATGTAATACAATAATCGAAATTTAAAATTGGTTTGACAAAAATATTTTGAGTCACATTTCAATTCATTTTTAAGCTTTTAGCACATAAAAAAATACGACCGTAACTTAAATATGTTAAAGTGAATTATTTACACAAAACCTTTGGCTGTATAGTTTGTCACCTTTGCTTGTTTAAGTACAAAATAAAAATACAATTCTTTATGCTTTATGCAATATGGCCAGCTGGTTAGAATTTTGAACTTTTGAAGCTTTGAACAAAAGCTAATATTATCTTTTAGTTGTTTCGAAATTTACTTTAATATTGGGGAAAAGGAGGGCGGTGCGTTGTCTTAGGTTTCGGCCGGACTAGCGTATCGTCCGGACTTTCAATTCAGTATTGTTATAATAATTACGACTTCATATCTTATCCTTGTAAAACAGCCACGATGACCCGTAAGTTCTTCATAATTAACCAATCTAATTACTTCAAAATGCTATTTTTAGTTTTCGTCTCTTTTAACTAATGAATAAAAATTGTGGTATTCTAAATATTCGAGTTAAAATATCATAGAATGTTCTGGATGTTTATTGTGTAGCTGCATGACAATTTGAGTGAGTCAAAAGTGACGCTTTATTATATAAATTGATCTTATCCTTTGTTGACAACAATAAGGACAAATATAATATGTGTATCGATTTTTGAGATTGTAAACAAATTTGTTAAAACTACGCATTAGTATGTAAGGTTAAATATGTATTACTGATTTCGTTATTTTTAATGACAGGTGGAAATCAGAGAGATTTAGCTCGTATGAAAAATCAGAAAAAACAGCAAGAAATGCAGAAAAAAAAGACAGCTAGCGAAAAGACTGGCTTGTCTCTTTCTGAAAGAAAACATAGGTATATTTATTTACGTTTATTATTAGTGTTTACTAGTAGTTATATTTTCTTTAATTAAGGATTTTGCTAATATACTTTTTTTATGATGCCATTATGTAGCTTTCCCTAAACTTAATTCATTACAGTAGTCACCAAAAAAAATCTACTTAAAATTTCATAACATCCAACTTATATTATTGTATATAATTTGATTTATTTTACATTTTGTAATTATATACTTACAGGGATGCAGAATTAATGAGAGAAAAACAAAGAAGAAAGGAAGAACAGCAGGCTCCAAAGCAGCCTGTTAATTAATAATGAAACTGATCATCGACTGCCTGACTTTATGAACAATAAGTTTGTTACAATTCAGTTATTTTGCTGGAAGATAATTAGATGGAAACCTGATAGAGATTTGCATGTAAATTGCAAGTTCACCTGTTGCCTGATATACCCAATTTATATATAGAATTTTTCTGTTGTTAAATGTTTGTGTAAGGTTATATTATATATATAATAAGCTCTGGTTCATCGATCTGAATTTGTATTATAAATAAAATAATACCAACGTAACTTCAAATATCTTTAGCATTTATGAGGTCTTAATATGACTGAATAGATTAAATGTATGTATACTATCTAACTACCCAATTTTACAAAAGAATAAAGTGTAAAAAGTAATGATTACTGTTTTAGTTTTAAATTGTGTTAATTACAATTAATGCTAACAGTACAAAAGAAGAAGATTCATTGCACAGAAATTAAATCTATATAATAATTTTCAAAACAATTTATTAGACCCCTTGAAGTGTTTCCAATTATGAAAATAAATTTCTTGATGTTAGCATATCAATAATTGAAATTTAAATACATAATATAATTTTAGTGTAAGGCTTTAGTAAAAATCATATATTTTATCATTGATGGTCTCAAACTTATTTAAATTAGATAAAAATACGATTTCTCAGTTGCATTTAAGTTAATTCAAATAACAGTAAAAATTGTTTAAAATAATTCAAACTACCTACATTACAAACAGATTTATTATGACAACTTGAGATAACATTTTATACAGCATATTCAATACTAGAAAAACATAATAATTGGATGAAGAAAGGAATTTGTGATGTATTTAAATTGTACAATGGCTGACCAAGTTTAGTAAATAAACTTAATGGTTGATAATGACTATTCTTTTATATTTGTTAATCCTAGGCAGCATCAATTTTTTAAATAGAGATTAATATCATGATTATGATATTTTAATGTAAATACGATTAAATCTTTCTTTTTAAATTATGCTTAAAGTAAATATGAAATTTGTATTTACCTACAAGTAATCTAGTGCATACAAATTTTAAAATAATTGGATTAATATTTAGTACATTTAACATTTTATTACAAATAATGCTACGCTGTAAGTCGAGGTCGTTCTTTCAAGGTATAATACCAAGCTTGGACTTAATCTAAGCAAAATAATCACATATTCATTTTTTAATGACCCGATGACACAAAAATAGTACAATTTACAGTGAACCATAAATAAATAAGAAAATATTATAATTAAGGGCAATGTTTTAGTTGCCACCTTTGTTAGCGTGACATGAGAATATTACTATGCACGTGGAAAATCGACAATCAGTTTTAAATTATAGTTACATAACTTGCATTGCATGCTTTTAATAAAGAGATTAACAAAGGTTACTAAGAAATGCAAGTGTGCAATAATTGATATACCACTATCAGCATTTATAAATTATCTTTCACAAGTAAGATTGTACTAAGTGTCACATAAAAGATTACTTAAACCAGTTTATTAGTAAATTTTAATAATTTTCTATGAGATTTACATTTTATCGCTATAAATAATCGTCTGTCTTGGATACATTTAAAATTGTAAAATAGTCTCAAATCAAGTAAAAATACTACTTAATACAATTTAAAATAGAAAATCATTTAGGGAAAAAGAATTCACCAAAGAAGTTCAATTTAGTACCATATATCATTTTATTACATTTTCTACTATACATGAAAAATTACATTAAACTTACTTCTATGAGGGCATCCATTAATTACGTGAGCTGTTTTTCAATCAGTTTAGACCCGTCCCCCCTTAGGTGAGATTTAGTGAAACTTGCCTGGAACTCCCCTTACGTGAGATTGACGTAAATTTAATAGGGATTAACGGGAAGTAATAAACTGTTCAAGTAATAAAATTCAAAGCAAAAATTAAATGATCTTAATATTTATTTTAGCGTCCAAAATGAACACTATATATATATTAGCTGACCCCGCAAATGTTGTTTTGCCATATATTTTAACCTTCTCAAACCCTGCCCCCCTCCTTATAACTTAGGTATGAAAAATAGATGTTGTTGGATTCTCAGACCTACACGATATGCACACGAAATTTCATGAGAATCGGTCAAGCCGTTTCGGAGGAGTTTAACTACAAACACCGCGACACGAGAATTATAAAATTCTCGTAATACTATATTTTTTTGTAACATCTGTAATATTTTATATTTTTTGTAGTTGATATAAGATTTTCGATTATCCTCGCCCCCCTTGGTTTAAATGAGATTTGGGGTGATTTCATTGGACCCCTCCACCCTATTCTGAGCTCATGTAATTAATGGATGTCCCCTATGTCACAAGTGCATCTTTAAAGAAAAAAAAAAAAAATGATAATAAGCTCTATAGAGGATACTAAAAACATTAAAACTCAATAACAAAAATTAAAATTTCTAACTTATTCCAAAAATAAAAATGTTAACATTCCAAATCATTTACTTTAAGGGTACATTTGAAAAGTACCACATTCTAAGACTAAACTTACAAGGTATATAAAATGTTTAATACCTATAAAACAAAAATAATATTATACATTGCCATTCAGCACGGCTTTCTTTTCAAATTCTTCTCTTTGCTTATAAAGTTCTTTGGCCAAGTCTTGAATGAAAGGATGGTTAAATTTCCCATATGTTGCTTTAAAAAATTCTTCTAATTTTTTTGGAGCGTTGTCTCGCTTCTCATACTCATAAGCTTGGAGGATCATGTCGTAGCGATCCAAGTCCTTTGCAAACTTAGCCTCTGGTGAGCTTTGATTTTCATACTCCTGTAATACAAAGTGCCAAAGATTAACAAAATACTATACTTAACAATCTCAAATAAAATTTATTTCTAAATATCTTAATCTCGTTCAAATGGCTTATCATGACTGAACTGAGCTAATAATGAATTAAATTTAAAATTATTTGTAATTTATCTATTAATATAATATTCCTGTTACCTGAAAAAGTTCATACATTCGGTCACCCGCGAGCCCTGTGAGCTCTGCAATAGTTTTCATTGCTTCATCTTCTCGTCTATGCTTCTCTTCTGGACTTACTCCACAATGCGGCGTTATATCGCCTACTATGCTCTCTGCTAGATCATGTACTAAAGCTTCAAGAAAAAACAGGGTATAGATATTAGATGGTAATATTACAATATTGTATTATTGTAGTCAAAGTTGGAATAATAGAAATATACGCTTACCGATTTGTAAGCACCTGAAACGGTCTAGTTTAAACGGATCGTTTTCATCAGTTAACAAGAAGGTCATTAAGCCCATGCGATACATATGACCAGCTATGGATTCGCAATTGTCTATATCACAAATTACCCAACCTGTTCTTTTCACGTGCTGAAATAAAATATAGTTAGAAAAATATAAAAATTGGAAATTTTCAAAAAAAAAATGTTTTTTAATTTCTGCTTACTTTAAGACGACCTACTAATCCCAAAAATTCAAGAATATTTTTATTTTCTACCAAAGCCATATTGAATAAGACAAACAATTATGAGAAAACGTAATTTTAAAAATAATTAAAATATTAAATGTACTTCGATAACAACACAATTTAATAATTCGAAATCGAAATTCAGACTTCAAACCACGGTCGTACACTACACTACACCATATACTTATCTCTTATCTATGCCTATGCTTCAAACAAATCGTCAAAAATCAACTTTTAAGCATGACGTTTGACTAATCGATACGGTGTTGCCAATTTTGTTTATTTTTTTTTCTTTCTTAGTAGATAGGTAATTACTATTTTGAGGTAAAAATTTCTTATGTTTTATGTCGCTTCCTATTTGTGGAAAACTGAAAAATCATTCTTGACGTCTCGCAATATTCTGCCTTTTGAGTATTGAGTACTTATAGTCATTGATTTCTTAGATTACTCAGATTTCTATGTCAACCACTTCAGCCTAATAGAGTCAACTGATGTACATAGGCCTCCAAAAGTTCGCGCCAAAAATGGCGTGAACTCATGTGTTTTGATGGTGGCCGCAGGGCTGGCTTTGTCGCACCGAAGACGCTGCTGCCTGTCTTCGGTCTGTGTTTCAAAGCCTTTTCAAAGGCTTTTTAAATTCCAAGGTGGTAGTGGAACTGTGTTATCACTTAATCGCCTCTTACGACACCTATGGGAAGAGAGGTGGTGGCTATATTCTTACAGCCGTAACCACACAGCAGATTTCTATCTAAGTTCTTTTTAATTTTTTAATTAAACTTTTTTACGCACGCTTGACTTGGGGAGTAAGCTGGTGAATGCGTGACGAGTGCGTTACGAAAAGTGTAATCGGGTGAGGTGAACGGAACAAGAGATGTGCGAGCATAGATCTTCCTTCTCTCTTGCTCTCTTAACCAGTTACGTTTCGTATATCTAAGACACAGTACAGGCCTATTGTACAGGCCTATTATTACAAAGAGTATATTATTGTTAAAGAAGTTTTACTTCAGTCATGTGATCTACACACTCGTTTTTTTATTTATATAGTAGTGTTTGTGTTCAAGGTTCAAACTAGAATGGTATGATATAAAATATTATTTGGCAGTAAACAAATTTATTAAAAAATGCAAAGATAACTTAATTGTTAGGTTATCTGTGTAAAGGATAACAATAAGAATATTGTTAGAAGACGCTAAGATCTCCTTGATTAATATTATTTTTTTTTTAAATCCGTTTGAATATAAAATAGGAAGCTATAGTAATCAACACCAATAAGCAATCATATATAATATTTTAAATTTAAAACATATTAGTTGCTAAAACTTCCTTATTGACATAACTCGTAAGCAATACGATGAACAGCTCATGGTTCCGAGTAGCTTTAAATGGTGTAAGTATTGTTGAGATGAAAGAGAAATACTCGTACATACGAACTTTTGAACATTTGGCCGTGGCCCGTTACTTAATATTTTTATAATCTTTGTCGATGTGTGATAGTAATAAAGCAAAATTATTTATCGGTTATTGTTAAACACTATGCCCTATATGTATTGTGTTTAAGCCATTAAAATTGTTCAAGCTTATATTTTACTAAGTCGTTTACTTCAAATTTAGATTTAAGCCAACTATTGGAATGAATTGTAATTAATAAGTATGTGAGGTCCTAAAATATTATAAAAGTAGCGTTTTATATTAGCTGTATCTCTTTTTTTATTGCTAAGAAATGCTTTTATTTACTACTCCCATCCAGGGCTGAACTTTTGCTTATAGTTCGCTTAAGGGCATTGTGAACGCTCCATTACCCCAGTGGCGTACTCTATTGTTAATGGTGAAGGAGCGCATATCGGCGTCTCCTCATATCATTTTCCCCTAGTCGTCTTCAGTGGAGCGAGTCAGCGTGGACGTCAGCCTCACGCTGTCACTTCTTAGTCTCCTTTAGCGCCATAACCTCCTCGCAGAAGTGGCCACGGCCGACCAGCACCTCTCATTGCCGAGCATGCTGTGAACAAAACCCTCGAAAGTTTGCCGTGCAGTATCTACTGTCTACGTCGTCTAGTCTACTCGTGACAGGCAGGGGTTGCTACCCTATCCGCAATCTGATGCGGGTATTTACCGAAGCGCCGTACCCGGTAAGTAGCTTTTTTTTAACGTGGGGCAAATCCTCATGAACACCCTCCGGCGAGGGGGCACCGGAGGGGAATTAAACTCTTACTGAATAAAAACCATCCACGTGTGAGCAGACCTCCGTTTAAGTGGGGCGAGATGGGGTTGCACTAGCATGCACCACCTCGCCCCAAGATCATCCCTCCCGACGACGCGTGGGGTCTCAAGCCGGCCGAAGGTCCCCCGACCCTCCAGCCGGCCACCCCACATAAGAGACGCTCAACCGGACCAGTCTACCGTCTGCAGAATGAGGGTACATGTCCAGGAGCGTCCCCCCTCCAAGCCAAGTGGGCCTGACCTCCAACGCCCGGCTACACGGCGTTGGGGGTCAGGCCCGCCTGGCCCTGGCTTCATTGCAACGCTAGATCGCACCGAGCAACCGAGCAAAGCTCCAGGGAGCCCAGCGCGATCCGGCAACTACCCCACGGGTCGCGTGTCTTGTCTTGATCCACGAGGCGCAGGGCCAGACGAGTGAGAGTGTCATCGTCATCCAGAAGAGGAATGGGAGGCTGCGAATACATGACAGCGTTTCGCACGCGATAGTCGTGGTGACTAGACACACCAAGGCCTGTGTCTACTACACCAACGACAGGGATGACGCGATCTGTCGTTTCGTCAGGAGGGCGGCGGAGGCTACAGAAAAAGACATTCTTGAGCACAATCTTAAGATGGCGATTCATAATAGAGACACCGCCGTCGTTGAGAGTGTTCTCGCGATGTCAAAGTAAAATGCGAATAGGTTACTTTGCTTGGGGGCAGGTGGTGATATAATATTATAATATATATATTTTAAGAAAACGTTTACGCATGTAAAGAATGTAAGATTAAGTTAGATATAAGTACCTATATTATTATTAGGAAAATGTGTTGTTCGTTAGATGATGGAAGATATCATTATATAAAATAACTTTAACAAAAAGAAAAAAAGATAAGAAAAAAAATATAATAATAAAAAAAAAAATCGTAAATAAATTTTTACATCTAGAATAAATAATAGAATAGTTAACAAAAAAAAAAATGTATTATATGTTAGAATAAGAACTGGTCGATGGACTCACGTCTTTATTGGAGACATTAAGTTAGTCTAACTTAAACAATGATGTTGCTGAGTAACGCCTACTTTGATTTAAAAAAAAAATTGCATGTTTTAGTAATAAAAAAGGACATGGGTTCAAAAGCCCGTGGATTTATATTACTTATATACATATAAAAAAAACTACCCCATGGGTCCGCCGGACTGTACCGACAACCGAGCTAAAAGCTCCATGGAGCCAGCACGGCCCAGCCTTCACGCAACTGGTCTGCCGGATTGCACCAGAAACCGAGCAAGCTCCAGGGAGCCAGTACAATCCGGCCAGCACACCGCGCCTTAGCGCTACCGGGCGGGCGAGCCAAAGCCCCCGGACCCACCCGCCCTGTCCCTCTCGGCTAGGCAAACGCCCCACCTCTAACGCCAGATCGCACCAAGCAACCGAGCAAGCTCCAGGGAGCCCAGCGTGACCCGGCAACTACCCCACGGGTCCACCTGACTGCACCACCCGAGCTAAAAGCTCCAGGGAGCCAGCACAGCCCGACCCTCACACATCAGGTCTGCTGGACTGCACCAGCAACCGAGCAAAGCTCTAGGGAGCTAGCGCAACCCGGCCGACTTACCGCGCTTTCGCGCCACAGGGCGGGCGACCGAACCAACCGTCCCGTTCGTCCGCCGGTTTTTGGTCCACGGGGGTCCAGGACCTAAGAACCCTCACTGCCACTCGCTGGAACCAGACGAGTGGCATTCCCACCACCTAGGAGACGCGCCCAGTAGGAGATCCGGCAACTTCCCTTGGGACATTAATTCCCCTGGACTGGGGTACGTACCTGCGTCAGGTCAAAGGATAGCACCCTGTGTCACTTTTTGGCTCAGTGACGAAGATGAGGACGTATGGCGTCCACCGTCGATAAGACCGTCATTGGAGACCCCAGACCTTCTTTCCACCAATCAAGTAGGGCTCTCTAAGCCTGAGCCCTGAGCCCTGACCTTACTTATCTGGTTCGCACTCGTAATTTGTTCTAGAGTTCGGAGGCTCGACTGGTACGAATTATTAAAGTAATTGAGCCCAATCAGGGATTTTACGGGTTAGTTTCGGTTACGTATATTTGAACTATTAGCTGTAGTTACGGATAAAAAAATAAAAAATAATTAAAATATTACATTTATTTGATAAAATGTAATAATTTTTAAGGAATTTTCAAAGAAAAATAAAATACGTAAACGTAAATGAGTCATGTGAATAATTAGGTTTAAAATACCATAAGAATTTATTGTAACTAAGTAATAGAAATAAAATCCATATTAAGAACGCGCACGGCTTGTGTATTTGTTTGACCGAGCAAACATAAGAACGTATCATAAGATATATATGCCGCCGCGTTGGCGCAACGGTCACAGCACTGGTTTGTGGCTGTTGCACTGGCGGTTGCGGATTCGATCCCCGCACATGACAAACATTTGTATTGGCCATACAGATGTTTGCCATCGCCTGGATCTTTGTGTAGTCTTCGTGGGTCTCCCCATTGTGCCTTGGAGAGCACATTAAGCCGTTGGTACCGTTGTTATCGTGAAGACCTGATAGCGATCGTTATTTACAGTAGGGAATATATCGGCCAAACCGCATTGGAGAAGCGTGGTGGATTAAGCTCTGATCCTTCTCCTACATTGGGAAAGCGGCCCATTCCACACCATCGCCTCAAAAAGCTAGTAAAAAGTAATAGTATGTCAAATCGCATAACAGCAGTATTGCGAGCTCGCAGAGGCAACACAAAGTATTAAATTGTGTGTAAACGGCACATCTACAGATGTGTCATTACATTAGCGAAAAAAACTGGAAAAATTGCACATTTTTATTTATTTTACATATTTTTAAACGCTGTAAAATTACACATTTTTATTTATTTTAAATTTTTTTTTGTAAATGCTGTAATGCGCAAAGCTTGAATTATATTTTTACATTAAAATATTCCTCAATTTAGTCTTTATTTTATAAAGCTAGGTCAGGTACCTAATTTTGAAGATATTGAAGATTTTCTAACCGACTCTTTTTCTTTGCGGTCCAGTTTATTTTTAATGTCTGACTCACCCATTTCAAAGATCTATACAAATAAATAAAATTGGACTGTTTGTTTTTAGTATTAAAATAACCGCTTTTTACTTAATGCATATGAATGTAATCCATCTAGCTAGGATTCATTTTTATAAAATTTTGTTTTATCCTTGTTTTTAGGGAGTGAAAAAATAGCTACAATATCGTTAGAATACGAAGGTAAATTTCGCAACTGTCAATAAAGTTGTAATAGCTCGGTTGGCTCGCCAGTTTGGATTCATGCCCCAGCGTAGTACCGAGGACGCCCTCGGTGATTTTTTTGAAGTCGGTTAAAAAATACTTTATCAAAACCGGCAGCGAATCATTTTAACTCTCTCTTCTACTACTAATCCTTCACGATATTAAAAATACCGAGCTGAGCTCGGTCACCCAGGTACTTGTATTTTTATTACCAGAATCCTTACCAATATTATAAATGCGAAAGTAGCTCTGTCTGTCCGTCTGTCACGCTTTCACGCCAAAACTACTGAACCGATTTAAATAAAATTTGATACACAGATAGCCTACAGCCTGAGAAAGGATAAAAATTACTTTTTAATGCGAAAATGGGATGTAAGAGGTTGAAAGGTGGGGATGAAAAGTAGTATGGAAGTATCATCATTTTTAAAGCTAGAAGCCTGAAACTTATTTAATAGGTTGTTGATTCGATATAAATAAATATGTTATTCAAAGTTTGTAAAAGTTTTACCCTCAAGGGTGTAAAATAAAAATAGGGAATAGAGGATGAAAGTTTGTATGGAAAAATATGTAAGGTTTATGTAAATGTTTTATAAGTTTGCGATAAGAGACTAAATATTTTAGCTATTCTGATATCTAAAATAAACCAAAAGATATAGCCAAAAAATGGTGTCTAAAGTCACTATTCCATGCGGACGAAGTCGCGTGCACAGCTCGTTAATAGGTTTAAGGAGTTCATTTGTCATAAAAACAAAACGTTCACTTATGATGAGATACAATCAATATACTATAGTAGGATGTAATAATTTTTACCTCTGGTACCCTTAATCGAAACGTCTATAATTTTTACATTGTATATACTGGCGTGTTCTTTTAATTTTGATTAAAAAATATTCATGCTGGCCGAAGCTTTAACATGATTTGGTAAATTATTATAGCTGCACTCCCTCAAACAATATTGTTTTCTTACCATACTTTGTACGTACCCTAGTCAGAATTAGTTTATCCTCTTTTTTTTCTTAAATTGTGTTTAGTTATTATTTTTTCAATTTTGATGTTGAAGTGTATTGAATTGTTGATAATGTTCTCGATCGGTATGCAGGTGATATTTAACAATTTTGTTTCTTGATACAATTTATTGATTGATGGGATAGCGAAATAGCACTTTGATAACTTTACTTTGAATTCTTTGTAACGGCATTAAATTTGTCTTAGCTTCACATCCCCACAGTTCTATTAAGTATTAAATGCTAGATTTAACTAAGGTGTTATAAATTGTCATTCGTACTTTATTTGGAATGTAGTTTGATACCTTTTTCAATGCACCCAGTATAGGTAGTCGCTTGGTTCTAACGCGTTCTACGTGTCCTTTCCAAGTCAATTGTATCATCTATTCATAAACTCAGATATTTTTCTTTTGTTGAGCATTGCAATAAATAAATAAACGGCTCACACTCAACGTGTTTCAAGTGGGAGCCCACTAGGATTAGCTTCTGTGTCGAGCTTACCGTTGATTTATTTGTATAGACCATGCAGATCAACCACCACTGCAGGCGCCAGCTCGAAACACCAGACACGGAAAACAAAATCATTTATTGCTCTCTTCACATCCACACAAACAAAATATTTTGAAATATTGTTCAGATTTAAAAACACGCATAAAAGATTTAGTTTTCGTACTACATTTTTGAGTAATTAGTAAGTACAATTTCAGTTCAAGGCACATTTTGAGTCTTTTTATAATTTTAAAAAAAGATACACTGTATCTTTCAAATTGTATCGTTTAACACAAAATGTGGCGCAATAATTACTTATATAAAAGAAAAATTGCTAAATAACTGAGGAAGCCAACAAGTTTGTTTGTACACATAAGAAGGGCGACAGCGTATAATTTTAGGCAAATTATACCCGTGGCGTTTGGCACACCCCGCACGCCGCATACCGCACGGCCGAACCTGCGACGTCGCGCGTGAGCTGTGCTCCAGATTAGGCTAATTTCGCGTATTTCTTTTACTTCACGTCGTTCTGCCTTTTTCGCACTAATTGAATACAGTGCTAGGAATCGTACTAAACTTCGTTTCATTGGAACGCAATCACTGGCGCCCCACTCGTATAACTTACTACTATTGTATAGTAGAATAGAAATAATTTGATATAGTATAGTACAGTATTTAATATAAAGAAATATAGGATTAAAAATTACACAGGTAATTATATTGGGAATGCATTGCACCAGCCCTCTTTAGGATGAGCCGCCTCTGACGGCTGATACGAACGTTTGAACTGGGCGGGGATTGCGCCCGCAACCGCAACTGCCTTAAACCAGTATTGTGACCGTTGCGCCCACGCGTTTTCTAATACAAGTCAATAACTAAAATATTAAATTTTAATTGATAAAAATAAACTTTCAAAAATAATATAAGGTTAAATGGTTATTAAAGGTTAATTTGCATGATAATTTAACTTCCTTGGTTCAGTTATAGGAATTTTATAAATCTTTATGCCTACCAATCAAATATTTTATGAAAGCAGTATTTTAAAGTCTTTAAAAACCCTTAAAATATTCTCGTATTTAATGGGTACATTTGATTAATATGATCGGTAGGAAAGACTCCAATGCGTTCTGTGAATCCTAATGCTTCTCGATATACCGCTATACAAATTTAAATTCTAACTTTGCTTCGGGCTGTCAGTGAAAATGTTGAAGTCCTCGCCGTCGGTTCACCAATTAGATTTAGCTTCAAAATGAACGTTTTAATCCGCTTAAAGCTTTACACGTTTTCGTTAAACGGTTCGAGAGTTTATTTTGCCCCCTTTGAGACTAATGTGAGTGACTCAAGAAACCAGTTGGAATGATTTGGTTCGCGTTTATTGTTTGCACAGGTTTGTGAATTTAAGTCTAATTATATTATAATAAAATTATACCAAAACAAAAGAAAAGAAGATTTCTGAAAAAAAAAATCTTAATTTTTTCAGTCGGTTTTAATAAATTAAACATCTATAAGCTCTACATTTATGAAAGAAATTCAAATATTGCACCAGTTTTTCATTTTTGCTTTCTGATAATCCTTGGTATAGGTAAATCAAAGTGTTTTTTTATTGTTTTACGAGCATAAGAGTTTTTGCTACGTATACCTACTCATAGTAATACCTATTCGTATAATACGAGTACATGTATAAAAATAAACTGTGACTTCTCGTGAATTGAATCTTTTCATCAAACGTAGTTTTTTTTTTTTCAAGCATGTCTATCCTTTTAAAATTGTGTATAAAAAAAGTTCCAGATTATCTTACAATTTTTTTATAGTGTTGTGGATAAAGCACGTGGGTTGTAAGCTTTTTTTTTTTTTTTTTTTTTTTTTTTTTTTATTTATTTATTGGAACCACAAACAAGTTTACAATAGACATTAACATTAAATGTAAGTATTACAATTTAAGTTATTGCAAACTCAACACTGATGGTCACATTGAACATAATCAAATTGCAAATGGTGAACCTGTCTTACAATTCATTGTTTCTATAATTGAATTTGATAAGTCTTAATCAAAATATATAATACATATGTACTCACATATAGATATAGACTATAAAATATATATACATATACATAATATATATATATACACCCACATACCTAAACATATACAAATACACTAATATAGTAGTTTTAAATATTCTTTTATATACATACATATTTTCTTCAACATAGGTATATTATGCGTGTAAGTGACTTGTGCGTTAAGGTTGTCCATTCAGAATATTAATAATCTGGCTCGTATATGCATCATTACAATTGGCAAAAATGTCTAATGTATAAAATTTACTATTATATGTATCAAACATTCGATTTAACGGGGAACGGATACCTGCATTCGTACGAGATCGCTTCACTGCAAAAAATTGGTAACGGCGGGATGGTCGCAAATGAGCGCGAGAAGGCACAGAATATCTAATTTTGCTTACAATGTCCATGCAATCATACTTATTATTACAAAGATCGTAAAGCAACATAGCTTCTAGTTGCAGTCGTCTAGATTTCAAGTCGAGCAGTTTGAAGTTCCTTAAAAGCGACTCATAAGGTATACGTTTACGACAATATTTGTAGCGAAATATATTAGGTATACATACTTTTAAGCGTTTTTATATTACAAAAACAAGTACGGACGTAAAATAAAAGTTTACTCATTAAATAGTAATTTAACTTTAACGTCATAAGTTTTTTAAGCGTGTTCACAACCGTTTGGTTTTCAGAATGTAGCCCACATTATGCCTGAGTTTTAGGTAAGATCAGCCCGTAGTAGTAAATCTATTTTTAACCGACTTCCAAAAAAGGAAGAGGTTCTCAATTCGACTGTATTTTTTTTTATGTATGTTACATCAGAACTTTTGACCGGGTGGACCGATTTCGACAAATTTTTTTTAATCGAAAGGTGGTGTGTGCCAATTGGTCCCATTTAAATTTATTTGAGATCTAACAACTACTTGTCGAGTTATATCTAATAATGCGTTTTTACTTGACGCTTTTTTCGTCGACCTACGTTGTATTATACCGCATAACTTTCTACTGGATGTACCGATTTTGATATTTCTTTTTTTATTGGAAAGGAGATATTTCTAGTTTGCTACCATGATAAGGAAACCAGAATCTGATGATAAGATCCCAGAGAAATCGAGGAAAACTCTTGAAAATCCGCAATAACTTTTTACTGGGTGTACCGATTTTGATAATTTTTAATTTTATCGAAAGCGGATGTTTATCATGTGGTCACATTTAAATTTTATCGAGATCTGATAACTACTTTTTGAGTAATCTTTGATAACGCGTAGTTACTTGACTATTTTTTCGTCGATCTACGTCGTATTACTCGTCGATGTAATTGAAGTCGGTTTTTTTTTCGTTTGCGAGCAAATACAATTATTTTAATGATGTACATATAAATATTACACGTATAAGGTCATATATATATTCTTTATTGCACTAAGTAAATTTTACAATAGTCATAATAATAAAGGAAGTTGGCAAGGGCGAACTTATCTCTCTTATATATATTGTATATATATATACACGACACTCAGACTCGGAACGACAATTAGTACCATAACCCAACAGAAGATGCAAAGCCATTCCTAACTGTAACCACGAACCAATCAAATTCTTATACATGAGATTGTCATGGAATGAAGTGTATGAGACATGTGTGTTCATCATTCTACAGTATCGGAGTGACGTGTTTTCAACTCCTAACCTAAACTCCAGCCCGTTAAAAGTAACGGAACATGTTCTTTTAGATCACATTATTTGTTTTTTAGATAAGGCGTTTAAAGACATAACTAATAAAGAAAATGTTATGCGGTGTGTTAATTTCGACAAAAATATTAAAGTATTCAGGATTAAAATAGAACAGTAATATATATATATATATATATATATATAAGAGTTAAAAATGTTAGAAAAATACAAAGGAACGTTTTTCTAAACACATAATTATGTATAAATAGTAGGTACATTGTAAAGTGACTCTATATAACTTTCACACTTTTGAAAAAAGTGAAACTACAAATGATATAAATAGGCATGTGTATCATTTTTGAATGTTAATTTAAAGATGCAAATCTTTTGTCACCATTTCCGATGTGAGAGTTAATTGTTTAAATATTTATTCAAGCTGACTTACTAGCTGCTACCTTGTTCGTAGGTACGCAAGCGAACTACACAATTATTTGTCATACATAATTGATACTATTTTGTCATTACAAAATAACGTTACTACATATTTATAGTATTACTAGCTGCTGCCCGCAACGTTGTCTGCGTGAACGCTATAAAGCACCAAAAATACCTACGATAAATTATGCCTTTTAAAATGACATTAATTTACCCGTTTCTTCTTTACATTTCATATCTACAGAAAAACCTCATAGATGACGCTGCTTTAAAATTGTCTTGTCTACTAATATTCATTTAATTATGTTTATCGGCTTAGTTACTTATATTGCGTGATTTTTATAGTGTGAAGCTAGCTTATATAGCATGGTTATTAACATAATAACAACAACATTCAAATATGCGAGTTTATCCCGGACATACATACAGACAAACAGACATCATCATCATCATCATTACAGCCTATACAGTCCACTGCTGGACATAGGCCTCCACAAGTTTACGCCAAAAATAACGTGAACTCATGTGTTTTGCCCATAGTCACCACGCTGGGCAGGCGGGTTGGTAACCGCAGTACTGGCTTTGCCGCACCGAAGACGCTGCTGCCCCTCTTCGGCCTGTGTATTTCAAAGCCAGCAGTTGGATGGTTATCCCGCCATCGGTCGGCTTTTTAAGTTCCAAGGTGGTTGTGGAACCTTGTTATCCCTTAGTCGCCTCTTACGACACCCACGGGAAGAGAGGGGGTGGCTAAATTCTTTAGTGCCGTAGCCACACAGCACAACCAGACAAATAGACAAAAATTCTAAAAACTATATTTTTGGCTTCGGTATCGATTGTAGATCACACCCCAAGTATTCTTTTATACTACACTTGACTTTCCTACCATTTTATTATATGTATAGATTATAAAGATGAGAAGTTTGTTTGTTTGTTTGTTTAAACGCGCTAATCTCAGATAGTGCTGGTTCGAATTGGTTCGGTAAATGGGCTATCCAACACATAATTGTGTTTGCTTGCAAACAAAAAACCGACTTTACTACGACTTTTTTACTACTAGGTTTCCCTCGAATTCTCTGCGATTCCATCATTAAGTCCTGCTTTCCTTATCATGGTATCACACTTGGGATAATTCTCTTTTCCAACAAAAAGAGAATTATAAAAATGGGTTCATAAGCAACAAAGTTATCCCCGATTATTTAATAAATAAATAAATAAATAAACATTTATATATATATCCTCCTCCTTTTTGAAGTCGGTTAAGAAAATAATTTTTGTGAGGGGCTATTTTTTCCTTAAATTCACGTAAGTATTATATATTTTTAATTATATGATTCAAAATCAAAAACAGCTTCATTCAAATAGACTCCAAGAGCACTTTCGAATCGTCATTTTACAAATTAAAACTTTAAAAATAAATTATTATATTTGTAGAAGTAAAGCTACCACCGATTCGGAATGTAGATTCTGCAGAGAAGAATCGGCAAGAAACTCCGCAGTTACTCTTTTGAAAAATAGATTAATTTATTTAATCGTTTTTTTTTTGGATAAATGAGAGATGATAGAGTTGATAATATATGACACATTGACTGAGGTTTATGACTAACTATTGTGTTCAGTTGGTTTAGCCTATTGTAGTCCACTGCTGGACATAGGCCTCCCCAAGTTCGCGCCAGACATCCCGGTTTTCCGCAATCCTTATCCAGCCTACACTGGCAATCTTACGTAGATCGTATGTCCAACGGGCTGGAGGATGTCCCACACTGCGTTTGTCAAGATGCGGTTTCCACTTCAAGACACGTCTGTTCCAACGGCCATTGGACCTGTGATACAGATGACCAGCCCACTGCCACCTCAACTTGCTAATCCTGAGGGCTATGTTGGTTACTTTCGTTCTTTCGCGGATAGTCTTATTCTAATCCTAATCTTTGAGAGAAACTCCAAGCATAGCCCGTCCCATTACAAGTTGAGCGACTTTAAACTTGTGGACCAATTTCTTCGTCAGTCCACGTCGCGGCTTTGTATCTTAACACAGGCAGGACTTTTGTCTTCAAGCATTGCGGAATCTTCGAAGTGAAGACTTGACGAAGCCTGCCAAATGCCGCCCAACTTATCATTCTCCTTCTCGAAGTTGTTGCGATCTAGTTGGATGGTATGGCCTAGGTCAACATAATCCCGAATAACTTCGAGGAGTGTACCATAGACCGATACCAGTCTCGGTATTACTTGGTTGTTACACACTGTTTGGCCTAGCTTATCCAACGTCTCCGCAAAGATGACGATATCATCGAAAAAAAACGAAGGTGCGAGATGTATTCGCCGTTGACGTTGCTGCCCCCCCCCCCCCTAACCTAACCTCTTAAAGACATCCACCAGCGCAGTGGTAAACAGTTTTAGCAAATTGCATCGCCCTGTCTTACACCGCGATGAAGGAAAATGGGTCACGTTCGCTGGTCTTGGATATTGACGGTCACAGCGGCTGTGGATGTGGTCTACGGGGCTGTAGTCATTTTAAAACCCAGCCTGCTCTGGTGGTTGGAATTCATCGAGTGGCGAGACGATTCGTAACGACCCTCGAAACAGCTTATAGTACGTGGATCAGAAGTGAGATCGGTCTGTAATTCTTCAAGAGAGACTTATCGCTTCTTTTGTAGAACAGTACCACCACCATGAAACTGTTATATTAGTAGGTCAAATAAGAGCATTTATTATAAATAATTCTTTATAAGAATTTACTTCAAAATATTTGAAATATTATTTGTTATGTTACAAAGTCTTTTTAACAGATTTTAAACTTGTTTCTAACTTTAAAACTGACGGACTTTCCATAAAAACTTTGAGTATCTGTTTCGCCTCCTCAAACGTAGAATTTTTGGAAATGTTTCTTAATGGCTGTCTACTCAGAAAGGTGACCAAACCCTACTTACCAAAATTCAATTGTCTTTTAACTTTTAGCCTCGGTCTCCCCTATTGATTAAATAAATAATATTTAAATATTGTCCGTTAAGTAAAAACCGCTCCGGTGTAGTGATACGTGTCGTCGTCTAGAACAAGGACGGTTTGCGGGTTCGATTCCCGCTCGAGATAGATATTTGTATTCGCACAAATATTCCTTTCCGGATTGGATGTCTATCCTTGTAGGTTTCTCCACCGTGCCTCAGAGTAAACTTTACACTGTCGCTCCCAGTTGTTATCATAAATACCTGATAGCTATCGTTACTCATAGCAGGGAATATATCCGCCAAGCTACTGTGGATCAGCGTGGTGGATTAAGTTCCAATACTTCTCCTACACGGAGAAAGAGGCCTATGCCTATCAGCGGGATCTTACAGACTGATCTGTGCTTTCGTTCGTCCGGAAGGCTTTAAAATATTTTAAGCCTCTTCAAAACAATAAGGTTCTATATGTGTAAGGGAGACCGAGGAGAGCTGAAATGCTTTTTACATAAATAGCTTTAAAAATAAACGATAGTATGTAACGTGTTGCATACTAAATGAAACCTTGTTTAATTAACTAACAAATGGGTATGATTGAAACATATATATATTGAAATTTCTTATAAAAACACAAATTTGAAGGCGTGCACAACACATTTTCTTTTAAAGCAAAATTAATAATTAATTTCAACATTTTCTTTTTTGTTTTCAATTGTTCCTTATTTGTTTTTCACTGGCATAGTTATTATAACCGACTTAACCTGTTATATATCTTGTGCACTTTTTATAAGCTTCGCTTTCAATGTCGAATATCTCTAGCGAAAATATGGTAGAAGTTACAAAGGATCTGTTGAAAAGAGAAGAAAAGTCATTATATTTGAATGAATCCTAGCTAGATTTATTTATCTCCCCCGAAAACCCCTGCATACTAAATTTCATGAAAATCAAAGAAGATTGTTCTTCGTCTAAAAAATGTTCGATATTTTAGTTACAAATAAAGTTTATCGTATCGATACGTATCTAAATTAAATAGCAATCTATGAATCAGTTAATCGCGAATTAGCTTGAAGTGTGTTCATTTATGATACCCTCGTTTCGCCAAAGCGATATAATATAATAATGTACGTATAAATTGGTTATTACAATTTGTAACACATGCCACAACAATTACGGATACGTAAAAACATATCTGCATAACACAAAAATAAAAAGTAATATAATTTATTTATCCTGAACTAATTCCTCAGACTTTGTCCTGTGTGACTTCCATACTCAAGAAGGTAAAGCTTAAATAATCTTTATGTTAACTGTAATTTTACAATTTGCGTACATTTTTTTTTAATAATGATCATAAGATCATTCATAAGGAATTTGTACAAGTATTAGAGTCCGTTCCAACACAAAAATGTCAAAATTTCTCGAGTCGTGCTCGAGTTTAATGCTTACCAACACATTTAGCTACTCGTTTTTATAGGTATAACTAGCTGAAACGCTGGACGCTTTTTTTTGTATATATAAATTATTTATTTTTTACAGTAACTGCAATAAGGTGGGATGCACCGACTCCTTACGACCCGGTGTGGCTCGCCAGCGTGCAGACCCACGCACCGGTACCATCAGCGAATGATACGAGACTGTGGGGCTGGGTCCAAGAGCAGGACGTTGAATTTCGACTATTTACGAGGTAGACATATTTATTTCATTATTTATTAATTTGTCTGACATATAAATTTAATATTTCATATACCTAAACTAAATTTAAATTAAGAAAATTTCATAAGTATACGAAGAGCACGTTTCTGATGTAGGCGTATAATTAAATATTTTTCTAATGCATTTGAAATACGTACACAAATAATAAACAATATTTTACTAACTACAACTACAAGACTAACATGACACATGCTTAAACTGTGTGAGTGTGATTTTGTAGTGACATCCAAGGTAGAAGATTTTATTATTACATCATCATCATCATCATCATTCCAGCCTATTGCAGTCCACTGCTGGACCTTCACAAGTTCGCGCCAAAAATGCGTGAACTCATGTGTGTTGCCCATAGTCACCACGCTGGGCAGGCGGGTTGGTGACCGCAGGGCTGGCTTTGTTACATTGTTGTTATTACAAATGAAAAGAAATCTTAATGATGTTATGATAAAGTACATAAATATGATTTAAATTTTAAAGCTATATTATTAACGAAAAAGTACGAAGTACCAGTAGTTAAGTAAATAATGGTTAAAAGTTCATTTATTACGTACCTATACGATTAGATAGAAGATGAGTTTCTTTCTATTTACTTATCTATTCAGTGCTTTAATTAAAGTTTTATCGTTCCTCTTTTGAACACATTGCAGACGGAACCCTTACGAGTACCAAGTTCTCAAAACTAACGATTCGTCCAATCTGCGCAACTCGAACTTCAACTTCAATAACAAGGTGAAAGTTTTAGCACACGGTTGGCTCAACCACGGAGATGGACCAATGCCGGAATCTATTAAAGAAGGTACACAGACTCTAAGATGCATTTATAATATTCTCTATTACTTATGTAATGTTTTATGTCAATTAATTATAAATGATTAATATTATTATAAGAGATATATCGGTATTGCCAGGCTATGAAACTTTTACCAAGACACAGAATTTTAATATTAAGATTTGCCAATACTACACGGCGTAGAGTACTACGTTCCTCTCTATACAATGAAGTAATATAGTGTCTTTCTTAATGGACCTGATGTGATTAACTAAAAAGATTTTAACCACTTTGAACATTTAAGGATAATTTACCATTGACCAAGAAAGTATAATACGCTATACACTAACATTTTTAGGTGCTTGTAAGTATTCTTGATATTCTGTAGACGTAATAAATATTGACTTGTTAATCCTTATTTTAAAAAATAAGTGGTGATATGCATATCTCATCATAAAGTATAATTAATTAATAAAATTAATAAACGTAGTTATTACGTATATTATTACTTCAGGAACGAAACAAAAAAATGGCGCGAACGCATGTGTTTGCCCATAGTCACCACGCTGGGCAGGCGGGTTGTTGATCGTAGGAGTGGCTTTGTCGCACCGAAGACACTGCTGCCAGCCTGTGTCGGTCGGCTTTTTAAGTTCCAAGGTAGTAGTGAAACTGTGTTATCCCTTAGTCGCCTCTTACGACACCCACGGTAAGAGAGGGGGTGGCTATATTTTTTACTGCCGTAACCACAAAGCTCATACTATTACGGTGATTGAAATATTTAATACGAAAGTAATTAGGTAAATAAGTTAGTTTAAAAATCCGACATAGTTATTTCAAGTAAATAAAAAATTTAATAATGGAATAGCTGAACGTAAATTATGATATTTCTTTTTATTTATTTATTTATACAACTAGGACGACAAACAAGCGAACGGCTTACTATAGAAGCCTATAGAAGCTTGCAACACAAAAAGCATCGCAAGCGCGTTGCCGGCCCTACCCCTAAACACCCTCAGGAGCTCTGGTCACCTTACTCACCACAGGAATACATTACTGCTTGAAAGCAGTATTATTTAGGTGTGATCTTCTGTAAGCGGAGCTATTTTCCCAATCGGGCTGCTTTAGATTTGAGCTTGGGTATTTTCTGTTGTGTTCTACTTCGGTAAAATTTTCAATTTTCATTTTTGGTTTTAATAGAAAACGAATAAGCAGATATTTCAGCAAGTCTAAGGAGTCTTTAGAAACTTTTGTTAAACGGCGAATCAAATGTTTTCGACACGAGGAATGGTAGTTTATATGGCTGCTTTTTCATATCTGAAATGACGTTAGGTAGATGTAGCATTTATATATTGTGGGTTTTTGATTAAAAATAAACAAATTCAAATATATAAATTAAATTAATGCTTTAGAAGGGTGATAACAAAATATTACACATTACATAATTATGATATTTTTTCGAGTGATTTATATTGCTTTAATGATATGCGTAGAATAGCATGGAAAACTCAATTTCATAAAGATTGTCAATAGTTAAATATTGTTTAAATTACCCAAATTTGATTTATATAGTTAATTGCTTTTAAAAATTTGAACAGACTTAGCTTATTTTTGATAACCTTATCCAGAACTATATAAAAATACTAGATTTCTATACTCGTATAGCTTAATGTGAACTCGATACACATTTTGCTCTGAAACCGGAGCTGTGTCAGGAAACTGAACTAAGCGACGGAAGGTCGCAAAGTGCTGTACTGTCGGCCGGCTTTTATATCTTTAATGTAAATTGCTTCTCGTCATTACGATCTTTTTAGAGCTTCAGTCATACTATTTACGGATCAAAAGGAGACTAATTTTACTGCATAAATTCCCGATCTTTTAAAATAATTGTTTGTGTTCTCTCTTGTGACTTTAGACATGATAATTCGTTTTTTTTTTGATGCACTCTTGGAAAAGCCTTTTTATTTCGGTAGAAAATATGTGATATCAAACATAGGCTGTGGTCACGTGTTTTATTAACATTCATTTTCAGGCCGCACGAACCTTTGTAGATTAAATTTTTTTTTGAACTTTGTGTGGGCTACTCATCTAGATAAAATAAAAATAGGATTAAAAAAATGACACAATTGTAAAATCTTACTACAAATTAGGAAATTACTACGCCACAGAATTTTAAAACTAAGACATAGTTTCATAGACTTGAACAAAATGAAAAGCATGGTTTTGATTTTTTATTTTCGTCTGTATAGTTGAGTTTGATCCACGTCTATTCGGAAATCAAGGTATTGAAATGGATAATAATAATAATAATATAATTATAACTTATTTCAGACGTATGTATATCCATATTTTTGTTAGTTACATTTTTTTCCTTAACTATGTTAGTTTCAATAATTGTGACAAAACAAATTATACTAAATCAAAATCCAATTAAATAACACTAAAATTACATAAGCTCATTTTTCACTGCATTATACCTTAGCCCGTGAGCTACCCCATAGGATTCACATATTGCCAATAGATCTCGAAGAGCTCCAATGGATGGGCTCAGCAGCACCATGTCATCCGCATAGCTGATATTATTCATACTAACTCCATAAACATGACATTCAACATTGGTGATACTGAACTCACCGATCAGCCGGTTCATGTAGAGATTGAAGAGCCGGGATGAACTCGAGCCCCCTACCGCACCCCGCACTCCAACCTGTACATGTCCGAGTACGCTCCACCCCACCTCACACAGTTTGTTTGGTATAGATAATATATTATTAGCTTGTTTTTTTTTTGTTGAACATCATAATTATGTTTATCCTACGGGCGATTTATTATTCAAACTTCAGATCGACAATCCTGTTACTGCATTGTAAAGCTAGGACGTGACTCGATACTGACGGAATTTATCTGTTACAATTTATTACAATGTTTATTTTTATTTTATTTTAAAGTGAAGCTTTTATTTTATCGCCTCAAAAATTTTCGTTTATCTATCGCATGTTATGTGACACGCACTATTATACATTTTGGTATAATAGTGCGTGTGCCATGTAGGCGGCGCCTAAACACCGACGGTCGCTGGTTAGATTCCTGCTCAGAGTAAATATTTCTGCTTATATAAATATTTATTTCTGGTCTGGTTGTCAGTCATTTTCCTGAGATTTGTCCTTTAATAATCTGAGACGTATCGTATATATTTATGCATATGGCTGCCTCCACCTCATTGAGTAGCACCAAAAATAGCTTTTCGCTACCTCGCTGGTAGGTCTGCTGGATCTCTTTGCAAGTGGCCAAGTCTCGATTAGCTTTTACTAGGGCCAGGAATTCAACCAATGCGTTTACAGCATGGTTTAGCGGGCTCGACACCGGTCTCAGAACTCGGATCAGTTTGGTTAGAATTCTAGAGTATACTGGACTTTAGAACGATCTCAAAAAGAAAATTTTAGTCTATGATATGTTAATGATAAATCTTTCTTCTTTGTATATCTTGTTTTCAGCTTATCTAAATGTTAGCGATTTAAACATAATAGTAGTGGATTGGGGGAATGCAGCCAATGTTAACTATATCCTGGCTAGTTATAATGTTGCCATGGTCGGAAGAGTCTTAACTGAGTTCCTTAATTTCTTAATCGGCGAAGGAGTGTCAATGGACGATGTACATCTTATTGGACACAGTTTAGGCGCCCATGTCGTTGGAATAGCAGGAGCCTATATCAAAAAAGGTCCAATCGACACAATTACAGGTAATTTTATTTGTACTTGTTATAATAGAAAGAATATAAAGTTTTCTTTTAGAATATTGAGCAAAAAATGAGAAATTATCTTAACCAAGCTGACCCGGTGAAATTTGTTGTACCCTTATATTTTGTTTTTGTGAATATAAAGATTTGTAAATTCCTAAACAATGAACGAAAACGTTTGTCATTTGGAAGTCATGCACGTACATACCTTTCGGTGATTCGTTCTTATTTAGAAAGATAAGTTATAGTAACATTTAAATATAAAAGGAATGAAATTGAAAATTTTTAAACACCCTAGAAAAGGCTTGAAATATAATTTTTTTCATATTCTTGTATCGATTCATACAAGCTTTTCACGTATCGTAGATAAAGAAAAATAACTTTTTTTTTGTTAATATTAAGATTCTCATCTTACATTTTCATTTTAAAAATAAAGAACCACAAGTACGTGTAGTTTGAATGAGAAAATATTCAAAAGAGTAGCTGAATCGTCATGGCCGTAGTATTTCTGTCATTACTTAGCAGTTCGTACACTTTTGTCTGACTGTTTGAAAATTAAAATGAACTGATGAATGTTGCGATATCTAGAATCGAGAAAACATTCACGAAAGTGTTTCTATAAATTTAAAGTCACTTGGACCAGCTTTTAAAGTACTCGTATATATAACTTGTAAATTTATGTTAGACCTTGTTTGTTTATCCATCAGCTAAGCTCCTCTCATATGTATATTGCCAAGTTGTTCCAAGGTACGATATAGTTATATTATTTATAATTGTTGGGGCCAGTGCCCTGTGCCGTAATGGTTAGGGAAAACTGGTACCCGATGCTGGTTGATGAAAGTGGACTGTATTTTTTCGTATCGTATATTGTAGTTTAAAATACAAAAATATATAAAACTATGGACGGCTTGGCGTCGCGGATAAAGAAAAAATAGTCTTGACGGCTCGGCGTCGCGGATGACAATTTAATTCGTCGGCGCTGCGCTCGCATCGTCGCCGGCACTCCTCGCCCCTTTGCGTCGCTCGCGTCCCACGCGATCGTCAGGCGCGCGCGTACACAAACATACTCCCCGCGTTGAAGAGTCGTCTTCAATATTTACAGTCGGCGGGGAGGGCATATATCATGTTGAAGACTCGTCTGGTTGCGACCTTCCTGGTGCGAATGTCTGCCACCCTTGCAACTCCATCTTCACTCGTAAGCACTCGAACAATTCGCCCCAGCAACCACATGACTGGTTGACAGGACTTGTTCTTTATCACAACCAATGCACCCTCCTTCAGCGTCTCTTGCGATAGCATCCACTTTGTGTTCTGCTGAAGTAAAGTAACATATTCATTAGAGAACCGATTCCAAAAGTGTTGCTTGAGTAGTTGGATTCTGTTGAATCTCGCAAGAGATGAGATTTTGGTGACAGTGATCACAGACTGCGGTGCGAATAAGAGAGATCGTCCAATAAGGAGATGAGCTGGTGTTAAAGGACAAAGATCAGACGGATTGTTGGGCAAAAGTGTAAGGGGACGTGAATTTAATATTAACTCTAATTGAATGAATAATGTGTTCATTTCTTCGTAGTCCAGAAACGTTAAACTCAAAACATAGAATAGGTTGAAAGAAATGTAAACCTTATACCTTCCTCAGTCGTGTCTGCCGGTGAGAGCCGTTTAAGAAGTACTGACAAGGCATAAAATGCACCTTGTAACAAATCTAACCTATAAATAAACCTAAAGCGAATCTAAAATAAATTAAAAGCTTCCTTCGTCAGGTCCAAAACATGCTATAAACGCAAAGTCCCTGTCCCTGTCCCAGCAAGCTAAACATACAAACTCACAAACGTAAAATTTTTTATGTTTGCTGTATTTTTTCTAGATGTACTATCATTACTGGCTGGTATGATGAATAAAGGGAAATAATACGTTGATATTTTGAAAATATTATAAATCTAGAAATTAAATTACAAAATATATCGTTTTATTAAACGAAAAAGAAAACACTGACCATCGTATAAAGAAGACACCAAGCAGGTCTGTTCTTAACCTTCGTGAAGCGATATCTGCGGGATAGTCCTTGGAAAGGATACCACACGATTTGGAATTTGAGAAACTTTTTTATATTTTGATATAAACTATATTCTAAAAATAAAAATCTGCGTAGAGTTAGAAGAAAAGAATGCCCTAAAGTCGTGGGTGATTTCTTAAGTATTTTGATTATTGATGGAATACAGAACGGCGAGGGTATCTGTATGTTATTTAAATTACCATAAGTAGAAGGAATGACGTCAGATAAAATTATGTTATTGTTGCCTCCCTTATAGTCCCTAGAATCAGACTCCATTATAAGAGAGCGTGACTGTGAACTATTAAGGGGCTGATTACTGATATCAGAAGTTTGAGTTTTAATTGGAGTCGTATTAAGTACGCCTGCAGTACCATCTAGCTCATGAAATTCATTTAAATGTTCAATAGTGATATCCGAATGCACTGAAGTGTTCATCGTATGCCCAGAACCAAGCCAGTACTGATATTCATCATTAAGATCTGGCAAGTAGGGTAATGGCACCAGTGGTCAGCCTCATAACAACTTTTTGAAGTTTGGAAAGCTGGCATTTTTACAGGAGTCGTCGGATAATGAAACGTAGTACATGATTGGATTAATTGTTTATTATAGTTTTTAAACAACATATGTCAAAAACAACCTCTCTCTTTATAAAATATATATATAAATTCAAACAAAATATGGCACTTTTTGCCAGTGGTCAGCCTCTAAAATCCAGTAATCAGCCTTGATGAACCCAGTGTTCAGCCCTTATAACTATGAATAAGCATGAGATCAAAATGAGTATTATTTATATCAAAATCAACAATATTATTTATATCTCTCTTATTTCTTATAGCTAAACAATCACAGTACTTATTTGTGTTCTTATTTTTCTAGAACTTAATCATTAAAACATCAATATTTATTTATAAAATAATCAACGACATTAGTATCTGTGCATACTTATATACTATGTAAATTTCTTTTAGGTTTAATACGCATAACACGAAAGAGAAAAGGGCCACTAGCAAATCTACTAATAGTACCTAGTAAAATCTATTTACAATCAAATAATCACAGCCATAATCTTCCTATTTTTGTATGTCTCAACTCTCTTATATATCAACGAAGATATCTATCTTGTACTCATATCTATCTAATCATCCGAACTGTTACTTGTAATTAAGATATACATTATTTCCCGGTACCCTATACACTTAGATTTTTTAACACACTTTTTTTATTTTCTTTGGATAGGGTTTCGTCAGTAGGAACTGAATCTCAAGATCTATTTTCCTTTTCCTTGTTCACTTTTTATTTACTTTACTAGTGCTCACGCTTACTTTTTTAATTCGTTTGGCTGCTATTTTTTCTGCGTGTTCTTTTTTTATTATTTCCCGTTTTAATTTTCTTTCTAAGATAGAGAAATCACTTTTCCAGTTTTGGGGCAAATCATAAAACTTGTTTCATCACCATTAAATATTCTCATAGGATCATCCAGTATATTCAGAGCATCGTGTTTTTTTAAGAACTCTGTCAAGTCTTAAAACCACTTTCTTATATATTCTTCTGTTATTACTGCTCGTCCCTTAGAAATTTCTTCAGCTGTTCGTATAGATAAGGAAGGGTATCTTCGAAAAAAGGATTTAAGCCATTTTTTTCCTGGTCTGTCATTTACGAAAGGATTAGGTCTTCCATCGGCCTTTACTATTGCTTGGACCGTATTTAATAAATTGTCAGTCTTTAAAGGAAACCCGCATTTTGTTAATTTTGGACACAAATCTACCAGTGCTTATTCTGCTTTATTAAAAATGGAATCTGGACCCATTTTTCTTGGACCTTCTGGGACACGTAGGTGGAGCCGATCTTGTAGTGTGCCTCCAAGAATTCCAAACGTTCTACTAGCCTCTCTTATCGGCATTCCGTTTCGTATGGCTTCGATGGTGGAAGAGAGCTTCTCTGGAGGATAAGTTTGTCTTGGCGACATTTTGGGCTAAAAATATCTTCTCAATTACTGAAATACAAACTACCTAAATACATTTTATAACCATTTGAGGTAAAACTAAAATGTAGTCTATCGGGGCTGAATACTGGATCAGCAACACCTAGTGGCCAGCCGCGTAAAAATAAAATGTTAAATGCGGCTGACCACTGGGTTTTTTGTGGAATATGAAAGAACATGCCTTACTAAATTTGAAAATTTTAATTTATTGGTTGTAATGACGCCTTTTCTCGCAATTTTAAAAATAATTCAAGAATCCAGTGAACAGCCCCGGGGGGCCGACCATTGGATCTTTTATAAAAAAGTAGTACCCAATGGTCAGCCCCTACAATATTTACTTAAATCAGCGATATTTTTATTCAAATTTAATATAATTCAATACATGAAGTACTACACAATGTCAAATTGCATAAAAGCCTATCACATTTAATAATAAAACATGTTTTTTCTTACCTTTTAAAAGAACACCACGCGAAGTAAAAAATATGGCGGACGTGACACTACTGCTCTTTTCAACCGCCGTCACCTGTAAGAACGGGTTTAAATCTCCCCCCTGATTCCCTGCCGCACCTATTGTGTGACATATTATTCAATGAGGAATCAAAGTTTCTATTTAGGTACACGTGATTCATTTATTCTAATTGTAGCAATATTTATGACCAATAAACGACGCAAAAGGCTGACCACTGGTTACTGGCTGGCCACTGGTGCTGTTACCCTATATGTTAGGAAGTTCAACAACCTTACGCTTGTGTGAATGTGCATTAGAGCAAACCGGAACCGAAGTGTCCCGCGAAGGAAGTGAAAGACTCTGGATCAAGGCACGACCGGCAGACACGAGAGAGTAGTACTGGCAATCGAAGGCCTCGCGTCCCTGGGCCTCGTCCTCAAGCATATCCGAACACTCGTCCAGCTCACTCTGTAAAGCATCGAAATCATCGTATAAACCTTCAATTTTATCTAAACGCAATTGAAGTTCGATCTGTGTTTGTAAATCATTAGTTAGTTTACTGGGTGTAAGCGATTTCAAAAAATTACTAAAGCTAATAAGCTTTCGCTTAATTATAGCTTGTCGTCCAATCAAATGTTTTATTTGTTTATGACTCATTGTTAACTTTGATTAAAATATTAAATATTATTCTCAGTTATTATAATTTATTAACAATGAGTTATTAATTTGCAAGAATTATTTTAAAGGTTGTTTTTATAAGCAAAAAGCAAGCAATGTTTAAAGTTTTAGCACGTAAGAAACAAATTTAACTTCAATTAATTGTAATTTTAAAAGCAATTTGTTACAGTTGAAAATCCTGATGATAAAGTAAAGCAACTAACTACTAGTATATGCGATTGCTATTGAAAATAACTAGGCGCCTAATATTGCAACTACAAGGGTACAATTTTATTTTTGAAATACCGACCTGTAAACAAAAAATTATAAATTAGCAAATTTGTTAAAAAATCAATTTTAATGCGAGCTACAACTAATGAAAATGATGATATAAGCTATTATTTAATGAATAGTAATGCTAATGATTGTAAAAAGCTGGCGAATAATTTATTTACGTAGGTAGATGCTAAATTTATAAAAGTTAAAATATAAAAATATTTACGTAAAATATTATGATTTAATCTATAGAATTTTATTGGATGAATAATCTAGTTACTGATTATGATGATCTAACGAATCTAAGACTACGAAATAATGAGACGAATAAAATTTCAAAATGGTACGAAATGAATCGAAAATGAAATGATGATTGATGAATGATAGGATGACACTAGGATATGGAACGATCTCACGTGTATCCTTGATGTATGATGATCGCAGCTTCTGTCGTATCCAAGACCTGATGTATTCCTGCTGACTAATGAATTGCTTCTTGTCCGGGAATGTCAGCTATGAGTGCAGCAATGTTCACTCCGGCGAAACAACTTGAACAGGAACAATGCAAGGCGGTGACTTTCGCTCGACCTTTAACGTAGCCGTTTCGATGTTTTATGCGGCTCGATGAACCATATGTTGGGGCCAGTGCCCTGTGCCGTAATGGTTAGGGAAAACTGGTACCCGATGCTGGTTAATGAAAGTGGACTGTATTTTTTCGTATCGTATATTGTAGTTTAAAATACAAAAATATATAAAACTATGGACGGCTTGGCGTCGCGGATAAAGAAAAAATAGTCTTGACGGCTCGGCGTCGCGGATGACAATTTAATTCGTCGGCGCTGCGCTCGCATCGTCGCCGGCACTCCTCGCCCCTTTGCGTCGCTCGCGTCCCACGCGATCGTCAGGCGCGCGCGTACACAAACAATAATATATATTAATTTCTCTTAAAAATTTAAGATTAAAGTAGTATGAAATTTTAGGGATTAGAGTCGCAATAAGATAAATTAAAAAAATTAGAATATTTATTATTAGTTTTTAAATTAATTTAGAAGTAAACTTTAAATCTATACTAATATTATAGAGTTTGTTTGTTTGTTTGAACGCGCTAATCTCAGCAACTACTGGTCCGATTTCATAAACTCTTTCACTGTTAGATAGCCCATTTATCGAGGAAGGCTAAAGGCTATCATAACGCTAAGACTAAAAGGAGTGGAGCACCAATGAAGAATGTTTCAAAATCGGGTTTTTTTTTCTTTTTGAGAGCTTCCGCTGCGTGCCTTCTGCGTCCTTAAACAGTAAAAGTTTTGCAAATATCATGTCTAACAGAATTGTTCCTATTCCACGTGGACGAAGTCGCAGGTAGAAGCTAGTATCTAAACAAAATCCGAAATGCCAAAATCCAAACAGACAAAATTTTAAACGGTTTTTTCTAAACGGTTTGTTTGTAGGTTTAGATCCTGCGTTACCATTGTTTACTTTGGGGAATAAAAATGCACGCCTGGACAAGCACGATGCACGCCACGTTGAAGTTATTCACACATGTGGGGGTTATCTCGGCTTTGCGTCGCCTTTGGGTCACATTGATTTTTATCCCAACGGAGGTACTCGACAGCCAGGATGTGGCATCGATTACAGGGGTAATTTATTGAACTGATATACTCTTAATGGCTGTAAAATATTAAACTTATCATTTTTTAATTTATGACTACATTTAATATATTTATGTTATGTTTAGCAAAAAAAGTTTGTTTCAACAATTTTCTTGTGTTAGTGAATTTCAAAGTATTTTGCTTAATTTTTTTTTACTAAGCGAGTAAAATGAGTAAAGTTTTTATATTATGATTTTATTTATTTATGTCTCTTATCAATAAAAATGCTTTTTTTACGTAATATAAAACAGGCCATAATTTCGTAATTATAGTATTTAAGTACGATTTACTTACGATTATTTTTAAGTAAAAATTCCAATGCCATTTCTAATCGTAGGATTGTAATACTTAATTCATATTTTAATCTCGAAATATAATTATTCCAATTTAACCGTAAATCATATTTCAGGCTTATGTGCTCACAACCGAGCGCATATGTTCTTTGCTGAGTCTATCATATCGGACGTGCCTTTCACCGCAGTTCGATGTAAAGATTACGATGAACTTTACTACAATGGCTCTTGTAAGGGTACGGGCGAAAAGTTGATCATGGGTGGCTTTGATATACATTATGGGTAATTTTCAGAATCTTGATTAATATAAATTATATTTTTTGAAATGCAAAAGAGGTTTTGGCATATTGTACAAGTACGAATATTTTAATATAAATATGTGATTGTGTACGCGTCTATATATCTATGACTATCTACATAAAAATCTATATTATATTGATCTTGCCTCATTCTAAAAATAGATGATTTGATGCATTTAACACACGAAGTCTCGATATTTTCGTCATTTAGTGCAAGTGACATAGCTACGACTACTGTTGTATTTTTTTCTATTTGAATTTTTTCATTTATTAATTAATTTTGAAGACGCGTTGGCACAGCGGTCATAGCACTGGCTGTTGTGCTGGCGGTCGCGGGTTCGATCCCCGCTCACGACAGACATTTGTATCCGTCATGTATGTTTGTCGTGGTCTGGGCATTGTGCTTGTATATTGTGTGTATTTCCGGACCCCGACACAGGAGAAAATTCTACTGGGGGCCGTTGAGTGTGAAGCGTTAATTAATTCTCATTTACTATTAAATTCAATAAATATTTTACAAGCCAATTTTCATCAAAATTTAATAATAAAGTTAACCAAAGCGGTGGAATACAGTAATGATGGCATATTTGAGATCAAAGTGTATTGTTTCGTTTCAGGAAAGACGGAATTTATTACCTCAAGACTAAAGCGGAGAAACCTTACGCCTTGGGAGACGTGAACCCGTGAGGTCACCTTCAACGTGATGTGGCCTTGAAACTGAAAACAATAAAAACATTTGTCTGTGTTAGTCATATTTCTGGAATATTCTGTAAATTTATTTCGTGCTCAATTAGAAATAAATTTGATATTTTTATTCAAAATTTATAAATATACATACTTAAAGATTCACATTTAGAGCGCGTTTATAGTTATTATAACTACGTTGCTCACATTAGTCTTCGCTTCGTGTTTTACTACGGAGGTTTGTTTTTAAATAGTCATAATCATCATAATTAGTCATAATTAAATTATTTTCAATAGACAAAAAATAAAGATATGAATTCTACTTTATATATACGTCTTGATAGTCCAGGACCCCGGGTCGATTTTTGTACTTGATTACTATCAAGCTAATTTTCCGTGAGTGACTTTATTTTGATGAGACGCCCAAAAATTTCTTGTACGAAAACTCTCGATTGCCCTTATTGAACTTGAAAGAAATTTGAATGAATGCGCATAATTTTAAGGTTCCTGCGATATTATTAATAGTACTCAACTAGTGGACAGTAAAATGTCACTTGTCGTTTTAGAACGCAAAAAATTAATATTTGTAATACTAGTTCATAATGTTTCATTATATTTTAATGTAAAAAACATACACTAGAACATAATATATTATGTATGAGCGTTTGATAGAGTAAATCAAAGTCGACAACTACATTTAACAGCGCGGTTAATTTTTAATTATGCATGTGTTGAGGTACCATTAGTATTATTTATTAATTCCTATTGCCAACTTCGCCTTTAAATTAATTTTTCAGCAACAATAAGGAGGGTGAAAAGTTATTCGTTAGGAGTTGTAAATGGGCCAGTCATGGCTTAATTATTTACACCACCCGGTTCGTTTTATTTAGGACTTTTATTAACTTATAATAACGAAATTTAAAATTTATTCGTGTGGGGTATATTCAATGTGAGTGTAAGAAATTATTTATTATTATAGATAATGAATTATTGTTTAAAATGGCAAAAATGGTTATATGTATAATAGTTTAAGTATGAAAAAAATGTTTATTTATTAAGTAATTTTTTTTTTATTTTTGTTTTACGAGAAAATATTTTTTATTTACAATTCAATTGAAACCCGTTTATTATTTATGATTTTGGCGACAGTTCGTAACGAACGTCTTAGCCTGAGATCGTGAAATATCTTTGAAATTCGAAACTTGTAAACAGAACCATTAAAGATTTGTTACCACAAACCGTGAAAAATATGTATCAGTAACTTTTGAGACGACTGCCAAGCGTTTTCGCCTGGAAACGTTTAGAATTTGTATTCCCTCTCGCAGTGTTCGGGCACCGATAGAATAATAACCAAGGGCCAAGAAATAATGTAGAATAAACCGCCGCAGTGGAACGTGCATGAGCTTCAACCGATGTTTTCAATGCACCTTTCTACTTCCCTATATTACGTGTTTTCTTTATTTTTCAACAAACTACGATGTGCGATTTAATGTTTGCTTGCTCGCCACAAGCTCCTGATAATGGAATAACATCTTTGTGTTTACCATTTTACTTGCTTTTTGCGCAAAATATTACAAGTAGTATAAATAAGATTTTATAAAGTTTGCAAATGGATAAAAAAATATTTGATGATTAGGTTCCGCTAATGTTACAAAATCTGAACAAATGTTTTAAAATTAAACGATTAAAGTAATAATAATGTATTCTTTTTTATATACCAAAATTACAACAACCAGAAAAAGTACAAAAGGTGGCCTTATCGTATAAAGCAATTTCTTCCAGACAACTTTTGAATCAAAACTGAAAAACTTAGTAAGTGTATTGAAACAAAAATAGATTGGTATAAAAAAATATAAAATATTAATTAATACAAGACAATACTTCAATCAAACCATAACTTTGCATATAAAAAAAGTATTCTATACGTGTAATATAATATACTTTAGCATAGTACACATTTTTCATTAAAAGACTTAATCTATATATATATAAAAGCGAAAGGTCACTCATCACGAAATCTCCAAAACTATAACACCTACAAACTTAAAATTTGGCAGGTTAGGCTCCTTATAGGACGTAGACATCCGCTAAGAATGGATTTTACGAAACTCGACACGTAAGAGGATAAAACGGGGGTCGGAAGTTTGTATGAAAGGCCTGTGTTTTTAAAGTAAGAGACGAAATTTAAAATGTATCCTCTATAGATGGTGAAAAGGAGTCCAAATAATGCATCGTAAAGAAAGGTCACTGACTCACTCATCACGAGAACTCAAAAACCGCTGGATGGTCCATCCATCCAAGATGGACAAAGATGTAATTTAGCAGGGAGGTAGATTATAGTTAGTAAACGTCCGCTAAGAACGGATTTTTTGATATTCCACTGCGAAGGGCGTTTGATTGGGGTTAATAGTTTGTATGAAACATATACAGCAGCTATAAGTTCGCCTGCTAGGTTATTTATACTGCAGCCTGAAAATAAAACTAAAATGTGGTGTATAGAGAGGTTTTATAAAAATAACTAATAAATTATACTAAATTCTGCCTTTTAAAAAATTACTCAGCGTGATAAGCATTTCAAGTGACTGAAATAAAAAAATAATTTGCTTAAATATCTTGATAGTAATGCATATCTTCATAACCACGCGAACGTAGTCGCGGGCAACAGTTAGTGTATTATAACAATAAGTCCCCAAAAGTGTATGTGATCGATTCCCTCAAAATTTACTGAACGGCTTTTCATGCGGTTTTATCAATGGAGAGAGGGCTTCAAGAGGAAGGTTTACGGCTCGACTAAGCCGATTTTGATGAGGTTTTGAGTTTCACTGGAAGTTTGCCCGGAAAACTTTGTGACTCACTGATTTAAACGCGGGCGAAGCCGCGGGCACATCTAGTAATTATATATAAATATATTGTTATATTGCGGAAAACCGGGATGTCTTGCGCGAACTCAGTGAAGCCTTTGTCCAGCAGTGGACTGACTGACTGACTTGATATAACGCTTAAATAGATAATCGATTCCGTGTTCTTCATCATCATCATCTTCACTTCAAGTTCAAGCTCCTTATGTGTGTTTGCCATAGTCACCACGGTGGGCAGGCGGATTGGTGACCGCAGGGCTGGCTTTGTCGCACCGAAGACGCTGCTGTCCGTCTTGAGCCTGTGTATTTCAAATCCAGCAGTTGGATCCCGCCACCGGTCGGCTTTTTAAGTTCCAAGGTGGTAGTGGAACTATGTTATCTCTTAGTCGCCTCTTACGACACCCACGGGAAGATAGGGGGCGGTTATCTTATACTATTAAACGAGCAATTCTTGTATATATATATATATAATCTGAATCTCGGAAACGGCTCCAACGATTTCCATAAAATTTAGTATATAGGAGGTTTCGGGGGAGATAAATCCATCTAACTAGGATTCATTTTTAGAAAATGACGTTTTATCCCTGTTTTTAGGGAGTGAAAAAATAGCTACAATATCGTTAGAATACGAAGGTAAATTTCGCAACTGTCATTAAAGTTGTAATAGCTCGGTGGGAAATCGGCCGGTCGGGATCAACCGAGGAGATCATGGTTCAAATCCCAATGTCCCTGATCAATTATTTTTTTCCTTTTTTTTTAATTGCACTCGTTATTTTAAAAAATATATTATTCATATTTTATAAATATGTAATTCGAATTTAAATATGAATTCCAAAAAACACGATTTACTAAAAATACCGAGCTAAGCTCGGTCACCCAGGTACTATATTTTATTGCCGTAACAACACAGATATTTTGTCCAAATGAAAGTCCAGTAATAAAATAAAAAAAAAAAAAATAAAACAACTACCGCAGGTTAGCTGGAAGAGACTTCTTCTAGAGTTCTCTCTACCGGCTTTCTACATAATTATAAATTATATAATGTGTATAACGCCTGACTGAGCGCAGTAGTCAATGGTCGTCGTCCGGGCTACATCTGACGCCCGTTAGCAATAGTTTTCATTCATTACTTTTGTTTCATTGCATATTGGAAAATTACTAAAATCGGAAACATCAACATTTTTTTATTGTCCGTTTAACTTAAACACGCCAATACGCCAACACGCCAACATGCCAAAACTCCAACACGCCAACACGTCAACACACCAATACGTCAATGCGCCAACACGCCAACACGCCAATGTGCCAATACGCCAACACGCCAACACGCCAACAAACCAATACGCCAAAACGCCAACACGCCAACACGCCAATACGCCAACACTCCAACACGCCAATGCGCCAATACGCCAATACGCCAATGCGCCAACACGCCAACACGCCAATGTGCCAATGCGCCAACACGCCAACATGCCAATGTGATAATACGCCAACACGCCAATACGCCAACACGCCAATACGCCAATACGCCTACACGCCAATACGCCAATGCGCCAACACGCCAACACGCCAACAGTCCAACAGTCCAACACGCCAACACGCCAACAGTCCAACACGCCAACATGCCAACACGCCAACATGCCAACACGTCAATACGCCAACACGCCAACACGCTAACACGCCAACACTCCAACACGCCAATGTGCCAATGCGCCAGCACGCCAGCACGCCAACACGCCAACACGCCAACACGCCAACACGCCAATACGCCAACACGCCAACATGCCAACACGCCAATACGCCAACACGCCAATACGCCAACACGCCAACACGCCAACACGCCAACACGCCAATGTGCCAATACGCCAACACGCCAACAGTCCTACACGCCAATATGCCAACACGCCAATACGCCAATACGCCAACACGCCAACACACCAATACGCCAATGAGCCAACACGCCAACACGCCAATGTGCCAATACGCCAACACGCCAACACGCCAACACTCCAACACGCCAATACGCCAACACTCCAACACGCCAATACGCCAATACGCCAATGCGCCAACACGCCAACACGCCAATGTGCCAATACCGCTAAGGGGGTTTAATTGGGGTTGATAGTTTGTATGAAACATATACAGCAGCTGTAAGTTCGCCTGATAGGTTATTTATACTCCAACCTGAAAATAAAACTAAAAATGTGGTGTATAGAGAGGTTTTATAAAAATAACTATTAAATTATACCAAATTGTGCCTTTTAAAAAGTTACTTAGTGTGATAAACATTTCAAGTGACTGAAATAAAAAAATAATTTGCGTTAAGCATCTTAATAGTAATGCATATCTTCATAACCACGCGAACGTAGTCGCGGGCAACAGTTAGTGTATTATAAAACAAAGTCCCCAAAAGTTTTAAAAATGTCTAACTTTGTCCACTTATCATCTTGGATAGAATTTTTTAGTTGTTAAACACTGTTACATTGTTTACCATTTGAGTACACAGCAGGTGTTAGCTTACTCAAATAATTTTCAATAGCATTCAGATTACGGGAGTATGCTAGCCACTTTAAATTTTAATTTTATGTTCTGAATAATTGTGTTTGCAGGCAAACGAAGAAAAACCGACTTCAATTATATCGACAAGTAATACAACGTAGGTAGAAGAAAAAATAGTTAAGTAGATACGCATTATCAAAGATTACTCAAAAAGTAGTTTTCAGATCTCAATAAAATTTATATGTGACCACATGACAAACATCAGCTTTCGATTAAATTAAAGATCATCAAAATCGGTACACCCAGTAAAAAGTTATGCAGTTTTTCGAGAGTTTCCCTCGATTTCTCTAGGATCCCATCATCAGATCCTGGTTTCCTTATCATGGTACCAAACTAGGGATATCTCCTTTCTAACGAAATAAGAATTATTAAAATCGGTTCATTAACGACGGAGTTAAAAAAAAACATATATACGGTCGAATTGAGTAACCTCCTCCTTTTTTTGAAAGTTGGTAAAAAATAGTCTGAAACGCGTTTTTCGTTCTATACTAACAGTCTAAAAAGATCTAGACGACCATTAAAGACCGTTATTTAGAAACTTAAAAAAATATTTTTATTAAGAATTGTAATGAAAAATGTGTAGTGCGTAAAATGCTAAGGTTTGTCACGGACTGTACATAAAAAAAACCTATGTTTTTACACTGACTTTTTAAAAGAAAATATAGCTTATGCAGGTCTTAAGTTCAAACGAAGAGCATTCAACATACAGTTTGTAATAGTTATGGAACTACTACAAAAATTGGTGAAAGCGCAGGCATTTTAAACGTTAAATTTTCTGATAATTTTAGGGTTCTCTCGTGGCTATTACCTAAAAACAAGGTTTCGATGATAGAAATAGAGGCCATTATAAAGAAATGAGGGTATTTGACCATTCCTGCGAAAATAAACAGAGAGCCATATTACGAAATTCAGAAATGTGATCAAATTTTCTAAAGCCAAAAATAAACCTGCTGCATAAGTCTTGCAGGCACTCGAGCTTATTGAGTTGGTCCTGGGTAAAATCGAGGTAGCTGATAACAGCACAATCCAATATAATTTAAGTAGCGAATGGAAGGAAATTTCGTAGCTTTTTTAAGCACACAGTAGATGTAAAGATTTTACGATTTTATAGACATTAAGGTATTGAACAAAGTTCTGACTGTTTTGTCTTAAGATACAAAAAATAAACAACTACATACATTACTGCAAGGGAGACCAAGGAAAATTGAAACACTTGTTATATTAAGACTCACTTTAAAAATAAACTATAGTATGTAACGTGTTGCATACTAAATGATAGCTTGTTTAATTCGGTAACAAATGGGTAGGACAAACATTGCTGCTATTTATTTAATACTTATAAAAAGTCGACTTGAAGGCAACCGGGTAACATTGTTTTAACTCTTCTTTTAGTGAGGTAAGTTGAAAAAGTAGCCTAGAAGCTTCAATACATATATTCCCTAGGAGGAATTTGTTACAAAAAACACATATTTGAAGATGTGTTTTTGTAAAGCATAATTAACGTAACCATTTTTTTTTGTTTCAACTGCTGCTTATTTGTCTTTTACAGACATACAGTTATTATAAACGATAACTCATATATTATGTGCACTTTTTAGCCGACGCCAAAAAAGGAGCAAGTTACTCAATTCGACCGTATATATATTTTATGTTTGTCCGGGGATAACGTAGTTCATGAACCGATTTTGGTAATTCTTTTATTGTTAGAAAGGAAATATCCCAAGTGTGGTACCATGATAAGGAAACCAGGATCTTATGATGGAATCCCAGAGAAATCGTGGGAAATCCTCGAAAATCGTAGTGAATAGTGCGTTTGTTAATTTGTTTCGTCTACTTACGTTGCATTAGGTACTTGTCGATGTAATTGAAGTCGGTTTTTTTTTTGTTTACGAGCAAACACAATTATTACTATAAGTTTCGCTTTCGGAAAATATCGAATATTTCTAGCTAAGTAATCTTTAATCTGACTGAAAAGAGTGTAATGATTCTCGCAATACTGTCCAAAGAATACTATTGCGTTTAGAAGCGGCCAGTTCTCTAGCCCTCTCTTATCCAGTTTAGTCGAGTTCGTAAGGTATGTCGTAAATTCTATGTCCATTACAAATATTATACCGTCGGTTGCTGGTATCTACTGTTTCTAAGATATAGTTAGTCAAATCGCCATTCAAATTTATTTCAAAACCTTACAATGTTATGTACATATTTATTTCTAAGGGACAACTTAAGTGATACTTATTTACAGATCATTGTGGTACAAATCATGATTGCGTGGATTGTGTGACATAGAAATTTATGCAGACAGTAGATATTTTATAATTTATTTTTTTCGCTAGTAATTACGGTGTCATCTGTTTAACCATAATTTATAGATTTATTAAAATTCAAAGCAACTACTAAATTATTTCTAGATAAAATATAATTCTTAATGGATTGTTCTTGAGAGATCTCACGCTTTACAAATTAAAATAATTTAATACAATTACATACATCAATTTTTATCCACTTTTAAGGTAATTTGTATTTTATTATATATATGTAATTGTAATATATTAAAGTGTCTGAAAAAATTCGAAAGTATATAGATAGTTTTTGTAATAGTATGTATCAAAATGTATTTATAATTAGTATAAACTGAAACAGAAATTATTTTAATTTGAATTAGCTCTACTATAATATATTCAGGTCGGCTAGTTTGATTAAATAATAGCACAACATTTTTTTATCAACCTTTGTATAAGAATGATTTGCGTTATTATTAACTGAAAATAATATTACATTTTTAAAATATAAGAAAATATTCTTTAAAAAATATTCTTTATTAATATATTCTTTAATATTTACTGAAAGATACTTTTACGATCACAAGTCTAATATCATCTGCTGCATGGATATTATATTAAAAAAAAAAAAAAAAAAAAAAAAAAACTACAAACAAAAGTATTATTCCATAAGCTTTAAAAGGTAAAGGCTAGTAACTAATTAAACTTTGAAATACATACACTTTGAAAATAGGTTATAATGAACGAAGACCAAAGTAAACTCACTCCGACGATATTGCATTTAAATATACGAAAGAATTTAAGTTTCGTTTCAGTCTAATCGTTATAAAGTGTATCCGCAATTTATGGATTTAATCTGCTTATTCCGAGCGGGTGAAAACTTATTGTCTTCTTTGTTTTGGCAAACGTTCAAATACAGTTTTGAGATTATTTTTCGCCTCTGATATGATTATTTTTTTATAAATTCTTTTCCTTGAAGTGCTTGATTCAAGATTTTTTTAACATGATAGACGTGTCATCATATTTGTCATTTTACACGAACTTCACTTTAAAGGGTTACTTATATACATTGCGTTTTATTAACATAAATTTATTTCGCTGTTTATCTACTTGTTTCATCTTTTTCAGTAGTAAAATAATATTTCTTTAATTTTGTCTTGTTTTTAAGTCAGTTTCAAGTTCTTTAAGTTAGGTTTTTATTTTTAATTTGGTATCTATTACTTTTATAATATTTTAAATTATTTTGTTCTGTGGAGTCATGAGAAGTATTCTAAAATAGTTTCGATAAGTATTCGAAATTTGTTTTAGATATAAAAGTTTTTTTAAATATATTTGTAATTTTATTTTATGCACTTTATTTTAAAATGCGGAAAGAGCTTTTCATCGAAAGAGGAATCCGAATCCATTAATATGGTATAATTTGTTTAACTGAAGGCTATGTCCCTGCCATTTTAGTTGAACATAACAATTGTATATATTTTTGTAATCATCTTAATACGTCTATTAAATAGCTTTTAGCTAAGATGAAGAACCTTTTCTTCCGACATCATAACTCACTTTTACTTTTTATGTTTTCAATTACCAAAACGGAACCAACGAGCTCAACTGTCTCAAGACTTATTCATCAAGTAAGGTAAAGAAGGGCAAATTTGAACTAAAGAATGTTAAAAATACTGCCTTCTTAAAGTAAAAATAAGTCACAAATAGCGCAACTTTTCAATAGTTGGCACAAGACAAGAATTCAGTTCTAGCTACGACGCGAAAATACGGCCGGAACAACTATCTGCTGCATTAAATATATTGTTCTACTTTCAAAAACAACACAATGCATATGTGCTCAACATTTTTTTTTTGTAACAGAAAACTGACTAACTATTAAATATGATTAAAAAAAGCTTTTATTTGATTTTTAAAAACGAATAATCCATAGTTTACAAAAAATTAAATGATACTATTTTTACTTAAAGACATAAATTTTCGGTCTACATTGTTTTAATGTAGGTATATTACATTTTACACATACATTTTCCGAGTCAGTTTATGAGTCATTTTGTACAATTTAGACATAAAGGAGAAAACAAAAAATGACAATTCTGAATGCATTATCTACACGTAACTGCTTAGTGCAAGTTCCATTATAATAGATGACATTGATTAATTTTATCTGTCTATACAATTCGAACTATCGATAGTGATATTTTATGTCACTTTTATTCATATTCTGACTATGCCATTTTAATGTTACTATAGCTTTTTCAATAACAAATTAATAAGATATAAACAAACAACTTTGTAAAAGATTTTATATAGAAATCTGAATATTAGAAAAGATTGGGTTGACAATTTTTTTTAATAACAAGTTTCGTAACGGAAATGTATCTAATTTATTTGATGAGTTGTAATGAATGATCGGATGAGCTTTCAAAGTTCACAGCTATGATCAACCTCGTTGGATACTGGAATGTGAATTAACCTCGTTGGAAACTAACTTTATATTAGCCGAAGGAAGAATTCTACATAATTAAACAGGCTTACATACTGTGTACTTGGTTATTTCTATGTTAACAAACTTCTTCATCTGTTAAGCTTTTACAATTAGTTTAGGCTCCGAGTTACTAAACATCACTTTCACTTTAAACTAACACATCGCGCCGTACACGTCGGCTTTATCATGCGTTAATAATACTGCTTTATTTGTTGAGTTTTTAATTATGAAAATATTGGCGTTTAATATAATAATTTACTTCCGTCGAACAATTTAAAATAAGTAAAAACTCGTCTTGACAGACTATTGACTCGTACTCGATTCGTACCTAGTCAATAGTCTAGGAGTTCAATAGCTTATTACGAGTATGTACAAAAAGGCTAGTAAGCTTAAGTATTCTCAATGAGATGGCTACGATAGTTATCTTTAAAAAAGTAGACCATATTTTATTACTTTGTTTCATTTTCATCTGTGCTACGACGTATACTGAAGGTAGAACCTTTTTTTTGTAATTAAAGAGCGCGTCTAATATCATGGCAAATATTGCTGTAAGTGATGATGGCTGGTCGTAAAAGATTATACTTGGAGGTTAGGTTGGTCGTAAAATTCTGCAGAAAGTGCGTGGCGTTACAAAACAAGGACGGGAAAAATAATCTTTTCGTGATTAGAATTTTTTTTCTTCTGCTAAATATTAGGTTCAATAAAATTTAGAGTAAAAGACATATTCCATTTTTAGCGGACCTTTTTTTGTGTTTAATAGTTTATTTGGAGGGTCAAAATATTAAAAGTTAATAAGAAAAAGAAAAAAGAATCTATATTTGGTAACAATTTTGTGAGATAAAGAATATCTTAAAATAAATAAATTTATGAATTATTTTTAAATAACTTATCTACTTAAATAGAACAATTATTTAAACTAATTATAATTGTGAGATAGCTATACAATTCAAGTAACTGTTATGGTAAATCGGCATCTAGAAACATACGGATTCAAATTTTAAGGTACAGTTAAACAGCCTGATAAAATAAAAATAAAAAAATATACAGCGTCGGCATGAAATTTTTAATAGCATCGAAAAAAAAATTACAAAAGTATCTTGAATATATAAAAGACAAAGAGAAACATTAGTCTCTCTCTCTTTATTTTGTCCTTACAAAATCTTTACTGCTATCGGTATTTTCCTGTTTATTAAATATTTACTACCGATCGAAATTCGTAGCAACGGTTTCTTCTAAGCTACGCAACGAAATAACGAAGTACCAGTTTAAAAGTAAATGTCAGTTAGGTAATTTTGCATATTTATTTTAAACCTTATATTACAAAATATTATATGAATAATAAATACGTCAATTAAATTAGACTAAAAATATTTAAAAAAACTGGCCCAATGCGAATCGGACTCGCGCACGAATCGGGTTCTGTACTCAATGGTAAAAGGTAAAACTCTAGGTAAAATATTTAGACAAAATTTTTTGTCTAAATATTTTTTTATTTTAATTTTATTATTTATTATTATAGTAAATATATAATTAAATATTGTGTTAATATTTCAAGTGCCTACCTGTTACCATTTATGAATATCGAGCAGAAATGGGCAAAAAAATTTTTTGAATGGGAGCACTTAAATATTTATTTTATTTTATTTTATTTTATTTTTAGTATTTGTTATTATAGCGGCAACAGAAATACATAATTTGTGAAAATTTTAACTGTCTAGCTATCGTGGTTCTTGAGATACAGCTTGGTGACAAACAGACGGATAGGCGGACGGACGAACGAACGGAGGAACGGACAGACAGCGAAGTCTTAGTGATAGGGTCCCGTTTTCACGCTTTGGGTAGGAACCCTAAAAACGCAAAGCTCCATTATATTTTATTACAGATTTCAGTGATTACGTTTATGAGTGTGTTTTACATGCATTGTATGTATGTATACCTTACAAATTTGTTAGGGCTGTAGATAGGTATTTTATGTGGTTTGTTCCAAATAATAGATTTTTAAAAAACTGCACATAATTAATTATTATGAATATATTTAATATTAGTTGAATATTTTTATCTCAAATAGTTAAGGCTATGTATTTTTGTCAGTCACGACAAATTCGTTTGAAAACGTATAACAGTAGAACTGTCAAAGTAAATAAAATCCCACCAAAAACATTTTCATGTAAAATGTTGCCAAGACGAGATCATATGGCTCGCACTGTCAAAAAGTTATCAGATCTCATGTAGAGCCAAGCTTCTAACTCTACACGCCCTAACTCTATAAGCCCTAACTTCACAAATTCTACACCTTAGTCAAAATATGTGGCTTGGCCGTTTCGCTACCGTCACGTGGGCGTAAGGTGAAAATTTTTTTCACCGTTTTTTACTTTTCTGTCATACAATAGTTCTATTAAAGAAAAAATAAAAAGAAGAAGAATAATTGATATACATATAATACAAATAAAAATAAAAAGAGAAAATATATTTATATAAATGAGACAGGGAAATCGTCATCTACAACATCGGCAGCCGGTAGTAACGAAACGGCCAAGCCACATATTTTGACTAAGGTGTAGAGTTTGTGAAGTTAGGGCTTATAGAGTTAGGGCGTGTAGAGTTAGAAGCTTGGCTCTACATGAGATCTGATAACTTTTTGACAGTGCGAGCCATATGATCTCGTCTTGGCAACATTTTACATGAAAATGTTTTTGGTGGGATTTCACTTCTTTTTGTTAGTTGCTTATGCCAATATTAAAGCTGCATTTTACCTCCGACACATTTTATACCATAAATGTCATCCAATCTTCACCATATTCGGTTTAAGCACGCTGTTTTTGATTTTATGTTGAACTGATATGCAAACGGTGATCTCCGCCAAAACTTAAATACTAAAATTACACATTGTAAATTTTCGACCTAAACTAATAACCGATTTTTATTTTTTATGTATTTTATTATTATTATTTATAACGAGGAGTAACTAGGAGTCCCTATATCAATTTTCAGACCTCTAGCATCAAAATTTGCGGAAGTCTCATACAAACTTCCATCCCCTAGTTTAAGGGGTTGGGGGGTAAAAGTTCCAAGTTTTAGAATTTTTTTCTTGTTTGTGTACTAATACTAGCTTACATACCAAATTTCAGCTTTCTGGGACTTCAGGAAGTACTCTAAGAATTTTGATGATCATCAGTGAGTGACGAAATCGGGGTTTTTTAGATATCAATAAAATCTAAAGTATAAGAGCTATGCAATTGAAACTTTATATGTTTAATAAATTCACTATTGACACCATATCCCCAGAATTTTGTTTATCTGGTATAATCCAAACCCAAGTTATGATGGTTCAAAAAAACGACGAAGCACTTCGAGAAAAGATAGGTAGTGCTTTTCGTTTTTTTTTTTTTTTGGTTCGTCTTGGCGGGGGCACTACCGTGCCCCCAGATGATAAAAAATAAACGAATACCCATGAAATAAAATTGTTTCCTTACTTTTAGTTAAAAATTTAATATATAAAATTCTCGTGTCGCGATATTTGTTACCAAGCTCCTCCGAAACGGCTGGACCGATTTTAATGAATTTTTGTGTGCACATCGAGAAGGTCTTAGAATCGGTCAACGTCTATTTTTCATACCCTTAAATAATGAGGGTGACTCACCCCTAAATATATTTTTTAACAAAACTATTTATTTTTATTTATTTATGATTTGGTATTAAAAATACATACATCCTAAATTATCACCCTTATACCACCAACCCCTATTTTTAATAGCATTTGAATGCAAAACAACGTTTGCTAGTTACAATTAAACATAGTTGTTTGTTAGTCATAACATAAATTTGCCAAAATTCAATTGTAAAATATATTTCTTGCCATCAAGCTAATTACCGAGTACTTGCATATATTTTTCTTACTAAATTTTCTCATAACGTGTCGCTACCGAGATATTCTCACTGAAGCGTACTTCCCTACCCTAGTCAAAGGAAATGCAATTTAAACTATATGCAAACGTGGAAAACATTCGTTTTTCATAAACAATGTTCATTATGTTTTACGTTTTCTAGGCTCCTATTATTTTGTACGTCAAAGCATTATAGTAAGTACTCTTGTGGCATTCCTTTGTTTCTAAAATAACAATTCGAATAATATATTCGAAGCTAAATTTGAATTTTGCAAATTTAAAGAATTTATTATAATTATACAATAGTGAAAAAAGTCGTCAAAAACGTCTTGTTGTTATAAGAAACACTTTATTTCTTTGAACTTAATCGAAATTTAAAACAACAATTTAATACAGTGTGATTTTTAATTATTAACGGGGTCTGACAGAGAAATGGTAATTATAAATTAATAAAATAAAAATAAATTTATTTCAAATAAAAAATTGGTACAAAGCATCTTATTACAAAGGTCTTAATCGGTAATTACATAAATATGTATTAGTATTATATACAATTGTATGAAAGGTTATTTGACTTCTTATCCTATTTGCGTTAAGACAGTAAAACTACTTTAAATAAATGTGAATAGCAATATATATATATATATATATATTTTTTTTACACCTCCGACATGGGAATCGGAGTCCTTACTTAAGCTACTCGTCCATACCAGTTCTCGCATTTATTCTTCTCGCACTTTCATCCTGCATACTAATTTTCTTTCTTTCATTCTTCCACATTCACACACTGGGTGGGTTCCCAGCTACGCTAGTCCTAATTTCTAATTTTGTTTCTTATTTTTTTTTTGGCACGGGAAAATGATTGGGGTTTGAGCATAATATTTTTATTTACACTTTTTATCTTATTTTTATCTTTTATATACATAACTTGCATTTACAATAATTCTTGTTTCTATTTTATAACGTAAGATTCACAGCTACTTCGCTAATTCGTAACTTCAACCTATGCAGGCACTTATTCAAGCTAACCTTTCAATTATGAATATACTTGTTAATATCTTACAATTTATAACTATCTTCATGCAAAATTCTAACTATTTTTACATTAAAGATATCTTGCCTTATTACTGTTCCTACTTATATACATTAATTACTTATGTTACTCTAAATATACCACTATATTAAGTTAACATAATTTCTTAGTGTCTATTTCTATTATTTACATCTATGACTATTTTACTGCAATACTGCAGGAACAGTGGTCTGACTTTTCCGTTTTTAACAATTTAACTTAGCGTTTCTTTTTTCAGTGCTACGCCAGTTTGGCATTGGAAACGCAGCCTCTCATAGGCAAAAGTTGGGCACTCCAGGAGGACGTGGAAGACAGATTCGGGACACCCAGGGTCGCAGACGCACGACGGACTCTCCTTACACTTGAAGCGATGCAAGTATTCGGAGAACCCGCCATGCCCCGTCAACGCCTGGGTGACGAACCTGTCCACCTTTATTTTGCTCGTGATCTTGTATGCGGCTATCGCGTCAGGGAAAAACACCTTGGTGACGCCAGCCGTTTCCCCGTCACGATACCGCCGGTTCCATTCATCAAGCGATTGCATACGAATGCTCCGCTTGATGAATGAAACCGGGCAACTGTCGTAATCGAAAGCGCGTGTAAGCTCCAGCGCAGCCTCCTTAGCCAGATGGTCGGCACGCTCAGCAATATTTGGAACAAGAAAATTTAAACAATTGATTTAAGACATTATAAACAACTAACAATAATTTCATCTATCTAATTTTTACTATGAATTTAATATGTGTGTGTGTATGTTGCGTGAGTGTTCGTGTGTGTGTGTGTGTGTGTGTGTGTGTGTGTGTGTGTGTGTGTGACTATGTTTCTACGGTTATTAGGATTAGATAAGTTATTGTTTAAAAAATTATATTACATCGTCATAATATCTATTTGAAGATAATATACCAAATTACAAAGTAGCATATATGATTAAGCAACGAGTAGAATACTAAATAGTATGTATAGAAAAAGAAACATAAACTGATCACTGTGATCTAAAGAATTTCGCTTTCAACACCATTAAAATTAATATTTGGTAGTAAAAAAAGAAAGATTCATCTATTAATATAAAAATTTAGATACAAACTCTTTTCGAAAACAATTTTAAATTTAGAAAGTTATCCAATATCAAGTTTACCCTTTTTGTTAAAAGAACAAAATTATAAGAAAAACATAAAAAACATTCCTTTCTACTTAAGTCGATTCCTCCCATACAAAACTAAAATAGTAGGAATTAAATAAAACATGATGATAGTATTAGATTACTAATAAAATTTAATAAAATATACCTCTATATATGACTCCTATTGCTGATTCCTTTGGAAAGATTTGCTATCAATAATTTGGTGAGATGTCTTGTGTTATCGAATACTTTTTCATTTTTAACCGACTTCAAAAAAGGAGGAGGTTTTTCAATTCGACCGAATATATTATATTTTTTTATGTATGTTCGCGTATAATTTTTTTAGATTATATATAAAATGTATATAGATATAAACATAAACATATTATAAGTGTACACATAAAACGTTCAGATTTTTGTAGGCCATTCTTTGAAAGTATCGGAATCTTGACGTGGATTGTATAAATTAGATGTATCTAAAAATACCCCCATTTTTTCGAAATGGCGGGTGATACCATTAGACTGGGGCTAAGAGATTCTACTAGACTAGATTGATACTGCCAACTTATCACTACACCACTTAAAAAAAATGTTTCATGATGTATATAAAGATTTTTAATAGCGTATTGTAAACTTAAAAATTGATTAATTAATTAAAAAAAATTGCATAAATTACTTTTTTATTTGAAATGAATGAAATAAACAATTAATCTGTTTTATATGTCATTTATTATCATATTTAGAGCAACCTTTTATTCTTTGAAACTTTGGTAACTAACCGAATCATATATAAATAATATATAGTATGTATTTAATAATTGGTAATTGTTAAACGTACTTTACCTTATTATAACATGTTTTTGCTTATAGGTGAAATATCTGAGATGCTCTGTAACTGTATGCCGCCTGTTTGATTACATTTTTTGCCGTAAGTTGTATTTTTTTTTATTCTTCTTCTTCTCTGAACTTAACAAATTAAGGTCAGAGAATTTAATTTTTATACTATAGCACAGGATACCAGTATGCGTTAGAATTCTGATTATCTGAAGTAGGTTAGTAGTTATTGACTGTAGAAACACACTCAGTAATAAAAAGGATAGGAGTTGAAACCATACAATAGAAATCGCAAAATCGTTGCATCTTTAGGAAAGCAAAATATATTTGGGTATAAATCCGAGATTTTAAACTAATTTTGTTTTTTATTTTTAAGGATCAGTAATGAACAAAGCGAACTTACCTTCTTTTAAAATAAGTTAATAATTTAAATATGATTTTTCTTAAAATTTGAGATGACCGACTGGTTAAGTATTTCAATCTTAGTGAAAGTCACAGCCAAAAAAATAACTCTCCCGCAAAGTAATTTTGTGTTATTGTGGTGAGTAAGGGCCCCAAGTTGTGGTGAATAAGGATGCACTGTATTAACTTTGTTTTCCACTGTAGTGGTATATATATAAAAAAAATTGTGTTTGCTCGCAAACGAAAAAAATCGATTTCAATTACATCGACAAGTGATACAACGTAAGTAGACGAAAAAAAAAATTAACAAACGCATTAGTCGTCACTACGATTTTCGAGGATTCCTGCGATTTCTCTGAGATCCCATCATCAAATTCTGCTTTCCTTATCATACCCTTGGGATATCTCCCTTCCAACAAAGAAAGAATTATCAAAATCGGTTCATAAACGACGAAGTTATCCACATATATACTCGGTCGAATTGAGTAACCTCTTCCTTTTATAAGTCGGTAAAAAAATATTCAGTTACGGAAGACGTAATCACATAGTTGATTATTACATACATTCATAAATCATAAAGTTCAATAATCGAAAATAAACATGTATTTATTCAGACAACAAGAACTGTATATCGTTTTCTTTTTGGATTGGTTAAGAATGTTCTACTGTTACTAAATAAATAAAGTCCATAATTCAGTTGTTGCATTATTTATTAGATTCAATAGAAATAAGAAAAAAACATGATCACGCTCATATTTTATAATTCTTTAACAATATAATACGTATTTCCTTTTAATTGAAAAATATCTCTTTCTGGTAGTTGTAATAAGAAGTTGAAGCTTACATCCAAGTTCGCAACTAACCACAGTTTGCTGAACGCTTGAGCGTAGTAAGCCAATAACTTTATATTACGCTTTCACTTCGGTTAAAGTAACGCGGTTTCTACACACTTCTTAGCAATCGAACCTTATATTTATATCTTATTAAGGCTGGGAACATCTTCTAAGCATTATTGCAAGTCAATAAATAAAAGAGTATGGACAACATGAGCCAGACACAAACAACTTTTGTGCAAAAACGTCTAAATGTTCAAAATATTCGTAACACTTTCTTTAAGAACTTGTTTTTTTTTAAAATATAATTAGATTAGCCAACAAGCGTACGGCTCACTTGATGGTAAGCAATTACCGTATCTTTTAGACGTTTGCAATATCAGAAGCATCACAAGCGCGACCCTATCATAATTCCCCCAGGAGCTTCTGGTCACCTCACTCACCAACAGGAACACAACACTGCTTGAAAACGGTATTATTTATCTGTGATCTTCTGTAAAGTCGAGGAACTACCCTAGTCGGGCTCTTCCATGTTTTGAGCAGGACATGTAATTTAAATAATATCGAAACAAAAAGTTCTATATACTTATGTGTTATTGCGTACACATAAAGAAATATAAAGCGTTGCTAACGAAATGAATTGCTAATGAAAATTGTTGCAAGAAATTTAATCGATTTTGAAAATTTTATTTTTATACATACAATTATATAATGAAATGAAAATAAAAATGAAAATCTGATATGTAAAATTCTCGTGTCACAATGTTCGTTAGCTTACTCCTCCGAAACGGCTGGACCGATTTTTATGAAATTTTGTGTGCATATCGGGTAGGTCTGAGAATCGGCCAGCATTTATTTTTCATACCCCTAAGTTATAAGGGATGGGGGGATTAAAGGGGTTAATACAAGATTACTAGTATTTGTTATGTCATCAGGACTACTGGAGTATGTTGGAAATCCTCGCAGGTTTTATTGCTAGTTGATAAGTCAACCTTGTATAGCTTGTTGTATGGCCTACTATTTAGGATCCTGCTTTTCGAGGCGAGTCTTCAATTTTATATAGTACTAGTTTTTAATGTAGCAGAACCGTACAAACACAAATCCGTATATGGCTTCCTATAAGCATGGAACCGAGACATTGTAGGCATGACGTGTAACAAAGGTTAAACAATGCATCATCGGGTTTACTCGCATGGTGGTAACTAGAACACGATGCACAGTACCATAACTAGTCTTCAACTTCAAATGACTAATGTCTAATATAAAGTATTTTTTGTATCTTCGCTAAACAAAATACGAAATCGGATTAGAAATTAGAGTAGCTCTAGTTGTAGTTCGTTTAAACTTTGTAATTAGGGATCAGTTACTCAAATGTCTGATCTTTCGGAATATTCCAAACGAACGCACCCATGTGGGGTTTAATCCTGCCAAATCTGTTGCCTTTAAAGTTCAAATGTAATTTAAAATGTAGGTACTTAATAGTTACTGTATTTAAATTATTTTGAAACTATTTTATTATATCGATTACATATAATTTCCGTATTATACAAAATTTCTGAAATAAGAATATTTTAAAATTATGTTGGTAAAGCCTCAGAACTATACTTTTTTAAAAATATAAGTTTTAACATCCATGGCCTCTTAAGTTCCCATGCCTTTTTCATTTACATTTTAATTTTCAAAGCGTTGAGGCGCATTATTTTCAACACTGCATGCTTCAAATTGCGAACTAAAGCTTATTTTCTCTAATTCGATGGTGAGTCCAAAACTAACCGTGAGAGATATATATAGGTACCTATATATACATATATATTTATGTAGGTTAATAATTAAGATAATTATTTACGACTGTGTTTTTTTTCATGCTACATGCTCTATGCATTATTACTATTTTATAACACACTACATGCTTTATACATTACATGTGTAAATCTACAATGTTAATTTACCGCATTTATGTTGGGCGCGTTGTACGCGTTGTTTATGAACCGATTTTGATAAAAAATGTTGGAAAGAAGATATCCCAAGTGTAGTACCATGATAAGGAAACCAGGATCTGATGATGGAATCCCAAAGAAATCGAGGGAAACCCTCGAAAATCGTAGTGACGACTAGTGCGTTTGTTAATTTTTTCGTCGACTTACGTTGTATGTGGTTGTATGTGGTGTCGATGTAATTGAAGTCGGTTTTTTCGTTTGCGAGCAAACACAATTATACAGAAAAGTCTTGTTTTCAATCTCAATACTTTCAACTGGTATTTCTATGACTATAAAATGAAAAAAAAACGAAGTAACGGCCTGTCGAGAATAAGTGAATAATGAGATTATAAAAAAAAAGAATTAGTGTTTCTAGAAGGTCTGTTATTGATGCGACACACAAGTGAGGGTAACTTCATTTGTCATGGCCGTCAGTTGTCACCTGTCTGATGGTACTGAGTTTGTCCTCATTTGATTACTGCGAGCCTTTTATTTGCTTTAATTCACGAATAAAAGAGTGGCAAAATATAGTCGTTTTCTATTGACAAATACGTCAAGTGAATTTCGAAGTGTTTAGTGCTTTGTTTCCATAAGTTTTTTTGTGTTATGGATACAATTAATTAATTAATGATTAAATTAAATAGTTTATTTTTAGTTCCTTATAATAATCTAGGCATAGCTCAGTGGACAATTTATAAATACAGCGTTGTATACTCGTAATATAAGGTCATTATTTATTAAAAATGTATGTAAGCTATTGTAAGACTCTCCATAAAGTTAAATGCACACAATATATGCAGAAATTAGTAATATTAATTTTCCCTTTATGTAATCATTTAAGCGTCATTATATCTGTTAATATCAATTGAAAGATACGTATATGACGTTGCATAACTTTTTAAATATGCTTGTTTTACAAATAATATTTATTATAGTATTAGATTGGATTCTCTTGAGCAGTTTTTGCTTGATAATTAGAAACTACTTAAGTGTACCAACGACTCGAAGATCTGTTTCTTCGTTGGCTTCAATGGCTAGACACTCCTTTGAAGTCGACTTTGTTTGTTATACAATTAATAATTAATAATAATTAATAATAAATTTAAATCTGAATATGCAAAATGTTTTGCTAGGAATCTAACAATCAATGTTTTACGTCTGTTTAACAGAAATATATTTTTACTCAAACTATGTAGGTTTATTCATGGCATTTTAACAAAGAAATCCTGAGTCTTAAAGATTAATAACAAATTGTGGGTGCCACCGTCATTATTGCATTCGAAATGTAATCGTAGTAGCGCTGTACATACGTATATTACGGGATGCTAACGTCGTTTGAAACTTGAATGTTATATCTAGGATTAAATCTTTCAGTTGTAATATAGATTACCAACAGAAGGGTTAATCTATCTACACCTAAAACAGAAAGGTTGCGTTAGATCAGCTATACTGGCACGGTTCGTTAAACAACAAAGAGTTCTCTTTCATTCGCACTTGTAACATGGACTCATGCCAAGTCTTAATGAGTTAATGTCGTTTACATGACGATTTCTATTGCTCAAAAGTTTTTTTTTTTTCATTCTGTGTGTGTGTCCAAAAAATTTAAAAGTTTCTTCTACTGAACATATATAAGACATAATTTTTGCTCGAAATAAAATAATAATAAAAAAGTGTGTGTGTGTGTGTACTTATGAACGCACGTAAGAAGTTTTACTTTATCGGCTAGTTAACTTCACGTTGCTAGCATCTTCTTCGTTGACTAGCTAACTTCCGGGGGTCAATTTTTTGTGACGGTGTGCGCGCGGTGCTTAAAAAATTACTCTCATAATTTTTCCCAAGCGCGCCAAAAGAAGTAAACCTCCAAAAATAGAACGGTTTAAATAATTAGAACGCAAGATTTTTGATTTTTATTCATTATTCACAAGGATTTAATAAATATTTATATTTCAGCAGAGTATAATTATCGAAATTATAATAGTGTCTATCGATTATAGTGAGAATGATGCGATTACGTATTCCGTGTGAACTTGTTGAATTGCCTTGTTATCATTATAATGATAAAATTGGTCAGCTTTTGTCGAATATAGCTTATATGTGTCAAATATATTAGTAAATAGTTTGAAAATAATAACTCAGTTATGTTACTATCATTACAGCCTATACAGTCCACTGCTGGACATACTTCACAAGTTTACGCCGAAAATTACGTGAATTCATGTGTTTTGCCTATAGTCACCACGCTGGGCAGGCGGGTTGGTGACCGCAGTACTGACTTTGTCGCACCGAAGACGCTGCTGCCCGTCTTCGGCCTGTGTATTTCAAAGCCAGCAGTTGGATGGTTATCCCGCCATCGGTCGGCTTCTTAAGTTCCAAGGTGGTTGTGGAACCTTGTTATCCCTTAGTCGCCTCTTACGACACCCACGGGAAGAGAGGGGGTGGCTAAATTCTTTAGTGCCGTAGCCACACAGCACTATGTTACTATAAACCCAACAAAATATATTCTGAAATATTGAAATACAGTAAAGTATAAGTACACTAACACATATGTATGAAGCATGTGCAAAAGTAATGTAAAAACAAAAACAAATGATTAGGAAATAAAATTTAGTATAACTAATTATTTATATGGCTGTAGCATAATTATCACTTCCTACTATACTGTATACGTTGTTTCTATGCTTCTGTAAGTCATAGTATTTATTGTCTTATTCTTTCATCAAAATATTTTAAAAATATCACTATCGTTTTATAACTGACAGAGTGGAGAGGTCACGAGGGAAACAAAACATGTAAAAAAAACCTTAAGTTTTAGTTAAAGTCTAACATAATTATTTCTTTTTTTTTTCTCTAGTAATCTTGACATTGATGACTTAAATTTAAGGAAATATTGAAAATCTCATACTCTTTCCCCCCATATGATTTCATCCCTATTTTAATCCTTGTAAAGTTAGAACATAGGTATAATAATATAATTTTTCACTTGGCCCGACTTCAAAACAATGATTACTGACAAAAACATTATTTTGAAGTAGCATGTAATTCTATAATCAATATTTTTCTAATCTTAAGTGATGACAGTTTTACATTTATTACTAAAATGTCATTTTGCTCTATTGGTATGTATATAAATTAACTGCAATTCTTATAAAATCCTTAGTTTTAATACACTTCAGAAGGCTATGTTTTACGTCCTCGCGTAACAAATTGCCGCACATGTCTGGAACACATATTTCATACAGTGGCGACGGGATATGGTTCTCGAGATTTAAGCGAATACAACTTACGTGCTACAGTATAAGTTCCGCTGCTAAGTGCATAGTATAACAGTACGAAGTGCAAACAGACATAACGTTATAACTCCATTTTATGTGCAAGTTTTGGCTTAGTACTAAAACGGTTATAGCTGAGTAGCAGTGCATTTAGGCATTTTCTGTGATTTCACATTTGCTTACAGTTTGATTACTTTTTATTAGTATAGTGGTTTTTGAATTTGGTAACGATTAATCAGAATACAATTGTGCTGTATAATAAGGTAGAAGGAGGATGAATGTTTACCTAAGTCTTTTTCATTTTGTTACTGGTTGATTCACTATCATATGAACAATTCAGATTGTAGCATCTCACTTAGGGATTGTGATCGCGAAAAACGGGATCCCGTACCCTTATTGACCTACGGGATCCCGTACCATTATCCCGTAAATTTAAAAATTAGTGCAAAAACTTTAGGGTAAAAAGGAAAAAAATATATATTTAAGAGCTGGAGTTGGAGAAAGAGAAGCATAGACTAGGAGTATAATAGCGACGTTTACGAAATACATCTATCTATACGAGGATATATAGCCGACATCTGCAACTGACACAGGTACTGATGTTCTGTTAAAGGAAGAGCTTTAACAAGAAAAAGAAATATTTAAAAAATATAAACTTCAATCGACAGGCCTATGAAGAATGGGTAATATTAAATGAAATAAATCAAAATTCATAATACGAAAGTTTAACTCATTTATTTAAATAAGTGAGATACATACAAGAATTCAGAGGATAAGGTAAAATTACAAAATGTATACATTTGGTGTTGAAAAATCGGCTATAATAGCGAACTGCATATCATAAAATAAAAATAAAGGCATCAAATTTCTGAAGAATATTATTATTCGTAATGTTATATATGTTACCGATTTTTTTTTAATGATAATAAACGTCATATTGCAGCGTTATAGGATACACAAAGGCATTGGAAAGTAGGTAGTAGTACTTAAACAGGCAAATAGGATTAAGGATGAAAATAAGAAAAGCGTAGTTTACATCGAGATTTCTTTTAATAATATTCAATAATATAATGTAAATTAAACAAGATTGTGTAGTATTTAAAACAAACTAACGCTAATTAGAAAAGATCACTTCTAACGTATATATACTTATAATTAAATCCATCGGTAACGTATCTACGTAAATACGAATTACGAATTCTTGAATGTTTAAGAATATTATTTATTACTGTATTAGATTATTTCATAAGCTGGCGAAGTGGACAAAGGTACGACCCTCGTCACCGTCTCAATGTATGGAGTGCGCTACAAAGATACGAGTGGATTTGAAATATCAGACGTTCTTTGTCATTAAATTTTATGTAAGTCTGTAAAGTAATTACGTCACTTTTAATACGGTAACGGTGACTAACTTATTTGTGAAGATGAATAAATTTCGGTCACTGGGCTTGTTTAAATTTCTTAACTAGTTCTATATTTACGTGAAATGTATAATTCTGTTTAATTCTATAGTTTCTACTGTTGAGTCCTGAGGTTCTAATTAAAAAGTTTTCTGGTATTTCACTAGTGTGTAGTGCTACTAATAGGCTATTATAGTTAAAGTATAAACTACAATTTCTGGTTTAGCAGGAAGTATAACTTTTGGATATGAAACCAACATTTGCGAATAAAAATGTCTGACAAATAAAGTTTTATTTGATGATGATATAAAAATTATATCAGTGATCTTTATCTGTTGAAAACCGTTATACGTTAGATAACTACTCGCAATTTATCAACAACTAAAACAAAGCAATACAGGACCTTAGTCTATAGTAGTATTCTGTCAACATTATCACATATAACATTATTATGTCACATCATATATATAACATTGTATCGTATTTACTTTCTTTTTTTTTTCAGTTACTAACGAACAAAATGCATTCATTATTGGTGATAAAATTCTAATTTAAGTCTTGCTATTAGGAAACTAATTTACATCCACTGTTATATAAACCTACTACAAGTAACGATCGCTATAAGATGTATATGATAAAAAACGGAACTGGCAGCTTAACGTGTTCTCCGAGTTACCACAGGGAGACGAGTTACTCCCAAAGACATACATCTAAACCGAAAAGAAATATTTGTACAAATACAAATATCCCCGAGCGAAAATTTAACCCGCAAACCGCCGGTGTTTAGGCGCGTACATAGCACACGGACCACTACACCAGAGAGGTTTTTTACTTGTATTGAATTTTGCTCAATAATATGAATTAACAAACCCACTAGTCGTCACTACGATTTTCGAGGGTTTCACTCGATTTCTCGGGGATTTAATCATCAGATCCTGGTTTCCTTATCATGGTACCCTTGGGATATTTCCTTTCCAACAAAAATAGAATTATCAAAATTGGTTCATAAAGATGAAGCTATCCCAGAACATACCTACATAACAAAAAAAAAAAATATATATATATATATATATATATATATATATATATATATATACGGTCGAATTGAATAACCCTTCCATTTTTAAAGTCGATTAAAAATTAAATAATTATCTTCTTTTGTATGTTAATTATAAATAGTGAAAAATTTGAGTGGAAAATTCTCGACCAGGCTACATTGTATTCGGCAACCGCCTTTTAAGCCAGAATTTTACAGCAAGCAACCCTCGTCATCGTATCGCAATGATACAGCGATCATTTTAATGTAAGATTTATACATTAAACATATGCTAACTAAAATAATAGACATTAATATACCTGTTATGCAAAGAAAATAATAGAAAATCCAACGTTTGCATTTTCTACAGGTTTCATATTATCGGTAGTTATTCAATTTTTTATTAAATCTCGTAGGTGCATTTTTAAAGGAAAATAAAATTTTCAATTTTGAATTAAATATAGCCTAGTCAGCGTGGTGACTATGGGCAACACACATAAGTTCACGCCATTTTTGGCGCGAACTTGTCGAGGCCTGTGTCCAGCAGTGGACTGCAATAGGCTGTAGTAGTTATAGCCTGGTCAGAATTTTTCAGTCAATCTTTTCACGATTATTTTTCTAATATACTAAAATAAATATAATATAAATTATTTTCATCCATTAAGCAGATGGGTGAAGTTCGTCTCTCGTTCGTATCTCCTACTATAATGATTAATTTACATAGCGAAGCGAAGCGCGGACGGCCCTAGCGGGGATTGAAAACAATTTCAATCATCATTACGTATTTCTATGGTGTAAAAACTCTGGATACATGAAAACGAACGAGGTAAGTAGGTATTGAAATCCAACAACATTAGACTGTATAAGATTTTAAATTAATATGGTTATTTTTATTGCTAAAATTATAAAAAAAAAACGGGACATTTACCATATTTCATTTTGTTGAGCTCGATATTTCGACATTAGCTACAAAAGTCTTGTTCACGAGATTCAAGGCATTCGTAGCTAATGTTAATGCTAATGATTTATGATTCGCAATGGATGCGTTATAAACTAACGATGTTCAAAACAATATGATATTATATATCTATGAAATGTCATTTTGATAATTGTCTTTTAAATTTTACCGTTCAATGATTTCATACACGTTAAGTAATTGTTGTTGTTAGGTTAAGTTTCATTTTAGTCAAATTTTAAAAAGAAGGACCTTAAGAGTTTTTACTGGCTGTAATGATTTTGACAATACTTTTTTATTTGAAAGTGATGTATGTAAATATCAGCGAGATTTGACGATTTGTCGATGTAAATTGAAGTCATTTCATAAGATGTAAAATTTGAACCACTCTTACTCCAAACTCTTAATAAAAAAACGATTATAATACAAATATGTATGTCTGCAAAAATAAAAGTAATAAAGTTCAATGATAACTATGCCAAAACTTTTATATAAGTTTTATTTATTAAATCTTTCGAATGTATTTATATACTGTTAAATATAAATTCATAGTAATAAAGACGAAGCGTCGTTAAAACTGTCAGAAGAACTATTCTATGTCAAACCCGGCGGAAGTATTTTTATCAGTCGCCCGAATGAAATCCATTCGTATATTTTGAAAGGCCGCTGAAGAATGTCTGTTTTAATAAAAGAACGTCACTTACTCATCATATCTCTCTTTCACTCATATGAACACGACTCACTAAAAATTTATGATCCCATAATAAAATTATGGTCGAGATAGTGAGTTTTTTTTTCGTTAATAATTACTCCTTTTTCCACGTTAATTTAATAAAATTGAAACATATTACTTAAATTTACTAAATTCAATAGTTGGGATTAATTATGCTTACGTAGCCTGTTTACTTAGAATGGTTATAGTTAGCTGGTCTTACCTGAACTAATAAAAATAAATGTTCTACAGCTGAATATAGCTCTCGTTTCGTATTTGCGAGAATGATAATTTTTTTTTTCATACCAGAGGCTATTTATTAATAGAATATATTTATTATTAGAATTGCTATCAAGAGTTTCTAATACCAACCGCTTGACGAGCTCACTAAAACACAGTAATATATACAAGAACAAACATCCAGAATTAATATCTGCCGAGCCTGAGTCGATTCCGTGATTGTCGTATTGTTGAAACGCTTCAAATAAACACAATACTAAGGTTTTGAGCTATAGGAAGATAAGTAGTAACCAAAATTTATCAACATTTAACAAATTAGTACTACTATAATAAAGTAAATACTAAAAGTAAATACTTAAGCAAGGTGCCGCAAGGGATGTCTGGTTCATCATCATCATCATCACACCAGCCTTTCGCAGTCCACTACTGGACATGGGCCTCCACTAGTTCAGGCCAAAAATGGCGTAAACTCACGTGTTTTGCCCATAGTCACCACGCTGGGCAGGCGGGTTGGTGACCGCAGGGCTGGCTTTGTCGTACCGAAGACGCTGCTGCCCGTCTTCGGCATATGTATTTCATAGCCAGCAGGTGGATGGTTATCCCGCCATCGGTCGGCTTTTTAAGTTCCAAGGTGGTAGTGGAACTGTGTTATCCCTTAGTCGCCTCTTACGACACCCACGGGAAGAGAGGGGGTGGCTATAATCTTTGATGCCGTAACCACACAGCATAAGGATGTCTGGTTATTAAACAACAATAGACGAAGGTAGGAAGTGTAACTTTTAACAATGTTTGATGGAAAAATGTATTTGCTTTTTTTTAACGTCTTGTTTTGCAATAAACTTTTGGACAAAAAAGGTTTGCGTGTGAATGATATATTACCTTTAACTTTTGTATTTACACCACTATCAATCAATCAATCTTTACAACTTTTTCGTTTCTAAGTAGGTATTATCGTTTTACATGACTTTTAATTTAAATTTTATGGCTCCTTGTGGTGTTTTCTTATACCACCGAGTACGTATTAAATGTAAACTTAGAGATTGAAAAGTAATTTAATACACAAAATGATCACAGTTTAGATTATTACTTGGAACTTATTATCTGGACTGTCATATATTCGTTCAACGGTTATTTTGTCTTAGTTTACTTTCAGTAATATTTAGCAAAAAAAGAATCACGCTTAAGCAGACTGCATCGAATATAATTTTCGCCATAAATGCCAACGCAACGTAAATAATCCCGCATGAGTTATGTAGTTTTATAACTAAAATTGTTTGACTTGATTTGACATGAACAACTATTTACGATCGTAAACTTGTATAGATCTGAACGAGAGACAAACTTCACCCATCTGCTTAATGGATGAAAAGTAATTTGTTTTTATTTATTACTAGCTGTACTTGTGTGGGTGTCTGGGTGTTTGTGTAGTCCTTGTGGGTCTCCCCACCGTGCCTCGGAGAGCAAGTTGAGACGTCGGTCCCGGTTGTTATCATGTACACCTGATAGCAATCATTACTCATAGTAGGGAATATATCCGCCAACCCGCATTGGAGGAGCGTGGTGGAATAAGCTCTGATCCTTCTCCTATATGGGGAAAGAGGCCTATGCCCAGTAGTGGGATATTACAGGCTGAAGCAGTACCTATGTGTAGCCTGTAGAAAATGCAAACGTTGGGTTGTCTTTTATTTTCCTGGCTTAACTATTGGAGTGACTAGTATAACCACTAACCAGGTATATTAATATATATATTTGTAGTTACATGCTCCATAAATAAATCTTACATCAAAATGAGCGTTTGTGTTTCATTGCAAATACGATGACATAAAGTAAGCAACCTTACCTAAAAGACCCCTAATATTAAATATCATAAAATTAACCCGTTTTTTATTTGCATAAAAATGTTTTTCGTTAAATATGAAACAAAAAATTTCTATTGCTATTATCTAAGAAAAGAATTTTTTATTCTTATAGCGAAACCAGCCTTGGAGAAAATTGACGATAATTGCTTGACATAAAGGAAAATTGAAGCGAACGCTAAGCAAATCACTGTCCGCTTTATGTGACCTATAAATTACCAATCTTTGACACAAATATCGTTACATCGTTATTTTATGTTGTTACGTTTTATTTCTTAAATTGTTTTCGGTTGTTTTCTTTCTTTCAGTTCATTAAAGATAGAAAAGACTGCAAAGGAAAGGGTTTTAAATTAAATATTCTTTTACACATTAACGTAACGCTCGGAAAAGATAACGTTCTTTTTTCAGTTCTACGAAAAATAGTTTTTTTGCATATTTTTTTTAAATATGAAATGGTAATCATACTTTATATAGCTTTTAATAAGAAAACCATATGAAACAACTTTATGAATGGAAGTCAAGAGTTCAAAGTAATGTCTTAATTTTTTTTTAACACTTTAGTTTTAACTAATAATGCAATAGATTTTGATCATTTTCATTTTATTGTAATAATAATCTTTCACCTTCGGTCACCAACCCGCCTGCCCAGCATGGTGACTATGGGCAAAACACATGAGTTCACGTTATTTTTGGCGTAAACTTGTGGAGGCCTATGTCCAGCAATGGACTGTATAGGCTGTAATGATGAATAATCTTTATTTTTTTTTCTTCACGTGCTAACGGTTTCGGGTTCGGTCTCCTCACATGGCAAACTTTTTAAGAGATACAGATGTTTGTTGTGGTCTGTGCGTTTGTGCTTGTATATTGTATGTTTCCGGACGACACAGGAGTAAATCCCAGTGGGGCCGTTACTTGTGAGGTGTTTATTTTTTTTAACGTCTTAGCTGGGCGCTAACTTGATGTACAAGATGGAATCTGTCTGGGTTTGGAAACCATTCTCATAAATGGTTTATTTAGTATAGTAGTTATTTGAACTATCTTAACATAAATTAAAAAGAAAAACAAACGCTGATAGCTGAAGAACTGAAGGTAAATTGAGCGTGGGTATCGGATGGCGAGGAAAGTAGGAAAGGGGAGGATGTTAACTTCTCCATTTACCGTTTACAATAACATAAAAACGCAATATCATAGCTAGTATAAATACACAGATAATAATAAAACATACAAACCCGGTCGTCTATTTATCTAAGGTAAGCAACTTAATACTTGTGTTATATGCGAAATATATGTAGAAGTTATACTTATATAAATCATACACCCAGTCTAAGGCGAAAATTAAATCCATAACCCTCAGAGCAGAAAGCAGGGCTACTACAAACTGTCTACTAACATGTCTACTGGCTAATTTTTGTTACTACAATGGTCGAGCTAGCCATTATAAGCTTTAAGACAAGACCCATAATTACACACCAATACTTGCAGTCCGGCTCAGCCACTTTTATTTATGTCTAATAATTATAATCAGATGAAGAGATTTTAATACAATTATTACTTTACATGTTAATGACCCCACGACAAGGAAAATATCTTTACTAACTATTATAATAAGGCCGTTGTCCCAGTTTTGACACGATCCATATAATAAAGAGGATTAACATTAAGTATTTAATAGCTTAAGTGCACGTAAATGTACATATTACCATAAAATGTCCATTCATAATTTACAAGCTTCTATTTTATTCAGGCTTGATATACTGAGGCACACGTTCTACATTAACTTGGTTATGGTTGCGCTAAGGCCTAATGGCAATAATTTTAGTTCTAATCGAGATGTAACATAGGTGTAGCAACAACCTATAATGATATTAATAATTTTACAATGACAATCTCATAAAACATCAATTCTCATTGGAAGTACATGTCTTGTGTACACATATTATACACGCAATACTGTATTAATTTTGTGTGCATATTGGGTAGGTCTGAGAATCAGCCAACATCTATTTTTATACGCCGAAATGAGGAGTGACCCTACCCTAAATATTTTTTTATATTTTTTTACAAAACTTTTTGTTTTATTATGATTTGGTATTGAAAAATACATGCAACCCTAAATTTTTACCCTTCCACCACCAATCGCTATTTTTTAATAACGTTTAGCGGCAAGATAACGTTTGCCGGGTCAGCTAATCATCCTAAATATAAAATTCTCGTGTCACAATGTTAGTTAATAAACTCCTCCGAAACGGCTGGACGGATTTTTATGAAATTTTGTGTGTATATCGGGTAGGTCTGAGAATCGGCCAACATCTATTTTTCATGAGGAGGGAGGGGTTAAGGGGTTAATAACAAATATGGCAAAACAGCGTTTGCGGGGTCAGCTAGTAATAATCTAGTTTTTAAACTATTTCAACTCAGTACCTACGTCCTTGAAGTCATAATGAAATTTTATATTAAAACCTTTGTATTTAATCAACTAACATAGCGTTATGTCGAAAATGATTCTTAAAATTATTGATGTAGATTGCAATATCGCTTACCTATTGTCGTTTATCTTATGTTTATCCGGATATCGCTTTCAAAAAATTTCATCCGTTTTATTATATACAAGTTTACAGCTTATATTCCGGTCATAAAACATACCCTAATAGGCGGTACGTCATCTCGCCGGTTATAACTGGCGGAAGCACGCTCCCGGCGACAGTTGAAACTCTCCCTTTAAAATTCAATTACTCAGATCTGATCTACGTGTATTTTATATGACAGTTTGACTCCCATAAAGATTTACTCTTGTGTCGGTGGCCAGTAACACACATTATATACAAGCACAAAAGGAAAAGCACAGAATATCATATGGGCAAACGTCTTTATTATCAACGCTTCATCCTTTTGTTTCATATGAGATATACATATATGTATGTAATGGCTCTTATAACGAAATAAAGTAAAATAAAGTTTTATCTAGCCTAGACTAGCCCGTTGGCGCAGTTTGTAGTGACCTTGCTTTCTGCTCCGGGGGTTGTGGGTTCGATTCCCACCCCGAGTCTGGGTGTAATTTATTTATATATGTATTATTTATATGTAAGTTTATAAAAAAAAAAATGTCTATACCAGTCGGCTGTTATCTATAACACAAGCATTAAGTTGCTTACTTTAGCAACAGATGACCGTGTGTGTATGTTGTAAATATTTATTAATTTATTTATCTTAACAGTTAATAGTTAGACTAGAAAAGTAGTAAGCAGGAAAAAATGTAAAAAGCCGCTAGTTTTACAGCATATTTAGCTACCTCTTTGTACTATAGCAAAAAACTTAAATATTTTCATGCATAAAATTACAGAGCCCCGAAAACCAATATTCTTTTTCCTAAGGGAAAAGTTTTCGGTCCGTCCTTTTTCATTATTATGAGAATGCAAAAAATCAACTTATTAACTTTACATAATACGATATCGATTCGTGGGAAACGCGAAACATCTTACTTTGATGAAATATCATAATATTTTGTACTTGTCTCGTTTGAGAGCTGAACGAGATTAAATCTTTATTATGTAAAAATACTGCAAGTTTGCCTCGTTCCTATGGAAATTGGACATAAATGTATAATCTGCTAATATTTGAAACGATTATATGTAATACACAGAATATTTGAAAAAAGATTTGTACAAAGTAACAATACGTACCAATAATTATAATTAATATCCTAAACAGCAGGATGCTACATTATATAAATTATAGAGTCATCGTTGTGGAACCAAATTGCTATTAACGTCAACTTGGGTACAGAAACAACTATAGTAAATTAGCGACATGGTCCAGTTTTGCATACGGTATATAACGAATAATCTTAGCGACAACTAGAGGAGCGGTGCTAGGATGGTTCATGGTTGTGATGGTTATGGGTTTTGACTTACAATGTACACTCTGTAAAGAAAGACGTCTTCAACCGTGATAAAAGCAATACAAGTTTAAATTTTATTTGATGTAATTACTCCGTAGTTTGTCTAGAAATTTCGACATCATGAGCATTAGTCATACCGCTATAGCTAATTCTCAAGTAAAAAAAAAAGACTAATGATAGGATAAACAAAAAATATAGCTTGTTATTTTTAGAATAATTCTAAAGACTTAATTAAGCATCTTAATTAATTTCAGGATTAATTTCCAATAAACGGTGGACACTATGTATGTACAATTTATATAATATAAATAAACTAGCTGTGTTGTTTTTCCATATATTTTATTAACCTCCCCCCCCCTTTATAACTTACGGGAGTGAAAAATAGATGTTGTTCGATTCTCAGACCTACCCGATATGCACACAAAATTTCATAAGAATCGGTCAAGCCGTTTCGGAGGAGTTTAACTACAAACACCGCGACACGAGAATTTTATATATTAGATAATTTTTTATCTATGCTATAAAATAGTTAAGAGAATCGTTCAATAGTTTCACGAGAGAGGGAAAACAAAAGCGTGCTTGCTACTTGGGGATGCAGGATTATTGTAAATTCAATTTCAGAGTTACTGACCTTATTTACGTGAGACAAATCACTCCAAGCTATTTCCTGTTGTAAACTAGTGTAATCTATGTACATATGTATTGATTTTTTCCGCTCTTAACTTTATCTTTACAGTATTCATATATCTGGTGATATTGCCACTGGTGTTAGTTACACTTACTATGTAGTACCTACGTATTTTACAAGCTGACCTGGCGAACTACGAACCGCCACATTTTTTGTGAATATATCGATATTATTATAGTTTTCTTTTATATGAACCTAATCCTAACAATTATAAACACAAGAAGTAGAATTATCCATTATATCATACAATGTATTATTTATATATATATATATATATATATATATATATATATATATATATATATATATATATATATAAATAATACATTGTATGATATAATGGATAATTCTACTTCTTGTGTTTATAATTGTTAGGATTAGGTTCATATAAAAGACAAAATACATTTCAATTCATTTCTTATATTTTTTATAGCGATTCTTTTTTTAAATGTCACATCTAATCCATTCAACAAGCGACGAGTTAAATATTCCGTGGTCCTTACACCATATACGTTATTTGTTGCAGTAGTTGTTATAAGTTTTTGTTTTGTTATTTGTCGTGTATTAATTTTATTGTGAATTTTGTGCTGTATGTCCATATAAAAAAAGTTTTCTTTTAATACGTTATATTGAAATTTATATTCTATCGGTAACATGTTGCAATGCTTAAAAAGTTTATTGTCATCATTTTTATATTGTTTTTTTTATTTTAAGAGTTACAATTTTTTTTAGGATTCTAACTTGTAAACTTTGTATAGTGTTAAGATAAGTTTTAAAGGTTTTACCATAGTTCGTGATACCGTAGCTTATGATCGAATCAGCCAAAAGCATTGTAAAGCATAGGTAGAATTTTTAATGGTATTTTCTTCTTAATTATAACTACATTAGCCAAGAAGGCTCTGAGTTTGTCACATATAGTACTTATATGAGGTCTCCAATTAAAATAACAGTCCACCATTAACCCAAGGTATGTTTTCCAATACTTGTTGTTGTTGTTGTTGTTGTACACGGGCTATTTTCCGCAACTCGACGTCTTGGTGCGCCTTTTTTGCGTGATCGGCTGGTGGGCACTATTCGTGCCAGCCAAGCTCCTTGAGGAAGCCTAGCAGACCCTTCACGTTGCCGACGACTTCCTGGAGCAACCTCGGTGTCCCAAGGTGTAGTGCCCTGTAGTTCGCCACACCAGGCCGAATATATTATCGGCCTGGCCGATATTTATATTCGATGAAACGATGAATAATATTTTCAACCAGTTCATTGTTTCTTGTCTTCTGGATTTCTATAGTAGAAATATTTATGAAATTTCAATAAAAGAGCAAAATAATGTAGTAATTCTAGAAGTATTGAACATTATTATGACCAAACGTAGTCTAACACACGAATATATTTAAAAAGGCACAGGAAGTGAAAGCATCTTGATGTTCCTTAAGAGCCATTTCACAATTTTACGCTCTGCAAGTTTAGGTAAATTTGGTCGCATCGCGCGAATCGTACGAGCCGCGTGATCTTTGTGCTAGTAAGTATAGTGTGACAACCAAAAGACCATCTTGATCATTTTCTAATGTATAATAAAAATTAATAACTATGGTATAAAATGTTTTTTAGATAATTAATTTGTTAAAAATTTCAAGTATGTTATATAACAACAGTCAATAAATTTAAAATAAAAATAAAAAATCAATTTTATGAAACAATTTTTTTTTAAATTGATTTAGTTTTTTCAGTTTACGAATGAATCTAATATTTACGAAATGAATAAAATAGCATTATATGACATCGACACCGACAAACATATTAATTAACAAATAACAAGACAAACAAATTGAAATGCCTATTTGTATTGATAGTGTGAGAAAAGAAAATTAAATTATACATTTGTTTACAGAAATTATCATTATATTATTTTACAGTCATTTTCGTAATATGTTTATTTTATTTATATTTTATTATGAAAGTATCAAATGCGTTTTATCCGCTATAACAACAGGCGCTTGGCGCGTGTGAGCGAAAGAGACGGCTGCGCAGAATTTGGCGTGGACCTTACCTCTAAGAGCGCTAGCGCTCGACTGATTTACCGGGCTTGATGCGTGGTAATATATACTATCTTTTTATTATTTAATATAAAATGTATTAAAAATAATTACATCTTTTAATTATTTTGTTTTGTATTCCTTAATGATGTAAGTTTACTTTGATGAAGATAGTTCGTTAAAATTTCTTAGTTTTCTAAGAGAAATATCGCTTTTAAAATTGTACTTATTTGGACAATATTCGTAACTTTAAATTTTTTTTATCGTTTAATAGAGATACAAATGGAATAAAAATCTATGATAGTGTGCAACAAAATTATATTCCACATATTATGATATTTTTTTAAAATGGTTTCAACGTAGAGGTTATTGAAAAGTAGGACTTCAAAGTATACATTGCGACCGTTTACCTAGGAAGGAGGCTGATCAAAAGGTTAATAATTTTATACACATAATATAAATCAACATTCTGATCCGACTATGAACTACAACAAAGGTTGCTTTATTATATTTCAAGAATATAAATTACATTATTGCATCCAACACTGAGATTAACGCCGTCTTAATATTACAATTTCGCGGATTGTTACCGATTTTTGTGAAATGGCTCTTAATCACTAATTCAATGCAACACTTGTATGTAATAACTGAGATTGATACCACTCGATAACTTAGAAACAACCCTATAGGTGCTAGGGTATAGATTTCATTTGTTTTATTTTATCAAATTGACATATTGTGTAAAGCTAATAAATAATCTTATATCATATATATAATTCTTTTGTACGTGTGTTTGTCACCTAACTTCTCCTAAGCGGCTGGAACGATTTAACTAAAATTTCGTGTGTATAGTTTAATGAGTTCATGGATAGCTTGAAAACACAGTTGGACCCGGTAGGTGACGCTGCTATCAGTAAGTAAATCAAAGTTAGCTGCTATTCTAGGCAGAACAACGTCTGCCGGATCCGCTAATTGTAAGATATTTTTTAACGATTTTATTTAACACGAACAAACAACTTTCCTAACCGACTATTTATATATTTTACGCTCATCGGGATATATTTTAGTACTAGTTAAATATAAAAGTTTTATTGGTTCAGTAATAAACTTTATTGAACGCTGTATGAGGTTGAGTGAGGTGACCTTTTGCTATATAAAAGTTTCGTAATTAAACTTATTTCAGCTTTCATTAGTCGGACTATTATTCATTTATTTAATACTTCATTGCATTTTTTTTTGGTATCGCAGGGGAACCCGTTTACGGGTGATATCCGTATGTCGGCTTCAGCACTTGGGGGTGCAGCACCGACCAAACCCCTGCGGGAGCCTTCAGCCGCTTTAATTGGAGGGTCCCGGATCAAATACTTTATTGCATATTTCAATATTACTTAACCTGGCAGGAGACGCTACCGGGTAAAATTTACCACATAGTGCATACATTTGAAAATATTTAGGGTTTCTGCTTAATTTTGTGTCGCGCTGCTTTTCAAAGCCAGCAGTTGAATGGTTATCCCGCCATCGGTCGGCTTTTTAAGTTCCAAGGTGGTAGTGAAACTGTGTTATCCCTTAGTCGCTTCTTACGACGCCCACAGGAAGAGAGGGGTCGGCTATATTCTTTACTACCGTAGCCACGCAGCGAAAGAATTGCATTCTTTTATAAATAGATTTGAATTATTATCACTGAATTATTTGGAACTGGTTCTGAACTAGCTCTGACACACTCGAGAAGAGAGATAAATGTTTCACAAGCCAATGCTTGGACCGATCGTGCCTCTTTATCGCTTGCTCTACAACTCGCTTGAACGCTCAGGCTAAGGCGGAACGTGACACTTTTTCATGCGTCTAACCGTTGTTAGTCGATTTATTAGACGATAAAATTATTGATTATGTAAACAAACTTATAATATATAAAAAACATGACAATCTAAGTCGCGCTCAGCAAGAAAAATACCTGGATCTATTTTTGAAAATCTTTGCATTACGATATGCAGTGTTCTTAGAAAAAGGATCGATAAAATAAAATTTATTGCAATTTGTGTCATAAAAAGATATGTACAGAACATACCATTCCCTTTCTAAGCACTGTACTTAAAAAGTAAAGTCAAACATTATCGACAAGTCAGCTGAGGCTGCCAGGCTAACTTTTTTTGTCTATTTCAAAAGCTTCTTTTACAAAAAAATTCAAATCAATACATATTACAATTATTATCATAAGTAAGAATATATTGTATATTTTTTTCGATATTGAACTCGTTTTTATATTTTCATATGTATACAATCAAATTTATTTCTTTATAAAATATTTGCTAAAAGTACTTAATTATACGCTGTGATTGCATTAAAAAAATTAAACTTAACAAAAAAAAAAATCTTTTATGAAATATCTCTTAGAACTTATAATTTTCACTACAAATCCATTGTAAAATTTTGACCCAGTAACGACAGTCCGCGTTATATTATAGAACGCGAACTACGAACTTAACAAATTGCAAAGACACAAGAATTTATCTCCAATAATGATTTCACACAGAATATCCCATTAAGATAATCTGTATAAGGACAATATACACCATATACTTTTATACTATTTTTTTAAATAATTAAACTGTATTATTTATTTAGAATACCAACGGCAATTTTCATAACTTCTTAAATAGGTTCCGTATGGTGTAGAAACACTATTTTTTTTATTTGAAAATTTACATCCACGGGCTCAAAATGCCCATGCCTTTTGTTAAATATGCATTATAATTATATTAATACTACAGGCGCTTTGTTATACAAACTACAGATTGACAGTCCTGTGACTGCCTAGTAAAACTAGGACGTGGTCCGACGCTGACGGTTTTTTTTCTTTTCTCTTACAAATACTCTTTGATCACTCATTATTCATTCATTCATAATTTCTGAATACTTTATTCATTTTTATATCTATGTCTATAGTAGAAACGCTAAAGAAACTATCTGAATGGGTAAGTTTCTAGTGAGCTACTAATAAGATTTAATAATGTACTACTTACATAATGCAATCTCAGAACATTTGCTTGCATAGCATGTGTTTCACCAAAATTTCGGCGAACAAATTAACACAAACCGTGTGCATTGCGTCCATTACAAATTTCTGACAAACATTACGGACATACTTCGAGAATGTATGCACTAATATTTAAAAAATTAAATAGAATTTATTATAACAAATAATATCTGGGGTAGCTCCAACATCCTCCTACGGACAATAGCAGCGAGACTGGACACGGATATTGCTATTATGCACCACTAGATCAATTTCCAGATCGAAAAAGACACTATTTATTGTGATCCTTCTGTTTAAATTTCGTACTAACATAGTTTTAAAGTCTTTTTTTACTAACATCTGTGGATCTTGATGGGTTCGAAATTAATAATTTTTATTTATTTTGTAAGTATAAATAGCTTTATCATAATAGTTGATTTACAAATTACTTCTTTTTTAATAACAGTTTCAAATGTATTTATTCGTCATCATAATCAAAGAAAACCAATTCATATTATAAGCTTTACAAAATTACCATTGCATACATAGTTTATAATGAAACACTAATAATAATAATATTAATTGACTCTTTATTTAATACTCTATTTTTGTGTATTTGGAATATCATTCAACAACGCTTCAATCAAATTAATAGCAATTGTTTTTTCACAAATTAAAAAAACAATTTTAGTTTGAAAAATGTATATCATACTGTAACATTTTTATGGAATATTCGAGTAACCATTATTTCATTTAATTGAATTTTGTGCATACCATAATATTCTTTTCATTTGATTTATCAATAAAATAAAATATAATCATACGTATATTTAACAAAAATTTTATAAAAATTTAGTCTTGGATACAGGAATAATTAATTTTTAATTCTTCATTTTTGCGTGTAGTATAAAATTCACAATTTTAATTCCTAGGAAATAATTATTTTCTTCGTAATATTGTAACGTTATACGTACATTATTTGTGCTGCTAAATTAAAATATGTTTAAATTTAACATTTTAAATACGTGAAATGATTTTTCTTTAAAAAAAAAACATTAGTTTATTATAATTAAATGAAATTAAAATCTACAGTAATTTATGATACACTATTTTATCATAAATTATTTTTTTTTTCTACAAAAAAAATAATAAATTCATCATCCGGCATTTATATATTCGCGCGGGCAACATTTTATCTTTTTTTCAAAAATTCAAATGAATCTTTTGTCTCTGCTTATAAAAACGGCAGTACTGGTCGCCGCCGCGTCATTCATTTTTGGAAATTTGTCTCAAGATATAGTTAACGCACATCACACCTTTTATTACGGTCTCTATACGGTGGCTAATATATATTTAAGCATCGTAACCGTACTTTATAAAATTGTGTGATCCTTGCTTAGCGTTGTCTCGATTTAACAAATATTATAGTGTCAGTGTTTATCGCCCCCAAACTGGGTAAGTGGTATTTTTATATCGCAGGCAAGTTATGTAGTTAATGCAAGTAATCATGCCTATTGTAAAATATAACATTTGTATTCAGTAGCATAAATCTCATCTCAATTATGTTCTTAGATTTCATCTTTCTAGTCTACCCTCATTTTTAATAATTTTTTTATTATAATTGTATATTGAAATATAAGTCAACCTACTTTTAAAAAAATAATTATCTCCGCTTCTGGCTTTATGATTCCACGGCACTACTGCTACAAATTAGGTGCTTTCTTATATAACGCAGTGCCGTGGATGTTTGCAAATAGTGCTGGAACGCTTATTTTTATATTTTGATGGCGCGTTCCAGGGTTCAACGTTTGGGTCACCAAGTTCGACGTTTGGGTCACCAATTTCGACGATTGGGTCACCGATTTCGACGTTTGGCTCACCAATTACGACGTTCAAACCAATTTCGACGTTTCCACCTAACCCCGACGACGAGAGTGCACTCCGCCGGGTCTTGAACTACCCGTTCCTGCCGCCCCCGGTCGAAAGCGGAATCCTGCCACGCGACTCCCGGGAATATCACCTGCACGGCGAACCAGGAGAGTACCTGAGCCGAACTGCATTTGGAGCTTGTGTGAATTGGGTGCTCGACCCCGCCCATATACGTACAATTTTTTATTTTCTACCTCACCGGGTTAATTAATTTAATAAATTTTTTTAGTTCATGGTACCCTGGTTTTATTTACATCTCTAATAGACCAGGGGAACCGTGACAATATGACAATATGAAATATGAGATAATTTAATTCGTAAGGAACAATAAACCAAAGAAATATATTATGTAAAAAATAAACATCTTTACACAACTCAAGTACAATTATCTTGAATATTTGGAGCCGTAAATAAAACCTTGTAATAAATACATTTGCTTTGAATATTTAAACTATCATGTAAAAAGATTTATTTATTAATGAGAATTTCTTCATTAATAAAATAAGTAGCGTAATGTATTTGTATAGATGTCATAAAAAATGCACCTCGACCCTTGGAAAGAGACAATCGGCTATTTTCGACTTTGTAGCTCGTTACAGCCTAAGATATCAGACCCAGCCCCTCCTTATTTTTAACCGACTTCCAAAAAAGAAGAAAATTTGGTGTACTTTTTATATATGTCACCTCAGAAGTTTTGACTGGGTGGATCGATTTCGATGATTTGCTTTTTTAGTCGATAGATGCTGCGTGTCATGTGGTCCTAAGTGGTTATTTAAATATATTTGAGACTGAAAAGTACTTTTCGACTGATATCTAATGATGCGTATTTACTTAACTATATTTTGTCAAGCCACATGGTATTATACTGCATTACTTTTCACTGAGTGTACTGATTTTGATTATTCTTATTTTAATCAAAAGTTGATACTTGTCTTGTATCCATTTAAATTTCCATTAAAGTTCCATTTTAATTAATTCGATTTAAATTTGATCAAGACCTGACGATGAAGTTTTGAATAATTTTTGATAATGCGTATTTACTTGACTATTTTTTCGTCTACATACGTTGTGTTACTTGGATATATTCGCTAGTATGAGTAACGATCGTTATCAGGTGGACACGATAACAACCGGGACCGACTGCTTAACGTGCTCCCCGAGGCGCGCTCAGATTACGGCAAACATCTGTACGGCCATTGCAAATGTTTGTCATGTGCGGCGATTGAACACGCGCATGACAACCATTTGTATTGGCCATACCATCAGCGCAACAGCCACAAATCAGTGCTGTGACCATTGCGCCAAAGCGATATACATATGTAAATTGAATATGATTAGGTTGTTTGAAAGAAATGGCCAAACAACTACAAGGCAGTCCATTTTCCTTCGCATTCATTCTGTAAGTATCAATAAAGTAAAAAATGAATAAATAAATTAAATGTTGTCAGATGGAGTCGCCTTTTTATTACATTTTAGTAAATTTTAAATCACGTTACGGTGCGGGCGCCGTGTTTCCTCCTGGTGACATAAAACCTTTTGGAGTCTGTCTGCACCGCAAACTTCATCCTTATTAAAAGCACCTCGAAATATGAAACGTATCTATATAAATATAATGAAATATTACCATCCGAACATGATTTAGAAACAACAGAAAACACAGGCCATAAAAATAATTAACATTGCCTACTACATAAGTCAATGCTAAAGCATTATATATATATATATATATATATATATATATATATATATATATATATATATATATATATATATAGCTATTATTAATACCTACTTACTTCAAAGTCTTAAAAGTGTGTAATTGTCGTCAGCAATATGAATGAAGATGCATTGATCATTGGAAGCTTATGTGTAATATCTTTTTAAAAATGAATATCGCAATATGAATTTTATATTTCGATAATATGAGTTATATTGTTACAATTATATTTTTAATGAAGTACAACTGACTTACTATTTTTGACTGAGGTAGGGCACAGCAGGAAATTTCCTGCTCAAATATGACCACAGTTAAATAATACTGTTTTCAAGCAGTATTGTGTTCCTGTTGGTGAGTAAGGTGTCCACAGCTCCTGGAGGGAATTGGGGATAGGTTGGCAACGCGGTTGCGAAGCTTCTGGTGTTACAGGCGTCTATAAGCTACGCTAATCGCTTACCACCAGGTGAGCCGGACGCTTGTTTGCCGACCTAGTTATGTAAAAAAAAAAACAATTTATTTTGTATTTACATAGGGTCCACAGACATAACGTGAACAAAAGTGTAGAATGAAATATAGTATTATGATTCAAATATTGTGATCCGAAGATGTGATTGGAAATCATATCGCACTATGTTGATCATGTTTAACTTATTTGTAACAGCTAGCACTGCGTTTATTTACATTGTTGTGACGTCGCTTCCCACCCTCTTATTCAATATCATCTGCAGAATAATAACCAATTTAAAAAAATGCTATGATATACGTATGTCCGTCGTAGTTTTTTTATATTGTAAATGGCTAATTATTTAGTTAAATTTCACTTAATAACGAAGTAATAACAGAAAAAATTTCTTAATATTGATGTAAAGAGACACTATTTTAAACAGTTATAGCAATAATATTTTAATATTAATTTGAATAGACAGACATTATGTTTTAATTATTATAATTTTAATTAATAAAATTCTTAGTATTTGCCGATAGTTATATTTCCAATATTGTTTAAAATTACCACAATTTATTTTTGTTCCGTAATAAAATTTGCTTCAATAACAAAATTACGACTCCATAAATATACAAATATTTTAGGACAATAAATAAAAATTGAGCGATAATTGCGTCGAGGTTTTATTATGTTTCTGTTTTCCTGTTTATTTACCGCATTGTGTTTATTTATTGCGTAATTAAAGAAGATAAATTTTGTGTCCTATTCATTATAAAGTTTCAGTCAAACATCCCTTTGTTATTAAACTTAATAACCCACAATGCATTAAAATAAAAATGATATATCATTTTTATTATACAATATAAAACAAATATGTATAAAAGAACATAATAAATACGTACTTTAAAATGGAGATCTACAAATTACATAATAATATTTATGTTTGTGTTCGTACACGGATTATTTTGAAGCTGGGCCCCTAATTTTATAAGCCAGTAGATACATATTATCTGTTGATGTAATACGCGGGCCAGGGAGAGTTCCGAAATCAAGCATTTCAAGCTATTTAAGCATAAATTGCTTAAATAGCCTTTAAAGCTATTTCACATGGGATCATTAATGAAAAGCTAATTTTTGTTCCATAATATTTCAGAAGCTAAATGGCTTTATTTACGAAACGTAAACTCAATCACTATCACTGTACATTAAGCACTATAAACAATTTTTATTTTTTGGAAAGTAAATTTAATTCGGCTAGTAAGATGATATAGAATACAGCTCTATTTTATCATGTACTTGTATCCTGTGTTTATTATAATAATATCAAAGTATCATGTTATTGAAATGTTACGCTTTTCAGATTATTATAATTTTACTGTATGTATTATCCATTCAAACATTTACACTTAATACAAACATTCCCTTCATATTGTGTCTAATTTATTATTTATAGCTCAAAGAATATTTTCTATTCATAACATTTATATATTTATTTATTTTGTACTTTCTTGTGCGCCACAAATATGTTACAAACAAAGCATAAAGATAGTTACAGATAGTGAAGTACAATGGGCGGGCTTATGGCTAATTAGACATTTCTTCCAGACAACCCAGACATAAAAGGTAAACTTATTATCAAAATTGAGTAGGTGCTGTAGATGTATATATTATATATAACTTACATACAAATGTCTACATTCTAATACTTATAGAAAATACATAAATAAATAAAAAGAAGAATAAAAATATAATATATATTCTATCATAAAATAATAAAGTATGTAAGCAAGGAACGTAAATTGTAGATAACAATTAAGTGAATTGATAAAAACACAAATATACATATATTATAAACAAAAAGAGGAAAAAAAAAGAAAGAAATATAATAAAAATTTAACAGATCGCTGTTTGTACATGAAAGGTATATGAAAATAAATATTATTAGGACCTTTATCAACGCAAATAGCACCCAAAACAATGATTATTAGAATTTTTGTCGTTTTACTGTGCGTTTGTGCACGGTAATCTCAGAAACGGTTAATCTGATTTAGATGTGGTTTTAACTAATATATAATGGAGTTAAGTAAGCTTCACTTAACATTTAGTGTTTGTTTCAAGTCAATCCGCTTATAAATAAAAAAGTTATGCCAATTTAAAGAATCACTTGAACATGTAAATGTAATAAATCCAAAACGCGGACGAAGTCGAAGGCACAGCTAGTTATATAACAAGGTTGTAATACAAGAATGTAATTACATATTTGTACTAAATGTAACCTATTTCATCTTAATTTTCCTTCTTAATTACAAATATTTCTGGATGTTTAGACGGTAATTGATAGCATTAAACCCAACAGCCAGCCAACTTTGATTCATTTAGACGTAATCTTCAATCTTCCCCTCACTATCTTATTAGTCGACCAATTTGTTTAGGGATCACAGAAATACTTATACGGGCTGCGATTGACAGCTTTTAATTGAAGATATTGACAGAAAAATGTTGTTGATATGTTGCTTTTTTCATTTGAATATAATATAGCTATTTGTATATGCGATAAGATATTCAACCACTCGCATGGGTAGTAGAGATCTCCTTTAGAGTTATCTCTAAAGGAGATCTCTAACGGCGAACTTATGTTCACACTTGGTAACTGCTATTGTATTAATATTTTGTACGTGTTTTTAAGGACAATAAGAAATATATATATTTTATTTTTTTATTAACACTTACGGGTTTTCATTTTTTTTATATATTCGTTTACATTAAGGTTGAAAAAACATTTGCGCATATAAATGCGAATCCCAAACAAAACTATTGTGTTTCTAATAATCAAAATTCCATCGAAAAACTCACTGGTACCAGTCCTGGTTTGTTTCTACCTTAACCTTTAGGTGCTGGTTTCATGTGCTGAATCCGCTGTGCCATTTCGCGTCCAATAATAAAGAGTCTGGAACTGGATCAATAAACAATTAATGTTTCAGTCACTTCTATTTTATTAGGAGGTCTGCGCTCCCAAAAGGCAGCGGTTTAGGATGTTGAGGAAGAAGAGGGTCGCGGTCAGTCGTACATCTTTTAAACACGTACTTCTGAAAAATTACCGTTGTGTAATTATTCTAATATAATTTAGTTAGTCTGCATGTATATGAGATCAAAATCATTCTAAATGTTTAAACACTATAATGATAAAAAAATGTCTCACACTAAAGTGTAAAGAAAACTATTTGAATTTACTATTGCTAATAGTAACCTAAAAAAAATCTTTTTGTGTCATTATTTTTCAACTAAATATTATTTTAAAAAGTCAAAAAAAATATATATCTTAGGATGTTGAATATATTTTATGAAGTCTCCATGGCACTTCATAATAAAAATAAGAACGAAGAGTACTAAACAGCAAATAATTATATATTTAAAATCGAATGTTATATTAAGTTTTTTAAATAAACCCAAGCTAACCTTCAAAATGTTTAAATAAGCCAAAGGAAAAATGCGCAACGTATTTTTCTTTATTGAATAAAAAATTCATCGACTAAATTAAAAAGTTAGAGTTAAAATGTAAAAGCCATTGTAATTAATTTAATTTCTGCTTTAATGGTAGAACAGTGACAAATACGGTATTCATAGCAGCTACACTGTTATGCATAGCTAAGTAAAATAAATTAAAAGTGTTAAATAGTATGCAGAATGAGTAAAAATTACCGTTAGATTAATTTGTAAGGTAAAAAATGAAAGAATACTACTTTACGTAACCTATAAATACTTTTATTATTTCACAAATTTGTGATTTATTTACGCATTGGGGGTTCTTATCTCCAAAAACCAAACATTTATAATAGAGAGAGAGAGAGAGAAAAATATATAGAAATAAAAATATTAAAGACCAAAAAACAGATACAGTAACCATTTTTTTTATTTAAATAAATATTGATCGATATTATTTTGCCCGTTTAAGTTGTCATTCATTATGTTTTTTTTTTTTTTTGATCTGGCAATTCTCGTACATAGTACATTTGCCATTATCAAACGGGAGAAATTTTTTCATGTATTTAAGGAAACGGGAGGAGCTAAATTTAGGAATCATTCAGGGCAGGAATAGATATAAGATACTTATGACATATAGATAATAAATATATAAAATAATAAAATATACATTCAAATATATTACCTATATTATGTATGTATGACATACATAATATAAAAACTAAACAATTTATTATGTTGTTGATGATGAATATCAAATGAGTTTTCATTTCATTTATGCGTCGCCCTAAATCGGTTACTACTGTTACTTTTCGCTTTATTATATTTATTTTATAGCTTAAATTATTATTTTATTATTTTTATTTTATAGCTTAAAATGTTTTATAAATTAATATGCGTAATAATTTATCAACTATTATCTAAATCGTCATTAAAATTAATGGGTGATCGTATTCCCAATCGAATCCAAGAATTTCGAATTTATCTACTAATAAAATACCATTATGTCAATGATTTAACAATAATAATGTTCAAATTCCCGTATTATGCACTTAACATTGTTTCAACATAAGTGCCGATATGGAATTTAAACTTAAATTATATATTATTATGCTCAAGTAATATTTTATGTTCGCTAAGTCATATACTTAAATATTTTTTTTAAAATACACGATTTTTAGGTCCTGTCTATTTGAAGGAATGTAACACGTAATATATATACGAGTATAATACGTAGTCCGCCATCAACATCACTTTATTTTTCGAGTTAGTCTCAGCATGTTCGTTTTGATACCCATATTGTCAGTCAGCTCAGCCTATTGCGGTCCACTGCTGGATATAGGCCTCCCCAAGTTCGCGCCAAACATGGCAATCTTATGTAGATCGTCGGTCCAACGGGCCGGAGAACGTCCCACACTGCGTTTGCCAAGACGCGGTCTCCACTCCAGGACCCGACTACTCCAATGACCATCGGTCCTGCGACACAAATGGCCAGCCCACTGCCACTTCAACTTGCTAATTCTGTGAGCTATGTCGGTTACTTTCGTTCTCTCGCGGATAGTCTCATTTCTAATCCTATCTTTGAGAGAGACCCCAAGCATAGCCCGTTTTATTGCACGTTGAGCGACTTTAAGCTTGTGGACCAGTCCCTTCGTCAGTGTCTACGTCTCGGCTCCGTATGTTAAGTTCGCCAGTCGATATGACATCTCTGCAGAGAGTCCAGGACAACCCAGGTCTCGACAGAGTCGAAGGCTTTCTCGTAGTCCACAAATGCCATACACAGCGGTTGATTATATTCTTCCGTCTTTTGAATAATCTGCCGAACAGTATGGATTGTTGGTTTGGTTGTTTTGGTATATGTACCCTGTATACATCCATATACATTTAGTAAAAAGCGGTTATTTTAATATTATAAACAGAAACTCTAATTTTATTTATTTGTATAGATGTATAGAAATTAGAAATTTATAATTTTCTTTTAAAAAACCTGTTACAGAAATAAATACCATCTATGACATAGAGAAACAATTGAGCTACTAGTCACATCATTTTCGGAGGTAAGTCCCTACAAACCTACAAATAATCTTACACTCTTTATTCCAGTCATAGATTAATGTACGAAAAATCTTTACGAATATGGGCAATCACCTTAAGTGCCTCTCACCTTCTACCTCTTAAGTTCAAACTTGACCGAATCTTACAAATTAAAGTTCCTCTAACTCGAATGTTTTCGTGGGTTAAACTTTGCTCGGTGGTTACCGGTTGAATATTTCTGGTTTAGGATATTTTGTTAGCGAAAATTTAGTACAGCACCGAGCGACTAGTAGACGCGGTCATTAATTAACACAGTGATTTATCTCATTTAGAAACCGCGCTACTTGCCCTAACGGTACTTGTTACACTCTTGTTTCGTTGTAGCGATGAGGTTTTAATATATTTGATACAAATTTAGTTTTATTACGCGAATTTATTATAGAATTTTTTTTTTCCACGCACTTTTTCTACTGTATGTCACCTGTGTTGTTAATTTCTTATGTTATATAATATATAAACTATTCGTTAGTTTTTATTTGGAAATTTAATCCAAAAGTGTAAAATGTAAAAAAATGTTACAAACTTTTTTGTATCAATCGATTTATAACTATTTTTTAATTTTTGTATATTCTGGATGACTCATTGTTCAGGTTTTTATAACATGGACAGACGATGCTATTAGTGATTTTGATAAATGAATGATATTTTTGTTTAGCAATATATTTATGTACGTTTTTTTTTTTACTTTATTTTTAACCTAATTTAATTGATAGCTCAGTAATTAAAATCATACCATTTTCTATTTTCTAATGCAAAAAAACCGACTTCAACTACATCGAGTATATGACGGATATCCGTAACCGTCCCGCGGACATCCATAAGAATAAAAAGGTTATTTATCCTTATTATTTTCAGCGTATTTTTAATAATTCGATTGTAGTGGTATCTAAATTGTGTTACGTTTCACTATTTTGCTCCAGTAATCCAGTAAAATAAGTTCAGAAGTAACTGGACACGTGTTCGTTTTAGCGTGTATATGCAAACTCAAATGAGTTTAATACTTTGTTTGATAACTTGATTACTTTGTGCTTTGCCAAATAATTATACCGTTGTGGTATGATACAATACCTCATCAAAATTTTTTGAATAGCTGAAATATTTCAGGTTAAATTATTAATGTACATATATATATAGTTTAATATGTATTAAAGTTGGTGATAAATCCAAGTGTTATACAAAAACGTGTTTGTAGAAATAGGAATACGAGATTACCTAAATTTGCAAAATTTTGTTAAACAGTAGAATACAGTGTAGTCGAAGCTATTTACCGCTATGAAAGATGACTTATTACATCTCAATTCATCATCATATCAGCGGTCATTATATTTTCGTGACACAAAACGATTAATTAATATAATAATCTGCTAGCATTCGCCAGCTAAGTATTCGTCACAAATAAACTGTAAAGTTATCTACAATTATAATAAATAAATAATAATAATACTAGCAGCAAACAGTAACTTGCTTTACTTCTCGTTACTTATCAAAGTTATTTCCTCTGGTACCAAAACAAGTAAAAGCTAACTTTAGTGGAATTTGTAGCGTCGTCACACATATTTAACTTAGAGAGGCCAAAGTAACACTCCATTTAATAGGCTCTTAATGATATTAAGAAAACCTTGTAGCGACAATGTCATGTCGAATTAGGTTAGAGTTAGCGAGGGATGGGACAGTCATAATTAAGTTTTCAATGGAGCTGAAACGTGGTTCCAGTACAAACAGCGGACGGCAAACTTGCTGTCACAAGTCTGGAGCACTCCGCTCTACCGCTGCTGCGGTCCGCTTGATTTAATATGTCTTGCTTCATGAACAGTTCGTGTGTAATTAATTTAATCTCACTCCGAAGTTTTCATTTTTGCGTTGTTTTGAATAATATTTATTCATAACGCGAGGTTTTTCTGTAGATGCTAGCTTTTTTTTAAAATATATATTAAATGTTTATCAGAAATATTATAGAAGGACTCAGTGATATTATCGACAAGGTTTGGCTACTAATATGATTATATTTATTTATTTATTTACAATTTTTGCACACACACAAAAAATAATAAATGTTAATTAAGTAAACAAAAATAATAAAGTTGCATTAGTTGCAACAGGTTTGCATATTCTAAATAGCAGTAAACATGGGTCTCAAAAATATTTTTAAAGGTGCACGACGTTCGCCTGGAGCGTTTGAACATCGATTTTGACATATTGTGACATGTCGGTGTCGAGTATAGACGCGTAACCCTACCGAACTCGACGAGCAGATTGCTGAAGGAGAGCATCGTAGATTGGATACCGTAGAAACTAGATAACAAAGAATGTGGTCATTGTCATGTTAGTAGATTGAATTACTTCAGTTTAATTAACTATTAGAAAGCCTATCTTGACTTGGTAACCTCAATACTTCTTTGAGGAATTTCTTTACGTATTGGAATCTCAAGAAGATACTCGTAAATCTTTTACAATATTGCATAATTTCCTTTCAGATTTCAATACTTTAAGACTGTAAAGGTTTTTTGAAGCTCAAAAAGTTAATTGAATTCTTTACATTTACAACTGAAACGTAGCACAAACGACTAATTAATACCTACCTAAACTCACTGGATATACAATTTTTGGTATCAATGTTTATACTTTATACAGCGTCCTTCGTTCGAGTAGCATATCATTTCTACTATAGTTCTGCTTTCGTCCACCTTATGTGAAATTGTCTTTTTATATATACTTAACTAGAGATCCGGCCCGGCTTCGCACGGTTGCAAAAACTATCAGTATCGCTCTACTATATTATGCATGTATTATACATATAAACTTTCTTCTGGAATCGTTCTATTTACTAAAGAAAACCGCGTCAAAATCTGTGCGTAGTTTTTAAGATCTAAGCATACAGACAGTGTGAAGCGACTTTGTTTTATACTATGTAATGATTTAACAGTTTCATTCGGCGGCCTTTAAATAGTGCTGGTTATCTACGATATCGATAGTTTGTTTCTATATCCACATCGTTACTAAGTCATTTTAGTTCATACTTAATAAGGTACTGTATATTGATAAAACTTGACGATTTATAAATCCAAAAACTTACTCATAGACATTACTCATCTATACAAATACATAAAATTGTGTTATATGTCTGTTTGTAATATTAAAATAATCGCTTTTTAATAAATTCTTATTGTTTGACTTATTAATTGAAGACGGGCAGCAGCGTCTTCGGTGCGACAACCCGCCTGCCCAGCGTGGTGACTATGGGCAAAACACATGAGTTCACGCCGTTTTTGGCGTGAACTTGTGGAGGCCTATGTCCAGTAGGGGACTGCGAAAGGCTGCTGTGATGATGATGTGATGACTAAATTCTTATGGATGTATACACGGTACATATACCAAAATAATATTTTTTATAATTTTTGTCTGTCTGTCTTTCTGTCTGTCTGTATGTCTGTCTGTTTGTTCCAGCTAATCTCTAAAACGGCTGGACCGATTTTGACGGGGCTTTCACTAGCAGATAGCTGACGTAATAAGGAGTAACTTAGGTTACTTTTATTGAAAAAAAAATGGTAAAAACCACGTGAATGAAGTCGCGAGCACAGCTAGTATAAAATAAGCAAACTTCGGTAATAATAAAATCGCAAAATTAAACATGACCTTATAGGTGTGTATTTTCTATCGGAAGTTGTACAGCTTACAATTCATTAAAGAATTTTGGTGTATCTATCTTACTGTGAAACTATTGAACACCTTATTTATTTTATTTATTTACACTTTCGCAAACTAATACAAGGTTTTAACAGCATAACAAATGAAATATAAAAATAAAATTTGCATCAGCTGCAACAGGCGGCCTTACCGCTAATACAGCGATCTCTTCCAGTCAACCTTTGGGTAGAGGACTAAATAAGAAGTGTGGGATGGGGCGCAAAAATGTTATGTAGCGTACATATCAACATAGTCACAAACGTACATGTACACCAAATACATTTACTTACATATACATAATACTTACTTACATATACATACATTCAGATATATACATATTCATATACACATACATACACATACATATACATACACATACATACACAGATACATATATATCAATAATAGTAAAAAAAAACCTGATAAATTTTAAATGACAGACAAAACATCATAGCATAAAGTACCTATTCATTGAAATAAAACTGCTTGACATACATTAAGACGATAAATACATTTCTTTTGTGAGTTTTTTAAATGTCTCTAAGGTTTGAGCATCTAACACCTTAACAGCGAGACTTTTAAAATCTATGGCGCTGCGAGATAAGTTTGCTTTTAGCTTCATGGAAATTAATAAATCACATATGTATACTATGTTTTCCGCGCTTACCTTTGTAGCTTCGATGTAACTGAAACGAAAAAGTACCAGGTGGATTCGGAACTGCACTGGTAACTTGAAATAAATGTTTCGAAATAACGCTGACAAAAATAATTTGAATTAGAGTTATATAACAGAAAGTAGATAAATCTTAGGATAAGCCAACGTAAAGACTTACAATACACATACGCCGTTTAATTAATTAGAAGGTGAACGGGTTCAATGAGATACGCAATCATGTAACTTATAACATTTAAATATTTTGTAACATGTAAATATTCTCTTATTCTATGATCTTTTAATTTAATTAAAATTTTTTTTAACGCGCGACAATCATCAGTGATTAATAGTTTTAATTTAATTTGAATAATTTTATTTTAAAAAAACATTAATAAGCGCTTAAGATTTTTCAAGTGTGAATGGTAAGCTGATAATAGTAACCCTACTATGCAATCTGTCCGCCTGCACTCGGTCATTTATCACCCAGCTAAAACCCTTTTCCTTCTTTGTTCCCCTGCATTTTGTCAAGAGTACAAAAGCTTTGAAAAAAAAACTAACTTTAAGGACCCATTTTACCTAAAATAATCTCCTATTATATATTTTCAAGCTTTAACAAATAAGATTAATATTATAAAATAAAATATATGTACGTGTGTTTGACCTAAATCGCTCAAAATATTAATACTTTATTTAGCATTGTATTCTTTGATATACCACAATCCTGATAACGATCGTTACTCATATTAGGGAATAAAACCAACAACCCGCAGTGAAGTAGCGTAGCGGATTAAGCGCCTTCTTCCTATAGAGGAAGAAAGAATCCTCTCCATGGAGGAAGAGGCTTATGCTCAGCAGTTGGATGTTATAGGCTGAATCGTATTAGGCATAACTCAAAAAGTGTTATTCAGATTTCGATTAAATGATGACCACATGACAAGCATTGGCTTTTGATTGAAAAGAGAATACGAACGAAAAAGAGAAAACGTAAAAATTTGCACGATAAATCTCATAAAACGTAAAACCAAAGCGCCCAAAATTTGCTGAAGATAGCATTCACGTGTTATATTTTAAGTATTTCTACTTTCAGCTAGCATACGCGTTTGAAATAGTGGCAACAATCAAGCGTCAAATAAAATATTCAACAGAGCATAGTTCCGGCAATCGTTAGAGAAGCGCTACGAGACTGGTTTGGAATAAAACTGTATCTCTGAGGCTTACTGCTGCCGCCATGTTACATAATCTGCCACTTGAAAAATAATATTGTGAAGTCTCCTGTGGTACTGTACCGTTTAACCTTTAGCTGTTTTCTTAATGTCTATTATAAAACATCTTATCTTTTTACTTAGTTTGCGTTATTTTAAGCGCATTTTATTTGTGTTAAGCATATAGTTTTTTGTACTGTAACGATATTCCCAACTTTATGTTTGTATTAAAAGGTAGATATACTTTGAGTGTTTAGCCTTTATTAAAAAAATCATTTGAACAAGTATGAGTATATTTTACACTAGCATCCCGCCCTTAATTTCTTTCCCATTTTTTTTTGTTGAAAATATAATATATTATCCGCGGATAGTGTAGCTTCCCAACAGTGAAAGAATTTTTCAAATCGGTTCAGTAGTTTCGGAGCCTATTCAAGGCAAACAAACAATCAAATATTTCCTCTTTAGATATAATATTAGTATAGACATATAATACGTTTTAGAATATTGTAGCTATTAACGGTAATTTCTAGGATTAGATTTCCCAGTAACGAATTAAAAACGGCAATTTTTTCAAATATATCAACTTACTAATATAATTAATGAGTTCATAATATAAATGTATTTCTCAATTTTCGAGTCGTATTAGTATTTGTGTTGGAGATATGAGTGCTCGTGTTAATAAACCGGTGCCCTCATGAGAGTATTCACATGTCATTGACTCTGTATTGGTTTTACGTTAGTAAAGGACATATTTGTAACCACCGGGTCCCATGACAAATGATATAAATAGCAAAATGGCCACGGTGACTAAATTAATTAACGTTATGCTTGTCCATAAATACAATAATGTGATAACTTGATAAAATTTGGTAATTGTTGATTATAATAGAACAAACACTCACCGGCACACACCGGCGGTTTTTGGGCTCGATTCAAGTTCGAAAAGAATATTGTTAATACGTACGAATTTTATTTTTGTGTTACCCCCACATTAGGAATTCTAAACATTTTTGAATATCATATCAAAAATTGACCGCTCCAGCGGGATTCGAACCCGCGTCTCCGACTGACCGTGTCGGCGCTCTAGCCAATTAAGCTATGGAACGATGTACCCGCTAGAGCGAAATTTTTGATATGATGATTTTTATTTTCGGTTTAAGCGAACCGTGGCGCCGTCTATAGTGAGTTCTTTACAGAGACCCGTAACTATTCAAAGTTTCATATTACAATGAAAATCTTTGACAGGAGACGACACCATGCTATTATTAATACGTACGAATTTCGCTTAAACCGAAAATAAAAATCATCATATCAAAAATTTCGCTCTAGCGGGTACATCGTTCCATAGCTTAATTGGCTAGAGCGCCGACACGGTCAGTCGGAGACGCGGGTTCGAATCCCGCTGGAGCGGTCAATTTTTGATATGATATTCAAAAATGTTTAGAATTCCTAATGTGGGGGTAACACAAAAATAAAATTCGTACGTATTAATAATAGCATGGTGTCGTCTCCTGTCAAAGATTTTCATTGTAATATGAAACTTTGAATAGTTACGGGTCTCTGTAAAGAACTCACTATAGACGGCGCCACGGTTCGCTTAAACCGAAAATAAAAATCATCATATCAAAAATTTCGCTCTAGCGGGTACATCGTTCCATAGCTTAATTGGCTAGAGCGCCGACACGGTCAGTCGGAGACGCGGGTTCGAATCCCGCTGGAGCGGTCAATTTTTGATATGATATTCAAAAATGTTTAGAATTCCTAATGTGGGGGTAACACAAAAATAAAATTCGTACGTATTAATAATAGCATGGTGTCGTCTCCTGTCAAAGATTTTCATTGTAATATGAAACTTTGAATAGTTACGGGTCTCTGTAAAGAACTCACTATAGACGGCGCCACGGTTCGCTTAAACCGAAAATAAAAATCATCATATCAAAAATTTCGCTCTAGCGGGTACATCGTTCCATAGCTTAATTGGCTAGAGCGCCGACACGGTCAGTCGGAGACGCGGGTTCGAATCCCGCTGGAGCGGTCAATTTTTGATATGATATTCAAAAATGTTAAGAATATTGTTTATACAAATATTCCTTTCCGGTCTGGTTCTGTCTTTTTGTCTACTGTGCCTCGGAGAACACGTTAAACTGTCGGTCACGGTTGTAATCATAAATACCTGATAGCGACCATTACTCATTGTTGGGAATATATATATATATATATATATATATATATATATATATATATATATATATATATATACTTACCCGCAGTGGAGTAGCGTGGTGGATTGAGCTCTAATCCTTCTCTTATGTAGAGACAGAACTGGGATGTTAAAGGCTGAATCAAAAACAATGTGTTAGAGTGAAAACTACGAGCAACACATTCGTAATATTATTAGATTATATATTTATATATTATGTATTGTATCATTTGATTTTGAAGGGATTGTGATTAATTCTGTGTGATTTAATTTTATTATAACTTGTCAAATAAACGCTTGTTAAATGCCTACAGGTGCAAATGGAATAGCAAAATGTGTTTTGGAAATGCGCAAATAATCTGTTTGCCTTACCCTTCGTGTAAATATTTAGTCTTTGTAAATATGATTGTTCTAAAAGTAAAGCGTATTTATGTCTGTAACGAACCCTTAAATATTACATTCACCAATCTAAATTATTGAAACTTTTATTATAACACGATATTCCAAATCATATTATAACTTCGAATAAGTTTATATAACTTTAATTACAAGTACTCAGTTTCTATTTTCGTCGATCCGGCTGTACTCCGGGGACTTGATTAAGTTGTCATAAAGTAACAGACCGTATAATATATAACATATTAGGGTTGTTTTGTGATCATATTTCTAATTGTTATATTTATTATATGTCTGATGATTCTTAATTGCGGTGATCGATATATATATATCGATCTCTTATCTTTGCATATTTAAAATAATCCATATTTTAATACCAATGATAATTTCCAATTTATATAAAATTCAATACTTTAGTATTAACTAAAGTGTAACGTATATTTTTGTTTACATACATCACACATTAAATTTTGAAGAACAAGTATTGTATTGATGATGACTGCACTTGACACAAAAAAGCTGTATAATTTTATGACACGCATACACGGAGAATGGTGTCAACATGAATTAAATGACCAGTATAGAGCATTTTAGCTTATATATATATATATATATATATATATATATATATATATATATATATATGGTAAGTGACAATTCCCCGAAAATTCCATTTAGAATGGTATAACCAGGAACAATTGTGAATAAATCCGTGTCAAAACAGGTTAGCTTTTAAATTTATAACTCTTTTATACAAATGATATGAAAAATCACAAATACCTACTTAAAATATGCTAATGATTTGTTTAGTGTTCAAATTTAAAATAATATCTACATAGTATTTTATCTTCACGATGTTTTGTATACACAAACATACTCGTATAATTCACCAGTTAGTACTTACTTGTGATTTTTTCTAGAAGGAATGAATACTTTTTTTTAAAGATTAAAACGAAATACTGGAGATATGTATGTTGTAAGATAACCTTGAACAGCCTTTAGAGATTTCCGCCACTCGCAAAAGAATAACAAGAAAGTTTAAAAACGGAACCAACACACTTTTGTATTATAAGAATTGTTGTAGGTACAAAATGATAAATAATGAACAAATTTAATTTATTTAGTACCGATTTTCGAAACATGCGAAAGGTCTTTACGTTGTTCTTACCGCTTCAGTAAATTCCTCCAGAGATATAAAACTTTATTCTAATTTAAGTCGATTAAGGATAACGAAGTATTAAATACATTTTATATACTTTATAGATTGTAAGTTTAATTTTAACTTCAGTGATAAGGTTTTGTACTGCAAAAGACGATAGAAAAATACGAATGAAAATGAAAATAAAAAATAAAAATGAATACGAACGAACTATTACTATTGTTTATACTCGATCTTAAAAAATGATGTTTCTTTCCAAACAGTATTAAAGTATATTGTGTTGTGGGATGAAACGCTTGCCCAGGCACTACTGCCTCTCGGAAATTTTATATTAAAAATATCATCACCGTAAAATGAAAATGAAAATAAGGTATTTTTTTTACAATTTTAATTTAAAACGTAAGGTTATTTTTTACATTTTTTTTTATTGACATCAGCGTTTCCACTAAAATTCTTCGTGAACTTAACCGCTACCAAATTTGTGAAGTCCATGTATCTACTACTCGTATGAATATAGTTCTAATGTTGAATTTTTTATACAAATATTAAACTCTTTTCAGTTTTTCGTTTGATTTTATAAATTGCACGAGAAATTTGCTACACTAGTGTCACCTTATCGTTGCAGAAATGACATTTTGATTGCGCCTTTGATGTCCCGACGTACGTGTGAGTGAATTTATCCTGCTTTAAGCACCCTCGGCATCAGTGCCTCCTTTGTCGTCGTCGGTACTTAGTGAAGCGTTGGAGATGATAGTATTAACTTTATGCACATATATATCGACTTGAGATATACACTGTATTTATAAGTTAGAAAATTTGAATGAATAATACTCATATTTGGATTAAGAGGTATCTCATGATACCCAGCCGTGGGATGTTACAGGCTGAATCGTGATCGTTATTATAAATACACATTTTTACGGAAATTAGCGAGTTAACGTGAAACGATTCACAGTCGTATCGACTGAAAACTGTTTTTTGTTATATGATAATAAATGTGTGGGAATAAATTAGAAAAATCCGTTGCCCTTAAATCGTCACTTAATAATTGTACAAATATTGTCAATATTTTTATAAAATTTACTTTAAAAATCAGTTGTCAATTACGTAAAATTGTGATACATATTTTCGAAATACGAGTATGACACTGAAAAATTTATTAAAATTATTTTTAAATTAAATGATATTCGATTTAAAGTGCACATGTTTTTCTTACTGTAATGAACTTAAAAATACCATTTGATTTAACTTTTGGCCGCTATTGAGCTCTATTCGACCAATCAAAACGATAATAAAAGTTTGCAATATTGCGGAAATTATAATTTATCGTTTAATTTAGGTCCATAATAAATGTTATAAAAGTTAGCGATAGGGTAAAAATAAACTTATTTTCTATCATTAAGTCATATTTAATTTAAGGTGTGTGGTTACTGTAGTTACTGTGGTGGTGTGGTGTGGGGATGGTGTGGTTTAATTTAAGGTGGTGTGGCTACGGCATTAAAGAATATAGCCACCCTTTCTCTTCCCATGGGTGTCGTAAGAGGCGACTAAGAGATAGCACAGTTCCACTACCACCTTGGAACTTATAAAGCCGACCGATGGCGGGATAACCATCCAACTGCTGGCTTTGAAATACACAGGCCGAAGACGGGCAGCAGCGTCTTAGGTGCGCGACAAAGACAGCCCTGAAGTCACCAACGTGCCTGCCCAGCGTGGTGACTATGGCCAACACACATGAGTTCATGCCATTTTTGGCGCGAACTAGTGGAGGCATATGCCCAGCAGTGGACTGTATAGGCTGTAATGATGTAACCATTTGTGTTGGATTGGTAATGATATAATTGTAATTACGCTAGCTTATTTTAGACCTAATTTAATTACAAATTTGTTAAATGGTTACATACAAATTAAAAATATGTTAGAATATTTGAGTAACCTATTTGCAAGTGTAACTGGAAGCAAGTAAATATGAACAATATATATAGTGTAGTACATATTAACTTGCTTAAGATTAATATGTACAACATATATAGTGTTATTTATTTCAAAGATAAATTGGATACAGTAAAATGCGTCAACTTATAAAGCAATTGATTCTTATTAAATGTTCATATTGTTTATTTACTTTATTATAATCAATGATCTCTTCTAATAATCTATTAATTATATGTTTTTATAACAACAGACAATATACACGAATATATCTTCAGAATAAAAAAAAATTATAAGTTTCATATAATGGAGATCGAATTCCTGCGGTAGTTGTCTTGTCTTTGAATTATAAATAAAGGTTTCTTGGAACTAAAAATTTGTCCTTATGAGCTAAATATTAACTTGAGAATTTATGTTATTGGAAAACTTTTAATTTACACAACTTATTTATCTCTTGAAATGATATTTGAAATGAAATACACAATGAATACTGTAGCATATATTTTTAATAGCACGTAGTTTCGTTCCTGCTGATGTATAATAGCACAGTTATGCATTAGCGTTGCTATTTACTTTTTCTAGGCGACTGATTTAAATTTTTGGAATACCCTCGTATCGTATTACGTTGCGGTTCACCTTAGGGGGTAGTTGTGTCGCGACGCGCTGGGTTTGCTGTATATAAGCCTCAGGGCGAGTGTTTGCGCTCTCTTTTCTTTTTTGGGTTGGATTCTTTCGCCGTCTTAAGGTCTGGGTGCAATTTATTGTGGGTAAGTCATTGTAGTTTCTTATGGTATAAGCTTTGCTTAAGTGTAAGTTGATTTTGTGAGTTGTTGAAAAAGAAGATTAAGTTTCTGTAGGATTTCTTTTTTTCTCTCTCTCTTGTATCTCGTGTTGGAAATTGTATCTCTAACCCAGCAAGCAATTTTTTAACACGTAGCAATACAAACCCTACCATATGGTCATGATTTACATGGTAATTATCTGTATGCATAAAGTAACCATTGGTAATTTTTTTAGTAATGTACTCTTTCTCATTTGTTTAGATTTTAGGAGCAATAAACAAACAGCTTGTAAATTATCCTGCGTTAGAAAAGGCCCTTTCAAGCTATAAGGGATGAAGCTTAAACCGTCACACAATGAGTCCGACGGCTTTAAGTGATCCTAAAGACACGGTGGGGAGGCTCACAAAGACAAACGCCTAAATCAAAAACAAATTATTTTACAAACACAAGCAGAATGGAATATTATCGTTTTAATATGATGATAATATGTCAATAACCTTTTATTTATAACTATGTTATTTTAAAACTATTTGAAAAAAGTGACAATTGGTTTTCAAGTGTTTGAAAACCAAATGTCACTTGTTTTTGTCAAGCGTAAATGTTGTATTAACACCAATATCGTGGCCAAAAGCAACATTTATTTTTTTGGGTTCACCGAAAATTTGCGTCAGATTGCTAAAATTTTACGACAAAGCAAGTCTACGATTATGGAAAATCAGTGAAAATCAAACATTTTGTGTTGTTGTGATACTTCTTCGTAAGTACTATTATTATTTGTATTAGTGACTTATCACTTTCTTTTAAAGGTTATTCATTTCCTTTTGCACGTTGCTTTTCTTTAAGCTATCATTGTTAAATCGGATCATAAAGATTAAAAAAAAAATCACTATATTAATATATTGATTGTTAATGAAATTTAAGAGAATCCACGTGTATTCTGAGCTCTTACAAAATGAATTTAACACAGTAATTACGTTCATTGTTCGACAGCTTCTAGACGAATGTTGAAGGTGCTACGTCTACAGACCGCTTCTGCGCCTCGCTGACTTTCGAGTGAAGTTAATTACAAAATTACGGTTCGCTAATAGTATGTTACGTTTTAACGTTGGAGAACGAAACATGAAATAATTTACTAAAACTCCTCAATATAAAAACCCTTACTAAGTTTTTCTTTGATGTCATCAGACATAATTCATAAAGCGTATACCTACCCACTTAATTAAACACAAATCATTATACATGCCGCTTTAATCAGTGCTGATCATTAAAATTTCGTGCGAGGTCTCACTAACTTATTTTTTTAGGTTTCTCTTTGCAACACAAGTCTCGCTCTTATTATTACGTAATGAAAGCGGTCAAGGTCGAATGTCGTTGACGCTAAACTCGGGGCGAAATCAACTCGAGAGTACTCTGCTGTGACAAACTGACTCACAGGTAGTGGCTACACCAGAGATATAGAAAATATAACATTTTAATTACTGGAAGAGTCTCATAAAAATAATTTGCTCCGATCACTCCCTTTGAACTTTAAATAATTTTTCATTAGTGTAAAGTATTTCTCTTGTGTAACTGTAAAGTGTGTGTAAGTGTTAAGTGTATTCAAAATATTATCGAACACAAGTTCATAAATATTTTGAGTACTATGTGTATAGATTTGTAATTCTGACAATTATGAAAATATTTAGTTTATTCGTTTAATACCGGAACAGTACAGAGATGGTGACAACATCTTCCGAATGGTTACTATTCGTTTACGATTAGTCAGTCGCTATCTTTGTTATCTGTTTTGCAGGGTAGTTACACAATCGATACTGTTATCATTTAAATTTATGCTTCTAATAATTTTATAGAATAGTATTGTTCTTACTGTAATTATTATTTGTTGAAGTACCGGAAGCATAAAGATGGAGACACCATCTTCCGAATAGTTTACACTAATTTCCTGATTGGTCAGTCGCAATCTATGTCATGTATTGGCGGGATTGTTGTCCTATAAATATTGTAAGTATAATTTGTAAGTAAAGAAGTAGGTATTCCTTAATTATTGTGCGGTTAACGTTGCTGCTCGATAAGTGGCGTATATGTGATTAGTGTAATAACTTATTTAATGTAGTTAAGTGTGTCTTGTGAATGAATAGCTTTAGATTTGGAGTAAGAAATAAGTGTTTTGTTGAGTGTTTTCAGTTGTGTTTTACATATGAAAGTATTAAAATAATTGCTGTTTTAGTGAATGAGATAGATACTTAACGGATGAAGTAATGATAAGATCTTCGCTATCTCCACCGACTCTTTATTAAAGAATAACAATAATAATATAAAAAACAACGTGCACGTAGTAAAATATAAAATACAATTAATAAATTGTAAAACATAAATTATAAAGATGAATTTAAAATACAAATTCTTGACATCTATCAAAAAAATATTTTTATAAACAAAATAAAAACAAGAAATGAGGTTTCATTATTATTTCCATATAAAAAGTCTATGTATGTGAATACGCCACGCTGTATTTGTAAAAATATATTACATTTTTGTTAATTATGACTGTCTTAACACATCAACGATTTACAAGTGTCCACCCTGTCCTCGAGCTCTTCTCTTGATTTAACAGTTTTCAGAAGATCAAATCGAAATTGAATTCAAATTATACAATAACATATTTTTTTATTAAAATACTCTCATAAACGGAAAACACCCATGAGACCAGTCATAAAAGTAGCACTGGACGGACAGAGAATGATACTTCAATTATCCGCTGAGAATATTGTACCACAGGAAAATTAAATAGTAATGCTTATTATTATGGCGTAGGAGAGAATAAGTATAGTGTTATAATTATAGTGTTTTTATTCGCAATTAAATCTTAATTGGAAACGTATTTAGTAATTTTATCAAAATAGCCAAATATATATAATAATGTATACATTCAAGATAGACAGAAAAAAAGCATTCTTAAGAGATATTTCCAAACTAATGATGCATATAGTATAAGTAGGTACATAGACATGAAAATTTTACTTATAACGTATAAGTTGTAACTTATGGTGGTTATTTAAATTATACTTAGCAAAGTATATCCACTGCTGGATACAGGCCTCCACAAGTTCACGCCTAAAATGGTAAGAACTCATGTGTTTTGCCCATAGTCACCACGCTAGGAAGGCCGGTTGTTGACCGCAGGGCTGGCTTTGTCGCACCGAAGACGCTGCTGTCCGGCTTTGGCCTGTGTATTTCAAAGCCAGCAGTTGAATGGTTATCCCGCCATCGGCCGACTTTTTAAGTTCCAATGTGGTAGTGGAAAGTGCGTTATCCCTTAGTCGCCTCTTACGAGACCCACGGCCACGGCAAGAGAGGGGTTGGCTATATTTTATACTGCCGTAACAACAAAGCGAGAAATTGATCTCAATAAGAGCCAATAATAATTTCGAGGGAGTTTCGACATTAACTCAATTATATAACTCATTTGTACATTCTTCTCTTGATTACGCTGTTTGTTTTTGAAACACGTATTATGAAAAGTATGTAAAGAGCCTTGAGGGTGCTCAAAAGAAATTTTTAACGAAGACATTGCATATTTCCGAGAAGCCACCTACTTTATGACCTACTCCTTGGACAATATAATTTGCTGGACTTAAAATTGAGATGTAAGTAACTAGAAGACGTGCTTTTGTCTTGTCTGTGTGTGTGTGTGTTATAATAAATATGAATGCGTTGTTGTAATCTAAAAATTCTGCTACCGGCTATCAATAAAAGACCTATTTACTTTCGTCAAACACACCGACCGGGTCTTTGCCACAACAAAATGGCGGACTATTGGGAGTAAGTAAATAATCGTCATTGTTTAAATTGTCACAGTCATAGATAAAATGAGTGTTTTGGCGACGTCGATATATTCTCTGATCATCTTGAAAGAGTTATTAGTATATAAATAAGAGAGGTACATCTGTATTACCAATACGTTTTCGATTTTAAAAAGTCTTCTTTGAAATCGACTTTAAAAAAGAAGAAGGTTCTCAATTCGACTGTATATTTTGTGTTACCTCATCGCTTCTTACTGGGTAAACCGATTTCGATGATTTTTTTTTAATCGAAAAATGGTTTTTGTCACGAAGTCCCATTAAAATTTAATTGACATCGGACGAATAGTTTTTGAGTGATCTCTAATATGACTCTACGTTGTACGTCTGGTCAATGTAGGTAAGCAAACACTTATTTATTAATTTTTTTTTTTTGTGAAAGAATATTAAGTTTGGTTATTCATTTGGATTTTCTAAAATAAAGCAATTTTTTTTTGTATCAAAATGATTTGATTGAATGATTTTTCAATTATTAAGTAAGTACGATTTTCATAATTTTTATTATTTTTTGTTTTTGATAAGTAAAAATAAGACGGATTAAGAACAAAAAATGTAAATGCGGTTTAATAATTTCTTCGAAATCCGGAACTTTTCAAACACCGAGATCAGGGTCTCTTAATCCTAAAATCCCAGGATCTCGGGATTAAGATACATAAAAATAAAATGGTGCAAAATTATATTATTTATAGTAACCCAATAGAAAAAAGAAAAATAGAGGAAAAAATCAGGAGAAAACAAACATTTTAACTCGTTTTATTTAACTCAGAACAGTTGTAAATACTTATGTTAATAGTTTTAGGTCCACCGGAGTTTGCAGAAGAATCTGAATTATTACGACTCCGGCACAGGCGATGAAGGTGGACACCGTGTGGTTTTAGTGGGTAGACTGGAGTCCAGGAGTCCCACATACCCCGGTCACCCCCCAGCGGTCAGACATGCGTGACGCATTTCCACACGTTAAAAAAATAGTTTTAGGTGCCTATTCCATAGATACAGATAATCAAATCGGACGACTTTAAAAATATTTAGGCTGAATTGATAAATGATATTGAATTGTTAACAAGTTCAAGTAACAGTTAGCTTAATACCAATATACATATAAACATATCAGGATTTGATTAAAAATTTACTAAATATAATTAGAAGATAGTTTTAAAAATGTTTTTACGTCCAGAATGTCAAAATTTATAAAAAAATATAATTAAGAATTAATTTTGTAAAATGAGTATTTTGGTAATGATTAATTGACTTACCACTGCAACGAGTACACAATAGTAAAATTTGTTTTGCTATTAGATTATCAATCCATAGTATGAAAAACGAGAAACAGTATGGCATCTTTTAAGATTTAAAAAGAATGCCTACTGAATGTAAATATTAGTAAGATTTTTTAATTGATAGAATTCAAGCGACCCTCTCAAGTAGGTCAAGTTAATATTTATTGTAACCGCAATTATACTGTGACGCAGCCTATCTAACAGAAGGGAAGGATTATTATTATTAGAATTGTTCTGAAAGGTCTCCTGAAAATTAATTAACGCAATTAATTGGGATACTCTTGTTAGTGAACTTAGAAGGTAAATTATATTAAATTGAATTACTAGATTAAAACGCAAATTCACATGATGAGCGGAAACGAAGACCGATGTAGATTTTTTTCCATATACTTTCAATATAAAAATCTGCATTTATGTGTATATATTAAAAATGTATTAAGCATTTTTATCGAGCTGGTGGCTGGAGTTTCATATTAATCTAACTTTACAGATTCGTATAGTGACGATATAAAGTCTTATCGATTCAAATTAATGTTTATTCTCATCATAGTACCAATTAAGAAATCTAGGAATGGTTATATTTTTTTTTTATTTCCTTGTAAAATAACCGTGTCAAAAAAAATTAAGTTTAAAAATTAAGGGTGAAAATTAAGTTTTTTAAGCAAAACGTTCTTCTAGAAAACTTAAATGTCAATTTTTAAGATAAGATTATTGTTATGTAATTACAGCGATGCCAGATAAGGGTCATGTTTTCAACCTTTATGTACGCATTTTATATGTAGGTAGGTATGCGTCGATGGATGTGTACGTGTAAGTAGGTATTATAGTTACAATAATTTTTCATGAATCTTTGAGTAATAAAGGCAGCCGCATGAAGCATGAAGCCGTACATAGCGACAAAATAATGGGGAGTCCTTGCGTACTCGCGCCCACAGCGAGGAGCACCGTTTTCTGATGATCGCGTGCAAGCAGTCGTGACGCGCCTCAGCGAACATAGACGATGCGCTATAGAAGCGCGGCAGACCGAACAACATCCTGAACGCTTTTATTGTATCGGACGCGGAGTGCGCTGTATGCCCGCTGCGTGAAATCGACCCACAGACTGCACGTGTTGAACGATTGAAGGCTTTGAAAAGTGTCAGTTTGACTTGTTTATTACAGCGAATAAAAATATTTTTATTTCTATATAATAATTTTGTGCTATTTATTTGATTCTTGAAAGTAAAGTTACATTTAATAATAATAATAATTTTTTTTTTTTCAAATACTTATTGGAATATGCTTCACATAATACGTTAAATAGACATATTTTATAAAGTTTTTCTTTTTATGTATAATAAAAATCATTATAAAAATCAATACATTAACACATTAAGATATTGTTTTTATACATTTGATTAGATCATGTTCACTAGGTATATGTACATGCAACTATGCGTTGGCGCAGCGGTTGCACTTGCTGTTACGTCTGGGGTTGTATTGTCCATACAGATGTGTACCGTTAGTGGGCCGTTTGTGCTTGTGTATTATATTGTGCGTTTTCGGACTCCCGACTCAGGAATAAATCCTAGTAGGGGCAGACGAGTGTGAAGAGTCAATTTATTTCATATTTTAGGTATAGGTACTCTTATCTACAATAGCGTTACGACAAAATTTGCTTTATTTAATAACTAGCTGTTCCCGCGTCTTCGTTCGTGGAATTTAAATAAATATCTAAAATAAAAGTAGCCTAAATTACTCTTTATTACATCAGCTATCTGCCAGTGAAAGTTCCGTCAAAATCGGTCCAGCCGTTTCAGAGATTAGCGGTTATTTTAATATTACAAACAGACACTCCAATTTTATTTATTTGTATAGATTAATGAATTTGAATAGTTAGCCATCTTTAAGTGAAATCTAAATGAAGTCGTAGCTTTGGTAGATAATCTCAATTGTCTTAAGCGTTTGGTACCCTGGAGGCCGCTGTTTAATATAATCCGAGTAACTAAATTACTGTTCTCTATTGATAGCTAATTACAACCCCTGTGGTTAAAAAAAACTATATTCCTATAAGGAAGCAAAAATTCAATTAGGGGACAAATTTAACTATTTATAACACCAGTTGTTGATTATATTGACCCATATAGAAAGTACTGCGGTTTTATGCGATACAAAAAGCTCCTACTCTTTCGATGAGAATAAAGTTAAATCTTATCTTGTTACTAGCGACCCACCCTGGCTTCGCACGGGTGCAATGCTGATACTAAATATACTACAGAATATCTTTATTTGTAGTGTGAAGCAAGCTTATAGCATGGTAATTAACATAATAACAATAACATTCAAATATGCGTCGATAGATTACACGTTGTTACAGAATGCATTGAAGAAATAAAGGTTCACTGCTCGTCCCCCGTAGGTGATAGCGTGATAATATGTAGCCTATATGTCGACCCGACTTCTTAATAACATTAGTGCCAAATTTGAAGTAAATTCATGCAGTACTTTTTGAGTTTATCCCGGACATACATACAGACAAACGGACAAAAATTCTAAAAACCATATTTTTGGCTTCGGTTTCGATTGTAGATCACACCCCAAGTATTCTTTTAAAAAAATATTCAATATACAGTTTTGACTTTCCTACCATTTTATTATATGTATAGATTTTAGTATGAATTATTTGATTTATCTTTTATAGGTGTGTATATATTTCAAATTATTTATTATTAATTATTGATGAAATGGTAACAAGCTTAGTAACTAAACTCATAAGTTAGGTGAGTCAGCAGTGATATTTTATAAAAACGCTTAGTCATACATTTAAAGTAGGTACGCGTCGAATTTAGAACTTTTATATTTCTTCGTTGCTTAAATTCAGCGTTTCCATATCTTATTCTATCATATTCTTGTATATATATAATTTCAATCTCTGAAACGGCTCCAACGATCTTCATGAAATTTAGTATGTAGGGGGTTTCGGAGGCGATAAAACCATCTAGCTAGGATTGATTTTAAAAAAAATGGCGTTTTATCCGTGTTTTCAGGCAATGAAAAACTTCTATAATATTATTACAATACGAATCTAAATTTCGCAACCATCTACAAGGTTATAATATCTCAGGTGGGAAATCTGATGTCTCCAGTCCGATTAAGTTTATTCCTTTTTTTTTAAATTCTCGTGATTTTTTATTTAAATAACCAGTTCATATGTTTTTACATAACTAGGTCGGCAAATAAGCGTGATGCTCACCTGATGGTAAGCTATTACCGTAGCTGCACCAGAAAAATCGCAAGCGTGTTACTGACACAACACTGCTTATAAGATGTATTATTTAGCTGTGATCTTCTGTAAGGTCGAGGTACTACCCCATTCGGGCTGCTCCATATTTTGAGCAAGAAATTTCCTTCTGTGCCCTGCCTCAGTTTTTTATTATTATGTCTAAATATTATTCATATTTAATTAGTATGTAATTCGTATTTAAATCTTATTCCCAAAAACAAGAGTTACCAAAACACGAGTTACCAAAAAAAAAAAAAACTAGCTCGGTCATCCAGGTACTAGAATTTACATATGAAATTACCCTCTAGTTTTCCTAATAAACAAAACTTGATGAAAGATAAATAATTTTGAAACAAAAAAAAATATTAAATCAAAATAGTAAAGCAATTTAAATTGAACACGACTTTGGTTATTAATTTATCTATACTAAAACGGTTTACAAAAAGGCAGGACTTTCGTAGTCTCAAAAGATTTAAATTCTGGTGTTCCATATACACTGTGAAGTACACACTCCGTGAAACTTTAGAGGTCTTGGGTTGCGCTCTGCCCATTAATTTTAAAAAGGGTGACAGTATATAAAGATGCATACTAGGTTAGTTTACCTTAACAGATTAAAAAAAACTTATTACAGGATAGGTACTTATCATTTTGTAAAATAATTACAAAGTACATAAAACAAACTAAATAATAAATAAATAATTTATATTTCTTTAAAATTCTTTTTAATATTAGGCTGAATAGTATAAGTCCTTGCGCGGCCGCCGTTTTCGTATAGGAAAGAATAAAAAAAACGGACTCGAAGGTGAAGCGCGGGAGATGTTACGCGGGGGAACTCGAGAAGATGGCGGCATAGTGAAAAGATGCGGGTCGTGAAAATAATAATATTTTAAAGTGTTAAACGTTTCATTATAGTTTTTGAATTAATTATCATCTATAGCACTAACCTGGTGTGATCCTTCTATTTTTATTTCGACAGGGATGGCAAACGCATTTTGATCAGAGATTAAAAATTACAATTTTCAATTGTTCATCTACAATGCATTTCAAGTCAATAATATAGATTAGTGTTCTCGACTATTTTTTAACTGACTTCCAAAAAAGGAGGAGGTTTTAAATTCAATTGAAATATTTGAAATAAAACTTCTTTACGGAGTAAGCTGGTGAATGCGTGACGAGAGCATTACGAAAAGTGTGATCGGGCAAGGCTGACGGAGCAAGAGAGAGAGAGAGAGAGCTGCGAGCACACATTTTCTTTCTCTCTTTCTCTCATAGTAAGTTACGTTTCGTATGTCTAAGACATTGTATGCCTATTGTACAGGCTTATTGCTAAGGAAGTTTTACTTCAGTCGTGTGGTATAGAGCGCACGTTCTTACTTTTTAGCCACCTTCAAAAAAAGGAGGAGACTCTTAATTTGATTGGATATATTTTTGAAGTTATACTTCTTTAAGCGCATTAGGGAAAAATTATGAGGGTAAATTTTTACGATGCGCGTGCATACCGACACGAAAAAAAACGACATCCTGAAGTTAGCTAGTCAACGAAGAAGAATTTAGCAATGTGAAGTTAGCTAGCCAATGAAGTATAACTTCTCACGCGCGTTCATAAGTACATGCTTTTTTATGTATGGTACCTCAGAACTTTTGACTGGGTGGACCAATTTCGTGTGTGCGGAAAGGTCTCCTCTGCCCCTAGGTTGCCTGGAAGTGATCGCTTTTCAGCGATAAGGCCGTCTATTGTACCTTTTGATACTCTGTTAAAATCAATCTGATATGTTTTATTTCTGTTTTGGTGTACAATAAAGTGTATTGTTATGTTATGTTATGCGTGCCCACTTCGTTGGGCGTTAATTATTTTTGTGATCCAAATATATAGTAAAGTTTTCATCTCGCTCGCATTTCTCAGACTTGATTTACATATAGCATTATTTTTCAATGTTTTTTTTTTGTTCAATAACAATCAAATATAGCCTATATTACTCCTGAATAGTTTTGCTTTCTGTTAGTGAAAGAATCAGTACTAGCGAAGATTACCCCCTACAAAAAGAAAAAACAATGTTAGAAACTTTACCTCTTAAAATATTGGTATAGTTAAATATGTGTTGTAATAGATTAATCCAAAAGTAGTAATCAGATCTCAATATAATGACAACACGTGATAAGCATTAGCTTTCGATTAAACAAAAAATTTTAGTTATTGAACAAACAATTCAGAGATATATAATAGTATATGTAAATCAAGTTGGAGAAATGCGAGCGAGATGAAAACTTTATTATATATTTGCATCAAAAGTAATAATTAACGCCCAACGAAGTGGGCACGGGTCAGCTAGTATTTTACAAAGGCGTTTCAAAGTTATAATTAAACCTTCCTATTAAAATTGAAATCATTAAATTATTTATTTATTTATTTAAATTATTAAATTACATTACTAAACTGAGCCTATTTCTTCTTAAAATATATTTTTGTTAATATAGAAAAGTTTTTAATTTTTGAAAATTTTAACAATTACATTTAAATAAAAAACATTTTAGCACTTATTAATTTGATTAATTATAAATAAAATATAGTTAAAGTTTTCATATAACGTCTCACACACAAGTAGAAGAGGAAACAGTTTGCAAATAGTAGTCACTATAATTTAACACGAAAATAATGACACTAATTAAGATTGGTAGGTACGCAAAGGTCGCGCTTCCAGGGTCGTTATTTCTCGTAGAAAACTTAATTAAAATGAATCTCTTTAGAGTTTTTTTGGACACGAAAAGTTAAAAAATAAAATACTTTCAGGAGAACGCTGACTTGCCAAAACGAAGGTTTATCTCAGATTATAAAACATCTTTGTAAGTTTTAAGTATTTATGTTATTATGTAAATAAATATAAGACTAGATTATATTGTATATTTTATGAAAAAAAAAATTAAAAAAAAAACTTTAACTAAATGGTAGGTACCAGTATTCGTACGACCGACTGTCAAAACACTACAGGAAATTTAAGAAACAACTATTTTTCTTTCGCCGTTTGTTTAGTTTGTTCTGATTTGCTACAATTTAATTTTGTCTTGGTGCAGTGGTTGCTGCCAAATCCATTATTACCAGCGGAAAGCCTACAAAGAAAGCAATATAGGCTCGGTGATGCTGCTTCGGATTTCGTTTCGTTGAAACGCAACAAAATACCTCGCTTCTAGATTTGGATCGGAAATTTTCTATTTTCTGAAATTTGTGCTTATGTTTCTCTTCTGAGTTACATGTGCTGATAAAATATTGATTTCTTTTGAAATAGACGGATTTATTTTGAGAATTAAAATTGTTTTTAGTGTATGTTTATTATAAAATTGTGTTAATAATAGTGACGTAAGAATATAAGATTGAATCGTTTGATGATAGCCTTAACATGTCTTTTACAGAAAAAAAACAAAATGATAAAACATATGTATTCTAAATGAAAATATTGACCTTAGTGATTATAACTGAGTGCTATTTTTGCTACTAATAAATAACTTTTATGGTCGTTGCGTGTAGATATATTTTATTCATCTGAATCGGTCGTAATGACCATCTTTTCCCACTGATTTATGGTTTTGGTCATAAAAACCGATATATTTATTCATACGCATACCCATGTCTTCGGATATTTGACTTTATACGTAAATATTTCGTAGAGTTATAAATAAGCGTAAATCTCTATTTTTACGCCTAGACGCTTCAAATTTAATGTCTAGACATGTAAATACTTTAACTAAAATTTCTCTTTGGTTTATTTATTTCTATAGAAACATGCATTCAAGGTCAAATTTAATGAACAATTACAAGAGTAGATAGGTAGTTTATTTATTTTTATTTTTGGTTGATGGTTAGAAAAAAATATCTGGTTTGATTTAATAAAACTTATTGTACGGTTTTTCGAGAAAGGTTAAGGTTGTTTTAGAAGTATACCCAGATTACATAGGATCATTTACTAAGTAATTATAATAGAACAGATAGATTGCAAATAAAAGATTATCAGTAAAATATAATAAAGTCCATATTACACAGTGTGATGTATCGATATTTCTATCGTCTGAATAGATTTTGTATGTATTTGTGCCTGTTGTGTAACGTGTTAATCCATGTTATTTCTCTGAGCCAATTTGGTTTGTGACACTTGATTTGCTTTTGAGTTTTCGAGTCTATCAAGCCAATTTTTACATTTTTATAAAAAAGTTGAAATACCTGCACGATGACATTTTTTAGGTTTCGTACATAAATGTGTATTTTGGTCTTAAAGTGTCTATTGTTTTCTAATGTGGTCACTGTCATGAAAAAAATTATTAAATAACTCAATGATAACCAAACGAGGGCCGTGTTTTTGCTCGATCTGAATTATACGAAGTTGCAGAAAGAAAACTCCTCGTCTGCGAGTCTAAATTATATTTGTCCCTTTGAAACCCACACTTATTGTAACAAAATCAACAAGTAGCTTTTAAATTAATCACTTTTTATTTTTTTATGTTATATACTAATATCTTTACAAATTAATATAATTATAATTGTTAATAAAGTGACAGTTAGATTTTTATAATATTTTAATGATTAGAAAAATACAAAGAATGTTTGGAATTACAATAGTGCAATTTTATGTAATAATGTAATGTGTAGTTTGAGCTTGCCGCGATGTACTGTGTCCGTAACTACTAAGTCACTAGTCGGTGAGGTAGTGACACAGTTGTTGTTGTATTTGTTCTCTTTTTAGCGTAACACTAAGCTTCTAGCGTTAGCACTAGCGTTAACATAGACTAGTGCAAAACAACCATAATTATCTCGAGTAACTTGAATATAAATAATACTTGAGTCGCATAACTTATTCGAGTTTTATGACTAAAAAATCGGAAACAATTACAAAAACTTATAGCATATACATATATTCATATTAATATCTTAATATGAATAAATAGACACTACAATAACAATATCACTCGAATAAAAAGCGACAATTCATCGATAATTTAAACATCAAAAATTCACTCTACTAACTATCGAAAATCTGTGTTTGGGCAAATATTTTTTAAAGATTTAATAAAAGTTTTTTGACAAAATTATAGCTCTTTATTTGTAACACTATTCATATTGCATGAAACTTAATGATTTCACGACGACGCTTTAATCTCGTTATTAAATACTTGAGGTGCTATCAGATTCACCCGCGTTAGTTTGAGGAAAAAAGCACTAGATTATTATATAGCCTATATATAATCTACTTGGCCAAAGTAGCCTAGTGTGCCTTCCTCGGTAAATTGATTACCCAACACGAAAATATTTTTTCAATTCGAACCAGTAATTCCTGAAATTTAGCGCTTTCGAACAAACCAGCAAAAAAAATTCTTCAGCTTTGCAATATTACTACACTAATAGTACACTTTACATTAGTAGTATAACTTCTATAAATCATAGAAAGATATCCATAATTCAATGTACCAGAAGCAAACTAAATAAATAACTTCTCATAATAATCCTCTCAGAATAGAAAAAAAAATATTTTCATGAATATTATGCATATTTCAAATGGAAGTGCTCCCTCCGGTACACTGAAAGAAGAAATCTTGAGGAAACTTAAACATCGTGCCCACACACACACATAGAGAAATCGTAGGACTGTGTAATTCGCAAAGAAGCAGTACCCACTGTACCGTATATAATGTTTCAATCTTTGTAATTACTAGAAGCTATTTATTCATTTAATTTAAATATTTAATATTTGGAAAATCAACCTCACAAATATAAAAAACGATACATAGCAAACAACAGTTGGCTAATGATAGGTATCCACGTATAAAAACTAGTATATAAATATCACATGTCATGCGGACAAAATTATTTATAATATTATTATTTATTGTGATTCATTTCTTTTGACAGCTTGTGAAAGTTCAATCGGTGGGAGTCTTCTACAATAAAATCCACGTTGCTCTACCTGTTATTTGAGTACAGAATCGGGACAGAAGGTACATAAAGATCGCTTTCATGTTCCGTAGAAAATTGTAGTCTAAACGATCTTACAACAATACATTATTTATAAATACTAATTAAATTAAAAAATTGTTTTGCGTGGACAGTTTCTTTCTTGTTTAAATAATAAATTATGTCTTTAAAGTATTATAATTGCAAAACTTTACCACGTAATGTTTTGACGACACAAATCAAGTTAGAAGTAAGGAAACAAGGAAAAGCATCTACTTTCTTTCTATGAAATGAATATTGCTCAATTTAAGTAATAGTGTTTTTTTTTTTTTAATTTAGATGATATTCTTAGGTATCCTGAGAAATTTATAATTTAAATAAATGTGTTTGCTTGCCAACGAAAATATGTATTATTCGAGATAACTCAAAAAATACTCGTCATATCCATCATCGAAATCCGTACATCCAATAAAAAGTTATGAGGTACACAAAAAAAAAAAAAAAAATACAGACGAATTATTACTTATACGTGATGCAGAACCTATAGAATTTTTTGTTTTGACAACTTACATAACTTTCTACATACACACAATATTCTACATTTCTACAAAAATTTACTATTCTATAAAAGTAAAAATACGTCCTTCGTGTGAATTAGAAGCGGATACGATAGAATTTTCCTACGAATATTTCTGAACGGTAACCGAATACCAATTGCGACTTGTCCAATTTTCCTGTAAATTGCTACAGAATATCATAATATGAAAATATATAGTTTCAATATTTAGATTTTGCGTAAATATTAGGAAACGTACCCGTTTTACATTACTATCCATTCTGCGTTTTACATTATATACGTAAAATAGAACAAAAATATTTTACAATTTTTGTTTTTTTCGCAATAAATTTTATGGGTCTTAACGTCATATTATATATATATATATATATATATATATATATATATAATACTTAAGTAAATTAATGATATTAAATATTAGTGAGTACTTCTGGGCAAGGGACGAGGATTAGAAGTTAATCCGCGCTACTGGTCCACTATAAACGACGAATAAACATGTCTAAGAATAAATTATTATGATATGACTTGTTTGTCTTTATTATAAGGCTAATATAATAGCAAATATAATTATTCTTCAATCTTAGATGAAAATGTGGGACAGTGATAAGTTACATTTGATTAATTTAATTTTAATGTGAATTATATTACTTCAAGTTACAAAAGAATCTTTGATTTCGTCACGGGATTTCGGCTCATATAACAAATGGTTATTTTACGCAGCCTGCAGCTCATAGCATGAAGATCGCTCTCAGAATAATAATTCATTTCAAAGATTTCGTAATATTATGAAACCCCGTGTAACTTCTGTTATAAAGAACCTTTGTTATTAAGATTAAAGATTTACCATATCGACTTTATTTTTTGTAACTGGCTCCGTCTATTTTTACGCTACACAAAACTGCACACATAAGTGTATATTGAAAAAAAATATTTAATAAAAACGAAATATTATCTCGTTATTTTTTTTTTTTTTTTTTGTAATTAATCATCAAAAATACTACAATCTTTATCACTCGTGAAATATCGCCTATATTCTATACTCTACAGGAACAACGCTCATTTTTACAATAATCGCTTAAATCTCGAAACTAGTTTCAACATTATATATAATATTTATGTATTACGGAATGAGAGGAGATTGTTAAAAATATGTCGTAGGTTTAAAATTTCAAGTATTTATAGAAAATATGTGAAATTGGCATTTTTAATAGTCGAAACGTAAAGTCGATTTTTATTATATACTAGCGACCCGCCCCGGCTTCGCACGGGTGCAATGCTGATACTAACTACTACAGAATGTCTTTATTTATAGTGTGAAGCTAGCTTATAGCATGTTTATTAACATAATAACAACAACATTCAAATATGCGTCGTTAGATTACACGTTGTTACAGAATACGTTGAAGAAATAAAGGCTCACTGGTCGTTCCCCGTAGGTGATAGCGTGATAATTTGTAGCTTATATGTTGACCCAACTTCTTAATAATATTCGTGCCAAATTTAAAGTAAATCCATGCAGTACATTTTGAGTTTATCCCAGACATACAAACAGACAAACAGACAAAAATTCTAGAAACTATATTTTTGGCTTCGGTATCGATTGTAGATCACACCCTAGGTATTCTTTAAAAAAAATTTTCAATGTACAGTTTTGACTTTCCTACCATTTTATTATATGTATAGATAATATATTTAACTAACCAAAGTATGTACAATTGCTATCTATGCACTTTTGCTATTTTATAGATAGTTCATTGACACCATGTTCGAGATTGACAAAATGTTCGAAGGCAGTTTTGCCAGCCCTATCGGAGTTGAATTTTTCCCTTGCAAGAAGTTATCCAAATTTCGAAAAAAAAATGTAATCTGTTGGAGCAAGGTCCGGGGAGTACAGGGAGTCCTGAAGCAGCAGTGGCCTAGAGCGATTGACTAGCCTTGGTTGTTTAGCAGCTAGCTTTTCCATCATGGTTTGCAGTTGCTGACAATAGACATCTGCCGTAATCGTCTGGCCAGATTCAAGAAAGCTGTAGAGAACGACCGACACCGGCACTATTCCACCAACAGCTCACAAGTAACTTTTTTTGAGTCAATTTTCGCTTGAGGCAGGATTTGGCTGCTCGCCAGGGTTTAGCCATTGCGATGAGCATTTCCGGTTATCGTACATGATCCACTTTTCATCACATGTAATGATTCGATTTAAAATTCCTTAATTACTGTGCCAGTTGGGTAAGGTAACGCCGCAGCTTCCTAGTTCGTTTATCGGTTTGCTTCACTCAGTTCATGAGGTACCCGCCTTTCAAACTTTTTACTTTCCCGATTTGCTTCAAGTGGATTAAAACAGTTTTAACACTAACACCGCAGCATGCATCCAACTCGGACGTGTTTTGTCATGGGTTCGCTTCCACAATAGCCTTCAATTTTTCATTATAAACTTTGGTTTCCGGCCGTCCACGAGGCTTGTTCTGCAGGTCAACATTTCCAGAACAAAAACGCTAGAACCAAAAACGCACTGTGTTTTCTTTTACGACACACATTATATACTGCCATACACATTATTAACTCTTCGAGTCGTTTCAGCAGCACTGTTTCCACGGTGAACTGGTACTCGTAAATAACACGATATTTCAAGTTTTCCATTTTGTAAACTGAGTGACGCAAAGATGAAAAACAAAAGAGAAAAAACCAATGAATTACGGTTTTCAAAACACCAGTGCATGAATAAACTGCTGTATACATTTGAATTTGGAATTCTTAACCAAAGAAGAAATATTATGTCTTTACCGATGAAACTGCCATTTTGTTGTACTGGCTATTTTAAAACTAAAAGAAAAACAATTTGCTAAGAACTCGAATTTCAATTATTTTTATTTTAAAAATACAGATATTTTTTTTATAATTAGTCATTCGTTATCACTACGTTGGCAAAAATGCATTGATTCCATGGGTAATTATTTTGAATAATAAAAATAAAATATATATCCAGTAAATATATGTAGTAAATATATATAAATATATATATATAGGTAAATGAATAAAATTATGAATGTTTCGTACTTGGGATTGACGCATATTAAAATCTCTATAGCTTTATACTGAGATTGACACTTATTAAAATTTGTATCGCTTTATGGTCGAGGTTGGCGCTACTTCGACAGAGTGATCGCTCTATTGAAATTATGCTCCTACAAAATCATATTAAAACTCAACTTGAACATAAAAAAGTACTGTATTTTTCCATTTTTATTTTTATAAGGTTACTGTGGATTTTTTAAAATTAATTTAAGTAGTTTCGGGGTGAAATATTTTCACCTTCCTTTAAACTTATGCTTTTACCATTTTCATATGCGGATTAAACAAATACACTCAATGAATAATAAAATTAAAATAACTTTCTTTAAGTTACGTGACTATTTTAGGACGTATATTTATATATTGAATTAATAAAAGCTTCTCGTAAGGCTTGTTCGCTTAGTCGAGTAGTTTAGTCGAGTAATTAAGCCGAGCCGATCCAATTTATTCTATTTTTACACCTCCCACCACGCGTCCGTCCTCACTGACGCCTGATGATCCTCATAACATTAACGTTTGTCATAGTCATTACTATTGATATAACTATTTTTACATTTTTATGATGTCATTTAGTCCTTACAATAACTAATTTTTACCTATAAATGAAGTTATTATTGTTAAGAAGTCGTGCAAATATTGGCGTTTTTATATCGTCGTCCGCTTGGCGAATGTTTAGCTACAACGTAAGTCTGAACATAGTTTAGCTATCTAGGGTTAAAGTGACTAATTGAATACTAATCTACTTTTGAAATGTTTTGGTACTTTTGTCATGTGCTTTGCATTTGTTCAAATGTATAAAGGGTTTCGTTGCAAGAGATTATCAAAAATCTACGCGTTACTAAGGCATTCGAAAGTTCGTGAAAAGGATCTCAGTAGTCGTCTTCATGTCGTGTAGAATAATATTAAATCTTTTAACAATAACATTGAGCAAGGTTCGCTGCATTTCTTTTACTTACATGGACGTGCCGATGTTATTCTATGTTATCCATCTTTATGAATAACTAATCAATGAATGTGTTGCTATGTAGGTGCAAAACTCGAGAATAGCTGAACCAATTCGAGTCTAATTTTTTTTCAAAAGTTTTCTAATACTTCAAAGAAGTTTCAGAAAATTAGGAAAATTTCAGAAACTGTAACAATGATAATGAACTGCACAGGTTTGAAAGTTCGCAAAATCTAATGTGTGTTTTGAAAAGAATAATAAAAAAAACTTCTTCTTAATATAATACTTGGGAATCTATAACAATAACGTATTATTTATATTAAATCATCGTACAAAACGCTTCACATTAAGGTCACGTGACGCCATGAAGGAAACGGATGGGAAAACTGAAACTATAAGCGAGGAGCAATTTGTATGACAAGTACCACACTATTTGACATCACTTGTGTCTGTCTGCGCACAATCCGTTGTTGCTGTTGTATTTAGGGCTACAATTACAATGATACTATAACAAATTTTCTATTGTCCAATTTTTATTGACATTCTCCGTTTTTATATTTAGCAAAACTAAAAAATCGAGAACCCTTTTTTAGATAAGGTCTTTAAATTTTATTGATATACTTGAAACGTAAAACGTCTTGTCATTTTTTATTACAATAATTTAAGATAGAGCCAGCTAAATAATATTATTAACGAATTTAAAGTTAATTCAATTGTTCTTGCTGAACTTTTGAAATAAAAGTAGTACCCACATACTAATATAACCATACTAACTGTTGAGAAGTGTGAACTTAAAGACGACACACTTAGTGGTTTTTTTTTAATATAATTTTATTTTATTAGTATGTTACAATATAATGTATAAAAATGGCCAAAATAGGATCACACTGCATAACTAGACACTATATTTAAAAAAGTAATAAGAAGTAGAAAAGTAAGTAAACGGCTATGTTCCGTCTTATCCACTGCAGTTAGAGGTGAGTGCATGACATGAAGATGTGAATGTGTGTTCGTGTAGGTGTGTGCATGTAAGATGGAGGTGTATTAGTGTAGGTGTGTGCATGTAAGATGAAGGTGTATTAGTGTGGGTTTGTGCATAAATCTGTAGGTGCTGGTTTAGAATATTATTGATGATACTACGAAAAATACATCTTTTTGATTTCTTTTTTAAGTACCGTCTTTGTTCTTAGGCAAAAAAGGTCTAAGTTTGGATACTGCGTATTGTACGTATTGACAATACGGCAGATGACCGAGTTACGTGCGTAATTAGTTCTTACTTGAGGTGTATGGAACAATGGTTTAATATGTCTAGACCGTCTTGATGGAATTCGGAATTCAATCAGGGATAAAAGCTCGCTGCAATCTATTTTCCCACTTACAATATCATGTAGTAAGACAATATCGTACTGCTTACGACGTTGGCATATGGATTCAATTTGGTAGTGTTTACATGAATCAACATAGGTGGGAGAGGTTCTGGAAGTTTTGAAATTCAAAAGTTTTATAATTTTTTTCTGGAGCGATTCAATCCTGTCGATATGTACATTGTATACAGGGGCCCATATACTACAAGCGTATTCCAGTATAGTTCGAACGAAGCAGAAATATAAAATTTTGATACAACCTATATTTTTGAAGGTATTGCTAACTCGTGATATGAAACCTAGTCGACTATATGCTTTAGAGATTATTGTATCGATATGATTTACAAAAGTCATTTTGGTATCCAGTATCACCCCTAGGTCTCGAACAGAATCGACTCTTATGATGGGGACATTGCTTATAGCATAAGTATATAATATAGGATTCTTTTTACGAGTGAAAGTAATTTGATGACATTTAGCTGCGTTTACAGTGATACGATTAGTTAAGTAATATATGTATAGATTATTTAGGTCACATTGTATTTTGTGGCAATCAGTGATGTTATTAATTTTTAAATAAATCTTCTTGTCGTCAGCAAACATTATAAATTTAGAGTAAGTTAAACATGAACCAATATCGTAGAGATACGCATTGTAGAGTAATGGGCCCAGTATAGACCCCTGCGGAACTCCAGAAATAACTGTAACGTAAGAACTTTGCACTCTTCCCAAAGGTTCAGCTTGGTTCCTATTTGTTATGTATGAGCTTATCCATCTAAAAAGGTCACCTCTTATACCCAGGGCATGCAACTTGTGCAACAGAATTATGTGATCAACCCTATCGAACGCCTTTTCAAAATCTGTGTAAATAGTGTCAACTTGAACACCATCATCCATAGAGCGAAAGATGTAATCTGTGAATACCATTTAATTGCTTACAGTGGAACGCCTCTTCATAAATCCATGTTGCTCATCCGGGATCGAAGAGAGAATTAACGGACTTATAGATTGGTATACTAATTTTTCGAATATTTTACAAAATAAGTTTAATTTTGAGATAGGCCGATAATTCTCAATCCGACCACGGGAACCACTTTTATGAATGGGTATAACTAACGCTTCTTTCAAGATACTAGGAAAAGTACCAAAAACGTTTATAGAAAGATTAAAAATTAAGGTCAACGGTTTAGCTAGGCAAGAAGCACAGTTTTTTATAAACGTTGGGGGGATTTTATCACTACCTGGGCCCTTGTTAAGATCAATGTTTTTTAGTAATTTTAAAACCACATCCTCAGAGAAACTTAGCCTATAAATTGTGTCAGTTGATTCTGCTAGTAGTGGGAGATTATATTGAGTAGCTGGTTTTTGAAATACACTCTCGAAAAAATGGCTGAAACCTTCGCAGGCGTCAGCTTCACAGCGGTAAGAATTGTCACCTAAAGTGTTAGTTTATATTTTTTTCTACTAGAGCGTATTACAAATATTCATAATACAGTGAGAAATAAACTATTATTTAATTAACAACAGCTTGTATTTTTGTTGTAAACTGTTTATAGGTACTCGTATATGACGTAAACTTTTTTTTAATTTTATAAAATTAAAGGGCATATATGAGGCTGGTCCTAAATGTTTTACTTGCACTGTGTGTGTTTGATTGTGTGAAATACATATGTATGAAGCATCTTGTTTGGGTCATCGATCTTTAGGAAGCAAATATCTCAATTAAATTTATCTAATTAATATATAATAATTTATCTTATAAAATATCAAAGTAGTGTAAAATGAAAAATATGAAATTAATTAATACTATAATAATTTATACTAAATATTAAATTAAGAAAAAAAAAATACTTATAAAATTAATTATTAGTGGTCGTAAATGAAAAATATTTAACCTTAATGGTTCAACACTCGAATTAAAAAAAATGAATGAAATACATTTTGTTGACAATTTTGAATACAGGATTATAGATGGTCACGTTCCGTTTCAACGCGCGATCGTCACGTTTTCTTTGTTAACAATAAAATAAAATGTATTTTGGTTACTGTTGTGTTAAATCGCGGCTTACTATAATTAATAATTGTGTTTGCTTACAGACAAAAAAAAAACCGATTTCATTTTCTTTTGCCAGTAATTCAGGTAGGTACACGAAAAAATAGTCAAGTAAATACGCATTAATTATTAGAGATAGTTCAGAAAGTACTCATCAGATCTTGATCTAATTTAAAATTTAAATATTTGATATTTTTTGATATTTTTGATCTTTAAATGTTTGAACAAGAAACGCGGCATAACTAATTAAAATACAAATATATAATAATACTATAGATTTCATTGTATTCTATAAGGTTAAAAATTATGAAAATAATGTACTTATCAAGTTTTAGCCATCTAACCACTAACTTAGAAAATAAAAACTGACAGTTTGGTATAATAATATTAATTTTGTGGTTTGCAAAACCTAATTTGAAGGTCCGGTGATTCGTAAACTTTTTGAGGTTTACAAAATATAAAACAAAGAAAAAAAGAAGCTCGTTTATCTTAAGAAATAATATAACCTATAATTACTACAGCTTCTAATTGGACCATGGCCACTCCCGACTTCTCACCAATTACATTTATGTACAGAATACTACGAGTTCGATGTAATTATTATCAAATAAAACATTTAGAACCGTAAACACCGCAATCTACTTTAAATTTTAATCAAAGGCTAATTGAATACGGAAAATCAAACTGATGTTATAGAAGACCTCGTGGTAGAAATTTCTAGAAACCACGGAAAATATTAGTGTTCGTTTTTATAAAATATTTTACAAACACCCAAAATGAAAAATAAACTCAAAACTATTTAGATCTCAGTCGAATTGCTTCATAACGGTCAGATTTCAATCCCGTATATTTATTTATTAGGATTCAACTACTATAAACATACCACTGTGATATGTGAAATAGTAGACCAATGTAACTTTAGTAAAATTTCAATAATCATATAGTATCTCATAATCAGTAATCATTCATAAATAACATCCATGTATAATTTGTATAAGTTTTAGAATGTATGTGTTTGTTTTCCTGTTTCAGTTGTCTGGAAGAAAAGGCTAAACAGCCATATGTCCAGGCCCTTGTACAACAAAAACAATAACAATTATCTTTAAGCTTTGTTTTTATGCTATTTGTTGTGTACAATAAAGATAAATATATATTATTAATTTGCTAATATATTATATACGAAATCAATTGATGTAGTCTATAATTTATATTTTATTATCAATCCAATTCAATGAAGTGAAGAAATTTTGAAAAAAATAATAATAATTGAAAAGCTTAAAAAAAATAATCGCTGAAAAGATCTGATCGCAACTTCTTATTCGGTTTGTTAAGAATTTTTCTTTGGGTCTTTCGTTCTACTTAAATTTCTGTATATAAATAATATTTTTACAATATTAGCTATATTCAGACCACGTAATTTTTCGCTTTAAATCAGGATGAAGAAATGTCGTGAGTGACATATCAGGAAATGAAATGAAAGCTTCGTGACATTAAGTGGTAGTCTCAAAATAATTTCCTTATATTTAACAAAACTCGTCAAGGTTGGTATTACCAATTTAAATGTATTAAGCGTCACAAAGATCTATTGTAATTATCGTTGGCCTTATATAATAGACAATTGATGTGAAAATACGTAGTTTTGGCTATCGTCATAGATGAAGTAAAAAAAAGTAGATAATGCGCGGCCTTTGTTGTTACTGAAGCCACAAAACTCGGCTCATTCAAGTAAACACACGCGCTCACGCACACATATGCATCAAACTACGCTCATTTTCGTTAGTATCTCACGGGGCCTCGTACAGTAACTTTGCCTATAAAATGCCGTTCTTTTGTAATTAAATGGTGCAAAAATAATACCAAAGTGAACAAAAAGTCTGAAGAAATATCGTTTCACACGTAAGTACATACAAAACTTTACATTTTTTGTTATTCCAAAATAATATTGAGGTTATTCGGAACTTATAATTTATATGCCCCGAAATGACGTACCGAGGGAGTGTTACCAGTAATTCTTATTTCTATTAGCCCAAAATGCGGGTAAGTAAATTGTAGGCAATCATAGAAAAATAATTAAGTAGAAAGTGGACATCATTGTGTTTTTTTTTTATCGTGTGATTTTATGTTTTACCTAAATTGAAGTCAATAGGAATTTTTAACTCGTTTGTGTCTGTTTAAATTTGTGAATTAACTACTCATATTTTACTACTAAATATCATGATTTTAGGTTTCCAACGAATATTTTAATAGGAGATAGATATAATAGGTAGCTGCTGTCCGACTGAGCTGAAATGAACTACAACGACAGCCATCCTCATCTAGTGTGGTTTGTGCAAACCATTTTGATAAAGCTGACATGTACGGTACAAAACGTGGACTTCGCAGAGTACCATCACGTATATACTACTACTTACTACTAGGTATTTTAATGTTGAATTTTTTGTTCTAGGACCTACCGGATGAGTCTAAAATTAGTCGTTAACCAAGATTCAATCTTTGATACACCTAGAAAACATAAACTAAGAGAAAAGTTAAAAAAACAGGAACTTTATTTAAAAAAAACGTAAAAAAATTAAATCATTACAGCAAAGAGTTAGACGTCTTTAAAACAAGAACTTGCCCTTCAGAGGAATCATCAATTACTTAAAAACGCAATTTTCATTGACACAGATTTATATAATTTATTAAATCAAAACATGGCTGCAATAGATTTATTTACCAATTTGAAGCAAAAAAAGGAGTAAATATATTTAAAACTATAAACAGTTTTTTTTATTTTCGCATACCCATTTTACCTATATTAAATTAATTGTGTTTAATCCAATTTAATAAAATTTTCAGGGACTTTTTTTAAAAAGTGTCAACACTTCACTCACTCACACATATTTAAAAAAGTGGCTTCACTTTTTTGTTCTAAGTGCGTTATCTATTTTTTTTTTTACTTGATCTATGGCTATCGTATGGTTTGTCAATAGTATTTATATTATGTTTGATAGGTCACAGCAGAAAATTTCCTGCTCAAAATATGGAGCAGCCCGATGGGGGTAGTACCTCGACTTTACAGAAGGTGACAGCTAAATAATACTACTTTCAAGTAATGTTGTGTTCCTGTTGGTAATTAAGGAAACCAGAGCTCCTGGGGGAGTTGGGGATAGGGCTAGCAATGTGCTTGCGATGCTTCTGGTATTGCAGACGTTTATAAACTTCAGTAAGCGATTACCGTAGCCTGTGCCCTACCTAAGTTACCTTTTGAGCTATTACTAATAATTCGTATTTACTTGGCTATTTTTACAGACCTAAAACCTAACCTACGTCGTATTATAGTCCCATTTTTTTCGTTATTAATAATAAACACATTTACTATTTATTTTAAAGTTTTATAAAATTTTATATGATCAAACGAACTTCTAAAGTGAAGTTCGATCAATATAATATGACTGGTTTCATTTGAAGATATAACTTAACAAGTAGTCCTTTGACCTACAAGGCAACACTTCGCACATTTAAAAAGTTTAAAAGATTTTTTAATCTGTCAACACTATGCAAACCTGACAATCCCTAGCCGTAGTCACCTCATTCTTTTTAGAGTTAATATTTAAGAATACTTACTGATGTTAGGTAACAAAACTGGGTTATTGGGAGGGTTGGGTAGTTTATATCTTCAAATGAAACCAGTCATATTATATTGATCGAACTTCACTTTAGAAGTTCGTTTGATCATATATAATATTTCCTGGTTTCATTTTCGATATAAATTAACAAGTAGATGTTCAGAGCTGAAGTTTTGTTACCTTTTATGTGTCTTACCACTAGAATATTTGATTTGAAATAAAACAATAAATAACAGAAATCACCATTTATATTTCTTAACAATTATTATTTGTATTATTTGGCAGACAAACACTTTCTGCGAAATTAGATCTTTCTATTATAGGGCGATCATAATATTTAGCAAAGGTCTGGGAGTTAGGGGTCCAGCCCGCAGTCTTTCTGATGAGATCTAGATTAAGGCCGGCTGCACGCGCCGCTGAAGTGGCAGCGTGGCGGGCGCTGTGTGCGCCGAACACTGTCACATCAATGCCACTCGCGCACAGCGCCTGCTTGATCCACCTGCTTATAGACTGTGCTGTCGCGTTCCTGTGAGGACGCTTCACAGTAATTAAGAGGTATTCGATATTCGGAGGCCTCAAATACTTCGTCGCAGACATGTAGTCGACGAGCGTAGTGGCTGGACAAATGCAAGGATTCTCCCTGAAATATGGCAGATTTAAAACTGGCTGAACCCTGCCTACACCGGAAGTCTTTATAATATCTGTTATAGGTATTTCGATAAAATTTGGATTAATTTTAATATTGTAAAGTTTTATAAGTGAAAAGGTTTGCACCCTGTGTGCGGTACATAGGGCTAGCAAAACCACCAGCTTTTGGGTCAGTCTATCTAGTTTTAGTTGGTCGTGGGGAAACCATTTAGAGACGTGGTCAAGTACAATTTGGGGATCCCACGTACTCGGATATTTCGGTAGGGAGGGTCTTGATCTAAACACTCCCTTTAGCAACCTCTTCACGTACTCGTCGGATGCTAAATTATTACCAGTCAGCAGCGATAGTGCCGATCTATGGTTACTTAGCGACCCAAAGGTGGCGCCTTTTTCATAAAGTTCACTTAGAAAAGTTATTATGTGGGTGACAGAACTGTCGAACACGTCACAATTATTGTTTCGACAGAACTGCCACCACAGCTTAAAACAAACGCCATACTGCTTGATAGTGCTATCTGATAGTGAGCTGAGCATCAGACGCAGGGCGCTCGGGGGCGTGCCGTTGCGAGAGAAGGCGAGCCGGATAGCAGCGCGGCTCCCAGGGTAAGAGTGTGGTGTAGCGGGTGTTGTTGTCTGGAATGTGACAATACTAGGTTTGGACGTGGATTTAAAATAACTATATCCGCTACCAATAAATCCATTAGTTGCGGAAACCATGTTTGCGTAGGCCACATAGGGAATACTAGAATTCCTATGGCCTTATCATAAATAATTTTTTGGATGCAGTTTAGAATGAGAGAAAATGGTGGAAAAGCGTAAAAGAATTTTTTATGCCAGCTTATAGTAAATGCATCCGTAATAACGTTAATAGCGTCGGGGTCTGGTTTCCAGGACACATATTCGGGACACTTTGCGTTGATGCGAGAAGCGAATAAGTCGACCTCGGGATTACCTAATCTACTGACGATGTAATTAAATGCGGATTCTGATAATTCCCATTCAATGTCGGGGTTTATTTTGCGTGACTCCTCGTCGGCTTCGACATTATCTTTTGTGTTAATGTACGAAGCGAATAACCACAACTTTCGCATCTCGCACCACCGCCAAATGTCTCGAGCAAGATTGTTCAAATGGGGAAATTGAATGCCGCCCATTCGATTTATATAGCTTATCGCCGTAGTGTTATCCACACGAAGTAGTATAGCACATTCGGTTCGATCTCGCACAAAACATTTAAGCGCGAAAAATACCGCTAGGAGTTCCAAATAATTAATATGAGAACTAAGCTCACTACTGCGCCAAGGGCCATTTACTCTGCTTCCGTTACAGAACGCCCCCCAGCCGCTGCGTGACGCATCTGTGTAAATTTCGATTGCAAAACTAGGTTGTTTAATTGCCATATTTACTTTATAAATATTTTCATTCCACCAGTTGAGATCATTTAAAATTGTTCGAGGAAGGTTAACTTTGGTATCAAACGTACCAATTTCTTGTAGCAACAAATATTTACTCCTCTCTAACAACTTGGTATATAGCCAGCCGTAACGCACTGCTGGACACGCTGATACTAAAACTCCTATCAACTGAGAAAATTCGCGTATTGAAACCCTCGGTAATCTTAAATACTTTTTGACCAAATCAGCAATCTTATTTCGTTTTTCTAACGGTAAACATAAGGTCATATCAATGGTGTTATAAATAAATCCTAGAAATTTACAAGACCTTTGAGGTGTTAAATTACTTTTATCGTAATTTATTACGAAACCTAAACACTCTAGTGTTTCTAAGGTCACCCTTACGTTGTGGACACATTCCTCGTAATTTTTACCTAAACAAAGTAAATCATCCAAGTAGCAAACTGACTTGAAACCGCGCCCGCGTAAATAACCGACAACCTCTCTAACAATCTTAGTAAAACACCTCGGTGCTATAGCGAGTCCGTAAGGCAGAGCACTAAACTCGTACGTTATCACTTCGGTCGAGTTTGGCGCGATATAATTAAATCTTAGGTATTTGCGTGACTCGTTATGTATAGGAATGAGCAAATACGATTCCTTCATGTCTATAGTAGCCATAAACCAATTACTTTGTACTAATTTACAGACAGTTCTACTGTCCTCCATTTTGAAATGAATTTTAGGTATAAAACGGTTTAACGATTTTAAATTTAGAATGAATCTACTTCCTCCATTGGGTTTTGGTGTTAAAAAAGTACTAGAAATAAACTGATCAGAGGTGGTTTGAACTTGTGTAATGGCTCCTAACTCAATCAAATTCCCGACAGCCAAAGACATCTCACGGCACTCGGATTGCGACCACGCGAGCGGAGGAACAAACGATTGAAATGGCGTGTGCGTAAACGGAATAGGTATTCCGTCGCGTATCCAGTTAACAATACTAACATTGTTTGTAACACGCTTCCAACATTTGACAAAAAACTGTACTCGGCCGGCATGAACACGTACCTGTGTTACTGTCGAGCAGGGACACGCGAGCGTCCCTGTCCGGTCTTGGGCTGCGACATCGTTGCAGCTGCCATTGGGGCCGATCGGCGGGTTGACGTGGGATATCGCCTGTGACCTCCTCGCCCCCCCCTGTTCGTCGGGTAACGAGAAGGTCCTGCCCAGTTTCCCTGTAACTGTTGACGCGCAGGCAAATTCTGGGACTGGCAAACTGTGCTCGATCTTGTTGCTGGGCCAGTCTTTTTGATCTGCAGCTCCTGCTTCTCGACCGTCTTTGCAGCCTTAATTTTGTCCGGTAATGTATTACCGAACAATGTTTCGTCTCTTTCGCTATCTTGTATTATATTTAAAAAAGATTTTGTCAATCCAGGCGTTACCATTTTGATTCGAGCCTGTGTTTCCGAGCAATGTAAGTCGCATAAAATCCGACAAGCGTCACTCAAAGTTTTGATAGCTTCAATTTTATTATTATCATTCGTAAGTAATGACGTCATCGCCCTGCTAATTGCAGTTATGCCGGAACCTAACTGTTGTTGCATTGTCTCGACTTTTTTGTCGCGTATCCTAACCATTTCTGCGACCGCAGCCAAAATCTCAATATTTAGTTTGGGGGCTTGTAATAACATACAGTTACTAGGTATAACATATTCCTTAAGAATTTTTTCACGGGCCTCTTTCGTCATACCCTTTTTTAATAACGGCAACCACAACTGGGACAGATTACTGTGTATTTCTGGACCCCAAATTGGTCCCTGATCGGTCGCCTCACCAAGGGCTGACAGGATCTCCGGGTCCAATTGCGGCTCGAGATCATCGAGTGCCGGCTCCTGTGTCGGTTCTTGTGCCGGTCCCGGTGCCGGTTCCGACGTCTGATCCGGTGCTGGTGCTACAGACTGCTCCATTTGTTGAGTCATAGCAGACTCCGACAAGCCTTCGGTAATTACTTCATCAGGCACCAAGCCGTGATGAGAATCTTCGTGATTCTCCATTACATAATTGTCCCCTAAAAGACAAAGAAGATGTATGTAACGACACCGGAAATGAAAGATATTACCGTAGGATTATACCTATCGATAAAATTATGGTTCGTATTTGAATCCATAACGCCTCGTTCATTTATTGAATCTTTGGCGGGTAGATATTATTAGTATTGCCGCGTTCATGTTTGAATCTATGGCAAATTAAATCGTACAAGATTTTGTATAACACTTGAATGGTATTAAAAAATATTGATAAATATGCTAACCTTGTTGATTATCCTGGCCTGAGGAAGATGTTGAATCCTCTAAACGTCGTCGCTTACGACGATGTTTGTTCCGTATTTTGTCTAACTTTCGTATATAATACTCCACCTTTTCTTCATAAGTCCTCTTTGGCATGGTAAAAAGCAATTATTATAAACGTGACAAAGATATTATGCAATACTTTCAGGCTAGGGATTGTCAGGTTTGCATAGTGTTGACAGATTAAAAAATCTTTTAAACTTTTTAAATGTGCGAAGTGTTGCCTTGTAGGTCAAAGGACTACTTGTTAATTTATATCGAAAATGAAACCAGGAAATATTAATATAAATAAACACCACTTGGATGTATAAAATAGTAATAGTAAAAATGCAACAACGTAGAAGAGTAAACTACAGTTGATAGTTCCAAATTAACAAACATATGAAATTTTGACAAACGTGAAATAAAAAAATATTTTGAGACAATTATATGTATGGGATTCTCGTTTTGTTGCTAAATGTCACGATGTCGGGTTATCCATGGCGAAACGTTATTAATGACATCATCTTCACATCACGTACGTACCCTATATAACCGGACGATAAAATTAAGGATGTGTGAAGAATCACACGACGATAATGCTTGTATGTATGACTCGCACAATTTGTTTTCAATACAATATGTTTTATATTTTGTTTATTTTTAATACCATAAAACTGTGGTGCTAATGAGGCTAAGCATGCCAACCTGTTAATGCTGCCAGCATTTTCCCGTTGCTATAGCAATTCCAATTTTCAAGATATAAAAGGTCATTGAGTCAATTCCTTTAGTTTTTTTTTTTTTATTAATATTTCAAGGTCTAAGGGTTTTAACTGCAAACGGCACAAATATATAATTTAAATTACACTTTTGGAGTAATCTTTGATAATGCGTATTTACTTGACTATTTTTTCATCTACCTACGTTGTATTCTTCTCTTGTCGATATAATTGAAGTCGGTTTTTCTTCGTTTGCCTGCAAACACAATTATGTTTGTGGACGTTCAAAGTACTGCAAAATCTACTGCACGAAATTGAATGCACAAATATATTAATTATTGGCGCATGTTTTATTGTACACTATCTAGAAGTGAATATATGTATATAGATACATAGTTATTATGCAACGTTATGTTATTATTAAATATATTCAATTGTAATTCAGTTATCAATAGTTAGTTCTAAATATACCTATTATCTTCTTAAGCCGCACTACGCCTGGTAATTATTTATTTGAGATTTTGAATCCCACGACACAGGCATTGCCTAGTGTGGGATTCACTGTTCTTTTCGTGTAATGTGCATCTTTACAGTTAAATAAACTATTTTTGATTTTTTTTTTTTGATTTTGATTTTGATTTATGCAAAATTACAGCTTTTAGCTCTCTTTTCACTCGATTAATTTATATTTTTTTCAAATTTCTGCAAAAATCATAAATACATTATTGAACTAAATCAAAAAAATCAACTTATTAACCTTTAATAAAATATGGACGACACCTTGTTTTACTTTATGTAAACTTTTATAGGCTCTTAGCACCAGTTAATGACTTTTAAATACTTAAGTTTTGCAAGAAGTTGTCATTAAAACATTCTAATTAGCGACTTAAAGTTTAAATTGAAAGTTAGCTTAACGGTTTGAAATGTTCACTTTATACGTATTTTAAAGACTGATTTTGATATGGTAACATTTTACTTTTTAATTAAGCTAGAAAATCTTCACTAAAAATGTTCCTAATTATATATACCTTCTATAGATAATTTAAGTACTGCAACGTTTAATAACATGCTGTCATTTAAATGATCTCTTAAGGTCACGTACATTTAGAAAAAAAATTATGTATGAAACAAAAGGGTATAAAAAAGATATAAAATGAAGATAATAGATTTTGAATGCTTTTATTACAGACTGTTAATAAGTACTCTGAAAACAAATAGTACAAATATTGTCCGAATCTTACGTGAAGTCTATGGAAACGTTATATATGCACAGTACATTGTTATAGTTACGAAAGCTGTGTTAATATTGTTAAGCAAATTCAAATAAGTTTCTGTTTCATTTACTACATGTAACGTAAGATAGCCATCACAAAGACCTTAAAACAACTAAACATCACACACGTGTAACTTACGTGCTAACGTTCCTCCTCTAATTAACTTGGATATGAATTCAAAGTGGCTTTTCAAAGCCCTAAAGCGTTGAACAAATTATTTTCTAGAGCTAGTCTATTTTGACTTCTGCAACGTTAGAATTTTAATTGTAACAATAAAAAAAAACTTAAATAGCACAAAATACAAAATATTAACATTTATTTCAATAAGCAAACAAAATTGTGTTTGTTGTTAGGTCCTTTTTATAAAAGTAAATATAAATATCTTAGAACATACACACACGGTCGCCTGTTCCTATGGTAAGCGACTAAATGTTTGTGTTACATATTTTTTTCTATAAATATACATAGAAATAAAACATATATTAAGATATAAAAAATTATGTGGTGTCATGGGACACCAGGTAAGAACGAAGATCCTTCGGATAGTATAAAAGCAACACAATTTGAAAAAAAAAATGTTGAATTTTATATATATTTTCTAGTTCTTGATTTTTTAAATTTTGTTGATTGGTTTTTAATTAAGTACATAAAAGTATTTAGGAAATTTAGTATTTTAGAAAATAACAAGTACCGTAAAATAAAAAAAATCAAAGAAAATAATAATAATTCAAACTATTAAGTGGAAAAAAAACATAGTGTCTTTTATTTATTTTTGTCGACAGTATAAAATTACATAAATAATTAAAAAAAAGTTTACTAGTAATATTTTAGGTTTACAAACGTCATATTATACAGTCATGTGACTAATATTACGTCACTTCCGTTATATATTTTTCTTACGGTTTTAGTATCACATTTTTTTCAGTTCGGTCGCCCAGCCAAATGTCAAGCCTGCCGTAAGGAACTTCGTTCCATTAAAAATATTACACCCAGACTCGGCGACAGCGTCTTCGGTGCGACAAAGCCAGTACTGCGGTCACCAACCCGCCTGTCCAGCGTGGTGACTATGGGCAAAACACATAAGTTCACGTTATTTTTGGCGTAAACTTGTGGAGGGCTATGTCCAGCAGTGGACTGTATAGGCTGTAATGATGACTCGGCGACAATCGAACCTGCAGCCAGTCGAGTAGAAAGCTGAGCTACTACATACTGCGCCAACTGGCTAGTCATGTCCTTTATAATTACCGCATGTATAACAATTTGGTTTTATTTACTAAAGTTCTTCTACAACTAACAAATATTAGGTATATATATATATATATATATATATATATATATATATATATATATATATATATACTCGTTTACAAGCTTTGCAAGGTATTCAATTTAATCAAGTCTATTATTAACCGACTTAAAAAAGGAGGATGTTACTCGATTCGACATTCGATTATATATATATATATATATATATATATATATATATATATATAATCTTAATAATGAGAGATGAGTAATCTTTGATAATGCGTATTTACTTGACTATTTTATCGTCTACCTACGTTATATTACTTGTCGGTGTAATTGAAGTCGGTTTTTTTCGTTTGCCAGTAAACATAATTACCGTTGTTCATAATTTGAAACTTAACAATTACAATATAAATAAACTTAATAATTTTATACTAGACGTTCCTTCTCCTACATGGGGTATTTGGTAAATAGGCCTATGCCCAGCAGTGAGATATTACAGATTCCTTATAATTATGAATTCAATAAAATGGACTACAGAAGACAGCGCTACTAACCCCAAGCATCAAAGTTATTGATCATGATTATTAAGTCTACAATTTCATCCTCGATAAACCACAAAAAGCTTTTATAAGCGCGATTAAAACAAATAGACTTAAGATTGATTACATTGTGACACTTACTATTTTGATGTGATTATACTTCTAAACCTCTTTACGTATAATAAAAGTTAATGTAAGTAAGAAACGATAATTAATAAAAATATAAAGTTAAAAGAAAAAAGTGCTTTCATCGTTATATTTTGTATTTTAAGTTATAAGTACCTAAGATACCTGCAGTATTTTACGAGCGACCTCACCTCAACGAAATTACATTTTTACAGTTGGTCATCATCACGCGCGGCAATATACTATTGCTAAGATACTATTGAAAACGACGCTATAAATTTGCACTTAAAAAAATAGGAGGTTAATTTAAAGAACTTTATTATTAATGGTGAACATTATTACATTTATTATATTCTAGATGAATATATTTATATGCTTACTAGTTGACCTGGCAAACTTGTCTTGCCACTAAACGCTATTAAAAATAGTGGTTGGTGGTAGAAGGGTGAAAAATTAGGGTTGTATGTATTTTAAATGCCAAATCATAATAAAATAAAAATATAACATTTTGTCAAAAAATACAAATATATATATTTAGGGGTCGGTCATCCTTATCATTTAGGGACTTATCCAATATTTACACAAAATTTCATAAAAATCGATCCAGTTGTCAAGACTGCGACACGAGAATTTTATATATTAGATTGATTTCTACCACCATTGAAGGCTATCAAAAATCTTTAAAATTTAAAACAATACATTAATAACCGATACAAATAAATATTTTACCTAAGATGTAATAAAATATTGTGAAAACCGACCCGATTTCTATTCAACGCTCGTCCTTAACGTTATGTATTGCGGTTTGCGTAAAGAAGTAAATTTGTAATGTCTGTCTTCTAGCTCAGGATCAAGACTCCCAGAATTATTAGCTATATATATGTGTATCAATTCCTAAACGTTCTCTAAAATGTTTTAGTGTATTAGTTCGAATAGTTATCTTAACTTACCAGGGCAGATATATGTTTACAAATATTAGTTTCTGGTCTAGGCGTATGTCATTTTGGGTCTCCCCACCCTAATTCGAAGAACACGTAAACCATTTTGTCCCAGCTGTTATCACAAACGTCTTGTAGCGATCCTTTGTACAGGAAATAATCTGCCAAACTGCACCTGCAGTAAGATAGCTAGAGATTGACAGGCCCTGCACCACGAGGGTGACGGGAGTGTGGAACTGAGGTGCAATGCCAGACTATCTACTAAAACCCATATCTTTTTTCCGCCAGCACCTTAGTGAGGACGCCATGGGATCGCTTTCGCACACTACCACGACGCCCCCCGGTGATGGCCTTTTGGCCCCGTCGGAAGGGACGCTCAACCTTTCCATGTCGATCCCTCCGCCAAGATATTGACAGACCGATTCAGTTCAGTTGGTTTCAAATATTTTTTGTAGTTTGGCCTACGCTGGATACTAATATAAATTTAGTTACTAACTTAGCAGATGCTTCATTCTTTTTAGTTTTAAAAATAAGATAAACTTTTACTAGCAACATTTAACGTCATTGTATAATACATATGATATAAAAACTTGTCGCTAGATTTGAACTCTTATTTACTTTTTTACTACGATTACTACTTGTCTAGATAAACAAGTAAATTAAATAACTTGATGTGGTTGATTTTAACTTTTCAAATTTTCAAACTACGGAAATAAGAGTACTTAAATTTTGCGACGAGTTTTTTATATAATATATAAATTACATAATTACTTATACTTTATAAGTAGATAGTAAAAGTTTTAAAGTAAAAAATTGTTTTATCGTTTTAGCGCATTCAAATAAAAGCTTGTTTTTTAAAAAGATTTTTTTTTTATTTTTAATTTATTGATAGATAGTATTTTTTTTTTTTTTGAGAAAAAATCACAACTTCTTATGAGGATCGACAATTTCAGAGAATTAATTATTGTAATAACCACCGAATAACCCTACAAGATCTTTTGCTTTAAGGAATAGATGATGTTGACTAGGTTTCATAGTAATATTTCATTTAATTCGATAAATTTTAAAGATGGTTCGAAATATTAATTTTTCTTACTAATTCAGTAAAATTAGAAAGTATTTATACAATTATTACGGCGAAGAACTCTTATCAATTTATTTTCAATTTACGAAACGGAGGAAACATAACTCAGTAAAATTAATTTACTTTAATTTGAATGGAATTACAAATTATATTCTGACTAATAAAACTTTAGCAACATAGAAGTAGAATTTTTAAACTCAATAATAACGTACTCACTTAGTAGATAACGTAAATTATCTATAAAAATAAATAAAATTGGAGTGCCTGTTTTTAAGTGGAATGTCTGGTTGTCATATTAAAATAATCACTTTTTACTAAATGTATATGTATGTATACATATAGTTAGAAAAGTACGACAACTGACCAACGTTGCTACTGCACGTTTAATATGTCTTACGGTCTGGTGCTGTGGGGTAATTCTACAGATATTGAAACTGTATTTTGCAAAAAAGGGCTATTCGCGGCATTTACGACTTTAGAGCTTGAGCCTCTCTACGGGATGCTTTTCAAAAGGTAGACATATTAACAATTGCTTCGCAATATATTTATAGCAATATTATATATATTCACCGGAATATTCACTGTTTGGAAATAAATAGTAATAATCATAATTGTAACTCCAAGCTTCCGACTGCGAAAAGTAAACATCTCCTTTCTGGGTTATGTTATTCGCATGTATAAAATCTCACAAACAATTTTGGAATTGCCTCAACATAAATTTAAAGTTTTTATCAACAAATTTTATATTATTATATAAAGCGTATTATTCGGTGCAGGATTACATAGTTGATAGAGCTGTGTGGACTTAGTGACGCTGTATTTCATACAAGATATTATTAATTTTTAACCGACTTCCAAAAAAGGAGGAGGTTCTCAATTCGACTGTATTTTTTTTTTTATTTATGTTACATCAGAACTTTTGACCGGGTGGACCGATTTCTACAAATTTTTTTTAATCGAAAGTAGTGGTATGTGTCAATTGGTCCATTTAAATTTATTTGAGATCTAAAAACTACTTTTCGAGTTACATATAATAATGCGTTTTTACTTGACGCTTTTTTCGTCGACCTACGTTGTATTATACCGCATAACTTTCTACTGGATGTACCGATTTGGATAATTCTTTTTTTGTTAGAAAGGGGATATCTCTAGTTTAGTATTTTTCTATTCTAGTTTAGTTTTAGTAGTTGATTTTTCGTCTCGTCAGAGAAGTTTTTCATCTTCAGTAACCACAAATAAGCAGATAAGTCATACTCCAAAACGAGAAATGCCTTCTCACTTTATGGTGAAGGCAAATATAAGGAAGAGATGCATCCAGTGTGCCAAATTTCATGTTGAGAATCCAACAAACAATACATATTCAACTTCTGAAAGAAATTGTTTTGCAGAATACCACTATACCTTTTTTTGTTTTAGATTATAATTTTCAGTTGATATAATAAAAACATTAATTTATACTGTATTAATGTTTTTTTTTTGCGAAATAACGAAATGAAAAACATGCGTGAAATTGGTACATTTTGCAACCGTTGACGCACACTGGGACACATATGTCCCAGCCTGAAAAACACATGAAAAATAATAAACTATTATTTTTTCATTATTTTATGTTTAATTAGCTCCTAATAAGCCGTTATGATTAGTAAACATTTTTGTTTCATTTCTCTAAACCTTATGTGCGTGAAAGGGTTAAATTTATTATAGATCTAACAACTACTTTTCGAGTTATATCTTATAATGCGTTTTTACTTGACGCTTTTTTCGTCGACCTACGTTGTATTATACCGCATAACTTTCTACTGGATGTACCGATTTGGATAATTCTTTTTTTGTTAGAAAGGGGATATCTCTAGTTTAGTGCCATGATAAGGAAACCAGGCTCTGATGATGGGATCCCAGAGAAATCGAGGGAAATTCTCGAAAATCTGCAATAACTTTTTACTGGGTGTTTCGATTTTGATAATTTTTAATTTAATGAAAAGCTAATATTCATCATGTGGTCACCATTTAAATTTTATCGAGATCTGATAACTACTTTTTGAGTAATCTTTGATAACGCGTAGTTACTTGACTATTTTTTCGTCGATCTACGTTGTATTGCTTGTTGATGTAATTGAAGTCGGTTTTTTTTAATAAAGTTTTTTGAATAAAGTTGATTTGATTTAAAATAACATTTTTTACAATGTTTTTCCGTCTGTCTGTCTGTTATTTTCCGGCTAATCTCTAAAATGGCTGGACCTATTTTTACGGGACTTTCACAGGCAGATAGCTAATGTAATAACAGGGTACATTTATTTTAGAAATTTATTTATTTCGTAGCTCTGCGAACTGAACAATATTTTTATTTATATATATTTTTTTGTAAATTCCACGCAAACGAATTTGCTGGCACAGCTAGTATTATTATATCTTAAACAATTAAAATCATTTATCTTAATGACTGATAAAATATGCGAAAAAAAGAACGAAGTAAAAGTAAAATAGAATTTATTGATTCAGTCTGTAACATCCCATACTGGGTTTAGGCCTCTTTCTTCATGTAGCAGAAATGCAATAATTATGCCATACAAAATATATGGTTTTCTTAAAATAAAAAAAGTGTTTTTATTTATGTTCAGTATTGTATTAATAAAATATGCACTTATCTGAGGAAGGCACAGCAGGAAATTTCTTGCTCAAAATATGGAACACCTCGGCCTTACAGAACATCACAGCTAAATAATACTGTTTTCAAGCGGTATTGTGTTCCTGCTGGTAAGTAAGGTGACCAGAGCTACTGGAGGGAATTGGGGTAGGGTCAGCAACGCGCTTGCGATGCTTCTGGTTCATCAGGGAGCCGTACGCTTGTTTGCTGAACTTGTTGTATAAAAATAAAAAAAATTTAGCGCATATGTGACTTAGCTTGATCGATCGAAAACAAATATCTATATAGAAATATTGTCCATATAAAGTTATACGATTTGACAAAATCTAGTGTAACAATTAGTAGAAACGTAAAATGTATTGACGACAGTTTGCTAATGGAACTGAACAAATGTCACCTGCAACTGCAGAGAAATGGTTCAATAACAACAGGCCCAATAACAAATCGCCGAGCAATTGTGTAACAACGACGTTGTGAGCTAACGCACCTGCAGGCCGTAAATTCTAATTATACTTTAGGTACAACAAATTCAATTTTTGCAATCAAATCAGAATATTGTTTTTTATTACGTCATTCAACTTATATACTTCACAATATACACAGATATTTACGTACATGAATTTTACAGATACACACATAATTATTTTTTAAGTTCCGTTGAATTTTAATTGACTTGATCATTTGCTATAAAATAAAGCATATGATATAATATAAAATTCTCGTGTCACAGTGTTAGTTAAAATACTCCTCCGAAACGGCTGGATCGATTTTTATGAAGTTTTGTGTGCATATCGGGTAGGTCTGAGAATCGGCCAACATCTATTTTTCATACCCCTAACTTATAAGGGGAGGGGGGGGGGATTAAAGGGGCTAATAACATTTATGGCAAAACAACGTTTGCGGGGTCAGCTAGTATGATATAAAAATTAGTATCGATGATATCTTTTCAGATGTTGTTTTTCTCTTTGCAAATTGCTTCACACTTTATAATATTTTCACCAATGACCATGAATGTTATGAATATATATTAGTTACAATAAAAGGATCATAATAAAATTATAAATCGTATTTTTTTTTAAAGAAAATCTGGTATTGCTCGATTCGACTGTTACGAAAATAAACGCATGTAAAATCGCAGGGTACAGTTAGTTATTAATATATTCAAACTATTACCATATATTACTAATACAATTTTCACGTGATACATGCTCCAATTTTATATATTACATAAAAGAACTAAATTCCAACTATAAAATATTGAAATATATTAAATTTTAATAAAAAATACTATTCGGTTCACCGCCTCCGATAAAATTTATCTGTAATTTTACGTCACTTTTTTGTGCTATGAACTTTTAAGGAAAACGTTTTTCATTTTATTTAAAATCCGATTCATATCAATATACAACTGTCATTTTTAACGCTGATGGTGGAAAAAACGTATATCTTAATATCCAGATATATTTTTTTTAACTCTTTTATATATATATCTTGATGCTTGTTGTTGTTAAAGTATCTAAAAATTTAATAGATGTCATTTTCGTATGATCCTTAATCTTTCATTTCGGTAATGCTTTTCGGACTGTCTTATGATTTTATATTAACGATAAGGTCGTCTTCACCATCAGTCATTATTCATAACCTAGTATAATGTTAACATCTGTATAGACATTTGTGGATAAATGTCTCCTTTTAACATTTACTATTTTTTTTTTTGTATTTATGTACACCTTTTTTTAAATTATGTTTTTAGATATCAACTTTTCTTTTCTTTATAATGTATTGGTTTAAGCATGGTGTTGACGATTAGTTCTTCCAAAGCAATGATTACTGTTACTTGTTCGTAATAACCATTAGATCTAACAGCTTTATGTTTTCTCTGAGTCACGATGGAGAAAAAAATGGCGAATATCCAGACCAGAAACAAACATTTATACAAATACAACATATCCGCTCTGAGCTGAAATCAAACCCACAATAATCGCGTTGACCGCTAAACGGACCGATAGTTTATGTATTATACCTAACACATTGACCCTCATGTTCTATCTTTAAATAATGTATATTTTGGGATCTTCTTAACAACTACATCATAGTGGTCAGAAATCCTCATAATAATTGCTCAAAAGCTCAAAAAGATCAGAGGAAAACGAGAGATCTGAAGAGGTATGAGAGAAGACTGCGGTGAAGTTGAAACACATTTCGAAATGAAATTACCAATAACCGCGATAAATATCAGAGGAACGGAACACGGGGGGAGTTGTCGAGTAAAATCCTCTGTTATTTTAATCCCCAATTACAGTAATCTAAGCACGTATTTGTAGGCATTTCCTCGAAATAGCTTAAATTAAGGTTTTGTAGTCATAAAAACCTGTTTGAACCGACTTTAAAAAGGAGAAGGTTCTCGACGGAAGTCGACTATATTTTTTATGTGAGTTAACTCAAAACTTTTTGCGGGCTGGATCGAGTTCGATGACTCTTTTTTTATCCGACTTAAAAAAAGAGGGAAGGTTTATATATATATTTGATGTATGTTCGGGGATCATTCGTCGTTTATGATCCGATTTTGATATTTTTTTTTTTGTTGGAAAGGAGATATCCCAGGTGTGGTACTTTGATAATTAAACCAGGATTTGATGATGGAATCCCAGACAAATCGAGGGAAACCCTAGAAAATCGTAGTGACGACTAATGCGTTTGTTAATTTTTTTCGTCTACTTATGTTGTTTTACGTGTCGATATAATTGAAGTCGGTTTTTTTCGTTTGCGAGCAAACACAATTATTTAATCGAAAGGTGGTGCTTGTCATGACGTTCCGTTTAAATTTGATTGAGTACTTTTTAATCTATCTTTAGCAATACGTATTTAGTTGACTATTTTTTCGCTTACCTATGTTGTATTATAGTCGATGTAATTGAAGTAAGTTTTTTCGTATACGAGCACACACAACTATTATTCTTTGTTTGCTTGATAAATAAAATGTAAAAAAAAAAAACAATATATGGATGGGTATTTCTGAAATAATATAAATAAAGCAGCATAATATACCTATGCTTAAACATAATAAACACAAAAAAAATTAAACGTAGTATCTTAAAAATAGGTAATAAATGTAAAATAAAACAAACTATGAAAAAAAAAATTGTGTTGTTTTATGAAACCATGATGCAAGTGAAACAGAAACATAAAAACAGTAACATTAATACTCCGATCAAAACACACAAATATCGCGGAACACTTGTGACATCCGACATGCGATAGAAGAACGAACACTTTTTGGGGCGATAGAATATCACTTTACAAACTATTTCTAGTTTAAATGCGGTAAAAATTATAAAGTAAAATTTTCTTTTAAAATTTTTACCAATAACATATATGTTATATGTTATGTACACAGTTTATATGATGTAAAAGCTTGTCGTGACATTTAAGTACTCGTATTTACTTAATTTGAAAATTTTAAAAATTAATATCAATCAGATCTAGCTAGTAATTTTCTTTTTTATCTACAGATAAATCTCTACAAATCCTTTCATTAGACACGAAAACATTTTACACGTATTATATATAAACGTTAAAATAAATGAATCAACCACAAATGCCCTTTTTATTTTCAATTTTCTCTCACCAATATCGGCGTAAATCCTCGAATCGCAAAATCGCGTTCAGTGATTAATTCCATTTCTCGAATTGAATTTATCCAAACAAGATTGATTATAAATCATTTATTCTGCTATGTTTATATTGTTAAAATATGTGATGGTTAACTTAATATTTTTATGATATAGTGTGTATAGTGAAATTAGCATTTTCTACAGCAACAGGAAAGCAAAAACCTTTCTTTAGCAGTGGAATATAGCGACATGTTATAAAGCAGTATAGCACTAACTAGGTAACTGACGACTGTTTCTGCTTTAGTCGTATCGATATTTTTGCTGAAAATTATCACAAAATATAACTTATATAACCATCGATATCCGGCTTGAATAGTCTATTGCTTGTCTCTGTTTCGTCCTTTTGGGGCTCCCTACAGATACTGATAGTAATCAGTATCGATGGTTATCCTTAACACTTGAAAAAGATTTTTATGCCAGATAGGGAAAGAATCAATCTCAGGGAAGAGAGCAATGAGGATTGAACTCTTTCCTTTCCTTGTGTAAAAGGCCCCAAGAACAAGTTTCAGTCCTTAAAGTCTTTATATTTCAGCGCTCTATAAACAACTTTTTCGTCATACCAATATTTGTTCTTGCTTAGAAGAAGGAACCTCACCTTAAAATATACCCGACATTCCATTAATGTGAAGAGATTCATGATACTTGACTATATTACATTATTATATTCATATACATGATTCTTGCACAAATGGTGTATAATACGGAGAGAGAAAGTGTGTCATATGACAAAAATTCCTACAAATTTTGTTCATTGATGTAGTAGTTTTTTTAAATAAAAAAAAAACAGTTGAGTTTATGTCTTATTTTAAGATTAGAAATAGATACACAAATTATGAAACAAATCAAATTTGTAATAAGAAAATTGCTATTTTAAGTAATTCCATGAAAAACATTTCATTGCTACACTAATGAAAGTGACCCGTGAAATTTGCTTCATTAACTTCGAGAGACCTTAAAATTTATTATAATGATTATCCTTTGTCTCGTTAGAATATCAAAGCTTCAGTTAAACTATTTATCTGTTATATCTATAACCTTTGGGCTTAACAAATTAAAATAAAATAAAATTAGAAAGTAAATTATGAGAAAAAGAAGAAATAGATATAATACTACACAAAGAGTCGTTTTTATTATTATCATTCGACCGGTCACATTAAATGTAAGCAAGTAGTCAGCACTATCTTGGTACATTCAAGAGTTCGTGTGACCGTGACATGATCGGAGATGAAGATGCTGCGATAGATGTGAGGCGTAACGCGAGTTGACCGCATACGCAACTCCTTTATCTAAGACACCTGATTAACTCAAAGAGCGACGCCTCGGGTGGTATGGCCACGTCGTTCCTCGGTCTGAGGAATACGTAGGGAAACTTTTGACTCATATGTATCTGGAACTAAACCTCCCAGACGTCCAAGAAAATGTTGGCTAAATATCGCGAAGCAGTCGAAAGGCAGGTACTGTCAATAAAAGCCGGGATTAATAATTCCAAACAAAAGAAGAAGAAGAAGAAAAAGTAATTTTTTTAATTCTATTGTAGTTAAAGGTGTATAGAATTACGTTAGCATCTAGTTCGAAGGTTTTTTTTTTTTAGTTCGAATATTCACAAAATTTGTAATTTTGGTAAGCATAGACATAGAACGGAGATATTCTGCTCTGAGGTAATACCCATTACATATGAAGCGTCAAGCTAAAAGCTTGCTCTGCACTCAAGGTGTAACGTGCTATTTGCAAGGTACATTTCACAAATTAACTTCACTACAAATTCAGCGTGACTCCTAAGCGAAACTTACATATAGCTTCTTAGACGTTCATCCAGTAACTGTCAAAGCATTTAACAAAGTACTTAATTACCGCGCTAAATTGATTTTGTACCGACTCAGATTCAAAGTGCTTTCGATTTAATTACATTCTATTTCAAATAGATTGAGGTACACATACATTCTATAGGCTTTGTGTTTGTTCTCGCGTTCGAAGATTCATTTGGATAATTTAAAATTCGGTTAAGATGTAATTTGTAAGCAAACTGACGAGGAAACCCTGATATTTCTATTCATTTAAGAAAAGTCCATCTATCTATCTATCTAAAAGTATTAAATTTATGCATTTGAATAGATGAAGCAGATGCTATAATTAATCTTATCTTTTTATCACTTTCCGAGGCTTCTAAATTAATTTAAAAAATTGTCACAGAAAATTTATGATAGAGTAAAAAAAAAGCTAAAAACCTTCTTCATAACATCTCTATGCTACGCAAACTATACAATTTTATAATCTCCTGCGTAATACATATTATATTTTATCATTTATCTCATTAAAATAACAAGTGATTAGTATAAAAATAGCCCGCTTAATATTATACTCATCACTTCAGCCTATCGCAGTCCACTGCTGGACATAGGCCTCCACAACTTCGCGCCAAAAATGGTGTGAACTCATGTTCAAAATCGTATTTATCCGCGTAACCAGATAAATTAAGAAATATGGTCAGTACTTTGTTTAAAAGTTTTTAATTTCAAAAATATATGTTAGTGTTAAAATAATATTACACATAACAAAAATTATATAGCATTGCACTTTGTAAAATACAATATTATTATTTTTACGCGGTAGGTACTCAAAATATAGACATATAATTGTATTTGCAGGCAAACGAAGAAAAACCGCTTTCAATTATATAGACAAGTAATACAACGTAGGTAGACAAAAAAATTGTCGAGTAAATACGCATTATCAAAGATTACTCCAAAAGTTGTGATCAGATCTCGATGAAATTTAAATGTGACCACATGATAAACACCAGCTTTCGATTAAATTAAAAATCATCAAAATCGGTACACTCATTAAAAAGTTATGCAGCTTTTCGAGAGTTTCCCTCGATTTCTCTGGGATCCTATCATCAGATCCTGGTCCTCCCTGGATCCTTTCCAACGAAACAAGAATTATCAAAATAGGTTCATAAACGACGGAGTTATCCCCGAACATACATAAAAAATATATATACGGTCGAATTAAGTATCCCCCTCCTTATTTTGAAGTCGGCTAAAAAGGCATATGTTCAACTAAATATGTGTATATTTCTCCTTACAAAATAGTATTTATCAAACTTAGTAGCACTGAGACGAAGCACTGAACAAAATTGAACAATAAATTAGTTTGTATTACTTCCTTTTATTACTCGACACAGAAGATTACAATCATCGGTTGCGGTGTGTAATGAATGCACGGCAATAACTCCACGAGCTCCGATATCATCACTCACGAACCCTCCTCGCAGCAGTCACACGAGTAAGAGACATCAGCGTTTCAATTGTCGACTCGTTCATTGCAACGAGCCCTCTGTGATATTTCAACTTGAAGAGAATTTTATGAACTCCTCTTTGCCCGTGACGTCGCATGTAATTAAAAGTCAGGTTTAACCGTCCCCGCATACAAACATATATGTCAAAAGTTGTTGCAAATGTCAAGCTAAATATATTATTAAGACCTAGGTCACGTTCTCTGCCTTTGTGACTTATTTGGTAAAATGTTTTACGACAAAATGCTTCGCTTAATGTAAAACACGTGAACGTTTTCCCTACTATTCAAATATAATCCCGAGAGGCAAACGGAATTTCTTTGAGTGTTTATAAAAATTCTATTTAACTTGACGAAGATACTTAATAAGGAAATATCAAGTAAAACGGCTTTATAAAAGAAAATGTTAAATTGACTCTTAAGTTTGTAGATCAAAGTTATAAAAAAAAGATTTGAAAAATGATTAATTTATAAACACGAATAAAAAGCAACGACAAAGTCAAAACAATAATTTTGTAATGGAGTGCAGTGGATTATTTACAAGCTCTGGTTAACGTGAAGAAAAACACAATTTTTCCACATAGAACCCTATTTGCTTATTAATTTCCGACACATTACTCTATTATGGATAAAGATTATTTAAATTTTGTGTGATAGAACAAATTCAAGTGGTGATGAGAACCCACCACTGAGAAACCTTACACTAACCTTTACCTAACATAATTACAAATATATTTTATTAGGTTGTTTTACGAAGTACTAGCGTTTAAATTGTGTATGACAATTGATTCTATATTTGAGACAAACCCCAAGCATAGCCCTTTGTTCATTGTTCATTTATTGTTCCATAGGATGTCCTCCGACCCGCTGGACCGACGATCTACGTAAGATTGCCGGTGTGGGCTGGATGTGGATTGCGGAAAACCGGGATGTCTGGCGCGAACTTGAGAAGGCCTATGTCCGGCAGTGGACTGCAATAGGCTGAACTGACTGACTAACATGGCAACTGAAACCAATGTCGACTACTAATTAAATATTAAGATTAAATTTATTAGAAGCTTGTATAGAAAAATAGAAGCTTAAATATCTTATCATACAAAAATGCCTTTTTATTATAATTAAAACAAATATTTAAAGTCTCCTTATTGAACTCGGTTGAAAAATGCTTGTTATTGTGTTATTATGGCTTACTATGCTTTGTATTTCAAACATTGATAACTTATTTATTTAAAAAAATGTAATAATATAGTACTTTTTTATGAAATTAAAAAAGGTGGTACGGTAACTAGTCGAATTTGAAAAGCCTACGTTAAATATTTGTGTTTGCTCGCAAACGAAAAAACCGATTTCAATTACATCGGCAAGTAATACAACGTAAGTTAGCGAAAAAAAAATAACAAACACACTAGTTGTCACTACGATTTTCGAGGGATTCCCCTCGATTTCTCTGGGATACCATCATCAAATCCTGATTTCCTTATCACGGTACCACACTTGGGATATCTCCTTTCCAACAAAACAAAGAATCATCATAATCGGTTCACAAACGGCGAAGTTATCCCCGAACACACATATATATATGCTTGCTATATATCATATATATCTATATATATAACATATAATAAAATGTTAGGAAAGTCAAAACTGTACACTGAATATTTTTTTAAAAGAATACTTGGGATGTGATCTACAATCGATACCGAAGCCAAAAATATGGTTTTTAGAATTTTCGTCTGTTTGTCTGTTATGTATGTCCGGGATAAACTCAAAAAGTACTGCATGGATTTACTTCAAATTTGGCACGAATATTATTAAGAAGTCGGGTCAACATATAGGCTACAAATTATCACGCTATCACCTACGGGGAAAGAGCAGTGAACCTTTATGTAAATGTAACAACGTGTAATCTAACGACGCATATTTGAATGTAGTTATTATGTTAATTACCATGCTATAAGCTAGCTTCACACAATAAATAAAGATATTCTGTAGTATATTAAGTATCAGCATTGCACCCGTGCGAAGCCGGAGCGGGTCGCTAGTATATATATATATATATATATATATATATATATATATATATATATATGTGTGTGTGTGTGTGTGTGTGTGTGTGTGTGTGTGTATATTTTTTATAACGGTAGAACCGTCGACCACAGCTAGGTCTACGGTTCTCACGGTATTACTATTCATCACTCGAAATTTAAAGTGCATAGTGTTATTGGATGTGAAGAACGCCATCATTTCCGACATTTGAAGTTGTAATGCTATCATTTGTTTTCTTAATTCCACGAATTCAAGTTTCATATCCGAAAATTCAGTCTTCAATTCTACATTTTCCGTATTAAATTTTCGCTTATTTCGAATAGTAACCTGTGATAATTCTAAAGGTTGAGAAGAATTGTTTTTAAATTATAAATTTCTAAGTCCACTTCTTTCCGATGCGAAACCACTTCTAGTAGGAGACCCTCCTGCGCTCATATTGATCTGTGATGTTGTAGATTGTTTATTTACACAAAGCGTCCTCCTCTACGCAGAGAAAGTAAGTCGGATAATACTTAAGCTATGCACACCAAATACTGACTTATCACTGATGTATTACAGATGAAATTTATTAGTCACCACTTTTTTTTAATTATTAATTTAGGTTGACACGTCCACACTGTACGCTGTCCTCGCAGAAAGAGTTATAAAACAGATAATCAATTCACTAAGATATCGTTCATTAATTACAAACATTAAACATTTAACCTTAACCTAATAAACATAAATTTATAATTTCAATCAAAGCTTGCAATATTGAAGTTCGATTAGCGTTCGCGACGACATATATATATATATATATATATATATATCTCCAAACTCCAAAAGTTAATCGACATATATATATATATATATATATGTCGATTAACTTTTGGAGTAATCTTTGATAATGCGTATTTACTCGACAATTTTTTGTCTACCTACGTTGTATTACTTGTCAATATAATTGAAGGCAGTTTTTCTTCGTTTGCCTGCAAACACAAGTTTCCCTCGATTTCTCTGGTATCCCATTATCAAATCCTGGTTTCCTTATCATAGTACCACACTAGAAATATGTCCTTAACAAAAAAAAATTATCAAAATCGGTTCATAAACGACGACGTTATCCCCGAACATACTTAAAAAAGAAATACGGTCGAATTGAGTAATCTCCTCCTTTTTTGAAGTTGGTTAAAAAATAATATATAGAAAATACTTTCACACTGTGCTCATTAATTTACAGGCAAGTACAATTAAAACAAGGTATATAAGTTAAAACAATCTTACGTAGATCGTCAGTTCAGCGAGCCTGAGGACTTGCGACACTGCTTTGACAACACGCGGTCTCATCTCCACGTCTGCTTCAGCGGCTATCGGTCCTGTGACATAGGTAACCAGCTCACTACCACTTCAACTTGCTTATTCTACAGGTTATGCTGTTTACTTTCGTTCTCTCGCGGAAAGTCTCATTTCTGATCTTATATTTGAGAGAGAGCCCAAGCATAGCCTCAAGCATAGTCCGTGCAATTACACTGCGCGACTTTAAATTCATGGACAAGAATTATAATTGAACAACTTTTTCGGATTATATCGTGGTTTATTAAGTTTTTTTTTGATGCCCGAGGTTGCGGATACTTCACAGTAACCACGGTCACGGGAGGACTTACTTTGTCATCAGATCTTCCAGGCGGCGAATTTCCTGTCTTTGAACAGTGAACCAGTCACATATTGTTTTCTAATGTTTACGCAAATTTCACACATTATAATGAAATAACTTTTTCGGATTCAATAAGTTGTACATAGGTCAACGACAGTAAGTCGTATTTACTTTTTTTTTTCTTTATTGGACTGTAGTCAAAACTGGCGTAACGCTGTATTTTCTCCTGCTTTAAATTTTTTTAATTTTTTACTGACATCTTTCTTAGGGTTGTCGATTATCAAGTCTACTTTCGTGTTTCTGTTTTTGGGTTGCAAATTTGCACGAGCTATCGTTTGTAGTAAAACACGATAGTAGACGATAGCAGGTAATATTTTTGTCGTATGTATATAATATCTACTCGTCCGTATTTTTTGTTTCTTTTAGTTGTACAACAGAATAATAAGACGACTAGATGTGGTGTTATGTTACTGTTATGCTATGTTATTTCTTATTAAAATATATCTGAAATATTTAATTCAAAACTAAATTAAAAATAAATACTTTAAAGTAAACTTTGTTAATATAGATATGAAAGTTAATAAATAATTTTAATGGGATGTTGGAAATTTTCCAACAGAATATAATCACGGACTTTACTTATTCGGCTTTGTGAATGGCGATACAAAGAGATGGGAACACAATAGTATTTTATTACCCACCACAAATCTTCATTATGCGGAGTATACCCAAGGCTTTCTAGCGTTCCGCACACATGAAAACGAAGGAACCATTTGGTTTTTTTTACGACCAACAATATAATTGTTATGTGCACTGATTTCGTGATATCAAAAGAACTATAAATTAATTCACATTCTTGTAATCAGAACTACTATTATAGTTAAATGGCGTAATTTGATTGCATTGCTTACCCAATTTTTTTATAATATGTAATGAGATTTTTAGTTTTCATACCTGTACCTTATTAATTTATATAATGTAGGTACTTAGAAACTATTGAAATATATGTATTTATCACTAAGTTATCATAGTGAGCTACAAAAGATGTTAAGAGAGGTAAGCTTTCTAAGTGAAAAGTGAACCTTGTTTCAAATGAAAGCAGATGGGAGCGCTTTAATTATCTCGTAATGGGCAGTCATGCTGAAGCGTTGTACGGTGAAATTAAAAGGAATATCTAATATATAAAATTCTCGTGTCATGGTGTTAAACATTGAACTCCTCCGAAACGGCTCGACCGATTTTAATAAAATTTTGTGGGCGTATCGGGTATGTGAGATTCGGCCAACATCTATTTTTCATACCCCTAAGTTATAAGGGCCCCCCCCCTTTATTTATTTGATATGATTAAGCGGGTTAATAACATATATGGCAAAGAAACGTTTGCGGGGTCAACTAGTATTTATATAAAAAGCGCTTGTGAGAAAATGTCATATTGATTTCAAGTTTTTATTCATTCTTCTTAAAGTAAAAAAAAATGTTACTTGAATAAAGTTTATTGTTTTACTGTCATCTGGTTTCATGTACTCGTAGTATACAATGAATAAAGAATTGTAAAGTTGTGTACATGCGTCACCCTTTTGACAGCTTAATATCAAGACAAAAACAAATGATTGAATAATTTCTTTCGGTTGAAAGTTCTAAAAAACAATAAGGATTAGCTTTCTCAGCCATTTGTTTTTATCACTCACAATCAACAAACAAAGATGAGTAATACAAACTGTACAATTTTTATCTATATCGATCGTTTAGTAGAACTACCATATGCATAATATGGTCTTAGGTTTAATAGTGATTACAGACGTTAATTTTTTTAAAGTTAAACTTTTTTTAAAGTACTTATTATAAAGCAAATACTGTTCAGCAGCTGTGTTGATCACAGAACTTTTGATATTCTTAAATATTACATTTGTAACCGTTGACGGATTAATGATTATTAATTTATCCTTGTCAAATTTTACGTATATTTAGAAATATTAAAATTAAATTGGCAATGACCATATTAGGTAAATTTAATAATAGTCATAATAATATAGGAAGTTGGCAAGGGCGAACTTAGCTCTAAAAGAGATCTCTTCCAGTCAACCCTTGGCAGTGAGTGATAATGTGAAACGCGGGCCAAAGTAGTGCAGGAATAGAATAATAATAATTAAAAAAACATATAAAACGCATGCACCACACATACATAAAAATATATAAACATACACAGATACATCTACATACATACATACATACATACATACATACATCTATACATATAATAAAATGGTAGGAAAGTCAAAACTGTACACTGAATATTTTTTTAAAAGAATACTTGGGATGTGATCTACAATCGATACCGAAGCCAAAAATATGGTTTTTAGAATTTTCGTCTGTTTGTCTGTTATGTATGTCCGGGATAAACTCAAAAAGTACTGCATGGATTTACTTCAAATTTGGCACGAATATTATTAAGAAGTCGGGTCAACATATAGGCTACATAGTATCACGCTATCACCTACGGGGAACGAGCAGTGAACCTTTATTTCTTCAAAGCATTCTGTAACAACGTGTAATCTAACGTTGTTGTTATTATGTTGATTACCATACTATAAGCTAGCTTCACACTATAAATAAAGACTTTCTGTAGTATATTTAGTATCAGTATTGCACCCGTGCGAAGCCGCGGCGGGTCGCTAGTACATACATACATACATACATACATCTACATACATACATATATACATAAAACATCATCATATTTACATCAATTTGCAGTATGTTAACTGCGTCAGAGGCGTAATAAACTTCGTTATGTTTGTGACCGGATGACATTGCTAATTGGATTTCCTCGCAGCGGAAATTATATAAAGTTAAACTAATACGAGATAAGTTCTGACAACTACGGAGTTGGCAACTATATTGACAGGCAAAACTATGCACGGCAACCTCCTGTATCACCTGAAACACTACTACATTTAATCCCAATTAAATATACACTGTAGTTACTTGAATGATAAATAATAATTCACACATCATAACGTATTGTTTCCGGCTTGGAATTAATTTATCATGATCACATCAGCTTATTGCAGTCCACTGCTGGACATAGTATGCCTCCCCAAGTCTGAGCCAGACATCCCGGTTTTCCGCAATCCTCATCGTTCTCTCGCGGATAGTCTTATTTCTAATCGTATCTTATACATATTTATAGTCAAATAAAACTATTTCAATGATTAAGCCAGTATTATATGAATGGAAAAAAAAACATTATTTATTAAAATCACATAATATTTAAGGTAGTTTCATTGTATGTTTGATAGAAAATATAATTCGAATATAAATAAAACCTCATTATTAAAGACGGGTTAGGGTTATTTTGTTCACTAAGCTCGTTTGTTTGTAGGCTTTGCGAAAATGAAGTGAAAGTTAAATGAAGTGAGATAGCAAAAATACACGCTTTAAAAAAAAACTATGAAACTGCTTTGAAGGTTTTGTCTCAATTCTAAATCATAAATTTTCACCAAGCCACTGGCGCTCGTTACCTTCGAGAGGCTCTAGTAGACATATATTATTACGAAGGCTTAGCCGCGCCATTAAGGTAATATGTGATTATTATTTTATGGCTTTAAATACTTTCTAACGATAAGTTAAGGTTACGAGATTATGTAAGTGTGAACAATTAGTTTTCACTCTTATATAAAGGTTATATTTGAGACGAACTGATTTCTTTGTTGAGTTTAAATCAAACTTTATATAAATAAATATTTAAAATATTCCAAATTCGGTACTTTGAAATAAAAATATTCACAATATAATAAAAAACAACTTTCTTTGTCTATACTAATATTATAAAGAAGAAAGATTTGTTTGTTTGTTTGCATTGAATAGGCTCCGAAACTACTGAACCGATTTGAAAAATTCTTTCACTGTTGGGAAGCTACGCTACTCGCGGGTGTCATAGGCTATATCATATTTACAAAAGATTGAGGAAACATTTTATTGAATTTTTTGTTAAATACCCGTGCAAAGATGGGGCGGGATGCTAGTTTATAATAAAATAATAGTAAGACCAATTTTGTATTTAAATTATTTATGATATATTCTACTGCGGCGGAAAAAAATGAGATTTTTTTGTCTGTGTTTTTATGTAAGCAGAAAAATAACATTAGTATTGAAACAATATTTGTTAAATTGTTGTGTTACATCTAATATATAAAATTCTAGTGTCGCGGTGTTTGTAGTTAAACTCCTCCGAAACGGCTTGACCGATTCTCATGAAATTTTGTGTGCATATTGGGTAGGTCTGAGAATCGAACAACATCTATTTTTCAATCCCCAAAGGTTAAGGGTAGTCCATACCAATTTTATTTTTTAGTTTTAGATAAATTATTTATTTTTTATTTTATTATGATTTGGCGTTGAAAAATACATATAACCTTAAATTTTCACCCTTCTACCATCAACCTCTATTTTTAAATAGCGTTTAGCGGCAAGACAACGTTTTCCGAGTCAGCTAGTTTGCAATAATAATTTATTGAGGTTATTATAAAATAAGATATGTAACAGTAACATGCTAAACATGGCTACGTTTTCAAAAACATATTACAAAGCTGAATCTTATTACGCGCTCTACGCTTCAGCCTGTAATATCCCACTGCTGGGCATAGGCCTCTTTCCCCACGTAGGAGAAGGATCAAAGCTTAATCCACCATGCTGCCCCAATGCGGATTGGCGGATAAATCTTATTAACCATAAGCTAATTATCGAGTAAACGTGCTTAGATATTTACGCTAGCATTTTATACCTGGTTCTATTTTGTTAGTATTTTGATTCGTATCAACAAAACAAAGCTGTCGGCCGCAATTTGCAGACTCATTGTTTACCGCCAGCAAACATTCGCGGGGCTCGTTTCCTTCCTTTCACAAAGGAACTCCATTTGCGGGTTATGATTTTACTTTACATTATTTTTTATATTATAGGTTAGGCGTATAGGTTTTTTTGGTCTTAGTGATCTATGTTTTCTAGGTTTGCAATTGTATAGACCTATTAGATGTACATAATAATATAGATATACTAGCTGTGCCCGCGGCTTCGCCCGCGTTGAAGTCAGTGTGTCACAACGTTTTCTCGGTAAACTTCCAGTGAAACTCTCGTCCAAATCGGCTTAGCCGTTCCGTAAACCTTCTTCTTGAAGCCCTTTCCCCATTGGTGAAACCGCATGAAAATCCGTTCAGTAGATTTTGAGGAAATCGATCAATCAATCAACACTTTTGGGGACTTTGTTTTATAATACACTAACTGTTGCCCGCGAATACGTCCGCGTGAAGCGCGCGTCGCGTCGTACATAATGGTTCGTTGAATTCTTCAAAATTGTAGTATGAAATAATGTAGTAATAATATAGTATTGTAGTGTAAATATGTTTAAAATATACTGCATGCAATTTAGTTTTTAATATGGTTTTAAGTAAATATATGCCACGGAATAGCGTAACCCACGCTCCTCCGTGACTCCGTGACGACAGGGGTAAATAAAAAAGTATTCTAGTAACGTAAAGGTTAGATATTGTAAAAAAAAATTACGTACTACTTATAAGTGATCAATATAAATGTTTCTTGAACACATAGGGTTGCAAACGCGGTTATTTTCCTTTAAACCGACCCTGCTGTATATGTTTCATACAAACTATCAACCCCAATTAAACCCCCTTAGCGGTGGAATATCGCAAAATCCGTTCTTAGCGGACGTCTACTACCTATAATCTATCTCCCTGCTAAATTTCATCTTTGTCCATCCTGGATGGATGGACCATCCAGCGGTTTTTGAGTTTTCGTGATGAGTGAGTCATATATACAGATTACGATGTATTATTTGGACACCTCCTCACCATCTATAGAGCATATATTTTAAATTTCAAGTCTCTTACTTCAAAGACATAGAACTTTCATACAAATTTCCAAGCCCCGTTTTATCCCCTTAGGGGTCGAGTTTCGTAAAATTTGTTCTTAGCGGATGTTTACGCTCTATAAGGAACCTACCTATTAAATGTCAAATTTGTAGCTGTTATAGTTTCGGGGATTTCGTGATGAATGAGTCAATGTACCATCCCCCGTTTTAACCCCGAAAGGGAGTTGATTTCTAAAGATACATTGTTTAGAGACCTCCTCACCATCTATGGAGCATACATTTTAAATTTCAAGTCTTTTACTTCAAAATCATAGGACGTTCATACAAACTTGCAACCCCCATTTGACCCCCTTAGGGGTCGAGTTTCGTAAAATCCGTTCTTAGCGGAAGCCTACGTCTTATAAGGAGCCTACCTGCCAAATTTCAAGTTTGTAGGTGTTATAGTTTCGGAGATTTCGTGATGAATGACCTTTCGCATTTATATATATTACTAGCTGTGCCCGCAGCTTCGCCCGCGTTGAAATTAGTGTGTCACAAAGTTTTCCCGGCAAACTTCCGGTGAAACTCTCATCAAAATCGGCTTAGCCATTCCGTAGACCTTCCTCTTGCCAATGGTGGAATCCGCTCTCCAATGGTGAAACCGCATGAAAATCCGTTCAGTAGATTTTGAGCGAATCGATCACATACCCTTTTGGGTACTTTGTTTTATAATACACCTTTGTACCTTTGTACCAGCATTGTTTATAAGAGCTATTTCCTTTTGCTATCCTAGTGTACATAAATTGTTAAATAAATAAATACACTAACTGTTGCCCGCGACTACGTCCGCGGGGTTATGAAGATATGCATTACTATTAAGATGTTTAATGCAAATTATTTTTTTATTTCAGTCACTTGAAATACTTATCAAACTGAGTAACTTTTTAAAAGGCACAATTTAGTATAATTTAATAGTTATTTTTTTATAAAACCTCTCTATACACCACATTTTTGGTTTTATTTTCAGGCTGTATGTTTCATACAAACTATCAACCCCAATTAAACCCCGTTAGCGGTGGAATATCATAAAATCCGTGCTTAGCGGAGTCTGCTAACTATAATCTACCTCCCTGCCAAATTTTATCTTTTTCCAACCTAGATGGATAGACCATCCAGCGGTTTTTGAGTTTTCGTAATGAGTGAGTCAGTGACCTTTCTCTTTTATATATATAGATTACGATGCATTATTTGGACACCTCCTCACCATCTATAAAGCACACATTTTAAATTTCAATTCTTTTACTTCAAAAACATAGGACTTTCATACAAATTTCCAAACCCCGTTTTATCCCTTTAGATTAACGGATGTCTACGCCCTATAAGGAACGTACCTGCCAAATTTCAAGTTTATAGCTGTTATAGTTTTGGAGGTTTCGTGATAAGTGAGTCAACCTACCATCTCCTGTTTTAACTCAAAAAGAGAGTTGATTTCTAAGATACATTATTTGGACACCTTCTCATCATCTATAAGGTATACATTTTAAATCTCAAGTCTCTTACTTCAAAAACATGGGACTTTCACACAAACTTCCAACCCCCGTTTTACCCCCTTAAAGGTCGAATTTCATAAAATCAGTTCTTAAAAAAATGTCTACGTCCTGTAAGGAACCTACCTGCCAAATTTCAAGCTTGTAGATGTTATAGTTTCGGAGATTTCGTAATGAGTGAGTCAACCTACCATCAACCGTTTTAACCCCAAAAGGGGGTTGATTTCTAAAGATACAGTATTTGGACACCTTCTCACCATCTATAGAGCATACATTTTAAATTTCAAGTCTCTTACTTCAAAAACATAGAACTTTCATACAAACTTGCAACCCCCGTTTTACCCCCTTACTGGTCGAGTTTCGTAAAATCCGTTCTTAGCGGATGTTTACGTCCTATAAAGAGCCTACTTGTCAAATTTAAAGTTTATAGGTGGTATAGTTTCGGAGATTTCGTGATGAGTAAGTGACATTTCGCTTTTATATATATTATAGATTAAGATGCATTATTTGGACACCTCCTCACCATCTACAGAGCATACATTTTAAGTTTCAAGTCTCTTACTTCAAAAACATAGGATTTTCATACAAACTTCCAACCCCCGTTTTATCCCCTTAGGGGTCAAGTTCCGTAAAAGTCCGTTCTTAGTGGATGCCTACGCCTTATAAGAAACCTACCTGACAAATTTTAAGTTTATAACTGTTATACTTTCGGAGATTTCGTGATGAGTGAGTCAACCTACCATCCCCCGATTCAACCCCAAAAAGGGAGTTGATTTCTAAAGATATATCATTCGGACACCTTCTCATCATCTATAGAGCATACATTTTAAATTTCAAGTCTCTTACTTCAAAAACATGGGACTTTCATACAAACTTCCAACCCCCGTTTTACCCCCTTAGGGGTCGAGTTTCGTCAAATCCATTCTTAGCAATAGATTACGCCCTATAAGGAGCCTACCTGCTAGATTTCAAGTTTGTAAGCATTATAGTTTCGGAGATTTCGTGATTAGTGAGTCAATGTAATATCCCCCGTTTTAACCCCAAAAGGGAGTTGATTTCCAAAGATAAATTATTTGAACACCTTGTTACCATCTATAGAGCATACATTTTAAATTTCAAGTCTCTTACGTCAAAAACATGGGACTCTCATACAAACTTCCAACCCCCATTTTACCCCCTTAAGGATCGAGTTTCATAAAATCCGTTCTTAGCGGATGTCTACGCTCTATGAGGAACCTATCTGCCAAATTTCAAGTTTCTAGGTGTTATAGTTTCGGAGATTTCGTGATGAATGACCTTTCGCTTTTATATATATTATAGATAGATTAATACTTTCACTTTTTTATATATTCTTATTCATATTTTAGGTACGTATCCATCAAGGTTCCTTTGAAAATATTTATGTATATTTTCCTGTTACGTTTTATACTGGCTATCGTTGTTACCTACCCTACGTGTAAATTATGTGTGGGCTGAGGCGCTGGCATGGCGTGCCATTCATCCATTCCGTATCCTTGAATTAAACTTTTGGTATTTTCAAAATTATTATTTACACGATATTACTTAAAGACAAAATATTGATTTATTTGAGTAATTTATACAGAATCTTCTTTAACCAATCTCTAAACTTAAGTATATGTTATTGTAGATGTCTTTTCAAGTTTTTGAGCAGTGTTAACTTTTGCTAATATAGTAATTAACTTAAATAACTTAGTAACTTAAAATTATTTGTACACTACAAGCCCTACTTGGAAAAATCTGTGATGATAATATAAATTGAATGAAAACCCATTTCGTGTTATAGAAAAGAAACTAAACGAGATGCAACGAATGCATATAATTATTTTATTTTTTATTTATTTATGTATAGTAACTTTATCTATAACGTATTACTTGCGACCGGACCCGGTTTTGCAAGGGTAGTACACAATGATCTCAGTTACAGAGAGGAGCGCGGCCAAGTGGTCGTGTCAATCGAGTCCACTTATTGGAGCGAGAACAGCTTTTAGATTTACTTTCCCGCGCATTCGTTTTTATTTTATGATAACTCCTAATACATTTTTATATATAAATTTTGTGGAGAACATCTATCTAAAAGCTTTCCAATTATAGCATTGTACTTGGTCATTTTCTAAGAAATTAGAATTAATTGTCAGGCATCAGGGGTGCATCTGGTGCATACGATTTGTTTTTCTGGACAGTGTTAAAAATATTTTTGAGTTCGGCTTTTTTGTTATTGGTAAATTTTAAATATAAAAATTAATTTTCATCATCTGAATAATAAATATATATAACCAGGATCTGATGATGGAATCCCAGAGAAATCGAGAGAACCCTCGAAAATCGTAGTGACGACTAGGCGTTTGTTAATTTTTTTCGTCTACTTACGTCTATTACTTGTCGATATAATTGAAGTCGGTTTTTTTTTCGTTTGCTAGCAAACACAATTATTTATCTTTCAAATTATTTCATTTAGTCACGTCGATTAATTAATTATTGCGTCCTCGGTGCGCCCTGTCAGCCCTGCGGTCACCAGCCTGCCTGCCCAGAGTGGTGACTATGGAAAACACACATGAGTTCACGCCATTTTTGGCGCGAATGATGATGATGATGACATAAATCAAATAAGCTCAGAGTATCCGTTAAAATTTTATGGCTATGAGATGCAATTAGGTATATTGTTGAATATTAGGTGAATGCTCTATCATCTCTTACGGTTCATTAAGTGCTGTGAGAAAAGATGCAATAAAGATGATTTTGCTGAAAGCCGAATGAATTGTTTCGCACGTTGTACGCCGCGTCGGCGAGTTAAAAAGGAAATCAAAACGATATTCACAGTATTTTGAACAATACAACTGTAGCCCTCGAACCTTTTCGAAATGTTGGACAGAGAAATGCAGAAAAACATTATATACCTTAAATCGACGAAGTACCACGAAATAATTTACATTTTTGGACTTGTTTATTTATTTATTTAATATTCGGAAAACCAACAGCATAAATAAAAATACATGGCAATTGTACTAAACAACGTTTAGCTAATGATAGGTCTTCACGTATAAACTTGTACGTATAAACGTTGTTCGAAAGAGCTAGCAATAATATTGTTCCAAGTAAAAGTAATATCAAAATATTATGATTAAATTTATTGATATTAGGTACTATTGAATTTGTCAAACAAGCTTTCCAGACAATTTTCGACAAACCGATCGTCGTTATTATGTAAATTGTTGGTTAAATTCGCAATATTCTCTATTTAACACCCCGTGAGCCTTTATCTACAGAAAACAGGCATAAGTATCTGTGGAGCCTTCGACAAAGGGACGAGTACAGCACGCGGGCCCTTCGCGATAACACTTAACGATACTTTAAGTAAAACAATTCACTTTTATATTTTTAGAGTAGGTTCGTGCGTTTTAGTGCCGCATTAGTTTATAATAATGATGATATAAAAGACGTTGCAAAATCATATATAATTAACGATATCAATCTAGTGATATTAAAGCGTTAGCTTTGTCACCTTTAGACTGCCTCTTGATATCGACGTATGTAAATAAAAAGTAATGGCTGAAATGTATGTACGAACATAACTTCCATACGTCTGCATCAAATTGGATAATTACTTTTTTGCTTATTGTCAAGTCAAGGTTTGTATAAAAAAAATAACAATATATTGTGTGATACGAAGTTCACCGGGTTAGTTAGTCCTTAATAAACACAATAGATGTAAGTTATATATATATGACAAATGTTTAATTATACAAATAAAGTGGAGAAAAAGATTTAAAGGACAGAATACCTTAAACTTTAAGTAGATCTTAATTAAAAGGCCGTAGGTTTAATATTTCTTGTTCTAAAAATTCTCATACGAAATTTTAAGACGTATCTCAGATTATGCACAGTAGAACAACATTGATTAACATCTAATTTGAGATGCAGTAAAAACAAGTTTAAATAATGTAAAAAAAAGGTTTTATTCCATAGAAAAATACAGACACATATACATTTTAAATTATGTATGCAACGGTGTATTTTTCTTTATTTCATATCATTTAAATGATTTTCCTATAGTGTATTTGTACATAGTTCTGGGATCTTGTTAGCATCAACTGCAGTGAGAAGCTATACAGATGAGCCAGGCCAGTTGTAGACGACCTTCGTTACCTACACTGTCATTTGCTTAACAAACATTTGAAGTGCACTCGCCCATCAACGAAATAATTGGATTCTATTATTTCAGTTACTTTTAATTTGCATTTAGTTGTTTAGTTATACTGTTTTATATTCAATTAAAAGGATGATGTTTCAAAAATTTATTATTCATCTTTTATGTTGTTATTTATATATGAATAGCTTTTATTGTGATTTGACAATTAGTTTCGTAAAATATTGGTTTCGTTTCCTAGCTTAGTTTCATTTTATTTGTTTCTTTTTACAAATTTTGAAAACCGTAGATATAAAGTTTGCAAAATTAATTGATTAATAATAATACACAAAAAAAACAGTATACATAATTGTAGCCGTTATTATTATAAAAGTCCCATGTCCCTTCTTTATTCCTTCGAGTTGAATTTAAAATTTGTCAATGGTTCATTAGCGAAAATGAGTCAAGTAACAATTTAAACTAAGTTACGAATTAAAAAAGTGTTAAAGATAATAATTGTGTAAATACGCAAGTACGCAGTACGCAGTCACAGAAATATCTGCATAGTCTCTACAAATATTAGTTATGAACGGGATCGAACCCGCAATTATTATTATTAGCACAACATCCAGTTTATATGACAACTTTGCGTGAACCAGTCACCTAATACGTCGATGGTCAATTAATATAACATTTATTTTTAAGCGACTTTCTACTGTACCTAAGAAAAGACGTAAAATCATCTGTTTGTGTTGTTATCATAAATACCTTATAACGAATGTAACTCTTTAGAACATAAAAGTCTTCGTATGATTGAAGAACCTATGAAAATTTTAAATAATGTATTATATAGAGGACATTTTATTTTAGGAAAGTATTTAAGACACAAAATAAAATATAAGTCGAAGTATTGATTGATATAAGAGACGATACTCAATCCGAACGTATACTCGGGTTGCCATGGAATCTAGAAGCCGACATCGACTCGCTTTCATTCTCGACTTGGTAAGATAACTATCTGGCATCATTGACTCTTCGTAATCTTCGAAACAAGACGCACTCTAGATAGTCATATCTTAATTTGATCCGCTTGGTTTTCGCTTTGTCACTCCAAAGTACCGGATTGGATCAACTGATTGACAGGACATAACAAAACAATAGACAGACCTCGTGATAGAAGTGAAGAGTGAGGCTACCTTGCTGTAATCATCATTATCCTTGTGGCAGCAATATTTGCATAACCCAATATACCTAAAACCCGATCAACTTCAGTTCTGGACCAATAGTAAAACCACGCTAATATTGCCCTTTGTAGTTTCACAAGAAAAGCTGGTAAAAAATGGAAAAGAACATTTTATACAGCGAACGGTGATGGACGCTATTGAAGCTTATTATCGTCGATAATGCTATAAAGACGCCTCTCGTTACAAAATATTGGTCTGGCTCTGAGTTACAAAATATTTTTTCAAAATGTCAATTTTGAAAAAATATTTTGTAAACCCAGTTTTGGACGGGGAGACATATCGATAATACAACGAGAAACTGAAGCGATTGCGATCGTGGGCTTAAATCTGGGCTAGTACACCTGAGTTTAATAAGATTTATTGCTTTTGTGCGTAATGTTTTCTAGTAGAAAACATATAATTGTTAAGGAAGTCTGCATGTTTCCAGAAAAATTAATCTCGATCTGCACTGTAGAAGTGTTTATGATTAATATCCAATCTTCATCCTAAAAAAGTCAAGTGTCCACATTTATAAACAGCCGGAGACAAAATTATTCTCTTAACTTGACTATATCGTTTCATAAACGTTTTTTGTACGTATTAAAATACTTTAAGACGCTAATAACTCGACAATACTTTCTCTAAATGTACCTTAAATATTAACTATTATAATTAAAACAATTAAGAAAATAAAAGAAAAGTCTTTATTTAATAAGTAAGTGATAACAAAACATATAGCTGATGTTTATTTTTCTGATAAATATTTGTGTTTTTCTTTTTTATTTATCAATATCCATTAAATAAAATAATTAAGTAAAATTAGTTTTGTACTCACATACGCTTAATAAATGTACTGCATCTACAATAAACATAATTCTTGTCGTTGTATCGAAATAAGGTACATAATCCGTACATTATAGTATGAGTACCTAGTTAGATAATTACAAAATATTTCTTTGCTTTTACCGTCAAAGATTTTGTTACAACATAAGAATTTTCAAATTGACGAAAAGTAAAAGCAGAATAATATTTATGTATATAAAGCAATACAAGAAGGCTTACATACCAGACCAGGAAAAAAATATTTGTACAAACACAAAATATTCGTTCCTGTCTGTGTATGTGTGAGGACAAATATTTCGCTGCTTAAGCTTTGGCTTGCAATATCCCACTGCTGAGCATAGACCTCTTTCCCTATATAGGAGATAGATCAGAGCTTAATCTACCACGCTACTCCAATGCGGGTTAGAGGATATATTCCCTACTATGAGTAACGATCGCTATCACGTGTACATGATAACAACCGGGGCCGACAGCTTAACGTGCTCTCTGAGACACGGTGGGGAGACCTATAAAACAACCAGAACGGAAATAAATATTTGTATAAACACAAATATCCACTGCGACCGGGAACCGTACCCGCGACCGTCGGTGTTTAGGCGCCGCCGACACGGCACTCGCATCATCACAACAGAGCGGTCGTTGGCGAAAATTTCAGTCGCGTTGAAATACTTTCCACTTTTGTTTTTAAAACTAAAGCTTAACGTCAATGATAATATGTAATTTAAAAATTATACAAAAGTAACAAAGGTTCACTATGAATTTATTTCGATATTACAAAAAAGGAGATATCGTTTAAAGTCGATACTCTTTTTTAATTTTTTTAATATTTTTTAAATGTCAAAGCGATAATAGCTGAACAGGTTCTACTACGATGGCAGATGAAAAGAGAACGAAAGTATTAAAAACTTTATGTCGCCAGCGAAAAATCTTGTAATGGGGCATTTGACGACAGGCTATCATCATTAGGAAAAAATTTTTGGAGAAAAAATTTAAAAAAGTTTACAAATTTTAAAGAATCTTTTTACACATAATGGGTTAGAAGCAGTCGTATAAAAATATTGCACTTACTAAGTATGCAAGGCGTTCAGATACACCTTTGTTGTCTACCCTCTAGCACTCAACGAAGGAAACACAGTAATGGCGTATTCCTCGAACAATAGATGGTGCGGAGTACTCACAGGTGCGTTTTAGAGTTGTCTCAAGACATTAGAGGAGAAATGTTGCCTAGTGGAAACAATACCTTTGAATGTTATTGTTACCAGCGCCCACAGTAAATTTGGGACAACAAACTGTACAGCACTGAATAAAATACGAGTTGTCCCTTAATTAATTCAGTTCTAACTACATTCTAAGTTACACTACTCCTCGTTGTGGGATAGTAGGAATTTGTAAGCATTTACCCTGTACTAATCTATTTTAATGAATTTCTATTAATCACTATAGTAAAACGGTTAATGTTTCAAATTGTAAAATAATTGAAAACATCACGGATGTCTGTTATAGTGTACAAATTTTGGTTTTATTTGCTAAATTGCAACATTTCTTTTCACTTTTCTGGATATTTAATTTAAAACCATTTTAAAACTAAGTTTATAAAAAAAAAAACCTTAATATTGTAATAAAGTAATTGAATAGAACACTTCTTACTTGACCGCTTATAAAATTACGAATGTTAGGAAACATCTTAAGTCCTAAAACAATGACCAACCGGGTAACTGCATATTAAATTAAGTTTGGTTACCGTTTACGGTAAAGCGGAGTGAGTACGCAAGACTTATGACAGCAAGTTTGTAAGCTCGCTGTTTGCAATCCATTAAAAACTTAATTATGACTAGGCTCTTGCTAACTCTGTCTAATTGAAAGGAACAAACATTGCATCGTTTCCTAAACGTCGAATTCAAAAAAAACTCTAAATGTATTTATTTTAAAGTGGAAGTTTACTAAGCACTTGAATTGTTAATTTTCACTGTTTTTGACAAAAGAGTTACTAATGCTGAAGAAGAAATTAATAGCATTATTCATATTATAGTAATTTGAAATAAATTAATATAATATAAATAAATTGATATAATAAATATAATATAAAAAAAGCTCTTTTGAAAAACGATTTTAGTGGCAAATATAAATCTAATGTTTGTGAAATTTCAAATAAATATTTAAAAAATACCAGATTAACAGTATAGGTAAGGTAATTGTCTGATTTGTATAACGACATCAGACGTGATAAATGAGGATTTCGCTGAATTGAATCCAGAGCTACCACCTACATAACAATAATATCAATATCGTTAAGTACTTCGTTATTTGATTTTTTTAAAGCAATGAGAAAACTGTGAAGTTGTTGGTAATTATTGTTTTTTTTTTTAAGTTTAAAACAAAAATTGTAAACTGTATTTCTTACTTGTTTTTTTACGTGTATTAATGAAAGTGTATTTCTTACCTGGTCAATCTTGCCTTTGTTTTGAGTTTTTTATTTTAAGTTACTTTTAAGTAGCTGCGTTTTACTGGTCCTTCGACGTATTTAGCAATGACCCTGTTTTCTGCTCCAGGTTTGTGGGTGCGATTCTCGCCTAGAGGCTCTATGGAAGACATATTCATTCCTTGTGTACTATATATAAAAATGTACATTTATTACAAATGTGTACATCAATTGGCTTGTACCTAAGTCACTACCATTACGTTGCTTATCTTAGGAACAGACGACTGTATATATGTATCTATGTTAAGTATATATTTTGTTATTTTTGTAAATAAACGAGACAATTACTTTGAATTATTTAAAAATTATAATGATAGTTATTACTATAAACTTATATATACAGGCGAGTCTGCACATTTATTCTTAAAAAAATACCTTTTTTTACATTTAATTTAATAACTTTATAATTTGTTCAAAAAGTTAACTTTATGTTACATATTCGTACAAAAAGTAGAAATCATTTACATTTGGGATAGGGCGTACAACGATACGAAACGATACGTTGTTGATATACGTTGTTGTTGATTGATTTACTTTAAATGGAATCTTGAGTAAGTTATAAAATAATGAGTTTTATACTTAACTCCGTAAATCATCTCATGTACGATCCAATCAAATGCTTTTAATACGTCACGTTATTACATAATACCAAAAAATTACTTTTAATTAGATTAACTTATTTGCACAGAGAGTAGGTACATCAATTAATGTTACATAAGTTTTACTTTACACCTACATCACATTGGCTAAATAATTTGTGCGAAATTGTGACAGCTGAAAGTCGTATAATGAAAAATTTAATTGAATTGATACCTTACAATCTGCTGTGAATCGATATAGAAAGTAAAATTATTCTTCTAAAACTGCAATTTTGATATTAAATGTTACATAACTTTGATAGAATATTTTTTAGGTCTGTGTTTAACTCAACGTACTGCTTATAAGTCAGACGTAGCGAAACGATGTTTTGTTAATAAAGAATTTGCTATATGTAAATAATGTCTTATAATGTATTTAAATTTAAAAGTACTCTTTGGCCTGTTTTCAGTTCAATTCTAAATTTCAATAATCAAATTCATAGCTAAAAGTTTTTTCCATAACCTTTGTCATACATATAAGAGAGTTGGCAAACTAGCTAAGTTTTGTGTCGGCTTGTATCTGTTCTTATTGTACATGACGTAATAGGATTAGGCATGTTGAGTGTAGGATGAATCTATGTCAGTAGCTACTTTTAATCTCATTAAATTTACCATTTTTCGTATCTGTATAAAATGCATATTGGAAACAGTAACATTTTATAGTCATGAAGAACAAAAGAATTATTTAATCGTTTGAAAAATAAAGTAATAAAAATGTTGATTTTTTCTATCAGTGAATTAGCGCAAGATCAAGACCAAACTGCAAAACACTGCTAAAGCAAGAAGAACTTCTTAAGTGTGATAAATTGCACTTTTAATTAATGACTGCTTCTCTCCCTGTCGGCCGCGCGCCGCCCGCAGCAAGTCGCGGATGCTGAAACTTTATAGATAGAAAAAGCTTTTATATACTAATTACCATTTTTTTGCTATATTGACTTCATTTCTTTGACTAATATTAATTTATATTTATATATCATATATAAATAATTTTACTTGCCAAAGTTTAAGTTCACATTTAAATGTTTTCTTCTAACATATTTTAATGCATCTACTATTATATAAATAATATACCGATTATACTAAAAAATGCTTTCAAAACTTACTATTTAAAAAAACCAAATCATATGCAACAAGTATAAAGTAATTACGGAAATTACAAAGTAGCCGTAATTTACAACTCGTTCGCACGTCCCAATTTTCAATTGATTCTGATCAACCTTCGGCATACATGGGTTATATATACATTTACCTCTATAGTCTTAAAGTGTATCAAATGTAATGTAAATCGTATTCAAACAATTTGAATTTCACTGTGCTAGAGGTTGAATATTGCTTTATCGGTTCAGAGCCTTTAATCACTCTAACGCACTTTGCTTCGGCGTTTGCACACATATTAAATGGCTCACGGTCGTTTTTATCCCCACATTGTATGATGAAACTATGTGTATACATACAGCGTAAAATTTCGTTTACACTTGTAGCTCTTTTATGTCACTATTTAAAATTTATACGAAGCCCTAGGATGTATGAGAATAGTGTATTTGAGATGTGAAAGTCACAGGACCAAATAAAAACAACTGGAGTTAAGAATGTTGATTTTGTCCACTAAATAAATATAGAAAGATATTTAATGGTTGCATTAGTTGAAAAGATAAATGTTTATACAGATATGGATATTGTATATTACTAGTACAAACACTTAAAGTAATGTATCGCTTAAGATATTCTTAATATTTATTCATTTTTGTAAATAGATACTGAAGGAATTTAAGCAAGTAAACAAAAGACAATATTACGAATAATGTAAATGTATACGCTTTGTTAGTTCAAGGGTGTGATATTCCTTTAAGTATAAGAAGTGGTCATTTCTTATGTTAAATGTAATGTATTGTTATACTTAGTGTAAGAGGGATATTTAGTATAAGTGAGTTGATCAACCAGCGCCGATAATCGGTGTGCAGAGAACTAGAAGCAATCATACTACTACTCTTCTCTAGTCGTCGTTTTCTCCTACTTTCTCTATTCGGCCCCGCGTATATCGATCTATCTATTATATACTTTATTGCACTCAAAAAATAGATATAAAACATACAATAATAGAAAGGTTTATGGCAAAGGTGGACTTATCTCTGAAAGAGATTTCTTCCAGTCAACCCATGGTCATGAGTAAGTGTTTCATATAGCGAGGCAAACAGTGCAAGAAGTATTCATTCAGAAGAAAATAAAAAATAAATAATAAATATTTAAAAAAAACACCAAAGAAAAAATAAATAAAATAAAAGAATAAAATTAATATATATATACAAAAATGTAACATACTACATATTAACAAATACATATAAAAATACATACCAAAATATAAATATACTTATACATATACATAAACATATACATACACATAAACATATACATACTCACTATAATATATAAGTAAATACATACATATTCTATAATATACAGATGATTACACATTAGCTAGTGAAAGCAAGTGTTTCTTTAATTTATATTTAAAGGAAACAAGGGAAGGACTAGTTTGAATGACTCTTGGGAGTTTGTTCCATAGTATGGAGGCGCGTACCGAATAAGAATTTAACTTAAATTTTGTATTACATTTTGGTATGTCTAGCTTAGCTGTACTGCCAGAGCGCCTGGAACGAGTAGGAGAGGGCAGTAGGTGAAATCGGGATCGAAGATACGATGGAGCATTTGGATCGTGAAGGATATTAAAGAGAGTGGAAAGGATGTGCATATCACGCCGAAGACGAATGGGGAGCCATTTTAACTGAGCACGAAATTGAGAGATGCGATCAAATTTTCGCAGGCCAAAAATGAATCTTATGGCAAGCAACTTTGTAAGTAGCTCCTCAGTCACATCCAGATAGCATACATCAGCATAATCAAGGATAGGCAGTAGAAGGGTTTGCGCAAGCATAATTTTGGTTTGGAAAGGAAGAAAATATTGGAGACGCTTGAGAGAGTGAAATGTGTAGTGTATTCTTCTGCTGACCTCGCTGACATGAGCTGACCATGACAAAGTGCAATCCATAATAAGCCCTAAATTCCTAACTTTATCACAGTAAGGAATTGGGACCCCAGAGTACGAGATTTTAGGAACCAATTCCCAGTCAAGTCTGCTTCTCAATCGACTACTTCCAATAATGATAGCTTGTGATTTAGCAGGATTGACCACCAGACCAAAAGACCTAGCCCAGTCCTGAACTGCGACAAGGTCACTATTTAAATTTTCAACAGCCTCATGTAACTCAGTCAACTGAAAGTGTCTGTATATTTGTAAGTCATCTGCATACAAATGGAAGGGAGAAGTGATAACACGAGAAACATTGTTAATGAACACAGAAAATAGCAATGGAGATAAGACGCCACCTTGTGGAACACCAGCAGTAAGTTCCATCCAATCTGACGTATTGCCGTTGAAAGTAACGCACTGCTGGCGTCCAGAAAGATAGGAGTGAAACCAGTCAATAACTGCAGGTGAAATGTTAACCGCACGCAGAGTACCAAGAAGAATGTCGTAATCAACTGAGTTAAAAGCACTGCTAAAGTCTAGCAGGATCATGGCAGTGAGCTTGGTTTGATCCATTGCACACCGCACATCCTCTGCCACATTCAGCAGTGCTCCAACAGTGCTGTGGGAGGGACGGAAACCGGATTGATAAGGAGATATAAAATTGTAAGAGGAGAGATGAGTATAAATTTGATTATGAACAACGGATTCTAGGACTTTAGAGAGTATGGGAAGAATGGATATAGGTCGAAATTGAGAAGGGATAGTAGGATTAGAGGTTTTAGGTAAGGGTATGACAAGAGCTTTCTTCCATAGCGATGGAAAGACATTGCATGTAAGTGAAAAATTTATTATATGAGTAATTACAGGTGCAATGTCCTCCAACACCGGAAGAATCATGTCGAGGCTGAGGCTATCGTTACCAATTGCTTTAGTTGATATAGAACGTACATGCTTCTTAATATCCTCCTGCGAGACTGTTTCAAATGAAAAACTAGGTAGGTCAGGTGAGACAAAAGTGGATAAAAAAGAAAGCGTTGCAGCCCTAGTATTAGAATCCACAGTTACAGGTGGAGTAAAAAATATCTATCTATTATTACATGATAAGAGGAAACATTTGGTTTTTCGTTTGTTTTTAATGGATAAACGGTCAAAGTCGTGTCATCCATGCGGGCAAAGCCACAAGCGGAAAGTTAGTAAGTAGTAAAGTAATTCTTCATAAGCGGTAATCGTCACATCTCACAACTTGCCTACTCGGTTGTAGTCTGTTTCGATAAACGAAATTAGGAATGACCGCCTCGGCACTTTGCCTCGTAATTGCATAAGACATTCCTGTCTCGCGGTCATGTTGTACTTATTACACAGTGGAGTCAACAACACCGCATTTTGAACAAAAAATAATCCCTATGTACAAAAAAAAAATATACTTTTGTGTCTCGTTACTTTTTGCTTACAGCATAATTTTTATGTTATTTTCAAACGCTTCAATTGTTTCAATTGTTCAAATGTTTTTTGATATAATATGTAACGTGTATACACCATATGCATTTAGTAAAAAGTGGTTATTTTATTATTACAAACAGACACTCCAATTTTATTTATTTGTATATAGATAAATAATTTAAAAAAATACAGGAAACTAATTGTTTTATAGTTTTCATAAATAGTTGCTGCAAATCATTACAAAGGCATTCTCTTCATATGCATACGTATAATATGGCTTGCCTCGCGGTCAGCTTATCGTTCGTATAATATGTGGTAATATGTGGCTTGTGAAATTGTTTCATGCCTCAAATTAAGTTATTTTAGAATTCATAGCGAAATCTGAAGTAAAGCTTTTGAATTACATGGAATAATTTAATATAGTACTCGCAATATATACGACAGATATTCTTAATGATTTTAATAAATAAACTAGCTGCTGCCCGCGACGTCGTCTGCGTGAACGCTATACAGCACCAAAAATACCTACGATTATACCTTTTAAAATAACATTCATTTACCCGTTTCTTCTTTACATTTCATACCTACAGAAAGTGCAATAACAGAGGGAGACTGTCTTTTGTAAATTGACCTTCAAAAAGTGCTTATTTTTAGCCTGCTTTGAATAAATTACTTTATGGTGATTCTGCTGAATTAGGTCATAAGTTGTGACTGAAGCAGATAGAGAAAATTCCAATACAGACAAATTCGATGAATTTTATAAGACATAGATGAAGCAGCTTAAAACTTATATAAACACATCTTTTAATTGTCTTGCTCATCTCTGAAACGAATTAATGATACAATTTTTAAGAAGAAAATTCCAACTCCATCATTTTCACAACTCCATCTATGACTATTAACCTCGCCAACATTATCGAATTTAAATATTTATATCTAAAAAGGATTGATGTTTTTAAAATCTCATAGATGGCGCTGCTTTAAAATTGTCTTGATACTACTTATATTCATTTAATTAAGTTACTTATATTGCGTGATTTTTATAGTGTGAAGCTAGCTTATATAGTATGGTTATTAAACATAATAATAACAGCATTTAAATATGCGTCGTTAGATTACACGTTGTTACAGAATGCGTTGAAGAAATAAAGGTTCACTGCTCGTTCCCCGTATATATTGTAGTTTCGCTATATATTGTAGATCACACCCCAAGTATTCTTTTTAAAAAATATTCAATGTACAGTTTTGACTTTCCTACCATTTTATTATACTAGCTGACCTGGCGAACTTCGTATCACCTTATTTTTTTCTGAAATATAATAATAACATAATATATCAAAATAAAATATAGCCTATCTTTTAAGTTGGATCAAACTGCACACGGTGTGCAAATTTGACTAAAAAAGGTTAAGTAGTTTAGGAGTCCATTGAGGACAAACATTGTGACACGAGATTTATATATATTAAGATGTATAGATTATGCATTTAAATATTGTAAAGAATCTCCATATTATTATTATATGAATTACATTTTTACTTGTATATTTTAATTAAAGTACTGCTTAAAATATGTATCAGTAAAATATTTTTATTACGTTAAAAACTAAAAAATTTAACCAACGGCCGTAACAACTATTACAAGCAACACTTTACAGCATCCAATTATTTCGCACTCAACCACATTTAATAGAATGTGGGATCTATATTATTTTGTAGATAGTATCAACTGGTAACCCGCAAGATTAAAGTCTTTGAGTGATCCTTGAACAAATTGGCTGGCTAATGAGATAGGTAGTGGGGGTGGACGGACGGATTACGTCTAAATGAATCAAAGTTGTTCGGGAACCGGGCTTAATACTATCAATTACAGCTGTAATACTTACGCATATTTGAGCTATAGCAGAAAAATTTAAGATTATAAGAAAATGTCGTTTTGGTAAAAATATTATTAAAATTTTTAAACGGTTTTTATTCAGACAATAGTTAATCAGAGTTTATTTCGTTCATTCACCGGTTAGAGAATAAAGGAATGATGTTTCAGTAGCAGCTGTTATATACAATTTTATTTCTAGTTTTGTTTCCTATCGTAAAAAGAAATTTCGTTCTTAGAAACCACAAAGGATAGTAGAAGTTAAAAGCTAAAAGAACATTTCAAATGAAAGTTTAAAGGTTCGATAAAACTTTCAGTACTGACATAGTTATCTCTAAACCTCGTAAGTACTTTGTATTTTTGCTTTTGTTACTACCAAAGTTTATTTTATACCACAGTAAAAGTGTTATATATATATATATATATACGAGTATGATAATCACATGTATGTTTTACATAATTATAATATCTTTACACAGACAAGTTATTGTTATAGAAACCATAATACATAACCAGAAATTGACTTCGTGGGACAAATAGGAATGTGTAAATAACGCTGCACAAGCTGACTAGCTCCACGGAAGCATCGATAAATGAGTCACGAATCATTGAATGGGTACAATGTGCAATACTGCAGAAGAGCATTGGATTTCCATCCATAGGTTTGAATTGTACGTTACGGTATAAAAGAACTTGTCCAATCGTTCAATGTTGCGAAATGAAAGACAAACTCAATTTGATTTCTCTATTTCGGTGTAACAAACATCGCTGAATTACATTAATCGAGTCTATTATAATTAATGTTCATTTCAGTATTTACTATGTGTTGTCTATATATGTACATCTATATGTAAATTACAAGAAAATATACAATTGCTAAAACTAACTTATGACAGCTGTGTCATTATCAGTTTAATAATATTAAACTGATACTGTTATATTTTATATTTATATAATTAACTGATGTAGTAATTAGTGACAGTTTATTAATAAAACAATAAACATAGAATATGACAATAAGTAAAGATATATGTAACTTTGAAACGTATTTTAACTTTATAATTCACAATTTAAAATACGCAACTAAACTGATTTAAAAGGGCTCCCCTACTGTAAAAAAGATAAAGAGATAGGGTTATAGCTTATTTCATCGCGTTGTTCTGCTTCTGGTTTGCAAATATTTTAATTTAATTTCTAAAAACTAGACGTCAATTTTTAACGATTCCTTTCTTGGTTATTATCAGTGTCAAAGTACGGCCATAAAACTTACATTGATGTACCTAAGTTATTTGCAAATACCAAACGAAGGTAAGCAAGAACAATAATTATTTAAAGAAGAATTACATACAAATCAGGTTATATAGTAAAATAAAGTAAAACTTTAAAATAAAATACATTAGGTAGTATATAAGTGAACCTAACAATTATACGTGTAGCACGAGTATTCTAAATTTAATTACTATCTTAGTATTTCTAATTGACATGTGATAGTACATAGTATTATTTACAAATAACGGCTAGAGAGTTTACATTCCCAGTGTTTTTTTACAACATATGAAAACATAAATAAATGGGACCACATGATACCTACCAGCTTTCGAATATGAAGAACACCCCCCATTTTTGAAGTGGATTTATGTATACTCTTAAGTTAAAATAAATTCTATCAGAGTAGTGTTAATAAATTTTTGAAATTGTTTTATATTTGGTTTATAAGATCAAACAAACTTTTAAGTTAAGTTTAACTTATTTAACGTACAAGTGATAGCTAAGAAACTTTAATGCTTTTTAACAGTGCTGAAGTTATAATAGTTTTTGTGATTCCCTTGTGGTTTTACTTTAAAAAATAAATTATTACACATTATTTCTCAATATTACATTCTTAAAGCACGATCCTTAAGTGTTTAGTCCATTAGTCGCCAGTTTTTTCGAAGGTATTTCACATAAAAACTACTTACACGTTCTATCGTGTTAAACACTTTACTAGTAAGTACAAGACACTAAAATATAGTCACATAAGTTCCGTATTAATTTTCACCATCGACACAAAAATTAAATATTTTTTTGTTTAATATTACACGAAAATTGTACACACACAAGTGAACCAAAATCACATACTCACACCTATACACTTACACAAACGCGTCAATAGTATTCATGTGTGTGTGACACTTTTAATCACATGTTATATTAATAGTCACACATATACACACAAACGCTTCTTTACTCGTGTGTGTGTAACAGTTGAACGTACTTTAAACATAGGGTAAGGAGAATGAGGAGCAGGTTGTAGTTAAGATCGGATGCGATGGCCGCCGCTGCAGGTGCTGGAGTGGGTGGTCCGAGTCTGTTAACTCTAACCACTTGCGAGCGCCACCGAACTGTGTATAGAGGTTGCTGCCGTGACAGTGCTACTAACCTGTTTGTGTCAGAAGAATTGTTTTTAATGATATAATAGCACCTTTATTAATAATATGGTATAGATAATAACACGTAAATGTGTTCTATAGCTATTTTAGCTATTTATGTGTTTTAGATTATTTATAATCAAAAATAAAAATAAATTTGAAGATAGATGTTTAATGACTATTACTCTCACTTATTCAAACCTTCCATAGCTTTTCTGTCAAATTGGAGTTCATATTATATTATTATGTTAAATAATCAGAATTTTGGAAAGACGAAGCAAGTACCTTAAAAGTCAATCATCATTATTATCATTTAAAAATACACATAAAAGTTTTTAAATACAATGTACGATGATATATGGTATATGTATGTTAATAACTAGGAAAACATTTTACAAACTCGCCACGTTGCTCACTTTGTTTATCTAATATGTACAAAGAAAGATCTTTTGTAATGAAAGTATACCTACGTACCTCTACAAAAGTATGCGCTTTTACGGATTTCATACGAGCCGAGCGGGCTGGCGTATTAGGGCGAAGGCCATTCATAAATAATTTACCAAATAAGTGATACAGTGTTTGCCTTCCTCTCGAAAATGTAAGCTCGCTAAAAGCTCTTACTAAAATTTTCTATTGAACTAATGAGACAGCACGGGTAGATCAGAGAAGTGTTGTTGCCTTTACTGTTTGTCCAAAGTTACATAATATATTTCAATCCATATATTTCAATCAATTATTACTCTAAACACATTTTTAAATTTTAGTGGCTATGTAAATGTCAATGTTTATGCATTTAAACGAAATGACATAAGAAGCCCTACTAGCTAGCTAGTTATTAAGTTTTATTCAATAAATAAAATACATATTTGATGACCTTGTACATCAATTTATGTGAAGTGGTTTGAACTTACCTTATCACTACTGTATTAAGTCGCCATGGTAAAATGTACGTGTGGTTCTTATCCCTGGCGCAGAACGTGTAGAGCAGATCCCCAGCGGAAGCGGCTAGTCCGTCGCCATGGGCGCGTGGCCCCGACCACTCGTGCAGGGTAATATTCCACGAGCTACATGACTTATCCTAAACGAAAAATGTCATTTTAAATTTAATGTTAGATGTTCAATTTATTTTTAAATTTTAATAAAATTCGTTTACCTAAATACGCTACGAGGAGATAAAGATAGGAATAGAGGTAAAACTATTTTCATATTGTTATTATTTTTATTTTCATATTGTTTACGATATTGTGATCGATAAATTATGAACTTAAAGATTTTATGCCATTGCCCATTGGCAAGGAATATCGGTATTATATTACGGACAATACCTGCTCGGAAGATATATCGATGTACAACTGACGTTCAACATTCGAGTCCAGAACCCAGGTGCATTGTTGGTAGAAAAACTCGTTTAAACTGCCAGTGACAGACACATTTTTCGACGTTATCTCTCCTGTTAATAGAAATCTTATATTAAACTCGTGGTTTCGAAACGTTTAGATGTACAACTGTTTATGCCAAATGCTTATGAGCGCCTTTAAATCCAAAAACAACGAGTTACCGCAATACCAGCGTGTAATTGGAACATTACGATCTCGTTCAAGGTTTTTTCATTTCAACGTTACCCCAAGCGGCGTAAAACTAGGTCGGTGCCACGTAATTTTCTCGGACACGCCCCGCGCCACCGAGAACAATATCCGAAGCATTTTAGCAAACGTTCGCCGCCCGCGACAAATTCGGAATTGACTGTTTGTTTTTCTTTTATGCGATCACGAATGATGAAATTTATTTCGGATGAGAAACCGATTATTTATATTCCTGGATGGTTTCTACGAAATGGTATCATCACGACGGTCTAAAACGTCTGTTTCATGAGTGTTAATAATAACTTACCAGAGTGTGTTGTATACGTCCGTTGGCCGCACATGGCGTCGTCGTTAAAGCTATACGCGGCTGCATAATCGAATCCTCGACTAGCGTACGTGTAGTGAGCCACCGAATACTCCAACCGCAGACTCGTCCAACTCCGGACTACGATCGGCAGCCAGTCCGCCTAACATTGTAAACACAGATTTAAGAAATATACTGTTCAAACATATTATTATTATATTCATAACTCAAACCCGAGTCTTCGAAGAATCAATAAGGCGCTCCAATAACTTAATAAGTTTTTTGTATACTTATAATAAAGAGTAAGGGACAGACCCCAACCTATCCCTCGAGGAATTGAGAATATTAGCTTTCAGAACAGGGTAATTTTGTAGATATCTACAGGTTTTTCTTGTTGATATTTAAATGAGGAAATATCATACAAATTTCTTTCTTACCCATAATAGATCTACGAACACCTCTGAAAAAAACAGCGCGGGTTCATCAAATTACCGATTCAAAACTCTTACTTGTTATCGAAAAGGTAAAAATGTTTTATCATAAGTGTTACAATATATCGTGTTGGTATATTAGTAGTATTCCCTATGTTAAAATGTTTATACAGAATATTAAATTGCTACATTAACGTAATCAGATAATCGTTCTGTATATTTATCACGAATTTTTTTTTCACTAAGCCTGCCACCCGACACATTGACGGAAAAAGTTGCCCGGCTATTTCGGAATACAATGTGCCGTTGACAAAAAAAATAGTGATATATCTTTAGGGCTAGGACCAAATACAAATTTTAAGCAGGTAGGAAAAAAAAAGATTTAAATAATAAACCAACTAGATATTCAACATTAAGGTAGTTTAATTTCCATTTTTTTACACTTACCCTCATGTAACAAAATATAATAAATAAGCCTACCTAGCTAACCCCAAAACCATCACTTCAGAAATTACAATTTAAACAAATACTAAGGTTGCTCAGTCGTAGAGAGAAGGTTCTTAATATATTTACTACATTAAAAAAAAAAATACGTGATGAGTATAATTGCTTAACGAGTATAATGAGCTTAACGAGTATACCACCAGAAATCAAATAACCTTGTAAATAAGCATAGATCAACTAAATAATGAGAAAGTCTGTACCTCTTCTGCTTTAATTCATACCAATTACTTGAATTGTCAATTTGCTCGGGACATCCACCGGGTGTTAAGGTCTCAACAGGAAGTTTCGATGAGCAGGATCCCCAGCCCAAAGGTTCTACTTTAATACGGACAGATGTTTCATTGCTCTGGTGATCCACGGTAGACTCAGCTTTCAAAATATTGAAAAGATACCTTTTGGTGTTTTATTTAAATTCCAAATTCAAATATCCAGGCCTCGATGATTGAAGTTTAACGAAAATGACAGAATGAAATCGAAATATAATTTTAAGTTTGAGTTCTGTTTGTAACTCATTTAAGTTCCATCTTAATTTCAAATTATAAATTTTTCATATTTAAATTTTTCCTACATCATGGTAACGCAAGTGTATTTTCTTCTAAAGTCATATCTCCATTAATTAGTTACGTAATATAATAAAATAAAACAATAAAATACTAAGGAAATATAAAAATGAAAGAATCAAAAAAAAAAACCCTGAAACAAAGAAAACACGTTGTCAAAATGGCGGAATCGAACCGATGCAAAATTTAAAAGAATGGTTTAAAATCTTACCAGAGTAGATTGCATAAATGTAATCTCTCGTTCCCACCATCCCCGAAATCAGATAAAAATATCTATTTCAAAATGAACAAAATAAGGAAGCTGTAACAAAAGTAAATTACGAGTTAATATGACACCTAAAGGTTATCACAAACACAAAGGGAAAAAGGTCCCACCAAAATATCGAAATTAACTCACCATTATTGTTGAGATAAATAAAATTATTATTCTCTACTTCAGAGACATAATTTTTAATATGCAGGCGAACCTGGCCAACAAAACACGAAAACGTGAAATCTTTCCCTCGCCGTTCCCAATCATGGTCGAAGCGAAAGTCCTTTTAATCTGGCAGTGTTGCCACTCAAAATTAAAAATTTATCCAATACAGTAAACCGAAAGACATCTATATAAATATTTTTTTTTTTTATTATTATTTATAAAAACAATTTAGACAAAAATCCTAAGCAATTAAATAAATATTTGAATATGAAACAATGTAAAAACAAAACCGTGCAAATACATAGCAACTCTCCAAGCACGCCATCTAGTGAGCCCGCAAGCTTCGCTAGATAAACCTCAATACCAGGATCAATAGTAATACCGCGGCTATAACTAGATGTCGCTATGCACCACAATTTTACTACGTTACAATACCCCCCCCCTTACGAAAAGGTTCACCGGGTGAACCACGCTGCCCTCAGCGTTTCAGACCTGAACTAAAGAAATTCCAACTAAACTATCCGGAACACTTAAAAAAAATGCAAACACTAACGTATACTATATATACAGCAAAAGAAAAAAAAACAATAATATTGCGGTGTATTAAAATGTGCTTAAGTGAGAGCACCTTGACATCACCTCCCAGCTCATTGTTAAATGCAATGAAGCTATCTCCACGGTGACTCACTCCTTGCTGCCAACCGCCGGAATACAATTGTCAAAAGACAATGTTTGAAATCGAATCATGTGTAGTAGTGCGCCCTTCCTAGCGACTAATCACAAGAAAATGCAAAAGTTTCTACTATTTATTAGAATTGGTTCTAAATAAGAAATAGTAGTTTTCCTGGAACTGATCATAACAAAGACCTAAAATCAGAATCTTGAAATAAAATTCAATAACCCAGGAACTAAACAAAACGGAAAATACACGGAAAAATCCAAAAAAAATAAAAAAAATACAATGTATCAATCAGCCAAAATCTTAAGACAATAAATATCAGCATCACACGTTATTTACTCTCTTTTGCTAGTCTTCCACGAACACTCAAATCTCAAGCAACCTAACCTTACTTACATCAACTTCATCAATCCCTATTCAAACCATGGTAATGTAACTGCTAACTCAGTACATCACTACACACTCAAAAAAAAACTAATTGAATATAGTCGAAACTTAAATATCCAAACAGTAAAGACCACAAAAATGAAATGCTAAATATTTACCTCTTAAAATCCTTAATATGCCAAGTACCTATAGGATGGTTGTCAGCAACTCTAACCAACTCATACACTAGAGGTGACAAAACTTTTACTACCCTGCACTTTTCATATTTAGGAGCCAACTTGGCTGTAAAAAATTTCTCAGCATCGCTTTGTGTATACGTCTTTTTCCACACAATATCGCCTACCGCATAACGTGCTGGTCTGCGCCGTAAATTATAATGCGTTGCATTCTCTGCATGAGCCTGGAACAAATTCTCTCTGACTTGACGAAATATGTCCTGTAAAATTCCAAAATTTCCAGCATATTCCTCCCTTGGCATTCCTACCTCGTAATCCTTATCCGAGTCTTTATAAAAGGAACCATTTAGTACCGGTTCTCTTCCATGGACAAGAAAAAACGGGGAGAAACCAGTGGACTCGTTTACCGCGCTGTTAATGGCAAACTGGACTTTATACAAGTTTTCATCCCAGGACCTGTGGTTGTCCTTTACAAAAGCAGCTACTGCAGTCATAACAGTCTTGTTATACCTCTCTACAAGATTTACTTGTGGTGTATACAACGGTGTGTAATGCAAATTCGGAATATTGTAACGCTTTATGAGATTACGGAATTCGGAACCCGTGAATTGCGATCCATTGTCTACAATTACGGTCTCCGGAACACTATGGTTCAGAAAAACAAAATTCTCAAGCGCCTTTACAACAGCGGCACCTGTGGCACGCCTTAACGGAAACAACATTGTATATTTTGAGAAGCAACAAGTTACTACAAAAAGAAACGTAAAACCTGATCTAGATCTGGGCAAAGGTCCTACCAGATCAGCAGAAATAACCTGAAACGGTCTACTACAGACTTTTGGTTTTCCTAATAAACCAGGAGTGGCTGTTGTTGTATGCTTATAAGCAGCACAAACATCACAATTTTTAACATAATCAACCACATCCTTATACATACCGCGCCAAAAGTATCGAAGTGATATTCTACGATGAGTTTTGAACACGCCGAAATGACCAGCAGTTGGGTCTGCATGGTTTTCTTTCAAAATCCTATTAATGTCGCTCTTATGGACTACCTCTTTCCAATCGAACTCACTCAAAAGCTGGTATTTACATTTACTGAAACGGAACAATTTATTATTCAAAATGCAAAAATTTGGAAAATTGGCTGGATTATTTTTACAACCATTAAATATTTTGTCATACCAGTCATCAACGATAGTCTGTTGTCCCGAACTACTTCGTCCAACTTTAACCACATCAACCTTTATGAGTCTCGACAAGGTATCCGGAACTACGTTATCACTACCCTTTCTATGCTCAATAATAAAATTATACTGTGACAATCTGCAACCCCATCTGGCCAATCTCCCAGAGGGATTTTCCAAATTCAAAAACCACCTAAGCGATGCATGATCCGTAATAATCGTAATTGTTTTTGAACCAAAATAAGCCTGAAATTTCTCCACTGCAAAAATGACAGCAAGAGCTTCGCGTTCTGTCGCACTGTAATTCCTTTCATTTTTATTTAAACTCCTACTGACATATGCGATAGGATGATCATGTCCATCTACCTCTTGTGTCAACATACCGCCAACTCCATAAGCTGAAGCATCGCAATGTACCTTAAATGGCTTGTCGAAATTCGGAACCGCAAGCACAGGTGCCGTTACTAGTGCATTTTTCAAAGTATTAAATGCCACCTCTGCTTGTTCACTCCACTCAAATTTTGGTGCGTTCTTGCCTTTACTAGTTAATCTATTGAGTGGGGCTGCTATAGTCGAAAAGTTTCTAATAAAGCGTCTATACCAGGAACATGTACCTAAAAATATTTTTACATCCTGTGCGGATTTTGGTGTCGGAAAATTCATGACCGCGGCAACCTTCTCTGGATCAGTCCGTAACCCGAATTCATCTACCATGTACCCTAAATAACGTAATGATTTCCGAAAAAAACTACATTTTTCAAAATTTATTGACAATTTAGCCATTTCTAATTTATCCAAAACTCTATTTAACAAAATTAAATGCGTTTCAAAATCTGAAGAGCAAATCACAATGTCGTCTATATAACAAAAAACTCTCCCATTCGTTATATCGTTACAAAAATTTTGATTAAATAACCGGTCCATTAATCTCTGTTGTCGTGCTGGAGCACCGCATAAGCCAAAAGGCATAACTTTAAATTTAAACAAACCCCTACCCGGAACTGTGAAACTAGTTTTCTCTTGAGAATCTTCACTTAACGGAATTTGCCAAAAACTAGAACTTAAATCAATTGATGACAAAAATTTAGCTTCTTTTAGGCTATCCAGAATTTGCGGAATGTACGGAATCGAATATGAATCCCCCTTGGTTACTGAGTTTAACTTACGGCAATCCAAGCAAAATCTCCAGTCTCCATTTGCCTTTTTAACCAAGATCACTGGGTTATTCCAAGGACTCTCACTAGGAGTGACTACATCCAATTCCAGCATTCTATCTAGTTCTTTACATAACGCCTCTTTCTTTTCCGGAGAAAGTGGATATTGTTTAATCTTAATAGGTAAAGCATCACCGGTATCAATAATATGTTCAATCAAGTTAGTTCTACCTAAACCTATCCTTTGTGATGAAATATCCAAAAATTTATTTACTACTGAATTTGCTAATTCTTTTTGCTGGTTTGTTAATGATTCAAAAGATTTTATGGTATGAACTGGTTCATTATCAATAACATTTAAATTATAAAATCTTGAAGGTGCCTTACTCAATTCCAAATTATCAAAAATTCCTGGCGCTAACTGAAACGTTTTCCAAAAGTCACAACCAAAAATAACATCTACCACAATAGATGGAATTACAAAAAATTTAATAATGTGAGTCATAGAATTGTAAGTAATCGGAATAAACATGTAACCCAAGCAATGGAGTTGGTCCCCATTTGCCACAGAAAATGTGGTGTCATTATCCACATGTAATTTGTAACCCATTTTCAAAAAAACCTTGTGCGCCTGGTTACCCAAAATTGACGCGCAAGCACCGGAATCTAGTAATCCTGTAATCTCTAAGTTGTCTACTGAAGTCTGTAAATGTGGTCTAACATCCTTTTCATTAATTGAAAACAGAACTGTGTCAGGTATGCAAGTTGTTTTACTATAATTGACACCACTATGTAATTGTGTCTCTGCACAGTCCTGGTATATTAGTTTTTTGAATTTTTATCTGAAGGTGGTTGTCTAACCAAAGCCCTCTTACTACACACTGGACATGTTTTAACTGTGTAGTTCTGCAATCCACACGAAAAAACCCCACGTTGGGCGCCATTTGCCACCCGACACATTGACGGAAAAAGTTGCCCGGCTATTTCGGAATACAATGTGCCGTTGACAAAAAAAATAGTGATATATCTTTAGGGCTAGGACCAAATACAAATTTTAAGCAGGTAGGAAAAAAAAAGATTTAAATAATAAACCAACTAGATATTCAACATTAAGGTAGTTTAATTTCCATTTTTTTTACACTTACCCTCATGTAACAAAATATAATAAATAAGCCTACCTAGCTAACCCCAAAACCATCACTTCAGAAATTACAATTTAAACAAATACTAAGGTTGCTCAGTCGTAGAGAGAAGGTTCTTAATATATTTACTACATTAAAAAAAAAAATACGTGATGAGTATAATTGCTTAACGAGTATAATGAGCTTAACGAGTATACCACCAGAAATCAAATAACCTTGTAAATAAGCATAGATCAACTAAATAATGAGAAAGTCTGTACCTCTTCTGCTTTAATTCATACCAATTACTTGAATTGTCAATTTGCTCGGGACATCCACCGGGTGTTAAGGTCTCAACAGGAAGTTTCGATGAGCAGGATCCCCAGCCCAAAGGTTCTACTTTAATACGGACAGATGTTTCATTGCTCTGGTGATCCACGGTAGACTCAGCTTTCAAAATATTGAAAAGATACCTTTTGGTGTTTTATTTAAATTCCAAATTCAAATATCCAGGCCTCGATGATTGAAGTTTAACGAAAATGACAGAATGAAATCGAAATATAATTTTAAGTTTGAGTTCTGTTTGTAACTCATTTAAGTTCCATCTTAATTTCAAATTATAAATTTTTCATATTTAAATTTTTCCTACATCATGGTAACGCAAGTGTATTTTCTTCTAAAGTCATATCTCCATTAATTAGTTACGTAATATAATAAAATAAAACAATAAAATACTAAGGAAATATAAAAATGAAAGAATCAAAAAAAAAAACCCTGAAACAAAGAAAACACGTTGTCAAAATGGCGGAATCGAACCGATGCAAAATTTAAAAGAATGGTTTAAAATCTTACCAGAGTAGATTGCATAAATGTAATCTCTCGTTCCCACCATCCCCGAAATCAGATAAAAATATCTATTTCAAAATGAACAAAATAAGGAAGCTGTAACAAAAGTAAATTACGAGTTAATATGACACCTAAAGGTTATCACAAACACAAAGGGAAAAAGGTCCCACCAAAATATCGAAATTAACTCACCATTATTGTTGAGATAAATAAAATTATTATTCTCTACTTCAGAGACATAATTTTTAATATGCAGGCGAACCTGGCCAACAAAACACGAAAACGTGAAATCTTTCCCTCGCCGTTCCCAATCATGGTCGAAGCGAAAGTCCTTTTTATCTGGCAGTGTTGCCACTCAAAATTAAAAATTTATCCAATACAGTAAACCGAAAGACATCTATATAAATATTTTTTTTTTTTATTATTATTTATAAAAACAATTTAGACAAAAATCCTAAGCAATTAAATAAATATTTGAATATGAAACAATGTAAAAACAAAACCGTGCAAATACATAGCAACTCTCCAAGCACGCCATCTAGTGAGCCCGCAAGCTTCGCTAGATAAACCTCAATACCAGGATCAATAGTAATACCGCGGCTATAACTAGATGTCGCTATGCACCACAATTTTACTACGTTACAAGCCGTCGTTGATATTAATAGGATCATTATTTGCGCTAGCTTTGCAGGAATATCAGTTTATAATTTATTAATTTTCTGTAATTAATGTAATTACTCTATGCGCCAATATTCGAAGCCCTATTTACATTATAAGCAGCAATAACGTAACATCGTAAAATTATCATTTTATTTTTTCATAACTTTTCGAATTAGGTCAAGTAAAGTTCGTTAACGCTTAATTGTTATTCGAATTTGAAACAAGTCTCGAGATTGGCGCCTAAGGCATCGTACAAACTTTATATAAATAGATGAGCCCCTTTTCAAACACGTCTCAAACACGATACTATTTACGGTTGACATAAAGTCATTGAATCTGCCACCCTAAGTTTACCTTGAAGTGTTAGTCGTTGTACGTTTTACGCATAATACGTAGAACATGTTAAATTATTTAGCGGTAAATTTGCTTTTATACTGAAGACCCTCACGGTCGGATGGTCGCTCCGCGCTTTATTGCTATTACATACTTAATGGTAACCCTCTTACTTAATTATGCGTATCGTGCCGCAACCCGAACGCCAGGCAGGAAAAGGCTGGTTCAACCGTAGGTGTGTTAGCATAAGACCCGGGTAATACGAGTACGATTAATTTATTTGTTACAGTCATGACGAAATTTGCAGCATTCATCGATAAAGATGAATATCTTAAAACAATATTTCGATGAATGTTTAAAGTAATTGAGTTTCAAACCTCTGGGAACAATGAAACTGTTTTAAAATCAAACAAAATAAATAGTTCTGCTAAAAAGCTAAAATTAATAAACACATAATATACTAGTAATATAATAGACATTAATCTAATAAAGGTATTTACAACCTATCTATATTAGACAACAACTACAGTATACCTACGTAGTTCACGCATTTTTTTAAATTACAATAACGATAAAATTGCAATAAATGCTATTGCAATAAATATATTGCGCATCAAGATTGTAAAAAATAATAATAGTATAGTAAAAATTTAGTAGGTCGCTTATATATTTTTTTTTTATTTCATTGTCGGCAAACAAGCGTACTCGGCTCACCTGATGGTAAGCGATTACCGTAGCTTATAGATATCTGCAATACTAGAAACATCGAAAGCGCTTTGCCGACCCTATCCCCTATACCCCCAGGAGCTCTAGACACCTTACTCTACAACAGGAATACAACACCACTAATCTAAGGATATTATTAAATTGGCTGTTATTTGCTCGGTGATCGCTTCGATTTTCTTTTACGCTAAACAATTATCGTCAATTTTTTTACCGTTTAATTTTGTTTTTAGAATAGAATTTTCTTATAAAAGAACGGGCCACTTCTTCTGTTTAATTAAGTTCTTTGTTATTTGACAGGTTTAAAATTTGCGTTTTTGTTTACTCATTCTATTAAAACATTACAGAATATATTTTGAACACATCAGGCTTAATAATTTGCAGATGGTTACATGATGGAATAATGATGGAAACGCCAGTGGGCATAAAATATATTTTCGTCGATTCAATTAAGACATGCTTAGTTAAACATCGGAATCGAAATTGCCGTTATAATTAAAATAGTAGGTAGATAGTAGTAGGTTGAGTAATGTGGGGATAAAATAAATATTATGATGACAACAATTTTAATTATAGTGATTATAAATAATGTTTATTTCATTTGTAATTTTATTTTATTTATTTATACAACTATATCTTATTTGTATGACTAAACGTACATGGACACAAATTATGTTGCTACCTTGACTACAAGAACGACGCCCTCCGAGAGAAGGGAGACCGAGCGACTGATATGCAATTAACGCGCGTATGAAAATGGAGGGTCAAAGACCTCCTAAAATCACGTGTCTTGTCTTATGATCATTGTAATAATGACTGAAAATTAAACGTATTTTTTCATACAACAAGAGTAGCAAATAATCGTACAGCCTACGTGATGGTAAGTGGTTACCGTAACCTATGGATCCCTGCAACACCATAAAAATCGCAGGCACGTTGGCAACCCTACTCTGCCTCTCCCCAGGAGCTCTGGCTACCTTAATCACCACAGAAAGCCAACACTACTTATGAGCAGTATTATTGGGCTATAATCTTGTGTAAGGTTGAGGATTTATAAGTTGATTACCTGAAAGTCTCCACATAGACAGGACAAATGCGTGCCGTCCCCTGCTACCAGTGCGATGTGGTCGTGGTAGTGGAGAGGCGTGGCCGCGCGACACTCGCAGCCAGCATCCCCGCACGCTGTGCGACAGCCGCCATTACCCGTTGCTACGCTACCGGTCGGCTCCGCGCTCCACATACGCTCTAACCTTTGTATCTTCGAACAATTGGAACCAGCTATTATAAAATATTTTTATACCCATTCAATATGGATATACATATAAGATTATATTATGATTATATATATATATATAAGATTTGTTTGTATTGTATTGTATTCATTTTGGAAAAAAATGCTATGGTTGATTTGTGGTTGTACTTCTTTTACATCAAATTACTAGTAACAATGTGTTATCGGGTCAATAATGGAACTAGGACGTTTAATTTTTGGATGGTTTCATCTGATTTTAATTATAAATTTTACGCTACAGTGAACTTTCTAATTTTTGAATTTTGTATGAAGTTTTTGTATCACACATACACACAATTACAAGGCCAATTTAAAGCTCATGTTAGATTTACTACCATAATCCTAAGTATACTAATAAACATTCGAACAAAATGAATTAAGTAATATCTAATATATAAAATTCTCGTGTCATAGTGTTAAACATTGAACTCCTCCGAAACTGCTCGACCGATTTTAATAAAATTTTGTGGGCATATCGGGGGTAGGTCTGAGAATCGGCCAACATCTATTTTTCATACCCCTAAGTTATAAAGGGGGGGGGGGAGTAAGGGTGTTAATAACATATATGGCAAAACAACGTTTGCGGGGTCAGTATAGTATATGATAATTATAAAATGTTCGTTGTATGTTTATGTTATTAATTAGTACCTCAATCGTTACACTCTGGTTGGAAGCAGGTATGAAGCGATGTGTACACATAAGCTGTTCTTCAATGTTCCAGAATATGTGGTGATGTGATGGAGCCGACACTCCACCGTGTGTGGGCGAGGTTAATCCATAGTGCGTCGATGCGCAAGTTGCATCTGGTGATATGGTCCCTTCGTGTTGTTCTGATTAAAAACAAACAAACTTTTACATTGTATAATATCGCTATCGAAGAAGCTTCTCTAAGCTTATCGATGGTAATTTTATTTAGGATAAAATTTTATTTTTTTGTATACCCTTGGCTGAAAATTAAAAATACTTAAAAATACTTTTTACCAGTCCAAATTACCTTTAAAAATAATATAAAGGTTAACATAATTATCTCAATTACTAACCGTCATGAAATGCAAATGCTCCGTCCACAAATTCTTCTTCGTCAACACTCTGAGACGTCGCCCTTCTGACAAGAATTGTCAAATTTGAACCCTTAGAAGTAACAGCTTGTCGAACCAGAAATCTCCCAGAAGGATCTCTTGCTTCTCTTACAGATGGACCACATATGCGCAACATGGCTCTATCTCCTCTTTCAAACCTATCTCCTCTATCTCCTCTGCCACCGAACTCATGAAGTCCCTCTAAGATCTCAATATGAGATCTACAACTTTGTAACCTATAATATTACAATAATTTCAAGAAAAATAATTAAATAGAAAGGAGAAAGTTACGATCACATGCATAAATATAATGAGATAATTCGCGACTAAGCAATTTATTAAGGGGTCGTCCAGTAATCATGTGATATTTTTAGCAACTTTTTAACTCCCTACTCCTCTTGATGATATATGATGTATTTTTTTTCACATGAATTTTTCCACAGTATATTTGAATTTTGAGAATATTATCTTTGAATAAAGGTACCGCAATACAGGTATTTTATATTAGCAGAAAATTTAGCATCGTAATACACTAGATGCATCAAAGTTACAAGGTGTTTTTTGGTTTAGAAATCGCGCGTTCAACAAAAAATCAACTTCATATCTCATTATAGTCCCCCTCCTCCTTGTGCTAATTCGTGTTTCTTTTTCGAACATCACCCCCCCCCCCCCCCCCCCTGGAGCCTCACATGATTAATAGCAATTAATTCTCAGTCTGCGATATATTCAGAATATAGATAGAAACAACAAGTAGATGTTGATTAGGAAATGTTATAACTATAAGTTATTACTCATATTTAATTTATTATAATTAGAGACTACACAAATTTTATCAATCAAAATAACTTATCATAATTTAATAATATTCTTATTTCATTCATTGAAATTAGAAATACGTAGACTGAAAAAATCTTGAACTGACTATTTTTAATTACTTAAAAATTACAACATCAAGATGATAAGAAATTTTTAATCTGTCTTGATAGTGTGACACGCATGGAAGCATACTTCATCCTAGTGTGACACGTATAGATTGGGTGCGTTCCACTAAGCGACCGCGACGACCGCAACGCCTTGACAATCGTTCCACCTAAAGCCCGTGGTCGTCGCGAGCGATCACTCGACGTCATAGATGACGTCACTGTTCGTGGCCACATCGCGCCAACTTCGCCCACAAAATATAGGTGGGTCAGATTTGGCTTTCATCAAACGCCGCCACACGAACCCATTTTTGATATATTATCTACTACAAATAAACAATTTTATATCACACAATATTATATCAGACTATATAATATTACTAGCTGTGCCCGCGGCTTCGCCCGCGTTGAAATTAGTGTATCACAAAGTTTTCCCGGCAAACTTCCAGTGAAACTCTCATCAAAATCGGCTTAGCCATTCCGTAAACCTTCCTCTTGCCAATGGTGGAGCCCTTTCTCGAATGGTGAAACCGCGTGAAAATCCGTTAGTAGATTTTGAGCAAATCGATCACATACACTTTTGGGGACTTTGTTTTATAATACACTAACTGTTACCCGCGACTACGTCCGCGTGGTTATGAAGATATGCATTACTATTAAAATGTTTAACGCAAATTATTTTTTTATTTCAGTCACTTATCGAAACGCTTATCAAACTGAGTAACTTTTTAAAAGGCACAATTTAGTATAATTTAATAGTTATTTTTATAAAACCTCTATACACCACATTTTTAGTTTTATTTTCAGGCTGTTTAAGTTTCATACAAACTATCAACCCCAATTAAACCTCCTTAGCGGTGGAATATCGTAAAATCCGTTCTTAGCGGACGTCTGCTGACTATACCTCCCTGCCAAATTTTATCTTTGTCCAACCTGGATGGATAGACCATCCAGCGGTTTTTCAGTTCTCGTGATGAGTGAGTTAGTGACCTTTCTCTTTTATATATATATAGATTACGATGCATTTTTTGGACACCTCCTCACCATCTATAGAGCATATATTGTACATTTCAAGTCTCTTACTTCAAAAACATAAGACTTTCATACAAACTTTCGACCCCCGTTTTTTGGATCGATCCCCCCTTAGGGGTCGATTTTCGTAAAATTAATTCGTAGCTGTTTACACTCTATAAGAAACCTACCTGCCAAATTTCAAGTTTGTAGGTGTTATAGTTCCCGAGATTTCGTGATGAGTGAGTTAATCTACCATCCCCCGTTTTAACCCCAAAAGGGAGTTACTTTCTAAAGATACATTATTTGGTCACCTTTTTACCATCTATAGAGCATAAATTTTAAATTTCAAGTATCTTACTTCAAAAACATAGGACTTTCATACAAACTTCCAACCCCCGTTTTACCCCTTTAGGGGTCGAGTTTCGTAAAATTCGTTCTTAAAAGATGTCTACACTCTATAAGGAAATTATCTATCAAATTTCAAGTTTGTAGCTGTTATAGTTCCGGAGATTTCGTGATGAGCGAGTCAACCTATCATCCCCCGTTTTAACCCCATAAGGGAGTTGATTTCTAAAGATACATTATTTAGACTCTTTCTCATCATCTATAGAGCATATATTTTAAATTTCAAGTCTCTTACTTCAAAAACATGGGACTTTCATACAAACTTCCAACCCCCGTTTTATCCCCTTAGGGATCGAATTTCATAAAATCCGTTCTTAGCGGATGTCTACGACCTATAATGAGCCTATTTGCCAAATTTCAAGTTTTTAGGTGTCATAGTTTCGGAGGTTTCGCGATAAGTGAGTCAACCTACTATCCCCCGTTTTAGCCCCAAAAAGGAGTTGATTTCTAAAGATACATTATTTGGACACCTTTTCATCATCTATAGAGCTTACATTTTAAATTTCAAGTCTCTTACTGCAAAAACATAGGACTTTCATACAAACTTCCAACCCCCGTTTTACCCCCTTAGGGGTCGAGTTTTGTAAAACCCGTTCTTAACGAATGTCTACGCCTTCTAAGGAGCCTATCTGCCAAATTTCAAGTTTGTAGGTGTTATAGTTTCGGAGATTTCGTGATGAGTGAGTAAACCTACCATCCCCCGTTTTAACCCCAAAAGCGAGTTGATTTCTAAAGATTCATTATTTGGACACCTCTCATCATCTATAAGGTATACATTTTAAATTTCAAGTCTCTTACTTCAAAAACATGGGACTTTCACACAAACTTCCAACCCCCGTTTTACCCCCTTAAGGGTCGAATTTCTTAAAATTCGTTCTTAGCGGATGTCTACGCTCTATAAGGAGCCTTTCAGCCGAATTTCAAGTTTGTAGGTGTTATAGTTTCGGAGATTTCGTGACCAGTGAGCCAACCTACCATCCCCCGTTTTAACCCCAAAAGCGAGTTGATTTCTAAAGATTCATTATTTGGACACCTCTCATCATCTATAAGGTATACATTTTAAATTTCAAGTCTCTTACTTCAAAAACATGGGACTTTCACACAAACTTCCAACCCCCGTTTTACCCCCTTAAGGGTCGAATTTCTTAAAATTCGTTCTTAGCGGATGTCTACGCTCTATAAGGAGCCTTTCAGCCGAATTTCAAGTTTGTAGGTGTTATAGTTTCGGAGATTTCGTGACCAGTGAGCCAACCTACTATCCCCCGTTTTAACCCCAAAAACGGGTTGATTTCTAAAGATTCATTATTTGGACACCTTTTCACCATCTATAGAACTTACATTTGAAATTTCAAGTCTCTTACTTCAAAAAACATAGGACTTTCACACAAACTTCCAACCCCCGTTTTACCCCCTTAGGGGTCGTTTCTCTTAAAATCCGTTCTTAGCGGATGTCTACGTCTTATAAGGAGCCTACCTGCTAAATTTCAAGTTTTTAAGTGTTATAGTTTCGGAGATTTCGTGATCAGTGAGTCAACCTACCATCCCCGTTTTAACCCCAAAAAGGGGTGTATTTCTAAAGATACATTATTTGGACGCCTTTTCATCATCTATAGAGCATACATTTTAAATTTCAAGTCTTTTACTTCTAAAACATAGGACTTTCATACAAACTTCCAACCCCCCGTTTTACCCCCTTAGGGGTCGAGTTTCGTAAAATCCGTTCTTAGCGGATGTCTACGCCCTATAAGGAGCCTTTCTGCCAAATTTCAAGTTTGTAGGTGTTATAGTTTCGGAGATTTCGTGATCAGTGAGTCAACGTACCATCCCCCGTTTCAACCCTAAAAAGGGGTTGATTTCTAAAGATACATTATTTGGACACTTTTTTACCATCTATAGAGCATACATTTTAAATTTCAGGTCTCTTACTTCAAAAACATAGGACTTTCATACAAACTTCCAACCCCTATTTCACCCCCTTAGGGGTCGAGTTTCGTAAAATCCGTTCTTAGCGGATGTTTACGTCCTATAAAGAGCCTACCTGCCAAATTTCAAGTTTTTAGGTGTTATAGTTTCGGAGATTTCGTGATCAGTGAGTCAACGTACCATCCCCCGTTTCAACCCCAAAAAGGGGTTGATTTCTAAAGATACATTATTTGGACACTTTTTTACCATCTATAGAGCATACATTTTAAATTTCAGGTCTCTTACTTCAAAAACATAGGACTTTCATACAAACTTCCAACCCCCATTTCACCCCCTTAGGGGTCGAGTTTCGTAAAATCCGTTCTTAGCGGATGTCTACGTCCTATAAGGAGCCTACCTGCCAAATTTCAAGTTTGTAGGTGTTATAGTTTCGGAGATTTCGTGATGAGTGAGTGACCTTTCGCTTTTATATATATTATATTATAGATAACAATTTAATATTATATAAAAATAAACAATTTAATACAAATTTATTATAAAGTATGTTTCATTCGATTATCAGCTCGGTGAATATCGACTGTGCTGTGTGGCTACGGCACTAAAGAATTTAGCCACCCCCTCTCTTCCCGTGGGTGTCGTAAGAGGCGACTAAGGGATAACAAGGTTCCACAACCATCTTGGAACTTAAGAAGCCGACCGATGGCGGGATAGCCATCCAACTGCTGGCTTTGAAATACACAGGCCGAAGACGGGCAGCAGCGTCTTTGGTGCGACAAAGCCAGTACTGCGGTCACCAACCCGCCTGCCCAGCGTGGTGACTATGGGCAAAACACATGAGCTCACGTTATTTTTGACGTAAACTTGTGGAGGCCTATGTCCAGCAGTGGACTGTATAGGCTGTAATGATGATGGTGAATGATGAATATCGACTTAGGTTCGGATCTTAGACCATTGTAGTTTCTAAACTAACATAGGTGTAAGAATTATTGCAATTAATTTTCGCTTTGTTTATTCAAACGCGTTTTTAATTACATAATACAATAATTCAAATTAATTAAATATAGATATGATATGTAATATTTTTAAAAAATTATGTGGTGTCATGGGACACCATGTAGGAACGAAGTTCCTTCGCATAGTATAGAAGCAACACAATTAAAAAGTGAATTTTATATAAATTTTCTAGTTCTTGATTTTTTTTAATTTTTTTGATTGGTTTTTAATTAAGTATATAAAGTTTTTAGGAAATTTAGTATTTTAGAAAATAACAAATACCGTAAAATAAAATAAATCAAACAAAATAATAATCTATACATATAGAAAATGGTAGGAAAGTCAAAACTGTACATTGAACATTTTTTAAAAAGAATACTTGGGGTGTGATCTACAATCGATACCGAAGGCAAAAATATGGTTTTTAGAATTTTTGTCTGTTTGTCTGTTTGTCTGTATATATGTCCGGGATAAACTCAAAAAGTACTGTATGGATTTACTTCAAATTTGGCACGAATATTATTAAGAAGTCGGGTCAATATATAGGCTACATATTATCACGCTTTCACCTACGGGGAACGAGCAGTGAACCTTTATTTCTTCAACGCATTCTGTAACAACGTGTAATCTAATGACGCATATTTGAATGTTGTTGTTATTATGTTAATAACCATGCTATAAGCTAGCCTCACACTATAAAAATAACGCAATATAAGTAACTAAGCCGATAAACATAATTAAATGAATATAAGTAGACAAGACAATTTTAAAGCAGCGCCATCTATGAGATTTTTCTGTAGATATGAAATGTAAAGAAGAAACGGGTGAATGAATATTATTTTAAAAGGTATAATCGTAGGTATTTTTGGTGCTGTATAGCGTTCACGCAGACGACATCGCGGGCAGCAGCTAGTAATAATAATAATAATTCAAACTATTAAGTACGCTTCAGCCTGTAATATCCCACTACTGGGCATAGGCCTCTTTCCCCATGTAGGAGAAGGATCAGAGCTTAATCCACCACGCTGCTCCAATGCGGGTTGGCGAATATATTCCTTACTATGAGTAACGATCGCTATCAGATGTATATGATAACAACCGGGACCGACGGCTTAATGTGCTCTCCGAGGCATGGTGGGGAAACCCACAAGGACTGCACAAACACCCAGACCACGGCAAACACCTGTATGGCCAATACAAATGTTTGTCATGTGTGGGGATCGAACCCGCAACCGCCAGCGCAACAGGTACAATCCATGGCTGTGACCGTTGCGCCAACGCGGCGTCTATTAAGTGAAATTAAAAAAAAACATATGTCTTTATTTATTTTTGGCGACAGTATAAAATTATATAAATAATTTAAAAAAAAAGTGTACTAGTAATATTTTAGTTTTACAAACGTCATATTATACTCCGGTCACAGTCACTTCCGTTATTCCGTTATATTTTTCTTACGGTTTTAGTATCACATTTTTTTCAGTTCGCTCGCCCAGCCAATGGCAAGCCTGCCGTAAGGAACTTCGTTTCAATTATTATTATTAATAATAATGATTATTATAAATTTGTTTGTATTATTTTTTTTGTAAAATACCCATAAATGAGGAAATTATAAACATTTCTAAAATCATATCAAAAATATGAGCCGAAGGTGCGGTTTCGATCCCCGCTGGAACGGTCGGTATTTTTGATATAATTTTAAAAATGTTTATTATTTTAAAGTTTGTGATTGCACTATAACACTAGAATATAAAAAATATTGTTACACTTTATGGGCTAATCCCAAAATAAAGATTATTATTATTAGCTAGCTGTGCCCGCGACTTCATCCACGTGGAAATCAACAAAAAAAAAGTGTGTGTACTTATGTACGCACGTCGAAGTTATACTGCATTGGCTAGCGAACTTCAGGATGTCGGTTTTTTATGTGACGTTGTGCGCGCGCGTCTTAAAAATTTACTCTCATAATTTTTCCCTAACGAGCCAAGCGAAGTATAACTTTTAAAAGTTATTTTTCAGTTCGCATAGTTATAAAATAAATAAATTTCTAAAATCGGTCCAGCCGTTTCAAACTTTTGCCAGAACAAACAAACAGACAGACAGACAAATATTGTAAAAATGTTATTTGGGAAGAATATAGCCACCCCTTGTCTTCCCGTGGGTGTAGTAAGAGGGAAGATGCGAATCTTCCCTCTTACTACGTTAAATAATAATAAACAATTTTAAAAAAAATGATTTTACACAAATGTCACAATTAATGGGTAAATGTCAACTAATTACTAATGCAAGAAAAAAAATGATTTTACTAGTAGATATTTATGCTTTACAAAAAGACCCATAGTCTATCTTACATCGACTATTTGTTGATAGCGATGGAGTGTTATTCACATCGTACAACACCTAAGGAAGAGCTTTTTACTCACTTTAGATACGACATATATGTGTATTTAGATTTATATCTGTGATAATGATCAAATAGTTAAAATAGATTTTCCAAATACCTTAAATTATAATTGAATAGTGAAACTTGAACCACATCAGTAGGTGTGCCCAACAAATGTATAACACACTGGGCACGCCATGCCGATGCTCTTGTATCGAAATGACCGGAGCGAATCCCTCCCGGTCCGAATCCTCGCACCGTAGCACCGCAACCAACGTGCCCTCCATTGTTAGAAGATATTTCATTTGAAACCGTATCTTCTAATGCTGAGTTCTCACCTAAGATTAGTAAATTTTCACTCCCATTTTTTTACACAACCGACAGAGGGTCTGTAGCTATAACTTTATTTTCTAACACTAGAATATTAGACTATCCACTTTATTTTTTCTTGTATATAAAAAAAATAAGCAAATGTGATCAGGCTTCTATTGAGATTAGACATTGAGATTAGAGATTGAAACATTGGAATACAAACTATGGAAATTAAATTAGAGTATGAGATTGAAATAACGAATAGTAATTTTACCATTTGTGAGATGTGTGAGTGCGGCGAGCGGCGGAGAGGCGGCCGAGATCGTGGGTGGAGGTCCACTTGTTTCTATTTTCTCCAAAAATTCTAATTTCGCTATAAAGCCGTTGTAATCGTACGGAGGCACCAAAGGACCAGAGCTATATGAAATGCAGAATATTATACAGTTATCACAAACACACAAAGTTTATCCATTCAAAATAATTATTAGTTAATGTTTAAGTGAAATAAATTATAATCCAGATACAGATATTATGTACTAATAATTTACGTTATTAGTGTATGGAAAATATGTCTATTTATTCACATGATATGTGAACTAGCGCTTTAAATGATTAAAAAATCTAGCGTGATTGTACATCTCTGTATTATAAATCTATTACATTAATCAATATATCACCTAAGCAATAAATAATAAGTAATAATGCTGAAAAACTTAATGTTGTTTAAAAATATTAAAAGTATCAATAAGAAAAACTCTCAGTTACAATAGGTATAAGAGCAGACGAAAAAGTTTAGTCATGCAATAAATAGTAGCCGTTCTGGGTGAAAATAGTTTAGCTACTATAAATTAGGTCGGCGATTGAAACTTGGAAAAAATCTTGGGCGCTAGTAGCGAAACAATAACATTTATAAGATTTTTTTGTAAACACATATAATTTTTAATAAATGGTGCATATTGAAATAGATAACGAGATTTTATAATAATATTATATATGTTTTCTGTACATTGTTCATTGATTAGATTGATCATTTGACCCCAATTATAACAAAGTCTATTGTAATTCATGAATGCTTTATGAATTCGCTGCAATCCAAATTAGATGCATCAAATCATTTTCGTAGAACGATATACGAATAATACGATAGAGACTACGAATATCGAATTTCAATATTGATTTAGTACTAGCTGTATGCTGCGGGTTCTGTATTCTGCGGCAAGACATATACGTTTATACAAAAAACTTCGTTAAGGTGTCACTACAATTGTTTATAAAGTAATTAATAGCTGCGCTTTAAAAGAAATATTAAGATGAAAACTATTAAGTGAGAATTTCCTGCTCAAAGTATGGAGTAGCCCGAATGGGAAAATACCTCGAGATTACAGAAGATCACAGCTAAATAATACTGTTTTCAAGCAGTGTTGTGTTCCTGTTGGTGAGTAGAGTGACCAGAGCTCCTGGGAGAATTGGGAATAGGGTCGACAACGCGTTTGCGATGCTTCTGGTGTTGCAGGCATCTATAAGCTACGGTAATCGCTTACCATCAGGTGAGCCATACGCTTGTTTGTCGACCTAGTTACATAAAAAAAAAACTTACTTTTAATTCATTCAGTTAGGTCGAAATTATCAAAACTGTGAACCACATCTAAAAAATTTAATAAATAAAAAGTAATTTAGTGCTGCAGATTTTATGTATTGTGACAAATATACACCAACAGACAGATTTAAAAAATATTATAATTTGTATTTACTAAATAATTTTTTTGACGCCGCGTTGGCGCAACGGTCACAGCTATGGATTGTGCCGGTTGCGCTGGCGGTTGCGGGTTCGATCCCCGCACATGACATACATTTGTATTGGCCATACAGGTGTTTGCCATGGTCTGGGTGTTTGTGCAGTCCTTGTGGGTCTCCCCATCGTGCCTCGGAGAGCACGTTAAGCCGTCGGTCCTGGTTGTTATCATGTACACCTGATAGCGATCGTTACTCATAGTAGGGAATATATCCGCCAACCCGCATTGGAGCAGCGTGGTGAATTAAGCTCTGATCCTTCTCCTACACCGGGAAAGAGGCCTATGCCCAACAGTGGGATATTACAGGCTGAAGCGAAATAATTTTTATGTACAGAATTCGCCAGTCACAATAATTGTATTAATTATGTGTAAATATTTTACCAATTCAAGAAAAAAATACAATGTATAATACCTACCAAGTTGGAAGCTATTTTCAAAGAAACAAGGCGAAAACAGAAAGAATAAGTACTACTTTTCTTTCAAGGTTTTCTTTAAGAAAATGTCATCGATGCGCGATGCTATCGTTCTACTTAAACAAACGTAAAGGGACATGCTTCTTTCTCTCCTCCGTAAAAATAATCGATATAAGTATTTATTTATACGGGATTTAACACGGTTTTCATTTTGAAACTCTCGATGTTTCGGGGTCGTTGCATTGATCACAGTCGACCACGGTAAGAGTATTAAGAGCTTGTGTTTTTTATGTCATACGTAGGCACAAGGCGCTTTTATATTTACGTTAGCGAGACTTAATAAAATTCATACTTAAATATTCGTTGTCATAATTTAAAAAAATTGTTATAGTAATTTCAGTAATAGACAAATTCACTAAAAAGACAAAGCTTTGCTGCTAATAAGCATTAGTATACCTTACCCTTTATTTACTCTTTGTCTCTTACAGTATTTTAAAAAATGACTAACCTAACCTAATATTAATTTTAATAATCACATTTTAGATATCAACTCTAATTTCGCCATCTATAGCATATGTTGTATACCTAACAGCTCATTAAATTATAAAATAATTGTCAGACAAAAAGCCTAACTCGATAAACCATCGGGGACAGGAGCATTTATTATCGTTCACCGATAACATTGCGGATTAATATATTTTTTTTCATTTTCAATGAAAGACTAGCAAAAGAAATTTTTATATAATAAGGAAAAATAAAAATAGATTTTTAAGTTTAGAATTGTTAAAGATACTAGAAAAAATCGATATCATGTTTGGACACGATAATTGACTTTTAAATATATATATATATATATATATTTAACTTTATAATATAACTGAATAAGAGCCATTTTTGTTATTTAAAAAATCTTAATTCCTACTAAAATACTAATTAAAATACTACAATATTATAAGTTTATACGATACTCACAATACTTACAAAACTTACAATGTTATAAATTATGCTGCTTTATTTACTGGCTCAAATTGTATATTAAAAATAAAGTAATAAAATTAAAGGTTTTTCAGTGATGTTATTTCCGCATCATTTTTGTTCTCGAAAATTCAAACTTATATTTAAGTAATAAAGAAGATTTGTACTATATAATAGAAGACTGCAATATATCTTAAAAAACAGGAATTTAAATGTGAGTGACCTAAACGAAATAATCTTAACGATATAATTTTACATCAACTCATCCTTACTTGAATTCCAACAATAGGTTAGGACCGGGATGTTCGAGAACCGCGCTCCTCTCGGAACAGAGCGAAGCCAACAGTGGGGCAGAGGGCGAGCTGCCAGCCCGCAAAGTTAAATAGTCCGTGGCACAATGGCTGCAAAGAGGTGATAATTACCAACTGACGAAAATGCTATGCTAATGCTGCTAAGTGCAGCGTCGCCGTCAAACGAATCCTTATTCACTTTTATCTACAAATTTACATTTTTCATTATTATTTAAAAATCGTTTCATACTTCTGTAGTAATTATGTTTTTTCATCAAACAGCTATTGTTGTTGAAAATAATTCATATTGTAAAAAGTCATATTTTAATTGGCTTATAAGAAGAATTGTTACAACGTAGACAATTCACTTTGAAATGAAACTCATACACGTACGTCAAACAGACTTCGCAATCCTTTTGGGCTTTGCTTCAGTCAGGTAATAATATCTTAAATCGTGTATAACTTAAAATTATCGTCTTAATATTTTGATTCTAAAGAAAATTTTTGTTCACACGTTTCTTTGATATTTTTTCTTTTTGTATTTCGAAGTAGACGTTAAAAAATGTTGTTTTTTATCGAAGTGACAATGTTGCCTGAAAGTTATTTAAAAGGATAGCTTTATATGAGATTATTCATTAAAAATATACAGTAAATGTCTTGAGAAAAATAACTTTGGAGTTTAAAAAATATATGTGTACTTTCTAGAAATATATATCGTGGTCTGGACGTAAATTTTCATGTGTGTATTTCGAGCTACTTGGCATGGGACTTCATCTTACTAGGGATCGATATGTGTGCTGTAATAAACTTACTTTCGAGGTAGAAGTATTGAAGTAAACACGATCTTGACGCGCGTGTGCACTGAGTTGGTGGCGAAGAGATATCGACAGCGTCGGTGCGGCGGGTACAGTCCCGGGTAACCCGGACTCGCAAGCACGCAAGAGCCAACGCCTCGACAGGAAACATCTTGGTATAACCAGTCGCAGTCTGTATCAAGGAACATAGTTTTAAAAAAATGTGATAAATATATAATTATTAGCTACTTACATTATATAAACAGAAAAAAAATCAAGTTAATAGATTATATTAAAATTAGTTAGTAAATTTAAAAAAGCCAAAGCCAGCTACTGTAAAAACGTAACATCAAATTTTGTACAAAAATGTAAACCAAATACTTGCGATAAATTGAAATATGTTTTCGAATTGAACAGAAAGTACCAGACCGTAACAGGACGTGAACTAATGTATAAAGACTTTGAAAAGTGTATACGAACGCAGGCGAACGTGGCAAAAATGCATACTTTCAACTTACAGGAAACAATTTTCTCTGTTCGAGCTAGCAAGACTGTCACATCATCATGTGCAATTTAAGTGTTCAGCGCAAACGACAACAGAGATAAAATATCACTGTATTTTATTGTTATAAAAATCATAGCTTTATTAAAATATTTTGGAATTTCTTGCAATATTATGTTGTTTGATATATTTCATGACATCACAACTCATGTTAACACGTGTCCATTTCTTATTATATATTTATTTGTTTTTTTATCTTGTTTGTAGTATGGATGAGTATTTTCCAATTTAAGCACTTACTTTTTTTTGTTTGAAATTATAAAATGATATGGGTAAAGGAAGAACTGTAAAATTCTCATATATCTTTTCAGACGAGCTTTTATTACTTTGCCGGATATTATTAAAACGGTTAACACTTGACCGGTAAATATGCCAACGAGCGACGCTTTTTGATTGGGTTAACTTTCGGCGTTCGTATGAGCGTTGAAAATAATTTCGTAGTTTTATCTCAAGTACGGTTGTTAAATTAAATTTAAATTAACTCGAAAGAGATTTTTAATTACTATCAATTTAATTTTACAGTCACTTGTATTTATAATTTACTAATGAAACTGGACAACATGTTTATTTGTACATAATTATGTCAGTTCCAATTAATTTCATTTTTTATGTGTTGTGTTAAATAGATAGGGCAGAAATTATATACTTTCGTGCAGTAGTAACCATAAAGTTCATCTATAAAGTTATCGCAGGTAAAACAATAAAAGGTAAATTTCTTTAAACGGTGTTTGATGTTTTTACCTGTCTGTGGAATCCTCGATCCCCCTCGCGGATGAAACCCCACGCCCTGCGTGTTGCTCAAAGAAGTGAAACTGAAGAAAGCGAGAAACTGCGAGCGTACTGTCTTCTCTGTTATCCTGACAACAAGAAATAACTACTTAAAAAATAAGTACTAGATCCATTTCCTTCATGATGATACCCTATATGTCTTACATTTTTTTTTAAATACTCTTGTAGATTTTAAACTTAATAATTTTAATTTTTCTTAGAATGTCACACTTCAGCATAATGCAGTCCACTGCTTGACATAGTCCTCTCCAAACTTTATGGCGCGAACTCATGTTTTTGGCCCATAGTCACCACGCTGGGCAGGCGGATTGGTGACAGCAGGCAGGCCGCAGGGCTGGCTTTGCCGCACTGAAGACACTGCTGCATGTCTTCGGCCTGTGTATTTGAAAGCCAGCAGTTGTATGGTTATCCCGCCATCGTGCACTGGTCGAATTTATAAGTTCCAAGGTGGTAGTGGAACACTGTTATCCCTTAGTCGCCTCTTACGACATCCACGGGAAGAGAGGGTGTGGCTATATTCTTTACTGCCGTAACCACACAGCATTAGAATGTACTATTTCAAAAAAAAATATACATTTACTAGAACTCAGTACATTATTTCTTGTAGAATGATAGTCTTTCTTAATATCATTTCGAGCCTTTATAGGAAGAAAAACGGAACCAACAAGGTTAAAGAGGAACTAAGAAAATTAGAAAACTACTTATTTTGTAGTAGTTAATTCTACTGCGTGTTTGTACAATAACAGAATGAATAACAATATTTATTATTTTATATCAGTGTAAATGAAACTAGATGCTTGTTACAAAAGGAAACTGATTTATTATTCCATGAAACGCATACGCTAATTATATACCCCTAAGGTGTTCAAATAATTATTCTCATAAAAGTTGTAGAGTACATCTTATATATCCGTGACAGTTTCCTTTGTAAAATGATATATAACGCTTCAGCCTGTAATATCCCATTACTAGGCAAAGGCCTCTTTCTCCATGTAGGAGAAGGATCAGAGCTTAATCCACCACGCTGCTCCAATGCGGGTTGGCGGATGATATATAATGAACACGATTTCGTACTATATTTTATATAAAAGAAAAGAATTATCGAAATCGGTCAAGTAAATACGCATTATTAGCGATAACTTGAAAACAATTTGCTAGATCTCAATTCAATTTAAATGGAACCACATGATACCCACACCTCTCGATTAAAAAAACAATCATCGAAATCAGTCCACTCAGTCAAAAGTTCTGAGGTAAAACACACACACAGTGACATAGAAAAATACAGTCGAATTGAGAACTTCCTACTTATTTCAAAGACAATTAAAATTAAACCGAAGAAAATATTTCTTATCATTAAAATGAAAGTAAAAGCTTTTAGGTTTTTAACATAAAAATCATAAATATTTTTAGTGCTGCATGTATGTCAGTATAATTAAAAAATTATAATAACAGTATATATACATTTTATAAAAAATTGTTGGCATATATCTAAAACCTTTCAAATAGTACTTATAAAAATAATAATGCATATTTCAGTCTTTTTGCTTAGAAAAGAAATGATCGCATCTCGAATTGTGTACCTAATTATTAAATATAATATTTTGTCTATTTTTTTCATAATTGCAGTAAAATATTCCACTAAAGTAAGTCAAACTACTTATTACGAAGAAGTAAATATGTGTGTCAGCAAATGCGTGGGTCAATACTTCTAGAAATAATTTTAACCAAAATACAGAAAAAAAATCGGGACTGCATTTTTTGACTCATTTATTATTACATGTGAGTACTACCGATACCATAATTTATTTTATTAAAATTCTGGAAAACAGAACTTAGTATTTTAAATTTCTTAGTCCCTAACTGTACAACTTGCGACTGAATAATGTTTCAAATCAATTACATATTATTATTAAAATTCTGGAAAACAGAACTTAGTATTTTAAATTTCTTAGTCCCTAACTGTACAACTTGCGACTGAACAATGTTTCAAATCAATTACTATTCCCTAAAGGATAGTGTTCCACGGAAGCTTAGTCACAAATACAATTTCGTCTTTGCCTTGTCACCACAATCTCGATCAGTGTGCCATTGTTTCAGCTGTAGATTGGAGAATTTGATTTCAATTTCAAAAGTCGAATGTTTTTAGACTAACGCATTTATGTTAAATATTATAAAAAAAAACTATAAGCAAAAAAACCCGTCACTAAGAATATTAATAGTGCTGTGTGGCTACGGCACTAAAGAATTTAGCCACCCCCTCTCTTCCCGTGGGTGTTGTAAGAGGCGACTAAGGGATAACAAGGTTCCACAACCATCTTGGAACTTAAGAAGCCGACCGATGGCGGGATAACCATCCAACTGCTGGCTTTGAAATACACAGGCCGAAGACGGGCAGCAGCGTCTTTGGTGCGACAAAGCCAGTACTGCGGTCACCAACCCGCCTGCCCAGCGTGGTGACTATGGGCAAAACACATGAGTTCACGTTATTTTTGACGTAAACTTGTGGAGGCCTATGTCCAGCAGTGGACTGTATAGGCTGTAATGTAATGATGAAGAATATTAAAATTATTTAGTGATTAATGAATTCATTAGCCCGCTTTAAAAAACACTCGTAAGTATCGAGTTTTTTTGTAAAATAAAAACATCAACTAACATTACCGCTCGCATAATTTTATTTACTTCCTGAATTGCATCTAAATAGTTAGCATTTAATGATTATTGTCAAAAGAATTGGCTCTTTAAATTAAACGCTCGAATAACCGACAAGTTTCAAATTAGTTCACACAGAATAGCTTTGCTAGTGTGCAGTTTACTAGTTACGGTTTATTGAATTGGAAAATGGCGCGGGAAAGACTTAAAATCATTTACGAAGAATATTCGCTATGAGGCAAGTGTACGGAGTAAAGTTTTATAGCATGGTATGTATTTAAACAGCGTAATTACTTGCAATATCGTTTACTTTGTCTATAACAGTGTATCTTCAACTTTATGTTATCTTTAAAATATATTTTCATTTACTTTTTTATTTACAAATAGAATGCTAAAAATTACTGCAGGGAGAGAAATCAAATACAAACTCTTTGAGCACTAAAAATTATCTACAGGCTTTTTATATTGAACTGATATAGCAATAATTTATTCTAAGAATCATTATCTCAGCGTGCCGTCACGTAAGTATAAGGCAATATAAGGCAATCCAGCATTAAAGTGCTTTTATCGAATGGAGAATGCTGTCAACTTGAGAGAATAAACTTGGGGAGCACAAACCGTCAAAACTTTTTTTCATACGACTAAGTCGGTAAATTAGCTTACGGCGCACCTGGTGGTAAGCATTTACTGTAGCCTATAGAGACACAAAACCAAAATGATCCCAAGCGCGTTTTTGACGCTCCGCATGAGCTCGGTCACCTTACTCACCATAGCAATACAACATTACTTGAAAGCCGTATTATTTAGCTGTGATCTTCTATTAGGTTACTTCCTTGTTAGTATATATCCTTCTGTGCCCTATCTCAATGGAATTGTAACTGTTTATGGACCAAGAGTAAAATACTTTTTGCTCTTGGTACACGAGACGACACACAACACTTATTACTATAAGTTGTGTAGGTCGTTGTGTGGTGTCGTCAATAGGAAGGGTTCAATATTAGAAGCGTTCTGTCGACAAATGAGATGATAACGATGTAAAATACCTAAAATCAAGTACTGATGCTCCATGATCAGCAAATAACACAACTGGTGGTGTGTATCGCTCGTTGGCCCCACACAGTCTGGTCTGCGGTGATCGGGCCGCGCCCGGCACAGCGCCTTCGTCGCTCAGCTGCAGCCACCCGCCGACACAGCTAGATAATACATACATTTGTTAGTCAAATAAATAATACCTAAGAAAAAGGTAAAAAATGATTTAGACAAATCAAACAACACCATAGACAAAGTCAACAGTTAAGGATACACAGATAGTTATGTGATTTATTTAAGACATGTTTTAGCTTTGGTGGTAATGGCACTTATTTTAAAACCAGTTTATTTCTTTTTTATTCAATATAATTTCTAGAATCGTTTGCTCAGTTTCAACATTATTTAATGAAATCATCAAATTAAAGTTGAGATGGACCTTATGTAAAAATATACGAGTAGAAGTGAACTAAGCCTTAGAAAATATTATGCACGCCATTGTCAACATTGCAAGTCTCAGGTTATGTAGCCTCAAACAAAGCAATTGCTTGAATAGGTCGCGGCTTTATTAGAGTGGCTTTGTTGTAAAAAGTGACGCTGTATTGAAATAAACATGTTTAAGGTTTCCCTTTCAGTTTGTATGACTAAAATTTACTGAATGTATTCCATTTTTATCCAATAATTCTGAAAGAATGAAGTTTTCGCTGAAAATTATTTTAAGTAATAATATTTGATCATACAAATATGTATAGCTGAACGTGGATACTGCACTATTATACGAGTATACTCCGTTGTGTTTTGAAACTATTTAGTGTAATTGCCGAGAAATTCTATAATCTATTAAGAACAATTAATTTCACTAAACTAGTAAGCTTGAGACAAATATAATGTTGTTTCAACTTCAAGTGGTCAATTTGAACAAGAATTTCTAATTTACTACGATTTAATAAGACAATAGTTTAGTTAAGTGAGAGCGACGAGTCGTTATTATAACAAATAGACTATTGGCGTAATGCTTGCATGCTTTAGGCAATGTCAATGTCAGTAACTCACACTTATACAGAATGTTTGTAAATGTGTGCCTGGAATACTAATGGATGCGGCGGTTCTCAGACCAAACGCTTCTTAAATCTGCACTACCAATTGCAAATAGATTCGGAACAGCCATAAAGTTTGAACCGAGCTGTTTGTAATTTATAACGGGATACCTACTTGTTTACGCTCCTGTGTTATACTTTTTCTTAGCCTCATTTTTATAAGAAAATATTAAATCAATTATATAAAAAATTATAAGACGTTCTAGAAACTTCACAGTATCCTCTTTTAAGCCAATTCAAAATCATAAGTTAAAAAAATTGTAGCTATTGTTTGAGTTTTAAAATAGTCCCAAAACATAACATTCTTTTTTAGAGCACTAGAGTAAAATATGAGTTGTAAATTACAAGACAATTTTTTTTGCAATCCAACATTTTGACTCAATTCATTTTAAAAATAAGTGGGCCGCCTCAAGATGATGAGTAAGATTTTTTTTTCAAAAGTTTTATATTTTATAAGCTACAGTTTCGAACCTAAGAAGGCTTTCGAGGTTAAGAAAAAAAATCTTTTTTTTTTTACTCCACTCTAGTGGATATTATTCCCTACTATGAGTTCGTTGATTAAGACTCGCTGAAGTGCAAGAAGTATTTTTGGTTATTTTTTTCTTTTTTTTTTTATTTACTAAACTCGAACGGTATAATTAAGTCTTATTCTTGCAAAAAAAAAAAATAATTAAAAAAATTGTCGTGTTCTGTGTTACGAAAATCAATTTAATACACTTGTAATGTTTTTCTTTTACTATAATGGTCAAATATTTAGAGCTAACTCAAACAGTACTCGTCAGATCTCAATCAAATTTAAATGGGACCTCATGAAACTAGTGCTTGTTATTAACCTTTGTTCACAAAGAATCATCAAATTCGGTCCATCCAGTAAAAAGTAATGAGGTAACACATTCAAAAAATACAGTCGAATTGAGAACCTCCTCCTTTTTTACCCGACTGCAAAGGAAGGCCTCGACAAGCATGCTTACAACAAATACAAACGTTTATCCTGAGCGAGGATCGCATCCGCGATCGCAAGCGCGACACGCAGTGTTTTGACCACTGCGCCAATGCGTCGTCTAAAAATTATAAAATCGCATCTAATTCGGTCTATCCGTTCGAGAGCTACGATGCCACAGACCGACACACAGACATTGTTATCAAACTTATAACACTCCACTTTTTGCCTCCGAGGTTAAAAATGTTACAAGAGATTGGTTAATTTTCATTATACCTATATATTTTTTACCTTGAGCCATTAAATCTGCCAACAGACACCAAGCGATATACTTGAATCTCCACTCTCTGCCCGGCGTCAGGCTGCAGGATGTAGGAACACGCGCCGGGGCCCTCAATTGATGGAGACTTTATTTGACCAAAAGTCTTGCCAGATTTTATCTTGAGTATCCGTGAATCAATTGTAATGTTACACACTATTTGAGAATGAAACGAATTTGTTTTAGTATAATATTACTACATATTATTAGAACAACTATACAAATAAAACATTAGTATAACTCATTACTTACTTACATAAGAATTACGTTGCTTTTGTACATATTTTATATAATATTGTACATATTTTTATATATATCTTAAAATGTCAAACTATTTAAATCAATTTTTATACATTATTTTATTATTGACATTATTTTATTCAAAATTATACATCTTTTTTATTGATGAAAGATATTTATATTATAGTTACGTACTATTAGAACAAAATTGCTCTAGTCCGCATTGAGCGCACCGGCCAGGCGCTATGTCGCCGCACGGGCATGCACCATCACGGACGCAACACGCGCAATCTTCTCCATCGCCTCCTGGGCATGCGCAACCTGATGATGACTGCGTCCATAGATCTACTTGACCTGCAGACAGTCAATACTGTGTTAAAAAAACATTAGCAGTCAAAAATAAAAATAATAAAGCTGTGGTAAGAATGGTTTCTGCCAAAATTTGTAATTGTTTTTTTTTAATGTATGGTGCTGGATCTATACGTCTATTACTAAAAAAAAATTCATTAATTTTTTAAGATAAATATCGTGTATTTAAACGTTGTACTATTACGTTTACATGTACTACTTTTTATATTTTCCTGGTCAAATAACGCAAGTCGCGCCCCTTTGTAGTCAATTTAGCTACAAAATCATAGTGAGAACATGTACTGTATTTTTAATGGTTCATTAACGGTCCGCTTATGTTGGAATGAAAAAGAAAAGTTAGCTTATTTATTGTGGTTTGATCAATCCGGTCGGATCCAACCGGATTGATAAAAATCTGACCATACATTCATACATATTTTCGAAAACGACACCCGATTGCAATCCCTACTTGCAATGCTGCTGGTATTGCAGGCATCCATAGGTTAAGGTATCCATAACTTTGTACTACAAAAAAAAATTGGTTGTAAGTAAAGTTGGTTTACGGACGATAGTTTAACGTGACAAGGTGATAAGAAAACATCTCTTCGGACGCATAGGCCAATCTAGTGGAAGAGAAATAGATGCGGCGCAAACGTACAATGAACGTAACGGGGCAGTGAAGGTAACGCTACAATGAGTCATCCTTTTTCGTGCACGCCGCCGGCGTTCATCGATTTATTAGACGTTGTCACGTCAAAAAGTTCGTTCTAAATACGTACTACTTCCGTCAAGAAAAATAGGTGTCCAAGCAATTTGAGCGGAGACAGCGGCGCACGCGGCTGTGAGTAGTATCGCTACGGCCTGCCGCATGGTGCGCGCGGACAGTCACCGCGCTCGCGCCGCCCAACCACGTCGCTTTCTCATTTGCCACCACGCTCCTTTCTCCCTCTGCTCACGGAACACCAACAAAAACAGTAGCGAACGGCCATGCCCCAATTTGCATGATTGTACACAATCACTGAAAAGTAGTTTTTATTTCACTGCGTTTCTAGTTTATCGGGGTTTTATTGCGAATCCCCTCGATCCTCTGTTTTCCTGGTAAATTCGTTTCGTATTCCGACCAGAGGGTTGTCTGTAACAAAATCAATATTGTTTTTGTAGAGAATTTTTGTTTTCAGTTTAGTCGAATGCGATGTTTTACATTGTAACGTAGAACACATTTAAAAATGTTTTTTTCTTCATTAAATAACTTCATATTATAATATATTTTTATATAAATAAATATCTTTTCGTATAAGAAATATAGAAACGTAGTTGAAAGGAAATATAGTTTAAGAGAGAACGAGATAATATGCAAGGAACCGTTAAAAAAAGCTGTGTTACGTTATCGTGTTAAAGTATCTACGCCAAATAAAATCAGTGTTAATTTAGGTTTGGTGTATCACTGCACTTTTTTTAAATTGCTGACCTTTTTTTACATGTCATATTTTCGTATGTATTAATGTAGGCTAATACTAGCTAAGTAGTATAAACACACATTCAAAATTAAATCCAATAAGTAGCGCTGTAAGAGCTTCAAAAATTTTGTAGGATAAGATAATTTCTATTGGAGTTATGTTCATCTTTTTTAGTTATAGCTTATGACTCTTTTATTTGCTTAGCTTATATCCGGAAACATATTCGTAATTATCTCAACAATCTCTTCGCGTTCCTATCGGTAAAGAATGTGATTCTTAATGCCAGTTTAGACTGCAAAGGTACGAAGTTCAAATATCTAAGCTATTAGCTACAGCTCAAAACGCTCGTTTTTTGTATAAATGTAAGATACAAATGTAAGATACAAATAAATAAAATTGGAGTGTCTGTTTCTAATACTAAAGTAGCCGCTTTTTACTAAATGCATATGGGAACATATTCCAAAATAACATTTTTTACAATTTTTGTCTGTCTGTCTGTTTATTCTAACTAATCTCTGATACGACTGGACCGATTTTGACGGAACTTTCATTGGCAGATAGTTGATGTAATAAGGAGTAACTTAGGCTACTTTTATTTTAGAAATTTATTTATTTTATAACTTTGCGTACTGAACAATAACTTTTTTGTTAAATTCCACGCGGACGAAGTCGCAGGCACAGCTAGTAGATAGTAAAATTCTTTGACAATGGATACAAATTTGCTCAAGGAAGACTGTACCTTGAGCCTTATGGAGGTAGGGTGGGTACAGTAAAAACAAGTATTTTGTTCAAAATTTGGTGCAGCCCAACTAAGGCTGTGCCTCAACCTTACAGTAGATCACGACAAATAATACTGGACACGACTAACGTGTCTCTGTAAGGTAACTAGAGCTCCGAGAGTATTAGTATTGGGAGTAAGGCAACGCGCATATGACGAATATAGTGTTGCAGGCGACCAACTGCTTACTATACACATGTTTGCACTTCTACCTGTATAAAACAAGAATAGATGTATGCTCCACTGAGATAATCGTTTCTGTCTGTAGTGAAAGAAAGTGACAGAACCTGTAATTTTGCTCAAAATGTTACGAGCTAACTATACAACCATCTGTAACATTAAAAAGTTTTGTGCGAATTTGTTGCTTTCAAAATATACTTTATAAAAGTTTGAAAAACTATAATATGACAGGACAGAGAAAAAAACTACGTATTACTTAAAGGTTTTATCTTTGATCAGTTTACATAATTCTCCAAAAGAAATGTGATTTTTTAATTCACAAAGAACTTCAAAAGAATTTAAAGTACTTTGTGAGTAATATGATAAAGTAGCTTTTGATCGCACTAATATTCAAAAATTAAAAAAAATGTTAACATTATTTATTGGTAGACCTATTGTGTTAGTACAACTAAATAAAAATAAAACAAATATCGTAATAAATTTAATGTAACATCACGTTCCGACTCAATCTGTATCATATTACAAAACAGTGATCACAAACAATAAAAAAAGCTTGTCCCCGGGGATACAATATTTGCTCGCATGTCTTCTCCACAAGGGGGGTACGAATGACGAGAAAGACAGCCATCCGAAAATGTTTCATGTTTCTTTTTTTCGAAATGGTAGCAACAATTACCCTGAGAGAAAACATAATAGTCGTTAAATACTTTAACTTTTCTCCGAATATATAGCTAGAATTAACGCACCGATATTGCCAACGATTCTTCTGCCCAGTTTTATGCAAAGTAAATAAGCGACTTATTTGCATAAGATGCGAAGTTTTGCGACTCGAATCACGTAAATTAATTAACTTTGTAATTAAAAATCTGACGAGGAAAATCCTATCTCGCTGTTTTTCCAGTAACTTAGCTGTGTTTTTCGTTAATTGTCGAAATGAAAAATTAAATACCTTTTGTTTCTACTGTGGTGTTGCTTTTGAGAAAAGAAGAGAGAATAATCCAAGTATTACGTTATAAGCATTTTATTTTTAGAAAACACAAAGTATCTAGAGAAAAGCATACTAAATTATAATACGGGAATTAAATTCATCATTACCTACTACATAACACTGCTAAAATAGAATATAATATCACACATATTGTACCTATGCTATTATTACCATTTAAACATCGTTAACTTTAATATTATATCAGCCAGAAAATAAGGAAAAATTACAAAGGTTCGTATCTTTATCATCGAAGATAAATCTATTTTAGCCTCGTTGGGTTCGGCGAATAAACATTGCGGCCTGACACAAGCGATCGATGTCAGAAACAGTAAGCAACAACACTCAATAATGCCTATTCTTAATAATTCTTTCAATATTCGCACTACACGATTTCAGTTAGTCGCTCGATTTAGTCAATAAATGGATTCGTGTGTAAATAGATATAAGATTTTTACATAAATTAATTAATTCAATTGACTTTTAAATGTTAAAGTGATCTCCCGATGGTTTATTTTACTTCTCGGTTACAGTAGCTTTAATTGAAATAACAGAAAGTTAATAAACCAAATCTGCAACTTCATATTGTTTTAATATTTTATCAACCCTTAAATAATATTCCATCATATCGCTTTTCTGGTCAGAAGTAATTTTTTAATAAAATTTAAACACGCTTCAACGATAGCGACAGCGTTTATTCGGCTTTTTGAATCAATTCAGGTGCCTGGGTAATATAATTTCCTCTGAATATTAAATCTTTCAGAATAATCGACACTTTTTCTGGGTCAAATAAATCAATAACTATAACAAAGCAAATTTACCACCAAACATTATTACTATATTATTATTTACTAGACGGTATTATTAAAATTCTTAAACTAATATTTATGGAAACTAACTGTAAGATACCCGTTCATCTTGTGAGGCGTATCGATGAACTTCTTGATCCGAATCAGCAGTGTAAGAAGAGACTACAAAAGGTTTTCGCCGAGGCCGGGTCCCCACAGCAACTTCACATGCACGGCGCATCAGAACTGTGGGTTGATTTACCTATAACAAAGACAAAATTTATTTGTTTAATTTGTTGCAAATGCAAAACTTAAAATTAAATCCGTGTGCTCTTTTTTCATTGGCTGTAAATTATGTAATTCTAATTATATAAACGTTAGACTTTTAAAACAAAGCAAACATTTATTGATTTATTATTGTCATTGTTTTAAGTACCATTGGTCATAAGTTTGTTAAGTACTATGAACTGTAATGAATTTTAATTCTACGGAACTAGTTTTTTTTTTCTTTTCAAAACTCCCAAAATATAACGAGTTTTAAAATAACAATCGCGGTTATTTCCCGTAGAACCAAAAGTGCTCAGATGTAATGCATATACATATATGATATACGCATATATAATAATATATAAGCCATTATAAGATCACGAATAGCAACAAGTATGTCAAACCAAATGTTGGTAATTAGATTTAATATCAAATAATACTGCAAACATTCATATTAGTTTCCAATTTCACCTGAACATTTAATTTATTTTATTATCAGTCATCTAATATATCTTCCAGCGCTACAGCAATAGGTTTCTTCTTCAATAAACACGAGCTCAACGTGCAATTATCATAAAGTGGCACTTTTACTGGGTCTTTAACTTTTATACACATTGGATTAACTTCACATTCTATGGCTACGTCTCGGGGACAACGCTTCAAAAAGTTTGCAGCGCCCAGTTGCTTTGAATGCTCTTGATCCTGTATTCCATTACGCTTAAATGCAGATACTGGTAATTTCTTGACCTGCAATGTACAGTCAGGCTTAGTTCAATTTTTTCATTAATCAATTTTGAATTGGAAAAAAAATTTTCGATCACAATATCATCTTTAGGCATTTAACATTGTAGAGAGGCACTTGACAGAATAGTGCTATATCATAAATCTAATATTAAAGAGACCCCTTCCGAAACTTCATTAGTCACTGCCATAAGATGTCCCTTATAGACAAAATTGATTAATTAACGCACCAAAATGGGTTATTGCTTCTTAGTCATAATAATAGACAATTTCTTCATAGGTTTGACGGGTAGAGCAAATGATACATCACTCCATGTAGCTAATTTCCAAGATTTACGTATGTAAGATATTGCTCCACACTCAAGAAAATTTTGATCTTGAATGCCATTTCTCTTAAATGCAGTTGAAGGTAGCTGGTTTACCTGTTGATGGTATTGTCCGTTTATGTCGATTATAGCTACTATTATTTTCTGTCTCTTTTCTTTTTTACGGGCAACATTTCTTTGGTAATTTTTGGATACAATCTTCGAATCGGTTCAACCGCAGTGTAAACACAGTACCCCTTACTTTCATCACCAGCGCACAAATAACGCGTTGCACCTCTGTAGCCGTAAATTTGATCTTGTATACCATTCCTACGGTATGCTGAGAGAGGCAGTCTTCCGTGTCGAGTTGGAACATATTGTTCCTGAAACCAACAACAAAATAAATAAATTAATTAAATAACCGTTCATTTGTTGTTGGTTTCAGAAAATGTTGTTGGAAAGGGTTTAATTAACTATAACAATATACTTACAATGCGACCGTCTTCGTAACGGTAACAAGGTATTACATATTTTGTCTTGATAGATTTGCAAGGGCTGTTACATGTAGGACAATATTCTTGAGAGGAATAAGAAGATTGTTGGCTTTGAAGTTCAGACGGATTTTGTTGTTTTATAAATTCTCTGCAACAATTATCACCAACTCGATTTGTTCTTTTCGAATTTTTGTTATATGGTTTTTCTAACAAAGTGATTTCTCGTTTTGGACATTTCGGTAAGGATACATAGCACGGAGATGGTCTTTCACAACATTGTTCAGGAATACACGGAGATAAGATCATCGGTGTCACAGCATAATCATCTAATTCTTCAAAACAACAAGCCATATTTTCGTTTTACAATTTTTCTTATTTTATTTTTGAAGCTTACAACTTAATGAAAATTTTACTAAAATTTAGAGAACATAATATTCAAAAAACAAAATTTTGACTAATCAAATTAAAACTGATTCCTATTTTTAATCATTTTTTCATCTTCATTCTCCGGTCGCTTGCCAGTAATTTAAATGTATCCAATAAGTTTGTATATCATTATGACAGAAACTATATAGTATAATAAATGTTTTGTCATTTGTAAACAATTTCAAATAATTTCATATTGACATTTGGATCTTAAAGGGCTGTTTCAAAATTCGAAAGTAAAGCTCTCGGAAGCATTCGCAAACATTTGCAAGCGGCGCCTCCTTGTCGCCGTCGCCGCCGATTCGAAAATGCAATTTTCTCAATGCAAATCGAACGCCTCAGACAGATTTAAAGCCTTTTACTTGCCGTTTCTGCTCATCATTTCCGGAGAGAATTCACGATTTCAAGATAGCCGCATTTGTGGGAATCGGAGGATATTTTGAAAATTATCTTATTTAACTGTCTAGACGGTTTTAATAAAGTAAAACGAAATTTTAAACGTTACCGTAATACCTGCATCTAAGATAATAACACAAAGTTGACCAGTAGATAATTAAATTACATATCACGTTATTTAGTAGCTGGTGCATTGTGTTCTGAAAATTTACTTTTTGTATACTTGTCGTGTTTTAAAATAATTTATTGTTACTGGACAGAAATAGCTAGTAAATACCGCTGGGGAAACCTTTGTTCTTCTATATTGTTGGTAATTGTACATTAAGGATAGCTTAATCCACAATGTTGCAGGTTGGCGGATAATTGTTTAAATAGGAGCCTTGGTATCGGATAGCCTTGTGTACTTTCTTGGGAACAGCGCGATACTTAACGACGGATAACTGGACATCAAACAATTTGATTTTCAAATTTGAGAAAAATATTGTAAATAATTAGCGTATCAATTTATAAATAAAGAAGTGAAGCTTTAAAAATAATCACAAAACGATTTTGTGTAAATAAATTGCAAAAAACTATAAGAAAATGTTTTCAGTTATGGCGATGCCATATATTGGTGGAAATAGTCGTGAAAATCTTTACTTTTCATTCATCGACAAGCAACGGAATCGTTATAAAATTTACGTGAGTCTTCACATGGCAAATACCGTGCCACACTCATAACTACAAACAACTTTGTTGATATTCTCTGAATATGTAATGTGGGAGTTATGCTTACGTAGATATATATATTTGGCTTATGTAATGTAATAAAGTCATTATCATAAAATCTTAATTTTTTTATTAATGTACAACGTCCATTCATATATGCAATGTATATTTTTGTAACACTAAATAAAGTTAGGCAATCGCTCCGGTGCGGTGTAGCGGTGCGTGTGCCGTGTAAGTACGTAAACACATGCGGTCGTGCGTTCGATTCCTGCTCGGAGGAGATATTTGTATTTGAAAAAATATTTATTTCCGGTTTGTGTATCTGTCTTTATAGGTCTCCCATACCGTGCCTCAGAGAGCACGTTTAGTTTTAGTTTCAGGTTGTTAACATAATAATGTCACCTTGTATATATATATATATATTTTTAGCGATTATTTCAATTATCAATAAAAAAATATAATACCACAAAAACAATCATTTATTAATTATTAACAAAATTAATATTCATTCGAAAAATATAACAAGATAGCAAAATTAGAACTACTTTAATACAAACTAAACTATATAACAATTAAATTAAATATAATTCAAGAGTTCTGCCTAACAAGTGATCGCTACGCGAGCCGGAGCCAAAGTGAGCTCTCCGCGGTGTGCTTGCTACCCTCCTTGCTATTGTTGCCACTTCAGTATTTCAAAACATCGAACGACGACCAAGCCACGCCTCCTGTCTCCCACTTCTACCTTCAATTTTGCTTATACGGCCTCTCCTGACAGGTGAACGTCCACGTTCACCTCAAGACTATGGTTATCCATAGTTTCCGCTATTGCAGGATTTTCAACTTGCAAAAATTCCGGATCATTCATATCATCCGCTGTAAAGGAATAATTAGAGTAACCTTTAATTTGTAACTTGTACATAAACTTTTATGTTAGTCAAAATAGACAAAACAGAACAAGCAAGCAGTTAGTATCATCCTCTAACACATACATATATTTTTGGTGTTTCATTCCAATGTGACTATGTATAGTGTTTGTTTTTGTTAAGCTAAGTTAGTAATTCTAAGATAACATGGTCAAGTTATCATGTTATCGCGTGTGGTGTCAGAGTAAAGTAGGGTTGACATGGCCAAGTTATCATACCAACCACAAGTACAACATGACCAAGTTAACATGTTGCGAATCGATTAATCTATGCACGATATGACCCAGTTAACATATCTGCAATATAGATGACATGACACAGTTAACACGTCAACTATATACATGACATGACCTAGTTAACATGTCAGCCAAATAAACGACATGACCCAGTTAACATGTCTGCTATATACACGACATGACCCAGTTAACATGTCCACTTAAACTCGGCATGACCCAGTTAACATGCCGAGTGATCCTTTGTGCTTATAATAATAACATTATTTATAGCACATCACTCGTAATCATCATGATACGAAGAAAAGTCGTCAAAATTAAACAGTAACAAAGAAAACTAGTCAAACTAACTGTTGAAAAACGCAGCACACGATTCCGGCGTCCACTCCCTGTGCCACGCTGTCATATATTCAGCTGCGGCTCGAGTAGTTTTGCCATGGGACGCTCCTAATAGTTGCAGTTCATAGCGTCCATGAGGCAAAATTTTCACAACACGATAAGGACCACGCATTCCAGAATCTAGTTTGCCGCGTGCCTGTGCAGATTTAGAGACAAACACAAAATCATTAAGTTTAAAAATTCGAGGATTCCTTCGGTGTTTGTTAACGTAAGCGTCTTGTCTTTCTTTATTGCGCTCCATCAGTTCAGATGCTCTTTGACGATGTAATTCTCGCATTGCCTCACGATTAGGACTAGAATTATTTATGGCAACGTCGCGTATGAGAGATCTTATCACAGGTGTGGTACCATCTATGCCGATAAGTAATTGCATTGGGGAGACACGCGTAGTCTTTTGTTGGGTGCAATTTAAGACGAGTTGAATCCTCCATAACGAATCGGACCACAGACTATTTTTATTATTAACTTCCACCCTGATCATGTTTAATATTGTTCTACAGTAACGCTCGGCTTGACCGTTTTCATTGTGCATTTCAGGGGTAATGTAGTGAATTTCACTACCTATATCGTCTGCCCATTTACGAAACTGTGAACTTTCGAACATGCGCCCACGGTCACACACAATTTGTTTAGGTGCGCCAAATAATGAAAGAGCGTTAGACATGACTCGGGTTAGTTCATCTGAGTCCTGTCGTTTAATTGCATAAAGTAAGCAAAATTTTGAGTATGCATCAACAATAATAAGAACAAATTTAAAACTATTAGATTCAGGTAGTGCGCCTAATACATCTACGTGAATTGTACTAAACGGAGAATCAGGTTTAGACCATGATGATATAGGCTGATGGGGAGCCCTTGGTATCCTTTTGGATGATATACAAATCAAACAGTGCGCAATATACTTTCTAACAAAAGAAATTAACCCAGGAAACCAGAAATGACGTAATATAAGTTCGATCGTCTTATCAAAACCTATATGATCATGTTGATCATGAAAGATACGCAATAAACTCAATCTGTACCCCTTGGGTATGAAACAAAGTAATCTAGGCTCGTGACCAACGGAACTGTATTTATAATATAACAAGTCATTGCAGACTACATAACGGGACTGATCTAATTCATTGTTATTTACTCTATCAATTAATATACGAGTCTCTTCGTCGGCGGATTGTGCAATTTGTGCCCAATTTTTTGGTTTATCGATATTAAGAACATCTATTGGGTTCCTACTTAGGTAATCGGCGTGGGACATCAAAGAACCTTTTCGGTATTCAATAGTAAAGTGAAAATCCTGCATGTATATCCACCAACGCGCGACACGAGGAACAAGATCCTTTTTCCGCTCGGTTAGCTTAAGTGCATTACAGTCGGTAACTATTTTAAATTTAATCCCTAATAAATATTGTCTAAAATGTTGAAGCGCTTTAACAACGGCGAGTGTTTCTAGCTCGTATGAATGATAGCGTGATTCCGCACCTTGTGTGGTTTTACTGAAAAATCCAATCACGCGCCGTTTTTTGTTTGCATGTTCCTGGATCAATACAGCCCCGTAACCGATTGAACTGGCATCCGTATGGAGCTCGGTAGGTAAATTTGGATCAAATATAGCTAATACAGGCTCAGAAGTCATTGAATTTATTAAATATTTTCGAGCCTCTTCTTGTTCTTCACCCCACACGAATGGAACTCCATTACGCGTCAGTCGAGCAATAGGCGCAGTTTTAGAAGCGTAACCGGCTATGTACCGACGGAAGTATCCAGCAAGACCTAAGAACTGTCTAACTTGCTTCACGTTTGTGGGTCTAGGCGAATTGACTAAGGCTTGTACCTTCCTATCGCTCGGCTTAACCTGACCTTGAGTAATTATGCGACCTAAGTATTCTACTTGTGTAGTCACAAATGTACTTTTCTTTAAATTAACAGAAAATCCTGCAGCCGTTAACGTCCTCAGGACTTCTTTTAAATCATGTAAGGCTTCAGTAACAGAGTTCGATAAGATTAAAACGTCATCAACGTAAACTAGTACTTTGCCAGAGTCGATAAATAATCGTAAAGTTTTAGATATGATTCTTTGATAGACTATTGGCGCATTTGTAAGACCGTAAGGCATTTTTAGATATTCGTAATGACCTTCAGGCGTTACGAATCCAGTTTTCGGTATGGAATCATCATCAATTTTTATCTGATGAAATCCAGTCGCCATATCTAGGCAGCTAAAATATTTATGCTTTCCTAGTCGATCAATGTGATCGTCTATAAGAGGCAAGGGATAACGATCGCGAACCGTAATAGCGTTTAAGGCGCGATAGTCTACGCACATGCGGTCTGACCCGTCTTTTTTCTTCACAAGGATAATAGGACTCGCATACGGAGAATTTGATTCACGGATAATATTCTTTTCTAATAAATCTTGGATAATAGCTCGCACCCTAATCTTCTCGTCAAGAGAAAGTTTATACGGCCGGTAACTAACTGGTGTATCACTAGTCAACTGTATATGCATGCTACCAGTACTAACGGTTGACACCGCTGTGCCACTTATTAAATTATTCTTAAACTCGACAATAATTGAAAGTAATTTATCGCGATCAGATCCCTCGAGGGGTGTATTAACGGATATTTTTTCACTGTAATTAACGGGTAATACATTGTTCATACATATCGCTTTGTCGACACGCGTCAAACGCTGCTGTTTATTAATCCGTATATACGCAACGCCTTCTCGGTTTAATACATCCGTACCTATGATTACGGGTACATTCATGCAACTTGCGGGTACAATAAGAAAATCAACTTCTAAAGATATGTCATTAAATTCGATAATTAAAGTGACGTAACTAGTTGATTCTACATTCTGATTACCGATGCCCCGTAATAATTGGTATGTAGGTATTTGTCGACAATTAAAGTGTTTAAGTAGTGCCGAGGAAATAAGGGAAACACGCGAACCACTATCTATAAGTACGTCGGTAGGAACATTCTGTATTACTGCAGTCACTACATCGTTATCGGTCGATCTACCCTCCAATTTATGACAAAAATTTACTTTTTGCTTACGGATTTCTAAACGCTGCTTTGAGAAGCACTCACTTACGTCGTGTCCCGTCTTTTTACAAAAAGAACACGATTTGAACGTCTCCTTTGTACTACTATTAGTGACATTGTCGTATGTACGCTTATTATTTAATGAAATATTTGAACGTTTTGAGCATGATTTTTGAGTATGACCTACATCACCACACGAAAAACATTTTATGCCCTTAGAATTGTGATTATTAAATGGACGTTTTCGCAAGTTTCGTTCGTTAATATTTCGTACACTACGCACAGCATCATTGGAGGGCTTCGGCTTTAAATAAATAGAAAAAAAGTCTACTAAATCTTTAGGGGATAGTTTAGAATTTAGTGCCGCTGCGCGAATCTGAGGATCGGTTATACCCCGTATGATGATCGCAACTTTTAGTTCGTCACTTAGACCTTTAACAATATTTAGGCGCAATAGTGAACGTCTTGCAAAATCTGCATACGTGGCATAATGATCGGAATTTGAACACATTACATCAAACAAAATGCTAGCAACATCGATTCTTCGTGCGCATAAGGGCTTAAATTCTATTTTAAAATTAGTCCAACTCCAATCGTTAGTAACCCAGTCTTGGAGCCAAGACTTGGCATCACCTTTAAGACAATTACTAATTCTAGACAAACATTCATTATCGTCCCAGCCGTTTATTTCACACGCCCTGTCTACCTCATCACACCAAGAATCGATGTCATTAACATTGGGGTCAAAATTTGAGATGTAAAAATGGTTAGATCTTACTTTTGACAATGCGCTTAGTGCTCCAATGATCCTGTCTGTAGCGTCAAGCCCGGACGTTGTGACTCCGATACTGCTTGAGCCCACGTGGGACCCAGGTGGCGAGGAAAAAGACGATGGCGCGTTAGCACGTGCACCAGCACTCGCTGCTACCACCACGTCGTCACGCTCCCCCTGCACAGCTTCAATACCAGCGAGCTGTGGCACCGAGTGCTCCGTACCACGCGTAGCGTTCACATTTGCACTATTTTCTAATGCAGTAAGACGTGTCAGGATTAATCCGAGCTGATCTCGAATATCCGTCGCGGCCCTACCTCTATTAGTACGACTCCTAGTATTACGTCTATCAGACATTTCTCAAAGCAAGTACTTTAGTTATTTATTAATTATACTAGATGTACCGTCACTAGTAATTTATTAATTATACTAGATGTACCGCCAGGACAACCAAAAGCGGATAGCGCTACAGAGCACTATCCCACTTCTGATTTTAGCGATTATTTCAATTATCAATAAAAAAATATAATACCACAAAAACAATCATTTATTAATTATTAACAAAATTAATATTCATTCGAAAAATATAACAAGATAGCAAAATTAGAACTACTTTAATACAAACTAAACTATATAACAATTAAATTAAATATAATTCAAGAGTTCTGCCTAACAAGTGATCGCTACGCGAGCCGGAGCCAAAGTGAGCTCTCCGCGGTGTGCTTGCTACCCTCCTTGCTATTGTTGCCACTTCAGTATTTCAAAACATCGAACGACGACCAAGCCACGCCTCCTGTCTCCCACTTCTACCTTCAATTTTGCTTATAATATATATATATATATATACAAGGTGACATTATTATATATATATATATATATATATATATATATATCATGTCATAAACGCAATACTTGAAGTAGAAAATGTATTCGCCAACCCGCATTGAATAAAGAGGTCTATGCCCAGCTGTAGTAGGATTTTAAAGGGTTATTCAATAATTAAAAGTTCGAAAAATTTTAGTTAGACCAATATAAAAACTACATTTTATACGGCTTTCATCATACATCTTTATTGCATTAAAATTGAGAAATTTAGAGAATTTTTTACAAAGTATCTCAAATAAACGATATTTCAGTACCCGCATAATATTATTTTTTTTTATTTTATTTTTTTAAGTTATGTCCTTTGTAACGTAGTTATTCCTTAGTTATAAGTTGTCATTCAAGTAATGGGCTAACACAAAATGCTATTGAATATGAAACACCGCGAACGCTGGAAATGATAGGATATTGTAACAAGAAGCGTCGTTTGTCAATAGAAGTGAGATTTAGTGTACTTTTCGATCGATCGAGATCGTGTATAAAAAGACCATTTTTGCCGCTGTCGTCATTACGCTACATTGGCATGTAAATATTCGCATTTGTAGCCTTAATGTCTGCGATATACGAGTACATCGCTTCAAGATATTGATTATATATATATCAATTTATCTAACATGGTTTGAAAAAACGTCTCCTACTCATAACAAATTGATTTTTATTAATCTTTGTACTTTGTTATAGTTATGTACTTAATAAATAATTGTGTTTGCTCGCAAACGAAAAAAAAACCGACTTCAATTACATCGACGAGTAATACAACGTAGATCGACGAAAAAATAGTCAAGTAACTACGCGTTATCAGATTTCTCAAAAAATAGTGATCAGATCTCAATAAAATTTATATGTGACCACATGACAAACATCAGCTTTCGATTAAATTAAAAATTATCAAAATCGGTACACCCAGTAAAAAGTTATTGCGGATTTTCAAGAGTTTCCCTCGATTTCTCTGGGATCCCATGATCAGATCCTGGTTTCCTTATCATGGTACTAAACTAGGGATATTTTCTTTCCAACAAAAAGAGAATTATCAAAATCGGTAATCGAATTTTTTAATCGAAAGGTGGTGTGTGTCAATTTGTCCCATTTAAATTTATTTGAGATCTAACAATTACTTTTCGAGTTATATCTAATAATGCGTTTTTACTTGACGCTTTTTTCGTCGACCTACGTTGTATTATACCGCATAACTTTTTACTGGATGTACTGATTTTGATAATTCTTTTTTTGTTGGAAAGGAGATATCCCTAGATTAATACCATGATAAGAAAACCAGGATCTGATGATGGGATCCTAGAGAAATCGAGGGAAACTCTTGAAAATCTGCAATAACTTTTTACTGGATGTACCGATTTTAATAATTTTTAATTTAATCGAAAGCTAATGTTTGTCATGTGGTCACATATAAATTTTATTAAAATCTGATAACTACTTTTTGAGTAATCTTTGATAACGCGTAGTTACTTGACTATTTTTTCATCGATCTACGTTGTATTACTTGTCGATGTAATTGAAGTCGCATTTTTGTCGTTTGCGAGCAAATACAATTATTTATGTAAATTATAAACACTAATTAGGTGTGATAATATTTTAATTAAAGTTATAAAACAATTTTACTTGATAAAATGTTTTACATTTTCTATCAAACTGAGTTAAAGTAAACACGATCTTGAAGAGTTTTGGTTCTTGAGCTTAAAATGTTTAACATCGTAACCATACTAATATTATAAGAAGAGGAGTTATTTTGTTTTTAGAATATCATAAAATAACTTTGAGCTTAACTAACATGAATATTAAGTTTTAAATCAATTGTGATAAAACTTGAAATGTAAGTACTTATAATACAAGAATAACACATATGTATGAAGCTTAACATTTTTGTGAGATTATTGATATCCTAATTATGAAAATGTTACTATGTAAATTATTTATTTTATGACTAACTAGCGACCAGCTCCGGCTTCAAATAGGTCCAGTGCTGATACTAAAATCAAATATAAAATTACATTTGCAATGTAAGCTTAAAAATTGTGTTTACCTATTTACGAGATCACATTAGAAACCTCTATTACACCAGTGCTTCTCAACTATATTATGCATGTGTTATACATATAAACCTTCTTCTAGAATCACTCTATTTACTAAAGAAAGCCGCATTAAAATCTAATCTATCTAAGCATACAGACAGCGAGCGACTTTGTTTTATACTAAGTAACGATTAAAAATTACACAATAGTATCTAATGTCTATGTGTAATGTGTGTGTTTCTATTTGTCTGTACGTTTAATATGTTTTTATTGCACCAATGTATTACATGCACAAAGAGAGAATGATTTGACTTATCCTTCAATTTCATGCCTCCGACTGCATATTATCTACGACGTTGCATAAAGTTTCGAAGGACTACCGTATTAATATATTTTAAATGTACAGCACAAAATGTTTGATATTGTTTCTATTTATTTCGCTGACTTTGTGTGCATATTGAATTTTTATCTTGTTCCAGCTTTTTCAGTTGATTTTCTATTAGTTGTTCTTCACGCAGGCGGGTTTTTTTTTTTTAATTATTATTTTATTTATGTCTTTTTAGTCAGACAAATTACGTAATCGGTTCAATTAATTAAAACAGTTTACATCATGTGGTTGATTAAGTAAATTTTTAGGGTCAAGAGAACTGATAGCAAGCCCGGAGAAAGATCTCACTCTGCTCAAAGCAACGTAAGCCTGACCTTTAGCAAATAGGTGACTGCTTAAATCAACAACTATTAGTTTTAATATAATGAAATTATTATTAAAATTATTTGTTTGTATTTGGTATTATGTATTTGTTATTAATTTTATTAATGTAATTGTAAATTGGTGTGACATTTATTAATTTTTATTTGTAATTTTAATTGTATGTTTTTTTTAACCATTGTATTTTATTTGAAAGGCTACACCCCGAAGTTGATCGTCGCCTAGGAGGCGAGTTTGACATGGCATAGGCGTGCGAAAGAGCAAAGTCCACATTTTTTAAACTTTAATATTGTATTTCTGTCTTAGTATTACGGTAATAATAATCATGATATACCTTTTTAAAATCCTTGTATTGTGCCCTTCAATTTGATACCCATATTGTAGTATTCGAGAAAAAAATTTTTTTTTTCATTAAATACAATGGCTTCGCACAGCCGCCATGTTTGATTTTTTTTAATGTCACCTATCTAAGAACACTTGGGCAGCAAAGACGAACCTAACGATACCTCAGTTATGTAAATCCGTTTAGTGGTTCTGGAAATATGAGGTAGTAAAGAATATTACATACATACATACATACAAGATACGCGCGAAAAACATAACCCTTCCTTGGCAGTCGGGTAAAAAAGTTCCAATCAGTTTAAATTGATAAATGTTACATTTAATAGCAGAAATAACTCTATTTCAGAAAACTCTGTACCTACCATCCACCATTCACCATCCACTATCTTTATTTGATTAAGTTCTAAAGTCCTTAGAGATAAATTGAAATTGTCATCTGATTTTCTTTTATGTCCCTTAATCCACATTTAAATCAATTTTAAAAGTACTTTTATTCTTATTGTTTGTTGTTTAAAGTTGTGGTTTAAATTAATAGTGCTTCCCTGGACTCAAAAACATTAAATTAAAAAAGTACTTAATCATTTTTAAAGTTTGTTACAGTGGGTATTATTATAATCATTGCTTTGTTAGTAAAGGTCTTTTTAATACTTTATTGATTACATGTTCATTAAGAGTAATATTTGAAAATTTTCGTGCTAGATTCTGTCTGTAAAACCGGAAACGTTTACATTGTACCTTAGAGGCTTCTACCGAGAGTAAATGGATTGCTAACAATAGCTCGTCTTTGAAACTTATATCATGTAAAATTTCTTATACACTGCATATGCAGATATAAACTATTTATTATTATTATTATTATAGTACAATCTTTACAACAATTTACAAACTTGTCTGATTGATGTTGGGATCATTTGTTGTCACTTTCACAGTACTTTTCAACTAGTTATATAAATTGCATTAAATTTTAGTTTTTACTGTATTAAGAAGAATAAGGTTTCGACGTTTCCAAAGCCAATCCTGGATACACACCTCAGTTGCTGTTTTGAATCAAGTCCAAATTTTGCTGAATAGCTTTGTCTTTTTTCAAAATCTGAACTCTATTTTGGAAAGTAGATTATAGTCGAAAATAATGTCTCAAAATAATTATCACAAATCCAATTAAAAAATTTCATTATTCAATTAGGCTTTAAAAGGAGTTTTAAATCATCTTTTTACAAACAATTTTTAATATCGCTTAGACCAAATACAAAATCATCCTATCAAAAATTTCGATCTAGCGGTTACATCGTTCCATAGCTTAAGCCTAAAGCACCGACACGGCAAGTCGGAGATGCAGGTTCTATCCCCACTCGAATGGTCGATTTTTGATACGATATTAAAAATGGTTCAAGATTTCCTAATGTGTGGGTAACACACAAGTAAATCATACGAATCATCTTTTTACAATTTCATACCTTTTACCGAATGTTGTATATTTCATTTTTAGCTTTATTCAGAAAATGATTTTGATTTTAATGTCGCTCTTTTACCACTTTAAATACTTTTTCTAGACAATTGTCGTCACTTCAAAACAGTTTAGCATCTAGCATAATAAGAAGGTTTTCCGTTTATCCGCTGTTATTTGAAATTCTGACTTTTAAATAATAAATAGTGCAGCTGAGCAGGAAAATAGTTTATGTTGCATGAAAGCCAACACGCTAAGAACTTAAAGGTTTTATAAAACTTAGCAACTTCTGCTTTTTTAGTTTATCCAAAAGTGTTCCTCGGGTAAATATTCAAATATTTCCGCAACCAAACGATCCTGGAACTAAAGAGGCATTATAATTATATATAACGTAAACTAAAAAATTAAATTCTGTATTATTCATCGCTATCGTTATTTTATAGAATAATATCGTAAAAAAACAGATAAAACAATAATAGAAAAAACAAAAATGTATGTTTTAGTCATTTAAATATTTTTAAATATTATAAAACAACAATAATAATCTATTCCAAAGACAGCATTTTTTATTTATTAAAATTTGTGTAAATACCACCTTTATTCATACCATAAAAATAATAATTTTCATAATTTACTAGCTACATAAAAGTATGACTTAATCATCATTGAAAATTCGATGAGAAAGAACTATACTTCTTGAACAAACACAAACTATCACTTCTTGAAATATGAGTGAAAATGAAAATTTTACCTACACCTATCTTTTTTATAGTTTTCTACTTATATGTAAATAATTTCAGGGCCTACATATGTTACAATCCAGTTATTCTCCGTGTTTCGTATGATAATTCGTAATACGCGCGTGACATATGGCACTATACTGTATGTATCAAGTGAGATCTTGCTAAAACAAATGTATTCATATTTTTGTCCGTTTTTTTGACGATAATATTTAGATATTTTTAGTTAAATCTAACAACCAACATGATATAAAAAGCGATATATTTAATTGTTTAAACACCTTAGTTTAAAATAACTTTATTTACTTCTAATGAACAGTATCAATTTTAGCATAATATTTTTTTGTTCTTAAAGTTATTTCTATAAATAAAAAAATAAATACAACGAATAAAAATCGAATCAATAAAAAAAGAGAGAGAGCGTTACAAAAAGTGTGATCGGGCAAGGTGAACGGAGTTGAGGGGAGATATATGTTAGTATAAATAGAAAGATAGAGAGAGAGAGAGTTACGTTTCGTAAGTTTCACTTCAGTCGTGTGGCCTAAAGCACACTCGTTTTTTTCGTCATTGTAGCGGCCATAGTAACGTCCAACTGAGACAGTTTTAACTGTCAATTTTTTATGGTTTGAAAAATATATAGGGGACGACGTAAGGGGGATGGACGTATGGACGAAAAGATTCCGAAAGTAATAAAATTCTGTTTGTACTTTTTGGTATAAAAAGAGTGTTAAGAAGTCTTACTTTGTTGAAATAAGGGAAAATACTTTGGAGGCTTAAAAAGTAATGATTTTTAATGTGTATCAGTGAAAAAATTGAGAAATTTGTTTAAATTATTTAAAGTACCTGTATATATTACTTCACATCTGCTATGTGGCTACGGCAGTAAAGAATATAGCCACCCCCTGTCTTCCTGTAGATGTCGTAAGGGGCGACTAAAGGATAACATAGTTCACTACCACATTGGAACTTAAAAACCCGACCGATGGGGGGGTGGATAACCATCAAACTGCTGGCTTTGAAATACATAGGTCGAATACAGGAAGCAGCGTCTTCGGTGCGACTAAGCCAGCGCTGCGGTCACCAACCTGCACAGCGTGGCGGCTGGGGGCAACACACATGATTTCACGCCATTTTTGCGCGAACTTGTGGAGGCCTATGTCGAGCAGTGGACTGCGATAGGCTTAAGTGAGTGAGTATATTACTTTAGTTACATCGTTAGCCTAAATTTTCAAGTTATGGGACTATAATTGTAATAGTAAAAAAAGTACACGTATTTTAATCAGCATTTTATAAACCAATTTTTTTGGATCATAAATAAGATGCAAACACTAAAGTGGATTGAGTAAATAGTACATAATATGAATCTTAAAACCAACTGAATGTGGCGATGATGGTTTTGCATGACATATGAAACGAATCAATCTGATAATTTTATACCAGATCTATAACATAGCCTAAATATAAACGACAAAACAATAGAAATTCACGGGGAACGTTGGCACGGAATTTTGTTCTAAATTGTTTTCAAACTGCAGCGATGTTAAACATTTGCTACAAAGCAAAAATGAAAGAATAGTATTGCTTTCTTTTTCAATTGTCAGTAATCGGAGAAGCGGTACGAATTGTTACTTCGTCACAAACAATTTGTACAAAATATTTATATTTTTTAAAAGAGAGAGTGTAGTCTATTTTTATTATTTCTAAATAAATTTGGAAGACGAAAAAAAGGGCTTGAGTGACACTAAGGGAAAAGAAAGAATATATCTATTGTTTCTATAGATATTCAACAATCTTTAGCTAATTTAAACGGTGTGAAAAGTAAAGCTAAGTTCAAAATTTTTAAAAAGTTAGTAAGGAATGGCAAATCGTTTTCTACAGCTATTTAAACAGATAGTTAATTAAGTTATAATTAAAATAATAATAAATATTTGCCAGTAAAGACAGTCAATTTATTTGAGAAATAATAATACCATGTCATAAAGTCTAATCTACTTAAAATGATATGACATTTTTAGAAAAACATTTGTTTCATATGACAAAAATTTTAATTTTTTTTTTACGTAGATTAATCACACACACTCACACACACACTCTCTCTCTCTCACACACACACACACACACATACACTTCAGCCTATCGTAGTCCACTGCTGGACATAGGCATTAACAAGTTCGTGCCAATGAACTGGCGTGAACTCATGTGTTTTGCCCATAGCCACCACGCTGCTGGGCAGACAGGTCGGTGACCGGCAGGGCTGGCTTTGTCGCACTGAAGACGCTGCTGCCCGTTTTCAGCATTTGTATTTCAAAGCCAGGAGTTGGATGGTTATCCCGCCATCGGTCGGCTTTTTAAGTTCCAAAGTGGTAGTGGAACTGTGTAATACCTTAGTCATACAGTCGTAAGAGACGACACCTACGAGAAGAAAGGGGTTGGCTATACTCTTGACTGCCGTGATCACAGAGCAGTGTAGATTAATATATAATATAATTTTAAAATCGCACCACCATAATACCTTCGCTTAGCCTTCGTAAAGTATAGGAGAATATAATAATGATGTTATATCTAAAGCCACTCACGGACAAACGATCAAATGGTATAAGTTATCGGATGGAATATAAAACCAGATGCGAGAAAACGAAACGGTATTTTTAACAAGCTACATTATTTTAAAAGAGCATAAAGATGTTCTCGTAGATGATATTATTCCCTTAGATGATGATATTATGATTATTCCCTTAGAGAATGACACTGTGTTTATTAATGTACTAGCTGTCCGGACAGACTTCGTTCTGTCAAAAGTTAATAGTATTTTTTTTTTTCAGTATTAAAACCTTCCGTGGGCCTTAAAGAACATACAAAAAATAAATTAGCCGAATTGGTCGAGCCATTCTCGAGTTAGCTTAGCAACATTCATTTTTATTTTTATAGATGACTTCAAGAACATTATCACCCGCGTCAAAATTTAACTTTTATTAAATTGTTCGTCATTTTTGGGTTTACGTCCCTTCTAAAAGTGCATAAAACGATATTGCAATAAAAAATAGTAATTTAAAAAAGCTTATATCTTCCTCTCAACTTCTGTTCGCCTCGCTCGATCACACTTTTCGTAACACTCTATTACGTATTCGTGGTGGTGGGTACGTTACGTGGGTTGGCAGGCTATATAATAAAACATGTACCAAAATAATAAAATTCGTTTACTGTAAACTTACTGGGGTGAAGAGCGGGACGTTATTAGGTGCGAAAGAGTAAATGCTAAAGGTAAGCCTTTTTATGGGCGGACTGACCCTCAAATGTCGAAAAACAAAAGTTCAGCGAGAAGATTTATGTGCTTCGAAGTGTACTCATTTATTTTTCCACAATTTTTTTTCACTAATTACATTTTTCGTTTCTTTTTTTTTGTTTTCCTTATTGTATTCATATTTGTAGATTGTTAATTTCAAAACTTTTAAATGATGACCCCAAACAATGTTCTTTTTTAAGACAAATAATAATTGTTATTGTAAAATCAATATTATAACATAAACTTTGTTTTTGTTTTTATATTAATTTAAAATATGTAGAAGCCAGTTATTCACGCTTCTGATATATGCCGACTTCTACTAGTAATTTGAAATCGAAATATTGGTTAAATTTGCTGTTATTCTTTAAATTCTAATACAAAAATTCAAGCAGAAATCTATAGCTACGGGACCGAGTATAAGGAGAGTAAGGCGTCAAATTCTGTGCAACTTTGCCGGCATAAATCCTAACTTCATAAACTCTAATGAAAGCACTACCTCGTAATTGTGGTCGCCGGGGTGAAATTGTTCCTGTCTTAAATTTATCTTACGAGGATTTTGTTCCGAAACAACCGTAAAGTTGCGAGTTCTTCTCTACGAATTTACATTTGATTTATTTTTGTATGTTTTGTATGTTCTATTTTATAACGCAAATGTATCAAACCCTTTTTGTACGTACGATGTAGTTTTTATTTAATAAGAATCATTTTTATGACTGCTAAAAGTAGATATATGTCTAAATAATATTAACTAAATAGTTTCTTATACTTTGTCAGAGGTATACATATATATACAGTAATATATATTAACCAAATCTCCATCTGCTGACATTTAAAAAGATGCTAAAAATCTTGAAAATCGAGGGTTGTTTGTTGGTCGTGCGTGTATACCTAACGTAATTAACACTCTAAAAAAAATCGAAACATTGCTAGTCTCAAATGGAATTAACATTAGAACCTAAATTATAATTAGATTAATTTTTTATAGCAAAATAAAAGTGAGTAGTTGGTTTGTTTGTTTAAGCGAGTTAATTTTAGGGACAACTGTTAGAATATTTTTTTATTGCATATTAAGGAAAGTTGTAATTTAAAAAAAACTACTAAGTAAGAAGTAAGTAGAAGTAAGACTAATGAAACGTACCTCTCTCTTTATCTTTCTATTTTCACTAACCTATATCTGCCTCTCAAGTTCCGTTCACCCGATCACACTTCTCGTAACGCTTTCGTCACGCATTCACCATCTCAATCCCCAAGTCAAGCGTGCGTAAAAAAATTTACTTCCAAACAACATATTTTACTAACACTTGTAAGTCGTTTCCCCTTTATGACGGTGACAAATGCCACATAGTGTAACAAATATTGTATTTAAACTCAGCGTGAGTAAAAATGTATTATAACCATTATATTTTCTAGTTTTTGACACAAAAATTTTGCATCATTTGTTATTGTAATCATTTTTAATCTATTATTTTGAATTCATTAGCTAGTTAGCGTTACTGTGTGCACTTAACCATTTACAGAAGATAAAGGACGAATTACGTTTACGCATTAAATGCTTAATAGATCTAGATCCATAGCTAATGCGAACAGCAACTAACCGTTACACGTCCTTTGCATGACAAATGATCCAAACATTGCCTATCTAGGTATCTGGATATACTTGTTTATAGTATATTTCAATTAAAACATAATATAGCAATTTTATACCTATATGAGCAAATTATTTATGAATCATTCATAGATCTTCTTATTTCTCTTAATATTTGTTTCAGTTTTTATATAATTGACATAAGATGTAGAGCAACTTACACGGAAGTAGTCTAAGCAAATGCGTTAAGAAAATATAAGGTAATATTATACTTTAAAAGAGATATAGATTTTTTTAAAGCTTCTAACTTATAGTTACCGTGACCATTTAACACATTTTGCAAACTTATTTTGATCTAACTGCAAATATCAAAACTCCAGTCTCTCTTCTTTTTTTAAAAAAAACACCTTACGCAATATTAAACTATATGTAGTTGCAAACTTACTACAGTGAGTTCAATAATAAAATAGTAATAAAGAAAAACGCAACAAGAATATATGAAAATAGGGTCTCTTCATCGTTTATTTTACAAATATATATCTCAGTTATTCACTAGTACACTTTCTAGCTCCAATATTAACGCTCGTAAAACTCTCTCAGGCTAGACGCATATGTAAGCGTGAGTATTACGATAGGGCATTTCAACTGAACCGGACCGGTTTATGCTGTGATAATATTAAAGCCGTATAATGCTTAGTCATTCTTTATTAAAAATATAATAATAATTGACGACGCGTTTAGTTCGATCCCAGCACGTGACAATAATTTGTATAGGCCATATTTGTGCTTGCGGATTGTGTGATTGTGTTTCATGTTTGTTTGAGTACGGCGCTTAATATAAATTAAAATCCATTCTGCTAAGCATTAGATTATAATTCGTACTAATTGTCACTACTGAAGCCATTACTCTAAAATCGAAATAAAAAATTATGTGGTGTCATGGACACCAGGTCGGAACGAAGTTCTTTCGGATTGTATAGAAGCAAAAATGTTGAATTTTATATATATTTTCTAGTTCTTGATTTTTTTTTTTTAAATTTTGTTGTTTGGTTTTTAATTAGGTACATAAAAGTATTTAGGAAATTTAGTATTTTAGAACATAACAAATACCGTAAAATAAAATAAATCAAAGAAAATAATAATAACAATAATTCAAACTATTAAGGGAAATAAAAAAACATATGTCTTTATTTATTTTTGCCAACAGTATAAAATTACATAAATAATTTAAAAAAGTTTACTAGTAATATTTAAGTTTTACAAACGTCATATTATACAGTCGTGTGACTGATATTACGTCACTTCCGTTATATATTTTTCTTACGGTTTTAGTATCACATTTTTTTTCAGTTCGGTCGCCAAGCCAAATGTCAAGCCTGCCGTAAAGAACTTCGTTCCAATAAATGAATTACGAGAATGAATGAAACCCTGGTTACCTTACTCATCACAGGGATACAATACTATTTGTTACATCAGGTATCTGCCAGTAAAATTCCCGTCAAAATCGGTCCAGCGGTTTCAGAGATTAGCCGGAACAAACAGATAGACCGAAAGAAAGACAGATAAAAATTGTAAAAAAAATGTCATTTTGCTATATGCATTTAGTAAAAAACGGTTATTTTAATATTACTAACAGACACTCTAATTTTATTTATTTGTATAGATAGAAGCAGATTGGGTAAATAAAATTGTACCTAAATTGTTCTTTGCTTATTTAGGTTTCCACGTTTTCTGTTAACGCTAAGAGTACGATATCTTTTAAAACAAATAGGACCTGTAATTTTAAACCGTGATCCGTTTCCTTAATGTCCAAGTGTATTATCATCGGTGTTCGTTCATATTATTACATTAGGTGTTTGAAATATGTTTAGAAAATATGAAAAAATTAAATAAAAATATTTATTTCGCCACACACACTTAACGAAAGTAAAAAAAATACCTAAACTCTCAACAAAAAAAAGAAGTAACAAAAACAAATAGTTAAGATTTTTTTTTAATTAATCGATACTTTTACTTCTGCAATTAATTAAATCTACATCTAAACAATAAGTATATTACAAACTTGGTATTGTACCTAGTGTTATCCAGCAACCTCAAATAAATCACAACATTTAATGAACAACTAAATCCTAATGTCTCGATAGACATTACCTTCCTAATATATCCTCGGTTTATTAAATATTATAATAAAGTACCTGAATGACCGAGCTTTGCTCGGTATTTTTTTATTTTATTTTTCTTGGTAAATCGTGTTTTTTGGAAAACATATTTAAATACGAATTACTTAACGATGAAATATGAATAATATTTTTCGATCTTATCTATAATAATAATAAAACATGAACTGGTTATTTCAATAAAAAACCAAAAAAAAACGGATAAAATTAATAGAATTAGAGACATCTAGTTTCGAACCGGGGTCTTCTATTTGAGTGACCGCCGGATTGGTGGCGAAATTTACCATTGCATTCTAATGATATTGTAGCAGTTTTTTATTCATCATCACGAAACTATAACACCAACAAACTGGAAATTTGGCAGGCTCTTTATAGGACGTAGACATCCGCTAAGAACGAATTTTACGAAACTCCACCCCTATATGTGTGTTGATTGTGTGTGTTAGATTAATATAGTTGCTCTAAAGTTTATTGTTTTATTAAATTAAATTATTGTAAAATATTAGGATGTGCTTGTCTTTGTGGGCCATTTCCGTGTCAACCCAGAGACGTTGGGGGTTGACTACGGGAGGGCCCACTTTCTGGTGTGACCTTCCAAGTTCCTTGGCGTGGCGGACACGTGCGGTGCCGTTGTTGCCAGTGATACCACGTGGTAAGATTTTGTGGGTTGGCTGCTAGGATCCCAACATCTACGATAAAGAACTGCTCAACATTTTCGATCCTTCTTGTGGCTCGTGCTGTGCTGGAGCACGGATCAGCATCGGAATTCTTCCCTTTGGCCGAGCAAAATTTTTTTGTACCCCGGCTGGCATCGTGATGGAGATGATGTCGTGGAGTTTGGACAACTGAACTCGAGTGGCTGGCGGGTGATCATCCAGGGAGTTTCTGCGGAGCCACTTGTCACGGAGACCCGCTATGATAAGTGAATATAGTTAGCCTCCACCCACGTGTCAGAAATAATTCGAACCCTCGGTGTAGTTTAAATTAATATTAGATTAATCAAAAATGTATTTCGGTCCATAGTGTAGATTTAAAATAATTTCGGGTTGTGTTAAACTCGTTCGTTTAATCCATAAAAAGAAGATAAAGTTGTTTGTTCATTCAAATTTGCATTAAGCTTAAAATTGTGTTTCCTTGTATTAAATTACTTTCTTTCTATATTAGTCTAATTTAATTTTGTTCTCCAAACCAATCTCATTGCTAACTTTTTTTTTAAATATATATTTACCTCTCTGTGATTTAGTTCGTCGCGTTAAAAAGAATTAATATTCTCTTATTCTATGCTCTTTTAATTTAATTACATTTACATATATTTATTACATATTTTTTTAACACGCGACAATAGTAATGCATATCTTCATAGCCACGCGGACGTAGTCGCAGGCATCAGTTAGTGTATTATAAAACAAAGTCCCCAAAGTTTATTTGATCGATCCCCTCAAAATCTACTGAACGGATTTTCATGCGGTCTCACCAATGGAAAGAGGGCTTCAAGAGGAAGGTTTACGGAACGGCTAAGCCGATTTTGATGAGAGTTTCACTGAAAGTTTGCTCGGAAAACTTTGTGACACACTGCTTTCAACGCGGGTGAAGCCGCGGGCACAGCTAGTATTTATATATTAGGCATACTAAATTTCATGAACATCGTTGGAGCTGTTTCCGAGATTCAGATTATTTAATTATATATATGCACACACACACACACACACACATATATATATATATATATATATATAATGTAATGTATGTGTAAATATGTACAATTCTCGTGTCACAATGTTAGTTAAATACTCATCTGAAACGGCTGGACTGATTTTTATGAAATGTGTGCATATCAAATAGGTCTGAAAATCGGCGGAAATATTTTTCATACCCCCAAGTTATAAGGGGGGAGGGGATTAAGTCAGGGCTAATAACATATATGGCAAAACAACTTTTGCGAGGTCAGCTAACCTTATATATAAAATTCGGTAGATTAGTGTGGAAGAATAAGCTTTGTACTGTGAATCATTATTACTATTTAATGGCGTTCATTAAAAATCAATATCTTGTTTATTTCCATACAATACTTTTCAGACAACAAGAAATAATCAATTATCTGTATGGTTAAAAGCCATAAAAATAATATGTAAAAATAATAATATACATAAGATAAATATGATTTACATATATTAATTTATATTCGTATTCAAATAAAGTAAATCACGATCAATTCATTTTTATTCAGGAAGTTAATTCTCTTTTCAAAAAAAAAATTCAATAATCCCACGGTGTGGTGAATAAAGCACCTATCCGAATTTGAATTGGCAAGTTCACCCCATACATATTCAGTTTGAGGTAGCGACGCACTGCGCAAAAGTTTTGGCACTCTCGCTTGCATACAAAAAATGAAAGTGGCTCGCGACGAACGAAATGGCGCATTCCTTTGGCGGATCTTAACTTGACCTACATATTATGCTAAATCTTCTTGAATTTATATGACATCTTCTTCCTTATACTTAACTGCCTTGCAATGTGTATCCTTTTATAAAATCTGTAGTGTATTAAGTGGAGAGGATAATATGGATTAAAATATAACGATTATAAGTATAAATCCATTCAAAATCTTTGCTTTTGATCTATATGAAATACATTATTGAAATACATTATACATTGAAAAAAATTTGAATGAAGAATATGAGTTTCTTAATATCTAGCCGCTATCGTCAAATGCTTGAAATTCAGAAAAACGCACGATCGTTTGAAAAAAAGGGAACACATATACGAATAAAGATTATTTTATTTATTCGTTTTTATTTTAAAGCCAAACCAAACAAATATACTGAATGACTGAAATTTTTTATATTGAATTGCGAAAATAAACCTATTCTTCAAAGTTGCCATGGTTTTTCTTTCTTTATTAAAAATACACATGTGACAAAACGGCCATAATCGTGTAATGGTGACAAATATGCTATTAAAAACGACGGACGTAAATCGATACCTATTTATAGCTAATATTTGTATTGTTGTGTCTGGTCTGTGTGGTTGTGTTAGTGGTTTTCCAATCGTGCCTCGAAGAGCACGTAAAGTCGACGACAACACCCGGGTTATTACCCTAACACATGATAAAGATTATTAATACAGTACTAAATGGGCACCGTCGTTTCACCCGCGTTTTTTTGAAGAAAAAAATAGCCTTCCTTCTTCTTTTTTAAATAGTTTCAATTTTTTTTTTTTTGTAATGGACGCCTGTAGAGCAAGCAATTATCTATAAAATGATATATAATTTATGTGGAGTAATTGTGAGGTTTTTTTCTAAAAAGGGAGACAAACATCTTAAACCTTAGCGTATAAATATATACTAGTGATCGCCCAGAGGTCGAAATTCGACCATATTTAAATATTTAAATAAAAAAAAAACAAAAATTATGAAAACAAAGAACCTTTTTTAATTTTCAATTTCTCTACATACTTTAACAATCAACTTCTTCTTCTTAAAGTGCCATCTTCTCACGAAGTTCGGCGATCATTCTGGCAACTTGTATCCTTGATACCGCAGCCCTGAATAACGAACGGGTGCTTTTCCCAAACCATTGGCGTAGATTTTTTAGCCAGTATGTTTTTCTACGACCCACACTGCGCTTGCCCTGGATCTTGCCCTGGATAATAAGTCGAAGCAGCTGGTACTTAGAGTTTCTCATGATGTGGCCGAAGTATTCAAGCTTTCTCTTCTTAACCGCGTACACAACTTCCGCTTTCTTCTTCACACGACTTAGCACAGTTACGTTCTTTATTTTATCTCTCCAGAATATCTTTAACATTATCCTGTATACCCACGTTTCGAAAGCTTCAACCTTCTTACAGGTCGATTCGGTGAGGGTCCATGCTTCAACACCATACAAGAGAATGAAGAAAACGTAACAGCGTGCTAATCGTACTCGTAGCTCGATGTTCAGCTTCTTATTGCATAGAAGTGGTTTAAGCCGAAAGAAAGCATTACGGGCTTGTTCTATGCGGCACCTTATTTCCAGACCGTGGCTCCCCGTATCGTCGACCCAGCATCCTAAATATTTATTTTATATCAGCATCCTAACAATCAACAAAAGAGTATAATATGCGTGTGGGGGTCAAATACATGGTAGTGTGTATAATGTTTTTTTTTTTATTGATTTAATATGTTGTTTATGCATAATTTAAAAAAAAAATGAGCATTCTGCACTTCTTCTCTATATAAACTTTAAGTGTGCGAAACTCTATATACTACTATCGACTATAATACTCCTACGTCCGAGCTATTTTCATAAAAAGAAGTATAAAGTTTTTAGTTTACGTATTAATATATAGATGATGATGATGATGATGGTATATTTAATGTCGGATCTTTGTTAAGAATAACAAATTCTAATAAAGCTATAGTTAGGTATATTGTACTCTTATATTTTCTAATTTTTTTAATGTTACTCGCACGAAATATAAAATTCTAATTGAGTAAGATTAGTAAGAATATAGAAACCTTATAAGTGTTGAATGAAAAGTTCTTACCTTGTATTTATTGTCCTTTATCTAAAATTGACGACCGCAGGGCTCTAACGTTTACGGTTACAGCTTCGCTCCTGTGACTCGTATCATGATATTTTATGGATTATAGCCTTCTTCGGCAAATGCGGCTTTTTAAACTTTTAGACAAGGAATAGTAGTTAGTTTAGCTTACATATATAGACTTCTATCTATGGAAAATTCCGGCAACTACAAAGAAAATAAAATAAATAATATTTACTTTACTTATAATAGATAGCACTGGAAATACCTTTTTCTTATTGTTAAATCCGAATCAGACTTACTTTAGAAATTGATGTAAATGAAATAATATACAAATGTTTTGTGTCGTCGGTTCATCCGATATAAGATTTTAACGTGTTGCTGATTGAATAACATATATTTGTATTAAAATATCTCAGGTTTGTACTTTTATCATTTCAGTCTCTAGTCACTTAAAGTATTCGTATGGAGTTAACCGATTATGTCTTGCGTGGACTACGTGAAATAACATAAAACGATCAAATTAATTTTTTCATTACTATAATATATTAAAATCACCTTTAAGCATCGATACATTTTATTATATGCGTTAATAAAACAAAGTACAATATTCAAAAGTTACATCCGTAAATGATGTTAATTTTAATTTAGAGAGATACCTCTGGATTATTATTAGTTAAGGTCAATCTATTATTACATTCATCTACAATTCCATTCGCTCGTATACACAAATGTTGAAACGTGTGTGTGTTACAAACGTGAAATAGATAAAATTAATTATTACGATTAAATTTTAATTTTCATGATTATTTTTAGTTTATTTGTTTAGTTTATTGTTTAAGTAAATATACTAAAAGGAAACAATAACTCAAAAATTATAAACTACTTAACAACCAAGGTAATCACAAACTCTCGCTAACATTTTTCGAGTAAATGCCCCCGAGATATCATTTAGAATTTACGACGATGGAGTACAAATTTTAATCCAAAAACATTTTGCTTCGGCAATTATCCAACTTTCAAGGACGAATAAAAACATTGCTTTCTCAAGCATTATTAGACTGAAGTTTTGCAGTAAATGTGTTTAAAAAATAAAGCAACACATTTTCACGTTGTTTATTTTTGGTTTTTTTTTTTCAGTACAATGCTATGAACTACAACAAGACGATCGTGAAAACTACTTGCTATTTCATGTTGCTCTTGATGTGGTGCACGTTTATATAGAAGATTTAAGTAACTATATTACATTGTTACGAATATTAACATTTTAGTTTTATATATATATATATATATATATATATATATATATATATATACATATATATATATATATATATATATATATATATAAAGTTATGTCCACAGGCTTATAATGCCCGTGCTTTTGTTATTCCGATTTTTATTTTTGTTAGTGATCGTTTACTTGGTACACTACTGCAGCTTACATTAAGAAAACAATTATTCTATCTTAGTATTCCCAATGCAGACGTGAGTCCACCAACTAAAACATTTTAGATTACAACGTATCAATTTCAAATAGGTAGTAGGTACTTATCATATATAGATATATAGATTAACAATTTTAATATTGGTTAACAAAATGTATTTTAATCATAATAACCACAGTCAGTTGACTGATTATAATTATGCTTCATTCATTAAAAAAAATGTTAACATATAAAAATGATTTCCCTCGTTCTTGTGGTAGGCAACAGCTTAAGCCATGATAAATCAGTGTGCTCTTCCATTTTACATTCCTTAAAGCAAATTCTACATAAGAAGACTTAAGTTAGTATATTTCCTTAAAGTAAATTATCCAAAATTAAAAAACAAATAATGCAGGAGATGTGTGGGTATTTTTGTATGCATGTGTTTGTGTGTGATTTGTGTGTGTGGGTTTATGTTTGCGCAATAAATTGTACAAGATGTGCATACTACCCCCAGGATGCCTTGAGGAGCTCTTCATTTTTTTGCAGTCTAGCGAGGACAGCCACTTGAGAACGATCGCTTTGAATTCTTTCAGGGATAAAGTGTAGAAGTTACATATTCTATTGGCCCGATTATATAAATAGATAGATAGATAATTGCACTGTTTTATAGCCAGACCAATGCGAACCTTTGGAAGTACAGTAGCATTCCTAACCACGCGCTTATCGCTGTTTACACTAAGATCGTACGGGGTGTACTGATATGTTGACGAACAATAGACTGCACTATGAACAATTTCCTAACCGTTAAAAATGATCATTTCATATTAATCTACTACATTTATGCCCAGAATCAATATGATTAGTAACATAGTTAAGTTGCGTACTGCATCTACAGTGATTTTTTAGTTCTAAATCTAAATTAATTATTCGACAGAATTTTGGAGTTTTCTAAAAAGTTCATAAGTATTTAGCACAATTTTTAATATTTTAATAGTGATTTGAGCAGTGAAAATTCTATATAATTTGTTAATATTATTGCTATGAGGACTATAGGTATACAGTTATTATTATAATCAAATTTAAAAAACGTTAATGTGTATAAATACTTACATGAGTTTAAAATAAAATAAGAGTCCCAGATTTAGTTTTTAGAAACAACACTTAAATATCTCACCCACTATAATTGCTCACTTCACAATTACAATACTTAAAATCTTTAATACTTTAAAAGGCTAGGGTTTTAGTTTTAATTAAGCACGATTGAGTGACATAAATTTTATCAGTTTTTTATATATTTTTTTTAATTTCGCGTAGATCAACTTACGTAAGTTGGAACGTAGCGCTGTTAGTGTTCACACTCCTAGGAGTGCAGCACAGCGGGCGTTTGCCGTGACGCCGGCCGTCACTGTGTCGAAGGCGCTCATGGAGCCGCACACCGCGCATGTCTCCATCACAGTAAGCCCTAACTCACACCGACAGCTACAGAGCTAGCACGAACCGTGTAACTTATTTTACTTACATGCGACCATTGTTTCAACGACTGAATTCACGATGTTTTGAACGGCAACCGTTTCACAAATATTTTTAAACGTTTTGCGCGTTTCGTAAATTATTGTGGGCATTGTTCCAACGATTCGCCCGGTGTGCACTTGGCTTATGTAGCTCACCTTTTAACTATTCATAAGGCCGGATCGCCGTCTATCAATAATATGTTTCTTAAAGTATTTTCAATAGGCAAAGACTAACATGGAACGAAAATTTTACACTTCTTATCTTATTTCATTTAAGACTAAATAAATAATATATTGAATGAAAATAAGCTATAAATAAATAGTACATTGAATACTTAACACCAAAGTGTTTGTTAGTCCCAAGGAATCAATTTATTTGTAGTTATGATAAAAAAAATTGACAGATATGACACTGATATTGAGTTTTTTGGATCTATTTTAAATAGTCAATCATTTAAAGTGTTTAATACACCTAAAATGTTATAAAATATACACAATAAAACCAAAATAATTAATTTACTAATTGAGTTAGTATAAAAATCTGTGATATCATATTTGTACTAACCAATTCAGTTATTTTACATGTGCTAACTACAATATCATATTTGTACTAACCAATTCAGTTATTTTACATGTGCTAGTAAGTAGGGGTAGCCGTGACAAGAATGAATACTAAACGTACTCGGGGCCGTAGACCGTGTTTTTGTACGTAAAGGACGTCACGAGCGAATCAAATGTTAATATACTTAAACACGAATACAATATCTTTCTTATTCTTATAATCTTTGTACATTTTGGGGTTCTATACCAATAGCGGATAATAGGACAATTATGGTGTTTCACGATCATTTTATTATCTAGTCTAATTCCACTAAATCTATTTGCTTTAACTTTGGTACATATAAAATATTGTTATTAGATAAATACCGAAAGCTATATATAATAATAATAAACACTTCACACTCAACGGCCCCCAGTAGGGTTTTCTCCTGTGTCGGGGTCTGGAAACACACACAATACACAAGCACAACACCCAGACCACGACAAACATCTATATGGCTGATACAAATATCTTTCGTGAGCGGGAATCGAACCCGCGACCGCCAGCGCAACAGCCAGTGCTATGACCGCTGCGCCAACGCGTCGTCTAATATATTTAAGCTATGTTTATTTTCTCAATATAAAACATCATCCTGTATCCATCACTACTCGCACTTACTGCACCTAGCACGTATACTTTAAAGCTCGACGCTCCGACAAGTAGAGGTGATTCAGTTGGAAATACTGCACGCGTAGCGAGTGCACTCGTTTTAGATGTGTATCATGGGTAGGTACAAGAATATAATAATTGTGTTTGCTGGCAAACAATAAAAAAACCGATAAAAAACCAAAAAAATAGTCAAGTAAATACGCATTATCAAAGATTACTCTAAAAGTTGTAATCAGATTTCGATGAAATTTAAATGTGAACGTATATATATAACGTAAACACGTAACGTATATATATATATATATATATATATATATATATATACGGTCGAATTGAGTAACTTTCTCCTTTTTTGAAGTCGGTTAAAAATAAATTACGGTGTCAAAAAATACTACATTTGACTTTAAAAATCGTTTACATTTTTTATCACTTTTGTTATCTTTTCTCAAACATTTTAATAAATTGATTTTTTTTTTCATTAAATAATGTCCATCGCGGCTTCACTCTCGTGGATTATACGATTTTAGTGTTTCATATTCCCCCTTAAAATAAAATCTGCGACACTCAGTGATAACATAGCATTTCACTGATGCAAGAATATTTGAATTCGAAACTTGAGTTAATCCTTAAAAGCGAAAAAATCTAATATTTTGTTTATACATGTTTTAGAAATTGCTTTTACCAAACACGTTTATCAACCTTGTTTGTTTTGCATCTAAATGTAAGTAGTAATGTTTATTCTCAAACAACAAAAACCGACCCTAATTCATATCCACAAGTATACTACAATACACATAACTAGGGGTTACTCAAAAACTAATAGCCAGATCTCGCTTAGACCGCACAAGTACAAGTCAAGTCAAGTACCAGTTTTCGAAAAAAAAGTATCATCAAATTTCGTACACTTACTAAAAATGTATGCTTAAAATACAGATAAAATACATTCGAATTGAGAACCTTCTTCTTTCTTTGAAGTTTGTTAAAAATTCAGTAAGTTTATAGAATTTCGTAGCCGTTCTAGTTGTTCAATTATTTCGGTTAACATAAATAAAAACATCCTTACAGGGCTTTAAACTAATAGAATCTAAAGCTACGTTCATCCATCTGTCGATTTTTACACATCTGTGCACACAACCAAATCAAATAAAATCGATGCTAAAAAAGCTAACTTTAATTCTTACTCACTTAAGACATTCTTTTCCCAGTTTTAAACGTTTTGTTGAGAATATTAGATGTACTCGTATTTGAACCCTTCACGTGCTAGCTCAATTCACACTTGGATCGTTACTACCTATATTATTTTAAATCGATTGCGATTGGGAATGGAAATTTAAAAAAAAAATCTATGCAAATTGATTCCTTGATACAATCTTAACTACAATCAAGCTACGTGACGGGCTACGAAACAAATTGATTTCTTTTCAACTCATTCAGTGCCATCAACACGCCTAGCAAGTTCTACGTTTTTTTTCTTTTGATGCCAAAAAAAGGGTAGACTCTAACAGTCAGAAGCCCATATTTCAAATACATATTGCTATAATTCTTTGATAAATATTACTATATTACATATGGTATACCTATATGTTCTATTTTCTTTGTTGAGAAGGCGACATTAGGAATGAGAAAATCTTAAAAAAAATTTGAATATCTGGTTCTATTATTATTACACATTTGTATTATTATACATTTTTTGTAACAATTTACTACAATTTACAAAATTATTACATTTAAAACATTATTCATTACCCTCAGAAACTAAAATTTAACACAAAGAAGGCGGTCGATTGTGGACATTCCAGCTGACGACATTACCTTTACACGACTTTACAGCAGATCTGTTTACGTCCGATAAGTGAGACAAAACTGAGCATGCAATAAAATCAGTCAAAATTAGTACACAAAAATTTCATCCATAACTTATTAAAATTTAAAAAACAATGTAGAATATTTACTATTTAGATTACTATTAGATAGATAAGAAATTTAAAACAGATTTATTTTTGGAATTAAAATGAAATTTTACTATTGAAGAGAATCGTATAAAGCCTTTAAGATAAAATTCGTGTAAATCAGTATCTATTATTACTTTTTGTATGCTAAGCAATGAAGCCGAAAGCTTATGACGATGAATAATGAAGAAATGTCAAAAAAGGTCATGGATTTTTTAACTACATTATATATACTTATTTGATGCATTTGTAAATATTATGTATTTAGATATTCAATATAACATCCAGATATATGCGCAAGTTTCCGAAATAATAGAAATTCGGGTAAAATTCCATCGTATATATCGTCTCTCCTCGTATTTAGGTCCATTGTGTTTCCTGAGATAAACTTCAAATTGTTTAAATATTATTTTATTAGGATTATTTCTATACACAAACAAATACAACACTAATGTCTGATCTTAAATTGGTAATACAACTAAGTATCATTATCTTACGATCTTACTATAATAGAATCATAAACATTATAATCAGTTACTGAAAATTTCAGTATTAATACACATTAAGATTGACGTTTCATTAAAACAGTACATACGGTCACAAAGATAAAACTGCGGTAGCTGCTATTTCGGGAGTAAGGTTTGAACTGATGAACTTATTTAACTATCTATGTATCTACCACGGGGAGTGTTCTGAGGAATTGTTCGGACTAATACCTACAGCAGAATTTACCACCGGACATCGCGTCAAAATTCTAAATTTCACCCACATCACTTCGATGTCCGGAGGTCTACGACAGCTCGAATTTTGCACCATTCCCTGCCGCGCACGACCACTCTATGGAACCAGCTGCCACCTACGGTATTTCCGAACCGATACGACGTGGGGACCTTCAAAAGAAGAGCACATTCCTATTTGAAAGGCCGGCAACGCGCCTATTAATTCTTTGATGTAGCGGGTGTCTGTGGATTGGATGGATAATTTTTCACTTACCACCAGGTGAGCCAACTGTACACTGGACATGTAAAACATCTGAGGGTGAGGATAAATTTAAAGAAGAAAGTGAAGATAAGGCCCCTGTAAAGGCGTATGAGGGTTAGTATTATATTTGTCTAAAAGAGAATTTGAATTTTTTTTTTAATTTTTTTTAAGATGTTAATAGTTAGTTTGTATTAAAAGTAAATGAATTAACCTTTGTTATTGTAAAGATTTTATTATTTTATGAAAATAACGAGCTTTTAGAGAAAAACTACTCAAAATTAGTTACGTCGGTTAAAAATTCTAAGATATAACTTAACAGAAACATGACGATAAAACGATTTTTTCTAAAAATGAATCTTAGCTAGATCGATTTATTGCCCCCAAAACCCTCTGCATATTAAATTTCATGAAAATCGTTGGAGCTATTTTCAATATGTATGTGTATAAATTTAATATTATTAATACAATTAATTTAATATAAAAATAAAAATTTGTAGTATGTACGTGTATAAATATATGTTATACGTTTAAGCTAGGTCAAGAATGGTTGACGTTGTGACATCTATCGCTCGGGCAACAAACGTGCCAATTGTATCGTCACCATTCTCGGCGTAGTAGACACAGTTGTTGGTGTGCCTGGTTATCGCCATGTAGTAGCATGCATAGATGCACGCTATCGTGTATCTGGAGTTTCTCGGATCTGCTCTGGAAAGGATGACCTCGTCGTAGGTCTGCCCTTTGTTTCATGGATAATCATGGCCCTTCACTGAATCCGTATCCTTTGTCAAAGAAGGTTTTTTTCCTGTTGCAACCAAGAACAGGGTTCATCGTTTAGTCATTGGTATTTGCACGCCAGTGTACCTATCTCAGCTCAAGTAGTGGACAATATGGTTGGACGAGTAAATATTTGTGTATATGTATGTATACTTCGCTAATGGTATATGGTCCATAGGGCTCCAATATGTGCAAGACAAGTCCCACATAATATTTTTTGTCAATTAAGAGGAACTGGTTGACGTCTCCAGTGAGTATAACTTCGCTCACAGTCTTACCGCCATTACTACACTAGTAAACAGCTTCAATTTGTGGGTATAAATCCATTTACCAGAATGGACGCCATAGTGCCCACCCTAGACCTAGACGAACCAGTTTTTCTTTTAGGTCCTTAGTAGCTTCGACTGTGGTTGTGTCTACTATTTCTACAATCTCATCGAAGCTCTCGACGATGTATGCTATCTTCCCGGATACAAATAATCATTTTATTATCAAGCATCACATTAAACTAAATCTACATGCTAATTGCTGTTTAATAATTTAGTGGTCGCCCGGTGATCGAAATTCGACCATTATTAATTTAAATTATAACTTTGAACATTAATAAGATTCTGTTGTCAAAGACTATATTTCTATAATAATAAACAAAAGAGTATATATTATGCGTGTGTGTCAAATACATGGTAGTGTGTGTAATGTTTTTTTTTTCATTTATTTAATGTATTTTTTATGCATAATTAAAAAAAATATCCTTATCTATATAAACCATAAGTGTGAGAAATTTCATATTCCTCCGTCTGCGTAATTTTCGTAAAAAGGGGTACAAAGTTTTTGCTTTACGTATATATTAGAATTTTAATCGTAAACATACAATCTATCACAACGTGTGATAAATATATTTTATTAATAGCTGGTTATCAATATTTCAAGCGGTATATGAAGCAGGTGTTCTGTAAGAAGGCCGCCAAAGAGGTGGTGCTGAAAATAGAGACAATCGATAAAACCTAATCCATTCTCGACCGTTGAATGTTCTTTTTTATAATGCTTTGTTTTTTAAAATGCGGGTTTGTATATTATTAAAGCACAGAATGCGGAATCTATATTAACAAAAATAAATTGCCGAAATGTACACACGTAACTCCTGAAAAACTGTATCGAATTATGTGATTCTTTTTTATGTTCACTTTTGTTAGTATTAAATTTAATTGAATAGAGCGATTAAGTTAATTGTTTTGCTAACCTAATTTGTAATAAGAATTTTTTTGTTCTCTTATCTCCTCTATCAAGGTGAAAATAAACTTTGTATTATTAAAAATACAGTCCATCAATTTGATTAAACTGACATCACCTTTTAATTTCTTTTACCCTTAATTTATTTACCTTTTATTGGCTAGCTTTAATTCTGCACATAACATAATAAACTAAATAGTTTCATCACTCTACATTGATTCAGTTTACTTAAGTTTTTAAATACTGTAGTGTTCAACATTTTTAATTATTCTATATATTTCTAAATAAACAATAGTACATGAACAAAGACTTGACGGTAGTCACAAAAATTGTGCCTAAATTTACATTATTGTTTAATACGGTTTTGTTCCCTTGGGGTCTGAAGATCCCTACCACGTGCAAATGACTGGCATTCCCCTATCCGCCATCCGGGGGACGCGCCCAGTAGAAGGTCCAATATCTCCCGTGGGGCATGAAACCAAAACTCAACATATAGAAAAACCACACTTTAAGTTTACTTTCCGGCACCATAAGTCCCACATCTTGTAGAACGTATTTGTTTCCACATGCATATTTTACAAATAAAAATATATGCCCCAAGCGGAATGGAACAAGCGACCCCAGAAGATTAGGCTCCTTCACGCACCACACCAGAACGGTAAAGCATATTCTAATGGCTAATTAAGTTACTCAAAAATTATATTTCGTTTCTACAATTTGAACAAAGAAGACGATATTTTTCTTCAAGTTTTGGAACGAAGTGAATTAATCCCTACCAAGTGGCCCGTATTTATATAATTCAGTCAAGTGTGCCCAACCAATCAAAGAGCTTGAGATTTTTACAAGGCATAAATTGCTTGTAGTAATTTCTACTTGATTCAATGTATCTTCGGATATTTTTTTTTTTTTAATATTATTATAAAAATCATAGTTTGTTTTTCAAAATAATTTATTGTATTTTAAATAGGCGCCATTTATCTCCTTAACAATTTTACATAAAAATAAACAATAACCGCTAAATGGCAAAACATGTACTTCAAACCTTAAAATTAAAAAAAAAAAACAGTAATAGTTTATATATTATATATGTTTTTATATTTATATTTATATCGATAATAACTAAATCCTTATAGTTGTTTATGGTATATGCATAGAGCAAGTGCTGAAAATGTGTTACTAAATAATTGTGTTTGCTCGCAAACGAAAAAAAAAACCGACTTCAATTACATCGACGAGTAATACAACGTAGATCGACGAAAAAATAGTCAAGTAACTACACGTTATCAAAGATTACTCAAAAAGTAGTTATCAGATCTCGATAAAATTTATATTTGACCACATGATAAACATCAGCTTTCGATTAAATCAAAAATTATCAAAATCGGTATACCCAGTAAAAAGTTATTGCGAATTTTCGAGAAATTCCCTCGATTTCTCTAGGATCCCATCATCAGATCCTGGTTTCCTTATCATGGTACCAAACTAAGGATATTCTCTTTCCAACAAAAAAAGTATTATCAAAATCGGTACATCTAGTAGAAAGTTATGCTGTATAATACAACGTAGGTCGACGAAAAAAGCGTCAAGTAAAAACGCATTATTAGATATAACTCGAAAAGTAGTTGTTAGATCGCAAATAAATTTAAATGGAACCAATTGGCACACACCACCTTTCGATTAAAACAAAATTTGTCGAAATCGGTCCACCCGGTCAAAAGTTCTGATGTAACATACATAAAAAAAATAAAAAATAATAAAAAAAATAAAAAAAAAACAGTCGAATTGAGAACCTCCTCCTTTTTTGGAAGTCGGTTAAAAATAAGTTGTGTCTTAAATGTAAATTAATATATTTTAATATCAATCTAAATTTAGGTAGGCGGACATACACGTTAGCGTAGCATAATTAGCTCCTTCATAGTCACTACGTATCCATTTCAAGCAGTCTCTCAAGATAGGTGAGTTTTTTCAAATAGGAGGAGTTTCTATGTTCGTCGTTACATGTTTTTGCGTTCTTTTACGTGAATTATGACCTAATCTTTTTTTGGATTAATGACTTAATATTATACAGGACTCACGGGGATTTCCCCGATTGATTTCAAAAACCTTTTAACAAATAACACGTAGAAAAAATAATTATAAATATTTGATTCAAGTATCGTTGTGGTGAAAGCCACTCATTAAAAAGTAATTAAAGAGTAAGATAACAGCAGCTGCCTTCTCTAAAATAGCTACTACAAGCCGTAAGTACTTTTGTGCTATTTTGTCGGTGACAACTTAAAGTCCTCTGACAGGATTACGCTTAGATTAAAATATTGTTAATTTCTTATAACAAAAAAGTTCATTAATATTAATTTTTGTTTCCAATTTATTTATTTTTTAAATTGTTTATATTGCGGACGCCTTAACCTAAAATAATATACCAGTTTTCCTAGGAGACATCGTAACAAATTAGTATTTCTAATTATGTAAGCGCAAAAAGTTAATGACACTGTTTTTTTTTCGTTATCAATTCGATTGAATTTTTTATGTGTGTTACCTTATAAATTTGACTGTATACACCGATTTTTAATGATTCTTACTTTGATCGAAAGCAGGAAATTATCATGTGGTCTCATTTAAATTTGACCGAGTTTTGACGAGTAATTTTTGAGTGACACTTAATAATTCTTGGTTAATTGATTATTTTTTCGACTTCCGACATTGTATTATTTTCGATGTAAATCGAAGACGGTTGTTTTTTCATTTGAGAGTAAACACAATAAGTGATACTATCCTGATATGACAACCAAGATACTAGGACTAATTATCTTAGCTCTCACATAATAAGACTAGTAGGTAATTAATGCTACTTACATTACTATATTATATATTATAATATAAGAATACTATCGTATTCTTTTATATGACTAATTCGTATTACTAGCGGTGTGAACCATATGTCAATTGTCACCGCAAAAACCGCTAAGGCAGCTGTGGTCGGCATAATGAATGGGGTGAACTCTAGGGGCAGATTAATCTGGACATAAAACCTTTTCGCTGTCCCTGACATACATAGTATAGATTTGTTGTCTATTCTCTTCCAAACTATCCATCGAAGTAAAAAAAAAGTTAGAAACGTTTTTAAGTGTATTTATTTGCTCGATTACTAATTGAGCTTAGAAATTTACTAGAATTGATATTAGTAAAAAGCATATATTTTCATGTCACGTTGTCCGCAAACAAATGTATTCATTGTAGTTTCCATTATAAAATTATCAAACATACAATGCCTTGATACGAATGAATAGCTTGTAAATAAATTTTGTTTAATTTTCTTTCTTCTTTCTTTTACCAGTTTTTTTTTTTCAGAGAAGGTACAGTGAAATTTAAAGAAAAATGTGTTCCTGTTGTTTTGCCTGTGTTTGTGTCTGTCTACATATCTTGGTCATCCATCATGCTGAAAAGACTAAATGAATTGTTGTCAAATGTTAAATTTTGACTAGCCCGTTGGCGCAGTTTGTAGTGACCCTGCTTTCTGCTTCGGAGGTTGTGGGCCCGAGTCTGTGTGTAATATATATACATATATATACTTATTTATATATGTATTATTTATATAGTAAGTATGTTCATCGAAAAAGAAAAATGTAGCTATACTAGTCGGCTGTAACTACAAGCGTTAAGTTGCTAACTTTAGGAACAGATAACCATGTGTGTATGTTGTAAATATTTATTTATTCATTTGTTTATTGAATAAATGATCAAACTGGCACTATCACTATTCAGCACTATTCCCTCAGGGAAAAACAAATTATGCATCATAATAATATATATGTGTGTGTGTGTATAAAAGAGAAAGGTCATTGACTCACTCATCACGAGAACTCAAAAACCGCTGGATGGTCCATCCATCCAGGATGGACAAAGATGAAATTTAGCAGGGAGGTAGATTATAGTTAGTAGACTTCCGCTAAGAACGGATTTTGCGATATTTCACCGCTAAGTGGGTTTAATTGGGGTTGATAGTTTGTATTAAACATATACGGCAGCTATAAGTTCGCCTGATAGTTAATTTATACTGCAGCCTGAAAATAAAACTAAAAATGTGGTGTATAGAGAGGTTTTATAAAAATAACTATTAAATTATACTAAATTGTGCCTTTTAAAAAGTTACTCAGTATGATAAGCATTTCAAGTGATTGAAATAAAAAAATAATTTGCGTTAAACATCTTGATAGTAATGCATTTCTTCATAACCACGCGGACGTAGTCGCGGGCAATAGTTAGTGTATTATAGAACAAAGTCCCCAAAAGTGTATGTGATCGATTCCCTCAAAATCCACTGAACGGATTTTCATGCGATTTCACCAATGGAGAGAAGAGGGCTTCAAGAGGAAGGTTAACGGAACAGCTAAGCCGACTTTGATGAGAGTTTCACTGTAAGTTTGCCGGGAAAACTTTGTGACACACTGATTTCAACGCGGGCGAAGCCGCGGGCACAGCTATATATATATATAGTATTTAGTAAGTGGTGGTTCTTATTGTAAGGGAAGGGCTCAGTTCATAACTATACTCAAATTTAGTAAAACCGCTATTTAGACCTGTGATGAAATCTTAAAGGAAGTATGAATTTGAATTATTTTGTAAAAATCATATAAAATAATAGCTAAGTGTAAATAGGGTTCATACGCAAATGAACATTGGTGTTTAAAAAAACTAAAACTAAAAGCAATGTAAGGTTACTTGACCTTATTTTCATTTTAAACTTATCTTGATACTTTCATTACAGATGACGAAGTATTGAATCAATATTGAATGCTCAGTCTCATTTTTAAATGTGCCTGTTACAGTTTTCGACATTTATGAGCAGCATTTTTATGGGAATCCAATATATCTAACAGAATATTCTGAAATGCAATTAACGTTGTTGCGGGTGAAGGGTCGTACGTAAAAATTTAATACAATTTTAAAGTCATTATATAATATTTACAATATTTTTCGACTTTTAATTTTTAATTATATATATATTGATAGAGAATTTCTTTAATTCTTAACCAACTTCAAAAACGACCGACGCAATTTGGTTGGGGTTTTTTTAACTTATATATGTTACCGGCTAAACCCGATTTCAGGACAAACTAGTTTTGCCTAGGCTAAACTAGTTCTTCCTATACGTGTTAGGATTAACTAGTATAGCCTAGGCAAAACTAGTTTGCCCTTAACCCGATAGGATAAACCAGTTTAGGCTAGTCCAAACTAATTTGTCCTAAGCCCGATAGGATAGACCAGTTTAGGCCAGGCCAAACTAGTTGATCCTGATATAAATACGCACACTTTAGGATAAACTGGTATGGCCTAGTCTAAACAGTCTAAAAAAAAATCGGGACAGGATGTTAGCCGAAAAATCAAAAAAATATGCCAATATCACAAAAGAAATGATAAGCTTGTATTTATCTATGGGTAGTGTCTGTCATCAAAATAAAACAAAGAAGAAAAAAGGATTAGTCTCTAAGCCCATTCTTCATTCGGAAATGAATAGTAGGTGCCAGGTAGATCTGATCGATTTTCAGACACATCCAGATGGAAATTTTAAATTTATTATGGTTTACCAAGACCATCTAACAAAATTAGTTCTGCTTCACGCTCTACAATGTAAGAGGGCGGCAGAGGTGGCTTACCATTTGAATGATATATTTCTAACTATAGGAGCGCCGTGCATTCTTCAATCTGATAACGGTAGGGAATTTGTAAATAATGTTATAAGTGAGCTTGCCAGACACAGTCAAAGCCAGGGCTCAGTTGAACGTGCCAATCAAGATATTGAGAATATGATAGGGTCGGGTTTGAGATACATTCAATTCATGAAAAACCGCGCCTACCATTTAGGGATAAAATAATCACCATACAAAGCATTATCTGGAATAGAACCCAGAGTAGGACTTTCGACTTCCTTTTTGCCGCAAGAAATCATAAATGATATTCAGGATGAAGATGATTTAAGAAAGGTAATAAAAGATGATTGTAATGTTAACCTAACAGAAGATAGAAATGATAACGTTGTCGAAGTTAGTAATCGAGAAAAAGTTTCTTCATCTGAAAATGACATTCATAAAGCTAGAACAACTGCAGCAGAAAATCTTGTGAAACACGCTAAGAAAATGAAAGCTACTTCTGACAAGTCTCATCCACCTGACAACATTGGAGATAATGTGACTATACCGATTCCAGATGTTGACAAAGGCAAAGGTGATCTCAGAAACATTATTGGAGTTATTCTTCAGAAAAATGACGAATCAATATTGCAGGTTTTATTTTTTTTTTTGTTACTTAACTACTTATCTATCTTTCTGAAGCATTAATGATATTTTAAAGCACCTAATATGTTTTTACTTTATTTTTTCAGATCAGAATTCGGCATTTGCAATCAAACTTTTTTAGAGGTAGCAGATGTAAACCAAGGCTCTGAAATATCGTTAAGGACTGCAGCTACGAAACATTCAGTTGGATCAGGCCAAGGTTTTGTGAGATGCAGCTGCTACAAAAACTGTTCCACAAACAGATGCCAGTGCAAGAAGGCACTCATACTCTGCAACTCTAAGTGCCACCAAAGTAAACCATGTAAAAATAAATAACAATTTTAATAATTGAGATATGATTATTGCTTCTATTAAAAAACACTTATTATTTGTATGATTGTTTGTATTACCAATTATCCATAATTTTTAACGACAAATCATTATGGTTTTAATAAAAATGATTATTTTTTCAATTACAGAGTATTTTATTCACTTTATCCATTATTTTGACTTTCTTGATATACTATAATGTTTAGACTAGGCCATACCAGTTTATCCTAAAGTGTGCGTATTTATATCAGGATCAACTAGTTTGGCCTGGCTTAAACTGGTCTATCCTATCGGGCTTAGGACAAATTAGTTTGGACTAGCCTAAACTGGTTTATCCTATCGGGTTAAGGACAAACTAGTTTTGCCTAGGCTATACTAGTTAATCCTAACACGTATAGGAAGAACTAGTTTAGCCTAGGCAAAACTAGTTTGTCCTGAAATCGGGTTTGGCCGGTAACATATACACCGATTACGTCGAGATTTATACGATGCGGGATATCATTTGGTTCCATAAAAATCTGGTTCAGTTTGGCTTAGTAGTTTTTATTTTATGATTATTTTTGACTTTGATGATGAAATTTTTATGTGTGTATGATGAGGTATCATAACTTTTTACTAGGTGTACTGATTTTGATCATTCTTTTTTTTATCGACAGCTGATGCTAGTCACGTAGTCCCATTTAAATTTAATCGAGATCTGACGAATACTTTGTGAGGTATATCTAATAATGCGTATTTACTTAACTATTTTTTCTTCTTCGGTTCAGCCTGTAATATCCCACTACTGGGCATAGGCCTCTTTCCACGTGTAGGAGAAGGATCAGAGCTTAATCCACCACGCTGCTCCAATGCGAGTTGGCGGATATATTCCTTACTATGAGTAACGATCGCTATTAGGTGTAGATGATAACAAACGGGACCGACGGCTTAACGTGCTATCCGAGGCACAGTGGGGAGACCCACAAGGACTTCACAACCCCCAGACCATTGCAAACACCTGTATGGCCAATACAAATGTTGTCATGTGCGGGGATCGAACCCGCAACCGCCAGCGCACAGGCACAATCCATGGTCGTGACCGTTGCGCCAACGCGGCGTTTTTTCTTCTACTTACGTTATATTATAATACCTCATAACTTTTTAGTGATTGTACCGACTTTGATGTTTCTTTTATAAATCAGAAGCTAATATTTGTCATGTAGTCCCATTTATATATGATCGATATATAATAATTAGGTACTTTTTGAGTAATCTTTTATGACGCATAATAAATTATGAGAAGATGCGTACTTTTTGGAAACGCCATCTATCTAAATTCCATCAAACTACTTCAGTGAATATCGATCAAAGGATGTTACGTAGCCACATCTTCTATATAACGTCTATAACGTAGTGAGCTGTCCACTAGGGCAGCAGTTTATTCTTTATAAATATTTTTGATGATTCTTATTTTAATCGAAATTGGATGCTTATCTTGTGGTCCCATTTAAATTTGATCAAGATCTGATGACTACTTTTTGAGTAATCTTTGACAGCGCGTATTTACTTGACTAGTTTTTCATCTACGTTGTACTACTTGCCGATATAATTGAAGTAGGATTTTTTTCGTTTACGAGCAAAGGGGGGTTTGGGTGTGTGATTAAAATGTGAGGAAGGTGAGGAATTTTAATAAGATCGTCTCGTGGCGTACCTTTGTTCTCAGAGAACATGAAGATTTTCAAACACGACGAAAAAAACGTTCCTGCCAGGTTTTCACTCACAATTTTTCTTGATTTTTCACTTTTATAACAGTTTATTAGACTATGAAGCGAAAGGCATGCCATTCACGCGCGGAGTTTCCAAGATTTATAAATTGTTTTATTTAATAATGCGTTATCATCGTAAATTAAAAATGATGAAGATTTACTTGTTTGCGAGCGTTGATTATCCATTGCGGGGGGAACGGTACTTATAAATACATATCTAGAAATAGTTTCAATCGCGGAGGAGCGGATAGTTTAATTATTTTACACTAAACTGAATTAAATATGAAAATAGTTGTGCACCTAATAAATAACGCTAATGTCGGATAACCCAACAGTTATCATTTATTAATTCATTAGCCGACTGAAGCAATATAATATGAATACCACTAACTTTTAAGGCCTTTAGAAATTATAAAATGCCAGTTCAACAAAATACCTCATGACATAACACAGATATTCCGAAGGATTAGGTTAAGTCTACCGTGCTTTTAAGTAGATAAATGCGTTCAAGTATGACGTTATTTATTATAATTTTGTGAAATAAATATTATATGAACTTCGTTTTTACAATACATTTTTTTCTTGGTTTGTAATGTAGTTTTGTACATTTTATAGTACGAGTACTAGCTGCCAATTTTTTATGAACTATTTCAACTATAGCCAGTTAGTGCCAATAAACCCTTCTTCAGGTTAAATAGATGTAAGATACGCTTATTACGGATTATTGTAATGTTTGAAACATCTTAGACATACGTATACTGTTATATATTTACATAATAATGTTAGAACCCTCGAACTCTGTCACAATAGAATAATGTGGAGTCGAGTCAAGATTTAATTAAAACTAAGAAGTTTATTAGGTTATACGTATATTGAAACACGCTTTACTTGTAATTGAATGATAACTTATATTTACGTATAAAACAATTAGTAATGTTCGTATTTATTGTACTCTAATTAACAACATTTTATATTACTACTTTATCGATTAACTTATTTTAGGTACCCACATACATACAACAAATTAAAGAATCTTCTTGCTAAGCGGGCAAACAAGTTGAAATAATGAAAACGCTGTTCCCCGTTAACTACGAAACCAAAAAAATATCGTTCACTGTGAGTATTTTTTGTTTTTTGAATAATTAACATAAAATACTGAAAAATATTAAAGTGGTAGATAATTAGTTTTCTTAAAATATTGTTTGCACTATTTCAAATTAGTTATTCCAATAATATATCATAAAAATAAATCACATAACTTAATAGTTATCCACTGCAAATTTTCCCAAAAATGCTAACCGACGGCATATTTCGCTTTTGAGTTATTTAACTAAAGTCAGGTACATGCTATAACGGAGAATACAGAACGCAAACAGGTAGCCTATAAAGTGTTTACGGAAATTAATATTAAAATGAACCAGACTTCTGTATTTTATCATTTTAATTTCTCCCGTAGAAGTTGTAATAATAATTATATTATTATTAAATGATTTCATGAAATATCTACGGCCAATTTTATCTGAAACTATTAACACTATCATAAGTAGTAATAATTAGGTGGTTGTTAATGACTCTTAAAGTTTTTGTTTGATTGATATTCATCTAGATCTTATTTATTAAATTTTACTGAGGCAGGGCACGGCAGGAAATTTCCTGCTCAAAATATGGAGCAGCCTGACTGTCTTAGTACCTCGACCTTACAAAAGATCACAGCTAAATAATACTGCTTTCAAGGAGTGTTGTGTTCCTATTTGTGAGTAAGTTGACCAAAGCTCCTGAGGGGAATTGGGAATAGGCTCGGCAACGTGCTTGCGATGCTTCTGGCGTTGCAGACGTTAATAAGCTACGGTAATCGCTTAACATCAGGTGATCCGTACGCTTGTTTACCGATGTAATTATAAAAAAATTGAGTTTTTTTAGGCAAGTAAATATTATAATCACCGCAAGAAACTGTCGAGTGTCCAGTCTCCAGTGTATTTCAGAAGATATTAACTCTTGGAGCTTTCGTGCGCGTTCTTTAAAGTTCCAATTTGCATAGTGAATACGGGATTAACGTTAACCAAAGAATTTTATGGGCGCTGGCAAACTGGCGGACCGTAAAGTAAAACGTGCGATATTTTAAGTGTGAGTCATTAACATGAAACATTAAACAGAGCGGTCTCGCCGAACTCCGCCGCATCGCCGTACGTCAACATGCGAGGAAGATTTATAGTAATTCATATTCGTTAATATTGACGATCTAGTAATAGTTGAATAACTGAATATTAATTATTCACAGATGAACAAACAGCCTGTTCTAACATGGTAAACAAAACGGTGCATAATCAGCTAGGTTGCTCTATCAAAGTTTGGAAGTTGTGAACGTTTAGAATATCCCTTGATCGATTAAAGTAAATAATATGTTTAAAGGTGTGCTTTTATTCATATCTTGCCATAAGCCTTATTCGATAGAAAAGAGCTGCAAATAGAGAATTCCTCCTTGTAATAGATATTATATCTTTTAATAGACTGCGGTAGTCAATTCCTGTCAAGTTTTAATATAAAAATTAAATATGTATACTACTATATTTTATTAACTGTACCATATTTCAAATCATATATTTTTTGAGTTTGTTTTTTTTTTAATTAATTTACATGTCGAAGGTTTATTGTATAAAGGTAAGTACAGTAAAGTACAAGTAGTAGTCTACTTAAACCAAATAGCAAACAAGAATATAATTGCTCAACACGTGTTAAAGTTTTCAGTAAAAAGGTATCAGCTTTTTTAAGCACCGCAGATAAATTTAAGAGTGATCGTATCTCGGAAAGCAATTAAGATAAGCGAACATTGTGCTGTCACAGCTCACAGTACGCTAAGCGGACACGGGCTCAATTTATGCGTTACTGCTTCAGCCGACATACATCTATGCCAGACTCAGTCGGTCTAAACGTCGAAAAGCCATGGTTCAACCGACGCCTATTGCCTATAATCGGGCATTCGTACAAACATACACAAACAACACTTCCCACTATTCACAAGTTTTAAGCCTTGTAAGCTTTTTATGCAACAGAAAGAATGTACTTGAGCTGCATAGCTTATACGTCGCTGTTATGTAGTTTAACGATTAAAAAGTATATAATTTAGATAATAAGTTTCCTTTATATGTGTGGGTTGTCTGGATGAAATGGCTAATTAGTCATAAGTCCGCCCATTGTACTTCACTGTCTGTAAACTATCTTTATGCTTTGTTCGTAATATATTTGTGGTGTACAATAAAGTATAAAATAAATAAATAAAATAATTTACTACTTACGACTACGGCTACTTTTAAAATATTAAATAATGAATAAATATATTTTTTCCTGCGTTGAATCCGTGAAACTTATCAACAGTAAAAAGTACAAAAATAAATAAATATATTAAAAATAATTGTGTTTGGTCGCAAACCAAAAAAACCGACTAAATCTACATCGACAAGTAATTTAACACAAGTAGACGAAAAAAATTAACAAACGCACTTTTCGTCACTACGATTTTCGAGGGTTTTCCTCGATTTCTCTGGGATTCCATCATCAGATTCTGGTTGCCTTCTCATGGTCATCAAAATCGGTTCATAAACGACGAAATTAGCTCTGAATATACATTAAAAAATATATCTTATATATAAAATTTTCGTGTCACAATTTTAGTTAAAATACTCCTCCGGACGGCTGGACCAATTTTTATGAAATTTTGTGTGCATATCGGGTAGGTCTGAGAATCGACAAACATCTATTTTTCATACCTCTAACTTATAAGGTGGGGGGATTAAGGGAGTTAATAACATATATGGCAAAATATAAAATATTGCGGGGTCAGCTAGTATATATATATATATAAAATACGGTTGAATTGAGTAACCTCCTCCTTTTTTGAAGTCGTTTAATATATATATTTAACATACACACATGGTCGTCTATTCCTTTCGTCTTTTTTGTATCGCAGAGGAACTCATTTACGGGTGATATCCAGGACTCCCGGGTAGACAGTCCTAGACCGTATGTCGGTCTCAGCACTTGGGTGTGCAATAGCAACCAAGCCCCTGCGGGAGCCTTCAGCCACTTTAATTGGAGAGTACCGGATCTGCAGGCTACAGGACCCTCGAGCGAAATGCTAGCCTCATCAAAATGCCCAGATTTCTCCTCCATAGGGACTGTCCAATTCACCTCTGATCAATCCCGACGACGCCGTGTTTAGTAGGACCGGGTATATGGTCGTCTATTCCTAAGCTAAGCAACTTAATACTTGTGTTACACATAACAGCCGACTGATGTAGATATTTTTCTTTCCATTAAACATAAATATAATAATACGTACATAAATAACATGTTATTTATACAACATGTTATTATGCTTATGTTCTTCCGTTTAGGGTCGTATGTCTATATAGAAGCATCCCTTAGCCAAAATTATACCTGAAAAAAATGAAACAGTAGTAAGGTCAGCTAATAATATATTTTGAAAAAAAAAAATGTTGAGAAGATATGGGTCAAACGTCGACAAGGTGCTATAAATAACTGACTTAGCTTACGGTAATTTTATAAATAATAATTATGTACCTAAATTTCATTACTTTTTTATTAATGTGTCTGGGCAAGTAACTTATAATATCGATTCTGACATCGCAGTGAAATTTAAGGACGTCAGTTTAATAACACGTTGAGTATATTACACCATAAAGTAGGGTCACTACAAACCGCGCCAACGGGCTAGTCAAAAAAATAAAATAGACGAAAATTTAATAAATAATAAAAGTAAAATAGACGTAAAGTCAGTCCTGGATTAACAAACTAAAGACTATAAAATATTTACGGGACAACCTGTAAAATATTTCCTTTCTAAAACATACACAAAAAGAGTTCAAACACAGATTCAACTTCAATATAGATTACAAAACCCTTTCAAAAACCTTTTTCAAAATAACTTTAATCCACAGAATGGGTCCTTTTATTTATAAGTACACTAAAGCTTAGAAAAGATTTAAGAAGTAAAAAAATTTGTTAATTTTATATTGATTGTAGATTTGTTTTTTTTTTTTTTTTTGAGTAATTTTTGTATACAAATACTCACATCCATTAAACATTCTACATATTGTGTCAGAAACGCATCTCGCAACGCATTTCATCTCCAGTATAGCACTAAAAAGTCTACAAGTTATATTCATTAAAAATTGAAAACATTTGCTTTTTTGTTCGTTGATGAATCTTTAAAACTAATAAACAAATTATTTCTTTACTACTAGAAATCTTCATCTTTAGAAGCGAAGCGAAGCAGTATTTCATATTTACGTCAACACACATGAAACCACCATTGGCATCTTAATTATAAAAATAGCCATGTGAGACAAATGACTAATACCTAATTTACTCGTTTAGAAGTTACAATATCATAATATAATGGAGTATACATCAATTATATAGAAAAAACCTCATACAAAGGTTTAAAAAAACGTAAGAATGTAACGAATTAATTTAATAAAAGCAGTTATTGTTGAATCACAGCCGTCCTTGCATGTTAATGTAGCTACCACGCAAGCAGCGGTAAACCTCTGGGGCACTGGACGAAAAATAAAAGTAGTGAAAAATCTAATTTCTACAACGTGTAATTAAAAACATAGCGAATACTATATTTAATATTTGTTTCGATATTATTGTAAAAGGTATACGGCTAATTTTAAATTTACTTTAATACAAATGTTTTTATAATAAAATTAGCTTCTTAAAACTAAAATATAACAAAATAACAAATTTATTCCAAAATCGACATAACAATGAATGATAGAAATACTTTATTATGCAAATAACTTGTACACTAACATTACGATTTGTAATAATAATTTACAGAATTTTCCGCTAATATTAAATGTTTGCGTACACTATAAGTTATATTTATGAAAGCAGTTTGGACCACATGGCGCCCACGAATCGAGTGGATAATAGAGTTTTAATTGAGATGGAGCTTAACAGAATAGGAGGCCATTTGCAAGCTGTACATTTTTATTCATAACCATTACCCTCAGCTTTCAGGAGTGGCCGTAAGGCAGTAAGGGCAATGAAAATTAATTTACACAGAATCTATATAATTGTGACGAAATATATAAATGAAATTGTTCGCTTGGTTAAATTTTTTAATAAGCAATATGCTTTTTTTTAGCTCGTAACGACATTAAATACGAATAAGCTTGAGCTAACTGGTTTGGCTTAATTTCAAACCCACCACGGTATGTTTAGGACTGTTCTATCCATCTCATGACAAGCTCAAATTGATAATAGATAATATTTTATATTAGTTGACCCAAACCGCAATGACAAGCAAAAAAATAATAAAATAAATCATCAACCATCCGCCATCGGTATATTTGAAAACCATTCAACCAATCAATAATCATACAATCTTATCAATAAATATATCACATAGTACATTCGATACTTTATATAATATTTTTTTTTATTTAAATGACAAGTTCCTCATTATCATTTTACGTGTAAAGGCGAGTCCAGATTAGGTCACGAAATTATTTTATTTCTTTAGTTTGTATAATTTTTTTTTAATTTGCATTATTAACGTGTTATAATGACGTATGTATAGCGGTATTTTATAGCTTTAGGCATGAGTCACTTCTACTAAAATACAATTAGCTAAAATTATATTGTACTAAAATGGTTGTAGAAGATGTATTGTATTGTTAATTTATTGTGTACACAGTTTACGTTATAATAGTTTAAATTAATGTAAAATAATTATATTATTTTATTTTTAATATAGTTTGGACTCGCCTTAAGGATTTCCAACTAAAGCGTGAAAGGAACTCATGATAATAATGGATGAGCCGACTTTCATTCTTATGGTAATATTAGTATGATAAATAACCTAACCTTATGAATAACGTAATATTATAACCATAGCCAATGGTGTGAATACTGCTTATGCTGTGACCTAAAATATAGATTAGATTAAATTTACGTAACAAACCTTAACTAATAATTGCTTTAAAAATAAACTATAATTCATATGCAAATAGCAACACTAACGCAGTAATATCACACGTCGCAAAAGTGATTTTATTCTATTCTAAATATTTGTAGTCTAGTTCATACTCCGCCTCTTGTTTATATAGGGTAAAGTAGTTTGTTATTGTTAGAATTTCTAGAAGGACAACGTAGAGAGTAACGATAGAAATTCCAACTATGATAATAATAGTTTTGTATGTTAATTTAAATTTATTGAACAAAGTTAGATTTAGGACGAATCGTTAATGCTTACGATGGTTATAAATCCTATCAAAAGTTTTTATAGTAGTTAGTAAAAGTGACTCTTTAATACTTACGGAGAATTAATTGTTACTTTAATTCATAATAGTATTAATTGGCTATACTTCTATTTAAAAAAAAATGGTTCCGCTTAACTGCGTATTGCCGAATATATCACAGATTTTCTAACCACTCAAAAATGTTTCTTTAAGTTATTTACCTTACTCGCCGAATGTGATACCTACTAATTCTCAAACATATAAAGATTTGAAATATGACTAAAAATATATGCTTTCACTGATTCTAGCGAAATCGTATCGTATTCGTAGATTTTATTTTAATTAATTGAGGAAAAATAACAATTAATCCTGTTCGAAATATAAAATATACTTTTTAAAGTGAAAAGAATAGAAGAGTATTGAATTTATGGATTATTCTTAATGTCCACAACATCATGACTGATGGCAGGTATCGAGTATAGATTCAGTGAAACCTCATGAATATTCTGCCCTTATATTTTCTGTTTGCGATTTATCGCCCTCCATGTAAATTGAATCGGATATTGGATTATGTTAACAGTGGGTGGTAATTGAAATATTTTAGATGTTTTATTTCCATTTCAGTGCACAAGATTTACTGTATTTATATAAATGGAATAAAATTATATTTATCTCATATTAAATTCCTGTTTTATAAATAAGTATAGCTGTGTGGTTACGGCAGTAAGAATATAGCCATCCCCGCTATACACAGGCCGAAGACGGGCAGCAGCGTCTTCGATACGACAAAGCCAGCTCTATGGTCAAATACATGAGTTCGCACCATTTCTGGCGTGAACTTGTGGAGGCCTGTGTCTAGCAGTGGACTATGCATAGGCTGAATTGATGATGATGATGATGATGAGATAAGTATTCATAAATATTTATCGTCGGTCAATTTACTATGTAAAAATAACTTAACCAAATTATAAAAATTATACACACGTAATAAGACTAAACCGTTCTTTTTTATAAAAGTGGCCCGACTCGGCCACATGGTTCATTATAGAGGATTTTTTTATTTTGTTTAAATTAATTTTACAATTTGCTTTTAGAATTTAAAGAAAATATCATTACAAACACGATCATAAACCCATTTGGATTATCTATATAAACAGTTTTAATTTCCCCTGAGCCGGAGCCAGGCGGCCTGAGCCAGCAATTTGCTGCGACGCGACTCATTATGAGACTTGTCTCGAGACAATATTGCTGACTTACTTAGATTCAGTACAAGGCAACCGCAACACGAATTTGCAAATGCCCGAGTCTCGCTTTGCTAACCTAAACGATATAAATCGCTGCGATATTAAATTGAAGGTGAAAAGTTATACGAATAAAAGAATATGTAAGTTTTTTGTTAAGGTTCTAAGTTTGCTTTGGATATTTTTTAATTTAAAAAATACAACCGCTCTGGTGTAGTAGTGCGTGCGTAATCACATAACCCACAGATCACCCCCATAACCAAACCTAAACAACGGCGGATGCGAGTTCGATTCCCGCTTGGGATGGATATGTCGCATAGAAGAGTAGATCTATAGATACAAAATGTTATTTAAACGTTCGAATATAACAACAAATATTAGAAAAAATTATAAAATCATTTTAATAAATAAATACAGCTACTTAAACGCCCCACTCGCACTAGAACTAAAACTCTGCGTCGGGAGCCCCAAAATATACACAATACACTCGAACGCCCAGACTAAAACGCCTGTATATGAATACTAAAAACAAATATGTCATTCTATTCGATAAAACTTTTTTGATTTATTCAATGAAATAGGTATCACGAATCGTAATAAGGATGTAATATTATGAGTAAAGAAATTCATCGTTTTTGTTATAGACATTGTCAGCGCTTCTTGGAATAACATCGAAGATGAACGTTTTGCGGGCGCTAAAACATAGCTTTGTTTTTCTTTTGTTCGAATTTTTCCAGCCGTAACATAAAGATCAAATCGTTTGATATAAAATAATAACAGTGAAATGTAATTTTAATAAATATTCAACTGATATACGTAACATTTTTTAACAATGTAGACATTTTCGGAAATAATTTTAACCATATCGTGTTTTTTTTTTTGTTCTGTGGCACGTCCGGTCACAATATTATTTTTTTTGTTACATTGTAGGTTATTAGTGTATAAATATTTATTAAATCATAACTACTTGTCGTTTTGTTTTTGGTCGTACTGTTAAGTTTGTAACTATATTACTAGTTAGTGACGAAAATTTTATTTACGCTGAAGGTTGATCACCGTTCGAAGTGGACATTACATAGAGTATATACATTATATTTTTGGTCTAAGTGTGGGCACATGCGTGGTACAATGCTTTTGAGAACAAATATAAGATAAATATAGGCTTAGATTGAGAATATAATTCTTAAGCCGGTACTAGTATATATAAGTGAAAAGCGTTGAATTCAACGGAAACCTATAACTCATGTTCATGTATGTGACAATGCCATGATCTAGCGTTAGTGAACCTGAAATTAAAAGTAAACCCAGCTGTCTAAACAGCGCCGGATTCAATGTAAGAATTTGATTGATTCTATAGACTTATATTTATATTTACTAACGTTTTACAATCCACGATGGATTGATGCATTTAATTCAATTTTTTTTTAATTTAACTTATATTTTATTTGTTTCGTTTTACTAACTTCAAACTATTCAATTGTAAGTCTATGTTACTTAGAGACTGATTAAAGAAAAATTTAGAACAAACAGTACGGTAGAGGATCATTTTTTCAAAATGTTATACTATGTTAAATCTAACTATGCTAACATATATAGTTACAAAAAAAAATTGTGTTGCTTGCAAACGAAAAAAAACCGACTTCAATTACATCACATCAATGCAACCACAAGACAAGCATCAACTTTTGATTGAAACGAGAATCATTTAAATGGGTACACACAGTGAAAAGTTATGCGGTATAATACAACGTCAATCGACGAAAAAATAGTCAAGTAAATATGCACTATCAGATATAACTAGAAAAGTACTTGTCAGATCACAATTAAATTGAAATGTCCCCACCCACACCCAGACAAAAGTTCTGAGGTAACATACATAAAAAAAATATAATCGAATTAAGAACCTCCTTCTTTTTTGGGAACCGCTTAAAAAGTGGTAGGTACTTATTAATTTCGTTCAAATAGCAAAATAACACAGTATTGGTGCCCAGTTTGATGGATAGACGTCATTCATCATATCAGTTGCGATATTATTGACAGCAATATTAATAAAATATCTATAAAATGCAATTTATTTTTTTATATTTTAAACTACGTATACATAAGAAACAACAACAACAGGTACAAGAACAAGCAGGTAGTGTTTTATAAAGGTCTGATGCGCCGCTGGCGGTCGTGAGTTCGACTATGACAAATATTTGTATAGACCATATAGATATTTGAGGTAGTCTGGGCGTTTGTGCTTGTGTTTTGTATGTGTTTCCGGATCCCTGACTCAAAAGAGCATCTCAGTGGGGGCCGCCGAGTGAGAGCCGTTATTTATTATCTCTTTGCAATTATATTCTTTCAGCTTTAGAATATAAAATAATATAAAATTTAATTACAAACTATTAACTCACTACAACTATTAAAATTAAAATACAACACACAGGTCTAGAGCAAAAAAAAAAACGGTCAGCGGAGTTGTTTATTATTCTATTAAACGCAATTTATGGAGATGTCATACATACTTACTTCAGGATTTACGGTTTGACATCTATAGTATACTAACGCAAATAATAACATAACCTATTAACGTATTAACAGTAAACTTATAGTAAAACTGTATCAGATATTTCATTTTTGTCTATCTGTCCATATCGTAGTCGCGCTTTACACTAAACGTACTGAATACATTTAAATTAAACTGAGCACATGTATGATGGTGAAATATCTTGGTGAATTTTATTACCCCAAAATCGACTCTTAGAAGATATAAAAATCAAAACTTGTGTACTAAGATTTCATTATTAATTCATTAACGCTTAGTCCAATTTTATTCATTATTATTATTATTATTACTTGTATAAAGAAGATACTTTAAAGATTTCTCGTAACATGGCTTTGGTTTCTAGGGAAGAAATTACACATATTATAATCCTTACCAAAATTCTTACAGGTTTAAGGAAAGGGATATCAAACTCCAGTAAAGGTTGCAAATACAGCTAGTTGATAATAAACTTTTCGTTATTCTACTTTTCATCTTAAGTATGAAGATGTATCTTTTACTTTTCAACGCGCTACAATTTTTTAATAAAAACTTGACAGATATTTCTTATAAAGATTGCAAGAGAGCATTTCTCATGGTTTCAGTTGAAGCTAGCCTGAAAAATTAACTAAAGCACAGCAGTGACGCTCCGTAATGCATTTGGCTCAGGTGGCCGAGAATCCTGTTTTACTTACCGAGCTCGTTGGGAATTAAACTATGACGCAGAAAAACTGAAAATATTGAAATAATGAATAAAATAGATTATATTATTTGAAACAGAATATTTATATAAATAAAATAAATCACCGAAATGTATGTACGCGCATAATTTCGGAACACACATAGCCAAATTAGATATCTCTTTTATGCTTTTTATCGTAATAACATGGTTTGTACAAAAAAATATATAAATTAAAATCGTTATACTGACGGAAAAAATGGTGGCACTAAGTTCGCCAGTTCAACTACTTTTTAATAATAATCACTCTTTAATATCACCGTTAAACTTTTTTGTAACTTTCTTTAAAGTCGGACTCTAAAATGATATTCTCAAGGTGCGTAAACTTCGAAAGGCCAAATCCGATTTGAATTTCAAATTCTTATTCTTGAGTTCTTAAAATGAGATGCTTCTCATTTTTCTCTACGAGTTCTTACTGCGATCCGTCACAGAGCTATCAAAATGAAAAAAATAATAAAAGCCGCTCGGTCGATTCGATCCTAGATTTACATTTTCGAGATCTTAGCTAGCAAATAGTTACTACTTATTGAGGCTTATTAATTTAAATAAGAATATAGTATAAATATTTCTCGTTTGTAGGCACATTGTGTTTTTAATCATTCAATATAAAGGAAACTCATTTAATTTCAAAAACTATAAGTTAGAACCCAAATCAGAAATAACAAACGAATTATTTATGCATATAAGTTTTTTTTTTTTGATTTTGAGCATTTATCACAAAATATAAAATACAGATACTATAAAATATTATACAATTCAGTAAAACGCACGTTATATTGTATAAATATTTAAGCCCTTAAAATGGAAGTGCTATAAAAAATATGCCTTAGTAGTACACCACAGTTAATGTCAAAGATATAATAAAAGTTAAAAAACGTAATTAGAAAAAACTTCACAAAAATTATGGTATTCTTAACTATTGCATTCAGCATGTAACATCCTACTGATGGGCATAGGCCCCTTTCTCCACGTAGGCGAAAAATTGGCGCTTAATCCACCATCTACTGCGGGTTGATGGCTATGTTCCTAACATTATAGTAATGAATAACGATCGATATAAGGTATTTATGATAACAACCGAGACCAATGGCTTAACATGCTTTCTAGGGCATGGTCTGGAGACTCACAAAGAAAGACATCCAATCCGGAAAGAAATATTTTACAAATATCCATCCCATCGGAATCGAACTCCGAAACCGTCGGTGTTTTAGGCGATTACAGGTACCACTACACTAGAGCGGTTGCTAACTATTGAATGTGCTAAAATCTATTGAATTGGATTCTGTGACAAAAATGTGTAAAAAGAGTACAAATGAAGCTATTCACCTACGAAACGATCTCAATGTATTTATAAATGAAGTGAACGACGATCAATAGAGCTTCGATAAATTTAGACTCCGCTGTCCTCTTCCTCTTATTGGTGCAATTTTACTCCTCTATTGAGCATTATTTATTTTTATCTGACATATCTATATTATTTATATGGTGCAATATAGCGCTTGCTGCTGGTTTGTTACCGTGATATTTATTTCATGTAACTGTATTTATTAGTTGTTAAAATTTCGAGTACAATGCGACACTGCGATAATAAAAATAGTATAAAATTGTTATATGAAAAAAATAAATATAACCATAATGTGAATATCGGTAGCAATTAAAAAAGTAGCTTTGATATTTTGAAAAGTCAAAATATACATATTAGGTCGGGAAAAGTATCTTTGTATCTTATATAGGGATTCAAGGTACCCCTTAATTCCCGGGGGTATCGTAAGAGGCAACTAAGGGCTAACACAGTTCCACTACCACTATCCAGCAGTGGACTGCGATAGGCTAAAGTATATAAATATACCATTTTGTTCGATAGCTTACCGCCATCTCGTAGGTAGTGATAAGATTCCGTTGCTGTAGAAATTTTGAGACGTCTCATTAAAAAATCGCAACAAGTAGTTTTGAGAGTCAACTCTTGATTTTAACATCAAGAGATTTTAGACTGACCACCTAAAAGAATTCTAAATAGATCGAAAGAGATGGAAATCTGAGGGTGCAAGATCGGGGCTTAATTGTAGATGCATTAAGACTTCCCAGTCAAACTCTCTCGATTTTTGTTGAGTAAAAGACGTATGCGGTCGGGCGTCATCGTGATGAAAGACCACACTTTTTTGTTGATCAATTCTGGCCACTTATTCTTAATTCCTTGCTAAAATTTTATCAGCTGTTGTCAGTAGAATCACAACTGTTTTATGATCAATTTCAGATCTACAGCTATATCGTCACTACTCAAATGTTTTTCCATAACTGGACAACCAGAACGAAATGCATCTTTGACATCAAAATTTCCTGACTAATAACACTTCAACCAATTTGTGCTACTCTTACTAACACTGCATTGGTTCCATAAACGTCACAATTTTTTTTCAAGGCTTGGGTCGCATTTTTCCTTTTTTAAACGGTTTTATTTAGCTCACCCCGTTTGTTTTATTTTTTATTTATTATTTATTCTTGGGTCAAATTTAGTAATTCAAATTTCACCCTCTTCCTGTCAACCGATTAATCTGAAATTTTGTATACACTTTGGATTTTGGTGACAATACAATTATGTTTATTCATTATCATTATAAATTCAAGATGGCCGCCGCTACAAAATGGCGGATAATTTATGTTTTATTAATCCCATCATTATGGGTATCAAATGAAAGGGCTCAACAAGCAGAATACAATATACTATAAAAAATTGAAATCCAAGATGGCGGCCGCTACAAAATGGCGGATAACGTAGGTTTTATCAATCCCATCAATATGGGTATCAAATGAAAGGGCTCAACAAGCAGAATACAATATACTATAAAAAATTGAAATACAAGATGGCGGCCGCTACAAAATGGCGGATAACGTAGGTTTTATCGATCCCATCAATATGGGTATCAAATGAAAGTGCTCAACCAGTATAATCAATGTACTATATAAAATTAAAATCCAAGATGGCGGCCTCTACAAAATGGCAGATAACTTAGATTTTATCAATCCCATCAACATGGGTATCAAATGAAAGGTCTCAACAAGTAGAATACAATTTACTATGCAAAATTGAAATCTAAGCTGGCCGCCGCTACCAAATGTCTGATAACAATTTTTTATCAATCCCACCAATATGGGTATCAAATAAAAGGGCTTGACAAGAAGAATACAGTGCACTATACAACCTCAATATTTAAGATGGGCCTTGCAATAATGAAGCACTAAATGAATTAAACAGAATGCGAAATAAAAACTAAAAACTAGAAAATAAAAATAGGTTAAAAAAACTTTTTAAGTTAAACGGTTTTATGTTAAACATACATTGCAATGTTTAAGATAAATGTACTAAAAACCAAAAAATAATAAAATAGATACAGTCGTGGGAATTATAAACATATGCATAGACTAGACTAAAATAAAACCGTGGGGCACGTCAATTGTCTACAAATTATCGACTTAATGTGCGATAGAAGAATCGTTTAATTCGTCGTTAAAATAGGCAGTTGGCCCGCAGACGGTGAGGAAATTACTTACTATTTTCTTGCTCATGGAAATTCCAATAGTTATACACTCCATGTAAATAAAAGAGATGTTTCAACTAGTTTATCGTTGGACATTCACACTGCTGGCTGGCGAGGAATCGTTTCACTGCTCGTAGTTTGTCTTTAATCGACAAAACATATGATAAAAGTACTACTCGCTCACCACTATGAAACCCTAAAACTCGCTTATAATCGAGCTTGCTAGCTTGTTTCCACATTCTAGCCCTACTTATCACACGTCCATCTTTGTCGGTTGAACAACTGCCTAATTATAGTGTAACATTACAAAACAAACATTTTAATCAACGATTGTAGACAATTGACGTGCCCCACGGTTTTATTTTAGTCTAGTCTATGCATATGTTTATAATTCCCACGACTGTATCTATTTTATTATTTTTTGGTTTTTAGTACATTTATCTTAAACATTGCAATGTATGTTTAACATAAAACCGTTTAACTTAAAAAGTTTTTTTAACCTATTTTTATTTTAAAGCACAACTTGAAAATGTCCCGATTTTTTCGTTGGATTCAACCGTTTTGACGCACAAACAAATGAAAAATGGTAAGAAACTGTCTTTTAGTTTTTATTTCAATTATAAAATGTTACCTTTTCATAGTATCAAAACCAGCCAGTTACAAACAACAAAACCAAAAAGATTTTATTCCAACTTTTTACCAGAAAATACGAAAAGACTTTTTTTCCAAACCTATCATATTTATTTTACATTTGAAATCTCTATATTCATTCATTCTCGTGTTCATTTTTAATGATTTAAAAATAATTAAAAATGAATATACATTATTTTTAGATGACTGTATCAACAAATGCCAAACTATCCAAGCATAATATAAACAAAACACATCAGATGCAATAATATTGTACAATACCAGGAGTTATACAAACGTGCCGATTGTCGATACTTTGTTTGTATAACGATTGAACGCAAGTTCGAGTAAGCTTAATGTTTGTTGCACATACACATATATCCTGTCGTTCTTTATCGTTCGTTATTTCAAAAAGAGTGAAGATATGTCGTATTATTTTTATGCATATACAATGATTTACAGGGCAATGTTCTTCCCAAGGGAATCGTATCGAATTTCAGGAGGAATAGTACCTTATGGCCTAACTCGAAGTAGCAACTTAAATTATATTAATTTAGAATAATTAACTGGGTACTTTTTGTGTGAAACCTTGTCAATGTAGATGTAGACAGACAGAAATACAGTTAAAAGTTAAAAATATTCAAATTTGACTTCAGTTTCGATTATTATAACTTAGAATGTCCTAGATTTTTTTTTATATCGTCAGTACAGTATCGGACTTGTTAGTCTTATTACAAGTTTTCTGTAAGCACGTTGACAGGCCACGTGCCTCATATGTCGGGTCGCGTTAGTTTTTGTTACACGTGCCTGGCACATACGTCATGCCCTGCTAGGAAATTTTTTGAATAAATTATTTATTACTCAAGTAGACTTACGGGTGTAAGTATTACTGTAATATTGTTTGCAATTTTCACGTAAATTTCTGTCGTACGACTTAGCGCCAGCAGCTTCGATATAAAATTTAAGAAAAGCTGAATTTGTTTATATGTGTAGGTATGTAAAATAGTTTATCATTTGTTTTACTTTTGAGGCTTTTTAACAAATTTATTTGCTTTTATTCTTAATTAATATAGATAGTTTTTCTCTAAATATTGTTACAAAGAAGAAAAAAAACATTTTTTTCTATTACACGTAACATTTATTACTATTACAATGTGTTAGTTTAATACATTAATATAAAACCATTAAAAATATATAAAGCTCATTTGAAGTGATTTCCTGTGGCTGCAATACAGTCCTTTCAATGTTGAGAACAGTTATTATCAATAGAAGCACAGGAAGCAAGGATTGTTTTAGCAAGCCTCTAAAGCCTTTCTAAAACTGCACATAAATCATAATCCAGTGGGTTAAGATCGGGACTAGATGACGGCTTGTCTTCAGCTCAGATGATGCCCGGAACATTAGTTTCTAACTAAGATTGGGTGGATCGAGCTTTATAACCCGACGCAGAGTCTTGCTGAAAGGACCATTCTTGGTTATTAAACATGGTGCTGCTAAGAGACTTAGCTACCTTCTCAAGAATAGTATCTTGATACACTAGAGCCGATGTTTTGATACCTTTTTCACAAAAATATGGCTCATCCACTCCTTCATAGCTAACACCCCACCAAACCATCACTGAAGTCGATAAAGGCTACTTTGTACTCTGTTGACTAATTGGGAAGCTTCCTAAAAGCTTTGAGCATAAATACAGTGATTTTGTTTGCTAAAATATTGCTCAATTTAAAAAAAAATCTCATCCGTAAACAATTTTTTTTTGTGAACTCCCTTTGTGCACGCATAAGTACTCGTAGTAGTTTTGATTTCACCACCTTATTTTTTTTTTTTAATTATCAGTTAAGAAATGACCAGTCCGTCTCTTATAGGCTGCAAGTCCTAAGTAAGTTTAAAATATGTGACATTGTTCTGGGTGCTATTTCCACCTCGAATTTCTTCGAATGCTTTCCCTTACTGCTTTGATTGCCTTCTTTGTACGAACACTACGTAGACGGCCAGATCTTTTTTGTCACAAACAGAAGAGGTTTCATTGTAACTATCAATAGCCCGGTACGAAAACGTTTATATAGCGTAAATAACGAGCGTATGGAGGAGTTTTGAAAGTTGTATTTGGCTCCATACCTACTTTGTGTAATGCAATCACAGCGATTATGCTCCCTTTATCACCTTACTACATTTTAATATCACAAAATATTTTACAATGAAGCGCGAAAATGAGAAAATACAATAAACAATCATATAGAAATAACAGATTCCAAATTCAAATGAAATATTTTATTTATTTTTAATTGTAACAGTATTGATAGCCAAACTATGTATATTTAAACATAGTTTATATTACACTATATTTATTTACATTATGATTATGAACATTTTGTGATAAAATCACAATAGCATCAATATTTGAATGCATTTTCTCGCATAGAAACTAACGCCATAACGTAAGGTAAACAGGAATGGAATACATTATACTAAAAAATAATAAAACAGAGAGCATTCTTATCTGACGATCTTTGATCTATTGCTTTCGCAACTCTGAATATTTATTCGGAATTTTCGTCTTCCTTATTCGATTTGTTGTCTTTGAAACTAATTACAAATTCTTTGGTCAGATTGTCGACAACGTTTCTCTTTCATATTCCCTTTCAATGTTATTATTTTTAGTATATTGCATTTCATCTTTGTTCGCCTTACGCTATGGCGTTCACCTTCTTCACGAATATATGCATAAAAATAATATTTAATTCTAAAAATTCATATCTGAAATTTAAATCATTATACTCGTACTAGGTTTCTTAATAGTAAAGTTAATATTTTGTGTAGTTGAAACCCAATATATTTTTGAAAAATACATATTTAATGAAAACATGGGTCAGATTTAACCTTTTTTGATATTTAATTAATAATTAGTAGAAGTATATTATATACTACGACATTATATTAAATATAAACGACAAAGTCAGCCGTGCGATCACCAACCCAGCTAGGTGACTATGGGCAAAACACGACTTCAGGGTTTTTGGCGTGAACTTGTGGAGGCCTATGTCCCGCAGTGGACTGAGATAGGCTAAAATGATGATGATGATGATGATGATGATGATGAGAAGTATGTTAATACATTTTTAATATCATATCAAAAATCGACTGTTCCAGCGGGGATCGAACCTGTATCTCCGACTGACCGTGTCGGTGCTTTAGCCAATTAGGGTATGGGACGATGTTTCCGTTAGATCGAAATGTTTGATATGATAATTTTATATTCGGTTTTAAGCGACCTTTGATATGAAATTAAAATTTGTTTAGAATTCCCTAATGTGTGGGTAACACAAAAATAAATCTGTGATGTGTGAATGTCTGCTGATAAAAATTCAGAAACAAAAATTGAAGAACGACGTTATTGATAGTAATTACGACCTCGTTAACTAATAAATTAACTGAATTAAACAGAAACAAATTGTAAATATATAAAAATTTACTTTACCCAGTAAAACTTTAAGGTAGACCTCAATTATCGGAGAAGAGTAGAATTTAATTTTAAAAAGTGCTAAATTTTTATCCATAAAATATTTCTTGATATTATATACTTTGATATTAGAGAAAAAATTTAATAGACAAATAAGGAGTTAGATTTGTCCACGGTTGTATAATAAAAACTGATTTAAAAAATTCTCGTGTCGCGGTGTTTGTAGTTAAACTCCTCCGAAAAGGCTTGACCGATTCTCATGAAATTTTGTGTGCATATTGGATAGGTCTGAGAATCGAACAACATCTATTTTTCATCCCCCTAAATTTTAAAGGTAGTCCACCCCTAATTTTTTTTTTCATTTTCAGACAAATGATTTATTTTTTATTTTATGATGATTGGAGGTTGAAAAATACTTACAACCCTAAATTTTCACCCTTCTACCACCAACCCCTATTTTTACACAGCGTTTTGCGGCAAGACAACGTTTGCCGAGTCAGCTAGTAGAATACAAAAAACAGTAGTCAGATCAATCACAACTAAAACTGATAATAATCTAGACATATAACAATACAGATATTTTTACGTTTGTAAAATATTAAATAAATAAGGTTTGTACTTGTATATGCTCTCGATCGTTTTCTTATAAAAATAAAATTGAAAAGTGTTGTGGAAGCTGTAGAAGGTAATGACGCCGACGTAATTTCCCATCCTATCGAAGTATACGGCGCAAATGTTCCGTAAAGAATATCTAAATAATAACATCACATTATCATTGAATTTTACAACTCAAGGATATTTTTACGAGGACCATAGTTCGTAAATGAACATCGAAAATTTTATAAGCTTGTTCAATAAAAAATTTATTGAAGAGAGAAGTTTACACCACAAGTAATACTTAAAGTCTCGTCGTTAAATAGAATAAAAAGAACTTTTTGTTTTCATATCTTTTTTATTACCTAAAATAATACTAAGCAATGAAAAATGTGTATAAAATGAAAACCAGTTATCCTCAACCCTATGTGTTCTACAGTTTGACAAATTTTAATATGTATTGATCCTTTCCCAAACCAAGAATATATTTTAATATAATTCACGGTAGATTAAAAGTATCGAGCAAAATAAACAGGAAATCGAGAATAATAACTAAAGTTATAACCTATTCCAACCAATACCTCAGAGCTTATCCGACTACTCGCTAGTTTATACAAAAGACTTACCGTACCATAATATCCTGAGAAGTTCGCCGAGCTCAGACTACGTGAGGATGTCTTAAGTATGACGGATGAAGTTGAAATTGGATGAAAACACGTTACATACACGTGTGTGATTAGATAATAAAAGTAACGATTTCATTTCTGTTTTAATTTCGCTTGTTTTGATACTAGTAGTTTAAAATTTTGTTTATAGCTATCGTTATTAGTTTGGTAGCGCTAATTCTATGGTCCTTCTTGGTTAATTTTATAATTTTTATTCAAATTATACGAATTGTTCTAAACATATGACAATAAACAATTTTTAGTTCAGACAGCTGTGCAATTTAGTTGTTACACCATCGAAATAAAAATAGCTTATCATTAAGAGGCCAATGGTTGAATATCTATTTACGCGTCAGTTTGTCTTTCCGTCTGGTATTTGGAATTCGTTTAGAAAAAGTGCCTGAAAATCAGTGCAACACTCGCAAAAAAGAGTAAAAAACATACACAAAACAAAACTATAATCTGAAAATCTCTATATTTTAAAACGTTTGTGTGTTTTAACTGGGAATTAGAACAATAATATCGTAAAATCGTAATTGTTAATATGTATATCACAATTTAAATACACGTTGATGACAGGCAATGGTTAAGACCTTGAGTATATCACATCATTACATAGTATAATACAAAGTCGCTTCCCACTGTCTGTATATGTAGATCTTTAAAACTACGCAACGGATTTTTAAGCGGTTTTCTTTAGTAGGTAAATAGAATGATTCCAAAGGAATGTTTATATGTATAATACATGCATAATATATTAGAGGAACACTGATAGTTTTAGAAGTTTCTAATGTGATATCGTAAATAAACACATGTTATTGCGCATATATTATGTATTATATTTATTTTTATTTTTTTATATTTTTTTGTATATTTGCGAAGCCGGGGCGGGTCACTTGTACTTTATATTCTGCAGTTCACGCACGAACATCATATTAATATTTACAAACTTTTTGAGAAAATAATCTGTTATTTTTTTGTTTGTTTTTGTTTCAGTACAAAAATTATATTGAAAAGTAAATCTCAATGGTAAAGTAAGTGTACGAACTACAACTTAAGTTCTGAGGTTTTAATAGATGGCGTTATTGGTATTTTTAGTCGCGCTTACATTATTATAGCTTTAAGTGAATGTTAGTTCTAAGATTTATTAATAGATGGCGATGTCTGTCTTTTACATCGCGCTTACATTATGCCATATGTAACAGGTCTTATTAAATTTGATGGAATGTAAAATTTGTATACCCTTAAATTATACCGTTGGTGCACAAGGTTTTTTTTTTATTTACAACCCTTGTTGCATCCCTCGTTTTGACCTGTCAACACCGGGTGTTATACAGTAAGTTAGACAGACACACATAAAAAATAGTACACAAAACAATACAACAAAGTATTAACTTAACCGATACTTCCGAATAACTCCCAGTCACAAAACTGTTATTAATTACATCACATATGAGCAAATACAGAGCGTGAATATGAAAAGGCATACGTGTATGTAATATGTTACAGTCATCAAACAAACATCAAACATTCTGTGTCAAATTATCTTTGAAAATTTCGAGCGTATTTATATTACCCAATTTGAAATTTTTAATAAACGTTTTTTTCTGTATGCCTATAAATATATTTGACTAGCCCGTTCCCGACTAGAAAAAAGGTCAGGCTCAACCACATCCTGTATCTGGACCGGATCAGGATATTATGAGACATGCCAGATCCGGCAAGCTCTATCAGGATCAGGTCTGGTCCAGACAAGGATAGCTTGATGTAAAATATAATCAAGTATGGTAAAGGCATACTGGATCAGGATCCGGTCCGGTCCAGAACAGGATAGCCTGAAGGAAATTACGTGAACTGAGCCTGAATCGCGCTATTAATGTTTTTAAGCGCACTTATTATATATACAATTATCAGAACAGTCTAGAAGGGAGTCCATTTCTACACAGTGGAGCAGTCGTAAGTAATAGGAAATAGTTAATTATTAGAAGTTAATAAATAAAATTTAATTTGTAATAATAATAATTAATTAAAAACATTAAAATAAATAAAAATAATTAATATTTAAAGTAAAAACATAAATAAATAATACATTGGAAAAAATAATTATGTAAAGTAACATATTTATAATATCAATTCGCTTTTTTTTTGTTAAAGAATCTTTTCAAGAATATACATTCGTGTTTTTTAAAAGGACCGGACCAAACCGGCTGATCAGAATGAGATGAGATTTCCTGATCGGGTCCAGATTAGGAAATCTCATCTCATCCTGATCAGGTCTAGACAAATCATCTGCGTTACATGCCTTATCTAGTCCTGATCAGGCATGCCTGGTCCGGTCCTTCTAAGGAAGATGAAAAAAATTCTACTCAGGTTGGCGCAGTCTGTTAATGGTCCTATTTTCTGGTCCGCGGGTGGCGGGTTCGAACCCGCAACCGCCGGTCGAAACCCGCAACCGCCAGCGCAACAGGTACAATCCATGGCTGTGAACGTTGCGCCAACGCGGCGTCGTAAATATGTATTGTTTCTATGTATATTTACCACAAAAAATATTTAGCTATAAGAGTCGCCTGTTACCTACAACACGCATTAATTTGCTTACTTTACGAACAGACTACCTTGTGTGTGTAAAAAAATATTTAAAGAAAATATAAATCGCAAATGAGTCTCTAAAGAGTGTTATTAACATAAAAACCTTTATTATAAGACAAAGTATTCGTATGGCATATTACATATCGAGGGGTGAAAGGCAAAAAGGTTTAAGCGACATTTTGGGTGATATTGAGTTATGTATATATTCAGAATCAGCGCATTTTTCTGCGTCGATTGAGCCCAGTAGCGTCTAAATCGGAGCACTTTTTTGGCGCTTGAGACAAAGCTATTTTAGGATTCAATTCTAAGGGCCAGTGTATTGTCCGACATTAATTTATATATTTTTTTTCGATGACGGACTTAAACCTGACATCATTATACCCACCCTTGATATAAGCTATTTTTACTAACCCAAATTTACAGTCCAATGTTGGTTCAAACATTTAGCCTTCCACTGATTATACCGTGTGATGGCGCTTAAAACATTTTGCCTGCCATTACTCACACGGTGTGATGTCGCTTCAAACATTTTGCCTGCATCCAAATTCTATGAGGAATGTCGGTTAAACTATTTAGCCTGCAACTGATTTCCACCCAGAGTGACGCTTCAAACATTTTTTCCTTTCCTTTATATATCTACAGACGTCGTTTAAAACATTTTTAATCTACCAAAGTCTTAAAAGATTGTCGCTTATGATAAACAGTTAATTAAAAGCTGAGATTTAAAACGTTTTTCCCATTTTTAAAAGATACATGATTGTAATTTAAGCCGACTTATTTTAATATGGCGCATTTTATTACTGTCACATAATACACAGTTTATAACTTTATATCGTCGATCGTGAGTTGATAGCTGTGACCGGACTATTACGCGATGGCGATTCAGTCGTCAGACGGTCGCGAGCAAATAGTAAAATAACTTGCATAAACAGGTCGCGAGCGTGAGCGAGTTCGGACGTGCGCAGTCGCAGATAGCTAGTATTTGTGCTCGTACTTACACGCCGATTGAGTTTGTTTTTATTATTTAATAGTTAATCGTAAGTATTTATCCCTTATTATGTCATTGATTATTATAAATGAGAATGTTTGTGTGTAATTGAGTAACTACGTTACTTTTTTTATGGAAAATCTCCTATTGCGATAAACTTCTGCTTAAAAACCTAATTACCTATTATTAACATTACGTTGTTTTAAGTGCTTTGTATTAAGTATTGTGTTTACTTAGTTTATTTATTGGTTTTAGATCATTATGACTTCTGAGAGACAGAAATTTTACAAACACAAAATTAAAAGGTATTTAGCTGATATACATGAAGCATCGGAAAGCATCCACCCTTCTAATAGTCAAAATGGAGATTCGCAGATATTTCTTGATTCAAGAAGCTACAGAACATCATCTGAAGACAAAGAAAATTGTGTAAATAATTTTGACATAGAGGTATGTCATATATCAATTAGGATTTATATATTAAGATTTTATGTTACTTTTAGTTATTAATGTATCAACTAGGTACATTTACCAATAGTGTGTGAGTAGATTGGGTACCTATTGTGTAGTTAAGTATTAAACATTTATGTATTTCTTCCAGAACTAGAGCACCTAACTCTTTACAGTTTTCTTAATTTGTAGATAGATTCACACATGGTTCATTATAATTATAACCCCTGACTGCACAAAGAGCACTGTTTTAAAGTTGGCCTAATGTCTGTCTCTTTATCTGTGTACTAACTGTGCCACACGGTTTTACTCACGCTACATAAGTGTCAATGAAAGCTATGCTCTTTCTTCATACCATGGTCTACCTCTGTGCTATATAAAGCGAAAAAGGGAACATACAAACAAACTTTCGCATTTATTACAAGTAGGGCTAGGGAAATACAGAGACTAGGGATGAACAGATTTAGTAAATACAGTTGTACAAAAGAAATTTACATTACTATTTTGACTTTTTTTAGGTTAATAAAGAAATAGAAGAATTTGAAAAGGAAAAATTTACAGAAAATATGTCACTAAGGCAAGAAAAAAGAAGAGTCAGTAATGATAGTCTTCACCCAACAATTACAGAAGTAATTGGAGAAAAGGATATGGAAAAACTAAAAAAATCGTTAGAAGACGATAATGCAGACAAAGACATGGAGATTTTAAGACAATCTTTAGAAGACGGCAATGTGAAAAAGGACACAGAAATGGAAACAGAAAGAAAAGCTTCAGACAAAGAAAAAAAGAAAAGAAAACAAACTGAGTTAAAGAAGAATTATGTAGATTTTTTAAGCGAAGATGAAGACTTTGTATGGGATTCAACGTCTTGGAAGGATACAGACGGTTCTTCAACTACTTCTAGTGACCCAAATCAGAAAAAAAAGAAAAGAAAGCAGAAAAGATCAAATACAGAAGATGGAAAAGTAGGGAGTGAAGGATTAAAAAAGAAAAGAACTAACAAAAGAAAAGAAAAAAAAGAAGCAAAATCGAAGGGTGAGCAATATGTCAAGAAAGATGGTACACTTGTGAAGGAAAAAGAATTAAAACCGAATCCTTGCATAGGAAAAAACTGTCCATATAAATGTGGAGAAATAGAGACAGAAAAAAGAAGAAATATTTTTGAATATTATTGGAAATTATCACAACAAAGAAAAAAAGAATGGCTAGTAGCTATGTCTTCGAAACAAGCCATAAAACGAAAAAGATCGAAAGATTCTAGCTACAGAAGCAACACTTTCAACTACTTCGTAAATGACGGAGAAGGTCGCCGCCAGGTCTGCCTCAAGTTCCTCCTTAATACTCTTGATATTACGCAGAGATACGTATACTATACTTTGTCAAATCTGTCAGAAGGAATTTCAAAAGACGATGCAAGAGGCAAACATATTCCAGTAAATAAAACGACAAATGAAATCAAGGAATCGGCAAAAAATTTCATAAAAAACCTTCCTGCAGTGGCCTCACATTACTGTCGAAAAGATTCCACAAAGCTATACCTTCCAACCGAACTCAAGAATATAAAAAACGTATATCGCATTTACAAAGAAGACCGCACTAACAAAGGTATGGACGTAGTAAGTGAAAAATTATTTCGTAATATATTCAATACGGAATTTAACATCGGGTTTCACGTACCCAAAAAGGACAAATGTACTATATGCTTACGTTTAGAAGGCCAAAACCCTGAAGAGTGTGTGGAACTGAAATCCCATTTAGAAGAAAAAGATGCATCAAAGAAGCGTTTAGAATTTCATAGAGAAATAGGTAAAGATAATTCTTCCATCCTATGTACATCATTCGATCTACAAAAAGTACTTACTACTCCTCATGGTAACAGTATGTTACTATTTTACGCAAGAAAATTTGCTGTATATAATTTGTGTTTTTATGAGAGCATTACCAGAAAAGGTTTTTGTTTCATCTGGAACGAGTCTGAAGCAAAAAGGGGAGCAAACGAAGTCGCTACTATTTTAAACAAATATATACAAGATGTCGATGAGAGAAAATCGATAAGAAATTTAATCTTGTACTCAGATTCATGCCCCGGTCAAAATAAAAATAAAATTGTGCTTGCGGCAGTTCATAATGCACTGCTTCAAGCCAAAAATCTAGAGTCGATCCAGTTAAACTATCTTCTGCCTGGGCATACTGAAATGACCGTAGACAGCATTCATTCCACCATAGAACAGGCGGTAAGAAATACTATAATCTGGGCGCCCTCCCAATGGGCTACAGTAGCCCAATTGGCTCGAAAAGAACCAGAGGCATACATAGTAGAACAGCTAACTTACGACGATTTTCTTAATTATGAAGCTATATCAGACAAATATTTTAAAGGTAACTTATCGGGCAAGATTAGCAAAATAAGAATAGCTACATTTAAAAAATCTTCTCCAAATATCTTAAAAATAAAATGTAGTATGAAAGATGATGCAATAGAGGAGACAATTACTATACAAGCTAGACCAAAAAGTATAAACCAAAAATATAAATCAGGTTTACCCATCACTAGAGCAAAATATAACGATCTCAAGAAATTATGTGATACTGGAGTCATACCAAAAATATTCCATAAAGAATATTTACAATTAGAAAGCGTCAATATCAAAGACGTCTTAGTGGACACCGACATTGAAGATAGTTCAGATAGTAATGAATAGGTTACTTTAATATTTTATCATTTGCGTTACTGTTATTTCTGTTATACTAGAGATAGTTACTTTTTTGTTTATTATATTTGTAGGTAAGTCATAATAACCAAAGAAAATAACAAAATATAGATATTAGGTAGGTTATAATTAGCAAAGAAAAACAAAAAGTTACGTTACGTTAGTATCTAAATATATTATTAATAAGTTAAAGTGTAATAAGTGAGTTAAGTTTATTTTTATTAGAACTCTGTTCATAGAGGTTGTTTGATAATGATTATTGTTTGATAATTATTCATAGTTCCTATAAGACTGATTTAATTATTGTGATAAAACTCAATAAAAACAGGGTAAATAAGAGAATTTTATTTATTTTTAAAAACCCCAAATAGCACTTAAGGTGTATAAAAATGACACAAATCTCCTAATCAACTTAGGTTTAACTACCAATTTTAAATATTGATGACAAAAATTGAGATATAAAACATTTAATATTCTAGAGTAAGGGTCAGTTGAACTATTTTTCCTTTCAGTGAAAATTATCGCAGGTGTAAGATAACTCAAATAGCTTGCAGTTAATATTTCTATACTATGTCGCATAAAACTTTTTGCTTTACATTAAAAAGTTTCAGATAATGCGCTTAAACTTATTTGGCAGCTACGAAGAAACGATATGATTGTCACTTAAACCGTTTTGCCTTTACCTTTTTAAAACCGCTTTTGTATTAAGCGACCATTATTTTCTTATCTGTAGCTCTAATTAATTTATTGATATCACCAAAAGTTAGAAATTTTTAACTTTCTTTATTTAAAAATTTGTCCCATAGAATAGCTACAATAGTTTTTTTTTAATGATTTTTTTTCTGAAATTTTAAACTTTAAATGGCTCTCCTGTAAAGTTCACAAAATGTCGCTTAAACCGTTCTGCCTTTCACCCCTCGATATGTCTAATGTACACATTTTGTGTGACGAATTGTAAAATTTCACTCATCCTACGTAAATATGTAGTTAGTTTGCGCTGTTCAAATTTGGTTATGTAAATATACCAGTGCTAATATAACTTAGGCACATATTTGAAATTATAATTTAATAAAACAAACTGATAACTTTATATTTTCTCTTCGTCTAGAAAACCGATTCACCCTACAGTACTGCTGAAAGTATAACATACTTTGTAGAAAATTAAATTTCATTTATATTGACATCGAAGCTGAGTTACGAACAACTACGAAACTCAATATAGACAAAGTTGTGAGCAACATTGTTGCTATCTTCGTCTAAAATAAATGGTTAACAAACACAAAACTTTCAATTGTTTATATAATCAACTACAGCTTTAAATGTAAGGAAGTTTATGAGTAACATGCGTGTGATATTATAATAAACAATGAAGGATATAACTATGCATAGCTATAACCGGGAAGTAAACAAAAGAGAGACATAGAGGGTCGTTGCGCGGCGAAGGGTCGACAATGAGTGCTCGTCACTCTCACAAAAATCACGAGTGTGTACATAGTGTGAACATTCGTGTTTACATGTGCATGTCGAGTGCTGCTTCAGACGAATTTTAGCGGCTCTCCTTATCTCCACAAATAGTAGAATTACCTACACCTAACGTACCTATACCTACATCTAACCTAATGCCTTGAATAAAAAAATCAGCAATAAAAAATAATAAGCATTATTTTACTAAATGAAAGACCCACAAAGTATTTTTATTATATCTTGAAAAGAAATTAAAATCCAAGAAGAATAATGTTTGCACACATCAAGCTTTGATAACAACATTCTCCCAAAAAACGATATTGAAATTATCTGAGAATAAATTTAAAGTTTATATCAAACAGAAATAGCTTAAGCTATATATATATATATATATATATATATATATATATATATATATATATATATATGTCTAAATAATTAAATTTGGTGATATATATATACTAGCTGTGACCGCGGCTTCACCCGCGTTGAAATCAGTGTTTCAAAAAGTTTTACCGGCAAACTTCCAGTGAAACTTTCATCAAAATCGGCTTAGTCATTCCGTAAACCTTCCTCTTGAAGCATTCTCTCCATTGGTGAAACCGCTTGAAAATCCGTTCAGTAGATTTTGAGGGAATCGACCACATACGCTTTTGGGGACTTTGTTTTATAATACACTAACTGTTGCTCGCGACTACGTTCGCGTGGTTATGAAGATATGCATTACTATTAAGATGTTTAACGCAAACTATGTACTACACACTGAGTAACTTTTTAAAAGGCACAATTTAGTATAATTTAATCCCACCAAAAACATTTTCATGTAAAATGTTGCCAAGACGAGATCATATGGCGCGCACTGTCAAAAAGTTATCATATCTCATGTAGAGCCAAGCTTCTAACTCTACACGTCCTAACTCTACAAGCCCTAACTTCACAAACTCTACACCTTAGTCAAAATATGTGGCTTGGCCGTTTCGCTACCGTCACGTGGGCGTAAGGTGAAAAATTTATTCACTGTTTATTACTTTTCTGTTATACAATAGTTCTATTAAAGAAAAAATAAAAAGAAGAAGAATAATTGATATACATATAATACAAATAAAAATAAAAAGAGAATATATATATATATATATAAATAAGACAGGAAAGTCGTCATCTACAACATCGGCAGCCGGTAGTAACGAAACGGCCAAGCCACATATTTTGACTAAGGTGTAGAGTTTGTGAAGTTAGGGCTTGTAGAGTTAGGACGTGTAGAGTTAGAAGCTTGGCTCTACATGAGATATGATAACTTTTTGACAGTGCGAGCCATATGATCTCGTCTTGGCAACATTTTACATGAAAATGTTTTTGGTGGGATTTCACTTCTTTTTGTAAGTTGCTTATGACAATATTATAGCTGCATTTTACCTCCGACACATTTTATACCATAAATATCATCCAATCTTCACCATATTCGGTTTAAGCACGCTGTTTTTTATTTTATGTTGAACTGATAGACAAACGGACCTCCGCCAAAACTTAAATACCAAAATTACACAATGTAAATTTTCGACCTAAACTAATAACCGATTTTTATTTTTTATGTATTTTATTATTATTATTTATAACAAGGAGTAACTAGGAGTCCCTATATCAATTTTCAGACCTCTAGCATCAAAATTTGCGGAAGTCTCATACAAACTTCCATCCCCTAGTTTAAGGGGTTGGGGGGTAAAAGTTCCAAGTTTTGGAATTTTTTTCTTGTTTGTGTACTAATACTAGCTTACATACCAAATTTCAGCTTTCTGGGACTTCAGGAAGTACTCTAAGAATTTTGATGATCATCAGTGAGTGACGAAATCGGGGTTTTTTAGATATCAATAAAATCTAAAGTATAAGAGCTATGTAATTGAAACTTTATATGTTCAATTAATTCACTATTGACATTATATTCCGAGAATTTTGTTTATCTAGTATAATCCAAACCCAAGTTATGGGGGTTCAAAAAAACGACGAAGCACTTCGAGAAAAGATAGGTAGTGCTTTTCGTTTTTTTTTTTTTTTTTGGCTCGTCTTGGCGGGGGCACTACCGTGCCCCCAGATAGTTATTTTTATAAAACCTCTCTATACACCACAATTTTAGCTTTATTTTCAGGCTGCAGTATAAATAACCTATCAGGCGAACTTATAGCTGCTGTTTATGTTTCGTATTTATCATCCCCGATTAAACCCTCTTAGCGGTGGAATATCGCAAAATCCGTTCTGAGCGGACGCCTACTTACTATAGTCTACCTACCTACCAAATTTCATCTTTGTCCATCCTGGATGGATTAAAAACCACTGGATGGTCCCAGCGGTTTTTGAGTTCTCGTGATGAGTGAGTCAGTGACCTTTCTCTTTTATATATATAGATTACGATACGTTATTTAGACACCTCCTCACTATCTATAGAGCATACGTTTTAAATTTCAAGTCTCTTACTCAAAAACATAGGAGTTTCATATAAACTTCCAAACCCCGTTTTATCCCCTTAAGGGTCAAGTTTCGTAAAAACCGGTCTTAACAGATGTTTACACCCTATAAGGAACCTACCTGCCAAACTTCAAGATGGGGCTATTATAGTTTCGGAGATTTCGTGATGAGTGAGTCAACCTACCATCCCCCGTTTTAACCCCAAAAGGGAGTTGATTTCTAAATATACATTATTTGGACACTTCCTCACTATCTATAGAGCACACATTTCAAATTCCAAGTGTCTTATTTCAAAAACATAGGACTTTTATATAAAATTCCAACCCCCGTTTTACCCCTTTAGGGATCGAGTTTCGTAAAATCCGTTCTTAACGGATGTTTACATCTTATAAGGAGCCTACCTGCCAAATTTCAAGTTTGTGGCTATTATGGTTTCGGAGATTTCATGATGAGTGAGTCAACCTACCATCCCCCGTTTTAACCCCAAAAGGGATTTAATTTCTAAATATACGTTATTTAGACACCTTCTCACCATCTATAGAGCATATATTTTATATTTCAAGTCTCTTACTTCAAAAACATAGGACTTTCATACAAACTTCCGAACCCCGCTTTATCCCCTTACGGGTCGATTTTCGTAAAATCAGTTCTTAGCGGATGTCTAAGCCCTATGAGGAACCTACCTGCCAAATTTCAAGTTTGTAGCTGTTATAGTTTCGGAGGTTTCGTGATGAGTGAGTCAACCTACCATCCCCCGTTTTAACTCCAAAAGAGAGTTGATTTCTAAAGATACATTATTTGGTCACCTTTCTACAATATATAGTGCATACATTTTAAATTTCAAGTCTCTTACTTCAAAAACATAGGACTTTCATACAAACTTCCAACCCCTGTTTTATCCCTTTAAGGGTCGAGTTTCATAAAATCAGTTCTTAACGGATGTCTACGCTCTATAAGAAACCTACCTGCCAAATTTCAAGTTTCTAGTTTCGGAGATTTCGTGATGAGTGAGTCAACCTACCATTGCCTGTTTTAACCCAAAAAGGGAGTTGATTTCTAAATATACATTATTTGAACACCTTCTCATCATTTATAGAGCATACATTTTAAATATCAAGCATCTTACTTCAAAAACATAGAACTTTCATACAAACTTCCAACTCCCGTTTTACCCCTTTAGGGTCGAGTTTCGTAAAATCCGTTCTAAGCGAATGTCTACGCTCTATAAGAAACCTACCTGCCAAATTTCAAGTTTCTAGGTGTTATAGTTTCGGAGATTTCGTGATGAGTGGGTCAACCTACCATTCCCCATTTTAACCCAAAAAGGGAGTTGATTTCTAAAGATACATTATTTGAACACCTTCTCATCATTTATAGAGCATACATTTTAAATATCAAGCATCTTACTTCAAAAACATAGAACTTTCATACAAAATTCCAACCCCCGTTTTACCCCCTTAGGGGTCGAGTTTCGTAAAATCCGTTCTTAGCGGATGTCTACGCTCTATAAGGAACCTATCTGCCAAATTTCAAGATTCTAGGTGTTATAGTTTCGGAGATTTAGTGATGAATGACCTTTCGCTTTTATATATATTATAGATATTATAGATATATATATCACCAAATTTGTACTACTCTGCAGAATCTGAATTTCGAACTGGATGGCGGTAGTTCACTTTTAAAAATTATTAAAAATTTAATTTATAAAATGACGATTCGAATGTGCTTTTTTTGCTTTTGCCTGGGTCACAGTTCAATTATGCGGCAGTTTTACGACGTTAAAAATTTGCTGCTGCATTAGGCACTATTCCAAATTTTAACTGGTTCGTTTATTTGTTTTGTAACAGGAAAATCACAACACAATCCGTAACTCTGCTACTTCGATTCAGTTCGACTATTTTATCTGCAGAAATTTTTATGGAACGTTAAAATAAAGTGTGTGTATACTTATGTACGCACGTAAGAAGTTATACTTCATTGGCTAGCTAACTTCACGTTGCTAACTTCTTCTTAGTTGACTAGTTAACATTAGGGTGTCGGTTTTGTGATGGTGTTATCCCCTCATCATTTCATCCTAAGGCATCAAAAGTAGTATAACTGAAAAAAAGTGCGAAAAAAGCGATTACGAGCTAAAGAGCGATTTTAAACATCGAATAAAAGGTTAATTGAAAGAGAGGATTTTGGATTCGTCACGCTTAGATCTGAAATAATAATTTACTTTTAAATATATTTCAAAGTAATCCTTCTATAAACAGCTCGTCTCATTTTGCTTACTTTTTTTTTGTTTCTAATGTAATATTATCGAGATTGTTACAATATTTAAAAAATTGTAACGAAAAATATGCTTGAGATTCTCCCCACCGTGCCTCGATTGGATTAAGCTCCGATACTTCTCCAACAAGGAGAAAGATGTCTTTGCCCAGCAGTGAAATGTAACAATCGGCTGAATCGTAAACACAATCTTTAAAACTTTTCAATTCTCAAACTTTCTAGTAACAAAAAATAAACAAAACACACATAGAAAGTAAACACACATAACATTTTTAATAATATTCCTTATGATATAAAAACTTTTATATACCTATATTTTAAACGACTGCACAAAATTTGGTACATTTTTTGTATGAGCTGTTATTTCGAAATAATATTTTGCACGAAAGAAATTTTTTAAAAATTGATGATGTTTCGGAGTTCGGCGGGTCATCTACTAACTTCCATAATAAGTGTTTCTGTCAAATAATATTCTATTACTTAAATGTATTAATTATTACATTTATGTTGCCTTTCTTTGTTAGAGTGTTATTGGAACTTAGTAGCGTATTTAGTTTTCTTTCGTTAACACTATCATCTATAATCTACAATATATAATATATATAAAAGCGAAAGGTCACTCACTCATCACGAAATCTCCGAAACTATAACACCTACAAACTTGTTTGGCAGGTAGGCTCCTTATAAGACGTAGACATCCGCTAAGAACGGATTTTACGAAACTCGACCCCTAAGGGGGTAAAACGGGGGTTGGAAGTTTGTATGAAAGTCCTATGTTTTAGAAGTAAGAGACTTGAAATTTAAAATGTATGCTCTATAGACGATGAAAAGGTGTTCAAATAATGTATATTTAAAAATCAACTCCTTTTTGGGGTTGAAAAGGGGGATGGTAGGTTGACTCACGATCATCACGAAATCTCCGAAACTATAACACTTAAAAACTTAAAATTTGGCAGATAGGCTCCTTATAGGTCGTAGACATCTGTTAATAACGGGTTTTACGAAATGCGACCCCTAAGGGGATAAAATGGGGGTTGGAAGTTTGTATGAAAATCCTATGTTTTTGAAGGAAGAGACTTGAAATTTAAAATGTATACTCTATAGATAGTAAGAAGGTGTTCAAATAATGTATCTTTAGAAATCAACTTCCTTTTGGGGTTAAAACGGGGTATGGTAGGTTGACTCACTCATCACGAAATCTCCGAAACTATAACAGCTAAAAAACTTGAAATTCGGCAGATAGGTTCCTTATAGGGCGTAAACGTCCATTGAGAACAAATTTTACGAAACTCGACCCCTAAGGGGATAAAACGGGGGTTGGAAGTTCGGATAAAAGTCCTATGTTTTTGAAGTAAGAGACTTGAAATTTAAAATGTATACTTTATAGATGATGAGAAGGTGTTCAAATAATGTATCTTTAGAAATCAACTCCCTTTTGGGGTTAAAACGGTGGATGGTAGGTTGACTCACTCATCACGAAATCTCCGAAACTATAACAGCTACAAACTTGAAATTTGCCAGATAGGGCGCCTTATAGGGCGTGAAAATCCGCTGAGAACGGATTTTACGAAACTCCACCCTTAAGGGGATAAAACGGAGGTTGGAAGTTTGTATGAAAGTCCAATGTTATTAAGGTAAGAGACTTGAAATTTAAAATTTATGCTCTTATATATATATATATATATATATATATATATATATATATATATGCTTTATAGATGGTGAGGAAGTATCCAAATAATACATCGTAATCTATATATATAAAAGAGAAAGGTCACTGACTCACTCATCACGAGAACTCAAAAACCGCTGGATGATCCATCCACCCAAGATGGACAAAGATGAAATTTGGCAAGGAGGTAGATTATAGTTAGTAGACGTCCGCTAAGAACGAATTTTGCGATATTCCACCGCTAAGGGGGTTTAATTGGCGTTGATAGTTTGTATGAAACATATACAACAGCTATAAATTCGCCTGATAGGTTATTTATACTGCAGCCTGAAAATAAAACTAAAAAAAGTTACTCAGAGTGATAAGCATTTTAAGTGACTGAAATAAAAAAAATTGCGTTAAGCATCTTAATAGTAATGCATATCTTCATAACCACGCGGACGTAGTCGCGGACAACAGTTAGTACATTTATAAAACAAAGTCCCCAAAAGCGTATGTGATCGATTCCCTCAAAATCTACTGAACGGATTTTCATGCGGTTTCATCAATGGAGAGAGGGCTTCTAGAGGAAGGTTTACGGAATGGCTAAGCTGATTTTGATGAGAGTTACACTGGAAGTTTGCCGGTAAAACTTTTTGAAACACTGATTTCAACGCGGGCGAAGCCGCGGGCACAGCTAGTATATGTATATATATAAATACTCTTAACTCTGCAGTTTTCAAAAAAAATTTAGACAATTATATTACCAAGTCATTATAAAAAGACCTCCAAAGTCAACGTACCTACAAGTGTCCTTATTTATACTTTTGAAAGAATAAAACAAACAAAAAAATAATTCGCTAAAATATCGCCGTTATAAATATAAAATTATCCTTGAGAAATGTCTATCACATAAGTATAAAGTCAAATTGTCTTAATTAATATATTATTGTATATTAATAAATAATAGTTTAAAAAAATTATAAAAACACGGTTTTATAAAGAAACCAAACTAAAAAGGAATAATCTTATCGAATTATTTAATTTTTGTCATCGGTCCTCAATAGGTCTACTATACAAGTTTAAATAAAATCTGAACGTTTGAAGTTGTTTAAAATGAATATCCAAAGGAGACGGTTACAAACATACAAACATACAGGTGAAGCTAATAAAAAGCGTGTAAAAATTAACATAATTATATATCACAGTTATTAACATTAATTAATACTCGTATGAATGTTATTGAAAGCACGTTGGCTATTTTTGTCCTGATAAAACATTACCTCTTTGTCGGAAAAATATTCGTTAATATTTTGTGAGGAATTTCATTACTGTGACTGCCGTACGCTTTCAAGCACATAGGCATTTTATTGCTTTTATTATCTTTACAACGTTCGAAGTTCTGCGAAACATAGTATAGCTTCACTGGAACTTTAATTTATTTTTCTACCTTACGTTTTATTGTTTGTTTATTAAATTATGATATTTAATAATGTCAAGTATTTATGTCTTTTATTTTTTACAAGAAATTTAAATTATCTTTAATATAAACTGCATAAATGACTCAATATGTAGCCGATCTATACAAGCAAAGTTACATATTATAATCTAAATATCTTGTTTGAAATAATACGATTTTACTGCTAAAGCACTTATTAGGTATCCGTTTTATTTTTTGGTGTTTATGGTAACTTTATGCATCAAAATACAACAAGTCTGACGCAGCATAAACCTTAATTTTGTTTAATTTATGGCTCAACATGTATATATTTTCATTTAATATAAACGTTATGTACTTTTATTCAGTTTTCGATTTCCGCAATGGTTTAAAATTCGTCCCGTGAAATGCTTTGCAAAAATTTGAAGCGGAAATAAAAATCAAAGTTAAAACCGTTCAAGAAAAATTGTGTCACCTTAGAAATCTTAATTCTAAAGGCAGTTTACCGTTTTGGAATTCTTTCACTGTTATATTACGAGTATGTGTACGTTTATAAGAAATGACATACGCAGACACTTTTAGAAGAAAAAAATGCATACGATTCAATGTTGATGTGTTAGTGTTTAACTGTCTCGATGCAAAGAGCTCGAGTTATTCGTGATTTTGCGTCAAGCTCTAAGATTATAAAAGAAAGGGATTGCAATACACATCAATTTAATTTGGTTTTAAATCTATCTTAAATATAAAATTTTTGTGTCAGAATGTTAGTTATAATCCTCATACGAAATGGGTAGACCGACTTTTATGAAATTTTGTGTGCATGTCGGGTAGGTCTGAGAATCGGCCAACATCTATTTTTCATACCCCTAAGTTATAAGGTGGGATTAAGGGGTTAATAACATATATGGCAAAAAACTTTTGCGGGGATGTTTATTGTAGTCAGGAGAAGGTTCTAATGAAAGAAAAATTAGAAAATTCAAGAATACTTAATCACCATATAAAATTATATCTAATCTAACCTTAGAGCTTTGGACATTTTAAACTTTTTTAATGTAACCATGGCGTTCGTTGGTTGTTTGACTTTTGACATTGAATTGACAGTTCGACTTTAAGTGTTTGTAATTTCCAGTGCGGCAAGCATTTACAATGTCGACAAATAAATCTCAAGGGCAGTCGCTAAGTGGTTGTGGCATCAATCTTGAAAATCCATGTTTTTCACATGGCCTGTTACATGTCGCATGTTCCCTTGTCTGAATACCAACAAAACTATTTATATACGCACAAGAAAAAAAAACTAAGAATGTTGTATATCATAAAGCATTAGAATAATTAGCACTATTTAAAAAAAAAATATTTTTCTTAATTATACCAATTCGAATACAATATTCATAGTTACGACAGAACAACGCCTGTTGGGTCAGCTAGTTATTAATAAAATATTTGAGGAAGGAAAAAATCATACATACAAATCACACATCAGCCGACAAATTTATCAATTTATGGTAAAATCAAAAATTACTTTTCAAAACTTTTTTATCATTATTATGTCCTTAATCTTCAGAACTAGGAGAGATTTTATGAGGGTTTTAAGTACCATTTAAATTATTTTTCAAAATTATATGTAGGTATACATAATATAATATTTAATAAACCTTCCTTTGCAAGTCAGGTAAAAAAAACCTGCCAAACACATTGATTAGCAAGTAAACAAATAAGGTGGATAAAATTTAGAAATAGAACGCAAAACATTAAAGGACTAGCTGTGCCCTGCGGTTTCACCCGCGTCAAGTTTAACCAAAAACGTACTTAAATATTTTTAAGCCGTTACTGTAAGTAACTCGGCGACTTACACAGACGTGCGGCGCAACGCGGCGCGTCGGTTCATTTGATTTAACATTATCTCCCAAGTTATGCGTTCAAATTAAACGCTATATAAGACAAAGTTTATCTTCATAAAATTGCCTTGTTAATAACACTAATTTCGAAGTACATAGTATTAAATAAAAAAAGCTACATAAATATAAAATGTTTTAATCGGTAATAATGTTGCCGACGTGAGTTGTCAAAGTTTACATAATGTCAGCTTGAAGTAATTATCACTTAATTTCTTACCACAAATAATTATATAAAACAATACAATTATTTCATGTTAAAAATAAGATGAGACTAGTTTTTATTTGATACTTAGCTTATGATATGATTACAATTGTTCGTGTATTTTAAACTAGACACTTCACTAATTCTACAAGATCGCGGTAGTCTGGAAAGGTAGAGCGTGCAATGAATACTCGTTGCTTTTACAAATTACCGGAACGTGTGAATGTTTTGATGAAGACGACACTACTTGAGACGTATCATTTGAAAATCTCGCACTTTTACGTATACTATGTTCCCATCTGCTATAATAGGTATGGTTTAGGAATTATAATATTCGCCTTTAACAAAATTTAGGCATTCTCTCCATTTGATCCCTATGTTAGAAGAAAGCAAAGTATTGCGAATTTTCAGTGACTTTTACATAAAGATTTTACGATCGTTTGAAGTTTTGACTATTGGCTCTGAAAGGCTCTCAATTTATTTATACACACAGTCATTAACATATATATAAAACATACAGAAAAAAATAAATTATTTTTGTCTGTATGTCCTTTATATAATCTTAAACTATGTATTTGATCATATCTTCAGCAAAATGTTGTGCATGAGCCCACAAAGGTTTTTGAGTTGGCACGACAAAAAAAAAACGTAGCAACGCGCGCATGGTACAGCTAGTTATTATTTTTTTTTATGCATTATTTTTAACTCTAAAGATCAATATAAATATAAATATAAATAATTAATTATTAAATAATATAATTTACAAACAACAGATTAATATAATTTGACTGATTGTTTGATTTTACATATTTTTCTCAAAATAAATATCCCTTTTATTTTAGTTTTTTTTTTTTTGGTTATAAAGTGCTTCTTTATTGTCAGATTTCACAAAGGAATTATTAACAAATATCAAAGGAATAATAAAAGGCGTCTATCGTCCATTGTTTTCAAGGATTCTCTTTAAAGATTACAAGAGAAAACATCAGAAATAATAAAATATAATTTATACAAATCTAGCGATAACCCTTTTTTACCACATTTCTATTAATTTTTTTTTATTTGAATTCAATTGTAAGACTATTTTAATGTTCTGTACTATTTGCCTGAATCTAATATGCGGCTATTATTTCTATAAAACTCATAATTAATAACTTGCTTGTTCAAATATATGAATTAAATAACAAACTGGGAGAAATAGTTTTACCACCAACTAATTTTATTTTCCGATTTTAGAAGTAATATGCTTTTACTACGCTTAAAAATAAATTCAAGCACAACATAAAGAGCTAATTAGTAGTGAAGCAGCGGTATTAATTCTAATTTTAATTTAAAAAAGCTTTTAGAAACTAATATTTTAATAGAGATGGCCATTTAAAAAAAACTTATCTATACTACTATGAATAAATTGTTCATATACTTATTGCACTTCAGCCTATCGCAGTCCCCTGCTGGACATAGGCCTCTCCAAGTTCGCGCCAGACATCCCGATCTTCCGCAATCCTCATCCAGCCTACACCGGCAATCTTACGTAGATCGTTGGTCCGACGGGCCGGAGGACGTCCTACACTATGTTTGCCAAGACGCGGTCTCCACTCTAGGACCCGTCTACTCCAACGGCCATCGGTTCGGCGACACAGATGACCAGCCCACTGCCACTTCAACTTGCTAATTCTGTAGGCAATGTCGGTTAATTTCGTTATAATTATTGCAATAAATGTATACTTATTGCACATTTTAAGATTGTACAAAGTATTCTTTCGTCGACCTACGTTATATTTAACTTTTTACAGAGTTTACTGACTTTGATGATTCTAATTTTAATCGAAAGCTAATGCTTCTCATTTCTCATTTAAATTTGATAGAGATTTAATAACTATTTTTTAAGTAATCTTTGATAACACGTTTTTACTTTACTGTTTTTTTTTTATATTACACCTCATAACTTTTTACTTGGTGCACCGATTTTGATGTTTGTTTTATAAATCAAAAGCTAATACTTGTCAAGTGGTCCCATTTAAATATGATCGAGATATAATGAGTACTTACTTACTTACCTTACTTAGTTTATCTTACTTACTTACCTTAGATACAATCCAACGCTATTTTAATTAATATATAAGTATGTATTTATATATACTATTTGGTATTCTACATTCTACCTGATATTAGCGAAATCATCTGTGCTCAATTGGCACTATTAAAAGCCATTTACCTAAAGAAGAAGAAGAAGAAGAAGTAATTATTTAGACCTTGCATACGAAATTACCAGCATATGGAATTTAGACTCACCAATAATTGTTCCTATTGTCGTGTCGCACAATGAATAAGTAGCGAAGAGTATCGACCAACATCTTAAGAAACCCTCGCTTGACTGTTTGATGAAGGGTCAGGTTTAAAAGTAATATTGCTTGAAGCGGCCCGTGTAGTGAAGAGGTTTCTCAACCTGGAGCCTTAACTACCGGTGGCCTTGGTCTCAATCTGCCACCCGAGGAGCACTGTTTTTATATTTTTAAATATTTAGACATTGAAAGTGTATTGATTATTGTATTGTATTGTTGTAATACATGTAATGTGTGGGTAACACAAATGTAATGTGTGGGTAACACAAATGTAATGTGTGGGTAACACAAAAATAAAATCGTACAAACATAAAAATAGCATGGTGTCGTCTCCTTTCAAAGATTTTCATTGTAATATGAAACTTTGAATAGTTACGGGTTTCTGTAAAGAACTCACTATAGATGGCGCCACGGTTGTTTAGACCGAATATAAAATCATCATATCAAAAATTTCGATCTAGCGAGTACATCGTTCCATAGCATAATTGGCTAGAGCACCGACACGGTCAGTCGGAGATGCAGGCTCGATCCCCGCTGGAATGGTCGATTTTTGATATATTATTAAAAAATGTTTAGATTATACAAATATTATCTGCTACACCTAAACAAATAATTTTATTGTATTTCATTTATAAGTAATTGTAATAAGTACCGTTGCTCTTACATGATAACAGGAAGATTTGTGAATCTGGATTTGTAGAGCCGAGGAACATAAATAATTATTTTCCATTAAATCACTATTTACTTAAGCTGATGTTATTTGACTTGCTTCCACAAATAGCAATTGAGTGAGAGCGTTTATCGACAACGTAAACCTAATCACAGAAAATCAAATGTATGTGATGTTAGAAGTTCAAACCATTTCAAGCCTTGAAGTCAAATTGAAGTAACTCTGACTTTCTACGTTTGTGATATTGAAAGCGTTTGTTGATCCAACTTCTGAATTAAATAATGAAGTTTTATTTGATTGCCTTTTGACTTTTATTTTGGTGACTTGTCTATTATATAGGTTAGGTAGGAGCTTATACTACAAGCCATATTTATTTTCCACGATATTTTTAAACAGCAATGTTATAGGTTTTTCTTACTTGTTAAGAGTTTTATATTTTATTATGAAAAAAGCTTAGCATTATAGTTTAGTTGCGTTGGTTGTGGGTTTTGACAAAACAAAAAAAGTGTAAGATTTCTGTAATTTTAATTAGTATTTTCTAACAGCCTCTTATTTCTGTAGGTTGAAGTCTCAGGGATATATCGTTACTGTATATTTCTACACATAACGTGTATGCAACATCAATATTAGTTAAACCATTTTCAACATCTGTACGAATACGCGAGAGACAAAAATTTAAAAAACGATTATTTTTGTACAGTTATGGCTTAAAGACTCATAGACTATCACTGCTGAACGAAACACCAGCTTGTTTTTAACCAACTTTAAAAAAGGGCGAGGTACTTACTTTATGTTACTTCTTACTATTTTTATGTTACTTCATGCTGTGTGGTTACGGCATCAAAGAATATAGCCACCCCCTCTCTTCCCGTGGGCATCGTAAGAGGCGACTAAGGGATAGCATAGTTCCACGACCACCTTGAAACTTCAAAAGCCGACTAGTGGCGGGATAACCATCCAACTGCTGACTTTGAAATACACAGGCCGAAGACGGGCAGCAGCGTCTTCGGTGCGATATAGCCAGCCCTGCGGTCACCAACCCGCCTGCCCAGCGTGGTGACTATGGGCAAAACACATAAGTTCAAGCCATTTTTAGCGTGAACTTGTGGAGGCCTATGTCCAGTAGTGGACTGCGAGAGGCTGCTATGATGATGATGATGTTACTTCAGAACTTTTGACTGGGTGGACCAATTTCGATTATTTTTTTTAAATCAAAAGGTGGTACGTATCATACATAGGTGTATTGAATTGACTATTTTTTTGTATTATACCTCATACTTCAACTCATAACTTTTTAGTGGGTACCGATGTGGGTAGTGTGTACCGATTTCGATGATCCTTTTTTAAATGAAAACTAGTGCTTGCCACATAGTCCTATTTAAATCTGATTCATTGAGATCTGATCAGAACTTTTTGAGTTATCACTTATTATGCGTGTTTACCTGACTATTTTTTTGTGTGCCTATGTTGTATTACTGGTCGATGTGATTGGAGTCGGTTTTTTTCGATTGCAAGCAAACACAATTATGCTTTTTAAGGTTATTTGAAGGCGGAATATAGTTTAAAATGTTTATTTAATTTAACAAACATATTGTTGTCTATAACAGAAATAATTTAATATTATATTTTAATCTCTTACCTCATTTATTTACTGTTTTGTATTTGTATGTAACTGTTTTAGTTTACTACTTAAAATTGGAATCGGAAGATTATACAATGTGTTGCTCTGAAAAAACAAAGATTTAATTATACAATTTTTCTTTATACATTATGATACAAAAATAAATTATAAAAACCCTTAACCTACCTGAAAAAACAAAGAAACGACATTTACCAATTCCTATACAATTTTTTTTTTTTTTTTATGTGACTATTATGGAGTGTCAAAAATCTTTTTATATAACAATACATATTACTACTGCTATAAGAAAGGTACTATACAAATATACAAACTCAAAGGAATATATTCCTTTATATAAACATAAATAAAAAATAGTCGTTGACTTTTCATACTTAATAGCTTTCAATGGTGCAAAATAATAGACAGGCTTTATTTTTGAAAGTATGATTAAAATATAAGTTTAATTAAAATTTAAATTAACACATCAAAAGCACATTATAATTTCAAATATCTTTCGTAACAATTAGATCCAGTTTTGACGATCTCAGGTATTCGGGCTGCTTGCCGAGATATGGCGTATGACGAATACCGAATGAAGGAGCTGGTATCGCTCGTTTTGGATACATAAACTGAAAAGATAATAAGATATATTAAATGCTTAAGTAAATATTACTATTACCTATATTTAAAAAAAGGTCTTGACCTTGTAAGTTAAAAGTAAAATGAAATTTCTTGGTATATATTATTATTGAATATAGAAGAAGTAGGTTTTATGTGTATATTACGAAAGGTATTTTATTACAATTATTTTTTACATCTCTAGAAAATAAAAGAGCAAGCGTATATTTTAATTTAGCTTATACTATTGATTAAATCTTTGTTACCACCATCACGTATGTACTATTATGACTCAGGCTCATTAAAAATAAACATATTAGTTGAGCGCTTGTAACTTATAATTCTGCACTTTTAAAAGTATTTTTTATCTTTCATGTGCAGGCACGAATCTGTGACCTCTTTTAATTTAAAACATTTGTTTTAAATTATGCGTACACTGAGTAAAATAACAAAAATAAGATAATTTTAATAAGACATTTTAGCTGTTATTACATTACAATTAATTGAAAACATACCTAAATGTTTTAAGGAAAACCTTCATAAACCGTAATAACTTTACCTTTTTCTCACAATACCTATTTGGAGGTGGAACTTTAGGTGGCTTCAAAGATCTATAAGGCGCTCCAAACGAGTAAGCTGGTTTACTTTTCTGAACATATTCAAATTTAGGATCATGGGCTCCCGGGCTTGGAATCATCTGACTACTTAATTCTTTTGCGGGATTACCAAAAGAGTAGGCTGGAGAGTTCCTTCAAATATAATACAACAAATAATTAGCAATATTATATAGAATTAACGCATACTAACATCTAACTATATATAGGTAATACGATATACGATGTTTTCAGTAACCTCTTGCCTGGTATCCGAGGCAAATACATGTTTGGCGATGGTGTCCACTGGTCCCACGGTTGATAAGGCGGAGGCGCTGGAGGACGCATGCTGTAAGCTGGCACTCGCTTATACATCGCCTCACTACGTGGTGCATAATTGGCAGGCCCTGGAGAAAGTCCTCTCTCTTGGGAAACTTCGATTCGAGGAGAGACTACACCGTGTTTTACTTTGTAACCACCTGTATTGTTAATTTATTTATTAATAAAAGCCGATTAATGTTCTACTGCTATTTTTATCAGATTTAGTACCTATTTGTACGTGCAGTAGACAAAAAGCCCTTTAGATTAAGCATGACATGATATATCCACTAAGGAAACTCTACTGATAAATGTAATCAGGTACTGATTATAATATCTATACTAATTACTACTAGAGTACACAATATTAAATTTAAACAAAAAATGTACCTTTTGGTCCCATTCCGCTTGTATCCAACATAGGCGCTGAGTTCAAGATCGGTGGTTTTCTTTTGGTGACGGGAGTCAGATGTCCAAAAGTAAAAGCGAGCGCCCGTTTTATATGCGAATATCCTTTACCACCTTCAAAAAATATTACAGTAAAAATTTGGCCTCATAATATTGATATAAATATAAATACAATTGTAATTAATATATAATATATTTGTAGCTCACAAAATATTTCTGGAGTTTCATAGTGATTTGGTCCTGGACATTTTGAAGCACTTGAGACCGTACCACGAGGTTTGGTTGGTTTTGTTGGCACTTGTTTTATTAATTTAGCTCTACACTCCCAACCCCACGGCATAGCTAAGTTCAATCCCTTAAATATTGATTATAAATTATTTCAATTCAATTCTCCGTTATATAGGTTTTTTCGTTATAAATTATAAAAACTTAGATACTGAGACACAAAAATAAATGTTATTTGACAGTTGATTTGTAGGCGGTTTATTTTTGGCCAGTTGTAAAGTTGCGTTGAGTTAATTTCATTCCACATTATCAGTATTTACTTATCATTTTCAGTCTATAAACAGCTTTTGAAAGCGAAACGCTAATATGGAATCTATCTCTTTTTTCCGCTTATACAGATTTTTTTTTTTGAAAATTGTGTTATAACAGTAGAAGTCCAGTAAAAAGATACTATTTCGACATCCATCATGATTATAGACACGTAGATAACTAAATGCATAACGGCAGTGAAAATGCATGCATTTGTTTAACGTGGGATTGTAATAAAAGTACGTCACAATTAAAGAGGTGGAGTGTTAATCTAAGCCATCAGAAAAAAAAAAATAACGTAAACCGAAAGGCAGTGCTCACATATATTCTGTAATAGACACACTACAGACAACTTATTTTAACAACCACCGCGGACATTACTGGGGCAGACGAGTCCTAGAGTGGGGACTGCGTGTTGGCAAACGTAGTATGGTACACCCTCCAGCCTGCTATATCAAATGGAAAACCGGGATTTTTGGAGGCTTTATGTCCAGCAGTAGACTGCGATAGGCTGAAGTGACTTTTCGTTATTATCATTATTTTTACTTAATTATTCTTAAAAGAATTGAAAAACCATGTTATTTGAAAATCAAAGAAGCTTTTAATATGATAAAAATACTACTTGAACGCAGCAAATACCAAAGTTGCAGCAACGTGTTAAAAATACAAAAGCATAAGGTCGAGAATCTATTGACCTAAATCCATCGGACTTTAGAGATGACACTAGTTAGAGCATCGTTGTAATTTTTGTTATGGAAAATACACTTATGGTTATTCGATACACTGACGACGACTTTGAAGTAAAGTTTAAAATTGACTATAGCCTTTAAAACGTAAAATTTTATGATATAAAAATTATTGATAGAAGTATAATAATAATTATGTCGTAAAATGTAAGATAATCTGCTGTGTGGTTACGGCAGAAAGAATATAGCCAACCCCTCTCTTCCCGTGGGTGTCATAGGAGGCGACTATGGGATAACACAGTTCCATTACCACTTTGGAACTTAAAGGGCCGACCTATGCCGGGATAACCATACAACTGCTAGCTTTGAAATAAACAGTTACGCAGTTTTTTGGCATGAACTTGTGGAGGCCTATGTCCAGCAGTGGATTGAGATAGGCTGAAGTGATGATAAAATTGTAATACGAATATGATTCATGTGATAATAACATAGAAACTCTTTAGATTTATAATATATACACGATTTTATTTGTAGAAAACTAGACTTTTAAAATATCAAATATATAATATCACTAATAAATTGATTATGATTTTTAATTCAGATTTACAAAAGAAACAAATCGACCAGTCATAAAATTATTCGGTCTGATCTCACTTCATTATTTATTTTATTTTTCGTTTAATCTACACGAGCACAACATTTTACAAAGGTTCTACGTTTCTTTTAAAATAATAAATTTTCTAAATAGGGCATCACTTTGTTCTTATAAAGAGAAAACAAGATTATAAGGAATTCAGAGCATTAAATACCTTTCGTCTGAGACTTATGAGCACTTCATCTCCAATTTTATGTTGTATTTTGTATTTACATATTTTTTTTTTCGAGATATTTAAATCTTACGCTGTCGGTATCAAATAAATACAACTTAAGCCATTTAATATGTAATCAAATGTTTATCTTCTTCTATGAATACAAGTAAACAAAATGAGCTTCCATTTTATTGTATGAAAAAAAAAACAAAAACATGATAATAACAGCGTATTCACATTAAAAACTACTTGACTGTAGAGTAAAAAAGAAGAAATGAAATTTCTATTCATTTCGTCTTATCATTTTTAAACTTTACAGTTATACTGTATATATATTTCGGAAGGTAAAATTAACCAAAAATATATAATATATATTTGGTGACACATATTATGTTATTATGTTATTATTAATTATTTATTATTTACCATTCCAGATGCTAAAATCAACAAAAAAGGTAGTGCTATGAATTTTTATTCATATAAACTCGTGATCCATGAAGGTGAAGTAAATTATATTTTGAGTTGTTAACGGCCTTTACATCAGTTTGCAGGTGACATGTATGTCGAAATTGAGGCTGAACGATTGAAGCACATCTGCCTGAACCGATCGAAGAAGATTGGTGAATGAAATAAGAAATTTACAATGAGACATTGATCATGATAGAAGACATGTGTTTATTGATGGTAAATAAACTATTGTCGTATTTGAACATGACAGCACCCGATCGTCCTATGCAGAACATCAATCAGATACTGAATTATTGGCCGAAACAGTTGGTTAAAATGTTCCGTAATTGAATGAACAACAAAGAATTGCATACGATGCTTTGATGAAAGCTGTGAACAGTGGATCTGGTGGAATTTCCTTCTTTGATGATTCCAAGGGACTGAAGAAACGTTCCTAGTCCCTATTGGCAATAATTAGATCGAAAAATGAAGTACCCTAGTGTTGGCTTCATCTGGAATAGCTGCAGCATTGTTAGAAGGTGGATTATTTAATGCATTCGTAGTAGTTAGTACATTCTGTCTTGAAATTACCACTAAGCATGTAAAAACACGAAGCACCAGTTTACAACATCGCCAAAAACAGCGCAATGGCGAACATTCTACAGGTTTGGGACCGAAGTACGATGGCCCACAAGATGTCACTGGAGGCACTGGACAAAACGTTAAAAGATCTTCGCGACAGCCAAAACATTTTTGATGGAGCCATGATTCTATTGTCAGGTGGTTTTCGTCAGACTCTTCCAATTATTCCGCGATCAATTGTTGTTTACGAACTAAACGCAAGCATAAAATAATCTAATTTATGGCGACATGTAAGACACTTCAATTAACAATTGACATGCAAGTGTTGTTGTAACAAGATCAAACTGCGATTGTTTTCAAAGCATTTATTAGATATTGGAAATGGTAAGCTCTCAGTTGACACCTTGACCGGATTAATTACACTACCCACGGATTTTTGTCACTTCGGTTACTTAAAAGAGGAACTTATTCGGCGCGTTTTTGTGGACATCGAGCAACAGTTCAAAAACCATAATTGGCTGAATGAACGAGCATAATTGACGGCCAAAAACCAGGATGTCGATAATCTCTATGCAACCATTCAGAATTTTCTTCTAAGTTCGTTTTCTTATAAATCAGTTAACACAGTTACAAACCAAAATGACCTTATCAACTATCCCACAGAATTTTTAAATTCCAAACAACAAAGGAGGGGTTGTCTTGATCCCCCGTATAGCGATGATTCCAACGGATTGGCTATTCGTCTATAATTTCCTGAGCTTCTGGCCTTTGCTTGACCATAAATAAATCGCAATGCCAGTCGTTAAAAGTTTATGGAATCAACTTGGAGGTACCCTGTTTCCGGCATGGGCATACGTCCCATGTTCGCGAATTGAAAAACCATCATCTTTATATATTTACGCTCCGCAGAAAAAGACAAATAATATAATAATTATTCTAATAATAATTTATTGCACACCATTAAAAGATACAAACAAAAGTAGTACAATTAGAGGAAGATGTACAAAGGCTACAAAAAATATAGTGCATCAAAAAGCTTGACATTGATTAAGTGTATAACTGTGTTGCATTTAATGTATGTAAACATTTTATATTATTTTTTTACCATATTTTTCACAAATATAATATGTAGGTGAAACGAAATTCACCAGGTCATAAATAACAAAATCTAAATGAATATTAAAAATTAAACAAAGTTTGATTATCAAAAATACGACGTAATAACACGGGAATGACAAGAACAATAGTAAAATCAAACATAAAATACTCGATAAAATTTCTTCGATCCAGGAAATTAAGCTGCACCGAATATCGTCGTACCGGAACGACGTACGACATAGGAATGACTTCCGGCGGAGGTGGGGCCACGTTTATTATTGCCCTATTTTCTATTTGTAGTGCTAAGAAAAGGCTTTGTTTAACCGGTTCGAACTGGTTTCCGTCCATTAAGATAATGAATTTGATATTTAATGCTTTAACTGTTTATTTGTAAAAAATAAATACTAACTCGTGTTCGTATTTAGTACATTTGTCGATAAGCTACATTTTGTGTATATTATTTCCGTACATATGAATTAAATACATAAATAAGGTCAATATTTGAAAAATAAATATACGTGGCCTAAGTTCAAATGTATAGAAATATTATTTACGCGGAGTTGACATTTAAAATAACTGTAACAAATAGGCTGCTTTTTTAATATTCTAATAGGTAATAAAAGTAATTAAATCACACTTAATTGCGATTTTCGCGGAAATATTAACGTCTTTACTTTAAAACAATAATAATAAAGATACTAAATCCCTACCGGAGCGTATTCCTCCACCCGCTTATTTTTATATATATATAAGTATATGACAATTTACTATATTATTTATATAAGTTTTTATTATAATATATGTATCTATTATATATTAAGCAGGTGAAGTGACATCCAGTAAGATATTAATAAAAAAATTACCGTCTATCTATAAGGATTCTATGAGGATTTTGACTAAAAATAATAAAACATATTTTTATATATCATCTTCACTCATCACCACTTCAGAACTCATGTGTTTTACCCATAGTCACCACGGTGGGCGGGTTGGTGACCGCAGGGTTGGTTTTCTCGCACCGAAGACGCTGCTGCCCGTCTTCGGCCTGTATATTTCCAAACCAGCAGTTGGATGGTTATCCCGCCATTGGTCGGCTTTTTTGAGTTCCAAGGTGGTAGTGAAACTGTGTTATCCCTTAGTCGCCTCTTACGACAGCCACGGGAAAAGAGGGGGTGGCTATAATCTTACTGCCGTAACCACACAGCAGATTACCTTACATTTTACGACACACAACACTACATTTTTATATATGCAAAAACTAAATTTTGCAAACGATTCCTAAGCGTAGAACTTTGAACACAGATTTTCAAAAATCTTCATAGCTTCGCATCATACTGTGATGGACAAACAGGCCATTCAATAAAACTATTTTTTGTCTTTATCGTTCTTGCAAAGCAGCGTTTTTTTTTATATCTCATACGTAAAATAAAGGAGAGCTAAGTATTATATGTATATACATATATAGCCATAAATCTACTGTCACATACCTTAAATTTGGGCCTCGTCTTCGCAGTACTTTACTCATCCCCCGCATAAATAATTCAATATCTAGCAAAAAAGAACGAGGACACAATATCTTTCTCAATTAAATTAGTCTGTCGCCTTCAGATCAATAATTTAAGATGTTTATAAACTTAGATGACAGGCGTCTCTCTTCATTTTTACTAGCAATATTTTTGTTGGATTATTTTGAAAGAGAAAGCTTTTTATTTTTCTGATTGTATTTCTAAAAATAAATTTAACAAATAAAGATTTTATGTTGAAAACTGATAAAGTTTTTTTTTTTTACCAAAAAAAAACTCTTGATATTGAAAACTAATCTATACTAATATTGTAAAGCTGAAGACTTTATTTGTTTGTTTATTGTTTGAACGCGCTAATCTTAGAAACTACTAGTCCGATTTGAAAAATTCTTTCAGCGTTAGATAGCCTATTTATTGAGGAAGGCTATAGGCTATATATCATCACGCTAAGACTAATTGGAGCGGAGCACCAATGAAAAATGTTTCAAAATCAGGTTTTACTAATTCCTTTTGAGAGCTTCCGTTGCGTGCGCTGCTTAAACATTGAAAGTTTCGCAAAAATCATGTGTGACAGAATTGTTCCTATTCTATGCGAACGAGGTCGCGGGCAGAAGCTAGTCTTTATTAAGAGACAGAAAGCAAGATTTTTGCTTATCATATTATAAAGGTATTGGTATAACTTTTTACTTCTTGCTGGATATATAATATTATAATTGTGTTTGCACGCAAACGAAAAAAACCACCTTTAATTATATCGACAACTAAAACAACATAGGTAGACTAAAAATAGTCTACTAAATACGGAACAAAGATTACTCAAAAAGCAGTCATCATATCTCGACCAAATTTAAATGGGGTCACAATAGAAGAAGCATCAGCTTTCGATTAAAACAAGAATCATCAAAATCGGTACACCGAGCAAAAAGTTGTGACATTAAGTTGTGAGGTATAATACAACGTAGGTCGACGAAAAATTAGTCAAGCAAATACGTATTATTAGATTTAGCTCGAAAAGTAATTGTCAAATCTCAATTAAATTTAAGTGGAACCACGTGACTACCTGTCCTCTCAGTCACAAGTTGAGTAACATACATAAAAAAAAAGTTGAATTGAGAACCATCTCCTTTTTTGAAGTCGGTTAAAAAGTAGATAGGGACATAAAAATAGACTCACTAATTCTCTAGTATTTGATAATATATGGAGGTATAAGTCTGTAAAATATGTTAGCTAGCTGTGCCCGCGACTTCGTCCATGTGGAATTTTTCAAAAAAGTTATTGTTCAGTTCGAAGAGTTATAAAATAAATAAATTTGTAAAATAAAAGTAGCCTAAGTTACTCCTTCTTACATCAGTTATCTGCCAGTGAAAGTTCCGTCAAAATCGGTCTAGGCGTTCGTTTCAGCGATTAGCCGGAACAAACACACAGACAGACAGACAGACAAAAATTGTAAAAAATCTTATTTTGGTATATGTACCATGTATACATCTATATGCATTTAGTAAAAGCGGTTATTTTAATATTACAAACAGTCCAATTTTATTTATTTGTATAGATTTCAGTGTTAATTTAACCGACATCGATAATATTATAGCAACAAAATAAAATTTATTAATTAAAATGAAAAAAATGCGTAAATTAATAGCACCCTTTTGAAAAAAAAAACTTTTCAATTTCAATTGACTTTCATAGCTCGAGCAAAGTTTCAGAGGTACGCCTCATTAACTACACGCCTGACCTATTTCAATGTCTAAAAAACGGGACAAAAACTTTAAATAAATCGATTAATTAAATATTTCGTTTATAATTTGACGTTAATTTTTATTGTTACAGATTTGTGTGCAAAATATATTTAACAAGATTATCGCGATCATGATCACGATTCAGCCTGTTAAATCCCACGACTGGGCATTGACCTCTTTGTCCGCGTAGAAGGTTCGGAGCTTAATTCGGCACAGTGTTCCACTACTGCTAAGCGAAAATATTTCCGACTATGAGGAACAATTGTTAACAGATGTCTATGCTAACCACCGGAACCGACAGATTAACATGCTCTCCGAGGCACGACGAAGATGACGATCGATATTTTTTATTAATCAGGGGTTGTTAATTAAGTTTAAAATTGTAATAAGCTAAATCAGAAAACATCTTTATTAACTAAAACAAACACTTCTGTATTTCAAGAAAACTACATCTTTTGTCCGGATATTATACGTTTTCCATTTAAATGATGGTTATTATATGGTTATGGTTATGGTAACAATGTTAAATATTTCAACTTCAGTACTAGTAAAATAAGTACAGTAATCAAAAACATTTTTAAACATTTTTGAATATCATATCAAAAATTGACCGCTCCAGCGGGATTCGAACCCGCGTCTCCGACTGACCGTGTCGGCGCTCTAGGCAATTAAGCTATGGAACGATGTACCCGCCAGAGCGAAATTCTTGATATGATGATTTTTATTTTCGGTTTAAGCGAACCGTGGCGCCGTCTATAGTGAGTTCTTTACAGAGACCCGTAACTATTCAAAGTTTCATATTACAATGAAAATCTTTGACAGGAGACGACACCATGCTATTTTTAATATGTACGATTTTATTTTTGTGTTACCCACACATTAGGAATTCTAAACATTTTTAAGTTAGTGCAGCTGCAAATCTTATATGTTGTAAGAGGGCAATTGTTTTTTTTTTTTTTTTAATTACTTTCATTGTTATCACAGTAAGAAATAACTCCGTATCGATATCGTACTTCCTTTAAATGGACTTAACAACAGCAAACAAAGGTGAAAAATAACAGGAAGGTGATATAAAGAGAACTATAGAAATCCAAGATATTAAAAACGGTTTTTTTTTTTTAATTAACTACGCTATCGTACATTACTTTCTCATTATATCTTTACTTTTAAGTCAAAATTTCTTCTGTATATTTACATAGTAGATATACAAGCATTGTCTTAACGAAAGCATTTCATGCTTATGGTATGGCTTTTACAATTCTTATACTTTATTTATTTAAGTAACAGCAACGCTTTAATTAGTTTCTACGTGAATGTACGCAGTAGTGTTTTTGTGAAAAATTTCATTAAATTTTTAATATCCTGTTATTTAATCAATAAAACTCTTAATATAATTATGAATACCGAGTTGATAAGTTTACATTAGTTTATACTTTTTCAAAACCAAAAACATAATAATTATAATAAGAGTATCATTTAGACACGCGGTCTTACATGTATGAAAAAATTCAACTACCTCTTTTCTATTACACGAACGTGGCTGAGCCGCTGAACTCATTTTAACATAGTTTATTTCAGAGTTAGCGTCCGTTTCCTAACTAGGACATAGGAGTAGGTAGGTATTATGACGTAATTTTTTTTTACAACATTTATTACATCAAACGTTTTTTACAAAAAAAAAAATATTTCAGACACAAAGTGCAAAATAGTATATAACAATACAATTTAATTCAATGACATCAGCTTCAAAAACCCGTAACTTTAGTAAAACCCTTGTTTTACCAACAAATTATTTATTGTTTGAGGACAATTCACCTAAAAGTTGTCTTGGGGGATTAATTAATTAGGAGCTGAGAAGAAACTGCGGGTGGGCATTGTTAAAAAGTCAAACGATTCATTTAATTAAGTGGATCTGCTTGCTAACAGCAAAGCCATTGTCAGTTCACTATGAGATGATTTTTTCAGAGCTACTTAATGAATGTTATCTTTGTTTTGCTTCTAATGATTATTACAAGATTAAAACTTAGGTTTGTTTTATTATTTCTATTGTTACTACTGCGATTATCACAATTTGAATAGCATCGACATATTTTACACATTATTATTGACTCCCTCAATTAGGTGAAGAAAGCACCTGTGCCAGATGGAGTCGCTCTTCCATTAAAAACTAAATTACTAGAAAAACGGTACTTAGCGCGAATTTATATTTAAATACTAACAAACAAATATACACGTGAGTATGTATTTATGTGTAAGTATGCGTATGTGCGTATTTGAATGAAGAGTTTTAAAAATCCACATAAGGTTTCCAAGTCTACCAGAAACTAACTCTACATGTGGTTTACAGGACATTCTATGATTTGCACTAATACCTAGGTATTTAGTGGCAAATACTCTTTCTATTAAAGGGACAAGTACACGAAATATCTTCATGATGATGGTTATGGTGTATTTTGATATATATGATAATTATTTTTTCTTAGTTATTTTAGGGGGGATATCGATACAAAATAAAAATAAAAAGACACAGAAAAAATAAATATGGCGGTTCGAAGATTGCTGGATCAACTAGCGTATATATCGATAAGTATATATACTTTAGATTTATTATATAAGTATGCCTTAAGTGTTGTTAAATTTATGTGAATTATATTTGATATATATTTTATATTATTTTTATCGCCACTACAAATTCGGACCGATTGAAAGGAGCACGAAATTTTTCATTACTTATTTTGTGGCGAAGTCGGGTCTTTCGGTCGAAGGTCTTTTTCTTTGAATGATAATTTGTAGCGACTGGAACCGTCTTTACTTGTGGGGATTCCCCGTTTATGACTAATAATAATCAGCGAGAATGATTTCTATTACATACAGGATGTAAGGGGGCTTATAAACTTTTTTATCTATCTATATTATTTACATATAATAAAATGGTAGGAACTTCAAAAGTGTATTTTGAATATTTTTTAAAAAAAAATACTTGGGGTGTGATCTACAATCGATACCGAAACTAAAAATATAGTTTTTTTAATTTTTGTTTGTTTGTCTGTTTTTCTGTCTGTATGTATGTCCGGGATAAATTCAAAAAATACTGCATGTGTTTACTTCAAATTTGGCATGAATATTATTAAGAAGTTGAGTCAACATATAGCCTACATATTATCACGCTATTACCTACGGGGACCGAGCAGTGAACCTTTATTTCTTCAACGCATTCTGTAACAACGTGTAATCTGACGATGCATATTTGAATGTTGTTGTTATTATGTTATTATGTAATAACCATGCTATAAGCTAGCTTCACACTATAAAAATCACGCAATATAAATAACTCAGGCCGATAAACATAATTAAATGAATATAAGTAGTATCAAGACAATTTTAAAGCAGCACCTATACGATTTCAAAAACATCATCATCTTTCCCTTTTTGGATATAAATAATTTAAATTTGATCATGTTGGCGAGGTTAATAGTTGTTTTTAATATGTAATAAGGAGTAACTTAGGCTACTTTTAATTTACAAATTTATTTATTTTATAACTCTGTTAACTGAACAATAACTTTTTGTTAAATTCCACGCGAAGGAAGTCGCGGGTACAGCTAGAATAATGTAGCCTGTACAATGCAAAATAACGATGACTGATCTTGCCGAAAACTCTCTATAATGTATGTAATGTATACAAAACGGCGGCAAAATTTCCTTCTGCCCCGGGCAGCCGAAAACCATGCTACGCCACTGGTTCTATTGTAAAATATTTGATACCTAAATTTAAAAATTTACCTTCTATATCAACTACACTAAATTGAACCTTTATTTTCATTTTTCCTAATATCTAAAATATTTTACCGACCGCTGCGGTTTTTTCTTGGTAGAAAGAAGAAGAAGGCAGACTCTCGTCGACCCGCTGCCGCACCAGATGAAAGTTTATAATTTTTTAGCCCCAGTTAAAGTGTTAATTCCTCCACATATAGAAAGCCAAGTCAGTAATTTCTCATAGTGAAAGATTACTTTCAATTCAGATGAGCATTTCGATATAATTGCCTGAAATAAATGTGGTTAGCCTTTGCGCTCATTAGCTATTTAGCCTCCCGATTGAATTCCATTAAATGCTATAGCGTTTTGACTTTATTTAGTGCAATAAAATGAATAACTAATCAAGTTATTTTGCTATCGAAAAACACTACCTATAAAAAAATTACAATTAAACTTTAATTAATTTTTAAAATAATCATGTTTCACTCTTCGATACGAGATGGAGAATAATTACAAATAATAAAACTTTACTATAAAGCAATTTAGTTAGAATTGAAATGTAATCATGCTTTATGGACAGATTTAAATTAAAGTCTGTTTAAGACATTACTATATTGATAATTATTATATAAAATTCATTCGTTCGCTACCTACGACTGTCTAGGGGTCAAACATTTGCCTTCTATGCGTCACGTACGACATACTTCTATTAATACTTGTGGTCGCCCAGTGATCGAAATTCGACCACAATTAAAAATTAAAATAACAAAACCAAAAAATTATCAAAATAAAGAATATATTTTTTATACTTTTCCAATTTGACCACAGACTTTAACAATAAAAAAAGTATATAATTATGCACGTGTGTGTGAAATATATGGTACAAGCCGCCAGATTCAGGTTGTTATCATAAATATCTGATCGCGATCGTTACTCATAGTAGGAACATATCCGCTAACCCGCAGTGGAGCAGCTTGGTGGATTAAGCTCCAATCCTTCTCCAACATGGAGAAAGAGGCTTATGCCCAGCAGTGGGATGTTACAGGCTGAATGCTATATATCGGTAAATTATTTCAATGTTAATGTATTTTTTTCCCTTTACACTCGTATAATTTTATTGAAATTATTATAGTTGTATTTCTTAAAGTAGAAAATAGGAATTATGTCAATAAGTTAACAGTGTGTACCGAGGGTCATGGTATCGTATTTCATCACAAGCCATTCTGCTGGTTGGAGTAGCGTAGCGGAAAATAGCTTCCGTCGTTGCTTCTTCTAAGTACCGAGCTAGACTTCGATCAATAAGCATAACACACTCATAACTAAATACAAAAATACCGTTTCCGAGTCTAAATATCCAATACTTACACACAATGTAATTTACTACGTGAAGCGATAGAGATAACTTAAAAGACGTGTAACTATTATTCTATAATTAAAATGTTTTGATTCAGTTTATCATAAATAAAACTTTGTAGAAAAATATTAATTACAAATAAACATTACTGATTTACTTTTATATAATATATACATATATAAATATATATTAAGTTAACGTTTCTTAGTCTATTTATTACTCCTCGTAATAGTATGAAATTCCGTAAAAATATATAACGGTATTGAGAATTTGAGCTAATAGGTTATATATAGTAGGGTATGTATAAATTCTTGTAAAACAAAACAAACAAACGAGAATACCATGTAAATTTGGCAATGACGATATCAATATTTTATATCCTAATCTATATGGTCAGCATGCTCTCGACTCTCGCAATGATTTATCGTAGATACGAGTACAAGCTATTTCTTTTGACTGACACGTCACCTCCTTTTTAGTATTTTGTTTTGTTTGATGTTATACATTACGATGATGGAAGGAAGTTATGATCCTACACGTGTAAAACATGTATGTAAATAGAACTAACATTTTAACTACCTATGTGAACTTTTAACTAAAAAAATAACAAAAATAAATAATTTAGTTTTTATATAACATTTTACATAAGCTTTTTATTGTGGTATTATATAAAATAACTAGCTGACCCCGCAAACGTTGTTTTGCCATATATTTTTATCAGACCTACCCGATATGCACACAAAATTTCATAATATTTTATTAACCCCCTTTACCCCCCCGCCATAACTTAGGGGTATGAGAGACAGATGTTGTTCGATTCTCAGACCTACCCGATATTAATACAAAATTTCATGGGGACATGTAACACCGCCGAGACTTCGACCTGCGACCACACCGCTACAACATGCGGAGAACGCCCTAATCGAGTTCCTGGCGATAATAAAGGCAAACCGCGAGGTAAGCCTTGCCACCTGCAAAAAGATCATGCAGGCCTACCAGTATGATCACCAAAGATTACTGGAGGTGGAACTCGAGGAAGCCGAAGCGGCCATATACAACAGTGAAACCCGACAAACACTCAAGGGCAAGATGTCGGGTAGGTATATGGCAGCGTATAACAGCACTGCAGGCTTCGTGAGCGCAGTCAAGTCGGAGGGGAATGACGAGGAGCCACAAACCTTCGAAATACCTGAAGGGGACCCAGTGGTGGTAGTGGCCAGATGCACGAAGGTAATGCTGGGAGACCGGATGCTACGGATGGCGAAAACCATCTCAGGCGACCGGGACGGCTTACTGACTGTGCCCTGGGAACTACCATCACTGGAGTGGATAAACGGGGTACCGGGATGCGGCAAGACAACTCGCATAGTCGGGGACTTCGATGAGGACACGGAGGTCGTGATTACGACCACAGTCGAGGCGGCCAAAGACTTGAAAGAAAAACTGGCGCACCGCTACGGCAACGAAGCCAAGCAAAAGGTGCGCACTATGGCCTCCGTACTAGTTAATGGTTTCAAAGAGGGCTCAAAAATCAACCGCCTAACGGTGGACGAGGCCCTCATGAACCACTTCGGAGCCATAGTAATGGCCGCCCGACTATCGGGAGCACAGAAGGTGGTCCTCATCGGAGACATAAACCAGCTGCCGTACATCGACAGGGACAACCTGTTCGAAATGCGGTACTGCAGACCAACCCAGATAACAACCATCTCGTGCGAGTTGTCATGCACGCATCGTAATCCCAAAGACGTCGCCCTTGCCATCAGCGAAGTTTATAAGGACGTGTACAGCTCAAGCTCAAAGATCCGATCTTTGCGAGTGGAGAGCCTCACGGGCGCGCGTATTCCTGCAGGAAGAGACCGGACCTTATACCTGGTCTTTACGCAAGAGGAGAAGAGGTTGCTGACTGACCAGGGATACGGATCCGGGGAGAGATCGCGCGTCTTAAACATCCACGAGGCGCAGGGCCAGACCTACGAGGACGTCATAGTCCTCCAGACGAAGACGAGGAGGCTCAGGATCCACGACAGCGTTTCGCACGCTGTAGTCGCGGTGACTAGACACACCAACACCTATGTCTATTACACCGACGACAGGGGCGACGCAATTGGTCGCTTTGTGGCGAGGGCAGTGGAGACCACGGACAAGGAAATACTCGAGCACAGTCTCAAGATGGCGATTCATCATAGAGACGCCGCCGTCACTGAGAGTGTGCTCGATATGTTGAAAACTTTTGGCGTGTGAAGAAATTTGTTTCAGTAAATAAATAGGGTGTACATAAACATATAAAGTTAGTGTTAAATTAAATAGTATTAATTACATATTACAAAACGTGTGCAAAATAATTTTACATGTGTACCAAATTAATTAGGATAAATTATATAATATTGACTACAAAAAAAAAAGAAAAAAAAAAAAACTTACTAACAGTAACCTAGGCTAAGTGTATATTGTAAGTAGGCCAGCAGGCCATAAGTGTATATATAAGGTAACTAGGACATAAGTGTACATATACGGTAACTAGTATATAAGTGTAAATATAAACTTAGATAATAAAACTGACAGTAGGAATACAAAAAATATATAATATATAGTAATTAATATATATAGAAGTAAATTTAGTATAACTTTAAATTTTTGGTCGGTGGACTCACGTAGGATTAGAGATACTAAGTCTAGTTTAATTAGTCCTCTAAGTTGCATGTGTAAGTACCAAGTTATCGAAACTAACAAAGTAATATTGGAATAATAAAAGCACGGGCATTATGAGCCCGTAGATATATATTGTTATATAAAAAAATAAAAAAAAAATACAAAATTTCATGAGAATCGGTCAAGCCGTTTCGGAGAAGTTTAACTACAAACACCGCGACACGAGAATTTTATATATTAGATTAATATTCAACATGTTAATAAATTCGATTCGCCTATGGTTTTTGAGGTGACTAAAAATATTTTTTGTATTGGTTTTTGTAGCGATTACCGCAGTTGTTTTCTATTTGAAAATGCATATACTTACAAGCAAAATAACTATTGATACAACTAAAAAAAATCATATTTTGTGGTTATTATTATGTAGCTTCTGTTTTGAGGTCAAGTATCGTACTTAGCATACATTTAGTTCCATTTACTACGCATATGATTAAAAGGTAATAAGTTTTTATACTTCTAAAGAAATTAGTTTATTTTTAAACGAAAAAAATTACACTTGTTATATATACATTCCCCTCTGAGGCGAGATGTTAAATTGAGGCTTTTAATTTCCCTCGAGCCTTAAAGAGGAAATCAAAATTGTGGACCAGCATTTTTCAGAACTTTGTTTAACTACTTAAAATCATCCTCACAAAAAAATAATACGTATAATACTAATTTTATGAAAGTCTACCAATATTTTTTAAAGTCTAGTAAGATATCTTTGTACATTCAACAGCCATATGCTGTTTACATTACATGAGTGCCATTAAGAATTAACAAGAATTTTATTTTTTATTGGTAAACTTTTTTTAAACATTTTATATATATATATATATATATATATATATAATTAATTCCTTAAATTCCTTAAAATCCCTATTTAATTCCTTAAAGATGTATATTAAAAAACTTACCAAGCTCGTGACATTAATATGAAATATTTTTAACAAAAATTACTTTTCGTTGGTTTAATTTTCATGTTCAAACGATAACTTACCCGGAAACGGTCTCTCACCTGCGCCAAATGCATTTAATCTTTTTGCGGGGCGTCACTTACACACTTTTATATATTATACCCGTGCGAATAATTCGCTCAAAATATAATAATTATCACTTTACAAAATTACAAAAAAGTATTTATACGTCAGTTGATTTGAAATTGAACAAAAAATTTACCAATCGTCAATAATTTTGACGTTGTTTCCGAATTAAAGCTGTCAGATAGCAGCATTGCTGGATTATGTCTCAATGTAATAATTAATTAATTAATTTACAAAACAAAACCAACAGCATTTTTTTTTTGTTGATACCGGTAGAGCAAGCAATTATCTATACAATGATTTGTTGTTACCAGTATAGTAAGAAATTATCTATAAAATGATAAATAATTTATGTGGAGTAATTGTGAGATTTTTTTTCTAAAAAGGGAGGCAAACATCTTAACCTTAGCGTATTAATATATAAGATGATATTTTGAGCTAAGCGGAAACATGAAAACATAGACGAGATCGATTGAATCTACCATTACACAATATATAAATATAATACATTTCAAGTTTAATCTGTAATTAGTAATAGTGGTAGGTTCTTGTAAATAGTTTAGCAAGGGATCGTTGTAGTAGTATATTCAAGCAAAACGGGTAATTTCCACTACACTAGATATAAAAACAACGCATAACAAAGAAAATCGTGTACACAATACTAACGTTACGTATATGTTTGTATAATTATGTACTATTTTTATATGCTTGTTTTTCTTTATCCTTACGTAATTCGTACTCGTTATGTTTTTACGACATTTTCCTTAACCTGTTGTTATAATAAAAGAAAGTAACGAAATATCGTCATACGATGTTTAATTTCGTTTTCATACAATCATAATTTACATGGTAGTAAGAAAAAAAGATGTACATTGAACTGTACTGTAAAAATTGTAGTATAACCTGGTAGAGGTTCTTGACGTCAGTGTTATTACCCAACTAATCCAGAATTAGATAATGTTTTTCGAATATATTTTCGAGAAGATACAAAATCAACTACTACACAAAACAATTGGAACACTACAAAGGTATTTAATATATAAATCTTTTTGCCTAGCCCGTTGGCGCAGTTTGTATTGACCGACTCCCTGCTTTCTGTTCCGAAGGTTGTGGGTTCGATTCCTGCCTGAGTCTGGGTGTAATGTTTGTAATATTTGCTATATATGTTTTCTTTTACCTATTATTGATTACGGCGATGCTTGCTACCCTGACTTAAGCGAGGAGCTCCTGATCAAGCTGCAAAGACTGCAAAATACTTGCATTCGCTTCATTTATGGGCTGCGCAATACGACCATATTTCGTCCTACCGGTCTCAACTGCAATGGCTGCCGATTAAAGAAAGGCGAAAATTGAGAATTCTCTGTACCCTCTATTCTGTAATTTCCAACCCTTTTGCTCCTTCTTATTTAAAATCTAAATTTAATTTTCTCTCTAACACTCATTCTAGGGATCTTCGTTCTTCTCTTAACCTTACTCTATGCATACCTTCTCATAAATCTGGTTTTGTATCTAATTCTTTTACAGTTAATGCCATCAGACTGTGGAATGAGTTACCGGTCAACATCAGGAACTCTCCTTCTCAACTTTCTTTTAAAACCCAGGTTAAAAAGTGGTACCTAAAAAAACTCTGTCAATAGCCCCTCCTTATTTATCTTTTTACTCTCCTCATCTTAGGCTTACACTAAATATAACTTCATGTCATGACATTTCTTCGTGTGTTTACTTTTGTTTGAACGTATTTTTTTTTTCTTTTTTTTATATATTTTGTTTGTAGTATGTATATATGTATATATAAGTATATTTATGTATTTATATGCGTATGTTTATTTTGCTTATATTGTTTTATAGTCCTACCTCAACACTTACTTTTACTATTTTTTACGCCTTAAGGTTGACTGGTAGATAAGGCTGTACGGCCTTAAGTCCGCCTTTTGCGCAACGTGTTATCTTGATGTGTTGTTATGTTGTTTTTTTTTTTTTGGAGTTGTGTAATAAAGTTTAAATAAATAAATAAAAAATAAATAAATATATATTTATAGATAAAACTATTTCTACGTATATTTATCAAAAAAAAAATAGTATATCAGTCGGGTGTTACCTATGACACAAGCATTAAGTTGCTTACCTTAAGAACGGGCGATCGTGTGTATGTTATAGGATTTTTTTTTTCGTCTATTTTTGTAATTACATTATTTACTAGTTTAATAATGGTCACATATTTAATTATGAATATTTAAAATGGACGTAATGTTAAAATGAGTCCTGCGTGTACTGGAGTGCAACGGCAATAAAATAAAAGTGGTTAAAAATTATGTCGCGGTTAAATAAACGGCTCTACTGCGACAAATATATGAGTATAGCTACCCGTTACACAATAATAGTAAATTATTGTAACGTCAACCTTTTTCTGCACTTTGCAACACACAATTTAATAACATACTATTAATATTTTATATTGGCAGCGTTATATTAAAAGTTTCAATAATTTTTAATTTATTATTTAAACATACGTAAGTATTAGTAACGACAAGACTTCCAGAATGATGCGTAACGAATATTATTTAAATTGTTGAATAAACCAATTTTGGTTTTTAATTTATTGAAGCAAGATATATACAATAAAAAAATAAAAAGATTTAATATTGAATGTTAAAAACACATCAAAATAGCAATACAGTTAATTTAAAACAGATAGTAAACAATTTAAATCAGAGTAACATCATTCGAAATTGTTTAAAAGTAAAAAAACAATTTATGACATATATTCAAAGTCCAAATGCATATTAAAATAAGATTTCCCTTACACAATTTCAAACCCCTGTAATCTTATTACTGAGTTCGTAACGTTAAGGTATTAAGATGCAGTATTACCAGAGCTTTCCTCGTGTCTGTGCCTCACCTGGCGGCCGGCGCTCACTCTCAATATTAGCACACAATTTATGACTCTTTAGCTGTCTTCGCTGCAACTTATTTCAATTTTGAAATTTATCGTTTTTGTTTTTTAATAAGCTTTCGAATAAATGTTTTCTTTTAGTCTTTGTGGTCTATTTGGTTTTTTGAAACATTAAATGTAATGATTATTTTTTATAGTAGGTTCCTTAAAATGGTTGTGCAATTATCGCTTGAAAGCGGCTTACTATTAATTCTTTTTTTATTTATAAATGTATTGAAGAAGATAATACACTTCAAAATATCACACTACGACGTAAGTGGCTAAACGATACCATAAATGTCAAGTCACATGTGTTAATAAACCGTTAAAATATTAAACAGCCATATACCAACAACTAAAATATACCTAAGTTATTATTAAATTCAATTTATTTAAGGGTAAAAATTTCAAAAGCAATCACAATTATTATGATATTTTATTTAACTAATTCTCGTAATTTCTTTTCCTAAAACTGAATCGGACCTTACGTAAATCTGACTCGAAAATAAATTGGCTATTTTTGATCAATCAGGATAAATCCACCATTGTTAAAAATTACTTAATTTTGTACGTATGACAAAATTATTAGAGATATGCAAGAGAAAGATTATTATTGTAAACAAAAATAATTTTAAAAATAACTGATGCGAAACCAGGTTCCCCACTAGTGTAACATGAACACCTAAACGTAGAGTGATTTCCTCTAATTCGTATAAGAAATCTTTGCCAAAGCGATTTTCCCCAACCTCTCTGAAGATGGTACGAAAAACTATTCGCTCCGCTTCTCGCAAAATTTATGACCATAGTTAGGCTAACACAGCGCCTCTTACACCTAGTAACATCAATTTTAATGGGACCTCTCTTTGCTACACCATTTACAATTTCACTTTTAATACTCGTAGAATGTTTGCAAACGATTCATAAAAACGATGAATTATATCATCGCAGTCATTTACAGTGACTTTTTTTTATATTTTCTCATTGACTTCGGAAACGCTCTCATTACATTTAAAAAAGTAACTTTAATGAAATTACTTTCAGTTGGCGAAATTGCTTAAAATATGACATAAATGTGTCGTTTAATATGAATTAATTATTATTTATAAACATAAATGATAATTAATATATAAATAATTATATTTATTATATATATATAGTTATAAATATATCAGTCATTATTGTTTCAATTAATTCAATACAAGGTTTATTGAAAGTACTTCAACTTATATTGTCAATTACTGCACAAGTTTAGAGTTGGCTTTAATGCTTATTGGTCCTCACAGTATAATTATATGGGTTAAGTCATGACGGCGTGTACATAGCAATAGTGCCCCGATTCTTATATTGTATTGGCTGAAGCGACAAACGTCGTGTCAAACGCAAGAGCTTTCATCATACGCGCGAAGTTTAAATAGTTGTTAACTTTTTTGTATTTTTAGAATTTTTCTACAAAGTATTAGTAAACTTAAAAAGTGTGTGTGTACTTATGTACGCACGCAAGAAGTTATACTTCATTGGCTAGCTAACTTCACGTTGCTGACTTCTTCTTCGTTGACTAGGTAGCTAGCTAATTTCAGGGTGTCGGTTTTTTGTGACGGTGTGTGCGAGCATCTTAAAAATTTACTCTCATCATTTTTCCCTAACACGTCAAAAAAATTACAACTTCAAAAAATATAAAGGAAAGCAGTAAAGTTGTTCTAAAGTTATGGCATGACCAATGGAGATAGAAATTCATTTATTCAAAACAAATCAAAACTTTTATTTAACTTGGAATGTATGTATGTTTGATATAACTTGAAACGAATGTATGTATGGGATAACAAGGTTCCACTACCACCTTGGAACTTAAGAAGCCGATCGATGGCGGGATAGCCATCTAACGCCAAAGACGGGCAGCAGCGTCTTAGTTGCGACAAAGCCAGCCCTGCGGTCACCATCCCGCCTGCCCAGCGTGGTGACTATGGGCAACACACATGAGTTCACGCATTTTTGGCGCGAACTTGTGGAGGCCTATGTCCAGCATTGGATTGCAATAGGCTGGAATGATGATGATGATGATGTATGTATGTTACTATGTATGTTTGTTACAGTGGAATCGATAGGAGTAGCTCGAAAAATAAAAATACCGTTTAACGTTACCTTTAATCCAACATGACGGACTTCTAAAGACGGCGAACTAAGCTTTTTATACTTTCCAACAATATACAATGTAGGTATCAAAGAATGGAGTTGCTGATGATCTATGTGGATATACAAGTAAATTAAATAACGTAAACTGATTGATTCTAATTTTTAAAACTATCAAATAAAGTAAATAAAAATACTTAATTAAAGCTTGCGACAAGCTATTATATCATATAAACTGTATTATGACGTTATGTGTATGCTGATAGTAAATTTTTTAGGACTTTTTTCTGTATTAACGCTCTTTTTAACGCGTTTTAATAAAAGCTCGTTTTATTTAAAGATTTTTACTCTTTGTTCATATATATAGATTGGATGTTTAATTATATATGGATTATCTGGAAGAAATGGCTAATTAGCCATAAGTCCGCCCATTGTACTTCACTGTCTGTAACTATCTTTATGCTTTGTTTGTAATATATTTAGTATAAAAAAAAATTATAAGTATGTTTTAGTTATAAACGCCTTCAAAGAATAAAATGTATAACATGTGGTAGGACTCTAAATTAAAATATTTTTTTATTATTTTTTATTTTTATTCTAATTTCGGTGATCATCGCAATTAGACTTAAAATCAGCTAAATGATATCCGCTATATAGAGTACTTATTTTAGCTCGATTTTTCTGATGTAGTTCAATGTTGGCAGCGTTTCGTAACTTATTTATATTGTTACAGGAAAAAAAGTACTGTATTAAAAGTAAGAAATGATGAAATTACAGATGCTATATTGAAAATAATTATCAGCGGCGTCACAAAAACTGTTACTTCCCTGATTAATGAATGATTAATAATATCATCTTCATCTTTATTAACGTAATAAAAAGTAAGGAATCATTCGAAATATATTTATATACAAGTGCAAAAGTCCAAATGTGTATGTGTGTGTGAGTTTTATTTTCTTATAAGAGTAATTATTGATAATTATAAACCTACATCTGATTGAAAAGTAAAGTAATGCTTAATGCTGTTTAATGTTTTTTTTATGTTATTAAAACACAATAAATTAGTAAGCAATACGAACGGTTATTATAGACTTTTGCTGAAGAGAGAAACTTAACTACTAAACTCCAGTATTCCTATGTTTAGAAATCGAAGACTTTAACTAATCGCTTATACGGATAATATATAATCTCTGCAACTTTTTTAATACTACCAACTAGTTTTAATGATTTTAATTTTTATGTTTTAACTAAAATAATTTTTTATTTGTTTTTACTTTCGCGTACTCGCCGTAATTCATTTCGATATATTTGTTATCAAACGAAAATCATTCGTTTCATACTTTGTTTTCTGCTTAAGGTTACATTTTATAGAATTGCTGACTTGCTTCAAAGGACCAAATCGTAAATAGTTCGGAATGTAATTTACGTACCCGTATAATCAATGATTTGCAGTTTTAAATACTACTCGAAAATGGAAAAATAAATTGGATCTATCAAAAATGGACTTGGATTTAATCTTTGAATAGTTCCGCTATTATTAAATTTCCACGGTTCGTATTCAGAATAGCCACATATTGTTTTCTCCCATATAGAAACGACGGAACTAATATCCAAGCGCTGTCGGATAATACGCAGTAATAAAATTCTTTGATAAAATACACAAAATTTATACAATCCAAAGCCCCTGAGAAGACCAGTAAAACCAATATAGTTCCTTTACTATCATATGAAGCTGATAAAATGTCATGAATGCAGTTGCTGTTCAGTAAGCCTTTCGAAATCCGAAATAAAACTCAAAGAGGATATAGTCTATTTAAAAAAAAGTAAAAGCAAAATAAAAGCATACACATGACCTATTCTGTAATTACTGACAAAAATATTATCATGTTACTCGCAATGATAACGCAGTATCATTCGCAGTATCTCCTGGTAAAATAATTTTCAAAATCACTCCAATAAACTCTTCAAGGGGTTAATTGTTAAGTTGGAATAGTTGAATTTATGCATTACAAACGACCAAAATTACATATTTTCTCTTTATAATATTGGTATAGATAATAAAATTTTAGGTTATACTATTTTAATAAATAAGGTACAGAAATTATTAATACATAAAATTCTATAACTCAACCAAAACTTATATCATGATTTGATTGATTGACTACAAAATAATATCAACCTTACCAAATACAATCATTTTAAAACTTAATATTAATGTATTTAAATGAAAAATGTGCGTCAAATACCTCATTAGGAATACGAAAACTTTTATTTTATAAAAAAAAAAAAAAATATTTTTGAACACTTCTTTCAAAAGAATAAATCTGGTATTAAAACAAATGCATTGCATTTCAAACAGTCTGCTTCAAAGCTACGAATAGGATAGATCAATAACGCAAGCCAAATCTATTTAGCTCTGGCGTGAATATAGACAAAAATAAATTAATCGGTCTGCATAAAACCAGAAAGAGAGAATTCGTTTTAGATTTTTAGTCGTTTATAAATTGTTCTTTTATCTAGTGCATACATACTCAATTATTTTAGAATAGTAATACGACGTTGTTTTGAAAACAAAAAACGAGTGCTTTAGACCACACGACTGAAGTTAAACTTTTTAGCTCCATCTATATTTATGAGAGAAAAAGAGAATGTGTCCGCTCCACTCTCTCTTGCTCCGTTCGCCTCACCCGATCACACTTTTTGTAACGCTCGTGTCAATACCATTGTGAATACCAACTTACTCCCCAAGTCAAGCGTGCGTAAAGAAGTTTTACTTCAAAAAATGTGTTTGAAAATATAATTAATCATGTACAAAAACTGTACTGTGTGGCTACGGGTACTGTGTGGCTACGGTACTAAAGAATATAGCCACCCCCTCTCTTCCCGTGGGTGTCGTAAGAGGCGACTAAGGGATATCACAGTTCCACTACCACCTTGGAACTTAAAAAGTCGACCGGTGGCGGGATAACCATCCAACTGCTGGCTTTGAAATACACAAGCTGAAGACGGGCAGCAGCGTCTTCGGTGCGACAAAGCCAGCCCTGCGGTCACCAACCTGCCTGCCCAGCGTGGTGACTATGGGCAAAACACATGAGTTCACGCAATTTTTCGCGTAACCTTGTGGAGGCCTATATCCAGCAGTGGACTGTGATAGGCTGTAATGATGATGATGATGTAATGATGTACAAAAACAATTACATAATTTAAAGACAGACAAAAGTTTTATTTAATAATAAATTATTATGAACTGGTGTATGGAATTTATTATTATAACGTTAATGTCTACATAATTAACTGGAAATCAGTTTTCTTCTCAAGCAATTTAAGATCTGGCCACGCTATTCTACAATTGCATCCGTGGCATAATGATAGGTATATATATAAATAAATGCCTTTGCATTGACTTCATATTAATGATTTTTAACCATTTTAGTACACCACTAATCAATTAGCTTATCACTGTCGTTCAAGACTCAAAACTAGGTCGTTGGCACAGTTTGGAAGGTCACTACAATTTTTGCTCCGGGGGTTGTGGGTTCGAGTCCCACCTCGGGTCTGGGTTGCTATAACGTATTTATTTATATAATATAATTATATTATTTATATTTGTGTATTAAAAAATATATATCTCTATCCATCGACTGTTACCTATAACAAAGATTAAGTTGCTTAGGAAGACGACGACCAAGTGTTATACACACTATACTTATATATACTTTATATATATACTTAAAGATATTTATTTAGTTTTTCATGCAGTTTTATAATTTTTTTTCTACTTTTTCCATTAAATAGAATTATAATAGAATACCAAATTTGAATTCCCAATTTTTAAATGATAAGCAGACATTGAATCAACAGATACATGACATACAGATCCATATACCTACAAACAGATAACAGTTCCTGTTTACTATTTCTGGTACAGAACCCTCATAATTTCTTCGTTCTCTATACGTCTTACATATGTAACGTATACATCAGACGAGAGTCATAAACTTATACGTACAATTTCTGGAAACATTTCTACACTCACGATTATAATCCATTAAGCTTACGTAAAAACGTCCCGTACATCAACGACGAATCTTCTATAATTACAGGTGCGCAGTTAAGATGAAAGACAACGCGAGCGATGACAGCGGCATGAATTATAGCTTACGCGGAACACGGAGATGTTGCTCATTACCTTGACAGCTTCTGTTGTGATAAATTCACTGATATTTGTTACTTTCAGGTAAAGGTGTGTCAAGGGTAAGCACAAAACTCGTAAAGACTAATTAGTCTTATTTGAAATTCCTTTGCTTCGTTCTTTATACTTTGTGCATGTTTGTTAACCTTGAGCTATTTAAACATATCATCTAAGAAAATTGTAGTACAAGTTTTTGACAACGTCTATCTATCTGTTTGTTTTAAAACATCAGCATGAAAAAGCAGCGGAAATGATGACACGATCATATCTTTACGCATGACCGACGTTTGTGAAAATGATAAAAAAATAAATAATAATAATAATAAAAACGTTATCTTACAGCTGTTACCGTTAATATTAAATACCTATATATAATTCTACTAAACTAATGTACTCATTAATTTAGTAACAATATACCTTACAGTATTTACCGTGTTTTACTTTTATCTCTTTCCTCTTCCTAAGGTTGCTCCGTCAATAATACGACAACGTATATTTTCTTTTTTGTATCTTCAAGGAAATCTATTTTGGTGTAGAATAAAGAATAGATACATAATAAAATAACAAGTTCATTTTTGATCGTATTGCTTTTTATTACGCCAATGTGCTACACATATTAATTTACCAAAAGTACATAAAATGGTGACAGTAGCTATATTACTGTAGTATTGAGATTCAAAGGTCAATGAGTTATAATATACGTACCATTTTTAAATTAGTTTAAACAGGAGAAAATCATTTATTTGACTGTTACCATCTATTAATCTGGGGTTTTTGAGTATATTTACAATTTAGTATTTCTTCCCAAAAAATTATACGTATAAATATAATAAGATGGTGTTTTTTATTGTAGTATCTTAATAAAAGTTAGATAAAGTTCAAAAATAAACTGTTAAAAAAATAACATGTTTTCACTATTGTCACCATGTCCAAAGATCTCGTAGATAAATTAAACAACGGGTTTCTTTATAACCAACCTTTCTATTATACAACAACAACATGACTAACTTAACGCCAGATTGGCTAACATTTGACGGACTGAGATCCGTCCAGTATAATTGGAACAAAGTTCCTTATAGGAGGTTGCGGAGGGGTACCCTAGCCGGAAAAAAATATCCGTAACGTCAAATAAAAGCGTAAGATTCTTATGTATAGTCATGTACGATGGCTATACAGTATCTAATGTCTAGTGATGACTGTGACGATGTCATTCAATAATTTATTATACATTTTTATAAATTTTTCTTGATTTTTATCGATAAAAAAGCATAATAAAAAATATATACCCGAATAATTATTATCTTTATACCTCCTACCAACTCCTGGGACACCACACGGTTTTTTTTTATATAGAGTACCAGTACTTCACGGAACAATAACATTTATAGTATAAACGGTAGGTATTTAACTGAAAACTAAACCTTCACAAGAAAAAAACAACAAACTTAAAATAACATATTGCATGTTTAACTTAATAGCAGCAATCTATACTCCGCAATAAAGTCAAGCATATGCAGTTTATGTTGTGACAATCTAAAATAAACCTTTACTGAGGCATGGTTGTCTTTGAATTACGTAAAAGGCCGGATCTTATAAATTAATCTTGCTATCGCTTGTCAGCGAGAAAAATGTAGAGATTGTATGCTTAAAATATAAATGAATGGAGAAATAAACAAATGAAAAGAACGAATGCAGTAAATCTCTTCTTATAAATTGTAACAGGCGATATTGTAAGAGGCTTACGTGCAAATAAATTGACGTCACTCAAAATTGAAATACAATTAAGGTTTTAGAAATGTAATTTAAGTTACGCGTCTACTAATTACACCGTAGAGAAATTAGGATCTTCGTCATAATTGGATTATAGTTACAAAGGCTCTAACAGAGAAACGAGCTAGACTTTCTTGTATCAAGCTATGATTTTATAGTTATTTCTTTTTCATTAATTAGTTAATTAATTTGCCAACATACTATAATATAATTTGCAAAAGTAGATTGTATTGCGTATTTATAATACAAAAACAAAGCGTCGAATTGATAATAACTACCTCGTTGGCGTAGTTTGCTGTGACCCGTTTGCAGCTTTCTGTTCCACAGGACTGGGGGTTTGATTTCCATCCCGAGTCGGGGCGTAATACATAATTGTTTATTAAATATGTGTTATTACCTACACCATTAATATACCATTTTCTCTACCGTAAGGTTGCCTGGAAGCGTACCCTCCTTAGCGAAGCTTTTGTACTTATTCCTTTTTTTTATATATTCCTCACGGACTTTTACCTTAATTGTTTACTTACCTTCGGAACAGATAACTATGTGTGTGTGGGTGTATGTGTGTATGTGTAAGTGTATGGTAAAGACAAAAGTATAATAAGTTTTTTACGCAAGTTATTTCTAATTTTGGTAATATTATTTCTTTTTTTTAAGCGACAAAAGAAACGCAATTAAGTTTAACGTTACTAAGTTTATTGCGGCTAAAAATATGAATTAATGTAATCATAAGCTAATTATTAAGTTTTGTTAGATCAAATCAAAATTATGCATGGATGCATACATTCAGCCTGTTACCCTACGCCTGAGCATAGGCCTCTTAAAATTATATATCACTCATAAACTGAATAACCACTACTAAGCAAGTCTGATATGTAAATCAACACAATTTCTTAACTTGATACAAAATTCATTCAAGTAACATTCAAATATCACTTAAGTGCCTATAGCCGCAAACTAAAACAACTAAAAACATGACACTACATTTCATACAATGGGAATTATAGTACGACTTAAATCTATTCGTTTTTCGATGCGGCTACAAATCTTGTTTCAGTTGGACACTATCTAAATCACCTGTCAATTTAGAACGTAGAGGCATATCGAAAAATATAAGTCATAAATATCGTATTAAATAACCATTATACACTTTCTGTTTACTTACTATTAATTCATAAAAATAATATCATGGATGGATTATTAAAATAAATAATGTGGAGGGATTGTTAATTGTTTCACCGCAACGGAGTATTAACCACATTTATTACGTGGTATTATATACAGATAATGATCCTACTGTTAATTCGAAATGAAACTGATCAAAATTGTGATTTATACTTATATGTGTATGTGTGTGTATGTGTGTCAGTAATAAATTGGAATAAAGTTTATGGTGATTAATGTCGTTATTGAGAGTAATTTTATTTTTATTTTTAATTTCTGTCACTTGCAGTTTTTACAATGAAATCGGCTGCAACTTACTTTTTAAAATCTAACGTGATTTATTATTAAAATATTCTTTGAAAAAAAATTTTTTTTGTATATTTCATCATCATCATTACTACATTCAGCCTATTACAGTCCACTGCTGGACATAGGCCTCCACAAGTTTGCGCCAAAAATGGAGAGAAGTCATGTGTTTTGCCCATAGTCACCACGCTGGGCAAGCGGGTTGGTGATCGTAGGGCTGGCTTTGTCCCGCCGAAGACGCCGCTACCCGTCTTCGACCTGTGTATTTCAAAGCCAGCAGTTGGATGGTTATCCCGCCATCGGTCGGCTTTTTAAGTTCCAAGGTGGTAGTGAAACTGTGTTATCCCTTAGTCGCCTCTTACGACACCCACAGGAGGAGAGGAAGTGGCTATATTCTTAATACCGTAACTATTCAGCGTATATTTACAAATAATTTATTTATTATTAATACAATATGCAAGAGCTACTATGTTACTTTATTTCGTACATTGTATTGCATTTATAAGTGTATAGATCTATTGAGCTGTCGATCGATGCAAATGAACTTCATATTCTAAATAATATGGATGTGTTAAGAAGTATTCCTAGTGTTATATGTACCTTCACTGGTGATTAGATCTTTCTTTGATCAGTGACATTAAGCCCTATGATATACATAGCACAGAGGAGATGGGTTACACTCATCTCTTTGCACTTAACGCTCGTATAACTATCATAGAACTTCACGTATTGGGACTTCGTTTAGTATTAATTATGTTAATTCCTCGTCCTCGAGATTGCTACTGTAGATTATTCACGTAACACCATAAGCAAGAAATAAGGGTATTATATAACAATTTCTATATACTAGCTGCCGGACACACTTCGTTCTGTCAAAAGTTAAGTTTTTTTTTTCTAATCTTTTTTTAGAATTAAAACCTTCCGTGGGCCTTAAGGAACATACAAAAAATAAATTAGCGGAATCGGTCGAGCCATTCTCGAGTTATGCGCTTAACAACATTCATTTTTAACCGACTTCAAAAAAAAGGGGGAGGTTACTCAATTCGACCGTATATATTTTTTTTTATGTATGTTTGGAGACAACTTCTTCGTTTATGAACCGATTTTGATAATTCTTTTTTTGTTGGAAAGGAAATATTCATAGTTTGGTACCATGATAAGGAAACCAGGATCTGATGATGGGATCCCAGAGAAATCGAGGGAAACTTTCAAAAATCGTAAGGGTGACTAGTAAATTTAATCATGTTTTCATTAAATACTATAAAGCACTACTATTCGATAAAGGTCTGGAGTCGATCTGATGATGGAGAAGAAAGATAGTCGAGGGTACTCTTCAACAATTTATAGCAGTTACCTGCTTTTTGAACTTAATTCGTTTCTATTGATGAGAACTTTGCACCTGTATGAGTTATAAGTGCCATTAAAGTCTGATGATGGAGACGAAAGATAGTCGAGGGAATTTTTCAACGATTTATAGCAATTACCTGCTGTGTGATCGTCTGTGTCGCAGGACCAGGTTTGATGATAAAGCCCATAAACACTCGAGGGAATTTCTCAACAATTTACAGCAGTTACCTTTTGCTGTTTGACGATCGCTTTGATATAATGGTCCATGTGCCGTGTCGGCGGCGCCTAAACACCGACGCTCGCGGGTTCTATTCCAACTCGGAGTGGATATTTATGTTTATATAAATATTTATTTTTGGTCTAGTTGTTAATCCTTGTGGTTCTCCCAACCTAGCCTCGGAGAACACGCTAGGCTGTCAGTCCCGGTTGTTATTACGTACACCTGATAGCGAACTTTACTCATAGTATGTCGACGCGTTAGCGCAGCGGTCACAGCACCGGCTGTTGCGCTGGCGTTAGTGGGTTCAATCCCCGCGCACGACAGACATTTGTATTAGCCATATAGATGTTTGTCATGATCTGGGTGTTTGTGCTTGTGTATTGTGTATGTTTCTGAACCCTCGACATAAGAGAAAAAGCATCCTTGTTAGGTCTACCCATCACTAAAAATTGTAAAATAAAATAATTTTTAACAAAAAAAAACCGACTTCAAAAAGGAAACTAAAAAGTGAAAAATAAATTTACTTAGTACAAAGTAATTCGTATTTTGATTTAGTTAATCAGAAATGATTAAATAAATATTTTATAATTTTGAAGTTGGTGCCAAGTAAATACTACAACAACCTGGCTACAATAACAAATACAAACAACACACACACAACAAACAAGTATGTCAACAATAGCACTGTCGTACGGAATTAGATCGTTCGATATTCAACTACCCTCACTTATTATATCACTCGAGTTATTCTGACGTGTATAAAACGAACAGTGCAACCGCCGCTAAGGCAGTCTTGGCTCTGGCTTGGCACGATACACTTGTTGTATCCTGCTAGTAGCTTAACCTAGACTCATTCAATAATTAATTTGTGCAATCGAATTAATTATTACCTATTACGATTAATTTGGCTAAGCGGGACGTATAACTCGAGCAGTGAAGGTGAGCGTTGATGCGCATTGCAAAGGGGGCCTCCTTAAACCTACACCTGGGTCGCAAGTCCTAGGCACTGCTCTGAGTTACTCCCTCCGCCACACCATAGACACGTGTTCGGTGGACGTTACAATTTCGTTATAATCATTTCAAGTACTACCTATTGTAAAGAGTGCGAGTATAACCTACGCCCGCGCCTTGCGAATATAGAAAAGGAGCTTCCAATTCAGTCGAAAGACTACATCAGAAGTGGGATAAGATCCACCCCCACTTTCAAAATTTAACTAATTCAGTTAGTTACATTGAACGAAAAAATGTCTCTCTTCGCTTTCGGTATGGAAGCTATTTCAGAAAATAGCTGAAGCTATAGGCCCTCCTACGACCTCCTGACGATACATCTGTTTTTAGCTAGTGTGCAAGTTAGTTGCAATATTTGGTGGTGATTAGTGGGTACATCGATCATCATTTTATTTTCTTTTATTAGTGGGTACATCGGTATTTTAGTTCTTTCCGTTCGTTCTGTTGTATTCTTATCGGTTAGTAAGCTGGTTAAAGGGGCCATGTACGCCCGGGGCACGTTATGTTAGGAAGGGATGAAGGGGCCTAGCACGCCCGACCCACGGTTAGTAAGCTGGTTGAAGGGGCCACGTACGCCCGGGCCATGCTATGTTAGGAAGGGATGAAGGGGCCCAGTACGCCCGACCCGCTAGTGTATTACAGTCTCAGCGTTTTGGTCAGGAATAGCCGAACAGTTATTAATGTTACTCGTTACAGTTGTATAGGTCGGGACGAGTAACGCCGAGTTGGCGGATGCACGACATGGACGCACGAGGTCGTGCGATTGTCAGGGTTGGCCGTGTCAACAATAGCACTGTCGTACGGAATTAGATCGTTCGATATTCAACTACCCTCACTTATTATATCACTCGAGTTATTCTGACGTGTATAAAACGAACAGTGCAACCGCCGCTAAGGCAGTCTTGGCTCTGGCTTGGCACGATACACTTGTTGTATCCTGCTAGTAGCTTAACCTAGACTCATTCAATAATTAATTTGTGCAATCGAATTAATTATTACCTATTACGATTAATTTGGCTAGGCGGGACGTATAACTCGAGCAGTGAAGGTGAGCGTTGATGCGCATTGCAAAGGGGGCCTCCTTAAACCTACACCTGGGTCGCAAGTCCTAGGCACTGCTCTGAGTTACTCCCTCCGCCACACCATAGACACGTGTTCGGTGGACGTTACAATTTCGTTATAATCATTTCAAGTACTACCTACATAGTATTGTAAAGAGTGCGAGTATAACCTACGCCCGCGCCCTGCGAATATAGAAAAGGAACCTTCCAATTAAGTTGAAAGACTACAAGTACAAAAAATATTATAAGATATGTCAAAACAATAACAGAATAATAACAGTATTCAACCTAATAGTCAATGAAACAAATTATGAAAGAAAACTGAATACAACTTATGAGTAGATACTAGAGTAGTTATTGTTTTACTTACTTGCTTACCATTACTTTACAGTGATAAAAAGATATCACATAATATAAGTCTTCAAAGTCTTATGGCCGCTAACACTATGTAAATATATGTAAAACGGTTGTTGGTCATTTTGAGTTCTAGAAATTTAATCATACAGTTTTCAAAAACATTTTTGATTTGATAACAAAAGAATCGTTGTTTATCTCATTCTGTGAAAAAAAAATCACGTAGTATACATAACATAAGCTTGTTTGAATACATTTTTAAACGGTTTTATTTAGCTCACCCCGTTTGTTTTATTTTTTATTATTCTTGGGTCAAATTTAGTAATTCAAATTTCACCCTCTTCCTGTCAACCGATTAATCTGAAATTTTGTATACACTTTGGATTTTGGTGACAATACAATTATGTTTATTCATTATCATTATAAATTCAAGATGGCCGCCGCTACAAAATGGCGGATAATTTATGTTTTATAATCCCATCAATATGGGTATCAAATGAAAGGGCTCAACAAGCAGAATACAATATACTATAAAAAATTGAAATCCAAGATGGCGGCCGCTACAAAATGGCGGATAACGTAGGTTTTATCAATCCCATCAACATGGGTATCAAATGAAAGGGCTCAACAAGCAGAATACAATATACTATAAAAAATTGAAATACAAGATGGCGGCCGCTACAAAATGGCGGATAACGTAGGTTTTATCGATCCCATCAATATGGGTATCAAATGAAAGTGCTCAACCAGTATAATCAATATACTATATAAAATTAAAATCCAAGATGGCGGCCTCTACAAAATGGCGGATAACTTAGGTTTTATCAATCCCATCAACATGGGTATCAAATGAAAGGTCTCAACAAGTAGAATACAATTTACTATGCAAAATTGAAATCTAAGCTGGCCGCCGCTACCAAATGTCTGATAACAATTTTTTATCAATCCCACCAATATGGGTATCAAATAAAAGGGCTTGACAAGAAGAATACAGTGCACTATACAACCTCAATATTTAAGATGGGCCTTGCAATAATGAAGCACTAAATGAATTAAACAGAATGCGAAATAAAAACTAAAAACTAGAAAATAAAAATAGGTAAAAAAACTTTTTAAGTTAAACGGTTTTATGTTAAACATACATTGCAATGTTTAAGATAAATGTACTAAAAACCAAAAAATAATAAAATAGATACAGTCGTGGGAATTATAAACATATGCATAGACTAGACTAAAATAAAACCGTGGGGCACGTCAATTGTCTACAAATTATCGACTTAATGTGCGATAGAAGAATCGTTTAATTCGTCGTTAAAATAGGCAGTTGGCCCGCAGACGGTGAGGAAATTACTTACTATTTTCTTGCTCATGGAAATTCCAATAGTTATACACTCCATGTAAATAAAAGAGATGTTTCAACTAGTTTATCGTTGGACATTCACACTGCTGGCTGGCGAGGAATCGTTTCACTGCTCGTAGTTTGTCTTTAATCGACAAAACATATGGTAAAAGTACTACATGCTCACCACTATGAAACCCTAAAACTCGCTTATAATCGAGCTTGCTAGCTTGTTTCCACATTCTAGCCCTACTTATCACACGTCCATCGTTGTCGGTTGAACAACTGCCTAATTATAGTGTAACATTACAAAACAAACATTTTAATCAACGATTGTAGACAATTGACGTGCCCCACGGTTTTATTTTAGTCTAGTCTATGCATGTGTTTATAATTCCCACGACTGTATCTATTTTATTATTTTTTGGTTTTTAGTACATTTATCTTAAACATTGCAATGTATGTTTAACATAAAACCGTTTAACTTAAAAAGTTTTTTTACCTATTTTTATTTTATCTACACTAATGTTGTAACATTCTACTTATGTTTCCAATACTTGACTTATAATTGCTACTGTTATAGCGCAGACAACAAAACACTCAATTTAAGCAATTTCACGTGATGGTATAATATCCACATCCATATCGTAAAATCTCATTATAACATCGCGCGCATGCGCGCAGCTGCGCTCTCATTGGTTAGATTTTAATGGCGGCAAAATCACTGTGACAATACAGTACGCGTGAATTTAATTTAATAAATTAAAAGTTAAAAATGGATAGCGACGATGATATTTGTACGCCTCCGGATATTCTAGAATTGGCAACAAAATTAACTCACAATCTTTTGCCAGAAAAATCTAGAAAATTATATGAAAAAGAATATAATAACTTATTCCGACTCCGTCTACGAGCTCTACTGCTTGCCCCGCGACCGCTACAGCTGCTGGATTAATAATTAACATTAACTTTCAAAATTGTACCATCCAAAATTTGAACAATTATTATAAATAAACTATTGTCAGCTTTTACTCTTGTTGTTTGATTAATTGCATTAGTGAAGATAAAGTAGTGTATGCAACTGCATATAACACGGGTATTAAAACACTCGTTACTATTATGAAACTCGCTGCGCTCGTTTCATAAACTCACACTCGTGTTTTAATACCCTTCATTATATGACAGTTGCATAAACTACTATAAAAGAAAGCGCAAGCCGTATCAAAATATATTTATTGAATAAAATAAACAAGTCACTCTAAAAGAGCACTAACTAGTGCAAACGCACGTATAAACCATAAACGATTTGAAAATTGCCAGAAAATAAATTGAAAGTGCTTATTTAAAAGAGTGTAACAATTCAAGTACATTATTTGGTTCAAGAATATATTACTGATAAAGATGTGTGTACTTATTTAGTGGCGCTGTATTTCAGGGCAGGGTTTTAATAATTTGTAATTAATGTTTAATGACTGTGTGGTTACAGCATTAAGAATATAGCCACCCCCTCTCTTCCCGTGGGTTTCGTAAGAGGTGACTAAGGGATAACACAGTTCCACTACCGCCTTGGAACTTAAAAAGCCGATCGATGGCGGGATAACAATCTAACTGCTGGGTTTGAAATACACAGGCCGAAGACAGGAAGCACTGTCTTCGGTGTGACAAAGACAGCGCTGCGGTCTCCAACCCGCCTGCCCAGCGTGGTGACTATAAGCAAAACACATGAGTTTACTCCATTTTTGACGCGAACTAGTGGAGGCCTATATCCAACAGTGGACTATATTAGGCTAAAGTGATGATAATGATGATGTTGAGTTTAATGATAAAACATATTTTTAAAAGAGTAACTGCGGAGTTCCCTTACCATTTTTCTCTGTACAATTTACATTAACAAATGGTGGTAGCTTCTTTTTTAACGGTAAATAACGAATGAAAATGAATATAATTATAATTAGTAAATTGACGATTCGAAAGTAGGCAACTACTTGAATAAAGTACATTTGATTTTGATACTGTTTAATAATTATAATTTGTAAAGATAAACAATAAGTCTTATCATTTCATGACATTTTTATGCTCTAATATCCAAATTCCTTATTTAAGCTGTTTGATCACATAAGGGTAACAGTTTGGCAGCCACAGCTTAAATCGACGCAAGCGGTTCAAAAGTTGGCGCATCAGTAGAGATGGATATGCGCCTGGCGCGAGGCCAAGCTGCGATACACTAAATTCAATATTTTTAGTGTATCTCTATCGTGGTGCATTCTTGTTACATGTAATCATTGCTTTATTTGCTTTAATAATTCTAGTATTCTGTATAAAAGCAGGCAACCCTCGTAGTTTCAACTTTGTTGAGTTAGACTTATCGATTTTTATGATTACTCCTCCGCTCTTTTAAGTCGTCGCTAGACAATTTATAAATTATAACTGATCCTGTTTCTGTCTTCTCTAAATTATTAATTAGAGTAGACACTTTGATGGAGAAATAAAATACAAGGTAAAGTGGATTTAAAAAATGTGTAAATAATATATATTTTAACGAAAATAAGTGCTTTCACTTATGTTACAAAAATCAAAGAGGAATGAATTCACAATATTTATAAATACATTTCAATTTTATGAATACCAACATATTTTACAATTTATAGATAAATACAAACACTGAACAAATGTTAATAATTCTATGTGAACAATATACGAACATAAGAACCGTTCTGGTGTAGTGGTGCGTGTAGTCGCCTAAAACACCGACGGTTGCAATAGGGGGGAACATATACAAACCCATAATGGACTTGCCTGGTGGATTAAGCATCAATCCTTCTCCTACATGGAGAAAGAGGCCTATGCCCAGCATTGGGATATTATACAGGTAGAGTTGTGCTTGTGATATATGAACATAAAGAAGATTGTCTCTTCTGGGAAACATTTTGTTAATTGCGTCTTCACCGCACCGGAATGATGTTTTACTGAACGATAATCAATATTGATACAGATATTTCAGTCACAGTCAACTTGATAAAAAGAAGTTAATCATGTATATTTTTTTTCTTTATTCATTCAAAAAAGTTTTAATTGGCAGAGGTTGTCGTTAACCATTATATCTGAAATATTTTCTATTTCAAGGTATATACGTTGGTAAATGTAGCTACATTAAAAATTTTACATTTTATTGCAAAGAATATCGCAATGGTCTGAAAGCAAAATCTTTTGATATTATAATTGCTGGCACGCGTCAGAAAAGCTTTTTTTTAATGTCTTTGTTCTTCGAAGACTTTTCATCTCAGCAGTGAAATTGAAAGGAAACGAAGTCTTTTATTCCACGTTTATTTATGTAGGTAAGTCAACACTTTTAGAACTTTAATGAATGTCTTCCCATAAAAGTGAATATTAAAATATAGAATAGAATTATTTCAAACTACTTCTTTATTAAATATTACTAAAATATTATCGCAATCCTTTTGTATTTTAAAACTAAAATAGTTTTCGTTTTTCATCATACAATAGAGTAAAGGAATTTTTAGGACAAGAATAATAATTATTATTTCGTATTAAAAAGTCTCATTAACAAAATCAAAAAAAATGCTGCTGTTTGTATATCCTTGAAAGTTTTTTTTTTTTTTTTGAAGCAAAAGGGAAAAGTATTTAGAATGTTTAAATGAGAAAAACTTTATTTAACTTTCGAGCGGCAAGTCATAACATACTATAAATAAAATTTGTTAACTCTTAAATTATTAAGATGGCATTAGCACTACCGAAAGTTTTTCTCACTATTATCACTAACATAAAAATAATTTAGTTGTTTCATTCAATCTATAATATAAAAATGAGTCGCTGAATGTGTTGCTAAGCGCAAAACTCGAGAACGGTTGGACCGATTTCGCTAATTCTTTTTTTAAAATATTCCTTGAAGTACGAGGATGGTTCTTACGGAGAGAAAAATTCTAAAAAAAAAAGAAATTAAATTTCCTGAAAAAGTCTAAAAACAACACTTTTCTATACTCCCATACAAAAGATTTGTGATAATACTTAAAAGTCAATTTGAACTTTAATACCATACGATAAAGTTTGTGTTAGGCGATACGAAGTTCGCCGGGTCAGCTAGTAATTAATATAATATCCCAAACTAAGAGATTGTCTACTGGGTTCTCTGAGCAAATACGTAGGACATGCATTGTACGGTCCTGAATTCCTACCATGTCTGATATAGTAAAGTGTTTATTATTATTTTTTTGCAATAAAACGATCCAATTCTTTAAACAAGCACATTTTAGATCAATATTATTTTCATTTAATTTTCTTGTTTTTGTGTTGTGTAGTTTAAAGTAGTACGAGTATACAATAAATATTATATATAATCAATTAAACCTTTTTTTTTAAATATAGAGTTGCAGATAACCATAAATTTGTACGTAATACATACATACATATAATTACGCCTCTTTCTCGTAGGGGTAGGCAGAGACCACTTCTTTCCACTTGCTACGATCCTTACATACTTTTTTCGCTTCGTCTACTTTCTACTTCTTCACTTGTACGTACTACGTATGTTAACATTGGATAGACAAAACTATTCCTAAGATTGAGTGAACATAATTCCATGAGAAACATTATAAGTATAACGAAAAATAGATAACAATTATTGGCTTTATCTCAGGCAGGCTTTCTTATACGTAGCAAAAACCATATGTCATCATAGTTATAAGTAGTAATATATGACTCAAATACTAACTTCATCAACTTCTTGATTTTATAGGTTCTTATCTAGACTACAATTTAGGCAAAGAAACTTTATTTGTTAATGAATTAATAATAATTGATAAATTATATGGATAATGATAGTCGATGAATTGATAAATGAATGATCATAATCTCAACATTTTTGAATATCATATCAAAAATTGACCGCTCCAGCGGGATTCGAACCCGCGTCTCCGACTGACCGTGCTCTAGTCAATTAAGCTATGGAACGATGTACCCGCTAGAGCGAAATTTTTGATATGATGATTTTTATTTTCGGTTTAAGCGAACAATCATCAATCATGTCAATTTTTGATATGATATTCAAAAATGTTTAGAATTCCTAATGTGAGGGTAACACAAAAATAAGATCATAATCTCATTGAATATTTTATAAAATACATGTATGTTACACAGTCTCATTAAGGAAAAAAAAATATAAGAAAACGTATAATTTTATCAGATTAAAAGTAGAAATATTCTCAGAGATTTCACTATAGTATTTCTATCAAGTTCTGATAAAAAAGACCTAGAGTTGATACGCTGGTATTACTTGATATTTCTAAAGAAAAGTGCAGAAGGCACGTTTTCAACATAACCATTGTACCGGAAAGGGAGAATGGATGAAAATGTATTTATCGCATTGCTGAACGTTAACTAAATAAAGTAGTGTCACAAATATTACACAAAATGTTACATACATGAATCAAAAATATTACTAACATATAAAACGAAGTTCTTGCTGCGTCTGTTTCTCTATCTGTTTGCAATAAACTCGAAAACTGAAGAATTTTTGTGCCGTTTTCTCCAATTTACAGAGTGATTCCTAAGGAAAGTGCAAGTGCATAATTTGATTAAGTATGACGATAATTGTTACATAGGTTGGAGTAAGTCAAGCAACTTGGGAGCTTTTTAAATAATGTATGTTGGAATAATTCTTCTTGCATTGTTTTACAAAAAAGTCTAGTGATAACGCACATGTCTATTTTCAAGGACAACTCACTATATTCATTCGATTCTTTTTAAATTGTCATATAATGCATTTATTCGAAAGCTATTTAAAAACATACAGTATTAGATACCTAACTAATTAAGACCAGTGCAAAGCCAAGCCAAGCCAGAAATTCTGTATTTATTACCTTAACTTACTTTACATAAGTAATGTTTAGTAATGTAGGTTTATAAAATTTATGACATTTTGTGTGTGTGTGCATTCTGTAAAGGTCTTCGGTACTAAAAATGTTCCGGTGCATGGGCAGCTTTATAATGAGATAAATCATTATATTGACATTTTAAAAATGATTGGGAAACCTGAAAAAAAAAAAACATTGTTAAATTTATTTTTGGCATCACTTTATTTTTATTTTACTTTTGCATGTATGTGTGTAAATTATTAAATTAATTGTACTTCAAGTAATAAATGCAAGTACATAAATCCACGACAGCAGGATTCGGCTCCAGTTCCTAGCTTAAGGATATAAGATTTACCTACGAGTACACGTGAAACACTGTTTTATAGCTATTCTCTATTAAACTTTATATATTGCGTTGGCTTTCCTAACGGCATCCAAACCAAAACCTTTCAACCGCTACTATGTGGTATGTAGTAAGTATGTAGTTTGACCAATCTCACCGATTCAGACATACCTGAAGGAAAAGTGAGCCTGAGCTAATAAGAAAACTTTGTAATAGTGAAATTAAGGTCACTGAAGCATATGAATGCAAGCAAATTTTAAAATAATATTACGTCGTTAACAAAACCGCGTATCGGCAATTTGAAATACCACGTATATAAAAAAATCGCCAAATTTAAAATTTGCACTAGTAGTTTCATAGCGTTTATTGGCATCTAGTAGATCTCACGCAATTTTCATTATGATAAAAAGGTCTATTTCACGATTGAAACAAAACCGCGTGTTAGTTCTCGACCTTCACTCGTCCACCCTGTAGCGGTTGTACTGGCTCCCTGGAGCTTTGCTCGGTTGTTCGGTGCGATCCAGCGTTGAAGGTCGGGTATACTTGATCTCCAACGCCGTTGGAGTTGGACGCTGGAGGTCAGGCTTGCCTCGCTGAGAGGTAGAAAGCTCCTGGACTCTATGTCCCCATTCTGCAAATTGTAGACTGGTCCGGTTGAGCGTCCTTTAAGTCGTGTGACCGGTTAGAGGTCAGGGAACTTTCAACTGGCTTGAGACCCCACACGTTGGGAGGGATGGTCTTATTGGTGCCGCCCGTCTAGGTGCCGGAGCCCGGATGTTCTCACACGTGGTGGCTAGTAAAACTCTGGCATAGCTTCTTCGGTGCCCTCGCGCTGGAAGCTCTCCATGAGGATTTTCCCCACGTAAAAAAAAAAACAGCCTTATTAGTAAATAAAAATGAACGCTTATGAATAGAATCCACAGCTATCGCATACCAAATGTCAAAATACCTCTTAACTTGTGCATCATTTCAGCTACTGTGAATGCATCATAGCAGTATTGATCGGATTATTTGTGGTTTACTGAATATAGCACGGCACAACTGGCATTCCCCCGTTCCGTGAAGTTACACGCTCACCCGGTACCTCCGCCAAAAATAGAGGCTATGTCACCGTCTTTTAAAATATTTTAAAACGATTCTTAAAATTCTGGAGAGCCTTTAGATTTAGTGTTGAATAGTACTAGATGATCACGTTATTTTACTTGCATTAACATGTATTTTTTTTTTTGATATTATTTTAGATTCCCCTTCAATGTCGTCCCGAGGCCAGTATGTGGAGAGTTAATTAACCATTTGGTTTCATTGTGTTTTTTATACTATCATGTTATTAATTAAGGAACTAGAAATTGAGCATTACTTACTTAATAGTGAGGAGCACAATATCTTATTTTTATTTATTAAATAGTTTTACTGAAATTAAACTATATATATATAGAAAAAAGGTATTTTTTATGATTTCTATTATTAATATAACTTAATCATGTATTTGAGCCATTACAAATTTCAGAATTTCTAGTGGAATTTAAAGAATAGGGCTCTAGTTATTTATTAATTCAATAATGATTGATTAGCTAAGCATGGTATGGTATGGTATGAGATGGACATCTTGGCTAATATAAGCATACTACAAATATTCAAACAGTAACGTGATACTGCTCTCGCCGCTAAATAAGATAATGGTAATAATGACATAAATTATCTTGTGTATCGAAACGTCTATGTGAAGTTCAAAATAATTCATTAGAAAAATCTGTAGAGAAAATATTTATTGTTTTGCTTGTACTCGTGGTGAGATGCATGATTTATAAAATATAATTTAAACAAGTATAAACATATAATTAGCAGAGATGAAAATTATGTATGGAGCAAAACACAAGCTCCCTCAATCCCTCATTTACGTATCTAAAATGACAAAAATTTCAAACCTAAAAGGCCAAAATGTTGAAAAGCCAGGTTTACGAAAATTAACTAGAGTCCAATTCAAACTTAGTCCAGTCTGAATGTACACCGAGTCTAAACTAGCGCACGATCCATTAGTGTTAATGAATGGAACTTTAAATATTTACTGACATTTTTACTTATAATAATATTTTTTTTTTTAATTATTATAATAAGCAGCTTTCGTTAGTCAAGTCAAACGCGTGCTGAGCGTGGGGCCAAGTCATACTTGTTTGGCAAAATAAAAATAAAAAATCTATAATACTTACAAGAAAAATTATGAGGAATAAAATCTACTGAACGAATGACCTCGTTAAGTTTTTATGCGCCACGTATTCTGCGTGCTTTTCACTGTTCGATGCGTACGCGTCGTTTCCGTAATGCCATCTATCTGAACCCAATAGCGTTTTGATAGATGGCGTTATTCAAAATAAATTTAAATAGAATAAAAATATATACATTATTTAGGTATTTTCATTGAATCATTTATTTACCTTTTGATAAAGTATTAATATTTTTCTTAGACTAGTAAACCTTTTTTGTGCCTATTTAGACAGGTGATCTGAAGGAGTAAACTCAGTTGTGCGTCGGATCTGACACACACACTTTTTTTTTAATATAAGTACTAGTAAATATTTAAAAAAAATCTATGAATCTACTGTGCTGTTCACTCATCATTATCATCATTACAGCCTATACAGTCCACTGCTGGACATAGGCCTCCACAAGTTGACGCCAAAAATAACGTGAACTCATGTGTTTTGCCCATAGTCACCACGCTGGGTAGGCGGGTTGGTGACCGCAGTACTGGCTTTGTCGCACCGAAGACGCTGCTGCCCGTTTTCGGCCTGTGTATTTCAAAGCCAGCAGTTGGATGGTTATCCCGCCATCAGTCGGCTTCTTAAGTTCCAAGGTGGTTGTGGAACCTTGTTATCCCTTAGTCGCCTCTTACGACACCCACGGGAAGAGAGGGGGTGGCTAAATTCTTTAGTGCCGTAGCCACACAGCACAGATAGTAAGTGGTGCTGTTCACTACCACTTACTATCTATAAAATAGTATCAATAAAAATATATATGTATGTAAACAAATATATATCAAAAGCAGCTACCTCATTGAAAGTTGATATAAAATTAAATTAAAGTGTGACGGCATACAAGACATCATTTCAAGTTCATATTATAGATGTGGGCTATGTAAAAATTCTAGAGAAACCGCTCAAGAATTAAATTTTAATAAAATAGTTTGCATTAAAAGCCTTATCTAGCACATATCCATAGCGACGACTTGTCAACTGAGTCCATTCTAACGTAAAGTGCTTTTCAAATAATGCATCTATTTCAGACCAAATGTATTTTTATTCGCCTCGACGACTCAGTGTTCCCGTGTCCAGATCGGAGGAAATCTTACAGACGCTCGCAGAATGTGACTTTCATGTATATGGATTAACTTTATAAACGTTTAACCTTATATTGTGGTTTTAAGTTTCTGAAGAACAATGGACGAGTTTTTTTTCAAACGATTGACATAATTTATGAAAGATATTAAAAAGATACATATTTTATTATTTTTATTCCTAAACACGTACGTGTCTTTCTAAACTTGCCCAATGTCAATAAAATTATATGTCTACACGTAACATACAAAATTCAATGTGAACCTAGATGCTTTTAATTACATTGTAATTCTTGTATGGTATACTTGATTAAATAGCGTTTTTGTAGTGTTTTATAACATTAACATGCTATTTTATAGTAATATACACCCACCTTTTCACAATAGAAAACTTAAACTTACGGACTAAGCTCTAACATTTTTTTTTTTATTTACGAAAAGGGGTCTTTACCTAGTAGAGGAAAATTTAAAACTATGTTTCACTTTTATTTATGAATTCATGTAATTTTCAATTCTTAGATGAACATTAATTTTTCAGAATTTATATTTGTAAAAAACACTTAAAATATTCTTGCCATAAGGTGTAGTTCGAATTTTTTTAAGATATAAAAACTTAATTAACCCTAATAAAATTAAAACTTAATGAAGTATTTATTTACCTTAGAATTTTGTTAAATAACATTAAAAGTCAGAAATAGAAGTCTGTAATAATTTAAAGAGAAAAAGGTCGAGCGAGAGCTATAATTTTCCAAAAACATATTACAGCACTTCAAGGCGAGAGAGATATGTCGAGCCACCTAAAACTTTCTAAGAGAAGGGGTCGAAAGAGTACCCCTCGGAAGTCTCAAAGATTTATGGACGCAGTTACAGTAACGCAGGTATTAGGTACTTCGCTTTTGAAAACTGACCAACGCCTCGCTCGCTTAATCCGACTTTTCTATTCTCCGATAATGAAAGAAAATTTGTATGCAAATATAATGAAAAGATTTTCATTAATTTTCACATTTTCGTTGGGAAAATGTTTAATATCTTAAGGAATGACGCGACGGGGAATATTTTTTTTAAATAATCTTGGGGTATACTTTTATTTTCTGAATAAATATTTTGAACAAAAAAAAACTGCCAACCTCTCAAACAACACTTTTTGTTAAACGACTTCCAAAAAAGGAGGAGGTTCTCAATTCGATTGTATTTTTTTTTTTATGTATGTTACATCAGAACTTTTGACCGGGTGGACCGATTTCGACAAATTTTGTTTTAATCGAAAGGTAGTGTGTGTCAATTGGTCCCATTTAAATTTATTTGAGATCTAACAACTACTTGTCGAGTTATATCTAATAATGCGTTTTTACTTGTCGCTTTTTTCGTCGACCTACGTTGTATTATACCGCATAACTTTCTATTAGATGTACCGATTTTGATAATTCTTTTTTTTTGTTGCAAAGAAGATATCCCTAGTTTGGTACCATGATAAGGAAACCAGGATCTGATGATGGGATCCCAGAGAAATCGAGGCAAAGTCTTGAAAATCCGCAATAACTTTTTACTGGGTATACTGATTTTGATAATTTTTAATTTAATCAAAAGCTGATGTTTATCATGTGGTCACATATAAATTTTATCGAGATCTGATAACTACTTTTTGAGTAATCTTTGATAACGCGTAGTTACTTGACTATTTTTTCGTCGATCTACGTTGTATTACTCGTCGATGTAATTGAAGTCGGTTTTTTTTTCGTTTGCGAGCAATCACAATTATTACAAGCACAAATCACGAACAATATAAATAAAAATCAACTGTCGAAATGTATGTACAAGCATAATTTTCGGACCACTGTGCCAAATTAGATTATTCTTTTTTGTGAGCGTTATTATCAGTAAAAGCATTATATATGAGAAACATTTAAAAAAATAAGCACTTTGCACTGAACGTTATATTCACTAAATAAATTTTACTGGTACGTAGTTTTTGTACGGAACAAAAATGTAAAATGTAAAATTTAATTAATGTTTATTTTGACTGATAGATTCATTTTCATTGCAACTCTAGTTCAATCAAAATAAGTACAGAACTAAGCTGAATCAAACCTCAGTAGTTGTAAAGTAAGCAAAAATCTTCCGAAAAATTATTGCTGTGTTTTGCTCAAGTATTGTTTATTTAAAGTATACGGCAAGCTTGTACTATCGCTTACTATGCAAATGACTCTAATTACTTTAGAAAAATATTAAGTGAGGATTATTTATTATGATATTGATTCAGCTTGTTTTTTTTTTTCTTTTTGACATGGAGCTTATTCTCTATTGTAATTATTCTATTCTTTTCGACTCTAAAACTTTACTTTTGAAAAATCTCAGCGTGACAATTCTACGTTATGACGTAGAAATAAATAAATAAATATTCTTATATTTCACTATTATTGAAATTAAAAATAAAACCAACATTATTATATATCTGATTTACATTCGCTTAGATTCACGACAGAACGCTACAAATCTCAGAAACAACAAATTGAATTTCTAAAGTTATTCCGAGTTGTCGAGGCACGAATGCGCTGAGGTTGTGGCGACTTGTACTCTATTCGCTAGTTGTTGATTGGAGAAGAGTTGTGCGTTTTGGCTTGTAGTAACACAAAAAATGTAACACCTAGGATATTTTAGCAACGATAGATAAAATATTGTTTTAAAGAAAATAATAAAAGTAATGTTCAAACTTTATGATATTTACAAGTAATTTTTTATTATTGTTTATTATTATTTATCGTTTCGTTAGGTTTTAATTAAATAAAACAAATAAAAAAATAGTGAATGTAACTTTTTGGGTTTTAAAAAATTTAAAATGACTTAAATTTATTTAAAAGCAAATACTATCATATAATGATAAAATAATTTGCCTAAAAAACAAACAACTACTATATTTACATACAATTAGACTACAACTTTCTGAAGCATTTGTTTCTAAATATACGAACACAACGAAACAAAAAACGACTTCATTTATATGGATCAGTAATACAACGTAGGTAGTCGAAAAAATTGTCAAGAATATACGCATTATTAGATAACACAAAAAGTAGTCATCAGTTGATTCCTATTAAATTTAAATGGAATATAAGACAAACGTCAGCTTTCGATTAAAACCAGAATCATCAAAATCAGTACACCCAGTGAAATGATATGCGGTATAATACAAACGTGTCGACGAAAAAATAGTGAAGTAAATACGCATTATTAGATATTACTCAAAAATTACTTATTAGATCGCAATTAGATTTAAATAGAACTACATAACACACACTACCTTTCGATCAAAACAAAAATCTTCGAAATCGGTCCACCCAGCCAAAAGTTCTAAGGTAACTTACAATCGAATTGAGCATGTCCTCCTTTTTGGAAGTAAGTTAAAAATCTTTCAGAAGTATGAATCTAATTTTTATTTGCTCCTTGTATTGTACAAAGTTTTTGTAGCTAATGTATTACATTATTATATATTTATTAGAATAACTTTGACATCCTCATTAAATTTTAAAATTCAATACATGTAAAATAATTAAAAAAGATAATTACGTACTTCACATTCGATATAGCAGAGCGAGTCGCTTCACTATAATAATTTTAAATTAAACATTACGGTCCAAAAATAGCCTAACTTTTAATTAAATTGGCCAGACATGGATATTGCTTATGAATTTCTGAACATCAATTTCATTCTAATTTGCATTTTGTTCCAGACTCATATTTTAATTAGTTACATTTTTTAAAAAGTCAAAAAATATGATAAGAGAATAGCCGAGTCTCTTTACTCGGCTATTCACGCTTGCTTATGAGTTTTCTTTACAGCGCCCTCTTGTGCTGACACTATAACTGTTGCACACAAATAAAATCTTAACTAAGTGAAATTTTAAGATTGTATATTTTGAATAGTAGATAATATATATATATATATATATATATATATATATATATATATATTTGATAAATTTATTGTAGATCAAGTACATTGTAACATAAAATACTTTGCATCATGTTACAATTGCTGTACTCCTCACTCCTCCCTGTCATGCATGCTCCATGGTTACTTTAAAGTTTCCGTAACGTCTGGCATCTAAAAAACTTAATGAACCGCGATAAAGTCCGAAAAAGTTGTTTCATTGTAATAAAACTAAATTGATCAATATGATGCTGAGCGCACTCGATAACAGCTGGACCAATTCGACTAATTTATTTTTTAGTTTTCCAATACTTTCTAGAGGTTTCTTGAGGAATTTAAAATTAGAAAATTGCACAGAACATTATACAATTTCAGAAAACAGCCGTTATTTCAACATCACACTTTTAATAGCTTGTAAGACCATACATCTGTCGGGTCAAAAACCCCACTATATAGACTTCTAACTACGTCCTTCAAATGGGGCTTCTATAGATGTATAGGTTATGTTATATGTGAAAAAAAATCCTAACTTTTTTTTTAATTTTTACTTTGTCTTAATATACAAGCTAGTCTGGCAAGGCACTTCTGCATAACCGCCCAATGAGCGCGTTAGCACGGCTATAATTAACAATGAATTACATTCTACGAGGAAAAGAATTATTTTATTCGTCAGTTAGTAATGAATTTCCTTTTAAAGACGTGTTTACTTGCTCACGAAAGGTATCATGCCGAATGAGTCTTATCAAAGAAACTCGTCTATTCAATCAAAGTCAAATTTAAAAAGGAGCTACAGAACGCCTCTATTGATGAAACGCAGTAAGGAGTCGAATATCTATACAATTAAATAAAATTGGAGTGTCTGTTTGTAATATTAAAATAACCGGTTTTTACTAAATGCATATGGATTTATACACGACACATATACCAAAATAACACTTTTTAGTATTTTTGTCTGTCTGTCTGTTTGTTCCGGCTAATCTCTGAAACGGCTGGACCGATTTTGACGGGACTTTCATAGGCAGATAGCTGATGTAGTAAGGAGTAACTTACGCTACTTTTATTTAAGAAATCTATTTATTTTATAACTCTGCGAACTGAACAATCACTTTTTTTGTTCAATTTCAGGCGGTCGAAGTCGCGGGCACAGCTAGTAACTAATAAAATAATATCTCAGCTAGTGCACTAATATTTATATATAGTAAATCTAAGCAGCGTAAACATTTTTACAAAAGGTATCTTTATTGGAAGGTATCATTATTTCTTTTTAGTATTTGCCATTTAATTCGTGATCCCCACATATTACAGGTTAGAACGGTAGCGAAACAATCACAACTGATGATCCTAGCCGTGTTATGCAAATCCAGGCTTTGCGTCTAGCAATTGATTGCAACGTCTGTCCAGGTAAGAGGATTGCGAGGGCATTGACATATTATTTAATACTCTCTCATACTCGATGCTCGATGCTTGATACATCAAAAGGAAACGTAACTTATAACATTTAGACACATGTTTTATTGTTTCCACTGAACACAAATCTTTTTATAATAAATGAACGTTTGTCTGTATGTCCTTTAAAGAATCGTAAACTAAGCATTTGATCATGTCATCTTCAGCAAAGTATTGTGCATGAACCGACAAAGGTTTCTGAGTTAGTACGACCAAAAAAAGCGTAGCAACACGCGGAGGTTACAGGTAGTAACAAATAAATAAAACATACACACACGCTCGCACGATAGACACGCTCGCCTGTTCCTAAGGTAGCTAAGGTAACTTAATTGCCTGTATTTTAAGTAACAGACGATATTTGTATTTTATAACAAGACTTGAAACGGAAATCAAACTTCCACCCTCGAAGCAGAAAGCTAATTGAAGGGCTGAGAATGTCTGAGTTAAAATTTGACAGTTCATTGAAAATGACAAACGTGTCTCTATTTAATAATTAGCAATAAAATGTATACGCATTTGTTTCTTTGTCACCTATTTTACACAAATTTAAAGTTGGATTTTCTAAGAAGTTAAAACAAGTATTTATTTTTATTAGCAGAAAATCGAAATAGAGGCTTAGCTTTTACGCTTTATAGAACACTGAACAACTGTATCTATATGTAGTAATATTATAAAGAGATAAAGTTTCTAACTTTGTTTGTTTGTAGGGGGTAATCTTCGCAAATACTGATCCTGTCTCGAAAATTCTTTCACTAACAGAAAGCTACACTATTCAGGAGTGATATAGGCTATATTTTACTATGATTGAACAAACAATTCAGTGAAAAATCGTATATGTATATAAAATTCTCGTGTCACAATGTTAGTTACAATACTCCGCCAAAACGGCTGGACCGATTTTTATGAAATTTGTGTGTATATCGGGTAGGTGTGAGAATAAGCCAACATCTATTTTTCATACAGCTAAATTATAAGGGGGAGGGAGAATTAAGGGGGGTTAATAATATATATATATATATATATATATATATATATATGTGTGTGTGTGGCAAAACAACGTTGGGGGTCAGCTAGTAGTTTATATACGTAATATAACAGCACACGTTTTCCGCTCCTTTAACGGCGTGACATTTTGTATGCAGCTAAAACACGCATTTTTATATACGCTTTATTTTCAAAAATCCAAAATAAGTGGTTTTCGTACTAACTTTTATCCCTCGTCAGTTGTGCATTCGTTTCAAGTTGAACTTCTTTTAGCTTTCTAGATTGTTCTATAATCGCATTTAGTCTATAACATCCCACTGCTGCGCATAGGCCACTTTCTCCATATGGAGAAGGATTGGAGCTTAATCCACCACGCTCCACTGCAGATTAGCGAATATGTTCCCTACTATGAGTAACGATTGCTATCAACTATTTATGATAACAACCGGGACAGATGGCTTAACGTCCTCTCAGAGGCACGGTGCGGAGTCTCACAAGGACGGGCATCCAAACCGAAAACAAATATTTGTATATATAATCTATACAAATACAAATATCCATCACAAGCGGGAATCGAACCCACAAATCGTCGGCGTTTGTGGTAACAACTCGCACCACTACGCCAGAGCGGTTATCTTATAATATTAAAGTCTATTAGCTGTGCCCGCGAATTCGTGTGCGTGCGTAGAATTTAACAAAAAAGTTATTGTTCAGTTCGCAAAGCTATAAAATAAATAAATTTCTAAGATAATTTAGCCTAAGTACAGTAAGTTACTTCTTACTAAATCAGCTATCTGCCAGTAAAAATCCCTTGAAAATCGTTCCAGCCGTTTTAAAAATTAGCCGGAACAAACAGACAAACAGGCAAACAAAAATTGAAAAAAATATTATTTTGGTATATGTACCGTATATATTATTTTAATATTACAAACAGACACTCCAATTTTATTTATTTGTATAGATATATAGATTAACTAATATAGGTCTAATACTAAACTAGTAAGACAATCTATACATGTTTGTAATCAAATTTTCTACGATTACAACGGCTCAATATTTCAAATAAAAATACTTTCAACGCAAGGTACCAGGGTACCGTACGCAGGTTACCAGTAACAGCGTTACAGATTAAGATTGTATCTCCTTTTACTTTAACACTGCAAAGCAGTTTTCTTATCTGTATCTTACTAAGATAATAAAACAGCTACAGTGCGGAAAAAAGCACAATGATCATTTATCTAATAATACTAATATTCGAAGTAAAATGGTATAATTATTTATTTATAAACAAATATTTCCTCAAGGACGTAGCACTGCTTAAATTTCGGATTTATTGCAAACGACCGTTAGTGGTAATAGTCATACCTTATTCCGTTTAACCATGCGAATATTTCGGTCGCAAACATTATGGTAATTTCACCGCATAACGATCTATTCTGCACCTGTTTGGTAAACATTGAACATGCTAGTTAAGCTACGGAGATGCTTTTCAAAGTTTACTTTAATTATACCGACGTCATTAACTATTGCGAGCGTGTAAATACAAAGGTTAGTATTTATGCTGCACACGACACTACGCACATGCAATTATATTAGTGATATTACACTACTCGGGATAAATTTTAATAATACAGATATTGTTACTATTTGTTTATTTAACAACAATTATAAAATTATAGCTAAAAAGGTAGCTTACCTCTTTCTCACTCTAACACCCCCTCTATCTCTTCCTCTCTCGGCCTCTCAGACATATTTCTAATTAACATAATTGTGCTATATTTAATGGTTAATAAAGGAGCGATCTTTCATCATCATCTCATTTTCACCTCAATCGATCTCTCAAGTAAACCAAAATATGGCGTACTAACTAGTTTTGACTCTTTTAATGATACATACCTATGTGACATCGAAGAGAGAGGAAACTCTGCGAAAAATAACTGTAAAAATCGCTCTTTATAAAACGGTACCAGTATTAAATATATATAAATAATAATAAAAAGTAATTTAATATGTCCTACATATACATATCTACATAATTTTAATAAGCCATCAAATCACAGTATTCGATAATGTAACTTATTCAAGGGCCGAGGGTGGTGAAGTCAATAGTATTCCAAATTTAAATTCAAATTCTTCAGAAGACTTTTTTGTAGCATGTGACATGAATGATGACATACATAAGTCTTGGCATTATCTTGGACTTGAAACTAAATATTAGTTGAAAAATAAAGGAAATATATTATATTCAATGAATGAAGTAATAGTAAACGTAGGGGATCGAATAACTAAACAACAATCAACAAAATAAGTAAAAAATGTTTACCAATATTATTTCAAATTTAGGTTCTATTCTTGTATATTTAAATATTATAAAAATAGTTTACTCATCTACTTACTCGTATATAGTAGAGCAATTCACCACATGTAGAGCCACACCACAATAATACTTTTTGTGCGCGACATGTTTCTAATTTAGTTTTGTGGTCAAATTTCATTACTTTATTAATGTGGCTACCAATATAAATGAATTGAAGTTCAATATTTTATTATACTTTACATTATTTTGCACTATCGATAAAAACGTTCAAATTTTTTTTAGAAATATAGTGTGTTAATTCTCTTTTCAAAGCAATTAAGAATTGAAATTGAAAATGTAAAAACTAATTACTAACTAACCTAACCCCACTCCTAGTGAATTTAACCCGATAAACCCAGTAGAGATCTACGAGTTTTTCCGCTAAGCAAACAAAAGTATAAATGTAAGACGCAAAAATTTCCGCATCCATATACTTAAAATATAAAAGTCATCTAAATGAAAGGAAGTAAGAACTATCGTCAAAAAAGGCTTTAAATAGCCACGAGCAAGTTGAAGTGCAATTTATTCAAAAGCAATCATACTATATACAAAGTAATTCCCAAAGAATAACTTTGTTGATTGCTGCGAAGAAATAGCAAGTAGAAGTTTGAATTCCTCAGGTCTCTGCTGATTTATAGGAAAACTTGTGTATTGGAGTAATTAATCAATCTTGATGGGGTCGTTAACATAAACTTGTAAATTTTGTTGTAAGTAATATGACACCATATCTAACTCGCTTTCATAATGTGGTCTTTATTGTTTAATTACAAGTAAATTAATTTTAGTGTTATTATAAATTAATAAGAAATTTCCAAAAAAAATTATATTGAAATATAACATTATCTATATCTATATAATTATAATATTGTTAATCGTAGAGAAGATTAAAATTATAGGTTAACATCATAAAATTTGGTTAATTGATCTATCGATACATATAATAAAATGGTAGGAAAGTCAAAACTTTACATTAAATATTTTTTTTAAAGAATACTTGGGGTGTGATTTAAAATCATTACCAAAGCCAAAAATATAGTTTTTTGAATTTTTTTCTGTTTGTCTCTTTTTTTGTTTGTCTGTATGTGTTTCCAGGATAAACTCAAAAAGTACTGTATGGATTTACTTCAAATTTGGCACGAATATTGTTAAGAAGTCGGGTCAAAATGTAGGCTACATATTATCACGCTATCACCTACGGGGAACAGTGAACCTTTATTTCTTCAACGCATTCTGTAACAATCTAACTACGCATATTTGAATCTTATGTTAATAACCATGTCATAAGCTAGCTTCATACTATAAATAAAGACATTCTGTAGTATATTTAGTATCAGCATTGCACCTGTGCGAAGCCGGGGTGGATCGCTAGTAAAAAGTATAATTGCGTGCATTACTTTTTTAATTTTCAATAAATGAAATTAAATAATTGATCTTTTTATACGTAATTGGTTATGATGTTTTGTAGCATGCTTTTATTCTTCAAAAGGTATTGTGTGTTATCCAAATAATATTGTATTATTTAATTTTGTTAATTATAAATCCGTACTTTATCTTACTATAAAATGTTTTTTTTTTGTCTATCATAGGTGAAATGTCTAATGTACTCTGTAACTGTGCGTATCGTCTGTAAAACTACTCGTACATTTCTTGCAAATAATTTATATATTAATTTGTTTAGTATAATAGTACCACATTTTATGTCTATACAGAAAAGTAAGGATTTTCGACCTTATCAAACAAACAAAAAATATCATTTATTACCCGACTGCCAAGGAAGGGTTATGTTTTTCGCGCGTATCTTGTATGTATGTATGTATGTATCTAATATTCTTTACTACCTCATATTTCCAGAACCACTGAACGGATTTACATAATTGAGGTATCGTTAGGTTCGTCTTAGCTGCCCAAGTGATCTTAGAGAGGTGACATTAAAAAAAATCAAACATGGCGGCTGCGCGAAGCCATTGTAGTTAATGAAAAAAAAATTTTTTTCTCGAATACTACAATATGGGTATGAAATTGAAGGGCACAATACAAGGATTTTAAAAAGGTATATCATGATTATTATTACCGTAATACTAATAAAGAAATACAATATTAAAGTTTAAAAAATGTGGACTTTGCTCTTTCCCACGCCTATGCCATGCCAAACTCGCCTCCTAGGCGACGAACAACTTCGGGGTGTAGCCTTTCTAATAAAATACAATGGTTAAAAAAAAACATACAATTAAAATTACAAATAAAAATTAATAAATGTCACACCAATTTACAATTACATTAATAAAATCAATAACAAATACATAATACCAATTACAAACAAATAATTTTAATAATAATTTCATTATATTAACCCTAATAGTTGTTGACTTAAGCAGTCACCTATTTGCTAAAGGTCAGGCTTAGGTTGCTTTGAGCAGAGTGAGATCTTTCTCCGGGCTTGCTATCAGTTCTCTTGACCCTAAAAAATTACTTAATCAACCACATGATGTAAACTGTTTTAATGAATTGAACCGATTACGTAATTTTTCTGACTAAAAAGACATAAATAAAATAATAATTAAAATAAAAAACAAAAAACCCACCTGCGTGAAGAACAACTAATAGAAAATCAACTGAAAAAGCTGGAACAAGATAAAAATTCAATATGCACACAAAGTCAGCGAAATAAATAGAAACAATATCAAACATTTTGTGCTGTACATTTAAAATATATTAATACGGTAGTCCTTCGAAACATTATGCAACGTCGTAGATAATGTGCAGTCGGAGGCATGAAATTGAAGGATAAGTCAAATCGTTCTCTCTTTGTGCATGTCTGTAGTCATAGTCCGTAAATTTGATGTGGAGATTTCGCTCGTGCTTTATTTCTCCTAAAACACCGCTTAAACTTGATATGGTAAAAATATTCCCAGCAAACCCAGTTCCGAACATAGCCAAACTAGTTCAACACATCATATAATTTTTTACGAAAACCTTTTCCTGAAAATTAATGTTTTTCTATGTGAAATAGCTATTGTAATGATGTCAACTATTGATTTACAGAGCTGAACCAATGTTTTACGACTGACCGAACCTTCCTTTTTTTCGATTTTCCGATTATGCAGATTCGCTTTTATATTTTAAATATTATTTATTTCTTATATAATATCTGAAATATAACGACTATAAAAGTTTTGAAATGAAATGTTGAATTAACTGGAATGATTTGTTATCAAATTATATTTTGAGTAACCTGCAGTATATTTAACTATTTATATAACGTTAGATAGGCTTGTCTACGAGTATTAGCAAATCTTAAGACGGTAGTAAAAAGTGTTAAGTTTAAGTTAGTTAGTTTATATAAAATTATTCACGAGAAAACATGAATAGAGTAAATACGTTCAAGTATACATATAAAAAAAGTTTTTAAAAATAATTAAACATATTCAAATACACACATACTTGTTAACTACACCAGTAAAAATATTCATAATGTTATGTTTTGGTTGTTAATTTTACAAAGTTCCAACAGTGGATTCCACGCATTTGCCAACACAAAACCATCTTCGCGATTGAAATTTTTGTATTTCCGAATTTCTATAGCTTCGCGAACTAGCCTCGGTATATAGTGGCGTTCGTTAAAGAGAACCTTAGGTATATGAAGTTCTATCCAGTGGTTTGATCCCGATTTTAATATATGTTCTGCGATTGCCGATTTCTGTTGATCGTTCAACAAATCGTCAAAAAGCTATATCGTGGTATGTACTCTTTTATACTTAAAAATAGACTATGTTTGAAAACCGCGAGTGTCTAAGTCTAAAAAACGTATTTTATATATTATTGTAATCGATGATCTAGATCATTTTAAGTGTATATGACAAGTTGTTGTAATATTTTAGTTCATTTTACTTTATTAAAAAATACCTTCCTAACCAAACCTTTTTCCCAAAGTACCATTAGAATAAAAATTTAATTTTGAATGTAGATGGGAACCCCACGTTTAGTGTGAAAGAAAAGGATGAAAGGAAGAAAAAATAAGCATATATGTACGAGGGGAATAACTGCGAGAACTAGTATGATTGAGTCGCAGTAAAAAATTGTCTCTTTCCCACACACGTTGCAGGAAAGTAAAAAATATATATGATGTACTCGTAGCAGGTAACAGATTCTTTGAACAAATTAATTTAATTAAAGTGATGCAGCGAACTTTGAAAATTTTTAGGAAAAGTCGTATTTATGTAGCTACTGAAATACATTTAAAATTATACTTATTAGCAGTTAAAGAATAATACCAATCCATAATAATTGCGTGATACGTAAATAAATGACTTCTATACCGAAGTGTCAAAAAACAACATAGAATATACTTTACTGCACACCATTCAAACTCTGACGTTCTGAATTCGATTGTATTTTTGACTGGGTGACCCGATTTGTATACTATTTTTAAATCTATAGGTTCTTCTGGTCCCTTTATCTTTGATTTTTTTATTTACTTGACTATTATTTTGGTCTGCCTACGTTACTTCTCGATGTAATTGAAGTCATTTTTTTTTCGTTTGCAAGCAAACACAATTATCGATTCCAAAAACAATAAAAAACATAGATAAAAATATTTTTAACTGTAAAAATATGTATAAAAAATGATAAAACTGTTAATAAATATTCTTTTTTTTGTAACTATAAATTAAGCATTTGTAATGCTTTTTAATGTTGATATTAAATATAAATTTTCTTGTATATATAATTTATGTGAATTGAATTTCATTCAGTCGTTTACAAGACTTCGTCACAAATATATCTAAATATAAATAGCAAAGTTATAGATTTTTCATAAGATTCTTGGATTTTCCAAAGTACGCTAAAGCGGATTAATGTTCACGTCCTTGTCCGTAATCGAAAAAGGGTCCTTGCCCAAAAGTAAGAAATGCTAAAAATAAAAAAGCAAAAATGACTCTGATTTGTTGGAAACCAAAACATTTTCATACTTTCAGATATTTTTAAAGAATACACATTTGAATACAAAATAATAAATCTATAAAATTGAAAAACAACATAGACAAAGTGTTACGCAAACGTATTCCATTTTGTTATTGTAAATCCCCACGTATCACTGGAATCGTTACGGCGTCGAAACAATCACGACTGATGATCCGGCCGTGTTATGTAAATCCGAGCTTTGTATCTAACAATTGATTGTTCAGAAGATGTTCACCTTACCAGCCTCACCACATCTAATTGTTTCTGCTATGAGCATCTTTTTGTTCCAACTAAGTAAACTATGTCTATTTCTAGTATTAAATAGAGTAACCATGTGTATCGAATAAATAAATTATTGTTTAAAATAAATAATCATGTTTATATCAAATCTGCAAGCGGCGACAAGAATAAAGTTTTTTTTTTTTTTATATTTCTATTTCAAAAAACCAGTTCTCTAAACTGATAATTTATCTTTAAAAAACTTCATTTCCAGAATCAACTGTTATGAAATTTTGTGTGATGTCTCACAAAAGCAGAACAGTAACCATACCAGTGAACGTGAATTTCTAGAGAGATATTTAATGATTTATATAAAAAGAAAAGGAAAACGAAATATAACATAAGCTAATAAAAATTAAAATAAAATTAAACGCTGTCTTCGAACGATTTTAAGAAGTGTAAATTAATAAAAAGTTAAAATTATCATCATGAGATCAACCTTGATATTGACCCACTAAAGATTTTATTATATCGAAATCGAACGTTTCAATTTTCAAAGACGAGGCGGTAAACCTATATTATGGTATACATGTATATAGTTTATACATTTGTATTCATCTATGTTAATATTAGCACACTATGGAAGCCAAACAGATTGACGCATTTCAACACACATAGCATTGAGCATTGCGAGTGACAGGTTATGTAAGGAATCAAATGTAAGTTTCTCTGTAAAGTGAAATAACTGATTGCTCGATTGTGAACACTAAACGTATTTTAACCTAATATTGTATTTCTAAGCCTCATGGGAGGCATATATATATATATATATATATATATATATATATATATATATATATATATATATATATATATATATATATATATGGTAATGAAACTAAAAACTAATACTTCACTTACACGAAATAAAGGTATTTTATATAAAGATAACATTTTCAATATATGATATAACCAAAAGAAATTCGAAAATATTGTAAATAATGAGAGTACGATCACACATTACAGAGCACAAGCACAACAATATCGTTTAGCGAGTAAGTATGGTAAAACCGGGAGAGATGCCGCAGTGGGATAGATGTCTCATGTTCTAAAAACCTAACATCCCGAGCTCACAAATAAAAATTAATCACATAAGTAGGAGTCGAAGACACCCCGTACCTCAGATATCCACAGATATTCGTGTGGCAAGGACGCGTTTGGATCGTGTGTGTAATTTTCTCCGTGGCGAAATTTACAAACACGTCAAAGTTTTAAAGGTTAGTATTTAAGGTTGTATAATTTTATAAATAGTAATAAATTCCGTTATATTTTTTATCACGTCTATATACTGGTTCATTGAGTCTGCATATAGTTGTAAATAGAGGCTATTTTGTTTATAATTTATTTAAAAAATACGTGGGCATCTATCCCAATCACAAAGGATAGTTGCCCTGATTTTTTGAGGTATAGGTGCCCTTAGGGGCTATATATATATCTATCCCTTCATTCACCATATACAGAGTAAGTTTATATGTATAATTTTTTTTTGTGTCTGTTATATTTTTTGTGTATTTAGGTATATTTATGTTTGGATGTTTTACTGATTCTAGCAGAACTATGCTACGAAAATATAAAAGAAAGGAAGAAATGCGAGCTCGAGTATGTTCTTGGACTATAGAAAACCTACAGTCAGCTTTCGATGAGAAAGTATGATTGTGCAATGTGCATGTTGACACTTGATATGAATATTTTAGACCAACAATTAAGAATTTATACTTTTGTTGAATAAATGCTTGTAAAATTTAATTAAATTTATATCAGAGACTCACTGACTATATATATATATATATATATATATATATATATATATATATATATATATATATATATATATAGAGTATTTTTATATCACACAGATTACTCTATATATATAAAATATATAAAATTATATTCTAATTATAACAATTAAAAGATATAAAAAAACACAAATTTTTTTTCATTGCTATGGCCCATGTTTCTTGGAGACAATCGATGTTTTGGGAGTAGCCTAACCTAACATTTGGTTTTTGGTTTTTCGTTTACACGGTTTAAAGGGCATCTATCCTACTCACTATTTTCATGGTGAGGCAACTATCCATATAGGTAGGCATCTATCCTCAAATAAAAGGGTTCACGAAAAGCTATTTTCTGCTTAATCTGCATTGGCTAAGTTGAAAAAAATAGACATAATTCAACATAAAGGATTGAGCTAGCTACATTAATAAAAATTATTCGTATAAAAATCATATTTTTAAAATTAGGTGGCTATTTCAAAAAGTGAGGCATCTATCCCGGTTTTACCCTACACTTACTTTTTTCACTGTATTTTAAATACTTACTGATTTTGTATACGAATGACAATATAATTGCATTATATAATAAATCACTTTACTAACATCAAAATAAAAGTACTTTTAAATAAAGTTTATATATTAGTATTTATCAATTTTAGCTATGGATTATGAAAATATATTTTTATTGAATATATAATTATTACAGTCAACGTAATAATTTAAAGTAAACAAACCAGCATTATTTGATGAATGCGTAATCAAATTAGTATACTCGTAATATGATCAATAATAATTCAAATATAATTCATGGAATAATTTAACGCAACAGCTCTATTTTAAGTTTGAATTAATTTAATGATAAACGAATTGGACATCCCACCCGCCTGCCCAGCGTGGTGACTATGGGCAAAACACATGAGTTCACGTTATTTTTGGCGTAAACTTGTGGAGGCCTATGTCCAGCAGTGGACTGTATAGGCTGTGATAATGAATTGGACTCCATGACAATTATAGAAACTCACAAACTATTTAAAATACTTTGTAGTATCAGCTCAGCCTATTGCAGTCCACTGCTGGACATAGGCCTCCCCAAGTTCGCGCCAGACATCCCGGTTCCTCATCCAGCCTACACCGGCAATCTTACGTAGATCGTCGGTCCAACGGGCCGGAGGACGTCCCACACTGCGTTTTCCAAGACGCGGTCTCCACTTCAGGACCCGTCTGCTCCAACAGCCATCGGTCCTGCGACACAGATGACCAGCCCACTGCCACTTCAACATGCTAATTCTGTGGGCTATGTCGGCTATTTTCGTTCTCAACTTTGTAGTGACAAATGTAAAAATTTTCAAAAGAAAATTTATAAATAAGAAAGCATATATATATATACCTTATAGTCATAAAGTAACTGTTGCTGTTCAAATAGTTCTATTTATGACAGTTTTAAGTTTAGACTAATGTGTATTATTAGCCTATTGACTGCGCAAATATATACATTATGGATAAGGTGGATTACGGCACACCTCTTCGTTTTTAACCAACCATTTCGTTTTTAAAGTTAACACGCAATATAATTCCACCGGTAAGTTAAAGTAAATTTCATTTCAGAAACAAAAAAAAATCCGTTATTGATATATGAAAAAAGCTATTTTAATGACAACATATAAATATTTAAAGTATTACTATACTTTATTCGCACTTTTACGATTAAAAAAGTGGAAAAATCACGTCAACACAAAAAAAACAACAACGCAATCTTACTTCCGATATACACCCATACATATTTAAATAAAACTAACTTGTACACAAGCATCACTCATAAGCATCTTCATCCAACACAAAAGCACCACTCTTAACTTAACTAGCAATTGACATCAGTCTGCTCAATTAATGACATTAGCTTTGCAAAAGTTGGTGGTTATAGTCTAGCTATAGACTATGTTACATTCTCTCAATTGTTAAATGACAACAACTGTAATAATTTTTATGACTGTATAAATTATGTCTTGCACTATGTTATACAAAGCTATAACATATAATAAAATAGTTATTAAATAGTAAAGAATTTCATCTATACATTTGAGCATTTCTTGTAGGTATAAATGGCTTTTGTTTTTTTTGTTTTTTTTGAACACATACAGTAATTATTTCTTAAGGTGAGCGACTCAATGTCTTATGTAAAAGCTGGCTGACATAATACCTTTTTTAAATATACATACACGTAATGTATTCATAAATATCCACCCAAACTTAAGACAACAAAAGTATGTAGTAGTCAGTTCAGTACGTAGCGGTATACCTTTCTTTTTTTTACGTGGGGAAAATCTATCAAGGATACCCTCCGGCGCGGGGGTGCCAGAGGGTTATGTCAAACTCCTACTGACTAAAAACCACCACGTTTGAGCAGTCCTCCGCCTGGGTGGAGCGAGATGGGATCGCGCTAGCATTCGCCACCTCGCCCCGGACGTAGTGTATAACTAGTCCAGCCATAAGTTCTGTTACAAATGAAAATGCATTTTATTTTCAATGCACTAATGTAATATTACTAAAATTTATACCTACATTTTTGTGAAATTATTATTTATTATTATTATTATTTATTATTATTAATATTATTATTTTTTATTGTTATTTATTATTATTATTATTGTTCTTATTATTAAAATTACATTTAAAAAATAAAAGCAGTATTACTCAGATGCTCAGTTATTCATATGAGGAGAGTAATATTTTTTTTTAACACCGAACTACCCTAGAGAAAATTTTGAAAAAAATATATGTTATAGAGCGTAGTAAGGGCTATTTATATAAAAAAAATCGTGATAGTGTCTCTTAAAATACGTGAGATTTAAAATTTTAAAATTTCGAATTTGTGATATTCCGATATATCAATTACTGCGGAGACTTCAAAAGTACCTTATTTAATACTTCTTTAGTGTATTTAGTGATTGGTAGAAAAATTACAAGTAAATATCATATTGCAAAATAAAAAAAAAATTGCATAATTTAAAAAAAAAGTTTTTGTAAAACTAGCGCGTCCAGAGGTGTGGTAACTTAGGGAAATGTTCCTCTTAAGACGGTGATTACGTTATCAAAATTTTGACATAAATTTCCCCAGGGGCATCTGACCCATGCTTATACTGCTATACTCTTTCGCCACTGCTTGCTTTAAAGATTTTTTAAGAGACTCAATGTCGCCGTGTCATTTAGAGCAGGCCATGTCCTCTCAAACTGACCATAATTTGAAGTCTAAAGGGTTGAGGTCTGGGCTAGATGACGGGCAGTCTTCAACTCTTATAAAATCCGGAACGTTGGTTTCAGTTCGTGCCTTGTGACCAGGTGCAGTCCTGCTGGAAAGTCCACGGTATATTTTTAAAAAGTGTATTGCTGAGAGGTTTTACAACATGATCCAAGACTGTTTCTTGATACACTTTGGCTGAAGTTTTCCCTCCTTTTTAACCGACTTCAAAAAAGAGGAGGTAATATATATATTATGTATGTTCGGGGATAACTCCGTCGTTTCTGAACCGATTTTGATAATTCTTTTTTTGTTGGAAAGGAAATATCCCTAGTTTGGTACCATGATAAGGAAACCAGGATCTGATGATGGGATCCTAGAGAAATCGAGGAAAGCTCTCGAAAATCCGCATAACTTTTTACTGGGTGTACCGATTTAAATGATTTTTAATTTAATCGAAAGCCGATGTTTAATATGTGGTCACATTTAAATTTCAGCGAGATCTGATTACAACTTTTGGAGTAATCTTTGATAATGCGTATTTACTTGACTATTTTTTCGTCTACCTACGTTGTATTACTTGTCGATATAATTGAAGTCGATTTTTCTTCGTTTGCCTGCAAACACAATTATTCAAAAAAATGTAGTTTTGTGAATCCTTGATAAGACACGCCCCACCAAACTATCACTGACGCAGGATGATGACCACGTTGTACCTTTCCGACAACTTGAGCAGCTTCTTTAGAGCTGTGACCATACACTTTATCATTTTGCTTAATGTGGTGTTCTTTAATCGTGAAAAATTATTCATCGGTAAAGAGGATATTTAGGTGCCTTTCGCAGGTGCGTATCGCGACAGAAGGCGTTTTGATCGATCAACTCTCTTTAATTGTAAAGATTGATTTAGGGCATGTCCTGTATATCGGCGATAAGCACTGAGCTTCAGGTTTTGTTTTATAATACGGGACAGGGTCCTAGCGGGAATCTTCATTTCTCGCGATAAGATTTTTTGCTTCCTAATGGGGTTTTGACGAATTCTGGCTTTAACAGCATTAATAGCCTTTGTAGTTCTAACAACACGCGGCCGCCCCGATATTTGACAATGAGCACGAAAAAATAATTATGTGAAATGGCGCAAAATCGAAATAAGTTTTTAAAATAATATACGTGCTCCAATTTCAAAATAATTAAAATGTTAAAAAAAAGAAAAGTTTTATGTAACAATATTTATGGCCAGACCTTGTAGTAAATTAAATAAAATTCGATAAATTCATATTATGTCAAGCACAGAAAAAAAATCTAAATCAATTTTTTTACGAATATACTAGTTTATCTTACTTTATATATATATATATATATATATATACATATATATATATATATATACGACTTTTGTCTAAAATACACAATGACAGCAAACTTAAAGAAACAAATTTGAAAATTTAAACTTAAGGTTTTATATTTTATTAAGGGTTTAATATTTTATATTTTCTCAAAGATATAAAATATTAAACCCTTTTGATTTTTATTGTCTTCAAATAAAAATATTTTTTTACATTACATAATTTTAAACAGATATTTCAGTACTACATATATTTTGATTCATTACAAATTTTTCAGTACATCAGTGATTAATTTAAAAAAAGAGCAAGTTGAGTCATCAGCGTCGATAAGTTTAATTTCATAAATGGGTCTGAGAGCCGAACCGATCACATGACATATCGTCATCAATAAATAATAAATTTAAAAATACTAAAAAACTACAGTAGATGGGAAGAAAAATATATTAGGTGTTTCATTGCCGTTTTTGCCAGCACACAATTTTCTTTTAAAAATGTATAAAAAATTTGAAACGACATTTTCGTCTAAATTTTATATTAATATTGAAGGATCATTTGCAATGGTAAAAGCATTTTCGAATTATTGATCGTCGATATTTATGGTAGTAACGTCGTGATATAAATTATTCAAAATGAACTAAGTTGGTAATTTGAATGGGGTGTGAAAAATGTCCCTCGCGGGACACGAAGCGCTTCGCAGGGTTATCTGACGCCCATCTATCTATCTTCTTTGATGTGACACTCATTACGTCTTTCAGAGTGACGAATTTCACTGTTAATGTTTTTTCATACTTTATCGCGTATTGTTTGTCTAATATTGAAATTTAAAAAGTTTTTATTTAATTTAATGTTGGTTTGAAAATCCTCCTATATGAATCTAGTGAAAATCACTTTTCATTCTTTATTTCTTTTATTTCTACAGGAAATCAAAAAGTATTTATAATATATTTTACTACACATCATTATATTCACCAACCAGTAAAATTTTTACAAATTCATACTGCAATACACAATACTTTTTGAATTCGAAATTCCGTTAGTTAAAAAATATTATATTTAGATTCCCAATTAGCATTCAATATACTTATATATCAGAAGCTAGATTAAATACATCATTGTGTTGAATTTAAATCACTCAATGTCGTCAGCAGACTCATGTATCACGTATAGATTTGAATAGATTTAGTGACAACGTTACGACAACCCTGCCCTATTTTACGTTTACAATTTATAACTTTCATGTGAAATGAAACGGATATTGGCTGTTATTTAAACAGTAAATAGGGTTTATATATGGTTGATGTATGGTTGATATATTTTAGGTTTTATTTCCGTTTTCAAGATATTGATAGTTATCAGTAGACACGTGGAATAAATTCAAAAGTAAATTAAACATATTTATTATATGAACCAGAGTTTTATATAAAATAAATAATTATTTAATAAAAATTTAAATTCGAATATTTGAATTGATTTGGCATTAAAATAATATGAAATAACCTCTATTATATTATTATGTAGTACCTACATAAACAGAAAATAACATCCATTTACATTATTATCAAATATAGGTAGCTGTTAGTAGTTCCTGGCACTCAACTGTTTTGTTTTAATAGCTGACAGATTGTTAGACACCTATAAAGAGTATTTTACAGCTTATATAGGTTAAGATTTAAACAATTTATTATAAAATACAAAAATATTCGCTTACATGAGAAAAATATAATAATGTAACAATACAAATATAGTCGCCTTTTAAGTAATTTATTTTTTATTAACGAAATAGAATATTAATTCGTTGTATATATTTTAATCGTTAAAAAAATGACTGTTCTCTAAAATATATTTTAAGAGTTGAGACCTGAATCCATTAACTGCAACTATATAATAAACTATAATAGACATGTGCTACGTTACTTTGTTTTATAAACGTCAAATTAAAATGTATTCATTCATTGATTCAGATTAGTGGCTTCCGACAGAAATTAAAATGTATCGATTTACTAATATTTTTTCTTATTAAAATACAAGAATTATATACATAAAGTGGGCAACTTTCTTAATGTTTGTTTCTATAGAAAGTGTAGTTGTTGGTATTATAAAATAATTTTTAACAAAAAAAAACCGACTCCAAAAAGGAAACTAAAAAGTGAAAAATAAATTTACTTAGTACAAAGTAATTCGTATTTTGATTTAGTTAATCAGAAATGATTAAATAAATATTTTATAATTTTGAAGTCGGTGCCAAGTAAAACAATAACTACTCGTAAGTTGTATTCAGTTTTCTTTCATAATTTGTTTCATTGACTATTAGGTTGAATACTGTTATTATTCTGTTATTGTTTTGACATATCTAATAATATTTTTTGTACTTGTTTGTTGTGTGTCTGTTGTTTGTATTTGTTATTGCAGCCAGGTTGTTGTAGTATTTACTTGGCACCAACTTCAAATTATTTTATTTTATTTTACAATTTTTAGTGATGGGGAGACCTAACAAGGATGCTTTTTCTCTTATGTCGGGGGTTCGGAAACATACACAATACACAAGCACAAACACCCAGATCATGACAAACATCTATATGGCCAATACAAATGTCTATCGTGCGCGGGGATTGAACCCACTAACGCCAGCGCAACAGCCGGTGCTGAGACCGCTGCGCTAACGCGTCGACATACTATGAGTAAAGTTCGCTATCAGGTGTACGTAATAACAACCGGGACTGAAAGCCTAGCGTTTTCTCCGAGGCTAGGTTGGGAGAACCACAAGGATTAACAACTAGACCAAAAATAAATATTTGTATAAACATAAATATCCACTCCGAGCTGGAATAGAAGACGCGACCGTCGGTGTTTAGGCGCCGCCGACACGGCACATGTACCATTATATCAAAGCGGTCGTCAAACAGCAAAAGGTAACTGCTGTAAATCGTTGAAAAGTTCCCTCGACTATCTTTCGTCTCCATCATCAGACTTTAATGGCACTTGTTACTCATATAGGTGCAAAGTTCTCATCAATAGAAACGAATTAAGTTCAAACAGAAGGTAATTGCTATAAGTCGTTGAAGAGTACCCTCAACTATCTTTCGTCTCCATCATCAGACTGAAATGGCACTTATAACTCATATATATGCAAAGTTCTCATCAATAGAAACGAATTAAGTTCAAACAGCAGGTAATTGTTATAAATCGTTAAAGAGTTCCCTCGACTAACTTTTGTCTCCATCATCAGACTGTAATGGCACTTATAACTCATACAGGTGCAAAGTTCTCATCGATAGAAACGAATTAAGTTTAAAAAGAAGGTAATTGCTATAAATTGTTGAAGAGTTCCCTCGACTATCTTTCTTCTCCATCATCAGATCGACTCGAGACCTTTATTAAATAGTGGTGCTTTATAGTACTTAATGAAAACATGATTAAATTCACTCTTACGATTTTTGAAAGTTCCCCTCGATTTCTCTGGGATCCCATCATCAGATCCTGGTTTCCTTATCATGGTACCAAACTATGAATATCTCCTTTCCAACAAAAAAAGAATTATCAAAATCGGTTCATAAACGAAGAAGTTATCTCCGAACATACATAAATATATATATATATATATATATATATATATATATATATATATATATATATACGGTCGAATTGAGTAACCTCCTCCTTTTTTTGAAGTCGGTTAAAAAGTGGATATCGAAAAAGTATTTTAATTATTTTATTATGTTTAAGTTCTCTTTTAATTTGCCAGTATTATATAATTTCATATTTCTATTAATTACAATAAATGTAATTGTACTAAAGAATAGTAAATGTTAAACAACCCAATTAAAGAAGAAAGTTTATTTATTTATTTATGTGGTTACTTGATATTTAAAGTTAGAGTAGTCTTATCGTAAACATAAGTGTTTTCCACAGGTTTTATGCTCGATTGGAATGTTGTCAACTGTTGGTGAATCATGCAATGCAATAATTTTATTTTTAAATTTCAATACAATATGACAAGTTTTGGAGACATTAACGGCTATGATGATGTCTACAAATATAATAATTTGTTTTTAGTTTTAATTTGTAAAATGACAATGAAATGCTCTCGGAGCCTATTTGAATAAAGCTGTTTTTGATTATGATTTTGTGGTCGAACCATTTATATTGTAGATCTTGTTGAGCTTGATCAATTAAATTGTTTATTTTACTACCAAAATAAAATAAACAAGTTCAATCTACATACAAAATCAGATGAATAATTAGTTTTAAAGTTGCGATATCGTTTACACAAATTAAATAAGAAGTGGCTCCATGAATTGACCCCTGTGGGACTCCACAGGTGACAGGCATAGCACTACATTTCATAACACCAATTTCAACGACCTGCAAACTGTTTGTTAGGTATGATTTTATCATTCCAAGTACAGTCTCTTTGACAACAATGTTTTAAAGTTTACTAGCTGACCCAGCCATGCCTTGCTGTATCTCATTAATTATAACTCATTAAATATATGTAAATTCTATATTCAAACGCGCGATCTATAATCTACAAATGGAAATACGGCGCCATCTACCGAATATCTGTGCAACTTAAATGTCAAATCTATTAGGATTTTATAGTAGTAGCCGATAAATACACACTAAAGTCTATAAACATTTAATTTGCAATAACAAATATGGAGATCAATAATTGAGATAAAAACGACCTTATCACCCAAGTTAGACCAAATTACATATGCTTACACTTTGATAAAAAAATCGTCCAGTAGATTCTAAGTTTATCGCTAACAAACATCGTGACACGAAATTTATATATATAGATGCAGTAAGAGTTTATGACTTACGGTGTCAAATGCTTTTTTTTAAATTGGATCCTGTGGTGAGTATAATGTGACCAGAGAGTCGGTAACGCGCCTGCGATGCTTATGGTGTTGCATGCGATTATATACTACGGTAATCGATTACAATCAGATGAGCCGTAGGTTTGTTTAATGACCCATTTGTATAAAAAAGTAATTAGAAGCAAGCAAGTCTTCCATCCAAAAATTAGCATTAATATAGATTTAAATTCGAGAAATACATTGTAAACAAGTTTGCGGGTGTTAGCAATGTAAGACCGCGAGAGTTTAAGACGCAACGCGACTCCTGATGAGCTTAATTACCGCAGCGCCAGCCGAAACGAAAACGCCTGAGAATTAGCATAATCATTACGCGGTTCACCGTATTTGAGAATATTATTAGAAACGTGTTTTAATTTTAAGTTTCGTGCTAATTAGCGGTTAATTAATTTAAAAATAATTTTATTGTTCATTTGTAACCTTTTTTAACACCGTTAACCCACGATGACGTTTTATACTCGTTCGATAGTGTTGTATTGGTCAGATAAATTGTCTTTTTACTAGAAAAGTGTTGGGGTAGTTCTGATTTCTTTAATTCTATATGTATTTTGGGGTGCTGAATCCGAATCTGAGGTTTATGGACAAAATTTCGTGACGCAAAATTGAAAAAAGCGCAAAAAAAAAAACAAAAAAAAACTATTTTAGGTTTTGCCTAAAATTCGAAAACTGTTAAATTTTAGTAAATGGTTTGTTTATAGAAATATAAAGAACTAAAAAATTATCTACAAATATCACCTTTAAGTTTTTTTCTCAGACCAACCGTTCGATCTCAAATGCGAGTTGAATCAAAAATCAAATCAAAAATTTTATAAGCCGTTGCCATTTAGAAAGTCCTGGCTGAGGTTCCTAAATCCTATTAGACCATATATTATTCCTGCATGCGATGAGTGGTTGTGATACTACTTCTGCATTGTCTAATCAGTGGAAACGGAAATTTCCTATAGTCCCACAGAAGAACAAAGTCTTATAACCGGTCATTGAAGCTTTCAAAGACCCCAAACCTTAAGAAGAGATTGTCACAGCATAACTTTTGCATATTATAATTATTTTGTAATATTATTAATATACGATCATAAGTAACGATGTTTTAAATTTTATTTTGTTAGAGTTCTACCTTTTTTGATATTGAATTTCAATAATTTCGATCATTTTTTTTTTTTCTAATTACTTGTGCAGTAAACTGGGAGAAATTTATCAAATGATAGCATTCTAATAAAAGATTCTATTATACAGTTGCTAGTTAATGCTTCTACTGAGATTTCAAGGAAAATGTTGCTGCTAATATTTTTGAGATTATATTTTTGAATATTTTTAAGATATTAAATATATATTTGTAGTTTTGGACAGTAAAAATGGTTGTTCCATATATGATCCCTTGAAGGGTTAATAACTATTATGTAATACTATAAGTTTGTATTCGGTGGAAATTGAAAGATATATTAAAAGTCATTTCTGCAGAGTTTTTATATTTTAAACAAAGCAATGTAATAGTTCTTGCGCAGTGACATAAATTATTGCACACCGGATTAGTTCTTCTGCTTTACATATACACTTTTAGTTTGCTCTCTCTAAATTTTTGCCAATGTACACCTGAATAGTCGACCACAGCCCTAACCTCCCCAGGAGCTTTTTCTACTTTGAGAACAGTATTAATTGGCTGTGTTTTTCTGTAATCTAAGCTATTTAAGAAAAGTTACTTTGACATCTTGCAATCGGGTTTGGTAGACAGATCAAAGTTATTTTTATTTATCTAAAAACTAAATTCCATGTACAATTTCGATTATCTGATAAAGTATAATGGATACCCTTTGAAATCCATTTTAATGTTTGTAATGCACCATTTCACAGACTTCCTCAATAGAATATATTAACTCAAATTATATCAGCAACATTACCTCATAGGCGTTAGTGTTAGCGCGCACAGCGATAGCAATACGTACGATGTTTTATCGCAAAATCAGTAAAACGAACAAGAGGGAAGGTGCGTACACTGTCTTACTTTACGTACGGAATTTCACCTGCAAATCGCATATTTTAGAAAAACTTAATAACACTTTTTGGACATTTACATGGTAGAACAAACGCACATAAAAAATGATTGTTTGCATGTACAGAAATAGGATCTATCCTGCTTCAGCCTGTAATATCCCACTACTGGGCATAGGCCTCTTCCCCATGTAGGAGAAGGATCAGAGTTTAATCCACCACACTGCTCCAATACGCGTTGGCGGATATATTCCTTACTATGAGTAACGATCGCTATCAGGTGTACATGATAACAACCGGGACCGACGGATTAACGTGCTCTCCGAGCCACGGTGGGGAGATCCACAAGGACTGCACAAACACCCAGACCACGGTAAACACCTGTATGGCCAATACAAATGTTTGTCATGTGCGGGGATCGAACCCGCAACCGCCAGCGCAACAGGTACAATCCATGGCTGTGACCGTTGCGCCAACGCGGCGCATTCTTATATATTTAAATATTATAAAAATAGTTTACTCATCTACTTACTCGTATATAGTAGAGCAATTCACCACATGTAGAGCCACACCACAATAATATTTTTTGTGCGCGACATGTTTCGAATTTACTTTTGTGGTCAAATTTCATTACTTTATTAATGTGGCTACCAATATAAATGAATTGAAGTTAAATATTTTATTATACTTCATATTAAGGCTATATTTAACTGAGGTAGGGCACAGCAGGAATTTCCTGCTCAAAATATGGAGCAGCCCCACTGGGCTAGTACCTCGACCGTACAGAAGACCACAGCTAAATAATACTGTTTTCAAGCAGTATTGTGTTCTATTGGTGAGTAAGGTGACCAGAGCTCCTGGGGGAATTGGGGATTGAGTCGGCAGCGCGCTTGCGATGCTTCTGGAGTTACAGGCGTCTATAAGCTACGGTAATCTCTTACCATCAGGTAAGCCGTACGCTTGTTTGCCGAACTAGTGATATAAAAAAAAATTGAAAATTCTTCTTCTTCCTTCTTCTTCTTCCTCATTCCCTTGATGATGAGGATCGTGACTACGAATGATACGTCTCCGTTGAAGGCGATCGTAAGCAGCGTGTTTTGCACGGCGCAATCTGCCTCCCACTGTATTCTTGGTGATATCAGACCATCTTGCTGGTTTCCTCCTTTTGGCGCGTTTCCCTTCAACTTGACCCAGTACTATAAGTGTCTTGAGACTATGCTTGGGAGACCGCATAATGTGCCCGAAGAAGGTAAGGACCCGCTCCATGCAGGTCGTTGAGAATCGCTTGGTAATATTGAGCTCTTGTAAAATTGCCTCGTTCTTCCTCATGGCAGTTCAAGGGATTCGGAGTAGTCTTCGCCAACACCAAATTTCCAATACAATGGTCTTGCTGCAATCGCAACTTCTGAGGCACCAAGTTTTTCAATTACGATATTCAAAGTCAGTTTGTTGTAGAACTTCACAAAATGTGTAGTGTATTAAGTACATATGTCTTAAAAGCTTATCTATCAAATATTTGAAAAAAAAAATACATTAAATTATGATTTGTTTTAATAAATGTGTATGAAAGCGGCACACAAAAAACGAACTAAAAAATAATTTTTGAACTTCGTCAAAGCTAATACTTTTCGTCCTTTGCCTTTGCTTTGCATTTAGCGTTACTTCGTAGATTAGGTATTCGTCTAAAAATATTTAATCAATAAGCTGCTACTTTTTGCTGTTGACGAAGACATATAAAAAATCATATTAGTATGAGTCTTAGAACAAAATCTTACTGTCGATTGCGTTTTCATAATTGGACTATTATTCCTACATCAATTATTTTTGGTATGTTTATCAGTTAAATATCTACTATTATTAAGTTTTTATTATTTTGTGCCATCTTAGAAATAATAACTCATTTACCGGAATTGTTCAAAAATGGTCAAAAATATTTCTTCATCACTAATTCGATGATAAAAAATTATATAACACGCGAAGGCGAAACAACGATTACAATACTGTCGACGTATTTCATAGAAAAACAGACTTCTTACTTTATTATCAGTAATATTCACAGGCATAATTATTATCCCCTCGTTTTATAAACACTATAAAGAAACAATAAAGGTTCCTTTTTAGCAAGTACGGGTTCCTTTCCGTTCCTTTTTACCAACGGGTAGAATTTCAAATATTCCATAAATATTCCGACAAACAAAAATGTGTCAAATTGCCTATACCGCTTAAAAAGCGTTTGTCATATTCAGACCCTTCAGAATCGAGAAAACGAATAAATAATACTGGTCTACCAAGTGAATATGTCTTAGACCACATTTTTCACGCATTCCTTTAAACAAAAAAAACAAAATAAAAAAGGCTTGTGAGTTTAAGTTAATCGTGAATTCACAGGAATCAGAAATTAAATCAATTAAACATAGTTCTACAATCTTTGTCATCTAGTATAATGATTGATGAGAAGAAATGTGAATTACCAATTGGGTACTACAAAAAACAGCCCGTTAATCATAATATAAAAAATATTAAGTTACAAAAAATTTCGCCTGTGTCATGCTCGAAAATGTTCTCGAACGACTACGAACGAGGATGTCTCTCATACAGTTCTTTATATAGCTGATAAATAATAGCATTAGTAGACCATATGCAAGAAACGTGTATGTATAATAAAGTGTGAATACAGATCAGATCCTACCCATTAGAATTTCCGGAAACTATATCAAAGTGTAATTAGAAACACATGAAAAAAGCAACATATGAAACCAATATTTTGTGATAATTTATGTTTTTACTTTTTGTAAGGTATAAAACTTTTAGGTACTGTACGATTTTTGTTTTTATAGCTTTTTTCATTATATGATTATAATAGCCATCGAATAACTAATAATAACAAATATAAATACACATTGGAACAGCGTGGTGGATTAAGCTCTGATCCTTCTCCTACATGGGGAAAGAGATGACTATTCGAGCAAAAATAACTTTAAAGTATCCTTATACAATACTTTATATTAGAGCAAATTTCAAATCTTCTCTTCTTAAAATTCACGGAGCTAAAGATTTATGATTCGACACGGACCCAAATTTCCACTGTGCGTCGTGCCCGTGTCTTCGAGTCTTCGTTTTCACTTGCCGTACCTGCATCACTGGCGTCATCACCGAATACACTTTCTCGAAATAGCAGAAACAAAGAAATTTAAAAGGAACTCCACATTATAAGCCTTTTTAATCATATCTTATCATATTTATTACTATATTATATTTTTATCTTTCTATAAATTATAAAATCGTAACAATTGAACAGGAAAATTTGGTATTTCTCTTCATCAAAAGAAGTAAGGTGGAAAGGATGTCATTTTATGGTTTTATAATAATTGACAGTAGTCAATTATTATAAAACCATAAAATGACATCCTTATATGACATCCTTAAAATATCACCTCACTTCAACAACAATGGTATATAAAAAAATCAACACTTATAACATAAGTTCATTATAGGATTAGTTTCCCCCGAAATCAAAATTAGACTATTATAATATTCTGTCATTTGTTAGTATAATTTTGAAAGCGCAGATTGAAATGAATAAAATATTAAGTTATAGTTAAATTAGGCTTTCATTTGATGTATTTGTAGTTCTGGATCTGAATTATTTATATGTAACCACAACAATAGCATGTTGCAAAACTAGATAAATAATCTAGAACATATGTATAAAGCATCTAAACTGGATAAAACAAATAGCGCTGAACGACAAAACCAACAGTAAACCGACAGTAAACCGACATTAAACCATACAAAGCCTTAAAAGCCACATATAAATATACTAGAGATCTGCCCCGGCTTCACACGGTTGCAAAAACTATCAATGTTCCTCTACTATATTATGCATGTATCATACATGTACACCTTCGTCTGGAATACTCTATTTACTAAAGAAAACCACGAAAAATCCGTTGCGAAGTATTAAACATCTAAGTATACAGACAGCAGGAAGCGACTTCATTTTATACCATGTAATTATTACAATATTTTTATCATGGCGTCGCGTTGGTGCAACGGTCACAGCACTGGTTTGTTTGTGGCTGTTGCGCTGGCGGTTGCGGGTTCAATCCCCGCATGTCACAAACATTTGTATTGGCCATACAGATGTTTGTCGTGTCTGGGTGTTTGTGCAGTCCTTGTGGTTCTCCCCACCGTGGCTCGTAGAGCAGTTTAAACCGTCGGTCCCGGTTGTTATCATGTACACTAGATTGCGATCGTTACTCATAGTAGAGAATATATCCGCAAACCCACATTGAAGCAGCGTGGTGGATTAAACTCTGATCCTACTCCTACATAGGAAAAGAAGAGAATCTTTGATGACACGTATTTACACGAAGGTGCTAAGACGTGCCTGTGGTCATGTACAATACTTAGCCACAACGCCATGTATCAGAATTTATTTAAATTACTTCGTTCACTATCGATCAAATGATGTTAACGCAGTTAGTTGTATATTCCACTAGAGTAGAGAGTAGCAGTTTATTCGTTATAAATATATTTGAGCTATAAACTTTTTATCTATTGTCACTAATAATGGGTATTTACTTGGCTATTTTACTCTACCAACGCTATATTGACCTCATTACTGTTTTACTGGGTGGACCGATTTCGATGATTTTTTTTTTAATCGAAAGGTGGTATTTGTCATGTGGTCACTCGTACTTTTTGAGTTATATCTAATATAGCGTATTTACTTGACTGTTTTTTGGAGTTTACTCCTCAAGAATCGATTGTCACATAAGGCCCCTGGAATGAAAAAATGTGAACAGTAGAATCTACTGAACGAATGACCTCGTAACATTGTTGTTAACGTCATCTATCGAGGTGGCAAATGTGGTACAATGATAAGGAAACCAGGATCTGATGATGGAATCCCAGAGAAATTGAGGGAAACCCTCGAAAATCGTAGTGAAGACTAATGCGTTTGTTCAATTTTTTCGTCTACTTGCGTAGTAGTATTACCTGTCGATGTAACTGTAGTCGGTTTTTTTCGTTTGCGAGCAAACACAATTATTCCTAAGATAAACAACTTAATGCTTGTGTTAATGATAACAATCGACTTATAGATACACAAACGTATAAATAATACACATACACCCAGACTCGGGGTGGGATCGAACCCACAACCCTCGTAGCAGAAAGCAGGGTCACTACAAACTACGCCAACAGGCTATTCAAAACATATTATATAATTATATTTAAAATAAAAATTCATTTTTTTAAATTTGTTTACACATTAAGCAATGACAATAAAAATACTTCTAATAAATACATCGTATAAATAGTAGCTAGTGAAAAAATGGGTTCTTCGCATTCGTTCATTTCAACCATCTAATTGCGTTTTCACATTGCTATCCTTGTCTCGGATACGTAAAAAATATCATTGATATAAAATTATTATATATTAAAATGCGTTAAATATTCGACTTACTAAATTGTAATAACTTTTAACTCTTTATTTATAGAACCTGGGTGACCGAGCTCAGCTCGGTATTTTTAGTAAATCGTGAAGGATTAGTAGTAGAGTTAAAATATATATAATATATATATATATATATTTTTCCTATATACTAAATTTTATGAAAATCTTTGGAGCCGTTTCTGAGATTATATATATATACAAGAATTGCTCGTTTAATAGTATTAGATTATTATTTGCCTCTACTTTTAATAAAAAATAATTGTACTCGATATACGATAGTTTAAGTGAAAAAACAATAAATACCTATTTTTAACCAACTTCAAAAAAGGAGGAGGTTACTCAATTCGACCGTATACCTATATTTCTTTTTATGTATGTTCGGGGATAACGTCGTCGTTTATGAACTGATATTGATAATTCTTTTTTTTTTTTGTTGAAAAAGAGATATCCCAAGGGTGGTAGGTACTATGATAAGGAAACTAGGAACTCACTCAGAGAAATCGAGAGGAACCATCGAAAATCGTAGTAACGACTAGTGCGCTTGTTAATTTTTTTCGTTAACTTACGTTGTATTACTTGTCGATGAAATTGAAGTCGATTTTTTTCGTTTGATAGCAAACACAATTATTTTCTTTCTCTTAATTCTAACCCTAAGTTTGCTTAGAAGAAATCGCTACCGAGCGCTAAGGCCGCCTCATTGTGAATAATTCTTTTTACTTCACAATTCCTAATAAAATTACTCTATGTGTGGTGTACCATTAAAGAATAATTAAATAAAAATAATGGAAATTAAGAAGGCATTTTGTGTATCCAAAGCCAACAGCTTCCAATTTTTTTAAATATTCTTAATTTACAAAATAAATCCTGGATCTATTAAATTGTAATGTATGTACTTCTATACTACAGGTAGATGTGTATAGAATTGTCACGTGTGGATATTATAGTAATTTGGTATAGACCTGCGTATTCCCGGCGGATATTTCAACAGCAAACATTATGCTAATTTACCGCATTTACTCTACACCTGTCTGCATAAACATGCTTCCTAATTTTCAGAAACGACCCTAACTTTTTTATGGAAATTCAAGAAGTTAATTTGTTCATAGACACCGAGATCCTTTTAAGTGTCAAACATTTACCTTCCTTTTCATAACTTCAGTTAATCTTAACTAAGGAATATTAGGAAATATTTATTAACTTACGGTATCACGATACTTGGTTTCTACAGTCATTTACATAACTTTAAACAATATTTTTAAATGTTGTTTTGATACAATAAAACGAATGATGTTTATTTATTCGTATTTTTATTAAATTATTATGACTTTTATTAAATATATTTCCTTATTGTTACATTTTCAAATATATTTATAAAAAAATACAAAAAATATATTTAAATTACTAAATAATTATTTTTGTTCTCTCAGTCATATCTTTCACGTTCGGCAATTCCTATTTTTAATATATTTTTAATATCAATGTTGTTACAAATGTGACTCAAATATATTGCAGCAATGAGGTGGTTTTATTACTGATCTAATTACCTACTTGAGATTAAAACGTTTTCAATATATACTTAAGTGAGACACAGTAATATTAATAATTATATTAAACTCTTTCAATGTCTTATCATATTTAAATCGAAAGAACAAAAAATATTATAAAAAGAGAATAAGGTAGTAACATTCAACATTTCTTAATTTACCGACCAAAAATTTACCACAAAGTTATATTGAAGGGAAACTTTTTTACATTTGTTGACTCCGTTCGTTTGATTAAAAGTTAAGCGAGGAAAAACAACTTGACGAAGCGATGGTCAGTTCCCTCGAAACGAAGAAATACCTGGGCCAATTTAATTGTGCCCATAAATCTTGACGACTTCCGAGGAGATTTCTTTCTGGGTTGCCTTCTCTTAGAACTTTTGGTAAATGTGCTTTAGATATCCTTTGTACATTTAAGAGTGCTTTAACATCTCTTAAATTAAAGGTTTTATATATGTATATTCTTTTATGTTTTCTAGTAAACTTATCGTTTCACGTATCGTTAAAAAGATAATTTATAGTTTATGTATTCTGAAAGACTTAAATTCGTTAGCACTAATTCAGAAAATAATTCTTAAAAGTGGTCAATAATTTTACACTTTCTTAACAAAATTTACCAGATGCTACTTCCACTGAAAAACAGAACCAATTTGGTTATTTTCAAACCAAGCCTTAATATATATTATATTTCCTAAAGAATAAATTTCGTCCCTATTCTAAAAATGAAACAAATAGCTACAAACGATTTGGTTTTTCAATTTTGATGTAAAATGGGAATTGTGGATAGAACACTTGTAATATAAATATATAATTTGTTAAAAAATAATCTCCAAAGTATGATGCAGTAATGAAATCACTTCGTACAACACCACGCTTCACTTTATTTAATTTACTGAGTTCGTGCTTACTGACTATCAAAAGCAGTTCGCGGGAAGTGTAGTGTTGCATGTTCCAGAGCTACAATTTAATGTGGGTTGCGACATTGGATGTGTCACACTCATTCGAATAGCTATAATTCTGTAAAACCTGGTTTCACATTAAATTAAGGGCTGTGGTCTTTGTATATAATGTATATATTTTATAAAATATGATATGTACCTAATACCTTTTTTACCCGCGTAGATTTTAATATTTTAGTTTTTCCGTTTCCTCCCGTAAAATGTAGTCCATGTATTATGTTTGTGTTTATAATAAATAACCTCGATAAAGAGTTATTTATATTTCTATTTAATAACCGACTTCAAAAAAGGAGGAGGTTACTCGGTTCGACCGTATATACCTATATATTTATTATGTATGTTCAGGGATAACTTCGTCGTTTATGAACCGATTTTGATAATTCTTTTTTGTTATAAAGGAGATATCTCAAGTGTTGTACCATGATAAGGAAACCAAGATCTGATGATGGAATCCCAGAGAAATCGAGGGAAACCCTCGTAAAACGTACTGACGACTAGTACGTTTGTTAATTTTTTTCGTCTATTTACGTTGTATATTACTTGTCGATGTAATTGAAGTCGGTTTTTTTTTCGTTTGCGAGCAAACACAATTATTATTTCGTCTACTTACGTTGTATTACTTGTCGCTGTAATTGAATTCGGCTTTTTCGTTTGCTAGCAAATACAATTACTTTTAACTATTTTGAAAACAAAAAAAAAGATTGTTAAAGGTTAATTTTGTTATACATATATTATATCTAAGTTAGAAAAAACTTTGCTTGTCGCTTTTGACAAAATGTAGTATAATATACTCATATAAAGTATTTTATCACAGGCGATAAGATATATAAAATATTTAAATACTCAAATAAATCGTATAGGTATATCATAAAAATAATATAAGAGGCAGATCTTCTGTTTTCGTCATTTATTTACTTTATCGTACAAAGGAGAGCTGTCTACTACTAACGCAGAGGAGTTATTCATCTCTGGGCTCCATTTCGAGTATGTAAGATCCGACGCTAAATTCATCAAGAGTGCATTTAATATGAGGTGCTTTCGGGGCAGGTAATTCAATTACACGCTGTAGATTACATATTCATCGTCTTTATGATAATTACGTGTCTGCTCTCAATTCTCTGAAATTTCCAACGTCTGAATTATAAGATAACACAACTACTACCATTGTAAGAAACGGATTACATTGTTATTAAAACATTTATTCGTTAATTGCTAGTATATAATATTATAAACAGGAGACATTATTTGTTGATATTGAGTAAACTTAAAAAACCAAACTACTTTTAGCAATTTACAGTCACTTAACTGAAGTAGTGTACATACTCCTATATTCTGCGGGGTAAAGGGTTTGTTTTGTGTATAGAAAACTGTTCGAGCTTAATTCAATCGTTATTCGTTACCAAGTGTTAAAGATAAGAACCAGAACCGACACCTATACGTGCTCGCCAAAGTACGGTGGAGTTCAAGGGGCAAAATAAAATGTATCTAGTCCTTCTCTCTAATCGAACTTGTAAACTTCATCATTAACAAAACTTGCAACTATGATTGCTAGTGATGTTGAAAAAAAAAACAAAAAAAATCTCTAACTGTCTGTCGTTACCTGTTTTTATATATGAAGATTTAAATTTGCAATATTACAGTAACACAACATTAATAGATCTTCGGTAAATATTAAACAATTACGTACCTTAAAACAACTAGAATCTATATTCAGTACATCCAATAATATAATCATAGTATGCAATAGATATACGATAACAGAGTAATTAAACCTGACTGACTCGTTAGTCACATTCGTCCAGTCTGGCGCTCACGTGCTCGTCTAAAAGTCCCCCAACCCCCCGGGTCAGGTGGATGGAACTCAATTAGCAACAATTATTCAACAACGAGGCGACGCCGACCCAAAAGTTTTCTCGTCTATTTTGTAATTAATTTTGTTCCCGGCGAGTTGCGACTTCAGTCACTGCCAAAGTGGTTTGACTTTTCACAGCTTAGAACTGACCTTAACGTTAACTCTAGCCAACACTGTTTATATTTACTAAAGACATTTTAATGAATTTAAAATTTACGTATATTTCGATAATCGTTCTTTTGATAGGGCTTATAAAAGACTACTATCAAATGCAGCTATAAAGGAAACTTGTATGATCTCGCGCGCTCCCCTACAGCGGTCACAACGACCATAATATAAGGCCGATTGCTTTCTAAAACTTCTCCTATTTGTGAACGCACGGAGAAATTCAAACTTCTTTATTGTGACAAAGTTACATATAAGAATGGATATTTCCATTTCTATCGAGTTACTAATTCCAAACCGATAAATATTTTTGTTACACTTTTTCTACATAGTTTATGTCGTACTTTGTCAGAGTTAGAATGATAAATTGCTTCATAAAAATAATTTACACGTACAATGACGTGATAATAATATATAAGTAATATGGTAATATATCGGTTGGCCTCACTACACGGACAACTCTGCTACACAGAGCCTCATTTAAATAACATATTAGGGTTTCTCAACTTATTCGAATATTACTTAAAACAACGCGTCAATTGGTACGTCCGTGTAAACTCTTATATTAACATAGTAAGGAACCCATTTCCATTATCATCCCCAATTTCGTGCTCGGGAGGCACTTAAGCACTTAATGGGTCTCGGGTCCCGGTTATTTACTGGAACGCCGAATTGAATAAAATCGTAAATCTTAACACTGTTCCAAGAAGATTTTATTATGAAAAATCATTCTTAATTACTCATTAATTAAGGACTAAGGGTGAAGGAAACATTATTAACTATTGTAGAACCGTCTTTTCAGTCTTGTAAATGGTGGTTAATAGCTCGGTAGACTGTAATAAATCATGTAACCAATAAAGTAAGATTACAAATGGGTTTTGAGGCGTAAATTAAATAAGTTTTGTATAATAATTCGTTTCACAATGTACGTCTATCTATCTACATAAATAAAAATTAATCACCGAAATGTAGTTATGCGCATAGCTAACGAAGCACTGCACTAAATTGGATAATTATTTTTTGCACTACTTATTGTAAGGGCAAGGATTGTATGAAATAAAATAAAAAATCGATGTCAGATACCTCTTAATAAATGAAATAATTGAAAAACGGAAATAAAAATTTTATATTCGTTTTTCAATCAACTTTTTATTGAGATATTTTCTTTACTCATTTAATATCACGATCTCGTCCAGTATACCTGCACAAACTAGTTCGAGAAATCTCACTAATTTTACTAAGCGCATTTCAACGTAAGTGAATTAGTACTCATATATAAATCAGTATACCTACTGTGTCCAAAATTAACTCTGAATGCAACTACAATTCTAAGTCAGGATATTCTGACACAATTGTTGCATAACTATATTGCTTCCCTTTCTACTGAGTGATCTTAAGATTCATGAGCATAGCTTACCTTTGTAACTCTGGATCGCTTTATCAGCTTACAACAACGAGACCGGCAGAATAATTTCAAGTATTCTGTTTATTTTACTTAATTGTAACTGTAAACAATATGGTGAAAAAGATGGTCGGGTCTTAACATATGAATTAATTTTAGTAATAGTTTATACCCTTGAAACAATTTGTCCGTATTTTTTTTTGAAAAACTATATAATTTACCCCCCTCTCTTCCCGTGGGTATCGTAAGAAGCGCTAAGGGATAACACAGTTCCACTACTACCTTGGAACTTAAAAAGCCGACCGGTTGCGGGATAACCATCCAACTGCTGACTTTGAAACACACAGGCCGAAGACGGGCAGCAGCGTCTTCGCTGCGACACCAACCCGCCTGCCCAGCGTGGTGACTATGGGCAACACACATGAGTTTGCGGCATTTTTGGCGTAAACTTGTGGAGACCTATGTCCAGCAGTGGACTGTATAGACTGTAATGATGATGATAAGCTGAAGAAGATGAGCGAGTCTCTACTGCAGCGAAGATCTTGTTAGTACTACGTAATAGTAACAAATATGAGATGCAGATATTGAGAAGCAAACACAATACTACTAGACTTCGAACAATATTAAACAAGATCTTCTAAACTTGAAAATTAATTGCTTTGAAATCTTCACCGGAGATGAAACTAGGTGAGATCAAACAAAAAACCTGATGACATTGGTTAACAAATACAATGCTGTCTCTGTTCTAAAGGCAAAACAATAATGAAATATAAAATATGATATAGGTAAATTTCGCTTTATTCAAATTAAAAAAATAGCTTTTATTTGAAATGAGCAAATAAAATAAATATTAATTTTTGAAAGTTCCGCCGTGCGTTTTCCTCACACTGAGTTTATATGTTTCTCTTTGTAGGGTTGTGAATATTTTTTCAATATTTTCCATTAACATAATAGCCATTGTCAAATTTATAAGAAAACTGGTAAAGGAACTTAACTATTAAGTAAGTAGTACTGTCTACTCTCCGTTTTATCGGACATTAAAATACCTACTTTTCCAATATTTTATTTTTATTTTTTTGATAGTATTTCTAAATTTCAAAGCCAGCAGTTTGCCTCGTATAATAAAAAGTTCCACTAATTTGTAAGAAAAACATGTAAGTCAATAATTTTTTAAAAATACAGAAGCTCGAAATGCAAAATATTCGCGATAATTTCGGTTTTCGAACCTAGATGTGAGGAAGATATACTGGCCACGCTCCACGCTGCAAGCCACAAATAACCCGGTCGATACCAGACCCCGCTGAAAGTCCCAGTTGACGCGGCAAAAAACTATTTTGCTATTTGTTTACCTAAAATAACTTGACTGGAAATTAATCGGTCACGGAGTGTATTTAGGTTTTAAAATATTTTTTTTAATCCAATAACCACATCAATGTCTACTTATGGAGCAGATAAGGCACCCAATAAAAAAAAACTAAAAAAACTAGGGTTCTACCGTTGTATAATTTTTTTATTGAATAATTAGACACGTAAAGCGTACCGATAAAAAAAAACTGGCCTAGTACGAGTCAGACTCGCGCATTGAGAGTTCTTTACAATCAAAATTATTAAAAATATTTTTACTTAATATTTTACATACACTTACACTTCAGTCTATCGCAGTCCACTGCTAGAAATAGGCCTCCCCAAGTTCGCGTCAGAAATCCCGGTCTTCCGCAATCCTCATCCAGCCTACACCGGCAATCTTACGTCCGGCCGGAGGACGTTCCACACTGCGTTTGCCAAGACGCGGTCTCCACTCTAGGACCCGTCTACTCCAACGGCCATCGGATAATATTTTACATGATTTAACTAAAAATTTATGCTTTTCGCAATATTTCCTTTATCTGTGCTATAAGACGTTGCTTCGTACCAAATTTCAAAATTCTGAGTTCAAGGGAAGTAAAGTACCCTGTAGGTTTTTGATTCCCTTGCGAATGTCGAAAATTTACAGCATAAAGGGCTGTATCTTTTGATTGCATTGGTTTAGAACTTTGATTTATTCACAGCTCTAAGGAAGAGGAGACTTGAATGTTTGATATGAATTTTAGCTTGATATTTCCACGTACTCCTGAGAAAAACAGTCTTGACAGACAGACGGACAACAAAGTGATCCTATAAGAGTTCCGTTTTTCTTTTTGAGGTACGGAACCCTAAAACCGATTCTCTCGTAATTTTATATGTACAGATCGTCAAGCATTTATTTCCTAAATTATTATTGTATTGTGTTAAAAATATTTCAAACTAAAAAAAATATTCAACATAAAATTCAAGGGAAAAATTATTAGGTATGTCAATCTAACTATTCGATGTTCCTACAATCCACTATAGTTTTCATACAAAACCGTCATATCTATGTACATTTTGAATATCCTCTGGGAAATATAAAGTCTATACTGTGCCGCAATAAAACACTTGTTCCACGTGTTGCTATGTAAATCTCATAACTACACTTGAGCCGAGCGCCAGAGCCGAATCCCGTGCGGCTTGTACTTCGGATCGCTGTCACGGATTTATGCCATTGCATTGCTAATTCTGAATTTCATTAGGATTATTATTGTGTGTTTGACATAACTATCGCTTTACTACAACAATGTCAACCATATTGGTTTCGACCAATATGTACGTTGTACAACTTTTTGTACATACGTATATAGATTGTAATAAAATAGTCTTTAAAATAAAATATGTTTGGTGCAATTTTTATAAATAAATGTATATAAACTCGTTCTGCATAGCAGATAAACAAAATTAGCTAACTAATTAACTTCCTCATAGATGGACGCCGCACAAACTTTTAAGTATTTATAATTAGTTAAACCGTTTCAAAAAGTAAGTCACTCAAATAAATTTTATTTTATTCATATTAATTGGAATTTAAGCAATTGCATTTAGCCTGTAACATCCCACTGCTGAGCAAAGGCATCTTTCTTCATGTAGGAGAATGATAGAAGATTAATTCACCACGCTTCTCCCCTGCAGGTTGACGAATGTGTTCCGTACTGACGATGAGTAACGATCGTTATCAGGTATTTATGATAACAACCGGGACCGACGGCTGAAAGTGCTCTGCGAGGCACGATGAGGAGACCCACGAAGACAGACATCTAAACCGGAAATAAATATTTGTAGAAATACAAATATCCATACCGAGTGACTACTCACACCACAACACCAGAGCGATTGTTTAACTATTGAATTTAAGCAACAGGTAGATGTTATATTTTAGTCAATTTATTTATTTTTTTAGATTTTCTATCTATATTTCTTTGAGAAACTCATTGCAAATTAGCTAGTAAGCATTTCATAATAAATAAGGCACGTAACTCTTTATGCTAGTAATACAGTGGTGAGTGGTTAATTTTATTTAAGATAATCATTGATAAGCTGTTTTATTCTAAAATTTATTACAGTTTATAATAATCTTAGTTCGAATCCTAGAAATATGCAAGGCCAGATTTGAAGATTTGAAAACCTTGAAACAATTATGAATCGGTGGCTCATAATTCAGTAGAAGGACTAATAATTTTACTTGCAAGCGAAAAAAACTGGCTTCAATTACATCGACATGTTATACAATCTAAATAGACGAAAAAATAGTCAAGTAAATACGCGTTATCAAAGATTACTCAATAAATAGTAATCAGATCTCAATAAAACTTAAATAGGAATACAACACAACAAGACAAATATAATCTTTCTAATACAACAAGAATGATTAAAATCAGTAAACTCAGTGAAAAGTTATGCGGTATAATACAACGTAGGTAGACGAAAAAATAGTTAAGTAAATACGCATTATTTGATATAACTCGAAAAGTACTGGTTAGATCTCAATTAAATTTAAATAGGACCACATAACGTGCACCACCTTTAGAAAAAAAATCAACGAAATCGGTCGACCCATAAGCCATACGAATATAATAAATAATAATAATGATACGAATGTCATTATAATAACATACGTAAAAAAAATACAATCGAATTGAGAATCTCCTCTGTTTTTGGAAGTGGGTTGAAATTTCAGAAAAATTTGTTGACCTGCTGAAATTTGGATATTATATTTTTAACCTTTATGCGCCGTTATAGTATAAGGCTGTACGACTCCCCTTTACCCGGCCCTGTAATAAGTTTTAGACATGGAAAAATGCTTAATCTTATTTCATATAGGAAAGACTTCATTTAGGTATGGAGTATTCATATTTTATTTATTTATTTCATGGAGTATTAGCATTACAACAACAACTGATATTTAAGTTTAAATTCTTACTATACCAATAAGGATACAGACAATTAATATCCTAATTATTAAACATAGTTATTCTGAATAGTTTGTCAAAATCAGCAATGAAATATTAAGAGCGGCATTTTTAATATAATTAAAGAAAACTCACTTTTTCACTGTGATAGGGCACAGCAGGAAATTTCCAGCTCAATATACGGAGCAGCCCGACTGGGGTAGTACCTCGACCTTACAGAAGACCACAGCTAAATAATAATGTTTTTAAACAGTATTTTGTTCTTGTTGGTGAGTAAGGTGACTAAAGCTCCTGGGAGGGATTAGGGATAGATTCGGCAACGCGCTTGCGATACTTTTGGTGTTGCAGGCGCTTATAAACTACGGTAATCGCTTACCATGAGGCTAGACGTACGCTAATTTTCCGGCCTAGTTAGGTAGATGAAAAAAACCAACATTAATTTTATTTATTAGTGTAAATAACAATATTTCACTCATATATAATTGCTTAAGTATTATTTATGAAAGAAATTACCAAGTGTTACAATTTACAGCATGTATAGATAGTAGTTTTTGCTTTTTTTGTTATTTTAATTTCTTAAATATTTTTATACCAAAAATGTTAAATCGATAAGAAATTACATAAAAATTAACTTTAATTACATTTTGTTATATGCCGAATACAAGTAGGTACAGAACACTTTCAGAAAATATAGTGTTCAGTACATTTAATCTATGACACTATTAGAGACAATTAAAAACATTAGATAGAAACCTCATTTGTCAAAATATATTCAGTCGTTCTATCATTCTTACACAAATGCATATTTACGTGCATGCATACATACATACGAGTAGACCGTTAAATTCATTACCTTTCCCGTTCTGCGCCTTACTCGACTAATAAAGCTTTTACCGATATATGTACGTACGTACCTGATGCATTCCCAGAATGAAGTGAGCAACGACTTGTTAATCTAATCGACACTGTTGCCTTAATTCTATGATGCTACAGTACGCGTAATTAATTTAATTAACACCTTCTCACAATACCTCTGAAAGACTATGTATTAAGACAATAAACCAGAAAAGCTGTATGTAACTCAAATACGAATAAAAAATTGCAAAACAAATTTTTATACTAAAAAACTATTCTTAGTTTTAATAAAAGAGAGGTCTAACTGTAATTTGACGTGAACTAAATTGCTATCAAATGTTCTTGATCTATGTAGTAGAATTGACAATAATTGAAACTTTAAACAGTAGAACGATAGCAAATAGCTATAAATAGAATCGATTTTGACAAAGTAGGAAATAGCGTGTAAACAGGGATGCTCGTCGATTTTATTTGAAAACTTTTCAGTGGTCTTTATAGCTGCTATTTAGTAGTTTTAAAAACAAGGATTGTATTTCATCGTAGAACGAGTTTAATGTGAAATTTCTTCTTTTACTTAAATATACTTTGTATACTCTAAAAAGAAGACCGTGTTTATAAAAAGTAAACCTCCTTGCTCTTATAACTTCTTTGTAACTCGAAATGAACTCGACTAATGAATCGCCATTTTCTTTACATCATGAGATTTAACAATATAAACATATTTTTAGATACGCAGCATAACGAATAAGTAAATAAATAATTTTTAAGTTACCTTACCCTAAAACGTAAACGCTGTTGATTGCAAATAAAAGAGAACATGTTGCTTTTAAAATTGTAGTTACAATTAAAAGGCGAAACAAGTATTGTATATGTGTATGTTCAGAAAATTGTTAACACATCTTTTTGATATAGTTTAAGGATAAAATTATACTAATTTATATAAAAATATTTCCCGGATTAATAAGAACAATAATACATTTAAGATTGCCAATTATAACCTGTAAGTCTACCACTCCCACCAATGACACTTTAGAGCTAAAATAAACAAACACTCAAATGATAACCATTATGGTAAAAAGGTCGCAAAAGTTTTATTCACTCGTAACGAATAATTGTATGTGTATGTGTCTGTTTTTTTTATCTGAATGGTTATCCTCACGTTATGACCACTGAGCCTTAGAGAATGGTAATAAACACGTTATAATGAGAGTGAAGCGTTTATTTTGTTTATTTATAACGTTCATAACTTTGAAAACAGAAATTACTTACTAATTAAAATGAAAAGAAAACATTTACTTCATACGAATACCACCTATACCTATATTTTCAATATGAAGATACAGTTAAAGCGGTAAACTAATGATAACCTGATTAAAAAAAAACAATAAAAGATACAAACACGAGCCTGTTAATATTCAAACCATATTCTCGAGGTTCAGTTCGGTTTGTAGACCGCAAAGTTTGTTGTGCGAGTATATCTCGTTACGGAGGAGCGAAAGGATAACTTCACGATTCGTTTATGCGGAATACACTTCTCACATCCCTAAGGCCTCCCCGTATTTTATTTACTTGAAAGTTTAATGATATACTAAAACTACGATTATTACAAATTCAGGGCTCGATATTTTTTTTTTATACAAAGCAACTTTGCTTGTATCCATAATGACATACAAACAGAAGGCTGTGCCCAAATTTTTTACTTAAAGGATTTTAGAACGGTTTTAATATCAAAATATACACAAAACGATACTCAAAGTTGCAACTTATAAAACTTTATTAATCATTATATCTATCATATATCTTATATTTAATAAAAAATGTTCATCATCATCATCATTACAGCCTATACAGTCCACTGCTGGACATAGGCCTCCACAAGTTTACGCCAAAAATAACGTGAACTCATGTGTTTTGCCCGTAGTCACCACGCTGGGCAGGCGGGTTGGTGACCGCAGTACTGGCTTCGTCGCACCGAAGACGCTGCTGCCCGTCTTCGGCCTGTGTATTTCAAAGCCAGCAGTTGGATGGTTATCCCGCCATCGGTCGGCTTCTTAAGTTCCAAGGTGGTTGTGGAACCTTGTTATCCCTTAGTCGCCTCTTACGACACCCACGGGAAGAGAGGGGGTGGCTAAATTCTTTAGTGCCGTAGCCACACAGCACAAAAATGTTACTGTTTTATAATATTATTTTGTGTTTAAATAAGTTATGATATAACAAAACGTACATCAATAACTCTATTTTAGTCGAAACACATTGAGCAAACTACACGCTATCAAAGTTAGTAAACTACCGTATTGTACTCGTAGTAACTGTTACTCATATCGTACTGTTGCATGCATAAGTAAAACCCAATCTAGTGCTCACGAAATTGTTATCGAAGGTGAGCTTTAGTTTTAAACTGTACGTTATTTAAATTATGACGATATTCTTGAGACAATATTTTAAATATTCTAAGAATATATGAGTATATAATAATAAATAGTGTTCGCTCAGTGGTCAAAATTCGATCAATTTTTTTTTTACTTACGTACCAAGTTTGAACATGAACATCATCAAGGTTCTGTTGTCAAAGACTATACATCTAACTATAATAATAAACAAAAGAGTATATATGCGTGTATGTGTCAAATACATGGTAGTGTGTGTAATGTTTTTTTTTTATTAATTTAATGTATTTTTTAATCATAATTTTAAAAATATATCAGCATTCTGCATTCTCCTTCTCTATATAAACTATGATTGTGCGAAATTTCATACCCCTCCGTCCGCGGAATTTTCGTAAAAAGGCTTACAAAGTTTTTGCTTCACGAATCAATATATAGCTAATTACTGGAATAATGCTAATATTTCAGCTTTAAGTCAGTACAACGCTAAGTTTCATACTAAAAAAAGACATTTTACATCAGTACAGATAATCTTGTGTGAGGTCGACAACCTGCCATATATATATATATATATAAATAAAGTCAATAATCAAATTAAAAACCATTGAAAATTTAACATTACATATATTAATAAATAAAAAACGAGTGTGCTTTAGACCACACGACTGAAGAAAAACCTACGAAACGTAATTCTCTTTCTTTCGATCTTAGTTAACTTTTATCTTCCTCTTGACTTCCGTTCGTCTCGCCCGATCTTACTTTTCCTAACTTTCTCATGACGCATTCACCAGTTTACTCCCTAAGTCGTATAGTGTGCGTAAAAAAGTTTTACTTCAAAAAGTGTAGGTGTGCAATTCACACGCAGCAGAAGCGAAACTTCTGAAAAGTCGAGGGAAGGAAGGCTGTTGCGTTTTGTTCTATCGACGAAGATCACGGTCTCGTGAAAAAGTCATAAGCGCCGTCCAAAACGCGTCGCTTACGCGTTTCGAGCTTTAATGTATTTCATCTCATTCTCTCCTATACATTTGTGTATTTCTTTCTTTGTCATGATGTATTTTTCATTTCATCAAGTTTCAAATCACAATGATTCTAAAGAACTATTCATAAACGTTTTTTTTAAATGTTTTTTATTTTGATTTTGCGGAGCTCGATATTTCGACATTAACTGCGAATGTCTTGTTCACGAAACTGAAATTTGCGAGTGAATTTTGACGGCTTTAGCAATGTCCATACCGGACTACCTCCTTTCTCACACGTTTGCTGCGCAAACACTGGTCACCAGTTATGGTTATGTTATGAATAGTTTTAGTAATAGAAGTAACCATGTTAATCTAAAATCTTATAGATTCTAAAGATGTTTCACTTCAATTATTAAAGTGCGAGTAACTACGCGAATAATGGTAATTTGTATTTCAACATTATTATATATACGTTCTTTAAACGATGCAGATATCTTTTAAATATTATTTATATCAATTTAAAACATTACGTTAGATTCTAAGACATTATTTAGCAGTCGCTTAACAATGCTTCACCTTGGAATTAAATATAAGTCCACGATAAGATCTTTCATTAACGAACCGTAATAAATCTTTGTCATTGTTTCAAGTTTTAACAGATTTGTTTCTCTGAGATGCGATTCTCTTCTCTGCCTACTTACTCTGATTTAAATCATACCATCAGTAGTAAATAGATTTCACGAAGCAATCTCCTTTTACGAAACAATAAGGCATTACAAAACATTTTATCTATTTAGGTACTACGTATGTTGTGCGATTTGAACCACGTATTAAGAGACTTTTCTTCACTGTCCTCCTGCCGTTAAAACACTAATTATCATAATAAACGAGCTTATCGTTTTCACACACTCCGTGGAAATTGAGTACTATATAATTGAATACGGTATATTGTACGATTAGTACGAGATATGAAATTGTGAGTCTTCTCTTTGTGATTGTTATAAATTGACTTGCAATCGATGACAATTATATGAATTTTTACTACTTTAATTTTCTTTAACTGTCGGTGTCTTTTTTCTTTGTTTGTTACGATAGTATAAGCGATTTTATTTATGAAAACCGATTGATAGACCTCTCGAGTGAAGCAAATATTAAGGCAAAAAAATTACTCAATACGTCTATCTTAAGTAACTTAAGTTAGGTATTTATCCTAAAAAAAAATTTGTTTAAACAAAGAAATGGAAATGTGTTAATTTTTATACATTTTCTAATATAACCGCCCTTTCTTCCCGTAGGTATCGTAAGAGGCAACTAAGGGATAACATAGTTCCACTACCACCTTAGAACTTAAAAAGCCGATCGATGGCGGGATAACCATCCAACTGCTGGCTTTGAAATACACAGGCCGAAGACGGGCAGCAGCGTCTTCGGTGCGACAAAGCCAGCCCTGTTGTTACCAACCCGCTTACCCAGCGTGGTGACTATGGGCAACAAACAAACTTTTTAATGAACTATTTAAGTTGTATCTTCTGCAACAACAGCTATCGCTTGCAAGTCGATCGCGTATACTTGTCTCTAATTTGTACAAAGTAGTTTGCATTATTTTATTTCATCTCCTGGTAGGTAAACAAATATGCTGAAATATCCACTTATAGTTTCTAATCAAAAGTAATCAAAGGCTCAAATATTAACTTTTCCATTTTTAGCTTTACTAAATTCTCAACAAAACTAATTAAAGGATCAAATATTAACGTTTCCATTTTCATCTTTACTAAATTATGAATTATCTACGCTCTCTTATCTACTAACTTTTGAGCGTTTGAGCTTGAACTAAATATCACTCACTAAATTGAGGAATTAAAAAAAGTAGAATAACTGTTGTTTATTTTTCATTCAAGGCCACTTTCACACTTGCTCCAAGAAGGGCAGACCTCCCTTACAGATTTTTTTGCTCGATTCACGCCCTGAATAAAAAAATATCTAAATACGTTGACATATGTGATTAATGTGATTTCTTTATTTCTGATTTAAGCATAAATTATTATTACGTATGTCTATTTACTTTAAAATAACACCTACCCTTTGTATAATCGTAAATCAACATTAATTGTAAGTTTTAATTAACATGCTTTCAATCTCAACATAGTCTTAATTCTCAAAATACAACAAAAAATAAAAAAATAAAAATAGCCATTATAGGAGGTAAAAGTTGTTAAAATAAAATACATATATGTGCACATACTGTCTGTATATACATTATTGTAGCTACTGCTTTAAAATACACACGATCGTATACCCAACGCTGTGCTTACAGCTTTCCTTAAAAACACAATCTACTCTGTTAAGTGGTTACTGCTCCAAAGTGCAGCGCTGCGGGCAAGGTTTGATCGTTATATTCTTCGCCCATTCCTTTATCGCCATTCTGGGATTACAAAGGTTGACTATCGATTGTGAAAATTTGCCTTGCATAGTCATGCCTTTTGTCACAGGAAACATTTAAATTCATTCAAGAATGTCCTAATAAAGTGCGTATAACTAAAAAACCCACATATAAATACTGGTTATATTATTACAGTAACACTAGATAATAACGTTTGTTTTTACATATTTTATTAGCGCCTGAGCAATAACACTTAGCTTTTTCACACCCTAAACTTTTAACACAAATATTTTTAAAGGCTATTTTCAATAAATCATTGAATTATAAATACATATAACTTAACATTTCTCTTTCAGTGTTTAGTTTCATTCATAATTTATAACTACAATGCACTGAAGTACAACCTACAAAACATTTAATTTTAGTTTGGCCTCGAGCCAGCCGCCTGCATATTGATGCGCAACTTTTGAGCCGGCTCAGCACGATAGTAACTGTTTGACGCAAGGCTGCTCAAACTATGGGACTAATCATTAAAATTGTATAACACAAGAAATACAATATAAACCGAACAATATAATATAAACTCGGAGTGTAATCTGCCAAGATATTTTAAAAACCCTTAAATACCGGTTGAGGTCCGTTAGATTCCTGTAAGTAAAGTTATCATAAAACACTTTTATGAATCATTAATAACAATGAAAAAATTGTTTTAAAATGAACTGTCTTAGCTTCCTACAAACTTGTCTGATCTTTAAATCAAAATTGCTTCATTGTTTTTTGATTGATTTCATATGACTTGATAATAAATGCGTGAGACAATAAATAATCCGTTAAAGGTTTTCTATATGATTTTTTTTTATAAATAATAAATAAATAAATATCATATAACATACACACATGGTCGTCTGTTCCTATGGTAAGCAACTTAATGCTTGTGTTACAGGTAACAGCCGACTGTTATAACTATTTTTTTGGATAAATATACATAGAAATAATACATATATAAATGCAAATATTACACCCAGACTCAGGCGGGAATCGAACCCGCAACCCGCGGAACAGAAAGCAGGGCCACTACAAACTGCGCCAACGGGCTAGTCATCTATTTTATAAATATAAACACAAATAACTTTAATTTATTCAGGTAAATGCTGCGTCATCTGATGGTTTTAAATTGTTATTCTTTCCAAACAAATGGCAAACAAACTTTACGAAACCGTAATAAATCTACATCGAACAAAAAATATCATAACTTTGGCTAGTTACATTAACAAATAAATGATTTAAGATGAATCTAAAAACTACAAAGAAACATTTAACAAAATAGTGTCATTAATCAAAAATTCTTCGCAGTAATATTGAATTCTTTTCCCCGAATATTAATAGATACCCATTGGGTTTGGTAGACCGCGAAGTTTGTTACATACCTCGTTACAAAGAAACGAAAAACTTTTACTTCTCAACGCGGTTGTGGCCTGGAGTATACCGCCCCTAAAGTCTACGTGTTTTAATATGTACACGTCCTACAATGAATTCCTCAAAAAGATGAATTTATGTAGGAACACTACAATATTTAACAATTAAATTCTATACCAACGACTATTTGCGCAAAGGCTTTTTATTCTATACATAGTACATATAAGTAAACTTTTTGTATGCACATATGGCCAACATAATTTTCTCTAACGACAAGTCACGACAAATTAAGCCCTATTAGCCCTATTAGCAGTGAGGTGTACGACATGATCTACAGCTCGAGCCCGATCATCCAATACCTGCGCACGAAAGAATTCACTGGCTCCCGACAGAACAAGACCGGACCCTGAACCTGACATTCACGCAAGAGAAGAAGAAGGCGTTGATGAGCGGATACAGTGACGTTGCCGGAAAAGGGTCGAGAATCATGATCATTCACGAGGCGCCGGGACAGACGAATGAAAAAGTCATTGTTGTTCAGAAGAGGGCAGAGAGGCTCCAAATCTATGATAGTGTCTAGCATGCGGTGGTTGCAGTGACTAGACACACCAACACCTGTGCCTATTACAACGACGACAAGGACGACGCCATTGGTAATTTTGTCAGAAGGAGACAAAACGTAACCAATCGGTGGAGGCAAACCGTAAGCAGATCTCGAGCACAGCCTCAAAAAGGCGATCTATAACAGGGATGCTGACGTTATTGAGGATGTGCTCGCGAAGCTGGTTCTATCACGGTCAGTTCTGGAATCACCATCAAATTAGAGATACTAAGTTTTAGTTCGTAATTTGAAGCATGCAATGTTAAAACCAATACGCCTAACTGTTTGACAAATAAAATGTAAATAAAAAAGGCATGGGCACTTAAGAGCTCATGGATGTTTTTGTAATGTATAAAAAAAAGGAAAAAAGCCCCATAAGCTTTTCTCTTTGAGAATTTAGTCGTTTATTAAAAAGAAGATACATAATAAAATAAATACCTCAATCCACCTTTTAAAGTTGCAAAGCGTTAATTGCTATATTCATGATAATAATTACCGCTATGGCACGCAGCGTAGTCGTATATCTCTTTTGTAAGCGAGATTAAAGAGGCGCTGGCGGGAGCCGATGTCATCCATCTCTGTTAAATGCTGTTTCGACGCGAGCGCCGTACCGACGCTCTATACTTTAGCAGGCGTAAACGTACTACCAGCACTGCAGTGATACATGACTTGTACGATAATATTATTTCTCTCTTTCCTCAGATATTTCACATTCTCAGTTCATGTAAGCATAGCGTTCTTATTCATGGGCAAAATTTATCACTTGAATATATCGTTTTTATTTTTTATGTAGAGCGAATATTACGCTTCTATTTCCTGGTCCATGTATACATGAATGTACACAGATAAGAAGCACTAACCCACAATGGTCGTCACTATGGAAAATATTTTATATTTAATAAAAAATTCTTAGCACCACCTAAACAATTTTTGTGTTCTTACTCGACATATATTTAAATATAGGTTTATCTTTACATCTAGCTTGGCAATAATTTTTTTATAAAATTTATAAAAATAGCTTATATGCGAAGTAAATAAGATAATAACTAACAACTTCGTTTTCTGGATTATTACAAATGTACTTTATCAGCACGAGATCCTCAATTCCATTGTATTTTTTTTTTTTGTTTTGTTTCTGTATCTTACCTAAGAACTTTTGACTGGGTGGACCGATTTCGATAACTGTTTTTGATCGAAAGGCGGTGCGTGTCATGTGGCTCCATATAAATCCAATTGAAATATAACAAGTAATTCTCGAATTATATCTAGTAATGCGTTTTTAAAGTAATGACTATTTTTCGCCGAGCTACGTTGTACTATATATACCGCATAATTTTCACTGATTATACCTATTTTGATGATTTTTTTTAAATCGAAAGCTGATGCTTAAATTGTGGTCCCATTTAAATTTGTTCGAGATCTGACAAATACTTTAAAAGACAATGACAATGACGTAATGAGACAATGACGTAATTGAAGTCGGTTTTTTTTTCGTTTGCGAGCAAACACAATTATGTATTTTATATAGTTTCCTGGACTTTGGGTATCAGGGTTGGCATCTTTATTTGCTTAACTATATGATTTCCTTCTCGATTATGTAGAAATTACCGTTTTGTCTTTGGGTTGATTATCAGACGAAAACGAACGAGTGAAACAACGAACAAAGCGAATACATCATTTCATTCCTACTTTTATATTCAATTATAATATGTTAAACTTTCTTCCTGGTTTTACCAGCGTTGTGTTACATAACGTGAAATATCGGTTGATATTAATGTTTGTTACAACATTTATACCATAAATCCGTTCGAAAAAATGTATCTTCCAAATTGCAAAGAATATTTCAAAGAGGTTGAGTGGTTTTAAGAATTACCCTCCACATATACCCAAAATTTTGCTTTTTCCTTCTCTTTATTTTTATTATTAATATAGATAGTTCCAACACAAAGTGGGCGATAACGCGTTCGTGGTGATAAGGATTCAAGAAGTATGAGGTTTTATATGCTCCTCGAGTATGTATGGATTCTTATTTTAAGATTTTGGATTTGTATAATAGAAAACACAGTTCTGGTGTAGTGGTGCGAGTAGTCACTTAAAACGCCGACTGTTTCCGGGTTCGATTCCCGCTCAGGATGGATATTTGTATTTCTACTAATATGTCTCTAGCTTGGATGATTTCCTAGGTCTCTCCTCTCCACCGTACCTCGGCGAGCACGTTAAGCTGTCGATTCCGATTGTTATCATAAATACCTGATAGCGATCGTTACTTATAGTAGGGAACATGTCCGCCAATCCGAAGTGGAGCAGTGTGGTGGATTAAGCTCCAATCCTTCTCTTACATGGTGAAAGAGGCCTATGCGCAACAGGGGGATGTTGTAGGCTGAAAGTATAAAAGAAATAATTTAAATTTTCTTTTCTACGCAACCTAAAGAAAAAATAAAAAGTAAAGTAAAGAGTAAATAATTCTGAAAGTGACTGTTAGACAAAATTATTCTGAGAAATTCTAGTATAGATAGATATACACTGTATACGATCAATCTACATTGAATACCTCATCAGAAGTCGCAACAGCGTCAAGCAGCTGCTAATTGACTAAATTCCAACGCTCATACCATCGCTGAACTCCCGTCGATAGGTAACTAATTACCAAAATGTAGCTACTTAGTGCATAATACTCTATAGTTAGCATAAGGCTCTAGTGCATGCAGAGGTCCGCACTTTGATAATGTCTCCGTAATTTATGTTTAAAAATTCTATAAAACTGTCTAAATCGCATGTAGGATATTTTCGGTTAACGACAATTTGAATATTTGTATTTCGAGAGGATACCTATTAACATATTTAAATTACCAGAATTCAAACTACGCAAACAAATTGAATTATTCTATACTAGCGAACCGCCCTGGCTTCGCATGGGTGCAATTCTGATACTAAATATAAAATAGATATGTGCAATGTAAGTGCAAAAAAATGTGTCTGTTTACGACATCACATTAGAAACATCTAAAACTATCAGAAACATCAGTGTTTCTTTACTACATTATACATGTATTATACATATAAACCTTCCTCTGGAAACACTCTACTAAAGAAAACTGCATCAAAATAGGTTGCACATTTGTAAAGACCTAAGCATACAGACAGCAGGAAGCGAGTTTGTTTTAAACTACGAAATGATTATGCGTGTGTATGTTAAAATAATAATTACGATCATTAGACGTTATGGAAATTTATAAGTAGGAAAGTTTTAAGACGTATAATTTTCACACAAGGAGTATATTTTCCTTAAGCATCTTATAACAACAAATTTGTATTTGTCCTAATTTCTTGGTGCTGTAGTATTGTCATCAATCGCGTACTATTGTTTTATGGACGGTGAATACGAAACGCCTTTTGTCTGGCCTGTATTGATCCTTTGTTGGGAGATAAAATACTCCTAATGCGTGCGAATGATTGATCACTCTCAATAATGGCCTATTTATAGTTCACTGCTCATATATTGATACTTTATACGTATATTTATTCTATGTAATCAAACTTCTACGATAATAAGTTGGATTTTTATATTATACCGTTTTGATACAGAAAGTACAGGAATGAAGAAATATCTTCGCGATCAAATTCACACAACTTTAAAAATTTTGCATCAAAATGCAGACTATGAATCTTTTGTTAATTTTAAATAATGTCAAAATTAAATAAATGAAGAAATTAAAAAAAAATACAATCCTACCGATCGTAAGGATATTTTACTAATTAAAGATACGCAGATAAACATTAGAAAAGTTGTAAGCACACGCAACCCACTTCGTAACCAGTATATATATTCCGATTCCGATTTGGATGGCACTCCTTGTGTGTCTTTCCACCGTACTTCGGACAGCACGCTAAGCCGTCGATCCCGGTTGTTATCATAAATACCTGATAGCGATCGTTACTCACAGTAGGGAACATATCCCCCAAACCGCAGTGGAGCAACATGGTGAATTAAGTTCCGATCCTTTTCTCACATGGAGAAAGACGTCTATGTCCTTCAGTGGGATATTACAGGCTGAATGCGACTGCGATAATAGAAGATAACATTCACAAACTCCTTAATTAGTGATATCATACTACCGCGATTTTCTTTATTTGAGTAATTGATAATGCTGTCAGCGATGTTTGGAACAATCCTTGACTAATTCGTTTGGAACAATAAAAACAATAGTTCAGCCAAGAGTTGCAAATTACACTTTGAACAAAATAAGGGGCAACGCTGCTAGTAAACAAGTATTCCCATTGGCTTTATTTGAAAAGTTTTGATCTCTTTCAGTTGTAGGAAAAACAAGAGCATCATTGTATTGTATCCCAAAATTATTGCCATCATCTTTTGTAAGATTAAATACGATATGTTGTCGCGCGTTAAGAAAAGTAATCTAGAGAGAAATTAAGTTTTTAACACGACGAACTAAAAAATAAAAAAAAACAACTATAATGCAATTAAAGGATGGTGAAATCGAAAAAATAACAGATTGAAATTAATTTATTGCAATGTATAAAAAAGATGACAAAATTTTTTTAATATTAAAATTATAATTATGAACACACAAACTCGTAATAAAAAAACTATAGCACTAGCTATCTACGGTTCGACTTATTCCTGGCGCATGGTTGGAGGTTAAAAAAGTCACTTAGACGATCATGCTCCGAAGCAACATGTGGTTAGGCTCACGCAGCTTCCCACGATTTCTAGCGACGTAAACAAGCGTCGCCGACTGCCAAAGCATACGGCACCGCTTGTGACCGCCTCGCCAAGGACACCAACAAATCGCACCCTGAACCTAGCCGTGGCTGGATACGAAGAAAAAGAAGGTGCCACTCGCCGGAGGGTATCCATGATGGATTTTCCCCACATACAAAGAAGGTACTTTTGAAGATCCGGGACGAGATGGCGAATGATAGCGTGACCCCATCTCGCTCCACCTACGCGGATGCTGCTCACACGTGGTGGTTTTTAGCCAGTAGGAGTCTCGCATAACCTCTCCGGTGCCCCCGCTCTGGAAGGTATCCATGATAGATTTTCCCCACGATAAAAAAATACCAATTTTTAAGATGTTGAAAATTCTCTATCCGACCATTATTATTTGCGATCCAGTTTAGTTAAGGAGACGGATCCATCTGATGTTAATAAACCAACGCTTCGCGATTCATATGAATTTATTTTATCAATCGAACAGATCTTCAAAAATCAACTCTTTAGTTATTTATTCTATATGCTTATATCCGAGTCACTTTAAAATAGTTTCAAGCTAAAATATTTGAATTTTTGTTAGTTATTCAAATATTAATGTGTTTATCGATCAACAACAACAGAATAGTAATCATTTCACGAATTACACTAAAATTTCAATACGCACCATAACGAAAGGTATCGATAACCTCAGTTGCACACGTATATCTCTTTTGTGAGCGAGATTAAAGAGGCGCTGGCGTGGACCGTTCTCATTCATCTCTGTTAAATGGTGTTTCGACGCCAGCGCCGTGCCGCCGCCTCTATGCGCTATTACAGCGCCCGAGCAATATCATGATGCATGGATGCATCGAATATACTATTTCTGCTCTTGTATTAAAATTGTATGTTACATTGTACATTTTCACACTTTATTATGTGCACGAATTCTGTGTAAAATAGTTTTATTTTATATATGTGTATTTTATACTCATAAACTAGTGAATTTTATTCATATTATTTGTAAAACAGACACTGTTTGTGAAAGCAAAAAACAATAATTTCTATTAATCGGTTCAATTTCGAAATTCATGGAAATCATGTAATAATGCCTGGAATTCTAAAAATACGAACGAATGATGAAAACATTTGTCGTTTTAAAACTTTTTTCTATTTTTGCCTACCTAATTTTGTAAAACGATATTTTCTACCAATTTTAATCAATAACGACAATCGTTCTTAAATAAAACAATTTACAGAAGATCACAGCTTAAAAATACTGCTCACAAGTAGTTTTGTATTCCGGGGGTGAATAAGGTATCCAGAGCTCCTGGGGAGGGTCAGGGGAAAATTCAGCAACGCATCTGTAATGCTTCTAGTGTTGCAGGCTTCCATAGTCTAAGCTAACCACTAACCAACAGATGGGCCGTAGGCATATTTGCCACCCTAGCCGTATAAAAAAAAAACAAAATAAATAGTGAATATTAAAAAACTCTTTGAAATTATTATTTTTTTATTTCACTTATAAACTAATGTGTGTATCAGTCGCGAGATCTCACATCTATTTCTATCTCTAGCACACTTCAAACATTATATAAAAACTAAAATTTAAAATGTTCTTCCACAAATCAGCACCAGGAGTCTGAAACTATGTAGGATGTAGTGGGGTAGTAGCTCCTGGAACAATGAACGAATATTAAAGTAACTCACCAAAACAGTATAAATGTAAGTCTAACTTACTATCAAAAAAAAGTTTATTTCAATGCAATGGATATTGGCTGATTTTACCGGTTCTTAAATATCTATCTTAATTTAAAAATATTTTTAAACCAGTCGTTTCTTACAGTTTGATAACCGATTGGATGTTTATGCGTACTACTCTAGTAAAATGTAGCTTATTATTTTCTAATGTTTCCGCAAATGTCACTCATTATAATGAAACAACTTTTTGGGATTTTATCGCGGTTTATTAGATTGTATACATGCAGGTCGACAGGACTTCCTCCCGTGACCGTTACTGTAAAGTATCCGAAACGTCGTACTTGTAAAAATCTAATAAATGCGATAAAATCGGAAAATTTTGTTTCATTACAAAAATGTAGTTTTTTAAAGTTACAATAATGTTATAATAATGAAAAATACCTGTAATATTAATTAAAATATAATTAATTCATAAATTAATAAAAAAAATTAAAAAGACACGATTCTATTTTTGATTTATCTTTAAAAATGATATATACCTACAGGAATCGACCATTAAAGTTATATCTGGCAAATATTATATGTAAAAAATCAAATCGTACCTTTCGAGATATTAATATACCGGTAGGTCATATATGTCAATGTCATCAAGGTCAATTAATACTTTCTCATAAAAATACATGTTGTTCCTACCTTCGAATTTTTACGAAATTGCATTTTAAATGAGAAATCGAGACCATAAAGTATGCGACCGGTGGTTTTGTATTAGCATATTATTACTATTCAGATAGTCCGATTCATCATATAAGGTTATATAAAAGTTATAAAAATACAAGTTATGTAATATAATTTTCATAAATGTAAAGACTTGTTCTATTTGTTGTTGTTTATATGTTCTTTTATTATGTAAATTAATTTAGAACGTCATTAATATTACCCTATCACATTAAAAATGTTGAAATATTAAAATTAAAGCTAGTAAGTAGTAGAAAAAACTTTATATAACTATCTCAATAATTAAACACAACATTTGTTATTTTAAAACTATAAGTACATTTTAATCTAAATATAAAAAATGAAATCGACAAAACATATCTACGTCAACAACTTTCAAACGAGGGCATTAAGTGTGATGTGTAAAATATGGTAATACGAAATTTGCCGGGTTAGATATTGTAATATAATATTGAATTACCTGTATGCGTACGGATATCCGTGTGCGTATCCACCATATCCTCCGTGGTATCCACCGTGGTATCCTCCGTAGTATCCACCGTGGTATCCACCGTCGTATCCCCAGCCACCACCAAAGCTCCTTCCTCTGAGGGCGCTACCAGCGATGGCGCCTCCGATCAACCCAGCCTTAGCACCAATCAGACCAGCGCCGAGACCAAGTGCTCCAAGACCAATGACACCAGCACCAAGGGCTCCCGCACCGAGAGCGTGAGCTCCTGAAACAACAATAGTAAATCCACATGAATATTACTAATACAAAAGTTTCTTAGAAAAGAACCTGAATTTCTTGAAATGAAATTTGGTCTCCTTGTGATCTGAAAATTTTAAAAAAAGTACCCTGAACTTTATGCAATAGAAATTGATCTACTTCTATAGTGAAATAATAAAGGTAGAAAAATGAAAGTTAGATTCTTTCTGAACCATTCGTACGACTTCAGAATTAACACGACAATAAATTCAAAGTATCGCCTAACACAATCAATATCAAAATTAGTGTGAATAGTCATGTTCAAGGTATTAAAAATACATACATAGATAATTAAAAATCAACAGTTTATTATAAATATTAAAACTAAACAGTAAATGTAACAAAATATCCTTTACATTATTAGAGCTCGAACTACTATCCACATAATAATTATTTTTGCTCGCAAACGAAAAAAACCGACTTCAAGTACATCGACAAGTAATACAACGTAAGTGGATGAAAAAAATTAACAAACGTACTATTCGCCACTACGATTTTCGAAGTTTTCTCTCGATTTCTCTGGGATACCATCCGACCCTGGTTTCCTTAACATGGTACCACCCTTGGGATATTTCCTTTCTATTAAAAAAAAGAATCAGCAAAATCGGTTCATTAATGACAAAGTTATCCGCGAACACACATAATATATATATATATATATATATATATATATATATACGATCGAATTAAGTAACCTCTTCCTTTTTTAAAGTCGGTTAAAAAGAATAAATTAATTATAAACATATTTCTAATATATTTCTACAAGGTCAAATGAAATCTATACTCATATGATAAATGCTTTGCTATAATTTTAATACGGAATTTGCGGCATACAAATATTTTATAGTCGCGGGAAATACGCTCCATTATTAAAGATTTATATAACTATTTTATAAATAAATTATAAATAGAATAAGTTGAAAATAATAAATTAAAAGTAAAACACTTTTTAAAAGCCAAGCTTTCATTTTAAATGCATTAAAATAAACTTTTCCTTTGAAACTTTTAACATATAATCATGAACATATAAAACGTCATTTTATACAACTGTCGCTAGATTTAAGTATACGATTTTACTTAGTTAAAACTTTTCAAAATTAATATCACACAAGATAAATAAAGACATACAGGATAAAATTGCAAAAAGACTAAAAGAGACTTGAAAAGAAAGGTTAACCAAAACTTCAAGGTTTTAAGGGCGGTTTTTGTTCCTGAAGGTGTAATTGGGTTATTAAAAACAAATTTAGCATGTTAATAAATATTTGGAATTCATTTAGAAGTTTTACTGCTAATATTTATTAATATGCTAAATTAGTTTAATTAATTTTAAATCTTTTTAGCACAATGCAATACATTTATTGTAATAAAAAAGTATTAAAAAAAACTGAGAATGTATAAATACAATAAAATAACTTTATTTAAGTATTTTCTTTTCTGTCTGTCCATTTGATACCCATACCTACCCGTATGGCCAAAACAAATTATTATAAAAAAATTAAAATGAAATATTGAATTTAGACCCTTTCATATTGAATTTAGAGCTACTTTATTTTATTTTACATCCCAGTAAAACCTTTTATTAAATACCCATATCATGGGGTGTATGAAAGATAATAATTAAGCTGCCCTCTTTGGTTACCGCCATATTAGATTGAGAAAGACGTCACTTAGCAACTGAGCAATATTATAGTCGTCACAAAATAAGAGACCCGTTTGGACGTTTGTCACCGGGACGTAAATAGCAAAGTAACCATACACCTCGACATTCGATGTTTACGATAAATCGATTCAAGTTTGTATGAGTTTTTGATCGATTTGTTTATGTAATGTAAAGTGCATTTGATTACAATTTTGATCAGAAATTTAACTTAAGCTTTTGTAAGTAATTTGAAATAATGTAATAGTACAAAAGATTAATTTGTCTTTATTTTGTATTTTTATATTGTTTTCTAATGCTTAAACGAATTTTAATTATTATAATTTAACATTTTTTTCGGATTTAATCGCGGTTTACTAGCCAAATCAAAATTCTATTTACGGCTTTGAGCGCTCTTTTTTAGTAATGAATACTACATAATATTCAATTACGATTAAAATCGAATGAAGCTGAAGCGAATAAAATTCAGTAATAAATTAGTTACAGCACTAGTGTTTAAAAAAAAAGAAAACTTAGAACATAACTGTTTTTGAGACGTTACGTAATAATTAGAAATTGCATGCTACTATAAAATAGGCGAGAAAAGTATCTCAATATATTCTATCATATTATTTAACGCACCAAAAAATGTACGTATGTTCTAAAAACACTTTATGTTTTTAATAATTCTTTTATTGTTTCTTACATTTTTCTACCAAGTTACGTTCTAGGGTATTTGTCAAATGTCCCAACGGGCCTCTTATTTTGTGACGACTATAATTGATTTGGAATCTGTTTCCTAAGTGACATTGGCGAAATTATTTTCGCAATTTTGATACTGCAGCTATTAATTCAATTGAATTAATGAATGAATGGAATCTGTTTTATAATTTCGTTCCAAGATTGACGTACGTAGTGCATACTCTGCTGTCCCATTTTAAATTTACAACTATGTAGAATTATTTTTTTGTTATACAAATTACGACAAAGATTGCTGCTCTCGAGGATGCTATCGGTCATCAATACCGGAGCTAGTAAATTAGGTCCCACGGGAGTCACGTGCTGTAGTTGGCAACAATTTCACGCCATATCGCCCTGCATATCAATAGTTCGTTACTCGAAGCAACTTGTATTTCCTCATATTCTTTCCTATAAACAACTTTATCATCAGCTCAATAGCGTCGTCTCGGTGTTATTGACATTGCATTAACATTAAAAATTATCTTTTTTAAAGCTTTATTCTTGTCAGAAATCAGACGGTAAAAATTCACTAACTAAAGCAAATTGAGACACACTAATAGAAAGAGTGACAACGAAATCTTAGTAATAGTATGGCCCTTTTAGTAAGGAACCCTAAAATGACCTAATCTAATTTAAAATTATAATAAGCTGTGCTAAAATGATAATAAGCTATGACCCATAATTTTAATTTAAGCGTTAAACAGAAATGCAACATTACAAGTTTTTTGCAAAATTAATAACTTTTTTAAGATTTATTATCACTCATGCCAAGAACTTAAGTTTTTACCAAATCTGGCAGAAACGACCCTGCCATTATCTCCTCCACGAACACAATTTATGAAGGTAATTTGATTGTATTATGGAATTTTGACTGTATCCATAATAATATAAATTATTTGCTGGTTGTTGACGTGATAAAATCGTATAATGTAGTGTACATATAGATACATATAATGTGCACATTGAATAAAATTTTATGTTACTATCCGTAAGTGGAGACAAAGAGCCTGTATTGCTGTGTTCCGTGTTCTAGGTAAGTGTAAAAAATATATAAATATACTAACTGACCCCACCGACGTTGTGCACTCTTGCGAAATATCAAATGCGTGAACTTTAAATAGAAATTAAATTTGACACCCTGGTCCCATAGAGGTGAAATTGATAAAAGTCGGTGGAGGCGTTTCGGAGAAGTGCGACCATAAGTACCATTACATGCGACTTTTATGTTACATAAATATATAGTTTTCTTCTTGGATTAATCGTCAACGTAGACTTTCTTAACACTTACCTAAGAGGAACCTCTTCTGTCTGACGTTCTGAATAGGTTGAACAGCCTGCAGGGGTTGATTCTCACTGACCGGATCAATTTCACTCACAGCGAGAGACACGGCAATAGTCGCCAGAACGAAGGTGAGAAGCACACACAGTTTCATGATGGGACTAAAAAACAAATTAAAACATTATTCATTCTTCACATCTTAAATGATATGGAGATCTTTATTAACAATTAAATTTTCATCTATCCCTTCTATTTCAGTAGATTTATGTTTAATAAACAATCAGTCAATTAGACTTTAACAAACCCTACAAAATAAGGAATTTAAAAATATATAATAATTATCATTGTGAGTACTTAACATAAGAAGATTGTGTATTTGATAAAAAATATTTGATAATCGAAAGAGTTATAAATAAAAGTAACGAAATAACGTGATTTTATTTTTTGTCACGATATTGTGACGTCTTTTAAAAATAAAGTAGAAACAGCTGATTTTATCAATTTGGTTTAGTAATTAAAGTATTAATTAATAAAAAAACAATTAAGATACAAAATAACAGCAAAGTAAGTAATTTATAAGTAATTTATTTCTGTAATTATATATCTACCTATTTATTTATAATAACTATTTCTTTAATTTAGTAAGTAAATAAGTAATAAAACGCACAAAAATGTTAATTAAAAGAGAAAGAAGTTTTAAGCTTTACATATGTACCTATATGTATAATTAGTCTCGCTACCTTAGCTTCAGTAGAGCTTTTGAAAAACTTACCTTAAGAATTAATAAGTTTCACTATCACAAGCCACACATATACTGTGCTCGGAGATCCTGCTCGCTACTTTTATAGGTCGGCCTGACGGAACACACGACATATATCACAAAAGTCAATGATCCTTACTTGTCACTGCCGCACCCTATTTTTTCATTTTAATTTTCCACATAAACAAGCCTTAATAATAACTGGTTAATCATGTCCACGCAAATAAATAACTGTTTATTAAAAAAATATAATAAATCCTACTAAATTATTTTTAGTCATTGTTTTAATTTAAATGATGTACAGTATATTATTTAATCGCTCTGTAGTCTTGATAATTGAAAAACGCTTATTCAAATGAAGTTATCAAAACATAAAAATGTTTCCTTAGTGTTTATGTCAACTTGAATTACAAAATTGCATTTTCTTGAATGTCGCTCGAATAATATTCATGAACAATGTGCATTCAGAACAGATTTACATATGTAACACGCCGACAACTAGATAGGCAAGCTGCCATAAATCCCTAAGAAAGCTTTAAGTCTTATGTACATTAAATAATACTAGTGGTCGCCTTGTGGTCGAAATTCGACCACAATTTATTTAAATTATAAGTTTGAATATTAAATAAAAGAGTGTATATGCGTGTTTGTGTCAAACACGTGGTAGATGTGTAATGTTTTTTGTTATTGATTTAATGTATTTTTTAATCTCTATATAAACTATAAGTGTACAAAATTTCATACGCCTCCGTCCGCGCAATTTTCGTAAAAAGGGGTTTCGTAAAAAGGGGTGTGTGCTGTGTGGCTACGGCACTAAAGAATTTAGCCACCCCCTCTCTTCCCGTGGGTGTCGTAAGAGGCGACTAAGGGATAACAAGGTTCCACAACCACATTGGAACTTAAGAAGCCGACCGATGGCGGGATAACCATCCAACTGCTGGCTTTGAAATACACAGGCCGAAGACGGGCAGCAGCGTCTTCGGTGCGACAAAGCCAGTACTGCGGTCACCAACCCGCCTGCCCAGCGTGGTGACTATGGGCAAAACACATAAGTTCACGTTATTTTTGGCGTAAACTTGTGGAGGCCTATGTCCAGCAGTGGACTGTATAGGCTGTAATGATTAAAAAATTAAATCTCACTAAGCTGGTTATTTTTTGCAAGTGTTAGACAATTTTGAATTAAATCGACGATTATCCTGTAATTTTTATATAATGAAGTAAACATTTTATTTTCTATAAGCACTAAAGCTTTTATTTCATCTAGAAAATAAGTATTTTAAAAAGATTATATCTTTCTCATGATATTTTTCATTTAAAAAAATAATTAGGTATTACTTTAAGTTTATTTATTTAAAAAATATGTATAAATAAAGTTACTTTATTATATAGATGATAAAAAATAACTATTAAACATTTAAAAATATTATCTATTTCTGAGTCGCTCGTATCGCTTCAGCCTGTAATATCCTAGGCATAGGCCTCCCCATGTAGGAGCTGGAGAGCTTAATTCACCTCGCTGATCCAATGCGAGTTGACGGGTATATTCTCTAATATGAGTAACGATCGCTATCAGATGCACATGATAAACAACGAGGACTGATAACTTAACGTGCTCTCTGAGGCCCGGTGAGGAGACCCACAAGGACTAACAACCAGACTGGAAATAAATATTTATATAAACACAAATATCCACTCCGAGCGGGAATCGAACCCGCGGCCGTCGATGTTTAGACGCTGCCGACACGGCACACACACCATTACACCAGAGCCGTCGTATTTCTGAGTATGTACTCGTATTTAATTTCAAGACAATGGCTATAGATTTGTTTTATTCATCAGCTTATCATCATCAGCTCAGCCTATTGTAGTCCATTGCTGGACATAGGCCTTCCCAAGTTCGCGCCAGACATCCCGATTTTCCGCAATCCTCATCCAGCCTACACCGGCAATCTTACGTAGATCGTCGGTCCAACGGGCCGGAGGACGTTTCACACTGCGTTTTCCAAGACGCGGTCTCAACTCCAGGACCCGTCTGCTCCAACGGCCATCGGTCCTGCAACACAGATGACCAGCCCACTGCCACTTCAACTTGCTAATTCTGTGGGCTATGTCGGTTACTTTCGTTCTCTTGCGGATAGTCTCATTTTTAATCCTGTCTTTCAGAGAAACCCCAAGCATAGCCCGTTCCATTGCTCGTTGAGCGACTTTTAACTTGTGGACCAGTCCCTTCGTCAGTGTCTACGTCTCGGATCCGTATGTTAACACAGGCAGGACGCATTGCTCGAAGACTTTTGTCTTCAAGTTATTTTTTATATTACATTTTATTATTTATATTTAGTTATTAGTTTGTTTTATTATTGTAATCAACTTGTATAAAAATGTAACATCGACCTAATCCTCCAACAACACAAAAGTACGAAAAACTTTTAAGTTAATAAACTTGTTCCTAATTTAGTTATCTAATGAAGTTCAATTATCGCCTTCATACTTGGTAAAAACTCAGAAAGAAATACTTTGGAATTTGTGCAGAAGCATATGTGGTGTGGATCGTAATAAAAAAGAAAGATAAATATTTACCTACTAATTCACTCGTTTATCACCTAATTTAAACGACGATTTAATATAAATTCAGTTTTCAAATAAGAATACTGTTGTAAATAATGCTCTGGTGTAGTAGTGCAATATATAATTAAATGCAGCGGTCGCAGGTTCTATTCCGTACCTTGCTGATATATATTACTAGCTGACCCCACAAACGTTGTTTTACCATATATGTTATTAACCCCCTTAATCTCCCCCCCCCCCCTTATAACCTTAGGGCTATGAAAAATAGATGTTGGCCGATTCTCAGACTTACCGGTTATTGTGACACGAGAATTTTATACATATATATAAGATAATCAATAAATAAGTGATTGTAGGTAATCTCGCAGTTTGCTTCATGCAGCATTAAGCTCCACTTATGTGCATTTAGGAAAAGCTTTTGCACAGAATTGCTGTTAATAAAATATTATATTTGTTTCAGAATAAAAGAATACACTGGAAATTGTACATACTTCTAATAATTCTAAAACACTTCAACATGTATAATATACATTTCTACAAAAAAACTAAATAATTTATAAAATTACTGGAGTGAGAGGCAAAGTTGTGAGTTTCACAACGTAGTTCTGGACTCATTCGTTCAAATTCAATTAAACAAAACTTGACCGAACATTGCATGTATTGTTACACCAACGTACACCTCGTACGTTGTGGTAAAACTCTCTTTTGACATTCAATAAAACTTTTGTACAGAAAAATCGTAGTTCATCCAACAACAATTTAATTCTCCGTCGAAACACAACTCCATTAAATAGTTTTTACCATTGTAAAATGAAAATCCCGTACAATGTTTTGTTACACTGAATAAATATAAAATTTTTACGATTTCATATTTTTCTCTTGTCAAGTCTTAAACTTTTAACAAAGGTGAAGTCATCTCTCATTTACGAGCTTTTATTACTTTGTAACAAACCTTCCAGTGAAGGAAGACCTAAGAAGTTATCCACATATTTTCATATTTCATATTAATATCGAAAATCATATGTTTGATATTTCATTAGTCATTCTTTCATTTATAACGTACTGTGATGTATTGAATTATGTACTCAAAACTAATGGCGCGTGGACGAAAAAAAAACTGTTCAATAAGATAATTTATAGTAAACTCATAATTAATATACAGGTATCTCACAGACATGTTTTCTAGAACACATTTAAAAAAATTAATGAAATCGAGAAGGTTACTAACCTCTATTAAAATAACAGTATTAACGATATGGACTTTCCATGAACTCTAAAAAACTTTGTATTAGTGTATTTTTATATAAATAAACATATCTATAACAAACAAACATTTTTTCACATATAAAACATTTGCTTAATACAACAAGTTTCTCTTTTACTGACCTTGGAGCAGATCGTTTTCTTTTCGATTTTGACTAACCATGCAATATGCAGATTATCCTATATTAATATGACGACTATTACAGATTATTAGATAATACTAAATAACGATTATATCGAAGACGCGTTAGCGCAACGGTCATTTCGTTGAATTGCGGCTGTTGCGCTGGCGGTTACGAGTTCGATGCCTACACATGTCAGAAATTTGTATTGGGCTTAAAGATGTTTGCCATAGTTTGACGTTTGTACTTGTGTGTTATGTGTGCCTCCGGGTCACCAACATTAGACTAAATCCTAATAGTGCGAGCCGTCAAGTATAAGGCGTTTATTTATTTATTATTTGTTAACGATTTTATACCTTTTAAATTCTAAGGTTTTTGTCAATAAGTAGGATGGTTTTTGCGTCATAAAGTTTGAATTAAAAAAAGGATATCACGTTTCACTTCATCAAACAAAACCGAAATAGATAAAATACAATGATTGTTTCATTAGGATAGAGAAATAAAAATAGTACTCTGTGATATGAATTAAGAAATATTAAATTAAAGTAGTTATGACTTGTGTAATGTAAATTAAATACGCTCTTGACTTGTAATTGTAATTGTAATCCGACAACATGTGTTAACGTCATTTTTGACGCGAACTTGTGAAGGCCTATGTCCAGCAATGGACCGCAATAGGCTGAAATGATAAATAATGACTTGTAATTAATACGATTAGCGAAAATCTTTTCATGCAAATTAGTTTCAAGTATTTTCAACTATTTAGTCCCAATTCATTACCTTTATAGAAGTTCGACACCTAACTGCGTTCTTCTAATGGGGGGTTCTGTAGGTATTATTGATTACGTTTCGAGTGAAAATAATTTCCTTGCTCCTTTTTAAATTCTACTTTGCCGTATAAACAAGCTATTTTGATAACGTACTTCAACATAACCGTCCAATAATATTTTTCTTAACCCTAAAAAACGTCTATAAAGTGAATATTAATACTAACTGCCGCATAAAACTAAAGAACCGTATATGGAAACGAATTCTTTATCTCGTCGAATGTTTTCACTGTAAATTAAAGCCGTGCTTACACGCTCACGGAAGATATCATCCGGGACGAGTCTACCAAAGTAGCTCATCTATTTATACAAAGTCAAATTTAAAAAAGGGCTAGGAATTTTTATTTCATATGAAACGTGATCTATTACACTCACAGAAACCCTCATTTGTGGGAGCGAAGTTAGGTGTCGAATACCTTATATATATTGACAATATTATATAATCAATCAATTCTCTAGATATCTCAATTTATCTAGATATATAAATTCAAATTTTATATCAAAACGGCTGCAGTATTGTTTTCGAAATAAACTTGCATACTGTAATAGATAAAGCACCTAATATATTTTTCAAGTTCGTGTTATGTTATTGCACTTGTTTAGTTACGTTAATGTGTTTGCACGCGCCGCGCCGTCTCAAGCAGACGTGGCACAGATGCAAGCGATAGACAACAATTTTAGTGCAACACATCTCAGTCTCACGAAATAGATATTTTTCATAAGCTACGGAAAATGGTCTGCTTGCTTTACGTATATAAAATTTATAAATTTACTAGTCTATTTAGTCACAAAAAGGTTTTACTAACGGTTAAACGAGTAAACACCATTATTTGGCTCTTTTTTATATTATAAATTAAGCCGAGTGACTTAGCATACGACTCACATACTGACAATACTTCTTATACCACAGACAGACGCACTCAGCAGCACCATATCGTCAGCGTAGCTAATGTTATTCACACATACACCATCTATGTAACAGCCAACTCTGGTACTACTGAGCTCCGCTATCAACTCATTTATATAAATGTTTGCCAACTCTTTTTAACATTTATATAAATGTTAAAAAGAGTTGGCAAAGTCAGTGTGGAGGAGCCATTCGGCTGAGACAACGCTCCTTCCCATCGTACATTATTGACCTGGTTCCCATACCAATACATAAGAATGTTAATGAGATCCATAGGTGAATCGCTCTTCTGTAGTTTCTTCCACAAAATATTGTATGTCGAAAGCCTTAGAGAGATCAAGAAGCAAGCAACAATTGGCGTTTCTCTCTCAACGTAGTAGGTGACAGCACTCTTAAGTCACAGCACTGTGGTTTCTGTTGATAGACCCGGCTTAAAACCAAACTAATTGTCGTGCTGTTGGACGTACACGTTAAGCTGTGTATTCAAAATGCTGTCAAATACTTTCGAAATTACAGTTGCTAAGGAAATGGGCCTATAGTTATTCTTATCAGCGTTGTCGCCCGTTTTATGTTTGATTATAGGAACCACCACCGTACGCATCATATCATCCGGCATATAACTATGATTTAGGCATAAGTTAAATAATATACATAAAACACGGGGTAAGTGAGGACCAGCCGACTGCAAATGTTTAATGCTAAGACCATCGTGACCAGGTGACAACTCTGGTCATTGACATTATAGTTTCAGCAATACTTATAGTTGTTATTTTTGTCAACCTGTTCACTCCGGTCCCGCCATCCTGCCTATGATTCGACCGACCAAGTGTTGACTTTACAGAAAAGTGATCCATGAATAGATTAGTAATCTGTTCAGGATCAGTTAAACCGCTGATGATCACAGAGATACCAGGCTTTGGTTGCAATCTGTTAGTTTGCTTCCAAAAGGATAGATTTTTTTTAATATGATGAGATGCTAATATATGAATTTTAATTTATTCCGCGATCTTGGCACCATTTTAAACGCGATTTCAATTTTGGAAAGCTGGCACATTAAAAACGCTCTCTTAATCGTTTATAATGCCAACCGTTTCGGATAAAGTTAATCCATGCAGTCAAAAATTATGTTATCCGATAGAATCCGAAACCTTGTTTTTCACACGTACGAAAACGCGCACAGCGCAAGTGTCCTGAAAACGAAATACTAAAGCTTTTGTTAAACCAATGTTCTAAGGCTTTTGACAACATTGTAGATAACATACGTTCAACTTCAATTTTAAATTAGACGTGCAATCACACATGTATGTAAAATTTTTATTTAATTCAACTGATCGTTGCGACAGGAATAATAATGTCTTTATGTGAGACGGTCTTCATAATAATGTGTTTTGACTTGAAACAAAAGAATTCGGAAATGGCTTTTATAAGATTATCTGTACTGTTTTAACCTTTTTAAAAGAAGGTCAGGTAGGCTCATTCAGATATATGTCTTGTGTCATATACGACATTATTTTAATTTATAACTGTATTAAGAATTATGATGCGGAGCATAATGTGTCAATAAAAATGGAATATAATAGCACAATTTTTTACTGATTTCTCCCGATCCATTACCGTTTTAGTAAAGCCTTTTTTATGTAAAGCATTGTTTTATCATTTAGTCTTGGAATTTTTTGTATTCTTTTGGTAATGTTTATATTATTTGTACGAATTTACTGTATGAAGAGCTTACTTCAACTGATCAATCTGAACACCAAGTTTTAATTCACTATAATTTAATTGTTAATATTCGTGTAAAACCTTGAATAAACATATGTATATGCGTAGTAGAGTAAGATACTTTAAGAATTGTACACAGCAAAAATTAACAAGTACTTTATATTATCATTTTATAACTACGTGATAACTATCTTCATCTTCCTTTTACCGTAAGCCATTAATTCATTTTGCATATAAATTCACACTTAAGTTCAACGACCTGACATGGTGACAAGGTCCAAGTTAATGCTTACTTTTCTCATCACGGTCAACTCTCGCACTTGAGCCATTTTTCTAGATATAGCCAAACTTGTTTTGGGTGTAAATAACCTTCGGATTCCTATACAATTAGCGGGGCGGTGTTATTTATTTTTAATGAGTTCATTAATGATCTAATTACAGCGTGAAGTTATGTAGTAGTCCCTTGATTTAATATTGTTCTTTAATGATGATTATGCTTATAGAACGAAATTCTATAAATAACGATAATTGGCTTATAATATGCAGAAATAATGAAATAATATTAATAGAAACAAGGTGCTCTCTCAAAGAATTAAATATTCTAAAAACTGTAGGCAGTATACGTATTTTTCTTTTATTTTTTAACATATTTTTGTACTCATGTTAATAAAATTATAATAGCTGACGCAGACTATAACATGGGCTTATGACATAAATAAACACACATATTTCACTATTCACTTGTATTGAACGACTGCAGTCACTTTAAATGTTGTATCCTTTTAAAGTTGTTAATATGTAAAATAGGCGTTTTATATATTCCTACACACCTATACGCTTCTTCAATCCTATACACGTGTCATCCAATTGCTATATTCGTTTACGTAATCCACAATATAGTTTACGATTAATTCTTTTGGCTTGACAATGATTACCATACGAGTATGCTATATAACTTGAAATGACCTTGAATTCGATTATTTAAAGTAATCACTTTCGCTAATAGTAATTTATCTACTACTATGGAGTATAATATATACAAAAAATTTCCATAACTAATAAGAAACCGCTTGATTCTATCATAATAAATAAAACTTTTAGGAAAAATACAACATGTATATATATATATAAGTGTCGGTTGAAGGTATCAATTAAAGGGTCTCTGAGCTACAAAGGCCCCATGTTTACCTGCAAAACGTTACAAATTATAACTTTACTTTTGAGTTACAACGCAGTTAATAAGGGACATTCTAATATATTTTAGTTACAGGACCTATCAAAACCTAGGACATATAAAGCACTAATTACGTAATTCTCTTCATCACTTTGTTTATGACGTCGTATGATACTTACGTATCGCTTAGAATCTGTCGTAATTTCACAATAAGCATAATTAATTTGTTGTAAACCGATATAATAATAATTTTTAAAATTGCGTTTCAAAAATACTTTCGAAGACTGAATAAAAAATGTCTAAAAAAGAAATTCATGATTTTAAAAGTGAACCCTACCCACAAAAGGTAAAGCAGTGCTATTCGCATATTATACTTAACGATACTATTTCACTATAAAACATTTTACTTTGACGCCATATACGTACGTATATATTTACCGCCTACATACATACTTCCCATTAAATTTACCGCCTTTTGTACATTTTTTTTCCTACAAATTACTGTTCGGCTCGCTCTAAATGATTGCTTGACAGTGTAACATGGAGGTAAAATATATGGTAAAGTAATTTGACTTTGTTCTTTTGGCTTACGGCAGAGAAGATAAATATAACTGGTTCATAGTTCATAAAACATTTGAGGGTTTTCGTAAGTTTTACACAAATAAGCGGCCGGGCTTTACGGCGTGGAAAGGAAGTAATATTTTATGTGTAACTTTTCCCACATTTACATTCCTAAAGAATGGAATAGTACACATATGTACGTAGGTACGTATGGTACATATGTATGGCTCGAAGAAAATACGATGCATGATATAAAAATATACAATTACAATTTGATGACAAAATAAATTGTATTATATACATATATATATATATATATATATATATATATATATATATATATATATATATATATATTTTTAAAGTAATACACTGAATGTATTATTTATAACGAAAGTTTTGATTTTTTCTATTATATACCAAATATAATATTGAATGTGATAAAACTCAAAATATTAAATGTAATAAAACACAAAACATCTTACGTATAAGTCATTTATTCAAAACAACAGTACCATCTTATTTACAGAATGCTGATTTGCTATAAATATTATAACAAACGCGATCACAACATTATATTGATGGTTAAACATCAAAATTGTTACAGAATTACAATATATAAGTAAACAAAGGCAGGTAAATCAATGTATAATAATAACTTTACCTTCACATATTAAAAATATTTATTACAATCAGAGTACACATCTCTTCCACTTTCCTTAATAATATTTTTGCGTTGCATGTATGAAATTATAACGTATTGAATGACTTGTAAATAGAATTACTGTAAGAGTCATTAAAATTACAATATAATTGTTACAAACTTTACACATTATTTAATTATACTTTTTGCTCTTTCACTATATGAAGGTTCAATTAAAACATATCAAAATAACATCTACTGATTCTCATATTGATGCATTTGGAGACTGTTCTAAATATAAAAAAGAACACACAATGCTGTCATAATTGCAGGGCATGTTGTTAAAAAAAGGAACTAAGAAAAATCCAATGATTATTTTTATGTTTCTGCCTTTGTTTGTTATCGATTTTGATAAATTTCTTATTTTCGTGTATGGCAATCGGGAGAATAATAGTTACAATTAATTATGGCCTAGACACATTTAAAGCTTAAAAGTTGGACCTACCTCTAACTCAGTATTAAAAATACACATTGGTTTAACGCTTAAAATACTTAACATTACTACGGCTCCTTGATGCTCTACTCGAAATGTCGAATAATTATTCGAGATTAACCGGACCAGCTGTAAGGACATAAAATAAATTTAAATCATATCTATAATAGCGTACTACTAATTTACATTTATTTAAAAAACACAAACATTACATTTCTATATTAGCATGAAATCCGCATTCCTATGAACTCATAACACATGGGTTTTACCAAAGATTTCAAGAAGGAATGTAATATAAAAATTATTCACAGTTCACACAATTTTGTAACACTATTTAATGTAGAACCTATGCAGACATACATCGACACATATGACGCAAAGTTGGCAAACTGTCATGTTTGTCTAGCATTGGAGATGTTAATGCGTAACACATGTACTCATTACAAGTACGTACTAGGTAGGTACGTATGTGTAGCGCGGTACCGCTTGTATGAATCATAGATTCTATATAATCTCAAGATGATGTAAAGTCAAACTAAGTTTTATCAAATTCACATTAATGATAGTTTTTTAATTTACGATTTACGATATATAAAACCTAATTTTTATTAAAAATATTTTTAAAGAACATTTAGGAGTACAAAGATAGAATTGCATTGTGGTTTTCATTTAGCAAACACGAGGAATATTTTCAATACACCTTCCCCTTCCACCTTCTTGTATTTCTAAATATAAACATTTGTAATTTTCAACATCATACTTAGATTAAAATCTATTGAATAATAATTTCGAAACCGAAATATAAAATACCCATTTTTTCCCATCAGACATCATTTCAATTCCCATAGAAACTACAACGAATTTATAATCAGCATCTTTAACATTTAATTGCACGGTGTCATGGTATTCTATCAATTCATTTACATAATAGAAAAACTTCATTATAAACGGCTCATCGGTCCGTTGGTTTGTTTGACCTCTGTTTATCTTTTAACGATTGATGACAGTCAATGACGATTTCTACATATAACGGAATTAAGCAATAATATCAAGAGAATTTGAGCTGCTTGACTCAATGGTTTTAATTTATATGTTCAAAACTATGGAAAATTTTTACATTAAAAATATTGTATCAAGATTAATAAATACAATAACCATTCTTATAAACTTTCATATTTACAATATTAACAGATTAAGATAGACTTTTTTTTAATAAAATTAATTTTGTTGGCTTTTACTGTCGAGGAGCTCAACTTCGTCGTGAGGGTCACGTAGAAATCACCTCAACCTAGTGATAATCACGCAGTTTCACCACAATATGTTAATAATGTATATATCTGACACATATATCATATATTTATCAGCATACGTATCAATGTTATGTCCTTGTCTTATAATAATAATAAATAAACATAGGTAGTATTTTAAAGCGCTCTTACCTGTGTACTTCGACGTATTTAGGCCCGTGGCTATGACTGCAATATGAGAAAAGCCGAATGAAATAAAAGCATATAATACATAAATACTGCAAAGAATATTTTTCTATACATAAATGAAATAAAAAATTAAATTATACTAATTTAGTATATAATAACATATGAATGATTAATGTTATGATACATACATATTTTATTAATTGTATAAGGTTATGGTTTAGATAGAAATTAAAATTATGAATCGTTTTTAGATACGGAAAAAGTATTAGGTTTTAATTAGGCGACCAATTTATTAGCTAAATCGTTGTACTAGTTAGTTACTATGATCTTATATTTAGTTATATTAGTACGTTAGTAAAACCTGTACCCGCGATAATCAGCTTCTATTGTAACATGAGGTACTGACTGTTGTTTCTTCTTCAGCGCGAGCGCTGCAACACCTGCACCGACAACGCCTACCTTCGCTGCTTTCAAACCTAAAGCACCTACAAAACAAATATTTCTTAGTGATATATGTGAACTATTTATTTAATAAATCACGGAAGAGAATATTGTACCGTAAGAGGGCTTGGGGTTATGACGCGTAACATTACGCTGTTTCACTTTCGAACCTACACATCATTAATTATTTACTAAACTAGATATAGAACGCACAAAGTGTAACACAAAAAGCACGCACTGTTCGAGAACGATCCACTAACTGACACGACTCATTACCGTCATCCATTAAGGGCTGGTTCCAATAAACTATCCGTAATTTTACTTTCTAGAGATAGAATTTTAATGTAAAGTTCGTACGAATTACGTCAAAGTTGTGTCGCTGGTAAGTGAATTCTTTGATAGAGAGATGAAGCTGCGGAAATCACATACATAGTAGCGTCCCTATAATGTGTGTTTCTACCACGTGCCACTGCGTACTGCCATACTACAACAGAGACGCTTCGTGGTTATAGGCTTCATAACCTTACTGACAAAGAAGACTGAGAAACAACAACACACACTTTAGTTCGTTAGAGAAGAATGTAATTTTACAGAACGATGATAAATGTAGCACAATTTATAATGGATTTTTTCTCTAATTTCAAATATTAAAAATTAAAATCATAATGAAGCCTTATTTACAATATACGAAAATAAATAGTAAAAAATCAAGTAAAGTTTATATTTCCATTTAGACAAATTTTTTGCTACACATTATTTCAAAAGCTTTTTGTAAGGCAATAAAATAAATTGATATTAAATATTTTTGTAAATAAAAATTGACATGTGCATTGTCAATATTAAAATAATCATAATTTTATTTCTTGTAAAATGTCCATATTAACTTAGTTTTTAATATGACTTATCGATTATTTATAAAATATATTTACGTATTCTTTTAGGTAACGTTTCATCGAGTTAGGACTCGAAAACATATTATTTTTAATATCTCATACTTCGTCTTTACAATATTATTTTCGAAGTGGTACAAAAATAATACAAATACAGTAAAAAACAGATTTTAATAGACTAAAGAGGTAACATATTTTTATAATTTCCTTTCATTGAAATAATATTAAAAGTAGTTTAAAAAATAATAGACTGCTGTTAATAAAGCAGTATAAATATATTGTATATTTACGTACTGTATTTATATCTTTACGTACTACGTAAATATAGTTACAGTTATATATGTATAGTGAATAAGAACTTGTTTGCAAATATATTTACTGTGACAATACACATCGTCATATAGTAATTACGAAAGTAAAAGTTCTCGTATGTGACATTGGTTGCAATCAATTAGGTTAACTTTGAGCGCATAGTAGCTTTTCGGTAATGACCTACATTATTATGCATAGTTATTATATATTATTGGTAAAATGGTTAAGTTACTTATTTTATTAAATTGTGTAATTTATGTCAGTATTGCGAAAGATTGAATATCAAAATAGAGAGAAACGTGTAAGGCATTTAAGGAAGATGACAATAAAAAGTGCAAGTTTTTGACACTACAGAAATGGGTACAAAGCACAATACTGCCCTAACACTTAAAAAAAATAGTTGGAGCTAAAATTACAATATCATGTTTCTTACTATTATGTAACATAAAGGCTTAATAAAACACTGACCATGAATACCTATTTAAAAAAAAATCATGAAGAATTATAGCCTATGATGATTGATTACGGAAATCCCAATCACTCACAATGCTGTTCGATCCATCTCCGCTTTAAAAGATGGGATTTTTAAGAGTTTATGAAGGAAAATGGACTAATAATACATATTTTGTAAAAATATTAATAAAATGCCTAGCAATATAACTTTGTTACACAAATGAGTCGATTCGAGAAATATCTTCCTATACTAATATTAGAATTAAACATTATATTTAATAATACTATATATTGCAGCTTAATAACAAAAAAAGGAAAAATAAGGAAAAGGTTAATAATTCTTACCAAGGATAAGTTTTTTCTTAAGAAGTAGCAGACCCCTCTTCGTTCTCGCACTCCTCTCGTGCACGGGTGTGTCGACCAGGGACTCGTGGACGTTTTGTACGTTCATCTCATCGGGATGGTCGTAGTGCACGCTCGCTGCGACAAGGGCGACGAGACAAGCCAGAACAATGATGGTTGAGGGCTGCATGTTTTATTTTCCTGAAATAGAAATAGAGATATTAATATCTTTATACTGAGAAATAGACTTATTTGAGGCAATTCCAAATCGGTGGAATATATTTCTAAATATTTACCCCAGTACAATATTCCAGTAGAAAATCACAGGTGTTTTTGTAATATTTAACTTGAATTTCTAGCGGAAGATAATAATAAATATATATTCACAGTACAAGTAAGATGAAAATATAAATGTAGAAATATTTAAAGTAAGAAATATTAAAGAGGTCGTAAAAATTTAATATTCGTAACAGGCGTTGGCACCTAATGTGACCTAATGTTGTAGAGATTCAAGTCAAGAATATGTAGTGAATGCAAAATATTTATACGTAGAGGCAAAAGCGCCAAGGATGATTTAATATGGATACACTCGCTCAAAATTTGTATACAATGTAATGTTAATTGCTAAATAAGAAACATAAAAATAAATAAATAATAGCCTGCGAAAATACACTATCATAACCAGGTACATTGAGAAATACATGTAAATGTTAGTGAGAATAATTTATAAACTTCATTAAAAATGAAGAGATTAAAAATAGTTTTAGCTTTTGTTTGAAGTATACTAACCTTTCATATCTAAACTTCTCATTTATTACCGTTTTACTTTAGGTATATAACAATTAAGTATACTTTATAGTACACTTATAAGTAATCAATATACACAGGTCATCAAAAAAATCGACCCACCCACTTTTTGTTTAATATTTATCGATTGTTTCACAGATAAGCTGTTTCACACGTTTGTTTTTTATTTTGAGGGTCGGTTACGATGTTTGGCATCTTATTTGTCGTAAATCTTATTGAACTTGAAGGTACTTAACCATTTCTTATACAGAAACACTGTTGAGTACTGATTTGATGGTTTTACATCGTAACAAATTCGAATCGTTCTTTGAGTCCGGAAGAGCCCTTTGTAGGGATTACTTGTTAATAACGTTAAGTTTATTTACTGTGGCTGTATTTTGATTCATTTTGACTAAAAATAATGAACACTACAGAAGCTGAGGCGGCCCAAGTTGTGGCTTTGCTGCAACAAGGCATAAGTCAACGTATCGTGGCCAGGAGGTTAAATCTGAGCCGTTCTGCAGTTCGGCGAGTTTACCAAAGGTTTCTGGAGACTGGGCAGTATCGAAGAAAGTCTGGATCTGGAAGACATAGAGTGACAACTCAAAGAGATGACCGCTTTATAGTGTTATCAGCTCTACGGAATCGACACCTATCTGGTGTTGATCTCCAGCGACGCTTACGCGAAGATCGGGGGGTGGCTATAAGTGACAGTACTGTAAGAAGGAGACTTCGTGAGCAGAATTTAAGACCACATAAGCCAGCAACAGGACCACAATTGACCACAGCTCATCGACAAGCCAGACTTCAATTCGCACGTAATCATATCAACTGGACCATAGGCCAATGGGAGTCAGTTCTTTTTAGTGATGAGAGTCGAATGACTTTACACGGTTCTGATGGACGCCGTAATTTCATGCGACGGCCAGGTGAACGTTATACCCAGTGTTGCATAAGGGAAACTGTCAGTTATGGTGGGGGCTCTGTAATGTTTTGGGGTGGAATATCTTTGACTGGACGGACGGAGCTGGTTTTCATACGAAGAGGTGCTTTAACTGCTGCACGCTATATCACAGAGATCTTAGAAGACCATGTGATGCCTTATGCCGGCTATATTGGAGAAAACTTTGAATTAATGCATGATAATGCACGACCACACGTAGCGCGCATCACCACCGATTACCTTCAAGAGGTTGGCATTCGGGTAATGTCCTGGCCAGCAAGAAGCCCCGATCTCAATCCTATAGAGCATATGTGGGACACCCTAAAACAAAAGGTTAGAGCCCGTAATCCAGTCCCTACAACATTAGGAGACCTGGAAACCGCCATTAGGGAAGAATGGAACCGAATCCCTCAAGAGACCATTAAAATCTTGATAAGGTCATTAAAACGGCGGATGCAGGCCGTCATTCGAGCAAGAGGAGGGAATACGCAATATTAAATTGCAACAATTGTATGCATACCATTTAAGACTAAAAAACTAGAGCGTATTAAAAATTAATAAAAAAATCGTGTAAAATTAAAGATTCTGATTTTTAAATCAAAATCTTAAAAAAAAAACATTTTGATGTTTTAATTGTGATTAAATTGTTGTAAATAAACAAGTTCAATAAAACATTATTCAGTACTAAAAAGTTTTGTTGTGATTTGTTTAAAAAAAACGTGATTATCGGTAAAAACGCAGGTGGGCCGATTTTTTTGATGACCAGTTTATATGTAAACAAAACAACAACAATTGTCTTATGTACAATTAGCGTCCTTATCGTAAAATAGCAATTTCTACACGGCAACCGAGTTGCAGAGGTCATTATGATTAGTGTAGAGGTAAACATTTCATCCTTACTCCTTTATCCCACTTTCCACGTGTATAAAGTAACAAAAGCGCGTCACTACAGCTCACATCCAAATCCTATTACTTCGCTCTATTTCTACGTTAACATTTCCGTCATTCATTACAAGCGCGCACGAAAGAGCTTGCTTTTAGTGCAACACTTACACTTAAAAAGAAAAAACTATTTTCATGGATTTACAATGCGACATCGACTATATTCCACCTTTACCATTAAAAAAACCACATATTCAAACTACAGAAAAACGATGATGAAAAACATTTGAAAAGTTAAACAAATTATAACAAAGAAAAAATCTGAATTTTCTTAAGAGGAAAACGTAAGCAATCAAAATTAAATCTATACAGAGCTACTTATTTCTATATTTGCGACAAAACGAAATCAATTACTCAAGACTCAAACGAAATCAATTAATTAATTACTTACTTAATCAGGTAGGTACTTATTTTATTTAAATATCATTTCTTTTGCTTCGAAAAAGAACGTATTCATTAAATTTTTACTACGTATCATCTAAATACAAAAAAATACAAAATATTTCATTGATAGTAATGTGTTAACAAACAAGTCGCAAGGGCCTCTGTACTGGGTGGTGTCCCGTATTACTGGAACGGGGTACCCTGCTCATCCACCGAGGCTTACAATAATCATCAATATCTGCTAATATATAAATATTTGATTTTCTGCGTTTTTTTTTTTGTATGATGTGTGTTTGTTGTATCTGTAAGAGTGATTAGTGATAGTGCAATTCGGATCTGTGACTGTTAATATAAGAAATTCAGCACAGAATACCTTGTTAAAATATAAATTTTCACGCATTTTAATGCGTAACTAACATTATAACTTTGTCATTTAAATAAAATTTCAGTTTCATAATAATTAAAAGATAGCAGAAGTTCTCAAAATCTAACAAACAAGATTTTGAGAATTATGTGCAAAAATTAACAAGTATATCTTCAAGCAAGCAAGCAAGGTTACTTGTGTTTGAATGACCTTTTATATTCACTACTCATTCTGAATCAGCTATTCTTAAAACTGCCTAAGTGAGTTGGTGTCTAATACATATTTCACAAAATTTTCCGACACAATCATTCGTCCAATAGCCATCTATAATATTGAAATTAATTTTGTAGAATGTTTTACACGTAACGTCAAAAAAACCCAAGGTATTAATTTATTATTAACAAGAGACAAGAGATTCTCAAATATGGATTATATTATTTACGTCCTCTGATCAACAATGGAGTGGCGAATTGTGCTACAACTCTTCCCCGCGTAAAAAAGACTATTAGCTATAAGTAAAACGCTTATAGTCTGTTTTTAAAAGAAACAATAAAACAACAATGTTGCTAGTTGCTTTGACGCATATTGCAGTAGGTCAAACGCTCACAATTTATTAAAGTACCTACATACAAACACGTTACTAATTATTGACGCAATTTGTAATATTAGTTTTCCATAGTTTGGTATTAAAGTTAATTAATTATTAAAACCACTTACACATTTTCAAATGATTAGTAATAAGTTTTTACCTGACACTTAACATAATATTATTTATATGGTCATATATTTCATTTTATTTTTTATTGTGCTTGAACCCTCTAAATTTGTACTGTACGCATAATCTAAGTTCTACTAAAACAGTACTAAGAAAAAACTATTTATGAGACGCAATTTCTAAGATAAAATATTGACAGTCAGACAAACAGCCATGGTAAATTTATAAGTATGTGGATTTAGAGCACGCAATACTAAAAAAATCATAATATTTACAAGATGTTCCAAAGTACTTGTTACAAGCTACGTGATGGTTCGTAAGAATAACCGTATTACGACGAAACCGTACGCAATATCACTCGGTCACAATTCGTAAATTACGCGTGTGACGTGAATACTAAGTTTAGTATAAAATACGCTACCTTGGTGGTTTTGCTTGAACACAACACGGCACTGCAGCGATCACTAACTCAAAGGTGACAATGAAGACGAACCGAATTCTTTTATAGATTGCAGATGTAATGCCTGGTGGAAGGGTAGCTGGTCGATGCACGCTAGCTGATGCGGACACGAAACGCATAGAGTTCATGGAAAAATGGCAGCTAATTCAAATACGTAGAAACTATACCTCAACATACTGTAATGTAAATACATTCCATATCGAAGACTTAAAATTACCAATAATGAAATTTTTATTCCTCTCCTCCTCTTTTTTAAAACCCGGCGTCCTTAATTCCGAAATACGGAAATATTTAAAAATTATCTTATAATTGCGAGGAGGGACCATAATGTGAGCCTTGGGACCCAAAAGTTTCGATATCGTATCTCATAGTAGTTATTGGACATCAATAATTCACATTCATTAATTCCGGTTTGATGATAATGGATAGTTATTTTTTTCTGTATTGGTGAGTCTTTTATCGATTCTGTTAAGTATCTTATGTTTAACATTTTTGGTATTGTTCTTCGATGATAATATAAAAAAATATTCGTAAATGCATTTATTTAGAAAAAGCATATCAAATATATATGTCCATTTTCATGTCAGCACATAATTCAATTATTTATACATATTGACACTTTTAAGTAGTATAACAGAATGTTTGTAAACTTTTTCTTCATAGAAAACAACAAGAGATTAAAGATTGAAAGATTTGACATTTCCGATCAATGTAACTTAAAAAAAAAAAACATTATTTCAGTGATAATTTTACTAGTCTTAAAAAAAAAATTACAAAGTAGAACGTGAACACAGTTTTTTTTTACAATATCGTACACAAATAAATATATTTTTTTTTAAATATTATAATCGCTTCACTTAATAATTTAAAAAAATATTAAAATAAAGACATAAAATGTGTTGCAAAATATACAGAACCAACAATGAATTATCCGATTAACCTTCTAGAACAATATGATGAGCATATTTACAGATTAAAATAATTATGTGGTACTTATTAAAACGAATAAGATTTAGAGCAATGACGAAAATGACTAAAAAAGAAAAAGTTAAAATTTTGGTGCCAACTATACTGAATCTCAGTCTTTTAAATCGATATACAATAATTGTTAGGTCGTAAGTAGAAGCACAGGTTTTAGTTACGACCTTATCTTTGTTTTATTTTATTTACTACATACTCATATTGTATTGGGTGTTTGTGCAGTCCTTGTGGGTCTCCCCACCGTGCCTCGGAGAGCACGTTAAGCCGTCGGTCCCGGTTGTTATCATGTACACCTGATAGCGATCTTTATTTCATTCTGAAAACTTTCTCAGATTTATTTAGAATCTTGTCTTCGAATTAAAAAAAAGAGTAATTGGTCGTGCCGTTCTAAAATAATGATTTTTTTTAAAGATTTTTTAGTTAGATAAATATGTTTTTGTTTGATATCATATGCTTTTAAGTAAAAAATTAAATATGATACTCAAAAGCCAAGTGAAAAAAAAATCTTCATTTTACAGCCTTGCTTCATAACTCTTTGCCGTTGTGGTAAACACCTATCGAAATGCATTCCAAATCATCCACTCGGAAATTTGTACAGATCGATCCGAAAAGTTAAAACATTAATGGAACTGGCGCAAGTACATGGCAATGTCCTCACAAATTCTGAAAAACACTTGCATATAAATTGTTCAAAATGTTAAAATCTGATAAATCGCATAAAAATGGCATTTCCACTTGCTAACGAAAAAACTATTGTTTATTTTAATTGTATTCCCATTAAAGAATACGGCAAAGGTAAGTATGGAGTTACATAATTGTAACAACGTACCTAATAAATAAATTATTATTAGGTACGCAAAATATTTGAAATGACTATTCCATTTACTTAAAGCAAAGGATATTGTTAAGTCTCTCAATAGAAAGATTTATATTTTTATTAAAATATTTTTTCCCTTTTCAATATGACTTTTTCATTTTCTTAATTATTCTCTAGTATTTAATATTTGTACTGTGATTGCATGAAACCTGTTATACTAATTAATAGTGCTTTTACGTTACATCTTGAGAAATAATTAAACAAATGGTCCCAAGACAGAATTTTGAAATCAAAAATACACATTCGTGTACGTATTAAACCGTAAATTTCTAGGAAATATGATATTGAAAACTAGGTCATCATCATGAGTACAATCGTTTTACCTTTTTAATTTAGTTAGATTACATGGAAAAAGTAACTAAACTTTTACAAAAATGTTTTAACAGTACGTTACAGTTATGTATGCCCAGCGTGGTGACTATGGGCAAAACACATGAGTTCACGTTATTTTTGGCGTAAACTTGTGGAGGCCTATGTCCAGCAGTGGACTGTATAGGCTGTAATGATGACAGTTATGTTTACTAAATAGATCGATTAGTATCATACTTTCTAAAAATAAAATTTTATATTTCTGTAAATTTATATACTTAATTCATTAAAATTATAGTTTTTATGATTACCTGAAAAGCGTTTTTTAATAATTAAATAACTTTATATAAATAAATATAAAAAATCCTGTCTGACTACTAACACACCGATTTATCATCACAGAGACTCACATAAAATTTTGCCAGTACCGCATATTATCTATTTATCTTATACTCGTATACCTTTGCGTAATATTTAGTAGCAACTGAACCTAAAAACTATTTGACTTCACTTTTGGGTTTGGTGTTAGTATGTTAGTGTGTTAGTATGTGTAGTGTTTGTTCTTAGTATAAAATATGTTAATTTTTAAATTAGTCAAAATAATATTATAATTTTTATTAGATACGAACACTTTAAGTTACAAATCTCGGCATATATGTATATACGACTGCTAGATTATGGGTATATAAAACAATTTCGGTGTTAAAGGTAAAGCTCTTTATCTCATTGCTTCATATCTAATAGCATTCTGCATGTGTCAAATAACGGAACGAAATCTTCTGGATCTGTGCTAAAAATGGGCGTTTCAAAGGCCAGCATCCTAGGTCCTTTTCATTTTGAAGTGATAACGTCTTATAAATCGATGAACACCGGCTGTATGCACGAAAAAGTGTCACGTTCTGCCTGGGCCTGGTCGTCAGAGCAAGCACTTCGAATAAATGAATGTCAATCTGTCGAAATTATATTCTCTGTGTGGCTACGGTAGTAAAGAATATAGCCACCCCCTCTCTTCCCGTTGGTGTCCTATGAGGCGATTAAGGGATGACACAGTTCCACTACCACCTTGGAACTTAAAAAGCCGACCGATGGTGGGATAACCATCCAAATGCTGGCTTTGAAAGACATAGGCCGAAGAGGGGCAGCAGCGTCTTCGGTGTGACAAAGCCAGCCCTGCGGTCACCAACCCGCCAGCCCAACGTGGTGGCAAAACACATAAGTTAACACCATTTTTGACGCGAACTTGTGAAGACTTATGTCCAGCAGTGGACTGCGATGATAGGCTGAAGTGAATTTATCGAAAAACTTGTAATTTTCAATTAACTCCTTCTTTGTCTTATACAAAATAATGATAATTCAGTGATAATAATTCAATTCAATTCATAAAGTATGTAATGTTTCTTTATAAAGCTATCACGTGAAACTATCGTCCGTAAACAGACTTTACAGACAACCAATTTTTTTTTTTAAATATATATATACTAGTGGTCGCCCAGAGGTCGAAATTCTGTTGTCAAAAACTTATACTTCTATCATAATAAACAAAAGAGTATATATGCGTGTATGTGTGTCAAATACAGGGTAGTGTGTTTAATGTTTTTTTATTGATTTAACGTATTTTTATGCGTCATTTAAAAAAATATTAGTATCTTGCACTCCTTCTCTATATCTATATATATATATATAAAAACGTGTCACGATGTATGTGGGCGATAAACTCCAAAACTACTAAACCAATGTTTATAAAATTTTGTAAACATGTGTAATTTCTCCTTTGTCAGTTCCCATTTGTCATCTTTGATTACCATGGACTCAGCCCCGTAGTATTCGCAGTCAAAATAGTTCAAAAACTGACCGACGTTGATGAATGACTGCGTATTTAAAATATTTTGACTATTTCCATAGTGTTGTGTTTTTATAGTCTGCTACTGTGGGGTAATGCTACAGATATTGAGACTGTATTTATTTCGCATAAAAGAGCTACTCGCGGCATTTATGATCTCGGAGCTCAAGGCTCCCTGCGGGATGTTTTTCATAAGGTAAACATATTAACAATTGCGTCACGTTATATTTTATAAAAGTATTTTGTAGATATACAATAACATCGATTGTTTTGATATAAAATAGTAATAATCGCAGTCGCACGAGAAGGAATAACAAACGCTCCACGTTTTCGACTGCGCAAAGTACCTAAACGTCTCTTTCTTGGGTTATAGTATTTGTCGGTATAATAAAATTCTTTAAACAATATTGAAATTGTCTGAGAATAAATTTAAACTTTTTATTGATTTAGATTTTGCCGAGCAAATTTACAAAACAACTAGTCTGCGTATAAGGCAAACAAGAAAATAAAACTGCCGATATTGCGCAACAATTAGTTATCGATCAACTGTTTAGATAATGGGTAGATGGCTGCGGACGACTGGTCTTGGTTTCGTGTACCGCTCATGCAATTCCTAATTACGTCAATTCGCGTGGCCAAAGTGACATAAGGCGTTACAGTTTGCGCTTTACAAACGGTACACGCACATTCCGTTAAGACTACAAACAAGACGTCGCCCATTTTCTTGTATCACAAATTACGTGTACCATAAAGTGACAACGAATGTGAATAGTAAATAAATTCAAGCCTAGCGAGCTACCTGCATAATTAAACAATTTGTTATATAAAGAAAACGTGTAATGAATAATTTTAGGGCTGTTTGCAGCGCATGCATCAGTTATACTTACTCGTGACTGAAGTTAATTTGACTTTACTAAGATTTAACTAAATGCAAAATGCAGAATGCTTATTACATTTATAGTTTTTGTTTTTTACTATTTCTGTTAATTACCGTTGTGATTAATATCGCTTTTATTATATATTTATTTATTTATTACAAGAGTTTTTAATAATGTGTTTATTATCTAATATATAAAATTCTCGTGTCGCGGTGTTTATAGTTAAACTCCTCCGAAACGGCTTGACCGATTCTCATGAAATTTTGTCGGCATATCGGGTAGGTCTGAGAATCAGCCAAAATCTATTTTTCATTCCCCTAAGTTACAAGGGGGCGGGGGGAGGATTGAGAAGGTTAATAAAATATATGGCAAAACAACGTTTGCCGGGTCAGCTAGTTATAGTATAAACGTAGATTAATACGAATTTTGATGTAGAACATAGTCAAATTGACAGTACAAAAACAAATTGTACGTAATTTGAATAATAAGCTCAATACGAATGTAGTAAGTAGGTAAAGAACATAAATCAAATTTTGTATTACACACTTACAATGTCATACACTCGGCTCCAATAATTTATCTATCTTTTATTTTGCTTACTAGCGATGGGTTTTTGTCACAATTTTTATGGAGGTTAAGTCAAAATTATACCTCTAGTAAGCAAATGCAGAAATAAAGTATTGAAACTGGCCGTTAGTCTTAGTTTTAATGGGGAAGAGTTAAAATGTTATTCCGTTATTGTTTATTTTGTCATTTTTGAAACATTTTGAAGGGAATAATCGAAACTGAAGCCAAATATTTTATTTTTTATCGCTTTTATCATCTTTTCACGCGTTATGCTAGATCTTACATATTGATTTTTATCCCGAAAATCGGCACGACTCCCTTTTAAGAGAAGATAAAAGTTCAAATGTATAATTTAGCTCAATCATAAAAAAATACTGTTAACTATTGTTAATAATTATAAAAAAATACTGTTAACTATTGTTAATTAATCATAATAAAACAGAATATTTGAGATTATATTACGAGTATACCATCAATTTATTATTTTTAAATTTTAGAAACAGACGTTATATTTTACTTTAAGTATTGATGTTTAGTAATTTTTAACGTTATCTAAAAACATAAAACCAATAAAATTACAACTTATTATGGAAGAAATTTACACTCAATATTTGGTACTCAATTTTGTACACAATTTAGAGACTCGAATTTTTTATAAAACGAAGCTTACGGTGTTTTTGGTAATTTTTCCCGCTTCCACAATAAAAAATAAAAAACATACTTATCATGCTATATTTTGATTCATAATAGTGAAATTTAAACAATATGTGAACCAGTACAGACTGGATCTCATAACGAAGCGCACAGACTATTATAACATCACTAGCTGTGCCTACGGCTTCGCCCGCGTGGAATAGTGACGTTGGACAACATTTATCTTATTTATCATGTATCTTTTGGTTTATATTGGACATAAATAATTAGATTATAGACACCGTCGTTTGGGTTCTTTCGATTCTTCAAATTGGCATAACTTTTTTATTTATGAACCGATTGACATGAAACAAATATGAAATTTTAAGTTAAGCTTACGACAATACATAATTAAAAATCACATCTAAATCAAATACATAAGCCGTTTCTGAGAATAGCATGCACAAACGCACAAACAAACAGACAAAAATTCTAACAATCATTGTGTTGGGTGCTGTTTGCGTTGGTAAAGGTCCCAATCATATTTTTTCTCATATATTTTCCATGTGCAGACAGCGATCCGTTACCATTTTATTTTATGTATTGATTAAACTTCTTGAAGAGATGCAGAGACCAAAGACATTTAAATTAATTGTATTATTAAAAAAACTGACTTCAATTACATCGACAAGTAATACAACGTAGATCGACGAAAAAATAGTCAAGTAACTACGCGTTATCAAAGATTACTCAAAAGGTAGTCATCAGATCTCGATATAATTTAAATGTGACCACATGATAAACATCAGCTTTCGACTAAATTAAAAATTATCAAAATCGGTACACCCAGTAAAAAGTTATGCGGATTTTTGAGAGTTTCCCTCGATTTCTCTAGGATCCCATCATCAGATCCTGGTTTCCTTATCATGGTACCAAATTGAGAATATCTCCTTTCCAACAAAAAAAAAAGAATTATTAAAATCGGTACATTCAGTAAAAAGTTATGCGGTATAATACAACGTAGGTCGACGAAAAAAGCGTCAAGTAAAAACGCATTATTAGATATAACTCGAAAAGTAGTTGTTAGATCTCAAATAAATTTAAATGGGACCAAATGACACACACCACCTTTTGATTTAAAAAAATTGTTGAAATCGGTCCACCCAGTCATAAGTTCTGAAGGAACATACATAAAAAAAATACAGCCGAGTTGAGAACCTCCTCCTTTTTGGAAGTCGATTAAAAACAATAAACTGCGATAAAAATTGAAAAAATTGTTACATTATAATGAATGATATTTACTTAACCGTTAGAAAACGAGATGTTTCTAATCACAAATATAAACCTAAAAGTGTTAATTTATTAATTGAGAAGAAACAGTTCCTAATGGCCTATTCGTAACTTATTTGTAGAATTAACCTTATCTGGGTAAAATATGACCAAACTAACTAACTAACTTCTGCCTGATACCTCATAACCGCACCTTATCCTTGATTCGTCAAAAGGCCGGGTTAACTAACTATTTAATATTCATATACAATATGAATAGTTAAAAACTGGCACGAATTTACGAAATTCATCATTTTCGATTATTAAATTTAACTATAAGTAATATCTCAAACTTATTAAGTCTCACTACAGTACACTAGTGAGTGAAATCTTGTGAAATAACGAAACAGAAGTGACGCTGATAGTGACGTTTTATAGCGCTTTTAGTTGTAGCAAGATACGGGAATAATGCCGACTACAAATTACTAGAGGACGCCCAGTTTAAAAATCTGGTCCTCGTTCCGTAATAAGAGGGATTCATCATTAAAAAATCCCTAAGAGAACCCAATCAAAACCCAGACTAAAAACCCGTACATAAGCGAAATAACTTTAGATCTGTATATTCTACCTGGGCACTCACTGGAGAGCCCTGTGGAGAATCCCAATATAAAAATAAAAATTATAACCGGTATTTACTATTTGGGCTCTGAGTTGAATCTAAGTCGAAAACCCAACTTAAAAACAATTGTATTCTCCGTATTCGTAGAACTTAACAGAGCGTGATTAAAAAAAATACTTTCGCTATAGTAAAGATTTAATGATTTATATTTACATTAGTACTTCATTTAAATCATGATTCAATATAATCGGATGAATGTTTAGAAGAGGCCTTGTATAGCTACATAATTATGATAGTTCATTTGATTTTAGTTTTAAATAAAATTGTCAAATTTCTATAATAGTCCTAAGAGGATAGCGCAGGTGCTCTTTTTGACGACATCTAGGGATTTTCCGATTGAGGCCAGGATAGGAGTACCTATCACTCGCGGAGCACGCTGGTTGCAAGCGTGTGGGTGTCGTGCTACGCCGACGACACCCTAGTCGTGGTCAAAGGAAGGGATCTCGCGGAGGTGATGTGGTCGGCCGCGGCCGGCGCAACAGTCGTGGTCGGCCGTATACGAACATTGGGGCTAGAAGTCGCCCTGAGTAAGACCGAGGCTCTGCTGTTCCATGGGCCTCGGGAGGAAACCCCGTCCAGGTACGCAGGTTACTCTGGATAGTATCCCGTTCTGGGTGGGGCCCAGATGAGGTACCTGGGTCTCACCCTGGACGGCAGGTGGGCTTTTGGGACTCACTTCGCCCAGCTAGCCCCAAGAGTCGTGTGAGCCACCTCACTGGGGAGGCTGCTGCCGAACGTGGGTGGTCCGAGTGCCTATTGCCGTCGGCTGTAGGGGTCATCCGGAGTATGGCCGTGTACAGGGCACCCGTCTGGGTGGAAGCCCTCGGTCACGCCAACAAGACCCCGCTGCGGACGTCGCATCGACGATCGCGACGAGGGCGATACGCAGTTACCGGACGGTGTCCTGGACAGCGGCGTGCGTGCTGGCCGGTGATCCCCCTGAGAATTTCAGGCGGAGATCCTCGGCGAAAACCACTTCGTGGCGGCCAGGAGATCCCGAAAGGCTCGGCGCTCTAGCCAATTAAGCTATGGAACGATGTACCCGCTAGAGCGAAATTTTTGAAATGATGATTTTTATTTTCGGTTTACCTAAGCGAACCGTGGCGCCGGTCACGGTCAGTCGGAGATGCGGGTTCGAACCCCGCTGGAGTGGTCAATTTTTGATATGATATTCAAAAATGTTTAGAATTCCTAATGTGTGGGTAACACAAAAATAAAATCGTACATCTTTTTGAAGTTATACTTCTTGAAAAATGATGAGAGTAAATTTTTCGATGCACGCGCACACCGTCACAAAAAACCAACACCCTGAAGCTAGCTAGTTAACGAAAAAGAAGTTATCGACGTAAAGTTTGCTAGCCAATGTATGCGTGCACAGGCCGTCACAAAAAAACGACACGCTGACGTTAGCGAGTCAACGAAAAAGAAGTTAGCAACGTGAAGTAAGCTAAGTATAACTTCTTATGTGCGTACATAAGTAAAAACACACTTCTTATTTTTTTTTAAGTTTTACTATTTTAACTAATTGTAATCTGATTTATTTAATTTGCTTCAGCCTGTAATATCCCACAGCTGGGCACAGGCCTCATTCCCTACGTAGGAAAAGGATCAGAGCTTAATCCACCACGCTGCTCTAATACGGATTGGCGGATATATTCCCTAATATGAGTTACGATCGCTATAAAGTGTACATGACAACAACTGGGACCGACAGCTTAACGTGCTTTCCGAGGCACGGTGGAGAGACCCACAAGGACTAACAACCAGACCGGAAATAAATATTTGTATAAATACAAACGTCCACTCCAAGTGGGAATCGAACCCGCGACCGTCGGTGTTTAGGCTCCGTCGACACGGCACATGCACCATCAGGTACCAGAGCTGCGGTCGTCATTTAATAAAACATTTAAATTTTAAAATATCACTAAGGCAATACATGTATTTCATATAATAAACTTGATACTTTTTTGTTTTCATAACAAAATATTAACGAAAATCTAAAATATTCTCTATAATTTAAAAAAGGTAACATGGAATAAAATATTGTTACAACCTTGAGTTCAGAGATCGGATGGATAACGCAGATTCTCAATTTCAACTTCATTTTAATAATGTGGAATTATTAAATCCTGAAGGAACATTTCAATTTATGAGGCATAAATTTTAAGTAGGTAATCATGATACTCTTTAGAAAAAAATATATTTGAATTTTTAATTTTATACAGAAAAAAAATATTTATTTGAATATTTACCTGTTAATTTTACTAAGACTAATTAGGAAATCCTTCAGTTTGTCATACGCAATATTCGGAAATTGCTAGAATACGAGAATAGCTTCAACGTCTGGTGTACAATAACAATACACTTATATTTCAGATTTTTACTACCGATCATCGAGAAACTCTTTCTTTCATTCCATTGAGGTAGGGCATAGCAGGAAATATCCTGCTCAAATTTTGGAACAGCAAAATTGGGAAAGTACCTAAATCATACCGACATACAGAAGATAAACTATCGGCGAAGGAGCACGTAATTTATAATAAAAATTAAAAAAAAACCGTCAAGCAAAAAAGAATAATTTGGTTCCTTGTTTACCATCCAGGGTGAAACACCAGCTAGCTCAACGTAGTCATATCGCAAGATCATAAAGGGGTCGTCCCATAATAACTTGAAACTCGAAAGGGGTTCTGAAAAACACTACGAAACATCACAAGGGCGGGGGGAGGGAGCTAAATTAAGATATCACATGTTTATTTTTTGTTGAACGCGCGAGTTCTAAACTAAAAAAAAACCACCAACAAACATCCTGCAGTCTTGACGCCTATCTAGAAATTTGTATTACGATTCCTAAATTTCTGAAATTTAATAATATTATTTCTATTGTAGGAGAAGAATTGGAGCTTAATCGTCAATATATTCTATAATGTAAGAAATGATCGCTATCAGTTGTTCGTGAGAGCAACCGGGACCTACTGCTTAACGTGCTCATCAATAACTGATCGGTCAGTCAAAAAATAATTGTCAAAATCGGTACACCAGTAAAAAATAATACAACGTAGGTCGATGAAAAAATAGTCAAGTAAATACGCATTATTAAAGATAACTCGTAATTGTGTTTGCTCGCAAACGAAAAAAACCGACTTCAATTACATAGACAAGTAATACAACGTAAGTAGACTAAAAAAATTAACAAACACACTAGCCTTCACTACAATTTTCGAAGGTTTCCCTCGATTTCTCTGGGATTCCATCATCAGAACCTGGTTCCTTTATCCTGGTACCACACTTGGGATATCTCCTTTCCAACAAAAAAAGAATTATCAAAATCGGTTCATAAACGATGAGGTTATCCCCGAACAAAGTAAAAACTTATTTTTTTGTTAAAAATACAATTTATGTAGAAAATGCCTTGCGTCATTTTGGAAAAGAGGTAATAGTCTAAACTGTTGGATCGACTTTTACCAATTGCGCTTAAGAACCACCGCAAGAAAACTCGTTTTAATATACAAAAAAAACATATCGAAATCAGTGTAGTGCCGTTCAAGAGCTACGATGTCACAGATACACACACATTGGAATAAAATTTATAACACCCATCTTTTTGCGTTGGAGATTATTAAAACAATCTCTCAAACCTTCAGTCCTTGTCATACAGAACCTTTTCTTTTTTTGAATGCAAAACTTTTTGATAACTATTACATAATTGTGTTTGCTCGCAAACGAAAAAAAAAAAACCGACTTCAATTACATCGACAAGTAATACAACGTAGATCGACGAAAACATAGTCAAGCAACTACGCGTTATCAAAGATTACTCAAAAAGTAGTTATCAGATCTCGATAAAATTTATATGTGACCACATGATAGACATCAGCTTTCGATTAAATTAAAAATTATCAAAATCGGTACACCCAGTAAAAAGTTATTACGGATTTTCGAGAGTTTCCCTCGATTTCTCTGGGATTCCATCATTAGATCCTGGTTTCCTTATCACGGTACCAAACTAGGGATATCCCCTTTCCAACAAAAAAATAATTATCAAAATCGGTACATCCAGTAGAAAGTTATGCGGTATAATACAACGTAGGTCGACGAAAAAAGCGTCAAGTAAAAACGCATTATTAGATATAACTCGAAAAGTCGTTGTTAGATCTCAAATAAATTTAAATGGGACCAATTGGCACACACCACCTTTCGATTAAAACAAAATTTGTCGAAATCGGTCTACCCGGTCAAAAGTTCTGATGTAACATACATTAAAAAAAAATACAGTCGAATTGAGAACCTCCTCCTTTTTTGGAAGTCGGTTAAAAATACCAATAGATTACTTCAAATCAAAAAGGTAACAAGTCAATTTCAAATACATTGTATCTTTAGTAAGTCTACTGATGTGGCCTCTTGGTCTAGGGGTATGATTCCTGCTTTGGGTGCAGGAGGTCCCGGGTTCAAATCCCGGAGGGGCCCATTTTTTACCCAAACATACAAAAACTTCTTTTCATCATTTGTTCATATTTAGCAACATCATACACAAATGCGCAAATATTGTAATAAATTTTAAGTTATTATTGAAACTCATTTATTGTAGTTTATATTTAAAACTCCACCTAGCGAGTTCAGTGAAAATCAATTCATAGTTCGAACTTGTAAAAGAACATAAAAATATAATAGATGTCACTAATTACTTGTTCTGAAATACTACTAGCACTATCTATTGATAAGTTGAGTTAATATTAGTTACAATTGTGTCAGGAGATGGCACCACAATATTTTTTTTTATTGTTCTAGAACAGCTGTTCACCCATTGTTTTGTTTTTATTCGTTGATAACTTCACGTTTGTTCTTTACCAAAGACTACAGAAATTAGAAAGTTACAGTCAGTGAGATTATGCTGTGTGTTGTGTAGTGTTGAGTTGATAAAAATTTAAAATTTTGTTGACATTTTATTAGTAAAAATCAAAATATTGTGCATTTAACGTATGTTGTGTGCATCGAATACAGAATTCAAACTTTAATTTGGAATACCTTCAGTGTAATCAATTTTAGTGCTGTGTTACCTTTCACAAAGAGATTTTATTTTACTTTAGCCGTGCGCATTTTGCAAAGAACCTACATTGATTGTAAGTAGACGAAGGAATATTTTTGTTTTAGAATTAAAACTTAGAATGCTACATAAAGTACAAAATATAGTTCGTAAACGTAAAGTACCTCCTTAATGTTAGGTAAGCAATCATTGAACACTTAGGTTTAACAGCTTCAAACCTTTCGGTATAAACAAATCCCATATTTATTATTTAAGTATATTTAATTCTCATTGAGCAAGTTGTATCGAAAGCAAAACAAACAAATATCCTCATTTGGAAAAGCAATTTCTTAATGTTGAGAAAGTAAAGGGTAAAGTATGGATGTAGATCTTAAATATCACGTAATAATGACCTTGTTTATAAACATATGTTTATATATACCAGATCGTGATTTTCGAAAGTAAATTACATCAAAATATACCTACTGAAAGAAAGGTCATAGCAGTTCTCATATTGGCATACTGCTTACAAAGACCATTGACATTTAACGTTCTATAAATATGTCACAGAAGATTAACCTTAAAATTATATTTAATTTTAAATCCTGTTTTTTGTAATTTTATTTCCATTTCCATTTAACATCAATACAAATATTTGAAAAATTTGCAATATAAACACATAAAACAAACATCTGGCTACTATGTAAAAGTTTAAATATATTTCATAAGATATTCAAAAGATAGATAAATCTTAAAGTTTCATAATAATCATAATCATCATCATCATCATCTATCAGTTAGTAATATTAGCTGAACCTATAGATATTTTTGTCTCCTGTAACCAGTCAAACAAGAGAAGTTTAAATAATCTCTATATGTTCTGAAATTTTTTGATTTTTTGGTCAATTTGCTTAATTTAATATTTCATAAGAACCTCCTCCAAACTGTGAGAAAACCCTGTCCTCTCCTTCTCAAGCCATGGTAATACCGAGAGAAATAAGGGTTCATTATTATATAAATAAATGTTTTTATTTATATATTTTTTTTTTCATTCACACTCCATAGTTATGAGATTGTGACAAATATAATGTACTTTACCTACATTATATTTTGCAAGTAAATATTTACCCTGCTTTGTTTAGAGTTAATCTTATAGAATTTTTTACTAATGATATAATAAATATCAACAGATATTTATTCAATCTTGTACATTTTAACTTGTAACATTTATAGCATCATTACAATTTAAGTAATAGAAACAAAAATATTAAAACAAAAAGGATACAAGTTTCCTTATAAAAATTTCAATAGGAGTAATTAAATACCTCCTACAATATGGAAAAGTATAAACAGTGTATATTTACCATCATTTTACATTGAATTGGTAACATAAAATTATCTGAATTCTATTGTTTTAGTATAAAGTTCTTCTTAGTATGGTTTTTTTAGTATAAGTGGGGTCATACATATTCTCATAGACAAGATATATATTGCGTAACTAATATGATATAATTATGATATATAATATGACTCATTTTTACTAAAATCATTTTTTCCATGATTTTAGTGTCTCAAGTGCTAGATGGTGTATCAATATAAATCAAAACAAGAACCTGTGTAACACTTTTTCATAAGCATCTAATATTTGAACTGAGCTAAGGCACAGCAGGAAATTTCCTGCTCAAAATATGGAGCACCCCGACTTAGTACCTTACAAACAATCACAGCTAAATGACACTGTTTTCACCCATTGTTGTGTTCCTGTTTGTGAGTAAGGTGACCAGAGCTCCTGTGGGGAACTGGGGATGGGGTCGGCGACGCGCTTGCGATGCCTCTGGTGTTACAGACGTCTCTTATAAGCTACGGTAATTGCTTACCATCAGGTGAGCCTTACGTACGTTTGTATGCCGATATAGTTATATAAAGAAAAATGTTTAAATAGTATATCATAATTATATCAAATAGCTAATATACATAACAACTAATTAACTATTGATATTTTAATTTGATATTTACTTATTTATTTACTTACAGAAAAAAAAATAGATATTTTATGTGATAAACAGTACAGCAAAAACAATTAGCAGTTTAACAGTGCACTGTGTTTCTAAAGTAATAATACTTAAGTACACACTATATTATGTACTAATATAAAAATATGATATAAAGCTTTACAACTAATAGACTATACATGTGAATATAATTGGAAAGAAAAAAAAAAGAACATCAAGTGGTTAAAGAATAATAATAATAATAATAATAAATGCGGCCATTTCATTCTCTCTCTTAATGTTGGTCCACAAAGAATTTTTTAAATATGTTTTTATAGTTGTTTTTTTTTGAATTTTTTCTTTTAAATTCGATAGCAGATTATTTATTAAGAAAGGGACTATGTCTAGGTATTTTTATTGTGCGATTTGTAATATTTCTTGTTAGTTTATTATGACTCATTTTTATTTGAATGTTTGAATTACAATATTGTTCTATTAATAATGTATATTTTATTTTAGTATGTATTGGCATTACTTTGCAGTAATTAAATAATTTCAAGGAGTTGTGTTTGTATTTATTATTTATATATATGGCTACAATTGTTTTTAAGATTTGTAATTGGAGATGATAGATTCTATCATCACCAATATACATAGTTACATCAAAAAAATTGCTGATAATGCAAACCATACAATGGTAATAAATATATTTTGTAATAAACATGTACCTTCAAATACGCAGATTATTAACCGCTTAATCTTACTTATTAAAAATTTACATCCCATCAGCATTATTAAGTAGTGTGGATTTGTTTATTTTTAGTATTGCATAGGCTTTCTTGTAGAATAATTAGTAGTAATTTCAAATTTTTATAGAATTTACATTATTATGGTCACTTTAACAACAAATAACAAAAATAATATTAAGTTACAAGTTATGCATTGACATTTAAAACATGTTTATGGATATTTTTGGATTGATCGATTATATAAAAATTGATTGTTTTACAAATTCTAACTAAAGGAACAGTTGTGTCTGCCTGTGCCATGCCTGTGTCACTGATAGTTTCAAAAACAATAAAATTTGTAATAGTCGTTAATGGATAAAAATTAAATACTTATCTTCTTTAATATGTTAAAGAAAATCTGTGAAAAAGTTGACTGGAATTTAGCCAGGCTATAATATATTCGGCAACCGCCTTTCAGACTAGACTTTTTGCATGCAACATATGTCATCGTATTTGCAATGAAACAGCGCTCATTTTGATATAAGATTTATTTATCAAACATATGGATTAATTACTTTCTCTAGGAAAATATATATTAATAACCTTTTTTATACCTGCCAACCCAGTAGTTGCCAGGAAAATAACAGACAACCCAACATCTGCATTTTCTATAGGCTTCATACTGTTGAGAGTTTTTAAATTTATTCATTAAACTGCATTTTTAAATGAAAATAAGTTTCTCAATTTTTAATTAAATGAAGCCTGGCCAGCTTTTTCAGGATAATTTTATTATATAAAATAATTTTCATCCATTAAACATATGGGTGAAGCTCATCTCTGGTTCGGATCTCCTACTATATATTTTACAATTTAGTTGTGTTTAAAAATTAAATGTTACTTTAGGTTTTTAATAAGTGGGACAACTATGCAGTACTTAACCATACATTTTTTGACAAAAAACTATAAAAAACAGGAATTTTGATATACTATTATTTTCCTCTTATTTTTAAACAAGAAATAAGGTTAATAATACATATTCGATTTTTTAAAACAATCTAAATTACCATGTCTAAGAAAATTAATTTATTAAAAATCTATCGATGCAATTTTTTATTTAATTACATAAGATTAAGACTACCCACGCCCACATCAAAAATTAACTTTATGTATTCCAATTCAATCATTTTACTTCTATAGTTTTTTTTTTTTTTTTTCAAGATAAAATACAATATCTAATATATAAAATTCTCGTCATGGTGTTAAACATTGAACTCCTCCGAAACGGCTCGACCGATTTTAATAAAATTTTGTGGGCATATCGGGTAGGTCTGAGAATCGGCCAACATCTATTTTTCATACCCCTAAGTTATAAGGGGAGTGGAGGGGGATTAAGCGGGTTAATAACATATATGGCAAAGAAACGTTTGCAGGGTCAGCTAGTTATTGTAACTAGCTGACCACACAGCAACAGCTGCAGTACTTGACCACATACAAATACAATTTAAACACAATACAATTTTCACTATCTATTGAATTTAAATTAATGATTACGGTTTTTTTTTTTTTTTTGTTTCATTTGAAAGTTCAATAAACCTGTCATTGAAATGCACGTGCAGTTTTTCATCTATAAAATTTGTATTCTAAATTATTTTTACACATATGAAAAACAACAGTAGCTCTTCACTGCTAATATTACATATTTTTAACGATTTTACAAATATTCAATCCATAATGTGGCGATTACTCACGAATTGCTAAGCTACGTATCCGGAAACGCTAGCAAAAATAAATTACATACATGTTTTGTATAGGTCAAGGTATTTGTTACAGTTATTAAATTAAAACGGAAGATTTAATACTCATACTTATTTAGAAAAATGAAACTGCTTATATAGGCATTATATTGTCTGTAAAGTCTAGACAATTACAACTATTATTCAGTATTAATATTCATTGCTAATAAATTCAATAATTAAAAAAAAAATTAAAACCAAGAATTGGTCTATATTTGTATGTTTAATATGTCATTACTTATTTATTTATGTTCGCGTGTTTCTAGGGTAAATCTGTAACTTATTATAAAGGTTTTTCTATGTAAAGCAGCTTTACATGTTAAGAATATTTTACCATTCCGCAACCTGTCATTATGTTCGTGGGATAAAGACATTATTGTCTTTCATTATTAAAGTTTTGACAGTTTTGGTATTCTAATAATTGCTCACAATTGTTTATAAGACATTCTGTTGAAATATCAGGTCATCTAATTGTATTACTGCTGTATTTTTCTCGTTATTAATTCAGTCTGTAACATCCCACTTTTGGGCATAGGCCTCTTTCCCCGTATAGGACAAGGGTCGGAGCTTAATCTACCACGGTCCTCCACTGCGACACACAAGAACAGACAACCAGACCGGAAAGAAATATTTGTACAACGCGGTACACTCACTACTACACCAGAGCGATGCGATTTTACTGAATAAAAATATGAAATAATAACAATCGGCAATAATTAATTTTTAGAATTGAAATGACTATCCACTATTAAGTGGAATATGGTCTCTGAGCCGTACCGTACCGACAACCGCGGTGATCATTTTAGTGTGTCTTTTTGAAGAATAAATACAATAATAATGCCCGTTTTCCACGCACATAATAACCGCTTCTGTTGCGAAACAGAGCAGCCGTGTAAGGGATGGAAAAATAATAGTGTATATTGTATAGTACGTTTTAGTTGTACTTAAAAGTATTGTAGTATCAACTTATCAAGGTCTCCATTATTTATCCTTAAGCCATTAGTTTGCTGTTTAGGGCTCGGAATTTTTACTACGCTGTGCGTTACCCATTTTGATTTCTTGACCTTCAATACTGATTTATTGTTAAATAATTTTAAAATGTGTCATGATGTAAACTTTATTTGATATTAATTGCACATTACGTTGAATCATACAAAATCGTACAAATTCTCTTAATAATATATGAGGACCATAAAAGATTTAAGAAATTCCCCATCTCTAAGTCCCATTATGATTTTAAGTATTTAATACATCAAAAAAATTGTAATATAAACATAAAATTCCTAAGTATATTTAAATTACGTAACATAAAGTTGTAACTAAACGATACTTGGAATTGTAAGATAAAACAATTTCTGTGTGAAGTAACGAAAGAGAATGGATCAAAGATATTAATTCAGAAGGTACGTAATTAACATTTGCATCGGTTAAGTGGAAGAGTAGAGTGGGTCAGTTTACGTTTCCGCATCGGTCGCCACTCGCTCGACAATGCGGATCCCGTGGCTTGCCAACTCTAATGTTCCGATAACTCGCGATTGGGTTGTATAAGCTAATATTGCAGGTAGAGTGATTTATTGCAATTTCTGTTACATTAAGTGTGTTTTTGTTTGTTATTTATGTGTTTCGTCGTAATGTTTTTGTATAATGCACACTTAAATATACTCCTAAACGTTTTCATTTACAGTATCAGGCTTAGAATTTGCGTTATTGTGAAAGACAGATTGTAGAATTTTAATTTATTTTAAAAAAGTAGAATTTTCAAACGGATGAAATTCGCTATGTAAAAAAAATCATTATCAATCAATACTTTATTAATGTGCAAAATAGTGTATAAATTATAATTTTTTTCATAGCGAAAAAGTATAACATATACAAACAGTAAACATTGATAATTTGTTTTTTTACATAGCCGATTCGCATCAATATGCATTGTTGTTCGAGAAATGGCACATAACTGAGAATAATTTAACAACAAGCTGTTGTTATAATAAAAAACCCTGAATCGTGATGTATCAGAAGTTTATATTGCGGTTAAACGTGATTTACGATGCGTCTTTGTTATGATATTACACACAGTAAGTAATCTTGACCCAGTTGATTGAACCTAATTCTTAATTCACTTAGTACTTATCATCACGTTGTTTATTGTCTACTGTATACGAGTAGAACAAAAGACTGGCGACCTCTTACTATGTAATTTTACGAGCACAACGTAGAAGCTAAAATCAACAAGATTTTTTTATATCTATCTCGCTTACTAAGTAACAACGCTTTCAATTGTCATTCTATTATTCAATATTGTTGTTAATTTAACAGTTAGTGATGATTTAAATACTTAATTTAGATACCCTCATTAAATTTGAGGAAGAATAACATGGTAATTGATAAAAACTAAATAATAACCTCGTTACATTAAAAGTGACATACAGTTCAGTTTCAAATAATGTCAATGACGCACCGTTGCCTTCTCATCTCGCAATCATTTATCTGAGTTGATATACCTACATAAATCGTAATACTTTTGAGAGAAGAGGAGAGGTAGTTACAATTATTGTATATTATAATAATAATATTTCACACATTAAGTATGCTAAAATTAAAGTCGTGATTTTATAACATCATCATAAATTAAATTCCTCTAATATTTTTTGTTGCGACGATTAAACCCATATAAATTATATGATTAAAGAACAATGGTATATGTCGATGTTGAATACATTGGTCGATTTGTTTTCTAGGGTGAAATACAAGGAATATATCCGCCAACCCGCATTGGAGCAGCGTGGTGGATTAAGCTCTGGATCCTTCTCCTACGTGGAAAAGAGGCCTATGCCCAGTAGTGGGATATTACAGGCTGAAGCGTATACGCGCGATACGCATCTAATTCGTTCCTAAGTATATAAAAAAAAGAACATTTTTATTATTATGCCGAAAAATATTAATTATTATTATTATTAAGATCGAAAAATATTTATCATATTTCATCAGTATGTCATTCTTATTTAAATATGATTTCCAATAAACACGATTTACAAAAAAAAAATAAGCTTCTGCCGTGAGTTCATTGACAACAAAATTTTCTGAGAACTTTTACCATAGTACGGTATATTTTTTTACACCATCAGGAAGTATAGATTTCAACAAAAAAAAACCCTGCGACTTTTGAAAAAAAGGTGATATATTGACATGAATTTCGATTGAAAATGAGGGTGCTTTTTCGATATTGAGGTCAAAATAAGGTGAAAAATAAATATTTTAAATCAAAAAAATTACAGTGTGTTTTGAACATAATAATTGTGTTTGCTCGCAAACGAAAAAAACCGACTTCAATTACATCGACGAGTAATACAACGTAGATCGACGAAAAAATACTCAAGTAACTGCGCGTTATCAAAGATTACTCAAAAAGTAGTTATCAGATCTCAATGAAATTTATATGTGACCACATGACAAACATCAGCTTTCGATTAAATTAAAAATTATTAAAATCGGTACACCCAGTAAAAAGTTATTGCGGATTTTCAAGAACTTCCCTCGATTTCTCTGGGATCCCATTATCAGATCCTGGTTTCCTTATCATGGTACTAAACTAGGGATATCTTCTTTCCAACAAAAAAAGAATTATCAAAATCGGTACACCCAGTAAAAAGTTATTGCGGATTTTCAAGTTTCCCTCGATTTCTCTGGGATTCCATCATTAGATCCTGGTTTCCTCATCATAGTACTAAACTAGGGATATCTCCTTTCCAACAAAAAAAGAATTATCAAAATCAGTACATCCAGTAGAAAGTTATGCGGTATAATACAACGTAGGTCGACGAAAAAAGCGTCAAGTAAAAACGCATTATTAGATATAGCTCGAAAAGTAGTTGTTAGATCTCAAATAAATTTAAATGGGACCAATTGGCACACACTTCCTTTCGATTAAAAGAAAATTTGTCGAAATCGCTCCACCCAGTCAAAAGTTCTGATGTAACATACATAAAAAAAAAAAAAAAAAAAATACAGTCGAATTGAGAACCTCCTCCTTTTTTGGAAGTCGGTTAAAAAGGTAAGTTTTCACCGGATTTTGTAAAAAAAAAAAAGAATTTTGTAAAAGATAAAAATAAAAATAAACCAAAAACTTAGACTTTTGAATTTTTCACATGAATTTTGAATGAAAAAGTATGAATACAAAAGTTTTAGATCTTTATACTACTTACAACTTTGCCATTAATTTTTTTTCCATAGGACTTTTAGTTTAGCCGGATATCGAGATAAACCGTTTTTTAGCCTTAAACCCGCTACCACTTCCCGACCTCAGATCGCCCGTAACTTATTTTTCCTTTCATTTTCGATGTACTCTTTCTTTTACAATGGGTTTCATCCTACTATATTTTTTTTCACTTTTTACCATTTTCAAAGACTAAAAGCACTGGTAAACAGAATGATTAACACAATAAAAAATTCAAACAGATTCCTTATATCCCAAGGTTAGACCGTTAAACAAACAAATAAACTCATCTGCTTTGTTATTTTTGTTCAGATTATGCTTGCCAAAAAGTAGGAGGCGTAAAAAACAGTTATAAACTAATGTAACTAGAACGGGTCTAATCTAGTTTTGTTTCCCATAATCGTGTCGTAATGACAATCACTGAGCTATTTCTTTTTTCTACTGCTGGGTTGGCAAACAAACGTACGGCCTCCCTGATGATAAGCGGTTACAGTACCTATAGACACTTGCAACGCCAGAAGCATCGCAAGGGCGTTCCCAACCCTATCCCTGTCCCCATGAGCTCTGTCCACCTTACTCTCCACAAAAAATACAACACTCCTTGAGTGCAGTGTTATATAGCTGTAATCTTCTGTAAGGTACTTCCCCAGAAGGGCTCATCCAGATTTTGAGCAGGATATTTCCCGCTATGCCCTCCCAACCTCAGTGAGATAAATATAATAATATGCTACATTTTGGCAAGTTTGGTAAACTTTCTTTCATTTGAGTCTTAAATAGTTTCACAATGAATTTTTCCTAGTGAATTTTTCCTACAGAAACCGTAGTTATTAAGAAAAAAATGTAAACAACTATAACAAAACTATTTTTGAATAAAAATGTTTTGTTTTTTTTTTTTGTATTTGATATGATTTAGCAACGATGTACTATTATTACTATATTTATTTATATTTGGCAAAATAGATATTGTCGTGACTTAAAGTCTGTCTGCTATATACGTTCTCATTTCTGTCAAATTAGTTTTCACTTGGAAAAGAAAAAGAATAAAGACAATTCTAAAATAAAATAAAAGCCTGACGTTATATATACGCTATACGTATAAGAAGTAATAGGTATATGTATAAGAACTAATAGGTATTACGTTCTACGTATATTGAGGTGCTGAATCCGAATTTTGATCGTAAGCAACGACATTTTAAGTTATATTTTCTAAGTCCTACCTTCCCCCTTTTTTCCCCCTTTTTTTTGATACTGAATTTTAATAGTTTCGATCCTTTTTTTTATTCTTAATTACTTGTGCAGTAAAGTAGGAGAAATTTATCAAATAATAGCATTCTAATTAAAAAAAACTTTTGGCATGTAAAAAGTGGGTTTTGCAGAGACCGCTGACAATTGCAAATTTTCAACTCAAATTTGAGACCGAACAGTTGTACTGAATAAAAAAACTAAATAGTGATATTTGTAGAAAATTTTAAGTTCTTTAATTTCTGTAAACAAACCGGCTACAAAAATTTAATAGTTTTCGAGTTTTAGGCAAAAAAAAAAAACAAAAGGAGTAGAATTTTTTGCGATTTTCAATGTTTCGTTACGAAATTTTGTACAAAAACCTCAGATTCGGATTCAGCACCCCATAATACGTATAGAATGAAAAAAATCAGAACTACCCCAAAACTATCCTAGTAAAAACACAATTTAACTGAATTAGACTTGTTTTTTTTTTTGGACCGACGATCTACGTAAGATTGCCGGTGTAGGCTGGATGAGGATTGCGGAAAACCGGGATGTCTGGCGCGAGCTAGGGGAAGCCTATGTCCAGCAGTGGACTGCAACAGGCCGAACTGACTGAGAATTTTCTTACCCTTATACATAATTATATATACTAAGGTCGCTTTCACGAATCATTTAAAATATTAATTGTTTGTTCACCGAGTTCGTATTGATGAAATTCGTATCTAATATAATATGTCTAGTATATTCTCATCGTTTAGAAACTGTTTCGTAATTTTAGAGATTAATGATCCTAATCTCCTATAAAATCCAACGTCTCTGGAAAGACCAAATAACTAGTATCTAAAACTTTTAGTTAAAAGACAAATTTTAGCCAAAAAAATAAATCATTTGTGCCTCCCACATGTGTGTCTTATATGCTATTATTTACTCAAGACAGATATTGTACGCTATGTACGTACATCGGTGGCGAACTGCTAGACAGTTGCCATTCAGCATTTATACTCGAAGTAACAATAGATTGGACAAGGACAGACCCACCGCAGTGTGTTTGAAAATATTTAATATTTCACGCAATATTTTATCAATTAATTTGTTAAAAATAAATAATGTGTTTTAACTTTTGCTTTATTTAAAACTAGTTGCCCGAACAGGCTTCGTTCTGTCAAATAGTAAAAATTGTTTATTATTTTTTTTTTTTTTTAATATATGAATATTTCGGTGGGCCTTAAGGATCATACAAAAAATAAATTAGTCGAATTGGTCGAGCCATTCTCGAGTTATGCGCTTAGCAACATTCATTTTTATTTATATGGATTACTATAGTAATAAAAATATTCACTTATAAGTGATTTCATACATTAAGATTTTATTAAATTATAAATTTGCTAAAAATGTTATTATTTATAGGTATAAAAATAAAGTAAATTATAGTCGACACTCTTGCATTGAAATAAAATTAAATTTTAAAGATTTTCCGATCAAATCCGTGCTATGGTATTCCAAGAATTTTATATGAAATCTTCTAAAACGAGGAGATAAAAAATAGCAACAATAAAAATTAAAATAAGATTACGTTGTAAAAATTGAGCTCTTTATAATAGTAGCCTCTGTGCGTTACATTCACGTTACCGTGAAATGTAATTAAAGCTACTTAACATAATACAATACAACAAGAAATTTTTGAACATCGTAATAACACGAAAACCACATCCGACCTTGCAAGGTTGTTGGCGTTTTATTAGGGTGCGTTCCGCCGCAGGGTGTGCTCTAACCCGACTATTAACCCCCACCTTAATCTTACCTAATAAAAACGTTTCTCTATTTTCGTTATGTATCTACAATATGCTTTTCATGTAATAAAGTACATTCATTTTATATTTTTACAAATTGGAAATACAACAAAATGGCCACCACGACGGTGACGCCATTACACATGTCCTTGATAAACTTTTAACTGTTTTATATCGATTTCCGTAATAAAAAACCTGTCACCATTTTACTTAACGTGTGTAATGAATATTTTAGCAACAATATAAGGATATTTCAGCCGACTATACCTTATAATAAGTAATAAAATATGTATCTTAAATGTTGTTTGAGTTTTTATATATCTATACATATAATTACCATTACCATTACCATTATTTATTACCATTTGGTAGAAAAGTCAAAACTGTACATTGAATATTTTTTTAAAATAATACTTGGGGTGTGATCTACAATCGATACCGAAGTCAAAAATATAGTTTTTAGAATTTTTGTCTGTTTGTCTGTAACTCTGTATGTATGTCCGGGATAAACTCAAAAAGTACTGCATGAATTTACTTCAAATTTGGCACGAATATTATTAAGAAGTCGGGTCAACATATAGGCTACATATTATCATGCTATCACCTACCGGGTACGAGCAGTGAACCTTTATTTCCTCAACGCATTCTGTAACAACGTGTAATCTAACGACGCTATTTGAATATTGTTGTTATTATGTTAATAACCATGTCATAAGCTAGCTTCACACTATAAATAAAGACATTCTGTAGTATATTTAGTTTCAGCATTGCACCCGTGCGAAGCCGGGGCGGGTCGCTAGTATATTTTAAAAAAAATATGATCTTTAAAGGAAACAAAACGGGAGAGGTCCTTTGAAAGTGTGATACGTAATTATTATGCCAGTCATGATCTGAGGCCATACTGCACTTTCTATTAAAGACAATAGTATAACAGTATTTCACAATATCAAATGAAATTTCCTTGGGATAAGGGCTATTTTGCAATGTCTTGAATAAAGTTCATAAACTGAATAAGATAAAAGGCGTCTCGTCAAATGAATATGGAATTATTACAGAAAAAAATACTTCACAGTCTACTGCTAATATAACATGTAGGTTGTACTCATAATAAAATATCTATACAAATAAATAAAATTGGAGTGTCTGTTTGTAATATTAAAATAACCACTTTTTACTAATTGCATACATCTAGTATACACGGTACATATACCAAAATAACATTTTGTAGTAAGGAGTAACTCGGGCTACTTTTATTTTAGAAATTTATTGATTTTATAACTCTGCGAACTGAACAATAACTTTTTTTTTAATCCCATGCGCACGAAATCGCAAGCACAGCTAGTTTGTAATAAAATAGTTTATACTTCACCTTGTTTTTATTTAAACGGTCATTAAGCATACATATATTAGTAATAGAGGTCAATTGGAGACTGCTATCAGTTTGAGCACAAGCCGATGACCTCATTCATATTGTCGTGTTGCGCAGATGTTTGGCCGAATTTTGCATCGGAATAGGCCACCACGTCTCAGTAGCCCTTAATGTTGCTTTTAGGAAATACAATTGAGAACCTTGTTTCGATTCTAGAATTTCTCGAGTAAAAGACACCATTAACGGTATCGCTAGTTTTTTCATTTAAAAAGTGTTAAGTCAAAAATGTTTATTCTTGTATTTTGACCCGATATGCAAGGGTTTGTTTTAGTTTCTATGTTTTATATATTTTCTTTTGTTAGCCACTTTGTTATCAGCTTTTAATCAATTATAAGGATATTGGAATTTAGGGATCACAAAATCTAACAAACAATAATTGTGTTTGCTCGCAAACGAAAAAAACCGACTTCAATTACATCGACGAGTAATACAACGTAGATCGACGAAAAAATACTCAAGTAACTGCGCGTTATCAAAGATTACTCAAAAAGTAGTTATCAGATCTCAATGAAATTTATATGTGACCACATGACAAACATCAGCTTTCGATTAAATTAAAAATTATTAAAATCGGTACACCCAGTAAAAAGTTATTGCGGATTTTCAAGAACTTCCCTCGATTTCTCTGGGATCCCATTATCAGATCCTGGTTTCCTTATCATGGTACTAAACTAGGGATATCTTCTTTCCAACAAAAAAAGAATTATCAAAATCGGTACACCCAGTAAAAAGTTATTGCGGATTTTCAAGAGTTTCCCTCGATTTCTCTGGGATTCCATCATTAGATCCTGGTTTCCTCATCATAGTACTAAACTAGGGATATCTCCTTTCCAACAAAAAAAGAATTATCAAAATCAGTACATCCAGTAGAAAGTTATGCGGTATAATACAACGTAGGTCGACGAAAAAAGCGTCAAGTAAAAACGCATTATTAGATATAGCTCGAAAAGTAGTTGTTAGATCTCAAATAAATTTAAATGGGACCAATTGGCACACACTTCCTTTCGATTAAAAGAAAATTTGTCGAAATCGCTCCACCCAGTCAAAAGTTCTGATGTAACATACATAAAAAAAAAAAAAAAAAAAAAAAATACAGTCGAATTGAGAACCTCCTCCTTTTTTGGAAGTCGGTTAAAAATGTTGTTTATGCGAATTAACGGAATCGAACCCGACTTTGCTCGAGTGGTTGCTAGGGCATAAAAAATGCTTTTATATTATATTTTGTATATTTAGGAAATTCACACGAAACTGGAAACATTTCACGCCTAAAATGATGTCAATGACCATTAACATAAACAGTTATCAAAGAAGAGCATTCCACTCGTTATTTAAATTTAGCTTTATTGTTAAAATATTATTATTTATATTAGATACACCACAAATGTTTCTACTTTCTAACCCAATTCAATATCTATTGCTATAGCAATATATACCAGTTCATATTTACTAATCTAAGAATTCTGCATGGGCATAATGTTATAATCTAATAAAATACACTCCATATAATGCGAAGCCTCTCAATACAACACGTGCCGTCTGTATATACCGCTACTTACTCGCTCTAGGATAAAAACTTAAGCTCTAATTCGTTTATTTTCGAATAATCTCACTATTGGAGCTCTAGTACAGACAAATCGGTCGAGCTATCATAATTGAAATCTAGCGATATATCCACTCTATATGAGATTAGTAGACGTCCTTGCTATCAACTTAATTAAAGTTGCTGGACTAACACTGAGAAATAGTATTAGTCTACAATATTACGCAATTGAGGGAAACGCCAAAATACATAATATGCGCATTAGCTACATTAGTAGGCACTATAGGATATAGCATTCGAAAAAACTGCGAGACTTGTTCTAAAATAATATTTATTATTGTTATATTATGAAATTGGTTGTCTGTGTATAATTTTACAAATTGAATTCGATGGTAGTTACCATAATTGATTTGTATTTTATAGTTTACATAGTCGTAATCAACTCATTATCCAAACAGATTATATTAATGAAGTGCTAATTAAAATTATATATGTTTAGTGTACATAAACTTTTGAATTTGGTGTAAAAAATATCAAACTTAAATTAAAAATTAAAATAATTTTTCCTAAGAACTATTTTTTTAATAAATAACAAATTGTTTATTTTCTATAATTTATTGTGGGTATATATTGCAAATGTACGATGAATCAGTGCGGGTACATGACGATGACCGGCGGACGGTCGCTCACCTCGACAACTCGTCCACGTTTCTCGTCTAACACTGATTGCATTGCACCTCGACACTATTACATGTATTTTTTTATCCTTTTATATTTTCACAATATAGTTATCTAAATAGCGAAAAACAACTTCGTTCATGTTCCTTACTCTATGTATGCATACTTCATCTAAACCACGTAATGGAACTTGATATGATTTTTAGTAGTAGGATAAACATTATTATATAATATGTGCCTCCTGTGATGAGTGATGTAAGTTGAGTTATACTCTTTTTGTGATTTTAATGTGGGAATTAAAAAAATAATGAGATTTTTTTAAAATCTAATTCACGTTCTTCTATTTGCTGTAGTTATGGAAATAACTTTTTTGCAAAGTGATAAAACTTAAAAAATTCGCGAAAATAAATATTTGTCAAGTTATACCCCTTTTTCAGTAATGAATGGAACACACACACACACACACTCACTGGAAGTATTCAACCCTATTTTTCGTAATTTCTGATTTAAGTGCGAATTTCACAATTAACTTTCAGCACATTTTTAACTGACTTCAAAAAAGGAGGAGATTACTCAATTCGACCGTATATATACATATATTATGTATGTTCGGGGATAACTCCGTCATTTATAAACCGATTTTGATAATAATTTTTTTTTTTTGTTGGAAAGAAGATATCCCCAGTTTGGTACCATGATAAGGAAACCAGAATCTGATAATAGGATCCCAGAGAAATCGAGGGAATCTTTCGAAAATCCGCATAACTTTTTACTGGGTGTACCGATTTTAATGATTTTTAATTTAATCGAAAGCCGATGTTTATCATGTGTCGTTGTATTACTCGTCGATATAATTGAAGTCGGTTTTTCTTCGTTTGCCTGCAAACACAATTATTCATAAATACTGATGTATGAGACATATCCCTTTGAATCTAAAACTTTCGTAATCTGGTAAAATTTAAGTAAATTGTGAATAGGAGAAAGATGACAAAATAAATAATTCTAAAGGGTTATAAAAAATATAAGTTTATCTTTTGGTTAAGATATATTCCACTAGAATCAATATTAGTTTCCACAGAAAGGTTATAGATGCAAAGTGATTTAACTTTACTTCTTTAACAAGCATCACTTATCACATAATTTATGCACTTAAGGTTGCTCGGACTGTACTCCCCTTAAGTCATAATAGTATCTAAATTTTGTTTTATTAAAATTGATTTTTTTTTTTTTTTTAATTATGTGATATATCCACAGGCTTATTATGCCCGTGCTTTTGTTATTCCATATATTGTTATTATTATTTTTTAACATGCATCGGTACTTCACCGCAACTTAGAATCTAGAAGCCTTAATAACTAGTCTTAAAATTTCAAATTTCTAAAAGTCGACGCGAGTCCACTGACCAAGACTATTCTACATATTGCTTATTTTATATTCTTATATACTAATTATTTTTATTATATTTACACTTATTTGCTAACTACAATATACAGGGTGGGGATGACAATACGACAATAACTTTGACATCGTATATGTAATGATATTCCAAGCCCACATACAAAAAATCAATAAAATACATCCAGTAGTTTAGTCAAAAAATATGATTTTTCATTTTTTTAAATTACTACGTGTTGTATAACATTAATAAACGGTCACCCGCAGGTTAACGACCCTTTGAGCGCGATCGGTACAAACATAATATTACGCGTACGCGTAATTTAAAAACGTGCAAAATTGTTATCTATTTTGGTAGGTCAGTGTTGTGTTAAGACATATTAAAAACATTTGTTAAATAGTTTTAATATTCAGTATGATTCTAATAATTTTCTTTTTATAATTTTTGTTTTTTAAAAATTTATTGTTTCTTTTAATGCTTAAATTTTAAATTCTGAAAATCTAAATTCTGAATCTAACATAGTTTTTGCAAGTAGGTAATATCACGGGGAGCACACATGGCATATCAACAATATTTAATAAATTTAAGTATTTCATTGACTATATTTATTTCAAGATCAAAATATTCGCGAAACTTTTGCTCGAGCAGTTCAACAAATGCGATAAAGACAACAAATAACAATAACAACAATTATTAATAATAAAATACCACGTTATTACATTAAAATATTAAATCTTGCAACAGCTGAAAAAAACAATCAACGTGGCACGTGTGTTGCAATGACCCTGAGAACGTCTAACGGTGTAAAGGACAACTGGCTGTGCCAGGGCTGCTAGAAAAATTTGTCACACTCATACAAAATTTTCTGTGGTCATATTTTTTACCAAAAGAATTTGTTGGCTTAAAATTCGTATCATTTTCGTTTCTTCTTATTAATTGCTAGGCTAATAATGTGCCCTTAAGGGTATCATTGGATAAACTGTTTCTAAGTTTTGTTCTGATTAAATTAACTTCGCTGAATTCTCGTTCACATTACAGATTGCACTGTAATGGGGAAAACATAACAAATTTAAAGCAAATTGAGCCAGTGTTTTATAATTTTCAAATTGTTTTTTATTTCAAAATGTATTTTTTTTTCAAGTCGCAATTATTACCACAAGATAAATTATAAGCTTCATTAGAAAGCAAACAAATACAGCCTTTATATGATTTTTCAAAGAGTCCTCATTCATATAAAAGTGGTAGGTTCATTCAAGTAAGGGAAATTAACGAAATTCAAGCTTGCCGGTGAATGATGTTTCTTTAATTATGAAATGCTTCCAGGTAATAGGAACATAAAAATCGTACATTTTGCGTATGATTTTAGTCTAGCGATCGTACATGAGTAAAAATTAAAAAAAAAAATCGTATCGATTAAAATCGTACATCTGTCAGCCCTGGTGCATAGGCTAGCGTAAACAAAACATGTTATAACCTGTTTTTTGCTTTTCCCTGAGTTACCGCGTACGCGACAAGCGGCCAGTGGTCTCTGTGCCGTTTATTTAGATACTCATGTTTCTTGATGTCATACGCGTTGATTTGTCAATTTTCTACATATGCGCACGAGTTTTGTTCGTTTTAATTAATTATTGGATTATCTCGAAAGACTTGGAGTGATTGTGCGATATTTTAACGCTTTATTTTTATAGTGACAAGAACATTAACGTAGAATAAATGCCTAGTTTAATAGTTATTAGGTGAATTGTGCGAAATTAGGCGCTAGTGTTAATAGTAAGAATAGTTTTTATTTTATTTACAATGCCACGTTATAATTACACAGCTTCGGAGTACATGATTTTTGTTTACGGAGAATGCCACGACAAGGCTAATTTAGCAATACAGAAGTACCGGGAGAGATATGGGAACACCCGTATTTGTCCAACCGATGGCCGCACTATTTCAAATGCTTTTCAGAGGATACGGGAAGATCAATGCTTAATCCCGCATTTTCTGTGAAGTTTTGTAACAAACGACTTGTACTCAACAGACGTAAATACAGTTGATGAGTTAAAAAATAGAATTATTAGACCTTTTAATAAATTAAAAAATATGGCCACTAATGGCGACATCATGTCAAAATTAATGAATTAAATTATAAGAAGATAATTATTTTAGATAGAATTTAAAAATTTAGTAACCTACTATGACCGACCAAACAAACCAACGTACCTAGTTCGTAGTAGTTCGTTGTGTCACCGCGCGTCATAAGAGGTCAGTGAACCTATAGTCACACATGTTGTAGTATAATTTTATTATATTTTTCTTATTTAGTTTGTTTGAAAATATAATTTTTTTGATTTTGACGTTAGAACTTTTTTGATGGTTTTGAAATACTCCTATAAACTAGTATTACCTGTGTTATCAATTTTTGTCGTATTGTCATCCCCACTCTGTATGTACACTTATTTTCTAACTACAATATTGTAAAATTGAAAATTCGAATACGAAAATTAATTATTATAATTTACCGTCACCTAATATTATTATGACGAAGCATTGGCGCAACGCTCACAGCACTGGTTGCGGGTTCGATACCCGCACATGTCAAATATTTGTTTTGGTCATACAGATGTTTGCCGTGGTTTGGGTGTTTGTGCAGACCTTATGGGTCTCCCCACCGTGCCTCGGAGAGCACGTTAAGCCGACTATCCTAGTTGTTATCATGTACACCTGATAGCGATCGTTACTCATAGTAGGGAATATATTCGCCAACCCACATTGAAACAGCGTTCCAAATGGACGTAAATTTTCAAGAAAATGTTCATATCGGTCTCCTTGTGACCATACTGCCAAGACACAGATATGTCTTTTGATTATTTATGTATATCGATGCCTAACAGCCAAAAATTTTTTGAGAAACTGAGTTATATATATAGTTGTATTCGATTCTAACTATATATATAACTCAGTTTCTCAAAAAATGTCGCTTAACCCTTTTTGGCTCTTAGGCATCGATATGTAGATCTTTTAACTCAATTTAAAAATATGCTAATTTATATATTTATTTATAACTTTATTGCCTACAGATCCGGTACACATTATTACACATAGTTGAAAAAAAATCGCTTAAAGACATCTCTTACCTACCCAAAGACAACCTTAGGTAAGAGGAATTTAATAATTTAAGTGTGAGCTACTGCGAAAGTAATATAAAGCTAAAAATTTGTTTGTTTGATTGTTTAAACGCGCTAATCTCAGGTACTTCTGGTTCGAATTAAAAAATTCTTTTGTGTTTTATAGAGCCCAGTTACCAAGGAAGGCTACTTTTTTCCTCAAATTAACGCGTTGTGAAACCGCAGCCCACAGCTAGTGTATGTATATGAGATGTTTTATTAAATATTGTAGGTACTTAGATTTCTTTTTATAACAACTAGGTACATGATACTTAAACGAAGCCAGACAGTTTGTACGCTATAAGTAATATATTCCTGCTCATCAAGGTATCCTGAGTATATACCTATTACGCGTGCAAAACTGAGACCGATAACTTGTTTATTTCATATAATATGTCGGTTATAATTCTAAGAATTTATACACACAACCCAATATATGATTCATTTCGAAATGAATACTAAACTAAATGGAGACATGAAATTAATTGTTTCGAATCTGCCATTTATTAGTTGCAATGTATAATTTGTTATATTATTTCTTACTACTTATGGACAAGCTCGAATGCATATTATTTGCTTACGGGGAATTCCTATGGGGAGAACGCTGTTGTGGGGGCACTGTGACTCATTTCTCTAAAAAATATCTACTACTATATTAAATTCTACTTAATTTCATGTTTTTGAGTGTTTTATAATAAAAATGATAAAAACTAACGTATGTATTAATAGTAATAAGTTAATAAACCATATATTTCGGTCCTGTTTTGTAGAATAATGATAATTTCATTTATAACTAGCTAGTGGTATGGCGACAAATAACACAATATGTCCTTATAGAAAATTATTAAATATTAGACTAAATAATGATTTTCAGATTTGGTTACTTTTGTACAAGATATATACAGACATGTACGTGTTTCTTTTATTAGGAGCTGTTACAAAACGTGACTAGTTTAATTCCAGTTAAAAAAAAAACTATGTAAAACAATGCATGCGTGTAACACACAAGGTGAATGTCAAACCCATGAAGCATACATCGCATGCAAATTGCAACAGACACAAAGAACATTTCTAACTATAAAATATAAGGATTTACAAACAACAAACACAACATGGAAAGACAAAATGAAATATTTGTATTTAAAATTATAGAATTTTCTGTGTTTGTGTATCGTTATACACATATAATAAAATAATATAATAATCTATATATATATATATAAATGAATGTACTTTGTATGTCCTTTATAGGATCGTAAACTATGCATTTAATCATGTCATGATCTTCAGCAAAGTGTTATGCATGAGCCCACAAAGGTTTCTGAGTGGATACGACCAAAAAATAAATTAAAAAAAAAAGCGCAGCAATTCGCGTAGGGTACAGCTAGTAGGTAATAATGATGAGTTACTGGCGAGCTTTGATTAAAGGGACGGATTCTTAAAATTACGTATCATTTCGTTTCTTTTGAGCGGAAACTTATAAATTACAGTTACAATCGACAGGTTAAGCTTGCTTAAGAGGAAACTAATAATTAAAAAAAAACTTGAAACCACACCTCAACGGCAAAACGGTATATTTTTCTTTTAGTAAATACTAAATACCTAATACAAAATCTGTACCCTTGATTTAGTGTATGGGATGTTTCCCTTTCTTGTAAATATATTTAATGAGTTTTTCTTCGATGTTGCTTTTAAAATACTATACTTTCTTAAATGTAGTGTAAAATTTACTAGCACGTAAAATGAAGTATCACTGTTGTTTGACGTAATTGTTATCTCTTTAAAACAATTTTTCGTCATTCTTGTTTACCCAGCTTAAAAAATTATATTTGTGAACGTTGATAACCGAAGAGGCGCTAAGGTTACATATAAATAATTATTTAAAAATCGCTCGTGAAACTCAATATTATTAAACAAATGATGGCACAATTTATTTATTATACACTCATTTTGTACAAGAAATCCTTTTTAAGATAAAGTTATTGTATTCTATGTATGTACGAGTATGTTAATCATAATATATAGTCACAACTGTTCTGATTTATTCATTGCTAAATAATTAAACTATTATATAAATCTTTTATTTTTATAATACATTTCTTTTTGTGCTTTCTGCTACTATACTTGTTTTTTTTTTTTTTTTTAATTTAGGTTTGAATAGGTTTTATAACAAATTTGACTTATAGTATCTACGATTTTATTTTTTTCTTACCCACACATTAGGAATTCTAAACATTTTTGAATATCATATCAAAAATTGACCGCTCCAGCGGGGTTATACATACATACATACATACATACATGTTATACATACATACATATACGTGCATACACAATTTTTCTAATTGATTTAATGTATTTTTTACAAATAATATAGAAAAAATTATAGCATTCTGCACCTCTATAATAACCTTTAAGTGTGCGCAATTTCATAATCGTTCGTCTGCGCAGTTTTCGTAAAAAGGGGTACAAAGTTTTTACTTCACGTATTAATATATAGATTACTAGCTGACCCGGCGAACTTCGTATCGCCTAACAGTGACTTTTAAGTATTATCACAAATCTTTTGTATGGGAGTATAGAAAAGTGTTGTTTTTAGACTTTTTCAGGAAATTTAATTTTTTTTTTTAGAATTTTTCTCTCCGTAAGAACCATCCTCGTACTTCAAGGAATATTTAAAAAAAAGAATTAGCGAAATCGCCCCAACCGTTCTCGAGTTTTGCGCTTAGCAACACATTCAGCGACTCATTTTTATATTATAGATAAATAAACGCTTCATGCATAATAATATGCTATTTAAAAAACTTTGTGGCCCTTTTTTGTTTAATGTTTAGTTTTAATCATTTTCAACTATATTCAATCTTTCAAACATTACGTACCTGTTTTATTTTAATTATTAAAGTCAACCTCAGATTAATAAACAAAAGGCAGATGGAGCGCGCCGAACATGCGAGTGAAGCCACCAAAGCGAATACAAAATCAAAAGCGAATACAAAGTCGCAGCAGTGCTAAAGATAGCGTCGTATTGTTTAAACGTCTCGAGTGATTCATTATTTTGTGTCAAAAAATGCCGTCTTGTGTTATTAAACATTGTGAAAGTTGTTCCCAAAAATAAAAAAAAGAGGATGGAATTTCATTTCACAGGTAATTATAAATTATTTAATTGATTTTATTATTTATACACTCAATAAATTATATGGTTCTCTCGGAACACAAAACCTCGACATTAATTCAACTGTGTTGCCAGTGTTCGGCGAAATGTTTTTCCCTTCAATTGGGGAAACTACTTGATGGTCTAGGCGTTAGTGAGACTGACTTTTAAATGTACGGACGTGTATTCGATTTCCACACGTAATATCACGCCTAAATAGTTATTCCGAATTTAGATGTATTTTTATCTGTTATTACCATTTACTGTGATTCGGTCATTAATATCTAATGCAGGAGCTTAAATAAAAATGTATATAGTTATCAATTTAGTTTCACTTCATCATTATCATATATATATATATATATATATATATATATATATATATGATAATGATGAAGTTATTTACATATATATATTACATATATATATTTTGTTAAGTTATGGGCAATAGCCAGATTATAATATTAGTGGAATTAATGGAAGATGCTAGATATATTTAAAGAATACATATTGTAATCAAGTTGTGTCAAGTTTTATTATTTAATGATTTTTGCAGATTGCCGACAGATGTTGTTCTACGCGAGGAATGGGTTTCTATTATTCGCCAAAGCAGGCAAGACAATAATTGGGAGGCTTCAAAATTTTGCGTTGTGTGTTCATTACATTTTAAAGAGGATGGCTTATGCTTTACCGAAAAATTTCGTAGGTTGATAAAAAAAAATTCCAATGTAATTATTTGTAATACTATCTAATCTTTTGGTCTAGTCTTTAAGTTGTCTGTATATCGATGTATGTGTGTGTAAATAAATGATGATAATAATTATTATTATTATTAATAAATATTTTAAATTATGTATGTTTTTTTTATTTGTCTAATGAAATAAATATGATACTACTGAAAAACACTAAAGTTTTATTATCTAGAGTTGTAAACATTGTAAAGTCCATTTAAACCTTATTAAACAAAAACAAAATTAGTACCCGAAGCAAAGTGTGGACGGACCGCTAGTTATAAAAATTTGACATATTACCTATTTCTTTCGTTATTTTTAACGAAACCTTTATTAATATTATTATTATTATTAAAGTATTTATTTAGTTATTAATTCATGTATCCAAATAAAACTTTAGAACCTATTGTCGTAAAAGGACATTTTAAAAAATGCAGGGAGTTTTTTTCTTTTTATGGTATCATTATACACACATAGATGCACGTGTTCCTACAGTGCCATTTCTAGTCGCCACGCACACATGAATAAAAAGTGGCTTCATAATTTTTGTTCCACACGCTCCATCTGCCTTTTGTTTATTAATCTGTGAAGTCAACATTTCTGCGTTTCAGATCTTGGTACACCATCTGGAATAATACACACGTGGTAAAGGTGAATATAAAATATATATTTTAGTTATTTTTTTGTATTTATGTACGTTAAAGAAGAAATGAGTAATTTATTCCTAATGAAGATTAGAAAATTTGCTGGTCTAGATAAGGTAAAACTAATAGACGTGTGCTAAATTTATTCGCTTTTTAAAAAGAGCCTCGATCGTCAGAATTACATAATTTCTCGGAGCGAACTTTAAAGTACGAGATGTGATGATACCTGTTTAGAGAATATAGTTTGTATTAAATTGCATATATACAAATATAGAATTACGATTCGCGTTTTTACAATCAATAAAAAATATCGAAAAAAAATCCGAGAATATCTGCCAATTATAAAAAGGTTACAAATACAATTATAAAAAACTAGTTACAATAAGGTGGAGTTTGATCGATGAGGTATATGGTATGGTGAGGTGAGGTATATGTTATTAAGAGTTATATTTAAAAATACATACATATAAGCAATCATATCTATGAAATAAACAGTAATGTGTTACAAGTCGTTCAAGTAAGAAGGTTCAACATTCTTTTGAAATGTTCCATATTTTAAAATAAACTAGACATGTAAGTATATTAAGAATTTAAACGCGAGAGACAGGAATTTTCAAAAAGTCAAAAAAGACAAACGATAATTCTATTTGTTTGCAAACGAAATAAAAACCGTTTTCAATTACCTCGACAAATAATACAACGTAAGATAGACGAAAAAATAGTCAAGTAAATACGCGTTATCAAAGATTACTCAAAAAAGTAATCATCAGATCTCGATCAAATTAAATGAGACACCAAGACAAGTATCCGCTTTGCATTAAAATAAAAATCATTAAAATCGATAGATACAGTAAAATGCTATGAGGTGGGGTGAGGTAGGTCAATGAAAAAATAATCAAGTAAATACGCATTATTAGATATAACTCGAAAATTCTTGTCAAATCTCGATTAAATTTAAATAGGAGCACATGACAAGACAAGTACCACCTTTCAAATAAAATAAATCATCGACGGAATCATCGGTGGACCGATTTGGTCCACCCAGTAAAAAGTTCTGAGGCAACATACATTTTAAAAAAATATAGTCGAATTGAGAACCTCCTCCTTTTTTTTAATCTGTTAAAAAGTAATTGAATCTTTGTATCGTTTATGACTTAAAACCATACGTAGAGTCACGGATAAATAGGAAGTTCGTAATGACACGGAAGTGTATACAGGTGACAAGTACAGTAGTATTGGCAAAAGGTGTATATTTCTTGTTAAAAGGTATTTTAAATAATAATTGTGTTTGCTGGCAAACTAAAAAAAACCGACTTCAATTACATCGACACGTAATACAACGTAGATAGACGAAAAAATAGTCAAGTAAATACGCATTATCAAAGATTACTTCAAAAGTTGTAATCAGATCTCAATGAAATTTAAATGTGACCACATGATAAACATCGGCTTTCAGTTAAATTAAAAATCATCTAAGTCGGTACACCCAGTAAAAATTTATGCGGAGGGTTTCCCTCGATTTCTCTGAAATCCCATCATCAGATCCTGGTTTCCTTATCATGGTACCACACATAGGACATCTCCTTTCAAACAAAAAATAATTATCACAATCGGTTCATAAACGACGAAGTTATCCCCGAACATACATAAAATATATATTTACGGTCGAAATGAGTAACCTCCTCCTTTATTGAAGTCGGTTTAAAAGTAAATAAAAACAGATTGCTTGACAAAGTCTAGTCTATTTAAATTATTCTCATATTTATCATATTTCGTATCCAAAACGGATATTAATTTGTGTGGTCGGCATATAAATTTTCTTATTTATAGTATTCACCTCACCTCTCGATTAACAATACACACAATCCTATTATTATCTATTGGCCAGTATTTACTTTTTAGTACTCAACAAACAGATTCTAATATTTATCATTTCATAATATTTATACACTATTTCGACTTTTACTTATAACGAATAAAAATTGTATATATTTTTGTCAATAATTAACTTGTAACACAAGAAACGCCACGTGAAAATGTATATGTCAACAAGAACGGAGTAAATAATAGAAATCACATTTCGGGAGTAAAGGGTTTTGTTTCACAGTAGAACCATGATATTCCAATTCCAACGTCACATAAAACATCTTTATTTAATAATAAAACAAGCAAAGCACAATGACAATGAAGTAATCATTTCAAACTATACAAGAAAAATTAACGTAATAGCTACTATAAAATAAATTATGTTTTGTCTAAACGGAATATAAATTGTATTTGATTTGTAGTGTAAGAATAAAAACAATACTTATAAACAAATATTCGAGCTAACTACGTATACGAATAATCGTAAGAAAGTTAGCAATGCTGTGTTTAATATATATAAAGTTCTTTTTTGTAAACCTAATACAATACTTCAGTGTGGAAGATTAATGGACTTGTTCAATCAATATAATCCAAGCACAACTCTCATTAAAGCCTCCACGCCAGTGACGCAATGCGTCTCTGAAAATAGTCGACTAATTCTGAAAATTACTTAAATTTTGTTACTTAACAGTAAATACAGGCAAATGTGGAGAAATACAATCATGCTAATGTCACAATTTTTAATTCCAATAGCCATCTTAACAAGTATACTTGTTAGAATATGTTAAAATACGAATTTCAAAGTTTGTATTAATATGTTCAACATAAGCTTTTCTATGTTCAGTCAAAAAAAGAAACATCAAAACGTGGTATAGGTAGTTTAGGAATTATATTTGAACTCGGTGACGCGATGTTCGCCGTATGAGTCATTTTCCTCTCGAAACCGGTCTGGCTGTCGATGAGTCGTCGATCCGTCTGCATTGCCACAGGACTTGCACACGTAGACTCAGCTCCGATTCTCCGAAGCAGTTCTATCGATATATTTAAGACGCTGTTTTGTCAGAGACAGCGAATAGACGGTAAATTTATGAATTATTAAATAATGTATTCTCTTTTATTCCATAATTAACAAGTACATATTTATAAATTTAAACGATTTGAGAAAAGTATATCTTTTTTTCGTTTATATTAAAACAAGCAGAATCTTAACATTTTTTAATATCATAACAAAAATCGACCGTTCCAGCGGGGATCGAATCTGCATATCCGACTGACCGTGTCGGTGATCTAGCCAATTAAGCTATGGAACGACGTACCCGCTAGATCATTTTTTTTTTTTTTGATATGATGATTTTATATTCGGTCTAAGCGACCGTGACGAAACCCGTAACTATTCAAATTTTCATATGACAATGAAAATCTTTGACAGGAGATGACACCAAGCTATTTTTAATTTGTACGATTTTATTTTTGTGTTACCCATACATTAGGAAATTCTAAACATTTTTTTACACTCATCGTTCCATAGCTTAATTGGCTAGAGCACCGACGCGGTCAGTCGGAGATGTAGGTTCGATCCCCGCTGGAACGGTCGATTTTTGATATGATATTAAAAAAAAATTACACAAAAATAAAATCGAACATATATTAAAAAATGTTTAGAATTTCCTAGTGTGTGGGTAACACAAAAATAAAATCGTACAAAGCAGAAACTTGTTATTTGCACCTTTTCTTTCTTTCTTTTTCTTTTTTTTTTTGTTTTTTATTTTTTAAAAATTTAATTTTTATTTTATGAATAATGGCTGTTTAAGACTAATGATTTATAAACAACAAGCGATAATAAAACGGAAATGTGTAGATAATGAAAGCCTAAAGTAAAAGCCTTCAAACATTTCAGTAGTTTGACCTATTGTATCGACCGTAGCATGCTATATGCCTACTATAACAGCCTTGGACGCACAACACGTTTTCACAGAACTACTTAATATTAACTACGATAGATATAAAGACAGGTAAAAAGGAATTGGCACGCATATGTCAAAACCATATATACCGTTTCTTTTAGCGTTTCTATGGTTTGTACCGCTCAGTACAATTTTCATTTATGTTTAACGGCCATTTCTTGTAGCTTTTCTAAAGTTTGTGACGCTCAAAGCTATGTTCATTCATTTTTGTAGCGGTTCAACATGATTCTAACGGCTCTACCCTGACGGAATGTTTATTTAATGTTTTCGTTTATAACGTACCATACAATGATTGTTTAGGAATTACTATTTCTTACATTTGCTCTAAACCTACTTAGTTAATACAATTTAACCTTTAATTCTGATAAGGTTAAAAAATCATTTATTTCTCAAAAAGAATACAATTCACTTACATGAGAAAATACAAACACTAAAATTAAACAAAAATATATATGTTGGGTACATCAAAATACAATATATAAACAATTTATAGTCAAGAAATTAACAATATGTAGGGTAGTATTCAAATATATATAGGTACACAAGTTAATGCGCAACTGGAAGTGTCATTGTTAAGAACTTATTTTATGTTGTTTTGCTTTATTATAAATTTTAGTATTTTTTTTATTGTAATATAAAATAAAATAAAAATATTTTGTTATTATTATCCTTTTTTCCTTGCCAAATTCCATAATCTGTAGTTTAGTTTTAATTTAATGACATTCATGTAGTTTAATTTTTAATTAGATATTTTTATGAAATAGGATATTTATATAATGTGCTGTGTGGCTACGGCACTAAAGAATTTAGCCACCCCCTCTCTTCCCGTGGGTGTCGTAAGAGGCGACTAAGGGATAACAAGGTTCCACTACCACCTTGGAACTTAAGAAGCCGACCGATGGCGGAATAACCATCCAACTGCTGGCTTTGAAATACATAGGCCGAAGACGGTCAGCAGCGTCTTCGGTGCGACAAAGTCAGTACTGCGGTCACCAACTCGCCTGCCCAGCGTGGTGACTATGGGCAAAACACACGAGTTCACGTTATTTTTGGCGTAAACTTGTGGAGGCCTATGTCCAGCAGTGGACTGTATAGGCTGTAATGATGATATTTATATAATATGATGCAGTCGATACTTTAATCAATCATACATAAGTATGCGTAGTAAATTATCATGTCTTTGTTTATTTTAATAAAAATAAATTGTAAAGTTTTTAGAATTGTATAATTTTAACATCGTTTTTTTTTTTTAATCGAAAGGTAGTGCTTGTCTTGTGGTCCCATTTAAATTTGATTGAGATCTGACTAGCACTTTTTGAGATATCTCTAATGCGTGTTTATTTGACTAGTTTTTCGTCTACTTACGTTGTATTACTGGTCGATGTAAGGTAGGAGAAGGTTTGTTTTTGTTTGCGAGCTAAACCATTAAAATGATTCTTTTTTGATCGAATACAGGTATTTGTGAGTTAAATTTGATCGAGATCGGACGAATACATTTTTCGTTATCGTTAATATTATTAATTTACAAAACATACTAAAAAGACTTTCGAGACTCGTACTAAAGTGTACAGTTATTAAACTGGTTTTAAATAAATTTACGATTAAATGCATTGACTAAAAAGCAAAAAATATCATTTAAACCACAGTATTCTGTCGTAAATAGCTTAACAGCAGTAGTGAACAAGATCAACACTTTTACTATACTAACTATAATTTTTTTCTCACGCTAATCTTCGTATTTTCGTTGTCAAGTGTGCAATCCGTTCTTCTCTATTTTCGTCAGAATAAAATTTTGGCATCCGCTCTAGTCTGCAACGTTATTACGTAACAGTGCAGGTAAACTTTATTTCAAAATATTTTATAGCTAACTTGATTATATACAGCTTAATTTGTCATCATTGTTATGAAATACAGATTATAAACACTAATAAATTTAGAGGCACAATTAGCGTTAATGTGTTATTGTTTCTTCATTTTAACTTGTAATTTGAGTGCTAGGCGCAACTTTATAAGTGGGTGTACCTGCAAAAACAAAACAATCACACACGCTTTTTGTTTACTTTTTTGGTTTTTATTCCAAAATACCGAATTTACTCGAAATTCGACATTCTGGATGCACGTTCTGTATGAACGATAACTTTATTTTAAAGTATGGTGATACCATTTTTTGTTTTAATTAAAATGAAGGAAGGAAGACTGCCGTGACTTCATTGACACCAAAAAATTGCCACTGGACTCAGCTAGAGCAGCCAGGGCACTCGCGGACGCTGAGTTTTAGCCAGAGTCGCATTTGCTGAATGCTTGGATATCCAGAAACCATTATTCAATACACTATTCAGCGTTACAGACAGACCAGTTCTTACACAAGAAGGTCAAGGAAAGTCGCAGAAGATGTACATCAGAGAGAGATAATCGTTAAAACGTCTCGAACGTTCTTTGAAACCGGTTCGCTACATCTTCTGAGACTCGTAGCAGCTTGTTTGAGGTACAAAACGTAAGTGTGAACCTAAGAACCTTAAGAAGAAGGTTAGTAGAGAAGGACCTGAGATCATTTCGACCAGTTCAAGACTCAGAACTGACTATAGCTCACAAAACAGCGAGACTTAGGTTTGCTCAAGAATTTTCAAATTGGACTTCGGAACAATAGATAGCAAATCTCTCTGAAGAATTAAGAATTTCTTTGCGAGATCCTAATAGACGGTTGCGTGTGAATAGAAATCGTGGTGAAAGGTTTGCTGAATGTTTTGAGGTTGAAACAGAGGGCTATATGGGACGCTCGATAATGGTCTGGTGTGGTATTTGTTTCAACGCTCGTACGTTGTTCAACTGCGATAAAGGCAGCGGCGTTAACGCATCAAACAATGCAATGGACGTCTTAGTACCATGCCTGTTTCATTCCGATTGTGCCATTATCGGCGGTATATATTTTATTAATGTACGACAACGCTTGTACACATGCTGCGAGAGTTTTTGGCGGTTACTTTGATGAAATCAATATTCAGCGATTAACCATGTCCATTTTGGAATTCTGACTTGAACCTGATCTAACATGTATGGGATAACCTCAAAAGACGGATTGGGAGTCGTACAACAGCTCTTAAAACCATTAGAGCTAAAAACTGCTGCTGTGGAGGAGTGGCAAAACATTCTACAAAGTGACATCCAGAACATAATGGACCGACTACCAAATCGGTTGCAGTGATTAAGACAGATAAGATAATTGTGTTTGCAGACAAACGAAAAAAAACCGACTTCAATTACATCGACAAGTAATACAACGTAGATCGACGAAAAAATAGTCAAGTAACTACGCGTTATCAAAGATTACTCAAAAAGTAGTTATCAGATCTCGATAAAATTTAAATGTGACCACATGATTAACACCAGCTTTTGATTAAATTAAAAATTATCAAAATCGGTACACCCAGTAAAAAGTTATGCAGATTTTCGAGAGTTTCCCTCGATTTCTCTGGGATTCCATCATCAAATCCTGGTTTCCTTCACGGTATCATGGTACAAAACTAGGGATATCTCCTTTCCAACAAAAAAAGAATTATCAAAATCGGTACATCCAGTAAAAAGTTATGTGGGATAATACAACGTAGGTCGACGAAAAAAGCGTCAAGTAAAAATGCATTATTAGATATAACTCGAAAAGTAGTTGTTAGATCTCAAATAAATTTAAATGGGACCAATTGACACACACCACTTTTCGATTAAAAAAAAAAATTGTCGAAATCGGTTCACCCGGTCAAAAGTTCTGATGTAACATACATAAAAAATACAGTCGAATTGAGAACCTCCTCCTTTTTTGGAAGTCGGTTAAAATACACATTATTTAATCAATAATTTGTAGCACACTTTTTTTTTACTTATATTTTCCCGATTTTTATGCTTTTTCTCATTTTTTATGTTTTTATTTAACTTTTTAAAACTTCCAAATATTCATTTGTTTTCGCAAAGTATAACTCAATGTTATATTATTATAAAATAAATTTAATTTGCATAGAATTTTGAAGAAACTGAAAAAAGCTAGGTGGACGGTTAATTGTGCCGCTGCAAAAGTAGAAGAGACTGTTTATTTGTGACGCACAAAAGACAAAACTGAGTAATTACCTATTTAGTTTAGTTAAAGTGTACAGGCTCATTATATACACACAAACCAATAACCATAACCTATCGTATAATCTGGTAAGCTGTGGGGACGTTATGTCATTACTATTTTAACATTGCTCTCGGCTGTCCGCTCGACCCAAAAATGAGTCACCAAACGCGCAAAATGCGATGTCCCATTTAAAGAAAGCTTGCACTGCGAATAGCTTTTTAATTATGTCGATCATGCTATTAGATCCCGCTATTGCGTCGCCTAACATTTCACATCTCACGACACACTAAACTACAAAACTACCCGTTAACTTAAATATAATAAATGACGTCAACCGTAGTGTGGTTATTGTGTAATTACGTACGGTGCGTGTACTAAATTAAAAAACCTCAAAACCTAATTTTCTTTTCAATTATTCTTTATACCGATACTTACTGACTCCGCAGCGTTGTTTTGAAATATATTTTATTAACCATTATAACTTAAAAATATGAAAAATATATCTTGGCCGATTCTCAGACCTACCCGATATGCACACAAAATTTCATAAAGTCGGTCTAGACGTTTCGGAGGAGTATTTTAACTAACATTGTGACACGAGTATTTTATATATAAGATAAGAACGCTATCATTCATATTTTATATTTAATTAATGAAATTTTATAATGTTTTGCAAGTAATTAATTAAGTACAGAATTATCTTTCAATCGGATAATAAATTCGACTTCAATTACGTACATGGACCAATAGTGCAATGTAGCTCAACGAAATAATAGTAAAGTAAATACACATTATTAAAGATAACTCAATAAGTACTTGATAGTCACAATGGTATCACATTACAAGCACCACCTTTCGATTAAAAAAGGAATCATCGAAATCGATCCACCCAGTCAGAAGTTATGAGGTAACAAAAATAATAGAAAATACAGTAGAATTGATATCCTCCTCCTTTTTGAAGTTGCCGTTGTGTGTAGTAACAAGAACGGTTATGTTGGCTTGTTCTTTTAAAAATGTAAAAATTTCTCACGTTAACCGTATGTACACCGTGAGATGTATTCGAATTGTTATGACAAGTCCGTTATTCACACGAGATGTAATGACGCTCCAATTACTTGTATCAAAAAAAAATCGATAGCACTTTCATTTTTAGCCGTTCTTTTGTTTTATTTTAACCCACTTCAGACTCCTCGTCCTAGTGGTTTTTTTTTAAATATACTATGTACGTATGTACTACCCATAGTCACTAACGAGATTTGCAGTCACATTTTAAAATAACAATTCAAGTGCTTTTTTAGTATTGCCCTATTAACATCATATTATTTAAAAACAAAAATTCTGTGCACATATAATCAAAAATTATATTATTGAATACGTAATTATGTCTGTAATATAGTCAATTCATATTACGTAAATAAGTATTACGTTACGAGAAAACAACTACTCGACTCGATTATAGATACACATAATTGAACCTACTTATAATACATACTACGAATTATATTTTATTTAGAAAAAGTTCTCTACCGATCGTTTCCCAAAGATATAAACATTTTTTATACTATTAAATTTATTTATTGAACTAACAAGCATCTTTATTCAATATTTTTTATTTATTTAAACGTTAATGCAATATTGTAAACAGTTAAAAAAGAAAATTGTTTCATTACTAATCATGACACTGTAAGCTTTTGGATAAATATAGATCGTCACTGGAGGTCTTTACAGCCACTTGTAATAACGAGAATATTTGATGCCATTCAAAATAGTCTTTTTTAAACCCCCAGTGTAGCCATTATACGAGTACGGTAGGTGTACAATACGAACAGCTGGTATGAAATGTGAAATGCACACTTTAATAAAAATAAACTTTACAATTTTTTATAGTAATGATAACAATAAATTCTTTATTTGACCAAATACTGTACAATTTCATAATCCGCCAAATTGTGTGTATAATTCAAAAAATATTTATTTATTTTTATGTAAGACAGTGTAGCTTAATAAGTATAGAAATATAACAATTAAAAGGTAGTCCTATACTTTTGAGATATCCCAAATGATTTGTAGTTTAATTATTATTAATCTATACAAATAAATAAAATTGGAGTGTCTGTTTGTAATATTAAAATAACCACGATTTATTAAATGCATATAGATAGATGCATGCATACACGGTACATATACCAAAACAACTTTTTTACGATTTTTGTCTGTCTGTCTGTCAGCTTGTTCCGACTAATCTTTGAAACGGCTGGACTGATTTTGACGGGACTTTCACTGGCACGTTAGCGAGCGGAAGTGTCAGATTATGCGCCGGATGCAGCGCGGCCATAGACATCATACAATTTTTAGCGTTGCTAGGTTGGTTTATAACACATATATAAATATATTAATACAAATATTACACCTAGACTTAGGCGGAAATCGACACCCGCAACCCGCGGAACAGAAATCAGAAAGCATTTGTAGGCTACTACAAACTGCGCCAACGGGCTAGTCAAAAATAATCCCATTCTATTAGCCAAAATCTGATTTAGAGTAACGATAAGTTATTAATTACTTGAACATAAAAACTATCTAAAAGATTACATGCGTCTGTTCTAAAATAATAATGTTTTTTTGTGTGTAATATTTGATAGCTTTATCTTTGACCGATAAAGTTCATTAACGGGGTTCCAATCACACAGGTGGACAAGTATCACAGTAACTGGTATGGGCGTGCGGTGAGGCTACGAGTGCTCCACAAAAATGGCAGAAACCGAAAAGCAACAGAACGCGGGCGGCTCCAATGCCGCACCGCAACACAGGAAAGGACACAGGTAAATTATAATATTGTTTATTTTCCTAAACTAGGTAATTTACTGGAATATTAATGTAGATTTACAGACGAATCACTTTGTATATCACTACATATATAAAACAAAGTCGCTTCCCGCTGTCTGTATGCTTAGATCTTTAAAAGTACGCAACGGATTTTGATGCAGTTTTCTTAAGTAAATAGAGTGATTCCAGAGGATGGTTTATATGTATGATACATGCATAATATATAAGAAGAACACCACAGGAATAGTGATAGTTTTAGAGGTTTCTAAAGTTATGTCGCAAATAAACACATTTATTGCGCTTACATTGCAAATATATATTTTATATTTACTATCAGCATTGCACCTGTGCGAAGCCGAGGCGGGTCGCTAGTTTAATATAAAAAAAAAGAAATAAACTGATTTAATGTCAAGATAAGAACAGTAGCGGTACTAAAATGAGGCTCTTAAAAAGACAGTTTAGAAAAAAAGGAAATTCTTTTCTCACAACTTTAATGTGTAATAGTAATTTATATAAAATTATTACAACTAAAATTATTATTGACTCATTGGGTGAATGAACTAGTTGACTCGTCTTTTGTTTAAAAAAAATGTGATAAATGTTGCTTAAGAAAGTGAAAACGAAATAATATATTTATCATCATATTTGCTTACGTATTGTACTACAATGCAGTGATTAGTTCATACTGTACAGTTAAAAATATATCTATAACTAAAATGTCTGCGATGGCATGTGTCTATCTCTGAAGATACACGCACAATAACTATTTTTGTCTATTACAGACTAGTAAAGAACCGTAGGGTATTTGCGAAGCTATTTATATCAATTTATTATCAGTCCAAGTGCATTTTTGTATTGAATATGATTTAATATTCTGTTTTCCACTGCCATTCAAATTATTGTCATGATATCAAAGTTTCAAAGTGGTTCGTTTTCCATAACACATATTATGTAATAGTTTCAACTTATGTGTATTAGCCATTACGTGTAATCTAGTAAATAAAAAACCTACATTAACTGAAATTCCTGTTTTAGACACTTATCATTTTCGATAAATACTAATGTACGAAACGTAGTTATAGTACTAAATAAAGAAAATTATAATATTATAATGCTAATTAACACAACGATGAAAAATAGATATATAAGAAAACGGCCGACATTAAACGATTAACATCCGCGTAATAAATTTAATTTCACAGATTTCCTAACAGCATTAAAGTTTAGTTTCTTTTCTTGCATCATAGTTAATATCGTGACTACAAATTCTGCGTCTACGGAATATTTAGCGATATTATTCGTAAAAATTATACTTACTGTAACAATCAGTAAATATCCCCAAAGTTCAGGTGGAGAAATTATATTATTTTATGTCTATATTCTGAATAATTTTATTTTGCTCTTAACAATTTTTCGACACTACTACATACGTGAAATAAAAGACTAACAAAGTCCACGATAACGTATGTACCTATTAAAATCAATACAATTTCATAGCGGTTTTTAGTCAGCACCTAAATAATTATTGCAATATATTGTTGCAGGAATGATAATACTTAATACTTAATACTTATCGATATAATACTTAATACTTATCGATTTGTTTGGGTTCGTAACTGCAATATTTTTTTAAGGAAAAACGAGGAATGTCCTGTATTAACTATAAATTCAGAAAAAGATTTAAAAAAAATCAAATAATAATTAGATACAAGATGTTTTTGAGATTGTTTTACTATATCTTAATATCTATCATTAATTTCCAAGCTTTTGAACTTAAAGTACATTTTTTTGTTGCCGAATCTAGTTGGGAATCTAAACTAAAACTACAAGTAATTACACTCACTTACACCATATATACACCATACAACATACTCACTTACACCATACTGACCTACACTACACTCACTTACAATGTAATAATACAATTTATAAAATCGTCCGTAATTATATGGACTGCTGAACAAATCTCTAGATTATTGTATTGTGGCTTAAAACTAATGATTATTATTGATGCTTACTTTTATTATTATTATAAATTATTAACTTACTTAAGGAACTATTAAACTATTTACTTAATGAATAAACCGTTTCAGTTGTTATATCAAAATGTTCGAGGATTACGAACAAAAACAGAACAATTCCGACTAAATATTCTCCAAAATGATTATGAGGTGTTGCTTGTAACCGAAACTTGGCTTAAAAGCGGATTCTATATTCGAGAGCTGTGTGATAGTAGGTACGACGTTTTTCGCACGGATAGGAGTGACAAAACATCAAATAAACGTGATGGAGGCGGAGTTATGATATGTACAAAATCCATACTAAGGGCACAGGAGAGATCGGATTGGAGTTGTGCTGGAGTTGAATCCGTTTGGATAACAATCCCTAAAAGCGTAATTGGAATTAACCAAAATCTTAATATAGGCGTATTTTATATACCACCAGATGATTACCAAGTAAAAAGGTTAGAGACCGTAACAATTTCTTTGTCCTCAATTTTAACATCTAAATCTGAAGAGTACTTCATTATTACTGGTGACTTCAACCTCCCTAATATTGATTGGAAGAGTGGAAGGCCCTTATATCTTAATCGCGGATCAACATTATTGCGGACCGTTTCAATGGACTTCATCGAAACATGTAGCTCCTTTAACTTGACACAATTTAACCAAATACCAAACGTGAGTAATAACACTCTAGACTTAATTTTTAGCAACATCTATTTAAATGTTCTAAAATCTGATCAAATTTTAGTCACTGAAGACAAATATCATCCCTGTTTAGAAATTGACGCTTCTGAATTGCTTCTAAAAGAACTTTCGAAACCACCTTTGATTAAAATGAAGTTTAAGAAAGCTGACTACAGTGTTATAAATGAAATTCTCAGTAAATTAAATTGGCAAAATATATTGAGAGGTGATTCAATAGATATAATAGTTAACAAATTTTATGAAACTATCAATAAAATAATAAATGAACATGTACCGGTTGTTACAGAAAGGGTTTCTTGTCACTATCCTATTTGGTATAACAAATCGTTAATCCATATTATACAAGAAAAACAAAAAGCACATGCTCGTTGGAAATCATTTAAAAATCCTAGAGACTACGACGAATTTTCCTTATTACGAAGAAGACAAAAGAAATTACAAGATTATTACTACAACAAATTTAAAACAAAAATGCAGAATGACATAAAAAAAGATCCAAAGCTTTTTTGGCGGTATCAAAAATACCTAAGAAATAACAAAAGTGGTTATCCAAGTTCCCTTTCCTTAGGTGACCGTCAGTTTAACAATCCCACAGAAATATGTACGGGATTTAGTGAATTTTTTGAAAGCGTTTTTGAAAAACAGAATCATAATAAAGATAGTACTCATGTCCCAATATCTTTTGCAGACGATACTATTTGTAATCTTAATGTAAATGAGGGACTAGTTCTCAAAATACTTAAATCTCTAGACATAAATAAAGGAGCAGGAACTGACAGAATACCAGCTATATTCTTTGTAAAATGTGCAAATAACCTAGCAGCCCCACTATCAATCATTTTTGACAAATCTGTCAATGAATTTCATGCCTTTCCAACCCAATGGAAAGAAGCACTAATAATACCAATCCATAAAGCAGGAGCAAGACATAAAATAGAAAATTATAGGCCTATTTCAATATTGAATACTATAAGCAAGATTTTTGAACGACTGATTTACAATGCGATTGCGCCTACTATCCATAAATCCATCCCATTAGAGCAGCATGGCTTCATGCTTAAGCGATCAACACAAACAAATCTAGCTGTTTTTACCAATTTTGTTCATATGGCTATGGATAAAAAACAACAAGTAGATGTGATATACACTGATTTTCAGAAGGCGTTTGACCGGGTAGATCATGTAATTCTATTACAAAAGCTTCAAGCCCTCGGAATCAAGGGTGATTTACATAGATGGTTTTGTTCGTATATATCAAAAAGACAGCAAGCTGTTGTCATGGGCAGCGCTCGTAGTGATTTTGTACACGCAACCTCAGGTGTCCCGCAGGGTTCTCTTCTGGGCCCATTACTATACAACGCCTATTTATACGACATATATAGATGTTTCAAATATTCTCGCTTCTTACTATTTGCAGACGATAAGAAAATCTATAAGGCTATAAGTAAAATTTCGGACTGTGTGGAATTGCAGCATGATCTAAATAATCTTTCCAATTTCTATAAAGAAAATAAAATATTCGTTAACATTAAAAAAACAGTAAATATAACATTTTCAAGGAAAGCAAAAAATATTGAATTTGTCTACTACATTGATAATAATCCTATTGAAAAGATAAATTCTGTGAGAGATCTTGGAATTCAGTTAGATCATAAATTACTGATGTCAGAACATATAGAAATTATAACTGACAAAGCTTATAAACAATTAGGCTATATTAAACGTGTATGCAAAACATTTACTGATGTTAATTCCATAAAAATGTTATATTTTTCATACGTTCGAAGTGTTTTGGAGTACTGCTGTAGTATATGGTCACCAAATTATGCAAAGTATAAAGATAAACTAGAAGCGATACAAAAACATTTTCTAAAATTTCTGTGTTTTGTAGATTTTAGAGAATATAAAAATTATACAGAAACCTGTAAATATTATAAAATGGAAGCTTTAGAAATCAGGCGTCGGCACTGTGATGTGTTTATGTTATACGATATACTGGCTGGACATATTGATTGTAACGACTTAGTCAGTGCTTTATATTTTAAAGTGCCCAATCGTCGTACCCGTCACACAGAACTATTTTATGCACCTAAAGTACATACAAACTATGCACGTAATTCTATCCTCAGCCGTATAGTCATCACATATAATGAGTTTTATTCGGAAATAGATTTGTTCAACATGACAAAAACAATTTTAAGAAAAGCACTCAAAAGTAAAGATGTAATTAATTAAAACACACGCACGCACACACATACACACACACACACACACACACACACACACACACACACACACACACACACACACACACACACACACACACGCACACGCATACGCATACACACACACACACACACGCACACATACAAACACACACAAATACTCAATTAGATTCATAATTTAATTTTTATAAACGATCATAATACGAGATGTCTTCTAATTTGTTAAATAATATATTTAAAAAAAACTGTGTAATCCTATTTTGGTTCTAGTAATTGTTATATTATACTTTAACTAAAATAAGCTATGTATCAACTGTTGGATTATCCAATAAATAAATAAATAAACTCATATTTCTGTTTCTGTACTAAATATTTTACCATTGTTAAAAGATATAATCCCTTGATTCTAAAAGAAATCTAGATCCCAAAATCTAGGATTGATATAATATTGTATTAAAGGTTCTATGTATTATGAATTGCGACTTAGCATTTTTCTTTATTGGGCGTAAACTAAAAAGCGGACTTTTTAATTGTAAATAAATTATTCAGTTAATTTTATCGTTGCCTGTTAAACGTATAAAGTATATGTATAAGTTTAGGTTGAATATTTATTATTTATACTTTAAAAATATTGTGAAATAAGATACGTCATGACGACGCGTTGGCGCAACGGTCACACCACTGGTTTGTGGCTGTTGCACTGGCGGTTACGGGTTCGATCCCCATACGGATGTTTGCCGTGTTTGTGCAGTCCTAGTGAGTCTTCCCACTGTGCCTCGGAGAGCATGGTAAGCCGTCGATCCCGGTTGTTATCATGTACACCCGATAACGATCGTTACTCATAGTAGGGAATGCACCCGCCAACTTTTGGAACTACTGAACCCATTATGAATTTTTTTACCAGTAGAGAGCTACATTGTTCATGAGTGTCATAGACGATATTTCATTTTCGTAAAAAAAAGTATCCTCAGCGAAATAGATGAAGAATGCTGGTTAACCATATTTTACAGGCGTTGTTTCTGTAAACATTATCATATCGAGTACAAAATATAAAATTACGTAATCTTCCAAAATAACTTCTACAAACTACAAGTTTTATCTCTTAAATACGGAGAAGTTTAGTGAGCTTAAAATTATAATAATATTATAAATCTGAAGTGTCTTTATTTAAAATTGGCACATTGAAATACACAAACTCCTTTCGAATATTTAACCGAAGTAACCGAACATACGAAAATTTGTTTCATACACATTACTCACATCCGCTAACTTTGTTATAGATAACGCACGCTTTATCAGATACAGTTTAGTTTTACGACACATTTGATATAATGTGGGCCACGTTATATCAAATCTCTTTAATATGGTACTTAACAAAAGCTTTAAATTTAGTCATCTTTCTCTCATAGATCTGAAGAAGACACTCGTGCTACAATATTCAAATGTACAATTTAATGTCAAGAAAAAGAGAAATCGCGACAAATTGATGTTATAGTGACGTCATTGCGGTCACCGAGAAAATTTCGCCTTGTTTTACATAATATTATAGTTTAGACTTTAGAGGTGTGTGTTTTTATTTTGTTATTCGCACCGACAATATGTCGGATGTAACAGCTGATCAGCGTTCGTTACTGGTAGAAAGGTACTGGTATATTTATGTACGTATACTGTATTTGTATTGTCGGATCTCGTGTTCTTTGTATTTATAATAACAGCTATAATTACTTACATGGCATAAATTGTGTAATATTCTTCCGGATATTCATGTTTATGTTATTTTTTTTAATCAAGTGTTATATATTATTTTGTTTTGAACCATAAATCATTTAATTTAACAATCTATGTATAAGTATTTTATAGCTCATAACATTAAAACTTACCTACTTTGCACAAAGTTTACAATATATGTATACTTAACATGTACTGAATTTTTACAATAATTATTCTTTTTAGAATTAGAAGCCACCAAAGAATAATAGATTCATTTTTATAAATGTCTTAAGAATGGATGCAAAATATATTCAGTTATATTAATAATATTATATTATTATTGTTCGTGGTCTCAGGAGACAAGAGTCGATGTACGCGATGACGGGACTTTACGCGGAGTCCGGGTGCACGGAGGGTGGCGACGGCGCGGGGCCGAGCGCGCCGCCGCCCCCGGCGCACCCAGCGCGCGACTCTACGAAGTGTCACAGCAGAAATCCCTCCGCTGGCATATGCGACAGGTACAACTACAACAACTAATATATACGACTTATTAATTACTTCGATGACAAATAGATGCACATACTGCAATTTATTTTCATTTATTTCAGAGACCGCGAACGGGAGAGAGAAAAGGAGAAACCGCATCAATTGTTTCCAGAAATATTAGACATTCCTCATGACACAAGAGACTGTGGAATCCTGTCATGGAGACCGCTTTTTATTCAAAAGTTTTCTAGTATTAAAGTATGTTTCAACAACTCTCGATGTTAGTTATTTTTATTGTTCGTTTCATTCATAGACTAAACTGTTTTATTTTTTTTATTTTAGGTGTTCGTATTTTTTCTTTCGTTCCTAGTAACGCTTCAACAAGCACTTAGCTCGGGCTATATAAATTCTGTGATCACAACAATCGAAAAACGCTTTGAAATACCATCCAGCCTCTCGGGGCTCATAGCGAGCAGCTACGAGATCGGCAACGTTATAACTGTCATTTTCGTCTCCTATCTCGGAAGCAGGAGACATATTCCAGTTTGGATAGCAGTCGGTAAGAATTTATTTCAATTCAAAATAAAATGCGTGTAATATACACCTACATATAAACGGTATGTTTACGTAATTAAACGTTTTAGGTGCCGTCATCATGGGAATCGGTTCTTTGGTATTCGTCGTACCGCATTTTATTGCGGAAGTGAATAGCGAAATGATGGCTAACAATAAATCCGATGATAACATTTGTCGGTTACCGCGGGCCTTAGAGCAGGATATGGGTGGCCTCGGGAGACTCTCCCAAGGCCTTCCACCAAGCAATCTTAGGCCAGATAATTGTATCAAAGTAAGTAATTAGACACATAATTATTTAAATTCAACTATCCTTACGCGTTCATCATCAACAACCTTCATCCTTGTGTCTTCAAATATGTTTAAGTACAAAAGCTTTTGTCCGCATTTTCGTCAGTTTAGCCGATTAAAATATTAAAATTGGTAGCTTGAATTTAAGTACTCCACAAATAAAACTAAATTTTAATATATTAAATCAGTACCTACCTTTATAAAATGTTTGAATATGTGCTTGAGATTTTTAAAGTATTTTATTTTTTAGGTATTTTACCTGTGAAATTTAGAATTTCATAATTTCTTCACTTCATGTCATCATACTTTTCAATTGTCATAATGCCGTTTAAGTATGAAAATGTGTATTACAATAAATACAATCATCGTCAACAGAGTTCACCCAGCACATTTATGCCTGTTATGGTGTTCGTGGTGGCGCAACTACTGCTGGGATGCGGGGGATCTCCGCTTCTGACTCTCGGCACTACTTACGTCGACGATCACGTTCGACCTGAATCTTCCAGCATGTACATCGGTGAGTTATTTAAATTAAACGTAATTCGTTTTAAAATAGAAAGCCACTTGAAACATTTTAACGATAGGAACCTATGTTTTCTACATATAAATATAATAGTCGTTCCAATTAATTATATATGAAAAATATTTGACGAAAATATATTCGATTATTTTTCGTGCGCTATTAAAGGTATTTGGCTGATTATATATTGGCTGTTAAGGATAGCAATGTGGTGTTGTTTTCAATTCGGCCAGATCTGTTCTACGTTGTCCAAACCATAATAAACTTTTCTTTTTTCGTTATATCATATTATTTTTTATAGCTTTAAAGACAAATTTAAAAAAGGACAACAATGAGAAAGAAATTATTTTTTAAATTGAAAGCTAAAAATAAGAAGAAAAAGGTTTGTCAGCTTCTACATTTGTCGAATTAAGCCGAGATTCTATATTCAAAAGACTATTCGTATTACTCGTTACATTTTACATTTACAAACATTAAATTTTTTACTGATTGTAGATCTTCACATTTACTTATTCTTTCACGATTTTTTCAGGTCTAGTCCCATGACTTTTTTCTTTTATACTGATATTTATGAATATGATATGGTTACAGATTTTAAAGTTTTCTCATCTGAGTAATTAACTGATTTAATGATAGTAAAGGGGCGCGGCTCTTGTTATTTGACCGCGAAAATATAAAACACACACAGTAATATAGAGTGATATTTAAATAATGTATAATCTCTCTGACATAGACCCCTGCAAAGTTATCCGAAACATGTATGTTTACGTTAACGTTACGGGTATATTTTTATTTCTGTCTGTTTGAATCTTATTATAGTATTACTTGGTAATCTGCAAGTAACTACAATGTGAAGTTCTTTAACTCTCGCGCAATAAGTCAGCATCACATCACTTCAGTGTTACTTCAGCTGTAAATACAGTTGAACAATTTCACCATAACGTATCTCTAGCTTATTAAAATGGCTGAAAACTATCAATCAAATATTTTATCTCAGTGAAATAAAAACTAGTACATTAAGAATGCTCTATCTTTCAATAGAGGGGTTATTTTCTCAAAAATGCCTCAAAAATGCACTAACTGAATCCGATTACCGGATCCTCTTAGTGCAAAATAATACCGGATCCGGTTTTCCGGATTGCTAATACCCTAAATTGCTATTGAAACTGTATACTTCAAACAAGTAGGTATGTGGAATATATACTTTTTAAGACAGTCTTCGCTTTTGTTTTCCAATATGAAACTTTCCTCCACCGACCTTTCTGCTATTACACGTCTTTATTGTGACGACCGAATGGCGCGTTGCTCGTAACCGCACTCATAAACCAAACTGCAAACACGGCACAGTTCAATGAACCTTATCAGCCTAGACTTAAATATGTACTAGATAGTAGAATATTAGATTCAGTAGCCACACACGCGGGACTTCTGTCATTTGTTCCGAATTGATTTTTTCACGTGTTGTAAGAAAATACATATAGAAATAACGCCATAACGCCATACGTGCTACACCTGTAAAACTATTGGACAAAATATCCAAAAAAATCAGTTGCGTATACGAAAATTCAGTGCCCCGGGCCAATAAAGTTTGCCACCTTATAAATTGCGTGAAAATAGTAAAAGCAGCATATAGCAGGGATGTGCATAGTATTAGGGGTGTAAGTTTTCGGAATAAAATCGATTATTGTGTTTGAAATTTTTCGGCTAATCTTTTTTTTTAGGCCAATATTTTTCGTTATTTTACTACATACTGGGGACGTAGGCTCGGTTTTAGTCGCCCCTCTTGATAGGCTTGCGCAGCTACTCTTAGGGCGCCACCCCGGGCCATGGCCCATTTAGCCCTAGGTTAATTACGCCCATCTAAACAAAATAAATTGTAAATATGACCGAATGGTACCATTCTTTATGTTTCATGCGAAAGTCAACTTTCTCAACATAAGTATAAAACATTTTGTAATGAAAGTCATTTCGCTAAATCTAACTGATAGATTATCTTTGCCGCATGCTTACAGAAAGTAAATTTGAAACAGTTGGTTAAAAGGTTCACTTTTACCTTGATAGTTTAGTCCCCTAACGTGACAGCATAATAACCTTGACCCGTGCCCGGCCTGTCACTTATATCAAACACCAAACAATTTAATCAAAATAAAACTTCCGTGTTTGATAAACAACATTTCGCAGTAGTCAATGCCGTCTCGCCCTTGGGAGTGGTTTTTTTCCTAAATTAAGTATACGTATAAATTTGCCGAATAATATCTTTATGTATCGAAAAAATAAAAGTATATTCCGTTTGGTCTAAATTAATAACAACTTTATTACGACAAAATAACATTTTATTCTATTAAAACAATTTAAATTTCAAAGAAACCTTCATTATACCTACGAGTAGACGACATTACGTTTTCTCCGGTGCAATAAAAACAGGCGTCAAGGATCTCTTGTCGGTCCTAACTTCTTTCAACCATTAATGATAAAGCAAGAAATTTGAATAAAAATCAAAGTAGGTATAACGTAAATAATATCAAAATGTAATAATAATGTGCTTACACTATAATTTGTTGAATACATAAAAATTGTTATACAACATCGTTTTAACAGAAAGATATTCCTTGAATGATACCTAATTTAAATGTCAATCTTCGAACCAGTTACATGGTCCTTGTTCGCGACAAGACATTTCGTTAGCAAAAGTATACCGTAAACACCTGCACAATTATCGTTCTGTGTATGTTTTAAAATGAGAAATGTCATAGTTAAAAATATATAATTTTGTAATTAGGTATTACTAATTACTGACATACTTTTATAAACATGTAACATTTATGATATATTTTAATTAATATTTAGAAATCTTAAACACAATCGCCTCATTTCTTCAAAGTCATTTGAAGAAATGAGGCGATTGTGTTTTCCGACGAAACCTCAAAATGATACAAAATAAAATGTACAAAATTTGTTTTTAGTTTAGATATAGTTGACGATCATCTTATAGCCGTTTTTTAACTATTTTTAAATAGCGTTTAGCGGCAAGACAACGTTTGCCGAGTCAGCTAGTATTTTATGAATTTGAGTCATAGGTAACCGCGAAATCCGTACCATTTGCGGACCGCAGATCTAGAGTGACCTACTTTTGGTCCGCAATATCGGTAGACGGTACTATTACTGCATGCAGCCTTTTACTCGTTGTCATCGCAATTTGAGTAGCTACGTTAAATTAGCTTTAAAAAGTATTCAACACTATTCGAGTTCTTCGAAAGTTTTGAGTTTTATGTAAATGCTTTCAAGTATTTGCATTTTTTTACAAGTATTATTATCTAAAGCGATCAATTTATTCTGCGTTATAAGTTATAACACCGTATTACACAATACCTTTGTCATGTAACTATGAATCAACTTTCACAGAAACTAATTAAGTTGTAGATTGCAGATACATATTTAATCTGATTGTTGAAATATAATAAACTACATCTGTTTTTATCTAGTTATGTTGTATCAAACTTTTATTATTGTATTTTACAGGATGTATGTACAGCATGGCTGCATTTGGTCCAGTTCTTGGATTTTTACTCGGTGCATATCTACTATCATTCCATATGGATTCATTCTCTGGAGCCATTATATCAATAGGTAAGTTTAATTTCTCATTACATTATTTTATCCTAAATTTTAAAGTAACGCAATAAAACATTTTAAAAGTTAAAACTTACTTTTTATGCATTTTCTCTTGTTCTAGATCCAGGCGACCATCGATGGGTTGGAATGTGGTGGGGAGGATTTTTACTTTGCGGCCTTCTCTTGATTCTCGTCGCCATACCGTTTTTCTCATTTCCGAAAGTCTTGGTACGTGAAAAAGAAAAAATTCGATTAGTTGAAAAAGCAGCTGCGGCTAGTGGCTCTGCGACAACAAAAACTCCACCCAAACCGCAAACCGATTTTAAGGACACAGGATATGGGAAAGATATTAAAGGTTGGTAAACCAGAATAATTTTATATATATATATATATATATATATATATATCGTTCGATGAACTTAAATGTCATATTTTAAGTACCTATAAAATTACTTTCACTTTGAATATCTTTTCAGACATCCCCGTATCGATGTGGCGCCTACTTAAGAATCCTGTCTACGTAGTAACCTGCTTGGGTGCTTGCATGGAGCTCATGATAGTCTCCGGTTTCGTCGTGTTCTTACCAAAGTATCTAGAAACGCAATTCAGTCTCGGCAAAAGTCAAGCTAGCGTTTTTACCGGTTAGTTTACATTTTACAGTAGTAAATGTGCTGAACAAAAGAAATTCGATATTATTTTTAAGGGACTTGTTCGTGGACAGTGTTTTCTCTTTTGTTTCAAGAAGTATTTTTATTCTAATGTATTTTTAACAGGTTCAGTCGCTATTCCCGGAGCGTGTATCGGTATCTTCATGGGCGGATGCTTATTGAAGCGCTTGGAGCTTCGGCCGAAGGGCGCGGTACAGTTCGTACTTATATCGAACATTATCTGTCTGTCCTGTTACGCGCTTTTATTCTTCCTCGGATGTGACAATATCAAAATGGCCGGAACCACTATACCATATACAAATAACAGGTATTTTTTTCTGTTTGGGAAAGTTATAATGAATATTTAAATTTAGACCTTCCTTATTTCTTCCAGATCCTTTGTTAAACCAGTTTTTGAAATAATAATAATAATAATAATAAATATCCACACAATACACACACGGTCGTCTGTTCCTAAAGTAAGCAACTTAATGCTTGTGTTATAGGTAGCAGCTGACTGGTATATAGCTACATTTTTTTTTTTCGATAAACATACTTATAAATAATTCATATATATAATATAAGTAAATATTTATATTACACCCAGACTCAAGGTGGAAATTGAACCCACAACCATCGAACCAGAAAGCGGGGTCACTACAAACTGCGCCAATGGGCTAATCAAATAAAATAAAATGTCACATAGGTTAGGTCAGTGCTAGCTAGTGCTAGTGCTAGCTAGCAAAGTAAAAATTGAAAAATGGTGCTAGGTGTTTGACAACTAGGTTTACTGGGTATTACTAGGTTTTCCCATTCAACTGATGCCAATGACATCTTGTTAATATTTTGTTAAAAAACATATTATGTGAAGAGAAGCGTTAGAACTCTTCATCTATGCGAAACTTGTTTTGAGAGATTTGGTTTGGTCTACTTACTGTACATTCTGGCATACGATTCATAATAAAACTCAATTTTCTAAAAACTGATTTAAATTAGTGAGTATACGAAACATTAACATACGACATTTCAATTAAGTGGTGTGAACTTATTTGTACTGTATTTCCAAACATTATGATGTAACACTCCCCGTTCCCCACAGCAACGTGGAGCCGTTCAAGGTGAACCTGACGGCGGCGTGCAACTTCAACTGCCTGTGCACGGAGACGGACATGGAGCCCGTGTGCGGCAACAACGGCCTCACGTACTTCTCGCCGTGCCACGCCGGCTGCGCCGCCTTCTCCTCGCGCTCCAACTTCACCAACTGCGCTTGTGAGTATTCACTGTCTACACTACACTACACTACACTACACTACACTACACTACACTACACTACACTACACTACACCTGCATTACGGACGTTAACTTTTCCTAAGCTTGCGCCACACTAGTGCGCTACATACAGTGCCTACAATAGTGCTCGTGCGCGGTTTTACCTTAATTCATATTAGTGCTTTTTCTTCTTCTTCTTCTTCTGTTTAGCATTATTATTACCAGTTACATGTTGCCAGAGTCTGCCATCCGACTTTCACTGTGTTCAATCTTGTGCATCACATTAGTGGCCGCTGATTTGAATAATAACATATATATGTATATCATATAGTGTATTATACATTCTATTCTAAACTAACTATTTCTATTAGTTTGCGACAGTAGAATCACTTTCATAGTTTCTATAGTACATCTAATCTCTGATTTTAATCATCCATGCCTTTTTTCAAACATCATGTGCTTGATTATGCTCATACCTACGAACGAATTTATTTATAACTATAATAGATCAATAAAACCTTCAACTAACTAGCAAAGACAATATTTATATATTATTTTTATATATAATATATTATACATTTGCAAAATCAGTAATTTGTTTTTAATTTGACGTCACCTAATAATGAATAATATGTATTAATAATAAATATGTCTTGAACGGATTCTAATATATTCGATGATCGTCGTCCGTGCGGCAGGCGTCCACGAGAACAGCCGCGAGGCGCTGGGCGTGGGGGTAGGCGTGGGCGTGGGCGTGGGCGTGGGCGTGGTGGGCGGCGCGTCGGCGTCCGCGCTGACAGCGGGCGCGCTGCACGAGTACAGCGAGGTGACGGTGGTGCCCGTGGCCACGGCCGGCGCCTGCAACCCGCCCTGCACCACCATCTTCCCCTTCCTCGTGCTGCTGTTCTTCATGACCTTCGTGGTCGCCATCACGCAGATGCCGCTGCTCATGATCGTGCTCAGGTGAGCGAATCTCGGCCGAGTCGAAAGACCGCTTCGCTTTTTCCTGATCCTCTAGGAAAGTTAGACTTTTAGAACCTAGGAACACTCGAAAACAAAAGCGGTCTTGCGATACTAAATATAGTCAGTTCCGTTCATATATACAAGGCTTTAAATCTAATACTGTTTGTTTATAATTTAATCAATTGGAAAATGCATATGTGATTTGAATATAGTATTTTTAGATAATACTTAAAATATTTTGTTTGGAAAAAAATGTTTCTTTGTTCTTTTAGATCAGTAAGTGAAGAAGAACGGTCGTTTGCATTAGGAATGCAATTCGTTATATTCAGACTGTTTGGCTACATTCCTGCACCTATTGTCTTCGGAAATCTTATCGACTCCACCTGCATACTTTGGAAGCAATCATGCAGCGGCGAAAAGGGAGGTCGTTGTTTACTGTACGACATCGAGCAGTTCAGATACAGGTTACTTTTAATATTTTATTCATTTTAAATAGTCACTGACGCTAATCATGTGTCGTTAAGATTTAAAAAAATAGGTATATAAGGCGTTGTAGGCTTTGTAGTCTTATATATACTGTTTCACTGTAAACTTATAATTTGTATGTTTCAGATATGTCGGTCTATGTGGTGGCATAAAAATCGTAGCGTTAGGCATATTCCTAGCAGATTGGTGGCTAGTACGCCGGCGTCGCCATCTCGAGACGACTCCTCCTCTCGACCCGCACAAGGACATCGCCGGATCGATTATTAGCCTCGATAAATGTAAAATTTTAATCTCATTTCATATTTATTTATATCTCCAACTGAGGTAGGGCACAGCAGGAATTTCCTGCTCAAAATACGGAGCAGCCCGACTGGGGTAGTACCTCGACCTTACAGAAGATCACAGCTAAATAATACTGTTTTCAAGCAGTATTGTGTTCCTGTTGGTGAGTAAGGTGACCAGAGCTCCTGGGGGGATTGGGGATTGGGTCGGCAACGCGCTTGCGATGCTTCTGGTGTTGCAGGCGTCTATAAGCTACGGTAATCGCTTACCATCAGGTGAGCCGTAAGCTTGTTTGCCGACCTAGTGACATAAAAAAAAAAAAAAAAAAAAATCTATTAGAAAAACATACAGTTTTGATATACATTAAAAATAAATTTAAGTGACATACATATATGTACTGTCTTCACAAAAAATTGAATATTTGTCAATAGATTCATTTCGATACGGCATAAAAGGATGAGTTATCTAAAGCGTTGTTTCGAACGTGCAGTATTCGAAGAGCTCCCGTCGGCGGACAACGCCAGCGGCTTCCGGTCGGCGGTGACGTCGGGGCCGAGCTCGGCGACCACGACGCCCCTGGAGCCGCCGCCCGCCGGCCGGCTGCAGCGCGCCGACTCGCAGGAGTCGCAGAGCCGGCCGTGCGCCAGGAGCTCGCGCGTGCTGGTCGCGTCGCGCCACCTGCGCAGCGACTCCAAGACCATCCAGCTGGAGCCGCGCGCGCGCCAGCACGACGACGCCTTCCCGCGCTCCGCCTCGCGCGACCTCGCGCACGCGCACGCGCACGCGCACTCGCGCTCCGCGTCCCGCGACCTCAGCCTCGAGCAGCTCCGGCAGCTCGCCATCAAGAGCATGGAGAGCCTGGACCTCACGGTGCTGCCGCTGGCGCGCTGCGGCGACGAGGAGAGCAAGCGGCTCATCGACGGCGGCGGCGTGCTGCGCCACCGCCGCACCGGCTCGCGGGACCTCCGCCCGGCCGAGTCCAAGCACAAGCGGACCTCCTCCCATCACATCACGATGGAGCCGAACGAGTTGAGCCTCCAGATCCAGAAGGGGCGCAGCGTCGACCAACTCTCCGCGTCGCCTCTGGATCCGCGAGTTTGAGATAGATGACCTAATCTGTATATAGCGAATTAAACGAATATTCCTGAATCTCAACGCCGGGTCGAGGACCGAAAATCCCGATGACGTAAATGATGGGTGTGAACATACTTTTAGTAAAATTGGTTGATTGAGAACATCTCAGTGTAACGATGTGGTAAATAGTCAAATAGAATAAATAATTTCTATAATCTTCGCTTCACAGACTATATCTAATAAACTTATAAGAGTAACTACTGGTCGATAAAACTGTTCATAGACCTATACAAATTATTTCTTCTATTAAGCTTAAAAAACTGCAAGTGATTTCAAACCATATCTAAAATATAGTTTATTAACGCTTATCGTGTTCAGAATGTAAGTTATGTCACAGTCGTAATTGTAAAGTAGTTAAAATGAAGGGAATATATATTTTACTTTGTGTTATAATCATTTGGCTTAAATAAATGATTTTAAGTATATGAAAATACTCATCACATCCCTAATGCTGTCACTGTTCAAACGCATACAATTGCTTTCAGTTTGGCCTAAAGAATTCTTAGAAAATATCCCTATAATGTTTAAACGTAAAGCTATGGAAATGTCGTTATATTTATTTATGACTTTATTTTAACTGTACTTGAAAGAAACTGTTATAAAAGGCAATATTTTGTCATTGTGATAGAACATATTTACTAACGACCCAATTGAATCTTGATAAACAGTATTTCTAAAATTCATTACTAATAATAACAAGTTTGCATGCAACAAAATGATACTACTACGATCTTACCTTTGTTTCCATCATATCTCTAGAAAATCATCTATAAATAGTAAAATTTTAATCAATTCTACAACTGATTTGTATAATGCAAACTATAAAGTAATATTTTTATAAAGAATAAAGAAATTTTATAATATTAGCATAACTCCTCATTTTTTTGTTGTAGTTTTATGGATAATAATTAGAGATTCATATTAATTTTTAATTTATCTTTCTCTTTCTTTTTTTACTATATCAAACAAAAATTCCAATCTGTTAAAATAGTAGTAATTTTTTTTAGTTATCTGTATATTTCAAAATGGAAGGTAAAATTAACATTTTTTTTACATAGAGTCAATGTAAGTACAAAGTGCATAAATATATATATTTTGTTTACTTTATTTGGTCACATGTGAGAGTTAATATGGACATTTTACAACCAACGACATAATTAAATAACCATTCAATGGGGCGGCTAATTCTTTTAAAGCACTATGCCATTCAACTTAATGCCTCATGTTTTGTTATACATGTCAATTAGCTGAATTGCTAAACCCAATGTATATTCTCTTTAATACATAAAAAATGCTCAGCTTACTGTTCATAAATGTTAATTGCAATATTTTGACCTTTGTATTAGTTGTTGATGGGATAAATGTTTGTCCAATAATTGTATGTATAAAAAAATTAATATGAAAGGGTTTAAGTGTGCAATTGAATGGTTGTTTCAACTTTCAACCTTTTGGCTGTTAACAATACTTTTCAATCACTTCAAATTTTTTTAAGTTTCCATAATTTAAGTTACAATTAGTCAGAGATGTGTTACTTTTTTTAGATCTCCTGTGAAATCTTTTTATTGTGAAGTTAAATTTAGATTAATTACTTTCATAATGAGATCAATGATGTTTATTATAATCAGGAAGGTTTCATAAATAGCATAAATGAATAGTTTTCGAAAATTGATGTAGGTAGTTTTAATTTAAGAAAATTAGAATTATTATGAAACTATATTGTAATATTATCTACATTTATTTTCAATTAATTTATACAAGTTGCCATATTATATTGTATAAATTGTTATAAAAATTCTAAAAGCACAATTAGCACCAATGAGAGATAGTCAAAGTCAGAAGCCCCTCTAATTCAACAGCCACTTTTAAATTGAATTTTTAATTCATGTTACTTAAACTTCATACAATGATTGTATGTACAATTATTTCGTTTAGTTTTTTTTTTTTTGTCAATGTTAAAATTTTTTTAATATTTACACTCATTGAAATGTCAATTTATAGGCTGCTGTATCTAAAAAACTCAATTATTACTGTAGTAATATTATTTTAGTATAAAATATTTTTAAAATAATATTTATCATGTATATTGAAGAAAAGACAAAACATCAATGTAAATTTTTGTCATATATTTGTTAAGAGAGAAATAGTTTGATATGAAGAATGTTATATCTAAAAATGCCTTATTATAATAGATTTTAAGACTTGATACTGACTTAGCTCTACTTGGAAAGTTGTTATGTCGTTTGCAAATTGATGATAGGTTTGATGATAGCAACTCCCTAAACTAATTTGTTGCATTTAGTGATTAATAAAATTGCATACACATTTTGACATTTATTTTATTTTACCTAATACATTTATCAGAATTCAAACGTGGACATCCAAAGGTTTTTTGATTGCTTTGTTAATTGATTCTTCATAAATACCTGTATAAAAGAAAACCAAACAGTCACAAAAAAAAATCGTTTTTCTATCCAACTGAGTGGTATTTCTTCAAGACTTATGAAAATTTACTCAATTACATTTTGATAGAGTAAGAATTCTTCAATATTAACAAAATTCTAACCCAAATCATGTTTTTGGTTCAAAAACAATTATACTAATCAAATTTCTCTATATAGCTGATAATTCTAGTAATTAAAAAGTTAAGAACTAAAAAAATCTAATGAAATTCAGCAAAGAGGAACAAAAGATTGATCTTGATTTTAAATTTTAAAAAGACTAACTAAAATGTTCTTTTTTGTGATAATGTGATCAATAGATGATCACTAACTCTACCTAATTATAAAATAATAATATGTTACTATGTAGGAATATACAATACATAGAATAAGAATGAAATATAATGAAAACAACATCTATATATCAACATACTTTATTAAGGCTTACTACTTTATTCTAACATAGACAAACTGAAATGCTATTATATTCAACATCATTATATATACACTATCGAGTAATATTCAATCTAACTCACCACATTCTGCAATCAGAACTTTCTTTGATGGTTTACCACTTTTAGAACCCAGATTTTCCATTTTTTTTACAGTATCCATTCCTTCAACAACAGCACCAAAAACTACATGTTTCCTATCTAACCATGGTGTGGCAGTCGTGGTTATAAAAAACTGAGAACCATTGGTGTTAGGTCCAGCATTAGCCATGGATAAAATTCCAGGACCAGTGTGTCTTAACTTGAAGTTTTCATCTTGAAAAGTTCGACCGTAAATTGACTTTCCACCGGTACCGTTGTGATTAGTGAAGTCCCCGCCTTGGCACATAAAATTTGGAATAATTCTATGAAATGATGACCCTTTGTAACCAAATCCCTTCTCTCCTGTACATAAAGCTCTAAAGTTTTCAGCTGTTTTAGGAACTTCTTCAGCATGTAATTTTATAACAATGCGGCCTAAAGGTTCGCCGTCCGCAGTCACATCGAAGAAAACTTTTTTCTCCGGTTGAGTAGAAGCAAAACGCAGCGCTGCAGCAGAATATACCGTTCCGTTTATTAAAGTGCGACGTAATATCGCTGAGATGGCCATAATCCTGATTAATCTCTGAGCTGTAACAATAATATTATTTACTGATTCGATAATAACAATAAGCAAATGTTTTTACATTTAAAGGTTATGTGGATTTTTTAGAGGTTAAACCGTAAAAAGTAGTATAAAAATTTGAATCGTTATAAAAGCCGATGTCGATTTTCCTACTGATTTCAGATTTACTGGTTTCTAATAAGGTTCTAATCTCTCTAGGCTCTATTTAAGACGCAGATTAGATATAGAAAAAGTTTTTGACTTTTCAACCCACTTAAAAAAATGAGGAAGTTCTCAATTCTACGACTATTTTTTTATTTGTGTATCAATTGTTCAATTGTACCTTTATATACTATTTTAAGTCTTTGTAATCAACGGTGTGGATGACTGGGTGTACCAATTTCGATTTCGATGATTCTTTTTTTTATAATCGAAAGGTGGTGCTTGTCTTTAGGCTCTAGGACCACCTATTTAAATTTAATCGAGATCTGACGAGTATTTTTGAGTTACCTCTAAAAATGCTTAATTACTTAAAAATAAAATATGTAGCAAAATATAAAATATATAGCTAAGAAATATAGGTGGTAATGTTTAAAATCCCTAATGTGTGGGTAACACAAAAATAAAATCGTACATATAGGTGGTCCTATTCTTGTATTCTGCTCGACTTTTCATTGGAATTGTATAAGTTGCGATTACCGCATAAACACTACTTTTGCTGTAAGTTCAGGTTTTTTTTCATTTACTCTGATAATTTTTACGTTTTTGCCGTTATAATCATTTAATGCTATGAAGTATGAACAAACTACACTAAATAAATCGTTTTATAGCTTAAAAAGTTTTTCAGCCTCAGCCTCATCAGCATTCGTATTTTTGACTGCCATTCTTTGACTTTATTCAATATGGTGCTATTAAACTTGTAAATCTTTAAACTCTCATAACATGCCCATATCTACGGTTGATTTTATGACACGTACTTTATCAAAAGTTTACTCTCACTTAAAAGCAGAAAGTAAAAGAAACGATATGGCTGTGCTTCCAAAACAGCCGATAAAACATACAAATTTACTATGTAAATACATTTGTATATGTTATATCGCCTATAATTAAACAATATCTAATTTGAAAAATTCAGTATTTCGAGAAAATGTCTCTCCTTCCTTATTAACTTGTTTTTAAGTTGTACGTTCTTAGTACTTTTATTTAAATTTATCTTTATTTAAAAATTGTACTTTAAAAAGCAAGTAAGGTCTTCCTTTTCTTTTTTTCATGTTTTACTTTATACTCTACTTCGTGCAATGTCTATCTTTTATGTTATAAGAGAATGAAGTGAATTGAAATACATTGTTTTCAAAGGACATATTTTTAGTACACGAAAGCAGTTAACAAATCTTAACTTTTAATCACTTTATGGCATTTTTCTACTTTATTTGAAACTATCAACGTTTTATTGCGGATTAGTAATAAATAGATTAATTAATAATCGATCGTTTTCTTTTTATTAAAAAAATATACAAAATTACAAATACATATATTATAAAAATCGATACTATTTCTCATCCCTACATGCAGATGCACATTACGAATTACGATTAGCTAGCGTTGCCAACTCAGTAGTTTTACCACTAAATTTAGTAGTTTTTATTTTTGAACAGTAGAAAAAATTTTTTTAGTAGTTAGTAGATTTTGTTAGTCGCATGGTTGGTCATCAGTGTATATACAAATTTTAATTTCTTAACCATCACATGTCAGCATAAAAAGTTAAATACTTTACTTACTTTTTCATGAATGTTAAAATTAAATATGTATAACATACATTCAGAGATGTACAGCTATGACATATTAGCATTGATTATGACATATTTGACGACGCGTTGGCGCAGCGGTCATAGCACTGGCTGTTACGTTGACGGTCGCGGGTTCGATTCCCACTCACGACAGACATTTGTATCGACCGTATTGATGTTTTTCGTGGTCTGGGCGTTGTGTTAATGTATTTTGTGTGTTTCCGGACCTCCAACACAGGAGAAAATCCTACTGGGGGATCCGTTAAGTGTGAAGCGTTTTATTTATAGTGACATCTAGCATAAATTGTTATATAGCAGGGAAAAAATAAAATGTCTCTGCAAATACATCATAGTACATTTGTTGTACAGTGCGAGCTTCCGTAGTCTCCCGCGGGGTTGAATTCAACCCCAGCACACAGTCTACCGACCGGCGCTGACCTCGGATCTCCCGCGTAATATGATTTGGTAAGCGCGTTCACTACTTGAGACGTACTTTTTCGCTCATAACTCACTAGTTTCTACACTTAGAACAAAATGCTTATATTATTTTGAAGAGTATGAACTAAGCTTTAATTTACTGTATAAAAAGTGTTGTACATGTGCGTATATCAATTATAAAATCGCACTTGTTTCAGAGGGAGGGTGAAAAAGTTATCTTAGTGCAAAAATGTGTCGAAAAAATATAGTATTATGTGATACATTTATCGATGATTATACTTATTCTGTTTCCCAATAGTATTTATTTCGCTCTAAGAGTTACAGAAATATATTGTGTTTCAGCAAAATTTCTTTTTTATACTTGAAAATAGGTGGCTTAGATGCCGAGCGCTCGAATCACGACATTTTAATTACCCCTCACAAAGCAATTACCGTAAGTACGGGGTTTGTACTTCATAGTTGATTTAGAAAAATTAATCAAAACTAGTATTGAAGATGAAGAACGCAACGATAAATCTAAAAACAATATTTTTTAGGCAATCATATCCAAAGAGGGCGAGAAAGTAGTATATTTTTTTGAAACCAAAGTATACAAATTTAGGTATCCTCGACAAATCGAGAAATCGGTATTACAAATATTCATAAAGTACACATAATACACTTTGCTTCGGTGTATGATATGTATTCTTATAAAGAAAATAAGAAAACTCGATCCAAACATAACGGTGCAGAAATTGGTGGGTACGGGAAGACTTTCACCGGCTGAATCTTGCTAAATTTCTATGAAGAGTGAATAATAACTGTTTGGTCCAATTGGTGTCTAATTTCGTACTAAATGTATTTAAATACGGCTGTAAACTATTTTAAGCTCAATTTTTGTCATACATGCTTTCAAAACGAGTTAATCATCTGGGGTCATAGAGCAACACGAAGGGGAGTAGCCATGTACAGGCGTCCCCCTCTGTCAAGGTATAAGTCCAAATCATATACACAATATATCAAACTAGTATATACACAATATATACAATCAAACTAGTTGCAGCCGCACTGATCACTAGTCCCAGGGCAGAGTGGCACGCCAATGACTAGGCTTACCCCTAGCCACGCATCCATCCGCGTAGCAGACGTTGGATTTGCGGAGAGGGTAGGAATAGGGAAAGGGAAGGATAGGTGGTGTGAAAAGGAAGATTGGTAAGTTGGTGTGGGGAATAGGAAATGTAGGATGTACCACAACTACCGGACAGGTAATTGTAATGAGTATCCCATGACTTAATCGCGGGCACAGCTAGTAGTAGCGGGCAAATCTCCTCTACCCCAAGGTTGTCTGGAAGAAAACGCTTACCTAGCTTAGATTGTTAGATTGTTTTGCAAATTTTATTTTTAAAGATGTTGTTAGCTTTTAATATGCACAATAAAGTATATTTCTTCTTCTTCTTCTTCTTCTAGTTTTAAATAAAAAAATTCTTCTCGGACGCATAGGCCATAGGCCAATCAAGTGAAAGAGAGATAAGTTGCGGCGCAGGCGTACAATGAGCGTAACGCTAAAATAAGTTAAAATTGTCACATCAAAAAATATTTTAGGTGATATACCGGCTTTTTAGACGGTGCGCCTATGCCGTAACGACCTCGCGGAGCACTATTTTCAGAGTAAAAAAATATATATATAAATAATAGAATTTTTTTATTCGAAATTTTCTCTTCTTTCAGGATCTTTTTCAAAATTCCTCGAATATCATTATTTTAGATTTTATTAATGAAAAACTAAATACCTTTTCATCATATTTTGTAAATAACAATCGCAATTTTTTATGTGCTAGTAAACCCTTAAAAAACATTTTTCTAGACGGCATTCCGAATAGAATGAGCTATCACACATATTTTTAGGAGCTTTATTTCTATTTAATACGTTTTTGAACTTGTTGACTAGACTATTTGTACGAAACTCTGGGTATGGGCGGTTTTTTTATTTTAATAAATTAAAGTTTGAACAACACATCAAACATTCCAACATACAATTACATAAATATAATATTTAATACTCACAGAGTTGAAAATTTCAATTTTTCACGAAGTTGTTAATTTTTTCACAACCACTACATGTACTCATTTGCACAAAAATCACAATTTGAAAAGTGTAACATAATTAAGATATGTGAAATGTACAACTGACGATCCATCAATAAAATTTTCTTCGAATTGTCAAACTTTTTCAAAGAATCGCGTACATCCCCGTACCTTAACGGGACTTCCCCGTACGTGAAATAAACTATATTCAACTTAATATATATACAGGATCTAAGGGACAAATATCTTTTTACTTCGTCAGTATACTCATAACACTATTCTGGATTCCCCGACTTCGCCATAAAATAAGTAATTAAAAATTCCGTGCTCTTTTCAAACGCTTCGAATTTGTAGTTGCGATAAAAATAATGCAATAAAACATGGTTCAAATATTTACAGAATATTTTTATTATTTAAGTATTGTTAAATTATGCCGCCTCTTAAAAGTGCCGCCCGGGGCTGGCCGCCCCTGCCCACTACGCTACACTACTGCAGTTTTGTATCGGCTACTTATATACTCTTTGGCAAAGAGCAACACGGAGGAGAGTAGCCATGTACAGGCGTTCCCCTCTGTCAAGGTATAAGGCCAAATGGCCATATGCAAACAATAAAACTAGTTGCCGCCGCACTGATCACTAGACTAAATCTAGTTGCGCGATTGAATCAACGTCCTTCAAAAATGCCAAATTGTTCTGTTTTTTACTGCAAAAAAAGATCTGCCACGTCAAATTTACTAAAACATGGCGTTACCTTTCATACGTAAATATTTTTTAATCACATTATTACTTGTATACTTCTTTTAAACCTTTTTTAAACTTAAAAATTACAAATATTATCGTTCGTGTTGACTCGATTTGTTTACCAACACAGGCCGCTCGCCCGCATACAATATGCGGATCAGTCGAGCGACTGATCGAAGTCTATTTCCGAGAAGTCACTGTTGCCGAGCGATAGTGTTGTTACCGGTTTGTTTGTAGATGGTTATCGATAAAAATGGCAAAGGCAAAAGAGGAGACAGACATTTTTGAGATTTTGATTTATTTAAAATATTATATTGCTAGCTTTTTTTAATAAACATAATTATATCATAAAATTGCATTAAATTAAATATAATACACGTATTATGAGTATTAATACATTTTACTAGAATTACTTAATGTGAACTTCCACCATAATGTTTTATATAAAAATTTGGCAGGTTTTCTAAAAATCCAAATTTAAGGGATACATGGAAAAAAATGGTAATAACAGATTAACCTGGACGCCCACAAAAAATAGTGTAATTTGTTCAGATCATATCAATACCACTAACTTTTAAGTGTTGACGAACAATAGAAGGATTAGTCGAGGGCACCAAACCAACACTAACGCCACACTGTTTTTGTCCCGTAAGTTTTTTTTTTTTGTCTCATGTACAAGGTAATCAAGATATGGTTCACCATAGTCGTAGTAGTGAAATGAAGCTTAGATTTATCAACTTTGAAAATGAACAATGTCCATCCTTTCAGAGTCATCAACAAATCATTAAATCTAGCAGATGACAAGCTATCATCTTATGATGCCATTAGTGTTACGCTCCCTACTCCCGATTCGTTGACATCACCGTGTACATCATCAACTCCTCAAAATGTATGTTAACTTTAAATCGTTTATTGTAGAATGGCATTGTTTGGCACAACAACGTTGCACCAAACGTATTGTGACATAATTATAATAGTTAGACATAGGCTGTCGCGACACTTTTTAACTGACTTCCAAAAAGGGGAGGTTCTCAATTCGACTGTATTTTTTATGTATGTTACTTCAGAACTTTTGACTGGGTGAACCGATTTTGATGATTTTTAATTTAACAGAAAGCTGATGTTTATCATGTGATTGCGTTTAAATTTCATCGAAATCTGATAACAACTTTCAGAGTAACCTTTGATAATGCGTATATATTACGTATATTGTATTACTTGTCGATGTAATTGAAGTCAGTTTTGTTTTCGTTTGCGAGCAAATACAATTATTGTAGATAATGATGTGTTGTACAAAGTCTTAATACATTATATATTTCTATTATCATTAGTTTTTGCAGCGTACGCAATGTAAGGAATTTTTTAGGTTATTTTTTTATCCCTTGGGTTACATTATTGGAGTTTTAGTAAGGATCCCTAATATTTTTGAAAATATAGTATAACCTATGTCGCTCAAAGATTATGTAGCTTCTCAACGGTGAAATAATTTTTTGAATCGGTCCAGTAGTTTCGGAACCTATTCAATGCTAACAAACAAACAATCAAATCTTTACTCTTTATAATCGTTTATTTTACATGAAGATGTTTGATTTGTAGTATATAATAAATTAAGCCTATTTTTATAATAACATCTTACCTTTGTATCACTTTAAAAACCTTATTTCCCTAACCGAGTACTTGAATTTATCGATAATGGATATCGACAGTTGTTACAACCATGGCTGTAAGAAACTTGTCAGTGTAGTTGCGGCGGGTCATTATACTGTAATGACACAGAATATATCTATGTGTGTGTGAAAAATGTAAGTGTGATTTTAATTTAGTATGTGTGAGTTTCGTAGTGACAGACGATTATTTTTGTGTGGGAATTAGATAAAGTGTGCATGTGTGTAATTTCCCCCCGCAAAAAATGACAGACAATTTTGTATCGGTAGCAGACGCAATGGCTTCTCCCCTCCGTGTTGCTCTATGACTCTTTGGTATCGGCAAAAACGCTATGACGACTCCCCTCCGTGTTGCTTTTTATCTGGGGTGGAATTCAAACCCGCGGTAAACTGCGGAAACAAAATTTGTGGTGTGATTTCAATCAGACAATACAACTTTACAGTGTACAAAACTTCTGAGATTGTGACATATGCGTAGATAAATAATCTGGCGTTGAATTTAACTCCGCGGTAGACAAGTCATTAAACAAGTTAGTAGTTTTTTAGTGGAATGGATCGGTCGTCCTCGTTGAAGACAATTCAGACTGCTGGCAGCACTGCGATCAATTGTCATAGAATGACAATATATCAAATGTATCGCCCACATCTCGTCTATAAAAATATTGTTAACAGAAGAAACCAAAGAGTAAAATAACTTGCCTATAGAAGAAACTTTTCACACTTTAATGATCTTTTTTTGAAAGTAACATGATCGAATAGTATCTTTCATAATTTTCTTACATTTCCATCAAAGTTGAGAGTTTAATAATGAACTTTTTAAGATCACTTGTTTCACATGTTCACCGACCTATATTAAAAAGGAATCTTAACCATAAAATTGTTTTTCAAAAACACAGAGTAATATCACGATCTTATGTATCACAAACAGAAGCGGAAGATGAAATGGGTAAATGGAATGAAATAAATTAATTTTATTTCTAGTAGTTTCTGCTATGTTTATTTTTGTAGCGAAAATACATTTGAATTATTTAAAAAAATAAGTACTTAAAAAAAATCATTTCTTTAATTGTAATAATATATGTCTACATATCATATACTTTCAGAAAAATATGTGTCTCAACTTTGTAAAGGCGACAAAGATCTCGAAAAGAAATTTAGGGTATTAATGCTTGAAGTGGAAGTAATGCGTCAAGATGGACGGTTTGCTCCTGACCATATCCAATTTGACCAATGGAAACACTTGTTAGAACTCCCTAGCAGAAACCAAAGAACAAATTATCTTACATTTCTTTGGAAAATTGAGAGGAAAAAGGAAAACCAAAAAGTTTGTTGTAAATTATTACATTATAGTTATTGTTAGTTTTAATATTAAGTCAACTCGTTGAAAGCGAGTGGTAGAATTTAATACATTTTTGTTGCATTAAATATATTTTAAAAAATGCTTGCACACAAAGCACATATGTCAGTAGTGAAACTTCTTTGGCAAACTAATTTGCAAGTGTCGTTTATATTTATACAAATTTAAAGCTTTAGATTTCCGTTCCAACATCATCGACAAAAACTTTGCCGTTTCATTCGTAAAAATTTTACCCTAAATAAGTTTCAGTTTAATAAATTTATAGTTTTAGATAAGTGTAGAATTATATTAAAAGTTATTACACTAGTAATGTGAATGATTTTGAGTACTATGCTGATTAAAAATTATAATAAAAGGGAAAGAACAATACTTATCATATTTCTTTTTTTATCTCTTAAAAATTTCAGTTTTAGTTTCGCTTCAGCCGATAATATCATTTATCTCAACTAAATTTATAATTTTTTGGTATTGGTATTTTTAGGCTAAAAAGGAAGCAAGAAAAATGGAATTCGAAAACTCTTCCCCAGAGGATAATAAGGAGTATCCTGATGATCTTTTATACGGCATTCAATACCAATCTTTGTTCCTTCGTATCCGCGACCAGTCAATTAATGGTTTTGATAATTATAGGTAATTAATTATGTTGCTTTCTTTTTCCACCACCAACGTGTTCTGATTTTATAGGATATATAGGCTACAGTAATCGCTTCCCAACACTGCTGGCCTAGTTGTATAAAAAAATACAAAAAAAAAATTATATTAATCTTAAACATGAAGACAATACTGTTATTATTTTACTTACAGAGCACTTCAAGCAATGATGTATGGGCAATCAGTTGTTATCGATTGTTCGTATGAAGAACATATGGTATGGAGAGAAACCATAAATGCTGCAAAACAAATGACCTTTCTATTTGGTGACAATAGAATACATAAAGATCCATTTAACTTACACATGTGCAATGTTAATATGCAAGGTGAATTTATGAAACAGTTGAAGAAAAATATACCCTCTATATGTGAACCATGGTTTCCAATAAACATTCACACTTCAAGTTATTTAGATTTATTTCCTAAAGATAAGCTTGTATATCTTACACCTCATTGTCGTGATGAACTTACAACTTTTGACCCTGATAGCATTTACATTATTGGCTGCATGGTTGATAAGGTAATATTGATTTCTGCATAACATTACATTCATTTTAATGAATATGTTTTATCTATAATTTTTTGTTTCAGATTAATAATGAACCCCTATCACTGGCCAAAGCTAAAAGAGACGGTATTAAAATGGCAAAGTTACCTCTTGACAGATATTTAGAATGGGCTCCAGGGTCAAAGAAAAACCTAAATATAAATCACATGGTACCCATTCTGCTGGATTTAAGATTGACTGGTGATTGGGAATTTGCTTTAAGACATATTCCGAGAAGAAAACTTATGGCAACGAAAATAATGGCAATGCAAAGGATGTTAAAAGATACTACTTTAGGAAGAGAAGATATATTTAAAAAATTCCAAACAGTTCGTAAAAATAATTTTTTAACCCGTGATGAAAAAAAATTTAAATCAAAAAGGACATTATATGATGATGACAATATTTAAATAAATATAACAGCATTTAATTTGTAGTCTTTATTCCATATTTTTATATTTTAGTCTTAAAATTGTATATAGTTTATGATAAAGAATTTTTATAATTCATTTTCTTAGGTATTAACAAGTCTAATTTTGTACAATATACAAAAAATACATAAAACACAATGTTTATGAGATGTATATATGTTTAACAATCTTGGAAATTTCGTAACACGAAACAATATCATTGTCATGAAAATCCACAAAAAAGGATAAACCTTGCAAACAGAATCCGTTTTTTCATCCACTATGTTCTATATTATGTTTTCTGTAGATTTACTAATTAACTTAAAATACAATTAATTGCAATTAAATATTGCCGTCTACAAGTTAATTTTACAAACTTAATCCTATACTGCACTGCCTATAATGAATATAAAATAATTATAAATGTCCCTCTTTAAATAGTTAAGGCATAGGTAGTGTACGCATGTCGACGTCCGCAGTTGTTGTTTCCGAGCGTTGTTTTATCGTGGCAAGAATTTCTTGAAGGTTTGACGGTAATGCAATATCTGCTAGTGGTACAACTGGCGCAGGCGGAGTCAATGGTCTTGATGGTGAATATGCCTCGTTCTGTAATAAAATTCACATAATATTACAAAATCTACATCATTATACATCATTACAAATACATAAACACACAACATATCTACATCATTTACAAATCGTATGGCATATGTATTAAAAACTATGTATGCATGAGCATAAAATCTAGGTAGCGTTATAAATTAGTTTAGAAAATTCTAGGTAGCGTTATATATTAGTTTAGAAATTCTTAATCTTTGCAGTTTTTTTCATGCAAATTTGAATTAGGTATTAAATGTCTATATTCTGATATTTACCTCTTCTCCCACTGAGGAATCGGCTTGTGTCATCTTTAGAATTTGTTGTTTTTGTTCTTCAATTTGTCGATTCAGTTCTTCCATTTTACTTCTTAGCGAACTCGAGTTAGGCGGAAGAGAGGGCGCTGAAGCACTATTGCTACCTGATGATGATCCTGGACTGTACGCCTCTTCGTCGTCGGCAGCGGCTAAAATAATGAGTGTAAAATGATATTTAGAATTCTGATAGTATTTACTAAATTACTTAGTTCACCTTATCACAGACTACTATGTTTACTACTAAATGTAATATTTCACACGTAACAGACACATTAAATATTTATTTAAAACTGCCCAGTAAATTTATACATTTAAAGAAAATGTCTGTTTTTATAATAATATATTCATTTCATATTTTTTTATCGATTTTATGAAATAAATTTTGACATACTTTTAACTATTTTTATAGAGCTCACATCGTAAGGATAATATTAAATAAACATAAACAGACAATAATCAATACTATAAAAACTCAAAACCTTAGCCCATTTACTTAATTATTGTGATGTCGAGTAATATTTAGAAAGACGTGAGTAGCTGGAGAGTATATAAGTGTATAATCTATGGCTGAAGAAAAGAAATAAGCAAGGTTATTCTGTGTCAACCAAGAAGCTTATATAAAACAGTGGAAAGTGCATCTAAAACATTTTAGTGAAGACAAGTTCATTCACCCCAGTTATGTTTTCTATCCCCCTCACACTTTATTTATAATTGCCATGCTATGTACAAAAAATCCCAATCAATATGTGCGAAGGAGCAGACAGACACGTTCATTATTTAGCACGAAAGCACGCTTTTTTTGAGCAAATGCTACCTATAAGTATATTTAAGTATATAAGTAGTAATTTTTGGACGTATTGTTTTCCAAGAAAAAGGATTTGTAGGGGAACCTGTGGAACTAATGCCCTTCGACCGTGTTCCCACTAAATTACAACATGGGGTTATTCAAGGGGCAGACCAACAAATTCCTGAAAGACTAGAACATTGAGTAGTTACTCTGATGCTGCAAATGTTCATGGATGGGGCTAATCACTTAACATCAGGTGACCGCCTACTCATTTGCCCAATTTTTTTACTTCTACAAATATAATAATTGATTTTAAAAGTTTTAATTTCTAAAATGACGATTCGAAAGTGCTCTTGGAGCCTATTTGAATAAAGCTATTTTTGATTTTGATTTTTGAACAACGCATCTTCGTCATCACGTTTTTTAGCCTACCAAATTTGACGGATCTAATTATCACTTGAGTTTGAAGAATTCCTTATTCCTAGCGCATCATAATCTACCGAAATAATCTTCAAAATGAAGCTAGAAACGATAAAAATATCAACTCAAATAGTAAACATTTTTTGATAGCTTATTACCATTATCGTCCATAGGGACGCCGCTGTCCCTTTTCATTTTTGCGAGACAGAATAAAGAAGTCTTGTAAATGCTTGACAAAAAATAGTATGGATCCTGAACTTAGGATCAATGTGGTACCTACAGAAAGAGATATAGAACATACGTGACGTAATTCAAGGTCAAATTTTTGTCTTCAAAGCATTGTTTACGATGCACTCTCCAGTGTTTTGTATAAGCTTCTTGGTGTCAACTCAAAAATGATATTAACCCATCCTAGGGCAATATTACACATAATAATGAAGCGAGGTTTTCTGGGCCAGATTTGACATGTACAATCTTAAAAGCAACCATATATATATTTTCCTAATTTTACCTCGACAACTTTTTAATTTTAGCTAGACCTCTTAGAAAAAAAATTACATGTCTAGTGACTTACCCAACGAAGCAGCAATTTTATCCTTTACCGAGGTGGAGAGAGCCGTGGACGTGAAGGCCGGCATGGGGAGCGCGCGGCGTCGCGGAGACAGTGGCGGTGTGTAGGATTTCTTGCGGGACTCACGCGCCACCTGGCATTTATTACGTACTTAATATACATTTTAAATTTATAGAATTATTAGTTCATACAATTTTATATAAATGCAAATTAATGAATGTTGAGAACATTTTGTTGTTATAGCTACATATCCAAAAAATTGTATGGTCGACTCATTGGCAATTGTAGGTTTTGTTTCAGCCCAAGTTCAATTAACTCAGTGGAATAGCAAATCAAATTGTGTAAACTTTTATTCAAATATTTAAAACGCATCGTATTATATTAATTTATTCAGAAACAGTGGAAGGTCAACCATACCTGCAAAATTTTGTTCGATTTACCCTTGCAACAATTATACAATGTGTAAGTATTATTCAAATTATTTTTTTCATCTTTACGAGAAAATGTGAAACCCGAACCCCAATAGGATGAGTCGTGAAACAGCGACAAATACAGACGCAAATATTTATACTATGAGCGCGGATTAAAATCAGGATCGAGAGCGCTTCCGCTAGTTAGGGGACATCCAATAATTATATGAGTTCAGAATTTCCGATGAAATCTCATTTAAACCGAGGCGGGGATTAACCAAAAATCTCACATTAACTTCAAAAAAAGTTACAGATATTTAAAAAATATATATTTTGAGTGTTTATTTGCCCGCTAAAATAAATCTCATAGATATTAAAATCATTTAGTTTTTGGTTTGAATTTAATTTAAATAAATTAACTATAGTATATCTGAACAGTTTATTTTCCGTCAATCTTACGTAAGGGGAGCGGGAGGGGTTCAGGCAAATCTCACCTAAGGGTGGTGGAGGGGGTAGTCTAAACTAATCAAAAATTGCTCGCGTAATTAATGGATGCCTCATTATTGTGACGATTGTCGTGCACAATGACGATTGTGCAGGCTCGTCTCGTAACCATTTTCATAAATAGTTAGTTTCATTCCAATTTATATCATCTATGTTATACCCGACGTCCTATAAATAAATATTATGATGAATATTTTATTACTATATAAATTAATATATATGTTGTCATAAGTAGTATAAAAAAGTAAATAATAAAAGGTCAATGTTAAGGTGGAACAGGAGAAATAATAAACTCATGATACACGTAAAACATTGCAATATAAAGAATATCTTATTTATTATTCTAAACATGCAAGAATTCATTTGTCGCTCTTTTATTTTTAATCTAAGTTGTACATTTATTTACAGGTCACATAGCCAGTTATAAAAACTATTATAATTTTTTTTTAGTATTCTTATCATTACAAAAATAAATAAACTTTAAACAACATTTTTTTGCAGTATTTATTTTCGATTGTTTGATTCTGACTGTAACATCCGATTGCCGGGCATAAACCTTTCTCCGTGTAGAAAAAGGGTCCAAACTTAATTCTAACATCCTTAAAAATAGTATTTATTTACAATATCATTTAAAATATTGCCCCTCTTGTGCAATCCTGTTAACTGACCTTCGCTGGTACAATGTCTTTGGGAATATGAGGAGCTAGGCGTTTCTTTCTTTGTCTTATTATGATCGATATTAGAAGATGTGTCTTCACTTCCCCGAGACCAGGTCCATCAAGAGGTAATAAAACTGGAGGTAAAGAAGTGTTTGCTGGTATTGGAACTATGTAAAAATCTTTTACAGTTGCTGTGTTTGATACTTTTACCACGCCCAATCTGTAAACAGTTGATATTTAAAATAGTTATGTATATTAAAATTGTACCTAAGAAAAACATCACAGTAAACTTTCATATTTTGACAGAGAAAACAAACCTATTGCGACTACTTAGGTAACTATACAACGCAATGTACTGCATCCTTTCTTCGTCATTTGCTGCTTGAAGTTTCAGTATGATAATATCCTTGTTACTAGCTCGTTTCATCTTACTAATATACTCCCAAACTGTATCTGGATTTATTCTGCCCACAATATCCAGTTCTGGAGCTAAATCGTCTTCCAAGTCTATTGCATTTCCAGACACCTAAAATATTGTTCAGTAAATAAATAAAACTAGTCTATATGACTACATAAAAATGTTCAAATTGGTTAAAAAGGTACCTCATGAGCTGCTACATAGAACCGGGCGACATCCACCATATTAATGCAACCGTTCCACACTGTTGCCGCTGAGTGTTCTACTGTACTAGTAGGTTCCTGATCACTTTCTGCTTCTAAAAAAATATTATAGTTTACAAAAGAATTACAACAAAGCATAAATTTAATTTTTTTTTAAAAATAAATTACCAGATTTATCCTGTTTTTCATATTTAGGCACAGGCAAGGCTATGTTGGTATCAATGGTAAATGCCTTCGTGGGATCGTATTCAACATTTCCATACTCTGATATTTCATTTTTGTAAGTATCTTCGTAAACATCTTCCCTTGATTTCCTCAAGTCCTCTTCTGAAAAGGCTGATGTTATCATCGGTTCATGGGGATCATACTCGGGATGTGCTTCCTTCATCATTGCAGATTTCGGTCTTTCGATAGAATCAGAATCTGTTGAGCTATAAAAAATTTGTAATGAATAAGTATATTTTAGATTAACAAATAAAATATATTCCGTAAGGTGGACTACATACTCATTTTTATTTTTATTTGAAGCAGCCTCTTGAGACCTAGATCTATGTTTAAATTTATCTTCCGTACTGCGTCGGGTGGAACGCGATCGAGTTTCTCCTGAGCTTCGCTTTCCACTGTCTCTGGAGTGAGATCGTCGCGATGAACGTCGTAAGGAACGCGATTGAGCGCGTTCTCTCGAGTCAGATCTGGAATGTTCTCTAGGTTTTCTTTTAGATCTTAACTTTGATCGCGATCTGTGCCTTGAACGGTCTCGAGAGTCAGATTTTTCTTTGACAGACTCAGTTTTTGATCTTTCCTTTGATTTAGATCTCGATCTAGATTTTTTAATCGACCGTCGGGATGAACGATGTTCTCTTTCCTTTATATCTGATTTTCGTTTGGAAGATCGTGAACTTCTTTTTTCGTAGTCTCTTTTAGATTCTTTGTCTTTTTTTCTAGAGTTACCTTTATCTTTATCTTTCTTTTTACTAGCGCCATGCTTTTTGTGCGATTCTTCTTGTTTCTTTCTGTAAAAGGGGTAGTATTGATATAAAGAAAACATTTATAATCTGTTATGACAGTAGAAATTTTACTACACTTTAAAACGTTTAAACGTACTGTTCATTTTCATCTGGTAATCCATCTCCAACAGCATCATTCAGTACTGTTACCAAGTCCTCCACTGCTACATTTGGATCCAATTCTGTTGAAACTGACTCCTTTGTTTCCATAACCTTAAAAACAATAACATAATTATTTAAGTCACAAAAGCATACAGCATCTTTTTAGTTACGCATGAGTTATACTCTACCTCTTCTCCTTTGTGTGTTTTTAAAACATATGTTTTGCTTGCAGCTAAAAGATCGATTTCTGATTTTTTAATTAACTCCAATTGATGCTTGGCTTCCTTATCTCTCCATTGAGCTAATTCTTGACTTGCTAATTCTTCTGGCGATAATCGTACCTTTAAAATGTAAAATAGTCATCACTACAAAGTATACAACAAAGTCGTTTTCCGCTGTCTGTATGATTAGATATTCAAATCTACTTAACAGATTTTGATGCGCTTTTCTTTAGTAAATAGTGATTCCAGAGGAAGGTTTTATATTTATAATGCATGCATAATTTAGTAGAGGAAAACTGATAGTTTTCCTATCCGTGCGAAGCTGGGGCGGGTCGCTAGTAACATATATATATATATATATTCAAATTTACAATTTAAATTAATTATGGTCTAATTTCGACCATTGGGCGACCACTAGTATATTATATATTTAAGTACATTACAGAAATATTGTTTATGAACAAAAAAAGCAAAAAAAAAAATCTTTACCAGTTGTTTAGGGGTGATAACACGCTCACATATTTTTTCCCAGAGTGACAGATTTTTACGATCTTTTATATTAAACATTAACGATCTGTATTTAGCTTTATATTTCATACCGACATCTCGGTTGAATAGTTCGTGTAATTCAAACTCAGTATCATTTGCGAACTGTTGTATCTCTTCTTCTGTAAACTTGGGTCCATCACTTTCCGCCATACGAATCGAAATTTGTTCTTGTAAAGCTTTGCGCACATTTTCTCTGATAGGATCTTCGGTGCTCATTCTTGTTCTCTTATCTGGTGTGTCTTTCCGTCGCGACGTCGATGGCGAAACTACTTGCGGCTATGTATGTACACAATTGTCGTTAGTACGCTAAATTCAGATTTAATCACAGTGTAAACTGTTCAAGGTTGATGACATTACATAAACATAATCTTTTCAGTTTTTACAAAATTTGTAAATCAGTGAGAAATAAACTATTCATGAAATTAAAAAAAAAAAAATTAAATTTGTGTCAGAAAACAGACAATATAAGAGAACGTAAACCTACACCAAATAATGAAAAATCTTAAACGTCTCTTCCGTTTTAAAAAACGCGAAAATATTGAGCCTTTAAGTAAGTGCAAAATAAAATACTGGTATGATACTTTAATATTTTGTTTACCTGTCATAAGGCGAAAACACTATTTTATTATGACCCTTATATCGATGTGATAGAGTCCTATTTCATGGTGCTGTGACATCATTTTATTAGGTTAAAGATGAGTCACATTACGGAAGTTTACCAAAGAAACAGAGACTACTATGTTCGCAGTGTTTTGAATAACAATTATTCACTATATTTAAGATCAATATTAAGTGAACATGTGCTGATCTATATTTTAGGTTAAGTACTTTTAACAAAAAATTTTAATTATACCAAAAAAGTCAAGAAACTAGTAAATCTTAATTTAAAAGATTACTTCTATGCCTCCTGTGAGGAGTGATATAAGTCGAGTTGTAACCTTTGTTACCACGTTTTTATTATCTTGGGTTGTATGCATGTATGTATGTATGTATGTATGTATATATGTATGTATATATGTATGTATATATGTATGTATGTATGTAATGGAATCTTTGAGTTTCCCAATATCCTTATTAGGACCGCCAGCATTAATAAATACTTTCGTGGATCCTCTGTAAGGAAGTAAGAGAGATAAAGCTAGCGCGCAAGCGTGGGTTGCTGGTAACAATTATTCTAATATGTGCGGAGAGTTATAAAAACATAGTAAAAAGTTATGAAAATATAGTAAAATGCACTCCACGTTTTTTTTACTCTGAATTGAATTATTCTCTTAATAACTTAAATTTTATTATAATTTTATTTTGAAGTAATTAATTATGTTTGATTGTTCGATCTTCTACTACTGTAATATAAACTCTTTGTAATTAAAAAATATTTTCTACTTTTTAGTTCCATTAGCTATAAAAGCGTGTTTTTTTTTTAGATTTTTTTTAACTATAATTTTTGTGATGTGATCATTGGCATTATCAGAAGAAAAAAAAATACAACAAATTTTTTGGTCTAACTCACGTCTATATATATCTGCTATAGTTAGGGAAATATTGTTTACAAAGTGAGATAACTGTGTGAAACAATTCGTGTATATCGATATTTGTCAAGTTGTAACCGTTCTTCAGTAATCAATCACTCTTTCTCTAAATATTCAAAGCTATTTTGCGTGCTTTGTGATTTAAATGCGATTGTGTTTAATTTCATATTTAATTTTTAATACATTTTTCGGTAAATTATGTGAATAGACGAGTGATAACAAAAAATAATAAGTCTAAAGGGTTATATCTTTATCCTTGTTTGGCACACATTGCGCTAGTCATTTATTCTATATTTTATACAAAGACAAGTATAGATGTCAAGTAATTTAACAGTAAAAGTATCATTTGTCACAATTTTGCACTTGATAAATGTGAAAAAAGGTAAAACAGTAAAACTCAAAGGTTTTTTCGTAAATTACCATCAAATTGAAATATTTACTAAAATAACTAATATGTATATTGAAAGAGAATGTTTTACACTACAAAAGTAGATACTTCAGTTGAACCTAGCCCACTTAGTTTACGAAGAAGAATTTTTTAAATCTTGTTTAATTCGAACCTATAACATGATTATTTTCGACTTGTATCACTCGTCACAGGAGGCACAGTTTTCAAAACAAATTTTTCTAAAATTGTTAAGAATTAACAGGGAAAGAAAAATGCCGAAAAACTGCTGACTAACTAATGGTTAAGAAAAATTTCGTCCATCACTAGTTTCCAATAAAACAATGTAGCAGAATAATCTGTAAACTTTCCTTTCGCCAAGCAGTGAAAATTTACAAATGGATAAATTATAATACATAGTATAAAGATAAAAATAGCTAAAATACATACCTTATCCATCAACGACTGCGATCGACTTGTAGTTGCACGAACAGGTTTTTTAGACTCTGTTGCAAGTTTAGTTGACTTAGGTGTTTCAAATATTTGTTGTGGTTGAGACTTAGGTGTCACAGGAATTTTTGGTTGAGGTGTTGCTTTAACGTCTTCTTTAGGTGGGGGAAGAGCCTTTATCACTTTTTCTTTCGCCTCTGAATGTGGAGTTTTCGGCTGAATGGTTTGATCAACTGGTTTTTTAGGAATTCTAGTGAAATTAAGAGTGGTTTGAATTTTATTTGGCTCATTTGTAGATTTCTTTTTGGGTATATTAGGCTTAATTGCACTTAATGTCCCTGGCCTAACAACTTCAAATGTAGGATTCTTTTGGAGCCAAGTTTTTAAGTTTTCAGCAGTAGGAGCGTTTGGACCTGCCAAAAGTCTTCCTGATTTTCTTTCGTAAACTATGACCTATAAAAAATTAATGTTAATTGTAAAATGGGCGCTTTAAATGCAGTAGTGCATTAAAGCTGGAAATATGTTGCGAAAGCTACCAATCAAATGCTTACCCTAGATTCAGAATTAGGTTTCTCAGGTGCTTTGCCACTAGAGTTTTCACTTTTAGATGTGGGGGTTTGACTCCCTAATGAGTCTTGTGCGTGTTTAAGTATACATGCATCACTGCAATAAATACTACTGGCTCGTGCGGGTTTCTTACAAACAATACAAGTAGTTTTTGAGGCTAACTCTTTGGTGATAGCAGGCTGAGTTGTACTTACTACATTCTCCCTTGGTGTTACTGATAACTGTTGAATAAAAATTTGGTTTAAAAAGTGTTTTTATGTTTAGTTGAGAAGCAATGTTTAGCTGTTATAAAAATTACAATTCTTTACTGCCAACTACAACAATGCTATGCAATCTTGTAACCATAGCAGCACAATCTAAACAAAATATTATATATCATTTAGAATTTTGACAATCATTACCTTTTTTTTATGTTACAATCAAATAATTAAAAAAAAATACAAATATTTTGATCAAGACAATTAAAGATTAAGACACTAGTAATAACTATTGTATATTATACCAAATAGCTGTTCTATTTTATTTTTCTTTTATTATATAGAGGGGTTGTAAATTTACAAATTTTATGTAATAGAAACAGTTAAAATGTTTTGTTCAATTGCTTATTACCTTGGCTGTACTCTTGGCAGGAGTTTTTGTATTTTTAACACAGTTAGGACATCTCCATTCAATCCCTTGTTCTTCCATTTGTTGACCCATTGCTTTGGTGATGTTGACACATTTGCCGTGAAACCAATCTTCACACCCATCACAACATATCATGAACCTGTTATTGTGTGGTTGCTTACATATACACCATAACCTAAAATGAAGTATGATATTAATACATTTTAATCTTATATGGAAACGTATTTATTTAAAGATTGTAGTAATTGATTTTACTAAATACCTATTAGGATCATCTTCTGAATTCCAACTTTCTTGAGACTCTAGAGATATCTTTTCAATAGCTGTTGATTGAAGTGCTTGTTCTTGTTTTTTCTGCGATAACTTTTTATTTGAATACTGTTTTGCAACCTGTTGTACTGTAGGTTCAGGAGTAGTAAGAATAGTTGGTTGTAATTGGACTGGAACTCTCGGTGCCGAGCTATCCAAGACATTTACGGTTTCAACTTGACTCTTCCTTTTAGACGATCTAGTAGCAGGTGCCTCGATTGGAGGCAAGGTAATAACGCGTCCATCTCGCCTAACTATTTCTATGGGATCTTTCCGAGGCACAGCTGTCTTTACTGCCTGTTTCACAAGAGGTGGTGTTGCATAAAGATTACTAGGTGTTTGAGGCTGATAAGGCAATTGCACTGGAGTTTTGGCAGGCGAGGGATCGACTTTACCTAGCACCTGCTTGTCTATAACTTCTTGTAAATTTTCTGAACTTTCAACTAACTGAGCAACATGCATCAACAAATCTTCAGTCAATCCATCTTCCTCTGGTTGTAGACCACCTAGTAAGTCTAGGGTTGGTGAGAGGGGTCCCGCTAACCCTGGACTATTTATGACATTAGTTGCAATACTTGGCTGTACTTTCATTGACTGTGTAGTTGTATCCTGCAATATTTGCGCTAGACTGGCGTCATCTAATTGAGGCATAGGATCATAGTTTTTGGTGCTCTTTTCTGGTATGTTTGATATCCTTGACTGTTTCATATATGTTTTTTGTGGGACTATAGGTTTCATTTCTTCTGAACTTTCTGATTTGGAAATGGGTGCTAGTTGAGAGACAGGTTTAACTTCATTTGATTCAAGAGGTTTTATGAGATCACTGGGTTTCTTTGTTATCACTGGAGCTTCTTTATCAGTTTTGTTAGGTAATTTATTTTCAGTTGACACTCTTCTAATAACATCAGGTGAAGAGAATAAAGAAGTCATATCTGATAATAGTGCTGTCATGTGTGCTGGCGTTTTCTTCTCTCTTTTAACAACTTTTGTTAAAGTAGGTTTAGGTACTGGTTTAGGTGTTTCAGCAACAGCGGGAGATGTCTGAACTTTAGCTGGGAGCACAGAGTCTAAGTCTAATTGCTTCTTTTCCAGCAAGGGATTCTTACTCAAAAGTTTTTCTTTAATATCTCTCTTAATAGCATTCTTATTTATCTTCAATTTTGATGCTGTCTTAGGATCTACTTTAGCAGCTCTAGCCACATGAACGCTCTTAAGTATTCTTGGTTTTGCTTTCTGCCGTCTTAACTTTTGAGGACCTGATTTATCATTTGAATCTTTGTAATCAGAATCTGAATCTCTGTCTTGTATACTATCACCAGAAGAGCTTGCTGATGACGATTCTGTATTTTCTTCAGATTTTGTTATTGCTTCAGAAGGCTTCGTTACTTCATTCAATAGTTTTGATTTTGTTAGAACTGGTAAAGGTTTTGTTAAAAGATCATTTCCTTTCAATATTACTGATGGTTCTGATGAATTAATAACAATTTTTTTACCTTTAGGTATTATTTGTTGTTCTAAAATAGTAATTTTTTTAGGTGTAGCAACAGGTTTCGGTGGAGGAGTGTGAGTAATCTCAATCACGGGATCATCAAACGGTGTGAATGTTTCACTTTTTTGTGGTAGAACTTGACTTGGAGATGTTAAAGGTGTGTAGCAATGATCATTTTGGAAACCAATCAAACTGTTCTCTCTTGTTTCTATTCTTAAAGATTGTAACATTTCCGCTCCACTATCTGAAACATTATAATTAATAAATAAATGATATATATTTATTTAAAGTGTTGTGGCCCTACATTTCTTAAATTTAAATATTTTAGACAGAATTATATTACTATGATGCCGCATTGGCGCAATGGTGACAGCACTGGTTTGTGGCTGTTGCGGGTTTGATCTCAGCACAAGACATACATTTGTATTGGCCATACAAATGTTTGACGTGGTCTGGGTGTTTGTGCAGTCCTTGTGGGTCTCCCCACTGTTCCTCAGAGAGCACGTTAGGCCTTTGGTCTCGGTTGTCATCATGTACACCTGATTGCGATCGTTACTCATAGTAGGGAATATATCCATCAACCAGCATTGGAGCAGCGTGGTGGATTAATCTCTGATCCTTGTTCTACATGGGGAAAGAGACCTACAGCCAACAGTGGGATATTACAGGCTGAAGCGTAAGCGTATGTTACAATCGCTTCAGCCTGTAATATCCTACTACTGGTATACAATTAATTACAATAACCTACCATATTTAATGATACTGTCAGGCTCATTATAGTAGCTATCAACTGACAAAGTTACATGAGGGACTTTATCATCTTCATTTTCTGAGTCTGTAGCATCGTCCGGACGGCCCTCGTGACCGACGCGGACTACACTTATACCAGCAGCTTGAGATCCATCACTTCCTAGAATTATCAAACAAAAATAAAGTTGACTCGTTGAATATTTAGCCACTAATAATTTTAAACTTAATTGTCAGTATTCAAAAGTCAACAATATTTATGAATATTAATTACAATACGAAACGCGCACTAGTTTGTAAGCAAAGTACATGGATATAATTGGTGAATAAAAGTTACAACTACTAAAACTACTGTTACTAGAAAATATTGACACTAAATAATGTTTAAATAAGAAATCGCTTACCCATAAGAGTACCCAGTAAATTCTGGTCCACCGACAAGGATCCATCCTTGTTTACAATAACAACCACAGAACTATCAGTTTTAGTTGATGGTCCATTTAGGTCCGTATAGTTAGTAATCACTGTATTAGACATTTTTCATCACAATTTATGCAACAAACTTCATGCAAGACCTCTATTTTTAGCCCACTTTTAACACACATGCTATCGCGTCTATCTATAAACACATTCGATACTTGACGCCATTTTGAAGTCCCTCTAACAAGAAAGGGCGCGCGTTAGTTGCATTACACACTATTTGAAGTTATAAAAGTGGGAAAAATCACCAACCACATTTTTAAATTACATAAAAAAATCCGACAACAACCAATTTCTTAATTATAAGACCTGTTAATTAATTATTTAAATACTAAAAGCAAAATAATACGCACACCGCATATGCTTCACAGATAAACATTATTCAAATTTGAATTTGACATTTTACAACAGACTAAAAATAAATGAGAAACAAAAGTAGGTATACAGTCAAAATTCAAAAATATTAAAAAACATGATTAGGTACGCTGTGGCTGTCTTATATTTTAGTAGGTAGGTACGTTTTGCCCTCAACTTAAAGGTGGCTCCACACATGGCTATTTGTGTTTGCTGTTCAGTATTTGTTGTTTTTGACAAAATATTTGACGTACGGGCAAATAGACGATACGACCGTCTACACATGGAACCAAATATCAAAAAATTAAACATATTTTTTGATATTGGCCTTTGATGTGCCTTGCAAAACCGACAGAAGTTCGGTAAGCCGTATTTGTTATTGGCCATATTTGCCAAATAGATAAATACGGCAATAAATTTGGCAAATACACTCTCCACACATGGAAGTTATTTGTCAAATATGGCAAATACGCAAACACAAATAGCCATGTGTGGAGCCACGGTAACGTGTTACATAGACACATACAACATAGATAACACATTGACACCACGGGGCTAAATAAATAAGAGATAATAGATTTTTATATATATTTTCTAGTTATTGATATCTTTTTTAATTTTGTTGATTGATTTTTAATTAAGTACATAAAATTATTCAGGAAATTTAGTATTTTAGAAAATAACAAATACCGTAAAATAAAATAAATCAAACAAAATAATAATAATAATATTCTTTGACGGTTCGCAGGAAAGTGGACATAAGGTGCCAATCAAACCACTAATTGCAAATTCATGCGACGTTTCGACCCTTTATTGGACCATCATCAGCCACTTTCCTGCGAACCGTCAAAGAATACTTATAACAAATGGACACAACGATAAATAATAATAATTCAAAATATTAAGTGAAATAAAAAAACATGTGTCTTTATTTATTTTTGTCATCGTCTATTATAAATAAGCTCTTAATAATTCACAATAATTAACTGACTTTCAAAGTTTAGGCTATAACATTATTTACTACATTATGTAAAAACATTTGGTATCAGAAATGTTTTTCAAACTCGACATACTTCACGTTCTCTATAATTGCTTCATATCATACTTTTTGTGATGTTATCGCCATTTCGGTTGAATTTTAAAGTATAATTTAATATTTGTTCGCGGATAAATCTTCCTATAAGATATTGCTCATTTCTTCTACACTCGATATAAATTATTGAAATCTATAAAGTTTTAGTCTGCCATAATATAATAATCTTTGCCCTCCATTTTATACTTTAACTTTACCATAATTATGTACTTGTCTAACCTAGTTTTCCAATTACAGCACTAAAGCGCATTATGCGGCATAATACCCAATGTTGAATGTTTCAAACTTTCAACTACAGCAATGACCTACCCCACCCCAGCCTGCAAAAGAATGATATTTGTAATCAAAAAAATACTGATTGATAGATTTTGAATTGCTCAATTCAACTACGGTGTCCTTTTAAATTGCTCACCTCAAATTATTTAATTAAAAATCAAATTTTTTTTTAAAAATCAAATATTTTCAAACTCCTATATCTTTTGATGTATACAATATTTTAAATTGCTCAACGTGTTAAAACCCTGCTGAAGTTGCATTTATAATTGCTCAAGTACAGATTTGAACAGCTCCACTTTCCTTAATTTTTAAATAAATATATAAAGTTCGAACAAATTTAACGTTTACATCATAAGATAAGGTGAGCGCTGCGGATGCGCATAGACATTGATAGGAAGCCAAAAAAATTGTGGATATTCGTAATAAAAAGATGCTAATCGTTCGATTTTCAATAGCTCGATTCAACTACGTTGGCCTTTTAAATTGCTCACCTCAAATTATTTAATTAAAAATCAAAAAAGTCGTTGAAAAAAATTCATTTATCAATATTTTCAAACTCCTATATCTTTTGATGTATACAATATTTTAAATGGCTCAACGTGTTAAAGAACTGCTCATGTTGCATTTATAATTGCTCAAGTTCAGTTTGGAACAGCTCCACTTTCCTTAATTTTTAAATAAATATAAATAGTTTAAACAAATTTAACGTTTATATCATATACAAGGTGAGCGCTGCGGATGCGCATATACAATGATGGGAAGCCAAACAAATTGCGGATATTCGTAATAAAAAGATGGTAATCGTTCGATTTTCAATAGCTCAATTCAACTACATTGGCCTTTTAAATTGCTCACTTGAAATTATTTAATTAAAAAAAAAAAAAGTCGTTGAAAATATTCTTTTATCAATATTTCCAAACTCCTATATCTTTTGATGTATACAATATTTTAAATTGCTCAAAGTGTTAAAGAACTTCTCAAGTTGCGTTTATAATTGCTCAAGTACAGTTTGGAACAGCTCCACTTTCCTTAAGTTTTAAATAAATATTTTTAATTAAATAAATATTTATAGTTTGAACAAATTTAACATTTATATCATAAGACAGGTGAACGCTGCGCGTGCGCATAGACAATGATGCGAAGCAAAAAATTGCGGATATTCGTAATAAAAAGGTGCTAATCGTTCAATTTTCAATAGCTCAATTCAAATACGTTGTCCTTTTAAATTGCTCACCTCCATTATCCGCAAATATCCGCAATTTTTTTGCTTCGCATCATTGTCTATGCGCATCCGCAGCGCTCACCTTATCTTATGATGTAAACGTTAAATTTGTTCGAACTTTATATATTTATTTAAAAATTAAGGAAAGTGGAGCTGTTCAAATCTGTACTTGAGCAATTATAAATGCAACTTCAGCAGGGTTTTAACACTTTGAGCAATTTAAAATATTGTATACATCAAAAGATATAGGAGTTTGAAAATAATTGATTTAAAAAAAAAATTGATTTTTAATTATATAATTTAAGGTGAGCAATTTAAATGGACAACGTAGTTGAATTGAGCTATTCAAAATTTATCAGTTAGTATTTTTTTGATTACAAATATCATTATTTTGCAGGCTGGGGTGGGGTAGGTGGGTTGCTCATAGGTATTACTATACTCCATAGATTATACACTTATATACTGGTAACTATACTCTGTGGGTTACTCTTTGGTAGCGAGGTTGTGACTTGTAATCTGTCAATAGTTTTGAGCACGAGTGTGTTGGTTTACTAATTGGTTACTAATTTTTAGAAAGTTAATGATTATCGAAACGATGAGTTATTCAAAATTTGATTTGACTTTTAAAATAGGACAATATTTGGATAGGCATCTTGTGTTTCCTTTGTTAGAGTTTTTAGCAGCAAAAGAGGTAACGTAATTAAGTAACTTATGTTTCATATCTAATTTCTCTGATGAATCCACATAAATAAAACAAATTAGTACTTAATAGAATTAAGAAATGTAATTATTAGCTCATATTTCAATTAACAAAAATATTTAAACAGTTTACGTATTCGTTTTGTACTTCAGACGTATGACCAGTCCGAACTTTTGCAAGCTAAATTGGAGATACTAAGTAAGACAAACATGATAGATTATGTTATCGACATAAGAAGTATGCTTTACCCAGATGAAGACACACCAGAGGTAAGATTGTTTTTCTTTACTGATCGTGAAATATTAACAAAAAAATGTAAAGCAACCTACATAAACTAAAGTGATTTGATTTTAAAGTACCAGATTTTATAAAACTAGATTGGCAAGCAAACGTTGTCAAACGACCGTAAGCGATTACTGTAGCTTATATACTTGTCTGTAACTGCAACACAGGAAGCATCGCAAACATGTTGCCGACCATAGCTCCAATTCCCCCAGGAGCTGTGGTCACCCTACTCACCAACAGGAACACGATACTGCAAACAGTTTTATTTAGCTGTGATCTTCTGTAAGGTTGAGGTACTTACCCCAGTTGAGCGGCTCCATATTTTGAGCAAAACATTTCCTGCTGTGCCTTATCTCGGTTAGGGTAGTATGTTATTAGATCTTTCATTTTATAAATTAAAATAAATCAAGACTCGGCTCTAATTGTACCCTGTACGTGTCATCTTAAAATAAGGTAACATATAGAATAATAATATTGAAAATTATTTCTAGGAAATTAAAATGAGGAGAGCAGTTGTACTGTCACAGCTACAAGAACTGCAGGATGCTGTTGAACCAGTCCTAAAGTTGATGCAACGGGACGATGTTATGAAAACTGTTGAAACTATGAGAGATCCTAAAACTCTTATTAACTTTTTGACTACCAATAAAGAGTTTGAGGTTTGTTATATAGTTTTGCATTGAGAATATAATAGTTATTACAAGGATAAAAGAGGATTACTATAATTTGATTTTTCTCTAAGCACAATAAAAAAATTGTAACCCATACATTAGTAATCTTTTGTCAATTTATTCAGCCTAAAACATCCCACTGCTGGGCATAGGCTTCTTCCTCCAAGTAGGAGGATGATCGTAACTTAATCCACTGCATAGCTCCACTATGGTTGGAAAATATTTTCCCTACTATGAGAAACAATTGCTCTCAGAAAAAAGTAATTTAATTGTTAAATATTTTATTTACAGTTTAAAATTGAGATGATCGATAGTATGTATCAATTGGCAAAATACCGTTATGAGTGCGGTAACTATGTTGAATCTGCATCATACCTGTACTTCTGCCAGTTAGTGATGTCACCTACTGATAAGGTTTGTACATAATATGTATTGAATATGCTATATAGTTTACAATTTTTCTGGAAATAATTACATAAACTTGACTAATATCAGTCACACCTAAATCCTAATTTGTTCTATACCTAGATGATTTTAAAACTATACCATTTATCTATGTTATGCATCAAAGCTATGTGGTTACGGCAGTAAAGAATGTGACCACCCCCTCTCTTCCTGTGGAACCACCTCGGAACTAAAAAAGCCGACCAATGGTGGGATCCAACTGCTGGCTTTAAAATAAACAGGCTGTAGACAGGCAGCATGGGCAACACACATGAGTTCACGCCATTTTTGGCGCAAACTTGAGAAGGCCTATGTCCAACAGTGGACTGCGATAGGCTGAGGTGATGATGTATTAAAGGAATAAATATTATTACATTTAATATTAAAAATTAAATCAAAGCTCAAGGGATAAGTTGTAGTAAAAACTAATGTGTGGTTTTTAACTATGCTGGTGTAACAACAATATTCATATATCTGTGAAATCCGTGAAAATGATGAATCATCATAATACAGACAGTGCAGGCAGGACACTAATTGTGCCCCTAAGTCTTACATATATAGGAGAAATATATTTTATGACTTTCCTAATTGTTAATTTGCTACTACCATATAGTGTTCTGTTATATGTATAGTTTGGGAGCTGAATATTTCTTCGAGATTATTTAGGTAAAAAAGGTATATTTACAATTGCATTGCAGTATGTTCTCAATTATATCAAGTATGTATCTATAAAAATAATTATTACTTTTGGAAAAAATGTGAACAAAATTGCCATAGTTCTCTTGCTAATACATATTTTACTAACATTTTTGAATATCATATCAAAAATTGACCGCTCCAGCGGGGTTCGAACCCCACGCCACGCCACGCCACGGTTCGCTTAAACCGAAAATAAAAATCATCATATCAAAAATTTCGATCTAGCGGGTATATCGTTCCATAGCTTAATTGACTAGAGCGCCGACACGGTCAGTCTGAGACGCGGGTTCGAACCCCGCGTGAGCGGTCAATTTTTGATATGATATTCAAAAATGTTTGTAATTCCTTATATGTGGGTAACACAAAAATAAAATCGTACATATTTTACTAATTACTTGATTATGTCAATGTTTCTTTTCTCTCTTTTTAATAGCCAAAAGATATATAATACCAATTATATACTTCAATTTATTATACGCATAAAACTTAAATTCCTTATAAAAAGAAAAAAGGAGCTCTTGAATTAATTTACCGTAAAAATAAAATTTGTATTATTAATAAAATTTTATTATAAGATAATAATAACAACATTTATTTCCATCTTCAAGCCTCTGCTGTTACTGGGTAATCCTGTTTATAAAAAATATGATTAAAAAAATATGTGTGCGTCTCTTTATAGGAATCCATAGCTACATACTACATAGTGAAGCTTAATACTTAAAATTGAACTTTAAACATGAAAAACAGTTGTAACATATGTTTTAATTGGTTATAGGAAGACTTCTGTAAGGTGTCTCACACTTCTGAGGTGCTGTGTTTTAAAGACGACGGCAATTAAAAACGGGTTAATAATAGGATCTTCTTGGCATCTTATGGGTTCTGTTAACAGGCTAATCCTCTTTTTTTAATACAAAAACGTAATTAATAGGTGAAAACAATTTGACAATTAGGGAGGTGTATCAATCAACCTAACTTCCAGAATCTAGATAACTTTAATACAAATTATTATATGCTTGATATAATTATTATATAAGCTTAGCAACATTTCGAAATATTCCGCCAAATATGCAAATCCCGATAAAGGAATACCATAATTATTGGAACTATAAAGTATATAATTGTGTTTGCTCCCAAACGAAGATAAACCGAATTCAATTACATCGACAAGTAATAAAACGTAAGTAGACGAAAGAATAGTCAAGTAAATACGCGTTATCAAAGATTAATCAAAAAAGTAATCATCAGATCTGGATCAAATTAAATGACACCACAAGAAAAGCATCCGCTTTGGATTAAAACAAAAATCATTAAAATCGGTAGACACAGTAAAAAGTTATGAAGTATACAACGTAGGTCGACGAAATAATAGTCAAGTAAATACGCGTTAATAGATATCATTATAACTTAAAAAGTACTTGTGAGATCTCGATTAAATTTAAATGGGACCACATAACAAGCACCACCTTTAGATTAAAAATAAAATTGAGTGTGTTGTTGATTGTGACCGTAAAGTCGCTTTAGGACAATAGTTTCACGTGGTAAGTTCATAAAAAACATTGATGAAAAATTGCATACTTTTATGAATTGAATTGAATTATTATCACTCAACTATTTCAAACTGCTAGCTCTGACTTACGCGAAAAGAGAGATAAATGTGACACAACCAAACGCTTTGGCCAATCGTGCCTCTTTATCGCTTGTTCCGAGCTCTCGCTTGCACGCTCAGGCTCAGGTGGAACGTGACACTTTTTCGTGCGTGCAGCCGGTGTTCATCGATTTATAAGACGTTATCACGTCAAAAAAAATTGAAATCAGTCCACCCAGTAAAAAGTTCATACTAAAATATACAGTCGAATTGATAACCTTTTTAGAAGTCGGTTGAAAATAAATAAATACTTACAGTATTGTATAGATATCCGCCATTGAAATGAGGATGGTACTTATTTCTGTGATCTTGTATTTGAGATATAGCATTAAACCACTGTCCACATATTTCACATTGAAAGACTAGTGTAGTTATAAATACACAGTTGTCCTCATTCACAGATGTTTTTGGTATAAAGTGACTGACTTTGTACCTAAGAGAAATGTTTTAAAAACTGTAATATTGGCATTTTACAAAGAAAACCTATCACCTAACAACCTTACCTATGATTGTATAACTGGTCATAATTTCTAAATTTTCTATCACAAGCATTACAAAGAAGTAGTTTTGGTAAAGAAAACTGATAATATATTTTCAACCATAAACATGAAAGCCAATGTTGTTCTGCTGTCTTGTAACATGAGAATGCTAAATTACAAGCGTTACACTCGTAATTCTTTATAACATTGTGCATCTTTAAATGTCTAAGTAGCCTAGGTATATTCGTAAAAACTTTCTCACAGAATTCGCATTGTAATAATGAAGAAGCCTTTATTTCTCTGACATGTTCTGTGTCATCTGATTTACAACATTGACTCGCGTGTTTTAAGGCGAGGTCTTGTCGTGGCCACACCTGAAAACACTCAGTGCAAGTCCAGACAAACTGCCAACGTTGTTGATTATCTAAACTGGTATGTCTTATGGAATGATGTCGACGAAGACCAGTTTCATACACGAAACATTTACCACATTCGTCACAAGGATATGAGCGCAATAGTTTTGGATTAATTACGCCCAATATCTCTTTCTTTTTTGTGTAATTTAAAGCTCTATTAAGCATGTGTATATTTTCCATTATTCGAGCGTTGTTTTCTTTTACTTTCTCTAAACTATATTCAAGCGGATTTATTAGGCAATCTCGATTATTGATATCAAATGTTTCTGTATCACTTTTTTGCACATTCTTTTCCTTTGTTTCTATTGTTCTAGAATTCATTTTTGATATTTCAGATTTTATGTCAATGTTAAGTTTTCCGGGAACTTGCTGAAATTTAAGATGTTCACGTAAATTGTTCAAGATATTAGCGGTTTCTACATTCTTTGCACATGAATCTAGATCTATGTTACTTGTATTCTCTTCGGAAACAACTTTCACGATTAAACGTGGCTTTTCTTTCTCTTTCCTTTTAAGTTCTTCCGAGCCGTTATACCATGTACCAAACATAGCTTTATCATTTTCTTCAATATTTATTCGTAATGTCTGAAAATTATCCTCTGTTCCAAATTTATGAACTATTAATTTTGCTGACATTTTGGAGATTGACGATGGTTAAAAAATGTCAAATTATTATTTTTGTTGAGATTTTAAAAAAGTTCGAATATACACACTTATTTTCTCTATTTTCAAGGAGTGAGTAATTAACTTTGAATGTTTGCTATCTTCTATAATATAATTGGAGTGTCAGTTTGTAATAAATATTAAAAGAACTGCTTTTTACTAAAAGCATATGTATGTAAACATGGTACATATGCCAAAATAACATTTTTTTACAATTTTTGTTTGTTCTGGCTAATCTCTGAAAAGGCTGGACCGATTTTGACGGGACTTTCACTGGCAGATAGCTGATGTAGTAAGGAGAAACGTAGGCTACTTTTATTTTAAAAATGTATTTATTTTATAACTGCGAAATGAACAATAATTTTTGTTAAATTTCAAGCGGATGAAATCGCGGGTACAGCTAGTTTTAAATACATGACAAATTGAATTCCCCTATTTCAAGTATTCTCAGATTGTTTACAAAATAATTTTATGTATCAACATTCTTTATATGTATACTTACATGTGTTTGTTGGGTAATTGTTGATAATCATGAAAGCATTCATCAACTTATGAGTTACAGTTATGTAATTTCTTGTAAACTTGTCACTCATTAACTAATAATATTGATGGAACATATTTTTGGCTTTTTTGTATTTACAATATTAATTTCAAAGAACTATAGTATTTTTCTGCCTAGCTCCTAAAACAATAAATTTTTTTTAGAACTATTTGTCGGTTCTCTGGGGCAAATTGGCAAGTGAAATTTTGGTCCAAAACTGGGATGCTGCACTCGATGATTTAACAAAGTTACGTGAATTCATCGACAATGGTGGCGCAGGCGCTACTGCAAACAATATGCAAGCTCTTCAACAGCGTACGTGGCTGGTTCACTGGTCTCTTTTCGTGTTTTTCAATCACGTGAAAGGCCGTGACCTAATTATCGAGATGTTCCTGTACAAACCATTGTACTTGAATGCTATTCAGACCATGTGTCCACACATACTTCGTTACCTGGCCACAGCTGTCATAATTAACCGATCTCGCAGAAATGCTCTCAAAGACCTCGTTAAAGTCATTCAGCAGGAAGCATACACATACAGGTATAGATAAATACGTTTCCTATAATTACAAAGTGGTTACACTCGTATTACTTTGCACATGCAAAATGTTCCTTAGATTAAGTCTATAATATTGTTTTCTTTTTAGGGACCCAATAACTGAATTTATTGAACATCTATACGTTAACTTCGACTTTGAAGCTGCGCGCAGGAAATTAAACCAATGCCAAGCGGTCCTCCTAACAGACTTCTTTTTAATCGCCTGCCTGGACGAATTTGTTGAAAATGCTCGTCTGATGATCTTCGAAACTTTCTGCCGTATACATCAAGTGATTAGTATTGGGTACGAATGTGTTTATGTAAAAAATTTAATGATATTTTAGCTGAATATAAAAGCTTCAGAAATTATACATTATAATTATGAAATTCAGGTATTCGAATATTTTCAAATTTAATAAGGCTGTAATAAATAACTTTTTATTTTTATTTTAGAATGTTAGCAGAAAACCTTAACATGCAACCAGATGAAGCCGAATGTTGGATCGTCAACTTGATACGTAACGCACGCTTGGACGCTAAAATAGATTCTAAACTGGGTCACGTCGTAATGGGAGCCCAACCTCTGTCGCCCTACCAACAACTCGTTGAGAGGATAGATTCGTTAGCGGTGCGATCAGAAGCCCTCACGTCACTTGTAGAAAGGAAACAAAAAACGCGTAATCAAGATGTAAGTGAACCGTTTTTAACAAAAACGTGAAGTCACTGGTATTCTTGTAAAATGTAGCCCGATTTTTCTTTTTATTGCCCGTTGGCCCACCCCGAGTCTGGGTGTAATATAAATATTTACTTATATTTATATATGTATTATTTATAAGTATGTTTATCGAAAAAAAATATGTAACTATTTACCAGTCGGCTGTTACCTGTAATACAAGCATTATGTTGCTTACTTTAAGAACAGGCGACCGTGTGTGTATTGTGTAGATATTTATTTATTTAAGTTGTTGATTGGCGTACATTACAATACTTTACTAAAATTGTAGATAAAACTTGTTTTCATTCATGATCATGATTTGATTTAGTAATATTAACGGTAATCGGTAGTTTACTCAATGTAGTGTCAAAAATAAAAATAAACATATACCTATTATTTAAAAGAAACTATTTAAACATTACTTATATTGATCTAATATTTGTAATCTAAACTTAACCCTTTATAGACGAGCAAAGAGAAGCTCAAGAAATTACCATTATTATCTTTTTTTTCTTTTCAGATACGTTGGGGCGCCCAAGAATTCTAACCAACCACATAAAATGGCTTACGAGAAACAACTTCGTATTTTGTTAATCAAAAATTTTAATAAATATAAAGAAAATTGATCTAAGTTGTGTTTTATTATTATTCCTTCCCGATTCAGGCTATAACACTCCAATTGCATAGGCTTCATACTTCACTTAGGAAAGGGTTATATGTCCTACTATGACTAACGATCGTTATCATTTTATTATATATACGACTAGGTCGGCAAACAAGCGTACGGCTCACCTGATGGTAAGCGATTACCTTTTTTTTGTAGGCATCGCAGGGGAACCCATTTACGGGTGATATCCAGGACGACCGGGTAGGCAGTCTTAGACCGTATGTGTGCTTCAGCACTCTGGGGTGCATTACCGACCAAACCCCTGCGAGAGCCTTCAGCCGCTTTAATTTGAGGGTCCCGGATCTGCAGGCAACAGGATCCCTCCAGCGACAGGCTGGCCTCGGCGAAAAGGCCAGACTTCTCCATGGGGACTGTCCGGCTCACCCCTGAACAATCCCGACGACGCCATGTCTAGCAGGACCGGGTTCCCATCCCGGCCCGACACGGGTACAGGGGCGTTACTGGAGGCGCATTAAGTAGCGCCTCCTACGCACCCCAGTTCGTCGCCTGTGGACGGAGGCCTCGTCGGTGGCCTCCTCTCTCATCCGCTCGTTATTCTCCTTCTGGGACATTACTGTCTCGCAGAAGGAGACCATCGAAGCGATTACCGTAGCTTGTAGACGCCTGCAACACTAAATCATCGCAAGCGCGTAGCCGACCTTACCCCCAATCGCCCCGGGAGCTCTGGTCACCTTACTCACCACAGGAATACAATACTACTTGAAAACAGTATTATTTAGCTGTGATCTGCAAGGTCGAGGTACTTCTCCAGTCGGGGCGCTCCAGATTTAAGCAGGATATTCCTTGCTATGCGTAGATCACTCAGATACTTATCAGTTCATTATGATAACAACTGGGCCCGAGAGCTTAGCATGCTCTCCGGTGTACGGTGGGAGACCCCACAAGGACAGACATCCAAACTGGAAAGAAATTTTGTACAAATACAAACCGATAATATCCATTCTGAGCGAGAATTGAACCTGCTAACCGTCGGTGTTTTAGGCGCCTACACGCATCCCTACACCAAAGCGGTTGTTTCGGTCTGTATTATTACTATATATATATATATATATATTTTTTTTTTTTTTTTAATTTTTTGAAGTGAAACTTCTTTAGGATCGTAATTTGAAACTCAATAAATGTATAGAAGAGAATGAGTTAGAATACATTACTGCTCAAAACGCATAAGCGACGCAGGAAAGCAGGCTCACTGCAAACAGCGGCAACAAGCTAGTCAAATGGAAATGGCTAAAATGTCAAATAACATATATTACAACTAACTAGAATTTAACAAAAAGTTATTGTTCACTTTGCAGAGTTATAAACAAATTTCTAAAATAAAAGTAGCCTATGTTACTCCTTACTACATCAGCTATCTTACAGTAAAAGTCCCATCAAAATCGGTCCAGCCGTTTCAGAAATTAGCTGGAACAAACAGACAGACAAAAATTGTACAAAATGTTATTTTGGTATAGGTACTGTGTCCACCCATATGCACTAAGCAAAAAGTGGTTATTTTAATATTACAAACAGACAGTCCAATTTTATTTATTTGTATAGATGTCTGGTTACTAGTTAAAATGGCAAATGTCAATGCAATAGTAAAGAGTCCAGGAAAATGGAGTTGAAACAATATACTATTCAAGTTAACATTTTATTGCCTCATTTTTTTCTTTTTAAACTACATTATTCTACTGGTTTAATTGTAATAAATCTAGACAAAATAAAGGCAACCATAATAGTGCAAGAAACAAATATAGCCACAAAAATATAGAATGTATCTTCAGAGAACACATCCGTGAATGCTGGTATCTGATTGTAAATTTCTTCCACAACATTAAGGTTTCCCTTGCTTGATTTCGTCATTTTAAATTACTTCTTTTTGCCCTTTTTCTTCTCCAATTTTGTTTGAATTGTATTTGTTATTTGTTCTTGCGGTGCTAGAGACGATATGTGTTTGTTTAATAATTGTAGTAATTCTAAACAAGTTAAATTGGCAGATTTGAATGTTACTTTATTTATTTTGACGGTTTCTGAAATTAAAAATAAAACAAAGTAAATATATCATACACATCACATATGAATACAATAAATAATTAAATTGTAATTTATTCCTTACCAGCAATTGAGGGTACAAGAGTAATATCTATTGTAGGATCACTTCGGTCACACACGATTTCCGTTTTAAGAGAACAATTAGGGTTTGTTAAAGCTATTTTGGATGAACTCACATAGTGTAAAAAGTTCCTGCAATATACAAAATATGTAGTAGAAAAGTGTATTTATTACTGATTTTTGAAAAATAAGAAAATTATATTAAGCATTATGGAAATTTCTATGAGAATGACAAAGCTTTTTATTTCCTGTATTTATTTAAACGAAGTTTACCTAGTGTGTGTAACATTTTCAGAGAATGGATCAAATTTTACTGTTATTCGCTTTGCTGCCTTGAGATTAACACCACGTAATTGTTTTCCAATTGCAGATACCACACCTCCAGAACGTCGTATCGTACCACTATAGGGGATAGACATATTATTTTCTTTCTGGAAAATGGGAAAGACTGAAAATTGAAATTTATCATAAGCAATATGTATTTCTTTTATATTTAGCTTGTCGTTATAAGTAGATTTGGATTGTGGAACACTCACACTCAGCCAAGTGTTTTTATCAAATTGAAATGAATAATGAAGTAGGTTGTTGCAAATTAAACTTAGTTTTAATACAATTATAAAAATGCATCTTAAAATTCATATTTATTTCACAACTTAAACAATAATTTTAAATTGTAAGGATTGATGCCCCAGGTCTATCGAATTTGAAAAAAATTTAATTTTTCTCCATGGTTGCTAACGTCAAAATAGCTAACTCTAAACGTCAATTTGCAGCATAGAGGGCAGTTTACAGCCACATTAATTTATCACATTGTTACAATTTTTAGCACGAGGAATTTGTATATTCTTATTTTCAGGTTTTTGTTGTTTTAATAATTTACCAAGATGTACCCCGTTGGCCAACGTAAGCATCCGTTTTTGAAATAGTCATAGCGATGATTTAAAAGTCAGCATCATCCTTTGTTTGACTGCCCTAAATAATGTTCCAATTGGCATAATGATTCTAATACGTTAAGAATAGTTAAATTGTAATAAACCTGTTATTTTTTTTGTAACAATATACGGTTAACATGTTTAAATGTGATAGCTCCAGCGGGGGAGACGAGTGCTGGTGCAGTGGGTGTGTCGGGAGCTGTTAGTGCAGCAGCGGGCACTACAAGTGCAGCACCAGGAGTGCCCAGCACCGCCCCGGTCACTGGCACGTCTCCAGCTGGAGTCACGAGCGGAACGGGCGGCATGTCGCTCGTGTCACCCGCGGCTCCCCCGCCGCCCGACCTGCCCGTGCTCACATGCCCGCGACGACCCAACCTGGGTCATGAAGGAAGGCCAATCATGCTTCGTGCTAATCATTTTCAAATAACCATGCCGAGAGGATTTGTACATCATTATGATGTCAATATACAGCCCGATAAGTGTCCTAGAAAGGTAAATTTATATGAAGAGTCATAGCATTGTCACATATAAGTATTGAGCTACTTAATTATTAACACACTAATTTTAATATATTTTTGTTTTAAGGTAAATAGAGAAATTGTTGAAACTATGGTACACTGTTATAATAAGATATTTGGTGCTTTGAAGCCAGTCTTTGATGGGAGAAACAATTTATATACAAGAGATCCTTTGCCTATTGGCAATGATAGAGTGGAATTAGAAGTTATATTACCTGGTGAAGGAAAAGACAGAGTTTTTCGAGTTACAATAAAATGGGTCGCTCAAGTAAGTAAAATATAAAGTATTTTATATAGTGCAATACGTGTAAAAGTAATTTTTACATTATTAACTTGATATTGGTCTTTAATCTTAATGATGTTTTATTTGTTTATGTATTTATCAATCAACAAACGATGAAAAAATTATTAGTGTTAGAAAAATTAATAATTTTACCATAAATCAATATAACATTATATGTTATTTAAAAAAAAAATTAACAGTTTGTTTTCAGTATAATATGTAAGTCATGAAAATTTTCTGTTTATTTACTATTATACGATATATGCTTGTAGGATTTTGAAATAGATGATTAACTCATTCTGCTGTCAAAAACATTAAAATTTAGTGTTTTGATAGACCATCAATCGAAAGCTTGTTAGTTGTTATATAAATTAAACTATATTAAAATATTATTATTTTTAATTTGTATTTGTTTCCAGGTGTCATTATTTGCTTTGGAAGAAGCGTTGGAGGGTCGTACAAGGCAGATTCCCTATGATGCCATTCTAGCATTGGACGTTGTTATGAGACATCTGCCTTCAATGATGTACACTCCAGTAGGACGTTCATTCTTTTCATCGCCAGAAGGGTATTACCATCCACTCGGTGGTGGAAGGGAAGTTTGGTTTGGTTTCCATCAGTCTGTGAGACCGAGCCAATGGAAAATGATGCTTAATATAGATGGTACCTAGATTTTGTACAGATTTTTAATATTATTGTATAATGATAATAATATTGGCAACACGTTGGCGCAGCGGTCACAGTACTGACTGTTGCGCTGGCGGTCGCGAGTTCGATCCCCGCTCACGACAGATATTTGTATTGGCCATATAGATGTTTGATGTGGTCTGGGCGTTTGTGCATGTGTATTGTGTGTGTTTCCGGACCCCCAACACGGGAGAAGATCCTACTGGGAGCCGTTGAGTGTGAAGCGTTTATTTATTTTATTTATTTAATATCAAAATACATCAAAAATATATCATCAATAGAAACAATTGTTACTAGTATTTTAAAAGCCTACATTGATACATTCATTAACTAGATATAATTAGACACTTTTTAAGTTTGATTTTTATCTAATTTAGAGATGTTAGTAAAATACTATTTCATTAATGAAAAAATGGGTATTACTCTAATAATGCAATGATTGTATAATATCCTGAAAAATAAAATTTAGTAATGATATTTATTTAACATTTAAAAATTTTATTTTTCTTATTTTAAAATAAAATTTATTTAAATAATTTTTTTTTACATTCTTCCAATTTTTCCATTTAGTAATTTTTGTTACAGTTTTTTCTATATTGATCATAAAATATAAAATTTTCATAAATAATAAACATATTTTTTTTCTTTTAGTATCCGCTACTGCTTTTTACAAAGCACAGCCTGTTATAGAATTTATGTGTGAAGTGTTAGATATAAGGGACATTAATGAACAGAGAAAGCCGTTGACTGACTCACAGAGAGTGAAATTTACCAAAGAAATAAAAGGACTTAAAATTGAAATTACCCATTGTGGTACTATGAAGAGAAAATATAGAGTATGTAATGTTACTCGCAGACCTGCACAAATGCAGTCGTAAGTTAAGATACCATTAATTTAAATCTTTTAGTCTCAAACAACTTGTCTACAATAGAAACTCTATTTTCAATAATTTTTCTTCTCTTGTATAGTTCTTTTATTGATTACATTTTTATTAAGTAATCTCAACCTGTAAACTTTTTGGAATGTCTAGGTTTTCGTCTCATTTTTTATGAAGAAAGCATATTATCACATACACAAGATGAAATTTAATTTTAAATTTTAGTAGTTGTAAACTTGGTGGTGCTATCCTAACTTCAACAACAGGTTCAATCTGTAATTATCTGGAGTAAACATGCTTGTTCTATCAACTCTCTAACTCAGTACATAATACATATTTTCACACACATTACATATTAAGTGTAACAATTAAAAAATTTCAGGTTTCCTTTACAATTGGACAATGGACAAACAGTAGAATGTACTGTAGCTAAATACTTTTTGGACAAGTATAAAATGAAACTCAGATACCCTCATTTGCCGTGTCTTCAAGTGGGACAAGAGCACAAACACACATATTTACCCTTAGAAGTTTGTAATATTGTTCCTGGACAGAGGTGTATCAAGAAATTAACTGATATGCAAACTTCAACCATGATAAAAGCAACTGCTCGCTCTGCCCCTGACAGGTGATTCAGATAAATAAAATTTTATGTATTCTTGTAATTATCATTTTTATATTACACTCTATTCTGTATCTATAGAAAAATATAAATAAAGAGTGCCAGTATTTTGCTTATCGAAATTAAAAAAAAAAAAACAATATTTCCACGTTAAAATCAATTATGTTTGTTATACATAAGTTAACTGGTAATAGTATTTATTGCACTTGCATAGTAAAGCGATAAAAATATGTTTTGCTCAGACAATGTAAAACCTCACGCACGATTTAAACTATTTTTAATAAGGATTTAACATTCATAAATAATCTCATATTAGTTAAGGTCTCATCAAAAAAATTTTAAGCTCATTACTTGTGTTTAAATTGTATGTAAATTGTATTGATGAGAAATAATAATCATTATTTTACCTCATTTATATAATCTAATTATATATTCACAAAAATTCGCAATATTTTACTAATATAATAATAATCACAATGTTGTAAAATGATTTTGTGGGTTCAGAAATGTTCAATTTCGTAATTTATTACATTTAATTAGAAGTAATTTTTTCAAATGAAGTTATATATATCATATTTGTCATAAAAACTTTATTTGAATATTGCACGATGATTTGATAAAAATGAACATATTGCACTATTGTATTCAAGTTTGTAGATTTTGGTATGATGGGAAATCGTATGCCGAGGAAACCTCTCTGTACATCATATCTATAATTCTCCAATTGCATCATAATGCTTACAATAATCCAACAGGAGTAAATAATAAGTGTGGTCGCAGGGAGCGCGAGATCAACAACCTGGTGCGGCGCGCCAACTTCAATACAGACCTGTACGTGAAGGAGTTCGGGCTCACCATCTCCAACAACATGATGGAGGTGCGCGGCCGCGTGCTGCCGCCGCCCAAGCTGCAGTACGGCGGCCGCGTCTCGTCGCTCGGCGGACAGGTTAGCTTTCCTTGACTTAGGGTGTCTACTAGTGTATTTCTCAATCTCTCTACTCATTTAAGTAACGATTGCTATCATTTCTTAATACGACTGCGTCAGCAAATAAGCATACGGCCTATCTGATGGTAATTGGTTACCGTAGCCTACAACGTTTGCAACACAAAATGCATCGCATGTGCGTCCCTCCCCAGGAGCTCTGGCCACCTTACTCACTATAGAACACAACACTTCTTGAGATCAGTATTGTTTAGTTTTGCACTACCTCAAGCATGTATTTAGTCCTAGTGCACATATGGGACTGGCAGATTCTCTCGCCTTGTGATTTACTGTCATGACTTAATATGCACCTCGCAATTTAACTTGCAGTAATATTTTTGGGTATACATATACTTCATATATAAAACGCTGTATACATTATGTTTTTACATCTAATATATAAAATTCTCGTGTCACAGTTTTCGTTGCCATACTCCTCCGAAACGGCTTGACCGATTTTGATGAAATTTTTTGTGCTTATCCGGTATCTATGAGAATCGGCCAACATCTATTTTTCATCCCCCTAAATGTTAGGGGTAGTCCACCCCTAATTTTTTTTTTATTTTTTAGACAAAATTTTTAATTTCTATTTTTTTTTATGATACAACATTAAAAAATACATACAACCCTAAATTTTCAACCCTCTACCATCAACCCCTATTTTTAATAGCGTTTAGCGGCAAGACAACGATTGCCGGGTCAGCTAGTCTATCTATAAAAATAGAAGTTCTTGTACCATATAATTTCAGAACGATTGAAAATCGATATATGTATTAACAGAAAAAAAGTGTAAAAAGTACGCTTTACTATTGATCATCTAGTGATATACATAGTCTGGCCATAAATACTGTAACAATAAAAAATAAATAAAATATTACATTTGAACTAGCGACCCGCCCCGGCTTCGCACGGTTGCAAAAACTACCAGTATTCCTCTACTATGTTATGCATGTATTATACATATAAACCGCATAAAAAAACCGCATCAAAATCAGTTGCGTAGTTTTAAAGATTTAAGCATACATAAGGACAGAGAAAGCGACTTTGTTTTATACTATGTAGTGATTAAACTAACACACTGTAATAGTAATACATGTTAGATGCAATAGAAAAAATGATTTTTTCTTTGTAAGAATATTTAGGGCAAGACTGTATATACGGATTGTAAATACAATAATTATGTAAACTTAATTATTGTAATAATTTGTTCCACAGCAAGCTCTACCAAACCAGGGAGTATGGGACATGCGTGGCAAGCAGTTTTTCATGGGCGTTGAGATTAGAGTGTGGGCCATCGCATGCTTCGCGCCGCAGAGGACCGTCAGAGAAGACGCACTTAAGTGAGTCACATACGATACTGAACGTGAAGTAGTGTTCGTGGTACTTGTGTATACACTTTTTTACTCTGTGAAATTAAATTACATATATTACTTATTTTGGTATGACATTATATTTTAATTTATATAGTTATTGAATCTGTTTTATATATTTTAAATTTTGATTATTTAATTAATTGGAGTTGCAATTATTTATTTCATTATTTTTAATCGATTTCGATTATTGAATTATTTAATTTGATTTGTATTTGAATTGTTAAAATTTAATGTTATTTTATATACAAAAATTCTATGGGATTATTGTAACAATCTTTCTTGTAATCAACTTAACTAATGTATTGGGTTCCCTGTAGTCTTAGATATAAGTTTTTTTATGCATTACATAAATAAATAAATAAAATGTAGCACACTACTTGAATATATTTTACAGGGTATTATAAAATGGCTTATATAAATATAACAACAAATATAACAATAAATATAACAATTCACAAATATGCATTCAAAAGTGCTTATTATGATATATCTCACAAGTACTTGCTATTTTTTATCTTACCAATCCATAAACGTTCTTTGCCATAAAATTAGTGCCTTTTATCTTAAAACTCTTTTGTCTAATTACTTGTCCTTGCTTATCTTTATAATATAACGTTGAATTGAAAATTCTTAAACGATGTTTTTTTTTTTTGCAGAAACTTCACTCAACAATTGCAGAAGATATCCAACGACGCAGGCATGCCAATCATCGGCCAGCCATGTTTTTGCAAGTATGCGACTGGACCCGATCAAGTTGAACCTATGTTCAAGTACCTCAAATCCACGTTTGTGCAACTACAACTTGTCGTTGTTGTTCTTCCCGGGAAAACGCCTGTTTATGGTAATTTTTAGTAGTGATACTTAGTAGTTATTTGACATAATATTAAGTAATCACGGTTGTCCATACACTTATACAGCATACCAACTGTCACTCCTCACTATCAATTCAATTGTTAGTTGTATGACTAGATTGTCAATTATATGTCTGGTTTTACCCTTTTAGTTCTGGCCAAATTCAATATAAAAAATCTTAAAAACAGTTCAATCCTGGCGATAATTTATAGTAAACAAAAAATTTACAAAAAACTTTTTATAAATATAATCTGAATAAAATAGAAATACTTGGAATAATTATCGCTCAAATAACAGCTGAAGTGAAAAGAGTGGGTGACACGGTACTGGGCATGGCGACACAGTGCGTGCAGGCGAAGAACGTCAACAAGACGTCGCCGCAGACGCTCAGCAACCTGTGCCTCAAGATCAACGTGAAGCTCGGTGGGATCAACTCTATACTGGTGCCGTCGTTGAGACCCAAGGTATGCCTAGACTTAGGACTTCGGAGTGAGACTTTAATAATCGCGTCTCTTCTGAGGCAGAAAACTGAATGATGGTGTTTGCTTCACTTACAATCATACACATTGTGAATTTGATAGAAAGTATTTTTTTTTTTTTTTTTTTGTTAAATGAAATGCACCTTCATTTTGATTTTGTAAAAATGGACAGTCAATTACATCATTTACAATTTAGCAGACACACAAGGAGTTGGATATAAAACTATATCAATACTCAAACCTAGTAATTATAAATGTATAAATTTATTATCAGTCAGTCAGCTCAGCCTATTGCAGTCCACTGCTGGACATAGGCCTCCCCAAGTTCGCGCCAAACATCCTAGTTTTCCGCAATCCTCATCCAGCCTACACGGGCAATAGATCTGATGATCCTGGTCTCCGGGCACTTGTTCTACTTCCGTAAAGGTGATGGGCTTTCCCAAGGTGGCGTCGGTTTTCTGGTCCACAAGACTCTCACTAACAGCGTTGTGGAAGTCAGTCGTGTGTCGACCCGGGTAGCGTACCTTGTACTTAAGCTCACTGACAGGTACTCCCTGAAAGTGATACAGGTATATGCGCCGACCTCGGCACACTCTGACGATGAAGTCGAAGCCTTGTAAGAAGATATTTCAAGGGCCATACATGGTACTACTTCGACCTTCTACAGCGTTGTTATGGCAGACTTAACGCTAAAGTAGGAGTACAAGGCCGCGACGAATCCAGCATCGGACCACACGGATTGGGGCACAGGAATCGCAGGGGGCAGATGCTTGTCAACTGCCTCGAATCGGAGGGACTCTTCTTGATGAACTCATTTTTTGAGAAGAAGCCCCAAAGGAGGTGGACATGGCAAAGCCCGGATACTGTGACGAGGAACGAGATAGATTTCATCATAGCGGATAAAAGGTATATATTCAGAGATGTCTCAGTGGTTAACAAGTTTAACACTAGCAGTGACCACCGGCTAGTACGGGGCACTCTGAATATATGTCTCCGAAAGAAGCGGGCCTGCTTGATGAAATCTACTCTTCGACCTACGCTACCCCAAATACTATGTGGCTCCGAGCAGTTCCAATTGGAACTCCAAAACCGATTCGATTCGCTGGAAACTACTGGCGACGTGGACGAGATAACCGACGACGTGGTGAAGACGGTGTGTACACTGGATCGCAGGCACTTTCTACCAACAAAGCCAACGAAGCAGACCAAACTTTCTCCCGAAGCCTTGGATTTGATGCGGCAGAGGCGCGAGTTGCCGGCTGCTTCGCCAGAACAGAGGGCTCTTTCCAAGAGGATACGGAAACTTGTACGCCCAGACCTCCGCTGCTCAAATACGAGAGAGATTACTACTCTGATTGAGCAGAATAGGGGGTCCAAAGTTTCCCAAAGACCATTGGGAGAAGCCTTTTTGCGAAGCTCAAAACAGCGGATGGCAGAACCGTCTGCTCTCGCCCTCAGATCCGAGAAGAGGTTGAGAATTCTTATGGACAGCTGTACTCGTGCAGCGCTCGGGCAGCTTAAAAATGGAAGGACCCTGGGGGATGACGGAGTTACCACTGAGCTCCTTAAAGCTGCAGGTCAACCTGTCCTAAAAGCCTTGGCAAGGCTCTTTAACGCCGTCATCCACGTGTGGTGCTGCTGTTCTTTAAGAGAGGAGAAAAGTCTCTGTTAAAGAATTACAGACCAATCTCTCTTCTGAGCCACGTCTATAAGCTATTTTCGAGGGTTGTAACGAATCGTCTCGCTAGAAGATTTGACGAATCCCAACCACCGGAGCAGGCTGGGTTTCGAAATGGCTACAGCACCGTAGACCACATCCATACTGTTCAGAAGATTATTCAAAAGACGGAAGAATATAATCAACCGCTGTGTATGGCATTTGTGGACTACGAGAAAGCCTTCGACTCTGTCGAGACCTGGGCTGTCCTGGATGGACTCTCTGCAGAGATGTCATATCGACTGGCGATATATCGAGGTACTGAAGTCTATGTACGATGCGGCGACGATGACCGTTGACGACCATGACCAAAGAACAAGACCTATTTCTCTCCGGTGTGGGGTAAAACAGTGGGATGTAATATCACCGAAACTGTTTGCCACTGCACTGGAGGATGTTTTTAAGACCATGGATTGGGGGGAACGAGGCATCAACGTCAACGGTGAATTCATCTCTCACCTTCGTTTCGCCGACGATATTCTCATCTTTGCGGACACGTTGGATGAGTTAGGCCAAATGCTGGCCGGCCTAAACGAGTCCTCCCGACGTGTCAGTCTTTGTATGAACTTGGATAAGACGAAAGTTATGTTTAACAACCAAGTCATACCGATACCGGTATCGGTCGATGGTACCATTCTCGAAGTTGTTCAGGATTATATTTACCTAGGCCATACTATCCAAATTTATTATAATACTAAAATATTCAAAATGTAGATCGATACAGAGAGTTTAATAGAAATCTTGTAACTTATCTTATATATAAAATTCTCATGTCACAATGTTAGTTACCATATTCCTCCGAAACGACTGGACCGATTTTTATGAAATTTTGTGTGTATATCGGGTAGGTCTGAGAATCAGCTAACATCTATCTTTCATACCCATAAGCTATAAGGGGGGGGGGGGGGTATTAAGGGGGTTAATAACTTGCGGGGTCAGCTAGTCTGAACTATAAAAACAAAATAAATAACCAAAAAGTATGAACGAGCATAACACCCGAAATATTGTACCAAATTAATTAATTCTTTTTTTTTTTGTCTTCATTGTTGTCAGAACAAGGTTTGTTTAAAAGAAAATTTGTAATAATTGTGTTTCCTTACAAACGATAAAAAACTGATTTTAGTTAACTACGCGTATTTGGGATAACTCAAAAGTATTCCTCAGATATTTATCAAATTTGAAGGGGACCACACGAAAAGCATCATCTTTCAATTAGAAAATGAATCATCAAAATCGGGTTAGCCAGTATAAATTTGTGATGTGGTTAACCACACATAAAATTTACAGCCGAATTGAGATCTTTTTGGAAGTCGGTTAAAAATTGATATATTCACAAAAAAAAAAATAGCAAAGATCGCCGGGTCCGTTAGTACAAAAACAAAAAATTGAAAGATTCTTAAGTACAACTGTAGTGATCGCTAATCCTAACACGTAGGTGTTCAACGAGCCCGTGATCTTCCTGGGCGTAGACGTGACCCACCCGCCGGCCGGCGACAACAAGAAGCCGTCCATCGCGGCTGTCGTGGGCTCCATGGACGCGCACCCCTCGCGCTACGCCGCCACCGTACGTGTGCAGCAGCACAGGTACAGTACTCACGCCCACGCCCGCTGCTGCCCGCTCCTACCCGCTGCTGCCCGCTGCTACCCGCTGCTACCCGCTACTGCCCGCTACTGCTCGCTACTGCTCGCTATTGCCCGCTAAACCATCTTGATCTATTTCTAATGTATAATAAATAATAACGTTAAATATTTCAAGTATGTTATATAAGAACATTCAATAATAGTAGTTTATGCAACTGTCATATAATGAAGGGTATTAAAACACGAGTGTGAGTTTATGAAACGAGCGCAGCGAGTTTCATAATAGTAACAAGTGTTTTAATACCCGTGTTATATGCAGTTGCATACACTACTTTATCTTCACTAATGCAATTAATCAAACAACAAGAGTAAAAGCTGACAATAGTTTATTTATCATAATTGTTCAAATTTTGGATGGTACAATTTTGAAAGTTAATGTTAATTATTGATCCAGCAGCTGTAGCGGTCGCTAGGCAAGCAGTAGAGCTCGTAGACGGAGTCGGAATAAGTTATTATATTCTTTTTCATATAATTTTCTAGATTTTTCTGGCAAAAGATTGTGAGTTAATTTTGTTGCCAATTCTAGAATATCCGGAGGCGTACAAATATCATCGTCGCTATCCATTTCTAACTTTTAATTTATTAAATTAAATTCACGCGTACGTGTATTGTCACAGTGATTTTGCCGCCATTAAAATCTAACCAATGAGAGCGCAGCTGCGCGCATGCGCGCGATGTTATAATGAGATTTTACGATATCGATGTGGATATTATACCATCATGTGAAATTGCTTAAATTGAGTGTTTTGTTGTCTGCGCTATAACAGTAGTAACTATAAGTCAAGTATTGGAAACATAAGTAGAATGTTACAACATTAGTGTAGATAAATTTATTTATTTTATTTTATTTATTTTGTAGGATAACTTAAAAACATACACTAATACAGATTTTAAAAAATGTTTACAATTATTTGCTGAATGTTGTGTTATTTACAAATTGCCACGGTGGAAACGTAAGGACAGTTTTATCAAAGAAGTTATTATTTTATTTATTTTAAATTTATATAAATGTAAAAAACAAAAACCTAAAACTCTTAATAACAAATCCTTATAGTGATGAATTTATAGTGATGCATTTAATGTCAAGATATAGGAGAAGCAAAGCTTGCAATAACTTTACTTTTAAGGAAGGTTCTCTGAAAAGATATCCACATCAATTTCGTTGTTTTTTGTTATTCTGTTATATTGTTCAATAATCTATTCATGGTAGCATTCTGACCTAATTTTGTTTTTGATCGTTGAATCGAAAATGGAATGTATTTACTTGCACGGGGAAATCTAGTGGGCGCATTTATATATATTTTTTCTACAAGATCGGGTACAGCATGATTTAATAACTGTCTCCGATCGAACAAATTTTTAGGTTTAAAATGTTGTAATTTTTTTTTTTTATTTATTTGTAACATTAGAAAAGCATATATTACATTATATTTACTTGCAAAAGCCCTTAAGCTTGTCCGCAAGTAACAGTCTCACACATTTTACATAAGACTTATAATATATTGCTATAACATTTCAAACTACAGTGGTTACAAAACATATTTATACATTATATTACAGACAATTTTTGCTAAACAAAGTTTTGCGTCTACCCTACTTATTAAAATAGCTTCTCCTTTATTAATTAAACAATACTATCATCGACGGTATGGTTACAAAAACGATTACAAAAAACATAAGGGTGTAAGCGAGATAGTTAATTTGTTTTTATTTGCTCAGAAATAGCTAGCAGTATACAGGTTGTTATGGTAAATTAGTTACTATATTCATATGTATTTTACTTCTATTTATTAATTATTCAAAAACAGATAGCAATAAAATACATATTATGCATACATGGACATATCCATTTATTAAATTTGAGTTTTTAATATTGCCCCTTTTTTTGCAGTTGTTCTCAGAAATATTTTTTAAGTTTATATTTGTAATTATCTTTTGTAATATCGAGAAGTACAGTTCTGGGTATTTGGTCAATTAAAGTGGGTATCAAATATCTATTTGTGCGTTTACCGTAATAGTTACGAACTTTAGGTGTAGCGAGTTTGTTTAGTGTAATTGTTCTTGTTGTGATTTTATGGTTAATTTTAATTTGTAATTCCTTTTTGTGAAATTGTTCCATTATTAATAGCATCTGAAATTTCGTATGCACAGGTAATATTTTACAATATTTTTAATATTCCATTTAGGTTGTTTTCATTGTACAATTGATTTTTTACTTTTTTGGCTATTATAATTTTTAATATTTTTAATTGTAAATTTTGTATATTATCTAAGTAAGTTTTAAATGTTTTACTATAACTCGTTAGTTCCATATGAAATAAGAGACTCAACAAGTACATTAAAGAGATTCATAAGCATGGCATACGGAATTTTGTATTTTAGAATGGCAAATTTTGCTAACACAACCTGTCATATACTTGTTCAACGTGTTTAGTCCAATCGAATCTTTCGTCCACAATTAAGCCTAGATATTTATACTGATTGACCTGCTCTAAAGAAGTACAATTACAGTTTATCCTAAAGTCTGGTTTGTGAAGGCAGTCGTGGCTGTGTGCCAATATTTTTATTGGTCTTTCGTTTTTGTTAGATGCGTCGAGCGGATATGTACAACTTTGGTTTTAAGCGAGTTCAATACTAATCCTGCGTTATGCGATCACATGCAAAGGTTGGTACAGTCAAGTTGTAACATTTTCTCTGCCTTTGCTAGGTTTTTATATACTTGTTTGTCTATTACTAGACATGTGTCGTCAGCGTATTGATACATCGAACTATACTTAATGACATTTCCCATATCATTTACAAAAGCCAGATAGTGCAGAGGACCAAGGACAGATCCCTGAGCTGTACCCGTAGTGAAAGATATTTTATCACTGTGTTTATTTTCAATTCTCACTCTGTATTTTCTGTGCTTGAGGTAACCTCCAGACCATCCACGAAGTGGTCTACGGACGTCGGTATTGTCTAGTTTTATTATTATTAATTTATGGTCGAGTGTATCAAACGCTTTACTGTAGTCAATAAATAAAAGAATTACGTGTTGTTTACTGTCCAGATAATTATTAATTTCGTCGGTAAATTTTGTTAATAATAAAGTAATTGATTTATTTTTTTGGAATCCAAACTGAGCCCCGGACAAGACGTCATTCGATGCGTAAATTGACTATGATATGTTGGCAACAGTTTTACTTTATAACACATGAAATATTTTTTTTTAAATTTGATTTACAATGTTTTGAGTTTACGAATGAATCGAATATTTACGATATAAATAAAATAGCCTTTTATTATGCTTCAGAAAATTTGAATGTAAATGTGAGTTGCACAGTGTTGAATGCAAGTAGACCATCAAATTTTGCCAGCTTTAATTTTTTTATAAACTCAAAGACAAAAAATGGAAATTATATTATTGTATCCAATACTGAGATTAACGACGTCAAAATGTTACAATTCCTCGGATTGTTGCCGATTTTTGTGAAATGGCTCTTAAACAGTAGTGATCGTAGGAAAACACTCATTTAACCCCGGTTCCTGTATACCAGAAACAATTCGTTAAATTTCGAATACGACGCGAGGTATCGGGCATTAGGTGACAAATATTTAAATATCGTCGTTGTCGTAGACAGGAGATCGTGCACGAGATGAGCAGCATGGTACAGGAGCTGCTGATCATGTTCTACAAGAGCACGGGAGGGTTCAAGCCGCACCGCATCATCATGTACCGCGACGGCATCTCTGAGGGGCAGTTCATACACGTCCTGCAGCACGAGCTCACCGCCGTGAGGGAGGCTTGCATTAAGGTACCCTACACCTGCCACGAAATCACAGTGAACTTCACGACTTACTCAATTGATAAAGAATTTTCCAAAATTAATCATTTGGTCATATTTTTAATGGATAAACTTTTTGTTTTATAAATCGATGAATACTGGCTGCACGCACGAAAAAGTGTCACATTCCGCACAAAAGAGGCACGATCGGCCCAAGCGTTGGCTTGTGACACATCTCTCTTCCCGCGTGACGTCAGAGCTAGCAGTTCGAAATAATTCAGTGATAATAATTCAACTCAATTCATAAAAGTTTGGTTTTATTCATAAAAGTTGGGGATAACTTCGTCGATTATGAACTGATTTTGATAATTCTTTTTTTGTTGCAAAAGGGATATCCTAAGTGTGGTACCATGATAAGGAAACCAGGATCTGGTAATGGGATCCCAGAGAAATCGAGGGAAACCTTCGAAAATCTGCATAGCATTTTACTAGTTGTACCGATTTTGATGATTTTTAATTTAATCGAAAGCCAATGTTTATCATGTGGTCACATTTAAATTTCAACAAGATCTGATTACAACTTTTGGAGTAATCTTTGATAATGCGTATTTACTTGACTAATTTTTCGTGTATCTACGTTGTATTACTTGTTGGTGTAATTGAAGTCGTATTTTTTTCGTTTGCCAGCAAACACAATTATTATTTTAAAATATGAATATTAGTACAGACATTGTTTTTGTATCACTTTGAATCCTTGTGTGTCAACAGCTCGAGGCGGAGTACAAGCCGGGCATCACGTTCATTGTGGTGCAGAAGCGGCACCACACGCGGCTCTTCTGCGCCGACAAGAAGGAGCAGTCGGGCAAGTCGGGCAACATCCCCGCCGGCACCACCGTGGACCTCGGCATCACGCACCCCACCGAGTTCGACTTCTACTTGTGCAGTCACCAGGGCATTCAGGTACCACACACCATTGTTAAGGGGTCACAAATGTTTGGAAATCATCATTTATGGAAAGAGTAGCCCGATGGATATATTTTTTGTTATTATTAAGATTTTATTGAGGTACCTCAATCTTGCAGAAGATTACAGCAAAATAACACTGCTTTCAAGCAGAGTCGTGTTTCTGTAGTGAGTAAGGTGACCAGAGCTGGGGGCAGGATCGGCTACGCGTTTGCAATGCCTCTGGTGTTGCAGGCGTCTATAGGCGTACGCTTGGCCAGTGAATGGTAGAAAGGCAGTGCTGGTAGTGAGTACCGTGTCGGCAGGGCACGTCGCGGCCGTCGCACTACCACGTGCTGTGGGACGACAACCACTTCGGCTCGGACGAGCTGCAGTGCCTCACGTACCAGCTGTGCCACACGTACGTGCGCTGCACGCGCTCCGTGTCCATCCCCGCGCCCGCCTACTACGCGCACCTCGTGGCCTTCCGCGCGCGCTACCACCTGGTGGAGAAGGAGCACGACTCGGGCGAGGGCAGCCACCAGTCCGCCTGCAGCGAGGACCGCACGCCCGGCGCCATGGCGCGCGCCATCACCGTGCACGCCGTCACCAAGAAGGTCATGTACTTCGCCTAGGCGAAGCTAGGGCCCACTGCCCTCTGCGACCTAGCGGTTCGCTGTGAACGCGTCAAAACGTTCGTATTCGCGCGAGTCTTTAGTCTTCACCGTGCGTCGAATTTTATTATTATCTTTATTTGCTTCGATCTCATTAAGCATTCGACCGTCGTAGCGTTCGGGTTCTCGTTTTGCGATGCCAGTCGAGGGCTATAAATAAAAGTTACGTGACAACTCATTTTTAATTCGAGTCAATTAGCATTATCACTATGTAATAAAATATCACTGTCGTATAGTTTTAACGTTCTTATAAGCGTTTTTATGTATGCAATAGAATTTGATTTAATTTCGAACAATTAAAAATTGTATAATTATGGAAGATTTATTAAATCAAACTTTATAAAAAATACTAAAAATAATATTTGTCTCTACTTAGCTTTACCGAAAAACATGCGAAAATATAATTCGATTAGGAATGCTTAAGTCGATCGATTTAATTTTATTAATATATTTGAAAATGGTTTAACTTCAAAAGTTTTATTTTTAAATATTATTTTAATAAATGGAAGACTAAATGACATTATAGAATCTGTAACCAAATAAATAAAAAATGGAACAATAATACACCTGATTTACTTTGATGATATATCAATAATAAATTAGAGGTGCGCCATTAAAAATATTATCATGATGCTTATACAAGGGAGACAGCTACTTTAAGCTAGTTTTAAGAAAAATAATAAGTAAATGCCACTTATCTTTGGACGTTATTTATAATAAATATGATCATGGATAAAATTAAATAATCTTAATTAAAAAATTATACGGCTTTTAAACCTTCGACACATGTGTAGATAATTCAGTGTTACTAGATTTCTAAACATTAAATAATGTACCTATGTTAATGATTTGAAACCACGGGGAATTTGAGCAGAGAGTGCTCACGATTATTGTTTGCTATTTTGTTTCATTCGGACCGTTTGTTTAGCTATTTCGTCATATCAAGTACGCTTTATTACTTTTGTTTTCATTTAAATGTATATTTGGCATTCGTATAAAATATTGTTTTATTTCTATTTTTTTTTTAAATATTATACGTATGGTAAATTCACATCCGCGGCGTATTATATTTCGGCTTAGATACAGTCGCTTTCATACTTACTAAATAAGACAGGCTTGTAGTAATATGTATTAGGATAATTATTAAATGTAACTTATAGATAAATTAATGTAACTCGCCCTGGCACATCCGCGACAGTTCGTATAGATTTTAGAATGTAACATACAAAATTCACTAAGTGAAGACCTAAGAGATAATTGACACTCAAAATGGTGGCACAATTTTCAGAGTTTTATTACCGCCTATTATAACATTTAAAAGTCGAAGATATGAGCTAGCGGAACTGTTTATACTAAAAGGCTAATTTTAATTAGACGTAGAATAGTTTAACTGTCGCCGGGAAGAAAGCTAAAACCTGTAAACTCGTTCATTCATGCCAAAATATTGTAGTCTAAATGTTAAACCCTGGATTAATTTTGCCTTAATGAAATCGTGTAGATGTGATATGATTAGTTTTTATAGTATTGAGTATCAAATCAGTCTAAAAACAACTATTCAATATGCTATAATGAAAATGAAATGTCAAAATCATCGTACAAGGGGTTTCAATAACTTAAGTAGTAATTGTTGTTTCAATGTTGCCTTTTGAATATCTGTTGCATAGTGCCTAATATTAGTATTTTGTCGATGTATTGTAATTACAAATCTTTAACGTATTTATTTGAATTAGTATTCTAAACTGTGTTTGGCATATTATAATTTAAATAAAAGTTGTATCGGTTTGTTTACGAAACAACTCAAATGACAATGAAGGCTAATATCTCATCACATTTCTCATTATCGTTAATCCCGTAAGTAATAGTCGCCAGGTGTAGCCAAATACCTCATTTCACAATACCAGCATTGACGCATACTAGCACGATAATTTAAATGCTAATTTTCGCTTAAATACTATAACTAGGTAGAGATAGTCATATAATTTATTTTTAATATGATTATAAGATTCTTGAACAAGGGCTACGACGATATATTAGATTGTAAGTAATTTTAATGTTTTTTTAATCGGACGATCTGGTAAAGAAACAGAATAAATATCTATTAAGTGACTATTATTTTTCAAAATTATTATTTATTCTAAACGGATATACCTACATCTCTAACATTTAAATACCTTCTGAATATTTACATAGTGATGATTACACAATAAAAAAAATGAACTTTCTACATTAGAATTTAAGTTTCACTTAATGGACATTTAATAAGTGGCAATATTTTTATACATTAAATTATAAATGTATGTATCTTAAAATGTTTTAGAAAGCATGTATCCATGTTAACCTCACGTGATAGGAAAGGACGTAGTCAAGCAAGGTTTATAATGTGTAAAATATTTAACATCGCCATTCATTACTACGTAGGAAGGCGAAGTATAAAATATTTACATAATTACTAGCTGTGACCTGCGGCATATATTTTAACTCGGACAAAGTTACATATCTGTTTCAAATTTCATTAAAATCAGTCCAGTAATTTCGGAGATTAACCCGGGCAAACACCGAGACTAGATTTATATATATATACACGAGTTGCTCGTACACTTCGGTAACCGACGTTAATTTTAACCTAACCGTAACTAAATCTAGGCAGATCATGTCAGTTAAGTATGTCGTTGTAAAAGTATTTGTTGGTCAAATATAATGAAAGTTGATGAGGCTACTAGTTAAAATGTTTTTCGTGTCAGTTTTACATGATGAGCAGATATGAGCCATGCTTGCACCTTAGGAACTCCAGTGTGCAAAGAATATTTTTATTATTTTTCTGCTAAAAATATTTAGGTTAATAAAAAATAAATAACGCTATTTTGTTTATCAATTTTATGTTTCATGTTGATGCAGATAAAATAAGTATCAAGCTAAAAATACTGCTTATTGTAGTATAGAAAATGGTACAAAACAATTTTGTACCGATTTATACATGAACATAATATATTAGTACAAAATAGCCTTATTTTATTCCCGTATATGTTTGTTATTATAAAGAACACAGTGTTATCTCTTGGAAGGAAAACTCACAGTTCAAGCGATACATTTATGATACATTGTTTAATTCTTTTCATATCTGTCATTTCAAAATGTAACTTTAACGTGACTTTAACTCATTGGATACTTCAGTTACGGTTATGGTTAAAAATTTGTCAGCCGTGGCTTAAAAAGAAACCTTTCTGTTATTTTCGATTATCTTTAACTATAACCTTTCTCTAACTTTAACCTAACACGGTCGGGTTTCTCGACACACGGTGATACCGTGTGTCGAGAAACCCGACCTTAGTTAAACCTTCAAATATATTATAAAGTAGCTTTAATAACGAGTCTACTAAGTATCTAATTGCGTCCTCAACAAGAAAAGTGCTTGACTATGTCTAATTATTTGTAAATTGTTTTACTTTAGGATGGTCATGCTACATTTTCAAATTATATAATGCTGCAATAGTTGATAAATTTTTAGATTTTATATGAAATAAGATTTTTTTCGTGCTTCTTAATAAATTTTACGAGTAAGTCCGAATATGTTGTCAAATTTGTATTAAATAAATAGAATTTAAAATTACCATAACTCATCCCGTAAGTATAGTTTCCAAATTTCCGAAAAACGTGTTTAGACATAAGTTGCGGTTTCGTATTCTATCACTGTGGAGCCAATTTAAAAATGCCGAGGATTAAACATAAGTGTTTGTGATTCATAACTTAATTGTAATGAGTACTATAAATATTAGAATGTTAGTTCAGATTTTGATTATAATATATTCATTTCTTCACTCCGATACCAAAAGTATGTTTCTCTTTCTAAGGTACCGCCTTTAGTTTTTAGTAATTAATTACTTTCTTTTCAATGTAAATCGTTTTGACATAATTATATTTATCCGTTAGTGGACATGTAACAATTATATGATGCACCGGTTCCGCAATCCGACGGTTGATAATTTTGATTTCACGGATCGAGATCGTTAACATGTACAATAAACGCGGTACACCTAATTGTAATTTCGATTTGTTGGTTTGCTGGAGATTTAACATTGGACCATCGAACCGCCATACATTTAGTAATAGTCGTAGTAGATAGCTTATAATTTTTCTATATTGCACACAAATGTTTATTGTGTAGAATCCACCAATTAAGGTTTTGATATAGATTGTAAAATGATTTCCAAATTTCTTCGTGCAGGGTATGCGGACATTTTAAATATTGTAATTATTACGCTCAATTTGCGTATTGAATATACTGTTATTTATTCTTTGTAATAAGTAATGACGAAGAAAATGTATTAATTTCTTCTAAAATGTACGTCTAGTTGGTGATGAATTGTGTTCGCGCATATGAAATAATTGTATGATTTAATTTTACAAGCGCTATATTATTCGCTGAACCGAAAATATTTTTATATAGATATTAAGGAGGTTAATTAATTTGTGCTTTCATAATTTTTCGGACCGCTTATTTTGCGATTAGTTGTAGTGTGACAGGAAACTTTTTGTCCCCCTGTGACTACATTATAAATTGTATTGGCGAATATTTTTATTTTATTTTATATAAAATGTTCAAAATTTATTTATAATTTTATTTAAATTCTGAGCTGACTACGGTGTGATAAATCAAATTTTTAATTGTTTAGTTTATTAAATGACCGCTATTTGTATAATGTAAACAAATCCGCCTTCTTTATTCTGAATTAAACTGTACTCGTCCGTCAATACGTTCCCCTAGAAACTATAACATACATATCCCTAATAAATCGATATTTGACCAAGAACTTTTTATTATTTGACATGTTTATAACTGGTTGCTTCAGTTGTAAGTAGAACAGGTGTACTAATGTAGAGGAATGGTTTGGTAGAAGTTCTTTATCTCTTTTTCATTTTGTAATACATAGTATGGTCCAGTCAAGTTAAAGTTTCACCTCGGAATGCAACGGAATAAGCTGTTCGTATCCACTTTTGTTTTGATGTTTTCTCAAAAGTTCCACTGGGTAAAAGTTCAAAGGTCGCGAAAATCAGTTTTTTTGGAAACATTTTGATTTTAGTCTAATCATATTTGCATCCATTATAAAAGTCGTAAAATTGTCTACAAATTTTAGTTTATTCCAAACTGTCAGCTTATTCCTTTTCATTCAAATTCATTTTATTGCTAATATATGTAGGTATACAAAGATCTTATCAGTTTAAATACGAGTACCAACAAATTATATTTAGCCGAGTGGCGTGCAATGTTGTTATTTTTTTTTCAAGTCGCATTAAAAAACTGAAACTAAACATATTATAAATGTATCACAATACACCACGTGCGTTTGTAATTAGATAGTCAACAATTTACTTAAAATAATGATATATTTTTAAGCTTAAATGACTGGACTCTAATTCTATCAAGTTATGAAAATTAATCTATGCCTTCTTTTATTACTTTTAGTAATATTATTTTGAAACAATTGATAATATTAGATAAAAATTTCACGGTCAATATTATCACTTACTTTTACGGGACTTACCGCGATTGATTACAACACGTGAAACGCCGCCTTGTTTTTTTTTTTTTTTGTTTGAGCCATGGAAGTAGTCGATAGTCAGTCATGTAGTCGACACACAATTGTTCCGTTGGTGCCGCGGGGGACACCACACGTACGCGAGCCAGAGTCAACTTAAAAAATATGACTAAGAAAGATATGTCAGATAATGTAAGGAAAAATAGGTAAGTTCTGTAAAAATGGGTATGGTAGTGCAATAAAAACTAAAATTTAGTAAATGAGCGCTTTTAAGCTGGCTCCATCGCCTACATAAGTAAGTGATGGTAATCCAACTGGTGATCCCCATGGCGTTCAACGTGATAAAACTTGCAAACAATTAAAAATACCTTAAGAAAAAACGAAAAATAAAGAGGTTAGATCGAACGGCCTAACCCGCACATCAAACTCGCAGCTCCAGTCACCCGCGACTGTGGCGTCTGCAACGTCCCCGAAATATCAGGAGTTTCAAAATGACAATCGCGGTAATTCCCGTAAAAATACTATAAATTATAATTTAATTGCATGTGGTTTATGATTATAACATTTTTATTTTCTTATGGTTGAAATTGTAATAATTTTATTTGTACATACTAAATATTCTTCTGAAATTCATTAAAATTTTGATCAAATTCACTTTTTCCATATTTCGTTTTCCATTCATTATTGGAGGCTATAGTAAACGTCAATCAATTTGTAGTAGTTTTATTAGTGTTTCTAACAATCATGTTTACTAATAAATTTATAAACGAACACCAATTAAAACAGCTACTTAAAATGCAGTGTATATGCATTTAATACATCTATAAAATTAAATAGTAGGTACCTAATGTTAAAATTGTTATTTTTATATTCATGGTTTAAAAGTTAATAATTAAGGCAAAAGTAGCAGTAACTTAAATGGAATAAAAACAAGAATTTGTGTATAGGTGAAATACATTCTGTTTATTAAAAAATGTTTCTTTTTGACTTTGGTTTGAATTCTGTTTTCCTAACATTTTAGGTAGTTCTAGAAGTAAGAACACGAATTTTAGACTTAGGTTCATAAAATACGTGAGATGTTTAAGGGGGGGAGGGGGTCGAGTCAAATCTCATCTAATATTACGTTAGAGAGAGGGGAAGCCTCGGCGAATATAACGCAACTTTTTTTCTGCTTCAAACAAAAAAAATATATATACTATTTTGGTCTATTTAATCCAGATTTTACATGCTTAAGATTTAATCTTAAGCGTAATCGTAATACGATTAAAATCATTCACTAATTCGTTCGAAAGAAAATAATTTCATTCATACTTCGACGTTATCCATACCCTATCACTCAGGTTGATGGACATTTGACAGTTCCGGACTTTAAAGAGAATGACGGAAAGTCATTTGCTCCATTTCTAATACACCACTGCCTACCGATTCAACCGCTGCATGCCTTCATCAGCACGCCCTATGATCTCTATTGCCCAAGTGTACGTGATGATTTAGAGAAAAGATGCTGCAGTACATGCGGTATTTACTTTGCATCTAGCGCAAGATCTGCAGAGCACAGGCGAGTAGCCCACATTGCACCAGCTTAAGCAAGCGCGTATGTTCCGCAAAGTGCGACCCTCACGGATTGTCACGAGACGAGCTAATGAGTTACTGTGCGCAAGCGCCAACGGCTTAGAGTGGCTAGATCAGAACGAAGTTAAAGGAGCAGATGATTTTACTGAAAATCATATGGACATGTTGGTTCCAATAGTCTCTCTCGAGACCGCGCATGATTCTCCGTGGACTGAATTAGAGTAGATGTTCTTTTTTTAATCACAGTAGTTACGATTTAAGTATTCCATTGTTAAATTTTTATTACACTTATATAAATAAACTCTCAGCAATATTGATTACTAGTCGTAAATAAAAGCACGAAGCAATTTTTTTTCTTTTTACAATAACAATCCAACACGTTTACGTAAGAAACCCACATTTTGAAAAATCTCACGTGAGATTGGGGTATGGGGAAGGGGGTTGAATAAAATCTCACGACATCTCAAAAGGGGGGTAGGGAGGGACAGAAAATTTAAAAAAACACCTCACGTAATTTATGGACGCCCCCTTACCTACATAAAATTAACTTGGTAAAATTTGGTTTTATTTAATCTGCTATTGGTACAACAAATCATTATCTACTTACATACATATACATAGTCTTGGCCTAAATATTTTTAAAAAGAAAAAAAGAAATATTTTTTTCTTTTGCGCGTAATATTTAATACTGTTACAGTATGTTAGTTTACATTAATATAAAAGCATTAAAAATACATAAAGCTTATTCGAAGTGGTCTCCATTGGCAATACAGTCCTTAAAATGTTGAGACCAGTTATCAATAGAAGCCCGCGCTCTTTCCAAGGAAAAATTCTTCACAGCCAGTTGTATGGATTGTTTTAGGGACTCCAAATTATCATGAAATTTAGAAAAAGCAATTCTCTCTAAAACTGACCATAAATCATAATTCAGCGGATTAAGATCGGGAGTAGATGACGGCCAGTTTTCAGCTCTGATGAAATCCAGAACGTTGGCTTCTAACCAAGATTCGGTGGTTCGAGCTTTATGACCCGACGCCGAGTCTTGCTAAAAGGACCATTCTTGGTTATTGAACATGGTGATGTTACGAGGCTTAACTACCTTCTCAAAAATGGTATCTTGATACATTTGTGCCGATAATTTGATACCTTTTTCACAAAAATATGACTCCTTCATAGCTACCACCCCACCAAACCATGACTGAAGTCGGATAATGCCCACGTTTTAGAGGCTTCCTTAGAGCTTTGAGCATAAATACAGTCATTTTGTTTGTTACAAATTTGCTCAAGTGTAAAAATTTGTAATCTGCAAACAACATTTTTCTGTGACCTCCCTTTGCATACCCTTATGGACTTGTTTTGATTTTACCACCATATTCTTTTTTAAATTATCAGTTAAAAAATGAGCAGTGCGTCTCTTATAAGCTGCAATTTGTAAGTCATCTTTTAAAACATGCGACATGATTCTAGGTGCTGTCTTCATCTCCCGAGATAAAATCTTTTGCTTTCGGACAGGATTTCTTTGAATTCTTTCTCTTACTGCTTTACTCACCTTTTTCATACGAACATTACGTGGACGGCTAGATCTTTTTTCTGTCACAAATAGAGGAGGTTTCATTAGTACCTATCAATAGCCACACTAACATTCACACAAACATTTGACTAATACCAAGAGTTAAATTTTGTATTTGGCTCCATAATACCTACATTGTGTAATGCAATCACAGCGATTTGGTTCTCTTTTTCACATCACAAATATTTTACAATGATTTGGCGCGAAAATGAGAAAACAATTATCAATCATATGAAAATGACAGATTCCAAATACAAATTAATCTAATATTTTGTTTATTTTTAATTATAACAGTATTTATGGTCAGACTATTTATAAAATCGTTAGGCCATTGATTCATTACAAAATCTCATAAAACGCTGGATGCATAAAGGTGAAATTTTTCAGGAAAATTGTTTGTAGTTAGTAGACGTCCACTAAAAACGGATTTTTTGATAGGGCTGGATTATAGGGAATAAGTAAGGGCTCTACAAGTTTGTTTGATTTGATGATGATGATGATGAGCAATGAGACTAAAATAAGTTACCTTCGACAGCTTTTATAAGAAACAAATGGCACGGGTTCCATTTGGAAAGCCCAATAGTCTCTCGCCAATTCTGCTAAAGTGTTTGAACTTTGCCCTAGCGACTTACTTCCTGTAAGACCTGGAGGCAGCGTTGAATCTCTTCTTCAGGCTATGCGCCTGTGAATCCCCCGCATATAGATCGATGCGATCATAGGAATTCACTAATAGTATTACACTAACTCACTAATACTATTGTACTAATAGTCTTACAGGCTGAAGCGAACGATCCCCCGCATCTATTGCTGCAGGTCAAGGCTGATAACTCTCCAGCTGGGAACTACAAGCTCTTTAAATAAGCTTAAAATCCGAAATTCAAAACGTTCATACTATTAAGGAACTCATGGAATTATTGCTGATAAAATTTAATAGCCTTGCATCCAGTTTTCCGGAGGTAATAACTTGATGTTTTTCAAAACTGAAACTGATATAGGTACCTACCTAAGGACCTCGATGGAACAGGAACAGCAGACTACACTCACTATTGTCTATTCTAGGAGGAAGTAATAACTTATAATCAATAAATATTTATTTCAATTTAATGCAAGCATTTTTTTTGCGAGAAATCTTTACCCTTCATCCCTCCCCCCCCCTCCCTATTAATTTTGATACAGGATAACAGATATGCTACGCCACTGGTGCCACTTGAGTTTTTTACGCAATTCAGAAATATGATTCTATTCGAAGTCCAAATACGAATCGCATAGGTACATAGATTCGATCAAGTTTAATAATCTGCTCAGTAATGTCAAGATAACAACTAAGCAATTTTTTACCGATGAAAAAAAAAACAGAGGAGGTTCTAAAGTTGCCACGTACCTATATTTTTTTATGTTTGACCATGCATAACTTTCTCTTATTGTATTTTTTTATTAGTATTACGGTAATAATAATCATAATATATATTTTTTGAAATCCTTGTATTGAGCCCTTTAAGTTGATACCAAAAACAAACAACATAATTATCACTGTTATTTGTTAGCTAAACCCTTCGTTAGCCTAGGTTTGCACAGTGTTACAATGAAAACCGCATATACAAATAAATAATAAATAAATATCTACACAATACACACACGGTCGTCTGTTCCTAAAGTAAGCAACTTAATGCTTGTGTTATAGGTAACAGCCGACTGGTATATAGCTACATATTTTTTTTTTTTCGATAAACATACTTATAAATAATACATATATAAATATATAAATAAATATTTATATTATACCCAGACTCGGGGTGGGAATCGAACCCACAACCCTCGGAGCAGAAAGCAGGGTCACTACAAACTGCGCCTACGGGCTAGTCAAAAAACGGTTTTATTATAGTTATGAAAAGAGAAATTATTTAATTTTGTTAATACGAATTTTAGAAAATATCGACTAAAAATTACATCACTAGTTATCGATATAATTATCGACTATGAGGCATCACTTCGCTGGCGTATATACGTATTGCTTTGGGCAAAGTTTGGCCCTTCCGTCCCCCAGACCTATGATAATAAGAATATGAAAAAAATCAAGACATAGGGGCATGGTCATGGCAGCAAAAGGTTTTATGTTACAAAATTTTTTTATCTAGTGTTATTATCCAGGGAGAAAACAGTCAACTACGTTTGTATGGAGAAAAAGCCGGTATCCTTTCCTTTTAATAGCCTATACACTCAGGAAGCGATATGATTGCCCATCGCCGACAAAACACAACGAAGTTTTCATGAATAAGTTTTAAAAAACAATATCGAAAATTACATATTATTTCTTTCCAATAGCTTTATAGCTAAAACAAAAAAATATATAATAGCAGCAAGATTTAGTGTGCTAATTTTTAGAACAAAGTCAAACATATCATAATAGAACAATTACCAAGAAATAATATAACCATTCGACATATACTTTTTTATTTATTTCTCCTTCATAGGATATTAAACACAAACTACAGTTAGATTTATAACTATCAAACCTAAACTGTCAACGAGAACTGTAGAAAAAAAAAACATTGATTTATTAAATACATAATTTATTTATATTTACCAGATATTTTATGTAAATAATGGAATTATTTTAAGTAAAAGAAAGCGAAGCATCTTATAAAAATATCTTCTTTTAACTTGACCAAACAGGCTCAGGCAAGTACATCATACAAAGTCTATTAGAAGTTATATAAACTTACAAGTTTGTCAATTCAACAAGTATATATTTGTATAAAAGTGCTCACAGCGAAAGGATTTAACCATCTTCCCTTACAAACTTCTTCTTCACAGAACACCTTTCTTCAGTATCAACAATTTCGACACGTATGGTATGGAATGCCACGTTAAGTATCATAAATTGAAAATAATAAAATATAAGATAAGCATAAGAAGCTTTCGTCTTTTAATATCTTATGTTACGTTCCATATTTCTCCACGCCGCGTTTCATGATTCAGACGCATTAAAAAAATAGAAAAGGGGCAACTTAAATCTTATCAAATAATATATAAATACTTTTCGATAAATTTTATTTGCATCAAACACCAAAACGTTTTATTGTAAATTATTGTTATCCAGCATCGAAATATTAATGGATTGACAATAAATAAAACACATTAAGTACTAATAGACACCTATATAAGACCCTAAAACGCAATAACCTAAAACATAAATGAACATTATTGCGGGGTTTATGAAGTTCTATAAATGTTGCATGTTTTAAGACACTTCTTGTGATTTAATTATTGAGTTAGAAGAAAGCGTGATGTATCAGAGACAAGAAACGGCTTATAACACGGGGATACGAAAAGCTTAATAAAGCAGCGTGTGTTTATAATGCATGACTTATTTAATAATTTGAATTTAATGTTTTTTACAAACTAGTATACTTTGTCAATCCAAAAATTATCACAATATTTTTTATTTATAACATATTGTCTCCTACACAAAATGTTATATAACCCTTTCAAGTATGCTGGACAATAAAGCAAAATGTAAATATACGCATATAAATTGTGTTTCAAATTTCAATATGCCTTTTTTAAACGAGTCGTTTTATTTCTACATCGCGAAATCTTTAAAACATTTAGGCTCAATTTATGAAACACATTGAATTTTCTCTATTAATCCTATAATGACATTCATTTATATAATCACAATAGATATAGGACAATGATACACGATAATCAATTTTTTCATTTAATTGTATGTGACATTTATGTTACTTTGAATATCTCATATAAGTGAAATCAGCTTTCTTTTTGTCATTTAGTGCTACGTAACATTTCTATTAAAGATTTTAAGTCGTCGTAGTCATTAAGGTATACACTGATGTACGAGTATGTTTAAATTTGTCTTATATTATTAAAATATAGACCATCCAGTAAACTCGCTCAGTGCATTCAATGTAACACAATCACAGATTAATATTCTTCGTTTTACAATATCAATAAACTTTAATTAATTATAATATTGTAAACTTCTCCATCAAGATACTCTAAAAAATAAAATATTTGCAAGTCGAATGAATAATAAGTTTTTTCGAATCTGATTATAGTGTAATCAAATACGTCACGATCTCGTGGCGTATAGGATAATTACTGCTGTGCTTAGGTAGTAAAGTATAATTTATCGAAAAAAGAAAATTGTGTCTAAAGTTTGTTTTGTTTCAATTAAACATATGATACTATAATATTAATATAGTGCGCACAATAGTATATAATATATATAATTGTATAATCATAATCTGAAAATCAAAAGTCTATAGTTACACAATTTGGATGGCTGTTAGAGAACACCTCTCATTAAAAACCTCTCTTGTAAAATTTAATAACGTATTGTATTAAGTCATCATTAAAAATATACTTTTAATTATATATTTTACAATTGTAATAATAATAATTAAAAAAAAATATTTTTAACTGTCTCACAATAGATAAAAACTACAAATACAATGTAAACATAAGAAATGTTATGTGACTGGCGAATTGTAATCATAAAAAAAAATATCAAAATTTTACGAAAGCAGTGTAGGATGGTGCCTTTTACCTAAGCACGGCAGATAAAGCTCTGATAGTTATACGCGGCGTGGTGTGTGGTGGTGGGTGCCGCACTAAGGCAGCGGCTTGTGCTCGGGGATGGTGGGCGAGGTTGCGCCGCTGGGCGCGCGGCTCGCGTCGCGGAGCGCCTCGTCGAAGCTCTGCGTTGAATTGGACCGGGAAGCGACTTTACCCTGGAACATTTAAATTATACATATACTTCGTTGCACTTAAAAATACATACAGAAACATAACATAACTATAAAGTTTATGAGAAAAGTAGACTTATCTCTGAAAGAGATCTCTTCCAATCAACCCATGGTTATGAGAAAGTGATCATACAAACAGTGCAAGAAGTATTAATAATTACAAAAACTTATATTTTACTAGCCCGTTAGCACAATTTGCAGTTACTCTGCTTTCTGCTCTAGGGTTGTAAGTTCGATTCCCGCCACGAGTATGGCTGAAAAATGAAAGAGTGTCAGTTGGCTGTTACACTGGTATTAAGGTGCCTATCTTAGGAACAGACGACCGTGTGTGTATGTTAACAGATATTTATTTATCAGTGGACATAAGTTGATCGTAGACCACAACTTGTAGTACTAGCGACAACGATGATTTTTAAGATGGCGTTCTGCAAAAGCGACGACCAAATTCCACACAGAAACCTACAAACGTAGCTAAAAAATCTTGTAAGGCTAGACAAAATAAATTACCTATGAATTGTTTGAAGACAGTTAGAAAGTACAAGAAGGTCCAAAACGTATCACTTAAAAAATGCATATGACATTTCGGAAAAAGTTAAATTGCTAACAAAAAATAGCAATCTGTTTAATTCACCAATACAAATTAGCAAAAAGGCCTTATAAGCGCTGAATAAAGCTTTTAAATATATAAGTGAATTTTTGTAATTGTTAGCATTTGTTTAAAATGTTTATTTTTAAATAAAGCTATTTTTATTATTATTATTATTAAATATAAGGAGGCGTTCATAAAATACGTGAGATGTTTAAGGGGGGGAGGCGGTCGAGTCAAATCTCATCCAATATTACGTTGGAGAGAGGGGGGCTCGGCAAATATCACGCAATTTTTTTTCTGATTGAAACAAAAAAAACATACTATTTTGGTCCATTTAATCCAGATTATGCATATGCTTAAGATTTAATCTTAAGAGGAAAGGGTACCGAAGAGACTTTTCAAAAATAGGTATTTGAATAAAATGTTTCTGTCGCGCTGCATGCCGCTACCGCGCCCCGCACCATCTTCGCTCCGTTTTTTCTACGTGTGACTGTCGCGTTCTTAGTGTGCGTGCGCCGGCTATTCAGCTATTAATTGTTGACGATATTTGAGTATTCGCATCTTTCGTTTCTTATTGACTACGAGTACATATAGCGCATAGTGCTATTTTTCTGAATTTGGCTTGTTTTATTGAATTTGTTCTGCATCGTATTGCTGTGATTCGGCTTTACTATTATTGGATTTCGTAAACTACTTATTATTGTTTTATTATTTTGACTTGGATACTCTTTGTGACTTGATACATTACTATATTTTTGTGGGTAATTATCGAAATACTTAGGTACTTTATTTATGAATTAGGTATGTAATTACATGGTTGAGGTGTGTGTAAGAATGGGTATTGAGATACATACATAATTATAGTGTATACATGTAGTATATAGTATAAGTGTAAGAATAATATATATATTATGTAATGTAGTACATACATAGTATAAAACGTTTGTCTCAGTACCTATATAATTTGTAATGTCTCATGTTTGTCGCAGTTATTAGTACATAGGTATAGGTTATATGTATTAATTAACATATAATTGCGGCGATATAACAATGGTTAAAAATAATATTATAATTTAAGAAAAAAAACAAACAAGAAAAGCCGCCTGCGTGAAGAACAACTATTAGAAAGTCAACTAAAAAGGCCTGAACAAGATAAAAATTCAATAATTACACAAAGATAGCTAAATAAATCACAACAATTTCACACATTATGTACTGTACACTCACAAAAATCATGAAGGCGGCTTTTTCAATTATTGTTTTATTTGTTTTTTTAGTTAGGCAAATTACGTAATCTATTCAATTTTTTTAAAGAGTGGTTGATTAACATGACATAACATAACAATACACTTTATTGTACACCAACAGAAAATAATGATATGTATCAAATTGATTTTTAACCGACTTCCAAAAAAGGAGGAGGTTCTTAATTCGACTGTATTTTTCTTTTTTTTTTGTATATATTTTACTTCAGAACTTTTGACTGGGTGGACCGAGTTCGACTTGTACGCAAAGGAAAAAAGCCGACTTCAATTACATCGACATGTAATACAACAAAGGTAGACGAAAATATAGTTAAGTAAATACGCGTTATTAAAGATTACTCAAAAAGTTCTTATCAGATCTCGGTAAAATTTAAATATGACACGATAAACATCAGCTTTCGATTAAATTAAAAATCATCAAAATCGTTACACCCAGTAAAAAGTTACGCGGTATAATACAACGTAGGTCGACGAAAATAGTCAAGTAAAAACGTATTATTTATATAACTCGAAAAGTTGTTGTTAGATCTCAAATAAACTTAAGTGAGACCAAATGACACACACCACCTTTCGATTAAAAAAAAAATTGTTGAAATCGGTCCACTCAGTCAAAAGTTCTGAAGTAACATACATAAAAAATACAGTTAAATTGAGAGCTTTCTCCTTTTTTGGAAGTCGGTTAAAAATAGAAACCGATTTTACACGTCTATAGAATTCCTAAGTCGACAAGCTTGAACAGTGAAAGATTTAGTATAAAAGAAAGAGGAGTGAGAGGGAAATTCAAGAAGTAAGCTTTCCTCAGAACGAAGACTGCGTTCATTGGAATCACTAAGAAATTTAAATCGTCGTTTTAGATAAGCAGGTACAACAGGGTTAAAAAGAATAGAGTAAAGTAAGTTGAGAATATACGTATTCCCGCAGTAGGGAATTGGGTGCCACTCAGGGCGTAACTACTGCCGTATCAGCCGTATCAATGATACGGGGCCCCCTATTTACAGGGTATTACAGGTAAGATGTGTAAGCAAAAATTAGTAAAATATTATCCACAATGTCACTTAATCTTGTGCTTCCTGGAAAAAAGAATAAAAAAATGGCATACATACCTATAGAGTTTTCACTTCAGAAATGACTGAAGTCTGAAAAGCAATCCCCTTTTATCCAAGTCAAGCGTGCGCCCAATTGTGGATAACATTCTGTATCGTTTATTTCGGGATTCAGTTAATCATTATGAACAATGAATTAATCTTTTTTTATATAAGAATGGGGCACACAAGCAGACGAAGCCATCTGATTTATAACGGCTACCGTCGCCCATGGCCTTTAGAGAAAAGATGTAGACACTAGACGCTTGAAAACCCCCAAATTTTAGTAAGGTCATTCCACACTTTGAATGTACGCGGAAAGAATGCGCACGAAGCTCACACATTGGTTGCAAACCACTGGTGGATACTATTAGCACCACTAGACTTCTTGGCATCGAAAGAATGCAGAACACGACAAACGACACTGCTCATAGTGCACATTACGCATCGCGTGCTCGCACCGTGGAATGCTCGATGGTGCTTTTCCCTCATCGTCAAGAGTTGAATTCGACGCAAAAAGAGTGCAAAGAATTTTCGCTTACTTTTTCGCATAATGTGCCAGAGAGCCTTCAGGTTCGCGCAATGATGGAAGTGTAGACTAAAAAACGTTACCTTCGACAGCTTTTAAGTTTAAGCAGTAAGAAACAAAAGGCACGGGTTCCATTTGGAAAGCCCAATAGTCTCTCGCCAATTCTGCTGTGTTTGAACTTTGCCCTAGCGATTTACTACCTGTAAGACCTGGAGGCAGCGTTGAATCTCTTCTTCAGGTTATGCGCCTGTGAATCCCCCTTATAGATGCGGAAGATTCATAGGAATTCACTAATAGTATTGGCCTCACAGGCTGAAGCGAACGATCCCCCGCATCTATTGCTGCAGGTCAAGGCTAATAACTCTCCAGCTTGGAACTACAAGCTCTTTAAATTAGCTTAAAATCCGAAATTCAAAACATTCATTCCATTAAAGAACTCATGGAATTATTACTGATAAAATTCAATAACCTTGCATCCAGTTTTCCGGAGGTATTAACTTGATGTTTTTCAAAACTAAAACTGATAAAAAATTAACTAAGGATTTCGATGGAACAGGAACAGCTACAGCAGACTACACTCACTATTGTCTATTCTAGGAGGAAGTAATAACTTATAATCAATAAATATTTATTTTAATTCAATGCAAGCATTTTTTTGTGAGTAATCTTTACCCATCATTTGCCTGCCCCCCCCCCACTAATTTTGATACAGGGCCCCAAGGTTCCCGGGGTTCCAAGGAATGCTACGCCAGTGGTGCCACTTGAGTTTTTTACGCAATTCAGAAATATGATTCTATTTGCGAAGTCCAAATACGAATCGCATAGGTACCGCATAGGTAGATTCGACCTAATTTAATAATCTGCTCCTCAGTAATGTCAAGAAAACAACTAAGCAATTTTTTACCGATGAAAAAAACAGAGAAGGTTCTAAAGTCGCTACGTACCTATATTTATTTATGTTTGACCATGCATAACTTTTTACAGTGTACTGTGTGGCTACGGTACTAAAGAATTCAGCCACCCCCTCTCTTCCCGTGGGTGTCGTAAGAGGCGACTAAGGGATAACACAGTTCCACTACCACCTTGGAACTTAAAAAGCCGACCGGTGGCGGGATAACCATCCAACTGCTGGCTTTGAAATACACAGGCTGAAGACGGGCAGCAGCGTCTTCGGTGCGACAAAGCCAGTCCTGCGGTCACCAACCCGCCTGCCCAGCGTGGTGACTATGGGCAAAACACATGGGTTCACGTTGTTTTTGGCGTGAACTTGAACCTATGTCCAACAGTGGACTGTATAGGCTGTAATTAATGAATGAACTTTTTACAGAGTATTCCGAAATTGATAAAAAAATATATTGGAAAGAGTAAACCCCGAAGTTGTTTTTCGCCTAGCAGGCGAGGAAGAAGCGCGGCTCGCAGCTTGCTTGGCATAGGCATGGGAAAGAGCAGAGTCCTAATTTTTTAAACTTTCTTATTCTATTTTTTATTAGTATTACGGTAATAATAATCATAATATACTTTTTTGAAATCCTTGTATTGAGCCCTCTAATTTGATACCAAAAACAAACAACACAGTTATTTACCATAATTATCATTGTTATTTGTTAGCGAAACCCTTCGTTAGCCCAGGTTTACACAGTGTTTCAATAAAAACCGCATATACAAATACGGTTTTATTGTAGTTATGAAAAGAGAAATTATTTAATTTTGTTAATACGAATTTTAGAAAATATCGACTAAAAATAACATCACTAGTGTATCGATATAATTGTCGACTATGAGGCATCACTTCGCTGGCGTATATACGTATTGCTTTGACCCTTCCCTCCCCCAGACCTATCCCCCAAAAAGCAAGAAAGGGACAACTGCAGCTCAGACCGTTTTAGGTAGATAATTTTTGACCAAAACAGTGTTTCGTAGTCGACTGTTTTCTCCTCAAAACATGACAATTTTTTTTTAATTTTTTTTTTAGAAAATAAAAGAAGACTTCGGCTATGCCCCTATGTTCTCATTTTTTTGAAAATATGCATATATTTTTTTTAATGAGTGTCTGAAAATGTACAAAAAATTATGCAAGATTTCGAGTTTTTGAAGTCTCCTAATTCCTATGATAATAAGAATATGAAAAAAATCAAAACATAGGGGCATGGTCATGGCAGCAAAGAGTTCTATGACACAAAAATATTTGATCTAGTGTCATTATCCAGGGAGAAAACAGTCGACTACGTTTGTATGGAGAAAGAGCCGGTACCCTTTCCTCTTAAGCGTAATCCTAATCCCACCAAAAACATTTTCATGTAAAATGTTGTCAAGACGAGATCATATGGCTCGCACTTTCAAAAAGTTATCAGATCTCATGTAGAGCCAAGCTTCTAACTCTACACGCCGTAACTCTACAAGCCCTTCTAAGTTTCTTGTTTTTTGATGAGTATATGGCAACAAACAGTAGCAGCAGTGAGAATTAATGTTTCGTCTTTGGAATCAGAATCCAATTTTTTCTCGAGGCAATTAGGTTCTTTCAGTGCCACGTTGGTTTTTTAAATAGGGCTATCCGGCAGCGAAAAAGTGCTACCTTTTTCAAATTCTGTCTTAAAAAGTGAGTCCAGAAAGGGCTAAAAAAGAATAAACAAAAATAGCAGAGCAAAGCATACGCGTTTAGACCATCCCCGCTAAAGCTACTCCTAGCCTCTAGATTACTACAGTGAAAAACAAAATAAACGGTGGTCAGTGGCAAATTTTATGGCACAAGGCGCTCAATATCTTTTATCAACTTAAGTATGGCAAAATAGGTTTTTGTATGATGTTTGAAATACGGCTAGATTGCCCTCTTAAGACAAGTGAAATCTGGAAATCTTCTTTAAAAAAGCCGACCGGTCGAAAACTGAAGAGAATTAGGGGAGTGGTTATAAGACGTGTTAAATTTATTATGAGTTTGAAACAGAGTTGTGCTATACTCGTATATGTACACGTAGAGAGATAGAATAATATAATGTTTATAAAACAATTAGGTATATAGATATTACTTAATCTCTAATTTAAGTCTTCAGTTTAGTATCATAGATAGAATAAAAAATCTAACTCACAGACATATTGTATGATGGCAATGGTTTATGAAGCACATTTCTGATTTTGCGTTGTAATTATCTTTAGTGGTCTTGTTTTAATAAGATAAATAAATTTGCAAAATTATTCTGTTAACGCATAATGTAATAAAAAGTTATGTGCATGCAAAACTACTTAAACATTAGTCAAGGAACAATTCATATTTTAAAATCTAATTGAACGGCGTCATTAGAAAGCTACAACAGAGGCAGTTACAGACTATAGTCTCTCGCTTGCGTAAAGTGTAAAATAATTTGGTGGTTTATTGCCTAGGTATTAACAGAATTAATATTCTTCATAAATACCTTTTAACATAACTTTGAAACGTAAATAAGAACGAATCTCGCTTTTTCAAAACTACCCTCACTAGGTCTCTAATTAATAATATCATGTGCATGTCGCTGTGTGTAGTTATACTCTAATATTGACAGGGGGCTTTGGTGTTTTAACTTTCACGCAATTGCATCGAAGAGCCAGCCATTATGGAGATAAACGCTCCTTAAACTTTCAAACATTCTTATAATAAAAATTTTCGAATTTCATCATGGTTTAAAATCTCACGTATTAGTAATATTTTTTTCTCAATGTATTTGAATATTTTTTTACCTTTATTTTTACATATACCTACGAATCTGTATATCCACTGTCTGTTCAGCAAAAAGGCGTCTGCCCTCGTTAGTCAAACGATGATAAAATAAACAGAGAGATGAACGTTCAACTATATGGTCGTTTATCGTGTAGGTATGTGTTCGTGTGATCACGTTGTCATGTGGTCGTTTGGTCATGTGATTATGTAGTTGTGTTCGTGTGGTAAGGTGGTTGTTTGGTTCTGTGGTCGTGTTGGTTAGTAATCGCGTGGTAATGTGGCAGTTAGGTCATGTGGTCGTTTGGTCACCTGGTCGTGTGGTGGTATGGTTGTGCTATGCTCACCTTGACGTTCTCGTAGGCGCTGCCGACACGCTCCTCGATGGAGCGGAAGGACTCCGAGTTGCGCATTTGGCCGAGTTTGTGCGACACGCCGGCCGTGATGCCTCCGAGGATCGACGTCGTCTTTTCGGCAGTTGTTTTTATCACAGATTCAGTTTTTTGGTATCTGTATTAAGTACATATGTGATATACGATTACATGGTTTTCAATATAACTTTATTACATAGTGGGATGTAGATATGGCAATTTCAATTAATTAAAGGTAAACCTTTAAATATTGAAAATAAAATTAACGGTACACAAAAGGATTAATTAGTTTTGAAATCAATAAGAGATATTGTATTTGTGCAGCATTATCGAATAAAACGAAATTACTCTGACTAAGTATATACCAACGTGTCTAATCTTAAATTACTCAATACGCTATATTTATTTATAACAGCTGAGGCTCCGTTTCATGATATTCAATTTATGTTTTATCTACTTGATCATATACACAAAAAATAGAACAAATTTATGCAATCGATATTAATCGTGTTACACGGGTATCGTGTGCATGTTTTAAAAGGTTAATACTTTTAATACTATAGTAACAAAACTTTAACACTAGACTTGTATAGTAAAAAAGTATTTAATAGTAAAATAATTAGATGCCATTTCTTTCGGGTTAGAACAACTAATAGCAAGCATTAGAACTACTTAATCAATATCAAAATAGCTATAATTACAGGAGGTAGAAATTAACAAAATAACGCGATAACTTAGTTTATATGTACACAAGTGTCGCAGAAAACAAAATCATTAACGTACTTACATTGGTGCTTCAGTCACAGCCTGTTTAAGCGCAGCCACGCGAGTTTCTATCGTTTGATAACTGTTATGCAACAAATTTAAAATCAAATGAAAGAAACTAAAACACGCCACCGTTTCTACAACACGTAGAGTCAAAGCACAAGCGAAATGAACACAGCAAGCATTGCCCCTAATTACTAGAAAGTTTAATGTTCTAACCCTCTAGAAAAACTATTTATTTAAATGTAGGTGGTGCGTTGGTGAAATTTATGTTGTTAATAAATAGCATGTACTTACACTTGGCTCTCTTTAACGTTTTTCAAACCCTGGTTGACGTCTTCGGTTATCTCCTTCCAGACTGTGATGCCAAGTTTACGTTTCAAGTCGGAACTTTGACGAATCTAGAGGTGCATATAAATCTGATTTGAGCACTCAGTTATTATGTGCTTAAAAGATGAATATAAATCTGTCGATAATTAACGTAGTCATTGAATACTGAAGTATTTTTCATAGAAGGGTTATTTCAGATTTCACGATGACTGAGTAATATATAAATTGTACATGAAACTATAAGTTTTGTTATTTATTTTGTAAGACTATTTATCTATTGGAAGATTTCTGTCTACTGTTTTGTTTTCTCACTATCTATTAATTAGCAAATAAAGTATTTAATTTGTTTGAAAACGTATGACTAGCTCGTTGGCGCACTTTGTAGTGGCCCTGCTTTCTGTTCCGGGGATTAATTTTCGATTCCAACATGAGTCTGGATGTAATATTTATATTAATTCATTTATAAATCTATTATTTCTGTGTATTTTTACAAAAAAAAAGAAAAAAAAAAAACTTATATTAGCCCGCCGCAGCCGTAGGAACTGACGATCGTGTGTGTATGTTATATTAATTTATTTATTTATTAACGTTTTCATCCTTCCTAACATCCTTTCTTTGTACGATGTTGCAAATTTGTTTTAATAATCTTGTTACCGCAATGCGTATAATTTATAAGCAAAGTACTTGGACATAAATACAATAATAACGTCTACTACATTATATTTATAGAATACAAGACTTTATTCACACGTAATTGAAAGGCTGACGAACAAAAGCGTGATTAAATTATATAATTATGTATGTTTAAGTTTACAATATGAACAATACTCATTTTGTTAATTAAACAGTCTCAGAACTTTTTTATTTTTGATTTTATATGACGCAAGAATAACATTTTAATTTGTTTTAATTAATTATATTTACATTTGAAGTTTTTTTTTTTAAACTATTTAAGTAATTAAATATTTTTTATTTTTTTGTATATATACGGTTCTTAAGTGTACTTTTTTGTACTTTTTGACATAATTATATCATTTGGACGAAATATTTTTTCAATTAGGTACACCGTTTTCATTAACTTAACTTGTTGTTTTTCAGTTGTAACCATTTTTTGTTAATTATTTTAAAACACTGAATTAACATTAGTAGTGGAGGTACGAATCCCGAGGCGTGTTGCTAATGAGGGCAATTGTCTTTTGTGTGAAGCTTTAACAGTTTCAACATATTGTGCAATACATGTTTTGACTTCTAACATTATATAAATATGAAACATATGAAATATTATAATCTATATAAATAAAAATTAATTTCTAAATGTGTTGATTAGCGCAAAACTTAAAAACGCCAGAATCAATTCTAGCCGAATTTTTTGTTGAAATTTTCCAAAACTTGGTAGAAGATTTTTGTGTAATGAAGAATTAAGCTAATTACGGAGAAGGTTAGTAAGTTTCAAAAAAACGTTACAATTATTTCAACTTCACGCTTTTGACAAATTGCAAGACAGGCCAGTGTTTGTCGTGGTATCTAATGTATAAAATAATCTCAATAAGGATCGACAAGTAATACTAGCTTACTGTCTGAAAAAAAATCACCTTGTGTTTTGTAAGGGAGATAGTTGTTAGTCTATCATAGTTGGAATAAGAATCAATAACATATCCAAATACGCATACATAAACAAGGGATAAAACTCTCAGACACCGTTTAAGATAGTAAAGATCAAAGGTTAAAAGTATTGTAAACTTTAATCAACAGTCGGATGGATGGGATCTTAATTAACATTGAATTTAAGCTAGAAAAACGATATATTTACTGCTTCACATATTTGTTATTGCAGCTATGATCAGCCGGTGTGGTGTTACTTTACTGATTATCATATGTCTAGCTCACGATTTGTGCCTAATAATAAGAACAAATAAGTGTCTGTATATTTTTATGATTAATTGTAGACAGATAAATATCAATTTATTTTTTATTTTTTTTATTTAAAAAAAATAATAGATAAAGCTTATTACCTATTCGGTGCAGGATTACATGGTCGATAAAGATGTGTGGACTTAGTGACGCTGTATTATATGAAACGTGTTACTAATTTTGTACTAAAGCACAGTTTATATATTATTTTTCAAAAGAGTAACTGCGGAGTTTCTTGCTGATTCTTCTCTGCAGAATTCTTCCAAATCACCGATTCGGTAGATTTACTTTAACAAAAATAATAATTTATTTTTAAAGTTTTAATTTGTAAAATGACGATTCGAAAGTGCTCTTGGTGCTTATTTGAATAAAGTTTTTGAAATTGATATTGAATCGTTTTATTTTCAATCGATTAAGTTTTATCTTCTTAATGTTATGTCACTTTTTAGAACTTTTTTGTTCAGGGTTATATTCTAAATTTTGTCAAACATTTTATTTTATTTGCCTCCGAATTGCTCTAGCATTGATTTAATATTGTAATAAATAATAACTGATATCATCAATACTATGTAAGTGTAAAATATTTTAACGATTTATGGATTTAGGTACATTTTGTTTGCTAGCTTTCTGCTACGGAAGCTATAGGTTCGACTGAAGAGATTAATACACTTAGTGGTAAAACCGCACGCACGTTTACACGCTGTATTAAGTCTTTAGGACTGGATATTTCTTTTGTATTTATCAAATCTACAAAGTTTTCAACAAACTTATTAAAATTACATTTGATTCTAAGGCATTGAGCAGAAGGGTGTCCAGTTTCAGCAATTGAAAATCGGCATTAACCTAGCTACAAGGTTTTCTATATAATTTCAAACTTTAACTTTTTTTACAAGTAAACTATAAAAGTTTTAGAACGGGTGACGACATCTTGTAAAAAGTTATATATAATCGAATTTAAAGTAGCTAAGCACTAGCTAGAACTAGTGCAAGGACTTAAATGAGGAGGAAATTTTCAAAAGTAGTCGTCTCTAAATAATAAAATTTTGGAACAATAATTTGCAGATGTTTCCAGTCAGTACACTATAACTTTAAGCTTATCTATGTTTTGAAAAATTGCATGTTACAAACGAATCTGCTTTAAAATATTGTAGTTGGTATAAAAAACACTGCAACTTTTGCAAATAACCTCCTGCAATACGAATGGAATAAATATTACTTTGCTCTGCAGAACCGTGCGTAGCGTGGCAATCTCGTCCTCGACGCGCGCCAGTTCGCGGCTCCACTCTGCGCGGAGCTGCTCCGCCTGTTCGGGCGTCAGACCCGCGAGCTCGTCGGGCATATTGGCGTCGCCCGCTCCGGACCCCGCCATCGCTTCTTCCGCTATGTCAAAAAATATACCATTAATTGAAACGGCGCACTATGGGAAAATCGCGTATGTTTCGTCTCAAAACTCCGTATCTCAGTTGTTTCAAAACTAAATGAGCTGTAATTTTGCACACATACAGTTGTATGTACAAAGTTGGTAAAGCTTTAGATTAGGTAAAACCGAATTTCGGGACCGTGGGGGGATGGGGGGGGAGAGGGTGGGGAACGCTACCCCTGGTACCACTGTCACACCTCGGAACCCCATGGTTATGGAGATATCCATGGTTAAAGTTTTGAGGTTAGAAGAAGAATTTTGAAAGTTAGAGGAACGTTTGGCTCCGGCGCTACGGGAAGTGCAGCCCTTCCGCCCTTGCGTGCGAAAGCACGCTCACTCATGCTCCGTTCCGCAGCGGAGGCTGGTCGCCGAAGGCCGCTCCTCTACGCATTCGTTCGCGCGCTTTCGCACGGCGGGCGAGGGCTGCCCTCCCTCCGCGCCTCCGCGGCACAAAAAAAACACTCTAGGGGTAGGACAGACCAAGACCACGTGGACAGTGGGGTGCTCCGATTCGGTTTTGGGTATTTTTCGAATTTCTAAACCTATATTCTAGCACGCAATGTTACTAATTTTATTAGAATATTATGTCTGACGCGTTATTTTGTTTAAAAGTGTCGATTTGTCACACAATGCAAACAGTACGAGCTCAAAGGTATTATAATAGCTTTAAATTCTTCTTCTAACCTCAAAACTTTAACCATGGATATCTCCATAACCATGGGGTTTTGAGGTATGACAGTGTTACCTTGTATAGATTCCCCTACACCCTCCACCCTCCACAACCAAAAACCCCATAATTCGGTTTTTTTTTTTTGTACGGAGCATGAGTGAGCGTGCTTTCGCACGCAAGGGCGGAAGGGCTGCACTTCCCGTAGCGCCGGAGCCAAGCGTTCCTCTAACTTTCGAAATTCTTCTTCTAACCTCAAAACTTTAACCATGGATATCTCCATAACCATGGGGTTCCGAGGTGTGACAGTGGTACCAGGGGTAGCGTTCCCCACCCTCTCCCCCCCCCCATCCCCCCACGGTACCGAAATTCGGTTTTACCTAATCTAGATCTTAGCCACAAAGTTTAATGCAAATAATTTTGATTTTGAAAATTCTGTTTATTAATTAATTTAAGAAATAAAACTTTAAAAAAATACATGCATTCATATCATATTCATTCATTCATATTGAAAAATAAAACAAAATTTGTCTTTTTTTTGTAATTTACATAAAATGGAATAATAGTAACAAACGAGAGAAAAAATATGTACAAAATTCAGGAAGCTCCTACAGATTTTCGTTGATAGCAAGAAGGGCCTTGGCTTTATCTAAAAGTTCTTTCGATATTGTTTCTGAGGTGTTTCCCAAACTTGATATGTATGGATCAGAAGTGTACAATAGGGTATGGAACACGTCTTCATTGGTAGCCACCCTTGAACACTTTCTAGAATGATGAAGTCTAAACTTTTTGTAATCCTAATTTCGGTATTCTCGCGCGTCTTCGGACAATTGTCCGATAGGTAAAATAGCATAGTACTCAATGATTGTTTCTCCGTGAATAAGGATTTTATGCACGGACGAAGGCATATAATACCAATTATAAATATTTACGTCCAGTCCAGTGTACTATATGCGTATTCACCGAACTTTTTTGAATTAATAGCCATTCCAGATGACATAGTTTGTAGTATTATGTACATTCGTTTTACAAATTGTACGTCTACACCTGTAATGTCTGCAGAGCAAGAGTAATTCTGAAAAAATCTCCGAGCTGTGTTTCCGTCATTACTATTTCCAGTGCCTTGTCGAGGTTTATCGACATGCAGTCCCATTTCCTCCCTAAACCGCTTTTGTACCAGTTTTTTCTTTTCGTCTTTGTTTTATTTTATTTTCAGATGTAAGTACTTTTCAAAAGACAAGTAGCTGACCACTTTTCAAAAGACAAGTTATAAGAAATGTGTAAGATCATCTCCATACTCCTAATCCAAGCATGTAGTGTTGACAGTCCGTATTGTAATGAACTTTCGTTCTCATCCCGTGTCCTAACTGCCTCTAAGTTATTCATTTGTCGAGGAGTAGCACCACAAACTGTACAAGAAGCGCTCGAACGAGTCTCAGTTAAAACTTGAGCCACTTTACCATCAATCATGTTTAAAAATAGGTCACGAGTAATGTCGATTACCTCACCATTCTTATTTATCAGGGAGGGAGACAGATTTTGTTTTTGATTGTTGATATCAGCCACAACAGACGCGGTTTTTTCAGGAGTTTCTTTGGAAAATTCTAACAATATAGGTCTGCAATATCTTACAGGTGAGCAAGTTTCATTCTTCCGAACAACAGTATAAGTTGTCTCATCTATGAGTCTAATGGGTACAAGTGAAGCAATAAAATAAAGGTTTGGATCTGATATTAAATCGCTTTCTTCGGGAAAAACTTGCTTGTATTCATTCTGTCCTGATGACCCGTCACAACCGCATTTACAGAATAGTTTCAACTTTCTTAAACGTTTTTGTAAACTGAATCAATTAGTAATATACGTGCCACAGTATGATCCAACAAGTCCTGCAGATTGACTTTTGCACTTGTGTTAGTAATGGTTATGCTCGAATCTGGTGGGTAACACATCTTCTTCGCTTCGACTAAAGTTGGATAAGAAGGAAACACTGAGCAATTTTTGTCCGCCAAACAAAGTCGAAGTTTCCTATACTGTTCTTTGTTAAGATCTAAGTCAATGAAGGTCCGTAGTGCTTCCTCCTTTGAAAAAGGTGTAACGTCTTCAGAGTTCCCAGTAATGTATTTAAGAATTTTTTTCTTATAATTTTTTGATGCAGTTCGTATAATATTAACGACTGTGGCCTCCTCCGTCTCAACCATAGACCGTAACTCCTGAGTATATGCATTGAGCACACAGTCCAATCCGTACTCTTGTATTAATTCCATGTTTTTTCTTTCTTTGTTTTTTCTGAAGATGCTTCGTATGGTTTCGAAGGTCTACCACCACTACTTCCAGACGTATTAGGGTCATTAACCTTGACTCGACACTCTAGTGGAACACAAAATTGACCATCTAACCTATTGACGTTCTTACTTTCAAAACGTTCTTTTATCCGAGATTCATTTCTCCAGCGTTCGTTACATTTAAATACCAAGTTTCTTTGAATGTAAGAGACCACAGTAGCTATATCCTCCAATTTTCTTGTAAGTAGTCTTCTATACTATTCCTATTTATCAACAAATTACACAACTATCGCTTGCTACAAACAAATTCACCTATTTTTCAAATCAGTTAACTTTTGGGAATACTTGAAAATAGGTTTTAACTGCTTTTTAGGGCAACTGACTGTCTGACCAACAACTGTGAATTTTTCAGGGCTCGCCTTGCTTTTATAGGTCAATGAAAAAAAGATAAGAAAATAATAATTTGCACTCTTCCCATAACCAACCTGTTTTTAATTCGACCCTAATAGATAAGTGACTATATTTTATCAAGTAAGGTGGTCAAAACTGTATCAAAACCAGAAAAAGCTTTTAATAATACTCATCACTGTAATGAACGTTTTATCAATTTGACCTTAATAGATAACAAATGATTTTATGAGAAATGAAAAGAAATTGAAAATATAATGATTTTTACCTCGCGATATGTTTTGACACCATGACAAAAAAAGTGCAAATATGCGCAATTTTCTTTCTCCTTGCGTTAGCTAATGTATAAAGATCTCAATACGACAAATATCTCGACAGCAGCAAGCAGCGGTAATGGGTAAACGTATCGTTAAAAAAAATTAACCCCAAAAACATACCATATTAAACTATATTGGTTAATTTTATCAAACTAATATATATAATACTAATTACGAAACGTTAAGAGGAGATTATAAGCATTTAAAAAATGTATAATCTATAATATAAAAATGAGTCGCTGAATGTGTTGCTAAGTGCAAAACTCGAGAACGGTTGGACCAATTTCGCTAATTCTTTTTTTTAAATATTCTTTGAAGTATGAGGATGGTTCTTACGGAGAGAAAAATTCAAAAAAAAAAAAAAATTAAATTTCCTGAAAAAGTCTAAAAACAACACTTTTCTATACTCCCATACAAAAGATTTGTGATAATACTTAAAAGTCAATTTGAAGTTTAATACCATACGATAAAGTTTGTGTTAGGCCATACGAAGTTTGCCGGGTCAGCTAGTACTTATATATTTATATCAAAAACTTTCGAGTAAAGTGTCGTTGAATTGTAGTAACGCGTTGCGTCAAAATTACGTTATTGAACATGAGTTAGCTTTGAAGCCTATTTATATACATTATAACAAAAAAAAAAAAATAGGATAAAGAAAGCTTATTTATTAGACTTTATTAATTTATTATTTTTATTCCATAACAACGACTTTCTCGTGAAACGGCTTTGTATGGGGCTTTCCCATAATGCGGCGGCGGGCTGGCCTCAGGGAATATACGGAAATTTCTCGGTAGTATTGTCAGGAATTTTCCCTTCTTAATTACATGGTTACATAAAGTAATATAAGTTATAATCAAAAAGAATAAAAGACTAAGCATATGCTTAGTTTCTTGAACAAAATAAGTGTTCGTTAAGGATTAAAAAAGGTGGACGGCGCGTGAACTCAATTCAAAGTTATAATGTTATGAGACAGGTAAATTTTAGAGAAAATTTATTAAAAGAATTATTAATGGACAAATCACACTTTATTTTACTAGACTTAGACAAGTCACTCTGTACCTTACTAATTGTTAAAAAAATTACATTAATAATTGTCATATCTAATCATCCGACTGGTATGCTCCATCAAACTTTTGCACATTCCAGAACTTTACGGGCGCCAAAAAGTAAAAAAATAAATAGAAGAAATCAGACTATTATAAGAATTAAAAAAAAAAAAACATTGACGTTATACCTAAAGATCTTGAAGCTGACAACGAATCGCAACACTATAATGAAGATATCGCCAACATTTTAACGTGTTCAAGTTAAAAATTCACAAGCTAAATATCCCTAGTTTGGTACCATGATAAGGAAACCAGGATCTGATGATGGGATCCCAGAGAAATCGAGGGAACTTCTTGAAAATCCGCAATAACTTTTTACTGGGTGTACCAATATTAATAATTTTTAATTTAATCGAAAGCTGATGTTTGTCATGTGGTCACATATAAATTTTATTGAGATCTGATAACTACTTTTTGAGTAATCTTTGATAACGCGCAGTTACTTGACTATTTTTTCGTCGATCTACGTTGTACCACTTGTCGATATAATTGAAGTCGGTTTTTTTTCGTTTGCGAGCAAACACAATTATTAAGCAATAAAAATTTCCGGACTCAAACATTTTATCGTTAATGTTATCTGTTTTAAAAAATAAACTCTATGTGAATAAATAAAATAGAAAATATACGTACTCACATATTCAATAATTATGGCATTTTTATAAATATTTTAATAATAATTACTTCACCTAACTCGTAATTACGTTACCTACATCGTAAGATGGTATTGATTAGTACAAAACTCATCGCATCTGAAACCTGAATAAACGCCAAAATATCTTGCACAAAAACAATAATTCATATAAAATCAAACATATAACCACCGATGTCAACTAATCTGACCTTTTAAAAATTCCAAGCTCGTGAAAAAAAAAATTAAATACACATTAGGTATGTAAAATGTATTCAAATTAAAAAAAAAAAAAACGAGTGTGATTTAGATAAACAAAAAAGAGACAAAGAAAATGCGTACTACCACCTCTCTTGCTCCGTTCGCCTCACCCGATCACACATTTCGTAACGCTCTCGTCGCGCATTCGCCAGTTTACTTCCCAAGTCAAGCGTACGTAAGTTTTACTTCAATAAACATTAAAAATATACTACATAAATACAATTATTATAGCATTTTTTTTTCTGAACTCGAATAAGTGTAATATAATAAATAGTATATCTCATCACTACACGAAATTAAACTAGTCGGTAAATACCCCATAGGACAGAAGACAGTAAACAATAAATTGCGGGGAGCTAGTTTAGTCGAGCAATAGTCCAACATCGACTAAATAAAACGATGATGACGACATAGTAAATTAAAACTCATTAAATAGTCAATGGAATCTGATTCAGTGATCACTTTCACTATACACCACGTGGAAAATACTAACAAAATTCTAACTGAATTACGACTGTACCTATGAGATTCTTAAAAAACGAATACAAGGGCTTCAAAAATCAAAGAGCCGACAAAATATTGGTTAGATCTAGTTTCTGTCAGTGCGCATGTTTATTACTATATTATGTTGTATTCCTGGAGATTCAACTTAAATTTTACTATTTTATTTTGATAATATAAGAATCATAATTAAATTAACAATTTATTTCATTATTTGTTTCAAATTTCTTTCATTTATTGATAGTTAATTCTTTATCAAACACGATTCTGGTGCTAAAGAAAAATTCCGTTTGACAAATTTAAAAAAAAAAATAACTCTTAGCTAGAACTGTTAGGTGTACCGTCTAAAAAAGGAATCGCTGCGAAGCGTACAAATTTAACGATTATTTATAAATAGTACAATTTATTCCTTCTTTTGAAAATCTGAATCACAATAATTTGATACAGATGAAAATAAAATATTTATATATCTATTGTAGTATTATTTGTCGAAAAACATTACAGTGACATTAATCTATTTATTCTAGTAGAGTTATTTCCAAATAAACAGCACGACATTGAACCATTGAATACTCAAATGCTCTTTTAATAAGATGAAATCGTAGTAATCAGCTTAAATTCTTCAACACATAGCGTATTTCAATGAGACAATAATTATTTCGAGAAACAATCTCTCTCTTAATCTTTAGGTCAGATAGTACTGTGCTTATGTTGCAGATATAAAAAAATGTACCTGGATATCAATTTCGCGTTAGGCGGCCTATTGAACGGTTACAGGTATTTTTAAATTGAATAACTACTATGAAAATAATTACGGTATGATTTTTGTTTATCTATGTAAAATATTAAGCTGTTCTACTATCGCATGTCGCGTTACATATGCCATTTTTTAATTATGAACCGATAAACTATTTTAGTTTTTTAAATTTATACATATCCTGTTTTAAATTCGAAGAAGTTATAAGCAAAATAGTTCGTCTAATTGTTAATCGATGCAAAAGAGTTCGTCTATCGGTGATAACTCCTTTTTTGTACAATTATATTGCATAATTGTACAAGTTTTAAAATTTGTAAAAGTAATTCTGTGTCATTTGTCAAGTGAGACAGTATAAATTCTAAAAATTTCAGTTTTTTTCATTAGTTTTCAAATAACAATGGGTCGAGGCAAACCCGTGTGTGAAGAGCTTCGAAAGCGAATAGTTAGTGGGGTCGATGCTGGCAAATCAAACGCTTCAGCCCGTAATATCCCACTACTAGGCATAGGCCTCTTTCCCCATGTAGGAGAAGAATCAGAGCTTAATCCACCACGCTGCTCCAATGCGGGTTGGCGGATATATTCCCTACTACGAGTAACGATCGCTATCAGGTGTACATGATAACAACCGGGACCGACGGCTTAACGTGCTCTCCGAGGCACGGTGGGGAGACCCACAAGGACTGCACAAGCACCCAGACCACGGCAAACACCTGTATGGCCAATACAAATGTTTGTCATGTGCGGGGATCGAACCCGCAACCGCCTGCGCAACAGGTACAATCCATGGCTGTAACCGTTGCGCCAACGCGGCGTCATGCTGGCAAATCAAGTTACCAAATATCTACTTCCCAGGACTACAGCCCAGTCTATCATTCAGCACTATTAAAAAAAAAGAACGACTTCTGGTTTCAAGAAAACTGGTCGACCAGACATCACAAGTGCAGCAGAAAACAGAATCCTGAAGACAATTATCAAAAATAATCGTCGTGCTCGAGCTGGAGAACTCACGGAGCAATGGCAGGACATGATTCATAAAGACGTCTCAGTTAATACTTGCAAAAGAGTCCTAAAAAGAATGGGTTACGGATTTTACACCCACTAAGGAGAAACCACTGTTGACTGCTGTACAAAAGAAAAAGAGGTTGAAGTTTGCTTGTGATCATTTAAATTGGACTTCCGATCAGTGGCGTAGTATCACTTGGAGTGACGAGTCCAAATTTGAAGTGACAGTAGGCGATGGTAGGAAAAAAGTGATTCGGAACAAAAATGAGGCATTTCATACTGATTGTCTCAAACGCAAAGTGAAGTTTCCGGCGTCTCTTATGATATGGGGCTGCATGTCTGCACAAGGTGTTGGTGGTATGCAGTTTGTGAATGGTTCTATCAATTCTGCAAGGTATCAAAAACTTTTGGAAGAGAATTTACTGCCCTCTATTCCGTCACTCGAGCATCAAGATTCCTTCATTTTTTAACAGGATGGTGCTTCCTGCGATACTGCAAGGACAACAAAGACGTGGCTACTGGCGAAAAGCATCCTTACAATCGAATGGCTATCTAACAGCCCGGACTTGTCGCCCATCGAAACCCTATGGTGAAAAATGAAAAAAGTTTTACGTAAAAATCCATCAAGATCGAAGAGCGACTTAAAGGCTAAACTCTTGGCTGTCTGGGAGTCAATTACGCCTGAGGAGTGTGCAGCGTTGGTTGCAACCATGCCTCTTCGGATTAAAGCCGTTTTTGAAAGCAAAGACGACTCAACTAAGTGGTAGACGAACTATTTTGCGTGAGTGACAAGGGTAGACGAATACTTTTGTGTTGTGTTTTTTAGAATATTCTTTTTTTTTTTATCTTATGTAAAATCATGAAAGAATATCAGTTATGTTAAAATAAACTTTAAAATGTTCCTCAAATTGTGGTTTACTTTTTATTAAACGTTCTTAATTATTTTACCAATATTTACTTTCTATATTTTACGCTTTGCACTACTTTCCATACTAGACGAACTATTTTGCATCGGGGCTCGTAACTTATTGTTATTATACCTATTTAATTTGTATTAAATAATGGAACGTACATTATAGTCTCTCCCGAAAGTCTTGTTATAATATAACGAATATGTCAAATGTCTATTTGACAAAATTATCAATAAAATAGCTACTATTTACAAAATTATGTTAGTGAAAATATATACAATCAACTTCAAATTTTATTACATAAATAAGATTATTATTATTATGTACGGCAAAATTTTATAAATGATTTACTAGTATTTAATCATTGTTTTTAAATTCTATAAACAAAATAGCACACTGGTCCGGTTAATTTTTATTCTAATGTACGTTCGCTTTTTTTTATTTATTGCAGATATTTGTACAATTCTGTCAATGTGACTGATGTAATAATAGTAAAGTCATCATTATTTCATGACTACAAATAATAAATTATCGATTACAAACCTCCCGGAGTGATACCAAGGAACTTTTTATAATTTGTGTGGCTAGACACTTTGGCAAGATATGGTTTGGACAAGTCCTGAAATGTAACTCGAACCTCTCGCATTTTTTTTTTAAATATCCGTAACCTGCGGCGGCGGTTGTCCACATAGAACTCGGTTTCAATACAGAGAGAGGACTCTGCAAGGTCGGGCAGCGTGCGCCAGTCGGCCTCAGTGTCATCTTGCGGCCAGCTGACTATCTTTTCCAACTCGTCTAACTCGTCTACAGCCACGTCGAAACTCGGAGTGGAGTCGTCGTTCGGCGGCAAAAAGTACGGATCCTCCATGTACTCCAAACTAGCTGGCTCCACGCCCGTCTGCGCATGGCTCGCCATTCCATACGATCCGTCTGCCTCATCTGCCGCGAGACTCTAACATACTTCAACTAGGAACGAACAAGCGATTTTAATCGATATTTATTTTGAAAATACGAGATGATAAGCACATTTGAGAAATTACGTATTTAAAATCACATCGGAACTAAAACGCAATATAACAACAATAAAATTAATTTGTTAATATATTTGATTCACATTTCAGTCATTATTAACAGTCAATTAATAGAAAAACATAATTTTGTTTTTGTAGCGCGCAAAGTATTTTTGTCTTCCGCCACGTCGGGCCCCGCTAGCACGACCACTCGCGTTCGTTTCGCGCCGCTGCCTGAGTGCTCGTATTTGCCACTTTCACCGACAACTTCACGAGCTCGATTCGGGTAGTGTTAATATATCATCTTGATCTCTTATTTTGATCGTTTACTTTAACAAAGCATAAACTAGCTTCCAAATACGAAAAACGAACGACGTAAATATGATGATCCAGTTAGGTGGGATCGTGAGCGCGTGGACGAAACATAAAGCGACGTCAAAAACCAAGTTCAACTCGTGTGGCTAAAGTTTATTGACAGTGCCGCCGGCAAGTGAACGGCGCGGGCGCTCCGAGCTGGTCCATCGACTTTGAATACAAGAGTTATTACGTCATCTCGGCTTGCCGACGTAACAATAAAAAAATACCTATTACACAAATTTCTATGACTCATAAGTAACGTCGTGCTGCTGTGTAAAATGTTAGGTACCTAGCACAACAAAATTACATTCTAAAATACAAACTATAAAATAAGTTAGATTACTAGATTCAAATTAATTTATTTTTACCATATGAATAGATAAAAAATATCCACTCAGGTTTACCAAACTGAGTAAGGATAATAAAACATATGTTTCAATTGTACTGGTTTTGATAGTTTACATTGAAAACACTTGGTTTACACAAGTCTCATTATTAACACGAGTTGCATTTATTAACTTGAGATATTATAGTTTTGTTAGTAACTATATTTTATACTAGCGACCCGCCCCGGCTTCGCACGGGTGCAATGCTGATACTAAATATACTACAGAATGTCTTTATTTATAGTATGAAGCTAGCTTATAGCATGGTTATTAACATAATAACAACATTCAAATATGCGTCGTTAGATTACACGTTGTTACAGAATGCGTTGAAGAAATAAAGTTTCACTGCTCGTTTTGATAGCGTGATAATTTGTAGCCTATATGTTGACCCGACTTCTTAATAATATTCGAGCTAAATTTGAAGTAAATCCATGCATAACTTTTTGAGTTTATCCCGGATATACATACAGACAAACAGACAAACAAACAAAAATTCTTAAAATTATATTTTTGGCTTCGGTATCGATTGCAGATCACACCCCAAGTATTCTTTTAAAAAAAATATACAATGTACAGTTTTGAGTTTCTGACCATTTTATTATATGTACAGAGTTGTACTAAATAAATGTTTACCATCGATAGAATAATAAATATAGGCATATTAAGCCATAATAAGTAGAGCAAAACATTTTATTCAAGTAGTTTCTTTTGCAACAAATAGGATGGAAATCTCATCAAGGATCCGTTTATAACAAAAAAATAAATAAATACATATCTCCAGACCTGAACAAACATTTGTATGAACTACACAAACATTTATCATTAAATTAAAAACATAACAACTATGATATAAGACACAGTTATTGTGAACAAGTTGTCATAAATATAAATACCTAGACATCCATAGGGTTTTACTAATGTATAAATGATATTCTAATTTTCACTGTTTTATAGTGTCACTAGCTTCCCGTCCCGGCTTTGCACGGGTATTTAACAAAAATTTCCACTCCCAATTTTTTTTAAAATAACTTCTTACCTTTTCGTTTCGAAATCGCTTGTTTCGCTGTTCAAATCGAACTAACTCTGGTGGGCGACACCCGGCTCTTATATATTCAGAGAGCTAGACTCTAGGATATTCGAGAAAGTTTGAGAATACTTTCTTTCTCACACCTTCTAGAATGTTCTCGACATTATCGTCCGCCGTAACATTAGGTTCTGCAGCTGTAGCATACGTAGTAAAGGCGCGAAATTTAAAAACTTAAATTTTAAAATGTTTTCAGAACTAATTTGAATAACTAAAGTTATGTCGCTTTAACTCCAAAATAAAGTTAGCTACACTGCTGTATAAATACATAAAATTTAATAACTTTATCATAGTAACAAATGTAATTGAAGGCTTTATTGAAACTGAAATTTTAAATTTCGCGCCATTATTACACATGCTGCAATTGCTCGCAGCGCCTTACGAAATGCAACCCAAATAATCGTTGTTCTGAATGAAGTTTAAATACTCGACAACAGATGGCGCCACTACACTTAATTTCCAAGTTGAAGGGTTGCAAATATCTTTAAAAAACACGCCCTTTAGGTTGAAAAGAGACCTTACTTGTGCGAGGGGCGATAAAGGGCTATCACACTTTATAAGTCCCTTTATCGTGGCGGAACTCTTTTTTTAAGTTTTACCGGCACCCAAATCTTATCAACTTAGTTTTATTATAGATAATGATAACTATAATAATAATAGTAATCTTCCTCCATAAAAACTAGCAAAACACATTAACTAACTTTTTAACAAACTGATCTATCTTGAGATTAGTTTTTTTTTACAATTAGTTATATTTTTTATTTTGGTTCAAGTAGAAGTGCCAGAGCTAAACCCACCACATGCTTTGCTCCACTGCAGGTTGGCAGATATACTACCTACTATGAGTAACAATTGCTACCATAACAACTGGGACAGACAGCTTAACATGCTCTCTGAGGTACGGTGGGAAGACCCACAAGGACTGACAGACAGACCGGAAACATATATTTCTCTAAACGGTCACCACCAGTAATTTTTTATCGGATTTTCAGATTTTATGAACACTAGTATATAGCTATAGTACTTAACGTGTTAAGTGTATTTACGATGAATGAAGGCTTAGACCAGCCCCTCAATAACCGGTTCACTATGTAGAAACGGATCGCCAAACATATATTTGTAAAAATACAAATCTCCACACTGAGCAGGAATCGCACTCACTACTGCTGGTGTTATTGCACGTACATGGCACTCGCATCACTACACCAGAGTGGTCAATTAGTCATATTAAACTCTATCAATAAAAAAAAACAAGCAGAAAAGCTTTTCTTTAAAATACTTTACGTATTCCACGATCTTTGCCACAGACATTTTGATATCATAAAATAGTACTTTTTTTTTTGTAATATGAGACAGCTTCTGATAAAAACTATTAAAATCCTGTGACTCACCCAATGGAACGGTAATAAAAAAATAATTGTAAAATAATTTTTAGGAGATACCACTTCATAATCAATAATTAAAATTGTTTATATTGTATGTCAGTATGAAGTAAATAATGATATAGAAGAATTAATGCAATTTTTTTAGTTATTTTTCTCATGACTTATTTATACTTTATGATAATTATATCTGCTTCAGATAAAATTATTTTTGATTGTCTTTTATTTATACTTCCATATCTGAGAAGTACCTAAATTGCAATAATCTGAGGTATGGCTCATATTAACAAATAAATTGTATGATAAAAATTTAGTTATAAAATATATTTTTTTGATATATTATGTATATAGAATTCTGCTGATCCAAATAAAAAATATATTATCATATAAATTAAAAAAAAAAATTTGTTTAAAATTTTATTTGAAATAAAGGTATTATTATTATTAAAATTTAAAACTTACCTAAATATTAAAATAATTAATAACATACATTCATAAATTATGCTTTTTTAAAGTAACAAAAAAACTAAAACTTAGAAACCAATCTTATCCTAAAACCAATCTAATTAGAAAAGTTTAAATACATAAGCTATTCTATGAATAAGTGCGCTTAATTTCATTTTTATAAACATTGTCAAATGTATCTTCATTTGTAATTGTGTAGTATACAAATGTATCCAGTTTCTAGTATTTATATACGCATCTACATATATATGTTACGTATATCTAGTTTCTATAAACTAGATTTATTAATAAATTGTAAATAAAAATGACTGACCTGTTTGAACACCGCTCATATTGTTGATGTAGAGAAATACAGTTTGTCTTGAACACGAAATTTAATAGTGCGTATGAACAAAGTTTCAAGCAACAAACATTTACATCAATTATTAATATACTTTAACGTTATTCAATAGCGAATTTTATAATTTATAGACAAAGCTCAGTTCACTTTTCAGGATTCTCTAAAAAAATTAACAAAGTAGGTAGATTAAAATAAAATAGGAAACGTAATAATGTTGCAGCGACTCTTTCTTTTTTCTTTTTAGCAACATTAACTTACCTAAGGATTACCATACACAACCCGTCACTTGAAGACAAACATGGTATATTATTTATCTATACATATAATAAAATGGTAGGAAGTTGATAATTTTAAAATAAAAAATATAGTTTATTAAATGTAAAATATTAATTACGTATGTGTATTGTATTTTATTAATTTTAAGCTGGCCATTGACGATCAGTTTTTGGCGTCAGTTTAATTGATCAGTTTTTTTGCGTCAGTTAAACTAATCAGTTTTTCGCGTCATTTAAAATATTTCCCCACTGACTGGCGCTACTCCGGCACTTCAGTTTTCGACCGACCGGGCTGTATAAAGGACGTGTAGGTACTACCTATTTTTGTTGAGAAAAAAAAATGGATTCTGAATCCGAAAAAAGAAACATTAATTCTTAAAGCGGCTACTGTTTGTTGCTATATACTGGTCTACAATGGTCTATAATTCTATATGAACAGTTTTTATTATTAGTTGTACCTCATCTGTAATAAGTATGACAACGGTCAATCGATCATGCACGGTGGTTATTTATATGTATTTATATAAAAAAAATGTATCTATATCAGCGGGCAGTTACCTATAGCACAAGCATTACATTATTTACTGTAGGAAGAGACGACCGTGTGTATATGTTATAAATATAAAAAAATAAATAAATATAGGTGTGTAAAATAAAACTTTTTGTCGCTGGTGTTTAATTTTATAATTTTCGTCCGTTTTCCACATTCTGAATTTTTATATTTTTTAATATATATAAATCTCGTGTCACAATGTTTGTCCTCAATGGACTCCTAAACTACTTAACCGATTTTAGTCAAATTTGCACACCGTGTGCAGTTTGATCCAACTTAAAAGATAGGCTATATTTTATTTTGATATATTATGTTATTATTATATTTCAGAAAAAAATAAGGTGATACGAAGTTCGCCAGGTCAGCTAGTTTTTCAATAAATTCCGTCATTATGACTCGTCTAGGGGACACCGACATCGACATTTTAAAACTCTCACGATCAAATTTTGGAGAGCGCGAAAAACTGACGCGAAAAACTAATCGTCAATTCCCACCTTTAAACCCATATAATTTATTGATTTTAGTTTTATTCTAAATCATTTTTTATTAAGGTTTATAACGTACCGACGAGTCTAAATTTTTTAAAATTAAATATATTATTTAGTTTTTGTAATAAAAAAATTCAAATCATAAAACAATGCAGTTTTGTAGTGAATACAATTAAATTTACTTAAAGCTTAATTAATTACAGTGATTTGTGCATATATTATAGGAACAAAGGAAGTAAAAACATAATCAATGTAAATTATAAATAGTGAATTAGTGGTTATCTACAATGTGGCCTTTGCATGTCTAAGTTAGTGTCTTTTTAGGTTCAAAGAAAATTTCCATAAATATATTAATATACATAATGTAAAGAGTATATAGAAATATATTTACATACATGAATTGAGGATGAAATAAACTGTGACAAGGGTCAGACTACTTATATACTCTTTGGGTCAGACGATGGTTTCTTGTGAAATAGGCTAGGATTTTTTTTACAATTTTATTTTATTAACCATTATACATATTTATAATTCACAACTTAAGAGCCATTTCACAATATTACGCTCTGTAAGTTTAGGTAAATTTGGTCGCATCGCGCGAGTCGTACGAGCCGCGCGATCTTTGTGCTAGTAAGTATAGTGTGACAACCAAAAGACCATCTTGATCATTTTCTAATGTATAATAAAAATTAATAACTATGGTATAAAATGTTTTTTACATAATTAATTTGTTAAAAATTTCAAGTATGTTATATAACAACAGTCAATAAATTTAAAATAAAAATAAAAAATCAATTTTATGAAACAATATTTTTTAAATTGATTAATTTTTTCAGTTTACGAAAGAATCTAATATTTACGATATGAATAAAATAGCATTACTTGACATCGACACCGACAAACATATTAATTAACAAATAACAAGACAAACAGATTGAAATGCCTATTTGTATTGATAATGTGAGAAAAGAAAATTAAATTATATATTTTTTTACAGAAATTATCATTATATTATTTTACAGTCATTTACGTAATATGTTTATTTTATTTATATTTTATTACGAAAGTATCAAATGCGGTTTATCCGCTATAACTACAGGCGCTTGGCGCGTGTGAGCGAAAGAGACGGCTGCGCAGAATTTGGCTTGGACCTCACCTCTAAGAGCGCTAGCGCTCGACTGATTTACTGGGCTTGATGCGTGGTAATATATACTATCTTTTTATTATTTAATATAAAATGTATTAAAAATGATTACATCTTTTAATTATTATTTTTGTATTCCTTAATGATGTAAGTTTACTTTGATGAAGATAGTTCGTTAAAATTTCTTAGTTTTCTAAGAAAAATATCGCTTTTAAAATTGTACTTATTTGGAAAATATTCGTAACTTTATTTTTTTTTTTTATCGATTAATAGAGATACAAATGGAATAAAAATCTATGATAGTGTGCAACAAAATTATATTCCACATATTACGTATTTTTTTAAAATGATTTCAACGTAGAGGTTATTGAAAAGTAGGACTTCAAAGTATACATTGCGACCGTTTACCCAGGGAGGAGGCTGATGAAAAGGTTAATAATTTTATACACATAATATAAATCAAAATTCTGATCTGACTATCGACTACAACAAAGGTTGCTCTATTATATTTCAAGAATATAAATGACATTATCTATTTATCAATCTATTTATATTTATCTACTTTGCACAATCCCGCACTTTGTTACTAATAATCTCCTTTTACCTGGGGTTGTCTGGAAGAGATTGCTTAAAGCAATAAGACCGCCTTTGCATGCTGTCATTGTAACTACTTTTTGTTTAATTTTATTTCTGTTCTGTTGTTTTTTTTTTTTTTTCTTCTTTTTTTTACTACGTAAAAATGTTTGATTATATGTATGCAAGAAGTAATAAATAAATAAATAAATACATTATTGCATCCAACACTGAGATTAACGACGTCAAAATGTTACAATTTCGCGGATTGTTACCGATTTTTGTGAAATGGCTCTTAAGAACAAAATATTTACAGATAGTTTTGGTATAAATCATGTCTGCGTGGAATTGTGCCAAGAATGTTGGCAGCATTTTGAATGGCTATGCCGATTCTCTGGGCAAAAAATGCACCAGCCCTCTTGTCACCAGTGGAGGCAATAAGGCGAGGAGTTATCTCATTTAATTATTATTTTTTTAGCACTGCTACTCAAAAGTCCAAGTGTTTCGACTGCAAACGGCACAAAAATGTAATTTGGAATTAGTGACGAATATTCGTGCCGTTTAGTCGTTTCAGCTTTTTCCGCCGCGGCTCCCGCTTTTAAGGCTGTTTCTCTGCCATGAGACGGACCACGTGTGTCAACGCAGATTGCGTCCCACAAAAGCGCCCGTCCCCTTTCCCAGGGAACCAACGTCAATCCATCAGGTCTCTTGCCATCATCGCGACTAATTTCAGTAGGCTCGATAAGAGCAGGAACGTCAATGGTGGCAAGACCTCTTTTTATGGTATCTTTTGGGGAACCGTGGTGAGAAAACCTACCTGAACTCTTGTAACAGGAAAGGCCGAGTAGTAAATTAAATTATATTTAATTAATTAATTATTTACATTGAAATCATCATGTCCTAAGCATGCCCTAAGATGAATTCGATGTAAATTTATGATTCTTTTACGTATTAAGATAATTACGACTTTTAAGTCTGAATGTTTGTATTTCATTGTTTTGTTTTAAAATTACAGATTTTTGTTTTAAGTGATTTAAATACTAAGTGACTTAAAAAAAATTAATGTGATGAACTAATTTTCAGTGGATATAAATGTAGTTGAACTATTTTTGTTTCATATTTAAATTTTTGGAATAATATTGTTTCCCCTTGCCCGTTTGCTGACATTGTGATGAAAATATTAATTTATAAACAAATTTTTTTAATACTCTATGGTAGAACCCAAAGAGCAGTTGTACCTTTGAGCCTACTATGTCATCTGTGTAATAAACCAAAATTGTCATATCATTTCTGATTTCATTTCGGCTGCTCATTATTATATTACTCTATCTTTTTTTTAAAGAAGAAAATATTCGAGGTTAGTTAAATAAAATTGTTACTTTTTTAGTTCGAATAACTGTCTATTTATAAAAAGATCCATTTTAGAGAAATAATTATACGTTTCGATTCTTAGCGCCCTAATTATTGTCAATCGATCATCATGTCTGCAACTGCATTATTTGGGAATACTTCGGGACTTGGAGGGAGTTCTGGAGGAAATAAGCATATAGTTGAATTTCGAGCTGGAAGAATGACTCTTAAAGGTCGCATGGTTCACCCGGATAAAAGGAAAGGTCTTTTGTATGTATATCAAGGAGAGGACTCATTGATGCACTTTTGTTGGAAAGATCGAACAACTGGAGAGGTGGAAGATGATCTTCTAATTTTTCCCGATGACTGTGAATTTGTACGTGTAAATGAGTGTACTACAGGAAGAGTATATGTATTGAAGTTCAAGTCATTTTCGAAGAAGTATTTCTTCTGGATGCAGGTATGAAATCCTTTTAACAATTATTTGCTTAAAATGATGTCATTGACCAGTAAAAGACGCGCCTCCGGCTTCTAAAGAATACTCAGGGGGAGTTCAGCGTGATTAAATTATGGAAACAGAACCACAATAGATTTGAAACTGTACTTAGTACTTTCAATGCTAGTCACGCTAAATTACCGCTGTAGTCACGCTAGTTTTCAAAAATCCTCATCGAGGTTTTAATTTCTCAATAAAGGCTTGATAATGACAGTTTAACAAGAGGAGACCGCCCACTTGTTATGACTGATATAGCTAAAATTCATATCACATGTATAAATAATATTTTAAATTTTGACGTGGCTTTAGTAAAGTAAGAATTATTTGTTTCAATAAGTTTGGTAAGTAGCATCTGGCCTAGTGGTAAGAACATAAGATGATTATGCAGTGGTCATGGGATCAGTTCCTCTTCTTGATATCAATAGGAGGAACTTGTTTTCTACATTCTTCTCAATTTTTATAATATTCATTTTTATATATTTTTTTTTTCATTATCATTATTTCATTATTGTCATAAATAATAAAACTAAGTTGATAAAATGTGCATGCTGATAAAACTTAAAAAGGAGTCCCGGCACGATAATGGGACATATAGTGTGATAGCCCTTTATCCCCCCTCGCACAAGGAAGTTCCCGTTTTAACCTAAACGGCGTGTTATTAAAGATATAAGGGCTTTTTCGACCCTTCAACTTGGAAATTAAATGTAGTGGTGCCATCTGTTGTCGAGTATTTGAACTTCATTCAGAACAATGATTATTTGGGTTGCATTTCGAAAGGCGTTGCGAGCAATTGCAGCATGTAGTAATGGCGCAAAATTTAAAATTCCAATTTCAATAAAGTCTTAAATTACCATAGTTACTTTAATACAGTTATTAAATTTTATGTATTTATACAGCAGTAGCTAACTTATATTTTGGAGTTAAAGCCACATAACTTTAGTTATTCAAATTAGTTCTGAAAACATTTGAAAATTTAAGTTTTTTAGCGCCTTTACTACGTATGCTACAGCTGCAGAACCTATTGTTACGGCAGACGATAATGTCGAGAACATTCTAGAAGGTGTGAGAAAGAAAGTATTCTCAAACTTTCTTGAATATCCTAGAGCCTAGCTCTCTGAATATATAAGAGTCCGGTGTCGCCCGCTTTCCGGTGTCGGATTTGAACAGCGAAACAAGCGATTTCGAAACGAAAAGGTTAGAAGTTATTTTAAAAAAAATTTGAGATTGGAAAGGGGACTGTCCACTTTGTATGGGGGTTTCGGCCCCGAGTGGACAGTCACTGAGAATAATAATTATATATTAAGTTAGTAGTACTAACAAGTAGGAATTAGAAAAATGATATAGTTTTGTGTCCAGGTGTTTCATTTTTTGTTTTTTTGTGGATAGTTACAAGAAGGTTTCTGAAATAAAAATCATTGTTTTTGTTATTTTTGTTTTACTAATCGGATTCGTACGTTAACAGAATGTTATCTAAAAACTAGGCAGGTAGATTTATAAAATCTTGGAAACTTTTCCAGCCCAAAAACCAAATAATTGTCATGACATGGGCACAACAACCTACTGTCCGTCGACCAACCATGCAGTTGCAATAATATTTTTTTTATTGCTTCTCTGCCTGACCTATATTGTTTACATATAAAATAAATACAAAATATATTTTCCTACTTATAACGCCTACTGTGAATTTTACGTCGCAGTAGTGATGAATTCTCGGTTGACGGAAAACCTTTCTTCTTCTTCTTCTTCTTTAATTTATGGCATGTCAGCGTCGCAACTGTTCGTTGTGCAACATTCTGCCAGTGTCAAGTATAAGATTATGTAAATTACGGAGGAAACTAGTTTTTGATGCAAGAAAGAACAATTGTTTGGGTTTTGTTACCTGCAGACAAACATAACAAATATTTTAGTAATTATCAGGGAGTTATACATCTAGGGTAGGGTCTAAACATAATTCTACTCTACAAAAAGTAATATAATTATTAATATCTAACCATGTAATATAATTATTTATTGCAATAAATAGCATACAGTCTTTGCCTCAAATTCATAAAAATTATAATTTAATGTTATTAATGTTAATAAATTTGGATAGGAGAAATACCAATTCGGGGTTGTTGTAAAAGTTTAGTAGAGAGGAAAAATTCATAGGAAGAGGGATGTTCAATTCAGGAAGAAGATTGTATATAGTGAATGAGTTGTTACGACAGGCGAAGAAAATATGGTCGAGGGACCCCTCTTCAAAACCACACTCGCACAGAGAGGAGTCTCTTATTCTAATTTTATTTAGAAAGACTGGGGTACAGCAATGGCCTAAACGAATTCTACATAAAATAGAGACAGATTTTTTATTCAATTTTTTGAACTTTGAAAACCATGGTTTTCTTGGAATGATGGGTTGGAATGAGGCATAAAACCTTCCTTTTAATTTGTTGGTCTTATCCCAGTCGTCCTGCCAAGATTGGTATGCTTGTCTCTGAGGAAGATTGAGGATGTCGTAAGTTTGATACCTATAGTATTTATTGTCCACCTGCTGGAAAGTAGCCTGCTTCGCAAGAGAATCCGCTACCTCATTACCTCTAATGCCTGAGTGTCCTGGGATCCAAACTAAAGTAATGTTTAGGCCTTTACTTGAACTTTTGAGTAGAGAGTTTCTAATATTTAAGATGATATCACTGTTTAATTTATTATAAATAGGGTTGATAATAATGGATTCCAGGGCACTTTTTGAGTCAGAAAAGATGACAGCGCTAGATATATTATGGCTCTCTATAAATAGGCAAGCCTCTAATATACCCACACACTCACCAGTAAATACAGATGAATGGGGAGGACATTGAAATTGTAGGGCAATTTTCGAATTTTGGTAATAGACAGCTACACCTGTTTTTCCTAATTCTGTCAATTTGGATGCATCAGTAAAGAATAAGTGGCTGTTATTCCATCTAGTGGCTACCTCTGAAGTAAAAAGGATGTTATTATGGGGGGATTCTTTGGCGAAACCAAGGTTGACTATCGCGTTAGCTGAATATGTTATCACCTCATACGGAAATTCATGCCAACACAGTTTCGGAAATGTTTGGATAGGAGAGTCCTGTTCTACGTAGCGCAGTTTTTTAAAACTATTAATTAAAAGTGGAGTCTGTTTATGATGCCAATAGGAAGAGGTAAGGCAGAGGTTGTATAGACACTCAAGTTTCTTCTTAAGTGGATGATCGGAGCGAGCATTTACACGGATTAAAAAACGATCAGACAAAAACTGAAAACGGATAAAGAGGGGTGGTTCACAGCACTCTACTTGCAGTGCATTAATGGGGGTAGATCTCATACACCCGAGGACACAACGAAGTGCCCTAGACTGTAAGGAGTCTAAAGCTCTAAGAGAGGATTTATTTGATGGTTTTAGGAGGAAGGTGCCGTAGTCCAGGGCACTTCTGACTATGGCATGATATAAAATTTTTTGAGTAAATGGGTGAGAACCCCAGGAGACTCCAGATAGCGCCTTTATTATGTTTAAGTTACGTTCTGATTTTTTAATTATGTGCTCTATGTGTTTGGTCCCAGTTAGTTTAGAATCTAAAATTAAGCCCAAAAATTTTACCGAATCACAAACTGGGATAGATTGACCTTCAATCTTCAGACTTACTAGAGGTATATTTTTCTTCCTGCTGAATGTTACAACGTTACTCTTTGAAGCCGACAACTGAAGGCCCCTCTCTTCCAGCCAGAGTGATAGTGAGTCGAGGGAAATTTGTAATGACGATGAAGCTTGGGAGATTGAGGTCGAAGAAATGTATAAAACTAGATCATCTGCATATTGTAGTATTTGGCAGTCAGGGTTAAGTGAGAGATGGAGAGAAGAAGTATAAAGATTATACAGGATAGGACTGAGTACACATCCCTGAGGAAGGCCTTTCCATACAAGGCGTGTACCGAGGTTCTGACCCGGGACCCGTAGCATGACCTCTCTACACATTAAAATACTGCATAGTACCCGTACTATCTTTTCTGGGATACTCAGCTGTTGTAGCTTGTACCTGAGTACAGAAAGAATCACGTTGTCGTATGCAGCCGTAATGTCAAGAAACGCGGCCAACACATATTCATTCCTGGAGAAAGCTATTCTGAGGTCAGTAACAAAAATGCCTAAACTGTCTGTAGTACATAGACCTTTTCGAAAACCAAACTGGGAGGAAGAAAGTAAACTGTTTTTTTCTACAAACCATTCCAGACGGTTTTTTAAAAGATGCTCAAATATTTTGGAAAAGGTAGACGATAGAGCAATGGGGCGGTAACTATCACTTATCTCAGGTGGTTTTCCGTGTTTTAAAATAGGGATTATTATTTGAGTTTTCCAATCATTAGGAATGTAATTAAAATCAAAAAAAGCATTAATTAAATTTAGAAAATATTTTAAAACAATTTTGCCGGCATTTATCAGGAAAGAGTAAGGGAAACCGTCAACTCCCGGAGCTGAATCTTTGACACGAGAGAGGATAGATTGGAGCTCAAACATAGTGAAAGGGTGATCTATGGCATGCGATGATGTTAAAAAGGTATGATCTGTGTGAGAGAGATCATCAAGATTTGGAGCAAATGGAGGAGCTATTTTATCAAAAAGGTTTCCTGCTACAATTTCAGAAATGCCAGGTGAATTTCGATAAGAGAGACCGTGCCTAAATCTATTTATTTGATTCCAAACTATACTGGAGCTGGTATCTGGTGAGAGAGATGCACAGAATTGACGCCAATGGCGGGTCTTTTTCCTTCGGAAAACACGTCTTGTCTTGGCAGCAATTCTCTGATAGTTTATTAAATTGCTATCTGTCATATTTTGTTTATAATCCTTTTCTGCATTTTTCCTAGATTTTATCATCTCTGTGCACTCCTTATCCCACCAGGGGGGAGATGGTATTTTACCGGTTGCTGAGTTTTTCAAGGGAATATTTAAATCAGCTGAATCTGAAACAGCCTTACAAAACTCCTTGTAGCACACATTAAGATTTTCTGGAGTGATTTGAGGTAATGATTGAACTTTATTTTCCAACAGTTTTTTATACTTGTCCCATTTGGCGCCAGACATCCTATATTTTAGTAGGGGTGGAAGTGGAAGTTGGGGGTAACATCTTAACGGATAACAAGTAATAATAGGATAGTGATCACTACCAAATGTACTATCTAGAATGTTCCACTGTAAAAGAGTTGCTAAATCGTTTGAACATATTGTTAGATCTACACAACTCTTCCTTTGTCCAGGAGGAGTCATTCTTGTAGGTCGGCCATCATTAAGGATACAGAGACCTAACTCCTCGAGCAATTCTCCTAGTTCACTGCCAAAGGAGTCATTTGTGTCTGATCCCCACATACTATTATGACAATTGAAGTCTCCTAGGATTAATAGCGGAGGAGGAAAGAGCAAAAAGACATCGCGTAAAAAAGGAAGGATAGAAGAGTTTGGGTGGGGGAGGTATATAGAAAGAATACTTACATCTTTTATTTTTATACCAACAATATTTATGTCATTGCTATTGTGACCAGGGATGATAAGATGAGTGGGTGTGAATTTATTATTAACAAGGATCATCGATCCCCCATAACCATCTAATCGATCATCACGATATGATGAAAAACCCTGAAGGAAGAAGCGATGATCAGGTCTCAACCAAGTTTCTGTAATGCATATAATGGCGGGGCTGAGATTATTTGTGAGGTGGATAATTTCGTGTTTTTTGTTCTGGATACTCCTAGCGTTCCACTGAAGAAACTTGAGTGGGTCCATTGTAACTATTTAGAATTGAGATGAGTTTGGTTGCTACGTGGTCTGTTATTGTAAGTTCATTTTTACTAAGAATATCTACTAATAATGTTAGAAGTAGGTTATTAATATTAGAAGATTCAGTATCTATTGTAGAAGTATTATTTAATGCACATCCATTTTGTGATTCAGGCATATTAAATTCGTTTAAGATATCTTGGTGTGCTTGTTTATCATAGCCCGGTGATAAAACAGGGCGTTGTTTACGGGTGGCAAAAACAGTTTTCTTAAATGAAGTTATAGGGATTGAGGGGGTTCTATGAGGTGGGTTTATATTTAAAGGGGAGGAACTATTTGTAGACTTTGCGATATCTGCATATGATCTATATGATGGAGGGATAGTCTTGGATGCTTCCTCATAAGAAATATTTTTCTCTGCCATTATCAATTTAATATTTGATTGTCTTATGTATTCAGGACAACTCTTACTTATAGCAGTGTGTCCTCCTGAACAATAAAGACAAATGGGGTCATCTACTGTGCTCGGGCATCCCTCACCTGTGTGGTTTTTGGTACATTTATAACACCTTGGTTTTGACCTACACTGGGTTTTTGTATGTCCAAATCTACAGCAATTAAAACACTGGATAGTTGGGTATTTATAAAGTTCAACTTTTAGAACCATATAGAAGCAGAGAACTCGGGTAGGTAGGGTCTGTCCGTCAAAAGTAAGAATCACAGATTGTGTTGGTTGCCACTCCGGAATGCCATTGTTAATTACCTTTCTGTTGATCCTACGCACTTTTATAATTTTACCACATCCTTGTGGGACTTCCAGATTCTCTGCAATCTCTTCTATGGACCAGTCTACGGGAATTTCTCTTACGACACCCATTCGAGTGATGTTGTAGGTGGGGATGGAAGTCCTGTATCCGTTTTGTAATGCTAAGGGATGTGACATAAATGAATTGGCATCTTGAGGGGTATTGAAAGTTACAGAGACTCTGTTACGGCCCACTCGTTTTAAGCCATCATTTGCTATACCTGGGAAGCGATGGGTTTTTAGGAATTGACCAAATTTTATAGGGTTTAAAGTAGTGTTAGCTGCTGGGTCACTTTCATTGCGAGACACATGCACTAAATAAGGAGGCTTGTCCATGTTGGAATAGCGGATTCTGTAATCACTTTGCTTAGCCTGCTTATTTGGTATTGTATCTTTGACAGACTCAAGAGGGCGTTTTTTGCCTACTGCGTTTTCAACTGCTATAAAAGATGATAGTGGAGCGGACAGGATTGGGGTAAAACAAAAATCAGAGGCATTTTTGTCTGGCGGAGCCGGTGGATCAGGAGGGTCGTTATCCTCCATGATTTAAAAAGAAAAAAAAGAACATACGAAACAAAAAATAAACACTCACCAATATACCGCGACAACACAAAATATATACGTAAATCTAAACAACCAAAAACCAAACTGTAGACACAAGAAAATGCCAAGAAAGAAACAACGTTTGCTAGAACTAACCAACCCGCTTGACACTTGAAGGCAGAATCCTCGGAAAACCTTTCAATAGGTTGCTTGCTATATCGAAAGCAATATGGAAGTCAAATGAATGTATGACGCAAAAGTCTGTAGTTTAGGGTTGCCATAATAAATAATATTTTCAATAGACAAATAAATCAATTAAATCGATAATCAAATTTAATATATTTAATTCCTTGCTTTTTATTTAGTCAATAACCATGTTTCTAAAATAGTTTATTTTTCACCAAAGTTAAATGTTTTTTTACTAAATACACTTTTATTGATAACTTTTTTTCTGATTAATTCGATTTAACAATACTTTTAATCGATATTAACAAATCATTGATTTAAAAATATTTTAAAATCGATTGTTCGTTAATAATTATTGTTTGTTTAGGACTGGCAACGTGGTATAATCAAATCACCAACCGAAAATAAACTAGAAGTATATAATTAAAAAATTAAGATACTTATTAAAGAAACTTTTTATCAGTTTATATTGATACAACTGAAAATCACGAATAATCATGATTTAATATATGAAAATTTTTGGTATATTTGTTTTTTTTTTTGTACGAATTCTGTTCAGGCTGGGCCGAAAATGGACAGTCCCCTTTTTGTTAAATACCCGTGCGAAGCCGGGACGGGAAGCTAGTAATAAAATAATTTTTGTCTAGACTTTTAGCGCATAAACAAATTAAATAAGTAATTTATTACGTGGCAAATAATCTGTCGCTTAAATGCAAGTACCTGGGTGACTGAGCTTAGCTCGGTATTTTTTTTAGTAAATTGTGTTTTTTGGAAATCATATTTCAATACAAATTACATATTGATAAAATATAAATAATATTTGGTCTTACCGACATAACAAAAGAAATTAACTGGTTATTTAAATAAAAAAACATGAGTGCAATTAAAAAAAATAATCAAGATAGAGATGTGGGTTTGAGCAAGGATCTTCTCATATTGAAATTGGCTGATTTCCCACCTGTGCATTACCCGTGCATTACTTTTTAAGTAATTGCGAAATTTACCTTCGTACTCTAATAATATTATAGCAGTTTTTCGTTGCCTGAAAACACGGACAAAACGACATTTTTTTGGAAAAATTAATCCTAGCTAGATCGATTTATCTCCCCTGAAACTCCCTGCATACTAAATTTCATGAAAATCTTTGGTTCCGTTTCCGAGATTCAGATTATATATGTATATATACAAGAATTGATTGTTTAAAGGTATTAGATATTAGTATTGTAAAAATGATAAAAGAGTATTAATATTATTGTCACATTATTTGTATTTACTATGAATAAAAAACCTTGCGCTGGCAACACACTCTCTCTAACATCTAAAAAAAGGACTAATAACATTGTTCTTCATCCTAAAGTCTCAAAAAGTTTTTTTGTGAACTACAGTAAACTTTTATGCCATTGCTATGTGATATACTTTAATATTATATGGGATAGCGTTAAAAATGTTCAGGGTGAAATTGATATTCACAAATATTCATAATATAAAATAAAACCTTTACAATGACCACTTCACCATAAAAGATTGACATTTGCAATATTTCGTAAGCATTTTTTTTCGCTCGACATAAAAAAGAAAAAAAAAAAACAACAGAAAACAAATCGCTTTACGATAACATTAAATAACAAATTATAATTCGTTAAAATTTAAAATATAGGTAAAAAAACACGGCCTATTTTATCGCTCATGCTGTTCGTTCACTTATTCACCTCTAAAAATACGATGACCAGATCCCTATTTGCCTTTTAAAAAAAGATATTGAAATGTCATATTCAAAAATATTAGTCGTCTGTACTCTAGGAATTCGTATTTTAGTAGTTTTTATGTGTTTAAAATGATAAATTGATGTTTGTTTTTAGTGAAATAAATAGTAAATGGAGTTTTACAAATGTCCGTAAGCTAATGTGTTGTGAAAGTGAGTGATAACAAAAAACGTGAATTACGATTGATAGGGGTTTGTTTACCAAATAAGACTTCCAAAAAAAAAAAAAAAAACGGAATATACATGTGATATAAATTTCAGCTAAAATGGTGACGAAAAAGTAGGCGGCCCCTCCCTTATAAGATTAAATTTTTTTTAAATATATTACTCGTATACATTGATATTATTATTCATTTAAATTGCTTATTATATAAATAACATTTTATTAATTGTGAGCACTTTTACTCTTAGGAGCCGAAAACCGATAAAGATGATGACTACTGTCGCCGCATTAATGAGGCTCTTAATAACCCTCCAACATCAGGAGGGCGTGGTGGTAGCAGTGGGGGGCAAGATGGAGAGCTACAGAACTTGTTGAATAACATGTCACAGCAACAACTGATGCAATTATTTGGAGGTGTCGGTCAGATTGGTGGATTGTCTTCACTGCTCGGCACGATGGGGTAAGAGAAAAACAATACAGCTTCTTCATTAAACAATGGGGCTATGCTTTAGCTGCGGAATGGAGCATAAGCGAGCGTGCTTTCGCACGCAAAGGCGGAAGCGCTGCACTGCCCGCAGCGCCGAAGCCAAGCGTTATTCTAACCTCAAAGGTGGTATCTTGCAGTCGAGATTGTTTTTACGTATTCCTGTTCGAAAATAACGTGTAAAATGTGAAAAAAATGCTTGTGAAATGTGAAAATAAAGTGTGAAAGGTGCGAAATTCTTCTGCTAATCTAAAAACTTTAACCATGGATGTCTCCATAACCATGGGGTTCCGAAGTGTTGCAGTAGTACGGAGGGGTGTAGCGTCCCCCCCCAAAATCTCGTAATTCGATGATTCTTAATCTAAAGCTTTACCAACAATGGATAAAATGAGCGTGGTCACTCGTTATATATCATTATACATAAAATAATTCCATGAATTCTTTATTAGTTTTATTAGGTGGTCGAACAAAGGACGATATTGTAATATTATGATATTATATGTTATAATATAATTTCTTGAAAAATAATAATTTGTAAATATTGCTAAAGTGTAGTGATTAGATACACACTTACAGCGTGGATCTCTTTTTTGTAAATTTTTTGACACAGTTGACGCTTTTGGTATATTTTGCATTTGTAATAATTCTTGTTTTAGTTTTGTTTGCAATAATGTGATAAACTGTTTGCAGTAACAACAGCGGCGGCGGCCGCACGTCCGGAGGAAGCTCGCGCGGGGGTAGCGCGCCGCGCACCACGAGCGCGGAGAGCGCTCGCACGCCCGCCCGCCCCCGGCACGCGCCCGCCGCCACGCCGCCCAGCGCCGCCACCACGCCCGCCGCCGCCAGTGCCGCGCCCGCGCCCGCTCCCGCTGCCGCTGCCGCCCCCTCCGCTGCCGCGGGTAACAAAAACGACAAATATTAATTGTATTTTCTTGCAAAAATTTCAATTTCAATTATAAACAAAAAGTTTTTAAACTACACTGAAAAAACTGAAACATTTTTTAAACAAAAATATGAATAATAATTAAATTAATTTTTTCTTTGACATCACATTTGCCTCTTACTAATGTTATATGTCTACATTTGTTCCATCACTCGAATATTAGAATACTTTTTTTTTGGTTCATACTACATAGCATAACTTTAACGTAACTAAACAATGTAATATGGATAAATTTTGTTTAAAAAATTTGAAAGGCAGAAAGCAATGCCAATTTACTATCTGGCATTCTATTTATAGATACAGTTTTTAATATGTCACTTCAGATTATAATATCCCACTACTGGGCATAGGCCTCTTTCCCCATGTAGGAGAAGGATCAGAGCTTAATCCACCACGCTGCTCCAATGCGGGTTGGCGGATATATTCCCCACTACGAGTAACGATCGCTATCAGATGTACATGATAACAACCGGGATCGACGGCTTAACGTGCTCTTCGAGGCACGGTGGGGAGACAGAGGACTGCACAAACACGGCAAACACGTGTATGGCCAATACAAATGTTTGTCATGTGCGGGGATCGAACCCGCAACAGGTACAATCCATGGCTGTGAACGCTGTGCCAACGCGGCGTCAGCTTCAGTTTAATATGTCATGGTATGCTAAATAAAATCTCAAACAATTATTTGATATTTTCTTATAAATAATATTGTAAAGACGCCGCGATGGCGCAATGGTTACAGCCATGGATTGTAACTGTTGCGCTGGCGGGGAACACGGGGAAAGAGGCCTATGCCCAGTAGTGGGATATTACAGGCTGAAGCGTAATATTGTACTGTTTATAAAATATTCAAACTTATATCTAATCAGGTGAACATTTGAACTTCTGTTTCACTTCAATGTTTTTTTTTTTTTGTGCCGCTGTTTCACCCGCGCTAATTTGAGGAAACAACGTATATTATATATAGCTTCCTAGATAAGTGGACTATCCAATACAAAAAGGATATTTTAGTTGGAACCAGTAATTTCTGATATTAGTACGCAGTCATCAGCTTAAATTCGTATAACGTAGACGCAACGCACCCCGCAGGCGGGCAGATCTTCCTGTCGGACCTGCAGCGCTACTTCTCGGGGCTGGGCACGGCGCCGCCGGCGGGCCCGGGCGCGGCGCGCGTGGAGCTGGGCGCCGCGCTGGCCGCGCCCGACGTGCTGGCGGCGGCCAGCGAGCCGGCGCACGCGCAGCGCCTGGCGCCGCACCTGCCGCCCGCGCCCGCGCCCGCGCCGCCCGACGATGTAAGGACCACCCTGCTCTCACCGCAGTTCGCCCAGGTGAACCCGCGCGCCTCCGTCCTCGCCCACCGACTACCGACCCACTACCGACCCGCTCATATCTGTACTCTCACCGCAGTTCGCCCAAGTGAACGCGCGTTCCTTTACACCGATACATAAAGTAACTCCTTAACAATGACAATTCCCGTTGCGCATTTTTCTGTTAACTTGTGTATATATATTTTAATACTACCCTACATATTATTTATTTCTTGTCTCCACTATGAATTGTTTATAGGTATACTCATATTGTATTTGCAGATATTGGGTATTTTACCCCCAAAGTTTTTTTAGGGCTCAACCGATTTTCATTGAACACATTATTTTGTAATGTGCACGTGATGCGCTTTCATTTGAGGCCCCACTACATTATATTTGCAGACATTCGGTTATTCTCCCCCACTTTAACCCCCACAACTTCTAAACGTCTCAACCGATTTACATCAAACATATCTAAAAACAGTCGCCCGTAACTCATCTTTCACACGAAAAAAAACTAAATTGAAATCGCTTCATCCGTTCGTGAGCTACGGAGCCACAGACAGACAGACAGACACGTCAAACTTATAACACCCCTCTTTTTGCGTCGGGGGTTAAAAATATCCCTCATATATCTTATTCAAGGTCAAATCTCGAAAATTAAATTTTGTGTATTTTACCTATGTTATTGACGTTTGTCATCAGCGCGTCAATATAGATGTCTATACAAATATTGCGATCAATTAAAGATACGGCTTAAAATAATTTTACTGTTTACTCCAGTATTTTCGCATTTCCCATTGCCGTTCTAGTCGCTCATCTGGTACAAAGGTTTTTACTTTGCACGATACGAGACTACGGTACGTTTCCATTTATCTTCATGAGTCTTAAAATATCTCATGTTTGATAGCTTTGCTGATCAGGTCTCTCTTATGAAAATTTTTAGAGAATTTTACAGATTTCTAACTTTGGTGATGGGATAACTAACCATTAGTGTGTTTTTAAATTATACATTATTTTTTTCATTAGTAAGTTGTTTTAAAAATCAGAAGACAATTTTAACTCAGTTTTTTACTTATTAAATATCCATGAAAATGAACGAAAAAAGTAGTTTTTAGTCCATTTCGTAGGAAGATTATTTGTCATACAACAAGATATGATGAACAAGCCCAAGATATTTTGAAAATTAGATTTTTAACAAACTTTGGAACAAAAAAGTCTGAATTTCATGTATTTTTTGTCAACTCTGATACAAAAAATAGAAATTTTCAAAATTTTGTGAGGACAGTTTGAAAAACATGGTTTTCAGAAAAACACATTTAAACTTTCAAGTATGGTTATAACTATAAAAATTCTAAGTTACCACTAATCTGCGATGCCCGGTCCGTAAATTACACCTTTCTTCTTTTCTTTCCTATACTTGTAAAAGGTATAAAGCCGAAGGGAGACCAATAGGCTCGACTTCCAAGCGCTCCGCTCCACGCTCCAAACACCTGTCCCTTCTAACTGCTGTATCTTTATAATGGCTTATCGTATGCCATAGAATATCGTAATCACCCTACCTTCACATTCTAGACGATTAAGAAAACAATTAATGCAATTTTTTTTTTGAAAACCCATTATATACCCATTTTTTTAACCGACTTCCAAAAAAGGAGGAGGTATTTTTTTTTTATGTATGTTACATCAGAACTTTTTACCGGGTAGACCGATTTCGACAAATTTTGTTTTAGTCGAAAGGTGGTGTGTGCCAATTGATCCCATTTAAATTTATTTGAGATCTAACAACTACTTTTTGAGTTGAGTTATATCTAATAATGCGTTTTTACTTGACGCTTTTTTCGTCGACCTATGTTGTATTATACCGCATAACTTTCTATTGGATGTACCGATTTTGATAATTCTTTTTTTGTTGGAAAGGAGATATCCCTAGTTTAGTACCATGATAAGGAAACCAGGATCTGATGATGGGACCCCAGAGAAATCGAGGGAAACTCTTGAAAATCCCCAATAACTTTTTACTGGGTGTACCGATTTTGATAATTCTTTTTTTTGTTGGAAAGAAGATATCCCTAGTTTAGTACCATGATAAGGAAACCAGGATCTGATGATGGGATCCCAGAGAAATCAAGGGAAACTCTCGAAAATCTGCAATAACTTTTTACTGGGTGTACCGATTTTAATAATTTTTAATTTAATCGAAAGCTGATGTTTGTCATGTGGTCACATATAAATTTTATTGAGATCTGATAACTACTTTTTGAGTAATCTTTGATAACGCGTAGTTACTTGACTATTTTTTCGTCGATCTACGTTGTATTACTCGTCGATGTAATTGAAGTCGGTTTTTTTTTCGTTTGCGAGCAAACACAATTATTATATATAACTAGATCGGCAAACAAGTGCACGGCTTACCTGATGGTAAGCAATTACCGTAGCTTAAAGACGTGTGCAACACCAAAAAAATCGCAAGCGCGCTGTCGATCCCATTTTTACTAGATCCAAATTTCTTGCTGTGCCCTACCTCAGTTTTAATGAAAATGCAACCCATTATTACTACAGTATAATATAATGTAAGTTATTCTCATGTTCCATTGAACAAAAACTAATGTAATTTTTCAGGCTGCTAATCAATTTTCATCGGCATTGACTTCTGGACAAATGGGTCCTGTGATGTCACAATTTGGCTTGCCAGCTGATGTTACTTCAGCTGCAAACACTGGTGACATGCAAGCGTTTTTCAAAGCGTTGGAGAGCGCGTCTGGTTCGGAGAGCAACAAGTCTCAAGAAAGTGATAAGAAGAAAGATAAACCACAAGGTGATAAGAATGACAAGAAAGATGGAGATGCTGGAATGTCTATGGAGTAATACTAAATTATCATACATTTTTAGTTGAGACCCATTGGGTATAGTACTGGTATGATTTCATAATTGTACAGCATGACCATTACTATGAAAGTTAAAATATACTAATTGCATTTTAACCATTTACTTCAAAATATTAATATAATATACAAATGATGTACACAATTTTAAATGTTGCGTGCAAAATTATATAACCAAAACGTTTTTCTGTCGTAGTGAGATATATAATTATGTATTTCAAACAGAATATAATCAATGTGAGGTAATGTACATTCTATGGAAATTTTTCTTCCTACAATAAAATAAAGATTATGTAAAATGAAATCGTTTTTATTTCTATATTCTTGTATTTAATACAACGCTCTAACCATGGTCTAGCAGTATAAAACAATGTCGCTTCCCGCTGTTTGTATGCTTAGATCTTTAAAACTACGCAATGGATTTTGATGCAGTTTTTTTAATAAATAGAGTAAGTCAAGAGGAAGGTTTATATGTGTAATAATATAGTAGAAAAACACTGATAGTTTTAGAGGTTTCTAATGTGGTGTCGTAAATAAACATTTTTTGCGCATATATTATACACTAGCTGTGCTCGCGACTTCGTCCGCGTGGAGTTAAACTAAAAAGGTATTGTTAGTTCGCAGAGTTATAAATAAATTACTAAAATAAAAGTAGCATAAGTTACTCCTTATTGCATCAGCTGTCTGCCAGTTAAAGTCCCGTCAAAATCGGTCCACCTGTTTCAGAGATTAGCCGGAACAAACGGAGACAAAAATTGTAAAAAATGTCATTTTGGTTTAAGTACCGTGAATACATCCATATGCATTTAGTAAAAAGCCGTTATTTTAATATAACAATCAGATACTCCCATTTTATTTATTTGTATAGATTATATTTACTTAATTTATATATAGTATCAGCATTGCACCCGTGCGAAGCCGGGGCGGGTCGCTAGAAGGAAAGACGTGAACATGGTTGCTGTAAAGTATCCGAAACGTCGAGCATTTTAAAAACATAAACCGCGATAAAATTTAAAAAAGTTGTTTCATTTTAAAAAGCTTTCAGCTGTTAAATGGGTTGTCAAATAAACCACTGCTGCCAACTCAAAATTGGAAACCTCTAAAAAAACGCACATTACTTTTTTACCCATAGTTTCTTGACACACAAGCCTTGATTTTAGATTAACATGGTTACTTTCTATGTCTTGTATTACTAAAACTATTCATAAACCGGAGTCTCGTGAACAAGACATTCGCAGGTAATGTAGAAATATCGAGCTCCGCAAAATGAAAATAAAAAACATAGTAAATATCCCGTTTATGAATAGTTTTAGTAATACAAGCCTTGGATTATTATTGCTAAATCTAATACGTTGCATTAAAAAACCTGTAGGTACATGCCATCTTCTAGAACTTAACACTGACCACTATCTTCTAGCCATTTACACAACAAGATCGACAGCATACTAAGTAGATTGCAAAATTTGACTGTTTCAGGTTTTTTCCCTGCTGAAAATTACAAAACGATGATTTGTATGGGAAGCTATTTTAAATTATTGTGTTTGAAACAGGAATTCCAAAATTATCATACAATTTTTTTCTGTTTTTATCTGGACTATTTGGATCTGTTCTTTGGATCATTAGTATCGATGTGTATTGCATTATGCAATATATTGAGTAATAATACCTTACTTCTTTTTGATTGATATCTTGGCAATGAAAATTGATTATTTTCGATATTCAGTACATGAGTTTGATATAACTACATATTAAGATTTTTTAACATATATAAGAATAACACGTCTGCTTATATTCATAGTTCCAACTGAAGTCGTTCGTTTTGAGTGACTTTTGCTGTAGTGATACAGATGCAAAGAAGAATAAATCATAATAGCCTGGTTGATCTTCTGGCAAAGATTGCAAATAGTATAACACTACTTGCTCCCGAAGTCCCGAAGATATCGGACGTTGAGTGTGAAACGTTTATTTATTATTTATTTAACTATGTAAACTAATGCTATTTTATTAGAAATTATGAAATTTCAAAATGGATCATTTGATACCAGAGTTTGATCCCCCTGTCCGTCATTTTACTGTTAACGCTTGTGAAATCGCAGGTCACATCTAGATGTGGATCATCTAGACATTCTTAAGGAAAAAACTAAAGTTTGTAGTGTAATGTAATACTATAAGGAGCTGACACACACACACTTTTTAGAGTTCCGTATCCAAAAGGTAAAAACGGGACCCTATTACTAAGACTTCGCTGTCTGTCCGTCCGTCCGCCTGTCTGTCACCAGGCTGTATATCAAGAACCGCGATAGCTAGACGGTTGAAATTTTAACAAATTATGTATTTCTGTTGCCGCTATTACAACAAATACTAAAAATAAAATAAAAATTACGGGGTCTCCCATACAACAAACGCGATTTTTTGCCTATTTTTGCTCGATATCAATAAATGGTAACAGATAGGCACTTGAAATATTCATAAAATACTTAATGGGGTATTTACTTTAGTAATCTATAATCTATATAATAATATATATAAAAGCGAAAGGTCACTCACTCATCACGAAATCTCCGAAACTATAACACCTACAAACTTGAAATTTGGCAGGTAGGCTTCTTATAGAGCGTAGACATCCGCTAAGAACGGATTTTATGAAACTCGACCCCTAAGGGGGTAAAACGGGGGTTGCAAGTTTGTATGAAAATCCTATGTTTTTGAAGTAAGAGACCTGAAATTTTAAATGTATGCTCTATAGATGATGAGAAGACGTCCAAATAATGTATCTTTAGAAATCAACCCCTTTTTGGGTTAAAACGGGGGATGGTAGGTTGACTCACTGATCACGAAATCTCCGAAACTATAACACCTACAAACTTGAAATTTGGCAGGGAGGCTCCTTATAGGGCGTAGAGATCCGCTAAGAACGAATTTTACGAAACACGACCCCTAAGGGGGTAAAACGGGGGTTGCGAGTTTGTATGAAAGTCCTATGTTTTTGAAGTAAGAGACCTGAAATTTTAAATGTATGCTCTATAGATGATGAGAAGACGTCCAAATAATGCATCTTTAGAAATCAACCCCTTTTTGGGGTAAAAACGGGGGATGGTAGGTTGACTCACTGATCACGAAATCTCCGAAACTATAACACCTACAAACTTGAAATTTGGCAGGAAGGCTCCTTATAGGGCGTAGAGATCCGCTAAGAACCGATTTTATGAAACTCGACCCCTAAGGGGGCAAAACGGGGGGTTGGAAGTTTGTATGAAAGTCCTATGTTTTAGAAATAAAAGACTTGAAATTTAAAATGTATGCTCTATAGATAGCGAGAAGGTGTCCATACATTATTATGCATCGTAATCTATATATATAAAAGAGAAAGGTCACTGACTCACTCATCACGAGAACTTAATAACCGCTGGATGGTCCATCCATCCAGGATGGACAAAGATGAGGCAGGGAGGTAGATTATAGTTAGTTGACGTCAACAGTTGTAAATTGTGCCTTTTAAAAAGTTACTCAGTTTGATAAGCATTTCAAGTGACTGAAATAAAAAAATAATTTGCGTTAAACATCTTAATAGTAATGCATATCTTCATAACCACGCGGACGTAGTCGCGGGCGACAGTTAGTGTATTATAAAACAAAGTCCCCAAAAGTATATGTGATAGATTCCTTCAAAATCTACTGAACGGAGTTTCATGCGATTTCACCAATGGAGAGAGGGTTTCGAGAGAAAGGTTTACGGAACGGCTAAGCCGATTTTGATGATAGTTGCACTGGAAGTTTGCCGGGAAAACTTTGTAACACACTGATTTCTATGCGGGCGAAGCCGCGGGAACAGCTAGTAGATAATAAAATTATAGTAAAAAAAAATATTTAGGGTGGCTCTCGTACAACAAAAGTGATTTTTTGCCTCGTTAATGCGCTCCACAAAAAGTACAGACTAACGTATGAAATAAATCTATTTTTTGATTTTACAAAAATGCCATAAAATAGCAAAATTAGCTAATAAAAATGTATGAGTAAGGAGAACGCCAAAAAAAATCGATAATTTTAAAACAAGTACCTATCGGTTTATTTTAATTCGATCTTGACTCGCACTTAGCTAATATTTTTAGACTCAACATTATTCCATTATGATAAACAAAAAAAAGATATAATAATAAAAAGTATTTTGTACTGTATAATTACATTGTATTTAAAAAAAGTCAGTTGTTATAATGGGTAATAATTAGCTCGCTTTTCATCGCGATTTTACATCAGCGCCAGGTTATGGTTGCGCGTGACCTCGAGAGAGGCGCGGGGAGCGAGGCGCTGGGGAATCCTGGCGCCAGACCGGCATCGGCGTCTGTCCGTACCCCGCGCCCGCTTGTTGCCGCTCACTCGAAATAGATGCACGGTGATTTACGCCTCAGGCGTATGAGTAAATATGTTGCTTGCCTGCCTGCCTTGGCATGTCCGCCCGCCCCCGCGTACCGCGAGCCGAACCGATACACGCCTCGCGAGCGACGACGTCGCGCTTGAAATTTGAATGTTTTGCGCGCGAGTAATCACGACCTACCACGTCTCGAAGAGAATGCATGCGTGGGGGGTTATGACGTATACATATATTTTCAACGAACACAGAAACTGGCAAGGTGAATTTAACTCACATTAAACATTGTCAACTGCAGATGTAAGTACTGTTAGAATAGATACCTACTATCTATCATTATCAATGTTCCATATTATATCAATGTTTTATAGCCACTATGTAAAATCTCAAAAAATTAAAGATAGGTATATTAAATATTATACACAAAAAACATAGAAAACGTTCGTCTTCAAATTGACAAATGTTGAAAAGTAAATTTATCTAAAACAAATTATTTAGTTCGTAGTTACAACAACTAGTTGTCTAGTTCTAAAAAAATTATATATCAAATGAAACTAGTTCATAGGTAGTATAATAATCAGTGGTTTTACAAATTTAAAAATATAGCCTAGTAAACTGAATAAAATTAAAGAATATATATTTAAAAATATATATTTTAAATGAGGCTAATGAGGATTTAAATGAGGGCACAGCAGGAATTTCCTCCTCAAAATATGGAGCAGCCCGACTGGGGTAGTACCTCGACCTTACAGAAGATCACAGCAAAATAATACTGTTTTCAAGCAGTATTGTGTTCCTGTTGGTGAGTAAGGTGACCAGAGCTCCTGGGGGGATTGGGGATTGGGTCGGCAACGCGCTTGCGATGCTTCTGGTGTTGCAGGCGTCTATAAGCTACGGTAATCGCTTACCATCAGGTGAGCCGTACGCTTTTTTGCCAACCTAGTGATATAAAAAAAAATCTATTCTTCTATAATCTTTAATTTTATATAATTTTAATATAATTAATTAAAGAATAAGAGTAACATACAAATATTTCATAGAACTGTAAATTAAAAAATTGTAAAATTTGCCGACTAATCAACAACCTAGCTAGCCTATTAAAGCAATCGCCAATTTTTTTACAAAAACGTAACAAAAGAGAACAGAAGTGGATACATAAAAATATTCAGCAATACATTTTAAATTATTTCAAAGCAGCAGGTTACCCTACTATTTTTTTATCTTACAATAAGCAAATAAAAAATTCTTGTTATTACTACCATAGATATTTGCTGTAATTGTTATCATTTAATCATAATACGTCATATTTATCGGTTTATCGGTCTAATAAATAATGATATTGATTCAGCCTGTAACATCCTGTTTCTTGGCATGGGCCTCTTTCTCCACATAGGAGATGGATTGGGTATAGTACCGAGTATAGGAGCTTTCTAAAGTTTAAATTTAATTGACATTTCAAGATTCTTACTTCGTCGGCAGTTTTTCAGAAACGCTTCTGGGACAAAAACTGTCTTCTGGCGACCGGTCTTACAGGTTCTTGAGAGTAGTGTTCTTTCATTCATCACATTTTATGTTGAAGATTTTGTATCTATGCTCTACACCGGATATTGTAATTGGCTTTGGTATGACTGTAGTCGTGTTGACGTATAGTCTATTGTTAACTTCACTTCCGTTCTTCATCTTGAATCGTTCCATCTGCTTGTGCTTGTGACAAATTATTAAATTAATTGTATTATTGTATTCTACTTTTATAATCCGACAGTGTAATGCAGTGATAGTTTATTGAAATAAAACTCACATTTCATTACAAATTATATTTGGTATTATTTCGTGCTGCTACTCTCCTGACGATCTCCACGGCGCAACCTAACTTTGCTAACATTTTACCACATTCGCATATTGTTTTTAAAATAATATGTCTAAATAAAACAGTTTTCAGTCGTTTTTACGTCGTTAAAAAATATTGATATAAGTAACAGCTTGAGATTATAATCAAACAAGACGTAAATGTTTAGTGTAGCATCTTATTGGTTGATTTAGAAAGATTCGAGAAGAATTAAGACTACATCTATCTAAATAAAGATGATGACTAAATATTGGAACGAAGTTCCTTACGGCGGCAGGCTTACATTTGGCTGGGCGACAGAACTGAAAAAAATGTGATACAAAAACCGTAAGAAAAATATATAACGGAAGTGACGTATTATCAGTCACACCACTGTATAATATGACGATTGTAAAACTAAAATATTACTAGTAAACTTTTTTTAAATTATTTATGTAATTTTATACTGTCAACAAAAATAAGTACAACATATGTCTTTACATATGTTTTTTTTATTGCACTTAATAGTTTGAATTATTATTATTATTAATATAATTATTATTATTAATATAATTATTATTTTCTTTGATTTATTTTATTTTACGGTATTTGTTATTTTCTAAAATACTCAAATTTCCTAAATACTTTTATGTACTTAATTGAAAAGCAATCAATAAAATTAAAAAAAATCAAATTCAACATATTTTTTTCAAATTGTGTTGCTTCTATACTATCCGAAGAAACTTCGTTCCTACCTGGTGTCCGATGACACTAGATAATTTTTTTAAATAAAAATTATAGTCCCAACAATTTATCTTAGTTTAGTACTTACAAGAACTTTTCATCGATAATAATCAAACACTTCAACGTATGCCAATATGGTTCTCTAATTGTGTACCTTATAAAATCTTTTAAGCATCTTGTAAAAAAAAAACAATAACCATTTAATAAATCTGCACCTACGTAGCAGCGTTTATTTATGTACATATATATATTTTGTTACTGTATGAACAAATGGGTTAGTGCGCTGGCCATTGCAACAGACAGGGTATGTGAGGCAGGTGCACCTTCAAATGTACTGGTTTAGTAACTTCTGCGAGTCGAAAGTCAATGTGCTATAAATTGCTCTACGTTTTCATTCTTATAAGATATAAAATTATTAAACTATTGCTTTGAAAAATATAAACATCTCTGTTTTGATATTTGTTGACTGGCCCCATAGCTCGTTTGGGTACAAACGACAACATAGACAAAAATTAGTAATAATTAAATATTTTTATCAGAGTGATATTCAAATACTTATATTCAATACCTTTACATTTCATTGAATTATTGATGACATTTATATTTATAATATTATTACATTTATATATCTAATATTTTTTGTACAACTAAGTTTTTTTAATAGGAAAGTGAGTCAGGGGTTTTATTTGATTGCACTAAAACTACCAATATATATTTAATTATTAATAACAATACCCTATCAACACATTGTACATACCTGTTCACTATATATATGCTTAAATATGCAGTCGAACTCGATGATCGTACGTACGTAAGCGTGCTCCTTATAACAGTTTTGCTGTTAAAAATAATTAATTATGCAAGTAACTTAAAGGTCATTTTAACACAATACTCAATAGCCCCTATAGAATTTCGCTAAATAACGTCAGACTAGATCAATTTATCGACCTGCTGCGTATTTATTATATTAAAAATATATATTATTATAATAAATTAAATAATTTTACATTTTTTCGTATTTTTTATAACCAGTGGTCGAAAATCGACTACAATTAATTTAAATTATAAGTTGGAACATTAAACTGGAACAATTAACTAAGAGGCGAATGAGGGATAAGACAGTTCCACTACCAACTTGGAACTTAAAAAGCCGGCCGATGGCGGGATAACTATACAACTGCTGGCTTTCAAATACACAGACCGAAGACGGGCAGCAGCGTCTTCAGTACGACAAGGAAGCGGTCATCAACCCGCCTGCCCAGCGCGGTGACTATGGGCAAAACACATGATTCCACGCCTCTTTTGGCGTGAACTTGGGGGCTATGTCCAGCAGTGGACTGCGATAGCCTGAAATGAGTGAGTGAGTGATAATAAATAATAATAGGAAATTTAGTATTTTAGAAAATAACAAATACCGTAAAATAAAATAAATCAAACAAAATAATAATAATAATATTTTAGTTTTACAAACGTCATATTATAAAGTCGTGGGACTGATATTATGTCACTTCCGTTATATATTTTTCTTACGGCTTTAGTATCACATTTTTTTCAGTTCGGTCGCCCAGCCAAATGTAAGCCTGCCGTAAGGAACTTCGTTCCAATAATAATTCTAATATAGCCTATACTTATATTAAAATATTGTCTATTTGTCCCGAAATTAATATATATTTGGCGCGCAACCTCAATTTGCAAATTCCCTGGACTGACAGAAAAACTTAATGCCACTTTAAAAAAATCTAAATTTATCTTCTGATGAAAATTCGTGAAGCGCTACTTTACGAATTAAAGACCATGGTATCAGCGTGAGAAAAATTTCTTGTGTCGCTCTTCCTGCGTTTCTTTCTTCTGTGCATAGTATCAAATATCTATGTTCCGACATCTTAACATCAAAGTCAGTCTAAATTACAGATGCTACAGATGCAATAGAAAACTGGAAGTTAAATTGTCCTAATGGCGATATCCCGAAGGAGGTTACAAAACAAAAACATTGGGATATGCAGCATAACAGTTCACAATACTCATATAAATTTGACACAAAATCTTACAAGTTATGAAAACAGTGCCAGGTTTCTGGCAGTGTCAAATAAAGAGTCGGGTCACTGGAAACACGCAATGCCGTCAAAAAACCTTGGGACACTTAGACAATGAAAGTTTTAGAATTGCTGTTGGTGTCCAGTTGGGAGCTTCACTGCTTTGAACACAGATGTCCATGCAGAAAGGAACTTGATTCTTTCGGACTACACACTACACTGCCTTTTCTGCAACAATAGTTCAGGTAGATTTTCCCGCCATGGTTCCCTAAGTGATACCATAAAAAGAGCTCGTGCCGCCATTGACTTTCCTGCTCTTATCAAGCCTATATATTATGGAATTTGTCGCGGTGATTCCAAGAGACCTGGTTGATTGACGTTGGTTCCCTGGGAAAGGGGACGGTCGCTTTAGTGGGACGCAACCTGCGTAGACACACTAACTTGCTCCATCTCATGTCAGGGAAACAGCCTTAAAAGCGGGAGACGCAAGTAAATAAATAAATAAATATTTACACAATACACACACGGTCATCTGTTCCTAAAGTAAGCAACTTAATGCTTGTGTTATAGGTAACAGCCAACTGGTATATAGCTACATATTTTTTTTCAAAAAACATACTTATAAATAACACATATAAATAAATACTTATATTACACCCAGACTCGGGGTGGGAATTGAACCCACAACCCTCGGAGCAGAACGCAGGGTCACTACAAACTACGCCAACGGGCTAGTCAAGTAAAAAGTTAGTTCTGAATTGTAAAAATATAATTATGTATAATATTTAAATAAAGAAATTTGATAAATAATAATAAGAGATTATCATTATATTTCGTAGCTTGCAGTAGTTTTGTTCTTTACACAATAAAAATTTTAAAATCGAAGAGGTGCTATAACAAAAACGTGATTACACTAAAAACTTGGGCCTAGACCTTAGATGGTCCCAGCAGGGAAATTCACATTCTATATGCCGGTTGTACGATAAATGTCTCTCTCCGGGGTAACCATTTGGTCCCACTAACTATCAGGTGGCTGCTATAGAACGAAACATGAAAGTTCGTATCATCATCAAGTTACTATCCGCATAGTTCAGGGATATCGCACGATATCGTTTTAAGCAACAATCATTTAATTTCACTTGTATTATAAATCTAAAAATTATATTATTAGCTTTGAGTCAGGGTGGGTAAGCGCCTTGCCTTGCCCCACTATGAGTACGACTAATCGACTATATTACCTACTGAACCCATTGCGAATTGCAACGCAACGGGACGAAGTTCGTTCTTTTATGAGATATTTTCCTATTTAAATCTGGGGGCACGGTAGTGCCCCCGCCAAGACGAACCAAAAAAAAAAAAACGAAAAGCACTACCTATCTTTTCTCGAAGTGCTTCGTCGTTTTTTTGAACCCTCATAACTTGGGTTTGGATTATACCAGATAAACAAAATTCTGGGGATATGGTGTCAATAGTGGACTTATTAAACATATAAAGTTTCAATTGCATAGCTCTTATACTTTAGATTTTATTGATATCTAAAAAACCCCGATTTCGTCACTCACTGATGATCATCAAAATTCTTAGAGTACTTCCTGAAGTCCCAGAAGGCTGAAATTTGGTATGTAAGCTAGTATTAGTACACAAACAACAAAAAAATTCTAAAACTTGGAACTATTACCCCCCAACCCCTTAAACTAGGGGATGGAAGTTTGTATGAGACTTCCGCAAATTTTGATGCTAGAGGTCTGAAAATTGATATAGGGACTCCTTGTTATTTATAATAATAATAAAATACATTAAAAAAAATCGGTTATTAGTTTATCTCGAAAATTTATATTTTGTAATTTTGGTATTTAAGTTTTGGCGGAGATCACCGTTTGCATATCAGTTCAACATAAAATCAAAAACAGCGTGCTTAAACCGAATATGGTGAATATTGGATGATATTTATGGTATAAAATGTGTCGGAGGTAAAATGCAACAATATATTGTCATAAGCAACTTACAAAAAGAAGTGAAATCCCACCAAAAACATTTTCATGTAAAATGTTGCCAAGACGAGATCATATGGCTGTCAAAAAATTATCAGATCTCATGTAGAGCCAAGCTTCTAACTCTACACGCCCTAACTCTACAAGCCCTAACTTCACAAACTCTACACCTTAGTCAAAATATGTGGCTTGGCCGTTTCGTTACCGTCACGTGGGCGTAAGGTGAAAAATTTTTTCACTGTTTTTTACTTTTCTGTCATACAATAGTTCTATTAAAGAAAAAATAAAAAGAAGAAGAATAATTGATTACATATAATACAAATAAAAATAAAAAGAGAAAATATATTTATATAAGTGAGACAGGAAAGTCGTCATCTACAACATCGGCAGCCGGTAGTAACGAAACGGCCAAGCCACATATTTTGACTAAGGTGTAGAGTTTGTGAAGTTAGGGCTTGTAGAGTTAGGGCGTGTAGAGTTAGAAGCTTGGCTCTACATGAGATCTGATAATTTTTTGACAGCCATATGATCTCGTCTTGGCAACATTTTACATGAAAATGTTTTTGGTGGGATAATTTATTCATGAATCACTATGGCAACGCGTACGAGATTTGAAGGCGCCGAGTGTCGATAGTCTAACGTCATAATATCTCAAAACATGAAAAAAAATTGCTTACTTTTACCTCGCGTTAAATAACTTACTGGGCTAGTTATTTAAAAAATCCTTTTTTAACGTGTTTTTGCAGAGTATTTCGTATGTACATATTTATTAATATCATTATTTGAGATCATATTATACAATAATTAAAAAAAAAAAAAAAACAAATACGACATTTGCTTATGTTATTATAATTAAAAAAAAACCTTGTTTAATAATTAAGTAGGCATATTTTAGAAGATCGATACGTTGCTATGTTAGAAACTACAAAAAAGATCATTCAATTAAAAAAAAAATAACGCCAGTGTGAAGTTAAGGCAATTCCTGTAAGTATCAGAATGGTGATCACAAAAAATTTGTGACTAGGAGCGGTGAGCAGCGAATGGTGGGAGGCGATGGCGCGTGCTAGAGATTCTGAGAATCGTAACACGGAACACCAGTCACCACTCACCAGTTGTGTTGGACCCAACACAACTTACTAATGACAACTCGTCTACTCGGCTGACGGCTGTCTCATTATTTGCGACGATTCTACTATCCTTATCGAGACCGCTTGCTACTTATTATACTTATATATGTTTCTGTTACAAGTAATTGTCCACACTGTTATATTAACGAAATTACGTTTTAAGTACCAATCTTGATTATCGAATTAGTTTGTCAGTTATAATATGCTTAATAATAATCAAATTAGTTCGATTTAATCGCATAACAAGTATGTAATACAGTGTACAGGTAGAGTTATTGCATTATATCAGGATATGAAATCTAGCAAATAAGCTTAGCTAGGGTAAATAATGCTGGCCGGTACGGCCGCAGCCGCTATGTCCCTGCATTTAAAATCTGTAATATATATTAAATGCTTAAAATATTTAAGGTACTTAAGTACTTAAATAGATAAGGATTAATGCTGTATTGCTTAAAATCGCTTCGAAAATAAGTCATTATTTACCTTAAAAAGTAAAGGATAAAAATGGTTATTGTGGGTTATCCGTAAGAGATAGACATATATATATATACCATAGCGGACTTTTTGTAGACCTTTTTAAGGTGTACAATACTGTACCTACTACATTATTTTGATCTGTCTCGTAGGATTCACCTAGCGTTTGAATGTAAGCGCAAAAAAAAGTGTTTATATACGACATCACATTAGAAAACTCCAAAATTATCAGTCTTTCCCTACTATATTATATTTTCTCTGCAGAATCTACATTCCGAATCGGTGGTAGCTTTACTTTTATAAAAATAATAATTTATTTTTAAAGTTATAATTTGTAAAATGACGATTCGAAAGTGCTCTTTCGGCCTATTTGAAAAAGCTGTTTTTGATTTTGATTTTTTATATTATGCATGTGTAAACTGCATAATAATCCGTTGTGAACTTTTATGATTATTAATTAAAGAACTTATTTAAAGATTTATATTATGTAGTGATAAATTCATCTCTCTCAAAACATCACTTTTTTGTTCGTTAGTGTTTCACACAATTTCCTATTCATTATTTCACGCGTTTTTCCTATCACGGACTTTGTCACCTCCAAAAATAAACTATAAATTTCAGTAAAATAACAAACGTATCAGAAATCAGCTCTACACACGTGTTGGCCAAATCTTGAACTTCTGTCACTGAGATTATTTCTGGAGCAAAACATACAATAGATACACATGTAACACGTAACAAAGATGTGAGCTCGTGTCACATTTTCCTTATAACGTTTTGTAGAAACAATAAAACAATATATCTTCGTGAATTATGTAATTAAGGTTAATTGATAAAAAGTAAAAAAATCTTTAATTTTAATAAAAATATTGAAATGTGTACGTTAAAATTCCTTACGCAATTGATACGCGAGATTTTGCCTGACTTGAAGCCAAATTATTGTTTGTATTAATAATAATAAATGTTTTGAAAATGTCAGTCAGCCAGTCAGTTCAGCTTATTGCAGCCCACTGCTGAACATAGGCCTCCCCAAGCTCGCGCCAGAAATCCCGGTTTTCCCCAATCCTCATCCAGCCTACACCGGCAATCTTACGTTCCTATATCGTCGGTCTACGGGCCGGAGGATGTCCCGAACTGCGTTTGCCTAGACGTCTCCACTCCAGGACACGTCTGCTCCAACGGCCATCGGTCCTGCGATACAGATGACCAGCCCACTGCCACGTTAAACTAAACGCTAAATAAATAATAATAAATAAATATTGTAAGGTTAATTTAATTAATATATAATTCTTAAGTTTTTTAACGTTTTCTAAGCAATTATTAGTTACTGTTTTTTGATATCGCAGGGTAAGCCATTTATGGGTGATATCTAGGATGCCCGGGTAGGCATTCCTAGACCGTATGTCGGCTTCAGCACTTAGGGGTGCACTACCGACCAAAACCCCTGCGGGAGCCTTTAGCCGCTTTAATTGGAGGGTCCCGGATCTGCAGGCACAGGATCCCTCCAGCGACAGGCTGGCCTCGGCGAAAAGACCAGACTTCTCCTCCATGGGCATTGTCCGGCTCACCTCTGAACAATCCCGACGACGCCATGTCTAGCAGGACCGGGTTCCCATCCCGGCCCGACATGGGCACAGGGGCGTTACTGGAATCGCATTAAGTAGCGCCTCCTACGCACCCCCGCTCGGCGCCTGCGGACGGAGGCCTCGTCGGCGGCCCCCTCTCATCCGCTCGTCGTTCTCCTTCTGGGATATTACTGTCTCGCAGAAGGAGAAATTATTAGTTACATTGACTAATCATTGCAAACGAATAATCAAATGATTAATGTCGGTCATTCGATGTGTCAGAATCAACTGACAGGTAAGATGTCGACTCATTCGGACTTACTTTACTTTGTACCGAGCTGTGAGAAGGTTGTGTCGAAATATAATTCTGTTTTCCTTCAAACTATGTTTCATTTCTAAGATAAGGATTTGACTCTTTTAGTATTTCGAAAAATGTTTTGACATGTCAAAATTGGCGAATAAACTGTTCAAGTATACTATAGTTAATTTATTTTATTTAAATAAGTTAAAGCATAAACTAAATGATTTTAACAGCCATGAGATTTATTTTAGCGGGCAAATCATCCATTTTTATTACATTTAGCGAGAATTAATAGATAATATGTTACATCTCGTGTTAACATGCTTTTATGAAAATGTCCGGTAGTAATATTATTTTTTCCTTAAAAAGTACTTAAAAGTGTAAATAAAATAATTCGATCAGGATTTGTTGCTAGATACTTACCTACATTTTGAAAACTGATCGCTAAACTATAGACCTTATAGGAACTCTTTTGGTTGGGTACTCACACAACGAGCTCGCTTTACTCGATGTATCTTGTATGAGACTGAATCGGACATGAGATGCCATGGTAGAAGATCCGGAATCACATTGCCCGTTTCATCACGATATCTACATATCAACTAACTGTGCCCGTAACGTTGTTCGCATGGAATTTTATAAAAAAGATATCGTTCAGGTTGCGGTTATAAAAAAAATAAAAATTTTGACAGTGCGAGCCATATGATCTCGTCTTGGCAACATTTTACATGAAAATGTTTTTGGTGGGATAATGATAACTAAAAGGGCATATGACTTAATACGTGTCAGAAATTGTTTTCGAAAACAAGAAAATACAATTATTCATTTCAACGTCAACTTTTTTCGTTCAACGTTCAACGTTTTTTTTTTTTTTTTTACATTATTTTACATTTATAAACATATTTACAATTCACAAACTTAAGAACTAAGTATTTACGTATAGTTATGGTACAAATCATATCAGCGTGGATTTGTGCTATTTTATATTTCGCCGTTGAATCGCTATGATTCTCTGGGCAAAAAATGCACCAGTCCTCTTGTCACCAGCAGTGGAGGCAATAAGGCGAGGAGTAATATAATTAATAAGATATAATATAATTAAATAAATTATTACCAGATATATTGATAAGATTCTGTCAGCCTACAAGAATTGGCAGCATGTAGTAGTTGTAACCGTGTGTAACAATTTCTATTATTTATTTATTTATTATTATTTCTTATTACAATTCTTATAGGCTGCACAAATCTTATCAATATATCTGGTAATAATTAATAAGAAACATATTACAAATCTATATAGTATAATTATATGTTTATGCTGAAGGCTGATACTACTATATAAGCTATAATTCTATGATTATATTATTAACGCGTAAATTACTGATCTTCTGTGTTATGTACATGTGGCTAATACAGTATTTTTTTATCCAACTAGTCATATATACTTATTTACAATTACATTTTCACGAATTATCCAAAATAAAAAAATGTAAAAAACAAATAATACTAAATGATAAAAAAATCATTATATAATGGCAAAAACTATCGGCAATATCATTTTTCATTATATACTTACTAAAAAATTTAATTACAGTTTACATCTTATAGGTATTTTATTGTAACCAATAAACAATTAATTATTAAATCGTTAAAAAAGTATCGTACTTCTTTATTTTTTATCAAAATACAAAGTAAAATTTGCTTCGCCGGATATCTTTTGTTTTATAACGCGTTATCTTTTATCACAACTTATCTTTATCAACGAATTGACTTTTTTGTACCTATGTAACATATTAAATAAGTATAATTGAGTATTTTTTACTTTTTTTTCTTACATTATAATATTAAATAAGTTATGCGTGTACACTGTACAGTTTTTATTTGTTCTGATGGAATTCTTACACCTTGATGTTCTTATATCGGCCTCTACTAAAGTTTTAACATGATTAAGCATTTCCGTTATAAAAACAATTACGCTCATTTTCTTTGATCGTTTATTCGGTGACTTATTACGTTGTACGTCTATTATATGTTAATAGCAATTTGCGTAGGCGTAAGGAATGCATCTCGGAAGCAGAAACATCTCACCAAACTCGAAGTTTTGGCAAATTACCAAATACTGATCCTCGCTGGATCCACTGTCACTTCGACTGTATTTGTAATGGAAGAAATAAATGCCAAGTCTATTTAAAGATAGTACAGCATTTCGCTTGATAGAAAAATAAAAACTTTCAAACTTCTTCATTATAGATACGTAGGTAGGTATATGTACCTCTGTAGTAAAGTGATGAAATAATTTTTCGTGATTATAAATGATTTGTAATTAGGTATGTGGTACTTCTTTAATTTTTGGCAACAAAAAAAGATAAACGAAAAATTTATTCATTTGTACAAAATACAATTTTATAACAACAAACAGTTTTTTAACAATTATTACTCTGGTGTAGTGAGTGGTGCGGCGTGTACGAGCTTAAAAACCGGAGGGTTGCGGGTTCGGTTTCCGCTCTTGGTGGATATTTGTATTTGTACAAATATTACTTTGCGGTTTGGATGTATGTCCTTGTGGGTCTCTCCGCCAAGCCTCGGAGAGCACGTTAAGCTGTCGGTCCCGGTTTTTTGTCGTATACATACACCTGATAGCGATCGTCGTCGATCGTAATCAAATAATTATTTCGTTTTGGATTAATTTTAGATTAGGCCTCTTTCCCCATATAGGAGAAGGATCAGAGCTTAATTCACCACTCTGCTCCAATGCGGGCTGGCGGATTTATTCCCTACTATGAGTAACGATCACTATCAGGTGTACATGATAACAAACGGGACCGACGGCTTAACGTGCTCTCCGAGGCACGGTGAGGAGACCCACAAGGACTACACAAACACCCAGACCACGGCAAACACCTGTATGGCCAATACAAATGTTTGTCATGTGCGGGAATCGGGAATGTTTACAAACTCTTCTTCGTTGTAACTCTTAATAATAAGATGAGGTTATATGGAGAGTAACTTCAAACTTGCTGCAAAAAGGTACCTACTGAACAGGGTCAGACAATGTTTTGCATTGGGACATTGGCTTCTTCTTCGCAAACATGGAACTCTATCAATGACGGGTAGTTCGTAATGTCGTTTATGTCCTTTTGTTATCTTTTCATCTCTCCATAGAAACGTTAATTTTACATGAGTTTTTACCGTCTTCTTACAATGGGGAGATTTCTGAAGAGCTCGTTGACATAGTTCCACCGTCATATTACCATAGCTTCGTTTTCTTTAGGACACCCTTGCTGAAAATTCCAAATAAAAAATGATGATTTGTGTGGGAAGCTATTATAAACTATTGTGTCTTTGAAACAGGGATTCCAAAATTTTCATACAATTTTCATATAATTTTATCTGTTTTTATCTGGGCTATCTGGATTCCAGATAGTTCTAACTAGACCTGCTGTGTCGTTACGGCAGTAAAGAATATAGCCACCCCATATGTAATAAATAGTCTCTGGTAGAATATAGTCTTTGCCCGTGGGTGTCGAGTGTCGACTAAGGGATAATACAGTTCCACTGCCACCTTGGAACTTAAAAAGCCGACCAATGGTGGGATAACCATTCAACTGCTGTCTTTTAAATACACAGGCCGAAGACGGGCAGCAGCGTTTTCGTTGCGACAAAGTCAACCCTGCGGTCACCAACTCGCCTGCCCAGCGTGGTGACTAGTGGCGCGAACTTGTGGAGGAATATGACCAGCAGTGGACTGTGATAAGCTGAAGTGATTCTGCCCTAAGCATTACTTATAAAATGCCACGTATAAATTGATCCTTGACATCTATAAGAAATAATGCTATACAAAAACATAAATTTACTAAGCGTGTTAATCGAAATTTTAAGTAAGTATTTTATGTCTAGCAAGTTTTGATATGCTAATATCAACATGTTACAAGAATAGTTTATTTCCGTACAAAACATTTTTTTTTGTTTAAAATCTGAAAAAAAAGCAACAATTGATGCTATTTTTCGACATATTTGTAATGTTACTTTTGATAAAAATCATTTGGTTTACTTGCTGTGAAATAATATATTTGATGTAAAAAGTTAATAAGTTTTTAAGTTGTGAAATGTAAAAATGATTTAATTGAGACATATATCTATTGTTGCGTGATAAGTTTTTAATGTAAAATTAAAAATATGCTTTAAAAATCGTTATTTTATCGCAAGAAAACGGCAACGAGCTTAATTGAGGAAAGACTAGCAACAATTATAAGTATTTATAGTTATATGTATATTTGGTCAAGTGATACTCGGCTTCGAAGACTCGCTGACTCACGAATATAATTACCATATTCACACATATGTATGTATTCAGTGCTGTAGCTATTTACTATGTGAAAAATATTCAGTCATTCTATACACAAATGTTTCAATAATATGACGCAAGGAAAACAAACGAGTTTATTTAATTTCCGGCAGAGTACCTATGTAGGTATATATCGCTCTGTGTTTTGTACGTTTTGTAAATACCTTTTTATTACATAGCTAGTTTAATATAAAATAGAAAGTAAGTATTAATAGGTTACAACCGAGTCCACCGTCAAGAAAATGTGTTAGAATAAACATGCAGAAATGTATAGAACTTGTTTACAAATTAGGATGATCAATAATTTTTTTAGATATAACTATATATTTTTGACTTGACAAAAATTCTGGCATGCTTATACCGTAATCCGAAATCTTTGACTTGAGTTCTGCTTCTTGTGTAGAGGTATTTGTTTATTTCTGGAATAAATGAACACTAAAATTTGACAGCTTCAGGGTGAAGGCGAATATTATTATTCGTAATACGATATTACACGATACTTATGAATAACAAATAAATGTATTTAACTGTTATAAAAGAAGTTTTAGAACAACTACCTAATTATCAAAGCAAGAATTAATAATTAGTTCCTTTTTTGATCTAGGTAGGTAAGTATTTTATTTTTTTCTTTGAAAACAAACTACTCAGTAGGTATGCACATTTCTCACAAACTTTCATTAAATTCCTTTGCGTTTGCGTGTCATTTATTCGCTATCGATTAATTTGGTAAAGTAAGTAGGCGTTACGTAGTCAGTGTATAGAATCACAGAACAACTAGCGACCGGTAGCGGGGCGCGGTCGAATAGCGAGCGGCCGGTCACAGCAACACAACGTTATAGCGGTCAGGCCAGCCAGACGATGGCCTGGTTCTAAGGGAAGCCATACTAGTGGGGGATACTTTGCTCCTTTGAGGCTTTTATTTGGCAATGTAGTAATCGTCACACTACACAATTACACTTACACATCACACAAGAATTTTGTTACGAGTAAAATCTGTTAACCATCAATACATATACATATATAAAAATGTAACAGGTCGCTGACTGTAAATTTAAAATATATGAGAAAAAATATAATTGGGACCTTTATCAACGTAAATAGCACCCAAAACAATGATTCTCAGAATTGTTTTGTTTGGCTGAGCGTTTGTGCACGGTAATCTCAGAAACGGCTTATCCTATTTAGATGTGGTTTTCAGTCAGTTGTGGCAAGCTTAACTTAACATTTAGTGTTTGTTTCATGTCAATCGGTTCATAAATAAATTCCACGCGGACGAAGTCGCGAGCAGAGCTACTACTTATATAGTAGGTATGTGTAAATATTACGGATTTAACTTAAATAATTCTTCTATCTATGTCAACTTCAAAAAATATATACATACAAGGTAGTCATGATCTATACACATGTGTGTTGATTTCAACGCTCGGCTCCAAGACGGGTTTCCCGCCCACGCGACTTTATGGCGCCTGGTCGGACTAACAATTTACTCAATAGGTAGGTATGTGTGTTTCCAAAGAATCAGGGTTTGTTGTTATTGAGACGGGAGAAATGAAAATTTGTATGAATTATTAAAATTTATTTTCAATTTATAATGTTGGCAGTCCTTTTAAATTGACCACGACAATAATCAAAAACTTAAGTTTTTACTTAGTGCAATATTACAAATAACACCGTAGCACGTGTTTCAAGGTCGCGACGTGACGTGGCAAGTCAGCAACAGGCGGAGAACTTCAAAGAAGCTGTGCAACAAGTGTGCTACTCCTTGGTTTCTCTGGTCTTAGGAAGCAAAAAAAAATTTCTCACTAATAATACAGTTGTTAACAAAAATTTGTTTTATGTTTCAATCGCTTAAAATATCGATCGCAAGTTCTTCGTTTTAAGGAGTGATTATATTTCTATGCGTAAATGCTTAAGAAATTTGACCAGTTTCGTTGTTTTGTTTATCACTAGTTTCCTGACTAAGAATCGAGCGACAGCGCGCTATCGACATAGCGCGTGCGTCATCGCCTCCGCACAAGTGATAAGCGCCTTGAATTATCATTGCAAATAATGTGTTTATATATATTAAATTGTGTAATTCATATCTGGCTCGAGTACTGAGGAGTTTCTCCAATCGTTTTACAGTTTAGTAACTATATATTAAGATATATAATACGTGATGACGCAGCCTTATTTGCATTTGAGCAAAATAAGTGATATAGGTACTAACAAAATGATAAAGAGGTCTTAGTGATAGCGAGTTCAGGCGATAAGTTCTATATAAATAGGAAAATGGCATTTATATTACTACTTATTGTTTAAACATTTAAATTAATCTACAATCAATTCGTCACTACATTTTTGAAATAAAAAGCACCTTAGTTGATTTATATAGAGAATGTAAAATGAACAGTGGCACATAAAGCCAATACCCGTTCTAGTCGGGCGCAGCCGTTACGAAATCACTGCTGCATTAAAATTATACGAATGGAACTACCTATAGTCAACAATAATTTCTCGATTTAAACAACATTATAAAGGTGATTTACGAAATGCTAACGAATACATTATATGGTAAGATAATAATGAATTTTATCGTTATGTGTATACGTCTTCTTGTTCAATAAATGTAATAAGTACCTAGCAAGTGATATTCATCTTAACAATGAATTAATTTTTTTCTGGTAAAATATTTTCAAATTATTTCATTTGATATATTTTTATTGCAGTACAAAAATATAAACGAATAGCATGTTTGATTAAGTAAGTAAAGCTGAAGTAAGTTATTAAGGTTTTTAAACTATAATAATTATACTAGCCACTAGGTACCTACTCTTATTGTATACACCTACGTCATTACCTTTTTCAATTACGGACTTGCTTACCTCGTACATTTTTTATTCTATTGTAGTTATAATAAAATAAAACACAATGATATATAGTAAATTTGTGAAAGATGGTACTGTAATCGCAGTGTTAAAGTCCGTGCATAGATATGTATAAATAGATTACGACGAGCGACCGATCCGGTTGCGGTGAAGGAAGGAGATAGATAGAACGCACCATGAATCACTTCTTTACAGCAAGCGCACACTCGCACAGTCTGAGAGGCGCGCGGAGAGATCGCGGGTCGAGGGGAAGGTAGCTTACAGCCGAATGAAACGAAACGATACGAACCAACGACAAAGTACAACTAAAAACAGTTGAACAGTCAACCGCGGCGCGGTAACGTGCGTCGCTCGTTTCTAGAATGTGCGTTTGTCAGTAATACATTCACGGTTCATAGATAAAATAGGAAATTACGTACGCACCATTAATTATCATACGCAAAAAGAGAGTGGTTGTTCTTCTGTCGAAGTGTAAGTGACACGAGTGTGACCATAGAAAAGGTGTATGTCAGTGTGTGTGTGTGTGTGTAGTGGCGTGGATCGTCGCGCAATTATTAACGATGATTCACTTGCGCGCGGGTGAAATGCAGCCTATCGGACTTGTTGACATATGTTCAAAAGGAGTAAACAAATGATATCAAGAGTACTCCCAATATAATGGTGGATTGATTTATTATCCCGCGGCCGGTGAGATTTTAATTTGACATTATTTTTAACTGCGTGAAATTTTTAAATCTGTTTATTATAAATAGGTATTTTGAATATATAAAGATTCGATAGTAATGTTTTATATAATTGTTACACCTACATACTTGCGTTTGGTATCATGATCAACATCTCGAATACATAATACTATTAACATACTATGAACATTAATATTCTACATAAATTGATGATTGAAAAAATAATTATTGTAAAATTATACGAAAAAATAGTCAGTATAGAACTTTTGTTTACACACACCTTGTACACCTATGTATACATAACAGTAGAATTTGTGAGTTACAAGTAAGTGATTAATTACTGATATTTACGATTGCTTTAAATTCTAAGAAATAAATCGAGTTTTCTCCATAGGTACTTTAAAAACATTACATGGTTGATAAAAATATTAATTTTAAACATTTTGTCATTTTGATATTAATAACCTTTTTAGAAAATTAAGAAAGAATTTACAATTTTTGTAACTAACATTAATATGAATCTGATTTATTTAGATAGGTTATGGTATGTTTTAAAACCTACTAGGTAGGTATTCGAAATCATGTAGGGGTAAAACGGGCTGGCGGCGTGCTGGCGGCAGACACAGGCGTCGCCAGGGCCGCCTGGCTTGGCGCCAGGCCGGCGGGCGGCGGCCGACCATCGGGATTCCTTTGTCTCTTAACACTTTTTTCTATTAGCAAAGATTATTTTCATAACATTGATATTAAAATAGGTACTTTTAATCTTAAAATTTTATTTTAAAAATATTTATTTACTTAATACACGAGAATTACATTACATCCAGTTTCACAATATCATACAATCATGATCTTCCCGTTAATAAAATAGGCAGACAAACACAGGCAAATCATAGTTATGTACTGATCTGGGCAACAGAGCAAACGGCTACATTAGTGTGCGTAATGCGTACTGCGCTCATTTGCTCGTTCTTTAAACGAGCTGAGCGGCTTGCTTGTCTCGGTTTCTCAGAAATTGTAACGCCTTCTCGGAACGCAGCGACGCAGCCCTCCACAAATGCTTCGAGTGAGCGCAAAGCGAGGTCGTCACTCGTACAGCTATACGTATATGAAATGAATTGTATCGAGATAAACACCCACACTTGCATTTTCATATCTTTATGATTCTACAGATATATTTACTTTTGGTAGGTATTTGTTTGCTATTAATGAAAACATATTTAAGAAAGTAAAAACATTGCAACGATACGATTTTAAAATTAGCAATAAAACTATAAAAAGAGAAGGCAGGTAGAAATTCTAAGAAAAAAACGGGGATATCCTCGTTTCTAAAGCGCAAGTTCGTGCTTACGTCATGATGATGTCACATCATAATATTCGACATAACATAGAATAGTACATGTGCTTGCTATTCGTATAACAGTTGCGTAAAAGAGAAGTTATGTTTATGTAGGATTTACAATAAGGCTTTAATTGGTTTTTCTTTAAAACCGGATCAGGCTATAAATTATAAAGATAATTTTTTTAGTACGAAAGTTTATGGTCAGCTAAAACAAACGTAAATTATAATAGCTAAAGAACATGTGCAATTTTTAGTATTTTTAACCGATTAAAATAGGAGAAGGTTATCAGTTCATTTTTTTTTGTTGTTACTTCAAAACTTTTTTCTGGGTGGATCGATCGAAAAAGGTGGCGCTTGTTATGTGGTCCCATTTCGACATTTGACAAATACATGTTGTGTTATCTCTAATAAAATGGAGTGTGTGAACTTCGCACCCGATTGGAAAAAATTATTTTTTTTGGATTCGTTTAAAGGGTAAGCCAGGTAGCCAATAGGCTAGTAGTTTATAGTAGTGATAAATTTTGTTTGTTGTTGTGCAAAAATAATATTTTTTTTTAGCCACCAAAAAAAATCGCATTGTTACATTTCAAAAAAATATTTTTTTCCTTTGATTCTTATAGAGGAACATTAGTAGATGACTGTAGTGCATTTTATTTTGTTTATAAGCTAAAAAAAAATAATAAATTTTAAACAGTTATTGTCATGAAATTTCACTCTATAAAATCAATTTCTAAGCCTAAATATTTACAATTGAAGGTAAATTGAACGATAATCTTACATAGATTTGTAGTAAAAGTTTTTCGTTTGTAGCATAGATCAAGTAAAAAAAGGTAGATAACGCACATAGAACAGAAAACTGAAGCCACTTTTTTAAAGATGTGTGAGTGAGTGAAGTGTTGACACCTTTTAAAAAAAGTCCCTAAAATTTTTATTAAACAATTAATTTAATATAGGTAAAATGGGTATGTGAAAATAAAAACCTGTTTATAGTTTTAAATAAATTTACTAAAAATAAAACAAAAAATCGGTAGAATAATAAAAAAATATATTCGTAAGATAATCGTATGAATGGACACTTCCTATCCCCTCTGTTTATCTCTTTTCAGTTTGCAGTCGGTTTTTTTTAACTATTTTTCTTAAACCTAGAATCCTTTATGTTGTATAAGTTTTTTAAATTTTTGTCGCTTAGAACTCAGAGTCATCGTCATTGTTTGCATTTTACTAATATGATGTAGTCTTATGTTCAAATATTTTTCAATCACTAATCGTATTAAATTGACTTTATGCGCATGGCCAGCATAATCGTGGTCATTTTCTCAGTCTTACAGCCGCTACCCATTCACCTCTTATTAAAATATTCGTTGGAAACCTAAAACCATGAAATTTGATAGTAAAATATGGGTACCTAGTTTACTCAAAAATTGTAAAAAGTTAAAACATAAAACAAACAAGTTAATAATTCATAAATATATTTTGGTTTTTTTATTTTCAATTTATGTTACATAAAATAACACGAGAAAAAAACAATAACTATGTCTACTTTTTACTTAATTATTTTTCTGATTGCGTACAATTTACTTACCCACATTTTGGGGTATTGAAAAAAAGAACTACTGGCAACACTCCCGTGGTACGTCATTTCGTGACATTGAAATTATAAGTTCCGAATAACCTCAATATTATTTTGGAATAACAATAAATTTAAAGTTTTATATGTACTTACGTGTGAAACGATATTCCTTCAGATTTTTTGTTTACTTTGGTATTGTTTTTGCACCATTTAATCACACAAGACGGCATTTTATAAGCAAAGTTACTGTATGAAGCCTCGTGACATACTAACGAAAATGAGCGTAGTTTGATGCATATGTGTGCGTGAGCGCGTGTATTTACTTGAAGGAGCCGAGTTTTGTGGCTTCACTAACAACAAAGGCCGCGCATTATCTACTTTTCTTTACTATATCTATGGTTTGTAGTAGAATTAATGTGACATACAACAGCATCAGATGGTTTGAAAGTTATAAAAACTTGACTTCGACGCGTTTCGGTCAAACTATTTACGTTTTACACTATTCACGGGCACTATAAACGTCTATAATGATTGAGAGACCTCTGTACAGGTTTTGTAGTCAAAAATTTTCATTTTTAGTAGAATAAAAATTACAGAAAATCTAATTTAAAGGCGCGAAGTACGTAAAAATCGAAATAAACGTGTGGAATGCGATTAATTGTCACTACTAACAACTACTACCCAATATCTTTTAAACGAATCCAAAAAAATTCATTTTTAGCCTAATGGGATCAATTAATTATTTATCCAATTCAAACGGAAAAAATATTTTCTTTTGTTAGACTGATATAATTGTCATTAATTTCTTGTTGTAATAAAAACTGTATAAATGAATATAAAAAATGTACTAAAAAGAATATAATTCGTTTTGATATGGCATGATTTATTTTACAATCTAGTTAACTATCATATAACCGGACTAATCAATTGCCTGATTAACAAAAACTAGTAACAAGGTATAGAAAATGCTGGGATCGATTTAACGCGTCATAATTCTTCAAACAGCCATCTACAAATTGCATTGTCTCGTTATTATATACTTAAAACAATTAAATGAAATGTATGTAACATTAAATTTTTTTATACTTAGTTAACTTACTCTGATTATGAATACGTTTTTTTTTAAGTCATTACATTATAATTATTTGTAACAAAAATGTTCTCAGTAATACTTTATTAAAAAAAAATACTGCGGATATAATGAAAAATGTTTTTATTATATACTAGTTTATTGTATCGTAATTGAAATTTATTTTAGGTTAATTGTTAAGATTAAATGCAGTTTTTTTCCATTATATTATATATTTTTTACGTTGTTCCAGGTATAAACGTCGCGTAAAAGATGCCGCTCACACAAGAAAAACGCTTGGATAATAACTTTTCCAACAACAATGACCATAGTTATCTTCATAAAAAGTTTAAAAAAATGGCATCCACATTATCGATGATACCATCAAATTCCATTAAAGGGGAAGAAAAAGGACAAAAGGAAACAACACTTGTAAACGTTACTTGTAGTTCTACTATCACAAATGGAAGTATTGCAGCAGCTCATCCAGAAATAGAAAAAATTAAAGAAAAGTATGATAAACATGGCATAGAAGTGGAAAAAAATGTACAAACTAATTATAACGATGAAAATATTAGATTAAGTGATGTAAATAATTTTGTTCAAATATCTGGTAAAACCAGTTTTTCTGAAGAATTTTTAAATAAGACTGAAAACCTTGAAAATGATTTTATAAAAGAAACTTACAGTGGAGGTTCTGGACGTTATGTATGCCCTTATTGTAAATTATCATGTGCCAAGCCTTCAGTTCTACAAAAACATATCAGAGCTCATACAAATGAGAGACCTTATCCCTGTATACCTTGCGGATTTGCTTTTAAGACTAAGTCAAATTTGTACAAACACCGAAGGTCTAGAACTCATGCTTTAAGATTACAAGGTGCGGATATTACTGCAGCTATTAATGAAGAAGACTTATCAGGTGGTTCGGAGAGTGATACCTCAATGCCACCCGCTTCAGTATCTGATCCTGGTTTCGATACTAATATAACACGGTTAGAATTCAACAGACCCAGCGAATTTTCTTCTCCTGAATTGATAAATGATTGTGTTCCATTGAATACGATTTCGTGTTCAAATGATAACAAAAAGTCAAAAACAATTTATAAACCTAAGTTTAGAGCAGCTTTTTATCAAGGAAATGATGAACGAGATAAGATAAAAAAGACTATTTCACAGAATGCTGATTTTCTTACGGAACATATCTCTAAAATTATATCAGACAATGAGGCCATAGTTGATGTTATTGAAAGTCCTTTACAAAAAAAGTATGGTAAAATAAAGCAAATTGCTGAGAGTAAACAATTTATAAATGATATAGAGATAAAACCAGAGGTAACATCAACACCTTTGAATTTAACGAAAAATACTAATGAAACTGAAAACGTAGTAAGGAAAAGATCACACTCAGAAAGTTTTGCTCAACTGGTTGAGGAGCAAAAACATCCTTTAAATCCGGAAGGATCCATAATAAAAGATCTTTTGCTTAAAACAAAAGCAAATGGGTTGAACGCTGTGAGTGATTTAATTGATGGTCTAGGACCTCTTTATGTGTGCCCCTTATGTCAAATAGTATATCGAAGTGCTGACAATTTAGATATTCATCGATTGTATTATTGTAAGGGATCTATTTCAAATAGCTTTACCCTAAATAGTAACACTCAAAAAGACATAAAATGTGCCAGGCCTGAAAATATTTTTGTTAGAAGTAATTCCATCAATGTTCGATTGCCAGAAAATCCAGTGACTCCAGTTTCTAGAATGACTATATCATCAAAATCACCTCCATTAAAAAATAAACCCGATAATCTTATAATTTTAAAGCCAGAGTGCAACGATATTATTACTCCATTGCCATCTCCAGGGCCACTTCTCGGTAATACAAGACTAGTAGATACACGAATACCCTCAGAATTTACCAGGAAGACTGAAACTTTAAAACTGAAACCCAAAGAATCTAGCCCAAAACGAAGGCTCGATAGCAGATCAGACACTTATAGTCCAAGACCACTCGATAGTATGTCACCTCGTTCCAGTGACTTGTATACTCAATCAAAAATAAGATGTTTGGAAATAAATCCATCTTCTTTAAGGTCAATCGAAGAAATTTCACCTCATGTACGAAATAATTCTACTTCTTTACAAATGTTTGGAGGAGAAGTAAAGATTGTTGATCACTCAGGCAGCACAACCACTTTACGCATTGAACCAAGTAAAACGCAATTGTCTCCAATTTTAATACATCAAAATCTTTCTCCTTCAAAGTTTTCTAATGATTCGGAGGCAAGCAGTGTCGTTGTCAGATCGGGTCTACACTCTGGTGGCACGATAGTACATAATCCCCCAACACCAAAAGAAGCAATTAGTACACCTCAAAGCCAAACCCCAAGAATTTCTGTTTCCACATCTAGTGCTCCAAATGGCAGTTTAATTAACATTCATGATATGAACCATTTCCAGTTTCCACCACTTAGTGCCATTACAGCGTATAATCCTTTAACTTTGCCTCCTTTGAGCCCCTCGTCTTCACCAAATGGAGCAACTACTATATTACACGGCGGGAAGTTAATACCCCATGTGCCAGGGATACCTGGGCCTAATACACCAGGAATATTTGTTGCAAATTCAGGTGCGCAATTAAAGAATAACGAACAATCTAAAAATGTATTGAAAACACCGGAAAACTCACAAGATAATTTATCTTTCAACATGCCCATCGGAAAAGGAATAACTATATTAAATTATGAGAGGGTTCTCAGAAGTCCAACTGTGAGATCTTCTCAGTTAGAAACAGAAAGATTTAATCAGAGCAAAGATAGCTTTAATTCCGAACCACAAAACGTACCAATAATAAAAATTAAGCACGTAGATGAACCTATAATGATAAAATCGTTTTCATTGAATAATAGACCTACTGCGGTACGAACTGATGCAGCTATTAAAAGAAACGCAGATGGTCTTCTGAAACTTGCAAATTTAAAAGACAATGATAATTGTTTTTTAAATAAATCTAAAAATAGTTCTAAAGATATCGAACTCAAAACGGAGGCCGAAACAAAGAACTTCAATTTCGAAAACTTAATAACCAAAGCAGAAATTTATAATAATCAAATTCAAAGTTCAGAGGTGCAAAAAAGTTGTAATGTTCAAGAAACTTCTGTAACTCCTGATCAAAATGAAAGATCAGAAACATCTTACTTTCAAAAAAACGTAACTGTGAAATCTATTTCTGAAGAAAGAAAGCCTAAATTTTTAAGACCGTCAACTTTGCCTTTAAAACCTGGAACATTTACCCCGAAACGGCATCACGGAATAACACCTAATGCAAACACAATGCCATTAGTATCTCCCGAAACCCCTCGTCCAGCTAAAGCTTATGGACAACTTTATTTAAATGGAAACGCATACACATACTTAGGTCTCAAATGCTCAACAAAAGTTTTCTACTGCACTATTAATCGTCCACAACCAACATATGTGCCGAATCAACATTTTCTGTCCATGTATAGTAACTGGCAGGTAATTACAATTCATTGTTGAATGGAAGTATTATAGCGTGTTGTTAATTGTGTGGTAAATACATGACTATGTTTACAGTTATTATCTGAGCTGACGCCAGACCCGCTGGGACTGTCAGCATCGTCTGCTATGTCTTTATATGACTCACGTCACCGACCGCAAACCGTGGCCGTCGCTGTGATTAAACAGGATCTCATATTGACTCATTCATCGCAATGGAATAAAAATTTGAAGGACATTAAGCAGGTACGAACTATACAATATATATATATTAAACGTAATTATATACATTTCAATGTAATATACATATAAATATTAAATTTAGTGATATGTTATATTCTTTAACTGTATATGCACTACCAAAGATTCTTACTACACTATTTGGGCTGTATCCGAAGCATTTTAAGAGTCCATATAACTTTTCTAGTGCAATAAATTTGTTTTCATTTTATTGAATTTATTGCTACTTAATTTGGTTCTATATCTTGTATTGTGATTACGAAATATAAATTAAAATCAATAGGTATTCACTAAAATCGTGTAATGCAATGAAATCCATTTAAAGAATTTAAAATGTGTTTTAAGATCTTTATTATTTTTAAATAGTAAGGAACAACAGATGTTTCGCTTTTTTTGGGCGCGTATGCAAATTTCACAATTCGAGGTCACAGAGGTATGTATGTAAAATAATTATTTAATTTGTTGTTAAATTGTATTTTCAGACAGTACAACTTGTAGACACGAAAAAATCAGATGAATCAAAAAATATTTCGGAGAATACTTCTACACCTAAAAAGGAACTAGCCGGAGGATTTGAGAGTAACGAAGAATACACTTACGTACGCGGTCGTGGCAGAGGTCGATACGTCTGTTCAGAATGTGGAATTCGTTGCAAGAAACCTTCTATGTTGAAGAAACATATACGAACGCACACTGATGTGCGCCCCTTCACATGCGTTCATTGTGTATTCAGGTAAATATTACTGTTAATAATGATAAACATGTATAATTTTAGTTCGTAATAGATTATTTATTTTCTTAGAAAAAATTGTAGCTTAACGTAAAAATGCTATTATTGCTTTATTTATTTTGGTAAAACCGTCTTACACGGTTTTGTTAAGTTTATAGGTACATAACAAGTACGGGAATATTTTATATGTATGTTTTTGTTTTTGATATTTATTATTAAATACAGAAAACTTTTACAAACCATTACTTGTCAAGTTATCAGGAATCATTAGTAAAAACTACGTATTTGTTTTCTACAAAACATTAAAATAAATATTATTTAATTTTTTTAATTGGGCAAGTACTTAATTTCGGAATGTTTAAAATAACATTATAATAATAATACATATATAAAGATGAAAAGTTTGTTTGTTTGTTTAATCTCAAGAACTACAGGTTCGAATTTAATCGCTATTTTTGTATTGGATAGCCCATTTACCACCATGGAAGGCTATAGTTATATAACATCAAGCTACGACCAATAAGAGCATTAATAAGAAATATTACGAAAACGGGAAAAATATTATTTTTGAGAACTTTCCTTCCAACGGTTACAGATATTTAAAAAAAAAGATGTATAATGGAATTGGTTGCCATTATAAGTTCTAAAAAAAGTCAGCGTCCAGCGACCAGCATATCATGTCTATTTTTTAAGATTCACTGTTCTAAAATAAGCCATTATTATTTTGCAAAGGTAATTTTATGGACATGATATAAATCCTTATCCAAACAAATACATTATTCATTACAAGTAGGTTTTGTAACAAAATTGTCTTTGATATCATTCGATTTTAATGAATATCTTAGAAGATATAGTTTTAAAATTACTGCAACGAATTAATAATGACAAAAATGAAAAGGTGATTTTATTGCATTTTTATTAGCAGGAATATGAATGGAAAATACTTCATCAACATCATTTAATTTGTTATTATTATTTAATCATAATACATTCAATGTTAATACAATAATGTTCTCTTGTTAAAATATAATAAAATATTGAGAGTATCTTTGTTACATAATGAATAATAATTTTACAGCTTTTTCAACATAAAGAAAAATCGAAATAAAGTTATACCATATACCTATTTCTGCTTGTTCTAAAAAAACTACTTTTTATGAACACGATAAACATTAAATTTCCCAACGTGACAAATCTAAAAAAAAATTAGGATCATAAAACTCACATAATATATGACCTAAAGATGACTAAAAATGATTTTAAAAAATAAACTAACTGCAAATATTAAAGGTTAAAATAAAACATTTATGTGAAAAAAAAGAACTTTCAAAATTACTAAAAACCTACATTATACGAGTATATGTTATTTATATTTATTTATCCGCCAATCTGCTTTGGAGCAGCATGGTGGATTAAGCTCTGATCCTTCTCCTACACGGGGAAAGAGGTCCATGCGCAACCGTGGGATATTACAGGCTGAAGCGTTGTATTTATTTATATATTATATTTATTATATCATATGCGTTATTTCTATATATATTTGACATAAAGACCTACATTAAATTGGTTGTTAATCAGTTTCGCATTTTCTTTACTATTCGAACTCGTACAGCTTCTAGGTGGAGCGTGATTCGGCATATCAATGATAAACAAATATTGGATTCAATGCATTGTTCTTATGCGCGTGTTATTTTGTTTAAGACTTTTTGCTAGAGACCATTTAGAAATTATTTTACAAGTACCACACATGAGTATAACCACAACCCCTTATAATTAATTTAAATTAATTTCTTAGTGTAAGCTACTCCATAAGTAAATTATAAATTCTTATGAGTAAATAAAGAATCTTCGTTAACTTTGGATTATATAAATATATTCTATTGATCACTATTTATTAGAGATTCTCTAGCGTTCGCACGGCATGTCTATTTTTATTCCGATTACGTTCACATAATACGTAAAAAACAAATATAACTTGCAACTATATTCGTAACACAGGATTTGACGACAGTCATACTAACACGTTAAGAAAAATATCAATGTGATATAGCGTTAAAATAACTTTTTTTTTATGTTACAGTTTTAAAACTAAAGGCAATTTGACAAAACACATGAAGAGCAAGGCACATTACAAAAAATGTTGTGAACTAGGCATCAATCCTAATGAAGGAAACGACATTGAAGGTGTCGAAATGTCTCAAGGTTCGGGCGAAACTGATGATGACACTGAATCAGATGGCGATGAGGGTAACGAAGGCGAAACGGAATCAAGTGGTATGTTAAAATTGTATATTTAAAAAAAGTGATTTACAAAATAATTGATAGAAGACTCAATTAATCGGACTTTTCGTCATTTCGAAAATAAAAATACTGATAACAGATATTTAATATAAACTTATAAATTACTGAAACTGAAATAATATCTTAAATTACTTTCCATGTATATTATTTTTATAGTAGTCTTGTACCTAAAATATAATTATTAAAGTAGATATATGATTTTACTATTTGAAATCCTTGGTAAGTGACATTAGGCTGACCGAAACATTTTCTAAATTACTATAATCTATAGTTATGTTCCCAACCTTTTATGGACTACCCCCTGTTACAAGAAAACGAATTTCCAACGCCCTTACCTCACATAATAGTCAATTAAACCAATTTTATATGTCTATCTATTGTCTACTAGACGTCGCCTAGTGGTCGAAATTGGACCATAATTAATCATATGATTAGATATTAATACGCTATAGTTATGATATTAATACGCTAAGGTTAAGGTGTTTGTCTCCCTTTTTAGAAAAAAACCTTACAATTACTCCACATAAATTATAACATATCATTTTATAGATAATTGCTTGTTATGCCGGCATCCACAACTAAAAAATTTAAACTATATATAACAAGGAAGGTTAGGTGTGCTTTAAGAAGAAGGAAGATTATTTTTTATTTTCAAATCAACGTGGGTGAAACCGCGGGATTCAGCTAGTCTATATTATAAGTTTGTACATTATTAAGCTTCTGTTGTCAAATACTAGACTTCTATAATATAACTAGCTGACCCCGCAAACGTTTTGCCATATATGTTATACCCCTTAATCACCCCCACCCTTATATCTTAGGAGTATGAAAAATAGATGTAGTTCGATTCTCAGACCTACCCAATATACACACAAAATGTCATGAGAATCGGTCTAGCTGTTTCGGAGGAGTTTAACTACAAACACTGCGACACAAGAATTTTATATATTAGATAATAAACAGAAGAGTATAATATATGCGTGTGTGTGTGTGTTAAATACTTGGTATTGTGTGTAATGTTTTTTCTATTGATTTAATGTATTTTTAATGCATATTTAAAAAAAAAAAAAATTCTTCTTTTTCTTTTCTATATAAACTATAAGTGTGCGAAATTATATACTCCTCTTTCCGCACAATTTTAGTAAAAAAGGGTACAAAGTTTTTGCTTCACATATAAATATATAGATTAATAATCAGAAATTACAAATTAATTCTCCCTCTCTTTCTCTCTCTGTAATTGTGCTACTTGTGACCGTGGTTGAGGGTCGTGATTATTAATAAGAAAAATACTAAAACAGACAAGAATAAAATACTAAGACAGACAAAGACCATACAATGTATTATGAACAAAATTATATCTTAAAAACCAAAAAATGCAAGACAATACACAAAGCCTTAGCACTCCGCACTGCACAAAGGCAAAGACAAGACGATGAATTAAAATTAGTAAAACAATATAATAATAAAAAAACAATATTCAATAAGAAACATAAATATCAATGAGACAGTTGAGGTCGTTGGAGCTTTAACAATTTGTTGATGTTGGGTTTTAATTTAGTTAAGATCAGTCGCAAATTACTACGTTCAGTGATCTGCAGTCTATACCTTTTTTTAGACAGAAGATTAGCTACTGCAACAAACCCACGCTCAGTCAAATATGATGACGAAAACTCTATTGAACCCTGTAGTATTTTCCACAATCCAGGAAGGACTAATATTGATTTTTGGAGCCAGATCTATATATATATGTTCGGGGATAACTTCGTCGTTTATGAACCGATTTTGATAATTCTTTTTTTTTTTTTGTTGGAAAGGAAATATTCCAAGGGTGGTACCATGATAAGGAAACCAGGATCTGCTAATGGAATCCCAGAGAAACCGAGGAAACCCTCGAAAATTTGTTAATTTTTTTCATCTATTTACGTTGTATTACTTGTCGAGGTAATTGAAGTCGGTTTCTTTCGTTTGCAGGCAAACACAATTATATTAAATTCAACTCATCACCATGCAATTATAAGTTAATGTAATTAAATATTTTAAAAAGGTCTGTCTAAAAAGCGATGTTGTTTTTGAACACAATCAAGTTCCCGCGCAGTTCATCGTCTCTGTTTTCATGAGACTACTGACAATGAGTCAAATAGATTGGAAAAGTTATTCGGACAAACGCCTTTCGAGAGCCATCGTACTTAAGCAGCGAGTACATTTGGTACTGCTTGTTTCAAATGGGCAATCAAACTTATGACGTCTCGTCATTGCTGGAGCACTATCGGTAGCAACTGACAAAATTATTCCAATAGTAATATTTTTCTCTTGAAAATAAAATGTACATAGTATTAAATATGGATATACACTTTGTATCTATCAGTTAACAATTTTTTTGCAAATAATAACGACAATTTGTTTCCCTTTTTTATGAATCGGAGGTGCTTTGTTATTTGATAAAGTTTATTCATCGAGTCCCCGCTGAAAATGGATCCGGATAGCCAGATAGATCTATCTGGAATCCAGATAGCCCAGATAAAAATTGTATGAAAATTTTGGAATCCCTGTTTCAAACACACAATAGTTTACAATAACTTCCCATACAAATAATCGTTTTTATTTGGAATTTTCAGCAGGGGTTGAATGGAAAATTTGGAAGGCTATATATAATCACATAATGATAGTTGAACGTCTTTAGCCATTTCATCGATTCTTTGCACTGTATTGTTACTCCAAAGGATTTTTTGATGATATCTGATGGCGTCTTATGATGAAGAACAGATTTGATTACCCTTTTAACTGCCAATAATTAATTCACCACCAATTGTGTGGTTTTCCCGGTTTTGCGATTAATAACGAACTATTATATAAAGCTCGTATTCCATCGTTTCCTTGTTTAGAACACGATCCAATAATTTTGGATATAGCCCGTTTTAAATATTTCTGCTCAAATCTTTGATAGGTTAAATATTTGTCATTTTTATCAGTATGTAGGTATTATATTAAAATGCTCTTAGAGCCTAGAAGGCTTCATGGCTTCATTTGAAAATACTTTTTGGCAAATTAAACACATAGGTTAGGTAGGTTATTAGGAGGAGTAAATCCATATTTTAAATACTCAATGTTGTCCTGCCGACATATCTTCCTATTTTCAGACATTTTGGAATTCACAATTTCAATACATTAACTTTTCAACCGATTTATAGAAAGTTTTAAAAGTAATGGCTTTAATGACTTCTTTACTTTATCAGACACGTGCGGGTATGACTCACTGGTAGAGCACACAAAACAATAAAACATTAGAAAAACAATCCCTGCCTTTTAAAGTTTTGAATTTGAGCACGAAACAACTTGTATGCCTTTGTTTGATAGCGGTGCACTTGCCCTGCACACAGGTTGTTACAAGTTCCTGTATTTTTGTTGAAACCTGCTTGATTGCGTAAATCACGTTATTGTTTACCAACTTGCATCGACTTGTTACCGATAATCCTAAACCGAATCAATTAGTTACTTTATTAATGCTTTTTTAAATGTTTTAATGTTCATTTATTCATGTTTGGGGTTGTCTGGAAGAAATGGCTAAATAGCCATAAGTCCGCCCACTGTACTTCACAGTCTGTAAATATTTTTTAAATGTGTTTATTGTTTAAAATGTAGTTGTGGTGTACAATAAAGTATAAATAAATAAATTTACTTTAAGGTTAAACTTCAGAAGTGTCTTACGTAGTCTTATTTTATGTTAGTCTTGTTTTATACGTTTTATTTTAACAATTATCAAAAGGTTAAATTTGCATATTGTTATTTTTTCAGATACGGAAATTTATAAGTCTCGTTTACCAGAACACGAGGCTGCTCACTGTCTTTTGTCTCTGGGCAGTAGTAGGCCAGCGACTTCGGCAACACCTGGCCTAATTACTAGTGCTAGGCCATCAACATATCCTTATACTCCTATAATGGTAGATAGTCCCATGATTGAAAACATTTCTGAAAAATTACCAGTTGTTGGAACACCTATGTTTGATTCAAGAATGGATGTGGATAATGAGCCTATGGATCTAAGTAAAAGTGAAGTAAAAACACCAACAAACATGCCTGAAATACCAACTGCAAGAGAATCCAGTGTTTTAGCTTCATTGGCTTCAAACACAGCTAAACTACCTCAACAACAAAGTCAATGGACTAATGGAGAACCAATGCTACATACTTATTTAACTGAACGAGCTTTATTGGATTCTAAGATTAAGCAAAGCCAATTAACATGTAATGCTAAAATAAAGAAAATAGAGCTCGAGAATCACATGTTTTCAGAAAAAGAACCTGCAGATAAAAACCATAAAAGTCTTAATACATTTAATACTTCTTCAAATGCTAATTTAAATATGACAAATAGTAAAGAATCGCCAACTTCTGGTGTTCAGTTAAAAAATAGTATTAGTTCTAGTGACAATGTTCAAAACATAGCTTCCATTAATACTGAATCTAGATCTCGAACACCTAGTACTAATTCTGAAAATGCTAAACATGTTGTATCAGAATATTTAAAACATGCCCGAATAAATATGATAAAAACTCTCGATGATTCGATTCAAACACATCCAGATATATCAAGTGACGAAAGTAATAGTGGTAAAGGAAGTATAGAAGATAAATGTAAGGTAGATGACAGTATAGAAGGAGATGGAATAAAACTAGCTCCTTCAGAATATGATTCTGTGGCATCAAAAGTAGTCATTGGAGTTGGAGGAGTCGCTTTTAAAGTTACAAAAGGAAAAGATTTTGAAGGCACGTCTTCTTACTCTCCGGGTAAACTAATGGAGGATGGGCGGAGAGTTTGCGATTTTTGCAACAAAACGTTTACAAAACCATCCCAATTACGTTTACATCTTAATATACATTACATGGAAAGACCGTTTAGGTGTAGTGTGTGTGCTGTCAGTTTTAGAACTAGGGGTCATCTTCAGAAGCATGAGCGATCGGGTTCTCATCACAATAAAGTTTCAATGACTTCGACATTCGGAGCAGCTACATCGTTTAATCCACGTCCATTTCGCTGTTCCGATTGCAATATAGCTTTTCGGATACATGGACATTTAGCGAAGCATCTTAGGAGCAAGATGCACGTTATGAGACTCGAGTGTTTGTTCAAATTACCTTTCGGTACTTTCACTGAGATCGAACGTGCTGGTCTCAGTTTAACAGATATCGACACGACTGATTGTGCGAGTTCACTAGCCAGCTTACAGTCGTTGGCGCGGAAGTTACACGAAAAGGATCCCACGAAGCTTGAGTATCGGGAGCCGAACGGTTCAGCAGGAGCGCCCTCGACGGGCAGGGACTCTTCCGAAGACGAGGATACTGTAGTATCGGAAAAAGCGTGTGACAATGTGCGAGATAGTGAGATAAAAACTATTGAAAATAGTGACGGTCAGGACGCATCAACACGAGTTAATTATAGTGCCACAGATAATTAGTGCCAAAATTAAACTAAGTAGAATATTTTATGTGCAATTTTGTTTTTATTTTTAATTTAAGATATAATTATTCATACTGGGGTTTAACCCAGAAGTTTGTGAAAACAAAATGATGCGCTTTAATTATATACATATGTGTATTTTATGTTATATATATAGTTTTGGAGAGTATCATGTAAATATCTCAAATTGGAGTAATTTTAATAATGTTATGTTTGCTTCCAGTATAAGGCTTACATATTGTTACTTATAGCTCTATATGGGGTAAAATGAGGATATTTGTTTAAAAAAAATCTTGAAGCAAGGAACAGGTTATGACTTTCATTCAAGTATTTCAAAAATTTTAGTAATGTGGTCCATTTGAGGTAAACTATGCTTAAAATATCAATGAAACATATTACATTTTAAAAAGTGTAGTACTATAGTTATTACTCTTTTGTATGTATTTTTATAAAATATATACCTGTATTTACACTGCAACAACTACTTCCAAAATCCATTAAATATTTTTTAATGTAATTGGCATATCAACTTCCATAAACGAAATTTAGGTAAAAATATTTGAAGAGTCTTCCATATCGAAAAAATAGTACTTGTGCTAGATATTTGATTTATACTAGTTACTCTTCATGTGGGTAAATATTTGACTTGTATGTAATTTTTATCGATACTTATAATTCCATTAAAATTTGTTAGTTCGCCCATTGTGTGATTTAGTTATTCAACAGAATCTAGGCATAGAAACTAAAATCTCGCAAGAAAACTATATCAGCGATGTTATAAGAGTGATGTATAAATATATACACAAAATAATATTGTTTAAATTTACTGTTGTGGTCTAATTTTCTATGCCAAAAATATTAATTTATCAAAAAAAAAAAGACGTTTGTTGGCCTAGAGTTGTGTTGTTAGGTACTTTTTTTACCTAAACACTAGATGTAATGAACATATAGATAATACGGATAAAATATTTTTATAATAGTATTTGTTGTTAATCCTATATAGTAATGATTTTAAAATGTTTTTGTTACACTTATTGAACAGTCACATTATACAATGATAATGTATGTGTATACGTATAATTAGTACTATCTATCGTCGGTGAAAGTGCAAATCCGCGTATCTGCTACAGGCAGGGAGCGCGTATCTGCAGTAAATGTAATTTTACAGGGGAAGGTTAAAACTTAATAAGTTTTTTATTTAAACGAACTTTGAGCTCATTTTTACACAGACTGTAATTATTTATGTGTTCTGTCTCTTGTTAGGAAAAGTATTCCATTAAAGTAAATAATTTAGGCCCTACGACAATTACGCGGATTTGATTTGACTATAAGCTTATAACATTGGAACCTAAGAGTAAGTTACGCGGTTTTGAAATGAAACAAAACAAAACTAACTAAAAAATTTAATTCCTCTACGTTTTCCGATCTTTGCCCAATAGCCATTCTCCCTTTCCTGTCCAAAGTTTTAAAGTGTCTTGTCATAGTACGGCTACGGCCCTTGTAAAAATGTGAACTTCAAATTTATTCTTACGCTAAACTGACAGATTTACCTACATCAATAAACAATTTAAAAAATGACTTGAAGAACTTATATAGATGGAGTAACTCTTACGGATTAAACATTAATCCCTCAAAATGTCAAGTCATTATTATCGGTAGTCTTAAACTTGTTGTGTTGAATAGACTGGTCGCTTATATCACCAGTCGTTTATAACAACACCGTAATCAGTTACAACGGCAAAGTGAAAAATCTTGGAGTTATCTTCAATAGACATTATCCTTGGGCATTTCAGCGGAGCGACATGAGCCGTAAACTATTTGCAGCTATCGGATCACTGCGACAAGTGCAATATTTCCTCCTTTTGTCTCCCAAAATTACTTTAGCACAGTCACTCCTACCAATTCTTGACTATGCTGACACTTGCTATCTTGATCTTAAAGAGGTGCAATTAAATAAGCTTGAGCGTCTTCACAATTTTTGCATACGGTTCATATTTGGTCTTCGCGAAAATGACTATGTTTCCGAATTTTACAATCGTCTCAAGTGGCTCCCGATTCGCTTTCGCAGGAATACTCACACTCTTGTTACTATATTGTATACCTTTTCATTCTGATACACCTGTACCTTAAGTAGCGTTCTTTGTAATACGCATGACTGCACCCTTAGATCCGAGTCTACTTTGATGCTCGAAACCCCAGCCCACGCTACTTCTTTTTATTCCCAACTCTTTTTCAGTTAAAGCTAAAATAAGCTTGTTTTGCTTCAAAAAAATAATTGTTTTGCTTCATAATAATACTACTCTCTCTGTCTTTTTTGTCGCCTCTCCAACATAGATACGGTATAGTTCACGTTTAGATTGTATTATTGGCTCTAAATATAATTTCGTACTTTCTTTTCTGCAGTAGTGAGAAGGCATTATGGGCATATCCCTTAAAAATGTACAGAGTTTTATAGCAAAAATAAACCACAAACGCGCTTTCGCGCAGTGTCGACCCTTGCTGGCCGAAGATACGCGGTATTGTTATTAGTCGATTTCTGGCTTCCTATCGGTCGAAATAAAGTCACATCAAATTGGTGGCAGTCAATCAAGATTTTGCGTTAATTGCTCGCGAAAACTTAAATTGGCTGGCTACATTTGTCAGATACGCGGAATTAACCAATGCTAGTTCCGCGGTTTTGCACTATACCCGACGCCATGTCAAATACCTAAAATTAAAATAATAAACTTGGTAAGTTTTTAAATGGCATTGTTATGTTTTAAAAGTATGTTTCACCTGTTGTGGATTACCCTATTTGACGGATGGCGGTATCCATTAGATAAAGGTTTGTGATGTATTATTCTTTTTTACCATTGAATTCCACTATATTTATGAGATATTTCTATTCGCAGATGTAAATCTAAAAGTAGTAGTTTATTATAGTCGTCACAAAATAACGCGGGTTACAGACCAGTTTTATTGCGATTTATTAACCAAATATAATTTTTATTTACGGGCTTGAGCGCAAAGTTTTTATTGTCAGTAATAGTCACTACACAATATTGAATTATGATTAAAATTCAGATTATTCATTCATTATTCAGATTAAAATTCATTGATTAATATTCAGTAATTAATTTATTACAGCACTAGTATTTAAAAAAAAAGACTTAGAACGTAACTGTTTTTGAGACGTTTCTTAATAATTAGAAATTGCATGCGACTATAAAGCGCGAAAATAATACTCCCAATATAATTATTCTATCACATTATTTAACGCGATAAAAAAATTACGTATAAAAAAAAAACTGTTATTAATAATTCTTTTATTGTTTCTTACAGTTTCGTACCACGTTACGTTCTAGGGTATTTGTCAAATGGCAAAACGGGCCTCTTATTTTGAGACGACTATAATTGAACAGAAACAGGTTCTAATGGTATATTCTAGCTCCTGCTTTTAAAGTTTGTTCGTAAGTAATGTGCAGGATAAACTACCCATAACTGGTGAATCCAGTCTAAGTTAATATTTTTCAATTTCATTTTAAGGAGTTTTGTACTAATTTAATGAAGGCGGCAACTTGTATAAATATAAATATTTTTTATATTACGTAAGAAAGGTAGGCGAAGGTAAATAAAAATATATGTCAAATATTTGCCCATTTATTGTTTACTATACATTATATGGATGGATATTTTATAATGGTAAGATTAAAGTAAATGTAATAAAAATGACGCTAATTTTATTTTTTACCATATCATCGCGCATCAAACACCACCACTGAAATTCTAGTTAAGAAAATTATAATTTTAAACGTGTATTTCTAAATTCCTTAAAACTAATTATAAAGCTATAAATATAATAAAAATATAATGATTGCTGTTTGTAGATAAATAAATAAACGATTCACACTCAACGGCCCCCAGTAAGATTTTCTCCTGCGTCGGGGGTCCAGAAACACACAATACACAAGCACAAATACTCAGACCACGATAAACATCTATATGGCCAATACAAATATCTGTCGTGAGCGGGGATCGAACCCGCGACCGCCAGCGCAATAGTCAATAGTACCTTGACTGCTGCACCAACACCAAGATATATGAGAAAAAATATTATTGGGTTCTTTATCAACGCAAATAGCACCAAAACAATGACTTATAGAATTTTTGTTAGAAGCAGCTTATCTGATTTAGATGTGGTTTTCACTAATATATTTTGGTAAGCTTCACTTAACATTTAAGTGTTTGTTTCATGTCAATTGGATTGTTTCATGTCAAGCGGTTCATAAATAAAAAAGTTATACCATTTAAAAGTGTCGATTTGTCACACAATGCAAACAGTACGAGCTCAAAGGTATTATAATAGCTTTAAATTTTTCTTCTAACCTCAAAACTTTAACCATGGATATCTCCATAACCATGGGGTTTTGAGGCGTGACAGTGTTACCTTGTTTAGATTCCCCTACACCCTCCGCCCTCCACACCCAAAAGCCCATAATTCGGTTTTTCTAATTCGGTTTTTCCTAGTCTAGATCTTAGCCAACTTATTTTATAAAGAAAACTATAAACACTTCTAATTTCTTAGATTACACACATACGAAGCAGGGAGGTCACTAGTTCCTAACATATTTCTAGTATTTTTTAAAAAGGATACATCTTTTGGTTCTTTTTTTGTACATAATTCGGTAACCACATTCTCTGCATCTTATGGGATCTCGTGGTTTAATTTCATTTTCTCTGTGGCATTCTGAAAATGAATATTATGTTTCGGTTACTCAGTATAAATAAAGAATATGACAGCATACAGTTACAATTATTTTACAAAAGTACATTAGTAAATATAAGTTTTGAACCATTAAACAATATTTTAATTTTTGATACTTCAAAAATAATGCAAAATGCTAATAAACAACAAATATATTCTTACCGCCACAAACATATATCATAGGAACTTTCGTGACAGAGGATTCCTTGGTACTTGTATCTGCCATAATTCTAAATTATCAAGAGATATTTAGTTTTAAATTTTTCTTGCTTTGGCTTTCGAAGTTAATAAGCTGGTTAAAATGCTTTCAGGCTTTCGAAATTTATGAAACTCAACAAAAACAACGTGTATATCAAGTAAGTGACAATCTGTGTGGCCAGATTTCATTTAATGAATCTACTGCTTGTGGAGATTAAAAACTACTAAATTCTACCAAAAGAGAACGAGAAAATACTAAAAATCTATTACATGTTTTCGCTGTTGTGTTACAACGAAAAAGTATAATATCGTTCTCTTGATTATATAGATAAAACAATAAGATGAACAAAGAAAACACCGTAAATTAGATAAATCAATGTTTATTACTTAAAATTTAAATCTACAGAAATATAGGTATTTTTAAATTGTGATCGAGTTATGGTCGGTTCATTATGTTGGGTAACATTATCATAGAGCTGTTTTGAGTCGATTAATTTGATTTGAAAGCCCTATTTCTTAGCATCTGTAACGTACCTATTCTACTTTTTATTCAAATTTTTGTGTTCCACTTGGAATTGATAACTGTGGGAATATTTAATCCTTAGTACTATGAAATACAGCTTAAATTGGCCCGTTTAATAAGAGGCTCATATAAAATGCCTCTGGGAAATACCATAGGTAGCACATGTACGATGTACTAAAAGGTTACATTACATAAGGTACGAAATGTAATAGTACAAAATGACAATCGCTATTCGGACCTAATCGGACTAATCGTACACTATGACAGTACTATCAACTGTATAATCTATGTTACTGGAACTACGTTCACCGCGCTCCGACAAGTTTGTATTCTACGACTATAGGTCCGAGTATCACACTGTCTGACTGTCCGATTGTCCGACTGTCCGAGATGATGTTATTTGTCTTGAATGGTAAATGTGGCTAATGGGATCACTTTCAAACCAAAAATACACTTAAAGACTTATTAGTAAATTGTTTATTTTTTTACTTAAACATTTTTTGAACTTATTTTTTGACTAAACGTAATTATTATAAAATTTACATAAATATGCAAAAGTTATGTCAGATAACTAGACATGTTACTTCTTAAAGCGATTTTCACGGAATCATAAAATATGACACAATTCAATCTAAACAAATAAAATAATATTCCAAATTTAAAGTAATTCAAATATAGTACATTTAAAACCAAACAGATCAGAGTTGACATCAAAAGAGTATGTATAATCTGAACAGCTATACAGCAGAACGGTACGAACGAACGATTAATGTTGAATGTGGTAAGACCGTGCGAATTACATCGCGTCGCGCATTCTATTCATGTCGCGTTTTAATCTCCCCTTTTTAATCAGTTTTATGAAAATAATGTAAACTAATTCCTATTACGTAAAATATTTTTTTTTTGTTATAGATTTTGTTTAGCGTGGGTAACAAAAAATTTAGAATTTTAGTGATTAAAAAAACCTTTTAAATACACTTTTACGTAAAAGGAATTTCTTTACGTTATATTTATGGGAATCAAATAATTTGTATAATGAGGTTTATTTCATAATCGTATCTTTTATGCTAGAAGACAAAAAAAAAAAAAAACAAAATAATGAAAAAAAAGTATTTCGACCTGTACACTGTTTTGTAGCCAGGTACTATTTATTATCATTTGATCACTAATAATACTAATAAGGTGTACTAGTACATTTTTCGAATTTTACGAATAAAGTGCGCACCTGACAACGTCCGATTAAGATCAAGAATAAATTATCATTTATGTCAAGTTAAATTTAGTTACGAACAGTGTTACAAACCTCAAAACTCGTATAATTTTAGTTTCAGTTAATTTTATCAGTATTTATTCACCAATTAAAAATTAAATCGGTAACGTTGACATCACTGGTTCATGGCACGAACGGTTACGAAAAGAATAAAAATTAAAGACAAACCTAACTAATCAATTTTTTCAATAGGTGTGTGATTCGCCCAACAGCTTTCCCTCTCGAATAATTACAATCCATTCGATGAAAAGAATACCTCACATTTTTTTTGGGAGGTTTGCCATATGAAGGTTTGCCAAATATACCGAAAAAAATGTACCTATTAGATACTGTTACCGATACCTCGAAATCTACCAAAAAAGTTGAAATCTGCTAAATCTGGTCACAGTGGTGACAATCAAATGTGAAATAAGTTGTTGTTGTTGTTGTTGTTGTTGTTGTTGTTGTTGTTGTTGTTGTTGTTGTTGTTGTTGTTGTTGTTGTTGTTGTTGTTGTTGTTGTTGTTGTTGTTGTTGTTCACGGGCTTTTTCCGCAACTCGACATCAATGTGAAACAACAAATGTGAAAATGTGAAATTCAACCGTGCTACCTTGGCACAATTGAAAGCCAACCAATCAATCAATCAATCGAAAATGTGAAATGAGTACCTAATGACAACAGACCAACAGTGTTACCAGAAACCTTTTCCTGTCTGGTCGACAAAGTACCGTGAAATTATCGTAATTTCGGAACAATTATCGTACATCCAATAAAAAAATTTAAATTCAACTTTTTGAATACCTAAATTACATGGGACAACTGTTTTAAAATTTCAGCTATACGGTACCTACCATATGAATTTGTAATTGAGATGTGAGGTTTTTTTCTAAAAAGGGAGGCAAACAACAAGAATTTGAAGCAACGACCTTTTTTTTGGCAACTGAAATTTTAAATTTGTCGAAATTTTAGGATAATCTGAAGCAAGGACGACCTTTTTTTTGGCCGAATGAAATTTGAAAACAGTTGTTCATTATAATACTTAAAAACTTGAATTTGAAATTTTTTGATGGGTGTACCGGTGTTACGATAATTGTTCCGAAAACACGATAATTTCACGGCACTGTGTCGATCAGGGGAAAATGTAGGTAATGCAGTGTTGCCAACTTAGTGGATTTTCCACTAGATCTGGTGGTTTAGACACCCCTTTTGGCGGGAAAAAATTGGTTTTAGTGGCTAGTGGATTTTTTAGTGGTTTAGGTTTGTTTCAGTTAGTGGTAAGCTTCATAGCTTACCACTAAAGAATGATCTAGTATTTTTCTAGGATTTTTTTACAGGCACACACAACAGGCAAAAATGGTATATTTTGTTGTGTAGGCAACACCGAACGAATTCAAGCCTGTCGGCTGTTGGGAATTCCCCAAAAATTGTTTATGAATTTCTTGAATGAACATCAACTTTATATGTTCAACTATTGGTTAAGTTTGATTTGATTCGAAAGACCAAGTTGTTATTTATTTACTCAGTCGTCAGTCAGTTCAGTGAACCGTACACTTCTCTATTGGTTCGCTATCGTTCTCCAATCTGTAAATGATACTTACTTCTCAATCTTGCTTTAATTTGTTTTTAAACTGTTTAGCGCTGTAAAATTATTTTTGAAATAGTTTTAAATAGTATTTGCTAATGCTCAAGCCACAGTACACCCAAAAGTTTCGAGATTGTTGGTTACGTGACGTTATTACAGAGATATCGTGGTTGAAGTTTTGAGGTTCGATTTTTAAATCAGAAAAAATTAACCTACCACCTTTGAGGTTAGAATAACGCTTGGCTCCGGTGCTGCGGGAAGTGCAGCCCTTCCGAGGGCTGCCCTCCCTCCACGCCTCCGGCTTAAAAAAATACTGTAGAGGTAAGACAGACCAAGACCACAAGGACGTGGGTTGCTCCGATTCGGTTTTGGCTATTTTTCGAATTTCTATAGGTACCTATATTCTAGCACACAATGTTACTAGTTTTATTAGAATATTATGTCTGACGCTTTATTTTGTTTAAAAGTGTCTATTTGTCAGTCGTTAAAGGTCAGTTCGTATCGTATTTTGATCTTGTAGTAAAGGTCGTTTTTACGTAAATTTGTTCGAAAATAACGCGTAAAAGTCGCAGAACGGAGCATGACTATACTTCCTGCAGCACTAGAATTAAGGTAGAGTCAGAAGTAACAAAAATTTAACCTCCCATAAATTAGAACCTGTGTGTCAGAGGCAAGACCTGTGCGAGTGGATATTAATTATCGAACGAAAATTTTGTTTTCGAATGTTTAATACTATCTAGCTTTCGGGCGCGGTTTGGGTGGCGTTAAATTTGGTGATGAAAAATAAATTAAAGAAAAAACTAAAACATAAAAAATATATTTTTAAAAAATTCTTTATACAATAATTAATGTTACTTTTAATAGAGATTTAAAAAAAAATCATTGTGTATACTTGTTTTTCAATTGTTAATTTCGCGCTCTCACAAGTATTCGCTGCACCAGCCTCTCTGTGTCCTGAATCATTATTTATCATTTATCTTAAAAACTATTAACTTTATCAAGATTATTAAAGAGAGCAATGTTATTTATAATTAAATTCTCTATAATTTGTTTCTTACAATTTTTTTTCTGGAATCAATTTAACAAAATTTATTTAAGCATGAGTCGGAGCATGTAATTAAAATTATTTTTTTATCTATTGTTTGTTTGTCTATATTACTTTTTTGTTACTAAAGCAGAAAGTAATTCTATTACAAATTGCAGATGAAGCTGATTCATCAGAAGACGATCTCCTTTAGTAGTTATGTACTTACCTAATTGTTTCCTTTTTTTCTGTAGTTACATTAATTATTGTTTCCTGTAACTCAAATAATTATTATTTTATTTCATGATAATAATTACGTTGTTGTTGTTGTATTTTCAAATTATATTTAGGTAGGTAGCCGTTGTATTTGATTTTTTTAGTGGAATTCTGGTGGTTTGAGAGGCCAATAAATTTTAGTGGTTTCTGGTGGTTTACACGGCTTCATTTGGTGGGTTGGTAAAAATAAAGTTGGCAACACTGAGGTAATGGTTATATCACACAGTACTATGGTATAAACAGGAAACTAAGATTAATCGCCCTGGGTTATATCCTCTTTGCAGACGGGTAAAAACAAAGTGTATATTAATAAAATACGGGGTAAAAATTTCTGGTAGCACTACCACCACAGAGTACTATGATATAAACAGGACTATCACCACAAGAATTCCTGCAATATTCCTGAATTTCCTGAAAAATACAAGTAATTTTAAATATTCAGATTGCAAACATAAATTAACAAATCTGTTGATTACGAGTAATATTTGACAAAAGTTTAAAATTTATAAAAATGCGTTTCTTGGAAAACTTTGATCCCGAAACATCAGCTCGCGAACGGCGAAAATTAAATCGAAAGAGTTATTTTATGAAGTATGATATATTTTAACTTTTTTTTTTGTTTCAATTACTCGGTATATTTTTTAAAATTGTTATTATTGAATTTTCAGTCGTAATATAAAGAAAATTTATAATGAACGTGGACAACTAGCTGCAACTGGTAAGGATCTTTGTGATTGCTTAGACGAAGCGTGTCCTGGATGTCATTTCCCTTGTCCAAAATGTAGCTCTAACAAATGTGGACATGAGTGCAGGTGAGTGAAAAAAAATTCATAAGATAAGTTGTACCTTTATATAGAGTATGAATAAAAGTAACAACATACTATAAAATTAAATACATTGAAAATTGTAACGCTAACTAACTATAGGCAATGTGTACATGACTGAGTTAAGATTATCAAGAATTTTTAGTAGGCTATGTCAATTTGAGATATTATGTACAATCGAGGAGTGTATGGATAGGTTAGGGTTATTTTTTTTTGTATAATGAAACTGTCGTTAAACGTTGCACTTTTGAAGCTATCTAGGTTAGGGTTATTTTTTTTTTTGTTAAACGAAACTGTCGTTAAACGTTGTACTTCTTAAGTTAGATAGGTTAGGGTTAAATTACACTCCTCGATTGTACATAATTACCTCAATTTGTACTATTATTATAATTTACTCAGCATTACTTATGCTGAGATGGTCAGACAAGTGCATTGAGTAAAGCGGTCGCACTTCGCAAGGTTGTAGTATGGGTAGGAATTAGTACTTAAAACCAACTTGGCTTGGTTTTTTAGCTATAGCCTTATAAAGTTGAGCTAGCTGCTGACGCTAATCTAACATCCCCAATACTAATGTGACCAAATTGAGTATAAAAAAAAGCAATACAAACAATAAAAACAATGAAGATTACAGTTTATATTTATACCTAGTATTGAAAATAAAAACAAGAAACAATAAAAATCTTACACTAATTATTAAATACAAAATATAAAATTTGTTTTATTCATCCATTACAAAGATTTAATCATTTTAATCATAATCATAAATATTATTTTATATAATTTTATCATAATTATAAATATTCTTATAAACAAGTTAAGAAGTCATGAGAAAAAATGGGGCTATTGGTTTAAAACAAACAATAAATACACAGAGTCCATGAGATCTTGCAATACTGAATCTAAAACAATGTCAGGAATTATGAACTGAAGTAGATGAGTTTTGTACATGGACTGAGGGCAAAACCAAGTAAGTGCCACCGTCTATGTCTAGGTAGACGAAATACCAAATATACCTTTTATGATCCGGGACTCTCAAAAGGAGGACAAGGTGTCACCACAATTGCTGAAGCAGTGCCTTTCAAATTTCTTGGTAGAAAGATTGATCACAAAGGATGTGCACCATCCTTAGGGGCAATTGTCGATAATTTCCTTAATGACTTAAATAAGGTAGACCAACAACCATGAAGCAATATTAAAATATGTTTGGATATACGATAATTATCTCTTACCTTACATCTTACTTGGCCTGTCCTTGTATATGACATTGGTAGAACCCTCCTGGCAAAACTAGATGCAAACGTCATAAAGTTATTGAAGTTATGGCTCGGAATAGCACATTCAGCTGACCGCTCAACTCTATTCAGGGATAAAAACAGTTTTGGAAAGAAGCCATCGGAACTCTATTAACACCCCAGAGTTACCAAAATGCATGTCTTGGGACAATCCCAGGATGAAATAGTCTCATCTTTACCCAAAGACAAATGTGTTATAGAGCTTGATTCAAGACTTCAATTTCATAAACAATTTATGGCGGGTGTACAGTTTATAGAGTCGAACTGGGTTCTGCAAAGAAAAAGGAAGACTGAGAAATAATAAAATCCTTTCTGAAATAAGATGAAAATGACAACTATAAATTGCACACAACGAATTTCGAAACGCAAAGTGAGTGGTTAACTATAGGTGAGTTCTGCATCCCGTTAGCCCTGAAATGGGGCACTTTACTAAATGATTGGTCTCCTGCCCTATTAAAATTCTATCTTAATGCCTTCCAAATGACCCTTCCAGACCAAAGTAACCTAGTAAGATGGGGGAAAGCCTCTGAAAAATCTTGCTATACTTGTGGTGAGGCAGTAGGTACTGCTAGGCACTTATTGGTAGGTTGCAAGGTGCTGCTTGATAGATGTTATTACTCACATGATAGAGTAATTCAAGTCATATTTATTTATTTTATTTATTTATATACACTTTAGCACACCAACACAAAAGTAAAATAAGTTTAATTAGGTAAAAAAATAAATAATAAATTTGCATTAGTTGCAACAGGCGGCCTTATCGCTAAAGCAGCGATTTCTTCCAGGCAACCTTTGGGCAGAGGACTAGAATTGATTGTTATTGGGGATATGGGCGCAAAATAAGTGCTATCAGTCATAAACATAAGTATATATTATATGTATTCATACATACACATATACATACATATACCTACAAATACACCTACACAAATACACACATATACACGTAAACATAAGTATATATTATATATATTCATACATACACATATACATACATATACCTACAAATACACCTACACAAATACACACATATACACGTATACAAATACCTACAAAAACACATAATAATTTGATAACAAAGAAGAATACATACACAGAGAAAAAAATAAATTGATAAACGAATAAATAAGTAAAAAATAAAAATAAAATAATATTACGATGACAAGTACATTGCCTTAGTTAGCCTCTTGAATGATTCCAATGTTTGAGCTCGTCTTATAGTTAGCGGCAACGAATTCCAGAGACGACAGGCTTCAACAGTGAAAGATTTAGAGTAAAAGGTTGAAGAATGATATGGAATCTTTAGGATGAGGTTATTATCAGAGCGGAGAGATCTTTCGTGAGTATCACTAAGAAATTCGAAACGATTTTTTATGTGTCATACCTGAAGTCATACCTGAAGATACCTGAGATGTCATACCTGAAGTAGTAAGTGTTTCAGTAGATAGAGCCCAAAAAGGATTGACCACAAATAAATGACAAATTAACTTTATAAAGGATGGCTCAACTGTCAACTCTAAAAGCAAGCATTTCTCATACTCAATACTCATAGGTACGGCACCTGATTGGACTATTTTATAGATACGTATGACAAGCACTATAAAATCCCAGAGGATAATGGTGTATCGTCATCCAGGCCTGACATATTCCACATTTCTAAATACATTTATACATTAATTAAACATATAATACTAGTAGAGCTCACTGTACGGTGGGAAACCAACATTCCTAAAGACCACACGATAAAATTAAATATATATTACGATCTAACAAACAAACCTAACAAAAATGGTTATGTGGTTAATTTATATGTGGTAGAAGTAGGAGTGAGAGGTATACCAGCAAAATATCTCTATAATCTTCTGAAAGACCTAGACCTGTCGAGAACTGCAGTAAGTTCTATTTTAGAATGAGTGACTAAGGCTGCACTAACAGGTTCCTAACAAATTTGGCTAGGCAGAGCGGGAAATTCGAGCAGTGAAGGTGAGCGTTGATGCGCATCTCAAAGGGGGCCTCCTTAAACCTACACCTAGATCGCAAGTCCTGAGAACTGCTCAGAGTTTCTCCTTCTGCCACACGTTGGCCCGGCACCTGCACGGTGAATCCATGGAATGCTAAGAAGTTTGTCTCTAAAAAAGTAAAAAAAATAAAAATAAAAAACAGAATCCAACCAGTTACATGGAGAGAACTTGTGTTCACTTTCCACTTGACCAGTTGCATTGTTAGTTTGGCGATAAAATTATGAGACGTCAGAGGTAACAATATCGGTATCGTTACCAAGCCCCAGTACCTACCCATACTACAACCGTGCTAAGTGGGACTGCTCAACCCGATGCGCCAGTCGGACCATCTCCTCGTAAGTTATCTATTGTATTTTTTAAATTTAATATACAACTATGTACCTACTTACAATTTTTATTTTGCTAACTTATAGAATTAATTTGCTTGTATAATTATGTTAAAAATATAGCTATAGTGACATCTAATTGTTGTATAAGGTAAAAACATAAAAGTTATATTAGTAAAAATATTTGGAAAATCTAAAAGTGCACGCCTCCATGTTGTATTTATTAGATAACTAATTATTGAGTTAGCTATTCATAAAAATACAATTTATAAATAGTTAACAATTGATTCACTAGCTCAAAGATAATAATAAAAAAAAAAATATATAATAAAAAGTTCATGAATTTTCACCCTTCAATAAGCTTTGCAGATTATTGCGTTATTTTGCAATCATCCGTACATATCTAAAGGTTAATGTCCAACAATATTTATTTAATCGATTCATATACTATAATAGTATTCAAAAGGGACTTCAAATGATATTTTACTTATATTTTGATGTGTATTCTATATCAAATGTGTATTTTGTTAACCGACTTCAAAAAAGAAGGTTACTCAATTCTTTTATTTTTATTTTTTATTTTTATTTAATGTATGTTCGGGGATAACTTCGTCGTTTATGAAACGATTTTGATAATTCTTTTTTTGTTGGAAAGGAGATATCCCTAGTGTGGTAGCATGATAGGGAAACCAGGATCTGATCTTGGAATCCCGGAGAAATCGAGGGAAACCCTCGAAAATCATAGTCACGACTAGTGCGTTTGTTATTTTTTTTTTTACGTTGTATTACTTGTCTACGTAATTGAAGTCGGGTTTTTTCGTTTGCAAGCAAACACAATTATATTTATTTTATTTTATTAGAAACAAACAGTACAATAATACAACAAATTATTATTGTACTGTTTGTTTGTTCCATAGTAAACAATTCATATATGAGCTAAAAAGCACACATTAATAAGAAAAAATATAGTTTAGAAATAGTGAATAGAACTAAAAAGTAGAAAATAATTTTTAATTACAAAGAGTTTATATTACAGAAGTAGATCGAAAAATCAATCATAATTAATACTTCGAAATAAAATTATAATAAAATTTAAGCTATTAAGAGAATAATTCAATTCAGAGTAAATAACGTAAACGTAATTATATATTACCAGCTGACGACCTCACGTCTCACCTCACGTGCTGTGTGGCTACGGCACTAAAGAATTTAGCCACCCCCTCTCTTCCCGTGGGTGTCGTAAGAGGCGACTAAGGGATAACAAGGTTCCACAACCACCTTGGAACTTAAGAAGCCGACCGATGGCGGGATAACCATCCAACTGCTGGCTTCGAAATACACAGGCCGAATTCGGGCAGCAGCGTCTTCGGTGTGACAAAGCCAGTACTGCGGTCACCAACCCGCCTGCCCAGCGTGGTGACTATGGGCAAAACACATGAGTTCACGTTATTTTTGGCGTAAACTTGTGGAGGCCTATGTCCAGCAGTGGACTGTATAGGCTGTAATGATGACGACCTCAAGGTCTGTAAAAAGACTGAAGAGAGCTCATGTGCTCCGTACCTAAAAAAGGGCTGCAGCCCATTCCTGCAGCCACTCTAATCGTCATTCTCCTAATTTACTTATAGTCTGGCGACTGGTTGTAAATTACAAAAAAGAAAAATGAAAAAAAAAAAAAAATATATATATATATATATATATATATATATATATATATATATATATATATATATATATATATATATATGCTTGCTCTACCGGCATCCACAACTAACAATTTTATTCTGTTTTTGTTTTTGTAAATCAATTAATTATTAAAATTATATATACGACGACTTTAATTTATTTATATAAAATTTATCTAAAAATTAAAAAAAAAAATAGGGGTGGACTACCCTTAACATTTAGGGGCATGAAAAATAGATGTTGTTCGATTCTCAGATCTACCTAATATGCACACAAAATTTCATGAGAATCAGTCAGGCCGTTTCGGAGGAGTTTAACTACAAACACCGCGACACGAGAATTTTATATATTAGATTAAGCTGTTCTACTATCGCATGTCGCGTTACTTATATCATTTTGTAATTATGAACCATAAAACTATTTTAGCTTTTTGAATTTATACATATCCTGTTTTAAATTCGAAGAAGTTATAAACAAAATAGTTCGTCTAATTGTTAATCGATGCAAAAGAGTTCGTCTATCGGTGATTACTCCTTCTTTGTACAATTATGTTGCATAATTTAAATTTGTAAAAGTAATACTGTGTCATTTGTCAAGTGAGACAGTATAAATTCTAAAAATTTCAGTTTTTTTCATTAGTTTTCAAATAACAATGGGTCGTCGCAAACCAGTGTGTGAAGAGCTTCGAAAGCGAATAGTTAGTGGGGTCGATGTTAGCAAATCAAGTTACCAAATATCTAAAGACTTGATACTTCCCAGGACTACAGTCCAGTCTATCATTCAGCACTATTAAAAAAAAGAACGACTTCTGGTTTCAAGAAAACTGGTCGACCAGACATCACAAGTGCAGCAGAAAACAGAATCCTGAAGAAAATTATCAAAAATAATCGTCGTGCTCGAGCTGGAGAACTCACGGTGCAATGGCAGGACATGATTCATAAAGACGTCTCAGTTGATATTTGCAAAAGAGTCCTAAAAAGAATGGGTTACGGATTTTACACCGCTAAGGAGAAACCACTGTTGACTGCTGTACAAAAGAAAAAAAGGTTGAAGTTCATCCTCTTTAAATCATTGATCATTTAAATTGGACTTCCGATCAGTGGCATTGTATCATTTGGAGTGACGAGTCCAAATTTGAAGTGACAGTCGGCGATGATAGGAAAAAAGTGATTCGGAACAAAAATGAGGCATTTCATACTGATTGTCTCAGTGAAGTTTCCGGCGTCTCTTATGATATGGGGCTGCATGTCTGCACAAGGTACTGTACACAACTACAACAAATAACTGTAATTTTTTTTAAAGTGCAATAAAGGATATAAGGTGTTGGTGGTATGCAGTTTTTGGATGGTTCTATCAATTCTGCAAGATATCAAAACCTTTTGGAAGAGAATTTACTGCCCTCTATTCCGTCACTCGAGCATCAAGATTCCTTCATTTTTCCACAGGATGGTGCTTCCTGCCATACTGCAAGGACAACAAAGACGTGGCTACTGGCGAAAAGCATCCCTACAATCAAATGGCCATCTAACAGCCCGGACTTGTCGCCAATCGAAACCCTATGGTGAAAAATAAAGTGTTCTGTAAAGATCCATCAAGATCGAAGAGCTACTTAAAGGCTAAACCCTTGGCTGTCTGGGAGTCAATTACACCTGAGGAGTGTGCAGCGTTGGTTCCAACCATGCCTCTTCGGATTAAAGCCGTCTTTGAGAGCAAAACGAAACAACTAAGTGGTAGACGAACTATTTTGCGTGAGTGACAAGGGTAGACGTTGATACTTTTGCGTTGTGTTTTTTAGAATATTTTTTTAATTTTTTTTATGTTATGTAAAATCGTGAAACAATTTTAGTTATGTAAAAATAAACTTTAAAATGTTCCTCAAATTGTGGTTAACTTTTTATTAAGCGTTCTTAATTATTATACCAATATTTACTTTTTATATTTTACGCTTTGCACTACTTTTCATACTAGACGAACTATTTTGCATCGGGGCTCATTTTGCATCGGGGCTCGTATTACACCCAGACTCGGTGTGGGATTCGAACCCACAACCCCCGGAGCAGAAAGCATCTCCGCCTTACAGATTGCACTGTACAAGTAGCAAAATCAATGTGATGAAAACATTAAGTAATTAAAAGTGAGTAATATAAATAAAAATATTTGGTCTCTCTCTAATCGACGATTTCCGAAAGAAACATGCGAAATATCTCGCAGATGCCGCAAACCTTAACTTAATAATTTGATAAATTTATGATTATTTATATTAATGTATATATATTGTTATAAAAATATAGAGGCTTATGAGTAAACTCTTCCCATACTTTTCATGTGTGAATAAAGCATCCGCCTTGGAGGTGTGCAATACACTTTTTTCATGTTTTAAAACTCATAAGATGGCAATTTAGTTATAATTTATATCTTATGTTTTTATATTTTCAGAGTCAACAGAAAGTGGATGTATGAGAAAATTGAAATAGAAGGGAATGACTTTGTCATAAAAAATGTATATAGGAAAAAATAATAACAAATTTCATATAATGAGTCAATCATTAGCTAATAACTTAAAAAAATATTCGACTTCAAGCTGCCCGTCTTCTGCCAGATCTGTACAATGGACAGCATTATGGACTATATTTTTACCATATAGGGCTCTGATGGAATCTGGATACAATTGACGACTAAGTTCCTGTTAATAAATAAAAATGACTTAATTTATTTTCAACACATTTAATAAAAAAATCCTGACTATTTAAATATGTTTTACTTACTGGATCTCTTGGTCCACAGAGTTGTCTGAACTCACAAACACAATTTATATTAGGATTATTGCATTTAACTTCTAAAGCAACACATTTTCCTTCTGCTAAATGTATAGACATAGCCTTAAAATAACAATTAGTGTACTAATGGTAAAAATAATAATTAGTACCTACAGGTTGTAGTAGTGTTCTCTAGAACAGTAACAAAAAATAAAATAAATAAGTAAGCTCTCCTTATTATCAGCATACACTGATATTTTTGAAGTATTGTTTTACTTACCTCTACACCAATAGTTATGTATGAACGGAACGATTCTTAGACCTACCCTATATGTACTCAAAATTTCATGAAAATCGGTCCAGCCGTTTCGGAGGAGTACCTACTCTAACTAACACTGTGACACGAGAATTTTATATATAAGATAACCCAGATTAATAAAACATTACGATTTCGTTTATTTTGATACTCGTAAATTAAAAAGTATTTATGCTGTGACTAAAATTACATAATAAACAAAATAATTATTATATTGTTAATTTTTTTTTATCTAAGTATAAATGTAAATATGTCAAAAATACCTCATATTCAGGTACAACACCTTTATAAACTTCAAAAAATTCTTTAGCATCCGCTAGTTTAACTGAAAACATAGCTATTGCAGAAATAGAAAAGTTTTTGGATGTTGCTATTTGTTCAAGAATTGCACCCAAATTGCCTTCAATTATAACATGTGGTTTGATAATACAGCAAGTACAGTTCTCATACGTAGCCCGAAAAGGTATTCTGGGAACTCCATTTTCGTAACCAAAAAATAAATTCAACATCTAAAAATATGTTTTTATTTTTGTAAATATATATAGGTTTTCAATTTTGAGCGCTGTTGTATTTAAAATTAATGTTGATAATTTAAAAGGTACCACATCACATAGTTAGAGCACAGCAAGAAATATCCTACTCAAAATATCGAGCATCTTGTTTGGGGATGTACTTCTACCTTACAGAAGATCACAGCTAAATAATACTGCTTTCAAGCAGTCTCATGCTCCTGTGGTCAGAGGTGAAGGGATTAGGGATATGTTCAGCAACGCACTTCCGATGTTTCTGGTGTTGTAGGCGTCTGTAGGCTACGGTAATCGCTTACCAACAGGTAAGCCGTAGCCGTACGCTTATTTGTGAACCTAGTTGTATAAAAATAATTGTGTTTGCAGGCAAACGAAGAAAACAGACTTCAGTTATATCGACAAGTAATACGACGTAGGTAGACGAAAAAATAGTCAAGTAAATACGCATTATCAAATATTACTCCAAAAGTTGTAATCAGATCTCGATGAAATTTAAATGTGACAACATGATAAACATCGGCTTTCGATTAAATTAAAAATCATCAAACCGGTACACCCAATAAAAAGTTATGCGGATTTTCGAGAGTTTCCCTCGATTTTTCTGGGATCCCACCATCAGAACTTGGTTTCCTTATCATGGTACCAAACCAATTTGATTGATTTTAGTTTTTTATTCATTTCCTTTTTATGTATTAGCTGATTTTTGTGTTTTCTACATTTTGTTTTATTCAAATAACAAATTATTTATAGAAAATATAACACGTTTGTGTTCAATTTTGAATAGCTTAAAAAACATCTATACCATTTTGACTAGGCCGTTGACGCAGTTTGTAGTGACCCTGCTTTCTGCTCCGGGGTTGTGGGTTCGATTCTCACCCCGAGTCTGGGTGTAATATATATTTATTTATATATGTATTATTTATATGTAAGTTTATCGTTGATAACTAAACAATAACTTTTTTGTTAAAATCTACGCGGACGAAGTCGCGGGCACAGTGAGTATATATATATAAACATATATAAACAACAAAAATAAAAGCAATAATATTTTTTTTAGTTGTTAAATGCCGGTAGAGCATTATCGATAAAGTGATATATAATTTGTGTGGAGTAATTGTGAGTTTTTTTTCTAAAAAGGAAGGCAAACATCTTAACTTTAGCGTATTAATATATATGATGATATTCTGTTAATGGACCAAGTAAATATTCGCTTTAGCCTGTAATATCCCAATGCTGGTCATAGGCCTCTTTTCCCATGTAGGAGAAGGATCTGAGCTAAATCCACAAGCTGCTCTAACGCGGGTTGGTGGATAATATATTCCCTAATATGAATAATGATCGCTATCAGGTGTACATAATAACAACCGTGACCGACGGCTTAACGTGCTCTCCGAGGCACGGTGGGATACCAACAAGGACTGCACAAACACCCATACCACGGCAAAAATCTGCATGGTCAGTACAAATGTTTGTCATGTCGTAAGTAAATATAGCATTACGAATATTAGGTCCAAATATATTGGTGATTACGATACCTGATTTGCGTCTTCAACAGTGTTGCAACCGTGAGCAACATTTTTAACTTTATTTTCTCCATAAAGTCTCCTGAGTGTGCCTGGTGCTGCAGTTACAGGATCTGTGTCCCCTAAACATTCGCGCCATTTCTTAACTGCATCTGGTGCAACCAATTCTAAACCAATAACTTCACCACTTGTTATATAATCTATTACAATTCTACAAAAAGAAAACTTAATTTTTAGTCTTACATTTATTTAGTTATTAGATTGGTTATATTGGGTCATTTATATAATATGTGCGGTATTTATATTGCGTTGACATAGTTTGCGTTGCCTGGAAGAAATTGCTAAATAGCCATAAAACCGCCAATTGTACTTCATAGTCTGTAACTAACTGTCTTTAAATTTCTTTTAGTGTTTAAAATATTGTTGTGGTGTTGTGTACAATTGAAAATTGTATTGGAAATCTACAATTCTTAATTTATGATTGCAATAATTTAGTTAATTCGTTCAAGTTAAATACGTGTAAGTATATAAAAAATTAAACGAAACAATATTTTCATTTAAATAAAATCTGTTTTCACGGCCTAATTCATCACTATATTCTAGAACAGTTTTTTTTGTTGCCTTAAAACTTTCTAACCTTAGCCTTCCTCTCTCTGCCTTAAACTTTTTACCGTTTTTAGAACAAGATGAATTTTTCAAACACTTCAACACTTTAATTTTACGATGCCCAGGGGCGGATTTACAAACTTGCAGCCAGTTAACTATTCAATTTTGCTGCCCTAACCTCTTAAACTCGATACCCTATTTCATAGTATGAGTACAGTCATGGTCATTCAGCCCTTAAAAAGGTTAGGTTACGTTAGGCCAAAAGTGCTACCCAAGGGAGTTGCTGTATCTCCTAACGGGCGCGTCCCCAGGTGGGGGAGAGAGGAACCCCACTTACTTGCGAGTGGTAGGAGGTCTTTAAACTCCCGCGGACCAAAACGAGCAACTGAGAGTGCGCTCCAGGTACTACTCTGATTCTCAGAGTAGACTTATAAGCGCGGAGGTGTTGGCATGGAGGTGCGGAGATGGGTGTGGCACTGTGAAGGCACGAAAAAGTAGGGTGGGGATGCCTACTCTACTTGAAGGAAGGGGTGGGTGGGTTCGTTCGCTCGCCCGGTGGAGCGAAAGCCCGTAGCGGCCGGGTTGTGCTGAGATCCCTGGAGCTTGCTTGGTGCAATCCAACGATGGCGGTTGGCTTGCCTCCTGGAGGTAGGACGTTCCTGGACCCTGTGTCCCCATTCTGCAGACGGTATGCTGGTCTTGTTTGGCGTCCCTTATGTGGGGTGGCTAGCTGGGCGGTCAGGGGACCTTAGGCTGGCTTGAGACTCCAAGACGTTGGTTGGGTGGTCTTGTAGGACCCACCTCTCTAGGTACCGGGGTCCGGATCTTTCATTTGGGCCTACCGCCGGGGCGAGGTGGTGAATGCTAGTGCAACCCCATCTCGCCCCACCCAGGTGGAGGTCTGCTCACACGTAGTGGTTTTTAGCTAGTAGGAATCTGACATAACCTCGTCGGTGCCACCGCGCCGGAGGGGTATCCATGATAGATTTTTTCCACGTAAAAAAAGGCCAAAAGTGCTAGTCGTGATTATTTCGGCTGATCTTTGTTTTTAGGCCACCCATACCATAATTTCATAAAATAATCGAATAATAAAAATATATATTTCGGCTAACCTTTTTATTTTAATTATCCATTGTTGTACAAAGGCTGTGGCCAAGCCCATTAATTTTGTGTATATAATTATACATATAATAATGTTTCAAAAGTGATGAGGAATGAATTGTGATTAGCATTGTCCGTGAATGGTGTGAGCAGTGTCCTCATACGAGCATTGCAATCTCTTTATAGGGATTCTAGTGCTTGTGTGAGGATAAACGGGGCATACACTGAATGGTTTAATATCGAAAAAGGTGTTAAACAGGGATGTGTAGCGTCACCGTGGCTGTTTAATCTGTTCATGGACAATTGTTTGACAGATTTAAAACAGAATGAAAGTGGGTTGAGAATGAATGAGTTACTCGTCAAATGTCTTCTTTATGTTGATGACCAAGTATTACTTGCGTCTTCGACCGAGGAGTTGCAGGAGATGGTAACTGCTATGAGTGGAGCTTTTGTAAGAAAGGGAATGAAGATGAATGTAAAGAAGACGAAGTGTTTGAAAGAGATGAGGTAGTGACAGGCTGCAATATCGTGATTGAAGATGAACAAATTAAACAGGTGAATAAGTTTGTTAAGTTTTTTCAAAGTTTACAAGAGATGGAAAGTGTGAGAGTGATATTGAAAGAAGAGTGAATGCAGGAAACAGGGTGAATGGGGCTCTGCACTCCTTTATGAGCAGTCACAAGGTGTCTAACAAGGCTCGTTTGGCTGTGCATGAGGGGTGTTGGTTCCGACACTCATATACGGAAGTGAAAATTGGGTATGGCAGAAGAAACATAAGAGCAGAATAAATGCAATTGAGATGAGAGCGTTAAGAAGTATGATAGGAGTTAAACTGAGTGACAGGATAAGAAATAGTGAAATAAGGAAACGTTGTGGTCTGAAAGAAGATGTAGTGACAAAAATTGAGAAAGGTATGCTCAGATGGTTTGGTCATGTTGAGAGAATTAGTGAAGAACGACTGACGAAAAAAGTGTATAAGGCGAGTGTGAATGGAAGGGGCAGACCTAGGCGGACGTTCCGAGACCAAATAAGGGACGTCTTGAAAAAAGGCCAGATCAAGAGTACTCTAAACCGAAGAGCATGTATGAAGGGAATAATGAAAGTGGACGAAGTGAAAGAAGTTTGTAAGGATCGTAGCAAGTGGAAAGAAGTGGTCTCTGCCTACCCCTACGGGAAAGAGGCGTGATTATATGTATGTATGTATGTTTCAAAAATAAAATTTAGGCAAAATTTGCCGCTCCTAAAATTTGCTTTACTGCCTACTAGTAAATCGGCCACTACCGGTGTCCTATCAGATTAAAAACCGCATAGTTTTTAGTAAAAGTAATATCATAGGTATTAGGTAACAAGTCCAATATAAAAATTAGCAAATATAATATGTATATACGTAATGCAAATGCGTATAAAAGTTTATTACATAACTTCGTCAAGTTCAGACAAGTTTTGACAATGTGTGTAAAATAAATAACAACGCGTATAGTGGACAAAATATTTCTTGTGTTTCAAACCTACACGTCTTATGTGAACTAGCTATAAGGTATCACCTCATCGTGCTCATTATTGTGAGTTATTTATGTATTATTAATTTGTCCCTTTCCTTTTTACAGCTATTAAAAAAGTATTTAGGCTTGTGTTACTTATCGTGCAAATACCAATATTATTTAAATAGATAACTATCTACTTTCAAAAATACTCACGGTAGCAGGTTACTTCCAGAAAGGTTTTTATAAAGTTCCTTTGCGAAATCTTTGCTTACTTTTCCGTTTTTCATACGAACAATACGAAAATCCTTTTTCATGATAAATGTTATAATCTTACCATGAGCGCTTGGAGGAACAGGTTTAATTAAAGCAAATGTGCTACAATAAACAATAATTTCATTAAATTGACTGTTAAATTAAAAGCTATTTATGTGACATTAGTTACAACACTTAATATACTTCGAAATGTGTTCTCTGGACTTAAAATAATTTGGCTAACTGCGATCTGATTGCTACGAATGATTTTTGCTCTAAATTTGAAACATGTTGTAGACCGGTACTTAGGACACACTTGAGGTGTCAAAGCTGCATCAATTTTTTTTCTTAATAAAAAATTGTAAAAAAAAAACAAAAGAATAATAAAAAAATGATAGATAAATATATACATCTAGAATAAATAAGAGAATAGTAACAAAAAAAAAAAAAAAAAAAAATTGTATCATACGTTAGAATAAGAACCGGTCGGTGGACTCACGTCTCTGTTGGAGACTAAAGTTAGTCTAACTTAAACAATGATTTTGTTGAATAACGCCTACCTTGATAAAAAATAGCATGTTTTAGAAAAAAAAATGACATGGGTTTCAAAAGTCCGTGGATGTATCTTATTTATATTAAAAAAACTGTATCAATTTTAATTTTTAACACGAATAATAAAGGACCAATAATCTGGCGCAGACAAACTACACCTGATAAAAAAAGGATTTAGAAGCATAATTGTGTTTGCTCGCAAACGAAAAAAACTGACTTCAATTACATCGACAAGAAAATACAACGTAAGTAGACGAAAAAAATTTACAACCACACTCGTTGTCACTACGATTTTCGAGAATTTCCCTCGATTTCTCTGGGATTCCATTATCAGATCCAGGTTTCCTTATCATGGTACCACACTTGGGATATTTCCTTTGTAACAAAAAAAGAATTATCAAGATCGGTTCATAAACAACGAAGTTATCCCCGAAAATACATTAAATATGGTGGTGTATTTGGAACGCTTAAAAAACGAAGAGGCGGAGTGAGACATGACACAAGTGAAAAAAAATGCGAAAAGAACTTTTTTCTTGCCTCTTCATAACTTTTTTTTGGTATAAATCGGTTTGGGAACAATAATGAAACAGAAATTTAAAGATAATGCTTAAAAATAATCGTGTTTTAAAAAAATCGGCAATGTATTGAAAACTACAAGTTCATGCGCGCCATCAGTTGATAAAAGTTCGCCGGCGCGAGAAAAAATATTCTTGTCGCGGTTTTTTCACATGTATCATGTCAGGTCATGCCAACACTATTATACCTCTTCGTTTTTTCAAGCGTTCCAAATACACCCGGTATATACACGGTCGAATTGAGTAACCTCTTCATTTTTTGAAATCGGTTAAAGAGGACGTCATAGTAAAACTAATTAAATTATGTCATAATCTTATCAATATACATAGGTATTTTTACAATTAATGTTAAATTTTTAAACTCAGTATTTTTATGCTAATATATTTTTAACCGACTTCAAAAAAAAGGAGGAAGTTACTCAATTCGACCGTATATATATATATATATATATATATTTTTTATGTATGTTCGGGTAAACTCCTTCGTTTATGAACCTATTTTAATAATTCTTTTTTTGTTGGGAAGGAGATATCCCTAGTTTGATACTATGATAAGGAAACCAGGATCTGACGATGGGATCCAGAGAAATCGAGGGAAATTCTCGAAAATCCGCATAATTTTTTACTGGGTGTACCGATTTTAATGATTTTTAATTTAATTGAAAGCCGATGTTCATCCTGTGGTCACATATAAATTTCATCGAGATCTGATCACAACTTTTGGAGTAATCTTTGATAATGCGTATTTACTTGACTATTTTTTCGTCTACCTACGTTGTATTACTTGTCGATATAATTGAAGTCGGTTTTTCTTCGTTTGCCTGCAAACACAATTATAGTTTTGTATTTTCATACAATAATACACATATATGTTGATTTCAGGTGTTTTGGATTGTTACGTAAATTTATATTTACCTTTGAATGTTATGATATAATTCTTTCCGAGTGGCAGGTGCACAGTCTTTAATGTAAAGCAGTCTAGAAAATATATTAACTATATTTCCTATTTGAAGCATTTCGATCTTTAAAGGTGGTAACTGAACACGCTTAACCAGATTTCTACCCTTGCTTGAATCAATTATTTGAATTGAATTATCGAAAGGAAAGAAATTTAACACTAATTCCTTTACTTCATCTGCGTCTTCATCATACATTTCGCAAAGAAATGTATATTTGTCAAAGTAATCATAAGTCTGTAAAATTTTCAAATTAATCTTTTCTTTAGTCGAATTTATTTTCTAGGTCAAGTAAGCAAGTCATTTAAGTTCTAGGTCATATTTTTGTTAATTAAATAGTAAATAATAACGTTTACCATTATTTAATTATTGAAATCAGCTTTTAATGTAGCTGTTAGATTTTCAGAGCGTTTTATCTTTTTCTTTTCAATTGAATTACTATAAAATACTGAAAATAAAAATTCCGTCACTATTTTGAAGGGGACAATATTTTGACAAGTATTATATTTTACTAATTAATTTCTAAGTCTCTTTTACATTTAACCTTTTAGAAAGCACTATAATAATATAAGTATGTGTATGGTATGTGGATAGACTCGCATATTGGTTATGTGTATGAGATAATTAATTTTATAAATGTTGAAATGAAAGTAATAAAAAATAAAATGAAAGAAAGAAGATAGTTTTGTTTAGTACAAAAAATAAATAAAATTGAAATGTAATACTCATTAAATATCTATATGTATGTATATGTATAAAATTACGAATTTTATTAGCACCAATGCAAGTCATTTCGCCATTAGGAAAATTATCAAGATAATAGAATATGGGTTTTTATTCAAGTAGTTTAATTATAGAAAAGGCTTAGAGCAGGGCTCGATAACGTTTGCCCACCTCCCCCCACCCCCTCGTAGTAGAGGGGTCGCCAGCTGATAGTCGGGGGCTTTGGTCGGGGGACTTCGGCCGGCCGGACGACACGACCCTACACGTCTGAGGGGTGGCCTTGTTGTGAGCGAGGTCCCCCCACCATTGTGCCGGGGCCTGGAGGCTCTGTTCAGGCTTACCGGCACGGCGAGGTGGCGAATGCTAGCGCGACCCCATCTCGCCCCATCCAGGCGGACGACTGCCCACACGTGGTGGTTTTTTAGTCAGTAGGAGTCTGACATAACCCTTTGGCGCCCCAGCGCTGGAGGGTATCCATTATGGATTTTCCGCACGTAAAGAAAGGGCTCGATAACGTTATCAATTACCATTGTAAAATACCGGTAAATAGCGTTAATTTTTCCGATACTTTAAAAAGTATAAAATTATGTGGTGTCAATGGACACCCGGTAGGAACGAAGTTCCTTCGGATAGTATAGAAGCAACACAATTTAATAATAATAATAATAATACTCTTTTGGTGGATGGTTTGAGGATCCTCCAACCAGACGGATGTTGTGTCTGGCGGGCTTCTGGCCCAACGGTTGTTGTCGGGATCTTGTATATATACTTAATGACTTTGAAAACTCTGATAGCGCGATGTAGCATACGTCAGTTTTGTCTAATTACGTAGTTTGTAGTAGTTCGTATTTCGCGCGATAGATGTCGCCACACTTTATTGTACACCATTAAAAGAAACAAAAAAAAAAACATAAAATGAAAGATGTACAAAGGCGGTCTTATCGCTGAAAGAGCGATCTCTTCCAGACAACCTTTGGGCATAGGACACGAAATAGAAACTGCAGTTAGGAAGTAAACAAACGATTGGTGTGCGAATTAGAATACTCGAACAAAGTACTAATAGACAAAATATAATAATAATAAATAAACATAATACTTACATATATAAAATACACACACACACACACACACACACACACATATATATATATATATATATATAAACACATAATAAATATAAATTATATCATACAAAGACGATGTAGGCGATCATGACGTGCTTAGTGACAAATAATGTAGTTTAAGGTATTTTTTGAAGGAGAAGAGAGATTGAGCTTGTCTAATAGGAAGAGGAAGAGAGTTCCAAAGTTGGACAGCTTTAATAGAGATGGAGTTAGAGTAATAAGAAGTGGTATGAGACGGAATTTTAAGGATTAAATTGGTGTCAGATCGAAGGGAACGATCATGGGTGTCGCAAAGAAACTCAAAGCGTTCCTTAAGGTAAGAAGGTGAATCAGGACGAAACAACACGCGATATAGCAGTAAGAGGATATGAGTATTCCTGCGGAAGCGGATTGGGAGCCACTCGAGTTGATTGCGGAAATTGGAGACATAGTCATATTAGCGAAGACCAAATATGAACCGTATACAGAGATTTTGGAGGCGCTCAAGTTTATTTAATTGCTCCTCCTTAGGGTCGAGAAAGCAAGTATCAGCATAGTCAAGAATTGATAGAAGGAGTGACTGTGCTCAACTCGTTCAGCTGGGATGTCCAGGAGAGACAGTTATCAAAAATCACACTGAGATTTTTTACTTTGTCACAGAAGTTAATAGCAGTTTTGTTAGAGATGACAGGTGGAAGAAGTGACCAATCTATTCGACAAGCTAGTTTTGAACTGCTAATTACAATTACTTGACATTTTTCAGGATTAACATTTAACAACTATTGTTCGATTTTATATATATTTTCTAATTCTTGATTTTTTTTTTTAATTTTGTTGATTGGTTTTTAATTAAGTACTTACATAAAAGTATTTTGGCAATTTAGTATTTTAGAAAATAACAAATACCGTAAAATAAAATAAATCAAACAATATAATAATAATAATAATAATAATTCAAACTATTAAGTGGAATAAAAAAACTTAACATCAGTCGAACAAATAATAATTTTTGACGAATAAAAAGAACAAACGACAAACAAACGATTTGTTTATAAAAAAAAGTAAAAGTAACTTTTCAGCCGCCAGGTTTAGGGAAGTCTCTAAAATAACGTTATTTAAGGTATCTTTATTCCATAAATAACGTTATGTCTTTCGAGACCATGAACAAATTAACGTAACCGAAATTTAAGAGTAGGTATTCCAAGCCATAGATCAAGTAAAAAAAGGTAGATAATGCGCGGCCTTTGTTGTTACTGAAGCCACAAAACTCGGCTCCTTCAAGTAAACACACGCACTTACGCACACATATGCATCAAACTACGCTCATTTTCGTTAGTATCTCATGGCACCTCGTACAGTAACTTTGCCTTCAAAATGCCGTTCTTATGTAATTAAATGGTGCAAAAACAGTACCAAAGTGAATAAAAAGTCTGAAGAAATATCGTTTCACACGTAAGTACATACAAAACTTTATATTTCTTGTTATTCCAAAATAATATTGAGGTTATTCGAAACTTATAATTTCGATGTTCCGAAATGACGTACCGAGGGAGTGCTACCAGTAATTTTTATTTCCATTAGCCCAAAATGCGGGTAAGTAAATTGTAGGCAATCATAGAAAATAATGAAGTAGAAAGTGGACAACATTATTGTTTTTTTTTTATCGTGTGATTTTTATGTTTTTCCTAAATTGAAGTCAAGTTAAATATGAATTTTTAACTCGTTTGTTTCTGTTTAAATTTGTGAATTAACTACTCATATTTTAGTACTAAATATCATGGTTTCCAACGAATATTTTAATAGGAGATGAATGGGTAGCTGCTTTACGACTGAGCCGAAATGAACTACAACGACAGCCATCCTCATCTAGTTGGTTTGTTCAAACCATTTTGATAAAGCTGACATGTACGGTACAAAACGTGGACTTCGCAGACTACCATCAAGTACATACTGCTACTTACTACTACGTATTTTAATGTTATATTTTTTGTTCTAGGACCTACCGGATGATTCTAAATCAGTCGTTAACCAAGATTCAATCTTTGATACACCTAGAAAACATAAACTAAGGGAAAAGTTAAAAAAAACAGGAACTCAAAGAAAAATAAAAAATGTAAAAATAAAATTAATTTATTACAGCAAAGAGTTAGACGTCTTTAAAGCAGGAACTTGCCCCTCAGAGGAATCATCAATTACTTAAAAACGCAAATTTTCATCGACACAGATTTATATAATTAAATAAATCAAAACACGGCTACAATAGATTTATGTAACAATTTGAATCGAAAAAAGGAGTAAATATATTTAAAACTATAAAGAGGTTTTTATTTCCACATACCCATTTTACCTATATTAAATTCATTGTTTAATAAAAATTTTAGGGACTTTTTTAAAAAAGTGTCAACACTTCACTCACTCACACATCTTTAAAAAAGTGGCTTCACTTTTCTGTTCTAGGTGCGTTATCTATTTTTTTTTTACTTTATCTATGTTCCAAGCATAATAAAGGGGCCTACTCAAAGCACTGCCTGCAGGGCCTGCTTGCAGTTACTGCCGCAGAAGATGTTGCTCCACAAAGCACTGCAAATCATTTACGCGGCATACGTTGTCGTGTTCACTTGTGTTCTCTTTGTCCTTGCCTAAATTCGTCAGTTTTTATAAATGGCTCCTACATTATTCAAACACCAAAAAATAGCATTGGGTTTGACTGTATTGAGTACTTGTAGCGTTCAAACGAAAAAAAGGAAGCACTGGTGTAAAAAAGTTTTATATTTTTCATGTAAAAGCGACATAGCCTGCGACCGCATATCTTTGTTATGATAATGATCGTGGTTAGTTTTCTAAAGACATGGCAAATCCCTATACAATTAGATTACGTCCCTCCACACGTCTTTTTCTCGCTGGCTCATTTTTCTTGAAGAAAACAGAGCCAAACAAATAATATAATAAAACCAAACCAACTAACCACCAACTAACTGATTAATTGCTAAATGACAACCACTGACAAGACTAAAAGGCCTTCTACACGGTCGGGATCGACCGCCCAACATCGTGTCCTTGGTCGGGTTGATATAAAAATGGACAGTGTGGAAAACGGTTGACCCGACCAATATTTGGTTGATGTCAACGGCCTTGGTCGCGAGCGCATCTCTCGCGACAGGCTACGTTCGTGGTCGGTCCCGACCATGTCCCGACCGTGTGGAACGCTGTCGGCCGACGCGAGCGCTTCAGTTTGCGTTTGTCAGTCGTCACGGGTAGCTAGTTTAAGTGTATTAACTATGGTCACGGGCGCATGTCATCACGTATTGCAATGGATTTGCAAAACGAACGCCACGAACGAGAGGTTCTGACCGAATTTATATCTTTATATATTGATTTGCCATGTCTTTGGGACATTGGATCCGATTTATACAAAGAAAAGAACCAAAAAACTTCACTTCACTTTATCATAAAAAAGTTATTGCCAAACCCACCTTCTGTTGCTTTATAATTGTGTTTGCTCGCAAACAAAAAAAAAAACGACTTTAATTACATCGACGAGTAATACAACGTAGATCGGCGAAAAAATAGTTAAGTAACTACGCGTTATCAATGATTACTCAAAAAGCAGTTATCAGATCTCGATGAAATGTATATGTGACCCCATGATAAATATCAGCTTTCGATTAAATTAAAAATTATCAAAATCGGTACACCCAGTAAAAAGTTATTGCAAATTTTCGAGAGTTTCCCTCGATTTCTCTAGGATTCCATCGTCAGATCCTGGTTTCCTTATCATGGTACCAAACTAGGAATATCCCCTTTCCAACAAAAAAAGAATTATAAAAATCGGTACATCCAGTAGAAAGTTATGTGGTATAATAATACAACGTAGGTCGACGAAAAAAGCGTCAAGTAAAAACGAATTATTATATATAACTCGAAAAGTAGTTGTTAGATCTCAAATAACTTTAAATGGGACCAAGTGACACAAACCACCTTTCGATCAAAAGAAAATTTGTCGAAATTGCTCCACCCAGTCAATAGTTCTGAAGTAACATACATAAAAAAAAATACAGTCGAATTGAGAACCTCCTGCTTTTTTGGAAGTCGGTTAAAAATGCAAGGAGCCATCGCTTCAAATACCAGAGAAGAACTAACAAGTTGAGTCAACTACCGACCGTGTAGAATGAATACAAAAATTGGTTGACCCGACCAAGGACGCGACGGTCGGCGGTCGATCCCGACCGTGTAGAACGCCTTTAACCCCAGCCGGCCTAGCATGCATACAACGAGATATCTCTTGACGAGAGAGAAAGATAATGTCTACATCGAGTATTTTCTCGATTACCCTAACATGCGCACTACGAGAGACAAAATTCTCTTCCGAAGACTTCGCCTTGTCGAGTAGAGAAACATTATCAACCATAATCACAACTGAATATCATTCTTATTTCTTATGTCGTAAAGTTGAATTTACAAGGTTATTGACCAATTTCAAACGAGTGACACATGTTTTATTTAACAATGTTCTCGGCCTTTTGGCTAAGATAAAAAGTGTATATCTAATTTAAAAAATCTAATATGGAAAATAAAACGGCGTAAGTAAATGAATTTAATTATATATGTAAAACAATATGCTCGTGTTGTGCTTTATATCTTGTCGCACATTAGATAATTGTAATTCTATCACGCATTGTTTGTTTGTTTTTTTTTTTTTTAATTTTTAAAATTTTTTGAATTTTTGAATTTTTTTTTTTGATTATTGATTTTACTTTTATTCTATTTAATTTTATTTTTTGTTATTGATTTTTTTAATATAATTTTGTTTTGTTTTTTATTCTGAATGTTGTCTTGTCTTGTTGTACTAACCCAATATGGACTTATACTTTGGTCTAAAATAAAGTATTATTATTATTATTATTATTTAGAATAAGAAGCAACAGGGCGCAAATACGTTTTTTGTGTCATTATATGGCACACTTCACTCGACTTTTCGCATTTCCCGCTCTTCGTATACCGAAATTATATAATTATAATAGGGAAACGCCATGGTATACAAAAAATAGGCACCCGGTTTTATTTATTTTTTATTTATCGTCTTTCTCGTCGATAATATTGAAGACGAGAAGTTTCTCTTCCTAAAACGACAAAATTCGACAAAATTACGATGTCATGTTAGCTTCCGTAGAGATAAATATCACAGATCACTAAAATTTAATGATTATCTCTTCTTGACGTAACGAGAAGAGTATCGCGTGCACGCATGTTAGCTACTGTAGACATAGAGAGATAATACGAGAAAAGGGGTCGACAAAATTTTGTCGTGGCGTGCATGCTAGGCCTGCAGGTCAAATAGAGTAGACAAACGTCGCAATGTACCGACGTAAACAAAATGGTGGTCTAAATCGGCCCGACCGAGCTACACATGTCCCTGATTGCAGTTTACGGAGTGGGGAGATCGTGTGTCGGGCTGGCAGAACGACACTGCGGCCCTGCGACAGGGTGAACAATTAAAATATCGGCCCTGCATGCATATACACAATACGATCGGCTGTGGCACTGCAAGCAGGGCCCTGCAGGCAGTGCTTTGAGTAGGCCCCTTTAAGGGGCCGATATTTTAATTGTTCACCCTGTCGCAGGGCCGCAGTGTCGTTCTGCCAGCCCGACACACGATCTCCCCACTCCGTAAACTGCAATCAGGGACATGTGTAGCTAGGTCGGGCCGATTTAGACCACCATTTTGTTTACGTCGGTACATTGCGACGTTTGTCTACTCTATTTGACCAGCCGGCCTAGCATGCATACAAAGAGATATCTCTTGACGAGAGAGAGAGATAATGTCTACATCGAGTATTTTCTCGATTACCCTAACATGCGCACTACGAGAGACAAAATTCTCTTCCGAAGACTTCGCCCTGTCGAGTAGAGAAACATTATCAACCATAATCACAACTGAATATCATTCTTATTTCTTATGTCGTAAAGTTGAATTTACAAGGTTATTGACCAATCGTGCCAAACCAGGATGAGCCAACGTTTGTATAATTTCAAACGAGTGACACATGTTTTATTTAACAATGTTCTCGGCCTTTTGGCTAAGATAAAAAGTGTATATCTAATTTAAAAAATCTAATATGGAAAATAAAACGGCGTAAGTAAATGAATTTAATTATATATGTAAAACAATATGCTCGTGTTGTGCTTTATATCTTGTCGCACATTAGATAATTGTAATTCTATCACGCATTTTTTTTTTTGATTATTGATTTTACTTTTATTCTATTTAATTTTATTTTTACTTATTGATTTTTTTAATATAATTTTGTTTTGTTTTTTATTCTGAATGTTGTCTTGTCTTGTTGTACTAACTCAATATGGACTTATACTTTGGTCTGAAATAAAGTATTATTATTATTATTATTTAGAATAAGAAGAAATTACCGAAATTATATAATTATAATAGGGAAACGCCGTGGTATACAAAAAATAGGCACCCGGTTTTATTTATTTTCTATTTATCGTCTTTCTCGTCGATAATATTGAAGACGAGAAGTTTCTCTTCCTAAAACGGCAAAATTCGACAAAATTACGATGTCATGTTAGCTTCCGTAGAGATAAATATCACAGATCACTAAAATTTAATGATTATCTCTTCTATTGACGTAACGAGAAGAGTATCACATGCACGCATGTTAGCTACTGTAGACATAGAGAGATAATACGAGAAAAGGGGTAGACAAAATTTTGTCGTGGCGTGCATGCTAGGCCTGCTGGGGTTTGTCTTGTCAGTGGTTGTCATTTAGCAATTAATCAGTTAGTTGGTTTGGTTTTATTATATTATTTGTTTGGCTCTGTTTTCTTCAAGAAAAATGAGCCAGCGAGAAAAAGACGTGTGGAGGGACGTAATCTAATTGTATAGGGATTTGCCATGTCTTTGTCAAAACTAACCACGATCATTATCATAACAAAGATATGCGGTCGCAGGCTATGTCGCTTTTACATGAAAAATATAAAACTTTTTTACACCAGTGCTTCCTTTTTTCTTTTGAACGCTACAACTACTCAATACAGTCAAACCCAATGCTATTTTTTGGTGTTTGAATAATGTAGGAGCCATTTATAAAAACTGACGAATTTAGGCAAGGACAAAGAGAACACAAGTGAACACGACAACGTATGCCGCGTAAATGATTTGCAGTGCTTTGTGGAGCAACATCCTCTGCGGCAGTAACTGCAAGCAGGCCCTGCAGGCAGTGCTTTGAGTAGGCCCCTTTATTCTATTTCAAGTTTCGTGCGAGTTTCAGTTTTCAGTTTTGACTTTGACAGTTTACACAGAAGTATCGTAAACATGTCGTAAACGGTTAAATCTATGGATTCTATCATTTGAGTTTTGTTTGTTTACATTTGTTTACATTTAAAATAACTGTTTGGTAATAAAAATATAATAATATATTTTATGATTGTCGATGAGGTTTGCTAATGCATTTCATGAAAAATTACGTTAAAAAATAGAGGATTGTTTATTTCACATATTTATTATGACTTTTAGGTTTTAAAATTTCATTTGGTTTTATCAGAATGGTATGTAAATCTAGTAATTAACGACTTAGTTTTTGATGGAACTGCTAAATACTCTATTATTAATTTTCTTTAAGGAAGGTGCTTATTGTGAAAAATTTTCTTTTATTGGAGAATGGTATGACAATCAAGCTAGCCTCGTTCGCCGGTTCAATGTATTTTATTATCCTACTGATGACACAATCGAAATGTATGATTTAAAAAATAGAAAAACTTTTCTTCGTCGTGTTAAAGTGAACGGAGTAACATTAGATAATTTTTTCATTGGTTCAACTCTTCAAATTCTAGGAAGGTTGATAAAAATTGTAGATTTCGCATGTGAAGCTACTAGAACACAATTAAACAAGGACATGCAAATGTAAGTATTTCCTAAAAGTTATATTTTCAATAAAATTATTAACAAACTAGCTTTTACACGCGGCTTCGCTCGCATATATTTTTAAAAAAAAGTATCCTATGTTATTTCCATACCTCCAAGAATATGTGTACAAAGTTTCATGATGATCGGTTGAGTATTTTTCGCGTGAAAGCGTACCAAACAAACTTACATTCACATTTATATTACTAGGGATATCTACTATAGAAGTTAAGGTTACAGTTTTTCCAGTAATAAATAAATAAATAAATACTTAACATTTTTATATTTATTACAGAACCATACATTTTTGTAATAAAAAGAAATATAAACATGTATTTTAATTAAGACAGGCTATATAACACACTATATATAAGTATATATAAGATTCATATAAACGACAGGCTATATATAAGATTCATATAAAATAGTAATTTTATCCTTTTGAATTTCCTATTCTTGACTATAAAAAAAATATTGAAAATTTAATTTAAAATTAATATCTAGGTAAGTGTCTCTTAATCATATCATTAAATTTCAATTATAACCCTTTATACTTAATTACAGAACATTTGCTATGATAAAGCCACTTCCTAATAAAATTGCTGGTAAGATCTTAACTCATTTCCATGAGCATGGTCTAAAGATAACTAAAATGAAGAAATCTTTTCTTACTGCTGAAGATATTAATTTCATATACAGAAATCAGATATCAGATCAATCATTTCCGTAAGTTTAAAAAAATATTAAGTATTCCATATCCCACAAAGCCTTACACAAAGCAAAGTTTTCTGCCCTAACTTAACGATTCTCATAACATAAACTAAGCTCCACTCAGATATTGGCAAATCCTTCAGGGAGCCAAAGTAAAAGAAGAAGAAGAAGTATTCCATTATACATTTTTATAAATAAAAAGACAATTTTTATTTGAAAAGAACTGTTTTTTTTAAAACTGTATTTAAAAATATTTTATAAATCTTTTTTATAATTGCTTAAGCTTTTTAAAACTTTAAATTATTGCTTGTCTGGAGCTCTTTACATCGTAAAAATAATAATTAATTTCATTCTTTAATTATAGTCGTCACAAAATAATAGGCCCACTTGGACATATGTCATCTGGATGTAAATAGCGAAGTAACAATATGACTTGGTATTCGATACTTACATTAATCAATTCAAGTTTGTATGAGTATTTGATCGATTTGATTATTTAATGTAAATTACACTGATTAAATTTTGATCAGAAATTTAACTTAAACTTTAATATTGTAGGTAATTTGAAATAATACAGTGGTACAAAAGGTCAATTTGTCTTTATTTTATATTGTTTTCTATTCTGTTGTTTCTTCACGGGCTATTCTCCGCAAATCGACGTCTCATTGCGCCTATTTTGCGAGGTTGGCTGGGGCCCTTATTCATGCCAGCCTAGCTCCATGAGGAAGCCTAGCAGACCCCTTGTGTTGCCGACGGCTTCCCGGAGCGACCTAGTGTCCAGAGGTGTAGTGCCCTGTAGTTCGCCACACTACCGCATTCCAACAGGATTCCAACAGGGCTATCTGTAACACCTAAATTGTGTAAGTGTTTGTTAAGCAATTTATTGTTTTCCATTGTTTACACGAACTTTAATCATCATAATGTAACAATTTTTTTTGGATTTTATCACGGTTTATTTGCCAAATCAAAATTTTATTTACGACTTTGAACTCCAAGCTCTTTTTTTCAGTAAAGATCACGACACAACATTTAGTTACGATTAAAATCGAATGAATCTGGTGAAATTCAGTAATTAATTAGTTTCACTGTTTAAAAAACTAGTGTTTAAAAAAAGACTTAGCGCGTAACTGTTTTTGAGACGTTTCGTAATAATTAGAAATTGCATGCTACTATAAAATAAGCGCGAAAAGAATACTCCCAATATAATATTCTATCATATTATTTAACTTAATATTATTTTTATTTAATTTATTTTAAGTTTAAAAACAGTTTGTAATTAAAAATTCTTTTATTGTTTCTTACAGTTTCGTACAAAGTTATGTTCTGGTATTTGTCAAATATCAAAACGGGCCTCTTATTTTGTGATGACTATAATGTCTAAAATACAGACCTTGTCAAACTATTTAAAATATTCTGCATATAAAAACAAAAATAATTTACAGATATCCGTGTCATAGCTGATAGAAAAACTAACAATTTTATAATTAATAAGTGAATAATTTTAGATTTCTTCTTGACTACCTAACTGGGCAACAAGTGTATGGTTTGGAATTAGTGGGTAAAGACTCTGTTTCAGCTTGTTTGAAAATTCTCGGGGATAAGGATCCCTTGAAAGCTGAACCGGGTACTGTTAGAGCTCTTTATGGTACAGACCCCGTCAGGAACTGTGCACATGTGTCTTCTAGCCCTGAGGCTGCTTTAGAGGTGAATATAATTTTATGTGACTGAAATATTATGAGTACTGGTCTAAGATTTTATTTGGATTCTATTAATTATTTAAACTTCATATCATGTGTATAGCATGATGTGAGCAATAATTGTAAATATTCAGATTTCATTTGTGTTCCATAATTATTACTTTTTAAATTTGTTTCAATATTTAGATTAAAAAAAATATATTTTCTTCTATAATAAAATTTTAATACCGTAGACTTACATACTGTTTCAGACATCCCTTAACTCACCTTGTTTCATTGTCACAATTAGTTGATGTAATTTATGTGTAATTACATGTAATTGTCAAATAAAAAATATTCATTTATTTAATAGCGTTAAGATTTTTTTTTTGTTTTACAGGATATAGAATATTTTTTTCCACCACCAGCTTTAAGGTCTTTGCGCCTTCGGTTGACAGCAACTCTGTCTAACTGTACACTGTGTATAGTGAAACCACATGCAATACGAGAGGGAAAATTAGGAGCCCTGTTGGAAGCTATAGATGAAGGAGGATTTAACATTACAGCCCTTAATATGTTTATTGTGGAGAATATTAATGCTGCCGAGTTTTATGAAGTGTACAAAGGAATAGTACAAGAGTATAAGGTATGATAGCTATAGCAAAATCAGTATCTACATAGTAGAAACAAATAAATATATAATGTAGTAACAATAAAGAAACATAATTATCTATAATATATATACATATAAATATAATTGAAGTATCTGTCTGTGATTTTAAAATAACTGTTTTTTAAAGTGCATATAGTTATTTACACAATACTAAAACACAAAAAAAAACTATTTTAAAAATTTCGTCTGTACGTTCGTCTTGTACGGGCTAATCTTTTGAAAGGCTGAAGCGATTTTTATGGAACACGCCAGAATGTAAAAGATGCTGTGGAGCAAAATGTAGGCTACGTTTTATCACAGAATTCCTGTGAAATCGGGATTTACGCTGGAAAAATAGTGTTTACCACGCCCGAGTACGTTTCCTATTAAATACGACAATTGTTGCGAACAAATCGATACATCTATTCTATAATATTATAAAGCTGTTTAAAAGTTGGTTTCTCTGTTTAAACGGGCTAATCTAAGGAACTACTGGTTTGAATTGAATAAATTCTTTTTGTGTTGGATAGTCCATTTACTGAAGAAGGCTATAGGCTTTTTTTATGTATGGTATGGTATGGTACGGTAAGCACGGGTTGGTTTCCGCAACTCGCCGACATTGCGCCTATTTAGCGTGTGTGGAAATAATCTTTTTCACTCCTGCCACCCAAGCCCCTCCAGAAACTTCAGAAGTCTTTTTGGCTTCTTGAAGATCTCCGGAAATGTCTTCGGGGTGCCAAAATGTTGTGCCCAGTAAGACGCTACACTTGGATATCACTGTCCAGGTGTAGCGGTACATGAACGCCAATACACCTGGACATTACTGTCCAGGTGTAGAAGTACATGCGTAGCCGTTTCTTCTGTTCCCATGCAAGCTCTGCACAGGGGCTGTCGGTAATGCCTATATTAAATAGATGTTTGTTATACGGACCGTGTCCAGTCAGTGCCGCAGTTATTTATTTGTCTCAGTTAGTTATTTGTCTCAGTTGGCGTCTGTCCAGATTTATCAGAGTGCTTGCCACTTTGGCATCAATTACTGGCAGCGCCTACTTGGCTTGCCTACAGTCCTCAAGTTCGGACCATAGAGTGATGTGTTTTAGTTGCATCCGTTGTCGAATTTGGCCTTAGAGCCAGCAAAAAGGTAACGGTATAATCGGTTTGGCTCTTATGGCCGTAATACTTGACCCCCTTCTTGCTAGCTTATCAGCCATATTCTAGCCCATCAGCCATATGCTAGCCCATCAGCCATATGCTAGCCCATCAGCCATATGCTAGCTCATCAGCCATATGCTAGCTCATCAGCCATATCGTTACCGCGTGTGTTGTTGTGACCTTTGATCCATTGCAGTGTGATGTCGTTATTTGCACCTACCTGCATCAGTGTATTATAGCATTCATAGATTATACCTGAAGTGGTTGAGTTTACTATCTAGTGCCTGTAGTACTGACATGTTGTCTGATAATATACGGATGTGGGAATCCTTTACGTTCCTTCTCCCGATTGTTCTGGCTGCCTCAAGTATACCCAAAAACTACTTGAAACACTGTGTTATATGTGCCTATGGGTGCCTAGTGATATATTAATATTTAGGTCTTCGGAGAAGATGCCGCTTTCTGACCCTGTTTTTGTTTTAGAGCCCTCCGTGAAGATACTCAGGTCTCGCCCATTGGAGACTACACGTGAGTCCTCTTCCAGCTGTATTTTGTATTTTTTGTCAAAAATATATTTGATCTGTATTCCGTCATTTGGTGCTTCCATGAACGGAATGTCTTTGGCTGTCTTCCAGAGTCATTTTGGGTTTAAGGCCCCAACTCTTTCCAATCATCCTACGGCATTGCCAGAAGATGATGCTGGCTTTGTTTAATTTATTTTCTATGTGTTTGGCTTTGGACCAGCTTAGCTTATTATCTAGTATTACACCCAGATATTTTACTTCTGTGGTTAAATTCGGGGTTGAGTTAAAGAGTTTAGGTAGAGTGTAATTACCCAAGTCTCGTTTGTTCGTGAACATCACTAATTCTGTTTTGTTCAGATTTATGGATAGGTTATGCTCCTCGCACCATCTTTCTACTAATTGCTGGGCCGTCTGAGTTAGTTCGCAGAGTGTACTTGTGAACTTGCCCGTTACGAGTATAACTAGGTCGTCTGCATAGCCTATTATATTAATATCTGTTGTCGTTTAGCAAGGACATTAGATCGTTAACTACGATGTTCTATAGCAAGGGTGATAACACCACTCCTTAGGGACATCCTTTAGCCAGGCATTGGGATAAATATATCCAGCAATGTTGTAGAGTGGTTTCATTCCTATCTGTTTGGACGTCAACAACGTATCCCTGTTGGAGATCGTTATTCCTCATATTGCCGTCTCAGTGCTGGTGTTCCCCAAGGTAGTGTGCTCTCCCCACTCTTGTTCTCCATCTTCATAAATACTGTCACCGAACTCCTTACCGTTTCCTTCCACCTTTATGCTGATGACCTGCAGATTTATTTGACAACGCCAGTTGGGAACATCGCAAAAGCCGTAGAGACATTAAACTCTAATCTGAACAAACTGGAGTCAGTCTTTTGGTCTGTCAGTCAATGCCAGCAAGTCACTGCTCTCAATCATTGGGACATCTAAGCAGTTGTCTAAAATTACTTTCAGTGACATACCGAACGTTACATTCAACGGGACCATTTTAGGCTATTCCAACGTCGTTAGAGATCTAGGTGTCATTGTTGACAGTTCTCTTTCGTGGCGTCTTCACATCGCTGAGGAAAGCAAAAGGATTTTTGCTACCTTTCACTCGCTCAAGAGGAAGAATTTCTTGCCTATTAACACAAAGATATCACTTGTGAATAGTTTGATGCTTCCAATATTAGACTACACAGATGCATGTTATCCTGATTTATCGGAAGAATTGACCAATAAACTTAACCGCCTACAAAATCTCTGCATTAGATTTATATTTGGACTCAAAAAATTCGATCATGTCTCGCAGTACTGCTCAAAACTCGGATGGCTCCCAATAAAGCACCGGCGTAACCTCCATGTCGTAACTCTCCTTTATTCCATTCTTTTTCGTACGTTTTCCCCACTATACCTTAAAGAGCGCCTTTCTTTCCTGGGTAACCCTACATTTCACCTAAATCTTCGCTCTCTAAATGATAATAAGTTAAGTTTACCTACCTACAACACGAGCACATATTCCACTTCTTTCTCGGTAAAGGCGGTAAAACTGTGGAATGCCCTTCCTTCTAAAATCCGTCAATCCCCTACTATATCTGTCTTCAAAAATCGAGTTAAGAACTTTTACAAAACTATGACTTAATTTCTTACACGCATACATTCGCCATTATTTTCCCAATACGACTTATAGTTGTATCCAACTAAGCATTTTTTTTATTATTATTATTTATTATATTATATATTTAATTATTTTTTGCCTATTTATACTTTTTAATACTGTGAGTATTGCGCATGTGTGGATATATGTATGATATATGGATTGTATATATTATATAATTATAGATTATATTATATTTTTAAGCTGCACAAGCACTTAAATTCAACAAGCTCCTTTCTGGTGGGTTGTCTGGAAGAGATCACTATCTATTGATAAGACCGCCCGTTGCATGCGACGTAATTTTTTTTTCCCTTTAAGCTTCATACTTATGTAATTGTTATATGTTACTGTGTGCAATAAAGTTATTTATTATTATTATTATTACTTTTGCATTTGAGTTATTAATTATAAGCTATATTGACAATTATGAGTGTAATGTAAATACCTTGACAAATATTATACAGTCAATCAGACAAATATTGTACATAAATGTGATATTAAAAAAATCAATTATTAATTAATTTTTTTACAATAGTTTTTTAATAATTTGTCATTATCTCATAGTTGATTTATTTTCAGTCTGATAATGTTATTACATTTTTTCAACAATTTTAATAAAATAATTTTAGTCAAAAAATCTGGAATGAAATGACGCAAGAAATAAAAGGCTTTTTTATATTCTCTCTCTGTTATCTCTTAGGTTCCTGTCGCACAGTCTCTCCAAGGTTTTTAGGAGGAAGGATGTGAGACTGATTGGCCTATAGGACCTTGCGTCTGAGTAGTCTGCCTTGCCGGGTTTAGGTATAAAGATAACCTTTACCTTCCTCCATAATTTGGGCACATAGCAAAAGCCAGGCAGGCTTGAAAAATTGTGTTAAGTGCGTGATTTAATCGTGTGCCTCCCCATTTGAGAAACGCAGGGTATATACCATCTGGTCCTGGCGGTTTAAATGGCTGGAAGCTCTTGATTTCCCACGCTATTTTCTTTGGTTGTATTACTTCACTCGCGCACTTCCAGGCGCTGTCTGATGTAGTGAGGTTTGCCTATCCTGCCAGCTAGTCGTGGTAACCATAGTGCAGTCAGGGAAGTGGGTCTGGATTAGCACTTGATGTGACTCTTCTAGTGGTTTGGTGTAGGTATTGTCCGGTTTCTTTAGGGATGCCAGCTCTCGTTGTGGGTCCCCAGTAAGAATTTTGTGGATTCTACTGGCCTGCACAAACGACTCGATTGCTTCGCATAAATTTCGCCATGCTCGAGTCCTCCAGTATCTGATCCGTTTCTTGTACAAGGCCTTTACATTTCTGTGTTGATCCCAATCCTAGTTATTATATGTGGTCATGGCGCTATTGAGTGCTTTCCTAACCTTAGCTCTAAGGCGTTTTAACTCTGGGCCCCACCAAGATTTTTGTCGGTTGGGTTTTTCGGAGGGTGAATTAGTGGCATGTTGCTTCATAGCATTTTGTTAACAAAGGTGTTAGTTTCCCCACTAGTTCTTCTATACTTTGAATTTTTGGTATTTTTTCAGGACAGTCAAGCGCTTATAGCCCTCTTTCAAGCATTGCACGAAACTCTTCCTTGTTAGTCTTACGCACATTCCTGTGGGGTTGTGTGGGTCCTGTGATCTGAACAGGACGCTTCGTCAGAAACGTGCCAGTTGGATATAAGTTTGGACCCGCCGTCGTTTGCCAGCCATATATTATTTTTAATGTTCAATTTGCTAGCTAAAAGTTTGTTTACCTAGTTAACACATAAATGTGTTAATTTGAAGATTTAGGATCTGTTTATTACGGTAAAGTCATCGGTCAAAAAACAAACACGTTTTCGATTTATGCAGAACACTGTACCCAGTTGTCACACACAGACTCTGATGATTTACAGTTGGATAAAACATTTTTCCTAATAAGTTCTAAGATTTAAACATAATTCGCCATATTGACTGGTTAATATGCAAACATATGTCAATTTTTTTCCGAAATGTGCAGATTTATTCACGATGTTTTCCTTTACTGTCGTTGAACTTGTGTTGTTTGTTCTTGTATTCCATTAATTGGGTCATCTAGGCTCATTTTATCTACTGGGGCTCCTCTCTGCTCATTTTTTGTCCACTACAACAGACTACTACCTAAAACAACGTGTTTAAATTGTAGGGCGTAAAAACAAGGAACAAAATATTTTTTTATATTTGCATATCTATTTATGAAATTTAGAATATGATATAGAATAAACTTTAATGATAACTAATCGCTGTAGCTGTGGTATTGACGGACAATCTTAAAACAACAGGGAATGGTGGAAGAATTGTCGAGTGGACCTTGTGTAGCTATGGAAATTGTTGCAAAAGATAAGAATATCAACAGTGCTGTGGAATTCAGGAAGTTAGTTGGTCCGTCTGATCCGGTAAGACGTTTATTTAAAATTAACTTTTAAAATTCATTTAAGCTCTTGTATATAAAAGTACTATGTTTCAGGAAATTGCTAGACTATTACGTCCACATACTCTGAGGGCTAAATTTGGTAAGACAAAGGTGCAAAATGCAGTACACTGTAGTGATTTAGCTGAAGATGGACTCTTAGAAGTTGAATATTTCTTCAAAATATTGGATCTTTAAGAGACTTATTAGATATGTGACTTATGACTGTGATGGGAGACTATTCTTGATTTAAATGAACGTAATATATTAGTCGTTGGGTTTGGTGCTTTTCTAAGATTCCCGTATTATAATTTATACTTACATTTTTAAAGATTTAAAAGATTCCGTTGCTCATTAGTTCTTAGCTTACAAGTATTCAGGTTTAGCAGATCTATATAATATTTTATTATTATTAAAAAAATACATTTTAATATATAATAAATGCAATTTTCGGCGGCGTGGGCTTACGCACTAAGGTTGATTAGGTATTGATTGAAAGATAGATTCACGTTAATGTCACATATTTCTTGGCGAAATAATATATTGTCTAGTTTGCTGTTTATTGTATTACATTTAAGATTTGCCCTTTAAAAGGAGTTTTTTTTTTTTCAAAAGACTGAGTTTGTATTTTTTGTACACCATGAGTTTGCGTAATAAAAAGCACATTATAAATATTTTTTTCTTTTCATCAAATTTTATCTACCAATAAACCGTATCCAGCGCTAGTCACCTCGGACTAACAGAAAGTAATAATATTTAAATACAATAATTTTATTTCGAATATACAGAATAGATTTTTAATTTTCGTTCGTGTTTAGCACTAAACCAACACTTTTCAAAACCGACCTCAACTCTGTATTTGTTATATCGTATATGTAATGTAGGTACTTTTACTGAAAATATCAGAGAAATTTATTTTTTAATTAAATAATACTAGAGGCTGATGTTAATTTTGTTAACAATTTTAACGGACAGCCCCCTGGCCCTTTTTTAAACTAATTCATTAACATTTAATACAATTGATCTTAATTTCAGCGTAGGGCTTCCTATGTTCTTAAGTGTAAGTTTACACAATAATAATAATTAAAAAAATATTATAAACCTAGTAAAACTAACCAGGGGACTGTTTTTCGAGTAACAAATATACTTAAAGTTGCCCAGTTTATAGAGAAATACCCAAACATAGATTTTTTCTCGATACTAGGATATATATTGTATAGTAGTGTTGTGTTCCTGTTGGTGAGTAAGGTGACCAGAGCTCCTGGGGGGAATTGGGGGTAGGGTCGGCAACGCGCTTGCTGTGCTTCTGGTGTTGCAGACGTCAATAAGCTACGGTAATCGCTTGCCTGATGGTTATTTGCCAACTTAGTTATATAAAAAAAATAACGTTGGCAATAGCATTCTTTTTTTTATACGACCAGGGTGGGAAACAAGTGTATAGCGAACTTGATGAAGCCTGCCAGAAGTATCGCAACCGTGTTTCCGCCCCTGCCCCTTCCCCCCCTCAAGAGCTTGAGAGCAGTATTATATGACTGTGACCTTCTGTAGGATTGGGGTACTCACACTGTCGGGCTGAACAATTCTAAAATATCACTTTACGTAATTACGTAAAGATTTTGAAAAAACAAATCAATGTTATATTTGAACGACCGGAACCTTAAAAAATAAAAAACTTAAATCATCAAATTAATATTTTATGGGTGCTTCCCAAGACTGTTCAGATCATCATGTCAGAAGATGTCCAGCCGAACGTTCAAATCAAACAATTGACCAGATAGATTCGCGGTTGCTATACCAAATAAAAGGTAACTTTGTCTACAAATCAATATACAGGGTGTGGCGTAAATAGTGGTCCACCGTTAAGGATTCGATAAACCAGATAATTTACTATAACATATTACAATTTTATCCATTTTTACCCAAAGGTTCCGGAAATATTTTTATTTTTTATTTTTTTACGATATTTGTACCCCTTGTTACAAATTTGGTTGTAGTTTTAATAAATACCATTATTTTTTCATTTTGATTACTGGTATTTACTGCTGAATACTAGAGCTATCGTTAAATAACATGTTTTTAATGTAAATTTAAAGCTTTTGAAGAAAAAAATTGGTTTTACTCTGATTTTAACCCGAATTGTTAACATATCATGCTAATTCAAGAGCGATTTTTGTAAAAATAATGTACTAAGCTGTCAGTGCCCATTCATTTAAAAATATGCCTACTAAATACCAATTTCAAAATGGTATCACAATAGAAGATCCTTTTGTTTAACAGAAAGATATACAATTTTAATGGAAGAAAAGAAGATTTTCATTAAAATACATTTTAAAATTTAGTTGCGTTAATACTTATGATTTTTGTAAAAAAAGTAACTACACTGTCAGTGCCTGTTCATTTTAAAATATTCCTATTAAACACAGATTTTTAAAACGATTTGCCATCCCATTAATAAAAAAAATTATTGCAATTTTAATTGAAAAGGACTTAAAATAAAAAAAAATTACTACTGTTACAGAGTGATCTTGGCCTAACTTGTAAATTAGAACAAGGCATTAAAAAAAAACAAGTCATACTGTCATCGTTTATTATTATTCTTTGACATGATTACAAACACTGTAAAAATTACACCAAATGCTCGAAATGGCGCCCATTCGCGTATCCAAATAGGTGGATAGGGCGCTTAGGTCCAATAATGTGGCCACCGCGCTCGCCGGACCTAAATCCCCTGGACTTTTTTTATTGGGGTTGCCTGAAAGAAAATGTCTACAAGGAACAAATCACCTCTATTGACCACTTGAGGACTAGATTCCAGACAGTGGCTAGAAAAATCAGCGAGAGCGAGTTTGCTCGACGACTTAAACGGTCGTTTATTCGACGTTGCAGAGCATGTATAGCTGCGAATGGGCGCCATTTCGAGCATTTGGTGTAATTTTTACAGTGTTTGTAATCATGTCAAAGAATAATAATAAACGATGACAGTATGACTTGTTTTTTTTTAATGCCTTGTTCTAATTTACAAGTTAGGCCAAGATCACTCTGTAACAGTAGTAATTTTTTTTTATTTTAAGTCCTTTTCAATTAAAATTGCAATAATTTTTTTTATTAATGGGATGGCAAATCGTTTTAAAAATCTGTGTTTAATAGGAATATTTTAAAATGAACAGGCACTGACAGTGTAGTTACTTTTTTTACAAAAATCATAAGTATTAACGCAACTAAATTTAAAAATGTATTTTAATGAAAATCTTCTTTTCTTCCATTAAAATTGTATATCTTTCTGTTAAGGGCGTACCCTATCTGAATGACCTCGCGCGTTTCAACTCGCTTGACCGCCCCCTTCCCGCTCTTCACCTGATAACTTTTACGTATTTAAGCGCGTGAGGTAAAATAAGACATCTAGCGGATTTGTTGCGTATTATTACAACGCGCAGTCATCAATCGATTTTATAGGCCGAGAGTTGATAACGCAAACAGATTAAAATACCTAAATATATTTTATTTATAATTCACTTCTAAATATATGTGAATACTAACTTTGCAAATTATTTAAATACGCTACAGAGTTAATTTGCAATTAGGGATGGACTAAAAAGAAATACCTGGATATCTATTTGTTGGTAAGTAATTTAATTAGTATAGATGTGCTGATTATAGCTTTGGCCGACTAGCCAAATAGTCGATTGTAAAGAGACCACTAGTCAGCGGGCCGAATAAATAAAAAAAAAATCCTACTCTTTTTAACCGACTTCAAAAAAGGAGGAGGACCGTATATATTTTTTATGTATGTTCGGGGATAACTTCGTCGTTTATCGACCGATTTTGATAATTCTTTTTTTTGTTGGAAAGGAGATATCTTAGGTGTGGTACCATGATAAGTAAACTAGGATCTGATGATGGGATCCCAGAGAAATCGAGGAAAACTCGAAAATCCGCATAACTTTTTAATGTACCGATTTTGACAATTTTTGATTTAGTCGAAAACCGATGTTTATCATGTGGTCACATTTAAATTTCATCGAGATCTGATTACAACTTTTGGAGTAATCTTTGATAATGCGTATTTACTTGACTAATTTTTTGTCTACCTGCGTTTTATTACTTGTCGATATAACTGAAGTCGGTTTTTTTTCGTTTGCCTGCAAACACAATTATTATATTGAGTACACATGATTAAACATACACTCATTGATTTAAAATTGTGATTTTTATTTTTAAATATGAATCGGTTACATTTTTGCTTTTATTTGAGTATATTTCTTAAATAATGTGTTCGGATCAATCAGTTTTTGAAGTATGCAGTCAATATAGAATTTTGTCAACTTTTGTTTTATTTCCTTCTGCCAAAAATTATCGTCTTTATTAATAATTTCGATTCTAAGCGATTCATTTTCACTGCCCCATACCGCATATACATATACATTTTTTGCTTTGTGTTACATGTAATTGACCTTGAATTTGGTAATACCAATTTTTGTTAATGTGGTATTGACCATTCTTATTTATTTTCCAGACGGTTATTTTTTTCTTCCTAATAGCTTCGTCTATGCCGATTCTATGCGCTGTAATGGGACATTTCACCTCAATGAGATGACGATGTTTGCCAATAACCTTGTGATTGTGGTCGTATGTATTTTCAGTGAAACTAGGCAAATTTATAGCTGACAACACTTCTTCAAGTTGTGACCGGCCACATCCTATTGCGATGGTACCAGCTACTGCACATGCATTCAAATTTAAATAATTGTCTTCACAGATATCATTTTCGATTGTAAGAGTTACGTTATACATTTTACACTGAAAAGTAAATAATGATATCAGACTATTTTGATTTTCTCCTGTTAGTATTATATCATTCGATGAATACGCTAGATGGCCATGTTTACAAAAGTTGAGTAATTTTTGAATTGAGATATGGCCACAATCTTCCTTCCGACGTATTTATCGAATATAATTTCTTCCGGTTCCGTAGTAACAGTATACTGAAATTAAAAAAATAACTGAATCGAGAACAAAAAGTTGAACACATATTTTATTTGTTTACCAGAAAGAAAATGTGAAAGGTAAAATAATACAGTGATAACTAAAATGGAAATACCTCTTTTTCTTCACTTTCTAATCCCTGACAATAGGTTGAATTAAACCCATTAGTTGACTCTGCAAACTTATTCTTATGTGCCATAGGCGTAGTTAAATCTAGACCTTGTGGCACTTTTTTGAAGGTTGTCCTAGAAAAAAATATACATTTACTAAGATAATAACATATTTTACATTTTGTACACATTGAATTAAGATAACACAATCGCACCGATCAATCTCCTTCGTGTATTCTCCATTCTACGTGACATTGGCGAAATCATCTGTGCTCATTTGGCACATTGAAAGCCATTAATCAAGAAGAAGAAGAAGAAGAAGAAGAAGATAACACAAAGACACATATCTACACACACATCCACGCAAACAAATACTAGTACACTTATTGCTGCATTTTTTTTTGGTACTATATAGGTATGTTTGACACACTAAAACATACATTCATAAATAATATACATATACAAATACTTTATTCGTCGATTATAAGTAGGTCTGTCATTTCATTAGATAGTATGAATAAAGACAAAAAGAATACACAATATAACATACATACATACATACATACTTAATTACATACACACATACATATAACACACAAAACTTATACTATTACGTAATCGATGCCTACGATTAAAATGTCACTTCCTGGCTAGGTACTCATTTTTCATTTAAACTAATCCTAAGTAAAAAAAGGAAATTAAAAGAAATAAATAAAAACCGACTGCATAAAAACTGAAAAGAAAGATAAACAAGTCCAGTACTCAATCTAGATTCCTATACTAAGTACTGGACTTGATTTTAAATCACTCACAGCGATTTAAGCAGTCGGGTTCACATACCGATTTACTTTTTTTATAACCGCACCAAGTCCGCAAAGCCCAGTCAGGAAGTGTCTAATAATGCGGTGTGACTCTTAGCATATTTTACTTACTGTGTGACATCGCAAGTTCGAAGTTGACAATTTTCTGAAGTTAAATCTTGGTTTTCTATATTTCCATCGAGTTGTTGTAGTACCTGTCTTTTTCTTTGAGCTCTGTAAATAAAATAATAAGATGATTATTTATATTGTAAATTTTAGTAAATTTAATTGATATTATATTAATTTTATTAATACGTTCTATTGTATTGTAATAAACTTACAATACAATATAAAATTACGATAAAAAATCAGTACGTAATTAAGTACTTACACTGCGATTTTTATTTCCGTGAGCCTTTGTTGCTGATATCATTTCACTTTTGATACTTTCGGCATATTCAATTTACACAAGTAAACAAATAGGTAGTTATTTCGTCCTTTCGCTCGCTTATAAAACTAAATAAACAGTATTTGCACAAGCAAATAAGTAAATGCGTCCTTTCGTTCACTTGTAAAACTAAAGTGTCTACAGTGTCCTATCACACAAATGTCAAAATTGTAGGGTCAATAAAAATAAAATAATAAACAATAAATGCGCGCGCGTCGCATCAAACGACACAAGCTCCTCATACAACGGCCGAGAGGCGAATGCTCCTCGTCGCCCGCGCAGACACCCGCTTGCCCGGTTTACTTACGAAATTCAATATTACAGATTTCTCAAAAATTATCTATTTAATTGAAAAATTGGCAGACAGTATTGAAGAGTAATGCATTATTCACTACTGGTTAAAGTTTCATGTCTATGCGTTGCATAATTAGCGAGTTTATACGGATTTTAGACCGAGAAAAGCGTTCACGAAAAATTCATTTTCTCGTGATAAGGTAAATTTTTCAATATATCAGTAGACACAATTACAGATCAATTATCAAGCTAAAATATTGTCTTTAGAACTTTATTGTTTATTCAACGTTCAAGCATACTATAAGGAATGTAAAAACAGTAAATTCGGCCGGGTAGCCCCTTAAACAAAAGGATCTGCTATTGTGATACCATTTTGAAATTGGTATTTGGTAGGCATATTTTTAAATGAATGGGCACTGACAGCTTAGTACATTATTTTTACAAAAATCGCTCTTGAATTAGCATGATATGTTAACAATTCGGGTTAAAATCAGAGTAAAACCAATTTTTTTCTTCAAAAGCTTTAAATTTACATTAAAAACATGTTATTTAACGATAGCTCTAGTATTCAGCAGTAATTACCAGTAATCAAAATGAAAAAATAATGGTATTTATTAAAACTACAACCAAATTTGTAACAAGGGGTACAAATATCGTAAAAAAATAAAAAATAAAAATATTTCCGGAACCTTTGGATAAAAATGGATAAAATTATAATATGTTATAGTAAATTATCTGGTTTATCGAATCCTTAACGGTGGACCACTATTTACGCCACACCCTGTATAACAAAATGAGTGTTAAGATGAAGTTGCTACTATGATACACAAATATTTAGCGTACAAATAATATAAATAAAAATAACATCAAAATAACAGAAATCGAATTAACCGATAAATATTTATTGGTTTCCAAGTGGTTTTTGTCGCTTTTGAAGGGATCCTATTAGGATTTTTCAATAGGGAACAGCTACTGCTAGCACTAACAGATGCACTAAGGGTGATTGGGTACGTGTTATCAGGTGGTTTTGTAAATAAATTCAACCACATATATAACTACTAGCTGTGCCCGCGTTTAAATCAGTGAGTCAAAAAGTTTTCCCGGCAAACTTGCCACGATGTCCTTAGATGGCGAAGTGGCTTCTTCCGGACCGAGACAGATATAATATCATAAATAACGGTTCGTTATTAAACAGGTTTGTCATTTTTGTTGGCGTCCTGTCGTGTTGGCGCATTGGCGCGTTAGCACGTTGGCGCATTGGCGTGTTGGCGTATTGGCACATTGGCGTGTTGGCGCATTGGCGTATTGGCGTGTTGGCGTATTGGCGTATTGGCGTGTTGGCGTGTTGGCATGTTGGCGTATTGGCGTGTTGGAGTGTTGACTTGTTGGAGCGTTGACGTGTTGGCGCATTGGCGTGTTGGCGTTTTGACATGTTGGCGTGTTGGCGTATTGGCGTGTTGGCGTCTTGGCGTGTTGGCGTGTTGGCGTATTGGCACATTGGCGTGTTGGCGTGTTGGCGTATTGGCGTGTTGGCGTATTGGCGTGTTGGCATGTTGGCGTGTTGGACTGTTGGCGCATTGGCGTGTTGGCGTGTTGGCGTATTGGCGTGTTGGCGTATTGGCGTGTTGGCATGTTGGCGTGTTGGACTGTTGGCACATTGGCGTGTGGGCGTGTTAGCATATTGGCGTGTTGGCATGTTGGCGTGTTGGACTGTTGGCGTGTTGGCGTGTTGGCGCATTGGCGTGTTTGAGTGTTGGCGTGTTGGCGTATTGGCGTGTTGGCGTATTGGCGTGTTGCCGGATTGGCGTATTGGCGTGTGGGCGTTTTGACATGTTGGCGTATTGGCGTGTTGGCGTATTGGCACATTGGCGTGTTGGCGTATTGGCGTGTTGGCGTGTTGGCATGTTGGCGTGTTGGACTGTTGGCGTGTTGGCGCATTGGCGTGTTAGCATATTAGCGTGTTGGCATGTTGGCGTGTTGGACTGTTGGCGTATTGGCACATTGGCGTGTTGGCGTATTGGCGTATTGGCGTTTTTTCATGTTGGCGTGTTGGCGTATTGGCACATTGGCGTGTTGGTGCATTGGCGTATTGGCATGTTGGCGTGTTGACGTATTGGCGTGTTGACGTGTTGGCATGTTGGAGTGTTGGCATGTTGGCGTGTTGGAGTTTTGGCATGTTGGCGTGTTGGCGTATTTTCGTGTTTAAGTTAAGCGGACAATAAAAAAAATGTCGATGTTTCCGATTTTAGTAATTTTCCAATATACAATGAATCAAAACTAATGAATGAAAACTATTGCTAACGTGCGTCAGATGTAGCCCGGACGATGACCACTGACTACTGCGCTCAGTCAGGCGTTATACACATTATATAATTTATATGTAGAAAGCCGGTAGCGATAACTCTAGAAGAAGTCTCTTCCAGCTAATCTGCGGTAGTTGTTTTATTTATTTTTTATTTTATTACTGGACTTTCATTTGGACAAAATATCTGTGTTTTTACAGCAATAAAATATATAGCCGCCCCCTATCTTCCCGTGGGTATCGTAAGAGACGACAAAGAGATAACACAGTTCCGCTACCACCTTGGAACTTAAAAAGCCGACCGGTGGCGGGATAACCATCCAACTGCTGTCAAACGCCCTTAGCAGTGGAATATCAAAAAATCCGTTCTTAGCGGACGTTTTCTAACTATAATCTACCTCCCTGCTAAATTTCATCTGTGTCCATCCTGGATGGATGGACCATCCAGAGGTTTTTGAGTTCTCGTGATGAGTGAGTCAGTGACCTTTCTCATTTATATATATAGATTACGATGCATTATTTGGACTCCATTTCACCATCTATAGAGCATACATTTTAAATTTCGTCTCTTACTTTAAAAACATAGGCCTTTCATACAAACTTCCGACCCGTTTTATCTTTTACGTCCTATACAAAACCTACTTGCCAAATTTCAAGTATGTAGGTGTTATAGTTTCGGAGATTTCGTGATAAGTGAGTCAACCTACCATCCCCTGTTTTAACCCCAAAAGGGAGTTGGTTTCTAAAGATACCATTATTTGGACATCTTCTCACCATCTATAGACCAAACATTTTAAATTTTAAGTATCTTACTTCAGAAACATAGGACTTTCATACAAACTTCCAACCCCTTTTTTTTTACGTGGGGTAAATCCATCATGGATACCCTCCAGCGCGGGGGCGCCAGAGAGTTATGTCAGACTCCTACTTACTAAAAACCACCACGTGTTAGCAGTCATCCGCCTGGGTGGGGCGAGAGGGGTCGCGCTAGCATTCGCCACCTAAACTTCCAACCCCTGTTTTATCCCTTTAGGGGTCGAGTTTCGTAAAATACGTTTTCAGCGGATGTTTACGCCCTATAAGGAACCTGTCTGCCAAATTTCAAGTTTATAGCTGTTATAGTATCGGATATTTCGTGATGAGTGGGTCAACCTACCATCCCCCGTTTTAACCCCAAAAGGGAGTTGATTTCTAAAGATACATTATTTGGACACCTTCTCACCATCTATAGAGCATACATTTTAAATTTCAAGTCTCTTACTTCAAAAACATAGGACTTTCATACAAGCTTTCAACCCTCGTTTTACCCCCTTAGGGGTTGAATTTCGTAAAATCCATTGTTAGCAATAGTTTACGCAATATAAGGAACCTGTCTGCTAAATTTCAAGTTTGTAGGTGTTATAGTTTCGAAGATTTCGTGACCAGTGAATCAACCTACGATCCCCCGTTTTAACCCCAAAAAAGAGTTGATTTCTAAAGATGCATTATTTGGACACATTTTCACCGTCTATAGAGCTCACATTTTAAATTTCAAGTCTCTTACTTCAAAAACATATGACTTTCATACAAACTTCCAACCCCCGTTTTACCCCCTTAGGGGTCGAGTTTCATAAAATCCGTTCTTAGCGGATGCCTACGTCTTATAAGGAGCCTACCTGCCAAATTTCAAGTTTGTAGGTGTTATAGTTTCAGAGATTTCGTGATGAGTGAGTGACCTTTCGCTTTTATATATATTACTAGCTGTGCCCGCGGCTTCGCCCGCGTTGACATCGGTGTGTCACAAAGTTTTCCCGGCAAACTTCCAGCGAAGCTCTCATCAAAATTGGCTTAGCGGTTCCGTAAACCTTCCTCTTGAAGCCGTCTCTCCATTGGTGAATTTGCATGAAAATCCGTTCAGTAGATTTTAAGGGAATCGATCACATACACTTTTGGGGACTTTGTTTTATAATACACTAACTGTTGCCCGCGACTACGCCCTATGCTGGCGTCCTATATGGCTGCCTGGCTATGAAGATATGAATTACTATTAAGATGTTTAAAGCAAAATTTTTTTTTTAGTTCAGTCACCTGAAATGCTTATCACACTGAGTAACTTTTTAAAAGGCACAATTTAGTATAATTTAATAGTTGTTTTTATAAAACCTCTCTATACACCACATTTTTAGTTTTATTTTCAAGCTGCAGTATAAATAACCTATCAGGGGATTTTATAGCTGCTGTATATGTTTCATATAAAATATCAACCCCAATTAAACTCCCTTATCGGTGGAATATCGCAAAATCCGTTCTTAGCGGACATCTACTAACTATAATCTACGTCCCTGCCAAATTTCATCTTTGTCCATCCTGGATGGATGGACTATCCAGCGGTTTTTGAGTTCTTGTAATGAGTGAGTCAGTGACCATTTTCTTTTATATATATAGATTACGATGCATTATTTGGACACTTCCTCACCATCTATAGAGCATACATTTTAAATTTCAAGTCTCTTACTTCAAAAACATGGGACTTTCACACAAACTTCCAACCCTCGTTTTACCCCCTTAGGGGTCGAATTTCATAAAACCCGTTCGTAGCGGATGTCTACGCCTTATAAGGAGCCTTTCTGCTAAATTTCAACATTGTAGGTGTTATAGTTTCGGAAATTTCGTGATGAGTGAGTCAACCTACCATCCCCCGTTTTACCCCCTTAGGGGTTGAATTTCATTAAATCCGTTCATAGCGGATGTCTACGCCTTATAAGGAGCCCTCTGCCAAATTTCAAGTTTGTAGGCGTTATAGTTTTGGAAATTTCGTGATGAGTGTGTCAACCTACCATCCCCCGTTTTAACCCTAAAAGGGAGTTGATTTCTAAAGATAAATTATTTGGACACCTTCTCATCATCTATAGAGCATACATTTTAAATTTCAAGTCTCTTACTTCAAAAACATAGGACTTTCATACAAACTTGCAACCCCCGTTTCATCCCCTTAGGGGTCGAGTTTCGTAAAATCCGTTCTTAGCGGATGTCTACGTTCTATAAGGAGCCTACCTGCCAAATTTCAAGTTTGTAGGTGTTATTGTTTCGGAGATTTCGTGATGAGTGAGTGACTTTTCGCTTTTATATATACATATTATAGATAGATTATAGATTTAGTTTTAATAGCGTAAATTAATCTATTTATTCGACATATAATTCGCAATGTCCTGGAGCTGACGTATCACGCAACTTGTGGCTTAAATAGGTCTGTAGTTCACATGCTATACTGGTAACATGGTTTCAAGATGTTTTAGTTTTAGGTTCACACCAAACAAAACTCACAGCCACTTTTTCTTTATATACATTCGCTGCTACTGATAGCCTAAAAATATTGTTTTATACCGTGCTTACACAAGATCTAAACGCTCCTTACATCTATTTGAGATATAAAATGACTAATAAGTATATACTGATGATGTCAAGAAGTAGCAATTTAAAATCACTTTCAATCCTATAGTCCTGATAAAAAGTAAAGTATGTATTAAATAAACGTATATATAGATAGATAGATAGAATATACTTTATTGCACACCACTCAGGAAAGATTTACATAAAACACTTATTTACACATAGAGATAGTAATGTACAAAGGCGGTTTTATCGCTTAGTAGCGATCTCTTCCAGACATCCTTTAGAAGTCGGAAAATATGTATTGAAAAGGTTGGTGCAGCAGCGTAATTATCAGTATAATTTCTAAATAAAACTTAATATATAAGCTACATAATATAAACAAAAACATACATATATTCAAATAATATTTACATATACATACCTATACCATATACACATATACCTAATTATATATATATATATATATAACTAAGTACAGGAAAATCTTTATGACCTCTGAGTTAAAAAATAATAATATTGGGTTAAACAATCGAATCGTTCGAAATTAGTGCGGATACAGCGAGGTGGAATGAGACTACTGTTATTTTTTATGTATACATATTTATGTGATGATTTCTAGAAAAATAACAAGTTTCTGTGATAACTACCTAATAAGAATAAACAGACACGTTTTTTTGTATATGATTTCATGTTTTGCTTTATTTCTTTGTTTTGTTAACGTTTTGCCTTTGATTCGCACATTTTTGTTATAATTTTAGAATTTAATAATACAAACGCTAATTTTTATAGAAAATAAAATTTTGGTTAATGTTTCTCATTAATAACTGCGTGTATAAACTATTGTAGGAATATCTATGTAATCAGTTTTTGAGTAGTAAAATCTATAGTAAAGGTGAGAAAAAATATTTTATGGTGTACATTTGTCCTCCAGCGGCCTATATGGCAATGTGATTTACCTCTGCATACTATGGTCTTGTGACGATTAAAGAGATATCGATAGTCATGTCTGGTTTATAGATTGTTAAATTTATGCTTTAAAAAGTCTAATAGCAATTTAATGATTGATTGTTTTTAAAAATGGTTTTCACGCTAGCCTAAAGTAGAAACTGATTGTATAATATACCCAAATCAAACTTATTAAAGTTATTAACTTAGATTTTTTTTGTAGGTAGCCCCTGATGGAAATATTTGCTTAAAAAATCTTAGGTTATCTAAATAAGTCTCTCTGCATAAGACTCTTAAAAGAGAGTTTATAGACTTATTCTTTTTGCTAACTCTGCTAAAAATAATAAGTCCAGAAGACTTTTTAATATTTTTTTCAAACAAATATTTCTACCACAGTTTACATCGATAAGTATCTTTTGTAGGTATTATTTGTAAATGAAACCTGTTACCAATAGGTTTAATGTAGGTTTATACTTCGATTTCTATATTTAAATCTTCTCTCTCTCTCTTTCTATATCTTCTATATAATATAAAGTAGTATAGAATATCCATCGGCCCATCACAAATCTCCATGGTCAGAACATCAAGTCAAGTGGAATGGAAAGGATTCAGCAATAACATATAAACTTCAAAATAATCAAGTAACTGCTGAATATCACTTTTAAATATTATTTAAGGGAGTATTTTTGATAACGAAAAGTTTAATTTAATTCACACTTCTACATATTTTTGGAAACATGATAATTTTTTTACTTTTATGAGTGGTACACGAAACTGGAAAAGTCTATGTTACAGACCAGTAATTATTACTTCTATTGAGAATATATGTATAAAAATCTAGTAAATTATGTGTTTATATCATTTAGGTTTCGAGACATTAATCAATTGCCATGATAGCGCAGTAGAGGTATAAATGTTTATTAAAATCGACCTTTCACTTGTGCTAAGTTTAGCGATGCTTTTTGTCTGAGTTAATCAGAGGCATCATACATGATTTTACGTGATGGTGGGACGTGCACAGGGTTGTGAGTGCGCCAGTGTCGCGTAAATCTCTAGTGACCTGCCACGCGTGCTGAACTCGTGCAGACGTTGGATCGTTTTCTCTATAACACTTATTTGTGCGTTTTCTACCATAAGTTTTAAAATAAAAGTACGACACTAAAATTAAATTTCTTTAACAAAATGAGTAAGTTTTTTTTAGTGTATAGTCATTAAAAGGAACCCAAGAATATCAGTTTACAGTGAAGTTTTCCAGTACGATAAGGTTTTCAATTCGCGAACACGGTGAGTGCGATTTTTAACGAGTTAGTTAATTCAAATTAAACGTCTTAAAAATATAACTCAAGACAGTCAGTCTAGCAGTATATAATACCAATGTTAATTCCATAATTAACATTGGTATTATATATTGGATTTGTATTATATATTGGATTTGTATTATATATTGGATTTGTATTATATATTGGATATATTATATATTGGAACCAACATGCGGCTACAAGTCAAACTTGGAAATTTTTATTTTTTTTAATTACATATCAATATATACTATTTCAGTTAAAGGATATTTTATTTGATGCAAGTATTTTTACTGCCGAATTTCCAACCATTTCTTTGAAGTAAATAAAAACTCCCAGAGAGTATTAGATAAAAAGTTTAAACTTAATTCTTTCAACCCAACAAGGGAGAAAATGTAAAAAAAAAAAACACTGAATATCGCAGTAGCGCACTTGTCTAAAATTCTGATGAAGTAAAATAATTGATATTGATTTATCTATATTATTTTATATACTGACATTTATAGCTAACTGTAAAGACGAAAACATTTTGCCAAAATGAATCGCTTTATTTGTATACTAGTTTTAAACAAAGATACCTAGAGAAAGTTGATCTCTTGTTCAGTGATATCGGTATCGTTTAGGAAACATAGACAGAAAATTTACCAAAACATCGCGCATTTAGAAATCTCGAATATATAAATTAATAAAATATAATAAAAGTTAATTGAACTGGTAAATTAAATATTATCAAAAGGTAAGGATGACCTAGGTTGATCTGGTAGCTTATGGAAAAATTCTTGCACTAAATGGGTTTATTCACTATAATCCTTTTGTTTATTTTTATGATTTTGCAACTGAAATTACCTTCAAATTTAAATTTTTAAATATATTTTGTTTTATTAAACGACAGAGTCCAGTCCATTTTTTAAATGAGTAAGTAACCGTACTACTATAAGCATTTTACCATTAGTCCGAAACTAAGGCGAAGTTTTCATTAAACAATGGAAGTAGATTCCATTTCAAAAATATCTTGTGAATTGTGGTTTTCTTTTACTTCTATTGTTTTTGAACTACTTAGGTACGTGTGTCTTTTGCGTTACAATCTGTATAGGTATGCTATTTTGCTTATTACTATTGTACAAGTAATTTAAAAATAATGTTTTTGAAATAGATAGTATTTTTGAATATAAAATATATAGTAATTTTTCTTATTTAAATAATTTTAATTAAATCCGTCAATTTATCAAGCCAGAATGCTAGTTGAACTCGTTTATGAATAATTAAGACTTATATTATACCTAAACGACTTTTGAATTTGATTGTTTCCTTTTTCCGCGCATCAGGAATTTGGACTGAGGTGTGGACTGATTGAGGGTTCTGGATAGTGGCGTATTTTAAAATTCAGCATTTAAGATTAAGGTAAAAAAAGTAAAAGTAGAGTATTTGTTAGAGATGTCTTAGTAAATAATCTATTTTTGAGGCCAACTATTTAATAATTCCATAAAGTAATCGAGTAAAGAGAAAAATATGTTTCGATAAAGGTTGTGGGCATACCCACTGTTCCCACAACGGTGAATCCGCCCCACGGTGGAACCATATATTTTTATTAGAGATCAGAGTTCGCAAAGAAGAGGTTTTGCTAAATAATTCTTAAATGTCTTATTATAATAAAAATGCACTTTAGTATCACAAGTTTCAGTTATATAATAATTGTGTTTGCTCGCAAACGAAAAAACCCGACTTCAATTACATCGACAAGCAACACGTACAACGTAAGTAGACGAAAAAAATTAACAAAAGCACCAATCGTCACTACGATTTTCGGGGATTTCCCTCGATTTCTCTAGGATTCCATCATCACGTCCTGGTTTCCTTATCATGGTACCACACTTGGGATATCTCTTTCCAACAAAAAATTTTTTATCAAAATCGGTTCATAAACGATGAAGTTATCCCCGAACATACATACATATATTAATATATATATATATATATAATATGGTCGAATTAAGTAATGTCCTCGTTTTTTGAAGTCGGTTAAAAATTACAGCCTATGTTTTATTTCCAAGAGTCACCATGTCTTTCTCTAACTACGTCACATTTTATAGTGGATATGTTATTATACGGCGTTATTATAAATAAAGAAATATTGAATCCAAAATACTAGGAATTTTTAAGTTTTATGATTATAATGTCAATATAGCTAAATACATAAGCGAAAAAATTTATTGCAGTTACAATGGGACTGGCGCGGGCGTGTCCATGTACGACAAAAGTCCCTAAAATTAATAAAAGAATAAATTAAAAAAAAAGTTTATTGCAACGTATACCTATTTTAAGTGTGCCTGATATGAATAAAATAGAATGTGACAGTATTTTAAAATGATATCTTCCCCATTGTAGTTAAGTTAGTAGGTACCAAAACAAAATTAATCTATATTCTTTCTTGGACTATTTGTTTAAGTACAAGCTAATCCATTCATACATAATATTAAAATGACTATAACGCAGTGTGACTCAAACACTATATACTTAAATATATTTTTTAAGAAGAAGGTTTTTAAATTAACATTGCTAGTTTAGCAAGAGATGAACGAGTACCATCAGAATTTTCTATCAAAGGAATTTCGGCAGTCAATCTTTCTCATAGCAACAATAAACACGAAGTAGCTGAGACACAATTTAAATAATTTAAGATAGAAACTTCTAAGCTAAACATCCTTAATACAATACTATTTAGTTCAGCACATTTCTTTATTTATTTTATTAATTAGGAAATCGGGTAAGGTCACTAGTTTAAAACATAGTTTATTTGCTGTTTAAAAAAAAGACATTGACACATAGAAAAGGCACTTTTTGTCTTATGTAAACTCGTACATATATGATTATGTAAGACATTTAAAACATGTTTTAGCTACAGAGTATTTTATATAGGAGAAAATACTTTCATACTAAGCTAATACTAGAACAGATAACTGGTTATTAAGGTTCGGAACTCACAGGGTTTCAACAAGTAACTATTGCATTGGGTTAGCTTTCTATCCGTCCGTCCAAATGCCGACGTCTCACTCCTGTGTATTTATCATTTAAATTATAATAGGTACACGATTTAATTTTTTGCTTAATCTTGCTATTAGTTCGTTATATATGTCATCATCATTACAGCCTATACAGTCCACTGCTGGACATAGGCCTCCACAAGTTTACGCCACAAATAACGTGAACTCATGTGTTTTGCCCATAGTCACCACGCTGGGCAGGCGGGTTGGTGACCGCAGTACTGGCTTTGTCGCACCGAAGACGCTGCTGCCCGTCTTCGGCCTGTGTATTTCAAAGCCAGCAGTTGGATGGTTATCCCGCCATCGGTCGGCTTCTTAAATTCCAAGGTGGTTGTGGAGCCTTGTTATCCCTTAGTCGCCTCTTACGACACCCACGGGAAGAGAGGGGGTGGCTAAATTCTTTAGTGCCGTAGCCACACAGCACACAGCGTTATATATGTATAATAATAATAAAAAAAATGTGGTGTGGTGGGACACCAGATAGAAATGAAGTTCCTTATTATAAAATATTAATTTCAACTTCGAGGTATAAAGAAAATAATATTATTCGTGTATACATTTTTTATACTAATTTTTTATCGATAAAAAAAACTACTTTACAAAATTATCTTTATTTTATTTACAATGATTCATAAAAATATATGATAATTATCAAATGATATAATAATAATGGCAAACTTCAATAATCATCATCATCATAACTTTAGCCTATCGCAGTCCACTGCTGGACATAGGCCTCAACAAGTTCGTGCCAAAAATGGCGTGAACTCATCTGTGTTGCCTCTAGTTATCACGCTGGGCAGACGGATTGGTGACCGCAGGGCTAGCTTTGTCGCACCGAAGACACTGCTGCCCGTCTACGGCCTGTGTATTTCAAAGCCAGTACTTGGATAGTTATACCGTCAAAGGTCGGCTTTAAGTTTTAAGTTCCAAGGTGGTAGTGGAAATGTGCTTAGTCGTCTCTTACGACACCCACGGGAAGACGGGGTGGCTATATTCTTTAATGCCGTAGCCACACAGAACGGGGCTAAACATGAGGGTAATAATACCTTATACAGCTGCAATACTAGATACATTAGCTGTACACATGATACATGACTATACATAAGAATCTTACGCTAACGTTACGGACGTTTTTGCCGGCTAGGGTATCCCTCCGCAACGCCCCATAAGGAACTTCGTTCCAAAAAAAAAGAAGAAAATAAAAATAATCCTTTGTGAGTGAGTTCAACTTGTTAAGGACTGGTTACTTGGTTTTATAAATATGTAGTAAGTTGTTGCACTCTGTACGACAAGACCGTCTAGGCTTCTAGAAGAAGCGTAGTAAGTGAATAACATTTTCCTATTTATTCTTTTTGAAACTGTTTAATCAGTATTAAACAAAACGAAGCCATAAAGCTTCAACTATTAGCTTTTAGTTTTTCGTACAGAGAATACTAAGTTTTTGATTTATTCGCAACATTGTTTTTTATAAACATCATTAAAGAATTAATATGGATCAACATTTAAAATAAATGTTTTTATTATGATCATTATAATATATTATATGTTTCATTAAATAATTATATTAACGATTTTTATGTCTATAACTGGAATTAAATATTTTTTCCTAAGATTGCTCTTGCGCAAAAAGAGAAATAAATGACATTGTTGTAATAATATTTTCTCATAGAATGATAACATTCTATGCTATAAAAGGATTGCTTCACGATAAACATTAACAAGCACATAATTAAAAGAAAAACTTCACGTTATAATGAACAGCTTTATCCATTTTATGATATGCAAAAATTTATGACCTTATTAGTTAACTACTGTAATACGAAATTACTTTAAAATATATTTTGCATTGCAATTTAAACTACGTAATAAATAAATAAATAAATGCTTCACACTCAACGGCCCCCAGTAGGATTATCTCCTGTGTCGGGGTTCCAGAAATATATACAATACACAAGCATAAACACCCAGACCACGGCAAACATTTGTATGGCCAACGCAAATGCTTGCCGTGTGCGGGGATCGAACCCGTAACCGCCAGCGCAACAGCCACAAATCAGTGTTGTGACCGTTACGCCAACGTGTCGTCAAGTTTAAATTAGGTGTACCTATGTTATTTGATTGATCAATCAATCAATATAATTTTTCGGACAAAAGTGTAACCAATTAACTAAAGGTTAATTAACTTAAGTGTTGATATTTAAAAAAAATCATAAACGTACTATTTACGCGATGCTGTGAAATAGGCAATTATGTATAATTTTGTTGAGCCGCGTCTGTCATTTCGCAAATCTATATGCCAATTCGTACGTTTCCTGTTTTAGGTTACTATTACTAACTGTATTTACGTGGTACATACTGGTACGCACTGCTGTACCTATGTCAACGGTCCGCCGAATGCGATACTATTGCAATTTTGAATTTATTGCTAACGTCATAAGGTTGCAAGAATATAATCAATACATGGATATAGGTACCTTTTGTTCAGTATTTAGTTATGAAACGAGCAGCCATTGTGTTCCATCAGCGTGGGCCTTTAAAGTTCACAACAGTGAACGTATAAATATCTACATTCACATTAGTATTATAAATCTTTTTTACTTGCTGTAAGCCTGCAGGAATAATATATACTTTAAAGATAAAAACTGACTCATATTTAAGATGCCCAGTTGCGTTGGTTTGGTAAGATTTAGTTAAATATTTGTCTTCTTCTGATATTAATTACTAGATAAGACGTGGGTTTGTCCTCGTAAGACTATTTTAATTGGTACTCTTTGTTATTTTGCTGCAACTGAAGAGAGATTAGAGTACTAAGTAAGTACGGGTTTCTTTGGTTTCTATGATAAAAAAAATTCATAAATAATTATTAATATGCTTAGCTTAGTATTTTTCGAATTTACACATATACATATGAATACATACATACATGCATACATACATACATACATACATACATACATACATACATACATACGTACATACATACATACATACGTACATACGTACATAAATACATAAATACATAATAAATACATAAATACATACATACATATATACATACATCATCGTTCATCATCATCATCATTATCAGTAAAGCGATAAAATCTCATATTATCTCAATTTTTAACATGTTTTAGTACTCAGTAACGAAATACATAACTTATTTAATTATATTAGGCTCTATAGAGACTCAATATGTAGAAAATAAAGTTGTTTTATTTGAACTTTCAAAAATGTTCAAAATTTAGTTATTTTACTTGATAGATACTCGTGTTTAGTTCCGTGCTGTGTGGTTACGGCAGTAAAGAATGTAGCCACCCCCTCTCTTCCCTTGGGTGTCGTAAGAGGCGACTAAGTGATAACACAGTTCCACTACCACCTTGGAACTTAAAAAGCCTACCAATGGCGAGATAACCGTCCAACTGCTGGGCTTTGAAATACACAGGCCGAAGACGAACGCCAATTCCCCCCCTACCCAGCGTGGTGACTATGGGCAACACACCATTATTTTTGGCGCGAACTTGTGGCGGCCTATGTCCAGCAATGGACTGCGATAGGCTGATGTATGTATGTGTGTTTAGGTCCACAGTAATTTTGACAACTCTAAACTACGTTATGCACATTACATACAATAATAGTCTATATAAATTTGTCACAAAGTTTTCTTGGTGAATTATTTACATCCATAATATTTAAAATAATTTTAGCTGTCAGAACATCCTGTTTACGTTTGGTGACAATATTATGTCATTAAAATGTAATTTTGTACCACAAACGAAATAATCTTTGAATTGATTACACAACCTCTTTTAAGAGACGAAATATGAATAAAAATTGTTTTAAGCGTTATTTGGTTTAAAGCTATATGCATATTTCGTTTTCTATATCTTTCTTTTTGTTTTCAGGATCTTGTACATGCTGAATACTTCCATGCATCAGAAACATAGTAAGGAGATCTTATATGTAGGAGGGTGGAGTAAAAATTTCCCGCGAAGGAGTGCCTCGTGAGGAAAAGCATTAACACTTAATCCTTGCGTGTAAATAGACTACGATATCAAAATGCAGTTCCTACGCGGTTTTTTCAAGCGGATCACAGATGATCTCAAACAGAAAAAATTGATACCACTAAAAATATTGTTTTTTGTTCACGCTTCCAGTAAGTATCGATCGTATGTATTTGCTAATATAATTGAAGAAATAATATCGACATTTCGTGTTATAAAGGTCAGCGGTAAAACCAAGTCTGATAGATTAAATAACGATGTTATATTGAATTACCGTCACATATTTTCATGGTTAGGTTGAATACATATTTTACAATAATATAAAAGATGTAGAGTTATTTAAGTGAAAGCTTTTTTTGGATCTCTGCTGCTGCTGCTGACCGCCGAGTGTACCCGAGCTCATTAACTTTTTAAAATCATATTGGATTTAAATATTACGTATAATATAAAATGAAATTACAACAAAATACGGAATTACAAGATGATAGAGTTTTATCTAGATATATAAGTAAAATTCAATCGAAATCGTTTATTTCTTATTTTAGTTATCACAAACCCATTAATTGTATCCTTTATAGAATACGAAAACGAAAATATATTTTTTTGATTTATATAGAATTAAATAAATAATAACTTAAATGTCTGACTTGTTTCTCATTCATTCTACTAATACGATGATTGCGATTGCAAATGAAGTTTTCACTTCTGCCGTGTGGTCTTAAGCACACACTAGTTTTTTTTTTTTTTCATACAACTAGGTCAGCAAACAAGAGTACGGCTCACCTAATGGTAAGCGATTACCGAAGCCTATAGACGCCTGCAATACCAGAAATTGCGCATTGAAAGCGCGTTGCTGACCCCACCCTAAATCCCCTCCCCAGGAGCTCTGGTTACCTTACTCACCACAGGAACACTACCACTACCCTACCTCAGTTAACAGAAGTTATAGAAGAAGAATAATATTTAAGCTTTGGAATATTAATCTTCCTTTTCATCCACTCTTTACTATTATAACATCAGGGATGGGTTTTGCTTAGCATCGGTACTTAATAAACATAAGTGATGCTCAATTTCATTTCTTTATTTGTATATAAAAGACAAACATACCAGCAATGTAATTTACAAACGTCACAAACGATTTTTTATATATTTTTTATATTTATTTAACAAAACTAATATCTTACGCGGTTGACTAAATTTTCCAATCACTTTGATATTAATTTATTATTCATAGAGTGTAGTAAGAATTTTTGACATTCTATATCACTTGGGATATCATTATATTAAGGTTTGTAGAGGCTTCCAATAAAACGTTCGAACTTTTATTCTTATCATTTACAGTAAAACTATTAGTTCAATAATACACAGTTTACAAAATTCAAAGCGATATAAAAGTAAATATTAAATTAGTTTTTTGTTTAATATTGTTTTGGTAAATTTATATAACAATAGCAACAAAAGAACGTCGCGGAAAACAGATTTGCATAAAATGTAGAGCTTTTTTTGTAGAAGAGACAGGTAACCCTAGATACATGAAGAAATAGTGTCTATAGAAAGGCGAGATTCACATTTGTACTTTTATGGTGAATTTATATAATATAGGTGGTATAAGGTTAATGACTTAAAAAAGAAAGAATGTCCTGAACTAAACTAAACGGTGTAAGAAATTTATATTATACTTGATTTGATAATTCGAATGCTCTTAATGAAAAGTTAGCCTATAGTTAGCTACTGTAATACATACTTACATGTGACTATCGTCTTCTGATTGTATAAAATTATAAAAAGTGTTTTAAAAATAACTAAATATGTCCTTATTTTCAGCTTTATTTGTTTTATATCCGTATTTGACAATTCACATGCGAGAACTTGGAATCAACGTCGAGGAGACGGCCATCATGTCGGCCGTGACGCCGGTCGTCGCTATAGTTATGCCTCCTCTCGCCGGCATGCTTGCCGATAAAATTGGAAATTTTAGGGTTTGTTTTTCCATATTACAAATGTTTATTAAACCTACTGCATACAAATTTCAAGAACTAAAGTTTTTTGTCTTCCAATTATTTTTTATAGAGCATATTTTTTTGTTTTTGCATAAAAATTTAAGAGACGAAAATAATGACAAGGAAGTAACTTATTTACACATAAATATATAAGAAGATGCTTAAATACTGTCGCCTTAGCAAATTTTTTATCGGTGTTCTAAAGCATCATTGGTATAATATACCTACGTGTTCATTCGACTTTTTACGTGGTAAAACTTAACAATAGTTTTTATATTTAAAATAGAAACTGTATATTATTAATAAAATGGCATATTATTATTTGGAAAGTAAACGACCTTCTGGACATGAATTATTCCCAGTCTACGATTTGAAATGCTTAATTAAATGAAGCTAATCTTCAATGTCCGTAACGCAAATTACATCCAATTCTGGCTACAATAACCTTTACCTTGTATTGTATTCGTATTGTGCTCGCTCGTCCTATGCTTTTATGTATAGGCAAGTGTGCTTGCGTCACATCTCGACCGCTTATAGCGGAAACGTTTCTGACGTTTAATGATGTAGCCGATGTAGGTATTGGTTAGGGATCATTGCTTGGTCGACTGTTCGCTACAACAATATTAAAAATTTAAATTTTATCATTCATTGCGAAAATTCTTTATGGCTTTTAATTAAAATACTTTGTGCACTGGTATGTCTGCACATTCCATGAAGTTAAAGTTTTGTAATTTAAATGTATGTTTGATTACTATGATAAATAATAATACTGCGCCACGACATACCTACGCGGTAAAAAATTATCACTACAATTTACGTCTGTACTCAAAGCGTTTACTTTGTTCGCACGCAAAACCATGTCTATTATAAACGCAGCCGTGTTGTCGTCCAACAGCAATTGAGAATCGACTTATTCATTTATGCTGATCACTCTTCTTAAATACTTCTTCCTGTTTTTCTCAAAACCTCTAATTTTCCAGCATAGATGATGTTTTATTATATGGTAGATTACGATTAAATACGTAGATACGTAACAAAAAATCGTTTGATTTCCAATTTAGGTATACAATAGATTTGATACAAATTGTTTTTTTTTTCATATTTAGAACAAAAAATTGTTAAATATTAAACAACCAATTTACTGATATATTATATTAGGATTAAGCTCTGATCCTTCTCCTACATGGGGAAAGAGGTCTATGCCCAGTAGTGGGATACTACAGGCTGAAGCGTTACTGATATATTTTATATATATAATTAACTAGCTGACCCGGCGAACTTCGTATCGCCTAACACAAACTTTATCGTATGGTATTAAAGTTCAAATTGACTTTTAAGTATTATCACAAATCTTTTGTATGGGAGTATAGAAAAGTGTTGTTTAAAGTCTAACTTTTTCAGGAAATTTAAAATTTTTTTTTAGAATTTTTCTCTCCGTAAGAACCATCCTCGTACTTCAAGGAATATTTTAAAAAAAGAATTAGCGAAATCGGTCCAACCGTTCTCGAGTTTTGCGCTTAGCAACACATTCAGCGACTCATTTTTATATTATAGACTAGCTGACCTGGCGAACTTCGTATCAACTTATTTTTTTCTGAAATATAATAATAACATAATATATCAAAATAAAATATAGCCTATCTTTTAAGTTGGATCAAACTGCACACGGTGTGCAAATTTGACTAAAATCGGTTAAGTAGTTTAGGAGTCCATTGAGGACAAACATTGTGACACGAGATTTATATATATTAAGATTTATTGTACAGTATACACTATCTCTCAAATTACTTTTTCTTAATATTTTTAGCTACTCCTAGCCATTTCTTCAGCACTAGGCGGAATATCAGCACTTTTACTCTTAATGGTGCCTGTTGGACGCATTGTAGTTACGTTTCCGACAGAAGCAGAGTTACTAGTCTCTTGTAACGGATCTGCGTTACATTTGCAGCAAGTACGCGACTATCCTTGTCAGCCACTTCATCCCTATGCATATGATATTAATCTTACGTAAGTATTGACTAGTTGGTGAACGCATTCTTTTATCAATATGTCTTCATAGTGTAAATGAATGTTAAAGATAAATTTAAAATACTTTATTCAGTCAGATTAATGTTTTTTGTTTAAAACTGTACAATAACATGTTTTAGTATCTATCCACTGATTTTTTTTCATAATAATGACAATTGCTCTACGTGTCATATCACATTATTTACAGAGTGTTATCGTGCGGATTTTTATGTGAATTGCCACAAGGAGTTGCTTCGCAAGGAATAGACACTGTTGTCCACGCGAACTCGTACGATGTGCATTTTAAATCACAATCTGAGTCACAGCGTCTAGTATATCGCAATACAATTTCACCATTACTAAAACACAGGGAGAAACCTATGAAAGACCATAGCACATCGCGTGTGCTCACCAACGATCCCTTTTTCAATTCCACACCATCTAAAGTTGGCGAAAATAATATATTTTTTCCTGTGCCTCAACTGTACGAAATAGATTGCTCATATACAGAAACAAACGCAACTTGTATTTTTGATAAGAAGGATTTTATAAACGGCTCTATTGAAGAAAACACAGTGAAGACCTTTCGAGTTAGGATAACACATGATGCTCAAAATAATTCATCTGAAGTTCGAAGTTATTGGGTTAACGCTGTTTCATTAAATAACGCTTCGGACTCAAGTGACGATTACGACGGGATAGACTCCACTTTATGTAAAGATAGCTTTACTCAGGTACATAAATATTTAGTTCTATATGCTAGTAAGTATAAGTTGTTCGACTTGTATTGTTATGTATCAATAAGACGTCACGTAATAATTTACATAACCCTTCTCCGTTGAAAGATTTGCCTTTCTCGAAATTTACTCCGGCTTATATTTGTCCTCAATCCAACTTAAGAACAAGATTTATTACATCTCGTTTTATAGTGTTGATTCTCATATTGATATATTAGCTCGGAGAAAAAGTTTCTTCGTATTTTATATATAAATCGAAGGTAAAATTTAACAAAATTTATTTTCATTAATTATAATATACTCGTATCTTTTTCTTCGATAACTTGCCGCCATTTCTTAGGTAGTGACAGAATTCAGTTGCTGTAGAAATTAGGACTTCTCATTAACTTCACACTCCTTAAAGAATTCTAAAGAGACAGATACAGTTGGAAATCTGAGGGTGCAAGATCGGCGGCTATATGATGAATGCATTAAGACTTCGCAGTCGAACGCTCTCAATTTTAGTTGAGTGGGTAAAGACGTATGCGGTCGGGCGTTGTCGTGATGACAACAGGCTTTCTGGTAATCAATTCTGGCCGCTTATTCTCAATTTGTTTGCTTGAAACTCATCAGCTTGACAGCAGTAATTCAAATCGATGATTTTATTTGGCGGTAAAAGCTCATAATGAATGATGCCCTTGCAGCCCCTCAAAATATATCATACTCAAAATCACCTTATTGCGGGTTACTTATTATCCGGGTTTCGCGATAGTCTGTGCAGCTTGACCGACCATAACAATATTATTAACAATATAATTATTACAAACAATACAACCAAAAAGATTTTATAGGAACTTTTTGCAAGAAAATACGAAAAGTCGCGATTCTCCGCGATCTATTACTTAAAATTAGAAGGTTATCTGTATACGAGAAGCTAAGCTAAAACTTTGTACCCCTTTTTACGATCATTGCGCGGACGGAGGAGTATGAAAATGTGCACATGTATTTCTATATACAGAGTGCAGAATGCTAATTTTTTTTTTATAATTCTGCATAAAAATACAGTAAAACAATAAAAAAGCATTATAAACACTACCATGTATTACATACGCATATACATTCTTTTGTTTATAGAAATTAGTCTTTGACAACAGATAATAATGTTCAAACTAATACTTTAATTTGTTCGAATTTCGACCACTAGGCGTCCACTAGTAGTATATAATTACCAGACTTGAATAATATTTAATTTTTAAATTTTGTATGCGATATGTATGATTTTTTTTAGGATTTTAGAGAGTCTATATGGATAAAAATTGGGTCGCAAAAGATGACGAAGTGCGCAGCGGCGTGCGCTGCATCGGCGCCGCGGAAGACGCTCTGTGCCAACCGCCACCAGCAGATAGAAATCGACCCGTCTTTTACTTTCTGGACTTATCTAGCTGTAAGTTGATTAATTGTCTGTATTTTCATTACTTTGTAAAAAGAAACAAGAGTGATTAAAATTAGTTTCGGTGTTAATGTAGCAAAATAGGAGTATCTATATACTCATATATGTCTAAATAATTACGATTCGAAAGTGTTTTTTAAGTCTAGTAGAATAAAGTTGTTTTTGATTTTATTAATGAAAATTAATAAAATGAGTCATATCAAAATTTTACACTGGGAAACCAAGGCAGTAAATATGAAAATACATTGACTAGACATTATTTATTGATGCCGTTACATTGAATACAGGTTTCAAAGCAATGTTAGCGTATGCAAATTGAGAAATGTTCTTTGATAGGAAAATTGCCGCCTAATCGTCACTAACAGGGTAATGACGAACTTGATACTCAGCGTGACCCATTGCCACCGTCTCACCGTCCTCATTCCGTTGCGTCTAACGTATTCACCATAAACGAATCACTACCGGTTTTTGTTATTTATGGATAACTAGGATTGTCACGATGTATAAATTATTTTTAATAAGCTGTTTAATAGTTCTGAATACGAATTATTGATGACGACGATAATCAAATTATAGACACAGGTACATATCGTATTTCAAATCTAGTCACATAAAAAATCTACAGATACGAAAATATAGAAAACTTAACGGGTAAATCCTAAATTGACATATAATGTCGTAATTTTTAATTTTACATTCCAATTTTCGAATGTTAATATCTAATTGTATACTTATCGTTAGACAATTGCAATAGTCTGCTGCGTGGTTACGGCAGTAAGAATATAGCCACCCCCTCTCTCCCGTGGGTGTCTTAAGAGGCGACTAAGGGATAACACAGTTCCACTACCACATTGAAAGTTAAAAAGCCGACCGATGGCGGGATAATCATTCAACTGCTGGCTTTGAAATACACAGGCCGAAGACGGGCAGTAGCGTCTTGTGTACTACAAAACCAGCCCTGCGGTCACCAACCCGCCTGCCCAGCGTTCATGCCATTTTTGTCGCGAACATGTGGAGGCCTGAATGATGAATAGTAGATCATGGTTTTCGCTTAATATACGTAGTATTGTACACGAACGTTAAACATTTGAAATTTAATTTAAAATTATATTAATTATTTCAGTCATCCGGCCGTTTCTATGTGTATGCGGATAATAATAACATGCCAGTTTTGTAGTAAAAATTGTTTGTTAGTTTACTATTTTTAGGTCCTGTTTCACAAGTTGAAGAGATTTCACCATTACAAGAGAGTGACATACTTACACTTATGCAATAAAAAAGTTCTCTTAAAATAATTACAAATCAAAACTATATTTTTGATATATTTTGCTTCTTAATATGTCATATATATTTTCTTTGGAAAATACTCTAAACTATATTGCTCATATTGTTTAATTACGATGAATAGAATGAAAAAAAAAATTGTTTAGAAGCTTGTAAGCACAAGAATGATACCTTAGAAAATAAGTTTCGTAATCGTAAACTAGTAAGACAACGTCGACCTTGTGCCCAATACACGATGCGAGCTTACCTCGCGATATAAGTACCTTCATTTAACATCTGAGTAACAAATCTTAGGGCTTGTTTCATAAGTTGTGAATAACGCTGTCTGGCGGATGATGATATCCAACAGATAATTGTTTTTGACGTATTTTTTTTCACCATCGAATTCCACTGTATTTATAAGACACTAGCTGATCCCGCAAAAGGTTATTTTGCCACATATGTTATTAACCCCCTTAATCCCCCTTATAACCTAGCTGTATAAAAAATAGATGTTGGCCGATTCTCAGACCTACCCGATATGCACACAAAATTTCATAAAAATCAGTCCAGCCGTTTCGGAGGAGTATTGTAACTAACATTGTGACACGAGAATTTTATATATAAGATTTTTCAGTGAATTTTTCGTTTAATCACAATAAAATATAGCCTATGTCACTTTTAAAAAATGTAGCTTTCTGTTAGTGAAAGAATTTTCGTGATCGGATCAGTATTTGCGAAGCTTACCCCCTACAAACAAAAAAAGTTAGAAACTTTTTATAATATTAGTATAGATTTCTAGTTGCAAAAATTAATCTAAATCTTATTAATTGTGGTGACACAGGTTCTTATGACTAATTCTACATCCTGCTGTTAAAGTCTAATCGTAACTTATTTGCAGGATAAATTTTATCCACAACTAGTGAAGTTGGCCCTAAGAGTCCGCGATTGTCGGACGTGTACGGTCAACGACCAGCAGATAGAATTTAGAATGAGATTTCATTTACATGAAATGAAATATTGATACTTATTCGCAAGGTGCCTTTATAAATATTTCTCAATTGCAATAATAGTTTACATAAGATTGTCGATAATAACCTCTCACGGTTTCAATCGTATTGAATAGTTGTTAATAATAAAGCCTCCAGGCACATTTTCATTATTATCATGTAACAATTCAATTGTGATTCTTATATAATTTATTCGTTATTATATTGAATATTATTATTTTGATAAACATCTGTTTTGTTCTTACACGTTAAGATTTTAAAACGCTCTTTGTATTTCTTAAATTTTAAACAACTTTCATATGACTGCATATACACATACATTGTTTGCAGATGAAATACTAAAGTAACTATTTAGTTAATATGCATTATGTAAATGTGTAATAGTGTAATAGTGATGTAGTGATGGTGATTGGTCAGTTTTTAGGTTACGTTTAAAACAATATAAGTTTACAAATTGTTTATGTAGGTATTATATTGCCCTTCACCTTTCGCCGTGTATAAAACAACCTCCTCTGAACCTTGTTGTATTGAATTGTATATATTTTTTTGTATATAAATAAAGATACTCGGTCGAAATTTTATAGTCTTTGTGGAACAAAATACAAAATCTTAAGATAACTTTATTATAATCTTATTCCAGGAGCGAGAGACTTGTAACCTGTTTTTTTTTTTTTTTTAATTTTCACAGAAGAAGTAAATCAATGCTGTTTTGAATTTGCGATCGTGTAAAAAGTAATTTCCCTCAATGATAAAATCAATTTTAATGTACATTGTAGGTTCGTGTGTTTATTGGAATCATCGGCGGGACAGCGTTCGCAATGTTTGAAGGTGCTGTTATAGCAATAGTAAGGGACCAGAAAGCGGACTATGGCCTTCAAAGAGTTTATGGCAGCATCGGTGGTATGATATCGTCACCTCTTTCCGGATTGCTCATCGATTACGCGAGCAGAGGAAAAGGTTATACAGACTTCAGGTATATAATTAAGTATTAAATAAAAAATAAAAAAAAATTAATACTTGTAAATTGATTCTAAAGTAATATAACTTTTGTTCACTTGTCCCTGACCACTTGTATTAAAATCTAAGTAGATTTTATTGATCGTGTTGCAGGAATTCCGCCCAGCGGCTGAGTAATATATCTTCATCTTCCTGTATCTCTAAAACTAACGATGCTTTCGAACTAATTACTATTTAAGACAAAGTTTGCATTCATTCAATGGCCTTAATGATGAAGTAAATTTTATTCGTAAGGTTTAATATGCCATCTATACAAATAAATAAAATTGGAGTGTCTGTTTGTAATATTAAAATAACTGCTTTTTACTAAAAGCATATGAATGTATGTATATACGGTACATATACCAAAATAACATTTTTTACAATTTTTGTCTGTCTGTCTGTTTGTTCCGGCCAATCTCTGAAACGGCTGTACCGATATTGACGGGACTTTAATTGACAGATAGCTGATCTATTGAGGAGTAACTTAGGCTACCTTTATTTTAGAAATTTATTTATTAACTGACTTTTTTGTTAAATTCCACGCGGACTAAGCCGCGGGCACAGCTAGTTTAATATTATTATAAATTATATTAATAATAATGCTCAAAAATCATTTTAACATTAATTTTGATGTAAACAATGTCGTATTGCGGCTTACATAATAGAGACTGACATATGTCGCGGATTTTTTTTGATCTGCTTAAGACTTGTAAATACCTTGTGTTGAAGTATTATTTACCGTAACATCAACATAATCGGATAAAGCGGAGCTTTAATACTTTACTTCTGACTTATTTTACACAAATAAAATTTTCGATCTAAAAAGTTATTTTTTACGATAAATAAGATTAAAAAAAGAGTTATTATTACGAAAATAAAATATAGGTTACAACCCTCAAAAGTAATGTAGCTTTCTACTGGTAAAATAATAATTAAAATGGGTTCAATATAAACAAAAACTAAACCTATAAACAATCTTGCCAACTTTACTTTTAGTGCTAAATTCATTATTATTATTATAGCGCTACAACTACTACTGTTTTTGCTAATTCTTCCGTAATATGATATCCTTATCTAGATGTGTAACCGATATGTTGTGTATTCTAGAATTACACGAATATATCACATATCATAACCTGGGTTTACTTTCAGACCAGCTTTTTACCTGTACGCGGTTTTAAAAGTTCTTTCTGGTGTTCTGATGCTGAGTATTGACCTTCAGTTTAAGCAGCCCGCACAAAACCTTCTAAACGATGTCATTTCTGTATTTCGAAATATTGAACTCGTCGCATTGTTTATAGCTTGCTTTATAATGGGTAAGTAACATAATGCTCAAGTTTCTATACTAAATCTATCTTTTTTAGCCTAATGTCTTAACCAAGTAGTCATTTTTTATAACATCGTCAAATCATGACTATTGATTTAAAGTTAAATTAGATCTAGTAACTAAAAAAAATATGAAATTTTAAAAATAGGTATTACTAAGACTTTACATACAATACCAAACCGGTTTCTGGTTGATTAATTAGAGTTTTATATTATTACTATTCCAACTTTATTGATAAAACAAAATTTAATGGCAATTACAGGAACCGCATGGGGATATATCGAGAGTTTCCTCTTCTGGTTACTCCAAGACCTGGGCGCGTCCCGCTCCTTGATGGGTATAACGATCACGGTGGGCGGTATCGCCGGTCTCCCCCTGCTGGTCCTCTCTGGACCCATAATCAACAGAATTGGTCACGCGAATGTTCTATTCATAGGATTCGTCTTTTATGCCATCAGGCTCATGGGTAAGTCTATGTTGAACATGACTAAAGCGTATCAAGTTAAAATTTTGTTTTTAGCACAATACAAATATTTAGTTTGTTAACAACGTTATAGTATCTTCATTAACATTATTTTTACGTAGGTTTCATCAATTGTATTGTTTTCAGTTTTTAAAAGAGACGAAAAGTGATTTTGAAAGACTTTTAAATTTCTGAATTAAAAGGTACAACTTATAAAGTCCACGCAGCCTTTAGTGAAAGTTTATTATTCGTATAGTGACTTAAAATATCGATATGCACCAATATAAACATACTTAATTGTGTTTGCTCGCAAACGAAAAAAAAAACCGACTTCAATTACATCGACAAGTAATACAACGTAGATCGACGAAAAAATAGTCAAGCAACTACGCGTTATCAAAGATTACTCAAAAAGTAGTTATCAGATCTCGATAAAATTTATATGTGACCACATGATAAACACCAGCTTTCGATTAAATTAAAAATTATCAAAATCGGTACACCCAGTAAAAAGTTATTACGTATTTTCGAGAGTTTCCCTCGATTCCTCTGGGATCCCATCATCAGATCCTGGTTTCCTTATCACGGTACCAAACTAGGGATATTTCCTTTCCAACAAAAAAAAGAATTATCAAAATCGGTATATCCAGTAGAAAGTTATGCGGTATAATACAACGTAGGTCGACAAAAAAAGCGTCAAGTAAAAACGCATTATTAGATATAACTCGAAAAGTAGTTGTTAGATCTCAAATAAATTTAAATGGGACCAATTGACACACACCACCTTTCGATTAAAACAAAATTTGTCGAAATCGGTCTACCCGGTCAAAAGTTCTGATGTAACATACATAAAAAAAAAAAAAAAATACAGTCGAATTGAGAACCTCCTCCTTTTTTGGAAGTCGGTTAAAAATACTCGTAAATTTACTTTTGATTAAGGTTACGTTTTTTTTTATGAAAGCAGTACTTTTAATAATTCCAACAACGCTGATTGAGATACATTTTCTTTTATTACTTTTATATCATAACTAGCTGTGCCCGCGACTTCGTCCGCGTGGAAATAAAAAAAAATATTGCATGCGTACAAAGTACACTAAGAAGTGAAACTTCTTTGACAAACTAATTTAAAAAAAAAACTAATAAAAAAAAGTAATTGAAAAATTAAAAAAAAAATTGTACGGATTATTTACTGCCTGCCATCTATCGTTAAGTAACCTACATATTTTGGTATCTCGAATTTCTTGAATACGCATTACTCGTTAAGTATCTATTCTTATAAAAATTGAGTTTCATAATGTAATCTATATTTTTTTATGTTAAGCTAAATTACAAAAAACTTACAACGAGAATAATTTATATTCTCAAAATTCTTTTAACGACATTTTATAAATATTCTATTTTAGCGTCATTTAGTTAGATTGCAATGTAATACTATCGATATAATGTAATTAACTACCTTTGTAATTTTTATAGTACACGCTAGATGGCTTTACCTACCAAAAAGAACATAGATTTTTTAATTTTAATTAAAAAAAAATCAAAATATCACGATAGTTTCCCTAAAAAGTTCAAATTAGGGCTTCCTATTTTTTTTTAAATTTACTATATGTGAAATATAAGAAATTAGAAAACAAACGAAAACTAATTGAAACGCGGTGTTCCCAGGCGGTCTCCCATTCAAATACTGACCGCGCCTGACGTTGCGATCGGACGAGAACCGGTGTAATTAACGTGGTATGGACGTTTAGAATCGTGACGCGTAACGCGTGACACGATTGATCCAAAAAAAATTTACCCCTCATGCACCTAAAGAAGTTTCACTTCAAAGAATTGTTCAGTTTGCAGAGATACAAAATAAATTTCCATATTTTAATGCCAGTGAAAGTCCCGTCTGAATCGGTCCAGCCGTTTTAGAGATTTACCCGAAACAAACAGACAGACAAACAAAAATTGTAAAAAATGTTATTTTGGTACATGTACCGTGTATATATTCATATGCGTTTAGTAAAAATCGGTTATAAAAATATTATAAACAGACATTCCAATTTTATTTCACTTAATATGACTTGCGTTACGTAAAGAATGGTGTATTATTCACTAGCAATTATACCCATAATTAACAATAGTCCTATTAAAAACAAATAAAGATATAATTTAAGTACTATTTTTATACTAATCATATAGATTAATAATTATGCTAAGATTAAGATACTTGCCTCCCTTTTTAGAAAAAAACCTCACAATTACTCCACATAAATTATATATCATTTTATAAATAAATGTTTGCTCTACCGGCATCCACAACAAAAAAAATATAATTGCTTTTGTTTTTGTAAATTAATTAATTATTAAAATTATATATATGACGGCTTTAATTTTATAATAACGTCAACAAGATTGACGGTCGGTAAATTTTGTACTTATTTAGTGCGAATTCGAATTCGAAAATTCGCACGTGTATTGCTAGTGTAATTATAATAGCCCAGTGCCGAAGCCTTTAAAAATGCTAAAAAGTAAAAAAAAAACAGAATGAAACATAATAGGAAATTAAGGAAATATAACAAAATTGCTTGCTTGCAGACCTTTTTATTGCTAAACTAAAACAAACGCAAAAGAATTGATTTGAAATTTTTGGTACTAAATTCAAAAACTATAATATACTACGTTCGAAACGAAATTCAAAAACTACAAAAATGATTTTTTTTTGATGTTGATGCCGGTGGTGCAAGAAGTTATCTATAAAAATATATTTTTCTTTATGTGGAGTAATTGTCAGGTTTTTTCTATAAAGGGAGGCAAACATCTTAACCTTAGCGTATTAAATATATATGATTTATACTCGTACATAAACCTATTTTAAAGTTGAAACTGCTAACTATATTTTTATATATACGCCTAAATATTTTACAGGTTACTCACTGATATACAACCCGTGGCTATGCTTAATCTTCGAGGCGTTGGAATCCGTGACGTCATCTCTATCTTTTACGGCGGCTGTCACGTACGCTGCGAGATTATCCTCCACCACTACCGATACTTCCGTCCAAGGACTCTTGGGAGGACTCTACTACGGAGTTGGTGAGTATTGTAAATAATTACTTATTCATTGTATTGTAAACATTATCATTTGATCCAAAAAATTATTTACTTTACATAGTAGCTTTGAAAGTGCTTGGAAAACGCTGACTTATTCAGAGACTGACTTGACTGAAATTAAGAGAGACGAAAGACTACGATTTCGAAATGTACACTATATACGAAATAATATAAATTTCCTTATGTGGCCAAGATTTCGTTGGTTTAAATTAATTTTATATTGAAAATTTCAGGCAAAGGTTCTGGCAGTCTAATAGGCGGTTATTTAATGAAGTTTGTAGGAACAAGACCTACGTATCAAATTTTTGCGGCAGCAACCTTTGTAACTGGCTGTGTCTATTACCTATTTAATAGGTTTTGCATTGGAAAGGGAGCTATGGGTGATGAAAATGATATATGCAAAAAGAAACCAGCGAGTGTAGATGTCGAAAATCAAGATGATTCTAAAAAGGATTCAGATAAACCTACGATACCGCCAGATGTCGTTAGTAAAACTGAGATAAGTAAGAGCTCCGATGTTGAAGGCCCTAAGGCTTTCCATTCACAAGGCAGGTTAACAACGGACAGTGTAGATGGCAGCAGTGACTCAGGCTTTGATAATCCAGCGTATAATGAAAACGAGTGCGAAACAGTCAATGGTACGAAAAAGGACGACAAATCTAAAGTGTGATATTTGTGATACATAGTTTATATTGATTACAAATAAGGTTAACATGCTTTAAAAATAATACGTTGTATAAATTATGTATGAAAATATTTATTAATAAATATTAATATATTGCCTCCTATATTTTAATTACATTGATGTTTATTTGTCACACGAACGAAGCAAAAGCATGAAAAACGTCCGACGTAGCATACGAGTACCTATCTACGTGCTTTTTTGTTGTCTTTGTATTTTATTAACATTTCACGAAAGAATATTTAAGAAAAAAAAAGAAAAACTCCGTAAAGATGTGTAGAAGTTTAGTATAGATAGTATTTCTATTTCATATTTTCATAACACATAAACATAAATTCTGTGCGAATGTATGTAGAGCTATGTGTAATAACTATATATATCTTTTTGCTGTATAAATAAGGTTGGTTCGATTAACTGAAAATCGTTGCTAAGTGGCTATACGTTTCGTACGGTAAGTAAGATAGCCGGTTAACATTCGTCGCCCTCTTTTTCTTATTCTTGCTTCCTTGCTACTTTCCTTCATCCGTTTAAGTGAGAGAGGTGAAATCACTTAATACATGGTAAAAAGCGATTTTCGGTTAACGTATAGCTCCTTAAATTAAATGGCACAGAAAATATAGATTTTTTCATCTTTATTAAACAAAGAAAACAATAATAATAATAATACAATAGCAATCAAATTTTGTAAGTATCTACTATCAAAATAGCTGGACTGCTGGAGCGACGATCTACTTACGTAAGATTGCCGGTGGTGGCTGGATGAGGATTGCGGAAAAAAGGGATATTTGGTGCGAACTTGGGGAGGCCTATGTCGTAACATTTATTACTATTACCGTGTGTTAGTTTCATGAATTAATATAAAACCATTAAAAATATTTAAAATTTATTTGAAGTAATCTCCATTGTCTGCAATACAGTCCTTTAAACGTTGAGGCTAGTTATCAATAGAAACACGTACTTTTTCCATGGGGAAATTCTTCACAGCCAATCGTATGGATTGTTTTAGGGACTTTAAGTTATCAGGGCATTTAAAGAAAGCCATACTCTCTAAAACTGACCATAAATCATAATCCAGCGGATTAAGATCGGGATTGATGGCGGCCAGTTTTCAGCTCTGATGAAGTCTCAATGGTAACTCAATAATTGAGTTACCATTAAATTTAGAAAAGAATTAATAAAAAACAATTTATGAAACATATGAAAATTCTATTTAGTATGCAGAATGTCACGTAACACCAACTTCTTGTATTATTGTAGGCTTAGACGTTCAGTTAATACTGAATAGTCGTAGCTAACTTTAATATATTTTAGAATCAGTTTTGATAGATCGAGAGGGGGTGGCTATATTCTTTGGTGCCGTAGCCACACAGCACGAGGCGACTAAGGGATAACAAGGTTCCACTACCACCTTGAGAAGCCGACCGACGGCGGGATAACCATCTAACCACTGGCTTTGAAACACACAGGCCGAAGACGGGCAGCAGCATCTTAGGTGCGACAAAGCCAGCCCTGCGGTCACCAACCCGCCTGCCCAGCGTGGTGACTATGGGCAACACACATGAGTTCACGCATTTTTGGCGCGAACTTGTGGAGGCCTATGTCCAGCAGTGGACTGCAATAGGCTGGAATGATGATGATGATGGATGATTTAATAGATCATAAGCACACAACACAAAACTTAGTGGTTTTCTGCTGTTTGTAAATTATATAGACACACTAGCAATACCCGTGCGAATAATTCGCACTAAATAAGTTTAAAAAAAAATACCGACCGTCAATCATGTTGACGTTGTTTATATTTATATATATTATTTTAATAATTAATTAATTAACAAAATCAAAAGCAATTATATTTTTTATTTTTATTTTTGGATGCCAGTAGAACAAGCAATTATGTATAAAATGATATATACTTTATGTGGAGTGATTGTGAGGTTTTTTCTAAAAAGGGAGGCAAACATCTTAGCCTATTAATATATATGATTTATAAAATGAGTTTATGAATATCTAAAGAAAAAACAATATATATATGATAATATAAAGAAAAAAATAAACTAGCCTACATTTTTTATATTTATTGCCACCCCAATGTCAAGAAAATTATTAAATATGTTACTCTAGTAAATGTACATATGCTATTTTCTTACGCTTCATTTATTTCATTTTGAGATTCACTAAACATTTTCTTCAAATATGTGACACTTTCTATAGATATACTCGTGCGTGACATTGATTATATCGCTAATTGTGTAAATTGCAACAAGTCTCAGGTCATCTGCATCGTGCTTCAGACGTTCTACATACTGCAGTACCGCTACAAATTATCACAATTTTCTTCAACTTTGTCAATTCAAAAACTAATGATGTTGCCTTTAGTTATATTCACCATTTTGAATCCGGTGTTCGATCAGAACACATATTCCGCGCAGAATCCGTAAATGTCTAAATAGTTCAAAAATGAAATTAAGAACAGTATTTTTTGTGTTATTTGTGTGTTTTTGTAAAGTTAATATTAATGCTTTAAATTTACCCGGACCTAAAGTGTACGTTGTAACGCCATCGACGCGATTGTTACGAAACGATGAAAATAAAATAACACCCTTTTACTACCATAAATGGCTGAAAAGAATGGATACGGTAGAAAATATAACCACTACTACGACACCTGCGACAACAGTGAAAACACCCGATTTAATATTCGCAGAGTTCGAATCAGACGGCAATATGCAAAAATCAATCAGAAAATTATTAGAAAAAGAAAGAATAACAAAATCAACAACTATGAGCCCTATATACGTTCCTGAACTAGAGGAAAATAAAGTTACTCGTATTGTGAATTATGGTTTACCAATAAATCTAAGCAATCGTGATAAAGAAAGTGAAGAACAAGCACCAGTGTTTAAATCTTCTACCACCATGTTACCACCAATGCAAGTAACTAAAAAAACTACCACAACGACGACTACCGAAGATAATCCGATTAATATTGAAAATATATGGCATATTATTGATGACGAAAAGATGAATCAGTACTCCAGGACACAGCAGGCAGTACAAGATAAATCAAAAGAAAAAAATGTAAGGTATGATGATCAAAATAAAGAAAATGCAGAACAATTGCAAATTAAAGAAAACGAAGAACAAAATGGTGAAGAAATGATAGACGAAAATTTTGCTTTACCGGGGTAATAATTATTTATGAATTAATCATTATGATAACTTGTATTTACTTTTATATTAATGCTAAAGTGTCTTTTTTTATTTTGTAGTTTTGCCACAAAGCCAGTTAGTGGAGCTGAAAATGAATCAAGAGCTATACGAACTGAACCGAACATAAGATTCCCTTACGTAAATCTTCAGCCCTTTCAGATAAAATCACCAAAAAAGCCGTTGCAAAGTAACAATCTTTTAACAAGTTTGGATCAATTTTCTGATTTAAAATATCCAACGAGAGGAGAAGTTCAAGATATTGACTCTAATAGTCAACTTATTGATCGTTATAATCCAGCTCAACCATACTTACCACAGCAAAAATATGGTAAAAACTTGTCAAAGCAGTCAAGTGGTAGTTTCTCATCACAGAAAGCAACTGCCAATTTAGTTCCACCACCGCCACCTCCACCACCAAAAGCTGGTGACGATTTTCCTTCTCCTCCGAATTATGATTCGTTTCCTCCATATGCGCCATCTGGTCCAAGTTTTAGTCAAGTACCTGCACCGCCTCCTTCATTAGCGTCATCTGATACAATCAGTTCACAAGTATTAGGACTATCTAGTGATTCGATAAATTCTGATTCAAGTGACGGTGAGGAAAAACCAATAATGGATTTAGGATACCGTTACAAGCCCCCATCAGATGCAGGAGATACTGCCAACATTCCTATGACAGACATGGGTTATCAATATAAGCTACCTTCACCTGCTACGCCACAATTTTTTCCTACTCTCCAACCACCAGCAAAACCTTTCGCAGGTTATTCATATAATAAGCCTAGTATGACTGCTGATATCTCTCCTCCGATTGAAACTGACCCTGACCCTGAAGTCCAAGGATATCATTACCAGAAACCTAAGCCTTCAAATCCACCAACTAACCATATGCCACAAATTTACAAATCACCGGCTGCATATGGTTCCGACGATTTGACACATAGTGATCACAATTCTGATTATCCTGAACTAATATTTAATAAACCACACGATGATAAGAAAGGAGATGATCATATGAACGACCACGACATAGGAATGATGCCACCGTCACCACCATCGGATGTGAAGCCACATATGTATGAACCGCCTACGAATGATCATGGTTTTCCGATCGATTTTCCAACTGATCTAAAATTTCATCATGACTTTGATGACCATGACCACGACCACGACCATGATCACTATCATTATCACCATCCTACTACAACGACGACCGAAACGCCCCGTGTCAACAGATTCAGTTACTACTATTTAGGAAAAAAATTGTATTATTTGCCTTTATATTTTAGTGTCTACTTTATAGTCTACGTTGGGGCATTAATTATCAAAGCTATTTTGCGTCATAAAATTGTATATCCAAATAGTTGGAGGCCAAATACTACAACAGCAACCTTTTTTTCAAAAAGATCCGTCGATGAATTTATGTCAAATGATAACCTGCACGAACTTACGAAAAAAGTTACGCACGCTATTGCAACGGCTGCAGAAAAATACATGATTGGTAAAACTAAAACAAAATAAATATATGTATTTATTACGTTTTCATTACGTTTAATGTATGTATATAGGAATTTTGTATTAAGTAGTATGATGGTGATAAAATGTTGGGAACTGGACATATTTAAACAATTGCTCAAGTTTATATAATGTATAATTTTAAATATTTGTTCATTATCACAACATTGTAGATTTAATAAATGTTTTATGATAATTTTATTACTTACGTCCGTTTTATTTCTAACCTAGATACAAACAAAAGATAAATTATGTACTATTTTCTTAAAAAAACTATCTTTACTTGACGTGTTTAAAAATCACTACAATACAGTCACTCTCTGGTGAATTAAATATACATTTTTTATTTTTTTATTCCTATTATAAAGTCATTTTATTTTATAAAATAAACCCTTTTGAACATTGCATATGTATTAAGGTTTTAGTCAATATAACTTACATGTACTAGATTACTATAATTTTAGATATTAATATTAGAAATATGTAAAAATCACATTAACTTCAAGTGAGTTTTATTTGTTCAACCTTATTTTTTTGCACATTTATGTATTCCTAGACGTTATAATCTCTTCTAAAGGAATTATACTAAATTGTTTGTGTTGACTCGAATCATCCAAGACTCTAACTACATAGTTTTCGGTCTTCAGTGCCCATTAAACAGTGCTGTTATAAATAAAATATTCAAAATATCTCTAAAGTAGGAGTAGGTACAGAATTGTAATTGTTACAATTATTTTGTAGGCTGATCAATCCATGATGATATGTTTCTACATTGTTTATTAAAAAAAATGCTATCCAATTCAATTAGTTTATAATATCGGACAACAAATTGTGATTAAAATGTAATGTAATATTATGTAAGTTCAAAAGTTTTTATTTTCCAAGCGTCGACGCATCGGGGGACCGAATTGAATATACTAAAGCCAAAGCCCACCTTCGAAATCTAAAAATAACCCTAACATATTATATTTAAAGTCATGGTTACTTTACCATATACTTTCAATATAATTGAAGTAAGTATACACGGTACCAAAATTCAACTTTTTAACAAGAAAAGAGCTGATGATCTTTAAACGGCTGAACAGATTTTCATCAAACATGGCTAAGAATACTCGGGATAAAATTATCTATGACACAAAAAAAAAACTAAACGAATATTGGTTCATCCGTTTGGGAGCTATGATACCACAGACAAATACACAGATAGACACGTTAAACTTATAACAACCCTATTGTATTGCATCGGGGGTAAAAATAATAGCTTCGAGTAAGGATCGGTGTCATAATTGAGTAAGATGGATGATTTATTGGAACGAAGTTCCTTACGGCAGGCTTGACATTTGGCTGGGCGACCGAACTGAAAAAAATGTGATACTGAAACCGTAAGAAAAATATATAACGGAAGTGACGTAATATCAGTCACACGACTGTATAATATGACGTTTGTAAAACTAAAATATTACAAGTAAACTTTTTTTAAATTATTTATGTAATGTCGACAAAAAAAAAATAAAGACGTATGTTTTTTTGTTTCACTTAATAGTTTGAATTATTATTATTTTGTTTGATTTATTTTATTTTACGGTATTTATTATTTTCTAAAATAACAAATACTGTAATTAAAAACCAATCAACAAAAAAAAAAAAAAAAAAAAATCAAGAACTAGAAAATATTTATAAAATTCAACATTTTTTTTTCAAATTGTATTGCTATTGTACTATCCGAAGGAACTTCGTTCATACCTGGTGTCCCATGACACCACATAATTTATATTTTTAAATTTTTGATAAATACCCGTACGAGATGTGTATTGTTGCGGTCTTTTTGTTTCCAGCCAAATCATGAAATTTATTAAATTGTCCTTTGGTGTTTGATAACGATCATAGTAAAGTAACGAGAAAATGAACTGTAGTCTTATTTTTAACCGACTTCCAAAAAAGGAAGAGGTTCTCAATTCGATTGTATTTTTTTGTATGTTACTTCAGAACTTTTGACTAGATGGACCGATTTCGACAAATTTTTTTTAAAATCTTCTCACGCTTCTCCACGCAGAAAATATAAGCAAGTTTATCTTTAGAAGTAAATTAGGAAGGAGATATTTCATACTAAAGTATAACAAGTATCCTGATACAACGTACTTAAGAGGATAAACGAACGAAATCAATCAAGCTTAAAAGCATCCGTGTCGATACAGTTTAGTTGAAATTGTAACTTAGAATTCTAAATAAACCTGTTGACAAGCGACACAGATCTTAGATCATTGATATCCATATATTATAGGTGTTTATATCCTTATAGACATGTGTTTAGATTAAACTGTACATCTAAACCATCTACATATACCTATACCACTTCCTCTGCCCAAAAGTTGCCTGGAAGAGATCGCTCATTAGCGATAAGGCTGCCTTTTGTACTTATCTCCTGTTTTTATTTTTGTAATTTTGCTCATTCTTGGTGTACAATAAAGAATTTTTATTATTATTATTGCTATTATTATTATATCCATGACTACTAGAGTACTACTTTTTAATTTGCTCGTATGACAGACTTTTATCGAGTAGCGAGTACGATCGCTCCTCTCATTACTAGGAGTTCTTAAAATCAGACAGCTATTTCCTGAATTAATTACTTTCAAACAATATCTATATAACATCAATTCTGACCACCATGGGTAGATTGGTAGAGATCTCTTATATCGATAAGTTCGCCCTTGCCAACTTTCTTTGTAAATATGATTATTACTTGTTTCATTTTTTAAGTGCAATAAAGATCTACTGTATGACAGTATGAATGGTAGATTTATGAATTTCACGTTTAAGCAGTTGTGTGTGTTTGTTATTATAGAATGGTAATCTCAACAGGAAGAACTTGATCTTTGATCTTAATCTATAATCGGTCAAAATATTACAAACAACGTAATAAATATAAATATCTTTTAACATTCACACACGGTGGTCGTCTTTTACTAAGGTAAGCAGCTTAATGCTTGTGTTAAAGGTAACAGCCAACTGCTAAAGCTAATTTTCATTTTGATAAAATATACATGGAAATAATACATGTAATATATATATTAAAGCAAATATTAGACCTAAACTCAGGCTGGAATCGAAACCGCAACCCGCGGAACAAACAGCAGGGCCACTACAAACTGGTTGTCAAAATAATGTTTGCTAAACAGGGCATTACACCTCGGGACACCGAGGTCGCTCCAGGAAGTCGTTGGCAACGTGAAGGGTCTGCTAGGCTTCCTTAACGAGCTAGGCTGGCACGAATAGTGTCCACAGCCAGTCACGCAAAATAGGCGCATAAAGATGTCGAGTTGCGGAAAACAGCCCGTGCCTAACAACAACAACAACGTCTGCTAAAAACGATATTGATTATAGTGGCAATAATTACCGATAAACCGACCTCATCATACTTCTGCATTTTTGGATGGGGGTGATAAAAATATTTTATAGGTTGTACCAATTACAATATAAACTTTCTTTTTTAAGAATCATTTATCATCGTCGCTACAATTCTACAAATTTAATTAACACTTCACATACGAACAACATGCGCTCGACCTGTTGACAGAAGTAATAACTTAGTCTCTCCTATGCGCGGTTAACTGAGTCGTACCATGCTGAAAAGAGTAGTCTACTGTTCATCTTCGATCGATGCACATCAACCTTTAAATTGTATCAAAGTCATGAAGTGATATAACGTATACATGAGGTTCACATAAAGATTTTGTGAAAACTAGTGAAAGGAAGAATTAAATAAAAATTGTTATAATGGTAAAGGGTATAATCGCGATTTCTTTTCACGGGTTTATAGTAGCGGCCGCGGTAGCTCTCGCGATGTGGGCGGCGGGCGTGAACGCTGGCGCAGCGCGCTATGATACTGCTACTCCCTACACTCCACCTTCTTCAAAATACAAATACATACCCCTACAGTGAGTATTTAAATTTACCTGTTTATTACACATTTTATAAGAAAACATCAATACTTTCATATAGTATTTAATGTTTTAAGGATTTTATTGTAAAAAATTATTATCGTATGTACTACTGTACATACGATAATAATTTTTTCCTTCTATACTGTTTTTTTTTTTATACTTATTGTTGTAAATTATGTTTATATACATAATATATAGTTATTTATGTAAAATTAAGAAAATGCGGACATTTTTAATCTGTTAGCAAAGAAAATAATGGTGAAACAGTCATAATAAGAATATATCTACATGGATTCTTCTGCATATAACCGACTTCAAATAAAGGAGGAGGTTCTGATTTCAACTCATATATGTTACCCCAGAACTTTTGACTGAGTGGACTAATTTCGATGATTTTTTTTAATCGAAAGTTTGTCCGTATTATCTGGTCCCATTCAAAGTTAATTGAGATCTAACTCGTAGTTTTGAGTTATTGCTAATAATGCGTATTTAATTGACTATTTTTTGTCGAGATAATTTTTACTGGGTGGACCAATTTCGATAATTCTTTTTTCACGTGTCATTTGGTTTCATTTAAATTTGATCGAGATCTATCTAGGCTAGTGCTTTTTGAGTTATCTCTAATAATGCGAAATTACTTCACATGTTTTCGTTTACCTACGTTGTTATTACATGTAACTGAAGTCGGAAACACAATTATTTGATATAATAATTGACAAATATCACAAAAATTTAATAAGGATAAATATAACTAGACTATAATAAGTTTTTTAACTTATGTAACGAATATTGTAAAACTTTGTAAGAGTAAGGAATGCCAAAGTTTTACAATAGTTTTCGTTTTACGTTAAAATTTCTCGATTTGACGTCGTGTACTTTTTTCCTTATTGAATCGACCCGAAAATAGAATTTCAGAGTTCCGTATATATTTTTATGGTTTTATCTACTTTTTATTCTTTTAGAAGTCGAATTAAGAATGTTATAGCTTAGAGAATTAGATCGGAACTCTGTACTAAAGAAGTCGAAGGAAAAATCTATCTAATAGGATTTCAGTTATAATTTTAACATGTTATTTATAACAATATTAACATTTATAAAAAGTTCCAGTTACACAAACGAAGAATCACTTGCATCGACCGACGAATCTGAAGAAAGCGGCTGGGGTTCAAGGATGCCGATTTCAGAAATTATCCTCACAGTTTTTCGAACCGCTCTCGATGTTGTTAGAAAAGTTAATAAGAACCGATCCAGTATACCGCTGCTTTCTCCAAAGGCGAATAGTACCGCAGTCCAGGTTTGAAAACTATCATAATAAACTTGATCAGAATTTGAACTTATAAAGCGAATCTTCCTTTAAGTACTAATATTGATTAAACTGCTGGGGCACTGCTGTCTGTATATACTGTATTAAATTGTTTTATATATAAGACCTGCATTGCCTTATTGCAAGGCAAAATTTTCGTGTCTCTTGAAGAACTGTTCTAGCGAAAAACACCAACCATACTTCTTATTTATTATTTTAAGGTTCTTATTTTAATTTTATAAAATAAATTAATATCACGTTAACAATAAAAAAAGTAACAAGATTTTTTCGATTCATTGCTTAACATTTCCTTCTAGTAAGTATAAAGTCTTAAAAAAATATGCGGAACCGCATGTAGGTCAGTTACATAAACTGGGTCAGCGTTTGATAAGTTGTAAAATCTACAATTTCATGAATTAGTGGCAAGGAAACGGTAACCGATGAACTAGGTGACCGGCTGGAGTGCTAATTGTTAACATCTCGGTGCAACGTTCTATTACAAATAAATAAATTGGTGTGTCTGTTTGTAATATTAAAATAACCGCTTTTTACTAAATATATTTGGATGTATACACGGTACACATACCAAAAAACCTTTTTTACAATTTTTATCTGTCTGTCTGTTTGCCTGTTTTTCCGGCTAATCTCTGAAACGGCTGGACCAATTTTGACGGGACTTGCACTGGTAGATAGCTGATGTAATAAGCAGTTACTTTTATTCTAGAAATTTATTTATTTTATAACTCTGCGAACTGAATAATAACTTTTTTGTTCAATTCCACGAGGAAAAAGTTGCGGGCACAGCTGTTAAAAATAAAAAAACCATTTTGACAATCTTTCGTATTTTGAATATAAACGACCTTTTATAATAAAACTAATATTAACCTACATGGTGTGTAATTTGCATAAAGTAAAAATGAATTACAATGTTTTCTTAAACAGAATTTATAACATATTTTGTCCTTTTTTACCTATAAGTTAAAAATGTTATTTTTTTTTTCTATAAAAGCAAGGAAAGTTGCTTTTTATATTTTTATTTTTCTTCAAAATGTTATTAGTAAAAGCTTCCAAAGGAGTACTAATAAAAATAAATATTTTGTATGATATAGGCTTACCCAGGCAACAAAAGGCACTAATAATGCCACGCCAAAGAAAGAAGGTATTACATGAAATGCTATAATAATAATGTTATAATTTCAGTTGCGTCGCACCAATGTTAATAACGAAACATCGCAAAACGGCCGAGGATTCGAGGATTATTACGACGAGCATCACTATCACGACCATGACCACCATGAGACTACCACCGTGAAGCCTATGAAACAGGGCAGATACGATGACCCCTGGGCTGGATACTACGACTGGATAATTAATGAGGGTTCCTTCAAATTCTGGAGCGTATTTCAAGTAAGTATAAATTAATATAGTACCTAATGTATATAATAATTATAAGCGCCACGCACTGGATTCAACTTAATACTTATTAAAATGAGAGTGGAATTAATTGAAGAGTCCGAAAACACACGACACAATTAGATTTTTTTTATCACGACAGACATTTGTATGGCCTTTACAAACTGTACTAATGATCGAACCCGCTACAGTTAGTGTTAGAGCTAGTAACTGAGGAAACTGTTTTAACCCGCCGGCATAATGATATAAAGCATAAAACAAAAAAAAAATAGGGGGTTTGAATGGAATTGAATTAATTAATTTATTTTTAAATTATGTAAGCATAATTTATCAGAAAAGATGATTCATACAGTAGACACTCACTTAATTTTTTAACATTCATATTATTATTTACTTAGTTACTTAAGCAAGACAGGAAACAAAAAAAATATTTTATTATAATAGATTATAGTTACTGTTCTGTCAAAGTGAAGGAACGTTGAACTCATGTGTCGTAACGTCATGTAATAACATAAATATTAGTTTAAAGAAAATCTTTGCCGTTCATGTTTTGTTTCTTTTTTTATGTTTTATAAAGTAAAAGCATAAAGCTAATAATAGATTGCTAGTACATATTACAATAGATTGTAATAGTGATTTTGAGACAAATTTTTGTTTATACTCGCTAGGTTTTTATGTATTTATTTAACTTAGTGGTCGTCTAGTGGTTGAAATTCGACCATAATTAATTTAAATTATAAGTTTGAGCATTATTAAGGTTCTGTTGTCAAAGACTTCTATAATAATTAACAAAAGAGTATATTTGCATTTTTGTCAAACACACGGTAGTGTATGAAATATTTTTATTGATTTAATTTATTTTATGTATAATTAAAAAAAATAGCATCTGCACTTCTTTTTTATATAAACTAGAAGTGTGCGAAATTTTCTCCTCTAACCGCGCAATTTCCGTAAAAACGGGTACCAAGTTTTTACTTCACTTGGTCGCCTGATAAAACGCTACGTTATCTTCCGGGAGCGAGTTTATCTAAGTTTACTTGATAATTTTCTTATACCTAACAAAAATAATGTTGTTTTATGACAAACTTAACTAAATAATTTTGACCTCAAATGCGTTGTTGCGCATCGTACCGAAAAATTATTAACGTCATTTATATTAGCAGCAAAAACAGTAATTCGGTTGTTGTACAGTCAAACTTAAAGTTCGGGTAGTTACATACTATGACTTTAGCATTGACATAGTTTTGATGACGATTATAATTGTCGGGCTGTAAGGAAGCATTTAGTTTGAGCAGCCTTGCACGTCCAACGTTTATGTGATTTGACGAATTTATGATTTTATTCATTTTTATTTATATTATTATCTGATTTAACTTATATTGTTCTAAAGCTTGGGATATCAGAACATATCAGAAATACGTAGTCAATGGTACCGATGTCAGCGAACGTGATATCTTTTCACGGTCATATTTTAAGTGCTTCTTCGTTTTATTTAAAAATTTCCTGATTTTTTTTATCTCTCTATACAAGTAGTGTTAAATGTGCATGTAATTGCTAATTTTAATGTAAGAAGATTATTTTAAAGTTCCTTAAAAGATCAGTCCGCGGTTTCGCATACATGCTGATTTCGTGATTATTTATGTTCAGGCTGGAATAACAATTATCGTGAATCGATCAAAATAAATCCTCACGTTATATATTTTTCATTTTTGTGATTACGAGGCATATTAAAATATTCGAATACAGTACTTGTCGCGTTAATCAAGTCACTTTAGCCTATCGCAGTCCTCTGCTAGACATAGGCCTCCACAAGTTCTTGTCAAAAAAGGCGTGGAAACATGTGAGTTGCCCATAGTCGCCTCGCTGGGTAGGTGGGTTGGTGACCGCAGAGCTGGCTTTGTCGCGCCGAAGACGCTGTTGCCCGTTTTCAGCTTATGTATTTCAAGGCAAGCAGTTTGATGGTTATCCCGCCATCGGTCCGCTTCTTAAGTTCCAAGGTGGTAGCAGAACTGTGTTGTTCCTTAGTCGCCTCGTACGGACACCCACGGGAAGAGAGGGGGTGACTATATTCTTTACTGTCGTAACTACACAGCAGGTTAATCAAGTACCAAAAAAGAAATGCACAAAATGCCAAATACGTTAAATGTATAATTTTGTGCAAATTGCTTATGAAATTAATTAATAAAAACTTTTATATCACATTATAGTTATTAATATTATTTACATGCTTAAAAAACGTCAGGTAAATCTACATTTTTAAATAACTAAGTAAATAACAGTAAGTTATGGTAGGAAAATCAACATATAATTCAAAAGTTACTCTAAGTTACATTTTAACATAAGGTACATTACAAACATAGGTAATGTGACCAATGTTGTCCAGAAATCTTAAGTTTGTCACAAAATTTGATAAACTAAGCAAATCTCTAGTTTTACGGTAGACATTTCTATTATGTCATCGGTTCTATTGAATACTACAATAAATAACTTCACCTAATGTGCCTAGGTAGAGAAAGAGGGATTTTTTTCCCTTAAGAAAAAAACTCTCGCTACTCTTTTAAAGTTTAATATCAATCGAACGTTGTTTAGAAAGTCCGGTCTTCCTTAAGTGCTTTATATGTAGCACACATAAGTTTAAACAAAGATTCCGAGGGACAAAACACAACACACGTAAAGCGTACGCTCGATGCGTGCAGGTCGTGGTATTGAACTCGTAGTGAGCTTGTTTTCCTCTTCTTTATATAAAAATTTAGGATAGAAAAAAAAAAAATTTGGGGTTCTGTATTATTGAAAATTGTTATTTTATAATTTTAATATTAATTTTAAATGTACCTTTGAAGCTTTCACTTATTTAATAATAATATTTTTAAGTCTTCGTAAAAAATGTTAATACTATTTTTTAAGTTCATTTCAAGGCGTAAAATATCAAAGATAATAACGGTGAAATCTGAAAATATAATAGGAATTTTAAGATGAAAAAGGAATAAAAATCGATCTAGTTGACTTAAAAGACTTATATTACTCTACTTTACCCTATTTATACTACTACTAAAAATATTTTTTTTTTATAAATACATCACATAGTGAGGACAAAAAGAAACACTAAATCTTAAAAAACATAGTACTTTGAATATTTTTATTAGTATTATTTGCAATAATATGAATCAAACCGACTCTGCGTCACAGAATCTGTCAAGTTCATGTCTCTAGGTCAAATACCTTTACGGTATAAATTAATAACAATTACATAAGCTTGATTGAATAGTTAATTATTTACACGGAGTATTAGTTGAATTTGTAATTGCTTTAAGATTAATATCATTTCAAAATGTATGTGTAAAAAACAGAGGTAATAATATTTTTAAGTGTTGTAATTGTAAGCATTTATTGTATTGCTTTATGTTTCAGCTCTTCACCGTCGCACTGCTTCTCTACGCGTGTCTATCGGCCATCTACTATGCCAAGTTCAATCCTATTCTTCCAGACTACAGCATGGAATATGATGACTATTTCTTACAACGTACAGTAGGTAGAAGCGCCAGAAGCCTCGACAGTTCGGAAATGCCATCAGGATTAAGTTGGATAAACCCTACGACTTTCCAATTCATTTTGGATGCAATATCGAAGCATTATGAATAAGAATAACTCTACTCTACAAATATAGAATATTTTAAATAGGCCATGGTCTGTACAGGGAAACGACTATAATAGATTAATGTGATTGTACATTTTAGAAATACCTTGTTGCCCTGTATAGAAGTAGTCGAGGCTAAAGAAGATGAAGTCTTGATGAATCAAATGTTAACTTCTAATTTTCATTAAGTTAGTTATTTCCATGATGGATAAGTTATTTTTTTTGTTTTATGCCAAATATTATAAATTAGAATTTATGCTCAATTTTTAGTTCCTAGTTATTTTTTGTAACTTACAAAAAATTAAATAATAATATTTAACAGAAACAAGTATTAAAAATTATCATAACATAAATTATCCGTCTGTTTAATTTTATTATATTAATTATGTTCCTGAACCTAGCAGGATACAGTCATGTGGAACTCTAATGAGGTTCTTTTATCTTTTCCATCTTTAATCATTTTGGATTCTTATTTTTCTTTTATTCTTGTTGTTTTCTGTTTCAATATCCTTATAATATGATAATGTTTTGGCTGATACTTAAAGAGTTCTTTGATAAAAATATATCACATGTACAGTTTGTAAATTTAATAAAAAAAATTAAATTTGAATAAAGTCCAAATTTTAGGTATTATAGAAAATTTAAAAAATTTGAATTATAGAAATTAATTTGTGTATTTTTTAATGTATCATATTTATAATATTCTCAAGCACGGAATAGGACACGGTAATTCAAAATTTGCGTTAGAATCGTTCACATGAGTTGTTGTTAGGGGCCGTGTCCAGGGTTCGATGGCCGGTCGAGCGGCTAGGATACTCACAGGATGTCGCTAATACTGCCTTCGAGACGACTCTTGTTTTTAACTCCGATGTAAAATTAAATTTAACTTTCTTATACGTAAAGACTTTTTATATATAGCAACCGCTCTGGTGTAGTGGAGGTGCGTGTAGTCGCCCAAACATCGACGGGTTGCGGGTTTGATTACCGCTCGGGATGGTTATTTGTGTTTGTACAAATATTTCTTTTCGGTTTGGGTGTTTGTCCTTGTGGGTCTCTTCACCGTCCCTTGGAGAGCACGCAAAGCCGTCGGTCCCTGTTGTTATGATAAATATCTGATAGCGATTGTTACTCATAGTAGGGAACATATCCGCCAACCCACAGTGGAGCAGCGTAGGGTGTGCAGCGTGTTATAGCTATTTAGCTATTTATCCAGTTGTAGGCTATTTGACGGATGACAATTTGCAACATATAAAAGTTTAAAAACCCTATTCTACCGTTTGCTGTTAAAGTTTAAACATAACTTATTTGCTAGATAAACTCCACAACTTGTGAAACAGGCCCCTAATATTTTTCTAAAATAAATTTTTATATTTCTGTATAAATTCAATTAACATTAAAACTTGAATCGATATAACGTTTCGAAGATATCGTTAATTTTGAACCGATCAATTAGGCTCTCACGCTTCGGTAAAGCCGCAAGTTTCCGTGATTTTTGCGGCTCTCTTGACTCAGTATCGATGCGACTCCGTTATGTTCGAGAGGTTTTAGTATTCGCAGTGTGGACTGTGGAGTGCATCTCCCCGCGGCGGGTTGGCGCACCAGTTGAACGCTCAGCGCTGCGCCAGCGCACACCCCACGAGGCGGTAACCACGCGCGGTAGTCTTACGCGTTTCAAACGACACTCGCATACGATCTAACTGGCACACAATTGTTTTTTAACTGAACAAACAAACGAACTAGTTAGTGAACTGTGTTTTTGAGACGTATTCATTACGGTTTGTTTAGGAGTTTATTGAACTATTCCAGTATTGAGAAGGTGAGTTTATCCCTAATTGTTACGAGTGAATTTTTTAATTGTTATACAGAGGATTTTAATGTTCAATTTAATTCGTCACTTTAATTGTTACTTAAGTTAAATCTGGATACAAAAATTTCACGGTGTTAATGAACTTCGGAATCGTTCGCTGAGCACGACCTCATTACTTCGGTTATATTAATATACAAACTTAAAGTATAAATATTGAGCTACATAACATATAAAACAAAAACAAAAATATACTAACGTATGAAAGTTTCAAATTTATAAATGATATTAATTATGAAATGATAAATCTAAAATTATAATATCATAATAATATATAATTGCCATTGGACATATATAGTACTAGTATATTACGAATTACGATCACACCGTACAACATAGTTTTTCAATATACGCTTTATAAATTTAACAAAACAACTATAAATAAAAACGATTTCTATTCAAAAGACATCAACGCCTAGGCTTATCCCGAGTCGTTAAAAGAGTTGGAATCGACAAACGATATCGAACCAGTTTCTATGTATATAATTAATCCTCACGATAATCACAAGTCCATGTTATATAACTGGTTTCATAGCTTACAATTGCAGTATAAAAATAAAAAGTATCGAATAAATAACAGTTTATAGATTGAACGAACACATTGTATATATATATAATACGAGAGAATATTTATATAATTGATATGAACTAACTATTCGCTAAAAATCCTACTAATAATATTTCAGATGCTAGTTTGTGAGGATGAATGAGTACTCGTTACTTTTTCATGCAAAAGCTAAGGAATTGATTGTAATAACATTTGAAACATATAGCTGGAGACCCAAAAGAACATACACTAATTTTGATCCTGATATCCCACGGGATTGAAAATTACGATAAAACCGAGATGTGCTGGTTGTTCGATATATTGTATTCTGTAACAATAAACTGTCAAAACATGCAATTAACATCTTTTATGAGAGATATACGATAGAGCAATATGCGATACTTTAAATACACTAAAAATATAAACATCAAGAGAGATGCACAAAGAGAAATTACTTATGAATGTTACGTACTTTAATACCGTTACAACTTAAGCTAAAAGCTATGACAATAACAGAACCGGTTAATATAAGATCATCCGGCGTGTTATATCCAAACAATTTATTATGTCCGATACCGACCCAATTTAGTCGCGTAGGTTAGTGAGGTAAATAAATGAAGGTACCCATTTACTCAGAAAAATAGGTAAAAATAAACCTTAAAAATAAGGATATTAAATTAACAGTTTAGTTTATTCCGCAAAATCTTCAATTGCATATTATCTATATGTCTATGTTATGGTTTTTATTATACGTGTTTAATTTACTATTTTTTCGTCGACCTACGTTATATTATAATTCATAGTTTTTCCCTGGGTGTACCAATTTTGATGATTCTAGATCTAAATTTGATTGACATCTAATGATTACTTTTTGAGTAATCTTTGATAATGCATATTTTCTTGACCTCTTTTTCGTCTACTTACGTTGTATTACTTGTCGTTGTAATTGAAGTTGTTTTTTTTCGTTTGCGAGCACAGATAATTATTAAGATTCTTTTTATGACTAAATAATTTTTAAGCAAAACATATACAATAACATTTTGTATGGTCAATAAACGGGAACGAAGTATATATCTGTAATTTGATTTGATAAAACAACAACTTTACAAAATTAATCCAGTCAAATTGTATGTAAGACAATTAATTTAACTAGAAATCGTTTTTATCTCGTCATTTCGCGATCTAGTTTTATGAACTCTTTTTAAAGAAATAAAAAATTGTTGTATTAATTTGCATAAGTACTTATCTAGATATATTTTTAGTCAGGAAATCCTGTGCTTGAGGTGTTTATACAGTTTATAAGTATTTTATTGGTACACAATGTATGAATACAATAAGTTATAACAAAAAACTCAAAACTGAAGTTTAGAAAGTATATCATATCAGAAATAATAGGTACACTAAACTAAATAATTTATACTCAGAAATCTTTTGTCAACATTCAAGTTTACACAAGTTATTTTAAACCAGTTAATTTTTATTTTGAGCGTAGAAAAAAATCTATTTATAAAAAATCTTGGAGGGTTTTGATATCGGTAGAGACAAGATAAATTTATATATGTACGTGATCAACATTTATTTATCGTATGGATATCACTCACTTCAGCCTATCGCAATCCACTGCAGGACACAGGCCGCTACAAGTTCGCGCCAAAAATGGCGTAAACTCATGTGTGTTGCATATAGTCACCACGCTGGACAGGCGGGTTGGTGACCGCAGAGATGGCTTTGTCGCACCGAAGACGCTGCTGCCCGTCTTCTGACTGTGTATTTCAAAGCCAGCAGTTGGACGGTTATCCCGCCATCGGCCGGTTTCAACAGTTCAAGGTGGTAGTGGAATTGTGTTATCCCTTAGACAGGAATTGTGTTATCCTTAGAACACCCACGGGAAGGAGGCGGTGGGGCTTTAGTCCTTACCGTCATAACCACACAGCACATGGGTAGCGTATGTATATAATAAGTATACAATATTTGACCCTTAAAGTGAAGGAGTGCTATTAGTACATAATCTACATATTCTATATTCGTTTAAAAATGTATTTTTATCGAAAGGTTTAATTTAATGTTTAATCAAGCAATGTCATTCAAACGTCGCATTCAATATTAAAAGAAAATAAGTTCTCACCGGTCGGCTCTTGTTATCAGTTACCTTTGCGAGAGAAATTCTTAAGCTTTTAATTTATTTTAAAGATATAAAAAGGGTAAAAATAACAACCACAATAAATCAACAACATTTTTTTATTATTAAAAGTTAAAATACTTTAATATAGTTTTAATTTAGAATAGATTTAAATTTCTATTATCCTTATGATATAAACTTTAATGATAAGAATATGTATAACTATGGAAATTAACTCAAAATGTTTTTAAAATTTTTTGGCTTTGGTGATTTATAAACATATCATTAATAATATCATACTCTTTATTGTAAACTTGGAATAAGTAAATGTAACCGGAAATAAGTCCAAAACTTTAAAAAGCGCTCTTTTCGAACCAATTACTAGGAACGAATTCCCCTAGGAAGAAGAAATAGTATTTTGATGATATAGATGTACAGTTTATATGTTACATGAAAGTGACGAAGCAAAACGAAAAAAATAAATACTTGTATCTACAAAATTTGTGGAGTATAATTATAAAAAACTTTTACAAACTGTTTTTTTTTTGTATAACTAGGTCGGCAAACAAGTGTATGGCTCACACGATGGTAAGCGATTACCGTAGATTATAGACGTCTGCAACATCCCAATCCAAATCCCCTAAGAGCTTTGATCACTTTATTGAACAACAGGAACACCACACTGCATGAAAATAGTATTATTTGGCTGTGATCTACAAGCTCAAAATATCAAGCACCCCAGTCTGGCGACTCCATATTTTGAGCAGGAAATTTCCTGCTGTGTTCTACCTCAGTTAGATATTACCTCAGTTGTGTTTCAGATGTTAAGTATAAGTAATAATTTTCATAACAAGTAAGCTTATAGTAATAAAAAAGTCCAATGAAAGAAAAATAGTCTTAGAAAAATAACTACGAGCATACGCATTGTGAGTATAGTCCCAATCACATATAGTCATAATGTGTATATTCTGCTACGTGCATCAGTAACTGTACATCAATTCTAGACACAATAAGTTACCCATGACGTAAGAGAAAAAGTGCTGTCGATATGAACTACAGAGGTGGTAATTGATTGAACTGTTGGCATTAACATTGAATGGAGAACTGTAACAGCACGTAATGCTCGTTGAACTTGCTATAGTAACTGATATTTCGTTAGCGGTCATAACAGAGTTATCAAGCGTGGGAAGTATTTGTGAATATTGTAACTATAAAAAGTTTGTTTACCGCGTTTTTAGTTTATTGTACTTTTGTTTGAAAAAAGTTTTGCAAAATATTTTATAAAAACATGAAATAGAATTTGTCAATTTGATTAAGATTTGTTAGATGTAATTAAATGTCATTAAAGTTGCGGTATATTTTTTATATCTCACGTTATTAGATGTCTATCTAAATTAATAAATTCAATGAGAACTAGTTTTGAAAATATAACAGAAATAATCAAATTTTCTTAGAATTTATCTCATAATATTATAAAGAAATTAATTTACGTTTGTATATATCGTTACGTTTAGATATATAAGACGATAAATTAATAGAAGATTGTAAATCTTAGTTTTTATATGAACAGAATAGCGTTAGTGTATTTGAAATAGTATTATCTCTTGGTAATTCATATAATAGACAGCCACTTGATATTACTACGGTGACGTCATTGCCAAGGTAAATGGTTATTATGCCAGGAGTTTTAGGTAAGGAGGTGAGCAGTCGTGATACCAGAATCAAGACGATCGTGTCATAATCGTGATCATGCCAGCAGGAAACGTTTAAAATAACCGTCCCTGTGGTCTTCCGAACGAAAAAATAATTAAATTGATTTATAAAAGTAATTGGTAAACATATGTATTATAGTATTCAAATTAGTTTAAAAATTGATTATAAATATATCCATGTATGGACAGTACCATAAAATACTTGTATATATTTCAAACATATAAATACAGAAAAGAAATATAGTCAATATTACGTCAATTTTAAAATCGGTGGCAAAATATAATGTTCGAATTTAGTTTCGTAAGTATTAGAAAATTTAGCTATCAGCAATTTCTTTACCATGAATATTTACAAGTTTTGTCGAATATAAAGACCTAGAGTGTACATGCAAGTTCCATACATAATGTTATCTGTTCGTGTTAGTATTATGACGGTTATTAGTACGTCACGGTTCTAGACCGTGCTGTTCTTTGTTATACTTTACGAATAATTGCATGAATATCTTTGAGGATCGTTAGTTTTTGTCTCCTTTGTTCATATAATTATCTTCAGATTTTTTGTAATTGGTGTTTACAGTGATAAGACCACGCTATGTGTTGCTATATTTTGTATATGCTGTACTTCCGCAGTTTCACCCGCGTGGATTACACGATTTAAGCTGTTCCGTTTTCTTTCGTTAAAATTTAAACTATATATAAGGCAGTGACAGCCTAGCATTCTACAGAGGTAAAATTTGATTTTAATCGATTGCTAATGAGTTTACCCATTACAAACAAACATGAAATCATATCTTTCTTTTTATAATATTACGTTTCAGTCTGTAATATCCCAACTGCTGGGCATAGGTCTCTTTCTCCATATATGAGAAGGATCAGAACTTTATCCAATGCGTGTTGGCGGATAAATTCCCTACTATGAGTAACGATCGCTATCAGGTATTTATTATAACAACCGGGACCGACGGCTTAACGTGCTCTTCAAGGTACGGTGTGGATACCCATAAAGACTGCACAAACACCCAGACCACGGAAAACATCTCTATGGCCAATACAAATGTTTGTCATGTGCAGGGATCGAACCCGCAACCGCCAGCGCAACAGCCACAAACCAGTGCTGTGACCGTTGCGCCAACGCGTCGTTATAAAATTAGTCTTGATATAAATATTAAGTAGACAATGCCATGTATACATATCAATATTAACTTATCTTGTACCTTCATTATACACATAAAAAGAAAGGCTTTAGTATTGTTTTGTATTAAGGTTGGTAATACATATGTATATACATACGTAAAGCAGGTAACATTTACTTCACATGAGAATTAGACATACCTTGAATACCGTAGTCGTCCGAATTCCTCGACAATTCGCGTTACTTCACCTACTTACTTTTATTTATACAAACGCCATGGATCAACACTTAAGTCTGACCCACTAAGCAAATATATGCAAATTGTATGGATATAATGATAAAAACGATGAATGGCTCAAGTTCATTGGTCTGTAAAAGAGACAGGGAAACATTTGTATTTTTAAATATCCAAAACACTCTTTGAACTTTAAACCTAACTGCACCTGTTTATTAAAATAATTATGTAATTATATCAAAAACGCAATTAATACTAAATAGCTAAAACACAAATTAAGTTAAATGTATAAAAAATAATAATTGTATTTGCTCGCAAACGAAAAAAAACCGACTTCAATTACATCGACAAGTAATACAACGTAGATCGACGAAAAAATAATCAAGTAACTACGCGTTATCAAAGATTATTCAAAAATTAGTTATCAGATCTCGATAAAATTTAAATGTGACCACATGATAAACATTAGCTTTCGATTAAATTAAAAATTATCAAAATCGGTACACCCAGTAAACAGTTATTACGGATTTTCGAGAGTTTCCCTCGATTTCTCTGGGATTCCATCATCAGATCCTGGTTTCCTTATCACAGTATCAAACTAGGGATATCCCCTTTCCAACAAAAAAAAAAAAACTATTCCATATCGGTACATCCAGTAGAAAGTTATGCGGTATAATACAACGTAGGTCGACGAAAAAAGCGTCAAGTAAAAACGCATTATTAGATATAACTGGAAAAGTAGTTGTTAGATCTCAAATAAATTTAAATGGGACCAAATGACACACACCACCTTTCGATTAAAAAAAATTTTGTCGAAATCGGTCCACCCACTCAAAAGTTCTGAAGTCACATACATTAAAAAAAAATACAGTCGAACTGAGAACCTCCTCCTTTTTTGGAAGTCGGTTAAGGATAAAAGTTTTTTATTCTTCCTTAATCATTAAAAAAGGAATATAAATTTCAACGTCAATATATGACTTCCATAGCGTGACTTGTTCAAAACTCATTTAAGACCTCATTACATATTAGCGTCATGTGTATTAATCATAGTACACAGTGCCATATAAATTTAACGATTTATTATTTATTATTCTAAAAGTAATAATGTCATATTTATAGCCTTTATCCGATTCAAGTAGTAGGTTTTCTAATCAAAAATAAGTTTTAAAAGTAGGGCTGAAAATCTTGTGGCTATTGATTTCAAAAATAAATATGTAAAATCAGGCTTTGTTTTATGTCGAAAGGTATCAAGCGGAGTCGATCTGCAAATATTTTGTTATAAAATATAACACAGATTAAGATAAGATATCAATACAATTACAGTTTCAATGTTTTGAATTTTTTTATCAGACATTAAAATTCTGCGAGAGTGCAGTTTCAAGATGGATATAAAAAATTTGAATCCATCGAATGGAAAGGTGACATTGAATAAAATGGATATTTAATCCTTAGTTCCATTTTTTATGGAAATGCAAAAAAAAAAAAAATATATAAGTACAAATATATCAAAAGATTACATTGTAGTTAATTACCTACATAAAACATTATCATAACACGTGGTTCAATAAGTCCCGAGACTAAGTACTAAAAAAAGGTCTTTTTTATAAAATTAATTTTTATTCATCAACATAGTCTCCTCCAAGAGCGATACAGTCCCTCCAACGCTTTTCTAACTTTTCTATCCCATGTGTGTAGAACGATTTGTCTTTGGCTTCAAAATAAGCCTCCGTTGCTGCGATAACTTCACTATTTGAGTCAAATTTCTTACCCTGAAGCATTTTTTTGAGGTCTGCAAACAGCCAGTAATCGCTGGGGGCCAAGTCTGGCGAATAAGGGGGATGAGGAAGCAATTCGAAGCCCAATTCGTTAATTTTGGCCATCGTTCTCACGGACTTGTGACAAGGCGCGTTGTCCTGGTGAAACACCACTTTCTTTTTGTTCATGTGAGGCCGTTTATCCGCAATTTCGTACTTCAATCGCTCCAATAAGCACATGTAATAGTCACTATTTATATTTTGCCCCTTTTCAAGGTAGTCGATGAAAAGTATTTCATGCGCATCCCAAAATATAGACGCCATAACCTTACCGGCCGATTTCTGAGTCTTTGGACGCTTCGGGCGGCTTTCACCAGCCGCTCTCCACTCCGCTGCCTGCCGATTGGATTCCGGAGTGAAATGGTATATCCAGGTTTCATCCATTGTTACATACCGACGTAAAAAATCCTTTTTATTATGATTCATCAGCGCCAAACATCGCTCTGAATCATTGATATGTTGTTCCTTTTGATTAGTTGTAAGCAAACGCGGCACCCACTTAGAAAAAAGCTTTTTCATGGCCAAATTTTTATGTAAAATAGTGAAAACACTACCAGCTGAAATCTTCACTATCTCGGCTATCTCTCGCACTTTTACCTTCCGATCTTCCAATACGATTTTGAGGACTTGGTTAATATTTTGTTGCGTCACTGCTTCATTTGGACGACCTGAGCGTTCCCCATCATTGGTGTCCATGCGACCGCGTTTGAAGTCGGCATACCACCGACAAATGGTTGCTTTAGAGGGAGCTGATCCTGCATAACATTTTATAAGCCACTGCTGTGCTTCAACGGTATTTTTTCCCATTAAAAAACAATGTTTTGTCAACACGCGAAACTCGTTTTTTTTCCATTGTATCGAAATTACAACCGTAGCGTCACTTAAATGTTTCAAAATAAATAATTTTATTGTCCCATTTTTAAAAATTTGACACATATTCTTGTATTGATAGCCAGTACTTTTTAAAAATCAAAAGAGTTTTTAATATATGCGCCATTTCCAGGTTAGTCTCGGGACTTATTGAACGATCTAGTATAAGTGAAGCAAAATTGTACATTATAGATATCGAAAATCCGAAGTCTACTTAACAAAAACAAGGGTCTTTCTATGACTTACAATTATTTAATGTAACGTTTAATTTGCTTAAGTGAGTTTTCAAATCCACGCAAACACTAATTCTTAAGATATTTAATTTTGTTAGTGACCACCCACTAGTAGTAACTAAATTTTGTGTTCAAAGTGTTTATTGTTATGGTATCCTCAATTTCTTTATCTTGGCATAACAAAACGCAGGCATTCGCGGCTTGTATCTTGTTACGGTATTCGGAGGTTATAAGCTTACAAAATATAAATATGTGGACGAGTATATGAGATAATATATTCAACGTTGTTTTTCAAGAGCTACATGACGTGGTTGACGGAAATTCTCAAATCATTCGATTTTCCCGCTTATGTTACAATAAATAAACGCATTACATTCTACGCACTAGACACTCAGTATCAACCCTCAGATAACGACAAACATTTATATGGCCTATACAAATATTTGTTATAGACATAGTGAGTAAAGCTTAAACATTCATACAAAGAATGTGGCGAATCTTAAAACGCAAACGGTAAATATACATTAACGGTAATATATGAGTATTAATAGATATATTTAAAAACTAGCTGCCCGGACAGACTTCGTTCTGTCAATTGTTAATCTATACAAATAAATAAAATTGGAGTGTCTGTTTATAATATTAAAACAACCGCTTTTTACTAAATACATATGGATGCTTACACGGTACATATACCAAAATAAGATTTTTTACAATTTTTGTGTTTCCGTCTGTCTCTCTGTTTGTTCAGGCTAATCTCTGAAATAACTGGACCGATTTTGACGGAAAGCGGCAGATAGCTAATGTAGTAAGGAGTAACTTAGGCTACTTTTATTTTAGAAATTTATTTATGTTATAACTCTGCAAACTAAACAATAACTTTTTTGTTAAATTCCAAGCGGATGAAGTCGCGGGCACAGCTAGTAGTAAAATAAATGTAACGTTTTCCGAGTGATATTTTTTTTGTTGTATAAAAATCTTCCGTGGACTTTAAGGAACATACAAAAAAATAAATTAGCCGAATTGGCCGAGCCATTATCGAGTTATGCACTTAGCAACATTCATCTTTATTTATATGTATATATAGAAGATTTGATGTCAGCTGGCTGAAGGTGGATTGTGCGACCCTTTTGCAATAAAATACATAGCCAGCTAGCCTACGACATTGTATATATTTGCATATTCACTGTTAATATAAAAAATAAATATATATAAATAAATATGATTTACTAAATGTATATCCTTAATTTACTTGAGTTCACGCGAAGGTCTGATACACAATCAGCGATTATTTCCCACGGTGCGTGAGTCAACGATCTTCAGAGCAAGGTTTCCTCCACTTGAGCAATGATACATGCTAACGATGCAAACTACCCGTAAATAATAGCAGTACTATAGGGGTTTGTTATTTACATGCCTCAGTGCGGTACCATACTTTACTACAACAGTACACTGTACTACAATACAACCAGATGTTATGTTTTATACTTGTTAAATGACTATAATAATACTTTAAAAAATCAAAGAAAAATCTAAATGGTATAAATAATATACAATAACAAACGAAAAAAACCGACTTCAATTACATCGACAAGTAATACAACGTAGGTAGACAAAAAATAGTCTAGTAAATACGCATTATCAAAGATTACTCCAAAAGTTCTAATCAGATCTCGATGAAATTTAAATGTGACCACATGATAAACATCGGCTTTCGATTAAATTAAAAATCATCAAAATCGGTACACCCAGTAAAAAGTTATGCGGATTTTCAAGGGTTTCCCTCGATTTCTCTGAGTAGTGAGTCTCTAGTACCTGGGATATCTCCTTTCCAACAAGAAAAGAATTATCAAAATCGGTTCATAAACGACGAAGTTATACCCGAACATACATTAATATATATACGGTCGAATTGAGTAACCTCTTCCTCCTTTGAAGTCGGTTAATAAATTATTAATGTTAATTTTATTTCTTATTTTGATTCTCATACCATCGCCTACTCCACTGTCTAAAATTTTTTTTTATCTTTAATACTTATTAATTTTAAAAAATATATTCTTATTAATTAAAATCACTTTAAAATATAAGTACTCCAACTAAGTTTAATTTTATGATGTGCAATAGTTTTCAATATATAGTTATTTTAGAAGATGAAAGGATCTTGGACTACATTATTACAGCTTACGTCCACGTAATATTGCTGAGGTACTCTGATAGCGATCAATAATTAAGTCTTACATTGGCTCGTTTTTTCTGACCTTATTATAATAGCCTGGATACTTCACAAACTAAAATCATATAAAAAGCCTATAGAATGATTCTTTTGTTTATAGGTTGTATACAATTCGCCGTATAGGCGGCAGTTAAAAAAGCTGCACGAGTTAATATGGAATATGAGATAAACAAAAAATGTATTAACCTGTTAGGTAGACATTTAAGAATCCATAGATTTGTTCATTACACAGATATAGTTTATAATATGTATGATTATAAATAATATTCTTCAATGTTATTCTCTAATGTTTACGCGAATTTCACTCATTATAATGAAACAACTTTTTCATGGTCATGGGAGGACCATGATTGCTTTAAAGTATCCGAAACGTCGCGCATTTAAAAAGCTTAATAAACCGCGATAAATTCCGAAAAAGTTGTGTCATTATAATATTCTTTAATTTTCTATTGATATCAAAAATCCATTCGGTGTGATAGCGTGTTGTTATTATATCTATTCGTTTGCATACTACATATTCTTCTATAACATACCAATCTTATAAGAGGAAATAGCTAATTTTAGTTTGTTTGTAATGGACAGATTTAAAAATGTTTGCTCGATTAAAAAAAAAGATCACCAGTAGAATGCTACTCTTGTATGCAAAAAGAAAAAAAAAACAGAACACTCTAAACCCCATGGTCCAAGCGCCGCTTGACAAGCGGGCGAAGTCTCTTTTACATTTTTACCTTTCATTTATACTTATTTATGTATATAATACGATCCCTAAGGTAAACAATATACCTACATCCTTTTAAAGTAAGCAACAGTTATGCGCTTATATTCCATGCATAGGAAATCTACTTAATTATCATTACTGTGACAAATATATACTTTAGAAATATCATTAGACTTAGCTCGTATGACGCGGTAAAGATTAGACGGATTATACAAAACAAGACACGGTAAAATGTACAAGAATCGAATGATCGTGATCGTTCTTTTTTCGTAAAGTATAATGCGAAATACTTACTAACCTTTTAATATAATACTTTTCCTTTACTACTGGAAAAAAAGCCAAATTTTCAAGTTTTTTTTTTTTAAATAATATTTAATTCACTCTCCACATTAAAAAGAATGAATATGTAACTATTGAAGTATAAACCTATTATTTACAGTTACTTTGATTAGTATCCCGTGTTTACTTTTCTTCATCGATATGAGGTATTTGACCGATCAAATTTAGAGCCGGTTAATCGGGCTACGTTTTTTATGTAAATTAAACAAATAGGAGGACAACCGGATATACCGGGTGTATCATCGTAGACGAGAACCGTTACGCGTTGAAGTTGTAATTTTATTCAGTCAACTTACCGCTGATGCAAAACAGAATTTTTAATAAAAGTCAAATAGACGATTTTTTTTTAAATAATTGTGTTTACTCGCAAATGAAAAAAAAACCGACTTCAATTACATCGACGAGTAGTACAACGTAGATCGACGAAAAAATAGTCAAGTAACTGCGCGTCATCAAAGATTACTCAAAAAGTAGTTATCAGATCTCAATAAAATTTATATGTGACCACATAACAAACATCAGCTTTCGATTAAATTAAAAATTATTAAAATCGGTACACCCAGTAAAAAGTTATTGCGGATTTTCAAGAAGTTCCCTCGATTTCTCTGAGATCCCATCATCAGATCCTGGTTTCCTTATCATGGTACCAAACTAGGGATATCCCCTTTCCAACAAAAAAGAATTATCAAAATCGGTATACCCAGTAAAAAGATATTGCGGATTTTCAAGAATTTCCACCAATTTCTCTGGGATCCCATCATCAAATCCTGGTTTCCTTATCATGGCACTAAACTTGGGATATCTCCTTTCCAACAAAAAAAGAATTATCAAAATCGGTACATCCAATAGAAAGTTATGTAGTATAATACAACGTAGGTCGACGAAAAAAGCGTCAAGTAAAAACGCATTATTAGATATAGCTCGAAAAGTAGTTGTTAGATCTCAAATAAATTTAAATGGGACCAATTGGCACACACCACCTTTCGATTAAAAGAAAATTTGTCGAAATCGCTCCACCCAGTCAAAAGTTCTGATGTAACATACAAAAAAAAAAAATACAGTCGAATTGAGAACCTCCTCCTTTTTTGGAAGTCGGTTAAAAAATGGTAGTCTAAATGGTCTTTTCCGAACAAGTGAACTCCCTCATTTTTTATATTATATCCGATGAGATTTAATACTTATCTATAGTAACCTTCAAAGCCTAAGTTTAAATCAAACTTATGAAAAAAAAAATTATAAGTTAAAAATTACAAACAAATCCTACGGCAGTCAGTGAAAGAGAGAATAGGGTAGGTAGGGGTAGCGATTGCAGTCTCCAAACCCTTTGAGTATGAAATCGTAAAAGCGGTATCACAAAATTACCATTTCCTAAGAACATATACGAGTACAATAATAAGTCGGAACGTGCCCTCAACAACATATTTATAATATTTTTTTGTAGTGATATATTTAGGTACGTGTATTATATACATATAAAAAAAAAATGTCCGTCGGCCATTTATCTAAAACATTAACAATAATTAACCTACCTTAGAAACAGATGACCGAGTATGTGTAAAAGAAATTTAAAAAAAAATGTTTATTGTTCATTTTATTCTTTTTAGTTTCACATGAACACTTTTATTGGTTGAGATAAGTTTTACAATTTATTTAAAACTTTATAAATGCACAACACGTCCTCGATTTATATTAACGATGCGAGGCATGAGGCTTCGTCCAGGAACAGGGTAGAAGTCGTGGCAATTATTTTGAACATTTATTAATAAATAATATATATTTCCTTGGACCTGACATGAAAACATTATATTTATATTATACATTATATTATATTTACAATAATGTAGAAATTATTTTGAAAAAATAATTTTAAAGACGCTTCACGTTTACGTCCATTCTTTATAGGTAACAACTATACAAAATTTTGAAATCGTATCGTGGTCAGTGGGACAAAGTATAGTATCAAATAATAGTAATAAAATTCGTTTTGGTGTATTTTATTCTAAACAAGTCCACTTATTTTTGTCTATCATTTAGTAATTATAGTTGTACAACAAATCGTTCGATGAAATGTAATGCCGCTATTAAAGCTCTTTAGAAATCGAGATCGAAGATAGCGTATGTATTTAAATTGAAGTAGGTACGTAGTTACATATCTATATTTCTACAAGTAACATTGGATGCTTGTGATTACAAGTGGACTCGTTTTGAAGTAAATGTAATACACTGCTAAAGACTGTTTTTCAATGTTATACTTATAATTAAGCATGTTACCAATTGACCACTACATACTTAGACTAAGCAACCGACCTTATTTTAACTCTGATATATCTGTAGATCTTGTAAAAATCATAGGCATTGTTTAAATAAGAGAAGCTGTCATTACAAAATTCGTTTATTTTTATATGAAAAAAACACAATATTTGTAAATATTATATAAATAATATCTTCCTACTATAAACAATTATTAAATATTTATATTTTCAATTTAAATGAAAAATTGCCATTTTAACATCAAAACAAAAATTAAATCTAACACATATACCTAAAAATTTTGACAGTCGTTATAACTACTTATTTTTAGAAAACGTATATTTTCTAGGCATTCAAGTATATTAGCTAGACATTGAAATACAATTCGATTTTGCATTGAGTTTCAAATCTATAAACAAATTAAACATATTACAAATAAAAATAACTGTTTTGTACTTGATTATTTTAACGTACTTTTAGCCGACTTCCAAAAAAGGAGCAGGTTCTCAATTCGATTGTATTTTTTTTTAAGTATGTTACTTTAGAACTTTTGACTGAGTGATCCAATTTAGACAAAGTTTTCTTTAATCGAAAGGTCGTATGTGCTATTTGGTCCCACTTAAATTTATTTGAGATCTAACAACTACTTTTCGAGTTATATCTAATAATGCGTTTTTACTTGACTATTTTTTCGTCGACCTACGTTGTATTATGCCGCATAACTTTTTACTGGGTGTACCGATTTTGATGATTTTTAATTTAATCGAAAGTTGACATTTATCATGTGGTCACATTAAAATTTCATCGAGAACTGATAACAACTTTTTGAGTAATCTTTGATAATACGTATTTACTTGACTATTTCTTCGTCTATCTACGTTGTATTACTTATCGATGTAATTGAAGACGGTTTTTTTTTTCGTTTGCGAGCAAATACAATTATATTCTGAAACGTACGTACGAGACTACGTACAATATACGGCACCCTACCATAATTCCCCGCTAATCTGACTCGTTGTCCTACGTGATCCATTGTCATAAGTCCCCGTTATCTTACGTGGCCCATTGTCCTATGTTACCCTTTGTCTTACGTGAACGACAAACGCAGCTGAATTTGATCTACGTAACGAGACGCGTTGCGTTGCGATGCGAACAAATGTAATATTGAATGTAACATAGTTTAAATCTATAAAACTTAATTGAAATAATATTTTATTAATTTATCTTACCTACATTAAATACTAACAAATGAAAATATTTCACAAATAAATTAATTTAAGGCTATTTTTGTTCCAGTTGAAAGTAACATGTGACGTGAATTTGATTCTCGCGCGAGTTCGTGTCCGCGTCGTCGGACTGGTCAGAGATGCACACCATGGACACCCTGGGCTACGGCCACAAGAAGTATCGGCCGCCGCTCTCCCCGACCAACTTCTACCACCATGACTACTACTCGAGGCACACGACTTTACGTCCACAGGTAAAATTACATTTATTTATGACTATTATACTTAGTTGTATGTTCACTTAAAATATGTTAGAAATAACAAGGATCGTAATTCCTGATCCAGAAGGAATTTCAAAATCTTTTGGGTTTCTTATCTTCTTCTTGTTATTTTTCTCGTTCAGTTCAGTAGTATTTGTATGAAAGAGTACTGTTATACATATGTTTGTGAACAGGACTTATGTTTTTTTTGTCAAGAATCTGTATATTGTCTAAATTACTGTACTCTCTTAGCCTGCTATATAACATAAGTTCTCGCTATTACAGGTTGGTTGGAAGAAATCTTTTCTAGAGATAAGTCCACCGTTGCTAAATAAATTTGTAATAACTATACAAAAATTTTAAGTGCAAAAAAGAATATATATATATATGTTCACAGCTATAGATAATATAAGAAAAATTAGGATTAAACATAATTATCTGCCTATCATTATTAGTAAAAAAAAAATAATGACTATGTTCTATTATTATTTACAATGATTTTTTTCTCTAAAATATTTTTTTTAATTAAGTTTAAAACCTTTATGTATGTAAATTACATATAAAATCTCACATATTTGACAGGTAACTTGTTAATATTAATCATGAAAAGGTAGGAAACTATTATTACTAAAATTTGGAGAGAAGAGTATGAGCTTAGATACAATTGATGCCAATTAAAAAAATACTTGCATGACATTTTTGTAATTTGAAATCTTAAAGTCAATGAATTCTGCAAAAAAATACAGTTATGAAGCTGCCGAAAACTACCGATACTTTATTAGATAAGGCCACGTATAAAAAAGTATGTACCTAGTTGAGTTCACGAGTTTGTATTAAAAGATGGTACAAATAGATTTTGAGTGAAGCTAAGGGCCGTTGGGACGATCCCGTTACATAGAACGGTATCCGACGATGATTAATGCGAAGAAAGGCCGCCGACAATGATTTTTTTTTATACAAAAAGAAAGTAACGCTTTCAGTTAATCGATTAAAATTTTGTAACATATGCCTTTTTATTCGTTTGTTTGCGTTCAAATAAAATATAAAATTGATAAAATGATGACTGAAACGCAGGTCTTGGTTTTAAAACCCGTCTTGAAATATTTATATTTATTTATAATTTTATATGTACATTTATACGCTATGTCAAATTATAATCGTTGTATGTTTTTTTATTTAATTTACAATTACGTAATAAAGACTTATATATCAGCGAAGAAAAAGGCTCGATATTCGTTTTTTAACTCTTTTTACACTTCGAAAGTAATACTTTAATAAAACTGTGTATAATACATCAAATTTCTATACTATTATAATTAATTGAAACCTTCCCTTATATCCCCTTTTTTTAAAATGTAAATCTAACGTCCTGTGCTGGCAGCATTTGTAAAGGTGCGGACTGAAAAGCAGCTATAAGCTTAGTCTACGACCTTTTCACCAGCATTTTTTCTAAAATCTCTGTAAATTAGACTTTAAGAAATCTTTTGTTTTTTATGCTTGGTGAATAAACGTCTTTATTATTATTATTATTACGAGTATTATTATAAATATTAATTGCAAATAACTTTTATTTGAAAATAATCAATTAATAAAATGAAAATTAAATACTTATATAGCGATAATATCACATTATTATAGAACAAAAAGATTACTTGTACATATAAATATAAAATAAATAAATTTTGTTACTTACTTATGACGGGGTCAATAAATATTTCAAAACAAGCGACACCTCGCGGGTAACCTAAGCCACCTAAGCGGGGATTAAAACATTATTTAGGTCGAAAATATCGCTAAGCAAATTTCTACCTTACTACATTGGAATGAGAATATTGATGGTCTCAACACCAAACCGCATTGACACTTGCTCAGCATCGATGTCATTCTACCGTTATAAAATCTGTTACCGCATTTTTAACATCATAAATTCGTAAAAATTTTTTCGGTTCCAAATTTCTCCACACGAACCAAAAAAATATTGAATATTTAGTTTAGTATAAAGCTGTATTGTATAAACAGTTATATTTATTTTTTTAAATATTTTTCATATACGTATGGTAATGCTTACGATAAAATTAGAAAAAAGTTAGATATTCATGCTCCACTGGTCTAAATCGCCTTTTAATGTAAAGATCATTACCGCTGCAACTGGACTTGTATCATGAAAGGTAACGGCACACGTCAGATTTTTTAAAACATTGGCATTTATAATTCAAATGAATGCTTTAAACGTCCATAAACTCTCGTGTAGCTTCTAAAAGTTGCTATTATAATTATTTATTAATATACAAATTTTATCTTTATTAAACCTTAATAAAATACCTCTATATAATGAAATTGCATATTTTTTGTACATGACGTAATTACATACGCACGTAGTTACCACAAAATAGTTTTAACGACGATGCTAAACTGTAAAGGATTTCTTAATATTCATTAAAATAATTAAGTTTTAACAAGAGGCCGTAGAAAAAAAAGTAATCGCTTGTAAAGAAGAACGTTAACGAAATATTTCCTTATTACTACTTGAGTTTGTTGTTTATTATGAATTCGTGAATAAATCAAAATTCAAATTATTGCCGGTAGTTGATCATTGTTTCATCCGCTAATTTACATAGATGGTTGATAACCATATCGCGTAAAGAGAGAGACTTAAATATAAGAATATTTATATGAACTAGTGGTCGCCCAGTGGTCGAAACTCGACCACAATTAATATAAATTTTAATTTTGAACATTATTAAGGTTCAATTATCTATAATAATAAATAAAATAATACATATATGCGTGTGTGTCAAATATGATTTAATGTATTTTTTATGCATAATAAAAAAAAATATTAGCATTCTGAACTCCTTTTCTATATAAACTATAAGTGTGTGAAATTGCCCGATCCACACGATTTTCGTAAAAATGGGTACAAAGTTTTTGTTTCACGTATTAATATAGATAAAACGAATAAATAGTAATAACAATGTAGTCAGTAAGATATAAAATTATTTACTAAAGCGAGGTATAGGTATATACCATACGAGTATTTATACCGTAAATCAGTAAGCACATTAGTGATGTAATTAATATAATGTACCCATAAGTTGCACGCAACGCTGCGCGAGACTCGAGCAGTTCCTAAAAACCCAGGAAGCTTTCATACCCGTGATGCTACTAATGAATAAATACTTATTAATTCTTTCGCATGTTTTTCTAATTAACAATTAACACTACGTAATATGATCGTATTTGCAAAGCTTTGTAATCTTCGACACGTGTCCTGACGATTAAGGCAATTTGTTTTTCTTAAGGATTAGTATTTATGGCATAAATATATTTATACGTATATAATAATAATTGCTCAAAGATAAACATTTTATTACGAATATAATAACAAATAACAAATAGAATAAGTAATGCATTCATTGATTAATGATATGAAAGTCGAAAATCTCTGGTGTGTGTCTGTTTGTATTGTTTATGTCTAAATATATGTAGCCACTAAGTAATAATATTTGATAATCTGGGTTGTCTGGAAGAAATGGCTAATTAGCCATTATTCTGCCCATTATGCTTCAAAGTCTGTAAGTATCTTTGAGCTTTGTTTGTAATGCATTTGTGGTGTACAATAAAGTATAAAAAACATGAATAATCTGTTCAAAGATTAATACGTAGATTACGTTGTTAAGGTAAAATGCTTTAAGTTTATCTATATAATATATCGATTAATGAAAGATGTTGCGTATTTAGAAACTCATTATAGTCACTATAGGAGACAAAGCAATATATTAAGGTTAAAGAGTTTTTATTTAAAAAGTAAAAATATTCAACAAGGCAACAGTTTTCGTCGAGTCTCTGCGAAAAATAGCAAGAGCTTTGTCCGAACGCCATTTATACGTTGAGGTCAAGTGTCAGTTAACGGTTTATTATTTTCTAATGAGACCAATTAATTATTCCTTAAAACCGTTTTAAATAACTACTTTCCGAACCAAATATTCACGGAATATTTAAAGAAATCTGGTTTGGCATTTGCTTGTTTTGCATACCTTGTGAAGTTAAAAAGAAAACAAGAATCTTTCGTTCTATATAAGGTCCAGTATTCGTTTTCTCATTTTTTTTCTATTTGTGCATTATATAATTTTTCAAATTGTATCGAAGTTACATTAAGCTTTGTGAACTCTAGTGAAAACTCTACAAACAAAAATCTACGCAAAAAAGTTACTTATTTTGTAAGTACTCGTATGCTTAGCGACGATTTAAAAAAAAAAAGGATACTCAATATCGTGCGAATGAGCTTATAAACAAGTTTATTCCAGTTTTGTTGTAATTGTATTGTAATGTTACGTGTCGTAGCCGTTCGCCTTGCACTTGCAACGTCTTCAGTGCAATAGCCGGCCATGGCAAAGCCGGTCTGTCAGCACGCTGTTTACCTGCTATCGAGAATTCCTAGAGAGTAATAGAAGTCAGTTGATATTTAAAACCGAACCAGGTCTATAGCTTATGGGGTATATCTTATAATAAAGAATGCCAGTAAAGGCGATTCTATCTTTTTATTTGTAATCATATTGCAGTATTACGTGTTCTAAAGTTTATTTCGCGCTTCACCTTTTTATAGAGTAATAGCGGGCCATGGCAGAGCGGGTTTTGTATCAAAACGGGTCAACCAAAGCTGTCTAGACGTAGCACCAATAGATAACTTTAATGCTTTCAGGTGGTTTTGTATGCCTTTTATTGAGTAAGGTAACCAGAGCTCCTGGGGAGAGTCGAGGGAAGTATCGCCAATGCGCTTGCGATGCTTTTAGTATTCCAGGCAGACGGCATATGTAGGCGAAAATAATTGCTTACCACTAGGTGGGTTTGTTTGCTACCCTAGTCGTATAAAAATAACGATACCTTATTTGGTTGACAAAAAATACATGACATGAATTTGTTCTGAAATTAGTCCATTCGACAATCAATTGATAAAATAAACAATAATTAGGCACCTATAATTCACAATATCCCAAGATCACGTGAAACATGTACGAATATTATTCAAACTTGCAAAATATATATCTCGTAAGTTGAGATTGACGCCGCGTTGGCGCAACGGTCACAGCCATGGATTGTGCCTGTTGCGCTGGCAGTTGCGGGTTCGATCCCCGCCACATGACAAACATTTGTATTGGCTATACAGGTGTTTTCGTGATCTGGGTGTTTGTGCAGTCTTTGAGGATCACCGTGCCTCGGAGAGCACGTTAAGCTTTCGATCTCGGTTGTTATCATGTACATCTGATAGCGATCGTTACTCATAGTAGGGAATATATCCGTCAAACCGCATTGGAGCAGCGTGGTGGATTAGCTCTGATCCTTCTCCTACATGGGGAAAGAGGCCTATGCCTAGTAGTGGGATATAACAGGTTAAAGCGAAATTGAGATTGCATTCTCTATTTAGTGTATATTTAATAATTTACCGGTATCAGATATACCTATTTATTACTTATCTGATAATGAAATTTGATTATTGGCGAAACAATGCTCTTTATTAGGAGGTATTTGCTAACAACAATTGTCACAAGGAAAGTGATCTTAAACTATGTCAGTGGGTTCTACCTTTCTCTTTTTGCTGGTTTGGATTAATAAAAAAAAATCTTTCCACATGAATTCGTGATACAATTTTGTTTATGAATAGCAATAGAAAGCGATAATTCTATTTTTTTAAATAAAATCACAGTATTTTAATTAAGAAGGTAGTAGACGAGGTTTATTGTTTGTATGTGGTTGGTTTAAGATTGGTGATGAAAATATACAATAAAAAATAAAGTGTTTTGTCTTTTCAAGGTTTGTTGTTTTTTTATATTTTATTATATATTATATGTACTAAAGTCAAATAAACACTCGTTCTAGAGACTTTATATTAGAACATTTGGGCATGACTAGTCAACAAACTGGTAAAATTATCGAATAATTTATTCTGTATTATTTACCTACAGAAAATTGGAGGTTGGTTCTATTGAACCAATCTAAATGTAAATAGAACCCCACACTGAATAAGAGATGAAATATGGGGTGTAGTAGTTGTAGTGTAGCAATAGTTCACTAAAATTATTTTAGATGTGACAAAAGAGATTTCTAAGATCTACAGAGATAAAATCAAGTGTCCTTCATTCGATACTTTTTTATCTTTATAAATATATTTAGAAAATTAAATATAAGAGAAAACTCGAGAAAAAACTCCCATATGGTCAAATAATTTAAGTAGATAATAATTTGCATGTTATCATAGAACCATTATTAATATAGTAGGTAATTAAAATCTTTAACATAGCTTAAATTTCTTTAATAACTTATTTGTATAGTATCATCCCGTTGCAATAAGTATAAAAGATTCAAACAAAATAAAACTAATTAAAAGTCGTGATATGCAAAAGAATGATGTGTGAGACAAGAATAAAAGAAAACTACGAAAAGAAAGCGAGTTAGGACTCGAGACAGTCATAAACTTCAATAATAAAATGAATAAGAAGCAAATAATAATGAGCGTACTGGCCGCAATGTGAGGCTTTTGACCGATCCGAGTTCATTGGTCCAGCTGCGATAGAACGAACTGTTCTTCTAGACATCTCTTTGGGACCATGTAGACGAAAACAAAATTACCCAAATTATTTTTAACCAACTTCCAAAAAGGAAGAGGTTCTCGATTCGTTTTTTTTTTATAAAACTATCTGTTGCCATGTTTTTTTTTTGTTAATATATTTTTTTTCTGTGTACAAACTTTGTCCTGACAATTACGAACGCACAATAAAAAATAATTAGTTAATTTGGTGCAGTCGTTTGAAAATTATGCGCGTTCATAAATATCGGCGACTTATTTTTATTTATGTAGAAGATACAATAAGAATGAATGGTGAAATGAAACCAATACGATTTGAAATAGTTGATTTAATAACACAAAAAATATAATTATGAGATGATGGTTTCGCTGATGTGTGATTATCCTATTTTTGTTTTTAAAAATATTGGTTTAAGCTTCCTTCTAGCAAAAACAACCTTTTCTCATTACTATGGATTCGGTCCCATTTTCATAAAAAGTTAGAAAAATGGCGAAAAATCTAGAAGGCAGAATACGTAAGCTTAAGCTAATTTAAACTTTATTCAATTTATTAAAAAAAATTATAACTTACTAATATGATCCATCAATTTTTATTATGCTTAATTTTCTTCGATAAAAGGCAAATAAACTCCTAGAAACTTTCTTCATTTAAGAAACTTAACTGCACTTAATAAGTTTTACCTCGCGTTTATAGCCTTCCTTATCTTAAAGGAAAATGTTTATTTATATAATATAACTTGATTTTATTGGTTTTAATGAGATTATATATTATAATCAAAGTATTATTTGTAAAATTTACAAACAATACAATATTATTAAATTAAAATCTTAGACGTTGATTTACTATTAACGAGGGTTATGAACCTTTAAGCACAAAATAGTAAACAAGACTTGTTACATGATCTGTATTTTTTTTTCGAAGACGTAGGTATAGGGAGCTCAGGTCTAAAAGTATCGCGGGATAAACATAACAAGCGAATTAACTTATAAATAAAAACTATCAAATGAGATAAACTGTTACGTTTCCTATAAATGTTTATTCTTTGTTAATTTAATTAGTAATGTAAAACCTTAAAGACTGTTAGTTGTAAATTAATATATTGATTATAAATGTAATTATATTTTTTCTTACATTTTAACAAATACCCGTTTTTTCTTATAACCAGTGTTGCATATAGGCCAGTTGTTATAAAATCCAGGTTTTTATAAACATGTTTCTCAAAGTGTGGTATTACGTGATAGTTAAAATAAAAATTTATTATGTGTACTAATTGTAGTTTGTAACATTCCCATATTGTTACATTCCGAGTGGTCTCTGTTATATAAGTACACGTGGTTGTTTGCAAATGGCACACCTAATTACAGAGCTTAACAGTTTCGAAGCGAATTTAAAGTTGTTTCGTTTGTTGAAAACTGGATTTAAATTTTTAACGACCACTTGAGTTGAATCGAACAAAAATGTTAAAAATGTTTTTGTATTATGAAATGATTATGAAATTAATTTGATTAATTTCTAAAATAATTATATTAATGTATTAATATTATGTATGTTCAATAGCACAATCAAGAATCAAGAACATTTTTATCATCTTCGGTTCTGCGTGAGTGCGTTACTCACGCACTTTAAGCAGCCTCGTTCACTTTGGCGTAAAAGTAGCCGATATGGCACTAAATGCCCGCGCGATGTTACAAGAGGTAGTGGATACTCCTACGCTATGCCTTTGTGTTGATAAACAATCTAAGGATAGATCGACAAGTAATAAGTGAGGCCAGATTTTTACGGCATTAGTAGTATTATATAAAATGTTCAATAAATACTTCCTTAGTCGTCGTTGTGTATCATTAAATTCACTCATTCAATAATATGCACGAACGTCAACATCAGATCTTTATCAATATCATTCAATATATCTTAAGAATTGTATAAATAGCATTTTTATTGCCTATTTTCTTAAATTGTTAGCGATTTTTAAGATCTCTTTAATATCTAATTTTTCATATCTTAAATAAATATCCATCTACTACTTATTTCAATAGCGCATTAACAAAAACACTTAAGGGAATTATCATGACTATAACTGTTTTATAAACAATGCGAATACAGATTAGATTACATAATAAAATCAAATTATACGTTCCATAAAGTTCTTATCCTTTGAATAAGCACCTGCAGGTGTATTCAAAACTCTAACTTTACGCGATTGTATTCATGGTCTTTGTTAATTGAGGCTAACATGTTACGTTTGAATTAAAAAATTCATTTCATCTTTTTTTAATTTATCTTAAATATTAAAAATGAAATTACTTTAGTATACAGTAGTATCTATTTATTTCTTAATAATATATAAATAGCCCATAATCAGAAGCTCTTAAGCTTATATATGTACTTTTTCAAAAAAGAAATCAATACTTATGCCATCATATTTCTATTGCAGGTATACAATAATTATTAACAAAACTGATTTTACTTTAATCACGCCGTCAGTATATTTCTTAATGATATAAGTTCTTAATAACATAATTTATTTTTATTTATTTATACTTTATTGTACACCACAACATGTTACACATTAGACATACTTCAAGATAGTAAAAGACTGTCAAACAAAATGACGAACTAATATATATATATATATATATATATATATAATATTTGTAATGGCAGACTATTCCGCAACCTTATAGCTTATATGATATTTTATGTATATCAGTAATTTCAGCACATGACTTCGCAACGTCTTTGATCCTGAAGCATCTCTCAAATATTCGAATTTATCCTTTAAGTAATTTATCATACAAGTAATAAATAACTAAAATTACCGATCATTAAGAGATATTTTTTTTCTTTTTAATTCCTCCTGGCTCTCTCCGCTTTGCCTTGTCGGCCATATGAAATGATGCTGCACACAATGGCTCGTAAGTTTTCATTATATTGAACGTGTGTAGTTTTTTTCACTTTTTGACAGTGTGAAGTGAAATTATTTTAATCATCAGTATTTTTTGGAATATTTTCTAAACTTTGATTATTTAGGTATTGCTATTTAATAAGTACTTATTATTACTTTTAAAACGAAACAAATATAGTAACTCTTACTGCTTTGATGTTACAAAAATCGGCTTTGTTGTTATGTCGTCTCTTATATACAATTTTTAATTAGTAATAATATCCTTTTAAAAACGATATATTTACTTTTTTTTATAAAGTATCTGCCGTTTTAACATGATTTTCTACTAAAAAATTTCTAAATATCCATTTTAAATGTCCTGCCGACTCAAATTAGTTTTTTACAGCGTCCTGCATTATTGGTACTAACAATGCTCTCAAAAAAGTTCAAATAAGAAACATTCTCCGTGGGCGGACGCGGGGTAAGTGACTGAGTCCTTGACCTACACACAACCATAGGGTCCTTATTATTTATGCCTCTCTTTTTTGAACATCCGAAAAATAAAATGAGTGGCCAATTGTCTTAAAAATGATATATCGAATTGTATAAAAAATTTAGTTGATATATTTAAAATAGGTATTAAATAATAACGGTTATAAGTAAAAGAAAATGAAGTCAAGATATTTTCATACTATTATAAAAGTCTTTTTGAGATTGCATTAATTTATAATTAATTCGATTTTACGTTGAAAATACCCATTTGTAATATTGATAACTAAAAGCTTATGAAAATATGGCTTATAGCCACACTTGCGGTCGAAACTCGAAATTTAGAAGCATCATCCGTCATTGTTCACGTTACCTTGTGTGTATGAAGGTGACCCACATTTTATAAATTGTTTATGGGTGACTAGGCGTCTGTGAGAGAAAGTGGTCAAATGAATGAAAGTCTAAAATCTGATCGAAGTGTATACTATATTTGTATAAATGCCTTAATATATGTTAGAATTTTTGCATACCTGTACGCCATAACTTAATTATATGACATATTAGTGATGTTTTAGACTAGATATAACTACTTTACAATTTTTTTACCCGCTAAACTGCATGACAGTTTATCGGCGTTACAGTTACAGTTCACGATATATACCTACATATAGTTATTTAAATAACTTGTGTTACAGAAAATACCACATACTAAGGAATAGGTGGTAGTATATAACATAACATAACAAACAATACACTTTATTGTACACCAATACAGAAATAATACATATCAGATTGATTTTAACAGAGTATCATATATTTATTTTGAAGCAAAACTTCTTTACGCACGTTTGACCTGGGGAGTAAGCTGGTGAATTCGTGACGAGAGCGTTACGAAAAGAGTGATCGGGCGAGGAGAACGGGACAAACGAGAGATGTGAGCACACATTTCTTTCTCTCTTTCTCTCAAAGCTAGTTACGTTTCGTATATCTAAGACACAATGCAGGTCTAATGGAGCTAAAGAAGTTTTACTTCCCTCATGTCGTCTAAAGCTCAGTCGTTTTTTTACGTAAAAAGTTTCAAAACGACTCCAATACAATATAAAAACTTTTTACACCTATTTATTTTTCTAATCAAATTCTTAACAGTAAGCTCTCTAAACTCTACGACTAAAAAAACGCAGTTTTATACAAACACTTACTACCGATAATATCTCCTACTGACTTCAGTCATAAAGCAACTAAAACTAATTAGTTTACTTGGCAATCAATGATGAATTACTTAATCATTCACTTAGTCATGGTTTGTTTGTTATTTTATATATAAATATAAATATACTACAGTAATAATATTAAGTTGTATTCTATTTGGTGTGTGGTTACGGCAATGAAGAATATAGCAACCCCCTATCTTCCCGTGGGTTTCGTAAGAGGCGACTAAGGGATATCACATTTCCACTACCACCTTGGCAGTCAAAAAGCCGGCCGATGGCGGGGTAGCCATCCAACTGCTGGCTTTGAAATACACAGGCCGAAGACGGGCAGCAGCGTCTTCGGTGCGACAAAGACAGCCCTACGGTCACCAATCCGCCTGCCCAGCGTGGTGACTATGGGCAACACACATGAGTTCACGCCATTTTTGGCGCGATAGGCTGAAGTGATGATGATGATTCTAATTGATACTAACGGTATGTAAGATTATTAAGTATAGCATGATAAATTTTATTAATATTTGCTAAAGCTACTTAATTGATTAAATTATTACGAACGAGTAAAACCTAGTTCCTATATTAACACAACCATTTGTATTGCTCACGAGTAACGATTACGATTTAAAAAAATCTAATCGTCTTTCAATCTAGGCACCAATTTTAAATTGATAAAAAAATATAAATAATAGTTGCTCAGTAGAAACGTCATTCATTATATTTTTACTATTAAAAAAATGAAACGGTATTCAAGAAATATTTTTATTGAAAAAAAAATGAATCCGTGTATCAAATATTATTTATGGTAAAAAGTAGTCACGTTTTTTAATAATCTTCTGTGAGTTCTGTGTATTCTACCAATTTACTATGAATATTAATATTAGTAAATTACGTTACTTGTAATACTCTACTACTACCTAGGTATATTACGCTAAAATGTTTCTTACTTGAATTTTCTTGAATAAGTAACTGACACTATTTTGAGGTATAGAATGTGATTGATATAATATTATTAATATATTATAATTTATATATATATGAATTATTATATATATACTCATTGACATGACAATAATGAAGTAATATATAGAAACAGAATATCTAAGTAAATATAAATGAATCTCTGAAATATATTGGCGCAGAACTTACGAACGACCCTAACAAATCAAATACTTAATCCGGTTAATCATTTTTCGTGTTTATTATTGTCAGGATAAGGTTTATGAAAGAAAATTACAATGTAGCGTCGTATTCAGAAAGAAAAATATAGTAGTATAGAGTTAAAAAAAAGTCAGTCGAGTCGAGTCAGCTACTTACTAAATATAAAAAATTATAATCAAGATAATTGTCTAATATTAAATGCCAAAGTCAACTCGTTAAATCATACGTTATATCTGTTACAACAAATCCAAGCAGTGGCGTGCCGGTAACAGCGCTAGAGCGTAACGCACGCGGCAGCCTGTGCCGTGACGTGGGTCCCGTTACTCGACACACTGGCTCGGAGCCACCGACGCGTGGCACTTTTGATACAGCTAAAATCGCTTAAAACACTCTTTTTGTAATCATTTCAGCAACGAACTAAGTTAGTCTTCTTACCTGTAATATATAGAATCAGTGCTAACCAAGTATCGTTGTAAAACAGCCCTATTTTCTTATGTTATAGTATTAATTTTAACATAAAATGTAAAGACAACAAAAGACAAATTTGGTAAAATTATATTTCATAAAAGATACTAATTTACATTTTTACTTTTACTGAAATAACCACGATTAACAATTTTAAACTAACAACATTTTGGCAAAACTGCAGACGTCTGCAAAATGACAAAAACGTAAACGTGTAAAAGTAAAAACGTTAATAGTGACGGTCAAACTTATATCATATTTTAAGTATAATCTTCTAAATATTTTATCAGTAGTTTACTTCAACAGCAAATAATGGATAGTAATGATGATACGTAATAGAGCGTAAATACGATCATACGTGTACTTCATCTACCAGAATTGCTGTTACAGTTACAGCAACGTCAATGAATATAAAGCACACGGTCAGTTCTGCAGGAATGCGAAGAAATGACGTGTCATTATAGCAATCAATGTTATCTTCTATTGAGCTTGATGGAGCTGTTATTCGCGCTGCATTCCTCATTTTTATGCACCTACATTCTTTACGAGTGACAACCGTCGTATACAGGTGGATTTAATGGTGTTGACTGCCATACTTTATATTTACATGGTGTAAACATTTTCCATATGATACAATTATGCAAGTGTGTAAGTAATGTTACTGACCATTTAAAGACATACTTTACGTGTGTTACAACACATAGATACGATTCAGCCTGTAATATCCCTTTGCTAGGCATAGACTTCTTTCTCTGTGCAGAAGGGTCGAGCTTAATCCGCCACGCTGCTCAATTGCGAGTTGACGGATACAATTAGATAATATAATTTTTATTGATTTTTATGTATTTTACTAAAATGTCTAAGAATTAACAAGAATCACTAATAAAAGAGACCATTATATACTTTTGTATATTACTAGCGACCCGCCCCAACTTCGAACGGGTGCACTGCTGATACTAAATATAAAATATAAAATAAAATAAATACAATATATGCGCAAAAATGTTTTTATAGATAGAAGATAGACCTTCCTCTATAATCACTCTATTTACTAAAGAAAATCGCATCCAAATCCGTTGTGTAGTTTTAAAGATCTAAGCATACAAGACAGTGGGAAGCGACTTTGTTTTATAATGTGTAGCGATAAACTCATAAAAAAATATTAAATGTACTTAAAAATAACATTTGTCACAAGCACGTATTAAATACAATTTACTTAACTCATATTAATTTATTCTACTAATATACTTATACAGAACCGAAGATGTTTGAAATAGCTTTATTTTCAGTAAAAAAACGTTAAAATACTTGACCAGCGTGACTAAAAGAACTCTTATCTTGTAATGAAGTCAACATGACAGTCTTGTCATTGAGTCTTCATTCTTGAAACGTCTAGTCATCTTTTGTCTTTATTGCCGACTAAGCGTGACTTTTGTCTAAAGATCGATCCTCGGAAAACGCAAAGCTTAAAGAATACATTGGGAAAAGTCTAGTGATATCTCGGCCCTAAATATTTTTTAAGTAGTAGTTACTCGTGTTAGAATATAATTATTTTGAAGAAATAGTCTTACATGCTCATAAGCAATTCTTGAAAATTGTAATAAAATATTAAAAAATGTTTTCCTTTAAACATGTAATTATGACGTTATTATAGACAAACTTTAGTGACGAAGTACCTAGTCTCACTCGCTTCAGCCTGCAATATCCCACTACTGGCCATAGGCCTCTTTCCCCATGTAGGAGAAGAATCAGAGCTTAATCCACCACGCCGGTCCAATGCGGGTTGGCGGATATATCCCTACTATGAGTAACGATCGCTATCAGGTGTACATGATAACAACTGGGACCGACGGCTTAACGTGCTCTCCGAGGCACGGTTGGGAGACCCACTAGGACTGCACAAACACCCAGACGACGGCAAACATCTGTATGGCCAATACAAATGTTTGTCATGTGCGGAGATCGAACCCGCAACCGCCAGCGCAATAGGCACAATCCGTTGCGCCAATGTGGCGTCATGAAATAGTACAAGGATCAAACCTACCTGCCTTAAAACTATCTTCCAGTTTAAGAATGTTCATATCTTAAAATTTAACATTAACCTTGATATAGTTCAATGCTTTAAGTAGTTACAACCATTATATTTTTTGTTAATGGTTTATTTTATATTTATTTACATATGTACCTAAAGGCAGTGACACATACATAATTGACCCAGTAAAAAATTCTGTATTATTTAAACATAGCAGTAGCGAAAAAAAGCAATCTATGCTTTGATAAATATTTAAATTTATTTATTTATAAAACTTTATTGTACACTCAAAAAAGAAGATACATTTTAGAACGATATTTATTTATTTATTAATCAATGTTTTTAGGAAAAAATACAGTTTTAACATTCATTAAAAATAAATTTAAGTTACAACATTTACCAGTTAAGTTTTTTTTTTATTGCAACATACCCACAGTATATACAATTAAATAAATTTACATTAAATACCTTTGTAATAAATTTGAGTCGTCTTTTGGTTCTTTAGTATTGCTGAAACTTATACTTCCTTTGGAACAAATATATTTGCCATACATACACTTCCAAGCATAAATCCTCTAATTACGTTTGATTAAGAGGAAAGGGTACCGAAGAGACTTTTCAAAAATAGGTATTTGAATAAAATGTTTCTGTCGCGCTGCATGCCGCTACCGCGCCCCGCGCCATCTCCGCTCCGTTTTTTATATGTGTGACTGTCGTGTTGTTAGTGTGCGTGCGCCGGCTATTCAGCTATTAAGGACGCTATCACATTTTTCCACAAATATCAGTGTTTTTCACGTACCATTTTAATTAATTAAGAGTCACCCTGAGAGGATATCTTGGTTTCAAATGAAAGATAATATATTCATCTCCAAGTGAGACCATAAAAATTCTATAGCCTCATACAAACTTTTCACACAAATACAGTTTAACCATCGCAGAAATCGCAAAAAATTTAAAAAAGACGGGTCTGAAAAGGAACCATTATAGCTAAATACACTGCACTAAGAAAAATAACTACACTAAGAAATTGTTGCTTATTTAGTCCTCTATGCGTAGCGCTAGATATTTTACATAAAAATAAATAATATTTCCATTTATGAGAAAAATAAGAAACGCTCTCAAATTTCTTCATACATTTTTTACAAGTGAACCATCGTCGTTCGTCATTCCGCGCCGAAACGCGCTCATGGAAGCACGCCTGTATCGCTTCAGCGCAAGTAATAATTACGTAAAAAATGAGTTCCTTGTGTGCACTGTGCTTGGACGAAATTGATACTTCACAATCGATTGTCTTTGCTATGCATCTGGTTTATATATAATAATCAATAATAATAAGTAATCTTGGCAATTTATCTTCTTTTCAACCGACTTCAAAAAAAGGAGGAGGTTACTCAATTCGACCGTATATATAAATAAATATATATATATATATATATATATATATATATATATATATATATATATATATATATATATATATTTTAATGTATGTTCGGAGATAACTTTTTCGTTTATGAACCGATTTTGATAATTCTTTTTTTGTTGGAAAGGAGATATCCCTAGTTTGGTACTATGATAAGGAAACTAGGATCTGATGATGTGATCCCAGAGAAATCGAGGGAAACTTTCAAAAATCGTACGGGTGACTAGTAAATTTAATCATGTTTTCATTAAGTACTATAAAGCACTACTATTTAATAAATGTCTGGAGTCGATCTGATGATGGAGAAGAAAGATAGTCGAGGGAACTCTTCAACAATTTATAGCAATTACCTGCTTTTTGAACTTAATTCGTTTCTATTGATGAGAGCTTTGCACCTAGTTATAAGTGACATTACAGTCTGACGATGGAGACAAAAGATAGTCGAGGGAACTCTTTAACGATTTATAGCAATTACCTGCTGTTTGAACTTAATTCGTTTCTATCGATGAGAACTTTGCACCTATATGAGTTACAAGTGCCATTACAGTCTGATGATGGAGACGAAAGATAATCAAGGGAACTTTTCAACGATTTATAGCAATTACCTGCTGTGTGGTCATCTGTGTCGCAGGACCACGTTTGATGATGGAGCCCATAAACACTCGAGGGAATTTCTCAACAATTTCCAGCAGTTACCTTTTGCTGTTTGACGACCGCTTTGATATAATGGTGCATGTGCCGTGTCGGTGGCGCCTAAACACCGACGGTCGCGGGTTCTATTCCAGCTCGGAGTGGATATTTATGTTTATACAAATATTTATTTTCGGTCTAGTTGTTAATCCTTGTGGTTCTTCCAACCTAGCCTCAGGGAACACGCTAGGCTGTCAGTCCCGGTTGTTATTACGTACACCTGATAGCGAACTTTACTCATAGTATGTCGACGCGTTAGCGCAGCGGTCACAGCACTGGCTGTTGCGCTGGCGTTAGTGGGTTCAATCTCCGCGCAGGACAGACATTTGTATTGGCCATATAAGATGTTTGTCATGATCTGGATGTTTGTGCTTGTGTATTGTGTATGTTTCCGGACCCCCGACACAAGAGAAAAAGCATCCTTGTTAGGTCTACCCATCACTAAAAATTGTAAAATAAAATAATTTTTAACAAAAAAAAACCGACTTCAAAAAGGAAACTAAAAAGTGAAAAATAAATTTACTTAGTACAAAGTAATTCGTATTTTGATTTAGTTAATCAGAAATGATTAAATAAATATTTTATAATATTGAAGTCGGTGCCAAGTAAATACTACAACAACTTGACTACAATAACAAATACAAACAACACACACAACAAACAAGTACAAAAAATATTATTAAATATATCAAAACAATAACAGAATAATAACAGTATTCAAGCTAATAGTCAATGAAACAAATTATGAAAGAAAACTGAATACAACTTACGAGTAGATACTAGAGTAGTTATTTTTTTACTTGGCACCAACTTCAAAATTATAAAATATTTATTAAATCATTGCTGATTAACTAAATCAAAATACGAATTACTTTGTACTAAGTAAATTTATTTTTCACTTTTTAGTTTCCTGTTTGAAGTCGTTTTTTTTTGTTAAAAATTATTTTATTTTAAATTTACATTCATCATCATCATCACTGTTCCGTTTGCAGAGTTATAAAATAAATAAATTTCTAAAATAAAAGTAGCCTAAGTTACTCTTTATTGCATAAGATATATCCCAGTGAAAGTACCGTCAAAATCGGTCCACCCGTTTCAGAGATTAGCTGGAACAACATACAGACAGACAGACAAAAATTGGAAAAATGTTATTTTGGTATATGGACCGTGTATACATCCGTATGCATTTAGTAAAAAGCAGTATTTTAATATAACAAAAGGACACTCCAATTTTATTTATTTGTATAGATTGTTTACGTAAAATATGTTATGTTTATATTATTATAATGTTAAAACTATAATTATATAACTTAAAATTGTATGTGATTTTGAATTATAAAAATAAGCGTATTATTATCTATTATATTTTATTGTATAGTACAATGAACGAGTAGTAGATACCCTGACGCCTTAAGACATCGTCATAAACAGAGTAGGGAAGAGGTTCCGTGAATAGTAGGTACTTAGTAACAGTTACCAAGTTCGACTTTAAACTTACAACTAAATTTACTAATCAATATCAGTAAAATTAAAAATTAATACTTTCAAGTACCAAGATTAGTTACGTCGGTACAAAATCGAGCAGATAGCGGTATCAATGTGTGCGTACGCGTAAATGTTATTGTGTTGCGATTTAAATACCTAAACTTGAGCGAGTTAAAAATGTGATAGCGGATATTTTAGTATTCGCATCTTTCGTTTGTGATTGACTACGAGTACATATAGCGCATAGTGCTATTTTTCTGAATTTGGCTTGTTTTATTGAATTTGTTCTGCATCGTATTGCTGTGACTCGGCTTACTATTATTGAATTTCGTAAACTACTTATTATTATGTTTTATTATTTTGACTTGGATACTCTTTGTGACTTGATACATGTCTATATTTATGTGGGTAATTATCGAAATAATTAGGTACTTTATTTATGAATTAGGTATGTAATTACATGGTTGAGGTGTGTGTAAGAATGGGTAATGAAATACATACATAATTATAGTGTATACATGTAGTACATAGTATAAGTGTAAGTATAGTATATATATATATATATGTAATGTAGTACATACACAGTATAAAATGTTTGCCTTAGTACCTATATAATTTGTAATGTCTCATGTTTGTCGCAGTTATTAATACATAGGTATAGGTTATATATATTAATTAACATATAATTGCGGCGATATAACAATGGTTAAAAATAATATTATAATTTAAAAAAAAAACAAGAAAAGCCGCCTGCGTGAAGAACAACTATTAGAAAGTCAATTGAAAAGGCTGGAACAAGATAAAAATTCAATAATTACAAAAAGATAGCTAAATAAATCACACCAATTTCAAACATTATGTATACTGTACACTTACAAATCATGAAGGCGACTTTTTCGATTATTATTTTATTTTATTTTTTTAGTTAGGCAAATTACGTAATCGATTGAATTTTTTTAAAGAGTGGTTGATTAACATGACATAACATAACAATACATTTTATTGTACACCAACAGAAAATAATAATACGTATCAGATTGATTTTTAACCGACTTCCAAAAAAGGAGGAGGTTCTTAATTCGACTGTATTTTTCTTTTTTTTTTTTGTATATATGTTACTTCAGAACTTTTGACTGGGTGGACCGAGTTCGACTTGTACGCAAAGGAAAAAAAAGCCGACTTCAATTACATCGACATGTAATACAACAAAGGTAGACGAAAATATAGTCAAGTAAATACGCGTTATTAAAGATTACTCAAAAATTTTTATCAGATCTCGATGAAATTTAAATATGACTACACGATAAACATCAGCTTTCGATTAAATTAAAAATCATCAAAATCGGTACACCCAGTAAAAAGTTATGCGGTATAATACAACGTAGGTCGACGAAAATAGTCAAGTAAAAACGTATTATTTATATAAATCGAAAAGTTGTTGTTAGATCTCAAATAAACTTAACTGAGACCAAATGACACACACCACCTTTCGATTAAAAAAAAATTGTTGAAATCGGTCCACTCAGTCAAAAGTTCTGAAGTAACATACATAAAAAATACAGCTAAATTGAGAGCTTCCTCCTTTTTTGGAAGTCGGTTAAAAATAGAAACCGATTTTACACGTCTATAGAATTTCTAAGTCGACAAGCTTGAACAGTGAAAGATTTAGTATAAAAGAAAGAGGAGTGAGAGGGAAATTCAAGAAGTAAGCTTTCCTCAGAACGAAGACTGCGTTCATTGGCATCACTAAGAAATTTAAATCGTCGTTTTAGATAAGCAGGTACAACAGGGTTAAAAAGAATAGAGTAAAGTAAGTTGAGAATATACGTATTCCCGCAGTAGGGAATTGGGTGCCACTCAGGGCGTAACTACTGCCGTATCAGCCATATCAATGATACGGGGCCCCCTATTTACAGGGCCCCTAAGATGTGTAAGCAAAAATTAGTAAAATGTTATCCACAATGTCACTTAATCTTGTGCTTCCTGGAAAAAAGAATAAAAAAACTGTCATACATACCTATAGAGTTTTCACTTCAGAAATGACTGAAGTCTGAAAAGCAATCCCCTTTTATCCGAGTCAAGCGTGCGCCCAATTGTTGATAACATTCTGTATCGTTTATTTCGGGATTCAGTTAATCATTATGAACAATGAATTAATCTTTTTTATATAAGAATGGGGCACACAAGCAGACGAAGCCATCTGATTTATAACGGCTACCGTCGCCCATGGCCTTTAGAGAAAAAATGTAGACACTAGACGCTTTAAAACCCCCAAATTTTAGCAAGGTCATTCCACACTTTGAATGTACGCGGAAACATTGCGCACGAAGCTCGCACATTGGTTGCAAACCACTGGTGGATACAATTAGCACCACTAGACTTCTTGACATCGAAAGAATGCAGAACACGACAAACGACACTGCTCATAGTGCACATTACGCATCGCGTGCTCGCACCGTGGAATGCTCGGTGGTGCTTTTCCCTCATCGTCAAGAGTTGAATTTTACGCAAAAAGAGTGCAAAGAATTTCGCTTACTTTTTCGCATAATATGCCAGAGAGCCTTCAGGTTCGCACAATGATGGAAGTGTAGACTAAAAAAAGTTACCTTCGACAGTTTTTGTAAGAAACAAAAGGCACGGGTTCCATTTGGAAAGCCCAATAGTCTCTCGCCAATTCTGCTGTGTTTGAACTTTGCCCTAGCGATTTACTAGCTGTAAGACCTGGAGGCAGCGTTGAATCTCTTCTTCAGGTTATGCGCCTGTGAATCCCCCATATAGATGCGGAAGATTCATAGGAATTCACTAATAGTATTGGCCTCACAGGCTGAAGCGAACGATCCCCCGCATCTATTGCTCCAGGTCAAGGCTAATAACTCTCCAGCTTGAAACTACAAGCTCTTTAAATTAGCTTAAAATCCGAAATTCAAAACATTCATTCCATTAAAGAACTCATGGAATTATTACTGATAAAATTCAATAGCCTTGCATCCAGTTTTCCGGAGGTATTAACTTGATGTTTTTCAAAACTAAAACTGGTAAAAAATTACCTAAGGATTTCGATGGAACAGGAACAGCTACAGCAGACTACGCTCACTATTGTCTATTCTAGGAGGAAGTAATAACTTATAATCAATAAATATTTATTTTAATTCAATGCAAGCATTTTTTTGTGAGAAATCTTTACCCATCATTTGCCTGTCCCCCCACTAATTTTGATACAGGGCCCCAAGGTTCCCGGGGTTCCAAGGAATGCTACGCCAGTGGTGCTACTTGAGTTTTTTACGCAATTCAGAAATATGATTCTATTTGCGAAGTCCAAATACGAATCGCATAGGTACATAGATTCGACCAAATTTAATAATCTGCTCCTCAGTAATGTCAAGAAAATAAAACTAAGCAATTTTTTACCGATGAAAAAAAACAGAGGAGGTTCTAAAGTCGCCACGTACCTATATTTATTTATGTTTGACCATGCATAGCTTTTTACAAAGTATTCCGAAATTGATAAAAAAAATATATTGGAAAGAGTAAACCCCGAAGTTGTTTTTCGCCTAGGAGGCGAGGAAGAAGCGCGGCTCGCAGCTTGCTTGGCATAGGCATGGGAAAGAGCAGAGTCCTAATTTTTTAAACTTTCGATATTGTATTTTTTATTAGTATTACGGTAATAATAATCATAATATACTTTTTTGAAATCCTTGTATTGAGCCCTTTAATTTGATACCAAAAACAAACAACACAGTTATTTACCATAATTATCATCATTTGTTATTTGTTTAGCGAAACCCTTCGTTAGCCCAGGTTTGCACAGTGTTACAATAAAAACCGCATATACAAATACGGTTTTATTGTAGTTATGAAAAGAGAAATTATTTAATTTTGTTAATACGAATTTTAGAAAATATCGACTAAAAATTACATCACTAGTGTATCGATATAATTGTCGACTATGAGGCATCACTTCGCTGGCGTATATACGTATTACTTTGACCCTTCCCTCCCCCAGACCTATCCCCCAAAAAGCAAGAAAGGGACAACTGCAGCTCAGACCGTTTTAGGTATATAATTTTTGACCAAAACAGTGTTTCGTAGTCGACTGTTTTCTCCTCAAAACATGGCAATTTTTTAAAAAATTTTTTTTTAGAAAATAAAAGACGACTTCGGCTATGCCCCTATGTTTTCATTTTTTTGAAAATATGCATATATTTTTTTTAATGAGTGTCTGAAAATGTACAAAAAATTATGCAATATTTCGAGTTTTTGAAGTCTCCTAATTCCTATGATAATAAGAATATGAAAAAAATCAAAACATAGGGGCATGGTCATGGCAGCAAAGAGTTCTATGTCACAAAAATATTTGATCTAGTGTCATTATCCAGGGAGAAAACAGTCGACTACGTTTGTATGGAGAAAGACCCGGTACCCTTTCCTCTTAAGAAAAACTTCCATTTTCCAACTAAACTGTTAATTCTTATTTATTTTATAAGAGAATTAGGTATATTGTGATGCTTAAAGAAATAAGTCAAGGTTATTTGTTAAGGAATTTTATATGTAAAATAACTTATGGAATATTAAAACAATAGATAACACTTATTGAACATAACCTGCGGGTATTCGCAAGCTGATTCATATTTTCCCATAGCTGCTGGCGATCGGCGATTGTTTCTGTTTAATAAAAAACAGACGTACCGAAAATATTTATATTGTTCTTTGAAGATAAGATAACAAGTAGAGCTAAAAAAATACACAAATACAATTACAAAATCATTGTATTTTTTGTATCCACTAATTACAAAATATATTTAGAATCTTAAAAAAATATGCTTTATAATTTAATTAGTAATTTTAAATAAGGTAGTAATATTTAGCTGTACGTAAACTTGTTACGTATTATACTTAAAGACAAAGACGAAGGTTTCTCAACAAAAAGACTTCCTGGCGTATTAAAGTTACAGATAATAAGATTGATTACGTGTAATCATGAAGGTACGCGAACAGAGGCTACTCTAAATGCGTCAGACTTTAAGTCGACAATAAATTACTCAGCGGGCTCGCATGCAACAAATAAAAGGGATCACAATACAAGAAACCTAAAAAGTATCAGCCTTAAATATTTCGGATGTCACGACAGCTATTAAAATCATAATTAAATCTCTATACAGAATTTGATTTATAATTAGAGGGCATTGTATTTGGAAGCTGGTATGTAATAAATTAAAACTAACTAAGATACCTTGATGAGGTTGTATGATATCTCACATCGATGAAATAATCTTCAATGCTACCATGACTAATGTGTTAGTTGCCGAGTCAAAATTGTTACATGCACACCCATGACCTGAAGCGATGTAAACACTTATTTTAATTGATGTTATAACTCATTAATTATTAACAGACTCAAATAATACTCAATATAACAATTTAAAACGTATTTACAAGAAAACCTTTGAACATAACACTGAATGTCAAACGTTTTTCCATCCATATAAGTTCCTTTTTAAAATAAATTAAGATAGTATTTTATTTAAGACTAGCATCATCTATCCGTCCATATTTTTTGACACGGTAAGTAATCACCAACATATCGTATACTGAAACCTTCTTCGAAACAGGCTGCATCTTATGGTATAGTATTATTCAGATCGGCTTAGTATTCGCAGTATAACCGAACAAAAACAACCGGCTCTCCATTTATTAGTATGGATAGATTATATACTTACAGAGTTGTTTCGGTCATTAGACAAGAAGCATCCTGCAACTAGATCCTGTGAGGTCATACACCGCAAGGTCGCCCGGTCTCACCTGTAAGATACTTGCAAGGGCAAATATTATGTGCATCTTGAAATAACAACTATATAACGTTATGTTCGTCGATTAGTTGTTACCTAGACTCGGGGCAATTAAAATACGTCCTCATTGTCGTTGTTGTTTATTTCAGACAAATAATAGTGTTATGATGGTAGTAAAGTGAATTCATAAGTTATTTTATAATTTAAACTGAATATATGTAGTTTTAACTAATTTCAGTTAAAGTGTCCTAGAATTTTGCCATAAGTATTGCGGTTTTATTCACACAGAATCTTAATGTCCATATTCAGTTAACAAGAACTGGAACAAAAATAATATTCCAAATCGGGCTCTTAGATCACAATACAAATGTGTTCAACTAGTCGAACATACTTTTAAGCTCCTTTATATTAATAAAAAAAATGACTTTACAAATTAACAAGTAATACAACGTAGGCATTAGTCGAAAAAATAGTCCATTAAATACACATTATCAGGAGTAACCCAAAAAATACTCGTCAAATCTTAATCAAATTAAATAGGACCAAGAACTAGCTTTTGGTTAAAATAACAATATTCAAAAGCTATAAGTTAAAACACATTAAAATACAGTCGAATCGAGAACTTCTTCCTTATTTTGAAGTCAGCTAAAATATTTAGGCATTTTCATCTGTGCTTGCAAATGTCAAATATTTTATTTAATCTGTACTTTTTGTCTCCACGTCTTGGCTAATATCAACTCAATCCAATTCATAGATATATGATTTTTAGTTTCAATTTGACACAAATTATTTCACCAATACGATGCGGAATGGAGAAAAAACAGTGGAGATATTTTGGTGCGGTTGAGAATTCAACCTTAATCAAATTTTGTCAACTTTTTAAATGGTGTGAATTTCATTATTAATCATTAATTTACAACAACTCAAACGCAAAAGTATAGTGATATCATTATACCTAGATATATCCAAAATATTAAAACATGATAACCAATAGATGTATTGAATTTTATAATATTTAGGTTTAATAAATTTCTAGAAAAATGGAAATGGATTAACCATAAAAATTATTAAACAATTAATATTAATAGGACATGAATTTGGTAAGGAAGAAAGGGGATGGGGAAGTTTAAGACAGCTATAGTCTCTAACATCAAGAAATCACTGAATAAGATGCCGATGCGCCAAATAATTATTATTTATCTGTTAATACATAAAACAGGTAATGTAAGATAACAATGCATGGTACATCAGATAAAAAAGGGTTATTTACATGCTTAACGTGCTTAAACGGGTATAAGCTATTTTATGTTTCAGTCTTAATACATATTTATAATCTTATCCGTTGCCCTACAAGTCTTCAGGCAGAGTGTTCTTATCTTGGCAAGTTGCCCGGATTACTGATTTGTTTGACAAATGAAACAGTCACGAATTTATTGTGTTAAATTATAAAAATAATATGAGACCTATTGTAAAATTACTTTAAACAATTTAGATTCGTTATTATAGACTTTTTACATTTCTTTAAGTATTAATATAATTATTATAAAAATAGCAAAAAGACTAATGTCCCACTTTATTGGGTACACAATATTAGTGACAAAATATTAAAATATTATCATTATAGTAGTAGAATAGTTCATATATGTTTACATAATTTATATACTGTTTAAAATAAATGTAAGTAGGTAAGTGTAAAATTAGCTCACGTCTACGTACCGAGTAATAGACTAAAATAAATACAAACAGGATTAATCGTAAGAGTATGTCTACAAAAAATATATACCATTCGTTTAAAGTTATTTACACAGAATGTATAATAAGTTAATATACTAGTTTAATTTTTTTTTTTTTTTTTATAATTAATAGTATCACTCATTAAAAAGTTTCTTTTATAGAGTTTAACTCACAAAAGATTATATATTATAAATACAGTATTGTGTTATGTTTAAAAAGAAGTGTTTCATGATACTAAATTACTGCATACAATTGATATAACTTATTTTTTAATAATTTGAAATTTATATATTAGAACCTATATTTCATACCTGTTATCAGACGGTTCCATGGTGTAATGGTTAGCACTCTGGACTCTGAATCCAGCGATCCGAGTTCAAATCTCGGTGGGACCTGTATTTTTTTGCCTAATACATAAAATTGATTTAATTTTTAGTTTCAATCTTATTGTTCATTGAAAAAAAACTTCAACCTATTATTCCATCGTTTTTAAATTAATAGCTGAGTATTAATTACCAATCGTCTTTTCTGTCCTTAATTTGGAAGAAAAAAAAAAACACATCGAAAATTAGTGGTTAAGTTTCTTAATTGATAGTAAAAAACAGCGCTACAATGTTTTGCTAGGATCAATGCCCTAGCATGTAGCAATATACAAACATTAAACGATATACACAGGATACACTCGTACTCGTAGTTTTTTTATATGCTTACACATTACACACTAAATCAAAAAAGCAAATTTAATCTTTAAACTAATGATAATTTGGTAGAGATTTCTTGCTTCTCAGTAAGATACGTCGTTTTGAAGACTATTATAGAATTTTATTTAGTAATCAGCAATATGAACGTGACTAGATTTTTGAAACAGCGACAGGCTGATTGATGATAATGTCTTAAAAATATGTATCTATATCGGTTGTAACCTATAAGCCTAAGCAATTAATAACACAAGCATTAAGTCTCTTAAGAACAGATGATTAGGGGCGTGTATCACAAAAAAAAAATACTGCTAGCTACTATATTCAAAGGTATATCGGTAAAGAGTTTAATCCTGTTTTTCAATTACGAAAGTAATATTTGTATTAAAGTATGACATACTTATTTGGTTAGAAAAAATACATAATCCCAAATAAAAATCCTGTTTACTAAATATTAAAAAATATGCTGAAAACTTTAAATTTCTGTGAACAGACATGTAGACAGTTTGTACCTTTTTGGAATACGTTAATTTCACTCCTTTAAAACTTTCCATTTGTTTTTTACTATGAACATACTAGGGAATAAATACATAATGTATTTCTTTTTCTTATACTGTAACTAGCGCCTAGCCCTGCGCGCGTTTGCTACGCTTTTTTATTTATATTTTTTTGGTTGTACCAACTCCGAAACCTTTATGGGCTCATGCGCAACACTTTGCTGAAGATCATGACATGATCAAATGCATAGCTTACGATTCTATAAAGGACATACAGACAAACATTCATTTATATATATATATATACATGTACATGTACTAATTTTAACAATTTTATAGAAATAAGCTGAAAATAAAATTAAGTAACTAATTACTAAAAAATTTTTGATATTGGTGGTGATATATCACTTCAGCATATCGCAGTCCACTGCTGGACATAGGCTTCCACAAGTAAAAATGCCGTGAACTCATGTGTGTTGCCCATAGTCACCACGCTGGACAGGCGGGTTGGTCACCGCAGGGCTGGCTTTGTCGCACCGAAGACGTCTCTACCCGTTTTCGGCCTGTGTATAATCAGTATCAGCCAGCAGTTGGATGGTTATCCCGCCATCGATCGGTTTTATAAGTTTCAAGGTGGTAGTGGATCTGTGTTATCCCTTAGTCACGTCTTACGACACCCACAGGAAGAGAGGGGGTGGCTATATTTTTTACTGCCGTAGCCACACAGCTAATGGTGATATAAATTAACTATAAACCTTAGTTTGTGTAACATAATATATGTAATAAAAAATAATTTACGCAGTGTATAACTCGTACCTTTGTTTTAACTTTTGTTTAAAATTTGTTTCAATTGTAAAAACTCGGCCGACCCTGATCAGTCATAGTCATAATCATATATACAAGTCAGATATATACATATCTCGAGTTTCGGTTATTGCAATCACATGGCGCCTAAAAGGCTCGTCCAACTTTTATGACTTTTTAATCGACGTTCAAAAAAGGAGGAGGTTCTCAATTCCACTGTATTTTTTTTTTAGTATGTTACATCAGAACTTTTTACTAGGTGGACCGATTTCGATGATTCTTTTATTAATCAAAAAATGGTGCTCGTCATTTGGTCCCATTTAAATTTTATTGAGATTTAACAAGTACCTTTCGAGTCATATCTCATAATGCGTATTTACTCGACTATTATTACTTCATTACTTTTTACTGGGTGTACCTACTTATTTTGATGATTTTGTTTTAATTGGAAAATGGCGCTTGTCTTGTGGTGCCTTTTAAATTTGATCGAGATCCGACGACTACTTTTTATGTAATTTTTGATAACGCGTTTTACTTGGCTGTTTTTTCGTTTACGTTGTTTTGATATATTTGAAGTCGGTTTTTTTTTCGCTTATAAACAAAGATAATTATTTAACTATTCATGTTCAACGCGTTCGCAAGACAGGACAAAGTCAGTCGGGTCCGCTAGTAACTTATAAAATAAAGTTTACTGCCTCAAAGAGGTAAGAATTAGTCTTGCTTGTACCCTGTGGTATAAATCCTGGATTTATCTTCCGTGCATTTTTCTCCGTATAAAAATCGCTAAACGTTTCATAATAGCTCACGTTTCCACTGTGTAATTATTCCAGCTAAAAACTAAACAGGCGAAATATTTGCTTCGTCTTATTTTGGCCCTTGTTCTCCAAATATTACCTACGCTGCTCTACAAAAAACCGTAGGAATGAACAAGTATTGCAAGTATTTCAGTCGGCTGGCTTTTATGTTCTCAATTAAGAGAACTATATGAAAATTAAACTGTAAAATTCATAAATAAGCAACATGGTATACATTCTGCAACTAATTTAGGACATGAAAATATGAGAATGAAATTAATTGACACACACACACACACACAATATCTATACTAATATTATAAAAAAGGAACGATTTGAATATTTGTTTGTTTGCATTGAATCGGTTCCGAAACTACTAAACCGATTTAAAAAATTCTTTCACTGTTGGAAAGCTACACTACTCCGCGTGACATAGGGTATATTATATTATAAAAAAAATAAAATAAAATAGGGAAAAGTATTATTTTGAAATTTTTGTTAAATACCCGTGCGAAACCAGGGCGTGATGCTCGTCTTTTATAAATTTGTTTCTGTGAGTGATACCTATATAAACTGTTGTCGCGGATGTATTTATGACTATTAATTTAAAAAAAAAACCATAGAATTACCTATTGGTCGCCCAGTGGTCGAAATTCGACCATATTTATATTAATATTGTAATAAATGAATCTATGATAGATATGGTTATATTTGACATTCAGTAAAGACAAAGAATATTAATCTAAGAATAATCTATTCTCACTTTGACCACAGACTTTAACAATAAACAGTACATATACATAAACATATACATACTCACTATAATATATAAGTAAATACATACGTATTCTATACATATGATTACACATTAGCTAGTGAAAGCAAGTGTTTGTTTAATTTCTATTTAAAGGAAATAAAGGAAGGACTAGTTTTGATGTCACTTGGGAGTTTGTTCCATAGTATGGTAGCGCGTACCGTAAATGAATTTAACTTAAATTTTGTGTTACATTTTGTGTTAAATTTTATTGTTTTAATGTATTTATTATGGATAATTAAAAAAAATATTAGCATTCTGCACTGCTCCTCTATCTAAACTATAAGTGCGCGAAATTTCATACGCCTCCGTCCACGCAATTTTCGTAAAAAGGGATACAAAGTTTTTTCTTCACGTATTAATGTATAGAAGATAGTGTATAGTTTTTCAGCTCAATGTGTTCCTGAATAAGACTTGTTATTTTCATTATGTCGGTATCGTGGTCCCATGGTGTAATGGTTAGCACTTTGGACTTTGAATCCAACGATCCGAGTTCAAATCTCGGTGGGACCTTGCAGTACATGTATATTTTGGATTTGTTTTACCGTTTTGAATTAAATTTTCAATAATTATTTTATTGAAATTTGTTCTAATGTATACAAGATGAAAAACTGATTGGACGATTAATCGTTATAGGAACGACTTGGTAAATTATGAAATGGACAGGCCACCGCCGGCGATTCCCAGAGTCGCTGGTGACATAGGTACGTTATGCTTGTTCCCATCGGCATGGCACGGTAATGACCGAGGTCTGAGTTAAACTCCGTCAATTTTCATTGTCCGCATTCAAAAACGAGGTTCAATTTAAGTGACTTAAGATTTACTGCGAATCTCATAAATTTCTGCTGAAATATAACATGATTGTGTTATTATATATTATATACTTTGTATACTTTGACTAGCTGCGCTCGCGACTTCGTCCGCACGGAATTCGATAAAGAAGCAATTGTTCAGTTCGCAGAGCTATAAAATAAATAAATTTCTAAAACTTATATATTACGACTATTACGATCCTAGAATTGATAAAACTTACGCAAGCTTTTTAAACTTTAACTTTAATGTTTGTCTTCCTTTTATTTTTAACCGACTTCCAAAAAAGGAGGAGGTTCTTAATTCGACTGTATTTTTTTTTTTTTTTTTTTTTTTCTATGTATGTTACATCAGAACTTTTGACCGGGTGGACCGATTTCGACAAATTTTGTTTCAATCGAAAGGTGGTGTGTGCCAATTGGTCCCATTTAAATTTATTTGAGATCTAACAACTACTTTTCGAGTTATATCTAATAATGCGTTTTTACTTGACGCTTTTTTCGTCGACCTACGTTGTATTATACCGCATAACTTTCTACTGGATGTACCGATTTTGCTAATTCTTTTTTTGTTGGAAAGGGGATATCCCTAGTTTGGTACCATGATAAGGAAACCAGGATCTGATGATGGGATCCCAGAGAAATCGAGGGAAAACTCTCAAAAATTCGCAATAACTTTTTACTGGGTGTACCGATTTTGATAATTTTTAATTTAATCGAAAGCTGATGTTTATCATGTGGTCACATATAAATCTTATCGAGATCTGATAACTAATTTTTGAATAATCTTTGATAACGCGTAGTTGCTTGACTATGTTTTCGTCGATCTACGTTGTATTACTTTGTCGATGTAATTGAAGTCGGTTTTTTTTTCGTTTGCGAGCAAACACAATTATTATAATAATATCGCTTCCTTTGTGAATCAGATTTGGTATAATTATAAACAGGATTTAGTTACAAATAAATAAATTAACTTGATGATTTTGGCGAATAGGTCGATTATAACTTATCTCCAAACTACTACAGTTTGATTGAAGTATTTTATTTTAAAATTTACGCTTCAGCCTGTAACATCCCACTACTGGGCATAGGCTTCTTTCCCCATGTAGGAGAAGGATCAAAGCTTAATCCACCACGCTGATCCTACTATACGCTACTACTACTATGAGTAACGATCGCTATCAGGTGTACATGATAACAACCGGGACCGACAGCTTAACGTGCTCTCCAAGGCACGGTGGGGAGACCCACAAGGACTGCACAAGCAGCCAGACCACGGCAAACACCTGTATGGCCAATACAAATGTTTGTCATGTGCAGGGATCGAACCCGCAACCGCCAGCGCAACAGGTACAATCCACGGCTGTGACCGTTGCGCCAACGCGGCGCCTTTTATTTAAAAATACTCACACACTTTCGCGTTTGTAATATTTGTATGTTTTAACACATTTCTTAATTAATTTCTAGAGCGAATATCGATTTGCGGGAAGCGGTTACGCCCGGACGACGAGCAGTGGGCGCAGCGGAGGGCTCTGCTCAGCAGCTCTGGTTGGCGGAGCGTTGTTCGCTGCTGTCGCAGTGCTCGCAGTCGCCGCGCTCGCTTTCTATATGGGTGCCCTACGCCCGGATAATGGGGAACGTAAGTTTTAAAATGATACAGCGTTAAAAGAGTTAACGAGCGTATACTCGTAAGAACTATTTTTTCTATGAATCCTTTTCATAAAAGCCTTTTCAAACTAACAAAACAAATCAAAGGCAACGTGTTATCAAAAGAGCAACGTGTTAATAAATGCAACACCATACGGCAGTTTAGGCGACATTAGGAGATTATTACGAGTATACCTAAGTGTTACTTATTCACTGACAAACGGAACGACGTGCTAATGTACATCGACGTGTCACAATACACTAATAGCTTAATAATTTATTGGTTACATTATTTGTATGAACGAATCATCATATATATTACACTCTAAGATTTAATGTGTTTGACTCCCCTTTTAGAAAAAAACCTCACAATTACTCCACATAAATTATATATCATTTTATAGATAATTGCTTGCTCTACCGGCATTCACAACTAAAAACATTATTATCGCTTTTGTTTTTGTAAATTAATTATTAAAATTATATATATGACGATGATATTATACTTATTTAGTGCGAATTATTCGCACGAGTATTGCTAGTAAAATGATAATAGAGTTTGTAACTTACTATTATTTCAAATTAATATAGTACAGTTGTATTTGATATATTATTCTAATTATATTTAATTCTTTTTAGCAATAATGACTTTCGAGGGCACGTTGCGTGTCACGCGTGGAGATGTGTACGGAGGAGCGCCGGGGAGCCCAGCTTGGCGCGAGCGAGCTCGACGGTACGGTGCTTCCTTGCGACAAGTATACGCCGGACCGTCAGCATTGAGACAAGCTTTTGCTGGAGCGATTGTAACTGGCTTCGGTGATCGACGGCTCGATGTCCACTTCAGACTCTATCTTGATAGAAGAAAAATACCGAGGTACTTGTTTTGGTTTGTCTCTAACAATAAGGCCAACTTGACAGAATAATGTATTGGTACTTAATACGCGTGTATCTTAGAACCAATATTTGATAATGACCTATAATTTGAATTATCAATATAGATTAAATTAAAAAAAAAAAAAAAACATAGATAACCTGTAAGAGAAGATTGTCTTTTTTAAAAGAAATGTATATTTTGGAACATAAACTAACGTCGAATAGTAATAGAATTAACAAAGAATAGACAAGAGAGTAGAATTGACAAATTAACAACTAGTCTATACTAATATTATAGAGAGGTAAAGTTTATAACTTTGTTTGTATGTAGGGGGTAATCTTCGCAAATACTGATCCGATCATGAAAATTTTTTCACTAACAGAAAGCTACACTATTCAGGAGTGCTATAGGCTATATTTTATTGTAATTGGACAAAAAATTCAGTAAATAAGAAAAAGATTAAAATATAATATCAAAATGGTAAACAAACTAGCGCCATCTATTGCTATTAGAAAACAATTTATTAGTCTTTCGAAATTATTAATTTAGTCTTATTTTAGTCTATCGAAGACGTTTTCTCAAATATCATTTGAACCAATATAAATGTACAACATAACAAACGATAAAATTTAAAATATAGAAAAAACAACCTTTGTCCAAATATTTTAAACGTAAACGTAAATATACAAATACACCGTTATAATATTTTTACACAATTTTTCATTTCACATATATTACAACTTTAAAAGAAAAAATTTAAGGGAAAACCTCTACAAACTAGTTAGGCTAAATATTTGTTTAGCTTTCAAATTGAAATTTAAACAAAGTAACACTACACAGTAATATACAGTAACACAACTTTTTAACTTCATTTATTTTTGTTAGAAAAAAATCGCAAGAAATTCTATTAAAAATAATTATTTTTTCAATATACCTACTATTAACTACTATATCCTTAAACATTCTACTGCCCATTGACAAATACAAACTTTTCTTTCGTGTATTGTAATTACAATTCAATAAAGAAGTTTTATCAAAATTAAAAATTGAAAATTCACGCTTCATATATCTTTTATATTATTATGGTTACGGTATCAAAGAATATAGCCACCCCCTCTCTTCCCGTGGGTTTCGTAAGAGGCGACTAAGGGATAACACAGTTCCATTACCACCTTGGAACTTATAAAGCCAACCATCAAACTGCTGGCTTTGAAATACGCAGGCCGAAGACGGGCAGCAGCGTCTACGGTGCGATAAAGCCAGCCCTACGGTCAATAACCCGCCTGCCCAGCGTGTTGACTATGGGCAAAACACATGAGTTCACGCCATTTTTGGCTATGTCCAGTAGTGGACTGCGAAAGGCTGCTGTGATGATGTGATGTATCTTTTATACTTGAATTTTATAACGGTAATAATTTAAAATGTTTTCGTGTTTACAGCTCGGTAACAAATATAGAAGAATCATTGAAAAATATATTAATTCAAGACTTGCTCTCAAAGCATCCAGCCTTTGGGCAAATAAAAGTAGATACTTCAAGTATAGTAATAAAAAGAGATTTAGAACATACATATCATTCAGAGCAATATGTAAAAGAAGCATTAAATGAAAGCATGGCTACTAATAATGTTAAGTCTCAAATACCTCAAAATACAAAAGACAAAACTTTACAAAGCCGAATCGGTGTTGTACGCAAAACTACTATTAAACCAAATCAGTCATCCAAAAACAATGACCCAGATGAACCTGACATAGACACTGAGAATATACCAGTAGTTCAAGGGTCCTTTCAAATAACTAAAACAGAAGCGGATATAACGGAAAATAAACATAGCGCAAATCCATCACGAAATGAAGAAAAGGTAAATAAAAGTTTTTCAACTTCGAGAACAACAACAACTACTAAATCTTTAACGACAAAATCAACACCATTTCAAAATACAAGTACAAAAAAAGGGTTAGCTACCACACCTAGAATTCGACCAATTACGATTAAATCTACGTTAAACATTAAACCAAAGACTGAAGAAAAAGGTAATAAACAACAGGAAATAACCACACGTAAATCTATAATTTCTACGCCAACCACAGTGAAATCAACCATATCGACAAAAATCACAACAACTTCGACGACTACAGTAGCAACTACTACAAAAAATGTATCACAAATTTTATTTGATCTTCTTACAAATGAAAATCATGGTAAAGATTTGCCAAAAATTGATACATTATTCACAGTTCCACATGTAATTGATAATGAACCATGGCGACCTATAACTAGACCATATTATGAAACAACTAGCAAACAGCATGTATTGCCTGAGGAAGATGTAACTGAACAAGGAGCAAATGACAGGATTGGGGTGGCAGAAGTTGTTGAAGATACATCTCTATTGGAAAGTATCTTAAGCCCGATACTTCCAGCAAAACAAAGAGATAAAACTACACGTAGACCTTCAGGATTATATAATATGGATCCTCATTTAGGCGGTGAAGTTTATATGCCTAGTCCCGTTTATACCAGTTTTACTCTTCCTGCTTTTATACCACCATTTAAAGACATGGAAACTCTCGGTTCAAGTTTCCCAAAACCACACCCACTGCCTGTTGACAAGATAAGCAGTGTTGTAGAAATACCAGAAACTAATCAGAGTACCAATGACGATGACGGAAAGCCTATCATTAGGCCACCAAAAGATAAAAAAACTTCTGTAACGATTAATGTCGTACAGTCAGACCAATATGATAATAGCACAGAAAAGGTATCTATAGAGGGTATGTCAATCCTTAAAAAACAAAATACGTCTAATGTTTCTTCAAAGCTTACAACAACAATTACTTCGAGTGCTACAATAAATGAAATTATAACCACTACTAATCTTCCTATAAATGACACCATGACAAATATTCCTCTTACAAATAAAACAAAGGATCATAGTAAAGAAAATTTTACAAAACGCCCTAATAATAAGGTATCGATTATACCCTCAACTAGTTTACCACATCACACTTGGGAATTAGTTAATACATCCACTAACAGTAATGGTACAACGAGTAAAAATTCCTCTCCTCAAAAATACTATAATGACACACTACAAGCGATAATAACAAAAAATGATGCTATTTCACCCAATACAACTCCTAGATTTCCAAGTAAACTTGCTATTTTGCGTAATTTAACAGATATCATAAAACGATACTCACAAAATACGCCGGAAAAACAAAACGAATCCACAACCCAACTATCGACTATAAAAAGTACTGAAGAATATAATATCGAAGATGAACATCGTCATCTACCAAATGAAATGACGGGATATGTAGAAGTCGTTTCAGATGAAGAGCTTGAAACTACTACCGCTAGAATAATAACTTTGATGCCAGCAAAATCTAACTTAGGTGTAAATCGGCCACTACGACCTCGGCCAAAAATTGAACCACAAGAAATAAAAGAAGAAAAGCGAAGTTTTTTAGATACACGAGAAAAAACGGATACACTAGTGGAATATGAAAATGTCGACGACGTTGTACACGATTTATCTGAAAATGTACCAGAAGCGTCAGAAATCGTAACAACATCGACACTTATATATAATGACAAAGTCGACAATGTAGCTGATATGATTGCATCTTTAAGAACGCCAGAAGCAGGAGGGAGTCATTCAAGTGGAAATCGACTCCCTAAATCTCATGCTAATTTATATCCTAGTAGTAGTAACTTTATACAGACTGTTTTGGAAAGTACTAATGCATCTGCCATACCACAAGGAACGTATAGAGTATCATATCATGTTTCAGGAAGCGTAAGTACGAAACAAGCAAATAAAACACAACCTCTACCTGCTTATGAATTGGCTTTAGGACCAGACGTCGTACTAGATATACCATTAAACCAAACCGGTTCGTTAACAGCTGATAAATTAAAGCAACTTGCAAATTTAGCAACCATTTCAGATTTCAACAATAATAGTTTATTTCGAGCTCCTGGAGGAATCATTTCAACTAAAGCAATTCCATCAAGCTACGCTTTAAATTCAGCTGGTTTTAAGATACTGACCAAAACATACAACAAATTAGATTTACAATCTTCGAAACAAGGTGAAAATAATTTAGGTAAACTAGAAAAAAACTACAGCGTTCCCCAAAAAATTAAGGATATCGTTAAAGAAGTAAACGACATCGGTAAGAATATTATTGACGAAGTAGCAATCGTTTATCGTAAAGACCAATATTTTATATAATGGTAATGTTTATTTTTCAGAGGAATGTAACAACGCAACATCATTTTTATGTAGTAGTGGAGCTTGCATACCTTCAACATCACGTTGCAACAAATTACTGGATTGTCCTGGAGGTGAAGACGAGCGAGCTTGTTCTTGTGCAGATTACTTACGAGCTGAATTTTCGCAGTCAAAAATTTGCGACGGTTTTGTTGACTGCTGGGACTACTCTGACGAAAATGAATGTGGTATGTAGTTACCGTATCATACATTAATAATATTATAAACTGACAACAGAGTCCTAATACTTATGTTATTTGTGCAGAATGGTGTGGAAAAGGTCAATTTGTATGTTCTAATGCACGTCAATGTATACAACTGACAAAGGTTTGTGATGGAACACCGGATTGTCCACTAGGTGATGATGAAAAAAGTTGTGTCGCTTTAGGTGATGACATAGAAGACAATGAGGTGATTCCTTATAACGAAGAAGGTAACAATCATTGATATTTTTTAATTTTATTAAATAAATAATAAATAAATAAAATAAAAATATTTATCAGTCGAATGACAAAAGATCCATAATTTTTAGTAAAAATAAAAAGACAGTAATATTACATATATTACAATATACAATATATAATACTACATACATAATATATACAATGTTTTAAATATAACTTATGTTTTGTTTTGTACAATTTTCAGGGTTTGTAATGGTGCGTAAGCGTGGTGTTTGGGGTAGATTATGTGTTGAGAACTTCAATGACGTTGTTGCACAAGCACACAGTTCGCTTAAGCTCCCTGATTTAGGTAGAGCCGTTTGTCGAGCTATGACTTTTCAGTAAGTTAATTTAAAAAAAAAACAGTAAATAATTTATAATTATAAGTCACATATCTACAATAAAACAAATAAAATTAGAGTGTCTGTGTGTAATATCAAAATAACCGCTTTTTACAAAATGCATATGGATGTATACACGATACATATACCAAAATGACATTTTATAAATTTTTTGTCACTCTGTCTGTCTGTCTGTTTGTTCCGGCTAATCTCTGAAACAGCTGGACCGATTTTGAAGGGACTTTCACTGGCAGATAGCTGACCTAGAACGGAGTAACTTAGGGTACTTTTATTTTATAAATTTATTTATTTTATAACTCTGCGAACTGAACAATAATATTTTTGTTAAATTTCACGCAGACGACGTCGCGGGCACAGCTAGTTATAGATATAATGATTATTGTTGTGTGTCTAAATTAACTGTATACAAAGTGTATATTTCATAGTATTTTTCATTTCGTATAATTTTTAGTCGCCTCTTAAGACACCCAAGGGAAGAGATTGGTGGCTATATTCTTTAATGCCGTAGCCACAGAGCTACACTGCTGGCTTTGAAATACACAGACCGAAGACGAGCAGCAGCGTCTTCGGTGCGACAAAGCCAGCCCTGCGGTCATCAACCCACCTGCCCAGCGTGGTGACTATGGGCAACACACATGAGTTCATGCCATTTTTGGCGAGAACTTGTGGAGGCCTATGTCCAGCAGTGGACTGTAATAGGCTGAAATGATGATGATCATGATGAAGTTATAAAGAGGGTGGGGATTAAGGGGGTTAATAACAGTGGATGAATGTCAGTGGTCTGTTATCTGAAAGAAAGGCGAGGAAGTTCTCCCTTTTTCTAATTCAATGTATTTGAAACATGCTAAGAATAATATGTATTGGACTTCAGCGATTCACCCTGGACTCGCGAGGCACGAGAGGGACGCAAGGCCAGTACCATAGGATACTGGGAGGTGCAGCACAACGCGCACGCCCGCGCGGCCGACACGCGGCTCACGTTCAAGCGCTCCTCGTGCGCGCGCCACCGCGCCCTGCGGGTGCGTTGCAAGGACTTGGAATGCGGCATACGACCGCACGCCGATGCTCAACAACCCAGGTATTGGCATTGGTTGACCATGCTGAAGTAAATAATTTCTTATCATTAAAAGTCATTATTTAATTTTATTGTAATAATTATTTTGAAATTATTGTAATGAACAACTTTTTCGGATTTTATCGCGGTTTATTAAGTTTTTTCGATGCCCAACTTTTTTTGTTGTAAAGTATCCGAAACGTCGGGTATCTAAAAAACTTAGTAAAGCGCGATAAAATCCGAATAATTTGTTTCATTATAGTGAGTGAAATTCGCGTAAACATTAGAAAATAATATTAAAATTATTAATTTACTTTTTTACGATACCACCTGTTAAAGACTATATTTTGTTAAATTTTCTTTGTAAAATACCATGTTAAAATCTACATAACGTCAATGTTCAGAGTACCTCGCGTTTGCTTTAGATTAGAGAAATGTTATTGTATATGGCGAGGTGCGTTGTATGGGCATCGGTAGCGTTGTGTTGGTTAGGGCTGTAACTCACGAGCGCGTGCGGTGGGGCAGGGTGGTGGGCGGCGGCGGCGCGGCGGCCGGCGCCTGGCCCTGGCAGGCGGCGCTCTACCGCGACGGCGACTTCCAGTGCGGCGCTACGCTCGTCTCCGCGCAGTGGCTACTTTCCGCCAGCCACTGTTTTTACCAGTACGTATACCTTTGCGGTTTCTATTATTACTTTTTTCTTTGTGTACAAAATTATCAGTCTTCATATATCTTTGTTTGATTTTCAATTTTTGTGGATAGATTAATACATTTTTTTTTTGAATCTACACCTCCGACATGGGGATCGGAGTCCTTACTTAAGCTACTCGTTCATACCAGTTCTCGCATTTATTCTTCTCGCACGTTCATCCTGCATACTAATTTTCTTTCTTTCATTCTTCCACATTCATACACTGGTCCCATCTACGCTAGTCCTAATTTCTAATTTTGTTTCTTATTCCATTTTTTTTTAACACGGGAAAATGATTGGGGTTTGAGCATAATATTTTTATTTACACTTTTTATCTTATTTTTATCTTTTATATACATAACTTGCATTTACAACAATTCTTGTTTCTATTTTATAACGTAAGATTCACAGATTAATAAGTATGAAAGATTAATGAGCAAATAATACGAATAAAAATGTGTTCGTCAGAGCTACCGACGCGCACTGGGTGGCCCGGCTGGGCGCGCTGCGGCGCGGCGCGTGGCCGCGCGGGCCGTGGGAGCGCGCGGCGCGCGTGCGGCAGGTCGTGCTGCACCCGCGGTACGCGCCGCGCGGCTTCCGCAACGACGTGGCGCTGCTGCGGGTGGACCCGCTGACGCTGCACGCGCGCCTGCGCCCCGCCTGCCTGCCGCGGCCGCGCGCGCCCCCGCCCGCCGGCCGCCACTGCACCGTCGTGGGCTGGGGGCAGCTTTACGAACACGAACGCGTCTTCCGTAAGCTTAGTCTGAATGTAATCTCATTTGTTGTAGTTTTTTTGATCGGCATGGAGTTTTCCCTTATTCATTCTTATAAGTAATTTGGTGACATAATCATTTACAGTAGAAAAAGATGAGATGATCCAACAGAAAACGCCGCTGCAAATTAATGTGCTAAATTCGTTTCAAACTTCATCTCATGATCGATGGTTATAGAAAAGTACAAATCTTCTAGCTTTAAGAGAAATTTTCTAAAACGCCGTGTTCGTTTTCCAGCGGATACCTTGCAGGAGGTAGAGCTTCCAGTCATCTCGACGGCGGAGTGCCGGCGCCGCACGCGACTACTGCCGCTGTACCGCGTCACGGACGACATGTTCTGCGCCGGCTACGAGCGCGGCGGACGGGACGCCTGCCTCGGGGACTCGGGGGGACCGCTCATGTGTCAGGTATTATTGTTTATATGTCATGTATTTTGAGGTAGGGCACAGCAGATAATATCCTGCTCAAAAGCTGGATCAGTCCGACTGGGAAAATACCTCAGCCTTAGATACAGCAAATCAGAGCTAAATAATACTTATCTCAAATAGTATTATGTCCATCGGTCAGTAGATAAGTCATATTAGGAGGGTCGGGGATAGGATCGGAAAAGCGTTTCTGTTATTGCAGGACTTCGTAGACTACCGTAATCGCTTACCGTCAGGTATGCTGTACGCTTGTTTACTAACCTAGTCATATAAAAAATCCTTACATATATATCATCACGGAATAGCTAATTTCTTTTTTATTTACTTACCTTTATTATCAGTTTAAACAAATAACATATTCACATTGGAAAAAAAAAATTATAAGAGTTTTTGATACTAACCAAGTACAAAATGTTCGTAGTAATGCTTTCGTTTCAAAATTTCATGATACCTGTTGCTTTCCATTTACTTACAGAGTCGCTGAGTTACACTATGCAACACTGCCAAATATTGACATTAACATGTTTAAGAACGTTAAATGGGAAGCCATTAAATTGAATGAATAAATGAATGGAAGTGTAGTATCTGAAAACAACACTAGTGTTCATTTTTATCGGTGTTAATCAATATTTATTGAATTCACAAACAGTCTTTCAATAAGTTTTAGTGCTTTCACAATTCGCAGGAAAATAAATCATGATTTTATTATCATAATAATTTTCATTAATAATAATTATTTCTACTAACCATAAGAGAAATATTATTGAATTAATCAAATACAACCAATAAGTAGTCGAACTGAATATATTTATTCTCAGCAGACGTTTTATCGAATTGATAATTCAATGACTGTAACGAAATTTAAAACTTAATTATGTAATAACAATACTAATTAAATAACGTTAATTTATTCAGAGGTTATTTATAATAATTATTGCTTCAAATCATTTATTTCTCAATGTTATTTATAACGTTACGAATAATTAAAAATCATAGGCAGAGAGAAAAATTCTTTTCTTTTTGAAGTAAAACTTAGTGAAGATAGAAAGAGAGAGAGTTACGTTAAGTAAGTTTTAATTCAATCGTGTCGAAAAGACACTCGTTTTTTTGTTGTTGGTAGTATTGGGTAAAACACTGTCAAACGCGACTTTTTCAAGTGTCGAACAGTGTACAACAATGTTCGACAGTGTCGTTGATGAAAAGCGCTTTGTCGAACACTGCGTTATACAGCGTCGCTTTTTGTGTGATTGGAAAGCAATCTACGTAATTTACTATCTAGTTCGTTACTTCAATCGACAATTGGGCCGAAATCAATTGTGCAGTTGAACATCCGCTCCGCTTGTTGTTATATTAGCAAATTAATTGAAATCGCGAAGCTGACGTGTTCGTAATGACCTGGTAAATTTCGGAACAGCAAAATAAATCAATACTATGCTTTAGCGTACAATTCAGTGCAAGTAAACACATTTGCAATAAGTTAAATGCAATTTCTTAAACGCCAAAACAAATATTTGCGATATATTAGTAAAAAAGTTAATTCATAAAAATTTAACGTTAAACATATAAATTTAGTACATCGTATTTAACCTCTTACAATTTTTTTTTTTTTTTTTTTTTTTTGTTAAATTAATCCAACTGAATGTAATTCAAATAAAATATAGTTGATAAGATGCACATAAATATAACTACCATTGCCGCCGTAACAAAGCGAACATTCGATCTGTAATTATGAAATTTGAAGTATAAGCAAACAAATTTTTAGAAAATAATTGTTTGCAGGCAAACGAAGAAAAACCGACTTCAATTATATCGACAAGTAACACAACGTAGGTAGACGAAAAAATAGTCAAGTAAATACGCATTATCAAAGATTACTCCAAAAGTTGTAATCAGATCTCGATGAAATTTAAATGTGACCACATGATAAACATCGGCTTTCGATTGATGATTGAAATTAAAAATCATCAAAATCGGTACACCCAGTAAAAAGTTACGCGGATTTTCGAGAGTTTCCCTCGATTTCTCTGGGATCCCATCAACAGATCCTGGTTTTCTTATCATGATACCAAACTAGGGATGTCTCCTTTCCGACAAAAAAAAAGACTTATCAAAATCGGTTCATAAACGACTGAGTTTCCCGGAACATACATAAAAAATACATATACATATACGGTCGAATTGAGTAATCTCCTCCTTTTTTTGAAGTCAGTTTTTTTTTTTTTTTTTTTTTTTTTATAAATAGAGATGTCCACAGGCTTAAAGTGCCCATGCTTTTGTTATTCCGATTTTTAGTTTTATTACTGATCGTTTACTTGTTACACTACTGCAGCTTACATTAAGAGAACTAATTATTCTGTCTTAGTATCTCTAATGCAGACGTGAGTCCACCGACCAAAATTATGCTAAACTTAATTGATATCTTACATGCAAAAAGACATAGAATTATATTGCGCCTTACTTTGATTATTGTTGTCACTATTATAATTATTATTATTATTATCTATGTTTATATATACACTTACTTGCTATCTATAATATATGTACACTTATTGTCTAGTTAACGTATATGTACACTTATGGCCTACTTACAATATACACTTAACCTATGTTATTATTAGTATTTTTTTTTTTACTTCAAGTTTTTTCCTTACATTAAATTGCAATTTATTCCTACAAATAAGGTGTGCTACAATTTTAACATTTCGAGCACACCCTCAATGACGGCGGCATTTTTGAAGTCGGTTAAAAATTTGTATTTTTTGTACAATTCGCAAATGAAATACAAACAAAAAAATATCAATATCCAATTATTGTATACAATTTGTATTCAGCACACACATCCACAAAATTTACATATTAATATTAGTAACCATATATGATTCTGGATAAATTTACATTTTAACAGGAGGCAGGTCGGTGGTACATTCATGGGGTTACAAGTAACGGCTATGGATGCGCGCGAGCCAACCGTCCAGGCGTCTACACGAAAGTCTCCAACTACATAGAATGGATAGACAGCGTTATATCCACTTTCACGCCTGAGAAAAACGAAACAATACCGTCGAGCGATGAACAATACTCTAACGAAGATTTCTACTCGGATTTAGAAGCGGCGGAGAATAAACGAGCCATTCATAAAACGTACGATTCGTGTAGGGGCTTTAGATGCCCTCTCGGCGAATGTTTGCCGGCGTCGAGTGTTTGTAACGGTTTTCTGGAATGTTCCGACGGAAGCGACGAATGGAACTGCAGTAAGAGATCGTCAAATTCGAGTAGATTAAATCCAGATTGAGTCAGTACTGTATATATTCAATGTAAGCCAGTAATTATAGATTACAATTATTCAATCTCGACTGATACTTTATAAGTAGAATTTAAGGTACGTTATGTGTAATTTTACATAGGAATCTCAATTTCTGAAAATGTAATTCTTTTTTAATTAAAAAATATTATCTATTTATGCCATACATTGTGGGTATTTGTATATATAGCTATAATATTTTTATATGCCCGATCTTTTGTTCTGTTTACTTTAAACTATTTATTCAAAAATATGGACAACCTTTTCCGTTTGAATTGTATCATTTCAAATGGACGATGTAGACCATAAATAAAATTAAATATAAAATAATTTGCTTATTATTTCCTTGCCATACTATTCACTAGGTGTCGACGAAGAGGTAATTAAAAGGTATAATAAAAACTCTTACACTTAAAAATTATTTTAATCTTTCCACAAATAAATTAAAATATCTTCAAAATAAGAATAGCATAATAAATAATTACAATTCTTATTAGAGTAGTCACAATAATTACGAAACACAGATACTGATTAACAAAGGTTTCATATTATAATACTTCCATTAATACAATTATTAATTATTACAATATTATTATCAAATAAAAAAATGTAGCAGATGTCCTTTTATAAAATATCTCGAAAGATCACATAAAATTAATCGTCATTACAACAGTTACTTCGAAAGTAATCTTAGAGAAAGCTCCGACGACCGACGTATTCCGGGGTTTTATAATCACTATTCAATTACAAATAGTCGAATTAATAATGCAAAATACCTAATACAAAATCGAGACATTCACACTCCTTAATTAATCTAACGCTACGTTCCGTACCAAGCAGTACTCCGGCTGTCCGATGACTGAACAAATATAAAAACACGAATAAGCGAGGAACATCTTAATATTCACATAAAGGCCAGTAAATACTCGAATTATAGTTATTTCTACGTCATATTTGATTTATGTCATATACGTCTAGGATTGAGAAAGTGAGCATCAAATTATTTACGAATTATAAATTAGACTGATCGGGGTTCTCCGGGTGTACTCGGCTTTACATTATTTTATATAAGAAGAAATTTTGTGCATTTCGGTCGAAGTGTGGGTGAATCGCCTCAATTATAAGGTAAAAGAATATATAGGAACGAATAAATTTAATCCGTGCAAAGTATACGTAATACGTAAGTATGTTGCATATTGAAAGACTCGCCCGATAAGACGGTATTATACGGTGTTCTGGAGAATAAAATAAAGTACAGCGAGTACCCGGCACCAAACAGTACAGCGGCCAACGGTTTAGCCTTTGTTCTCGACGGGCGTCGTGATGAGCCCGGAGGGTTTGTTCAGGACCGTTTTGAACTGTTCGGGAATAGGGTGCTCCGTCTGGAACAAATAGACAAGCATGTAATACTCTACACTTTGTTCACGTTTCTGACTCGTGACGTCATATTTTACAGCCTATATTACTTTTAGATAATGTATAAACTATAGCTTACTAATTTGGTAACTAATCATTAAAGTCATTGTTTTTTAGTCTATTAAAAACACAATTGGTTTAGTTCCGTTGTTACTGTAAAAAAAAATGAGATTAGGGGTGAAGTATATTTTCTAAAAAAATATAAAAACTCGGTAGTGGTAATTTGTACTTACATAGTCACCGTTGCCCTTCGGCACGAGCACGTTCATCTCCGAAGACTTGGAGGACACGATCTCTACGTCCGTGGACTCCTGCGAGAGATAGATCTGGCAGCCGTCCGTCTTGTCGATCGAGATCGTCGGCACCTTACCAAGCACCTACACCAACATTTACAAAACATAAATAAAAAATAAAGACAAATATTAGGAAAACCATATCATGAAATTTGTATAAAAAACTCAAAGCAGTACAGAATTTGAAATAAAAAATTTTATACGTACAAATCGTACTAAAACTGTCAAATCAACAGTGAATTTATAATACAACAAAGTAAGAATATTTTTATCAGAATAAATAAAAAAAAATGAAGACATTTCTAACCAAAATCTTTTTCAATTTATATTAATCAACCTCCGATGAAAATAAAAAATAATATTACCTATTTTTTTTTCAATAAAATACAATTTGACATGCCGTGATTGATATCTCAATGTCAGAATTTCCGCGAATTTCTTGATAAAATACATTTATTTTTCAATCCGGTTATACATGATATTGTTTTAGAAAAAAAATTATTAAAATTGTCATTAATATTGATTGTAGTAGTAGCTTGAAATAATGAACTTAGAGAGGATACAACAGTTTGCAGTTAATAAGGAAATGACGAACGAGGCCTTGTCAGTATTTGGAAAATATTGGGAAAGTGCTCTCGAATATTTTGGAGTTCCTTTTATCCAACTGTTTTGTACAATTTATGCACATTGTACATGGTTTAATATGGTATGTTGAATATTTTAATAGTTATAACAACATGGTATTGTCAAATACGTATTACGGGTTACGTCGTGCGGCTAAAGACCGTGTGAATAATTTAGGGAGACAGAGCGAGTCGGTCGATCGATTTCTGTACCAATTTCTCTTTACAGATGATATTCCTTATAAAATGCGTCCCAACGGGAATCTATATGCATAAATTCATAAGAAGTATATATATAGCTTCCCGAGAAAGATTGAAACAGAAGGAATTAGAGCTAGAAGACATAAAGTTGCAGGTTAAAAAAAAAAACATTTTTTAAATTTATTGTTTATTATAAAAAAAGTAAAAAAAAAATCATGAAATATTTTTCTTTAGATTCAAATAGTTAATACAAAACTAAGGCTACGCGACGCTGAATTTGCCGAGCGGAGAGATTTGCTGCGGCGAAAAGTTGAGCAACTTCGTATTGTGAGAAAGCGAGTTCACGAAATAATATTCGCTAATGACGAACTGCGAAATGCGATCAATGGCAACGCGCCCTGGGAGGACGAAACAAATTGTAATGCCAGTAGCACGCCCGAGGAAGGTATTCATCGATATTAATTACGCCTAGAACGATAATAAAATTTCCTAAATATAATCGCTTTTATTTCGTATTTATACTATATCAAAAGCCATATTCATACTATGACGAAGCCTATTTCTAGGTAAGGTCTAATCAATAGCGTTATCAAATAAGACAGGAACTTAAAACAAATATTATTTTTTACATTATAAATTCCATAAGAACTCTTTCAGAGTGTAAATTTATTGTGGAATTGCTAAAGGAGATGAAGTCTGATCAAGTCGATAGACTAGAACGAGACGCAATAAAAATGAGTTGTACAGAACATTCGGCCGAACCCTTAAGTGCAGACAACAGCGTCTATTCTTCAGCAAATGACTGTGAAAATAAGCAAGATTATCACGTGAAAATTGTCAAAGTGACTAATGTATATAAAGTCGCATATCTCCGGCATTTCATTAAACAAAAGAGAATTCGACGCGCAAACAAACAAGCATTATTAAGGAAGAAGGTTATTAATGAATTACTGCAAAGTAGTATAAATGTACAAAACTTTAAATATATCTTTATTATTTTAGATGGATAGCATCAAGAAACTTTTAGACGATTGGCAAAATACTTTAAAGATGGTGATTAATAATAAGCTCTCTCTCGTGAACCTCGATACGCAACATTTAGACATCGCTTCCCAGGAGGCTATGGGCGATTTTTCAAAACCAAAGTTCAATAACTCTTCGGACTCCGACAGTGATTTCAGAAACAGCGCAGACAGTTGTCAAGATGACTACTGTATTAGTTGGTCACAAAATCAATACCGACCTATACCCAAATACGATGTAAGTACCAATCTACTAATAAAGTGGTGAATTATGAATCTTAATTGGTAATCCGCTAAGTTTACGTCAACACTCATGAATAAATTACATCGGAACATTATGTTTTACATCGGATCGTATTCACTGCTATACCTACTTTATGATTTATCGAAAAGGTTACGAAATGACTTTCACGTCGTATGTTTTAGGATTTCAACATGAACTTTGAAGTTAAACGAGATGGTTACGATTTGGAAGAATGTTTGAATAAATATGGTAATGACGAAAAATGTGATTGCAGTTTAAACGCAGGGATTTTATTTGTCGTACCAGAAGAAACAAACAGTCAAGTAGAAATTGAAGAAATTACGAATGACCAAGAGTGAAAGTTCTCGTACTTAGTTTCTTAATAATATATATTAATTAAATATAATAAAACAGTATTAAACAATTTTTACAAAATAAGTTTAGTTTGTTCGTGGCAAGTCCACTAGAACCTAATTAAAATGTTAACAAACATTAAAATTATTAATTAATGTTACAAGAGCATCTCAAAGCACTAATTAATCTCAACTAGCTTCAGAAATTGTCTAAATGAGAGTTTCTGTTCTTTACGGAAATAGGTCAAGTTTATTCTCACAACATTTCTGCGTTATAAATACAATTCGTACACATATGAATAATGAATTACTTCATAAAAATAGGTCAAATAATATTAAAATATAAAAATTTATTAATTATTAGATTACAATAATAACTACTATAAAGTTTTTGGTCATTCGTTTCGTTTTTCTGTTAAGGACCATTTTCATTTTTCATTATTTTTTTTCTACTAGCTATTATCTCTACCATGAGTGCTGTTTTGAAGTAAGTGTGGGTTTGAATGCACACACCATCCTACTGTGTTTACTCGTGTGTATAGTCGTAGCCTATATCCAAAGACTATAATTGTTCTTTTAGCTAAAAGACCACCTTTGTACATCTTCTTTTATTTGACAAACTTCGTAACGCCATATTTTTTTTCGTGAATACGTCAATTTTTTCCAATTTTCTTATATACAACCTTATCTAAACAATAACGATCACAAAAAAAGTACCAAACTTGACGCAGTCGTTCGTAAGTTACGACCGTACATATATTTTAAAGAGTCATTTTTATTTACATAGACTCATAGAAACAGATAAAAGATAAAAGAAAAAATTTAAAAGATACAAATAAGAGATATTGTTCTTATTTTTTAATATCGTACGACACTAACCTGCATCTGCACCGACTGACAGTTGACGAACTCGACGCTGGAGACCAGGTTGTCGAAGACCACGGCGCACTTAGTGCACGAGTCGAGTACCACGCCATTGATCTTACCGCGAACAGTGAGAGCAGAGTCGCGGCAACGGAACATGTACACAACGTTGTTCATTTCCGCGTTTTCGACCACTAGGTTCGAGTTACCCTTTTGGTATTCCTGTAAAAGATAGACGTCGATTAGACACGTTAATTAGCATTTTAGGTCCGGTTCCTATATTCAAGAAACCTTTCATTTTACTCGCGAGACTTTCATTATCGACTATCCCGTTGGCGCAAATTACAGCGGCCCTGCTTTTTCTATGCTATTCTGGATTTGGGTGTGATATATGTACTTACTGCAACATTACATTTACATTATTGAGTGCAATAACTATATTTATATCACCCAAAAAAAGCAGTTCTACAATCGGCTGTTATAGATCTTGCGATCTACGAGCGCGCGGCGCCCTTAGTTGCGTGAGTGACCAATATGTATACGCGTCAATATTGGCGTGAGTATTTGTGTGTACGGTTAGCAAACAAAAATTCATTAATTGAAATTATGGATTAATCTATTGGTGTTTAATATAGATGAAAATTATACATCATATATTAAATTAAAAATTAAAATATATATTATTTACTTGAATTATATATTATTATTATTATATATAGAGCCACAATATATAACTGCACTACTTGTACAAACAATTATATTGTTACTAAAATTATTTGAAACGGGATATTTACCATGTTTTTCATTTTCACTCTGCGGAGCTTGATATTTTGACATTATCTGCGAATGTCTTGTTCACGTAAATAAGAGTGAAAATGAAAAGCCTAGTAAATATTCCGTTTTAAATAATTTTAGTTTTGAAAATAACCATGTTAATTTAAATAAAATATATATATATCGTTATTACATATATTTTAAACAAATATACCCATTTTTGCTCACTTCAGTTCGCAAAACACCGATATATAAAAACGCTTAGATAAAAAAAAAGTTGATGTCCGCCCCGTAATTGTCTCAGGGGAGCAGCTCTCTAGCTCTCTAAATCCGACCTTGGGTAAGCCCACATTTATCATATTATCCAAAACCTACATACAAGTGTTATTCGATGTATATCTTCAGCTAACTAGATTAGATTTATTATATTATTATAAAAAAGATAGCTAAAAGAAAAGAGAAAGATAGCTAAATTAGATTTATTATATTATTATAAAAAAGAACTTATTTAATAATTATCGTCATGTAAAACTTCTATGATTTTTTTGCTACTACTACATATACATAGTATATATGTCGTCTCGTATAATCTTACATAGCACCTTTAGCTGCCTTGTCAGGACCTCATTTGTTGAAGAGTATAATTATACCACTTTATTCGCACTCGCTACTATAAGTTCAGTTTTGAGACGTACAATTTTCAATGCGTCTTTTACCTACGTCGTGTTAGTCAAAGTATAACGATGTATGAAATGTACTCAAGCGCATTAAATGTGAAGAAGCTGTTGTTTATCATATAAAAACGAATTAACCACACGCAGTAGATGTTACACAGTGTCAATTTCCCTTACTTCACTGTAACTACATTATGTATATTGAAAAGGGAATTTAGCAAATATATAATTGATTTTACTTATGTCACCAAAAATACAATTTATTACTTATAGATGAATGCGCTGTACTTATACTGTAACTATGATACATACATCAATGATTACATTACAACTATGATATCAAAATTATGATATCATCTACTCAAATATATTTTCGTTTTATTTATTTACAAACAACATTAAGTTATAAGATCATTATTAATTTAGCCTTGAACCTTCGAAAAAGGTTTTATAGAAAGTCGGTCAATTAAATGAGAATGCTATAAAATAATTTCAACTTCCCCCAGTCTGTGTCTCATTCTTCGTTTATGGGATTTTGTCGGTAGTAAAAGTACTTAAGAATCACATTTTCTGAGAATAGGCTCTCATATCTCAGTGTAACGTTTCTCTTATTTACGATTATTTGTCAAAACATAAAATATTTATCAAGTTCTCGAAATACTTATTGACTGTTGACTTGATATTGAAGTAAAATCAAGATTGTGATTACTAGAAATTACCTTTACATCACTGTGCCATCTGAGATATTACAGAAGCATTTATTGTATCGACTGCATATGTTCGAAATTTCTTGAAACGCATCATTTAGTAGACAGTTGCCAGGCTGTGTCTCTTAGGTTCGGATTGAAATACTGATTTCTTATCGATCTGACAATGTACACGAACTGTGAGAAAGACGTTTGTAAAAAATCTTATGCGTCACCGTGAGGTGTATGATGACGAAAACGATGATTAATAATGATAATATTTTGTTTTACTATCGACCTTTACCAGTAATCTATAATATAAAAATGAATCGCTGAATGTGTTGCTAAGCGCAAAACTCGAGAACGGTTGGACCGATTTCGCTAATTCTTTTTTTAAAATATTCCTTGAAGTACGAGGATGGTTCTTACGGAGAGAAAAATTCTAAAAAAAAAAAAAATAATAAAATTAAAGAATCGACTGTTAGGCGATACGAAGTTCGCCGGGTCAGCTAGTTAAAAATAAGCCTATAAAAATATGTTTTAAATATGTAATAGTTATTGCGCTATTCATAATATAAAGAATTTCGACTAACAACAATTAAACCTGTAAAACTTTTTAGTTGATTATTGTTAGTTATTCCTTTGTTAATATTGTGTACTATATAAATTTTACAAACATTATTATTTAGAGACTCTATTAGTGTTTTATTTTGTAGTATTCTTTTAATTGGTATGTCCTTGAATTTTCACAAAAAAAGACATAATTGCGAGATCTATACACGTTCGTTAGTTACATAGTCAATGTTTCTACTCGAGTGCACTTCGACTGAATAGAGTGAAGTTACCTTGTTAGGAAAAAAATAATTAAATGGAATACAGTTGTGTATGACAACTATATCACCAGCTACACGTAAACAAAAAGCGTTGAGTTTGTTAGCGACCAGTGAAGCGAATAATATATTATTATAGTTTCCGCTTCAAGGGCCCTCTACATTAAGAGGATACCAAAAATGTTCACAATTTCGCATTTCCTCTATTCACATAATAAAATATGCCATAATTATATTTTGTTTTCCGAAATATACACAAAGACATACATACCAATGCGTGCCAAACGTTAATTTTATCACGGTTGAGTAGTTTTAATTCCGAATTTCAATATTGCAAACAATATGTTTGAAATTAATGCCAATATCATTTTATTCAAACAGGCTGACCAGCAAATTTCGTATCACCGTTTTTTTTTCTTAAATATTAATTACACATATCAAAATAAAATATAGCCAATCTTTCAAGTGGAATCAAATTTCATCGCGGACAAAGACCGTGATACGTAGTTTATATATATATAAATTAAGATGTTAAATGTGGATTAACATAACTAAAAACATTGTAAATTAACCTATTCGTATACTTACCTATTTTAGTATGTTTAATGAAGATATAATCATGGAGGAGAAATACAAACTTTTAACGGCAGAAGATATAAAAATTAAAGGAATTAATAGGTACTGATTGTTACTTGCTTTTCCAACCAATTAATCTTGACATTATTGTTACTTTGTTTATAGTATGATTTACAGTTTATACAATTAGAATATATATAATATTATTTGATTGACATTTTTTTCTATACCTACTATAAATTTTTACTTAAGCTAAAGTAATAATATGGTTTTGGTGCAAACCAAGCGCAAAGTGCGCCTTATAAAGTCAATTTATTATCTAGCCTACTGTGTTTTTTTATAATTAACTCATTACACATTGGTTTCTCTTGGCAACTTCTTATCTTGTGTGTAAAATAAAGGTCTCATCTAGATACTTATTTCTTCATTATGGTACAGAAGATTTAACGTCTGAATTTTCTTATTACTAGCCCTTTACGAATATATTTATTTCAGTAAAAATTATAATTTTTAACATTCAGTTAAGGGCACGCATTTATCGGCACAAATTGAAAATGATATTGTCAGCAAAAACGAGTATTTATGTCATGACCTTCAGGGTAATAATAAAGTAAATATGCACGAGCAATATTTTTTGTCATTTTATAGTTCGGCCCTTTATGGTATTGGCGCGCCGTGCGTAAACATATGTCGTTATCACGAAAACTTTCCCGACTTTAAATTAACATTTTACATGAGAACCATAAGTACTTATAACGGTATAAATAAGAGGAATAAATCAAAGTTAAAAATTTATTCGTAAAAAATGGCTACAGAGGCACTTTGGATCATCATTTTACAGTTTTACTATTTGGTACATTAATTATGGTTAATGTGAAACTATAACCGATTCGGAACGTAGATTCTGCACAGAAGAATCGGCAAGAAAATTTTATTAAATTAAAGTTAAAATGAAAAAAAAAAAAATTGTTAGTATAACAAAATTCTAACAGTTTTTAGTCAGGGTGCTTGTTGAGCCGAAGTGAAATTGAAAACTTACACTATGTTCGTTTATTGAATGCCAAAAATTACTTTTTATTATCATCGATTGATGAATTCTGCTCAGATAGTTCAAATAATTTACAGCGAATAGTAGTAGGGGCGGCTCAAGGTCGGAAATATAATAAAGGCCAGGGCTGCTATCCCCAAAACAACAAAAACATTCATGTTACGTATTTTATGTACACGTTTTTTTTTATGATGAAAAACAATGATTTTTTGACATGTAACAAATTTATTTTTGCTTTTTAGACTATATTTCAAATATCCTGATTTTAGGAGACATTACAGATTTAAGGAAATATTTTTAAATTTAATAGTAGTAGTAGCTTTCCACCGTGACTTCACCCGTGTGGACTACACGTAGCATTATACTGGTGAAAGAATGTTTAACAAATAAAAATAAAATTTCTCTTCTTTAATAATATCTGTATGTGTTGATAATAGCAGTAGACCGAGTCCATTATATTTAATACTTGTACAATAATAAAACTCAATACTAATAATAATTTTTCGACACTTGTTTTCATAGCACTTAGAAGTACTATAGTAAATATTTTGTCCGAACTCTATCTAAGCGGACCATCGAAAATCTAGGAATATTCTATACAAGTAGAATTAATAAAAAAAAAAAACATTTAATTTGTATATACAATATTCCGGCTATATTAATCAACTTTGAAATTCAAACAAAATACATATTCGCTATCTAATCAAAAACGATAACACTAAGGGGATGATAAAACACTGAATACATCGAGGTAAATAAATATGATACAAAATAAATATATGAACTCTCGTGAAAATTGGGCATGAAAAACTTCAACAGAACAAAATTCATTACATTTAAATGGTATCACTATATTAAATTTATTTAAAAATATTTATTTACTGTCATTATCTTGTATCTTTAATCAGTTTATTTATTAACATTAAATAATGATTTGACAGAGAACGGAAATGACTCAAATATCTGACTGATGACTCAATATAATAAATTATCTTATTTTAGACACTTGGTCATGACAGTGTATCTCGCGCAAGGTATTTAGTCTAAGGAGTAGCAGAGCATAAATTACAACTAGAAGATTACTTACAATTATCCACTTCTTGCCATCCCTCGAGAAGACCGGTGGCTTGTCAGGCAGTACACCGGCGCCTGGGGTCGGCAGGGCTTTGGTGGGAACCTTCGGAGCTGCAGCCTTGAACGGAGCCGGTCCTTGCCGCAATTGAGGGTTTTTATGCGTCTGCATATCCGACGTCACCTTACGAAGAGCTGTTCAAAATCAAAAATAACTTTATTCAAGTAGGCTTCAATAGCACTTTTGATTCGTTATTTTACAAACTTAAATTATATTTGTTTTAATTAATTTTATTTAAAGAAAAAAAATGAAACTAACACCGATTTGAAATTTAGATTCTGCAGAGAAGAATCGGCAAGAAACTACGCAGTTTCTGTTGTATAAATTGACATTGAAAGGAATTAAATTGGTCCCAATCTTCATTAGAAACGTAATTTTGTTTAAAACAACATTTGAAAATGGATGATCTTTTGAAAAGTTCTCTCTTAATTACACAGGCCTGCGATGAAAAAGTTTCTTTGGAACTTTATACGAAACTTCTTTGTTGCAAATATAAACTTTTTTTAATTTGTCACGTCACTTTTTTTTTATTGGCATATATTGAAATCAATTTTCCACATAGATTACCTATGTTAGATAACTTCTTGGCAGTAAAATTAGCATCTTTATACATTTTAGAAGCAAGGGTACACAAAATTTTCGAGTTATATTACGATGGCTCCTAAGTATACTGAGTCAACTAACAACTTTTGATAATTTAATTTTTTAAGATATTAATAACATTTACTTCATTTCCTATCTACCTATGTAACAAAAAAATAAAGTTATTAAAAGTAGAGTTGACTCAGTATACTTAGGAGCCATCGATTTGTGCGTGAGATCATACAGTAAGCGGTCCTTTAAATACGCTTAAGGGATGTTTGACCTTTACGATCGGTCTGGTATCTTACAAAATACATTAAAATAGCCCTATAAATACCATAGATAAAAATCAAATTTCAGACGGAAAGGCTGTGTTACCTATTTGATTTCAATTTTTGAATTAAATAAATAAATAAATTTTTGAATTAAATAAATAAATAAACCAATTATTTGTTTACTTCCTAACTGTAGTTTCTATTTCGTGTCCTATACACAAAGGTTGTCTGGAAGAGATCGCTCTTTAAGCGATAAGACCGCCTTTGTACATCTTTCATTTTGTTTTTTTTTTTTTTGTTTCTTTTAATGGTGTACAATAAAGAGTATTATTATTATTTTTAAACGCTTCACACTCAACGGCCCCGAGTAGGATTTTCTCCTGTGCCAGCGGTCCGGGAACACACAATACACAAGCACAAACGTCCAGATCACGACAAACATCTATATGGCCAATACAAAATTAAATGACCGTCGTAAGTAGGGCGCAACCCAGCGACTGCCAGCGCAACAGCCAGTGCTTGCGACCGCTGCGCCAACGTGTCGTCAATTTTTGAATTGTGTGTTTGATGGCAATAAATACTACTGACCAAGGGTGTCTGGCATTCTTAATTTCAAATTGTTTACAATATTCCCGACAACTTACGCAAAAATCAATCCTCAGACTGTATGTAAAGTGAGTAAAATTTTTGCGTACCTGGCGCTACTGATACCTGAGAATTCAGTACACACTGAGACAACTCCAATGCACATATTTTGTACATCAGAAAATCAGTAAGATCTGGGGCGGGGTATCTTGGACTATTTCAGAGGCGGCTCGTTACGTACATTTGGCATTAAGTCGTAACGAGTGGAGCGCAAGTGATTGCGTTCCTATGAAACGGAAGTTTAGTACGAATTCTACCATTGTATTCAATGAGTGCGAAAAAGACAGGCTGACGTGTGAAATAATAGATTTCATGTGAGAAATGTGCTTAATCTGGAGCACCGCTCACGCGCAACGTTGCTATAACGCAGGTTCGGCCGTGCGGGGTGTGGGGCGCGTCACGCGCTGCGGGAATAAGTTGTCTCTGTTGCTTTTCTTATGTATACAAACGTGTCGGCTTTGTCAGTTATTTTGCAGTTTTTCTTTTAAATAAGTATTAAAAAAATTGTTTGTGCACGATATTTTGTGTTAAAAATTCATCAATAATAAATAAGTATAACTATTCTTTGACGATTAGCAGGAAAGTGGACATAAGGTGCCAATCAAAATCCATCTTTCCTGCTAACCGTCAAAGAATACTTATAACAAATGGACACAACGATAAATAATAAGTATAACTTTATACAGCGTCAAAAGGTTCTCGAAATGCGCCTCGAACTGAAGTTATACTTGTGTTTACTTTAAAATGAAGTATGAAACTAAATCTTTTACGCGTCTTTTTATATTCAATATTTCAAAACCACTTGGTTGTTAGATGTGAAGAAAGCAATAAATGATTTTGTTTTCCGTTTCTGGTGTTTGGAGCTGGCGCCTGCAGTGATGGTGAACTGGTGAATATGCATGGTAAGCTCTAGTTTTTCGTCAACTTTTTGTGAATCCCCATCAAAAAATGTCACGAGCCGCTTCTGAACTATTTATAAATAGTCTAAGTTTTATGTTTAGGTGTATAGTATTTAGTAACAAAAAAAAAAAATGAATACAATTTGTATTTACAACGAAGTAGGTCGAACAGGCATCGAAATAGTTGGCAACTTGTGTGCGTTTTTGTGAATAACTTAAAAACAACACATTAAAAACAACTTTATCTCGATATTACTCTTCTATACTTGTTCTCTATAATTCGTTCTGTGTTATTTATATTTCATCGTTACGACGACGGAGCTCGCTATCTTTAATGTAATTTTCATGATGAAAAGCTCCGTTAACAAAATACGGGTGCAAATATTTATCTATAATATTATTACGTAAAAGCATTTTATAAAACGTATAACTTAAACTATTTTCTGTTCATAAGGTATAACGCAAAAGATTTAATGCAATTTTAAAATACGCTTTTCATAAAAAAAAAAAACCACGCACGTAGTTTTGAAAACAACCTGACTGCAGTAATGAAAAATAAATTGAATTTGAGGTTTTAATTAAAAGGAAATATATATAGAAAATTCCCATAGGTCTTGGTAATGAGAAGTGGGTTAAAAATAAAACAAGTTTTTATTTCTAGCTCTATTAATTAAATGAATAAGTGCAAACTATCTACTATATCTAAATTTGTCAAGTCATTGTAGTTTATTTTTAATCTATGTATTTTTTATGTCTGTTAGCTCATCTCTTTTTACTGGGTGTACCGATTTTTATGATTATATTTTTATGCGAAAGCTGGTGCTTGCCATGGTTAATATTGGCCAGTTTAAATTTGAGCGAGATATTACAAGTAGTTTTTGAAATATCATCATCATCATCATCATCATTACAGCCTATACAGTCCACTGCTGGACACAGGCCTCCACAAGTTTACGCCAAAAATAACGTGAACTCATGTGTTTTGCCCATAGTCACCACGCTGGGCAGGCGGGTTGGTGACCGCAGTACTGGCTTTGTCGCACCGAAGACGCTGCTGTCCGTCTTCGGCCTGTGTATTTTTATTTATTATTTTATATATTATTTGAAATATAATGAACATGAATTATAATGTGTATTGTACAAACTTACGGCATAAATTGAAATCGGTTTATTTACTGCTTGAGAACAAACACAATTATATCATGTACTAATTGAAATATAGCTGATATACCTACACTCAACAGCACAATCAACCGGCCACCCACCTTGTTTCAGTTTTATTAAAATTCTATGCGAATTTATTTTCTTATAATATAACATTGGATTAATTATAATTAACTTTTGCGCAAAAAGATAAAATATTTGAAAGTTTTTAACAGGTTAAATAAAGAAAATAATAATAATAAAGAAGTAGCAGTTTCCTTACAAAAAATAAAAATCGGTGAAATATAAAATAAAAAGAAAGTCTGCTATAAATTATCAATTTAGTGATGTGTATTTTCTCCTCTGCCTTTATTAACACCTGCAACCGACTTGGAAGTCGGTCCTGTGTGTTGGATGTCACTTTGTGGAATTTTCCTCCACTGATCAACAGCAGCAGTTTTTAACTCTCTGACGGTTGTAAGAGCTGTTGTATGACTGCGAATCCGTCTTTTGAGTTTGTTCCATACGTGTTCGATCAGGTTCAGATCAGAACTTCAAGATGGTCAGGCAATCGCAGAATATTGACTTTATCAAAGAAGCCGGCAACAACTCTCGCAACGTGTGCACAAGGGTTGTCGTACATTAAACAATATTATATTATGTCTTTGCTCTTAAAAACATATATAAATATTAAAACCATGGTAGTTGGCGAACTTTACATCAAGAATCAACCCTGTTCATTCATTAAATAAAATATAAGAAAGGATAAAAAGAAAAAAAAACTATCACCGATAAATGTCACAATCGGAATGACACACGACGCTAAGACGTTTATCGTATATTTCTGAGGATTAACCCTGCCTGTATCGAAGACAGACAACTCTATACGGGCGTTGAAAGAAATGCCACATAAGGCCATTATCGAGCGTTCCACGTAGCTCGCTGTATCAAACTCAAAACATTCAGCAAACATTCCGAGAAAAGAGCTGCCTTCTATTGTTCCGAAGTCAATTTGAATATTTTTGAGCAAACTCGAAAACAAAATTGAACATGAATTGGTCGAAATGATCTCATATTCCTAATCCCTATATATCCCTATGCTAATCTTCTTCTTAAGGTACTCGAATATATAAACGAAGGTCTCTCTAACGATAACGCTCATCTATTTTTGATGTATATCTTCTGTCATCTTTTCTTGACTTTTTTGTGTAAGAACTGGACTGTCTGTAAAGCTGGCTTATCGTATTGAATAGTGGTTTTTGGATATCCAAGCATTCAGACAAGGCGATGCTAGCTAAATCGAGTATCCGCAAGTGCCACAGTCCTGGCTGCTCCAGCAGTCAAATTTTGACTAAACTCATTATTGTTGAATGAAAACCACAAAGTTAAACAAAACGAATGTGCGATTGTTTTGTTTATTGCAGGTATACCCATTTATGAAGTTGCGCCTAGCACCCAAAGTGTAAGCTAAACATAACGAAAAGATATCTCATTTTATATGGGTGGATGGTTAATTGTGCATCTGAGTATATATATTATATAGTCAGTAATAGCATAAAGCCTAGCTACAATACGGCGATGCATTATTTACATTACACTTTTACATTTAGCTCGAGTATTTTCAGTCCAGCACGCAAACTTCCATCAGGTCGATTGAATATCGATCATAGCATTTTATTACAGCAGAGGCAGTTGAAGCATTTTAAAGGATTGTAGCTCAAATATGACTAGTCAGACCAAGGTACGGATAACAGATATAACGGCTTGCTTTGGCAACTTCCTGACTATGGTAGAGATAATCGAAAGTCTAATTCTCAACGATATACCATGTAATACTTCCTACCTTCCTCGTAAACAGTAAAATATTTGTAGTTCTTATGATAATACAAAAATTAAGAGACGGCGATGTTCACTTAACATCAAGAAAAACGCCTGTTTATTTATTAATTAAAATAAGAAAGGATAAAATGAAAAACATTATATATTTACGGCTGAGAAGGAAATATTCTGTTCAAACTTTGGACCGACTGGGGAAATAACGAAAACCTTACCGAAGATCACAGATAAATAATACTGCTCTCAAATATTGTTGTGTTTCTAAGGTAAAGTGACCAGACCTGAGGCGAGTCGGGAGTAGGAAAGGTAGGATCGGTAACGTTCTTGTAATACTTGGGGTATTGCAAGCTACAGCATCCGCTTACCATCAAGCGGATTGTACGCTTCTTTGTCAATGCAGCGATAAAAAAGATTACTCTTGTGTTGCTGGCATCAATAGACAACGGTATCGCTTACCTATGTTTATTTATTTCCCTATTGGTATAAAAAACAAAACAACTTACTGCTGGTGATGGCCTCTCCCTTGTTGATCTCTGCAAAGAGTGCACTGCGGTCGTCGGCTGGCATACTCGCGAAGTCTACCTCGGGCAGTGGTGGTGGGGGAGGAAGACCACCGGGGGGTGGAGGGGGCGGCACACCCGCGCTCTTACCTGATGAAGAGATTCCTCTATTAATTAAAATAGTACTAATAAACCTTTTCCTATGTCTTTAGCCACCTAAAGAGAATTCCTATTTTAAGAAGGTAGTACTGCTAGTCCAAAACTCTCTACTCTTCAACCATTATAAGCCTAATCAATATTCCCATACTGTCCCGTTTTTCGTACTTACAAGGGTTAAAAGGGGATATTTATAATAGTTATTATTAAACTTATAACCAAACAATTCAAAATTTGATGTATTTTCAAACAATTTTACATTAACACTCTAGTAAAATAAGCATTTTAAACATTATTATCAACGCTAATCAAATAAGTCAAAAGACATGATATCTATATTCATATACTTCACTAAACGTAAGTATTTACGTATTACGTATTATTTACGTATTTTACTTTATAAAGGGCCATTCAAAATATGTGAAAAACTTAAGCGTTTAATTAGCCATGTTAATTAATGTCTAGTCATCAATTCAATCGCAAAGTCAGGACTCTTCATATAATTTTTACTCATAATTATTTCTTTGGTAAAGTATATCTTGAGCAGTTAAAGATCAATTAACGCTGGAGCAATTTAAATGTAGGCCACACAAATTCTTATAAAACATTAAAGTATTGCCATTTATTGATTTTCCGCGAGTTTTTTCAAAATTATGTTACAAAAATATATTATTCTTAAAAAAGTAAGGACGTACATACAAAAGTAATAACAGGTTTACATAGTCAACACGGATTCTCTATTTATTTTATTCGACAATAGTAAAAAGTTCTGGTTTTTCGTCCTCAAATATAACGGTAAATCATGCATTTTTTTACCAGATTTGCTATTTTTTCAGTATATATAAAAATAAATTTATTTAGTATTTTTTCTATCCAGAAATATATTCATACTCGACCAACTTTTAATTAAGTACACATTAATTAATAATGTTTCCGACATAACCCTCCATTTGTCACAGGTTGGAGTGAATCCATGAAGTTTTTATTACGAATTAGTGTCAAAGTTTTATTATAACCTACATTTACATCTACAGTGTTATTTTGATTTCAATACATATACGTAATACCTTTCATCTTACAAAGTGTTTTACGTCTATATTTAGACAACCAAAGCAAGGAACAGGTGCACAACAGTAATCCGATAAAGGTTTACCCTTTTTACACAATGAACCTTATATATCTTACATCATTTGCTATTTCAGGTAGCTGGAGTCTTAAACGCTAAGGTGACCTTCACTTCGGTTTTTACTACGATTATTATATATGGTAATTTTGTTTTCTCCACAAAAGAAGGGGTGAGGTCACGTATCACGTGTTCTCGCATTTAAAACATATGAAGCATAGGTACATTGAAACATAGCTATAAACGCAAAACTCTCGAGTTAATTTAAGCCCTTTGTTCCAACTTTTCTTTCAAGGTGCCATTATGGCAGAAATTAAAACTTACTCGAAGTAATAAAATGTGTTCATTGCGTGTTTCTCGCATAATTATTATTATGCGTTAATTGTTAGCTTATTAGCTAACAATTAAATTAGTATTAATTAATGTTTCATTTTTTTTTTATATAAAATTTACAAATTCTCGCTATGACTCAGGATCGGGTAGAACTAACCAAAACGACACCAGAATGAATGTATGATTTAAAAATACTTACCAGACCATACCAATCCTGTAGTATGGAACTGCTTCACATACGCTTGCAAGTCGGACAATAGCTGAACCCAAGCGCGGCACCAGTCGACGTGGGTCTTATCTTTCTCCTTCCACTCCTTCAGCACGCGGTTCGTGTAAAACTGGCCGGCGTCGTTCATCTCCTTCACGTAAGGCGCCGGTGTAGGAGACACGGCCACCCAACCGAGGGCGGGAATACTCTCCGATATAGCGGAGAGGTGGTTGAAGAACGGCGAGGCGCGATTCTTTTCGCGGTATTGTTGAATCGATGAGATCTTTTCACTAGTAGGCGCGAGAAGCTGCATCTCTTCCGCTTGAGATGGCTTCGATCGCGATGTCGCCAATTGGATGTAGCGGAACTGCTCTCTATTGAAAAAAAAACACATATTTGTAGTAATTATTTTTAGCATTATATCATCATCATCATCACTCAGCTTTCGCAGTCCACTACTGGACATAGGCCTCCATAAGTTGAAGCCAAAAATGGCGCGAACTCATGTGTTTTGCCCCATGTGTCTAGCATATATGAAATAATTTAAATATTGATTTAGTATACATAAAATTAAATACAATACTTACTGGAAGGCATCGTTGACGAGGTTAGCGTGCGTGGCGATGTCACCGCCGATCTGCTTCGACAATGCCAAGTACGTTTGCAGGGGACCCTAGAAACATTTTTTTTAATTATATATCTACATATTGCCAAATGAGTATACTTTGCAGTTTTGAATCATTCGAATAGTATCATCGATCGTTAGCAAAATACATAATTATTTATATTATATATTTACATAGAAGTATAAAACTCATCGAAATCGTTGCAACAAGGCTTGTAGAGATGCACAACGACGCCATATCCACACATCTATATCAGAGGAAGCAGATCCTGGAAAAATCTGGAAATTTCTAAAAACACTTGGAGTTGGCAAAGTCAAACAATACGTGCCTTCAAATTCCTTTGATCTCAATAATCTCAATAAACATTTTACTTCTTCTGTCACTATAGACAGTGCGACTAAAGCCGATACCCTTAGTCATCTCTCTGCCATTGAAACTCCTGACTCTTCGTCAACTTTTACCTTCACACAGTTGTCTGAATGTGATGTTAAGAAGAGCATATTAGCTGTTAGTTCTAATGCAGTGGGCTTCGATAACATCAGCCGTAATATGATCATTCCTATAATAGACTCAGTCCTTCCTGTCATAACCCATATTTTCAACGAATCTCTAAGTTCCAATACATTTCCTACTAGCTGGAAAGACGCTCAAATCATTCCCCTACCTAAAAAACCTAATTCCTCTACGTTTTCCGATCTTCGCCCGATAGCCATTCTCCCTTTCCTGTCCAAAGTTTTAGAGCGTCTTGTCCATCAACAGCTAACTTTATTTCTCTCTTCCAATGATCTCCTAAATCCTTATCAGTCCGGTTTCCGTAAAGGTCATAGTACGGCAACGGCCCTTGTGAAAATCACTGACGACATTAGGCGGGCAATGGACGGTCAGAATCTCACCGTGTTGACCTTGCTGGACTTTAGCAATGCGTTTAACGCGGTGGATTTTGATTTACTGCTGGCTGTTTTGTGCTCACTTAACATATCTCCATCAGCAATTGATTGGTTTCATAGTTACTTGTTTGGTCGTCGGCAGCGCGTTCGTGTCCAGGATTCATATTCAGACTGGTCCAACGTTAATGCTGGCGTTCCGCAAGGTGGCGTGTTGTCTCCGCTCTTATTTTCGATCTTCATAAATTCAATAACTCTCCGCATATCTTCTCTCTACCACTTGTATGCCGATGATCTTCAAATTTATTCTCACGCTAAGTTGACAGATTTACCTACGTCAATAAGCAATTTAAATAATGACTTGAAGAACATATATAGATGGAGTAACTCCTACGGATTAAACATAAATCCCTCAAAATGTCAAGTCATTATTATCGGTAGTCCTAAGCTTGTGTGTCGAATAGATTGGTCACTTATACCACCAGTCGTTTATAACAACGCCGTAATCAGTTACAGCGACACAGTCAAAAACCTCGGAATTATCTTCGATAGACATCTTTCTTGGGCACCTCCGCTGAGTGAGATGAGCCGTAAACTATTTGCAGCTATCGGATCACTACGACGACTGCAATATTTCCTCCCTTTGCCTACCAAAATTACATTAGCACAGTCACTCCTTCTACCAATTCTTGACTATGCTGACACTTGCTATCCTGATCTTAAAGAGGAGCAATTAAATAAGCTTGAGCGCCTTCAAAATCTTTGCATACGGTTCATATTTGGTCTTCGCAAATATGACCACGTTTCCGAATTTCGCAGTTGTCTCAAGTGGCTTCCGATTCGCTTTCGCAGGAATACTCACATACTCTCGCTACTATATTGTATACTTTTTCATTCTGACACACCTCTGTACCTTAAGGAGCGTTTCAAGTATCTTTGTAATACACACGAACGCACCCTTAGATCTGAGTCTACTTTGATGCTCGAAACCCCAGCTCACACTACTTCTTTTTACTCCAATTCTTTTTCAGTTAAAGCTGTTCAACTTTGGAACGCTCTACCTCTTCCTATAAAACAAGCCCAATCCCTGTCTTGCTTTAAAAAATACCTCAAGGCGCACTATTTGTCACTTAGTACGTCATAATTGTTTTTATCTCTGCATAACATATTGTAGGAGTATCGCTTCACTTGTATTTTGTATTCTATGCTATTATTCATATTATATGTATTTCGTTTATATGTAGGTATAGTATTTTTATGCGTATGTATATATATGTGTATGTATGTCTGTGTATATATATATATATATGTTTGTATGTATGTATCTATGTATGTATGTATGTATTGTGCTGTATATGTATGTGTATTTATACTCGATAGTTTGATATTGTTCTGGGTGACACTAATTGTCACTTCTCTGTTTACACTTCCCCTACCGCTTTTTCACTACGCTGTGTCCTATATGCCCAAAGGTTGTCTGGAAGAGATCGCTACTCTAGCGATAAGACCGCCTTTGTACACTGTTTTATTTTTATTTTATTTTTATTTGTGATATGTTATTGTGTTGATTGTTGTTGTGTACAATAAAGAGTATCTATCTATCTATCTATCTATAATTATTACCTTTTATTTAATTAAAAAGAAAATCATTTTTCTCAATTTTTAAGTGAAAATGAAACCGATACGAAATATATTAATTTGGTAAAAGTTCTCCATAAACTATTAAACTTGATTTAATCATAACCGGCCGTATGATTAATGGTCTACCACGTCATATTTCATATCACAATAGTTTCGGACAGATGCTTAGCAGCCAAAACGTTTTCATGCTTTCTTTACCTAGACCTTTGACGATCAAATATAGCTTAATAAAACCAGCAAGTTTTATAATGAATCTGGAGAGTTAACAAATGATTCAAGTGATGCAAATTAACAATGAAAACTGTATGCTGGTTAAAATCAATACTATACATTATACTAATGTGCTAAACTGGAAGGCAGTGTTGAAACTGTTCTATTTATTAACTATGCTTTTGAAATCGAGCAAAAACAGATGTCGAAATTATCTCTTCGAATTTTGCAAATAAAATCACCGAACTCAAAGATCAGTTTACCTCTGATCAACGACAGAAGTAATTAAGCAATATAATTATATACATATACACATGTACAATCAAACGCTACCTTAATTCTCAGCAGGGACAGAATAATAGTCGACTGAATGTAAGCCTGGCTTCAAACTCGGTAAGTTCCACGAAGTTTATTAAATTACCGCTCAATTTGTTTATAAGATATTAATTACTTGATTCCGCAATAACGGAAGAGATTTATCGCTTCAGCAATATAATTTCATTTATAGTATGAAATAACGCTTACCCAAATAAAAGTAACTGCGAAAGGACCTTTTATTATACACATAATTTAACAAGCGGTTCAAAAGCTATGTTATGTTACTTACTGTTACTTAAAGTAGGGTAAAAGTGTTTCGTCCTTCAACAACGCGAGCGTTTATCGACACAATTTTATGCTCCGAATATGGAACATAAAAGTTAAAAAGTTGTATACTTTAACAAAGGTTATATCCCTTACAACTTTTTATTTTTAAATAGCCTGTTTGTAGGATAATGTTTTCTGTTTAGAATGTAATATATTTAACAAACAAATATCCCTTACAATTTTTTAACTTGTTTACAGAACAATGGTCGGGTTACGTTTTCACTCGCATAAAGTCAGAACTTGTGGAAATACCGAAATAAACGAAGGTCTTTGTTCTATTCTGAATTAACAGCTACAAACGTAGAGTAACAAACATATTCCCAAATTATCGCATTTATAATATTCATATATGTAGCTGTTTGTACAGAGGAGAGCTATATTTGTAATACAAATAATAATTTTAATAATTATTTGTTTTTTATTTTTTTTGATACAACATTAAAAAATACATAAAGCCCTAAATTTCCAACCCTCTACGATCAACCGCTATATTTTATTTGTTAATTATAACTTTTATGGCAAGATTTTTATTTTTATTTTTTCATGATTTAGAATATTTTTTATATTACTCTTAATTTTCCACCTCTCTACGATCAACCCCTATTTTTCCATCGCAATTTTTATTTTTTATTATTTTTAATAATTTCCTTTGATTATGTTTTTTTTTAAATTCAATTTGATCTCCTGCCTTTGCTGGTCGTTAACTATCAATCGATCAGTTATCCCCGCTAGATGTCTACCGTTGTCACCTCTCATCTAGCAAACATCACGGAGTAGGGATGGGAATGAAGCCGATCTCCTGTCTTACTCACTATACCGTTTTCGGCCATTTTTTTTTTTGTTTTATTTGTGTATCGATCGTAGCAGTGATTGCTATACGTATTATTTAAATTTTTCTGTGCACTAAATAAAGCATACTTTCATTGTCTACAACGCTTTCGATTATAACTAAATCCTCGCACACTTATAGTAGATAGTTTATTGGCAAAACAACGTTTGCCGGGTCAGCTCAGTAACTCAATAAAAAAATACTCCATTTTTTTTAAACCATTAAAAACTTACTGTATTTTTTCTAAAATATGTTTATGATATACCTACTATCATTTTACAGTGTCCATTTTTTTTAGCTTTAAACTATGGCATCTCTATCTTAACGTCACTTATCTAAGAACGTTTGGGTTATCAAGAGGAATCTAACGATGTCTTAATTATATATATACCCTCAGTGATTTCACATATATTAGGTAATAAAAAACAAACGAGATACATCCGACAACACAATATAAACCTTTTCGGAAGTCGGGTAATACGAAGGATTGGTATTTGAGGCGAATGACACCGCTCCCCGCGTATAGATACGATGTAAAATAAAATCCACAGAAGCTTCAGAGCGTCGCGTGGCGTCGGACACATCGTAAAAGAAAACAAATTTAATAAACAAGGGCGGTCATTGTTAACGGAACTGATTAATTAGATACTTATAGCGTGTAAAAACATGCCTCGCAGCGTGTGATATTTCTCCTCACATGGCCTTTACAACGTTAGCCATTACTTTTTATAGTTTCAAGCTGTATACATTTCTTTTTATACTGCATTTATATTATTCTCTAACTCCAGTCTAGTCGTTTTATATTTAACGATACGTAGCGAAGTGTGAATTTGGCTGCTCGATGATCATAAAACACACCTACGTTGAAATGTGTGCGTTAAAATACTCTTTATTATTATAGGTATATAACTTATAACCAGTAGTTTTCCTTTCTTCTAATCTTGTATTATCTTACAATAAAAGGAAATGTCGTAAAATATATCTTACAAAAAAGAATAAGAACATATAAAGTAAAGTTATTATTTTTCTGAAAGAGTAGACCAGTCCCGGAAAGTCGTGAACTAAAGTTGTATATTATTAAAATTTATTTTCATTCACGGTTATAACTTCGTAAGTAGCACTGACAACTTTACTACAAATAGAAAGAAATACTGTTTGTTAACAAAAGTTCTTTCGTTACTTATATATTATATTATAATACCAATCTTTATTCGGAAACTTTGTTACTTCATCTGAAGGATAATATCGTCCTATATAAAATAAGTTAAACTAAACTGCTCTTGTAAATGTTTGTCGCTACATAGTATTGTTTTCATGTCTGATTGCTTCCTAAAAGTAGATTTTTCATCTAAAACATACACTAAGCTAAACAACATTTATTGAAATTGAAGCCCAATATTATTACTTCAATATAAAAAAAGCTTAAATCCCGAACTGATTGGCAGAATACAAAACGAAACATAGCTGTTTTCAATTAACCAATTTAAATGTATTATTTTTATACATCCATCATTTATAAAGTACATATTATATGTACTTGTTTTGCTTTGCTTTGACTGCAGTCGTCATATTTGCTTTATATTGTTAAAAGTACTGAATCTGTCTCACCTGCATCAGATCCTGGTAGCCATTGATGCTCATATTGTCAGTTTCTATAATTGTTGCCGTTTGAAAGTCTGGTGCTATGTCAGTAGCGGCAGATGGTACCGGAGTGCAGGGCGGAGTGGGCGTGTGAGCTCGCAAAACTGGCAGGCGCTCCAAGCGTGAAGTCACTCGCTCCAGACGCTCTATCAGAGATTCGAGGTCAGCAGCCGGACTATGAACTGCCGCTGTATGCTCGACTTCACTACCTGATAAAGAAATTTACAGAATTAACTAAAAGTAAAACTTTGACTAGAAAACATGGACTATAGTTAGTTATAAATAAAGGCGAATCGCCGAAATTGATACACTCATAACTTCCGAACGCATGCATCAAAATAGGCCTTTTTTTCGTTTTGTTTATTGTCTGAAAAAGGTTTGCATATAACAAATTTTTAAAAATAAAAACCACACGCGATACGAAGTTTTCAGGGTCAGCTTTCAGAGTATATATTATAGTTGTTAATACCTAATATATTTAATATAGTCCGTAATATTAGAGTTATTCGTTAAAACATGATATATTCAAGAAAAAAAGTAAGGTAAAAGGACAAATGCATGATTACCACGCCACCTGTTTAAAAGAATGACCTTCACTACTAATTAAAAACCAACAGGTAGAAGTAAGACTAGATCAATTTTATTAACTAGAGCTACGACAGATGTGCAATAAACGACGACGGTAGTATATAACTCTTAATTTCTACAATTAGTTATCGTAGTATTACTCAACGTTTGACGAATTCATAACTTCCACACAATAATAACTCACGCAACTATAATAAGCCGAATAAGTAAGTTTCCATTTGAATTAAAAATAATATACTGTTATAAAGAAAGCTTTATAAGCGATCTGATTTAGATTTCATAAACAAAATACAAAAAAACTAAAAAATTAATTTTAACTTATGAGAAACAAGTTTAGTTTTCGTTTGAGAACATTAATTAAAATTTGAAATAACAAAGGCAAACTTGGAATTCTAATTATTCCAGAGTTCATATTTTATGTAATAGATATGTGATAACGTCGTAATGCACAGTCTACGTTGAAATTTCACTTTGCATTGATTCCCTTTATAAATTAATTCGCGTTTAATTAATACGTAACATTCAAGGACTAAACAGGTAATTGAACCGTAGAAAGTAAATAATTTAACAACTACCTACACAAAACAATATTTAACCCGTACCGTGCAAAATATTAGTCATTCTCTGTTTCCCTTGATCAGCCTCAATAACAACAGTATTGACCGCACCTTCCTCTTCTTCAGACAACTTTTTACGAGCCTCAAAGATTTCTATCAAATGCTTCATATTTCTATTAGCACTATCGTTTTCCATTGCAAATAGCAATAATAAATGCACTTTTAAACACAATTATTTGTCTTATTTAAATTGTAGTCACTCTGAAATATATGTAGCGTAAACGGATATTCACTATCAAATGACTAAGTTTCAGATACGGTGCGATAATGCCGAGCATTCGTACTTAAAGATGATAAAGCAAAGCTAACTGATACGCCTTTTAGTATAACTCTTTTCGAATGAAAGAGACAACCAATTTTTACTTAATAATGTGATTGATAATTATTACTGACTTACAAATTAATATTAAAGACGTTATAGTTTAAATATTTATATTTGCACGTAAATACGACAATAAGCCGACCCAACAACTCGAACTGGCAATGTTCCAAATATAATATGTTGTCACATATTCTTGATCTTATTCGAGTTTAGGGCCAACATTTCTAGATTTAACTAGCGATAGGGATAGAAATGTAAAATTTACATAACAAACAAGATGTATAAACATATGCATTCATAAACATAATTGGTGAATCGACTAAAATTAGTTACTGGTCGCGTCAACTATTTACTTTTTTCGATAAACAGATATGACGGGTATATGACGTAGAAACGTATCATTTTACATCTAGAGAAATTACTAATTATTGTTTTAAGGTTAAAACATTGTTATTTTAATAAATAATTAGAAAAAATAAGTATATTCTTATATATAAAATTCTTGTGTCACAATGTTAGTTACCATACTCCTCCGAAACGGCTGGACCGATTTTTATAATTTTTTTTTTGTGCACGGTAAGTCTGAGAATCGGCCAACATTTATTTTTCATACCTTAATAACATATACGACAAAACAACGTTTGGGGGTCAGCAAGTCTATACAAATAAATAAAATTGGAGTGCATGTTTGTAATATTAAAATAACCGCATTTTACTAAATGCATATGGATGCATGCACGGTACATATACTAAAATTACATTTTTCAAAATTTTGTCTGTTTATCTGTGTGTCTGTCTGTTTTTTCCGGCAAATCTCTGAAACAGCTGGACCGATTTTGACGGCACTTTCACTAGCAGATAGCTGATATAGTAAGGAGTAACTTAGGCTACTTTTATTTTAGAAATTTATTTATTTTATAACTCTGCGAACTGAATAATAACTTTTTTGTTAAATTTCACGCGGACGAAGTCGCGGGCACAGTTAGTTATATATATATAATTTAAATAATAAAAAACACGTTTTTATTTTTTAAATTTGTTTTTTTTTCAAACTGTTTTCAAAAACTAAAAAGCAAATAATAACTTAAAGATTTAATTTGAAAAGTCCTGTCGCAACCACCTTTACTACCTTCAATAAACTACTATTATTTATATGTATTACCTACTAACAGGTTTGAAGTCGATGCAAAAAATTATATATCACCAGTATACTCATTTAACTGTGCTTCAACTGTGCCTGTATCATTTTAACTGTACCGTTTTATTCCCGAATAAAGGATTTTTTTTTAAATCGAACCTCTGCCACGCACGACCCCTCTTTGGAACCAGCTACCACCTACGGTATTTCCGAACAAATACGACCTAGGGACCTTCAAAAGAAGAGCATATTCCTTTTTGAAAGGCCGGCAACGCGCCTGCTAATCCTTTGATGTAGCGGGTGTTTGTGGATGTTGTTTTCACTTACCATCAGGTGAGCCAACTGTCCGTTTGCCCCCTCTTCTATAAAAAAAAAAAAAAAAAAAAAAAAAAAAAAAAAAAAAAAAAAAAAACCAGTACTAAAAGTTTGATGAGTTTGAAACCTTAGTATAGATTAACATAATAAATATTTTATGGCACGCTTAAGCACTTAAAAAGTTGTCGAACTGTACGCGAAGACTGCCATTTTTGTTTATGTAAATCGATAAAATTAAAGTTAGCTTATTAAAATTATTATATTTTATTTAATCGTTATAAATTTTATTATTATAAATTGATGAAATCTCTGAGAAAAAAGTAAGAGGATAAAGAACCTGACATGTAAAACATTTATATTTGTTTGTAAGTAATTATAAGTTTATCTAAAAAAATAATCGCTAAATGTGTTTTTAAGTGCTGAATTCGAGAGCGGTTGTACCAATTCGTTTTTTTTTTTTGAGTTTTATAATAAGTCTTTACGGAATGTCCGAAAAATTGAAAAATTAGCGCAACAAAATTCAGAACACGTAAAGATTATATTAATTACACAAGTTTGACAGTTCGCAAGAACAACGTCTGTCAGGGAACGAGAAATCACTATTGCCCGGTGTTCCTACATTCAAATCTGTTTTAATCCTTAGCTGGAGTCGCTTTTTGTAACATACTTGGAGTTGGGGTAAAAATGACCCCATCGGAGTTTTGTTTTTAATATTTCGTTTTATTTATTACTAAGCAACTTATTTAATTACCGAGTTTTCATTTTCTATTATACTTTTTACTATAAATATTTTTTTAACAATATCCACTTCTGTCTCATTTTTTTTTATAATTATTTGAACAGTATCGACTTTAGAAGCCCTTATTTATTAAAAAAAAAATAACATTGCAGTCTTTATTTATATCGCTTTCTTATACGAACTTAATAATAAAAGCCAAGAATATCTTTTGATATCAAGTAAAATTAAAAAAATATACAAACAAAAACTAAACTCTTCCAAAAAATTATCAACTTTAGCCTAACATTTGGTGCACGTAATATTTTTGGCACTGTGTTCTTTTTTTCTTCTTCTTCTTCTTCATCGTTGGAGCTCGGAGAGTAAGTATCTTTGGCTCTAAAGTTATCTGCTTCGGAACAGGTCAGTTCTTCCGCTTCCTCAGTGTCATTGATTTCTTCGTTCTCAAAGGCAAATATTGCGGAATCACGGACATATTTTGGATCCGATCCATCACTTTCATCCTCATCACATCAAACATCAAAATCAGAAAAAACGCTACTAATTTTATGATAAATAAAAAACATTATTAAATAAATTAATAATAATACAACCAAATTTCCGGAGTTATTTTTGACCCCATGTGTATGCATACTTCCATTTTTAGGTACGAATATGTTAGGGCATTACTCATCCGTCACTCGCAGCACCCGACGACGTACTGAGATTAGATAACCGCACAAGATTACAGGGCCTTAGATCTCAGATCTGACTAAAGCTAAGGGTTAATAACGAACCGTTAAGTTTCGAATATGAGATGTTGAAATTTACGAACGTTTCCCAAATATGTCAACCCAGCTTTATTCCAAAGTACAATACACTATGTATAAAACGAAAACAAATTGGTATATCCTAAAAACATAAGCTTGTTTTCCTATTCGACACACAGTTTGCAAAATAATAATATGAATAGATGTATGAATCACCAACGTACGTTCGCGTTGGAAGTGACGTTAGCTCGTGTTCCGTTACTTTAGTTATCTACAACAGAATACATACACACTTCCTTAAGTTCCTAGCACGTATCCGAAACAAAGCACTCTGTAATATAAATAACTATTCTATATATTAAATTGTTTTATATTCGATTTTTAAAATTTGAAATAATTACAAGACTATATTATATATTTATGAATGTTTGATATTTATTCAAGTTATTAAATATTGCTTTGATCAATATGAAGTACGTATTATTATTACACAGACGCTACTACTACTAACTACAGATTTGAGTTCAGCGCATTGAAATACATAAGAAACATACTTGTGCTAGTTCAAAAACAAATAAATTTGCATAAACGCATATATTTGCGTTTTTTAGCCATTTTGGGCGGTTTTTTTGGAATTTACTCAAATTTAGGGGAGGAGGGGGTACCTTAGATGGGTCTGGTCAAAGATACAGAGCATTTTTTTTTGTGAGCCAATGTTATTAACCATTATGAATATCTGTATACATAGTTTATTGTTAGTATTGCCAAGTCTGAGGGAAGTCTATAAGCAATCGACAGTGAGAGATCATGGCAGGCGGCGGTCTCCTTCTGCGAAGAGCTAATGACGCAGAAGGAGGCCCCAGAGCGGGCCAGGAAGAATGACGTCTCCACTGACCGGCGCAGACATACGGGGGCAAGATGGAGACGGTTTGCCCACCTCCTCCCCCCCTCACAATAGTGGGGTCGCCGGTCGGGGGACTTCGGCCGGTCGGACGACATGACCCCACATGTCTGAGGGGCGGCCTTGTTGTGAGTGAGGCCATCCCCACCATTGTGCCGGGGCCCGGAGGTTTCGTCCGGGGCTACGGCCGAGACGAGGTGGCGAATGCTAACACGACCCCATCTCGCGCCACCCAGGCGGACAACTGTTCACTCGTGGTGGTTTTTTAGTCAATAGGAGTCTGACATAATCCTCTGGCGCCCCCACGCCGGAGGGTATCAATGATGGATTTTCCCCACGTACAAAAAAAAGTCTTTAAGCCAGATTCGTTAATCGCAAAATTTTAGGACTAAGAGTTTGAATTTTTTTAAATACTAAACTAGTTTAATGTGCTTAAACAAACTTTTAATGAATATTATATATTATATATTATAGATAAAAGTTCTCGTCATTTAAAACGGAAAATGTGTTTAATTCCTCGCGTTTATTTTCGTGCCATTGAACGCCCAAGGCCACTTAAAAATGACTAACCATCATTACGTAATTGTGTAATCAGCGTGAAATGATATCCACCTGAGATTTTTGGAAAAGTATTCGTGTAGGTTCCATATCAGTCTGTAGTAAACATGAAATACAAAGATTTTTTGGTTTCGTAATAAAAATAAACCAATATTTCCTTATTCCCTAAAAAAAAAAACCTAATAGACCAGTGCCGATAATTTCAAAAAAATATATAGTACAATGAAACCTATTGTAAAAGGAACAGAATACAACGAAAATGAAAGGAAAAAATTACGGGCGATCTGAGGTCAGGAAGTGGTAGGGAGGGGGTTTAAGGGTAAAAAACTGTTTATCTCGATTTCCAGCTAAACTACTTCGTCTTCTTCGTACTTACGTCTTATGGAAAAAAGTTATATAGCAAAGTTGTAGGTTACTACCTACTTTACTACTACGTTTTTACTAAAAGATCTACAACTTTTGGATTTACATTTTTTTCACATAACCTCAAAATTCATCTAAAAATTCCGAATTTTTGGTGTTTTATTTTTTTCTTACAATTTTTTTTTTACGAAATTTGTTGAAAACTTATGTATACACTGTAGTTTTTTTTTTTTTTGTTTTAAAATATCTATTTTTTCACTTTATTTTGACCTAAATGTCGAAATATCACCCTAATTTTCAATCTGAAATTCTCACGTCAAAATAACAGCTTTTTAAAATTCGGTAGGTTTTTTGTTCATTGAAATCTCTACTTTTAGATGATACAATCTCATTACTTACATACTTATATTTTTTTTGATCAAAGCTTATCGTGAATACAATGAGCATTTTGAGAATTTTGATTTATTTCATTTATCTTTGGCTGAATATAAAAAGCAGTTATCGAATTTCATTAAAACAGTTTAATTTGGAATGAATTTTATATCGATGATTTGTGCGTTTTTTTTTTTTGAGTTTTTGATGTTGATTAATTTATTATAGCTTATCATTACTTTGGAGTGCTTTTATAAAATAATAATTGGTGGAAACTTTGCTGGATTTTGAAAAATTTATTCATGTTAATATTTTTTATTATGTATATCTGTTTGTTTCCCAAATATTAAATAAATAAATAAATATTGAACACGGTATATATAATTACAGTAATTAATATTAGCACATTCGAAGAGTAATACGTCCAGACGATTCGCTTTTATATAGTGAACGTTACTTAAAAAATGACAGACGTACTAACATTTAATTTATAAACTTATAAGTAGTCAACATAATCTGCGTAAAATCTGTCACAAAGTTTAAATAAGGATATATAATGAATAAAAATGAGTATTATCACATAAAAAGGAAGTCTAAAACAAACAACAAAAACACGTAAATAGAACCAAATAAAATACACATATAAATCTTTCTTATAAACAAAATACAACCAAACAGCCTGACTTTAAACGCGCCATTAACGACGCAAGTAGGCTATATACGTCTGCAGACCGCTAGTTTTGAAGATATTTAAAGTCATTTGCAAGTACGGATTAAAATAAGAAAAGCGGCTACGGGAAGACGTATTAGGAGTTGTTGGTAAACTGGCTGGATACGAGCGGAGATTACTTGCCGGGATTACAGATTTTACTACATATTTTATGTCTTTATATTATGTATACTATATCTCAGGATTAAATGTTTATTGCATTTTTACAGCTACTACGTGCTAATAGAAGCTGTCTCATATATACATATGGGAAAAACACTAGATTTATTTTAACAATAGAAAAATAAAATATTATAGAATAATATAACACAAAAATAATTAATATATAAACTTAAAAAGTAATAAATTAAAAACATTCGTTATGCGATATGTTATTAAAACTAATGCCACCATTATTACAACAATTAAAACCAAGGCCACCGTCTTCGTCAGTATCATACGTTAAAATTCAATTTTAGTAAATACTAGCTGACCCGGCGAACTTCGTATCGCCTAACACAAACTTTATCGTATAGTATTAAAGTTCAAATTGACTTTTAAGTATTATCACAAATCTTTTGTATGGGAGTATAGAAAAGTGTTGTTTTTAGACTTTTTCAGGAAATTTTAATTTTTTTTTTTTAGAATTTTTCTCTCCGTAAGAACCATCCTCGTACTTCAAGGAATATTTTAAAAAAAGAATTAGCGAAATCGGTCCAACCGTTCTCGAGTTTTGCGCATAACAACACATTCAGCGACTCATTTTTATATTATAGAAGATTAGTATGACAACTGCTACTACTTACCCTATACACATTCACGAATTAGAACAATTTAATTTTTTAAACTTCTACGGTCACTATGCATGCTACTATGCTCTACGTTAGGTCAGGTAGAATAAAAAGCGTTAGAATAATTTGACGAGAAGTACCTATGTACATATTATAAGGTCAATAATTACCTCGTAACAGATCAACTGTCTCAAGTTTGCACAATGTCTAATACAGACCACATTGAAACAATTACAAACCACAAACTACGGTAGTATCAATTCAATCTGTAATACAATATTAAAAAAATAGTTTATAGCTATAAATTGTGTGTGCCAATATTGTATCAAATTAAAACTGTTATACTCGATTGCCTTTGTTTCTATTCATGTTTATTTCGCACACAAGTTACTGATAGTCTATCAGAACGACTTTATTAGAAGTCCTTAGAGTTTGATTCACTTCTAAATAAACTTCAACGAATGGTTTGAAGTTACTTAAACAAAATGTAGAGTTTGATAATTAACGATTTATTGATTGAATAATGCCTACAAAAGCCTATAAGTCTCAATACTGAGTCTAAGTGTCTTTCTTTATATCCAATGTAAGTACACGAATTTAAAAAAAGTTTTAGTTTTCTCATATTATTAACATATTGGAATCTAAATATAGTTTTAATGAAAAAGTATAGGACATTAATCTTTTATTTCAACAAGTTAAATATCATTTTGTATAAATATAGCTCGTTATCTATGAGTTATTAGTCGTCGCGGTGGTTTAATGACACATTTATCTTGCAAACTATGTAATATTAACCTTATTTTTGCTCATTATAATGAAACAATGAATGTTTCTCTATTTTAAATTATTATATTATTTTAACTTATTTATTATATTTCTATATTATTATTTATTATTATATTATATTTATATATTATAATTATATATTATATTAAATTAATTAATCTGTATATTGAATTTTAACAATTTGTTCAATTTAAGTAAATGAAGTACTTTTAAGACCTATATCTAATCATTAATCGTTTTTTTGTTCGGTTATACTGCGAAAACTACTGAACCGATCGGAATTACACTTATACTATAAGATGCAGCGTCTTTCGGAGGTTTTATTATTTTATATGTTGATAATTAGAGCGAAACACACGAGTTCACGCCTTTTTTGGCGCGAACTTGTGGAGGCCTATGTCCAGCAGTAGACTGTGATAAGCTGAAATGATGTTGATTATTTATTGTGTAAAAAAATATGGACGGACAGACGTCGCTAGTGTTACATATACGTTCATGTATGTATTTATATACAATCATGTCAGTATTTTAGTGATCGATAAATGATAATATACATTCCAACAGAGGTGCATAAAGATACTGTAGATTTTCCATTTGGGCTTCACGTTGGCGCAGCAGTCACAGAACTGGCTGTTGTCCTTGCGGTCGCGGATTCGATCCCCACACATGACGAACATCACTTCAGCCTGTAATATCCCAGTACTGGGCATAGGCCTCTTTCCCCATGTAGGAGAATTAAGGATCAGAACTTAATCCACCACGCTGCTCCAATGCGGGTTGGCGGATATATTCCCTTACTATGAGTAACGATCGCTATGAGGTTTACATCATAACAACCGGGACCGACACTAACAATGACGAACATTGGTATCGGCTATATAGATGTTTGTCGTGATCTGGACGTTTATTATTGTGTATTGTGTGTCCGGACCAAAAACAATCAAAATAAGAACCCAATTAATAAACATATTATATTTCGCTATTAATCAAATTCCTAAGGTAATTAATTCAATTAAAACAATCCTGAGATGGAAATAATTAATATACTAATTATAATAATAAATTTTGAAATTATAATGGTGGTTTCTGATTAGCTGACATTAACCTAAGACAATCAAGTTAAAGTACCACCCCGTCCTATAATCAAAAGAAACACAAAACTGTTCTGTCTTTAAAGATCATTGTTGAGCCCTTTTAATTCAAACATTTTAAGTGGAAGTCCCCCTAAATGTTAAGACATTTAGGGGGATGAAAAATAGATGTTGTTTGATTCTCAGACTGCTGCTGCCGTGTGCACTTTAAATACATTTTTTACTTTTTATGGTTTGGCGTTGAAAATAACCCTCAATTTTCACCCTTCTACCACCAACCCCTATTTTTAAATAGGGTTTAGCGGCAAGATAACGTTTGCCGAGTCAGCTAGTTTATAATATATACATATTATACAGTATAGTGACAGCAGACAGCATGTTTTTTACCAACGTATTTAAGCATTACTTTAGCCAAGTAACATCTGTTGCTCACGCTTGCGTGACACATGTTAGATACCAAACAGTCGTAATAGGTATTGCAACAATACTATTGGGTGGACTGCAAAGCCAAGTATGTCATGCTTGACCTATACACACACCCATGGAGGCATTGACATAGCTAGTTAGGTTATTTAGTTATTTTAATTTTATTATATTTATTACAATGTAAGTAATTATTGTTGCTGTTTTTTTAAATTTCACAATGCAATAAAGTTTCCAATGCAATTAGATACTTTAAAAGTCAACAATTATTTTAAAAAATCTATTAGTCAAATCACATAGCGTTGTAGATACGCTAAGAAATAAATTCTAAACTAGATGCAAATATATTTTGCCTAGTATCAATTTTTCCCACATTACGAAGACGATATATGTATGTAAAAAATACCCACATACACTTCTCGCTTGATATGAAAATGTATTCAACTTGCTCCACTAAACTTGCCTCTTAACCTTCAACTAAGCGCCTAGACCCGTACATTTTTAACGACGGATTTTCTGTCAAATGGATTTTCAGTCTGTAAAAGTCGACTTTAATTTACCAAATGTATTGAATTTTGATTCTTGTTATGACCCAGATGTTATTATTATGTCTACTGCTTCAACATTAAATCACCATCCACATAAACAGGTTTAAATTTAGATTAAATTTGTTAAAAATATTACATTTATAATTAAGGGTCATAATAGACAAATGTATTACAGTTTTACAGTAACAAGTAGCAGTCCGTACTTATTCCGGATAAGTTATCCGAGGCAATATAAGGAACTATGTGAAAGTCTAGACTTTCCTTGACTAAAAATTTATGAGTGAAAATCAACATTTTAAAATTATAATTGAATAACGAGTAATAAAATTAATCTAAAATACATAAATTATGACCAATCATAGATCATTATTATCGCACTGTAACATCCAGTCAGCCAGTAAATGTCAAATCGTTAGTAGGTCCTCTTATCCTATATTTTTCCCTCATCATCATTTATAGAGCAAGAGCCCACGATGGCTAGACCTACGTTATTTTATAAAAGCTGAAAGTTTTTCTGTGCATGTCCCCTATATAGGTAATAACGACCAGCGACTATATTAGAGTTTGAGTTGTGGTTACTTAGGCAGGTAACAGATATTAAAGGTGTATAAAATAGTACCTTAAATTCGTTTAAGTATAAAGCTCAATTTTTTTTTACATTTTCTTCGGGATAACTTTAGAAATCTCTTCATCCATTGCCTTATGACAGTTGCTACCTCCTGTCGGACACCTCTAAAGTTTAATAAATTATAATTATCCTTTCAGTATAGTATAAAAGCTAAATTTTATACATGTTACTCGGGGACCTATTAAGAAATGTTACCTCAATAGCCGGACAATTTAATGGTTTTTACATCTTACCAGACACATTGAAATTTTACTGTAGATTAGAGCACGAATGCTTAGTTGATTGCAATCTTTGGAGATATTCAATTAAAATTTTTTTACGTTCATAGACATGTTATATAAAGTAAAAAATATTACACATTATTACATGTAAAAAATAATTAGATAATGGTTTTTATAAAGGGGACTGTCCACTTTGTATGGGGGTTTCGGCCCCGAGTGGACAGTCACTGAGAATAATAATTATATATTAATTTAGTAGTACTAACAAGTAGGAATTAGAAAAATTATATAGTTTTGTGTCCAGGTGTTTCTTTTTTGTTTTTTTGTGGATAATTACAAGAAGGTTTCTGTAATAAAAAATCATTGTTTTTGTTATTTTTGTTCTACTAATCGGATTCGTACGTTAACAGAATGTTATCTAAAAACTAGGCAGGTACATTTATAAAATCTTGAAACCATTTCCAGCCCAAAAACCAAATAATTGTCATGATATGGGCACAACAACCTACTGTCCGTCGACCAACCATGCAGTTGCAATAATATTTTTTTATGGCTTCTCTGCCTGACCTTTATTGTTTACATATAAAATAAATACAAAATATATTTTCCTACTTATAAATATGCCTACTGTGTATTTTACGTCGCATTAGTGATGAATTCTCGGTTGACAGAAAACCTTTCAGTAGGCTGCTATATCACTATGAAAGAATATGGAAGTCAAATGAATGTATGACGCAAAAGTCTGTAGTTTAGGGTTGCCATAACAAATAATATTTTCAACAAACAAAATAAATCGATTAAATCGATAATCGAATTTAATATAATTAATTGCTTGCTTTTTATGTAGTCAATAACAATGTTTCTAAAATAGTTTATTTTTCATCAAAGTTAATTTTTTTTTTACTAAATACACTTTTATAGACTTTTTCTTATTACATAATTCGATTTAACAATACTTTTAATCGATTTTAACAAATAATTGATTTAAAAATATTTTAAAATCGATTGTTCGTTAATAATAATTGTTTGTTTAAGACTGGCAACGTGGTATAATCAAATCACCAACCGGAAATAAACTAGACGTATATAATTAATGAATTAAAATACTTATTAAACAAACTTTTTATCAGTTTATATTGATACAACTGAAAATCACGAATAATCATGATGTAATATATGAAAATTTTTGGTATATTTGTTTTTTTGTATAAATTCTGTTCACGCTGGGCCGAAAATGGACAGTCCCCTTTCATCATTGATATTCACATCCCGGTGACAACCATTTTCTATATAATCATCAGGCAAAATAATGTCTTTATATTTAAGTTTATGGTTTTTTTTTCATTTCAATATCACTTCACACTTCACTTCAGCCTATCGTAGTCCATTGCTATACATAGGCCTCCACATATTCGCGCAAAAATGGCGTGAACTCATATGTTTTGTCTATAGTCGCGACGCTGGCTTTGTCGCACGAAGACGCTGCTGCCCGTCTTCGGCCTGTATATTTCAAAGCCAGCAGTTGGGTGGTTATCCCGCCATCGGTCGGTCGTCGTGGGCTCTTGGGCTATTAATATTAACTGTCAAATTTTAAATTTTACTATAAGTATTTGTCTTTCTACAATGTACCCATAGGATAAAATGTAATATTAACTTCATTTTTGGACGTACATATATAAATTGCTACTGCTGCTATATCGATATAGATTTTAGAGACGAATCGATGTGTTTTAAAATTTCCATTAATAGATGAAAGCTATTGAATTTCTAAAATTTAATCAATCTTAACGATGCGTCGTTAAGCTCCTTAATGAGATGCTTGAAATCAGAATTAATTTGAATAATTTCTCTAAACCTGCTGCATAACTAATAAATCATATTATAGTAAGTTCTATGATAATTTTCGAAACATTTTCGTGATTTCAATCTGTGTACAAAATATATCAGGCAGATGTTTGAAAGAAGGAAAATATATTCCGAAATAGATACATACATATATCGAATAAGCATTGAGATATCAGGTATACTAAACGAAAAATAGTTTGGAGATTATTCACGAGAATCCCGTTCTAGAAACCAAAAATATATCATTATTCGTATTCGCATCTTCACGCTCAAAGCACATAAATAACATGATATTCGTAGCTCTATCTCTAAATAAAAATGATGCCCAGCACTTTAGTTAAATAAAATATTTAAAATAAAATCATCGGAACCCCACACTTGGGTATCACAAACTCACAACATCAATAGTAATATTTAAGATACAAAGTTTTTTCACGTACACATACTGATTTTATAAATAGAAATTAAGTAATATTATAGAAGGAAATGATTTACATTGTACGATAAAACAATGCAACGTACTTACAGTAATATGTATGTTTGGGAAGCCGCAAGTAAATGCAACTACAACACCATTAAACACATCACTTTTTCACGCACTGATAAAAAAACAAAAGTACGAGTACGTGTAGGCGTGCGCGTACGCCGTTCAACACTGAGACTGACTCCAGTCCGTGAACGGATGCTACTGTGATTCAGACCAACCGGCTGTTATGCCGGTCATTCGTTCTTTAGAAACTTTACTGGCAAAGACCAACACTGTGATTTAATCGCCTCTGTTCTAATACAGTAATGAGTCAATTATTGATATGACTTAAAGCATCACACGTACCTACAATAAACTCTCAAAAGTTTTGTATCTACGTCATATTGACTCTTATCGGTAGTATAATCAGACAAATTTTTATATTACCTTAATGCAAAAGATAAAAATACAGATACTATTGACGAGATCGATACATTTTTTCTAGAACTGATAATCAAAAACCTGGATACTGCATTTGTAGTAATTTCTTCGCACTAATTACATAGGATATCCCGCTCCGGCGATTCCGCCTAATCAAGTACCATATATAACAAGATGTTATTCACCTAACGTTGCTTTTTCACTAATTAATGCATTAATACCGTTTGTTACGAGATTTTTTTCGATTAGCAACTACTTTCATAATTCTGAAAGACGAAATAACCGAAATCCGCGCTCTTTACAAAAATATTAATAAGTTTAGAAATATATTTAGAAAGAACAAAACAAATGTGTTCTATTTTCGTCGATGACTTGAAGATGTTTGATGATATTAAAGAGATGAGATAGTATGATTTATATTGGTAATCTGGTTTAAGATATTTTATTCTTTTATATAATAGTCTGTAACAGCCTCTAAATATCCGACTAGTAAGCATTCACCTGATCTATCGGTGCAAAACACAACATTTTCCCTATTTAAGAGCAGGTTCGTACGCAGTCTATCGCATTGCTTACATCTTCTAATCCCTGCCGTATATGTCGTGTATATATCTTAGAACATTTTATCGAATTAGGCTTTAGATTTTTAAGATAAAATTTTTGCTACACAGCCTTAAATTAGCAAAACAAGACTATAAGTCGGACACATCAGATCTATTTAATTGGTCATACTAGATTCTGTTACTTTACAAAAATATAAATTTCAAAAAAACTTATATTCACACTCAAAGAGTTTAGGATTATCTCCGAGGTCCAGAAACACGTACAAGGCACAAGCACAAACGTCTAGACCTCAACAAACATTTACATGGGTTTTAATTTTTTTTTATCATGAGCAGTTATCGAACCCACGACCGCTGGCGCTTCAGCCAGTCCCTGTGACCAATGCGCCAATGTGTCGTCGTCAAACTGTTGTGACTTGTAGTACATAATTAATATTTCATTCATTTAATCGGTTTAATAGGTTTTAATGATGCCAAAACTACTATTTACTTATTTCTGGTTAGTAATTAAAAATCTGTCCTACTTTTATTTATTATTTTAACAATTTTCAAATATTTCTCGTATGTAAGACGTTCCCTACAGACCGTATATTATTATTAACTAGCAACGGCTTCGCACGGGTGCAATGCTGATACTAAATATTTGCAATGTAAGCGCAAAAAAAAATGTTTATTTACGACATCACATTAGAAACCTCTAAAGCTATCAGTGTTCCTCTACTTATATTATGCATATAAACCTTCCTCTGGAATCACTGTATTAAAGAAAACCGTATCTAAATCCGTTGCGTAGTTTTAAAGATCTAAGCATACAGATAGCGGGAAGCGACTTTGTTTTATACTATGATAGTTAATGTCGTTCTCTAGTGCCAAGATATAAACGATACACGAATAGTATATAAACATACTATAATAGTTAATGTCGTTATCTAGTGCCAAGATATAAAAGCTACACGAATAATTATTTTTGATATACATTTTATTCGTGAACAAAAAAAAAACGCTATTGTTGTTATTTATTTTTATTTAATTTTTTTATTTTAATTTTTTTAGTTTTTTTAATCTGGAGAAAATTGTTACATTATTATGAAATAAATAAGTAATTAGGGATGTTTTTCGATTAAGAATCTTGGCACTCTCGACATCATCATCATCCTCACAGGATCATGGTTCATTAATTGTTTGAGATATAAGAAGTTGTACAGAACTATATTATTAAACTAGTTGAGCCTACGACATCATCCATCGTATAAAATCAAATAAAATCTACAATAAATGTAAGACACAGACACTCCAATTTTATTTACATAGATAAAAAAATTTATATTGGTATTGACATCGATTATTTTTAATTTTTAAAAATCAGACTCAGAAAGACGGATGAAATATATAATATTAGTTAAAAAGTATTTAACGAAATTGTTTTAAAGAGTGGTAATAACTAGCTTTATCTTATATTTAACAAAATGTCTTATTAAAATTCGTGTTTTCTACATATATCGGACTTTATAATAATCAACATGACACTTATTTACTAATTCACTTTTAATAATTACAATAAAAGCTACGTAATTATTATAAGGAACACGTAATTTTAAGTAAAACGGATGCTGCATCATTGGAGATATGAAAGCGGAGCAACTTACTTGGGCATCAGCCAACCGCATTGATTTTTTCCGACCCCAAAACAGGGAAGATAGTTTACCAAAACTGAAATGCTGTAACGACCAGCGACTTTTTAAGTATGTTTTATAAAAAATACATTTAAAGATCATACATCATAGTATCATATCAGAACAGATTACACAATTTGCTACTAGGTACAGCTGAAAACATTTTAAATATGTACACTGTAATTCATTTCCCGGGAACAAACTTAATATTCACCACTCGTAGTATATACATTACGAATATTTCTCAAAAATATTTTTTAATGATTTTACAATTTGATATACCTGATTCAGCTACGACTGGCCCTAGAGGATCGAAGCGTACGCGATGTTCGACTGCAGCTCTAGCAGCACAAACCAGATCCGAAAAGAATCGGTGCCTTCGCAAAGCTAATTCATCTCTGCCGACAGGTGTAGCTGGAGGTTCTCTAGTGCCATCCGCATCGCTTGGCTCTGTCACTTTCTCGAAAACATCATCATCGTCTGAACATGATTCTTGCCGCGGTTTTGGACGCTTCTCACTAAATTCCCCGCTATCTGATGAGGATTTAAGTATTCCACTGGATTTACGTCTGCCAATACGTACGTCCACGTTTGTTCTTGCCAATTCTTTCTCCAAATTAGCTAGCTCTTGTAACGTAGTTGTGTTTCTACCGAAATCGACTGAAAAACGTTTGAAGTCTATACGGCTTTTCTTAAAGTCAAATGAAAATCGTTTTTTTATTAACTCGGGCTTTGTGAACACCTCGTTCTCATCTTCTTCCGTTTCTTCGTCTATATAATCATGAGTTTGCTTATTTAAATTTTGTTCAGAAGAAATAATATTCGGCACCTCAATGTTATCGTCTTTTGCTTCATCATCTTCATGGGAAGTTTCTGAGGGTAAGGTACACGTAATTTCAGGAATATCCTTATTATTGGTATTTCCGTAAGTGCTTACTTTTAAGTTTCCTTTTTCTTGTGCTGCGTCCATGATTGGATCCATGTTTTCGGATTTAAATTTATTTTTATTAACTTTTTTACTTGGCCGTGCACAACAACTTTTAAACATAATTTTCAAACTATTGTATTTAATAATGTATATCCTTTATTTTCCTTATATAACATTAATTAAAACTCTTTAATGCTATAACATTGAATAAGAAAACTCTACGAGTAATAAATATTTAAAGTATTTTTTATATGTTGACAACGCTTAAACATAAATTATTAATATTTCCGTGTGATAAAAGCGTGTATGGCGTAACAAAGTATTGTTCGATGTTCGAGTTAGTAGGGTCGGCGGCCGGCCGAGCGCACGGCGGCGGGCGACTGGCAACACTGACGCAGGGCGGATGCGCCGCCCGCCTGGCGCATCCTGCCTCCCGCGCCCATTTCATAAAGCTTTTCTAGAGCCCTTAGCTATGCTTAGCAGCATCTACAAGCTTCTATTCAAATAACACACACTATATGTAATACTTTAACATAAATTATTTATTAAAAAACTTAAAACTTAACCACATTTATTTTATTTTAGTAATTTATATCATTACTAATTAATATTAAAACGACCGTTTATTAAAAACTTTAGTAAAAACTAACAAAGCAAATAATATGAGCGCTTATACGTATATTTGGTTTGGTAAGAATTATACATTACTGCAAGTTAACCCAGCGCACGGCTCAAATTCAATTGTTGCGTTAGAAAGTATGTTTGTATATCAGGGAACGTTATAGGCTTCTAAAACACAATGAGGTAGTAAATATAAACACAAGTAAATCCATACGAGTTGTCTAATACCTAGTAGTATTACTATGTATTTTAAATTATTAACCGATTTCAAAAAAGCGCGAGGTTCTCAATTCGACTGTATTTTTTTATGTATAAACTTTTGACTGGATGGACCGATACCGATGATTTTTATTTTATTTAAAAATTGAGATCTGACAAGCACTTCTCAAGTTATATCTAATAATGCATATTGACTATTTTTTCATCGACCTTCATTGTATTATACTTCATGACTTTTTACGGGATGTACCGATTTTGATGATTTTTATTTAAATCGAAAGCTGATGCTTGTCTTGTGGTCCTATTTTTAATTTCATCGAGATATGAAGACGAATTTTTGAGTAATCTCTGATAACGCGTATTTACTTGACAAATTTTTCGTCTACCTACGTCTACGTACTTGTGGATGTAATTGAAATCGGTTTATTTTCGTTTGCGAGCAAACACAATTATGAAGGCTACTAAACTTTTATACACAATTTGGTAATTAATTTTTACCGCATTGAGGGATCAAAGCATAATATATTATGCTACGGTTTTAATTTAATTTGATTAGATTAAACATTAAGTAAGAAAACATTAAAAATTAAATAAATGCGTAATAATCAAGTAACCATTAATTAAAACAATTTCACAGAACTAAAGATACAAAAATCGTAATTTAATTATTCTTAGTAACAACTGTAAATTTATAATGAACAGAATGAATAAAAGCAATTTTAAAATTTAATTTTTCGTTTTGTTTTTTTTTTTGGAACAAATAGATTTAGGTACATATTTAAAATTTTACAGCGTATTTTGGGTTTTTAAGCAATGCCCTATTAAATATTGTGTATATAAAAAAAAAACTTGAAAAATAATACCGTTATCTCAATATATATAATTATAATTCTTCTGTACGTGTGTTTGTCACCTAATTACTTCTAAACAGCTGGACCAATTTGTTTGAAATTTCGTGTGTAAATTGGAATGGGTTTATGGATGTTTTGAAAACACAATTGAACCCGGTAGATGGCGATGCTGTTGGAATGTCAACAAATTAAATTTGGTAGCAACTTATCCGGACAGGACGTCTGCCGGGTACGCTCATATATTAATACTAGTTTCTGCTTACGACTTCGTCCGCGTGGAATTGGAACAACTCTGTTATACATGATTTTTGCAAAACTTTTACTGTTTACGCAGGGCACGCAGCGGAAGCTCTCAAAAAGAAAAAAACGATTTTGAAACATTCTTAATTGGTGCTCCGCTCCTTTTGGTCTTGGCGTTATGATATATTTAGATAGAATTTTTCAAATTGGACCAGTAGTTGCTGAGATTACCGCCTTCAAACAAACAAACTCTTCAGCTTTATAATATTAGTATAGATATTACTATTATTTACTCCTAATGAAAAGTAATACGTCGGTCAGTGAGTCGTTTATTATTTATAAGTAGTCGGGAATAAATACGTCATAATTGTATTTTGTAAACATTGTACTCGTACTGCACCGTACCTAAATATTATCGGAACACTGAATTTAAGCATTTTTATTCATGAGGTTAACTGTGTTATTTTTTAAATAAAAAGTCGTATGAATTTTAACAAATATGCTAAAATTGCAGTTTATGTGGCTTTATTAACCGAAAAAACACCAAAAACCTGCGTTAATAGGAGTAATGTACTCGTAATATCTAAAATATTGTTATACATGTAAAACATTAAATATTCATGTTATTAAGTATGGCGGTTCAAGTGCCAGGAGTTCCAGTTTCACTCGCATTAACATTTACAGCTTACGTACTGCTTAGCTACAACATTTCTATACGCTTAACAAAGCTTTCATGGTGACGGAAATCTTAAAACGTATACATAGTTACACTTTTTGAAGTAAAACTTTTTTACGCACACTTGACTTGGGGAGTAAGCTGGTGAATGCGTGATGAGAGCGTTACGAAAAGTGTGACGGAAGTTGAGAGGGAGATATAAGTTAGTGACGATAGAAAGAGTGAGAGTTACCTTTCATAAGTTTCACTACAGTCGTGTAGTCTAAAGCACACTCGTTTTTTAAACTGTATTACAAGTTTAATCTATTCAGTATTTTCATACAAACAAATGTTATATGAATTTATTATATACAACTTCATAAAGGAAACACCTAACTTAATGTTTTAACAGAATGTCCTAACTGTGAATGAATAGTGACTGCATTAGAAGAAAAGGAAATATTCAAGAAATATTCGTAATGAAGGCAGTAATTTCCATTTGAGATACAAACATATATATTATATTGGAATGCAGGACGGAGAAAAATATAAATGTTCTTGGAAAATAAACATCATTCGAAAGGAAAAAAAGAGTCAAATTGAGAACCTGCTTTATTGGAAGTCGGTTAAAAATAAAAAAGATTAAAGAATAATTAATTTTTGGGTTTAATGGCTTTCTAGATTAAAGCTAAACGAGTATACTATAATTCCGCTTACTGATATTTTTTCATACTATTTTATATGAATTTATCTGACATTCAAAAGAAAATACATTTTTAGTACTTACTTTCTGAAATAACTGTAAAAAAATTACAACCTAACAGGTAACCTTAGGTTTTACAACCTAAAAAGATTTAATTTTGCACAAGCGGTAAATAGTTCTATTAGCCATATAGATGTGCCCATGTGTGTCGTACCTATTCATGTCCTAATATAAGAGTTATGAAGGACAACTTGCTAGACGTGCATCTGTGTTGAAAACTTTTAACACATATAAACTTAGTAATCTTTTCTATGCCCTGTCCTATACCCAAAGGTTGTCTGGAAGAATCGTTCTTTTAGCGATAAGACCGCCTTTGTACAACTTCCCCTAATTGTACTACTTTTGTTTGTATCTTTTAATGGTGTGCAATGAAGAATATTATTATTATTATCAATAAAATGTAACCCTGCACAGAGTGATAATATTTATTAATTAACTAGCTGAGCCGTGCCCACTTTGTTGGACATTAATTATTACTTTTGTGATACATATATATAGTAAAGTTTTCATCTCGCTTGCATTTCTCAGACTTGATTTACATATACTATTATTTTTCACTGGATTTTTTGCTCAATAACAATAAAATATAGTCTATATCACTCCTGAATTGTGTAGCTTTCTGTTAGTGAAAGAATTTTTATGATTGGATCAGTATTTGCGAGGATTATTACCCTACAAACAAACAAAGTTAGAAACTTTACCTCTTTATAATATTAGTGTAGATAACAAGTGTATCTATATTAGATTCAGAGTAACCCATTTCTTATACAACCTACAACAATATTATAAAAGAAAGATGTGTTACTTCCATTTACATAATATTTTCTAATAGTTTTTTAAGGCTCATTAATCGAAGGATGCCAATAGACCTTGATATGCCCATAAAAGATATGCCCTATGCCAAACTCTTCATTGTCATGTGACATTAATCCAACTCGCACATAGCTATTTTTATTTTACTACATAAGTATTATTCTTAATTTTACTAAGGCAATATTTGTTTTTAAATTTATTGAAAAATAAATAAATATTAAATATATTCTTAAGGAAACCTTTACATTATCATAAATCGAAAAAAGTTCTGACTATCTTAAAAAATAGCACAACATTGCACCTTTTAAAGGAATTCACATACTATTTCTGTTGAGACATTACAGACTATTATCTAATATATTCAGAGTATTTAGTTTCTATTGCTTAAATATTAGTAAAAATACTGTTCTTGTAGAGCTATTGACTCCGTTGTTTTCAAAATTTATTATTTTATCCTTATCCAAGACTGCAGACTCAGTTGATGATTAACAAAACATTATCAACATACTAAAAATAAATTTAAATATTAAAATATAAATTTATATAAATACCTATACAATATGTACATCTAAAATGTTGAAACAATTTTTAATAAGTGTAAATATAGTTAAAAATTAATTTTATATGATACCACGCTTTTTTCAAGCAAAATGAAGTAAAAATTGAATGCTTATATTACACTATTTGCTTTCATAGGTTTTCTTTAGGCATCATTCTATATAAACATCACCTACTACAATAGATGATGATACATTTGATGACGATATACCAGCAAAAACCGCTTACACTATATTCTATGTGATGGTCCTACCCAGAAATAGTTTTTTTTTTTAATTTACCTATTATATTTACATTTAAGTGCTTGACTAGATATTAAATTAAAACCATCTAAACATTTTCAAAAGAAACAACCGATTCATATGCTTCTTGAACATTTGTTACCGTTACAAGTATCATCAAAAACCGCTTCAAGGAAACCAGTTATATACGTTTATTAAGTATTATTTAGTTACGAAGAAAATCTAACAAAAACAATTAAATTCTAATAATAACATCCCTAATATAAAACTTATTGATACTTTGGTTATAGACTTTAAATCGAAAAGAAGAAATACGTAATAAAACATTTTATTTATTTTAAACTTTTGTCTTATACGAAATTATACATAAGCGGTGATGTCAATAAAAAATTCATTTCCTTTTATAGTCATGAGTTAAAAAGAGATATGTACTTACGGATATTGTGAAAAAGCCTATTTCGCAGCCTGTCGAGTCTCTTACCACTTAATTATTTACTAATATTTAGCTAAAATATTCTTTAAAAATCAGTCTTTAATAGATTTAATAGGTTACTTAGCTACATATTATAGTAATCTGTGATTACTTGTCAAAATTTACAGCCTAGTTATAAAAAAAAAAAACGCAATTATTGCCATAATAAAATATTATTAGGTTTAGTCACGTTAACTTTTCAAGATTTTAAAGTTTAAAATTTTAAACCACGTCATTAATGTTAATTTAAAAATATTTGTTGCCTTCGAAAAATAATATAAAATACGTTTTGTTTATGGCTAGTAATTTCAACGATTTAGGTGAAAAAGAATAAGAAACTTTCTTCGCCTCTGTGCCAAAGAAAATATTCTAAGTACTTAGATTTTACTATAAGAATTTGTAATAAAAAACATTTTTACTAAATCCAATGTCAATTTTATTCTTTATAATGTGTGAAAAAAATGTTCTTTATACTACAACCACGCCATGGTTGTAGTATAAAGAACATTTTACAGATACAAATAAAGACTTATTTTGAATAATAAACTATTTAATTAACATTTTTATAAATTTCAGTGCAATTATTTTACTAATAACTAATCAATAGCTTTATTTTCTACGTATAGATGTGATTACACTATTACTGCATTAAAGGCACAAAGTTGTTTATAATCTTTAAAAACATGTAAAAAAATTACCAAAAAAGTGATGAGAACCGCCATTACAATACACTGTTAACTTAGTCATAATAAGTTGAAAAAAAAAAAATGTGTATAAAACTAAACAATCAAAAAACATTATCATTGAAATAAAAATTACAAAAATTATTTTACATGGCAACAACCATATCTAAAATGATTTGAAATATAACATTTTAAGCAAGTAAACATTTTTAAATTATTTTTAAGAATACACGACAGCTGAATATTTTTATATCAAGTATTAGATCTCTTACTTTGTAGATCAAGTTCCCGTTCTGTAAAAATGTATAATGTACTACAGTGTTACCACTGTTTATTTTATAGTACATTTTATTACATACAGTATTATTTTCACTTTTGAATTAATGTATATGTATGTATGTATGTATGTATGTGTATATATATATATATATATATATATATATATACATTGGATCTTGAGGTTGTTACACAGCACGGTGCATTTATAATGCCATGGCAAATTAAAAAGACAAAATATTATTATTTTTTAATTAAGGTTATCCTTCAAAATTTTATTCGGCAAATAAACTATAAATACTTCTAAACAGAAAGTATACATAGATTCAGTAACAGTTACAGTAGAATGTTTTCAATAAAAAAAATTTCAATAACAATTTTAATGGTAATATTTTGTCTAGTACAGTATCTTTTCTGAGATACCTCCGCCGTATACTATATTTTAGTATAAATCTTTGTCTCGTATATGATAAGTATCAATAAATCTAAAAGCAATAGGACTGAAAGAGGCTAGCTAAAATTTAATTTAATACAAGATCTCTTATCTTTATCATATACTTATCTTTTTTTATAATTTTACGATTTTTATTCCAACAATAAACTAAAAATGTAAAATTCAATTAAGTTAAAGTATTCATATAGCATGTATTGAATTAAAATAACACAACTAATTAATATTTAAATTCTATAAAATAAAATAAAAAATTCTATTACTCATTGAAAAATGGTCCGATCTTAAGACGAATATTTATCAACATAACCTTATTTGAATGGTCATTGTTGTTTTTGCGGGATTTCATTTGGAGTATACCATAAATTTTAATTTCGAATCTTCAAAATAACAAACTATTATATATTAAAAACATAAAAAAAAACATTCTTGACTAAGTGTGTTTATGTTATGATAACATTAATAATAATGAAATATACAGTTTTGTGCTCTGTTATATTACTAATGATTAAAAATAAATGTATCCTTTTATTTCAATTTTTTACTTTAAATACTTAGATTATGATTAGCGTTTTAAGAAATTGTTGTTTTTTTTATCTTTAATACTATACCTTTTGTCCCACCGAAGACGCTGCTGTCCGTCTTCGGCCTGTGTATTTCAAAGCCAGCAGTTGGATGGTTATCCCGCCATCGGTCGGCTTCTTAAGTTCCAAGATGGTTGTGGAACCTTGTTATTCCTTAGTCGCCTCTTACGACACCCACGGGAAGAGAGGGGGTGGCTAAATTCTTTAGTACCGTAGCCACACAGTACACTTACACACGCTACACTAGCGTCTTCGGTGGGACAAAGCCAATACTGCGGTCACCAACCCGCCTGCCCAGCATGGTGACTATGGGCAAAACACATGAGTTCACGTTATTTTTGGCGTAAACTTGTGGAGGCCTACGTCCAGCAGTGGACTGTATAGGCTGTAATGATGACTATACCTTTTGTCTTCAGTTTTATAATAATACCATTATGGTAAGAGAAAAATCTAAGAATATATTTAAAAGGTATACCATATTATTTCATATATCAAACAAAACTAGGTTTACCTTAAAACAATAATATATAGGTATATATATGTCTCATGTCACGGTGTTTGACCGGACTAATTTGCGAAACTACTGGACCGATTTTAATTAAATTTTGCAGCGATATGTATATAGCTTTGTCCAACTTAAAATATCGACTATATTTTATTTCGATAAAGCTACAGCAACACTTCGCCGGGTCAGCTAGTAGGTATTATGTATTATTGTTTTAATAGCATGCACTTTGTTAACAAAATTTGAGAATCGATCTATTTATTCGTTCATATTTATTTTCTCCTTAATTTTAAATACTTATATACTAAATTAATTAATTATAACTAAGTAGAAAACTATATTGAAAAATTATGATTAACAATGGGTGGCAAATAGTCTCGGGCCTATTGCTCTTTTCGGTTCCACCTGTATGTACCTCACAGACACAACATACATTATCGGCACATACAAGTTGAATCTGAAAAGCGCGGAAAATTAATAAAAATTATTTAAAAAATTCTACGTTAGCCTTATAAGCTATTAATTTGGGTTTTTTTCGGGTGTTTTTACATGTATGGTGATTTAATAAATTATTGATTCAAATTAAGAAAATAATTTCAGGCATTTATGATGTTCGAGTTCAAATAAGTCTGAATGGTTTACATAAGTTCTACAAATATCGTTCTAAAATATCATTTAGTGTTGTCACAGTATTACTCCCGTAGTTTTTTTAATACCATATATTTACTTCATCAATCGCGACCTTTAAAGTACCCGTTTTATGCTTTGTTTACCTTTTATCTCACGGCTTCTTCAATACAATATAGGTGGTGGTTTTAAAAAAAAATTTTTTTTTTCGTTAACCAATGATTTTATGTATATTTTAAGCAAAATTAAAGTCCAAAATGGATAAAAAAGTTTAGTGTTTTACCGCAATACAATCCACTATAACTAATGTCGCCATGAAAATTTCAAAAAATTAAGTCAGATTCAACTGTCGTGTGTCGAAATATATTTTAAACGAAGCTAACTATAAATAGAAAATAAATTGCTAAATATAAATCACGGTTAATAAATTTTAAGGAGCTGTGTCCAAAAATCCCTTTGTATAATAGAATACATATCTTTTTTTTTAATATATCGTTTTCATATGGTCTGTTACGAAATTACACTAAACATTAAAATAACATTAGATTCTAAAGTATTTAAAAATATATAAATATTGGCATAAAACCTAGTAACTGAAAATTCAGTTTATAGAAACTTTAAAAAAGTTAATAATATATTAATGAATAGTTGTTCTATTTTAGTTCCAATGATTCCATGTAGTCCAGTGATAACATTTCTTCACTTTTGTTGTATACATTGTCAGACCGTAAGTCATAAAATCTTGTGCTGTTTCACTATAATTCCATTTAATTGTAAATGCTACTTACTTTAAATTTGTGAATCTAATATCTACAACTATGTTTTCAACTATGTGTGAGGGTTAGAGAATCTTGACATATTCTGCTTACAAATTGTACCAAATTCTATCGCTAGCATCAAAAACTGCTGGGAGATAAGATATTTAATTAAACAATTAATACTGATTATCTTATCTGGTACAGTTTTAATAACAAAAAGTATCGAATACAAATATTTTATATTAAAACTGCAAAAATAGGTTATGCTCTATAGTTCTATATATTACATAAAAATACTATAACTTGTATATAATACATATATAACGGCGACTGATTATTTAATAGCATACTTTTGAAACAATTTTGACTAGCAAACATGTTAAGGCTATCGCAACGCCGGTGTAGTTTTTGTTTGGATAAGTTATCACAGATAGATAATTTATTATATCGGATTTTAAGCTATATCTATAAATTACGTCACATTTTGTCACAAAATATGAAAGGTTAGGGCAAACCTTACTGAGAAATAAATAAATGAATTTGTTAGTACAGTTTTGTATTTCCTGCAGAGTGAGTATATAGACACCACATACATATTTATTGGAGGATTTACTAATTTCTATTAAAAATTATTTAACAGGACCAAATTCGTTGACGTACCTTCCACTCAAAAAATATAATTTTGCTCTTTGTAGATTACAAACGTGTCTGACACATTTAAAAATTACAAAACTAATGTGGAATCAATTATGAATTTTCCAATTTTCTCAAAGTATTCTTTTAAACGTCGTTACGTCCATTCTACACATTATGTATATTTAAAGCTAACATTCTGTGCAGTGCACTCCATTCATACGCGGTAAGCCGCATAACATAGTACATTAACGTAGTTTATTTATTTTTATGTATCTTATTCAAGATACATATGTGTAGTGACGAAAAAATAAAATTTTCCTGTAATACAGGAATATTAATTTTCATCCTGTAATAATTTTATTGAATACAGGAACAATAAAATTAGTTTTTTATGACATTAGTCAGTAATAAAGTGTTTGTGTTTCCAGACACCTCAATTTCCCATACTTAATTACATCGTGCAGTCATATATATATATAAATGCATATTTCAAGCATATAATAAAAATTATATCATTAACCCCATTAAAACAATTCGCCAATAGGTGCATTTTGTAGCCACAGGTCGTGTATGAAGTTATAGAGATTGTCGCTTACAGCCACCTGTGGAAAATACTAAAATTATTATAGTTACACTCATTCTCATTAATTTTAAATCATAATGTTATATGTTATAACAAGTAAATACATTGACTTAAAAAATGCTTCGTTTATCCATATTTAAAGGCGTAATTATGTTACGTAATTGTGTTTGCTGGCAAACGAAAAACAACCGACTTCAATTACATCGACAAGTAATACAACGTAAGTAGACGAAAAAAATTAACAAACGCACTAGTCATCACTACGATTTTTGAGGGTTTCCCTCGATTTCTCTGGGATTCCATCATCAGATCCTGGTTTCCTTATCATTGTACCACAATTAGGATATCTCCTTTCCAACAAAAAAAGAATTATCAAAATCGGTTCATAAACGACCAAGATTATTCCCGTTAGTGCGTTTGTTAATTTTTTTCGTCTACTTACGTTGTATTACTTGTCGATGTAATTGAAGTCGGTTGTTTTTCGTTTGCGTGTAAACACAATTATTATTATTACATAATCAGTACTAGTTAGGCTTTGTGGCTTGGCAACAATTATTTTAAATTAGAGAACTTTAAAGAAGTCTTATCAAATTTACGAAACTCTAAGCGATACTGGACATTTATTATAACGGGTATCTCTGTAAGAATGCACTTTTTAAACTTAGTGCCTTTTTTTGTGCAAATGATAACTCTGAAATTTGGCAGGCACAGAATAATCGGATAATTAAAAATGGAACGCTTTACAAAAAAAAAAACAACGTGTTGTAATTGTAAAAACTTATTACAAAAATTTGGGAAATTATGCTGAAACCGCTCGCAAACGTCGAAAAACTTTCAGTCAAGAAAGTGCACCGAACGTGCAACCATTCGGAGAGTGGTCAAGACACTGGGTCGGTTATGGAGTGTAAGACTCCTGTGCGTCAACGTACCGGTCGGTTTCTTGAAAACATTGCTGCTATAAATTGCAACGAATTTTGACCAAAGACTACCTTTATACGTACAAAATTCAGCTTACTCTGCAGCTCAACCCAACATACCATGGAAAGCGCCGGCAATTCGTTCAATGGGTAATGGAAAGTAATCAAAGTTAAATCTATTCCATATCTGATGAAGCGCATTACCATTTGAATACACAATTGTCGAATTTGGGATTCAGAAAATCCTCATGCAATCAATGAGAAACAAATGCACCCACAACGAGCAACTGTCTGGTGTGGATTTGATCAGGCATCGTGATTGTACCTTACTTTTTTGAAGATGAGGCCGAAATTGCAGTGACTGTGAACGGCATTCGTTACAGGAACATGATAACATAGTTCTTGTGACCTCAACTAGACGGCACAGATCTGAACGACACGTTAAGCTATTGATTTAATTTACTCTTTATTGTACACATAAAAAGAAGTTTATAATTTACAAAGCGATTCACAAAAAGAAATGTACAACAGGATTTATTACAGCAACGATTTCCAGAACAAATTATCTCAAGAAATTCTAATGTCAACTGGCCACCAAGATCATGCGATTTAACGGTTTTGTGAAATCTCGGGTTAACGCGATTAAACCAGAAATAATTTCTGAGCACAGATTCTAGATCCCACGCGTCATCGGTGAGATACAGCCACATCTCTGTGAAAAAGTTATGGAAAATGTCATGAAAAGAGTAATGGCCACTATCAGAGCCGTGGGACATTTGACGGATATTTTATTCCATAATTAATCGGAACACGTTTTCTTTATAATCCAATAAAAAGTATATTTTAAAAAAAGGCGTGTTTTTATTTTAAAATGATAAAGTGCATTCTTAATAAGACACCCTATAATTACTTACATTATCAATAACAGTACCAAATGAAAACCAAAAATAAAAAATTAGTTAGCAAATTCTCTTTATCTATCGGTGTCCCATTTTTACGTACCTTGTACGGCGTAGGATTTAAATTTCTTTTAATATCCTGTCGTAACGTTTTCAACGATGACTGTACTCGGTCCCGTACTTCTGATAAGGGTTTAGGAGCCACACATACGCGTCCTTCATTCCAGTACACCTAGAAAAGAAAATAAGCTAATAATAAAAAAATAAGCTAATACTTCAACTGTCCAATTTTTTATAATAATAATAATAATAAATAATAAATAAATATCTATAAAATACACACACGGTCGTCTGTTCCTAAAGTAAGCAACTTAATGCTTGTGTTATAGGTAGCAGCAGACTAGTATAGCTACATTTTTTTTTTTCGATAAACATACTTATAAATCTTCTAATATATAAAATTCTCGTGTCATGGTGTTAAACATTGAACTCCTCCGAAACGGCTCGACCGATTTTAATAAAATTTTGTGGGCATATCGGGTAGGTCTGAGAATCGGTCAACATCTATTTTTCATACTCATAAGTTATAAGGGGGGGGGGGGGGGGATTAAGCGGGTTAATAACATATATGGCAAAGCAACGTTTGCGGGGTCAGCTAGTAATACATATATAAATGAATACATATATTACACCCAGGATCGGGGTGGGAACCCACAACCCCCGAAGCAGAAAGTAGGGTCACTACAAACTGCGCCAACGGGCTAGTCAGAACAAGTCGTTCAGTTGAATAAGTCGTTCTAATTTACTTTGATTTAATTTTTGAAGGTATATAGGTAGATAAGCTATGAATTTCATTTCATTTCGATATTTATACATTAGTTTTCCAGGAAAACATGCAGCCGGAATCAGTAGTTTTTAATAAAATTATAAATAAACAGATTTTTTTACGAAACCATAGAAATTATATTAGGTAACTTATTTTTATGAAGTAAGAGTTGTGAAATGGCTTGATAAGATTTTGTAAGTAATAATAATAATAAAAACTCTTTATTGTACACCAAGAGTGAGCATAATTACAAAAATAAAAACCGGAGATAAGTACAAAAGGCAGCCTTGTCACTAATGAGCGATCTCTTCCAGGCAAACTTTTGGTAAAGGAAATGGTATATATGTATACAGTTTAGGTTAGGACAAATAAATAATGTAAAAAAAATTAAAATAAAGTATATATACGTACATGGCATATATAAATGGAAAGTTGTAATAGACATACATAGACGTACATAAAGTTAATGAATTATTGTGATAAGATTCAAGGTGAGGACAGGAGATAATACCTTATAAAGATGTTCCACTTTACTGGGTATCACGTAGGCACGTTTCGATTCCTGGAAGGGGTGTCGGCACAAAACTTTCTGACCGACTTCAGGCGCCGGTTCTGATGAGCGCTGCAGTAAATCTATCAAAGCGTGTCCGTCTGCCCCGAATAATCTATAAGCCTTGAAAAAAACAGCAAAAAGTTATTTTTGATTTCTAGAAATTTATGACTCTACTCATATACTTCTCTAGCTATATGAATAGCTTATTGGTACTTTGGTGGGAAAAAAAGTAAACTTTTGGGAGTCAAAAAAAAAGAGGAAGGGGGCTTCAATTCACTAATGTAAAAAGCGATGCTTTATTATTTTATGGTAAAAATTTGAAAGAAAGTATGATTTTACATTTATACTTATGTAAAAACATAAATACATAATATAAAAAATAAGTTAATGGTAAGGTAACTTACGTTTTGAATTATATTTAGTACCGAAATTAAAACTTATTCCATCCATGTAAATTTCGAATGAATTATTCAATATTATATTTATTTTGTCCAATTGCATTGTTAGTGATTTGAACTTTTGTGTGTATACTTTAATCATAATTATTTTTATTCATCGCATATTTTTAAATAATGTACGAGTAAGTACGAGAAAGTGAACATTAATTTTCTTTTACCCTTAACATACCTCTTTATGACCAGGAATCGTCACTTTGCCGACATCTTGACTGAGTTTAATTCGAGGCTGACCATTTATCTCAACTAATTTGTACACACAACCCAAGGCTGGCTGACGCTGACAAGTAACTAAAACAATGATATTAAATTAAAAAAAAAGGAAGTAAATTATATTCGAATATACGATAAGCCGTAAATAAACACTATATAATATATTAGCTATACCTATAGGCCTTTGATTAGATACCTAGTTTAAGATTATTTAATCAATCTAATCAAATTTTTTTAATTTATATTGCTAAGACAAAACCGAGAAAAGCACATTAAATTTTGTGTAGTCAAACAATGGCTTGTCTGAGGGCTTACTTCAATTGGAAAATTAGGATGTGACGTTTGAATTTACTGCGATTTAATTGGTCATGGGATTTGGCTAAGCCAGTTATAACAATGAATCACTATTTTCCTGTAGAAACTTAAAATATACGTACCTATATGACATTTGAGAACGTAATATTTTAATATAACTTTACCGAATAACAAAAAATGTTTTAATCTATACAAATAAATAGAATTGAAGTGTCTGTTTGTAATAATAAAATAACTGCTTTTTACTAAATGCATGTGGATGTATAGACATTTTCACGGGACTTTCGCTGGCTAGATAGCTGATGTAATAAGGAGTAACTTAAGCTACTTTTATTTTAGAAAGGAGAATGCGACTTTTGGGCCAAAATGTAATGAGTAGAGATATTGTTTAAAAAATTGGTCATATTTTTTTATTTTAAAATATAAAATATCACCTCAATTCTGAATCTAGAAGCGGAGAAAATTGAGAAAGACAGTTTTCATCAAATTATTTGGGTATCGATTCCACTATAATCGATTACAGAATTCAAAAAGAAAATGTTTGCACTAGTTAATTAACTCAAGATATTTAGATGCATAATTAAAGCTGTAAACAATAACGTGTATTTAAATAAAGTTACATTAATATCGAAAATATCAATTAATACTTGATAAACCAAAATGATTATCGATTTCGTATCGATTTAAAATAAATCATATTTTTAACGACAGCTTTGACAGCTTACTAACAGTAATACTGTGTCCGTCACTTGTTTAGTGTTTACTGTTTTCCGATGCATTCTGAGTCCATTCCTGATATTTATTTATGGTTTCAAGTGTATATCAATATTTGTAATGAGTTTTCAAACAGTCTTTACTAAATATAACAAGCATTAATGCTACAAGAACTTAGTGATCGGGTTTTTTATAGACATTGTAACATAACCTCACTTTTACTAAAAGTCTAATAACTCCACTCTCAGATAGCAAAAATATAGATAATTTTCAGCGAGGGATCAATAAGCCTAAATGCATTAATTTATACCATTTTCATTTCATTACATTTTGGCCCAAGAATGTATGGAATCGCATCATTCTCCTTTATTTATTATGTAACTTCGCGAAGAGATTAATAATTTTCTTTAAATTTCCACGTGGACGAAATCGCAGGCAATCGCAGCTAGTATTATATATAATTAAAAAAACTATAACGAAAACATTTTCAAGATGCCTGAGCGATTACTGTAACTAAAAGACTAAATAGAGATTTTTTTATAAAATATTTTTTATCTGGAAATCGCCCTCGTTGGTTTGCACAATTCGTACATCCGGTAGAGATCATAACCATGACAGAACATACCTAAGTGTGTGCCAATTCCAAAACAGTCGATGGAGTGTCCTTGTTCGTTAAGGCTCAATATTGTTTCTTCGTTAATATCATTCGATGCAACAATCGTCAATTTAGAGAACCATGGCAGGTCTAACTCCTTTGCAACTCGGTTGAAAGTTTCCCTGGCCAGTACTGACAAGTAAGCTAAGTCACCGCTGTCAATGCGAATCCCGACCGCTCTGTATCCACATTCGTTTAGAGCTATCGCTACTCCGCAGAAATTTAAAAGGCCACTCCTGTAGGAAATTTAATCTTTATAGAGATCTATAATAAATTTCTATAATAATAGGGTATGTATTGCTAACAAATAACTCTAATTTTATTTCGTCTCGGAAAATGGTATTTTGTTGTTACTTTACATAATTGTGTGTTCTATAATTATTCGTTATAAATATATTAAACACAATTACTTTGTCTTTGTATAAATAAATAAACGGGTCGTCACCGAGCGGACATTCAAGTTTATTATCAGAATTATATCTTTTTGAATGTAAACATTACAACCAGTCTTGATAAAATTAATACCATGTCAAGGAAACTTTTTTAAATTTACAAAACATACGAGTATATTGGCAACACATTAACACAATTTGAGATAAAACATCATGACGTAATCGAATCAAGGTCGGATGAGTTGTTATAATACACTCTGCATACAAATAACAAATATTTATGTCAACTATGTTACTGTCGTGTATCTTCCTAGCATTTCTCTGCGTTTTGTTAAGAAACACATATTATATGATATGAACATGTAACGATTACATACTATTCTAAATTATAAAAACTATATGCTACCCAAATGAAACCGTGTAATGAAAGTCATGCATAGATGTTAATGTTCTGTGAACGTGTGCAATCCCTATACAATGCAACTGTGCCCAATGACTAACATTGTCCTCGTTCTCGCAAGACTGGGACAATACGTCACACTGAAGCAAAATGTAAGCCCTCGACGGACGTGTACCTGCGACGTACATAGTATACCGTACGCCGGGCGCAGCGAGGCGCCGTCCAGCGGCCTCCCAGCGAGCGTGCGGCTACTGTGGGGCGCCGAGCGCCGTGTGGGCGACTGTACGTATGTGACTGGACGGTTAATACCCAAATCGAAATGAACCAAATTCGAGTATGAGAGTACAAGTTTATCGGACAGCGAAGGTCAATATACGGACTCGTGTTTACCTCACTGTGCTTTCGGACGTGCTACATCCGCGCGCGCCACGGGCGGGCGAGAGGTCGCGAATACTACGAGCATTGGATCCACAGTTGCTATTGTAGCCGGCGCGGCCGTTCCGGCGGGCCCGGGGGCTATACCTCTTGACGTCGTAGGTGTCGACGAGGGCGAGGAAGCCGGAGGGGAAGGCCTGGGCGTAGGACACGAGCGCGGCCAGCTCGCCGTCGCTGGCCTCGGCGGGCGCCGCGGCCAGCGCGCGCGCGGCGGCGGCGCGGCCCGCCAGCGCGGCGCCCAGGAAGTCGCGGCCGCCCAGCTGGCGCGAGCGCACGTCCGCCAGCGAGCCGTACGACGTCACGAACGAGTGCGCGTGCGTGCCGCGCACCGGGATCTTGAACATCTTGCCCGCTAGCACGTTGCTCGTCCCGTCGAAGCCGCCTGCGACATCGTTTCTTTCTATTATATATACTACTAGTCGACCTGGCGAACTTCGTACATCCTTATATGTTTTTCTTCAATATAATAACTATACCTATATATCGAAATAAAATATAGCCTATCTTTCAAGTTGGATCAAATTGCACATGGTGTGCAAATTTGATTAAAATCGGTTAAGTAGTTTAGGAGTCCATCACGGACAAACAACGTGACGCGTAATTTATATATATTAAGATGTTTTTTCTATTCTATCTATTTATTAAGAAAACGCAAATTAAAATAAGGCCACTATTAGTTGGACTGGTAGTGAAGTCTTTTCACTGCTAGTTATTACAATGTACCTATGTACATTCAAAAAAAATTAAAACACATATCAATATATCAAACAACAACCGCTCTGGTACAGCTCGCTACGCCACTGCCTATGCCCAGCAGTGGAATATCTATTGTAATCTATTGTAACTAAGGCGTGAATATACCAATTTGTTTGTTTGCAATTTGCAATTTGTTGCGCTATTGTATTTTAGATTATTTGTTCTAAATTTTGTAATAAGGGTGAAAAAATACAGAACGACATGCGAAATTAGACAAGGGTAGTATCTATCAAAATAATTAATTCTTCGACGTCAAAATTGCGTTATCAAATATTTGAAGCTCTGGACTGCTACGAATAAAAATTAACAATTATAGTTTCTAATAAAGTATTTGTTGATGAAGACTCGTGCGTTTAAATAAATAAACTAGATGAATGTCGTATAATATGTACTGTAAGTTTCCATAGCTATCGCTTAGGTCTATTTAAATCTTTCCGACAGTGATAGCTACATTTTATTCTTTTATCGGTTAGATTAATCGAGATAGAACTAAGCTTCTAACCAAAGCCGCAGACAAAGGAAGGGTTATGACGAAACTGCAACAACCTCTTGTTGACTACTAAATTATAAAAAGATTTTTGATGTCGTTAAAGATTTTCCTTTTCTAATATTTATGTTAGTTTCTTTTCATCATCATCAACATCGGCCTATCTCAGTTTACTGCTGGATGTAAGTCTCCCCCAGGGTTCGCCACAAGCAACGATCTCTCGCTTTCGCCATCCAGTCACTACCAGCTACCCTCTTTAATAGTCAGTCAATAGGATAGTCTAGTACTTTCTTTTATTTTATATAAATTCAATAGTAAAGTTTAACCATTTCTTTGATAAACTATTTTGATTGTCTTTGTTAAACTTGAACAATTTTGCTACCTAAACTTTTGCAGTAAGTCTTAATTGCCACAATCGAAAATTCATTACCCTTGGTTGTCAGTAATGGGTAAAGTGTTCAATGTCAAGGTGCTTTCATGATAGTAACAAATTAAAGAAACTTATTCGGGGCTTATTATGAGTCAATGGCGCGTAGGGCGTTGTTATGTATAAGTTTTGAAAGCTCGTGCCTGGCACCGAAAGGTTTGGTTTCACAGCAATATAAGCTGCAGGATTACGCTAATACAATCAATAACTTGAGTTTTCTAGTGTAACATAAAACCGCGACAGCTAAGGAAAATTATTTTCATTTTCAACTATTACGACACTTATAATGGTTTGAATCAATATTACGAGTGATGTAGGACTACCTGTCTGTTTTCTAATCTAATTTTTGTCTATGTCGCTGATTATTATTGACAAATAACTTACGCAATTACTTACACAATATGTTATGTATGTTCAAAAAATTTAAAAGAGAATGGGGACACACGTATATAATATTTTAGCAATAACAACTACGCAAGCAGTTCAAATTGACATGTATACTCGCAAATTTGACGCTAGTTCAATAAAGTATGGGACAACGAGTCAATCTTTAAAATATACTTTTCATATATGTATATACGAGTTGAGCTGAGAACCACCATTTTTAATTTGATGAAATATTGAGATTTAATTAGATAATAAAATCTAACCAATATATGAATATTTAGAGGCTGAGAGGCCGCCATCCGGTCCTTGGGCCCTTCGCAAACCAAATTCGAGCAGTGAGACGTTTTTGCCGGCGACCATGCGATACCTCGCTGCATTTGTCGCCATGAGACTGAAACAGACGATTTGGGATATGATTTGAAGACATGGATTTGACAATAAAAAATATTTATCACGTATTTACATTATATATTATTATAATATATTGATTTATTGTACACAAGAAAGAAACCACAAAAACAATAAAAGTACAACAAAAGACGATTTTGTGCCATAGTCAATTTATTCCAGGCAATTTTCGAGAGTCGTAGTAGTGAGTTTACTTTATCCATATTAATGTATTATATATATTATGTATTTCAATTATTTAATACTTGTAAACTACAAATAACAGCACTACCGCACTTTTAAGCCTGCTTTATGACATTACTACCTGGATGACCGAGCTTAGTTCGGTAAGTTTTTTTTTTGGTAAATCTTGTGTTTTGGGAATTTATATTTAAATACGAATAACATACTGATAACATATGAATAGTATTTTTCGATCTTACCGACATAATAAAAAAATATATAAAGTTATCTTGAAAATATACATACATACATATAATCACGCCTCTTGCCCGTAGGGGTAGGCAGAGACCCCTTCTTTCCATTTGCTACGATCCTTACATACTTTTTTCGCTTCGTCCACTTTTATTATTCCTTTCATACATGCTCTTCGGTTTAGGGTACTCTTGACCTGGCCTTTTTTCAAGACGTCCCTTATTTGGTCTCGGAACGTCCGCCTAGGTCTACCCCTTCCAACCGTTCCATCCACACTCGCCTTATACACTTTTTTCGTCAATCTTTCTTCACTCATTCTCTCGACACACACAACGTTTCCTTATCTCACTATTTCTTATCCTGTCACTCAGTTTAACTCCTATCATACTTCTCAACGCTCTCATCTCAACTGTATTTATTCTGCTTTCATGTTTCTTCTGCCATACCCAAGTTTCACTTCCGTACATGATTGTCGGAACCAACACCCCCTCATGCACAGCCAAACGAGCTTTGTTAGACACCTTCTGACTGCTCATAAATGAGTGCAAAGCTCCATTCACCCTGTTTCCTGCATTCACTCTTCTTTCAATATCACTCTCACACTTTCCATCTCTAGTAAACTTTGAACCCAGATACACAAACTCATTCACCTGTTCAATTTGTTCATCTCCAATCACGATATTGCAGTCTGTCACTGCCTCATCTCTTTCAAACACCATCACCATCATTGAAAATATATACCTACTTAGAAACGAATTATGCATTGATAAAGGGCTTCAATAATAGTTTTTCTCACAAAAGAAGGAATTTGAAAAAAAGGAAAAAAAAATATATCGAAATGGAGACATCTGGATTCGAACTGGCTTTTTCTGTTTTCGGGATCGCGCTATTTCTGGTAATCTGGAAGATATCTCTTTTACAGACAAGTCCGCTATTGGGCAAAAATATTGTAAGGTTTTGTACTTTTTGTTGTAGGTACTACTGCTATAAAACTAAAGTTGTTCAAGAAATTCAAACCTGTAAAGTTATAAAAAGAAATTCGACTCGTCGGTTAGTAACAACAAAACACCGAAAATAAGATAGGCTGTTATAGTAATTAAGCTGATAAGTATTAACTTAATTATTAACTTATAAGTCATTATTTTATCTGCATAATTCGCATCTGCAAAAATTTGATAATTTAAAATAATAAATTAAAATTAAATAAATATATATTAAACTAGCTGACCCGGCAAACGTTGTTTTGCCCATAAACTATCTACTATAAGTGTGCGGGGATTTAATTATAATCGAAAGCGTTATAGACAGTGAAAGCATGCGTTATTTAGTTTAATAAATTAATCTTTATTAAAGTAACTAATATAGTGATTGATTGTAGAGGGTTGAAAATTTAGGGTTGTATGTATTTTTTAATGTGTGGACTACCCTTAACATTTAGCGGGATAAAAAGTAGATGTTATTCGATTCTCAGACCTACCTAATATGCACACAAATTTTCATGAGAATCGGTCGGTTTCGGAGGAGTTTAACTACAAACACCGCGACACGAGAATTTTATATATATACTAGCGACCCGCTCCGGCTTCGCACGGATATAGAAATATAATTATAGCCTATTCCCTTCACTGAAAAAATGATTAAAATCGATCCAGTATTTTTGATTTATTCATTACTGCCCGTGGTCCGCACGCGTTAACTTAAGAGTAAAAGCCGGCCGGAACCGCCGCAAACGCTACGTACCGCGATTTTTAAATCTGTAATATCTTCGAAAATATTCATTTAAATCATATGCTGTAAAGGGCCATATAGATCTATATTAAATAAAAAATATATTTAAGGTATTTAATTGGATAAGGATTAAGGCTGTATTGGTTAAAATCGCTTTTAAAATTAGCCATTATTTGTCGTAAAAAGTAAATGACAGAAAAATGTTATTGTGGGATATCCATAAGAGATATATAGCGGAGTTTTCTGTAGACCTTTTCAATGTGTACAATACTTAGTACATTATTTTGGTAAATGTCGTAGGGGTTCAGGCTGCGTTTGCAATGTTAGCGGAAAAAATGTAATTATTTACGACATCACATTAGAAACCTCAAAAATAACAGTATTTCTCCACTATTTAATGAATGTTATTATACATATAAACCTTCCTCTTCAATCACTCTATCTATTGAAAAAAACCGCATCAAAATCCGTTGCGTAGTTTTAAAGATTTAAGCATACATAGGAATATAGGGACAGAGAAAGCGACTTTGTTTTATACTATGTAGTGATATATGTATATATAACATAATAATTTTCGTCGTAGTCAAACAACAAATTAATAAGCATATAGGTATATTGGATTACATTTATGGAGAAAGAATGCTCAAGTGTTAAAGACAATTAATTTTATCATTAGATACACTATCGATTTATATACATATTATTTACAGCGTAATGCACGTATAGCAGTATCAAGCGTCACAAAAAGTTAGCAATCGGTTCTGATATAGATGGCGTTACGAGAACCGTAACAAGGTCATTTGTTCAGTAGGATTTTTCTCCTCATATTTTTTTCATACCAATAATACGTTTAAACACTTACGCAGTGACTATGGTTTTTAAATTTATTGATTATATTCATGTTGTAGCAAAGAAGGTTATTAAATATTAACGTTTTGTGTAACGTATATTTTATCGTCACCATTGTTTTAGTGAAATTAAATCACCTAGTGAAGCTTGACTGATAATTGTAGATAGCGCTGAGCAAAACAAACAGAGCTTAACTGTGGTAATATACATCGGCAAACAATGTACATTGTCACAAAATAATTCATTAATGGAAATATAATGTTAAAACGTTTACAATAACCGTGTTTGAGAATATCGAGTAACCGAGAACCTTGACACCTTCCGATACAGAGTGAAGTTCTCGTATGTAGGTATGTACTGTAAATAATACGTTACCGTATGTAGGTATCTAATGTAAATAATACGTTACCGTATGTAGGTATCTACTGTAAATAATACGTTACTGAAAATTTTCTATTTTTATAAACATTAAAATGTAGCTGTAATGATGTTAGGAGTTATTCATGTAAGTAGTTTAATAAATACGTAAAGCTTAGGATAGATTCATAACAAAATATCGTGAACTAAAGAAGTTTCAGATATCCAAAAACAGTGAATAAATTTTATAAATTATGATACACACTCTCCGACATTCGCGGTATCGTAGTTTGGAATTGTTTAGGTTTATACGACTGTGTCGAGCGAAATAAGGGTTATGTTTTTGACCTATAAATATGTTATTTAATATGAATATAGGGAAATATATATGCGTGCAAACGTATTATAATAAATAATTAAATAAATAAATATCTTATAACATACACACGATCGTCAGTTCGTCTGTTGTTATGGTGAGCAACTTAAGCAGCTTAATGCTTGTGTTACAAGTAACAGTCGACTGTTATAACTATTTTTATTTTTTATAAATATACATAGAAATAATACATATATAAATACAAATATTACACTCAGACTCAGGCGGGAATCGAACACGCAACCCGCGGAACAGAAAGCAGGGCCACTACAAACTGCGCCAACGAGCTAGTCAATCGACTAGCTCGTTTGCGCATTATATTACAAATATGCGCATATACAAAAAGCAAATATATAAACGTAGTATAATTATTTAGTGTCTATGTTACTCACTAAATGATTTTTGGTGACTACTTAGATTTTAAGTCGAATGAGCTAGAGATCATGTACATATAAATAAAAATGAATCGCCAAAGAACGCATATAACTTCCGAACGACTAAACAAATTTGTATTCATTGTTTTCAGGACAAGAATTGTATGAAATAAAATTTTAAAATATTCGATAACACCACGAAAATAGTCGGGTACATGGTAAGCAATTACAAATTAAATCACAACGAGGTCAATTCCGTGAATTATAATTATTTTTAAAATAACAATCATTGTGTTGTGTAATCTAACTATTAATTAAATGATACACTCCTTTTTAGCATTTTAGATCTTTTGTCTAATTGTATGATCGAGTTAATATCAAAATCTACACAGTAATAATATCAAAACCAACTTTAATCAAACATCAATTGCCAATATCATGTTGTTTAGCGTTTTTAGCATTTTAAACCAATTCATAATTTCAAGATTCAAAATTGCGAATTGATATCGCTTATCTCATTTGGTTCTAAATTCAAGTACTTTAAATATTTGAAAATGTCAAATAGCCGAAATGATGAATTGAGATACCCATGTCTGATTAAAATCTCAAAGAAGCTGATAACCGCAAATGCGTTTACGATTATTATACATGTACAAAACTAACTTCGTAAGATTTCCATACAATTGTTTTATAGAGTAATAGCTTTCTTACACATGATGTATCAATATGAAATGTATGCCATGTACCTATGTCAGATTTTAAGTTAGACCTTTAGAATTACAACTGTTCTAGCGGCTTTTAATTTCGTGCTGCAGATTCTCACATCACGCGAAACAAACACGAGGATGAACAGGCAGATAAAAATTCGAAAAATAATTGTTTTGACATTAAGCGCTCTAATGTGCTGTGTGGCTACGGCACTAAAGAATTTAGCCACCCCCTCTCTTCCCGTGGGTGTCGTAAGAGGCGACTAAGGGATAACAAGGTTCCACAACCACCTCGGAACTTAAGAAGCCGACCGATGGCGGGATAACCATCAAACTGCTGGCTTTGAAATACACAGGCCGAAGATGGGCAGCAGCGTCTTCGGTGCGACAAAGCCAGTACTGCGGTCACCAACCCGCCTGCCCAGCGTGGTGACTATGGGCAAAACACATGAGTTCACGTTATTTTTGGCGTAAACTTGTGGAGGCCTATGTCCAGCAGTGGACTGTATAGGCTGTAATGATAAGCGCTCTAATAAAAACGCCAAAAATTCGTTTTTCTTAATATCTTTTTCTATATGTTTTCCTATAATTTTATGTATACACATAGGCTGGTAGTAGTTTTATTTATATAGATTTGCTGCAAAATTACGCGATATACATTCAACAACGATATCAATGATTGGTGTGGCATCGAAACTAAATGTCAGACTAAATTTATCTGTTTTACCTTTGACAATTTAAAAATATAACAACACTACTAACACACTAGTGTTGTTAGCTCTGTACGACTTATACACAACACTAAATTATATTAAAAGTAGAAAATATCAATAACTAGCTTCTTACTGCAACTTAGTTTGCTTAAAAACTTTGTTGCTATTTCATATGTTATGCTATATTATCTTATGTTAAATTATTTTATGTCATAGAAATCGTGCATGTTCAAACTACATAACGTTGACATTAAAAATAGCAGATATACTAACTCTGCTTACAGCCCTGAAGTGTGAAATTCAAAAGGTCTTGAAAGTTGTGTTTTATATTTAGAGACATAATAACGCCACAGAATACGGAATACATTTTTTGAAATTAGGCATTTAATTGTATAGAGGACAAAAATTACTATTATATTAGGAAACTAGCTGTGCCCGGGACTTCGTCCGCGTAGAATTTAACAAAATAGATATTGTTTAATTCGCAGTCATAAAAAAAAAGTTAAAAACAATAGTAGCCTAATTTACTCCATATCGCATAAGCTGTCTGTCAGTGAAAGTCCCGTCAGAGATGGCCCAGCCATTTTAGAGATTAAGAACAAACAGACAGACAGACAGACAAAAATCGTTAAAAATGTTATTTTGGTAAATGTACCGTGTGTATACACAATACACATAGAAAAATAACATAAAAATAACATGGATGTGTATCCATATGCATTTAGTGAAAAGCAGTTATTTTAATTTTACAAAAAGACACTCCAATTTTATTTATTTGTATAGATTTAATACATTACATACAAAGTTTTTTTTTTTTTGTTAAGAAAGGAATTAATAAAATTCATCAAGAAAAAATAAATCGCCGAAATGTACGCGCATAACTTCCGAACTGCGACTAATTTTAAATAAATTAGAGATATTATTTGACCCAGAACCAGCGCATTCGATTTAAAGTATAAATAAATAATGTACAAAACCATTTTACTATAATTATTTATAGAGTAATAACAGTGTGTCTACTGTCTACATGCTGCCTACATGATCTTTACAAAAATTTAAAGTAGAATGGAACATCGTATCTAATCGCATGCAGAAGTTTTGTGTGAAACAATAATCAATAAACACAGTCAGTCCAAGATTCACCGTACCTGTACCCGCGACTTAGTTCGCGATCGCCATCTCCCATTAATTTCGAAATTTTTTATCTTACGACTAAGGGCATGATATATTTGCGCCGGCTTAAGATAAACCATGCGGTCAAAGGTTTCTGTATATTTTGGGATTCAAGTTGTTTGGCCTAGATATACTAGGGTTACGAACTCTAAATAAATTAAACTGTAATATCTTAACTAAGAAAACTGAGACCTTGAATTACTTACACGGTAATTTAAGAAAAAAACAAGAATTACAACTATGTACGTATAAACATTTTAACTTTAACCCCCTTCCCAAGAGAAACATGTTGCATTTCGAGTTTAAAACCATAACCAAAATCATAAATTACTTTATTCAAGTAAGCTTTCAAAATTCAGAAAAGTAAAAAGATACGGAGTGTAGATTCTATAGCGAAAAATCGGCAAGATACTCAACAGTTCTTCTTTTTTTAAACTGCCTTTTGCTATTTTAGTCATATCTTATATGAAATACAGCGCCACTATACCGACACCACACACCTTGATCACTGATATAATCCTGAACCGAATAAAATGATTTAGATAATATTTCTAAAAATATCTATTGCGCTCGGTCGTAAGTTAAGTATAGTTAAGTAGTCGTAAAGTTTAGAAACTCAAATCGATATCAGATAAGTCAAAACTTGTTCTCTAGCCTTCTTTTACTCTTAACTTCCTTATTAATGACGTTCAAAAGTAATTTTATAAAATTCTAAACTATCTTTATAAGATATAAAAGAAATATTGTATTTTATGAACAATATGGATGGATTGAAGTAGGCAAATATGTCGATATTAAAAAGTAGCTTACCTTGCGAAGTTAACTAGAGTCAACAGCGTCGTTTCCAACAGTTGCGCAATTATCAACGGTCCTTCCACTCTTAAGAGGGGTACTCTGAAATGGAAATCCGAATTCAACTACACGTATATATATATACATAATTATATTTAGCTTTATTGAGTTTTTATAAAAAAAAAATAGAATTGTAATTTTCTTACTAAGGTATACTTTATTTAGTCTCGATTTCCCTTCCACTAATATTACATGAATTAAACATTTCTTTATATCATAATATAAATCTATATAAATAAAAATGAATGATGCTTTGACAGAACTAAGTCTGTCCGGGCAGCTATAGTATAAAATATAAGTAACAGGATGTATACCTACAACACATAATTGTTTCATGACATTGTAAAACCTATTAAAACAATGACTACGCAATAACATCTACAGAACTACATACTACAGAATCATATTACATGATGACTAGTAATTATTGTTCTCTTTTTTCATTGTTAATGTTTTGATTTAACTTGCGATGTATGTGGTGGAATTTTGTAACTCAATTTTGAAGAATACTATATCCCTTCGAACGATTGAGCTGAAATTTTGTATACATGTTTACTTTAACAATGCCTGGTAAGCTATGTGACGTCATTATCATGACTAGCTCTTACGCACAGTTTGTAGTGGCCCTGCTTTCTGTTCCGCGGGTTGCGGAGTTCGATTCCCGCCTAAGTCTGGGTGTAATATTTGTATTTATTTATATGTTTTTGTATATGTATCAACAGAAACTGCGTCAACGGACTAGTCAAATCCACTATCAAGTTTTAAGTTAAGTTTATTAAATAAGTGCACTGTATATACGTGTTTCCAACAGGTATTCTTCCATTTAGGAGAATATAGAGATACATGTAGGCATAGCCGAAATTATGGGTGAAAATAATGAAAATATAAAAAATAACAGCTCATTAAGTAACTTTAGTAAAACTGTTCTTTTTTTTTAATTTTTCATAGTAACATAATTTGAGAATTGAGTCACTGACGGAATCACCTAAGTTTTATTTACATAATTCATATACCTTCCTAGCCTGTCCTATGTATGCCTTTCCAACATTTTTTTTCAAATATGTCAAATTATAAATAAATAATAAATAAATAAAAATAAATTTCTTATAACATACACACACGATCGTCTGTTCCTATGGTAAGCAACTTTATGCCTGTGTTATATAGGTAGGTCACAGCCGACTGTTGTAACTTAACTGTTTTTTTTTATTTTATTTGATAAATATGCATTGAAATAATTACACACAGGCGGGAATCGAACCCGCGACCCGCGGAGCAGAAAGCACTACAAACTGCGCCAACCGGCTAGACAAAATTTACTTACTTAACAATGACTTTAATTTTTTCAATTATAATTTTTTGCTATAGTATATTTTTTTTATGTCACTAGGTCGGCAAACAAGCGTACGGCTCACCTGATGGTAAGCGATTACCGTAGCATATAGACACCTGCAACACCAGAAGCATCGCAAGCGCGTTGCAGACCCAATCCCCAATCCCCCCAGTAGCTATGGTCACCTTACTCACCAACAGGAACACAATACTGCTTGAAAACAGTATTATTTTGCTGTGATCTATATGCCTATATGTATCTCTATATGCCTCTGAACGGAAGGATACAATATGTAAATGTATAAATAACACATTGTATATTTAACAGTTAACTAGCCCCCATCAAAGTTAATCCTAACCAAAAAAGACTCGAATCAGATCCACCAACATAGACTGTAAATAATGAGTAAAGTCAGTATTTATAAATATTACAGTTTAGTGATAAATTAGTTAAATAGAATTTATAGTTTCCTTGTCATTCAGCTACAACCGTATCTAATTCTTTACATGCTTTTTTAAGTAAAACTTTTTTACACATGCTTGACTTGGGGAGTAAACTGGTGAATGCGTGACGAAAGCGTTACAAAAAGTGTCATCGAGCAAGGCGAACGGAAGTTGAGAGGGAGATATATTAGATGGAGCTAATGAAGTTTTACTTCAGTCGTTTGATGTAAAGCACACTCGTTTTTTTTTTTATAATATACAGAGATTATTATAATATTGTAATTTGTATAAGATTTAGCATAAAATCAATACATCAATCATTAATAAAGTAGGTATTATGATATAAGAAAAAGTGTTTCAAATTATATTGACTAATAATAAAGATGTTTGAAATAACTTTAGAAATACATATAGCATTTAAAAAAAATAAGGTAAATTTTTAAGTTAAATTGCATATTGATACAATTTCTTAAACTTATAATTTATTTTCATCTGTAATTAAAGAGATTTTTAATACTTTAAAAATATTAATTTCTATCAAAGCTGTGAAAAAATTACTATTATGTACTTCAGCCTGTAATGTCTCACGGCTGGGCATAGGCTCTTTGCCCATGTAATGATCAGAGCTTAACCCACCACACTGCTCCAATGCGGTTTGGCGGATATATTCCCTACTATTGTGTGATCAAATAAACATTTTTTCTTTCTTTTCTTTCTACTATGAGTAACTATCGCTGTCGGGTGTACATGATAGCAACTGGTACCGACGGCTTAACATGCTCTTCGAGGCAAGGTAGGTAGACCCACAAGGACTGCAGAAACACCCAGACCACGACAAACATCTGTATGGTCAATACAAATGTTTGTCATGTGCAGGATCGAATCCGCAACCACCAGTGCAACAGCTGCAAACCAGTGCTGTGACCATTTTGCCAACGGGTTATCTTATATGATAAAAAAATCTTAATATGATTTTAAAATTATTTTTACATTACTTACCTGGGGAAAACAACTGAACCTTCTTCAATTGCACTTAATTTAATGTCCTTACATGTTAAATCCTTAAGATAATCATAAAATTCAGGTTCAATAGTTGGGGGTAATGTTTCTTTTAAATATTCTATGTCTGAAAATATAATAACTGTTATAGGTTATATGTTACAAAATATATAGTGAGATACATAAGATTCTCAATTCTACATACCACTGTCTGAATAATGAAAGTTTTCAAAGAACTTTAAACATTCTTCAAGACCAGCAAAAACTGTAAACTCTCCTTGAAATGGATTTGTACGAAAAAACAAATCAAAGACAGCTGTATCATTAATTTTCCCTGACTTCCAATAAGCATATGCCATTGTAATCTGGTACAAATCTGCAAAAAGACTTATTCACTGTATTTAATAATCAAAAATAAAAGAATATATATTTTTGGATTAAATATTTTATTAAATCTTTGGCGCAATTTCTTTTATGTTTAAAATTTCGTGTTTTACACATTATTATGATTTGCAAACACATTTCGATTTTTATCTTTTTATTTATGCAAATAGGTCAATTGTATCTATCAAAATATCACATAATCTCTAGTCATAATATTGCCAGACAAGAACAATTTTGAAATTCGCTCCAAAATGTTTTACATTTTACTTACCAGTTAATAGGGGTTGAACAATTCCATTTTGACGAGCCATTACTCTAATATTATTCTGTTTATCACTAGACATTTTCGATATAGGTAAAGAAGTAGCAGTAATAGTTAACGCAAACAATGTTTGATAACTGACTGACGACTAATGAGAGAAATAATTTCATCGTGACCAACCTCGACTTATCAGCGCGCCAAATGCGAAACTCTCTTTGACGGAGTACGTCTTTATTATACGCATGCGTAATTGCGTATTAAATTTTTTATATACCATTTAACCTTGAGGTCATTTAAAAAGGTCGAATATTAGAATTATTAGACATAAAAGACATCAATGACACTGATTACATTAGATTAATTTTTAAGAGGTCATTCTTGTATACATATCATGAGGTCATATTTGGAAAAATGTAATAAATAAAAAATATTTAGTTTTTTTTAATATCAAACTAATATTACATACACATTGTTCTCAATTCTTTATATTTTTTCATTTACCCTAAAACACAGAACACATACATATACCTATTACCCACCCTAAAACCTAAAATATGTACAACCAACAACAAAGTAGTCTTGGTAGCACATGTACGATGTACTAAAAGGTTACGTTACTTAGTAAGGTACGAAATGTAATAGTACCAATTTACCAAACGTCAATCGCTATTCGGACCTAATCGGACTAGTCGTACACTGTAACAGTACTATCAACTATCACAGTTCACCGCGGTCCGACGAGTTTGTATCGTACGTCTATGGGTCCGAGTATCACACTGTCTGACTGTCCGATTGCTGTCCGACTGTCCGACTGTCCGACTGTCCGACTGTCCGACTATCCGAGATGATGTTATTCGTACGGCGTTCGTTAGTTCTGAAATAAAACTGAGCTATACAGCAGAATGGTACGAACGAACGATCAATGTTGAATTTGTTAAGACCGTACGAGTTACATCGCGTAGCGCATTTTATTCATTTCGCGTTTTAATGTCCCCTTTTTAATCAAAGTTTTATGAACATACATAAACTAATTCCTTTTACATAAAAGTATTTTTTTGTTATAGTTTTTGTTTAACGTAGGTAAGTAAGAATTGAGAATTTTAGTGATTTAAAAATCCTTTTAAATACACTTTTACGTAAAAGACAAAAAAATATATCGAAATAATGAAGAAGAAAAAAAAGTATTTCGACCTGTACACTGTTTTGTAGCCAGGTACTATAAGTACTAATAGTACTAATAAGGTGTACTAGTACATTTTTCGAATTGTACGAATAGAGAACACGAGAAGGAATAACAAAATTGTAACTCCAAGTTTGCGACTGCGCAATGTAAACGTTTCCTTTCTGGGTCATGGTATTCGCATGTATAATAAAATACCACAAACGATTTTGGAATTGTCTCAACATAAATTTAAAGTTTTTATATAAAAAAAAATTAATAGATAAAGCTAGCTAGAGTAATAACTCGGTGCAGGATTACATAGTTGATAAAGATGTGTGGACTTAGTGACGCTGTATTTCATGCAACATATATTTCTAATTTTGTACTAAAACACAGTGTATATATTATTTTCAAAAGAGTAACTGCGGAGTTTCTTGCCGATTCTTCTCTGCAGAATCTACATTCCGAATCGGTGGTAGCTTCACTTTTACAAAAATAATAATTTATTTTTAAAGTTTTAATTTGTAAAATGACGATTCGAAAGTGCTCTTGTGAGCCTATTTGATTAAAGCTATTTTTGATTTTGATTTTGAGAGTGCGCACCTGACAATGTCCGATTAAGCCCAAGACTACAACAAAAATTTTCTCTATGCTCCATGATTATAACAATAAAATTGCTATGCCTATACTCCAAAAAAAATGTATCATTTTGTTACATATGGTAACAAAATCTATACAAAATACAAATAAATAAAATTGGAGTCTGTTTGTAATAATAAAATAACCGCTTTTTACTAAATGCATATGGTTGTATACACGGTACCTACATATACCAAACTAACATTTTTTTGTTTGTTTCGGTTAATCTCTGAAACGGCTGGATCGATTTTGACGGGGCTTTCACTAGCAGATAGGTGGTGTAATAAGGAGTAAATTAGGCTACTTTTATTTTAAAAATTTATTTATTTTGTAACTCTGCGAACAGAACATAATTTTTTTAAATTTCACGTGGACGAAATGCCGACTTTATCACTTTGATGCAAGTGATAAAGTCGGCATTTCGTTCGATCATCCACCTTATGCGCCTTAAGCGCAAATCCCTCAACTTCCGTCTGACGCAAGTTCTCACCGGGCACGACTGCTTTGGTGAATACTTGTGTCGGACGGCCCAAAGTGAGCCGACGACTGGATCTCGGCCCAGCACACCCTCGAGCTGTGCCCGAGGTGGGCGGCGCTGCGTCGTGATCTGACGACCGTCCTTGGAGGGGACTTATCACTGCCTTGCGTCATCACCGCGATGCTCGGCGACGACGAGTCCTGGAAGGCGATGGTCTCCTTCTGCGAGACAGTAATGTCCCAGAAGAAAAATTACGAGCGGATAAGAGAGGAGGCTGCCGATGAGGCCTCCGTCCGCAGGCGGCAAACGGGGGTGCATTGGAGGCGCTACTTAATGCTACCAGTAACGCCCCTGTGCCCGTGTCGGGCCGGGATGGGAACCCAGTCCTGCTAGACATGCCGTCGTCGGGATTGTTCAGAGGTGAGCCGGACAGTCCCCATGGAGGAGAAGTCTGGCCTTTTCGCCGAGGCCAGCCTATCGCTGGAGGGATCCTGTTGCCGGCAGATCCGCGACCCTCCAATTAAAGTGGCTGAAGGCTCAGAAAGGAAGGTTTTGGTCGGTATTGCACCCCCAAGTGCTGAAGCCGACATACGGTCTAGGAATGCCTACCCGGGCATCCTGGATATCACCCGTAAATGGGATCCCCAGCGATACCAAAAAAAAGATCATCCACCTCGACAACGAAAGTCTTATTAGAGAGCACATAAAATGCAATCACCACATACACCATAAACAATATACCGACACTATCCGACTTTCCTCCAAGCGCGAAGTTGTTTCTGTTAGCTATGGAGACATTAACACTAGCCACCAATTATTATGCTAGTGGGGTTCCGTTGTCGCTGCTAGAGAGTCAATATTGGAAAGACGTTTTCAAAGTTCTAAACTCGATATAAGCCGATCACCCGCGGCACTTCGTCCCGTTACTCATCCCCTTGTCGCCAGTCGACAAGCTGGCAACATCGCGCAACTCGCAATACGTATTAGAAGCCACTAGCGGCATTTAGCGGTGGTTATTAACCGTTATTTAACCGTAACAAGCATAAAATGCGGATAACTAACCGTCAATAACGAAAAATGCATTTTTAACTCCTTGGTTAAAATCGTTATTAACGGGCTTCGCATCTATACCTGGGTTAAAGTCTCAGTCCAGTCTTATTTTTAATCTGTTATGTTTTTTTTCAGTATAAAAATACAAATGAATTTACTACATACTAATTTGTACCAAAAATTTAAAGCTCAAGCTAAGCTAAGGAAGGCGCACATTTGGCGCGAAGTGTGACTGCGACTGTTTAGGTCAGCGCTCAATATCCGTGTCGTTAGCTATGCGAAGTTTACCGGGTGGCAGGGTGATAGTGCTTAATAAATAGTAATGGCGTAAAAATTCACTTTTATCGATAACGTTTATATCTCTAGTTCGTACCTACTTACAACTGAATTTTAAATTAAGTTGAATAAAATTAAACAAATCAAAATCTAAATCAAAAATATCTTTATTCAAATAGGCTTCAAAAGCAACTTCGAATCGTCATTTTACAAATTAGTTTTAATTACTTTTGAACGTGCAAACTACTCGTAGCACCGTTTCGGAATGCAGATTATAATAAGAACGTAGAGATAATAACGGTCCCTGTAACATACTCGTAAAATTAAAAATGATGTGCATTTAAAATCTTTCTTTTTTTATTAACATCAGTAACATAACTTCCTAGAATTGGCTCCTTGTTAGCAATACCATAGCACCGTGCGTTGATGCAACAGTCACAGTACTGGATTGTGGCTGTTCCGCTGGCGGTTGCGGGTTCGATCTCCGTACATAATAACCATTTGTATTGGCCATACAGACGTTTGCCGTGGTCTGGGTGCTTGTGTAATCCTAGTGGGTCTCCTCGCCGTACCTCGGAAAGCACGTTAAGCCGTCGGTCCCAGTTGTTATCATGTACACCTGATAGCGATCGTTACTCATAGTAGGGATATATGCGCCAACCCGCATTGGAGCAGTGTGGTGGATTAAGCTCTGATCCTTTTCCTACATGAAAAAAAAGAGGCCTTTGCCCAGCAGTGGGATATTACAGGCTGAAGCGTAGCAATAGCATGGAGGCTTTAATAAAACAGATTGTGTATGTTTTTTCAAAATATGTAAATGGTTACATTTTCTAAGAAAATTTATATGCAACATTAGTTTTTATTAAAGTTGGTCATTTCTTATAGATTAAGTTATAGCAATCACTACCAGTCCACCTTTGCCATAAACCTTACCATTATTTTATGTTTTATATGTATTTTTGAATGCAATAAAGTATATGTTAGTAAAAAAAAAATTATGTGCTATATTTTGTTCAATTTTATTAAAAATTTTATTTATTTTTTTTAAAAACTGTAGTCAATAAAAACTTTAGATTAGTTGATAGTAATTTAGTTAATACTAACGAAAATAAGATTTTGTTGAAAAATTCTGTAAATTATTGCTATTGTAGAGGTTAACTCAATTATCCATACCCATTATAGATCGGTTTGAATACGAAATATTTTGTTTTATTAATAAACAAGGCATTTTATATAAACGAATTAATTGCTGGATTAAAATTGCCTTAATAACATTTATTTCAGTAAAGCATTTCTTGATAATAATGCTAGTGGACGATCTTTTCCAGGATGTGTTTTATCATGGTGCAATAAAAGACCTCTTCTAGTTACGAATTTTTCACTACAGAATGAACACTGAAATGGCTTTTCTCCCGTATGCTGATACATGTGGTACTGCAAATAAAATATACATACATTACATTTCATACATCTAGGACTAAGCATGTTAGTTTTTGAAGTAAAACTTTATCCATGCTTGACTTGAGGAGTAAGCTGGTGAAAGCGTGACGAGTGTTACAAAAAGTGTGATCGGGCGAGGCGGACGGAGGTTGAGAGGGAGATATAAGTTAGATGGAGTTAAAGAAGTTTTACTTCAGTCATGTGGTCTAAATCACACTCTTTTTTTGATTGATCACAATATTACTAGTATATAAAATTATAAGAATATAATGTGAATGTTCACTATTCTTTTTAGAATTAGTTCTTGTATACCTTGATATTCTGTTCTAATCAATCCAATCAAATATATCAAAAAAAAAAACTTACTGTATAATTATCCCTTCTAACAAAACTGTGGTCACACAGTGTGCACTGGTATTTTAGGCATGCTTTTATAGATGTAAGTGGAGCCTTTGGGACAAGAGATGCTAGTTGTAGGGATTTATTTTCACGAGAAACAACAGGACGCCTTTTCTTCCCTTCAACCCTGCGGCCAGGATGCATTCTGTTTTTATGAGAGTAACAGTTACCAGAGCTTGCAAAGCTTTTTTCACAGAATGGACATTTATATGGCTTTGCACCTGTGTGCTGGTTGATGTGAAACTGCAAAACAACAACAGATCAATATAATTTATATACTTTATCCTAAAAAATCTTAGTTCAACATGCTCAATCAGTTAATGTATAGTTAAAATACAATAAATGTATTTTAATTGAACGGCAATTTCAGCGGTCGTGGTTGATGGCGGTGCGGGCCTTAAGTGGAACGTAGCCATTAAAACAGTAACTAAACAGCATAGATGAAGTAAAAAAAAGTAGATAATGCGCGGCCTATGTTGTTACTGAAGCCACAAAACTCGGCTCCTTCAAGTAAACACACGCGCTCACGCACACATATGCATCAAACTACGCTCATTTTTGTTAGTATCTCACGGGGCCTCGTACAGTAACTTTGCCGTCAAAATGCCGTTCTTATGTAATTAAATGGTGTAAAAACAATACCAAAGTGAATAAAAAGTCTCAAGAAATATCGTTTCACACGTAAGTACATACAAAACTTTATATTTCTTGTTATTCCAAAATAATATTGAGGTTATTCGGAACTTATAATTTCGATGTCCCGAAATGACGTACCGAGGGAGTGTTACCAGTAATTTTTGTTTCCATTAGCCCAAAATGCGGGTAAGTAAATTGTAGGCAATCACAGAAAAATAATTAAGTAGAAAGTGGACATCATTATTGTGTTTTTTTTTTTATCGTGTGATTTTATGTTTTATTTAAATTGAAGTCAATATGAATTTTTAACTCGTTTGTGTCTGTTTAAATTTGTGAATTAACTACTCATATTATACTACTAAATATCATGATTTTAGGTTTCCAACGAATATTTTAATAGGAGATAGATAGAATAGGTAGATGCTATACGACTGAGCCGAAATGAACTATAACGACAGCCATCCTCATCTAATGTGGTTTGTTCAAACCATTTTGATGAAGCTGACATGTACGGTACAAAACGTGGACTTGGCAGAGTATCATCACGTATATACTACTACTTACTACTACGTATTTTAATGTTGTATTTTTTGTTCTAGGACCTACCGGATGAGTCTAAAATCAGTCAATAACCAAGATTCAATCTTTAATACACCTAGAAAACATAAACTAAGAGAAAAGTTAAAAAAACAGGAACTTATTTAAAAAAAAAAATTAAATCATTACAGCAAAGAGTTAGACGTCTTTAAAACAGGAACTTGCCCTTCAGAGAAATCATCAATTACTTAAAAACACAATTTTCATTGACACAGATTTATATAATTCATTAAATCAAAACATGGCTGCAATACATTTATTTAACAATTTGAAGCGAAAAAAGGAGTAAATATATTTAAAACTATAAACAGGTTTTTATTTTCACATACCCATTTTACCTATATTAAATTAATTGTTTAATAAAAATTTTAGGGACTTTTTTTAAAAAGTGTCAACACTTCACTCACTCACACATATTTAAAAAAGTGGCTTCACTTTTTTGTTCTAAGTGCGTTATCTATATTTTTTACTTGATCTATGCTAAATAGTGTATTTTTTGAAGGTACCTTATAATCACGGTCTTATAAACAGGTCGTGCAACTACAGTAGTAGGGGATACGTCGGCTTAATGGTTGCGCTTTTCTTTTCAATTTACGGCCGCCAGAGGCATGACGATCGATGGATATGCTGTGCAACGAAGACAAAATTACATTTTGTCTCTTTTTCTATCACACGTAACACATTTATGTTTTGAAATATAACCAATTGCAATGAGACGTCACTCAACCGGCGTGCGCAGTGCGTTCACGCACATCGATAGCAGTAACGTACATCGACGTTGACGCGAACGAAAAGTTGTCACTAACGTACTAATCTCTCATCATCAATCTCATCATTGAAAATGGTGCTTAGTTGCATGACCTATATAAGACCGTATCTATAATCGATACAGAAACCTAAAATACATTATTATTTTTAGTTTTTTTTTTAAATAATTTGTTCTGTCTGTATCTCGGTACCTTTACACTCGATAATTATATCTCAGTCTTTCATCCATTATGCCATTACCAATATAATAACGATATAATGGATTAAAGTCAATATGTATGGTTGTAATTTTATAACAATCTGATTTCATTTTAATTCCTTTTTTTTTCATACAAAGAAGGTATTTTAAACATTGACCTCTTGATAGTTTAAGTTATTGATTGGTTGGTTCAAAAACTACTGAGATAAAAGGTCATATAACTAGAAAGCTGGAGTGCTTCAAAATCTTTGAATTATATGATTCATCTAAAGGTGGCATATAAATTGAACAACAATTATGAAATATGTTGTAAATAATACACATAATAAATACCTTTAAATCTTGGTTACGTTTGAAACATTTCTTGCAATAGGGACATTTGTATGGCCTTTCACTACTATGAGTTACACTGTGAGTTTTCAAATTACTGCTTGTATTGTAGGATCGTCCACAAACTTTGCAAGTGTATGATTTACTGCTAGAGGATGTATGCGCTGCTAAGTGTGCAGCTAGATTTCTTTCAGTTCTGAACCTAGAAATAGATATTAAACATATTTTAAAAAATTTAACTATGAATTAATGTAAATTAATTTGTAATAAGAAATTTAAACTGATGAGCCAAATAAATCAATACAAATATTAAGTAAAGACATAATAAATTTTTAATCATTTTTGATTTCAAACAATATTATTCTACTTATGCATTTATAATATATACTAGTTCACAAATACGGTATTTGAGAGATAGCTTGGAAGAAAAGTGATGCAATTTCACAATATTCTCTGATGTCTAAATGTTATTTTATTTTACATACCTGCAGTAATAAATAATAATATAAAATATATTTCAATATTATAATGCTAACAAAATATATGTTTATATACAGTGATGACAATTAAACATCAGAATGAATATTAGGAGTATTTAGGTAAATAGAGCTACTTCTCTCCTAACAAGAAAAAATGTAAAAAAAAAGAATGTAAAAAGAAATGTAAAAAAAAAACATTGTAAGCATCTAAACAAATAAAATAGTTTAATTATTGATTGTTGTAAAGGGCATAATGGGACTGTCAGTTTCAACCTAGCTGTAAAAAGTCCCAATCAGTATATTAGTATTAAATATAAAGCAGCTGATTGTTAAGTATAAGTTTGAGTTTACTGTATATAGTTCACCCAGACAAAAACAAAACTATGTCATAGTAAAATCTATATAAATAAAAAAAGATTGCCAATTTTTGACGTTTTATGAGAACATAAATATGTACACACCTTAAGGATGACTGCACTATATTGGGTATATTTGTGTTCATATATAAAGAAAAAAGTACTTACACTCTACCACATATTTTGCACATTCCTGCAGTCCTATGTTTTTTTAAATGCAACATTAGTTCACTTTTGTACTCAAAAGTATCTCCACACGTAGCACACTTTTGCGATTTGATAACTCTATTATCATTATAATGTGTCCAGAAATGATTTTTTAAAGCTAACTCAGTAAAGAATCCTCGGTTGCAAGTTTTACATTGAAAAGGTTTTGAGAGATCTTTTTTATCGTCACTTGGATCGCAGGATTTGTCTCCCTTCTTTATCAATTTTATAGTTACATCTTCACCATCCACTCCATGAAGGTATGTGACATCTTGTTCTACGGATTCTGAATTATCTTCAACATCAGGTAATATAGAATCTTCGGAGCTTTGTAAGACCATCATAGGATCTACGCTTACTTCCATAGAAGTAAATTTAATCTCATCACTACAATCCGTCTCCTCTTTTATTTTGGTTTTGGAATTTTTAATATTATCCACATTTTGTTCTAGAATAAGACTCCTATTCTGTAAAACATCCTGTGCTTTTCGTGCTGTGTCAATAAACTCGCACACAGTTTGTAACTTAGAACAACACTTTATGCAAATGTTTTTTGGTAGCCTGTCATCTTCATCCACCTATAAATAAAAAACATATATTCATAGAATAAGAATATTTAAACGAATTTACAATGAAAATAAAAGATATAATAAATATAACTTTCCTCAATCAGTAGATATTTATTTAGTTTATTTTGAAGTAGCATAGCTTCAGCTTCTTCACTAAATATCATTATTGTTACTTCTTGTTCTTCTGCACAAAGTCGACAGCATCTTTCAAAAGTTTCTAAAGACACCGCCATGTTCAAACAATATAAACATACTTTTTTATGCTGGTTTTAGTGTAGAATCCCGTAACTCTAGGTACAATGCTGTCTAGGAATCTAGTAAAATGGGTTGTTAGTAATGATTTTTTTGCTTCTTTATTTAGTACGTTTACAACGCATGCGCGTTTTAAAATAGCGATGTTTAATTCTGTATACTTCATTGTTATTGATATTCAAAGGTATGCTATTTCTCCAGTGCGCAAACTCAAATAATTCCTTTGTAAAAACGTATAGTTATGCGTAGCAGAAATAAGGCAAAAACTGTAGTTTATTCTACTTAGGATAAGATCTGTTTCACGAATTCTGAATAAAGTTTATCTTGCAACTAAGAACTAAGTTACGATTAGACTTTTAACAGCACGAGGTAGAATAAGCCATTAGGATATGTTTCACTTTCAATGATAAACTACAGCTTTAAGATTCAATTTTGCGAAAAGAAATATCACATAAATGCGGTAAAACGAGCTGTTATAATAGAGGTAAATAAAAATAAAGACCAAAAAACATGATTTTTTTTTTTTTTTTTTGGGATTTTATGACCTGGTATCTATAACCTTTAGGTCAACTCTTATTCTTCATATATGTAATAATACGGCTATGAGCACATTTCATTAAATTGTTTTAATTGTATTCTTTATGTATTTGTAGATGTGCTTGTAAGTATGTTCGTCTTGTAATAATTGTTTTAATGGCGGCGGGCGGGACAATAAATGACACTTATTTTCAACATCACTAAGTTCACTGGCCAACACTAGTCTGTCAATCAAAAATTTTTGACAATCGAAAATAATGTGTTCCACAGTTCCATCACTTGAATTACAATGTGGACAAGTTTTATTCGCAATAATGCCGAGTCGAGCAAGGTGTGACGGTGCAGTATTATGACCAAAACGTAGTCTATTTATGATAGTAATAAAGTCTCTAGTAGCATCTTGCATACGATGATACCAAGGTCTTGCAGGTAAACTTTCTTGTATGCTCCCATACCATTTTCCTTTCGTATCTTGATCTTTCTTCCACATTTCTAACCACAACTTTTGAGTATTCTGGTCAATACATTGCAAGTAATCGGACATAGGAACATTCATTGCATTTCTAACGTCAACAGCATTAACTCCTTCAGATGCAGTTTTATCAGCCATTTCATTGCCAGAGATACCTTTGTGGGAAGGCACCCATAGAAAGAAAATTTGAATATTTTTATTATGGTATTGGTGAATTATTTGTTTAATGAAATAAAGTATATAATTAGACTTGTATTTAACTGTGAGGGTACTTAAAGCTGTTATCAAACTCAAGGAATCAGAAATTATTAAAAAATATTTAATGTTATTGATTTCGCGAATACGCATTAATGCCTGATACACTGCATATGCCTCTGCCGTAAATATAGAGCAGGGTTCATGCAGAATAAAACTTGAAGAAAATTTTGCTTGTGGATCATATAGAGCAGCATGTACATAATCACTTGCTTTGCTCCCATCAGTGTAGATAACATAGTACATTGAATTTTCCTCCAAAAATTTAAGCATTTCTGAATTATTGTTTATTGTCTGTTGAACTATATTAATTGGATGTGAAATACATTGATAAGAGAAAGAGTAACATGGCCATGGAAACTGTTTTCTAATTTTAGAAAAGCTATTGTCTATTTCCAGGAGTATATCGGACAGTGTTGGAGAATTACCACATAATAGACCTTGTGCTGTTATTAATGGTCTTCTTGGTGTTCTATCTATATAAGGTACAATTTTATTTATTACTTGAGTATTGTTTGATGCTATTAGTTTGAGACAGTATCTTTCAGCAAGTAATATTCGCCTCAAAATCAAAGGCATCACTTTTGTCTCAACTTCCATGGCCCTTATGGGAGTTGAGCACATAGCACCAGATATTATTCTTAAAGCCTTATTCTGCAATATGTCTAATTTATTTACATGAGAACTATTCATATAAGCGAGTGAGCTATAATCTAAGTGACTTCTAACAATACTTTTATACAATATTGACAATATTTTAGGGTCTGCACCCCATGTTACGCCACAAAGTGATCTGATAACATTTAGTCCTGTGTGAGCATTTTTGGATACATATTTAATATGTTCTTCAAAAGTTAGTTTTGGGTCCAGTATTATTCCTAAAAACTTCTTTGAAGTGACTCTATTTATAATTTCATTATTGTAAATAACATTCGAATTTGAGGTTTCATTGCCAAAAAACATAACACTACTTTTAGAGGGGTTAATTTTTAAATGTAAACGATCATTATAATATTGTAATAGTTGAAATAAGGATTTGTTCATATTATCTATTGCAATCTCTAAGTTGTAATTACTGCTATATAATACAATGTCATCAGCAAATTGTAAAATATTTACATTCTTATTATTTACATATTTACAAATTTCACTTGTGTATATATTGTATAGTAGTGGAGATAGCGTGGCACCCTGCATTGTGCCTTTTGAGGCACATTTGGGTCCATATAAAATATTGTTATGCCTAGCATAGATTGTTCTGTTGTTCAAAAAATTAAAAATCCACTTACATAAGTGCCCGGGCACACCCAACCTAGACATGATTTGAACTAGTATACCAGGATCAACACTATCAAAAGCACTTTGAACATCTAGGAATACGCAAACAGTGTTTAATTTTCTATGTTTTGCATTTTTCAGGTCAGAGATTAAAGAGGTGAAACTGTCTGCACTACTACGCCCTCTACGGAAGCCATATTGTATATGTGGAATGAAACACTTGGATTCAACATACCAGTCAAGACGGACTTTCACCATATTTTCGAATATTTTACCAAGACAGGATGACAAGGAAATTGGTCTATAAGAACTAGCAAACTCAGGAGATTTGTCGGGCTTAAGTATTGGGACAACACACTGTGTTTTCCATGACTGTGGAATAGATTTATTACGCCAAAGCAAATTGAGGATGCTAAGAAACAACTTTTGGGCAGATACATCTAACTTTTTAATTACTATGTAAGGATAATCATCTAAGCCAGGAGTTGTATTTCGTCTAGAGTGCAAGCTTGTTAAAAATTCAGACCATGAAAATGGATCCAGTAAAAATTTAGAATTTGGGTTGTGATTGTTGATTTCAAAAAGAACGTTCAGTTGATCTACCTCAATTAAGTTGCTATTATCTGATAATTTATCCAAGAGTGGAGATATAAACTCATTTGTTTATGATTTATTCTTAGGTCTTATGCCTTTAAACATTTTTAATAAATTCCAAATTTTACTTATGTGAGTATTTCTATTAAAAGTGTTACATAAATTATTCCATCCAATTTTTTTCTGTTCTGAAATTGTTCTCTTTTTCTGGGCATCTTTTCTTTTGTAATTAATATAATTTTCAATAGTAGGCTCTTTTCTATATAGTTTTAGTGCATTATATGAAGCAATAACACTTTGTTCACATATACTATTCCACCAGGGAGATGGTGGCCTGCTTATGAAAGTGTTTGTTTTAGTGAGCTTTGGAATTGACATTTCTTTAAGAGTATCTAAATGAAGACAGAAATTATTATAGGTTGAAATAGGATCATGTGATTGAAGTATGAGATCATTAAACATTGTTTTTGAAAGAGCTGTGTATGTTGCCCAGTCAGCTTTTTTATATATGAACCTATCTACAGGGGAATTGAGATGATATTTATCTACATGTAATAAAATCTCTGTTATTGTTGGATAATGGTAACTTCCCATTGTATCATCATGTACAGACCATTCACATAGTGGTGCGAGGCTGCCACTGATGAAGCTTACATCAATGGCAGAAGAAGTTTGTCTAGGGCGATTTATAGTTGTAGGTCTACCATCATTTAAAATACACAAATCTAAGTCATCAATTAAATTAAATAACTCCTGACCTCTACCTTTCGTTGACTGACAACCAAATGCAATATGATGAGCATTAAAGTCACCACTCATAAATATGGGTTTTGGTAGATCATTAATAATGTAACGGAGTCTATTAATTCGTATACGCCCACTTGAAGGTGGACAGTATACACAGAGAATTGTTAAACTACTATGTCCTGTTGATACAGATACAGCAACTGTTTGAATGTCTTCATAAAATCTGGTATTTAATATATTATACTTAAGGTATGGTTTTATCAGTATTGCAACTCCATTATGTGAATTGTTTGAATTTATGTTGTAAATATTATACCCTGGTATTTTAAAATTATTATCTTTTAACCATGTCTCATTAAGAAGGCAAATATCAATATTTTGTTGTTTTAAAAATTGTATCAATAAAGGTTTTTTACTATTTGCACTTTGAATGTTATACTGCGCAATACGTAACTTGGATTGTGTAGAACTAGGCCCTACACAATCCATTATGTTAAGTTTTTTAATAATGCATCTTTAATAGTTTTAAAATTAGTAGGTATACTGTCATCTTTATTGGCTAATTCCACCAACGTCTGCACTAGGGCCATAAGTACATCGTTGTTGGAAATTATTTGACTTTTAAGGTCTTTAGAATGGACTGTTTTAACTTTATTTACATCTTGTACAGACTTATTTGCAGAGATATTTACAGACTTATTTACAATAACATTACTTTTTACAGGTTGTGATTTTGGTGATGGGAGTGGAGGGAAATCTGTTTCATTTGTGGTGACTTGTTTTGTAAAGGCGACACTTGCATAAGATATGTTGTTTTTCTTTTCGATAATCTTCTTTGTTTTAATAGGACATAATCTAGATATCGCAAGATGAGGTCCACTGCAATTTATGCAGCTGATTTCTGTTGGTTTATCACATTCCTTATACAAGTGCTCACCTCCGCAAATACTACATCTTTGTTTACCGTTACAAATCTTTGCTGAATGATTAAATTTAAAACACTTATAACACTGTAATAATGGTGGAATGTATTCGAAAACTCTGTACGAGAATAGATCATATTGTACATTACTAGGCAGTACATTAGATAAAAAGGTTATGCTTACAGTCTGTAATGGAATGCGCTCTTGTCCTACTTTCTTTGAAAACCTTCTTATTGCCACTATTTCATAAATTGAAGAAAGTCTTGTGTAAAGTTCTTTGTTAGATATATTCGCTGGAACGAATCTAATGATGCCAGTTTTTTCAATTTGCGCTGCCGGTATGAACGCCTTCATGTTATATTTTGTGAGGAAAGTAGTGTTATTAATAAAGTTATTGGCCGTATTATATTGCTTAAAAATAACTGCTATTTTATTTGCATTCACCCTCTGAATACCCGTCACACCTTTTACATCCATTGCGAAAATATGATTTAAGTATATAGGGCTCTTGTTACCCAATCTATCGTCATTTGTGGATTCTACATATACTTTAAAATCTGTGTTTAGTGAGTTTTCCGGATACAGTCTTTTGTAATTCGGTTTGTAGTACGGTAAATACGCATCTCGCTCATCACCGCAGCCAGATGATACGCCTCCTCCTTCATCCGTAGGCCGTGGCCGTTTTTTTGAGGCGGGCGGGTGAGACCCGCCCCCCTCGTTTACCTCCATTGCTATTGTGCTTTTCAGCAGCTAATAGCAATATTTTAAATACACTTTAGCTATAAAAAAAATCACTTATCAGAAAATTTTTAAAATTAAATTTTAAAGTCAACCGCGCTTTTTCAAGGTTCCCGCCAAAGTCCCCAAAAAAACATGACTATATATTCCAAAGAGTATAATAATAAAACATAGAGTAGAATAAATATTATAAGGTGGGTGTTTTGTCCATGGAGCATAGAGATACTCATTGGTTTTGTCTGTCAATGATAAATACAAATAGGTATACACCTACCCCACCCCAGCCTGCAAAATAATGATACTTGTAATAAAAAAAACATAATAATCGATTGATTTTCAATAGCTCAATTCAACAACGTTGTCCTTTTAAATTGCTCACCTTAAATTATTTGATTAAAAATAAAAAAAGTGTTGAAAAATATTCATTTATCAATAATTAATTTTATATATATATATATATATATATATATATATATATATACATATTATAAATATATAATGAACATTGAGTTTTAATATTATGTTGGAAATGTTAAAAAAAATAGTTGGCAGTTTTTAAATTCTTTTTGTATTAATATTTCTTACTCTACGACTACTCACGGGAAATTAAAAATAATCTAGATGTGGCAGCTCCCAATAAATAGCTACGAGCCCACGAGGTTTAATTGAAATGTTTGCAATCTCAAACAATAACACAAAATAAATTTTAAACAAAATTATTTTTATTTCTCAACATAATGTCCACCTATTTCAAAGCATTTTTTCTGTCTGTAGTGCAAAGTTTTGATACCGGGTTAAAAAAATAATTCTTGAAGGTTTTCAATATAACCTTTACGTGACGAGAATTTTGGTCACGGAGGTGTTTTTTTTTTAAGTTAGGAAAAAATATAAGAGCCAGAATGTGCTAAATCAGGCACATAAGCCAGATGGTGCAGCAGCTCAAAACCACGATTATGAGTTGAAGTCATGTTACCGTAATCTTACATTATTTTGGTGAAACATTTTCTTTCTTGTCTTAGTAATTCTGAACCTTTTTTTCTAATGGGTAAAACCAAACAAATAGTATATATGCAATAGACGTAATAGAGTGCAATAATATTGGTTGGTCATTTTAATAATATACCACTATTACGATTCTACGAGCATCCCAAAAAACTGATGCAATTACCTTGCCAGCTGATTGAATTGCCTTTCTTTTCTTTGGGGTTCGTTTATTCGATTATATAGTCATAGGAGGAAACCTGAAAATGACCATGAGAACATTTTAACTTTAAAGGATGACAATTATACTCTAAAGTCGAATAATAGGTTTTAGATTTATTGAGTGTATATTAATAGACATAAAATCTTTACATATTTTAAATTTTCATCTCTTTAGTTTTCACCTTTGTGTAACAAAGGCGCTATATAAATATTTGCTTTCTTAAGGGCTAACCGTAGTATTAAATTATTTTGTCTGTGCTCGTAGAAAGTAAAACATAGCAAGTGTAATTAGATTTCATTGCAAGTCATTATCCCGTACTAATATACAAAGAAATCAACAACGTTATTTATTGAGTGAATTATTGTAATGTTCGTGTGTCTCACAAACTTGAAGTAAAATAAAAAATTTACGATCTCATATTACGTTATATAGAAGTTTTAATCTTTTTTTTACTTTTTAATAAGATTACTTCCAATTTTATTTATTTTATCTGATAATTATTTTAATACGCTTTAAAATTTATCGATAGGGACAAAATACTTTTGTGGTACTTAGATATAATCGTAGTTAAATGAATATCGTATTGTTAATTGAAACAATTTTAATTATTTTTGACACATTTTTGACACTAGTAGAGTAGATTAAAAAAAAAAAAAACGTGCATGTTACAACTTATTATTTTTACGGGCAATACTAGTTACAGTAACAAAATATAATAACCGTTATTACTTAGATTTAAAAATGACCATAAATGTAAAAGTACCGACGACGAAGTTGTTCATTTTGATGATAAACTATTGTTGCGTCAAATATAGTTATTATTTTTAATTAACTTTTATAACTAAATATGTAGATAATATTATTATATTTTTATAAGTTATGAACCAAAATATATACTCATTAAATTAAACTCAAACATAAAAGATTAAATGTTCTAGAAATAATACCGTTACAAAAATAATGGTCAAATTTAGTACAATCAAACTGTCAATATACCTAATTAGTATGACCAGTTAGGTTAATTTAAGTACATGTACCTTTAGTTTGAAAGATGTTAACGTAAAAGTTAAAACTTTTACTGCTAGCTAGATATGTTGCTTTTTAACAGGTGTATGAAAATAAATATAAAACTTTTCAACAAGTTATTTTTTTATTGAACTTTAGTGACGGTGTAAAATGTAAATGCAAGTGAAGGATAGTTGTTAGGTAGGTGAGGTAGGTGAGTTTAGCGGGTTGAGGGGCATCGTTCTCGAAGACCGGTCTGCGCGGGTGTAGCGGGTGGTGCGCGGGTGCGCGTGGGCAGGCAGCGAGAGTCGAGCGGTGCGGGCGGGGCATGCGTCAGTCGCGCAGCGAGCGCTATATTACGAATACGTCGGGTGGCGTCGCGCCAACCCGTCGCGTGCTAGTGTTGTGTCATAGCGGTGGGCCAGGTCGGTTTCGAGATTTATTCGTTCCGACACAAACATGGCTCTTAACTCGGACGGTGAACAGAAATCGAACCTGGTCCTCCGCGTAGACCAGGATTCTGATTCGGTTTTACAATCATTATTCGACACAGTGCTTAAGCCCGACTCTAAACGACCGCTACAGGTGCCTCTGCGTATGCGACAGCTTCCAAAGTCGTTCTTTAACCCGCCGTCGACCGGTTCAAAATCGCCATCTGTGTCTCACTCACGAGAAAACTCGGCTGATTCGGCATTTGGATCGTCATCCGCCACCGGTGCTGCTCCTGTTTCCCACTCCCGAGCACATTCTTCGCCGGCAAGTTTGCAACAAACATACGCAGCGGGACAGCAAAGTCAGCAACCACCGCTACCACATCAGCATGCTAAGCAAAGATCTTACGATGTGGGGTCACATATTCCGGATGAACTTGGTCCTCTACCAGCTGGTTGGGAACAAGCTCGAACGCCAGAGGGACAGATATATTATCTCAAGTAAGTTTAAAAAAATATAAGGTAATTTTTATTTTCCTCCAATTTATACGGTTTTACTCATTCTAAATTTTTGTTTACAAGGCTCGATTTGTTCCATTGAGCTAGGTATTGCTAAAATATCTTGCAGGGTAAAATAAGTTTATTTACAAACGTAATATGTACATTTGAGAATTGTACTAAGTTCAAATTTTTTTATATCACAATACAATGAATGATCTAGCATAGAGGTAGGTAGTATTTATACTTTTTTATTAGTACCTATTTTAATTATGTTTACCGTCGCCGAGCATAATCACAGAGGTGGTGGCCTTTGTCTACAAATTTCTGTGCGAATTTTATAATAAAATATCAAAGTCATCAGTTTTTAATTACCTATTTATTTATTACATTTTTATAAAGTTAAGAATGGTTGTGACATATTAGGTACTCCATAATTTTCGTTAAAACGCACAAAATCGACGTTTTATTTTCTTCAATAAAAGTTTGTTTCAGGTTTCACCTTTCAGTTTATTTTAATGTTTCTTACAACTCATTAATATTCTTTTTACTTAATACAGGATGATTTTGCCTATATATTTCTATGACAATACCTAGTCATAAAATTAAAATGAACTTCGATTACATCTAAATTGTGCACTCGTTACATTGATAAAGTAGGTTTATTCTACTAACTACACTAGACATCCACTTAGGGAAAGCATTAGTAGGGTTTCCACAGGCCAACTTATTACGACTTTCTAAACTAATATTGGTCTTTAAAGATTCATTGTTATGATTCAGATTTATAACACATCTTTGTATTTTTAAAGGATGAAAAAATAAGAGCGCTAATAATGAATAGTTAAAATTAAAACTTGAATCATGGTCTCCTAATAATAAAAAGTCACACAGTGTTAAAAAAAAATGGACTAAGAAAAAAATTACATACCTTGATAATCAAGACAAGAAGGACTTTTGTTCTCCTCTGAACAATCTCATTGAGGAAAATCTTGAATCCGCAATTATTTTTACGTTACCAATAAATATGACGTCATATCATCCAAAATTTACTGATGAAGCATGTACAGTAAAGGATGCAAAAACAACAAAACTTTCTCGTCTTGGACGTATTACAAATATATTAGCTATGAAAAATATATAATGACATGTAAATATATTCGATTTAAAAAAATAATAATATTTCTACTCTTTCTCCCTCATATTTTGTTCTTTATATCTAAATGGGTCCATTTCGCGTGATCTTCGGCACTACTTATATAAAAAAAGTTTTTATTTCCCATTTCTCTACTTATGCCATTTCTGTTCTCTATATCATTTTTTTTTAATCTTGGCATTAATACAGATGACACTATTTTAAGAGCGCCAAAGACAGCATGAATGCTTGGGTATCCTATGAGCTTTAGCACTTGACTGTTGCATTTACGTAAATACAGTGGAACGTTTCTACTTATTGAAGGTAGTTTACAAAAATCAAGAATTTTTAAGATTAATATGCCAAACAACTTTATTACCTAATTTTGGTTTCTAGAGAAAAAACAAAAAAAAAAAAAAAAAAAAAACTAATTTCCACTACACAATTTAATATGATATGATTTAATATGATTTGTAGAGAAAAATGTTCTTGGAAGCTTCACACTATTGATATTATAATTATGTTCATTCACCAACGAGCACGAGATAAATTTTAAACGGAAATTGAGCATTTGAAAAACTTTGGAAGTTATTTCACGTGTTCCTTGCTTTGAGCTATCTACACAATTGTAGCTTTTATTCAGGATACTTAAATAAATTACCGTAACTTGGCTCAAAAGTCACGTCATGACTCATAAAAGCATCCAGTCATCGCTAAAATCAATGCAGGTAAAGTTGCAATGGTCAGCTAGTATTAAACGCGATAAGTAGTAATTAGAGGTCCAAAAAAAGGTCCGATGTTTCTTTATATCTGTCAAACAACCTTTCATAATTATCACATTCCCTATCCTAACACAACGTCGTCGTCATCCTATCTTATCGTATACTTTATCTTTATCGTATATCTAACGTCAAAAAGTACTTTGTAATAAAAGATAAACTAAGCGAAAATGAATCACGAAGAAAACAGGACAAATGAGCATGTACTTTAATTTGTCCTTTGTAATTTTTATGTGAGTATCGTGTAAATCGTGTAATGAAAGAGCATTACTCAAGATGATTAGGAAAATAGCTATTATCATAAGTACCATATGAAACTCGTTTCATCAAATAACGATATTAAATTTAAACAACTCAGTTATAGTATAGACAAAGAGTTTTAAAATGTGGATTTGAAGACAGTCAGAAACTCTGAAATCATGTGTTTATCCCCATTAATTATAACTATAATCTGTAATGGCTGTAAGGCTGGCGCCGTTGCCATTATTAGGTTACGTCTCACTTACGTAGTCTAGGATCATATCGTATAACGTGGGCGGGATTCTCTGTTGCTGCAGTCTTAAGTATCTACATTAAATACTATTTTTATAGTATAAGAACTTTTATCATTCTAAACATGTATATAGGCCGTAAATAATCATACATCATCATTGGGTATTGTATTGTTTGTTTTTTATAAATAAGGACGCGACATCTCATCTATAATATCTTTGTCATCAGTTTTAGCGTTTGCTAAATGTTAGTTAGTATATATGAATCATCTTAATGATGTCGGTAAATTTATTGTGACATAATAAGCAGTGTGTTTGTAGGCCTATAATAATCTCGTTTGTTTGGTAACAGAGGTAGTTTCACGTCGTCTCTCGATGCCACGCCGTTCGTTTCGTTGGTGGACGGCAGCCAATGCTACATCAAAGCTTTTGCCACCTCGTAAATAAATTCTACCGACATAACGTGTAATTATATATCAAAAACAATTGAATAAAATAACATTTATTTTAGCACATTGACAATTAGAAATATTGTTTCAAACAAATCTTAATTTACGACTTTGTTATATGATGTTGTCATAATGAAGATGAGAAAAACATTTTATTTTCCTTAATAAAGTAGTTTTTATCTTGCGGTAAATGTTAATTTTATTATCATATCAAAAATATTATTGTAAGCAAATAACATAAGGTATAGTTCAGATGGATGCTTAGCTTTAGTCGCGCGTCGTCGCGGAGATGGACCATTGCAAGTGGTGCATCTCTTCCGTGTCAGCAAATAGACGTTCGCATCGTTTCTTAATTGCAAGTTGGGCCGATGCTTTATAAGCTCCATAACGGCCAGCGTGTCTCGGATGTGAAATGTTTGCTTTAATTATTATTGGAATGGAGGGTAATTCTCTGTGGTTTTGTTCGGCTAGACTTGGCGATGTTCCGAAATGGGTAGCGATGCAAATTGCCTTGGCGGACGCCCAACGCGGCGCTATCAGGACGGTAGCTTTAGCGTAACACCTCACTGTTACAGATGACTCTTGACCTCAACTTCTTTTAAATATTATCTGCGCTACACTTCAATCCCATTAACATTATTCAGGAATATAAAGATACTTATAATTAATATGCCAAGTATTATTAGTCCGTTAGATTGTAAAAAAATATTTTTTTAATTATAAAATTATTTTATTTTTGTCTAAAAATTTTATAAAGAACCGCGTTGGTTTTGCGGGTTCGTTCCCGCTCGGGATGCATATTTGTATTTGGTTTGGATGTATGTCCTTGTGGGTCTCCCCACCGTGCCTCGGGATCACGTTAAGCTGTCGGTCTCGGTTGTTATCATATTCATCTGATAGCGATCGTCACTCATAGTAGGGAATATATCCGCCAATCCGCAGTGGAGCAACGTGGTATATTAAACTCTGATCCTTCTGCATGGAGAAAGAAGCCTATGCCCATCAGTGGGATGTTACAGACTAAGTCGTGACATGTAATGTAATTGTATATGATAATAGCCTACCGGGTCGTTATTGCCACGAAATAAAATTTTGTTGTTCATAAACTAACAAATTTATTTGACATCGAACAATATTTCCTTTAAAGTGTCGTCCTTTGAATCTTTAATCAGAGAAACCTCCGCTTCTGAATACAAAGGTACAAACTTATTTCGAAAAACATAAGTTCGTTCAACTCTATGCTATTAAAGCTGAACTGTAAAAGCAAAAATAATTTCCTTCGACGTGACTAAATTGGTAGATATTTGCCGATTTTTTAAGATTCCAATAGGTATATACATTAAACCTAAAACTTTAAAACAAGGATTTTTATAACCATTACAAATACATTTGTTGGAGATATAATTAATTTAAATGTCTTAATGTAAAATAGCGATAGTGATATTAACTAATTATAAAAAGTTTACTAATTTAACTTTACGAGTATTACTAAGAAGTACGGTAAAGTAGTCACATGCTCAGCAAGTGAACTTATCGTAGTATATTCAAAGCGATAACGTTTCAAATACAGCAAGCATACTATCGCCTTCCCAGAAACTTGGACGCGACAGGTAGCTAACGGAACTCTGTCGACAATAAGGTTTTAAACTCAATATAAGTATTTTTATATTTTAATAGCGCGTCGTCGTATTGTCGTAACGATGATCAATTTAAAGTTTAATTAATTGCGTAAATGAGGTTATTAATTAAGTTGAACAGTTATTGACGCAATAGTTTTTTGTTATTTCCTTAAGTCTGTAAACGGAAATTTCATGCAACTATATAATTTATTGATGAATGACAGGCGTCATTCACTAATAAATTCATAATATCGAATAATTACACGTAATATTAAAACATGTTTTATTTAACGCAGAACAATATTTTGATGTTACAATCTTCACCTGTGATAAGGGGCCGATAAGTTTTTCATTCAAATTTGTCTTCTTAGAAAACAAACCGTCGATAGTAATTATATTATTAATAGGCTAGTAAAAATAGAATTTTACCTCGCACTAAATTTTTGATCCAATTTTTATAAGGTTTTAGGATCACTTAATAAATATAAAATCACATATTTCTGAGAGATTCAAGTGGAGCTTTAAACGCCATCTTTAAAAAACATTTTGCGTGATATCTTGGAAACTATGCACTTTAGGGTACAGATTACTGAGACCATTGTAATGAATCGGTAGAAGAGATAGTTTTAATAGTTATCGGATTAGGTAGAATAACTTAAATGTTTTACAAAAGTTTACAAAAAAAATCTACAAAACATAAGATGCGAAATTTTATTCTTTACAATAATAGTTTCAATAACTTTTCGTCTAAAGTGTATAGTTTCTGAGATATCAGCCAAAAAAGTACTTTCAAGATTGCGCTTGAAGCTCCACCGGAATCTGCCAGCATTATGTGATTAACAGCAAGGGATATATTACTTACTATACTTTATTAAATTACTTATTACTATTTATTAATTTACTATACTTTATTTAAAAAAAATTGGATCGGAAATTTAGTGCGAGGTTGACAAAAAAAAAAAAAAAAAACGTGCTATTTAAAGTAAAAGCACTAATGCTCGACATTGATTTAAAGGATGACACTTTCGAAAAAAAGTCTTTTTTATTAAGAAATATCATTTAACTAACATCACAACTAATGTTAAAGACACCCTATTTCATCTATGATACGTGTTCTAAAACTCGTATATTCATAAGCTAAAAATAGAATCAATCTACAACAAACAATTTTTAATATCATATCATATATAGCTTAATTGGCTAAGGCACGGTCAGTCGGAGATGCAGGTTCGATCACCGCTGGAATGGTTGATTTTTGGTATGATATTAAAAATTGTTTAGAATTCTCTGTGTGGGTAACACAAAATAAATAGTACAAATTACAACAAAAAATGTGAGCAGGGTGACACGTGCGCGTTTGCGTTCAAATTGAATTGAAGAAAAAGAAGAATTTATTCGCTTATTTTGAAGTTTGGCTGTCCTTAAAGTGTCTATAATAATACCTAATATAACAATAGTCTCTTACCTTAACTAAATATTATTTATTAACTTGCTTTATTCTACTATTACTAATCTCAGCAATAGATACAATTTAAATTTTACACAAAATGTAGAAATCCAAAATGTAGAAATTGTTTACGCAAAGTAAATAAAGAAACGTTGTTTAAATGTCGTTCTACATATGTCAACAAATGCACTTTTGTTATTATTTTTTAATCTTTAAGCATCCTTTTGCGTGTACGACAGCGTTAAGTCATATTTTGTACAGTTCATAAACCAATCTAGTTCTTAGTTCCTCAGTGTTAAGACGTATTATTATTTGTCGAGTTATTGTAGCAAAAACATGGTACTCAGTTTCCACGCTCTGATTACTGGATGTTGGCTCTAGACATCGTCTTTATCGGAATTAATCAGAAACTATTAAGTACCAGGAATAAAAAAACAAAGATAGCTCTTTACAAAAAAGACCGAACCAAAAACAATATTATATACTAAAATATGATAAATATATGTGTACGATTCGAACTAGCAAATTACCGGTTGCATATTACCTTATTGTACGAAAGTGCTGTATATTTTAAATTACGGGAAACACATTGATCAAACATGTATGGGGACTCACCTTTTAGTTTTTTTTTATTTGTTTATTTATTATTTATTTCAGTCAGTCAGTCTGTCAGCTCAGCCTATTGCAGTCCACTGCTGGACATAGGTCCCCCCAAGTTCGCGCCAAACATCCCAGTTTTCCGCAATCCAATCTTACGTAGATCGTCGATCCAACGGGACGTCCCACACTGCGTTTGCCAAGACGCGCTCTCCACTCCAGGACCCGTCCGCTCCAACGACCATCGGTCCTGCAAAACAGATGGCCAGTCCACTGCCACTTCAACTTGCTAATTCTGTGGGCTATGTCGGTTACTTTCGTTCTCTCGCGGATAGTCTCATTTCTAATCCTATCTTTGAGAGAGACCCCAAGCATAGCCCGTTCCATTGCACGTTGAGCGACTTTAAACTTGTGGACCAGTCCCTTCGTCAGTGTCCACGTCTCTGCTCCGTATGTTAAAAAAGGCAGGACGCATTGCTCGAAGACTTTTGTCTTCAAGCATTGCGGAATCTTCGAAGTGAAGACTCGACGAAGTCTGCCAAACGCCGTCCAGCCCAACCGAATCCTTCTATCGGCCTCTTTCTCGAAGTTGTTGCGGCCTAGTTGGATAGTATGGCCTAGGTAAATATAATCCCGAACAACTTCGAGAAAGGTACTATCGACAGATACCGGTATCGGTATGACTTAATTGTTAAACATAACTTTCGTCTTATCCAAGTTCATACAGAGACCGACACCGTTGGGAGGACTCGTTTAGGCCGGCCAGCATTTGGCCTAACTCATTCAGCGTCTCCGCAAAGAAGACAATATCGTCGGCGAAACGAAGGTGAGAGATGAATTCACCGTTGACGTTGATGCCTCGTTCCCCCCAATCCAAGGTCTTAAAAACATCCTCTAGCGCAGTGGTAAACAGTTTCGGTGATATTACATCCCCCTGTCTTACCCCACGCCGGAGGGAAATTAATACTTTATTATTTATTTATTAATACTTTATTGCAAAATACATTATAGAATTGTACTAAAGGCGGCATTCTCTATATACCAGCCAATCTTAGGACGTACAAGAGCAGACGTTTGTAGTTGTGCAAAATCGATTACCAGTAAAATTCAAATAAAGAAGGAGAAAAGGGAAGACATATAGAGTAACGTTAGTTTCTTAGTATATACATGAGCAAATAATTCATGTATAAATACTATAAAAATATAAACATACATAAACAGATACACACATGCATACATACATACACACATAAATACATACATGCCTACATACATACATACATACATTTTTGTATGTATGCATGTTTACTATCTTTCTTTATACTATAGTAAAAAATATTATGCCGTTAATGTTATAGAGAAAAGCCAAGTGATAGATGGTTATATGGAGTCTTATTAAAAGAGTTCGATTCTGTCATAATGTAATACAAAAAACTAGATTATCGAACAAAGTATGTATTATGTCTGCTTTGTGTTATCGTAATATCATTATAAAATTAGCAATTTTGTAACAAACCTATACTGAAAATGTTTTCTTACGAAAGATGGTCAAAGTTTTCTATCACATTTAGTTTCCTTAAGCTGTCTTTTCAAGGGTAGATCTTCATTGGTATGCCATGTTATCGAGTTTTGTTGACTCAGATGTTTTTCATCGTGTTGTGTCATCGGTATTAATGTATTCCAATAATACTTGTGATCAACCAAGTTGTTGTAACGATAAACCTGAGACGGTGTGTTCAAAGACCACACACCACACACAAGTTGAATGTGCCTTTCAATGTAAAAATCTATCATTGATAATATAATTAGATGAAAATGGCATGCTTTGTGTTTCTAATAATATATTTGTGATATATTAGCTGAGTACATAGGCTGGCCATAAATACTGTTACAAAACTATACCTAGACTATGTTAAAAATAAACAAAATATTACATTTGAATTTGGATTCTGTCATTTTTATATGATTGTTCATTGTGTTTTCTCATTTTCGCGCCAATACATTGTAAAATATTTTGTGATATTGAAATGAAGTGGAGTGATAAAGAGAGCCGAAAGGCTGTGATTGCATTACACTAAGTAGGTATGGAGCTAAATACAATTTATAAAACTCCACACGCTTGGTATTAGTCAAATTTTTGTGTACCGGGCTATTTAGTGATAGGCACAATGAAACCTCTTCTGTTTGTGAGAGAAAAGATGTAGCCGTCCTCGTAGTGTTCGTACGAAAAAGGCGATCAAAGCAGTAAGGGAATGAATTCGAAAAAATCCTGCCCGAAAGCAAAAGATTTTACCTCGGAAGATGAAGATAGCACCTAGAACCATGTCGCTTATTTTAGAAGATGACTTGGGACTTGCAGCCTAAAAGAGACGCACTGGTCATTTCTTAACTGATAATTTAAAAAAGAATAGGGTAGTAAAACCAAAACAACTATTTAAGTGGTTCGCAAAGGGTCACAGAAATTTTGTTTACGGATGAGAAATGTTTTACAGTTGAGCAATATTTTAACAAAAAATGACCGTTTTTATGCTCAAAGCTCTAAGGAAGCTTTCCAATTAGTCAACAGAGTACAACGTGGCCATTATCCGACTTCAGTGATGGTATGGTGGGATGTTAGCTATGAAGGAGTGACTGAGCCATATTTTTGTGAAAAAGGTATCAAAACATCGGCACAAGTGTATCAAACAACGTTCTTGAGACGGAAGTTTAGTGTGAAGAATCGCGTCCGCCATCGAAAAGGGAGGATCCTCCAACCAGACGGGTGTTGTGTCTGGCGGGCTACCGCCCCAACGGTTGTTGTCGGGATCTTGTATATATACTTAATCACTTTGAAAACTTTGATAGCGCGATGTAGCATACGTCAGTTTTCTCTAATTACGTAGTTCGTAGTCGTTCGTATTTCGCGCGATAGATGTCGCCACAAGCCCCTTAACAACACCATGTTCAATAACCAAGAATGGTCCTTTCAGCAAGACTCGGCACCGGGTCATAAAGCTCGATCCACCCAGTCTTGGTTGACTCAGACCAACATTCCGGACTTTATCAGAGCTGAAGACTGGCCGTCATCTACTCCCGATCTTAATGCGCTGGATTATGATTTATGGTCAGTTTTAGATAGTATGGCTTGCTCTTAATGCAATGATAATTTGGAGTCCCTAAAACAATCCATACGATTGGCTTGAAGAATTTTCCCATGGAAAGAGCCCGCGCTTCTATTGATAACTATATTGCAGCCAATGGAGACCACTTCGAATAAACTTCATTTATATTTATTGGCTTTATATTAATGTATTAAACTAACACACTGTAGTAGAAATAAATGTTACGTGCAATAGAAGAAAAATGTCTTTTCTTTTTAACAATATTTAGGTCAAGGCTATGTATAATAATTATGATATCTTTTGTAATTTTGTATATCAATGACTGTTTATAAAGTATTTAATGATTTTTATTACACAGTAGAATTCTAGATGGTATACTATCAAAAGTACCTTATATATTTGTATAAAGTTGTATATTGACTTTATAGAATCGGATTTCAAGATTGGTTTACCGACGTACAATATTTTTCAACACATCACTTTTAAAATCGTGTTCAAAACGTTTAAGAAAGACATTTTAAAACTGGCAAGTATAAAGTAACGAAACGAAAATTAAAGTAATATTTATGTGATATAAGTTTGGGCTCCCATTATAATGAAATAATAAATTTTGTGGTTGAAAATCAATTTCAAATCTTAAATGAAAAGAAGCTATTCGAATATTAACGTATTAATTTTATTTAGAACACATTAACATCGACAGAAGATTTCTTAACGAGATCATTTCAAGAAATATTTATGTACGAGTATTACTCATAACTTTGAATTTTGTATTTATTTTTAATCGGAAATTAATAATTATTATCTTATAAATAGTCCTTCCGAGTAAAAGTATGGGTAAATATCAATTATATTTATGTTTTCTTTTTATTGAAATATTTTATAAATCTCTTATAATATAAAGAACTTTCTTTTTGCTGGTATGTACTTGTTAAATTCTAAAAATGTTTAAAAGATTAGGCATTATCTAGTAGTAACGTAAGAATTCATACCAGAGTATCTGCCGTGAAGTGAGGTATTTCTAGTATTTAAAATTACGATGTTCCTCAACTTTTCAAGTCCACAAAAATTGCTAGTAAGTGCCGTTTTTTTTTTTTTGTCACTAGGTTGGCAAACAAGCGTACGGCTCACCTGATGGTAAGCGATTACCGTGGCTTATAGACTCCTGCAACACCAGAAGCATCGCAAGCGCGTTGCCGACCCAATCCCCAATCCCCCCAAGAGCTCTGGTCACCTTAAAAGTAGTAGCTGCCTGCTAAGTAGATTCCTTAATATGATAGAAATTTCTAAACTTGTAGGTAAGTTCCCAAAGTTTTCCAACGTTTTTTAAGTAATTCTACATCATTTATAAAATTCATTAATTGGTACTTAAATAAGCTAGAAATAGGGATAAGCATGTTAAGGAATGGTTTGTTCCAAAGGAAATAAAATTTATTAACTCTCAATGTTACTGCCTGCTGTAACAACGAAAATTCGAAAAACTAATGTATAATGAGATATATCTCTCAGTTAAAGCCGTTGGAAATAAGATATTGGCAGCACATACTATCGGGAATATCAAGTAGGATGTAAAATAATTCGCGCGACAGGTGAAACCTACTGTTGCTACAGTGATACGCCATAATTATGCCATATTCTGCAATATCAATGCTTAGTCACTATAAGTAGTACATATCTCGATATGCTGGGAGTATTGCCACGCCTAATTGTAAGATCAAAAGGGGTCAAGTGTGTACATTGACGGGCGCTTTAGGCCCAACGTCATCTACTGATGTTGAACTTTAAAGACTATCTACGCGATGATGTCATATAACCCATTCCATTATAAAATGTAATTCTATACAAGAAGGCGCTAATCTATACTAATATTATAAAGAGGTAAAATTTGTAAGTATGTTTGTTTGTAGGGGGTAATCTTTGCAAATACTGATACGATCAACTTTTTCGACGAAAATTCTTTCAATAACAGAAAGCTACATTATAACATTTATAACAAAAAAAAAAAAACCAGTGAAAAATAATTGTATAATTATGTAAATCAAGTCGGAAACAGGACCGAGATGACAACTTTACTATACATACATATATTGCATCACAAAAATAATTAACGCCCAACGAAGTGCGCACGGGTCGGCTAGTGTATGATATGTTAAAAACTATGGTTTTGATCGTGACTATTATAATATAAGCTACAGCGATGTTAAAAATACTAGGGCGATTTTTACCAGCATAGGTATTAATGTCAATTTGTCATTAATATCTACTAAATTAAACTATTATTTTTTATCGAGATGTTTTTATCGAGCCTTATTCAAATGAAACGTACTCACAGAAGATCACAGCTAAATAATACTGTTTTTAAGAAGTGTTGTATTCCTCTTGGTGAGTAAGGTGACCAGAGCTCCTGGGGGGAATTGAGGATAGGATCGACAACGCGCTTGCGATGCTACTGATGTTGCAGATAATATAATAGAATATAAGCTATGGTAATCGCTTACCATCAGGTGAGCCTTACGCTTGTTTGCTATATATATTATATATTATAACATATATTATTTTTTATAACAGAAATTGTAAGATCAGTCGTTTTCTCATTGTAAGTCCATTTCAGTCATTTGAAAATATAATTTTATTTTATTACTTAAATTTACTTCTAATGCTTATGTTTTGGCACAGAGTAATTTTGCGGTTCATTCAGCAGCTATTCAGTTCAAATAAGTGTTTGGGAACGAAAGGCGGAGATGTTTCTATTATTTACCGTGGACCGCAAGAAGACGTGACAGTATGGCAACACAAACGTGTTATAAACTGTTAACATTGTATTTTATTTTATTATTAATATTTATTTATTTATGATTTATAAAAGGATTTTGATCTGTAAGGAATCTAACAAGAAACGAAATGATACATTTTTCAACTCATTCTCTTTCGAAATAAATTTTCCCTCTTTCCCTAAATGTCTTCTATTTTGGACTTCGGCTTTCAAATAATCCTTTACAATCGTAATACTTTAGGGGGAGTAGCAGCATGAGGTACTGATCTATTAAGGAGTCCTTCGGTCACCCACCCCTGGACATTGAGATGAAGAGTCGCATCAGGCAAATCCGAGAAGACAATAGAACGGTACACGGGGAAATGAAAGAGCGGACGAACTGGCGAAAAAGGCGGCCCTAACGAAAACCCGACCCGACCCCGACACCCGACTACGACAAAGTTCCAGTGTCGTATGTCAGAAGGCGGATACGTGAAGAGACTGTCGAGTTGTGGCAAGAAAGATACAATTCTTCGGTAACTGGTTCGATCACGAAAATCTTTCTACCAGACGTAAAGACCGCTTGCAAACTGGTAAGAATATCGGCACTAACATCTGTTGACACACAAGTACTGACCGGTCACGGAGGATTTGCGGCGTATCTACACAGATTCCACCTTAAGGACAGCCCTTCGTGTCTCGTCGTCTGCGACTCAAACTGTCAGGAGACAGTTCTGCACATTCTGCTGAAATGTCCGAGGTTCGACAGAGAAAGGCTGGATCTTGAACTTAAACTCCAGACAAAACTAGACCAGACCACGCTCCACACCATCTTGGAAAACAAACGGCCAAATGTCTTTCCTGGCATTCGCGAGAAAAGCCGCTTCCTTGGCTGCAAAAAGAAATAGCACGACCGCTCTACCACAGGCTGCATCTATACCACATAGTGCCAGTATCGTCACAACAACTACCAACATAAACACAATCACACATACACCGACATCCGTTCAGGTCCGTGTCCCATATACCGTTTACCAGCCTGGGGCAACTGCCTCTCTGCCCTTGAATACCCGAACGCCGTGGGGCCAAATAACACAGACCATACCGTCTTCTCTGCAGAGTTTGTTCCAGAAGAGAGACAATAAAAACGTACCTCCGCAACCTACCCACAGCAAAACACCAGTGGCTTTGCTCAAAGAATGGAAAGGAAGCGGTGAAGTGGGAATAAAGACCAGATGCGTGGCTCTGTTCATGGACAGCGAAGTGGAGAGAGTCAGCATGAGTTTTTGTTGCTCCGAACGTCTGGATCGTCTGGTGGTCTCGCCGGGGCTTGCCCTGGTGATGTCAGGTAGCACGCAAAACACAAGCATAAAGCGCTCTAAGATCGAGGCGCTTGCGCAAAAACCGAAGGACGACATAACTTACCGTCTGGTGCGGTTGAAAAATAAAACAATCGTGCTTTTCGAGGAAGGAGAAAGGTCTGCCTTCGCGCAGTCAAGCTTGTGGCTACAGCGGCTAGACGAGGCCTCCGGAGGGGCCCCCGGAAGGATCAGTGTGGATTCAATGAGAGTCGGATATGACAAAGGCAACGTACCAGACAGGTACGGGTGTCTAAAGCCCTCACTGAACAACGAGGTCATTATATACGAAGACAGGGGGGAGGATCTAGGCTACTTAAAACCCACGATGAGGACATCTAACCCCCCCCCCCCATCCCCGGCTTTTGAAGAGCCCACACCCAGCAGGTCGGAGCGCCTACAAAAAAAGGTCGAGGCCCAAAAGGCTGAGTTAAGCAATCTGACAAAGGCCACACCGAAACCGAGTCTGATGTCGATGGCGAAGTTTATCCAATCGACGATCTCCCCAAAACGAGGCAAACCACCTTGCAACCCCACTTGTCCCCCAATCAGGTCGATACAAGAGAGCGGCAAATTGAGGCGTTGAAAAGGTTCACCGAGGACGACAGTCCGAAGCACCTGCAAGCGCCACCAACTGTTCGAACAAGGGCCGATATGGGGCAAGTAACACCGCCAAGATTTCGACCAGCGTCCACACCGTCTGAACACGCGCTAAATGCCTTTACCGAGTTCCTGGCCATAACAAAGGCAAACCGAGAGGTGAACCTGGCCACATGCAATAAGATCATGCAGATCTACCAGTACAACCACCTAAAGTTACTGGAGGTGGAACTCGATGAAGTCGAAGCAGCCATTTACAACAACGACACCCGACAGGTACTCAAAGGAAACATGTCGGGAAGGTATATGGCTGCATATAACAACGCAGCAGGCTTCGTGAGCCCGGTCGAGTCTGAGGGGCAGGAACAAGAGCTTCAGATTTTCAATACACCACCAGGGGACTCGGTGGTGGTAGTGGCCAGATGCACGAGAGCGATGCTGGATGATCGGATACTCCGGATGGCTCAAATCATCACGGGGGACCGTGACGCCGATGGCTCCTTCGTGGTCTGGGGGCTACCATCACTGGAATGGATAAATGGGGTTCCAGGATGTGGCAAGACAACTCACACAGTCGGGGAATTCGATGAGGACGAGGAAGTCGTCATCACGACCACAGTCGAGGCTGCCAAAGAACTTAAGGAGAAGCTGGCGCACCGCTATGGCGTTAAAGCCAAATCTAAGGTGCGCACTATGGCCTCCGTACTGGTCAATGGCTTTCGAGTTGACGTTGACGTAATAGGTTGTTTGGGTCGTAGGCATTACGCGGATCATCTCCATTACTCTCTTAACCACGTTTGAACTCTGACATAAACTTTTTTTTTTATAATAGTATATCATGGCGTTATTTTATCTTAAGAGGTCAACATTTCCTTGTTAATACCCTGTGGTGTTAAGCCGTTATTCAAATAAATCACTAATCATAATGTAAGACCACTTTAAAATCTCCATTTGTACAAAATTGTTGCGTGAGATATCACAATGAATGCAAAAGTACACGGTATAAGATTTTATGCAGGTACTATTAGAATAGTGTATCTCAAGTTTGAACACGAATTTTCCAAATGCCCCTCATGAATTATATTTTGTTTTTATTTGTTTCCGTTGCTGTATTCCGTTGGAATCAGTTTTTTCAAATAGATTTTCTGCAAGTTTCGTTCGGTCTAATTACGAGTACATTTGATTAGATAACAGTTATGCAATACAGTATAAATACAGTTTTTATATAAACGATAACTAAAATTAAAAGTACTGTACAAATTTATGATATAATTTAAATGTACTTTGAAGGAGATCATTCATACTTTAACAGTATTTGCAGTTTTCATTAATAAAAAATATAAATAAAGATCATGTGTCTATTTAAAAACCGAATTTACAACCAAAAATTAAGTATTTATTTAAGGCGTATATATATTTATTTTTAGCGGTTATTAGGCTTCTTGCGTGCGAAGTTGAAAAAACGCGCGCACACAAGTGGTGCATAATCGTTAAACGAAATGACGCTGTCATCTCGAATCTTAACTGAGAAGAAAATAAAGCCGGCAGCTCCAATCGTACGGACACGCTATACCATATAATTCTCAGCAATGATTATTGTATGAACGACCTAAATTTTCCAATCTAAATCGATTCTCAATTTATTATTTCATTTTGGGTTTCATGTAACACGCAATATTAGTTCTATATTTATACGACATCCGGTAAAATTTTTATCGGTTTAAAATCGTGACGCATACAGGTGTAGATGACATGGGCGTTTGCTTAAGATCAGATTTTTTCAAAGGTGTAGTAAACTTTACAATTTATTTCGTACGATATTTGATTAGCTGGAGCAGAAGAATTGTAAAGAAAAGCCATACTCGTATTATAGAGCAACGCGTTTCGTTGTCGACAGCGGCGCCTCGTTCCTCGTCTTGTTTACGTCTAATTTTGGCGCGAGCGCCGCGACGTCCGCCCCCGCGCCCCCCGCGCCGTGTCCATTGAACACTACGCATGTGGTTATTTCGGCATGGCGAACCCGCCACACCAACACGATGCGATGCTATCATGCTACAGATAACTTTTGACAACGACGCATTACATTTTTACGATGTCCAATCGATTTTTTAAATTCTCCGACAAAGGAAATAAAAAGTATGTCAAGAAAATTGAATTGTCTAGTTGTAATTTAAAAATGGATATTTTAAAATGCACATCAAAAATCAAATATATTATTTTATAGCAAGTAAACCAATTGATTATTAAAACTAGCATTACAAATATTTCGACAAAGAGCATCACTAGTTTATCGTATTTTTCTCAGATTTAAGACTATAAAATTGTTTTGTAAACAAATGAACTATTTTCTTGACAAACATTCTGATTTCACAGCAAATTACCTATAGTTGCTGTAGAAATAACTATTCTTACCGTATATTTCCTGTCACAAAACTTGCTTGAGAGAAAATACTTATGCAAATTATATTCATATATGTTTTTATATAGCACTATTTCTTATAGATGTCACACCCCAAGTAATAATTAGAACTTCCTTATCTCATAAAATAAATAAATAAATATCTTATACACTTATTATCCACACACATATTATCCTTATCACATTGCCTCGACATTGTGAATATCGCCATGTGGATTTTAGTCAATCTGATAAAGACCTAATACACAAGGTATATGGCACAGCAATTGTTATTTTGTAATTAGAAATTTATTTCGTTGGTTTAGGTTAGTTGTTTTTTTTTACCACGCTTTTATTAGCTTGTGTTGTATGTATGTATGTATGTAATGGAATCTTTGAGCATAATTTTTACCAATTTCCAGAAGTTTGGTTAATTTGAAACTTTGCACAAGTAACAAGGACCGATGACAATACAATAATTCAATAACAGTTTCCCAATATCCTTATAAGGACCGCCAGGATTAATAAATTCTTTCGTGGATCCTCTGTGAAGAAGTAAGACAGATAAAGCTAGCGCGCGATCTTCGAATGCCTGCAATTTCAGACTTACTCTTTCGCTCGGGCACTCGGCACAGCACAACGGAGGCAGATACTTTTTCAGGCTAGTTGCATTTTTACCTTGTTTATTCCTTACTAGCTGTTTCCCGCCCGCTTTGCGTGGCGTAAGTTCGCGGTTTCGCTCCGCGCGGAATAGTTATTCTATTCGGATTGAAAAAGAACTTGATTCCTCTAAGTTAACAGGAAAAACCCCATGCAACAATGAAGCTTTAGACGAAATGGCTAGATTACGAAATAGTTCGTAAGGCATTTCAATACTATCACATGTCCGCAAATAATTAATTGAAAAATCGAACTAAAAAATAAAAAATAAATTATAGTTTAATAAAACTAAAAAACCCCGCTTTTATAGCTAATCGTAGTAGAAAATAATTTTTAATTACAAGAGTTTATATTACAATAGTAGGAGGTCGAACAATCAATCATAATTAATTACTTCAAAATAAAATTATAATAAAATTTAAGTTATTAAGAGAATAATTCAATTCAGAGTAAAAAGCGTGGGGTGCTTGATATATTAAATGTAACAATTATTCTACTTGCAACTATCTATGTGCGGAGAGTTGTAAAAACATAGTAAAAAGATATGAAAATATAGTAAAATGCACCCCACGTTCACGCTAATAATAATTGCCAGGATGAATAGAAAACTTACCCAATTCTTTAAAAAAATATCCTTGCACCGTATCACTATATGCAAGTATATCATTGAGCAAAGAAAAAAGAGGCTTGGACGTCCTATTAAAGCAAAACCTGCTCTTACAATTCAAATATATTATAGATAAGTGAAAGTTTCTCACTATTTCTATGGTATTTTATAATTGATAGTTGATTTCAAAATGAAATAATTATTTAAAATTAAAATTATTTTTTCAAATACAATGCCGTTCCACTTGATGAAAATTGCAGCATGTCATTAAAAATAGAACCCTTGTTTTATCAAAAAATGAAGCAACACGTTTACTGTGCGCTTATCATTACGTTTTAAATGTGCGGCCATATTATAAAAATAGTTTGAAAAAAAAAACACGCCTTTATAAATAAACCAACCTAAAAAGAAAAATCATTTAATCCTGACGATCCTAATTAGGATTAGGCGTTAAGGCGAAAATAAAAAAGCTCACGTCACGTCACTTAAGTCAGACACTTTCTTAAGAATTGAGTTTGATATTTACTAATTCATTTCTCTTCAAGTATTGTCAGATTTACGGTTGGATGCCCAAAGAGTTTCAGTAAATAATTGATATGCTGCAAGAAAAGTTCTAACAAGAGAACGGATGAAATGTGTACCTGGGTGATAAGCTATTATAAAATAAAGCTTCCTCAACCTTACCACTACATTCTCACTGGAAATCAAATGTCCTCCACCACCACATTTTTTTATTATTTGAAAAAAAAAAGCAAAAATTATTTCCACGCGAATAAAGTGCAGGTACAAACATCCAGACTACGGCACACATCTGTATGGCCATTGGCCAATACAAATATTTGTCATGTACGGGGATTGAACCTGCAACCGCTAGCGCAGCAGCCACAAACCAGTGCTGTAACCGTTGCGCCAACGCTTCGTCATAGTCGAGTCACGTAGTGCAGTCTGTAGCAGTTGTCGTGGTCTGGGTGTTTGTGCAGTCTTTGTGGGTCTTCCCACCGTGCGCCGGAGAGCACGTTAAGCCGTTGGTCCCGGTTGTTATGATGTACACGTGATTGCGATAGTTACTTGTAGTAGGGAATATATCCGCTAACCTGCATTGGAGCAGCGTGGTGGATTAAGCTCTGATCCGTCTCCTACATGGGGAAAGAGGCCTATGCCCAGCAGTGGTGCTAATATTTAAATTACAAAGAGATGTTTGTAGATTCGTTCGTTTCAAATCGATAAATTCTTCTAAATTTAGTTGTAGGAGTATCAATTAACTAATTAACCGATTTTAACACTATTATTATTACCATTTGTATATTTTATAATTAAGACCTTGTAAATAAAATGCATGAGATTGAAATGAAAAGTTCCTGTGATAAATTCAAACAATCGATAAGTATAAGTAACAAAATAGATGGTCTCTAAGTTTTAAATGAGTAGGTATAATACAACGTTCGCGGTGCATTCGCCATGCGTCCATTTTTCACCTCCTGGCGGAGTTAACAAGATTGCCTCCTGTGATGTTGCCGCAACTTGCCTTCGAGGCTCGATTCATTTTCTTGGAATCGTCCCTACCAGCGCTGTCCCCGTCCCCCTTTCCCGCGTCTCCCGGTAATCGTCTCTCCATCAGGACTCTTTATGCCGGTACGAAGACCGAACTTAACTCCGTCCACAACTATCGATTATCGACATCGTTCATCTTACTGTGGATTGTATAGATGGCAGATAATAAATTATAGTACAAACATTTTAACATTGTTTATACAAAGCAATTTTACATATATGTTTTATAGTATAGTCAAGTATAGTATAATATCATATTTTTTAGTCTGTGACATTGGATTTATTAAATAACTATTTTTAAATATTAAATAGCAATATGTATTCTAAAATAGGTTTTGAAATCTTAAAGTAAAATTAAGAAATGGCAAACAATAATAATAACCATATAAAAGGGTGTCTGATAAAATACAGCACACCTCATTATTTTTATCGATAAATTATGTTCGGCGCCTCCCTGCTAGTGCACTGTCAGTTCGTGTTGAGCTTATTTTATTTTATTTGGTACACCTGAGTTGTTAGTAACAAAGGGATTGATTTTTTTCTTGGCTTCGCTTCGCCTTTTGAGCGCCTTGCCGCAATTCTCAGAACCAGCGGTGATCATTCAGTAATCTCCGATAGTTTATCGATAGCTATCCAAGAGGCTCGTTCACTACATTAAATATTTATGTCCAAATATGTATTTCCGATATATTAATATAAATTAAATAATGGTTTCTCGACAATATTAACATAATACTGTGCTATATTAGTTTTTGATTTCGGTAAAATAGTTCTGAATAACTCTTAATATCTTATATATTATACTATCTATAGCTGAAAAGTTTGTTTGTTTAAACTCGCCAATCTCAGGAAGTACTGGTTCGAATTGAAAAAATATTTTTGTATTAGATAGCCCATTTACCGAGGAAGGCTACAGGCTTTATTGCGGCTTTAACCGCTAGACAAAGCTAGTAAAAATAATAAATAAATAAATATCTTATAACATTAACACATAGTCGTGTGTTCCTAAAATAAGCAACCTGGTTAGAGGTAATAGCCGGCTGATATAGCAAAATATTTTTTTTAAAATAAATATACAAAGCCTCAGTCAGTCCTGCGGTCATCAACCCAACTACCCAGCGTGGTGACTATGGGCAAAACACATGAGCACGCCATTTTTGGCGTGAACTTATGGAGGCCTATGTCCAGTAGTGGACTGCGAAAGGCTGATGTGATGATGTGATGAAATGTGCACTGAAATGATACATATATAAATACAAATATTACATCGAGACTCGGGAATTGAAACCACAACCCGCGGAGCAGAAAGCAGGGCCACTATAAACTGCAGCTACGAGCTAGTCACAATAAGGTGATAGCTGTTGCGGCTGTGTTGCGGCCACTGTTGTGTTAAATAAAATGTAGTATCGAACCTATGATATAGACGCTAAGAAATATCAATGTTAGAGGGTCTGTAAATCTAAATCTAGTGTCAATAGGAGCTAAGAGCGTCGAAACACTCGAAACACTTCACCCGACCTTGATATATTCAACAATTGTATCTTGCGCAAGTGATATTTAAATTACCTATTACGTGTGACATTATACATCTTGCATTAGAAATTGGTACCACCCACACGTTTTCGCAATCGCCTTCCTTCCAAATTTGGTATTAATTTTTCAGTTATTCCGTTATAATAGCGAAGAATAGATTTATCTAAAATACTAAACTTATTTAGAAAGGCATAAAGGTAAACCAGTCTTGCAAGCTGATGGAAATGCTTCGCTGCAGTACCTTGCGAAATAATGATTTGTTACTCTTGTGAACAGGAAAACGAAGTTTTAAATTAATTTAAATATATAATTAAGGGTAATAGTCATTTATATCTAGATAGAGTATTTGTATGTTTATCTTTCATATATCACAGTAGTGTCGAAGTTTAAATAACTTTTAATTAATATACATATGTATATATTTAATCACACAAGAGTTAAAACTAAAGGCGGTAAATATTAAAAAATTCGATTCCATGCAAATATTGTTTAAGACAGGTTACCAAAGACAGAAAAAGACATCGAAACGAATCTACGTGAGGTTAATGATGGTGGTGCGGGAGGAGCGAGTGGTACAAAGCGGTCGCTCGTGAGAGGGAATGAGACGTGCATATAAACACTTGGGTCCAAAGTCCGCGGCCGCAGCAGGACAGTAGCCTCGGCGGTGCAACTTGCAATGTGCCTACTCTTTCTAGCTTTAAACCTGTTGCGTTTTAATTTGTTATTAAATAACTAACATGTTCCACATATAAAAGTCGGAGTGATTCCACTATATATGTTGTTTATCAGAGTCAATTCAAAATGACAAATAAATCAGTACGATTAACTTATAAGAAGAGTAAAAAAAAAAAGGGAAAACAAACATCCACAGTGCCATAACTGTTTAGTTCCTGACAGTTGCGAATCCGGTGCAGTAGCACCGAACAAGTGGTCACAACCATTAGAACATCCTGTGCGTTTGCTTCACTGTGAATGGGCGCACTATCCGCAACCTGGCTAGTGGAAGCCATATGAATGAGTAGCGCGTAATACACAATGAATTATTCGTGCCAGACCGGCTTCCGTTGGCGCCGGACACATGCTCCGTGTTCTGCCTTTTTCTGATTAACGTCTAATTATAGGGCATAGCTCCATATGATTCTCAGTGACTCAATCTACCTTAATAGCTGTACAATACCGTTGAAATATCATGTTATCTATAGATCACTTAATATATAATTGTTTTCATCACAATCACAATTTCTCATTAGTTTTTCTATTCAAAGTACTTTTTAGGAAACATTCAAAACTGTGTCGTAATTCAAATATACTTTCTGTGAATATGCAACAGCAGAAATAAATAAATAATAAATAAAATAAATTTATAACAAAAAAAAAACAGTAACAGTAACATAGGTTAAGTATATATTGTAAGTAGAACATAAATGTACACAGGTAACTAGGAAATAAGTGTACATATATGATAATAAGCAAATAAGTGTAAATATAGACATAGATAATAAAAATAATAATATGTTCAGAAACTACGAATGAATGAATGATCTGTATACTTTTCCATCAAAGAATAATTGTAAAGAAAAAAAAAACCGTCAGCATCGGATCACGTCCTAGTTTTACTAGACAGTCACAGACAGGTCTGTCGATTTGTAGTTTTAATGAAAAATCGTCTGTGGTATTATTATTATAATATGCATGTATAACAAAAGGCATGGACATTTTGAGCCCGTGGATGTTAATTTTTAAATTAAAAATAAAAATTAAAACGTGTGAGCGGATATTATTTTTTAAACTATCTGATTCAATATTTAAATTACCTATCTGCGTCAATATAACGGAAATGTATAGTTGTCAAAGACAAAAACACATGGAGACCGACAATTAAGTATTCAACATTTATACTAATTCATTTGTTTTGAACGTAAATAAAAGTAATTACAAGTGTTTCTTTGTACAAAAATCATCCTTACTATTGAATGATAAATAAGATTAGCAGCAAAAGTTTTAATTTATGGATAGGCACCCTAGAAAAAGGTCAAAAGGGCATTTATTATGTATAAATTATGTATGAAGTAACTTTATGGTTACAAATATCTATAGGTACATATATTTATTTAAGCAGATGTAAATCTTATTTAAATATGTTAGTTAAATAATAAAGATATTCTCTAAATGACCTTAAAACCGGTGTAAAACAGAGTATTCAAGATTTACATTTTGGAAATCGTTCGTCTGTTTTGTAGATAACACGTTCTGTCAACCCGGATGCTGTATATTACCGGGTCTACTCGGCTCGTGAACACAAAGGCAGGTCACGAGTCACGACTCTCCGTCATCCTTGTCCCACGCAACCAATACCTTTGATATTTCGCATTCGATTAAGTCTCGTAATCTCAGAAGTGGTAAATATGTTAAGATCGTTAATTATTCTATCGAATATACACTTAAGTATTCATTCAGATAATATAGAAAGATAAGATAGAATATAATAACTAGTAGAATACTTTGCAATATAAGTCGTTTTGTAATTTGGGAATGATGAGAAGGATGTTGATAGTCGCTTCAGTTTACAAGAGTGCGTTATTTCTCTAAGATAACGCGAGCATGTTATCTGGTTACTTTCTAAAGTCAGATGGGAAACATGTTGTTAACCTCTGGCAGCGAGCGGCGGACCACCTAGCCGCAAGGCCGACTAGTCCGCGCCCGCTCGCACTGGCACTGCCTCGTCACGCTGCCTGCCGTCCACTAGTCACTACTACACGTACACATTTATATTTATCACTAGCGACCGACTTTGACTTTGTTCACACGACTCTATAACACTTTTAAAATATTAGATGACAACGATATCTATGATATTAGTTAACTTTATGTAAGACTGATTAGTAGTATTGTTTAATTATTGTAGATATGATTATATCGCAAAGATAGCGATAGAATACTAGTCTTTATGAATCTATTCTTAAAATAAAGTATTAGCGACAGTCTTCTTGCATAAAGTCTTGGTAAGCACCTTGGTTTTTTGAATCCTATAACCCTATAACGTTATATACTTTTTTAATGAAGAGGAATTTTCAAAGGAAAATTCTGTAACATATACAATACAATCTTTAATATTGTCGTAGAACATTGCTATAAAAGCGTGTCCACATTCATATTTTCTTAGTGACCTAATTTTGTGAAAAAAAATATACCTACTTGAAAATACTTTTTTTTTTAAACAAATGTTTAATGGTTAAGTAGAATAAGTATTATGTGTCAATATCTAGGTAAAAAATATGAGTTTTTTTTTTTTGTTATACAATAACATGATAATAAAATATGGTCCAATAATTAAAAAAAAAGATTATTTTTTGAATAGTAAATAATCATTTATTTTATTTACGCATTTGTTCAGTTATAGACTACAAGAAGTTGTTTATGGGCAATGCTTAATCAAATTGTAATAGAGCCATTTTAAATAACTATTTTTTTTATTATTAGGTAAATTTCCGTAAAATTACGAACTGTTCTATTATTAAAAGGAAGTCGAGGTTAAGGTAAAGGTTATGATTTGATTCATTGTTTTATTGTAGTGTATATAAAATTTATATATTTTTTTATAATTTATTATCAGATGACCTGGAGTACAGCCTTATTTTTTATTTTATTTATTTTTATTTTATTAATTCAGAAAAACTTACAGCTATACATAACAAATTAGAAATCCAATTAAAAACTAAAAGACATTTAGAAGTTTTTTACAATTAATAAATTAAGAGTGCTATATTATTTAACGGTTTGAGAGTAAAACAAAATTAAACTAAGGGTGGTTCGAGAACTTAGCTGGATCATTAAACTGCTTAGATATTATAAGCTACCAGAAGAAAAATATTCCCTGGTCACCAATCGTCTAATAGCGTAAGGTTTAATCAGAAAAACATCAACATCACGATGATCGCACAAAAAGTCATTAAATCGTGTAATAGATCTACAAATAAAGGAATTTCGACGATAATTACTATTACAAGGTGAGATATAAAATGCAAAATTACGAAAGAACCTAGTGGGTACATTAAATTTAATTCTGTTGTGTAAGTCTGGGTTTTCTAAAATATTTTTGACAATTTAGATATACTAAATCAGAGACATTTCGACGAAGTCTCAGGGGGAAGGAAATGGTATTTTTTACATCTGCTTTTGTAGTCAACCAAATTATCACCACATTTATACTGCAAGTATCTTAAAAACCGTTTCTGGAGACATTCGATTCTATTTACATACGTATTATATGCTGGGTTCCGGACGTATGAGCAGTATAGAATTTTTATAGGCTTAAGCGGTCTAAAGTATTTGCAAGACCTGATAACAAATACCTTAGCCCTTGAGGCCTTTTTTACGATATATTCGACATGCTCATTGAATAACAATTGACAGTCTACAACTTTACCTAGGTCTTTAATTTTATTTATATGTACCATTGTTTGATCTCTTAGAGTGTAATTGTATCTAACAGTGTTTAATTTGCGAGTTAAATTCATAATGTGACATTTCGAGACCCTAAGGTCTCATTTATCAACTTGGCAATAATTATTGAATCTGTTTAGGCCATCCTGCAGAAATCGACAATCGTCCATTTTCCATCCAAATACGTTTCATTATTTTAGCATCATCAGCATACAATAAGCAAAGAGAATGATGAAAACATGATGATACATGGTTCAAAAATATGGCAAAGAGAAATAGCCGGCCGGAAAACGGTGACCCATATTCTTTTGGAATATCCACGGCTTAGCCAAAGAAGACTGGAATTGGAAACCCAGCTACAGATAAAACTAGACCAATTTATTTTCCACACCATCTTAGAGAGACTACAAGATCGCCTTTTCTCAAATTCGCGAGAATGGTCGCTTAAATGGCTGCCAAGGCAAATGGTTCGGTCGCCGCCCTATTTACCGTCCACACAATACAGCCCACACTACAGAATGCAGCAGCTGCACAATCCAGCATTCCCCAAAATCCAACTGCGAGGTCACTGCGAGCTGACCCTAAAATACTGCGGAGACTTCTTGGGAGGGCAAAAACACCGACAACGTCTCAACACACCATCCTGTACACCACGTTTGAAGAGCTAATTAGAGAAGGAGGAGAACGTGGCGAACCAAGTATAAGGACGCGGGGTGTAGCCCTTTTCATGAGTGACACCGCAGAAAAATGGGTATCAACTTCTGTCGCTCGGAGAGTTCGGATCGAGTGACGGTGTAGCCGGGACTCGCCCTGCTCTTAAAAGGGAGTACCGCAAAAACAAGCATTAAGCGCGACAAGATTGATACTCTGCACTTGCGGATAGTGATTGGCTCGAGCTATCGATGCGTGCAGCTACAAGAAAAGATTATTGTACTGTTCGAACGGGGCGAGGAGGCCCCATTCGCGTGGGCATGCACAATACTCTCAAAACTCTGTGGAGAAGGCCAAGACAGTGGCTCGCGAAAAATTAGTGTGGATGCCATGAGGACCGGCTTCTTTAAAGGGGACGTAACAATTTACTATGGATGCCTAATAGCATCAGGAAGGCACGAGATCATAGTATACGAAGACAGGGGGGAATATCTGAGTTTTGAAAGCAGAAATTAAGCCATCATTCCCAGTTATGGGACCGGTTCTCAGTGAGTCGCCACTGAGCGAATCCGAACACCTACAACTGAAAATAGCAGCACAGAGATCACACACCACCACTTCCATGACCAATAACAATAGGCAAACTCCCGATATCTGCTTGGTGGCACTGCAAATTCCATCCACAGATTGGTCTCTCCAATAAAGACGACATTTAATTCGTCTCGCCGTGCGCCTCGACCTTCAACATCGACTGACCGACAGGCTATGGCTGTAAGGGAGTTTTTAAGGGTTGATCATCTAGGAAAACCGGTTAAGCCGAAAACTCCTCGAACTAGGGCCGATAAGGGACAAGTGATTCCACCCAGGCTAAGACCGGCATCGAGCCCGCTAGACCATGCTGTTAACGCATTGGTTGAATAGCGAGCTAGCGAAAATCTGCTAATGGTGCTGCTCGGTGAGGCAGAGGCAGCCATATATAATAACGATACGTCCCAGATTATCAAAGGACACATGTCAGGAAAATATATGGCAGCATATAGCGGCATGGGCGGTTTCCTGGGCCCGGTTGAGGCTGTGGGGCGAGAAAACACGTAACCAAAATTTTTAACACCTGTGAGGGACCCGGTTTTGGTGGTTGCCAAGTGCACGAGAGTAATGGTGGATGACAGGATTCTTGAGATGGCAAAAACCATTTCATCTTGATGTCGACGCGGGCCTCGTGGGCTGGCAATTGCCAAAGCTGGAGTGGATAAATGGGGTACCTGGGTGCGGAAAAACGACACACATAGTCAGAAACTTCGATGAGAATGAAGAAGTAGTAGTTAAGACGACCGTCGAAGCTGCCAAAGATCTTAAAGAGAAACTAGCCTGCCGCTTTGGCGACAAATTCAGGTCTAGGGTACGTACTATGGCCTCCATTTTAACAAATGGATTCAAAAGGGGCACGAAATGTAACCGTTTAACGGTGGACGAAGCTCTTCTGAACCATTTTGGAGCTATAGTAATGGCGGCACGACTTTCGGGGGCAAACGAAGTTGTTCGCATTGGAGATGTCAACCAGTTGCCTTATATAGACTGAGAAAATCTGTTCGAAATGAGGTACTGTAGACCTTATCTGACAATCAACATCTCACGTGAGTTGTCCTGCACATACCAGAGTTCCATGGACGTTGTATATGCCATCTGCGAGGTATACGTATTTACTCGTCAAATCCCACCATCCACTTCCTCAGAATGAATGGATACACTGGCGCGTCGATAACAAAACTTCAAATGGGCACCCTATACTTGGTCCTATACACAAGAAGATAAAAAAATCCTGATACACCACTGATACGGCACTGGAGAGGGATCGTCATGACAATTCATGAAGTACAAGGGCAAACCTACGGTGAGGTCATGATCGTCCAGACAAAGACCGAGAGGCTACAGATCCACGACAGTGTGCCTCATGCGGTAGTAGCGTTGACAAGACACACTAACACCTGTGTCTACTAAACTGACGACGGTGATGACGCAATCGGCAGGTTTGATAGCCGAGCACTGGGTGCCTCGACGAAAACAATCTTGGAGCACAACCTTAAAAGAACTATCCACAAGCGTGATATGTCGCTGGCAAGGGCTCTGCTCAAGATGCTGGGGGCAGGCGTAGGGTCCGTGTATATGAATTAGTGACACAGTGCGGCGTTTGATGTAAAAATAAAGTAGATATAGATATATAATTATATAGGTGTATTTAATGTAGCGGAATGTAAGTAAATAGCAGAAATAAATAATAAATAGATAAATATTAATACTAACTATATATAAATAAATATATTAAAAAAAAACCCTTACTAACAGTAACATAGGCTAAGTGTATATTGTAAGTAGAACATAAGTATAAATATATGGCCACTAGGAAATAAGTGTACATATATGATAAGTAGCACATAAGTGTAGATATAGACATACTCGTAGATAAGAAAATGAATAAAATGTTCGGAAATTATGAATGAATGAATAATGAGTGATCAAAGAGTAAGGGAAAAAAAACCGTCAGCGTCGGACCACGACCTAGTTTTACTAGGCAGTCACGGGACTGTCGATCTGTAGCTCGTATGACAAATCGCCTGTGGTATTAATATATTTATAAATGCATGTTTAACAAAAGGCATGGGCATTTTGAGCCCGTGGATCTAAATTTTTATATTAATATATGTTATGTCGACGTGTACACTCGAGTCCATTGATGAGCTAACATAGTCATATGTAAGAAGAAGATTAGATCTGGTCGAGCGACCCTTCAAAAAACTATGCTGTTCTCGAATGAACCAAGCCTGAATTGTAGTATAAACCTGTTGATAAACGATGTTCTCAAAGATTTTGGCAAAAATACAAAGTTTTGAAATTGCTCTATAATTTTTGGAACGAAGTTCCTTACGGCAGGCTTATATTTGGCTGGGCGATCGAACTGAAAAAAATATGATACTAAAACCGTAAGAAAAATATATAACGGAAGTGACGTAATATCAGTCACACGACTGTATGATATGAAGTTTGTAAAACTAAAATATTACTAGTAAACTTTTTTTAAAATTATTTATGTAATTTTATACTGTCGACAAAAATAAATAAAGACATGTTTTTTTTACTTCACTTAAGAGTTTGAATTATTATTATTATTTTGTTTGATTTATTTTATTTTACGGTATTTGTTATTTTTTAAAATACTAAATGTCCTAAATACTTTTACGTACTTAATAAAAACCAATCAACAAAATTAAAAAAAATCAAGAACTAGAAAATATACATAAAAGTCAACATTTTTTTTTCAAATTGTGTTGCTTCTATACTATCCGAAGGAACTTCGTTCGTACCTGGTGTCCCATGACACCACATAATTTTTATATTAGTTTTATCGCCATTTTTATATATGAGAGTTAAATACGCTTCCATATGTTTGGGACATAGTCTTCATCCAACGATCGTCTAAAAAGTATACTCAAAGGAGTAACAACGCTTTTAGCACATTTTAAAATCATTACAGGAGGAATGTCATCGGGGCCCGCACCCTTATTTAAGTTAATAGATTCCAGGAGCTTGAGGAGCTCGTCATAATCGATATGAATGTCTCCAATATTATAGTTATTTATTTTCTGCGTCACGGGGTAGGTAAAGTTGGACTTCGGGCTAGATTCAAGAAAGTTAGCATGGAAATAATTTGAAAACAAATTACAAATTTTGTCACCGGCGGAAGCAGTTTCACTATTATAAGACATGTAGGAGGGAAAAGGTGGAAGATGTTTTGCTATTATACTTTATAAAGTCATGTAAATGTCGTAAGGTATACTTTTCGCTCAATTCTCTAAAAGCACTATAACATTTTTTACCCTTCAAGACTAAAGTTGCTCTTGTGCAAACTCTCATACATTCGATCATTGATTACGCCATTGTCACTTGTTTAGATGCCACCGAAGAATTACTTAACAGGCTTGAGCGACTACAAAATTTATTCTTGCATTTCATTTTCGGCTTAAAAAAATATGATCATGTAAGTCACTTTCGTAAGCAGCTTCAATGGCTACTTATCCGCCATCGTAGAAATTTTAGAATACTTTGTTTCCTTTTTAAGACTTTTTAATCCTCGTTCTCCTTCGTATCTACGGGACCGCTTTTCTTTGTCTCACGATGATGATTCTCCGTGCAGATCTCTTAAACGTTCTCTTCTTCAGATGCCCACCCACCGTACCGATTTTTATTCTTACTCCTTTACTGTACATTCCGTTAGACTTTGGAATTGCAAAACACTATCGAGTGAGAAAATTCTACCTTAATCAATCCTAGTCTAAAATCAGTTTAATTAAGTGTACTTATGCGTATTGGAATATATTATCGTATGTATTATATTATGTATCATATATGTGTATGCGTGTATGTATAAGTATCGTATTATTTATATCTAAGTGTGTATACATTATTATGTATATGTGCATTTACATATTGTATAATTATCTATTTATTATATATTATATTTTTATTCTCAATATGTTTAGATTGTACACGCTAATATTGCGACTGTTTTATAAGTTTCCTGTGGCAGGACTACTGGAAGAGATTCCGTCATGGGATAAGTAGTGCCTTTGTATCAGCATTGTTTATAAGAGCTATTTCCTTTTGCTATTCTAGTGTACATAAATTGTTATAAATAAAGGACCAAAAAGCTCTAGGATTAGTAGTTATGGCAGTGAAAAAGTCACATAAATAATCACTTTGGTTTCCATAAAGTTTAAAGTTTCGGAAAAATTTGTGTTTTTCTTTTAATACGTTAATAAGAGCCAAACTTGTACCATGGAGGGTAAGAATTCGGCTGGATAAATTTATGAGGATTTACTGTGTGGCTACGGTACTCAAGAATATAGCCACCCCCTCTCTTCCCGTGGGTGTCGTAAGAGGCGACTAAGGGATAACACAGTTCCGCTACCACCTTGGAACTTAAAAAGCCGACTGGTGGCGGGATAGCCATCCAACTGCTGGCTTTGAAATACACAGGCCGAAGACGGGCAGCAGCGTCTTCGGTGCGACAAAGCCAGTAGTACTGCGGTCACCAACCCGCCTGCCCAGCGTGGTGACTATGGGCAAAACACATGAGTTCACGTTATTTTTGGCGTAAACTTGTGGAGGCCTATGTCCAGCAGTGGATTGTATAGGCTGTAATGATGATGATGATGATGAAATTTATGAGGAACATAGGTATTACGAAGATCGTATATTGTGTCTTAAAAGTATTTCACAGCGTCATCTAACGACTTATTATACAGACTTTCAGTCCAATTAATAACACTTAAAGAAGTACTAATAGAATTAAAGTCGCCAGATTTGTAAAGTACTTAAGTCTCTTCTTTGATTTTCGTGAATATATCGACATTTTATTTTCTTTTATACTATGTATCCTGACTTTTGAACTTTAAAGGAGTTTGTTTATAAAAAAATACTGTAGTATTTTACAAAAACAAGCTTATGTAGAAAAAGTTAGCCGTAAGGGATTAAGAAAAGTGGGAGGGAACTACGGATGAGGGATAAACATAGGGTAAGCAGTTCTAAACATGGCTCACCACAATAATAGGTACACAAAAATAATTATGTAAATTGATGATACGTTTGCATAATTAAAAATGTATTGACCAATCGCACAAATACAACTATAAAGTAAATTACCTACACAAAAAAAAAAACAATAAACAATCAAACAGTTTCTGTTTGAGCTGTAATTCTATAATATGTTTTTTTTATTCTCTGCAATGTATATCTCGTATGTATTAAAAATTCTCATGTAACGACTTGTGTCGATTCAGTGAGATGTTGCACAGATATGTAACTTTGTCCAACCTAAAATATATTAAATTCATAGCATAATTTAAAGGTACCCCAAGTATTCTTTTAAAGTACAAGTCTAAAACTCGCATCAACAACATCGGCTCCGTGAAAAAAATTCTTAAAAATAGGATTTTTGAGCCGCACGTGTAAAAAAAGTGGTGACCGTAACAGCTTAAGCTGTAACATAATAGTAAAAGTGTTCGCAAGCCTGTGGAGTCCTTGGTTCCCGAAATATTGCCATCAAAACTTCAGAGCCCTGAAAAGAGCGGAAGAACTGCAGGCACGGAGTTGAAAAATTGACGGTTCGGAGACACCAAAGAAGCCCGCCGTTTGACATCTTTGTTGTCTCTATATAGGTCTTGGATCCAGGTATATAATCATCCAGAGTGGGTACATATAGCCTCTCTATAGAGGAATAGGATCCACGTGCCCGCCAGACCGGCGCCGTCAAGACCTAGTAACAACATTATTTAGAGACGAAGGCACGTACGTCACGTACATCACGTACGCCGCATAGATACGCGTCTGTCGTACCCGGCGCTCCACCGACGACAACCGATCTGTCGAGGACTCGGCCCGGCCACCTTCGGACCAGCTCTGAAGAGGATTAGCTCGCGAATAAAGTCGGAGAAAACTTGGCTCCAACAGAAATCCCGGATTAACAACCTCAGGAGCGGACACTAACATTCATCACACCAACTACCATCACCACCGGTCACCACTAGATCGAGCTTGGTACTCCACGGGGAAGCATCAACACCGGCGACCTCGTGCTACTGCAACATCGGCGACGTAACACCTTGCGCCACGTGAGTCCAACTGACCGACCAAATTAGTCTTAGTATACATTACTGTTAAGCTTAAATTGTAAGTAGTATTAAGTACAGTACAAATAGTAGTTAGTAAGTTGTAGAAAAAAAAAAAAAAAAAAAAAAAAAAAAAAAAAAAAAAAAATGTCTTCAACCCAAAACACCAAGAAAACAACCGAGGCGTCATCGGTGACCTCAAAGTCATCGGTGTCGCTCCGGAAAAGAGTCTTAAAAAAGCTTGCTACCGTAACAGGCGCATCTGCTGATCCGTTGCCGTCGACATCAAGCGACCAACTGACACAGCAACAATATAAAAACGTGGCCGAAATAGTAATGGTCCATACCGATACAGCATCTGAGCCTCCAATGTCGGATTTGGAGGACGGCGAGGCGTCCCCGGAGGGCTCGCTCGCATCGGCGAGCAGCAGGAGAACCTCCCTGCTATATACCACTCCAAGGAGAGGCACAGGCGTTGAGATGGACATGGTCACGGGTGTGGCCAACAAACTTCTGCAACGCGGAAAGGAAGCACTGGAGAGTGCCGAAAAAATGAAACGGGAGTTAAAGATCACCGTCTACGAGAGCCTACAGGGGTTGTATGAAACGGTCCTGTCGCTCTCGGACTCACGAAATCGGCATAAATGTGCCCTCGAGAAGGAGCGCGCCCGTCACGCCCAAGAGCTAGTGAGGGTTGAAAGAGCCCATACAAAGGAGCTCACAGAAATGAAAAAGACGCTCCTCTCGGGGATACAAACAGTGCAGACAGACGTTGCAGAGTCATTAAGGGAGACTCGAGCCGTGCGTTCCTGGCTGGGCTACGAGACGGTTGAGCCCTTTCATCAGATACGCGAACTCCGGGAGATACAAGTGGAGCTCCAGGAGAAACAAAATGAGATCTGGAGGGCAATTTCGTTGGCCAAGGCCGGCAGTGAAGTGCCCCCACAGACCAACTTCGTGTCTCAGGAGGCGCTAGAGGCGGTGGGGAAAAAGATAGGTTCGATCTCAAGCTTTCTAGAGAAGCTCAAGGGTGACTTAGCAGAGACCAGAACCCTTCTCACTGCGAAAATAGACAACATTCCGTTGGCTTTGGACGACGAAAGCCGCACACAATCAAATATGGACACGGTGTGGAAAAACCAAATTGAAGAAATTTTACACCAAACAAAAATTACCAACATTCAACTATCCAATCCCCAAACACACCCAGAACTGGATCTGACCCCTTTATTCGAAACGCTTAACGAAAAAGTGGAGATCATGTCCTCGGAGGTGCGCACCTTGAGGGACTCGAACAAGATCACGACCTCCCCAAAGAAACCGTCACTGGAGACAGAGATGGCGGTTCGGGAAGTCAAAGAGACCCTCAATACAATTAAAGAAGGCGTCACCAAACTGGCTCCTCGGGCGCCGACTACCTACGCCCAGGTCGCAGCTCGACCCAAACAAGAGAGTGCGGAGCAAAGACCCAACCACACTCTCATCATCTCGTCCCGGAACCCGCAGGAAACTGGCGAGCAAGTACTAAACAAAATCAAAGACTCGCTGGACCTAACGAAGTCCGGGGCAAGGATGGAAAGGGTCCGGAAAGCTCGCGACCAAAAAATTGTAGTGAGGTGCGCCTCAAAAGAGGATATGGTCAAAATAAGGGGTCAAGTCCAAAAGAACGCAGACTTGACGGTGCGGGAGCCCACAAACCAGGACCCCCTGGTTTGCGTGCGGGGAGTGCTTTCAAGTTACACCAACGAGGAGATAGTAGACCTCATCAAGGCCCAAAATGGCCACATCCTCGAAGGAGTAGACGAGAAGGCACTTAAAATGAAGGTGCGGTTTAGGAAGCGCGCCCGAAACCCCCACGAGTGCCACCCTGTGATCGAGCTTTCCCCGGTACTCTGGAAAAAGTTTATAGACAGGGGCAAGATATATATAGGATTCGGTAGATGCGCAGTCGAGGATCAGTCCCCCCTCATCCAGTGCATGAGGTGCCTTGGATTCGGACATACCAAAGCACTCTGCAAACAGGACAAAGACGCCTGCAATTACTGCGCTGGTGAACACACGGGGGGGAACTGCCCCTCGAAAGCGAAGAGTGACCTGCCCCAGTGTATAAACTGTCTCAGAGCCAAAAGATCTGGTCATGACCTGGGACACACTGCATACAGCGCGGAGTGCCCAGAACGAATAAAATGGGATAATATAGCGAGATCACGGGTGCAATATTGCTAAGGGCGACCCGGGAGCCAAAGTTTTGGTCCCTAACAAAGAGGCGGACGGTGCAGGATGCGCTATGCGCTTTATACAAGCAAACCTGCAGCGCTCAAAGTTGGCAACTAGTGAACTACTTCAGGTGGCCCAGAAAAAGGGGATCTCTTTCGCCCTAGTACAAGAACCGTATACCGGTAGAACAGGCGAAATGAGACAATACCCAGGCACGAAGATCATTCAGTGCACCCTGGGCCGCCAGAAACCAGTAAAGGCGGCGATTATCGTGTTCGGTGACAACGTGGAAGTCATTCATGATCCCCAAATTGTCACCGAGAACGTGGCCGCCGTCTTCGTAAAGGCCGGCCGACTCGAGCTTGGCATACTGTCCGTCTACTTCGAACCAAGGGACCAAGATATAGAACCATATCTCAAACAGGTGAGAACGGCTACCGCGAAGTTTCCCACACACCATCACATAGTGGCCGGTGACGTCAACGCCTGGAGTCACTGGTGGGGCAGCAGCTCCGAAGACCAGCGAGGAGCACAACTCCACGGATTTATCACTGAAATGGACCTCCACATTCATAACAATGGGGATGTACCCACGTTCGAGACATACAGAGGAGACAGGTTATACTCGAGCTGCGTGGACTTGACCCTAACCAGTCAGTCACTTCTCGCGAGACTGGAAACCTGGCAAGTGGAACGAAATCTGATCACATCTGATCACAACGCCATAACGTTTAGACTGCGCACTGAGGGGCCCTTAAAACCATTGGTCCCAATCTCGACGCGCAGATACAACACTAAAAAAGCGAGATGGACCGATTTCACCGCGACCCTAACATCCAGCCTCGCAGAAGAAAGCGTCACTCTGAGTGCCGTCCATAAAGTCTCGAACAAGGATGAGCTGGAGGGAATGATCGCAAAATATGTCACGATTATTCACCGCACATGTGAGAGGACCATTCCGAGGATAAAACCGTGGAAAGGCGACCCCCGACCGCCCTGGTGGTCGTCTGAGCTAGACTCCCTGAAAAGGGAGCAATTAAGAGCCAAACGTCGCATAAGAAACGCTGCACCCTGCAGAAGGCCTGGCGTCATCGAAGAGTACGTACGGGCCAAGGAGAAATACAAAAAGGCAGCAGACGAAGCAGCCACTCGGAGCTGGAAGGAGTTCTGTACGGCACAGGACCGTGAAAGCGTATGGGACGGTATCTACAGAGTTATCAGAAAGACCTCTCGTAGGCACGAGGACGTACTGCTAAGAAACGAATCCGGCGAAACGCTGTCACCAGAACAGTCGGCAAAACTTCTGGCCAAAACGTTCTACCCAGACGACTCTGTAGACACCGAAACCATCTATCACAAACAGATCCGAGAAGCCGTAGAAAGCAAAACTCCCGCGGAGTTAGAAGATCTGTCCGACGACGACCCGCCGTTTACGGCCGCGGAGCTGGAACAGGTTCTTTTGAGCCAAAATCCCAAAAAAGCTCCAGGCCCAGACGGGTTGACGTCGGATATATGCGCGGCGGCAATAAACTGCGACAGGGAGTTATTCCTAGCTTTGGCGAACAAATGCCTATTGCTATCCTACTTCCCCAAGCAGTGGAAGGTCGCCCACGTATGCATCCTCCGCAAACCAGCCAAAGAGGACTATACTCACCCGAAGTCCTATAGACCTATCGGACTCCTGTCGATCCTAGGAAAGACAGTTGAGAAAATGATGGTAGGTAGACTTCAGTGGAGGCTCTTCCCTACGCTGCACCGAAGCCAGTACGGATTCATGCCACAGAGGGGAACGGAAGACGCCCTCTACGATCTCGTCAAGCATATCAGGCAGGAAATGGACTCTAAGAAGATAGTACTTCTGGTATCGCTTGACATAGAGGGCGCTTTCGATAATGCATGGTGGCCGGCTCTCAAAAAACAGCTGGTGGACAAGCATTGCCCGAGAAACCTATTTACTATGGTCGCCTCATACCTCCAGGATCGAAAGGTCATTGTTAACTACGCCAGAGCGACCAGTGAGAAGGAGACCACGAAGGGTTGCGTCCAAGGATCCATTGGCGGGCCAACCTTTTGGAACCTCATACTGGATTCGCTGCTGAGAAAGATCAGCGATATGGGAGTGTATTGCCAGGCCTTTGCGGACGACGTGGTCCTCGTCTTCTCCAGCCAAAAATCCGGCAACCTACAGACCTCAGCCGAAACCACCTTAGCTGCCGTACAAGAGTGGGGTATACATAACAAACTGAGCTTCGCCGCGCATAAGACCAACGCGATGGTGCTCACTAAAAAGCTGAAATACGATACCCCCATAATCCATATGTCCGGCACCCGACTGAGGCTTGTAGATCAAATTAAACTGCTGGGGCTCATTTTGGACTCGAAGCTCACTTTTAACGCGCACGTATCCGCCGTATGCAAAAAAGCTGCGGACATTTATAAACAGCTTGCGCGCGCGGCGAGAGTAACTTGGGGTCTGAATGGAGAGATCGTACGGACCATATATGTGGCGGTAATAGAGCCCATCGTTCTGTACGCAGCGAGCGTATGGTCCTCTGCAGCAGAGAAGTTAACCATACGAAAGCAACTAAACTCCCTGCAGAGAGGATTTGCACTGAAAATGTGCAGGGCGTACAGAACGGTGTCGCTTACATCGGCACTAGTCCTCACAGGCTTACTCCCGTTAGACCTTCGCGTTCGAGAGGCGGCCTTACTTTTTGAGACAAAAAAAGGTTACAGCACGGACCTTCTTCCACCGGGAAGAGAACTGGAGCGCAGGGTGGGACCAATGCAAAACCCCCACCCTTCTCTACTCATGCCAACAGAGTACGAGCGCTTAGAGAGTCTGAACCCCGAAGTCCTTGAGGAACACAGCATCGTCGGACCTCTCATCTTTACCGACGGAAGCAAAATAGAGGGTAAAGTAGGAGCTGCCCTCACATGCTGGGATCAAGACAGGGAAGTAAGATACTCCACTTTTCGGTTAGAGCCGCACAACACTGTCTTTCAATCCGAGATGTACGCACTCTTCAGAGCAGTGGAAATGGCAAAAACCTCAAAGTCACGCTCCATCAACATCCTGAGCGACTCGAGGTCATCTTTAGATCTGATGAGGAGCCCCTCAGTAACTCACCCTCTGGCCGTGGAAATGAAGAGTCAAATCAGACAGCTCCGGGAGGAGAATAAGACAGTACGGTTCTTTTGGTTGAGGGCCCATGTTGGAACACCGGGCAATGAGAGAGCGGACGAACTAGCCAAAAGGGCGGCTTTAACGAAAAAGACGGCACCTGACTACGACAGAGTACCACTCTCGTATGTCAAAAGGCAGATACGGGAAGCGTCTGCCAGGGTGTGGCAAGACAGATACAATTCTTCGGAGACTGGCTCGGTCACGAAAATATTCTTACCGGATGTAAAGACCGCTCGCAGACTGGTAAGGAAATCGGCACCAACATCTGTCGACACACAAATTCTGACCGGCCACGGAGGATTTGCGGCGTATCTTCACAGATTCCACATCACTGACAGTCCTTCGTGCGTCTGCGACCCGAATTGTGAGGAGACAGTTCTGCATATTATACTGAGCTGCCCGAGGTTCAGTAAGGAAAGGCTGGATCTGGAACTCAAACTCCAGATTAAATTAGACCAGCCATCGCTCCATACCATCCTGGAGAGCGAGACTAGCAGAACGTCCTTCCTCACATTCGCGAGAAAGGCCGTCAATACAGCCGCAAAGAGGAACAACACGCTTTCTCCACCACCGGCTTTAACACCTACGCAGAATGCCAACACCGTCGTTCTTACAACACACACTCAGACACACAACACACAAACACAAATAGAACAAAACCGTGTCCAACAAGTAACTCAGCAGGACAACATCACGGCTCCGCGGATGTCTCCTGGCCGCACCCTTCTGGGCCAAATAACTAGGACCATGTCTTCCTCACTGCAGAACCTGTTCAGGAATAGAGCCAACCAAAACGCACCTCCGCAACCGACTCAGAGCAGGATGACACAATCCTCGCCCAGTGAAGTGAACGGAAGTGGAGAAGTTGGTATTAGGACCAGATGCGTGGCTCTATTCATGGACAGCGAAACGGAGAGGATGGGAATAAGCTTCTGTCGCTCTGAAGAACGCAATCAGCTGGCGATTTCGCCGGGGCTCGCCTTACTGATAAACGGTAGCACCCAAAAGACAAGCATAAAGCGCACAAAAATCACAGCGCTAGCGCAAGAGCAGGAGGGCGACCCGACCTATCGTTTATTGCGGTTGAAAAACAAAGAGATCGCACTTTTCGAATGGGGAGAGACGTCCGCCTTCGCGCAGTCCAGCTTGTGGCTACAGCGCTTGGGCGAGATCCCCGGGGGAATCCCCGGAAGAATCAGTGTCGATTCGATGAGAGTCGGTTATGATAGAGGCAACGTATCGGATAGGTACGGTTGCCTAATGGCTTCTAAGAACAGTGAGGTCATTGTTTACGAAGACAGGGGGGAGGATCTTGGTTACTTAAGACCGAAATCCAAAACACCTTCATCCCCTGCATTGCCGACTGTCAGCGAACCCGCACCTAGTGGCTCGGAGCGCCTACAACAAAAGATCGAGAACCAGAAGGTTGAACAACGCAAAGCAAGGGCCGCACCTGAGTCTAAGCCGAGCTCGATGTCATTGGCGACCTTTATCCAGGCAACCATCTCCCCGAAACAAGGTAAGCTCCCGCATCACCCCTCTCCCAAAAAGGCTGGACAGGGAGAGCGACTATCGGGGACGCTGAGCGGGTTCACCAAAGACGACAGTCCGAGGCACCCGGAGGCGTCACTCGCCGCTCGAACTAGGGCCGATATGGGACAAGTAGAACCACCAAGACTTCGACCTGCGTCCACACCGTTTCAACATGCAGAGAACGCCCTAATCGAGTTCCTGGCCATAATAAAGGCAAACCGCGAGGTAAGCCTGGCCACCTGCAAAAAGATCATGCAGGCCTACCAGTACGATCACCAAAGGCTACTGGAGGTGGAACTCGAGGAAGCCGAAGCAGCCATATACAACAGCAAAACCCGACAAATACTCAAGGGCAAGATGTCGGGTAGGTATATGGCTGCATATAACACCACAGCAGGTTTTGTGAGCGCGGTCGAGTCTGAGGGGAGTGACGAGGAGTCTCAAACCTTCGACACACCTGAAGGGGACCCGGTGGTGGTAGTGGCCAGATGCACGAAAGTAATGCTGGGCGACCGGATGCTGCGGATGGCGAAAACCATCTCGGGCGACCGGGAAGCCGGTTTACCGTCCGTGACCTGGGGGCTACCATCGCTGGAGTGGATAAACGGTGTACCGGGATGCGGTAAGACAACTCGCATAGTCAGGGACTTCGATGAGGACACGGAGGTCGTGATTACGACCACAGTCGAGGCGGCCAAAGACCTAAAGGAAAAACTGGCGCACCGCTATGGCAACAAGGCCAAGCAAAAGGTGCGCACTATGGCATCCGTGCTGGTAAATGGTTTCCGTGAGGGCTCAAAAATCAAACGCCTAACGGTGGACGAAGCCCTCATGAACCATTTCGGAGCCATAGTAATGGCCGCCCGACTATCGGGAGCAGAGAAGGTAGTCCTCATTGGAGATATAAATCAGCTGCCGTACATCGACAGGGACAACCTGTTCGAAATGCGGTACCGCAGACCAAACCTGTTAACAACCATCTCATGTGAGTTGTCATGCACGCATCGTAACCCCAAAGACGTCGCCTTTGCCATCAGTGAGGTTTACAAGACCGTGTACAGCTCAAGCACAAAGATCCGATCTTTGCGAGTGGAGAGCCTCACGGGCGCGCGCATTCCTGTAGGAAGGGACCGGACCTTGTACCTGGTCTTTACGCAAGAGGAGAAGAGATTGCTGACTGACCAGGGATACGGGTCTGGTGAGGGATCGCGCGTCTTAACCATCCATGAGGCGCAGGGCCAGACCTATGAGGACGTCGTTGTCCTCCAGACGAAGACAAGGAGGCTCAAGATTCACGACAGCGTCTCGCACGCTGTAGTCGCGGTGACTAGGCATACCAACACCTGTGTCTATTACACCGACGACCGTGACGACGCAATTGGTCGCTTTGTGACGAAGGCAGCGGAAACTTCTGAAAAAGATATCCTCGAGCACAGCCTCAGGATGGCGATTCACCACAGGGATGCCGCCGTCATTGAGGGTGTGCTCGAAATGTTAAAATTGTAGCACACCTTACTTGTAGGAATAAATTGTATAAGGAAAAAACTTAGGAGTAAGAAAAAAAAAAAAAAAAAAAAAAAAAAAAAAAAAAAAAAAAAAAAAAAAAAAAAATTACTAATAATAACATAGGTTAAGTGTATATTGTAAGTAGGCCAAGTAGGCCATAAGTGTACATATACGTTAGCTAGACAATAAGTGTACATATATTATAGATAGCAAGTAAGTGTATATATAAACATAGATAATAATAATTATTATAATAGTGACAACAATAATTAAAGTAAGGCGCAATATAATTCTATGTCTTTTTGCATGTAAGATATCAATTAAGTTTAGCATAATTTTGGTCGGTGGACTCACGTCTGCATTAGGGATACTAAGATAGAATAATTAGGTCTCTTAGTGTAAGCTGCAGTAGTGTAACAAGTAAACGATCAGTAATAAAACTTAAAATCGGAATAACAAAAGCATGGGCACTTTAAGCCTGTGGACATAACTTTATAAAAAAAAAAAAAAAAAAGTATTCTTTTAAAGAAATATTCAATGTATAGTTTTGATTTTCCTACCATTTTATTATATGTATAGATAAGTGAATACGCATTTTCATGGCATAACGATGATCGAAAAATGGTTAACGTTAGTATAAATATATTTAAGACACAGTTTGTATTGATACTGCTGTAACAGAGATATAAATAAATCAATCGCTCCTTTGTCCCGAGTAAGAGCGATCTGGCGCCACAGAATCGTAGATGTAACCTTTTGTTTGCTCGTGGATGTGTTAAACATTTATTTCAAGATAATAAATTCGTTAAATATTCTTATAAATGTATGCTTGTACTATGGACGTATCCAGATAATAAATGTCAATAATATTCTCACTTCACTTCAGCTTATCGCAGTCCACTGCTGGACATAGGCCTCCCCAAGTTCGCGCCACACATCCCGGTCTTCCGCAATCCTCATCCAGCCTACACCGGCAATCTTACGTAGATCGTCTGTCCAACGGGCCGGAGGACGTCCCACACTGCGTTTGCCAAGACGCGGTCTCCACTCTAGGACCCGTCTACTTCAACGGCCATCGGTCCTGCGACACAGATGACCAGCCCATTGCCACTAAAATTCATTAAGTACTTATTAGAAAAATTAAAACGCTTTTTTATTTACCTTCACTAACTAAACTATTTCCATAATATCTTGCGGACATTTTGGCTAATCTAAAATTTAAATTGCATAAATTTAGTAATAAAAGATTTTTTTATACATCACATTTATTTATAAGTTCATCACCTTTTAAATTGACGACAAAGATTCTTAAATATTCATAGTATGAGTACAATTAATAGTAAATTGATTTTAATAATTATGAAAATAATTCTTGTGAAACTACGTTAAAATATATATGCAGTTTGCTGGAACAGTAGATCCCGTAATAAAATCATCGGCCGGAAGTCGATGCGTCATTCAGCCGTTTTCGTCCACTTCTGTTTGTGTGGGTTGCTATAATATGTTTATAATTGTGAGCAAAGAGGACAATATCTAGTTATAAAAATAAACCTTACCCAGTAGAGGTTTGAGCATAACTCATAATTAAAATGACATAACCACTTCACAGTTAACAGAAATTAATTAGGTAAAATTTGTATAATATGGTGTTACACGTAGCTGTCGTTTGTATAGTCTTACTGATTATTACTTGTGTGTGCGTTTATTTACGTACGCGAGCGCCGTCTCGTCCGAGATTCAAATTTAGAATGCCGTCTGCGCCATGTTGCTCTCGGTGAAAAACCTACGATCCATCTCGTAGAAGATGTCGAAGCATAACGTAGATTAAATTTTCTAATAATTAAGTTAGCAAAATTTGGAAACAAAAAATTAATTAAAAACAAAATACGGCTATTAAATGTTTAGCTAAATATATTTCCTTTTACAAGTAAAGTAGAAATTATACGAATTTGTTTTTAATTGTAAGATGTAATATATAAAGTAGCTTTTGTTTAATGGAATATCACCACTCTGACATGATCCTCAATGCTGTTAGCGTAAATAAATTTTGTTGGTTAGTAAAACGTATTCATGTGAATGAATGAGTCACGGCCAGAATTGGTTCATTTATCCACCAGATTGTTACGAAGTACTATCATCGTTCATTTCAACTTGTTTGATCTGCTCGCTAAAAGACATTATATAACTTAAAAAGAGTTCATTTATGTTTTCATACGGATTACTTATATTTTTTACCTTATATAAGCAATAATAATTATATTATAAAATTTTGAATTAACAAAAAAATTCTGCCATGTAGACAGTAACATTTTTTTTTTTGGTTTATTTCTATAGTACGTACGACTAGATAACCCGCTTCTATAATGATATTTGTTGTACTACTGAATGTTTTTAGTCTCTTTTCCGCATATGAATCATAGCGATATCAATTATAGCCCATCTTCCAGGCTAAGTCGAAAAGATATTTTCAAAACATGAGTTCCCAAAATTATCGCGATTAATCAAAATTTTTCTTTCTCGTACTAATTATAGATTATTCAATTTTACACATAAAGTCGTATCGTCATAGTTCGTAAAATAACTTTTCTTAAACCACATTGAAAGTTTCGTCCTGATTATTTTTATCTTCCGGGGCTCAAAATGATGTGCTGTAACAACTTATTCGGTTACGTAATCAATCTGGAGAAATAAATAAGCTTTGTTTCGAGGTTAGGCGGTGGTCTTTTTATCGTATTATTTATTGTACTTAGCAAAATCTAAATCAAAAATTAGTTTATTCAAAGAGGCTTCAAAAGCACTTTCGAATCGACATTTTTACAAATCAAAATTATAAAGTGGTTATTATTTTTAAAAGTGTAACTACCACCTATTCGCAGTGTAGATTCTGCAGAAAAGAATCGGCAAGAAACTCCGCAGTTACTCTGTTGAAAATAATATATAAACTGTGTGTTGTACAAAATTAGCAATGTCTTGCATGAAATACAGCGTCACTAACTCCACTCATCTTTATCAACGATGTAATTTTGCACCGAATAATACGCTTTATCTATTAATTTCTTTTTAATAAACACTTTAAATTGATGTTGAGACAATTTCAAAATTGTTTGTGGGATTTAATTATATATGCGAATACCATAACCAGAAAGGAAACGTTTACTTTGCCCAGTCGGAAACTTACAATTTTGTTATTCTTTTTCGTGTATACACTACCTTTATTACTATTTATATCTACCAAACAATTGATATTCTTGTAAATATATATAATTGTTATTAATATAATGTGACACAACTGTAAATATGTCTTATGAAAAACATCCCGCAGGAAGACTCAAGCTCCGAGATCATAATAATTATATGCCGAATAGCCCTTTTTGCTAAATAAATACAGTCTCAATATCTGTAGAATAAGCCCACAGTAACAAACCGTAAGACATAACACTATGGAAATAGCTAAAATATATTAAACATTAACACCGTAATACTCAAGTTTAATTAATACAATCTTGTGGTCCATGCAATCAAATGCCTATGATAAGTCACAAAATGCACCGATAGCATTTTGTGACCTCCTATAGTCCAGGCATATTGATGGTCATCATCATCATTATCATCATCATCATCATCGTCATCGTCACTATCACCATCATCATCATCGTCATCATCATCGTCATCATCGTCATCATCATCATCATCATCATCATCATCATCATCATCATCATCATCATCATCATCATCATCATCATCATCATCATCATCATCATCATCATCATCATCATCATCATCACCACTTCAGCCTATCGCAGTCTACTGCTGGATATAGGCTTCACAAGTTCACGCCAAAAATTGCCTAAACTCATGTGTGTTGTCCATAGTCACCATGCTGGGCAGGTGGTTTGGTGACCGCAGGGCTGGTGTTGTCACACCGAAAACGCTGCTGCCTGTCTTTGGTTTGTGTATTTCAAAGCCAGCAGTTGGATGGTCATCCCGCCATCGGTCGACTTTTTAAGTTCCAAGGTGGTATTGGAACTTTGTTATCCCTTATTCGCCTCTTACGACATCCACGGGAAGAGAGTGGGTGGCTATATTCTTTACTGACGTAACCACACAGCAAATTGATGGTGAGACCATTTTTTTATTTATTATGAATTATATACAACACAACGAGTTATTTTCGAAACACGATTTTTTTCAAACTGCTGCCGTAATATTTCAAAAACTAGTTAATGTTTTTGCTCAAATTTATACAGCATTTTTAGTACATACATATATAACTATATGTTGATCTAAAATAATTAAGATTGCTTCATTAGTTTTCTTTAACCAGCTAAATAGCCCCCCAAAAAATGCGAGAATTTTTTTTTTCTTCAAAAGCCTAAAAAATATTTTTTTAAGCAGAACGGTCGGAGTCATTGTTGCAGTGGAGCACCTTTTTTTCATATGTGTTCCTTTTGCACGATGTATCTCCGATTGTGTTAAATATTATCGTACTTATTATATAGTTTAAAAAATACAAAATTTTGTTCAAATATTAAAAAATGAAGTACATTTAGATTTTTTTTTCATTTTAATGATTTGTCCAAAAAAAAATCCCCAAAAAAGCACTAAAAATAGCCTTCACACTACACAACCTTCTTAAGAACGGCAGGATTAAAATGGGTCTATAATTACTGGGATCCCTTCGATGTCCCTTTTTTAAAAAATTGGTACAACTTTTAACAAATCTGGAAAAGACTTTAATAGCATTGTTAAAAATTAAAGCTAAGTACGAAGCGAGGCTATCAATGATAGTACTATTTAATTTAACTGGATTGCCCCATAGATCATTTTTTTAAGTATAAAACTCTTAAATGCTTTTAGAATATCTAATGAATCAACCTGCAAGAATGAAAAATCAACGTTACATTATGTTATTCATCTATTTTTAATATATATTGTAAGTCATGTAAAAGGGGGAAAATAATGTTTAAGACGAATAAGGATGTACGTCCGACGTGACGTGCATCCGCTATAACTCAGCGCCATCGTAAGAGATCAGTCAGTCAGATGAGACAGTATATGCTTTAATTAAACATTGTTTTACTGTTTATGTATCACGAGAGTAAATTTAATGTTATAGTAAACATTTTAAATTGTTTATTTTTGTAAGTTATTACTTATTTACATAAATAAACAATTCTTTCATAAACGGGGGGCAAGGGCCTCATGCCTTGGGCGCTACTCACAGAAGGGTCTAATGTTCCGCAAAACAAAAAATTGCTGGACATATTATATGGCGTTCGAATTTGGCTGAAAGGTATTGTGCCCCGGATCCGTACTCCCGGTGGAGTTAAGCTCGCTACATCATTGTACATTTGATAGGTACTACAAGTTAAAAATATTCATACAATTTTTAGAAATTTTATGTAAATTATTTAATAATATTGAGAGGGAAAAAAATTATAGGCGCTCTTTGTTCGCTAACAAGCCTACAAGTATGGAGATACTGCAAGCGCAATTGTGTAAGAGTGGAAGGCCTTCAAGAGAGAAAGACATTTTGTTTCTTAATACTCCTTGTCACTCGGTGATTATTCATTACATCTATTTATATTCTAATTTCTCTACACGTATGTCATGGGAGATGCATATTTATTTGTGTTATAATATGTTCTGTTCACGAAAGCCTTCTTGTCTAATATTTAAATTATGACGATTATCTAAATAGGAAATATAGTTAAAAATAAATAAATAAACCACGCTTTTATAGCTAATCGAATGAAAAAGTAGAAAATAATTTCCAATTACAAAGAGTTTATAATTTATATTACAGTAGTTAAAGATCGAACAATCAGTCATAATTAATTACTTCAAAATAAAATTTATAATAAAATTTAAGTTATTAAAAGAATAATTCAATTCAGAGTAAAAAACGTGGGGTGCATTTTACTATATTTTCATAACTTTTTACTATGTTTTTATAACTCTCCGCACATAGATAGTTGCAAGTAGAATAATTGTTACATTTAATATATCAAGCATGTTTATTTTATTTTTTGTTTTGTGTGTAGATATAAAGTGTAAAGTAAATAAATAAAAATATTACAGTCAAATTTTCATTGATAATATTTGCACAAAGTAAACAGAAAGTTACTTTAATACTTATGTTGTAGATGATTTTTTATATTCTTGTTCTTTATGTATAAGTATACACGTCATATAAGTATATGCACATTATATCTGGCGCACTATGTTATCTATAATTGGAAAGCTATTGATAAATCTATTATTATGCTTTGTTGTGTGTGCATCATTTTAACAATCAGTATTGATATATTGAGATCTTAAAAAATAATTATTTTATTTAACTTCGCAATCAAAGGAATCGATAAAATTGATAGCGATTTGAGTAAACTGCGTACAAAGTAAACTGCGTAAAGAGTTTTCCGAGAAGCGCTTAAGTTACGCTCAGGGTGATTGTGATTGTCATGATTGTGTACAAACACGACGCGAGCGAGGCTTGTATAACAGTGTGGCTGACGTTATGCAACACAACACGGGCATCGGTGCGGGCGCCGCGTCGGTAGCGGTAGGCTGCGCTGTAATTTCACACGCTTGAGCCCCGCACCCCGCATTACCAGGACACCCCTCCACACCTCGCGTACCGCGACTATCACCCTGGCCAGCCTCGCTTCAAGTGTCTTCACAAACATTTATATTATGTATTTTCATATTAAGGTTAGTTAAGTATGTATACTACTACTTATAACATTACTTAGCTATGAGTATCATGGCCGTGGCAATAATTCCAAACCGGCTTAGGCTTGTTTTTTTTTTAATTGCTTTCGAAAAATAAGAGTAATTTATTCGAAAAAACTTCTTAAGTTTTTTTTTTAATTTAGGTACTTGTACTAGGTCTATCTATTTGGTTATTGTAGTTTATATATTATTCAAGCATGAATTGAACGTGGAAATTTATACTTACATTCAGGCAACAATGACATGCAAAATGCATACTATTCAGCCATTTCCGATACGAAGATTTGATGCGATACTCGTGTTCAATCTACGTCAACTTAATAAAATTTGATGTCATTACCATTTTCGTAAAGTTACAAAATTATATCGAGCAAAAAATGTAAATATATAATTTTGTTAACCGACTAATTACATCGACAAGTAATACAACGTAGGTAGACGAAAAATTAGTCAAATAAATACGCGTTATCAAAGATTGTTCAAAAAGCAGTGATCAGATCTCGTACAAATTTAAATGGGACTGCAAGACAAGTATCAGGTTTCGAGTAAAACAAGAATCATTGAAATCGGTCTTCCAAGTAAATGTTCTGAGGTAACATAGAGAATACATTAAAAAAAAAACAGTCGAATTGAGAACGTCCTCATTTTTTGGAAGTTGGTTGACCATAAAATTATTGAAAGTTTTAAAAATATAGGTTTATCCTGCGCGGGTTTAACTGTTTGAGCTACTATGGTAATTATGGTTTTAAGTTGTTATGTGATAAAAAAGGATGTTATGTCTATACAAATAAATAAAATTTGGGAGTGTTTGTAATATTAAAATAACCGCTTTTTACTAAATGCATATTGATGTATAAACGGTACATATACTAAAATATTTTTTTTTTGCAATTTTTGTCTGTCTGTTCCGGCTAATCTCTGAAACGGCTGGAAAAACTTAGGCTACTTTTATTTTAGAAATTTATTTATTTTATGACTACGATAACTTTTTGTTAAATTCCACGTGGACGAAGTCGCGGACACAGCTAGTCTATACATATAATAAATCTGTAGAGGTCGAATTTCTGTACAAGAAAAAAAAAATTGCTAAAAACCGACTCAGGGGATGTAAGAAGTGAAATAGAACTAATTTAGATGTTTTTTCAATTTTTTTTTTGTCTGTTTGTCTTTCTGTTTGTACGGACTAATCTTAGAAGCAACTGGACCGATTTAAGTGAAATTTGGTATGGTGGCCTATATCCTTGGTCGACATATAGAATACTTTTGATCCCGAAAAATTCCGAGTTGCAGTGGGATAGTTAAAAAAAATTATTACTTAAACAACTTATGCACCTAATTTAGTATTTATGTTGCCGGTATTATCATACCATAAAACAATTTATACATTAAAAACACGAGATTTCGCCAAAAAGTACAACTTTACAAAAACAGTGTCTAGCATAGCGTATTTTATCATCATATTAACCCTTAATTAGGCGCATGGGGTCACGGCCATTTCAAATTGAAAAATATATATCTTTGAGAGATTTGAGCGCGCCCATGCTCACTCTAGCTTCGTAACTTCCCTCAGGGTACGCAAATCAGTCGCTTCCAGAACATCTAAGCATATGCACTGGTCGCTTTTCTCTAGAGCGCGGACCCCATGCGACCACTTACGTGTTTTTTTTTTGCGGAGGTAAGTTTTTATTTTTATGTTTTTACTTCGTTTATATTCGTAAATTGGTAATTTTTTATATTAGTATATATGTATTTATATACCGGCTATTTAATTTACCTATTTTTATGTTTATTTTCACAGACTTTTTCTTTTATTTTCAGTTTATTGATTTTTTAAGTGGCTAATAATAGGCAGTTATTGGAATGGCTGGAGGTAGCCGACGATGAGCAAGATGTTGCTAGTTCTGCTTCGGAAAACAAATTAGTAAACGGCAACGCTGTGAATAGTTCCCATATGATTCTGGTAGTAAAATTGAAGAGTTCGCAGATAGTCAAGTTATATCATCTAAATCATCGGTGGCAAAAGTGATGTCGAATACAATGAACAACTTTGCACTGGTTATAATTTTGGAAGAGAAGTAGAAATCTGGCTATATTTTGTCATCTTCTAAAGTTATCTGGCATCAACGCATTTATCATACTCAGATCGAATGCTAATAAGAATATTACACATGCAAGACAGATTTTTTTTTAAATTGGCAGCAGCACTTATAGAAAGTCACTAAAAGCATCGTATTAGCAGCTTTCTGTCCCTGCGTCAGCAAAAAAATGGCTCCGTGAAGCACATGATATGAAAAAGACGGTGCATCAGTCAATATCTAAGCGCGGACGTTGCTCATTGTATCCTAGGAAGAACGACAAAAAAGTGCCAACCAAATGTTATAAGTGTTGTAAATTTGTTTCGCAACAACACTTTGAGTATACTGCGTCGATTGCAGATAAAAATAATCGGCTAATGAGACTTATTATTATTTTTTTAAATAAGCGAATCGGCTAAGTCAAAAATTATGTAGTTTTAGGAGTAGTTAGAAGTTTGTCATTTTTTGTTTAAATTTTAAGTCAGAGCTATATTTGTGTTTATTAAAGTTAAAGATAATAAAGAACACTAATATTTTATATAATCCAATCATTGTTTTATTTATTTCATACACTCCTTTATCAATCTTGTTTTTGGGGTCACTCGAGACCCCATGCGACTAATTGTGTGATTTTCTTAATGCGCCTAATTAAGGGTTAAATAAACTAGATGGCGCTGATAGTATTCTACATCGCGATGGTGAAATATAACAAATCACTGCAATAACCAACGCTTCAAAAATAATATTAACTTCCTCCACACCGACTTCGTCCTAAGCTGAGGTGCGATCGCGCTAGGGGACATCCTTAGGACGAACGGACATCCCGAGCCCTCCTAAAGATCTTCCCCTTTTCTTTCACGGCTAGGTCTCAGTACTTGGCCACCCCACCCGATGACGCTGTAAAGGCCGATAACAGCACTCAATAGTAAAAAAAAAAATTACCGACTCTAATTCGTATTAAATAAACTAGATGGCGTTGGCAGTATTCTGATTCTATGAAAAAAAGTTGTTGTGTAAGGGTTGTCGTTTGGTATTTCGTTCGTGACAAAAACAAAGCTCAAGGGCAGACGCTGCGTGATGCGGGCGTGGACCTTAGCGTCAGCTGTTTCTCTTACGGCCAGCTCTATTTTGCTTTCTCCCATCTAAGCCAACCAACCTATTTGTCCAAGTTCCGAATCAATTCAACCCATCAAGAGATTTTCATCTTACCATGGGTTGTTACAAGAGTTTTCAATTAATCAATTAAACATTCTTCTTTCCAAAAGACGGGTTTTATAAGGTCTTACATACTTTTAAATAAGACAAAACCACGTAAAAAGAAATAAATTATCGTATTATAAAATGACATAATTTGGTTAAAGGTAAAATTGAATAATTTATAAATGATTATTATTAATTGTACTTACATACTTGTGGTAGCAACTACTTCGTGGAAACGCAATAATCACTCTTAGATGGAATATTAATTACGTTCGTTATTATGCAGTTTGTAATATCTTCATAATATGATATTATTATGCTCTTAAATTACGAAACGAATTGATTTCCTGCACTGCTCTAACAATAGGTACCTATGTTGACAGTGTTTATATTATTGCTGCCCTTTTAGTCGTTGAATCGTAATATTTTATAGTCTACAACGTCCTCCAAATCAAATTACGTTATAAAACAAAAAAGAAATATCTCACTTATAGATTTACTCAAGGTCATTCTTTGTTATCCTATTATTTTTGTACCATATTTTCTATACATGTTGCGTCAAACAATGATTTGTTCTTCAAGTTAGTGGTCGCCGTCAATAATAATTATCATCATACCACGTGAAGGGATGATTGCTTGGGTCTATGAATACAAATTACATAGGTCCGATATATACTAGAGATTCCTTCTTTGGTGTTCGCTTAAAATATATATGGTAGGATAAGATAATAAGAGTAATTAGCATGTACTTATTCAATATACATTTATGTAATGTTTTCTTCTTTTAACGCAAAATATAATTATGTAACGAATATATCTTTAATTTCAAACTCAAACGAGTCTTTTACTATGTAAAATTATTGTAATAAATATAAACTAATCGGTAATTTTGCTAATAGAGAACAATAAAGCCAAGAATATAAAAAAAAGTAAAGTATGGTTGCAGGTGCAAATTTATAATAGCAAATACGGTTTGTTAGCGCGACATCGACAACAGCTGATAGCGCGGCCAAGTTCATTAACGCTCCGAGCAAATCGATTCATCGTGGTCGTGCCCTCGTCCGCTTTCTATTGCTAAATAATTTCCTTATCTTTGGTTTTTGTTATGTTATAAACCTTTATTCATTACTATTCTTTACTAGAGATGTGGAGGTCTCAATAAAAGTGCTTTCTCTTTTTAGACATTTCTCTTTTAATGTATTTTATATCTAATGTGCTTGGTGATAGTTAATTGTATACTGGGTATTATGTTATTCAGGTGCAAATTTTGGGTTATTATTCTTTTAAATAAATAAAAATTTATCATTCTAAGTTGCGCTTTGCTTTCTAATATGATTTGCGTTTTTATACATGCCTTTAAATAACGAATTTACAATTTTTACAAAAATAATAAACCAAATATGCGAACTCTGGTTTTGAATGCTTTAATTTTGAGGAAAGAAAGTAAAAGAGTCATTCATCACGGACTGACTGTTTATTTACTAGGTCGCACAGCGCATACACCGCGTCCGGTTTACCTACAAATTGGTTACATCGACCGCTAAGTAGGGAGACTTGACTCGCATGATGCTTGTTACCAACAGACTTTTAATTGTAAGTTGCCTGCGTTGAACACCCGGAGGCTACCTTACGGTGCTACGCAGGTACGTAGGACCGGTCGTCTTTCGTGATATTTTAATGAGCAACTGTACTTATTTGTTCACAAAAGTAAAAGTTCCTGTCATAAATCTAGTTCGTTTGCCTCTCCGTTATTAAAAATTAAGTTTTGTTACTTTACTACATCCACGATTTTTTTAAACTGAAGTAATAGATAAATAATAAAAGATAAAATAAAGGCCTTTAATTTTTAACCGACTTTAAAAACGGACTAGGTTTAGATTCGACTGTACTGTACTTTTTTTTTTAAATCGAAAGCTGGTGCTTGACATGTAGTCCCATTCAAATTTGAATGAGTTCTGACTAGATACCTTTTGACTTATCCATAACAATGTATTTTTACTTTCATCATCATCATCACAGCAGCTTTTCGCAGTCCACTACTGGACATAGGCCTCCATAAGTTCACGCCAAAAATGGCGTAAACTCATGTGTTTTGCCCATAGTCACCACGCTGGGCAGGCGGGTTGGTGACCGCAGGGCTGGCTTTGTCGCACCGAAGACGCTGCTGTCCGTCTTCGGCCTGTGTATTTCAAAGCCAGTAGTTGGTTGCTTACCCGGCCATTGGTCGGCTAAGGTAGTAGTGGAACTGTGTTATCCCTTAGTCGCCTCTTACGACACCCACAGCATTGTTACTTTACATAGGTAAAATACAATAAATGGGACAGCGTCCTAGGCAAGCGTAAAGGTTACGGTCTTTACCTTCAAATGCACACGTCTTTAAAAATATGCGTGTAACCACTAAAATAATCACCGGGTTGACTTGAATTTTATACGAGGGTACTTAAATATATACATTAAGAAAAAAATCGTTTTTGAAAAAAAATAATGTATGTACGTAACACCTTATCTCGCTGCCTTAGAAAAAAAAATCGAATATTCTTTGAATTAAGATTTTAAATATATAATTTTAGTAATTCTTTGAATTGCTTGGACTTTCAGTTTACAAGGTCATTTAATAGAGCGATTTTTGTTATAAAACCAAATAAGAAATAATTGAAAGTGAATAAAACTATTTAAAAGAACAACATATCAATTTCGTTTCGACAAAATGAGGTATAAATGAGCAATGTTTATAACTGGATCCTTTGAAAACTTGCTTATTCGGTGAAAGTTACAATTTTTAAAATTTTATGGTTACGTTGTAAACAAAGACAACTTACCTAAGTTGATGGACAATATACAAACTGACGAAGGTACATTAACTGACATATTTACTGCTTTAGTAATAAATTAACAATAATGTTTTTCAATTTTTTGTTGTTGCTTTAATTTGTATGGTTATTGTTGATCTTTATATTTTGTCCTTCAGTTTGTAAAGTATTTGTCTTTGTTTTAATCTAAATGTTCTGTTTTTTTCTCTCATTGTTTTAGTGATCCCTTGAACATTGTAGTATTTTCGCTGTTCGTTAAGTTGGTTTGTTTATTGTTTTGTCAATATACTTCACACCATCATAAAGTCAACGACTCTTTAAACGCACTTCACATAAATCAAGGACTTATTAGTTGTTACTAATAAAAATTAAATAATGATGTGTTAAACTTACATTTTTCAAATGTGGTACTTTTTTATAACGGATAAAAACTCGACTTCGTAAGATTATGTACCTACTTTATATACAAATTTTTATCTGGGTAATGTCTTTAAAGATTGGTCTCGATCGTCTGAACAACCATTTTAAGGAGCACATTAATATTATGCAATACTTCAGCTGCTCATAAGTTGTACAAAATGAGGTTCATTTGGTAGAATTGATGAAAAACATAAACAAAAGATGCCATAAATAATACGAATGAACAAAAGAACTGTAAAATAGAAAAGTTTTTAATGCGTAGAGATTTAATTGAGGCTTTCGTTGCAAGTAGGTTTGACTAATTGTTTTTTTTTTTTTCATTTGTAGTCACATAACAAAGACGACAACGTGGGAGGATCCTCGTAAAACTCTAGCAGCCCAGACAGTTACAGCTGGAGTCCAGCACCAGAGCGCTGAAGCGTTACTCACGCAGTCAGCTGCACCACAGACTATAGCTGCTGCGACACCAGGTACCTTTTTAATTTATCGAAATGAAAGATTAGAGTAAGGAAAACTTATTGAAGTTATACTTCTTTTAGCGTGTTAGGGAAAAATCATGAGGGTATTTTTTTACGATGCGCGCGCACACCATCACTTAAAACGGACAACCCCTGAAGTTAGCTAGTCAACGGAGAAGAAGTTAGCAACGTGAAGCTAATTAGCCAATGAAGTATAACTTTTTACGTGCGTACATAAGTACACACTTTCCCTTAATGAAAAGTGTCAATTGATACTTGTGATTGCTAAGTTTTGAGCATCAAGAAAACTTATAATATATGTATGCACTAACTAAAAGAACGTAACAAATTTTACTTGTGGTTTTTAAGGTTTTAGTTTTATAAGAGTATTTATTGTAGTCAAGATAATATTTATAAGATTACATTGAATAATTTTAGCCAAATAATGAAAAACCAAAGTAGTACGGTATATCGGATTACGTAATAACTTTTATGAATACCAAGTTCAATTAAATAACGACATAATATGTAATAATGTATTAAAAACTCAAATAATATTACTTCCTTATGCATTACCTCCTGCTCCAGTTCTCCTTCATGGAGAAAGAGGCCTATGCCCAAGCTGTGGGATGTTACACGCTGAATGCGATGCATCATCTAGTGAAGTACGTCTAATTAATATTAATCCTGCATCGTGCAGATAATTATTATCTCGCTCGTTACTTTTTTCAAGCAAAATAAGTGCAAGGAGCGTAACGTAATTACGTTTTAGAAGCAAAAGTATTACTCGATTTTGCTTCCACGTGATCTAATTGGCTTTAAAGAGACGTTTAAAATTATCATGGGACTAAAATAAAAACAAGTAAATAACCCGAATTCTAAAACTGATTTTATGACGGGAATTAACGCGTTGTTTCCGTCGGTCGATGCGAGACGAGCGTTGAAAGGTGTTCGGAAAATACATTGGTGTGTCGGCGCCAGCGCAGCGGCCCTGACGGCGCCAGCAAGCGGCTTTCAGCGCTCTTGCGACACGTTTGCCTTTAAATGGTTTACATACTACTATTACTTATTTTTTCATCATTGTTTTGTCGTTTTCTGCTATACTAGGTGTACAAATTGCGTTAAAACTTTTGTTTTTTTATATATTAGGACTATAATCTCTAGAATTAGAGCATATAATTTGCTTTTATTCTTACAAATCGTACAATCACGTAAACAGTTTACGTAATATTTAATTTTTTTTATTTTGTCCAAATAATTAAGAAAAATAGGTTTGCTTTCGTAGTCGTTTTGGCAAGAAGTCACATCTATTTTTAGTTATTTGCTAAGAAAGCCTCGGGAACCCACTACAACTAAAGAACGCGAATACATATTATATAGCATTAAGGTATAACGATTATTTAAGCGCAGCAATGAAATGAAACACGGCTCATATTCTCAAGACGACTACTTACAAAAACAAACTTCAATTGTTTTTGCTCTATTCTTTATCTTTCTCTGCAATAAATTTTAATTTCCGTTGAATATGTCGAAAACAAAACCACCTTCGAACACTGAACAAGGACAGCTAAATCAAAGACGCCATACTGTCACGTGTGGAGACTTATTTATGCGTTGTCTTGTGATAGTTTACCTCAATACGTGCTCTAGTCACGTTTTAAAGCAGCGTGCGCTTCTGCCAGATCTAAATAGAGTAAGTTACGGAGTTTCTGTTGAGACGCTCTTATCTACATTTTATTACATACGCAAACAATCCCAGTATGTAGATCACCTGACATGCGAATACTGTTTTTATAAGCGCATTCCTCTTTATAATCTGATGTCGCGATAAAATATTACCTTTCAAATATGAAATAGTTTTCTCATGATACAATACGCTTTATAGTTAATGTTTTGTATAAAATGTTTCATCTTTCACTCGTTATCATTACTGTGATTCCAGCTTAATTATACAACATTCGATAAATATGCATTATATGTTCACGTGTCCCCCCCCCATTTATTTATGCATTTTTTTGAAAGTAATCGAAATACACTGAATATTGCCTTACTTAGTATTATTATTGCTCGTTATAGTGCAGCGTTGAGTAACAATTACTACAAATTATCGTTAATTACACATAAGGCTATTATTTATACATTAGGTACGTGATGTAGGCGAATGTTCTTAAAATATTTATGTATGATTTTTACTGCAATGTATTTGAATTTATTATTGTATTATAATGGTGTCGAATATTATTACATATTTCATTAACTAAAATATCATTTTTGGATAAGAAATTATCGAATTAATTATTTTAAAGAAATATTAATTTCGATATGATATAATTATGTTCTAATCTATATACCAATTCATATTTTTACTAGCACTGTATTTTCGGTATTGTCTATATATACCATGTGTATTAATTATGTAATGGTCGTTGTTTACGAATGGCCGTATATTTGTTACGTGTTGCATACCTTCTCAGCGCGAGATGATCGTGAATGTGCGAGGGTGAGTTGGCCTTGCAACCGTTGCACGTGGTGATTCATTGTATTCTCCTTACATCGTTAGAATGAAAGTGTTCGCGGTTGCAACTAAAACTACTCTTTATAGTACATTGACAAAGTCTTCGAGGAAATGAGTGTTGACACTTGTTAATTCCTACTAATAGGGTTATTCCTATAATCATACTATTCTTAATATCACAATCTCACGTAGTGATGGTCGCTACATATAATTTACCTTCGAGAATCTAATACGCGGCTAGTTAACTCTTCCCCGCTAGCTTGCAACTAGTCGCTGTTGAGTAAATTACATACCGTTTGTCAATAAGAATTATTATATCAATTAATTACAAAACTCAAACGCGTCTAATTAATTTCAGCAGCGAAGAGTACAAGCACTAACACGACGACAGATCCCCTCGGGCCGTTGCCAGACGGCTGGGAACAGGCCACGACGCCAGAGGGGGAAATATACTTTATCAACCACGCCGCGCGGACGACGTCTTGGTTCGATCCTCGAATACGTAAGTATTCTAACTTATTTAAGGATAGGGATGTGTATAAATGAAGCTCGTGGGTCGCGGTGGGATGACACGTGTCTTTCTATTTTCAGCGCAACACTTGCAGCGCACCCCATCAACGGGCGCGGCGGGCGGTGGCTGGGCCAACGCTTCAATACAAGTGTGCCAGCAGAAGTTGCGCCTGCAGTCCCTCCAGCTCGAGCGTGAGCGGCTCAAGCAACGCCAGCAGGAGATACGGCTCCAGGTACTTTATTATTGCTTGCGCTATTAATTGCTAGAGCTAGTCGGGATACAAAATAATACTCGTAGATATACGTTTTTCTGATATATCCACACATGAGCGTAATGCGATTGTAACGTTCTTAAGTCTTTTTTTTCTAATCAAAATGGAATGGAATATGGCGAACCCGCATTGGAGCAGCGTGGTGGATTAAGCTCTGATCCTTCTCCTACATGGGGAAAGAGGCCTATGTCCAGTAGTGGGATATTACAGGCTGAGGCGGCTGAGATATGAGATATAATTTAAGGTTCCTGCTCTGCTGAATAGCAGTGTGAACTTTATAAACCATGTAACCTTCCCTAGTAAACTTTATTTGGAGTATATTAGCACTTTTTTTATACATAATATGGCCATAAATACTGTTAAAATGAAAAATAAACAAAATATTACATTTGAATTTGGAATCTGTCGATTTTATATAATTGTTCATTTGTTTTCTTATTTTTGCGCCAATACATTGTGATAAAGAGAACCGAATCGCTGTGATTGCATTACACAAAGTAGGGCATGGAGCTAAATACAATTTTTAAAAACTCCATACGCTTGCTATTAGTCAAATTTTTGTGTACCGGGCTATTGATAGGTACAATGAAACCTCCTATGCTTGTGACAGAAAAAGATATGGCCATACACGTTGTGTTTGTACGAAAAAAGCGATCAAGGCATTAAGGGAAATAATTCGAAGAAGTCCTGTCCGAAAGCAAAAATTTTTGAACCATGTCGCATATTTTGAAAGGTGACTTAGGACTTGCAGCCAATAAGAGACACATTGGTCATTTCTTAACTGATAATTTATAAATAATACGGTGGTAAAACCAAAACAACTACTTAAGCGGTACGCAAAGGGTCACGGAAAATTTTTGTTTACGGATGAGAAGTGTTTTACAGTTGAGCAATATTTTAACAAACAAAATGACCGTATTTATGCTCAAAGCAAGCTTCCCAATTAGTCCACAGAGTATAACGTGGCCATTATCCGACTTCAGTGATGGTTTGGTGGGGTGTTAGCTATGAAAGAGTGGCTGAGCCATATTTTTGTGAAAAAGGTATCAAAACATCAAGACAAACACAAGTGTATCAAGACAACATTCTTGAGACGGAAGTTAAGCCACTCAACAACACCATGTTCAATAACCAAGAATGGTTCTTTCAGCAAGACTCTGCACCGGGTCATAAAGCTCGGTCCACCCAGTCTTGGTTAGAAACCAACGTTCCGGACTTCATCAGAGCTGAAGGCTGGCCGTCATCTACTCTCGATCTTAATCCGCTGGATTATGATTTACGGTCAGTTTTAGAGAGTATGGCTTTCTCTAAATGCCTTGATAATTTGGAATCCCTAAAACAATGCATACGATTGGCAGTGAAGAATTTTCTCAAGGAAAGAGGGCGTGCTTATATTGATAACTGGCCTCGACGTTTAAAGGACTGTAATGCAGCCAATGGAGACCACTTCGAATAAGCTTTATATATTTTTAATGGTTTTATATGTACTAGTGGTCGCCCAGTGGTCGAAATTCGACCATAATTAATTTCAATTATAAGTTTGAACATATTAGTTATTGTGTTTGACATTTAGTAAAGACAATAGTCAAATATATTTAATATAGAGTGTCAAATATACACAGTAGTGTGTAATGTTTTTTTATTGATTTAATGTATTTTTTTATGCATAATAAAAAGAAATTAACATTCTGCACTCATTCTCTATATGAACTACAAGCATATTAGCACGTATATTACGTTTAATAGAAAAAATGTTTTTTCTTTGTAACAATACTTAAGGGCAAGACTATGTATTAAAATAAATAAACTTTTTTTTTTTATATAAAAAAACAAGAATTTCTTACAGAACAACAAACACAAATAGTTGTTCTTTATATTTCCTGAATTGGTTTCATATATTTCTCAACATCATTATGCAATAAGTACCCAGTGGTGTTAAATGAAAGAAATTTATTATCATACGAATACGAAGTTTATGAGTGAGCGTTAAAATTCCAGCAAGAACTGATGGCGCGGCAGTCGTCGTCGATCGTGTCGTCGCTGGCGAGCAGCGCGGGCGCGGGCGCGGGCACGGAGCTGCCGCTCGACCCCTTCCTGTCGGGCCTCGCGGACCACCAGCGGCAGGAGTCGGCCGACAGCGGGCTCGGCATGGCGGTCTCGCAGCCCTCCTACTCCATGCCGCACACTCCCGAAGACTTCCTCGCCGGCATGGACGACCGCATGGACTGCACCAGCGAGGCCGGCGCCCCCATCGACGCCGACATCGCGTTAGGCGACACCGACGACTTGGTACCTTCATTACAAGTAAATAGTGCTTTTGTGTGATGCTCTAGCGAATCACATTAGCCGCCGGCGCGGCGTATACTATTTGTATGAATGTCGTCGTTTGGTTTATATTTTAAATATAATTTATAAATAAATCTTCTCTACTAGAGTTCCTATATTAGTTTAATGTGGTTAAAATGTTGTATGAGATTAATAATAGACTGTAAATTATATTTCAGTTGGGAGAATTCACCAACGATATACTACTGGACGACGTGCAGTCGCTGATAAACTCGACACCCAGCAAGCCAGAAAACGTGTTGACTTGGCTGTAGGAGCTGCTTACAAAGTCTACAATATGTATTACTTTTTAAACATAGAGTACTTACCGCATCATACTATCGACACCAATCCCATCAGTGTCGGTGACCGAACGGTATTGGTGTATATTTCACTAAGCAATGACAGTTAATAGGAACGTATGTAAGTGATTATGATCGGGTGGTTGGGAGAATTATGTGTGCTTTGTATGAAGTTTATGCGATATTTGTCACCTGGCCGAGTCGATTAGAGTAATTTTTGTTCAAACTCGTAAACATTAATCGCGTACACATATACGAAGGGATCCACGCTCTCTTATTGTTCAGAATTGGCTTTCGTATCTCGGCATTTATCGAATGAGATATGAATGCGAAGTTCTCCATGATAAGTATTCCATAAATGTGTTTATTTGTACGGCTCGTTCGCTCGTTTAAAATAACCATATTATGCGTTGGTTAATACATACAAATATCGTGTACCTTAAACGTTTCTGAAGATATTCGGGCATTAAATATATCTTAACGTCCACTCATTCAAAATCGTAACATTTTTCTTTATTTAATAGTATATACCTCGACTTATACATATATAAACAGATTCTTATTCAAACAAATTTATTTTAATAAATTTAATTAATTTTAGTTGATATAAATATATGTAAAAAATGGACAATACGATATTTACAGCAATGACTATTTCATTGGCGAGTCTTAAAGTAAGAAGAAGTTCTAACTCTGGGTAACGGAGCTCATGTAGCAGAAGTAATCGTTGCAAACCTTCTTTCGTAGATGAAAGAAGTAAAATTGCAATAAACATGCATGAGAGGGAGGTTTCCCATATTCTTTAAACTAGACTATCGGAAATCCTATATTCTAATGAACTACATTTCGATGTTTACTGATGGGGACGATTTGTATATTTTACTAATATAAATTAGATTGTGATAACATCTTGACTTATACGTGCCTTATTGTGCCTTTATACAATTTATTTATTGTGTTAAAATTAAGGTTGATATAATTCTACACTTTTATGAATGGACTACTGATATATGTATTAATACTGAAACAAATAAAACTACTTATGTACTTTTTGTAGTAATGTGTTTTGTCTACTTACACCGTCCTTGTGTATTTTACGAGATTATGTTAGGATAGTTATAGGTTATTGTGACCTAGTTAGATATTTTGGCAACTTTTAAGTTTAATTATTACATAAGATGTTTGTTCGAAATGTTCGGTGTAATTTGCGTGCGCATGGGTGCCGTTAGGTAGTAACCATTAGAAAATAAACAGTACTCATGTAGATGCCGCAATGGAGTGCTTTTATATTCTAAGCTGTATTTTATATTTTAAGAGCGTGTTAGTTCATTTGTGGGTTGGCTGTAACAGTTCAATTATTTTTTTGCTGCCTCAACAACCAATCTAAAATTAAAATTTTTAAAACTACTTTTATTGAAATGTATAATCTTCTTTCCTCCAATACTTTTTATAAATTTAATCGTAATAAATTTTTCAAAATTGCATTTTAGCCCACCTAGTCTTTAGAATTTGAACGAATTCAGTTAGATTATTTGCAAATAATGTTGAAATTAGGCCTTGAAATTTAATTAAAAATACTACATTGAAAACTTTGCCATATTAGTAAAAGTACTTTATTCTTGTAAGAATTTATTGTAATTTTCTGCTATATAAATAGCAACTGTAACTATTATAATTAGGTGTAACGGTGCTGGGTTTTTAATACATTTTATTTTGTATTCTGTGGATCATTCGTCGTACTTTATTTTATGTTTCTGTGGTATTAAGGAAAAGGGGATAAATATTATTTGAATTTTTCACAATGCAAATTATAAGAAAGCAGTTTTTAAATGTTAAAATTGTAATTTATTTAATGTTCAATATATTAGTGACTTAACTTCTTTTTGCCTTGAGACACAATATTTTGAACAAATCAGAGCAAAAATTTCATTTTTCAAATTTATAACTAATCTCATTTTTCTTTGAAACCACAGTATTGTTCTTGTACTATGTATGTATCGATACTTTTTATATTGTTCGGTTCATTATTCTATATTTGCTTTATCCTTTTTTACCTTTAGATATTAATTTGTAATGGACTGTAGCGTCGTTTATATTTTAATGTGGCTGCGTCTATTTTGTATTTATTTGTAAGTAATAAACAAAACATGCACGACATTATGTAAACATTCGTGAAAACATAGTAGGAATTAACTGTGTTAAATTTATTATACTGACGATACGTCGACACCTCTAAGATTTTAGGGATAAAATATGACATATTTTTGTATATAAGTTACTTTTTCGTTTTATTAAAAAATACTAACTTAGATGACCAAAGATTGACGTCGACCTAATCAATTAATAATCATTTCAGTAATGCTCATGAAAAATTACTCTTGCTTTAGTTGTTATTTCTTATATATGTTTCATACCAAAGTTTTCTTTTATTGTTTTTACTTAGTTTTTGATTGTTGCTTTCATTCCTTAAAGTTGTCGACTTATCGTAATAACTACGAATACGTACTATGTTCTCACTGACATGTCATAATGAGAAACATTCCATGTTTGCTAACCGTTTGAGCGTCGCCAGCGCCGCGTCGCTAGGACAGGTCTCTGGGACTCATAACCGAATAATATTCTGAACAATATTCTAAGTGTAATCTATAGTACGCTTTATTTCTTAAGTATAGCATATATTTTACAAACATATCTTTTCAGTCTGACTCATGCAAGTTTTCTCTGTAGTGTATATAAAACATGTGTATCAATGTTATAACAATGAAATTATAATTGTTGTTACAACTCATTTGCAATAATTTCATTGTAAATAATTTGATATTCTTATATGAATTAAATAAATATTTGTTTTAATATCCATTGTCGTTTTTATTACAAGCTTAATTCCTTATAGTTTTTAGTTTGACTTTCGTTAGCTATATAAAAATAATCTTAAATCGTAAAAATAGGTGTCATATGCATTAATTTTTGGTATTATATATTATTTCTATTTACTGTTCAAAGGTTTTGTTATACAGAAAAAATAAAACTAAAAATATTAATAAATAACTTTATTTAAAAATATGACCTGCATAATAAGTATTTTCTGTTAAATATACGATTCAGCCTGTAACATTCCACTGCTGGGCATAGGCCTCTTATCTCCATTATGGAGAAGGATTGGAGTTTAATCCACCACGCTGCTCCACTGCGGGTTGGCGGATGTTAATTCTACCATGCTTTAGCTGCGTCCCCTCGCCTGTTGAAATTAATAGATTCGTTTATCATGCTGAAGGACCAAAGCTGGCAATGTATAAAATATACGTAAAAATTTTACTCTTTAATACAAATTATAAATTGCTATCTACGCTAGAGCGTAGATATGAGCGAAAAATTTCTATTTATGGCAGTCACACATAATTCTCGTGTTTGACGGGTTGATGTACCTGTGAGTACTAATTCGGTTCATATTTTGGCTTTATAGCCTTCAAAAACGTCTGTTTATTCGAAGAAACGTTTGTCGATATATTTATAGATAATTGTGTTTGCAGGCAAACGAAGAAAAACCGACTTCAATTATATCGACAAGTAATACAACGTAGGTAGACGAAAAAATAGTCAAGTAAATACGCACTATCAAAGATTACTCCAAAAGTTGTAATCAGATCTCGATGAAATTTAAATGTGACCACATGATAAACATCGGCTTAAATTAAAAATCATTAAAATCGGTACACCCAGTAAAAAGTTATGTGGATTCCCTCTGTCCCTCGATTTCTCTGGGATCCCATCATCAGATCCTAGTTTCCTTATTATGGTACCACACCTGGGATACCTCCTTTCCAACAAAAAAAGAATTATCAAAATCAGTTCATAAACGACAAAGTTATCCCCGAATATATGTATATATACGGTCGAATTGAGTAACCTCCTCCTTTTTTGAAGTCGGTTAGCAATGGAGTTACAGGTACTTAAAGTTAGAATTTAAAAATATTGCAGTTTTGATTCGACAGTTAAAAAAAATGCTATACCTACGATCATTTTCAATACTACGAAATGACATAAAATTTTAGTTTACTACACACTCACTGCAGGGTTTTTGAAGCGGTCATCTTGTGGTAGTTCACGATTAGCGATCAGCTGTTTGTAGTATTCGGCGGACAGTTTAGCCGTCCTCGGCCGCTCGGGGTCGTTAATGTCCACATAGTAGAGACCAAAGCGTTCACTAAAATGAGATGATTATTATTAGTTTAATATTTCACGTGTTAAAGGAAACTATATCATTGTGTGTATAGTCCTGCCGGTTTTTATGCCATGATTTGTTTCAATTAATCGTAATAAAAGAATTAAAGAAGGCCAAATGAAAGAATTCTTATTGTGTTGGGTAATTTATTTAGAGAGGAAGGCTATACGTGTTAGTCTGTAATAATTTACTGCTGGGCATAGGCCTGTTTCCCCATGTAGGAGAAGGACTAGAGCTTAATCCACCACACTGTTCCAATGTGGGTTGGCGGACATATTCTCTATTATGAGTAACAATCGCTATCAGGTGTATATGATAAAAACCGAGACCGACGGCTTAACGTGTTCTCCGAGGCAAGGTGGGGAGTCCTACAAGGACTGCACAAACACCCAGACCACGGCAAACATCTGCATAGCCAATACAAATGTTTGTCATGTGCGGGGATCGAACCCGCAACCGCCAGCGCAACAGCGACCAACCAGTGCTGTGACCGTTGCGCCAACGCGTCGTCAAGGCAATATAATATCAAGCTATGGTTAATATAAGCTGAGTATTAATAAGAAAATGTTACAGATCAGGATTTTTTTGAAAGGTTCCATTGTGTGCGCTGCATAAACGGTTAAAGTTACGCAAAAATCACGTAGGGCGGAATTGATAACCATTAAAAGTGAAAAAAAGTCTGCGTTAGCATATGTCTATCTTTTAACACTGACTCATGATAGTCTTTTCTATGGTAATTAAGTTTGTTCTACTCGTGTGGTGCCGGCATAATAGAATTAACAATGGTCACAAAAAGGAAGGCTCCAGTTACTGATGATACTATTCCGGTAACGCCAGGACGTAGCTACAAATGGCAGATTGGTCGAAAGTCTCCCAATTCTTGAGGTAGATTTAAGTAACATAAGGTGGCACATTCTAGATTTATCCGAAGTTCGACGAGAGGGTGAGGATCCGGTTATCTTGGAATCGGGCCACATATTCTACTTCAAGGAAGGAAGCAAACAATCATAGGGTGGAGTAAGGTTCCTGGTCTACAAGGTTGCTGTACCTATAGCGTGATGAAGATTTGAAGCGTCTCAACCCGGGTAGCGTACCTTGTACTAAAATTGACCGAGATATACTCTCTCAAGTATTTACAGGTATATGCGCCGACTTCGAGCAAGCAGCTCACATGAAAAAGGTTGAGTTCTTATTCGAGGATGTAACGAAGGCTATACATGATACTACCAAGACTCACTTAACTGTTGTCATGGTTCAATGCTAAAGTGGGACAGTGAAGCGGCGAATTAATTTTGGGACCATATTGCTAGTGACGTAGAAACTAGAGTAAATTGTAAGTAGTAATTGTAAGTTAGTTGTAGAGTAGTTGTAAATTCCTATTTTGCCGCACGTAGTGACTTCTGAAACTCGAGACACTATTTCCTAGTAGGAGTACAATTAGCTGCGGATTCAGCCCTCTAGAAAGTTTACGTGAATGTTATTGGTAAATTTATTATTTTTTAAATACTTACGTGAATCCGGAGTGCCATTCAAAATTATCTATAAGACTCCACACAGTATAGCCGAAGATTCTGACATTATCCTCGTAAATAACCCGCAGCATTGCTGAAAGGTAGTCCTAAAACGGCATAAAGACATCGTGTTAATACGTAGTTGATGTGAAGTGTTTGTTGTTTATTTAAATCCAAAGCCTTACATTTAAATACTGAATGCGTCCATAATCTTCTAAAGTACCACGGTCAGAAACTCCATTTTCGGTGATATAAATTGGTGGGTCATTGTAAGAGCTCTTACACCAACGTAGAAAGTTTGCAAAGCCAGACGGAACAACCTGACGTTTAATAAGTTCATGAATAATATTTTATATATTGAATAGAAATATATGAGAAAAACAGGCATAACTTAAAATACTTACTCGTAGCCACTCTGAAGCTGACTCAACACCGAATTTAAATGAGGTAACCGCTCCACTATCTTTCCACAAGGAAGGAGATTTTACAGTAGGGTCTACGCCGGGTCCAGTTACCAAATGTGTCGTATAGTGATTAATACCCAAAAAGTCGGAGGTACCCTTAATTCTTTCGATCCAATAGTTATCAAATTGTTCCAGACGGGGCTTAGTCAGACCTTCAACTTGGCTTTGCTGCGCAACGTTTTTGATCAGAACGTCTGGGTATCCACCTTTTTCAGTAAAAATAGGGTGCGCAAACCATCCAAACTATAAAAAGGGGAAAAACTGGGTATTAGAAAAATAATAAGTACCGAAGATAAATATAAATAATAATTTGAAAACGTAACGCTTAAAAATCTTCGCCATCAGAAGAAAGAAAATCTATGTCAAGGGTTTGAAAACCCACTCTACATAAACGCCAAAACGTGTGTGGCAAAAAATAATGTAAAATGTCAAAAGGGGATCGAATCTTTGACCGCTTGTACACCATCCTTTTATCTATGTTATACAAAAATAAAATAATATAACATACTTTGAACTGGTTGGCCACTTCTGCAAGGGCAACTTGTTCGGCATTATCTGGGTTTTGTGGCTCGTACCATATAGAGTTGATTGTGATTATTATTTTTCCCTTCTGTTGTGGCCTATAGGTGTCATTATACAAATGGTACACTTCAGCATGGGCCTTGAGAAGTGTGTCACTACATAAATAATTTCCAACACCATGGCTTAAAATAGCTGGAGCTTTTTTGTCATCACCATAACCTTGTTCACAAATTTCGTATGGTTCATTAATAGTGACCCAGAACTTGACCCTGTCACCAAATACTTTGAAGCATAAGTTGGCGTAATCACGGAAGTAATCTATCATTTTAGGATTGGCCCATCCGCCAAGATCTTGAAGTGATTGCGGCAAATCCCAGTGGTATATAGTGACCTGAGTAAAAACATAAAACCCGTTTTATACCTTTAAAATATTATATATAGGATGCTAGATTCCTCAGTACGTTTCCTCAAATGCTCACGCTGCTCTAATGCGGGTTGGCGGATATATTCCCTACTATGAGTATCGAACGCTATCAGGTGTACACGATAACAACCGGGACCGACGGCTTAACGTGCTCTCCGACTTCTCCGAGGCACGGTGGGGAGACCCACACGGATTGCACAAACACCCAGACGACGGCAAACATCTGTATGTCCAATACAGATTTTGTCATGTTCGGGGATTGCACTCGCATCCGCCAGCGTAACAGCCACAACCAGTGCTGTGCCCGTTGCGCTTCGTCTACAAATATAATACATACAATTTTAATTATAATTTGAAGTGAAGCTAACAACGATTCGGAATTTGGATTGCATGATATACAGCGTCACTAAATTATCTTTATCATAAATATAATACTGAACCGAATAATAAGCTTTAGGTATTAATTTCTTTTTAACAGGAACTTAAATTTATTTTCAGGCTATTGCGAAATCGTTTGCCAAACCCTCATGCGTAGTGGTGTGAGTAGTCGCCTAAAACACCGACGGTTTGTGGGTTCGATTCCCGCCCGGAATGGATATTGATATCTGTACAAATATTGCTTTCCGGTTTTGATGTCGGTCCTTGTGGGTCCCCCCACCATGCCTCAAAGAGCACATTAAGCAGTGGTTCCCGTTTGTTATGAGCAGTAGAAAAAAGAAGCAGAGGAAAAAGAAGTCTATGCCCCACAGTGGGATGTTGAAGACTGAATGCACATGCGAATATCATAGCCCAGAAAGGAAATGTTTACTTTGCGCAGTTGGAAACTTGCAGCTACAATTCTGTCATTCTTTCTCGTGTTGATACTGTAATTATTACTAAAAATAGATATTCTTGTGAACATATATTAAATTTTAATGAAACACATCTCGCAAGGAGACTAGTGAGCAAGGCCATACAGCAATAATATCTATAAGTCAACAGGTCAAATACATATTTGTTAGATAATTTGTTATTTACAAAGTCAAAATCAAAATTATGTTATTTTACCAATGGTTCAATTTTCTTCTCTGCCAAAGCATTAAGTAAGTCATTGTAGTATCGAATTCCATCTGGGTTTATTTTATCAATACGGCCGCTGGGCAGAATTCTTGCCCAGGAGAGAGAGAACCTGTAAAAGTCCACGCCGAGGTAGGCGAGTGCGTCTACGTCCTCTTGATATTTGTTGTAAGAGTCGCATGCAATGTCTCCATTTGTTCCATCAGCGATCGCCCAAGGATGCGAGTGTGTCAAACGATCCCAAACGTTTTCTGATTTTCCTGTTTAAGAGACTTTCTTTAGGTAAAGATACAAAAATTATTGCTACCAACAAGTTTATAAACTTTTAAGATCACTATGAACACTTGACTCTACGTAGAACCAAAAATTATAGTTACTATATCAGTTAGTATGTACAACATGCTGTTCGCTTACTGAAACTATAATAAACACTTGCTTTCACTAGTTCATCTGTAATCATCTGTATAGAATATGTCTGTATTTACTTATATATTATAGTGAGTATGTATAAGTTTTTTTTATGTATATGTATATTTATGTATATTTATTTTTGTGTTTATTTCGGTATGTATCTTTATATGTATTTGTTTAGTTTGTAGTATATTTCATTTTTTAAATATATATAAATTTTATTATCTTTTATTTATTAACTTCTGGGTGTTTTTTTTTTCTTTTCTTCTTAATAAATACTTCTTGCACTGTTTGACTCGCTATATAAACACTTACTCATGACCACGGGTTGACTGGAAGAAATCTCTTTCAGAGATAAGTCCACTTTTGCCATAAATCTTACTATTATTTTATGTTTCTATTTGTAGTTTTGAGCGAGTCTATATGTAGATAAAGTATAAAAATTACTTTCATTTGATTTTTGAATATGGTATACCTAAAGATAAAAATTCGATCTTTATTATGTTATAAATTAAATTAATTATGTTTTACTTACCACTGACATTCCATGCACCCTCAATTTGAGGAGCAGATGTTGCTACTCCGAAAGTAAAATCTTGCGGAAACTTTGTGTACTGCGCAATTACTCTGATAACAAGGTATAAGATATACTTAATATTATTTTTGTTCTTGTATTTTAAATTAAAAGTAAATTTATATTTTTTATATAACAATATAGATAAACATAGAGCTATAACAAAAAGTAGTACGTTATAGTCAATAATTTAGTCCCATTGAGATGGACTTATACTTTAATTTTAAAACCTAAAATTAGCACAATAGAAAAAATTGCTATGAGGGAACGGACCCATATTACGTGACCCATGGAAGGGAGAAGGGTTTTTTCTTTCGTGATGATATATAGCCTATAACCTTCCTCGATAAATGGGCTATTTAACACTAAAAGAATTTTTCAAATCGGACCAGTAGTTTCTGAGATTAGCGCGTTCAAACAAACAAACAAAAAAAAAAACAAACAAACAAACTCTTCAGCTTTATAATATTAATTAATTAATTATAATTAATTAATTAGTTACATTCGATGCATCGTTTGATAAGTCGAACGTTTTGAATTTTTCTATGATTCGTCCATATATCTAATTCTTCTAATTGTTCGTTGGTATAAAATAAATAAATTGCCTTTCGTTGACATACCCTAGTATAAAAATTGTATCTAATTTCACAACAAGGAAAAAAAAAAACAAATGAAAGTTACATTTTCATAAATATTGTAATTGTAACTTTCATTTATTGTTTTTCCCTATCATTAAAACAAAAAGTTTCTCGGTCAAGTCATTAATCCTTATTTGGTGTTTTGACCGACTTCAAAAAAAAGAAGGCTTCTCAATTCGACCGTAGATAACGTGTGTGTTTTCGCGGATAACTTCGTCGTTTATGATATAATTTTACTGATTCTTTTCTTGTTGGAAGGGGGATATCCCAAGAATGGTACCATAATAAGGAAACCGGGATCTGATGATGGCATCCCGGAGAAATCGAGGGGATCCTTTGGAAATCGTAGTGGCAATTAGTGCGTTTGTAAATTTTTTTTTCGTCTGCTTACGTAGTATTACTTGTCGATGTAATTGAAGTCGGTTTGCTAGCAAACACAATTATCATTTCTTGTTATGTGAAATATTGCCTCTTATTTGTACTTATATTTTTAATTGGGTTAAGATCTATGTGATTAAACGAAAGATTAAAAAGTTGATTGAATTCTTAAATGTTTGCTGGCTATTAATTTCTATTTAAACATTTTCTTATTATAAATCAATTTAGTTTTTACAAAATATAATTTTTAAATTGCTATTTCACCCTTTTAAAAAAAAAATTGACATCTTAAGCCAACTCAACTGATGACGTATTGTTTAACTGTTAAATGTGGAGCGTACGGATTAACGTAAACTATCCATTTACAAGCTAACAGACAATACAAGCTTTATAATAATATATATTATATTCTTTATTGCACTTAAAATGTTTATACAGTTATTTGTATACAAATTTAATTAGCAACGGTGGACTTATCTCTAGAATAGACCTCTTCCAGCCAACCTATGATAGTAATAATAACTAATGTAATAAAGCAGGCTAAGAAAATGCAGTAATATAGTTACGATCCAGATTCTTAAAAATAAAAAGCTAAATAAATAATATTCATAACATCATACAATACATACTACATACAAATATACACATCACCACTTATGTAAGAATATATACACGTGTATACTGTGTATATTGTTTTTATAGCCGTCAAGGTTCTCGGCCGATGGTTCCCTTTAGTTCCTAAATTCCTTATCTCGTTTGACCATGACTCTATTGATATCAGGTGATAGCCATTATAATTTAGTATATTAAAATGAAATATCTTGAAATCATTACATTTACTTTAGATGAAATATAAAGATTATTTTGAAATCGGTAATACGTAATAATATTTCATAGTCATACTTTATTTTGTACACATTGTAAAAACGTCATAAAGATTTCATAGTCATACTTTATGTAGTACACATTATAATGACGTCATAAATATAAAAATATTTATGTATATGTGAACTACTGATCTCTGTGCCACAAAACTTATCATCAAAATGTTCTATTATTAGTCTTTTTATCGGAGTATACGTACGTCATAATAATATAAGTAGGTATAATGTTAAATTTATAACAATTTCCTATTTTTCATATAGTTTAAGAAGTTATTTTTTTATGTCAGTAGATAACCTGAGCTTTTTTGTTTTACCTCATAACTGTTTGCTGGGTGTACCGATTTTGATGGTTATTTTTTAATCGAAAACTAGCTATTTTCATGTGGTACAATTTAATTTGATTTAGATATTGATGAGATTGATTTTGTGTTATCGCTAATAATGCGTATTTAATTGACAATATTTTCGACTACCTACCCACCTACGTAGTCGAAAAAATGACTAACTACGTTGTATTACTTGACGATATAATTGAAGTTGGATTTTTTTTGTTCGCAAGAAAATACAATCACTAAGAAATAACTATTAATAATTATTTAAATACCACCAGTAAGAAGATCCAGTATGAGGTAATATACAAAAAACTATAAAATACAGTCGAATTGAAAACCCCCCTTTCCTGAATTAGGTTGATAAAATTATTACAAAGGCTCAGACTCTGATAACTTAGATTGAATAGCTGTAGAAGAGATTGTGAACAAATTATCTCAAAGTGAGGAGACTAATATAACATGTACTACTCAGGATGATTCTATTGATGTACGGTAAATACAAATTCTAGGTGACTTTACTCTGATCTACTGTCGGCGCATAAATAGACTCCTAGAGTACTCCACAGAAAATTCTAAACGATCACTTTGGATGTTATATTATACAAAGCAGCGACACACGCTGAGAAGCAAGAATAACAATGATTAAAGCAGTTCGTCATATCAAATTTGTGGTATCCTAAGCTTTGGCTAGCGACAAACAGAACACTGATGTTCAAGTCTTTTATGAGGTAACCACTTTAGCCGAATACTAAAAAAATCAGCCTCATAGGTTCATTGGTTTTTTAGTATAACGTATTTTTTCAAAGTAATGTCGTTAGTACCTAAATCTTTTTAACTGAGGTAGGGCACAGCAGGAAATTTCCTGCTCAAAATATGGAGCAGCCCGACTGGGGTAGTACTTCGACCTTACAAAAGATCACAGTTAAAGAATATTGTTTTCAAGCAGTGTCGTGTTCCTGTTGATGAGTAAGGTGACCAGAGCTCCTGGGGTGAATAGGGGATAGGGTCGGCAACGCACTTACGATGTTTCTAGTGTTGCAGGCGTCTATGGGCTACGGCAATCGCTTACCATCAGGTGAGCCGTACGCTTGTTTGCCGACCAAAAATATATTAAAAAAAAACTTTACAGACAAAAAATTATTTGATTTGATAGGCATTAAGCTGTTAAGCTAAACGCGATAAGCTTCTAACTTACTCAGAGATTTGAACTGTCAAATTATTACCTACTAGGAATATTTTTTTTTATGCCTGCAATATAAAATAGATTCCATAAGCCAGTGATGTCCTTTTGGAATTAATATTGTAGACGCTAAATAAGATAATATAGATATTTGTATGTTGTGTGATGAACCCGTAAGTCTGAAATCTTTTTTACTGGCCAGAATATGGCTATTACATTTATTTTAAATTTCATGAACCATCGCAACATCATCGTACATGAATTAGATTCAAATGTATGGATAGCTTGTTTTACTTTTACCTAAAACGCTTGTTGGGGAAAGGGGTTTTTCTATGTTTAATCTGATAAAAACTTATATCGCTATATGCAATCTAGATTGACACACTTGCCACTTTAGGAGTCGAAAACGAAAATGCCGGGACACAGACTTTGATAACTCATAATAGAGCTCGTCGATATATATAGGCCAAAAATGGTAGATATATATATTAAATTTGCTATTTGAACTATAACTTTTTCTTCTTGACATCGTTAATATAAATTAATTATTACATATAGACGAAAAAATAGTCAAGTAAATACGCATTATCAAAGATTACTCCAAAAGTTGTAATCAGATCTCGATGAAATTTAAATGTGACCACATGATAAACATCGGCTTTCGATTAAATTAAAAATCATCAAAATCAGTACACCCAGTAAATATTTATGTGGATTTTCAAGGGTTTCCCTCTTTCCCTCGATTTCTCTGGGATCCCATCATCAGATCGTAGTTTCCTTATCATAATACTACACCTGGGATATCTCCTTTCCAACAAAAAAAGCATTATCAAATTCAGTTAATAAACGACGAAGTTATCTCCGAACATGCATATAAAAAAAAATTATATATATACTAGCTAACCCTGCAAACGTTGTTTTGCCATATATGTTATCAACCCCCCTTAATCCCCCCTCCCCCGTTAAAAGTTAGCTGTATGAAAAACAGAAGTTGGCTGATTCTCAGACCTACCCGATATGCACACAAAATTTCACAAAAAATAGGGGTTGATCGTAGAGAGGTGGAAAATTAAGAGTAATATAATTTTTTTTAATTCTAAGTCATGACAAAAAAAATCTTGCCAAAAAAATTAAAGTTTATAATTAACAAATAAAATATAGGGGTTGATCGTAGAGGCTTGAAAATTAAGGGTTGTATGTATTTTTTAATGTTGTATCATAAAAAAATAAAAAATAAATAATTAATCTAAAAATTAAAAAAAAAATTTGGGGTTGACTACCCTTAACATTTAGAGGGATGAAAAATAGATGTTCGATTCTCAGACCTACCCAATATGCACACAAAATTTCATGAGAACCGGTCAAGCCGTTTCGGAGGAGTTTCACTACAAACACCGCGACACGAGAACTTTATATATTAGATATATATATTTTATATTAGATATATATATATATATATATTTTCAAAAAGGAGGAGGTCGGTTAAAAAGTATCCTATGTTACTTATAATACCTCCAAGAATATGTGTACAAAGTATTATAATGATCGGTTAAGTAGTTTTCGCGTGAAAGCGTAACAAACAAACTTACACTCACATTTATAATATTAGTAGAGATAACTCGAAAAGTAGTCGTATTTATCAGATCTCAATTAAATTAAACCACATGACACATACCCGCTTTCGATATACCCCACATTCACAGACCGTAAGACAAATTAAATTGTTATGTTTTTAATAAAAGGCCATGCAAAATTTTAAATAAATAAATAAATAAATATCTTATAACGTACACACATGGTCGTCTGCTTTTGTTATAGGTAACAGCCGACTGTTATACCTAAATATTTTTTTGCTAATATATAAATAGATAAAATACAAATATTACACCCAGACTCAGGCGGGAATCGAACCCTTAACCCGCGGAGCAGAAAGCAAAGCACTACAAACTGCGCCAACGGGCTAGTTGAATTAATTTTATATAGACAAAAGGAACAATCGATGTGATAAATCAAGTATCTCATACTAACAATATAAATGAATTGATGGTAATTAATATTAATAATATATTTTTAAATCACTTTACTTTGTAAGAGATATTTTTATTAATAATAATTTAATACAAATTAAAAATTAAATGTATATCAATTAGATTAGATTGCGATTACTTACGCAAATAAAAAAACTAGTAATAAAATTTATTTTACATAAATATTTTTACTTAGACGACTTTCGTCTTCATATAAATTTTTCGCATACAAATAATAATTGGTATTCCAGTTTTTTTTTACGTCAACTCAAAATTATTTTTTAAAAATATCAATTAAAACCTCTAGTCTAACAAATGATTCATGGTATTAGATTGTTACAAAAACATAACTTGTACTTACGAATTGGTAATAGCTAACAATGTTATAAAACTCGTAGTTGCAGATCCCATTGTAACGGTCACAATTGTGTCGTGTAGCGAAGGCAACTTTTTGAAGCTTACTGTTGATAGCCTGACGGTTTGTGGTCCTTTTATTTTAAGAAGTACGTTCCGTTAGCTGTAATCTAGAGTGATAATATCTGAAAGATCAATGTCGCGCGAATTTAACTGATTTCATCACTTGTTTTGATAAATTATTATTAATATAGCTTTATCATGATTATCTTAATATACGTTCTAATAGTAGATTTATATAAACATTTCAAGTAAAGTACAATTATATATTTACTAGTCCAGCAGCTGACACTTGTTTTTTTTCCCAGTGATTAATAATAGGCTGAAACTTCGTGAGTAGGTTCGGTTCGACAAGACGACCATCGTCTTTCCTCTGTGAAAACTCTTGATAGAAGTAGATATTACATAGCGCTGGCATAAAACATAACGAATTGGTGGGGCGTTGAAATTTTAAAAATAAGTTTTTATTATTTACACAAAAAAGTGTCACAATAAAACAGACAACTTTTAAGCATAAGTCTAGACAAACGTACCGTAGTGGTATAGTATTTGTAGGACTATGTAGCTATTTAAGTTTTGTTAGAGCGATGTCGATTTTTTTATACCTATACATTTTGTGTTGGATTAATATCTGGCAATTGTGGTAACAATTCCAAAATAGTGATAGCACTATAATCGAATTTGGTTTTTATTTTCTTAGATTGTCCTGTTTAAAATACAATCGACAAGATATTCATTTTAAGCAAGATTCAAATTAAAATTCTTAATAATAATTCAGAGGAATCTTACGCATCTTATATATGTACACACACACACACACACAAACACACACACAAATATATATATATATATATGAATCGACTGTCATTCTTGCCTTTATTTAAACTAAATTACCCCATACCGTGGGAAGTATCCATATATAATATCAGGGCTAGCGCCGCGTTCAGTGCCACTACCGCAAAGCTATAGTCCAATGAAAATATTTAAGTATTTTGCCATAAATAAAAATTTTACGTATCAAAAAATAAATAAGTCTTGGTAGCTACAATTACAAAATCGCTATGATAATAACATTATTTACATTATATAAAAACTTAGGTAATGTACCCGGTGTTATACAATAATTTTTTTTTTTTTATTTTGTATTAATCTCTAGTGTCTCGACAAACATCACTTATCTATTATGTCATCGGCATGAATTTTTACAACAATATATCTAACCTAACGGAGCCTAGTTTTGGCTGAGAGGAAAAAAGCCGGAGGAAAAAACTCTCCGTATTCTTTTCCAAATTTAAGGTTGTTGGTATACAAAAAAGTAAACAAAATCCACAGTATGACTATGAAATGACCGTCAGCCAAAACCACCATATGCCACCTGCTTATAATATTGAAAACTAAATATATCCAATGACAGGGTGGTATATACACAATCATTTGTTGGTCTTGGATTTGGAAATTTATCGTCGCCGTGTCGTATCAACGAGACGCACATACATCATATCGTACAAACGAGACCCATTTTCCTTCGTTGCGGAGTGAGACAAAGAGATGAAGTGTCCTCGAAATTATTTACCAACGCGATGGAGGTTAAGACCTTAGATTTGGGGACGAGGCATGAATGTCAACGGTGAATATATCTGTCACCTTCGTTTCACCGACGATATTATCCTCTTTGAGGAGAAGCTGGAGGAGCTAGGTCAAATGCGGGTTGACCTCAATGAGTTCTCCCGACGAATCTCGACCCGACGAGGTCTCCGCATGCATTTGGATAAGAGGAAAGTTAAGTTCAATCAAGAAGTCATACCAATATATATTTGTCGGCACTTGCGCCGTCGTACGCAATTAGCAAGGAATTTATAAACAACATATGCACTGATCACGCTAGCCTAGCCAGCGTTCGATAGTCACCTACCCTCACTCATTATATTACTCGTGTTATTCTGACGTGTATAAAACGATAGGTGCAACCGCGGCTAAGCCAGTCTTGGCTCTGGTTTGGCACGGTGCACTTGTTGTATCCTGCTAGTAGCTTAACCTAGACTCTATCAATAATTAATTTGTGTTAACGAATTAATTATTACATATTTATTTACACGTTGTACAGCGTTGATGTGCATTTCAAAGAGGACCTCCTTAAACCTACACCTAGGTCGCAAGTCCTAGGAACTGCTCTGAGTTTCTCCCTCTGCGCCGGAGTGGGTCAGCGGAGACATCGTTCTCTCTGACCCGCTCCGCGGCCTCCTTCTGCGTCATTACCTCTTCGCAGAAGGAGACCGCCGCTTGCCACGATCTCTTGCTGTCGAGCATGGCTTAGCGACGATGCTAGGCAGTGAGAGATCCCGTCCGAGGACCGCCGAAAGCGCGCGCCGTTGCGAGTCCCACGCGGCGCACACCTCCAGCGTGTGGAGCGCCGTATCTTCTGGCACCCCAAACTTGTGGCAGGCTGGAGTCGCCTTCTGTCTCGTGATTTGGTGCAGGTACTTACCGAAGCACCCGTGTCCGGAAAATACCTGCACCAAACGGAAGGTCAGCGGCCCAAACTGCCGCCTCACCCACTTCCGAAGGACCGGCCTGACCGCGTCAACCGTCCACTACCCGGGGACCGGCGGGGAGAGGTCCTCTGTCCACCGCCGCAACAGGGTATCCTGCGCCTGCCTTCGCATGTGTACTATCTCCTCCAACGTCGGCGGCTCCCCCCGGGATCTTCTCGCCGCTACGAAGTGGTAAATTTCGGCGAGGATCTCAGCTTGCAATTTCCAGGGCGGATTGCCGGCTAGCACGGACGCCACCGTCCAGGACGCCATCCGGTAACTACGTATCGCCCTCGTAGCGATGACCCGCTGCGGATGTCACAGCAGGGTCTTGTTGGCGCGACCGAGGGCGTCCGCCCAGACGGGTGCCCCGTACATGGCCATACTCCGGATGACCCCGGAGTACAGTCGACGGCAATGGGCACTCGAACCATCCACGTTCGGCAGTAGCCTCCCCAGTGAGGCGGCGGCTCCCACGACTCTTGGGGCTTGCTGGGAAAAATGATCCCCGAAAGCCCACGACGCCCACACCCGTCCAGGGTGAGACCCAGGTACCTCATCTGGGCCCCCACCCGGACCGGCAACCCATCCAGAGTAATCTGCGTACCTGGATGGAGTCCCCCCCCAGGCCCATAGAACAGCAGAGCCTCGGTCTTTCTCAGGGCGACCAGGGCTCGTATACGGCCAACCACGAGTGTTGCGCCGACCGTGGCCGACCGTATCACCTCCGCGAGGTCATTCAACAGGCGAGGTAAATTTAATTTAATGTAAATTTTTAAGAGTAAGTAATAAATTTAACATTTATCAGATAGTATTTTCAACGCGAAAAAAGTAAATAATTTTTGTGATCTATTTATTTCAACATAATCGAAGTGAAGGACGCTCCAGTAAGAACGAAGTCGTTTGTAGGATGAAAGAATTTTAAGAATTCATAATCTAATTTTCTCAATATTTAAATAAAAAACTTTTTGTTGTTCAGACAATTTCAACACCCCACCGATTCGACATATTTGAAGCCTGCACACCACAATAGCTACCTGTATTGAGAATTTACACAAGGAAAAACTTTAGAATCTAGTAGAGCTAATCCTATTTAAAAAGATTCAGTCTGTTATTATAACTGAAAAAAAAACTGATGGCGCCTCCTAGACTATAATTTGTTTTACGCAAACAATATTAATTATTATATCTGCGTATCTGCGTTATCATTTCCGAGCAATAATGTATACAAATAAATAAAATTGGAGTGTCTGTTTGTAATATTAAAATAACCGCTTTTTTCTAAATGCATATGGATGTATACACGGTATACCAAAATAACATTTTTTACAATTTTATTTTCGGTTGTAGTCGCGGGCACAGCTAGTATTGGAATAATTAAAGTTAAATAACAACTTACTGAAAGACTCTTAGTATCTTATCGCACTTGTTTTGTAGTAATTCCAACATTTTTTTTATGAAATCCAAAATTAAATTCATTCAACAACTTGTTTGTTATATTTACGATATTATCGCAAAATATGTGCGTAGCACTACTACGAAACACATCGTCATCGCGTAATAAGTATCACATTATTATTATCATTGACATCATAAGTGTATTTGTAAAGTACAAAAAAGTTAAAAACAATAATATTATGTTTGGCTATCAATGAATGGAGGACATTACGAAATAGATATCAACTATTTATTCGAATAAAGACAAATAATGTTATATTTTGGCAAAAGCTGTTTGAGTCGAGTTAACTTATAATAGATATAATAAATACAAATAAATTTTTCCGTAATATTTGAATTGTAGACCTTCACTTTACACACTTCAGCCTAATACAGTCCACAGCTGGACATAGGCCTCCACAATTTTGTGCCAAAAATGGCGTGAACTCATGTGTGTTGCCCATAGTCACCACGCTGGGCACTGGGTTGGTGACCGCAGGGCTGGCTTTGTCGCACCGAAGACGCTGCTGCCCGTCTTCGGCCTGTATATTTCAAAGCCAGCAGTTGGATGGCTATCCCGCCATCAGTCGACTTTTTAAGTTCCAAGGTGATATGAAATGAAATGAAATTATTATTTTTATATGACTATTTGTGCAGTTTATTTATTATATTTAATATGTCTATGACTCTAGAAAACAAGTCCAGCGAGTCTAAAGTGCGAGAGGTTATGTCTACTTCAAAAACGAATAATTAGTAGTGCCTCTTTAGATTTAATTAGGTACATTCGTCCACATAAAGTCAACTTCCAACACCCTTGAGTAACGCTTACCACAGTTCTCACCGGGCACGGCTGCTTTGGTGAATACATGTGTCGAACGGCCCAAAAGGAGCGGACGACTGGATGTCACGATTGTGGCGCAGCGGTGAACTCTGCCCAGCACACCCTCGAGGTGTGCCTGAGATGGGCGGCACTGCGTCGCGATCTGACGACAGTCCTCGAAGGGGACTTGTCACTGCCTAGCGTCATCAGTGCGATGCTCGGCGATGACGAGTCCTGGACGGCGATGGATTCTGCGAGATAGTAATTTCCAGAAGGAGAACGACGAGCGGATGAGAGAGGAGGCCACCGACGAGGCCTCCGTCCGCAGGAGACGAACGGGGGTGCGTAGGAGGCGTTACTTAATTCGCCTCCAGTAACGCCCCTGTGCTCGTGTCGGGCCGGGATGGAAACCCGGTCCTGCTAGACACGGCGTCGTCGGGATTATTCAGAGCTGAGCCAGATAGGCCCCATGGAGGAGAAGTCTGGCCTTTTCGCCGAGGCCAGCCGGTCGCTGGAGGGATCCTGTTGCCTGCAGATCCAGGACCCTCCAATAAAAGCGGCTGAAGGCTCCCGCAGGGGTTTGGTCGGTACTGCACCCCCAAGTGCTGAAGCCGACATACGGTCTAGGACTGCCTACCCGGGCGTCCTGGATATCACCCGTAAATGGGTTCCCCTGCGATACCAAAAAAAACGCTTACCATTCTTTGGTATATTCAAAGTACTATAAAAGGCGAAATGAAAAGTAGATATTAACATATAAAATATAATAAGTTTCGCATCCTTAAGTTCTGAGGCACGATTCTACTAGTCGACTCATTAAAATCTTCGAAAATAAAAATCGTGACAAATAGGTAAAGCAATGATCCTAAATGCAGAATTATATCACTATTCTTGTATTAAATGTTAATATAATATACACTGCGTAGCTATTGGTTTACTTACTATGTATTACGGTAAATCAACTCTCATCGAGCAGTCCTTGCATCACGCATAGGTAGTCCACAGATGTGGCAAGGGAATGTATGAGAAGAATGCCTCTAGTCAGAACTTCTCTAACCTTCCATATTTCTATGGGACTACAGGGTTGAAATGCCAGGAAAGATATTCTTCGGAAGATGCTCTTTGGTTGAAAGAGCCAAGGCTGGTCTCGCCACCAACTGGAATGTAAACAAGTAGCTAAAGACTCAAATTCATTAAAAAATGATTGGTTCTAATAAATTTTTTTAAACGTTTTCTAGAAGCTTTTATTGAGTATTGGAGCCACTGTAATTCCTGCAAAAACCATGTCTAATCTTATATATAAAATCCTCGTGTGTTAGTTAAAATACTCCTCCAAAACGTGTGAACAGATTTTTATGAAATTTTGTTGCAAACATTAATTTTTCATACCCCTAAGTTAATTCTAAGGGAGATTAAGGGGGTGTTATTAACATATATGGCAAAACAACGTTTGCGGGGTCAGCTAGTATACCTGATTCCAAAAATAATTCGATAACTGTTCTATGTTATATATAAAACATAAACCTATTTATTACAAAAACAAAACTTTTAAATGTAGTGGTAAAACTGGAATTGTGAAGAAGCGGCCGTGTTACTTTCAAAACTTACGACCAAAATGTCTTAAAAATTCAGTAGGTTTATGTTTGTAAAATTTCAATAGTGAATAAATAATCATCATTCAATGTATTTTATTATTACTAAATTTCTTAATAATATGTTTGATAAAAATAATATATCTATTAAATTTTTCAAATATATTATTCATTTTGATAAAAAATAATATAATAGTTTACGATAATAGTTTAACCAGCTGCCATAAAAGCGATACCATAATTGAATTAGGCAAAATAACTGTACCATTATAATAGTTAAATATTTGTATTAATTTTGATATAATAAAGTGCTGTGTTTATGCTTTAATTTGTTTATAGTATATTAACGTTTTGCCTTATTTATTACTAGCTGTGACCTCGACTTCGTCTGCTTGAAATTTAAACAAATTATGTTCAGTTCGCAAAGTTACAAAATAAATAAATTTCTAAAATAAAAGTAGCCTAAGTTATTTCTTATTACATCAGTTATCTGCCAGTTATAGTCCCGTCTAAAACGGTCCAGCCGTTTCAGAGATTAGCCGGAATAAACAGACAAACAGACGGACAGAAACATTTTAAAAAATGATATTTTGGTATATATACCGTGAATACATTTATATGGATTTAGTAAAAAGCGGCTATTTTAATATTACAAACAGACACTCCAATTTTATTTGTATAGATGTATGGATTTTTTAAAACATAAATATCGTTCGATGTTTCCTAAAGAAAATGTCTTCATAGATTGAACGTAAAGTAAAATTAGTTAGACTTAGTTATGGTTTATAATTATTTTATCTGTTCCTTAATGCATATTGCAATATTTTGGTATTAAAATACCTTACCATACCTAAAGGTTTTTTAAGAGTGTTAATTTCGAAAAAATACTTAATTACCTTAGAAAAAGGCTCTCGTATACGAAAAATGTAATCACCATGACAAATAATGGATACAGCAGTGGCATAATGGCTATTAAGCTCAGCAACAGAGTTCCGATTAGTTTTAAAAATGTAGGAAACGGTGCTCCATAACGCCATAGCGATCGAACATCTTTAGCGAACTCTAAAATTAGCAGACGAACTCTTCCAAGACCACTAGTTGAACGTAACTGTTAAAAGAATTATATTGTTACCATCTACCCTAATTACTTAATTTTATTTACGTTCTTACAAATAAGTGGGTTCAAGGACACTTTCGGATTTTATTATTCTCTAATTCTGCTCTTTACGTATTTGCTTAAAAATTTGATGGTTAGATAGGTAAAATAAATATATAAATAGTGCGTATGCTTTCTCACACAGGCTCTTTGTTTTATTTTAAATAAAGACATCAATCTTAATGAACAGTCTACTTATAGAGTTTCTTATAATATATATTTTTAATTTTTCAAAAATGTTTAATTAATTTTACACACTTTACTTTTTACACTTTTACAATTAAAAAAATAATAATAATATATATATATGTACATACATACACGTACATACATACACGTACATACATATATCAGCGAAGTCTTCTATATCGTCTAATTATAATCAAAAACTTACTTGTAGCATAAATACTTTATTTGTTCGACGATAAGGTTTCATTGATGAACTTATTCAAGAGAACTTTTCATGTGGTTTAGGCTATTTGTATTTTTTATGTAGCTTTTCTTGCTCATTGTATGTAGTAATATATAAAAAAAACTCGTTTATTTTATCATTTTACGTCATATTTTGTATTTTTGACATTAAATTTTATAGTTTGTATCCAAAAGTGATTTTGATATTGATGTAAAAAATTGACGTGCTTGGAAACGTAAAATAGATTAAAAATCATTAAGATTCATTACTATCTATCTTATTTAACCTATTTAGATTTTTTTAATTTAGATGATTTTGACGTTCGTTAAGTGTGTATTGTGTGTGTACATGTGTAGCTTATGGCGAAATAAATATTTTCATTTCATTTTATTTCAGTGGGAAAAGCAGCTTGTTAATAATTGTGTTTGCTCGCAAACGAAAAAAAAACCGACCTTAATTACATCGACGAGTAATACAACGTGGATCGACGAAAAAATAGTCAAGTAACTACACGTTATCAAATATTACTCAAAAAGTAGTTATCAGATCTCGATAAAATTTATATGTGACCACATGGTAAACACCAGCTTTCGATTAAATTAAAAATTATCAAAATCGGTACACCCAGTAAAAAGTTATTGCATATTTTCGAGAGTTTCCCTCGATTTCTCTGGGATCCCATCATCAGATCTTGGTTTCCTTATCACGGTACTAAACTAGGGATATCCCCTTTCTAACAAAAAAAAAGAATTATCCAAATCGGTATATCCTGTAGAAAGTTATGCGGTACAATACAACGTAGGTCGACGAAAAAAGCGTCAAGTAAAAACGCATTATTAGATACAACTCGAAAAGTAGTTGTTAGATCTCAAATAAATTTAAATGGGACCAATTGACACACACCACCTTTCGATAAAAAAAAAACTTCGAAATCGGTCCACCCGGTCAAAAGTTCTGATGTAAAATACATTTAAAAAAAGAACCTTCTCCTTTTTTGGAAGTCGGTTAAAAATATTAAGCTCATATGTTTGGATTAAACACAACGATCTTGTACCATTTACGTGAATAAACTTACTAATAAGTTTTATTTCAATTACGGTATCAAATAATGTTTTGAGCACTTTATAAATAAATAAAACGTTGCTTAGAGTAAGAAAATCCGGTTACCTACGCGGTGTTTTAAGCCTTCTTCTATATAAAGACTAGGCTTTCACTCAGCAATGGGATGTATACAGGCGATTTCAGCTTAGTTCAGTCTGTCAGTTTCTTAATTTACTCATTAAAACTGTCAAATTGTGGATGTGTGATTTGTGTTGTGCTTGTAAAAAATATATTTTTCATAAGCGTTAATTCCGTTCACGCAAATTTTAACGTTAACAATAACACAACGAATTCAATTAATTTTTCAGTCAGTCAAAGTCAGTCAGATCAGCCTATTGTAGTTCGCTGCTGGACATAGGCCTCCCTAAGTTCGCGCCAGCAATCCCGGTTTTTCGCAATCCTCATCCAGCCTACACTGGCAATCTTACGTAGATCGTCGATCCAGCGGGCCGGAGAACGTCCTACACTGCGTTTGCTAAGACACGGTCTCCACTCTAGGACACGTTTGCTCCAACGGCCAACGGTCCTGCGGCATGTATAGCTACATTTTTTTATATTCACGATAACCATTCAGTTAATTCATTTTCAGACTTACATAAACAAGTCATTTTCTGTAGTTTATAAACTAACTGTGTATCACTGTTATAACGATGAAAGTGTAATTCTCATTCTAGCCAATTCACAATAATTTCATTGTAAATAATTTGATATTCTTATATGAAACAAACAAATATTTGTTTAGGATCCAGTGTCGTTTTTATCACCAGCTTTATTCCTTATAATTCTGTTTTTTTGCCTCTCGTAAGCTGTAGAAAAAAAGAAAAAGAATCTTAGCTTTATAACAAAAAAAAAAAAAAAAAAACAGTATTACCTATATAAAAAAAGTGACTTTATAGGTACATATTAATCTTAACGAATTAATGAAATATTATGTATTATTTCTATCTGCTATTCAAAGGTTTTGTTATATAATATAAAATAACTACTAAAAATATTATAATAAATAATTATATTCATAAACTAGCTGTGCCCGCGATTTCGTCCGCGTGGAATTTAACAAAAAGTTATTGTTCACTTCGCAGAGTTATAAAATTAATAAATTTCTAAAATAAAAGTAGCCTAAGTTACTCCTTACCATACCAGTTATCACACAGTGCTGTGTGGCTACGGCACCAAAGAATTTAGCCACCCCCTCTCTTCCCGTGGGTGTCGTAAGAGGCGACTAAGGGATAACAAGGTTCCACAACCACCTTGGAACTTAAGAAGTCGACCGATGGCGGGATAACCATCCAACTGCTGGCTTTGAAATACACAGGCCGAAGACGGGCAGCAGCGTCTTCGGTGCGACAAAGCCCGTACTGCGGTCACCAACCCACCTGCCCAGCGTGGTGACTATGGGCAAAACACATGAGTTCACGTTATTTTTGGCGTGAACTTGTGGAGGCCTATGTCCAGCAGTGGACTGTATAGGCTGTAATGATGATACCAGTTATCTGCCAGTGAAAGTCCCGTCAAAATCGGTTCAGCCGTTTCAGAGATTAGCCGGGACAGACAGACAGACAGACAATTTTTTTTAATAATGTTATTTTGGTATATGTATCGTGTATACATATCCATATGCATTTGGTAAAAAGCGGTTCTTTTAATATTACAAACAGATACTCCAATTTTATTTATTTGTTGTATAACATACATTATTAAGTATTTTTTATTCACTCTACCATTTTTTAGTTGCGTCCCCTCACCTGTTGAAATTAAGAGCTTTGTTTATCATGCTGAAAGTGCAATACAATGTATAAAATATAAGCAAAAATATTTCTCCTAAATATTGCTCTCTTCAGCCTATAAAATCCCACTGCTGGGCATAGGTCTCTTTCCCCATGTAGGAGAAGGATCAGAGCTTAATTCTGTATTGATGTTTTGGTACGCAGGTATTGTCCATTCTGATAATATACCGATAAATAATTGAATTTTAAAATTTCATAGCCAGATTCATGCGAAATACCAACATTGATTTCTTTAATTACGAGTACTGTACCCTTATTGAGGGTTATTCAATGAGTCTAAATCGCGAACAAGAATGTAATCGGAGCCATCCGTCTTTCGCATAAAAATGCGGCCATTTTCCACCTATACGTGCTTGTAGCCTTTCTCTCTAGCATCATATGTAGCATCTTATTCATGAGGGACTAGTGACCAATGATGTATATCGCGGTTTTTTGCCATTGAAGCCAAGGTGCTTGAGCTGTTGAGCTTTTCTTGTTTTGTCTTTTTTCGGTTGAAGTTAATCGAGGCAGCTAGGAACTCATCGCGGATTTTCTTGCTGGCGAACTCAACTACAATCGTTTTCGGTCGTGAGCTGTTGCATTTCATTTTAGTGATAAGATTACAATGTACTATTTGTTCCTGCGAATAGCATATCGGACTCCTGTACTCAGTTGACTCACAATATGGACTAAGTTTTTTGTTTTTCGTTCGGGCACATATTGTATTTCAACGTTGTACTTCAATGTTGTTTCCCCACATTGTGTTTCAATGTTGTTTCCCGCATTTTATTCGGTAGTATTGTAAATTTATTTTGTTTAATATTAATATTAATAGTAAATAATTGTTAAAAAATTACTGATTTTATTTGATTTCAATAAAAAAACGAACTTTTTCTATTTTGATTTTTTTGGCCAAATCTAGCCCCCATCGAGTCCTTTTTGAACTTCATTTAGCCCCAAAACCTGACACTGCGTTGGCAACACTGATGACAACACAATAACTAACGGTGTTAAGAGAGCACTAATAATATCTAGCGTAATTGCTAAATTTATTTTGCAGGCGTTTTGTTACTAGGGTATTTGTAAAAATGTTTGTGGCCAATACAGTTTTATTTATTAGAATATTGTATATGTATTGTATTGTATGCCCGCAGTAGGATATTACAGGCTGAACCGTAAGCATTTTCAATTGATTATGAATACACGATTTGAAACCAACGATCGCAAGATAAAAATTGGGTTAGAAATTTTTTGGAAAGGCGAATGAAAAATTCTGGATGAAATCTAAAGTATCTTATACCCAAAATACTTCTATTTATTGGAAAATAAACCTCTGTCGACCTATTTATAGACATTTAGAGTTGCTATTACTGGAAGTTGGACTTTGAAAAATACTCCAATTTTTTGGACAAAACAAAATGCTACATGATAATTTTCGATACTACGAAATGAAAATATAAAGTTGTTTAGTGTAATGTTTGCTTCACACTTACAACAGGATCTTTAAAGCACTATAGTTATAAGCAAGATATAAGTTAAAGTTGATTGAACGTATTTTTATGCATTGCTTCACATATTAATATATAGTATGTTAGTTCGTGTGTCAGTAGCTTTTGCTAAATATATGTTTCAATGATTTAATATTTCTTTATTGTACGCCTACCTCCTTTAATTTTTGTCTGTAACCGTTTTTTTTTTTTTTTGAGAAAATGGGAAATATTTTATACAAATCTGTACGTATAATAAATTGATAAATAAATAAAAGATTATAATTTAATTAAAATCTACAGATAATATTCCACACTCGATGATTAAAAAAACCTGCATATAATTATCATGGCTACTGAGATAACAACTTGTGTGTTTACAATAATTACTTAATTATTATCTAATTCGCTGTCGCTAGAGCAGGTTGACGAGTTTGCTCTTAAATTATCTCAATTAATAAAAACTTTAATATAATTCGTAGAATTAAAAAAAATGCTGTTGACTCTTGCGTTATTAGGAGTGTTCCTATTACTGCTGTATTTTTTAGTTAAGTATTTGTATGAAGATGAAGAATTTGATAAGATTCCAGGACCAAAAGGAACATTTTTAATCGAAAACGGCTTGGACTTTTTTCAGGATTTTGGTAAGAAACAGTTTTGGTAAACTATTTATCTTCTTGCAATCAAAAATTATTGTCATACTAAAGGCTAATTATCACATTTGGTTTTATCTACACAAATAATTATTATACGATATGAATATCGATGGAGTATAGCGAATGTGATTTGATTATTAAAATAGTGTCTTTTAAAAGAAATTCACTAATCATCTATTGATGAATTCTTCGTTGTTTAGTAGTTTGACAGTTTCTTATATTTTTTTTTTTGTTTTTATTTAGACGCATACATACCTAAATGGTGAAGAAACATGTTATTGATATGCATATCAGTGAGCGTAAGTCAAGTAAACGACTCTGTTCTGGGTTATTATATTCGCATGTATAATAAAAGTTTTGTAATTGTTTCAACATGAATTTAAAGTGTTTATTAAAAATAAATTAATAGATAAATCTCATTATTCGGTGCAGGATTACATAAATGATAAAGATGTGTGGACTTAGTGAAGCCGTATATCATGCAAAATACCTACTACTAATTTTGAACTATAAAACACAGTTTACCTATTATTTTTAAAAGAGCGGAGTTTTTTTCCGATTCTTTTCTGCAGAATCTACATTCAGATTAATTTCTGCAGAATCTACATTCCGAATCGATTGTAGATTAACTTTTAGAAGTTAGAACTTCATCAACATACATTCATTAATTTTAAAATTTTAAGCCTATTTAAATTATGTTAGTTTGATTTGATTTGAATGGTATGTATATTGTAATAAAGAAATGCGTGTTTTTTGTACAAGTGGAGAATAAATTTTCATATGTAGATAAATTTGACTTAATATGAAAGATATTTCATTTTCATAGCTCCTTTTACTATTACTATTTTGAGTTAATAAAATCAATTTGGCAATAAATATCCTATAAGCTTTTAAATTTTCCTGTCATTAACTTTATGGTTTATACTAGTATGTATGTAGCGTGATATAAGTATGTTTGTTGTAGGAAATTTTGAGTTTACAATTTTCTCGTGGACCTTGGCGGCGCTTGCAGGTAATTTTTACCTGCAAGCGCCGCCAAGGTACCTGTAATTTTTATTATACAATTTTTTGTATTTTTTCCAGCTCAACTGTTTGTATACTTTCGCAATTTAGCAAATAAATACAAGGATTTATATAAATTAAAATTATTTAATTTCAAGTTTGTCCTGATATATAACCCTGAGGATGTTGAGGTGAGTAAGAGCTATATAAAAAAAGCACTTTTTTTTTGTATTCGTGATAGTAATTTGTCTAACATATTTTGTTATTTAAATATGATCTCGAGTATCTCTGGGTGAGTGTAATACGATTTATTATAGTGATCATTTAGACAAGCAAGGATATTATGTCGTGACTCAACTATATACCATCCCTCCAATTATCCGCCTCTTACAGAAATTTTTAGAACATGTAATTTAAAAATTATAACTTTGTGTAGTTTTATATAACTGAAGTTACCATTTGTTTTAAATCATTAGAATATAAAACTTATGTGAACATAGCATTAATTAGGAAATTTTTATAGATTTTTTTGGGTGTTTTATTTCAAGTCGACACCTGCTTAGTAACAAGTAGGTTATTAATTTCTACTTTCAGACAGTTTTAACAAATACAAAATACAATGACAAAGGTTTCATGTATTTCTTCCTGCGGCCTTGGTTGAACGATGGGCTTCTCGTTAGCAAAGGTAAAATAGGTTTCATTCGATAAATATTACTACTACCTACTATTCAAAATATTTAATTATTATTCATTTATAAAGGATCTAAATGGCATCACCGAAGAAAAATACTGACTCCTGCGTTTCATTTTAATATATTGCGCCACTTCAGCTCTATGTTGATCGAAAACAGCGAAAGGTTGGTGGAAAACCTTCAGTCGGAGACGAAAAAGTCAAAAACGAAGATTTATTCCTTTATAGCGAATATGACATTGAATTCAATATGTGGTAAGTAATTTTTTTTTAGAAGAGAAACCTAGAAAACTGAACTCGAAAAAGACAATATCGTATAAGTGTACACTTACCTATGCCATATTCCATCTATCGCCCCACCTCTATTTATTTGCAATGCTGAAAATATTAAACTCCTGGGGAGAGTCGGGGTAAGGTCAGCAAAACGCTTGTAGTTTTCCTGACGTTGTAGGCATCAATTAGTTATGGTAATGACTTACCATTAAGTAGGCAGTACGCTTGCTTGCTGCCCTAAAGGTATAAGACAATTGATGTTTTTAAAAACGAATTACAAAAGATAGAAGTGTGAAAGATTATTTTTGGTCTTCTACGGATACAAAGAAATAGGTTACATCAGTAAAAAATATAGCCTCTCCCTTTTTTTCCCGTGGGTGTCGTAAGAGGCGACTAAGGGATAACACAGTTGCATTACCACCTTGGAACTTAAAAAGCCGACCGATGGCGGGATAACCATCCAACTGTTGGCTTTGAAATACACAAGCCAAAACGGACAGCAACGTCACTAACTTGCCTGCCCAGCGTGGTGACTATGGGCAAAACGCATGTGTTCATGCCATTTTTGGCGCGAACTTGTGAAGGCCTATATCCATCAGTGGACTGTGATAGGCTGAAGTGAGTGACGGATACAAAGATGCCCCGAAATAAAGCCACGGCTTATCTATACAAATAAATAAAATTGGAGTGCCTGTTTGTAATATTAAAATAACTGCTTTTTACTAAATGCATGTGGTATACACGGTACATATACCAAAGTAATATTTTTACAACTTTAAAGACCTTTTGAATTTCACACTTCAGGGCAGTGTAAGCAGAGTTAGTATATCTGCTATTTTTAATGTCAACGTTATGTAGTTTGTAAATGCACGATTTCTATGACATAAAATAACATAACACAAGATGACGTAACATAACATAACATATGAAATAGCAACAAAGTTTATAAGCGAACTAAGTTGCAGTCAGAAGTTAGTTATTGATATTTTCTACTGTTAATATAATTTATTGTTGTGTATAAGTAAGTCGTACAGAGTTTTTATCTATGTATTTATAAAATTGTCAAATTTAAGTCGTTAATAACGACGAAAAATATTTTGGTTCTGTGACATTTGCGTTCGTACAAAATATCAAAATTTCAAGCAAAAATAAAATGTTCATAAAAAACCTGGTATCCGGGTACCTATATTAAGAAAAATATAAATACAAGAAACAAAAAATAAAAAATTTGTGAGCTTCTAAAATTCCAACAACCATTAACTTAAACATTTTTACGATAAATAATAATGTACATAAGTGTAGGCTTCCATCATTTAGTTTGTTATGGTGGTTTGCGAAAGCTTTTCACGTGTAATATAAAACAAAAATAATAATAATAATAATTCACCTATTTCTTTAATAATTATCATCGATTCTATGCATTTAAAAATGATTATTTTATCCTCTTCCGAATACATTAAATTTGTTTGAGTGAGGTTGTATTATTCAAGGTTAGGTTCGTAGATTTATGTTCAGTTTTTCCTGTTTCTGAGTTATATAAAATGTAAAAAAAGTCAAGAAAGAAATAACTAGTTTGCCGACTTATTTTACATATATTTCTGTCAAACTTTAAAATAATTGTAAACTACATTTTATCATTATTAATCTACATAAATAAAAATGAATGTTGCTAAGCGCATAACTCGTGAATGGCTCGACCAATTCGGTTAATTTATTTTTTGTATGTTCTTTAAGGAACACGGAAGGTTTTAATACTAAAAGAACAAGAACAATAAAATTAATTTTACTATTAACTTTTGACAGAACGAAGTCTGTCCGGGCAGCTAGCTAAAAATATTTTTTTCATCAAAAGACATACATACATACATAAATATAATCACGCCTCTTTCCCGTAGGGGTAGGCAGAGACCAATTCTTTCCACTTGCTACGATCCTTACAATCCTTACGATCTTTCGCTTCGTCCACTTTCTTCGTCCAATTATTCCTTTCATACATTCTCTTCGGTTTAGGGTACTCTTGATCTGGCCTTTTTTCAAGACGACCCTTATTTGGTCTCGGAACGTCCGCCCCTTCAACCCTTCCATCCACACTCGCCTTTTTTCGTCAATCGTTCTTCACTCATTTTCTCGACATGACCAAACCATCTGAGCATACCTTTCTCAATTTTTGTCACTACATCTTCTTTCAGACCACAACGTTTCCTTATCTCACTATTTCTTATCCTGTCACTCAGTTTAACTCCTATCATGCTCCTGGGGGGATTGGGGATTGGGTCGGCAACGCGCTTGCAATGATTCCGGTATTGCAGGCGTCTATAAGCTACGGTAATCGCTTACCATCAGGTGAACCGTACGCTTGTTTGCCGACCTAGTGACATAAAAAAAAAAAAAAACTTCCTGCTATCATCTCAACTGCATTTATTCTGTTTTCATGTTTCTTCTGCCATACCCAACTTTCACTTCCATACATGAGTGTCGGAACAACACCCCCTCATGCACAGCCAAACGAGCCTTGTTAGACACCTCCCGACTGCTCATAAAGGAGTGCAAATCTCCATTCACCCTGTTTCCTGCATTCACTCTTTTTTCAATAACACTCCCACACTTTCTATCTCTTGTAAAATTTGAACCCATATACACTAACTCATTGATCTGTTCAATTTTTTCATCTCCAATTACGATATTGCAGTCTGTCGCTGCCTCATCTCTTTCAAACACCATCACTTTCGTCTTCTTTACATTCATCTTCATTCTCTTTCTTACAAAAGCTCCTCTCATATCAGTTACCATCTCCTGCAACTCCTCGGACGAAGACGCAAGTAATACTTGATCGTCAGCATAGAGAAGACATTTGACGAGTAACTCATTCATTTTACCCCATTTTCATTCTCTTTTAAATCTGTCAAACAATTGTCCATGAACAGATTAAACAGCCACGGTGACGCTACACTTCCCTGTTTAACACATTTTTAAACGGTTTTATTTAGCTCACCCCGTTTGTTTTATTTTTTAAACGGTTTTATTTAGCTCACCCCGTTTGTTTTATTTTTTATTTATTATTTATTCTTGGGTCAAATTTAGTAATTCAAATTTCACCCTCTTCCTGTCAACCGATTAATCTGAAATTTTGTATACACTTTGGATTTTGGTGACAATACAATTATGTTTATTCATTATCATTATAAATTCAAGATGGCCGCCGCTACAAAATGGCGGATAATTTATGTTTTATTAATCCCATCAATATGGGTATCAAATGAAAGGGCTCAACAAGCAAAATACAATATACTATAAAAAATTGAAATCCAAGATGGTGGCCGCTACAAAATGGCGGATAACGTAGGTTTTATCAATCCCATCAATATGGGTATCAAATGAAAGGGCTCAACAAGCAGAATACAATATACTATAAAAAATTGAAATACAAGATGGCGGCCGCTACAAAATGGCGGATAACGTAGGTTTTATCGATCCCATCAATATGGGTATCAAATGAAAGTGCTCAACCAGTATAATCAATGTACTATATAAAATTAAAATCCAAGATGGCGGCCTCTACAAAATGGCGGATAACTTAGGTTTTATCAATCCCATCAACATGGGTATCAAATGAAAGGTCTCAACAAGTAGAATACAATTTACTATGCAAAATTGAAATCTAAGCTGGCCGCCGCTACCAAATGTCTGATAACAATTTTTTATCAATCACACCAATATGGGTATCAAATAAAAGGGCTTGACAAGAAGAATACAGTGCACTATACAACCTCAATATTTAAGATGGGCCTTGCAATAATGAAGCACTAAATGAATTAAACAGAATGCAAAATAAAAACTAAAAACTAGAAAATAAAAATAGGTAAAAAAACTTTTTAAGTTAAACGGTTTTATGTTAAACATACATTGCAATGTTTAAGATAAATGTACTAAAAACCAAAAAATAATAAAATAGATACAGTCGTGGGAATTATAAACATATGCATAGACTAGACTAAAATAAAACCGTGGGGCACGTCAATTGTCTACAAATTATCGACTTAATGTGCGATAGAAGAATCGTTTAATTCGTCGTTAAAATAGGCAGTTGGCCCGCAGACGGTGAGGAAATTACTTACTATTTTCTTGCTCATGGAAATTCCAATAGTTATACACTCCATGTAAATAAAAGAGATGTTTCAACTAGTTTATCGTTGGACATTCACACTGCTGGCTGGCGAGGAATCGTTTCACTGCTCGTAGTTTGTCTTTAATCGACAAAACATATGATAAAAGTACTACTCGCTCACCACTATGAAACCCTAAAACTCGCTTATAATCGAGCTTGCTAGCTTGTTTCCACATTCTAGCCCTACTTATCACACGTCCATCTTTGTCGGTTGAACAACTGCCTAATTATAGTGTAACATTACAAAACAAACATTTTAATCAACGATTGTAGACAATTGACGTGCCCCACGGTTTTATTTTAGTCTAGTCTATGCATATGTTTATAATTCCCACGACTGTATCTATTTTATTATTTTTTGGTTTTTAGTACATTTATCTTAAACATTGCAATGTATGTTTAACATAAAACCGTTTAACTTAAAAAGTTTTTTTACCTATTTTTATTTATTTATTATTTATTCTTGGGTCAAATTTAGTAATTCAAATTTCACCCTCTTCCTGTCAACCGATTAATCTGAAATTTTGTATACACTTTGGATTTTGGTGACAATACAATTATGTTTATTCATTATCATTATAAATTCAAGATGGCCGCCGCTACAAAATGGCGGATAATTTATGTTTTATTAATCCCATCAATATGGGTATCAAATGAAAGGGCTCAACAAGCAAAATACAATATACTATAAAAAATTGAAATCCAAGATGGCGGCCGCTACAAAATGGCGGATAACGTAGGTTTTATCAATCCCATCAATATGGGTATCAAATGAAAGGGCTCAACAAGCAGAATACAATATACTATAAAAAATTGAAATACAAGATGGCGGCCGCTACAAAATGGCGGATAACGTAGGTTTTATCGATCCCATCAATATGGGTATCAAATGAAAGTGCTCAACCAGTATAATCAATGTACTATATAAAATTAAAATCCAAGATGGCGGCCTCTACAAAATGGCGGATAACTTAGGTTTTATCAATCCAACGACGAATTAAACGATTCTTCTATCGCACATTAAGTCGATAATTTGTAGACAATTGACGTGCCCCACGGTTTTATTTTAGTCTAGTCTATGCATATGTTTATAATTCCCACGACTGTATCTATTTTATTATTTTTTGGTTTTTAGTACATTTATCTTAAACATTGCAATGTATGTTTAACATAAAACCGTTTAACTTAAAAAGTTTTTTTACCTATTTTTATTCGATATTAAACCATTCTGTGTATGCCCCATTTATCCTCACACAAGCACTAGAATTCCTATAAAGAGATTACAATGCTCGTATGAGGACACTGCTCACACCATTCACGGACAATGCTGACCACAATTTATTTCTCATCACTCTATCATAGGCCTTTTCTAAATCCACGAACGCGCAATAGACTTTTTTGTAGTTAGCCAAACACTTTTCGGCTATGCGCCGCAAAGAAAAGATCTGATCCGCACATCCCATTCCCTTTCTAAATCCCGCTTGTACATCCCATACTTTATCGTCTGTTTCATTCACAACCCAAACCCAATCAACACTTTTGCATACAATTTACCGACGACGCTGAGGAGGCTTATACCGCGGTAATTCCTGCAGTCCTGCCGTGACCCTTTTCCCTTGTACAATGGGACGATTACGGTTTTGCACCAGTCTCCCGGTACTTGCCCATTTCGCCGGCACAAATTGAAAAGGCGGTACAGTTGGCTAGCCACTATGCCATGTCCAGCCTTCAGCATTTCGACGGTATACCTTGCAGCCTTACCTAATCTCATACTTTTCAACGCTTTCACTATTTCATCCATGCTTATCTCACTTTCATCACCATTTATACTTTCTTCCATGGAAGGTGCCGTATGTTGTACCTGCACTTCCTCTCTTTCGAACAAACTTTCAAAATACTCTTTCCATCTCTTTAGCACACATTCTTCTCCTTTTATAATGATCTCATCTTGACTCCTGATTGTACTCAGTTCTGAGGTAGAGGTTTTTCCTCTAGCAGTTTTGATGGATTTCCAGAAAACTTGATGTTTGACTGGAAATCTTCAGTGAGCCTTCTATCAAAATCATCCTTTCGTTCTTCTTTCTTTTTAGGCACAACTTCTCTCGCCGCTAATTTCAATCTTTTATACTTTGTTCTTGCTTCCTTTATCTCGTCATCCGTTGCCTTTTGAACTTTTTGGTTAGCTTTTGTCGCTAACCAATCCAACCACGCTTTCTTCTTTTCTTGCACAGCCTTTTGTACATCTTTATCCATTCACACATTATAGTTCTTTCTTCATCAAAAGACGCCGATCTCAATAAAAAAAGAAACACCGTGTCAGACTATTATATTGGTAGATATTAATATCGAATTAACTTAGATGATAATTGTATAAATATGATAGACTTGGCTACTTTAAAGAAAATTTAAGACCGAAATAATCATATTATGTGTATATTCTGGACTAGCCGATCGTGAGAAGTACCTCAAACTTACAGAAAGTGTCAGCTAAATATACCGTTCTCAAGTACTTTTGTGTTTCTGTAGTGAGTAAGATAGTAAGTGTTTCTGGGGAGAATTAAGGTTAGGGTAAGCAACGCATTTACGATACTTCTGGTGTTACTTACTACTACTAGCCCAGTGACGCAGTTTGCAGTGACCCCATCTCCGGTGTATTATTTGTTATACAGACCTACAGTGAAATGCCAACAGTTGTGTCGGGTACTAGCTAACATTTGACAATACATATATATAAATAGTTAAAAAAATGTTAATATTGCTGTATCGGTCTGCAATCTGTAATAAGTTTCATTTAACTCGATGTGCGCACAAATGAACAGACAATTTCTAAATTGTCATTTAGTCTTTATGTTTATAGAAAAGACACCAGTCGATTTCACTATTATTATTATTAGGAAGTATTAACACTATGACATTGGCTGATAAATATTTTGTCATATCAAGTATAAAAAAAATTAACAAATATAATTTAGTTTAATTACTACTAACACTCTTTTAGAAACTGCAATGGGTACAGCTTTAGATAAAGAAGCGGCGGATATCGGAACCAAATATAAAGATGCTATTCATACTCTTGGGTCATACTTATTTTATAGAGGACAGCGGTTTTGGCTTTATCCGACGATATTTTTCAATTTAAGCATCGTTGGGCGGAAACAAAAAACACTGTTAAAAGAGATTGGATCATTTCGTGATCATGTAATTAATCAAAGACGAAAAAGTGGCAGTTACAAAAATTTGTACCAAGAGGTTATGAATGAGCAAGAGAATGATTACTATTTATTAGGTGGAAAGAAACGTTTGGCGATGTTGGATCTGTTACTAGAGACAGAGGAACAAGGGAAAATAGATGTTGAGGGTATCAATGAGGAAGTTGACACGTTTATGTTTGAGGTTTGTGAATAATGATTTACACATCACATGTTTTGACTTTTTATTACAACGTCAATGCCTTGTATTTCAGGGACACGATACAACGGCGACGGCTCTTCAGTTTGCTTTCATGGAGCTCGCTAACAATCCAGAAATACAAGTTCAGTACAGATTTTGATTATTCAATTTTTTTTTAGTTTCATCCTTTCATAGAAGTTTTAAGAAACAAATCTAATATATAAAATTCTCGTGTCATGGTGTTAAACATTGAACTCCTCCGAAACGGCTCGACCGATTTTAATAAAGTTTTGTGGGCATATCGGGTAGGTCTGAGAATCGGCCAACATCTATTTTCCATACCCCGAAGTTATAAGGGGGGGGGGGGATTAAGCGGGTTAATAACATATATGACAAAGAAACGTTTGCGGGGTTAGCTAGTATACATCTAAAGTTGTTTCTTTTCTATTATATAAAACAAATAAGTTTTCACTGAAAGTGTTAGTTCAGATAAAGAAAAAAAGTTACATAAAATTTTTAAAATGCTCTAGGACAAAGTATTCGAAGAGTGCCAACAAATTTTCGGCACATCTGGTCGGAAGCCTACGATGAACGACCTGGCGGAGATGAAGTATATAGAGTGTTGCATCAAAGAGACGCTGAGGCTGTATCCGTCGGTGTACTTCATTATTAGAAGTTGCAAGCAAGAATTACAATTGAGTGAGCATAACTTTTGTACAGAATTGTATAAGTAAATCTGAAATCATCAGGATCGTTTGATCAACCTAAAAAGTACTGTCTTATTTGTCTCTTCTCTATTTCTTTTACATTTTTTAAATTTTTATCAGAAACCAATTATACCAGAAAATATTGCATTTATAGGGAGTTAACAGTAATATTAATTAAGATGTTTAAGAGGAACGTATTATTTTAGAAAACTACAAATGCCCGGCTGGAACGGATTGTTCTATTCTTATCTTTGATTTACATAGAAGTAAAGATCAGTTTTCCGAGCCACTCCGGTTTCGGCCGGAGAGGTTTCAGAGAGCACCCACGTGGCATCCTTTTGCATACATACCATTCAGCGCTGGACCTCGAAACTGTATAGGTAATAAGGCTTTACTAACTGTGTATATTAGAATATTTTTGAAGTAAAACTTCTTTACAAACGCTTGACTTGGGGAATAAGCTGGTGAAAGCGTGACGAGAGCGTTATGAAAAGTGTTATCAGGCGAGGCGAACGGAAGTTGAGAGGGAGATATAAGTTAGTGAAGATAGAAGGAGAGAGAGTTAGTTACGTTTCGTATATTACTGTAGTGGCATGAACTAAAGAAGTTTTACTTCGGTCGTGTCGTCTAAAGCACACTCATTTTTCACGGGACGCACCGTATACGTAGTTATGATTCCCTTGTCGAAAATTCGCAGCATAAACGGCTGTATCTTTTGATTGCGTTAGGTTAGAAGTTTGATTTTTTCACAGCTCCAAGGGGAAGTAGACTTAAGTATTTGATATAATTTTCAGCATTGTTGCCTCCACGCGTTCCCGAAAAAGGGTCTTGACAGACAGACGGACAACAAAGTGATCCTATTAGAGTTCTGTCCGTTTTTTTTCTTTATGCGGTACGGAACCGGAATGGTTAAAATGTATGTTGCTAAGCGCATAACTCAAGAATGGCTCGACCGATTCGCGTAATTTATTTTTTTAATGTTCCTTAACCCTTAATTACTCGCATAAAGAAAATTACATTACTGCTCGCATGGGGTCACAGATGACCCCAAATAGTATGAGTAGTTTTTAATATATTTTGAAATATATAAGTAAATTAAACTATTTTATTATTAAAGTGCTTTGTTTATTTTATAATATCTATAAGTAATAACATGAATTACTAACTAATTATACAAAAACAAGTTAAACGAAAATTATTATCAATAATCAACAATTTGTACTTAGGTATACTGAGATCATTGTACATACTCGTATTTTTAGGAACTCTCTGAATCACTCTCGTTACACTGTTGACAGTATATGTTAGAATGATCATAGCAAACAAATCTTCTACATTTATTGCATTTTGTTGGTACTTTGCGATCGCATTTCCTCGGGCAGCTGTTGCAACGTCCACGTTTTGCAGTGGTTGGCGGGACGCGACTTTCCAACTCATGCACTTCCATCAGACGTTTTTTTTACCTTGTTAGGAGTTACTCTGACTTCAAGTCATCGTTTTTTGCCGTAAGAAATTACGCCTCGTGTGAGTACGGGATTTTTCGGTATTTACTCGACGTACAATGAGTGCATTTATGCCTGAAACATTTATCTGGTGGAAGTAAATGGCTAACGGCCACCGTTTGGTTCACCTCCCTACGTTGAATGTACCACACAAGTGATTATTGGTGTCCATTCCTCCATTAGTGCTGTTTTAAAATGTTATTATTTCAGGGCTCTGCTTGTCAGTTGAGGCTGGGTCGATATGAGTTACATGATGCATAAAAGATAACAACACAACAGCTTTATTTGGTTTTTGAAAATAAGAAACCTGACCCTCCAACTTCTTCATCGTCAGAATCTCCTTCATCCTCTACCAACCATTGTGCAATTTCCTGTTCTCTCCTATCCATGACTAACTCTGACAAAAAGACAAAACTCGTAGTAAAACGGATTCTTTTGATAATTTCATTGTATAAAGATATAAAAAACATATTTATAACAAACATTTATTCACTGAACATACAATAATACAAATATAATGCATTATTCACAAAAAAATACATAAAATAAAAAACTTACCTCTTTCAAAAAAGTAACGTAATTACTCGCACGGGGTCACCACTGAAGAGTGCAGCGACGCATCCTTCCACTCCTGTGACTTGGTTGCTGGTAAAATACAAACTTAGACGCGCGTTATGAAGCTAGCGAGCCAAGTGCTTCTTTTTTCAATCCGAAAATGCTTTGACCCCATGCGAGTAATTAAGGGTTAAGGACCACGGAAGGCTTTAATATAAAAATAAAAAAAAATTAAAAAACTAATAATTTTTACTATTAACTTTTGACAGAACGATAAGTAATGTCAAATACGCCGTATACTATCGTGCGGATATGCTTGTTTATTAAATATATATAAAATAATATTTTATAAATTAAATAGTAAAAGTTAATTTATGTGTAATACAAATTAATTTTTTATTTTTATTTTTATTTTTATTTATTTAATGGTTTACCAACAGATATACATCAAATATAGTATTAAGAGTACAGTATATAAAAATCGTCATGTTAGGATGTAGATCCAATTACAGGCAAACACAGCTTCCTCATTTAGTCATTAAGTCAAAATAATGAAAGCGAGAGAATAATAATTATAGGATAAGTTTAGAGAATAATTTTTTAGGTTAAGTTACGAGCTTTAAAATGTTTGACTAATTTTCTATATGCGCCAAAACTACTGTGAAATATGTCTATCTTTGTTTTTTGATAAAAAACGTTATGATCCCGACAGATTCTCGGCAACAAGCTATTGAAGCCCAAGTTGGTTCTATATCCTTTGACATACAATGGCTTAAAGTTAACAATCCTAGAGTTACGCCTTGGAACAACAAAACCAATCCGAGACAACAGTCGTGGACAGTCCAATAGGCCTCTAGAAATCTTGTACAACAAGATTTGGTCAGATATCCAACGGCGATCGACCAATGTGGTGATGTTAAAGTGTTTTAACCGATCCTCATAGGAATGCAGTTCTCTTATTTTTCCTTGGTGAACCGCAAGGTAGAAAAGAAATCTCTTCTGTATACACTCAATTCGACCAATATGACAATGGTAGTGCGGGTTCCAAACACTAGAACAATATTCTAAGATGGAACGAACTAGGGCATTATAGGTGCATTTTAGAGCAGATATACTTTTAAAGTTCTTACAGTTTCTCCATATAAACCCTAGCATCTTAAAGGACCTGGAGACTATAGAATCAATGTGAGCAGTGAAGGATAACTTTTTATCTAGTATTACTCCTAAATCCCGAATTTGATCGACTACGTCTAAATAATCATTTTGGACATGGTATTTTGTTAAAATAGGTTTGCGTTGTTTAGTGAATGTAATATGCTTGCACTTTTGAATATTAAGGGGTAATTTATTATTTAATGTCCAGTCAGAAATACGACTCAAGTCCTCTTGAAGCAAATCAGCGTCAGATGCACATTTAATCGTTTTAAAAATTTTAAGATCATCCGCGAATAAAGAGAAATTTGAGTGGCGAATTTCATTTGCCAAATCGTTTATAAATAACAAGAAAAGAATAGGACCTAAATGTGAGCCCTGTGGAACACCAGATGTTATTTCAAATTCCTTAGATTCATAGCCACAAACCACAACTTTTTGGAACCTAGGTGACAGATATGATGAAAACCATTTTAGTAAGTTTCCATGGATGCCCCCATGGCTTAATTTGTTCAGAAGTAAAGAATGGTCTACCCTATCAAAAGCCTTACTAATATCAGCGTAAATGGCATCAATTTGTTCACCTCTGTCGATGGCTTCTGTAACTTCAGTCACGTATGTGGCGAGATTAGTCATCGTGGACATTTTATCACGAAACCCATGTTGTTCCGACACTAATATAGGTTTAAGATGATTGGTTAAAATTGGACACACAACTGACTCTAACAACTTACCGAAAATGGGTAAAAGTGAAATAGGCCTGTAGTTTTGAATATTATTAGCATCCCCACCTTTCGGGATTGGAGAGACATTAGCTTTCTTCCATGTTAAAGGAAAAATTCCACTGTAGAGGGATTTGTTAAAAATAATGCTTAGGGGCCGGGAAAGACTTGACGCACAGTTTACAACAAAAATAGCCGGAATATGATCCGGGCCAGAGCTTTTATTTTTATTTATTTTTTTTATTAATTTTTCGATTGCATCTTGTTTGATGGTAACATCACAAATGCAACGACAAGGGGCGTTATGCGGATTATTTATATCTGTGTGTAAATTTGCAGTACTTAAGGTAGACGGCACTCTTGTGATTCTGTAAACCTGTGAGAATTGATCAGCGAAAGCGTCACAAATAGAAACGGGAGATGAATATGTGGTTCCATTTAAATGCATTTCGGATGGTATTCGGCCCCTTGATTTACGTTTAGATGTTATAAAGGACCAAAATGCCTTAATGTTATTATTATTAATAGAATTTTCAATATTTTCCAAATATATGGAATACGATATTTTAATCTGATTATGACATCTGGACCTGGCCAATGAAAATTCGTATCCGTCAATAGGGTTCTTATACTTTTTGTACCTTTTGCGAAGTTTTTCCTTTTCTTTCAACAAATTTATTAAGTTTTTATTGTACCAAATTGGATACTGTCCACGTCTGCTGGCTCGTACCTTTGGAACATGTTTGCTAATAATATCATTCAGTATAGAGTAAAACATCACAACCATTTCGTCGACAGTGTCAGCGTTCTCCAATGTATCCTCCCAATGTATGTCGCCTATCTCTTTATTTATGGATATATAGTTAGCTTTATAAAAATTATACTTAGTTACGTATTTTTTCTCTAAATAATGTGAAATCGGAAAGTCAATACTAATATTTAAAGGGGGATGAAATTTATCCACGTTAGACAAAGGTACAGGAGAGAGTTCTGTTTTCACGCATGACATATTACTTAGTATTAGGTCTAAAATTTTACTATCATCATTCAAAATAGCATTAAACTGCTGTAGGTTATGTAAGGCCAAAAAGTCGAGAAAACACTGAGTAAGACTTGTAGACACACAATTGGGTATAGTACAGGTATAGTCAAATTGATCAGGAATTAAGTTCCAAGAAATTTGACCAATATTAAAATCACCAACCACCAATATATCAGAGTTGTCAATTTGAGAAATAGCATTACTGATACAATCCAATTGATTTTCCAGACGAACTAGAGACTAATATAATATACATAAACGAATAATAAATGTCAGGTAGCCTACAGCTGTATAAATTTGAATTTTGAATTCTTAACCGAAGAGGAAATATTTGAGATCAAAGTAGCCAGTACGACAAAACGCCAATTGCATATGTAAGGACTTAAAATTATCAGCTTTTTGCCTTTACGTTCATAGGAAAGACGGCAGGGTGACGGTTGCGCTCGTAACGTATTTTCCCTGGACGAAAGCCTATGTCCGTTCCGGATATCCATGTTACCCCGCTGAGCGTGAAAGTTGAACAAAAACAAACTCACTTTCACAATTATAATATTAGTACTGGTTGAATAATCATTGTTTACATTTTTCCTTCCTTACACCCCAAAATTTTACTATTTCATTTATCCATTTGGTTACCTGTTTGATTTATTGAAGTAATTTTTTGAAATAAACGGTATCATTACTAATTAATAATAGATATTACATAGAAAACAGTTTACTATTAATAAAAAATTGATTTATTGAAGTAATTTTTTGAAATAAATGGTATCATTACTGACTGATAATAGATTTTAAATAGAAAATAGTTTACTAATTATAAAAGCTTAGGTCTATTGTCCTGTTATAACATCATTGTAATATTTTTTTTAATATAACAGGTCAAAAGTTTGCTATGATGGAAATGAAGATGGTTATAGCTGCTGTAGTTCGTGAATACCGTTTGCTACCCATTACTAAGCCGAAGGACGTCGTCTTCACTGCCGACATCATCTTAAGACCAATCGATCCTATATATGTAAAATTTGAAAAACGATAGTAAAAATATCTATACAATAAAATAAAATTGAAGTGTCTGTTTGTAATATTAAAATAACGGCTTTTTACTAATGGCATATGGATGTATGTCACGTCTGTCTGTTTATTCCGGCTAATCTTAGAAGCGGCTCGACCAATTTTGACAGAACTTTGATTGGTAGATAGCTGATGTAGTGAGGAATAACTTAGGCTATTTTTATTTTAGAAATTAGTAGAGTTATAACTCTGCGAACTGAAGAATTATTTTTGTAAAATTCCACGCGGACGAAGTCGTGGGCACAGCTAGTTTCCTAATATAATCGTAATTTTGGTCCTCTACACAATTTCTGGAACTCATTATCAATTCTTTGTGTGTCTAATTTCAAAATAACCTATTTCCTACGTAACAAAAATAATAAATAAGGCAATATTTATGTTTATATAACTATTATGATTTGTTATAGGTAAATGTCTTTACTAATATTATAAATACGAAAGTAACTCTGTCTGTCTATACAGATACTATAGAGCCTGAGAAAGGACATAGGTTACTTTTTAATGCGAAAAAAGGGGTGTAAAGGGTTGAAAGGTGGAGATGAAAAGTTTTATGGAACTATCGTCATTTTTAGAGCTACATAGAAGTAAAGGTTTCTCAATTCATCCGTAGATATATTTTTAATGTGTGTTCGCGGATTACTTCGTCGTTTATGAACCGAAAACACTTCGCTTCAAGAAGAACGGGGGAGTATGAAATTTCGCACACTTATAGAAAAGGACTGGAGAATACTACATTTTTTTTAAATTAATCATAAAAATATATTAAATCAATAAAATAAATAAATAAATGGTCGAATTTCGAACACTGGCTACCACTAGTTGTTGTAAATTGGTAATTGAATTCCGTTAATGAGAATGTCAACATTAAATTTAATTATTTCTTTTTAAATTATGTGCAAACCTACCTACTGAATTTCACATTTTTTGTCACCAAATCATTTGACATTAATATCTGTATCACCAATACATATGTTTGTCATGTGCGGGTTCGAACCCGCAACCGCCAGCGCAACAGCCACAAATCAGTGCTGTGACTGTTGCGCCAACGCGTCGACAAATTAACACAACGTAGTCAACATCAATTTATATCGTCAAGTAATAGAGCATAGGTAGCCGAAAAATTCATTCAATCATTCACGGCTTTCATTTATAAGATTAATGGCTCCTAATAGTGCTGATATATCAAATTCATCATTAGGTATTTAAGTATAACTCAAAAACTACTCGTCAGATCTCATTAAAATTTAAATGAGACCACATGATAAGCATCAGCTATGGGTTAAAAAGAACTTATCTAATCCGGTACAGCCAGTATAAAGTTATGAGGTGACCCGAATACCAAGTGTGTATAACGCCATGTATGAGGTAACACACTAAAAATATATATTCGAAGTGATAACCTCCTGATAAAGATAACAAAAATACCAAATGTCTGATATGTAAGTTAAATTTGTAATTAGAGATAAAATAATAGGTAACCTCTAGGTTATCAAGTCTCAGAGACTTTGAGCTTTGTTTCGGGTTATGTCGCATATTTATAAGACGCTAGTATTTAATTAAGCATTTAAGACAAAGTAAATATGCTAGCTTAAGAGGAAAGGGTACCGGGTCTTTCTCCATACAAACGTAGTCGACTGTTTTCTCCCTGGATAATGACACTAGATCAAATATTTTTGTGACATAGAACTCTTTGCTGCCATGACCATGCCCCTATGTTTTGATTTTTTTCATATTCTTATTATCATAGGAATTAGGAGACTTCAAAAACTCGAAATATTGCATAATTTTTTGTACATTTTCAGACACTCATTAAAAAAAATATATGCATATTTTCAAAAAAATGAAAACATAGGGGCATAGCCGAAGTCTTCTTTTATTTCCTAAAAAAAAAAATTTAAAAAAAATTGCCATGTTTTGAGGAGAAAACAGTCGACTACGAAACACTGTTTTGGTCAAAAATTATATACCTAAAACGGTCTGAGCTGCAGTTGTCCCTTTCTTGCTTTTTGGGGGATAGGTCTGGGGGAGGGAAGGGTCAAAGCAATACGTATATACGCCAGCGAAGTGATGCCTCATAGTCGACAATTATATCGATACACTAGTGATGTTATTTTTAGTCGATATTTTCTAAAATTCGTATTAACAAAATTAAATAATTTCTCTTTTCATAACTACAATAAAACCGTATTTGTATATGCTGTTTTTATTGTAACACTGTGCAAACCTGGACTAACGAAGGGTTTTGCTAACAAATAACAATGATAATTATGGTAAATAACTGTGTTGTTTGTTTTTGGTATCAAATGAAAGGGCTCAATACAAGGATTTCAAAAAAGTGTATTATGATTATTATTACCGTAATACTAATAAAAAATACAATAAGAAAGTTTAAAAAATTAGGACTGCTCTTTCCCATGCCTATGCCAAGCAAGCTGCGAGCCGCGCTTCTTCCTCGCCTCCTAGGCGAAAAACAACTTCGGGGTTTACTCTTTCCAATATATTTTTTTATCAATTTCGGAATACTCTGTAAAAAGCTATGCATGGTCAAACATAAATAAATATAGGTACGTAGCGACTTTAGAACCTCCTCTGTTTTTTTTTCATTGGTAAAAAATTGCTTAGCTGTTATCTTGACATTACTGAGGAGCAGATTATTAAATTTGGTCGAATCTATGTACCTATGCGATTCGTATTTGGACTTCGCAAATAGAATCATATTTCTGAATTGCGTAAAAAACTCAAGTGGCCCCACTAGCGTAGCATTCCTTGGAACCCCGGAAACCTTGGGGCCCTGTATTAAAATTAGTGGGGGGGCAGGCAAATGATGGGTAAAGATTTCTCACAAAAAATGCTTGCATTGAATTAAAATAAATATTTGTTGATTATAAGTTATAACTTCCTCCTAGAATAGACAATAGTGAGTGTAGTCTGCTGTAGCTGTTCCTGTTCCATCGAAATCCTCAGGTAATTTTTTATCAGTTTTAGTTTTGAAAAACATCAAGTTAATACCTCCGGAAAATTGGATGCAAGGCTATTGAATTTTATCAGTAATAATTCCATGAGTTCTTTAATGGAATGAATGTTTTGAATTTCGGATTTTAAGCTAATTTAAAGAGCTTGTAGTTCCAAGCTGGAGAGTTATTAGCCTTGACCTGCAGCAATATATGCGGGGGATCGTTCGCTTCATCCTGTGAGGCCAATACTATTAGTGAATTCCTATGAATCTTCCGCATCTATATGGGGGATTCACAGGCGCATAACCTGAAGAAGAGATTCAATGCTGCCTCCAGGTCTTACAGGTAGTAAATCGCTAGGGCAAAGTTCAAACACAGCAGAATTGGCGAGAGACTATTGGGCTTTCCAAATGGAACCCATGCCTTTTGTTTCTTACAAAAGCTGTCGAAGGTAACTTTTTTTAGTCTACACTTCCATCATTGCGCGAACCTGAAGGCTCTCTGGCATATTATGCGAAAAAGTAAGCGAAATTCTTTGCACTCTTTTTGCGTCGAATTCAACTCTTGACGATGAGGGAAAAGCACCACCGAGCGTTCCACGGTGCGAACACGCGATGCGTAATGTGCACTATGAGCAGTGTCGTTTGTCGTGTTCTGCATTCTTTCGATGTCAAGAAGTCTAGTGGTGCTAATTGTATCCACCAGTGGTTTGCAACCAATGTGCGAGCTTCGTGCGCAATGTTTCCGCGTACATTCAAAGTGTGGAATGACCTTGCTAAAATTTGGGGGTTTTAAAGCGTCTAGTATCTACATCTTTTCTCTAAAGGCCATGGGCGACGGTAGCCGTTATAAATCAGATGGCTTCGTCTGCTTGTGGGCCCCATTCTTATATAAAAAAGATTAATTCATTGTTCATAATGATTAACTGAATCCCGAAATAAACGATACAGAATGTTATCAACAATTGGGCGCACGCTTGACTCGGATAAAAGGGGACTGCTTTTCAGACTTCAGTCATTTCTGAAGTTAAAACTCTATAGGTATGTATGACAGTTTTTTTATTCTTTTTTCCAGGAAGCACAAGATTAAGTGACATTGTGGATAACATTTTACTAATTTTTGCTTACACACCTTAGGGGCCCTGTAAATAGGGGGCCCCGTATCATTGATACGGCTGATACGGCAGTAGTTACGCCCTGAGTGGCACCCAATTCCCTACTTCGGGAATACGTATATTCTCAACTTACTTTACTCTATTCTTTTTAATCCTGTTGTACCTGCTTATCTAAAACGACGATTTAAATTTCTTAGTGATTCCAATGAACGCAGTTTTCGTTCTGAGGAAAGCTTACTTCTTGAATTTCCCTCTCACTCCTCTTTCGTTTATACTAAATCTTTCACTGTTCAATCTTGTCGACTTAGGAATTCTATAGACGTGTAAATTCGGTTTCTATTTTTAACCGACTTCCAAAAAAGGAGGAAGCTCTCAATTTAACTGTATTTTTTATGTATGTTACTTCAGAACTTTTGACTGAGTGGACCGATTTCTACAATTTTTTTTTAATCGAAAGGTGGTGTGTGTCATTTGGTCTCACTTGAGTTTATTTGAGATCTAGCAACAACTTTTCGAGTAATATAAATATTACGTTTTTACTTGACTATTTTCGTCGACCTACGTTGTATTATACCGCATATTTTTAATTTAATCGAAAGCTGATAATTATCGTGTAGTCATATTTAAATTTCATCGAGATCTGATAACAAATTTTTGAGTAATCTTTAATAACGCGTATTTACTTGACTATATTTTCGTCTACCTTTGTTGTATTACATCATGTCGATGTAATTGAAGTCGGCTTTTTTTCCTTTGCGTACAAGTCGAACTCGGTCCACCCACTCAAAAGTTCTGAAGTTACATATATATATAAAAAAAAGGAAAATACAGTCGAATTAAGAACCTCCTCCTTTTTTGGAAGTCGGTTAAAAATCAATTTAATACGTATTATTATTTTCTGTTGGTGTTCAATAAAGTGTATTGTTATGTTATGTCATGTTAATCAACCACTTTTTAAAAAAATTCAATCGATTACGTAATTTGCCTAACTAAAAAAACATAAATAAAATAATAATTGAAAAAGTCGCCTTCATGATTTTTGTAAGTGTACAGTACATAATGTTTGAAATTGGTGTGATTTATTTAGCTATCTTTGTGTAATTATTGAATTTTTATCTTGTTCCAGCTTTTTCAATTGACTTTCTAATAGTTATTCTTCACGCAGGCGGCTTTTCTTGTTTTTTTTTAATTATAATATTATTTTTAACCATTGTTATATCGCCGCAATTATATGTTAATTAATATATATAACCTATACCTATGTATTAATAACTGCGACAAACATGAGACATTACAAATTATATAGGTACTAAGGCAAACATTTTATACTGTGTATGTACTACATTACATATATATACTATACTTACACTTATACTATGTACTACATGTATACACTATAATTATGTATGTATTTCATTACCCATTCTTACACACACCTCAACCATGTACATACCTAATTCATAAATAAAGTACCAAGTATTTCGATAATTACCCACAAAAATATAGACATGTATCAAGTCACAAAGAGTATCCAAGTCAAAATAATAAAACATAATAATAAGTAGTTTACGAAATTCAATAATAGTAAGCCGAGTCACAGCAATACGATGCAGAACAAATTCAATAAAACAAGCCAAATTCAGAAAAATAGCACTATGCGCTATATGTACTCGTAGTCAATCACAAACGAAAGATGCGAATACTAAAATATCGTCAACAATTAATAGCTGAATAGCCGGCGCACGCACACTAACACACGACAGTCACACATAGAAAAAACGGGGCGGAGATGGCGCGGGGCGCGGTAGCGGCATGCAGCGCGACAGAAACATTTTATTCAAATACCTATTTTTGAAAAGTCTCTTCGGTACCCTTTCCTCTTAAGCTGAGTCGTACGTTAAAGGTACATTACGGCTTCCAAGTTGAGAGCTATTACTAAGGTATTTGATGTCTGTCAACTTCTAAAATACCAAACACAAGATCTTATAATATTAACGGATCTGTCTTTAAAGTACATCTTTATTAAAAAAAGAATGTATAAAAGACACCGGTACTTTAAAGGTTTTTGTACGTTGCAGGTTATTTTGGACTTAATTTTGGGTGTCGTGATGTTTGTAATTCCTGAACTAATAGACTTTGAAAATGCATTGTAACGTAAAAATACACTTGCTCTTTAGTTTATCTCCTCTCCCACGGACATCGAACTAAGTTTCAAGATATTCAGTGTCCTAATTTACAAATCTAACAAAAACCGTTACGCAGATAAACCGATACAATAAAGAAAAATAATTTATTTTAATTAATCGAAAAGTAATACAAGTAGATGCGAATAACGTAAGTAGATAAAAAAATAATCAAGTAAATACGCGTTATCAAAGATTATTCAAAAGTAGTCATCAGTCCCATTTAAATTTGATCGAGATATAATGAGTACTTTTGATTGATTGATTGAATGACTTGTTTAATGGCCTTCAGTTGTGCCAGAGGAGCACGGTTGATTCCGCCAATGTGACGTAGAGTGGAAAACACACGAAGGAGATTGATTGGTCAGTGCAGTTGAGATAACAGTCTCAATTTAATTTTGAACAGGCAAAATAGTCAGACTTTCATTGTTACATCTTAACCTAAAACAATACAAACATTTAATGTGGAACTAAAACTACAGTTGTTAGTAACTAAACTATTACAAACTAATTACAGATGATTTATTTACTTAATTTTATTTATTTCAAAATATTTACACAAAAATGTACAATAGGGACTAAATACCAACATTATCAAACATAAGTAATTTTTGAGTAATCTTTGATGACGTGTATTTATGTGACGGTGCGTACTTTGACGCAACGCCATCTGTCCGAATCCAGTAAAACTACTTCGATTGGCATACTGTATCAATCTGTTCGACCTGGCATACTGTAACGCAGTGAGCTACATTATCCACTACAGCGAAGAATGGGCAGAAGCAGTTTATTCTTTATAAATAATTTTGATGATTATTGTTTTAATCGAAAGTTGATCTATTGTGGTCTAATTTAAATTTGATTCAGGCATGGTAACTACTTTTTGAGTAATCTTTGACGCCGATTACGATTATTACCGATACGATTTTTTAACGCCGATTTACTTGACTATTTTGGGTCTACTTACGTTGTATTAGTTGTTGACGTAATTAGAATTGTTTTTTTTTTCGTTTGCAAGTAAATACAATTATAAAAAAAGCATTTTACTAAATATTCAGTACTGGTCAGCTATAGTAATACTAATTGTAGACGAGTATTTCTACTTGTTTTTTTTTACTTTTAGATTGTACTCTAAAATTACACACCTACGTGTAGGGGCAGAAACTAAATAATTACTTCATATTCTGTAATGGGCGATTTTTTAAAATCAAAATACGAGTAAGGTTTATATCGTAATTATAATTAATAGTGTAAGAAGCTAATAGCTAATAAGTATTAGTTAAAATCATTTTATAAATAATAAAATTACAATCAGCTGTGTCAATATGGAATCACTTATAACATTAGGGCGTTGTTTTCTTTAGGTATCAACGGAGGTTTATGTTAAAATCATCTATGGGTCTCGATACAGATGGGGATCGGCAGATGTAGACAGACTTTACACGTGTGCACTGTCTATCTGCCACCTCCTGTAAATATGTCACTTCTTGAGACATTTGTTAACAATGTAAACAGTACCATACCTTTCTTTCGAAATGATAACAGTTCTGTCTTAATGGTTGGTGACTTTAATTTACCTAATTTAATCTGGTCGGATTCTGTCAATTGTATTAGTAGCAATAATAGCGCTCTAAATAACATGTTTATTGATTTTTTGGACTTCAATTCATTGTTTCAATTTAATAGCGTAAAAATATTAAAAATAAATTTCTTGACTTGGTACTTTATAATAAAAATGATAACAGCATCAAGGTCGAAGAATGCACGTCACCCATTCGTAAAATTGAGTCTTTGCATCCTGCTTTGAATATTGAGGTAAGTATCAAAACTTCTCATAAGTCGTCCACCTCTCGTAATTCATCAAAGAACAAATACAATTTTTTTCAAGCGGATTATGATAAAATAATAATGTCCCTTGATAATATAAACTGGTTATATGAATTTCGGGTCTCTTTTAGCAATGTTAATGATATGCTTAAACTTTTTCTTCAAATACTTTCAAATATTATCGAACTTCATGTCCAAAAAAAAACACAAATCAAAATCGTTGTTTCCGGCCTGGTTCTCTTACAAACTAATTTCTGCCTTGAAAAGGAAAAACAAATACCGAATTAAAGTAAAAAAATACAACAATCCTCTCGATTTAATTGAATTTAAATATCTTAAAAAAAGACTATGATAGATTAATAAAACAATGCTATAACAATTACATAGAATCTGTCGAGGACGCCATTTCTAAAAACCCTAAATATTTTTGGACTCACATAAAAAATACACGCAATAGAAATAGTTTATATCCAAACACAATGATATTAGGTGATTTGATAGCCGAAAATAAGAGGGACATTTCAAACTTATTTGCTGCTCAGTTTTCTTCTGTATACGAAGATAATAATATTATCAGTCATGAATAACATGAACCTTAGACATACATAGGGAATATTTATCTATCGCAGGAAGATGTTGAAAAGAAATTAAAAAGACTTGACACTAGTAAAGGTTCTGGACCTGACGATATTCCTCCAGTTTTTCTTGTTCGTTGTGCTGCAGTACTGTCTTTTCCTCTATATGTCATCTACAACGTATCTCTAAAAATAGGCATCTTTCCTGAAAAATGGAAGGAAGCCAGGATTGTTCCTATTCACAAGGGCGGTAGAGTGGAGTTGGCAGACAATTATCGCCCAATCTCTATTTTGTCGGCTATGTCAAAGGTCTTCAAATCCCTAGTTTACCATAAACTTTTTACCTATGTCAAGCCGTATCTCAGTATACATCAGCATGGTTTTATATCCGGAAGATCTACGAATACAAATTTAATAACATATGTCAATGAAATAATCCTGAACTTAGATAAAGGTGCGCAGATAGACGCAATATACACAAACTTTTCGAAGGCCTTTGACAAAGTCAACCATAATATGTTATTGGATAGACTTAGATCCTTGGGCATAACGGATAATCTATTGGAATGGTGTAGCTCATACTTTCGAATGAGACCGTCACGCGTTGTTATTGATGGATTCCAATCTGAACCATTCTGTGCGCACTCGGGCGTACCACAAGGGTCTATTCTAGGTCCCATGTTTTTCAATATATTTATAGATAGTTTATGCTCTAAATTTAAATATTCTAAAAATTTTCTCAATGCCGATGATCTGAAGTTAATTCGCACAATAAGTTCTCAATCTGATGTATCACTACTTCAAAAAGATATTGATTCTCTCGTTGATTGGTGTAAAACTAACAGCATGAAATTAAATATAAATAAATGCCTCCACATGAAATTCACAAGGAAGAAGCGCGCTATAGAGAGCGAATACAAAATATTTAATGTTGCAATTAAAAGGGTTTACACTGTTCGTGATCTCGGCGTAATTTTAGATTCAAAAATGCAATTTACAGAACACAAACCATATCGTTAAAGCAGCTTTAAAATCTCTCGGTTTTGTAATGAGAAGGGGAAAGGAATTTCGTAAGACCTCAACAGCTATCACTCTTTACAACAGTTACGTCCGAAGTAAACTTGAATACTGTTCAATTGTTTGGTCACCACATTACAAAGTACACGTTGATAGGGTTGAAAGGGTTCAAAAAAAATTACGAAATTCTTTTCTTTCCGTTTTGGCAATACCTCTGATAGGAATGATTACTCGAATAGGTTGAGAGAGTATCGAATGCTACCGTTGGCCGGTCGGAGACAATTCATGGACATGTCTTTTCTACAGAAAATTTTGAACAACGCAATCGATTGTCCCAAGCTTCTTGCTTTGATTTTCTTTAATATTCCTGTTAGAATGCCTAGAAAACATATAACACTATTTTTTATTCCTAAAACAAAGACCCAGTTGGGAAAGCATTCTCCAGTAAACAGAATAACACATACTTATAACCTTTTGTCTCAAACCAATAAGGACTTGGATACCTTGCATATCGGTCTCAGCAATTTTAAACGTATTATTTTAGAAACATTATTTTGAATAAATTCTGAATGATATTTTTACTTTGAAATGGATTTATTTGTAGGTAGTCGATTGTAGTTGCCCTTGATTTACAGAATATTTTGAATCTTGTTTATTTTTTTTTTCTTTACGTATAAGCATTCTGTTATTGTTTTTCCTTTTTTTAAGTGTATAAAGTATATTTTTACTTTCTTTTTTCTTTGCTTTAAATGTTTAAATATAGTATGCTGTGACAATTTGTGAATAAAGCAGCACTTATCAAAATATTGTAAAACACGTCTGTAAATGATATTTATTAGTGTATGTTTTGTAAGTTGTCCTAAATAAAAAAAGAAAAAAAAAATCAACTAAGCTTCAAAAGCACCTTCGAATCTTCATTTTACAAATCAAAATTTTAATCGTTTTCAAAAGTAAAGTTAGCACCGGTTTGGAATGCAGATTCTACAGAGAAGAATCGGCAAAAAATTTTGTTATTCATAAAACACGTTGATATTAACTAAGTGAGTTATAAAATAAACAAATTACTAAAATAAAAGTAAAATAATAGTACTACATTACATCTGTCAGTGAAAGTCTCGTCAAAATCGGTCCGGCTTTTTCGGAGATTAGCCGCAATAAACAGACAGAAAGACAAACAAAAATTATAAAAAATGTAAGTTGGGTATAATATGTACCGTGTATACATACATCCATATGCATTTAGTAAAAAGCAGTTATTTTAATATTACAAACAGAGACTCCAATTTTATTTATTTGTATAGATGGTAGGTACTTAAAAGAAAAATAAGGATTGGATAAATTGGAGACGAAGCCTACATGGGAATTCGGGATGCTTTCTTACTATTCAAACAAAAGTTACCTGTAGTAGTTGTCATTCTAAATTTGTAGTGGTATTCCTACGGTTATGCTGTGAATAACTTTAAAGCTATTTATATTTGAAATCTACATCAACATTGTACTTACCTATTAAAAAAAAAATCTCACGACTTCTTGACTTATACCTTTTACACTTTACGCTTTATGGCGAAGACTTGATAGTTTAAATGATGAAGAGATAAATTTACGTTCAGAACAGATATTTGTACTTAATCAATTATATTTTAATTTATAGTGTGGTGGTATCCTTACGGGTCTCATTACGTTGTCTTGGAGATCACGTAAAGCACGGTCGTAACGTAAGTAAGGTCCGGTTGTTATTAACGAACGTTGCCTGTATTAAGGAATACCGATTACCTACAGTGGTGCAGCGTGATGTTTTAAACCCCAGTCCTTCTTCTATATAAAGACTCAGCAATGGGATTTTTACAGGCGATTACAACTAGGTCAGTCTTTCAGTTTCTTAATTAATTTTTTATATCACTAGGTCAGCTTGTTTGTTGACCTAGTGACATAAAAAAAAAAAAATGTTGACAAACAAACGTACGGCTCACCTGATGGTAAGAGATTACCGTAGCTTATAGACGCCAGCAACACCAGAGGCATCGCAAGCGCGTTGCCGACCCAATCCCCAATCCCCCCAGGAGCCCTGGTCACCTTACTCACCACAGGAACACAATACTGCTTGAGAGCAGTATTATTTAGCTGTGATCTTCTGTAAGGTCGAGGTACTACCCCAGTCGGGCTGCTACATATTTTGAGCAGGAAATTCCTGCTGTGCCCTACCTCAGTTAGATTTACCCATTGAAACTGGCAAATTGTAGATATATGATGTTTTTTGTGCCTTTAAAATATTGTTTTTCTAGACGTTTGTCCGTTCACGCGACTTCAAACGTTAAACGATGACCTAAATAAATTCAATTCATTTTAATTGTTCAACATTCAAAGACGCTGTATAATTTATAAAGGGTTTTTTAGTTATATGGTAATATTTTATATACCTATTATTATGTGTCGTAAACACCTTTATGTTTGGTGAACGAAACATTAAAATTACCTTTACATTAAGAAATACATTGTCAAAATTCACAAATGCTACTACGTTTGAAGTATTTTGTTTTATATTGTGAGCTCGAAATATGTAGCCCGACTCGGAGAGGTACCTCGAACTTACAGTAGATCACAGCTAAATAATAAAGTTTTTATATGTAAATTAATACTTCGTTTTATTTAAAACTAGTATCCCCCCCGGCTTCGCACTTTAACAAAAATTTCAAAATATTTTTTTTAATAATATTTTTGAAAATATAGCCTATGTAAAAAACAATCAAATCTTTGCTCTTTATAATATAAGTATAGAAATACTAACATAAACGATCAAAGATGGACATCGACCAAATCAATTAGAAATCTTTTCGATAATATTAATAAAAAGTTACTGGTGCGTTGATTCTGTATTTGGAATGTATGTTTCATAACAAAGTTTTTTTTTTAAATTATTTTCAGCTTATTTTTTTCCTTAAAGTTAAAGAATACATACTATGTTTTCACTAAAAAGACATAGTGATAACGTTTCATGTTTGCTAATCGTTTGCGTGTCGCCGGCAGCACGTCACTAGGACAAGATTGTGAGACTCATAACCATTCAGTTCATTCATTTTCAGACTTACATATGCAAATCTTTTTCTCTAGTATTATATTTTCTGTAGTATAAATCAATTTTATAACGAGAAAAGTGTAATCGTTCGAATTCGCCATAATTTCATTGTAAATAATTTGATATTCTTATATGAAACAAATAATTATTTGTTTAAGATCCAGTGTCGTTTTTATCACCAGCTTAATTCCTTATAGTTCTGTTCTTTTGGTTTTCGTAAGCTGTAGGAAAACAAAAAGAATCTTAGCTGTATAACAAAAAAAAAAAACAATATTATTTGAAAAGAGCTACTTAATACATATTAATTAAACAAATTAATGAAAAATTATGTAAGTATTATTTCTATCTGCTAGTCAGAGGTTTTTTTATATAAGATAAAATAAACACAAAAACATATTAATAAATAATTTTATTCATAAATATAACATGCATATTAAGTATTTTTTGTTAACTCTACCATGCTTTAGTTGCGTCCCCTCACCTGTTGAAATTAAAAGCTTTGTATATCATGCTAAAAGTCCAATGTAATGTACAAAATATAAGTAAAAATATAACTACTAAATTCCAACTATTAATAACGATATTCACTAGAATAATATTTAATTACAAGTGTAATATCATTAAAGACTTTGACAAGATATCCACTAACAAAGATTATTTTATATTTATTGTAAATTATTTTATATGGAGATTATTTTAGGCAAGGAATAATGAAAGTTGCTGGTGGACAATACGTTCGAGAATTTTAGACACAAAAAAAAGAAATATTGCAATAAGGATTGCAATAGAAAGAAAATTAGAAAACACAGTAGAATGGTTTCTTTAGTATATGAGTAATTTCAACATCTTTCTAGCACGTATTAAATGTATTGGAAGTAAAGGATTCGTTGAACATATTGATTAAGCCAGGCAGGATAGAATCTGTAATAAGGACGACCATATATATGGCCGTAATATTACGGCTAATAGAATCGAGACTAGTAAAATGCGGTAGGCAATTAGGCATTTGAATTCATACTTTTCTCAACATCACTAAAAACGTATACAGAAAAAGTAAAAGGTGATGAAATCGAAGGATTTGGAAGGGTAGAAAGACGACTAAGTGTATTGGACTAATATAAGTCGCATTGTCTATAGTTTAGAAGATGTAAAATGTATATAATTATAATATACACAAATAATAAGTATTGAAATATTTTTATAACTAAAAAATCGGTTCTCGCAGACAATATTCACTAACAATGCCTTGAAATTCGCGTGTTCGACGGGTTCGTAATCTGGGTCTACAGCTTTTGAAGAAATTTATAAAACATTTTTATAATCCACCAATAAAATTAGTTTAGTTTGTATGTTAGATATAAAAATATTAAATATAAATGGCGTGATTTCTTGTTTAGATAAAGATGCATTGTTTTATCGTTTTAATCAAAGAAAATTACATCAGCTTATTATTAGTTAAAGCGGTATAAAGCAGTATTATTTAGCAGTATATTAGTTATTTGACACAATTAAGTGTATATTAAACATTGTTCATTAACAGCCGCTCTGTTGTTGTGGTTGCGTGCCATGTATGCGCTTAAACATCACCTGTTTGCGGATTTGATTCCCTTTCTTGATAGATATTTTACAAATATTTTTTTCTACTTTGTACGTCCATCCTTGTGGGTCTCCCCACCGTGCCTTGGAGAGCACGTTAAGCTGTCGGTCCCGGTTATTATCATGTACACCTGATAGCGTTCGTAACTTATAGAATGCGAATATATCTACCACACTGCAATGAAGCAGCGTGTTGAATCAAGTTCCGATCTTTGGAGGATGGGGCCTATACCAGCAGTGGGATGTTACAGGCTGAATCGTAAGCATTTTTAATTGATGAACAATATATGGATAGAAACAAACGATCGCAAGTTAAAAATAGGTTTAGAAGTTTTTTATAAAGGTCTGGATGATAAACTTCTGGATGAAATCTATATTTCGGAGGAAATTCTAAGCCTTTGTGCAGTAAAGTATCTTATACCCGATATACTACTGTTTGTTGGAAAATGAATTTTTGTCAAGCCTTTTATAGAAATTTAAAGTTGCAGTATAAGTAAGACTTTGAAAAAAAACCATTTTCAATACTACGAAATGACAGTATAAAATTGTTCAGTGTAATGTTTGCTTCACACTTACAGCAGGATCTTTAAAGCGTTCATCTTGAGGTAGTTCACGGTTAGCCACCAGCTGTTTGTAGTATTCGACGGACAGTTTAGGTGTTCTCGGCCGCTCCGGGTCGTTAATGTCCACATAGTAGAGACCAAAGCGTTCTCTGAAATATAATGATTATTAGGCTTATATTTCATGGTTCAAAGGTAATTTATACATTTTATGCCAAGGTTTGTTTCAATTAGTTTCGTAAGGTCTACAGGAGTGACTGTTTGTGTGAAGTGAATAGATTGGCCCATTGGCACAAATATGATCCGTTGATAAATATCTGTTTCAGTCAATTGGTATCTAAAACGCAGGCATTAAGTTTTATAATTTAGTAACAAATAACTGTGTGTATGTTGAACAGATAGTAATGTGTAATATAGAGAATTTAATGGCCGAAGGGATTATTTTTATGAGAAAAGAATTAGTGCTCGTTGAAACGAAGAACACTGAAGCACGTATTTAATTTTGTTTTAAAATTGACCCTGAGAAGTGGAACAAAATAAGGAAGAATTTTATCAATCATCAGTATTGTGTACAAGATTTACTTCTGCGTGAAGAAAATCGTGAAGAACCGGTAATTTATTTAAATATTTACCCATTTAATATCATTTTAACTTGGATAGTTTATGCATAAAGTGCGTTGGTAATGATTCCCGCCGAGTCTGTAGTTTATTTTTATTTTCATATTTATAATATGTAAAAAGTCTATGTATAATTAAAAAAAATATAGGTATTTAGCTATAATACTTGGCTGTTACCTTTGACACAAGCATCAAGTTGCGTACCATAGGAACAGATGACCGTGTGTGTATGATAAAATATTTATTTATTTATAAGGACACTGCATTAAGGTTAAAATAGAGAGATTCTCCCGATAACGTGTAGCATGTTATAGCTTAGGAAGTTAGTTACACTACGTTTCGACACTTTGGTGTTCAGGTTGTAAAATTGCTTTAGTAATTAACCTAAAGGCATGAGACTTGGATAAGTATGCATTAATGTATCACAAATGCAATAAAATATGGTATAGAGCGGTGCGTCATATATAAGCTAGGCTACTTAATAGCTAATTAGGTGGCGAATGCTAACGCGACCCCATCTCGCCCCACCCAGGCGGACGACTGCTCATACGTGGTGGTTTTTTCAGTCAGTAGGAGTCTGACATAACCCTCTGGCACCCCCGCGCCGGAGGGTCTCCATGATGGATTTTCCCCACGTTAAAAAAAAGCTAATTAGGTAGAAACATGCGACTGTATAACGCAATACTAAGAAAAGAAATAAAATAATAGTAATATAGTTTAACAGTTTACCAGCGTAAAATGTGTTAAAGCTTATTAGATAATTTGTCGAGCCAATAAAATAATATTAAATTATAAGTTATGTTGAGTGTTTACGTAAATGTTTTTAAGTAAATTTCTTTAAGTACTTACGAAAACCCGGCGCGCCATTCAAAATTATCCATAAGAGTCCACACAGTATAACCGAGGACTTTGACATTGTCCTCGTAAATCACCTGCAGAATTGCTGAAAGGTAGTCCTAAAACGGCATAAAGACATCGTATTAATACTTAGTTGTTGTGAAAGTGTTTGTAGTTTATTTACGAGCAAAGACTTACATTAAAATACTGAATGCGTCCATAGTCTTCTAAAGTACCACGGTCTGAAAATCCATTTTCGGTGATATAAATTGGTGGATCATTGTAAGAGCTCTTACACCAACGTAGCAAGTTTGCAAAACCAGTCGGAACAACCTGACGTTTAACAAGTTCATGATTACTATTTTATTTATTGGATAAAAACGTATAAGTAAAACAGGCATAACGTAAAATACTTACTCGTAGCCACTCTGAAGCTGAGTCACCACCGACTTCTAATGAGGTAACCGCGCCAATATCTTTCAACCAGGAAGGAGATCTAGCAGTAGGGTCTACGCCTGGTCCAGTTACCAAATGTGTCGTATAGTGATTAATACCCAAAAAATCGGAAGTACCCTTAATTCTTTCGATCCAATAGTTATCAAATTGTTCCAGACGAGGCTTAGTAAGACCTTCAACTTGGCTTTGCTGTGCTACGTTTTCGACCATAACATCTGGGTATCCGCCTTTTTCAGTGAAAATGGGATGCGCAAACCATCCGAACTATAAAAGGGAGAAAACTTAGTATAAAATCAACAAGTACTGAAGATAAATGATAATTATAACTTTAACAATCAGCGCTTCAAACTATACAATAGCGGAATAAATATATCATGTATGTAATGCAATCGCATAAACACATGTATGGTCTATAATAAAACGTCATGTGCGGGATCGAAACCGTGACCGTTAGTGCAACATCCATGGGCTATGGCCACTGCGTTAAACCATCACCTTATCTAATGATATTCTGACATACTTTGAACTGGTTCGCCACTTCTGCAAGGGCAACTTGTTCGGCATTGTCCGGGTTTTCTGGCTCGTACCATATAGAGTTGATTGAGATCATTATCCTTCCATTTTGTTGTGGCCTATAGGTGTCATTATACAAATGGTACACTTCAGCATGGGCCTTGAGAAGTGTGTCACTACATAAATAGTTTCCAACACCATGGCTTAAAATAGCTGGAGCTTTTTTTTCGTCACCATAAGCATCTTCACAAATTTCGTATGGCTCATTAATAGTAATCCAAGACTTTATTCTGTCGCCAAATTCTCTGAAGCATACGTCGGCATAATCACGGAAGTAATCGATCATTTTAGGATTGGCCCATCCACCAAGATCTTGAAGGGATTGCGGCAAATCCCAGTGGAATAAGGTGACCTGCATAAAAACATTAAATAAGTGTTAAAAAATACTACTGCAAAAACATATAAAGTTCCATGAAAAGGAGATATGTAGATATATCAGATAACTCGCAGTGGCGTCTACGTATTAAGCTCTAGCTATTTTCCTTCATAAAAGGACAGGATTACTATTTTGTTCAACAATAGATGTGGCATACTTACGATTTTTTTAAGCAAAACCATAAAGCAATGTTATTTGTAAGTAAATACGCTATGGACATATAAAGTCATAATCAAAGTTATGTCATTTTACCAATGGTTCAATATTCTTCTCGGCCAAAGCATTAAGTAAGTCATTGTAGTATCGAATTCCATCTGGATTTATGTTATCAATACGGCCGCTTGGCAGAATTCTTGCCCAGGAGAGAGAGAACCTGTAAAAGTCCACGCCGAGGTAGGCGAGTGCGTCTACGTCCTCTTGATATTTGTTATAAGAGTCGCATGCAATGTCTCCATTTGTTCCATCAGCGATCATCCAGGGATTCGAGTGTGACAAACGATCCCAAACATTTTCTGATTTTCCTGTTTCAAAACACTTTTTTTAAGAACATTTTATTCAACTAGTCCGTTGGCACTATTTGTAGTGGCCCTGCTTTCTGCTCCTCGGGTAGTGGGTTCGATGCCCGCCTGAGTCTGGGTGTAATACTTGTATTTATATATTTATTATTTCCACGTATATTCATAAAAAAAAAAATGCTAAGTAGAGCAGTCGGCTGTTATTTATAACACAAGCATTAAGTTGCTTACCTTAGGAACAGACGACCGTGTGTGAATGTTATAAGATTTTTTTTATGATTAAAGATAAATATAGAAATTATCACATTATAATTTCGTAACAACATCCTGTTTACTTATTGAACCGAAGATAAGTACCAAGATTACTTTTTTAAGTTGAGCTAAGATAAAAATTTGATTGACAGACTGGTTCAAGTATGTGATATGATACTGATACTGTGCGTTTTGTCATAAATAAAATGAGGTATATTTCACTTACCACTGACATTCCATGCACCCTCAATTTGATGAGCAGCTGTTGCTACACCAAAAGTAAATCCTTCCGGAAATTTTGTGTACTGCGCAATTCCTCTAGTAACAAGATATGAAATGCATCGTTATTCTTGTTCTAATATTACTTACAAGCTAAGTTTACGTGTAATAAGTACTAAAATATCGTCTGACATGGTGCTATCACAAAAAACAGTAGGTACGTTGTAGTAAATAATTAATTTTTAACCGTCTTCCAAAAAAGGAGGAGGTTCTTAATTCGACTGTATTTTTTTTTTAATGTATGTTGTTACATCAGAACTTTTGACCGGGTAGACCGATTACGACAAATTTTGTTTTAATCGAAAGGTAGTGTGTGTCAATTGGTCCCATTTAAATTTATTTGAGATCTAACAACCACTTTTCGAGTTATATCTAATAATGCGTTTATACTTGACGCTTTTTTCGTCGACCTACGTTGTATTATTACCGCATAACTTTCTACTGGATGTACCGATTTTTATAATTCTTTTTTTGTTCGAAAGGGAACCAGGATCTGATGATGGGATCTCAGAGAAATCGAGGGATACTCTCGAAAATCCGATCCGATAAACTTTTTACTGAGTGTACCAATTTTGATAATTTTTGATTTAATCGAAAGCTGATGTTTATCATTTGGTCACATATAAATTTTATCGAGATCTGATAACTACTTTTTGTATAATCTTTGATAACGCGTAGTTGCTTGACTATTTTTTCGTCGATCTACGTGGACTTGTCGATGTAATTGAAGTCGGTTTTTTTTCGTTTTAACACAACACAATTATTTGGGATAGAGATTTACAAAAAAGAAAACATCGATACCGTCAAATTCGATGCATCGTAGGTAAAAGTACCGACTTCAAAAAAGGAGGTGGTTCTCAATTCGATTGTATTTTTAATGTGTGTTACCTCAAACCTTTTAACTGGATGCACCGATTTTAATGATTATTTTTTTTAATCGATTGTAGGTGTTTGTCATATAGTCCCATTTCAATTCGATCGAGATTGGAAGGGTACTTTTTGAGTTATTCCTACGTTTCAGCCTGTAATACTCCACTGCTGGGGATAGGCCTTTTTACCCATGTAGGAGAAAGATTAGAGCTTAATCCATCACGCTGCTCCAATGTGTGGGTTGGCGGATATATTCCCTACTATGAGTAACGAAGCGATCGTTCAGGTATACATGATAACAACCGGAACTGGCGGTTTAAGGCACGGTGGAGAGACCGACAAGGACTGCACAAACACCCAGACCACGGCAAATATCTCTATGACCGATGCAAATGTTTGTTATGTGCGGGGATCGAACTCGCAACCGCCAGCGCAACAGCCACAAACCAGTGCTGTGACCTTTGCGCCAACGCGGCGCTGTATATATACAGCAATCCTGCCACGATTGACGGTCAGTAAATTATTTGTTCAATTTCAAATCAACTCTTAAGTATAAGTACCTGGGTGACCGAGCTCCGAGGTATTTTTAGTAAATCGTGAAGAATTAGTAGTAGAAAAGAGAATTAAAATGATTCGCTGCCGGTTTGGATGAATATTTTTTTTAATGTATGTTCGGGGATAGCTTCGTCGTTTATGAAAAGATTTTGATAATTCTTTTTTTGTTGGAAAGGAGATATCCCTGTTGTGGTACCATGATAAGGAAACCAGGATCTGATGATGAGATGCCAGAGAAATCGAGGGAAACTCTCGAAAATCCGCATAACTTAACCCAGTAGGGTGTGCCGATTTTGATGATTTTTAACTTAATCGAAAGTCGATGTTTATTATGTGGTCGTATTTCATCGAGATCTGATTACAACTTTTGGAGTAATCTTTGATAATGCGTATTTCTTGACTATTTTTTCGTGTACCTACATTGTATTACTTATTAAAGTTTAATAGTATTAGTTTAATAGTATTAGATAAGTATAATAACTGATAATTGTTATACTTATTTAGTGTGAATTATTCGCACGTGTATATCTAGCAATATTTATAATAGTGCAGTGTATCGTCTTTTCAGTGTATCGGAATAAAATCTTTTATTTAAATAGTTTTTTAATACTTTTTTTATTAGAAATAATATTAACATACGTGTATAAACACTCAGGAACTACTGAACAAACTAAAATTTTCTAAATTGTCGGTTGCGGTTCAATGTCTGCTTTTTCAAACCATTACCTTTAATACTAGCATTAAGATGCTTACCTTTGGAACAGACAACGGTATGTGTATATTAAAAATATTGATTTATTTCCATTTTCTTGTAATCATGGTAGTTTTAAAATTTAAGTGAAAATTAAACTATTGTAAATAAACAAAACGCACGGCGATAATAAAACAATTATTTTATGTAGTACAAACGGCATGGGCAACAAGCGACAGTGGATGTTGTTAATATCATAATTTTTTTTATGTGTATTGAATTATTTAAGTTTTTTTTGTAATTAATATATTTTTATGGATTTTAATTTAATACAAATTAAAAGCCTATAATTAAATGTTTCGAAAATAATAAATAGTAACAAAACTAATTTTACTTAAATATTTTTTACTTTATAAACCTACTTCGCATAATTTCTCGCTTGTAAAAAAACTAGTATTTCAACTTTTTTATTTTGTAATGAAACTAGTTTTATACAAAAAAAGTTTGAACGGTATAACGTTGAAACGGTATAACAAAAGAATTATGGTGTTAGATTGTTGAAATAAACAAATTATGTACTTACGAATGGGTAATAGCTAACAGGGCGATAATAGTTGCAGATCCCTTTGTGCCGGTCGCCATTGTGTCGTGTAGCGAAGGCGACTTACTGCGGCTTACTGTTAGTGACGTTGTGTAGTACTTCTATTTTAAGCAGTACTTACCGTTATTTGTAATCTTGAGTGATACTATCTATAGTGTTTGCTCGCAAATGAAAAAAAAAAACCGAAATGACATCGACAAGTAATTCGTCGTATGTATACGAAAAAAGTAGTAGTAAGTAAATACGCATTTTTAGAGATAACTCAAAAAGTTCTTCTCAGATCTCAATTAAATTTAAATGCTTCAATTAAAAAAAGAATAATTAAAATCAGTCTATCCAGTAAGAAGTTCTGAGGTAACATACATAAAAAAATACAATTGATTGATAGCTTCCTCATTTTTGTGAAGCTAGTTGAAAAATAAGTGTAATGCAAAGGAGAATGCGACTTTTGGGCCAAAATGTAATGAGTAGAGATATTGTTTAAAAAATTGGTCATATTTTTTTATTTAAAAATATAAAATATCACCTCAATTCTGAATCTAGAAGCGGAGAAAATTGAGAAAGATAGTTTTCATCAAATTATTTGGGTATCGATTCCACTATAATCGATTACAGAATTCAAAAAGAAAATGTTTGCACTAGTTATTTAACTCAAGATATTTAGATGCATAATTAAAGCTGTAAACAATAACGTGTATTTAAATAAAGTTACATTAATATCGAAAATATCAATTAATATTTGATAAACCAAAATGATTATCGATTTCGTATCGATTTAAAATAAATCATATTTTTAATGACAGCTTTGACAGCTTACTAACAGTAATACTGTGTCCGTCACTCGTTTAGTGTTTACTGTTTTCCGATGCATTCCGAGTCCATTCCTGATATTTATTTATGGTTTCAAGTGTATATCAATATTTGTAATGAGTTTTCAAACAGTCTTTACTAAATATAACAAACATTAATGCTACAAGAACTTAGTGATCGGGTTTTTTATAGACATTGTAACATAACCTCACTTTTACAAAAAGTCTAATAACTCCACTCTCTCAGATAGCCAAAATATAGATAATTTTCAGCGAGGGATCAATAAGCCTAAATGCATTAATTTATACAATTTTCATTTTATTACATTTTGGCCCAAGAATGTGTGGAATCGCATCATTCTCCTTTAACCGGTTTCATTAATTGCTTTGAAATTTTATTAATGTGGCTATATCATGATATGTCTAATACTCTTATTAGTACTTGATTTCTATAAATATTTTCTAATAAATTACAATTATATATACTTAATTAATTTTATAAAAATAATGTACATTTCAATTCTACTTTGTGATTTAATGATACTTGATTTTAGAGTATGATTGGGTGTAAAATTGGGTGACAAGATATACCTGTCAAAATGTAATTTTATCAAGATATTGCAAGACTCTTAAAATCTTATCGGACACCTTTTGCAACCATTTACACTTTTCTGTAATATTTCATAGTCTGCTAATCATAATAATTCATGAGCGGATATTTATGTATTTTTTTATCAATGTGATATCAACACACCAATATGTTACTTAAATACAGCAATGCATTTTTTTTACTTTTACGATAATATCTATACTAATAAATGGAGAGCCGGGTTTTTGTTCTCTATACTGCAAAAATTACTGAACCGATCGGAATAATACTTATATCATAACATGCATCGTGTTTCGGAGAAGGTCGGGAAGTACGTATATGATATATGATTAGTTTGTATTGCTACTAAATCAAAATATATCAAAGATAAAATTATTAATTCTAATGATAAAATCAAGTGCACATGGAATATAATTAATAGTCTGTGGAAACGTAATAAGCAAACTATACCGATTGAATTAAATATTAATGGTGCAGTTGTAACCTCGGATGACAAAAAACGTCTTTGAAGCCTTTTTCGATAAAATACCCATTGACTTAACTTCTCGACTCAATTCATCATCAATAAACTCTACCCAACTTCTTAAAAATGACGTTAACAAATGTAATGTTGATTTTTCATTCTCGCAAGTTGATTCTTTAGATATTCTAAACGCATTTAAGAGTCTTAATATAAAAAAATGATCAGTATATTTCTGTTAAATTAACTAGTACTATCATTGATGACCTCGCTCCGTATTTAGCTTTAACTTTTAACAATATCATCAAACTGGGTTCATTTCCAGATTTGCTAAAATATAGTAAAGTTTTACCACTTTTTAAAAAAGGATATCGAAGTGATCCTAGTTATTATAGAACCATATCGATCCTACCGTATTTAATTAAAACTTTTGAAAAAATTATACTAAATCAACTTCTTTTCCATTTTCAAGTTAATGGAATTTTTCACAGTGAACAATATGGTTACGCTAGCTACAGGTCGCTCTACGACAGATGCTGGTGCACTTTTCAAACATATATATCATGCATGGTAGAGGTCGCAAAATGCTATTGGTGTATTTCGTGACTTATCAAAAGCATTTGATTGCGTAGACAGCAGGATTTTTTAAAGTAAACTTGAGTATTACGTACACATTAATTACGTATACATTAAAGCAATTAATACCGAATCTACGTAGTTCACCACACATAGCTGCAATCTGAAAGACTTTGATATGCTCAGACATTCCAGCGAGCCATGTTGATGTGTAGCATATTCCAGAGTTAGAAGCACATGTAAATCGCTCGGGTTGCTGAGGGACATCGCTATCGATCAATTTAGTAGCAACTTGAGCACAGTTAAATGGGAATTGCTGGAAGACTGTGAGAGTGTTAGCGAGTTGGTGGTGTCATTCAAGTTTAACAGTAACTTGGAAAATATTTATTCTTGGTCTGATTCTGTTGACAAACAAGCGTACGGCTCGACTGATGGTAAGCGATTACTGTAGCTTATAGACGTCTGCAACACCAGAAGTATCGCAAGCGCGTTGCCAACCCTAACCCCAGTTCCCTTCAGGAGAACCTCTATTGCTCGCAATCTCTGTGAAACTACATTTTTTTTTTTTTTTTTTTTTAACTGTGAACAATAAATATTTTTCTTTTTTTCTTTTTTTCATTCACAAACCGTGTAATAAAATTTATTATACATCTAAGACTTTAATTTATTCACGTCACGACCATGCTGAATAGCGTGATATAAATGTCGACTAATAACTATAATGTCAAATAGTTCTACCTATGCGTATTATAACCTCTATTTTATATTTGACAGTCCTTTTGCGATGTTGGCTTGTGGCCTTGGATCTTTATATATTTATTTGGTCACGTAGTGATTTAGTTTATACTCCATTTATTTATTAATGCAATTAATTACATTTATATATTTACAATTTTCTTATTTTTACTTTTTTCTTATCTTTAAACACTCGCATATCTTCACTACATAGTATAAAACAAAGTCGCTTTCTCTGTCCCTATGTCCTTATGTATGCTTAAATCTTTAAAACTACGCAACGGATTTTGATGCGGTTTTTTTTAATAGATAGAGTAATTGAAGATGAAAGTTTATATGTATAATAACGTGCATTAAATAGTGGAGAAATAATGTTAATTTTTGAGGTTTCTAATGTGATGTCGTAAAAAATTACATTTTTTCCGCTTACATTGCAAACGCAGCCTGAACCCTACGAGATTTATCAAAATAATGTACTAAGTATTGTACATATTGAAAAGTTCTACAGAAAACTCCGCTATGGTATATGTCTATGTCTTATGGATATCCCACAATAACATTTTTTTGTCATTTACTTTTTACGACAAATAATGGCTAATTTTCAAAGCGATTTTAACCAATACAGCATTAATCCTTACCCAATTAAATACCTTAAATACCTTAAATACATCGTTGATTTAATATAGATTTATATGGCCCCTTACAGAATATGATTTAAATTAATATTTTCGAAGATATTACAGATTTAAAAATTGCGGTACGTAGCGTTTGCGGCGGTTCCGGCCGGCTTCTACTCTAAAGTTAACGCGTGCGGGCCACGGGCAGTAATGAATAAATCAAAACTACTGGATTGATTTTAATCATTTTTTCAGTGAATGACATAGGCTATAATTATATTTTATAGCGGGTCGCTAGTAATATATATATAAATTACGCGTCACGTTGGTTGTCTGCGATGGACTCCTAAACGACAAACCGATTTTATTCCAATATGCACACCGTGTGCAGTTTGATCCAACTTGAAAGATTGGCTATATTTTATTTTAATATATGTAATTATTATATTTAAGAAAAAAAATAAGGCGATACAAAGTTCGCCAGTTCAGCTAGTATAATAAAGTATATAGTAAGTATCTGTTACGACCTTTTACTTCTCATTTGTATCTGTGTTGTCTGTCACATTGTCTTTTGTATTATACCGTAATATTACTGATATAGGTTCGGCCACAATAACAATATTTTTGGCTGCAAATTTTTGCTGTCAAAAACAATGCGACACAGTAACCTTGTTGGCTTTTTCTTTTCTATTGCTATCTACAAGTATGTTTTCATTGCCCTTTTTTCTTTTTTATTGTATCATTTTGTTATTAATGTTTCTGTTCACTTTTGTCATTTGTAAACTGTGAATTGCCAATCAACAAGTTTTCTTTTCTTCTTTTTTTCTTTCTTTACCTAGGACAACTGATCCGTATGGGTAAGTCCAACTTTGAGAGAGAGGTAACTCGAAGAATCCAACTCGGTTGTGCAGTGTTGGGGAAATTACAAAATATTTTCTTGTCCAGTATACCTCAGTGCCTAAAGTCAAAAGCGTTTGATCAGTGTGTGTTCCCAGTGATGACCTACAGTGCTGAGATGTGGTCTTTTACCTTCAGCCTTTTCCATAGGCTCAAAGTCGCTCAGTGTGCGATGGAGACAGGTATGCTTGGTATTTTTTTTCGTAGAGACGGAACAGAATCCGAAATATATTTATTTATTTTATTTATTCTTTTATAATCAAGCGCCAACAAGGTAGTCAAACTTTCTCTTTGTATATAAATAATAATTGTGTTTGCTCGTAAACGAAACAAAAACCGACTTCAATTACATCGACGAGTAATACAACGTAGATCGACGAAAAAATAGTCAGGTAACTACGCGTTATCAAAGATTACTCAAAAAGTAGTTATCAGATCTCAATAAAATTTATATGTGACCACATGACAAACATCAGCTTTTGATTAAATTAAAAATTATTAAAATCTGTACACCCAGTAAAAAGTTATTGCGGATTTTCAAGAAGTTCCCTCGATTTCTCTGGGATCCAGTATCCATCTCAGTATAAAGTTATGCGGTATAATACAACGTAGGTCGACGAAAAAAGCGTCAAGTAAAAACGCATTACTAGATATAACTCGAAAAGTAGTTGTTAGATCTCAAATAAATTTAAATGGGACCAATTGGCACACACCACCTTTCGATTAAAAAAAAAATTGTCGAAATCGGTCCACACGGTCAAAAGTTCTGATGTAACATACATAAAAAAAATAAAGTCGAATTGAGAACCTCCTCCTTTTTTGGAAGTAGGTTAAAAAGGGTTTTTAAAAACTATTTTATATTTAAATTAAAGACATAAAACGAGAAACATTATGCCGATATGCAGGCTGTTAGATTTCTGACTCTAATAAAATATATTAATACATTCATGTCTCTTCAAAACAAAAGTCAAGAATTAATTAATATGTATGTTTTGTCTCCGTACTTAATTCTAATAATCACGCGGTGGCAAAGTCACTAAGCTCAGTACTAATCTAAGATGGAGGGCTGGGATGCACGCATAACTAGATAGACACTAATACATACACAATAACAACACCAGGCACTTGATAATATTTCATTTCAAAAACACGTCAAATAGATACACGAAAAAAAATCAATGCAATAAAATTAAAATAAATACAAGAATATAACTAGAATTAAATGAATAAAAATAAAACTGGTAGAATAAAGTTAGGAATAAAATAATCAAATTTAAATTAATTATCAAAATTAAAATGGATACGACAAAAATTAAAATAGTTGATCCAAATCCTATTGTTTTCTAAAGTTTACGCGAATTCCACTCATTATAATGAAACAAATTTTTCGGATTTTATGGTGGTTTATTAAGTTTTTTTAAATGCTCGACGTTTCGGATACTTATAAAATTATTAAAATAAGTAAATAAAAAAACCAAGCACAATATGCTACAGATTAAAGACTCAGTTAGAACTTTCTGCGTTAAGGACTAATTAAAATATTGATGTAATATAGGGTAGTTAAATAACTTTGTAACGTTAGGACGTCTGACCACCTCAGTCTTCTCGTGACAATGGTTGCTGTATCGCTTCAGCCTGTAATATCCCACTACTGGGCATAGGCCTCTTTCCCCATGTAGGAGAAGGATCAGAGCTTAATCCACCACGCTGCTCCAATGCGGGTTGGCGGAAATATTCTCTACTATGAGTAACGATCGTTATCAGGTGTACATGATAACAACCGGGACCGACGGCTTAACGTGCTCTCCGAGGCACGGTGGGTGGCTGTGAAGTATTCGAATTTTTTATCCAATTTTTTTGTGATGCCAATTGACCCGGCATTCTGTGTCACGTATTAAACAATTTATATGATATAAACGCTAGTTGAAGAAGGAAGTAAAGACGTTATAACTCATATGTGCTGTATAAAAGTCTCAGATATATGACAAAATAGCAATATCGCAAAAAGAACCTTAATTGGAAGATCATTGCATTGCAAAGGCGTTATATAAACTATCTCCTGAATTTCACTTAAAATTCTAGATTTCTATACCTAATAAATCATCATCATGGAATGTGTTTTAAACTTCAAATGTACCTAATTTAATGTGTGAATTTTTAGTATTTTTTGTACCCTTTCTCGTTATTAACATGTTAATATGTTAGTTGATAAAAACTAATGATTACCTATTAGTTTTAATATTTTACTCTGAATTGAAACAGCTAAAGGCAACGACTGTAAAACAGGTAAGTAGTTTTAAATTGTATAATTAAAATTACAGCATTTTCATAATCATCAATATGATTAAATAATAAAAATGAAAGTAGCAGCTATCTACTCATGGAAGATATGTATATTTAAAAAACCAGCCAAATGCGAGTCATAATCGCGCACGAAGGGTTTTGTACCCTTATCTAGGTAAAATATTTAGACAAAAAATTTTGTTTAAATATTTTATTATTATAATTTTATTATTTTATTATTAACGTAAATATAAAATTAAGTATTTTGTGAAAATTGCAAGTGCCTACCTGTTACCATTTATTGATTTCGAGCAAAAATAGGCACAAAATTGTATTTTTAGTATGGTATTATAGTAATTATTTTATTTTGTTTTTAGTATTAATTGTTGTAGCGGCAAAAGAAATACATAATTTGTAAAAATTTCAACTATCTCATAGTAGTATAGTAGACATAGCAAAGCCCTGATACTGTGACAAGGAACGAGATAGATTTCATCATAGCAGATAAAAGGCATATATTCAGAGATGTCTCAGGGATCAATAGGTTTAACACTGGAATCGACCACAGCCTATTGCGGGACACTCTGAAATATATGCCTCTGAAAAGAGCGAGCCTGCTTGATTAAATTTACTCTCCGACCTACGCTGCCCCAAATAATATGTGGCTCCGAGCAGTTCCAACTGGAACTCCAAAGCCGATACGATTCGCTGGAAACCACTAGTAATGTGGACGAGATGACCGACTACGCGCTGAAGACGGTGCGTACACTGGGTCGCACACACTTCTGGCCGACGAAATCAACGAAGCAGTTCAAAATTTCATCCAAAATCTTGAATCTGATATAACTCAATGAAGAAACATTCTTAATACTCCACATCACACGTTTTCGTTTTACTCTAACTCCTCTGCAACAACTGTTAAGCTTTAGAATTTTCTCCCTCCCTCTATAATACAAGCTGAATCACTCTTTACCAAAAAGTATCTTAAGGCTCACTATTTGTCACTAAATGCGCCATGATTGAATTTTATGTATATATATAATATTGAATAAATAAATATTAAATTTTATGTATATAATAATTGCATTAGCCGCTTGTGTTGACGTAGGTTTTATATTTATTAGTTTCATATTCTGATTTTTGATATTATTTGTGTATGTTATATTTTTTATGTTTTTCCAAAATAGTTTATTGTTTTTCGTCGATTCAGCTATTAATTCCTTTTCATATTTCCTTTTCATTTTTTAAATTAAATTGTTACATAAGTTTCCAACGTCCGACTTCTATTACGTATTCCTTCAAGCTCTTCCAGTTCCAGTAGAAGAGATTCTAATTCCTATACCGCCCACGCAGCTGGGCTGTGCAATTCGTTGCCGTCACCCTTACGCATTTGTACAACTATGTGTACAAAAAAATAATAATAATAGAGCAGTATTTTTCCTTAACATAATTTTTATTGTGTAGGGATATGTATGCATATTTATATATTACTAGCTGTGCCCGCGGCTTCGCCCGCGTTGAAATCAGTGTGACACAAAGTTTTTCCGGCAAACTTCCAGTGAAACTCTCATCATAATCGGTTTAGCTGTTCCATGAGCCTTCCTCTTGAAGCCCTCTCTCCATTGATGAAACCGCATGAAAATCCGTTCCGTAGATTTTGAGGGAATCGATCACATACACTTTTGGGGACTTTGTTTTATAATACACTAACTGTTGCCCGCGACTACGTGCGCGTGAAGCGCGCGTCGCGTTTAACAAAATGGTTCGTTGAATTCGTCAGAATTGTGGTATGAAATAATGTAGTAATAATGTAGTATTGTAGTGTAAATATGTTTAACTATACTGCATGCAATTCAGTTTTTAATATGGTTCTACGTAACTATATGTCACAGAATAGCGTAACGCACGCTCCTCCGTGACTCCGTGAAGACAGGGGTAAATAAAAAGTATTCTAGTAACGTAAAGGTTGGATATTGTAAAAAATATATTTTTTTGTACTACTTATAAGTGATCAATATAAATGTTTCTTGAACACATAGGGTTGCAACGCGGTTATTTTGCTTTAAACCGACCCTGCTGTATAAGTTTCATACAAACTATCAACCCCAATTAAACCCCCTTAGCGGTGGAATATCGCAAAATCCGTTCTTAGCGGACGTCTATTAATTATAATCTACCTCCCTGCCAAATTTCATCTTTGTCCATCCTGGATGAATGGACCATCCAGCAGTTTTTGAGTTCTCGTGATGAGTGAGTCAGTGATCTTTCTCTTTTATATATATAGATTATAATGCATTATTTGAACACCTTCTCACCATATATAGAGCATACATTTTAAATTTCAAGTCTCTTACTTCAAAAACATAGGACTATATAAACTCCCAAGCCCCGTTTTACCCTTTTAAGGGTCGAGTTTCGTAAAATTAGTTCTTAGCAGATGTCTACGCCTTATAAGAAACCTACCTGACAAATTTTAAGTTTATAACTGTTATAGTTTCGGAGATTTCGTGATGAGTGAGTCAACCTACCATCCCCCGTTTTAATCCCAAAAAGGAGTTGATTTCTAAAGATACATTATTTGGATACCTTTTAAACGACTACCAAAAAAGGAGGAGGTTCTCAATTCGACTGTATTTTTTTTTAATGTATGTTACATCCATAGATATAGTAAAAAAAAGTAGATAATGCGCGGCCTTTGTTGTTAGTGAAGCCACAAAACTCGGCTCCTTCAAGTAAATACACGCGCTCACGCACACATATGCATCAAACTACGCTCATTTTCGTTAGTATGTCACGAGGCTTCATACAGTAACTTTGCTTATAAAATGCCGTCTTGTGTGATTAAATGGTGCAAAAACAATACCAAAGTAAACAAAAAATCTGAAGGAATATCGTTTCACACGTAAGTACATATAAAACTTTAAATTTATTGTTATTCCAAAATAATATTGAGGTTATTCGGAACTTATAATTTCAATGTCACGAAATGACGTACCACGGGAGTGTTGCCAGTAGTTCTTTTTTTTCAATACCCCAAAATGTGGGTAAGTAAATTGTACGCAATCAGAAAAATAATTAAGTAAAAAGTAGACACAGTTATTGTTTTTTTTCTCGTGTTATTTTATGTTACATAAATTGAAAATAAAAAAATCAAAATATATTTATGAATTATTAACTCGTTTGTTTTATGTTTTAACTTTTTACAATTTTTGAGTAAACTAGGTACCCATATTTTACTATCAAATTTCATGGTTTTAGGTTTCCAACGAATATTTTAATAAGAGGTGAATGGGTAGCGGCTGTAAGACTGAGAAAATGACCACGATTATGCTGGCCATGCGCATAAAGTCAATTTAATACGATTAGTGATTGAAAAATATTTGAACATAAAACTACATCATATTAGTAAAATGCAAACAATGACGATGATTCTGAGTTCTAAGCGACAAAAATTTAAAAAACTTATACAACATAAAGGATTCTAGGTTTAAGAAAAATAGTTAAAAAAAACCGACTGCAAATTGAAAAGAGATAAACAGAGGGGATAGGAAGTGTCCATTCATACGATTATCTTACGAATATATTTTTTATTATTCTACCGATTTTTTGTTTTATTTTTAGTAAATTTATTTAAAACTATAAACAGGTTTTTATTTTCACATACCCATTTTACCTATATTAAATTAATTGTTTAATAAAAATTTTGGGACTTTTTTAAAAGGTGTCAACACTTCACTCACTCACACATCTTTAAAAAAGTGGCTTCAGTTTTCTGTTCTAGGTGCGTTATCTACCTTTTTTTACTTGATCTATGGTTACATCAGAACTTTTGACTGGGTGGAACGATTTCGACAAATTTTCTTTTAATCGAAAGGTGGTGTGTGCCAATTGGTCCCATTTAAATTTATTTGAGATCTAACAACTACTTTTCGAGCTATATCTAATAATGCGTTTTTACTTGACGCTTTTTTCGTCGACCTACGTTGTATTATACTGCATAACTTTCTACTGCATGTACCGATTTTGATAATTCTTTTTTTGTTAGAAAGAAGATATCCCTAGTTTAGTACCATGATAAGGAAACCAGGATCTGATGATGGGATCCCAGAGAAATCGAGGGAACTTCTTGAAAATCCACAATGACTTTTTATTAGGTGTACCGATTTTGATGATTTTTAATTTAATCAAAAGCCAATATTTATCATGTGGTCACATTTAAATTTCATCGAGATCTGATAACTACTTTTTGAGTAATCTTTGATAATGCGTTGTTACTTGACTATTTTTTAGTCGATCTACGTTGTATTACTCGTCGATGTAATTGAAGTCGGTTTTTTTTTCGTTTGCGAGCAAACACAATTATTTACTATCTATACATACATTTTAAATTTCAAATCTCTTACTTCAAAAACATAGGACTTTCATACAAAGTTCCAACCCCCGTTTTACCCCTTCATGTGTCGAGTTACGTTAAATCAGTTCTTAGCATATGACTACGCTTTATATGGAACTTACCAGCCAAATGTCAAATTTGTAGCTGTTATAGTTTCGGAGATTTCGTGATGAGTGGGTCAACGTAACATCCCCCGTTTTAACCCCAAAAGGGAGTTGATTTCTAAGAAACATTATTTGGGCACCTTTTCATCATCTATAGAGCATACATTTTAAATTTCAAGTCTCTTACTTCAAAAACATGGGACTTTCATACAAACTTCCAACTCCCGTTTTACCCCCTTAGGGGTCGAGTTTCGTCAAATCCATTCTTAGCAATAGATTAAGCCCTATAAGGAGCCTACCTGCTAAATTTCAAGTTTGTAAGCATTATAGTTTCGGAAATTTCGTGATCAGTGAGTCAACCTACGAACCCCCGTTTTAACCCCAAAAATTAGTTGATTTCTAAATATACAATATTTGGACACCTTTTCACCATCTATGGAGCATACATTTTAAATTTCAAGTCTCTTACTTCAAAAACATCGGACTTTCGTACAAACTTCCAACCCCCGTTTTACCCCCTTAGGGGTCGAGTTTCGTAAAATCCGTTCTTAGCGGATGCCTGCGTCTTATAAGGAGCCTACCTGCCAAATTTCAAGTTTGTAGGTGTTATAGTTTCGGAGATTTCGTGATGAGTGACCTTTCGCGTTTATATATATTATAGATTAATTCGTGTGTCGGTGACTTTTTCTAAATATGTGTTTTAATGATTTAAAATTTCCTTATTGTATGCCTACCTCCTTTAATTTCTGTCTGCACCCGTTCTTTTTCAGGTGTGCTGGAATAAATCTTTTTTAACCGACTTCCAAAAAAGGAGGAGGTTCTCAATTCGACTGTATTTTTTAATTTTATTTATGTATGTTACATCAGAACTTTTGACCGTGTGGACCGATTTCGACAATTTTTTTTTTAATCGAAAGGTAGTGTGTGCCTATTGGTCCCATTTAAATTTATTTGAGATCTAACAACTACTTTTCGAGCTATATCTAATAATGCGTTTTTACTTGACGCTTTTTTCGTCGACCTAAGTTGTATTATACCGCATAACTTTCTACTGGATGTACCGATTTTGATAATTCTTTTTTTGTTGGAAAGGAGATATCCCTAGTTTGGTATCATGATAAGGAAACCAGGATCTGATGATGGAATCCCAGAGAAATTGATGGAAATTCTTGAAAATCCGCAATAACTTTTTACTGGGTGTACCGATTTTGATAATTCTTTTTTTGTTGGAAAGAAGATATCCTTAGTTTAGTACCATGATAAGGAAACCAGGATCTGATGATGGGATTCCAGAGAAATCAAGGGAACTTCTTGAAAATCCGCAATAACTTTTTACTGGGTGTACCGATTTTAATAATTTTTAATTTAATCGAAAGCTGATGTTTGTCATGTGGTCACATATAAATTTCATTGAGATCTGATAACTACTTTCTGAGTAATCTTTGATAACGCGCAGTTACTTGAGTATTTTTTCGTCGATCTACGTTGTATTACTCGTCGATGTAATTGAAGTCGGTTTTTTTTCGTTTGTGAGCAAACACAATTATTTAGGAATAAGTATACCCATTATACGTGAGTCTCAATGAGAAATATTTTATACAATTCTATACGTATAATAAATTAATAAATAAATAAAAGATTATAATTTAATTAAAATCTACATATAATATTCTACACTCGATGATTTAAGAAACTAAACATAATTATCATGGCTACTGAGATAACAACTTGTGTGTTTACAATAATTACTTATTATCTAATTCGCTGTCGCTGGAGCAGGTTGACCAGTTTGCTCTTAAATTAGCTCAATTAATAAAAAATTTAATATAATTCGTAGAGTTAAAAAAATGCTGTTGACTCTTACTTTATTAGGAGTGCTATTATTACTGCTATATTTTTCAATTGAGTATTTGTATAAAGATGAAGAATTTGATAAGATTCCAGGACCAAAAGGATCATTTTTAATCGAAAACGGCATGGACTTTTTTCAGGACTTCGGTAAGAAACAGTTTTATTAAATTAAATTTATCTTCTCGAAATCAAAATTAATTGAACAGATAAAGAAATAAATTTGTAATTTTGCATCTTGTTTTAATATCAGATTCACATTTACAATTATATACCTAAAAGTATAAATATGTACAAGGTCACCTTTAAATAATGACAATCTAAAATAAAATAACTAGATAATATTTCTTGACTGTTAAGGATTATTTTTCTGTCGCCAAGTAATACATTTATTAATTTATTTATTTATGTAGCTTAATACCTTTACATTACATTTTTTTTTTAAGCTAGGCATAGTCTATACGTTAGATGTCAGTCTCTTTCGTTACACGTTATAACACGTTAACAAATAACAATAATAATTAATGCGTGGGTAGAGTAACAATTGCATTGTGTTTAACCGAAATGTATACGACACAATGTTTGACAACGACAACAATGAACGCTCATTTCTATGTATTATTGATTTCAACTTATTTTTAAATTGAAATAAATACAAGTTATGATACTATAGGCTAATTATGATATTTGGTTTTATCTACACAAATATGGATATCGATGGAGTATTTGCGAATATGATTTGATTATTAAAATGCTTAATATGCTTTTAAAAGAATGTCATTGATCATCTATTAATGAATTCTTCCTATATATGCTTGCTTCCTAGATATGTATGTCAGTGAGCGTAAGTCAAGTAAGCGACTCTGTTCTGGGTTATTGGATGGGATAAATGTAATTATTCGGTGCAGGATTACAAAGATGATAAAGATGTGTAGACTTAGTGAAGCTGTATTTCATGCGCGATGTTACTAATTTTGCACTAAACACAATTTACATATTATTTTTTAAAGTGTACTGCGAAGTTTCTTTCTGGTTCTTCTCTGCAGAATTTACATTCTGAATCAGTGATAGCTGCACTTTTAAAAATAATAATCACTTTGAAATTTTAAATTGCAAAATGATGATTTCTAAGTGCTTTTAAAGCCCATTTGAATAAAGTTATTTTGTATTTGATTTGAATTGTATGTATGTATGTATATTGTAATTGTATCTATAAAGAAATGCACGTTTTCCGTACAAGTGGAGAATAAATTTTCATATGTAGATAAATTCGACTTAAAAGAATTTAAAAGATATTTCATTTTTGTAGCTCTTTTCACTATTACTATTTTGAGTAAATCAATTAGGCAATAAATATCCTATGATGCTTTCAAATTTTACCGTCACTAACTTTAGTATGCATGTAGAATAATATAATTATGTTGTTGGAAAATTTGAGTTCACAATATTTCCTTGGCGCTTGTAGGTACTAAGGGGTACCTTTTAATTTTATTTTACAAATTTTGTAATTTTATCCAATATTTTTTCAGCTCAACTGTTTCTATACTTTCGCAATTTGGCAAATAAGTACAAGAATTTATATAAATTAAAAATATTTAATTTAAAGATTGTCCTGATATATAACCCTGAGGATGTTGAGGTGAGTAAGAGCTATATAAAGCAGGCACTATTTTTTGTATTCGTGATAGTAAGTTTCCAAACATATTTTGTTATTTAAATATGATCTCGAGTATCTCTGGGCGAGTGTAATTCGACTTATTATTAGTGATAATTTAGACAAGCAAGGATATTATGTTATCACTCAACTATCCATACCATCCCTCCAATTATTCGCCTCTTACAGAAATTTTTAGAACATGTAATTTGAAAATTATAAGAGGACCTTTGTGTAGTTTTATATAACTGAAGTTACCATTTGTTTTAAATCATTAGAATATAAAACTTATGTGAACATAGCATTAATTAGGAAATTTTTATAGATTTTTTTTGGGTGTTTTATTTCAAGTCGACACCTGCTTAGTAACAAGTAGGTTATAATTTCTACTTTCAGACAGTTTTAACAAATACGAAATACAATGACAAAGGTTTCATGTATTTTCTCCTGCGGCCTTGGTTGAACGACGGGCTTCTCCTTAGCAAAGGTAAAATAGGTTTGATTCGATAAATATTACTCCTACCTACTATTCAAAATATTTAATTATGTTTCATTTATTAAGGAGCTAAATGGCATCAGCGAAGAAAAATACTGACTCCTGCGTTTCATTTTAATATATTGCGCCACTTTAGCTCTATATTGTTGGAAAACAGCGAAAGGTTGGTGGAAAACCTTCAGTCGGAGACGAAAAAGTCAAAAACGAAGATTTATTCCTTTATAGCGAATATGACATTGAATTCAATATGTGGTAAGTAATTTTTTTTACCTAGAAAACTGAACTCGAAAAAGACAATATCGTATAAGTCTATTGTTTTGTATGTCTGTAATATTTCTATTCCATCTATCGCCCCACCTCTATTTATTTGCAATGCTGAAAATATTAAACTCCCGGGGGGAGTCAGAGGTAAGGTCAGCAAAGCGCTCGTAGTGCTCCTGACGTTGTAGGCAGAAATTAGTTATGATAATCACTTACCATTAAGTGTATCATAACTTTTAAGTACCCCTTTAAGTCTGTTAACTTCATCCTCGTTAAGTTGTTTACCATAATTAATTGTTAAGCTAGTCTCAGAATTATCAAAGTCTAATAAATTTATGTTCAAGTGATCTCCGGTACAAACAGCTCGTGTAACAAGTGAACCCTGTCTTAAATGAATCGTATTATCACTAAAGTTTTGCGCCAAAATTTTACCCTCGCCGCAATCTATATCGTACTCACCCGGCATTAAATAATATTCGTTTTTCGACGTACCCCGTATAGAGCCACTAACGCGAACCAAACCCGAATACTTATTCATGGAAATACATGGTAACGTAACGTGCGGTGTGCCACAAGGGTCAGTTTTGGGCCCGTTGCTCTTTCTAATTTATATTAACTCCCTAAGTAGATTGAGACTCAAAGGTGATCTATCACTATATGCGGATGATACAAGCCTGTTTTATTTCGGTGGCGAAATTGAACCAATCATTCAAGACGCGCAAGGTGATCTTAATATATTAAAAACGTGGTTTCAGTCTAACCTACTAACAATAAACCTATCGAAAACAAACTATGTCATTTTTACAGCAAAAAATAAAATAATACCTAATTTCGCACCTTTGAAAATTGATGATTTTGAAATAAAAAGAGTTACTAGTGAAAAGTATCTAGGGCTAATTTTGGATAATCAACTGACTTGGAAATTACAATTGGAAAAAGTAAAATCAAAGTTAACATCACTTACTGGAGCACTACGCGGAATTGTTCACTGTCTACCACAAAAAGTACGCCACTTTATTTATAACTCTTTGGCAAAGCCGCACATAGACTATTTGATAGAGATCTGGGGATCAGCTGCTAAAACTAATCTTAACACTCTTCAAGTCGCTCAAAACAAACTGGTTAAATTACTATTTCATTACGATTTCCTAACACCTTCAACTAAAATATATAAAGATACGAAAATACTTAACATTGAACAATCATACAAATACTATTTTTGCATACTTATAAGAAAAATTATAAATAAAGATGTACTACACTTTAACTTTTACTAAAAAGAAAAATATACAAACAAAAATGTTAAGAAGTTCTAATGACCTAGTTCTACGCCCACCGAGAACAAATTACGGGAAAAGGAACATTACATATGAAAGTGTACAAATATATAATAAAATGCCCACAGTTATTAAAGAAGCTAAAAGCATCCTGAAGTTTAAAAAATTTGCTAAAAAATTATTTACAAAATCTAAAAATATAATAAAAACAATTATCACAACTACAAACAAAAATTATCATCTAAAATAATGAGTGGAAGTAAATGAAATAAATAAATAAATAATAATAATTAAGAAATAGGTTGCAAAACAATAAAAAAAAAGAACTACAGATTTATACATAAAAAAAAATATACCTACAAAATATCAAAATAAAATTCTTAGTCTGAAAAAAAAATATTAAAAAAAAAAAAAAAAAAAAACGTCAATTTAATATTATTTACATATTTATATGTTTAAAATGACACTCACTTTAAATCAAAGTAATAACGTTAAAATAACTAGGAAATAGGTTACAAAATCTCAATAACAAATAAAGTAATTAATAAATAAAAAGCTTAATTATATAATTTTAAAATCACACACATACGAGTAAATATATATTTCGCATGGCCGCATCTAGTTTAACATTTGAAGATCTATGTATTTGTTTGTGTTTCGTCGCTTGCTGCTTTTGTTGCTTTTTTTTTTAATGCATAGTGACCGGTCTTACCATTGATGTAATGCGTTTCTACCCACTTTTTGTTTTTTTTTTAACGATATTGTATAATGAACTTTGTTTATTACCGACACGCTCGGCTAGAATTATTGTAAACTTATAGATATTTAAAAATGTATTCTTTCTAATGTATTTCTCATATAAGTGAATTGTTAATTCTTATGAGAATAAATATCTTTGACCTGAACGTAAACATTTCCTTAGGAGGTAAGATAACATCTGTTTTCAGACTTAATTGGCGGTACGCTTGATTGCTGCCCTAGATGTATAAGACAATTGATGTTTTTAAAAACGAATTACAAAAGTTAGAAGCGTGAAAAATTATTTAGGCCTTCTACAGATACAAAGAGGCAACGAAACGAAACTGCTTGCAAAAGGTTATTTATGCATATAAAAGATAAAATCTAATCGCTAAGCTTAAACTTGTAATAATAGAAGACAAATTGTCGTATCTAAAACTTTTTTATGCATACTTGACTTGGGGAGTAAGCTGGTGAATGTGTGACGAGAGCGTTACGAAAAATGTGATCAGGCGAGGCGAACGGAAGTTGAGAGGGAGATACATATAAGTTAGTGAAGATAGAAATAGAGAGAGTTACGTTTCATAGATATAATTACGTTTCATAGGCAACTAAAGAAGTCTTACTTCAGTCGTGTGGTCTAAAGCACTTTTTTTCTAAATGCATGGTCTAAAGCTGTGATGTAAGCTGTGAAAGTTTGTGTAAAGGTATTTTATGTAGTTGAAAAAGCACTAATGTTAATTAGTTTGTGGCTGTTGCGCTGGCGCTTGCGGGTTAGATCCCCGCACATGACAATTATTTTTATTGGACATACAGATGTTTGCCGTGGTCTGGGTGTTTGTGCAGTCCTTGTGGGTCTCCCCGTGCCTCGGAGAACACGTTAAGCCGTCGGTCCCGTTTGTTATCATGTACATCTGATAGCGATCGTTACTCATAGTAGGGAATATATCCGCCAACCCGCACTGGAGCAGCGTAGTGGATTAAGCTTCGATCCTTCTCGTACATGGGGAAAGAAGCTTAAGCCTAGCAGTAGGATATTACAGGCTGAAGCGATTGTATATAAGTCGTACAGAGTTTTTATCTAAGTAAATTGCCAAATTAAAGTCCTTAATAACGATGAAAAATATTCTATGCTTTCGTGACGTTTGCGTTCGCACAAAATATACTCGTAAGGTTTGTTAAAATATCAAGATTTCAAGCAAAAATAAAATGTTAATAAAAGTCCCGGTAACCGGCTCAGTGCCTACTTATATTAAGAAAAATAATTTAAATTATTAGTGTATACCAGACAAGTAAATAGCGACGTCCCGATGTGTATATAAATATTTTGTGTGTATGTCTTATCTTTAGTATCTTCTGGAGAAATTGGCAGAACTAATAGTATAACCAATTTTATAGGAGCTTCTAAAATTCCAAACATTACATAAACATTTTTGAGATAAATAATAACGAATTTGTAGGCTACCATTATTTAGTTTGTTGAGGTGATTTTCAAAAGATTTTCAAATGAAGTATAAAAGAATAAATAAACAGTAATAATTCGCCTAATTCTTTGTCAGGTATCACCGATTATTCTTAAATGCCATTTATTAGTTTTACAATTTTATTCATTTAACATAAATAACGATTTTTTACTCTTCTGAATACATTACATTTGTTTGAATTATGTTATGTGATTCAACGTTAGGTTCGTAGATTTATTTTAAGTTTTTCCTGTTTCTGATTTTTAAATAACTAATGAACAGTCAAGAAAGAAATAACTAGTTTGCCGACTTATTTTTCATATATTCCGATCTAACTTTAAAAAAAATGTTAAGTACATTTTATCATTATTGTATGTAGCTTTATCGCGACTTCTTTCGAGTGGTATCTATACATATAATAAAATGGTAGGAAAGTCAAAACTGTACATTGAATATTTTTTTTAAAGAATACTTGGGGTGGATGTACAATCGATACCGAAGCCAAAAATATAGTTTTTAGGATTTTTGTCTGTTTGTCTGTATGTCCGGGATAAACTCAAAAAGTACTCCATGGATTTACTTCAAATTTGGCACGAATATTATTAAGATGTCGGGTCAACATATAGGCTACATATTATCACGCTATCGCCTACGGAGAACGAGCAGTAAACCTTTATTTCTTCAACGCATTCTGTAACAACGTGTAATCTAACGACGCATATTTGAATGTTGTTGTTATTATGTTAATAACCATGTCATAAGCTAGCTTCACACTATAAATAAAGACATTCTGTAGTATATTTAGTATCAGCATTGCACCCGTGCGAAGCCGGCGCGGGTCGCTAGTTAAAAATATTTTACTTTATCAAAAGACGCTGATCTAAATAAAAATAGTAACACCTTGTCAGCCTTTATATTGTTAGATATTAATATCTTATTTACTTAGATGATAATTATATAAATACTAGCTGGCCCCACAAACGTTATTTTGCCATATATGTTATTAACCCCCTTAACCCCCGCCTTATAACTTAAGGGTATGAAAAATAGATGTTAGCTGATTCTCACACCTACCTCATATGCAAACAAAATTTCATAAAAAGCGGTTCAGCCGTTTCGGAGGAGCCGTAGCGTGCATTTCATATAGGCAGAAAGGCACTGCCTACCCTGGTATCTTACTAAAAATGATATATAAAATATGAACATCAAAATTATTTTTGAATACATATTTTTGAAAAAGACATAAATCATAATGCAATTTAAATCCGTTTCAAAAAACCCGCCGTCATATATGCGATATCAGCGCTTCGTGCGCAGCGTCGACGGGCCTTTTATGAAACTTCTGCCTATAATCGCATAACAAATAATGTTAGCAATGACAATAAGACATTATACACTCCTATAATTTAATAATGTCGAGCGCGTCATATGATGTTTTTAAAATTGGTCGGTTTAACAACGAAATCTGGCACTGCCTAAGAATAACCTGTCAAATTAAATTGTCTTGAATTCGATACCGTTTGTACTAATAATTATGATTTTTGACACGGTCGCGTAATCGCAACATTCCACAGAGTAATATTATGACAATTCACTTTTAATTTTTCGTTTGTGCGTTCTTGTTATTAGTGAAAATATTAATATATTAGTGATGAATAAGTTTACTTGTGAAATATGTAACGGAGACGTGTGTTTGATGAAATTAAATAGTGCATCGAAATTCAACACATTCGATTGTACAGATAAATTAAAAATTGTTCAGACGTATTGATTTAACACATAAATAACAATGACGTTATAATTTTTCATTTATTAATAAATAAACAAGTACTTTCATTAAGAATACAATTTCGTAACTAATTGACACAAACGAAATTATCAGAGTGCCTGCCCTAGAGGTCACTGTGTCTATCCAGTAACTGATTTGTTTGATGTTTTATTAATATCACTTACTCATGAGTTACCCAAGTCTAATAGGAATCAGTTGGTTGCTGTACGTGTATTTGTATGCCTGCATTATTAGTATAAATGCACTTTACGTGTCCAATAATTTACTTGTCTGTTCTTGAAATTATCTAAAAGCCTCTATTCCCAACAAAATTAAAATAAATTAGGAAAAATTTGCGAGAAAGTGTTGTGTTTAAAAACTTTATGCACGCCACTGCGGAGGAGTATTGTAACTAACATTGTGACGCGAGAATTGTATATATAAGATGATAGACTCGGGTACTTCAAAGAAAATTTAAGATCGGAATAATCGAACTGATGTGTATATTCTGGAGTAGCCGATCGTGGAAAATACCTAACCTTAGAGAAGATCATAGCTAAATATTATATACATACTATTTATAATTTCTCAAGTGCTTTTGTGTTTCTGTAGTGAGTAAGATAGTAAGTGTTTCTGGGGAGAATTAAGGGTAGGGTTAGCAACGCACTTGCGATACTTCTGGTGTTACTTACTACTACTAGCCCAGTGACGCCGTTTGCAGTGACCTCCGGGTTATTATTTGTTATACAGACCTACAGTGAAATGCCAAAAGTTCTGTATCGGGTACTAGCTAAGTGTAACATTTGACAAAAAATATATAAATAGTTAAAAAATGTTAATATTGCTGTATCGGTCTGTAATCTGTAATAAGTTTCATTGAACTCGATGTGCGCACAAATGAACAGACAATTTCTAAATTGTCATTTACTCTTTATGTTCATAGAAAGGACACCAGTCGATTTCACTGCAATTATTTAGAGAGTAAACGACGCCGCGTTGGCGCAACGGTTACAGCCATGGATTGTATCTACCTGTTGCGCTGGCGGGTTCGATCCCCGCACGTGACAAACGTTTGCATCTGTCATATAGATATTTGCCGTGGTCTGGGTATTTGTGCAGTCCTTCTCGGTCTCCCCACATGCCTCAGAAAGCACGTTAAACCGCCAATCCCTGTTGTTATCATATATACCTGATAGCTATCGTTACTCATAGTAGGGAATATATCCGCCAACCCACATTGGAGCAGCGTGGTGGATTAAGCTCTAATCCTTCTCCTACATGGGGAAAGAGGCCTATGCCTAGTAGTGGGATATTACAGGTTGAAGCGTATTTAGGAAGTAGTAACACTACAGTAGAAACGTTTAGAGGATGTAGCACAATGAATCCTACACCAAATCTTATGTTAGAAGTCTAGGTCACCGTGAACTTCATCCAATTTCATCCAACAGGTTGCACAATGAATGAGCATCAGAATATACAGATAGACAAACTACTAAAACTATATATTTTGGTATCTATTGCTCTAAGAAAGATCCATAGCAATCGTTTTTTTCTAAATACATGTCATATAAAGCCATCGACCGATAAATATTTTGTCATATCAAGAATAAAAAAATTAACAAATATAATTTAGTTTAATAACTATTACTACTAACACTCTTTCAGAAACTGCAATGGGTACAGCTTTAGATAAAGAAGCAGTGGATAACGGGACAAAATATAAAGATGCTATACATACTCTTGGGTCATACTTAGTTCATAGAGGACAGCGAACTTGGCTTTATCCGACGATATTTTTCAATTTGAGCACCGTTGGGCGGAAACAAAAAACACTATTAAAAGAGATCGGATCATTTCGTGATCATGTAATTAATCAAAGACGAAAAAGTGGCAGTTACAAAAATTTGTACCAAGAGGTTATGAATGAGCAAGAGAATGATTACTATTTATTAGGTGGAAAGAAACGTTTGGCGATGTTGGATCTGTTACTAGAGACAGAGGAACAAGGGAAAATAGATGTTGAGGGTATCAATGAGGAAGTTGACACGTTTATGTTTGAGGTTTGTGAATAATGATTTACAAATCACATGTTTTGACTTTTTATTAAACGTCAATGCCTTGTATTTCAGGGTCACGATACAACCGCGACGGCTCTTCAGTTTGCTTTCATGGAGCTCGCCAACAATCCAGAAATACAAGTTCAGTACAGATTTTAATTATTCCAATTTTTTTTAGTTTCATCCTTTCATATAAGTTTTAAGAAACAAATCTAATATACAATAATAACATTGAACTCCTCCGAAACGGCTCGACCGATTTTAATAAAATTTTGTGGGCATATCGGGTAGGTCTGAGAATCGGCCAACATCTATTTTTCATACCCCTAAGTTATAAGGGGGGGATTAAGCGGGTTAATAACATATATGGCAAAGAAACGTTTGCGGGGTCAGCTAGTATACATCTAAAATTGTTTCTTTTCTATTATATAAAACAAACGAGTTTTCACTGAAAGTGTTAGTTCAGATAAAGAAAAAAAGTTACATTAAATTTTTAAAATGCTCTAGGACAAAGTATTCGAAGAGTGCCAACAAATTTTTGGCACATCCGGTCGGAAGCCTACTATGAACGACCTGGCGGAGATGAAGTATATAGAGTGTTGCATCAAAGAGACGCTGAGGCTGTATCCGTCGGTGTACTTCATTATTAGGAGTTGCAAGCAAGAATTACAATTGAGTGAGCATAACTTTTGTACAGAATTGTATAAGCAAATCTGAAATCATCAGGCTAGTTTGATCAACCTAAAAAGTACTGTCTTAGTCTCTTCTGAATTTTTATCAGAAACCAGATATACTAGAAAAATATTGCAATTTTAGGGAGTTAACAGTAATATTAATTACTATTTTTAATAGGAACGTATTATTTTAGAAAACTACAAATGCCCGGCTGGAACGGATTGTTCTATTCTTATCTTTGATTTACATAGAAGTAAAGATCAGTTTTCCGAGCCACTCCGGTTTCGGCCGGAGAGGTTTCAGAGAGCACCCACGTGGCATCCTTTTGCATACATACCATTCAGCGCTGGACCTCGAAACTGTATAGGTAATAAGGCTTTACTTACTGTGTATATAAAAAGTACGTAGGGTTGTGTTGTTACTGTAAACTCTCCAAATTTGTGTAGTACGACTGTAGGTAAATAGTATTCTATCAGTCAAAAAGTTTTTCTTTAAATAAAAAATGAGATGTAACCGCTGCACTATAGCGTACTGACCGTTGCGCTGGCGGTCGCGGGTTCGATCCCCGCTCACGACAGATATTTGTATTTGCCATATAGATGTTTGTCGTGGTCTGCGCAATGACATTTAAATGGGATCGCATGACTTCCATCATCTTTCGATTAAAAAGACAATCATCGAAATCGGTTCACTCAGTAAAAAGGCACTTTTTTTAAATTTAATGTATGTTTATTTTTATTTTATTTACGTTAAACTAATATCGTTGACGCCGCGTTGGCGCAACGGTTACAGCCATGGATTGTACCTGTTGCGTTGGCGGTTGCGGGTTCGATCCCCGCACATGACAAACATTTGTATTGGCCATATAGGTGTATGCCGTGGTTGTGCAGTACTTGTTGATCTCCCCACCGTGCCTCGGAGAGCACGTTAAACCGTCGGTCCCGGTTGTTATCATGTACACCTAATAGCGATCGTTACTCGTAATAGGGATATATATATCCGCCAACCCGCGTTGGAGCAGCGTGTTGGATTAAGCTCTGATCCTTCTCCTACATAGAGAAAGAGGCCTATGCCCAGTAGTGGGATATTGCAGGCTGAAGCGAGAAAGTAATATCTAAAATTTATAAGGTTACAATGTAAAAACCTATAGTTAACATTACAAAGATAAGTAGGTAACATTATCAACTTTTGGTGAATTTTAGTGATGTTTTCGTGATTCTTTTGCTAATTTTAGTTAGAATCGTAAGGTTTTTGGTACCTAAGCTGTCAAATTTAATGACGATCGTTCAAGCTGCTGATCCGTGAAAGTGGAAAAAACAAACAAACAATTTCACTTTCACTTTTTCATTTATAATATTAGTTTGGATTTTGTCAGTCTCAATTTCAAAAATTTACTATTTCATTTATCCATTTGGTTACCTGTTTGATTTGTTGATGTAATTTTTTGAAATAAATGGTATTATTACTGATTAATAATAGATATTACATAGAAAACTGAGGTAGGGCACAGCAGGAATTTCCTGCTCAAAATATGGAGCAGTCCGACTGGGGTAGTACCTCGACCTTACAGAAGATCACAGCTAAATAATACTGCTCTCAAGCAGTATTGTGTTCCTGTGGTGAGTAAGGTGACCAGAGCTCCCGGTGGGATTGGGGATTGGGTCGGCAACGCGCTTGCGATGCTTCTGGTGTTGAAGGCGTTTATAAGCTACGGTAATCTCTTACCATCAGGTGAGCCGTACGCTTGGTTGCCGAACTAGTGATATAAAAAAAATAAAAAAAAAACAGTTTACTATTAATAAACGGTTGGGTCTATTGTTTTTTTCTAATATCATAGTAATGCTTTTTTTTTTTATGTAACAGGTCAAAAGTTTGCTATGATGGAAATGAAGATGGTTATAGCTGCTGTAGTTCGTGAATACCGTTTGCTACCCATTACTAAGCCGAAGGACGTCGTCTTCACTGCCGACATCATCTTAAGACCAATAGATCCTATATACGTAAAATTTGAAAAACGTTAATTAAAAATTGTTTTCCATAGTTTTTACACAATTGTGCTACAACTATCCTTTTCATAAAAATATATAATTAAAATTACTGATTCAAAATATATAAGTAATATCAGTGAACGCTATGACTATTCAAATATCTATAGGTATAATTCTTTATATGCTGAGCGGGCTGTGAATATTTTTTTTTACAAATCGTAACGAATACCAGCGACTCAATTTTTTAAAAATAAAAACTTCCTACGACTTTTCCGAAGTTTTAACTCTGTTGCACACACACACTTTGTTTTGTTTTTTCACTCAAAAATGTTACAAATTTTGTGCTGACTATAAATTTGTCTAATTATCAACAAAGTTCGGTCGCGAAAATGCGCTCGGATTTTTTACATACACATTATATACATATAAATAAAAATGTACATAATAATATAAATCAATTCTTGTTATAATGGCACAGATAGTGTGCAATCAATAACAATAATTAAAATAGTAAATAATTTACTGTAGTGTTGTCACATTCTAATACCATATTCTTTTTTAATTTTACTAGCTAGTACCCGCGACTTCGTCTGCGCAGGATTACTAGCTTATTATCTTCTCAATATCTATCTTATACCAAAATTCATCAAAATTGGTTTTGAGACATAAACGTCAATTTTTTACTACTTTTTTGGAGTCCACTGCTGGACATAGGCTTCCCCAATTTCGTGTTAGACATCCCGGTTTTCTGCAATCCTCATCCAGCCTACACCGGCAATCTTACGTAGATCGTCGGTCCAACGGGTCGGAGGACGTCTCACACTGCGTTTGCCAAGACGCAGTCTCCACTCCAGGACCCGTCTGCTCCAACGGCCATCGGTCCTGCGACACAGATGATCAGCTCACTGCCACTTCAACTTGCTAATTCTGTGGGCTATGTCGGTTACTTTCGTTCTATCTCAAATAGTCTCATTTCTAGTCCTATCTTTGAGAGAAGCCCCAAGCATAGCTCGTTCCATTGCACGTTGTGCGACTTTAAACTTGTGGATCAGTCCCTTCGTCAGTGTCCACGTCTCGGATCCGTATGTTAACACAGACAGGACGCATTTCTCAAAGACTTTTATCTTCAAGCATTGCGGAAGCTTCGAAGTGAAGACTCGACGAAGCCTGCCAAACGCCGCCCAGCCCTACTGAATCCTCCTTTCGGCCTCCTTCTCGAAGTTGTTGCGGCCTAGTTGGATTGTATGGCCCAGGTAAACATAATCCTGAACAACTTCAAGAAGGGTACCAAATGTGCATTAGAAATATATTATCAATTTTTATTGTATTTATGGTTCACTGTTTTTGTAATATGGGCTTACTCATAAAAGATAGATATATGCTGTCGCGGACTTTTTTGTAGGAATAATTAAGATAAACATTTTTCTTATACATTATAAGGATGTCAACTCTATAGTTTTTGCAGCGCACGCCAGAATAGCTCACAGATGGCAGATTTTTTCTGAGTTACTTGACAATTATAGTTATATTTTGGATAATTCATACACTACCTTTAATCTTATACATTAGAATAACACATAGGCTATTATTATTTTTTATGACGCCGCGTTAGCGCAACGGTTACAGCCATGGATTGTACCTGTTGCGCTGGCGGTTGCGGGTTCGATCCCCGCACATGACAAATATTTGTATTGGCCATACAGGTGTTTGCCGTGGTCTGGATGTTTGTGCAGTCCTTGTGGGTCTCCCCACCGTGCCTCGGAGAGCACGTTAAGCCGTCGGTCCCGGTTGTTATCATGTAAACCTGATAGCGATCGTTACTCATAGTAGGGAATATATCCGCCAACCCGCATTGGAGCAGTGTGGTGGATTAAGCTCTGATCCTCTCCTACATGGGGAAAAGGCCTATGCCCAGTAGTGGGATATTACAGGTTAAAGCGTAAGCTATATTATTGTAAACTTTCATTAAAATCCATTCGGTAGTTTTTGCGTGAAAGAGGAACAAAAAATCCATACATCCATTCATCCATACATACAAACTTTCGCGTTTATAATATTAATTATAATTATATTATATTTTTAGAGTGACAATACTTATGTTTGTATTTACATTTCTTAAAAAATCTATTTTGTTATACATTCAAAGTTTTTAGTAAACAATGAGTCATCAAGGGCATGATAAAGAACAAACAACACCTATTAAATTAAGCTATATTATTGTAAGCTTTCATTAAAATCCATTCGGTAGTTTTGCGTGAAAGAGGAAGAAAAAATCCATACATCCATACATCCATACATACAAACTTTCGCGTTTATAATATTAATTATAATTATATTTTCAGAGTGACAATACTTGAGTTTGGATTTACATTTCTTACAAAATCTATTTTGTTATACATTCAAAGTTTTTAGTAAACAATGAGTCAGCAAGGGCATGATAACAATCAAACAACACCTATTAAATCCGTTTAAACGAAAGAATTTACTCAAAATCGAAGCGTCCTATCGGATAGGTAATTCATAAACCAGTGATAGATTGGGTCTCTGATACCACATTCATTAATCGAATAATTTAAAACATTGTAGTCGAGGGTGTCAAATGTTTTATATAATCGATAAAAACAGTTATAAAATACATTTAGCTTATTGTTGACATAGTAAATGTGCTTAGAATTAAATTATTTATATACTTTTCAACAGTGTTTGAATTTATTTTTTATAGTAAAAGCTCGTATTATTAGGAGTTACATAAAAATCCCTTTATTTTTTTTAGTTCTTCTGATAATATCTTATAAAATTTGTATTATTATTATTTTTTTTTTGTAGTATAATATAAACCAAACGATATTATACTAGCTGCGAGCGGGAATCAAACCCGCGACAGTAAAAAAAATTATTCACACCCTGAATGTCAACAAATATTAAATGTAATATTTTTGACAGTTATATTTCTTTGAAATGTATTACCATATGATTACATGACATGAGCAATCACAATTTTATAAAAAACAGTTCCATTATATATATTAGTGTTGCCTACATAAATATGTTGTCATTCTTAATAGTATAAAATAATTGGTACGCTTAATAGACTCGTATTTTATAACTAAAATTCAAACAGAGTGTGTTTGTTGTGTGATTTTCGTTTTGGATACTACTTTGTTATTATGTTTTGGATACTGTGTATTGTTTTATTACTAACGTTGGCGTATATTTTATATCGTCAAATATTAATGGACGAAGATTTTGAAAAATTACCGGGACCAAAAGGAATATTTTTATTTGGAAATACTTTTGACTTCTTATTAAATTCAGGTTCGATTGTATTTCATTATATAATACAGTGTTTTTATACACGTGTCGAATATTTTTAACCGACTTCAAAAAAGGAGGAGGTTACTCAATTCGACCGTATATATATATGTGTTCGGGGATAACTTCGTAGTTTATGAACCGATTTTGATAATTCTTGTTTCGTTGGAAAGGAGATATCCCTAGTCTGGTACCCTGATAAGAAATCCAGGACCTGATGATGGGATCCCAGAGAAATCGAGGGAAACTCTCGAAAAGACGCATAACTTTTTACTGGGTGTACCGATTTTAATGATTTTTAATTTAATCGAAAGCCGATGTTTATCATGTGGTCACATTTAAATTTTATCGAGATCTGATTACAACTTTTGGAGTTATCTTTGATAATGCGTACTCGAAATTTTTTTTGTCTACCTACGTTGTATTACTTATCGATATAATTGAAGGCGGTTTTCTTCGTTAGCCTGCAAACACAATTATTATTCTTTGTAACTTGTATTGCTACTTGGTGACCTTGATACTCCTTCGTTCTTGAAGATTTATAAATAATATCATATATATAAGAGAATTCAGTTGAGCTTGGTGGCATTTGGCAGGCTTCGCTTAGTCTTTTATTCGAATTTATGACACCTTTAAGCTCAAGATAAGCTTACAACTGAACTTAAGCTACTGCCTCTGTTTTCCTAATTTTTTGTATGTAGAAAGATTTGGGAAGAATAGAGGCTTTACGAGTATAATTTGAGTAAATATATGTGTTTACCATGTGCCATACGAAATTTTTTGCCATGAAAGGTTTGATTGACCACTTGTGTACCTTGCAAGGAATGAAACAATATTTATTAGTTACATCGTTTTTCCAAGAATAAGTTAAAAATTCCTTTTTTTAGTCGACGCAATGAAACATATGGAAAAGTTGATCGAAACGTATAAAGATTTTATGAAGGTAAAACTGGGGCCACTTAAATTTGTTTTTATATCGAACCCAGAAGATGCTGAGGTAAGATTTTTGTTTTCACTTATCTGTAAATAGTATTTTAATAAAGTTATATAAGCCTTACTCTACTCTTTAACTATTTACTTTATTATTATTTAAGATTTTGATGAATAGTACAAAATACAATACTAAAGGTATTATTTACAAATTCCTTAAACCATGGCTAAATGAAGGATTACCTCTAAGTGACGGTAAGTGTTTTATTTCATATAATACCATTAATATACCATACCATACCATAATTGTATTTGCTTGCAAACGACAGCAAAAAAACGTCTTAAATTTAGGTAGTAAGAATACATTCACTGATAAATTAAAATTAAAAAAAAAATCATCAAACCTGTATTTCCAGTATACAGGTATGAGGTAACGCACATAAAAATACAGTTGAATTAATAGCCTCTTCCTTTTTTTCAAGTCAGTTAAAAATAAATAAATGAATCTTGTATCGATTATACATTAGCCTAGAAAATAACATACCATTTTACATCATTATCGTGTACATGTTTCATGTCGTTATGTTTGATGTTTGGGAAATTTGAGTAATTGATATTAATTCCTTTATCATTTATAAAGAAGTATAGAGGGACCAGGATGAGGGAGGGAGGTACCAGTATTTTTTTTTATTTAATATGTGAGAGGTAAATGATTTTATTTAATACTATCTGTGCCCGCAACTTCGTCTGCGTGAAATTTAACAAAAAAGTTATTGTTCAGTTCGCATAGTTATAGAATAAATTAATTTCTAAAGTAAAAGTAGCCTAAGTTACTCCTTATTACATCATCTATCTGCCAGTGGAAGTCCCATCAAAATCGATCCAGCCGTTTCAGAGATTAGCCGGAACAAACAGACAGACAGACAAAAATCATAAAAATGTTATTTTGGTATATGTACCGTGTCCATCCATAATATGCATTTAGTGAAAATCGGTTATTATAATATTACAAACAGTCACTCCAATTTTATTTATTTGTATAGATTGAGATAAAAATAAGAAAAATCTTTAATTACTTTGTATTATTTTACTTGAGAACAAAAATAAAAATGAATAAAATGTAAGTAATTGGTATTCATTAAATAATTATTAACTATCTCTAACTCAAATTAACGATACTTGATAAATAAGCTGGCAAATGATTTTTATAATAATTTCTGTTTTTGCAAAAATTAGGAGAAAAATGGCATCAACGGAGAAAAATTCTCACACCGGCTTTTCATTTTAACATTCTACGTCATTACTACCCTGTTTTATTGGAGAAAAGTAAAGATTTGGTAAATAAACTTAAAAATGAAGAAAACGAACTAAAAACAGATCTTCGACCTTACGTGACTGATTTTACATTATATTCAATATGTGGTGAGTAGAGGTATCTTTAAGTGTTAGATAGATTTGATTTTTTTTTAAATAAGAGTGTTACTAGGTTTTCAGTACTGGCCGGTTTCCATAATAATACCAATTGTGTACTTTTTATTACATAACTAAGTCGGCAAACAAGCGTACGGCTCACATGAGGTAGCGATTACCGTATCTTATTGACACAGAAGCATCGCAAGCGCGTTGCCGACCCTATCCACAATACCCCCCAGGAGCTCTGGTCACCTTACTCGCCAACAAGAAAAAACTGTGCTTGAAAGCAGTCTTAATTAGCTGTTATCGTCTGTAATGTCAAGGTACTAGCCCAGTCGGCCTACTCCATATTTCGAGCAGAAAATTTTTTTGATGTGTCCTACTTCATTCAAATATATATACGAGAATGTCAACGTGTTTTATACCGTAAAAATCATTATAACGTATAAGAAATGTTTAAAAAAATTATTCTAAATTGGTCTTCCAGCTCTCGAGTTTTACGCTTAACAATACATTTATCAAATCACATTTTATTTACACTTTTATTTATTTAAATATCTATGTTATATGTAAACTTTCAACGAAGTTAAATTTACTATCGCAGAATCGGCAATGGGTACAGCCATTGAAAACCAAGACTCTGATGTGGGAAAAAGGTACAAAAATGCAATACATAAACTGGGTTCATATTTATTTTATAGAGCACAAAGAATTTGGCTTCATCCTGACATCATTTATAATCTAACAAATATAGGGCGTGATCAAAAAAAATTACTTGATCTTATAAAAACATTTCGAAACAAAGTAATTGCTAAGAGAATAGAGACCTATCATGATCGAAAAATGAACGCAGATTTATTAAACGGAAAAAATGACGATGATATATTTCTAACTAAAAAGAAGAGATTGGCGATGTTAGACCTATTATTGGAAGCTGAAAAGGAAGGTCTAATAGACCGCTCAGGCATTCATGAGGAAGTTGATACATTTATTTTTGCGGTTAGTATTATATTTATTTTTGTTTAAAATCTCCAATCAACATTATATATTTCTACTAGCTGACTCGGCAAACGTCTTGCCGCTAAACGCTATTTAAAAATAGGGGTTTGTGGTAGAAGGGTGAAAATTTAGCGTTGTATGTATTTTTCAACGCCAAATATAATAAAATAAAAAATAAATAATTTATCTATAAAATTAAAAAAAAATTAGTGGTGGACTACCCTTAACATTTAGGGGGATGAAAAATAGATGTTGCTCGATTCTCAGACCTACACAATATGCACACAAAATTTCAAGAAAATCGGTCAAGCTGTTTCGGAGGAGTTTAACTACAAACACGAAAATTTTATATATTAGATAATTTGTTTTATTTCAGGGTTACGACACCACTGAAACAGCTCTACAATATGCTTTTATGTTGTTAGCCAATCATAAAGACGTGCAGGTACGTATCATGTTCACATAAAATTAATTTTATTATTAATTAGCTTTTTGAATCAAGGCACTTATAATGTAAATATTTACATTACAATTTATTACGATCTTACGGAGGCCGGATTTAGACATCTGGAGGCATTGGGGCAACAATGAAGTGGAGGCTCTCCCACCCCCTACCATTTCTCAAACTAAATGAACAATTTCTTTTACAGGAGTTATTTGATAATATATAAAACGCTTTTTTATCTTTAAGAATAAAAACATCGAATAAAAATTGTCTAAGAGAGTTTGTTTAATAGTTGCAATTTGAAAAATTTTTTCAGAATTCTCTTTTGTGGAGGGTTCTTCTTTTGTGGAGGCCCCAGGCTGTAACCCTAGATTCCCTCCCCAAAATCCGTTCCGTTTCTGCAAGTTATCATTTAATATGAAAAACCGTTTACAATAGAAACAGTACTTCCTACTTGTGCATATGCCTATTTTGTATATAGCTCTAAAATTATTCGGCTTACCTTTTACATTTGATCGAATAAATTTTGAGGATTTACACATAAGAAAATATATAAGTTGATACCTTATGTAAAGATATACGTTTGTTATATAGGATAAAGTTGTGGAAGAATATGATCAAGTATTAATGTCCTCTGACCGCGACCCAACAATGGATGATTTGTCACAGATGAAATACTTAGAAGCCTGTATTAAGGAAACATTAAGACTCTTTCCACCTGTGCACTTTATCAGTAGAAGAAGCGACGAGCCAGTTCAATTCAGTAAGATAACTTTTAAGTTAATTGATTCGTAGATACAAACAGTAGTAGTACCTATACGAAGCGGATTACTTTCAAAAATTAATCCGTGTTAGACAGTGAAAGCAATTCTACATACAATATATTGGTGCAGTAGAGGCAAAACTTTGTGGTGCACTCGATCCCGACTGGGTTCGATCTCTGCACATGACAAATAAGTATTTGCATAGCCTATACAGAACATGTTTTTAGGACCCTCGCCACAGGATTCAAACCCTGATCCCCGTTTTATGTGCTTCTTTTGTTATTGTTTAGTTGTTGTTTTTTTTTTGGGAGACGCTTATCCACACCGTAACGCCGCGTTGGCGCAGCGGTCACAGCCATGGATTGTACCTGTTGCGCTGGCAGTCGCGGGTTTGATCCCTGCAAATGACAAACATTTGTATTGGCCATACAGGTGTTTGCCGTCGTCTGGGTGTTTGTGCAGTCCTAGTGGGTCTCCCCACCGTGCCTCGGAGAGCACGTTAAGCCGTCGGTCCCGGTTGTTATCATGTACACCTGATAGCGATCGTTACTCATAGTAGGTAATATATCCGCCAACCCGTATTGGAGCAGCGTGGTGGATTAAGCTCTTATATTACAGGCTGAAGCGAAGCAATTCGTAATATATTATTTGTCAAGAATTCAAAGTTTTTATCGAAAATGTTGTTTATCTTTTGAAGATTTATTCATTATCACGTAATTGTTATTTTCATGCAATTCGTATTAAAGAATCGTAATTAAGGTGACGTAAATATTTTTAAATTATAATTTAACAATGCGTGTAGATTTTAATGACTTGCTTACTATCCAACAAAAAAAACAACCTTCATTTAAACAATTGTAAATGGAATAAATTCATTATTAAATTTTAATGATGGTCAAAGTAATAGTTGAAAATATGACAATTAAATGGATGTATACAAAAACATACATTAAGATTAGACAAATATTTTAAATATTTTCAGAAAAGTATTTGTGTCCTCCTGGAACTAATTATATTATTGTAATACGCATGTTACATCAACGAGGCGATCAATTTGAAGATCCTTTGGAATTTAAACCGGAGCGATTTCTGAAGCCGCCGACTTGGCATCCATTCTGTTACATACCTTTTAGCGCAGGACCAAGGAATTGTATAGGTAACAGTTCATTTAATTATGACATCATTAGATGTATCAATTATGATGTAACGGATTTAGATATATCGCAATGAAGATATTAATACAATAATAACAATAATAATCATTTAAATAAGTAAAGTTAAAGGGAAAAAAATACGTAAATCCTATTCATAAGGTCATTAGATTCTACTCCCTAATTACTCCCTACTACTTATTACATAAAGCTTCAATTAAGGTAAATTTCAGTCATTATTTTAATATATTAAAATTCCACTTAATGTACTTACTTATTTATGACTGTATTTTCATCACAACTTTTACAACATAACAACTATCGTAAAAAAAAAATTAATATACTGCAATATATAACTTAATTTAAAATATAGTTTGCTCGAGACAAAAAACTTTTTTTTTATAAATTAAACAAAAAAAAAAAAAATATAAAGAGAGTTTTATGTTTTCAGGTCAGAAGTTTGCTATGTTAGAGATGAAAATTGCAATATTAGCAGTTTTACGTGAATACCGCGTTTTGCCAGTCACTAGGCGAGAGGATGTTACTATTTATATGGATATGATACTGCGGTCAAAGTATCCTATATATGTAAAATTCGAAAAGAGACATGCTTAGTGAATACAATTTTATAATTCATTAAAATAGCATAATTAAAATACTAGTCTTATCGACCAAAACAATTATCTAACCTACGAGTATAATATGTAATCTTTGGGGACATATTTTGTGAATATACTTGTGTAAGAATAAATTTGTTGTGTTATTTTTAATATTTAACTGTAAAATTTACGGAAAAAAAACATTACACATTAATCCAATATCTATCATTATTGTTTTCAAATTCCTTTTATTATATAAGATTCAAAATCATCAAAAATGTGTCTAGCATATAACACTTAAAATCAGTGTTGTAAATATATTTCTAAATTAAAAAAAAATCATTATTTTTCAGTATACCAATAAACAAATATATTAAAAGAAAAATATAAACGTCAATTAATTTTTTTAAATAAAAACTACAAACCATGGAACTAGTAAAGCGTTATAGAAATATTAGCATCTAAAAACATTTAACAATTATCAAAACAATATTACTACAAACTCATTAAGTATAGTAATAAATAATACAGTCGGTGACACATTTGTGACCGCTTCGTAATGTTTTCGTTTCGAAATAAAAACAACATTATCGCTAGTTTTTTTTTTTATTTTTTATTATAAACGTTCAATTAAAGATTTAAGCGACTCTTGCAGTCATTTAATTTGAACGTAAAAATTGAACAACGAAAATATTCTTTAAGCACTCAAGCGATTACGGCACCTGTTCATCATGTATAAAAAAATAATTAAATTTGACTTCAAACTTCTGTAAGATTGATAGTTTTCCATGGAAATTATATTTTGATGCATTATTTTTAGTTTGTAGTGATCCCGCTTTCTACTCAATGGGTTGCAGTGGTTTTTACTTGTGCATGGTGACTAAATCTGTAGGGACTGACGAACGTGTGTAACTTAAATATATTTAGATTAATGATATTTTACACTTAAAGATTATTTAATTATATATAAGATAATATTAATAGACAAATTGAACTATCATTTCTAAAAACTCCTATTTTTGTAAATCGGCTTTAGATAAGTTTCTTATTTATATAAGCTTGACCATTCGTTACGATATAGGTGCGAAATCGATAAATCAATAATAATAAGTAAACGCTTTACACTCAATGGAGAATGAAATAGAATCAAAAATCAGTGTCGGAGGTCTAAAAACATACACGCGCATATACAAACGCTCAGACTACAAATATCTCTATTACCTATGCATACATTTCTCAAACTACATTTATCGCGATGCTCGCACTATTCAGTGAAAAATCACTGAATAACATTATGGGTACTCATTTGGTCATTTCTAACAGCTCGGCGGGACACATATTGATTTATTTAGCGTTAGTACTTACAGCGTAAATTAGCAAAATTTGTAGACTATATAAGTAGTATAGGAACATTTGAAAATGCAAATTTAGTAAGAGAGCATTTAACATTGTAATATCCCACTGCTGGGCATAACTTCTTTACCCATGTAGGAGAAGGCTCAGTGTTTAATTAACCACGCTGGTCCACTGCGGGTTGGCGCATATATGAGTAACGATCGCTATCAGGTGTACATAATAACAATCAGGAACGATAGCTCTCCGAGGCAAGAAGGTTTGACACCTAGACAGAAATTAAATATTTGTACAAATACAATTATCAATTCCGAACGGAAATAGAACCTGCAAAAGCCGGTGTTTAGTCGTCTACACTCAGCACTACACCAAATCTTATTGTCTTCTCCATACATGAAAGGTAATTTAGTAGAACTAATTATTGGTGTTTTTATAAATGAAATAGGAACTTTGAAATTTTGAAATATTTTAGATTATTTGCTTTTTTCTGACTGAGTTAGTTCTTACATGAAGGAAAATTTGTTTTACCAAATTAGATGTATTTTTCACTGTCGTGCTTCTCTCTGCTTTTAGCGATTTCACTTAAAATATGTCTACTGTTAGTTTTCTCTTTGGTGCACTATCTAGAAGTTATAGTGAAGTCGTAACGAATTCATTTCGACTCAAACAACGCAGGTGAAGTCGCATGTAACGGCTAATTTCTAAAACAATTGAAAATAATATACTTACTACAAAATAATCATAAATATTGCAAGACCATTTTATGAGTGAGGTGACCTTTATGACGAAACCATGAAATTTTGTTGGTCTCACGTGCAGACATTTTAGAGAAAAAAAAGTGTCGAATGAATGTGACAAGAATATGATGAATGACAACTAAACATTCCTAACGACATAGAAAAATTCATATATACTTGCTGTGCCCGCGGCTTCGCCCGCGTTGAAATCAGTGTGTCACAAAGTTTTCCCGGCAAACTTTCAGTAAAACTCTCATCAAAATCGACTTAGCCGTTCCGTAAACTTTCCTTTTGAAGCCCTCTCTCCATTGAAGAAACCGCATGAAAATCCGTTCAGTAGTTTTGAGAGAATCGATCACATACACTTTTGGGGACTTTTTTTTATAATACACTAACCGTTGCCCGCGACTACGTCCGCGTGATTATGAAGATATGCATTACTATTAAGATGTTTAACGCAAATTATTTTTTTATTTAAGTCACTTGAAATGCTTATCACACTTAGTAACTTTTTAAAAGGCACGCTTAAAAACACGCTTTAAAGCTTACATTTTAAATTTCAAGTCTCTTACTTCAAAAACATAGGACTTTCATACAAACTTCCGACCCCCGTTTTATTCCCTCAGGGATCGAATTTCGTAATATCCGTTCTTAACGGATGTCTACGACCTATAAGGAGCCTATCTGCCAAATTTCAAGTTTGCAGGTGTTATAGTTTCGGAGATTTCGTGATGAGTGAGTAAACCTACCATCCCCCGTTTTAACCCCAAAAAGAAATGGATTTCTAAAGACACATTATTTGGACACCTTCTCATCATCTATAAGGGATACATTTTAAATATCAAGTCTCTTACTTCAAAAACATGGGACATTCACACAAACTTCCAACCCCCGTTTTATCCCCTTGGGGGTCGAATTTCATAAAATCCGTTCTTAGCGGATGTTTACACCCTATAAGGAGCCTTCCTGCCAAATTTCAAGTTTGTAGCTGTTATAGTTTCGGAGATTTCGTGATGAGTGAGTGACCTTTCTCTTTTATATATATAGATAGATATAATTATATAGATTACGATGCATTATTTGGACACCTCCTCACCATCTATAGAGTATACATTTTAAGTTTCAAGTCTCTTACTTCAAAAATATGGGACTTTCATACAAACTTCTAACCTTTTAATCGAAAGATGGTGCTTGTTTTGTAGTCCTATTTAAATTTCATCGAGATCTGATGACTACTTTTTGAGTAATCTTAGATAACGCGTATTTACTTGACTATTTTTTCGTTTAAAAATACGATCGAATTGTTTAAAATACAATCGAAATATTTAAAATACAATCGAATTGAGAACCTCTTCCTATTTTTGGAAGCGGTTAAAAATACAGCTGGAGTTGACTTTGATATTCCTATTTTGAATACAAGATGAATATGTGGTGCCATCTCTTGAGTTATTTGAGAAATAATTTAAACTAAAGGCAGAATAATAATAATAAAAAAAATGTTTGATGTGATATTATTTTTAACCAAGATTCTTTTAAGAATAAAAATAAATATACCTATTCATATATAATTTATTTATTCGTATCAGCTCATAACTGGTTTTGTATACATAATATACCTACCGTACAAGTTACAACAGTCATTAAGTGTATAAAGCTGTTCTGTGTGGACGATTTAAAATTAACCTTTACGTGTCTGGTTATTAAAATAAATTATGTTCATCGGTATTGTTAGCTCATTGAGTTAAAATGCTAACTTTTATTTTACTAGTAATTGTGATTTTTTGTTTACTTCATTATGTATTTTATCACAATACTTTTGCGAAAACATTGCTGGCTATTCCTGGACCTCCAATTAAATTTTTTGTCGGAAATTCTCTGGATGTCTTAGTTTCACCAGGTAATGTAGAAAGTTTAAGTATTTGTATTTGTAGTAAAAACCAAAGTGACGTGAAGTGAAAAATTATAGCTGCTACTATTAAGTGTGAGGAACGATAAAAATATATACCTAAGTATGTTTCATTCTTTTTTTTAAATTTCTTTTTTACTAGCTGACATGGCGAACTTCATGTCACCGTTTTTAACCGACTTCCAAAAAAGGAGGAAGTTCTCAATTCGACTGTATTTTTTTTAATGTATGTTACATCAGAACTTTTGACCGTGTGGACCGATTTCGACAATTTTTTTTTAATCGAAAGGTGGTGTGTGCCAATTGGTCCCATTTAAATTTATTTGAGATCTAACTACAACTTTTTGAGTTATATCTAATAATGCGTTTTTACTTGACGCTTTTTTCGTCGACCTACGTTGTATTATACCACATATCTTTTTACTGGATGTACCGATTTTGATAATTCTTTTTTTGTTGGAAAGAAGATATCCCTAGTTTTGTATCATGATAAGGACACCAAGATTTGATGATGACAAACAACGTGACGCGTAATTTATACATATTAAGATAGGTTATGTTTATTAATCAAAATCAATTGATTAAATTTTTAGATTATTTTTGTAACAGTGAACCTATAGTTGGGTCAACATATTTAATCATTAATTTTTTTTCTAACTCTATTTTATAGTTGAATTATTTGCATTGTCATACAAGTGGATTGCGAAATATAAAGGCATACATCGGTTCTGCGCATATTTTTATGGTTCTGTAATGATCTACAATGCAGATGACGTCGAGGTAAATAATAACATAATTTATAACAATATAATCTTTAGACTTATTATTGTGATTTTATTTTAAATAGTAGTCGCCCAGAGGTCGAAATTCGACCATAATTTAAAATTTAAATTAAAGAAAACGAAAGAAGAAAAAATAATGAAAATAAACAACCTTTTTTAAGATTTTCAATTTGACTACAGACTTTGACAATCAACAAAAAATATATACTATGCGCGTGTCTGTCTGTGTGTGTGTGTGTGTGTGTGTGTGTGTCAAATACATGGTAGTGTGTGTAATGTTTTTTTATTGATTTAATATATTTTTATGCATAATGAATTGCTCCTTCTCTGTATAAATTATAAGTGTACGAAATTTCATAATACTCAGTCCACGCAATTTTCGTAAAAATGTGTACAATGTTTTTGCTTTACGTATTAATTAATATATAGATTATTTTGGCTTCATCAAGAAAAATCTTGACTTTCTGAACTCACATCTATTTGATAAGTATGTATGTCAAACATAACTGATTACGTTATTATTCTACCTTATCACGACGATTCCAGGGGAGAGTACATGATCTTGATATGTCTTGTACTTTGTAGGCATTCATTTAGTAAAATCTGCATCCAGCCTGTAACATTCTACTGCTGCGTATAAGCCTCTTTCTTCAAGTAGAAAATGGATTGGAGCTTAATCCACCACGCTGTTTCTCTGCGGGTTGGCGGATTTGTTCCCTACTATGAGTGATGATCGCTATCAGGTATTTATGATGACAGCCGGGATCGACGGCTTAACGTGTTCTCCGAGGCACGGTGGGGAGACCCACAAGGACAGACATCCAAACCAGAAAGAGATATTAGTAAAAATACAAATATCCGTCCCGAGCGAGAATCGAAACCACAAATCGTCGGTATTTTAGGCGACTGCTCGCACTACACCGGAGCGGTAATAAAATCAATTTAAATAAAATTTTAACATTATTTTATACATTATGCATGCATTATGGTATAAGTTTTATGTAATGTAAGTGGTAGCAGTAAACATCGTATTTACAAAAAGGAACCTAATACCAAATAGGGAGGTTTTTAGGGTATCGTAGCAAACAATGCTAAATATTTGGAACAGTTACAGGTAGAAGAATGAATTTTTCACAAGAAAAAAATTAAATTAATTTTTTTTTATTTTATACTTTTTATAGGTACACTTATTATAATGTAGATTTTGTATCTTTAGCATAATTACAAATACTGAGATGTAGTAATTGATACTTTCACTTGACAATTGTATTTCCATGTCCCAATTTTCTGACAGCATAACCATAACTTTAAAACCGCTTTTCACCAATTTTCTCATCAAACGTAACTAAGGACACTCTCGGTTAAGTCATTAATATTCTTTTTCAGTGCTCTTTCATTTGATACAACATTAGGATACATTCACAGACATTCTGTTTTCCATCCTCATTGACTTCAAACGGCTCAATCGATTTTTTTTTAATATTTTTCATTTATTTTTATTATTAATTTTGTAAAGTGCATATGATGCTATTTCATTTGGTACTTGGGTAAATTTACTGACATTCGGACTTCCATCTTCATTTTCTCCCCACCACATATATTTGCAGATATTGGGTATTTTTCCCACTTTTACCCCCAGAGTTTTTTCAGGGCTCAACCGATTTTCATTGGACACATTATTTTGTAATGTGCATGTGATGCGCTTTCATTTGAGACCCCACTAGATTACATTTGCAGACATTCGGTTATTCTTCCCCACTTTCACCCCCACAACTTTTAAACGACTCAACCGATTTTCATCAAACATATCTAAAAACACTCGCCCGTAACTCACCTTTCATACAAAAAAAAAAACTAAATTGAAATCGCTTCATCCGTTCGCGAGCTACGGAGCCACAGACAGACAGACAGACAGATACGTCAAACTTATAACACCCCTCTTTTTGCGTCAGGGGTTAAAAAGATACGTATCGTCACTATAATAGCAAAATTAAACTGTAGGAAATATTTTATATAAATATATAAGTACCTGGGTGACCAAGCTTAGCTCGGTATTTTTAGTAATTCGCGTTTTCTGGAAATCATATTTAAATACGAATTACATATTTATAAAATCATTATCATCATCATTACAGCCTATACAGTCCACTGCTGGACATAGGCCTCCACAAGTTTACGTCAAAAATAATGTGAACTCATGTGTTTTGCCCATAGTCACCACGCTGGGCAGGCGGGTTGGTGACCGCAGTACTGGCTTTGTCGCACCGAAGACGCTGCTGCCCGTCTTCGGCCTGTGTATTTCAAAGCCAGCAGTTGGATGGTTATCCCGCCATCGGTCGGCTTCTTAAGTTCCAAGATGGTTGTGGAACCTTGTTATCCCTTAGTCGCCTCTTACGACGCCCACGGGAAGAGAGGGGGTGGCTAAATTGTTTAGTGCCGTAGCCACACAGCACATATCATACACAGCATTTATAAAATATGAATAATATTTTTCGATTTTACCAACAATAATAAAAAATATGAACTGGTTATTTAAATGAAAAATCACGACTGAAATTAGAAAAAAAATCGACCTAGAGACATGGGGATTTGAACCGTGGTCTTCTCAGTCGTTTCCGATCGGCCAATTTCCCACCTGAGCTATTACAACTTGACAATCGCGAAATTTACTTTCTTATTCTTACGATATTGTAACCATTTTTTCATAGCCTAAAAACAGGGATAAAACAACATTTTCTAAAAATATATCCTAGCTATATAGGTTTATCGCCCCCGAAACCTCCTATTTACTATCTTTATGCTCTGTTTGTAATATATTTGTGGTGTACAATAAAGTATAAAATAAATAAATAAATTTCATGAAAATCGTTGGAGCAGTTTTCGAGTTTGAAATTATACAAGAATGAATATACAAGAATTGCTCGTTTAAAAATATTAGATATAATATTATACTGTACGAGGTTTCCAAAGACGTAATCCCTACTAATATTATAAATGTAAATGTAAGTTTGTTTGTAACGCTTTTACGCGAAAACTGCTTAACCGATCACCATGTAACTTTGTATACATATTCTTGGAGGTACTAGAAGTAACATAGGATACTTTTTATTAAAAAAAAATCATTACGAGCGAAGCCACGGGTAAAAGGTAGTTGTATATACATTTTTCAGCTTTTTTATAAAGCAACTTTACAAAAGTTATTGGATTTTATTAATAATGTCAATATCCAAGTAAAATGCAAATTTACTTGATACGTCCTACTGACCTGTAGATTTGTGGTAGATTATTGTTTAAATATATATATTTATGTTATATATATTTATGTTTTGTTTGAAAAATTATTATTGCTTTTACGCTTTAGAGTGAGCAAAACTATTCAATTTTATTAAAGTACTATTTTATGAGCAGTGGCGCAGTGTGGTGGTGGTGGGTTGTAATGGTTCCGGGTGGCACATAAAACCGGGCGCCACACTTATTTTTTTTTCAGTAAATACAAAATTTATATCCTGTCTATCGACAGCGTAAGGTACACAAGAGAGGATGCGAGATGAAGTCGAAGTGCAGTAGCAATTTTACGTTAGCAATGTTACGTTCTTACTAGTAGTAATCAGTAAGTAGTAGTAGTCATACAGAAAAAAATATGTATGCATCCAGAAAATGAGTATTGAAAATATAACAAAAGTATCAAAATTAAAAAAAAATCAGTACTGTTCAGTGTACATTCACTGTTGTCTGAACACAAAAATCTACCACACGCTCTCTAAAATATATTTTTGAGACAATAAATTTCAAAAACAATCCAAATCGAATAGTGTTCCTATATAACAATGAATTAAAAATTTTAATCAGTTTCTAATTAATACTTTTTTGACGCATTTAGAGAGAGAGAAGATGCGAGAGTGAAATTAGGAGCTGAAGTATTTCTCCTATAAAATGGAAATTAGAAGCATTGGGCATAATTATTGAGGATTGTCGAATATATTCTAAACATAATATATAAACAAGCACGTTTCACTGTTATCGTCCCTTGTATTGCCCATTAATGGATTAAGTAACAACTGCAGTTGTTTAATCATGTACAGAAGTTTATTGTGATTTATTATGGTTCTACAGGAACTTTGTGTTTCTTTACGGCGGTAATGGTTGTTGTGTGATGAATTCAGGCTACCACTCTACATTTGTTTGCAGTAGCTAATATTTATGAATCACGTCCTAAGTTTTCATACCAGAACGAGAGAATTTCAAGTATTTTAGAGAAAAAGCTATAGTATCAAATATATGGAATCAATAAGTAATTATATTATATATAGATAAAAAAAAATTTCAGCCTATCGCAGTCCACGGCCACATAGGGATCCCAAAGTTCCTACCAAACATTCCGGTCTTCTTCAGTCCTCATCGAGTCTCCACCGGCAATCTTACGTTAACCGTTTGTCCAGCGGGCCAGATCCCACATAAAATAACAATATAACTTGTGGATCTAATTTATATCTTTGTGGCTGTTCAAGATCGAAACACTTCGACAAAAAAAAAATGTGCAAATCAGCAAAATTCTATAAGAATTAATCCCAATCGGTCTAGTCTTAGTGCCTCTGATGACCGGAAGGCTGATTAATTTGTTGCACAGGGAATTGAAAATTCAATTTAACAGAGAAGTCCTGCTTTTCCAGCATTCTTGCCATCATTCCGAATGGACATGATTAATACTATAATATTATCTGTATATAATTAGTTTAAAAGTTGTACACTCTAAATGTATTAAATGTAATAAATAATAATGTACTATAAATAAAACAAGTCTATCGTATAACTTTTTAGAAAAAGTCTATTGTACAACGCTTACGGATAACGAGCAGTAAAAATTATTTCAGGTAATAGTTTCAAGTATGAAATATCACGAGAAAAGTAGTGTATATAAATTTTTGCAACCTTGGCTCCACGAAGGACTTTTATTGAGTAATGGTAAAGTTATTATATAGAATACTGTGAATTTTATCTAATTAAAAACAAGGTAATATTTTGTTATTAATTATCTTTAGGTTTAAAGTGGCAACATAGGAGGAAAATACTAACACCAGCCTTTCATTTTAATGTTTTACAAAAGTATTATCCAGCATTAGAAGAAAATAGTGTACGTCTAATAAAAGTTCTGGAAAAGACAAACGGAGAAGCTATTGACATTGTTCCTATTATATCAGAATACACCCTGAACACTATATGTGGTAAGATGTAAATAATAATTAAGAATTTATTGTATTTTTATATACGTAATATATTTGCACGTAGATTATTAGAAATTTTCCTGTAATGATGCTTTTGGTATCTATAATGAGATCCAGAAGAAAGTTATTTTAATCTACCAGTTTTTAAAAAAACAACTAATAAAGTAAACTAAAAAAGTAAATATAATATTTTATGAGCAGAAACTGCAATGGGAACAAGATTGGATAACGATATAACTAGTGCAGGAAAATCGTATAAAAACGCTATTTATGCACTAGGACCACTAATAGTAAAAAGGTTTAGAAATATATTGCTGCATCCTGATTTCATTTTTAATCTAACAACAATAGGAAGAAAACAAAAAAACTGTTTGGGGATTATTCGTAAATTTACTAAAAATATTATCAAGGAAAGGAAAATGAATGTTATAAATAAAAGAACGGTTGAAACTGATAATGCTTTCGATATGAAATCGAATAAGCAAGATTACTATGTCAGCAATACGAGTACAAAAAGAAAGAACGCTATGTTAGATCTGTTGATTTCGGATGAACGAGACGGAATTATTGATGACGCTGGCATTCAAGAAGAAGTGGATACATTTATGTTTGAGGTATGTTCCTTTATTTTTATTTATTTTTTCTTTGTACGACTAAGGTTAAACAATTAAGCGTACCAGATAGAAAGCGGTTACCGTAGCCTATAGACTCTACCCAGACGGGCTGTTCCAGATTTTGAGTAGGATATTTTCTGCTGTGCCCTAACTCAATTTCGCTTCGATGTTTTACTTTTTCTATCATACATACACGGTCATTGTAGAGTCTAGCCGTGTTCTAACTTTTATAAAAAATAATTCTTTTAATATCATACTTTGTTTTAGGGACACGACACAACAGCGGCTGGATTAAATTATTGCTTGATGTCATTAGCGTACGAAAAAGAAATTCAGGTAATTCATAATTGTTTTCTTTATGGATTAAATTATTAAAGTTATCAAAACACTTTTTAGTACAAGTATTACATAAAGATAAGAAAAAAAAAGAAGAATAAGGTTTTTTACTAAGTTAAACATGCAACGACACTTATCAAATATGTTAAGAGTAATATTTAAAACAACGGGCAGGCCAAAGTTGTGGAAGAACTGATCAGTATATTTGGAGAGGATACTCGACCAGCCACCATGGACGATCTGAGCAAAATGCGTTATCTAGAACGTTGCATCAAAGAGTCCCTTCGGCTTTATCCGCCGGTGCCGTTTATAAGTCGAAAAATACCAACTGAAACAATTTTAAGTATGTTCTATATATTACTATGTAAACATATTGTTTTCTAATTTTTACTCCAATTTTACTCATTATAATGAAACAACTTTTTCGGGATGTAAAAAACCTAATATACCCTGATAAAATCCGAAAAAGTTGTTTCATATGATATAAACATAATTGACGAGTTTAAATGATGATAAAACGGGGTTGTTTTGTTTCTTTTTCATCAAAACTACTTTATGTTTACTCATTATTTAATAGAATAAATTTTAATAAATATTCTACTTTTAATTTTTATTCGAAAACATTCATGTTTTTTTTCAGGTGGTTATAAAGTGCCAGCTGGAACAAGTTGTCATATACATATTTTTCATTTACATCGGCAGGAGGATTTGTTTGATAATGCTCTTAAATTTGACCCTGATCGCTTCCTTCCCGAAAATAGTGTAGGGCGACACAATTACGCTTACATACCATTCAGTGCTGGCCCTCGAAACTGTATAGGTATTTAATATGTACTGTTATGTTTCTTTTTGAAGTTTATTGGAGTCTACTCCTCAGGAATCGATTTTCATATAAGGCCCCCAGTATGAAAAAAATATGAGTAGTAAAATCTACTGAGCGAATGACCTCATTACGTTTCTCGTAACGCCATCTATCGGAACCAATAGGGTTCCTACTAATAGTGTAACGAAGATTTCTAATAACGCCAGATAGATGGCGTTATTTGATTCGTTTATTTACCATTATCGAATTTTACATATATTTTTTTGCCTCACCATTACAAAATTATGAGTACGCCCATACTCAACACTCAATATAGTAGGATGTGAATTGTGAGATTTGAAACATCCACAACACAAACAAACGACACCAGCCTGCTTTAATTTGCCATCCGTGGGGATAGAAGACACGACCGCTAAAGCATCAGCCATTTATGTGTGTTACCTCAGAACTTTTGACAGGGTGAACCGATTTTGATAATTTTTATTTGTCATTGGTCCCATTTAAATGTTATTGAGATCTAACAAGTATTTTTCGAGTTTTATGTAATAATGCGTATTTACTTGACTATTTTTTCGTCGACCTACGTTCTGTTATACTGCATACCGTGTAAAGTTACACTGGATATACCGATTTTGATGATTTTTGTTTTGATCGAAAGGCGATGCTTGTCTTGTAGTCCTATTAAAATTTGATTGAGATTTAGTACCCTAGTTTTTCATCTACTTACGCTGATTACTACTTTTGGATGTAATTGAAATGTTTTTTTTTCCGTTTACGATCTAACACAATTGTTTGTATAGAAAAGAAGTTTTCTGTTACAAAGTAAGAAATAGTAACACATAATAGAATAATCTTTGTGTTATCATTTACAAAGTTAGTTTTCTTTGTGGTTAAAGGTCAAACTTAGTAAAGATCCGTAGCCTAGGTAATTAAATCTTACAAGTAGTAGTCATTATTCATCACATGCGGCTTAGTTAATAATTATTGCAATAAAAATTACCAGTGTAAGCTTTTAGACTTAAAAAAAATTAACATTACAGGTCAAAAATTCGCTATGATGGAGCTGAAATCGGCGGTTTCAACTATTTTGAGAAATTTCAAATTAATTCCAGTGACCAAACCCACTGATCTTCAATTCGTGTCGGATTTAGTATTGAGAAATTCTGGACCCATTTACGTGAAATTTGTAAAAAGAAACTAATAAGCTTTTCAAAACTTAAAAATGGACTTTATAGTAATTTATATACACTAAGCCTAACTGAAATTGTTTAAAGCATACGTTATCAAAAATATTTTACAGTATTAACGAGGTGTTAATTAAATGCGTTCGGGGAATTGTCAAGAGCGGAATTTTAAAACTTTATAAGTTATGTATTTATTAAATCAAATTCTGTTCTCGTGTTTTTAATGAAGATATTATTTTTAAAATGTCATATTCATTCACGAAAATAGTATTATTAATAAATGAAATGTTACTTATTCTATGTCAAATTATTGAAAAAAATATATAAACTTATTAAATGGAACATTATCATTGTATGTCAAAATATAAGTCTATAAGTAGAATTTATTATTAGATGTTAAATTATTATTAAATAGAAATTTTGTAAAATTTGTCAAATTACTCTTTTTGTAATTTGTCAATTTTAAAAAATACTAGCAACCCCGTTTAAATATAAAATATAAACTAAATATTTGCAATGTAAGCGCAAAAAAGGTGTTTTTACGACCTCAAATTAGAAACCTATTGTACCAATTGTTGCTATTTTCCTCACAGTAGATTCCATCATGAATCTCTCAGTGACTGTTTTGAACATATTACAAATGAAGTTTTAATGCATCCCGATAATATTTTTTTCATAATTGGAAATTTTAACATTTCGAACTTGGGATAGGAAATTTATGAGTATGTGCAGCTTCGATGATAGTGGAGTTGAGTCTTTGTTCAGTTTTTTAAATATTATAGACCTAAAACAATTTAATAGTGTCCCTAATGCAAATGGGCGATATTTTGATTTAGTCATTAGCAACTATCACTGTGTTGTGAGTCGCAATGATTCTCCTCTAACAAAAGAAGATGTCCATCATCCTACACTTAATGTGAAATTAACTATTGCTTTTAATAGATCTACTTTTTCCATTCCTCGTAGGGTACGGTTATTTCGAAATGCTAATTATAATGAAATAAATGAAGTAATATCTGGTATTGATTGGTGTCATTTGCTGAGTAACTGTGATATCTCTGATGCTGTTAATTTATTTTATGATACTATTAACTCCATAATTTCGCAATAGGTTCCTATCAAAAGTTTAAAAGGCGATAAAAGATATCCTTGACATGACATGAAAATTTTTAGGTGTGTATCTAATAATTCTGACTGCTTACTACTTCAGAATGACTTAAACAATTGTGCGATTACTGCTCAGTGAATTCCATGTGTACTGTGTGGCTACGGTACTAAAGAATATAGCCACCTCCTCTCTTCCCGTGGGTGTCGTAAGAGGCGACTAAGGGATAACACAGTTCCGCTACCACCTTGGAACTTAAAAAGCCGACCGGTGGCGGGATAACCATCCAAATGCTGGCTTTGAAATACACAGGCCGAAGATGGGCAGTAGTGTCTTCGGTGCGACAAAGCCAGCCCTGCGGTCACCAACCCGCCTGCCCAGCGTGGTGACTATGAGCAAAACACATGAGTTCACGTTGTTTTTGGCGTGAACATGTGGAGGCCTATGTCCAACAGTGGACTGTATAGGCTGTAATGATGATAATGATGAATTACATGTATCTGAACATAAAAAAAATGCTACGTGATATCCTTTTCTCGTAAGACTAACACAATTAATTTTAATTATCGACTTATTTAGGAGATTATAACACGAGTTACCAAGGCGAGACTTGGGTATTTACATCGATAGCAAATTAACTTTTAAGTCACATATTAATTTTGTTACTGCTAAAGCATTCCGAATGCTTGGCTTTGTGTTGAGAGTGGGACGTGATTTTAAAAATGTTGGTACAATCATTCTTCTTTATAACTCTTTTGTAAGATCTATTTTGGAATACTGCTCAACTGTATGGAATCCATTTTACAAATGTCATGTTGCTCAATTGCAAAAAAATTAATTATAAATTTATAAAATTTTTAAGTTACAAAGCTTCGCGGGATCTTCAAGATACCCCGTATATTTCTTCTTTAGAAAATCGTCGATTAGAGAAAGACCAAATATTTTTATTTAAGTTACTTCGTAATTTAATTGATTCCCCTTATCTACTAAGTAAGATATTATTTAGATGTCCCAAAAAAAAACACACGTAGTCAATCCCTATTTTATGTGCCTAAAACTAGGACCAAATATGTCCAAAATAATTTTACTTTCTGAGAATGTAAAATGTAGGTTGTAACCTATGTTTTCATCACATTGACTTTGCTACTTGTTCAGTGCAATCTTTAAGGAGTGAATTACGATATGCAATAAATTTTTAATTAATTATTAATTACTTACATAATTCATAAATTTTTAGTAGGTTAGTTTGATTTTGTTTTAAATTAACTTAATTATAATTGTATTGTATTTGGTATGATTGATTTTTAATGTTGTATGTAACTGAATTTGTTATTTTTTAATTATTTATTATTCAATTGATAATTATATAAAATGTTTCTATTCGTATTTGTTTACCTAATTATTCAATTTACTACTGTTTGAATTATTTATATGTTCAGTGTGTAATTTATCGATTATTTCTTATTAATGTGTTCTTTTTAGCTCATTGATGAATTATTTACTATTGGAAACTTTATTGGTTTTTGTATCAGGTGTATAAGATTTTTTCCTTGTATTATGGTAGTGTTTGTTTCATTAAAAAAAAACTTCTAACACTATCTGTGTTCGTCTAATATATTATGCATGTCTTATACATATAAGCTTTCCTTTAGAATCACTCTATTTAGTAAAGAAAACCGCATCGAAATTCGTTGCGTATTTTTAAAGATCTAAGCATAGAGACAGCGGGAAGCGACTTTGTTTTATACTATGTAATGATTCACAAACTTCGCTCCATTTTTTATTATTTACATATTCTAACTTCATTCGTTTTTGTGGCATATGTATATATATAACTAGGTCGGCAAAAAGGCAGAATATACAGGCATAATTTAAAGAACAATATGAGTAATTCGTGTAATTTCTTAAATTCAGTGTCAAAATCAGATTTCATCAAAAACATTACTAAAAGATAGGGCTGACAATCACGGAATTTCCCTAAATTGTCGGAACCAAAAACTTTTTTAAATTAGAACCGAATTTAGAGTATATCGGTGGTGGTTTACATTTAGAATTAACTTCTATAGTAGGTAACTGTCAAAGTTTGAGCTGTACTTAAAGCGATCTGATAATGATAGCGTGAGAGCGTGTGAGCCGGCATTTACGCAATTAAAATTGCTGATTATAAGGTCCAAGCATTGGTTTCTTCTTGTAGGTTTAATGTGTTCAATTTATTGTTATGTAGTTATGTAGGATTTCTGGCGTGAACTTAGAGAGACGTATGTCCAGCAGTGGACTGCGACAGGCTAAACTGACTGACTGACTGAATAATAACAAACCTGATAGTATTATACTTTAGAGCGGAGTGATTGGATGAAGGTAAGTTAGCACATTTATTTATACATAAATTTAATTTCTTTGATTATTATCTATAACGGCGGTTAATAAGCCAACGCGAGACCGACTCACGTTAAGTGGATACCGTAGCCTATGGAGAGCAAACGCGTACTCGATCATAGCACCAATTCCCTCGAGGAACTATAGCTGCCTAACATATCAAAGGAACACAGCATTACTGGGGAGCAGTATTATTAAATGCGGTCTTCTATAAGGTTAAGGTACTTCTCCAGTCAGTACCCTAGATGTGACATTAGTATAATAACTCTAATCAGATCCATTAAACATCATCCATTTTTTTAACAATATAATATAGATATACCTAAGATCATCCGATGCTTTGCTACACTCTTATCAAGTCAATATTCCAGTCTTCACATCCACTGTTGCCAAGTCTACGATTTTTTTATTTAGTTTTTATGTTCTTATCAACAAAATCATAGAACTAATTATTGACTAGATACCATGTTTTGTAGAATATATAGATAACAGTTTATACAGACAATTATTATATTACAACTAGCTGACCCGGCGAACTTCGTATCGCCTAACACAAAGTTTATCGTATGGTATTAAAGTTCAAATTGACTTTTAAGTATTATCACAAATCTTTTGTATGGGAGTATAGAAAAGTGTTGTTTTTAGACTTTTTCAGGAAATTTAAAATTTTTTTTTTTAGAATTTTTCTCTCCGTAAGAACCATCCTCGTACTTCAAGGAATATTTAAAAAAAAGAATTAGCGAAATCGGTCCAACCGTTCTCGAGTTTTGCGCTTAGCAACACATTCAGCGACTCATTTTTATATTATAGATATACACCTACTACTTCTACTACTAATTCTGCTTTTCATATTTGCTTTTCCTACTCATTATAAGTTAAACAAAAACACAGATAAATTATAAATTATATTCCAGTAGTTTTACTTAATTCAATCAATGAACTCAAAATACGAATTTGCAGCGTTTAAAAAACTTCCTTATAGGGTCATTGCGCCTGTTCGCGTCCACTTAGTGCAGTTGGCAAGTTTGAAGAAGAAAATAAAAATGTCCCCGCACTAATTTCTATGAAAAATTTATTTACTGTGTTCATTATATAGTCTATTTAAAGATTAATTTTCAGTTTTGTTCGAAACATCTTGTTATTATTTTATTTAAATACAAACGTCAGAATTAGGCGATTTACCCAGTTTGCGTCCATAAAATCCAATTTGCGTCCACCCGCTGGACCACTTCGCGTCCACCAGCTTAGAAAAGGAATAAAGAGATGATATTTTTATGATAATCTAAAGAGACATTGGATTTTAATAATTTATTTATTGAAGAATTATAGTTATTTAAAAATCAACACATTAACATTAATAAATCACTATAAAGAAAATAATACACCTATTTATTCTTCTAAACATTGATAGAACTTAAAATTAAAAAACAAATTAACCTGTGTACACCCTATGTAGTCAGTAAATAGTAATTCCACCTTTAAAATTCAACAATTATCTGTTCTGTGAATTTTAAAGGAATGTAAGCAAGCTAAAGATCAGCCTGCAATTACAATCATAGCAGCCTTTCGCAGTCGACTACTGGACATAGGCCTTGACAAGTTCACTCCTGTGTTTTGCTCATAGTCACCACGCTGGGCTGACGGGTTGGTGACCACAGGTCTGGCATTATCGTACCGAAGACGCTGCTGCCCGTCTTCGTCCTGTGTATTTCAAAGCCAGCAGTTGGATGGATATCCCGCCATCGGTCGGCTTTTTAAGTTCCGAGGTAGTAGAGGAACTTAATCGCCTCTTACGACACCCACGGGAAGAGAGGGGGTGTTTATATTCTTTGATGCCGTAAGCACACAGCACCACAAAGATCAGCCTTGATTAATAATAATTATGGAAACCAAATACGAGGTGCACACATATCTCCATTCGCATTAAATATTAATAATACCGCTGTTTTCTTCTTCTTTACTTGGTTTTATTTGGTACTAGCTGTGCTCGCGACTTCATCCGCGTGGAATTATAATTATAATTATAATAAAAAAAATATTGTTCTGTTCGTAGAATTACAAAATAAATAAATTTCTAAAATAATAGTAGCCTAATTTACTCCTTATTTCATTAGCTATCTAGATGGTAACGTCAAAATCAGTCCAGTCGTTTCAGTGATTAGCCGGAGCAAACAGACAGACAGACAAAAATTCTAAAAAATGTTTTTATTTATTTATTTATTTATTTATTTTCTTACATCTAATATTACAGGCATAACCCAATTCATTAGACATAGTAAAGGAGACAAAAAGCGAACGGAAAAAAATGTAAACTATAATTAAAAAATAATTGGCTGATTTGAACATAATACTAAAAACAAAACAATAATAAATATAAAAATATTAAATTCATTTCTCATAACATATTATATACAAAGTAACTTTTGCGAATTCATTCCACGAACAAGAAAAAAGGTCTCTAGTGTTTCAGCCATCAAGTTTAGCGTTCTGACTGAACGAGCAAGGGGGCCGTTGCGCACTAGCTCGGTTCTGCCGTGGGGTACTGCAAATAAGCTCGGTCGCTGTCTTCGTTGTAGATGATACCTATCGGGTACGCTCAAACCTATCCACTGCAGTACCCCTGGATTATTGACAACAACGCGGAATAATTTAAAATATAAGTTGCCAGAGCCAGCTCTCTCTTAGTCTCCAACTTGTTGTATCCAACCATGCCCAATACAAACAATGTTGGATACATCAAGGGATACACGCCATAAAGACTATGGTAAAGAAACCTGGTGAATTTATTTTGAACACGTTCCAGTATGAGACTGTATTTGACTTCATGTGGAGACCATACTACCGCATTATACTCAAGCTGACTTCTTATTAGGGCATCATACAGTAAAGAGATTGCTTATTTTGGTATATGTACCGTGTATAAATCAATATACATTTAGTAAAAAGGTGTTATTTTAATATTACAAACAGACACTCCAATTTTATTTCTTTGTGTAGATAAGTTTTGTACCCTCTTGGTCTGCACCCACTGATTTTGTCCAATATCGAAATAGCATATTTTTTGCATAGGTGCTTGTCTTACCGATTTCTTCTTCTCTTGGATCTCATGGAAATCTTCCCTTAAATCTTCCTTTGTGTATGTTCTTTTTTCCTTCTTCTTTCTTATCTGCAAAGAACTCATCTTAAATAGAAAAAAATAAGAAAGAAATTACTTATTTCATTCAAAGTAGAATAGGTATTAAACTTTTAGTTTTATGTATTAAACTTATAGAATTAATTTAAAAAATGGACGCGATTTAGTTTTCTTATTAATCCCTTTAGGTATAGTTTGCGTCTACTGCGGACGCAAAGTGGAAGTTTTATAAATTCGGTGTAGCAGTTTGCGTCCACCTTATTTTAACTATTAACTATAAAAAAAATAAGCAAATTCATAATTATTATAATTCCTTTTATCATAACCAACGCCTAGAAACAGCTATGTATCCAAAATAGACATAAAACAATAAAAGACTCACCTTCAAACGAACCGCTGCCCACTATTTTCTTCTCATTATTCCGTGCCTTCGCGCTCTCTTGTTGAACAGCCCTCACTAACTATTTTTTTTTACCCAGGATTGCTTGGATGCACAGAACTTTTGTCTATGCGTACGTGCCTCTTATACATTGAGGTATTAGCCGGTAATTATTTTTCGACTTATTGGCGTCTTAGTATACTTAATTTCGAGACTTTTCAAAGTGAGATCCGTAAAATGGACGCGAATTGGGCGGTGGACGCGAACAGGCGCAATGACCCTATGTACCTACACAACGTCAATGTCTCCTAACGTTATTTATGACAAAGCTAATTTAATATCAAGTTACGCTCATTAAAGAGACCGAAGATACTTACCGTATAATTTAGTACTTTTTGTGCAAATAAAACAGGTATTGCGTGAGTGGATGTGTGTTTAGTTTTGAATTGACCTTTTTTGTGCTTTTGGATGTTTTGAGAATGAGTGCGACACAATCTCTTCTGATATATATTTTTTTTTGAAAAATATAAATATTAAAACAATTTAGTTAGCAAGTTAATAATGTCTGGAAATCAATTACTAAATATTAATGATATTCATTATATACTATAAAACTTTAATGATTTTTTGGGATAACCTTTCAATTTATCTAACCTATACACAAGAGATCTCCTTAGGTAACTTACATCGTCGTTTAACTGAAAAATTGAGAGCCCTTTATCAACGCATAATTCGTATTTCAGTATATTTTTTATAAATATTATTTCCAAAAAATACGAATTTTTCGTCTTTAAATTCTAGAAAGTACAATTATTTGTATGCTCCGGTAAAGATGTCCTAAAAACATAATAACTAAACTTCTTTCAAACAAAATGATTACAATCATATACAATCTAAATATAAGTTGATTCCCGACGCAGTTCTTGGCACTCCTTGAAGTAGTATTTATAAGCGACATGCTGAAATAATGGATCAGTACAGTTTGAGCGAAGACGGCGCCTGATTCGCACAGCTTGGTCTCATTCTCCTCTTTTTTTAATAATCACTTCGAATTTCGTATGCGTTTGGAATCTAAGTGCAGTTTTGAAGATTTCGTAATGGAAAGTGGTAATGAATTTGAGGTAAATTATAGATTGTTTGCTTTATATTATTAACTAGCCGTGCCCGCGACTTCGCCCGAGTGGAATTTAACATAAAAGTTATTGTTCAGTTTGTAGAGTTATAAAATAAATAAATTTCTATAATAAAAGTAGCTTAAGTTACCCCTTATTACAAAAGCTATCTGCTATAGTGAAAGTCCCGTCAAAATCTGTCCAGCCGTTTTATCCGGAACAAACAGACAGACAGACAAGCAGACAAAAATTGTAAAAAATGCTACTTTGGTATATGCATATATATTTTCAAAACGCATATAAATCATGCATTTAGTAAAGAGCGGTTATTTTAATATTACAAACAGACACTCCAATTTTATTTATTTTTATAGATGTTTTAGACTTAATGTTATATTAAATATAATTTATTTTGATACTTTATAACATTACATCGATATTCAACTCAAAAATTAAATATCATTACTTATATACGTATACCCTCTCTTCCCGTGGGTGTCGTAAGAGGCGACTAAGGTTCCACAACCATCTTGGAACTTAAGAAGCCGACCGATGGCGGGATAACCATCCAACTGCTGGCTTTGGAATACACAGGCCGAAGACGGGCAGCAGCGTCTTCGGTGCGACAAAGCCAATACTGCGGTCACCAACCCGCCTGCCCAGCGTGGTGACTATGGGCAAAACACATGAGTTCACGTTATTTTTGGCGTAAACTTGTGGAGGCCTATGTCCAGCAGTGGACTGTATAGGCTGTAATGATGATGATGACACTCTTAACTTTTTACTGGGTGTACCTACCGACTTCGGTAATCCCCTTTTTAATTGAAAGCTGATGTTTGTCATGTGCTCCTATTTAATTTATTGATTAGTTTTATGGGTGGTCTTATTAAATTTGGTCGATTTATAGCGAGTACTTTTCGAGTGACCCCTAATAATATGTATTAACACGCTTCAGTCTGTAGTATCCTACTACTTGGCATAGGCCTCTTTCCCCGTGTAGGAGAAGGATCAGAGCTTAATCCACCACGCTGCTCCAATGTATTAAATTGACTGTTTTATCAACTACCTAGATCGTAAAACTTGTCGATGTAAATGAGGTCAGATATTTTTTGTTCGCGAGCAAACACAAAATTATTGCATTTAACAACGTACAAAAGCAAGCCCGAGTGTAATTTTGATAATATTATATAAATTAAATTAAAAATTATTGTTTTCCCCAACTTAGCTACATTTTTTTTTTGTAAAAGCTGCGCCTGCGACTTCGTCTGCATGGAATTTAACAAAAAAGTTTTTGTTCTGTTCTCAGAGTAATAAAATAAATAAATTTCTGAAATAAAAATAGCCTAAGTTACTTCTTACTACATCAGATATCCACCAGTGAAAGTCCCGTCAAAATCGGTCGAACCGTTTCAGAGATTAGCCGGAACAGACAGACAACAATTGTAAAAAAAAATATTTTGGTATATGTACTGTATATACATCCATATATATTTAGTAAAAAGCGGTTATTTTAATATTGCAAACAGACACTCCAATTTTATTAATTGTATACCTAGATGTATACTTTTTCGACCTATTTGTAAACTTTTTTGACTTTTCTGATTGTGTCATAAAACAAATTTATTAAAAGAATATATTTATATGCCTATGTTGAAATTCTGAGTTCTGAATCAATTATTACGCCGCGTTGGCGCAACGGTCACAGCTATGGATTGTGCCTGTTGCGCTGGGGGTTACGGGTTCGATCCCCGCACATGACAAACATTTGTATTGGCCATACAGGTGTTTGCCGTGGTCTGGGTGTTTGTGCAGTCCTTGTGGGTCTCCCCACCGTGCCTCGGAGAACACGTTAAGCCGTCGGTCCCGGTTGTTATCATGTACACCTAATAGCGATCGTTACTCGTAGTAGGGAATATATCTGCCAACCCGCATTGGAGCAGCGTGGTGGATTAAGCTCTGATCCTTTTCGTACATGGGGAAAGAGGCCTATGCCCAGTAGTGGGATATTACAGGCTGAAGCGAATCAATTATTGGTTTAACGTAGGGCTTGAAAAATAAAATAGAAAGTATAGTCAAGATTGTAATCAACCACATAATTGATTGGTTCTAAAATTTTAAGATTAAAAATACAATTATAATTTTTATGGAATCTTATTGGCCGAATAAATTATTTCAAATAAATTTATAGGCGTTTTAAGTTTAGTATTTAACAAGAGAACTAAACAACTTATTAAGTTACAATAATTTCAATTCAACTGATTCGCTTTCTTACAAAACTACGTTAAAAAATCATACAAAAAATAGATTAACTCTGTCGAAAACTATATATGAACAATGTGTCAGACTTTGAAATGATACATTTGATTTTTGAGTTTCTCATTATTAACATGATTTTGCCTGTTTATATGGTAATGCATATTTTTCCTCTATATGCTTACATGTACCAAATTAATACAAAATATTGTCTTCATGGTCATACATTTTAATGTTGAAATACTATAAAAGGTTATACCAAAAAATATATCGTTTAGCATACAGCATATTGTTAAAACTAATCGCTTCGCATGATTAAAATCAAGGCTAGATTTTAGCTTTATTATAATAACTACAATGAATATTGACCCAAATGGCATTACATCCGTTTCTATATTGTTTTTAAGGCAATTAGTTACTTATTTTTGTATATATTCAAAGTTTTTTAGTATCTCATTATATAGTTGTTGAATTAAAATTTGTAATTTTCCTCGAAGACACGCCTGAATTCAATCACACGAATAGGAGTATATTTCACAGTAATGTACGGATATGACTCAAGTAAAATCCTTGTGACGACATTTTAATCGTGATATTACAGTGATTGTTTTATTCATTTGCATAACGATCTGCTAAATGTAAGAAAGATAATATGACGACACTCAACGACAATTATGTAAGTACGTAAATAATTATAACAGAAGTCTACTGTTACCATCACGCTGAATAGCTTTTATTTTATTTCAAAAAATCAGCAGAATCTAAGCGATAGGTATAAGTACTTAAGCTAAGCTGAAAATTGCGTTGGTTAGTACTGTAATATGAGATAACTAACATTATACACCATTATTTCCGCAAGTACGTAACGGGAATTCACATAATTCAGAGCGAAATAAAATTATAAAATTTAACATTTTCACGAATGTTTGCATTTCACGTAACGTCGCGTCACCGACGAAGTAAATAACGTTACTTAGATAGATAAACGTGCAGCGCTCGAGGGGCCGGCGCGACAGTTAGCGCGTGCGCGTTGAAGGTGGGCTGTAGAACGAACACTCATCTGTTCATTTTAGCCCGTCGTCCGCCGATATGAATAGCCGTCAGCTCCGTAGGCTCGCTGCCATCAGCCCCCTTTACAAACAGCCGGCGACATGCATCTGCTATCGACATTATAGTCAAGTGAGACCCGTATATGTTATACAAAGACCTGTGAGTGTCCATTATGTTACGCTTTAAATCGTTCCATTAAAATATTGGGGCTATGTGACCGTGATATCTTAACTTGTAACGGACCGGTAAAATTAATCATCTATTTTAGTCAGAAGTTTCAAATGTAATTTTATTTCAGAAATGGCGTAATTCAGCACCGAATTTCTATGCCGCTCAGTCTATCGACATGAGGTAAGGATATGTGCATATTACATAGCTGTCTGAATATAGTTTTAAAATTTTCAACAGAACAGTACGTTAGGATATTTTATATATGTACAGTAATGTGAGAAGTGTTTTATTGAAAATCAATTGTTTCAATCACACGTATCAACTTCTATTGATCTGTAATAATGTCGGGACTTCGGACGGAATAATTTTATCGTATACGTCGTGCGCAAAGGCCTTGTCAATTCACCCCTGACATTTCAAGTGCACACCATAAAGAGTAATAAAAAGACTGAATAATAAATCCTGAAATAGAAACGCCGTCTATAAATATAAGAAGTCAGTGTTTAATATAGTAACCATCTAATAGAACATTATTGTTCCCATTTCATGGTGCAGACACTACTCATTCGTGCACAACTTAGATCCAGCGTGAGTACCTTCAAACACGGGACACTGCATGCTTATTTTAAAATGTTTTTTCGTATTCAATAGATTTAGATTTTTACAACTCCCAAGCACTATGTCGTAGTTTTTAAAGCTTCGTCTACGCTTTTATTAGTAGTAACTCATGCTGAAACGATCTGACATCAAGCATGGTGCAATGGACGAGTGGTTCAAGATTGGCAAATTTAAATTTTAGTTGAAGCTGATTACATTTCCAGTTTGGTTTTTTTTCCACAGAATGTGTTGCTTATAATTTTTTCGTAGTAGTTGAGATGCTGTGTTTTTAGTTTAAGTGTAAGTGAGTATAGCTTAAATATTAATTGTAGAGTTGTGGCGATTATTACGATACTGTATAATGATAACAATTTTAATTAAATTTTAAAATAAATAATCATTAAGTCTTATCCTGGAATACAATTTCATTTTTTGAAGCATTGCTTACGGGCACAATCACAGTAAATTGTTTGTTTGAGCGTCCCGCTGGCATTGCATTTTAGTCCGAAGTAGAATAATTAAAAAAAAAAATAAGCGCTCTATATTTAATTAATTTTTAGAAATACGCTAGCTGTTTTAGTTATGCAAAGTAAAAAAAAAAAATTAAGCAAATAAAAAAATTAAATTGAAAAATTCTGCATAATTTACAGCGTTTGATGTATTAATAGAAAAGAAAACGTTGAATGTTTTCAAACTGTTCTAGCATATTTTACACTAATTATCCTTGTTTTTTTTTACTGCCTTGGTCGCTATCCAAAAATATCAACGTCAGGTGATTGTTGACTTATTATCGTGGTATTTACTACGTCTCCGACACACCCGCCTGACGCTTTTAATCTCGAGACAATAAGTTGACGCACAAATAAGTTGTGACGAAATCACTTTGCACTATCTAAATCAGTAAATATGAATGTAGTTTATGTGACTAATCAATCAAATCTTTATTATCGTTTTTGTGCTACTTGGCTGAAATATCTTGTATGATTGCATGTCATGTTACTATAATTATATGCATATGCAGGTCATTAATTTAAATAAGTGGATTTTATTCTTATTGTTTAGAGTACGTGAAGGCTCACACAAAAACGCAGATGATGTTCTGTTTGACATGTTTAAAAATGAAGATACAGGACTACTTCCAGTGGGAAAGTTTCTAGCTGTAAGTACTGTTGTAGGTACTACATTATATGTGTATTTAAAATTGAAATAAAATTAACCTAATTTACATTATAGGCGTTAAGAACGACTGGAATCAGAAAAAACGATCCTAGGGTGAAGGAAGTCATGCAAAATTTGTACAAGGTACACAAAGAATCAAACTTTGAAAGCGGATCACCAGAAACACTTAAATTAGACAGGAAAACGTTTAAAGAAGTCATTTCTCCTAACATCGTATTGATTACGAGAGCTTTTCGCAGTCAATTTGTTATACCAGATTTTCAAGATTTCATTAAAGATATTGAAGAAATGTATTGGGCGGCTAAAAGCAACACGGATGGTAAAGTGGCTAGCTACATTCCGCAATTAGCTCGAGCTAGCTCAGAAAGTTGGGGCGTTAGTGTTTGCACTATCGATGGACAACGCTTTTCTATTGGTAAATTACACACCTTTTTAGATGAATTACTATTTTTTAAAAACATTTGCGTAATTATTTAACCCACGTTTGTTTCACAGGTGACGTTAATGTGCCTTTCACTCTACAGTCTACAAGTAAACCGTTGACATATGCGATGGCACTCGAAACTTTAGGCCCTGACGTGGTGCATAAGTACATTGGCACCGAGCCTAGCGGACGTAACTTCAATGAACTCGTCTTAGATCACAACAGTGGGTATTGTAGTATATTTATATCGAGATAATAATGTCACTTTAACCGTAAACTTACCGTACTTTACCGTATCTTACCTATATTACATTAGCTCTGATCCTTCTCCTACATGGTGAAAGAGGCATATGCCCAGTAGTGGGATATTATAGGCTGAAGCGTATGTTACATTATATGTTTGTACAGTTGTAATACATTATAACACATTATATCGACATATATATAGTCGTTATATACATTATAACAACTCAGCTACTAGCATTCCACTGCTAGGCCTCATTCTCCATGAAGAAGAAGGTTTGGAGCTTAATCCACCATGCCACTCCACTGAGAGTTGGCGGATAAGTTCCCTACTACGAGTAACGATCGCTATCAGGTGTACATGATAACAACCGGGACCGACGGCTTAACGTACACTCCGAGGCACGGTGGGGAGACCCACATGGACAGACACCTAAACCGGAAAGAAATATTTATACAAATACAAATATCTACCCCGAGTGGGAATCGAACCCGCAAACAGTCGGTGTTTTAGGCGACTACACGCAAAACTACAAGAGTGGTTGGTGTTGTTGTTGTTGTATAGCATTATTAAATTACTTAATAAGTCTCTAACTTAATATAAAATGAAAATCTTCACATATAAATGTTTTATTTGTTTCTAAAACGGTTAATTTCTTTCAGTTTAAGCTATTATAACGCTTTTAATATAAGGAAAAATTTACAACATAATATATTATATATACCTACGTATTTCAAAGCATAGCAACAATCCAACGCTTAATTTTAAACTTAAATTAAACGGTCACGGTCATTCTGTCTGTCATTCTCCCCACTCGAATGTCATGGTCGTTCTCACTACGAACGATACGATTTTATAATTAACATCGATTTCTAAATTAAAATTTAGTATATAAAATTCTCGTGTCGCGGTGTTTGTAGTTAAACTCCTCCGAAATGGCTTGACCCATTCTCATAAAATTTTGTATGCATATTGGGTAGGTCTGAGAATCGAACAATATCTATTTTTCATCCCCCTAAATATTAAGGGTAGTCCACCCCTAATTTTCTTTTTAATTTTTAAATAAATTTTTTTTTTTTTAATTTTTTTTATGATACAACATTAAAAAATACATACAACCCTAAATTTTCAACCCTCTACGTTCAACCCCTATTTTTAAATAGCGTTTAGCGGCAAGACAACGTTTGCCGAGTCAGCTAGTATTACTATAAATATTTTTTAATATTTTGTAAATGTATCGTTGTGTAATGTTTTGTATATGAATAAATTCATAAGTTTATTTACAATCTATCTTACCACCATTTTTTAAAAACCTTGGTACTGTACTTGCTCTTTAAAAAAAAATTAAAAATGTTTCCGACTTAATTCATCTTCCAGTGAAACCTCACAACCCTATGATTAACGCCGGTGCAATCTTGGTTTGCTCGTTATTGAAGACGTTAGATAAACCAGAGATGACTCTGGCAGAAAAATTCGACTACGTTATGTCATTCTTTAGTCGTCTCGCCGGGAACGAAGTATTGGGTTTCAATAACGCGGTATTTTTATCTGAACGTGAAGCTGCGGATAGAAATTATGCTTTAGGATTTTACATGCGGGAGCATAAATGCTACCCAGAAAAAACTAATCTGCGAGAATGTATGGACTTTTACTTTCAGGTATTTTTATTTGGTAAAATCTATGTATTATTGATTTTTTCAAATGATACGTATATTACAGATTTGAAAAACTTTTTCAGTGCTGTTCGATGGAAGCTAACTGTGACATTATGTCAATCATGGGTGCTACACTGGCGAATGGTGGTATTTGTCCAATCACCGATGAAAAAGTTCTTCGTCCTGATTCCGTTCGCAATGTTTTGTCATTAATGCATAGCTGTGGAATGTATGACTATTCCGGCCAGTTTGCCTTTAAAGTAGGTCTACCAGCAAAGTCAGGAGTATCAGGCGCTATGCTCATTGTTGTTCCAAATGTCATGGGCATTTGCACATGGTCTCCTCCACTGGATCCTCTTGGAAATAGCTGCAGAGGTCTCCAATTTTGCGATGTAAATAATGTTGTCTTTTTGTTAATTTATTCATTAATTGTTTATAATTACTCAAATTTTAATTGGTATATTTCAGGAATTAATCAAGCGTTTCAATTTCCATAAATATGATAATATTCGCTATGCAAGTCACAAAAAGGATCCTCGTCGTTACAAATTCGAATCCACGGGTCTCAGTATTGTAAACCTTTTGTTCTCAGCCGCTAGTGGAGATTTAAGCGCTCTACGAAGGTAATTCATTGATCATTTTTTGTCTTCAAAACATTTTATTACATGTCCAAAGCTTTTGAATAAATCACGTAAACAAGAATATGTAATAAAAATTCTTCAAACAAAAAATATATATCATTTTGTATGTGTTGTCAGTACTTCGGATTCTCCCGAGGAATCTAAACAAGAAACGAAAGAAAAATCTTCATCAACAGAATAGAAATTATTATTCAAGTAAAACTGCTGCTAAATAAATTAATTTCAATTTTCACGTATTGCTAAACATAGCTCGATCTAATTTAAGCTGATTTCACATATTTAAATTTTACATTTCAAAAACTCACCAGATACACATTATTTTAAATCAAGTCACTATGTAATTAATATACTTTTCGCTGTTGTATTGACTCATATCATATAAATTTTATGAACAACAATTGATTTATTTTGCAGTTACGTTTATTTAATAAAAAATGCCTTTTTATTTCCGTTGCAAGCTGTCGTAGATTGATTCTCTTGTAGTTTGATAATGCCTCGTTACATTATAATTGATTTGATGTTTTAGGCACCATTTATCTGGAATGGATATGACTCTATCAGATTACGATGGACGTACAGCATTACATCTTGCAGCTGCAGAAGGACATCTATCTTGTGTAGACTTTTTACTGGCGCAATGCGGCGTACCCCATGACCCACAAGATCGCTGGGGAAGTCGACCTCTGAACGAGGCTGAGACTTTCAATCATACAGCAGTTGTTCAGTATTTAAAGGAATGGGAACGTACCCATCCAAGTCAGATCAAGCAAATCGAACAAAGCACTGATAGAGTAGATGAGATTCTTGACGTAAAACGTGAGGCTGAAGATATAGAAGTCAAAGACCCTAGCACACAAGAAATAGTGTCCAGAAATGGTGACAAAATTCAGTAAATATTTAAATCTTATTATTTATTAGGTAGGTGTGTTAAATCTTCAAATATTATTGTAGTGTATGTATGTTAACAATTAGCAGGATTATATCTTAATTGTAAGAAAAACAATCTATAGACACTCGAACAGGCAAGATCGTGCCTTTCTGTCATGAGTTGACAAAACAACTTGTTAATCAAATGAAATCTATGTTTAGTTTCAAAACTGTAAACAAACTATTTCTTGTGACTTGTGAGAACGACGATTATGATAGATGACATTCAAAACATATAAGTACAAGTAGGGATAAACATAAAACTGATGCCGTTAATATCCAAAACATTAAATAAAAATTTTGCTATGCTGACCAAATTACTATAAATTATTCTACCAAATAATTATTCGACTCTCTATGATGTATAAAACATCTATAATAAGAAAAAAAGCTTTCTCTTCATGAGGTATGATATACTAATATTGACGTGAATCTCATGATTTTTGATCTAAATTATAAGATACTTGCAATATTATATTTATTTAACAGAATGAAAGTTATAAAAAGAATAGGGGCTGTGATATTTTTAAGTCGCATTAAACTAAGCATACTTTTACTTTCCTTTTTTTCTCAGTAATTTAAAGTATATATTAAGTTGTGATTATCTACCAGACAATACCCTAGTAATAATTAAAAATACGATTAATTTTCCTTACAAATTTAGCAACTATATTTTCGAATACTTACATGGGATGTTTTTGGTTACCTTCACACTCGTTGATAACATTTAAAATTAAAACTATTTTTTCAAGGTTACATTCAATTTTCATGTACTTAAAGAAGGAAACAATTTTTTTACGAATATATCACAATGTCACAATCCGCCAACCCGCAGTGGAACAGCGTGGTGGATTAATCTCCAATCCTTCTCCTACGTGGAAGAAGAGGCCTCTGCCCAGCAGTGGGATGTTACAGACTGAATGCAATATCACAGTAATTATAAATCGAAACGAAGTCTTGAATTTATAACATTCCATAATCAACGTTCCTCTATGTAATTCGTAACCAAAACTTTCCTTCGCATATTTTAATAACACAACAACGGCAACTCGTTAAAAAAGTTGAATTATATTTAAGCTTGTTAACGTTTAAATATAAAGTAAAATGCTGTAACACCTGTTTTATCTCGATGTGACAATAAAATATTGAAACTGTGTGGTAGATTACAAAAGTATTTTTGTCTGTATTTATGTATGTCAATTAAATTGTTGAACTGAAATAATTTGTTTTATATAAAACACCCCTAATTATTATTATTAGTATTTGAAATTAATGGCTTTCACTAATCCCAAGATAGCACAGATTATTTCGTCTATGCTCGTAGAATAAAGAAGACTCCGAGATTTTTGCGAGACATTATTTGAGATCACACACTTTGTGCTTGCACTAGGCACTATCAGTCTTGTTTCGGAGTTAATTTAACACATGAAAGAAAATCATAGTCCAAACTATCTCCAAGCGAAATCTAACAACCGACCTTTATACTCACACACAAGAAAGAATATTTCAATTTCCAGATGAGGTAGGGAGGTATTGAGGTAGGAATATCTTGCTCAAAATCTGTAGAACCCCGACTAGAGAAGTACCTCAACCAAGATCAGAACCAAATAAAGCTGGAATCAAATATTGTTCTTTGCCTCTGGTGAGTACGGTAGCAGAACTACTCAGAGATGGATAGGGTCCCCAAAGTGCTCGCGATATTTCTAGACGTTCATAGCCTACGTGACCACTTATTTTAGGATGGATCGCCTTGCAACGCTAGTGGTACAAAAAAAAAGTTACTTCCAATTTGTGGAACAACAAGTGAGGACATCATTTTCTCCAGCACTGTGTGTAGGCGTGATTTTACTGAAATTATGCGATACAATAGTTTTAGCATTTCTTTGCTCTCTAAACGAAAGAAAAACCGACTTCAATTACATCGATAAATAAAACAACGTCGGGTAACGAAGAAATAGTAAGCAAATACGCGTTATCAGAGACTACTTAAAAGGTAGTCATCAGACCTCGATCAAATTTAAATGACTACAAAACAAAGCATCAGCTTTCGATTAAATAAGGAATTATCAAAATCGATACACACAGTGAAAAGTTATGCGGTATTATAGTACAACGTAGGTCGACGAAAAAATGGTCGAGTAAATTCGCGCAGGTATCGAAACCGCAACCACCAGCGCAACAGCTACAAACCAGCTCTGCGATCGTTGCGCCAACGCGTCGTACACCTGATAGCGATCGTTACTCATAGTAGGGAATATATTCGCCAACCCCCATTGGAACAGTGTGTTGAATTAAGCTCTGATCTTCCTCCTACACGGGGAAAGCGACATACACCCAGCAGTAAGATATTACAGGCTGAAGCGTAATACTAACGTAACTGTGTTTTTTCAAGTGCATATTACATGACACTAAAACACAAACAATTTTAAAATTTTGTCCGTCTGTCTTTCTTTCTGTTTGTCCGGGCTAATCTCCGGAATGGCTAAACTAATTTTTAAGGGACTATACCTGGAAAATAGACGAGGTAGTCGAGCCACATATAGGCTACTTTTTATCGAAATATACGCGTTTACTGCGCGCGAGTACCCAGATAGATATGAAATAACCAAACGTTTTTCTATTAAATACGACAATTTTTGCGAGTAAAAACAACTTAAATCTCAAAAGGGTTAAATTATAAAAAAAATATATAAATAGTAAATAAACAATAAATTAAAATACTTCATTCTGCATACCAAAAAATGTACTGTTTTGTCAAGTTTTTATAGTTATTATAATACTGAAATAACTGAGGTAGGGCGGCACAACAGGAAATATACTGCTCAAATTCTAGAGCACCCCGACTGGGGAAATACCAGTACAAAGTGCTTGCTATGCTTTTGGTGTTGCAGGTGTCTATAAGCTACGGAAATTGCTTACTATCAGGTGAGCTATACGCTTTTTTGCTGACCTAGTTGTATAAAAAAAGATATTTTTTTATTTGCATGATAAATTAGAAAGGTTTTTAAATGTTTGCCTGTCTGTCTGTCTGTACATCTGTCTTTAAAACAGCTATAATAAGATTAGGGAGGTTACATGGCAACATATACCTTTTGTCCCAGAATTCCTATGGGATCAGGATCACACCGCTAAAAATAATGAGTATTTAGATAGAATCTCCCACGCGAACGAAGTATTGGTTACAGCTAGTTGAAGAATAATAAACAAACTAATCCAAGCAGCCACCGTACATATAATTATGTTATCTATTTAAAAGGAAGTTATTATTATATATTGATACTTGGGATAATTACTCTGCATAAGACCATACTCAGACTAACATCCCATTGGTGATCAAAAGCTTCTTTGTCCATATCGGATAAGCTTACACACTGCTCCACTGTGCAACTACCGCTTTAGTGGTGCATGTGCCATGTATGCGTTAAAATCACTGGCAATTTGCAGTTTTGATTCCTGTTTGGGATGGATATTTGTATTTGTACAGATATTTCATCTGGTTTGTCTGTCTGTTCTGTGGGTCTCCCCACTGTGCCTCAGAGAGCAGGTTATCGGTCTCAGTTGTTATCATATACACCTGATAGAGATTGCTTCTCGAAGTAGGGAATATATCTGCCAGCCCATAGTGGAGCAGCGGATAATTTCCCTAATGTTGGTAATGATCACAATCAAATCTGATAACAATTACGACAAACATCTTCACGCTTCAGTTAAGAATGGCAATTGAACCCATAAATGCCGATGTTTAAGTGGACACACAATTGGATAAAATATTCTATAATGAAACATAATTCATTTAATATATCGTTATTGACTTAATGACTGCTTTTCTTATATTACCAGAAATAAAAAATAAAAATAAAAAACACTAAAAGCTAATTTCTTTATTGTTTTGTTTACTAAGTATTCATACTGTACTAACTAATTTGTTTTTTCACTTGGGGTTGTTCTAACAGGTGAAGATACAATACCTAATAATTTACAATCAGCCTCCAATAGCGTAAGATCTGTGCTGGAACCGAGAAACCTTGACGAAAGCTCCAGATCTTTAATTTGTATTCTAACTCTTGCTCCTCTAACATATTCATCTTTTCTGCTTGTAGGTCTCGTGCAAACACAATGAAATTTCCAACCAAAATCTATATATAAATCATCTTCTACGACATGAAATATTTTTCCTATAACGATTTTATTTACTGGATCTCCAAGCTGAAAATAATACTAGTTATAAGGTATTACAAATTTAGGTAGCAAAGTATAAATTACATTATAACAGAAAAACTGACATCGATAAGTTTTGAATTCCGAAGTAATGAAGCAAAGGTTTGTTTTTGTTCTGGCTCTTGAAGTAATTGTGTTTGTTTTTCAAATGATTTCGCAAAGCTACCCTTTTCAGATATGCTCGAAGATTCAGAGTTTGTGTTAAAAAAATTTGTTGAAGTACTAATATTTCTTGTATAAAACATAACATTGTGATGTTTCAAATTTCTACATAAAGATACACAGTTAAACATGATGACTTCTTATTTTAACTAATCTAGTATTTAATTTATTTTGAATATATTTTAATGATAATATTATGAGGATGAGGTTATAATCTCTATCAAAGTCAAAAAGTGTTAAAATGACAAAGACAAACGTTTACGGCTATCGCACAGTATAAATTAACAACTGAGGATTATTGGCTTTTCATACTAGTCTAATAATTTTGTTAAGTTTCAATTTTATTTAATATTCATTAGACATCTCTGAACGATAAAAATTTATTTACATATTCAGATATTTTTAATTTAGATGAGAAAACATATTTTAGTTATGACGATCCATGTTTTAATGAGTCAAAACGAAGCTCATAGGATCACTAATTAAATAATTTCGAAGGTATCATTTTATTTTATTTTATAAATTGTCTCCAAATTTTAAATAACAGTATAGCTGACCATAAAAATTCCGTCCGGTCAGGGTGATTTTATTTTAATAGATGGAATTTGTGACGGGATTGTGTGACGGGTATGAAACAATGGGTTGTAACAAAAGGTAAAGGTAAGATCTATTAAACACTATTGATCGATATTTTATAATAGGAAATGGTAACGTTACCAAGCCCTCGTTACACGTAGCATTGGCGAAATCATCTGTGCTAATTTGGCACTGTGGGAAGCACGGTCTGTTAAAGGTCATGAAACTAAGCCCAATTTTAATGGTGAGAGATTAGTACGATAATGTCATATTGAGTGTCGTTTCATCGTTATTGGTTATATTGTAAAACATAAATGCGTTACGTAATAATAATTGAACAGATGAAACGTTTGCGCAACGGCCATAATACTAGTTTGTGACTGTTGCGCTATACTCGAATTCCGTTAGCAATAAAAAAAACTTATTTCAAGAGATCATTTTGATAAATAAATAATAATAAGTAGTCCAATAACAATAAACAACGAACTTTACGAGCTTATTTCATATTCCATCATTGTATTCCAAAATAGAGTACAAATGTGCACACTAAAATAAAAAAGTAAGGCACGTTCAATAATAATTTCAAAACCAATAAAACGTTCCTAAATTACAAATTTAATCTACCTCTTTCATATTAAAATTTACGAGCATAATAATTTCGTTTCCTTTAAAGATAGCAATTAACGGTACTGTCAATCGGGGTAACTTTAATATATTATTACTATATTTTTTTAGCTAACTTTGACAATATTAAATATGAGACACAAGAGTTAATTTAATATGTGCTCTCAGGTTGGTTTTCATACTTTCAAGTTATTTAACGTCTATAAAAATCATAATATGTATCAAAAACTAGCAATTTTGTTGTAAAGTTATAAGGACCCCTAAGGGTACCCATAAGGGTAACTTTGACACAGAAAAGATTTTAAGATAGACATATTATAGGTTCTTCTTCTTCTTCTTTAGGATTAATAGTGCCAAATGAGTACAGATGATTTCGTCAATGCCACGTAAAAAATATTAAAGGATGGATTATGTTTTTACATATCTTGATAGTAGGAAAATTATCGAGTTATCTAAAAAGTTTACCACTGAAAAAAATACAAAAATTGAGCGCGGAACTTTTAGCAAACTTTTTGACATAAACTTCATTTATAAGCTTCTTTTTTTCAGAGAGTTGATTAACGAAGTTTGTGATTTAAACAAATTTTATAAATTTATTTGTATGCACTAAATGTGAACCACGTAAAAAATAAAAAATAATTTTGTGATTTGACTGTCAAAGTTACCTTGTCAATCAAAGTTACCCCGAGTGACCGTAACGATAACAATTATCGCTAACGGTATATTAAATAATGTAAAGTTAATTATGACGCATGAGTTAATATCGAGAAAAAAAATTAAAGGTATTATGGCCTTAAAATAACCTTATTTAAATTATCTTTAGTCCATAAATTACTTTAAGTCTGCGAAGATAAAGAAACGCTACCTACCGAATTTTTAACGGTATTCCAAGCCCTGGTAGAAACATTAATAATCCCGCCAAAAACATTTTCATGTAAAATGTTGCCAAGACGAGATCACATGGCTCGCACTGTCAAAAAATTATCAGATCTCATGTAGAGCCAAGCTTCTAACTCTACACGCCCTAACTCTACAAGCCCTAACTTCACAAACTCTACACCTTAGTCAAAATATGTGTCTTGGCCGTTTCGCTACCGTCACCAGGCAGCCGAATAACAAGGAGTCCCTCAATTTTCAGACCTCTAGCATCAAAATTTGCGGAAGTCTCATACAAACTTCCATGCCCTAGTTTAAGGGGTTGGGGGGTAAAAGTTCCAAGTTTTAGAATTTTTTTGTTGTTTATGTACTAATACTAGCTTACATACCAAATTTCAGCTTTCTGGGACTTCAGGAAGTACTCTAAGAATTTTGATGATCATCAGTGAGTGACGAAATCGGGGTTTTTTAGATATCAATAAAATCTAAAGTATAAGAGCTATGCAATTGAAACTTTATATGTTTAATAAGTTCACTATTGAAATCATATCCCTAGAATTTTGTTTATCTAGTATAATCCAAACCCAAGTTATGAGGGTTCAAAAAAACGACGAAGCACTTCGAGAAAAGATAGGTAGTGCTTTTCGTTTTTTTTTTTTTTTTTTTGGTTCGTCTTGGCGGGGGCACTACCGTGCCCCCAGATAAGTGTAAGTATTATTTTAATAAGTCATATAAATAATAATAAGTGTAGATCGTACTAGATCTGTACTTCTAATGTCAGTGTCAGCATTCCTTATGTCATTTTATCAACACGCAATGAAAACGACACAGAGTTTTTTGGTGTCATACAAATTGAATAGAATTGAGATTTTTTGGCCATTAAGCAAAGAACTGAACTGAGATTTTTTGGTAATGTCGAATAATTGAACAATTAAATAAAAGGGAGAACAATGACTGAAGACCAAGATGTTAAAGATTCTCAGTCTGATTCAGGCAGTAAAACTTTTATCAATAAAAACACGGATAAAAAGGCCAAACCCCATCGGCCACTGACAAAAGTAATATGACATCCTCATAATATTATTATTTTTGTATAAATTATTGAAAATGTTTAGTATTGTAGTTATTCTTTTCTTTCAGATAATACTTCGTCGTTTACCACCTACAATGACTGAAGAAGCATTTTTAGAACAGGTTGCTCCAATACCAGAACATGATCATTTTTATTTTGCAAAACCTGACCCATCCCTAGGAAATAACGTTTATTCAAGAGCGTATATTAATTTCGTCAATGTTGATGATATATATCTATTTAGAGATAAATTTGATGGATATGTTTTTTTAGATGAAAGAGGTAATATCAATTGTGTCATTATTGTTTCTATAAACTTCTTCTACATTATTCTCTACCATACGGAAATTAATATTAATAAAAATTATTTCAGGTGTTGAATATGTCGGTATTGTTGAATATGCACCATTTCAAAGGATACCTAAGAAGAAGAAAAAGAAAGACCCTAAGTGTGGTACAATTGAAAGTGACCCTATATATCAGGAATTTTTAGAAAGCCTTACTAAGGACCAGGAACCTGAGAATCAACCAAAACTTGAATACTCATATCCTGTAAATGACAGTAAGTTATAATATTTCTAAGTAGCATAGAAATAATGTGGTAAATAGCAATAGAGACTAATAGTCTCAAATCTTATTCAAAGGCTAAGATCTAGATTAGGTAAAACCGAATTAGAAAAACCGAATTATGGGGTTTTTGGGTGTGGAGGGTGGAGGGTGTAGGGGAATCTATACAAGGTAACACTGTCACACCTCAAAACCCCATGGTTATGGAGATATCCATGGTTAAAGTTTTGAGGTTAGAAAAAGCTTTGAGCTCATACCGTTTGCATTGTGTGACAAATCGACACTTTTAAACAAAATAACGCGTCAGACATAATATTCTAATAAAATTAGTGACATTGCGTGCTAGAATATAGGTTTAGAAATTCGAAAAATACCCAAAACCGAATCGGAGCACCCCACTGTCCACGTGGTCTTGGTCTGTCCTACCCCTAGAGTGTTTTTTTTGTGCCGCGGAGGCGGGGAGGGAGGGCAGCCCTCGCCCGCCGTGCGAAAGCGCGCGAACGAATGCGTAGAGGAGCGGCTGAGGCTGGTCGCCGAAGGCGATCAGCCTCCGCTGCGGAACGGAGCATGAGTTAGCGTGCTTTCGCACGCAAGGGCGGAAGGGCTGCACTTCCCGCAGCGCCGGAGACAAGCGTTCCTCTAACTTTCGAAATTCTTCTTCTAACCTCAAAACTTTAACCATGGATATCTCCATAACCATGGGGTTCCGAGGTGTTACAGTGGTACCAGGGGTAGCGTTCCCCACCCTCTCCCCCCCCCCAACCCCCCACGGTCCCGAAATTCGGTTTTACCTAATCTAAAGCTTTACCCCAAAAGGTAAAAGTGAGTTGAACATACGTATTACAACTTTTAAGGTTTATAAAAATATGTGTAAATGCAAGTACCCACATATTATTCATTACAAGCATAAACTCTTGAATAAAATTGTTACATATTATAAACACTAAAATAGGTACGTTTTACGGCAAAGTACTCATTGTGTAACAGTTTGAATGCTCGAATAACGACAGAAATGAAAACATTGGTCATGGTTCAAATGTCAACTCTGTGCAATATTTTCATCATATTATTTTTTTATTGTAATCTGATCATGTCGGACTTTGAACACGCTGGATGCCCAGGCGCACTGGATGATGCCCCTGTTTTGCAATGTCATCTATGTAATGATAAATAACCTATTGTATGCACAAGAATATCTGAAAGACTTTAATTTAATGAGTTTAGAAATCAGAAAGTTGTGGATATGTGATGCAGGTGTAAACAACCAAGGGGTGAACATTCCAATAAAAATAGTGGTTTGCAGTTCACCAGTTGACGTGGGGTTTGTCACACAGCGTGTGAAGGGTCACTCCACTTGTTCCGGTTTGTCAGCTAGTTCCTAGTTGTCAGCGTGCGTGAAATAATTAGAAAAGACCTGCATAACATTTTTGACAATGATTTGAATCCTAGAATTCAGAAAATTAAAAACACAATTGCATCCTATGAAGCATTATTGTCATTTTCGAGTCAGGACATGGACAAGGTTAAATCTGATAATGCTATCCATTCTGCACAAATACAGGGTATAAGGAAAGAGAATGATCCTCTGGGTGCAGCCAACCAAGCTATCTCCACTAGTTAAGATTAGTAGTCCTAGGCTGCGTGATGAGTCCTTAGCAGCAACTGATAAGATTACTACTACTGGCCATTTGGGAATTGGAAGTGATAACAAAACTCCAATAAATGTTGTGGAAAATTTCAAGTCTGAAGGGAAAATTCTTTATGCTGCAACTTGTCGTAAGGCTTAAGAGTTAGGTTTCCAGTTTGTATGAATTTGTGATGGAAAGGTTTTTTGCCCAAAAATCTGGAGGATCAAACTACGTACACATATGGAATCATGACACTAAATAATCATAAACTAAATAATAATATAATAAATAGTCATAGACTTGTGCTAAAGTCTTTTCCATCTGACTCCGTTTTTCCGAGGTGTGCACAGGCACATAACCGGCCACCTGGAGCTTCTTTGCGTTACTTTGTCATCCACCCTCAATTTTGGTTCATACATAGAACATCAAACAGTCCTCTCGAAGGTGAGACAGTACTTCACTCTGGAACAGCTTCTAAATTTATGTCAAGCGCAAGTTCGATCACGCATGGAGTACTGCTCTCATCTTTGGGATGGCGCAGCCAAGTAGCAGCTGGAGCTTCTTGAGTTAATTGAGAGACGAGCCAGGAGGCTCATCAGTGATGGTTCTTTGGTCGCCCCAAAGCTGCAAAGCTTGCATAATCGGCGTAGTATGACTGGCCTGTCGGTTTTTTATCGGATACACTTCGGAGAGTGTGCGCAGGAACTCCATGATCTGTTTCCTCCTTAGGTTTGAGTTGCTTATTTGTCCTGTTGTTTCATGGCACTTTAAACAATTCGTGGCTCTAAAACAGCATGAGTTTGTGAAAGCCCGATCAACAGTCACTAACCTCGTTTCCTTTGTTGAAGCCATTACTGAAATTCTTGATACTGGTAATTCCGTTGACACAATTTATACAGACTTGAAGTAAGTCCTTTTACTCAAATTTAAAGTTTGTATCAAAAAGAGATTAATACATAAAATATATTTATTCGGTGCAGGATTACATAGTTGATAAAGATGTGCGATGCTGTATTTCATACAAGATATTACAATTTTGTACTAAAACACAGTTTGTATATTATTTTCAAAAGAGTAACTGCGGAGTTTCTTGCCGATTCTTCTCTGCAGAATCTACATTCCGAAGTAAAGCTACCACAGCTTTACTTTTACAAAAATAATAAACACGTTAAAATTTTAATTTGTAAAATGACGAAGGACGCCTATTTGGATAAAGTTCTTTTTGATTTTCATTTTCATTTTGAAAAAGTGAGGTAATGTGTGTAGCGGGTCCGTTACTGGATTAGTTCAAGTCATATCTTACTATGCGATCTTCTACGGTTGTCGTTGATGGTTATACATCTGATCCGTTTTAAGCCATTTCAGGAGTGCCCCAGGGCTCAAATCTTGGGCCCTTGCTGTTTAACATTTTCATCAACGATGTCAGTAGTTGCATTAAATACTTAAGATGTTATTTGTTTGCCGATGATCTTAAAATCTTTCGACAAGTTACCTGAGACTCTGATGCTGAATTACTCCAAGCGGATTTGAATATCTTGATTTTATGCAGGTGTGATAACAGAATGATTTCAAACATTGGTAAATGTCGCGTTATAAGATATTCTAGGAAAAATACATCTGTTGCGAGAACATGTTTTATTGGTAATAGTGCACTGTCGGAAGTCTCTTAAATACGTGATCTAGGAGTTACGCTCGATGATACACTCCGTTTCAATATTCACGTTGATAACATTATCTATATTATATTTTATTCATACAATCTTTTTTAAATTTGATTACAATTTGTTAAAATTTTATAATTCCAATGTTTCTTGATTATGTTTGTATTGTGGTTCATTTATGCTACATGATTAAGCATGATGATGATTTTTATTGTTATTATATATTGTGTATATGAATGAATATTGCTTTGTTAACTAATATTGTGATTATTAATTAATGTCCTTGGAATTCCTTATTAATTTTTCAGTGTGTTGTGGTAAATTTTAATGTTAAATTTAACTGTGTTATATTTTTATGATTTATGCCCGCGATTTTGTCCGCGTTGATTAAGTTACTTGAAAAAACCCCCCAATTTTGAAACATTATTCATTAGTGCTCCGCTCCTATTGATCTTAGCGTAATGATATATAGCCTGTAACCTTCGTCGGTAAATGGGCTATCTAACACAGAAAGAATTTTTCAAATCGGACTAGTAGTTCCTGAGCGCGTTCAAACAAACAAATAAATAAACAAACTCCTTCAGCTTCATAATATTAGTATAGATATAGTAAAAAAAATTTTTTGGTGATTTCATTTAATATGAATTTTTTATGTATAACTTTATTTGTATATTGTGCGTCTGTTTTCTTTTTCCGAAATGTCTGTAATACCTATAATTAAGACATCACTTATACTTAATATTCTTGTAAAAATACGTTCTTTTTCTGATCTTGTTAGTGTATGTATGCCTTGTTGGTGTTAATATAAAATATATAAATAAATGTACAAACTTATGACTAACTTATGATAATTTAAGGTTTCTTTTCTCATCACTTAAATAAAGGTTAATATAAATTTTGTTCAATAATAACTTGCCTATTGTGTATAAAAATAATTAATTAAAAATTTGTATAACTATGCATGCGTCTCATAGTAAATTTATTTTGTCTTTTTTTCAGCAAACGACAAAAAAGTACAGTCGACACCTTTATTAGAATATCTGGCCGCTCGAAAGTTAGATAAAAGAGGACGAGATGAACGTCGGAGGAGGGAAAATGATAAGCGTAAGATGAGAATTGAAAGGAAAACTAAAGATCTTCCTATAAAGGTACATTAATAACTTTTTATGTTTATCTGAATATGATATTAATAACTTCTATTGACAGCTCAGTTGTCACAGCCAAGAGTATGTGCTAGCAGTGATTAATTTGACTAATGTTTTAATCGCCACACATATGTCTGTTGTGGTCTCGGTGTTTCTGATTGTATAAGTATGTTTCTGGACCGCCAATATAGGATTCACATCCTACTGGTGTAAACTATTTGTTAATTATAAAAATGTAGTTATCAATGTTTGTTTATTTTGGAATAAATTAAAGGTATGGCACCATGGTTTCATAATAATCAAACTAGATAAACTTACTTTGATGTGATGTCTTATTGCTTACAACCTTCTTCAATAAATTTATTCCTTGTTGATCTTGATCACTAAGAAATAATTAGTTTAAACACATGAACCTCTCTTCAGTTTAATATGAGTGTAGATACATATCTTATATAGTTAATCAAATATAATAATATATTTAAATAAATTCAGAGATCAGGTGAATTATCCGATGATGAAAATTATGATGAATGTAACTATAAATTTAGAAGACAAAATCTTTGGTACGGAGAACAAAGAATTTATCACAAAAGTAAAGAATTTTCTGTGATCAATATGGACACAAATTCAAACATTGGCTCTGATGAAATAACAAGTACTGATTCGGATTGGGAAATTTCTTATCCTGCACTGAGCATAAAAACACATAATACATTCACTATTTCTACTAGTAGTGAATGCAGTAAAAAAAATAATAGGGAAACAATTTTGAAAAGTGGCGGTGACACGCATTCAAAGGTTTTAATAAAGTCTTAATTATGTAAACCTGTAATATGAATTTTGCTATTCATATTATGTCATAGACTGGTTGTATTATTGTAGCCCTTAGTAATAGTTCTGTAAAATTTATAAATAAGTAGTAAATTTATGATGTTCTTGAACTTGTATTGGTATTTTTAAATATATATTAAACAAGACTAAACATTGCAGGAAGAAGAAGATGCTGAAAGTGATGTAAGGAAAATAAAGCCACGGGATGGAGATAAGGAAAAGATAAGTAATGATTTGAGAGATGAAGACTCTAAAGTTATTGATAAGGATGCTACTGTATTTGAATCAAAAACATATAAAGACCAAAGGAAAATTGGTATAAATCTTGCTGATAAAAAGAAAAAAATAGACGGAGACAAAAAAGAGTGTTTGACTAAAGAAGATGAAGGTGATGATGACAAGCTTCTGAAAAAAGAAAGGCGTGATCAATTTAAGGAACCTCCGCGCGAGCAGAAGAGTAAAAAATATAGCGACACAAGGAAAGAGAGATTGAAACAAGTTGAACAAGGAAAATCAGATAAGCAGTCTGTAATTAGTAAAATAATGTCTGCAGAAGGGAAATCAAAATCTTTAAATCATGATGATATCAAACCATTCACTCAATTACCTCAAGTGAAGACTGAAGATTTGACTAAACTGATTGAGGATATGGATCGTAAAGTGAAAATGGATGACGATAATAAAAATAAGGACTCAATTCGAACCAAATTCAAATTTGACACCAAAAATGATTCAGTAGAAATCACTAAAATAAGAAGAAATAGTATGGATTCAGGTGATATACCTTTCAAAGAAGAGCCAATACTCAAAAGGCAGAATTCTCTTGATGATAGAAGCAAATCAAGTGAAAGAGAAGGTTCAGAAGAAAAAGAAAAGAGTGAGAGCTCAGAACGTCGCGCGGAAAGGAGAATAAGAAATAAGGTTAGTTTTATAGTATAAGGTCAAATAATATCAAAAGTGTTTTATCTCTTTTTAAATTTTCACCATACAGTTTAAATAACTGTTTGATTATGTGTTCCTCTCATTGAGCAATGATGCTACCTAATAACTTTCCAACGTAAAATTAGCCAAATATTCGAATATAAAATACTAGACCTGTGTATGAGTGCTCCATGTAATGTATTAGGTGTCTCTCGCTTGTAAAATGTTTATGATTAGTTGTTTGATTAGGAGTTTATGTCTCTTCATGTAATGCTTATACAATTTCTGTGATAAACGTATTTGGATTAGAGATTTTTTTTAAATTCTAATCTATGTATACATTTATATATAAAAATTACTTCCTAAATGTTTCGCTACGCGCAAAACACGTGATCGTCTTCACCAATTAGCATAATATTTATTTTTTAAGATTTTCTAATACTTAAGTAGAAAGTTCTTAAGGAACATAAAATTGAGGAAATCGGAAAATTTTAGGAAACGTAATGATAATTTAAACTGCACGTATTTGCTAGTTAAAATATAATATGTTTATTTATATTTATTAATTATTTATTTATATATAATTCCAGGACCGTCCGAGTCTCGTCATTTATCAACCGGGTATGGGTAAATTTAGCAAGCAACGTCTAGCAAAGGAGAAGGATTCGCAGCCAGCCGTTGGAAAATCTGTAAACGACAGCGAGAAGAAAGACACTTGAGATAACTACTGTGACACCCAATATTCGGACAACAATCAACGGAATTACCCTAAAGCTGGCATTAACACGTCCTCGCAGATAGTAGAAGGGGACACTTGAACGTGCCACCTGAGGGAACTGTTTTTACTCAATCCTGTCGTTTTAATTATTTACGTGCAAAATAATTGTTCTTTTTTTTTTTGTTTAAAAATCAGTGTAAAGGCATACATTGTTCTATATTTTTAGCTTGTGACCATTAAGTTCAGTTTGTTTTATTTCATTTAAATATACTTAATTCTTTTAAAAGGGTATTTGGTTTTTTATTTAAATCATCAATTCTTAAAAACATTTCAAATATACACGTGTATACTCGCTCGTATAAATATATTCACAAGGAACAGCTTTTTTTTAAAATCTAATGTAATACCAATACTTACACTTGCCGCATTTATAAAGAAACATGTAATTGAGCAGATTTCACGAACTACTAAATAGTTTTCTACACAAAAGAGTAAAGACCGTTACGCTTCAGTCTGTAATATCCCACTTCTGGGCATAGGCTTCTTTTCCCTATGTAGGAGAAAGATCAGAGCTTAATCCATCACGCTCCTCCAATGCGAATTGGCGGATATATTTATCAACATCACTATCAGGTGTACATGATAACCGGGACCGACGGCTTAACGTGCTCTCCTGGGAGAGGATTCCTCTCTGGGGAGACCCACAAGAACTGCACAAACAGCCAGACCATGGCAAACAAAAAAAAAAGTATGGTCAATTGTCATGTGTGGGGATCAAACCCGCAACCGCCAGCGCAACAGCCACAAACCAGTGCTGTGATTGTTGCGCCAACGCGTCGTCACATAAAAGACCCTTATTTGTTATAAAATTGCCAGTAATAAATGCACTGCAAACAATTATATTATTTATTTTAAATTGTAGGTGATGTAAAGCGAAAGTACCTAATTAATGGTAGAGCCACTGAAAACGTAATTTTTTAATATCTTATATTTTTTAATATATACCTATGGATAAATATAAGCAATAGTGTAATTAATTAAAAATTAATTAAAGACTAGCCCGTTGGCGCAGTTTGTAGTGACCCTGCTTTCTGCTCCGAGGGTTGTGGGTTCGATTCCCACCCCGAGTCTGGGTGTAATATACATATTTATTTATATATTTATATATGTATTATTTATAAGTATGTTTATCGAAAAAAAAAAATATGTAGCTATATACCAGTCGGCTGTTACCTATAACACAAGCATTAAGTTGCTTACTTTAGGAACAGACGACCGTGTGTGTATTGTGTAAATATTTATAAAAAAAAAAAAAAAAAAGAATTTATAATGAAGAGAAAATTAACAATTTCTAACATCTAGCAGCATTAGATCTGTAACTAAATATTTTTCATTGTTTAAAATACTTTGTATAAGTACACGAAAGAAAACTAATAAACAAGACAACATGTTTCTTAGATACTCAAATATGTACAAAGCAAAAATAAAATTATTTTAGTTACTCTTAGGGTAGGTAAGTACGTAGGCCGAGCGCGTTTGAGTTTTTTTTTTCTATATTGAGTTACGTTAACGAGTTAATACTGATTTTATGCATGGAAATTGGTTACGAAACACGTTCTGACCACTTCGGTTCAAATTGATTTACTCAGCCTGTAACGACCCACTGTTGGGCATTGGCTTGTTTCTCTTTGTAGGATAAGTGTCGGAGTTTAATCCACAACGCTGCTCCATTGCTAAGTTTGCGAATATTTGCATTTCCCACTATGAGTAATAACGATCAATATTAGGCGTTTATGATAGCAATCGGGACCAGATCCAAGATCCAAAAGGACAAGCACCCAGAACGGAAGGAAATATTTGTAGGAATACAAATATTCATCCCGAGAATCGAACCCGCTACACACCCACCACTACAACAGCGCGGTGTCTATACGTCGGCTAAAACGAACATGACAAAATTAGATTTTTAAATGAAACATTTTGCTGTATGTTTTAAACATTTAATTCTGTCTCGTAATTTTTGTATCACAGTGCAAAAGATAGTCAACATTTATATTCTTACAATTTGTATAAAAATATTTTTAATCTATTCTAAAAATCTTACATACCTACAGCTAAAAACTCACGAATCACGATACAAATTTCTAAATACTTAAAATCAACTTTGGTCATCTTAATATTTCGAAATTAGTTTCAGTTATAAAAGCTACCTGATAAACTGGTTAGTAGTGATTTTTTAACTTAACCATATTCACTATCTTTGGTAATATTTTTATGATTATATAATCACCAACACTCTAATCATCACTCAAACCGCAGGTTTTAATTAATAGACAAGTAATTAGTTATATATTTTCTTAAACTAGAGTAATAACAATATATTCTTATTTATTCTTTCGACATAACAATGTACCTATTATTCTCAAAATAACATTCTAAACAAAAATTGTAATGAAAACCTTTAGTGTTTAAATAAAATTGTTACAAATGGGTGAAGAACATCTTAATGAACCGTTTATAAGTTATTATGAAAATGGTCAAATGAAATTAACATAAAATTTAAAAAATGGACCTCCAGAAAACTTTTATTCATTGTATATCTAATCAGCCTTTCGACGCCTCTTAACATATTTATTAGTATATAACATAGCTATAATAACATCGTAATAGTAAAATTGTTTGCAATTAGTATTTCAATAAAATAAATATCTATGGTAACATTAAGATTTTTAAAACATAGTCATTTGATTATAAAGGTATTTAAAAAATCTTTTTATAGTTTAACAGTTAAAGTGCCATTCGTAGAATATTTTAGTAAAATTGAAGCTATAAAATTTTTGCTACATAAACCAGATGTGTCATCAAACGCGTGTAAAAAAAAAAAATTAAATTGTATTAAAGTAAACCTACCTGCTTAGCTTACCTACTAAGCCAGTGGTTCTTAAGCTTTTAATGATAACGAACCATTTGTCAAAATGTACGTTTTGCAACTGTTCTTGGGGTATAGTATATTGTAGTTATAGCATAGTGAAAATCGCTTACTTTGCATCTCGCCTTAGCGGACCACTTCGGATGTTTCCCACCAGTGGTCATCTCATCACTGTAATAAGCCATTGATACTTAAATATACAATAAGTGACAGTGAGCTCACGTGTTAGACAACTAACACGCATATTATATTATTAACGTATTTAGTGGTAGGCACATATACCTACTGTATCGAAAAAATGACTTCAGCCACGCGAGCTTATCAAAACTAACCTAACTTTGTCGAGGGTAAGTCCCATTAATGCCATAGATTTTCTTTGGCTGAACAACTTGTCTTCTTGAGATCTATTGCCCTGATTTAGAGACATCAACAAAACTAATTTCTTGATTTACTCGACTAAATTCTTAATTTCTAAATTCGCAATATAATTTTACAAAACAACCATTATTAATATAAATATAATAATATAATATATATATTATATTATATATATTATATAATTATATATATTATATATAATATAATAGCACAATATACAAAATGAGGTTAATAATAGATAGAAGCAAATCCTCAAACTTCGTCAATTCTCAAGATTTGTTATTAAGGAGTACTGCAGTTACAGCTTTCTCGTCAATAGGTGAAACTTTTTTCACTTCTTTAGTAATTTTCTTCGTCTGAGCTACATTGTGTCGATGCATAATATATAAAAGCAGAACAAAACCCACAAGAAATCCGACAAGGCCACCACCGATGGTCAACCACGTACGACGTGCTGTTTTAATGTTTTGTATCTGAAACAAAATGATCTGTTAAATCAGCATCATTTAGAGAATATCTATACAAATAAATAAAATTGGAGGGTCTGTTAGTAATATTAAAATAGCTGCTTTTTACTAAATTCATATGTATTCACAGACTTCGTTCGCGTGGAATTTAATAAAAAAGTTGTAACAAAAATAATTGATATGTATTAGTGTTTTAATTACACATGCTACAAAATATGAGAGTCAGTCAATTTATATTATTCTGTATAGCAACAAATAAACTTTAATCTTTAAGCTTAATAAAAAAAAATGAATATCCATTATGAAATATGATTGATTATAATTATTATTTTTCGTACAATATTTTAAATCATCAATAAAAATTTAAACAAATTATTTAATTTATCCAAATCACTATTCCACTTCCATCTACTCGTTATACGTAGGCACTCACAGCTTGCTTCGCGCTTGCACTTACAGCCAAACTAAATGTTTGTCTGGCCAGGTGTTGGAACTGTTAAAACTGTCTGGCTGCTGAGAAAATATCTCATAATAAATAGCTAAGTAATAAATATGAAATTTGGCTTTTATATTATGACGCAAGTTAAGTTACAAACGTTTAGTAGGTGTCTGGATAGCCGTTTTCACAATGCGGAGTGTCTAGCAATGGTTGACGTGATTTTAAGAGTATTTTAAACAAAATAATAACAATTTACGCTTTAAGAAATGACGAAAGTTTGTTGGCATTTTTTATACCTTTGCCTGGTATCTGGCAAAGCTAGTATGAGTCAAAATTCATATTTGGCCCTTGCTTCTACCAGTGTTGGAAGCGGACGGTAAGAAACTTTCAGCCTATATTAAATGATAAAGGTCTTGCTGTGGCGGGATCTTGATCTATATCTAATTTTACCTCAGTATATTCCATGCGACATCGGTTGTATGTAGCATTGAGACTTTCTGGTATCTCAGGTCTGGGGCAGTTTTCGTATTCTGTAAAATTTAAAATTTATTTTTCAAGTTAATAAATATAGGATAAGTAACATTTAATTTGTTATAATAGTTACTTGACAATATTCTTTCTGTAATTTTCGAGTTTACTACTTTAAACGATAACGATATATAAATATATAAGGCGCGCGGTACGAACAAAATATGTGAAGTAAAATCGCGTGAAACATCGCTGTACAGTATCGCTGAGAACGATGCTTTAGAGCGCTTTTACCAGCGTATACTAACATTTAATCTACTGATACGAATAGTAAACGCTAATTTATGTTTTGATATATATAATATATATATTTATTGCACTCAAAAATACATGTAGAAACATGACATAATTATAAGCCTTATGGCTATAGATTTATATGATTTTAGAGTTTTATTTTTTTTAATGAATTATAATTTGATTAATTTTATAAAATAATCTAATTTTTAATTATCACGGTAATCGTTCTTAAGGAGAAAAGTCCAGACGCGGGTCGAAGCTAACACATACCTACAATTTTTTATATATTACTAACTGACCAAGCAAACGTTGTTTTGCCATATATGTTATTAACCCCCTTCATCTCCCCCTTATAAATTAAAGGTATAAAACATAAATGTTAAACGATTCTCAGACCTACCCGATATGCACACAAAATTTCTTAAAAATCGGTCCAGCCGTTTCGGAAGAGTGCGTATGGTAACTAATATTGTGACACGAGAATTTTATATATAAGATGGGACTCACACTCACACAGTACAACATTAATTTAGTAAATAGGTATACTTGTATTTATACCAAGACACTAGAACTGAGGTAGGGCACAGCAGGAACTTCCTGCTCAAAATATAGAGCAGCCTGACTGGGGTAATAACCTCGACCTTACAGAAGATCACAGCAAAATAATACTGTTTTCAAGCAGTATTGTGTTCCTGTTGGTGAGTAAGGTGACCAGAGCTCCTGGGGAGATTGGGGATTGGGTCGGTAACGCGTTTGCGATGCTTCTAATTTTTATTTAAAAAATGGTAATTTTACAAGATTTGAAAATGTTCCGTTTTTTGTTTAATGAGACTTACCTCGAGAGTTAAGTTTTTCATAATTATCCAGTTGGAAATATATTCGCTTCTCCTGAAACCAGGTGATACTCAATCTCATATCGCACACTTGAATGTTATTAATAGATTCCGTCAGATCTACCTTCGCTAGTTTACACATGCCACTGAACGATTGTGCATCAAGCGACGTCAACGGATTGTGAGAAATATTATACAATATCAGGTATGGAAGTATACCCAAATCTGGCAGTTCTCTGATCTTACACTCAGATAAATCCAAGAGTTGCAAGGGTGCCTTTATAGGTTTTCTTATTACCATGCTACTCAAACTCAAGTGTAACAGGGGATTCCCATTTAGATATAACTTTCGTAACGAAGGCAAATGAAATATTGTTTCTGGTAGTTGAAAAATGACATTTTTCGAGAGGTCGAGAGTCTGCAGATAAGTTAAATACGCAAAAGCATCTTTGTCGATTGAATATATCTGATTTTCTGATAGATATAAATGTTTGATACTCGTGTAGTATGATAATGTGTCATCATGAATTTCTTGCAACTTATTATCGCTAAAGTCGAGAATCTGAAAAAAAAAATAGTATAGTTAAATGATTATAGATATAGTCGTAGTAGAATTACATTTTAATAAATATGTAAGTTCAATAACTTACTAAAGTACTGTTTGAAATCAATAAATGTAATTTTATAAAGAGGGACTACTTGTTTTTCTTCTCATGGATAGAATTGTGTTGTATGACAAGTTGGAGTAAGCCCTTCAAACAGGCGTGCTAATTTACATGGATTTCATTGGTCTAGGGGTAAATCTAAGCTAAATCACAACTACAACTTACTATCTTTTAACACGGATAAAATATAATCATAAGTAAAACAACGATTTATTTAAAAAATAATCGTATTGTCATAAAAGATATGTACCGACCTATGTAAGAGCTAATTAAGTCGCGCATGAGATAAAAAATGTGGATAAGATAATAAAATCTAGATTAGATATATAGACTTTGTTTTAAAATACGTATATAATAATATACGTTACGTCTTGAAAATAATGCACAAGTACCCGATAAATAATATTGACTCAATAATGAACAATATTAAAAGCAAATAACATTATGCTATATGAAACACTCGAATAGATATTGTAAGTATGTAAATACGTGAATAAATAATTCATTTTTTGAATTTATATTAATAACAAACCAAACTAGATAATTCAAAAAGCATGGTTCCTGCGTACTAAATACGTACAAGTGCTTTCATGTAAACAACTGTGGCTTCGATTCCCCGTAATCGACACAGGAAATATTTTTTTCTGAATCTAATTTTCTATATTTGTTCTGACCTGAGCGATTCTTATCAAAACATATGATAATAAATGTAAATAACATTTACTCTGCGTTTTTAAATAACTGTACCTATTCCAAACTCATGAAAAAAGTAAAAGTTTAAGGGTAGTAATTTTTTATTAACATTTTTTTTAACATCACATCAAGAATACCGACCGTTCCAGCGGGGAACATTCACATAATAGCTTCACCTCTATTTTGATTAATTACCTATTTTATCTTTACTTTTCTATGATATTTGTAAGCTTTTGAATAAGGACTTCTGTAAGAAATTGTGAGAGCCCTTAGGGGTTTTTAATGAGGTCCTCGTCACGAAATCTGTTCTTAGAGAACATGTACTAACTATAATAACTATATTATTAACTATCTTTCCGTCAAAATTCGAGCTCATAGTACAAAAATGAAGGTCTTTCATACATACTTATAAGAAAAAAATCTGTTCTTAGCGGATATCTACTAACTATAATCTACCTCCCTGCTCAATTTCCTCTTTATGCGTCTAGAGCGGTTTTTTAGATTTCGTGATAAGTCAATGACCTAACGATTTTATTTATATAGATGATTATAAATTTATTCCGTGAAATTGATTGAATGATTCATTGACTCTTCATATACCAATGACAAATTACTTTTACTAGCGGTCGCCCAGTGGCCGAAATTCGACTACAATTAATTTAAATTATAAGTTTGAACATTATTAAGGTTTTAATGAATTTATAACGGCTATGTTTGATATTCAGTAAAGAAAAACAATATTAATCTACTAGCTGCTGCCCGCGACGTCGTCTGCGTGATCGCTATACAGCACCAAAAATACCTACGATTATACCTTTTACATTATACTTTTACATACCATTATACCTTTACATTTCATATCTACAGGAAAATCTCATAGATAGCGCTGCTTTAAAATTGTCTTGTCTACTTATATTATATATTCATTGAATTATGTTTATCGGCTTAGTTACTTATATTGCGTGATTTTTATAGTGTGAAGCTAGCTTATATAGCATGGTTATTAACATAAGAAAAAGTACAAATATAATCCAAACTACTATACTTACTATTATTTTTTATGAGCCTAAATAAATGAAAACGAAACGCGCACATAATTTCTTGTGTTAAATATCGGTCTGTCTGTCCATACCAGTCAACCTTTAGGCCAAATAGAAAAACTAGGTGATAATAATAAAAGAATTAAAGTTTTTACATATGTGATAAAATGACAAAAATGAGTCTTCAAGCACAAGTTGGTAGGTTGGTACACATAATAACATCTTCGGACAAAAAATAAACGAAGAAACTTTCTTAACATACTTACCTCAATTCCTCCTTTAAGATTTGGTATTTTGCTGAGTCGCAACCCACCGCAATGCGCACCATACATATCGTATGCGTATTCGTAGGTGCATCGCTTTGGTAATGACGCCAAAGCTTCAATATCTGTCATCTCCTTCGTATACGAGCTGGCAGCAAGAAGCACTGCAAGGACTAAAGATCTGAAAACAATGTAGCAGTATGTGTTTAAACATATAAAAAACTACTAAATGAAATGGTTCCTAAAATTTTGGTACAACGTAAATTTAATGATACATGACAAAGATGGCGACTGACCAATCAGAAAATCAGTATTAACTATTCGGAAGATGGTGTCCTCATCTTTATGCTCTTCTGGTATTTCAACAAATAATAATCAAAATAAGAACGATACACTCGTATAAAATTATTAGAAGCTCACATAAACTATAACAGTATTTGTTGTGTAACTACCCTGCAAAACAGATAACAAAGATAGTGACTGACTAATTGTAAATTAATAGGTATTAACGATTCGGAAGATGGCATCACCATCCTTGTACTGTTCTGATATTAAGCGAATAATTAGAGTAGGTAATATCGACACAAAATCCAATATTTTAATAATAGCCAGAATTACAAATTTAAATGCTAACAGTTATTATTATTATTGCAGTTTACTATTATAATTATATCATTCGATAGTTATTATATATTTTTATAAATGATTGTAAATAAAACAAAGGTGATAAAATAATTTTTAAGTAGTTTTTTTTTTATCGATAAAAAGATCGCAATAAAAAATATATAGCCGAAAAATTATTTTCTTTATCCCTCAATAGAACTTGAAATTAGTATTTTATAATAAGGAACTTCGTTGCTATCTGGTGACCCACGACACCACATGTTTTTTTTGAATATATATATTTGTCGAAACTTTCGCTGTCGTACGTAATTAGCAAGGAATTTATAAACAATAGATGCACCGATCACGCCACCTAGCACATCGTTCGATACTCACCTACCACACCCACCTACACCTCTACTCACTCATTCTATCACTCGAGTTATTCTGACTTATATAAAACGCCCGGTGCAACCGCGGTTAAGGCCTGCTAGTAGCTCAACCTAGAATCTTTCAATAATTAATTTGTGGGGGCTTAAAAGGGGGCCTCCTTAAACCTTGTCCTGGGAATTGCTCTGAGTTTCTTCCTCTGCCACACGATGGTTCCGGCACACGCACGGTGGATCCATCGAATGCTAAAAAGCTCATCTCCCCCCCGTTAACTAATAACTATCTTGTGTTACCTTACATTGCAATTAACCAGTGTTATCTTCCTACATATTCTTCCTACATATTTATTTAGTATTTTTTTGCTGCATGGTTCAGCACTTTTTTTTTGGCCGACTGTAATTCGAAAATAGTTGTTCAGTAAATTTACTTAAAACCTTGAATTTGAATTTTTTAGGGAGTACGTACGATAATTGTTTCGAAAACACGATAACTTCACAGTACTGTAGTGCTATTCTGTAAGAACATTTTCGTGTCTCGACAGCGGAATCCGCGGTGAGATATCAAATTCGTATTCATTGAAACTCGACAGTCCCATAGCGCCACACTTGTGAGTGCGGCGACGAGTCGAACCCTTTTGCGTGAGAACGTTGACATATAATAGTATGAATTCGGTATTCTGTAAGGGGATTTACCGCTTCATACATCACAATTCGAGACTTGATTCGACACTTGACTTCATGCACATATTCTAAAATAAAGTCATAAGAAAAGAATATCGATAAAATAAACACAGCTCTAAATTGCCGCTCTTCGATTCGACACTCACTTCACATCGCTTGTGCGTACGGAATGTTTACAGAATTCCAAACCAAGGTCAAGTGGGTTCACTTTCGAAGTGAGCGCTGTCACTCAGGTGAAGCTCGATATCGAAATGGTTATTTACAGAATAGCCCTGCTGTGTCGAGCAGATGGGCAAAAGTTTCCAGAAACACTGACAGCACGACGCTTAAAACTGTTACCTCCGTGTAAAATACTCTACTACATGCCCCGATTGCCGCAATTTGTAGCATGCCACAAGATGGCGTACGCCACAATATGTAGCATGCCGCATATTGTTGCCTCATCGTAAAACAGCCTTTAGGCGCATCGACCGTTGACAACTCGTCACAGCGGTCCGTATAGCGCCTCCTCCATTCCGACGACGTGCTAAGCCAATGTGCGATCTCGTTAGGAGACACCTTGAGGACGAGCCCTCTAAAAGGGTTCACATCTTCCTACGTGACCGGTGTCTATAGTACCTGGTCCCTCTTACCGGTGACGCTATAAAGGCCAGTAGAGCCGGGCCAACAGTAACAATCATTTCGAAAAATTAATAAATTGTAGGTGTTAGGTATTATTAGGCAACTATTATTTCGGTGGTATTCATAAAAACTTTCATCGTAAACGTTTAAATAAAAAATAAAGCGTAATTACTTTATATTCGATACTTTTAGGAATATTTTATCAACCAAAATGTTTAAGATAAAATATTAATTTACTAGAAGTTAATTAATCATAATATTTATCTGTATGAACAGATGAAACACAAAGTTATTTATTCCCTTATCTTAACGAGATGTTTTCTAACTGCGCTTATAAAGTGCTCTTTAGAATGTACTTACTTTTATCTGAGGTTATCGTTTCTAGACTGTTGTGTAGTATGAAGTACGTTATATTTAAGTATATTAATATGAAATAAAACGAGGTTATAACACAGATATTATTAAAATTCTTTACTGTTCCGTGAAGTAAAACGTACCTATAGGTACATTCATGAGCGTACCCAGCGCTTTTATTAAGTGTGAGGCAGAAGAAAACTGTAAATACTCGATGAGTAGTAGAAAATTAGGTAAGGTGAGGTTTAGGGTAAATCTACATAAACTTTCCTTAAGAATTTTAGTTTGAGCGAGCAGAGAAACTTCAATCTTCGTTGGAAAATAGCTCGACTACAATGGGTATTTGTTTTGTTGTTGGAACGTTTCGCGTGGTACTTTTGATTTTGAACGTTACTACCTAAGTACACGAATACCTAATTTTGTTACTTCTATTATTATTCTAAAAATCCTATTATTAGCTTCGTCAAGGTGGGTCAAATGCCTTGCCTTGCCCTGCTATGTGTACCCATGAGCACATCCCGAACAAAATTTTAGGTTTACTTAGTAGCTGACAGTACATTAAAATATTAATTTAGGGTGAAACAAAAGTTGCAAACATTCATTTATCATAAACGCATTTAAGTTTACAATTTGTAAAAAAATACTTTAAAATCCTGTATGTTGGGTTTGATCGCAAACGACAAAGAACCTCGACATTAATGTACATCAATACATCAAACAAAAGTCAATTCAATACGCATTGTATTAGGGATATTTTAAAAAGTACTCGTCAGATCACAATCAAATTTTTAAATTCATTTTTTGGACACGGATCAAGAGACCATCTCTTGCTGTGTCGAGTATTGGTGACTTAAAAACAGACTTTTCTACAGGGTGGGATGAAATTTCAAATAAATTGATCAAGATTGCAAACATTTTTAATACCTCCATTAAAATACATATTTAACTAATCTCGGAAACGGGGAATATTTCAATAAAAACTTAAACATAGTAATAAAACCCGTCATACATCCTATTTATAAGGACGGTGACAAATCTCTGGTAAACAATTACAGACCAATTTCGATTATACCGCGTTATAAAATATATTTAAGAAGATTATAAATAACAAGCTCATAAATTATTTGGGAAAAATAATCTGTTATCAGATATGCAATTCGGCTTTAGGCGGTTTAAATCTACAGAGTATGCTGTTCATAATTTTATAAAGCGGTAACGGAGTTAAAAGTTAGAAGGTTTCTAATTTTTTTGTACTCATCATCAACACCATCATTTCAGCCTTTCACAGTCCATTGCTGGACGTAGGCCTCCACAAGTTCACGCCGAAGATGTGAACGTGAATCCATGTGTTTTGCCCATAGTCACCACGCTGGGAAGGCGGGTTGGTGACCGCAGGGCTGGGTTTGTCGCACCGAAGAGGCTGCTGCCCGTCTTCGGTCTGTGTATTTCAAAGCCAGCAGTCGGATGGTTATCCCGCCTTCGGTTGACTTTTTAAGTTCCAAGGTGGTAGTGGAACTGTGTTATCCCTTAGTCGCCTCCAACGACACCTACAGGAAGAGAAGGGTGGCTATATTTTTTACTAGCGTAGCCACACAGCGAACAGCGAACAGCGTTTTTTGTACTACAGAACGTAATAAGATTTGAGTTTATTTAGAAAGAATTTTGTGACAGGGCTAGACTTAGTGTAGGTCAGGTGAAATGTGTACTCGCACCTCTCTCACACTTTTCGTAACGCTCTCTTCACGCATTCACCAGCTTACTCCACAAGTCAAGCGTAAAGAAGTTTAACTTCAATAATTAAATAATTAGTCAAGTTTTAATGTAAATTTTAAACCTCAATATTTGATATAAGATGGTTGGTGACCACGGAATATTGATCTTCCGATAGCTTATAATGTCTAACCAGTTTAATGATCCAGTTAAGATCTCGAACCATCCTTAGGTTAATTTTTTTACTCTCGAACTCTTAAATAATATAGCAATCTTTAGTTGTTAATTGTAAAAACTTCTAAATGGCTTTTTGTTTTTAATTGTATTTCTGATTTGTTATGTAAAGCTGAAGTTTTTTTGAATATCTGGAAAACAATCTACAAAAAGGTTATAAACGGTGTAATATAATGATTATACACTATTTCAGCATACATATTTCACTTTGTAAAGTAATCAATTTCTATGCGAGCAGAGCTGTGGGTAACTGCTAGTTATTATACTAATATAAATAATGTAATATAGAAGTTACCTGACATACAACACTATAAATAAAATTGTAGTAGATATTTATTAACTATAACAATTAATAGGGACGACGATGATGAATAATAATCATTGTGACGGGTATCATGTAGTAAAGCAAATTACTTCATACTGACTTTGGGTCTTTGACTATTATAACTGTATTTGAAATGTAATCTTATTTCTGAATGTAAATGCGTTCTGCTTATTTTAAAAAAAAAAAAAAAAAAAAAAAAAAAAATCGTAAGATACTGAATAATTCAATTTTTTTTTGTAAATATATTTTTGGTTAGCAATTTACTCCAATTTGGCACATACGAGAAGTAAGTGTAACGAAAATAAAATGAATATTTTATTTTTGTCTATAGAAACTGAATACTTAAATATTTTTTAATCATATTTCTTTTACTGTGTTAATGTGTAGAACTCTCTGTCAGTATCAATTTTTCCTGCCAATCCTGGTTACCTTTAAGAGAAGAATAAATAAGCATTTATTAAGTAAGCGCATTTCAGTCTTGGTTTCCATGATGCAATTTTAATATTTGACAAGGGATTATCATCAAACGCAAGGAATTTTGTGTCATCACACGCTAATCCCCATTTTCGTACAAAAATCTAACTATTCATATGATACAATATCAAACTTATTTCTTTTATTTTATTTTTAAATCCATTATACCTAATTAAAAGGTTACCATGACAATGAACGAAAAAAAAAAACCTTGTCTGGCTGATCTAGTGACTGAAGAATAAAGTGCAAATGTGTTTATTTAAGACGATTTGTTAATACCAATCTTTAAGGTTTGGCTATTTTTCACTATCATGCCATTAATTTATCACCTATCAACTTATTTTTGTCATCTTGTGTTACTCATTCTTAGCTGTATCTTATCAGACACAGCCACCGTTACAGTTATACTAAGGTTGTGAAACGTCATCATTACTTTCTTCATCATTGCTTTTTTTTCGTATTCAGTTAAATGTTTAAATTAAAATTATTATTCAGATCACTTTTAAGATGTTGTATTTAATTACGATTTACCAATATTTAAAAAAATACGTTTTTTATAAATACACAAACACAAATAATAATTATATAGTATCTTGAGAAAGGAATGATAAAAAAGAAGACTTTCAAAGCTAAATTACAGTTATGTAGTTAATTGTATTTAAAAATATCGTATTTTTTTTTCTAGAATCATGTCAAACGCATACACACAATGTTTACAATACGCAACTATGATAATATTGCTCTATCGCTATCGCTTGTTCTATTTGTAGCATTGCATAAGAGTATCTTAAATTCGAAAAAAAAAACTCTAAAATAAACAAATAAATCTTAAATAATCTTACTTTACTAACAGCACATTATCTAATTTTCAATTTGGGTATGTCGAAAAATTACCATTAAATGCAAAATAAATCTTGCCACCACATAAATATTAATATACATAATCATAAAAAAATATGTGTAATATTAATATATAACGAGTATTGTGGATTGGGTGTCATTTTTTTAAAATATATTTCAATTTATTCTGAAAAATTAATAATTGAAATATATTGTCAGTTTTGAGCTGTTATCTACATAGTATCTTAAAATAAGACTTAGCTGACCCTGCAAACGTTGTTTTGCAATATATGCTATTAACCCCTAAATCCCCCTCCTTATTACTTAGGGATATGAAAAATAGATATGTGCTGATTCTCAGAATTTTTTTTATGCTCACAAAATTTCATAAAAATCGGTCCAGCCGTTTCGGAGGAGCATTTTGACTAACATTGTGACACAACTATTTTATACATAAGATTAATACTTTGATGCCTTTTTGCTGCTCTGTGGTTACGGCAGTAAAGAATATAGCCGAAGTGGTGTCTCTTCTCGTGGGTGTCGTAAGAGGCGACTAAGGGATAAAAGTTTACAGTTCCACTAACACCTTGGAACTTAAAAAGCCGACCGATGGCGGGATAACCATACAACTGCTAGATTTGAAATACACAGGCCGAAGACGGACAGCAGCGTCTTCGGTGCGTCAAAGCTAGACCTGCGATTACCAACGCGCCTGCCCAGTGTGGTGACTATGGGCAAAGCACATGAGTTCACGCCGTTTTTGGCGGGAACTTGTGGAGACCTATGTCCAGCAGTGGACTGCGACAGGTTGAAGTGATGATGACGAAGTGATGAATACTTTGATGATACTCTGCTATTAGTCGAACTGAAATTGTAGGGAATTTGAATTAAAAAGCAACTTTTAAGAGTATCAATAAGTGTGGTGTATTTGGATTATTCATAAGTGGTTTATTATATTTTACAATTTTTGCCGTATATAATTCTACACTTATTATACCTCAAAGTAAGCTATAAATTATATTTCAGTAAAGCTGCTATTAAAAGTAAAAAAGAATATCATCTGATTTAATTGTTCACCGATTGAATATTAACATGTTAATCAATTCAATTGGTAGAGTTTTCTGATTGAGATTGTTGTCCTACTTCTAAACATAATAATTATAGAAATAATATGATTACTACTCTCTTTACCCTATAAATGTAAAGCAATATCTATAGTTATGAGATCACAATTGTTGGCGTTATTTTATGTTATTTCTCTTCTATTCTATTTTTATCTTCTGAGAAATAATATAGAAAAACGCAAAAATCTTTTAATATCTGTTTCTCATTATACGACAATACCTCAAATTAAGACAATTCCAACCAAATTATAGAACCGAGAAACTATAATTTATAGCAATATATCTCTGTAAATAAACGTACAATGGACTCGTACAAAAACGTTTCCTGAAAACATATGATATTTACGGTCCGCATACACCGCACCTATAATTTTCATAGTCATCTGGTGACAATGTAAAACAACTTAGTTACTCAGTAGTTACTCTTAATGTTAGTACATATGTATAATGAAAATAATTGAAGATAAATTAATTTCAAATTAGCCAGTCTAAAGTAATGCAATAACAGCGTTCTGCGGCACACAATGAGGGTCATCTCGTGATGCGACAATATAACGTTCATCTTCCTGTGTTCTATACGTTCAAAGTATGTGACATACTACACACATACATTACCTATCTCTATAAAGATTGTCGTGTATTTGAAAGCTACAATACTTTTCTAAAGTGCACAACGAAATGAAATATTGGTATACATGTGTTGATAATTTAAACCAGATAACCTGATATGTCTAATTTACTGTCTGGGGCTGACTAAGTTTCTCTCACCCCATTTCCATGGTAATAAAAAAAATTACTACTTATACCAGTATGCTTAGACTACACCTATTCTAATGCAAGTACGAGTAGTTTGTATGTTCATAGCGGAGTAATTCGTAGAAATACAAATTTAAATAAATCTTTGTTCAGTTTCGTATATCCAATCAATTTACTAATGAATTTTTTAACGTGTTTAGTTATTAATATTTTTATTTGCACGCCAATGAAAAATTTTACTTCAATTACATCGACAAGTAACCGACCGAACAGTCAATTATATACGCATTGCTATGAACAACTCTAAAAGTACTCGTCTGATATCGATAAAACTAAAGTAGAACCACATGACAAGTACTAGCTTTCGACTGAAATCAGAATCATTAAAATCGGTACATCCAGTAAATAGTTATTTTTTTATTTTTTTTTATTTTTATACAATGATAGGCTTGCGTTTGACCACTATTTCACCTGATGATAAGTGAAAATGCGGTCTAAGATGGAGCACGCTTACCTAGAAGTAACCTATTCACTCGCGACTTAAAGATCCCCAGGTTATAATTTTCCGGAAACACAGACGCTGGTAGAGAGCTCCATTCTTTGGCTGTACGGATCAAGAATGTATTAGCGAATCGCTTAGTGCGTATAAGGGGAATATCAACCATATAAGGGTGGCGTAACGCAGAGCGTCTGGTTGTACGATGATAGAAGGGGGTAGGGGGAATCAGGTTATGGAGTTCCTGCGCACACTCTCCGAAGTGTATCCGATAAAATACCGACAGGCCGGCCACCCTCCGTCGATGATGCAAGCTTTGCAGCTTTGCAGCGACCAGTGCATCATCACCGATGAGCCTCCTGGCTCGTCTCTCAATCGACTCGAGAAGCTCCAGCTGGTACTTGGCTGAGCCATCCCAAAGATGAGAGCAGTACTCCATGCATGATCGAACTTGCGCTTGATATAAATTTAGAAGCTGTTCCGGAGTGAAGTACTGTCTCACCTTCGAGAGGACGCCCAGTTTTCTGGCAGCTGTTTGAGCCTTTGTCTCTATGTATGAGCCGAAATTGAGGGTGGATGACAAAGTAACGCCAAGAAGCTCCAGGCGGCCGGTTATGGGCACGGGTACACCTCGGAAAGAGGGAGTCAGATGGAAAGGACTCCGCTTTGCCGAAAAAAGACACGCCTGGGTCTTAGAGGCGTTGAACTTGATCAGGTTTGCGTCACCCCAATCGGAGATAGCTTTAAGGGACAAGTTCAGACGCTGAATCATAGCTTCCCTCAGCGATTGGATCTCAGATCCACTCGCTCGTGCGTTGGACACGTAACGCTCGACAACGGTGCTGTCATCAGCATACCCAAAGGTTCCGGGTTTGAGCAGGTCGTTGATGTGCAGCAAGAATAGCGTTGCCGAGAGTACAGACCCCTGAGGAACCCCGGCATTGATAGCCAAACGATCGGAATCGCAACCGTCTATGACTACGCGGATCGATCGATCCCTCAGGAAGTCAGATATCCAAACACAGAGAGAAGCGGGTAGGCCGTATGAAGGAAGTTTGCTAATAAGGCCGTCATGCCAGACCCTGTCAAATGCCTTCGAAATATCGAGCGAGACCGCAATGGCTTCCCCGTGTTTCTCGATAGCCTCACTCCAAATGTGAGTGGCATACGCCAGAAGATCACCCGTGGACCGATTACGGCGAAAACCAAACTGTCGGTCGCTAAGGAGATCGTTCTTCTCAAGGTGTGCCAGGAGCCGGTTATTCAGTATACGCTCCATACTCTTACAGAGTATGGACGTTATGGAAATAGGTCTGTAATTGACAGGGTCAGCTCGACTGCCCTTTTTAGGCACAGGCTGCACGTTAGCTTGCTTCCAGGCTTTCGGCACTTGTCCTGTCGCTAGAGAGAGACGAAACAGACGTGTCAGGATTGGAGACAACTCAGGCGCACAAGTTTTAAGTACTATGGCAGGTATTCCGTCAGGACCACTAGCTTTATTTACGTCCAGATTGCGCAAGGTTTTAAGGACCTCTTTTTGACGGATTCGGACTTCAGACATAGACGTCTCGCATCGAATCGAAGAAGTTGGAGGTGTGGCGCTTCCTAAGTCAAGACGCGAGGATTCTGCAAAGAGATTTGCAAACAAGTTTGCCTTCTCCTCAGCGGTGTGGGCTAGTGATCCATCGGGTTTTATCAGTGGAGGTAGTGAGGGGCGACAGAAGTTCGATTCGACCGATTTAGCCAGGGACCAAAAGGCTTTACTACCAGGTGGGTATGACGCAAGTCTAGTCCCAATTCTGCCAATGTGGTCAAATCGAGCCTTCCGCAGAGCCTTCTTGCAGGTAACACATAAAAAATATAGTCGAATTGACAATCCTGCTTTATTGAAGTCGGTTAAAAATGTTTTTTATTAGTAACGTTTATAATTCTTTATTATTTTAAGGTTATTCTTTATACCATCAGAATTATTTCGTTCGTTGTATTTATGACGATTTGAATGATCATGCATGTGCATTTGCATTTAGGATAGATTTGAAATTATTTTTTCTTTATTTCTTTTTGAAGAGCAACTTAAAAAACGAAACATCTTATAGAATTGTTTTATTCGGGGATAACTTCGTCGTTGGTGAACCGATTTTGATAATTCTTTTTTTGTTGGAAAGGAAATATCCTAAGTGTAGTAGTACCATAATAAAGAAGCCAGAATCTGATGATGGGATATCAGAGAAATCGAGGAAAACCCTCTAAAATCTGCATAACTTTTTACTGGGTGTACCGATTTTGATGATTTTTAATTTAATCGAAAGCCGACGTTTATCATGTGGTCACATTTAAATTTCATCGAGATCTGATTACAACTTTTGGAGTAACCTTTGATAATGCGTATTTACTTGACTATTTTTTCGTCTACCTATGTTGTATTACTTGTTGAGGCAATTAAAATCGGTTTTTTTTTTTTTCGTTTGCAAGCAAACACAATTATTATTTCAACTAACATTTCTTTTTTAATCATTCATTTCTAACACAGAAATATAATGACCGAATTCTGTATTTCTGTAAATTTTGAATTATTTTGTAAACTGTGTCTGTATGTGTATGTTACAGTACTTTTTTAATTACATTACATGTGTATGTTAAAGTAATTTTTTAATTGCAAATTTTCTAAAAAATATCTCAACTGAATTTACATTATTTATTATTATTTTAAAGACTATGAAAAGTTGTCCTTTGTCTTAAAATAAACCACTATAAAACTTTATATTAAAAAAATCAACTATGAAAGATCAAAACCTCGTATTTTTGAAATAAATAATTTAAGAATGTATAGAATGTATAAAATATATTAAACATAACATGCTCGTTTTTAACAATAAAAAGGATCACTAACAAAAAAAAAATCAATAAAAACAAAGTATGGTGATAAAAAATAAAAAACGACAGATAGAGGACAGATTATAACGCAGTGCCTATCATAATTTTCAGTAATTGACCATGCCCTACATACCGTCAATAGAGATACATCGCCTATCACTCTAAGTTTACGTTTTTCAAGATAACATTTTCCAAGGTTAAGAAAATTTGTCTTATTACTAATAAATATAAGAATTATTAAATAAGGAAAGGAGTTATCAAATAAGGAACAGGTCTAACATAAATGCATAACATAGATAGCAATGGTAAGTCAGTGTTATTATAAGGCAATGTTACTAAAAAATATCAACGTCGCCTTATTAGGTTTTTTCTTCATCTAAAACGAAATTTTCTTTTTCCTAAACCAGAGAGGCTTATTGAGACTGACAAAAAAAAAAAAAACAGTCTCTGAATTTAATAAGCAGTAGAAGCAAACATGCGTCATTTTAACCGACGTCCAAAAAGAAAAAGATCTATGTAATAAGAAGGGTAAAAAGTCATTTCGTATTTTCTAGTCAAAAGTTGTAATAAAATCTTTATGGTTGTCTTGAGTTTAGTTAGAAAAGAGCCACATTAAGGAAGTCCAAGCTTTCAAAGTATTTTATAAAGTTCATAATTTTTTGTTTTTCAAACTTGAAATTAGACAAAAAGGAACATTATAGTTGGTAGATGTCCACTAAGAACGAAATTTGCGACAGGGCCGTATAAAAAGGGTCTAAGATCTTTCGCAATTTTGTAAGAAAGTCCTTCAGTTTCCGTCTAGTAAGAATAGTTACTTACTTCCTAAGTCAGGCGTGCGTAAAGAAGTTTTACTTCAAATGTGTGGTCGCACTTCTTAATCTTGCTCCGTTCGCCTCGCCCGACTACACTTTTCGTAACGCTATCGTTACGTAGTTACCAGCTTACTCCCCAAGTCAAGCATATGTCAAGAAGTTTTAATTCAATAAATAAATATTTAGTTCAGTTTTAATGTAATTTTTACACCTCAATATATCATAAATATTTTCCTGTCTAAGAGAAGACTGTTTTTCACACGACAGTTTTATGACACGTGATCGAGAAAGAGCTATGTGAGCGAGGTCTAGCGCACGAAAGTTGAACCATAAATGTCGTATACAAAGAGGTCCTAAGTTGTTGTACTATATGATTATACGCTATTTTAGCCCTTCTTTGTGTCTGTAAATCATAAAAAACTTAATCCGCTATCTTTAGAAGTGTACTATATCTACTTTACTTTAGTTACTATTAGTAATCTCAAATTAATTATCTTTATTACTCTCAATCCAATATGGCGGATATTGGATTGAGAGTAGCGTTACTTTATTTTTCGAGTTACTCTCAGCAAGCCCTTTTATTTGGTACCCATATTGTAGGTACGAGTACATTAAAAGTAACTAGTCCGCCATTTTTAAAAGTCCGCCATATTGAATTGAGGGTGACGTCACTTTATTTTTCGAGTTATTCTTAGCGAGCCCTTTCAAGTAGTGTATTAAATATACTCATATTGTATGAGTGCATTAAAAACAACTAAAAATTGCAGGGAGATATAGATAGAGTAGTAGCTTGGAGTGATGGCAATGGCTTACAGTTTCATACCTCATACATAAGTGTGTAACGATAAAATTCTCGTGAACACACCATTCTATAACTAACAATTACAAGGTTGCAGAAGTTCCAATGATCAGAGTAAGTGAACATAGAGATTTGGGGGTTCAACTCACTTTAGGGCTATTTTTTAAGGAACCTAATCTATCTCTATCGAAAAATATACAAGAAGGCGTATCGTAATCTGGGTTTTATCTCGCGCAGTGCACATGGCTTTAAAAACATAGGAGCAGTTATAGTATTGTATAATACATTAGTGAGGAGCCACCTCGAATGCAATGCAGGCGTATGGGCACCACATGAGATCAAGTACCACCTCATGCTGAAACGGATACAAAACAAATTTACTAGATATTTGTATTTTAAACAGTATGGAGTTTACCCGTTCTACCCGTTAAAGTATTCCACATTGTTCATCCTGGGTATGGTGGAATATAACGAACTCAGGGTTAGAAGACAATTGGCCCTAGCTGTTTATATGTTTCACCTTATTAGGGGCAAGCTAAATAACCCAGAGTTGCTCGGAAAGATATCCTTGAATGTGCTGGACCGCTACGCGGAGAGGAGGCGGCGGCCGCAGCTGCAAGCGGAGCCTCGCGCGCGTAAAACTTGCTGCGGGAGGCGCCGCTCACTCGCGCCACAGACCTTCTAAACCAGCTTTCAGATCAGCTGAAGCTATTCTGTTGTACTCTGAATGAATTCACAGGAGCTGCTTTATTTATTATATGTTATGGTTAGTGGTTGTTTTGGTTACAATATTTTAGTATGTACTATCGCATTAGGTAATAAACCTGTAATGGTAGTATATTTATGGCAATAAATAAATAACTACTCCGCCATCTTGGATGTTCTGCCATATTGGATTTAGAATGACTTCATTCTGCTAACCATGCATTGTTATCCAAACTAAACGTGACTGCAAATTTTCAGCTCAATCAATTAAAGGCATATTCTTCAAAATCGAGTTACAAGATTCCAACCCTAACAAATATACATACATACATTCTATGTTAAATTAAAGCTTTTAATTTTTAAAATACAAATTAGTATGAAATATAGGTACGAGCACTGACAATGATAAATACTGACAAAATGATTTTTATTCGTGAAAAAAAAAACTTAAGACTGGCTTTGGTAGTTGCAAAATTGTTGTTGCACAAGGGTTCCTTCTTAATTGGTGGAGGTCAAACCAATTCCTTTAATTGTTGACTTGTACTCTCCCGACTCCTATTAACGGTCACTTCGCAGAAATGTGCCTGTTATAAGTCATGACGAAAATAATAACGAACGTCTTATTTATTTCAAAACAACTTACAATACAATATATATATATATATATATATATATAATAAATACCCTTTTTATAAATATTTCCCGTTTACAATGATTCAGAACGGGATATTAACCGACAAACATCAAAAAAATATATATTTTGTTTAGGTTTTAGTAATAGATTAGTGACTATGAAAGTTTAAATAGTTACTTGAATTATTTTTGCAAACAATTCTAGAATATTTTCACTCGACAGGGCTATTGAACGGAAGCTCTATACTTATTGTGTGGGACACTCCTGTGCATCGTGCGTGATGGCCCCAATTGTCTGATTGATCTTTATGACGTGCCCACGCCCCTGACAACGTTAATCGAATGAAAAAAAAAAAACATTTGATAATATTCACAGAAATCTTAAATTCAAATATACTTTTTTTTTTACTTTCGAACGTTTTCATGCTTTTTAATTTACGTTATTAGTAATTTTATGCTTTTTTTTAACCGACTTCCAAAAAAGGAGGAGGTTCTCAATTCGACTGTATTGTTTTTTTTTTTTTTATGTATGTTACATCAGAACTTTTGACCGGGTAGACCGATTTCGACAAATTTTGTTTTAATCGAAAGGTGGTGTGTGCCAATTGGTCCCATTTAAATTTATTTGAGATCTAACAACTACTTTTCGAGTTATATCTAATAATGCGTTTTTACTTGACGCTTTTTTCGTCGACCTACGTTGTATTATACCGCATAACTTTCTACTGGATATACCGATTTTGATAATTCTTTTTTTGTTGGAAAGGGGATATCTCTAGTTTGGTACCATGATAAGGAAACCAGGATCTGATGATGGGATCCCAGAGAAATCGAGGGAAACTCTCGAAAATCCGCAATAACTTTTTACTGGGTGTACCGATTTTGATAATTTTTAATTTAAACGAAAGCTGATGTTTATCATGTGGCCACATATAAATTTTATCGAGATCTAATAACTACTTTTTGAGTAATCTTTGATAACGCGTAGTTGCTTGACTATTTTTTCGTCGATTTACGTTGTATTACTTGTCGATGTATTTGAAGTCGGTTTTTTTTTCGTTTGCGAGCAAACACAATTATTTTACTAAAATTGTGTTGTAAAAATGCGGCCATTCATTGAAAGCCAATTATTTGGTTTTTCATTTCTTTTCCTTACAATTTCACAAATGGAAATGATAATATGTTCGCTATACCCTACAATCTATTATCTATTCTATACAAATAAATAAAATTGAAGTGTCTGTTTGTAATATTAAAATAGCCCCTTCTTACTTAATGTATACGGATGCATACGCGGTACATATGCCAAAATAACATTTTATACGATTTTTGTCTGTCTGTCTGTCTCTTTGTTTGTTCCGGCTAATCTCTGAAACGGCTCTACTGATTTTGACGGGACTTTCACTGGCAGATAGCTGTAATAAGGAGTAAGTATGTAATAAGTCTACTTTTATTTTAGAAATTTATTTATTTTATAACTCAGCGAATTGAACTTGATAACTTCTTTGTTAAATTCCACGCTAACGAAGTCGCGGGTACAGCTAGTTATAAAATAAAAATACAGTTAACGAGAAATGCAAATAGGTACGTAGACAAGGGAATTTACATTCGTACTTTTATGAGAAAAAGTATCTAAGGGGTTTAGATTAATAATATTAATAATATTGGGGTTAGGATAAATCGATCTAGCTTGGATTCAGTTTTAGAAAATGTCGTTCGAATTGTCGTTGTCATCTGTGTTTTCAGAATATCAGTAGAAGGTAAGGTAAGTTTATTTATTCTTTAAAATGTTACAATACCTTAGGTGGGAAATCGGGCGGTACCAACACGAGAAGACTTCGATTCAAATGCACTTGTCTCATGATCGATTAATTTTTTCTATTTTTTTTTTTTTTCTAATTGTCCTCGTGATTTTTTTATTTAAATAATCAGTTCATATTTTGTTATCATTATGGTGGCAAGATCTAAAAATATTATTCATATTAAATATTACATCAGTATTTAATTCGCATTTAATACAATTTTCAAAAAACACGATTTACCAATATATTTAAGGAGTTAGCTTTAAAAATAAAAATGATGTTAGGAGGTTGATCAATATTATAGTAAATTGGTTATCCGTTGAAAACATTTTAATAATGTAAATCATTATAACTCCTGAATTTTTCAATCTCAGAAGTTTACTCTCGATTTTTAGCTGAATTCAAAAAAGGAGAAGGTTAGATATATATGTATTTTTTATGTGTGTTGCGGATTACTTCGTCGATTATGAACCGATTTTGATGTTTTTTTTTTGAAAAGGCGATATCTCAAGAGTGGTACCATGATAAGGAAACCAGGATTTGATTATGGATAGCATCCAAGAGAAATCGAGGGGTACCTTCGAAAATCGTGCGATGTACCTAATTGATGTCGGTTTTTTTCGTTTTCCAGCAAACACAGTTATTAAAATTGTTTGCTTTAGATAGCCAGGTTACGGAAAATTATAAAATATTAACCCACGGCATTATCTTATTAAAATGACGATAACGATTGGGTATAGGTTTGAGTTTGTTTATTACACATGTTGCATTTTATAAACTACGAATACAATATATATATATGTCCTTTGGATCAGACTAACATTTAATTTAACTCTTAAAATTTGTCGATTTCATACGATAATGATTTTCGATAATGATATAGACCAAAATAAAAGGGTATTATCGGGAGTAGCTTTGATACCGTTGATTTGTTTGAGTTTTCTATGAACAAAAATATTTATTTTAATGATCTAGATTATAATGTAAGTCTGCGTAATTCTTATTATTATTTTTTTCTGTATGTAAGCCTGAGACAATTCTATTATTAAAAATTATGTCAATTCATATTTAGTAAAGAATGCTGAACTAAAAAAGAAATGATAAGTTGTTTCGTTAAAAATTTCTTAAATAGTAATAAAACGTCATGTATGTTATTAATTGATTACATGTTGAATATTCTATGCTATTAATTTCCACTTAAGCTTGATTTTACGAACAAACTTTATCAAATAATTGTTAATATTGATGATTCATACAGTGACAATCATAGATATAATTTTGACGCATTGTTTTAAGTGTATTATTTGCTATTTGATAAGAAATATTTTTTGATATGCTACAGAAAAACGTACAATTTTTAGGTACTATTCAGTACGTTTCAAATGTTTCCATTAATTTAGATCTATTGTAAGTATATAGAATTGTGTCTAGTGTAAGACGTCTCTCTAGCTAAGCTTCCAAGATCTTGCCAAACCGAAAAAGATAAAAATATTTATCGATTATAATCATTAAATAAACAGAAAAGTTTACGGTTACGGTTATTCGGACTTTTAAGCATGCTCAATAAATGTGCAATTTTCCGCAATGCAGAAACTAGAATTATGTGTTAATAGTTCTTTTGGCACTAAAAGGTAAGTTTGATTAGAAAATAAGAAAATAAAAATAGCAGGTGCTTATGATTTCGTCTAATTTTTAATAAAGTCATAAAAAGAATATTAATACCAACAGTAAAAACTAGTAGAATAGCGAAAAAGGCAAAGGTAATTTTTCCTGAAGCATCAAGAAGGCAAAACATGACAGGGACACATCATAAAAAATATAACACTTTAAAATTAGTATTTAAATCGATTACCTGAACATTTTGATAAGATCAATTTCAATCCACAATCATCGAATGTCGAACTCTGAACTATACAACACCAACATTTATAGTTAAGACTCTTTCAAACCACTCGCTACAACATACACTCTTCCCAAAGCCGCAATCAGCAACGGAAAGCGTTCGTTGAATTGATTCAATTAGCCCACTCCTGCGCACTTTGACTGAATTCTTAATCGCGGAGATGTTTTTCCATCGGAGGATCAAATGATACTGTCGCGGTAATCTTTTATCAACGCTTGTCCTTCTGTAGTCCACTGTATCTACTGGAGCTTGAGACAATGGTTACGCGAACAAACGTCGCTGCCGAATCTATTCTAATTGACGAACGCATATCGAAATGCTCCGATTGGTTAAATGATTATACGTATTTGTTCTTGAAATGTGTCTGTGATAATAAAAATGACTGTCTTTGTTTGTTATAACTTTAATAAACTGAATATAATCTACATATTAATACCCGAAGCAAAAACTTCGTAGCCCTTTTTACAAAAATTGCGCGGATGGTGGAGTATGAAATTTCGCACACTTATAGTATATATTATATACTTATAGTATATAGCGTGACTATGGGCAAAACACATGAGTTCACGTTATTTTTGGCGTAAACTTGTGGAGGCCTATGTCCAGCAGTGGACTGTATAGGCTGTAATGATGATGATGATGATAGTATATAGAGATGATAGAGAAGGAGTGCAGAATGTTGGAAGGAGTGCACACTGTTTAATGTTCAAACTTATTATTTAAATCAATTATGGTCGAATTTCAACCACTGGGCGACCACTAGTTTATTGAATTAAGTAAACATAATACGATATAATTGTTTGTTATTTGTAAATGAACCACTTGGAACATTTTATTAGGCAATTATTGATGTTATTATTATATATTAATAATTTATGCAATTTTTGTAAACGATAGTTTCATAGATAGTTATATCTATATATCGATGCCTAACAGCCAAAAAGGGTTAAGCGACATTTTTTGAGAAACTGAGTTATATATATAGTTAGAATCGAATACAACTATATATATAACTCAGTTTCTCAAAAAATGTCACTTAGCCCTTTTTGGCTGTTAGGCATCGATATGTTAGAATCACAATAAAAAAAATTCTTATTTAAACTTATTTCGTCAGATACTTTTAGGACATGTCTACTGATTACTTTTGAGTCGTTTATACTTATTTTACTTACATTTATTATAAGTTTATGGATGCAAAATAGTTTACTTAATATTAGGTCCTTCATATGAAATTGGCGTTTTGTGGTACTGGCCACTTTGATCTCAAATATTTCCTCTTTGGTTAAGAATTCAAAATTCAAATTTATACAGCTTATTTTTACTCATGCATTTGCTTGCGAAAACCGTAATTAATTTGTTTTTTTTTTTCTTTTTTGTTTTTCATCTTTGCGTCACTCAGTTTACAAGATGGAAAACTTGAAATATTGTATTATCTACGAGTACAAGTTCCACCGTGGCACCAGTGCTACAGAAACGGCTCGAAGGGTTAACGATGTGTATGGCTGCGGTGTCGCATAAGAAAACACATTGCAGTTTTGGTTCCAACGTTTTCGTTCTGGAAATTTCGACCTGCAGAACAAGCCCCGTGGACGGCCGGAGACCAAAGTTGATAATGAAGAATTGAAGGCTATTGTGGAAGCGGACCCAGCACAAACCAGTCCGAGTGCAGACTGCGGTATTAGTGATAAAACTGTTTTAATACACTTGAAGCAAATTGGGAAGGTAAAAAAGCTTGAAAGGTGGGTAACTCATGAATTAAGTGAAGCAAACCGACAAACGCGCTTAGACTGCTGCGCTACATTACTCAACCGGAACAATAATGAAGGAATTTTAAATCGAATGTGTGGTGAAAAGTGGATCATAAACGATAATTGGAAGCGCTCATCACAATAGCTGGACCCTGGCGAGTCAGCCAAATCCTACTTCAACTGATAATTGACTCAAAAAAATTTACTCGTGAGCTTTTGGTGGACTAGTGCTGGTGTCGTTCACTACAGCTTTCTTAAATTGGCTAGACAATTACAGCAGATATGTATTGTCAGTAACTACAAACCATGATGGAAAAGCTAGCTGCTAAACAACCAAGGCTAGTCGATCTCTCTAAACCATTGCTGCTTCAGGACAACCATAGACCACTCATCGCATAACAGACGGCTACCAAATTAGGGAAGCTTCAATTAGAATGTCTAAGCCATCAACCCTACTCCCCGGATCTTGCTCCAACAGATTACAATTTTTTTTCGAAATTTGGATAACTTCTTGCAAGGAAAAAAATTCAATTGCGATGCGGCAGTCCAAACCACTTTCAAACATTTTTTTGATTCTCGTCCGAATGGTTTTTTTCGTAAAGTTATTAATAAACTACCAATAAAATGACTTAGGTGCATAGATAGCAATGGTACATGTTTTGATTATTTAAATATATTATATAATAAGTCTTTACCTATGAAATTACAGTTTTTGATGAAATAAGAAGAATAAGAAATAAGATAACGCACTTTTTTTTTCTATATTTTTTATTTTTATTATTCAAAGTAATTACCCATGGAATCAATGCATTTTTGGAACGAAGTTCCTTACGGTAAGCTTGACATTTGGCTGAACGACCGAACTGAAAAAATGTAATACTAAAACCGTAAGAAAAATATATAACGGAAGTGACGTAATATCAGTCACACGACTGTATAATATGACGTTTGTAAAACTAAAATATTACTAGTATTTTTTTTTTAAATTATTTATGTAATTTTATACTGTCGACAAAAATAAATAAAGACACATGTTTTTTTATTTCACTTAATAGTTTGAATTATTATTATTATTATTATTTTGTTAATAAAATATTACACATAAAATTATATACATTTTTGTTTATTTTTTAATAATTGTATAAAAAGCTGAAAAAGTAAAATATATATCGTTTTTGAATTTTGTACCATAAAATTCAAAGCGATAGTTTCGCGTTTGTTTTAGTTTTTCAATAATAAGTTATAATTATGGTGTCTTTGCCTTATAAATTTTATTATTCTGAAGTCATCATGTCGTTAGCCCCTGAAGAATGTACTAGGATTCTGACAATGCTTAAAGAGGGGCATGGGAAGAATCATGCGTTTTTTTTTGTCTTGATTTCGCTGTTGTTATGCAAACATGCAATAATATAACAAAATAGCTATCAAAGTGAACGAACAGCAAATTTCTCGTTCAGATTTTTGTATAAAAATATAATTCAATTTTTCATAATATTTCAAAGCTTTCTACAAATTTTCCCAAAATTTTCTTCATTCAAGACAGCAAAAAACTATGATTTCAATAAAAACAAATAAATTAAATCAATCGAGCTGAGTAGTATATATGAGAACTTTTTTAAATCTAAATATTAGTTCGTGAAGCAAAAACTTTGTACCTCTTTTTACGAAAATATCGCGGATGGAGGAGTATGGAAGTTCGCACACGAATATCGTCAGCAGTTGGATGGTTAGCCCGCCATCAGTTGGCTTTTTAAGTTCCAAGGTGGTAGTGGAACTGTGTTGTCCCTTAGTCGTCTCTTACAACACCCACGGGAAGAGAGGGGATGGCTATATTCTTTAATGTCGTAGCCACACAGATATAATAGAATATATTGAGAGTATTCTTTTAGTACTTACTTTATGCATGCAATTTCTAATTATTACGTAACGTCTCAAAAACAGTTACGTTCTAAGTCTTTTTTTAATACTAGCGCTGTAACTAATTAATTACTGAATTTCACCAGCTTCATTAAAAAAAAAAGAGCTTGGCGCTCAGAGCCTTATATAAAATTTTAATTTGGCTAAAAACCGCGATAAAATTCGAAAAAACTGTTCCATTATAACGATTAAAATTCTGTAAGCATTAGAAAACAATATAAAAATTTAAAATAAAGACAATTGACCTTTCTAAAATATTAATAAAATACACTTTACATTACACAATCAAATCGATCAAATACTCATATAAATTTGAATCGATTTATCGTGGGTATCGAATACCGAGTCGTATGGTAAAAAAAATCATTTATCAATATTTTCAAACTCTATCTCTTTATATCTTTTGATATATACAAAAATTTAAATTGCTCAAAGTGTTAAAAAACTGCTTAAGTTGCATCTATAATTGCTCAAGTACAGTTTGGAACAGATCCACTTTCCTTAATTTTTAAATAAATATAAATAGTTTGAACAAATAAAATAATGATATTTGTAATAATTGTGTTTGCTCGCAAACGAAAAAAAAATCGACTTCAATTACATCGACAAGTAATACAACGTAGATCGACGAAAAAATAGTCAAGCAACTACGCGTTATCAAAGATTACTCAAAAAGTAGTTATCAGATCTCAATAAAATTTATATGTGACCACATGATAAACATCAGCTTTCGATTAAATTAAAAATTATCAAAAACGGTACACCCAATAAAAAGTTATTGCGGATTTTCGAGAGTTTCCCTCGATTTATCTGGGATCCCATCATTAGATCCTGGTTTCCTTATCATGGTACCAAACTAGGGATATCCCCTTTCCAACAAAAAAAGAATTATCAAAATCGGTACATCCAGTAGAAAGTTATGCGGTATAATACAACGTAGGTCGACGAAAAAAGCATCAAGTAAAAACGCATTATTAGATATAACTCAAAAAGTAGTTGTTAGATCTCAAATAAATTTAAATGGGACCAATTGGCACACACCACCTTTCGAGTAAAACAAAATTTGTCGAAATCGGTCTACCCGGTCAAAAGTTCTGATGTAACATACATTAAAAAAAAAAAAAAAATACAGTCGAATTGAGAACCTCCTCCTTTTTTGGAAGTCGGTTAAAAAAATACTAATCGATAGATTTTCAATAGTTCAATTCAACTACGTTGTCCTTTTCAATTGCTCACCTTAAACTATTTAATTAAAAATCAATAATGAATGAATTTTTTTTCAACGACTTTATTAATTTTTAATTAAATAATTCAAGGTGAGCAATTTAAAAGGACAACGTAGTTGAATTGAACTATTGAAAATCTATCGATTAGTATTTTTTTTTTATTACAAATATCATTATTTTGCAGGCTGGGGTGAGGTAGGTCATAGCTATGCTCCATGGTTTTTACCCTGCCGCCATATTGCGAGCACACAGCTGACACCTGACACTTAACAGCGTACAAATATGCGTTCCACTTATAAAATTCGCCCACGCCCGAGGCGTTTTTTACGGTAGTAGAACGATGGCGTCGTGGGCCTTAGGTGGAACGCACTCATTGTTATTACCCCAAATAACGTCATGCGCTCTTAGATATAACGTGGAGTTTCGGCGGGATTTTTAAACAAATAACATTAAAAGATGATTTTGAGTATTTAAAGGGCTATAAATAAATTAAATTAATTTTTTTTATGAAAATAAGTATCCATAAAGATTAATTTAAAATGCTTTCTGAAAATTTGTTCGATCCCCTATTATGTTTTGTTTTTAATCGTACTTACTATTTCTTAATCTTATTGGCCCCGTTCCACCTAGGGCCCACAACGCCATAAATCGCGACCGCTGAAATTGCCGCTCCACTGAGGTAAAAAAAACGCCGCGACCGTTGTACTTATAGGCGAATTTTGTAAGTGGAACGCATATTTGGGAGCTGTCAGATGTCAAGTGTGTGGTCGCAATATACCAGCATGGTGAAAACATGTAGCTGTGGGGGTTATGAGTGAATATTTCGCGAGGATTGGTGTAAAACTTAGTTCAAAATGGTTTCTCGGGAATTAATCGTTTGGTTTCTGCAGATCGAAAGAGAGATAACATTCAAAATGTGACATTGACAGTTGTTTTTTTTAAAGTTCCCACCACGTTGTGATGAAAGCCAACTATGACCCACCTATATTTTGTGGGCGATGTAGTTGCGAAAAGTGACCTTATCTATAACGTTGAGCGATCGCTCGCGATGTAACGATGCGTAGATGGAACGATGGAAAGGGCGCCGAGGGCGTTGCGGACGCTTAGTGGAACGCGGCCATTGTAAAATCTTTCATTTGTGGCTGTCACAAAGACAACATACTGACAGAGAAAAAAGCGCGGGAACTTTGAAGTGAAAAGGCGGTCTTTTTTTTTCAAAAATATTTTATTTATTTTATAATTCATTCACTGGAGTTTTTTATAAATAAATACTTATAAATTAATCAAGAGATGGGGAGAAGTAAGAAAAGGAAAAAGAAGGAGGAAGATAACGCTGAGGACGACTCGTTGAGCTCCGACTCCGAGTCCATAAAATCTGTTGAGCTAACAGACGCCGAAAGGTATGCCCCGTTTCGGGTAGCCGATTACGTGCGGCACTACCCTGAGAACGGGGGTAATTTTGACTATATTGTATTCCTGGAGAGTACAGAGGCTGACAAGCCAATCGGAACAAGAGACATGATGACACTCGCTAATAGCATAAAAAAATATAATAAAGGCGTGAAACAACTAAAACGCATTAATAAAAGTAAAGTTGGAGTTATCTTTGATAGACCTGCTTTTGCTAACGCGGTCTTAGGCAACAAAAAATATCTTGATGGGTACAAACTTAAAGCTTCCCTTCCGGCTGCCGCTACAGAGGTCACTGGGGTAATTTCTCATGTGCCTATAGAATTATCCAATAAAGAAATATATTCAGCTCTAACTAGCACGAAAAATATTATATCTATACGTAGATTTATGCGACGTGTAAGAGAAAATGGAGAAATAAAATTAATCCCCACAAAAACAATTTCTATAACCTTTTCCTGTCCCAATTTACCAGATAGTGTGGACCTCAACAGCTGGCGGTTCGAAGTACGGCAGTACATCCCGCCAGTAAAGCAGTGTCTAAAGTGTTTAAGATATGGTCATATTGCAAAATTCTGTAAAAATTCACAAAGATGCAGCATTTGTGGCGAAGGTCACAATTTTAAAGATTGTCAGACTCCTTATACTGCAGCCAGTTGCTGTCACTGCTCTGGCAATCACATTGCCATATCCCCTGCATGCCCTGTTAAAAAAGAAAAAATCCAGCTTAACAGAGATAAATTTCAGAAAAAAAGCTTTGTTGATGTTTTAAACAGCTCTCACTTTCCATCATTAAACAAAACTGATCAGTTCTTATCTCTTTTAAATTCCGAAATAATACTCAAATCTATTACAGAAGCTTTAGTAAAACTTATAACACTAAACAAAAATAATGAAATACCTATCTCTTCCCAAAATATTAAAAATGTCCTGCAAGATACATTAAAAAAGGTTACTAATAAATAATTTGTACTTTATGGATACTTTAAATATTGTGCAATGGAATGCTCAGAGTATTCTACACAATCAACATATTTTTAATTATTTCCTTTTGGACAAAAATATTCACATTGCGTTAATTTGTGAGACTTGGTTAAAGCCTTGTCAAAAATTTAAGATACGTCATTACAATGTAATTCGTCTTGATTCAGGAAACACCCACAATGGCGTAGCCATATTAATACATAGCTCTATTTCTTATTCTAAAATTGATACTTTTTATGATGACTCCATTCAAAATGTTGTTGTTCGTATAAAATACTCTAGCAACAAAGAACTTACTATCATAAGCTTTTACAGTCCAACTAATTGCAATCCTGCTTTTTCTAAATCTAAACTAGACAGGTTAATTAAAAGTTTACCAGAACCAATCTTCCTAGCAGGAGATTTTAATGGCCTAAACTCAGCCTGGGGCTGTTCTACTTCTAATTGTCGAGGCAAAGACATTTTAGAGTCTATCAATAACAATAATTTGGTTATACTTAATGACGGAAGTATGACCACTGTTGGTTCGCACATATGGAGACAGAATGCTCTTGACTTAACCATAGTATCACCTTCATTGGCTCTAGAGTGTGACTGGTCAGTACATGACGATCCCTTAGGCAGCTACCACTTTCCTGTAATCACAAAAATTTTACTTAATAACAATCATTACAATGCCACTCCTATTCCCAATAGTAGCTCACTACCCTGCTTCCCTAACCTGAACAACGTTGATTGGAACATTTATAATTTAAATGTCCAACTATTGCTCACTGAATTTTCTCTTGATACACAAGACCCCCTTCATAACTACACAAAATTTACAGATATTTTACACTCAGCACTGTGGAAATCATCTTCTATTTCTAAGCACTCTTTGGTTAATACAGCTTTATCTTCATGCTCTCCTTCTAACTTAAATTAAAAAAAAAAAACTTCTTCCTTGGTGGAATTTCAATTGCACCAAAGCCGTATTAAATAGCAAAAACGCTTATTTGACTTTTAAATCTGATCCCACTGAGGCTAATTACATTAATTTTAAAAGACTACAAGCCACCAAAAAATATATTATCAGAAATGAGAGAAGAAACAGTTGGATAAAACTTTGTGAACAATTTAACAGATCGACTCCTATATCAGTCATTTGGACGTATATGCGAAAATTTAACAAAAGCTATTCTCCACCTTCCCATAACAACTCTGACTATTCTTGGATCTTTGATTTTCTCAAAAAATATACTCCAGATACTGTAGAGCCAGCCTTTAATCTTAATTCTTTCTGCCATATTCTTCCTAATCAAAATTTTATTATAAAATCTTTTACCATTGTCGAATTAAATTCTGCTATTTCATCCAGAAAAGACTCTACACCTGGCCTTGACTACATTTCATATAAAATGCTTAAACACCTGTCTTCTCAATCTAAACTAATTTTATTAAATATCCTGAATCTTCTTTGGGAGCATAATCTTATTCCTATGGATTGGAAGGTTGATTGTTTAGTACCTATCTTAAAACCCAACAAGGACAAGTTTAACTTTGATTCATATAGACCTATAGCATTGACTTCTTGCATGGGAAAAATATTTGAACAACTTTTAAAACAAAGATTGGAACATTTCATAGAGTCTAATCATATTTTACCTTCTAATCAGTTTGGTTTTAGAAGAGGCAGGTCTTCAAGGGAGAGCATTGCTCACTTACATCTTGATATTTATAATGCTATACAATCAAAGCAAGCTCTCGCTGGAGTTTTCTTCGATGTAGTTGGAGCCTTTAATAATGTTAACCATCATATTCTATCCACGGAATTAGCTGCGATTGGTTTACCTGTAAAAGTTATACAATGGATTTTTAATTTTTTGCACAGTAGGAAGGTATTTGTTAAGTATAATAATAGACTTATTGGTCCAAGGCTTTCTCATAAAGGTACATGTCAAGGTAGCATTTTGAGTCCATTGATTTTCACACTTTATATACATAGATTAAACTTAATTCTAGGCTCTCATATATACAATTTACAGTTTGCTGATGATTTGGTAGTCTATTGTTCTAGTAATAATATAACTACCCTAAATCTTAAGTTAAACGAAGCTTTAGTTAAATTAAATTCTTATTTTAATTATCTTGCATTGGACATTAGCTTTGAAAAGTCTAAAGTCATAGTTTTTAATAAAGTAGGGTCTGAAAGAATTAAAATAAACTATAATAATATATCTCTTCTTATCACAAATGAAGTTAAATTTTTAGGTGTTATATTCATGAATAACTTATCATGGAACAAATATGTAGACCACATAGTTGATAGAGCTCTTAAGGCTCTTAATATTTTAAAGTCTCTTGCAAAAACATATTGGGGTTCTGATCCAAAAATCCTTCTTACCCTATATAAATCTCTTGTACGCAGTCATTTTGAATATGGATTTCTATGTTTTTCTGCTAATGACAAGTTGGTTAACAAATTAAATATTATTCAAAATCACAGCCTGAGACTTATCACTGGCGCCATGAAAACAACCCCAATTAATTCGTTACAGGTCGAGTGCAACATTTCCCCTTTACACCTTAGATTTAAATATTTGAAATACTGTTTTTTGCTAAAACTGTTTTCCATTAGTAATCATCCTCTAATTAAAAAGCTTAATTACTTACATAGTGAATATCCTGTAAATGCTCCATTAACTTCTAATAACCCATTTATTCTCTTCGAATATTCATTCATGTTAAATCTAAATAACCAACACAAAATACACAGTTCTAGCAATTGGATGTGTTACGAAAAGGAGTTTGACTGTCTTATTAATCAAATCGATATTATTATTGACCATAAGCTAAAAGAGCGCCAGGAAGTTTACAACCTCATAGCACAATACTCTGATAAGTTCAAACAAGTTTACACAGATGGATCAAAAAATGATATAAATGTTTCCATGGCCTATTATGTACCTCATCTGAAGTTTGGCCAAGGCGTCAGATTGAAAAAGGAGATATCAATATTTACAGCTGAAGCTCTAGCAATTACTGCTGCCCTAGAATTCATTAAAAAACAAACTAATCAATATTGGCTGATCATTACTGACAGTATGAGCGTTCTAAAGGCTTTAGATAATTATCAATTCAGTGCTAATACAAACTTCATCATTTTAGAAATAAGACATCTCCTTTATCAACTATCCAGAAGAAACTACAACATCAAATTATTGTGGACACCTTCACATATAGGAGTAAGGGGAAATGAACATGTGGACTTTCTGGCACGTTCAATTGTTGACAGTGACAGCGGCAGCCCTGTTGATGAGAATGTTGCCGTACCATACACTGATCTATTAGTTGCTATTAAATCAAAAATCCTATCTGATTGGCGTGATCTTTGGCGACAAACCTTGTTAAGAAAAGGATCTTGGTATGCTCAGATAAATCAAGATATTGGAAAAAGTCCTTGGTTTACTAAATCGCATCAACATAGAAGCAGAAAATATTATACAATACTATGCCGCTTGAGATTTGGACATTGCAGATTTAATGCACATTTGAATCGTATGCGTATCATCTCATCGCCCGTTTGCCCACATTGCACCAACAACTCTACACAGTCTTTAGATCACATATTTTTTGAATGCTCCGCTTTTAATCTGGAACGCCTCTTATTTATAGCCAACTTGTTATCAACTTCTGGACCAAAAAATGTCCCGCGCAATACACAAGATTTATTGAGTAATTTGGATAACTATACTAGTATATTTGAATTTATTTGCAATACTATCAATGATATTTGAAACAGGATCAGGACCTTCATTCATCGGATGTGAAATTTTATTTTGATATTTCAGGCTTCGGCCTATTACAGACTTGGTTTCGACCTCGCCTATCACTTATAGACAAAGAAGAGTAGACGAAAATATGAAATTTCAGACTTGGTTTCGGCCTTACTCTACCAGTCATCGAATCAGAAGAACAATAAAGTTACTTCAGACTTGGCTCCGGCCTTTTGATATATCAGAACGAAACTTACAAATTCAGACTAGGCTGTATGGATTATAGTCCTTTGCCTTTCCCTATTGGGGATAAATTTTAAAACAACAACAACATACTGACAGAAATGACACATGACAGTTATGACTTTTGTCTCAGCGTTTGCGGCTTTTTGCCTGTGTGTTAATATTTTGGTATAAACAATTTAGTTAAAACATCAATGTTTATAAAAGTTTTTACAAATGAAGATGAACGCTACTAGTTTGTATGTTTCTACTTGTCGTTTGATAATTCTCGCTGACGCAGCTGATAAAAGTTCGTGGACAGACTTGTTTCGTTTGGTTCCTTATTTACGACAATCTCTATCGTGTACTGTGTGCGGTAATTTATTAAAAGAACCTTACACTCCAACTAGCTCCGGCTGTCAACATCACGTCTGTAAAAACTGTAAAGGCGGAAGAAAAAAATTAAAACCATCGTGTAGTTGGTGTAAAGATTATGAGAACTATACAGAAAATTTACAGTTACGCATACTTTTGCAGTGTTACAAAAAACTTTGTGAATATTTTATGGGAACTGATACATATAAAACATTACTCGAAGAAGATGAGATAGCAGCGGGAGTGAATGGCGGTACAGTCGCAAGTTCGGGCTTAATAGATTTAATACAAGAAGGAGCGGGATTTAACGACGACTACAAAAGTACAGCGGGTCTCTCTAAATCCGCTTATAGCATACTACCCTGTGTTTATACCAACTCAGCTTCTACACAGACTCAAGCGGCATCAACATCAAGTAATTCTGATTCAAGATCAACTAATAAAGATTCTCCAAATTCTAGAGATATTTCAAATGGGTCCCCACTTTACTCTGTTATGTATGCAGGTTCGGGAAATAAAATCACGATCAAACGGAAAGCAGTTGATGAAACAGATTCAACACCATCAGAAACCAGACCAAGAGAGAATAAAGTGAGTCAGTCAGGTTAATTAAGAGTTCGCAAATATATTTTATCATTATATTAATATATTTTTTGTTTTCAATTTCAGTCAAATCAGCTCGGTTTTAAGAAGCCATCAAATAGAACACGTAGCTCAACTAGTAGTAAGAGAAAAGGATGTCGATGTGGTAATGCAACTGCGACGCCTGGGAAACTGACATGCTGCGGACAGAGATGTCCATGCTATGTAGAGAGTAAACCGTGTACTGAGTGCAAGTGTAAAGGATGCAGAAACCCTCACAGACCGGATGGAATGAAGGTAATAAAATTTACCATATACATCTAATAATAAAAATAGATAAAATTGTCTTGTATCATTTGTAAAAGGTGTCTTTGTTATTAACAAGGTTAAAACAAAAAACCTTTAATATAAAAATTAAATAATGACAATAGATTTATGTAAAAATTTCAAGAATCAACAATAAACATCTAAATTTTTTCCACAATACATGAAACAAATATTTTTTTATAGATAGGTATTTAGGCAATTTTATAATATACAATTTTTTCATGCAAAATATTAAAATTTTATTTTCTAGGTCAGACCTCACATACCTCAACTAGACACACTTCAACTAACTCTAAGCAGCAACCCAGACAGCTCTCCATCCTGTTCAGGTTCAATGGACAGTCTTGATACTGACACCCTCACCATGGAAGCAATGGAGGAATCGTTAACATTTACCACAGAATTAAAATCATCTAATATTAAAGGTATATTTGATTTATTACACTATATTACACAACTATACAAGTGTAAAATACTGATATATAATGTACTGATCCCCGATGCAAATGTCAGGATGAAAAGTAGCCTGTGTGTTATTGTGAATCTCCAGCTATGAGTGTACTAAATATATTTACTATCAGATCAGTCTGTTAGCAAAAAGAGTAAAAAGTCTCCTAAACTTTCACATTTATAATACAAGTAGGATATGTTAATTGTTTAAGTTTTCCAGTTAAGTGAATGAGTTATTTACTTGTAATAACTTAGTATTTTATATACCTTCCTCAGATATCAGGCTTATCAGCTTTCTTATTAAAATTTGTATTTATTTTACTTAGGAAAATTTTCTTAAGAATCTAATTGAATCCTTGTTATATAAATCATTCTTATTAAATTTATTAGGTTGTAGTTTTTTATCAGTATCTTATCCATACTAATATTATAAAGCTGAGAGAAGAGTTTGTTTGTTTGTTTGCTTGATCGCACTAATCTCAGGAACTATTGCTCCGATTTAAAATTCTTTGATGAGTGTTAGATAGCCAATTTATACAGGAGGGCTATAGGCTATATATCATCACACTAAGACCAATAGGAGCGTAGCACCAATGAAAACGTTTCAAAATCGGGGGTATTTGTCAGGGGTATCCTCCTGAGGAGTATCAGGGGTATCAGGGGGATCCTTTTGAGGGCTTAGAGTTAGCCCAAAGTAACTAGACGTAGACGAAGTTATATGCGGAAGCTAGTTAAATATTTTTTATACTTAATACTTACACTAGCAATATTATTTTCCAGTATACACAAGTCAATTACAAGACATATCACCGTCATTACCAGCTACAATAATGATGGATGAAGAGTTGCCTGGCTCGCCAGATGATGACATGAGTTCCCCTCATGATTACACTCAATGTTCTCCAAGAGATCATGACTTTGATCCCGAATCTCCACAATCAACAGGCACCCATGACCTGAATAGTGACATAGAAGTTGATGTATGACAAAAACTGTCACTTGTAGGTGACTAGGACTATTTATATCCTTGGTGTTTTACCTTGGAAGACACAGAATTTTGTCAAGTTTTGTGGAAACTTGCTAGTCACCCACCTATAGACTTTTGTTAATGTAAGCGTATTATGATTTAAATCAATCTATTAAAATCAAAACTATTTTTGAAGTAAAACTTCTTTCTTAGGGAGTAAGCTCATGAATGCATGACGAGAGCGTTACGAAAAGTGTGCGTGCGAGGCGAATGCAATTTGAGAGGGAGATATAAGTTAGAAAGAGAGAGTGAAGCTAGAAAGACAGAAAGTTACGTTTTGTATATAACTGTAGGGGCAATTAAAGAAGTTTTACTTCAGTCGTGTGGTCTAAAGCACACGATTTTTTTTTTAAGTAATGTCCAATGTAATATAGAGGCTTTTGGTCTGGGATTGTATTAAAATATTTTAAATTGTAGTCACTTAAATTTATCATTTGAATTTGAAATTAATTGCACACAAATTTAAGGAACACATTGTCGGAACTCGACATTCTATTTTTATGTATAAACTTTGAACCAAGTAAGCGTAAACTTCAATATGTAAATAGGATATGGAGCCTTACTCAGGACCAAGAGCTAGCAACATTAAAAATATGTAGTCTAGTAAAATTTCTATGTTTTTATTATAAAGAATAAAATGGATGATGTTTTTTTATAAAAAGTAATCATAACTTTCCAATGAGCGTGTCCCACTGACCGACCGCAGTGACTACAACGTCCTTTCTATCGTTTCATCTGAGGCCCGTGCTCGTCGCGAGCGATCGCTCGACGTCGTGGATGAAGTCACTGTTCGCGACCACATCGCGCCCATTTCGCCCACAAAATATAGGTGGGTTAAAAATATGTTGCTAGTTCTTAGACTTTTCACTTAAATACAATGAATGTCAATAAAATTGTAGTTTGTAATAAAAATGACTTCTCATAAATTTTAAGTCATCAATCTGATATAATTAATTACAGTGTATATATTTTACTTGTATGACTTCATAACGAAAATTATGTAAAAAATCATTTGATTATACTGTTTCTGATTTATTGTTAATATTTGATGAAATTGTACAGAGACTCAGGAAGAAAAATTTCCAGCACTTTCGAATTTTTTCATTTGAAAAATTTATCTTCTAATTTCTGCCTAAAAACAATAATACGATAAATTTAAACAATACACACACACTCTATTTTTAATTATAATTTAAATATTTAGTATCAAGAAAAAGGACATCTAAATGATTTTTTTTTTCAATTATAAAATCGTTCTATGAAATTTATTATTAAAACAGAGGTAAATAAATATAAATATATACGCTTAAAATACTTTGGAAGACCATTTTATATTTCAAGTACTTCTGAATTAATTACTAATTTAATAGCTTTAATTAATAAATGTGTCATACATACATGTCGCATTCAAAATTTAAAAAAAAAAATTGACATATTTAAACTTTACGTAGTTATTGCCTACCATGTTATTTTTAAACTATAGATATAATTTCATGTTTCCAATTTAGTAAAACTGTTATGTTGTCAAGCTCAAACCTTACTGTACTATATATATATGTGTATATGTGTACTATTATATGTGACTATATTTTTACCATGCTGTATAATATTGAAAATAAGAAATGTATTTCCACTTAATTGTTAGAAAAAATTTGGTAAAGCACAACCAGTATTTTTCAGTCTATTGATATAAAAATCCACATAAAACATACCTACGTAGTAAATTTTTTTTAATTAAATTCTGTGTGTACATACATTTAAGAATATATTTTTTATTATTATTTCTTATACTGGGTTGTAATAAGAAATATAATAAGGTTTGGATGTAATATTTATTGTTTGATATTATAATGTTTTTATGTGCAATAATAATATTTGATGATAATTAGGGATGTCTAGGATTTGTTTGAATTTGAAATTGAATTTTTTTTTAAATAAGTAAACATCAAAATTTCAATCTGTACAGATTAAATAGAAAGCACAAAGAATATTTCATCTCTTAACATATAATTGTGGTATATTATGTAAAAAAAAAAAAAAATCAAAGTTGTGATTTTTTTTTTATTTCATTCTAAATTTATACAAATGAACTATAAGACACAAAGACAATTTAGTATCGCTTGTAAATCAGATACAGATACAGAAAAGAGATAACAAGAAATTATGTTTACATTAATAACAATAAATATGAAAATGAAATTTTAAAACAAATGTGCAACTGTTTAGTGGCTGAGTACTTATAAAAGTATGATATAAAATATTATCCTACAATAAAATGTAATGACGAATGATAAGAAGATTGTGAAAAAATCCAGTTAACTTAATAATTTAATTTCCTTTATTTAGTTTATATATACAACATTATGAATTTTCCATTTAAAACACTTTCTATGTTACACATTTCAATTGTGAAAAATATCAAAATAAGCTCGGCCAAAGACATATATTCATAGCGTTGGTTTTATGTACAACTACGATAAAATAATATAGTATAAGCAATAATGTACGTTGTAATGCCAATAAATTAAAAATATTGAAAATAATTACTGTTAGCTAATTAAGTATGTGACTGGAACGAACACAGATAATATTAAGTATTATAATGTGCGAGTGTCGACTATAAGTGAATCTGTGATATCATTATCACCGACATTTAGTTAAATAATCTTGGCGTTTTTAATTATTAATAATTTTGGCATTAACAAAAAGCACACAAGTACAAATGAAATTGTATAAGATGAGAATCATAATTTAAAAAAAATATATATATTATTAATAATAATTAATGCCATTATTATCTTAATTTGTGTATGAAATAAAAACAAATTATTTTTGTTAACTAGATTTTTTATTATTAAAATGTTGCGTTATGTTCCATAGATTCAAAATAGAACTAAAAATTGGACCCTAAACCTAAACCAGACAAGAACGTCAAATAATAATATTTTATTCAAAACCTTATTTTATTCATTATTTATTGTAATTTTTCAAAGATTTTAGACGAGGTCCAAATTCTATCGAATTCCCGTTTTAGGACCGATACCAGTGTTTTTTCAGAAGTGAGAAGTGTGCTGTCTCTGTTGCAATTAACTCGACTTACTTCGTAATCCAATGATCCTACGATCGCAACAGCATCGCGGCAGTTCGCGTCGACTAATAAAAATTCGTGTTCTAACTTCACTTCGGATTTTATAATTTTAACTTCTATACCACCATCGAAGAATGACTTGAAAATTTGCAAGTCGTCACTATCATGCACCACGATTCGTATTTTCGTGTGATTGTTCTGATGTACGCTTAGAAGACATTTGGAAATCGTTTCGCTTCTCAGGGTGGGGACACACACGTCTACAGTCTCAGTTGCGTGCACAATGATGTAATAAATACAGAAGAGATTATTTAAACCCACTTTCTTATTTTTTTCGTCACTGTCTGAACCGTAAAACAAAATTTCGTTTAAAGATTCATTTTGTTTGTTGACGGATATAAAGTCTGTAATTTTTGTTATTTTGGAAACTATTCCCGATAATATCGAAGCACTTCCATATATAAAATTAATCCAATGACTGGAGCTCATTTTGGTCACTAGATAATAGATATTAAAACGAATAGCGTATAAATTACAAAATTGATTTCTGATATTTTCTGACTACCCTATACTCCGATTTCCAAAAAAACGTATTTACTTTACCCACAATAATTTGTAGATAACATTTTTTTAAGCTGGCAAAACGAACAAGACTAATCTACAACTGATGTTTGGTTTACCAAAAAATTATTGGTTATAGATACTACTGAACGATATTAGAATATGTTCAACCGCCCTTCCCAAAAGATGTGTTTTTTTTTTACTTAAACATTGTTGTATAGTGTAGTTTATTTATTTTTATTACTGTATTTTTAGGTTATCATTATGGCTCATTATATTATTTACTAGCTATGCCCCCGGCTTCGTCCGCATGGAATATAACAAAAAATAGTTATAAAATAAATAAATTTCTAAAATAAAAGTAGCCTAAGTTACCCCCTTATTACATCAGCTATCTACCAGCGTAAGTCCCTTCAAAATCGGTCCACCCGTTTCAGAGATTAGCCGGAACAAACAGAAAGACAGACAAAAATTGTAAAAAATGTTATTTTGGTATATGTACCTTGTATAAATCCATATGCATTTAGTAAAAAGCGGTTATTTTAATATTATAAACAGACACTTCAATTTAATTTATTTGTATAGATGTAATGTTGCAAAGAAGAAAAAACGAGTGTGCCTTAGCCCATACGACTTCTTTAGCAATAGGCCTGCACTGTGTCTTAGATATACGAAACGTAACTGGCTATGAGAGAAAGAGAGTAAGAAAATGTGTTCTCGCGCCGTTCTCTCTTGCTCCGTTGGACTCGCCCGATCACATTTTTCGTAACGCTCTCGTCACGCATTCCAGCTTACTTCCCAAGTCAAGCCTGCGTAAAGAAGTTTTACTTCAAAAAGAGAACGTCACATCTAGGTACAAGTAATCAATGTCGGCATTGAAATAATTGTGTTTGCAGGCAAACGAAGAAAAACCGACTTGAATTATATTGACAAGTAATACAACGTAGGCATGTGTGGCTACGGCACTATAGAATTTAGCTACCCCCTCTCATCCCGTGGGTGTCGTAAGAGGCGACTAAGGGATAACACAGTTCCACTACCAACTTGGAACTTAAAAAGCCGACTGATGGCGGGATAACCATCCAACTGCTGGTTTTAAAATACACAGGCCGAAGACGGGCAGCAGCGTCTTCGGTGCGACAAAGCCAGTACTGCGGTCACCAACCCGCCTGCCCAGCGTGGTGACTATGGGCAAAACACATGAGTTCACGTTATTTTTGGCGTAAACTTGTGGAGGCCTATGTTCAGCAGTGGACTGTATAGGCTGTAATGATGACAACGTAGATAGACGAAAAAATAGTCAAGTAAAAACGCATTATCAAAGATTGCTCCAAAAGTTGTAATCAGATCTCGATGAAATTTAATGTGACCACATGATAAACATCGGCTTTCGATTAAATAAAAAATCATCAAAATCCAAACACCCAGTAAAAAGCTATGCGGATTTTCGAGAGTTTCCCTCGATTTCTCTAGGAGCCCATCATCAGATCCTGGTTTCCTTATTATGGTACTAAACTAGGGATATCTCCTTTCCAACAAAAAAGAATTATTAAAATCGGTTCTTAAACGACGGAGTTATCCCAGAACATACATACTATATATATATATATATATATATATATATATATATATATATATATATATACGAATACTGTCGAATTGAGTAACCTTCTCCTTTTTTGAAGTCGGTTAAAAATAATCAATTAAATACGCATTATTAGGAATAACTCAAATAGTACTTGTCAGATCTTGATTAAATTTTCATGGGAATACATGATAAGCACCAGCTTTCGGTTAAATAAAGAATCACTAAATTCGGTTTCACTAATTCACTAATTCTAATTAATAAACACAAAAAATGCAGTCGAACTGAGAAGCCTTTCTTTTTTTAATTCGGTAAAAATATAGAATTGAAGCTTAAAATTTTCAACAAGTAGAATTTAATTTTTAGATTTTAGTCACTTATGATTAGTTATTAATATTATAATATAAAAGTCAATTCTAATCAAACAATAAAAACAAAAATAAGTTAAATATAAATAATAATTAAAAATTTACGCCATCTAGTGTCGAATCGCAATACTGCTTTGCTTTTTGAATATTCAAAAAATAAGATAATTCTTCTTCTCATCGCTAGAGGGGAGATCAATTAGTACATAAAATTTAATTAACGAATTAGTATTGAAAAAAGGGTGTGCTTTAGATCACACGATTTAAGAAAAACTTCTGTAGTTGCCCCTACAGTAAGGGAGAATGACGTCTCTGCTGACCCACTCCGGCGCAAACGTACGGGGGCAAGAAGGAGACGTTTTGCCCACCTCCACCCCCCTCGTAAGAGTGGGGTCGGCGGCCGACAGTCGGGGGACTTCGGCCGGCCGACTCCACACATCTAAGGGGTGGCCTTGTTTTGAGCGAGGCCACCCCACCATTGTGCTGGGGCCCGGGGTCTTTGTCCGGGCCTACCGCCGGGGCGAGGTGGCGAATGCTAGCGCGACCCCATCTTGCCCCACCCAGGTGGACACGTGGTGGTTTTTTAGTCAGTAGGAGTCTGACATAACCCTCTGGCGCCCCCGTGCCGGAAGGCATCCATGATGGTTTTTTCCCACGTAAAAAAAGGGGTTTTTCTCAAAGATAGGATTACAAATGAGATTATCCGCGAGAGAACGAAAGTAACCGACATAGCCCATAGAATTAGCAAATTGAAGTGGCAGTGGGCTGGTCATCTGTGTCGCAGGACCGATGGCCGTTGGAACAGACGGGTCCTGGAGTGGAGACCGCGTCTTGGCAAACGCAGTGTGGGATGTCTTCCGGCCCATTGGACCGACGATCTACGTAAGACTGCCGGTGTAGGCTGGATGAGGATTGCGGAAAACCGGGATGTCTGGCGCGAACTTGGGGCGGCCTATGTCCAGCAGTGGACTGCAATAGGTTGAACTGACTGACTGACAAGATATAATTATGTAGGTGTATAAGGAGAGTATAAACTAATAGTAGGAATTAAGTGCCACCATAATATACAATTGGAAGTATAGGTAAAGAGTATATAAACAAAGTAGGTGCTATTTGTGGTAATAAATATACATCCGAAGTATAATCTGAATGTTGACGTTTATTGATTTTTATACCTTTACAAAAGTCAATTTAAATTATTTTACATTTAAAGATTTTATTGATTGAACTGTTATAAAAGTTTATTTTTTAACTTTATTGAAATGTCTGAAATACGACCAATAGTCGCAAATAATACTACTTGTAAACGTCAACGTGTAAATTTTACTAACGCAGCAGGAGATGTAGTTGCAAAGGAAAATTCCACACATCATAAAACCAGAAATAACATACCAAAGAACCTACGATACGATTTGGAAAATGCTTTAGTTGGAGTAAATACAGTAGTAGTAGTACATAATTCTTAAACCTAGTAAAATTAATCATAACAAGCGCGAAAAGATGGCAGTAGAGTAGAGTTATGCTCGCATTTGTTCATTTTTCTATGATATAAAAAAATCTTATAGCTGTCTTATATTCTTTAATGAATTATTTAACAATTTTGAAATTTTACACTTTAATAACTATATTTGTATAATTCTTAATGTGTTTAGTTGTGTGACGTATGGTTTGAGGAGATCAAGCCGTATCTGATTCGCAACAACATTAAAGTTCACGGTGACGCCGGAGGAGATCTTAAGTGTTCTGCTTCACCTGACTGCTCACACGTCGATCCAGGTACACTTAATGTACGAGCCATCTTTAGCTCTACGTTCCCAAGCCTTTTAAACTACTTTGAAATATCGTAGCTTGACATATGTAATGAATAGGAATAAATATCGGGTCTAGCTATAACTGTCAAGAGATTATATTGTTATCAGAGTTTATTAAGTACAAAATAAATGAATGTCCTTCGATTTAATATAAGTATGGATTTTTCTTTTAGCGTCGACAGCAGTCTCGTGCGAGCTATGTAGACTCCTCTTCAATGCAGCAAACAGCATCGAAAGCGCCGTTTCTCAAGCAAGCGCAGCGGAACCTTCAAGTTCTTGTAGAGAGTAAAATCACAACGCAGAGAGAGGTTTTTAAAAATGTTTTCATTTCCCGTAAATATCATCACAACATTTCGTATATCAGTTGCAGTGCTTTAAGTAATACAATATAACAATTGTGTGCTATAAGTAGTAAAAAAACATTTCTTACATTAAGTTTCTGTCTACAGTGTTGATAATTTACATTGGTGGTTTTTGTAGCTCTATATTTATGAGAGTTACAATTGAATTAAATTAAGATTAATTCTTAATATAATTTAGAAATTCTTTACAGTGCTACTAATCATTTTTTAAATAAACACAATATTTTCCACTATCTAATATCGTACTAACTGGTTATTCAATGATCATCAAAATTAAATTTATTTGGTCTAAATAACGTTAGTGTTATTATTTCTTGTAGAATCAACGAGACAACTGTAAAAAAGAGACAGTAAAAAAACCGCGTAAACGTCGAAAGTGCCCACCGCAAACGCAACCGAGGCAGCTCATACCACGCCTTTGTCGCACTATCAGCTGGCAGCAATACAAAGAAGTATATAGTGTAAATCATGTGATTAAAAAACCTGTGTGTAAAGTTAGTATTCCCAGATGTTAACGTAAAATGTATTACTAGTAACAGTAATTTTAGCTTCAACGTTGTTGCGTTTTTCAAGAATAATATTTAAACTATCTTACAAAATTAAGCATTCAATAAGCGATTGTTGATGTTTTGAGATATATACGAAATTTAGCAATCTGTGAGAAAACAAATCTTTTATTAAATCTAAGAACTTAGGCTGTCTAGATATATACTCTCTTCCATGAACAAAACAGCACTTAATCTTTTGTACGCAGTTCTTAAAACAAAAAAATATTCTTCAAACTGTCGATGCTTCAACACAAACAGAAAAACCGGTGAATTTTATGAAAAAATGTCTCAAAACAAAATCAAATATTAATCCTGAACTATCGAAATTTACGCAACGACCTGCAACTACAACGATTTCTCATCCGAAGAAAAATAAACACTACACAGTAACTCCTTTATTTCAAAACGTCAGTATAGCTACTTTGTTTTTTACTTATATATTTTCAAGAATTTCTATCTATTGCTTTTTTCTCAAAAATATATTGACGAAGTCCATTATAATAGTAGTCATGGGTTTAATCATATTCAAAACCTCTACTAATATGGGATTGTCATTTTAGAAATCTTTAAATAAATATATCTGAGGTAGGATACAGCAGGATATATCCTTCTTAAAATCTGTAGCGGCCTGGCTGGGTAAACACCTCGACCTTACAAAAGACCACAGCTAAATAATACTGCTATGTATTCAAACAATATTGTGGTTCTTGTGGTGAGTAAGGGGACCAGAGCTGCTAGGCGATTTGGCGATAGGATCGGCAACGATTCCGATGCTTTTAGTGTTGCAGGCGTATATAGGCTACGGTAATCGCTTACCATCAGGTCAGCCGTACGATTGTTTGCCGACTTAGTTGTAAAAAAAAAAACACGATATTTTAGGGACGCCATTGTCATGAGCGACACTATAGGACACCATTGACCATGGAATACATGTCTCACAAATATTAGTGTTGATAGTGACCGTGAACTCCATCCCATATCAAACTTCGTCGCCACCTACTTCCCCTTAAAGTGTGACGTAATTTATGGATGGCCCTAAGCGTAAACTGCAAACCCATTCTAACCTAATTAATAATTAATACCTATTTTATTTATTTTAATACTAATATAAAAAAAAATCTTAATATTCCTTTTTAATTTAATTTAAGAACATTTTAATATCCTATAATTTTTTATAATTTTTAATTTTTTTATTATTATTTCTATATGAAAAGTATGAAAAAAATATAGTTTTACTTTTTAGGATATTTTGGATATAATTGCAGAAAAACACGATAAAATGCTTAAAGTTTTATATAAAAGTCCAAGAAAAGAAGAGTGTCCTTCAGTTATGAATTTATTTTCGCCTTCTACGGATTATTGCAAGTCTACAAGATATAACAAAATACCACCTTGGAAATAATGCATCTTCAGAATTGGCGTTACCTAACCTTAAACAGGTTTTTTATTTAAATCGAAGATATGAGAACTTTTTAAACTTTATGCTTTTAGAAAGTAATCCAAATTATTTGTTAGATAATTTTCACCAGTAAGATAAAAATAACATCAACACTCACACGACTTTTTATTGGTATACAACTTAGTCTATCTCTTATCTTACGACTCTTTACAAAATTACAACAGGCATATCGACTATATAAGGGCAGTACAGTTAGTGTTTTCACACAAATAAAATAATTTACAAAAAGTCGAACATATACATCACACGTTTAAATTACTAAATAAATAAGTCACATGTCACCGAGTCTCGATCGCGACCGCGACAACTGGCCGCCGTCCGGCCGGGGCCGACACTCGCACGCTCTTTGGATCCGAGAAGAGTTTATGGAATGTCCACGCATCACATTCACGCTTTTCATCGTCGTTAATTCGTATGCTTCACATAATCAGTCTCGAAGTATGCGGTGGCGCCATGCGCGCCCTTCCTATCGAGCGCACGAACGCGCACGAAAAGAAACGCGGCTACTAAAGATGCCACAACCAATACCAATAATAGCATAACGAGACCAGCTACGAAAGATGGCACGGACATGCATATCGTTTCTGGATCTGTTGCTGGGGACTGGATCACAACAGTCTCATTAGCTGCAGCGTTATTTAAAGCAAAGTTTACGTCTCCTGGTGCTACTACTTGAATCGTTCGACTCGTATTGACATCAGTCATCTCTTGAGTATCACGTTTATAAATTCGTGTTGATACTGATACTGACGTTTCACGTCTCCTTCTTATTCCAAGTAAACTTTCAGGTAAATCTTCTACTGATCGTGGACGTCCGCCTAGTGTTGCAAGGTTACCGTGGCCTTCATCTTTCCTCTTCACTGTGTTGTAAACACCGCGACGTCCCGGTGGTGGAGGCGGTGGTAGATTGACATCATCATCTTCACGATTAGGTGCAGGTGATGATGGACTAGGTGCATTAGGTGTTGATGAAACTTGTGCTTGAGGGGGTGGTACCGAATCCTCTCGTTTTTCTGAATATGCTCCTTGAACATCAGCAGGATGTCGTGGGTCTGGGAATGCTGGTGGCACTCCATATTCAGAATGCGGTGCGGGTGGAGGTGGTCCATATTCTCCATGACCTCCATTGGGTAACCCATACTCTCCTCCTGTTAAGGCATTACCACCCAACAAAGGAACACCATAATCAGCTCCTAAGCCGCCACATTTAGGTTCAGGGCAGTTGTAACGACAAACTTGGATTACACATTGGAAGTGAACATTCATAGAATCTGGGAATTTAAATGCTTGGAAGTAAGCAAATGACACAACTGAGGCGGATTGACCAAAGTTTTTAATTTTTTGGAATTTACTCATTATTTTAGGTCTTACAACGCATCCGTATTGATCTACCAGTTGAATAGGTGCACGTTTACCATCATGTGCGACACAGTTTCTTACAAGCATGTCGAATTTATTTTCGTCATCTTTAATTGCTAGAACCATTGTCATAGTTTGTCCAATTTTTACTATACCCGACACTTCCGAAGCCCAAGGCCCCTTTCCTACTTGTATTTGCATCCAGCATTGCAAGTTGTCGCCGAGAAAGTTAGCTGTAACAGCATGTAACATATCTACTTGGAACGGTCTGAAAGTGACTGCCTTTTCATAAAAGTCGTACCACGTACATCTTAATTTTCGAGCTTGATCCCATACCTCTTGAACGTAGGGGTCGTACTGAACTATGATTGTGTTTTCAACATATGATCCACTTGGTGTAGGACTTCCATAAGCTGCTACGTTGTGATTAGCTGAACTTGACATGCCACAACTATTAAGGAATATTTCAAACGTTGCGCTCAAATGTCCCGTTCCTGGTTTCAAGTGCATGCAGTGAGGATCACTGTAAAATCCCTTTGAGAATATCATACCGTAGAAAGGTCGATCAAATTCGATATTAACTCTCATGTGAGTTTTTTCACATTGCACTTGTAGATGCTTTATTTTTGGACTATCTGGTGTTGCGAGGGGCCAGGGATCATCTGTATGCGAAGCAGGAAGAGGTGGGCCATACGCTCCACCTCGGTGTTCTAAGGGGAGCGAGGCTGAATCTATCGGTGGCTCGCATATTGCATCCTGAAAATAAACAAAAAATATCTATTATATTCTATTTTCAACAAATTAAAGAAAAAAAAAACCTGAAAATTGAATATTTTGTAACTATAAATCGATGAAATTGATGAAGATATATAAGTGTAAGTAGTACTTTTAAAATTTGGTTGAATTTAAAAGTAATATGTACGTATTATAAAAGTAAGTGATTTAATATTTATATGGAATGCATCGTTGGGTATAGAACATTCCGACGCGCGGGCGCGTCGCACTCTAGTTGGCGGCACGCGCGTGCGACTGGCTCGGCATCTCTCGATTGCTCATTCTTTCCGACTTTCTACTCTGATGGATAGCTGGCGAGATCAATTATAATATTAATCAGCGCAATCACACCGTTGAGATGAGTTCCGTCGGCTTTCTACATGCAGCTTCTAGCTGATTCTATAGCCTTATATGTAAGCCTTACGGACGATGGCAGAAAAAAAACAAAATTTTAATTTTAAAAACACGTATTTTCTTCTTGAATCCATATATATATTCTGTTAAATGAACTTCTATTTAAATTGATATATCTAAAAAAACGAAGTTTAATAAACAAGACAGTGAGTAACCTAATTTTTTTATGTGCATTTTACCGGCTATTAAATGTTATTTCATTGTTACTATTTAATCTGTTAATTTACACTTACACAATTATAGATCGTCCTAATTACTTCAGGTACTAACACTTTTAAAGTAACAAATATAAATATGACTTTGACAGGCCCCGGGCTATGCTGTTGCTATCGTATTTTCTAAACCGGTTAGAAATTACCTACTGCTCGAGATCATCGAAGAAAGCACCGGACCTACGCAAACATGCGCAGGTTTAAAAAAAAATTACAGCTTTCTTTGACTATCCGCAAAGAAGGGCATAGTTTTATTGTGAGATCAGTTATTGTAACATCGAAAGTTGAAAGTAGAGTTAGGTATTATAAACTTCACATTTCGCGATATTAACTTGCATCGCGAATATATTTCAAAAAGTATGAAAGCATAACATTGTACTGCGTGCGTGAATGCCAGCGTGACTTTTTACGACTCTGTAATAAAATACTATTTTAATAAGCATATCGTCTGTTTTCATGTTGTAAGCGATGATGTTTAAGAGAAAACAATACTATCATTAATATTCATATCATTGTATGCCTTGGTTGTAAGACGCTATCGATAAGATATCGCTATTCTTTTATAGTTTTAACAGAGAGAAAAATATAAATCACTTAGGAATTGAGGCATTGTAATCTATAACAACTACCTATTAGCTAAAAATAGTTCACGTAACACGAAACTCGTAAAAAAAAATTGAATTTGTATTTTACGGAATGAACACCTATATATAATACTTAATACGTGTCATCATAAGTACGTCTTGTAATGCGCTACTGTAAGAGCGAACAAAGCTTAAAGCTACTTACTTTTTTTTGCTAAAACATTTCCGTGTTTTTCAGTTATAATATATATATGTATAACTATTGAATTCAATACAAACAGGACACAAACGAAGACAATACTTCAATTATAAAAAATTGCAATTTATTCTTACTAGTTATCAAATTGACAAAGTAACATATAAGTGTCAGGTGTCAGTGCGCAGGTGAAAGCATAGGTCTTCAACCACTTCCGTTTCCTCTCGATTGTAATTATCATAATTCCTCAAACATGTAATCATAAAAGTAAACTATAAAAAAATATAATAAACTAGCTGATCAGGCGAACACCAGACTGTCATATGATTTTTTAATGAAGATATCGATTTAAAAAACAATCTTTGAGCAATATTCTGAAAACAAAGAACGCAAAAAAAGACAATTACCCAATTTACTACAATCCCTGGGAAGTATACATTCATCAACAATTTATTTTTATTTATATTAATTGAGAAGTAGCATAATAACGGACTTGTTTAGTTTTTAACAATTAATCTTCTTATATATAAAATTCTCGTGTCACAATGTTAGTTACAATACTGCTCCGAAACAACTGAACTGAAATTTTGTGTGCATATCGGGTAGGTCTCAAAATCGGCCAACATTTATTTTTCATACCCCTAAGTTATAAGGGGATTTACAACATGTATGGCAAAATAACGTTTGCGGCGTCAGATAGTATAATTACAAAAGTTACTCAGGTAGCACATTTATATTAGTAGTTATAAACAGCGAAGTAAATAAAAAATAATCATAAAAAATAGGTAAAGGTCGTCCACAACACAGATAAGACATTCCGTTAAAATTTAGTACAGCAGAGATGAAAGTTGTCCAGACCGGATTTTGTTTTCGTTTAACATTGTTTGTAATTCCTAATAATGTTTAAAGGGTTACATCGGTGTTTATACTGACGATAAAGAGAAGATAGAGAAGAAAATAGATAACAAGATTGTTAACACCGCGACGTGTCTAAAATTGTTTTTGTACAATTGTTTTATGTAAAAACAATTTTCACCAAAATTATTATAATCTCCTCTATAATTATGCTCCAAATAAAATACATATATTTAGAACTAAAAAGTATTTAGATTTGGTTAGTTAGTGTTTCCTCGCGTTACTTCTACGAGTATTTTAGGTTTGTTCCGTATCCAACTCTGACAACTATGACATTGAATTTAAATTGCTACACGAAAATTCTCTTAGATTTTTAGTTACTTTATTTTGGCTAGAAATATCCAATTCTTCAATACGAACTCATAAACATAAATATGTACACGAAAAAAACTGTTCTAATGAAAACTTAAATGTGACCCACACCGCATAAGATTAAGGACCGCTAGGCTAACTGTATAATCTACAAATCGAAGGAAGCGGTATTAATTTTTTTACCTCATTTTTTAAAGCCAAATATTTAGTATTACACTTTCATCTTCAAAACGTAAATACCATTTTATAAAAACGTTTTAGGTCATTCATATCATTAAAAATCTACATTTATTCGCTATTCTAAATTAGCTTTAAATACAAATGCAACATCTTATCAACAATTTTAAAAACCTCAATTTCAAATTTGAAACTAAGATCTATAATTTTTTTAATTTAATACTGTACAAAGTGTCAAAATTTAAATTATTATAATAATTGTATATATTGCAATTTATTCTACTATTATTATTTTTTAATCCCCGACGCAAAAAGAGGGGTGTTATAAGTTTGACGTGTCTGTCTGTCTGTGGCACCGTAGCTTGCGGACGGATGAAGCGATTTTAATTTAGTTTTTTTTTTTGTATGAAAGGTGAGTTACGGGCGAGTGATTTTAGATATGTTGGATAAAAACCGGTTGAATCGTTTAAAAGTTGTGGGGGGTGAAATTGGGGAAGAATAACCGAATGTCTGCAAATATAATCTAATGGGGTCTCAAATGAAAGCGCATCACGTGCGCATTACAAAATAATATGTTCAATGAAAATCGGTTGAGCCCTGAAAAAACTCTGGGGGTAAAAGTGGGGAAAATACCCAATATCTGCAAATATATGTGGTGGGGAGAAACAAAATCTACATTATCATAAGTGTACCTATAAAAAGAAACTCAATCTTAAAGTACCTAAGTATGTACGAGTATTAATAATTCTAAAAAAAAAAATACATCGCGTTAGGGGCCGCTCCAAACCTAACAATTCAATGACAAATAGTCTAAACTTACCTAACTTAACTAAGCAACATAGATGAATTTAGAAATAAAATTATGAAAAGAAAACTTTTATAAAATTACTTCAATATATTGCGTTTCGGATACGACCGTTCGGAAACGACGTCTGCCCAAATAATAAGGCTCGGGTAAAAGAGGTAGGCATGTGATACTAATGAAAAAATAAATAGTAGGTAATAAATAAGTAGTAACGGTTCCTCAACGCGATGTATTTTTTTTTTTTTTTTGAATTATTAATACTCGTACATACTTAGGTACTTTAAGATCGAGTTTCTTTAATTATTTTTTATTTTTTAAAGGCAACTCAGATTATTGTATCGGGTTTTTTTTTTAATTTTTAATTTAATTTTTATTGATCTCGGAGTCGACCTTGCGAAAAATCACGTGCGTGCGCTAAACTTTTCCCTTGAAGCTCTAACTTAGTTTAATTTCGTAAAAAAAGTGACTAATTGACGAAAGGAAAATAACTATTTACGTACTGTACAACTTATGGCACAACTTAAAATTCATTATTAATCTTTAATAAATAGTTATTATTTATAATCTTGAATGTAAAAACTGAAATTTGGGCGCGAATTCTAACTATGAAATTAGTATGTAAAAAGTAGCAATAATAAAAGTTTACCGGCAAACTTTTACTGAAATTCATTTTGTTGGATTCGCGTACTAGACTAGGCTTTCTTTATTATTTAAAGTACATTTTGTTCGTGTACAAATATGTGTACATCATATTAACAATTGTAATAGATTTTTGTTTCCAATAAATTGAAGTGATTGGCAACTCACGTTGTCCTTTACAGATTATTTTTTAATATCAGTACCTGGGTGACAGATATCAGTAGCGGGCTGATGATAAATTACGAATAATATTTTCTGATTTTACCGACATAATAATAAAAATATGAACTGGTTATTTAAAGAAAAAATCATGAGTACAATTAGAAAAAAATGGAAAAAAATAATCGATCTGGAGACCTGGGGATTTGAACTGTGATCTTCTCGGTCGATTCCAACCGGTCGATTTTCCTTCTGAGCTATTACAACTTTATCGACAATTGCGAAATTTACCTTCGTATTCTAACAATATTGTAGCCATTTTTTCATAAGAACAGGGATAAAACGACATTTCTAAAAATAAATCCTAGCTAGATGGATTTATCACCCTCGAAACCTCCTATATACTAAATTTCATGAAAATCGTTAAAGCCGTTTCTGAGATTCAGATTATATATACAATAATTGCTCGTTTAAAAATATTAGATACAATGAGCTATATTAATTTAAAAAATGCTATGTGTGGAAGCAATTAAATGAAATCTTGAATATACTTAAAAAACCAAGCAATATAACTTTACGGCCTGCTAAATTTCACTCAAATTTACTATTCATTAAGTTGTTTGTTTATGAAGATAAGGCTGATTAAAATGAGTAAAAATAACTGCTTAAACTTTTTTTATGACGATAAGTTAGTCTTTGTAATACTTCATATTAGAATTATTCAACTCGCTCAGTAATGATCACGGCTAAAAAGGAAATTGCCCGCACAAAATGTTGCATCATTGTAGTTACAAATTTTACCCACAGTGAAAGTGCAAATCTGAAGGTATTGTAGCGTTTATTGACTCAACGTGACACTCGTTATCGTTTTAAATATCGCGTTAATGATTACGTAATTTATTACTTGCAATACAATTTTAGCTTTTCCATTATAGCGTATTATATAAACTTTATATGTTTTATATTTTATGGTGAAAGCAAACTTTCGACTTAACGTCTCTCAATATTTACATGTAATAATATATTTCAAGTTGAGAAGTTGCGATGTATGAACATCAGTATATGCAGTTAATTTCCAATGGTTCACTGTTTTGTGGATGTGCTAACGGAATCATTAGCCTACTTGCCAGGAACGCGAGCGGAAAAAGCTGAATAACGTAGTAGTGTTGAGAACACATATACGTATATAACAGATATTATACTACTTTATGAATATTTATTTTTATGTTGATAAATAAATGTAATAAAAAATAAAAATATTCTGCTATCGCTACATGATAAAAAAAAATGAAATCTCTAAGTATACTGGTTCCTTTTGCCACTTAAATATATCAATTACTACAAATTGTAACTTAAGTTTATACGTTATGTATTAATAGAACTAACTGGTTATGTTCGTATATGTACTGAAAAATCTGTTAATAATGTCTAAATACATATCGAATTATATTTATAGTACTTGCAGTTGTGAACTTCAATAACTATGTGTTCTTCAATATTAAAATTATTTCCTTACTACTTTTTTTTAACGAAATAGCAGATGTTTATTGGACTATTATTACTATCAATACAACGGAAGCTCTATTTTCTTACTTTTATAATGAGCGATAGTGAATACGTTGATATAAAAATGATTGTAGCTGTTGCGGTGAAATCTAATGGTATATTGTTCAGTGAGCGAACCAATGACGATGCACATATAATAAAAGCCATTAAGCGTTTAGTTTGTACGAACGAAATAGATTTAACGGCATGGTTTCAATATTTTCATTTTGATACTGTAACAAAACTACGTGTAACAAAAATAACTAATGACAGGCATTTATATGTACATATAATTGCGTAATATAAAGAAAAACAAAAAAAGTAAAAAACAATAATTTATCATTGTTATATTAATTTTATTTTCTACTTCTTTATTTGAAAAGTTTAAAGAAGTTATAGTTAGAAGTTAAGTTATAAAGTATACCAAAAAAAATATCACATATATTTATAAAATATTCGCACAAAATATAACAATGAGAAAAAAATTGATAATAAATCACGTGTTAATTTTTTTTCGTTTCCTAGTTCGTAAGTACAACAAAAAAGGTCAAAATTTGTTTTAATTATGAAATCGCTTAATAACAAATTACTATCGATAAAATTAATTGCTTTTTGGAATAGACAAACTCACCTGTAAAAGGAGCGTCGTGAAGACCAGCAGTAACCTGATCCTCTTCATAGTCACAGTCCAGTCAGTCAGCGGCCTGCAACCAACGCAACACATTGAGGTGGGCAAAAGGAACGGCGCACGCGACGCTTCGCAATGCGCGGACGCGTGCGCTAGTGGCGCTTTGGTTGAAACGCAAACGCACCGTGCATGGTGGTAAAGACTGGCATGCGCGGACGCAGTAGCTCGCGAGCCCCTCTCAGTCCCCTCTTAGCCGCGCGTGGGGTTGACCTAATGACCGAGTGCAGCGTGCAGCGCCGGAACTGCACCGGCATATCTTTCACTGATGCGCTCCCGTTGAGACGAGCGGAAACCGCGCGTGGCCTTCACCTCCTAGTCGCAAGGTCGTCTTATATGTACAAGTACACATTTTATTCTAATAAAATGTGTAAAAGCCTATCCATTACTGTTACTACTTATAATAGACTTTTTGTAGCGCCAATAAATTAATTGATGATCTTAAAGTAACCAACTTTAAGTTGTTATTACAAAAAAATATATTTGATAAGTTTTTTTTTTAAATTTTTAAATATAACCTTAACATATTCAATATTGTTTATGAATTTAATACAAGAACTGAATGCTTTGTATATTATATTTTTAGGAATATTGATTCATACCGAAAAACGTAAATAATAAATACTTTGCGGTTACAACTCCGATTATCGATCAAAACTTCGATTGGATTCGATTATAATTTTCTCTCATCAGTCGAATAGTGACTTAGAAAGTTGTCTGTTAACATTATATTTTGTATAAAATACTTAAGGTATTACCTACATATTACAGTTTTTGTGCCTTGTACACTTTTTTTAATAATTCGATATTTTATTAAAGAGAATTATATGTATATAAAAGGGGAATACAATCTAATTCAAGAAAAAATATCTTTGAATATTAAATACATATATAGTATTTTTTGTTTCATCTTCACGTTAATATTATCGTTGCGATGAACATAGCAATTATTTTTTTATGTTGCCGATCAATCGGACCGAAACTAGGCTATTTGTTTGCAAGAAAGTGGACCCTCGGGCATTTGCTATTTTCATATAATCTGTATAGGATATTATAATAATGGTCTGAGTAGCAGGTGCCGAGCAAGTTCAATTAGCGGCGGACAAGAACACGGCAAATATAGGCCGACACTTGTTTAATCAAAATCACGACGTGAGCATAAATATAAACAATAACCCTTAAATAGATTCACTTTCTACTTGTTTTTTTTTTTATAAAACATTGTGTCTGATTTTTTAACGTTATTTAAATCATTAGCTATAATATCGTTTCATTGTAATACAACATTATTACTAAATCCGAAAAAGTTAAAACTATATCGAAAACTGACTGCTTGAACACAAAAATACGAAATGTGTAGATGTTGAAATATTTTAAGTTTTATAATAAGAATTCAAGATTTACTTATGATACAATGGTTTATAATTACAAAAAAGTTAATTATTAACAATAAAAAATGCGATCAAAAATATTAATATATAATGCCATCAATCAAAGCTTTTTGTCAGACTGAAGAGCTTCCTTCAAATCATCCACATCAGTATCTTGACATCTTAATAAATATATTACATTCGTTCCAAATTAGTAGGTATTGTTAGCAATAGTACATTTACTCATTGAACCATTGTAAAGTACACCTAAGGCGACATGCAAAATAGTCTGGCTTATGTTTGGTTATATTATTGTTTCGTTAAACATATCATTTATTTAGTTTTTAGCTGTTTTATTTAAATAATTAAGTTATAATTAATATTTTGTGAGGAGTCTATATTAATATTATTCTATTTTTATTTAGGACTGTCTAGAACTACTTTAAAAAGGTTTGTATATTCACTGATATGAATCGTTTCTAAAATCTCATTGAAAATAAATCAGTTTTCCAAATTACGAACGAGTTGAAAATTAATATACAGATATAAATATAAACAGCAAAACGCAGACTTTACTAAAACACCACATATTTTACTTAAACTCTCTTATATCCGTTACGGAATTATGATAAAATCGATGGTAATAAATAATCTAACAGCAACAGATTTCATTCGAGATGGTTAAAAGAAAGCAACGTGAAATGTAACTTTAGTCAAGACTTTCCATTTCTCTATATCAACTCAGCAATTCAATGCAGCATACGTTTAGAAACCTCACATACGTCATATTTTGCTAAGATGTTCGTTTAAGAGTAAGAAATTAAATACTCGTGTACAAACGCTTGCAATGCGGATTTGCTGCGAGAGTAATCATTCACGGAATTATTTATTATTAAAAGCAAACATATTGTGTATTGCAAAATATTAATGTGTTCCTTTTTATAAAGTATTTTTATAACTTCAAATAATTGTATTATTTAACTAACGAAAAACTTTCCTAAAATGTTACTTTTCGTCATTCTTTAGAACGAAGTATAAACTATTTGAAATTAATCTATATACACACTAAGGATCTTAAGGAAGAATATGTGCTGTACTTAACGGACGGTTAAATGCATTATTTTCATTTATTGAAACTAACTTAGCTATTAAGTCCATCTTTTTCCGGATGCTTTTGACATATTGAGAGCACGTAACTTCAAAACCAAATGTTTACTGTTTTGTACCTATATAATTATTTATATTTAAATTTATTAACATGTAACTACATATAATTAATAAAAGACGTAATATTGATCTATTGATTGTCTGTAACATCCCGCGGCTGGGCATAGGTCTCTTTCTCCGTGTAGAAGAAGGATACATAATATGTTAAAAACTAAATATAAATTAATTAAAATAATATCTTTAAAAATAAAAATTAAAAAGATATACGTATATTATTGAGTCCAAAATCTCTCTAATAAATTTTAGTAAGATGTTAATGCGATTGAAAGTATTTTATTAAAATTATATACCTCCGGTAGAATCGAAAAGAAATAAATGAAAATCAATAAAATAATGATATATAGTTTCTTTAAATTGCTGCACTAATCTTTCCAAGTCACTTTTGGCTCTGATGCACGTGCCTAAATACTGAGACTACTAATTAGTTGGCTATAAGCATAAAGTTTCACTTAATTATAGAATGACTCTTCTTCTAAATTATTCGTTAGTTGTACTCGTAATTTTGTATGTAGAAAGTAAGACTATAACACTAACAAATGTGGGTACGTCTAAACATTTCTTATCATCATAAAATTTATCCTATTACGTATCCAGCTTTCTATTATCATAACAATTATGATGCGAAAAGTGAAATTTAGTTGTTATGTGTGTAAAAAGTTACAAATTTAATGACTTATTTATTGATAATTTAAAACAAAATGAAAAAAAAAAAACGATAATCAACCATACTCAAACCACACATACACATACTAACATCTCACGCTAAGAGATTTCTCTAGAATTTGTCGTCGACTAACTGACAAAAAAGAAAAATAATCTAAGTCTATTGAAGCGTTGCAAGAATAGCATAATTTACTAGCGTTCCACTATCCAACAAGAATGAATTATACTGAGACAAAGATATGGAGGCATTGAATTTGTCTTACTAGCTTTCATTTCTAAGGAAAAACAACCTTCACGTCACTTTTATTGTGCACTGTTTCATTATTTACCAATTTTCATTCAATGATCAAATGCATCAGCATCCAAGTTGTCATTGTTCACAGTTTACAATGACTTAATTTCTCATAAAACAACCATGCCATTGAATATTGTTGATCTTAAGAAATAAAAGATAGAGATTAACGTAGTTCTTGTCAATAGATAATCCTATTATCCAATCACACAAAAAAAACTATTCACACAATTAGTTTTTATAAAAAGAACGGCATTATCATAACTCATTAAAACTAAGGATCGTTTACTAGTGATAATAATATTTTACTATAGCTATAAGTGATTAATAGTAACGATTGGGTTTAAAAAGTATCAACGACAATATTAAAAGTTCGAGTTTTTTTTTTGAATAGGTACTTACATCTGTAATACATTACAATACGTAAATTAAAATAACATAATCCACGTCCTTATGTTTTATATAAATACTAGCTGACCTGGTGAACTTCGTACAGCAATATTTTTTAATTTTGTAGTAAAAATATATCGGTCCTTATTCAAAATAAAATATAGCCTATATTCTACATTGGACAAAGTTACATATCTGTGCAAAATTTCATTAAAATCATTCCAGTAGTGTCAGAGACTCGCCCACATAAATATCGAGACACGAGATGTCTAAGTATATAGATGTATTTACGTAAATTATCTTCTATTTCAAAGCACCTGTAAACGTTAACAATTTGTATTGACACCTATTAGATGATTCGGTGACGAGAATGAGAGCCCACGATGCAGGCTCAAGGTTACGCCACGAAACACTTTCTCCGTTAGCCACAGTTCGTTGCTCTCCGAATTTTGCATCTTTGTATCAATGGAGACCTGACTAACTTTAAAGCTGTGAAACGATTATTATGAATTACTCGAAAATGAATCTAAAATTTTACAAGATAAAGACTGTTATAAATTGCAATCAAGAATGGAGTTAGTGCCAGTCGATGTTTACGTTCAATGCCCATGTTAATGGCACTGAGAAACGTAAGGTGGCCCACTTTCTCTTTTAAGCATACGTGGTCTTTCTCTTACGAGTAAACTCCATACTTGGAAGAGCGAGATAACACTATATTTGAGAGGCAACTTCAGAGCTACCTTGCAGCTCGCTTTCTTCACCGCACTTGGCATTAGAAGAGCGCTAAGTCCGGTAACTTTCGTTAGTATGACAGCGTAGATTCTGCAAGCTTGTTTCGACTATTATTAGTTGTACGCAAACTCAATTGATACGACTAATGATTCTGCCTATTATTACGTAATGTACTGATTAGTAAGGCAGACCACGTTTTTATTGTTCAATAGTATAGTTTAAATTTGCATACAATACTTAACATATTATTTAATATTATATTGTAACATTATTGATATAATTAACCTACTTATGAAATACCACAAAACTTTAGCATATACGTATGTAACTTTAACAGCCAGGATGTTGCTAAATACTATGTCTTGCTAATATAATATAAGATTTATCAATGTTTAATTATACGAGTCCTAGTAATTTCCTATCTTTATTAATTTCGGTTTTTACAAATACTCGGTACATCTTAGGTTTTATCTCAGATATATAAACATCTAGTGAGTTTTGGTAAGCTTGAAGAGGCGTGAAAAGGCGTATTCGGCCGCCGTAGCAAACCCGCACAAAGCCGTAGCAGCCACTACAAATGTATAGAACAATAGCGCGGGCGTAGATACCTACGTTTTGGTTAAGAAAAAGGCGTGCAGGCAGTCTGCAGTATAATAGACCTTAGTAGAGATATGAAGTGTAGTTGGCAAAATTTATAATTTATGAGGATTCCACAGTATATATAAATAAAAATTATGTGGTGTCATGGGACACCAGGTAGGAACGAAGTTCCTTCGGATAGTATAGAAGCAACACAATTTAAAAAAAATGTTAAATTTTATATATATTTTCTAGTTCTTGATTTTTTTTAATTTTGTTGATTGGTTTTTAAGTACATAAAAGTATTTAGGAAATTTAGTATTTTAGGAAATAACAAATACCATATATTACAATATAATTTAATAATAAATAAAATAAATCAAACAAAATAATAATAATAATAATTCAAACTATTAAGTGAAATAAAAAACATATGTCTTTATTTATTTTTGTCGACAGTATAAAATTACATTAATAATTTTAAAAAAGTTTACTAGTAATATTTTAGTTTTACAAACGTCATATTATACAGTCGTGTGACTGATATTACGTCACTTACATACATACCTCATTTATTAATCCTGGTTTTTTTAATTATTATTACATACTATTTTCATATACTTTGTTATTATTAAGAACTGGTGAAACAATAGCTTTAAATGTAGTTTCTCTTTTCAGGTTAGTTTATAAATAATTTTGTATTAAATAATATTTTGTAAAATTAGTTTATATAATAAAAATAAAAAACCTCTCTTTTAACCTCTCCAAAAAGCAACGCAATTATAGTTTTACTGTTTACCATAATATACAAAAAATAATTATAAATTAAGACATTATATACATATATATGTATTAAAGTACTTTTGCTAGGACTCACACCAATTTATAACCTAACTCATATAGGTGTCGTATGAGGCAAGTAAGGGATAACACAGTTCCACTACCACTTTGGAACTTATAAAGCCGACTGATGGCGGGATAACCATCAAACTGCTGGCTTTGAAATACGCAGGCCGAAGACGGGCAGCAGCGTCTTCGGTGCGACAAAGCCAGCCCTGCGGTCACCAACCCGCCTGCCCAGCGTGGTGACTATGGGCAACACATATGAGTTCGCGCCATTTTTTGGCGTGAACTTGTTGAGGCCTGTGTCCAACAGTGGACTGCGATAGGCTGAAGTGTGTGTGTGTGTGTGTGTGTGTGTGTGTGTGTGTGTGTGTGTGTGTGTCTAATCATGCATTTCGATACATTAGATAAAAATTTTCTATATAATGTTGTACAAACACCTAACCGAAGTAAACATATTTAAATGAACTGTGTCTTAATAAATTATATTCTACAACGATATACATAAATTGCTGTAACCTATTTGAACTGATTTACACTTGAAGCTTAAAATATTTAAGTAGGGTAGCAAGTGAAGTTTACAAATAAAGTGCGCTGTCAATTAATAGGTAGCGCTTTCCAATATCAAAACTGTGTTAAGCCTAAAGACCTGCTTCCGTATCTCCTGGAAATTGGCCGCTTTTCTCTGAGAAATTTACATAACTTGTCTATTAGACGTGGACACATCATGTCTATTGACAGAGTCCTATCTAAGATGGTGAAAGAAAAGGATTAAGATGGACAGTTAAGAACAAAGTTAATTTAAAAGTAATAATTAGAAAGGAAATATGAACAAACTACCTCAAAAAATATTTTGGCATAGATTAAGAATCAAAGTATTTAAATGTACTTATTATCTCAAAACATATCTTATCTTATTTTTTATTTGAGATCTAACGACCACTTTTCCAGCTATATCTAATAATGCGTTTTTACTTGACTATTTTTTCGTCAACCTACGTTGTAATACTGCATAACTTTTTACTGGATGTATCGATTTTGTTGTTTTTTAATTTAATCGTAAGCTTGTGTTTATCATATGGTCACATTTAAATTTAACCGAGATCTGATAACAATTTTTTGAGTAATCTTTGATAACGCGTGTTTACTTAACTATTTTTTCGTCTACCTACGTTGTATTACTTGTCGATGTAATTGAAGTCGTTTTTTTTTATACATAAAATTCTCGTGTCACAATGTTAAATAATATACTCCTCCGAAACGGCCGGACCGATTTTTATGAAGTTTTGTGCGCATTTCGGGTAAGTATGAGAATCGTCCAACATCTATTTTTCATATCCCTAAGTTATAAGGGAGGGATTAAGGGGGTTAATAATATATATGTCAAAACAACGTTTGCAGGGTCAGCTAGTATATATATATATGCAATATTGAAGTACAAAGTTAACAACATTTATAACAATTTATAATATATACGAGATGAGATGTATGAAATATAATCGCAGAAAGTCTTAATATTTATTGTCTTGAATTTATTAAACTCCATTTGTCATTAAAACAAATGTGTAATATATATAAAAAAAATTGTCCGCGAATATTATAAATGTGTTAGACACGGTCCGATTCTAGATTATCTCCTCCCAATATTTCCATTCTTGCTCAGCCGGAACTTACGAGCAGAGAAAACTCGCTACATCACTGCACCGCGCAATTTCGCGACATCCGATACCCGGCATCGCATAACAACTGCATTAGATGTCGTTCGATACTATCTATAGAAAACGCGTTCAGTGCTGAACACCTGAGCTTAGAAGTACCTTTTTTCGATATAATTAACTGTGTCCTATATGGCTTTTCTGATTTACTAAGTAGAAGATATACATCGTCATTTAAATACTAAGACATTCTTAGCATAACTACGATAGAGCCGTAATAAGATATTATTCAGTATCTGTATCTAAATATTTAATGTGTTTTTTAATATATTCTTAATTAAGACAGAAATGTACTGCTCTCATTTTTATAACTCACCATAGATTTTCGTATAAATAAAAAAAAACTCTTGTTTCAGTGCGTTAGATTAATGATAAATGAAACGAATTTTCGTTTCTAGTATACTAAATAACAATAGCTCACGATCGAGTCTAGAATGATCAATGGAGTAAAGGCGGACAAACGAGAGAAAGTCGATTTATGTCTCAAGGACGAGGGCGACGTCCGAGGTTGCGCAATACCGTGAGATAATTGATGCGCTCGAAGACCGACCGACAGAGCCGGATGACCAAAAGTATGCATAGCGTGAGGGCTCAAAAAAAAAACTAAGTCAAAGTGATTTATTCCGGACACAGAAGAAAATTCCACTAAGGCCGTTGAGTCCGAAGTGCTTTATTCTTTATCTAGAACCGTCTCATTGTACTTTTATAAATAATACAAAATATTATATAAATACCAAATATTATTCATTAATATTTTGTATAGGGTAAAATTTTATTGTTTTGTAGTTGCTTGTATTCTATAAAAGGAGCAGGGACCTGTGGTTTGGGGGTACTGCATGACCTGATTCGGCCCTGCCGACCAATTATGTTGAAATCACAAAGCGGATACCAATTTAAGGACGATGACTTCATCGCGCCGTGCTTTTGTTATTGTCATCCATAATAGACGGAACTTTCACTCAAAGATTGTATAATCTTGGATTCATATTTAACCATTTTTTGTTACTTTATTTTTATTTCACCATCCACCATGATCTCATTTGAGTTCGTATTTTGTAATAGATTTGAAAATCCAAATGCTGACAGGTTCTATAAATGGGTACCTCCTTACAGTGAAGTAAACTATGTAAGAACATCACGTCAGGTAATAGATATTACAAAGAAACTAAAAGTTTATACATTAATTCCTTTTGTTTTACATAAGAAATAAGTATTTAAAGTTATTTACAGTTGTGTGCCTCCTGAGATGAGAGATATAAGTCGAGTTATACACTTTTTGTGATGTGATTAGATTAGATCAGAAAATTTTAACAAACTTTTTGGTCTAATTCATGTTCTTCTGCTAGGATTTGGAAATATTTTTTTTTGGAAATTGATATAACTGTGTTAAAAATAACACAAGCAATTATAGGTATACTAAGCAAACCAATATTTGATCACTTAATGAACAGACGATCGTATGTTCATGCTATACGATATTTATTTATTTATTGATATCCCTTTGAACCCAAACTTTCGTAAACTGATAAAATTTAAGTAAATTATGTGAAAAGATGAGCGATTAGCACAAGAAACAGTTTAAGTGGTTATATTTTTATCGTTGTTTGAGAAATAGTTCGCTAGGATCATTATTCTAGAGTTTCCACCAAGAAAAGTTATGGGTGAAAAGTAATTTAACTATATAAATATCATTAATTACATAATTTTAGTTCTTAATAATTGTAAAAAAAAGGTTAGTTTTTTCGTAAACTTCTATTAAAATTAAATTTTTCACCAAAAAAGACTAAAATGTATGATAAAATAATAAAAGAGACTGTTTTAATCTACAAAATAAGATACTTCAGTTAAACTTAATCCACTAAGTTCACGAACAAGAATTTTTAAAGCCTTGTTTTTGCTTTTCTGAAAAATGATGTTTTTCAACTTGTATCACTTATCACAAAAGGTAAAGAATTATAAAATCAAGTCAAACAATCCTATATTAATTAACCGACTGATTAATTCTATCGAGTAAAAAATAACTATTAAATGTAGTTCTTTTATAATTTAAACTCCTACATCCGCTGACGAAAAATTTTGGACAATTAACTCCTAAGAGCGTAAGCGAACGAGAAAAGTGTGAACTAAAAGTTTGAATCTTTGTTAGTTTAAAACTTTAATAAATACACACACCTCAAGTTTTGAAAAGTTCCATGTTTAAAAATGATGGAAAAGTGGTCAAAAGGTTTTATCGTAGTCATTTCATTTTCAAATCTAGAACGAAATTCATTACAAAACTTTTTTTAAGTAAATGAATTGATCGATACAGTGAGTCACCTAAAAATATATTTAAAACGTATTTGACTAGAAACTATTACGTTTGTAATCTTTATAATGAAATAAATACAATAAAGACACAACTGATCGCGTTACAAGCGTGATCCTTCAGCGAGCACTTTCACTAGCACGCATTGAGCTTATATTACGGCCTTACAGATGCGTTGCGTAACCGCCCCAGCCTCACTCACACTTAGGTAATTACAAGAATTACAAGAGAAAGTCGTATATTTGGCTAAGAAATGATATACCATACATGAAATATATCAGTTATTTCCGCTTTTTAACGACCATTGCATAATACAATTCAATTGAATTCATGTGTATTATAGTTAAAGACATTGAAAACTGAAATGGGAAAGTGTTCAATGAAATAAAAATTGAATGCGCATTATACTTACGAAAGAATTTTTCGGTGGCATAAAGTCTCCAATTGAAGTTTAGAAAACCTGCAACAATACAGAAAAGTTATTGTTATACTGGGGTCTAAATTTTATATATAATCCCATTTACAATTTATTAAATATTTAAAAATTATACATACTCATAAAAATCTGTTTGTATATGTATCCTATACATATAAGTGCAATCAATGCACGCTATGTTATTAAATAATATTTTACTGTAATAATTATATAAATGTTACAATCATTAAAGCCGTTTTCAAACGACTTTGTTTTGTCTTAATGATAGACACCTTTAAGGGATTTTGTTTAATACTAGCTGTGCCCGCGAATTCGTCCGCGTGGAATTTAACAAAAAAGTTATTGTTCAGTTCTCAGAGTTATAAAATAAATAAATTTTCAAAAGAAAAGTAGCCTCAGTTACTCCTTACTACATCGGCTATAAGCCAGTGAAAGTCCCATCAAAATCGGTACAGCCGTTTTAGAGATTAGCCGGAACAAACAGACAGACAAACAGGTAGACAGACAAAAATTGTAAAAAATGTTATTTTGGTATATGTACCGTATTGACATCCATATGCATTTAGTAAAAAGCGGTTATTTTAATATTACAAACAGACACTCCAATTTTATTTATTTGTATGGATATAGATAGAATTGGGCTTCAATATAAAACAATTTTGTCATAATAATAAACACTTGTCTACTGCTTGTCTTGCAAGTAGAAACCGTCCTTGGGACGATAGCGTGGAAACTAAACAATGAGCTATTTTCGCGATAAACAGGCTTTCCGTATCGCTTCTACGGAAATGAAAGTGAAAGTATTTATACCTTGTATTGTCACAAGTAACAATGGTATATTTAACATAGTATAATGAGACTTTGTTGAAAATAATATTTTATGTAGTAATTAATGCCTTTTATGTAATATCTATTTTTACACCAAATGATTTTAATATAACTTCTAATTAAGAATTTGACGAGAATCAGTTTAAGCGACTTCGCTATTAAATAAATCTTCTTTAGCGCATAGTAAAACGTTTATTTTTGTAACTGCTAATCCTCATACAGTAAAGAATATAGTATAATAGGTCTAGAGTCGCAACATATACTATATAGAAAATAGATACAGTAAATAAAATAGATGAAATTTACTAGTGCGAATGCGTACAAGATGAAAGTGGTGAAATCTTAAACAAGTCGCGAGAAATCGTTGCCATAATAAATAATGCACTAGTTCAGTCAAGCCAGCCCTTCGCTCGCCTTTATCTAACCAAACCAGTTACCAACATATGCATTTTGACGGTGACGCTTTAAGGTATAAATTACTGACGGTTACAACTTTGTAAAATTAGAAATCTGTATAGTTTTTTATTGAAAATAAATTTAGATTCTAATTAAATTGTATAGTATTACAGCAGTTTATCCTCAAATTTTATATTTAATTATTTATTTTAACATTTCACGCATTATATTTACAGAATAAATTTTTGTCGATTGTTTATGAAATAAAATAAACTTACATATGCAACATAACAAAAATTTAAGTATCTACAAACATGCTCGTAAAAATCTATTATTTGTTACAATTAAAAATATTTCAATTTAAATAAAGAAATTCAAACTGTTAAGCTTGTTAAACCTATAATTTATGCAAAAAATCGAAAGTGTATGATTAAATTTTAATGCATGGTAATCCACATCTCCGCATTTTAATATACTAGAAATGAATCTTTAGATTAATGGTTTTGTTATAAATTTAATGACTGTAATTATATAATTTAGCTGTTAAACATGTAATAAAATTATGTTTAAATAATATAAAAAATACTGTGTGTGAGCAATTCTCACCCGGCAGAAGTGAAACTTCTGGAAGGTAGCCTGCGAGAGATTTTTTAAGTAATGTATTTTAAATCATTTTTAATCACCTCCTATACATTTATGTATTTATTTTTTTACGTGTGACGCATTTTGATTTCATCGAGTTTCAAATCACAATCAAGCATTCTAAAGCAATAGAAAAAGGATTAAGAATTACAATATTTAAAATTAAAACCAATTTTATTTTTAATTCAAAAAATCTATTTAATGTGTCGTTAATTTAATTTATTATGGGTTAAGAATATGCAAAATATAAAACTAATTACGACTTTTATTGAACTAAAACTATCTCCTATCTCTGATATTGCCGTAGCTTTCTTATAACTCGATTATCACTTCAACTCGAATCGTATAAAAGCGTAAAATATCATACCACAAAAACTTTTTATACTTAACATTTTATGGTAATAAAAGTTATTGTAAAAGACAACAACATCCGTCACAATTAGAGCAAAATACGCCAGCTTACTTTCTCGTGATGTTTCTCTTATTAATCTTTCAGAACTCAAACGAAATATACATATACAATCACAAAGAGAATAATTAATTGCATTTAGTTTCTCTAACTTTTTATTTTTTGTTAGCATCTGATCTATGTAATTATGTAACATAGAAACTTTTTTATGTCATATTTTTTACATTTCGTATCGATAAATAGAAATAAATTGTTTTCTTGTTAAATTTAATGTTTTTTTTTTGTTTTATAAGATAAACATGTTAGCTGACATAAGCAAACTGGAAATTCTTTTTCTTGTAAAGTTGAAAGATTGTTTATGTGTCAAAAAATTCAAATACTGAATTATTGTAACACATAAAAACTAAAATCACATTACTTACGTGGGTTAGTTAACATAAATAGAATAAAATATTATGTAAAGTCAGTATTTCAAGTCATATAAAAGACTTTATTCTTCCGAAAACTACTCCATTTTTCAATAATATTATTAGTGTTGTTGATTTTTCAATAATGGAATCTATGTAATAATGCACTCATAATTATGGCTATTATTTGAAATAATTTTCTGAGCAATGCTTTTCACAATTACATGAAGGCACTCATAATCAACCGATGTACTTTCGTAGAGCCTCTAGAGAGACCGAAGTGAAATCGTTTAATGTTCCCGTGCCAGTACAAACCGTGATTGCTGCCATATAGGGGCCCTATATCACGAGAGTAATGGTGTTTTATACGGGCGCACTTTACAAATGCCTATTAACATAGAATGTGTTAGTAAAAATTACATTTATATAAGCACTTTCAATTTTATTTTATCTTAAAAAAATAACTATGTTTCCGGTGTACCTATCACCGGAAACTAAATTATTACTTTCGTAAATTAATTGTATGGTAAAGTATTATAATTTACGCTATCTTTAACTTTCTTCGAGTTTTTAAAAATCTACGTATTTTTAACGTGAAATCAAAATATTAATACTATTTTCGCATTACGATGAATATTGAATTACGTAAAATATTCTTGATTTTATATTAAAAAAAAAAAACGATAAATTATTATTTTTCATCAATCATGATATAGTCGGTCATATCCACTAATAAATACAGGTTGTGGCTCATTTCCCAAGCAAAAGAAAGGAGCTCCACTTCTAAACTATGCCTTATAACAATAACGACTTGCTCCCGCGCACTGATGGGATCGCACTTGACGGAGAACAATTAAAGTTTTTCTATAAGATAACTTATCATACTGTGATAGAACAGTCCCATAAATAAAGATGCAATTATGATAAAACGTTTCTTTTCAGCTTAGATTATTATGTTGATCGATGATGATGTACATATTTATTTTAATTCAAAAATAGAAATGGACAACTTTCATAATAGTTGGAACAGAATGATTTAAAAATCGAAACTAGTTCTAGTGTCAAATAGAATGTGTATTAGGCCAATGATAAATTGACATTTTTTTCGTTATAAGAGTAACATATTTACTCGACATAGCGAAAACATTTGTTTATTACGCAAATTGAACTTTTAATCGATTTAATGTTTGTTGTTATATAAATAATTAGAAAATTCCATCGAACTGCTGGCTTTGAAATACACAGGCCGAAGACGGGCAGCAGCGTCTTCGGTGCGACAAAGCCAGCCCTGCGGTCACCAACCCGCCTGCCCTGCGTAGTGACTATGGGCAAAACACATGAGTTGTGGAGACCTATGTCCAGTAGTGGACTGCGAAAGGCTGCTGTGATGACAAATAATTAGAAACACATAAATATTCAATTTGTATGACAAAAATTAAATTATCGTTACTATAACAGATTGAAAAAAAAAACTGTTTTGAGATTGAATTTCTATTATAAAAACTATTCACTGCTGCCTCAATATTTGTTTTACCTTATTTTCAAAAGTCTATGGGTAATTGTTCGCTAATTTTATTTTAATCACAATTAGTTGTTTGAATATATTTCAATGTCCCCAATACATAAGGAATGCAATTACTTGATGTTGACGAAGACGAATTCAAGTCCAGTACCCGGATCGCCATACGTAACCTGCTCCTAGCATTCAGACCACATAGAAACTTTCCTCTGACTTTGAATTAAATATAAAGTTAAATTTTATTAATATTAAGAGCTATATTGATATTGTAAAAATACAAAATCTTAATATGCATATATGGCAGACATTTTTAACCGACTTCAAAAAAGGAGAAGGTACTCAATTCGACTGTTTTTTTACGTATTTACCTCAGAACTTTTGACTAGGTGGACCGAAACCGCGTATACACTTGACTATTTTTAGTCTACCCACGGTGTATTATACTTGTCGATTTAATCGAAGTCGTTTTTTTTTTCGTTTGCGAGCCAATACAATTATACATTTTACCATTAGACAGCTGCGTAATTAAGCGTAAGTTCACTTAGCTAACTAAATTTACATAAATTTTTTTTTCGGCAACATAATAGATTAAATTATAGCGCTTATTAAAAAAAGTTAAAACAAAAATTATAACCGCAAAAAATAACATTGCGCAAAAATAATTAACTGGATACAATGACTATATGTACTTATGTATTGTAAATTCATCATGAATTCATCTAACACAACACGAGAATATTTGTTGTAACATAATAAGTGTATTAGTTGAACAAATCAGGTGTAAAGATAGTACTAGGAGTGGCGAAGCTGGTCTGACACACTGACTCGCTTTCCACTTACGCGCTGAGCACCACTCGACTGGCGACCGCATGCCACGATCCGTTTTAAAACAACTTCCGAATTTCTTGAGCAACAATTATGAAAATGTTGTTGTTATATACCTACGATGCTATTTATAATCAATATTTTATAGTGTGACCTCTATATGAAAAATGATTAAATTTATAATATTTTAATATGTGTAATGTATAATGAATTTAATAAAAAAAAAAACTAAACTAATGAATAATAATTTTGTTAGATATTTAAGTAAGAAAATCAAGTACTTAAGGGTTGTTTAAACAAGTTTAAGTTTTTATCATATACACATTGACATGTGGCGTACTTTTAGCATAAACGCAGAGTACCTACTTAAAACTTAAAAAAATAACTATTTATTAATTTAATACACTAAAAACTAAAATGACAGATATTGTTTGAATATTTAAAATTAAATAATTATAAAACAAATTAAGTGTCAATTCCATTTACCACCGTGAACATTCGAAGTAAAGAAATATGATTGTAAAATAAAAGAATTAAATTGAGATTTTCATTTCATAAACAAAAAACTTAATATCCCTAGTTTGTCTGCAGGGATCTGTCATAGTTACATATTTTAACAATAACTATGCATACCGCATCTAATTTGAAGTGCAACTTTTAAACAAGTAAGTCGTCTTGACGGAAATTAAAACTCTACGTACTCATTAACGCTTTCACCGTGACATTTCCGTTATATTCGAGAATTTATCTCGCAAATACGAAATCTATAAAGTAAGGGAGAAAGTCGCCATTCAAAAGGTTAATAAATGGTAATATAAGATATAAAATACCATGTGATATTCGTTACATCGAGAGGTGATATCAATGATTGCATAATGTCACCATATATAATACTTTTCATGCCTTAAAAATACGTAATTATCGATATTAGTATGTGGAACATATCTTTTTATTCAGTGCTTGTCTGATTTTTATTTAACAATAATATATAAGAGGATATTTTGTTATTATAACTGAACAATTATAGGCAATAGTATTATTGGTATTAAGTAACTAAAATCTAAAATGTTAAAGGTAGTACATTATATATATATATATATATGCTGTTGTATATATATAAATGAATGTTTGTCTGTATTGTCTTATAGAATCGTAAACTATGCATTTAATCATGTCATGATCTTCAGCAGTGTTGAAAAGAAAGCGTAGCAACGCGCGCAGGTTACAGCTAGTACATAATACATACATATTTTAGGAATGCTAAAGATATTAAATAACTACATACTTTAAGAACGTGAAAATTATTAAGTAACTATATGAAATTAAAATTGTAATTAATTTTCCCTTTTGTAATTGAAATGTTTACTTTTTGTGTTTTTAATTGCATGTGTTTTAGTACTCTTATATTCCTTACTTGTGATTTTGTACTATAGTTAAGTTACCCATTTTGTTTTTTTGTTTTTAAAATGCATGCTATGTCCATATCTAGTAGACTCAATTATACATACATACTTTACACCACGTACCTTACTTTATATGTCACTTTACTTTGTGTATAAAACGATTGTGGTCGGTTTTGTAGACTAACTAAAAAAATAAATAAAGAAATAAATTACCCATTAAACTACTAGTTTTCTAAAGTTATCAAGGATGTGTAAACTATGTGTCTTTTTTATATATATAGACTAGCGCTTGACTGCGATCTCACCTGATGGTAAGTGAAGATGCAGCCTAAGATGGTGCGTGCTTGCCTTGAAGATGCTCATTCACTTTTGATTTAAGTTTCTAAATACTTTTAAACAATTACTAGTACCTATTAGGTACTCTCTCTCTTAGTACTCTGTAGTTAGGTATTACCCACCTAACATACATGTGACATAAGCTTTTGTCTTTTGCTTATGTTTCGTAATGTAGCATTAAAATTATTTCTCAACAGTAATGATTCTCTAAGACTCTAAACACCGTAACGTATGGAACGTAATTACGAAAATTTTGTCTCAACAATAGAATGGAAAATCCAACTGCAACCTGCTGAATTTCGTAATTCAAAGCACCGCTGTAAGCTGTTGGTAAATTTCACATCCGGTGGAAAAACATACGAGGACAAACTAGACACAAATTTAAAGCTTAAGCTTTCGTTAAATTTTAGGAAATACAATTCTAAAAATAATATATTTTAGGTAAATGACACAAAAATTAAAACGAGACAACATATTTATATTCGTATGCTTGTCGTCAATTGTTCGGATTAAGATATCATTACTTGTACACGTCGTATGCTGAGTCGCTTTATCTTGCTTTCTCGATCAATTGTAGTGCTTGCTCGTGGTAATTTCACATATTATTAAAGTAAACGAGAAACCCCACAGTATACCTATAAAATGCGAGCTGTGTGACGTTTGACCTACTTTCCACGCTGGGCTTCCACATATCGCTTATTGAGGATCTGATCGCGATTACTGCTTTGGTCTTATTGCTTACACATAGGAGCTATTTTTCAATACCTTAAACAAACGACAGCCGGCGTTTGTCAGTAAAAATCGTTAACAGTATGCAAATATTTTGTTTTTCAAGCGACGTTAAAAATGTAAAAGTTATTTTTAACTTAGTGAAAGTGAAGTTACGCAACTAAATCTTTATCTTTGGTTGATTTTTATGAAAAATATAATTTGAAATATTTTAAAGACGAATCTTTACCAAAATTTGTATGATATAAATGACAATATATTTATTAATCACTTTTCTTACCATTTTCAATGCGTATAAATTTTTGTTACTTTTCTTTAGTACCTATATAATATTACCTAATAATATTTAGGATTAATAGTACCTAATAATATTTTGAATATTGTCTAATTTTAAGGCAAAGTTTTAGTGCAATCAATATCCGAGACACTGCAAATCGGCAACAGACATCCTTATTAAAAATACGTTACAATAACACATGCACTTTCCAAGTTTCCATCACTATTTCCATACAAACACAAATCCATATCCGTACCTTTTCAGGTGAGCTTTCAATGCGGTAAGGGTCTGAAGAAACAGTTTCAGGATAACACAGCGGAGCAACCGATCACTGTTCCGGTCACACAATCACAGTATCACAGTCTGAAGGGTACAGGTATCAGTCACTTTCGTTTTCGCGGATGCGCGAGCGCGGGTGCAGTGGTGTCGGGGGACTGGTCGCGGCCGCCGGCGCCCGCCGCGTTTTATACACGAGAAAGTTACGTCCACACCTGCTGGGTTTCCACGCAACCTCTATCCCGGATCGAGAGGTTTTGGCGCGGATTTGGATTTTGAAATTGTGACGCTATTGACGTCAAACCGATGACTGAATACGTGTAGGCATGAATGAAATTTCGTAACTTTTTATTTTCGTTTGAGTCAGAGTTTTGACTCGCTTATCCTCCTATTACATAAAGGAATACTTAATACGAATATAGCATCTTTTGAAATTTTTAACTCGTTATAGATGCAAAGCATTTTTTTTTATATTTTTAAACATAAAATATTGTATAGACAAAATAATTCAAACTAGATAAAACGTAAGATGATTACAATATAATTACTTTTCCGTTCAAATAAAAAAAAACTTAAAATATCGATTTTTAATGTATTTTTTATATTAAAAATTCAGATAAATTTAAGATAAAAAACAAGTCATATAAAATGAGTAGTAAGTTGTTTAAAACAGTGAAATGAAGGCATCATTTCATAGATTAATATCATTTCATTGTAATACAAAAACAGTAAATTAGTGATATGTTGTAAAAATAAAATTTGGTAAAAATTAGGGAAACTGTAAATAAGAACGCAAATCATCTGTAACTCTATGATTAAATGTACCCCTATATTTTTAAAACTGTAGTTGAAAAAAATATCTAATATATAAAATTCTCGTGTTGCGGTGTTTGTAGTTAAACTCTTCCGGAACGGCTTGACCGATTCTTATGAAATTTCGTGTGCATATTGGGTAGGTCTGAGAATCGAACAACATCTATTTTTCATCTCCCTAAGCTATAACTCGGAGATTAATAACATATATGGCAAAACAACGTTTGCGGGGTCAGCTAGTAATTTATATAAATTGCAACGCTAAAACTATAAATCTATAAGTTCGATTTAAAAATTCCTTTTCATTTTAAAATCCTGCTTAACAATAATTGTTTTTGCTCGTAAACGGAAAAAAACCTACTTCACTTTACATCGACAGTAACACTACGTAACTCTTTATCAAAGATTACTCAAAAAGTGGTCATCAAATATCGATTAAATGGGACTACATGAAAAGTATCAGCTCTTGATTAAAACAAGAATCATCAAAATCGATAGACCCAGTAAAAAGTTATGCGGTATAATACAATGTAGTGCTACGAAAAAATACTCAAATACTCATTATTAAGGATAACACCAAAAATAATCAAATAAAAATGGGACCATGAAAAAGCTTACGATTAAAAGGAGGAATCATCAAAATTGGTGCTTCTACTTCTTAAGGTGCCGTCTCCTTGCGAAGGTTGGCAATCATTAGGGCAATTTCAACTTTTGAGAGCGCTGCTCTAAACAGTGATCTTGTACTCTTCCCGAACCACTGGCGCAAGTTCTGTCGCGGTCAGGCCTCAAAATTGGTGCACCCGATAAAAAATTATGAAACAAAAATTCGTTGAATTAATGTCACTTCTTTTTTTTAACTTTTAAAGTTACTTACAAAGCGACAAATCGAAGCAGTTGACGATATAATTTTTACAATATCCAGGTTTTCTGGATATTGTAAACACCTTCAAAATAATAAATAGTATTTATAAAACGCTTAAATAGTGACACTATTTATTATTTTTGAAGCACAACTTCTTTACGCACGCTTGAGTTGGGGAGTAAGGTGGTGAATACGTGACGAGAGCGTTACGAAAAGTGTGATCGGCGAGGTGAATGTAAGCTGAGAGGGAGATATAAGTAAGATGGAGCTAAAAAAAATTACTGCTGTCGTGTGGTCCAAAACACACTCGCTTTATTTATTTATTTATAGTGACACTTAAAGTTTTCATATTACAGGTACCTTAAAACTGTTACAAAACGAAATTTATTATTTTTATCTATTACTTTCGAATATGTTGACTGTTAAAAATGTTTATCGAAAAGAAAAGCTGTAGCTGTAGAAACCCTTAAAAATTTACCCTGATATGATTTAAAGTCAATGACAGCTTAAAGCCCTAATTTTATTTTAATGACATATTAAAACATTTGTTTAATTTACCATTTTTACTTAAACTACCTTCTTATTGTTGGTTATTTTTATAAAGGTATGTTCCAGTCCTTTAATTTTTATATTATTTATACTACGTATATATCTTCAAATGACATCCAAATCCAGAACTATACTTGCAATTCATTAAAAAATTGTATGATGTTTTTTTTTTATAGGTTCCCAGACTCCTATAATTTTGTAACTTTTGTCTTACTCAATACTACTGTGAAATGAATGATGATGTGAATGTGTGTGTGTGAAATGATATGTTATTTTAACCTAATTTAATTTTTGTTGCATAAAAATCTCCGATTTATTAGGAAACACTAAGATAAAACATATTTTTAATATACGTAGTTATAGGTGGATCAGCAACTAAGCACTTGAATTAAACCGCTAATTAAAAAGCGCACTGTAGTTCAGTTAAATTGTGTTTTTACTAGAAAAAAAAATTCTAGTCTAAGAAATATTTTAAATATATTTATATATGCATTCATATTGGTTGATTGTATTTTTGAAGTTACGCTTCTTTTGGCGCGCTAGGGGAAAATATTATGAGAGTAAATTTTTACGATGCGCACGCACACCGTTACTAAAAAAACCGACACCCTAAAGTTAGCTAGTCAACGAAAAAGAAGTTGACAACGTGAAGTTAGCTAGCCAATGAAGTATAACTTCTTACGTGCGTACGTAAGTACACACACACTTTTTTGTTTAGGCTAATATATGTATACCTATAGAATCTTACTCCTATTATATTTCAGGAAAATAGTAAATGCCTACGAAAGATTTCAACGCGAGTGAAGTTGATAGGACACAGAATCTAACAACAATAGCTTAAAGTAATATTAATAACATGAACAACATAACGGTTTTATTTAATTTAAAATCCCATCGTCATCAAACACGTCTAATAGTCACATATGTCTTATAAAGAGAAATGTAAAAGCAGCACCGGCACTAATCACGGCGCGGGCGCAGCCGCATTATCTCGTATCATGCTGCCACCGCGCATGTCGAGATTAAAACAGAAAGTAATGCTTGCCAAATTCGTGCACCTTACAATGGGCAATTTATTCGATTTCACTCTTTCCGTAAATTTCATATTTTTGTGCGGGCGCAGCGGGCGGTTACGAGAGCATGATGAGTCGATAAAAATTATTTATATATTCACAATTAGTAAGTTATTATTTGAATTTTTAATATAGTTTTAAATTTCATGTATAAGATACCAGATTAACTAATTAGCTGTCTGATAAGCAAATTGATTGAGCGACATCCGAAAGTATGATTGATTGTCTGACTAAATGAATAGCTAATTTCATTGTCACAAAACCTAAATCTAATATAATATTAGATATAAAAACTTCCACCAGCTAGGCGTCTTTTATTACAAACCAGTCATGAAGTAAAAATTATGTATATACATAATTATTCGTCCTGCCTGCGTTAGCATACGGAGCCGAGTGTTGGACACTGAAGAAGGAACTTGTCCACAAGTTTATAGTCGCTCAAAAAGCAATAGAACGGGCTATGTTTAATGTTTCTTTAAAAGATAGAATTAAAAATGAGATTTATATCGATATACAGTTGTATTTTACAAAGACAAACATTTACAAATAATAGTACTAGTAATATAGTAGTTTTATTTATTTATGAACGTACAAATTGTCAATTCACCGTTACGCCTAACTTAATGCCCTTTAGCTAATACGAAAACTTGTCCAACCGCAAGTTATAATTTAGTACAAGCTCAGTAATCTGTAAGAGTAAAAGTGAAATCAAAAGCGAAATTGTAATTTTAACAACGGATATACCTAAATAAATAAAAAACATTCGACTAAAAATAAATGAGACGTAACACGAAGTTCCGCAGTGTCGTAACAGGAAAATACATATCAAATTTAATAATTATTTTGTTATCGAAATTAATCTAAATACAATCACTTCAGCCTGTAATATCCTACTGCTGGGCATAAGCCTATTTCCCCGTGTTGGAGAAGGATCAGAGCTTAATCCACCACGCTGCTCCAAAGGCGTAGTCAATAATCAGTGCAGTCAACTTAACAACCCATTCAATATCACCGATTTTTTTTGTTGTGCTTTAAGTTTTTTTGGCGATTTGTTCCTTATGTTGAGCAATAAAGAAATTTTAGGTGATTTCAGCATGAGCTATATGTTTATTATAATATATAAAGAAATATTAAAAATATCAATAGGTAGGTACAGTTATTACGGGTACATCTATTACGGTAATTTGACAAATACAATCAAATGCTTATTTTTTTTGATTCGGAGTTCTAGAAACGCATAGTTTTTATTGTAATTAAAGTGTATTTGAGCAAAATCTAGCAAAGCACACGAGTTCACGCCATTTTTGGGGCGAACTTGTGGAAGCCTATGTCCAGAAGTGGACTGCGATAGGCTGATGTGTGTGTGTGTGTGTGTGTGAGCGAAATCTACACGTTGGTAGCTACTTTTTCAATTAATGCTACTGTTATTTACTCATTATGTTAAGCGCTTAAAGTTATTGAGAAATATATTTGTCCAGACATATGACCTAAATCAATGACCATTTAGATCCACAGTTGAATTAGAAGCAGACTTTAATACAATTGTACAAAAATTATACACAAATGAAAGAAAGGAAAAATTACGTATTGAAACATAATAACAAATATTACCTAATAGTCTGTTTTTTCAGTAAAATACTTTGTATTTCTTGTATGAATAATATTGTCATCACTCTTTTTTCACTGTGATAAATCATAGCAGCTGTGATAAAGGAAATGTATTTAATTCATAATAATTCCTTTTTTCCTGTAACAAGCTTATCTATATTCTCTTCAAAGTACCAAACACCTAATGTTTTACACATTGCTATTTACATAATGATTTTAAAAAAATGACAACGGAAACAGATGCGGAAACTTAACTATTAAAAATGTCGTTAAAATTTAGAAACTTGTTAGATACATAAAAACATGTCTTTATAGTCAATAAAACAAAATTAATATACCTACGAATATACTGCTACGAATTGCTTAAAAACGAAATACACATTTTTAAATGCATCACCTGACAATCTTTTCACAAATTTCGTCATAATTATATACAACTATCCTTACTTACTTAATTCTTTGATCTGTTCTTACATCTACATAATGAAGATCATCATCATCTCCAATCAAAAATATAGTTCAAGAATGACTGACATCGTCTATATAACAAATAATAAAAAATAGAATAAAACCGTTATAGAATTATTAATTAATTTTAATGGATAGATTTCTATAGAATATAAAATACTAATTCAAAGCAATTAAAGAAACGCTTTCTGCAGTACATAAAGTATTTTCACTTAAGTTATTGTATTACAATGAGCACAACAGCTCTTCAAATCCGCTTTGCATAACAATTGTGTGTCACAACTCAGAACAAATTGGGGTAAATTACTCATCAAACCCGAGTTAATTGCAATATTATAATATTTATTTTAATTAAAATATAAATAATTGCAATATTCGCTAGCATATGCACCTAACATACTCGTATGTCAAAATAGGAAACAAAAATAAAAAATGTTTGATCAATCGATTCAGCCTGAAACATCCCACTACTGGGTATAGGCCTCATTCTCTATATGGGAGAAGTAAAAAAAATAGCTATATAAAGTTAGTAGTTGATACCACAGTTTTGTGCGTACAAAAGTAAATCGGTAAATCATAAACATTACTCAAGTGAAATTCTATACCATACCGTACGTTTTACCCCATACATGCCTGGGGTTTAGGATACAATATTTAATATTTACAATCCGAAGCTTAATCAAAAAAGTAAGATACATTAGAATTAATCCAATTACGTTTTTAATATTAGAATTTCCGAACATTGTAATTGAATATATGTATCGTAAATCATTCCTTGTATTTCATATTTATAGATTTATTTTCCTGTTGAGAATAGGATAGAGTCGGCAACGCGCTTGCGATGCTTCTGGTGTTGTAGACGTCTATAAGCTACGGTAATCGCTTACTATTAGTTGCCAACCTAGTTACATTTAAAAAATAAGGCTGTTAATTAACGAGGATTTTTTTTATAAATGTGATAATCAATCAAGAAAGAAATTTTAGAGTTTAAAACAATAGTACTAGGTAAATAGATTCTTATTATTTATACGGGTAGTATAATGAGTCTTACTATTTCGTGGTTGTCGTAATAGCATGCCATTGACCCTTAGTCCGAAATGATGTATTGTGTAAGTCGTGAACGTAAAAGGAACCATTAAAATGAAACAGGCGTCGGTTATTCAATGCAAGTGAATAGCTGGTGACGCATTTGCTGTTGGATTGGGGTCGGATCTAAGAATTTTGTAATAAGCCCGTACAGATAGATTAGGAAAGTGAGAGTCTTAAACGGATGCGAAGAGAAAATCGTCAAGATCGCATACTGTATTATTTTAATTAAACCGAGTCATAAAATTTTTAAAATTATAATGAAATATAATTATAATTTTTGAATTTTAAATTTTATTCATACTGTTAGCACCAGTCTTTAGTATTTGTTATATTTATTTTAGATTTAAAAAACAAAGTTTTGTAGATCACATTTACTGTTTCATATAACTGGCACACAAAGTTGACATCATAAAATATGTCTACAAATATTCAACATAATATACTAAAATACCAGTTTATCAAAATTTTTATTATGTTACTAACCAATATTTATAAATTATGATAGTTTTATGTTGATTTATTTTCACATAACTACTATATGTAAAACTACTTTCGCAAAATGAATGAAGAATGTAAGTATGTAGTCTCAAAACGATAGCACATCATTGTGTGTAGATTAGTTGGAACGAAGAACTATTGTTGTTCTATTGTTGTTATAATCTTTTTAAATCCCGTGGATTTTCTTGTATTGTCTTAATTAATCAGATCTTTAACAATTTTATTTAATGCTTCTTCAATATATACATTTTATGTGACATAGCTAAGATTAAGGTTTTTAATAACGTATTAAATTTTGGCAGTATTATTCCAACCATCTCTATCAATTAATACTATTTATATCACGACTTTACTAAAACACGTACAATTAATTATTGCCATCCAATTGTTGCGATGAACAATTTAATTAATCAGCCATTTTTTTTTTAATAGTTGTCTTCCAGTTTCTAAACTGTTTTATTTCAAATCCTGAATACAAAAATAAAAATAAATGTTAGTACGTTTAACACTAATATTACATAACGCACTCTAATTATAAAACCACAAATTAAGTTTAATACTGCACGTCGAATAAAATAAAAGTAATTCGTGTCATATACGTAATAAGCATTGGACATAATGATTCATTGTTTGTTATTATTAAACTTTAAATGCGGACGTGTTGCACAATACAACACAAATGTATTGAGAGCGTAGAAGGTCCTGACGACATAACAGCTGTGAGTCACAACGGAGAGTGAAAGTGGCACATTTTGCTCAACTAGCCATGCCATCCGCCCTCTTTTACCCGGACATTAGTTGACATGGCTGTATAGGAATGTTGTAGTAATAATATAATTTGATTTATCACGAAATTCAATGTTAAAATTATACCATAATTTATTTTTGTAAATAATTATATGTATATAAGGAATTTCTTTAAAATACACTAATTGTGTTGCTCTGAAAATAAAGTTTTTATTTCGTTAAATTTTAATTTACATTGTAAGAAAAACCACTTAAATCTATAGACACTCTCACATGAAAATAAAGAAACGATAATTTATGTTTATTATTTCTAACTCTTACTTTATTAATTATACTTTATTATTATTATTCGATTTCATCAGCCACCATATTTTTTATAGTATGATTATTTTTCCATGTCATCTGAAAATGACACTTCAAAACGCTAAATTTAAATATTTAAAGAGAGGATACTCTTTATATATATACTAGCTGTGCCCGCGGCTTCGCCCGCGTTGAAATTAGTATGTCATAAAGTTTTCCCGGCAAACTTCAATTGAAACTCTCATCAAAATCGACTTAGCCGTTCCGTAAACCTTCCTGTTGCAAATGGTGGAGCCCTCTCTCCAATGGTGAAACCGAATGAAAATCCGTTCAGTAGATTTTGAGCGAATCGATCACATACACTTTTGGGGACTTTGTTTTATAATACACTAACTGTTGCCCGCGACTACGTCCGCGTAGTTAGGAAGATATGCATTACTATTAAGATTTTTAACGCAAATTATTTTTTTTATTTCAGTCACTTGAAATGCTTATCAAATTGAGTAACTTTTTAAAAGGCACAATTTAGTATAATTTAATAGTTATTTTTATAAAACCTCTCTATACAACACATTTTTAGTTTTATTTTCAGGCTGTATATGTTCCACACAAACTATTAACCCCAATTAAACCCCCATAGCGGTGAAATATCGTAAAATCCGTTCTTAGCGGACGTCTGCTAACTATAATTTACCTCCCTGCCAAATTTTATCTTTGTTCAACCTGGATGGATACAGCGGTTTTTGAGTTCTCGTGATGAGTGAGTTAGTGACCTTTCTCTTTTAAATATATAGATTATGATGCATTATTTGGACACCTCCTCACCATCTATACAGCATATATTTTAAAATTGAAATCTCTTACTTCAAAAACATAAAACTTTCATACAAACTTCCGACCCCGTTTTATCCCCTTAGGTGTCGATTTTCGTAAAATCAGTTCTTAGCGGATATTAACGCCCTATAAGGAACCTACCTGCCAAATTTCAAGTTTGTAGCTGTTATAGTTTCGGAGGTTCCGTGATGAGTGAATCAACCTACCATCCCCCGTTTTAACCCCAAAAGGGAGTTGATTTCTGAAGATACATTATTTGGACACCTTCTCATCATCTATAGAGCATACATTTTAAATTTCAAGTCTCTTACTTCAAAAAAATAGGACTTTCATACAAACTTGTACACTCTGTTTTACCCCTTTAGGGATCGAGTTTCGTAAAATCCGTTCTTAGCGGATGTCTACGTCCTATAAGGAGCCTACCTGCCAAATTTCAAGTTTGTGGGTGTTATAGTTTCGGAGATTTCGTGATGAGTGAGTGACTTTTCGCTTTTATATATATTATAGATATAAAGTATATTAGTGTGCAAATGTGTGTATTTACGCATGTAGGTGGTCTATATACTTGTATACTTGAAAATATGTGATTTTTTACTAATGTACTAAAGATGTTGAATGGTAAGATTTCTTTAGTTTAAATAATTGTGTTTGCTCGCAAACGAAAAAAAAAAAACGACTTCAATTACATCGACGAGTAATATACAACGTAGATCGACGAAAAAATAGTCAAGTAACTGCGCGTTATCAAAGATTACTCAAAAAGTAGTTATCAGATCTCAATAAAATTTATATGTGACCACATGACAAACATTAGCTAAAAATTATCAAAATCGGTACATCCAGTAGAAAGTTATTGCGGATTTTCGAGAGTTCCCTTCGATTTCTCTGGGATCCCATCATCGGATCCTAGTTTCGTTATCATGGTATCAAACTACGGATATCCCCTATCCAACAAAAAAAGAATTATTAAAATCGGTACATCCAGTAGAAAGTTATTGCGGATTTTCGAGAGTTTCCTTCGATTTCTCTAGGATCCCATCATCAGATCCTAGTTTAGTTATCATGGTAGTAAACTAGGGATATCCCCTTTCCAACAAAAAAAGAATTATCAAAATCGGTACATCCAGTAGAAAGTTATGTGGTATAATACAACGTAGGTCGACGAAAAAAGCGTCAAGTAAAAACGCATTATTAGATATAACTCGAAAAGTAGTTTTTAGATCTCAAATAAATTTAAATGGGACAAATTAGCAAACACTACCTTTCGATTAAAAAAAAATTGTCGAAATCGGTCCACACGGTCAAAAGTTCTGATGTAACATACATAAAAAAAATACAGTCGAATTGAGAACCCCCGCCTTTTTTGGAAGTCGGTTAAAAAATTTTAAAATATTATTTTTGTTTATTTTATTTTTCTCACGTTCGTTCCCTCTCAGTAAGCTCATAAGATAAAGTATATAAGGCAACTTAAGATGAGCCGTCCGTTCAAAGGTTTCTCTCTATACAGTCCGGAAGCCAAGCTATTTGGGTGTTGCACTGAAAATGAGAATCAGACTTAAATACTTTCAGAACAATTTGTAAGGAGTGAAATCAATCTAGACATTTATTAATTATAACTAAGTAGGTACACTTACTATTTACTTATTTACTTACTATTTCAGCTTGGCTCATTCAGTTCCGGAAAGAGAAATTCAGTACAAGAGATAACTAGTATATCCTTGTGATATAAACTCAAATCATGATCAGTTTCGTCATAATTATTCAATAGTTTCGCAACGATATGCGATTAAGCTACAGGAAAACGGACCGAAATAAAGAAAATACATCATTATACTTATGATAACTTGAGCAATAAATAACAATATATAGTTATTTAATAATTATAATTGTAGCTAGTTAGAATTATCATTTTGAAAATGTCACCATCCTTGATTAAATACCTTAAAAGAAAATGTCCTTATACATATGTATGTCACTCGAGTGATGATCAATATGTGAGTTACGTAATAAGCAAAACATTAATCGGAGTATATGTAATTATAATTATGTAAGCTTTTGGGCCATACTTATTATTATTTTTACACCGTACGCTATATAGTTTTGGATCCTTGTTATTTTTCAATTGAATGTTATCCCTGGTCCTCAGTTTAGTCTGCCTTCGTAAACTAGTCGACATATTAAAATGTGTTCAGTGCAAATGGGTGTAAATTAACTTACGTAGTCCATAGACTTAGCGATATGAACTCATTCGCAACACTCCCGCTTATCGTATTACTTTCAAGTAATTGAAAAAATCTTTTGTAATGCTTTGGTAATCATTAAGTATTTCGATATAAAAACATTTCGTTGTCCGATTAATCTCCGTATGTTCCACAATCCTGTACATTTTTGAGACCTTGTATTATCCATAAATAAAAGCAAGCTTTGCTTTTGCTGTGCTGTGTGGCCACGGCACTAAAGAATTTAGCCACCCCCTCTCTTCCCGTGGGTGTCGTAAGAGGCGACTAAGGGATAACAAGGTTCCAGTACCACCTTGGAACTTAAGAAGCCGACCGATGGCGGAATAACCATCCAACTGCTGGCTTTGAAATACACAGGCCGCAGACGGGCAGCAGCGTCTTCGGTGCGACAAAGCCAGTACTGCGGTCACCAACCCGCCTGCCCAGCGTGGTGACTATGGGCAAAACACACGAGTTCACGTTATTTTTGGCGTAAACTTGTGGAGGCCTATGTCCGGGCAGTGGACTGTATAGGCTGTAATGATGAAAGCAAGCTTTGACTTAAGTATTTATAGTTACATGAACTCTTTCTCTGCTTACCAATTTTACATTTTACATATTTGTTTTTCGTTGGTTCTAATATTTTCTCCTTTACCGCGTGATAACATTCCTAACATAGCGTTTATGTCGAAATTATGTATCCATTATAACAGAATGTACATAATTTATAACTGTCTTATAGTTAAAGTACACGCCTATCGAATCAGTTTGGATAATTTGGGATGACATTTAGGGGTAGTCGCTTTTATTTCAAACTAGCTATGATCCGCGGCATAACACGCGTTAATTGGAGAAAAAAATATTGGCTATCTAACACAAAAAGATTTTTACAATTCGAACTAGTAGAAGATTAGCGAGTTTAAACCAACTAGCCAAAAACACAAATTTTTCAGCTTTATAATGTTAGTATAAATGTACAACTGCGATTTAAACTTGCATATCGCAATTTTAGCATGTACTGGCATCAATGGGTCTTTAATTACGGCATTTACGTAAAGCACTAGGGTTGGGGTGGGGTACTAATTATTAAAAAAATAATAATATTCGTTATCTCTTACCCGTGACTGTCACTGGCTTTCAAATACTTCTTCGACCACTTTGATAACTACTTACTATATGTACCGTTCCAATGTAAGCTACTCCCATTAACCTTGATTGCTTATTCATTAGATTCTATTGTTAAGTATAAGGATACTTAAAATCGAAAAGAGTAAAAATGTAAGTATCATTTATTTTATCAATAAATCATTTTAACTAATTAAAATCTCGATTTTAAATGGTTCTAAAATCTCTAAGTTTTACTAAGCAAGTCGGTACAATGTAAAATAGTGTAAATGTTTATTGTCATTTAAATCAACAATTATTGCTTAAACTCGCTTAAATCCGTATATAAATTCCCATAGACCACGTAGGTATTATCATTTTAATTAATATTATGATAAGCGCCCTTAATAGACGCCTTTAGACAGCCTTAATGGACTCAATATCTATAGGATTATTTTAGATCCAAAGAGAGTAAAACGCCGCCGTTGGCGCAACGGTCACAGCCATGGATTGTGCCTGTTGCGCTGGCGGTTGCGGGTTCGATCCCCGCATATGACAAACATTTGTATTTGCCATACAGGTGTTTACCGTGGTCTGGGTGTTTGTGCAGTCCTTGTGGGTCTCCCCACCGTGCCTCGAAGAACACGATAAACCGTCGGTCCCGGTTTTTATTATGTACACCTGACAGCGATCGTTACTCATAGTAGGAAATATATCCACCAATCCGCATTGGAGCAGCGTGGTGGATTAAGCTCTGATCCTTCTCCTACACGGGAAAGAGGCCTATGCGAAAGACAGAAAAGACAGTTCTTTTCTTGCAATAATCTTTAAAAATGAAAAACATTTTTGAAAATTTTGATATACTAGTAAAATGCATAGATACATAAAAATTTATAATATTAATAACTCGAGAATGTATACCTATTATCATAATGAAATATGTAGGTAATTTTAACGATGTACATTACACGAAAAAAAAATTAACAAAAATTATCATTAATTTCTCTCTTATTGTAATTTATAACACAGAATGATATGTTATCTGCGAGTCAGACTAACACGGGCTAATAATTTAACATTGAATTTCACTTTCATACGAAAATTAGACTGAATAAATCTATGTGGAATTTCGAAAGTTATATTTTCCAAATGTAATATTGAGCTTTCACTGGATTACGTAGTATTAACTATTTGTATATCCTTAACATTTTAGTGAATTGGAACACAATCGCACCCTCATGTTTTACAGTGGTCGCCACTTTCACTGTTACAATAGGAGGCTTTGCGGCAATTGTTTACGCCTTAATGTGCCTTTTCTGTCACGAGATGGATCCGGCTGGTGTAGCGGTCATTGACTCAAGAAATCAAGCCAAAGTACGAGTAACATACGTAAATAAAAATGAATTGCTAAATGTTTGTGTTGTTAAGTGCATAATTTGAATGGCTAGACCAACTCGGCTATTTCTTTAAGTTTTGTAATACTTTTTATAAGATAATCTATACAAATAAATAAAATTGGAGTGTCTGTTTGTAATATTAATATAACCCCTTTTTACTTTTACTAAATGCATATAGATATACCAAACACACGGTAGATATACCAAAATCACATTTTTTACGATTTTTGTCTGTCTGTTTGTCTGTTTGTTCCAGCTAATCTCTGAAACGGCTGGACCGATTTTGACAGGACTTTTACTTTTATTTTAGAAATTTATTTATTTTATAACTCTGCGAACTGAACAATAACTTTTTGTTAAATTCCACGCAGACGAAGTCGCTGGCACAGCTAGTAATAATTAAAACGACACTTGGGATTTATTTTATTATTTTTTTATTTTTATTTTAGAAACCTTTTAACCCTGTTTAACAGCTTGGCTATATGAATAAGGGCGAATGGGGCTTGCTTTTCCCTGACTATCATAAAAAGTAATAAGTTGTTTGACATTTCCAGGTCCTGGAGTGGAGATCGGTTGAGCGACTGGAACAGGATTGACTGGTTTGGGGGTTATCAAAGTGGGATTTTGAGTCGGTAGGGGTTTAGGTTGCACAATAGGTTTTGCTGTGGTTGCTGATGGACTTTTGGGTTGAGGAACTGGTTGAGGAATCGGTTGAGGTTTAGAAACCGGTGCAACTGGCTTTGATGGTCCTGCTATTGGAACTGGAACTGGAGTTGGCCGAACATTATCGGGTCTCACTGCTGCCTCCATATTAATAAAATCAATATTAGCATTTTTGTTGATCGGCACAGCTTTACGACCTGAAATATTTATTTTTTAATTTTATTTATTGATATTAAGAATAAAATCCACACACTCATACCTCATAGCCTTTGTGATATCGCAAAGTACAAAATTGATGTTATATGTACTTACTTTTATCTATGAAACTAATTTATTCGGATAATATTAAAACAATATTATATCGCTTGGTATACTAAATACATTGACATAAAAACATTATTTGGCATGATAAAAATTATTACTAATACGATTATGGATTGTTCTGTGAACATACTAGACAAAGAAAAAAGTCAAGATAGAATCAAAACAACTTACATTCGACGTAATACAAGAAAAACAATAAAATAAATGCATAGGTCTTCATTTTCTCACTAAATTCACTCCCAAGTCTTGATTTTTAAGTTTTCTTAGTACTAAATACTACAAGATGATAAGGAAGGTTTACGAATTCGCAAAGAATATTTTGAAGAGTTCGCGTTCACTTTACGCTGTTCTCGAAGCACTGCCCAAGCGGTAATGCCGTTTGCCTTTTCGTTGACCTCTGTCTGTATGACCTCATGATAGCTTATTTCTCAGTATGGAGGTTGAATATTAAACATATCTATACCTCGAATAATATTTGATAATGATTGAATTTTTAATGTCTCGTGTTTATATTATGAGTATTTTTTAAGTGTTACATTTAAAGGTTAAGTTACGAAAAACTGACAGATTTTTCGATTCTTAAAACATGTTATTGGTACTGGTTACTCAGATATTATGAATAAATAATATATTTAATGTTAATCTGTATTTATTAAAAAGTTAAAATCTTTGAATAATTATGACAAACTTACAATAACGATTGCCCTAAATATATTACATTTATGGAAACATTATAATGTCAAGATAAAATAATGATCTCATTCGCACCTAAAGTCTCAATGTATAGTTAGGTACATTACCTGCGACGCACTCAAAACGGAAGATGCTATGAAGTTGCAAATGTAGATATAAATAGTAGGTACATCAGTATACTATGTTATCCTCATTAGATGTTATCTTCTTATTTTTTTTTACATGTAACGAAATATTTCCTTACGTTCCAACTATATAACATAATATCAAGTAATTGGAGAAAAAGGAAATTGTTTTGTTTGTTTGTAACATAATTTATGAACAGACGTAATCAAGATAGTATTACTTTTAATCTTATTTACATTTATTTATTGTAAGATACATCTATTTCGCAAGAAATCGTTAATAAGCATTGATAAATCTGACATAAATATACAGGATCGTAGCAATGTGATAATTTGTTTTGTAAATAAAAATTTTCATCAATCAATTTACCTGTTGTCGATATTAGCACTTATGAAACGGAACGGTAAGAATACCCATATATCAGTGAGGATCTAAGGTACGGTAAATGTATATGCATATATACATAAAGAAAGATACGATTTTCCCGCAGCGCATCTGCGTGGCACGCAACAGTTGCATTGCACATGTGCGCTCGCCTGTAACCGTTCGCTGAACATGTTAATGACTCTTTTGTGACTTTCTTTTGAAATACTGTAGTTCCACTTTGATGTATACAATGTTCTTGATTATTAAATTATTAATACAAAATTGGACGTTTTTATAAACATGCTGTGTGGTTATGGCAGTAAGAATATAGCCACCCCATCTCTTCCCGTGGGCGTCATAAGAGGCGACTAAGGGACAACACAGTTCCACTACCACCTTGGAACTTAAAAAGCCGACCGATGGCGGGATAACCATCCAACTGCTGGCTTTGAAATACACAGGCCGAAGACGGACAGCAGCGTCTTCGATGCGACAAAGCCAGCCCTGCGGTCACCAATCTGCCTGCCCAGCGTGGTGACTATGGGCAAAACACATGAGTGCACGCCAGTTTTGGCGCGAACTTTTGGAGGACTATGTCCAGCAGTGGACTATATTAGGCTGCAGTTAAGATAAAGTCCCAAACTTTCAAAGCGTTTACTTCAATCAATCTTTTCCTATTCCGCTACGAGTTAAAGGTATTTTCTTACTGCGATTAACGATCGTTATAAGGTGTTTAGGATAACAGTCGGCTCTTACGTTCTGGACATGACACGGAAACATAAAAACAAATATCAAAAATTTTTACAAATACAATGCAAGCCGCTATCTCCGGTCGTTTTAAAACCTACATCGCGGTTACAATAGAACGGTTCTCATATATTAATTCATTATTTTTAAAAATTAATTTAAAGCACAAACAAAAATTGTTTTAAAATATCTCTGAATCTCACAAAAACAAGAAAGTGTCATTTAAATAAACAGTTAAGCAGATATATTTCAATATACATAGATTCCTAACAAATAACTGAACTTACTAAACTAATCCAGACTGCAAACGTGCCAGTTTTTGGTAAAAACCTCTTCTGCGTATAGACGAAGAAGGTAGGGAGGGCCAACTAATAAACGAAAAATTAAAAACTAGTCTGTACTGCAACTTTGTTAGTGAATGTCATCCATTTCATTATTAATGCTATAAAGTATGAACACTAGTTTATATCGGCTCAATTTAAACTAGAGTCCATACCCGTTCAATGGTTATCTCTATATTCCAAATTTTAAGTTCATTAGATATAATACGATTCGGTCAAAATTTATGTTATTCCTAAACTAACAAACGAAATACTTATACTTTGATGTTTTAATTGATGACAAATGTACCTATCAATTGTAAAAGTCTTCCATAATAGTTTTTCAAAATATCTTTTATGCACAGAATTAAATCTAGTAAACTTTTTGTACATGTTGAGATATAGAAACAAAGGACATGACATAATGAACGCTCTAAAACAAACTAGAACTAATTCAATCAACGCGAGTTGTAAGGCATAATTATATGACATCCATCAACGTAGTAGACTTAACATTTTGAGTGGGCTAATAATATAAGAAAGAAAACATAACAGTATATTTTACATGAATTAGGTAAAGATCCTGAAGACGTTTCTACGATTCAACCTGTAAATCCCATTACTGGACATAGGCTTTTTTCTCCATGTAGGAGAAGGGAAGACGTTGCTAATTGAGATATTGTTACAGTTGAAAACATACACACGGAAATTTAATACAACGTATACCTACGATAATTAAACTTAAAATTGAGTATGGAGGTCAAATTTGTTTACCGTGTCTAAAAAGTAGCATTTCGCATCATTAATTCAGGGCAGTCACCGCTTCTAAAACTGGAAATCCGCAGTCTGAATCTCAATAACATGCCGTATATTATACATGTAGGATGACGTCATTTAAAGGTCGCGCAGTATCGTTTAGTTAGTTTGGCCTCAGAGATCACTAGTGCGCCGTGATCGCGCTACTCTAAACGTACAACTTGTCCAAGATGAAACTCATACTAGCTCTCCTACTTTGTGTAGCGGTTTGCCGCGCCGATGACTTAGCATCAGCTGCGGGACAAATATTTAATAGCATTCTACCAAATTTGATCAGTAACTCTGTAACCGGTCAACAAGGAAATACCGCCACAAACACTCTAAATCAAATAGGAGCTGTTGTAGGAGGAGTTGTCGACTATGCTCACAAGAAGAGTTACGAAGACATGCTGCGTCAAGTGCAAGATTCGACAACTGACGACGACCTGCTCCGTATCAGTGAAGAAATGTTCAACGCGGATATTAACAACGCATTCAACTACATTCAGGTCAATCTGCAAGGCAAAACCAGTCCTATGTCAAAAAACGACGAAGCGCAGTCAAAGTAAGCAATATTATAAATGTAAATAGTATAATCAGATTTATAAATGCCGTCAATGAAATAATTTACATTGTTCCTGTAATTCAATTCAAATGAATTTATTACTGCTCATTTTATTGATATAATTACCATATCATTATGCAATTATACCAAATACGAAAACAAAACCAAGGGTGAAATTACGTATTTTTAGACTCACTTTGAAGGCTATATCTACCCTTACTTTATTACTGTTTATGAGGCAAGTTTTTGCCATTAATAATAATTATTAATGTAAAGTATTGTTATTGTATATTTGTCACTATTACTATTTCAAATAATAAAAAAAAAAATGCTCTTATAAAGTTTTGCAAAGACCACGCGTACTATTTTCTTTCTTATGTATATTTTTATTGCCTAACATTGTTTGGCTTTATCATTTTAACATTTTTTTTATTCCAGTAATAAGTATAGATATAAACGTATGTAATACATGATACTGGTATTGCACTACAACAAAGCCGTTATAGCACAAACGGTATGTGAGATCAGATTGTGGTGACGCCACCACCGCTTCGGAATGTTGATATTACCGAGAATAAGATACTAAATAGTTATAATTTTATAGTCCATACTCGTTTCTTTAATAATTAATTTAGTTCAATTCTAGTAATACCTGTTACAACGTTTTTTTTTCATACCTAACAAAAGATCACTAACATAAAAGCCTTTTGATGTGTATGCCACATTTGTGGTTATCGGAAGAAGCTGTTAAGAAATATAGTAGGTATAATAGATGTTAGAACTGATTTAGTTTAATAAACAAGTCTAGTTAAGCAACGAAGCTATGACCCTAATAAGTCATCGGGGTTAACGTAGATAAACATATCATTGGCACGTTTAATAATATTATTATTAAAAAGATATTCTAGATAATGCTGTGTGGTTACGGCATCAAAGAATATAGTCACCCCCTCTCTTCCCGTGGGTGACGTAAGAGGCGACTAAGGGATAACACAGTTCCACTACTACCTTGGAACTTAAAAATCCGACCGATGGTGGGATAACCATCCAACTGCTAGCTTTGAAATACACATGCCGAAGACGGGCAGTAGCGTCTTCGGTGCGACAATGCCAGCCCTGTGGTCACCAACCCGCCTGCCCAGCGTAGTGACTATGGGCAAAACACACGAGGATGATGTGGAGGCCTATGTCCAGTAGTGGACTGCGAAAGGCTACTGTGATGGTGATTCTAGATAATACATTATCAAATCATATTCTTGTTTTCACAGTCTTTTATCGGTTCCGGAGAACGTATGGAATGGACCGACAATCAGACCTTTTGCTGCTCTCTTCGACAATTACCACAAAAACGTGATTAGACCGGAATTCGTAACACCAAATGTAAGTCTAAATAAGGAAGTTTCTTGTCCGCTCTTTGTTTAGTTACTCTTCTAAACGACTTCGCCTTTGTTTTTACCTGCAAAAGAAATAAAAATAAAACAGTGAACAGTAATTCTTAACAAAAACTTAATTAAAAAAGTCTAAAATAATTCAACTAACATGGAGCAAGAATTGTTCAGAAAGCTGTAGAGTGCAAGTAGAAATGACCTTAGGATGTGTCAATTAGACATGATGCACTTTTTTGTTAACAAGCTTTACGCCTGCGGCTTCGCCCACGTGGGTTGCACGATTTTGGCTGTCCCGTAGTATCCCTTTGTAATATATTACTCAGTAACACCGTACCATTTTACTAGTGTAAAAGTTTTTAAAATTAATGGTGTCGGAAAAAAAATTGGAAAATCCAAAAGTGCGCGCATCCAAGTTTTGTATTTATTAGATAATAATAACTATTCAGTTTACCACTCATAAAAATACAAGCTTTAATTTTTAATAATAATTTAGTTTTTTTTATTGTTAACTAGCTGTGCTCGCGACTTGGTCCGCGTGTAATTTAACAAAAAATATTGTTCAGTTCACGGAGTTAAAAAATAAAACAATTTCTAAAATAAAAGTAGTCTAACTTACTCCTTACTACATCAGCTAGGTATATAGCTCTCGTCAAAAGCCGCTAAGCCAGCCGTTTCAGAGAATAGCCGAAAGAAACAGACAGACAGACAAAAATTGTAAAAAATGTTATTTTGGTATATGTAGCGTGTATGGTATACATCCATAATATGCATTTAGTATAAAGCGGTTATTTTAATTTTACAAACAGACACTCCAATTTTATAGATTTGTATAGATTAATTATATTCATTTTATTATCTTTGAGTTCATAGCTCAAAATAATAATAAAAAATTGAAATGTTTATTGTAAAACATTACAGATGATATCATTGTATATTATTTCTCTTTTCTTCGATTTAATTATATAATATGTGCTGGAGAGACGATTATATTATGTTGGTATATTTAGTTATTGATATGCTGTTTATTACATTTATATAAAATAATATATTAATGCATGGCTTAAATAAATTTCTAGCACCCTAAACTAAACTAACACATAGCAAGCTTAGGGCAAAATAGCTAATCAAAAATAAATCAGCTACATCCTACAAAGGCGGATAATATAATGTTTTATATTATTCCTATAAACATTCTTCTTCCATGGTCGTAGTATAACTAGTTAAAACAGAGCGCAAGACGGTCTAATCTAATTAAAACTATAAAATCTTTCCGTTATCTTCAGAAACTAGATGGCACAAATAAAATATTTGTTTATAAATAAAAACAGCATTAAGTAGATATAAACGTTTTTAAGTCTGTAGCCACTCTTGCGCAGATTTATTCTGTTAATTTAAAAAACTATTTGAAAATTAATATATGGTTAATAAAACTTGAAACACAAAAATAAAAACATTTATTACAGGAAGAAACAGAACAGATAACATACATAAACACCATTTTGGCCACAGGCCCGATAAGAACTTTAATGAATTTCCTCGTCAGCAAAGGTGAGCAAACGACCACGAATAAGTATAACCACATCAAATGAGGTAATCAAATTACTCATTAATAATTGCGTCGCGTAATTAAGTCGCGCGTGTAGTGACGCCAACAACAAAAATAACAATTTGTTAATCTATTTTATTATTTCAGCCTTTGTCATTGATTTGAAAGCATTTGTCATAAGCAATAACACGTTTAAAGATTGAAAGTTACTTAGAATGTATTGTACGGTTTTCATAAAAATTTTAAACAAACATTTAGTACTTTTGCTGTTACGCTTTCTTAAACAAACACTCTCAGTCAGATAGTCATTTCTAAAATTAATAGAAACATCTTAGTAAATTTCAATATTTTTTACAAATTTTAAAAATGTACAATCACCTATTAATTTTTGAAGTATGTGTGTGTAAGTATATAGTTATAATTGTCATAATTATATTATGTGCAAAAGTAATTGCATATCTCAGCCATTCATTTGATCGTTTTTCCAGTAGCACTAGGATAACGTCGCAAATTAGATTCTAATCCGTGTGCTTAACAGTGGTAGAAGTCTTAACCTAGCGGTCGAAAATACTCAAGTTGTTACAGTGTTTATACACTTAGGACTACCAACCAAACTAACTCAACTTGAGTACCAAACTACCAAAACGTAACAATTATCCGTTCATAACTTCATACAAAGTCTGTAAATATATTTTTTACGATTAAAGGTTTGAACCAAATGAACGAGTACAACGAACAAACGCAATTGTTGAAGAAAATATGGTTCACTAAATATGCACGCCACTGGACCGGCCTGTGCAAGTGCAGCTGTGCCTTCGAAAACATATTCATGGCTGAGCTTAAATCAAATGACGTATTAGGTAAGTATTGTAATTTATACATAAAATAATTTGATAACGGACTGAGGAAATGTATAGACTATAGCATAATCAAGTTAAAATTAATGTAATAATTGTGGTAGCTCGCAAACAAAAAAAAAAACTGACTTCAAAATTACATTGACCATTAATACATCGTAAGTAGACGAAGAGATAGTCAAATAAATACGCAATATTAGAAGTAAATCAAAAAGCACTCGACAGATTAAAAAAAGAATCATTAAAATTGGTCTACTTAGTCAAAAGTTCTGAGTTAATATTTAAAAAAAATACAGTCGTAGTATTGAGAACCTTCTCCTTTTTTGAAGTCAGTTAACAAAAATCGAATAAATTCTTGAGCCCTTTTGCGTTACGGTGCGATAAAGAAAGTAAATGTAATTATGCTTAAAGGTTTTTGGAAGTATGATATGCAATACAAAAACGCTTTGTCTTCTGTCTAGTACGCAGCCTGCTTGACTATACGTACACTACTCTTGGGATAAAACTAATCAAAAAGTTGATAAATAATAGAAGTTGTTCATTTCATTTCATTTTGAAAGTCTTTTTGAATCACTGATAAGATGATTTTATAATTAACAGGTCTACATAGTTGGTTGTTCTTCGCTAAACGCGAAATGGATCACAAAGCAAACTACTTGGGATACATCGACAAACTTGACTTGTCTGGCGTAAGTTACCATTTGACAATTGAATTGTGACAGTAACATTTTAAGTTGTTGCACTCTTTAATTAATTTTTTTTTGTAATGTTTTATTTAATGACTACTTCTTGCATTAAAAAATTAACACCTATCAAAATTATAGTTGATAAAGCGAGTCCACCTAAAAAAAACGAGCGTGCTTTAGACCACACGACTGAAGTAAAACTTCTTTAGCTCCATCTAACTTATATCTCCGTCTCAATTTCCCTTCTTCTCAACCGATTACACTTTTCGTAACGCTCTCCTCACGCATTCACCAGCTTACTCCTCAAGTCAAGCATGCGTAAAAAGTTTTACTTCAAAAATGCTTTTTAAGTACATTTTTTACAGTTGCTTAATTAAATGATGTTTACGATTCATCTTGAAATTTATATACGTGAGCTTAAGACACATATATTTTATAATAATTCTACCTTTATTTTATGTTACAGAAAGGATTGATTCTAAAGCAACATTCCATTCTCAGTGAGACCAAAGACGCTCCAGAGCTCACCATGTTTGTAGGCACTTCCCCTGAGTTGGAAACCGCTCTGTACACCCTATGCTTCATGGCGCGCCCGGACCGCCCTTGCAAGCTGCGATACAACAACGTACCCTTCACCATACACACTAAGACAGTAAAATCTGAAAACATTCTGCTTATTGACACTGCTTATCCAAGTTACTAATTTTGTACAAAATAGATTTAAAAAAATATTTGTAAAAATGTACCAAGAAATATGTATATGATGTAGGTAGTTACGTTTTTACGTATGAAGGTGGACCATGACTTACTATGTAATATTTCACCGTTATTTACATGAAATAAATACTTTACATTCATACTTATTTGTGTATGCATATCAATATAAATAGTTTATATATATAGATATATATTAAATTTTTTATAACGCTTACTTCATTCATGAAAATATTTCTATTAAACTGCCAAGTGCCAGGTAAGACAAATACTCCTCCTAATAAACTTTTTGTGCAAATATTATGAAAAATGTGTCAAGCGAGAAAACAACAATAAAGGTCATTTTTGCAACAACTCAACTGCCTCTATTTTTTAATTCAATTGCTAACAAAACCTGCGACTTTGCTGAGAATCCTAAATAAATATATAGAATGAATATGAAATAAAATGAATCGAAACTGACAAAAATAACGATTTATTAATTTGATGGTTCTGTCCGATCAGACACCACTACGTAATTAAGAAACCGAAACTAAAGCTTAGTAAAAAGTAAAGAAAGTGTCCGTAAAAGCGTTTTTTTTAAGTTTATAATTTTTCGAAATTATTCGAATTATCAGTTCTCATAATTAAGAATTATTATTGCTGTTTCGATACGTAACGATTGCTGTTTTCATTTTAATTAATTTAGTTTTCTTATTCAATATGTTAAAATTTTAATATTAAGTTATGCGGTATATTCAAGTCGAACTTGCAAATCTCGAGATCTGTAGATGCAAAAAATGGTACCTATGACTATGAGAATAGTTTAGAGGTGTGACCAGCTTTGGCTTACGCCTACTTGAGATAACCCTTTATTAGCGAAAATCATGTAGTTATGATTCATAAATGTGTTTGTATGTATCTATGTGAATAAAAAGATAGAAAAAATGAGGACTGTGAAGGAGAGGAAACTGCATTATTTTGGTCACATAATGAGAGGACACAGATATCGGATTCTTCAGCTTGTGATTCAAGGAAAAATCGAGGGTAAACGCCGACCTGGCAGAAAAAAAACATCCTGGCTGAAGAATCTCCGTGAGTGGTTTGGGCTAAGTACTCGCTCGCTCTTCCGTACTGCAGCTTCGAAGATTAAGATAGCCATGGTGGTCGCCAACCTTCGTAGAGAAGAGGCAACGTGAGAAGAAGAAGTTTGTTTGTATAAAGGCGATAGTAGTAGATATACGTATTAATTCTACGCCGTCACACCGTCACACAGTCAACACTTCGTGACGTAGAAAGAAGGATGAAATCGGGACATTTGTTTCTTTTTCTAATTTAAAAGTTAAATATCCATATTTACCTCACTAAAATAAATATTTTCAATTTAACTGTCTATGTATGTTAGTAGCCGAGTGTGAAAATTCGTTCTCAAATCGTGAACTACAAAACCAATTTCAATAAATAAGTAATGATGTGTGTGTCTGGGAGGGTTCCGCCTGTGGGCACTCTAAAAATTAAATTAATTAAAGAAATACAAGACGGGCATTAGCAAAAGAAACTTTGTTAAATTGACACAAATAAAAGCTATACAATGAAGACCTAATTGAGCTGACTTAACCTTATATAGATGTATTGCTTTATAAATAAAGAATTGAAATAAATATAAGAATATTAACGAACAAGAAAAAACTGTAAATGCTTGAACAGCGCCATCTGTCAGCGAATAGAATGATTACGTCGTAGTGCATATTATAATATAATTATGTTCAGCTTTATATGGCACAGCATGAAATATCCTGCTTAAAATCTGAACTAGCCCGACTGGGGAAATTCCACGACCTTATAAAAGATAACACACAGCTAAATAATACTGCTTTCAAACGGTGTTGTATTCCTGTGGTTAGATGACCAGAACTCCATCCAGGGATTGGGAGAATGGTCGGCAACGCGCTTACGATGCTTCTGGTGTTGCAAGCGTCTATAAGATACGGTAATCGCACGCTTGTTTGCCGACCTAGTTGTATAAAAAAAATATACCTACCTATATTGTGAATTATTAGAACAATGACGAATTTTTGGTTCAATTCACGTTATTCTATCTCTTACAGTTAACTAGCCCGTTGGCGCAGTTTGTGAGCCTGCTTTCTACTCAGCGGATTGCCAGTTCCATTCCCACCTGAGTCTGGGTGTAATATTTGTATTTGTATTTATATATGTACTATTTCTATATATATTTACCAAAAGTTTTTTTAGCTATAACAGTCGACGGTTACCTACTACTTATTACTAGCGATTGTATTGAATTTTACATTAAATTTTTAGTGCATTTTTCGTAAATAGTAATATGTTAAGAGATATTCTTTTGAACCTAAAACTTTCGTAAACTGGTAAAATTCAGGTAAATTGTGTGAATGTGATAACTAAAATAAATAAATCTAAAGGGTTATCTTAATCTTTTGTTCGAAAAACCATGCGCTAGAATTTTTATTCTAGAGCTTAAACGAAGACCAGTTATAGTTGTGAAGTAATTTAATTATACAAGTATCATTTATCACAAAATTAAAGCATTTCATAATTGTGAAAAAAGAAAACTATTTCCTAAAGTACCTTAAACATTATATCTAGGAAAAAAACTTATATATTGAAAGAATGTTTTACTCTACAAAAGAAGATTCTCCGATTAAATTGAGACCACTTTGATCGAGAATAAGAATTTTTCGAAACGTTGTTTTTGCTCTCCTGTAAAATGATAATTTTTGACATATATCACTTGCCACAGAAGGTACAGAATTAACTATTAATGTTTCAAAACATTTTGTAAAATAGGACATAACCATTTTACGAAATGGTCTACTATTTTATAGTTGACTATAAAATATTGTCTTTAGATCCCATTCATTTCAAAACAATCGCTCCCTCGCTTCAGCCTGTAATATCCCACTGCTTCTTATGTGCCTCCTTCCCCACGTAGGAGAAGAATTGGAACTTAATCCACCAAGCTGCTCCAATGCGGGTTGGCGGATATATTCCCTTCTATGAGTAACTATCACTATCAGGTCACAGGTGTACATGATAACAACCGGGACCGACGGCTTAACGTGCTCTCCGAGGCACGGTGGGGAGACCCACAAGGACTGCACAAACACCCAAACCACGGAAAACATTTGTATGGCCAATACAAATGTTAGTCATGCACGGGAATCGAACCCGCAAACAGCCACAAAGCAGTGCTGTGACCGTTGCGCCAACGCGTCGTCAAAACAATCACTAAAGGTAAGAAATCAAACTACTTTTACTTATACTTGATAATTTATTGTCAAGCAATTTGGTACACTGTAAAATACTGTCTTTAACAAGTTTATTTTAAATATAGTGTACACTATTACTAAAATTTATATAAGGTGTTCGATTCCTAACTGCGTTCCTTCAAATGGGGGGGTGGGGGGTAGGTGTAATGGATCATGTTCCGCGCAAAAAAAAATATCCTAGCCCATTTTTGAATTTGACTTCGTTTAAATAGACGAGCTTTTTTGATGGACTAGTTCTGCATACCTTTCGTAAGCGCGTAAGCAGGGCTATAACTTACAACGAAAATATTCTAAGAGAATAAGCATTTGTTTCCATATGCAATTCTTTACTTGTATACGGCAGTGACTATTAGTATTTAACTTTGTCGACGTTTTTTAGGGATAAGTAAGAAAAATAGTATTGGACAGTTGTACAGCGTTGCCAGGGTAGCTCTTACATTTGATAATAAAATTTAAAAAAGGCTAGGAATTTTCTTTTAAAGCGGAATGTGATCTAAACACCTTCAGAATCCTCCATTTGAAGGAATGCAGTTAGGAGTTGAACACATATATATCAAAACGTAACTAAAATATCAAAAAAAAAGAAAGTAATGATTTATAAAAATACGCACTTAGCGTCCTAGTGGCAAGACACATTTTAAATAAAAATACGGTTGATATTATCAAATATACAAACAAAATTCTCACTATACAAATAGAATTTTTAAAATTTAAAAAACCGAACAAAATAACATAGCAATTGACTTATACATTTTATGAGCACTAGTTAAACTTTGTAACAGATAACCTCATGACTAGTATCAAAACAAAAATACATCGAGTAATCATAGGACTGTTATAGCTTACAATAAAATATCATATTAAAAAAAACAGTTGACTTAATTTTTGAGTGATTGTTTGAGATTTTAAGTTAATTGGTATGGGAAATGATCAACAAGTGTAAAACAGAAAATCCGACTGTAAATTAGAAACATGCAGACAAAAAAAATTCTAAAAATCCTTAAATACAATGGTTAGCTAGACTACAATATGACTAAAGACTTCACATTAAAATGACTATGATATTTTAAAAATACTATTAAACTACTTTATTAATAATATGGCTATTGAAGACTACAAATATGACTTAATTATCTGAATTTTTGACAAAGACATCACTGTCTCATATAGACGTATAAAATATATTTTACGCTTCTACATTTGCTGAACAAATACCTACTATTTATACATTAAATAGCTATGTATTTTCTTGCCTTTCATCTTTGTAACAGTACCAGTCAGATTCTACTTTGAGACTACTAAAGATGTATGTTGTTATTGTAAATTATCATCAATATATTATCAACTATAAAACAATATCAATGAACATGTTACATTTGTCAGATCTGTTAATTGAAATTTAAGTATGAATGCAAATTTAACTACAAATTTCTATTGTAATACCTATGTAAAAATGCAACAGTTTTCTATAATATAAAAATTTTGAGCACTACTATTAACAATATGTGTGTTAATTTAAAATTTCGATGTGATTTTGTTCCATAGAAATACATTAGTATTATTTTGTTTCACTGAAAAATTTGTATGAATAGATGATACAATTATTAGAAAAATTGTCTAATTTTCAAAATCATCAATTCATGTTTTCTATAGTTTTTAAAATACAAATACTGATATGTTTAAAAAACTGTGAAAATTGGCAATTTGAAGTTATTTAGAAATATCAATAAGACTAACAACTGTATACATAAATTGCCTAAGACTAAAAATATATAATTATTTTCAAAATACTTTTAATAAAAATGATTGATACCATTCTGTTGTAACGAAAAATAAATTAAACTTAATTTTCTAATGTCTTTCTAAGAGAGTATTTGATTTTAACTTGTGACTAAATTTACTGATTTCTAATTTTATTTGTGCTGTACTATTAGTGTATATACGCTACAACAACAAAAAAGATATGTTTTTATCAGTAGGTGAAGAGTTCCCAATAGCTAGAGGTGTTAGACAAGGTGATTCACTCTCACCAAAACAATTCTCTGCAATCCTGGAAAGTGTATTTAGGAATCTCGAATGGGACAAGTTTGGGATCAATAGACGGAAATTACGACTTAGACGGAGAACACCGGAGCGCTCCAGCATATGCTTCAACAGCTAAATGAGGCAAGCGAAGTTGTGGGTCTTACAATGAATAAGTCAAAAACAAAAATAATGACAAATAAATAAGAAATTGCCATAAAAGTAGACCACGATGAAATAGAATGTCATTCTGCCATCAAATGTAAATTGAGAGGAGAGTGACTTTCACCTGGAAAATATATTGGTCGCTCAAATAAGTATTTAAGAGTAGATACCTTCCTTTAATAGACAAGAACAGGTGTTAAACTTGGGCGCTGCCTCAAAAACACTATTTGAACCTGAGTTGGACGCATCATGGTAATGGAGAGGAGCAATTGGAGGAACGATTTGTTCAAGGAAAATTAAAAATAGGGAAAATGGAAATAGCTGGGAGCAGCCTGTCTCAAGACACTCTGATTACTAAGCCGAGAAACTCGACGTACTAATATGATTGTTATGTATATGCGATTAATGATGTGTAATTTTGTACTTCTATATATTATTTTTCAATTCTTCTCTGCAGAATCTACATTCCGAATCGGTGGTAGCTTTACTTTTACAAAAATAATAATTTATACAATTAACATGAACATGATTTTTGGTTGTTGCCTGTAGCTTTATTTATTCTCTATTCAACCTTAAAATCTAACAACAATATTGTAATGCAACTTTCCAAAATTATACTGTACTCTTACCTATCTAAAATATATTTTACTAACTAAATCCTGTACAAAAATATCCTTACAAAATATAAAATAAACAAATGTAAATATATATCGTTTAAAAATTGATTACTTAGCGACTAACAAAAACATGCATTATTTTAAACAAAATAGGATCCATACTCGTGTGGCATTACACCACGTCGAGGGTAGAAAGTGTGAGTTAAGGAATAATTTAATAGGTTCCTTATATTCGAAGTGTAAATGTCTGCAAATCTAAACAGACGTCTTGAAAAATATGTTGGATTGTGATATGTCCGGAACACGCTACCAAATTGAGGATTGAAGACTGACTTTGTTGCATTTCTGTAATAATATAAATAAAGTATAAAACATTTTGTACGATCAATTAAGAGTTCATGAGAAAATATTTCATGACATTTTAAAGAAATCCAGTTACGACTTAACGTAATAAAACTTTAATTTTTTTTTAATATGTAACAAATATAAAAATATAAAATGCAAAGTTACTTTTTCCTCTTTATTGTAACAGAAGGCTAAAAAAGGAAAGGTTAATCAGAATCCAGAACGTCAGTATAAATTAATTTAACCAATAAGTACTCTATAATAATCATACTATTTTATTGATATAAATACTATAAAGTGTAAAACTGTATAAAATAACAGATTTGAAAATGAATAATAGCTTAATTAATATGCACTTTTTGTGTCTTTTATGCGAATTATATACCAGAACAAATAATAAAATTTTCAATGATATTTATCCTATATAAAACTTACAATGAATTCCATCCACACATATGTCTGAAATAATGGGTGAAATTTTATTAATAGAAATACAACTATAAATAAAATATGAATACAACTAGTTTCGCTAAGTAATGATGTAGTTACCGTAGGTGGTCGCGTTCTGCCATCCATTGACCAATCACCTCCAAAGCTTCTGGTTGCTTATAATCTTGGTGGTCTTCAATGAGTTGAGTGAGCATTTGTAGCCAGTTAGCGTTTTCTTTGAACGATTGTGTGTTCAGAGTGTTAATTTCGTGCTAAAAAATAAACATATTAATTGTATTCTGATTGTTCTGTATTTATTGTTAACTAGCTGCCCGGACAGACTTCGTTCTGTCAAAAAATAATAGTAAAAATTATTTTTTTTTAAAGTATAAAACTTTTCGTGGGCCTTAAGGAACATACAAAAAAATAAATTAGCCGAATTGGTCGAGCCATTCTCGAGTTATGTGGTTAGCAACACTCATCATTTCAGCCTATTGCAGTCCACTGCTGGACATAGGTCTCCACAAGTTCGTGCCAAATATGGCGCGAACTCATGTGTATTGCCCATAGTCACCACGCTGGGCAGGCGGGTTGGTGGCCGCAGGGCTGGCTTTGTCGCACCTAAGACGCTGCTGACCGTCTTCGGCATATGTATTTCAAAGCCAGCAGTTAGATGGTTATCTCGCCATCGGTCGGCTTTATAAGTTCCAAGGTGGTAGTGGAACTATGCTATCCCTTAGTCACCTCTTACGACACCGACGGGAAGAGAGGGTGGCTATATTCTTTGATGCCGTAGCCATAGCAACACTCACTTTTATTTATATAATAATATAAGGTTACTAGCGACTCGCCCCGGCCACGCACGTTCACATAAACTATCAGTGTTCCTCTACTATATTATACATGTATTATAATGTCTTCCTCTGGAATCACTCTATTTACTAAAGAAAACCGCATCGAAATCCGTTGCGTAGTTTTAAAGATCTAAGCGTACAGCGGGACAGCGGGAAGCGACTTTGTTTTATATTATGTAATTATTGACAACAAATCTTTGAATTTGAACACTCAAATCTTGTTTTGACATTTGAAGCCCATGTCTGTATTGTGTATTCCTTTTTTTTTTGGAACAAAATAATAATGATCATTTTGTTTTATGCATATACATTTTTAATGAAACACAATTCAAAACATTGATTGATTGGTTTAATGGCTTTCAGTTGTGTCAAAGTAACACGGTTATTCCGCCAATGTCACGTAGAGAATTCAAAACATACGAAACCATACAATATTAGACATTTTTGCCACATTTACACTATTTTTTTTAGGCACTTGTAACAATTTCGTAATAGTAGTTTATGCAACTGTCATATAATGAAGGGTATTAAAACACGAGTGTGAGTTTATGAAACGAGCGCAGCGAGTTTCATAATAGTAACGAGTGTTTTAATACCCGTGTTATATGCAGTTGCATACACTGCTTTATCTTCACTAATGCAATTAATCAAACAACAAGAGTAAAAGCTGACAATAGTTTATTTATAATAATTGTTCAAAGGACAATGCCCATTTTCTATGAAGCCGTGCTCCGGTACGTGCTTTGACGTGTTCAGACAATTCATATATTTAAGTATCCTTTATTAATTGAAAATATATTTTTAATAATATTCTAAAATTGATTAAATCCGTAGTTTATACTTTAATTAAAAAAGATATTTTATTTGTATTCCGGGTTTGTGCTGTCAAAACATATTAAATATAAATACCAAGTCGGAAACGCAACTATAGAAATAAACGCTTTTTTTTAAATTAAATTATAAACCCCAACACGACCAGAAAATTGACATATTAAAGTTTTCTTTATTAATTAAAACTAGATTTTTAATAATAGTCTAAAAGTGATCAAAGCCGTGTTTTATAGTTTAATTAAAAAAAGCATTTGTTTGTATGGTTGCTATGACGACTTGCTATTTATAATTAATCTATTTTGACATAAGAAACGCGGAATACAAATAAAATATTAAATTAAATTCACGCGTACGTGTATTGTCACAGTGATTTTGCCGCCATTAAAATCTAACCAATGAGAGCGCAGCTGCGCGCATGCGCGCGATGTTATAATGAGATTTTACGATATCGATGTGGATATTATACCATCATGTGAAATTGCTTAAATTGAGTGTTTTGTTGTCTGCGCTATAACAGTAGTAGTTATAAGTCAAGTATTGGAAACATAAGTAGAATGTTACAACATTAGTGTAGATAAAATAATTTATATTTTGCGTATTTAAAATAATATGAGTAATTTTTCTACATAATAATTTTCAAGCAAAGATTTATATTTCCCTATACAGTTTCATTCGCGGTAAATTGGTCCTTCGCGGTAACGTTTGATAGATTATATTGCGTTGTTGTTATTGCTATAACTATGCTAGGTTAATAGCATCGCAGCACAGTATCTTGTGACTATAATCACAGCAAATTACTGTTACACGAGTGGTCGCCCCCTTATAATAAATTTTGTTTTGTTTTGGACGTTTCTTTGTGTCGTATGTAATACTAGGCCCTTTATAAGGGTTTCTCTTCCTACTAGAGAGCATGAAATGTAATGGAATTTTTATGTGTTTATTTTACAACATATTCATATTGTGTTTGCTCGCAAACGAATAAAAATCGACTTCAATTACATTGAGAAGTAATACAACATACCTAACTATACGAAAAAGTAGTCAAGTAAATACGCGCTATCAAAGATCATTCTAAAAGTAGTCATCAGATCTCGATCAAACTTAAATGGGACAACAAGACAAGCATCCGCTTTCGATTGAAACAAGAATCATCTAAATTATTTATAAAGAATAAACTGCTACCCTAGCTAATACAGATACGTTATAGTAAATGTGGCCACGTAACATCCTTTCATCGATATTCACTGAAGTAATTTTACCTAATTCAGATAGATGGAGTTGGACATCTGGCGTTGCGACAAAGTATCAGTCATCAAAGATTACTCAAAAAGTACTTATTATATCTCGATCATATTTAAATTTGACCGCATGACGCGCAACACCTTTTAATTAAAAAAATCATCAAAATCGGTCCCACCAGTCAAAAGTTCTGAAGTAACATACAATTTAAAAAAAAGAATCGAATTAAGAACCTCCTCCTTTTTTGGACGTCGGTTAGAAAGTACACGAAATGAATACGTTTACAAACACTGGAAACGTTTCACAAAAGACCTACATTATCAGTATATAATCTATGTATAAGGCGTTCGTTCAACTACTAACTGCGGTCATTCAAATGGGTGATCATGTAGGTATTTATAGATCACCTACAACGTGAAAAAAAATGTAAATTTTTTAAAATTTTATTTTGTCTTAATATACGAGCTACTCCATAAGATAGTATACGCTGCATAAGCCGTCCTATCATTAATATAATAATAACTGTGCTTACACGGATTGGACATTACGAGTAATTTACTTTGTAGAAGATTCTTACGAAATAAAATTTTAAGAAAATTGGGCATAAAATTGTAAGAAAATCATTAACGTATTTTTTTTTACGTTTGACAAGATAAAGTTTTGAGCTAGTTATGTAAAGTGAAGTGGTATAACTGACCGTGAGCTCGTTGATGATGGCGCCAGTCCGCCAGCCGTGCTCCAGTGTTACATCAGCCAGGTCACTGTAGGGGTGGTCCCCGAAATACAGCACTTGGTGACCACTCCAGCCTGTCAGGTCCTGCAGCTGTTTAACAGTACCCTAAAAACCGGATAAGATATTAGTTAAAATTAAACTTATTGCAATAATTGTGGAATCGTCGAACAAGTGATTGCTAGTAATCATATTTAGTATAATTGTATAAAGAGGGTATTGAGAAATTGAGAATAAAATAATTTCAAGCACTCAAAACACTTTTATGTTTGTGGATCATACTTTTTTAAGAGATCTCATTGAGGTAAAGCAGGAAATGGAGCAGCCCGACTGGGGAAGTACCTCAATCTTAAGAGAAGATAACAGCTAAATAATACTACTATTAAGTAAGGTGAGGGGCTTAGCGCTTGCGATGCTTCTGATATTGCAGGCGTCTATAAGCTACGGTATTCGCTTACCAACAGGTGAGCCGTATACTTCGATCTACTTTGTCGACCCAGTTGTTTGAAAAATAAAAATAATGAGAATTTCCTCACAAAACCTTAGCATTCTCGCAGTCGAGTAATTGAATTTAAAATTTTCAAAAATAAAATATTTTTGTCGTTAATTTGAAAGCTATTTATGAAACATCAAAATAAAATACCTCATAATAGATGATGCCCTTTTCTAACGATGTAACTTTTTCCCATATATGCGTATTTGCAGTTTTATCAAAAACGCGTATAGGACGTGAGACTTCCGTGAAGAACTTCGGCTTGTTAGCATTCACTATCACAACATCGAAGAAATCACGCCAGTCCGAGCCTACTAGCATTTCCATACCTGCATTTCTTTAAAAAAAAAAAACTTTAATTTTAATATGGGATAAAATATCAATGATGCTATTGTAAAATAGATTGTGAAATATTTTAGTTTCAAGGTTTTTGGCTTAGGAAAAATATTTATTTTTAAAGTGCAGACTTATATTACAGACAAGGATCGTTTGCATAAAGCAAGGTTCTACTTCAATTTGGAGAACAACTTAATTATTGCGACATTAAATCTCCAAAATAATTTACTTACACAAAATGATATGGACTGTTTGTGACTAAAAACAATTTTTTGTCGCTTTCCTGCAATAATTGGAAATACTTTTTCAGATCAGGATTCGGTCTTATGTATTCCTCGACATTTTGAGCAACAATTTTATGCATTATGGGATGACAGCTCTGGACAGAATTCTGAAAAATAATATAAAAAAAGTTTATTACACATAAATTTGAAATTACTTATTAAAATGGTATAAAGTCAAAAAGGAACTCAAGAAAATAATTTATGAAATTTATTACTGAGCTGGTTGTTTCTTATTTTAATGCTGTAAATATCAAGAACTACAAAAAGGTTGCATAAAATAATAATGTAACAATAAAACAATTGCCATACTATTTGGGTGTTATTGCTTACCTTAACATCTAAGAACAATATTTCTGGATGATAATCTATGTGATTTTTTATAAAATATTCTGCTACATTGCACAATAAACCCATTTCTGGCACTGAGAACAAATCTGCTAGATGCACCATTTTTGAGCGATTAGCCTGGAAACAAAATTATTAAATATATACTACAGAGAACTATTTATTTGCTTACTATTCTATTTATTCAGTGTCGTAGCAAGGGGGCAATGAGGGGGGGGGTGATGCCCCGGGCGCTATTCACAAAAGCGCGCTAAATCGTCTGCAAAAAAATAGCTGGACATATTATATGGTTTTCGAATAGGGACGGGTGCGGGGGGTTGAAAAGGTATTTTGCCCCGGGCGCGAGTTAAGCTTGCTACGTCACTGTATTTATTCATAAATCAATATATGTATAGTGTATTTATTATACCTACCATGGATAACAATTTTTACAGACTCGTCAGAATTAATGGAAAGTTGAGTGTTATAGAAACATTTATAACTCCTTTCTACAAAAATACTGAATTAAGAAATAAAATCGCAAATTTATAATATTTTTTTAATTACCATATAAGTACCTATTTTAAGTCAACTTTTACCCTTGGTTTTTCGATACATGTTTTACTTAATTATTGTATTCTTTGTCCGCGTGGAATAGTGACTTTACATGTTCAACGTGATTCTTTAATTTGGCATATCTTTTTTATTTATGAATCGATTGACATGGAAAAAAGCTTACCACAATATACTAAGCTTGCCACAATATATTAGTAAAAACCACACATAAATCGGATAAGCCGTTTCTGAGATTAGCGTGCACAAACGCACAGACAAAAATACAAAAAATCTGAGACTCATTGTTTTTTGTGCTATTTGCGTTGATAAAGGTCCCAATAATATATTTTCATATATTAAATGTACAGACAGCCACCCGTTACATTTTTATTATATGTATTGATGAACGAAAAAGTCCTATTTACCTATTTAACGGACGGGCATTTTTTTTTAAAAGATTACGATGTATACAAGTTATTTTATTACCCTAAAATACTTTTATCACATACGCTCACAGTTAACAGTCACGTTTTATTATTGTGAGCGGGCAAAACCGAGTAAGAGGGTAAGAAATATAACTATATCTATCTAATATTATAAAGCTGAAGATTTTGTTTGTTTCGACGCTGTAATCTCAGGAACTGGCATCAATTCAAAAATTCTTTTTGTGTTGAATAGTCCATTTACCGTGGAAAGCTATAGGGCCTATAATTTAGGCTACATAATATTTTAGTATGTTCTTCAATTTTACGTGGGCGAAACCGCGGGGCATATCTAGTAAGGCATAAATAAGTTCCGAAATGTTCCACAAACACGATTAAAAAAAAAAAAATCGGAAAACACCGAATCCCTTGTAAATTAGTGAACGAAGCTCTATCGAATCAGGCAAACAATATTATTAATCTCAGTTCGTACTAATGTACGTTGGTGGTTTTTATTTAACCACTAGGATGGCACACAAGCATACGATCCGCCTAATGGTAAGCTAATACCAGGCCTATGAATGGCTGGAAATCGAAAGCATTGTAAGCGCATTGTCAATTCTACCCCCGACCTGCCCAGGACGAGCTCTGGCTACCTCGGCAAGAATACAACACCACTGTTTTATTTTTCTGTGATCTTTCGTAAGATTAAGGAACTTCCTTTAAGAAGTTCCTTTCTAAGTTACTTACAAAAATTTTGAGCCTGGTATGTTTGCGAAATGCGTTTCCCAGTATCATACTGCTTCAAAATTTGAGCAACATACCGAATTGCTGTTTGCCCTACCTCACTAAAATGTATATGCGATAACTAGGTCGGCAACCAAGCGTAAGGCTCACCTGATTGTAATCGATTATCGTAAATTATAGACGTTTGCAACACTAAAAACAAAGCAAGTGTTGCACCGACCCTATGGTCGGCAACGCACCAGGTCCCCGCATAAGGCTATCCTTATTCCCCCCAGGAGCTCTGGCCACCTTACTCACCAACAGGAACACAACACTGCTTAAAAACAGTATTATTTAACTGTGATCTTCTGTAAGATCTCGGTACTACCCTCGTCAGGCTGGTCCATATTTTGAGCAGGAAATTACCTGCTGTGACCTTAGATACCTGAATATGTCGAAAAGTTGAAAAAACAAATCTCAACGTTTGAATATATATATTTAAGATTTTGAAGATAATTTTAAAAAAATAATAATATTTGTCTTCCTTCTGATTTATGACACCAACATTACTAGAAATATCAATTGGTAAATCCAGAAAAACATAAATTTCTGGATGTACGTATAGACAGACTGTTGAGTTTTAGTACTATTCATCAATAAATCCACATATGTTGTGCATTATTTACTAACTCTCAGATGACACAACCTTGTAGGAGCTAGTTAAATGACAATTGCAAGGGGAACATATAAATGAATGATTGGTTACAATAGCTCTGTTTATTTTATTTACTACTAGCTGAAAATTTGGAAAATGTACATTGTTTTTATTTTTTATTTTATCACTTGCTTTTATTTTAAACTATTAAAATATTAGGTAATTAAATTATTCAAATATTTAAAATAAAATATTCTTAATTCAATAAATTAAAAAAATAAATAGTTATTATTTTATTTAATAAGTATTTATATAATTAAAGCTAAGCTAAAGTTAATTTAAAGTTTTGTGTTTTGTTCATTTAATGCTTGTCAATTTAAAAGTAATTATAATAACATTTAATTTAAATAAAAAGTAGAAGAATATATAATATAAGAGACAGTGGTTCAGGAAGTACTTGCTAAAATAATTCCATTTATTATTTCACCTAAGACAATATTAGAAAGTAAACTTGTACCGATTATAATAGGATATTTTTTAAAGAGAGACTTACTAAAAATTATATTTTAGGTATTTGCACTATGTCACATTTGGTTTGAAATGAATTAAAATGATTTCAATCTTAAACCAGTTATGCAAATTACCTCTTGAAATATTTAAACTGTTTTGTAATATGTATTTGTTTGAATCTATATTTACAGATCATATTATCAAAACACAATAAATAATAATCAAAAATTGATAATCTTATATAAATGAAAATATTTTTCTGAAGTTTCTACTCACTTTATGAACCCTCATATCTCCTTCGACATACGCGATAGGGATTATTCTATTTTTGTATAATTTAAGAACTTCCTCCGTGGACACTGGTGTTAGACCTCTATATACTGCGCCAAATTGAATTTGAAGAAATGAGTCCAATTTTAAAAGAAGACCTTTTTCAATATCATAATGAAGGCCTCTCACAGCAAAATTTGGCTTGTACTCTAATTTTGAAATTTCTTGTGGGTACTAAAAATAAACAATTAAAAAATTACCTACATTTTTATTACTACAAAAATAATATAAGTTATGTTATTATAGTATTTAAAAGGAATACAATAAGTTAGTCATTTTACATATCAGGCATGTCATTAGTAAAAATAATATATAAATAAAGAAGATGCAATATTTTTTTTAAACAGTATAGATTAAGATTAACATCTACCTTATATTTTTCTAGAAGCATGTCCCTTCCGAGGTTATAAAGCAAATGCTCCAAAGTTGGCTTATAATGTGCTAGAGTATAATCATAATCAAACCCATATACACTAACTTCTGATAGATCCAACTCATTACAAGCAAATACTCCTTGTGGATTTACATCTTGAGGTAATTTTTTTGCTAAAAATCATACAATATTAAACACCCTTTCACTTTTCTTTTATTGTTAAAAATGTTTATTTTTTTTGGAATTATACTTACATCGACACTTCAATTTTGTGCGACAGTAGGCTTCCTTTAATAATTCTCGAGTAGAATAATTAGTAGACTGTAGTACATAATTATTTTTTACACTTTTATGTGATAAACTACGATTTAATTTTGAAATTCTACCCAGTAAAGTACTCATTTTACTTTTATATTTATAAAATATACAATAACTTATAAGTGCTTATACTACGTATACGAAAAGGAACTATTATAAGATGTCATTGTAGATACACGATTTTAACATAAATAAAACGAACAGTTATTATTGCATAATTCGTTGGTTTTCTGCTAAAATTATTTCTATCTTACACGTGCACATAAATAGCAGAATTACAAGTAACTGAACCTGGCATCAAACTTCAAAGGCATATAGCATAAACTATTACGTTTCAATTTTGACATAAATAAACGAATCATCGAGATAGTACATTTTCGATTATACTGTGAGTACGACACATTTGACTCGATGTGTATCGTTGCATAGTTGCATAGCGATTAGTGATCCGATTTTTCACAGAGAGCAAAAATGAAACGTATAAAGGTTTCGTATCGAATATGTATTTAGTTAAGTATATAAAATACGAATATTAATATCGTTCGATATTTTTTTTTCTTAAATTTTTACTTTAGTTTGAAAATATAAACGTTGGTAATGAGTACCTATTATTAGTCCACCACTCAACACCCAATTTTTAAAGCTGAAGACCAAGCTGATTAAGTGTCTAACGTCATCTAAAGAAAAGAAAATTAAGCAGCATTTGATGCACGAGGAGCTTGGAGACCGTAAGCCCGCTTAATTTTTACGCCATTTAAAGAGTCTTGCTGGTGCCAATGTTCCTGATGATTTCATACGGACCATTTGGGTTAGTAGTCTCTCGCATGGTATCCAGACAGTGCTCCCAGGCCAATCATCTTCAACATGCATCGACGATTTGGCAGATTTAGCTGATCGTGTCCACGAGTTGGCTACTCCGTCACCCGTGGTGGCGTCTGCAAGCCAACTTCAAGCCAGTTCCAGCTCAGCAGTTGAAGCACTAACAAGAGAAGTCGCCGAACTTGGGAGATAGTTCCAGCAACTAGAGTCGGAGAGAAGAAGTAGATCCAATACCAGATCCGCAAGATCATCTCAGCGCAGATCGGCATCCAGGTCTAGACGATCCCAGTCGAACTTCAGGAAGTATCCACTTTGCTGGTACCACTGGAAGTTTGAAGTGAAAGCCAGCAAATGTGTAAAACCATGCGACTTCAAGGAGGGAAACGCCAGGGGCGGTCAATAATAGCGACTGCTGACTGCCCATCCTCTGCTACTGGTCGCCTATTTCTCACGGATCGAGTTTCGAAGGTGCAGTTTTTGATCGATACAGGAAGTGATCTAAGTGTCTACCCTTGGTCCCTTCTTCGATATCGTCGTGCCAAAACGAACTACAATCTGTGTGCTGCAAATGGTTCTATCATAGCTACATATGGTTTTGTACACTTTAATCTGGACTTTGGCTTGCGAAGATTGTTTAGTTGGCGATTTGTTATAGCCGATGTAACTAAACCTATAATAGGCGTAGATTTTTTGAACTTTTATGGTCTCATTGTTGATTGTCGTAACAAACGCTTGTTAGATAGAGTAACTTCCATTTCATCCACAGCCAAAGTCGTAAGTTGTAGTAATATAGCCTCTGTCAAAATCTTGACCGGTGAGACTCGGTATCACAAAATTCTTGAGGAATTTCCCGAAATCACCCGTCCAAATGGTATACATCGTGACATTAAACACAATACTGTACACCATATTCGCACCACTCCAGGCCCTCCAGTATCTTGTACTCCACGTAGATTAGCACCCGATAAACTCAAAATTGCTCAACAGGAGTTCGAAGCTATGCTTGCTCACGGGACGAGATACAACGCCCGTCTAGTTTGAGGGTTAAACAATATATTTTATTTAGGGTTTAGCACTCAAACAATATATATTCGTTATTCACAATTATATTTGTTAAAAACCAAATTACATTTTTCTCGCTAGCCCTTGTCAAAATTCTCGATCATGCGCTCTGAGCTCTTTCTAGAGCGTTCTTTAAAAAATGCCAAATTAACAACAAATTTAAAAATTGCGAAAAAAATAACTAATGTCAAATACGCCGTATACTACGGGTATCGTGTGGATATGCTTGTTTATTAAATATATATAAAATAATATTGAATAAATTAAATAGTAAAAGTGAATATATGTGTAATACAAATAAATATAATATACATAAACGAATAATAAATGTCAGGTAGCCTACCCCCCCCCAGAGACCGTCAAGGTCGATAAAAATCAGGAAAATGAACTCGACGTCCAGAACAAGTTGTATGTTTTTTCTGAACATCTGGCAAAGGCTCTGGTTCAGAAGATTCTTGTAAATAAATACGTAACTTGAAAATTTAAATTTTTGTTTATAGGGATATCATTTTGAAATTAGTCTTTATAGAAAGGTCTTGACTCAAAACTATTTTACAAAAAGACTCAAGTCAATAGGGCTTATAGTTTTTAAGATATTCACGGAAATGTATTAAATTAATAGAATGAGTGTAACACCTATAATTAAGATAACGCTTAGCTATTAAGATCTTTTGTTTATGATTGTAACTGTCTATTGTCAGTATACTATCTTGTTGGTGTTAAATAAAAAAATAAATAAAAAATTATGTGGTGTCATGGGACACCAGGTAGGAACGAAATTTTTTCGGATATTAAAGAAGCAACACAATTTGAAAAAAAAAAATGTTGAATTTTATATACATATATTTTCTAGTTCTTGATTTTTTTTTTTAATTTTGTTAATTGGTTTTTAATTAAGTACATATAACTATTTAGGAAAATTAGTATTTTAGAAAATAACAAATACCGTAAAATAACATAAATCAAACAAAATAATAATAATAATAATTCAAACTATTAAGTGAAATAAAAAAACATATGTCTATTTATTTTTGTCGACAGTATAAAATTACATAAATAATTTAATTATTACATAAATAGTCTTTCTTAGGAGGACCACGTGGCATAGGTGTTGTAATATTTTAGTTTTACAAACGTCATATTATACAGTCGTGTGACTGATGTTACGTCACTTCCGTTATATATTTTTCTTACGGTTTTAGTATCACATTTTAGTTGCATTTTTTACCTTGTTTATTCCTTACTAGCTGTTTCCCGCCCGCTTCGCGTGGCGTAAGCTTTGCTCCGCGAGGAATAGTTATTCTATTCGGATTGAAGAACTTGATTGCTCTAAGTTAACAGGAAAAACCCCATGCAACAGCGAAGCTTTAGAAGTTTAGACGAAATGACTAGATTACGAAATAGTTCGTAAGCCATTTTAATACTATCACATGACCGCAAATAGTTAATTGAAAAATCGAACTAAAAAATGAAAAATAAATTATAGTTTAAAAAAAACTAGAAAACCACGCTTTTATAGCTAATCGAACTAAAAAGTAGAAAATAATTTTTAATTATAAAGAGTTTATAATACAGTAGTAGAAAATCGCACAATCAATCATAATTAATTACTTCAATTCAGAGTAAAAAGCGTGGGGTGCTTGATATATTACGAGTAAATGTAACAATTATTCTACTTGCAACCATCTATGTGCGGAGAGTTATAAAAACATAGTAAAAAGTTATGAAAATATAGTAAAATACACCTCACGTTTTTTACTCTGAATTGAAGTATTCTCTTCAAAACCTAAATTTTATTGTAATTATATTTGAAGTAATTACTTAGGTTTCAGATCCACAAGGACAGATATCCAAACCGGAAAGAAATTTTTTACAAATACAATTAATATCCATCCAGAGCGGGAATCGAACCCGCAAACCGTCGGTGTTTTAGGAAAATGGCTTTTTAATGAAATAAAAGGCAACATGATAAACAAATGCTAAAAAATTTAATAGACATAGAACAGTATATAATGTGTACTTAGACTAGATAACATAATAAACTTGAGTGTATTATATTTTTCGTACCACTTGCTCAAAAAAGTGACATTCTATTCCACAAAAAGCGAACATAACAATAGTCATTTTTAATCTGTTAAAAACAGAGAAAAAAAATTATGTTATGATTATTAAATAAAAATACGAAAATCTACGAGGCCGTATGAGCTTGATGCCTTTGCTGCTTTTCCGACAAAAAAATATTAGCCTAGGAATTTGCCGCGTTTTTGTTTTCTTCAAATAGGTACATAAACGTTAAGTTTATTTTAATTTATTTTTATAAACAAGTTAATGTTCTAAAAATACGTTACGATGTTAAATCAAAGCGACAGTGACAGTGAATTGTCGGATTCCAAGGGTGCAAATGCTGCCAGAGAAATACTCAAATCAACTCATCAACAATAAATGTACCAAACAAAAATGTAACTCTCTCTATCAATAATTGGACCAATGTTTCGAATGTTAACTTTTACTTTTCATTATTTTTAATAAATGCTTATCTCATATTATTATTGTGTTAATTTTTCGCAAATGGTACGAAAAGTAGAGTATTTTCCTCGGTGATAAAGCTGTCTTAGTCTTGGGTGAACTTAAATCCCTCGCTACACTCAGGACTGGTCTTAAATCCCTCGCTTCGCTCGTGATTTCAGTTTTTAACACCCTCGCTACGCTCGGGAGTAAACCTCGAGTCCTTCATTACGCTCGCGATTTAAATCGTCACCCGCGACAGAAGACACTGCTTTATCCCCTTGGTTAATAATCTACTAATAAGTTAATTATCAGTGGTGGATTTACCAGCAGGCTGAGTATGTTGGAGCTTATGGCTGCATATTTGCGAGGGCGTCGAATCTGACTTAATTTAAGAATAACCGTGTGTTGTTGTGGGACACTAGATAGCAACGAAGTTCCTTATTATAAAATATTAATTTCAAGTTCTATTCGAGGTATAAAGAAAATAATTATTCGCGTATACATTTAATATTATGATATTTTTATCGATATAAATTAAAAAATACTACTTTACAAAATTATCTGAACACCTTTCTTTTATTTACAATGATAACACGTAGACTATGCATTAGACTTTGTATAGCCATCATACATGACTATAAATAAGAATCTTACGGTTTTATTTAACGTTACGGGCGTTTTTTACCGGCTAAAATTAGTTTCGAAAACTTAACGAGTCGGCGGCAAAAACGTAATGAGTCTACTGGCGGCAAATTTGTAATTTCGCCACTGTTAATTATACTGCAAAGCTTGTTATATCTGTGGAAAGGCACTGCCGATATAGTTTTTGCTGCGATATCTATAATTATACGTAATTATTTTAATATCTTTCGAGTCAAGCTTGAGATTACAATCATTATCTACTCTCGTAACGTAACATAGAGTATAAAGGGCTATTTCCAATTCAGGCGATGTGCCTATGAACATAGAGTTTATGGGCTTGTCGACTCCTTGCTGGTTCATGTGCATTTTAAGAATAGCTCCTTTCTGAAATAGGAGTAAAGTATTCTCCATTAATAAAATAAAAACAAAATTTGTGTGGACGATTACCGCGATGCGTGTTAAATTTTTTTATAATGAAATCAAATTATAATTATCTAGCTGTTGCCTGTGTTTTCAGCTAGATTAATTTGAAACAAAAAATGTACTAAAATATTTTAAAGCCTCGCTCGGGAACTAACCAACACATTAAATAATTTTTCAATCAAACCAGTCGTTCCTGAGATTAGGGCGTTCAAACAAACATACAAACAAATAAACTCTTTAGCTTTATAATATTAGTATAGATTAAAATAATAAAACTCTTAAATAAAATTATAAGTTGAGGCTTATATTGATATTGGTACATTAAATGCTGGTTGAGATATAGAATTAATGGAGAAATGTTTTCCGATATTGTACTTACATTATTGAAAGTAACGTATTTCAAGTAACCTAAATAGTTGATACGATTTGCGGATTCTTCTTTCGAAAAATATATCCAATTGTGTAATCCTGCAACAAATAAATAATTAAATAAATGAAGTTTACAAAACTTCATTAAGTTTATTCAAATTTTATATTATATTACCTAAGACTTCGAGGTTTTTAAGCTCAGATACAAACACGTGTTCGAAGCCTGAACTGCTTATTTTTCCTTTACCTCTAGAATATAAACCGAACCACATTTGTTTCAAGTAATCTCTTTGTTGTTTAGGATCTGGTGTGACGTATCCTGAAAAAAAAAAACAACACATCGCACCTTTAATAAAACAAAGATGTAACTCAAAATTTGTGGATTTGGAGATTTTACAACCAAACGTGTCTTCGTCGCGTAAAGAATAGGTAGACTTCGACTCCGGCGTTTTAACTATAAGATACAGAGAGATACGCGATTGTTGCTCTCTTTTCTATCAACTGGAGCTGACAAGTCAGTTCTTATAAAGTGGCGTGATTCAGAGATGCACCGGCAGTGAGCGTAGATTGAAGTTCTGTCGTTTTGAATAACATCAAATAATTTAATATTGGATTAAAAGGTAAATATGGAATATTTTATTATTTAAAAATAAAAAGATAATTTTTGTTATACTTCATTCTCTCAGAAAACGCATTTGATGACGATGTGATGACATTTGGATTTACTTCGTTTTTGTTTTAAAAATTGACAAATTTTACAAAGTTAACGCCTAACACTTCAGTTTTATATTGAAATATATGCCCTAGTCGTTGGAGTAATTGATTAAGTATCACTTTATTGTAATAAATAAGGCTGTTTATAAAAGTTACTTTTGTTTACTTCTTTTTATTATTTAGAATGACGAAAGATAAGTAAAAACTTTCAACATTAATTCACTTTTCGTGTAAAAGTTAAGAATAACTTGTAACTGTTGTGCTTATTTGTATAGGTTTTGAAAATTGTGTCGTCTTAGAGCTCACAATTTTTTTTAAGTTTAATACCACAATCAGAAACTGAACACCACAATGAAGAGTTACAGCGTATCGAGCGTAAAAGTTATAAGATAAACATAATAGTGTAATAAGTTATAATTTGTTTTTCATCTGATTACTGTAATAAATGTGAAAGTTTATGAGGATGACGTATGGATGGATGTTTGTTACTCTTTTACGGCAAAACGACTGAATAGATCATTGTCATTCAACAATCCTGCTACTTTGACGTTAAATAATTATGATTATTATTCACCCTTAAAATATACTGCAGTATTATCAATTATTGTTATTTTAGACTAAAGAAGTTATGCAGGTTGAAGAGGAAAATTAACAAAATACATATATCTCCAGAGCCCAAAAAGGTAACCGAAGAGCTGACGAAAATGATGACACCGACTCAATATTTTACTGTCACTTATGAGTTGACGAGAAAAATGACACCTAAATAATACTAGCCATTTACAGTCCTCTAGTTCGTCTTCAAGATCATCTTCATCTAGTTCCGATTCATCTAGCTCATCATCGTCAAGCTCTTCTAGCTCATCTTCATCCAGTTTTTCAAGCTCCAATAGTTCAATGCCTACCCAAAACCCTGCCCCACAAAACGTTACAACGGATTGTAAAGAAAAGACGTCTTACACCAATTCACCACAAAATAGTGAGAGGCAGCAAATTCAGCTGAGAGAGCGACGAAATTAAAATAATGTGGCCAGTTACAATATTTCTCCAGCATACACAGATCTAAGTGACGTCGACCTGAGTGACGACGATCCACTGTAGATTTTAATACGTTGTTTAATAAGCCTATCAACAGAAGAAATTTTATGTTTGAAAATCAAAGTTCTTCTGACTCTGACTGCAATAATAAACCAAATATTTGTCAGTCAGTTCAGCCTATTGCAATGCACTGCTGGACATAGGCCTCCCCAAGTTCGCGCTAGACACCCGGTTTTCCGCAATTCTTATCCAGCTTACATCGGCAATCTTACGTAGGTCGTCGGCCCAACGGGCCAGAGGACGTCACACACTGTGTTTGCCAAGAAGCGGTCTCTACTCCAGGACGCGTCTGCTCCAACAGCCACCGGTCCTGCGACACAGATGACCAGCCCACTGCCACTCCAACTTGCTAATTCTGTAGGCTATGTCGGTTACTTTCGTTCTCTCGCGGTAGTCTCGTTTCTAATCCTATCTTTGAGGGAAACCCCAAGCATGGCCAGTTCCATTGCACGTTGAGGGACTTTATATTTGTGGACCAGTCCCTTCGTCAGTGTCCATGTGTCGGCTCGGTATGTTAACACAGGCAGGACGTATTGCTCGAAGACTTTTGTCTTCAAGCATTGCGGAATCTTCGAAGTGAAGACTCGACGAAGCCTGCCAAATGCCGCCCAGCCCCACCGAATCCTCCTATCGGCCTCCTTCTCAAAGTTGTTGCACTCTAGTTGGATAGTATGGCCTAAGTAAATATAATCCTGAACAGTTTATGACTCGTTAGCTCAGTGGTTAGAGCGCCGATAATCCAATTGCAAACTCATCGGAGGTCGAAGGTTCGAATCCTTTCACGAGTCCATTATTAACTGAGGTAGGGCACAGCAGGAATTTCCTGCTCAAAATATGGAGCAGCCCGACTGGGGTAGTACCTCGACCTTACAGAAGATCACAGCTAAATAATACTGTTTTTAAGCAGTATTGTGTTCCTGTTGGTGAGTAAGGTGACCAGAGCTCCTGGGGGGATTGGGAATTGGGTCGGCAACGCGCTTGCGATGCTTTTGGTGTTGCAGGTCTATAAGCTACGGTAATCGCTTACCATCAGGTGAGCCGTACGCTTGTTTGCCGACCTAGTGACATAAAAAAAAAAAAAAAAAAAAACTAAGAGAAGGGTAACATCGACCAATACCTGTCTCGGTATGACTTGGTTGTTAGACATAGCTTTCGTTTTGTCCAAGTTCATACAGAGAACGACACGTCGGGAGGACTCATTTAGACCGGCTAGCATTTGGCCTAACTCATCTAACGTGTCCTCGAAGATGACGATATCGTCGGCGAAACGAAGGTGAGAGATGTATTCACCGCTGACGTTGATGCCTTGTTCCCCCCAATCCAAGGTCTTAAAGATATCCTCCAGCGCAGTGGTAAACAGTTTCAGTGATATTACATCTTGCTGTTTTACCCCACACCGCAGGGAAATAGGTCTTGTTCTCTGGTCCTGGACATGAACGGTCATCGTCGTTGCGTCGTACATACATCTCAGTACCACGATATATCGCCAGTCGATATGACATCTCTACAGAGAGTCCAGGACAGCCCAGGTCTCGACAGAGTTGAAGGCTTTCTCGCAGTCCACAAATTCCATACACAACGGCTGATTATATGTCTTTGTCTTTTGAATAATCTGCCGAACAGTATGGATGTGGTCTACGGTGTTGTAGCCATTTCGAAACCCAACCTGCTCTGGTGGTTGAAATTCGTCGAGTCTTATGGCGAGACGATTCGAAACTACCCTCGAAAACAGCTTATATACGTGACTCAGAAGTGAGATCGGTTTGTAATTCTTCAGCAGAGACTTAACGCCTCTCCTAAAGAACAGCACCACCACACTCCTGGACCAAAACTCCGGCGTAGTACCTCGGTGGATGTCAGTGTTAAAGAGTCTTGCCATGTCTTTTAGGGCAGGTCGCTCTGCGGCTTTAAGAAGCTCAGTTGTACAAATATGTGTGGGGGGCGCAAAAGGTCACTAAACGTTGAAAAATGGCATCAAATTAGAGCAAAACGGCTCAGAAACATAGGCCAATCATATACGTCAGTGTCAAAAGCTCGTAAACAAATCCAGCTCGTTTTATAAAAGATTATTATTATTATTATTATTTTTAACTTAGGGCTATGAAAAATAGATGTTGTTCGATTCTCAGACCTACTCGATATGCAGACAAAATTTCGTGTGAATCGGTCTAGCCGTTTCGGAGGAGTTTAACTACAAACACCGCGACACGAGAATTTTATATATTAGATTATTTGTGGTTAGTAATTATTTGTGATTTTAGGAGATATTTACTGGAGACTAATTGTATCTAATTCTTATAATAGTATATAGCTTTTGTTTTATTTAAAAAACAATATTTGTAGCCATAAAGAAATATATAAATATCAGATGATTCATAAAAATTTGTTTAATTTAAAAAAAAGGTGATAAATTTCAGTTTTTGTTTTATAAAAAAATGATACATTAGTACATACAACGTCATAATTACAATTAAATAATCATAAAACGAAATATTGTGATTTATTTTTAAAACTTTTTGTTATGTTTTAATACTAAAGAGAATTTTTTTGAAATACTACCTAAAATATTAAGTAATTTTTGGCATAAAGAGATTTAAGTCGGAACTTTTTTTTCATCTCCATTTTACAGCTATTATAGACTGTAACACAGTTGTTTTTCTATTATTCTATTAATCTCCGTACTTTAAACTACTGATATCAATAGTAAAAGTCATTAAGAGCATTACAAATAATTGGTAATTTTTAATCAAACACAATGCGGAAAAAGTGCCAAACTTCAAACGCCAATTCCCACAAATTGCGATTTTTGAGTTACATCTTTGTTTTATTAAGGGTGCGACATATAAATTTTTTATTTTAATCTTTATATGTTTGTTGTCGTGCGGCTACGGGTGCCGTGTGGCTACGGTACTAAAGAATATAACCACCCCCTCTCTTCCCGTGGGTGTCGTAAGCGGTGACTAAGGGATAACACAGTTCCACTACCACACTGGAACTTAAAAAGCCGACTATAATTTATTAATATATAATATATAATTATTAATAAAGGTTGTCTGGAAGAGATCGCTACTAAGCGATAAGATCGCCTTTGTACATTAGTATCTCTGTGTGTAAATAACTGTTTTATGTATTTTTTTTTCTGAGTGGTGTGCAATAAAGTTTATTCTATTCTATTCGATTCCACTACCATCTTGGAACTTAAAAAGTCGACCGATGGCGGGATAACCATCCAACTGCTGGTTTTGAAATACACAGGCCAAAGACAGGCAGCAGCGTCTTCGGTGCGACAAAGCCAGCCTTGCGGCCACCAACCCGCCCGCCCATCGTGGTGACTATGGGGAATACACAGAATTTCGCGCCATTTTTGGCGTGAACTTGTGAAGGCCTATGTCCAGTAGTGGAGTGTAATAGGCTAAAATGATGATGATGATGTTTTTATTATACTTGTTGTATTCAGGGTTCTATTCCCAAACCAACAGGATAGGACTGCTTTCAGAACTTGAATTTGAAATCTTGTCCTGACAATAACGAACAAAAAAAATATCCAATTTGGTGCAGCCGTGTGGAAGTAATGCGCTCATATTGAAGTAATGTAAAAAAACTAAAAAATTAGATGTAGAAGTTTCAGGACATACAATTAACGTGACTTATATACTTTGCAGTATTTTAACAGTATTTAATCTATTTCTTTACCTTTATCTTTTAGGAAACTCATTAAATGGCGAATCACAGTCGTAGACATAATTGCATCCAAAAATGCGTTCTCTTCATTCCGTTCCTGTAATTTGGAATAACGTAATAAATTACCTTAAATTCCAAACATATTTTATAAATTAATTGATTAGCTATGATTGTTTACCTGCGCTGTGACGTGTTCGTTGTCTGAAGTATCTCTTTCATAATTATCCAATAGCGGCAACATTTTTTGTATCGTCGTAATATTCCATACTTCGGGCGCAATAGTAAGCAAACTGAAAATATAAATTTGATAATTCTTATACCTACCAAAGCTATATAGGTACATAAGAAAATTTAAACTGATTGTTTTTCTTTAGTTCGTTTATCATTAAGAAACATAATTATATCCTTTCGCGTTCGAAGGGCACAAACTGATTGCCGCGGCTTACGTAAGAAACTAGCATATTGTTATAATGGATTTGTTTACACAATTAACAACGGCGTATCATATTGAATAGAAGATGTTTTAACCGGACATATGATAGCTGACGATTTAAGCATTCCAGGAAAGTTTCAAATTTTTTATTAATTTTAAAGTAAAGTTACTTACGGTAATGGAGCTTTATCATCTTTAGAAATTCCTGTTGTTTTCTCCTGATAGTTTACTGTTATATATTTAGCGGCGTTATTTACGTCTTTACGAAGCAATTCTTCGCTTAATGTTTGTAACTCAACATCACTCGGCCCATTTGAATTTGAATTTTGACCTTGATTATTGACTATAGTACTGGGTAAAACAGGACTTCCAGGCCGATTTGTTGGTTGTAAATTATTGTTTGAAACACCTGGTTTTGAAGGAGGGGATGTAGGTTTATTTGAACCTGATATGACTGAACTAAAGCTTATCGGTTTTGGAGTATTAGCTGTTGATACAGTTGAGTCATGATTACCATGCTGCGTTGGTACTTTGTCACCTTTGGGTAGTAATACAGAACTATAACTAGGTTTTTGCGACGGTGCCGTTCCACCTGTAGATATACTATCATACAAGTTAATGAGATCTTTTACTTTTCCAGTCGTTGGCTGCGGATTTCCGTGGTTTGATGGTGGTGCCACATAATCTCTCTTAGGAGGACCACGTGGCATAGGTGTTGTATTAGAAGTAGACTGATGTGATTGAGTTCCGATAGGTTTCAAAGTAGGAAACTGGGGAGCTACATAGTCCCTTTTAGGAGAGAGTGAAGTTGTTCCAGTATTGGTAAATGAATTTACTGGAGGTTTAGATGTTGACGAAGGTACAACTGTTGGACGTTGAGGGGCAACGTAGTCACGTTTACCGGATGGCTGTGGTTTTGTTGAAGAAATATAATTAATATTAGTGTTTGGAGTAGATTGAATCGGTTTCGACGATGGCAAACTTGGAAAATTTGCGTTATAATTATTATTCTTATCATTTGATGGAATACCACCAGCTTCGTGAAGTAAAAAGTCGTTGATTGGATTATGTCGTTGGTCTCTGGTAGAGCCTGGGAAAACAAAAAAAAGTAATGTATCCGGTAACATATTTATATTCAATTATTTTAAGGAATAATAAATAAGTAAATAACACTTAAAAATAATAAAGTCAATTGGGTTTAGTAAATGTATGAAGTTGACTTAATTGTTTTTAACCGACCTCCAAAAAAGGAAGAGGTAGGTTTCAATTAGATTTTTTTTAATGTAAGTTACCCCAGAACTTTTGACTGGATGGACCGTGTCTTTTGATCCCATTAAAGTTCAATTGAGATCTGACAACCTAGTTAACAAGTGACGCAAATTTACGTAAATGTGATATTAATGTGATATAAAACAATGTGATATATTTATACTGGGAAGTACTTTTCGAGTTATATTTAATAATGCGTATTGGCCTATTTTTTCACCAACCTACTTTTTATCATACCGCATAACTTTTTACTGGGTTTATCGATTTTTATGATTTTTGTTGTAATATAAAGTTGATGCTTGTTTTGCGGTTCCACCCTGTGGAAAAACTTCGATATAAAATGTTAACTTCCATTGGGGATCCTGATAGATCTATCTGGATCGAAAAATGCCCAGATAAAAATTTTATTTTAACGTATCAAATTTGAATAAAGTAAAGTAAATAAATAAACGCTTTACACTCAACGGCCTCCCAGTAGGATTTTCTACTGTGTTCGGGATCCGGAAACCCACACAATACACAAACACAAACGCCCAGACCACGACAAACATTTATATGGCCAATCCAAATGTGTCGTGAGCGGGGATCGAGCCCGCGACTGCCAGCGCGACAGCCAGTGCTGTGACCGCTGCACTAACGCGTCGTCAAAAGTATTTGGAATCCCTATTTCAATCATACAACAGTTTATAATAACTGCCCATCAATCATCGTTTTTTAATTGGATCTATCTGGAACTTTCAGCAGGGCATTTAAATTTGATCTGATGATTACCTTTTGAGTAATGTTTGATAACACATATTTACTGGACTATTGTTTTGCCTACCTACGTTGTATTATTTGTCGATGTATTTGAACTCGTTTTTTTTATTTGTGAGCAAACACAATTACTTTTATATGTATCCTAGTGTTACGTAAGACTAAAATTATAAAGCGCATTTAATATTACGTAATTAACCCCATATAGACTTGAAATTATTCCATCCTATTATCTGCAATCATCAAACTTCTTATCTCTTGTTGAAAGATGTAAAAAATTATGAATGATGATGAATTTTATAAAAATAACTCGAAAAATGCACGTTGTTTACATTTTAATTCTATTTATTGGTGACAAGTCACGTATTTTATTTTACTATTTTTTGTTATTGTATGCCAGTTCCCACTGTGTAAATTAAGCTAAATTTCTTATTTTAACTTGGGTGTTTGAGAATTATACAAAACTAGCTCAGGGTTTCACACGCGTTAATTTGGAAAAAAAAATAGCCAATAACCTTCCTCGATAAATGGGCTGTCTAACACTGAAATAATTTTTCAAATCGGACCAGTAGTTTCTGAGATTAGCGCGTTCAAACGAACAAACAAACAAACAACCTCTTCAGCTTCATAATATTAGTATAGATTAAGTGCATAACGATCCTATAATGAGTCCTTGCGCATTTAATTCCTACTGGACTGTAAATTTGTATTTATGGTAATATTTCTTTCTGGTCTAAACTTTTGGACAAAGGTATTCCTTCACGGTGACCAGAAAGGCATGAAAGTCGTTGAATAATAGGATTTTATCATCAAAAGTATATATAAATACTTCTTATAGAATCTATGATAACTTATATTTTATTAAGAACATTTATAATTTTTTAAATATTTTTTCTGATTGAAAATATTGTTTCGGGCTTCTTTCGCCAGTTGTGGATCTGTCAAATAGCGTTATCTACAACAAGGTGAAACCAGCCCTTAATGTGAAATATTTTCGTTTAATTTAGTTGTATAATATATAATATATAAGAATTACGATTAACGTGTGATTTTAAGTGAAACATCACGTATTTATTACTTTCAAATATTATCTACAGTTTCCTTTTTTTCGTAGTTTTTACGGTTTTTACCTCGTTTGATAGGGTTCGAGATAGGTTTCAAAGAAGTACCCATGGCAAATTTTATTATTTAAGGCGAAGTCCAATACGCAATAAATTAAAATAAATCTTAGGAAAGAATTTGTAACGTATTATTTATTTATTGTTTATTCGTGTAAATATTTTTTCGGAAGTGTCCTCGAACAAAATTTAATTTAACTCGGAGACAAGTCTATTTCGATTGCAATTCTATATAGTTGATTATAGTGATGATTTAGTACTTTAAACGATGGCAAAACCTAACTGATATCTAGCTTCAAAATAACGCACGTCATAATTGCTAAACTTGCTACACATAACAAAACAAAACTTGATATAAAATAAGATACAAATAAAATGGAAAACCTTATACTTAAATGTATAACTAGCTGACCCCGCAAACATTGTTTTTCCATTTATGTTATTAACCCCTTAATCCCCCCTTATAACTTAGGGGTAAGAAAAATAAATGCTGGCCGATTCTCAGACCTACCCGATATGCACACAAAATTTTATAAAATTCGGTCCAGCCGTTTCGGAGAAGTATTGTAACTAACATTGTGACAAGAGAATTTTATATATAAGATGTATCTGAACTTTAGTAAAATATATTTTCGTACGACGACATAATATTTCGTATGTCCTTACATTGTCACCTTATGCAAACAATTTTTTTTTGTAATAATCAAATTGGCACTTAAATTTTAAGAATAAGTAGGTAAAGTCAGCAAGGAGAAGACCCTGACATCGATTAATTTATCCTGTTAGATAAAAACTGACTGCAGATATTATTTTAAATCAAGGAAAAAAAATTAGGGTAGACGATATCAGCCGTATTTTAATTTTAAAAATAAAAAGTAAGATTTTTCTAAAAAAAACTTTCTAAATTTGCCATCTACATGCTTATGTACTTTAATAGTGCATACGAAATTAAAAAATGTGAACGTGAACAAGAATTAGTAACACTTTTTACATATACTAAACATTAAAGAATTCTTATATTTGTTATGATTTTATAAGACAAATCTTTAAACTACAGTAACCTTGACTTTTAACTTTTCTAATCACAAGAAGTGATAAATCGTAATTTCAAGTGAATAATAGGTACTTACATATTTTTATATACAAAGCTAATGCTAGGAAGATAAGGCGAGCACTTTCCATTTTTCCTAAGTACGGACAATAACCTACTTAAAATACATTTAATACTGAGTTTGATCACAACCACTAATTTAAATAGTAAATAAAAAAAAAAAACTATTGTATAGAATATAATATTATATAGACGAAGTTTGTTTACGCAACCAGATGAGAGTTGCACCGTGCACAGATGATTGGTGAATGATTCTGTATCTACGGAAACTGCTTTGAATTGTTAATTGAGTTGATTTAAGAGTGCTTGCTTAGACAAAAAAACCTAAATGCTTGGTTTTTGTGAATCGACGTCTTACATAATTTCGTTTTTCGCAGATGTGATTATTAATTTATAATTTTGTAATATTCCATACCAGAAAATAAAAAATAATATAGGTATTTTTTATACAGTTTATGTGTAAAAAAAATTATGGAACTTCAAATTAATAAATATGGCGGTATTTTTAATGAGCTATGGGCCTTAATTTAGTCATATTCAAATAATGCAAACAATCGTATGGAGATGCGCTTTGAGGTGAGAAATATATTTATTATTTAATTGGAGATACGACGAGATTATTGTTGTCAGATGCTCACTCAGAATAAAATAATTTTGCAATTCCTACCGTAGGACATTAGGAATCCTACAATGTACGATTAATATAATTGTCTATGAATATAATGTGGTTGTATATCCTTGGTATATCCTGTGGTGTAAAAAATGTCAATTTTGGCTTTGATAGTTTGGTGAAAGCCGGCAAAATTAAAAAAGCCATTAAACCAATCAATCAATCAATCAAAATTAAAAAAAAAGTATTCATTTAATCTCCGTAATGATGAAGAAACGTACAGACTTACAATCATGATGAAAATAATTATTCCAAAAATAGAATTATATATTTACTTTTCTTTATGGATATTTGCAAATATATATTCTCTGTATAAACTAATAGAAAATCAGAGAGGTATATATAAATAAATTTATTTAATAATAAATATTTATGGATTGTTTGTTTAAAAAAAAACTTATCTCCCCAGATATAGTAGAGAAAGAAGAAAAGGTTGTCTTTTCTTTAAGTGACTTACAACAAGGTTGGAGCTTATTATCAAGATACAAAGATGGTTCAGATATTGAATGGAGTAGCTGGAAATACTTTCTTCAAACTTCATGGCCTTACTTGATTTTTCAGTTTGTGATTTCTGAGGTCATACGTGAAGCATATATTTCCGTTTTGAAGTATTGGTATATATTATCAAGTATTATTTTTGTCACAATTTACATGGGATATAAACAATTATTGATTATATTTGCTCAACCAGTGATATATGCTTTGATATTACTTTTCGGAGGAAAAAAATTGAGTATTTGGATCACAAGTGTAATATTATTGCTAAGCTACAATTCACTGAAATATAAATACTATTTTTGGAGTTTTTTGGATCATGATGATATGTATGATGAAGAGGTGTATCTTATTTTATTTAGTGTTGCCTGGATTGAACTACGATGCATAAGTTATTCCCTAGACTATATTGACAGTAAAAATGCAAGATTATTGAAATTTGATGATATTGTCAAAATGTTTAGTTACATATTATACTTGCCTTTACTTTACATGGGTCCGATAATACTTTATGACGAGTTTGAAAAAAGTTTTACAACCAATAGAGAAAAGTTGAAAACCAGGATAAAGAGATTTGCTATAGACATAGTACTTTTTCAGCTGTATACATGTGTTTTGGATTTATCTTTACATTATATATACTTTTTTGCTATGCAAAATAATATGGAGGTAGGTACAATAAATAAAAAAAAAAAAAATTAAAATATATATGAGTACTCTAGTAAGTTTAGTAAAATTTTGACACAAACAGTATGTTGGCTGATGTAGTTTTTTAAAAGCAAATTAGACCTCATTCTTATTAAAAAATAATATTTACAATAAAAAAAAATTATCTTGTTTTAGTTGATTAGAAAGCTTCCGACAGTTGCACTTTGCGGTGCTGGGTTATGGATGGGTTTGGAATTTCACATGAAGTATGTTGTTTCATATGGTACTACTGCAGCATTTTCTAGACTAGATAATATGGTTCCACCACCTACTCCAAGATGTATAGCTAGAATTCACGTTTATTCTCAGATGTGGCGTTATTTTGATGTTGGACTTTACAGATTTTTAGTAAAGTAAGCTTTCAAAAAAATACTTATGTATCTTAGAGCTTGTTTCACTGGATGTGTTAATGCTATTTTGTATTCTTCAGATAAAAGTTTTTTCATATACATATTATTGAACTTAAAAAGCTGTTAGTCTATTTTCGACTTATTTGCAGGATAAACTTTATTCACAACCAGTGTAACCGATTATTAGGTTTATTGATTAAAAAAATTGATATCACTGTATATTTAGTGTACTTAAATAGTGCATTATTCTTTATTACAGATATATATACAAACCTGGGTATGGACTGTTATGTAAGTGCAATCATTTACCAAAAGTCATCCACAAGCTACTGGCATCACTAGTTACTTTTACTTTCATTTTTGTATGGCATGGAATTGTATGGCATATACTTATTTGGTCAGTAATAAACTATTTAGGAATTACGCTAGAACATATAGGTAAAGCCATTTCAAAACAAAAAATATATGAAAGTTTTAAAACAAATATTTTAAAAACTAAAGCCATGGAGGTGCGATTTATAGCTCTTTTATGTTCACCGTTACTAGCACTTTCTGCAATATCAAACTTTTATTTATTTGCTGGTAGTGATGTCGGTAATTTATTTGTTGAATCTTTTACTCATCCATCATTTGTAAATTCTTTTCTATTAATTTTAGCTTTATATTGTTGTTGTCATGTTTCCATAGCTCTGGAAGATGTTCCAACTAGAAACAGTTCTTTAAAAAATAAGTAAAGAAGTTTTTGTTTTTTAAATATATTTTTGTATACAATTCCTGAACTAAGCATTTTGAAATATATTTTTTATATGTAAGCCTGCTTTTTTATCCTAAAGATTTCTAAGTAAATTTCAATATCATACTTTATATCAAAAATATATTAATTGGATGGAAACTGTGAGTAATCAACTATATGAAAACATAGTTCAATTAATTTTATCTTGAAATTGTTGATTGGTCAACGTAATTAATAGAAATCAATTTTAATTAAACAAAGCAATTTTGAGTTTGTATAAGAATATATTTCATAAATTTTATAACTTTGTAACATAACAAACTTTAAATTGCAACTAACTGATATAAATTGGATCCTTTCAGTAGTAAATAGGAATGTATGTGCATTGCTTCAATTAGATCATTTGCATCACCACTGATACCGACAGATTTGTGTATTTGTATTAATTCTTGTCTAGTAAATACGTCTTTACCTAATTGATGAGATCGATGACTTAAAGCATCTAAAAATCGCTTTAGCTGAAAAATAAAAAAACAGTATTACAATATTTAAAGTTACTTAATAATTTGTCAGTCAATGTGGAAAACCGAGCCCACAACAATACAATACAATTATTAATTTGTCTTAGTGAAATTCAATGATTATTTTTTACAGGTATTTTATAACTTTTTAACATCTTGATATTAATTTGTACAATTTTATTTTTGTGTTACCCACACATTAGGGAATTCTAAAGATTTTTTAATATCATATCAAACTTCGCTTAATTAACGGTCGCTTAGACCGAATATAAGATCATCATATCAAAAATTTCGATCTAGAGCGTACATCGTTCTATAGCTTAATTGGCTAGAGCACCGACACGGTCAGTCGGAGATGCAGGTTCGATCCCCACTGGAACAGTCGATTTTTGATATGATATTAAAAAATCTTGATATTAATTGGTTGATAAAATATTTTAAGCTATTTTGCCTGTTATAATATTACGAATGACGAAAAACGCAACACACTTAATTACAAGCGCGTTGCCGAAACTAAACTAGACTCTCCACAGGAGCTCTGGTCACCTTACTTGTGGTGACACAGGAATACAATACTTTGTAAGCAGTATTATTTAGCTGTGATCTTCGGGTAAGGTTGAGGTACTTCCCCATTCGGGATGCTCTTGAGGGTAGGGAATATCTTGCTCTCTATTTTGAGCAAGATATTCCCTACTGTGTCCCACGGCCTATCTAATATATACGATGATACGAATAATTGGTTTGGTAAGTGATTTTCTTTGAAATTACCTTATTTCGCGAACTAACTCCAGAGCCGTTTATTGAGCGTGATAATTCAATATTACCGTATTCGTCGCTAAATGTATCCACAAGACTATGTTTAACTAAACTGATTACGTCATGCGCATCTTGAACCGTTGCTTCTTCTCGTAAATCTACTCTTGCTCTTGCCTGTAAATAATTGTTATATAAATTTCCTTGGTCTAACTATCCATAAAATGTAGGTATTTGTGACTCCCGTTAAATGATTATATTCGTGTATTGTAGTTGCACGATTTTCGTTTAGAAGAGTTGTTTATCAGAATATTTGTTTTTGGTCAGGGTTTGGTCCTTGTAAGTCTCTCTCCACTGTGCAGAACATGTCGTTTTTGGTTGCGGTTGTTATGACAAAAATCTGATAAAGGTAGTTTTCTAAGATAGGAAAATATTTCCAGTGAAGTAGTGTAGTAGATTAAGCTTCGCCTTTTTGTCTGACATTACCCAGATTTATTTAAAGAGTTTGTTTTGAATGAGCTAAGCTAATCGTGGGAAATACCGACTTGATATAGGCGTAAAAGTGAGGCTAGTAAATTTATCACTAAATTAAACATCGGGATTGTATGTGTGGAAAATAAGTATAAAATTGCGAATAATATGATAAAAATTATGTCAGTATTAAAGTTTATCAACTATAGCACCTGCGTTAGCCGTATACATGCTTCAAGTTGCCTTGTGGTTATGGGCGCTCCGTCGGAATTCTGATGTTTGCTACGAAGTTCTAAATAAAAATCTTGAAGTACATTCGCAGCTTCCTTACTCAGTTTGGGATGGACATATCTTCTTGCGTATGCGATGTATTTCCGAAGTAATACTAATGGTAATGTATCAATTACTTCACTGGGCTTAAGACGTAATTTTTTACTGTAAGACAAGAGTGATAATTATACTGAAAATTTCATGAGAACTGAACTTAAAAATATATTTAAGTATTTATTATTAAAGAACAAAACTGTATTATAAATAATAAAGTCCCAATAGTTTCAGAGTAAAACTATAAAATTAAATATGCAGAGTAAAACTATAAAATTAAATAAGCACTGGCGTTTGCGTCTGCGGTCGCAGGTTCTTTCGTTCTTTATCCGCTCATGACATACTATGTATTGGTCATATAGATTTTTGTCGTGGTCTGGGTTTTTGCCCTTGTGTTTTATGTTTGTATCGTGTGAAGCGTTTGTTCGTATTTATAAAAAATTATTACCTTAGTGAAACTTCATTATCACTTTGGCTCGAATATATACTTATATTTAAATTACTAGTTTCGCCGCCGTCAATTTTCTTTCTTTTCGCACCGGAGTGTAAGGCCAACACATGTTCAGATAGCATTGCATCGATTTTCTAAAATATGATATTTTTAGTGATGAAAATAAGTGTGAATGTACAAATTTTATACTAGTTAATTTCATTAACCTCATCTGGCTGATCTAATAAAATGAATACTAGATCAAATCTTGATAGTAGTGCTGAGTTCAATTTTAAATTTTCAGCTACTGTTTTTGATCTGCAAACATAAAGTGGAATAATATAATATCGGTATATTGTTAAAAAAAAAAAAGTGATATTGTGATCGTGGTTTTTCATATGATAGTCAAGAATTAATGGATTAGGTGGTCGACTTTCCGACGACTGTCAGAGTCGAATGTGATCGGGTAGTGCCGTAGGGTACGACTGGGGCGTGGCCACCGGCGACACTGCGCGGTAGCTGCTAGTACGGCGCGGCAGGAGCGGCGACAGGTACCTGCGGTAGGCGCCGGCGGCGGGGTTGGCGGCGGCCAGCACGGTGGCGCGCGCCGCGAGGCTGCACACGACGCCGCCCTTCGCCACGCTGACGCGCCTTTGCTCCATCGCCTCCAGCAGGCTACTGTGGTGCGCGCCCATCTGTGTCGTGACCATGACTTACTAACTTCCAGCTATACCAGCTGTTACTTACGTGTGACGTGTTTACACGTTTTATAGAAATAGTTAACAACGAGCTGCAGGTTTCCCACCCGATGTTAAGGATGATTGCTGTGATGTGATGGTTTGATTGAAAATATTTTAGACGGCATTCTTTTCAATTACGTTTTAATTCTTTTAAGAAATATTACGAATAATAATTGATTTTTCACAAGTGTATTATGGGAACAATTAGGTCGATACAAGATAATTATTATAAAGATCGTATGTACAGACACAAAAATTTAATCCACCATTTTAAAAAAGGTAATTAAACCATAAACAGAAAATATAAAATCTTTAATTAACCTTATCTAATTCATCGACACAGCAAACACCTTTGTCAGCCAACACCAATGCTCCAGCCTCGAGCGCGTAATCGCCCCCCGACTCCCTCCCCAGAGCTACTGTGAGACCTCCCGCTGAAGCAGACGCACCGCACACGTACACACCTGACACAATTGTTTACAATTGTAATAAAAACGTAAGGCTTTAAGTACATTTAATCAGTTTCAATAACATTATTATTTACTATAAAAACAGTAAAACAAGTGATGGTTAAAAACCTAAAACCCATCTTCTATCTACTTAGATAAAAAAAAATTCAGTGATGATCAAATCATTGTCAAATTGTTGTGGCTGGTAGACTACTAATGATATCATATAAAATTTAACTTGCTTAATGAACAGACTTTCTACTAAAATCAATTCTTTTTAAAATCATACTAATTTACTTTTTAATTGTATCAAATTGGCGTAAATACACACCCCTTGGAGCTGCATGTGCGGCTGCTTGCAATAACTGAGATTTTCCTAATCCAGGGTCTCCAACAATCAATACATGAGGATTTGATCTTGTACCATTTTCTAACTCAGTTCCTCCAAAAAGACCTAAAATTAGACCGGCTTTAACAGCCTCTTGACCAAATATTGTGGGACACAGAGAATGGACCAAAAGTCTGAAGACATTCTCGGAAGCATGAATTTCCTGTAAAAAAAAATATCTTAGAATATTAAAAATATTTTTACCTAATTAAAATATTTTTAAAAAGCATGGTCAAATAAATAGTTGTTTGTTGAGTACCTGAATTGCATAATAGTCTTTTAAAGTAAATGATAAAGTGGGATTGCTCAAGTTTCTTTGGCTGTGTATGGAAACTGCTTCTACATATAACTGTAAGAGTCTAGCAGCTCTTCTACCATCTTCACCTCCTTTGCTCTCACCACGAACCTGATGGAAAATACAAATTTTGAAGTTAATATTAACTTTATGCAAATAAAACTTATAATAAACATTAATATATTTCTATACTTCTAGAGTATATTTTTGTTGTTTGTATAAGTTTCGTCTAATGCTATGTAATAGCCTTTAAATCTCTTTATATAAAACAGGTTTTACCTGTACTATGCCTGTGACAGAGAGAACATCTCCAGGACATGCACTACCCACCAGGTCACCTTGCAGTTCTATCTCTACCGTTCGAGGTATAGTTCCTGACAAGCTCTAAAAATATGAAAATTATTATTTTACTAGCTGCTGCCCGCGACGTCGTCTGCGTGAACGCTATACAGCACCAAAAATACTTACGATTATACCTTTTAAAATAACATTCATACCCATTTCTTCTTTAAATTTCATATCTACAGAAAAATCTCATAGATAGCGCTGCTTTAAAATTGTCTTGTCTACTTATATTCATTTAATTGTGTTTATTGGCTTAGTTACTTATATTGCGTGATTTTTATAGTGTGAAGCGAACTTATATAGCATGGTTATTAACATAATAACAACAACATTCAAATATGCGTCGTTAGATTACACGTTGTTACAGAATGCATTGAGGAAATAAAGGTTCACTGCTCGTTCCCAGTAGGTGAATGCATGATAATATATAGCCTATATGTTGACCCGACTTCTTAATAAAATTCGTGCCAAATTTTAAGTAAATCCATGCAGTACTTTTTGAGTTTATCCCGGACATACATACAGACAAACAGACAAAAATTCTAAAAACTATATTTTTGGCTTCGGTATCAATTGTAGATCACACCACAAGTATTCTTTTTTAAAAAATTTAAATGTACAGTTTTGACTTTCCTACCATTTTATTATTCATATAGATTAGCAATATCACTTTAATTGTTACTTTCATTTGGTTGTCTTATTAAAAATGTAGCTAAATTATTGACAGTTAGATGAAATTGTAACATAAGTAAACTTAGAAAATATATATTATATAGGATGTTAACACCTTACACCATAGTATATATATATATATATATATATATATATATATATATATATATATATATATATATATATATGTATATTAAACAGATTTAAATTTTTGTGTTATGAAGTTAAAACAAGTAACTTTGTTCGTTGTTACTAGTTGAATACAACCGTTTTTTAAAATAGTTTTATTACTCAGGACTACTTTTTTATATACACCAAGTAGCTACAATAATAAAATAAGTGTATGAAAACTTTTCTTACCTGTGATTGTATCTCTTGTATTTTAGCTATTTGCCAGTCAGTTGTATTTGTGAATGTAGAGGATTGCAATGGTTCAAATTTATTACCACTTTTACATTTCTGGCAACAGTTTGGAGCTGTAAAAATAAAAATAAATATATATAGGGGATAAATATATATAGGGGTTTCTCTTGGTCATGTCATAACTTTAGATCGAATTTACTAATTTAGTAAATATATTTTTTTTAGGGTTTTTGATAGTTTGTTAAGTTTTTATGAAATAAAAAAAATAAAATTTTCACTTCACTTCAGCCTATCGCAGTCCACTGCTGGACATAGGCCTCCCCAAGTTCGCGCCACACATCCCGATCTTCCGCAATCCTCATCCAGCCTTCACCGGCAATCTTACGTAGATCGTCGGTCCAACGGGCCGGAGGACGTCCCACACTGCGTTTGCCAAGACGCGGTCTCCACTCTAGGACCCGTCTACTCCAACGGCCATCGGTCCTGCGACACAGACGACCAGCCCACTGCCACTTCAACTTGCTAATTCTGTGGGCTATGTCGGTTACCTTCGTTCTCTCGCGGATAGTCTCATTTCTAATCCTGTCTTTGAGAGAGACCCCAAGCATAGCCCGTTCCATTGCACGTTGAGCGACTTTAAACTTGTGGACCAGTCCCTTGGTCAGTGTCCACGTCTCGGCTCCGTATGTTAACACAGGCAGGACGCATTACTCGAAAACTTTTGTCTTCAAGCATTGCGGAATCTTCGAAGTGAAGACTCGACGGAGCCTGCCAAACGCCGCCCAGCCCAACCAAATCCTCCTATCGGCCTCTTTCTCGAAGTTGTTGCGGCCTAGTTGGATAGTATGGCCTAGGTAAATATAATCCTGAACAACTTCGAGAAGGGTACCATCGACCGATACCGGTATCGGTATGACTTGGTTGTTAAACATAACTTTCGTCTTATCCAAGTTCATACAGAGACCGACACGTCGGGAGGACTCGTTTAGGCCGGCCAGCATTTGGCCTAACTCATCCAGCGTCTCCGCAAAGATGACAATATCGTCGGCGAAACGAAGGTGAGAGATGAATTCACCGTTGACGTTGATGCCCCGTTCCCCCCAATCCAAGGTCTTAAAAACATCCTCTAGCGCAGTGGTAAACAGTTTCGGTGATATTACATCCCCCTGTCTTACCCCGCGCCGGAGGGAAATAGGTCTTGTTCTTTGGTCATTGACATGAACGGTCATCGTCGCCGCGTCGTACATAGATTTTAGTACCTCGATATATCGCCAGTCGATATGACATCTCCGCAGAGAGTCCAGCCGGCCTAGCATGCATACAACGAGATATTTCTTGACGAGAGAGAGAGATAATGTCTACATCGAGTATTTTCTCGATTACCCTAACATGCGCACTACGAGAGACAAAATTCTCTTCCGAAGACTTCGCCTTGTCGAGTAGAGAAACATTATCAACCATAATCACAACTGAATATCATTCTTATTTCTTATGTCGTAAAGTTGAATTTACAAGGTTATTGACCAATGCCAAACCGGGATGAGCCAACGTTTGTATAATTTCAAACGAGTGACACATGTTTTATTTAACAATGTTCTCGGCCTTTTGGCTAAGATAAAAAGTGTATATCTAATTTAAAAAATCTAATATGGAAAATAAAACGGCGTAAGTAAATGAATTTAATTATATATGTAAAACAATATGCTCGTGTTGTGCTTTATATCTTGTCGCACATTAGATAATTGTAATTCTATCACGCATTGTTTTTTTTTTTTTTAATTTTTAAAATTTTTTGAATTTTTGAATTTTTTTTTTGATTATTGATTTTACTTTTATTCTATTTAATTTTATTTTTACTTATTGATTTTTTTAATATAATTTTGTTTTGTTTTTTATTCTGAATGTTGTCTTGTCTTGTTGTACTAACCCAATATGGACTTATACTTTGGTCTGAAATAAAGTATTATTATTATTATTATTTAGAATAAGAAGCAACAGGGCGCAAATACGTTTTTTGTGTCATTATATGGCACACTTCACTCGACTTTTCGCATTTCCCGCTCTTCGTATACCGAAATTATATAATTATAATAGGGAAACGCCATGGTATACAAAATATAGGCACCCGGTTTTATTTATTTTTTATTTATCGTCTTTCTCGTCGATAATATTGAAAACGAGAAGTTTCTCTTCCTAAAACGACGAAATTCGACAAAATTACGATGTCATGTTAGCTTCTGTAGAGATAAATATCACAGATCACTAAAATTTAATGATTATCTCTTCTATTGACGTAACGAGAAGAGTATCGCGTGCACGCATGTTAGCTACTGTAGACATAGAGAGATAATACGAGAAAAGGGGTAGACAAAATTTTGTCGTGGCGCGCATGCTAGGTCTGCAGGACAGCCCAGGTCTCGACGGAGTCGAAGGCTTTCTCGTAGTCCACAAATGCCATACACAGCGGTTGATTATATTCTTCCGTCTTTTGGATAATCTGCCGAACAGTATGGATGTGGTCCACGGTGCTGTAGCCATTTCGAAACCCAGCCTGCTTTGGTGGTTGGAATTCGTCGAGTCTTCTGGCGAGACGATTCGTAACAACCCTCGAAAACAGCTTATAGACGTGGCCCAGAAGTGAGATCGGTCTGTAATTCTTTAACAGAGACTTATCGCCTCTCTTAAAGAACAGCACCACCACACTCCCGGACCACGCCTCCGGCGTGGTACCCCGGTGGATGACGGCGTTAAATAGTCTTGCCAAGGCTTTCAGGACAGGTCGCCCTGCGGCTTTAAGGAGTTCAGTGGTAACTCCGTCATCCCCCGGGGCCCTCCCGTTTTTAAGCTGCCCGAGCGCTGCACCAATCTCATCCTCTTCGAATTCCGGGATACACTCCGAATAATGGCGCAACAATGGTGCCCGTGGATCTTCGGTGTCCCAAGTCGCAGGCTTGCGTGCGCTCGACGAGTACAGCTGTCCATAAAAATTCTCAACCTCTTTTCGGACCTGAGGGCGAGAGCAGACGGTTCTGCCATCTGCTGTTTTAAGCTTCGCAAGAAGGCTTCTCCCCAATGGTCTTTGGAAAACTTTGGACCCCCTATTCTGCTCAATCAGAGTAGCAACCTCTCTCGTATTTGAGCAGCGGAGGTCTCGGCGAATAATTTTCCGTACCCTCTTGGAAAGAGCCCTCTGTTCTGGCGAAGCAGCCGGCAACTCGCGCCTCTGCCGCATCAGATCCAAGGCTTCGGGAGAAAGTTTGGACTGCTTCGTTAGCTTTGTTGGTGGAAAGTGCCTGCGACCCAGTGTACACACCGTCTTCACCACGTTGTCGGTTATCTCGTCCACGTCGCTAGTAGTTTCCAGCGAATCGAATCGGTTTTGGAGTTCCAACTGGAACTGCTCGGAGCCACATAGTATTTGGGGCAGCGTAGGTCGGAGAGTAGATTTCATCAAGCGGGTCCGCTCCTTTCGGAGACATATATTCAGAGTGCCCCGTACTAGCCGGTGGTCGCTGCCGGTGTTAAACCTGTTAGCCACTGAGACATCTCTGAATATATGCCTTTTATCCGCTATGATGAAATCTATCTCGTTCCTCGTCACAGTATCGGGGCTTTGCCATGTCCACCTCCTTTGGGGCTTCTTCTCAAAAAATGAGTTCATCAAGAAGAGCCCCTCCGATTCGAGGAAGTTGATAAGCGTCTGCCCCCTGTGATTCCTGTGCCCCAATCCGTGTGGTCCGATGCTCGATCCGTCGCGGCCTTGTACTCCCACTTTAGCGTTGAAGTCTCCCATAACAACGCTGTAGAAGGTCGAAGTAGTGCCATGTATGGCCCTTGTAATATTTTCATACAAGGCTTCGACTTCATCGTCAGAGTGTGCCGAGGTCGGCGCATATACCTGTATCACTTTCAGGGAGTACCTGTCGGTGAGCTTAAGTACAAGGTACGCTACCCGGGTCGACACACTACTGACTTCCACAACGCTGTTAGTGAGAGTCTTGTGAACCAGAAAAAACCGACGCCACCTTGGGAAAGCCCATCACCTTCACGGAAGTAGAACAAGTGCCCGGAGTCCAGGATCATCGTGTCCTCTCCCTCTCTTCGGACTTCAGACAACCCCAGTATGCTCCACTTAATGTGACTAAGTTCTACCTCAAGTTCGGTGAGGTGATGGTCCAACCGTAGCGTGCGTCCATTATACGTAGCTAGGAATATTTTTCTATGGCAGCCTCCCGTACCCCGGTGATTCTTGGCACCCTCTACCTCACCGTTACCATGGCCGCTGCCGTAGCCGGGAATAGTGGGGCTGCCGGGAACTGAGGGCCTTATTTTTAAGCTCGAACTCATGGGGGTTTTTGCCCATAGTCACCACGCTGGGCAGGCGGGTTGGTGACCGCAGGGCTGACTTTGTCGCACCGAAGACGCTGCTGCCCGTCCTCGGTCTGTGCATTTAAAAAGCCAGAAGTTGGATGGCTATCCCGCCATCGGTCGGCCTTTTAAGTTCCAAGGTGGTAGTGGAACTGTGCTATCCCTTAGTCGCCTCTTACGACACCCATGGGAAGAGATGGGGTGGCTAAATTCTTTAGTGCCGTAACCACACAGCACAAAAAAAAATAAAATTTTATTTTATAAAAATGAAAAATAAGAAAATTATTTCAACTTCACCCATTTGACTGTTCATAAGACAATACCTACAAGGATAGAATATATAGAATAGTATTATGTACCTGTGAATACACCCTGAGGTTGCATTACAGCTTGAATGCTATGACAACTTGAACACTCAAATGCCATTGAATTGCATATAAGCCCAACACTTCCTACTCTGATTACAGTGCCTTTGATGGTAACTAATTTTCCTGAAAATTGATAAAGTGATATGCTACTATGACAGATACAAATTTTAAGTTAAAATATGTTGAAATAAAATTAATTTGATGCTAAAGCTTGTTATACATACCAAAATAATTAACTTTTAAATTAGCTATTGGAATAATTGGTTCATGGTTTAATATTCTAACCCTTATGCGAGCTTCACATTTGAGTTTCTGTAAGTACATATATAATATTCTACAGTAACGGTTGTTGTATAACACTGAGTACATTACCTAAGTTTCTAATGTACCTAGTGTTATGATGTACTAATTTTTAAATTGTCTATTGTTTTTGCTATCTTTTCTTTTTGTTTTCTTATTTAGTTTTTTGACAATCTAGACATAATTTCTTTTGACATTCGCTAAATGTGTAAAACCACCTTATAGTAAAATCAATATATTCATTTTACAATTATAAATGAACTAAAATAAGAAATACTCGAAGTTTTACCTCATGTAAGCAGTACTCCAAAATTCTCAAAGTTGTCTCTGGGTTTTCAAATAAGTCGCTTTGAAAGGAAGGCCAAGTATTTTTGAAATCCATATCATTTGTCAAGTTTTGTACATCTAAAGGAATACTGCGAGTCTGATCAATCTTCTCTAAATCAAATAAACTTCTATTCTTTTCTATGTAATCTTGAAAACTCTTAATATTTTTAGCCATTTCTAAATTTGAAGATTGCTCTAAAAATATAATAGAGGGAAATTTTTAAAATTAGATTTATAACAAATTTCTTAGATACTTTCGATACGTACCTTCTGAAGGAAAATAAAGTTTCCATACATTCTTTTCAGTATATATGGGTATTACAATAGGAATTTGATTTGCTGGAGCCCTTGAAGAATTTGAAGCAGTTGAAGCTATCAAAGACGATGATGAAGAATTATTAAGGCTCCGATTATCAGAAGTATTATTTGGCCTTTTATTTCGGTTCCAATTATTTCTGTAACGACCTCTCCAGTTGCGACGCATTTTATTCTATATTAGTTTACGAAAACATTAAAAATACACGGACAACTAATTTGTTAAAAAAATATTTGTTTTTGTTTCATTTATCTCCATCAAGAGGCAAAATTAAATGAAAAAACAAATTTGACACATTTGCGCGCTCTTTATTTAAGACACAGCCACATTTCACTAAGCGTCCTCACCGCCCGAGGCGCCTATTCTGGTCGCGTTCCACTAAGCGTCCGCAACGCCCGCAGCGCCTATTCTTTCGTTCCACCTAAGGTCCGTGATCGTTGTAAGCGATCGTTCGACGTCATGGATGACGTCACTGGTCACTACCACGTCGCCCACAAAGTATATGTTGGCTTTTATCAAAACCTGGCAGAAATTAAACAAAAAAAAAAAAAACTGTCATTGTCAAATTGTGAATGGTATATCGCATTTGATTTTGCAAAAACTGATTGAAAAATTGCCCTGAGGATAAAAAAATAACCTATTACGATTCAACAAAATAGAATCGATATTTTATTTATGTATTATCTAACACATAAATTTTAAAGTGTTCTTAGATAGGTGACATTAAAAAAAATCAAACATGGCGGCTGCGCGAAGCCATTGTAGTTAATGAAAAAAAAATTTTTTTCTCGAATACTACAATATGGGTATCAAATTGAAGGGCACAATACAAGGATTTTAAAAAGGTATATAATGATTATTATTCAAACGTTATTTTATTGGAACGAAGTTCCTTATGGGGCTTTGCGAAAGGGTACCCTAGCCGGCAAAAAACACATGTAACGTTAAATAAAAGCGTAAGATTCCTATGTATAGTGTTAGCATTTAAATTTTTATTTCTATTTTAAAATATTGGATTTTGTATTGATAATACTTTTATAATTTATTCGTTTAATACCGGAATAGTACAAAGATGTGAAAACCGTCTTCCGAATGGTTAATATTAATTTACGATTAGTCAGTCGTCATCTTTATTCTCTGTTTTGTAGGGTAGTTACCCAATAAATACTGTACTCATTTAAATTTATGCTTCTAACAATTTTATAAGATTGTATTAATTGCAATTTCATTAGGTTGTAGCGTTCTTACTGTACTTGTTATTTGTTGAAGTACCGGAAGAGAATAAAGATGGTGGTACCATCTTCCGAATAGATATGATAATTTGTAAATAAACAGCCAGTTATTTTATAATTATTATTGTGCGCCTAGCGTTGTTGCTCGATAAGTGGCGTATAAGTGGTTAGTGTGAAAACGTATTCAATGTGGTTATGTGTGTATTGTTAATGAATAACTATAGATTTGAAACGATAAATTTAAGTTTCGTTGAGTGTTTTCAGTCGTGTTCTACAATAGTTATGTATGTTGGCTATACAGTGTCTAATGTATCGTATAGTGATGACTGTTATTATTATTGCAGTTTAGTATTAAGTATTATTATATCATTCGATAATTATTAAATATTTTTATAAATCACTAGCTGACCTGGCGAACTTCGTATCACCTTATTTTTTTCTGAAATATAATAATAACATAATATATCAAAATAAAATATAGCCTATCTTTTAAGTTGGATCAAACTGCACACGGTGTGCAAATTTGACTAAAATCGGTTAAGTAGTTTAGGAGTCCATTGAGGACAAACATTGTGACACGAGATTTATATATATTAAGATTATCAATAAAATAAAGGTGTTAAGATAATTTTGTAAAGTGTTTTTTTTTATCGATAAAAGAATCATTATAAAAAATGTAGTTACCTACGAATAATTATTTTCTTTAATCTGAATAGAACTTAAAATTAATATTTTATGATAAGGAGCTTCGTTCCTATATCTGGTGTCCCATGACATCGCACGTTTTTTTTTAATACAATTAAATGTAGGTAAATACAATGAATACAATAACAAGGCACGATGAAGCTTATTTGAATAAGTTAATTACCTGCTTATCTTTTTGATTGATTGATAGGCTTTCAATTGTGCTATTGAAGTACGTTTGTTTAAATTTTTTAGGAAAATAACTCATTTGTTATTTTATTGGTGCTTCATCTGTGGTTCCGTCTAAAAACCAGTTTTCAATTTTTAAAGTATCCGACTTTTATAAAACACATTTGATTATATTATTTATAGCTGTTATACTGGGCATTGTTTGGTATTGTTTATTTCGTATTTTTATCGTTATAATGTAAAACTATATTATTCATGATAATATATTATATGTAATTTATTATTCAGTGTAATATAATTGTAAGATTAAAATTTTATTTGATCCTATTATACTTTTTTTAACGTAAATAAAGAAATTATGGTTTGTTTACCTATATTAGTAAGTTGAAGTTGTGCTACTTTTCTCATTTCCCTCTGCTCTTCTTGTTTTGAAGTTGCTTGTGTAGGAAGCCAACCCCTTAAATGTTTTTATTTCAGCCAAATCCAATTTGAGCTAGACCATTTTATCTTACACGGATGATAGCAATGGCTTAGGCTCAACAAGAAATTTAACTGTTTATATTATCGGTTAAACTAGTTTTCTAGCTAAACTATACACCCACGACTACCACTGGGCTAATACTAAACTATAATACACTAATTGAAAGATCGGATAACTCTTCCGAAAAAAATTAGGTACTAGATATACCCCTAAATTGGACCTCCTTTTTGTTATACAAGACAAGGCATACACTTTCTTGGCATTAGAAGAAATAAATTAGTTAACTACGTCGTTTCTGAATTTCTCAAATTAAAAATAACTATAAGCAAACTTTTGAATTTAAACTAAAATTGTTTACGCTTCAGCCTGTAATATCCCACTGCTGGGCATAAGCCTCGTTCCCCATCTAGGAGAAGGATCAGAGCTTAATTCACCACCCTGCTTCAATGCGGGTTGGCGGATGTATTCCCTACTATGAGTAATGAATCAGGTGTACATGATAACAATCGGGACTGATGACTTAACGTGCTCTCCAAAGTACAGCGGGGAGACTCATAAGGACTGCACAAACATCCAGACCACAGCAAAAACATCTGTATGGCCAATACAAATGTCTGTCGTGTGCGCAACCACCAGCAGAACAGCCACAAACCAGTGCTGCGACCGTTACGCCAACGCGTCGTCAACGCGTCAAAATTTAAACTGCCATATCCCAATATTTGTAGGAACTGGTTTGGATTTAATGGTATTACTTTAAATTCGTCTTTAGCTAGTAAGATAATTATAATTTGTTACACACTAATTGATTGATTGATTGATTCAGCTTTATCCACCACATTGCTTTACTGCAAGTTGGCACACACAACTCACGCACCTCTACATCAGAACGACGCCTCTGATGATTATAACACATATCTTAAAATTATTGTCTATAATGAAGTGCAGTTCAACTTACTAACATATAATAGTTTATTGCAATTGCTATGTACCAGAGAGCAAATATGATTATTCCCTCCCCCATGTTTTTTTAAAACACTGTAATAAGAAAAGCGCATAAGCGTTTCGCCTTATTTATCGTAAACAAAATCAAAATAGAAAGAAAAATTAACTTTAAAATTAAAGTGTAGGTATAATGTGTATATTATACTATTTCAGTAGGTACTACTTTTTTACGATTAAGTTTTGTCTTAATCGTAAAAAACTTAGGTTACTATTCCTTACTTGGGTTAGATATTTTATATACATATTACATACTTACTGTTTAATTTGATATTTTGTACATTATTTTTAAGCTGTTTTTAAATAAAGGACTTTATAATAGACGTAGCTGTATATCAACATAAGTGTGATCAATTGAAGTGTCAGAGTGATAACATATACACAAAAAAAAGAGTAAATAATCATTAGACATTATATATATATGTATATAATGTATATATATAAATATTAGATATTAACTAAATAATAAGGTAAATATTGTTTACAATATGTGATAATCATATACCATTACACAATATATTTTTATTTTTCGTTTTATAGTGTATCTTATTTATTAATGTGTAAACCTTTTAGCAGCAATTATCATATAGTTTAAATTTAGAATTATTCATGTTTAATTCAAATAGAATTGTCAATTTAGTTGATCAAAAAACCTGAACGTCTTTTTGTGTCAATTTGTAATAATTTAATATAAAATATAAAATATTTTAAGAATTTTAATATTTTGTATATAATTATAAAGCAATGTCTAAGGAAGGTAATGAGGGTCCGCCGGATGTACCACCCGATGCTTTAGACACTGAAGAACCGGGTGATACAGGTGTTCCGAAGGAGGGTCCTTCCGAGACACACGCAGAAGATGTGGAGCACACTGCTGTAAAAATAGACGAAGTTGTGAGGAGGATTTCACGGAAGCAGTCCGTATATCCAGCTACACCTGGACCATCAACACAAATTGTAGATATAGACCGGACTGCTTTAGATGCTATTCTCGATGTCTCTTCAAGATTGAAAGACATTCAGAAGAAAAGTAAAGTTTCAATGAGTACTTTGGCTCTAGCTCATGAATCTTACAAGGACAAACAAGTAAATAAAGTTGTTAACTAGTAAAATGTGTTTAATTTACTTTTTCTCATCACGAATGTTATATTTTAGGCAAAAGCGAAAGAAGCTCGCCAAAATAGAATAGGAGGATTGAAGTCTCAGAGTAGGTTTCTATTGGAAGTCGCAGCTTCGCTTTTAAATAAATCTGTCGAATATGTATTGGTAACGAAAACATTATGATAAAAGATTTTTTTTTAATCCAAAGTTTTTTTTTAAGATTTATTTCAAATATACTTTCAGGAAGGTGTATATGATGCGGATCATCATATTGATATTTTAGATAGCGTTTTAGTTGAAGGGGGTAGGAGTTGTTGCGTTCTTTGTGACGCTGTTTTGCCACCTTTGAAAATGGGTGAGTTCTGTATCTCAAAATCGAGCTAATCGTTGTTTTAATTCTTTATAACAACAAAGAAGTGGAAGCAATGCTTAATCATGATTTTTTTTATGAATAGAGTCTGGAAGATTTGTACCAAATCAGAAAGGTAAGATGGAAAGGACGTACATTTCTGATACAGCAACAATAGGAACTGAAGGAATGTGTGTAGCAATGTACAGAATAAAAAATAAAACTGTTGATATGAAATCAGTTGCGGATGTAAGAAAAAAACATAATCCCAACTTAAAAATGTAGATCTAAAAATTGTCTTTGTAGTATAGGAATAATGCTATAGTAAGTAACTAACATGTAAATTTTTAAGGACTTCTTTTTGGTAATTTTTGATATGAATCAAGAAACTGAAAATGTCGTGTCTGGTATATATAAGACTATGAAACGTGTATACGTACCGGCTTTACAAGCGTGTAAGGCTTGGGGAGATTTAAACCCTCCTAATCCCAAAAGTGAAGATATTATAAAAAGCTATATATCCAAGATCATGCTGTTTATTGACTATCTAGCGAGTAAGTAATATTTTAACTTACTCAGAACCAATTTATTTTTGACAACTTAAAATATTTTCAATTGATTGTTATCTTTTAATATACATTTTAAATTAAACAAGGGTAGACGTAAGACACTATTTATAAGGAAATTGAAATGAACTGTAAAATATGGCATTTTTTCTCAGAAACCAAAATCGACTTGGATTGCTGTACGAAGTTTAAAATAAACTTGGTACTTTATGAAGAAGAATTGGCTGATCAGGATAAAATGAAATTAGCGGTTACAAAAACACACGTCCTAGAAGAAATTTGTTCTTTTGTGAAGCAGTGGGTCAAACAGATAATGAGGGTATGGTTTTAGTGAAGTGGTTCTTGTCGATGTTATAATATGTTTTTTTTTCTTAGTGAAATGTTTATTAGAGTCAGACCAGTATATAAGCTACACTGGTTCATTAGGTTAAAATTACCGCAAGAAATTACATTTCAAATTACAGATTTAGAGGTTTGTTAATATTTCGTTTGTTAATTAGGTTTTAGTACAAAGTCAGCAGTTACGTCGAGAACCTTCCAATATTGGTCCTTTAGCTGAGTTGGATCATTGGCGGCGACAACTTACATCATTTACCTCAATCATAGAGCACATCAAAAGCGACCCATGTCAAATGTATATTCATACATTGATTCGAGCAAAATCTAAGCTTATCAAGGTAATTATAGGAATAAAGATACGGTTGAGTTTAAAGGTAGAAAATAACGTCACTTAACTAAAAATACACCTAAATTGTGCTAGCTTTGTAGGTTTGGTTGATAGGTTTGTATGGGAATTGACTATAGGTCGTGTATGTTATATGTTAATATGCCTGTACTGCCAGCCATATTGTGTGTGTAAGCATATGTATTTTTAATCTTACTAATTCCTCTGTTTTTTTTTGCCTCAATACAAAATGTTGCGTTGCCAAACGGTTGCTTACGTTTGGCAACGTTGCAATAGATATCTGTTTTTAAATATAAATATTATTGATCCCGTGTTAGTAAAAGGTATTGTATTTTGTTTAAATAAATGTTTATTAATTTGTTAATTAATAGAAATGGCGACTCATCGACAATCAAGTGACTGACTATTATAATGAAGCATTCGATAATGTGAAATATTTATATGCCTTAGAAAAGTATTGTGAACCACTTTATAGGTATATTATTAATATTTTCCTATTTATTTTATACTTATGAGCTTATATAAATACACATTTTTTTTTTATACAAAGGTGTGATCCACTGACAATGCAGCAGTTTATTCCGGGCTTACTATACACGGTTCGAATGGTATATGCCACATCGAGATATTACAATACTACAAAACAAATATCCACCTTGCTTGTGAAGGTTACTAATCAAATTCTGAACATGTGCATGAATTACTTGACAAATGGCGATAGAAAGACAATCTGGAATCAGGACAAACTCAGGTTTATTAAAAAGGCTAAGGTAAATTTTACAACAATATATTTGACACGACAATAATTTTGTAAAAACTATTTAATGGAATAAGTTAGTATTTATTTATTTTATTTGAGTTAATGATATTAAAAAAAATGTTTTCAGTTGTGTTTGAATCTCTATAGCTTTTATCGGGAATGTTATAACGAGACTCAATTGGAAATGATGGAAGCCGCGGATGAGCGACCGTTCGATTGTTCCGAAATGTATATTTTTGGAAAGTTTGAAACTTTCAAAAAAAGATTGCTAAAGGTATTTCGATATAAAATGTATCCAAGATACGTAGACTCTATATTAGTTCAATAAAATGGAGAAATTTCTATATAGAAAACTTGACCCAGAAAAATGATAATATAGAAATAAGCTTCTTAAGTTAGAATTCAGCAATGGGTTAGTAAGCACTCTTGATGTTAAAAAGCCTAAAGGATAATATTCCTAGTTATTCGTGTTATTTTTAATTTTATACTATAATAATAATTTATTGTTTTTCATGACGATTACAACGGTCACAGCATTGGTTTGTGGCTGTTGCGCTGGCGGTTGTGGGTTCGATCCCCGCACATGGCAAACATTTGTATTGGCCATACAAACTACATATATAGATGTTTGCCGTGGTCTGGGCCTTTGTGCTTGTCTACATATTGTGTGTATTTCCGGAGTTCCGACACAGGAAATAATCCTACTTGCCATTGAGTGTAAGGCGTTTATTTATTTATTCATTTATTTTTATTTCTATATAGATTGTCGATCTTTTTCAAACGTATATAACTTATTACGTTCTAAACAAGACTACACTCGAAGGTATCGAGGAGTTTGCGGTAAATTTTAATAAACTCTTCAAAACCATTTCCTCGAAAACTTATGATGCTTTGGATCACAGGTGAATAATTATACTAAAACATAAATTATAATTTTACTGTGTTTTCTTTTTTACATATTACTAAGTTTAATATCTATATTAATTTCCTTAAAGACGACCTGATTTTGACAAAGATTACAAACTGTACAAAGACAGTGTAGCGACACAGGAATTACTGCTGGAGAATTTTATGATTACGGTAAATACTTTTCAGCATTTTCACGTATTTTTATCATCTTTAAAAAAGGAGGAGGTTCTTAATTCGGTTGTATTTTTTTATGTGTATTAGAATTTTTGACCGAGTGGACTGCTTCCGATGATTTTTTTTTAATCGAAAGGTGTTGCGGTCATGTACTTTTTGAGTTATCGCTACTAATGCGTATTAACTTGACTATTTTTTTCGTCGACCTGCGTTGTATTATACCGTATAAATTTTTACTGGGTTTACCGATTTTGATGATTCTTATTTTATTAGCGAGCGATTTTTGTCTTGTAGTCTGATTTAAATTTGATTTAGAATTAACTAGTGCTTTTTGCGTTATCTCTAATAACTCGCAATTACTTGAAGTACAACGTTCCAACTGGGGAAGTACTTCGACCTTACAGAAGATAACGTTCGTCTCAGTCGCGTAGACACTGTTAGAGATCTCGGCGTAATGATTGATTCCAAGCTAACTTTTGTTCCTCATATTGATAATAATGTGAAGAAAGCTTCTAAAATGTTGGGATTTCTTATTAGAAACCTAAAATTATTCCGGTCTCTAAATACTAAAAATTTACTGTATAATGGATCTTGTAAGAAGCATACTTGAGTATTGCGTCGTAGCTTGGCGGCCTCATTATACAACACATAGCCTAAAAATCGAGCGAATCCAAAAGCGATTTGTACATCATCTAGCGTACTCTACCGGTGTTGCTAAAAAACAACCTAGCTATTTGAAAAGCCTGAAATATTTCAAAATGGATTCATTAGAGAAGCGTAGGAACTTATCCGATTTATTATTTTTGTTTAAATTGTTACGTAACAATATTGACTGTTCTGAATTACTATCAAAATTTAATTTCACTATCCATCGCAAAATATCCTAGAAAACCAATTATGCTCCTGTATCCCCCTTTTCGAAGATCAGTTTTGGGCACTAACTCGCCAGTTTCACGGCTAAGTAAGATATACAATCACTAAAGCAAACAGATTGATATATTTGGCACAACATTTCCGCATTTTAGGAGCCAAGTCCATAATCTTGCTTTTGATTTGCCATCAGTTTTGTAGTATTAGTTTAATCACTGTTTTGGATAACTGATCTTATGTTTGTTTACTGAATTGTATTTACCTATATGCGGTGTTTACCTACATGAGTTGTGCACTTAGATTAAGTATAATGTATGTTCCGTTTTGTAATGAATGTTTTAGTGTAATAACTGCTGGTAAACCAATAAATAAATAAATAAATAAATAAATAACAGCTAAATAATACTGCTTACAAGCAGTGTTGTGTTCCTGTTGGTGATTAATTTGACCAGAGCTCTTGGGGGCGAATCGGGGATAGGGTCGGCAACGCGCTTGAAATGCTTTTGGTGTTTTCTATAAGCTACGGTAGTCGCTTATCATCACAGTACGCTTGTTTGCAGACCTAGTTACATTAAAAAAAATGTTGTATTGAAGCCATATTGACTCCTTATGTGAGTTATCAGATATCCGTAAACATCAGTAATACGTAACTATAAAGTCAAGTTTTTCTTGCTTTGTTTGACATAGGCATTGCAGAATAGTATGGCATAAGTTAAATTCACCAAACATATTTAGTTTTTATGAGGATAGGTGGCGTTTTCATGTTGAAGTAACAAATATGAATTAAAATATTAGACAGATTAGAATAAAAGTAAAAAGAAGGTTAACTATTTCGTACTCTATGACTAATAATATATGGATTTGTTAATTAGCCTGAGTTCATATTTTATCTTCGGCCACTCAATTAAGGCCTTTATATGTATAACTGTATGGTATTGCTTTCGCTACATCTACAATTTCTTCTTCTTCATTTTAAATTACAGAGCGTAAACAAATGTCCAACAACAGAAATCGCATTACACCTACTGAACAGGTTTAAAAAGCTGGAACTTGACTGTTTGTACTTAGAAGACCAATACTATGATTTAATAAGCAAGTACACTGCTGAGATTGAATCTATCCGTGACAGGTAGGTTTTATGTATGTTTAGATAGTAGAACAGTTTTCTAACAATAATTAGACCAAGTTTTAATGTCACATAATTATAGCATCTTTTTGTACATAAATTGATTTTATAAAAGTATCGTAAAACCAATATATAAGACAACTAATTAAAATGACACTAATATTTTTATTATACTAAATATTTCGTAGATATAACGAAGAAAGGGAAAATCCTGATCTTCCAAGGAATATGCCTCCAGTTTCAGGCAGAGTAATGTGGATACGTTTCTATGATAAAAATATTAAATTCCCTATGAAGGAGTTTATGAAACATCACGAAGTAATCACACACATGGTAATATTAGCGATATTGATTCATATGTTTCCTTATAACTTGATACTAAAAAGATTCCTCTTATGTAGAATACACAGAGGTGCATTAAGTTGTTTAACGTAATGTGCATTGTTTTTACGGAATTTGAATATATTTATCACTATGCCTGGACTGAAAATGTGGGACAGGTGAGTTATTTATTACTTTAGTTTAAGTAAGTTCCTGACTATATTTACCGCTACGAGTCTGTACAGTTATGAAATACGTTCGTAAGTTGGCAATCACTAAAAACATCATATTTTCAATTCATATTTATGTTACATCACTTACAACAATCGTAAATTTGCAACTTTATTAGAATACTTTATATATTATGTACCTTTATATTTTTATTCCTTGTTTTCGGTATCGTCTTAATCTAAACCTAGGTTTTAGGAATGATAGCATTTAAATAATATAGAACGTTTATTTGCTATTTCCATATAAAAGAAGTTGTTCAGATTATATGTAACCGTACAGATAACCGAACAGATAGAAATAACCGATTTCACACCGAAGCTTTTATTCCATATTTCATTCCTTCAGAATTTTCCAATAATCCTTCTTTGATTGAATGTTAAAGGTTATGAAGTCAGCTTAAGGGTCAAATTTCATAAGCCTAACTTAAATAGTTTTTACTGAGTATTGATAAATTATTTATTCGGTGACATTACTTTTCAAGTATTTTTTTAGTAAATCTTTATGCACGCTTGACTTGGGGAGTAAGCTGGTGAATGCGCGACGAGAGCGTTACGAGAAGTGTAATCGGGTGAGGCGAATGGAGCTAGAGAGTCAGTTGCGAGAACACATTTTCTTTCTATCTTTCTTTCATAGCCCGTTACGTATCGTATATCTAAGACACAGTGCAGACCTATTGTGGAGGCCTATTACTGAAGAAATTTTTTCACACTCATTTTTTTAAATTTCTCGTTAATTTAGTAAGTTGCCAAAATATTTGGTAACCAGTAACATAACTAATCATTAATCCACTAATGGTTACAATTTTAAGGTATCAATGGAACATAACAAAAATATTAATATTTTTTGACTAATAGCGTAAACTTCTAAAGTTCTCAGATATATTTTAAAAAGTTAGTATAACTATAACATTTTTAAAGGTGAGATTGGGTCTGGTGTCTCCTCTTCTCATTCGTCATCCAGTGACAAATAGGTTCATTGTGAACTTTAATATTTACATACCTGAGTGCATTCGGGAGGTTGAGTACATGTGGCAGTTGGGCCTCAGTAAGTTAATAGTTCTGCTCATATATTTTTTAAACTTATTGTAGAACTGCATATTTCTTTTCACAATCAACGATTATCAAAAATTGTTTTTGAATATCACGAAATCAGATCGCAAAATAGTCAAACACCAAATTAATTAAAACATGGATAAGCTAAATGTTATAAATATGAAATAATTATGTTCATTACAAAATAAACAAAACGTTTCTAGGTGTACCTGACACAGCCCAAATTGTTGCTTTTTGCAAAGAAAAGATATTCGCTGACTATGAACGAATCAAATATTTGGTGGACCGAAACGATCAAATTAGAAGGTCATAATTAAATAGGACTACGTTTTATCATTACTATATTTTTTCGGATTTCTATAAAATTCTTTTTTTAAATAATAGTATTCCAAAATATCTTGTAGTATAAAATAAAGCTTTAAGAAATATAGTTATTATTTTAATACATTTTAGGAGTATGCCAAAACTCTACCTACCTTTACTACGTGCGCAACTTGTCAAGTTGGACAGTGCTTTTCAGCCTGGTCTTTCTATTATAACTTGGACATCTTTAGAAATAGGTGCATATTGTGACAACATTGAGCGAGTGTTAGACGAAGTGGATCTTTTTGTTAAAGAGGTATGTTACTTTATCCATGGTAATGCTATAAACGTTACCATGTGTAAAGTTTTAAGTTTGTGTGTTGTATTGTGCTTTAAATTATCCGTAATAATCAGCATAATATCTTCATGGAGATTATAAAATTTATTGTTTGAAAGTTCTTACGTATTTTAGAGAATATTTAAATGTTTAGATGCTATTAAAACAATTTTTACACAACAAGATAATTTTTTAGTAAATATTTTCCTATTATATTATTATATTTACTACATTTATTAGGTAGTGGATTTGAAAGAAGCTCGTATTGACGCTATTTTACAATCGATAACTAAGACCTTATTAGTGTATCTCCCTGAAAAGGCAGTTGATCCAAATATCTTTTACGAAGAAAACCTTATAAGACGAGATGAAATAGGTAAGAAAAATAATAAAAATTGCAATGGCGATGTTAAAACCTTCTTATTGTACAACCAGATGTACCCGCAACTTCGTCCGTGTGGAATAAAAAAATATTGTTAAGTTTGGAGGGTTACAAAAAAAAATACAATTTTTTTTTCATACGTTAGAATAAGAACCGGTCGGTGGACTCACGTCTTCGTTGGAGACATTAAGTTAGTCTAATTTAAACAATGATGTTGCTGAATAACGCCTATCTTGATTTAAAAAAATGCATGTTTTAGAAATAAAAAAGGACATGGGTTCAAGTGCCCGTGGATGTATATTACTTATATATAAAAAATATCTAAAATAAAAGTAGCCTAAGTTATGCCTTATTACATCAACTATCTGCCAGTGACAGTCCCGACAAAATTGGTCGAGCCATTTAGGAGATTAGCTGGAACAAACAGACAGACAGACCAAAATTATATAAAATATTATTTTGGTATTTGTACCGTATATACATTCATATGCATTAAATAAAAAGCGGTTAATTTAATATTGCAAACAGACACTCTATTTTTATTTATTTCCATAGATTTATTTATAATCTATCATTTTATCATACATTTTATAGCTACGGATTTACAACAGAAGTCATGGAATGCAGAAATTGCTGTTATAGAGCTGATAAATAAATTTTTGGACAGTGTCCCTTCTCAACAGATACGGGACTTAAAAGATAATTGGTAAGAATGTCCTTATGAATGAAGACGGTTTTGTTATAGAGGTGCTTAAGTACCCACGTCTCCCTCTTCATCCTTGTGGATCTTCCCACTGTACTTCAGAGAGTACGTGAAGCATTACTACGTTTTGAAATTATGATTTTGTTGTAATTTAGATTGACTAAGGCCACATAACTCCACTCGTGATGTTAAAATGTGTTAGAGTAAATAAATAATGAAATACTAAAAAAAAATTTAAATACTCACTGGATACATTATCTCGTTTTTGTATTTATTATGAGTTTTAATTAATTTAATTTACGTCTATATTTTTAGGTTGGACGTAGATAAAGCTTTGAAGCAAGTCACATCAGCTACAAGAGTGTTTCCAGAAGATGCCGGTAAATGACCTTTTAGCAAATATTTTTTCCTTTTTTAATATGTTTACATTAAAATAATCAAAAACAAATCAAAATATATACCTATAAATAATATAAAACGAGCAAATAATTTATACGTTAGTTTGTGGTATTTGTAACAATTAGGAAAGTTGGTTATGCTACAATGGTTAAACCGATTAAAGCTCAACAGCAAAAAAAAAACCGGATACAAAGATTTGGTCTTATAATTATTTTGTTACTTAGAGCTGCGAATAGGTCCGACAGGTAAATCAACTTCAAGACAAATAAATTAAATCTGAGTTTTATCTAATTGTTTACTAATCCTGAAGGGATTAGTTCAATAGACTTAGATCCTACATTCTCTGTAATAACTAGAATACCCACAAAAACAAACATGTTGCTGAAAATTAGCTTTTAATACGAAAAATATGAAGTGTCTGGTTTTTTGCTGTTGAGTGTATTTAGTACTATTTTATTTCTAGTTTAGGCGAGTAGGTTTTAGACTTAAGTATTTGTTTAATTTTTTATTATTAAAATGATCATTTTAGCTTTTATGGAAATCGAAAATCCTGATAGATTTGAGCCTACACATGCAATTAACGAGTGTAATGAACTATTTGCATATTTCGCTACGAAGTGTTTGGAATCCCTTATTAAGTGCACAAGACAAAGTTTGGACATATTAAGAAAAAGGGCTTCAGTATCTAGGTAAAAAATATTTCTAAAATTGATAACAGTTAATAAATTTACTGAATACGTTTTGTTTCATACAAAATAATAATTCAATAACAGTTTTCTAACGATGACTACTGATCCTGAAGAACAAAAGAAATTGAAACCACTCATGTTGACCATGATGTTTTTGGAAATACCGAAAATATTGATAAAACCTACCCTAGAAGAGATCCAATCTGCATTTTCACAGGTATTAATTTCGTGAGGTGTAACATTATGGTAGGTTTATATTTTAAATCGTTAAATAATTTGATTTGTTAGGTTGTGCTAAATTGCATAATGGATATACATCGTAACGTGTTCATGTGGGGTCAACAAGAGATGATAAAAAAGGAGACGCTAAAGGGTCACTCGCTTACAGCTACTAGAAGTGTTAGTGGTAAGAAAAAATGATTTTATGATGCGGTTAAAAACGTTTAATTTCCTACTTTAAGACATAGTATCTCACAAAAGTTTTATTGAGGGGAACAAAGTAACACTGGTCTCAAGTTGTGTTAAGTTCCTGTGTTGAGTAATGTAGCCAAAGTTTCTGAATTAAGGGTAGGGCTGGCAATGCGCTTATGATGTGTCTGATGTTGCAAGTGCCGGTACGCTACGATAACCACTTACTATGAGGCGGACCATAAGTTTGCTTGCCACAATAGTGGTATAAAGACAACATAAAATTAAAATTTATTTCAGCTGGTTCCAGATCTGGTTCAAATATTGTGGGAATCAGAAGCTATTTCCGAATGGTATCAGAGCACAAGGATATTGTTCGGGCTGTAATGGCGCTACAGGGAATGATGTATATGTTCAAACCAGATATTGCAAAATTATTAGATGTACGATATAAATTATTATTTATTTTACGAAATAATATTTACAGTACGATTTTCCGTAACTAATAAAGGACGTTTTGATATTAGGCCAACTTCTATGATTTGGTATATATTTATGCATTAAGCCTGTAACATCCCACGCCATAGGCATCTGTCTCCGTGGATGCATGCTCATATTTCTGTTTAATATTATGTGTAGGATTTAAAAAAAATATCTTCGATTTTTTTTTTTACAAATACGCTCGCTAAACACCGTTTTAAACAAATATACTAATATTGTTCAGATCCTACCTACCTAGCTAATTAGATTGTTTTAGCTTGACAGTAGAAATAAATATCAAATTAATTATAGCCGACAGCGTAGCAGCTAATCAGATCATTTCATTATTCAGGGCTATACTAGATTTTCTCATTTATGGGCTGAAGATAGAGTGCAACAAGTCCAAAGCTTTGTCGATACGAATCCTTTGAATGTTATCATCAGAGATATGTTCAAGAAATATGAAAATCAAACCGAAGAAGTTCTAAACTTACCAGAGAAGCACATTATAGGATCCATTCAGATAGATATGGGTACTGCTAAATACATAAAATAGATCTTATTTATAATGTAGTACAGTTAGTACTTGGGCTAATCTCCCATTTCAAGGAAATCTGAACATTAATGAGACATTAATGAAAAAAAATTACATTTACGATTTTAGTATCAATTATAGAGCACTCTTTAAATTTTTTATTTAAATATCTTTCATGCCACTGATTGGACCTGTTATAGTTTTATTATTATTATAAACTCGCACCTTAAATTTGTCTATCTTGTAGATAAAATCAAATTGGCTCTTCATATTGAGTCAGTGGAATGGAAGAGAATTTTGGGTAAACTACTGAGTCAAGCTTATAAAGACAGGGTACTTAAGTTGATGCAGTTTATAAAAGACCGTATGAAAACCATGAGTAAGAAAATTAAAGATTTAGATGACGTCAGAGTTGCTATGTTATGCTTGGAAATGATTCGAGAGGAATTTATTGGGTTTGCACATTTGGCCATATTATATAGTTTTATTGTATACGTGTATTATAGTTTGATAAATTATAATGAGACAATTTTTTGTCGTTATATTTTAGTAGCTTTTATTATATATTGAATTACTTAGTTAATGATTTTGGAGTAATATTCTTTAGGAGTTTCAATATTCATATGATTATATTTGTAAATCATTGTATTATCATTGGTATAACGAATTTCAGAATGGATGTAGAATTAGATCTTATCGAAGAGAGTTACGGTACTTTTCAACAATTCAATATTGATATACCTAAAGAGGACGCTGATATGGTATATGGTTTGCGTTATGCCTTCCAAAATATGTTGTCGACGGTGAGTTATATAGACACGCGAAAATATTAAAACAAGAAATATTTCATACTTTCTTCCATCGTATTTTTAATAAACAAAGAAGAGATCAGAGATAAGTTATTAAATTCATGTGGAACAAATTAGATTGTTTATTACATTATATACTATTATCATTAAACCATTATTTCAATAAGTTTGCGGTGTTTACATAGTGACGTTTATGTGTAAAAATGTCCCTGTTGTCTCCTCTATAGACAGCTGTAGTCAAACTAATCTTATTATTTAATGTTCAGGCTGCACAAGTTCAGCAAAGGATAGTTGATATGCAAGGTCCCCTTCAAAAGGAACTAAACGAAGGCGTTGCAGCTTTTAATACAGATGTGCTTAAATTTGATGCTGACTACGAAGCATGGGGACCTATGACACCCGGACTAACAGCGCGAGAGGCTAGCGATAGGTAAATTCATGTTTTTTTGGCATTAATAATTTTTATAATTCTGAATTTTACTGCGATTGTAATAATATAATCGTTTATTTCTCTAACTCTAAGAGAATATACAAAATATAAAAATGTACTTAAATAGGATAAAGAAGCAAGAAGAAAAAGAAGCAATGCCCCTACTATTTACCTTTAATACTAGCTATATATTATAGTGAACAATCGCCTTGGTGTAGTGGTGCGAGTAATCGTCTAAGTCACCGACGGTCTGCGATGTTTGGATGTCTCTCCTCGCCTCGGAGATCACGTTATTCCGTCGGTCTCGGTTGTTATTATATATACCTGATAGCGATCGTAACTCATAATAAGGAACATTTTTGCCATCTAGCAGTGTAGCAGCGTGGTGGATTAAGCTCCAATCCTTCTCCTACATAGAGCAAGAGGCATATGCCCAACAGTGGGATGTCACAGGCTGAATGCTATACTTGCTTTTTCATATATTATATATTCGAATTCACCTTACTGGCACTTAAAATAAGTAATTGTTAAATGTATTTCTAATTTATAATAAAACAACAAGTATAATAAATAATGTCCAGAATTTATAAATTTCAGGGTTATTATGTTCCAATCACGATTCGACGAATTGTGGCGTCGATTCGAAATGTACTCGAGTGGTGAAAAATTATTTGGAATGGAAGTTAAGGATTATCCAATACTTCACCAGAAGAAGAAGGAGTTTAATTTGCTTAGCAAACTGTTTGTAATTTTAACTTAGCATATTTTAAAATCAATGAAAATGTTTATTATTAATCCGTTATTTTTTACAGGTATAGCCTTTATTTGTCGGTGATGAATTCTATTGATGGGTATTTTGAAACCCCATGGGTGGCGATTGATATTGAGCAAATAGTTTCGCAATTGGCAGATTTCGACCTAAGGTAAAAAAATATAAAACTAAAATAATAGGAAGAAAAATAATTAACAAATATAATTATTAATGAAATTTTTAAAAAATATAATTATTATTAATAATTTTTAACTAAAATAATTACGTTAATGTTAATTATATTTTAAAACACATCTAGAATTTTTCTTAAGTTATTTTTCATTATTTATTCAACGAGGTTTAAATAAAATATGTTAAAATTTTCTTAGTACTCGTAACTTTTTAAATAAAATGCAGATGTCGAAAGTTACCAAGAGGAATGAAAGATTGGCCCGCATATATTGATTTGAAGAATAAGATCGACGACTTTAATCAAACTTGTCCTTTACTGGAATTGATGGCTGATAAATCGATGAAAGACAGACATTGGAAGCGATTAGAAAATCTAATGAGTATGAAATTATATTAACCGACTTCAAAAAAGTTCGTTTATTTTTCTAAAGAAAGCACTTAAGTCCATTCGATTGACATTTTACAGATTGTGTCTTAGATGTAGAATCGGACACATTTACTTTAGCAAATGTCATGGAAGCTCCGTTACTGAAGTACAAAGAGGATGTAGAAGTAAGCTTGTTTTTTAAACGACTTCAAAAAAGGAGGAATATCTTAATTGGACTCTATATTTTTATGTTAACTCATAGCTTTTTACTGGGCGTATCGATTTTGATGATTCGTTTTTTAATCAAAAATAGGGATCTGTCGAGTAGTTCTTGAGTTATCTCTAATAATGGGTATTTATTTGACCGTTTTTTCGTCTACGTACGTTGTATTACTTATCGATGTGATTGCAGTCGTTTTACTTTGTTTGCAAGCAAACGATATTGTTGATTTTTTGTTAATGATCTTAACAAAGTTTTAACATAATATAGGATTTGTCAATATCGAATAATTAATTTAATTTTTTGAATTTTTGTCTTTCAAACATTTTTTTAAGTAATACTATACATGTTTATGTAATAAGGTTCATATTGTAGTCTTATTTTTAGTTTTGAATCTATTTAAAACTTAGTTATTGCAAATGTTTTCATTATTGTTACAAGAGAAGTATTTTGCGCTTGCTATAGTTTAGCGTATAGCTTTCTATGAAGAACAAATTAGCTGACTCTTATTATATAAATGTCAATAATAAAACTTTGGAAAAAACAGTTTAAGTTACTAAATGTATATTAGTAACTTAAACTTTTCCAAAAATTTGTAACATGTGTTACTTTCAGGATATATGTATAAGTGCAGTAAAAGAAAAAGATATAGAAGCGAAACTAAAGCAAGTTATAGCTGATTGGGCAGTTGTAGACCTTACCTTCGCACCGTTTAAAAATCGAGGGGAACTGCTAATTAAACCTCAAGAGACGCTTGATATTATAACAATGCTCGAAGACTCGTTGATGATTTTAAATTCACTGGCTTCTAATAGGTCGATTTAGTCATTGTAGTAGATATTTTAACAATAAAGTATTTTAAAATAATTCCTACTAATAATATAAATGTTAATGTAAGTTTGTTACGCTTTCACGCGAAAACTACTGAACCGATCATCATGAAACTTTGTATACATATTCTTGCAGGTATTAGAAGTAACATAGAATACTTTTTATTTTAAAAAAATCAATGCGAGTGAAACCGCGGGTAAAAACTAGTTCATAAATTAAGCAATAATACATTTTGAGCTTCTTCCTTGCTTGAGAAATAATATTTCATACTAAAATCTTTTTTGGTTTTAAAGATATAATGCGCCATTTAAGAGGGACATATTATTATGGATAAACAAATTAGTTGGTACCACAGACATTTTAGAGAAGTGGCTTCAGGTTCAAAACTTGTGGATGTATCTGGAAGCTGTGTTTGTTGGTGGAGATATTGCTAAACAGTTGCCGGCCGAAGCGAAGAGATTTGCGGTCAGTGTTCTAAACTTAATTTTGGATATAATAAGCATTTCTTAAAATCGGTAGAGGCTTGGGTTACATTACTATCGCATTGTTCAATTTTATATCGTATAGTAAAGATTAACTAAGAATACTTTTCACTGTAGTTAGCTACATTTGCTAATCATTTGAATTATCTTATTTTTTTTTTCGTCTAGACTATAGACAAGACTTACGTTAAAATAATGTATCGTGCACGAGATATAGTGAATTGCGTGGAAACATGTGTGTCAGATGATACTTTAAAACAACTACTACCGCATCTGATAGAACAACTCGAGGCTTGTCAAAAATCCCTCACGGGATATCTGGAGACAAAGCGACTTATCTTTCCGAGATTCTTCTTTGTATCGGATCCTGTACTTCTGGAAATTCTTGGACAAGCGTCCAATCCTCATTCTATTCAGGTATGTCGTCATACCATACTAAGAATCGGTAATATTTATTTGAGTTCTTAATAATATAATCTTTATCGCTTAGAACGAATCATCATATCAAAAATTTCGATCTAGCGTGTAGATCGTTCCATAGCTTAATTGGCTAAAGCACTGACACGGTCAGTCGGAGATGCAGGTTCGATCCCCGCTGGAACGGTCGATTTTTGATATGATATTAAAAATTGTTTAATATAATCTATTTCAAACATTTTGTAGCCACATTTACCAAGTATATTCGATGCTATATACACGGTCGATTTTGACGATAAAGATCGAATAATAAATATGAATTCTGATAATGGGGAGTCTATTCCTTTGGACAGACCCGTTAATTGCATTGGTGGAGTTGAGGTATGATTTAGTTTTTGTTGTTAGTGTTGCATTCTATAAAGCTAAAGCAATTAACTTGTTGTATTTGGGCATATGATGTATGTATTTAAGTTTACAATATTTAGGATCTTGTTAATTTAAGTTTTTTCTAGATATGGCTTAATACTTTGTTGGACACGATGAAAGATACTGTCAGAAACATTATCGCTAACATTGCGCAAACAATGGCAGGCGATCCAGAATTTGAATTTTTGGTTGGTTTTTGGAATTTTCCTGGACAGGTTGGCTACTTTCATACTTTGCGTATATAGGCGTATAGTTAATTTTATATTTAAGTTTTTTTTCGAAACATAGTCGCTTACTTAGTGACGCTTTGAAGAAAATGTAACATTTTTGTTTTGAAATTATTAAAGGCAAGTCTTTTGGGAATGCAAATATTGTGGACTAGTGATGCAGAGTATGCTTTGAAGAAAGCAAGAGTTGATCGCTTTATTATGAGGTTAACTAATCAAAAGAATTTGGATTTACTAAATGGGCTGATTGATCAAACTGTTAAAGATTTAGCGCCTCTGGATCGAACCAGAGTTGAAACTATGATTACGATTCATGTGCATCAAAGGTATAAATTTAACTATTCCATTATGATTTAAGTATTTGCTAAGATTATATTAACGAGATCGTATATTAGACAGAACACATGAGTGTTATTCGAAAGGTAACAGGTTCAAATTAAGGTTGAATTTTAAATATAGATAAGGCGTTCTCAATAGTGAAGTAAACAAATCATGAGGAAACATGTAAAAATCCGAAAAACATTTTTGAGATGCGATAAACCAGTACATGGTTATGTAGCATGGCGCATGGCGGACTGTTTCCATTTTGCTTTGTAATATGAGATTCTCATAATCTTTTACAGCCTGTTACTATCGTATTGTCAGTTGTTATTTAGAATTATTGCATATTACAGTATTATTTTTGCATGAAATGCATATTTCAGAGATATATTTGACGATCTTGTGAAAATGAGAATCAAGACGCCAGCCGATTTCGAATGGCAGAAGCAAGCTCGTTTCTATTATTTCGAAGATAGTGATGACTGCATTGTTTCTATTACTGATGTCGATTTTCTATACCAGGTATTTCATTGATTTAACAAACTAATAACGAAAATTTATATAAAATAGTATTGAAAAAATAATATAAGATATAGTGATAAAACCAGCCTAGTTATATAATGTAAAGCATCTCAATTTAGACCTTCACTTTTTATAATTCAATTAGAACGAGTACTTGGGTATAACTGAGCGACTTGTAATTACTCCACTGACGGATCGTTGCTATATTACACTATCGCAAGCGATAGGCATGAGCATGGGAGGTGCACCCGCTGGACCAGCTGGTACTGGCAAGACCGAGACCACTAAAGATATGGCGAGAACATTGGGCAAATTGGTCATAGTATTTAACTGCTCAGATCAAATGGACTTTAGAGGTAAATCCTAGAAAAAAATGTATTAGTTCTTATTTTTGTTGTAGTATAAGTGCTATTTTTATTTGTAAGTGGTTTATTTTTGAATACATTGAATAATATAAAGAAGTTCTAACAAATTTGAAGTTCTTTAGCAACACTGGTTGCATAATTAATGTCTAGGTACTAACATTTTTTTGCAGGATTGGGTCGTATATACAAAGGTTTGGCTCAATCTGGAACGTGGGGTTGCTTCGACGAATTCAATCGTATTGAGTTGCCTGTCCTTTCTGTGGCAGCTCAGCAGATTTATATTTGTCTGACAGCCAGAAGACAGAAGAAAGACTTCTTTATTTTTAGGTACATCAACAATTACGAAACATTTGTTTTATCATAATTTATTTAGGTATTTCTTTTTTATTACAATGTTTTGTTTTTGTTTTTAGTGATGGAGATACAGTAAGTTTGAATCCGGAATTTGCGTTTATTATTACAATGAACCCTGGATACGCTGGAAGACAAGAGTTACCAGAAAATTTAAAGATTCAGTTCCGTTCAGTGGCCATGATGGTACCTGATAGACAAATTATTATCAGAGTGAAGTTGGCCAGTTGTGGTTTTAAGGAAAATATTTTATTAGGTTACTTTTTGTTTTTTAACGAGTAGATTATGACTGTTACTAATAAAACTATTCGCAACTATTAGCAAGTGTTTGATATATTAATTTCATTTTCAGCCCGAAAGTTCTTTACTTTATACAAGCTTTGTGAAGAGCAATTGTCGAAACAAGTACATTACGATTTTGGACTTCGTAATATTTTGTCAGTATTAAGAACAATGGGTTCACAGAAGCGGGCAAATCCAGAAAGTACAGAAGAAAACATTATGATGAGAGTATTGAAGTGGGTTATTTTGCCTATTAATTACATTTTATTTTACGATGAAATTTATCGAAATTTTAATTAAAGGAATGTTTTAGAGAAATGAATGTATCAAAACTTGTTGATGAAGACGAGCCATTATTCGTTTCTCTAATTGAGGATTTATTCCCTGGTATTAAACTAAGTCAGACATCACACAAGTGAGTTAACACATGAAACCGAACAAAAATGCGTATTACTTAGTCCAGAACAATTTCTTGAATCTAGAATATTTATCTAATTCATAAATATATAATATATAGGGAAATGCAGCGCGCTATTAATATAGTAACAGAGCGAACGGGCTTAGTAAATCACCCGGAATGGAATTTAAAGATTATTCAATTGTATGAAACGTCACTGGTACGACATGGACTAATGACAATGGGGCCAACTGGATCTGGAAAAACAACATGCATCCACACTTTGATGGCAGCCCTGACAGAAGTTGGTAAACCTCATAGAGAAATGAGAATGAATCCAAAAGTAAGTTTTTAGGAAAATTATACTTTTACTTTTCAATTTCTTTTGTTTTAACAATAAAAAAAAACTTGTCATGTGTTTAGGCTATCACAGCTCCACAAATGTTTGGCCGATTAGATGTTGCGACCAACGATTGGACGGATGGTATATTTTCTACTTTATGGCGAAGAGCTTTGAAAGTCAAGAAATCAGATACCACTTGGATTGTTTTAGGTAAGACATACAATCTCATTATTTGTTCTTTTTGTAGTTTACTCACAGTACTTTTAAATAATACAAGGAACTGTTTACTTTGTACTAAATTATATATTTTTAATATGTTATAGTCTTAATTTAAATTTTGATAAAATTTAATAAATAATTCAACAGATGGCCCAGTAGATGCTGTGTGGATTGAAAATTTAAATTCTGTATTAGATGACAATAAAACATTAACATTAGCAAATGGCGATCGTATTTCAATGGCCCAAAATAGTAAGCTAGTATTTGAGCCTGACAACGTCGACAACGCCTCGCCTGCGACTGTCAGTCGAATGGGCATGGTCTTCTTATCTTCTTCCGTATTAAAGTGGCAGCCGATCTTAGAAGTTAGTAAAGTTATGATTTCAAATTAAATAATATAATATATAATATTTAATTAGTAGAATTAATTCGGCTCAGAGACGTAATAAATCCATACAAGGCTTCAAATGAAAATTCGTTAACAGGTTATCACGGATTTTTGTCTAATTTTAAATTATATTTTAATTTATAAAAATGCGAATTTTATTTTATTTTTAAGGGATGGCTTAAAACAAGACCGCAAAAAGAAGCAGACGTATTTAGAACTGCTTTTAATAAAGTGTATGATGATGTCCATTCTTTTGTACAACAAAAACTACCCGCTAAGATGAAGTTGCTAGAGGCTATTTACATTAGGTTTGATTCTTCATTATTTTATTTTTAAGGTAAAAAAAACTATCGAAGTTCATGAGTTTTAATTTTTCAGGCAATGTATTGACGTTCTAATGGGATTATTGCAAATAGAAATTCCTGGTGGCAGTAAGTTACAGACTGAATAACTTTTCATTTAAATGACCTTTGTTTAAATATAAATAATTTTAATATACTTATTTTACAATAGAACTACACACTGATCGCCATTTGGAAAGATTATTTGTGTTTTCAATGATGTGGTCACTGGGAACAGCGTTAGAATTAGACGCCCGTTTCCGTATGGCCGAATTTATGACAAAACTGCCAGTTCGTATGGATTGGCCCGGGGCTCGATCCAAGGAGTGGGTTATGCCTTTCGAATATATGGTCAACGAAGTCGGCCAATGGCAACACTGGTGATTTGTTTTTTATGTATAAATTAATATTTACCTTTACCTACTTATTAGGGCTAAATAACAAAGAAGCTATTGAGTTAATCATATCCAAGATTATTTAAAACTATTTTCAATAGACGTGAAACTTTTAGGTCTGAAAGCGTAGAAGACTTCTATTACCCACCAGATACCGTACCTGAATATGCTTCTATATTGGTTCCTAATATTGATAATGTTTGTATATCATTCCTAATTGATACGATTGCTAAACAAAATAAAGCAGTTCTATTAATTGGTGAGCAAGGAACCGCTAAAACTGTAATGCTTAAGAGTTACATGTCGAAATATGATAGTGAAGTCAAACTGTATAAGATGATAAACTTCTCATCTGCTACCACTCCAAACATGTTCCAGGTAAATATTTATGATCCATGGAAATGATACGTTATCTTATTTTTTCCGCTAATATATGGAGCTTTGTGGAGATAGATGTGTGCATGGATTGTCGCTTTTTTATGTTAATACTACTGAAACAAAATAATAGCTATTGTCAGAATTGCGTGAGTTAAATCCCGAGATTCAGTAGTATTAATTTCGTATGTGATAATTTACATTAAAAATTGGTGCTATAAGAGAGAGTATTACACAATTCTGAAAACGGGCCCAAGATTGACGTTGAAGCTACCTGTAGATATATATTCTAATAAGCTTTTATTAAACATGTTTGAGCTCAAATTTATTTTGTCCTAGCGGATAATTGAGTCTTATGTTGAAAAAAGAGTGGGAATGACCTATGGACCACCAAGCGGAAGGTCCATGACAGTCTTTGTAGATGACATCAACATGCCTGTCGTCAACGAATGGGGTGACCAGGTACAAATAATTATTTATTGATTAATAATTACGTAAAGTTTTCATTAAAAAAAAAACAATAAAAGAAACGTATTAAGCCAAGAATACAGAAAGAAATATTTAATCAAATCAGTATTTTCATTTGATTTTTATTGGAAATGTGTCTTTTATAGGTTACTAATGAAATAGTGCGTCAAATGATGGAATGTGGAGGATTTTACTCTTTAGATAAACCTGGAGATTTTATTATAATTGCTGACATACAAATGTTTGGAGCAATGATTCATCCTGGTTAGTTAAAGTTGAAAATGAAATGTTTAAGTATTTTACTACAAAGTTGTTTTTCAAATACACAATAACCAACAAAGCATATTGGTTAAGATCGATTTTAATAAAAAACGGGCGGTTTTTACAGTATAAAATGTAAATGGTGCAGATTTTACTTATTCATTTCCAGTAACCATAACGAATCACCATAAAACTCTAACATAATTTTAGTGGTATTGCATTACTTATCCATTACGCTATAACATAGTATTTAAATATTTAGGTGGCTGATAAAGATATTCAGTTTTATAAGTGGTATTTTTTTTAATAGATTGCTCAAAATTTCTCTTTTATTATTATCTTTTTTTAATCACATTTAATTAGTGTGGATCAGATTAGGAATAGTTTTCCGATAAAATCTAATTTGATCTCAGGTGGTGGGCGAAACGACATTCCACCACGGTTGAAACGCCAATTTAATATATTTAATTGCACTTTGCCAAGTACTGTTTCAATGGATAAAATATTTGGTAAGCTTGTTCGATTTTGACTTTGGAAAATAATATTACTACTGACTTATAACTGAATTTCGAATATTTATAGAAACCATAAGTGCTGGTTACTTTTGCAAGACGCGATTTGATAAAAAGATAGTCGATTTCATGCCAAGGTTGGTTCCCGTTACGCGAATAATATGGCAACAGACAAAAGTAAGTTGAATAAAATTATTTTTATTCTATATATAGAAATTGATTTCAGTTATTATTAATCGTAATATTGTATAAAACTACTCAGATTAAAATGTTACCAACACCGGCGAAGTTTCACTACGTGTTTAATCTCAGGGATTTGTCTCGAATTTGGGAAGGTATTCTCACTATCAAGCGAGAAGAATTGCAATCTATCAAAACTGCACTTAAGTTGTGGTTCCACGAGTGTTTGAGAGTCATTTCAGATAGGTATAGTAGATAATGATAATATTTAGAAATTTGCAATATACGCGCATTTATCACGCGATTGTTGGTGTCCGTTTAAGTTAAATTTTATGTTTGACAATGGAGTGAGTGACTAATACTTTTTTTGTTTATTGACTATATCTTTATTGTTTTTGACAGACAATGTTTAGGAAAGATTAGGTTTAAAAATAAACTGTAAATAATAATACAGGTTCACGACATTCGACGATAAAGATTGGTTTGTGGCCAACTTTTGGAAAACTGCTACCCAAGAATTGTCGGATGTGATTAACGAATTTCCCGAAGAGGAGACGTACTTCGTTAATTTCTTGAGAGAACCGGTCGATCCTACGGGAGACGAAGAGGAAGACTTTAGCACTGATGCACCTAAAATATACGAGGAACTTCCTTCGTTAGTTCGCTAAATATAGTCCTTTGTGTTATTAAATTGGAATTATTTTAATTATTAATTGTTCTGTAGTCTCTGCTACAACCCTATTTACTCATAAACTTCTGCATGGAAGAGAAGTTTTAGATCTTGAAATCATATATACAAAGTTCGTCAGGTTATCTAGTTAAATGTGTCGTGGAAACTAAAATAATGTGTTATGGGCGATTTCTTCAACAATAAACAATATTTTAGTTGGGAGTTCGTGCTAACGAAACTAGGTCAATTCCAAGATCAATTCAATGAGCAAATTAGAGGAGCTCATTTAGATTTGGTGTTCTTCCATGATGCGATGGTCCACTTATTTATAATATCGAGAATTATCAATACAGCACGGTGAGATATTTTGTACTTAAATTTCGATTAGGTGACAGTGATGTTTCTCGTGATAATAATTTTATATACATATATTTCAGTGGAAATGCTTTGCTCGTAGGCGTCGGAGGCTCTGGTAAACAAAGTTTAACTAAGTTGGCAACGTTTATTGCAAATTTCTCATTTTATCAAATAACATTAACGAGGTGAGTTTCATATATTATTTTACATTAAAATGTAAAGTGAATAAGACATTTTATTAACATTTATATTTACATTCAAGTTTTATGCTTTCATTAAATCATATTATCTAATATTATAACGTTGAAGCTAAAATAATGGTTGCTATATAGCCCTTATTTCGAGCGTTTATTGCTTTTGTTAAAGGGCGTATAACGTGAATAATTTTATGGACGACATAAAAATTTTGTACCGAATGGCTGGTCTTCAGGGACAAGGTGTTTCGTTCATATTTACGGACAATGATATTAAAGATGAACAATTTCTTGAATTTCTGAATAATATTTTGAGTTCTGGTGAAATTGCTAACCTTTTCCCAAAGGATGAATTGGGTATATAGATCATCTTTTTATAAATATAAGATTTTTTTTTATTTAATAAGAAAACGTGAAAGTTTTATCGTAAAAGCTAAAAAAAATTAAAGCTATAAATCGTCTAATTGGTATTTTAATTTTCTGCTCCATTTTGTAAGCCGTGAAGTGATACTTTATATTTTCTTCGATAAAAAAGCTTCCGAAAAAAAAAATATTTATTTGAAAATGAACTAATATGTGATGATATGTAAACTGTAATCACTTATCAATACAGTATGGTGTTCTTTATAGATGAAATACTTAATGAACTAATGCCGATAATGAAGAAATACGCTCCAAAACGAATTCCGGTTCCCGATGTATTATATGAGTACTTTATCATGCGCTCAAGAGCAAATCTGCACGTTGTTTTATGCTTCTCGCCGGTTATACGATTGTTTTTAAGTTTCTTTTTCAATTTTATAAAAAAAATCATAATAATTATAATTACTTAACGTAGGTCGGCGAGAAATTCCGAAGTAGAGCATTAAAATTCCCAGGTCTAATATCTGGATCAACAATGGATTGGTTTCAAAAATGGCCCAGAGAGGCGTTGATCGAAGTAGCGCATCATTTCCTTTGGGATTTTAATGTTAGTTAATTTTTTGTTTTAAATACATACAAAATAAAATATTAATTAAGTAATGAATGTATTCATTACTTTTCGTAGTTTTTGTACTTTAAGATCCATTTACTCTTTAAATATAATTTAATTATTGAAGCATTGGCATAAATCAGCAAAAAATTTTTAGCACGTGAGTCTCAACGGAAGCCACAAATTTTAATTTTATTTAAGTTATAGAATGTAATAGTTGCTAACCCTCTTTTTGTTTTATTTTATTTTAAGGGTATTTGTTACTAACACATAATTTAATTTAATTTAATTTTGAATATGGATTTATTTCTGAAATAAATGATGATTATTATTATTATTATTATCACTATTATTATTATTATTATAAAAAAGTTAATATTTTGTATAATGAAGGTGGTGTGTTCTACTGAAACGAAAACTCAGTTGATAGAGATAATGGGAATGGTACAAGATAACGTTGCTGATACATGCACAATGTATTATGAAAAGTTTAGAAGGCAGACACACGTCACTCCTAAGTCTTATCTATCCTTCCTCGAAGGGTATAAAGTGTTATATAAGGAGAAGCACATGCAGATAGCTGAATTAGCTCGAAGGTTTGTTTACAAAATATTCATTTTGATAATATTTGATACGTATTATAAAATATTATATACGAATAGTTTTAAGGATGTATGTAAAGACAAATCCGCAGTACATCTATTTATTTTTTATGGCTAATTTTCATGTTGAAAAGTCAATGGCGAATAATTTCTGTTTTCATTTTATAATTTGTAATGAAAAAATTATGTCATTTGGTTTAACAATTTACGATTTTAGTCAAATTAATACTAAATTCGACATTTTTGTGTACTTAGTTTAACAGCAGTTCACAGAGCACTACTGAAACGTCAAAAGTTAATCACAAATATCTCCATAGCGCCATCGGTAACAGTGGTTTTTTTTCGTGAAAAAATGAAAAAATGTATGAAGTTTTTGAAAATTATTTTTTTTTGCCCGTGCTTTGACTACGATATATGTACCTTTTTATAATTTTAGTTCGATTTCGTCAACTTCCGGTACGAATAACACGGATATTTAATTAAGCTTTTATTCTTAAATATTTTTTTTAAAACATCGACTAGGTGCCTTTTCCTTTTTTTTATCGATCCAGCGTAATCAACTCTGTTATAAATTCCAAATTTATGGAAAGTTAGACAAGTAGATATATTTCACATACACATAAAAAAAAACGAAAAGTTTAATTACATATATTAAATTTTGATATTAAATCACATCACTTGTTTTTGGTTATATTATTTTTAAGAATGACAACGGGATTGGACAAATTGGTTGAAGCGGCAGCGAGTGTCGATGAGCTTAAGAAAGAGCTAGAAGTCAAAGAATTAGAAATAAAGGAAGCAACGGCTAAAGCGGAAGAAGTAATACATTGCATTTTATTAAATGACCATAATTTTAACATTTTGGATGAAAATGAAAAAAAAAAAATCTGAAATATATATGAAAATAAATAAAACTTTATTAGGTACTGGCTGCTGTAGCAGAATCGGCAGCTGCGGCTGAGGTAGTTAAAGCTGAGGTATTGGCGGTGAAAGACCGTGCCGTGAAACTCGTGAGTGTAATTGCTGCAGAAACTGCTGTTGCTGAAGAAAAACTCGCAGCCGCTAAGCCAGCTCTGGATGCTGCTGAAGCAGCGTTACTGGTATCGTATCAAATAATTACAAATATTTCATAAAAAATAAACATCTTACACTCAACGCCCTCCATGTACGGGGATCGAACCCGTAACCGCTAGCGCGACAGCCATAAGCTTATAAGCCAGTGCTGTGACCGCTGCGCTAACGCGTCGTCAATTATTTGTTTAATCAGTTATGTTACACAATCAATACTCTACTTTTAAACTATTATATGTGCAATTTCAGACAATTAATGCAGCAGATATTGCGACGGTTCGAAAATTGGGCAAGCCACCGTACCTTATCACATTGATCATGGATGCTGTCATACTTCTATTTAGGAAGCGCATTGACCCAATCAGACCTGATCCAGAAAAACAATTTCTTACTGCGTCTTGGGCTGAGTCTTTGAAAGTATGTTTTAAAATATAGTCATGAGTTTTTTTTTATCTAGAAATGTTATTAAAAATTTTCTTTTTTTCTTGTCGTAGGTCATGGCAGATGCGAGATTTTTGAATAATTTAAAATTTTATCCTAAAGATGAAATTAATGCGGAAATGGTAGATTTATTGCAGCCTTATTTTAGTTTCAGGTATTTTGTGTATCCGCATAGTTTATGGTTTTAATATAGTGTAAAAAATAATGAATAATACGTTTTTTAGTCAATATACGTTTGAAGCGGCTAAGATAGCTTGCGGAAATGTTGCTGGCTTGATATCATGGACCATTGCTATGGCACAATTTTACTCGGTAAACAAAGATGTGCTGCCATTAAAAGCTAATCTAGCTGTGATGCAAGGCAAGTATCAAGCAGCCAAACGAGAACTTGAAGCTGCTGAAGCATTATTGGAGGCAAAAGAGGTTAGTGGAAAGAAAAGCTTCGTTAATAGTGCTTACATACTTAATGTCAAAATTAATGAACGTTATTACATTTTTAATCGATAGCGAGAACTAGGTGAAGTACAGCGTCAGTTTGAAGAGGCGATGTCATTGAAGCAAGCAGTGCTAGACGACGCTGCTAAATGTCAACAGAAAATGGACGCCGCAACTGCGCTTATCAACGGTCTCAGTGGTGAACGAATTCGCTGGACAGAACAATCTGCTCTTTTCAAATCCGAGATCGAGAGACTTGTTGGTGATATTCTATTGCTTACTGGGTACGTATTTTTATTAGATTAGAAAAAGAAAAAGGATTGACAGATGACTTAAAGCAAATTTTTTTCTTATTTTTTATTTTACCAAATACTCATAATATACGGGTATTAAGTATACTTTAAATTTCAGAACATGGAGTTTAATCATTGAAATCAATTTTGTATCGAAAATATATTTATATTTTTGTTATTTCTTGAACATGACTCTTTTGTTTGTTTCTGAGATTGCAATAATTTAATTTTTTTTTTGTTTAAAATGTTTTAGATTTTTGTCGTACACTGGACCCTTTAATCAAGAGTTCAGATTACTTTTAATACAAAATTGGCTGCATGAGTTACTAAGAAGAAAAATACCCGTTTCTATGAACTTGAGCATCACTGATCAGCTGACAGATGCTGCTACGGTATACTCATGACTTACGATTTTTTTTAATATCATCAATTTGTTTAATATAAAGCTGTGTAAGTTGATACTTAGAAAATATTTTAGTTTTTAACCGACTTCCAAAAAAGGAGGAGGTTCTCAATTCGACTGTATTTTTTTTTTATGTATGTTACATCAGAACTTTTGACCGGGTAGACCGATTTCGACAAATTTTGTTTTAATCGAAAGGTGGTGTGTGCCAATTGGTCCCATTTAAATTTATTTGAGATCTAACAACCACTTTTCGAGTTATATCTAATAATGCGTTTTTACTTGACGCTTTTTTCGTCGACCTACGTTATATTATACCGCATAACTTTCTACTGGATGTACCGATTTTGATAATTCTTTTTTTGTTGGAAAGAGGATATTCCTAGTTTGGTACCGTGATAAGGAAACCAGGATTTGATGATGGGATCCCAGAGAAATCGAGGGAAACTCTCGAAAATTCGCAATCACTCTCTACTGGGTATACCGATTTTGATAATTTTTAATTTAATCGAAAGCTGATGTTTATCATGTGGTCACATATAAATTTTATCGAGATCTGATAACTACTTTTTGAGTAATCTTTGATAACGCGTAGTTGCTTGACTATTTTTTCGTCGATCTTCGTTGTATTACTTGTCGATGTAATTGAAGTCGGTTTTTTTTTCGTTTGCGAGCAAACACAATTATTTTTTGTATTAACATGGAGATTCAGACCTATGATAAGTATTTAGATTATATGATTATTTTTATAATTAATTTACTTACATTAATAAGAAAATCTGAATTAGGTTGGTGATTGGAACTTATGTGGATTGCCGACAGACGAGTTGTCAGTACAGAACGGTATTATTGTGACGAAGGCTTCTCGATTCCCATTACTCATCGATCCACAGACGCAAGGAAAGATTTGGATTAAAAACATGGAGAAGTTTAACGATCTCATCGTCACTACACTCAATCATAAATATTTTAGGTTGGTTTGTTAAGTTTCAGTATTACAATTAGTTCAGTTATATAGTGAAATTAAATATTAAATAAAAAGCAAAAAGGAAATGTGTAATCAGAAAAATAAATTAATATATTTTTTAGAGTAGTATGAACATATTTTTGTTTTCAGAAACCACGTTGAAGACTGCGTATCTCTCGGTAGACCAATGTTGATTGAAGACGTTGCCGAAGAGTTAGATCCAGCTTTGGATAATATTTTGGAGAAAAATTATATAAAAATTGGTTCTTCTTACAAAGTACTCATACAATAACTTTCATACAAATTTGGCTTACATAATAAAAATATAATATAAATATTATAACCATTTTAATATTTGTAGGTGAAGTTAGGTGATAAAGAAATAGATGTAACTGCGGGTCATAAAATTTATATAACTACAAAACTACCAAATCCTGCTTACACTCCGGAAATATCGGCTCGGACTTCTATTATAGATTTTACGGTCACCATGCAAGGTAAATTAATTAAAAACCGTGGTGTCAAATCAACTAGTTTTATTTTTAAACTAGCAGCTGTGCCCGCGACTTCGTCCGCGTGGAATTTAAAAATAATTATTGTACAGTTCACAGGGTAACAAAATAAATAAATTTATAAAACAAAAGTAGTCTATGTTACTCTTTATCACATCAGCTATCTGCCAGTAAAAGTCCCGTCAAAATCGGTGCAGCCGTTTCAGTGATAAGCCGGAACAAACAGATGTGGTAATTCAATAAGATAAAAGTACTTTCTTTTAAAGCAAATTGAGATTAGAGACGATAGTCTTGCTATAGTTAAAGTTTTGTTGCAGAAATTTCGCAAACCCTAAAGATTATTCTAATATATAAAATTCTCGTGTCATGGTGTTAAACATTGAACTCCTCCGAAACGGCTCGACCGATTTTAATAAAATTTTGTGGGTTATATCGGGTAGGTCTGAGAATCGGCCAACATCTATTTTTAATACCCCTAAGTTATAAGGGGGGAGGGATTAAGCGGGTTAATAACATATATGGCAAATATACGTTTGCGGGGTCAGCTAGTATTTTTATATATTTTACAAATAAATTAAATTAAATAAATATTATATTTTTAAGTTCTTTATGTCAAGACAGTGTCTGTAAAAGAAATATAGTCATAGTATTCGTTTATGCCCTTTAAATGCGGCTTAGCTAAGTTAAACTAAGCTCTATCTTTTTAAATTTCTTAGCTAAAAATAAATAAAGGATTTATAAATGTACATTGTGTGATGATCATTACATAGTGTAAAACAAAGTCGCTTCCCGCTGTCTGTACGCTTAGATCTTTAAAACTACGCAACGGATTTTGATGCGGTTTTCTTTAGTAAATGGTGTGATTTCAGAGGAAGGTTTATATGCATAATACATGCATAATATAGCAGAGTAGAGGAACAGTGATAGTTTTTGTAACCGTGTGAAGCGGGGCGGATCGCTAGTAATATATAAATTACTAGCTGACTCGGCAAATGTTGTCTTGCCGCTAAACGCTATTTACATATAGGGGTTGGTGGTAGAAGGGTGAAAATTTAGGGCTGTATGTATTTTTCAACGCCAAATCATAATAAAATAACAAATAAATAATTTATCTAAAAATTAAAAAAATAGGGGTGGACTACTCTAAACATTTAGGGGGATGAAAAATAGATGTTGTAAGATTCTCACACCTACCCAATATGCACACGAAATTTCATGAGAATCGGTCAAGCCGTTTCGGAGGAGTTTAACTACAAACACCGCGACACGAGAAGTTTATGTATTAGATATACCATCAATAAATTGTATCTTAAAAATACATGGAAATGTATAATTTAAGACTTTACCTATAGTTTGAAACACGTGGCTTCGATTAAGTAAAGGTTAAAATCTGCACTAGCACTGTGAAGTGCTAAAATTTATTATCAAAATACATCTTATTCGCGACTAGTAAAATAAATAATAAAAATAATAACAATACTTGGTTATTTCCAAACAAATCGTGCAACGTGTTTTCTCTAATTTGACTGCAGAGTAGCGTAAAAGTGATCATATTTTTTCCCATAATGCTCATTCTTTTTCGATACAGTAAAGTCAATGTTACTGATATGATTGTTTCCTAATTTAGGTCTAGAAGATCAATTATTAGGACGTGTAATTTTAACGGAGAAAGCAGAGATGGAAGCGGAACGAACCCAGTTGATAATGGATGTGACGGCCAACCGGCGAAAAATGCAGGAGCTGGAAGAGAACCTATTGCACAAGCTGACTACCATACAAGGATCATTAGTAGAAGACGTGTCTTTGATACAAGTTTTGAACATCACAAAAGCTACAGCTACTGAGGTAAAACAAACCAAATTAAACAATTTGTGTAAAAGAAAAAAAAAATATATATTTATAAAAAAAAGATAATAATATGACGGTACAAAGTTCGCTGGGTCGGTTAGTTTGTGAAAGATATTTAAATGAGAAATAAACAGTGCATACGATTATGAAAATAAATGGAATTATTACACTATGACTTAATTTACATGTAATGCTTTAAGCAAAATTTCCATATCATAATTATTATAACAATTACAATAATTTAGTTCAACGTTGACAGCAGAAATATGCCACAATTTTTAGTTCTGCGTTACACATAATATATAATTGACTTATAAAAATGGTTTGTGTAATTTTACCAAACGTAGTCAGATGACTTCACTTGGCAGACATCTATCAATTTTTTTTATATTCGGTCACATATTTTTGTGAAGTATAATTTAGGACTACAATTACTAATATACTTATTGTGCATATTTATAACACCGATGCGACATGCGATAACAGTGATGCGAGTAGTCGCCTAAAACACCGATTGTTTGCGGGTTCGATTCCCGTTCGAGATGGATATTTGTATTTGTACAAATATTTCTTTCCGATTTGGATGTCTGTCTTTGTGGGTCTCTCCACCGCGTCTTGCAGAGCGTGTTATGCCGTCCTGGTGGTATCATACATACCTGATAGCGATCGTTACTCATATTAGGGAACATATCCACCAACCCGCAGTGGAGCAGCGTGGTGGATTAAGGCTCTGATCCCTCTCCTATATGGGGAAAGAGGCCTATACCCAGCAGTAGGATGTTTCAGGGTGAATGCTGATGCGGATGCATTCATAACCGTACTTCGTTGTGGGTTATAATAAATAAATAACGACTACTTTAGGTTAAGGAAAAGTTAGACGGTGCAAAAGAAACTGAACAGAAAATTAACATTGCACGTGAAGAGTTCCGTCCAGTTGCGACTCGTGGTTCAGTTTTATACTTCCTGATCTGCAACATGTCGCTTGTGTGCAACATGTACCAGACGTCATTGGCGCAATTTTTGGAAAGATTCGATATTTCCATGGAACGATCTCCGCCAAGCCCAATTACGTTTAAAAGAATTGCTTTCATCATTGAGTATTTGGTTTGTGTCTTAAATATCATATTTTCAATGCTTTTATATTTTTTTCCAAGACGTAAACTTTGATAGAACTTTTTCCTTACTTTTAGACTTACGATGTGTGGAAGTATATAAGTCGAGGCTTTTATGAAAAACATAAGTACCTGTTTACGTTATTGCTTACTCTTAAGATAGATCTACAAAGAGAATACATATCGTATGAAGAATTTCAAACGTTTATAAAAGGTACGTCAGATGTTATTATTGTAAAGAATACTATATTAGTCGTAGATACGTTCGTGTAAAATTAACTTATTTTAAAATACACTTTTCAGGAGGTGCAGCGCTAGATTTGAATGCTTGCCCTCCAAAACCATTTAAATGGATAACTGATATGTCTTGGCTGAATCTGGTCCAACTGTCCAGCTTAAGACAATTTACAAATATACTCGATCAAGTAACAAACAATGAAAAGGGTTGGAAGAATTGGTAAGTTCTTTGTATAAAAAAATAGTTAACAACGGCAAAAAATGATAAAGGAGACGTTATGGTAATTCAGAAATGAAAACTAAACGTGTCATACACAATCGCAGTAGGATTAGTTCTTCAGTTGAGGGTCTGAAAATACGCACAACCAATGTACCAAAATTTACCGAGACAGTTAATTCAACAGCCAATTTCTGGTACCTTAAATGACTTTTAAACCACGTAGATATATACTTTTGTAAATGAATGCTGCGCCGTATTTTTTTAGGTTTGACAAAGAAGCTCCTGAAGATGAACCATTACCTGATGGATATCAGACTTTAGATGTCTTCAGAAAGCTTTTAGTCGTCAGGTCGTGGTGTCCTGATCGAGCGCTGGCACAGAGTTTGTAAGATTTTTCACATTAATATCTTTTTCTAAGAAAAGTATAGGTTAAGCCGTATTTCAAATATGGTATATTTTTTAAAACAACAGTGTTTTTTCAAAAATAATTCGCGCAATAATTCTAGCGCGACAACTAGTTAATAGCACCAAATTATTTTCAGTTGTCGAATATAGTATTTATTTTGTACTATATCACACAGAAAAATTAATTTATTATTATCATACATTATTATCTTCTAGGAAATATGTCATACATTCGATGGGATCGAAATTTTCTGAAGCCGTTATCGTGAATTACGAGGTATAATTTAATTCTTAAAAGTTATTCTTTGTAAAGGAATAAATTTTTTAATCATTCATACTTAATTTGTATCACAAATTCTATTGTAATTGTGTACGTATTATTAAATACAGCAAATGGTAATTGAATCGCGTCCTCTGGTACCGCTCATTGGATTCCTCTCTATGGGTTCGGACCCAACGCCATCTATTGAGCAAACTGCAAAGAAGTTGGAGTGTCTCTGTTCCTCTATATCAATGGGCCAAGGACAGGAGGTCCATGCGAGAAAACTGATTGATAGAGCTCTTAAAGAGGTACATGTATCCTTCGTCCTTGAACAGAATTATATAGTTCAGTTATATAAACCTACTATGAGAGTAAGCTATTATAAGGGATAAAATAAAAGACTAGCATTATTAATTCTTCGTATAATTTGGGAAAATTGCGTTCATGAGATATTATTAATTTTGTATATAGTAGTTTATGCTTACAAAATGAATATAAAAATAAGTGTCTTTTTTATCCGTTACGCTTGAATCGACAAACCACTGTATTATAATGAAATTTAATATTGAAATAGGTTGCAGACCACACATTAGGTATATAATACAGATGCGAACGGGACATATGGGAAAGTGAATGTCACGCGGTATAAGTATCTGGTTACCAAATATTAATAACTGGTAACCATATAGAGAATCTTAAAGTAATTTTTTATCATAATACTGATTATTTCTTTTATGTCAAATGTAGGGATTGTGGGTGTTGCTTCAAAACTGCCACCTTGGTTTAGAATATATGGTCGAAGTGATGGAGCAGTTCGGAGAGTTGGAGAAGGATCCAGAAAAAGTACACGAAACATTTAGGTAAGTGTTTAATTTTGTAAACGGATGACAAGAAATATATCAAACAGATTAAAATATTTTTTTCACAGTATAATCGCCATTTTAGAATATAAAAAAATACTAAATAAAGTTATAGAGTCACTAGTTTTATCCCTTTATGCAGTGATGATGTTTGTTACTTTTGTTAAATTGTTAGGACGTTAAATATTCTTTATAATTACTAAAAATTAAAATTAATGACAGTAGAGAATGTGGGTTATGATGTTAAGTTGCCTTTGAGTTTTAGCTTGGAATCTAAAGCATTATATAGCTTTAGCTCATAATAATTCATTTAGTTTATACTGTAGGATGATACTTATACAGAGTAGAAATGCTTTAATGGTAGAGCCATGTAGTTGCCGGTGTCCACTTGTATACAATTATAGTATCAGACGCACTGAAACTGTATTTGCTTTATATACAGTTCTGCAGTGCAGCTGAATGGCAAAGAAGTGATATCTTTCTAGCAATATATAAATTACGTAATAAAATGAAATGAAAACTGTGAAACCATATAATAAGGAATTTCAAACAATATCAGTAAAACTTTAAATACAATATTTATTACAGCATAATAGGGTACGCAGAAGATGATTTAATTTTTTTTTCTATTCTAGACTTTGGATTACAACTGAAGTTCACGATAAATTTCCTATAACATTATTACAAATGTCTATCAAATATACTTGTGAACCCCCATCGGGTATGCTATGTGCATTATTTATTGTGACATTCTATACCTTGTGTAGCCGTAGTCTAGTTGTAGTAGTTTTTAATGTGTGTATTAGTATAGAAATTAAAACTATTTTATATCAAAACTAGCTGTGCCCCCGACTTCGTTCGCGTGGAATTTTACAAAATAGTTATTGAGTTCGCAGTTATAAAAAATCAAAACTAAAATAAAAGTAGCCTGAGTTGTTCCTAATTACATCAGATATCTGCTAGTGAAAGTCCCGTCAAAATCGTTCCAGCCGTTTCAGAGATTAGAAAAAATAAATAGACAGACAGACAAAAATTATAAAAAATGTTATTTTAGTATATGTACTGTGTATGAATTTAGTAAACAGCGGTTATTTTAATATTACAAACAGACACTCCAATTTAATATATTTGTAGAGATATATAGATATATAGATTTATAGATATAGAAGATAGCTTTGACAAAAGTGTTTAGTTTTAGTGCAGTAAGAATGGTTTTTATTTTAGGCATAAAAGCTGGCTTAATGAGAACGTATGATTCGATGGGTCAAGACTTTTTGGATTATAGCGATAGTCCATTCTATCTTCCTCTGATATACACGATATCATTCCTACACACTGTTGTCCAAGAGAGACGTAAATTTGGTCCTTTGGGATGGAATATTCCATACGAGTTCAATTCAGCGGATTGGTTAGCGTCTTGTATGTTTGTTCAGAATCATTTGGATGTTTTGGAACCTGGACAATCCGTTAGTTGGACAACCGTCAGGTTCGTATTTTTTTTATAATTAGGTACTTGTATTATGTTATCATTAAGAACGGCCTACGTAAATATGTTTGGGTATATGTAGTTGTTTACTTCATCCCTCATTCTAAATGAAGTCATTCTCTTAGATATATGAGGTGAAATAAACGATTATAGCTCCTGAGTGAAAAGCTTTATACGTATGTTACGTAAAGAAGCGTAAGAGTATGCAATTAATTGTCCATCTACTCGGCCTAATGCTATGAAGTCATAATCTTTGAATACGGTGTATGAAATTAATTATTTAGTATTGGATGACAAAATAACGCTTTTCTTTTCCTCGTATTTTGTGAACACCGATTTAATAATAATTGTTCAAAAAGGGATTTCTACTATGAGTAGAAGTTCATAATAATAATAATATTCTTTATTATACACCAAAATATCAATAGGAACAGAAATTTACCAAGAAAAGACGAACAAAGCGAACAAGCGATCTTATCGCTGAAGTGATTTCTTCCATATAACTTTTAGAGATAGGATACGACATACTAGTAACGGTTAGGTAGCACGTAGTAGGTACAAAAAAATCAATAATAAGAAGTTGTTCTTAGAAAACAAAAAAAAAAACGTTTTTTACCAGATATATGGTTTCGGCTGTGCAATATGGTGGTCGGGTCACTGACGATTACGACAATCGCTTGTTAACAACGTTTTGTAAAGTGTGGTTCACTGAACAATTGTTCTCTGAGGACTTCCAATTTTACAAGAACTACGGCATAATGAAGTTCAAGAATATACCTGAATATATAGAAGAAATTGAGAAGATGAAAACCGTCGATCCTCCTCAAGCTTACGGCTTACATACGAATGCCGATATTACGTAAGATTAATAAAGTTACTATATGTATGTAGTCGTCTAAAACGCCGGCGATCGTGATTCTATTCCCGCTCGGGGCAGATATTTTTATAAATATTTGTCGATTATCGTAGACACTTGTAGCCATTGTTACACGTTATAAGGAAATTCCATATGTGTAATGTATATGGAATATCCGTATGTGTAATGTATATGGAATATCCGCATTGGCGCAGCGTTGTGGATTAAGATTCAGCACTTCTTCTGCAAGAAGAGAAAGGCTTTTCCCCATTGGTGGGACAATACAGGCTGAATCAATCAATCAACTAAATAGTTGCATTGGCGCAGCGTTGTGGATTAAGATTCAGCACTTCTTCTGCAAGAAGAGAAAGGCTTTTCCCCATTGGTGGGACAATACAGGCTGAATCAATCAATCAACTAAATAGTTAATGAAAGTGACAATACTGAAATTAATATGTTAATTGTAGTTATCAGAGAAATAAAACTCAGGAATTATTGGATACCATACTCTCAATTCAGCCGAAAGAGTCGAGTTCAGGAGGCGGAGAAACGCGCGAAGCATCGGTTTACAGACAAAGTCTGGAAATGTTAGAGAAAGTACCACCCAATTTTGATCCTCACGAAGTCAAAGAAAGGTTATCTAATGATGAATTCTTTCATTCCATTTATAATTTTATTTTTCTCGCTGTTGTAGAACAAAATAAACAGTAACAAATTTGTGAGTCACACCCGACTTTATAAAATATATTTTTAAGAATAGGAGGAATATTTCCTAATCATCATTTGATACATAAGAATAGATTTTATTATAGTAATTAATAATAACAGTAGCCAATAAATCATAGTTTTTATTGATATGTTTGTTTGTTTATTGTATACTCGCATTAAGCGATATTGCACTAAATAAGACGTAGTTTAATTTGCTTTACTTCTGCACATACATATTCTTTTTGTAGATGTATTATCAGGGATAATTTATTATGAGCTTAGTTAATAAGTATTTAATAAATAAAACAAACATGTTTATAAAATTTAAAAAATAATTCATTTCTTCAGGTTAAGATACTATGGAATACTGAACTCGATGGTTATATTTTTGCGACAAGAAATTGACAGAATGCAAAAAGTAATATCGCTAGTTCGAACAACTCTCAAAGATTTATTGCTCGCCATTGACGGTACAATTATTATGAATGAGGTAATTTTTATAAATCTGAAATTTCATTTGAAAAAACTTTAATCTATATTTAATACTAGCTTACTTAAACTTCTTAACGCCTTTTTTGTGAATATGTTGATTATTTGATTTTTATTTATAAACCTCGTCCTTACAATTGTACACACGTAAAAAAATAATGATTTTCAATAGAGTCGTTCGGAAGTTTTATGCGTACATAAATTACGCTGTTACATTAAAATTTTTGATAATAATCTAAAATGTTAATTCCACTATAATGGTCATTGCTTAAAATTCTTTTACGAAAGCGAAGATCATATTAACCCATGCAAATTAAAGGCGCTCAGAGATTCGCTCGACAACATATACGACGCGAAAGTTCCGAGCATCTGGCAGAAAGGTTCATGGTCATCGTCCACGCTCGGTTTCTGGTTCACGGAATTTTTGGAGCGGAACATTCAGTTCTCGAACTGGTGCTTCCAGGCCAGGCCGTTCTCATTTTGGATGACTGGCTTTTTTAATCCTCAAGGTGCTATTAAAATATGTACAACGTTTCTTAGATTTTAATTTTAACATTTATCGTTACACATGTGTAGGTTTGGTTGCATTTTCTGAATTATTTTTTTATAAATAATATTTTGGTTCCATAGGCTCACTAATCCCATGCCCTTGTTTGTTTTTATATTATTAACTTGCTTTAGTACTTGAGTATATTACGCGGAAACTCATTTTTATATCTAACATTTAGTGTATGTGAGATTTAAACAGATCTGAACGAATTGAAAAAGTTTAAGTAAAGTAAAAAGTTTGCTACTTGTGGGATTAGTGTATCCTATTATAACATGACCTTTGTGTAAGTGGGTATGTTTTTATCATTCTGCTCTTCTAATATTATCTGCATTAATTAAAATTAATTGTTCGACTAACTGTAGACTCTACAAGTTTGAGGTGCCTTTATATTAATCAGAAATATTATTTAAAAGGGTTTTTAACGGCTATGCGACAAGAGGTGACTAGAGCTCATAAGGGATGGGCGTTGGACATGGTTTCACTGCACAATGACGTCACTAAATCCATTTATGATGAAATAAAGGCACCACCTGCGGTAAATGATTATGCATGTAGCTAAACACGTTGAAAAAAAAATATGATGTTAAGCGTAATTATATTAATTAACATTGCTTATTCAATTTTTTTTATTACCAAATCTTTATTGCATAATATACCTTGTTAAAATAAGTATATTGCACAAAAAGGCTGGTTTGCGTTGGCAGTATCAATCAGATAACGTTAAAACATACAAAAGAAGACGTTAATAGGCATGCAAAAAGAAATAATAATAATTCATACCAAAATGTGAAAAAAGACGTTACTAATAAAATAAAATCGAAATAAATGTTATTCAAATAAGCTTTCGAAGTTAATCACGATTGGAAATGTTAGAAGCGTTTTTAATCGTGACTTTACAATAATTTTTAATTATTATTTAATGGAAAACTCCATCTGCTCGAAACTTGCTTATTATATTATGAATCGATAAGAAACTCGATTACAACGAATGCAAATATTTATTTTGTCGATGTGTAGTCGAAATCACAGCAGCTCAATGTTTTTTTTTTATTTAACAGGTTTACCTACAGTTATTTACATTAATATAACTTAAAAATAATTCATTACAAATATTACAAAATTAAATGTAATAACTACTTACAGGTAAACACCACATGTATAACAATAAAGACATTACACAAAAATTACACAATCAGCAAATTTAAATAACTAAAAATATTCAAAACTAGAAAAAGAAAAGTCGTCCGTTGATGGTACCAGACAATAATAAAATTACAAAAACGTTGTCAAATACTGTACATTATATTTTAACAGATTTTTACGATAGGAATAGATGAAATCAGCGTGAAGGTCAACCAAACCACTACAGCCGTTTATAAATTTTGAGATTCGTGACACAAGGGAACTAGAACCTAGAACACTTATTCTAAGAGGGGGGTATAGAGGGGTAATTGGTCTCCTAGGGGTACGTTTGGGAACACGGAGGTTAAAAGAGTGTAACAAATGTGGACAATCAACTTTGTTGTTAAAAATTTTGTGGACAAACATTGCGTCTAATAGTTCTCTAAGTTTTTCTAATGATAGTAGACCAAAATACTGAAGTCTATTACTGTAAGAAGTTACTTTATTCGTCTTTCCTTCGGAGAACGCAAAATGCCACACAAATCGTTTTTGTATTCGCTCTAAACGTAAAGAGTGACGAGAGATGATGCTACGGTTATGGGTTCGATTCCCGCACATGACAAATAATTGTATCTACCATACCGATATTTTTCGTTATCTAGGATTTTAAGTTGTATGTTGTGTAAGCTTAGTCGCGGTAGTGGGGAATAAAACATTTATAACATTTCTGAAGAAAAATAAATGACAGTAATCCATCCCATACTTAATTTGTATTTATTAATAATTTAATTTAGGAGGGAGTGTACGTTCATGGTTTGTTTTTGGACGGCGCGGGTTGGGACCGACGCAATCAGAGGCTAATGGAATCAACACTGAAAGTCTTGTATACTCAGTTGCCAGTTGTACACATCTACGCCATCAACTCCACAGCTCCCAAGGATCCCAAGCTATACCAGGTACCTTATACGTTAAACCTTCTTTCGGCATTTTCTCTTTACTCTGATTTTTATGTGATAAATATTCAAGCATATTATTACTAAATTCTATGCTTTAGTTTAATTTATATTTTTACCCTATGTTACTTTTGGATGGTGTAGCTTTGCATCTATACAAATAAATAAAATGGCAGTGCCTGTTTGTAATATTAAAATATCCACTTTTAACTATATGGATGTACGATGATACACGGTACATATACTAAAATAAGTGGACACTCCAGTCCACTTTCCTGCTAACCGTCAAAGAATACTTATAACAAATGGACACAACGATAAATAATGAAAATTTACCGAGGGGATTTTTTACAATTTTTGTCTGCCTGTCTGTTTGTTCCGGCTAATCTCTGCAATGGCTAGACCGATTTTGACGTGACTTTCACTGGCAGATAGCTGATGTAATAAGGAGTAACTTAGGCTACTTTTATTTTAGAAATTTATTTATTTTATAACTCGGTGGAATGAAGAATAACTTTTTTGTTAAATTTCACGCGGACGCAGTCGCGGGCACAGCTAGTGTTAAATAAATTACGATAGAATTGTATATATACGACATAGTTCTATTAAGAAATATGGCATGTCTTGTTTAGACTTTGAGTTTTCTACTATTACGAATAGCGCTTTTCTTTTTATAAATAAAAATTCTGGGATATGTATATGCCCTAATCTAGATTACTTTTTATGCTGTGTAATGAGTTAAAGATTTGTGTATAAAAATTAATTTGCGTTTTCTAGTGTCCAGTTTACAAGAAACCGCGTCGTACGGATCTCACTTTCATTACACCATTGTGGCTGCCAACTATCAAAAATCCCGATCACTGGATTCTCAGAGGGGTTGCCATTTTATGCGATATTAAGTAAATACATACAGTTACGAGCTTTCGAGCAGTGCAGTGTGCTTTTCTCGTCAGATACATTATTTTGTAATATTTTAATTTTTAGAATATTTAAAGTAAAATAAAAGTCTATATATATTTATAAATGTTTTATTTTCAACTTAAAACATGGAAGCATTGGGAGGTATCTTAATAAATTATTTACAAAGTATTATAAACTAAATTTTTAACAATACTGTTGTTGAATATTCTTAATATTTAATTTCGATCGTCTTGGATGGTATCGATTCATTTGTATCGTTTTAATTGTCGTTTTTACAATTTGTTTTATACGCCGGCTGCCAATCTGCCAATGAAATGACCGATGACCCTCTACGATTTCAATGGACGGAGCAAACTCGCTGACACATTTGAACAGAATTTTCTTGCACAGCAATAGAATGTGTAAATTTATTTAAATAAGATCCACATTATTACTAAACTTTGGTTGTGAATATAGGTACAAATTAATGTTTATAGAAAATCGAAATATCAGTCTATTTATTGTAATGATTAAAGTCAAGTTTTCTATAGTAATTAAAGTAGTATTGGAGATATAAGTTAATGTGTACGACTATTATTTAGCACCTAATGAAATATGTACGTACAATTATAGCAAGTAACGAGATCTAGCATTCCTAACGGGATTTTATAATATAATAACATATACTTAACGTAAGAGTTTAGAACTGAGTTGATGTTACATACAGTCTTATGATATTCACATTATAAACACTAACAACGTTTAACATTAGATATCGACACACTATATATAACGTTTAAGACGTTAGGAATATAGAATTGCGTGTTATATACATTATATTTTAATAAAGCTGACAAATAGATTTTTTAACTTACGTTCTATTCATTTAATTAATTAACATGAGTATGAACTTAGATTGTGGAAGCGACCACGTAACCTTATATACTACATATCATAGTATAGTACCACGTACACTTACACATCTAAAAATAGTTCTACGAGTAAATATTTATATAAATGTTGTTCGCCTTTGGCCTAAAATAAAGTAAAATATTAAATGTTATTGCACTCGATAAAACATATTTGTCTTTGGGGCTTTTGGCTCATCTAGCATTAATCTCTCTTGCCGTCACTGCGAAAATTTCCAAGAGGTTCTACAGATCTTGACCTAGGAGCTCTGGAATTAAAACATTTAAGCTTAGAAATATATTATAACATGTAATAAATATAGTTCACAGAAGATTCGATATTACCTTCTTCTTGAAAGCGTCAATTCTATTTTTCCTTCTTTTACTTGCTTAAACAACGAAATTGCACCAGCGTGGCTGAGTCCACGCGTTGGAACGTTGTTTACAGACAAGATCTCGTCACCTAAACAAAAGATAATATTGGTTAGTTTTGAGAAAGTTAACCTGTAATATTTAAAATAAATAAATAAATGATTAAGATATGTAGTACCTTCATAGATAGTTCCCTTATCGGATGCTTGACCGTTTGGAAAAACTGTTTTAACAAATATTCCCATTTGTCCTTTCGGAGAATCTGTTCCACCAACGATACTAAATCCGAGACTTTTGTGTCCAGGTCCCTTCCAAAATTCTGCCCTATGCAAAGTGTTATGAGAGGCATGTGTGTTCTCTTGTCTGGTATATTCTTGATGTCGGGATACATGTGTATTATAATTAGGCGAACATCTTTGCGAACCAACTCTGTTAAAGAATCTGCTTCTGCTATTACTTCGTAATTGCTCTGGTATACTCTCAAACGATCGATTTTGGTATAGCCGTTGCGCATTTTTAATATAATGGGATGAGTTTTCTTTAATTTCGTTTGATGCGTTGTCGCTACGTACAGATACGCCAAATAATGGTTGAGGCCGCGAACTATGAAGTGATATTGGCCTATAGTTATTGCTGTTTGAGTGTCTTGGTGTAGGGGATGACCTCATTGAAATTTCTATATTTGTGATATTTTGTAGAGACGGATGAGATTGCGTATAACCGTTCCGTTCTAATAACTTTTCGTCGTCACTTTTTTGATTTGATAACAATAGACTATTGTTCACTTGGACTCCGACTTCACATTTTTGATTTGAGTCTGATTTGTCATTGCAATGCTCATTGCCATTATTTGCGTTTTGTGTATAATGATCACCAGTAGGAAAGTGAGTCTCTATTACAATTTGGCTAGAAGGCGATGGTGTATGTACAGTTTGTGATATAATATCAGGCGGTACATTTGACATAGAGTGCATGGAATTAAGTTCACAAGGTTGACTGTTTATTATTCGGCTTAATGAAATAGGAGTAATTTCATCATGAGCCATAACAAGATCCACTTGATATCTTTGAAACAGTGCCCCATCCTCAATTGTTGCTTCTGTAGAACAGGAATTAACAATATGTTGTACATCTCGTAAAGAAGATAGTCCCCGCAAAACTTTTCCATTTACATTAACTATTTCATCACCTATCCGAAGTCTTCCATCTCTATGAGCTATGCCGTCAAAATCAAGTTTTACCACAATGTACCGAATTTCATAATTCGTACCAGCACTATCAAAATCAACTCTATGCTGTGCCAAATAGACTCCTAAACTTTCATCTAATCTTGATTTTAATAGTCTTATTTTTCTGAAACGTTTTGTACATGGACCTCGACCAAGAATATCGATTTCTTGAACTTGTTCATCAATTAAGTCGTCAGACATATTTTCGCTAAGATTCGGTGTTGAGGAATGATCGATAGATACCAATTGAGATTGCAATAATTTTATTTTTCTTGTTTGTACGCGTTCATCTAAAGTAATTGTTTTATAAATGTATGGAATCTTTTTGTTTATAGTTTTCTTTGGTAAAGGCGGTGGTTTGGCATCATTGTAATCGATCATAATATGATTATTAATATCGTTACTTTTGTATTTGTTGGCATCTCGGTTTTCATTTTCATATGATACGTTTTTCTCAACAGGGAATAGCGCACAAGGAGTAGAACTTCGTCTCGTTGGAACTTGGGCTCGGGTCATGTTTATTTTATGATTTAAACTTAACTGACGTGAAAAATTACTGTGATTTATTTCTCCGTTTATATTATTTGACGAATTCTTTTTATTGCGCGCATACCCAGGAGGGGAATGATTTAAGTGTTCATCTGTTGGTCTTCCATCACTATCGTATCCAGATTCATTTGAACTGACGTAATTGCTTAATCGATGAGTTTGAAGAATATCTTGATGGATGCTTTGATTAGAAGATGCTAAATCCGGTTTTATATCTTGTGAGGACCCTAATATCCCATTATATTCATATACTGGCAAACTGTTTCTGTTTCTTGGCATTAGCATTGGATCGTAATCAAGAGGTCCTTTTTGAGATATCATAGATGATCGTCGAAGTGCCTCGTCTGTACGTCGAATTTGATATGTGTTTACATCCGTGTCATTAATACTTCTCATCGAACTTCTGGCAAATTCACAATTACTTCGTAGTCCTGTATTCATAAGTATACTATCTCCATGGACGGATATGTTATCACTGCTTTGATATCGCTCTTCTGATCTGGAATTCGGTAAATATATTCTTTCGCGTCGAAATTTCGGAGATTTGCGATCAATTCTTTCCGAAAAACTTTGTCGTGCGGAGATAGATCTATGCTGTGCTGCCATACTGTTTTCTTCAGGTAAAACTGATAATTTAGACCTTAAAAAAGCATATGGGAAATTTGGTTTCTTACATGATCCTGTGTTTTGGGATCCGTCTAACTTATTTGGAATATTATCACAACTAGCGGCCTTTGACGACGACTTTACTAAGTTTTCTTCGGCCAGTGAATTTTGTTTTTGTTTGGAGGGTGAGATTTTATCAGGATTTGTATTTTGAAGGTCTATGTCATCAGAAGGATCATCGGCTTTAACGTAGGTTGATAAGTGTGATGTAGAACAACTTCGATACAGCGAAGGACCATTAGTAAGAGAGTAATTATCAGACGTTTTCGGTGTATTAAGAGATTGTGTTTTAGAACTATTTAACATTCCAGTTGAGCCCATTCGATGAAAAAAAGATTTGAAGGGACTTGGCGATCTATCTCTTGAACCACTTCTTATAGATTCAGTATCGCTATCCCTTTTTAATGACGCAGAATCAGAACTACTTCTTCCCATTTTCCAATTTCCTTTCTTTTTGTACTGCCCTGTGCTAATCGTCGAATTGTCGTCATTTACATTCACATTTTTCTCTGTTTCCTCAGATGGTTCTTTTATTTCAGCTTTTTTCAACATATCCAGTTTTTTTCCCATGCGGCGACCCCATGTTGTAAACACTGGAAATTAAATTAAATATATGCAATAACAACTAATCAAAGAACGTGTTAGTTTTTTTACACAACAAAAGTCAAGAAAAATAGTCGGTGGCTTTAAAATGACAATAGCCGCTCTGGTATAGTGGTGCAGTGTAAGCACCTAAAACCGGTGGTGGACTGGTTCAATTTCCGTTTGGGATGGATATTTGTATTTGTACAAATATTTTTTTCTGGTTTAAATGCTTGTTCTTGTAGGTCTCGTATCCGTGGCTCGGAGAGCACGTTAAGCTGTCGGTCAAGGTTGTTATCATACACCCTAGATAGCAATCGTTACTTCTAGTAAGGAATAATATACACCAACTCACAGTGAAGCAGCGTGGTCGAATAAGCTCTAATCCGTCTTCTACAGGGGGAAAGAGGACTATGCAGCAGTGGGATGATACTGGTTGAATTGTGATAGTGATCGTTAAAATGAGAAAGACATTCACTTAAGAATACAATTTATTTGTATTATTTATTCAATTTTAATTGAAAACCAATTCAGTTAAAGAAATAAGCTATTCCAACAAATTGTTTGCGATAGTTTTCAATTCAAGTTTAAAATCCAACAGTGATAGAGGGTGGCGTTGTTTTTCTTAAGTAAATATTAAGTCGCTCAGAATTACTGAAAAATGTCAATACCTTTCTTCATATCATTGGCATCGTCCTCCATGACCATGGCGGGGAGTGCGGTGACGAGCGTGTAGTTATGCGGGGTGTGCGCGGCGAGGTCTCCGCGCGGAGACGTCACGGCCTGAGGCCCGGTCACTTCCCTGCGCTTCGGCCCGCGGAAGAGGCGCATGATGACCGATCACGCAAGCATAGCGCGCGCACAACAGACGGTAATCTGCGAAAAGCCGCATCATGTTTATCATCATGATCTGTCGTAAGACTTACTTTAAAATAAGTCTATTTTGTTTTTTAAATATTTCGCTTACTGTATATGTGTTTAAACATTTATCTAATATCTATAACATACACAGATGGTAGTCTGTTCCTAAGGTAAGCAACTTAGTGCTCGTGTTATAGATAAGCAGACTGATATAGCTACATTTTGTTTTTCGATACACGTACATTTAAGTAATACATATATAAATGAATAAATGTATACATAAGGTGTTCGACTTCTAACTGTGTTCCTTCAGATTGAAATTTTTGTAGGTGTATTACGGTTAGATTACGTTCCACGTGAAAAAAATCCAAGTCTTTTTTTAAATTTGACTTTGTTTAAATAGATGAGCTACTTTGATAACTCGTTTCGCATGATACATTTCATGATGCGTAAGCACGGCTATAACTTACAATATAAACATTTTGCGAGATAATTTGATTGCAGGCAAACGAAAAAAAACTGACTTCAATTATATCGACAAGCAATACTGGCACATGGCAATGATTATTATTATTATTATTAATACAACGTAGGCAGGCGAAAAATTTGTCAAGTAAATAGGCATTATCAAAGATTACTCCAAAAGTTGTAATCAGATCTTGATGAAATTTAAATGTGACCACGTGATAAACATCGGCTTTCGATTAAATTACAAAATTATTAAAATCGGTATACCCAGTAAAAAGTTGTGCATATTTTCGAGTTTCCCTCGATTTCTCTGGGTTCCTATCATCAATCCTAGTTTCCTTATAATGGTACCATACCAGGGATATCTCCTTTCCAACAAAAAAAGAATTATCAAAATCGGTACATTGAGTAGAAAGTTATGCGGTATAATACAACGTAGACCGACGAAAAAAGCGTCAAGTAAAAATGCATTATTAGATATAACTCGAAAAGTTATTGTTAGATCTAAAATAAATTTAAATGGGACCATTTGACACACACTACCTTTCGATTAAAAGAAAATTTGTCGAAATTGCTTCACCCAGTCAAAAGTTCTGAAGTGACATATACAAAAATAAAATAAAAAATACAGTCGAATTGAGAACCTCCTCCTTTTTTGGAAGTCGGTTAGAAAAAAGAATTCGTTTCGGTATACGGTTCTTTAATTGTATGCGACAGTTAGAATTAATATTTGCCTTTTTAACGTTTTTGAGGGCTAAGGATAAATAGTATTGGACGGTTATGAATAAGTACGTTCCAGAGTAGCTCGTATATACATTGGCCAACTATTCTATCTAGTCTTAACATAACTTACATATATATTACGTAACGTAAATTCTAGGCATTTACAAAGTTTATAACTCTAAAAAGAGCATTCGTAAACATAAAAGTGATGGTGCCCTTTTATTTAATAAGTTTCAAAAGTTATTATGATTTGAATATCAGGAAATAAAAAAAGGTCTGGCTAGGCCTGGTCTGAAAAGGCTATCTGTCTATATTTTGGCAGCGCAACATGCCAAAACTACTGAAGGAAATTAGATAGAACTGAGTACAATTTGAACTCATACACCAAGAGCACCAAAATGCTTCGAAGATCTGAATGTAGAGATCTTTGCTAGAAATTTTATATCTTAGCTAGAGTAATTTGTAAAACGACTATAAAGATCACTAATTATGATATACTGATACCTCCCTTCCTGATTGTATACTTATCGTAATAGAAAATTATTATTTATTATAGATGTACAATATCAATGTATCTAAAAACTAGTGATGAAACGGATAGCAGTTTGGCCGGATACCGGATACCGGATATTCGGCCAACCATGTGGGCGAATAGCCGAATATCCGGCCGCAGAACTTAGATGTTTGGTGTATCGCACACACACTTGCCTTTCTTCCCGTGGGGGTCGTAAAAGGCGACCGAGGGATAGACCTGGCTCAAAATCATCAGGGTCCTGGGGAAGGAAACCTTCATTTGAAACCCGGAATGGGGTCTCCGTCAAGCATTCGTGGCATAGCTGTAAAATGCGAAAGACCCCTGCAGCCGAACTGGCTCCACACGTATCGACTCGTCGTTCCTGTGGGCCTAGTTAGTGAGGTCGAGAAGGTAGCGCAGAGCTTAGGCAACTCTGTGTTTTTCTGAAGAGTGTCCTAGGCGACACAGTGTCTATTTGACACTATCTAAATCGTCTGCAATAGAAGGCTAATGATGATGATACTGAATTACTATCCGGTATCCGGCCGGATATTGAATTACTATCCGGTATCCGGCCGGATAGTGAAAACAAGGCCGGATAGGCCGGATACCGGATAGTTACCGGATATCCGTTTCATCTCTACTAAAAACTAAATACAAACACTACTCATACGGAACTGATCCTATGTTTACGTTTCTAAAGATTTCTTCATCATAATGGAATGGAGAAAGCGATTATTTGCTTGCAGTTTAATTTTAGCAAAGTCATTCTGTTAAAAGACTATTTGTCCATTTGTTACTACTAAGGCTATAAACTATACTATAAGTACTATACAATAAGGCTATAACTATCCAATCGGATCAAATCGGAAAATATTATTCATATTTTGTCAATATGTAATTCGTATTTAAATATGATTTCCAAAAAACACGATTTACTAAAAATACCGAGCTAAGGTCGGTCATCCAGGTACTGATTTAGAAAAAAAAGTTATGACTATAAAATGTTTTTGCTAAGCATGCAGCTGTAGCATTAATATATAATTTACTTGAATAATACAGTTAGGTAAGGTTAGGAATATTTACCAATATATTTTTTTTTATTACGAAATTTTTCGTATACTGAAGATGTTTCTTTAGAAAATATACTTAAAATCATAGAACCAATAGTTTTTAGGGCCAGTCGTTTTCACACTAGTGTAAGAAATAACATGTTTTCTTAAACTGAAATATCAAATCAAATAGTAAGAACCTTATACTAGTATTTCTCTTGTACATTTATTAATATTTAATAAAGCAATAATTCTACGGTGATCGGCGTGGACCGTACTAGAAAAGAGAAGAAAAATATAGTTAAGCATGCACTGTTCAATGTGATAATGGGAAAAGACACTGATAATCCTTAGTTGGATAGGCTGCAAATGTAAAAAAAGAAGAATTAACTTGGTAAATTTAAACGTTATGCTACCAAAGGGAATACGGTAGGATTACGTTCGCAGACAATTACATCAACCGATTATAACTTTATGCTGAATAGTATAGAGTATTCTATAACTTGAGTAATATTGAGTAGACTCACTAGATTATGCAATGATAAGCACGCAGAAAGCGGTGCAGTATATATGCGTAAATATATTGTTTACACGCGATGTTTTCATATGCAAATATGTGATTCTCATACAAATATTACTACCCGATATGGTTTGCTGTACATTTTATGCGTTCGTTCTCAATACAACTATGCAACTATGTAATTATGTAACATTGTCCTATATAGAAACTTTTGCTGATACGAAAATTGCCTTAATTGTCATTTTGAAACATAAGATATTTCAGCGACGTTGCTGACGTCATGGTCAGGGCGATACACTCCCCGTGGCCATTGTCCCATGACCATTGGTATATTCGAAAAGTCGTAAGTTTCAAAATTATTATCTTGGTAAGTCCCGTATAATTAAAGGTTTAATTTTTTCATTTCGTTTTCATTATTAAATTATCAATGTAACTACAAAACCCTGTTTATTTTTTTAAACATAATTATAATGAAATTATGCCAACCTTCGCATAAAAATTACTTAAATTTATACACTCGACCTTGAAAAACACTTGCTTCAAAAGTGATTTGTTAACATAAACTATAGGTAATTGAAAACAGTGAGTAAGGTTAGTTGAATGTGTTTAGGGTTTTTAACGAGCAGTAAGTAGTTTTTATTTTAGAACGTTTTCATCTTTTAATTCCGGTTAACTTTATTTATTTTGATTCAGTAAAAAAACAAACGGTTTGATTGCTATGCTATGCCTTAGTTACGATTTTTTAATGTATGATATAACGCTTTGGTAATAAGAAAATAAGATAGCAATACTAGTAGGCTACGGGAATCTACTACAGTTATTTACGGGTAAGTAAATGGAAAGAAATGCCTGCTAAGGACAAACAACGGTATTACCGCAGATGCGACTCATCTGAATATATCATTACGTCCTACTGTTTGACGGACACGCGTAACAGCTGTAATTAAACCATACGAGATACTCTATTAGAGTATTAGTTGCAGAATAAGTGTACGTTTGAAATTGTTCTTCATACTTGTGTGATTCACCGTATAGTAGTTAGACGAGTTGGCCGGAAATCCGTGCGGCTTCTAAGCGCCAGTATATTTAATTACCTTTTATTATTATATATACGAGCTGGCTATATTTTAAATTTAACGCACGTAGAAATATATGTAATGTATCGTCAAGTACTAATTTATATAATAATATTATTTTAAACAAAAATAGTTATAGAAAGCATAAAATAGTATATTTCTATGAACGTATAAACAGTATCTGCTTTTTACGATCAAAAAAAAATTCAATCTTTCAATCGTTCATTATATTATCTAAAAAGTAATTAACTAGAGAAAAAATATTAATTACGAACATAACATCAAGCGTCATACGAGATGTTGTTTCATTACGAGACATTATAAAGGAAAAATTAATTGGTTCGAAGCAATTATTATTCTTAAAAAATGTTTAATTTAATTATATAGCGAATCATTGCCGGTAGTATCACAGAAGTGATAGATTGTTTAGCACCTTAAGAACATTACCAGTAAATGCGAAATATTACAGAGATGTTCGTGTTTTTTGATTTTTTCTATGGAGATGAAAACTTATTACCCGCCCAGACCGGCATAATTGCCGGATACGTTAAGTGTTGTCTCGAGTTTTTTTTTAACAATGAATCTACTTCTAAATTCAATCGTAATAAAATGGAAATCATCAAATTTTAGTATTACAAAATTTACTTATCTATAATTCATGTTTATCTATACATATCAATGATATAATATTTACTTATATCTATCAAATTGATCTATCAAAATGTTGTGTTAGTTTATATCCTCAATATAATGGTATAAATAATGCTTATATGTATCTGTATTAGAGCTTCCTGATATTTGTATTTGTAACTGTCAGTTATTACTTACGCTACGCTTCAGCCACGTAATATCCCACTGCTATGCAAAGGCCTCTTTCCCCGTGTAGGAGAAGGATCATAGCTTAATCCACCACACTGTTTCAATGCGGTTTGGCGGATATATTCCCTACTATGAGTAACGATCGCTATCAGGTGTACATGATAACAACAGGGACCGACAGCTTAATGTGATCTCCGAGGTTATAGTGGGGAGACCCACAAGGACTAACAACCAGACTGGAAATAAATATTTGTATAAATAAAAATATTCACTCCAAGCGGGGATCGAACCCGCGACTGTCGGTGTTTAGGCTCCACGGATACACGTACCATTACACCAGAGCGGTCGTTATTTTTACTTACGTGACAGTAATAAAAAGCGAAACTAATTTGCGAGGTACTCCAGCGACACTACTAGTATGTATTCTATATATGTATATACGGTATAGGTATACCCGTACACACCAACCCACCAGTGGACTAGCGTGTTGAGTTAAGCTTAAACCCTTTTCTTGCATACAAAAACGCTTCGTTGATATATGAGTTATTTGTAAAACAAAAAATTAAAGCAATATGACTTTTAAATGAAATATAACAAACGTGAAAATAAGGTAATGAACTTAATTCTAAATGCGTCAACGACGACAGGCGGTTCCGTGGTAATTGCATAATTCGAGGCATTCGCTACAAACACGCAAGTCTCTGACGGACCCAACGAATCCTCCGGCTTAGGATTCCTAGATTACTGTACACTTAAGATTCCTTTGTGCGAATGGAAATACCGTGCACGCCATCATTCCTAGAGTTGATTTGTTTACGTACTCAGTAATTACGTTCTTCTTAATGGAGCCAGTGCAACGTGTATTAAGAACATATAAGTGGGCAATGGGCACCTACTTACATAGTATTTCGCGTCTAGGATTTATAGTGAATTAAATCCTGTGCTAAATGAAAAAGTAGAAGAGTAAAATTATAAATGACAGTAAAAGTAAGAAAAGGATTCATGCATCGTTATACAAGGCAGACAGACTATTTATACTCTCTACAAAAAGTATTTTCTAAAAGAACATCTGATTTATTTTTAATTGAAAAAATACAACAAAAACTCTTGAAAAACATTATAAATAATATACATATTTACAACAGTTATAGACACGAAATGACAAACTAACACGTTTTACAAATATGATATGTTTATAATATATCTAATAGTAAGCATACGAATATTTTTAAAACAAAAAATCTATTAAATTAGATCTGTTTTAAGAGACCGATCTCGTTTGAAGTACTGGTTTTTACTTCTAAGCTAATTTTAAGCGGTTGCCCATGTTTTAAGTAAATTATTTTTTAGTTTTCTTTTTAGATTCGATAAATGATCGCTTCACATGCGTGGCAATTGCGGCTATTCCGTTTTTTCTCGTTAAAATAAAGCGGTAACGTAGCCATTCTACTTGAAAGAATTTTCAAAATCGCTTAAGTTTTTGATTTTAACCATTACAAAGAAAAAAATAATTTAATGTTTCCTCATCATAATATTGCGAATTAAGCATATACCTATATGGATGAAATTGAAAATCAAATCCGTTCATGTGGTGACCAACATCAAATTTTTTTTTCGAAAATGCTTTTTAATAAAAAAAAAGTGTGAACAAAAAAGGTGGATGTGACGCAAGAATATTGTATAATTATGTATCAGTCAACTTTTAAATATGAGCGATAGAATGCTTATAGGATGTAAATGAAAACAATATTATAATTATTAATATTATAAAAGCATTTTGTTGGTAGAGCTTTTTAAATTCCCTTTATGGGAGTGAAATGGGGCACAATTTTTTTTTATAGAATATTAATTGAAGGAAAATATGAATTCGTATAGTCTTTGGGTTTTGTAAAGAATTCTTTTTTTTTTAAATAAAATATATAATATGACATGATGCAACATGATATAATGTAACAATATGAAGTCAAAAAATATTACGAAACTATTATTTGTTTGGTAATTTTTGAAATCCAAATTCTGTTTGTCATTTTTTGTTTGTATTTGACTACGATAGAATTTTTTATATAGTTGTTATATTGCACATTTTTTTTTTTGTATACAAGGCATTTCCAGTTGAAAAATAGGTATATCTGGAATTAACTTTGTACCAACGGGGTTGATTATACAATTAGGTAGTGTTTGCATACACAGCTTTTGTTTGTAATATGTAAGTGGCAATGTATAAGTAGTTAGTGCCACGTTTGACGGACATTGACATCAGTTGCGAGGCAGGTGTACGCGCCATACTCCGGCAACGTATCGACTCGGTTATTCTCTACTAATACTTAGCTCACGCACAAGTAGACTAATCTTACGGAAACTGTTTCTTAATCCAACGATTCGTTACTTGACTATTAAACTTTTAACTGGTAACAAATCTTTTGAAACTTACAAAGGTAAGGTAAACAAATAGTAATAATTAGATTTGATAGAGTATTTTTGTATTCCTTATAAAGTTATGGTTTCGTGTATAGGGTAGGGTTTTTCGTCTTTTATAATTGAATATTTTGCTTTAGAGTACGAACCGATAAATCCTCGTATGGTGTTAACTAGAGTTCATAGTTTATAAATATAGTAGCATGACTCACCTCATACCAGGAATGCTCATGGAGCAGACGGACGGCGGCGTGCGCAGGCGACGCTTGACTGAAAAATGAAACAAAAACCTCTTTCAATGACGTTCTGTTTATTTATCTTATAAGTAGGTAGTCTTGTGTAAGTTAAAAAATTACCAGCGCAAGCGCTTCAATTTAATTACGATAGCAAAAAAGTATGTTTAAAATTAAAAATGAGTACCTTATTCCTGCAAATAAGTGATCCAACTATATAAATATGGTAATTGATGCTATAATCGGTTTTATGAGCGTAATAATCTATCTGATTATTTAACGAAAAATCGTAATTCAGTTGGCGTGAAGGGATCGGAAATATAAAAATTCCATCACGTAGTGAATTTATCGCCATTCACGGAGGACAATAGGGCGGCAGTGGCGGTGTTTCTAATAGCAACCAATGAAGTTAGGGTCTTATTCATCAAGCCCGGCATAAAATAAAGTTATTACATGTTTACATATATTGATTTTAGTGTCAGGTGAACGCCATGACATTTATGGTTTTCTTCATCATATTGCAATATTTTTAATATTTCAAAAGTCCCTTTGTTACCTTGGTTTGGTTAAAATGTATTAAAATAAACCTTTTTTATATTATTTAGGACTAGTTGGGTAACGAAGTAAACCTACGTTTATTTTAGTATGTTATAAAATTTTGTGAAAAGAATGAACTAAATTTCTTAACATACTTAAAATAAACGTTATTGTGAAAATAATATTATTATTTTTTTATTACTAAAATCTTGCGGTAATTTTATAAAGTAAAAGTAACCAGACTCTATTTACTATTTATGAAGTTACGAGAATTTTTACAACAATATTCGTTTTATTTTTAACTGTTCATATTATTTATTATGGAAATACCCAATCTCAATTTCTTACAAGGACCAAAACGATAGCATCTAATGAGCTTAGTATTGGTAAGATATTATTTTTAAAATATTTTACAAAGAGCATTTAAATGTAATATAAAATTTTAAGTTTATTTGCTTCCTGTGTTTACGATTAAACGATTCTGTTATTTTATTTCTCTCTTTTATAGTAATTATAATAAGAGTGTGTTACTGTATCTCATAAAATTACTTATATTAGATTAGTAGACTACCACTAGTTCTGGTGGTGAAGTTAAAGTAAAAGTTCTGTTCGAACAGATTTTTTATTTATAAACTAGCGACTCGAGCCAGCTTCACAGGTTGCTAAAAACTCTCAGTATTTCCTCTACTATATTATGCATGTATTATGCATATAAACACTCCTCTAGAATGACTCTATTTACTGAAGGAAACCGCATCAAAATCAGTTGCGTAGTTTTAAAGATAAGCACACAGACAGCGGTAAGCGACTGTGTTTTATACTATGTATATTATATTTCTTTCTTGTCACGGTGTATGTCCTACGGTAAAGGAAGTACGTTATTATTATTAAATAAAATGATTTAATAAAGATATAATTACAGCAGCTGTTGAGTATTTTGTTTTTGTAACATCAAGATATTCTCGAGAATAGGTTCTTAGCTGGTGATCAGAAGTATCAGGTTATCTCGCGCGAGATTGCTCGCTTGAGTATGACAGACACGCTAAAAATGAACTGCTATTATCATGGCTCGCTTCCTTTGAAGACAAATGACTTAAAGTGAGAATATTTCGCAAATTATTTGGGATTAATTTAATTCTAGGCTATCCTCTTTGAGTTTACAACCTATACAAGGATAGCGTATCATCTTGTTGATCTTGTCTCATAATGTTGTAATTAATTATTCGTCTATCTGTTATCGAGCTAAAACTCTGGTATCAAGTGACCCAATATTTTTTAATTTGAAAAATTTTTGGCTTTTGAGAAAAATGCAAATTACGTTTAATGTCTTTTTGTCCTGTCAGTATACCTTAGACGTATTATGTTGATATTCTATTTGACGTTTATTCATGTTTATAAAATGTCTTGTCTATATACTTAAATTAATAGAATTCTTGGGATACTCGTATATATATAGAAATATATAAGACATTCATTATTGTAATCGTACTTGTACGAAGTAGCACCAGATAATTATATTGTTCTCCGAGATGTCGCTAGCATTGCAGAAATACAACTACATTACACGCCTTTTGTTATAAGTAAAAGCAAAATAACATGACCAAAGTTATCTGTCGCAAATATCGTCTTAAACATCGGAGCATGCAATTAAATTGAAAAGAATGATGATCATTTTAGTTTATCATAGTAGCGTACATGCTGTTAAGAACCATTATTGTAATTGCATGTCATGTGAAGTTATGTAACATTGTAGTGTAAAAATTATTGTCATCGTAGCCTGCCAATTCCTTAAGCATGTTATATGGACATATATGATGTTTTGCCGCATCATGTTTTTTAAATATTGTCTAATCCTTTTTTTCTGAGAAAAAGTTGCAGTAGATACGATACGAGTACGTTGCTGGCTTAAATTATTCTTATCAGGTTGTTATTTTGATTTATATTTACAGTTTTACTATAACATAAAAGTTGACAGGAACAGTGTCCATAAACGTGTTAATATGTTTAATATAAATATCATAGATGTCGTAAAATCTTTATCGCACTTAGCTTATTAAATTTATTTATTAAAACCCTTAACGAAGTAAGTAACATTTATATAAGTAACGCAAACGCTCACGCAGTTTTACCTGCATTGCAAGTAAGAAGAAAGCAGTCTTATTATAATGAAACGGCTATCATAGTTATTACACAGGCAATTTGTCGTGAGTGCTGTTAAGAGAACAATTTATAAGAGTGTAGGCGGGCGGCGCACGCGCATCGTAGGCGGACACCATTGACAAGGAATGCCCTTCGCGAGTGCTTCCACCTACTCATTAGATAAGACTTTTACGATCTACTAGAAAAATAATTTGATAAAGCACTCAATACAATAGCTCCTTTCTACAAACGGACAAAGAAAATGAAACAAATTGCACTTGAACACGCAGCAGGCCTGATTTAAGCGTTTTTTATTTTTCTTGTTGTAACCTTGGTACTTTTATCAAACACTATGATTCTTTCACTAAAGGACTTGAGACCGTGTCTTACTAGTGATCGTGAATGCTGATTATATTAGATATTTTTATATCTTATATGTGAAGCAAACTGACTACGCCCAATCCCAAGTAGGTAATTCGAATTCTGACGCAGCTGGAACTTTAATTACTAGTAATAAAACAAATACGACCGTCGTCTGCGATATCTCTAACTATTTCCTGTCACGAAACTGTACTTTAATCGGTTCATAATTTATACAGAATCATACATAACATTAGCTGATTAATTTAAATAAGTCATTTTGATAACATTAATCTCGTACATACGTGAGACATTTTAAATTAGTAGTATGATTTAAATCATCGAATGAAAATGCAATTTAGTTTTACAATGCTAGTAGATCAGATCACGTTTGAGATTCATCCGGAACTCGCGTCGGTCGCGGTTATTAGTTTCACATGTGCGGTGTGAGGAGAAGAATCCAGCGATTATAGCAATTATCTTAAGCCGTTCGTTACGCATCACGGCCACGGAATGAATGATTCTTAAAAGATTTTAAACCCTTTTTAATTGCTTGTTAATTATAGAGAAATTTTCACTTTTATTTCAAAGTTTTATGATGAACATTAAAAAATGAAGCTGTATAACATTATAATGTATTTTTAATTTTAAATGTATCATTAACAATGATTTTTATAATTTTTAGTTGATTTCACTATTTTTGTGTTAAATATAAGAAATATGTTATTTATGAAATTTTGTGTGCATATCGGGTAGGTCTAAGAATCGGCCAACATCTAAGTATTTTTCATACCCCTAAGTTAAAAGGGGGGATTAAGGGAGTTAATGAGATATATGGCAAAACAACGTTTGTGGGGTCAGCTAGTAATAAATAAATTATAAAAATATAAATTAATTATAGAAGGCGTTACGTTTGCAGATTTGTTATTCGCTTACACAATTATTTGTACGAGTCATTCAATTAGACATTTAAGACCCTGCCGTCTCGTATACTGTCAATAATTATCGTCTGTTCGATCACACATATAGAATATCATAGTAACGGTCTTTTTGTGTTATATGATTACTTCAACATACTTTTTTATGAAATAAATTTATATAATAAAAGCCTATTAATTACTAAATATGGATTCAGTTTAATGTAGCTGTAAATTTATTTGTTTATAATATTATGTACAAATAGACACCGGTAACATTTTTTTTTTCACTTGATTTATACGAGACAAATAGAATACAAATATAATACAGAATTATAAATATATTTTTGTAAAACCGTAGTATTAATATATTTTTAATTTATATCTCAAAAAGTTTTAAAATTAATGATTGCGTTCTAAAAACATTAACTTTAATGACTAATTATTTAAAATAATTAATAAATTTCTTATGCGTATAACTTTTTTCTATGTGCTACTGGACTTATTTTGATTTTTGACGAAACTTGTTGCGTGTCTTTAAGTAAATATTTCTCCAGGTGAATATTTACTGCTGAATCCGATTCGTAATATTCTAGTTTATAGTCTATTTTCGTAAAGACAAGGTTGGACAAGTCAATTATTACCTATTTTATTGTTCTGTTGTCAACAAATTGGCTGATGGACGTTAAACATTTCAATTAAATGAATCTTCGCCGTAACAAGTACAGAAATTATCGGCCTCACAGTGTTACCTAAAAGTTGCGTGATGCCACAATTATAACTAGTACCTATTAAGTGAAAGCTATGTTACTTGATCTACGTAATAGATACTAAAAATAATAGATTGGCGGTCGATGACATTCGGTATAAGATCATTTTTCATTAGTCAAATTAAATCTCCAATTAATACTCATGTGTTTTAACTCCGTAGAACCTGTTTGCTTCCGGAGTTACACGAAACCAGTCCGATGTTCACAATATGTTTTTTTTTTTAAAACATCATATTATGCTCGTACGTATCTCGTTCACAGCGCCTCATTATGCGAAGTAATTAAAAGAATTTTTAAAGATAGCAGAATTAAGTGGAATTTATACACTTTTAATGTAAATCGAGTGACTTATGAATACTGACTTAAGTACTGTTTAACTGCTAATTGATATCGAGATGGTAATAAAAATGAAAATATACAGCCGCCTCCCACAACGACAGGAGCAAGAATGTAAGTGATATTTTTATTTTTTAGTAAGATGTGGTCAGTGTGATTGCCGATAAATTAGTAATTACTCGTTATTTCGTGCTTTAAATGTTACTCATGATTAGTTGTACGTATATAATCTAATATAATATTGTAAATGCCACTTCTGTTGTTTATTTATATTGTCGTAATCATACATATAATAAAAATGTAACGGGTCGCTGTCTGCACATTTAAGATATATGAGACAAAATATTATTGGGACCTATATAATACTATTGGGATCAAATACTATTGCAAATAGCACCTAAAACAATGATTTTCAGAATTTTTGTCTGTTTGTCTGTGCGTTTGTGCACGCTAATCTCAGAAACGACTTATCCGATTTAGATGTGGTTTTTACTAATATTTTACATGTAAAGTCACTATTGTACGCGGACGAAGTCGCAAGCACAGCTAGTAATTTAATAAATTGACATGAACAGCTTTAATATTGAAGGAATTAGAGACAAGGCAAAGAAAAAAAAAAAAACAGGAAAGATGACTATTTTGATAGAGATACTTAAATTTTTTTAAGATGCTCAAGGGCATTGGACAAAATTAAAAAATAAAAAATAAATTACACGACTATTATAATATGATGAATGGGAAGCCATTACAATTAAGGACGATTACAACAAATGTGATTTAATTTACGAAGACATAAAATAAAACACAGACAATTATTTAAATTAAGTTAATATCAGTACTACTTATACCAGTTTAATCAACGAATAGGAATATGTCGATGTAAATTTTTTTGTTTATTAAAAGAATGTTTTTTAAACGATTAATAAAAGTATCTATAATGATGTGGTAATTTCGCATTCAGCCTGTAACATTCCACTTCTGGGCATCTGGGAGCTTAATCCACAACACTGCTCTACTGCGTGTTGGTGGATATGTTCCCTACTATGAGTAACGATCGCTATCAGGTATTTATGATGACAACCGGTAACGACGGTTTATCGTGTTCTCCGAGGGACTATGGGGTGACCCACAAGGACAGACACTCAAACCGTAAAGAAATATTTGTACAAATACAAATATCCATCCCGAGAGCGAATCGAATCAGAGCTGTTGTAATTCCAGCTAATGTAGAGTCAATGAGTTACGTGGTAGTGAATCATGATGGCACATATTACAAATGGTAATAGGGTGAAATAAATGAGACGTAATACAAATGAAAGTTTGAAAATATATTATATGATTTTAGTTTTTTGTAAACACAAACTTCGGTGCGACAAAGCCAGCCCTGCGGTCACCAACCCGCCTGCCCAGCGTGGTGACTATGGGCAAAACACATGAGTTTACGCCATTTTTGGCACGAACTTGTGGAGGCCTATGTCCAGCAGTGGACTGTATAGGCTGTAATGATGAAACACAAACTTATGATTTTGAATAATTGTGTTTGCTGGCAAACGAAAAAAACCGACTTCAATTAATCGACAAATAATACAACGTAGGTTGACGAAAAAATAGTCAAGTAAATACGCATTATCAAAGATTACTCCGAAAGTTGTAATCAGATCTCGATGAAATTTAAATGTGACCGCATGATAAACATCAGCTTTCTATTAAATTAAAAATCATCAAAATCAGTACACCCAGTAAAAAGTTATGCGGATTTTAAAAGGTTTCCTTCGATTTCTCTGGGATCCCATCATCAGACCTTGGTTTCCTTATCACGGTACCACACCTGGAATATCTCCTTTCCAACAAACAAAAAAAAAGAATTATCAAAATCGGTTCATAAACGACGAAGTTATGCCCGAACGTACATTAAAATATATACGGTCGAATTGAGTAACTTCCTCCTTTTTTGAAGTCGGTTAATAAAAATGGATATAGTTCTAAGGAGATATATCGGCTTATGGTAGGCTTTTTGGAAATAGGGAAAACATAAACCTTACGCCAGCGGGCAGGAAACGTGAAAAGCCATAAAATGTATTAAACTGATCGAAGGTGCAAGCGGCCGTCTTAACCCGATAAGACTCGGTGGCGAACACTTATCGAAATGCGATAAAACGGATGAGTTAAGGTAAGAAAGTTTGTCATTGAAAGACACCAAGAGCTAACCCAATGATTTTGTTTACTGTATCAAATGTTCGTCATTAAATTATCAAAATATGAAAATAACATAGGTTGAAATTTACATAAAACAAAACATAGACAATTATTTTTAGTTTTAAGTTTCTAAAACATAAGTTGGCGTAAAAAAGGGAGAAAACATTATTTGAACATTACTTTAAAAATACTTCAGCCTGTAATATCTAACTGCTGGGCATAGACCTCTTTCCCCATTTAGGAGAAGGATCAGAGCCTAATCCATCACGCTGCTCCAATGCGGGTTGGTGGATATATTCCCTACTAGGAGTAACGATCGCTATCAGGTGTACATGATAACAACCAGGATCGATGGCTTAACGTGCTCTCCGAAGAAGGGTGAGGAGACCCACAAGGACTGCACAAACACCCAGATCACGGCAAACATTTGTATGGCCAATACAAATAAATGTTTGTCATGTGCGGGGATCGAACCCGCAACTGCTAGCACAAAAATATACATATTAACAAAATCAGATACATTTTTGTCAATAAAAGATTTATAACGTCACTCAATAAGCAATTTTTACAATCGTATACAAGAGAGAAATTTTATAATAGAGATGATTCAGTTATTAAGTAACGAAACGGTAATTTGCAATGCAGATGCAATACTTTAGCGATAGCAATAGTTTCGGACGGTTAAACTTTGAAATTGACAATTTTTTTTATTTAATATTACACAGACACACACACACACACACACACACACGTATATATATATATATATATATATATATATATATATATATATATATATATATAAATATATATATATATATATTAAAATGTGTTTATGAATTAGGAATCATCAATATGCTTCACCTTCACAACACGACTGTGATAGTTGAAGGTAAAGATTATTGCTTATAATTATTTCTACATTAATAGCAGTATAAGATTTCGATTTCGTAATGTTTATAAATCGATATTCTTCTATATGTATCAATTCCGTCACATTATAAAATCTAAAATTATTTTCATAAAAACAGTTATATTTTGTAGGGTTCGTTAAAATTCCAGATTAAGAATGAAGAGTCCAGTATGAATGTCAATAAATTTTATGAAATTATATTCGCAACAATGTATCGTACTGGTTTTGCAAATTATTACACTGATAAGCATTTGCACTTAATACGTATTTCTAGCCACATGTCTTAGCCATAATACGGTCAAGTGTGTGCTCAAATATGTATGTTATCGATTTTTAAATTAAAAATTAATGGATTTCTTTTTATTTTTTGAATGTATCTATATATGCATACATTCAACAAAAACAATTATATAATTCTGTTACATGTAGAAAGTATAATAGAACAATATCAAGGCGTTATGTATATATACTCGTAGTGTAGAAAAATGCAGTAATTCTAAAAGTAAAACATTATAGATATTGGATTTGTAGTTAAATATATCTTATCAGTTGACGACGCGCTAGCGCAACGGTCACATCACTGGTTTGTGGCTGTTGCGCTAGCGGTTGCGGGTTTGATCTCCGCAGATGACAAACATTTGTATTGGACATGCAGATGTTTGCCGTGGTCTGGGTGTTTGGGTAACCCCACCCCGTCTCGAAGACCATTTTAAGCCATCGGTCCCGGTTGTTAGCATGTACACCTGATAGCGATCGTTACTCATAGTAGGAATATATTCGCTAACTCGCATTGTAGCAGCGTGGTGGATTAAGCTTTGATCCTTCTCCTACATGGGCAAAGAGGCCTGTGCCTAGCAGCGGGATATTACAGGCCGAAGCGAAGCGATATCTTATCAGTACTTTTTGGAACGAAGTTCCTTACGGCATGCTTGACATTTGGCTGGGCGACCGAACTGAAATATGTATGAAAAATGATGATTACTAGAGATATACTCTTAGTTAAATAAATCATCCAGTTCCAGCTAAGTTGATAAAAGCTCGAAAGGAATCAATGTTTATTTAATTTTCTTGTCGCTATAAATGAGCTTTATAGTTAGGAAATCGATATAAATCTCACGGTCAAACCCAAAAGTAATATCCTTATAGGATTCTTTTTTATCTATTAAAAATGATTAACAACATTTTAATTATAATTATGAAATATCAAAGTAGTTACTTTTAATAGAGTCATGAGTATTAAGAGTTTTAAAAATCCATCACTTTTCTAGTAAACTTAAAGCGCATTGACGTTATCACAAGTTTTGTTAGGTAATGTTACTAGTTCAAGAGCCTATTAGGTAACCAATACGTAACCAATATATACACAAAACTAACATTTTCTTGCTAATTATATTGTTATTTGGGGTTACTTTTGTGTTCTGCTAAAGATATGAGCGATAACTGAGGTAGGGCACAGCAGGAAATTTCCTCCTCAAAATATGGAGCAGCCCGACTGGGGTAGTACCTAGACCTTACAGAAGATTAAAATAATACTGCTTTCAAGCAGCGTTATGTTCCTGTTGGTGATTAAGGTGAACAGAGCTCCTGGGTCAGAGCTATTGGGGATAGGGTCGGCAACACGCGTTGCAGGCGTCTATAAGCTACGGTGATCGCGTACCATCAGGTAAGCTTTACGCTTGTTTGCCGACCTAGTTGTATAAAACCAAAATCCAAATCAAAAACAGCTTTATTCAAATAGAAAATTTTGTAAAATTTTCAAATAAATGTACCTACATAGTTAAAATAGTAATAGTAATGAGTAGGAAGAAGGTTTGTAAATACATACATTAATTTAATAATTATCTCAATGAGTAATAGAATTAAGTAGCAAGAATGTTGGTCAGTTATGCTTAATAACAACCGCGTTGATGTAGTGACCGGATTATTTCGTGCGATGGTCGAGTGGCATCCAGGTCGCATATGCGCATATGCGTCCTCGCAGTGCTGGCTATTGCGGGCGCTCTTAATGTGCTCCATTCTGCGCAGATAATACTTTTGCCAAGACATTTGTTCCATTTAAAACTAAGCGAGATTCTTATATAGCATTCTGAATTATTATTTAAAGTTATGTAGTATTTATATATCCTTTATGTAAATTTCTGATAATATCAGAACCAAAACAAAAATATTTTTCATTAACAGGCTCTTGAATACTTTGATTTTTTACATAAACATAATTCGAAGTGAAACTGGAATCGTCATATTAACAAAAAACTTATTTATCTTAACATCCAGTAGTCATCATATAACGGGACCGCGGGAATCATTAGGTTTGTCATTATTTCATATCATTAGGCTTCCGTACGTAGACTTTGTATAAAAACCCCATCGTGTTCAGAAACTTGAGACTCTCGGTAGGATAATCGACGTAGTAGTTTATTATAAAGTATAGACAGACAAAGTCGTTAGGAGTTCTTTGATAAAAGGGCTATCACGTGGTAGTTCTTGTAATAAGTATAATTTAAAGGGTAAAAGTATTAGGATAATGACATTCTTTGTACATTTTCATGATATTAATTTTATAAAAATGTTACATTTTTACGCATATTTATTTATTTATTTGTACAAAAATCCACAGCTACATTTTATGTTTCTTAAGCTAATACAGAGCATCCAAACAAAAAGCCAATGTTGGATTTTACATTATTTAAGTTAAATAGTTAAGGTAGACAAAGTTGAGTTGAGGTAGAGTAAAACACAGTTCCAATAAAAATGAGACATATATAAAATGTAAAATATCCATGGTCAATAATGTGTAGATGTGTATGTGTAATTTAAGAATGTATATTAAAGGCATCACACGTAGAGCCAACATACATCGCTTAACTTTGTTTCTTAATTGCTAGTCTGCTAGTTAATTATGTATCCTTTACTTCTTCGAAACCTTTTGGTGCTGTTCCTGATTTAGCACGAAAACGAGTAAACAAAGCAAATAACGTCTGAAACCAGCTCGTTTCATACACATCTGCTCATCCCTTTTCGGTAACTCTCTTAATGTTTGCGTTTGTGTGTAAAAATATACACGTTTTTTTTATGCCTTTGCTGCTTCACGGATGTCACTTTTGTCTCTACTAGACTACAAAGGGTTACGATACCTTTTAAAACTTTTATTTTTTTCCATAAATAGTCCTTAATAAAATGAATTTGTTACGGTAACAGGAACAAATACGTAACCTTTATCTTAACACGGAAATTTAAGAATCATGGTCAAAGTAAGAAATTATTACAGTAACACTTGATTGCTTTTGCTTTATTTACTACGCGCGTCGTAGTGATATTGGTAACACGTTGTTATTTTATTACAAGCTGTTAATATGCCATGTTATAATAATTTAATTTATGGTGAAAATTTCTAAAATGCTAAATAACCGCTCTCAATTATTTCCAAACAAAAGCTAGAAAGTATATTTTAATGCGTCAGCGTCATAAGAATAACTCTTTCATACAATATCTTATGTCTTATTCAATTCCTTTAGGAACATTATTTCCATTAATGATTACGGCTTATCGAGTATTAAGTAAAGTAAAAAGTATACTCATTGAATTTCGTATTTTTTGTTTCAACAATTTTTCACGATGAAATTAAATAAGGTTTATAATTTTTAGACATATAGATTAACTTTGTGCCTTGATTTTACATTATTACTTTGATTGTCTGGTATGTAGTCTGGTATATGTAGTATTTGTATTCCAGTCAGTAATTTTGTTCTCTCATTCAAACTATTTTATTTGATCATGTAAGTACAAGGTTTTTGTGAAATATAAATAATTTAATTTAATTCTTTACAATGGAGAGTGCGCGGTGATTTCACTTTCTACGAATTAGATTAAAACTAATGAGTGTAATTTAAAATTTATATATTTTAAACTGCAAATACATCATAGAATACTATATTTTTCTTTCAACTGTAAACGTATTTCTTATAATAAATAAAATAAAATTTAAAGTGGTGAATGAAGTTATCGTCAATGTACTTACGGTAGTGCTTGTAATGCGACGTATCAAAACAAAAATTGTAAACATTAATCCGATAACTGATAATCACAAGGCATAAGTCACAACACTGAACGGGGCACTGGAGCCGCAACGTCACCCTTGGGTCGTACACGTTATCGCGGATAGCGTAGAGACGTACAGATCGATCCCAATGCGGGAATGTTTTGATAAGGGCGGCTGCGGACGTGAAGAATAGCGTTCGGTGAGAGGAGCGGAGACCTCGGTGTGCGCGGCGCGACTGACGGACAGACGAACGGGCCGCCGTTCGCCTCGACACCTACAACCGACACGAAGGCGCTGTGCTACCTTCACATGTAAACATTGCAGCTGAATAAAAAAATGCTACAGCGAAAGAATTATGTTACGAATTCGGCTACGCTATCACGCCGCGCCTATGTACATTACACTACATGGGCGATACCGTGATAAGCGAAGCCGCATACGACAAGTGCATCCATTCATTCCCTTTCCACTAAACCACTCGCTGTATTTAGATACTGTGGGCCACGAATCAATGCACTCATGTGGTATTGAATACAGATATTTTAATACACAGTTATTAATAGGTGAACTTTAGGCGTACTCTTGTAACATTGTGGATATTAATTTTGAAAAGCAGTTTAACGTTCAAATATACAACAATCTACAATTATAGTTAAGATTTAGCTATAGATAAATTAATTATTAGGAATTGGAAAGCGTAAAGATGCTTAAAATCTTCTTGAATTTTAAATGGACCTGAATAGATGAAGAATACTTTAATGTAAGCTAATCTCTATATTGACGTCGAGTATTTGCTCTTATGAGTTTTAAATCTTTTTAACAAATGTATATTTTACTAAATACGGTATCGCATCCGTTTGTGTATTAAACGGAAAATGAAATACTTTTTTAAATTTAACCTGAGTAAAATACTTAATTTTATGCAATAAAAATGAGCAAAACACTTTATTGTAATTATATACTTTTCAAGAGCAAAAAAATTGTTCGTTGGTTTATTTTAGATATATATATATATATATATATATTTAATAATGATTCTAGCACTCGCACAAAATAGTAACAATGTTGAGTTGTGTAAGTAATAATTATTAAATGATGAATTACATTATGTACAACCTGTACGCATGACGGTACCTGAACAAATTAACCAATTTCTGCGTACAATATTTGATACGAAACATTATTTATCGTATCTTCACGATTTATTAATATTCATGTAAACTAGGACAAGTAACGAAGATTTTTTTTTTTTCATTACAAAAGTTGCTATTCAACATAATTATATGTTAATGTTTTGTAATATCTTGATTTATAAGTAATAGAAAAATCGTAATAGGAGGAAATTGTTAGTTGAAATTTTATACATTCTAATATATAAAATTCTCGTGTCGCGGTGTTTGTAGTTAAACTCCTCCGAAACGGCTTGACCGATTCTCATGAAATTTTGTGTGCGTATTGGGTAGGTCTGAGAATCGAAAAACATCTATTTTTCATCCCCCTAAATGTAAAGGATAGTCCACCCCAATTTTTTTTAATTTTTAGAGAAATTATTTATTTTTTATTTTATTATGATTTAGCATCGAAACATACATACAGCCCTAAATTTTCACCCTTCCCCCTAACCAACCCCTATTTTAAAATAGCGTTTAGCGGCAAGACAACGTTTGCCGAGTCAGCTAGTATGTGTATACAATTATATAAAAAAAAGAACTAATGGGTATCCTTATAATTTCCGGAACTTAATTCATTGTCTTAATATAGTTATAAAGCTTTACAAATTACTACAATTAGATACGCAGTTTTACAATGCGAATACTATTTTAATTTGTTACAACATCTGTGTTTTTATTTTGTTAGAGGTATTTGCACGACTATTGTTTGTAGACAAAATAAAGTGATAAATTTTTTTACTGCATACAGACGCATAACTAACAGAACACAAAACAAAATAAAAAGCGTAACTTCTAACATTATATGCACAAATTGGTTTCAAAGTAGCGATTTACTTTTGAAAATCGAATTGACAAAAACGTTTCAAAAAATAAAGAATTACGTAATACTTTATTAACTGACTTCAAAAAAGGAGGAGGTTACTCAATTCGACCGTATATATATATATATATATATATATATATATATATATATATATATATATATATATATATATGTATATGTATATTATATTCGAAAATAACTTCATCGTTTATAAACCGATTTGATAATTCTTTTTTTTGGAAAGGGGATATCCCAGGTGTGGTACCATAATAAGGAAACCAGGATCTGATGATGGAATTCCAGAGAAATCGATGAAAACTATCGAATATCGTAGGGACGACTAGTGCGTTTGTTGATTTTGTTCGTCTACTTACGTTGTATTACTTGTCCATGTAATTGATGTCGGTTTTTTTCCCTTATATAACTATATATATATATATATACACATATACGATCGAATTGAGTAACCTCCTCCTTTTTTGAAGTCGGTTAAAATGTTCGAGATGATAGAATAAAAGCTGTTAAAATTACATATTTTTGTGATATGCAAGTAATTACATTATAAACATGTACATTTGATAGTGTGCAACAGAGTATTAACCTTGCTCCGGTATGTCGGCGTATATGGTAATAATACTTGAAAATACGAAAGGCTTCCTACGTCATACACGTAATGTATGAGACAGAAGTCGGTATTTTAAATCCAACGTATAATACGTGTACAACAAACTAACAATATACACGTATAATATGTATAGTTACAGTATATATAAGTATAATACGTAAAATACTTATGATACTATGAACATATTTACAAAAAAAGACACGCAAAATTCATCAAACAAAACGCTGTTTGGTATTATTATAGTTCTACTGGCAGTGCCAGGCGCAGGTTGCTTCACCGTCCCAATGAGCTAGTTAATACGTATTTATACAAACAAACGAGCTCTAATTTTCGGCCCGATTTAACCTTATATTACGAAAATCGTTATGAAAACAAAACAAATATTGATAAAAAAAAAAACAAAAACGCTTGGAAAGAAATTTAATCGATGTCAAGGAATTTATGTTTTTAATAATATCAAAGCTGAAAATTCAAGTGGTAGTCTTCATAAGAACAGTTATCTATCTATTTGTACAAGTCCAATTTAGCAGTTAAAAAAATGAATTGAGATACAGTTCAAGGTAGACATACATTAAAAAAAGGTTCTCCTTTGTTCCTAAAATTACCTGAGAATAAGAAAGCTATTTCGAGATACACAGAATCATAGATAGGCCCTAATATATTTTTTTACTAAAATACAATAAAGATATAAAACTTTACCATGTTGTTAAATAAACTCCTTATCATGGCAATATTTGGTACTGTTTTTAACCGCCTTCCAAAAAGGAGGAGGTTCTCAATTCGACTGTATGTTTTTTTTTATGTACCTATGTTACTTCAGAACTTTGACTGGGTGAACCGATTTTGACAATTTTTTTTAATCGAAAGGTGGTGTGTGACATTTGGTCCCATTAAAATTTATTTGAGATGTAATAACTACTTTTCGAGTTATATCTAATAATGCGTTTTACTCGACAATTTTTTTGTCGACCTACGTTGTATTATACCGCATAACTTTTTACTGGTTGTACCGATTTTGATGATTTTTAATTTAATCGAAAGGTGATGTTTATCATGTGGTCACGTTTAAATTTCATCGAGATCTGATGACAACTTTTTGAGTATTCTTTGATAATGCGTATTTACTTGACAAAATTTTCGTCTACCTACGTTGTATTACTTGTCGATATAATTGAAGTCAGTTTTTTTTCGTTTGACTGCAAACACAGTTATCTCGTAGAATGTTTATATTGTAAGTTATAGCCGTGCTTACGCATCACGAAATGTATCATGCTGAACGACTCTATCAAAGTAGCTCATCTATTTAAACAAAGTCATATTTTAAAAAAAGTCGTATATTTAAAAAAAAGTCCGTTTTTTTCGTTTGCGAGCAAATACAATTATTAGAATATTTGGTAAATTGTAGCAAGGTACAAGGCGAGGTGTAGTACAGTTTACAAGCCTAAATGAATTACCAATATTACGAAAGTGGACCGCCAACAGCAAGGTAATTAGTGCTGTATCACGAAATAAATCATAATTATCTTCTTTGCTGAACTAAGACTAAGATCTAAGGTTGGTTAATCAATTTATAAACAGGATGAGTAAGAAATGCGTTGCGGCGACGGACTTAATTTACAGATAGATAAGTATATCTTCGATTCGCCTGATAACCTATGCAACGTTGCAATGTACCTACGATAGTAAATAAGACTAGCGTTTAATTAACTACCATATTAGCTTTTTTACTATATTTTAGCTTCGTCTATTCACTATTAGGCTTGTATAATGATAAGGCTTACTCCAATGTTCATTAATAAAATAAAATACTAATGTTTGTAGATGTTTGTACACCACATATGTAACTATACAATTGAGTATTGTAATCATTATTTTATTATAATAATGTATCGATAATTTATTTAATACAAAAAAAAATACAAAAGTAATGCACTTGTATGGTATTGATTATTGTACAATTTCATCGGAAACAAAACTAAAGAAAGTATCATTTGCTTCACTTCTATATTTAGTTACGGAAACAGTAACATTGTTACGTAAAATAGGAACTGATCTTCTTAAATATCATTTTTTTTTTTTATTTCCTTACGTCAGTATGATTATAAAACTATTGAGTTATTGCATAGCATAAGATTTCCACTCAGATTCAGTTTGCCAACATAACGAATTATGTCTTAATGACTTTGCAATATTATTAGCACGCAAGGCGCGTAAACAAACGTGGAATCAAACGTCAGATGACTTACTGAGATAATGAAAACAAGGCAAATGTAACGAATAAAGATCGACTCACATCCGTCATTGTCCACCTCGTACAGAGCCGGCATTGCACTCATAAATATTAAACATTTATCTTTAAATATACCTATATTTATATCCATTCATTTAGATTAGTTATCAGTGTAGTTATAATTTTATTATATTGCTGTAGTATTTTGAGCATTACAATCCACTATTTGTATTAAGTGTAGTGAGAAAGTACAACATAGATTATGTTATGTAACTTATGTAGATTTAAAACTTTTGAAAGCAATTTGCTTCAAACGAAAATAATTTACAATTTGTTTTTTTTTTTTTTTAAATCTATTACATATAATATCATTTCAACCGATCACAGTCCACTGCTGGACACAGGCCTCCATAAGTTCACGCCAAAAAGGGCGTGAACTCCTGTGTTTTGCCCATAGTCACCACGCTGGGCAGGCGGGTTGGTGACCGCAGGGCTGGCTTTGTCGCACCGAAAACGCTGCTGCCCGTCTTCGGCCTGTGTATTTCAAAGCCAGTAGTTGGATGGTTATCCCGCCATCGGTCGGCTTTGTAAGTTCCAAGGTGGTAGTGGAACTGTGTTATCCCTTAGTCGCCTCTTACGACACCCACGGGTAGAGAGGGGGTGGCTATATTCTTTACTACCGTAGCCACACAGTAGTGTATAATGTGTAGCATATAATATACAATAATAATACATGTAATATAACTATATACGTATAACTATATCCGTATAACTAATATTTCAGGGGAGGAAAACTTATTTACTGTTGTTGACAAAATTTGCATTCACACTATCATGTCTGACACAAATGCTGTACTTGAAGCAACTAGTACAGTAATATTAAAGTGTTGCATGTTTTATAAAGTCTACGCGTATATTCTATTCTATGTAGCAGTCATATTAATAGACAGACAGACATTCAGAGTGATGATATAATATTTTTTACGAAGTTTTACAAGTAAGTACTTATTTCTCCTAAAAAAGTAATATATGGGCGACAATGAAAGATGTTATAATTTTTATTTAAATAATAATATTGAAATTTATTACAAAATTAAATGCATATAAACTTTGGCAAAAGTCCAAAAAAATAACAACTTCGCTAACAACCAAGTCGATAAAAAGTAAGGATCGTGTTATTTTAAGTAGGTACATGCGAGTACTAACCGTGAGAACAAAACTGAAGGAGCAAGGGAATGCAAGAATCAAATACAATTATTTTGTGAGTGGTATGTGGCTGAGACAGGTGTGCGAATGTCAGCGGGATTCCTGTAGCAGTCCGTCAAAAAACTAGAGTTTACATGCGGGAACGCTCGTCTCCACAATTAACCGACTGAAAAATGTCACTCAACATCCTCAGAAATTATTGGATCTAGACACCTGTCTCAAGTTGTACAAGTATAATATGGCTTTATAAAAAAATCTTGACGTCCCTTATTTAGCTTTTAACCCTTTAACTGTAATAGAATTAATATCTCGGGTACATTACCTATACTAATCCTTTTGCGTTCTTTTGCTTCAATTTTGAAAACATTAAAATTTAAATGTAAAATACTAAGAAGAAATAGCTATTATAAATTAGTTTTAAACGATGTCCTCTTAATTTCGAACCTATGGAGTCATTCAAAGCGACTGCATTTTTAAATAACTAAGAATATTTAATTGCGTCCAGCATGTTTTATTAGCGATGAAATTTATTTTCGTCATGGTATAAAAGAGAGCAAAGTATTCACGACTTGAATTTATAAATGTTCAATAAAGTTTATCAAATGCATCAGACAAGATTGAAATGCAGCATAATATTTACAGCCATTATTTTAATTTTTACATTTTATTATGTATGGAGTTGACAAAGATGGCGATGGTGTCTGACTTTGACAAATCGAAAAGTGAATATAAAGCGACGTCGTTTGAGGTAATTCCATTTTGTACTAGTCGTATAATAAAGAAAATGTCAGTCCAAAGCTATTCATTGACTGCAGTCGACGGTATCTCGTACATCGCTATTGTAATGAGACAACGCAGAAAACTCATCGAGCCAAAGAAGAATTTTGCATTTGTTAATAATTTAAGAACATATTATTTATCTTTACCTCATATTGACGATAAATAAAAATCAAATTTCGTTCGTAAATTAAGTTTGTTTTTATAGCAATTTGGTCGAGCAATGCAAGAACAAGAATAGCAATAGTAAATTAATCCTGCAGTGTCACTCTGTGAGAGGACGGCTGTGAATTAGTTTGTAGGCACCAATGCAATACAGCATTATTTTTAAGTCAGATCAGTTAAAGTAAGTATGTCAACTTTTCTTAAAATAGTATACTACATTACAAGTGTGACGATATTTTAGTACTTTTAAAGTTAATTTTGCCGTATTTTAATTCTAATTAATTTTTGACTTTAATTTTCAATAACGGTATAATCTTCGATTTTATCTTAAGAATGATATCAATAAATTATACTAATGGCGTTGCTATTTATTAATTTTAAAGTGCAAATCGTAGGTTTTAAGTGGGCGAGTAATGCTGTTTTATTAATTTTACGTAATATAGGTACATATGTACAAATGTTCTGTTTCAAGTCACGCTTCAGCCTGTGATATCCCACTGCTGGGCATAGGCCTCTTTCTCCATGTAGGATAAACTTATAACAGAACTTAATCCATCACGCTGTTCCAATGTGGGTTGGCGGATATATTATCAACTATGAGTAACGATCATTATCAGATGTACATGATAAGTAAAACCGGGACCGACGCGTAACGTGCTCTCCGAGGCACGGTGGGGAGACCCACAAGGACTGCACAAACAACCAGACCACGGCAAACATCTGTATGGCTAATACAAATGTTAGTCATGTGCGGGAATCGAACCCGCAACCGCCGGCGTAACAGCCACAAACCAGTGCTGTGACCGTTGCGCCAATGCGTTTCAAGTCTAACGATTTTTAAATCTTGCATTGTGTTTAATGTTTGATGACATTACGTTTTCATTCATATTTATAAACAAATGTTTATATCGTTAAGATAAACAATGGTATATAGTAAGCATTACAAACAATTGTGCTTACAATAAATAATACTTGTTCCATTTATTAAGAAGTGAATCAGTCGTTTACGGCCTGATGGTATTATGTTAGAACATACATATATATGTAAGCGAATTTATATCGTAAATACTAAAAGGAATAAGAAAATGAAACCGCAGATAAGATCTGATATATAGTTCAGTAGGCCAAACCAATGGAAATATCGCGAGCTTGGTAATTTCATAACAATATTTATTTATTGATAAGTCAAGGATTTCTGTGTGAAATATTTAATATTTTGAAGTAAATTCGGTATTTTATGAATCATTTTAAATCCCGAGTGTCAAATTGTCAATATTGTTTTGTTGTGTCAACAGTTGAGGTAGATGAATAATTCTTATTTACTTTTAGACAATTGAAAATATTTTGTACTCTACTACTTAAATTTAGTTTTTTTTTTTGTATTTATTAGAGATATCCAATCGTTTCCAAGTGGCAATGTCATAAATAGTATGTATTTGCCTTACAATTACCCCGCGTCAAGGTTATTTATAATTAAGCTGTTATACAGGTCGATAATAGTTGTTCTACTAGACGACAGAGTTTTTTCCTTTTTATGGTCTACCTAAAAATGTAATGGCGTTCGTGGAAGTTTTAATATCACTAATAATATACTAATAATATGAAAATATTGATATCATAAACTAAACGTTTCGCGGTTTATTTTGTTAAATACTAGTGTTAAAATGCACTTTGAATAAATTGTATGCATATAAATGTTGTTCTGTTTATTTTATGTGCACTAAGAAATTTATTTCATGTATAACTTAAGCTGTTAGCAATATCTTAAGTGTATAATTACGAACTATCAGTAGCAGTCAGCTTAACACTGTCAGAGTGTAGACATGGCTGACATTGACTTGCTATTCGCGTCCTGTCGCTCACGTAACGCTTCCCAAAATGGTATGCGCGAGCGCAGGAAGGGCCACTGACTCAACGACCTCATACGACTGCGATGTATCCACGCGCCTTTCACGATAACGAATAGATTCTATGACGCAATGTGGTACGATTAGCATACATTGATACTACACCATATTAAGATCTTTAACAGGTGCGCGTATAATGCAGACATAATTAAAATGCATACAAATATGGTTTTATACCGGTAGCCGTAATGTCTAAGTAAATATTCAAATGTGTACCAGTCAACGTATATTTTATAGAGCCTTTTGTTTTTTGTAAAAAATATGTGACGTTTTAAGTAACTCTATAATTAATTCAACGATAATTCTAAGTCATTTTGGACATAAATATGAACGTATTTGCTAAGAACGTATAAGCTAATGAATTTTTTTTTAATTATATTATGTAGTGAAATGTGAATTAACTAAGTAATTATAATAAATGAAATCACGCTGATGCCAGAGAAATTAATAGTTCTCTGTACATTGTATCTGTATCTTGTTGTTTTGCTTTCATAAACACTTTATTCTTATAATTTTACGATCAAGATAACATTAGTTTATTTGTATGTTTAACATAGAAACGTAAAGTATACGGTTTCCGCAATCGTTTAAGCAGCGGAGAAAGTTTATTAGAGATATAAATTTTAATCAAATCTATCCTTACGGTGTTTTCGTTTTGTCGATAGGATAGCTACGTTAGGATACAATAATAAAACCGTGCTGCTAGTCTCTTGTTAGTAAATATTCTAATTGATATTGTTGTTATCAACAATCCACGACATCGTACACAATATTTGTGAATCGAATACATACTTTTATTATACCAACATGTAATTTTGTTGTCTTCTTCGTAGACCTACGAAGGAATTAATTTTAAATATTTATATTTAGCGTAATTAAGTAAAATAACTTTTTTTAACTTTTATATGTGACAGATAAGACACACGCACCCTCTGCTGTTACGGAAAAAATATTCCGAGATACACATCACCTCATTGCTGTTTTGCGGATATATATTTATATCATAATTCTTATCTAATATGCAACATTTCATCATGTATTGATTTACAGATAACGTGCAAATGATTGAAGAAAAAAAATAGGTAAACATATATTTAATATCTTTAAATGAGTAATTAACGGCTCCAATAATTTCATGAAATTTCAGGGGTCTTCAGGGGTTTCGGGGCGATAAAGTGTGCTAGCTAGGATTCATTTTTAGAAAATGTCGTTTAAGCGGTATTTTCAGGCAATAAAAAACTGCTACAATAGCATGCGAAGGTAAATTTCGCACCATCTACAATGGAAATTCTACATGGCTATAACAGCTCAGGTGAGAAATCGGACGGTCACGAAACCAGAAGATCCCGATTCGAGTCCAAATGTGTCTCCAGTCCGATTATTTTTTCCAGTTATAATAACCAGTTCTTATTTTTTTTATTATTATGTCGGTAAGATTGAAAAATATTATTCATATTTCATCAATACGTAATTCAGGTCATCCAGGTCTTTAATATGTTATACTTACGCATAGTTTTCATGATCCACATTTAGTGTAGTACACATAAGCGAAGAACCGAGTAGGTGATTCCCTAGTATAAAAAAAAAATGTTTACAGAATTTGAATTATGTTTACATATTATGGCGTACTTCACCAGACTATTAATTTAACATTTATTTTAATCTTTATTCTCGATATTTGTCTATTTTTATCTAAGTTTCATCTCTTTGTGGTACTCTCGTGATCGTTGACACTGAACTGTTAGCGCCAACCCGCTCCGCTCGGACTTTCTATAGCGATGATTCTCTCCAATTAACGGAATGATTGGCAGACGAGCATCTTTGTCTGCGCACGCGACACACTTTGCTTTTGCTCTTGTTACGAATCAAGCGAAATTCACGAGTTTGTACTGTACTAAATTGAAATGAGAATTGACAACAATAAAAATAAAATTGACTATTTCGTTCTCAATTGGTTGTTTATTTGAAATAAGAAGGAACTTAATATTTATTTTAAGACTTGGTATTTATTTTGTTTATTTTTGTATATATATGCATATTTTAGTATATTTTGTTATATTTAATCACTATTTCAGTGTGTTTCCGGAAAACTATAACCTGGGGATCTTTAAGTCGCGAGTGAAGGTTACTTCTAGGTAAGCGTGCTCCATCTTATACCGCATTTTACTTATCATCAGGTCAAATAGTGGTCAAACGCAAGCCTATTATGGTATATATATAAATATACACACTCACAATATATATATATATATATTTTGTGATCTCCTTAATGCTTTATTCACTTTATGTCCTTTGCTCTAAAAGAGATCGCTGTTTAATGAATTTATATATTTTTGTTATTGTTCTATTGTTTAATTTGGACTTCGGTGAACAATAAACAATATTTGTATTGTGTTGCTTCATTTTGATTTAATTAAATGTTGAAAAAATTATATTAAGAAACCAGTCAAATACTTTTAAATGGAACAAAGAAAGCTATTATAACGACATTTAAAAAGTAAACAATCCACGTGGATAATTAATTCTATTTCAGTTAAATTAAGAATTACAGCTCTGAATCAAATAGAAAACACGTTTGTTAGTAAAAAAATCACGATAATTGTGCAACTTTTCGTCTTACAATTTTCTATTTTTTTGGCGGATCTTTATAAAATGATGCAATTTATAAATGACACGAATAAAATATGATTAAAAATTAAAAATAATTTTATGTAGGCGATAGATTTTATTTGATTACGGGATGGGTGTCAAGACTCCTAAATTTATTGTGACCTTATGAGTAATAGACAGATAATGTTCTATGTGGGAGCATGACCCTGGTTATAGCCTTTAATAACCAAAATAATATAATAAATAAGACTACGAGTGGGTTTCTGTTTAAAAAAAATACGTATGGAAAAGAAGCAAGCCTCCATAAGGTATGTCTAATTATAGTAAATTTTTAATTTTATTTTATACTCAGATATATTTATAACAACAACGTGAAGTAGATATTTAAATTTAAAAAATTAAAAAATTTGTTAGCAAGTACGAATAGCAGTAATTTTTGTTATTGTAAATTGATTAAAATTTGTAATCGTTACACGGAGGTAATTTCGATGTATTAAAAGTAAAAAAAAAAAAAAATTAAAAAGATTGTGACTGTCAATACCCCGTAAAGTCATAGAGTATTAATATAAGACATTAACACAAATTGATATACAATTTTTGAAATAGGTTTATGAATACGAATAATATAAAGAATACGAGTGACATATACATAAGATTATCAATGATACTTGAACATTTTACTTAAAAGTAATTAAATTAATATCAGTAATTTTTCGCGCTAAAGTTCAATTCTGTTTTAACGTTTTCGATAGAAGTCAAAAAGACGAACACGACGTAGCTAAAAGCGTTAAAACAATTTTTTGTGTAAAACCGTGTTATATTACAAAACATCTTGTTGCGTATTCTACCCTCGTACCACGTTCCCTCATAATGATTATAAAATTTCCTTCTATTATTAGTAATATGATTAACAAATTATTTTATTGTGGGCTTCGTTTAGAAACAGGTTACTGATGTCGGTATTGCTTCCATTTATCTTAAATTTTAATTAAATGGTTTAAGTATAGGACAAAAGGTTAATTTAATTGTTAGCCGGACTATGATACAGGTTTATAGAGAGCTAAGCATTAATTAGAAACAGTGCGCTAATGGGTAGGCAAATGTGGTTTGAGTGACTTCGCATTTGCAGTGGAATTCTTTAGAAAATCACATAACTTGTGGTTTTTAATGATGATCTTCCGCAAAGTACTGCTTTGCGGTACGCTATGAATTTTTTAGCAGATGAGTAAGTACTCTCGTATATGGAAGTATGAAAAAATTATGAAGTATTTAATTTTTTCTTATATTCATTTTATGCACATGACTATGCCTCGTGTACCGTTTATTTAATTTGCTCTCCGTATCGTTTTAAAATCTTGCCGGTGCATGTTTCGTTGGAAGATAGTAGATTATCTAAAGCCAGTGGGCCGTATTATTTATTTAGAAGCCCTCGGTCTATCGCTCATCGAGCGAGTGGGCCGTGGAATGCTATAGTTTCCTGAACGGGTCACTGAACGCTATTTGGCAAGCTTGTTGTTCTGTATCTATCAAAAACTAGAATAAGTGAGACGTGTACACTTACATAACAAAAAAATCAATATGAGAAATATAGTCATAGTAAGAGCGTAGTATTACATCATTTCCTTTCATTTTGTTTGTTAGGCTATACCTACCTAAATATTGGAATACTTACCATATTCAATAAAAATATACGCAGTGACATCGTGACAGTAAGGTGAAGAGCAATGATGATAAAATGAATTAAACAAAACAAATAATATGATGATAATTTCATGTTTCCATTACGCAACATCTGCTTAGCGAGTTATTAAATGTAAATAATTCCATTTAAAGTAGTACGTGTTCTAATCAATAATTAGCCGCGCGGTCGGTCAAACGGTATGCGGATACGCAACTGCGGCGCATTGTGAGTACGACCAGACACACGTCCTTCGAGGTCATTAGTGCCGACCGCTGCCAACCGCATCGTAGTGGGTTAACTAGTAACTAGTACCTACGACTTTATGATTCACTTTAAACTGTATAATCTAATAAAATTGAAGCTTAAATATATTACTAAAAACTTGTATCCCTGTGAAACAAGCGTAATAGATAAAATACATTGTTATAACTATAAAATTTCTTATACATTTTTTTCATTGAATTAAATTGAAGGTACGTGTATATTTATAATTAACAATATCTAATCTTTAAAGTGTGTGAAAACTTATTACAATTGCCTTTTCTTAGTTCGATTATCTACTACGAGTACTATGACCAGTAGCCTCATATTATATTTACAGTCTTCCCCAATATAAAGACCAGAAGTATTTACATCTATACTAATATTATAAAGAGGTAAAGTTTCTAACTTTGTTGTTTGTAGGGGGTAATCTTCGCAAATACTGATCCGATCACGAAAATTCTTTCACTAACAGAAAGCGACACTATTTAGGAGTGACATGGGCTATCTTTTATTGTGATTGAACAAAATTCAGTGAAAAATCTTATATATAAAATTCTCGTGTCACAATGTTAGTTACGATACTCTTCCGAAACGGCTGGACTATTTTTTATGAAATTTTGTGTGCATATCGGTTAGGTCTGAGAATCGGCCAACATCAATTTTTCATAGAGCTATGTTATAAAAGGGGGGGATTAAGGGGGGTTAATATCATATCTGGCAAAACGTTTGCGGAGTCAGCTAGTTCTATATAAAGCCAAAACACGGTCATGGGAAACTGGTTTTGTATACTTTGTATTAACATTTGTAATTTTAATATTGTACAAATTTTTGGTACTGTTTTTATAGTTTAAGACACGTTTACGTAGATTCAGGTTCCGAAATAGAGTGCGTCACTCACACATCGCAACAAGAAATTTTTTGGTAGCTATTTTTTCAATAGGTATTTAATAAAAAAGGAAATAAAAATCATATATATATTTATAAAGGTTTGAAATCAATACTATGATAAATCTTATCATTATTAATTTTTATACAAGGTAAAATATTATTTGCTAAACTGAAACGCAGATAAAGTTAATCTATAGCTATGTTTAGAATGTTAAGTCTTAAGACGTGAGTGCCGCCACCGCGGCACGCGTCATCCATCATTCCTTACATTTTTACGCATTAGGAAGCTATCTGTGATAATATATTCTTGATATTTTTATTGTTTTTATTATTTGGTATTGGAACCTTTAAAGTTATTTTATACCTGCTAACAATAAAAAGCTGTAAATTCCAGAATAATTTAGTTATTGCACAGCTGTTATAAAACGACATATCAGACAAGAACTTAGGTTTCACTGAATTAATAATAAAATTAAATAATAAGGCAGCAAATTATCACAAAGTATGCGATTATCGCAATGTTTCGTTCTTAGATATAAGTGGTAGGTATCTAACGAAAATTACTTAAAAGCACATAATAGTGTAAGACTTGTTTGATAGATCAATTTTAATATACAAACAAGCATTTATAAAGACGTAAAAGCGAGAAGTATTAAATTATATTATATGTTATTATATATACTATTTAAAACCAAAAACATTAAAAATAACACAAAATGTTCGAAGAGTATATGAAATAAAGATGGCAATATTTATGGCACCTATATACTAAGATCTTTTTTTAATCTTTAAATCTTTTACTTATCTAATGTAGGTAGTTACAGTGTACTTGTAATATCTAAATCAATATTATAAAGATATTTTTTTTGATTCTTAATACTAAACTTTGAAGCTACTAAATCTTAGTAACTTATTCTTGTTTATTATGAGAAAAATTTGCAGTATCTAAGTAACACGACCCCCTCTCTTCCCGTGGGTTTCGTATGAGGCGACTAAGGGATAATACCGTTCCACTACCACCCTGGAACTTATAAAGCCGACCGATGGCGGGATAGCCATCCAACTGCTGGTTTTGAAATACACAGGCCGAAGACGGGCAGCAGCGTCTTCGGTGCGACAAAGCAAGCCTTGCGGCCTGCCCAGCGTGGAGACTATGGGCAACACTCATGCGTCCGCGCCATTGATGGCGCGAACTTGTGGGGTCCTATGTCCAGCAGTGGACTGCAATAGGCTGAAATGATGATAAAATGATGAAGTAATACGAAAACATCAAGTTATAGGTACGACTTTTAAAAGCAGACAGTATCAAAAAATGCAACGTGCCTAAAACCACGAGGATCGTTTGAAATAATTATTGTCAGTGCTATTACTGTTATAGGTACCATATATTATTCGTTCATTTAAATCTTATTAAAATATATATCCAGCAATTCTATCAACATAATAATTTGCAGTGTAATTCCTATTAAGGTTACTTTTATATAAATTAGACATCCATTTTAAACGTTCATATATCTTTACTTTTAATTACTCTACAGGTGTTTAATATTTTTTGTTAATTTGTCAATATGTAAACTAAGAAACAGGTTTTAATCTTCTCTTGAGTTATTTTGACATACGCTATAAATATTTGTTGAGTACTGAATAAATTAAAGCGCTTAATTACTCACATTTTATAGTTGCGCGTTTGTAAATTTGATCTTAATTTTATGGTACAAATGCACGGATAGTCGCAATATGCAACATTGCTTTATGTATTTATATGTAGGGATTAATAGATCGATCTATAGTATCGTATAGTTCGATGTAAGTGGTGGGTTTTTTCTGCATATTTCGTCGTCTAAATCTGCAATCAGTTACGTGCCCTAATGCATTAATACATGACACGGCTAAGAATGACTATTATTCAACAATTTCTATACGAATGTCTCGTTTGGATCTATGAAGGCACAAGTTTTTGCGTGATAAAACTCGCAACGCGTATACGTGCTCTTATACGGCTTACGTTTCTTATTGCAAGCGGCTACCGGGAATTTTGAACAAGGACTGTTTATCAAGAAAGCGAGGTACCTACGCATCGGTTCAATTTTTTAATTTACGGCCCAAGTTAATCGAGTAATTTTGTCTTTATAATTATGCATAATAAGTAACCAATATAGATTATAGAGTCGGTAATTTTAAGTGACAAAAAGTAGGATACTTCGTTAAAAGTTTCGTTGGGGATCCAGAAGTTAGCTAAAGTAATGGAGAATATTCTTAAAGTTAAACAGCAGGGTAGATGAAGTTGAATAAAATTATTGGGAGTTTATTTCTAGCGACGTAAAATACCTACTACTACTACCTACGTAAAGTACGTCGTCGGAGATCTGTATAAGAAATTGTCAGTAGTAATGGCAGTAACGGAAGACTAGCCAGCAGTACATATGGCCTTTAAGGGGGGAATTGATTACTGGCTGCGTAAAACCGTAAGTGTCAGAGTTTCATGTAAGAGATGGCCAACAGTTAGTGATAACCAAAAGTTTACAAGATATTATTTAACTACCTGCGAGGAATTGTCGAATGTTTTTAATTGACATTATTTTGTTAAATTGATCTTTAGTATAAAATAATTGTATTAAAATATAGTATATTATTATTAAAATCTGTACGAATAGTAAAACGGTGTTGTCAATGCTGATATATATATATGTTGCAGTCAAAACTCTTAACCAGTCAAAAGCACTATTGACTAGCAAAATCAGTCAGAAGTACTTTTGACCGTTTGCTTTAGTCAATAATACTTTTGACTAAAATAACAGTTAAAAGTACTTTTACCCAATGGAGCTGGTTAAAAGTACTTTTGACTAAATGATTCCGTCAAAAGTGGTTTTGACTGGTTGTATCAGTCAAAACTCTTAAAAAGTTAAGGTGGTCGATAAAAATAACGACAAACGCACATATAAACTTTTATATTACTCATTATTAGTGGAGAACGTGCTGATATTAGAACAAAAATGAGTGACTACGAAAAGAAAGAAGGCTTTTTTCAAAGAATTTTAGCGATGGAAGATATGAAAGATAGTCATTTCAATGTGATGACAAAAGAAAAATTTGAAAAGTTTGCAATGGATGTGGAAGACGCGAAATTTAATGAAAAGGAAACACCATTACAGTACAGTAGACTACAACGCTTTAACACATTGAAGTTTGTGGTATAAAAAAATTAGTTACAAACACAGAACCTGTCAAATATTTTTGCCGGCTGAGGAAATCTACGACATTATTGATGCTGCTAATATTTCTATAGGGTATGGTGGTCGCGATACACTTAAGAATGAAACGGCAAAAAAGTACGCTAATGTTACAAAAGAAATGATTAATATATATTTATCAATTTGCGAAGTATGTCAAAGGAAGAAAAGCAAGAAAAGGATGGGTCAGGTTTAGAAACCGGTTCTGCACACTGAAATGAACAGCCGCTGCCAAGTCGATCTGATTGACATGCAGTCGCAAGAAGATCGCGGGCATATATTTATTATGGTTTATCAGGATCATTTGACTAAATTTATTCACATCTAACGAGTTAATAGTGCTTTTGACTGACGCTTTTTTGCAGTTAAAACTACTTTTGACGGAGAGCGTCAGTCAAAAGTATTTTTAACCGCGAATTTGCAGTCAAAAGTACTAATAACCAATAATTTTCAGTCAAAACCACTTTTGACCAACTTGTCCAGTCAAAAGTACTTTTGACTGATTTCGCTAGTCAATAGTACTTTTGACTGGTTAAGAGTTCTGACTGCAACATATATATACATTCGCGTATCAACTTGCACTCGCTACTTCTCATAAAGAGCAATAAATATTTAAGAATAATTTTGAACTTTATAAATGAGAATTATTAGTAAAGTTTTTAACAAAATAGTGTTTTAAATCGATCGCCATATTGTTTGTATTTTACTAATTTCTTAATTTATTTTGAAATTAGCAACACATATTAATGCACACACTTCTGACTTACCTATATATCAAAAATAGCAATTAAGTGAATAGTATATACAATTTCAACATAATGAACATAAAGATATAATGTTTGGTAACGATTACAATTTTTTTTACGAAAAAAGTAGGTATATAATAAGTATTATGTATGCGATATACCTACATAATATATTACGTAGACCTACATTTGCTAAGATAAGCAAATTAGTTAACCTTTTCCGGGATTGAAATACATTTTTGATAGATGTAATAAAAAGTTTTAGAGCGAAAAGACCTTCATGGTTTTAACCAAACGACGGTTTTACGAAAAAAAAACATAAATACAGTACCCATATTCCAAATAATCGAAAGCGAAAAAAAAACTATGCAAAATGTGAAGGAAAAACTTAAATTAAAAATAATACTGACACAAATAAATCTTTCAAATTATCACCGGAGACAGAAAATTGCGTTTATTATGTGAATTACGTAGTGATGACGATGATGCAACTGTAAGACGCGGGTAATGGCGGTTTAAGATTACTTTTCGACTAGGACCGACGGCATCACGGCACATCCGCAATCAGGTGTAATTGGTCATTCACTCCGTGGATTTTGAACGATCTCACGATGTATGGGAATCTAGAATTACCTATTGATCTTGGCCATATGTTGAGTTTAAATTATATTCATTAAAATGTGCTTAAAGTGTGACGTAATTCTTAATAATAAGTATTTTGGTTACAAAGAAGTATATAATGGAAGTAATTCTTTATGTTCTTATTATATACCTAAAAGCTTTTGCTTCTCATGTCTAAACAATAAATGTAAAAAAAATATTTTAGCGGACGTGGCTTGACCACAAAAACCGCGAATGCAAATATTAAATGTTAGAGAAAATGAAATGTTCATCCATCAATCGTTGAAACGTGATATGGAAATCAATTTTTTTTTAATATTCTTTGAACCAAAACGTGCGTATACAAATTAACATAAATGAAAGTATGTAAGGTACTATGAAAATATGTTAATGTCATTCCATATTTAGCTAAAATCATTTATCAAGATTCGACCCAAATTTAAGTAATGCTCTACAATTCATGTTTATCTTACCTACTGTTATTCACGAATTTTCTTCGTAATAAGTGGATATAGTATGCAATTGTTATAGCGTTGCGCGAACATACACGAGGAATCAGCTATAAAACTGATAAAATGAATGAATAAATAGTTACTGGCTCTAAAAGTTTGAATAATATTCGAGTAAATCTTAGAAACAACCACGTAACAAGTTACAAAATTTGTTATAAATGCATTATTATTACATTATAATAGGAAAACTTACAGCTCACAATACTTACACACATTAGCGTACTTTACATTAGTAGACAAGCTCAAATAGGTTTCACTACTAGTTGTTACAATGTGTGTGCGTTAAAATAATAACAATAATAAAAACTAGACGCAAGCTTTAAAAAAAGGAAAAATATAATTGAGTTAATTAATACAATAAAGTATCAAAAAAGATTCCTCGTAGACTTATCGTTGAGAGAACAATTTTGTATTAACATGCGAGTAAATGATTTTACGGATACGCAATCTTTCGATAAATATTACAATTTATTGATAATAACGATAATCTCGTCGACACGAATTACTAAGATGACCCTTCGTTGTACACTTAATTCTAGGATTAAATTTGTGCAATATCATACAAAATTTTATTATAACACTCTTTCGTAGAGTAAACTGTTAAACTTGAGTGTAAAACCGCAGTATATTCATAACATTTTACATGAAAATATTACTGCGACATAATCGTCGAATCTAAATTAAAAACAAGTAAAATGCATTATAATGTCGACGTAATTTTATTTTAAAATTATATTTTAATTTTTTTCTTTAAAACGTTAAAAAAAGTGTAGTACTGTCAAATGGCGAAGCTTTACAATTTAGCGCCACCTTTAATGGTGAAATACTTAAGATCACCGTAAAATAGTTTGTACGTATAAAGCTAAAACAATGTGTCGGTGTCGTCCGAGTGTAATTAAAGCGAGGAACCGGCTTCATGATCGAATAGCTATTCATCGTAAACAAGGTCCTTGCTGATGCGTGTGCTGTTTCGACGTCTAATGAAATCGCTATCAGTGATACCAGTGTAGAATGACATTTCCCACCGGAAACTCGATGCTGCTCGCTGCAAATGTTGTAACGCGATATTTTAGCTGAATAATATTTGTGAGTAAAATGTTTATTAGACATTATCTATACTCATACAAATAGAAATGAATCCCTAAATCTGCAAAGCTCATAACTCGAGAACGACTGATATCTAAAACGTCGGTATTGCAGAAGACTCTTGAAAAGTTTGAAAAATATCACAGAAATTGATTGATTTTTAACCGACTTCCAAAAAAGGAGGAGGTTCTCAATTCGACTGTATTTTTTTTTTAATGTATGTTACATCAGAACTTTTGACCGGGTAGACCGATTTCGACAAATTTTGTTTTAATCGAAAGGTGGTGTGTGCCAATTGGTCCCATTTAAATTTATTTCAGATCTAACAACTACTTTTCGAGCTATATCTAATAATGCGTTTTTACTTGACGCGTTTTTCGTCGACCTACGTTGTACTATACCGCATAACTTTCTACTGGATGTACCGATTTTGATAAAATTTTTTTGTTGGAAAGGGGATATCCCTAGTTTGGTACCCTGATAAGGAAACCAGGATCTGATGATGGGATCCCAGAGAAATCGAGGAAAACTCTCGAAAATCCGTAATAACTTTTTACTGGGTCTACCGATTTTGATAATTTTTAATTTAATCGAAAGCTGATGTTCATCATGTGGTCACATATAAATTTTATTGCGATCTGATAATTACTTTTTGAGTAATCTTTGATAACGAGTAGTTGCTTGACTATTTTTTCGTCGATCTACGTTGTATTACTTGTCGATGTAATTGAAGTCGGTTTTTTTTTCGTTTGCGAGCAAACACAATTATTTTAATCCTTACGCGTTTGACAGCACGTAAGACAGGGCAACGTCTGTCGTGTCAGCTGGTATACTCGTCCCACAACTAAGTATATGATGGTCGAATATTCAAATCATAAAAGTTCCCTGACCAATTTATGGTCTTTTTTGCATGAGATAGCAAAATGAGGTATATTATTTTCAATAAGATTTATAAATTATTTTTACTATGTAATTAAAAGGCAACTAATCTGACATATGTTGCAGTAAAGTGTTGGCGAAACCTCCTAGATTCATATCTATAACTTATATATACGTACATATCATATAACTGAATGGTTTAATATATAAAAAATTAAATGCTAAACATACATCAAAGTCATGAAATTAAGATTAAAATAATTATGCTTAACATAATCCCATTAAATTAATTATAATTTAATATTGATGTTACTTATGATGAAATAAAATTGTTAATTTTTTTATCTAATAAAATTAATTAAAAAAAAATAAAATTTATTATTAATATACCAATTAAATTGGTAAATATTTAACGTCAAAACGAACTAATTTGATAAATTATAAATATAGGATAATAATTTTAAACTTGGAACTTAGTGTGAGAAATGTACATAGATCTTTGTTAACTGTTTTTTTTTTGCATATAAAAAATTACGATTAAATCTAAACTGATTGTGCTAAGTTTATCATCTAAGCACCTGACTGATATGATTGTGGCAACACTGACTTAGGGACTCGATCCGGGACGCATTCCCGATTCGTTCCCTGTTGTTTTTGCGGCTAGGCACTCGCTAATGGGTACAGGTTTAAAGCCGGCAGGAGCTCCTAACTTGTCGTATATTCCTAAGACAGGATAGTAACCTCACTTAAAAACATTGATGATTCTTAAACAGTTATTTCTATGTAATTTATTCTAATGGTAATGTCTTTTGTTGCGGTTTATTCGAGTGCCGAGTTTTTTGCAGTTTATCGTTTTATGATGCTAGACTCTTGTGTCGAAACTGCACGCTGAGTATAATGGATAAAATATTTTTTATACAGACCACTGAAGGCTGTCTGTTTTAAAAGCCCATATTATAATACTAATGTTTTATACTGGTTTCTACGAAATCATGAAAGCACTTCTGTTACAAGTAAGATAGAGAGTCGATAAAATGTTATAGAAATTATTTAAAATTTTATTTATTGTGATGACAGCGTGTAATATTAGTTGATGTCTTATTCTATTTGGCGTTCGTGCAGATAGCAAAAAAGTGAAAAGTGAAAGTTACTTCTGCTGGGAGATTTTACATTGAAAGCGAAATTATTTTATAAAACGCTTAATATTCTTTATTAAATATATATAACTTTTTAAACTTTATATTAAGTGAGACTTAAAGTATTAATGCAAAAAAACAAGTTTTTGGTTAAAATCTCTACCATCCTCATACTTATTATTATTATCACTTATAACTATTTTAAATTTATATTTAGTTAAAATTGAAAGATCTGATGAAGAAGAGGTAAGCAATTTAAATTAAAAAAAAATAGGGTCAAGTCTTATACTGAGCATCGAAATATAACGAAAAAATATGAACCTGTCTACTATAAACACAGGGTCGTTGATTCTTATTAAGACAATATAATGCCTGCGCTTGATAGCAACTGACTAATACAGCTAAATACTTTTCTGTAAATAAATATGCAATAAATAAAGGTATATTGCATCCAGGCTCGCGGCTAAAATCGAACCCACAACAAGTGGAGAAAAAAGCAAGGTCGCTATAAACTAATAACCAATCAACAATAATTATCATAACCTGCAATATACGTAGATTTATACATAAAACTGATACTAAGAAATATTTAGCGCACACCATAATAGTTTATGGACCGGATACGGATGGAAGAAACCACTATGTACGTATATATTAACATTAACTTACTATGTAACCTACGTTCATCAAGAAATTAGTTATTACGATGTGAAAGTTCCTACTCGATCGGATTTGTTGTTTTTGCGTTAATCTGGAGGAAAACAAACTAGTAAAACTTTCCTCATTACAGCCTTAGTACCTACTTCTTACTAATATAATATCTGGAGGATAATACTTTTATTATTCTTATTAATAACGTAGGTGACGCCGCGTGGGTTTATGTAGCTCATATATGAAAGAGTAGTGATTAATGCACAAGAAAAGCTGTAAAATCTTCATTTAAAATGATTCTTTAAATGACGTGTACACTTTAAACCGCCTACATAAAAGCGTTGTTATAGGTAATGTTTTTATTTATAAAATATGACTTATAAAGCGATAAACTATAAAATAAAGTCGTAAATAAATGTAAAAGTGTAAAGATATGTAATGAATTGTAGGTAGGTTGGTAATAAAGGTATGTAATAATGTAAAAAAATATGTTTGTTTTATGATATAATCAATGAGTATAATAATTTAGCATTTATGATTGTCTTCAATAATAATGATGAGTGAAGTGTGAGACGGATTTATAGAAACGGTTTACGTACAGAATATTTGTAAAGAGCGACGATTTTTGCTTAAATATAAGTGGTATCTTAAGTAGGATGCCACTTTTCACTTTTTTACTTTTCTTGGAATCTCACAAATCACTTTTAAGCATATATGTTGAGCCGATTTAGCTGAAGTTTTATATACACGTTTTGTTTGGATGACAATGTATGGTTAGTTCTGATTAATTAATTTGACTAGCCCGTTTGCGTTGGCGCAATTTGTGGCCCTGCTTTCTGCTCCGCGCGGTGTGGGTTTGATTTCCGACTGAGTCTGGCCGTAATATAATAATAATTTGTATTTTATATATGTACTAGCTGCCCGGACAGACTTCGTTCTGTCAATAGTTAATAGTTATTTTTTTAAGCATTAAAACCTTCCGTGGGCCTTAAGGAACATAAAAAAAAAAATAGCCAAATCGGTTGATCCATTCTCGAGTTATGCGCTTAGCAACATTCATTTTTATTTATAAAGATTATATCTATGTATATTTATTAAATATATATATGTAGTTAACAATCAGCTGTTTCCTATAAAACTTTTGTTATAAGAAAAAAAAAATAACGAGTGAGACAAGCGAGGAAATGGAAGATGTAATTATAAGAAAATTTTAAGTTTGTTAAGCATTACGGCTTAAAATTATTAAAAAAAAAAATAAGACGGACTTAATATGATTCGACGAAATAATGGGCAGCGAAGTTTTAGTAGTAAGACTCCGTTGAGACCCTTAAGGTACGGAAAGCTAGAGTTAATCCACCTTAATGAAATTAACTAAGTTCCTTCCATATACAGACTCTATCACAATTTATAATCAGTTCTATCGTGCTAGCATTTGTAGTCACTGTTTTACTTCTATGACTTAATTATTCACTTACTTTATTATGTAATAATAATAAATTTAACAATTATTTAAACTAACTAAGGGCGACAAGTTTTTATTTCGATATGTTACATTATGAATAATACACAACTTAACAACTAAATATTTACAGATAGCTGCTAATATATTATCGAGAAATCAATATAATAATAATCAAATACTTTTATTATCAGTCAGTTAGTCAGTCAGTTCAGCCTATCGCAGTCCACTGCTGGACATAGGCCTCCCCAAGTTCCAGACAAGCGCCTAACATCCCGGTTTTTCGCAATAAAAGTAAAACAATAAAACAACGAAAGTAACCGACACAGCCCATAAAATTAGCAAGTTGAAGTGGCAGTGGGCTGGTATCTGTGTTGCAGGACCGATGGCCGTTGGAGCAGACGAGTCCTGGAGTGGAGACCGCGTCTTGGCAAACGCAATGTAGGACGTCCTCCGACCCGTTGGACCGACGATCTACGTAAGACTGCCGGTGTAGGCTGGATGAGGATTGCGAAATTTTTTTTTTCTTAGATATGAATAAATATCATTATCCATATTCCAATCACTGCACTGTATTCTTCAGTTTTTTTTATACCTAGGTCAGCAAACAAGCGTACGGCTCACCTGATGGTAAGCGATTACCGTAGCATATAGACGTTTGCAACACTAGAAACATGGCAACCGCTTGCCAACCCTATCCCTATTCTCCCCAGGAGCTCTGGTCACCTTACTCACCAACAAAAATACCACGCTGTTTAAAAATAGTATTATCTTAGCTATGATCTTCTGAAAGGTCGAGGTAGATACTTCCACAGTCGGGCAGCTGCTGACGGGATATTTGAGCAGGATATTTCCTGCTGTGTACCTCAAATACTTTTTTTATTTAAATAATATGCTCTTAAAATCACATTATTAGGTGATTACACAAAGATTGAGCCGTCCCGCTGAGCAATGAATCTTATAAATATTAATTTATATTAATGACAATAAGTAATGAATCTAATATATAAATGTCTCGTGTCGCGGTGTTTGTAGTTAAACTCCTCCGAAACGGCTTGACCGATTCTCATGAAATTTTGAGTGCATATTGAGTAGGTCTGAGAATCGAACAAAATCTATTTTTCATACCACTAAGTTATAAGGGGGTGGGGGAATAAGGGGGTTAATAATATATATGGTAAAACAACGTTTGCGGGGTCAGCTAGTAAGTTAATAAAATGTTTCGTTGTCACTGGTAAGTTTGTGTTGATTGATATAAAATTAATTTCTCTAAATTCTATTTTATCTATTATAAAAGATGAGTTATAAGTAGTAAAAGTATTAAAAGAAATCAATGAATAAAAAGCAGTATTCAAGTTAGCTTTTCAAAGAAATTTGTGAATCTTAAAATTAATATAAATAGTTTACAGTTAATAAGACGCAGACCGTAATTACAATCATAATCTATTCTATTGAGAAGAGTCAGCAAAGAACATAACCCGAATATATTTTCGTATAGTTAAGACTTTTCTATGCTTCGATATTCAAGGTTGCCAACGAAACTTGAGTTTTCTTGTAGTGATTTTTTCTTACCTAGAGAACTTTACTTTAGGAAACTTAATTAATAAGCAAATCCACAACTTTTTCTTAATTTTTTGCAAAATGTATCAACATCATCATCATCATTTCAGCCTATTGCAGTCCACTGCTAGACATAGGCCTCCACAAGTTCGCGCCGATAATGGCGTGAAATCATGTGTGTTGCCCATAGTCACCACGCTGGGCAGGCGGGTTGGTGTCCGGCAAATGTATGATAACTCAAAAAAAATGTGTGTGTTGCCCTGGCTGCTAAGTAAGTAACTTGGTAGCTAAATATAAAATGAACTTGAAATATTAAGGGTGGCTAAGTTAATTAATTATAAGAAAAACACTATGTTGATATGGAGCCATACACACTTTTTTTATGAGCTAAGTAGAATCTGTTTTTAAATATCTGAGTCCCGGGCGATTGCGTTTTCTTGATATAGGAAAAGAGTTTGAGTCTAATACGCAGCACTTTTGCTCATTTCATTTGGGTGTGGTTTGTGGTTAATTTTCCTACCACGAGTAAAGACCCCTCCCTCTTTGATAGATATTAACCAGACTTGACATTTAATTTTTACTTTGTTTATTTTTTAATAAAAGTTATTTATTACGACTATTACGATCCTACAATTGATAAAGCTTACGCAAGCTTTTTAAACTCTAACTTTAATGTTTGTCTTCCTTTTATTTTTATAATAATATTCCAAGCTTCCTTTGTGAATCAGATTTATTATAATTATAAACACGATTTAGTTACAAATAAATAAATAAACTTGACGATTTTGGCAAATAAGTCGATTATAATCGGTTAACAAAGATTTGTTAACCTATGCTCTACGTGCTCTGCGAAATGTGGTCGGGAGACAACCCACAAGGCCATACGTTGAGATCAGATTTTTTTTGTATATAAATGCAAATATCTGTCCCAAGCTAAAATCGAACTACTAGTATGGATGTTCAGCTAACTATACGTGTCACTATACCAAAACGGTCGTATATAAACTTACTATTTATTTAAAAAATTGGTTGATCACCTCATAACTCGTGTTCGAAATACCGCAACATAATGAAATACAAATGGAGGGAAATACGAACCCACCGCAATATAAACGTGGTTGTAACAGTAATAATATCTCCCATCTCTGTTAAAGATACATAAAATATTAATTGCTCGTCGAACGACTTTTTATTGGTGCCATTTTTATTTTATAGACAGTGCCACCAGCCTCACCCGTGTTACTTTGAGACTTTACAGACCGTTTGTGAAATAAAAACTACCATTTATTCGTGAATTTATATTTATACCATAAATACATACATATGTACCTACGTTCAGATCTTGGTAACAATATTGTAAAGATGGAGGAAACATTAAGTAATTGTCACGTGGAGTGTAGACATAGCGATAAGAAGTCGTTTTAGTCAAGTAGATCAGTAGCCTTTTAAAAAACAAGCTTAGACCACCACCTTAAGGAATTCCCGATAAGCAAGAGAAAATAAAAAGTGATATACAATCTGATCGATATCAGGTTGACCTGAAGAAATCAGCTTACAATCGTCTGCAATACAGTCATCCACTTTAACAAAAAAGACATTTTTTTTCATATCCCTGCATATGTTTTATTTATGTAAGTATATTTAAATGTGTATCCATTGAGGAAAATTAATTATGTGGTATAAAATAATTTACAGGCGTGGTCAATGGCTATAATAAAACTTTTACAGGAGTGGAATTAACATTCGCTGTAGGTAGTAGAAATCTTTCGTGCGAGTATGTAGATTGTTTATATCCGCACTTAATTGATTCGTTCTGAAGGTAAGCGAAGTCTCTTTTTCGTGATTAATTATATTTTAGCATGTTGCGACTACACGTTTTCTTATTTCATAAAAATTATCATCAATTCATATCGATCCCATGTTTAAAGTGTTCCTATAACGCGAGACTGATGCAAATATCAATACATTTGACAACGTCATAATCAATTTCTACTAATTCCCCACTAATGTACTCGTAATAAATATGAATGAATTCTATCTTTGACTGACGATTCTATTCAATTTTCAATACAATTTGGTAAAAACTAGACCATGAAAATGGACCTTGAGTCGGCTTTATACCGAAAATAAGGATTAAAGAGGATTGAAATATGGGACAAAAGTCTATATAGAAACTCGTTATTATCAATGATATAATTATATATTTAGCATTTGATAGTTAATGTTAAGTATTATATATAAAATAAGTTTTCTAAAAAAATGAAAGTGGTACTCAAAGTAAGTATTTTACGTAAATGAAGAGCAGTTTGAGCTAAAAAAAATTATTATTATCACACAATAGATGTAGATACATTTTGTTAGAGTTGTATTTTACATTGTACAGAGTATAATGTAGATTGAATTGTTTTAATTAAAATATTCTTTATATCGACTAGTTCTTTGCTTACAAGATTAACGTATTTTTACAAAGAACAACGACCTCGATTTCGTGACTTCCTTTTTAACATTGATGGAGTGGGAAAGTGTCGAGGAATTAACAGGAGCGTGGCGAGGTCTTTTGTTCCTTACCTGGAACAAATCGGCTCGAACGCTCGTAAATGAAGACTCATTACCGAGCTTATTATTACCATAGAAGATTTTTGTTTATATTACCATTTAAATAATACCAGCCTTTTAAGCTGATCAAGCGTTTCGTTTGTTGAATTAAGTTGTTTCTACTGTTTTTTTTGTAACTAGAACTTCTCTAATACTTTCTATTCAAAAATTGTTTGTTGGAAGTACGCTACTACGCGCGTGGTATAACGAAATTTATCGCGATTCATTCGAATACATTTTTTTGAGATCAGATTTACATGATGTGCATATCGACAGCACACATAAAATGACAAGTCATCTGCGCTAATCATTCAACGGTCCCTTTATACATCGGGCCATGTGATTGCACTTTAGAAAGTACACTACACAGGTAATTACTTGCATTAAATGAGCTAGAGAATGTTAACTCCAGAGAGTGCTTGCTTTTTGATAAATTCTTGATAAGGGAATATTAAGTCATTTACTTTAAGCCAATCCTAACACTTTACGATGTCATTGACCCCTAAAATTTCGGAACTCTCTGAATGTAAACATTTTTAAGATAATATTAATTTCGAACACGTGCGAGAACGTGGGGGATTTTTAATGTAAAACTGTGAGATATGTTTACACAATGTGATGTATGGAAGTAATGTTTTTTTTCATTAAGTATGAGTGGTAAATGAGTCAGCATAGATTTTTTACAAGTTTAAGTTTGCACATTGTTTATTTTGTTTTCAGAAATATCTGTTAATGAAACGCTGTAGAGATTGTTTTCGATATTTCTATCGTTGCGTCAATAATTAATGATGCGTTTGCATATATTGTAATTGCTTTGATTTTAAAAAATGTTGTCTAGACGGAGGGTGATATTTAAGCCTGAAACGATGAAGTTTGTATTGTTGCATGGATTTGATATATTTATGGATTAGAAGAATTAAACGGAATATATTTTAATCGGTAAATAAATAAGGAAAACCGATAAGATGACAAAAATGTTCACGTAATTAAAATTCATAAATATGGTAAAGTTTAATTCATACGTAATTACGACTGTTTTTCATTATCTTGTCTCAAAAAAAAAAAAAATAAAAAAATCAAAAGCACCATCCATATTTAGTTTCAGTTTCTGAAGGAGTAGTTTTAAATTTTTCTTGACATGTCTTTATACAAGGAATTTTAGAAACTATTAAATATTAGAATAAACGTTTTAGCGTACACGTTGTTCCATTTAACCGCCTTCCATAAAGGAAGGGGTTCTCAATCCCATTATTTATTTATTTTTTAATGTATGTTACATTACTTTTGACTGGGTCGACCGATTTCGATGAATTTTGTTTTGATTAAAAGTTGTAGTTTGTCATTTGGTCCTATTTAAATTTAATTGCGATCTAACAACTACTTTTTGAGTTATATCTAATAATGCGTTTTTACTTGACTCTTTTTCTGCGCCCTACGTTGTCTTATACCGCATAAATTTTTACTGGGTGTACCGATTTTGATGATTTTTAATTTAATCGAAAGCTGGTGTTTATCATGTGACACATTACATTTCATCGAAATCTGATTACAACTTTTTGAGAAATCTTTGATAACGCGTATTTACTTGACTATTTTTTTCATCTACCTACGTTGTATTACTTGTCAATGCAATTAAAGTCGTTTTCTTTTTAATTTGCGAGCAAACACAATGATTACAATTAAGATTAACCGACAACGATCTAACCAGAACTTTCAAGGTTATATGAATTAATAATAAGCTAATAATTTAAAATTCGCTAAAGTAGTGGACAATTAATCTGGGCGGATCTATCGAATTAGTGAAGTAGGTTATTCAGAAATTAGTTACCCTTGTTTATTGGCAACAGTTTGTCGACCACACTGAAGCAGACAGTGTGAAGTTAATGAAGCGCTCACTCGTTTGCATTAATCGGAGGCACGGGCTCAAGTTACGATTGTGTTTTATCGAAAGCATGTAAAGCTTTGATTATAGATTAATTTCACTTTAAGCGTAGTGTAGAATAAAAAAAAATAATTAAAAAATATAGAACATGACATTTTTTAATTCGCGAAGGATTATTAAATCATTTATGGAGACATTTGTAATTTTAATTTCAGGTCTAGTTATCTGTTAAAAAAATATTAACGCTTACGCATACGTATTCAGCCCGTAACATTCACACGACAAGGACTGGAGCTTAATGCACCACGCTGCATCACTGCGGGTTAGCGGACATGTTCTCTACTATGAGTAACGATCGCTATCAGGTATTTATGAAAACAATCAGGACCGACGGCTTAACGTGCACTCCGAAACTCGGCGGGAAGACCCACAAAGACAGACGTCCAAACCGTAAAGAAATAATTGTACAAATCAAAAATCAATCCCGAGCGGGAGTGTCAGTTTTTTAGGGGACTACTAGCACCACAATACCAGAGCGGTTATAAAAAATATAAAGAAAAACTAATTATTATTTTTATAGCATTATCAATCGTTAGATAAAATATGACTTTATTTTAATGTAGCCATTAAAATGATGGTTATATCTGGTATGGAATGGTATACATTTGGTTTGGTATTGGTTTTTTTTAATTTATGTACGACACTTGAAATGAAGCGACGCCAGATGTCCCTCGGGCCTTTATCAGAGCATGAGATTAGAGTGCACTGGTTTTTGACCGTTTTAAGTTACGTCTGTCTCCCAATAACCGATTCTTTGTATGCTTGAGCGAGATAACGGCGGTAATTGATATGTGTTTGTATAGTTGTATTTAAGTTAAATTGAAAGTACCGAAAGAGCTATGGATTTCAATGTGTGCTGAAGTAATAGGCTGGTAAAATATTTGGATATAAAATAGTGAAAAAATGATACTAGGCATTTTTATACTGATATTTTTAATGAAAATTTGGAAAGTACGAACTTGTAGGTGTAAATTACAATCACACCAGCCTATCGCAGTTTACTACGGACATAGGCTTCCACAAGTTCGAACAAAAAATGGCGTGAACTCATGTGTTCTGCCCATAGTCACCACGTTTGGCAGGCGGGTTGTAATTACAAAATGACGCTTAAAATCAAAAGGTTTTAAATACAAGAAAGACAGTAAAATAGCTATATTAAAACTATTATATTAAATAATAATACGACTATTTCATCAGCAGTTGGAAAGCGTTTCACAACAGATTCCATATGCGTACGTATATAAATTAGGCTGGGACAGTTGTTTGAACAACAGTTATAGTGACATCAACTGCTAATATTGACACAGCGGTGACGGAGCATATTAGAAGACACGGTTACGTTTGAACTGTGAGTTCTCTAATTACGGAACATAGTTTTGAAACGTATAAAAACCTGTCGTAAACATGGACGGATTTTTAAGTGCAATCGAAAATCATTAGCGTTAATACGTACGTAAATATTCGTCGAAGTTGTTATGAAATTAGATTTAATGAAGGAAAATACGAAGAAACTTTGTATTGTTAAAGTAAAACTTTTTTAGGCACGCTTGATTTAGGGAGCGAGCTGGTGAATTCGTAACGAGAGCGTTACTAAAAGTGTGATCGGGCGAGGCGAACGGAAGTTGAGAGGGAGATATAAGGTTTAAGAACTTTATTTCTTATAAGAATAATACAATTCACTTTCATAAGAAACAAAAAATGTAAAAAAATATTGAAGGTAGTTACATAAAGTTTGTTTACAAATGAATATTATGTTTAAAGATTCCTTAGACTATGCGAAACTGGATGTGGCATGTGTGTACTTTAAAGATATATTAATTTTGTGTTTATTATTACTGCGTAATTATTTAGTATGTAGTGGTTATTAATATTTGTTTCTTTAATAGATATAAGTTAGCGAAGATAGAAAGAGAGCGAGAGTTATGTTTCGTAAATTTTACTTCAGTCGTATGGCACACTCGTTTTTTTACAAGATCAAAAGTTTGCATATGAAACAATAAAAAACTCTCTAAATCACAATGTTAGTGATAATAATGTTTTAATGATAAGGCCGCCACTGTACGTGCATTTTAAAAGTTTTTAAATTGTATGTATTCTTGTACTGTGTGCAATAAAGAAGTAACTAAAAAATAAAGTTTTGCCAGGTGTAAGTTATTTTGATAAACTATACTAATTTAATGACAAACAATCCAAATATATATCGACTTTTAATAGAAAATAAAACTTATTTTTTTATATTTCAATATAACAATAATAAGAAAAATTTTACTAGGCAACTTCATAAACATAAAATAACAAATTGTCGCTTCATATTGAGGAATAAAAATATTTAAAACATCTTCTTCAAAGTAAGTTTGCAACTCGAAAAGTAGCCAACGCTATGAATGAAAACGCTGCCAAAAATATAGGGGGAGAAAATTTTGGCAGGGCAACGTTACATAAATTTCTCGAGCGTCATTTATTCTATTGAACGAGCGACCCCAAAAAGGGAACTTTCTCGAAAATAGGCCAGAGAGAACGGCTGATGTTGTAAGAGATTTCTTACAAGTTTTCGTCAGTTCAAAACATTTTGTTTTACCTATGCTATAATTTTATCTTATTTTGCAAAAAGTAGAACCAGTCGTAGTACGTACATTTAGATACAATTTGGACTCGCTCGACCTTTGAAACAGTTTTTGCGAATTATTTTTTATAAATATACAACTTGTTTTATTTTTATATCCACGATATTTTATTGATAACAAAAAATAGCGCAAAATACAACCTCTTTCGACACGAAAAAGTCTAGTAGCTATAATAGTGTAATAATTGATTAAAAAAACATTAATTAATTGATAAAAGTTACGTAATTGTATCCGCGCGCTTAAGAAGGTCACGGCGCGGCGTTTGAACGGTTAAACTAAAGGCCTTGACATTAAAACTATATAATTAAACCCCATTGAATAGTATACCAGTTACACTCGGGTCTGTACTAAGTAATTGAATTAATTCGCACTATTTAGTATCAGACATATAATGATAATGAACCTGTATTTAGTACGCGTAAGAATCGCAATGATACATAATGAAATGATTTTTAACCGACTTCCAAAAAAGGATGAGGTTCTCAATTCGACTGTATTTTTTTTATGTACAGTTCTTTTGACTGGGTGGGCCGATTTCGATGATTTTTTTTAATCGAAAGGTGGTGTGTGTAATTTGGTTCCATTTAAATTTATTTGAGATCTAACAACTACATTTCGAGTTATATCTAATAATGCGTTTTTACTTGATTATTTTTTCGTCGACCTACGCTGTATTATACCACATAACTTTTTACTGGGTGTACTGATTGTGATGATTTTTAATTTAATCAAAAGCTGATATTTATCATGTGGTCACATTTAAATTTCATCGAGATTTAATCACAACTTTTTGAGTAATCTTTGATAACGCGTATTTACTTGACTATTTTTTCGTCTACCTACGTTGTATTACTTGTCGATGTAATTGAAGTCGGTTTTTTTTTTCGTTTGCGAGCAAATACAATTATAAACTCTATTGTAAATTTCTAATTCATTATTTGAATATTTTTACAACTTTTTGTTACATAATGTGACCTATAGAAAAAAATTGAAATAGAAATAAAATGTTTAGTTAAAAGTAGTCAGTATTTCAGAATATTTAATACGAGTAAATACTTAAATAGTAACATTGTTACGCACATAATACAACAAAAGCAAGCACAAAATGAAAAAAAAAACTTTAATGAATGATATAAATTTCAGTTTAATTTAGAATTTGAAAACAAAACTTCGCACGTATTTACAACTCTATACTGGATATATTCAAACAAATTTCTATTGGTCTGTCCACCTTAGAGATAGTTCGATTCAATAAAAGAAGAATTACTAATATACCTACATCGTTTAAATAGTATAATATAGATAAAAAATGCAGTTGCTTTTAGAATATTTTTGTTTTTAAATTAGGCAATTATTTAAAATCCTAGCGAAGTGATATTTTGATACATATTTTGAATACGGAACGTCTTGAACTTAATCGTAAAAAGAGATCTCTTGTAGTAAATAATGAAGTATGCGTGTACTAATTATTTATACTTACATGGCCATGCTTAAAGCACGCTTAATTTAAACAGTGTGTGAACAACATTGTAAAACGAAACCGTGAAGATATAGCTGCGTGACTGCGTTATTAAAAAGCATTCGTAGTTTGAGGCGTTCTCTTCCTAAGATGAATGAACACTAGAAGAGGTAAATTGACGATATAGATTGACATACATATAAAGCTTGAAATGACTTAATGATATTAATCTTACAAATAATATAATAGTGCCTGAAACATATGACATAAAAACTATAATTTATTATTATTATTATATATAATATTAAAATAAATCATTGAGGCTAAAATAAAAATAAAAAAACATTTTTTAACATTTATTTAAAAAATAAACAAATACTAATCATCAAGGCAATCTGCCTATTTTTTGTCATATTGCATAATTAGTTCAATTTGGACATTCCTTTTCGTTTGTTTTATAATATGATATTATGTAGTGTGAAATAAAGTAGAAAGCTTACATTTATCACACAAATAGTAAGTTTTTATCTCAAATAGTCTATTGTCATTTTTACGAGACATTTTCTTCTTAGAACTGTCTAATGTTTATGCAATTGTTTAAAGTTAAACAGAAAGAAAAGTACCGTTTTTATTTGACTTACAGGGCCAAATGTTGCCTGCACTCGTTCCTCTCACAATATTGATACATTTTGTAAACAGTCTTTTATTTAACTAAAGATAGTAAATATGTCAGGTAAACTGACTTGAAGAATGTTATACTTTTTGTTATTAGTATTATTATAGTTGTTACAAGCTGTACTGGCGACATCGCTTGCGATTATAGATTTGGGTTTTATCCTCAATCCCAAGGGATCTGCGCTAAATTTATGGATTAAACGTATCCAGTGTCTCAGTTTGTTATAGTTTAACAAGCTGAGCCCGCAAAACGCTGTTTTGCCATAATTGTTATTAACCCCCTTGATCCCCCCTTATAACTTAGAGGTATAAAAAAATTGATCTTGGCCGATTCTCAGACCTACCCGATATTTACATAAAATTTCATAAAAATTCGTCCATCAGTTTCGGAGGAGTATGGTAATTAACATTGTGAAACGAGGATTTTATATATTAGATTCATATATCTAATAATTGTGTTTGCTGGCAAACGAAAAAAACTGACTTCAATCACATCTATATATACGGTCGAATTGAGTAACCTCCTCCTTTTTTGAAGTCGGTTAAAAATCGAGAACACCGACACATTTGTGCCATGTCTGTTGTAACGCAATAGTGGCGGAAGGATGAACTAAGTTAGATATGTATTTGGTATCAATACTGGACGTTGGCGGTAGGACACGAAAGGTTCCAGGAATGATTCTATACAGTTAAACAGCAATTTTTACATACCTTCTCTCCTTTTAAATAAAAAAAAATATATATTTAATAGTTGATTGATTGATTGATTCAGCCTGCAAAATCCCATTGCTGGGCATAAGTCACTTTTTGCACGAATAAGTTTCGGAGCTTGTACACCACACTGCTCCACTGCGCTGCAATAAACTTATAATTTATCTTTATTAATAAAAATGAATTGCTAAAATATATGTACGCTTATATCTTCCGAACGACTACAACAAATTGAATTACTATTTTTATTTTTGGTGTTCGTTATTGGCTGGACAAGGTTAGTAAAGAAGCGATACGAGTACCTATATCAAAAAAAAAAACAAAAAACAATAATATGGGTGTATAATGTTTGCCAGTTTACCTAGTATTATGTAATTATTTCTTTATTTAAAAACTTTATCATTAGAAGTTGACTCACTAGCAACAAATATTGATCGTACATTCATTGAACTCGATAGTTAATTTGGCACACCTGAGCAAACACGATGTTCCAAAATTTAAAGTGTCGTTTAGTTTGATTACAACAAATCTATAAATTGACACTGCGATTCGAAAAATGAGCTGTTCGGCGCCCATTTATTTGTTTTATGGCTTTAATTTTCTCCGTATCTCAACGACGTATATCTTAATCTTATTATAATTAATAATGTAGTATTAAGTATAATAAAATTCATGTAAAATAATGATACGTTTTATTTTTCGCGTACACTATTTTAAGTGTTAATAATAATTATATTGTTTATTGCAAATTCATTTAATTTTTTTAACTATTCTGATTTATTTACTCTAAAGTTACTCACGTCAATATCAATATGTTTTATAGAAAAAAGTGATAAAGATAAACTGTTGTAGGAACTATATTTTATTTAAGGGAAATACCTAATGCTTTACGAATTTTTACATAGATTAATTGGTACTCAAACAAAAGGGAAGACAGTCATTTTAAAAACGATATAAATTTATAGGTTTTATATAACAAAAGCTTTTTAATTGATTACAATGTTTATCACAAAAATACGTATATATTCACAAAAATACAAAAATGTGTCACAGACTTGATGTTTATAACTTCCCATATAATTAAAAAAAATATTAAATTTAAAGGATAATAAAGTATCATATTAATTAATAGATAGGACAAAAATTCTTTAAGGGGTAAAAGGAAATTTCGTTTAACAGTAACGTAACTGGCCACCCGCGTTTTTAACCGCATTTTAATTGCGATGAGAATAGTGTGCCGGACCGTTTGCTATAATAATTAGTAGTACAGTGTATAATCAACGGCTATTATCTAGCTTAAAGTAATAATAAAACTGATTATTACCATTCTATGTCGTAAAAATAAACGTAGAGCGATGATGACTTTTTATTTTCTTAAATCGAGAAAACAGTTCAGTCAGTCAGAAGTTGTCAAGCAAAATACTTGCAATAAAATGAGAAATTAAGAGTTTACTATCTATGGTATTGTTAAGTAATTAGCGAATTGTTGATTTAATAATGATAAATAAAATAAAATAAATAGTTTTTATCGTAAATGATTTGTAGATGAGCACCTAATCCATACCAAATTATTCGGGATTAAAATCTTTACTTTCAAAGTATTTCAGCAAAGTATACTGCCCATAAAACTGCAATTTGTGTCTACATCGAGTCTCTCCATATGACGGTAGTGATTTATGTTTTACTAACAAAGTAACTTCACAACTTTATTACTTAAATGTTATAACAATAAAGAGGCAATCTATTGCATTATATTGAGTAGTAAAATAAACATAAATTGTTGTCTAAGTAATTTTTAAGATAATCTACTTTGTACCCTAGTGTGGGACGGTGGTTTCAAAGTGTGTTAATATATGATTTACGTCAATAAACCACTTATATTCCCTTTAGGATATTATAGCTATGAGTCAACAGGATACGTACGTGCGTAGGAACACTCATCCGACAGATTACGTCGACTTGTTATTTTGCAATTTCTCTTCGTTTTGAAGCTTCGAACGATTCAATATTGACTTAAGTTTTGATGCGAGGTCTCGGGGATTAACTTTTCCAATTTAACCGCTTGGATGTCTGATAATATATTGTATTTTATGTAGGAGAATTGTGATGATTTTTAAGTACGAGAACATTAACTTTGTAATTATTATAATTAATTATTTTAAAAATCCTCCATATGAGATTTTTTTTTGTTACGTGAAGTTTAATTATTAAATGTGTTACTCATAATTATTGTAAGAAAATATTTTGTTTGTCATAAAGTAAGCATACTGTCCTAGAGTGAAGACAGCGTCTTCGCAAAATCAGTGTGGACGTCCTCCAGCCCGCTGGAGCAACGATCTACGTAAGATTGCCGGTGTGAGCCGGATGAGGATTGCGGAAAACCGGGATGTCTGGCGCGAGCTTGGGGAGGCCTATGTCCAACAGTTGACTGGAATGAGCTGAACTGACCTGAACTGAAGTACTAGTATGAGCGCAGCATGTGGGCTCTTATTGACTTAATTAATATAATATTTTGTGGACAAATTGTGCTTTTTGTACGTAAGCAAATTTTGAGTGAGAGAAAAGTTTATTTGTTAAATGATAGCACCTTTAGAAGCTAGAGAATTATTTCAGCAGTAGAAAGCCCGCATATTGGAGAAGATTAGAAGCTATTAAAACATAACGTAATAACTTATAGTAATAGAGCAGTCTAAAAATCAACGTCTAAGTAGCTCTTTGGCTACGTATACATTCTACCTCTAAAAATACAAAAAAGGCGTACGTATTTCCGTTTAAAATCTAGATGTATCTATATATATCGCAGATGAGTCAACAGATAAGCACGAAATGATAAATAATCATCAGATATACTCCGTTTCTTACTTTCGAAGTCAAACGATCTATTTCAGTCTCAACTAAAATAGTCAGATATGAGATGTATGGGCTATTTAATTTTAATTATCAGCGTGCTTTGAGATAAACAGACTGGTAATGAGTATAATTTTTTAAAGATCATAGAAAAATAAACATCTTATGCTATGAATAATGTTTTGAGATATTTTTAAAAAAACTGTTTGTGTCTAAATTATTTGAAAAGGAACATTTAGAACTCTCCTCTATTACGGTGGAAAACAAGTGTACGGTCCGCTTGATAGTAAGTTCTACTGTAGCCTATGCACACCAGCAACACTAAGTTGTTGCCACACACACAATACAGTTGTCACCACATCCTCACCACTGAAAGCTCCAGCTTCCTTAGCCATCATAAAATCACAGTTCTACTTGAGGGTAATATTGCCCTCAAGTAGAACAATATATATTGTTTGGCGGTGATCTTTTGTACGATTGAAAAACATCCTAGTACGTCACACCCAGTTCGAACACCCCAGTCGGGCGCTTCAGAAATTAAATATCGTATACTAAAATAATTAAAAATGTATTAACACGTACATAGTCACTTACTATAAATAAAGTATCATTATTTGTTTGTTTTTAGTAAATATTCTATATATTAATATGTGAAGCAAAAACTTTGTACCTCTTTTTACGAAAATTGCGCGGACGGAGGAATATGAAACTTTGTACACTAATATAGTTTATATAGAGAAGGAGTGCTAATATTATGCATTTTTTAACAGACTTCCAAAAAAGGAGGAGGTTCTCAATTCGACTGTATTTTTTTTTTAATGTATGTTACATCAGAACTTTTGACCGGGTAGACCGATTTCGACAAATTTTGTTTTAATCGAAAGGTGATGTGTGCCGATTGGTTCCATTTAAATTTATTTGAGATGTAACAACTACTTTTCGAGTTATATCTAATAATGCGTTTTTACTTGACGCTTTTTTCGTCGACCTACGTTGTATTATACCGCATAACTATCTACTGGATGTACCGATTTTGATATTTTTTTTTTTCGTTGGAAAGAGGATATCCGTAGTTTGATGCCATGAATAAGAAACTAGGCACTGATGATGGGATCCTAGAGAAATCGAGGGAAACTCTCGAAAATCCGCAATAACTTTTTACTGGGTGTACCGATTTTGATAATTTTTAACTTAATCAGAAGCTGATGTTTATCATGTGGTCACATATAAATTTTATCGAGATCTGATAACTACTTTTTGAGTAATCTTTGATAACGCGTAGTTACTTGAATATTTTTTTCGTCGATCTACGTTGTATTACTCTTCGATGTAATTAAAGTCGGTTTTTTTTTCGTTTGCCAGCAAACACAATTATTTTAAATTATGCATAAAAATATATTAAATCAATAAAAAGATTTGTACAAACTACCATTTATTTGACACACATGCACATTATACTCTTTTATTGATTGTCAGTCTGGAGTCAAATTGATTTTTTTTTAAAAGGTTCTTTATTTTCATTATTTTTTTTTTATTTAAAATTTTAATTGTGGTCGAATTTCGGCCACTCTGCGACCAATAGTAATTAAAAATATAGGATTGTTTGAAGAAACGATTGATCAAAATACTAAAAGCTTAATCGATAACATAACCCATTAAATAAAACACAGTAAGCATTTGTAACATATTATACACTTTCGTAAACTTCTAAAGAGCTTTCCATTTAATTTTATTATTTTTTAGTTTATTAAAAGAAAATATAATATTAGCCGTTTAATTTTAGATTAACTTCCGTCGTGGGTTTGCCTTTTCTGTCACAGTGTCGTGCTACTGATGTACAAACGAACCTAACGACACGTCATTAGTTCATTCTAACGAAACATCTTCAGGGAAACAAATCCTGAATTTTAGCTTTAGGACAAAACGAGACATAAAGTTGGTTTTAAAAAGAGTTGTATATAAGGAGGAGATTTCTCAATTCGACTGTATATATATAACATACATGAACATATATATATTATGTATGTTCGCGGATAACTTCATCGTTTATGGAACCGATTTTGGTAACTCTTTTTTTCGTTGGAAAGGAAATATCCCAAGTGTACCATGATAAGGAATCTGATGATGGCATCCCAGAGAAATCGAGGGGAACCTTCGTAAATCGAAGTGACGACTAGTTAGTTTGTTTGTTAATTTTTTTCGTTTACTTACGTTGTATATATCAATGTAATTGAAGTCGGTTTTTTTCGTTTGCTAGCAAACACAATAATTTTTATTACACGTCGGTTATTATTAACACAAATACGAATTCGTAATTAACTACGGATTTATATGGTATCTTTGGGGTATGCGAGTCGAATAAACAATTAATGTTCAGATGCGAAGCCTTCGCGGGAGACTTCCGATTGATTTTGTGCTAAAGCTCGCATCGCACATGTCGCGGCGGAAATCACGTTTTTGTTCCTTCCTGTGTTGCTTTGCTGTCTGTATTGTCTTACTTAGTGTTCTTTAATAAACTAGAAAAATGAATCGTTCATAAAATAAGATTTTTTTTTGGAAAAACAATATAAATGTTAAGTACAAAAGAGAAGGAACAAGGCAAACGGAATAATATTTATTATGTAATGGAAGGTTATTTAAATTACTGTAGTGAAATTCAGAGTGTAAACAAACAGTGAAACATGCGTCACGACGATAAAGAGAACTTAATGTTAAACATATATTCTATATAACGCCTAGCCGTCGGCAGTTAGGACCTCTCGGGGCAAACAAATAAAGATCAATGACCGGCTTACGAGACGGCCACCTGATCCTACGTTTATGGAGCTCCCTTATCACACATTTAATAGATCTTCCCATTTTGCTCCTCGTATTTTGTTTATTACACCACTTCGTTTTAGATATATCTTAAGGATATACTGGAAGGCTTTTTGAAACTTTGAAATCTTATCCTTGTCGTTATTCGTTATATCCGACCGCAAAGTTACAAAAACTTCGATATTCAATATCTAGTCCAGCTGACTTTTCCGTGAAATAGAACAATATGTTGAATGGAATTTTTTTTCTTTTTTAACCAGTTAAATTTATCCGCACACACCGATCATAAAAAAAAATATCAACAAAAAAAAAACGTTCACATCTTTTAATCATTATTCTATGTGAGATAAAATAATATAGTAATAGTGTGATAGATATATGTATAATGGTTAGTCATATAATATTGAAATGGCGAGGTATTAAATTTCTGGTAGTTTTATATAATTGTAAGGTCCGGATTTTTGGAAATCCTTATAAATTACAATATTAGACATTGCACATAATAACTTGTACATAAGTAATATACACATTTTGTTTTCTAATGATTAGGCGAATTTCACTCATTATAATGAAACGACATTTTCGGATTGTATCGCGGTTTATTAAGTTTTTTAAATGTTCGACGTTTCGGATACTTTACAGCAACCACTGACTATGGTTACTGTAAAGTATTCACTGACTACCCGTCGACACGGCATACGCATCATTACACCATAGCGGTCGTGTATCGCATATTTTTTATAAATTGAGTAAAACTGACCGTCCCTAAGGTTATGCACAGAGTCACTATCAAAATGGTCAGCGAAATTATTTTTTACTTAAATTTTGTAATTGATTACTAAGGGGAGAACACACGATATCTGTTTTGGTTTAAGTATTAATTGTGGGAAGTTTAAAGATTTGGAACTATTGGGAACTGACCATTTTTTGGCCTGGCGGAACCACTTTTCGAAACATTTTATGGTTACCAACGTAATTTTTTACATAGTCATACTTATAATACTTCTAATGTAAAATAATTTTTGAAATCAGAATGTTAGCTTTCGAAATTTAAGCAGGCAAAACTGAAAAAGTAGGTATAATTTGAAACCATTACACCCTAACGATTTAAAAATAAAGACTTGTAGAATTTAACAAAACTTTGAATTCAAGCAGTATTATAATTTTCCCTTGCTCTTAACATTCAAGGGTTGTCCTCTCAATAAATCGGCGGTTCATATCTGTGAGCAGACTGCGCTGTGTATCGACCCGTCCTGACTCGTCGCGACGCTGGTCTGGGTTGGTCGACGCTCGCGCCGTCTCCTGTCGGTACCTAACTACGTAATATACGCTCGTGAATGAATAACTTTTTGTATATAATGCCTGTAGGTACGTGATAAATTAGCTACTATATTATAGATTTGGGTAAGTAACTTATATTGTAATGTAAGTTTTTAGTTATAGTTTTGCATGAAAGATTTTTTTTTTATATTTGTTCTACTTCCAAACTTTGCTGGGTGTGCCCATTTGGTAATTCTTTTTTTATTATAAATATGATACTTGTCGTGTTGTTCTGAAATTAAAATGGGATCCCATTTAAATTTAATCGACATCTGGCGAGTACGTTTTGAATTATCCCTAATAATGTACATTGTTCTATACTTGTCGATGTATATTGAAGTCGTTTTTTTTGTTCGACAAACACAGTTACACTTAAAATAAAGTTCATACTATTTGTTATATTTCTGTAATATCTAGCTAGTACCCTATTATCAGTGTTGGCTCCAATGTACGTATTACTGTAATGCGAGTTGTACTGCAGATTGTCTTTAAATACAACGACACGGCCGCAGTTGCTAAATGCTAAGTGTAGGATATTAAACGGTTGTCAGTACGTATTGATTATAATATCACTCTCACGCAATATACTCACATACAAACGTCAGACGCAACTCAGCTGTTCTGATTCATCGCACATTCGCCCACTTCAATGAATTAATAATCACGGACGAAACAATTAATCCCTCATACATTTGAATGTTACGTAACTTTTTATTTGGTGATATATCTTCTTCAACAAAATAAATCAACCTATTGCCGTTTTAGACAATTTATTACCGTAATATCATAGGTCTTTTGTAATTTACATGTATTCGTATCTGTCTGTGTTATATAACAAACGAATAGGGATACCTATTCGTTAGGATGAATGGATTCTATATATACATTTTATACCTATTCGTTACGATAGGATGACAATCCAATTATGATCATTGTAGTTGCATTCATTGATACAACTTCACGCATTTTACTATCAGATATGCATGTGGTATATTCGCTATAAAGACCTATATGCGCCACCCAACGACGGTGGTGTATACCAGAAGGCAGTCGTCGGGTGGCGCAGTTTATTTATTTGTTTGGTGGCAGATGTAATTACAACTCTCGCGAAACCACCACACTCGACTCGTTGGACTGGTTTACGATAATATTAATCTTATTAACTAGAGCCCCATATTTGTTGTCACACTATATGCATTATATATGTTTAGCTGTTCAGGTGAGAATAGATGAGGCGAAGAAGCCATGCGTGGTAATTATGTTCATAAGAAGTTATGCCCGTTGTTAACAGTAGCAGGTTACTGTCGAGCAGTTTTAACTGAAATATTATGTTCATAATGAAAATACTATATCAAGTTATTAGATAAGTAAAATTTAGAATCTAGATGATAGGATATTTGAGGAACAACGTTTTTTGTATAATTTACTTTTTTATTATTATTGTTAGGCGTTATCGTTTTCCTTTTTCTGGCCTCTTTATTGGAAATTTTTTTGAATTATTTGTTCTTTTTTTTTTAACCGACTTCCAAAAAAGGAGGAGGTTCTCAATTCGACTGTATTTTTTTTTTTTTATGTATGTTACATCAGAACTTTTGACTGGGTAGACCGATTTCGACAAATTTTGTTTTAATCGAAAGGTGGTGTGTGCCAATTGGTCCCATTTAAATTTATTTGAGATCTAACAACTACTTTTCGAGTTATATCTAATAATGCGTTTTTACTTGACGCTTTCTTCGTCGACCTACGTTGTATTATACCGCATAACTTTCTACTGGATTTACCGATTTTGATAATCCTTTTTTTGTTGGAAAGGGGATATCCCTAGTTTGGTAACGTGATAAGGAAACCAGGATCTGATGATGAGATCCCAGAGAAATCGAAGGAAACTCTCGAAAATCCGTAATAACTTTTTACTGGGTGTACCGATTTTGATAATTTTTAATTTAATCGAAAGCTGATGTTTATCATGTGGTCACATATAAATTTTATCGAGATCTGATAACTACTTTTTGAGTAATCTTTGATAACGCGTAGTTGCTTGACTATTTTTTTGTCGATCTACATTGTATTACTTGTCAATGTAATTGAAGTCGGTTTTTTTTTCGTTTGCGAGCAAACACAATTATTTTCGCTAAAATATTGTTGTGTATGAAAACAGTTGAGAAACCCTTTAACTGAATGTCTTAAGCTCCATTATTATCAATATTATGAAAGGAATACTTTTTTTTCTAGTTTTTGTCCTTTTTGAACCTAACATTTAAAAGATTGTTTCTTTTCTGTTTCCATAGCAACTTCTCTAATCGGTGTACCAATAAAAAATCTGTACTGGATGCAATAAATATACTTGCAATATATTTAAAAAATTCCAATACATATACTTATAATATATTTAAAATATCAGCTAATCAGGTAGCCGTGTAAGATTTGCGTGGCTTTAAACACGATGCCAATCAATTTAAAACTCATTTCAGTTGTCAGTGTTTCCTATCATTATTCAATAGTAACGGCAGTCTAGCGGATGCATAAAGACACCAGGTGCAGCATTATCTACCTAATTTACCTTTACTTATCGCCGTTTACTTTGAAGTATATTAAATAACTTTTATTGTAATTATTTTAAAACGACGTTTACTTTTGTACAGCGTAATAAAAAGGATGTTAAAACGACTGGATATTGCGAATTATTTTTGCCTTTGTTTTTATCAAAACAATCTAAGAATGTTTTAATATTTCCTTCCCAGTGTAATAAATTTCTCCTCTATTCTATTACATGGCAAGTAAATTAACTTTAATTGTTACATTATATATATTTTCACATAAATTAAATTGTAAATATATATTTTATAAAAATGTTTTTTTATTTTATTTTTGGCCTACTGAAAACAATGTATGAATTTTAAATAAGCGAGTAATTATGATATTGTTGGTTTTATGTAATAGATGATACAATTGTTCTGTTCGGACAGCTTTGAGATATTTTGTCATTCATAAAATCTTTTAATGAACAATGCTGTAACGTGAAAATAAACCTGTCATACGATTCACAATTTTCGATCTTCATAAAAGCTAAGGGTCTAAGATACGATTTATTATATACTAGCTTTTACCCGCGGCTTCGCTCGCGTTGATTTTGGTTTAAAATAAAAAGTATTCTGTTACTTCTAATACCTTCAAGAATATGTGTACAAAGTTTCATGATGATTGGTTAAAGCGTGTAAGCGCAACAAACAAACTTACATTCACATTTATAATATTAGTAGTATTTAATAATCCTCTCGGTTTAGGTTCGGTTAGTAATTCGTGAGAAACGATCATATTAGATAATTTAATATTTAACCTTTGGCAAAAAAGTATTATCTAACTTGACTAGTAGAATAACGGACTAACCATTCACCTTTGAACATAAATTTTCCAGCAAAAATAACATTTCAGGCTCTTCCAACTGTCTGAAGATGTCGCCCAGGCCAGCCTGTCGCTGGAGGGACCCTGTTGCCTGCAGATCCGGGACCCTCCAATTAAAGTAGCTGAAGACTCCCGCATGGGTTTGGTCTGTATTGCACCCACAAGTGCTGAAGCCGACATACGGTGCAGGACTGCCTATCCGGGCGTCCTGGATATCACCCGTAAATGGGTTCCCCTTCGATACCAAAAAAAAAGAAAAGCGTCCAGTAGTGGACTGCGAAAGGCTGCTGTGATGAGGATGATGATGATGATAACTATGCTTCAAAAGTTCATCATAATATAAACATGTCACTATTTCTTCTAAAATGCACTAGTTTTTATGATGTTTTTTAAAGGAAATTGAACTTTGATTGAGTTCGGTTCGACTTTGTACGATTTGTGTTAAGTGGACATTTACTGTCTTAAATAACACATATTATTGTATTAATATAAAAAGTGAATTTTGAAACCTTTTTTTTTTATTGAGCGCACTTCTATCCTCGTGTCTTCTTGGTCACGTGTTACGTCGGATCTATAAACACTGCAGCAACTGCGTGCATCTTACGATACTGAAATAGACGCGAATGCAAATCGTGCGCAGGTTCATCATCCGTGTCGCTATTTTAAGTATGCGATGGAGGAACACCTTGTAACTTACTTTTAAATGACAATTTAATATATTTTATGTTTCAATAAAAGTTATAGTGAAATAATTTAATAAAAATAATCTCTTACCAATGTTTTGTTGACGTTTTCTTTATTAGAATCGTTTGTTATAAGTATAAATGAATTTACTTGAATATATAAAATAGATTTTTTTTTAATTGAGGTGCTTGGTATGCTTAGACCAATGCAATGCGGTTTATTTTACTTGGCTTAAAAATCTTTTTTTTTTTTTATTATAAAAATAATATTTTTATCATTAAAGTAATGTAGTTTCCAAGAATATCAGCAGTGAGATAGAATAAATGTTACCCAATTATACTACTCACATTTTCACTCCAGTTAAGAAATTACCTAGTTAAAGAAATTTTACGCAACATTGTTAAATTACCCACAGGTACGTACACATAAACAATACACAACAGACACTTGTTATTACAATGCTTGTATGCTTAACTTGTTCAACACATAAATTTCTTGGAAGGGTTAAAAGTTTACAAATTTGCATTCACGGTTCGGAGCAACGGGAGGTCTTATTTGAATTTTAAATTAATATTTTCGTAATTTTTCCAACGTTTTACACTTCGACGGTACAGCGAACATGTCGCTTTAAAACTAATAGTTACTTCGATTTAACATTAAATAAAAAAAGTAATTTTCATGATTAAAAATAAACTTAATATATAAACCTTTGTAGGTAAAATTCTTTGTCTCCTTTTTAATATTGGCTTCCTATAACACTCAATTATTCTACTTATCGTTTTTTTTTTTAACAATTAAATTACTTAATAATAAATACATTTTTGCACCTGTAGTACATAATTAAAAAGTAAAATGGTCGCGACTTGCAGCGCTATAAATATACTTTGTTATAAGCGGTGATCTAGTGGCATTTCACGATCTAGCAAACATTCCAATGTAGGTCGGAGCTGATTCCGATTCCAGTTAAAAAACACCCAATTATTGGAACAATTTCAAGATTTAAACGTTGATTTTATATTGTCAGTGAGAAACGACTGCTATTTTAACTGCGTAGCGTCCATTAAGCTACATTACTAGCCATCACTATGTTCGAGAAGTTTTCAGGTCATATAGTAACGGGATAGTGAGGGAAAGAAATAATTACACGTCAATTAGGGACGCGTTAAAGGAAATACTGTCGTCCTATAATTGATGACTTTAAAATCACTGGTATGAAAGTAACTGGTTACAAATGAAATATTAATATAGTTTTTTCCAATTCTGTTAATAATTTTAACCTAATATATTTAAGCGTCTTATCGTAAGTGGTCAGTCACATATACGTAGATACATTTTTTGCCGTTTCTATTAACAAGTTTTAATTTAATATATAAAGCGTTGTAACGCTAAATTTTTTAATCAATCAATCAATCATTTCATAGAACCATTATTATTCTTATTTTATTTATTTTTTTCAATCGGTATTATAAGTAGAAAAAAAAAGTGAATTTTAAATTACGTTGTCAAAATGTAAATATTATATTTGTTGAAAAACCTGTAACATTGTATTACGCTGTGACAGATAAAGCAGACAGTGTCCATAATTAATTTATAACTCACCTTAACTATTGATAGTGCCACAGGCTACTATATAAGTGACTAAGTGAAAAGCAAGCGAAACGGGTGTGAAAAAGCAAGCACACAGTAGTATCAATATGTAGTTCACAATAATCATGCATTATTAATAAAACATCACTAGTCAAAGAGTGGGTTAATCAATAAAACAAGAGAAATATCAAACTAAAATTAAATAACAAAAAGTTTTATGAAAAAAAACTAAATTAAAAATTAACTACATATATATGTTTAAGGTCCAAATTATAGCCGATTATCGCAAAACATTGAGAAAATGCGACTTTAAAATGAACAGAACTTTATTACCAATTATTAATATCTAAGAAGCAGTAGTTGTAAGTCGACTTAACAGAATATTTAAATTATTCTTATTATTAAATAATTTCCATATCGTGTACATTTCTTGCGCTTTATTAAGAACGTGCAAACGTACATATCGGGTTAATTACACCACTTTACAGACGCTTAACCATATAAATAATACAAGAGCAAATGTATATAATAAAAACAATTGAACTTTATTTAGAAAAATATTTCAAATAGTTGGTTGCAAAAAAGTAATGAAACTAGTAGCAACATGCAGTGCCTATATTGGTAATAAGCAATTGTAGTTCCAAAGAAAAAAATGATGACTTGACCACATTTTTTCACAGCCATGACAAGTTTATATATGGCTTTTGGTATCGTTTAAGCTCGCTATAAAATGACAACTTACCTGTCAATCTGTGTTATCTAAACAAAGTTTAAACATCGAAATGTATGTACATATTCGGATAACTTGCGTCCGACTGCACCGAATTGTATATTTATTTTTGGGATTTCTTGTGGTCAAATTTGCCCTTCTAAAAGAATATTAAAAAAAACTATTTATCCACAAAAGATAAATAAAGCGGTGAGCGCCAGGTTAAGTCATCACTTCAGCCTATCGCAGTCCACTGCTGGACATAGGCCTCCACAAGTTTGCGTCAAAAATGGCGTGAACTCATATGTGTTGTCCATAGTCAACACGCGGGGAAGGCGGGTGACCGCAGGGCTGGCTTTGTCGCACCGAAGACACTGCTGCCTATCTTCGGCCTGTGTATTTAAAATCCAGCAGTTGGATGGTTATCCCGCCAAGGTGGTAGTTGAATTGTGTTATCCCTTAGTCGCCTTAGTTTTGACAATGTGAAATATGTAGTGTCAATTAAGTGGAAGACACTATTTTAAATGAACATTTTTTTCTTGGCAAAGGAAATCGAGATTAATATTTTTTAGTGTATTTATGAGAAAAACATGCATTTGTTTTGTTATTTAAATGACACGTCGAAAACAAGGAGAAAATTAAAAAATATATATTTCGCGTAGCATGTCATTGACGGGTCTGGTAAAAATATCAATCTGCATAATGTTATCAAAGTGAGCAACTCTGAAAACATTTGCATTCGGCGCTTGCTTACACTTGTCTTTTGCATTTTTATCCTATCGCTGGATAGGCGTGTTTTGAAGTTTAAACAGTTGACGTTATACAATACAGTTGAATTATAAATAAAATTTTAAATTGTATATTATCAGTAAATGTAAAAAAATGAAATATTGAAACATTTCTAGCAAAAAGGTGTACTTTATTAAAATTATCAGTTACAAAGAATACAGATTTTTTTACGTAGATTTAGATGGCTATATAATTCGAATTAGGGTAGATGTATTGCCCTTAATTTTTTTAAAGTATGTATGTATAAAATGGATAATATAATATGTGGATACACAATTAGTAAAAATGTTGCGTGATATGAAAGCTTCGTCAGACCTATAATCTATAGAATGAAAATCTTTCTGCCTTTATAAACTCATATAGTAATAATAGATCTTATAAATTATAAATAAAATTCTATTAATGGAGGCGTTGAAAAGCAAACCGCAATTCTGTGAATCAGTCTTGTTCATAAATAGTGAAAGATGAAATAAAATGGAGATATATAATCCGTATATATACCAATTTATAATCAAAAAGTGCATCACATATCCTATTAAGTTAAAAGTGTAAATGAATAAAGTTTTTGTAACATAAGAAATTAAAACATTGTCTTTTGTCTTAATAATTCTGCCTTAGAATAATTTTAGAAGTCGTAAAATCGATATCTTGTCAACAAGTATCGGATAATATAAATGAGTTATGAACAAATTAATAGTCTTTAGTCCATAATTGAAATTAGAAGAGTGACGTTCATAAACACTGTCACATTATATTTGAATTTAGCTCTCTAAAGGCTTTTACATAGAGATTTCACCTCAGATTGTGCAGTTAAATTTCCTACATACAAGTTTGTCTCTTCCTCGGACAATTTATGCTTGTTGTTAGAGATTATTCATCCATAGTAGTGAATTACACCTTACCACAAATTATGAAAACAACTATAAATATGTATGCCAAAGACGCAGCTTTCGCAAATTTTGACATTGTGTGGTTTGAGTTATTTACCTATCTACGGGCTTAATTCTGGTACAGACACCTGTGATATTCATAAGTTATGTCTGTAGTTAACAATTGCATTGGATTGAGAAATAGTTTCCTCTACATTTTAATTATAACTTTTACAAAAAAATCATTGGCGTAAATATATCAAAACATATTAAGAATAATAACAAAAACACCAGAGTTCAAACACGTGTAATGATATCACTATGGTGATACAAAAAATAAATAAATTAAATCTTATTTAAAATAAATTTCGTGTATGAATTAACGCTGGCTTCTTGAATGAAGACGGGCGTATTGTGAACATAATTCGTTTCAATAAAGAAACAATCTAAATAACGAAGGGCTCAAGCTACTGCGAAAATATCTGAATTGAGTTAACGGCGCAAATATTTGTCACTTTAATTATAATCAAATTTTATTTTTGTGACGTTTTCAGTCGAAATACTTTGAAGTAGCAGATCTAAAAACTGGATTTAGTAAAATATATTTATAGAACTATTTTATTATTATTTTTTTACTTGTACAAAAATACAAAAAACACACTCAACACTTATTCATAAGTCTGCCGCGAATACTCACAAGAGTTTATCCGGGCAAGTCGCTGCGTCGCATACCATATTTCATATAATATTTATATCGTACAGTACCATATTATAGCAATATCTTTCTAATAGCTCATCAAAATAGGTGTATATTTATTATTTTGAAAAATATTTAATCGACTTCCAAAAAAGGAGGAGGTTCTCAATTCGACTGTATTTTTTTTATGTATGTTTCATCAGAACTTTTGACCGGGTGGACTGATTTCGACAAATTTTTTTTTAATCGAAAGGTGGTATGTGTCGATTGGTCCCATTTAAATTTATTTGAGATCTAACAACTACTTTTCGAGTTATATCTAATAATGCGTTTTTACTTGACGCTTTTTTCGTCGACCTACGTTGTATTATACCGCATAACTTTCTACTGGGTGTACGGATTTTGATAATTCTTTTTTTGTTAGAAAGGGGATATCCTAAATTTGGAACTACGATAAGGAAACTAGGATCTGATGATGGGATCCCAGAGAAATCGAGGAAAACTCTCGAAAATCCTACTTTATAATAACTACTTTTTGAGTAATCTTTGATAACGCGTAGTTACTTGACTATTTTTTCGTCAATCTACGTTGTATTACTTGTCGATGTAATTGAAGTCGGTTTTTTTTCGTTTGTCTGCAAACACAATTATTTACATTATTTTTCAAGAGAAATTGAGAATTAATTCAAGGATTTTCTTTTAAGCGAATTTTTCTTTGAGATCATCAACGTCGCAGAAAGAAATTGTCAAATGTTTACGTCCAAAACGCGAAGAAAATATAATACAAATTTTACACATGAAAATTCAGCGCTGCTCGCATTCGAACGTCTGATATCGATTTACGTGTCTACTGAGCCATTCCATTATCATCTGACTCTTTCTGGTAAAAAAAGCATATATTTCGGTAATATATCCGAGACTCTGCTGGAATACAAAGCAAAGGTTTGTGGTTGAATCTCATTTTTTGGTTGAATAAATATATCGATGTTGAAAAAGATAAATATTTGTATTTTAATGTTTCTGTAATGATTTGTGACTAATATTTTTGACAAGTTGGTAATTACATTTATAGCGTAGATTTTTTTATAGTTAACAGTTCAAAAAATTGTGTTTATAAATTAGCAGGCTTAATAGCTTAACATGTTTGCTAATCTACTACAGAAGTATCGATAAAAACAAACCTCGCAAACAAAGGTTTTTAAATAATTAGGTTTACGTATGAGCGAGATTCTATCAATCGAAATGGTACCGAATACAGTTCAAGTTGGAGCACGTTAATATCTAAATATCTACACAATACACACACGGTTGTCTGTTCCTAAAGTAAGCAACTTAATGCTTGTGTTATAGGTAACAGCCGACTGGTATATAGCTACATATATTTTTATCGATAAACATACATATAAATAATACATATATAAATATATAAATAACTATATATATTACACCTAGACTCGGGGTGGGAATCTAACCCAGAACCCTCGGAGCAGAAATCAGGGTCACTACAAGTGCTGTGTGGCTACGGCACTAAAGAATTTAGCCACCCCCTCTCTTCCCGTGAGTGTCGTAAGAGGCGACTAAGGGATAACAAGGTTCTACAACCACCTTGGAACTTACGAAGCCGACCGATGGCGGGATAACCATCCAACTGCTGGCTTTGAAATACACAGGCCGAATACGGGCAGCAGCGTCTCCGGTGCGACAAAGCCAGTACTGCGGTCACCAACCCGCCTGCCCAGCGTGGTGACTATGGGCAAAACACATGAGTTCACGTTATTTTTGGCGTCAACTTGTGGAGGCCTATGTCCAGCAGTGGACTGTATAGGCTGTAATGATTGAACCAGAATTGGCTAAAAATCTTCAACTGCTTTTATTACATTAAAATGTCTTACGGAAGACTGCATCGATCAAAATATTTTTTATATTTATAAACAAATAACAATATTATAAAATGAATTTCCGCTTAACGCCTGTATTACAAACGACCTGTTAATGTTATTTCATTAATTATATCTTCCTGCGAGCGCGGTTTTGGTCGTAAAACACAAATAGTCGAGGGACATACGAAAATAAAACATCTGTTTTTGGTATCAACGGCGGCCATCGCGGTTAAAAACTCGTGTTACATTCCCTTTGCCCTACATCACAAAATATGTAACAATTTACTTTCGAGGATATTAAGCACACGTGTTAACGAAATAAAAAGTTTGTGTGCTATTTTGATTTTTCAAATTAACCGACCAGGTGACCTTCATACAAAAAAAAAATTTTTTTTCGTGATAATATCGATATTTTTAATTTTCTATTTTACGAACATTGTTCTGATCACAACGAACACATTGAAACGAATCATCTCTATATAAATTGGTGCTGTCCGACTACTATTTATTTAATTTTATTGAAAATTTGTTAATTTAGGTAACTCGAATCTTAAAGTTTTTGAAATAAATTAAATATCTCGTGATCTTGACCCGATAAAAAACTAACCCATACATACAGATAATACAATTTTTGTTATCGATTTTATATTATTTAGGCCTTGTACATTTAAATCTTTGACCTCCTTTTATCTTACGCAAAAAAAAACAGCAAGCGTATAAAAATTTCCGTATAATTATGTAATTGTAAAAAATTCTATACAAGAAAGTTATTCTTTTAAGCGTCTTTATTTATAAAAATAAATCAAACTAAATATAATTTATAAAAATAAGTTATAGAAGCTGTTAAACGCAAATAATTATATAATTAATCTAAAAGATTTAAAGTGGACACACTTAACAATGAACGGAAATGGAATCGGTGATATGCTTCAATGATTTCACATAGACTTCTTGACCTTAAGTGAAGGATTTATTGGCAGTTACCTTACAGTGTTGTGACTAGCGGGTGGTTAGCAGGTCGTGATGGTACTTGGTAGACGACGGCCGTTGAAAAATGTTAATTCCTCAATGTCTATTAAGAATTTTTTTTTGATAGATAGAGTTTTATTTTACACTCTCCAGTTCATACAGCCTAAAAAAACTGACCATCATTAATCAGACTGTTTTGATAGATATTCTTTCATTTCTCTAGAAATTTTTAATTTTCAAATAAAAGTATGTTTAATTTTTGGACGGTAACGTAACTGACTTTATATTAGTTAAGGCACGTCGTTTTACGTTGGTTATTGTTACTGAAATTTGGTATGTAACCTTAAGTTCGATGGTATGATGCCACGCCCTGTCTATAGTTTCGTTAGACCAGGATGACATTTAGCCAGTGAGAGGTAATGGATATCGGAGTAAACTGCTGCCTTTAACGTGCATTCACAAACTATAAACTAATAAACACAGTCCCATGTTGCATCATACTTTAATGCACCATTTGATGAACGTGAGTATAGCTACAAATATCCATAACTTTAACTATTTGCCAACTATTGCTAAAACTTTACTACGCTTAATTTATTACACTAAATGTTTACTTCTTTACTAGTCGATTAGTTCTAAAGATAAAGTTTAAAGCGTAGCTTTTTCGTTTATATTAAAAACGATGAAAGGTCTTTGATTATTTTTATATTGGTGAAGAATCTGAACGTGGACATGATATTTTGAACATCAGCAACATTCAGTATCCGGCAGTGAAAACAAACCTCTTCAGTTTATGTGGGTTTAAGTTTCTACTCGTGACCATTCGCCTTGAACGTTGTATTTGATTCTGTAACCAGATAACCGCAATGGAATATTAGCAAGGAGTGCCGATGTTTCGTCGAAAGGGCATCGTTTGTGTATTGATCAAATTGTGTTCTCTTATCGTTACGTGTTTACCATTGTCTAGATAAGTTTACATTACAGCTTTTTCTCATAGGTTTCGGAAGATCGTGCACATAATTTTTGTTTGCAAAAGGTGATTTATACAAAATATTAACTTTCCACATTAATTAAAAATAAATATAATTTTTTTGAAATAAATTTCATTAAAATTAGGCAATTCTCTATACCTCGTGATTCTTTCCGAGAAACACATAATAACGATATGTCTGCATCGAGGCTTAATGCCCGAAGTCAATAAAAACTGGTACATTTGCATTCACAAGGACAAGGATTTGCTCTGAACGTTACGAGACTCAACATGAAATCTCATCATCAACCTATTTACAATAAAATAATTGAATTGATTAGTAATTATTTTTAATTGTAAATTAGTTAATTATAAATTAGTAAAAATTTGGCATTGATAAATTTGATAACAACTAGTTCAACACCAAAATTCAAAAAACATGTAGAAATGAAGACTACAGAGCACTCAATATAAGTTAATGAATTCCGGAAAGCTGATCTCACTTATCTGCACTTAGTTTTGTAAATTTCGTGAAATAATAGTAACGAAAAATGAAGTAACATTCCTCGAAATTTATAGTTATCATTTAAAGCATACTATGTATATATTAAATACTCATGATGAAACTTATGAAGAGTCATGACTAACCTCACGAAATACCAACAAAATCTTATATGCGAATTGATCTTTCATTAGAGGAAGTGCCTACGTAATCGTTCTACAATACAACAATTTCAGTAACGTCAAAAACAATTAATAAGCATGCTATTATGAGATATGTCACCGAATTCATTATGACTCGACTAAAAACGAACGCAGAAAAATCTTGTTGAAGAAGCAAAATCAAGACCGCATATCATTAATAGAACATCTGTGGTACGGAAGGTCGAAGATATGTTGCAGACATAGCTTTTCTATATAGCAACTAAATCAGTATAAACTGTATTATCATAAACATATATAAACCCCACTTGTTAATTTGACGCAAATTATTTTATACACCTGTGCCTCCATTTGCACTTATATTTCTTTCTTGTCAAAACTGTTATACATTGCAGTTCACCAATCTCTAGACATGCTGTATAATTGTTTTATAAGAAACTTTGTAAGTTCACGGGAAATAAGGTACTCTTTATATACAAATTAATAATATTAATGCTGTGTACTTATCTAAACTTACTATCATTATAAGAAACATCCTTTTGGAATAGGTATCTCATTGAAGCTTGTTAATTTTAGTTCTAAGTCCATTGACGACGACTTCCGTAATTCAATTAATCAGTTTGGATATCATAAAAGTTGACAAAGTAGTAATGAAAAGGAGGATATTTACTGAAGGTAGTACGAATAATTTTTATTACACATAAAACTAGAAACTGACTACGCGTACTTGTTTTAATTTTTATCTCAATAGAAATAGTAAAAACTGTAGGACTGCAGTACAAAATATATTTTTAGATGTATAAAATATTAATTAAATTATTACGTTTATTGATACCGGATAGTCGACTGTAGCGGCTTGTAGCATCGTTTATAATGAAAGATAAGAGAAAATATTGACGCATAAAAACTAATTCAATAATTTCCATATAACATCAAGCCACGGTTACACGATTATGTTCTAATTATGCAAAAGAGTCACATGGATAATATGTTATTTCTTGGTATTAAAGTTATGGTTCTCCTATTGCTCGTTTTAAAATTATAGAGCGAAATAATAAAAAAGCCATTTTGTATTTATTATAATTATATTCATAAAGTTACTATATTATATATAATTAAATTATATTAATAAAGTTCTACCATTTCCTTTTTTAAGTATATTCTTTATATTAAGTGAAATATAGATTCTGTATTATTACAGAGAGGTAGAAGTTAACACTGTTCTTTTCAAAATGTATAAGCGACTAATCGTACGAATTACAAAATACCATAGTAAGGTAAAATCAGCTTGACCATTAAAATATCTTCAGAATGTTTTTATCTCTGAGTAAATTTGACAAGACGGTATTAATTTCACAATAATATTTGAATAATAGAAAATATATTTTATTTTCAATGTCTTTGATAAATCTATCAAGCAAGTCCCATTGTATAAGTATCAACGCTTTCATTAATGATTACAACAGTATGTAGTGTAGCCACAAGTCATATCGATGTCTGCATTCCAGTACACCGTCTATAACGCTTATTATAACTATGATTAAAAATAAACCTTATAACATTACGCTTAAGAACCACAGTGTTACGCGGCCCTAAAAGGCCGGTACCTATTATTTGATTTCGTCAGCTAGCGGAAGCTATTGCATAGAACATTCAGCATACGCAGGCAAAATTGCATATTTCCAGTAATAGCGATAAAAGTGAAGTGATTTGGTTCCAAGATTAAATTATATTATATGTTTACATGTTTTATCACCCATCACAAAAGAACAATGAAAGTTTAATTGCACGTTTAAGGACTACGCTTAAGAATCTAGAATATTTTAAATATGGCGTGACTTTAAAGTATATTGTGATTTATGTAATTACTCGTGTTTTGAATTATTCGTATTTAACAAAAGCGATAAATAACCCAGTAATCAATTATATTTGATAAGACCCCATGATCAGTAAATTTCTTAAGGACATTTATGGATGTCCCATAAAATAAATCTTTTTTGTTTGTTTTAATATTCACAATGGAATTTGCAATTACATTAAGGAACTTCAATATAAAGTCTTTTGTGTAACTTTTAAGACGAAATCTCGTGTTGTTGTAAATATCATCACTTTTCCATAGAAATTGCTAAGCCTTCTCAAAATCTTTAATTATTATATGTAAGAATTTAATAATGTTTAACGCTCAGGAAGTTTGCGTCTAATTTAAATTTAGTTGTACAAAATTTTAAATTTATTACGTTGTTTTAATCACGATTTAATTACGTTATATTATTATATTAATATTTTATTTACAAGGTAAAATATTTTATTTTGTTCATGATGATAAGTATAATAGTCATTTTTTTCACTTAATAAAAGAGTAAATATGTGAACTGAACTGTATCATGCTGTAACGGTCTATTTCTACGTGAAGACCTCTTTCTCCAGAGAGGAGGAAAGTTGATGCTTAATCTACCACTGGTGGCTAATTTCTTTAACATACTCATGTTAAGATAAACTCACCTAACACTACGCAATATCTATGATAACAACTGGGATGTTAGCTTAACGTGCTCTCCAAAACACAGGGTGCTCTATAAGAACATATTATAACAAGGTCATAAACAAAAACTTGTACTAATACAGATGTTTCTCTCCAATCGAACCTGCGAAACCAACGGCCTGTATTAGGCGGTCAGTGGTAGGTTGTCAGTTGAAATTATATAAAAACTAAAGTCAACATATTTACGCGAGAAATAAGAAATATACCAGTTCCTTGCGTTTGGTAATTTGTTCAATACGTCGGCGCACTGAAGCATATGTGTAAACTAGTATACTTGTACACGATGATGACACAAAACGACATGCTCCGTAATTTTGGAATGCAACGTTCAGTAATTATACACGGTATATTTATATCGATACCACAAGTTCGGTTCAAAAAGTGGAACACACATAAAAATAAATACAAATTTTTAGGTACGCTTTATGATTTGAATGAATATAGAACGAATGCAATGACTTAAATAACTAATTTGAGTGCCATAAATAATTTATAGTGTCTGGTGACAAATATTGCACATCGATCTTTGGAAAGAGATAATCAGCTTATTTCAGCTTCGTACTGCGTTGTCTCTGGCGCAAATTATCTATGTGACAGATTATGACGTATTGTCAGTCGTTGTTCATGTGTAATAAAGTGCAGTCGCAGCTATTTCAAAAATGTATATCTCTATATATAGATATTAGTACATAGAGAAAAAGAGATAGACAATTAGAGTTGTAAACACCCCAAAACTTAAATAATTTAAACCTGTGCTATGGCATCTTTACGAAAAAATGTAAACCCTTAGAAAGCCAATCACGAGATATTCAATATTTATAAAATTACGGCGCCGACGCGCTGACGGCTGGCTTTGAAATACACAAACCGAAGAGTTGATTATATTAGTTGTCATTATATTAAGTGTTAATTATGGCAACGTAAGGGGTCTGCTAGGCTTCCTCAAGGAGCTAGGCTGGCATGAATGAAGCCCCCAGCCTACCACGCAAAATAGGCGCACTAAGACGTCGAGTTGCGGAGAATAGACCGTGGAGAATCAAAAGTGTTAATTATATTAGTTGTCGATTATATTAGTTGTCGATTATATTAGTTGTAGTAGATTATATTAATTGTAGTAGATTATATTAGTTGTCGATTATTTTGGTTGTAGTAGACTATATTAGTTGTCGATAATATTAGTTGCAATAGATTATATTGGTTGCAGATTATATTAGTTGTAGTAGATTATATTAGGTGTCGATTATATTAGTTGTAGTAGATTATATTAGTTGTAGTAGATTATATTAGTTGTCGATTATATTAGTTGTAGTAGATTATATTAGTTGTCGAATATGTTAGTTGTAGTACATTATATTAGTTTATGTAGAGTATATTAGGTGTCAATTATATTAGCTGTAGTAGATTATATTAGTTGCCACTTATGTTAGTTGTAATCGATTATATTAGTGTGATTGTATTATTGACTAACAAAATATATATTATTGTATTAAAGGAATACTTCCATAATAATAGGAATGTAACGTCTACCGAGACTTTATAGGTTTTATAGGTACTATCTATATAAACTTTGTACCCCTTCTTACGAAAATTGCGCGGGTAGAGGAGTATGAAATTTCGCACACTTATAGTTTATATAGAGAAAGACTGAAAAGGGCTAATATTTTTTAAAATTATGAATAATAATTGTGTTTGCAGACAAACGAAAAAAAAACCGACTTCAATTACATCGACAAGTAATACAACGTAGATCGACGAAAAAATAGTCAAGTAACTACGCGTTATCAAAGATTACTCAAAAAGTAGTTATCAGATCTCGATAAAATTTAAATATGACCACATGATAAACATCAGCTTTTCATTAAATTAAAAATTATCAAAATCGAAACACCCAGTAAAAAGTTATTGCGGATTTTCGAGAGTTTCCTACGATTTCTCTGGGATTCCATCATCAGATCCTGGTTTCCTTATCATGGTACTAAACTAGAAATATTTCCTTTCTAACAAAAAAAAAGAATTATCCAAATCGGTATATCCAGTAGAAAGTTATGCGGTATACAACGTAGGTCGACGAAAAAAGCGTCAAGTAAAAACGCATTATTAGATATAACTCAAAAAGTAGTTGTTAGATCTCAAATAAATTTAAATGGGACCAATTGACACACACCACCTTTCGATTAAAAAAAAATTGTCGAAATCGATCCACCCGATCAAAAGATCTGATGTAACATACATAAAAAAAAACAAAAAAAAAATACAGTCGAATTGAGAACCTCCTCCTTTTTTGGAAGTCAGTTAAAAAAATGGCTATTATGTACCACTTCAGCCTATCGCAGTCCACTGCTGGACATAGGCCTCCCCAAGTTCGCGCCACACATCCCGGTCTTCCGCAATCCTCATCCAGCCTACACCGGCAATCTTACGTAGATCGTCGGTCCAACGGGCCGGAGGACGTCCCACACTGCGTTTGCCAAGACGCGGTCTCCACTCTAGGACCCGTCTACTCCAACGGCCATCGGTCCTGCGACACAGATGACCAGCCCACTGCCACTTCAACTTGCTAATTCTGTGGGCTATGTCGGTTACTTTCGTTCTCCCGCGGATAGTCTCATTTCTAATCCTGTCTTTGAGAGAGACCCCAAGCATAGCCCGTTCCATTGCACGTTGAGCGACTTTAAACTTGTGGACCAGTCCCTTGGTCAGTGTCCACGTCTCGGCTCCGTATGTTAACACAGGCAGGACGCATTGCTCGAAAACTTTTGTCTTCAAGCATTGCGGAATCTTCGAAGTGAAGACTCGACGGAGTCTGCCAAACGCCGCCCAGCCCAACCGAATCCTCCTATCGGCCTCCTTCTCGAAGTTGTTGCGGCCTAGTTGGATAGTATGGCCTAGGTAAATATAATCCTGAACAACTTCGAGAAGGGTACCATCGACCGATACCGGTATCGGTATGACTTGGTTGTTAAACATAACTTTCGTCTTATCCAAGTTCATACAGAGACCGACACGTCGGGAGGACTCGTTTAGGCCGGCCAGCATTTGGCCTAACTCATCCAGCGTCTCCGCAAAGATGACAATATCGTCGGCGAAACGAAGGTGAGAGATGAATTCACCGTTGACGTTGATGCCCCGTTCCCCCCAATCCAAGGTCTTAAAAACATCCTCTAGCGCAGTGGTAAACAGTTTCGGTGATATTACATCCCCCTGTCTTACCCCGCGCCGGTGGGAAATAGGTCTTGTTCTTTGGTCATTGACATGAACGGTCATCGTCGCCGCGTCGTACATAGATTTTAGTACCTCGATATATCGCCAGTCGATATGACATCTCCGCAGAGAGTCCAGGACAGCCCAGGTCTCGACGGAGTCGAAGGCTTTCTCGTAGTCCACAAATGCCATACACAGCGGTTGATTATATTCTTCCGTCTTTTGGATAATCTGCCGAACAGTATGGATGTGGTCCACGGTGCTGTAGCCATTTCGAAACCCAGCCTGCTCTGGTGGTTGGAATTCGTCGAGTCTTCTGGCGAGACGATTCGTAACAACCCTCGAAAACAGCTTATAGACGTGGCTCAGAAGTGAGATCGGTCTGTAATTCTTTAACAGAGACTTATCGCCTCTCTTAAAGAACAGCACCACCACACTCCTGGACCACGCCTCCGGCGTGGTACCTCGGTGGATGACGGCGTTAAATAGTCTTGCCAAGGCTTTCAGGACAGGTCGCCCTGCGGCTTTAAGGAGTTCAGTGGTAACTCCGTCATCCCCCGGGGCCCTTCCGTTTTTAAGCTGCCCGAGCGCTGCACCAATCTCATCCTCTTCGAAGTCCGGGATACACTCCGAATAATGGCGCAACAATGGTGCCCGTGGATCTTCGGTGTCCCAAGTCGCAGGCTTGCGTGCGCTCGACGAGTACAGCTGTCCATAAAAATTCTCAACCTCTTCTCGGACCTGAGGGTGAGAGCAGACGGTTCTGCCATCTGCTGTTTTAAGCTTCGCAAGAAGGCTTCTCCCCAATGGTCTTTGGAAAACTTTGGACCCCCTATTCTGCTCAATCAGAGTAGCAACCTCTCTCGTATTTGAGCAGCGGAGGTCTCGGCGAATAATTTTCCGTACCCTCTTGGAAAGAGCCCTCTGTTCTGGCGAAGCAGCCGGCAACTCGCGCCTCTGCCGCATCAGATCCAAGGCTTCGGGAGAAAGTTTGGACTGCTTCGTTGGCTTTGTTGGTGGAAAGTGCCTGCGACCCAGTGTACACACCGTCTTCACCACGTTGTCGGTTATCTCGTCCACGTCGCTAGTAGTTTCCAGCGAATCGAATCGGTTTTGGAGTTCCAACTGAAACTGCTCGGAGCCACATAGTATTTGGGGCAGCGTAGGTCGGAGAGTAGATTTCATCAAGCGGGTCCGCTCCTTTCGGAGACATATATTCAGAGTGCCCCGTACTAGCCGGTGGTCGCTGCCGGTGTTAAACCTGTTAACCACTGAGACATCTCTGAATATATGCCTTTTATCCGCTATGATGAAATCTATCTCGTTCCTCGTCACAGTATTATGTACAGGTAGATTTTTTTGGGAGGTTACATTTTTGTTATTTCTGACTCTACCTTAATTCCGGTGCTGCGGTAAGTGTACTCATGCTCCGTACTGCACCTATCACGCGTTATTTTCAAACAAATTTACGTAAAAACGATCTTTACTGCAAGAGCAAAATACGATACAAACTGACCTTTAACGACTGATAAATAGACACTTTTAAACAAAATAACGCGTCAGACATAATATTTCAATAAAATTAGTAACATTGCGTGCTAGAATATAGGTATAGAAATTCGAAAAATACCCAAAACTGAATCGGAGCACCCCACTGTCCACGTGGTCTTGGTCTGCCCTACCCCTAGAGTGTTTTTTTAAGCCGGAGGCGCGGAGGTAGGGCGGCGGGTGCTTTCGCATCCAAGGGCGGAAGGTCTGCACTTCCCGCAGCGCCGGAGCCAAGCGTTACTCTGACCTTAAAGGTGGTAGGTTAATTTTTTCCGCTTTAAAAATTGAACCTCAAAACTTCAACCACGATATCTCTGTAACAACGGGGTTTACACGAAAATAGTTGGGGGGTGAAAAACCCACACTCCTGATTCGGCAAACGTTCTCTTGCCGCTAAACGCTATTTAAAACTAGGGATTGGTGGTAGAAGGGTGAAAATTTAGGGTTGTATGTATTTTTTAACGCCAAATCATAATAAAAAAAAAAACAAATTTATCAAAATATAAAAAAATAGGGGTGGACTACCCTTAACATTTAGGGGGATGAAAAATAGATGTTGTTCGATTCTCAGACCCACCCAATATGCACACAAAATTTCATGAGAATCGGTCAAGCCGTTTCGGAGGAGTTTAACTACAAACACCGCGACACGAGAATTTTATATGTCAGATTTCCTAAGGTTGCTGATTAACACTTCTTATAATGACCTAAGTTTGTATGTTAAAATGTAGAAATTTTTAAATTAATTGTCGGTTTTACTAGCATGAAATATTGTTAGTTGTTTGAAAATGTATTTTGTTAAGTGTATATAAAAAAAATAAAAAGTGTGTGTGTCAGCTCCGACGGACGACTGGAGTTTACTCCATGAGATCGACTGTCTAAATAGACGCAAAAAGGCTTACTAGTCGAAGAAAAAGATTAATACGATATCAAATGGTAAATAAACGAATCAAATAAATGAGTCGTAACGAGAAACGTAACGAGGTCATTCGTTCAATAGATTTTACTCCTCATATTTTTTTGAAAATCGATTCTTAACTCCAAAACTCTATGGCGAAATAAATGTTTTCATTTAATTTTATCATTTCATTTAATGGCACTTGTGGCTAAATTTTGATACTTGTTGGTTGCATTAAGATTACCTTATTGTTAAATCTTATTCTGATAGTACTATTCGTAATGGGAAAATGATTTCACAAGCCTACTAATCACTTCATAATCTGTTGCATAGAAATGTACAAATTCTGAAGGTTTATAATATTATATAGAGACATATTTCGTTGACAAAAAAATATTCACAGCAAGAGTGAGTCATCTGTTGCTTAGAGTTCTCCTTATATATTTTGTTAAAATCTATATATCCGATGCGTTGCTAATCGTGGGATTTACTTTGTTACGCTTTTTGTTCTAGAGAATATTCTCACATCTTTGGCACGCAGTTATAGTTCCAACTATAGATGTGTTATTAGAATAGAAAATACTATAAAGGCTGACCAGACAGTAACTTAAGCTAGAATATCACTCGATACAGTAGTGTAGACTACAAACAATGTCGAATGATTATGATGACACATTTTACTAAATTATAAACTGTTGTAATCATACACTATACAACTTGTTTTTTAGAATATGTATACGGTTATTTAACGTATCACTAGGAATTTAGTTTAATTTTACTTTTACTAGCATATAAAAACTATTTAATGAGAACTTTATTAGAAGAATCTGTCAATTACTATAATTATAAAGTTCGAAAATTTCTATTGAATTTACTTTAGACGATGATTTATAATTATAAAACCGCAATGCGTATGTCATAACTGTTTCAGGGGCGACGTCCCTTCTATATTAACGGTTAATGTCTCTTAATGCATGACAATTTCCGCCGCCGCCCCGACGACTTCCTCTGATATCAGCAGCATTAGTGTTGCAAAAATATAACTCAAATATCGACTAAGCAGGGTTCTTGGTAAGTATAGCGGATGTGTGTTTATGTGATTATCACTGGTGTACTTACGAATGATACATGTTCAATGAGGGTAATGCGTCTAGAGTGTGATCGAGTGTTTGTGTTCTTGGAATTACGATCTTTTCTAAGAGTTTATACATTGTTGTGTTATAAGCGGAAGTATCGTGTGTATTTAAATATTTGTAAGTTGATGAAACGGCAAGATTTTATATAGGTTTAATTTAGTATAAGATAACACGTGAAATTTTTGCAAATGTAAAAATTTTTTATTGGAAATATACTTCATACCCAAAATGACATTAAAATGACATGAGATAATTATTAAATGTTTTCAGACTATATAGATTTAAATACTTCTCGCATCATCTTTTATATAATATATTCTTCGTAAAATGTACTTATTTTTTTTTTTAAACATTCCTGAAACTCGTAATTCACTTTTGTTCAGACAATACAAAGAAACAATTAAAATGTCAACTCATAATTTAAATTAAACAAAACATTATCCTTATACAAGTACGATTGTTGTAAATGTTTTCGGCTTCTGTTTTAAGGGAGCAACTTTATCCTCGAAACTGACTACATTTTGCAAACATTGTGCGACTTTTAAGTGTAATGTATTGCAACAAAAGACATTAAGAATTACGCTTTCAAAGACTATTATGCATAATAAAATGATGCTTTCAGGTAAAGCCAAGTCTTTCTATCCATTACCAGCGACCATTCGACCCAGTTATCATTGTGCGGAACGATGAAAGACTCGGCCCTTTGTTGTCACTTTCCGTGCTAAGTTGCGAAGAGAACGATTTTTAAACCACACGTTATTTTATGTATTCATTCATTTCTTGGGTTTAAAGGCTTTAAGTTGTACTAAAGGGGCAAAGTCGATTTCGCCAATGTCACGTAGGAGGGAGAAAACACGAAGGAGGGAGGTAGCTGCGGTTGAGAAACGCAAAATCGTGAGATAATTTCGTTACTATACCCTATTCTTTATTCTGGTATAGATATTAACATCGCAAAGTAACAAAAATGTTCTTATTATTACTTATTAAAATCACAGTTCCAGTACGTTACAGTTCATAGGAAACTTTTAATTACGTGTATTTTTAAAATTATAATTAAACATTCAAATTACTAAAGTTACATTTCAGGAACTCTTTCCAACAAAAACTTATTTTATGAAATAGTCGAAATGATTTATCCGTTTTGTTCTGCTTACTAACAGAAAATATTTAATAAGTCTCTAAAATATTTTTAAATTAATTTAATTTAACGAATTTTATGTTTGGTCATCTTCTATACAAGATGCACTTAGTAATAGTAATAGGTTTCGTTGTATACTTTAATGACAATAAGGATTATTGTTATTATTTTTAACCGACTTCAAAAAAGGAGGAGCTTATTCGACCGTATATATATTTTTATGTATCTTCGGGGATAACTTCGTCGTTTATAAACCAATTTTGATAATTCTTTTTTTGTTGGAAAGGAGATATGCCTGGCGTGGTAAGATAAGTAAGGTAGTAACCATGATAAGGAAACCAGGATCTGATGATGGGATCCCAGAGAAATCGAGGCAAACTCGAAAATCCGCATAAGTTTTTATTGGGTGTACCGATTTTGATAATTTTTAATTTAATTTGATATAATTGAATTCGGTTTTTTTTTTGTTTGCCTGCAAACACAATTATCATGTCTTGCTTTGTATATACGCATAAATTTGTACGTTATTCGAAATCAGTCTTTAGAATAGGTTCCCGTACGAGTCTATTGTTTGAAACCAATTTTGTATTGCGGAAGAGCATTTCCTTTAAGAATATATAATATTGTCTTCACAATATTTGTATTTGAATTAAAAAAAAGATTACAATTAAGAAACCTTATATCATTTTGAAATTTTTTAATAGGTATATAATTACCAACATAGGTATTTATAATTATGATTAATTCGTAATCTGCTGCTTTATTTTATTCTAAATTGTTAAAAAAGCGTAATGAAATACCTGAACTGTATGTAATGTATCAAAGTATGTCTGTCAATATTATTTAAAAATTTCAACAATACGAGACACGTCTGATTATATTTATCTCCGTCTGTAAATACAAATACCTTTTCCAAAATTCCTTTTTCCACAATGACAATTTTTAAGATAAAAATAATTTTGATTTTGAGGTTCAAACAGTTTCAACTTCTCCCCCTAACATAATAAATTTCAATTTATTTTATAAAATGTTTTCATTTTTGGTACCTACCTGTTTAAGTGCAATAGGATAAACTGACTGACTGACTGGCCTGTTTAAGTTAAAGTGTGCATTGTAAAATATTTAAAACTAATTGTAATCACTATCCAACTCAATAAAAATTGTTAAATAATTTAAGTCTGATCTAGTAAAACGAATATTTTCGTCTTCATTTTTGGGATTGGATTTCCCAAACTTTTTTTTTTTCATAAAACTTTGTCATTGATGTTAGGAACACAACGAAAAAGAAAATCTGCTGAATCCCGACGGATTGGATTGGAAAGCCGTTTTGAAGTGATCCAATTGAGAAAACGTGGCAAATTATTTTCATATGTATAATAATAACATTCAGTGACAGAAATTGAATGCTTAATGTCTTGAAAAGAGCGTCTGTCTTTTCATGATAAATCATAATGTTATGAGTATTCTGTCATATCTGTTTGAATACATTTTATAATTAAAATTGTAAAGAATTAGTTTTAAAAAAAAGTAGTTCGAATCACAAATACGTTTTTATTTTAACCTGTGGGCTGTGACCATCTTAATTTAAGGCAAAGGTTTCGTATTCGTGTAGGAAGGAACTTCACAAATCACGCTGCTTCACTGCCAGATGTCATTGAGACTTTATGCTTATATTATATAGTATATTTTACAAAAAGACTTGAGAAAAGAGAAAGATATATATAAAAGAGGAGATTTAATGCTCTATCTCCATTCCCATATGCTATAAAACCTTCTTGCTGTTGTTTTGTAATATAAATTATGTTATTAATGGACAAATATATGTGCCCTAGCACCTAGTTCATTTGTTTAAACAGAAGCAAAATATTAGTTTTAGTATCGGCGCTAATAAATGTTGTAAATCAAGTAGAAGAAAAACAAATCCATAAATAAGGAATAATGTTTGACGCTCTAGTAATAGCATCGATTACATGTGAATATTCAAAGTGGAGGTTCCTTGATTGATATCCCGGAGGCACGAAGGAATCGCCATCATTGGTTTGTTACGCATCATTAGTTACAGCTGCATATAATTTATATTCGTTTTAATAAATAGTTTACTATTACCGTATTATAAAAGAAAATTTATAATGATTTTCTCAATTGATATAGAAATAACTTTAGACATGTTATTGCTACATACAGATATTCTTTATAGATTACCTTCATGCTCACATACAACGTTGTGTTTATTATTTTTGTATGTATTATGAATGGAATTAACATCATTTAGAAGAAGTTTCAACACAATAATTAAATACACAATAATAAACATCACACCCAGACTCAGGCGGGAATCGAACCCGCAACCCGCGGAGCAGAAAGCAGGGCAACTACAAACTGAGCCAACGAGCTAGTCATATCATAGTTCAAAGATTATTAGAATCATCATGCTTTAATAAAGTATGTTGTTATATAATACCGAAAATACTTGAAAAATTATACATATTCCACTAGGCTTGTATGTGCTTTTGCAAATAAATCCCTAAAATAACGTAAATAAATAATATAAAGACATTTTCAGAAATTCGTCAAATAACGGTATGAGAATACAAGAAAAAGATGTAAAATAAATACAAACGGTATAAGGTAAAACATTTATTATTTAATAAAATAACCTAGGGGAGCAGCTGGAGGAGGGTAGATATTAAATATCCTTCGGATATTACAATCCCCTAGACGACAATACGTTGTAACGACCGGCCTACCTCGAAGCGCAGTAAGAGCATTTTCTTGTTGTTATGTAATAAAGTTATGAAAGGGTTGCGTTAAAGTCTTATAACGCCTCAACCAGCTTACCTACATTACAATTTGAAACGTTGTTATATAATCTAGGTATACATATACTTTTTCGTTTAGTTACATACTTTTTTGAACACCAACAAAAAGTCACAAAATTTAATCAAGTTAATATAAATAATAATGTCTCATTAGTTGCAACCCTTATCGCTAAAGCAGCGATTTATTCCTGGCAACCTTTGGGCAGAGACTAGAACTATTAGTGGGGGAAGGGAAAATATATGTATGTACTATCACACATGAACATAAATGCATGCATATTTATACATACATATGTACGTACGTTCGCTGTGTGGTTACAGAAGTAAAGAATATAGCCCCCCCCCCCTCTCTTCCCGTGGTTATCGTAAGAGGCGACTAAGGGTAACATAGTTCCACTACCACCTTGGAACTTAAAAAGCGGACCGATGGCGGGATAACCATCCAACTGCTGGCTTTGAAATACACAGGCCGATGACGGGCAGCAGCGTCTTCGGTGCGACAAAACGGGTGACTATGACAATATTTTATTTTTATTTATTTATTCTTAATGTGCACCAAAATACAGACACATATAAAGAAAGATAGAATACAAGATGTACAAAGGCGATTTTATCGCAAAATAGCGATTTCTTCCAGATAACCTTTGGGTACTTGGATACGACACAGTAGCAGCGGTTAGAAGTGTGCACATATTAAGGAGGAAAAATCAATAATAATTAACGTAACTACCTAAAAATACGAGGCATTATCAGACATACGTAGATATAAAATAGCCATGGATTGTACCTGTTGCGCTGGGGGTTGCGGGTTCGATCCCCGCTTATGACAAACATTTGTATTGGCCATACAGGTGTTTGCCGTGGTCTGGGTGTTTGTGCAGTCCTTGTGGGTCTCCCCAATGTGCCTCGGAGAGCACGTTAAGCCGTCGGTCCTGGTTGTTATCATGTACACCTGATCGTTACTCATAGTAGGGAATATATCCGCCAACCCGCATTGGAGCCGCGTGGTGGATTAAGTTTTGATCCTTCTCCTACATGGGGAAAGAGACCCAGTAGTGGGATATTACAGGCTGAAGCGAAACTACGATATGATAGACTTACATAAATATAAAAAAACTTATATATAGATAAGTAAATATCTTAGTATATAATATATAAAACACATATAAATACACGCATATATACATACACATATATAAATACTACTAAAACTACAAATCACGAAAATTATGACTTAATGAGCGACGTATAATGCTTATTAAGACGTTGCTTAAAACAAGCTTGCGTTGAAGAGAATTCCACAGACGGACAGCATTAACAGTAAAGGATTTGGAGTAGAAGGAAGTAGAAAGGGGAGGAATTTGCTTGTAACATTCCAGTGTTGGGCATAGACTTCTTTCTCGATGTAGGAGAAATATTTAAATTAAAAGATTAGAATTTAATCCGCCATACAAGAAGAAGAAGAAGAAGAAGAAGAAGAAGAAGAAGACGTAGAAGAAGGAGAAGGAGGAGGAGAAGAAGAAGAATAAGGAGAAGAAGGAGTAGGAGAAGGAGTAGGAGAAGGAGAAGAAGAAGAAGAGAAGAAGAAATATTTATAGCGCTATCGTTATTTATAGTGCTATCGTTATTTTCACGGCCCAATGCTTGGCGGACCGTAGAAGCCACTCGGTGTATCTGTTCTATGGTCCCATGATACGCGCGAAATCCAAATTGGTGTTCAGCCGGCCTAGCATGCATACAACGAGATATCTCTTGACGAGAGAGAGAGATAATGTCTACATCGAGTATTTTCTCGATTACCCTAACATGCGCACTACGAGAGACAAAATTCTCTTCCGAAGACTTCGCCTTGTCGAGTAGAGAAACATTATCAACCATAATCACAACTGAATATCATTCTTATTTCTTATGTCGTAAAGTTGAATTTACAAGGTTATTGACCAATCGTGCCAAACCGGGATGAGCCAACGTTTGTATAATTTCAAACGAGTGACACATGTTTTATTTAACAATGTTCTCGGCCTTTTGGCTAAGATAAAAAGTGTATATCTAATTTAAAAAATCTAATATGGAAAATAAAACGGCGTAAGTAAATGAATTTAATTATATATGTAAAACAATATGCTCGTGTTGTGCTTTATATCTTGTCGCACATTAGATAATCGTAATTCTATCACGCATTGTTTTTTTTTTTTTTAATTTTTAAAATTTTTTGAATTTTTGAATTTTTTTTTTTGATTATTGATTTTACTTTTATTCTATTTAATTTTATTTTTACTTATTGATTTTTTTAATATAATTTTGTTTTGTTTTTTATTCTGAATGTTGTCTTGTCTTGTTGTACTAACCCAATATGGACTTATACTTTGGTCTGAAATAAAGTATTATTATTATTTAGAATAAGAAGCAACAGGGCGCGAATACGTTTTTTGTGTCATTATATGGCACACTTTACTCGACTTTTCGCATTTCCCGCTCTTCGTATACCGAAATTATATAATTATAATAGAGAAACGCCATGGTATACAAAAAATAGGCACCCGGTTTTATTTATTTTTTATTTATCGTCTTTCTCGTCGATAATATTGAAAACGAGAAGTTTCTCTTCCTAAAACGACAAAATTCGACAAAATTACGATGTCATGTTAGCTTCCGTAGAGATAAATATCACAGATCACTAAAATTTAATGATTATCTCTTCTATTGACGTAACGAGAAGAGTATCGCGTGCACGCATGTTAGCTACTGTAGACATAGAGAGATAATACGAGAAAAGGGGTAGACAAAATTTTGTCGTGGCGCGCATGCTAGGCCTGCTGGTATAATATTTTGCTCCTCGAGTATCGGATGGAGCCGTCGTAAGAGAAGTTTTTCAAAAAGTTTTGACATTATAGGGAGAAGACTAATTGGCCTGTATGAAGTCACATCTGTGGGAGGTTTTCCAGGGTTGAGAATCATATTTATGATCGAAATCTTCCATAAGAGTGGGAAATACTGCAATCTTAAGACAGCATTAAACAAAATTGTCAGAATATCGCCGTTATGAGATCAAACCCTGGTGCTTTTTTATTATATTGTTAGCATAATCTCGATTATTTTAATACGTTTCGTGACGCCATGCAACAGTGTTAATAAAAATAGTTCCCTACCCGCTAATACGTTTTGTAACGTCATGCAACAACGTCAATAAAAGCAGTCGCTACCCGTTTAGAGGGCTCATTTGCTTCTCGGCTTTCGGAACGATAGGTCGTTGTTTCATGACGAGTCCGTTGATCATTTTTATATTCAAAGCAATGGTTGTTTGCTTGGTTAATTAAAATTGTAATTCTCGGTCATTATTTTCGATTAAGTTAGTGGTTAAGGTTAATTTTTGTGATAATTGTTATTTTTGTAAAAATGAGTAATAAATAGAAGTTAAGTGTTCGGTTTTCTGTCTTTTTTTTTTAAATAAATAAGTTTGTTTCTCCTAAAATCAGAAGTGGGATTGCTCCTTACGACACCACTTCATAAGCAAACAGCCGTTAATTTGAAATTGTCATGCCGCGTTCACGATCGTGCCGTTCGTGTTTACATAGTCGATCAGGTAGGACTCCTAGCCGTGAAAATGGGCAGTCCCGCGGTAAATCTATAAGGAACGAACAAACGCGCAATAGGCCGTCACGGGTAAATCACCGTCGTCATAGATCGCGAAGTGAATCTGACGATGAAAGGTTATCTCAGGTGTGTGCAATCGTCGCGAGTGGGCGTCGTGTCAACTTACTGAACGTTGCCTACGACCACGCAGGCTGTGTTCGGAGAATCGCGAACGGTTATCACGCAGTAGCAGTGAGTATTCGTTACTTTCGGGTAGATATCGTTCGCGCAGTGATAGTAGTTCAATTAATCATACGATAAATTCGATTACGACTCGTCTGTCTGCTATCGAGCAATCGACAGTCAACTCATTACGAAATTTGTTACAAACTGACGTACGAAACTGGTAACGTACTTGTAGTGGAGAACAATGCGTCCACGAGGGCCGCAGAGTTATGTCTCAAATTTATACAGCTGTGCACAATTTTAGAGCGTTTTAAAGTGAAGTAGACGTGAAATAGACGTGTTATAGAAAAGACTTAGAGGGCTTATCGCGAGTCACTAATTGTTTTAAGGGTGATGCCAAGACTTGATTAAACGAATGGACCAGTAATGATCGTTCGTCGTCCAATTTCTGTCGCGAGTTTAGGTCGTGTGGGTCGTTGTTTACGGAATGAAGCGCAGTCGTGGTTAAATGATTGTGTGATGCAGGATAGAACGTGAAGTAGCTTTAAGTCGAGTATCTTTTTAGAAACAGGTAGAATATCTTGGTTGATTAATTTACCAAGGTCAGGTGAGGCCGAGCTTTAGTAAAATTGAGGCACTTATTCAGTCACCGAAGCCTACCAACGCAAGACAGGTTAGCCAATTTCTAGATCTTACAGGCTATATCTGTATTGCCAAACTATTAAGAAACGGCGAATCTTTGCTGTAGAGGACCTTGTCTTTGTGATTAAAATCTAGCAAGCACTTACAGTATGCTTAGCGCACTCCCGCATAACCGATACGAGTTGAAGTTGCTGGCAGGCTCCTATGGTAAGACGATACGAGCAGCCTCTGAACACATGATTCAGTGGCTCGGTGAGTGTATGCCGGACACGTGCTCCGCATTCTTCGATAGCGGTTTGTATACACCGCCATGGTAGCAGTACGGTTAAGCAAACGTGGAGCCTCTGCTATCATTATCATTACAGCCTATACAGTCCACTGCTGGACATGGGCCTCCATAAGTTTGCGCCAAGCGTGGCGTGAACTTGTGTGTTTTGTCCGTGGTCACCACGCTGGAGAGGCGGGTTGGTGGCCGCGGGGCTGACTTTGTCACGCCGGGGGCGCTGCTGCCCATCTTCGGCCGGTGTATTTCGGGGCCAGCGGTTGGATGGTTGTCCCGCCACTGGTCGGCTTTTTGGGTTCCATGGTGGTGGCGGAACTGTGTTGTCCCTTGGTCGCCTTTTACGACACCCGCGGAAAGAGAGGGGGTGGCTATGTTCCTTAGTACCGTAGCCACACAGTACTATATTTACTGCAATATTTTTCATGAATTAGCAAGCTAACCAATTACCGTATTTTACAGCAATGTACATGAATAGTGTGGTATGTGAGATGCCTTTACGTGTGGTCACGCGTGTCGGCGTAGTAATGCGTGTGGTGGCTCCGTATAGGGGTGCGGTGTGGTACGGAGCTGTACACGTGCGATGGCACCTGCACGTTGCTGGCACGACGTGACAAAATGACCGTTTTGTTATTTGAGACAAGCGTAATACTGCCTCTGTCTGCTTTCTGTGATGGGTATTGCGTAATACAGCCTCTGCCCAAGGGATATCGCGTAATACTGCCTCTGTCCCTGGATCACATCGTGGGTATCGCGTAATACTGCCTCTGCCCGTAAGATAAAGTAAATGTTGTGTGATGGGTATTGCGTAATACAGCCTCTGCCCAAGGGATATCGCGTAATACTGCCTCTGTCCCTGGATCACATCGTGGGTATCGCGTAATACTGCCTCTGCCCGTAAGATAAAGTAAATGTTGTGTGATGGGTATTGCGTAATACAGCCTCTGCCCAAGGGATATCGCGTAATACTGCCTCTGTCCCTGGATCACATCGTGGGTATTGCGTAATACTGCCTCTGCCCGTAAGATAAAGTAAATGTTGTGTGATGGGTATTGCGTAATACAGCCTCTGCCCAAGGGATATCGCGTAATACTGCCTCTGTCCCTGGATCACATCGTGGGTATCGCGTAATACTGCCTCTGCCCGTAAAATAAAGTAAATGTTGTGTGATGGGTATTGCGTAATACAGCCTCTGCCCAAGGGATATCGCGTAATACTGCCTCTGTCCATGGATCACATAGTGGGTATCGCGTAATACTGCCTCTGCCCGTAAGGTAAAGTAAATGTTGTGTGATGGGTATTGCGTAATACAGCCTCTGCCCAAGGGATATCGCGTAATACTGCCTCTGTCCCTGGATCACATCGTGGGTATCGCGTAATACTGCCTCTGCCCGTAAGATAAAGTAAATGTTGTGTGATGGGTATTGCGTAATACAGCCTCTGCCCAAGGGATATCGCGTAATACTGCCTCTGTCCGTTGATCACATAGTGGATATCGCGTAATACTGCCTCTGTCCGTTGATTACATAGTGGATATCGCGTAATACTGCCTCTGTCCCTGGATCACATGATGGATATCGCGTAATACTGCCTCTGTCCGTTGATCACATAGTGGATATCGCGTAATACTGCCTCTGTCCGTTGATTACATAGTGGATATCGCGTAATACTGCCTCTGTCCCTGGATCACATGATGGATATCGCGTAATACTGCCTCTGTCCGTTGATCACATAGTGGATATCGCGTAATACTGCCTCTGTCCGTTGATCACATAGTAGGTATCGTGTAATGCTGCCTCTGTCCGTTGATCACATAGTGTGTATCGTGTAATGCTGCCCCTGTCCGTTGATCATATAGTGGATATCGCGTAATACTGCCTCTGTCCGTTGATCACATAGTAGGTATCGTGTAATGCTGCCTCTGTCCGTTGATCACATAGTGGGTATCGTGTAATACTGCCTCTGCCCGAAAGCCATATATGTTTTGTCTGTTCTGTAAGATGAGATATGATGTGAATGTGAGAAATCAAAGAGCCCTTGAAAGACGATGAATGAAAGGCACGCTATACTTCTAACACGTTTCGTTTACTTTTGTACACTTTTCAACAGACGCAAAGTGGTTTTATGCGTGTAGGCCTTGAGAAGTATGAGAGAATAGGCAGCTCTGTGCCAACTGTTGATTAAACTCGTATTTTGTTATTTATTTCTCGTGAACAGAGTCTGCTACAGACGATGAATGTGACAATGCTCAGCTTGGGCCTTCGACGGCTCCCGCTACTGCTTCCCCAGGAGTTCTCCCTGGAGACGGCGAGCTCGAGTCCTTATCAGCGTCCACCGACGGCGTTCGTGGTGAAAATGTGCACCGGGGACGGCGCACGGTCAGGAGAGGCCGTGTTAGTATAATCTCGATTATTTTAATACGTTTCGTGACGCCATGCAACAGTGTTAATAAAAATAGTTCCCTACCCGCTAATACGTTTTGTAACGTCGTGCAACAACGTCAATAAAAGCAGTCCCTACCCGTTCAGAGGGCTCATTTGCTTCTCGGCTTTCGGAACGATAGGTCGTTGTTTCATGACGAGTCCGTTTATCATTTTTATATTCAAATCAATGGTTGTTTGCTTGGTTAATTAAAATTGTAATTCTCGGTCATTATTTTCGATTAAGTTAGTGGTTAAGGTTAATTTTTGTGATAATTGTTATTTTTGTAAAAATGAGTAATAAATAGAAGTTAAGTGTTCGGTTTTCTGTCTTTTTTTTTTAAATAAATAAGTTTGTTTCTCCTAAAAATATTTATTATTAGTAACAATCGCTATCAGGTATTAATTGTATCAATCCGGACCGAAGGCCTTAGCGTGTTCTCCGAGGCAAGGTAGGGAGAATCACGAGGACAGACATCCAAACCGGAAATCAATATTTATACAAATACTTCAATATCCATCCAAATATCCATCCCGAGCACATGGTACACATACAAATATAGAGAGCGATAGATGTACTTATTTATATCATTTCAGCCTAATACAGTCCACTGCTGGACATTATTATGGCTTCTTGATAGAGGAAATAAAAAGATAAAATAATACAGGGGAAACCCGATTAGAAATTATCCTGATTTGGACCTGCACCGGGTCCTGATCCAGTATGCCTTACCAATACTTGATTATATTTTACATCAGGCTGTCCTTATGTGGACTGGACCGGGTCCTGATCCACTATGCCTTACCATACTTGATTATATTTTACATCAGGCTATCCTTGTCTGGACCAGACCTGGTCCTGATAGAGCTTGCCGGATCTGGCATGCCTCATTCTATCCTGATCCGGCCCAGATACATAATCTAGTTAAGCCTGACCTTTTTTCTAGTCGGGAACTCGCCACTTTGCGGTACGTCATTAAATTGTATTATAAATAATACTGTTTTCAAGCAGTATTGTGTTCCTGTTGGTGAGTAAGGTGACCAGAGCTCCTGGGGGAATTGGGGATTGGGTCGGCAACGCGCTTGCGATGCTTCTGGTGTTGCAGGCGTCTATAAGCTACGGTAATCGCTTACCATCAGGTGAGCCGTACGCTTGTTTGCCGACCTAGTGACATAAAAAAAAAACTCAGCATTGATTGTATGCATTGCTGTCGACCACGCGAGTAACAATGGCAAAAACCAAACTGTAAGGGATTATGACGGTTGTATCTAGAAAGAAAAGGAGTCATTTGTTGGTATATATGAAGTTCAAAGACTTCACACAGAAATGGAAGAATGGAAATTGTTCGATAATTGGAATAAGCACAGGGACTTTTAGGAATAATAGGGACTGTTTTTTATAAGGTAGGGAATGTAGAGGACTGTATAGAGAAGTCAAAAGTAGACGTAATTATTGGAGCTACAAGATGAATATTAGACCAAATAGATATATAATTAACCTGATAAATAAAACAGATATATAGATAGATAATTAACCAAAAGGAAATAATTCATCTAATAATTTCTATATCTTACGCATAACTTACGCACGACTACACCAAATTTCATATCTATACGAATATTATAAAGCTGGAGAGTTTGTTCGTTTGCTTAAATTCGCTAATTTCAGGAACTACTGGTCCGATCTAAAAAATTCTTTCAGTGTTAGATAGCCAATTTATTGGGGAAGGCTATACATTATCACGCTAAGACCAATAAGAGCGGAGCACTAATGACGAATGTGTCAAAATCGTTTCGTTGCGTGCGCTGCGTAAACAGTTAAAGTTTCGCAAAAATCATGTACGGCAGAAAGGTTAAAAGGCCCTCCTTAAACGTTCTAAAAAAGTATAAATATAATGCATAAATGAACACATTATTCACATACAAATATGAATAAATGTTTCGATGTAGTTAGTTAGAATAATACTAAATTCTATTAAACTTCTAACAGATCATACAAATTACATTTGATTAGAAGGGCACACAGTGCGTTTATGAAATATTTAAACGCGTAGCACGCGTACAATATTATAATCACGAAGAAAGTACATAATACAGGTAGGAGTCAGTGACCCACGAAATTATCAGTTAAACAAAATGTGTGTACCGTCGATAAAGCTGTTAGAAGATCCCTTCTTTCTAGATAACTCTTCTTATATAAATATATTTGAAATGCGATGTTGGTTACGAAAATAATTGTGTGCGTATGCGATACTAAAAATATTGCGCAAGTCTCGTGTTAAAATGATAATGGATTTCTTATAAATGAAAATGCTTTTCTTTTCAACCGCTGTACTAAGTACGTATCATTATGACGTAGTCATGTCCAAAAATACGGTGCTGTTTAGTCAATGTTAAAGTTACGGACGGACGGACAGACGGATGGACGGACTGACGGACGGACGAACAGACGAAGAAGAGCTTTTGGATCAAGGGTCGGATACAAAAGGCAGTGTTGCTTGAAACGGCCCGCATTGTGAGGAGGTTCTTTAGCCACCGGAGAACTATTGTCTTTATATTTTTAAATATTTTTATTTGTTCTTTTTCTATAAATATATTTAAAAATGTAACGATGAGGAAGCAATTGAATAAAAGATACTAATTATAAAGACTTATGGACTAAGTGATGCTATATTTCATCCAAGATGTTACCAAATTATCTATTATAATTATATATCTATATAAATTATATATTTTTTTCTTAGATTAACTGCTGTTTCCTGTCAGTTCTTCTCAACAAAATCTGCATTCCGAACCGGCGGTAGCTTCACTTTAAAAAATAATAAAACTATCAATTATTATATCGTGCTTTGAAAAGTATACATTGTGCTTTGAAGTTTTTTTGAATAAAGATATTTTGTATTTTAATTTATTACCAAAAAAGAATCATAATTTCAATCAAAAAATTTCACGTCAAAATATCTACTTAAATAATAATTGTGTTTGCTCACAAACTAAAAAAAAAACCGACTTCAATTACATCGACGAGTAATACAACGTAGATCGACGAAAAAATAGTCGCGCGTTATCAAAGATTACTCAAAAAGTAGTTATCAGATCACAATAAAATTTATATGTGACCACATGACAAACATCAGCTTTCGATTAAATTAAAAATTATTAAAATTGGTACACCCGGTAAAAAGTTATTGCGGATTTTCAAGAGTTTCCCTGGGATTTCATCATCAGATCCTGGTTTTCTTATCATGGTACTAAACTAGGGATATCTTCTTTCCAACAAAAAAAGAATTATCAAAATCGGTAGGTACACCCAGTAAAAAGTTATTGCGGATTTTCAAGTTTTTCTCTCGATTTCTCTGGGATACCATCACCAGATCCTGGTTTCCTTATCATGGTACTAAACTAGGGATATCTACTTTCCAACAAAAAAAGAATTATCAAAATCAGTACATCCAGTAGAAAGTAATGCGGTATAATACAACGTAGGTCGACGAAAAAAGCGTCAAGTAAAAACGCATTATTAGATATAACTCGAAAAGTAGTTGTTAGATCTCAAATAAATTTAAATGGGACCAATTGAAACACACCACCTTTCGATTAAAAGAAAATTTGTCGAAATCGGTCCACACGGTCAAAAGTTCTGATATAACATACATAAAAATAAAAAAAACAGTCGAATTGAGAACCTCCTCCTTTTTTGGAAGTCGGTTAAAAAAAGTCAGTGCGCGTTCATCCACTGGAATCTCTAGAAAATATACTATGAAAAATTATTGCAGAAAATGAAAACGAACGAGTAAACTCGAACTCGGATTTTTTTTTAATAAATAATTTTGGTTTATTTATAAAAATTTACACCTTGATTACTCGAAAAATGTAAGTTTCCAAGTTACATTGATAAATTGAATAATTAAAAATTGAAAATTATATTCTACTATAATTAACAAACTAATATAACTTTATACTTTGTTCCATTCAAGGTAATAGTGCCATCTATGAACACTCTTGTGAGTTATTAATGTTATATCATGGTTTAACGCCATCTATGCAAAAGTAGTTCAAACTTTTATTTATTTATATTTAATTTTGTTTCGTGCAACTAAATGAAACTAAATGTAACTGTTAACTTCAATGCAACATAAGTAGGTATATAATTATAGGGACGCCAATACGACAGTATAATTAATAATTATTTATCTGTAGGCATATTGTAAAAATAGCTACCTAGGAAATATTTTTGCTTTTACAATTTTTAACTTGAAGAGATCTTGAGATCTTTATGTGTCATTAATGAGTTATTGTCCTTCGTAAGTATGATTTAGTTGTTGTTAAAAATGAAACAAAATTTTGCTTTAAAATCATTTTAAAACAATAGATATAATTTCATCATTATAATAAAATCATGACATGTAAAATAATATAAATTGCTAAGAATTTTGTACAATTTTCATTCCAACAATATCTAATAAGTTTAAGCAGCCTTAAGTATTGTTTAAAGGTAGATGAAAAAAAAAAATAGACATTATCATGCACAATATTCAGATTGTTCATTGAAATTAAATAATAAAATTACATATTGTTATTAAGAATTCATTGAAATAATTTATGAACGTAATGAAATAGTATATTTTACCTTGTTATTCATTAAAATATGTTTTGACGCCATAAAACTACATACTTTGATATATGTCTGTTTGTGAGTTTGTCATGTTTTCAAGCATTACGAATTACGGGTAGTTATAGATATCGGCACGAATATTGAGCGCTCAGTGATAGTGAGAATCACTTTGCGCATCGTGAAGGGTTCGCAAGCTAGAGGTTGCGAAAGTAAATAGTTTTGTTCTGTACACAATAAATATAAATAAGAATGTAATTGTTTAGTATTCATTCAATGCTATTAGTATTGGTGGTAGTCATTTCGTCGTAAGTATAAAGTGTAGTAGTATATAAAACAATGGAATTTTAATATAGGTAGGTACTGGTTAGTACCAAAGGCGTAGCGCCCCTAGGTAATGGAAATGAACCGATCAGGATAGGCGCACGAGTGGCAGATTCGGCGAAGTGCGATTGACAAATGATGACAATACGATTTCCTCGCTCTTGTGCCTTCTACTACAAAAGAGTTTAAATTCTAATACAAGGATGAAGGTCAGCGCTTAATATACGTGCCGATAATTATTCCAGGATTGTTTAAAAATGTCTGAGAATGTTTTTTGGTGTCATTTATATACTAGTGTATTTCTTTATTTTGATTCATTATAATATCGGTCTCTCTAACTTTAAAATACAGTTTCATATTAGATATTAAACAAAAATTTAAGGTTTTGTTAAGGATGTTGTAAACAATAATACGTCTTACACATTTAACAAATTATAAAAAGTCTACAAAAATGTTCATAAATAGTTTCAAATGAATTAATTGTCTTTTTTTCATACTTTACACAAGCACACTAAGAAGTTTATTTTAATTTCAACTTTGTCATAATATTGATACAAACTATCACAGTAGTCAGATCATTCAGGAAATGAGTGTTTCACTACATACATTTATTAATTTTGTTCTAATGATATCTTAATTGTTCATTTCATTTAGTTATCATCAAATTGTAATCTAATTACAAAAAATTAACGTTTTAATCTAATGGACAACATCTACTCTACGAATGTGTACAAATTTAGCTATAATTTAATTAAACATAATGATACATTAAAATATTACATAAAATTTATTTCAAGACAATTTTTAATACAGAAAATTGTCTAAAAAGTTAAATTAAATTTCATGGGCACTATTTTTTCATGCACATAACCTTTTTGTAGCATAATTATTTAACATACATTTAATGTTTTATTAATATTAACAAGGTGACCCGGTGAACTTCGTATCACCTATTATAAGTACATATATTTGTGAAAAATATGGTCAAAACTTAATACCAAGTTTTTTTTTATCTACATTAAATGCAACACAGTTAAACAATTAATCAATTAAAAGTTGGTGAAAAATCGTCGAAAAAAGAAAATAAATAAATAAATTTCAAGACGATTATTAAAATCTATCAATATATTTGACAACTAATTGACAATTTTTTATTTCTAAAAAGACAAGAGACCTTCTGAACGCACCTATAAATATTTGACAACCAAGTGACAATTTTTTTATTTTTAATAAGACAAAAGACCTCAAATTTTAGTCACAGCTAGGAACATTCTGTATAGAAAAATTAAATTGTCGTTTTTAGTATTTTCCGTTACTTATTATTTGTTTCTCACCGTTTAAACCCTTCCTGAATTTCCATAAATATTTCGAGATCTAAAATAGTCAAATCGGTCCAGCCATTTTCGAGTTTTAGCGAGACAAACGAACCGCAATTGATATATATGTATTATAGACTGACTTACATTCATAGTCTTAACAAGCCCTAAATTTATTGTGAAACTAATTTCATGTAAATACAATATTTTTAAGAAAAATATCAACTGTTCTATTTGTAGGACGAAGGAAGGTGTATTTTTCTACAAAAGTAAATGATTGTACATTAGTTACCTAATTTTATCTTTGGGATAAATCTTATTTAAGAATGTGCAAATTGATTGAGCTGCTCCATAAATTGAAAAAAAAAAAAAAACTTCAGGTACAGGTTTGACGTTCAATTTAGATAAAATAGTACATACAATCGTTTTATATACTATAATTATAAAAAAATTATAAATAAGTTTTAGCTGACATTGTGTTTTATATCTTAAATGGCACAATTGGTTCAAATCATCAATCATTACAAAATAGCTGTTATTATATGTATTTTCACTAAATGTAACAGATAATACAGTAAGTGTTTTGAAAAAGTATTATTTTTATTATGATCTAAGATCCAAGAGATTGTGTTTTATATTTTTCATGAATAATAAAACGCAGGTACGTTTTACATACATAAACTTAAGTAAAATCTGAACCATAGAATAGTTTCTATCAAATTTAATATTTTATTATATAGGTATATCTACTGCTCCTAGTTAAATAACATCTACAGCTGGTTAGTACTTCATGGTTTCTCCGTTGAGTATCAATAGATTTTCTGAAGTTTTTAGCAAGGTGATATTAAGTGTTTTTGACGATACTAGTCCTTAGACTCGTTTACCTTTTTACTTTACAGTGATTTAAAGTTCTATAGGTCTATTTTTTATTTTGTAATTACACTCTAAGTTATGATATCATTTACGATTTATTTGGTTAACTTCAATCGTCGTCATTAAGCAGATCTGTGCAGGATTTGGCTTTGGTAGATCTGGAAATAATATTATTATAAATTAATTTACACCATTAAATATACAAAGTATACCTACCTACATTGGTAGATTCATTGTTATTTTAATTGGGCTATATTCTTAATTAAAATGTCAATAAAGTAAAATAAACGTAAGAAATATCTGTAATTGCCAGTAATTTTCTTTATTGTGACATTATTGATTTATAACCCTTATCAATTGCAACGATATCATGACATAATTATGACCGTACAATATTGTTTACGTTCTCAATACAATGTATACCTAATTCAATGAAGAGGTACTTTAAACATTTTTGTTATAAAAAAATTACTTGTTGGCAATATTAAAAATATTTAGTTCATTAAACCAATTTTTTACCGCAAAAGTTTATGAAGCTATGTTATAATTTTGTTAGACAGTATTTGTTACTTACTGGTTCTTCACTCTGCGACACACTCTAAGTTCGATAGATCCAGATCGCACAGATTTGAAGAGAGCGAGAGCTTCCACGTGTGCTAGCTCGTGACATGCCTGCCCATTAACAGCCAATACTTCATCACCTGTAAAAAAATTACACGATATGTTAAGCACCTCACTACTTATATACACTCTACGTATACTACTTACTCACAGCGTATACTTATCTAGAATTATTAAGGGTGGATCTTGTTTATAATTATGACGTGGTTTTACGCACGTGAGTACCTAAGTACAATATGAATTTTGTGATAAAATGTATGTTGTGTAAGTTCATACTTAACTGTAACGACGTAAAAAATAGACTTATAATTTTTTTAAAGTTGTTAAACTTTAGCAGGAAAGAATAATCCTAGTTCTTAAGGGTAACAAACGGACGTACGTATGTAAGTAGATACTAAAACAAGTATAATATTTATACGAATTGTAACAACACTTATGGATCAGCGCAATAAAGTCTCGCGTATAATTTATAAATCACACCAGTAATTTTAAATATACCTAGTATGTGTACATCTGACATGTGATACCAATATGTACTTAGTTCATAAAACCAATTTAAACCTTAAAAAAAATTATGAAACTATGTTTTAATTTGGTTAGACAGTATTTGTTACTTACTGGCCCTTCGCTCTGCGACAAACTCTAAGTTTAATAGATCCAGATCGTACAGATTTCAACAGAACATTCATTATTAAAAAAACATTTACTTTATTCGATTTTAACTATAAAATTTACGCAAAAGTTAGATATTATCATAACGCTTTAACAAATTTATAGTACTTTTTATCATTATATATTACATTAGTTTCTTGCGAGACAAAAAAATAAACGTAGTACGTAACGTTTGACGCACGTAAAGTTTGTTATAACTATGCTAAATGAATATTTACAAATCAATCAACTTACCAGCTTTGAGTCTTCCATCATCAATCGCTTGACCTTGGGGAAGGATGCTTTTTATAAAAATTCCTAAAGGACCTCGAGGAGAGTCACGTCCTCCAACAATAGTGAAGCCTAGTGGCTTCTTTCCATGACCCTTTTCAAACGTAATCGTATGATACGTATGCGTTGGAGCCCGAGGTCTTCGAGGTAGTGTGCAAAAACTTGTGGTGTTTTGAGTATGTACATCACCTTCACCTTCTTGTTTTTCTGTACTTCGTTCAACACCGTCGGGTACATCAACGTCAACAACATCGCCCGTACAGCTGAGTATCAATCCGTCTTTATTCACACCACCATAACTAACGACTTGTCGACGCAGTAATTTGTTGTTCATACTGCTATAGCTCGCGTTCTGTCCTTTCAGGAAGCGGGAGTGCGTGTCCGCGCCGTCCGCTTCGTCCGGAGTTGATAGCGCGCCGCGATTACACGAGGATTCGTCCTGGGAATGACGTGGATCTATTCTGATATCATATTTATCGTTACGTTTTTCCTTACCTAATATTATTGCGTTTTCGTAATCTACGGAACTTTCTCGCATTAACATGACGTTTCTTTGCGACTGTTCACTTTGTCTTAATTCCGGAGTTGCTTTTTCCCGTTGCCTACAGATAACAATGTCGATTTCAGATGTTCCTGATCGTAAAGCTTCTTTGGCTTCTGACATTGTAAGGTCACGAAGTCTTCTACCGTTTACGTTAAGGAGTTCGTCACCAACGCGTAATGTCCCTTCTCTGCAATTATTAAAAATAATAGTAAGTATTTTAAATGAATTACGAAGATATTAAACGGGGAGTAAGTTGGTGAATGCGTGATGACAGCGTTACAAAAAGTATGATGGGGCGAGGCGAACGGAAATAGAGAGAGATATAAGTTAGTGAAGATAGAAAGAGAGAGAGAGAGTTACATTTCGTCTATTACTGTAGCGGCAAAAGAAGTGAACACATTTTCTTTCTCTCTTTCTCTCATAGCCAATTACGTTTCGTGTATCTAAGACACAGTCTTAACTGAGGTAGGGCATAGCAGGAATTTCCTGCTCAAAATATGGAGCAGCCCGACTGGGGTAGTACCTCGACCTTACAGAAGACCACAGCTAAATAATACTGTTTCCAAGCAGTATTGTGTTCCTGTTGGTGAGTAAGGTGACCAGAGCTCCTGGGGGGAATTGGGTATAGGGTCGGCAGCGCGCTTGCGATGCTTCTGGTGTTGCAGGCGTAAAAAAAACAGTCTATATATACACTGTAGGAGCAAGAGAGAGCAGTGCACGCGCACGTTTTCTTTCTTCCTCTCATAGCCAGTGCATGAAATATATATACCTCAGTCAGTAGTTCGGTTCGTTCGTTCGTTTAATATATGTGTATGTTTACACATGAAGTTATATATATACACACATACATACATGTAGATGGAGCTAAAGAAGTTTAACTTCAGTCGTGTGGTCTTAAGCACAATCATTTCTTTTTAAATTAGTTACATACCTATCAGCTAATCCATCGGGAACAACGTGAGCCACTAAATATCCAATATGGCCCTCATCTAATAGTTTAGTTTTTGCAATAAATATTCCTAGTTCGTCATAAGGACTTTTTCTCATTATTCTAACGACTTTAAATTCTGATTGTACTTTACTGGAACCAGATTTGGCAGGTTTTCGGCATGGGGGTATAGGGGGTATTCCACAGTCACCTTGACTAGCATCTCTTTGTCGCATCCTTTGTTTTTCAGTTAACTGTAAAAATTGTGGTTCAGCGTACTCAGAATTTTTAGGCATTCTTCTGAGTATTTCTTTCCGATCTAATGACAAAGCTCTTTGATTATGACGTAATCTAGGCTTGGGGTGCTCACTTTTTTCTCTGCTTCTTCTATTTGACACACGAACTTTTGTATAAGTTTGATCACCAGAAACACTGCGGCTGTGACAAGATATTTGTGGGTTTGAATGAGAAGCAGAACTTTCACATCGTGAAGATATTCTGTCGCTGTCAAATATGGACGATGCTGCTGATTCATTGACTAGAATACCCGAATCTGCATCTTCACAGTCTTGTATCAAAACATTCTCATCATCGCATGAAACTTGATAAACATCATCATGAAATACAGAGTTATGGCCTTTTTGGAATTCATCTAGTCCAGGCAAAGCTCCATAAGAAAAACTTCTTAGCTTAGCTCGCACACCACCCCTTTTCTTTCGACCTTTACTTATTGCACTGGTTGACTTCGCTATATTATCGTTTTCACCACGCGTTGCATGGTCATCTTCACCGGCTTGTTTATATAACTTAGAAAAAAATTTATTTGTAGAAGATTTAAGATATCTGTCTGACATAGCACGCAGTTTAGCGGAAAGACAGGAACTAGGACCAATTGTATCTTTTTCATCTTTGTGTTTGAGTTTCTCAGTCTTATTGTGAGAATTAATGTTAATCGTTGATTTATTTTCATATGATTCATAGTCGTCATTAAATATTTGATCACTCGATTTAGAAAGTTTTGTTGCAGCTTTTGGTATAACATGATATCGATCACATTCTGAACCAGAACTATAACATCTAGTTCCCCTGTTAGTAAATGATTTGCCTTCTCGCCAATTATATTCTACAGGGCTTTTCGCAAAGAACACATCGTCATCATAATGTTGCATTTTGACCCAAGGGTTGTGATTTTCGAATTCAGTGTGTTCTGGGTAATTATCGGTAAAGCGACAATTTGCTATTTCTTCAACATGACCGAATCCACTACAGTCACTTCCTGACGTGGAAGCAGCGTCATCTCCATGTTTAATTTGGGCGTTAGACTTAAAACACGATAATTTAGTATTTTTAACCTTATCAAGTAACGGGTTTCGTTTTTCTCTATACACCACGTATTCTTTCTCTAAAGAACCTCCGCGGTTTTTGCGACTAGTGTTGTGACTTTCTTCTGGTGAAGTGGTTCCATTTTGCAATGATATTCTACGTGTTACTGGAGTTTCACAGCTTCGATGACATGGGTGGGGAGATTTTTCTACAATTATTATTTGGTCGCTTAAATTGTAAAAATTTGTTTCCACGGAACTACTGCTACTTTTCCTATTAGAATAGTTCACTGGAGACATATCTGGAAAAGAAATATATTCATATTACTAAAATATGGTACTTTTTTTTAATTTATAGAAAGTTTTTGTTATATTATAATGATTACCTATTCTTGATCTTCGTGTAGATCTAGACTCTGCCTCCGGTGAAACAGCAAGCAGCCGCGGCGGCTCACCTTTCTTGAACCACCGCATTTTGCTTTGATTTACACCATTTTCACTCGTTTTTGCTGCAATAAATTAAAAAAAAAAGTATAACATGCATGTTACACAGACAATCCAACTATATATTTTAAATTACAAACATATCATTTTTAATATATTGGTAATAAATTTAAATGTCTAATGTACGTTTCTTTGATATAACTACTGCACCTAATTGATTTCTATCATTATATTATATATAGCTATTTTTTTATAATGTGTGTAACAATATTATAAGTGTATAAACTCAGCACTGATAAAATTTCGAAGAACTTTTGCATTAAAAGCACAAAGTAAATTTTTGTACACATATAAACATGTATTTATTAACTGGTTAGTTTATAAAGTAACGAACTACGCCTCGTAAGTAACGGAGCAGTAGCAAGTTTAAAACAAATGGTAAAGTGCTCTATCAAAAATAAAGTCAATGGTTATTGTACTAACTAAATGTAACCAAAGAAATTAAATTTTGGCGATATTATTTACTCACAAACAGGGTTTCATAATCAAGTTTGTAGATTTTGGTTCCGAAATTAAAATGTAAAAATTGTAGACCTTGACTTGAATAAATTACAGGTACATTTACGGACTAAAATTGACGTTATTGAACATTGGAATGTAGGCGACACAGTGCATAAGTAATGCATGTGTTGACATACTGCAGTTAAGTCAGTTCGTTAAGTATCAATATGGCAAGCAAGTGATAGGAATTTCGTTGATGTCCTTTTACGTGTTACTAACTAATTACTAAAAATAAAACCCGAGAGTGCAGGTGATGGCTATTCTAATTGCAAAAAATTAAGGAATCTTAGAACCAGTTTGTCCGGTATCTAATAGATACACGGTGTTATAACATGTTGAGGCGTTAATGTATTTCTGATCGACTTGATTGGATAATATTTAGTATAATTTTTTTATCAGGAGCCAATCTTTGTTACATAAATAAATCATTAGCGTTATTTATTCTTTTTCGAAGTTTTATTTTAAGTTAATTATGCAAAAGCGTTTGCTTACTTTTTAAAATCTTGATTTACAAGTAACGTCAGGTAACATAAATTAATCCATTTTACTGACTACACTTATAGATGAATTATCTTAGGCGTAGTTAGTAGGAGATACAAATACATTTTTTAAAATGTTCACATTTATTTTAATACGTCAAAGAGAGATTTAACATACGAGTACTGCTTTCCGTTTTTGCGCGAATGACGAATCTTATATCATTTACTAGCTGGAATACTTTACACCTTGATTTATTTAGCTTAAATAAATACAAAGTTATTTAATACATAAATAAAATCTAACCAGGCCAAGCGGCAAACTTATTTAAAATTCGTCATAACATTGCATAGACTGAATATAATTTCGATAAACTAGTTGAGACACGAGACATCACTTTCCACTGTCGCAAGTGTTCTCACTGTATCACGTAACTTCTTAGCCTTGCTCGTGACAAAAGCTTATTGAGTAATCGGCTTTATATATTCGAAGTAATCGAGTTTTCGATCGCGATAACCTTTATCTAGAAGAACATTTTAATAAAGTGTCATGTACACATCAAGAGTGGTTTATATAAATCGAATTCCTGAGATAAAGTTTGCCACGTATGTTTAAATATAAACATCAATAAGTAGCTAATCTGACAATAAAATCATATCTGTGTGAAATGTTTGGATAAAGGACCAAAAGTTCCAAAAAAGTTATCGTTAATTTATTTCCATTGATAATATTATCTCGTAAATTTAGATGACACAATAAGTAAATCTCGGCGCCAGAAGTTCGTCGACCTTTGGTCCTATGAAATGAGTCGTTTCTCAACTTCAAATGTGATAATTTGTGCATATTGCACACATGCATATGCGACTGCATCGTTAGGATCGAGACCGGGTTATCGAGTGTCACGTGAACATCAACAGCAATTTAATTTTAGCTTCAAATTTACGGTCGAATGAAAACAAAATATGAACCTATGTAGATTATAAGCTAGTTAACCAGTTGGTTGTTTTTAGAATTATAATAAATATCTACTATTTTTTAACTACATCATTATTATACTCGAATACTTTATTAATAAATTACAAGTCACAGTTCTTAAGCCATTGCACACATTACCACATGCGCTTTACCTACTTCAAAACAAACTTGAAGAGTATTAGAGTACATTTGAAGAGACGAGCTAAGGGACACCCAGTGCGACGTAAACACTCTCACTAATGACATTCAGTATGCAGGTAATGATGTCCTTACGTGTTTTCCGTGTAAATTCCGAGTGTACAAATCAGGAAGTTGCCAAAGGAAGAAACCATGAGAATACTTCCAATTCATTTTGCGCAACAACAGTTTATTTGGGTTATTTAATTAAGAATAAAATAAAACTTGACCATTTATATTTACAGTTAAATTTTTAAGCTTACGCAATACGAATGTATATAATTTACGCGCATACTCAAGTGATAGCCAATTTTATATACCAACTGCAATAAATTTGTGTCAATATGTTTACTATGTTTTCTTAATTTAGAAATATCATACTTTATACAGCATCAGTGTCCTACGATTAAATAGAAATCTAATTTGTCGCTTAGCCTTTAACTGAATATAAGGAACAAAGTATTTAGTTGTGTAATTACGTGTTTATATAAGTTGAAATACGAGGTAAGGAGTTCGAGTTAAATTCTCATGGCGACTTTTAGCTCATGGACGGGCATTAAGAACCGTGGAGGGATTAAGCTTCCGTATTATCAAGTACGTGTACGTTATGAATCATCGTATACTACTACGTCAGGTGTCTTTGTGACAAGTAGCGTAATTAATACGACTATAACATATCAATATTTCATTCACTTTTAGTTTCTAAAACGATTTCGATTAAAAAAATTCTCTGACTATCAACATGTTAATAAAAATATACATATATGAGGATAAAAACTATGGTAGGTAGTATAAAAATATTTTTAAGTAAGTGTAAATACGTATTTACTTACTGTGTTTATATAAATTGTTTTGGAAGTTATTGTCTGTTCAAGGGTACCTATGCCCCAAAATATCGAATCATATACGCATTATATTTCCTGTTTATTCAATGACTTCATGGTAAAAATATTAAATACAATAAACAGGTTTACCATTTATAAACGGTATTTAGATAATACAAAAAGAATAAATCTTCCTAAAATGCTTATAACATCATAAAATGATTGAACCGTCAGTGATTATAACGCGTAACACGCTATGCATCACAGCGTCCGTTATCGGCTGCAACTGGAGATGATAAGAGTTTAGTAAGCTTAGCAGAGGTGCAAGATAACGTGTGGGCAGTCATTTTACACGAGATAATAGAACTAGTTTGTTACGAAATCGATGATTTCTAGATATGTATTATAGAAATGTGTTAGATAGTATTATATACATACAATTAAATTTATACTTTACTTTTTTCAAACAGATTGATTACGTAATTACCATACGCGTTAAAAAAAACGTCAACAAGCCTTCGATATCATGATTTATAGGTATAGTTTTTATTTCATTATTAATTATTCTACATATATTCAAAGCACGTTTTAAGCATTAGAATACTAATTAAAATATACAATGAAATAGCTGTCTGAACAGTCTTTGTTCTGTCAAAAGTTATTAGTAAATTTATAAAAAAAAAAAATTCAAGTATTAAAACCTTCCGTGGGTCTTAAAGAACATACAAAAAAATAATTGTGTTTGCTCGCAAACGAAAAAAAACCGACTTCAATTACATCGACAAGTAATACAACGTAGATCGACGAAAAAATAGTCAAGTAACTACGCGTTATCAAAGATTACTCAAAAAGTAGTTATCAGATCTCAATAAAATTTATATGTGACCACATGATAAATATCAGCTTTCGATTAAATTAAAAATTATCAAAATCGGTACACCCAGTAAAAAGTTATTGCGGATTTTCGAGAGTTTCCCTCGATTTCTCTGGGATCCCATCATCAGATCCTGGTTTCCTTATCATGGTACTAAACTAGGGATATCCCCTTTCCAACAAAAAAAGAATTATTAAAATCGGTACATCCAGTAGAAAGTTATGCGGTATAATACAACGTAGGTCGACGAAAAAAGCATCAAGTAAAAACGCATTATTAGATATAACTCGAAAAGTAGTTGTTAGATCTCAAATAAATTTAAATGGGACCAATTGGCACACACAACCTTTCGATTAAAACAAAATTTGTCGAAATCGGTCTACCCGGTCAAAAGTTCTGATGTAACATACATAAAAAAAAAAAAAAAATACAGTCGAATTGAGAACCTCCTCCTTTTTTGGAAGTCGGTTAAAAAATAGCCGAATTGGTCAAGCCGTTCTCGAGTTATGCGCTTCACTCACTTCAGCCTATCGCAGTCCACTGCTGGACATAGGCCTCCCCAAGTTCGCGCCACACATCCCGGTCTTCCGCAATCCTCATCCAGCCTACACCGGCAATCTTACGTAGATCGTCGGTCCAACGGGCCGGAGGACGTCCCACACTGCGTTTGCCAAGACGCGGTCTCCACTCTAGGACCCGTCTACTCCAACGGCCATCGGTCCTGCGACACAGATGACCAGCCCACTGCCACTTCAACTTGCTAATTCTGTGGGCTATGTCGGTTACCTTCGTTCTCTCGCGGATAGTCTCATTTCTAATCCTGTCTTTGAGAGAGACCCCAAGCATAGCCCGTTCCATTGCACGTTGAGCGACTTTAAACTTGTGGACCAGTCCCTTGGTCAGTGTCCACGTCTCGGCTCCGTATGTTAACACAGGCAGGACGCATTGCTCGAAAACTTTTGTCTTCAAGCATTGCGGAATCTTCGAAGTGAAGACTCGACGGAGTCTGCCAAACGCCGCCCGGCCCAACCGAATCCTCCTATCGGCCTCCTTCTCGAAGTTGTTGCGGCCTAGTTGGATAGTATGGCCTAGGTAAATATAATCCTGAACAACTTCGAGAAGGGTACCATCGACCGATACCTGTCTCGGTATGACTTGGTTGTTAGACATAACTTTCGTTTTGTCCAAGTTCATACAGAGAACGACACGTCGGGAGGACTCGTTTAGACCGGCCAGCATTTGGCCTAACTCATCCAGCGTCTCCGCAAAGATGACAATATCGTCGGCGAAACGAAGGTGAGAGATGAATTCACCGTTGACGTTGATGCCCCGTTCCCCCCAATCCAAGGTCTTAAAAACATCCTCTAGCGCAGTGGTAAACAGTTTCGGTGATATTACATCCCCCTGTCTTACCCCGCGCCGGAGGGAAATAGGTCTTGTTCTTTGGTCATTGACATGAACGGTCATCGTCGCCGCGTCGTACATAGATTTTAGTACCTCGATATATCGCCAGTCGATATGACATCTCTGCAGAGAGTCCAGGACAGCCCAGGTCTCGACGGAGTCGAAGGCTTTCTCGTAGTCCACAAATGCCATACACAGCGGTTGATTATATTCTTCCGTCTTTTGGATAATCTGCCGAACAGTATGGATGTGGTCCACGGTGCTGTAGCCATTTCGAAACCCAGCCTGCTCTGGTGGTTGGAATTCGTCGAGTCTTCTGGCGAGACGATTCGTAACAACCCTCGAAAACAGCTTATAGACGTGGCTCAGAAGTGAGATCGGTCTGTAATTCTTTAACAGAGACTTATCGCCTCTCTTAAAGAACAGCACCACCACACTCCTGGACCACGCCTCCGGCGTGGTACCTCGGTGGATGACGGCGTTAAATAGTCTTGCCAAGGCTTTCAGGACAGGTCGCCCTGCGGCTTTAAGGAGTTCAGTGGTAACTCCGTCATCCCCCGGGGCCCTTCCGTTTTTAAGCTGCCCGAGCGCTGCACCAATCTCATCCTCTTCGAAGTCCGGGATACACTCCGAATAATGGCGCAACAATGGTGCCCGTGGATCTTTGGTGTCCCAAGTCGCAGGCTTGCGTGCGCTCGACGAGTACAGCTGTCCATAAAAATTCTCAACCTCTTCTCGGACCTGAGGGCGAGAGCAGACGGTTCTGCCATCTGCTGTTTTAAGCTTCGCAAGAAGGCTTCTCCTCAATGGTCTTTGGAAAACTTTGGACCCCCTATTCTGCTCAATCAGAGTAGCAACCTCTCTCGTATTTGAGCAGCGGAGGTCTCGGCGAATAATTTTCCGTACCCTCTTGGAAAGAGCCCTCTGTTCTGGCGAAGCAGCTGGCAACTCGCGCCTCTGCCGCATCAGATCCAAGGCTTCGGGAGAAAGTTTGGATTGCTTCGTTGGCTTTGTTGGTGGAAAGTGCCTGCGACCCAGTGTACACACCGTCTTCACCACGTTGTCGGTTATCTCGCCCACGTCGCTAGTAGTTTCCAGCGAATCGAATCGGTTTTGGAGTTCCAACTGCAACTGCTCGGAGCCACATAGTATTTGGGGCAGCGTAGGTCGGAGAGTAGATTTCATCAAGCGGGTCCGCTCCTTTCGGAGACATATATTCAGAGTGCCCCGTACTAGCCGGTGGTCGCTGCCGGTGTTAAACCTGTTAACCACTGAGACATCTCTGAATATATGCCTTTTATCCGCTATGATGAAATCTATCTCGTTCCTCGTCACAGTATCGGGGCTTTGCCATGTCCACCTCCTTTGGGGCTTCTTCTCAAAAAATGAGTTCATCAAGAAGAGCCCCTCCGATTCGAGGAAGTTGACAAGCGTCTGCCCCCTGTGATTCCTGTGCCCCAATCCGTGTGGTCCGATGCTCGATCCGTCGCGGCCTTGTACTCCCACTTTAGCGTTGAAGTCTCCCATAACAACGCTGTAGAAGGTCGAAGTAGTGCCATGTATGGCCCTTGTAATATCTTCATACAAGGCTTCGACTTCATCGTCAGAGTGTGCCGAGGTCGGCGCATATACCTGTATCACTTTCAGGGAGTACCTGTCGGTGAGCTTAAGTACAAGATACGCTACCCGGGTCGACACACTACTGACTTCCACAACGTTGTTAGTGAGAGTCTTGTGAACCAGAAAACCGACGCCACCTTGGGAAAGCCCATCACCTTCACGGAAGTAGAACAAGTGCCCGGAGTCCAGGATCATCGTGTCCTCTCCCTCTCTTCGGACTTCAGACAACCCCAGTATGCTCCACTTAATGTGACTAAGTTCTACCTCAAGTTCGGTGAGGTGATGGTCCAACCGTAGCGTGCGTCCATTATACGTAGCCAGGAATATTTTTCTATGGCAGCCTCCCGTACCCCGGTGATTCTTGGCACCCTCTACCCCACCGTTACCACGGCCGCTGCCGTAGCCGGGAAAAGTGGGGCTGCCGGGAACTGAGGGCCTTATTTTTAAGTTCGAATTCATGGGGGTTTTTGCCCATAGTCACCACGCTGGGCAGGCGGGTTGGTGACCGCAGGGCTGACTTTGTCGCACCGAAGACGCTGCTGCCCGTCCTCGGTCTGTGCATTTAAAAAGCCAGCAGTTGGATGGCTATCCCGCCATCGGTCGGCCTTTTAAGTTCCAAGGTGGTAGTGGAACTGTGCTATCCCTTAGTCGCCTCTTACGACACCCACGGGAAGAGATGGGGTGGCTAAATTCTTTAGTGCCGTAACCACACAGCACATTATGCGCTTAGCAACATTAATTTTTATGCGTATAGATTATTTTTCTCCGATCTCTACTCGATCGTATTAAATATTACTTAAGCGGAAAAGTTTAACTCAAAAACCACACCTAAAAGTTTTAAAATTATCTATACAATTTTGCTAAAAATTGCTTATTTCACTATTCGTCGACAAGTTTTCGTAACTTACAAATTATAGGTATATATGCTCAAACGATTTAGACTTTTTTCCAAATGTTATTCAGCGCGTAAGAATTAATAAGAACATACGAGTAGCAAAATAAAAAATTCACTACAAATTATAAAAATATTATACGGTCAGTAACCGTTTTATTTTTATATCCGTAATAATTTTCACATGATTTTTTGTGAGTGTTCTTTTACAATAAAAAGGAATATGCGATATTCACTTTGGTTGCCATGTACATTTTTGGTTTCAAATATTGAAAAGATATAAATCTTCGTAATGCAAAACGGTATTACGACATCCATGGTGTACCTACATGACGCATGTGTATTACTCATGTTTATTTTTTACAGTGATGATCAATCGATTTAGAAAAAACTAAACTGTCGAAATATGGATCTGTTTGAACTGAAATAAATCATTAACAGCAATTATAACTTTTCACTAATCTATAAAAAAAATTTTTTTAATAATTCTTTTCATGTATAAATTCTGGTTCACTGTATCTTGCTTGACTAACTTATAATGACGACACAGATAAATACAAAATTAAAAAGCAGACGTTTCTTCTAAGCATAAATTTACAAATTGCATATAATTTTATCGTATTCAAACGAATTCCTTGCAATTGCTTAAGAGTAAAATTACAAAAGAGTTATTTTACTCAGCTCGTACACTCGGTTCGTATTCGTATTACCGTTAAAGACATCGATTGAAATACACTTTATGTTGACAATTTTACCAATTAACCTGTGACAGTAACGGCTCCGTCAATATTACGAATAGCTATTGAATGGTTACTGTAAGGTGGTCATTAGTGAAGTTAATGGGTAATGTTGTGTACGTTGACTGAAACGAAATTATATGTACGTAATATTGTAAATGTAGTTTGCATAAGCAAACTTAAGATTTGAACAAATTAGTACGGTTAATTAATATAAAGGAAATAAAATACAGCTAAGGGATTGTTATAAGTAGCTTTTAAGATTAAATCGATACAAAAAATGAAGTAAAAAGAATAAAAATAAAAACACAACGAATAAGATTAGCTATCTTATTGTTGTAAGGAAAATGGAGTTCCCAAGTAACGCTCATCCTATCGTATATTATGCCATCAATCATCGCGTAATTTTTGCTCTAGGCGGATATTATTTGTATTTGTATCCTTCATTTGGCTCAATTCCAGGGATAAAATTGAGTTCAGAATGTTCTTCGAGTTGTTTTCGCTGAACAATACGACGCGCCAAATATGGAAATTTTATTGTCTTTTTCCTTAGACATTTAGATAAAAACTAGAGTACAAATATATAAATTGCAAAATTTTACGCATACAAATTAATTTTTTAATTTTAATGAAGAGCGATCATTTTCCAGCTTCTTTCATTTGGATATAACTTACCATTTAATTTTAATATTTGGATATAACTTACCATTTAATTTAAATAAAGATAAATAAATGTCAATACACATTGCTCACTTTTCTGTGAAACTATTGATTACGAATTTCAATAGCTCGATGTTTTAAGTTCTGTGGTTGTATATGCACATCGATACGGCAGGCGGAGGCTGACAATTATAAAAAGAGAGAAAGGATAACTTCGGTTCGGGATTTCACACAAGTCGCAGACATTTTTTACACACCAAGATAACAACTTCTTAAAATTGAATTCAATTAAATAAAAAACTATGTAAACAAAATGATAAATACCAATAATATAAGAAACAAAATAAAATAATAAAAAAAAAAAAATTTTTTTCGTGTCTGAGTTTTTTAATTAACTATTGTAAAGGTTATAAGATAATATAAATAAGATATTTCTATCTTATTTCATAGATATCTACTACTCATTATTAAAACAGTTATTTACTATTAAAATAAGCCCCGTAATAAGTTCCAAGATTTACCAATATTGAAGCTTTTGCTAACTGACAGTTCCGGCCAGCGTTGGGACATTTACAAACTTGAAATACCAATCTTTTATAATGATAATACATACATTAAAAATTTTAATTTTTTTGGTGAAATGATAGTGTTAAGTAATTTAATAAGTTAAGAGTACGTAATACGTAACAAAAACTTTGTTGAATTTTAAGTAAACTAGATTTAGATAGTTTCAAATCTAAACTAATATTATAAAGTTATATAATATTATAAAAGTATTACTTGCACTAACTATTTTAAAATGTAAATTACCTGAACGGTATCAAATGTGTATCAAGCCTAACACGAGTTAATGTTTATTACTTTCCAAGTCAACTGTCTGTGTTTAATTTATTGTCTTACTCACTACACTGCCACTCTATTCTTCTTAAAAGTTTAAAGTATGAAATCAAGAATTTACTTTATATTTTACAAATCATCATCACTTCAGCCTATCGCAGTCCACTGCTGGACATAGGCCTCCACAAGTTCGCGCCAAAAATGGCGTGGACTTATGTGTGTTGCCCATATAGTCACCACAATGGGCAGGCGGGTTGGTACTACGCTTATTGCGTTCACTGGGGAATCCAAAGCTATCAGCATTTGAATTCCCCGTAGCCAAAACTGCTACCTTGGACAACGGGTAAGTTTGGCAGTACAACGAGGGAATACCTTTAGTTTAGAAATGTTACCTCGGTAATACTGCGGATAAGACAAAACTTATGAATTTCTGTAAATCTTATGTACAGCATTGTCTGAAATATGTTTAATTTTGATTATATTAAACTACAATATATGTTTAACAGTAATAACTCATGATTTAAAGACGATTATGATGTCCATATAATTTACCATGTCTATTGACAAATTATGTAATACTTTTTGTCAATAACGAAGGAGCTTAAAAATGAATACCTATGCCAATTAGTTACACACTTCCACGAAATCAAAATAATAAAACCCTATAAAAAGATTAAATTATCAACGATGTTGAGAAGAAAATATTATACAATATTATGAACTGAATATCTAATCTAAATCCTAAGCTTTTAAACTAATTAATTTTAGTCTGCGTCAAATAAACAAGTTCAGATTAACAACAGCAGATTACGTACCAAAGGGGTTGCTTTCTTTAAGCGTATTTTATAATAATCTTATTTATTTTATTTTCTGTCTGGTCTTTTAAAATTATTTACTCTAAAAAAACAATATTTAAAAACTGTATACGTATATAATGGTGTTTAAGCCAAAGCAACGATTAAAAACTTTTGTAATTTTCTTCCTATATATGATTTTTATAATTTTATAGAGATACTCATAGCTTTTCAATGGCAGAAGATAAATAAACTAATTTCTAAAATAGCAATAAACATTTTAAATAGACACATTTTACTTAATTTTTTTTAAATAAGAAAGGGAAAGAGAAACTACCGTATACGGCAGAACACGTACGTGTGTGATCAGTATTTATGTCGCAGTGAAGTACGATTTCCAATACAAACGTGGAAAAAATACGGATGTTTAAACTAGTCACATAGATGGAAATAGATTTATCCGCAGTATTTACAAGACACGCAATGAACTAGGAAATATGTTCATGGTGTGAGTAAACAAACTGTGTTTTATAACTTACGCCTTTTCAGACGTATGTTTGATGCGTGAAGCATGATTACATAATAGTAATGATCATAGTATTAAAAAAGTCCAAGTAAACTACAGATTGTTACAAAATTTAATTTATTCTCACAGTATTCTCATTAAATGTAGGAAAGTATTGCCTAATACGCTTAATTTCGTTGTTACTTTTAAATACTTCTAATGGCTTCACCTAATTTTAAGGAAGCCTGATCACTGTACGATACTGTATAAATACGAGTAGGTCTTTGGCTGTGATTGTCTGTCGCTGTTGTAAAATAAGTATAGTTATTTTTTTTAAACGACTTACAAAAAAGGAGGAGGTTCTCAATTCGACTGTATTTTTTTTTTTTTTTTATGTATGTTACATCAGAACTTTTGACCGGGTAGACCGATTTCGACAAATTTTGTTTTAATCGAAAGGTGGTGTGTGCCAATTGGTCCCATTTAAATTTATTTGAGATCTAACAACTACTTTTCGAGTTATATCTAATAATGCGTTTTTACTTGACGCTTTTTTCGTCGACCTACGTTGTATTATACCGCATAACTTTCTACTGGATGTACCGATTTTGATAATTCTTTTTTTGTTGGAAAGGGGATATTCCTAGTTTAGTACCATGATAAGGAAATGGAGGATCTGATGATGGGATCCTAGAGAAATCGAGGGAAACTCTCGAAAATCCGCAATAACTTTTTACTGGTTGTACCGATTTTGATAATTTTTAATTTAATCGAAAGCTGATGTTTATCATGTGGTCACATATAAATTTTATCGAGATCTGATAACTACTTTTTGAGTAATCTTTGATAACACGTAGTTGCTTGACTATTTTTTTCGTCGATCTACGATGTATTACTTGTCAATGTAATTGAAGTCGGTTTTTTTTTCGTTTGCGAGCAAACACAATTATTTAGACTATTTTTGTAGGTATATATGGACGTTATAATATATATTAGTGACGAAACTTATTTTTTTATTTAAAGTAAAGTGTTCGTTAAAGTTCCAGTTTATTGAGATTTATCTCAAGGTATGCAGCCTATGGGCTATATTATATCAGGCTACATGCATGCATAGGGGCAAAGCAGTAACATACGTGGTTATATATAATATTAATAACCCCACAGCATGTCAAGTTAATTGATAAATACGATAAGATCTGTTACAGCTATCATGAGGTTTTTGTATCGTTTGACGTCATCAGAAATATTAAATTGTATTATAATAGAATAGGTACTGAATTTTGTAATACAATAAATAAAGCAATTGTGGTTTTGTCACTATTCCATTTACTTTTTTGATAACTGTTTTGCAATAAATTTCAAACTGTTTTGTTATTCCAAACAATATTTTTAATATCATATCAAAAATCGACCGTTCCAGCGGGAATCGAACTTGCATCTCCGACTTACCGTGTCTTGTACTTTAGAAAATTAAGCTATGGAACGGTGTACTCGCTCGCTCGAAATTTTTGATAATTATGATGATTTTATATTCGGTCTAAGCGACGACGTTTTGTTATTGTTTCATTTAAGAATTGTCAAAATATTACTTTTTTCTCATATAATTATTACGAAGGACAAAATATTTTTTTTTTAAATTTGTACCGAATAAAATACCAGTTAGACTTGTTCTTGTGAAGACAAAACACTTTTAATGGTGTATTGACGTCATTGAGGAGATGTATTCAGGCCGCTTCATCCGTTACCGTCTTTTAGGCTTTAAAGCTATTGAGTTGTATGGAATCGATGTAGGAGCAACGTGGGTAGAATTCCTAGGACCTACAGTGCGGTGATCAACCGCAGCATAACTGAGCAATGTCCGGTATAATTTATTCTCTGATTGTAACTAAAATACATTTATTTCTTATATCTTTCAAAATATTGAATTGCAATGAACATTCCAACTTAAGTTCTTGTTTTGTTTCGTTTCTGGCTATTGTGGAGTAAGTAGTGGTACCTCTTTAAAAATAAATATTTTTATATTTTTATCATCATTCATCAAAGTAAAAAAATTAAATAATAAAACCGTTTGATTTGGTTTAAGTGTTTAAAACTGGCGATGCGTCTAATGAGAATTCTTATTGAAAACATTAATGCTACAGTGAGAAATGAGAGACGTATTTAAAATGTAATCTTCTTAGGAGAGTAATATTAAGCTTTTAGGTTTTTTTAACTCAATTTATTTTTATAAAAAGTATAGTACCTTTATAGAAGGTAAATTTTTTAAATAACGACAGTAATAAGCAAGAACGAAATTATTCGTAGTAAGGCTTAAGTAAATAGATACACGTACATTATATCACTGGTTAAGCCAGATCATAGCCATATAGTCTAGTTCTTTATAATAATTATATAAGGGTTTGGTATCAAAGTTAGGCTGTTAGGTTAATCATATCCGTTCAAAGGTCAACACGCGCGACCTTGATACTAAGGATTATTAAGATTAACGATGACGCTTTGATTACTTCACTTATCGTTTATTTGACATGATATATTATAGTCATAGAAGCTCAAATTCAACTACTTAAGTTTAATCAGAATACGTAACTAAACCGTACCCACTTTATTAGGAGAACCTAGTTAAATCGATATTGCTTTTGATTTGCCCGAAGACAAAGTGGTCATAGATCAATTCTAAGCAGTTAAATATTTTAGTTAATCTTCACTGGGTTTTCGACGAGTTAAATTATTCAAATTTCGTATAACTAAGTTACTGATTTATAGGTCAAAGTAACAATATTTTATCACTCAGTAAGTACTTAGTATATATCTAATTTTTCCATTTATACAAGCCGTAAAAGCTGTGTTCTATTCAGCAATGTTTCATTTGAAATTTATTGTTATCATCATCGTTAGCCGATGGTCAATCTAATACTAAATTGAAAAGTGAAAATAAGTTATTTGCAACATTCGTTTTGCGCCTTTAGGAACCATATCCTAGCTTTCTTCGACCAACAATTATAAAGCGATAAAAATCATAAACAGTCATGTTTGAAAGATTAAAAATTACAGTCTCCGAACAAGTTTAATATCGAACAGATTGTTTTAAATTGTACACAAGACCCAAAGAGAAGCGTTAATTTTCTAAGAGTAGACCACGAAAAAAGTCTCAAATTCGGTGAAACTTGTACTTATGTCAGGTACAGACAAGACAATATTCTACAGAAAGTGGGTGTTGCCAATGATATCTTGTTTGTGATTGACTTCTTTCTCAAAGTTCATAAAATATCTCAAAGATCATAAATAATGATTATGAACAGTACAGAATTGAACTCTAGTATAGTTTAGTGCATATATAGCTGCAACCAAACGTAAATTCATTAACTTAGTGGGAATAAATGTGTATAACCCTCTTTTCAATTGGCAGATTGGAGTCCTTATATTATGCTTGTCGTCTTTATTACTGAATCAGGTTAGGCTTTCGCGCGGTGGAATTGTTCCTTTTTCTTACCTTAGACTCAAAGCGGGAATAATTCTATTGAGTGTCGGACTCACATAATGCTTTAGATTCAATGAACTGCAAGCTGAAGTTTAATAAAGCGTATTGTTAAATGCGAGTATTTTCTTTGAGATTTAAATGTATTCCAACTGGATTTCAATAAAGATCCTTTACAAAAACTACTTATCTATATACCTATTTTTTTTATATTTAAAAAGTTACAAACATCCTAAATATATAAAGTAAGGTTACAAGTTTAAAAACTAATTACTCTTATATAGCATGCCGTCAATGTTGTAACTTTCAAAACTATAAAAATTTAAAGTTACAGTAAGAAAAGTGACAAAAAATGCCCATTTATAAATCTTAATTTTATTGCAACGAAATATATGTTGTTATATAATGATCTCATTTGGTAATAACGCATAGCAAGTAATGTTGTATTTTTACTTAAGTTAAACGGAGAGTATCTAAAATCTAATCTTTTATTGTTTTACCATCAAATTAAATAAAAAACAGAACACTGAAATATGTATTAATTTGTAAGGTTTTTGAAGTAATAAAGAAAAAAAAACTACTACAACATGGCAATTGTTACAATATTGTTTAATTGATTGTAAATATCATATTCTTACGCTAAACTCATTTTTGTGATTTTAAATCCAGTTTACAATGAAATAGTTTTTTTTTAAATCTTATTTTAACTTCTAACTGTGTTTACTAAATGGTAGTGTTTATGCTGATGGAGCGTTATTTCACTCTAACATTTTAGTCACATGTTTATTGAATATTCATTGTGTCGTATGGTTTTTGTTTGGTAAATACCATTTGAGTTTCAGAGAAATTGTCGCCGTTGACAAAAACATGAAATATTCACAAGGCACTTTGTCATACGCGATTGTGAAACTTAACCGTAAACGTGGACATTTAAAAGATAAAGGATGTCTTTGAAACTAAACAATTTTAAAATAAATAATTACGTGTACGTCTATACGTACTTACTGGGCTTTTTTTACTCTTATTGTTTATTTTATTTCACTAAGTAATTAATTGCGAATGAATTTTAATTTTTATTCTTTAAAGTATTTGATTCTTTAGATTTTAATTTACCTTAATATGTTAAAAATAATCCTTTGTTTTATCAAGGAAAACAATAACATAAATACATTAAAATATGTAAATATGATTTGAATATAATTGTGATATTATCTCCAGAAAATACGCTTAATATAAGTACTGATATAATTGTATAATTGTTCTTAACAATAAATTCGGCTTGTAACATAAAGAAATATAATGTTAATTTAGTAAGACTCAATGAAATATAGCTGATGCCCGCTAATCCCGTACGTATCAGCCAGTCGGAAATAATGTGAAATGAATGGGCATCGGCAAAGTTCAGTGATCTCTATCTTCCCACCGACACGGTAGATAGCATCATTATAAATGTTACAATAGCTTGTAACTGAAGACCAAGAAATAACTAGCATAATTACCTAAAAATATAGAAGTTTCGTAAAAAAATCTAGATTTATCACTCTGTGAGCAAAGATTTAAATTTAATTGATTAAAGTGAGAATGAGTTTTACATAATTTAAATACTTAATACGACATATTTTATAGTTCTTCGCTACGCTTCAGCCTGTAATATCCCACGGCTGGGCATAGGCCTCTTTTTCCATGTAGGAGAAGGACATAGTTCTTCAATAAACGAAAAAGTAAAACATCTTCAATAAAAGATAATAAAAGGTGCTTCACTTTTTAATGTTAACAAAACATCTTTTCAATTATACACATATTAAAACTTCCATCTTTAATTTTTTACACTATTTTAAACCTGTATTTTTTATTGTCATATACCAAAGGTGGAATCGCTATACATGAAATACTTGATTCAAGTTCGTCAATAATATTCGTAGAAACAGTAAGTGAATGTCATATGTGTATATAATTATTTGAAAACCAGTGATATTACATTCTTGGGCCTTGTAACTAGTTTTCAAAGCAAATATTTCGACACCTGACCGCACACCTGGGCACGCGGACACGGCAAATACGCATCTTAAAGCGATCATAATTAACCAGATAACAGCAAAAAATTACAATTATGAGAATTTATTATTAAAGATATATTAAGTATTCTTTTTTTCCATGGCAACGCAAAAGGCTTTTGAAGCAAAGCAGGCTGTGAAACAGCAGTTCACGCGGCCCGTACTTTTTTAAAAAGTAATGAGGCTGAAGTTCTGAAAGTTGACGTAAAGAATGCTTTAATTCCTTAGACAGAGCAACCTTGCTTAGAGAAGTCTCATCACATCTTTCTGAAATTTACTCTTACGTTTGGTAATGTTACAGTTCACCATCTAAACTACTTTTAAAAAAGAGTTCGATAAAATTGGTTTCAAATTAAATTTTTCTCACAGATCTTTTATCACGACTTGGTCAAAAAACCTTGAGACACTTTTAGACAATGAAATTTTTAGATTTGCTGTCGGTCTCCAGTTGGGAGCTCCACTGTGCTTTAAACACAAATGTCCTTGCGGAAAGGAGGTTGATTCTTTTGGACTATACGGCTTTTTCCTGCAATAAGAGTTCAGGCAGGTTTTCCTGCCATGGTTCCCTAAATGATACCATAAAAAGAGCTCTTACCACCATCGACGTTCTGCTCTTATCGAGCCTACTGGAATTAGTCGTGGTGATGGCAAGAGACCTGGTGGATTGATGTTGGTTCCCTGAAAAACGAGTCTGGCGTTTTTGTGGGACGCAATCTGCATTGACACCCTTGATACGTCTCATGTCAGTGTAACAGCCTTAAAAGCGGAAGCCGAGGCGGTTAAGGCTGAAACGACTAAACGGCACAAATATTCGTTATTAATGCCAAATTACATCTTTGTGCCGTTTGCAGTCGAAGCACTTGGACCTTGGAATAGGCAAAAAAAAAATTAAATGAGATAACTTCTCGTCTTATTGCCTCCACTGGTGACAAGAGGGCTGGTGCATTTTTTGCCCAGAGAATCGGCATAGCGATTCAACGGGGAAATGCTGCCAGCATTCTTGGCGTTCACGCGGATATGATTTGTACCACAACTATCTGAAACTATTTAGTCCTTAATTGGTGAATTAAGAATGTAAAAAAAATATGTATAATATTGTATCAAAAAATAATAATAATAATAATATTAATAAAAAAATAAATAATTAAAAAATAAAAAAGAAATAAATAAAATGATTATTATAAATATTTTTGTTGGTGTTTTAAGTTTGCAAAACTTATCGTTGGCAAGTTTTGATAATCCTTATTTTAATATAATACTTTTTTTAAAGTATTGAAAATCCTTTTGCTTTAAAATAAAATTGCAATATATATTATCCTAGCTGACCCTGCAAACGTTGTTTTGCCATATATTTTATTAACCTTCTCGATCCCCCCCCCCCATAACTTAGAGGAATGAAAAATAGATGTTTGCCGATTCTCAGACATAACCGATATGTACACAAAATTTCATAATATTTTATTTACCCTCTTAACCTCCTCCCCTCCTCCTCTCCTCCTATAACTTAGGGGTATGAAAAATAGTTGTTGTTCGATTCTCAGACATACCCGATATGCACACAAAATTTCATAAGAATCGGTCAAGCCGTTTCAAACACTGCGACACGGGAATTTTATATATTAGATATATTTACTTTAATATACATATCTTTCGATATTGAATGACACATAAAGATAAAATATCTGTAATAAGATAATTGTAAAATTACTTTCTTACGATGTACGATTTCAACGATTAGATATGGCGCATTCGTATTCCTGTAATACTAGTCGGTATGTGTGCCCAGTGAAAGTAATAGCTTTTGTCGTACTCGTAACTGTCGGATTATATTAATGACAATATAATATGTATCTCGGTGAAATATGATGTGGGTCTTACGTGATCCATAACTCAGAATCTTATTAGAATTGGATGATACGAGATTCAAAATAGAATTATGATATTTCTAGATAAGGACGTAGACTTCGTTACCCGCCTGCCAAAAAAACTTCAATGTAACAAGGGTTCGAATATTAGTTGTCTACTATTGTATATAAACATCATCGTAACTAAAAATGTCTACAAACAAATTCGTTGTTACCCTGTCGCTAGAATCCTTACATCAACTTGTCACAGACTTTATTATCGATAGGTATTTTATAGAATTCGAAAATATATTTCTATTTAAGCATTACTTTTTGCAAGGTAATCATAACATAAATCCATATACATAAAGCTGCATTACCTGACTGGTAATTGTCTATGTCGTAATCTAAATTCATTGTTTTGTTCATAAATATTTAAGTTTATTTCGCAACTCTGAACTAAATTTTGGAATATTATCTAATTTGGAAACGAGATAAATATCAAACCTGTTTGTACTACAGTATCAATCTAGTTTCAATATAGATCTTCTAGGTATTCGTTCACATCATGACAGAAAATGATTAAAAATAATAAAGAAAATACATTTAGTATTAGTGTAGTTTAAGGAAAAAACACATTTTTATTTATTATAGTAAGTTTATGTTTAGTATGAATATAAAATACGACGCAAAGTATAAATTTGTCACGTCTGTGATCATGCAAGGCCAGTTTTATTAGTAATTTTATAACGATATAAATTATTTATAGTCATTTTAAAGAAAATCTTAATGTGTTTAAGTTATAAAATACTCAGTTTCATAACTAATTTCAATAAAATATTAACCCAAGAAAAAACTTTTAAAAAGTTTGTTTTTTAATTTCAAATTTATTTTGGCTATAAGACTATTAACGTAGGTACTTACTTAAATGAAAGTATTACCGTTAAAGTACACTTTCTCTAGTCCCTATAAGAGAGAATCTATACCTAACAGACAACCACTGAAGTTTGAAACTAAATTTAAAAAACTTACGGCAAATAAAGTGAAATATAAAATAGTATAATTAACTAATTATGACAATTTTTTTCATAATAGATTAAAGATGAAACAGACGATGGTTAATCGTTAGTAAATTTTATTTTCAAGCATACCTTCAAAACTACATTCGACATAAAAAGACGGATATTTTTTCATACTTATGTTTTTATTATACTAAAAAAATTAAAGTATTGTTTAAAGTATTGATGACTTATGTTCGTAAATACTGCAGTGTCATACAAACCGGATAACCGTGTTATTTTATTATAAGTTATATTTTTATTTTCCGATGAATCATGCATTGGAATGTCTTCATTGATTTGTGTTTGATTGACTTTAACGTAAAAATTATTTATAATGTCTGTCGCAAAAATTCTTGCTTTAAAATTTATATAAATCGCTTTAAAGATCTAGTTACATCTTATGACATCTATTTTAATACACTGTTATTGGTTAATTTTATAAAATAACTTCGATAAACAATGGCCTTTTTATTAACACTAAAGTTTAAAAACAAACCTTTGCAAAATTAGCGTTCCCTCATAAAATAGTTATTTTATGAAATCCCAAACACTATATAAATAACTTCAATCCAAATATAAACAACAAAAGGCGTAAAATTATTTGTAAACTAATATCGCTCACAACAACGTGCTACCACCGTCTGCGTTCAATCGACAGAAACGCTAAACACGACTGAAGCAATTGCGACATCGTACCGCCTAAGTGTAAGACGATTTCCTGTATCGATACCAGTATCGATAAGTTTTTCATTCATTTCCTCCTGACTATGACTGCTAGCTAAATCTTCTGTTATCTATGCGGCAATGTATATAATCCTTGCATCCGTCAACGATACAACTTGGATGTCAAAGTAAAGTAGTCTCGGACGTAAACAAATTCGTTTCAAAAATGAGATTATAATACTCAGGTGGAAACGCCGCAGCATTCATATCCCTGTGGTTACATCCCGCGTAGAACGTGGGAAATGTTTTAAAAATTGCTTTTAAATTTCCATCTTCTCATGTTTCCCATCATACTTTTTTGTACATACATATTGTTCGTTGTGCGCTTTATAAAGGTATGTGCTAATTAAATAGGTATTAATTTTGTTTACCGTTTTATTACATTAACTAGCTATTTTTACATATAACAGTTTTTCACTTCAAATTTGAAGTAATAAGTATGAGAAATATTTATGGAAAATTAATGGTTAAAGAACGTTTCTAACGTTTCTTTATTCCTTTGTGAGATTATGTTAACTATACGTATTAATACAAATTTCATTAGTAGTATATTCAATGCAGTGTACAAAAAAATAACATTTCAATTCATAGAACTGCTAACTATACCGACGTGTACGTGACCAATTCATGAGAAAAGATGAAGGTACAAATAAACATATCAAGTTAGCAACGTTAAGTGCAAACACAAGTCAACAATTATTTTTCTGAATAGTTTGTACGTTTCTCAGAAACTGGTCGAGATATAACATCTTGCAGTTTTACTTAGCGCTTGTAAGTCGTAAATTATTTTCAAACAAGGTATTTTTAGACTCATAGCATAAAGTGTTTGTTACATTTTCAAGTGCCTTTTTAAACTATTAAGTAAAAATATTTAATTGTCCACCTACCTTGAAATTTTTTACTTGATCGTTCAATCAGTTCAAATCGTTTCTTTTACAAGTTTTATATTTAGAACTTGCTGTAGGTAGCTTAATCGTGCACGTTCGATTTTCAAGCTATATCGTGTTTATTTCCAGAGAGGAAATATAGAGCGAATTAAGGCAAAAATAAAGGTTCATTGAGTTCGCTCGTCGATTAAGCTGGGTCACTTCCGGGGATGTCGAGAGAACGGCCATGAGTCCGATTACCCATAATATGTTACCGGGATTGTATTTCCGTTTTAGATTTGAACTGTTTTTGCAACCCTTACAGCATAAATAACTTACTTAGGTATCTATGTTCATTTCAGTTTGTTTACCTTTGTTCTTAATAGAGACATATCGTCTCTCTAAAAGCTTTAATTACGGTTACAAAATATATCGAATTAATAAATTGTAAAATGCTTACTTATGTAAAATACATATTATTTTGTTTATAAATTTTCCCATAAAACGGTTATTAATTTTCTTACTGACACCGTTTAACGCGACACTGTAATGTGGGTTGAAAGAAGCGGTTACATCACAGCGTAATTTGAAATTAACATGGTCCCTTAGAATATGACTAGGTTCAAGTTTCAAAGGTCTACTGTATGTATTACGTAAGTATGAAAGTAGGTTTCAATTTCAAGCTATTCGGAAATTCTCACATGATGATGCGCAAGCGTCATTCACGATAACATGCGATTTCTTTTCCTTATTAGTAGGAAGTTTGGTTTATTTATCAATAAATATATATTACTATTGTATCATCTATTGTTATCAGACAAATAGTTTTCTTGACGATTTAAGCTAGTATTAGGAGGTTAACCTTTTACATTCACCATTTGTTCTATGTAGCACTAATGTGTAGTGCAAAATAATAGTAAAATAATAGCATTTATACCGTTTTGTTTTAACATAGTCATTCAAAACATTTACCAACTTTATGTAGTTTTTTGACTGTAATATTTGGCTTTGTATGCTTTCACAATTTAATGAAATATAATTGAACATTTGTTTATTCTTAATTAAAATAAAATAAAATTCCACAAGTTTTATAAGAACCGAAGCAATTAATAAGGCCAACAGAAAAACAAAAATTCAATGAATTAGTTTAACAATATTAATAATTTTCTGATTAACTGTGGTGCAGTATCCATAACAATTAAATCTGTATTATTTTTAATATACAAAATATTCTGTCAGGCCTCTAATTATAAGTATATACAGACAAATACATATATGAATACGTTACAATATTCGCTTCGAAAATACCGGCGTTGGAAATCATGCATCATTCCAATTATGACCCAAAGTGACGTCAGGGATTTTTTTAACAAAGTCATTTCTTTAGTTTGAACATTTCATCAACACCTATTAATAGTCAAAAGGAAGTTACGAATAAAAGTAGTTCAAAGTATGACATGTCAAGCATCGTATGGCAAAGTATCGCAGTCCACCGCTGGACATAGGCCTCCACAAGTTAGCGCCAAAATGGCGTGAACTCAGGTGCGTTGCCCATAGTCACCACGCTGGGCAGGCGGCTTGGTGACCGCATGGCTGGCTTTGTCGCACCGAAAACACTGCTGCCCGTTTTCGGCCTGTCTATTTCAAAGCCAGCAGTTGGATGGTTATAGCGCTACCGGTCGGGTTTTTAAATTTGAAGGTGGTAGTGGAACTGTGTTATCGCCTCTTACGACACCTACGGGAAGAGAGGGGGTGACTATATTCTTTACTACCGTAACCACACAGCAGATGTCATACCTACTCTTGATAAATTTAAGAAAGTAATGTAATTTTATATTTACTTACGCTACGCTTCAGCCTGTAATATCCAACTGCTGGGCATAGGCCTCTTTCCCCGTGTAGGAGAAGGATCAGAGTTTAATCCACCACGCTGCTCCAAGGCGGATACCCGGCGGTATAACGTGTTCTCCGAGGCACGGTGGGGAGACCCACAAGGATTGCAGAAACATTCAGACCCCGGCAGACATCTGTATGGCAAATACAAATGTTTGTCATGTGCGGGGATCGAACCCGCAACCTCCAGCGTAACAGCCACAAACCAGTGCTGTGACCATTGCCCCAACGCGTCGTCGTTAATTTTATACAGAAATTAAATAAAAGTCTTGGTTAAAAGTTAACTTTGAAATATAAACATGTTGGAAATAATATTATACTTTTGCGTATCGCGGTATCCGTAATATTACATAAGCGTAACTAATATTAAATAATTATTTCAGTATTACATAAATTAAATATTTGCGACTTTCACACTCAGTTTTGGCCAATGGTTGATTTTTTTGGAAACAAGATAATTATTTCGTTATATATGTACGTACAATATTGAACATTAATGTAATAATGTATGTCCAGTTGTGACGATGCAAGCAACGGATGTGACTGTGGATGATCATTAAAGGATACAGACGAAAAAAATAAACAGCACACAGGAATTGAAGCTCGATAAAATAATAACAATAAACCTTTTTTACTAATTTAGCAAACGCTCTAACTGAGCTAGGGCAAAGCAGGAATTTCCTGCTCAAAATATGGAGCAGCCCGACTGGGGTAGTACCTCGACCTTACAGAAGACCACAGCTAAATAATACTGTTTTCAAGCAGTATGGTGTTCCTGTTGGTGAGTAAGGTGACCATTGCTCCTGAGAGTGATTGGGGATTGGGTCGGCAACGCGCTTGCGATGCTTCTGGTGTTGCAGGCGTCTATAAGCTACGGTAATCTCTTACCATCAGGTGAGCCGTACGCTTGTGACTTAGTGATGTAAAAAAAAAAAACGCTCGCTAAGTAGTCAAGTTTTTACTGTTTTCATATGAAGATTAAACCATAGTCAATTACGTGAAAGTGAAAACTTGGTAAGCTTACTTACTTTAATAATATGCCATTACATACAAACTAAAATACACACTCTTAGGAAAAGGAAAATTACTATGTGTGCAATAGAAGCGTATATCTAAAGACCTAAGTGAAATCCATTATTGCCACTAACATTAACAATGACATTGATAGTCTCATGGCACATATAACAAACATTGTTTATTGTCCATGTACTATTGCTATGTATAACTTAGTCGCCTATATACACGCCGTTGAAAGTAAAACAATTTCAAAGTGGCGACCATTTCTTATGTTGTTAAAGCACCGTTTAGTACGGGATCTAGGCTTATTTTTGTAATTATAGTGACTTTCTAGTTAGAAAACTGTTAGAAAAGATATTGTCGTTTGATAACAGAATTGTTTGTAGGCGTTGTTACACGTGTTGTGTACTCGCACATGTGATTAAACAACCGTAACCGGACCAATAGCTAAATATCTATACAGATAAGTATTTTATGTATTATATTAAAAAAAATTACATTAAAACAATTGTGTATGCTCGCAAACGAAAAAAAACGACTTCAATTACATCGACAAGTAATACAATCCAGGTAGAAGCAAAAATAGTAAAGTAAATACGCGTTATTAAAGATACTCAAAAAGTAGTCTACAAATCTCGAACAAACTCGAAAAGTACTTATCAGATCTCGATTAAATTTGAATGGGACCACATGACCACATGAACAAGCACCACCCTTCAATTAAAAAAAAAACCTTCGAAATTGGTCCCCCCACTAAAATGTTCTGAGGTAACACACACAAAAAATAAAGTTGAACTGAGGACCTCCTTCCTTTTGGTAGTCGGTTGAAAAATCCTTTTCTATATCATGTCCGACATTCAAAGGTTGTTTGGAAGAGATCGTTTTTATTAATGTTACTATACTACTTTTTTTGTTTCTTTTAACGGTGTACAGTAGAGTATTTTCATTATTATTAACATTCATAGCTTAAAATTAGCATGCTGTAATAAATATCTGTCAAGAGTGAATATTAAAAACTTATTACTTTCGTTGTTAATGTTAAATTATGTAGCTTTATTTTTCAACACAAATTAGGTAATGATATAGTTGATTTCTAAAGTAACCTCTTCAATTTATATTCTTCTAAGAATTATTTAAATTTATTCGTGACACTTTGACACCTGCTGCTCGTTCTGGTTTCAAGCCATTATTAAACTTCTAAAATGTCTGAAAATAGATACGTCTCAACACAACAGCTAGAAATGCTCTCGTGTTGTCATCGGGAGCTTTCAAAAACCTTTTAATGAAGATCCCAATAGATTGATGTTTCTTTTAAATATCATTCATTTTATAAATTTTTTCTGTGTCATGTACTACAAATTGCTTTATGTGACACTATTTTTGACAGGAATCTCACTATATTTAATGATCAATAAAGTCACACACTCTGTATTATTAGCACATAGGTGATAAAAAGTTTATTGTCGGGGATCTTAGTCATTGCGCCTGTTCGCGTCCACCGCCCAATTCGCGTCCATTTTACGGATCTCACTTTGAAAAGTCTCGAAATTAAGTATACTAAGACGCCAATAAGTCGAAAAATAATTACCGGCTAATACCTCAATGTATAAGAGGCACGTACGCATAGACAAAAGTTCCGGGCGTCCAAGCAATCCTGGGTAAAAAAAATAGTTAGTGAGGGCTGTTCAACAAGAGAGCGCGAAGGCACGGAATAATGAGAAGAAAATAGTGGGCAGCGGTTCGTTTGAAGGTGAGTCTTTTATTGTTTTATGTCTATTTTGGATAAATAGCTGTTTCTAGGCGTTGGTTATGATAAAAGGAATTATAATAATTATGAATTTGCTTATTTTTTTTATAGTTAATAGTTAAAATAAGGTGGACGCGAACTGCTACACCGAATTTATAAAACTTCCACTTTGCGTCCGCAGTGGACGCAAACTATACCTAAAGGGATTAATAAGAAAACTAAATCGCGTCCATTTTTTAAATTAATTCTATAAGTTTAGATAGGAAAGAAGAAGGAAAAAAGAACATACACAAAGGAAGATTTAAGGGAAGATTTGCATGAGATCCAAGAGAAGAAGAAATCGGTAAGACAAGCACCTATGCAAAAAATATGCTATTTCGATATTGGACAAAATCAGTGGGTGCAGACCAAGAGGGTACAAAACTTATCTACACAAATAAATAAAATTGGAGTGTCTGTTTGTAATATTAAAGTAACACCTTTTTACTAAATGTATATTGATTTATACACGGTACATATACCAAAATAAGCAATCTCTTTACTGTATGATGCCCTAATAAGAAGTCAGCTTGAGTATAATGCGGTAGTATGGTCTCCACATGAAGTCAAATACAGTCTCATACTGGAACGTGTTCAAAATAAATTCACCAGGTTTCTTTACCATAGGCTTTATGGCGTGTATCCCTTGATGTATCCAACATTGTTTGTATTGGACATGGTTGGATACAACAAGTTGGAGACTAAGAGAGAGCTGGCTCTGGCAACTTATATTTTAAATTATTCCGCGTTGTGTCAATAGTCCAGGGGTACTGCAGTGGATAGGTTTGAGCGTACCCGATAGGTAACATCTACAACAAAGACAGCGACCGAGCTTATTTGCAGTACCCCACGGCAGAATCGAGCTAGTGCGCAACGGCCCCCTTGCTCGTTCAGTCAGAACGCTAAACTTGGTGGCTGAAACACTAGACCTTTTTTCTTGTTCGTGGAATGAATTCGCAAAAGTTACTTGGTATATAATATGTTATAAGAAATGAATTTAATATTTTTATATTTATTATTGTTTTATTTTTAGTATTATGTTCAAGTCAGCCAATTCTTTTTTAATTATAGTTTACATTTTTTTCCTTTCGCTTTTTGTCTCCTTTACTATGTCTAATGAATTGGGTTATGCCTGTAATATTAGATGTAAGAAAATAAATAAATAAATAAAAACTTTTTTTAGAATTTTTGTCCGTCTGTCTGTTTGCTCCGGCTAATCACTGAAACGACTGGACTGATTTTGACGTTACCATCTAGATAGCTAATAAAATAAGGAGTAAATTAGGCTACTTTTATTTTAGAAATTTATTTATTTTTTAATACTACGAACAGAACAATATTTTTTTTATTATAATTATAATTCCACGCGGATGAAGTCGCGAGCACAGCTAGTATCAAATAAAACCAAGTAACGAAGAAGAAAACAGCGGTATTATTAATATTTAATGCGAATGGAGATATGTGTGCACCTCGTATTTGGTTTCCATAATTATTATTAATCAAAGCTGATCTTTGTGGTGCTGTGTGCTTACGGCATCAAAGAATATAAACACCCCCTCTCTTCCCGTGGGTTTCGTAAGAGGCGATTAAGTTCCTCTACTACCTCGGAACTTAAAAAGCCGACCGATGGCGGGATATCCATCCAACTGCTGGCTTTGAAATACACAGGACGAAGACGGGCAGCAGCGTCTTCGGTACGACAATGCCAGGCCTGTGGTCACCAACCCGTCAGCCCAGCGTGGTGACTATGAACAAAACACAGGAGTGAACTTCTCAAGGCCTATGTCCAGTAGTCGACTGCGAAAGGCTGCTGTGATTGTAATTGCAGGCTGATCTTTAGCTTGCTTACATTCCTTTAAAATTCACAGAACAGATAATTGTTGAATTTTAAAGGTGGAATTACTATTTACTGACTACATAGGTTGTACACAGGTTAATTTGTTTTTTAATTTTAAGTTCTATCAATGTTTAGAAGAATAAATAGGTGTATTATTTTCTTTATAGTGATTTATTAATGTTAATGCGTTGATTTTTAAATAACTATAATTCTTCAATAAATAAATTATTAAAATCCAATGTCTCTTTAGATTATCATAAAAATATCACCTCTTTATTCCTTTTCTAAGCTGGTGGACGCGAAGTGGTCCAGCGGGTGGACGCAAATTGGATTTTATGGACGCAAACTGGGTAAATCGCCTAATTCTGACGTTTGTATTTAAATAAAATAATAACAAGATGTTTCGAACAAAACTGAAAATTAATCTTTAAATAGACTATATAATGAACACAGTAAATAAATTTTTCATAGAAATTAGTGCGGGGACATTTTTATTTTCTTCTTCAAACTTGCCAACTGCACTAAGTGGACGCGAACAGGCGCAATGACCCTAACAGATGTTCGTGAAGAAATCGTTTCAGTGACGAATTGTTCCGCGGTCCTTGACCGTTCAAGGTTATGTAGTTACTAAAGGTATCGAACATCGGGCATACACAAGTCATTGATGCACAATTACAATCAATTTTATTTCAAATTTGGTCGAGGAATGCTTATTGTTACGTGTTATTGCGGTGGGCGTCTGTCTACAAAGTCGCTATTGACATACTTATTTATTACATTGCGTTTTGACATCAGTTTATTTAATTATTTGAAATATGATATGAATATATGTATATATTATGTTTAATTTCCATTTATGATATAACATTCGTTAATTTTAATGTACAATGTGTGAAACGGTTTATTAGCTTGAACACATACGTTTTAATTTGTTTCATATAACTAAAATTATACATTCTGTAAGTGTCTCACTGATGAACATAATTGTATGAATATGTTTAGGTACTCTTAGTAGGTATATTACACACTCATTCAAAATGGCACTTATAAAGCTTTTTTACTAAGGTAACAATTGTCTACATAAATGCGTAAAATATTTTAACACGTTCGCATAAATACAGTGGGTAATTAGTGTTAGCATCCTTCAACAAGAGTCGCAGTACTTCTAGAGCATACTTCAGGGGTAACGAGTTAGGCTTACATACTACGCTATGGTGTACCACCTCTGATGACAGCTATTTATTTTCAAAAGCCTGACGTCAAGAGAGATTTTTATTGAGGTAGGGTACATCAGGAAATATTCTGCTCAAAATCTGGAGCAACTCGACTGGGTTAGTACCTCAACCTTACAGAAGATCATAGCTGCTCTCAAGTAGTGTTGTGTTCGTCTCTTGACTAAGGTAGGAAGAGTATCTGGAAAGGGTCAGGAATAGGGTCGGCAGTGCGATTGCGAAAAACATTTTTTTTTTATATATACTAAGTTTATATATTATCTGTACTAATATTATAAAGCTGATGAGTTTGTTTGTTTGTTTGAACGCGCTAATCTCAAGAATGGTCCGATTTGAAAAATTCTTTCAGTTTAGATAACCTATATTTATCAAGGGAGGTTATAGGCTATATATCATCGCGCTAAAATCAATAGGAGCTGAGCACTAATGAAGAATGTTTCAAATCGGGAGGTTTTTTTCAAGTAACTATTCCACGCGGACGAAGTCGCTGGCAGTAGCTAGTAACAGATAAATATCGATTCTGTTTATAGATAAATGTACATCGTTTTGCTAGATGTAGTTAAATTTAAATATAATAAAATTAATATTATATTATATTATATTCTCGAAATGATAAAATATATTTAAACAGAATACCGACCTATATGTAGTATATAAAAAAGCTCGTATCAGTACAAAAATAACAACAAATATACAATTTACTAAAAGAGACAGAAATTCATTACTACGTAATATTTTTAAACGAAATAACTTCGTGATGTTCTCTATTCCATAATTCAAAATTAGATTGTGCGTTAAAAATATCCTAAAATTTAATTTACTTTAATTCAATATGCTTTCGAGGCGCGGGATAAACGATGAAATGATCCCACGGTTTAATAAAATTGCTCGTAAAACTTGCTACATTCAAAGAAAATAAACTTTTAGAATATTCTAATAATGTTACCACAACGACCGCGTAAATGGCATAAAAACGTGGATTTAATTTGCAGAACCACTTAGTTGTATCACACATACGTATTATTTATATTTTAAACGGCTATTGCCTGTACAGTGTACATAATATAAATAAGTAGAAATAAAACATAATATGTTAGTTTCAAATATCAAAGTTTTTTTGTGATATAAGCAATATTGAAGTAAAGGATATATATGTATAGGTATAAATTATAAAAAAAACCGTATTGAGGTCGCGCTAGCATTCGCCACCTTGCCCCGACGGTAGGCCCAGACGAAACCTCCGGGTAGGGTGGCCTCGCTCACAACAAGGCCACTCCTCAGAAGTATGGGGTCGTGTCGTCTCAGTGGCAGTTATACCAGCCTAGCCCAGCCCATTCTACTCAGGGGTTGGAACTGTGAAATGACGCAAGTCAGACCCTCACGAGCTCTTGATCTATTACTTTTTCTATGTTGATCAATTTGTAAGCATGTTTCTATTTTTCTTTTATTTCAGCCATGTTCCGTCAGTCTTCATGTATAAGTACATATATTACATTTACAGATAAGCCTTCAAAATTATACATGTATGAGTCAAAATAAAAATACCATTTTGTTTGCTTTTGAATGTTTTTTTTTCATATTTTTTGTAAAGATTGACAAGAAGTACATTTTTTAATAAACTTTAAGTTTTTAATTCTTTTCTTAGAAATGATTCGAATTTACAAAAAAAAAAAAGACATCTATTCAAACTTGATAAAGTCGTGACTTCGTAATTGAATGAAATCAAAACAAGTCGACGCGTTAAATATATTAAGTTCATTTTCCTGGAAATGTAGTTGCGTCATTTGAATTTTGAGTAATAGCAACATCAATGTAACAAATAACAATTAAAAATTTCCCATATCTTAGCCCAGTTTTTAAGTGTTTTAAGTGCTATGTAAAGAATAATAAAACATGTCATAAGAGCGTGATTTCTATCTCAAAACTATAAACGCACGGAACTAATAGCTGTGTGAGTGAACCTCAGGTGTGGGGAAGGAACCTCGACTGTCGGCAAAGTTCACTGCTCCTTCAGACGCTCTTCAAAGTTACGACAACGTGAAATCAACTCTATTACATAACTTTTAAGTCGCTTTCCGGTAATCTATCTTTTTTTTTATTCAGACAATCTTCAAAGTTGATGGATCGAGACCACCGTCAACGATTAGTTATTAAGGATGTAGTTAAAACTATGAACAACCTGTTAAGCTGCATTAGTTAATTAGTGTGTAATTTAAAAAGGAAATCATTGTTAAACTTATTACTGAATAGAATTGAGATAGCAATTCAGGTCTAATTATAATGAGTCACGATAAAACTTTCCTATAACTATTAATATTTCATTTAATGACAAACTCGGAATCGTAAATAAATGAACATGGCTAAAGAATGCTCACTCGTCGTGATTTCTTAGAAGTTGTTACAAGAAACCGTTTTCTTTACACAGACTTGTATGACGTCACTTTTGTATCTATTAAGTTTAAGATAGTAATGATGTGTTGTAACGCTACTCTAAAGTGCACCGTGTATATGCACTGAGTTGACGTCTTAACATGAGATATCATTCTCATAAATAACATTGAATGAAATTAAAAATTAAAATAGAAAACAGTGGATCTTTGGCGCAAATATAACAGTCTGAAATCTTAATACTTACATTTAAACTTTAATTATTGAATAATTTAAACTTTTGAATGAATTGATCTAATTTTTTGAAATGAACATTGGACCTTTAAAAGTGGTCAATTTTAGTTTTTTAACATTAAAAAAAAGGTAATTTACTCGTTCATGTAACTGATAATACCCAAAATTACTTAACCGATCTTAATTATGATACATAATAATATAGCCAAGAAACAACGAGAGAAACTATGAAGGCGCAAAGTGTTAATAGTGTTAAAGATTTATATTTATATAATCAAAGACGTTGTTTACCAAACGTATCGTTTATTTGTGGACGTAAGCTATTTTCATAGCTTCTGTACGAAGTGACGGTTTTCGTTCGACCGGTAGTCGGCACTCCCACGCTTGCGCTTGCGACGTTAAATTAGCACATTATTTATAACTGGTAACCCCCCCACATCTTTCAGTTGTTTTAAACGAACGGGGTTAAAAAAGATCTTGTATATTTACCTTTTTTTATAATAAAAATAAGAAATAAGTACTCTTAATTTGTATAACTTTGTAATACGCAGTACTTACTTGAATCCTGGCTTTTAAACTAGAAAAGTCAGAGACTTAGGTTTAACGATAAACGATCCTAAAATAGGCACTAATTTTCATATATGGAAATACAAATACAATGTCGCTAAGTCACTGAACTACGTTTTTGTGTTTTATTTAACTAAAAATATATTTTTTTAAATTCTTATGTTTAAGTTACAATTCATGTTCGAGTTGTATTATCAAAGAAATAAAAAAATAAATAAAAAGAGTGTTGTCATTGGCCGATTTATACGGGTCAAATGAAGGTAAGGGTCGACGCGAGGTAAATACAGATTTTGATATTCATAAAAATATTTTAAGTTCTAAAACAAGTTTAAAAAAATATGATAAATATAATAAGAAATAAAAGGGAATAAAAAGGTGACAGCGGATTATCTGTACAAATAAATAAAACTGGAGTGTCTGTTTGTAATATTAAAATAACCACTTGTTACTTAATGCATATACCAAAATAACATTTTTTACAATTTTTGTCTGTCTATCTGTCTGTCAGTCTGTTTGTTCCGGCTAATCCCTGAAACGGCTGGATCGCTTTTGACGGGGCTTTCACTGTCAGATAGCTGATATAGTAAGGAGTAACTTAGGCTACTTTTATTTGAGAAATTTATTTATTTTGTAACTCTGCGAACTGAAAAATATTTTTTTTTAAATTCCACGCGGACGAAGTCGCTGGCACAGCTAGTTTATTATAAAGATTAGGAGTAAACATTTTCGCCAAAAAGTGGAATTATTAACAAAAATACTACTTGCATGATCTTTATATTAAAATAATAGAGAATAATATTCATTTAGTTACTTAAATAACGTTAAGATCTAGAGTTACTGTGGTTTAATCTAGACCTCTCTGACCTAAACTATTAGTGATCTTGCTTACTCAGTAAATAGTAATACAGTGTTGGCTATAGCGAGATATTTTATAAACAAGCCAAGTGCTAGTCAGACTCGAGCACCGAGGGTTCTGTACAAACAAAATTACTAAAAATATTTTTATTATATGATGTAATTAAAAAATTTATGCTTTTCGCAATTTTTCCTTTATCCGTTCTATAAGAGGTTCCTTCGTACCAAATTTCAAGATTCTGAGTTCAAGGAAGGTACCCTGTAGGTTTTGATTCCCTTGCGAGTGTCGATGCTGCACAAACGGCTTTACCTTCTGATTGTGTTGGCTTAGAAGTTTTTTTTTCAAGTGACAGTCTGAGTATTTGATATGAATTTCAGCTTGATATATCGTAGCGTTCCTGATTGTGAGTAAAAGGGTCCTGACAGACAGACGGACAACAAAGTGATCCTATAAGTGTTCCGTTTTTTCCTTTTGAGGTCGGAACGCTAAAAATCGCCATAAATATACTCATTAAGATTTATATCAGTATAATTTAATTCTAGCTATTTTTTCTTAATAACTTGTCGTCAAAAAAGAACAGTGGGCTTTCAGTATTATTTACTGCTTGCAGCTTTATTTCTTTAAAAAAAATTGCTACCTTTGTATAGTTGTCTTTAGTAGAACAATAATTTAAATTTTGCTGAGAAAAAGTTAAAATTAATACACTAAGCAAAATGGAAGCGAGACGTGGAAATGGTTATAATAAGCCATATAATATGTTGAGTGTATTTGCTATGTCATTTTAATTAAGGACGCGCGTGTTCAGGCGAATTTTTTTAGGCCAGTGTCACATGCAATTTTGTTTACTAAGCATGATTATTTGTAGTTTACTAAATGGTATTTAACGATAAACTTTATCAGAACTGTTGACTCAAGCGCGTCATGTGACCAAATTATAACAATAACTTAGGAGAATACACGACTCTTCCTTGTATTTATTTTTTCTCTTCTATTTTCGTTTGTAAGTGAATTAATTGCTTTTTGCGGTAAAAACCTTATGAAATAGGTTAAAAATAAACCTCGACTGTCAAAGTCTAAACTGTCACACACTTAAAGTCTGTTTATTAGTTTTGTGTGCCTAATAAAATAAAATAAAAATAAAATAATAAAGCCTTTTATTTCTTCCAGAAAATGCTAGTTTACAAGTTAAATTGGTTTGTTAGTATCGAGAATTTTTTGTTATTTATTTATCTTTTTATTTATTTATGTATCTATTTTTTGGTTCTTTATTTATCTTTATTTTATTTTTTGTATATTTAATGGTTAGTAATTACAGTATAATATAAAAATATTTAGATACGTTATTATCATAGATATAGTATGTAACTATTTTAATAAAATTATTCTGTAAGAACCCCTCTGCAGGTAAAGGCCTTTTCCAAATTTAGCCAGTTTTCTCTGGATTGTGCTGTTTGTGTCCAGTTTGTGTGCCTAATACTATATGGTGTTGTTAATGCTGGATTTTTTTTATTCCATGTCAAAACACATGCCATTTATTATCCCTTTGAAACCCTTTCTCTCAAATACGCTATTCCGGTCGCTAAAAAACCCTATAAAATATTCAAGATTCGAAAATACCTTGTCTGACTTATGTAGATTTCGTCACTTCTATCTAGGTATATTGTTTTTGTAGGATAATGTACAAAAATTATGTCAGTAAGGTCCTATTATTAAGAATATTTTCTAAAATAAAGAGGTGACCTAACATAAGTTTAGAAGCTGATTCAGTTAGATCCTGTATATCGGCCGTCGCTTTGCTAAAGGGCTGTCTGTATCTTTGGTAACTCAATCATCATAATTGGTCTTATTCCGTCTATTGCAGACGATTTAGAAAGTGACATACAGATACTGTGTCGCCTAGGATACTTTTCAGGAAAACGTAGAGTTGCCTAAGCTCAACGCCACCCTCTCGACCTCACTGGCTAGGTCCACAGGAACGACGAGTCGATACGTGTGGAGCCAGTTCGGCTGCAGGAGTCTTTCGCATTTTAGAGCTCTGCCACAAATGCTTGACGGAGACCCCATTCCGGGTTTCAAATGAAGTTTTCCTTCTCCAGGACCCCGATAATTTTGAGCCAGGTTTATTTATCCCTTGGTCGCCTGTTACGACCACCACAAGAAGAAATGGGGTGGAGCTATTCTATTCGTCCGACACCACACGGCAGGGTAACTCAATAGGTACAACAAAATGTTCATAAATTATGTTAGTAGGGTCTATATGAGAAAAAAAGGAACCCAGCTAGATATAACCTTATTATAGCAATTTTTTCAACTTTATAATATTAGTATAGATTTTATTTCGATCATCGACAGTGATATTTTAATTGCAAAACTTAAAAAAAACAAATATGGCGGCAGAAAGTTCGCACGGTCAACTAGTTTTATATAATTATTTATTATTGTTATCTTACAAAATCACACTTCATTAAATAGGTTTTTCGTATTATTATAAATATGAAACTTATTGTAGATTAGATCGTAATAAAGTGTTACAAACATTTTTATACAATAGACTTTTATTTACGAAATTCCTATTAATATACTACTATTCTTTTAATTAGTTCCAAGCATTACTTAAAAGATTGTCGTAAATAGTAGTGTCATTTATAAATGTTAACGACGATTGGAATAATGAGCACGTTACTATACCATTGCAAATTATAAAATGCCTGAACCGCAACTGATAATTATAAGCAACCAAACACAAACATTTGAATGACTTACATTTGTCATCATCACCATCTCTTCAGTCTATCGCAGTCCACTGCTGGACATAAGCTTCCACAAGTTCACGCCAAAAATGACGCGAGCTCATGTGTTTTGCCCATAGTCACCACGCTGGGCAGGTGGGTTGGTGATCGCAGGGCTGGTTTTGTCGCACCGAAGACGCTGCTGCCTGTCTTCGGCTTGTGTATTTCAAAGCCAGCATTTGGATGATTATCTCGCCATCGATCGGCTTTTACATTTGTATTATAAATATATAATGCAGATAAAAAATATTTAAATTTAATATTTTCTATAAAACTTATAAATACTGTTATAATTGATCGCTTGTTATTTAAAAGGTAGATACGAAACGTAATCTAAGCAAGTTTGGTATATGTAGGTAGGTACATACTCATAAGGGACATTAACCCACGTTATCAATCCTTTCTCCTGCATTCTTGCTATAAAGTAATTTGTTATATTTATAATTTCCTTTGCCGCAAATGAACTTACAGTGACGTATTATAAGTAAATATCATCAATATTTATATAAGAGATAGGAGGTTTATGTTTATTTTAGATAATTATGATTTATTAGGTCCGGTAGTCGTTGTACAAGTTATTGAGTGTTAAAAATAAATATGTACGTATAATATGAAAGTGTATCGATATTAAAATGTAAAAAGTATATTAATACCGGCGCCAGATTTCTTATCTTAACTCGAACCAATCGTCGGAATGAAGACAGAATTTAAATTAAAATTCCCTACTCGGATATTATTAATCCAAGCTAAGACAACAAACAGGCCCTAAATCAATTTTCTTAGATCTTTTAGTATTTTGATAAATATCTAATAAAGAATACATACTAGTCTTACACTTACATTATGAGTGATATAATCCAAGATCGAGCAATCAATTTATCTTAAATTTATGATGTATCGCAGACATTAAAGTCATAGTTTAGTCGAGATTTCGAATTTATTTATTGAGGACGATTATCGTGTAATGGATCATCATCTTTTCATGTATTACTTATTATGCGCCTGTTTCACTAATAGTGGATTACGCTATTTGACGGATGACGGTATCTAACAGATTAAAGTTTTTGATATAAGTATACTTTTTTACTATCGAATTTCACTATTATGAGACACTTGTATTCGCAAATATGAATCTAATAGTAGTTTAGTGTGTTTGTTTTTTGTGTAGCTTATTAATTGCAGAGAAACAGGTCCTAATGGCCTAATTCTTACTCCTGCTGTTAAAGTTTATTCGTAACTTATTTGGAGGATAAAATTTATACAAAAGCGGTGAAAGATGTCCTTAAACGAAGAAGGTACTGAAGGAAACTAACTTTAGAAGCTTTAAAATAGATGTAATATCTTAACTAGAAAACTATACTTTATTGTGGTATGTATAGAAGGAACTACATACCTATAAACAAACAACAAAACAATGTATTAAAGAAAAATTGTATTCATGAAAAACGTTTTGTGAATATTATTAGTTTTTTAAAATTTTCCTTTAGCCCAATTTAATACGTTCATTAAAGCATACTTTAATTTGGTGCATTGCCGTTATTTTAATGATATCAAAGCCAATAACCCAACCAATACCAAGTGCCGACATAATTTTCACATTTCAATTTTTATGGCAGAAATAAGATTAAAAAACCCCTTACGGTTATTTAATTAAAATATATTGTATATCTATAACAAATGAGTGTGCTTTAGACCACACCTTGAAGTAAAACTTCTTTAGCTCCATCTAACTTATATATCTCTCTCGACTTCCGTTCGTCTCGCCCGATCACACTTTTTGTAACGCTCTCGTCATGAATTCACCAGCTTACTCTCCAAGCCAAGCGTGCATAAGAAGTTTTACTTAAAAAAATTGGCCATTTGGAATGAACACATTAACATAATATAATTTATGCAAAATCAAAAAAGTTTTAGAGCTTAGACTTGAAACAAATTGTTATAGTAAATTATAAAACTTATATACAGGGTGTCCCAAAAAGTAGTGATAAGCGGAATTCCAGAGATAGGGCACCCCTTGGGGTATCCGAATCACCCCTATGTATGTTGAGCGATTTTGCATAGTTTTCGAGTTATGAATTTTTTTATATGTTTTTGAGAATTTTCCACCTGAACAACTTTAAAAATTTCTAAAAAAAAATTTAAAGACTTTTTAGAATTTTTGTTTTTGTATCTAAATAGTCATGAACTGTAGCTTCCCGCTTAAAAGATTCAGCTTCTTAACTTTAATGGAAATTGTGAAAATCTAAGTGTAAAGTGAAAATTTTACGTTTTGAGAACTATGACTTCAATTTTTAACTTAGAATTAAAAATCTAAACAGGCGATTTTATGGTTTCTAATTAGGCTTAAAAACTTTTCCAGAGTCTCAGCTTTCATAATCACAAATAAAAAGTTGTACTTAATGGGGCTACTTTTGCTAAAATTTGCCTTCAAAGACATCAAGGTGGAAAATTCTTAAAATTACTAATTTGAATAAAAAAATTTTTTTGTTCAATTTATTATTCCTTTAAGGTTAAATAGTTTTGTCGGCGCCCTAGCTGGGTCATACGTATAGGATTCGTGCGGAGGAAAATGATAAATCCGTAGACTGAGTGATATGGTTCCAAAACGATGGTGCTCCATGCCACTTTGCAAGAATAGTCAGACAACATTTAACAGAAAGATTTAGAGACAGATGGATCGGCCGTGGAGGGCCCATTGCATGGCCGCGCGGTCCCCAGACTTGAATCCAATCGATTTCTTTGTCTGGGGATATTATAAAGAAATAGTTTACGCTAAAAACATTAGCAACGTAGCGGAGTTAAGACGAAAATTGAGACAGGCAGAAGAAACAATTAAAAACAACAGAATAGCATTCGTAAGAGTTAATTGGTCTGTTAACCAACCAAAAGATTGTAAGAAAACTAAGATCGAAGATTTAATAAACATTTGGAGGTTATTTAGGTTTAATTAATAAAACGAAAAGTAATGGTCTTAAAATTATTTATTATAAAAAGTTTCCAATATGTCGACCTTCGTGCTCGATACATGTTCTACATCGTCTTAAAAAGTTTTCTTTGAGTCTTACGAATGCTATTCTGTTGTTTTTAATTGTTTCTTCTGCCTGTCTCAATTTTCGTCGTAACTCCGCTACGTTGCTAATGTTTTTAGCGTAAACTATTTCTTTATAATATCCCCAGACAAAGAAATCGATTGGATTCAAGTCTGGGGACCGCGCGACCATGCAATGGGCCCTCCACGGCCGTTCCATCTGTCTCTAAATCTTTCTGTTAAATGTTGTCTGACTATTCTTGCAAAGTGGCATGGAGCACCATCGTTTTGGAACCATATCACTCAGTCTACGGATTTATCATTTTCCTCCGCACGAATCCTATACGTATGACCCAGCTAGAGCGCCGACAAAACTATTTAACCTTAAAGGAATAATAAATTGAACAAAAAAATTTTTTTATTCAAATTGGTAATTTTAAGAATTTTCCACCTTGATGTCTTTGAAGGCAAATTTTAGCAAAAGTAGCCCCATTAAGTACAACTTTTTATTTGTGATTATGAAAGCTGAGACTCTGGAAAAGTTTTTAAGCCTAATTAGAAACCATAAAATCGCCTATTTAGATTTTTAATTCTAAGTTAATTATTGAAGTCATAGTTCTCAAAACGTAAAATTTTCACTTTACACTTAGATTTTCACAATTTCCATTAAAGTTAAGAAGCTGAATCTTTTAAGCGGGAAGCTACAGTTCATGACTATTTAGGTACAAAAACAAAAATTCTAAAAAGTCTTTAAATTTTTTTTTTAGAAATTTTTAAAGTTGTTCAGGTGGAAAATTCTCAAAAACATATAAAAAAATTCATAACTCGAAAACTATGCAAAATCGCTCAACATACATAGGGGTGATTCGGATACCCCAAGGGGTGCCCTATCTCTGGAATTCCGCTTATCACTACTTTTTGGGACACCCTGTATAAGTGATGATTGTTATACAAAACAACGTTATAGCAGCAAATTATCAACAAAATTTTAAATTACACTAAAGCCCTTATGTAACAAATAAAGCATACAAGCAGCGTGTAGCTTCTTGCCCCACTTGTTACGTCGATATTATGATGGTGTTACGAATTTTTAATACCTTAAGCGCGTTAACAGCGCGAAACAAAATTATACGTTTACTCAAACAAAATTTTTGTTTGCTAAAAGCGCTGATAAATTTCAAGAAAGCAGCACCGCACTGTTAACTGATAGGCAAACAATAGGGGTTACATTGCAGATTTTTAACAAGTTACAACAGACGGGTTGCGGGAATAAATAGGATTGTTTTATGATTTTTATTATCTATTGTATTGAATTAAATTTCCACGTAAGTCTTATTTATAAATTCTCGGTGCATCATCAGCTCTAAGCAGTCAATGGTCTGCAGTGCGTAGTTAGTTTTTTAATAGGATTGGGAGCTATGGTCTGGTCAGAAAAAAATAATAACAAACTATCATCTGACCGAGAACTGGTTTGGCGGCGGATGAGGCCATTCCATAGGAATAAATAATATCTTATGCCTCATATCTTCTTTTTATTGCGTGTTGAACAGGAATAAAATTTTATTGACATTTACAAGTACACTATAGTATATAATTTTTTTCTTTAACTAATCAAATCGACTATTCGTTGTAAAGTTAATAACGTTACAACTTAAAATATATACTTAGATATACAAAGCATTGTCTGGCTGTTTTATGATAACAATTTGAATACAAATTGTAAATAGCAGCATTGAAATCGTTAAGCACTAGACTTATGGACGAATAAAATTTAAACTAAAATAACTTTGCTTACCTCCGCAAACAGCAATTAGTGCACCGGTATACAAACGGGGCCGCCGAAAACAAATTCGTTCTCCGTTTGACTGATTATGTATTAACAACACTTTAATTATATATTTATCTAATACAACAGTTCGTATTTCGCTTTATATTCACAAGTTTCACTCCACTTACTGTCACAATGTGTGACGAAGAGAATAAACTTAGCGGCGTGAATGAAACGTAAGCACAGACCGCTTGTTCGTTTCCGACTGGCTGTTTCGTTGTTCGGGCGACGCCATTGCCCGCGTTTGCATTACGAAGCCCTTACTAAGCTCAATAGGGTGGCGAACTTAGCAACTTTTTAACTGCACACCCTACACGCCCCCTATCAAATTGTTAAATTATACTGTTCGCACGGGTGCATATCTAATTAGCATTTTGTTAACTGCCTAACCGACATGAATTCCGTTAAATATTGATTAATACACTGCTAGGACGAACAAACAAATCAGAAGGTAATTAGGACCTATTTGTATTTAATGTCTTCAATTATTAACTAGAACTTTTAGATTAACATCTGCGAATAGAAATATCGCAAAAGTATAGTGGAATTCGACGGTAAAAAAGAATAATCCGTCAAAAACTTTTAATTGTTCGATACCGTTATCCATTAAATGTTGTTATCGCCAACTGATAAAACATGCCCTTAATTTAGTAATGTTTTTGCTAATATCAAATGAATTAACTTAGATCTATTTATGCTTTCGGCATTCTGGAGAATATATCGAGATAACATTTTTCGACTGCGATAAACTGAAGTGAGTGCATGAACATTTTTCGTTATTGATACATACTTCCTCATAAACAAAAATTTGTTATTAATCTGACCATATTTCCTTAATGACCAGTTTCATCTGTCGTGGATGAAGTTTATCCTACACATAGGTTACGAAAAGAATTTAACAGCAAGAGGCAAAATAGGTCATAAAGACTTGTTTTCCCTAAATTAATAAACATGACTTTTAGATAAGTTTGTGAATAGATATATCTCCTAAATATAGTGGATTTCAATGGTAAAAATGAATAATGTATCAAAAACGTTTATCTGTTGGATACCGGTACCCGTTAAAGGGTTTAATCCACAACACCCTCTTCGCGTATTAATATCAAGCCCTTCAAGTATAAAATAAAACTGCCTTTAAAAACAATTTCAGCAATAGTTATAAAAGTTAAAAAACGCAAAATTAAGATTTGTCATCGTTCCTTGTTATTTGCATCGTTAATTGTTATACTTTGAAAAGTAAAGCACGCGTTTTGTTGTAAAATGTAAAAAATGAAAAAAAAAAAAATAATTAAAATATAAATAAAACTTCTATTTAAATGCATAGCGTGTGGTTGTTTAGCTCGCTCGCCGGATACCGCACATGTGCAGGAGACGCAAATCTCTTGTTTTGACGTCACTAAATGACAACCCATGTGCAACAGAACACAAAAGCATCCATCAATGTCAAACAATGCAAAAAGTTTGTGTTGGGTGCTTTTATCCTATTTTTGATTGAACTTTTTACTCAAATTATGCCAATGCTGTCGATAAATAAGTGTTTTTTAATATCAGTGAAAATGTAGTGATTGACCGAAATTTAACTTTCATGTTCGATGGCCAACCATTATTTTACAAATTAATATTTTATGAAATCTTTCGATCGAGGACTGGGTAATATAAAACAAAAACTTAATTCATTTAATTTTTTATTTTCGAAACATATCATTATCCTCTTTATATGATGTAGTCGAAAATATAACCTTCAATTTCATAAAAAAATCAACTCAGTACCAGCCATCATTTTCAGACAAAAATCGCAAAAACGAGGTTTTTCTTCGCCTGTCAATAGGTAAGCCCTTTAAACGTAGGACGAACGAAACGTGAGCGTAACCGCGGATAAAAAAGTTTTTACAAACAGACCTTGATAACTTTTTGCAACTATTCTTATCGCTTAGATTGCATTATCTGGGTTATCTAACCTGTGCTGCTTTTTAAATGGGTGAAGTTTTATTTAGGCTGTTTATGTAGGTCACCATGTAACAGATAAACTACAAAAATAAAACAAAATTATGCCTTTATTATTGGACATATAAAATTTTATATCTCAGTTTTATATCTAAGGGTCAGCCAGTCAACTCAGCCTATTGCAGTCCACTGCTGGACATAGGCCTCCCCAAGTTCGCGCCAAACATCCCAGTTTTCCGCAATCCTCATCCAGCCTACACCGGCAATCTTACGCAGCACGTCGGTCCAACGGGCCGGAGGACGTCCCACACTGCGTTTGCAAAGACACGGTCACCACTCCAGGAACCGTCTGCACCAACGACGATCGGTCCTGCGGCACAGATGGCCAGCCCACTGCTACTTCAACTTGCTAATTCTGTGGGCTATGTCGGTTACTTTCGCTCTCTCGCGGATAGTCTCATTTCTAATTCTATCTTTGAGAGAGACCCCAAGCCTAGCCCGTTCCATTGCACGCTGAGTGACTTTAAGCTATGGGACCAGTTCCTTCGTCAGTGTCAACGTCTCGGCTCCGTATGTTAACACAGGCAGGACGCATTGCTCGAAGACTTTTGTCTTCAAGTATTGCGGAATCTTCGAAGTCAAGATTCGACGAAGTCTGCCAAACGCCGCCCAGCCCAACCGAATCCTCCTATCGGCCTTTCTCGAAGTTGTTGCGGCCTAGTTGGATAGTATGGCCTAGGTAAATATAATCCTGAACAACTCGAGAAGGGCACCATCTACCGATGCCGGTATCGGTATGACTTGGTTATTAAACATAACTTTCGTCTTATCCAAGTTCATACAGAGACCGACACGTCGGGAGGACTTGTTTAGGCCGGCCAGCATTTGGCCTAACTTATCCAACGTCTCCGCAAAGATGACAATATCGTCGGCGAAACGAAGGTAAGAGATGAATTCACCGTTGACGTTGATGCCTCGTTCCCCCCAATCCAAGGTCTTAAAAACATCCTCCAGCGCAATAGTAAACAGTATCTAAGGGTTTTTGTTACACTTAAACTCTAAAACAAGTTTTAGACAGTGACATAACGCCGAAACATAGCGCCGTTTTTATAAAAAGTTATTAAATAAATAAATAAATAAATATTTACACAATACACACACGGTCGTCTGTTCCTAAAGTAAGCAACTTAATATTATCTGTACGTACGTAACGTAATTTATCTGTATTATTATTATAGGTAACAGCCGACTGGTATATAGCAACATTTTTTTTCGATAAACATACTTATAAATAATACATATATAAATATATAAATAAATATTTATATTACACCCAGACTCGGGGTGGGAATTGAACCCACAACCCTCGGAGCAGAAAGCAGGGTCACTACAAACTGCGCCAACGGGCTAGTCTATTGTCGTTTAGTTTACTAAAATTGAAACAATTTTTAAGTTTGTGTTGTAAAATTTCAGCATTTTGATGTCAAGTACATGCAACTTCATAACAGAAAAGTAATATTTTGTAAAACATTTAGTCTATTGACCAACACTGTGAATAAAGTAACAAAATGTATTGTTCGTATTCGTCATTCTAGTTTTTTTACTATACGATGTTAGTTGTGTTTCTCCATTGTAGTCTTTTTGTTTAAGTTATTTGTATACTGAAAGAAATGTTTTTAGATACGCGCTGTGTTGACCCAGATTTTACACGCTAGAATGCTAAATTGTTTCCTCCTAGCATCTTATTCTGCGTTAAATGTTTCGTAAATTAAAACAAAGAGTAAGCGAGCATATACTACAGTATGTTCATATAATATTGCGTACCTACTTATTATCCATAGACAATATAATTTTGACCCTGCGGTCACCAACCCGCCTGCCCAGCGTGGTGATTATGGGCATCACACATGGGTTCACGCCATTTTTCGCGCGAACTTGTGGAGGCCTATGTCCAGCAATGGACTGCAATAGGCTGAAATGATGATGATGATGTTGAATATAATTTTTGTTTTGATAAAATAATACAAATCAATTAAAGTATAAACTAAAGGTGTTTAAAATATTAATAACCACAACTTTTTGATTTAAGTATTATTACGAAAGGTTATTTGATTATTTTTCCTCATCTTGAAGGACAATAGGCTATATGTTGCAATGAATAGAAGAATAAAAACGCGGATGTTACGAGTGAGTCGCCAAGTCAACGATTACTTATTGTACTGACATATAAATCATAAGTTGTTGTCGACATCTTTATTATTATTATTTTAAATGGTTTTTAGGACGTCTTCATTGACAACTTTTATTTCATTTTCTACCGATAGAAGTCTACCAATAAAAAGAAAACGTAAAGTATAATAAAATAATGTATAGAATTTTAAAACGTTCCAAAAGTTGAAAAAAAAATGGTCTTGTATATTATAATCAGATTTCTCGAAAATCTTATTTTAAAATGTGTATCACAGGTAAAAACAAACGCTTATAAATTATAATTAAAATCATTGAACATGTAACACAATACCTTAGCATACTCGAACATAATTAACCTGCATGGCTTGAATTTCCGATCCTCGTGATGTTTTCACTGTAAAGCAAGAGATGAATGGCGAGGAATAAAGACTAATAAGGGAAGTACTCCAGTAGCTCAGAGCCTCTTGACCGGATTTAAAATGCAGTCCTTTGGTTAACACACTTTTTATGAGCCTAGCAAAACGCCCCAGCTTTACATAAGTACAATAAATGAAGAACTAAGAAATAAAGGAAGGACATAGATAAGAAGTACTTTAGCAATTCTTCGTAGTGTAAGTGTAAGTATTGTTCAACTGTAATTGTCATTGCGATTTTGTATTTACAATAAAATAAGCCTAGTAACTAGTTTAGTAATTGTTAGTTGAACATCAATTAGTTGCACAATTATTTAAGCAGTTAGTCAAACAAGTATTCTGGCGACGAGTATTGAAACTGGTCTAGTATTATTAAGTATCCATTCAATTACTAGAAAAGGTAGTCAAGATACTAGTAGGACAATCGATCGAGCAACTAGTCAAGAAAATAGTTAATCAATTGTTGTGGAGAAAATATTCGAAAATCTAGTCGTCCAATAAGTCGAGCGTTTTGTTGTTAACAAAATGCTTAGGGTAGTCAGTGGAGAAGGATCAGAGCTTAATTCACCACGCTGTTCCAATTCGGTTTAGCGGATATATTCCCTACTATGAGTAACGATCGCTACCAGGTGTACATGATAACAACCGCGTAGTCTCTAAGGCACGGTGGGGAGACCCACAAGGGCTAATAACTAGACCGGAAATAAATATTGTATATACATCTAAAGTACCTACATATTGTCGAGTACGTTACCACAAAAAGCATCGTAATTTAAATTACCACCCTCAATCATGACCCGTTTCATCAACCGCATAAAAAAACATATATGTAAATATTCGAATTTTGTGTATACGAAACGAAGCGTATATAAATGTAGCTAAATGAGTAAGCCCACTAGGTTTCCTAATTTTTTTAAAATATATATTATATCGGCCAAGAAGCGTATAGCTTACCTGATGGTAAGCCATTACCGTAGCTTATAGACGCTTGCAACGCCAGAAGCATCGCAAGCGCGTTGTCGACCTTATAGTCAGATTGCTCACCACAGGAACACAACACTGTTTAAAATCAGTACAATTTAGCTGTAATTTTCTGTAAGATCGAGGTTCTTCATCAGTCGTGCTACTCCAGATTTTGAGCCTGATATTCACTGTTGTGTCCGACCACAAGTAAAAAACTCTTGTTCTTCGAAAATTTTATGCTATAATATTTTTTATTAATATATAACTATGTAATAGTTCTAGTAATAGTAATGGGTAATCTTGAAGAAATGGCTAATTAGACATAAGACTGCCTATTTACTTCACTGTCTGTAACTATATTTATTTTTTATTTTTTTGTAAAATATTTGTGCTGTACGATAAAGTATAAAAAAAATAAATAAAATAAAAAATCTTCTCTTTTAAAGTGGGTTAAAAAAATTAAAAAGAATGGTTACTAAAGCACAGAAAAACAAGATAGTAAATTTCCAAATTCAACTTAGACGGTGCCGTTGTGATATTTGTACCTAGTTCCAATTAAAATGTAGCAGTATAATAAAAAGGCTACAAAACTTATAAAACCGCGAGAATTGAGTTCATTTCAGGGCAACGTACGACAACCCCAGCGGATTATCATTCGTTTGTTTCGTTCTAACAAGTACAGATAGAATTTTCAGAAACTTTATTTTATATGCCTTCAATTATAAAGTTCACATTCGTTAGAAGACTTTTCAAAAATATTACAAAGTAAAAACAGTACAAAAATAGCAATAAATATTTATTAAACTTCTTTAAAGGTCTGCTTCATTGTCTGATAGTATATCGATACCTTTGGGTAGAAAGGTCGTATAAACCAAAACCCGACTTTTCAGGAGAGCAGAAAAACGTTTTTTTTTTTTACATAAAAATTCATACTTTTTTTGTTTTTGAACTTATAAAAAAATGATATATGAGAAAGGTTCTTACAATTCTCAAATGAAAACGGTTAAATCATCAAAACCTATCTATCTTCTATAGTTTCAAAGTTAGCTTGGATTTACGTCTAAGAAAAAATCAATTCTTGGTTAATACACCCCATGAAAATGTACTTAAAAAAAACTATATAGGTCGTATATCCATTTTTGCTAAGCTTATGGTCACATTTACTGTCGTAAAAACCCATAGATGTAGTTTTTTTTTGTATTAAAAACCATTTATAATCATAGATCAATTGAATTCTGACTAATAAACAATCATGTTACTCCCAGAATTAGTAATAACTCAATTATTATTATTCTAATACCCAATAATGGTCGATTCAAATAAAATAAAACTACCTGAAATACGAAATCAACATTTATTAGGTATTATAATACCTTCTAAGCAACATTTACTATTAATTCAATAATGGTACAACATATCTAACAGGTTTAACATTTTTAAATTAAAAAAACAATTATAACAACACACTGAAAAGTGAAATAAAAAATCTACTTAGCCATAAAAAAACAAAAAATATTCAAACTTCTTCTAAATTAAAGTAATCAGGCATTTTAATCATTTATAAAATTATGACTTGATAGTTTTTTTTTTAATTTTTGTACATAATTAACTGTAATTCAATAAATAATTGTATTAAGGCTTTGTTCTAAGGCTTACTTACTAAGTAATTTATTAAATTACAATTAATAAAAATAATTAAAAAACGATCAAGCACTAAACGTGACCAACTTATGTACTAAAAAGGAACTTATTTATTATATAAATTTGTATTCATAATTAGTTTAAAATAACTTATGAATTGTTACTATAAATTATTTTAATTATTATTATAAATTATTTTAAAATAAATTATGAATTGACAAACACATTTTCAAAAAATAAATTTAGGTGACAAAGAATACAATTATTTAACAGTCTTGTTTTTTTTACTAAATAATAATTATTTTGCTAACGAATGAAATGTGAAATTACGTAAATACGAAAAGTTATTATTCTTTTATAATAATAAATGTATTATTCAATTAGCTCTTCCTCGTCTTCTTCGTCGGTCAGCGTAAGAGAGTCAGCCACATTTCACTGTTAAAATAATCATGGTGGTACCTTTTTGGTATAATTCCATTATCACATAGACGTTTTAAATCCTTATATTTTACGTCTGATATTTGCAATTTGTTTTTGTAAAGTGCAGTTGGGGACATAGTCATTACCTTTTCATGTGTATCATTGCTTACACCTTGTTCGGATAGTATCGCACGGCTTTTCGATCTTCCTTTACCTCTACCTTTAGATTTTTCTTTATTGCCAGATTTTTTAAATAATATTACTTTATCAGGTGACGTCTCTTCTTTCATTGAGTATTTAACGTACATTTCATTTGGACTCTTTTTCTTCAACGTAATGATTCGGATGTTTCGCATTTTCAGTGTTTTAGAAGTTTCATTTGTAAATGTCGCAGCAGTTATTTCATTCCAATTGAGAAAATCAGAATACTCCATTACATTAACATATAAGGCCTAGGATTTTTTCTTGCAGCCTCAATGTATGATGGTTACGTTACGTTAGGGCGTATAAGCCATTTACAATTAACGACTATTTTTACGCCCTGAGTTAAAATAAATTATGATCATTACATCATAACAAAACTACAAAAAAAAAACATTCGGCTTTTACATTGAAAATTTACTTTTTTTTAGAGACTATGATCGAAAATTTCTGGGTCGTATTAACCATTTTTGTGCGAATTTCTGCATTTCGTATATACAGATCGATAGAGAAAAAAATTCTGAGAAAAATGGTATATATAACTCAATTTGGCCAAAATGGTTTATACGACCTTTCTACCCAAAGGTATCGATATGTATGCTGCAGGAATTTGTATATCCAACCTACATATTGAGTTAATTCGCTTACTCATTATTTTAATAGTAAATTCGATACTAACATAAGCGCGGAAAAAGTTAAGTGTAATGAAATAATTATACCTACCACAGATCAGAATGACATCATTCTGTAATGCATAATATCTCTGTTCTCTACATAGACGTCCGTAGGTGTGATTTTGTAATGCTTACAAAATGTCGACGAATGATACTTTAGGTATCAATCACATAAACAACGCCTTGCCTAAATGAAAAATGACACTGACCTGAATATTTTTAATTTATAAATCTTCTACTATATATCTACGCGTTATCAAAGATTCCTCAAAAAGTAGTTATCAGATCTCGATAAAATTTATATGTGACCACATGATAAACATCAGCTTCCGATTAAATTAAAAATTATCAAAATCGGTACACCCAGTAAAAAGTTATTGCGGATTTTCGAGAGTTTCACTCGATTTCTCGATCTATATTATGTACATCTAAGTATAGTAGTTGAGTTACATACACATGTGGATGCGTAACATGATTTTATAATTTGGGCTTAACTTGAATTGTAATGTGTTAACTAGCTGTGCCCGCGACTTCGTCCGCGTGGAATGTAACAAAAAAGATATGGTTCAGTTCACAGAGATATAAAATAAATAATTTTTTAAAAAAAGTAGCCTAAGTTACTCTTTATTACATCAGCTATCTGCCAGTGTAAGTACCGTCAAAATCGGTCCAGCCGTTTCAGTAATTAGCCGGAACAAACATACAGATAGACAGACAGACAGAGAGACAGACAAAAATTGTAAAAAATGTAATTTTTGTATATGTACCATATATACATCCATATGCGTTTAGTAAATAGCGGTTTTTTATTGTTACAGACAGACACTCCAATTTTATTTATTTTTAAGTTATATACCTACTAGTATTAACGTATATTCTTTTACTTTATAAGGTATATTATTATTATCATTCATTTTTATAAAACAGTTTGCCCTTTTTCACAATTTGGCTATGTTTGAAAATGAATTATTATAATCTAATTCCAGTTTGTTCCGTCGAACCTGAATAAGATTATAGGAAGTAAGTAAGGGTATTAGCAAAAGTGTTACGTACCTGTTGCGCACTAACAAGTTACATATATCGTACAAAATCATAAATATTGAGAAATTGATTATTTATGAGTGACCTTTATAGACGAGACATTTGCTAAGTCGTCTACTACGAGAATACATAAACAATACAACGTGAGCCGAACGCCAACCCAAATAAACACTGATATCTATAAAGAGAAAGTGATGTATCGCATCGCTTGTAGTTATTATGTAATGCAAAAAGAGTACACTTTAGCTCTAAGGATGCTATTGACCGAGACCATTACATAAGTGGTCCAATTTATTTTGATCACTTCTGTTTGTATTTGATTTATCACATCGATATGTGAATAGCTCAATGAATCGCTTTGATAATCGCCGCGACGGTTCTAAGTATTTTTCGTTTTTCATGTGTAATGATGTGATTATTTGTGCCAAAAGTGGGTTTTAAGTAACATTGTATAACATCTGATGTTGTGATACGTATTTGCTAAATAATACATGTTTAGTACTTACGGGATGTTGTCAGGTAAGTGTTTTAGTTTATAGATAATTTATAGTTACTGCGGCAATTTGAATGTAGGCTTGTTATTTCGGAAATTTTGTGGTTAATATTTTTTTTTTTATATTAAAAGGAAAAGGTAAATTGGAGTGATGATGAAATACTAATGTATAAAATTATCAAATATGTATAAAAAGATACTAGTTATGTCTCAGTATTGACACAAACGTAATTTTAAATTACAACTAAGTACTCTTCATACATAAACAATTCAAACAACCGGTATTTATATTAAGTCGCTTTTTATAGGATATTCCAGCTATGTCAATACGGGACCGGGTTGACATCAAAGGCTTATAGCCTTCTCAAACAAAGTAGCAGACAGAAACCTCGCACTTGAGTCAATACAGGAGCTTAAGCACTGACTCGCTACGGCTTCAGGAGTGAGCGAAACTAAAAACTCTTTCCTTCGACGCTCTCAAAAGGATCACTTTCATACCGAAGGGTTTTAGGAGACGCGTACTTTTGATTTCGAAGTGAATGTCCTATTTCGTCATTTCGACTGTGAACAATGAAGTTTTAAGCTTCTTCTTAGTTATTCATATATCTTTTTCTTTACTTTACCTTTTCTGTTACCTATGTTACCATTTTTTTACATCTTGATTTGTGTCTTGATTTCTGGAATTATTAATGACTGGCTACAATACTAACCGATCCAGCGAAAACTTGGAATACATGGATTTTTATTAAATTTTCTATTCTCAAAGACGTTGTCTTGTTAATAACGAACACAATTTTTTATTCAATTTAGTGCACACGTTTTGAAATTATTAGCGTTCATACATTTCGTTGATTGATTTTCTATTATAACATTTACCACTCCTTTTGTTTACCCATCCTGGTAAGTTCAGTTTTCAGTTTCATAACAATTCGTTTTTACTAAGACATCATATAATGTTAATAAATTCATACTTACATCTCCATCAATAAAAAATCGGTAGGAGTTTTGTCTTTATATAACTTGTAACTTACAACATCAATTACGTTGGCACATCTTATAAGCCATTACTCGGTTCGTTGGCTACGTCACGTAATCTAGACGATATTTATGCCTCAGGTCAACTGATAAATGTTCCATGAAAAATCTTTATACCCTGAACTTAGGATTACTCAACAAAAAATATTTATTGCTTAAAATATCTTATACATCAAAGTTCTACAATAATTTTTTAACAGAACAATTGAAAAAGTAAGTATTGAAGAACATACTGAATAGATATTCCGATGAAAATTATTTATTATCAGTCCAACGCTTTTAAAATCTAGTCACTAGTGAAATGTGGCTTTACGTCATTGGGGTTATCACATTACATTATTTAATTACATGTTCCAAATTAGTCAGTCGATAGCGCGTTTACATGTATCCGTATCTGTGTGTAGTTTTGAAGAAATTAATTAGTAAAGTTCTTGCAACTATCCAGTTCGTCAGCGTGTAATGATTTTGTTTAAGATTTCATTTGATCTGCTATGTTTTGTGCGAAATATTTTTGTTTGTTTTATTTTATTCATTGAAAGGTTTTTTCGCTTTAGATATTAAAAAATGCATTCTTTAACTTAATATTCTTTAAAATACATTTTTTACCTTAGCTATCAAAATAAAAATGTTACAAATTATACATATCATAATTAAGGGCTAAATTATTAAAAAAAAAAAAATCATTTTTGTAGTAATTTAAGCTAATCAGTAATAACAGAGATAATGTAGGTACAAAAATAGAACTAAAAAACAAAACGAACAAACAATATTCTTAAAACTAGGATAGGGTTTTATTCACGTCACGCTACTGTCGAAACTCGTACACTTTGCACGGGAAACGTTATACCCGCGTCAGCTGGCTGTCGACCAACCCCACCCCGGCTTCCATAGATCAGGTTTAGTATTACTTGGAAATTAGAATTAATAACCAATCTAGATACATTTCCGTGAATTACGAAATACGTAATAGGTTGTTTATGGTTTTCTAATTTCCTTTACATTTTTACTTTTTATATCAGACTTAATTCCTAACTTCAATTATGCCGTTATATTATAATAATTTGGTGGGAAAATTATAAATTTAATTTTAATTCAGATAATATTTATTCAGTATATATAAAATGTCACTTTAAAAAATATCATTAAGTTTCATATAGAGTTTGTCACCTTTTATGTTAGAACTGTTAGGTCGACGAGACAAAGGCTTCATTATTCTAAAATAGTAGATGCAGTAAGCAGGGATTAAACTTTGTTATTCAAACATTATAAACTTTCTCTAAGCACTTAAAAGTTATCGATATACAGAAGAGTTACCTGACAGGGTTCAACTTGCAACCCGACACACTGGTCAATGAGGACATGACTCCATCCGGCCCTCTTGTAGGTTCACTCACTATCGAATATGTAGAGCAAAGCGGTGTCGTTAGATAACAAAAACAATGCACCCGCACCTACTTTTAGAGTTCAGTCTATTTAGATAACTTAATTAATATTTATGTCTCAAGAAATTTATTCATTAAATATAATTATTACCAGTAACTTAATATTGTTTTCTTAGTAGGCGTCTAAAGGAAGATGCATATAGTTTATTTACGTTTAAATATATCCGAGCTTCCAGCGAAAGCTACTAATGATAGGAGTTTGACATTTTGAGTCATACATTTTATACAGTCTTAAGAAAATATTTCACGAAATTACTTTCTCGAGTCATTAAATAGGAGATGATAGTTTCTATAAAGATCATAATATCGTTTTGCGCAATGACTGATAACATAATTAAGAAACCCAAAAAACAAAATTCTAACATTGTAATAGATATACTCGTAGACTATATCTTTTCTCTTTGCTACATTTGCGACGTTTGCATGACCCCTAGTAGTGGATAGGTCACCCTTGAAGTAACTGAAGTGGATTTAATGATTAAAATAGGAATTTCTTTATGTATTTATCAACTTTTTGGCGAATGCGATCACTTTAAACAAGTATAAATGCAAGAACAGTTTTTACCGAAATTAATTATTGATTTGTTAATCTTCTTCATCTCAAATGTGAAATATAACCTTAAATGATTGTCAGTTTAAAAAAATACCTGAATAATTTTTAATTTGCGGCTTTCCTACTTTTATAAATTATTGAACTATTTTTTTTTTAATTTATTTATCAAATAAGCAATACCTAATCTATCTAAAAATCTATCCTTAAAATCTAAAATGGCTTTAATTATTTTTATTTGAAGTTTTAAGATTCTTTCAGTAACTTTAAGTGGACGAGAAAAATTTAATTAATAAGAATTAAAAAACGCAGGTAGTTAAAAATGGCGTTACTATGAAGCTAAAAAGGTCAAAAACAGTGAAACGTGCCTTTGCATACAATTGCATCGTCTCGCGCTATGTCGTTACTGGATAGCTACATGATAGCTACATATAGTGTATTAGGGAAGACGAAACTGCAGAGATATTTAGGTTACGTATGACACGTGTCGTTGCGGCTAAGGGCTGTATCGGATTGCTGGCTATCTGTTTACTCTTTAACTCACTACTTATTTTTACACATTTTGTTTTTCAAATTATATTAATAGAAAAAAAAATTAAGTTACCCTGACCAATAAAAATATCTAATTTCAAAGAACTTTCAACCGTAGTAAAGATAGTTTTTAACTTAAAATATACATGCTGCTAGCTAGGTATTTATAAATAAATTTTATCAATGTTCACTCACTTTACTAAATACTTTGAATAAAAGACAATACAAAAGCGTAGCGTTTGCTTGTATTTTTAACCGACTTCCAAAAAAGGAGGAGGTTCTCAATTCGACTGTATTTTTTTTTTTTTTTTTTATGTATGTTACATCAGAACTTTTGACCGGGTAGACCGATTTCGACAAATTTTGTTTTAATCGAAAGGTTTTGTGTGCCAATTGGTCCCATTTAAATTTATTTGAGATCTAACAACTACTTTTCGAGTTATATCTAATAATGCGTTTTTATTTGACGCTTTTTTCGTCGACCTACGTTGTATTATACCGCATAACTTTCTACTGGATGTATCGATTTTGATAATTCTTTTTTTGTTGGAAAGGGGATATCTTTAGTTTGTTACCATGATAAGGAAACCAGGATCTGATGATGGGATCCTAGACAAATCGAGGGAAACTCTCGAAAATCCGCAATAACTTTTTACTGGGTGTACCGATTTTGATAATTTTTAATTTAATCGAAAGCTTATGTTTATCATGTGGTTACATACAAATTTTATCGAGATCTAATAACTACTTTTTGAGTAATCTTTGATAACGCGTAGTTGCTTGATTATTTTTTCGTCGATCTACGTTGTATTACTTGTCGATGTAATTGAAGTCGGTTTTTGTTTCGTTTGCGAGCAAACACAATTATAAATAAAATGTATCACTCGTACTCTGCTCCTACTTCTACCTTGTCTGTGACTGCGTTATGTTAAATCGCTAAAAAACACATATCTGTGGAATTAAAATAACCGGCAATAGTTTGTATAATATACTAGCTGACCTGGCCAACTTCGTATCACCTTATTTTTTTCTGAAATATAATAATAACATAATATATCAAAATAAAATATAGCCTATCTTTTAAGTTGGATCAAACTGCACACGGTGTGCAAATTTGACTAAAATCGGTTAAGTAGTTTAGGAGTCCATTGAGGACAAACATTGTGACACGAGATTTATATATATTAAGATATGACTGTCAATACCTAAAACGTTTGATTCTATTAAAATGCCTTAAGTCCAGACAAACTATTGTCCCGAAAAAATAAGTTTATTACTAACATTGATCGTGAACAAGAAAGATTAGACAACAATTTACTTCGAAGCTTATCGAAATTATTTGATTAATAATTACTATTAATATTATTATTAGGCATTTAATTTCACAACAACGATTACTTTTCGAATCTAAGTATAGTTTCAAAATAATAGTAATTTACTAATGATTTGTAGTAAATAAATGAATGAATTATTGAGCTTAATGGCTTTCAGTTATGTCAGGGGGCCGCCGTTGATTTCGCCAATGCTACGTGGGATAGAAAAGACACGAAGGAAAATGATCAGTGTGGTTGAAATTACAAGCTACATTGATTAATACAGATAAAAAAAATGTTAGGCATTGTAATAAAAATCGATGTTAGTAATCATTTACTTTGTTTCTTTTCACCTTCTCATATTTAGGTAGATAATTGTCTTAATGTTAATACCACGGTATGAGGTTTCAATGGACTATGGTGTATAAAAACCATTTGTTTTCAAGATTTTAATAGTTTTTTAGTATGAAATGTTAATTTATTTTTATGTAAAAATCTACAATTTTATTTGTAACATACTATTAGGTATTTTTATAATAGTAAAAATGCCTTAATGATATAGATAAAAAAAAACTATTTATGATTAGCGAGAATGAGATGTTAAATTTTCTAAAATTCACTGCTGCCAAAGTAATTTTGGTTTCGTAAAAAACGGCACGAAAATACGTATTTTGATTATATGGAAGTTGAGTGGAAAAGTATCGGGACGTGGGCAATATTTAACGATTAGATAATAGTCAACCAAATAATGAAAAGTAAGACTTAACATGAACAAGAGTAAAAAAAGATGATTTTATATAATTCCAAGGGTAAGGTAAATTGTTTCACAACCTAGTAAAAAAAAATTGCCCCTTCTATGTTCGAATTTTGCGACAGGTAACTAAAATAAGTAAAACTACAATCACGCACCTCGCAGTATAAATTTATTTATCAATGTCAAACGCATATATATGTACGAAAGCAAGTTTTAAAAAGGTCAACCTAGCTTAAACTATAATACTACATTATAAACGTGTCAAAATCTTAGCTATAGGACAATTGCTACTGGTATCATATCCTGTCTGTCTGCTAATGAAATAGTTTCGTTTGAATTATCTGTTGGATCTTATATTCTTGTTAAAGCTGATGTATACGACATTCCTAAAATATATCAAGGACGAAATCCTTGTCGCAATAAATAATCCTTCTAGCAATAGAAGGCTTGAAAGCAATTCAGCGACAAAAATAATCTTTTGACGCTTCGATCTATTTCCAAGGCTAAAGGCATCGGCAAGACAAACATTTTAGTTCGAAATGTTCCACAGACACGAACTAGACCATTCCAAATTGTATTAGTTGATTAATTTTTTTTTCTATTTCTTTGAATCCTTCACGGTCGTTTAACTATAGCTTAAAATGGATAAATTGAATTTTATTCACAGTGAGCATGGTATTTCATACCTATTAGGGTCAAGTACTAAAGATTTTATGATGGATCATCTTTTTAATACTCTTGTGCATTAATCTTCCATTGTTTTAGTTTCTTTGAATACATCATAAATATGTTACTTTACTAGTAAGACTAACACTATTAAGATTTTGCTATCAATTAGATTTTCCTTATTATGTATTATCTGGTCACTAGGCTTATTATAAGTTTTTATATTATTTATTGTAATCATAAAAGTTAATAATAAAATAAATAAATAATTAATTACCAGCTGTAACTTCGTTCGTTTTTTAATAAGGAAAAACTACTGTTTTGTTCATTGTATCTTTCACGTTTCTTTTTCCATTGTACAATGTGCACGTACTTTATCCTATTCATGTCATACGCCTTCTTGCTTCTCAGCTATTTCATACATCTCACCATTTCACCGTTCCACCGTGTCTATTCTTTTTAAATTTCCATAAAAAAGTCCCTGGTTTGATATTCGATAAAAAATATTTTACGAATATAGAGCATTTCTTAATAATGGTTTCGTACCAATAAATGTAACGAAATCACGCGATTTATATTTAAAAGAAATTAACCCATAAAAATCAACCCGATATTTTTATTAACTATTTTAATTATTTTTGCAAGCCTACCGGTAAACCTTTATATTTTTAGAACAATGCTATTAAAATACACACTTTTATACACAATGCACATTATTATTGATTAAATATCATTTAAAGTATTTTTTAAATACTATTATAGTAAAAAGAATCGATTAAATAAATAGATTACTTTCTTTTTGGATGTACGGATGATTGCAAAATAACGTCAGAACCACTTGACGAAATAAGCTGTTTTTTTTTACTGTCAGGAAACTAATAACTCAGAAGCCTATTGAATACTTATAGAGGCTGTTTTTTTTTCACTTTTTAAAATAAACATTTCAACTCATTATCATACATGATTTTGTTGATTGACGACGAAAAGGTTTCTATAATTATTTTGATAATTTTTACGATTCTACCATAATAAAACAATTTTTGATGATTATAGAATTATTCTCCATTAAATTATTTGCACAATGCAAATATTATGCAAACTATCCTGGTTCCGTAAATTAAAAAGCGTAAAATGACAAAAAATAGTAAAAACGATAAGAGACTAAAAAAAAAAAAAAACAAACAAACCGTACAGAACTCTCCAATGCTTCGCATTATGAGTCGTGCAATATTTGTTTCAAATTAATTTAATAATGTTTGCTAATGGTGGATTGAGGGTAGATGAGGGATATTCCATCACAAATTTTGATAATGTGCAATCATTTCACTCGTTACTTCCTTCAGGTTTTTTTAATTTTTATTTTCTTGAGCTAGTAAAAAAAATCTGTTATGTGTTAAATAAAACTCGAATCAAATCAAAAATAACTATCGCGCAGTATTTTTTATAATTTTACATTGGTCACCTGTTTACTGGCACCGATAAGATAAGCGCGTAAGTAATTAAAAATGACAGATTTACTATAAAATGATTCAGTGATTCATTTATTACATAATACTCAACTATTAAGTCATCTGTCATCGTAACAGGAACCAGTAACGTTAGTTTACGATGCAAACTCTAAACTATCTCTAAACGACCAACTAATAATGACATAACATATTGGTATATTTTCCAAACGGTTTTACACGAAATTTAGTTTTTTTTTTTTGTTTATAAGTGTCAAAACATCGTTTGTATAAAGGAAAATTTTAAAATGAAATATAAAAACGAAGTTCGCCATAACCGGTTAGTACTTATCAGGTTCAATTTAATTCATTGAAAATATCTGAAAAACTTTTTGAAGGTTGGCATTAACACTAAAACCTTAAATGTTAAAACCATAAACGCCCAGATCAGAACTAAAATCTATATGGACTTTATTTTGACATCACCATCGGAAATCGAACTGGCGAACTGTGTCCATTGCGCCAAACTATCGTCAATAGGCCAAAATATATAACCCTTATATCGGTAGTACATCCGGCTATAAATATTTCAAACTCAACTATTTAAATGAACGATAAATAGTTAGTCGTGTAGTGAATTAAAAAAAAAGTTCAATTTGATGTACAAATAGCGCAACATATAAATAAATAGTGAATATTATGATCATTTCGGGATTCATAAAAACATTAGTTTATGGGCCGGTTTCACCAATTGTGGGTAAATTTTCCCCTGAACATAAATTACAAATAAACTTTAACAGGAGAAGTTAGAATAACTCTTTTGGACCTGCATTCAGCCTGAAACATCCTACTACTGGGAATAGCCCTGTTTCTCCATGTAGGAGAAATATTGCCTTAACCATCACGTTGCTCCACTGCGGGTTGCGGGTTGGCGGATATGTTCCCTACTATAAGTAACGATCGCTATCAGGTATTATTGATAACAATCGGAACCGACGGCTTAATGTGCTCTCCGAGACACGGTGGGTAGACTCACAAGGACAGACATCTAAACGAGAAAGATATATTCATACAAATATAAATAAATATTCATACAAATATAAATATCTATCCCGACTCGAACCAGCAAACTGTTGGTGTTTCAGGCTACACTTGCACACCAGTGCGATTGTTTAGGACCTGTTTCTCCTAAATTATAAACTACTAGCTGACCCGGCAATCGTTGTCTTGCCGCTAAACGCTATTAAAAATAGGGTTGATGGTAGAGGGTTGAAAATTTAGGGTTTTATGTATTTTTTAATGTTGTATCATAAAAAAATAGAAATTAAAAATTTTATCTAAAAAACAAAAAAATAATTTAGGGGTGGACTACCCCTAACATTTAGGGGGATGAAAAATAGATGTTGGCCGATTCTTATAGATACCGGATAAGCACAAAAAATTTCATCAAAATCGGTCAAGCCGTTTCGGAGGAGTATGGCAACGAAAACTGTGACACGAGAATTTTATATATTAGATATTTAGATTAAAGTTTTTGAATAGAAATATTTTAAAATGTAGTGGAATTCGATGGTAAAAACAATTATATATGAAAAAAAAATCAGTTGGATACCGTCAAATGAAAAAACAACCGGTGAAACAGCCTCTTAGATTGTTATACAGATCAAAACCATAAAAAAATAGGTTATTAAATTAAAAAATAAAGAATGTAGTTTAAATCTAGGAGGCATTACAAATTTACATTGCGATTCTTGAGGACGAATACCTTATTGTATATAAAGATAGAAATTCAAAGGTCAGGCAAGATCATTAGTTACATTTGAAACTAATCTTATATTTCCTGAGTAATTTCACGATAGATGATTAAAGAAGAAAGATGAACAAAGACGAAATAATTATGCTAGATGTGACAGTTGTTTACTTTTTATATACAAAACGACATACCGGGTATTAAGCGGCGAGAAATTCCCGTCTTCCAGCTTCCTTCGCTGGCTCCATTAAGTTTCAGTGTTTTTATAATACAGCTGCATCCTCGTTTTTGCTTTTAATTTATTTTATAGATTTCATTTGGAAATAGTAAAATATTTAAGTCCATATATGTATATTTCATTAAACTGTTTTTTTTTAAGTAGGATACTTAAAGAATCGTTTATATTTAACAATATTTTAACGCTCAGTTCGTTTGACGGAACTCAACGCAACAAAAACAATGAATAGTTTAACAGTGCACTGTGTTTCTAAAGTAATAATACTAAACTACATAAGATATTATATACTAACATAAGAATATGATATAAAGCTATACAAATATAGATTATTATACATGTGAATACAATTGGAAAGAAAAAAAAAATAACATTAAGTGGTTAAAAAAAAAGTAATAATCAGAATAAAAATAATAAATGCGGTCATGTCAATCTCTCTCTTTAAGTTGGTCTAAAAAGAATTTTTTAAATATGTTTTTATAGTTATTTTTTTGAATTTTTTTTTTTAAATTCGATGGCAGATTATTTATTAAAAAAGGAATAATATATTCAAGCGTACGTTTTCCATAAAAATTACTATGCCTAGGTATTTTTAATGTGTGATTTGTAATATTTCTTGTTAGTTTATAGTGACTCATTTTTATTTGAATGTTTGAATTAAAATATTGTTCTATTAATAATGTATATTTTATTTTAGTGTGTATTGGCATTACTTTGCAGTAGTTAAATAATTTCAAGGCGTTGTTTTTGTATTTATTTCTTATGTATATTGGTACGATTGTTTTTAAGATTCGTAATTGGAGATGATAGATTCTATCGAGATGTGATTTAAATGTAAGACCGTAGGTGCTTAGTCCATAAGATATAATAGATTCACCTAAAGATTTATAAAACATTAATAGTATTGTGAATGGAATTTTGGGTTTAATTATGGTTAATTTGGCTAAAAGGGCACGTAATTTGTCACAGACATTGTTTATATGTTCTTTCCAATTGAGTTTAGTATCTATAGTAATACCAAGGTAACGCTGAGTTTTAACAAAGTCAATGTGGTTACGGTTGCAGGTACCAGTATATGAATTATGAAAACATTGATGGCTATGTGCAGTGATTTGTATGTTGAGCTTATATAGATGGCTTTTGTTTTTTCTCTATTTATTACTAGGCCAACATCATGGGACCATTTTGAAAGTTGGTCAAAATCATATTGAATTTTTTTAATTGCTTGTTTTATATCATGATGGGCCGACAGAAGACATGTATCATCCGCATATTGATACATTTCACAGGTTTTTACAACGTTTTTAAGATCGTTAACATATGTTAAGTAATGAAGGGGTCCTAAAACTGAACCCTGTGCAGTTCCTTCTGTTATTGGTATTTCGTCACTGAGGGTATCAGTAATTTTAACGCGATATGTTCTATTTGAAAGATAATTATAACACCAATTTAGAAGTGGGCCCCTGATTCCGTTATTTTCTAATTTTTCAAAAAGAATGTTATGTTGTAGAGTATCAAATGCTTTGCTATAATCTATAAATATTACTAAAATATGCTTTTTATCGTTCAAGTGTTTATTTACAGAATTTGAAAATATTGATAAAAGTTGTGTAGTACTTTTTTTTGGCTGAAAACCGAATTGATTACTATATAATATGTTATTTTTATTATAGAAATTTTGAATTTGTTGATGAATGTATTTTTCCGTTATTTTATCAATTATTGGTAAAATAGTTACAGGTCTATAATTATCATATGAGTCAAAGTTTCCTTTTTTTATTATAGGTCTTACAGTACCTGTTTTTAAATCTTTAGGGTACATTCCTGACATGACACTACCGTTTATAAATTTCACAAGAATTGGAGTTAATTTTTCACATAGTTCTACGATATCAACTCCGCGAATATTATCTATCCCGGGTGCTTTTTTAGTATTGAGTGATTTTATTATTTTAGATATATTACAATTGTCGGCTTTAATGAATCTACATGTAACATCAATTGAATTTTTATAAATATTTTTGTCAAGTAACGGTACTTGACATGTATTTAATATATTTTTAACGTTATTATTAAAAGATTTTGCGAAATTATTACAAATATCTTTGATCGAGGCATGTTTTTTATCGAAGGCGTGCAGTATAAATTCATCTAAAGATTTTTTTATCCTACCGGTAAGTGTATTTAACAATTGCCATAGTTTTCTGGGGTCATTTTTATTTTTAATAATTTCATTTTTATAGTATTTATTTTTAGTGATTTATTTTATAATTACCATAATTTCTTGCTTTTTTATACTCAATTCTTAATATCATATTATTAACATCTTTTTTCCATTTTCTATATAATTTATCTCTAAATTTACATGCTTTGATTACACTTTCATTTATCCAATTATTATGAGTACGCTTCGGATTGGTGTTTAATTTTATTTCGACTTTTGATTTATCATAACAATCATTAATTCTTTTATTAAGTTGTGTGTAGATTTCTAACGGGCATTTTATATTTTCAATCGCTTTCCACTTAATATTTTTTAAAAGGCTTTTTAGGCGGTTGTTTTTAATAATAACTTTATTTTTTATTCTATTGAATTATTAATAATTAATTTATTATTAATTATTTGAAGTATAATGATTTGTTTCATATATAGATAGTAATTTGTTCATTTTTACGTTTAGTCTTTATTCGACGATTTGTTTTTTGGATTTTTTTGTTATTTCTCAAATTTCTAATACCTTATATTTTGTGGTTTAGATCTACTTGTACGATTTATGCCACAGTTCTTGTATAAACTAAATAATTAAGATAATGGCAGTGCTCAACTATTTTAGTGACTTTCGCAAATCTTTTGTAGCCATTACCATCATCATCATCATCATCATCATCACTTCAGCTTAATACAGTCCACTGCTGGACACAGGCCTCCACAAGCTCGCGCTAAAAATAGCGTGAACTCATGTGTTTTGCCCATAGGCACTACGCTGGGCAGGCGGGTTGGTGAACGCAGGGCTGGTTTTGTCGCACCGAAGACGCTTATGCACGTCTTCGGCCTGTGTATTTCAAAACCAGCAGTTGCATGGTTATCCCGCCACCGGTCGGCTTTTTAAGTTCCAAGGTGGTAGTGGAACTGTATTATCCCTTGGTCGCCTCTTACGACACCCACGGAAATAGATTTCTATAAGGATGTCTAGGAGAGTTTGTCTATATTCTTACTGCCGTAACCACACAGCACATAGTGTAAACTATGAATATAGCCATAGTTGTAGCCATAGTTTAAACTGAATAATCTAAATATCAGTGGAAATCCACACATCGATATTTATAATCTGTTACACTTTTTAACTTCTGTTAATTGTATCTGGGATAGTTCAATCAGAAAAAATAATCAACAACAGACAATACACGATCTGCGGTTCGCTGGTTTTATTACATTTACCTACGGTTTATGGATATAGGCAACTTCTTTTTGTTTGATTGATTCTTTTTACCGTAATTGAAGCTAAAATGGTTAACTTAGATAATAGAGTGGTACGTGAATCATTTTTTTACAATTTTTATCTGTCTGTCTATATGTTTGTTTCGGCTAACCTCTGAAATAGAGACCCATTTTGGTGTAAATTTCACTGAGAGAAAAAGAAACAGAAAAGGAAGGGAGAGAAGGAAGAAAGAAGGAACTTAAGCTACTTTTATTTTAGAAATTTATTTATTTTATAACCTTGCGAACTGAACAATAACTTTTTTGTTAAATTCCACGCGGACAAAGTCGCGTACACAGCTAGTATGAAATAAAATAGGTATGCATGCTAGTTATATACCCGTATGTCATATGTTTGTAGATTTCTATACTATTTGAGTTTCAAGTTATTTGGATCAATACTGGAGGCTATTTCTGGACTATCGAATCTTGAAATATTTACGGAATAATATTTTCTTTTACTGAGAAAGAACAAAAAAAAAAAATCGGACTGCGCGATAGTGAAATACAATCATCATCACTACAGCCTATCGCAGTCCACAGCTGGACATAGACCTCTACAAGTTCGCGCCATAAATAGCGTGAACACATGTGTGTTGCCCCTAATCACCACGTTGGTCAGGTGGGTTGGTGAGCGCAGGGCTGGCTTTGTCGCACAGAAGACGCTGCTGCCCGTCTTCGACCTGTGTATTTCAATCCCAGCAGTTAGATGGTTATCCCAGCATTTGTCGGCTTTATAAGTTTCAAGGTGGTAGTGGAACTGTGCTATATCTCTTAATCGCCTCTTACGACACCCACGGGAAGAGAGGGGGTGGCTATATTTTTTACTGCCGTAGTCACACAGCTCTACGCAGTGAATTGTTGTTATGTAAAAATCTTTTTGAATTTAAATTCTTCCTCTAAGATAACTTACTGACTTTTGGGATAGAAAGAGCCTAGCGGCGTATTTTAAGATTTAACCACACGGGTCATTTTGATTTTCCACCCCATAAATTAAGGAAAAAGGTAAAAGCAGCTTATGCAATAGGCATGTGTAAATAAATAATTTAATATTTTCTTTATAATTAAGTGGAGCAATACGTCCATGCTAGTGGCTGACTACGCAGTACGAACTAAAGTATATTCTATGAACTAAAACTTCATTTAGTAATTTTGGTACGATGCACGGCACGGCCAAGATACAGCAAATAGAAAAAGAGACCAAATTAAAGTACTGAGTATCGATTTGAAAAAAAAAATCACTACAAAACTTTTAAAACCATCTAGTAAATAAATAGTAAGTAACCTAAGTAGTAAATAGGATTTTTAAATCTACCAATGGTTGTTACTTAACAAAAAAAAATGAATACATTTTTTGCATTGTTAACATTTTTTATATTAACCGACTACTAATAGCGACATCTAAAAAATATAAAATAAACTAAAGAAATAATGATGTATGTTAACAGTGCCATCTAGCGGCTATTTTAAAAACTATTTATAGTAGTATAAGGAGCAAACACTCGACTAAGTAGTTTAAGCAAAAAAAGGTAGATGGCGTTAAAAATAAAATATTGAAATTAAGGGTATAAAATATTTGGAGTTACAATATGCAATTGGATATTTCTATACTTCATTTTTTATATATGTCCTATTTTATAAAATAGTAACTAAACTATAAAAATAATGTATTATACATTTTTATCTTGTAAGAAATTTTCAAGCAAACAGTATTTAAAAAGTTCATTGAGAAACATTTTTAAGATGAGAAAAATAAGAGCGATTTATCGCATCATTGGCAATGCTTCTGATCAAGTCTAGGTGCTCGGCTCTACGCTTCGCCCATTTATCACGTCATGAAATGCGAAAAAAAAATCACGGGCTTACTGACCCGTTCCATTTCCATTTACAGAGTGTTCTCCTTTATCTCATCCGTGTAATACTCTTTACCTCATCTGGATAAGGCACGGTGTTTCTAGAATACAGATAGCGTTTTTTGTACCGGAAACGAGAACCGAGTGGATAAATTATATCGAAAATTTTATAGAAAATTGATTTTATATTTCTTTCAAATGAATTTCTTCAATTTCCTGAATTTTACTTAACTTGACTGCTTATCTAACCATATTATATAAACCTACTTAGAAGTTTTAATAAAATATTTATACTTGTGTATAAATATTTTATTTACAACTTCTATGACATTTGTTTTATTATAAACTCTTTCGTACCTTATTTTATCCTCTCGAAACCTGAAACTTTCTCAATGCATGTTTACTTATTCCTAGTCAAAAGCTAAGCTAAATGATAAAATATCGTTCTCTTTATATTTTATTACTCATTTAAGTTAGTAATAATTTAATGGAACAAAAAAATAATTATGTTAGTTCTAAAGCTAAAAAAAACGAATTCAAATACGCGTTATTAGGGAATTCAAAAAGTACTCGCACCTGCTTATGTATACAAAAAGTGTCATCAAAATCTGTACACCCTATAAAAAGTTATGAGAACCTGTGTAACCTATGTAATATAACTGCGAAAACTTTCGATATTTGATAGATTGATTGATTTCAAAGGTATGGTCATTGTAACGCATTCTAGTTTTATTGAAGTACAGTACATCAGGTACAATGACCTGCTTTAAATTCTGAACAGTGGAAGTACATGAAAGAAGAAAACAACGAAATTATACTACTCTCAAGTTCTCTTACAAGTATTTCTGTGGTGACTATAAGGGCAGAACTAGAAGAGCACCAGAGCTCCTGTGGACGGTCGAGGTAAGGCGTTGGCAACGCACTTGCAATGCTTTTGTGTTGCAGGCTTTCATAAGCTACAGTAACTACTTACAATCAAGTGAGCCGTATGCTTGCTTGTCTGCGCCTCCCAAAGTATAAAAAAAACGTGTTTTATAGGGTCTGTGTCACGGGTAACTAATAAAACTATCTGAAGTATAACGTTGGCCAAAAGAGGAAAGATTATCTATCAATATATCTATTCGCAATCGTTAAATTCAAAGTTTCTAAATTAGTCATGGTGAAACACGCCCCAAAAAGTACATAAGTTACTGATAATTACTATCAGTATGCCAACTTACGTACGAGAAAAACTATATTATGACGATATCAGCTACAGGTTAAACAAGCCCCATTAGTCATATCGCGATGTCGTACGCGTATGTATACATGCGGGAAACAAAATCAAAATAGAAAATTTCTTTAGTCAAGAAAGAAATTGAGGCTTTAATCAAAAGCACTTTCGGCAAACAAGCGTACGACTCACCTCATGGTAAGCGATTACCGTAGCTTATAGACGTCTCCAACACCAGAAACATCGCAAGCGTGTGCCGACCCTATCCCCTATTCCCCTCAGGAGAATTTTTACAAGTTACTTTATTATGTTTGTTTTTAATAAATTTATTGTAGTTAAAGTATTTAATTAGGCTAAGTGCTAAGCTAAGTGAGAGAAACCCCTCAGTTACTCAATGAGCTACGCAGTTAAATATGACTGAAGTAAAACTTACGAAACGTAACACTCTCTCTTCCTGTCTTCACTAACTTCTATCTTCCTCTCAACTGCCGTTCGCAACATCCGATCACACTTTTCGTAACGCTTTCATCACGCATTCACCAGCATACTACCCAAGTCAAGCGTGCGTAAAGAAGTTTTACTTCAAAAACTGTTTTTTGTTATAAATTTACTCATTTCTCGCATAAAATACTTATAGCGCTACTAAATGCTCACATATCGTTGATATTGTATGATCCTAAACCGAATAATATGCTTTAGTTATTAAATTATTTTTAATACTATACTATACTAACTTTAATTTATAGCAACTTCATAATCGTTTTTAGGATTGGCAGTCGTTTGTGGGATTACGTTGTATGAACATGCGAATTCCATAACTTAAAGATCTTACTTTGCGCAGTCGGAAACTTGGAGTTACAGTTTACATATCGACTGCAATGATTTAAATTTTGTTTAAAAATAATAAATTACATATAAAATTCTCGGTGTCACAATGTTAGTTACCATACTCCTCCGAAACGGCTGGACCGATTTTAATGAAATTTTGTGTGCATATCATGGTAGGTCTGAGAATCGGCTAAAATCTATCTTTCATACCTCTAAGTTATAGGGGGGGGGGGGGAATTAATGGAGTGAATAAAATATATGGTCAAACAACGTTTGCAGGGTCAGCTAGTATTATTATAAATGTAACATTAGAGAAATTCATTATTATTATGAAGATGATGAAATCCAATTATAGACAATATATTTTGGTCTGTCTGTATGTTTATTCCGTCATCATTTGAAATCTGCTGAATAAAATTGGACGCGGTTTTTGCAGTTGTAAAAACATTAAACTATTTACTGCAAAAGACACTAAAGTCGGAACGAAGCCGTTTTACACACAAAAACACAAATATAACGAGACAATGTCATTGACATCAATGAGTCTCCAATAAAGACGATAAATTATATGAAAATATTTGCAAATCTGACTAATAAATTCTAGGGTTAGTTTTTAATGCAATAAAAAAAAAAACTCATTTAATAAATTAGGTAATAACATAACAGTGGAGGGCTTGTTCGAGTTGTAATACATATAAAATACACCAGTAGAAAGTGATGTTTTTATGACATTATTTAGATTTTACTAGTAGAATCATTATGTATTCCGTACAGGTCGGGAATCTAAATAAAGATTGCGGCAGCTGGCATGTTATTGGTTTTATGCCTTCATTGACGTACAACAAAGGTTACATATCAAAAATGTTTACTTATACATACAACGTAAGGCCTTATAAATTTAGATAACGTTGCTCTAACAGTGTGGGTTCTGTTCTAAGATAAACTAGGAATTTTATGTATTTTTTTTTTACAGAAAAGGTGGGTTAAAATTAGTTTGTTGTGTTATGGATTGCATTGTTCATGAAAACATTTTATTTATATTAGTCTAGACGATGAATGTTTGTGAGAAAATAACAAGCAGAATAGTTAGATATTTACTTCTTTTATTCTTACTTTTATTCCTACCTTATCTCACCCCTCATTCAAGTTACTCTCCTTTAAATGTAATTTTATTTAATTACAAAGCGAATTCGTTAAAACGATATACTCAAGATATAATAAAAAACGCTCTGGTGCAGTGTCGCGAGTAGTCGCCTAAAAACACTAACGGTTTGCGGGTTCGATTCTTGCTCGGGATGGAGATTTGAATTGGTACAAATATTTCTTTCCGGTTTGGATGTGTCCTTTTGGGTTTCCCCACCGTACCTCGGAGAGCACGTTAAGCCATCGCCCCAGTTGTTAACCGACTTCTAAAAAAACAGCAGATTCTCAATTCGATTGTATTTTTTTATGTATGTTATTACTTCAGAACTTTAGACTGTCCAACTTAAATTTATTTGAGATCTAACAACTACTTTTCGAGTAATGCGTTTTTACTTGACGCTTTTTTCGTCAATCTACGTTGTATTATAACCACATAACTTTTTGCTGGGTGTATCGATTTTGATGATTTTTAATTTAATCGAAAGCAGATGTTTATCATGTGTTCAAATTTAAATTTCATCGAGATCTGATAACAACTTTTTGAGTAATCTTTGATAACGCGTATTTACTTGACTATTTTTTCGTCTACCTACGTTGTCTTACTTGTCGATGTAATTGAAGTCGGTTTTTTTTCATTTGCAAGCAAAGACAATTATTATCATACATGATAGTGAACGTTATTCATAGTAGGGAACATATCCGCCAACCCACAGTGGAGCAGCGTGGTGGATTAAGCTCCAATCCTTCGCCTACATAGACAAAGAGGCCTATGCCCAACAGTGGGATGTTACAGGCTTAATGCATAATAATCAACGGCCAGGTAATATTTAAAAATGAATAATGAAACTTAATAAAAAAATGTTTCAATATCCGGTGCAACGTAACGATATATTTATATAATAAATATATCTTAAAGCGATATCTGAAATCCAATTTAAAATCTGCGTGTACCGCCAGCTGAAGCCGCTTGTGGAAATATTGGAACGGCTGTATAAATATGTATTAAAAATTACGTGCTGCGTATATTGGATTTAAGTATTTTTTACGGAGAATTTACGTGATACATTTTAAATACTATATCACTAAGCTTTTGTATATGAGGTTTTATGAGCTTAACGAAGAAGAAAAATATAAATGGATAATAAAGATTATCTATTATAATAATAAGTTCATTTAAAAATAATTAAAACTGGTTCAGATAAAATTACTATTTCAATAGCACTTTTAGGGATTCGTTGGCATGTCGAGTGTGATTACAATTCGCCTGTACGTGAGTATATCACAATGTGGAACCGCATTAAAATCTCTTTAGTAATTTTACAATTTATTACAACTAATCTTAAAGATTAGTATTTTTAATAATTTTATTTGTAGTTTTGTTTTTTTAGAACTAGGTCAGCAAACAAGCATACGGCTCACCTGATGGTAGGCGATTACCGTAGTCTATAGACACCTGCAATACCAGAAGCCTCACAAGCACGTTGCCGACCTTATCCCCACCCCCCCCAGAAGCTCTGGTCACCTTGTTCACTACAGGAACACAACACTGCTTGAAAACAGTATTATTTGGCTGTAAGCTTCTGTTAGGTCGAGGTACCCCAGTTGAGTTGCTCCAAATTTTGAGCAAGATATTTCCTACTCTGCCTTACCTGAGTTAATATATAATCTATTGACAGCCATTTTAACCTGAAGAAGAAGAAGAAGTTAATATATAATTTGTACGATTGATTTTGTTTTTACTATTAATAACAAAGAATTTAATAAAACTTAAAAAGTATGTAAATTGTAGGCAGCTAAAATATTGACTTCGACTATACATCTCGAAAGATTGAATGATTCCTATCAAAAGGTCAAAAGAGTAAATCTGATAAAGTTGTCTACTATAGTTTTTTTATACTTATATTCCTCAGATGACTCGTATTCTGTGTTCAACGAGAAAATACATTACTAAAAACAAAACACTGTTTAGTACTATGCCTTATCAATATGTATTTACGTTTTAAATCTATGTTAATGATTTGTATCTATACACATGCAAGAACTTAAAATTAATGGCCTAAAATCGTTCATTGGCATTAATTTTAAAGACTAATTTAGCAGTGCTGACCCGTACGTACTACCGCTCTTGTGTAGTGTTGTGAGTGCTCGTCTAAAATACCGATGATTTGCGAGTTTGATTCCCGCTCGGAATAGATATTTTTATTTGTACAAATATTTCCTTCCGGTTTCGATGACTGTACTCGTGGGTCTCCCATCGTGTCTTTTAGAGCACGTTAAGCTGTCGGTCCCAGTTGTTGTCATAAATAATTGATAATAACCATCGTTTCTTTCATCGTTTCTTCATCGTTTTCACACACACACACACACACACACACACACACGCACACGTACACGTACACACACAAATGAACACACGCATAAAAATTATCATTTTTTCTTTATTTGATTATTATTTGTCTGTTATTGATTAATATTGTAAGCCTGGGTGGATGAGCGGGGTACCCAGTAATACGGGACACCACCCAGTACAGGGGCCCTTGCGACTTGTTTTTTAAAACTTATTATTATCAATAAACTATTTTGTATTTTTGTATTTTGTATTTCTCATAGTAGGGAACATATCCGCCCACCCGCAGTTGAGTAGCGAGGTGGATTAAGCTTCAATCGTTCTCCTACACGGAGAAAGAGGCCTATGGCCAGCAGTGGGATGTTACAGGCTAAATACGATGAAATGCGAACCGTACTGTGTTACTTGTATTAATGTTTATGTTATAAACACATGTATTATACAGAAGACCTGTGTGATGCTCAAAGGTATCTTCCACGTACGAATCAAACAATTATTACCCAAATTAATCTGACATATTAATAAACTACCAATATAATTGTTGAAAATTGTACATTTTGTGCTTAAATCAGATATCTTTTACCTTTTGACACGAAAAGAAAGAAATATCAAAGATACCTCATACCAAATCCCCAGTATATGAAGTCATAGTTTTATCCGTATTGAGTACAAGTGAAATTGCAAACAAAATTTAACATATAAGTAAATAATTTATCTTATACTTATATAATATTCGCCAACTCGCAGTGGAGCAGCGTGGTGGATTAAGCTCCAATCCTTCTTCTACATGGAGAAAGAGGTCTATGCCATGTTATAGGCTGAATGCGATCCAAGTAAAACACTCCCTATAAAATATAAAACCTCTCAAACAAAGGACTACATTGTCACTTCACATTTGGTGTAATGGTCTGAATGTTAAATCGAAAAAAGGATAGTTTAGGATAAGTACCTCGGATCCCTCCGTGCGTACTGTTTCATGGCCCCGCGGAGAAATTCCGAACTGCAAACGAGCGTAGAGAAAATATTTCATTTGCCCCGCGAGCCGACGAAGGCTCTGATCCTTTTTATGAGCTCTTACGTTGCTGGCACGCTGGACAATGAATGTCGCGGATATGTGACTTTTACCGTAATAATGGTCGGCTATGTTGACATCCCTATCCTTAATTAAAAATCTCGTTGAGTCATTTTTCATTATTAGGGCTTTCTAGTACCTACTAGACTGTCGGTTTCTTTCCTGTGTTGCCACTGAAACAATACCACTTATAAAATAGGGTTGGTTCAATTTTTGTAGACAATGACAACAGTTATGCAGTGCCCACTCGAATAACTCGTATAAATGTCGACTATTTGGTTATATAAACACTTTTTGCCCAGACTTTTGCCAAGAAGTTGAACTTTCGCAGCAGTTCTCAGGTAAGTAACCGCCATGTGCCTCTCAGCGCTATAATATATCTAACATATCTAACAGTTGCGTAAAAAACAAACATTTTAAATTCTTTGTCACGTATTGAACAACTGGGACCGGCGCGATCTCAAAAGTGATCATTGAGTGAGAGAATGTTTAAAGAGAATATTCAGACCAAAAAATACCAGTCCATTTTCTTTTTAAATTCATTTGTATCGACGAGAGGGTTCGTTGTCACTGCGGCTGGAATCCTGTTAAAAGGCACGCATACGTAAATAGCTATAACCCACAGTTTTATTCACGTAATTTCCGATTTTTGAACCATGTTTAACTTACTTCGCTTATTTAGTATTTGCGTCAAAGAGTATTAAATATTTTTAAGTTATAATTCAATTATCATCGTTATTCTAAACAGATAATAAAGCATTTAATAAATAAATAAACATCCAACCAACTATAAATCATGACAATCTTCCGCATTGATAGCATTATAAATAAATAAAAAATCGTTTCCTTTAAATAAAAGATTTAAAAAGCATCGCTTCAAATTATTTTTATTAAATTGTGAGAATTCTTATGTACACATACTTACGACTACGAGTACAAGTATAATACAAGACACTACTTTCTGCTTGAAGTATCTCTAGAGCAACCTGGACAGAATAAACTTCTGCTTGAGTATATGTTTAGTTACTAGAACTTGTTGTTTTAGAATGCACCTCTTGTAACTACGTTTTAGATATCTTATTAATAATATGTGACGCAAAAACTTTGTAACCCTTTTAAGGGAAATTGCGCGGACATGAAACAAACACTAAATGTTAGGTGAATATTACCAAGATATATTAGTAAACCATATCTAAATGGGATAAGCCGTTTCTGAGATTAGCGTGCACAAACGCAAAGACAAACAGACAAAAATTCTGACAATCATTGTTATGGGTGCTATTTGCGTTGATAAAGGTCCCAATAAAAATTTTCTCATACATTTTCCATGTACAGACAGCGATCCGTTACATTTTTATTATATGTATTGATGACGTATCTGACATTAGGTCTTTACCACAGACCCTTTAATTTATGACATAAGACATTACCGCCATGTGGTTATTATTGCTAGGGTATGAATTACAGTCGGTTCAATCATAAGCTTTAATCTTACTTCGATAGCGTTTTATTACACGTGAGCAAAAATTCTTTTTATTACGCAATTATTTTCACACATAAACACTAGTATTGTTTTATTTTAGTCTCAATGTACGTGAAAGGTATCGTTGAAAGCAGTTTTATCTCGTTGCAATCTCAGGGGCATCGTAAGCGCCGTTGTTCCTAGTAAATACCCATTTTAAAAGCCCAACCAAATTATCTTTGGGGAAGATAAAGTCTGTTTATAAAATTTAATATAAAAACATTTTACAGCTAAAATTTTCGTGAGAATGAGAATGCATTTGCGTGGAATGGTTTGCGCAGGGATTTGATGTTTGTTCGTCACAATTTTTTTATACTTGTACTACAAATTATATTATTATTATTATATTATAATTAATTATTATTATGTCATAATGTGGCTGAATTTGCTTAATAACCATTAAGTGAAACCTGTAATGTGATTTTAATACAATTTTGTTCCTTGATATTATTAGATTTTGACGTCATAATAGCTCTTCTGCTTGAGTTTTAGTCGTTAGTTGCTAGCAGCGGTTTCTTAAACATACCGTTTATGAAAAAGAAAATTTAATTACGCTTAAAAATAATAAGACCTAACTTCCGAATAACAAAGATGGAGGCAGGTTATATTGGTCACTATGTTGAATTTCCAAAATAATATTTTTTGACTTACATTGTTTACCTATGCATCTATATGCACGTAGGCTATCTTTAAGCGTTTATCTAAAATCTTGTAAAAGTTTAGATAAATTTGTTGAATAACGAACGAAGTCTCTAGATAATGTTATATGGCGACGATCTGGAGACGAGATGGTTTGTTTTAATTTTTCAATATGTATATTTTAACTTGTCGATTACTTAAAAAAAAAAAAGAAAAAAAAAAAACTATGGTAAAATAATTGTTTTATTAATTACTGGAAAAAACTCTGAATTGAAGTGAAAATTATGATTAATACAAAAACGTTTGCCGTGTATAGGTTTTCAGTTAAAATTGTTTTTCAATTTCGCATTATATGACCTGAAATCATACATCAAGCTTCGATAAATTATTATGTTTTATAATGGTCAGTTAAGATTTTATATAACGGATTTTAGGCCAGTTCGTTTGTAATTTGTAACGGCGTAGATGTAGCTGACTACGAATAAACCGTGTTAATTTTTAAAAAACAAGCTTCTTTAAAAATGGACTTTAAATACTACTCACTTAAGGTAATGTGCTGGAAAGAACCGAAAAACGATCAAAAAGCTAGTTTATTGGTTTAAAGGTGGGATCTAAAGCGTTTATAGTACGAAATTTAGTAATTAAAAACAGCCTAAACTACACGATTTATATATAATTATACAAAAACAGAAATAACAATACCTACTTCGCGAAAGTTCGTATTTATTTATGTTTTAAAATCCTGAAATTGGCAATTTTTTTACAATGGGATTTGATTATACTACATGTGATTTCCTAATACATGTTTCTCTTCGTTGTTGTTAAAAAGTAATTAGTAAATATAAATCTAATACCTTTATAAATAAATAATATTTTGACCGTTAGACAAAGATACTTAGATACTATAAATGTATATATTTCTAACAAAGAGTTTAAAAACTTGAATAACAAAAGTTGTTAAAAAACGCGAGGAATAAAATTTTAACCACCTGTTTAATTTTCATCACGTAAATTTTAACAAGGAAGCTTCGGAATATTATCCTTAGAGATATAAAGGCTTTGAAGGCAAGCATCTCGTGAAGACATTCACTATCTCTTTGACATTCATCTAAGCATGTTTCTTCGAAGTTCATGAATTTGACATAATCTTATACCTTTCTCTAAGAGCTACACTACGCTTTTAAAATATTTGATGGTATAAAATTTGAAGATCAAACAGATTGAGGTTACTTCGATAGGTGCTTAGGTATAATCATGTAAATTTTTAATGTTCTGCAATTATATATTAATTTTATGCGATTATTATAATTCTACTAGCTGACCCAGCAAACGTTTTTTTGCCATATATATTACGAAAATTTAGGGTTGTATGTATTTTTTGATGCTAAATCATAATAAAATAAAAATAAAATAAATTATCAAAATATATAAAAAAAAATTGGGGTGGACTACCCTTAACATTTAGGGGGATGAAAAATAGATGTTGTTCGATTCTTAAACCTACCCAATAAGCACACAAAATTTCATGAGAATCGGTCAAGCCGTTTCGGAGGAGTTTAACTACAAACACAGCGACACGAGAATTTTATATATTAGATTTACGTAGGTTAACAACTAATTTATTAAATCGTTATTTTACATAGAATACGTAGGTACGCCAAAGTATAAATAATTTGATTACTTATGATTGTAAGAAATATATAGACATATATCAAAATATATATGTCGCAGAGTATGAATACGGAACGTCAAGTGTTTGACTTGGGTGTATTCAGATAATGTCAGTTGTCAATTATTAGCTGTTAGAGTAGTGGGGTGATCGACGCGCCACCTAGCACATCGTTCGATAGTCACCTACCCTCAGTTATTATATTACTCGAATTGTTCTGACGTGTATAAAACGAACGGTGTCACCTCGGCTAAGGCAGTCTTGGCTCTGGCTTGGCACGATACACGTGTTGTATCCTGCTAGTAGCTTAACCTAGACTCATTCAATAATTAATTTGTGCAATCGAATTAATTATTACCTATTACGATTAATTTGGCTAGGCGGGACGTATAACTCGAGCAGTGAAGGTGAGCGTTGATGCGCATTGCAAAGGGGGCCTCCTTAAACCTACACCTGGGTCGCAAGTCCTAGGCACTGCTCTGAGTTACTCCCTCTGCCACACGATGGACTCAGTACCCGCACGGTGAACCGTGAATCCATCGAATGCTAAGAAGTTAGTCTTCGCCCCCTTAACTAATAACTACCCGCCTTCCGTACTGCGTTACCTTTCTGTTAACTGATTCCTGTGTTATAATAATTTGGTGATATCATTAATTGTGTTTACTTGTGTCAACATTACCCACTTATGCCCACAGTAGACTGAGTGAGTACTCTGAGACGATGAGAAAGAGAAATATACCTTCAAGCCGAAAAGTATACCTTTTCCTTATTAATATCTGACATCAGAAGCGGGATCAGATCCAACCCCACTTTCAAAATTTAATTAATTTAGTTAGTTACATTGAACGAACAAATGTCTCTCTTCGCTTCCGGTATGGAAGCTATTATTCAGAAAATATGTGAAGTTATAGGCCTACCCCCTGACAATACATCTGTTTTTAGCAAGTGTGCGAGTTAGTTGCAATATTTTGTGGTGATTGGTGGGTACATCGATATTTTAGTTCTTTTCGGTCGTTCTGTTGTATTCTTATCGGTGTGTAAGTGGTTTTTGTTCAGTGTTCGATTACGTTATTCGATTTACCGGTTATTTGTTGAATTTAGTTTTGTTTTAATACGTGATACGTAGGTAATTGTGTAGCGATTGATTTTGCGATTCTGTTTTTGTTTCGATTCAGTTACAATGTCAGATTGTGAGCGTGATCGTAGTATCGAGCCCCCGCGGTAGTCGCAATTCCATTCGTGAGTGTCGCCGCAATAGCCGTGGTTGTCACAACGGTCATGAGCGTCGTGATGAGTTTCAGCGTCGCGGCAATCCCGGCGGCGCTGTAGCAGAGCGACGCGTGGATGTCTGTACAGTGGCAGGCGTTTGTGGAAAATTACAACAATCTTGTGAGTCGTACTATTTTTATTTTGATTCCAGTGCCGAATGTTATCTTGTTAGACAAACTGTTGGCCGTAACTTCATAGGGCGATTATTCATTTACAGGCTGTAGGTTATGCTAATGAAGATTGTACTGAACAAGTCCTTTGTGACGTGTTGATTAGTGGTAGTCGTTTATCGATTCTACTTCATGTGATTGCCCGATGATTGTTTCAAATATGACGTAATCATTGGTCGAGAAATTTCAAAACAAGGTGTACAATTAGCATTACTGAGTCGTTTTTTTAATATCGCAAAATAAAAATCTGTTGCTACCTGTACTTACGAACCGGGACTCTTGTACAATCTTGACGATATCGACATAGGTATTCTGAGTAATGAATCTCTGCTGTCCTTGCTTAAGGAATTTGTTCACGCTTTTACTGATTGTTTACCCCACACGCGTGTCACATCTAGTGAACTAATAATTAGATTTCATGATGCGAATCGTACTGTTTAACGTCTTACAGGTTCAGTCCAGATGGAAGGTAGATAGTGCGTTCTAAGATTAGAGAGCTAATAGAAGCTAACATCATTTGCCCCAGTCGGTTTCTGTTTGTGAGTCCTATACTACTTGTGAAGAAATGAACTCTAACGCGGTGCCAGATAGGTTCTCTTTGCTTTTTATAGCAGAGTAAGTGGCTAGGAACATAGAAACGAGTGCGAGTTACGACAAATTTAGATTTAATAAAATTAAGGCTAAAATTTTAAAGTTTGACATTGGTGACTTGGTCTTAATTCAAAACGAAGAGGTAAATCAGACAAAATTAGAACGTACCTACAAATTTACTCACGATAGGTTAGGGAAAATACCAGTAGGTCATGTACCAGGCGAAATTGATGTAATTTAAGATCTTGTTGATAATGAAGCTTAAGAAACCTGAGTGAATGACTTTATCGACCGTAATGTGTTTGACCGTACCAGTAGTTATTTCGTAGTCGTAGTCCGTGGGTGTGCGATGTGCGTTTAACTCTGGCGGAGGTCGTGGTCTATGGAGACCGTTGTGAGAGAGTAATGTGTTTGCTCTTCGGCTAGAGAGCCGTGGTGTTAAAGGTATTTACTCGGAGATTTCTGAAAGCTTGGTTGTAACTTGTTGTGGAAGTAGAGTACGTCTATAGTTTTGGTTGTGATAACGTCGATGGTACATGGCTGTGGTATTTATGGGTAGTGATTAGTTATGACTGAGATTATTGTAAAGTTCTTCAAATACCTTAAGTTTAGAGCGTAGTTTGTCTACTTTCCCCTTTTACGTAGAGTTTGACTGAGTAGCATGAGCTGCTGTCGCTCGATTTAGGTGACAGTGGCGACTCTTGATTACGGTTATCGTCACTCGATGGAGGTGGCAAGGTTATCGTCACTCGCTGAGTGGCATGAGCTGCTGTCGCTCGATTTAGATGACAGTGGCGACTCTTGATTACGGTTATCGTCACTCGATGGAGGTGGCAAGGTTATCGTCACTCGCTGAGTGGCATGAGCTACTGTCGCTCGATTTAGGTGACAGTAGCGACTCTTTACGGTTATCGTCACTCTCTGAGTGGCATGAGTTACTGTCGCTCGATTTAGGTGACAGTAACGACTCTTTACGGTTATCGTCACTCTCTGAGTGGCATGAGCTACTGTCGCTCGATTTAGGTGACAGTAGCGACTCTTTCAATTACGGTTATCGTCACTCTCTGAGTGGCATGAGCTGCTGTCGCTCGATTTAGGTGACAGTGGCGACTTTCTTCTTACTCGTTCACTCTTGACAGAGTGGTCATGGTTGACGACGATTCATTGGCTAAAGTAGCCCCCGCTATACGTCTCCACTTGATGCGGTTTTCGGCGTCTCGAGAACTCTGGACTATGGAGGTCTGTGTCGCAGCTTTGATAAGGTCTGTCTAGCGCGTAGGTGATTGACCGCGTGACCGCTTGCCTTCTACCTGCCCTTGGACAACGAGTCGCTCTATGGATTGTTCGTTTCGAACAATGTGTCTGAAATATTTCAGGATTCGAGTTTGCACAGTCGACGACAATCTCTGCTTGATTTTTAATTCCTGTAGGATAGAAATATTGGTCCTAAAGGCTGTCCCAAGGGATCCGCAGCAGTCGCCGCCAGCACCACATCTCGAGTGCGTCGATTTTGCGTCGGTCTTTGAGTCTAACCGTCCACGTTTCTGCGCCATAAAGAAATATCGGGAAGATTAAGCTTCTCATTAGGCGGACTTTCGTGGCTCTGGTGATATTATGGTTGCACCAGACTCTTTTTAACTTGCCAACGGCAGATCTTGTAATAGCACATCTCCTTCGAATCTCGTCTTCGCATCCTCCGGTGTTTGCAATAATGAAACCAAGGTACACATAAGATTGGACAACCTCACAGTTGCCAATCATAGAGATGTCAGGATGGTTTAGTTCGGCTCGATCCACTATCATCATTTTGGTCTTATCTCTGTTGATCGTAAGTCCAAAGGAGAGGCTTGTTGTCTCTAGAAGTGTCAGCAGGTGTTCCATGTCCTCTTTTGTTTGAGTGAGAAGAGTAGTATCATCGGCATACTTCAAGTTAGATATTTTTCTACATCCCACTAAAATCAGCCTGTAGCGACTTTATGTAGAACTAATAATGGAGTCCTGTTCATACCAATCGGGATTGGTTAATTTTGATTTAATGATAGTTTCGCGTATGGTTGTATGGTGTGTTATCATAAGTGGTTGTACTATCACGTTATCCTTGATTAAGTGTGAATCAGGATAGGCCGAGATGAGACTTTGATACCGCAGTACCTTTTTTCTTTTTACAGCATCACACGAGGACGTGTGACTTGTCAAGATGGCCGTGTCGCAGAGTATGAATACGGAACGTCAAGTGTTTGACTTGGGTGTATTCAGATAATGTCAGTTGTCAATTATTAGCTGTTAGAGTAGTGGGGTGATCGACGCGCCACCTAGCACATCGTTCGATAGTCACCTACCCTCAGTTATTATATTACTCGAATTGTTCTGACGTGTATAAAACGAATGGTGTCACCTCGGCTAAGGCAGTCTTGGCTCTGGCTTGGCACGATACACGTGTTGTATCCTGCTAGTAGCTTAACCTAGACTCATTCAATAATTAATTTGTGCAATCGAATTAATTATTACCTATTACGATTAATTTGGCTAGGCGGGACGTATAACTCGAGCAGTGAAGGTGAGCGTTGATGCGCATTGCAAAGGGGGCCTCCTTAAACCTACACCTGGGTCGCAAGTCCTAGGCACTGCTCTGAGTTACTCCCTCTGCCACACGATGGACTCGGTACCCGCACGGTGAACCGTGAATCCATCGAATGCTAAGAAGTTAGTCTTCGCCCCCTTAACTAATAACTACCCGCCTTCCGTACTGCGTTACCTTTCTGTTAACTGATTCCTGTGTTATAATAATTTGGTGATATCATTAATTGTGTTTACTTGTGTCAACATTACCCACTTATGCCCACAGTAGACTGAGTGAGTACTCTGAGACGATGAGAAAGAGAAATATACCTTCAAGCCGAAAAGTATACCTTTTCCTTATTAATATCTGACATATATAAATATTACACTGAGGGATCGGACCACTCTCATAAAGAAAGCAGGGCAGGGAGGAATGGATAGGAGAAACTAATAAATGGAGGAAAATATGTTGGAGAAATATCAATTTAATTCAAACAGAATTCTATTTGCAGTGAATTTATACTTTTTGACGAAAAGTGCTTCTCTCATTATTAAAAACATAAAAAAAAACTTTGAAACTTTTCTAATAAAATGATAATTGCCAAAGTATGATCAACTCGAATTTCCTTCAGAATTCTTGGTAATATTTTATTAATTTTCCTGTTATAGACTGTAGAGAATATTTAATAAAAAGTAATAAAAAATGTTTCTTATACCAAATCCTTTAAAAATATGAACTTAATTATTTTAGCTTTTTCTTAATTATACAAAGTTAAAAATATTTGATATTGAGAATACGTTACGGCAGTAAATAATATAGCCACCCCATCTCTTCTTGTGGGTGTCGTAAGAGGCGACTAAGTAACACTGTTCCACTACCACCTTGGAATTTATAAAGTCGACCGATGGCGGGATAACCATCCAACCTCTAGCTTTGAAATACATAGGCCGAAGACGGGCAGCAGCGTCTTCGGTGCGAAAAAGCCAGCCCTGCAGTCACCAACCTGCCTACTCAGTTTGGTGGACAACATACAAAGTTCACGCCTTTTTTGCGCGAACTTGTGGAGGCCTATGTCCAGCAGTGGACTGCAATAGGCTGAAGTGAATGAATAGACAGTATTAAATTGTATGACTAGAACCCCGAAATAGCGTTGACTGATATGGTGTTCTTTCTTACTGACTTATAGTGTTTAAAGTCACATAAAATGTTTGAAGTGTGACATGTTAATCTTAAAGCGATTACATTAATTATTGCTTACGCTTTAGCTTCAGTAACATCTCACAGCTGGGCATATGCCTCTTTCCCTATGTAGGAGAAGGTTCAGAGCTCAATCCACAATGCTGCTCCAACGCGGGTTCGTGGATAATAAATAAATATTGCTTACACAATATAAATATTTTAGATTTAATGGAATCATTCTACTCTGTATTGAACACAGATTTGCTAAGTTAATTATTTTTAAATACATACATTCATACATACACAAACAAACTAATTTCATATTTGTAAGATGTTTTTCCAGTTACTTCTATTTTATATGGCGTCGTCAGGTTTTAAAGTTTATGAAAAAGAAAAGTCACATTGCAATTATTCATCATTATTTTTATTATTATTATTTTTAACAAACATATATAGCATTAAGCATCTTAAAAAAATATTGAACTTTAAATAATAATTTTCGATGCCATTTATCAGAAAATAAGTCTTTTTGTATGCCATTCAAAGTCTTTTTAAATGACTGATGACCATAACTTTCAGGATCCTCCAACAAAATCTCAAGTTGTTACTTAGTTAAATTCAAATTGGGAAACTTATAAAATTTATGCGCTCAGTTTTAAGACACCTATTATATTCACGTTAGTCGCTATCCTCTTATATATTTTTGTCAGTAAGAGTATCTTTAAGAGATTAAAAGTTTAATTTTTAATTATAGTTGAATTTTCTCTCGAAATGATATTTAGCGCGGAGTATTTCAAATACGCTTTTCAGTTTGAAATACAAGCTATATCTATTATGGGTATTTCATTAGATCAAATGCCTTAAATACAAATTTAAACTTTGTAAATTTCAAAACAATTTTGGTAAAAGAGAAATGTTGGACCTTGGTAACCCAATCTCATTTAAGATAAACGAGTTGTTTTTAATTTATAATGAAGGCCTCAATGAGGAAACTTGCCTCGGTTAATTAGTTCGTAATTTTACTAAAGTATAAAGGTACAAGTTATTAAAAAAGTACATTTTTCCACAAAATTCTTATAAAATAATTAAGATAGTCTAAGAATCCAATTACCTGAGATTTAATTTCATGGATAGTTGACTAAAAGGAAGTTGAACCTTTGCAAGTATCTATCAAACATTTGTAAATTTTAAAAGATCGAACATTCGGTACGAGAGGATATCGAAGTAACCTTTCTTTTCATCTTTTTTCTGTAAATTCAAAGGTAACGGAATTAAATTTCGTGATTCAGAGTGAGGTTAATGTAATTCATTATCAGGAACTGTGTTGTTATGTAGTAGGTATTAGGGACCAGTAATATTTAAAAAAAAATATTCGCAACGGGGAGATAATGCGTCGGTTAATGGAATGTCGCCGGTGCAGCGCCGTTAAAACACTAAGCACCTTCCACCATTATGAGATTTTTATACATGAAATACTTACGAACAGGTAAATCAAAAAAACTAGTAGATTTTATCTACTTTTGAAATAAATTTGTATTAAAATTATTTATCACATTTAAAAATGTTTTCAGCGGGAATAAAATCCCGAATATTGTACGGATTCGAGTGTTCAATGGAGTAGATATTACTTTAAATTTCATTGGTTTCACATAGCTCCATTTGATGTCATAAAGTTTGTTTTTACCGATAATCTTGGTTAATATATAGTATTATGTATTTGTATTCGTTTTTTAAAATACGATAGAATTCTTCTCGGTCTTCGGTGTGACCTGCGGCCAGTCCTGCGGTCACCAACCCGCCTGCCCAGCATCATGACAATGGGCAACTCACATATTTTTTTTTTCTATATATATAAAGTTACGTCCACAGTTACGTACGTTCCATCGTTTACTTGGTACACAGCTACTGCAGCTTACATTAAGAAAACTAATTATGCTATCTTAGTATCCCTAACGCAGACGTGAGCCCACCGACCAAAATTATGCTAACATTAATATCTTACATGCAAAAAGACAGTTTTTTCATATTGTTATTTTTTTAAATTATATTCTGCCTTATCTTAATTATTATTGTCATTATTATTGTTATTGTCTATGTTTATATATATAAACTTACTTGCTATCTATAATATATGTACACTTATTTTCTAGTTAACGTATATGTACACTTATGACCTACTTGGCCTACTTACAATATACACTTAGCCTATGTTATTATTAGTAAGTTGCTTTTTTTTCCTTAGTCCTATTTTTTTCCTTAAGTACATTAAATAACTTAATAACCCCAACATGTTTTAACATTTCGAGCACACTCTCAATAACGGCGGTATCCCTGTGGTGAATCGCCATCCTGAGGCTGTGCTCGAGGATGTCTTTTCTAGAAGTTTCCGCTGCCTTCGCCACAAAGCGACCAATTGCGTCGTCACGGTCGTCGGTGTAATAGACACAGGTGTTGGTGTGTCTAGTCACCGCGACTACACACCTACTCGTAAGTTCACGCCATTTTTGGCGCGAACTTGCGGAGGCCTATGTCCAGCAGTGGACTGGAATAGGCTGTAGTGATGATGATGATAGTGAAATATTTTTTATGCAAATGAAAGTAACATATACACAAATATAATAAGTATAAATAAAAGATATACCCAGACTCATGTAAGGAATCTAATCTACAAATCTAGACCAGAGAGTGTTGGGCAATATAAAAAGTAATCAATATTTATTTACTATTACAGTAATAATATTTTAATTAATTTTTAATAGAATTTTCACCTATAAATCTTTTTTAGATATTAAAATTTAGCTATCGGTAATTTGAGTTAAGCAGTATTAGCAAAATCACAGCCAAACACTCCAAGCAATTGTATTTACGTTCACAATAGCAACAGTAAAATAATTCCAGCCTTAGCAAGAAACGTGTAATCAGATTAAGCGCGGAGCTCTTGTTTCCAGAATTCCAGAAAGGCAATGATCATATTAGAGGCCTCGCTAGATTTCGACTAAGCTCTTTAGGGTGTAGAGGATGTCACCGCCACAAGGAATATTGTCTTCGGAGTTAGGGTCAAAGCAAATAGAACGGATTAATGCTACCTTTTAGAATAAAAATCGTGCAATATAGATATTAAATAAAATATTGTATTATTTACTTTGAACAACGCAGAGATCCGACTGATATTCTATAAGCTTTAAATGTAATCCTTCATAAATTTATAGAGGCTTAAAAACTTTGTTTTGCTACATCTTTGTCCTTTTGTGTACATATATTTTATTTGTCCAAACTTTTTATTATAATCCATATAAACTTTTTATTATTTTTTTATTAGAACCGTAAAGTTGTGTTTTTATAGGTGTCTAAATATTGTCGATAGTCTATGTCTGACGCTGAAAAATGTTGTAAAATTTTAAAGTCACCTATATAAGAAATCGTAAAAGTTTAATCGATGTCGACTGGTACATTTTTTCCGATCGTTTCTGAGATTTACGGAAATGTCTCCCATTTTACTCAAACAAAGGTTTTTAACAGATGATGCCTACCTTCAGCTTACAAATTTCTATTTATTACTAGCTAACCCGGCGAACTTCGTATTGCCTAACAGTGACTTTTAAGTATTATCACAAATCTTTTGTATGGGAGTATAGAAAAGTGTTGTTTTTAGACTTTTTCAGAAAATTTAAATTTTTTTTTTAGAATTTTTCTCTCTGTAAGAACCATCTTCGTACTTCAAGGAATATTTTAAAAAAAGAATTAGCGAAATCGGTCCAACCGTTCTCGAGTTTTGCGCTTAGCAACACATTCAGCGACTCATTTTTATATTATAGATATACAAATTATTATTAGAAAAAAAGAACTTCTTAAATTTAATTCATCCAATATTTATGGAAGTATTTCCTAATTTTATACAAAACTATTTTTTTAAACTTATAGATAACATATCCAGTACTGTAGTCTCATTATACCATAAAAGACATAGCTTAAATAACAAGGATTTGAATAAGCTTTATTATAACCAAAGGAGTAATCGAAAAGTTCCTATCTCTAATTTCCAAGAGCACTAATTGAGAAACTTTGTATGTGTGTTTCAATACATAACGTAAAAATCATATTCAGCGGTTCCAAAACGTCTGTAGGGTAAGATAACGCTATAAATGTCAATCTCCGTAGGTCTCCTCCATTTCGGGAGGATCAAAGTAAGGGTGAGGATTATAAGGGTCTAAAATAAGCTTATTTTCAAAAGACTAATTTAATACCTAACGTTTTTGTTGAAATTCGAAATCCCGTCTTTGATTTCGAGTTATATTTCTGTTATTTGATTTATTTTATTAATATTTTACTATTGGTGGCCCAGTGTTGAAATTCGACCATAATTAATTTGAATTATAATTTTGAATATTATTAAGGTTCTGTTGTCAAAGACTATACTTCTATTATAATAAACCAAAGAGTATATATGCGTGTGTTAGAAGTGGTGTATAGATATATATATAAAAATAATTAAAGCACAATTAATTACAAACAAGATATATTTATTACATTAATCATGTTATTTAAATTTACAATAATTATTATTCATTAACTTATTTCACATATTACGACAAAATAATGAAATCTTTTATTTATTTTCAATTAAATATAAATTTTTAACAATATAATAACAAAATACTTATCTGAAGTAAAAAGTGGGTACTCAGAGTCAGGTAGAACCGACAGGGGGCAGAGTGACGTCCTCTCTTCAAGTCTCGTAGGTAAGTGTCTCCGCATTCGTATTTTCGTCCTTTAAACTGAATATTAAACAACCCCACTCTGCCCCACCTCTGACTACCGGATGTGACAATTTATATTAACAACACTTTTTTACAAAAAGAACAATCGAAAACTATATAAAAATATTTCTATAATATGTCTTAATATTTATTATAATTATTAATACTTATATATTTAAATTATTTTACACTTATTCTTCATTTTTAATTAATTAGGTATATTGCATCTCACACGGCCATTCTGAAAATTACTTCGCTCTCGAAGTAATCTATTCGTCGTCTGATGAATCTTCACCTATAGCTGAAAATAAAAGAAATCTCAATTGAGCCTGTCGTGATCAATTCCTCCATGTGCTGGTCTTGGAGTCTAAACTTATCACCAGGTCAATTACTCCAGCAACTTTAACACATTTCAATGAATCTTAGGTTGGACTGTCGTGATCCGTCCCACCACGTGCTGCCTCGTGGTGTCTAGACTTCACACCAGGCCACCTTTGCAGCACCCATCATTACCTCTCAGGTTGGGCTGTCGTGATCCGTCCCACCACGTGCTGCCTCGTGGTGTCTAGACTTCACACCAGGCCACCTTTGCAGCACCCATGATATCGCACAACATCTTACATTATCACCACATCTCACACGGTCATAGTTATAACAATTTCATCATTGCCTAGCTATACATACATTATATGGTTATTATATAATATGGTTAGTATATGGTTAAGTGTATATAAAATAAAATAAACTTGTATATATATATATACCTTGTTCCACAATTCTATTCTCATCTGTCCATTCACCATCCCATTTTCGCAATTTTTCCTTAGCAACTGTAATGTTGTGCAATCTTCCCTGTCCACGTAATGTATATCTGTCTTTATCAAGTATTTTTATAATTTCATAGGGCCCTTTAAATTTGGGGCTGAGATTACTATGGCGGCGATGATCTTGACAAACATAAACAATGTCACCTAATGTATAATTCATGTTGTTCCGTCTTGTATTATCGAAACGTAACTTGTATTTGTGTGCTGCAGACTTCATTTTATTATATGCCAAAATTCTATCAGCCCCTATGTCGGCTATCTGCTCCATACTAGAAGTACCCGGTTCTTCTATATCAGTTAGTCGAGCCTGTATGCTGGGGATATTAACATCACGACCTATCAATAGCCTTAAAGGCGAGAAACCTGTAGTCTTTTGTACCGTGCTATTAAGTGTCTGTTGAACCTTATACAAGGAGTTCGGCCATTCTGCCTCAGTGTTGCAAATAATTGTCAACATATTTATAATTGTAGCAATGTACCGCTCGACTTGGCCATTACCACGTGGGGTACCCGTTGATATCATATGGTGGTCTATATTCCATTCGCGAAATAGCTCTGTTAAATTCGTATTCGAGAAATTAGTGGCCCGATCTGTGATAACTTTAGATGGAATCCCAAACATTGTTAAAGCATCGCGTATTACCTTATGTACCTCTTCGCCAGACATTGTTTTAAGAGGTTTAAGGATACAATATTTTGTAAAAGCATCAATTATAACTAAAATGTGCTTATAACCTTCATTGGATTGGGTGAAAGGACCTGTACAGTCTAAATGGATTATATGAAAAGGAATTGGAACCTTATCTATTGGATGTAAGAGACCTTGATATGGACCACTGTGAAACTTTCCTTTGATGCAGACTAAACAATGCGATATATATTTTTTGATAAATCTGTTAATACCGGGAAACCAAAAAGATTCCCTTACCTTTTGTAACGTTTTTTCTAGCCCAACATGACAATTTTCATCATGGTACAAACGCAGGATACTGAGCCGGCTGCCTTTTGGGACATACGCTTTAAGTTTCTTATCTAAAGGACACTTGTAATATAATAAATTATTTTTAAATACATATTGATCGTTACCAATGTCACCACTCTGTACTCTCTGTATTAATGATAATGTTTCAGAGTCTTTTTGTTGTGCAATTTCTAACCAAGATGACTGGTCAGTTATTATATTTATTATATTATGTGAAGTCTCTAAGTGACTTGGTTTTGAAACATTGAATTCAATTGGATTTCTACTCAAGTAATCGACATGTCCAACATAAATGCCCTTTTTGTAGATAACCTCAAAATCAAAATCTTGCATAAATGTCCACCACCTTGCGACTCTAGGTGATAAGTCCTTTTTATACATTGTCGATTTAATTGCATTACAATCGGTAATTAATTTAAAGCGTAGACCCAAGAGATAAACACGAAAATTTTTTAATGAGTTATATACCGCGAGTGTCTCTAATTCATAAGATGTATATTTGGACTCCGGCTCAGTAGTACGGCGACTGAAATATGCGACAACCTTATTATTTGTACCATGTTTCTGAATGAGCATTCCACCATAACCAATCGAACTGGCATCGGTGTGCAACTCTGTGGGTAGTAAGGGATCAAAAATGGATAATATGGGTTCTGATATTAACTTGTCTATGATATAGTTACGTGCCGCATTTTGGTCACTCCCCCATTCCCAACTTTGTCCGTTTTTAGTGAGTTTAGTTATACAGGCAGTTTTGGAAGCAAATTCTGGTATAAATTTTCTGAAATAACTAGCAAGACCCATAAATTGTCTGACCTGCTTCACGTTTTTAGGAATAGGAGAATTGATCAAAGCTTTAACTTTTGTTTCACTGGGTCGCACACCGTCAGCCGAAATATTCCAGCCTAAATATTCTATGGATGTTACGAAAAATCGACATTTCTGTAAATTGATAGTGAAACCGGCTTTTACAAGTGCTGCTAAACATAAATCTAGGTATTGAATTCCCTGTTCAATAGTTTCACAGGGTATAAGCAAATCATCAATGTAAACTCTAATGAACTTCAGATCTTTTACTGCTTTTGATATTGCGCGTTGGAATACAGAAGGTCCGTTACATATACCGAAAGGCATTTTAATATATTCATAGTGGCCATCAGGGGTTACAAAAGCTGTATACTTAATGCTATTAGGGGAAACTGGGATCTGATGAAAACCGTTTTTCATATCTATGGATATAAAAAATTTTGCCTTGCCTAGCCGGTCAATCTCATCTTGAATTAAAGGCAACGGGTACCTCTCTTTTTCAGTAATAGAATTTAAAGCTCTGTAATCCACGCACATTCGGTCACCACCGTCACGCTTCTTTACTAGAATTGATTAAATATATAAACGATATGGGCGATAATTTATATTTTTATCTGATTTAAGTTTTATTTCTAATTTACCAGTATTGACATTGCCAATAAAGCTTTCAGTAGGTAACACGTTATTGTATCTATCAAAAACATCCATAATTTTTGCTTGTAAGTCATTATCTAAACTTTTAATTTGTTCTAATAATATATCTTTCTGATTTTTGTCTATTTTACATTCAGTGAAGCAATTTAAATTTTTACGTATTAATTTAGTGCCAGATATATCAGTAATAATGGTAATGTCAGCGTATTTGACAACGTCTTGACCTATAATACAATCATAAGCAAATTTATCATCGTCTATTACATGTAAATCTAATTCAATGCAAACATCATCAAAGCGAACCGGTACCGTAATTTTTCCGAAAGTATTCAAGTGACCCGAACCGATACCATCCAATCTTACAGAGCAAGGTGAAACGTGACAGCCTAACCGAAATGCAATGGATTCCTTAATTATTGAACAGTTAGCACCAGTATCAATCAAAGCATTAACAGGGATATTACTAATCAGAACTTTGGTTAAATGAAGGTCAGATTGAGTCATACAATTAATAGGCTTAGTAATTTGTTTTTCACGATCATTTCTCTGTTTCGACCAACATTTTTCAATGCTGTGACCTTCTTTCTTACAGAATGTACACCTGTTTTTATTATTGACAAGTGAAAGTTCTTTTGGTCTGGGTGTAGCCTCATTACCAGAGGAGTTTCGAGCAGGTGATAGTTTCTTTGGGCATTGAGATTGAATGTGACCCCTTTGTCCACAAAAATAACAATTTTTCTGAGTAAAATAATCTGAAGTGTGGGTAAAACGAGATCTTTTGGCAACACTTGCAGAACGGGAAGAATTTTGATCATCAATAGTTTCATTTTTATCAAAAAAGCGTTTTCGTGGGTTTTTAACATAACTAGAAAAGAGGGTAATTAACTCATTAGTTGAAGACACTGAATTATTAAAAGAGGCCATACGAATATTGACATCGCGAACCCCCCCACACACAAGCTCAATGAGCTGTTCCTCAGTAAAAGGTACTCTAGTTTTCTTGAGAAGCAAAATTTTTTCCCTGGCATATTCGGCGTAAGTTTCTGCAGATTCTGAATTATACATAACGGCTTTTGTTAAATTTTCTGTCAAGTTTTTCTTAATCGGAAATAAATCTATTAAATTTTGTCTAAATGTCTCCCAATCACGAGATTCAGGTTCCCATGTCTCAAACCAAGTAAAAGCAGATCCCCTAAGGGCCTTACCAGCCTTGGCCACCATTTGTAAACTGCTCCAGTTGAATTCTGCACCAAGATCTTCAATGTTCTTACACCAACTCTCAGCTCCATTATGCATCTTTTCAGGATGAAATACAGGCAGCATCACATCATCCTGACGATGATTCGACGCAATTGCCATCTTGATAGTCTCCAATAAATTTTTCATAACCTCCGCGTCCATGGTTCACACTAAAATAAAAAGTGGGTAGGTTAGAAAATTAAGTAAAGCAAGTGGGCGATCCCACTTCTGATGTTAGAAGTGGTGTATAGATATATATATAAAAATAATTAAAGCACAATTAATTACAAACAAGATATATTTATTACATTAATCATGTTATTTAAATTTACAATAATTATTATTCATTAACTTATTTCACATATTACGACAAAATAATGAAATCTTTTATTTATTTTCAATTAAATATAAATTTTTAACAATATAATAACAAAATACTTATCTGAAGTAAAAAGTGGGTACTCAGAGTCAGGTAGAACCGACAGGGGGCAGAGTGACGTCCTCTCTTCAAGTCTCGTAGGTAAGTGTCTCCGCATTCGTATTTTCGTCCTTTAAACTGAATATTAAACAACCCCACTCTGCCCCACCTCTGACTACCGGATGTGACAATTTATATTAACAACACTTTTTTACAAAAAGAACAATCGAAAACTATATAAAAATATTTCTATAATATGTCTTAATATTTATTATAATTATTAATACTTATATATTTAAATTATTTTACACTTATTCTTCATTTTTAATTAATTAGGTATATTGCATCTCACACGTGCGTGTGTCGAATACATGGTAGTGTGTGTAATGTTTTTTTATTATTATTTAATGTATGTTTATGCATAGTTTTAAAAAATAAAATAAAAATAAATATTAGTATTCTTCACTCCTTAAAAAGGGGTACAAAGTTTTTGCTCCACGTATTAATATATAAATTTTATATTCACGACATATTAAAAATATTGATTTACTCACGATAAAGTGAGTACTTTTACCGCGAATCATTTGAATAAATGTGGATTCCATTAACGGTATACAATTTTTTGGTTCCGAGCACCTTAAAAGCCGAACTTTGTGTTATTCCTTAGACCACTTACCTTAACAAAAATAATGGTAACGGAAAAGGAATTTTCGTTTATGAAAATGTAAGTTAATTGCTTCATAACACGTTTACTCGTGACAAGGGTCACAGGAAGATACAAAAGCGTTTCCCCTAAAATCTTTTAACGAGCTCGTTAATCTCGTATAGCATAATTTTTGACATACTCCGTGTTATGTTTTATTACATTTTTTAAAGATAACTGAAGACTTACTTATCTCTTTAATTCATTTGTTTTTAATTAAAATGTTGTAATTATATTATAGTCACGTTTTACGTTCCATTTTATATTACATGTAAGTATACTTTATTTTTTTTTTGCTCCCGTTAAAATATACCCTGTCACTCAGATGACATACATGTAAAGGTGAAAGAATTTTTAAAATCTTAACAAACCACAATATCAAATCTTTCTTCCTTACAGTATTAGTTTAGGTAGTACCTAGGTTTTGATCAGAGATGATTATCTAATATATAAAATTCTTATATCATAGTACTTGTCTCTTCCAAAACAGCTCAACCAATTTGTAAGATTTTTTTTGTGTATAATTAATACTCGTAGGTATGTGAATAAGATAGTACGTAATATATTGTTTTCTTGACCAGAAAAATAAAACCTATTAAAACTTTACGTGTTCGACAATTCGTAAGACAGGAAGAATTATCTCGGGTCAGCTTGTGTAGCTTTAGCCTTATAGCCTTATAAAATCATATCTCAAAAAATATTTTATAATTAACTTATCCTATCTACATAACTTTTAAAGTGCTTAATATTTGTGATAAAATATTATGATAGCCTGATTAACAATACAATGTGCCTATATTCTATTACTTATTTTTTCATGTGCTTTCAGTATCTTGGAATTTGAAATTGAAGAAAAAGTAATATTGATAATTGCTCTTCCAGACAGATCGTAAAAGAATTTATCGTATAGTTAGTAACAATACTCCTCCGAAACGGCTGGACCGATTTTTATGAAATTTTGTTTGCATATCGGGTAGGTCTGAGAATCGGTCAAAATCTATTTTTCATACCCCTAAGTTATAAGATTGGGGGATTAAGGAGGTTAATAGCATATATGGTAAAACAACGTTTGCGGGGTCAGCGAGTGGCTATATAAAAATATTTGCACTTACTATCATAAAACTAGATTTATAATATTAGAATTTCTATAAGCCCTTAAATATAAAAGACGTCAGCCTCTTATAATAAATAATAAATAAACGCCTTACACTCAACGGCCCCCAGTAGGATTGTCTCCAGTGTCGGGGGTCCAGAAACACACACAACATATGTATGGTTAATACAAATGTTTGCTGTGTACAGTGATCGGACCTGCAACCGCCAGTGCAACAGCCACAAAGTACCGTCACCGTTGCGCTAACGTGTTGTCAAAATGATAATAATGATGTTTTATCTAAGGGCAAAATGCTAAAATATATAATTGAACAATGGGATGAAATTCTATGTCAGAGACGAAGCAGATAATGATGTAGTAAATAGATAAAACTGTACCATATATATATACAAATAAATAAAATTGAAATGTCTGTGTAAACACGGTACACATACCAAAATAGCATTTTTTATAATTTTTGTCTGTCTGTCTGTTTGTTCCGGCTAATACCTGAAACGGCTGGACCGATTTCGACAGGACTTTCACTGGCAGATAGCTGATGTAATAAGAAGTAACATAGGCTTCTTTATTCTTCTTTTATTTTTTTATATTTTATAACTCTGTGAACTGAACAATAAATATTTTGTAAAATTCCACGCGGACGTCAACTAATCGTCGTGCTTAGTGTCAACTAATTGCGCGAATAATAATGAATGAATTGCTGATACCAAATTAATAAATCCGCTATCTGTGTAAATAGAGCAACGGGACTTGTTTCTAAGTTAGAATGGAAAAGTTTCAGCTTTAAAAGAGGGAGACGAAGTGCACTGTTAAAATGTTGAAGTTTTTTTCATGCAATAGCTACAGCGTATTTTTAACATCGGATCCTTTTAAATTGTGGCTTCCATTTTAAATTCAGATTGTATTTCAAATCGCAAAGCATATTTTACTTGCTGATGAGAGCCGTGAAAATATTTCTTTTCAGTAAAATTAACATTGGTCGTTAAGAGTTTTCAATTCTCCATTTAAATGTTTTGTTTTTATTTAGAACTAGCTGTGCCCGCGATTTTGTCCGTGTGGAATTTAACAAAAAAAATATAGTTCGGTTCGCTGTTGTATAAAATAAATAAATTTCTGAAATAAAAGGAGCCTAAGTTACTCCTTTTTACGTCAGCTATCTGCCAGTGAAAGTCCCGCCAAAATCGGTCTAGCCGTTTCAGAAATTAGCCGAAACAAACAGACAGACAGAAAAAAATGTAAAAAAAGTTATTTCGGCTTATGTACCGTATATATACCGTATATACATATGTTTTTATTAAAAAGCGGCTAATTAAATATTACAAACAGACACTTCAATTTTATTTATTTGTATAGATAAAATTTTTCGCCTCCTTCCTTGAGCTTATCTTAAAACAAAGAAAACGATTCTAATGCTGAACGTTCTTTCGCAATTTGCTAAATTTCACACCTGTTGGTTACGATAAAATTCTTAGCGACGACACTGTTCATAGTACATCAACACAATAAAATAAAAAGTTTTTACTGTCGATTCACAAAAAGAGAACTATCACTACTGTGTACTTACTAGACACACACACAAGCTTAAAAAATATATAAATATGATTGGATATGAAAGTATTTTAACCTTTAAGTATGGACGTGGAGTCTCACAGGCTACTCGATGTTTTCGTTTTCCTAGTTTCACCTATTTGCCCTAACTCCCAGCGGTTGAGCGGCTCAGTAGCTTTTGTTTTAGTTGTAAAACTACCAACGAGAGAGGGGATTGCGTCTTCCAATGAATATTGCCTAAGTAATGACCATCAAAATATTGACCGGAGCCTGTCAGGCTACACGTCCATTTTTGCCCTATGATATATTTTACAAGAGCGATTACGTTTGTATCAGATTTTGAAGTACAAAATGTCAAAAAACAATAAAGCCGGTAGTTTTAAATCAAAACGACCATCTACGAGTTCTGTTCAGGACCCCGTGAGAAAAAATTTTGTGCAGGAGATCCACTTTTGTGGTGAAGTGAGTTAGTTGTTATTAGCTTCGGATCAGTCTGACAATGAAGAGAGTACTGACGTTTTTTTTTTTTATATTGGAGTCCAAACTAATACAAAATCATGAAAGTGACAGTGATGATGACCAGGACCAAGACCAAGACATAGGAGAAGAATCTTGTAGTTATAGAGATAGCCTATGGTGTTGCTATATCGTGTCCTAGACTTGAGTACCATGAATGCGTATATCTTATATAAGATGCACCAAACAAAAGTTGCGGAAAGAGATTTAAAAAATTAGTACATGTGCTTGTGGTGCCTTATGTGCAAAGACGTTTTATAAATACACGACTGCCAGGAGAGCTGAGGTTGACCATGACTCTAGTTTTAGGTATTTATATGGTTACAGAAGATGTCTAGGATCAAGAAACCAGTCAAGAAGCCAGAAGAGCATATAAAATCTGTTCCACGAAAAAACATAGGATGATTATCCATGTTTGTATTGGGTGCAACAAACCAGTTTGTCTCCAATGTTCTAGACCTTTGTGCACTGACTGCCAATAAATTTACGTTATTTGACTGTTGTCAAAAATTTTTATATTTGTTATATGAAGTAGTTCTTTTGTGTTTTTGGTTTATTATACATTATATTTTGAGAAAAAAAGACTTATTTTGTTATAGGAATAAGTTTGGCTGCTTTTATTACTTAAAAATGTAACCTAAGTAGATTTCGATTGAAAACAGCCATAATTTTGGATTTTTAATATTTCTATAGTTTTTTAAATAAAATTTGATTATATAAGCACGTTATTTAATTGCTAAACTACATAACTTTAATATGTAATTAGTTTTAAAGCGATCTTATATCAAATTCTCCAAAAAAAATTTGTGTGTATATAGGAGCCTGTGAGACTACACGTCCACAGTAGTGTTAAGAAAAAAATGACGTCCATACTTAAAGGTTAAAGAATATAATACATTTAGTATAGTGCCGTGGTATCTCCTAATCTTTTGGAAATACTATACTATATATATATATAACATACATTTGAAAAAATTATTTAATTACATGTTTTCGATAAAAATGCATTTTGATTTTACTAATTATAAGTATTAAACAGGTGTAGACTAAAGGCTGACTACGTTCATTGACATATAACATATTCATAATTTTATTGGTTTTTTAAACGAACGTTGTATTACTGAAACGGAAGCACTTTTAGAAACTAAATAAATACGTAGTGAATCTCAGTATAAATAAGCACTTTGCGTTTGAAAATCTATAAAATAATCTGAAAAGAAGATTAAGTATAAATCATCACACGTTTTCTAGATATTATGTCAACTTTCTTCTGAATGTTTCCTTTTATAGTATTAACTCGTTATTCGTGCTTGTTGCAGTCAGTAAATTCAAAGGGGATATTTTAAGAAAGATTTAATTTAAATATAGCTGTAAATTTCTAGAAAATAAAAACAAACTAACTACCTCTAAAATATCTTTATTAAATAAATTATTTTAAAATAATATTATTAAAAAAAGATATAACGTAAAATGTCATTGAAATTGTAATTCGATTAATAAAACAATCGACACTAATGAATGAATCAACGGTAGTTTGGGAAATCACGATGAAAATTAACGCATTTAGCTACAAATGAATAGCAATGATTATTTTAAAACCGATTTAGCTTATCTGAAAGACACCCGTTGCATTGTTTAAATAAAAAATAAGCTCCTCCGTATGCTATGGGATAGTGGACGTTTCGTCCGTGACGGACGTCATTTTCGCGAATGTTCCATTTTCAAAATATTTTTCATTCCAAATGAATTCCAAAAAACATGATTTAGTAAACTGGTCAAGTGTTAGAAGGACTAGCATACGAGAAGAATTTCATACCACCGTAAATCTACATATATTTTAATGGACAGCTAACTATGCCGTAAAAGATGGTTTCATAGAGATTTAATTTAAGCTTTTTTTTTCTATTATTTATACTCATAGTTTCATCAGTCATTATATTTTATTTATATAATAATAATAATATATAATAATAATGATAATACGATTGTATCTATTGAAAAGCGTGATCACGTTATAAAGGACGTAGAGCCGCTTAATAAATGTATACGGGTCAGCGGGTTGAACTGATAAACATCATTTACGATGTTGAAATTGCTCCCGTTATCTGCCTCCTCGGCGAATTTCTATAAGGTCAATAACGTACCCATGATATTCGCCTGGAGCGGTTTTATGGCAATGAGCGCAGATATTGCATCCAGCAAATATTAGTGCCTGCCACTTGATCCAAAGATGTGCCATCTTTTACCATCTTTTTCCAATATCCGTGAATATCGACTGCGTTTCAAACGACTTACATCATAGATTTGACACACGAGCAGAAACGTGAACTGCGTTATTGTATTTGGTAATCAACGATTGTTTCGTGATAAGTGATACTATAAAATACAATAAAAAATAATATTATGTGTATAATGGCTTATTTTATCTCAAGTTTTACTGGACTAATTAAAGAAAGAGTACGTGCGTACAAAATACACATGTCAGAAGTGAAACTTCTTTGGCAAACTAATTTTTCTCGTCTCTAAGTCTCGTTTTTATTTAATTGTTTTTTATTTAATCTAAAGCTTTAGATTTCCATTCCAGCGTCATCGAAAAGAACGTTAACGTTTCATCAAAACGTTGCCGTTTCAATCGTAAAAATTTTACCATCATGCGCCTAATGAGGTTTTTTTTTATTTTTATTTATTTATAAAAAAAGAAATTATGTTAGAAACTATTCCTTTAAAAAAGATACAATACGATAATAATCCGTACAAGTTGCCCAGTGTAAAGCTGTTTGTGTGTGTACGGAGTGATTAATACAAACTGTATAGTTTCTCGACAATAGCAATCGGTGTCGAAGGAATATCAAAGGTAAAATATAAAAGCCTGTACGTTTAACAAAACTATATTTTTCTCAATTAAAATTGCTAAATATAGTTGACTCACTTTAACAATTTATTTTAATTACTCAGTGTAATAACTGTAAAAGAAATACAAAATGTTTTTGCTTCGCTCCCCTTTATATAAGAAGTTGCATTAGCAATGCAAAGATCATTGCGCTCGCTCGCGCCAAAGGGATTAAGATTATGCGAAGTAAAAGTTAACTGCTGACCGAGTTCTGTTTAACTACTATGGACTACCGATTGCCTGCTACTTTTTTGTTATACTATAATGCGATAGTATAAAAACTGAGATATTTCTATGAAACAAAATAATTGTTTATCTTTTTATTTTGTTTGACTTCAGAGTAAAAATATACACACAGTGTAAAAATATACAGTCTTAAATCGTTTCCTATAAATATTTATTGATACTGTAAGTTAAATTTCCTTTTTTCTACTTATATTCGCTACGCAATATTTGTGTAATATATTCCAAATACATTAGGTAACTCGTAAAAGTTTATTCTGTAGTGCCACCACACTTTTGTGTTTTTGATTTTATGTCGATATTAGGTACTTTATTGTTTATTTGCTTAATAGGTACCGGAACTGTATAGAGATGGTGCCACCATGTTCCGAATAGTTAAAATTCAGTTACAATTAGTCAGTCGCTATCTTTGTTATCTGTTTTGTAGGGTAGTAACACAATAAATACTGTTTTCATTTAAATTTATGCTTCTAATAATTTTATAAGATTGTTTTATTTTTACTGTGATTATTATTTGTTGAAGTACCGGAAGAGCATAAAGGTGCAGACACCATCTTCCGTTAATACTAATTTTCTGATTGGTCAGTCGCCATCTTTTTCATGTATTGGCGGGACTGTTGTCCTAAAAATATGATAATTCGTAAGTGAAGAAACAGTTATTGTTTCATTATAGTGCAGCCAACATTGCTATTCGATAAGTGGCGTATAAGTGATTAGTGCGATAACGTATTCAATGTAGTTAAAAGTGTGTATTGTGAATGAATAACTATAGATTTGAAGTGAGAAATAAGTGTTTAGTTGAGTGTTCTCAGTCGTGTTCTACAGTATAATATTGTAAAGTATTTTACGTCGATACGGAAAAAAATCCTCGTGAATACAACACGTCCTGTAACATCCTGTAAAGTATCATTGCTTTATCAATAAATAATAAATAATTTTACGCTTATGTTACTTTAGACTGATAGATTGGGTCAATAAGTTATTTAATTAAGCTTTACCGTTCGAGCCCAGCTCTAACTGTATCAGGGTGAGGAGATAATTTGTCGAATAACGATTATACTAAGCGTTCCTTGCGGTTACATCCGGTTTGAATTTCGATACATGCCAGATTAAATGAATGAAACAAATTCTTAAGTTTTTACATTAATTGTCATAAAGTTTAATAATTAGGTAAAAGATATATCTAATATATAAAATTCTCGTATCGCGGTGTTTGTAGTTAAACTCCTCCAAAACGGCTTGACCGATTGTCATGAAATTTTGTGTGCATATTGGATAGGTCTGAGAATCGAACAACATCTATTTATCATACCCCTAAATTATGGGAGGGGGGGGGGGATTAATGGGGTTTAAAACATATACGGCAAAACAACTTTTGCGGGGTCAGCTAGTAGAATATAAAATTTAGTATATAGAAGAACATAATTATGAAAAATAATCTGAAAGCTATTCGGAGACAATAATGACTGCAGCGTCTCTTGCACAGCATGATTTTAGAATCGTGTTATTTTCTTATATAGGTAAAAAAACGGTTGAATTTAATGAAAACTTGAGGACATCATGTTGAAATCTGGCTTCTATATTAATTACTCATTCAAACAACTTTTATAATGAACTGGTTGGAAAATACTGGTTGGAAACATAGAATGCTATACCTACACACTTTATTCTTAAGAATATAATAAAATAATAATATGTTTGTTGAAGATGATTACAGACCGTAAAATATAACGCAATAACAGCGTACAATTAAACTGTGAAAAACTATGCAGGATGTTAACTTGAAATTCCCGGTACCCTAAATATATACAATCCTAACAGGCAATTTACAACGGGATAGGCAAATAAAAATAAATGTGACGTTCCCGCGGTATTGACATAAAGCGGCGTTTCGCTAGAATTCAATGGTATTGGACCATTAAGTATGTATTTTTATGTTGTAACAATAACAGTATTCCATAAATATTATAATGAAAATCTTCATTACATCCCTTTTTCTTAAAAATAAACTAAATTTAGTCACTACGAAATGCATTCTTGGCTGTAGACGTAAAATTTAACTAGTCACGTTAGTTTTTTTTTTTTTACTTCAAATAAAATAGTTTAACACTAAATATAATATCAACAATGCTTTCTCAAGCTTCTCCAGTCTGTCTTTTTGTCAGCTTTGAAATGGAGACGTGAAAATATTATGAAGTGATAATTTAAAACGAGTTCATAATGTAACGTCAAGGCACTGCACTGTAACTAAGTCTAAAGTACTGTAGTCTAAGTAGTCTGTAGCACTAAATTAATTTTAAATACGAATCAAACTCATAATTATATTATTATGAAACTACCTGAAGTATGTAATTGCTTTAGAACAATAAGTATTTTTTTTTTGATTATGTATGTACTAAATACACATTTGAAACAAAAACCCTTCAGTATCACGTGTGGAAGAAATATAAATCTAAATTTTATATTTGCTGTGTTAAAAATGTTATAATTTTAAATCTTAATTTTTTTAAACAATTCATACTTTGAACTGTCAAAATCAATTTCAAGAAAGTATTTAATGTATATGTTATCTAAAATATTGAGACATGTCATATTTGTCAACGCTGCTGCAGAAATCGAAATATTTCAATTTCCAACATGCTTACCTTACATAAAATCTTGCATAAAGTTGAGGTAATTAAGTGCTCATAATATATTTACATTATCTAGCCTAAGAGAACATAGTTGTTGTACATAGTTGACTAAAGCAAGAACGTAATTTACGATAAAAGTGGCGGTAACAAACATCCTTCCTCTTTCCTTACTTTGAAGCTCAAGTGTTCATAAGCGACAGTGATATTAATATCAGACCGCGTACTCATTCATAGACTACCATATAATAAGGTCTATTTTCAGATTCATAAAATATGCAGAACCATTTCCACATCCAAAGCTTTATGCAGTGAAGATTTATATGTACATCGAGACAGCAAAGACAACCACGCGCTTACTCCTTTTGACTTTTCTGAAGCTAATTTAAAGGTGCGTGATTTTATAAATAAAAATTAATAAACGAAAATTTTGGTACAAATTTTGAGACATTAAGAGTAAAAGATATTTCTATTAAGTTGTTCGGAAAACAATAAGAGTATATATTTTTTGAATATTTATAATTTATATACTGAGAATCGTATATCGACCGAATAAACACAGTAATTTAAATTAAAAGTATGTGCGTACCACTGCTAACTGTATAATGCTGAAATACAGGTATAAGACAAACCTCAATGGCGGTATGTACCCGTTTTAAAATTAAAATATCTGGCTGTATTTTTGTTAATATGAAAAAATATTGTATTATTCCTGTTCAAATGGATGATTAATTTTTTCTTTAATAATATATAAATTTATTAGTAACACAATTTATTTTCTTGCGCGGTCTCAGTTTTTTTATTGGTGACAACCAACCAGGATTGAGTGCGGTGGGGAGTATTGTTAATATTTTTCGTTAAAAGATCTGAAGCCGTCCACCGTGGACGAGATGGACGAGATTCCATTCGATTACCAGAGCAAGAAACTTACACAAGTATACTCAGCAATTGCAATTATTTATTAAAGAAAGTTAAGTAAGAAGTTTGTCATTGCAAAGTCTTTGATTTCATCACTTATGTCTTATATATATATATATATATATATATATGTGTATCAAATGACTCATAGCCACGAAATAATTCTACATTAACTCAGGAAGCCAACCAACGCTACCAAACGCTGGTATTCCAACAGCTCCATCCACTTACAAAAGTGCGAATTTAATGTCATACCCTTGAACAATATACTCTATTATATTGCAGAGGTTGTCAGCAATAATTCAGAATTATCCTGTGGGAGCTCAACGATCAGCTTTAGGCGCTGCTATGGATATTGTACAAAGGCAAGTGGGATGGATACCTATATCAGCTATGCACAAAGTCGCCGAAGTCTTAAGTGTGCCCAGGATGAGGGTTTACGAATGGGCTACGTTCTACTCAATGAATAAGAGGTTAGCAATACAAATAATGTGATTGTTAAAAAAGTATATGAATTAATTTGTAAAGTTTTTTTTTAATACAAAAATGTCGGTAAACATGCGTAAAGCTCACATGATGGTAAGCGATTATCGTAGCTTATAGATGCCTGCAACGCCAGAAGCATCGCAAGCGCGTTGCCGAACCTATCCCCAATTCCCCCCAGGAGCTATCTCCAATTCCCCCCAGGAGCTCGGGTCACCTTACTCACCAACAGGAACACAACACTGCTTGAAAACAGTATTATTTAGCTGTGATCGTGAGACTCCAGTCGGGCTACTCCATATTTTGAGCAAGAAATTTCAAGAAAGAGTTAAATTTAAATGTTATGTTAAAAAAATAGATTGGATAGAATTGGTATACAAAATATTATATATTGACTTTATTTGAAAAGTTTACATTTCTATAAGCACTGCAAGGATGCTTTACATGAGTAGTTACAATAGAACTTAAAATGTTTCTACATTTGTAAATAATATCACGGGTTAACGGATACACTCGTATTACGCTTGAAAAGGGGTTTCAAGGGTCAAATAACAAACACACTGACAGTAATCCCTTACAATATATGCCTATGCCTTTATTAAAGCAAAACAAATGAATGACAAAAAAGTTATTATGAATCTGTGGATTGCTACCACATTGATATGGTATCTAATTTGAATAATTGAAACCAGATGTATAGTCCTAAAATATATATCACATTCGACATCTTTGAACATATCATTAAGGAACATGTATATTTTGAATGCAGACATGTTATATACAATGTAATTATATCCGAACTCTTAAGATGTCTTTTTCGACGACCACTCTGGTTTAATGGTACGTATTCCGTATCGGCGGCGCCTAAACACCGGCAGCTGCCTAGGAGAGCGCGTAAAGCTATCGTTCCTGGTTGTTAACATGTAGACCTGATAGCGAACGTTACTTAGTAGGATATGTCCGTCAACTCACAGTGGAGCAGCGTGGTGGATTAAGCTTCGATCCTTCTCCTATATGGGGAAAGAGGCATATGGTTACAGGCTGAATCGTAAAATGTCTTTACCTAGCAGTGACATGTTTACAAGTTTTTTAAGTATTGCATAAATCAGGTAAAAAATGAATGTTTTGGTTCAAAATTTAGCCAACTAATTTGTCCTGATTTAGTAAATTCAATTTTTTTTATAAATCTTCTACATTATCAGTAAATAGATACGGCAACAGGCGCGGTAAACACCTTACATATAACAAGAACAAAAACTATATCGGACTTATCCAAATCTTTATTACCAAATTGTTCTTCTTTTGCTTTGCAACCGATTAGCGAACACGAAGTTAAAAAACATCTTTTATCTATAAATTCTACTGCTGCTGGTCAAGATGGAGTATGTTCCAGAATGATAAGTATCATTCTTCCAGAATTTCTTCCCATACTAACTCATTTATTTAATTACTCTATCACTAGTTGTGTTTATCCGTCAGCGTGGAAAAAAGCCCACGTTGTCCCTTTATCAAAAATTAACAAACCTACTTCACTAACTCATTTTCGTCCTATCTCCATACTTCCTTTCCTCTCTAAAGTGCTGGAGCATATTGTGCATGAGCAATTGTCTCGATACTTGCTAACTAACTGTCTTCTGAACCCTTGGCAGTCTGGATTCCGATCGGGACATAGCACTGTTACTGCGCTTGTGAAAGTTTCGGAGGATATCAGATTTGCTATGGAGAATCAGAATCTTACGGTTGTTGTTTTGCTGGATTTCAGCAATGCATTCAATTCTGTGGATTTTGACATTTTATTAAGTATCTTAAGATCTTTAAATGTTTCTTCCTCTGCGTGTAGCTGGTTCGATTCTTATCTCCGGGATCGTTCACAATGTGTTTGTTTGGGTGAATGTTATTCAAATTGGTGCACTCTTAGGACGGGTGTTCCTCAAGGTGGAGTTTTGTCTCCCTTACTATTCTCTATTTTCATAAATACAATTACAACGGTAATCTCTTCCAATTTTCACCTCTATGCTGATAATCTACAACTGTATCGACAATTTAGTGTTGCGGATGTAACGGCTGCTATTGCTCATATTAATGAAGACTTTAATCGTATAAGCTACTGGGCTGAGTGTTTTGGTCTTGTCGTCAACCCCGAAAAATCACAGGCACTGATTGTTGGTAGCCGTTATATGCACTCTTGCCTATCCACTTATAATGTTCCTACTGTGACGTATAATGGCGTACCTATTAATTATGTCGACACGGCAAAAAATCTAGGTCTTCATTTTAGTCGCGACTTGTCTTGGTCCAAACATATCAGTGAAATCTCTAAAAAAGTACATTATTCATTTCATTCACTAAAAAATCTCCAATACTTTCTTCCCATTAAAACTAAAACTATTCTTATTCAATCACTTTTACTTCCTCTCCTTGACTATGCTGATGCTTGTTATCTAGATGCTACTGAAGAACAACTCAATAAACTAGAGAGACTACAGAACTCATGCATTCGTTTTATTTTTGGACTTCGTAAGTTTGACCACGTCTCTAAGTTTCGAAGTAAGCTCAAATGGCTTCCCATCAGGCTTCGCAGGAATACTCATATTCTTTGTCTCCTTTATAACATTTTATTTAATCCCTTGTCACCTAATTACCTTCGCGAGCGTTTTGAATTTTTACATCCTCCTGGTTCCTCGTGCCGATCCAACGTACAACTACTGTTGCGTATTCCTTCACACTCTTCTGGTTTCTATACTAATTCCTATACTGTCCACGCAGCTAGGCTGTGGAATTCATTGCCGTCATCAATTCGCACTTGCACGTCTATATATACATTTTAGAAAAAATTAAAAGAGCATTATCTTTCCTTATCATAATTTTAACTATGTGGGTATAATATATTTATATTTTAATATTATTATTTTGTGTGTCAGCTATATATTTTTTGTATGAGTATATATGTATATGGACTGTGTGAGTATATGTTTGCGCGTGTGCATGTCCATATGTGTCTGTATGTGTGTATGTGTGTATATATATATGTGTGTGTGTGTTTGCGCGCGTATATGTGTATATATATATCAATTATTTAATATTTTCTTTTGTACGTCTGTCTACCTACTTTAATTTCTGTCTGTAATCGTTCCTTTTTGGGTGTGCTGGAAGAAATCTCTCACAGGGATAAGCACACCCATTATACGTGAGTCTCCATGACAAAATATTGTGTATAATCTTGTACGTATAAAAAATTGTTAAATAAATAAATAAAATAAACAAGAAAACCTACATTACGTAAAACTGAACTTTAACCGTTTCGAACAACACCTCTAAGTTTTACTCAGAAACAAAACCTTAAACAACTCGTTCCTTGCAGACGTTTTAGGGGCAAGTTTAATGTGAAAGTATGCGTCACAACCCCCTGCATGCTCCGAGGTGCAGATGTTATCTTGCAAGTTGTGGAAGAGACAACATGCTGCTGTGTTGGCAGCGTGTCTCCAGATTGCTTGTTTGGAGTCGACACTGTCCAGTGTCAAGGAGCATGTGTTAATGCTCCAGTAGTCGTCGTTGACGACGATTATTATGTGCGTATTTAATTCCTTGATTTGTACACAAGAAATATTCATTTGTGTTTTCACCAATATTAATAATTCTCATCTTCATCATCAACAATTTAGCCCATCACAGTCCACTGCTGGACAGAGGCCTCCACAAGTTCACGCCAAAAATAGCACGAACTCATGTGTTTTGCCCATAGTCACCACGCTGGGCAGGCGGGTTGGTGACCGCGGGACTGGCTTTGTCGCACTGAAGTTATCCCGCCACCGGTCGGCTTTTTAAGTTCCAAGGTGGTAGTGGAACTATGTTATCCCTTAGTCCCCTTTTACGGCACCCACGGGAAGAGAACGTATTCTTTACTACTGTTATTTATTTATTTATTTAGTTTTTCTTTATTGCGTAATATATTTTTATATTGATCCTGCGATCCCCGTATGTATGTAGTATGTTTGTGCTTTTGTATTGTGTATGTGTTTCCGGATCCCCGACACAGGAGTAAGTCCTCGTGAGGGCCGTTGAGTGTAAGGCGTTTATTATTATTTATATATATATATATATATATATATATATATAGTAGCTGACCTAGCAAACGTTGTATTGCCATATATATTTTAAACCCCTTATCCCCTTGTAACGTAGGAGTATGAAAAATGGATGTTGATTGATTCTCAGATTTACCCGATATGCACAAAAATTTCATAAAAATTGACTAACATTGTGGCACGAGAATCTCTTATATATAAAAAAAGCACAAGACAACACAAAGTGAATAAAATTTTCAGTCTTGTAATAAATATATATTCGCTACCTTAAACATTTATCCAACGTTGTATTGATTTGATTTATATGTGTCATACATTCGTTGAGTTGATAATTATTTCAGATTTATTAGTTTACCACATAGATTTAGATGTGAGACATCAATCGCTCACAAACAACGGACATATATCCGAAATCAAACTGTATAATCCATTCGGTTATCCAATGAATTAACCAGGATTTCCATTTCCGACTGCATAATTAGATTAGACGATATGTTATTGGAATAAGCTAAGTCAGATTTAAAAATAAAACTGTTTACTCAGTATGTTTACTAATAATAATTATAGAAAAATAATTTATCTTTCAAGAATAGAATATTTAGTACCTTTAGTAACTTTTTTAACCGACTTCAAAAAAGGAGGAGGTTACTCAATTCGACCGTATATATGTAATATATATATAACATTAAATGTATGTTCGGAGATAACTTCGTCGTTTATGAACCGATTTTGATAATTTTTAATTTAATCGAAAGCCGATGCAAACACATTTATGTTTCTACGTGTCATTGACGAAATCATCTATTCTCTAAATATAAAATATATTTTATAATAGAAAACGTGTGTGTTATCTAGGTACACTTGAACTATTGATGGCAACAAGCCATAATTCTAATAATAAAATTATACTAATACCTAGATCCTATTATTTTTTATAAAGAGTGTATGTTATATAAAGTTTATAGTTTGTTTTGTTCACAAGAGTTTTGTTCACAGGAAGATGTGAGTGTTTGCGATGTGCAAAATATAATTCAAACATTGAGGTGTGGAGGAATACCACCGTGGGGCCCTCAGTAAGTGAATTTTGTCTAAAATGTTGCAAGGTGTAAAATAATTATATTTGTACATTAAAAAGTAGCATTTTCTTAAATAATAATTTTTTATTAATATTTTAGAATATTACGTATGTGTAGGTAAATGTATCATTTAAGATATAACAATAAGATTATTTGGACATCTCTATGTTATATTTGATAGGTCTGGTAGATTCGCCAGCGAACCAATTACTGGCCAGACGACTTTATTAGAAAATCCACCTCCACCAGGTTTTGGTATTCAAGCAGCGCTAATGTCATCGAACCCTGGACCCTGTCCTCCAAGAAAAATGTAGTCCGAGGTCTTAAAGCGCTATATCAAGAAATATTAGTGATGATAATATACATAATTACATATTATGTACGTGTTTAATAACTTACGTTTAAATTTATAATACTTAATTAATTTTAATGTTTATTAATATAATTGATTCATCATGAAGGATTGTTGTTTGAATATCTACTTTAAACTGACGAAAACTATTTATTATATTTTTCATATTGTTTAGATTGTAACGTATATTCTTAATAATTGTCTTTGAAAAGAAATAAATGGTGTTCTAACTAGGGGTGCTAGTGATTGTTTAAATATGTAGCAATATAATATTAAATGGTTCTTTCTGTAAATTTCTGTATGAAAGGAAAAATGTTTAAATTCATCGCCTTCAAGATTCCTACCCTCATTTCTCAATTTCAATCTTATTTTACGTATTATTTATTTATGACTAGCTTTCCTCTGTGACTTACCATTTGTTGAAATTACGTAGAGTTAAATTTGAATATTCCTGCTTAAATAGTAGCATGATGTTGAATGCTGAAATGTAACACTTTAATAATATTGTACCAAAGAAAATCGTAGAGGTATGAGTTTTTGTTTCAGTGATGTGTCATTTTAACGTTAATGTTTTCATCAATAATAAAACAAAAGAAAATATACCAAAAAGAAATTTTAATGTTAGATTGTAAATATCGTTTTATTATTTGAAACAAAAAATATGGATGTCATAATATTTTTATTGCAAAATATTTACTCCAAATATCAAATTCAAATCACGCTATACTTTAATTAAACAAAGAAACGACCGTAAAAAAAAGAATTGTATGAAAATTTTTGAGTGTTGCCGGTAGGGACTAATCTATAATATAAAAATGAGTCGCTGAATGTGTTGCTAAACGCAAAACTCGAGAACGGTTGGACCGATTTCGCTAATTCTTTTTTTAAAATATTCCTTGAAGTACGAGGATGGTTCTTACGGAGAGAAAAATTCTAAAAAAAAAAAAATTTAAATTTCCTGAAAAAGTCTAAAAACAAAACTTTTCTATACTCCCATACAAAAGATTTGTGATAATACTTAAAAGTCAATTTGAACTTTAATACCATACGATAAAGTTTGTGTTAGGCGATACGAAGTTCGCCGGGTCAGCTAGTATTAAATATATGTAGATTTAGGAGATTATTTAACCGACATCAAAAAAGAGGGAGGTTACTCAGTTCGACACTATATAATTTTTTTTAATGTATATTCGGGGATAACTCCGTCGTTTGTGAACCGATTTGTTAATTCTTTTTTTGTTGGAAAGGAGATATCCCTAGTGTGGTATCATGATAAGTAAAACAAGGATTTGATGATCCCAGAGAAATCGAGGGAAACTCTTGAAAATCCGCGCGACTTTTTATTGGGTGTACCGATTTTGATGATTTTTAATTTAATCAAATGCCGATGTTTATCATGTGGTCACATTTAAATTTCATCGAGATCTGATTACAACTTTTTGAGTAATCTTTGATAATGCAATACGCATTATATTTACTACGCATTACATTTACTACTACACTCGCGTGCAACTGAATCGACTCAAGCCGTATATTGGTATAAAAGTTCGATTTTTAGAAAAATGGCTTATCCGATTTTCTTGTTCTTTTTTTTGTTTGAAAGCCTAATCTTTTCTCTTAAAAAATGTTATCCTAATGAGAAAAATCGGTTGAGTATTTATTGATAAAATTTAATTTGACAGAAATGCATAAAAAATGAAGAAAAATGAAAACAACAACATAATGAGTAAAAACATTATTTTTGATAGAAGTAAAGTAAATTAAAATTTTCAATACTTTGTATTGCCTCCCCTAGCTTTTATAATGGCTTGCATGCGATTTTTCATTGATTTTATCACTTTTTTGATAAAATCTTGAGGTATCGTATTCCATTCTTCCTCTAGCGTAGTTTTGAGCTCGACGATGCTTGATGGAGCCGTATCTCTAGCTCGCACCCTCCGTTTGAGCTCATCCCATAAATGCTCAATGTAATTCAGATCAGGCCTGAGGGCTGGCCACATCATCGTCCCAATTTGCACCTCTTGAAGAAACTGGCGAGTAACACTTGCTGTATGGCACCGAGCATTATCATGCATCACTAAAAAATCTTCTCCTATTTACCCTGCATAAGGTACAACATGATCGAGGAGAATGTTTTCCACGTACTTTTGAGCTGTTAGACCACCACTCCAACCACCACCAGGCACAAAAACAAGCTTGGTCTTCCCTTCATATGATATTCCAGCCCACATCGTGACTGAACCACCGCCATATGATACTGTTTCAGCGAAATAGCATTGCGAGAACTGTTCCCCTAGACGCCTGTATACTCGGTCTCTTCTTTCATTGCCATGGAGACACATTCTGCTCTCATCAGTGAACAGGATGGAGCTCCATTACTCAATAGTCCAATTGAGGTGTTCACGAGCAAATTAAAGTCGGGCTTGACGGTGACCTGCGGTCAGTTTCGGGCCTCTGGCTGGCCGTTTAGGAGTTAAATTGGATTTCTTCAGCCGTCTTCTAATTGGCCACTGACTGAAAGCCACTCCTCGAACCCTTTTGAGCTCCTGTTGCACATCAACGCCCGCGAGATAACGATTTCTCAACGAAGTTGAGACAATGAAGCGATCGTCCGTCTCAGATGTGCTCCGGTGTCTATTGGTTTGTGGTCTCCGAACGAAGCTACCGGTCTCTTGAAACCTTCTGTATACTCATGAAACAGCTGATTGGCTCATGTTAAGTTTACGAGCGACTTGCCTTTGATTATGGCCCGCTTGCACCAAACCTACAACTTGGACCGCTGCATCTGAGATATTGTCTATTGGATCGCGATTAAAATACTGGGAGCTTAAGGAGATGTGTACCTGTCAACGTTTGAAGAGTGATTGATAAGAAATATGGGTCACGTGAGCTCTTATACATGAATTAGTCTCGCAACTCATGGGTACCGCAACGGGTAATTTCTGTAACGCTCATGTTTGACCGTATTTATTTAAAAAGTTTTTTCATTGTTTATTTGAAAATGGCTATATTTATGAAAAAAAATATATGTCTTTGGAATAAAAAAAACTTTTACAAAAATTGGATAAGCCATTTTCCGAAAAATCAAACTTATATACCAATATACGGCTTGAGTCGATTCAGTTGCACGCGAGTGTATTTTTTCGTCTACCTACGTTGTATTAGTTGTCGATATAATTGTAGTTGGTTTTTTTTTCGTTTGCCTGCAAACAAAATTATTTGTTATGTCTGTGTCTTAGCTACCAAAATATAAGTTTTTTTTTAAATATAACTATGTCTAATGTATAATGTGTGTCTAATTTCTGCGCATATAGGCCTTTTTAAAAACACAAATATGAATTTAGGAATTTTCGCGTAGATAAGAAATCAAAGACCAAAAAAGTCATGAGATTTTTTAAATTACTGCCAGTACCTATGTTGGTTTTCTAATGACGTAAAAACTACTTGAGTAATCTAAAGCTGTTTCTAGAATTCTTATTCTCACAGGTCGGACCTAAAATTGAGTACCTTTTATTCCCCTATCATCCACGGAGTGAGTTTTTAAATGTGAAAGTATCGTCCAAATGAAACAACAAATCATAAATCTTTAACTCCAAATAAAACAGCAATATCCAACGTCTAAACACAATTGATTGGGATCTGTAATTACGGATTATAGTACAGGCATTGGAGACTTAAATCAAGTGGGGTCAAGAGCAGTAAATCTTTAGAACCACTCTCAAGTCGAGGTCTCCGATCGCTTCCTCCCGGGAACGTCCCATCCCTGTAATTAAGTAGTTCCTGGCAATCGTAACCGATATTATCTTACCCGCAAACTTTAATTACAGGTAAAACTATCTATTGTTTGGAACGATGAGTGTTTGTTGAGTGCTAGTGTATAGATAATAACATTTTGCAGACCATTGCTCTGATTGGATTTAATCGGCAAAGTTGGTGTTCACTCAATAGTAAGATTGATTATATAATTTTGCTTATATTGCTAACTAGAATATTTTAAAGTTTAAGCAACTTCGATAATAGAATGAGATCAATTGGAAAACATTACGGGAAGAGAACAATGTTTACTTGTTCGAATACTAAAATAAATAATGTTGCCGCAACAATCAAGAAATACTTATTTAAGTATTAATATTAATAGCTAGCCTTTTTTTGAAAAATTTAATGACTGAATGCGATGCAAATCTTTTATAACCATTTTCATATTTGTTTCCGTATACCGCGTTCGATAAATTTGGTAGATTGAAAATGTTACATAATGTCGAAATATGTTCCAACTCAATACAATCTGAGAAAAGTACAATTCCATCGAAAGGTACTCGTCAGCGCTGATAGATAAATTGTTTTTCAACAATCGTCCCGAGCACATAATTTTAAGAGTCTGTCGTCTTTTCCCCCTGAGATCGCTTTGTATGTCAGCAAAGTTTCACATTGTGAGATTATATCATAACACTATGATGAATTTTTTATACTTTTCTTCGTTATTTTTTGCTTTCGCTTAAATTTGTTATGATATTTAGTTTTTGTATTGAATTTGTAAACGTTTCAATAAGTTTTTAAATTTTGCAGCTTTTGAGACGAAACGGGGTACATTTCCTTGAGTAGTGATTGTATTTTTTTTTAAATGTACGTTACCTCACAACTTTTGACTGGGTGGACCGATTTCGATGATTTTTTTAAATCGAAAGGTGTTACGTGTCATGTGTTTCTAGCAAACGAATTGTGTTTTCTAGCAAACGAAAAAAACTGACTTCAATTACATCGACAAGTAACGTCGACGAAAAAAATTAACAAACGTACTAGACGCCACTACGCTTTTCGAGGGTTTCCCTCGATTTCTCTGCGATCCAATTATCAGATGCTGGTTTCCTTATCATGGTACCACCCTTGGGATATCTCCTTTCCAACAAGAAAAGAATTATCAAAATTGGTTCATAAACCACAAAGGGATCCCCGAACATACATAAAATATACAGTCGTATATACATATACAGTACACAAACAGTACAGTACAGTACAGTATACAAATATACAGTTGTATATATATACGGTCGAATCGAGTAACCTTCTCCTTTTTTGAAGTCGGTTAAAAAATAGGAGATTAGTTCGTATAACAAAAATTATTTACCTTTCTGGTATAGTGATGCGAGTAGTAAGTAGAAATTAGATTAATAGCTTCTGCTATACTAATGCAATAAAAGAATACCCCTTTTTAAAATAAATACCTCGAATTCACTCGCACTCGTTTTCAGCCAAAAACATTTTACTCCGTTCATAGGTATACGCTATCATACAAAATAAAACACAAATATTTGGGGAGACACGATAATACAGTGGTTAATGGCGCCCCGGATGTCGCGGCTTCGTTGTTATTACTTTAGGAAGCTGGGAGCTGAGATGTACTTGATGCGAAACGAGAATTTCATAATGTTTATTTAGGTTTGTTTTTCCAGCAAAATAACTGAAATGAACGGAAGGAATGTTACACATAGCAGATCCATCCGCAGGTAGATATTAGTTCTCTAACATTTTTTGACTGCTACATGCTTATCCTTTAAATTCGTATAAAACTTACACCATATAAGTATCCACATCATATTGGCAGCACTTGGGAAGGTAGCGGCATGTGTTACTAACTCATATTCTCAAATAAAATACACGAAACTCAAGCTCAAAAGAAAGTTCGCTTAAAATACAAAAATAGTCTGCATTTGACAGTTGTGCTGCTAAGCTTTGATACGTCTTATAACACAAAACTTATGAACTCGAGTATAAAAACTTGGAAACCTCAGAAGCGCACTACAACCAAAATAATGATTGCTGTATTTTAATCAAAAATAGTTTAAAAAGTAATAAGTATCTCAAGAAAGGTCAGTGTATATATAACATAGGTTCTATATATAATAAATAATAAAAATATGAAAAATAAATAAACTAAAAATCAAAACAAATAAACAATGAATGAGCGATTTAAGTACTATTGTTTCTAATAGGTCAGAAAACCTGTGTTGAGGGCCACAAACCACACAAAACGCACTAAAAACATCAAAGACTAAGATAAACGTTTTTGCGACCTATTTAAACACTTTTTTTTAGGATTAGCACTGCTGAATTTGTATTTTAAATTCATCTAAATGTCAGTAGTAATATTTAAATATAAATAAAATTGAAATGTCGGTCTGTGATTTCGAAATAAGTGTGTTTTTCATGTGCATATACGAGTATATACACAGTGCACTGTTTCACTGCTATTGTTTTTGCTGCACTGTTTATCACATAAATTATATATTTTTCTGTAAATTAATAAATATAGCTACTAACACGGCACCGAAACAAAAGTAAACAATTTTTTAAAAATTTGTAAGAAAGTAAGTTGTCCTTGTTAAAAACAATTTCGTCCTACAATTAGCAGCTTGAAACGTTTGTCCTTGAGACTTCTTCAATGTCGGAATTTTTTTATAAATAATTGCTTGGACTTCTATTGTTTCTATAAAAGCATGTAATTATTATTTCTCATGTACAGACATAGGTATATATATGTATATATGTGGATAATAGATACCGATATTTTTTTTACAACGAGGTCAGCAATCAAGCGTATTGATCATTGATGATAAGCGATTACCGTAGATTATAGACGCCTACAACGCCAGAAGCATCGCAAGCGTGTTGCCGACCCTACCCCCAAATCCTCCCAGCAGCTCAACACGGCTTGAAAGCAGTATTATTTAGCTGTGATCTTTTGTAAGGTCGAGGTTCTTCCTCAGTCGGGCTGTAAAATATCGAATGCGTGAATTGTTTTTGGTATATGAATAGGGCAGCAAACAAACTTATGGGTCCACCTAATGGTAAGCGGTTACTATATCCCATAGAACAAAAATAACTTCCTCAAACCCACGTCTCATGACGTTGAAGTTTTTTGAAATTTTCTTTTTTTGCAATTTTTGTGCAATTTCCTTAGTTTTTTATTTCGTAATAATAACCTATATTTTTCAACAGAATTTTTTTTTATTTTGATTGAGTTTTGCGCTCAGCGACATTTTAAACGATACCTTTTTACTAACGTATCTGTGAAGAATAATACATCAAAGGTCAGGTATTTTGTAATGCTGTTCTTGAAAGTCAGTTAAGACGTCAAAGGTGCGTCACCTGAAGAGGAAAATATGATAATATACTCTTAGTTAACAGGATACTTTAACAATTTTACTTTTTTTGATTATTCGACGTAAGTCTTTCAACCATTAATGATGTAAATTATTCTCACTGTTGTTATAGCGGTCTGGTTACTAACGTACTTACTAACAAATGACAAGCTGCTGTCGGAGTCCATACATCGCACAAAACCCTACTCCGTATTACAGACATCGGGTCAGATAGACAGATGAACGTGTGTTTCTTCATTGTAGATTAAGTCTATATTTATCATAAGAACAGCGGGGGAGATATTTCAAAATGGATTAGTGTGCAAAACGTTCATGTTAATATCTCACTACAATTGTTTAAAGAGCGCGAGATATACAATACAAATACTCTTTATTGTACACTATCAGAGAAAAAAAAAATTACACCGAAAGAAAGAAAATATAGACATGTACAAAAATATAGTAAGGTTGTTCTAGTGGTATCAAGGTAAATATCGAATAGACGGACAAACAGACCGACAGCAGAAAACTGCAAAAAAGTTTTTTATTGATATCAGAAATGTCGCTATGAATAGTTAGTTTTGCTTAAATATTTCTTACATACTGATATCGACCACTTACAATTGTATTGTATACGTAGATCAACGCGCATATTTTGATTAATTGAATGAATTGAATTGATTCGAGTATGAAACATGTTCGTTATTGTGATGAAGTATTTGTTCACTTTTAACAAGATAACACTTAAATTATTATAATTATTTTTACGCTATATTATATTTTGCTGCTTGTTTTAGGATGACGATATGTTTTCGTTATCGAATAATAAATTTCTGTTTTTTTTTTATTATTTCGCAATTCTACAACACATTGGCTTACGGTCCCAGCACTGGCTATTGCGCTGACAGTCTCTGGATCTATGGTAAATAATTATACGATGGTTTGCCATTGCCTTAGCGTTTTTGTGTGTGTTATATTTTTAAGTTTCAGGATGATTCCAGAATTTATATATATGTATTTTAATTTATGACGAAAGCTTCGTCTACAAAAATCTTTTTTATACTGCGTATGTAATTCGACATTCGCTATACTTCTCGTGTTTCCCAATTTCAAAAACGAAAAAAAAAAAAATGAAAATTTCATTAAAACCATTTTTGTCTTTTGTGGAATATCAAAGAACTCTGAATTTCGCTCTGTTTCATCTGGTGATTTAAATCGTGAACCAGTTTTGTCATGTAATTTTTATGTATAGGTTTTTTTCGATTAGCTTTTAGAATTTCGTACCAACAAAATTACTACGTCTCCGTTTTTTTTCGATACGTTCGTCCGTCAGTCAGATCGAACTTCTTTTAAATTTCAAAACGTATGTGTTACACTACAGTATTCTTAAAATTACAGCAAGTTAGACACTAAAGTTAATTCGAATTTCAAAAAAATTAATTCATTTAAAATTTCTAAATACAATTATAATAATTTTAGTTATATATATTTGAATATAGCCATTTTTCGCTTAGTTTGACCAGGGTAGTACAATTTTACAGGGAAGCACACTTTCATGAAGGATCGAAGTAACGACTACTGTAAATAAGAGTACAAAGCCCATTCATTATTTTCTTAAGATTAGCAACCAGTGTGCTACTCTTCTGGTGCTGTAAAATGTCTATAGACAGTGGTAATAAAATTCATATTTATAATCAGTTCTTGTTTCTTGACTTTTATCAAGAAAAAAGGGGTAGAAATGCAACACAATAAAACGACTCAAATTTATGAAACAAAAATAATGTTTATAATATTAAAATTTAACAAAATAAACGTGCACTTGTATTTGTACGTGACTGTGAAAAAATAACATCAGGTATTCGCGCTCGCTGCTGTAGCGAAATTTCTGTTTGACATTGAAATATTCAGGAATATTTACAAATTCTATTATACGTTACGAAAATAACATTGAGTATACTTATTCCAAAATTGTATCAGTAACATACGACCCGTATATAGGAAAAGTAGTTTCTACTATTTCTATAGTTTTTAAATTTACATACATACATACATTTATATGAGTGATTATTCACGAGTGATTTATATATTTTTTCAGTGAGTGATTTATATGAGTGATTATTCACGCCTCTTTCCCGTAGGGGTAGGCAGAGACCACTTCTTTCCAAATTTTATTCACAAAAATGGCGGCGGTGTGGTTCGCCACCCATCACGTCTCGTTTCTCGCGGGGGCGAAAAGCGGCCCATGGAGAGCCGCTTCGCTACGTTGAATGTAAGAGGAGGAATGGATGGTAAGGTTGATGAAGTATGTCAGATGATGGATGAAAGATTCATAGATATTTTGTGCGTGAATGAAACCAAGAGGAAAGGGTGTGACACCACGGTACATGGACCCTACACGGCATACTGGTCGGGAGTCCCCCAAACCAGCCGAGCCTGTCAGGGAGTTGGTGTGATCCTTTTCTCTCGAATGGTTGAATGTGTGATGGAGCATGAATGTGTAAGCCCAAGACTCCTCTGGATTAGGTTGAAAGTCGGACTCACTCGCTTGTTTATCCTTGGGGTCTATGCACCGACGGATCTGCGCGGAGGTGGGTCATTAAAAGACCAACAAGAGAGAGAGGAATTTTGGGATAGCATGAGAGAGGTCTTGAATAAATGCGGAGAAAATGAACGGATCGTAATGTTAGGGGACTTTAATGGGTGGGTTGGAGTAAAGCGTGATGGGTATGAAAGAGTTCTGGGTACGTTTGGGGACGAAAGAGTGAATGACAATGGGAGAAGTCTGCTTGAAGTATGCTTGGAATGGAATCTTTGCGTGGTCAACACAATGTTTGAACACAAAAAGATCCATTTGTATACAAGAGATGAGGGTGAGTCTAGAAGTATGATTGATTTTGTAATTGTGGATGATAACTGAGAAAGAAAGTGCTTGACACTCGGGCATACTGCGGTGTTGGTCTCGACACAGACCACTTCCTGGTCGTAGCCCGAATACGTGGCCTCTTTAAACGATGGCGCCACCGAGGGGCCGAGCCTACGAGTGTTTTAGCCAGAATAAAAGTGGAAAATCTACAAGGAAAAGAAAAGAAAGATGAGTATGTAGAGAAACTGAAAGAAAGTTTTAAAGGCATAGAAGAGATAGGTGTGATTGAGAATTTGTGGGAGACTTTTAAGAAAGGGGTCGTGAATAGTGCAATTGAGGTGTGCGGGGTAGCTAAAAGAAGAAAAGGAAGAAAGAACTATAATGTGTGGATGGATAAAGATGTACAAAAGGCTGTGCAAGAAAAGAAGAAAGCGTGGTTGGATTGGTTAGCAACAAAAGCTAACCAAAAGGTTCAAAAGGCAACGGATGACGAGGTAAAGGAAGCAAGAACGAAGTATAAAAGATTGAAATCAGTAGCGAAAGAAGTTGTGTCTAGAAAGAAAGAAGAACGAAAGGATGATTTTGATAGGAGGCTCACTGAAGATTTCCAGTCAAACATTAAGTTTTTCTGGAAATCCATCAAAACAGCCAGAGGAAAAATTTCTCCCTCGGAGCTGAGCACAATCAGGAGTCAAGATGAGAGCGTTATAAATGGAGAAGAATGTGTGTTAAAGAGATGGAAAGAGTATTTTGAAAGTGTGTTTGAAAGAGAGGAAGTGCAGGTACAACATCCGGCACCCTCCATTGAGAGTAGTATAAATGTCGATGAAAGTGAGATAAGCATGGATGAAATAGTGAAAGCGCTGAAAAGTATGAGATTAGGTAAGGCTGCAGGGTATGACAGGATCACCGTCGAGATGCTGAGGGCTGGACAGGGTATAGTGGCTAGCCAGCTGTACTGCCTTTTCAATTTGTGCTGGCGAAATGGGCAAGTACCGGAAGACTGGTGCAAAGCCGTAATCGTGCCGTTGTATAAGGGAAAAGGGTCACGGCAGGACTGCATAAATTACCGCGGTATAAGCCTTCTCAGCGTCGTCGGTAAATTGTATGCGAAAGTGTTGATTGAAAGGGTTGTGAATGAAACAGATGAAAAAGTATGGGATGCACAAGCGGGATTTAGAAAGGGAATGGGATGTACGGATCAGGTCTTTTCCTTGCGGTGCATAGCTGAAAAGTTTTTAGCAAAAAACAAAAAGGTCTATTGCGCGTTCGTGGATCTGGAAAAGGCCTATGATAGAGTGGTGAGGAATGAATTGTGGTCAGCATTGTCCGTGTACGGTGTGAGCGGCGCACTCATGCGAGCACTACAATCTCTTTATAGGGATTCTAGTGCTTGTGTGAGGATAAACGGGGCATACACTGAATGGTTTAATATCGAAAAAGGTGTTAGACAGGGATGTGTAGCGTCACCGTGGCTGTTTAACTTCATGGACAATTGCTTGACAGAGTTAAAAGAGAATGAAAGTGGGTTGAGAATGGGTGAGTTACTCGTCAAATGTCTTCTCTATGCTGATGACCAAGTATTACTTGCGTCCTCGGCCGAGGAGTTGCAGGAGATGGTAACTGCTATGAGTGGAGCTTTCGTTAGAAAGGGAATGAAGATGAATGTAAAAAAGACGAAAGTGATGGTGTTTGAAAGAGATGAGGTAGTGACAGACTGTAATATCGTGATTGGAGATGAACAAATTGAACAGGTGAATGAGTTTGTGTATCTGGGTTCGAAGTTTACAAGAGATGGAAAGTGTGAGAGTGATATTGAAAGAAGAGTGAATGCAGGAAACATGGTGAACGGAGCTTTGAACTCCTTTATGAGCCAGTCGGAAGGTGTCTAAAAAGGCTCGTTTGGCTGTGCATGAGGGGGTGTTGCTTCCGACACTCATGTACGGAAGTGAAAGTTGGGTATGGCAGAAGAGACATGAAAGCAGAATAAATGCAGTTGAGATGAGAGCGTTAAGAAGTATGATAGGAGTTAAACTGAGTGACAGGATGAGAAATAGTGAGATAAAGAAACGGTGTGGTCTGAAAGAAGATGTAGTGACAAAAATTGAGAAAGGTATGCTGAGATGGTTTGGTCATGTCGAGAGAATGAATGAAGAACGACTGACGAAAAAAGTGTATAAGGCGAGTGTGAGTGGAAGTGTTGGAAGGGGTAGACCTAGGCGGACATTTCAAGACCAAATCGGGGACGTCTTGAAAAAAGGCCAGGTCAAGAGTACCCTAAACCGACGAGCATGTATGAAGGGAATAATGAAAGTGGATGAAGCGAAACAAGTATGTAAGGATCGTAGCAAGTGGAAAGAAGTGGAAAGAAGTTTTTAAATTTGCGTTTTTAAATTTTAAACTCAAATAAATATAAGTAATATAGTAAGAAGATATCGTTGTGTTACAAAAGTTATATTAAATATTGTAATCGTTCAAGCGTTAGGCGTTTCAATACCATCTTTTTCGTAGGCAGTTCATCGTTAATCTTAAAAAACAAAAACAGCGAGTTTGGCGCGTCAGCCCCGGCCATATTTCACGTGAACAAGTGCTAGCGACATGCGGCCGTGCTAGTTCTGTACACATTGTCCCATTTAAAAATTTGTTTACATCGTTACCTGAGTTTGTTCTTATTAGCATACGTTTAAAATACGCACCGGTTACGATACACATTTTATGTAAGATTGGACTAAATTGTCACTCTCAGAATAAAATTGTCAGTGTACTAAATCCATTATTTGTAAAATACATATGTATATTCCTAAAATTTCTACAATATTGTATATATTTATAACTTATAATATAAAAACTAAGTCTTCAATTAGAAATAGTTTCGGTATAAATCATGTCCGCGTAGATAATTAAACTGCGTATTTGTGGAAAGTTATTATATAGCAGCTTCATATTCTTCTAAAAAACCAGGTGTCTTCCTTTACAGTTATAGTATCACTGGATCGTTAATTTATTGAAGTTATACTTCTTTTGGTGCGCGCACACCGTTACAAAAAACCGACACCCTGAAGTTAGCTAGTTAAGGAAGAAGAAGTTAGTAACGTGAAATTAGCTAGCCTATGAAGTTTTACACAAACACTTTTTTTTAATTAAATTATGTTTCTTTTATACGTAAGAACTTTTTTAACGTTACATGCAACAGAAAACAGTTTTCGTTCGAGACCGCTAACGAACTTTTAAATAAGGAAAAAAGGGTTAAATTAATTAAATTTTGAAAGACGTGTACTCGAAAGCGCTTGTTCATGCTTGGAACTATCTGATGCAGAAATGATTATTTTCAGTACGCGCCCTCAAAACTTAAAGTGATAAATTAATGTAGGTGTTCGCTATACAGTATTTTTTGTATAACAAGTAGTTGTAGCTAATTCTTAAATAAATAAATCTTAAATTAATAAATACATATGTTACGACATACGAGTACACACAAAGTCGTCTGTTCCTATGGTAACTAACTTAATGCTCGTTATAGGTAACAGTCGACTGTTATAGCTAATTTTTTTTTTTGATAAATATACATAGAAATATCACATACATGCATAGATATGTAAATATGAATATTACACTCAGACTCAGGCGGGAATCGAACCCGCAACCCGCGGAGCGTAAAGCAAAATCACTAACTGTGCCAATGCACTAGTAAAATTCAATTAATTTTAATGAGATGAAATTTAAATTTTATTATTAAGAAACAATGGATTTCTCTAGTGAATTGGAACTTTATTTTATTATGTTAATTACTTTATTCACTCATTGTAAGACAATAATACGTGTCATAAAATCTGATGCTTACTACATTCGTCGCGCCGCGTTGCGTTCAATATTAATAAAACAGTTGAAATAATTTACTTAAATCCATGTTTAAAATTCAAATATCTTCAGTATCGTCATCGAAGGTTAGGAGCTGAGAAAACATACATACACACAAAAGTCGAAAGTCAAATTTGTGGTTAAATATAGGCAAATACATTACTCGGGTGACGAGTTGACTCAATATTAACAAGGGCAGCTAATCCTTATCTTGCAAATTATTATCGTAGTCAACAAGACAAAGCTAGTCTTGCGGTCACCAACCCGCCTGCCCAGCGTGGTGACTATGGGCAACACATATGAGTTCACGCCATTTTTGGCGCGAGCTTGTGGAGGCCTATTAAATATTAAATAAATTTAATTCCAGCAGTGGACTGCGATCGGCTGAAGTGATGACTTAACCTGGCGCTTAACGCTTTAGTTATGACGTGATGATGTAAGTGAGATCTGATATTATTTAGTCATAGGAACGAACTTAACAATAGTCGATAGTGTGATCTCTTACTCTAAGCAATAAGAAAATAGCCCAATGCAACGTTTTCAGTAAACAGTCTTAGCATAACTCTACTTGTCTACACGCTTTTCTCTTCGCTGACAAACTAACTCTTGACAGCAAGGAGGGAACCTTTTGCAAAGTAAATGCTAAGTAAAATAAAATAAAGTTAGTCAATTTTTGGTTAACTATTTACAGATTTCCATCGATCATTCATACATTTGCCATAGGGTTATATATCTAAAGCTGTAATAATAACGATTCATAAAAGAATTATAATATCAAGTTATAATGTAAAGAACATGAGCAAAAAAATAGATAGTGTCAATTATACACTTATATGTCATTAGACACACCAGACGTGTGTAAAATTTCAAAATATGTGACGTCACACTGAGTAGGAGGAGGGTCACATAAATGTGACCATCTGTGACAAGGAAGGGGGAGGGGTCATAAGCGTCTTAAAAATAACACTTTTGTATAATTCGTGTGTATGTTTATTTTATCGATTTATGTAAAAGCGAGGGCTCGACTACATCTGTCCATTTAAGTGCAAATTCCGCTTTTCAGAAAAACTGATAGGTTCCCGTACGCGCTATCAATCAAGATTTGCAGCTTCAACTCCCTTGTGTCTGAATAAATCTTAGGAAATTAAATAAAAATAAATGAAATTGAATGAGGTCGGGCCCAGCAATAGAATATGAGCATTAATTTGCTATTTAAAAGCAACATTTAAGGATGTCAAAGAGATACAACAGACATACAACTTTAATGCTCTATAAATTATCACTATACTTTTTAGTATTCCTTGTTCGCTTTACTATTATTTTAATTTGTGAAAGTATCATAATTACTCGTTTCTACAAATTATATGTAAAATATAGACGAGATATATTTTTATGCGGATAAATTTAAATTCAATTTTTTTTAGATTTTTACGAAAGGTTTTTGTTATTGAAGTTACGTAACGTAATTTTCCGTACCTTAAGTCTCAATACTTCAAAAATTAGAACGAATTTCCTTACAAAGCAAGATTTCAGTCAATTTCCTAAAGTGATATAGGCCAAAGATGCCCCAGCTCAGAGATTGATCGTGCGAAATGGTTTGTGATGCGACGCGCCCCGCGTGATGGCCGGAGGCGGCGGGCCGTGAAACTTTACGAGGACTCGCTTCAATGAGGGGAGCTGAACACCCATATAAATGAGGCTTCTTGTAAATAATCTATTCCTATATAATAATCTATATACTTTATTCTATATTCTGTTAATTTTATTTTAAGTCCTTTGAAGTTACGTTACACAATAGCAAATATCTTGATAAAATTTTGGGACTGTCCTACTGGGGAATACCTTAATCTATCAGAAAAATTTAACCCAATAATTCTACTCTCATTCTCTCTCTGTGGTGAGTGAGAGTTCCTGGTTAGGCCCTGAGATAGGCAGGCGATGATTTTTGTGTTGCATGTGCCTATGGACATAGGCTAAAATAACCGCTTATGATTAGGGGGCTGTACAATTGCTTGGTTAACGCGATAATTTATTTACAATAAATTAATGGTAATGGTAAATGATTTGGGTTATCGCAAGTACAGAGTTCAAGAAATGATTAAGTTACAATGATACTTATCAAATCAATGTTCGATTAAAGGGTTATTCTGAAGTTGTTATACGTTTGTAAATATTACACATTATTATTTTCAAATTTTTTGATGAGATGATAGTATTAAAACTTTATTATAGGTTGTTATTACAACGCATATAATTTTTTTTAAAGTAAATTATCAGTTATTTGGGATTTTTAATTAGGTATTACCATACTCTACTGTAATAAATTACTCTAATAGGGAGAAAACGTTGCCATTCTATGAGGCAATGCATGGTGCGGTCTAGTACGGGCTACGGTTCGGCTTCCTGCTTCCTGCTGGAAATAAAAGCTCTCCTAATATGAGTTAATATTTGACGGTTGAAGTGAAATTATGATTTTCACAACTACATATTTATATATGTATGCTTTCTTTAACTCCTATTGTTTTTACTTCATTTTATTGGATTTTTTAATACGTGAAGTATTGAAAGCCATCGTATTTTTTATAACTGTACGGTCTATGCAATTATCGTATTAATATTTTATTTCATTATCAATAATAGATAAAAGAAAGTTATATTCAAGTTCCTTGTGTAAACAGTAATGGAATATTTTGTTTTAGGTTGAAGTAGAATTTGAGTCTCGGCAGCGTTTCATACGATAAAAGATGATGACAAACCAACATTGATTACAAAATATATTATTGATATAAATATGATTTTGCACTCCATGTTGGCTTGTATATTAAGGGCGTGTATTTTTAGCAAATTGATCATATTAAGATACATTTTAATTACATGATTTTGGTCATTTAAAATGTGATTTTAATATTTATCGAGGTTGTAATTTGCATTATATCACATATCAAAATATTGCATTTATTTGATATCATGAAAGTTTCCTCTCATATTCTTTATTTTATTTCAAGTTATAGCTTCTTAATTTCAGAAATAAAAGTTATATCTGTATAATATTCATGTTTTTTAAGAAGTAAAGAGAAAAGTTAAAGAAAGAATTTTAAGTATATTTACTATCTTATTAAAATACTTTAAAAAAAATCAAGCTAATCTAAAACTACGAGTATATTGTAACTTTGCTTTAGTATTTTTTTACTATAAAAAATTTAAAGTCAGCATTACCACTTATTATAAAAATTTTAAACATAACGTAATTTTACAACGAAAGCCTATTAAACACCTACTTATGATCGTGGAGGCAGTAAAAATGGTTTCAGTATGGAATAAGTCCCGATATATGAGTCTATAAAAAGCGAGGAAACATAAAATTTTCCAGTAATATATTAGCAATTTCCTATATAGAACTTATAGCGTTTGTGCGTTAGAAAGCAGCGTTTTTGCCGTTAAATGTGCCTACTTAAAAATTTATACGCGATTACCGCATTAAATAGTGATGGGTCGAATGAAAAATTCATCGATGCTGGCGTAGACGCGTGCGGTGTGGTGAGTGCTTCGATGCTTTAATTTATTTGATTGATATTACGTTTTTCATTTCCTAAAATGTTTATATATTTACAGTTATACATGTAAAAGTAAAACTGCTCTCAATAATAAATCGTTTCAATTCACTTAACATGTCAATAGTAATGGTAATAATTCTTAAAATACCGGATATTGGTGACGAAAGGGCTAGTAAAATTTTTAGGGTAGAGAATATGATATCCGTATTAATGGATAAATACGGCTTTCTTGCCAAAACATATCCTTGAATAATTACAGTATATATTTATTAATCATTTTATTTATGATCATTTTGTATAGTTATTCACAAAAATTTATACAAAATATGACGGGAATTCACTGTTCCGTGTTAGTTCCATCGTCAAACATTTAAGCAATTTTAAAACTGCGGTTCGATTAAGTATGTACATTTGTTAAAAATACATGTTTGCTATCGGCGAATGGATAAGAAAATATATCTTTCATCAGTGACTATGTAACAGGTCGTTTTTCTATTAAGTTTTAATTACAAAAACGAAAACAAGTCCGCCTGATATTATCCGTTCAATTTATGGTGTCATTGAAAGGGCTTTTTTGGCTATACTGAATACATAATTATGCAGAATTCCTTTTTTTGCCTTTTATTTGTCCTTTTTAAAAGTATATCCGTCAGCAATGGATTAGAAGACTATTTTTTAAGAGTACTAGATAATCTTGTCTTCTTTCTCTTTCGTTTATTACGAAGGTCAGTGAAATAACCTCGAACGCTAAAATACACATGTATGTTGATTCAGATATATAGTCATTATAATTAGATACTAGCTAGGCCCCGCGATTTCACCCTCGTTGAGATGAGGAAAAAAATAGCCTTGGTTCTTCTTAAAGCATAACTAACCTTCCTTTTTAAATAATAATTTTTTAGTTGTGGATACCGAAAGAGCAAGCAATTAACTATAAAATGATATATAATTTAGGTGGAGTAATTGTGAGTTTTTTTTTAAAGGAATGAGGATTACGTTATTATTCAAACTAGTCGTCGCCCAAACTAGTGGCTGAAACTGGCTGGGTTGTCTGCAAGAAATGGCTATTTAGCCATAAGTCCGCTCATTGTACTTCACTGTCTGTAACTATCTTTATGCTTTGTTTGTAATATATTTCTGGTGTACAATAAAGTATAAAATAAATAAAATAAAATAAACTAAGTGTGTGAAATTTCATACATCTCCGTCCACGCAATTTTCGTAAAAAGGGGTACAAAGTTTTTGCTTCACGTATTAATATATAGGTGTATTTTGGATAATCTGCAAATCATAAATATTAATACGAATACGTACCTACATCTAATTTATGCAATAAATATATTCTAATCTTTTATTGAAGATTTTAATAACGAGAACTAAATATACAACACTATAAAAGAACAAATTTAACATCATAGTTGAACCTTGTACTCCAATATATTCCAACGGCAAATGGGAGTTTGTACGGTATTGGAAAATATATCACGATATTTTAAGACCATAAGCTTCTTATAGGTTTCCCTGTAATCAATAAAAGTAAAGAACCATCTCCATTTTGGGGTTAAATTAAACGTTCCACAGTTTTAATAACAAGTTACATGTTCATATGTGTGTTATAGTATTTATATGTGTGTTACTGTATTTATTTATTAGTTATATGTGTAAGAAATTTCAAGTTCATGTAGATGTCGAGTAAACATAAAAAAATCAGATGCAATAATTATTTATTACCATTTATTTATTTGTTTTATTTAGGAAAAAAACAATTGTATTCATATTGTATATAATAGAGATAGAAAAAAATAAAAAATTAAGATAGAAAAAAACGTAATAGAAGTTTACAGTCAAAATTAAACATTTTATCACCACAGGGATTTTTTCCATTTTCATTGCGGAATATTAAAAGCATTATATAGGAAAACTGTAAGTGGAATCACAAATATAAAACGAAATCATATTTAAGTAAAATGTTGGAAATACAATATTCTTTTCACATTGTAACACGAACTTATTACATAATTATTCTTTTTATTCAATAAAAAAATATTTTATAATAAAATAGAACATGCAATTTTACAAAATATATTAAAAATGTTCAAAGTATAAACACATTATTTGCCCACGTTCAAATTTATTCGCGTATTTATTGACATCGTGGGAACTTATGTACTAATTAATTTCTTTAAGTCTCTATATTATGTAGTAGTTGCATCACAAATATTTCCATCACGAAATTTTGTACTAACGTACTAAAAAATTTCATACACGAAATTTTTACGATTATATATTTTTTTTTTTTACTCGGATAGTATTAGGCCAGCGTATCTAACGAGAAACATGTTATCACATTCTAAATCTAAAAAAACTCAGTTAAAATTCATAGAAAAATAGCGATCATAAATTTTCCAATGAAGAGTGTCCTGGGGAATGTCGAAAATGTCTCCGCATTTGGACACATTTGGGTGAAATTTTCCCTAAAAAAAAAAAAAAAACTGAACGATCCCTTGCAAACGTAATATTCATCGCGCGAGGACCTCTTTTGGAATATTGAATGAATGAAATACATATTTTGATCGTAGTAGACTGTATTGTATTCATGAGAGACTTCATTCAATACACAATACAAGAATATGTTCAGCTTTGTTCTATTATGAAAAACGTCATTTATTCGAATTATACTCACCGGGAACCAGCCTTGACCTCCAAATAACCTTACAAATATCATATAAATATATTAAATAAGAAATGTTTTAATAAATACAGAGTGTGTTACATTAAAATTTATACTACACTACTACTAATCCTAACAGAAAAAAAAAAAATTAAAATTCAACAATAAGCGGAAAGGCTTTTGTTAAAAAGCAAAATGCTGACTTTACTGCAGTCCAACAATATTTTTTGTAGCCATTAAATGATTTTTTGCCCTGTTTTTAGAGTATTTATATAATAACTCTTTCATCTGCTCAGCTTGCGAGAGTTGCATTTGTTTTTGAAAGCGTGTGTTAGTATGATTTTTTTAGAATAGCTGGTTAACGTTACAAAGAGAAAAAATTCGTTTGTTCTGCTACCAGCTACAGTATTCTTGTTCATTATTATAATTTGTTTTTAAATTCAACCAAATAAAAAGATTAATTATTATGTTAACCCTACTAATAACTTGAATATTTCATTTTGACCCAATTTGGGCGGGCTATTTAAATCTGTCGTCTTACACTGTTACTGTAACAAGTCGGCGAGCAAAGACTTTTTGTTCCTAAGATTAACGACAAAGTATGGGTCACAAAAAAAGCGTCACCGACTACGGAAATTACCAAAACTTCGTGTCGAAGCCCGAAATTTTCTTGTTCTAAATGTCGTCGTAAATGAATGATGACTCTTTTAAAATCGGGAAAGAAATTAGGAACAGACGTTTTTGGGATTACGAGTTTCGTAATAACTTGAAAGTTGAGTTTTTTATGTTTTCAAATACTTCGACGTGGTTACGCATGAACTATTATAGTCTTAAACTTGGTTAAAATTATAAATAATTTAAAAAATTTTTTTCTTAAACTTTGGTTAAAATTATAAATAATTTAATTTTTTTCTTTGTAAAATATGTGCTAATAAAAGCCAGTTTACATAATATCATACTCACAAAAGCATAAATAGGAATTATAAAAACAAAACTTTTATTACGGTCTCGGAAGTTACCAATACAGTAGTAATTAGTGTGTGTCGTTGAGAGTATAGCGCGTTTTTTTTTAATTAATTTTTAATTTGCGCCTGTGTCATGAGTCGTAGCAGCCATTTAATTCATCTGAGCACGCGCGCACACGTCACGAGCCTGACAACCCCCTACATAACGGGTCTATAAATATGAATACGTTATACATTTTGACTTGTTTTTGAAAAATTTTATCAGAAGAACCTTTTTGATTCGTACAGGGTTAGATATTTTACAAATTTTCGATTTTTGCAAATCACCGTATTCTCAATTTTTATGTGATAAATTCAACCTATTGCTTACTCTTTCACTTATTTAAAAATTATATTTTAAACGATTGGGACCATAAAAGAATGAACATCAATTAATTTCTAATATGCAAATCCTTGAGCACACGCCCTTACAAAAACGTCACTATTCGCTCATCAGTATATACAAGAACACTCAATTAGCAACACAAATATTTATCGCAAAAACACGGGTTAGCTAATGTGTAACGCTAAATTAGGCTCACATATGAAAAGTTACTGGAAGGTTATTTAGAAGAATTTCGGTTTTGTGGGCAATGCGGCGTTTCTCTGCTAATGACGATTTCCGTTCCATGATTAGGGCTGTCGGTCTGATTTTCATTGAAAAATTATTAAATAACTTAAGAAAACACTGTGTACATTTTTAATTTCAGAAATAGTTTCAATTGAAACATTAACTTAGAACTTGTAAATCGAATTAGTTGTTAAGAAGGGATTGGTTAATAAATTATTTATTATGATAGAAAAGTCGTTCCATCCGGAGGCGTTCAGAGCAAGCAACCCTGGCTGCTCTACGATATATCTCTCGTAGTTAGGCGCAGAAATCACGGCGACTCGTGCGCTTGATTGAGTTTTCTTTTCCATTGTGCTCCATTAACAAAATAGCTTTCTCCCCTATGCTCTCAGGACGCCATGTGTTCGCGGAAAATTATATCAGCAATTTTTCTTCCTCGCCGTAATAGAGGCTACAATACGCAGTTTTTATTCACATTATGCTTTATATTCAACATGCTTGTTAGGCATTATACGCTAGTTATTTTATATAAGAACAATGAGTGACAGAGAATTACTGTTTGCAAACGTTTTTAATTAAAAGTGTTTTTAATGAATAATTATATTCCGTCGGAAGACTGTAGTTAGTCCATATTTACTTTTCAAACTGAAGTCGATTAAACGTGAATTTGCATTTAAATTATGTACATACATACGTTAGTAAAATGTTTCGGTAGTGAAAACAGAATCTGACATATTCATATATGGTTTCAATTTATACATCAACACTTTCAGCTTTGTTATTCGAATTATAGTTAAAGTGACTATTGTACGATTACTCCAGTATTTCGAAATTTCGTCTAAGTGGTTTTAAACTGAACTATATATTATACATTTATTTACTTTATTCTTTATTTCCTCCTTATTGCTATGGTATGAATAAACTTGCTGATCTGGCGAACATCGCGCCTTCATATTTTTTTGTGTGAACATATATTTATTTTTATTTTTCTCTTATACAAACCTTGTACTGACAATTTTCAACACAAAAAAGGCGCAGTCGTTTGGAAGTTATGGGCGTATATAAATTTATGCGATTCGTTTTTATTTACACAGATGATTATTTCTAAAAAAAAAAAAAAAAAAACTATTAACGTTTGAGTTATAATTAGGGTTAGAAAAGCGCTTATACTAAAGTAAACGAAAGCCCAAGTGCTCTTGTAGTCTACCGTTTAATTAACGACGTATCTAATTATACCATCGCTGAGGCTCCGGCGAGGAGAATTTACCAAATTACTTATTACGAAACCTAATTACAATTAGGGTTAATGCTACAGCGCGTATATACTTTAACCCCCTCGCTATATATAGCTGTGCTATTTGCATTTTCAAAAGTACTTGTTAAATAATAACTGATATTAATTGCAATCATATTGCACGGTTTAAAATTACTTGGATATTATTTTTTAGTCCATTATTTAACTTAATAAGTTTGGGATATGTTCAGCGCTGTGAACATACCAAAAAGGTTTTATCTACAAAACAAAAAAGAGGTTTTAATTCTACTTATGCTTTTTTTAGTACATTGCTCTATTCGTAGCTAATGTACAAACATGTAACAAAAGATGTACTATTAAAATTGATTTAACTCTTTTCTGTTACATATAAGATTGCATCATCTGTATAGTATATAAAAAAGAAAAAAACCGAATAGGAAGGAAGACATACTTAAAGTTAATTTTGGTTCCCGCACAGCGGTCATTAAGAGGTATTAGAGCACCTTTTACTTTTTTCCTTTTTCTAATTGTTACGTAAACCAAAGAAAATACGGTATTTGTGGTTGGACCGAGTACCGCTTTGTTGTTTCTTTGTTCGCATCATTCTATTTTGTGATGAAAAAAAAATTAATAAGAAAAAGCGAGTGCAATGTATTTAATGTCAATCGCGTTACTCTAGTAAGCTTCATTATCAAATCAAATGAAAACAATTTCATATAATACTAACTGTTACACGAAGATTCACCCGCATAAAAGAGGGACATTTTTATAATTGGAATTCCATACATCAAAATAAAATATTGATATATAATATTTTTAAATAATTTTAGATGAACAATCTAATATAATTATTTTTGTTTTTTTTTTTTTCAATTGTCGTTAACATCTTTGTTCGGGTTTTGCATAGAAATTTTAAATCCCTGTCCCACCTAGGAAAGTACCTATTTTAATTTTTATTTAATTATTACAGCATTTATAGTACGGAAGTATAGATTAACAATAATGGAATTTAATTATATCTAATCTACAAAAAAGAATCTTATTAACGTAAAATATACAATAATAGCAAATCAATAATAACAAATCTATACTAATAGTATAAAAAGGTAAAGTTTCTAACTTTGTTTGTTTGTAGGGGGTAATCTTCGCAAATACTGATCCGATCATGAAAATTCTTTAGCTACACTATTCAGGAGTGACAAGCTATATCTTATTGTTTTTGAACAAAAAATTCAGTGAAAAATAATAGTATATGTAAGTCAAGTTGGAGAAATACGAGCGAGATGGGAACTTTACAATATATTGGCATCACTAAAATAATAATTAACGCCCAACGAAGTGGGCACGGGTCAGCTAGTAAATGATAAAAACAATAACATGCATAACACTGAAATATAAATTGAAGTAAATAACGTTATCGCTAATCTTACTCGTTTTAAAAGTAAAGCAAACCTAGATAGATAATAAAAGCTTTTTGATGATAAATTATTTGTCAATGATTGTGTTTGCTCGCAAACGAAAAAAAACCGACTTCAATTACATCAACGAGTAATACAACGTAGATCGACGAAAAAATAGTCAAATAACTACGCGTTATCAAAGATTACTCAAAAAGTAGTTATCAGATCTCGATAAAATTTATATTTGACCACATGATAAACATCAGCTTTTGATTAAATTAAAAATTATCAAAATCGGTACACCCAGTAAAAAGTTATTGCGGATTTTAGAAAGTTTCCTTCGATTTCTCTAGGATCCCATCATCAGATCCTGGTTTTCTTATCATGGTAAACTTCTTTCTTCTTTCAAACTAGAAATATCCCATTTCCAACAAAAAAGAATTATCAAAATCGGTACATCCAGTAGAAAGTTATGCGGTATAATACAACGTAGGTCGATGAAAAAAGCGTCAAGTAATAAAAATAGGTAAAAAAACTTTTTAAGTTAAACGGTTTTATGTTAAACATACATTGCAATGTTTAAGATAAATGTACTAAAAACCAAAAAATAATAAAATAGATACAGTCGTGGGAATTATAAACATATGCATAGACTAGACTAAAATAAAACCGTGGGGCACGTCAATTGTCTACAATCGTTGATTAAAATGTTTGTTTTGTAATGTTACACTATAATTAGGCAGTTGTTCAACCGACAAAGATGGACGTGTGATAAGTAGGGCTAGAATGTGGAAACAAGCTAGCAAGCTCGATTATAAACGAGTTTTAGGGTTTCATAGTGGTGAGCGAGTAGTACTTTTATCATATGTTTTGTCGATCAAAGACAAACTACGAGCAGTGAAACGATTCCTCGCCAGCCAGCAGTGTGAATGTCCAACGATAAACTAGTTGAAACATCTCTTTTATTTACATGGAGTGTATAACTATTGGAATTTCCATGAGCAAGAAAATAGTAAGTAATTTCCTCACCGTCTACGGGCCAACTGCCTATTTTAACGACGAATTAAACGATTCTTCTATCGCACATTAAGTCGATAATTTGTAGACAATTGACGTGCCCCACGGTTTTATTTTAGTCTAGTCTATGCATATGTTTATAATTCCCACGACTGTATCTATTTTATTATTTTTTGGTTTTTAGTACATTTATCTTAAACATTGCAATGTATGTTTAACATAAAACCGTTTAACTTAAAAAGTTTTTTTACCTATTTTTATTTTCTAGTTTTTAGTTTTTATTTCGCATTCTGTTTAATTCATTTAGTGCTTCATTATTGCAAGGCCCATCTTAAATATTGAGGTTGTATAGTGCACTGTATTCTTCTTGTCAAGCCCTTTTATTTGATACTCATATTGGTGGGATTGATAAAAAATTGTTATCAGACATTTGGTAGCGGCGGCCAGCTTAGATTTCAATTTTGCATAGTAAATTGCTGTGTGGCTACGGCACTAAAGAATTTAGCCACCCCATCACTTCCCGTGGGTGTCGTAAGAGGCGACTAAGGGATAACAAGGTTCCACAACCATCTTGGAACTTAAGAAGCCGACCGATGGCGGGATAACCATCCAACTGCTGGCTTTGAAATACATAGGCCGAAGACGGGCAGCAGCGTCTTTGGTGCGACAAAGCCAGTACTGCGGTCACCAACCCGCCTGCCCAGCGTGGTGACTATGGGCAAAACACATGAGTTCACGTTATTTTTGGCGTAAACTTGTGGAGGCCTATGTCCAGCAGTGGACTGTATAGGCTGTAATGATAGTAAATTGTATTCTACTTGTTGAGACCTTTCATTTGATACCCATGTTGATGGGATTGATAAAACCTAAGTTATCCGCCATTTTGTAGAGGCCGCCATCTTGGATTTTAATTTTATATAGTACATTGATTATACTGGTTGAGCACTTTCATTTGATACCCATATTGATGGGATCGATAAAACCTACGTTATCCGCCATTTTGTAGCGGCCGCCATCTTGTATTTCAATTTTTTATAGTATATTGTATTCTGCTTGTTGAGCCCTTTCATTTGATACCCATATTGATGGGATTGATAAAACCTACGTTATCCGCCATTTTGTAGCGGCCGCCATCTTGGATTTCAATTTTTTATAGTATATTGTATTCTGCTTGTTGAGCCTTTTCATTTGATACCCATATTGATGGGATTAATAAAACATAAATTATCCGCCATTTTGTAGCGGCGGCCATCTTGAACTTATAATGATAATGAATAAACATAATTGTATTGTCACCAAAATCCAAAGTGTATACAAAATTTCAGATTAATCGGTTGACAGGAAGAGGGTGAAATTTGAATTACTAAATTTGACCCAAGAATAAATAATAAAAAATAAATAAAACAAACGGGGTGAGCTAAATAAAACCGTTTAAAAACGCATTATTTTATTATTATTAGATATAACTCGAAAAAGTAGTTGTTAGATCTCAAATAAATTTAAATGGGAACAAATTACACACACCACCTTTCGATTAAAAGAAAATTTGTCGAAATCTCTCCACCTAGTCAAAAGTTCTGACGTAACATATATAAAAAAAATACAGTCGAATTGAGAACCTCCTCCTTTTTTTTAAGTCGGTTAAAAATTAACATCTCACACAGTATTTATATTTACATACTAAAGATAAAAAGTTCTGTTTGTTATCGTTTACATCTGATTTTAAAGGACAAACAATATGTACTTCATTTTCGGAACAGAGAAAGAGAATCAGAGAGGGAGAGAGGAAGAGAAAGAAAGAGAAATAAAGGTAAAAACAAAGTTACGAAACAATATGTACAAAGCATCATTTTTTGTTAAATTTTGGGTTTTAGAATAAGCAATATTAATTTTGGTCATTAGTAAAGATAATCTGAACAAACTTTAGTGTTTTACCTTAACAAATTCGCACAGCGTGTGTGAGAATAGAACTTTGGACAATTCAGTGATTGATGAGATTTTGTAATGGGAATTGTTCCTATTTAATTTCCTGTGTGGATATTCAACTGTCAGATATAAATTTCACGAAAATTAGAGGATATTTGAAAATTAAACTTGCCTCTTACCTTACACCTTATGTATCCGTAATATGTTTACGTCATAATGCTTACTGTTTTTGCACACCTAATTCTATTACCATGTAGCTTAATCTTGTAACTTGTCAAAGCCGTTAATCGATAACTTAGCCTGATTACAAATAATAATAACGAATACATCGACTGATTATTATTAAGAGTTATATTATTTACTCGACGCTATTCATTTACTACAAGCTAATAATTAATAATTTAGAAATAAAATAGAAACAATGTTATAAATACTTCTTTATAAAACTCTCTTGTTCGAATGTGTAAAACAATATTATCACATTATAAAAGAAAAAAAAAAAGAAAAAATCACAAATGCATAGAATTTCACGAGTAATAACTTCTTACATTTAAAACGTGCGCGTTTTCGCTTTACAAATTCATGAAACGAAACAAAACAGTGGTATGTAAAAAATCTACATTCTAAAAAGTTGTAATAAAACAATCTGAAGCGGTTGCTGTAACGCGATGAAAAATGAAATGAAAGAATTTAAAATGGCCGACGTTTATGAAATACTCGAATTTGAAATGGAAGTAAATAAGTAGGTAGATGAAATCTCGTTTATGTTTTTAATGAATATAATCCAGATGAAAATCACAGATAGACCTTAGTAAGACTGATATAATAATTGGATTTTTAATTCATTATTGAACAATTGCCTTTAGCTTTAAACGATGGATTATAAGTTCTATGGTGCTATTTTCGAAAAAAACTGGTAAAGCTTTCTTTTCCTTCTACAATTAATATGGATTTGATCATGATTTGTCACGCTACTCCTTGGCTTATATACGTATCTCAACTATCCTCACGAAATTCATCCTTTTTTTATACACACACGATCGTCTGTTCCTACGGTAAGCAACTTAATGCTTGTGTTGTAGGTAACAGCCGACTGATAAAGCAATTTTTTTATAATTATTTTCAATTTGAAATAGTATTTTTGTTATTACATATATAAATATATAAATTTTCTATATTAATATTTTCAATCTTAAATTTTCTGTACTAACACTAGGTTATAAGAAATATTGTTACTAACACTATATGGGCTAGTCCTGAAATAAATGTTATTATTATTATTTTTATTATTATTATAAATACACATATTACACGCAGACTCAGGCGGGAATCGAACCCGCAACCCGCGGAACACAAACTGCGCCAACGGGCTAGTCAAAATTTTCAAAACTTCACTACTGAGATGAAATATTGAGAATGAAATAAAAGAAAAACAATTTTTAAAGAAAGCATGCTGTGATCGAATTTGTAATGTGAATCATCGCCATATATATTCGGACAATTTTTAACTGGCTTCGAAAAATAGGAGGAGGTTCTCAATTCGACTGTATTAATATTATTATTATTTTATGTATGTTACCTAAGAACTTTTGAGTGGGTGGACCGATTTCAATGAGTTTTATTTTTAATCGAAAGATAGTGCGTGTTATGTAGTCCCATTTAAATTTAATTAAGTACCGTCAAGTATTTTTCGAGCTTTCTCTAATAATAGGTATTTATTTGATAATTTTTTCGTCGACGTTGCATTATAACTTTTTACTGGATGTACGGATTTTGGAGTTTTAGCTGAGATATAATGACTATTTTATGAGTAATCTTTACGCATATTTACTTGACTATTTTTTTCCATTTGCAAACAAACACAATTATCATCATTTGCGAGATCGAGTGAGTACTTAAATGGGTTATCATACGGAGCAACTTTTTACCTAACTGTACCGGAATTCAATACTACCGCTACAATACCGAACTTTTCTGATCGGTAACATTCTCATAATATATTTCTAAGTAAGTAACAATAAGAGTATTCACATCATCAATTTATAAGGTTGATCTCGTTTTGGTAATAGTAGTAGGCATTTCAGTGTGTAGTTATTGCATTTGTGTGTGTGTGTGTGTGTGCGTAAGCGCAATGGTCGTCGTGTTAGTGGAATGGTCACAATACTTGGCATGTGGTTGTTACGCTGGCGGTTACGTGGCTTAATCCCCGCAGTGCATAGTACATACATACATAGACCATACAAGTTTTTCCCGTGACCTGAGCGTTTATGCTTGTATATTGTGTGTTTGTGGACCTCCGATACAGGAGTAATTCATAGTGGGGTCCGTTGAGTGTGAGACGTTTATTCATTCAATATTAGTATAGATTGTATTCTTACAAACTGTACTTTTACCATTTTTCTATATTCTACAAATAGTGACAACTGCCAATGCATTAGATATTCATCGTCCGTTTCGCAGCAACAGGCAAGAAAACATAAACATACTCGTAGTATTGCGATGCAAACCGCAACTCTACGAGGTCCGGTCTGATCAGAATAGCTTCGTGTTGTATTCGTTTGGCTTTATCTGAGCATTCTGTCTTATTTCCAGTCGGGTTTGTTTCTGAAAGGTTTTTAAATCAGCATTAGTATATTAAATATATTTATGTAAATGAAAATTAAACGCCCTATATAGACAAACGATACGATCACTTAAAAAGTGCCGTATATGTGCCGATACGAAGTTCTTCAGGTCCGTAAATATAAAGATTTATAAATAGGTATGTATTTTTTCAATTATCGTGTAGTAAAACTATATTACGAAATCATAAACTTTAAAATTTATTACTTAACTAATTTTATAGTAGATATATAAACGTTAATCTACCTTGAGTAATTAAAAACGTTTAGAAAAATCACAAAGTTAACCGTTTTACTACCACATTATTTAGTGGATGATACCGGACAAAGGCTCTCTGTCAAATATATACGTAAAGATAAAAGGCAGAAAACCGAAAAATTAACATGAACAAAAATGGTAGTAGATAAATACCGTTAGCATCAGTCTATATCCTAGCTTCACTAGGCAGTCACGGGACTGTCAATATAATTATATATATATATATATACACACTAGATTCATACACGCAATCTTTATTGAGTATCTTTGTTCGAGACTAGAAAAAAAAGAAACTGTCAATTCTAATACAATATATTTTTGAAGTATATTGTGAAATAAAATAAAATTTACGTTTTAATGCCATTAAAATGCTCACAGTTTATAAAATACAATGTTATTTTCCTGAGTTATGTGTTTTAGAATGCAAGTTGTAAGAAAAAGCAAACGGTTCGTTAGGGAAAATTCAACTGAATATATTATGTAAATAAAATCTTTTGCTCCATTTGCAATTCATATCCTAAATTAACGATCGGGGGCCTAAATAATTCAATTTATGTCTAATACTATTTGTATCTCTTGTTTTTGAGTTTTGTGCTAAGAACGGAAAGGAATTATATTTAGATATTATAATTCCTAATAATTAATTTATATGGGATATGCTGATCTGAAGAATCCACTCGAGCATGCTATAAATTTTTTCAAATATATTTATATGTAATTATTTGATTGTGTAAATAAAACAAAAGTAGGAGATTCAAAATAAAAAAGACACGTTAATGTTATTTCTTTAATATTTTAACTCCAGTTCCTAGCAGTCTTAATTTTATTATATATCGAGTATTTTATACTAACATTGTTTACTTTTTATTTACATTTGTTGAGGTTGGGTATAGCAGAAAATATTCTGCATTAAATCTAGAACAGTCCATTTGGGGACATACTTTAACCTTACGGAAGATCACAGCCAAGTGATACTGCTCTCAAATACTGCTATTTTTCAGTTGTGAGTAAGGTCATAAGCTCCTGGGAAGTCGGCCATATATCGGACATAGGGTCGGCAACGCGCTTGCGATGCTTCTGGTGTTACAGGCGTCTTATTATCGCTTACTATCTTGTTGACGGTACGCTTGGTTGCCGACCTAATCGTATAAAAATATATTTATGGTTAGTGTTGTATAGTCCTAAAGTAAAAATTTTTCAATAACAAATTTATATTATTTATGTTGAACATATTTCTAAGATTTAAATCAAATCGTAACTAGCGCAAATTAAGTTTTAAGTACATACAAATAAAGAATTTTCTAGATCTTAGAATACGATTCAATAAACATTTTTAAATTGGTACGACTCAATATTTTTGAATGCCAATATCACTGACCTTAAGTGTCCACTTAATATCAGAGGGTTTATATATCCGTCTGCCTTTTAATATATAGGTATTTATATGAAAATTTCTCTTTTGTCCAATTTTGTTTTTAAACGAACTACATAATGCTTAAAAAAGAAGTAATAGGTTAATAAGTTAGTTTATCGACCATTTACGAAAATTGCGACTAAGTTATATAAATCAAATGAAGTTATTTTGTATAGAACAATAGGTTATATATACCACGGGTTAAACGATGCGATATAATTATCTAAACAAGTTCGTATAGAGAATGTTATGCACAACTTCCATGGCGTAACTCAGAACAAAACTTATTACGGAAGTGACACTATATCTTAATAATTTTTATTTGTTTTATTGCTTAATCATATGTATATACAAAATTTCTTCTGCCAGTTAACAATTCAGTAGTTTAAATTAAGTACATGTCCAGATAGAATATTATTTTGTAATTTATTTATTTATTTGTAAGTTTTGTATATTCATTTTAAATAATGTTATTATCCTAAATGTCACTCGGTCGTATTGCCTGATAATTTGTAACCGTTAAAGTATTTAAAATGATTTAAATAAAAGAAAAAATAACTATGAAAATAATTTTTTGATTTCTTAAATATATAATTTATATAGTAATATTACAAAGCTGAAGAGTTTGTTGTTTGTTTGAATTCGCTAATCTCAGGATCTACTGTTTCGAATCGAAAAATTCTTTCTGTGTTGATTGTTCAACTGCCGAGCAAGGCTGTATAAAACGTTAGTTAATTTTTACTCAAAATAACGCGACACAGCTAGTGCTTCCTTGAGGAGGTCGTGTGATGATTTCAATTCTATTAAATCCGCTGTCGTGTATACAGCATTTAAGATCAGCAGCATTATTTTGGTAAACTTAAAACTGGACCCTATATATCCTACTCCTGTTGATTTTGAAACAGTTATTTACTCAGTATGTATATCAACAAACTTAAATAAGCCATCATAATTGAATATACATATATATTTGTATGTCTGCTGTAAACCATTAAGGAGTTTCCTCGTCGGGATTCTTGGGTACACAGTTAGGACAAGTTTATCTTAATAATTCATTGTTATCAAATTTGAAGTTACATGTGAAATTATAACTTCATTGGATATAGTGACTAATTATCTTATTAGGTATTAGAAGTAGCAATTTTGTTTGTAAAGCTTAAAGTTTAACTGAACAAATTTACTACTAATGTCACTATGCACTACAAGTCATGTGTAAGCTTGTAAAATTGTACACTAGTCAAGAGTTCCTAAGTTTTAAAATTATACGCCAAGTACATAATGCTGTGTAATATAAATTGGAACTCTATTTTCACTGCGGACAATTTTGACAATTTTATATAAAATATATCCCATGCAAAAAATTCACTCGAAAATGGATTTGCTCTAAGCTGAGAACTTGCACAGAATATCGTTTGATTCTATACTTAATTAAGAAAACTTTGTTTGGTACCAAATTTATCATAAAAGTTTATATTTATCATAGAAAACCATTAAAATATAGTTTTTAATTAACGCCCAGGTAAACATAGTTGATTAAATTTTTTTTGTCTACTTATTGTAGTACGTCCACCATAATATTTTATATGATTTCATTAAATATTATATATAACAAATAGCAACTTTTAGTCCTCGACTTAACCCGCGTAGACTATATAATTTTGGCTTTTAGGTGTACTTCCGATAAAATATAGCTTAGGTCACGCAGTGATAATGTATCTTTGTAATGCAAGAGAATTTTTTAAAATTAATCAAAGAGATTTTAGTTATACATTATAAAAACACAAAAATTAAACTTTTCGCTTTGTTATGAGTAAATATTAAAATTAAATAATATAAGTCACGTGTTCCCCAAGTCAAAACAACGGAACATATAGTATAATTAACAACAGATTTATTTTAATATTTTTTTTAAATATATCAGAATCCAATCAGCCGACTTAACCTTATATAGGTGTATGGCTTTTTAAATAAAGAATAAAAAAAAAGAATTCAATCGGTTATATCACTTAAAAATTCTTACGTTCTCAGTATTACACAGCGGTGTTCGAAAACAAGCATATTCTAATACGCTTTCCACGTTAATTGGTTTCCTTTGCGATGCAACGTTTGTTTCACCTGAAACGTATTTCATTATTACAAAATAAGTTTACCACTTCTACTTGAGTTACGTTTCATTTATATGTATAATAGCTAAAAACACATTTAATCAAACAATTTTCGAGTAATTATGATCTTCGTACTTTTATTTCGTACCTTTCAACTTGCTTTTGTAATTGGGTAGTTTAATAGGTCTGGTAGTAACAAAAAAGTTTTGTACGTATAAGTAAGTTTTTAGTCTTTCGGAAACGATTTGCCCGTCTCTTTTTTGCTCGAAACTGTACCTACGCTACCAAGATACTATTTTTTAAACACGGTGATGAAATGATGATGATCCCTTGATATACGATATATATATGTCGGCACTAGCGCTGTCATACGCAATTAGAAAGGAATTTATAAACAACAGATGCAACGATCGCGCCACCTAGCACATCGTTCGATAATCACCTACCCTCAATCATTATATTACTCGAGTTATTATGACGAGTATAAAACGAACAGTGCAACCTCGGCTAAAGCAGTCTTGGCTCTGGCTTGGCACGATGCACTTGTTGTATCCTGCTAGTAGCTTAACCGAGACTCTTTTAATAATTAATTTGTGCAAACGAATTAATTGTTACATATTAGGGCGGACAACTCGAGCAGTGAAGGTGAGCGTTGATACATATCTCAAAGGGGGCTTCCTTAAACCCACACCTAGGTCGCAAGTCCTAGGCAGTAGGCACTGCTCTGAGTTACTCCCTCTGCCACACGATGAGCTCGGCACCCGCACGGTGAATCCATCGAATGCTAAGAAGTTCGGCCCCTCCCGGTTAACTTATATACTATCTTTTTAACCGACTTCCAAAAAAGGAGGAGGTTCTCAATTCAACTGTATTTTTTTTAATGTATGTTACATTAGAACTTTTGACCGAGTGGACCGATTTCGACAATTTTTTTTAATCGAAAGGTGGCGTGTGTCAATTGGCCCATTTAAATTTATTTGAGATCTAACAACTACTTTTCGAGTTATATCTAATAATGCGTTTTTACTTGACGCTTTTTTCGTCGACCTACGTTGTATTATGCCGCATATCTTTCTAATGGATGTCCCGATTTTGATAATTCTTTTTTTGTTGTAAAGGAGATATCCTTGGTTTAGTACCATGATAAGGAAACCAGGATCTGATGATAGGATCTCAAAGAAATCGAGGGAAACTTGAAAATCCGCAATAACTTTTTACTGGGTGTACCGATTTTGATAATTCTTTTTTTTTTGGTGAAAAGAAGATATCCCTAGTTTAGTACTATGATAAGGAAACCAGGATCTGATGATGGGATTCCAGAAAAATCGAGGGAAACTCTTGAAAATCCGCAATTTCTTTTTATTGCATGTACCGATTTTAATAATTTTTAATTTAATCGTAATATATTTGTCATGTGGTCACATATAAATTTTATTGAAATCTGATAACTACTTTTTGAGTAATCTTTGATAACGCGTAGTTACTTGACTATTTTTTCGTCGATCTACGTTGTATTACTCGTCGATGTAATTGAAGTCGGTTTTTTTTTCGTTTGCGAGCAAACACAATTATGTTACCTCGTATTGAAATTAACTAGTCTGTCTGGCCTACCTACTACTTGCGACACCCATATATATATTATTAACTAGCTGACCCGGCGAACTTCGTATCGCCTAACACAAACTTTATCGTATGGTATTAAAGTTATTTATTTATTTATTTATTTTATAGGCAATCCGACAGCGTTATGTTACAATAGTATGTTACAATATAATGTACAAATATGGCCAAAATAGGATCACACTGATATATAAAAATATTAATCTTTATAAAATACATAACTAGACACTATATTTAAAAAAAATAACAGAAAGTAGTAAAAAGTAAACGGCTATGTTCCATCCCATCCACTGCAGTTAGAGGTGAGTGTAAGACATGAAAAGGTGAATGCGTGTTCGTGTAGGTGTGTGCATGTAAGACGAAGGTGTATTAGTGTGGGTTTGTGTGTAAATCTGTAGGTGCTGGTTTTGAATATTTTAGATGATACTACGAAAAATGCATCATTTTGATTTCTTTTTTAAGTGCCGTCTTCGTTCTTAGGTGAAACAGGTCTAAGTTTGGATACTGCGTGTTGTACGTATTGACAATACGGCAGAGGACCGAGTTACGTGCGTAATTAGTTTTTACTCGAGGTGTATGGAACAATGGTTTAATATGTCTAGAGCGTCTTGATGGTATTCGGAATTCAATCTGGGATAAAAGCTCACTGCAATCTATTCTCCCACTCACGATATCATGTAATAAGATAATATCGTACTGCTTACGACGTTGGGATAGGGATTCAATTTGGTAGTGTTTACATGATTCAACATAGGTGGGACAGGTTCTGTAACTTTTGAAATTTAAAAGTTTTATAAAATTTTTCTGGAGTGATTCAATCCTGTCGATGTGTACATTGTATACAGGGGCCCATATACTACAAGCGTATTCCAGTATAGTTCGAACGAAGCAGAAATATAAAATTTTGATACAACCTATATTTTTAAATGTGTTGCAAACTCGTGATATGAAACCTAGTTGACTATATGCTTTAGAAATTATTCTATCGATATGATTTACAAAAGTCATTTTGGAATCTAGTATCACCCCTAGGTCTCGAACAGAGTCGACTTTTACGATGGGGACATTGTTTATAGCATAAGTATATAAGTATATAAGTATATAAGTATAAGTTCAAATTGACTTTTAAGTATTATCACAAATCTTTTGTATGGGAGTAAACGTGTTGTTTTTAGACGTTTTCATGAAATTTAAATTTTTTTTTTTTTATAATTTTTCTCTCCGTAAGAACCATCTTCGTACTTCAAGGAATATTTAAAAAAAGAATTAGCGAAATCGGTCCAACCGTTCTCGAGTTTTGCGCTTAGCAACACATTCAGCGACTCATTTTTATATTATAGATTATTGTTAGTTAAAAGCAATTCAAACTTGACATCGCAACGAAATAATAATTTTTGTTGAATAAAAAAAATGCGATTTTTGAAAAATCATTATTATTCTGTACATATCTGTATTTCAATGTATTTATGTAAATATATGGTAAGTACCTTTGTTGTATGCAAATTAAAATCAGAATCAAAAATGTTTATATTCAAAGTGGCTTAAAACACATTCACAAGCGCAAGTCACCATTTCACACAGTTATTTTTTATTTTATTATTATTTAATTCGTACTGCTAAAGTTATAATCCTCAGAATTTAGATTATATTAAAAAGAACTGGTAAGGAATTAATTAGTAAGCCACTATTTTAAGTACCATTAATATATTAATCAATTATTCATAAAAAAAAAATATATTTTGTATTTTTTGGTAAACGTAAATAAATGTTCTTGCAGCTTTAAATTCATTTTATCAATTAAATTACGGAAAGCGGCTTCAATATTTCAAATATCCGGGACATTGAATTATAGCGTGCATACTGCGCTCCATAAATACAAAAACAATAAAAACGTCAGCTCATATTAGGCCATTTTATATTCATTCGGTACAGAAATTAATTAAAACATTTTCGACAAATACACATTACGTATAACTTACAATTGAAAAGCATATAAAAGTAAATTAGGTCCATTCATGGTTCTGAATATTAATATTCCTTTACCCATGAGAATCAAACCCTTATAATCTAACCCTTCAGCTTTATCCGGGTTTTCGTCCACCGTGTGATTGACGTCTCTGCGGATGATTATTCCACGCTCTTACGGTCATGGGCCGTTTCGGTGTAGCCCGAGATTATGTACAGTGACTTTAAGTCAGATTTAGTTTGCTTCGTATTAAAATAACAAAGGATTATAAAGAGTATTCGGATTACTTTTAATCCTCAATATTGTTTTGCGTTCCTCAATATTGTTTTGCGTATTTTAGGAAATCACAGTTCGGATTGCTTTTTAAAGTTACTGCTAGTACTAGCAAAAAGCGCAGCTTTACAAGAGCTCACGCTAATCTAGTAATAATTATAAGCATTTTTTAGGAATTCTAAATTAATAAACTATTATTATTATAGGTTAATAATCAGCAAGGGCATGAAGCGGAAATCGCGCTGCCCCGCGTCATGGACATGCACCTCAACAGGAGGAGCGCAACAAGCGCATCACAGCCAAGGTCCCCAGTGCACACTAATCTAGCTTTATCAAATATTGTCACCCGTGGAACGGTATCCGAGAGGGGGGGGGGAGCATTGATGTGGTGTGTCCACATATATAGACTTCTTATATGGAAATAATAATGAAACCTCATTTCTTGTTTTTATTTTGTTTATAAAAATATTTTTTGATCGCTTCAGCCTGTAATATCCCACTACTGGGTATAGGCCTCTTTCCCCATGTAGGAGAAGGATCAGAGCTTAATCCACCAAGCTGCTCCAATGCGGGTTGGCGGATATATTCCCTACTATGAGTAACGATCGCTATCAGGTGTACATGATAACAACCGGACCGACGGGTTAACGTGCTCTCCGTGGTACGGTGGTGAGACCCACAAGGACTGCGCAAACACCCAGACCACGGCAATTATCTGTATGGCCAATACAAATGTTTGTCATGTGTAGGGATCGAACCCGCAACCGCCAGCGCAACAGGCATAATCCATAGCTGTGACCGTTGCGCCAACGCGGCGTCATTTTTTGATAGAGGTCAAGAATTTGTATTTTGAATTCTTCTTTATAATTTATGTTTTACAATTTATCAATTCTATCGTATCCGTCAAAATCGGTCCCGCCGTTTCAGAGATTAGCCGGTACAAACAGACAGATAGACACTCCAATTTTATTTATTTGTATAGGTTAATTTTATTATATATTTTATATAAAACCAATTTTTTAATTATTTAAAAATACGTGTAAAGTACATGACCATATAAAGTGTTATGAACAAAATTAAAACTTAACCAATCAAATGCAAAACAATACAGCTGCCTGAGCGCGTACTGCACAAAGGCAAAACAAGACGATCAATCAAAATTAGTAAAACAATATAATTAAAAAAAATAACAATATTTTCAATAACAAACATAATTATCAATGAGACGGTTGAAGTTGGTGGAGTTTTAACAATTTGTTAAGTCGGGTTTTAATTTAGTTAATATCGGTCGCAAATCACTACGTTCGGTGATGTCCAGTCTATTTCTTTTCTTAGACAGTAAATTAGCTACTGCACTGTATCCACTCTCAGCCACACGTGGTGAAGAAAACACAATTAAAATTCTCTACTATTTTCCACAATACAAGTTTCTGAATTTTACTTTTGATTATTCATTACTCATTAGTTCTATTAGTTTTTCTTCTAAATTAGAAGATTCTACTATGTTTCAATTTGCAAAAGGATCAAAAACCTAGCTATCCTGATACATCCTGGAATCGCTCTGTAAAATCAGCACGAAGAGTGTCCAGGTGTTTTGTAGTAAGTAACATAAATTTTCCTGTTTTACCGATAACGCTAATAATGTCGGTAAATGTACACACATAGATTTCATTCAATAGAAAAAGTTTTTCTACAAAAGCAACTATGACGTCCTTTTGTTTTTATTAAATTCGATTCATCACATTGCAATCGTAAATAAATAATAATACACAAAAGCAAATAATAACTCTTGACAAATTTTGTCTTTTTTATAAATCGGACGTAAGCCATGAGTAGTGCTTCGTTAATTGGTGAAGTTGATTCATTGGGTTGAATGGAAAATTTGGAAGTCTTTAAGTAATCACATAACAATAGCTCAACGTCTAGCCATTTCATCGATTCTTTTTTACACAGTACATTCAAAGGTTTTTTTTGATATCTATGTCCCGCGGTAACATCGTTTTCTCACCACTATGGGTAGACTGGTAAAGATCTTTTACAGAGATAAGTTCACCCTTGCCAACATTTTTTATAAACACGATGTATAATTATGACTTTAAAGTGCAATATAGAAAATAAAATAAAAAATATTACAAATAAAGAATGGTGTACATAAACGGTCTTATCTATTAATATATCACGAACTTATTAAAATTAATATAAAATATATGAATCAAAAAATCTGAATCTTATGAAACAAAATATTCACATAAGATAACCTGTTCTTATTACGTGGGGACGAGGGCGCAAGTCGCTGTCGCCTTGCCGCATAATGTGTTACAATATGTTTCGAGGTAACAACCTGAGCTTATGAGGCTCTTGCGGTACCACAGATAAGGCACGAAAGAGGCTTTGTTGAGGTGGTTATATAATGTAATAAGGCGGTCACGCTAACGCAGAGATGCTCGTCCGTTTCACACCTTTAAAAACAATCTCGGCGCTAACTAATTCTTCTTATCTCCAGGAGACCATTACTTCCTTGTTTATTTTTAATGTTATAAGTTGATGTTATAGAAAATGATGATAAATGTTTCAGTATAATTTATTTATTCACTTATTAAAATCATCACATCATTAATAATAAAAACTAATTTTTGGGGAAGACACTGTGGCCTGTAACACAGCTTTTTTAAGCTAGCACGGGTCGCAGGGCTTCTTGATATTGTAAACTACATAATTTAATTTAATTGATCTGAAAGATCGCCGACCCAACGGCGCCGTTTGTGGATTATTTTCATAGAAGTAATCTAGTTGTTTATTAGAACTGCTCGTTTAATTTTATGTAAGTATATATTTGTAGAAAACAACCAATAGAATATTAGTTTTCTCGAAATATTATTTTTATTATCTAGTTTATCATCTCTGAAACCTTAACCTTAGTTTGACAAAGTTATGTAACATACAGAGTTACGAGTATTTTGAAAAAAATGTTTCAAATTAATTAACTTCATTGTATTGTACAAATGTATGAAAAACAACAAAAGTCTAAACAAAAGACGAGCTTAAATCTGTACAGCCATTTGATGAAAACAGGTTGATGTACAAAGAAATATGTAACATATACAAAATAAGCAGTTTTATACACAACTAAATTCATAGATATTGTATATAAATACACAATCATATCATTATATCAGCCTATCGCAGTCCACTACTGGACATAGGCCTCCACAAGTTCGAGCCAAAAATGGCGTGAACTCATGTGCTTTGCCCATAGTCACGCGCTGGGCAGGCGGGTTCGTAACCACAGGGCTGGCTTTGTCGCACCGAAGACGCTGCTGCCCGTCTTCGGCCTGTTGAAATATCAAAGCCAGTAGTTGGATGATTATGCCGCCATCGGTCGGCTTTTTAAGTTCCAAGGTGGTAGTGGAATTGTGTTGTTGTCTTAGTCGCCTCTTACGACACTCACGGGAAGAGAGGGGGTGGCTATATTCTTTAATGCTGTAACCACACAGCATTTTATTAAAATCAGCGTATATCAATTGTTTGAATAAAGCAAATGATGGTATTAACGAATTTCAGTTTTTCGTTGATAAATTTTGAAAGCAAAGTTATTTGAAGTCTGTTCGAGATGATATTGCAATTCATTATGCTTGCAGAGTTGAGAGTACGAGGCGGTGCTCCAGTAAGAGGCAAGTTTTAATAATGTAGGGCGGTTGGCAAGGCTGTTTCCTTCCATTCATCTCTCCCCTTTCCGGTTAGCGCAATTAAAACGGCGGCTTGTTCCGGCACTTAAAAAACTTCTAAAGTATAGGCACAGACAATTTGAACAGTATATTTTTTACACCGCGATAAAAACTTGGGCGGGTTTTTATTTAATAAATTTTATCATCAAACTTTATTTTAACGACGATTTTTATAGAAAGTAAATAAAGTTTTACTAAATCTATGAACTCTGTGTCAAACTGTAATAGAACCATACTTTACCTGTATTATTTTACTTTTTTGAGATAAGTAATAATATCTATTGAAATAACAACACGTAAATCATGTTTTAACACTTGTTTTAAAAATATTTTAAACATTTTCGTAGATGTTTAGTAAAAATATGTTTGTTTCATTTAATATTTATAAGTCTCTCTTGAGAATGAATGAGTCGTGAAGCAATATCAAAGCAAATAAAATAGTTCTCTGTAAGGTACTTTGAGAAAAAATATCAAAGTATTCGCAGATATTTCTAATATTCTCTTCTGTAAATTTAATTTACTTATTTTTATACAAAAGTAAAAGACGAATGAGGATTTTGAAAATGTTAATATTGTTATGAAAATGTTATCAACTAATTATTATAACCAAATTCATAGCTAACATAATACGCTGATTTTCTCTTGGAGTTTTGGTTACATAAGTAAGTCTAGTCAACCATATATAATTGTGTTTTGCATACAACTAAGTTTTAAGAGAGGGAAAAACCCTAGATTGTCGGAATATTAACATCTAAGGTGGAGTATGGTTTCAATAAATTATACATATCATAAATTAAGCACCTGTGCTTTAACTGTTAATGTTTATCACTTCTCATGTCTGATCCAGAATGCCCTAGTTGACTAGTCCCGGGTGTTGTTATTTGATTCTGATCTTATTTTATTAGTACTTTTTAAAGGATTTTTTTCTTTTATTATATAAATATTAAATGGTATAAAGATTAATAGAATAAACTTATAAATGCTACTAATTATTTTAACGGTACCTTATATTTATACGGTGTTTATCGTAGGTAACTCTACATTGCAGTGGTAATTGAAAACGACTAAATAGCCGATTTGTATTTTTCGTTGGTGAACATAATGAATTCATCGTTTTGTTAGGAAAAACGGCACACATCACGCAATACGTCGGTCGCCTTCGATCAGAATAGTGAAACGTCTGAATCATTCGCGTGTGGTTGACGCTATTCACGACTGCGCTGAAGTTCGCTACGCGTGATTAATGGTCTTGCGTTCCCTCGACATTGTGTTTTTGTGATGCAAATAACTCGAGCCGTCGGAACAAGGAAAATTGAGTGGGAGGACCGAGCACTACCGCAGTTTCAATTGCTTCGCCGCTGAATACTGATGAACCATTTCGGTTGGTATTATCTCTGTTTCCGTAAAGGCGAGAAGCGTTTGATACTGGTAATACGAGTTAAAGCCTTGTTTAACCGCTCTAACGATCTTTGATTGCAATTTGAGAGGGAATTGTATATTCGAATAATTTTCTGATTTCTATTTGAATATGATTGAAATGTGATTTTGAAGAAGTTCGTGAAACGCCTAAACTAAAGTTTATTAATAAAATTACTTCAAAGTATGTAAATTATAATGTTGTATTTAATCATATTGTATGGTTTGGATTAATTAAATTCCTAGAAACTACAAATATCTTTATGATAAGGCTACAGCAGAGATCCAGAGAACATTGCATTGAAAGCATTCCTTTGTTTTAATATTCCTTTCTTAAAGCTATTTCGTTTAAAAGCATAGTTAATAATATTTATTCATCTTGGCATCTACGTAAACTGAAAGTGAATGAAAAGATTCTTTGTAATTTACTAAAATATAATCTCTCGTGGATTAAAGTAATAGAAAATTTAGTTTTATAATAAAAACGAGTATGGGAATATTTAGTAAAGTTTCAACAAAATATTTCAATACAGACATTCTTGGCGGTGTTTATTTTAAATACGAATTCCTTATCTCCCTAAAAGGCGTTCGTAAGAAAAACCTTTCGTAACTAATTAAGAAGTTTAGAAAACACCCCTCATTGGCATACTTTAAGCTTGTAATACGCAGTTAATCTCAGCACAAAAAGTTGGCGCTTTCTGATGATATAATTCACTGTGCTCGCCCCGCGCAGGCTATAAGGGTGAATTCAAGCCATTTTATTGACACGTATTGACAAGTATAAATTTAGTGTACATATACAAAATTATTTTTATTATCTACCTATATCTATACAAATCTAACTAAGCCATTAAATTTGAATAAAATTTAGCAGTAATATTTAGGAATAAAATAAAAATCACATCATAAGTTCTCCAAGAGCTTTGATTTTATTCGATTTTGTATTAAAATATATCCAATAAATTATGTCAGAAGTTTAAATAGACACCAAAATTGTCCTAAATATTTAAAAAATGCGCAGAAAAAATTAATTTATAGCGAAACGGTTGGATGGTACGCTTTGTCGCCGACACTATCTAAATGGTTCTATGTAGATGAATGTACTATAGTAAAAAATGTTGACATTTATTAGGCTTTCTATAATAGTCCATGTCTATTTATATTTGTATCCTATTAATGTATCAAAAACATATTAAAAAAAATGAGCCCAAGTACTCTACAATCATGTTTTTATTAATGAATATTTATTATAATGGTAAATTTCTAAACAATGCCACCCACTCCATGTTTTAATGATATACATATATTATACGGTTTTCGCAAAATAGACTACAATTATATGTATATATTATTAGATTTTGGATTCTGATCTGGCTTAAATAAATAAATACATAAATAGAAGCTGCGAGTAGTTCTTTAGAAATTAAGTTACAAAGTTTTTTTTCTCATATTTGTATAATTATTTTACGTAATTATGCATATATAAGTCCATATTTGCCATTTAAAGCAATTTCAGTATACGAACCTCTTATTTACTCTGGAATACTAATACTACACACAAAAAATATTTGTATTAGCCATATAGATGTTTGTCGAACACACACACAAGAAAAAGATGTTCAATTTTTATCGTATCAGCGGCTTTTTTAGAAGCCCCGAAGGTGTTGAAGCTTCAGTCAGAAATCAATACGCCCAATAAAAAGTTATGATGTAATAAAAATGCATTCGAATTGAGAGCCTTCTCCGTTTTTGATGTTACTTAAAACTATATAAGAACTAAAAGCTTAGAAAACAAAAATTTAACAATAGTATGTAAGTTTGTGTTATTGTTTTTAAGATGAACTCAAACATTTAAGAAAGGCGTTGCCTTTATCTAAGTATAGCTAGCTATGTGGATGGAAGTGACACAAGTCAAAAACAAAATATATATATAATTATAAGAAAATATTTTTTTTATTATTATATACGTAAAAAAATATACACACATTGTGAAAATTGTATATAAGAAGTAATATTATTAGCAATGCAAGATGGAGCGTAAACATATTTAAACTCGACTCAAGTTTTTAAGTCGACTTTGATTTGTTAAAATAATTTTAATATATATACATATAAATATTGTAGTTGTAACGGGGGGTAGTGTGCAGTGGGAAAGATCCTGCTCATAATCCGAAGCATAGGGTCGTCAACGCGCTTGCGATGTTTTTAGTATTGGTGGGCCCCGTACGCTTATGTGCCTAGTAGTCTATAAAAAAAAACTGTAGATCGTAAAATGGATAAAATGGCGTTATTTTGTTCGTTTTTTTTTAAAGTGTCATCACAATCTCATTCTGAATTTTTCGGCTACGACTTAAAAAGTCTTAGCATTTTGTAGTGTGTGTTGTGACAAAGGGATGTTAGAAAAGTCCATTTCAATTATCTATAATCTATAATATATATAAACGCGAAAGGTCACTCATCACGAAATCTCCAAAACTATAACACCTGAAAACTTGAAATTTGGCAGATAGGCTCCTTATAAGACGTAGGCATCCGCTAAGAACGGATTTTATGAAATTCGACCCCTAAGGGGGTAAAACGGGGGTTGGATGTTTGTATGAAAGTCCTATGTTTTAGAAGAAAGAGACTTGAAATTTAAAATTATGCTCTATAGATGGTGAGAAGGTGCCCAAATAATGTATTTTTAGAAATCAACTCCCTTTTGGAGTTAAAACGGGGTTAACTCACTCATCACGAAACCTCCGAAACTATAACAGCTACAAACTTGAAATTTGGCAGGTAGTTTCCTTACACGACGTAGACATTCACTAAGAACTGATTTTACGAAAATCGACCCCTAAGGGCATAAAACGGGGGTCGGAAATTTGTATGAAAGTCTTATGTTTTTGAAGTAAGAGACTTGAAATTTAAAATGTATGGTCTATAGATGGTGAGAAGATGTCCAAATAATGTGTCTTTAGAAACGAACTCCCTTTTGGGGTTAAAACGGGGGATGGTAGGTTGACTCACTCATCACGAATCTGAAATTTGGCAAGTAGGTTTTGTATAGGACGTAAAAGACAAAACGGGGGTCGGAAGTTTGTATGAAAGGCCTATGTTTTTAAAGTAAGAGACAAAATTTAAAATGTATGCTCTATACTCGTAGATGGTGAAAAGGAGTCCAAATAATGCATCGTAATCTATATATATAAAAGAGAAAGGTCACTGACTCACTCATCACGAGAACTCAAAAACCGCTCGATGGTCCATCCATCCAGGATGGACAAAGATGAAATTTAGCAGGGAGGTAGATTATAGTTAGTAAACGTCCGCTAAGAACGGATTTTTTGATATTCCACTGCTAAGGGCGTTTGACAGCAGTTGGATGGTTATCCCGCCACCGGTCGGCTTTTTAAGTTCCAAGGTGGTAGTGGAACTATGTTATCTCTTAGTCGCCTCTTACGACACCCACGGGAAGATAGGGGGCGGCTATATATTTTATTGCCGTAACAACACAGATATTTTGTCCAAATGAAAGTCCAGTAATAAAATAAAAAATAAATAAAACAACTACCGCAGATTAGCTGGAAGAGACTTCTTCTAGAGTTATCTCTACCTGCTTTCTACATATAAATTATATAATGTGTATAACGTCTGACTGAGCGCAGTAGTCAGTGGTCGTCGTCCGGGCTACATCTGACGCCCGTTAGCAATAGTTTTCATTAATTAGTTTTGATTCATTGCATATTGGAAAATTACTAAAATCGGAAACATCGACATTTTTTTTACTGTCCGCTTAACTTAAACACGCCAATACGCCAACACGCCAACACGCCAACACTCCAACATACCAACACGTCAACACGCTAATGCGCCAACACGCCAATACGCCAATGCGCCAACACGCCAATGTGCCAATACGCCAACACGCCAATGCGCCAATACGCCAACACGTCAAAACGCCAACACGCCAACACGCCAATGCGCCAACACGCCAATACGCCAACACTCCAACACGCCAATACGCCAACACGCCAATACGCCAACACGCCAACACGCCAACACACCAATACGCCAACACGCCAACACGCCAATACGCCAACACGCCAATGCGCCACCGTGCTAACGCGCCAATGCGCCAACACGACAGGACGCCAACAAAAATAACAAACCTGTTTAATAACGAACCGTTATTTATGATATTATATCTGTCCCGGTCCGGAAGAAGCCACTTCGCCATCTAAGGACATCGTGGCAAGTTTGCCGGGAAAACTTTTTGACTCACTGATTAAAACGCGGGCGAAGCCGCGGGCACAGCTAGTAATATTATAATTTTGATGTTGTTGGGTTGGGAGACACAGAGAAGTTAACAGCAACTATTACCTGTATTTCTGTACCAATCTTCTTTTACACAAGATGATCTGATATCAGCCGGGATCAATTACAGGACAGGTTTGGTTTAAAAATATACAGCAAACATTTATTTAACTTCAAAAAGTTAAAAAATATTAATACATTTATGTAACTTTGTGAAAATATACATATATGCCATAAGTTTTTTTATTATGTGTTTTTTAATATTCATATTTAATATGATTATAAATTAAATTTACTTTAATAAAGCCACAAAAAGAATCTTTCATTATGCACATAATGAGACGAAAATAATTACACACTCGTGAGGAAAAGAAAGATAACGATTAAACAGCTTCATCAATGTAACATATAACCTTTCATTAAAACCGGATTTTTGCTTATAGTCCTATCAGTAACCTGAGTTATAAAAAGGGTCTCATCCCTACTAATACCCTTGTCATGTCTGGGTAAAATTAGTTCAACTCGTGCAGCTGCGTCTTGTTACCCGTTGTTTGTCCAAAATTTAAACTGATTGTATAACATCATTATATATGCCGTTTTGTACTTCAACAACTGTGTGAACAATGTTTACTCCATAAACGTGTTTGTACTGCAATGACTGAAAGCTAACAATAACGTGATTTGATTACCTTGATTACACAATAATGGCTTACATACGACTGATTACACTGAGAGTAAATGTAAATAGAGTCTAATAAATTCATAGTTTGACACCTCATTACATACCTGCGTGGTTTGCATATTTCAAAAGCTGAGTTCACAAATTTTTATGAAATCGGCAGCAATAAATGATGCGTTATTTTCGTTATTAACATAAAACACAGATGTTAAAGGAAGCTTTGGAACAAAAAGGCGCCTCGCTTTGAGTACGAAATAATTGGTGAAACAGATGCTACAAAAAAGAATCAATATGTGAAAATATCTATCCATTAGTTATAAGTGTAGCTACAAAGTATTTTTTGGACCATAATTATTTTTAGTATATTTATGTTAAAAATATGTTAACACTACTTACTGTATGTATAACGTTTTGAATTTAATTTTGCATCGGTTTTAAATTAATGAAAGTAAATGATAAATTAAGTAGAATAAGGGTATGCTGATAAATTTTTAAAAGCTTTTAAAACCTTTTACGAAGATTTCTTAATACCTTTTCTATCAACACGTATCACACAAAACGCTGGCATTTTGTTTTTCCTGCGAAAGTCACCAATTGTGTACCCGCAAAATCGCTTTATCTCGTTTATTATGTGCCATACGGGCTTCGTAATGGCTTTTACCTTCAAAGCTAGTGTTGAATATCATAGATAAGCATATTCCACAGAAAATTTAAGAGACTGATATATTATTAGCGAAGGTCGAATAAAATTTAATTATTATTATGTTGCTACTTTAAATAAAATACATTAACGGGAATTATGTTCTTAGGTTTTATTGCAAATCAAATATTTTATATTCGCTGATATTAGTCTTGTTACCATATTATATCTTATCTTTGCATGTTTATGTTAATAATTTGAAAACTGGGAGTCTTCTTAAGAAGAAGAAGAAACAATAATTATATTTCAAGTACCTAATTACATAGAATAAAACAAAGTCGCTTCCCGCTATCTGTATGCTTAGATCTTTAAAACTACGCAACGGATTTTGATGCGGTTTTCTTTACTAAATAGAGTGATTCCAGAAGAAGGTTTACAAGTATAATACATGCATAATTTATTAGAAAAACTCGTTTTATACTATGTAAGAATAAATAAATACGCAAAGATAATGGTGCTGGTAGCTGAAATGCAGGCTACAAATAGTTCGGCAAAAGATGCTAATCTCCCTACTTTTGATATTGTTGCCACATTAAAATGGCAATTACAATGATAATGTGGCAACAATATCAAAAGTAGTGAGATTAGTACAAAGTTTTTTAAAATAAAGATATTATTGATAAGGAATACATAAATAAATATTTATATTATATTGAAGTAGACACGAAGGACGTCGCTTAAGATCGACATATCAATTCCATAATACTTTCATATTATATGAATTTACTGGGGTAATGATATTAGGAAGATTGTTACATCAGCAGAATTAGAAAATATTTATCTTAACAAAAGCTACTGGAGCACATAGACAAAAAGGTCTTTGTGACTTTCCGAGATTTGTGACATTCCCTAGAGCTATTTACTGAGCGACAAAGAGAAATGACTCTACTTCGTATTTTTGTTACTTGAGGTTAAAAAAAGAAACGAAATTGTTTAATATGGTACAAATACTTAAAATAACGAAAATTGCAACTTTTAAACCCGAATGTAAGGAGTTTTAAAATTTATGTGTGTGTGTGTGTGTGTGTGTGTGTGTGGATTTTTACTAGTACGTGATAAAAATAATATGTATGTATGCATGTAGGATATATTGTAACATATATTTTTGTATTTGTCAACTGTGAGACCTTACTCGACTTCAATCCCCCACGTATACAGTGCCTTTACTATTGGAGCAAGTAACTTCCAAGTGGTAAATATAATATCCCAAGACATTTAGCGTTTCATAATTATGATGTATTCGTGCTTTTATCAGCATATATTAGGATTCACATATTATGGATGAAATCAAGTTAAAAAAATACAAATGTATACAGATTTACTAACCATACATTATTATGTTTATAAAATTGCTATCGTAAGAGTGTGGAACATGGTTTCTCCTTATAAAATAGTTATTGTACCAGTGTTGGTAAATTCTACAACTTTCCTTTACGGCATTTTTCTGCAACATATATTATACAATACAAAATATTCTAAGAGTTTTATATGACAATAGACATCGCATCCTTTTGAAGCAGAACCTATGTAACAAAAATCAGTACAATAGAAAAGTATATGAAAATAGCGTATTGGATAATACGCTTTAGTAGACTTTGTGCTTGTATACTTTGTGCCTGTCATTGTATATGAAATATCGATACCATCTAGCTTGTAAAAATATTGAGTACTAGCTGCCTGGACAGACATCGTTCTGTAAAAAAACAAACCCTGTAAATAAAATTATTATACCTAAACCCCACTCATTTCCCAAGCGTTTATTAGTTTAAGTAATATAGTAGAAGTAAGCAATAGACTAGATGGGAATCCACCCAGTGTGTGAATGTGGACAGAATGAAAGAAAGAACTAGTATGAGGAATGAAAGTGCGAGAGGCATAGACGCGAGAACTGGTATGAATGAGTAGATTAGCACAGGCTCCGACCCCCATGTCGGAGGTATAAGAGAAAAAAAAAAAAACATCGTTCTGTAGAAAGCTAATAGTAAAAATGTATTAAATTTTATAATTTTTTTTTTTTTTTTTTTTTTAATACCAAAACCTTCTGTGGGCCTTAAGGAACATACAAAAAAATAAATTAGCCGAATTGGTCGAGCCATTCTCGAGTTATGCGCTTAGCAACATTCATTTTTGTTTATATAGATCATATAGTTGACGAATTAGAGAAGTACTCACAGGAACTAGCTTTTGCACTTACAGTTGTTAGGTCGATAACAAAAAATAAACTATTCAGCATTGCTCTAAAACATTTCTGTCTTTCTTTGAGGAATAGTGTACGTCGTATTGTGATTGTAAAATATGGCACAAGATTACGTTTCAGTATTCAGTAGTTTGGCAATATTGCATTAGGAATAAAAATGCTTCTAATGTATAAATCTTGTATTTAATATACATACATAGAACTCTATGTTCTCTCGGTGTTAATTAATTGGAACCTCGAAAGTGTCATCAATTTGCTAGCGGAGCATTTTTACGATGTGTGCATGACTCTGCGCGACGCGACATTTAATGTTTCGTTGTAATAGTAAAACTTTAATCATGATTTTTATATTTATTATTCTGTAACGTACAATATAAGAATGGTACTTTTAACAACACTTTTTTTTTTTTTTTTTTTTTTACGTGGGGAAAATCCATCATGGATACCCTCCAGCGCGGGGGCGCCAGAGGGTTATGTCAGACTCCTACTGACTAAAAACCACCACGTGTTAGCAGTCATCCGCCTGGGTGGGGCGAGAGGGGTCGCGCTAGCATTCGCCACCTCGCCTCAGCGGTGGGCCCGGACAAAGCTTCCGGGCCCCGGCATGATGGTGGGGTGGCCTCGCTCACAAGAAGGCCACCCCTCAGACGTATGGGGTCGTGTCGTCCGGCCGGCCGAAGTCCCCCGACTATCGGCCGCCGACCCCACTATTACGAGGGGGGGAGGAGGTGGGCAAACCGCCTTCTCCTTGCCCCCGTACGTCTGCGCCGGAGTGGGCCAGCAGAGGCGTCTTCCTCTCTGGCCCGCTCCGCGGTCTCCTTCTGCGTCATTACCTCTTCGCAGAAGGAGTATTTTATTTAAGAATTCCGTAGCATAACTATAATATATCATGCTACGTACGCTGTATACTCATGGGAGATCATCTGTACTTTTATACATATAACATATATCGCTCATATTGTGAAGTATATAGTTCACATAGGTTGAGTTATCAGGAAGAAAAGGCTAAATAGCATATATAAATAAGTTCGCCCGTCGTAACTAGATGCTCTGTAACTATTTTAAAACTATGTTTAATATGTATTATGTAGTTTTAGCAAAGTATAAATAAATTAAAAGGTAAATCAAAACAGATTTACGATAAAAATGGTGTGTAAAAAAATGTTACGAACATTGTTAACAAATAATAAAAACATTTTTGATTTTTTTTTTTGAAATAATTAAGAGTTAAGATAAAAACTCTTGATTAAAAAATACAAGGTTAAAACTTATACGTAAATATTTTATAAAACCTACGACGTAACCGTGTAACGTAATCTCGTTACGAAACTAGGTTTATTAAGATTTTCTGATATTGATAAGTCCCCAATTAGCGGGATACCTTATCGTAGAACAATGTCGATGGTTCAGACGCAGATAACAGTTACATATCAGAAGTCTTTTTCTTTAGAAATCTAGAAAAAAAAAACAATAAATAATTGTAAAAGGTTAAATGCAATTAAAATACTTACAAATTTCTATAGTGCACAGGCTGATATATTTTTTTACAACGAGTTTTTTTTAAATAGTAAGATTGGTTATTACTATAACACTATTCTTAAAAATGTGTTGACCAAAGATAATATGTCACTAACTAGAGATCCACTTTAAATGCCTAAACGTATATGTATTTCTATATTTACGATAGAATAAATTAAACTTAAGTTAAATTTGGTAAAGTACAATAAGAACTATACTTACTCATCTTAGCTTTCCTACTACTGTCGACTTGACAACGACGACTTTAACTACGCGTTGGCGCAACGATCACAGCACTAGTTTGTGGCTGTTGTGCTGGCGGTTGCAGGTTCGATCCCCGCACATAACAAACATTTGTATTGGCCATACAGACACAAACGTTTGCCATGGTCTGGTTGTTAGTGCAGTCCTTGTGGGAGACCCACCGTGCCTCGGAGAGCACGTTAAGCCGTCGGTCCCGGTTGTTATCATGTACACTTGATGGCGATCGTTACTCATAGTAGAGAATACCAGACAACCTGCATTGGAGCAGCGTGGTGGATTAAGCTCTGATTCTTTTCCTACATAGGGAAAGAGGTCTATTCCCAGTAGTGGGATATTACAGGCTCAAGCGTTGAACTCAAAGTGCCAGCATAGATAAGAAATGTTGTTATTATATGAGAATATATTTTACGCCGCTACGTGACCGACGAATGGGGTTACGTGTTTATTTGATGAGAAATGAAGTTAATACTAAAAGAATGAACATTTTATTATATTCATAGAACGCTACCTCTGGTGGACTAATATTTCAAATTATATCTAATAAAACCTAATTTATTTGGTTTATATTTAAACAAAAAAGATCTATTAAATTTACTAACGCGACTTCATTGATTAAATTTTTCATTCATCTGATAGTGATGTGTGCTTAATTTAGATTTCGTTATATTTGTTGTCGCCCATCGTCTATATATACCCATTTATTATCTGCATAATTTACCGCAGTGCGTAACGAGTCCTTTGTATGTTTAACCACAAATGGTTACGAACTACGTGCACCTTATAGCACAGACTCACTAAAATACAAGAATATTCGATCCGTATATATATATATATATATATATATATATATATATAATTCCATATATATTCGCCATGTGGTATGGGAACGTTGTACATTTATTAACATAATTCTTTTATAAGTTCTTGCCAAAATTATTATATTACCTACCTCAGACTGCTCACGACCTTGAGTGTTTATTGTTATATTTCGTATAATGAATTAAAATAAAATCAATAACACAAGTATTCTTTAAAATTTTACGTTTTCCTTTTTTCGGGCGGAGTGTTATGGTATCCTTCATGAAAATTTTCAAATAGTTCCACGGTGATTGCAGTTGAAAATCTTTAGCAGTCGTATTATACCATAAATAAAAGACGTACTTGTAATTTGCTACATTTGTGTACTATAATAAATTAAAATAAAACCAATAAACATAAAAGAATTAAGTTTTATACTATTTCTTTTTTTCAGTTGGAGGATTATTATATCCTTCGTGGAAGTTTTTCAAATAACTCCACGGAGATTGAAGTTGAAAATCACGCATCTCCTGAGCGAATTCTACCGGTTCGTATACTATTTTTTTCAGTTCGTCATCATATCTTACTTCTGTGTAACCAGTAAGCGGGAAGTCTTTCCTGAGAGGATGCCCTTGAAAGCCGTAATCCGTTAAAATTCTTCGTAGATCTGGGTGGTTAGTGAAAATGATTCCGAACATGTCATACATTTCTCTCTCCAACCAGTTACAATTACCCCACAAGCTAACAGCCGAATGCAAAGGAGTGACTTCATCTGTATAGGTTTTTACCCTTGCACGCTCGCCGTATCGTAAGCTGAGGAGATTATATACTACTTCGAATCTATATTCTCTACTCGGCACATCGATCGCAGTCGCCAAAGAGCATTGATTAAAGCAAGCATTCTGATGATAAGCCATGAATGTTAGAACGGGATGAAAGCCTTCAGGCGCAATCAAAATTTCCAGCTCGTCAGTGTGCTGCATTTGGATCTTTTGTACGTATTTAGGCATGCAAGCGGCAACATACAAGCCGAACTCATAAAGACGTTGACGCTTTAAATTGTCATGTTTCCTCAAGGTATGGCTCTCATATTCGATCGGTTTGAGACAAAAAGGGTTACCGATATCGTCATTATCCGTACTATTTTCATCACATAAACGATAGCTCGTGCGAAAATATCGCTTCGCATTACTTACGAATATTTTTTTCAAATTAGATAAGATTCCTCGCATTTGACAAATTTCCTTTACAAATTATATCAATTTTGACACTTGTATGACAAAATAAATAATAATCATTTTTAATATTTAAATTTAAAAAAAAGGTTGCTGAAAAGAGATTAAAACATATTTACATTGTTGTGATATTTTGTGGCCGTCCATGTGCAAAAAATATGACCAAGCTTTAGCGTGCTAAATACATATTTTCAGTATCCAGTAATTCTTCAGATATCGATTATCCGTCATATTTTGAACAAAGCATGCCAAAGGTTTACTTTTTTTATAAGCCGCACAAGAATTTAATTTCGGCGTTCACAGCTACTCGCGTATAACATGACGAAATTCCTTACAAAAGCTTTCAATATGTTCGCTAATTTTTATATGAAAGTAAATTGTAAAATATTTCCTTTGATGACATAAATATAAAAACAACAGAACGATTTCAGAACCTATTTAAAAGTAGTTTGTTTTTTCATTACTTTTAACATTTATGTTTCGGTAAAGCGTAGGACATTAGCTGTGTTGCGTTAGTTGTGAATTCGTTGACAGGTAAACAATGGTTGAGCCGACATAGCCATCGCCAGAACGTTCCATCAGCGCCACGATAGCTCAAACACGAATCTGCGTAACGCCCCTTGATTGCGAAATTGACCGTTGGCTTTGACGCAGCGCTATAAATAATGACCAAGAAAATTGGTACTTTAATCCTGCAACGAATAGGTATGGCGATTTTATGAAACTCAGAACGGTCAGCGAGTCAGTGTGCTTTATCAGCGCTACACAACGTCCGGATTCAGTAACGCGTATTTATTTCGAAATTGATTTCAATTTGACGCAATGCGAAGGCTGTAAATAATGTCTGAAATAAAATAAAATTGCTATTTTAATCCAGAAATGAATTGGTATGACGATGTCATAAACGGCTAAATATATGTTCTGTAAATATGTAAATCAAAATGTAACGACAATGAAACAACGAAAATAAATAATTGTGTACTATTTTGTGGGCTTTTTTTTTCATTTTAATCGACAAAATGAAACAAAAAATACATGCTAAATTTGATATAATTGTTATTAAATAAAACACAACATTTTACTTTTATCAATTACAGTACTATCAACCTAAATCGCAGATATAATAAGCTAGTTTTTGTCCAATTCTTAGTTCCATTCATTCCTATACATTTTTAACTTTTGTCAGCCATCAGTTAAATGCTAAATTTTTAAATAAGCCCAAATTAATACGAATTTTCATTATTTTTAATTTTGAAAATATTTATTCTACCAGACAGCATACGCATTTATATGTGTACAAAAGAAATGTTTACTCTTTTTGTGTGAAATTTTTCAAAACATAAAGATGCAGTAACACAATTTCATTTTCTCAGCTAGTTTTTTAGATAAACGCTTGCAATGGAACAAGGATCTGGAATTGACATATTAGTTATCGATTTTGTAGTAAAAAAGTTAATAAAAGGTTTTTTATTTAAACTTTCAATAGGAGTTTAAATAATGTCAATAATAGCTTCCGAGTATAACAATAGGCTTCCGTCCACCGACAGACAGCATTGTCAACGTTCAATAGAAGTCCTCTCGGTGGAAAATGGCACCTAGAATGATTTGCTTTTGTAAACTTAACGAGTGAGATATTTCCTTTGAATATATTATGATTAAGCTATTTCGGAAGAGCGAAGATAACGCCCTCCGTCAGTTACGTAGAACTAATAATTTGTGTCACTGTTCACAGTATTACTCATAAAAATTGTTAAAGTTAATATTTTAAACAAATATTTATATATAACAATAAATTGAGTAGTTGTTAGTTATATTTTTTTGTTTAAATTATTGTCAATTTTGAACGTGAGGCGTTTATTTATATTATTATTTCTAATTTACACGTTGAATTTTGTACCACCATTTTTTTGTGAATATGTCGATTTTATTTTAATTTTATTTTATAAAACCAACCTGACCTTGATGTGACTATAACGAATACAAAAACTAAAGAGTTATCTAATTTGGTATATCCGTTCGGAAATTATACGTGTAGATAAATTTATGTGATTGATTTTCATATATATATAGATAATTTACCAATATATTTCATTATCTAACGTTACTTATCCGTTACAATAATTAACATACGCTTAATTATGATTATGAATTGGTCAGATTTCTGTTAAATGAGTGGCCAATGCACGTATTTTAGAAGGTTTCTAACACTGTTCACCAAAGGCATAGTATTGAAATGTGTGGCGAGATCAATGCGAGCTTATAATACGTGACACGATCTGATGGTGGATACAGCATGAGGGATTTTGAGGTATAATACTGGTAGTGTATATTTTTATATCATAACTCCAGTTATTTCATTTCAGCATGTTTACCAAATGATATTAAATATTATTATTATTAATATTTTTATGTAGAGCAAATTTTTTCCTCTTTACATTTTTTAATCGAATTAGAATAAATCTATACTAATATTATAAAGCTGAAGAGTTTGTTGTTGTTTAAACGCGCTAATATCAACTATTGGTCTAATTTGAAAAATTCTTTCAGTGTTAGATAGCCCATTTATTGAAAAAGGCTATATGCTAGTTTTTTTTTTCAAACTGACGCGTGTGAAACCGCGGTGCACAGCTAGTTTGTCACACTAATACATCAAAAATTAATTTAATCTCACCTATTTAAACAAAGTCAAATTTAAAAAGGGTCTAGGATTTTTTTTTTACGTGGAACGTGATCTATTACACCTACAGAACCCCCAATTTGAAGGAACGCAGGAAGAGTCGAACACCTTATATATGTATGCTGACCCGGTAAACGTTGTTTTCCCGCTATTAAAAATAGGGGTTGGTTGTAGACGGATGATAATTTAGGGTTATGTGTATTTTCAATGCCAAATCATAACAAAATTAAAATAAAAAAATTGCGAAACAGACACAAAAAAATATATATTAAGGTGGCCACGCTTATAACTTAGGAGTTTCAAAAATAGTTTACAACCGACTCTCAGACCTACCAAATATGCACAAAAATTTTCTTAAGAATCGGTCAAGCCGTTTTGGAGGAGTTTGGCCCCTAACATAGTGACACAAGAATATTTTACATATTAGATTGACCATAATTAATTTGTTAGAGTCAAATATTATCATCATTTGTAAAACGGAAATTTAAAATTGCATTTGAAGCTTACTTGAGTGAAGAAATTTTACTTTAAAAATTTATTTCGAAATTTTACAATATTATAATATTAGATTTAATTTAATACCAAGTATATTAGTAACATTGAATATATATTTTGGTACTACATGGATACTTGACGTTCAGTTTATTTTTCATTGTTGACAGTTTGACAGCACTGAAAAGATCCTTTTAATAATTTCTATTACAGAAAATAATGCTGTTATACACATTAATAAAAAGATCAGGTAATATTGTAGACTATTTCTACAACATTTAGCATTTTGGATTATAATATCAACTCAAGGTTGTTATCTTCTGAAATACAGAATGGTTTCTTAGGCCAGTTAGTACACGGTTGGCGTCTGTTTCACAAGAAATGTGACTGACCTCACTGAGACTTGCAATTAATTAGGTCGCTACGGTCCCCACAATGCGACCTAGGTTGCTTGTGGAATCTTGTCTATTTTCGCTACGCCTTAAATTCTTGTTGAATTTACAAAATTTAACCTCATTTCTGCAACGTATAATTATGCTTAATGTAATCGCCAAAAAGTTAAATAAAATTAATTTTTGTAAGGCTTTAGATTAAGAACCGTCGAATTACCTAAGCTCAAAATTTGGCCGTTTATCGACATAATTTCGTTACAAAAAAATAACCCTAACCTAAATAACCACCAAATTAGACCGTTTATAGATATTATTGAGATTTGGTAAACAAGATATCTTTCCGTTTGAACTTAATTAAAACTTTATTTGTAACTTCAGACTACTTTATAAAATACTACTTTTATAAAATTGTATAGAGATACTTAGAGATCTTTATCTCTATCTATATCTTTTATTGAAATGACGGTTCTTAATCTAAAGCCTAGCCTTAATTTTGATTATAAAACAAAACCATAACTCCTAAGATTCCGTTTTTGTATAACAAAAACGGATGTAAGATGTTTTTCTTTAAATTAGGTTAATGTGGACTTTGTATTTGTATTTGTAACAATATCTTTATAACTTCATGAAAACAATTTTAAGTGGTTGAAGTTTTTTAACCAAAAAAGTTTTATAAAATAAGTTTCTAGATATATATGTATGTATAAGAAAACAAAGTTTAAATGAGTAGTAAACGGTAGTATGATTGTCAGCGTAGGTACTAAGAACAACAACACCCACTTGTGTTTTGTATTGAATTACTTAAAAATAAAAATAATTTTAATAAATAAATTTTAATATTCTTTCAGCATTAATGTGTACACCTCTGCGACGGAGTATGACGCAATTAAGTGTTGTACCTCTAAAAAAGTGCAATGACCTAGTTACTGGTATAAAAGATCTAAAACATACTTCAATGTCTTCAAACAGATCGATGTATTTAAACTCTGTGAGCAATATTAAAATAATTATGTATACGAGTCTGTGTCCATAATCGGGATGATCCAAACAATTTATATAAATATAAATAATTGTAAATAATTATTGGTATAATAAATAATATAAAGATTGGATGAAAAAAATTAATGAGTTCAACTTGGTATCTAGCTCGTTTAATACGCAAAATTAACACACCTCGAAAAAAAAATGATGATAATTCAATAAAAACAAAGTTTATTTTTAGATTCGGTCATTTAGTACGACCAAGGTCAAGTTTTACGAAGAAAAGGCTCACGACCACGCCAAGCTCTGGGTTATTGAGAAGGCAACTTCAGGTCTTTTGGTCGCACTCATTCCCTGTGGACTTCTGATTCCCAATAAACTTTTTGATTCTATACTTGCTATACTTATTACAGCTCATACCTTTTGGTAAGTAGAACTTTGCGTTAGTGTAAAATAGAAAACGTTTAAGGTAGGTCATTATAAGAGAAATAAAGAATGATGAAAACGTATCAAATTTGTTTGAAATTAAGGCATTCAAGTAATGGTTACGCAAAGTGTTTGTAATTAAATGGATTTCTTTGGTATACATATGTTAGAGAGCGTTTTAGCGTTATTTTAATATACTACTCATAAATTGTTGTTATTGTTCCCGTGTGATAGATAAAATCGATTCATGTGCTATCTATTTGTGTGTCATTTGCAAGCATGTTATTTAGTTACACAATTGGGACGTTTTAATAATATTGTTATACGTATATTTAATAACTTTATATGTAACTTTTAATAGTAACTGGTTTTAGAATTATTAATTTATATTACTACTATTGCAGGGGTATGGAGGCTGTCATGGTGGAGTATGTACGAGTATTATTATTCGGACCTTTAATACCAAAAATTGCAATTGGATTTGTATACTTTATGACAGTATTCATGTTGGGAGGTCTATTATATTTAATTTTTAATGACATCGGCTTATGTAGAGCATTTTGGCGTATTTGGAGAAACATGAGAAAGCCTAAAGATACTTTCAAACGTCGCTAAATATTCGTTGATTTGAAGAAATGAGAGAGGAAACAGGAGATCTTTTGTGACTTATGTTAAATTTATCATACCGCTGTTTTAGGAAATAATGTATTATTTCATTTGCTTTTTAACGAAATATTAAAGTTGATATTTATTATAACTGATACATTTTTATTTATCTACAAAAGAGTTAGTCTATTAAAAAAACTCTCTTAATGATCACTAAAAATATGCTTTAAATATGAAAGAAAAGTTTTCACACCACTCACTTAAGAACCTATCAAAACTTTTAAGGATAGCATTATGACATACTGTAAAAAGAGATTCCATACACTTCACCTTCCGTACCAAAAGATTTTCAAAGTTAATACGAACAAACAATAGACCGCTTCGCCTAAACTTGGAGAGAGTTTATATCAGTTCTATGTTCAAATAAAAAGAATGAACGATTTATCCTTACCTGTTAAATTGAAAAAGTTACCGAGACCACTGTAAGGGCAGATTTACGTGCACCGGGTGCTGAGTAATATCAAAAAAGTTTATCGCAAACGGTTAACGTTCACTGTGAGCGGAAATTTTAATAATTCGAAATGAATTGAAAAAATATAACTCCAATATCGTCAGAAGTGAAACGGAAATTCAAAAGAAAATGAATTTGTGTCACAGAAATCTATAAATTGGTTTTTTGTTCGTTACCAATTATGCTTTATATTTTTACGAAACGAATTTATACTAGCGATTCGCGCGAGTGAATATTAAAGTAAATTAGCATTCGAAGATGTACTAGATAGTCTGATATACAACATGGCTAAAATGTTACATAGAAAATATCTATACAAATAAATTAAATTGGACTATCTTTTTGGAATATTAAAATAATCGCTTTTTTTATTGATATGTATACGTAAGCAAATTAGAGGTACGCTTTGCTTCAGCCTGTAATATTCTACTGCTGGGCATAGGTCTCTTTCCCCGTGTAGGAGAAGGATCAGAGCTTAATTCTCTACGCTGATCCAGTGCGGGTTGGCGGATATATTCCCTACTATGATTAGCAATCGCTATCAGGTATCTATGATAACAACCGGGACCGACAGCATGACGCGATCCACGGCCGAGGCACGGGGAGGGACCCAGAAGAACATACAACCAGACTGGAAATATATATTTGTATAAACACAAATATTCACTCCGAGCTGCAATCAAAACTGTGATACACACCATTAACCCAGAGCGGTCGTCAAAAGTGAAGTTACGAATAATAACATTACAAAGATCACGAAACTTTGTTCGTAATACAATGAATTCAGCGTCTATACTAGCTAAAAAGTTTGTTTGTTTATTTGAACGCTCTCATCACAGGAATTACTAATTCTACATCACTATATCTAAGTAGGTTTTAATCTATTCTTACCTTAATAATTATTAACATTTTTAATATCATATCAAACCGACCGTTCCAGCGGGGATCGAACCCGTACCTCCGACTCACCGTGTCGGCGCTCGTAGCTAATTATGATGTCATCAATCAATCATGTGTCTGTATTACACAAAAAAAAAAACAAACAAATGAATAATTATTTCATAAAAGTAAGTGTGTCTTAATAATTTAGGTTCTCTCTCGTAATCATACTCATAAATCTTTTTATAGCGTAGTAATATATTTTTATTGTGTGTGTTTTGTATGATGATATTATTTTTAGCCGCTAAAATAGACATCAGAAGGGGAAGGATTGTATGAAAATGTGTTACCACAATTGAAGCATTTAATAAATAATAACCGGGCGCCGCGGGCCGTTGGCAATCTATCACGCTGTGTCATAAGCTGACTTTAATGTTAGGTCACTTCAGAGCTTTTTGTTGACGCCAGCATAACTTAATATCTTTTCTAAAAATATTGCTAAGTCATTCCCTTTGTCAATTGAAACACCAGCGTCATTTGATGTTGATAAAATATTTATTACGTAATACCAATAATCTTTCCGTGGTATATCTTAAACGAAATATTTCATAAACGCCCGTATGGGTCACTTAAGTTAAATGATTGTTGTCACATAAACATTTTCAGTACCGAAAGGGGCTACAAATGCGGTTGCGGTTAAGGATATATGGGAACTAGAAGCAGGTTTAAAGGGAAATCCCGAACTTTCTTATTCTAGCGGATTTTCTTAATGGTTAAATAAATTGTAGATGTGGACATTATTTCTTTTCTTGATGAATGTTTAGTAAAGTATATAACCGTTTTGTTACACAACAGAGCATTATGTGTCAAAATCGCAAATATGAAATTAAAAATATTGCAAATTGAATCTCAGTTATCAAGTTTTTGGTAGTAGATACATCTTACTAGAATTTAATGTACTGTGTGGCTACGGTACTAAAGAATATAGCCACCCCCTCTCTTCCCGTGGGTGTCGTAAGAGACGACTAAGGGATAACACAGTTCCGCTACCACCTTGGAACTTAAAAAGCCGACCGGTGGCGGGATAACCATCTAACCGCTGGCTTTGAAATACACAGGCCGAAGACGGGCAGCAGCGTCTTCGGTGCGACAAAGCCAGTACTGCGGTCACCAACCCGCCTGCCCGCGTGGTGACTATGGGCAAAACACACGAGTTCACGTTATTTTTGGCATAAACTTGTGGAGGCCTATGTCCAGCAGTGGACTGTATAGGTTGTAATGATGAGAATTTAATACACGTAGTTAAGAATTGTTGTGCCTATAATTGTCTATTAATCTATACTAGTAGTCTTCCAGAGGTAGAAATTTAAAAAATTTAATTAAGAAAAACCAAAAATTTATGAAAATAAAGAACCTTTTTAAAAAAATTTACTTTGACTACAGACTTTGACAATCAACAAAATAGTATAATATGCGTATGTGTGTGTGTGTGTGTGTGTTAAATACATGGCGTGTATTTTTTTTCAATGATTTAATACATTTTATGCATAATAAAAAAAATGGTATTCTGCAGTCCTTCTCTATATAAACTATAAGTGTGCGAAATTACATAATCCTCCGTCCACGGAATTTTCGTAAAAAGGGGTACAAAGTTGTAACTTCACGTATCACGTATATAGATTATATAATATATAGATTATATAATATATAGATTATATAGTATATAGATTATAAATATATTATATATTACCAATGATTGACATACGAATGGAAAGAAAGGCCTTGATTCGATTGAGTATTAAAGCCAAAAAATTTTGGATAAATTACATAAAATTGCAACACAAATTTTATTTATTTCAAACGGGCTATACATATTTTTTACTGACCGAACTCTCAACATGCAAAATAGAATTGTACTGACAGCTTCATAACAAATTTTCACCTTGTATATTATATCTGCAACATAAAAAATGTGCCACTGTTGATAAAGCCACCTCTGTTGAAATTTAAAAGCCTTTTTGAAATAAATGTGTAGCATAAAATGCAGTAATTTTATTGCAGCAGCGTAGAAAGTACAGCGTCAAAAATATGTTTTATGAAATGCACTCAATTTTCTCACAATAAACCATACAGCCATTTTTATGGTGAACAGTGAAGTCTTTATTAATATAAATAAAATTAAAATACAGGAACATTGACACATATAGGATAAATCGGAACATTTAACAACTAATGCTGTGCATATAATGTTGTTTATTAATATAAAGGTTGTAATATTTTTTTTTTATAAAAGTAGGTCGGCCAACAAGCGTACGGCTCACCTGATTGTACGCGATTTTTATAGTAGTTTATAGACGTCTGCAACACCAGAAGCGTAGCAAGCGTGTTGCCGACCCTATCTCAATTCCCCGCAGGAGCTCTGGTTACCTTACTCACCAATAGGAACACAACACTACTTGAAAGCAGTATTATTTAGCTGTTATCTTCTGTAAAGTTGAGGTATTACCCCATTTAGGGTGCTTCATATTTTGAGCAGAAAATTTCCTGCCGTGCTCTACCATTCCATTTCTAAGAAGACGCGACTACAAAGTTCAAGAATACTTCAAAAAATTGTAATAGCAGAAATAAGTATTATGGCGAGTATCAAGAGTACAATAGATTATTATAAACGAATGTTAGTGTTATATCATTTAAATTATTTTCTGACATTATTAAACATTGTGACAAAAGTTTCAATGGATTTAGAAAGTATAAATAAAGTTAACGGTATGAGTGTTTACGAATTTTCAAGCATAAGGCCAAATCGTTAGAAGTTCTGAGTCTCAAAATATTAGTTAAATCTTATTTTTCAGTATTAATAAAACTTTAAACGAAAAGTACAAATGATTTTATAACGCTACTTTAACTCTTCGATCAATGATGTGGTTATCGGACATGAAAGTCTTTATTTTACTATCCCTCGAACGTTTATTCAATTCTCAGCATTAATTGGTTACCACGAAGAGAAGAGAACTAAGAAGATAAAAAAACAGTCTAAAAACTCAATGCTGCAGTCACATTTTATTGGTTCAGATGTTATTATGTAATCTGTTCTAAAATATTGTTGTATTAAATCATATATAGTAAAAGATGTAGTAGTTTTGCTGTAATTTCGAATCAGTAAAAGCGAGAAGCTACGTTGACATTCTGAGACATAATGTTCTGTAGGTTCATTGACATCAACTTCCGCTTGTCGATATGGTTTCACAGCTATTCACTTTGTACTTGAAAAAACATTAGTGTTTCTAAACCGAATTCTATTAAACAAAGAATGTACAATTAAGTAAACTATGTTACACCATATAATAATTAATACCATCTTGGTGACTGATCATATATATACATACTGTGGGCTCAAACCGCAAAATGTCATCAACACTAAATGAACGTCACACGATTACGGTAACGAGAAACATGCTTCAGGCAGACGCGTTTCAGAAATTACATTCACCGTTGACAAGCCCCGAATTAATTAAAGTCAAACAAGGCGACCATTCCACAAAATTGTCTCCTTTCCAAACGAAATCCTTGATTACGTTTGTTGTACAAGCTGCGTACTGAGGCGTAGTTTACGTCAAAAGAGAAGAAAATGAATAAAATTAACAGATTAGTTAGTAAATATGTACGTAAAATTTAATTAAGTTATGAAGTATTACTTTGAATTACTTGTATTTCAATTATTGATATTGGTTTAAGCGAGGAAGCGGTCCTCAGAAATTGTTGATGCCTGTCAATGTTTTTAAAGCAAGCTTAATTATTAGTACCCTTTAAGAAGTTGCAAAAGTTAAATTTTTACATTCTTTAAGCGTACTTGTTACGAGAATTATGTTTGATTAACTCGCTAAAAAAATACCAATGTAAAAAAAGTTTATTTTTATTTTTATTATCCATTTTTTGATTTATGATAGCATTTAAATGAGCGTATAAATGATTTCATATTTAAATCTAAAATTAAGTTCAAAAGTATTTATATTTATAAATATAAAAATACTTTTAGTTTAAGAAACTCTTTTCAATTTAAATAAAATTTAGGCTTTAAGTTGCGTGTCTAGAAATAGACAGTAACTATGTTAAAAACCACATTTATTTACTTATGTTTACAGTTAGGAAAGGGCAAGTAGATTATATTGCAATTTGTTTGTTCTGCATATAAAAAAAAGGTTAAGCAGAAGCTTTGTTTGCTGTGTGTTATGTGTTGTTTGTATGAACTATTTTTTATTATTAAAAATATTATTTTCATTTCGGTAGTAAAGTATACACGTAGAGTAATTACATTATAACAACGCAACTTAACGTACCAATTATATTTACGTAATATTTATATAAAAAATATATATAATTAAGCCTATACTGTTGTTGTTTAAAAGTATTGAAATTAAAAGCAATAAATTAAAATAAAATTAGAGAGATTATAAGAGCTATTTCCTTTTGCTATCCATATCGTGTACATAAATTTTTAAATAAAATAAAATAAATAAAATGTAAAATTCTATGACGATGCCTCCTTTACAACAATAAAATGGTTTTTTTTTTTTTTTTTTTTTTTAATTTTATTGTTAAGGAACACAAACAGTTAAAAATAAACACATACAATTAAAGTTACAAACATAATACATAAACCAAAACTGTGTCCACAAATAGGTTTAACACGATCAGCTTTCGCCAAAACTAAAAGCAAGAATACATTTGTTAAAAATAAGTTAAAAATCAACATTAGCATTTAAAAACTAAATTAAGGCTACAACTACAGGCAAAGGAAGAAACATTACGAAACAACTATACAAAGAATTAAAAATTAAAAAATCAAAAAATTAAAAAAATCAAAAAATTAAAAATTAAAGGCCAGACATCACCAAGATTTGTTGCAAGTCAATTCTCTAACCCTACTCTTATAAAAATTAAGTGAGCACCAGAACTGGTCAATTGTTTTAAAATGTTTATTATATGATGAAGTTGCACGTGGAATGAATGTGTTGCCACCATACTTGGTTTTGGTCTTAGGTATATGGTACGACTCCTTTGATCGAGCACTAATACGTGGACATTTTATATCAATGTTACGTAATAAAAAGGGAGAATCAATATAATTATTAATAATTTTATATAAAAAGCACTGATCCCTTTCTAATCGGCGAACATACAATGGTTGAATAGGATGAGAAGTCAAGTCAGCTTTTAAAAGAAATTTACTCCTGCGATCCAGATGTTTCAAAAATTTTTTGTTTATTTTTTCGATCTTATTAATGTATTTTTTATATTGGGGATTCCAAACCACTGAAGCATATTCAAGTATAGGTAGCACAAATGATCTATATAAGAGTATGTAAGTCGAGACAAACATGAAATCTCGAGATACTCTCAGAATGAAACCTAACATTCGGTAAGCCTTATTAACTATATACTCTATGTGAAACTCGAAAGATAGCCGTGAATCAATGTATACACCCAGATCCTTGACAACGGAAACCCTTTCTACAAATTCATTATTTAATTGATATTTAAAAATTATTGGTTGTCGTTTCCTAGTAAAGGTAATAACATGACATTTCTTTACATTTAATTTAAGACTATTTGAATCACAATACAGACAAATATTGTCCAAATCTTGTTGCAAGAGTAAACAGTCCTTTTGGGATTTTATAATTGAAAAAATTTTCATGTCATCCGCATAAAGAAGGACATTAGATGTCTTAATATTACATATTATATCATTAATATATAAGTTAAATAACAACGGCCCCAAGTGCGAACCCTGTGGTACCCCAGATGTAACGGGCACAAAAGACGAACAGTAGCCCTTGACGGTTACTGCCTGACTTCTATGACGAAGGTAGGAATCAATCCAACGCAGGAGATCGCCATGGATTCCGAGCGCCATAAGTTTATTTAGTATAATTTGGTGCGATATTTTGTCAAAAGCCTTAGAATAATCTGTATATATAACATCAACTTGAAAACCCTGGTCCATGGCAAAGCCAATTCTGTGAATAAACTCGCATAAATTAGTTTCAGTCGATCTTTTTGAAACAAATCCGTGTTGTTCAGGAATGATAAGGGGTCTTATTTGAGGTAAAATGCTATCGTAAATGATTTTTTCAAACATTTTAGCAATTGTATTAAGTTTGGAAATAGGTCTATAATTAGTTACATTATGCTTATCACCTGATTTGAAAATAGGGACGATGAAAGATTCCTTCCATTTAGTAGGCATGATACCGCTTATGAGAGATTTCCTAAATAGAAACATTAAAGGTTTAACAAGTTGTTCCTTACATGCTTTATAAAATACTGGTGGTATTCCATCAGGACCGGATCCTTTAGCAATATTTAATGCACCTAAATATTTAAGTATATTTTCACTTGATATATCAATCGACCGTATTGGACAAATATTATTTAAACCATTATTAGCACTATGGTAATTCGTTGAGATAGAATATGTTGAGCTTGGCTCATAAACAGATTTAAAGTATTCGTTAAAGATATTACAAATATCGCTACCATTAGTTAAAGAAATACTATTATACGTCATAGAATTGGGAATAACTGGAGCGGCCTTTTTAGATTTCACAAAACTCCAGAAATTTTTACTATTCATTTTAATATTCGTTTCATTAGCAAGCAAAAAATTCTTGTAACAACTTTCCTGTATTTCCTTCTGCCGTTTTCTTAGTAGGCGAAAAGAGTCGTAGTCACTTATTCGGCCGTAAATTTTCCATTTTTTATGGTATTTGGATTTTTCTTTAACTATCTTAACCAAACATCCAGAAAACCAAGGAGGATAGTGATCCCTATGTTTAAAATTTTTTTGTGGAACATATTTTACAATTACTGCCTCCAGTATATTATAAAAGACCCCCACAGCATCATGGATAGAATCTGTCCCATACAATGTTTCCCAATCAGAATCACTTAACGCCCTATTTATATCGTCATAGTTGGCCTTATGAAACAGTCGCGCAATCCGTGGCTGCGATTCTAAGCCGCTATGTTGGTAGTGAACCTTTATTTCCAATGCAGGATGGTGTGGATCTTCCACCACCATAGCATCGCTACAGTGAGCCGACTCACAACAAAGATTACTCATAACTAAGTCTAAAATTCTATTATTCTTATTGAAAATACCGTTAAATTGATATGAGTCAATGAAGCTTAGAAATGACATTAGAGCAGAAATAAACTTGTCACTGTATTGATTTCTTTCCAATTTCATTTTAAACGAGTCGGTACTCTGCCAGTGCGCATGTGAAATATTGAAGTCACCCAATATTAAGCAAGCAGATTCCGAGTTTTCCGTGACAACAGAAGAAACTATGTCGAAGAACTCGCATAAGGCATCGTACTGTTGCGTATGGTGGGGGAAATAACAGCAATAAATATATAATACCTTGTTATTAATTTTCACAGTAATCTCAACTATTTCTGCAATACCCCCCAATATATCTATAGCACGAGAGGAACGAACCGGGATGTTTTTACCAATAGCCAAAAGAACGCCGCCACCCAAGGTAACACCACGTTGGACGTAATTACGATCTCCTCTGTAGACGCAATAGCGGCTATCGAATATCTCCATATCGGATATACCTGGATGAAGCCATGTTTCGCTTAGCGCTATTATATCGTATTCTGACGACAAAAGATTACGGTAAAAGGAATTGGTTTTTGTACGCAGTCCACGAACGTTTTGATAATAAACCAATAGATTATTAAACATAACCATTTCTACAGTAAGCAATCACGTATATAATAGCTTCAGTATAATTGTAATAAAACGCGCATGTAATGGGAAAAGAATATGATAAAAGTATATAAGGACACTTTAAGATAAAACAAAAACCAAGTACAGATTTGTGACGAATAAACCATCTTTGAGCATCGGACAACCGGTCCACCACGCACACACAACAATTTTTATTCAATAGTTTTACTCCAACCATTTGAACCTCAGTAATAGAACAACATTCCAATATCATAAAAGCAATGTAACCTAACGCAAAGATAAGACAAATTGTAAAACAAATAAGGAAGAGAAATGACCTGCAACTCACAAAATACAATTGTTTGCATATTACATTTATTAAAGCTTGTTTAAATCTTTTTCGTTATTGATATGAATAATATGACTGGTATCCGTATGTCTAGCCATTATAGAACAATTCCGAACCCATACATACTTATAATGTTTTTCTTTGGCAATAGATTTAGCACGCTTCAAAAGAGCCTTGTTGTTACTAGTAAGGTGATCATTGAAATGAATAGGTACTTTTCCGGATGCAAAACCTAAATCCATTGCTGTAATCTTCAGCTTTCGCAATTGTGCTAGACATTCGTCTTTTCTATATCTACTTATGAAGCGTGCAATTATTGGTTTCGTCATATTTTGGTTGGTGGGGTTGGGACCAGGTCAAAAGATAATAAAATGGTCGAACAGGTGTCATAACTTTTCACTTTGTTTATTAAACTTATAATCTAATAGATTACAAAAGTTACAAATTTCACGGAACGTACCCTAGTCAAAACAAGAATTATTTACGAGTGGAGTTGGCCGTGAGTTTTGACAGGTGTATTTGAACCCTTGTAAATAAAAAAAACATTTTGAGTGAAAATATTTTTTTCTTCTCCTGTACTTTTGTTAATTTTTAATTTTGTGTGGCATATTATTGTTTATTTACTTATGGCAAACGTAATTTGTGACACCAATTCGAAATTTGATGAATTTTTGTGTGAAGCTGAATTTCAAAAAAATCAAAGTGATGGAATAAAAATATAAAGTAATCCAAAAGTTCAAAGGCTTCAAAATAGTAAAAAATTTAATTTAAAAAAAAAACAACTTATTTAAATCTTCAACTGGTTTCGTTAAGAAATGATTGTAGCCTTTTAGTATTTTAATAATTTTGTAACTGGTATTTTATTGTTTCATTAACCCTCGACCCAAAAAGAGAACTTAAAGAAGAAGAGTATTTAATACATGAAGAATATATGATAACGAATATAGGGTAAGTTTAACATGTCTGTGGTGTCATAGCTACTAAAAAAAAATGGATTGTGTACTTTTTTGTGTTTTGTTTATCAGGTAACGTGATTGAGATGGTTATATCAGGTGCAATTTTAAATTTTAAGGTTATTTAATACTTGTTTTATTTATTTATCATTACATACATATGTTTTGTTTAATCCATATATACTTTATGCATATATGTTCATTATTTACTTTCTTAGAAACCTCCGTAAAATCTCCCTATATGACGATGACATTCATCGCAGTACATACTATGTACATACATTTCGTTTATTAGTGTAATCGGATATTTGCCAATAATTAGGCAGGTAATGTTTCCGGTGACATATATTCTAAAAAAAAATCTAATGATAACAGTTTTTTAAATCTAAATTACTTACAGTATCATCTTGGTATATGTTTGTCTACCGTTGATTAGTCACTCGTAAAATAATTTAGATTGTAACTATAATTTGAAACTCGTCGACGGTATCGATTTAATAAACTCAAATACGGTCCAAGTTTCTAATGAGTTGGGTAGTTTGATCTGATATATTGGTGACAGCAGCAAGTTAAAGTTATCTTATATAAAGCAATAAAATAAGTGTTAATGGTTTTAATTAAACAATTAAATTAATCTAGTAGAAAAAAATAGTAACATATATTAAAAACATCCGTTAATAATTATTGAATTATATTGGTTTACATAAGTCATAAGACCTTAATAAGAACATGTTCATATAATTCAAAAACTAACACTACACAACAAATTCTGCAACGCTAGAAGCATTTGCAAGCGCGTTGCCGGCCCTGCCCCGAATTCTCCCCAGCAACTCTGGTCATCTTACTCATCTGGTTGAAAATAGTACCTATTATTTAGCTGCGATCTTCTGTAAGGTCGAGGTACTACCCCAGTCAAGCTGCTCCATATTTTCAGCAGAAAATTTCTCGCTGTGCCCTACCTCAGTTGAGTTCATATGACTTTATATAATAATTGTGTTTGCTCGCAAACGAAAAAAACCGATTTCAAGTACAACGTGATTAGACGAAAAAAATTAACAAAAGCACTTGTCGTCACTACGATTTTCGAAGGTTTCTTTTTTTTTCTTTTTTTTTTTTATGTCACTAGGTCGGCAAACAAGCGTACGGCTCACTTGATGGTAAGCGAGTACCGTAGCTTATAGACATCTGCAACACCAGAAGCATCGCAAGCGCGTTACCGACCCAATCCCCAATCCCCCCAGGAGCTCTGGTCACCTTACTCACCAACAGGAACACAATACTGCTTGAAAACAGTATTATTTTGCTGTGATCTTCTGTAAGGTCGAGGTACTACCCCAGCCGGGCTGCTCCATATTTTGAGCAGGAAATTCCTGCTGTGCCCTACCTCAGTTAAAGTCAGTTAAAGTTAGTTTCTCTCAATTTGTCTGGAATTCCATCATCAAATCCTCGTCTCCTTATCCTGTACTATCCTTGAGATATCTCCTTTCTATCAAAAAAAGAATTATTAAAAATTGTTTCATAAACGACGAAGTTATCCCCGAACAAACCTTATATATACGGTCGAATTAAGTAACCTTTTCCTTTTTTGAGGTCGGTTAAAAACAGTATATACTTATATTTCTAGGATCGATAAGTGAACTTAATAGAGTCTATTGTCATCTCTTTGACATGCAAGAGTTGAGCAGTAAGCCCTTGTCGTGAGTACGACAAGGTACTTAACCCTATAATCTAGATTTACAAAGAAACTAAAAATAGTATAGTATAATGCGTAGTATATATTATGCTTATATACACGAGTATAACATGGAGCTCACTTCACTTCAACCTATTGCAGTCCGTTGCTGGACAGAGGCCTCCCCAAGTTCCCCAAGTGTGTGGCGATTTTAAAATTACGTAGCAGTAAGTATAAGTTCGGCTACGATATGTCTCTATGTATTTCTATACGGTCCTAAACGGTAGGACGCCAGTTATATAACACGTTGTAGATGAATGGACTACAGGATTACAAGAATAGGGTTCAGATTTTGGTATCCTTTGGAAATCTTAAATTACATAATTAAATTAACGTTTTGCTTTATTGTCATAAAATATGTACCCAAAGAGTTTTGGCTTCAGCATTGATGACAATGACCTTTAAAAATTTAAAATATCTTTAATGTCCGATTTTGGATCTTAACGGTTATTTAACGGTTTTAGTTTTAATCCATACTAATATTATAAATGCAACAGTAGCTCTGTCTCTGTCTGTCCGTCTGTATGTCTGTCGTGCTTTCACGCCAAAACTACTGAACCGATTTAAATAAAATGTAGTACACAGATAATCTAGTCTGAGAAAGGACATACTGCTAGGCTACTTTTTAATGCGAAAAAAATGGTATAGGAGAATGAAAGGTGGGGATGAAAAGTTCAATGGAAGTATCGTCATTTTTAGAGCTAGAAGCTTTAAACTTATACTCGTATTTTAGGCTGTTGATTTGATATAAATAAATATAACATTCAAATTTTGTAAAAGTTTTACCCTCAAAGGTGTAAAATAAAATAGGGAATAGAGGATGAAAGTTTGTATGGCAATATGTAAGGTTTATGTGAATGTTTTATAAGTATGCGACAAGAGTTAAAATATTAGAGCTATTCTGATGTCCAAAATAAACCAAAAGATATATCAAAAAATTGTGTCCAAAGTCACTACTCCTCGCGGACGAAGTCGCGGGCACAGCTAATTATATATAATTTTAAATTCTGATTATTTTCGTACTAATGTATATTTCTTGATTGTAATGAACTTGACTTTTAATTTTAGATATCTAAATTATACGCTCCATATTCTGAAAACTTGGTCGCCAATTAAAACATTTTCAGCATTGTTATGTCTAAATTTTATTTTCTCTTGTGTATATTATTCGTACAAACACTAATTTACATGTTTCAAGTCTAGAAAGTTACAATATGCCTTCAATAAAATGTTAAATATTAAATAAAAAAATTTTTTCGACTTAACTTCGAATTATACTATATATAAATTGGTTTTGAAAAATATAAAAAATGCAAAAGTCTATTAATTTTTTAAATACGTAAAAAAATTAAGAAATTTCAATAATACGAACTAATCTCTAATAAAATACTATACAGAATTTCAGCTAATGCTATAATACCTATTTAAGGATATTTTGAGGAGTAATAATTACATTACAATTTATATTACAATATACATAGGCATCTTTCTCTGTGTAGCAGATGTATCGGAGCTCAATCCACCACGCTGCTCCGCTGTGGCTTCAGGTCAAAGATTTTTCATTGTGAATTGTGTATCTTATAAGAATTTACAGTTCAAATTCATTAGATAGAAAACATTTTTTCGATATAATATTCGTACTACATTATTTCTAGGCGGGAGGAGTATCGATTAATAAACAATAAGTTTAACACAATATACGATATCGTCAAAAAAAAGGTAAAAAAGTAAATGTGATGATGAAAGATGAGGCGGATATATTCCCTATTATGAGTAACGATACTGATATCGGGTGTATATGATAACAATTTGGAACGACAGCTTAACTTGCACTCCGAGGCACGGTGGGAAGACCTACGAAGACAGATATCCAAATGGGAAAGAAATATGTAGAAATATGTACAAATACAAATATCTATCCGCGCGGGAATCGAATCCGCAAACCGCCGGTGTTTAGGCGCCTACACGACACACGCACCTCTTCACCAAAGCGGTATTAATGTAATAAGACTGGACTCAACTTTAAAAATACGAAAATAAATTTAATGTATTTGTGATCAAACCCCTATGGAAAGTGGCTGAATGTTTTAAATTCCAAAAAATGACGAACATCCATGCAATTTTCATTCCTTATTTCACCCATTTAAGGTTCGAACTGCGACAAAAGCTAAAACACGTGTTTACTCATTTTTAATCAGTAGTCTAAAACTTAGGATTCATGTATGAAAAATTAGGATTCAATTTACAAAATGACGGACTTGACGTACAAACTTTCAACCCCTATTAACCCACTAGATGTATGATAGCTCTAAACCTGTTCATAGTAAACGTTTATTTAGTGTAAATTAGTACTTTTCAGAGCACATAAACTCGGTCCTAATTGACGTCTACAACTAATTATAAACTACGTCTATGTCGATTTTCAAGTTTGTAGCAAGCTCTTAAGAAGAATTGATGTCACTGTATCGCAAAATTAGTTCTAAGTAGACGTCTACGTAATATTTACTATTCCCTGCCAAATTTCAAGCTCTTAGCACAAAAAATGAAGGACTTTCATACTAACTTGCTCAAGCTAGACCAACTTCATAAGGTCCTGTCACAAAATCAGTCTTAGCTGACGTTTACTAATTGTAATCTACTTCTTTGACAGTTTCAAGCCTATAGCATAAAAATTTACGGACTATTATTATAAGCCCTTAAGTTAATTAAGTAGAACTAATAACCGCTCCGGTGTAGTGGTGCGTATTGTTGCCGGTTTGCAGGTTCTATTTCCGCTCGGGATGGATATTTGTATGTGAACAAATATTTATTAAACACTTTATACAAAAATAGAGCCCTTAGACTAGAGATTAACACAAAGTAAAATTTAAAAAAGCTAGAATTTTTTCCACGCGGAACGTGATCTCTTACACGCAATGTTCGTAGTGGGTGTCTAACACCTGTAGTCTATAAAAACGAATATTAATAAATATATATACATATGTTAATAAAAATACATATGACAAACATTTAAAGTTTTTACAGACTACGTTATAAATTTTCGTGTTTTGACTGTTTGTGTTGGACATGAATCATTCAATTTTTTCAGAAGTAGGTATTGTTGAGGTGGCCTACAAGAACGTAAATAGACTAAGGTACAGACAGACATTTTTTTAAATTGTGAATTTGACCTCTATACTCAAAATAAAGAAAACGACAATCAGTTTTTAAGAACACAAATAATAATAATAAAATGAATTGATTACAATCAGTAGATCTGATTACAGTGATCAAATCATAATGCAAATGTGAAAAACACATAAAGAGACAAACATACAAACTTTAATATTTTTTTTTATCAGCCAATTTAAAATTAAATTTTATGAATAGATAATTTACTTTTCAAACATCAATAGCAATACAGAAATTCTACTAGTATAAGCTTACACAGTTTTAGAACTATAAAACTAGTGGTAAAACGTATTTCACAACACAAACATTCAATTTCAATATTTTTGTACAGATATATGTTCCAGGAGTTGCATCAAACGTTGAGCAAGAGTGCTACACAAACGTTTACTTAAGTCAGTCAATTGCGACGCCTACAGAGCACGCTACAGAGAGCTACAGACCTCGTAGTTAGTCTATCGACTTACTCGGACCGCTGAGTCGGAAATATTTACTAGATTAGACGACGTCCCTTACTAGTGACGGAATTCTAGCCACCGGCTATTGATTATCTTGTTGGTGTGAGATTAGCATTGGCTACGCAAGTATTAAAACACAGAATAAAGAAATTATTTTTATACAAGGAAAATGAGAATAATACAACGCAAAAACATTTTTACATAATAAACGAGTACATCCGTTTGTCACCTTTGTCACCTTAATGTGAATCGTGATATTTGAACAGTAGATTCACGTAGCGCAAATTTAATTGTATTGGATTTTATATATCCGTTCTTTTATTCAAAAGTCCGATGTAATTGTCCGGAAATGGGACACGATTCTTTGATATCGTGTCAAATAACAGTGGAATTGCGAAACACGGTCGACGCTCGTAAAAGTGCCCTTTCCTGGCTATTTTATTCTTTGTTTCAAATGACTGCCTCATCTTTACCACTCAAGTGTGCTACGTAGGAAATAATTATGTCACTCTTTTTCCCTTCTCTCCTCACTTGAAAAGTCAAACACACTTCATAGTTCATGTTGCAAGAGCGCTGTTTCAACAACCTTTTGTTTGTCCAAGTCATGTATAAAAGGAATTTCGTAAAATCTCGCTCTAAGCGCATAATAGAATTTCACACTGCCATGACTAAGTATAATGATATAAAATGTTTGCCCTCCTTAGTGTCATTGAAGAAATTACCCGTGCCAGCCTAGTACTATTGGAAGCCTTATAATCCACTTAAACGAAATTATAAAATTATTTCTCAAACTTACAAGAGATATTCAATTTTTCAGTAATTATGTAAAATGTTTATATACACGTTGATTTAATTGATATACAGTAATACACGTGAACGTAAAACTAATTGTATGTTTTTTCAAGATACAAATTACAATACGTAAACCTTTGTAACAGGAAGGAAATATTATATACTTTTAGAATCTGTGTAATAATAATTAACTAGTGGTCGCCCTTTGGTCGAAATTCGACCATAATTTATGCAAATTATAAGTTTGAACATTATTAAGGTTCTTGTCAAAGACTTCTACGAGTATAATAATAAACAAAAGAGTGCATATGCGTGTGTGTATCGAATACAAGGTAGTGTGTACAATGTTTTTTTATTAATTTAATATATTTTTTATGCATAATTAAAAAAAAACATTGGCATTCTGCATTCCTTCTAAATATAAAGTATAATAAGTGTGTGAAATTTCATACTCCTCCGTCCGCGCGGTTTTGTAAAAAGGGGTACAAAGTTTTTGCGTCGCGTATTAATATATATATAATACATTTTTGTTTTATATAATTTTGTAACGTACCGTACGTTTATGTTTATGTTGTCTGGATGGTGTAATGTTATTCTTTATTTGGTGCTTATAAAAAAATTCATGGAAACGCCAAGAGACAGCACTATACGTAGATCTGAGTTGGACGTACAACATTAAGGGATCGGACCTTGCGTAGTAAAACGAGGTTGTGGTTTAAGCCTTTCACTCCCTTCAAATGTCGCACTCAAAGTTAACGTACTCAACAATGGCTTTGTGTTGAGTATTTTTATACAATCTTTTTCGAATAAAATATTACTTAGCAATACATCAAATACTTATTTTATTCTTATGTTACTAGGATCTCGTGGTTTCACGTGGGTACGGTTATTATTTAATTCCTATGAGCATTATATTTATATATAATAGAACGATATTAGGCCGGAAAAAAGTTTCTTCGTATTCTTCGTAGAAATTTAAGCTAAGATTTTAGATGAACTATTTATTACTATTTTGTTAAGTATGTACTATTTTGTTCAATAACTTACCGCCATCTCGTAGGTTGTGACAAGATTTCGTTCCTGAAGAAATTTTGGGACTTCTAATTAAAAAACGAGCGACAAGGAGTTTTGACAGTCGTCTGTTGATATTAACTTTACAATACCTATAAATTTCTATAGAGACCGAAACAAATTGAAATATGAGTGTGCTAGATCTTCGCTATATGGTGGATAAATTAAGACTTCCTAGTCCAACTCTCAAGTTTTGTTGAGTTGCTAAAGAAGTACCTATATTATTGTTGCGATGAAACATCACACCTTTTCTGTTGATTAATTCTGACTGCTTATTCTAAATTTATTACTTAAGTCTTTTCTGCTGTTGACAATAGTAGTAATACAAATCGATGGTTTTACTCGGATATAAATACTCATAATGAATGCCCTTCCAATCCCACAATACACCGGGTTTCGCGATAGTCTGTTCAGCATGATCGACCTTTGACTGTGCTCTCTTTCGTACATTCATATCGTAGGTGGTCCACTTTTCATCACCAGTGATCAATCTCTTTTAAAATGGTTTGATATCATTACGTCTTAAGAGATAATCGCAAATGAGTACATAGTACATTAGGTTTCAGTAATTTCATGTGGCACTCATATATCAAGCTTTATTGTACAGCCAACCCTTCTTAAATGGTCTAAACTGTTTTATGGTATCTCCAGCTATATATACTCTATGTCGATATAGCTCCACTTTTTCAAAAATGTTATCACCTTTATCCGAACTTGGTGACTAGAGCGAAATACATCTTTGACATCAAAATTTCCTGACTGAAAACGCTTAAACCAATTTTGTGGTACTCTTACTGACACAGCATTAGGTCCATAAAAGTCACAATTTTTTTCGCAGCTTGAGTTGAATTTTTCTTACTTTAAAGTAAGCCTTTAAAATGTACCGAATTTCTTTGTTGGATTCACACATTTCGGCTAACAGAAAAACAAATTAACTTACAAACAATATAATCAAAAATATTTTATTTCAACTTTTTACTAGAAAATATGAAAAGATTTTTTCCCCAGCCTGTTATTATATAGCTTATAGTTTATTGAAATCAGTAAGTTTTCTAGTATTTTTTAAATCAAAGTGTTTTGAAACAAATACGGTCACAAAAATTTAATTTTACATTTTAATGAATAGTATGATATTTTGCTTGTCGATTACTAGTATAATTTTATTATAAAAGAAAATGATAATTCATGTTTTAAGCGAAGCTATATAAAAACTATCGCGTATTCTGAGCGAAAAAAATAAAAGAAATATACTATGATAGCTCCAAAGAGAGTGAAAAATGTATTTTCTTTCACAGAGCGCATAACGTAGAGGACATGAAATATTGCACGGATTCCGTTTGGCTCAACGTGCGTTGAGAGTCGTATCGGTTTTCGCGACTCTAAAAGTATAGACTTTATCTACTGCATTTGTTTTATGATTTGAAATGTGCATGTTATTCTCAAAATATTAAAGTTGTATTTAAAAAAAAAAAACTGATTTTTTAAATTGAAACACTGATTTGAATTGTCGCTGTACCTCACAATACTCGTGTGAAATAAGGAGCTTTCTTTAGGAATGCAACATTATCATGACAACATGTAATGACATGTGTGGACGAATTTATGATAGTTCTTAATATCCAAATATTTTATTAAAATATTCCTAATCCTTAATCCCTATCCCTAATTAATATTGTAAAATAATGTGAATGTAAGTTTATTTGTTACGCTTTCAGGCGAAAACTACTTAACCGATCATTATGAAACTTTGTACGCATATTTTTAGAGGTATTACAAGTAACATAGGATACTTATTATTTAAAAAAAAACCTGATACGAGCGAAGTAGCGGGGAAAGGCTAGTATCTACATAAACAAAACTGCTTAAAACATATTTTAGGTATTTTATTTAAAAAGTTACTAATTGAAACATACAATAAATACTCTGATAAAAAATAAGAAAGCAAAAACAAACTTATTCTAACAAAACTTCTGTTGCAAAAGAAGCCGATCAAATGGCGAAGTTTTAGTATCCAACAAGCCGTTGTAAGTGCACTTTGTCACTTAAATTGGAAAATATTGCTTTTAGTAAAGAAACTAATGTCAGACACTGAAAGCCTTGGTACTTCTTGATAAAATCAATGTAGCTGGATGAAACATAAAATTGATATGAACTACAATCGAATAATGTATTACTACTATAATTACAAAAAAAAAAATCAACTCGTTCATCATCAACATCGTAGTCTAATCTAATAAGCCGCTTCGTAAATTTTTCATGTTTTGATTCTGTTTAAAACAACTTAATCCGTCTAACAATCTGTGAAAAGTGAAATTAAAAAAGTATGAATATTTCGAAGTTTTAATAAAACTGGTCAACAGACTGTTAGTGGATATGAGAAAACAAAACTACCTCCACTTATATTTATAATTTATATTGACACTTACTGGGCAAACAGCACAATAAGCGTATTTCTTAAGCTTGTTTTCATATTAAATGGCATTAGTTCAAAACCATTATACATATATATTTATGTATATTATTTTTCAAAAGAGTAACTGCGAAGTTTCTTGCCGATTCTTCTCTGCAGAATCTACATTCCGAATCGGTGGTAGCTTTAATTTTACAAAAATAATAATTTATTTTTAAAGTTTTAATTTGACAAATAACGATAAGTGCTCTTGGAACCTATTTGAATAAATTTGTTTTTGATTTTTGATTTTTACCAATTTGAACATACATTTTTCTTTGTACTGGCTTCGGAGAAAGTTAAAAAATTTCTTCAAAACTTGACTGTTAAACAGTAAATTCGCATTAGTTATTTGAAGATTTATTTCACAAGCTAAGAAAATGGTTTAAATAAATATAAAAAATAAATGAAAACGATTTTCACTTTATTAATGAGCTTGTTTGTCGTAGTGTGAACATTTATTGTTAACTTAAGTAACGAAACAACTGTTTACTGTATATTACATGTTGATTTAGTCTTTATATTACCTTTTGCTTTTATAAAGTATAATAAGTATAATATATATATATATATATATATATATATATATATATATATTGTATAATTTAAAAAATATAATATAATAGATGAGATAGAGAAATAAATAATTGAAGTTGTTTTAAAAAATGACTCAAATTTTAGTAAAATTCAAGTAACTATTTTAGTTATTTTGTTTTTTTATTCTGTAAGATTTTAATCGTTAATCGTCACTTATAAGATTTGGTATTGATTTATTTGTATATATAAGAACAATTTACCGAGAGTTTATATTTCTTATTATACTTACTAAGTACTAGTGTATAAAATAATACACACGAATTGAGAACTTCCTCTTTTTTTGGAAGTCAGTTAAAATGTATGTAAAGATATATAAAAAATATGCCTTATGTATAAAGTCGCAACAACTACAAGGATTCTTACCTGGCCCGGCGACGTATTCAGATCATTGGATTGGAAAAATTTACCCGATTGGGCGGACTCATACGCCTTGTCGGTGCAGGAATTTAATCCCTCGACCACAGAATATCAGATTAGAGTTTATTAAGTTTAAAGGAAATACCATCGAGGATGAACTATTTTCTTCGAGTAACGTTTTAAAATTCAAGTTGCTTTCGTGTCAAATAATATTAGATAAAGAATCCATATTTTTTAAGATCAAAAAATATCTCTTTAAAAGTTGAAGTAATCTCTTCTATTTATTTTTTTCTCAGGCTAAGAATATTTTATAAAAAAGGTATTCAAGCAAAATTTGAAAAAAAAATTAAAATAGAGTTTTGTGGTAACTTATTAAAATGGTATACTAATGTATTTATTTGATAATTTCGACTGTCTGTTTTTTACAGTTTCATGGATCATGTCTCCAAGTCCTCTATGAGGTGTAGTAACGAATTCAGTTTATTATTAATTTTTTCATATGAAATGAAACGTATATAACTTCTCATTGCACATTTATGTCACGTATTTTTGTACATCAAATTAAAAAATTACATTCATTTATCAACAAATCTTTAGTTAGTACAGAAAATACAGTAATAGAATAAGTAAATGTGTGTGTTAGAGTTTGTCAACATTCATACAAATATGCAATATACTCGTAAAGAAAAACTTTTAATATACAAAATATATTTTATTCAGTACTACGTAAATATTTATAAAACACTGAAGTCTGCTTATGAAAATGCAATTGGCATAAAAATGTCGTAAAGAAAACACAGTACTTACTACGTTTATTTTACGATACTTCTACGTTACATTTTTGTAAAAATATTTATGCAGACACAGAAAATACTGGAAATATTTCAAAGATACAATTTGCACTTCAGCATTAATTTTCCTTGTCGATTGCCAAAGCAACTTATAAAACAAGCTATTTAGTGGTACGAGTATAAATTAAATATCAATGTCATTAAGACTTATTCAATTTATAAAAAGTGCGTGTGTCAGCTCCGACGCACGACTGGAGTTTGCTCCTTCAGATCGACTGCTTAAATAGGTACAAAAAAGGCTTACTTGCTTAAGAAAAAGTTTAATACCATATCAAATGATAAATAAACAAATCAAATATCTTTATAAAAAAGTAACGAGGTCATTCGTTCAGTAAATTTCACTACTTCTATTTTTTCATACGGGGCTTATATAAAAAATGGATTCTTAAGCAGTAAACTCCAAAACACTGCGGATATAAAGGATCAAATTGTTTATTGATAAAGATAAAGTAATTAAAAATTATCGTTTTAAAATAAGTTTAAAAGTAATAGTAAGTAAGTTTATACATAATTTAAAACTTTGAATGAACGTTATAAAAAGGTTTGTATTACATAATATGATTAATTTGTAGCGAAAAATAGTAGATAAGTAGACCCAATTAGAGTTTTTAATGTTCACGATTAATAAAGACGTCTCAATTAGGGAAACAACCGGTGTTATGTCGTTTGTTAAGTATTAAGTTTGTTTTACATTACTTTTCGTAAATAAGTAGCATTTTTACCTATTGTAGGAAGAAAAAATCTGCACCTAGATGGAAGACTTGAATAATTGTAATTAGTTAACTTTGATTCCTGTAGAAGGGAAAATCGTTAGGTACCTTAAAAAATGAGGCTGTTGTAGACCACACAACTAAAATAAAACTTCTTTAGCTCCATCTTACTTATATCTCCCTCTCAACTACCGTTCGCCTTGCCCAATCACACTTTTCATAACGCCCTCGGCACGCATTCACGAGCTTACTCTTTAAGTCAATCAGCCATAAAGAAGTTTTACTTCAATAAATACATTTCTCTATTATTTTTTAATCCACTTCGAAAAAGGCGGAGGATTTAAATTCGACTGCATTTTTTTAGTGTACCTCATAAATTTTACTGTTTGTAACGATTTTGAATATTCCTTTTTTTATTAAAGCTGGTTTTTGTCATGTAATTCCATTTAAATTAAATTAAATCTGACCAGTACTTTTTAAGCTATCTCTCATCATCATCATCATCATTACAGCCTATCACAGTCTACTGCTGGACATAGGTCAAGTTCACGACGTAAGTGGCGTGAAATCATGTGTTTTTGCCTATTTTTTTTTTTATTTTTTTTTTTTTCTTAAAAGAAATAATATAAATATTAACGATTTTTTGAGTAAGCGTCACAGATATAGTAGGCGTAGATTTAATAAAACAAATACAAGATTAAGAAAGATAAAAAAAACACAAAATTACACTATACGCCTACTACGCAAATGCCTAAATAACAATTCTGTTAAAAGAAGATAAACATTTGACGGAGATAACTACCAGTTAGTAGTGAAATGCAATTGCAACTGATCGACCAATCTGTCGTTAATTTGAGAACGTACTTTAGTTTTATTTGCTCTGAGCTGCGATAGCGTAGCCATCCGATAATCGCCTCTACTGCTAAATCCTATATATTACGTCAGATTTAAAATGTTTTGTATTTAAATCACTGTAACTGTTTGTACATGTCCTACTTTCGGAATAAAACTTTTACTCTCCGATCTAACTCAAATCTGGTTCTTAAAACGCCATATCACACTTCTTCCTTTTACGCTAGCTACTTTTTTGTAAATATTGCTAAGCTCTGGAGTTCTCTTCCTCTCTCTCTACAAGACAACCTCAATCACGCTCTAGCTTCAAAAAATGTGTATAAATATTTGTATGTACGTGGTATCTATACTAATATTGTCGAGGTAATCTACGCAAATACTGATCCTATCATGAAAATTCTTTCACTAACAGAAAGCTACACTATTCGGAAGTGATATAGGCTATATTTTATTATTATTTAATAACAAAATCAGTGAAAAATAGTAGTATATGTAAATCAAGTCGGGGAAATACGAGCGAGAAGAAAACTTTACTATATATTTGCATCACAAGAATAATTAACTAAATTAATATTAATTAAAGTAAAGTAATTTATATAACAATTATTTTAACATTTTCTATCTTCTTTTCTTCAACCTATCCTACACCTAAAGGTTGTCTGGAAGAAATCGCTCTTTTAGCAATAAGACTGCCTTTGTAGGTAGGTATATCTTCCTCTAATTGTACTATTTTTGTTTCTCTCTAATCTTAATGGTGTACAAAATACTTTAATTCAGAGTTCCTTATTGTTAAATTTGTATATATATTTAAAAAAATGAAAAATAAAAATATTTATTGTTCTTATTATAACTCCTATTAAGGAAAAGAATCGGAGTATTTGCTTCGCTACAATGTGGCAGATTAACTGTTTTTCCTCAATTCAATTTTTTTCCTTAATAATAAACAATTAGAACTTAAATAAACTGAAACCAAGATATTTCGTTAAAAATTAAGTAAATGAAGTATTGTATCTCCTAAACCATCTCATCTCTCTATTTTTTTCGACAATAGACCACAGTTATATTTGTCAACAATGTTTTCAAAAACAATTTGCATTGTTACGTTTACACTTTATAAGCATTTTATAGGTAACTACTAAAATATTTTTCTATATTTTTCATTATGAGGACACATACGTACGTCACGTACATGTCACGTGTAGTATGATTCTGTCATCCCGAAGTGGAGCAGCGTGGTGAATTGAATTCCAATACTTCTCTTTAACACAAGAAAATGCCTTATGTCTAGCAGAGTACATTAACAATGCTGCTGTAAATGACAATGCATGGTGTATTGTGGTGTACAGTATATTATTATAGAACAGTTCAGTAAATTAGGAGGTTACACCAACAAATGGACCACCTGGAACTAAGTGACTTTTGGTTAAAGACATTATCATTATAAGAAGCATTAGCTATTCTGTACATCTAATCAGCCATATCTTAATTTAGATCTAAATTGTTAAATTTCCCCTGTCAGTAATTAACTACTAAACCAGTATGAAATAAGGAAAAGGAGCAAAGGCTCTGTTCTCATTATAATTGTAATATTTTGTACTCTAATTAAGGAATTTTCGTTATTGTCTACTCTTTAAATGTAATAAAAATGTACATATGATAAAGTAAGTTTTTTATATGAAATTGTATTTAAACAAAGCACTATTTGTAAAAAGAAATATTTCTTAAAACTTTTTTCAAGTTAATTTAAAAGAGTTATCTCATTTAGAATTTGTTTAAATGAAGACGAAGCGTGTCGAACAGTAATGAATGTCACTGCAGTCGCACTGGTTTTAGTGGAACGTAACACTGTCGACTATTTGTCACGCGAACTTGCTTAAGAATTTGCGTCTCACGCCTTAAACGGGATTGATATATTTTCATTGACACACTGATTAATGTTCGCTGCAAATTGAGTCTCGAATGGTCTTGTTAGGTCGAAAATTCCTACACTATTAAGGAAGGAATTCAAGCAATTCAGTATTTTCAATGCTTTCAAGTTTATGTAGAAAAATTGAGTTCTTTACTGTAAAGACGGTAGATATCTTATTTATTTTATTTTATACTTTATTGTACACCACAAGTATATTACAAACAAAGCATAAAGATAGTTATTGACAGTGAAGTACAATGAGCGGACTTATGGCTAAATAGCCATTTCTTCCAGACAACCCAGATATAAAAAGGAGACTTATTATCTAAATTGGGTAAGTGGCGTAGATAAAAAAATAAAGAATTTACTATTATTATTATTAGTATTTTTATAAAAAAATACATAAATAAATAAAAAGAAGAATAAAAATATAATATATATTCTATCATAAACTAATAAAGTATGTGAGCAATGAACGTAAATTGAAGATAACAATTAAATGAAATGATAAAAACACAAATGTACATATATTATTAACAAAATGAGAAAAAAAAGAAAAGAAATTGTACCATATTACACTAAATCGTCTTCATCTTAAGATAATAATTCCTAACGTATTTTTTAAAAGTCAACAGTGATTTGGCCTCCCTTATGGGTAAGGGCAGACTATTCCATAATTTAATAGCCTGAACAGTAAAAGACTGACTAAAGTACTTGGACTTATGTACGGGTAGCTCCAGCATAGGTCTTCGAGATGTTCTTAATTTTGAAGCTTCGCCGAGATATATAAATTTTTCTTATAAATAGGAAGGAGAATCGCTCAAGCCTATTAAGTTGGTCCTCGGTCAAATTGGAGTAGCTTGCATCTACATAATCTAGAATAGATAAGAGAAGAGAGTTTGCCAACATGATTTCGGTAGAGATTGGCAGGACGGATTTAAGGCGACGTAATGAACTCAGTGTTGCAAAAGTTTTTTTTAGTAAGTACCTTTAAATGATCCGACTATGACAGCGTCTTGTCTGAGTGAATGCCGAGATCTCTGACAGTTGAGCAATAAGGCAAGCTAGTATCATTATAATAGGTGGTAAATTATTTATTTTTGCGATCAGGCCTGGACTGCCTATAACAATGACTTCCGACTTACCCTTACCCGACTTATATCTTCGTATTTTTCAAATTTAAATATTTTGATACTGAGGTGTTTTTAATTTTTTTATTATACAAAGGTTTAGTCAGAGGGTATTTTATATGAAATAAAAATATAGTAAATCTTATTAATGTTTATTTTAGTTTACTTTTTTGCTTTTGCTACATCTTATATTGTAAACATCTTCGAGACATAAGCTTGACGATGATACGTTACAACCGCAGAAGCGTCAAAGGCGGTCAACGCTCGGGGAACAACCTGGAGCCATTCCTGGGGCAATTTCCCCCTTTGTTTGAAATGACTATGAGTCGTTTCTATACAGAAGAGTACTGGCGGGAAAGATGTCACTGTTTCATTGCTCCCTACATTCAAAAAGTCAAGCATTTTCTCGGCTCAAGATGCAAACCGAGTGCAGAGTTTTACTGCCTTTTGTGGATGTTCAACCATGTATAAAAGGAAGTTTGAAAATTTATACGCTCAGTCTAACAAACAACTCTGCACGGGCAACGTTCAAAACCATGGATTTTCTCGTCTTATGCTTGAAATAAATATACACCCATATCTAAGCATATCATATATTTAAACGAAGAAATGTTTATTCTGTGAGAAGGTGCAGCCTTAAAAATTACACGGATAGGCGCGCGCGAGCAAAATGCTCACAAGCTGTAATTTTTTTAAATAAACAAAAACAAAATATCAACAAATCAAATTATAAACAAAACTACATTGAAATCGTATTATATATACTTAAATTAAAACTAATCAAATAAAAATGTAGTTTTATGAACAAATAAAAAATGTAGTCATTTTTGACCACAGCTTTCGGTAGACTTTAAAAAAAACTATAAAATAACAAATAGTGAATATGATTAATTATTATAAATTCTTCCGTGAAATTTTGAGAAGTGTAGTGCAGTTTTCCTAACAAATACTACACATGAATGTCATGTACTCGGTGCATCGAAATATATGACACAAAATGTACGTTTTTTAGAAAGTCTATTTTTCATTATTGGTCAACGGTTACTAGGTCCAGGCTTGATTTTGGGACTAAGAACTGATACATACGCTTCAGCCTATAATATCCCACTGCTGGGCATAGGCCACTTTCCTCATGTAGGAGAAGGAGGAGCTTAACCATCACGCTGCTCCAAAGCGGGTTTGCGGATTAACATTTTCACAAAAAAATTATAGTTATTAGGAGAGGAAATACTTATGAAGCAATAGAGTATTCGATAACAAAAACTAAAAAAGCTTCTAATTAATTATTACTATCATCGCAAGATTATCTGATATGACAAATTTGAATAAGAAATAAAAGATTAATCTTTTTGATTAAAATATTTTCTAATGGACTTAAATAAACTTCAGAACTGAATATTTAATGTATAAAATATTATCTGCTTGTAAAAAAATTAATAAATTATACAGGTATAAAGGGTTAGTCAAAATTAACTTTTTAACCGACTTCCAAAAAAGGAGGAGGTTCTCAATTCGACTGTATTTTTTTTTAATGTATGTTACATCAGAACTTTTGACCGTGTGGACCGATTTCGACAAAAAAATTTTTAATCGCAAGGTGGTGTGTGCCAATTGGTCCCATTTTAATTTATTTGAGATCTAACAACTACTTTTCGAGTTATATCTAATAATGCGTTTTTACTTGACGCTTTTTTCGTCGACCTACGTTGTATTATACCGCATAACTTTCTAGTGGATGTACCGATTTTGATAATTCTTTTTTTGTTGGAAAGGAGATATCCCAAGTTTAGTACTATGATAAGGAAACCAGGATCTGATGATGGGATCCCAGAGAAATCAAGGGAAACTCTTGAAAATCCGCAATAACTTTTTACTGGGTGTACCGATTTCGATAATTCTTTTTTTGTTGGAAAGAAGATATCCTTAGTTTAGTACCATGATAAGGAAACCTGGATCTGATGATGGTATCCTAGAGAAATTGAGGGAACTTCTTGAAAGTCCGCAATAACTTTTTACTATGTATAAAGCGATTTTAATAATTTTTAATTTAATCGAAAGCTGATGTTTGTCATGTGGTCACATAATTAAATAAATTTTATTAATAAAAAATATAATATAAATTTTATTGAGATCTGATAACTACTTTTTGAGTAATCTTTGATAACGCGTAGTTACTTGACTATTTTTTCGTCGATCTACGTTGTATTCCTCGTCGATGTAATTGAAGTCGGTTTTTGTTTCGTTTGCGAGCAAACACAATTATTAATTAAAATTATTTAATGATTTAAATAAAGTACAAAATCAAGAAATCAAATATATCAGTTGAAACCTTAGGTCAAAGTTATCAAATTTTAGTTTACGTCCTGAGCTCTCTTATATTATAAAATATTCTTTTTTTTTAATATACAACTAGATCAGCAAAGAAGCGTACAGCTCACCTGATGGTAAGTGATTACCGTAGCCCATAGACGCCTGCAATACTAGAAGCATCACTAGCACGTTTCCGACCCTACCCACAATCCTTCCCGGAGGAGCTTTGGTCACCTTACTAACCACAGGAATATAACATTGCTTGAAAGCAGTATTATTTAGGTAGGTTAATACCCCTAACTAATACTGCTTTCAAGCAATGTTGTCCCATCTTCTGTAAGGTTGAGGTACTTCCTCAGTTGGGTTCCAGATTTTGGGCAGGATAATTCATGCTGTGCCGTCATATACGTCAGTTTGCTCTTAAAAAATGTTTAAAATAAAAAATAAAAATGCAATAAGTAAAACAAATAGCCTTATTAAACAAAGAGATGGTTTTAAATAAATCTCAAATATTTTGAATGATTAATCTTCAAGAATTATAAATACATTTTCCAAATAAGCGTCAACGACAACAGTAACGCGTTACACGCCTCAAACAGACACATACTCGAAATTACATTCGCCGTTGACAAGCTTCGAATTAATTAAAGTCAAACAACGCGACCATTTCGTAAAATTATCTCCTTCGCAAATGGAATTAATAATTTAATTTCGCTTATGTTCCCGTACGAGAATGAAGTTTGTCTAATCGAGGCGCCGCTACAGCTCCGTTGATTACTGGTGTATATTTAAAAAAAATTGTAAGTTTTAATCATGATTATAATATGATTACAGGAAATAAAAATAAATAAATTGTATAAAGATATTGGATTGATTGAATTAAAGGTTATTTCAATAATTACTAGAATCCGTGGTAGGATTATAGGCGTAGCGTTGCAATTTTTAATTGATTTAAATTAGTTTAGAGTAAAAAGAGATATTTCAAAGTTTGCCTTTTAATACCCAAGCAGAAATTACATCATCCAGATACCAAGGCCGTACAAACTACTTCTATGGAAGGTGAGCCTCTATCTACAGCGTCCAATGAAAATCCAATAATATCTTACAAGAAAGCAAGGAGACAGTGGATTCTATACTAAATGTGAAGAAGATGACAGCGGCTCACGTTACCTCACAGTCAAAGGAATGGAAAGAAATGTAATTGTATCAGGATATAGTGCGATTTCTTTTCCACTTGGAAAAAATTCTGTAGAATCTAAGGCTATCCCAATTTTCAACAATTACAAACAACAAATAAAAATATTTATATGACATTATTCATATCAACTAACCTAGACGATCTACAGGTGTTAAAAGTTAGCATATTAATTGTCTACATAGTGAGGGGCTTGATCCTAAAAATAAAAGGTATAAAAACCTAATGGAGGTTGTGGTTAAATTTTGTATACTCAGGGTAACAGACATGGTGGACCAACATAAATACAATCCACATTCGATCAGGGATATTAAGCATTTCTGTAAGGATAATGTGTGATGAACTTATATGATAGAAACCATAGAATAAGAATTGTATTTTATTCGAAACCAGGCTAAAAGCACTCTTTAGACAGTTTCAACACAGTTAATCGAAATACTACAAGATAAATGGATCAAGTGCTTTAGAAAACCTTTATAATATCACTAGATTAGCTCTTTATAAAAAAAATCTTTATATATGATTCTGGTTAAATCAAATTGAACAACAAAGGAAGTTCAAACTGGTTCAGCTGAAACTGGTTAAATAGCTTTTACTGGTTTAATTAACCCAGGTTGTTTTAAGTAAAAATACAATTTAAAATGATCTCATAGAATTGCTATATAAATCCAGTTTGACCCTCGAATCATGATGATTGTTTTTGATACTGTTCTCGTAATACATATGATTAGTAGATTTAACCATCGACTCGCTCTCATCTTTTATTATTCTATTGGTCGTCACATGAAGCGTCTAGTTACGAATATCTAATTAAGCGTCATTCATTAATCAACTGATATACTGTACCAAATTAACTTATTATGCTAATTAATACTTTGAAAAACAATAGTATTGCTAAACCTAAAACGGGTAGAGCCAGACACTATAATATGATATTAATATTGAAGTTAAGAAATGAAGAACCTATGGCAATCGGCGTGAAATCTAATTAATATCAAAATACTTATTGATTGACGATGGACACAAATAATGGTATAATTTTTTAATGCCGTAATTTTTATTTAGGTTATGTGAATAAAACAACATTAGTTGATTTTTAATAATTACTTGAAATATTTTTTGTAGTAAATAGAGGGAAGAAAGAGAGAGCTTTTTATTTAAAATTAACATTCACGGGCTCTAAAATGCCCATGCATTTTGTTAAGCATCATGTATTATAATTATGCTTATCCTACAGGCGATTTATTACTTAAACTACAGATCGACTACCTAATAAAGCTAGCACGTGTTTCGACACTGACGTAATTTTCGTGTAACAATAATTATCTTAATTTGTTGTTTTTTATAATGTACATTTTCATTTTTTTTTTATATTTAGCCTAAGCACTATGGACGTATACTGTTTTAATGGCTTATTTTTTTATATGCACATACTAACACATATACTTATTTTGTACCTACAGGCTAGTGTTCTTTCTATGTACATCACACACTCCACTGGTGTCACTCTATTTCATAGGCCTAGTCTCCACGATTGTCCATAGCATCTTGAGCAAAGCCATTGAAAGTGATATGTCGCGCTTGTAGATGTTTCTTTTCAGGTTGTGTTCCAAGATGGTTATCTTTGAGACATCCACCACACGGCTGTCACCGTCGTCAGTTAAGAATGAGAAAAATGATAAAGATGATAATAGAAGGAAAGGGTAACGTTTTTACTAATTAATTGAAATGATTGCGTTTCGAAAGTTTTAACCAATAAAAATTTTAATTTTTATTCGTAAAATTTACAAATATATCGTGTATAATAGTATCTTTTAGTTTTTAATCAAACCAATTTGTTTTAGGATATCTCGCGAGTTTGTACTTGTAATCTCATTAAGAATATCGAGTCAATGCTCTGACAACGACGCAGTCGAGGAGTATAAATCTGTAATGATATTCTTTCTGTCTCTACACAGCTTAAAACTAAATTATTTTTACTTGTATTTAAAACATAAAAATTTCTCGATAGGGAATACGTTTATATGTAATAATTAAAACAAAGACATAAAAATAACAAAAAATAAAAAGTTAGTAGTTTTGTCCATTTACAGGTATTTGAGTAATAAATTTTTGTTTGGTAATTTAAAAAATGTATTTTGTTCGGTAATTTAGAAAAATGTACACGCTAAATGAATTAATAAATAAAAAAATATCCTATCTGCAAAAAATAATTATAATAATCTATATAATAATCGCGATAAATACATTTTAGCTTCAGAGTAATAAGGGTTGGTATTTCGTCTCCTCCATTCCAATTACATAAAGCGGATTCTTGACATATTGTCTACGCTAAATATATTCAAGTTATCTTTACATGAAATTTATCTATAATAATAATGATCTATTAATTTGATTGGACTCGCTAATCTCAGAAGTTGTGATTGAAAACTGTATACTATTCTATCCTGCTAATATTTTAAATACAAAGTTTGTGACGGATGTACTTTTTCACACAAAAACAACCAATTTGATTGTAATGTTCTTTGATAGCTAGATAGCCGGAGATATAGAATAAATCATAGGTAACTTTTATTCTCATATTCCCACAGAATCGAATTACCGCGGGAAAAACCGCGAAGCCTAACTAATCTTGATTAAGCTGTAATCAAATTTATTAAATATTGTATCAAAACTAAAAGTGTGAAACAACAATAAACTTGTACACTAAATTCAAATTGGTGAACTAAGCTTGTGGATAGGTTTAGGTTGAATGACAATGTCAACAGATATTTCGATCTTAGTGATAAATGTGCATAAAAACCTTTTGTAAGAAAAAAAATGTTGGGTCGATTCAATCAAATTGATTCAGAAAATAAATCTATTTGATTGGACGTCACATTATTTAAATCCAAATGTTATATCAAATTGAAATCAGGTACTATCAGTTTTGAAATTACGTATTAGGATTTTATTTAAACATTTTTTAATATCATATCAAAAATCGACCGTTCCAGCGGGGACCGAACCTGCATCTGCGACTGACCATGTCGGTGCTCTAGCCAATTAAGCTATGGAACGATGTACCCGCTTGATCGAAATTTTTGATATGATGATTTTATATTCGGTCTAAACGACCGTGCCGCCGTCTATAGTGAGTTCTTTACAGAAACCCGTAACCCGCTAAATTTTAGACAGGATCTTATTTATTTATTGTTTTTATTTTGCTTCAGAAGGTAAGGTATATTGGGGACGGTTATGAGACTAATGATAATTTTGAAACAGATACTGTAAATATTATCGAGGATAGTGACATTAAAGGGGACTGTCCACTTTGTATGGGGGTTTCGGCCCCGAGTGGACAGTCACTGAGAATAATAATTATATATTAAGTTAGTAGTACTAACAAGTAGAAATTAGAAAAATGATATAGTTTTGTGTCCAGGTGTTTCATTCTTTGTTTTTTTGTGGATAATTACAAGAAGGTTTCTGGAACAAAAATCATTGTTTTTGTTATTTTTCTTTTACTAATCGGATTCGTACGTTAACAGAATGTTATCTAAAAACTAGGCAGGTAGATTTATAAAATCTTGGAACCTTTTCCAACCCAAAAACCAAATAATTGTCATGACATGGGCACAACAACCTACTGTCCGTCGACCAATCATGCAGTTGCAATAATATTTTTTTATGGCTTCTCTGCCTGACCTATATTGTTTACATACAAAATACATTTTCCTACTTATGTGCCTACTGTGAATTTTACGTCGCAGTAGTGATGAATTCTCGGTTGACGGAAAACCTTTCAGTAGGTTGCTATATCACTATGAAAGCAATATGGAAGTCAAATGAATGTATGACGCAAAAGTCTGTAGTTTAGGGTTGCCATAAGACATAATATTTTCAATAAACAAATAAATCGATTAAATCGATAATCGAATTTAATATAATTAATTCCTTGCTTTTTATTTAGTCAATAACAATGTTTCTAAAATAGTTTATTTTTCACCAAAGTTATATGTTTTTTTACTAAATACATTTATAGATAACTTTTTTTCTTATTAATTCGAATCAACAATACTTTTAATCGATATTAACAAATAACTGATTTAAAAATATTTTAAAATCGATTGTTCGTTAATAATTATTGTTTGTTTAGGACTGGCAACGTGGTATAATCAAATCACCAACCGAAAATAAACTAGAAGTATATAATTAATGAATTAAGATACTTATTAAATAAACTTTTTATTAGTTTATATTGATACAACTGAAAATCACGAATAATAATGATTTGATATATGAAAATTTTTAATAATAATAATAATAATAATAATCATTTATTTCAGAAAAAATCCATAATCAAAATTAAATTAGGTGTTAGTAACAAATAGACTTCAAATAAAATAAAACAAAAATTTTCAATTTTTGGTATATTTGTTTTTTTGTATGAATTCTGTTCACGCTGGGCCGAAAATGGATAGTCCCCTTTACGCAATTCAAAACAATAATTGTAAAACATATAATACGGTTTTTTTGTGTAAAGTTTTTTAACATGTGCTTGTCGTTTGTTTGTAATTGATAAAATCTTAGTCATCTGGATCCATTCCAACCATTAATGTCGTTTCAGAATTCCATATTACCGAGACGTTAATTAGATTATAAAATTTAACACTATGATTCAGGGCATTAGAGCAATTTTTATTATACCTATAAATATTAATCTATATAATAGATATTACCTTAGTCTCGATCGATTCAGCCTGCAACATCGCACTACTGGGCATAGGCCTCTTTCGCCGTGTAGGAGAACGATTGGAGATTAGTCCACCACACTGCTCCACTGCGGGTTGGCGGATTACCTGACCATAAATATTTATATCCTATGTGATAAATGGTGTGTCAAAGAACAAGTTTTGTTTTAATTTTTAACCGACTTCCAAAAAAGGAGGAGGTTCTCAATTCGATTGTATTTTTTTATGTATGTTATTTCAGAACTTTTGATTGGATGGACCGATTTCGACAAAAAAAAATTTAATCGCAAGGTAATGCGTGTCATTTGGTCCCTTTAAAATTTATTTGAGATCTAACAACTGCTTTTCGAGTTATATCTAATAATGCGTTTTTAATTGACTATTTTTTCGTCGACGTTACGTTGTATTACTTGTCGATGTGATTGAAGTCGGTTTTTTTTTTGTCGTTGCGAGCAAATACAATTATTTTCTTCGCCTCAAATAGAAAAAAAAAAATATTTAATTTTTAGCAAAATCGGCAATCTCCGGTGATAATCGGATGACTAATAAATTTGTATGGTTCCCTGGCTTCGATATTGGATTAGTCTAGGGTTAGCGATGCGACCGCAACTGCAACATTTTACCTCGTCCTAATAGGAAAGTGGAGCAAAAGTTCGCGCTATAAACTTTTATGTTGGTCACATTGTACTCGTCGCTGAATTCCACTCTGCGATTTCTCTAAAACTTGTTTAAAATTTGCTTTGTATAATACACAATTACTACACTTATAATTATACTGGTTGCTTTTCTAGCTTTGAACATATTTAAAATAATTTTTAGAGGGCTTTGTATCAAAATCACAGATAAAGTCGCGGGTACAGCAGGGTACTTATAAAGCAAAAATTGGTGTGCTACTTTGCAATGATTTGACCACTTCCGTGGTATGAAATCAGATATCGTATTTATTTTAATTAAAAGAATAAAAGATTCATTAATATTTCTATTTGTTTAAAAATATTTGTATACATACTTGGTATAAATGGGGCATACACTGAATGGTTTAATATCGAAAAAGGTGTTAGACAGGGATGTGTAGCGTCACCGTGGCTGTTTAATCTATTCATGGATAATTGTTTGAAAGATTTAAAAGAGAATGAAAATGGGTTAAGAATGAATGAGTTACTCGTCAAATGTCTTCTCTATGCTGATGATCAAGTATTACTTGCGTCTTCGCCCGAGGAGTTGCAGGAGATGGTAACTGATATGAGTGGAGCTTTTGTAAGAAAGGGAATGAAGATGAATGTAAAGAAGACGAAAGTGATGGTGTTTAAAAGAGATGAGGCAGTGACAGGCTGAAATATCGTGATTGGAGATGAACAAATTCAACAGGTGAATGAGTTTGTATATCTGGATTCAAAGTTTACGAGAGATGGAAAGTATGAGAGTGATATTGAAAGAAGAGTGAATGCAGGAAACAGGGTGAATGGAGCTTTGCACTCCTTTATGAGCAGTCGGAGGGTGTCTAACAAGGCTCGTTTGGCTGTGCATGAGGGGGTGTTGGTTCCGACGCTCATGTACGGAAGTGAAAGTTGGGTATGGCAGAAGAAACATGAAAGCAGAATAAATGCAGTCGAGATGAGAGCGTTAAGAAGTATGATAGGAGTTAAACTGAGTGACAGGATAAGAAATAGTGAGAGAAGGAAACGTTGTGGTCTGAAAGAAGATGTAGTGACAAAAATTGAGAAAGGTATGCTCAGATGGTTTGGTCATGTGGAGAGAATGAGTGAAAAATGATTGACGAAAAAAGTGTATAAGGCGAGTGTGGATGGAAGGGTTGGAAGGGGTAGACCTAGGGAATAATGAAAGTGGACGAAGCAAAAGAAGTGTGTAAGGATCGTAGCAAGTGGAAAGAAGTGATCTCTGCCTACCCCTACGGGAAAGAGGCGTGATTATATGTAGGTATAGTAAAAACTTTAAAGTAAACAAACTTTTGTTTTAAATGCGCTAAAAAAATAAAATTTTCCAATAAAACTTTTCCTTGTGGGTCTTCTTACCGTGCCTCGGAGAGCACGTTAAGCCGTCGGTCACATGATAGCGATCGTTACTCATAAGAGGAAATCACTTGTCGTAGTAATTGAAGTCGGCTTTTTTTCAGCAGACACAATTATTCGTACAACTACTTTATGAAGCCTGATCAAAATTAAACTCCGCGAGAAGTCTGGTATGATCTAACGTACAAATGTTAAACCATAAATGTGGTACACAAAGAGATACTAAATTATTGTCATATAATAATAATTTACTACTTTAGCACTTCTTAGTAAATATAATTAATAGATAACAGCTAGTATTTAATAAATTTAAGGCATAATGTTATTCTTTACCTATTATTTATAAAAAGCATTTTAGTTTAAAAGAAACATTTGTCTTATTCTGTCTAGATTTAAAGAAATGGCAATCTTTATTCAATCCGTTTTATTTTCGAATTGCTAGTAGACTAAAAGGCTTTAAAAATCGTCATTGTTTCGGCTACGAGGAAATGCTTAACCCGTAAGTCTGGAAGCATAAAGCCACTATAAAAGGTGAATGGGTCTCCTAGCTCCTTAAACTGGGCGCGTCGTACTTTATAACCGTAGTATATTCGTAGCATCGGAGCTGGCGTGCATGGCGGGGCCTTACAGGAGCATGCATAATAACAGCATTCATATCAGACGCCGTGGGACCTTGCGTTTTATTAAAAACTCAGCTGACTTTACCGGCTCTTTGTTTGAATGTATAATTCAGATGCTTATTTGTTTCAGTAGTAAAACTCGCCCCTTGAAATGTTTCTTGAGCGATGCGTTTTCCTTCACTTCTCAAATATTTTTATTCTTTCGCGCTACTTTACTTTGTGGGCTAATAAAAATATACGCTCGGAACTTTTTTCGAGATGTATAACAATAATATTATGAACATTTTTTACCTTATGATATTTTTGTAACAGCTCCATACTTATGAATAAATTAGATTTTCAAATAGATTTTCGAGTTCAAGAAATAATAGTCAATTACATATAAAAGTATTTATTATTTAGTTTTACTCGTCATAGTTAACCGATTTATAAGTAAATTTAAACATATGTAATAACAATTAGCTTCGCTTGAGTTAAAAATGCACCTACGAGTTTAAAAACCAATTTTATACCTACCTGAATAAAAAGCTGAAGCCTATCGGAAAATATGAAGCCTATCGGAAATGCAAACGTTGTGTTATCTATTATTTTTCTGGTATAACTACTCGGTTTGCAGGTAAAAACAGGTATATTAATATAAATTGTTCTAGTTACTTTCACCCACACATTTAATAAACAAACACATCAAAATAAGCCCTGTTTCATCGCTAATAAAATAATATAGAGTTGCCTGCTAAAACTGGTTTGAATGGCGTTTGCCAAATATACTTTTAATATAGTCGGGCCAGGAATTATCCCGCCAACCCTTTCGCGGCTTACATTTAACATACTTAGAATATAATTATATAATGTTTATCTACTAAGCAGATGGGTGAAGATCACGTCTAGTTGGGATCTAAGACTGTCCAGTTTAGAATACTGACGTTGCGACGCCTTGGGGCGATGCTGGAAGCTCTTCGTTCTATCTTGACACATTTAGTAAACTGATTCAACTAAACGCTTTTCTTTTCAATATTTGTATAATTTCTTCTTTACCTTTACAATAAAATCATTGACAATTTTTAACCGACTTCAAAAAAGGAGGAGGTTACTCAATTCTACCGTATATATATATATATATATATATATATATATTTCTTATGTATGTTCGGGGATTACTTCGTCGTTTATGAACCGATTTTGATAAAACTTTTTTTATTGGAAAAGAAATATCTTAGGTTTAGTACCATGATAAGGAAACCAGGATCTGATGATGGGATCCCAGAGAAATCGAGGGAAACCATCGAAAATCTGCATAACTTTTTACTGGGGGTGTACCGATTTTGATGATTTAATTTAATCGAAAGCCGATGTTTATCATGTGGTCACATTTAAATTTCATCGAGATCTGGTTACAACTTTTCGAGTAATCTTTGGTAATGCGTATTTACTAGACTATTTTTTCGTCTACCTACGTTGTATTATTTGTCGATGTAATTGAAGTCGGTTTTTTTTTCGTTTGCTAGCAAACACAATTATTAGTGATCTGTTTTACTAGCTGTGAATGGAATTTATACTGCAAATAAGTTGCGAATATACTTTAATAGTAGAGACTAAAGTATACTAAAATTTTAAGATTCATTATTGTGAATAGAAGTATAACTTCAATTCGATGGTGAAAAAGTTATCTTTTTAATTATTAAAAAGAATTTTTATTTTACATGAATTTTATCTGTTGGATACCATCATATGTCAAATAGTATTACCGGCAAATGGTGAAACCGATTCTCAAACTACCTACATCTATACATATATAAAAATGAATGTCGTGATCTTCAGCAAAGTATTTTGCATGAGCCCACAAAGGTTTCTGAGTTGGTACGACCAAAAAAAAATTATAATTATAATAAATGAAAAAAGCGTAGCAACACACGCAGGGTACAGTTAGTCAGCAGTAAGAAGATAAAAGTAGTAAAATTTCAATTGGAACTATGTCGACCCAGTTACAATTTTAACTTATAAAATATTGCAAATATATCAATAAAAATCGAATACCCAATTCGAATGTTATGTTTTATTGTATTTACATAAAAGTCGGTTCAGGCGAAATATATTCGTAATGCGATAGTAATGTATTTTACATTCAGGCCACGTCCGCTCCGTCTCTAGTATCGGTTTATCTTAGAGTCCAGTAGGATTTCTATAAAATCCATTTTCTTTTATAAAATTATCTGCAAGAAAACTTTTGTTTACTTTGTAGTTTTTAATTCTTCTCTTGTATTGTTAAAGTAATTTTAACATTATGTATATATATTATATATTATTTGGTAATTTTTATTGAAAAGAGTAGTCAAGAAAGGAAGTAGTAAAGTTTTAAGGAATAGTTAAATCATTCATAAGCGTGGTGTGCACACTATTTCCACGTGTGTCTTTTATCGAGGAAAATTGGTAACGTATGAAACAAAAAAAAAATTGAGATATCAACGACTTTTAACTAATTCTTCTTTATTATGTTAGTTAAAATTACAAAAACATTCAACTTGTAAACCTAACACGAGTAACAATGGATATTAAAGTTTATGGTAACAACCGAGACTAACAGCTGTACGTGCTCTACGAGTCATGGTAGAAAGGACTTACCACCTGGACCAGAAACAAATACTTGTAAGGATACAAATAATATTTTTCCAGTTTTCCAGAAAATTGACCCACCGAACTTCGATGTTTAAGGCGATTACACACACCACTACACAAGAGAAACAATAATACGAAATAGTTTCGCTTCGTCTATTTGATTTCTATTGTTTTATAAAATACTAGCTGCTGCCTGCGACGTCGTCTGCGTGAACGCTATACAGCACCAAAAATACCTACGATTATACCTTTTAAAATAACATTCATTTACCCGTTTCTTCTTTACATTTCATATCTACATTAAAATCTCATAGATGGCGCTGCTTTAAAATTGTCTTGTCTACTTATATTCATTTAATTATGTTTATCTGCTTAGTTACTTATATTGCGTGATTTTTATAGTATGAAGCTAGCTTATATAGCATGGCTATTAACATAATAACAACAACATTAAAATATGCGTCGTTAGATTACACGTTGGTACAGAATGCGTTGAGGAAATAAAGGTTCACTGCTCGTTCCCGGTAGGTGATAGCATGATAATATGTAGCCTATATGTTGACCTGACTTCATAATAATATTCGTGCCAAATTTAAAGATAATCCATGCGGTATTTTTTGAGTTTATCCTGGATAAACATACAGACAAACACAAACAGACAACAATTCTAAAAACTATATTTTTGGCTTCGGTAGCGATTGTAGATCACACCCCAAGTATTCTTTTAAAAAAAATATTAAATGTACAGTTTTGATTTTCCTACCATTTTATTATACGTATAGATTAACCCCGAAGTTCAAAATATTACAGCACATGGAGTTACGTTTTTGGTTTCAAATCTAGAAATAATATGTTTGTACTAATTGATTCATTATGGTATCTACCAATCGGATTATTTGAGCTTACTGAAGAGCTGTCATATATCACCATAAACCAACGTAATTAGAACAATCATTTAATTGGGTATTATAAGTATTACACTTATTGACATTTAATATTAATTGATTATATATATATATATATATATATATATATATATATATATATATATATATATATATATAAAAGAGAAAGGTCACTGACTCACTCATCACGAGAACTCAAAAACCGCTGGATGGTCCATCCATCCAGGATGGACAAAGATTGGCAGGGAGGTAGCTCACAGTTAGTAGATGTCCGCCAAGAACGGATTTTGCGATATTCCACCACTAAGGGGTTTTAATTGGGGTTGATAGTTTGTATGATACAGCAGGGTCGGTTTAAAGGAAAATAACCGCGTTTGCAACCCTATGTGTTCAAGAAACATTTATATTGATCACTTATAAGTAGTACATTTTTTTTACAATATCTAACCTTTACGTTAGTAGAATCATCATTACAGCCTATACAGTCCACTGCTGGACATAGGCCTCCACAAAATAACGTGAACTCATGTGCTTTGCCCATAGTCACCACGCTGGGCAGGCGGATTGGTGACCGTGTGTTACTAGAATACTTTTTATTTACCCCTGTCGTCACGGAGTCACGGAAGAGCGTGCGTTACGCTATTCGGTGGCATATATTTACTTAGAACCATATTATAAACTAAATTGCATGCAGTATATTTTAAACATATTTACACTACAATACTATATTATTACTACATTATTTCACACCACAATTGTAAGGAATCCAACGAACCATTATGTAACAGTTAGTGTATTATAAAACAAAGTCCCCAAAAGTGAACGTGATCGATTCCCACAAAATCTACTGAACGTATTTTCATGCGGTTTCACCAATGGGGAGAGGGATTCAAGAGGAAGGTCTACGGAACGGCGAAGCCGATTTTGACGAGAGTTTCACTGGAAGTTTACCGGGAAAACGTTGTGACACACGCGAAGCCGCGGGCACAGCTAGTTTTAATATATTAATAGAAAGTATGTTGGTACTTGCACTGGGCGGTGCTAATATATAATGCTCCAATACTTCTCATATATGGAGAAAGAGGCCTGTGCCCCAGTAGTGGGATGTTACAGGCTCAATGTACTGTGCGGTAGAAAGATTTTTTTAGTTATAATTTAAATTATAGCAGCATATTGAGTTATTAAACAATGTAGATAAATAATCTTTACAACGAATTTAATTTTTCTGGTATAAACTTGGGGAGGCCTATGTCTGACTGATAATTTAGTAAAACCGCTACTAAATAATGTAATATTTTGATGAGATATCATTATTTAAATTTGTTTGTATTGACTGATTGTTTTTTTTTTCTATTCATATTTTACTACATGCAAAAAACTAAAAGCATAATATTTAAATTCAAATAAGCATTTCGATGAAGGAATTTATTAATAATCATGATAATTAATTAATCTAATATCAGGAATCACTTAAGTTTTTTTTTTTACAAAATACTGTATTAAGAACTGACTTCAGAGATACTGAGTAGGCATTCTTTATGTAGTGAATTCTTAAGTACTTTTTATGCAAATAAGATTTCCTCTTGACTAAACGAATCCTTAAACAAACGAATATCGAGTGAAGCCAATTCCGCACAGTCAACTAATCTGAAAGAAATTTATTCTAAAAAGTTTATTTTTTGTTTTTATCACATAAGCAGATATTATGCATAGGACATGGCGGTAAAAAGTTAAAAAAAGTCAGAAGCAACTTAAATTATTAAATTTCTCTACCATTTAAATATCAAAGTCAATTTTCAAAGCTACTACGACTAGAATAAATCCGGAATAAAAATAACGATACTGTTTGGAAGCGAAATGTATTTTGCTCTTCTGACTAACGACATGAAAAAGTTTGAATGGATTTCCATAGTACTAACAAAATAAAATGAGTGAGATATCGAATATTGTAAGTTAGGGTCTTCTAGTGAATTCAAATATTTTAGATGCTACGTATAGTTAGTAATTCGCAGTGGATTTTATTACACTAAAAATAGGTCGATAGGTAACAAAATGAACTCAAGCCGCTTAAAGACTGCTCTCTCTCTCTCTCTCGTGTCTTCTCCACTGTAGCTTCTCCTTCCCACAGTTTTGTTTTGTTTTTTTTTAATTGCATTAATTTATTGTTGTCCCCACGAGTGCTACCTGTACTTGGGTAAACCTGGCATGACTCATTGCAAGTGTCTGCTGTTAAGTTCTCTGTATTGTACTTTGAACTAACTTTATGATTCAAAGCCCGTTAATGAAATACAAAAATTTGAAATTTTGTTAACTGTTTCCGTAGAAATTTCTTAATCTCTATTTTACAGAACAAAGCTTGTCAGCTAGCTCCGACACGCGAGAGGAGTTTACTCCTTAAAACGATTACCGTGACATTTAAAAAAAATATGTCTTTCTCAAAATAGAGCCGGTTGCGACGTCACTATCGAGCCTTGGGTCTCAACAACCTCCATTTTTTGGCCCGGTATATGAAACGGTTCAAGAACCATTTTTTATGGAGTAAACTTCAAAAACCTACAAATTTGAAAGAGGGTAGTCTATATTCAGTATTAATGCATAAATTAGGGCAGACTTCCGTAATTCGTAAATTCGCTTAATTTTAAGTTTACATTAAATAATAATAATAATAATTATTATTTTATAATAATTATTATTATTTAATGTAAACTTAAAATTTAGTGAATGGGCCTCTGAAAGTATTTATAAGAGTGGAAATAGGTTGTACGAACTGTACAGTATGAAGCAATGAAAGCAGGAGATTCGTGAATTGCTATATTTGTTACAAAGTATTAGTATTCAAATGTGATGATAAGTGAGGGTAACAATGTAGTATATGGATGAATTTTTTTATTTTTTTTTCTTTTACCTTATACATTACTATACAAAATAGTTTCTTGACCAAATGACAGAAAGGAACTTGAATAATAATTAATAGGCTCGCGAATACTATAAGCCCCTGGGCTTATACTCCTCGCGGCGCCACAAATCCATCGTGCGGCGCGCCCCACAAATCCATCACTATAATATAATTTAATAAAATATAATTTAGTTGCGCTTTGTATTGTAAAATTATTGGCGATCGTTTTTCATTAAAATAATTATTCCACAAAGGTTTCACAAATTTTTACCCTGTTTTTATTATTAAACATTTTTGATTAACTTATTCATACAATTCTAATTACCGGTCCCAATGAAAAAAAGGGAAAGGCAAAAATTAAATTTCGCAAACTCAATATTATGTACAAACGTTGTTGATGAAACACAGCTGTCAATAAATTGTTATCTGACACAAACAGCAACCCTTGTTTTGCTCGCCCATCATTTTTTTCAATGTTGTTTATATTTATTTTCATTCGATGATTTTGTCTATCGTTCAATTTCGCGTGTATTATTTTTTTATTATGGCCTGTTATTGCAAACCAGTTGGAAACGCAAGAGAATAAAACAATTTATTTCCCTAGCGAGGGAACATGTCCCGGCTAATCCAGTTTGTTCGATCGCGCAAGGGTTGAATCGTCAATGAGAAATTCAAGGAGGAAATGTAAAAGTGTATTTCAGAGAAAAGTATCCCGTGTTGCCTATTAGCAATGAAAACTTTCTTTTATTGGCTATTAACGACGGAATGGAAGTGTTTCCGATTTATTTTACTTAAATATCACCCACAAATAAATGCTAAGCTGTATGTCGTTAAGCTAATTTTCATTACAGTAAAACCATACAAATAATTTCGATGATTTTGTTCCAAAAATACCAACACTGAGTAAGAAATAAATAATATTGTTATTCAGTTGGCAGTGATCTTGGTGCCTGCTCCAGTGTCATAGATTTGATTCACTTCCGGAACCTGGGTGTAATATTTATATACATATATCTTTAAGTATAATTAATATGTATACACGTCAGTAGAAACACGTACATTAAGTTTCCTACCTTAAAAAGAAGCTAATGTAAATTTATTTATTTACGTTAAAAGTTATAAAACAAATATATTTCTAAAATAAAAGTAGCCTAAGTTACTCCTTACTACATCAGCTATCTGCCCGTGAAATTCCCGTCAAAATCGGTCCAGCTATTTCAGGGATTAGCTGGAACAAACAGACAGACAGACAGATAGACAGACAGACAGACAAAAATTGTAAAAAAAATCATTTTGGTATATGTACCGTGTATACATCCATATGTACTTAATATAAAGCGGTATTTTAATATTACAAACAGACACTACATTCATCAATATTATTTATTTGTATAGATATTTTTTTGTCGATATCAAAGAACAACCCGTTTGTTACCTATCATTAAAATGAGGTCAAATAATATCAGATTTTGGATATACATTCTGGACAACTCATTTATATAACTTTCTATATGAATAATACTTAACACAAAAAAGCTTAACTTCAAACTCATCACAAACGAGTTGGATGCTCCGACTGCAGGCTTTGGAGCAGAAAAACTTATGAATAAAAAATGAATTCCTTGGTTTTAAAATTAGCATTACAAAGAGAGGTAATTCTCGTACCTTTGCGCTTGGAAAAGAAATGTATAAACGCGCTCTTTGTCGTTTATTGTAAGTAGGAATCAGTGCTTACGAGAATAATATTAAATCTCCTTACTTTTGCTTTTTTATTCTACGTTTACGAAATTAAAATATAAAAGGTAAAAGCTTTTATCTAATTAACAATAATAATAATAGATTTAATGGATTATAATTATATTATTAAAGTAAATTATGTACTACGGAACAAATAGAAAGAAGCCTTCGTGGACAAAGTAGAAACTTATTAGTGTAAAAAGTTGTTATTTGTATGTATAAAATTCATCACATCTCAGATAACTAAAATAATAAAACAAGTCGAGTGTGCTTTAGATCACACGACTGAAGTAAGACTTCAACTCGCGTTCGCCTCTCCCGATCACACTTTACGCAACGTTCACCAGCTTACTCCCCAAACCAAGTGTGCGTAAAAGTTTTTCTTTAAAAAAAATTAGAACAGATAAAATCTTGCACAAAAACAAGGTTTAAACTATAGGAAAAAGTTTGTAGAATTCCTGTCATATCATGCTTGTTGTTACATAGCTTGTTTTGTTTTAGAAGGGACGAATAACAGACAATTCAGCGTTCTACTTATCTTATTCATTCTAGTTGTTTCATCGTCAATTTGTAGTGAGACTGTAAATTGGCTGAACCGACGATCTTAATCAATATTTAATATTATATGATTTTTACTGAAGACGACACAGCAGGAAATATCCTGCTCAAAATACGAAGCAGCCCGACTGAGGAAGTAGCTCAACCTTACAAAAGCTAAATAATGCTGCTCCAAGCTGTGTGTTGTGGTCCTGTGGTGAGTAAACAGAGCTCGTCACACTCGCTACTTTTAAAAACAGCTTCCTACATAACTTCATTCTACTCCAATCCCTTAGCTGTAAAAGCTGTTCGCTTGTAGAAACTCTCTTCCATCGCTTGCTTTAAGAACTGCCTTAAATAGCACTATTTGTCACTAAATAATAAATAAAGTGATCAAACTTTGGAATTCCCTACCCAATAACATCCGTCAAGCAGAGTCTATAAATATTTTTAAGAATCGTTTGCACAAATACTACTTAACTCTTACATAGTTTTAATTATGTATATGTTTCTATTGGTATATTGTTTTTATTTGTATGTTTGTATGAATATAGTGTGTATGTGTTTACATATGTGTTTATATGTTTATGTAGATATATACCGTTTAAATGTATTGTGATTAATTCAATTATATGTGCTAAACTTGCGTTGTTGATTGCGCACTACTACCGACATATTTTTCTTATACTACTTTTATTAAAGGTTGCCTGGAAGAGATCGCTTTAAGCGATAAGGCCGCCTTTGCATACATTATTTGTTTTTGTATCAAATCGTTTTAAAATGTATCTTCTTTTTTGTGTGTGCAATAAAGTTTAATAAATAAATAAAAAATAAAATAAATATGCCATAATTCTTACACTTACTAAATATTCTTGCGATCAGTTCAGTAGTTTTCGAAGTATAACCGAATAAAAAAAACCGGCTCTACATTTATTAGTATATACTAGCGACCTCTGTCTGTCCATATTTCTTTAACACGACAAGTAATCACCAATGTATCATATACTCAGACCTTCTCCGAAACACGCTGCATCTTATGGTATAAATATTACTCCGATTGATTCAGTAGTTTTTGTAGTATAACCGAACAAAAACATCGGCTCTCCATTTATTATATTAATATATACATTTATAAAAGATATATATATTATATGTTTGAGAGGATTGCGATTGAGCTATCACTAATTTATCTCATATTCGTTTATGGTATAATTTTTTATAAAAAAATTTAATCATCGACATTAAAACTTTTATTCACAGACGAAATCGTCAAAAAATTTCAGCGTGGATTTCACAAAGGCTTGAAAAATTGCCGGATTTAAAAGTTCGATGGTAAAAAATGGCGGAGGTTGGCTATCATTTCATCTCATCTACACTTTAACTTGTACTAGTCCATTTAAAAAAAATATTTTTCAAATGTTGCAAAAGTATTCTCACTAACATTTTAATGGAATATATTTAAACTATAAAATTACTAAAACTTTAGTCGGTTATTAAATAACTGAATTCTGCTCTCTATTCAGTCTGCTTAAGTGGAATATTAAATCTGCACCATAGTGGAAAATTCGTTTAGAATGCAATAAAAGTTTTAAACTCTGTGTATGGTTTTAAAAAGTTCTACCCATTGTTATATGCATACATAAATATTAGATATTTTCATCCAACAAAAATACTTTTTTAAATTTTATATTTCTGAAACTAGGTCTCACGTATCTTTGAAGTATAGTAACCCGAAATTCCCTTTATCGTCCATAGATTCACTAGGATTAAAACGATTTATACCAGTAATAAAAGTTCATTTTTCAATGCGCAAGCATAGAGAAAACGTGGGTATAAATCTGATATTCAATGTACCTACGAATTTGTTTCACTACATTAAACTCTTCAGACTTGAAGTAAGATTGTTGACTTAAATTTACGAGTTAAATTAACGGGACACTTCAGTTTATAAAGGCTGCTTTTATTAACGTGTTAATAATATAGAATCTATATGTTTATAATGATTAAATACGTACTTAAAACAGAATTTTGTACGAAGAGCCATTTTCTCGAATGTGGAAATAGTTATTACAAGAAAAAATAAAATAAGATATTTTATTCAAAATTCGTGTAATTTATACTATATCTATCTATTTAATATTTCATAAGAACAGAAGCTAATTAAATATGTATTAAATAAATTTGTGAAAAACAGAAAAATATTTTAAAGTTAATTAAATGAAAATATTATATAAGACAATTTTTTATACATCTGGTCTCACACAGTTTATTTTTGAGTTTGTTTCCTGTACATGATAAAAAACATTTAAAAGAAATCTTCGAATAAACTATAAATTTGTTTGGAGTGTGTCTACATTCAGAAAACTTTGTCTATAAATGATATTAGATCTATCTCACACACTTTTATACCCTGAAGAAAAGAGTTGCCACGAAATATACTCGACACAAAGAAAATGTATCCTTTTACCATAATCATGAAAATGTTATCGCCTCGAATAGAATCGATTCAATTCTAGCGAAGTTACTTTAGAAACGTAATACAGAAAAAAGTCTTACTTGACAATAAGAATGAAAATTTTATACTGAGAAAAACGACACTGTTATTTCAAAGCAACGAGCGCGTATATTTTGTAACGAGGTGGACATCCTTTGCGGTCTTAACTTTGTCAACATTTATAGCTAACTAGCTGCCGGACAGACTTTGTTCTGTCATAAGTTAATAGTAAAAATTAAATAAATAAAAAAACTTTTTTTTAAGTATTAAAACCTTCCGTGGGCCTTAAGGAAGATGCAAAAAAATTAATTAGCCGAATTGGTCGAACCATTCTCGAGTTGTGCGCTTAGCAACATTCATTTTTATTTATAGAAGATTTATTAAAAGTTATTTCTAGATAACGTAGCCTTTAATTATAACATAATTATCAATATCAGTTCAATTATAAGAACAGATGGATATTTTAAGATTAGTAATATAATTCCTTTTAACGAAGCATTTTTCTTAAGTGTAATCTTCTTCGGCTTCAAGAAATAACAAAAAGACACTAATATTAAACTCGAACTGGTTCACATGGCAGAACAAATAGTTAACGGTAACATATATTTAGCTCATTAACATGAATTGAAATTGTTCTACCTATTTCAATCAATAGGATAAAATATTCTATCTTTTATTGGACTAAATTTCTATGAACTTTATTTGTGCTATAATTTAATAAAAAGAAAAATATCATGAATTAAATAATTTACTCAAATACTCATCCATTGTTTGGAATATAATTTAAAAAAGTTAAAATTTTCCTGTTTAAAGTTGCAACGCAAAACTGCCTACCCGAGTGGTAACTTTTGAAGATTATCTTACTTCGTAAAAATTCCTGAGGACTCATTTTTAGTTCAATATTTGGTCGTTTAATGATCTTAATGAAACAGCAATACAGTCCTAGACGAAGTATAGTCCTAGGGGTTGTATAAGTGATTCGGTTCAATTTACTTTGTCGGATCTTAAACGCTTTGGTATGCACTGGTATTTTATTATTATTTTATTTTATCAATAAAATTTATATCAATAAACCACAGAGGCTTAAAATGTACACTACGTTAGCTAAACTATAGAGCTTAGGTACAAAATTATGATACATATTTTATCATTTACTACATACAATAATCATCATGTCAATCTACAGGTTTATGTGATATTTTGGGCTGTTGCAAAGCTTTGGATTTATTTGTGTAACTCAAATTTTATCAATAATGATGACTGACAAACGTGCAAAAACCTGCTATATACAGTAACAGACTAATTTTAATTGACGTTCGAAAGCTGTAGGATATTTTTACAGTGTCCATACTGTGTTTGAACTATAGAGTAATTTAAAAATAAAAATATGATATATACATTAGTCGCACTAATCTTGTACTGCTAATAATTGCAATAAGTAAGGTTTATAATTTTAAAATTAAACCCGTTTGATAACATGTGACTACTGCGTGCCAACATAAATGTATATGTAAATAATTATAGGTATATACATTACTTTTAATACATACAATCATTTGCTCCTAAGGTAAGCAAATTAACTACCAACTGATACAGATAAATATTTACTCACTTTACAAATGGATGCGATCATCGCTCATCACTTCAGCCTATCGCAGTCCATTGCTGGACATAATAATAATAATAATAATAATAATAATAATAATAATAATAATAATAATAATAATAATAATACGAAGTGAAAATGATCATAAGAATACAGCTGAAATCATCAAACAAAGAATCAAAGCACTAGCAGGAAGAATAAAAAGATACGAAGAAATGAATACAAAAAAAGAACAGAATAAATTATTTGCCGAAAACGAACATAAACTATACAGAAGCCTGGGAAGTAATACCGCAAAAGATATAAAAATACCGAGTAAAGAAAATGTAGAAGAATTCTGGAAATCAATCTTATCAAACCCTCAACCATACAACGCGGAAGCTAATTGGATTAAAGAAATAGAAACAATGTCAAACGAAGTAAATACAGTAGATTCAGTAGAGGTTACAGAAGACCAAGTAAAATTTGCCTTACGTAGAATACACAATTGGAAATCACCGGGCCTAGATCAAATTCAAAATTATTACATAAAATATCTGACCAACGTACACAAATACTTGGCCTCATTATTTACAAACATAGTCTCAGGAACAGAGCCAATAGAAGAATGGTTCACGACAGGTAAAGTTATACTGGTACCTAAGAATGAAAACACCGAGGACCCGAAAAACTGGAGACCTATAGCGTGCTTACCAAGTATGTACAAACTTCTTACTTCTGTATTAGCCAACTTTCTATATAACCACTGCCACAAGAATAACATCATTTCAGAAGAACAAAGGGGATGCCGCCGTGGAGTCAGGGGCTGTAAAGATCACCTAATGGTCAATAAAGCTATATTAGAGGATGCACACCAATCCCAAAAGAATCTTAGTATGGCATGGATAGACTATCGAAAGGCTTTTGATAGTGTTTCACACGAATGGCTTCTCAAGCTGCTTGATGTCTATAGATGTCCTCCTGTGATTAAGAGATTTCTTATTTTAGCCATGCCATCCTGGCGAGTAATCATGACAGCCCGTGGCTCGCACGAGTCAATAACTACCGAACCGATTTATATCAGACGCGGCATTTTCCAGGGCGACTCCCTTTCTCCGTTATTGTTCTGCTTAGCATTAAACCCTCTTTCATTCGTACTCAATAAGTATGAAATGAAAGGCTACAAACTCAAAGATAGCATCTGGATTAATCATCTCTTATATATGGACGATCTCAAAATATATGCAAACAATAGAACCAATTTAAAAGTATTACTTGACAGTGTGGAGATATTTACAAGCGACATAGGTATGAAATTTGGTTTGGAGAAATGCAACGTATTACATTTAAATGCAGGACACAGAAACATAGCATTAGGCGGTGGGCACATACTTCTGAGTGGCGAAACATTCAAACAACTTGCAATAGATGATAGGTATAAATATTTAGGAGTACATGAATCTGGAAAAATAGAACATAGCGTCATTAGAGAACAGATAAGTAAAGAATATTTAAAAAGAGTCAAAAAGCTACTTAACACACACTTGAATTCCCGTAATCTCATCAAAGGTATAAACACGTACGCTGTTCCGGTTTTACTTTACTCTTTCGGTGTAATTAACTATAAAAACAGTGACCTAAAGAAAATAGATGTTAAGACTAGGAAACTACTAGCGATTAAAAAAGCACACCAACAGAAAGCAGAAGTAGAAAGACTGTACTTACCAATAAATCAGGGAGGAAGAGGGTTACTAAATGTGGAATACATGTATAAAACACAAATTGTTAAATACAAGCAATATCTAAAAGCAGAAAGCGATCACCTAATCAAAGCAATAGTACAGCATGATACAAGTAGGGATAGATATTCAATAATAAAGGAAGCACAAGAAATAGAAAGAGAACTACATCTACCTCAAGGAAATGCACTAACAGATGAAGAAATTAGGAAATCCACAGTAAATAGGCACAACGAAATATGGAGAAATAAACAGCTACATGGTCAATTTCCCAAAAAAGTCTTAGATCAGGGTAACATAGACAAGGAACTGTCATTTAAATGGATTAAGAAACAGCAGATATCTCCAAGCATCGAATCCTCAATATTTGCAATACAGGACCAAGCAATTATGACACGACAACACCAACGTGACATACTTAAGGAGCCAGTAGACGGCAAGTGTCGGCTGTGTGCAAGCAAAGATGAGACCACTCAGCACATAATATCTGGTTGTGAAAAACTGGCAGGGACCTATTATGTTAAACGACATAATAACCTTGTTCAGTACATCTACTGGTGCTTGGCTCGACAGCATAAAATGGAAGTTTCTCACTTATGGTGGAAGGAAACACTGACTCAACCACAAGTAAAAGAAAATAACTCAGCCAAAATTATGTGGGAAATCCCTGTTCAAACTGATGTTACCATAACGCACAATAGACCGGATTTAATTTATACAAACAAAGATAACAACAAAACTTACCTAATAGATGTAACTGTACCGTCAGATTATAACATCGGAGCTAAAGAAATTGAAAAATTAAGCAAATACCACCTACTCAAAACTGAAATCAGCCGTTTGTGGAACACACAAACGGTTGTCATTCCAATAGTAATAGGAGCAACAGGAGTAGTAGCTAAAAGCATAAAAAAGTACTTAGAACAGCTAGATTCCAACATTGACGTTAGCATTCTTCAGAAACAAGCAGCCATACATACAACAATCATACTCAGTAAAGTACTTGGAGACACTGTTTTCGTACACAATATACAAGACCCACTTTCACAAAATACACAACTATCAGTAGATAGAGACACGCAGCAATCACCAGACACACAGCAGTTAGCAGACACACCACACTCTCTCAACACAACTCATGAACCTAGCACAAACAATTTACAAAGACGAGGAAGAGGTAGAGGAAGGAGAAGAAATGGCGCGCAACGTGCGTGTATAGAATAGGAGGGATATAAATGCCTTTTTTCTCGTGGGTTACGAGACGGGGTATTTATTTAGACCGACATAAGTCGTGAAGGTTAGCCAACCATAATAATAATAATAATAATAAGCTTTATTTCGGGACTAGCCCATATAGTGTTAGTAACAATGATGCTTATAGTCTAATGTTAGTACAATTACATTTAAATAATTAAATAATTACATTTTAATAAATTTTGAATTAACAATAACTATAATAATATTTCTTAATAATAACAACAATTTTAAAACAACTAAAATGTGCATTCCCTTTTTTAAATATTATATTAATGTGAATTATAATTTAATTATTAATTTATTTACCATTTCATTATCATTATTAACAATTTATAATTAAGGAACACATAAACCTCCACAAGTTCGCGCCAAAAATGGCGTGAACTCATGTGTGTTGCCCATAGTCACCACGCTGGGTAGGCGGGTTGGTGACCGCAGACCTGGCTTTGTCGTACCGAAGACATTGCTACCCGTCTTCGGCCTCTGTATTTCAAAACCAGCAGTTGGATGGTTATCACGCCATTGGTCAGCTTTTTAAGTTCCAAAATGGTTGTAAAATTGTATTATCCCTTAGTTGCTTCTTGCGACACCCATGGGAAGTGGGGGGGGGGGGCTATATTCTTTATTGCCGTAACAACACAGTCAAGGGATGAGATAATATCGATATATTAACCCTCAACTTGGTGCTAAAACCAAACCTACACCTTGTGGCGGCAGAAAACAGTGTCAGCTAGCTGTGCTAATAAGTTCTTCGAATGTATTGTCTTAATTTATATATTTTTTTACCATTAATGCATTAAGCTAATTAAGCACTTTGAGTTAAAAGGAGCAATAGAAGCTTAAGTAATTATACAACGTCAAATAATATTATACAATGGCTACAATTCTTTGTTATATTTCAAAACATTACATATTTGCGTCTTAAATATTCGAGGGCCTGCAAGCGCTTATTTCATGCAAGTAAAAATTATTTTATAATTACGCCTCTCGTCAAGGCATGTCATCGCAAATTGTATTCAAAAACGTTCCCCGCCTGTGATACAAAAAGCGGTGACAGCGGAATTTCTCATTACGGCTCGTGAAAGATCCCCATACATCACGATGAGAAAATATCGCTTTTAACAATCCCCCTATGCCATTAATAGTGCAACATACATATAGTACCTGCGAAATGCCTGTTAAAAGCATTACGTCCTGAAGTACCGACTTTCTTATCTTACAGTTTAAATATACGAGGGGCGGCTGAAAAGTTCTGAGCCTAGGGTACTTGCAGTCGTACTATTTAGTTATCCGATGGGTCACTATTTGAACGACATCTACCCACTATATAAGCGAAGTTTCACGTCATTAACTTCATTACGCTTTGAGTAATTGAACCGTAAACATCACCATGCCTGAGTCGTCACTGTACTTAACGAAGTTTGAGCATCGCGCCGTCATCAAATTCCTCGTTAAAAAGGGGAAAACAGCAAAAGAAATTTTTGAAGAAACTTCTAGTGTATACGGAGAATCTGGAACGTCGTCAGCCACGGTTAAACGATGGACACGCCTATTCCAACAAGGCAGAGAGACTCTGGAAGATGACCTCCGCTCGGGTCGGCCGAACACCGCAGTCACCGATGAAAACATCGAAAAAGTAAATAAATTGTACTGGACGATCGCCGAATAAAATTGTGGCAGATAGCAGAAGAGCTTGGCTTTAGTAAGGAACGAGTTGGAGATATTATACACAATCATTTGCATATGAATAAAGTCAGTGCGCGTTGGGTGCCAAAAATGCTCACGCCACTTGACAAGCAGCGGTGCGTTGAAACTTCTGAATAGTTTTTAGACTTGTGCAAGGATAATTTGGAAGAAATTTGCACTCGTATTGTCACCGTTGATGAAACGTGGATCCGACAATATGACCCAGAATCAAAACAGGAGCCAATGCAGTGGATAGAGAAGGGGGAAAGACCGCCGAAGAAGTTCAAGGTGGAAAAATCGGCTTCCAAACTCATAGCCACCATTTTTTGGGATTGCGAAGGAGTTTTGCTCATAGATTACCTTCCAAAAAAAACTACAATGAATGCAGAGTATTATGCTGGGCTTTTAAAAAAAGTTCGCGAAGCCATTGTCGAAAAAAGAAGAGGTAAAATCAGCAAAGGAATTTTGTTTTTGCAAGACAACGCGCCGGTTCACACGGCGCGCATTGCGAGGCAAGCCTTGCTAGAAACTGGCTTCGATGAAGTAAATCACCCTCCCTATAGTCCAGATCTGGCACCTAGCGATTATTTTTCATTTAAAAATTTGAAAAAAGACTTACGGGGACGAAGATTTGGGGATGATGAAGAGATGAAGGTGGCCGTTAATGAACATTTTCTAGCCAAAGACGCGGGTTATTTTTTATCAGGGATACAAGCCCTCTATAAAAGATGTCAAAGGTACATTGAAGTCCAGGGGGACTATATTGAAAAATAAATTTTATTTCGATTTTTATCTAGACTCTTAATGCCCTAGGCTCAGAACTTTTCAGCCGCCCCTCGTAAGTGAATAATATTTGTTAAGAGGCTTGTTTTATCTTATAATTAATCTTATAATTTCTATCCTTATACGCTAGTGATTCGACTATGTAAGACTATGTTGACTGCGGAATCGACTTTCCCTATGATATGGGTTTCATAGTCGAACATTGATTAAAACTCAAAAATAATATCTAAAATAAGTCTTCAGTTCCGATTGAATCTAGAGTTTAAAGTCAGTGGGTTCTACAAATTTTCTTTGTTTTAAATTCGGAGAACGTTGAATGTTTATACACAAACAATTCAAATGGTATGTTTTATTTCACAAGCTGATTGTGACAGTAAATACTGATGCGTAATAGTTTGTTATAAAGTACATACAATATATGTTTAACTGTTAAAAAATATTGCTTTATAACCTTCATATTATAGAGAATAAAAGTACATTTTGAGTATTAACGTTAAACGTTTAGTTATTGTTCATGATTTGATTATTTTTCAACGCAGGAACCTGGTGAGTCGTTCAATTTTTTGGTTTGACTGGCGCTTGGATAAAAATTGCTATTTTTAATTGTCCGTAGACAATAAATATATTTTTCTTATTTAAAGCTACTGAATATATTATTATTCGATATTGAAACGCTGTGGATAATTTCGATTGCTGTAGATTATTGAGCCCTGTGTCGATGTCGTCTTGAGTGCGTATGGGTGAAATTGCGAATTACAAGACGCTATGCGATTCGGTCGAGATGCGTATGACTATTTTATATAGCTCGAGTGTGTACACTATAAGTGTCTCTCGCTCTGTCTAGCCTTGATTAAATTCATGCAGGTGACCCAAGTGCATGGCGTGATGCTCTGCGCTGCGGTGTACGTCATGATACATAGAGCGTCCCTCGTGGAGGCTATTGTATACAACTTCGGATAATACGCTGTGCGTCCTTCGCTTTTTCTAGCCTAGAGTAGTGTATGCGCCATGTGGTAATGCTGTGTTAATATTATTTGGCGTTACAATGTCTTGAAATATGTCTTTCGTTGATTACTTATACTGTTGGGTCTACTTACGATATTGGAAACTTGGGGCAATAAAACATACGTTCAATTCAGATCGAATGCAATTTATTCTATTTTTATAGTTCAAAAACAGTGACCAACCTTATCGAATATATGATCATCAAAAAAGTAGCTATTTGCAACAAGGAATCACCAACAATACATACATACATTTATAATGAATACGTATGTATTTATAAATACACATAATACATAGATAATAAAGATTGTTGTAATTGTTGAATAACTTCATGTAATCGAGTATTTTTACGATACAATTAATTATAAGTGTTAATAGCAGCTACGTAGCCCTGCGTACGTACGGCCTACTACGTCGCCCTTTCTTAAATGAACACGTGAATAACGCAGTAATGTAAAAGTCGTCACAATTTACCCCTGATAACTAAACTCGGATAATTGGAACTGAGAAATGTTCTTCTATGTTCAAATGAGAAAACAAGTTATTTCTCCAAAATAATAATATTTATTGAAACAATCACGAATTCCAAAAAGCGTAAAGAATATTTTAAAAACCTAGTTCCAATGTTATGGTTAATTTCATAGGACCGTGTCTTTCAAACTTAAAAAAAAAAGTTTTTGTGTCAGCTCCGACGCACGACTGAAGTTTACTCCTTCTAGCTGTCTAAATAGCCACAAAAAAGGCTTACTATTTTCTAAGCAAAAGATTAATACCATATTAAATGGTAAATAAGCGAATCAAATGACGCCATTTATCGGCGATAGAGGTCGTTATTTGAAAACGTCGTTGTATATCAGAACCCTATTGAGTTCCGATAGATGGCGTTACGAGAAACGTAAAGAGGTCATTCGTTCAATAGATTTAACCCTCATATTTTTATGGCGGCCTTATGCGAAAATCGATTCTTAAAGAGTAAACTCCAAAAATGTGTGCCAAAATAATAAGTAATTATTATTATATACAATGGCTGACCCGAGAGACGTTGTCGTATCTTGAGATCTGTCAAATTAATTTTAAATTATTGTTATAATTTCTTAATTTTTCCAATTTTCTGTGCAATTCCTTTAATTTTTCTTTCTGTTAGAACCTTCTACATGGTGTTGAGAGTAAAAATTCTCAGAAAAAAAATGCCGAAATAACCATTACCGAGTTTTGCTCTTACAAACATCAATATCGCGATTCAGCCTGTATATCCCTACTGCTGGGCATAGGCCTCTTTCTCCATGTAGGAGAAGGATCGAAGCTTAATCCACCACGCTCCTCCACTACAGGTTGGTGGATATATTCTCTACAATGAGTAACAATGCTCTTAGATGTATATGATAACAACCGGGACGTTACAAAACAGATGTAATTTGACCCTAACATGTCGTCGATATACAATGATCAGGCTGTGTCAGAAGTGTGTCATTAAATTCGCAATCGAAATCTGGTACCGCTACTTGATATCAAATTTTAGGGCAAGTGTTGTCGAGTGTTGTTATTTCGACACCTGATCTGGCTAAACTCAACTGGTGTCCTATATTCTGATCAATATTTTAAAACGTGAGGACCGGCAATTAGTATTAATTTTGGTAGATCGCATTCATTGTGTATGTGATCTTATATTCGATCTCTCTAATATCTTTCACAATGTACTGTTTGCAAAAGCGTATTGATCTATTACTTCAACGCGTTGGCGCAGCGGTCACAGCACTGGCTGTTGCGCTGGCGGTCGCGGGTTTAATACTCGCTCACGATAGACATTTGTATTGAACATATAGATATTTTTATAAGTGGTCTGGGCGTTTGTACTTGTGTATTGTGTGTTATTTCCGAACCTCCGACACAGGAGCAAATCCTCCTGGGGGCCGTTCATTGTAAGCATTTATTTATATTTATTTATTTATTTACTACCATGTTTTAGTTTTTACATTAGCGGTCTCTTGACTCCAAATATACCCAAATATTTTTGCACCTCTAAGCTAGCCAGTTTTATATTAATACAATATATTAAATATAATAAAAGTACACCAACGTTTATACTTAAACTAATTTAGAATTAAAAATTAACGCTAATTTAATACTATCATAAATATTAATTTTGTTGTAAAAATGTTTACAAAATAATATTATTTTACCTTTTCTTTGCTTAAATGGGTTTCGCCTAAGATATTTCTAACTTTGGTCGCTAGAGACATTACATTTTAATCTCGTTATTGAAATTCTTCTCACGCATCCATTTCAAACCGAAGCGACAGATGCCAATAACAGCCGTGTTTATCTAAATGTTTGTCTATAAGTAACATTATACATACTATTTTTAACCGACTTCAAAAAAGAGGAGGTTCTCAATTCGGTTAGTATTTTTTGATGTTATAATTGGTGCGATGGGGAAATATGAAGAAATTAAATGTTTACGATACACTTTTACACAGTCAAAAAATCGACACCCTGAAGTTAGCTAGTCAACGAAGAAGAAGTTAACAATGTGAAGTTAGCTAGCCAATAAAATATAACTTCTTACGTGGGTACATAAGTACACACACACTTTTTTAACCGACTTCAAAAACGAAGGAGGTTACTCAATATGCACGATTTTATTTTTGTGTACCCACACATTAGGAATTCTAAACATTTTTGAATATCATATCAAAAATTGACCGCTCCAGCGGGATTCGAACCCGCGTCTCCGACTGACCGTGTCGGCGCTCTAGCCAATTAAGCTATGGAACGATGTGCCCGCCAGAGCGAAATTCTTGATATGATGATTTCTATTTTCGGTTTAAGCGAACCGTGGCGCCGTCTATAGTGAGTTCTTTACAGAGACCCGTAACTATTCAAAGTTTCATATTACAATGAAAATCTTTGACAGGAGACGACACCATGCTATTTTTAATATGCACGATTTTATTTTTGTGTACCCACACATTAGGAATTCTAAACATTTTTGAATATCATATCAAAAATTGACCGCTCCAGCGGGATTCGAACCCGCGTCTCCGACTGACCGTGTCGGCGGTAGGTTACTCAATTCGACTGTATATTTTTTTATGTATGTTCGGGGTTAACTTCGTCGTTTATGAACCGATTTTGACAATTCATTTTTTGTTGGAAAGGAAATATTCCAAGTATAGTTCCATGATAAGGAAACCAGGATCTGATGATAGAAACCCAGCAAAAATTGACGGAAACCCTCGAAAATCGTATGACGACTAGGGCGTTTGTTAATTTCGTCTACTTACGTTGTTATTATCTGTCGATGTAATTGAATTCGGATTTTTTCGTTTGCTATCCGAAACAATTATATAGTGACATTTAGTAAACTGCTTCCAATAAATTACAGCTGTTATAATTATTTCTTCCGAAACATATAGTTATCTTTATTATGTGTTCACTGACCGCTGTGATTGAGATTATTTTAATAACAAATTGAACAATTAGAAATTCTGCAAACCTAATAACTAATAAGTTTTTATAGTTGTTTAGGTACATAATTCACATTACTCCTATTCCGATATACTATACTTTTCCACACATAAAATTAAGCGATGGTGCATTTTTTATCAATTTATTTAGCGTTTGGTAGTAATTGAAACGCGGCCAGCAAGGTGAGCAAGTAATTAAGAACGGCGAAATCCTATGGAATATTTTTCAATGTGTTATATGACTAAAAAAATATGTATAACACTACCGTCGATTTCGACATTGTTTTTTGCAGCTGTAGCAAATTGTACTTTTATAATTGGATAGTGTAATTCAGCTCTGCTATTTATTTGACTCATGATATCGTCAAGTTAGGACCCGTTTTACGTTGTTTTAGTGATAGCCATGTTCTTTTAGAGCATCAGTGATCACAGATAGCAATTTAGTTACTAAAATAGTTTGTAATTATTAGTAACATTTATAATAAAGTAAATTGATGGAAATAATCATAAAATCCCGATCTCATTTCTATTAACAACTTGTATAAGTTGTTAACAGAAGCAGCTCTTTCCCCTATCTTTGGACATATGTAAATATTTAGTAAAAGATAAAAATAAGGGGAAAGAGGTAAAGTGGACGAAAAAGGACTAAATAATCTATGGCGACTCAAATCAACCACAGCGTCTTACATTCCAATATCGAATCACCATGAAAGCGTTAGAGTACATTCAGAACAAACTATAGCATTTACATTTAAGTATGTATAAATACAATTTGTACACTAAAGAAAAAAAATGAAACAAAAAGAAGAGAACTTTAAACAATACGCATCCGTAAATCTATGTGAATTTTTCCTTCTGGGCGTTATTGCTTAGAGCATGATTTCTAAAAGTAATTACTGCAGGGCAATAAATACGAAAAAATTAGACTCCCCGAAGCGATCAATTCTACGAACTGTCTTAAATGCCTATAATTACTAGATACTTGGCGCAGTTTGTAGTGGCCCTGCTTTCTGTTCCGCGGGTTGCGGGTTCGATTCCCGCCTGAGTCTGGGTGTAATATTTGTATTTATATACATATATATGTATTATTTCTATGCATATTTAAAAAAAATGTAGCTATACCAGTCACCTGTTACCTGTAACACAAGCACTAAGTTGCTTATCATAAGAACAGACAACCGTGTGTGTATGTTATAAGATATTTATTTATTTATTTACATATCAAAGTACATAGGTACTACATATCTCTAAAAAGTGTTATTTGATAAGTAAATTGTCTTGTACATTTCAATTACAGTATAGTTTAAAAATTATCTTAAATGAACGATAATTATAAGGTTCTAAATCAAGGCTTTTCAGACCGTCGGTATGTATCGATGTCGGAACCCGATCACGTATCTTAATAATGAAAGCGCACCGAATGTCGACGACAGGACTATTACTGGAAATGCAATTTATATATATTTTTAAAAATGAATCTAATATTTTTATTTTGTCAGCATTAATAAAAATGCAAAAAAAAAATTTATGTCAGTAATAATTTTGTATAAATCTCGATTTATTTAGAACTAGCGCTGTTACGCTTTTTTTTTTGTCGTGCCAACTCGGTAACCTTTGTGGGCTCATGAACAACACTACTGAAATGCATAGTTTACGATTCCATAAAGGACGTACAGACAAACATTCATTTTTATTTAGTAGAAGACGCGTGCGGTTTTACCTTTCATAAGTTAAAAAAAAAAACCTTTAAAAATAATTGAATTGTGCTGTAATTAGTATTTAAAAATGATAATTTAGAAACTATAAAATCTAGTTATGACACTTAAATTTTGTTTATCAATAAATAAAATCCTCCATAATTCTCTTTTCTATGTTTTTATAACGTTGTTGTTACCTCATACAGGATATGAAGCTATCGGCAGTCATTTTTATCTTTATTTATGTTGCATCTATATTTTGTATTACCTTTCTACCACCGAACCGCAAGGCATCGCATTAATCTGCACCGCTACGTGGTTGAAATCCCACGATCTCGCACTAAGCGCTCTGCTTCCTCGTTCCTAATACGCACCGCAAACATTTGGAATACCCTTCCGGCTTCCGTTTTTCCAACTAACTATAACTTAGGTATCTTTAAATCAAGAGTGAATAGGCATCTTCTAGGCAAGCACGCACCACCTTAGGCTGCATCTTCACTTACCATCAGGTGAGATCGCAGTCAAGCGTTAGTCTAGATATTAAAAAAAATGTACATTGATAACGATCACTTGTTCTAATCACCAAGACCATCAGATTTCAGCTTATTATATTTCATTTATAATTGAGGACTATAACAACTAAATCTAAACTGACAACAAAAACAAATATTTATGTATTTGTATAATATGAAGTTGTACTTCTGTTGATTTTAAACAACAGCTCATCTCATAAATTTCTTGAGGTAATATTACTAAAAATAATATGGATACATATTTTGAAGAGCTGAAAGCATGATTGGTGTATTGTGTGATTTGGGTCATCCGATTTCAATAATATACAGTAATAGGTGTGAATAGTATTAAAGGTTATTCAAACGGTAAAATATAATAACTTAGTTACACTTTTTCACAAAATCAGCTCTAAAACTGATTTTGATACACATATATTTAAAACGGTTTTGATAAATATTAATTTAACACATTATACCGATTTTAAAATTACATACAAAAATATCTTCATTGTAATTTTTTATTTTTATTTTTTATTAAACATTATACATATTCAAAATTCACAGCTTAAGAACTAAATATTTACACATACATAGTTTTGGTATAAATCATGTCCGCGTGGAATTGTGCCAAGAATTCTGGCAGCATTTCCCCGTTGAATCGCTATGCCGATTCTCTGGGGGAAAAAATACATCAGCCCTCTTGTCACCAAGTGTGTGTGGAGGCAATAAGGCGAGGAAATATCTCATTAAAAATTTTTTAGCACTGCTACTCCAAGGTCCAAGTGTTTCGACTGCAAACGGTACAAAGATGTTATTTTGAATTAGTGACGAATATTTGTGCCGTTTAGTCGTTTCAGCTTTTTCCGCTGCGGCTCCCGCTTTTAAAGCTGTTTCCCTGACATGAGACGGAGCAAGTGTGTCAATGCAGGTTGCGTCCCACAAAAGCGCCCGTCCCCTTTCCCAGAGAACCAACGTCCTGCGTGACTACGTGACTGCGTGACTAAGTGGCACAAATATTCGTCACTAATTCCAAAAATATTATTTATATATACTATATATATTGGCGCCACGGTTACAGCACTGGTTTTTGGTGACAAACATTTGTATTGACCATACAAATGCCGTGGTCTGAGTGTGTTTGCAGTCCTTTTGGGTTTCCCTACCGTGCCTCGGACAGCACGTTAAGCCTTCGGTCCCGGTTGTTATCATGTACACCTGATAGCGATCGTTACTCATAGTAGGGAATATATCCACCAACCCGCATTGGAGCAGCGTGGTGGATTAAGCAGTGATCCTTCTCCTATATGGGAAAAGAGGCCTATGCCCAGCAGTAGGATATTACAGGCTGAAGAATACGTTTTATTGCTATTACATTTAATGTTTAAATTGTTCTAAAAAATACCATTCATTCTTTTAGCTCTCAAATGTCTTTGTCTTCAAGGATTGAATATCCAACAAATTATGTCTCATACTTCAAAAACGATTGAAATGTTGGAATTCATACCAACTGTCATCTCTCATTTACCCCATTAAGATTGGAATTTTCAAGCATTGTAAAAAGCCTTACTTGCCCAGTTTCACGAGTCTGATTTTTATAGTTAGGCTCAGAATTTATAATGATTACTAATGTAAATTTTGAGTTTTAAAAATGTATTCCTTTGAAGAATTACAAAAATTGAAAGCAGCAACACTTTTAAATAAACAGACCAAATGTGACCTAATGTATGTATATGTACTATGTAGTTTACTGTATATATTACAGTAAATAATCGTGTAAAAATTACTTATTATTCTGTTTTCAAATTTTTATCATATTCTTATTATTTTAAACCGTTAGAAATCCAATTTAGAACGCTCTCGCAGGTGTTGTTAGATTTATGTATAAAAAATATATATATAAAGTAAATAAAAAGGAAACTAAAATAAAAGAAGGTAAATATTTTATTTTAAATAAGTTGTTTATTTCAATTCGTATTTATTTTACGTTTTAAATAATACAAAGTAGAAATTATTATACAAACATATTATAATTTTAAAGATAAACTAAACATTATATGAGGGTCGAAGCGAGAAGCGTATTTTATCAGTTTTGGCGGATAAAAGCTATCAACGACACCTGAGTCTTATTTTATGCCTCGTGTGCCAATATTCCTATTACGCTCCAAGTCGAATACCTGAAGGGTTCGCGGATAATTTTTTCTATAAATCATGTAATTCATATAAGTGGTCCAACGATAATATACTTTTGAATAGATTCTAAATACACATCATAATCATCACATCAATTTCATATACAATGTCACAAAAATTGCTGGAATTATTGTATAAAAATCTTTTTAGATCAGATTCCGCTCATAAAGTATTCCTTTGATAACGAATTATTACACTATCTTCGGTTTATACCTACTTGGATCTTGGCTTGTATTGGAAAGACTTTAAACTTATTTTCGTATGTTTATTTATGAAAGTCGTAGATTTTTTAAGCTTGGTTCTAATAAGAAACAAGGGACATTTATATGCTTACGTCGTGCTTGTTAGTAATACGCTACATATACGTTACATCAAGTTTTGACTGTAGGAATAAACTATCCAAGATGGCTTTCAAAGGGTACTCGTATTTGGCCAATTTGCACACATCTCGTATGCACTAAGGCGCCGGCAATCGCTCGCGCTCTATGTGCCCCGAATAACTCATTGATACCTTCTCTTTGAATGAAAAATACTACGTATCACATAAACGTGGAACCGCTATTGCGGTAGTCGATATGCTTCACTGTGATAGATTAATATCTCAGATATCTTATATATTAAAATTGTGCCCAGCCGATTACTAAAAATAAAAGATATAAATAAATGATAAAATTAATGTGGCATTTATGTAAACAATAAAAGCTAAAACAATTGTTTTTAGGAAGTACTATTTATCTTTGTATCTGGTCTCACAACAAATAAAATAATAATAAAAAAAACCCCGCCTCCGTGAAGAAGAACTAATAGAAAATCAACTGAAAAAGCTGGAACAAGATAAAATTCAATAATTACGCAAAGCCAGCGAAATAAATCGAAACAATATCAAACATTAATTATAATGTACTGTACACTTAGAAATATCAATACGGTTGTCCTTCAAAATTTTATGCAACATCGTACATAGCATAATATGCTGTCGGAGACATGCACGAAGAGAGAATGATTTGACTTATCTTTCTATTTAATGCCTGGCAAAGGTGTAAACACCATGTATTGTTACACTTTACACTTTTTTTCTTATAACCTACACAACGCCCGATCGCCTTTTCCCATGTTAAGCAACTTAATGCTTATGTTACAGGTAACAGTCGACTGAAATAACTTTTTTTTTATTCATATAGGTACATAGAAACGTGATAAAATAGTCAATGGACCGCCCTGTAAATAGATACAGTTACAAATGTTGTGAGCAGTGTACACGATTGTCTGTTTCGTGTTTGTCCTGATCATTTTATGGTCTTACTGTTGCGTTTTTATCTTGTATATGAATTTAAATTTTTAAAATAGTACCTAGTTTTTTCCTCCGGCTATTTTTCTCTCAGCTTGTAATATTTAATAAAGCCGAGGATAAATAGGTAATGTCTAGCGAGATATTAGAAAATTTTGAGTAATTTAATATTTTGACTAAGTTAATGTTGCTTATGACACTAGGTATATTATTTAAGTTTGTAATGTACCTAATGTTAAAAATTAAAATAAAGATTTTTATTTATTTATTTTTTTTTAAACTTATACATATTTACAATTCACAACTTAAGAACTAAATATTTACAGATAGTTTTGGTATAAATCATGTCCGCGTGGAATTGTGCCAAGAATGCTGGCAGCATTTCCCCGTTGAATCGCTATGCCGATTCTCTGGGCAAAAAATGCACCAGCCCTCTTGTCACCAGTGGAGGCAATAAGGCGAGGTGTTATTTCATTTAAAAAATTTTTTGCACTGCTACTCCAAGGTCCAAGTGTTTCGACTGCAAACGGCACAAAGATGTAATTTGGAATTAGTGACGAATATTTGTGCCGTTTAGTCGTTTCAGTTTTTTCCGCTGCGGCTCCCGCTTTTAAGGCTGTTTCCCTGACATGAGACGGAGCAAGTGTGTCAACGCAGGTTGCGTCCCACAAAAGCGCCCGTCCCCTTTCCCAGGGAACCAACGTCAATCCATCAGGTCTCTTGCCATCATTGCGACTAATTCCAGTTGGCTCGATAAGAGCAGGAACGTCGATGGTGGCAAGAGCTCTTTTTATGGTATCGTTTAGGGAACCGTGGCGGGAAAACCTACCTGAACTCTTGTTACAGGAAAGGCCGTGTAGTCCGAAAGAATCGACCTCTTTTCCGCACGGACATCTGTGTTCAAAGCACAGTGGAGCTCCCAACCGGAGACCGAGAGCAATTCTAAAACTTTCATTGTCTAAAAGTGTCCCAAGATTTTTTGACGGCATTGCGTGTAACCAGTGACCTGACTCTTTATTTGACACAGCTAGAAGCCTGGCACGGTTTTTGTCACTTGTAAGATTTTGCGTCAAACTTATATGAGTATTGTGAACTATTGGTATATCCCAAAGTTTTTGTTTTGTAACGTCCTTCGGGATATCGCCATTAGGACACATTTGTTAAAATATATATTATTATTTTATTATTTGATATCTTTGCTACCTTAAGTTTCTTTTATTATTGTATTCTTTTTTTATTTTGACTTTCGTTAAGTGTGTTTTACGTCTAATGGCGACATAAATGTTTTCATTTCATTACATAGAAATAATTCATATAATAATACACAAATTACATCCAGACTCAGTCAAGAATTGAACCCGCAACCCGCAGAAAGGAAATCAGGGCCACTACAAATCGCGCCAACGGGCTAGTCTTATTGTTGTGTAGTTTCATTTTGATACATCATCTAGAAGTAGAGTTATTAGTCTATAAATAAATGATGCATTCAATTAGTACACACATCCTTAGTACATATTTATATTCACATTTAATATATCCAGTTAATTTGCTGTAAGTGAATTTAATTAGGTTTTTAGTTATAAGCAATTTCATACTTTATTTATTTTAAATACATCGTACGCCGAATATCGCTGAAATTGTAGAAATTATAACTTTTCAAATATCATTGTTCACTCCATCATATAAGTTATATTTGGTATCATTTTACATATGGAGTATGTTACATATATTTACTTTTGTAATACATTAGAATAAAGTAAGAAAGGACATAATCTACAAGCGTCATTGGAATCTTTAATAACCATTTAATATTGATTCCGCACTCGCTTTAGAATTGAAAATAAACAACAGTTTTCATATCAGGAAAACATCGTAATTCATTTTTTATAACGTTTGGCGTATATATGTATATACGCCAAACGCTACGTTACGTTATGTATATATCGAAAATGTTTATAAATGTCATATACCAGTCTAAAAATTTGAATCTCAGTATTGGATTCCTTTTCCTTGTTTCTGTCGGAAACGTAAGTCGATAATGAGGTGACAGCTGTCAAAACAGATAAATATGAAATAACATCGGAGATGGCAGTAGTTATATTTTAACGATACATATATTTATATCTAATTGTAAAGATAAATAAGCTTAGAAAGTAAAAACCCAGTGAAAACGTTCTGAAATTAAGCACGTTGCGTTTGCGAGCTTCAGTAAATTATTATCTATGATAATCAAAATAGCCCTCAAAACATAGATTGAAGTGATATTGTAAAAATATAATTCGTCTGGATTTATTCGCTGGTTATCACTAATGACTCCTATCAATAATTTTTTTCGTTTACATGTTTTTGGTACGATCCTCATAATAGATTAAAAAAAAAAATTACACAAAAACTGAGTCAAATATCCACCTTATTTAAAAAATAAAAGGTCGGCTTTAATATTTTCTTAATTAAAATCAAATAAAAGCAACATAGCAGTCAGTGGCTACGTATAAAGTAATGGATTTATTCACTTTTTTATCAATTTTATCCTTTTAATTTCGTAAGTAATATACGTTAGTGTGTAGCGTTCATTTCATTTGTAGTCTCGTTTATTTTATTTGTTGTTTATATTTGTCTGCTATTTGTTTTCTTTTGTTTTTTCTTTGTTTTTTACAAAAAACATTTTATCACAATAAAAATTTATGCTTGCGTTTCATTTTCAGCTTAAAAAATATGATCATGTAAGTCACTTTCGTATGCAGCTTCAATGGCCGATGACCTATTCCTTTTTAAGACTCTTTTTAATCCTCGTTCTCCTTCATATCTACGGGACCGCTTTTTTTTCTCTCACGATGTTGATTATCCGTGCAGATCTCATAAACGTTCTCTTCTTCAGATGCCCACCCACCGTACCGATTTTTATTCTTACTCCTTTACTGTACATTCCGCTAGACTTTGAAATTCCCTACCATATGAAATTGCAAAACACTATCGCTATTTAAGAAAAGAGTGAGAAAATTCTACCTTAATCAATCCTAGTCTAAAATGAATTTAATTAAGTGACAGCTTTCTTTTTCAAATATTTCTAATTTTTAATTCTTACTATAATTCAGATACTAAAATTTTTAACATCTATCAGTCATTTCAATCATAATTACAAAAATCAAGCATTAAACTTGATTTCCAAAATCTTACTTCGAAAGTTTAAAAAATTTAGCGGTTTACTATTAACTAGAAAAAAATTAAAGAAAAAAAGAATAAACCATGAAATACGAATAACATCTGTCACTGTTAATAAAAAATATCATATTATGTCCTCAGACACACGCGAAAAATACAAAATAACGTTATTAAAAATATTAATATGCGTGCAATAAATAATACACCAATACAGTGCAATAAATATACATGAAAGAACTGTTATTGTAACCATCATCGACCAGATCTAAGATATCTTTGTGGTGGTTTGCAATTCATTTTTAAAGCATTATTATACATTTTTTTTACCTAAGGATATACTTATAGTAAGATAATATTTATAAATGAACTCAAGAATTATTTAAGAACCTTAAGGTCCTATTTTTCATACGAAAAATTAAAAACAATATAGGTGGAGATATCGTTATATTTACAACTTTTGTTTACATGATGGAGGAAAAAATAGCAAGAAATTTTGTAATATTCACGACCTACGTACGACAAGAGGGCTATTAAAATATTTTTATAAATTTTTACTAACTTTATTTTTTATTCCTAGATAAAATAGATAGTAACTTCCTTCTGATACTTGAATTAGTGATAATTTTCTTGTTATCAAGATTTAAGGAAGGAAGATTTTAATAATTTTAACTAAGACTAACTTAAGAGTTAAATAATTTTAACTTTTTTGTTCAACGTAGTTGCCATCTATAAAACAAATACCACGATATATCCAACTTACCAACTAAGTTTTTGCGAGACTATATCTATTAGAAATTTAATTTTCAAATTTTACCTTGTGTTGCAAATAAAGAAATTTCAGCCCTCATTGTTTCGGTAATGTTCAGTCTGAGCAAATAATTTTATTCTAAGGCTGAGAAACTCATATAATAATTTATATGGTACAGCCTTAGCTCTGACGAAATTTATTTCATTATCAGTAAGTTTTACGTACGAACGAGTGAAATACGTAATTATTATAAAAGTACGCGCGCAAGACGGAGAAGTTAATTTGAATTTCGTGGCTTACAGTAGCTATCTCGTATTTGAACTTGTTTTATTTATCTTCATAAGGACCTGTTTCACTGTTGCCGTTAAAGCTATCTATCCATACGACGCTAATACTCTATACGACGAATGCTTATGACATACTATTTTTTTACACGCCCTTATTCAATTAGTAATAAATTTTGTTAGAGGAAGCTGATTTTAGTAAAATTTAAACTGTAATTAAGTTTGCTGTCGTATTGTCACTGGCCACGTAGGTTTCTTCTTTTTTTAAAGGGAGGCTTAGAGCATATTTCTTTATGTTGCTCCGCTGCGAATTGATGGACATATGTGTTACAAATTTTCTTCATAAAATTTCCAAAAAAATACTAAACTACATATTTAACCATACCATACATAATTTGAATATGCTTTATGATCTTTTTACAAACTTTGTGACATAAATCTTATATTTTGTAATTCGTATTACAAAATATAAGATTAGTAATTCGTATTACAAAATATAAGTAAGTGAACAGATCGACTGCTAGATATTTATCAAACTGATGTAAAGTGTAATTAAATAATGTTAGTCGCTTGAAAAAAAGGCGACTAAAAAAATATGTAACTTTTTTTTCACAGAATTCTGAAACGTGCAAACAGACACGTGGAATTTACATTTTTATTATACATATAGATCTTCACCAATTTAAATATACCCGTCGTCGATATTCTATACGGGCTTTTTGTAAACGCCAAATTAGATCGATGGAGTTCGTGACCTATTTAAAAGATTACTAAAAATAAGACATTTTTCTTGCGACGTATTTTATCCATACTAGAAAACTGTTGTGTGCAAAACATGAGTTTCTTGCGTTTCCTTTTAGAATGCTTTTCATATATTTTATTAGTGATTTAAACACCTAAATAAATTAAGTACTAGAATCATAATATACCAGAGAACTAAAATAGGCAACTACTATAGGTAGGAAATTATGTATTTTAAATGTGTAAAATATTTTACTTTCAACGAAACTAATAATTACCTAAATCAGAATTTATTAAACAACTAGCTGCCCGGACAATTCGTTCTATCAAAAGTTAATATTAAATATATCTTTTTTATTTTTTTATTTTTAGTATTACGTTATGCGCTTAGCAACTTTCATTTTATTTTAACCGACTTCAAGAAAGGAGGAGTTTGGTCAATTCGACCGTATTCATATTTTTTTGTATGTATGTTTGGGGATAACTTCGTCGTTTATGAACCGATTTTGATAATTCTTTTTTTTTTTGTAAAGAAGATATCCCAGGTGTGGTGTCATGATAAGGAAATCGGGATCTGATGATGGGATCCCAGAGAAATCGAGGGAAACCCATGAAAATCCGCATAACTTTTTACTGGGTGTACCGAATTTGATGATTTTTAATTTAATCGAAAGCCGACGATGTTTATTAAGTGGTCACATTTAAATTTCATCGAGATTTGATTACAACTTTTAGAATAATCTTTAATAATTCGTATTTACTTGACTATTTTTTCGTTTACCTACGTTGTATTACTTGTCGATATAATACAGTCGGTTTTTTTTTCGTTTGCCAGCAAACACAATTATTTATCTCTTGCTTCTAGAATTTTCAAAACGTTTTAAATCTGCACTGCATGCTTTTTATTTTGAATTGTCCAGTATTCGAAGCGACTATTTGCTGTTCTATTTACTTTGCAAACTACTTCGTATCCTTATATGCCAACACACGCCTATAAAGAGTACTTCGGATGCGGGCTCAGATTTAATTCTGAGCCTTTAAAATCAAGTGTGTGTGTGCGTATAAGATAAACTTATAAACATGTAGATTAAAAAAAAGTAGTTAAAAAGGCCTAATACATTCAGTTATATAGTTAGTGTAATGGTATATGGACAAAATACTTTGGCTAATATAATAAAAAAATATAGTATAAGGTTGGTTATAAATACATTGAAAATTAAACTCAACTGTCGTTTGAATATTCTATATAAATATACATACGAATGTACGTCTGTTCTTAATCATTTGTAGTTTAAAAGTATCAACATAGCAAGAAATTATGACAATTATTAAATAATTTCGATTTATTTATTTCGAATATTAAATTATTTCGAATATTAAATAAAAACAAACGATTATACATATATATTAATACGCTAAGGTATATTTGCCTCCTTTTTTAGAAAAAAAACCTCACAATTACTCCACATAAATTATATATCATTTCATAAATAATGGCTTGCTCTACCGACGATAACAACTAAAAAATTATTATTGCTGAATTATTAAAATTAGATATGACGGCTTTAATTTTGAAACAACGTCAACATGATTGAGAGTTTGTAAATTTTTTACTTATTTAGTGCGAATTGTTCGCACCGATATTGCTAGTATAAATTAATATCATTCATTTCATTCATTACAGCCTATACAGTCCACTGCTGGACATAGGCCTCCACAAGTTTACGCCAAAAATAACGTGAACTCATGTGTTTTGCCCATAGTCACCACGCTGGGCAGACGGGTTGGTGACCGCAGTACTGGCTTTGTCGCACCGAAGACGCTGCTGCCCGTTTTCGGCCTGTGTATTTCAAAGCCAGATTAATATCATAAATACGTGTAATTATCAACCTAAAACACATAATCACATAAATTTTAAAAACATCTAACCAGATATTTTTTCCTAATATAATTATTAAATAACCGATAAAAAGCGAGAGTAAACAACGCGAATATTTTATTACTTTTAGTGGATAAAAGCCATTAACCACACCTGGGACTTATTTTATGTCTCATGTGCCAATACCTCTATTACCCAGCGGCTCTCGCATAATTTACGTAACAACCCCTATAATCTTGCGGCGTGGAAAAATCTAATAGAAATATCATATTAGTAGTATCTACTAAATCTTTACCCCTTTATATATTATAAAGAGAGAACGTATTTTACGTTTATATAGACTATATACATATATTATCTGTTAATCTTAAAAAAACGCTAAGCTGTAAAAAAATATTAGTTTAAAAAAAATCTTTGTTTCAAGTAAATTAACAGTCGAGTAACTATTTCTAATCAATATCAATTGAATTTGCAGACAGTAATTGTAGTTTCTTATGTATTAAGTACATTTATATTATATTGTTAGTTATTATTGTTAGTTGATAGACAAAGAGGACAACCGAAAATAATACGAGACGACGATTCAGTCAGTAACATCCCACTGCTGGGCTTAGCCTCTTTCTCGATGTAAGAGAAGGATCAGAGCTTAATCCACCACACTGCTCCATGCGGGTTGGCGGATATATTCCCTATTCCCTATTATGAGTAACAAATGCTACCAGACATTTATGACAACAACCGGGACCGACGGCTTAACGTGTTTTCCGAGGGTGGGGAGACCCACAAGAACTTAAATCCAAACCGGAAAGAAATATTTGTACAAATACAAATTATTTAACCCGAGCGGGAATCGAACCCGCAAACCGTCAGTGGTTAGGCGCCTACCCGCACCACGAGAGTGATTGTTGACTGAAAATATTGTAAAAGCCTCTCACTGATTCAAGATTCACTTGAAACAAATCGTTGTAAATGCCAAAAATGCTCAAGTAAATGAAATTTGCTTTACCTTCACATTCTTCCAAGCTTGAAATTTTATGGTCATAGTTGTTTTTAGTAACAAGGAATTTATCCGTAGCTTGACTAGAACATAAAGCCCCGCAGCACACAGAAAAGTTGGTCAACTAACCGACATTTCAATAACTCGGTCTTGTTATTCTCTTAGTACCGTATAATAATAGCTGTTACCTTAGATGTTAGAAATATATTTACATTTTTAAAGTCTTCTCCCAATTTTAATAATCGTTAAGCTTAAAACACAATTATTCTAGTGTAATATGACTAGAGTTTCATTATAACCGATAGTTGTAGGGTTTAATATTCTACTTATGTATTTATGCAATTATTTGTTTCTAAGGTGGACGTTGTAGGTCTTTCATTTTTACAAGTTTTGCATAAAGTTAATCCTGCAAATAAGCTACGACTAAACTTGAATAGCTAGAGATATAATAGGCCATTAGGACATATTTCTCCTCAATTAATAAACAACAAATTTTAGATTCATATTTGTGAAATATTTCATAATTATAGTGGAATTTGATGGTAAAATAGACTGAGAGAGAAATATATGGAAAACTTTTATTATATAGGATACCATCATCCGTCGAATTTAATGAATTTAAATGAAATTAGGCAATCGGAGTTCAAAAATAATTAGGACACTGAATATTTTTAAAAGAAATTCGCTACGATTTTTTTCGGAAGGGAGATGGCAGTCGAAATACGCAATAATATGTAGTAAGTAAGAAAACAAATAAGAAGCGAATATTCCAATTTCGACATTATTTTTTCTTTCGTTAGAAAGTGTAACGAAGTAAAACTATTAAATATGTTTAAGAAAGAATTTTCTAAAATATTGAGTACTTGTTTTTTCGTTGAGATGATTCGAATTCTTTACGTATAATTATAATTTGTTTCGTATAATTAGTACCTATTCCTTTGGGCGCAGAAAATATTAATTATATGGATCCTACAACACCTATTAGGTACGCAACAAGACATATTTGTATTTTTTTTTTTTTTTTTAATTACATTGAATAGTTATGTTAAATATTGTAAAATATGCCAATGGTAGTCAAAATTTTTTATTCATATTGCTACACATGAAAACATTACACACCTAACATCTTGACATGAATTATATAAAAAAATAGTATATTTACGACGTGCACCGTGTTTAGTGCGCTTGCAATAGTCGCGAAATATCAGAATCTCACATAAAAGTTTAAAAAATTATAATAGCTTGATTTTAAACTTAAATTAAAACCTAATTTCACTAAAATATTCTTTTTAAAAGAGAAACATAACACATATTACTTTCGGTAACAAACGTTAAGAGGCTTTTTATGTGAATATGATTTAACACTGCAACTAAGTATAATTTAACAATGGATTTCTGCGTGACATTTTAGCGTTTTAAATCGTAAATAAAATTACAAAAAAATGATATTTGTTACAATACTATAGCTACTTGTAATTTTTTTTTAAGTAGTTTGATAATTTTCCATAATTTTCATATTATACTAAAAAGTAAGGATCACAGCAATGCTACAGTTTTCCGTCATTGTCACTGAACAAATTAGATCGAAACCAATAAACTTTCTTGGATTAACACTTTCCGCGTAAAAGGAGGAAGTACTCTTAATTGGATTTAATACTAAAACCTGGCACTTTAAAGGATAACTTTAAATTGATGTCTTGAAAAGCTAACTCGAAATCTCTTTATAATTAAACAGTGTTTCACATTTATGGGGTACACTTTACTGAAATTTATAAATGTTATAAACAAATGAGAAATTTGCGCTGGTTAATAAATTATATTGAAACCTAATTTTGAAATGGTGTGAATCAACAATAATTATAAGTAGTGTGAAATGAAATTTATTTTAACATAACATATTAGTTTTGTATATCCTCGTACAAATAAATTTTAAAATTATATCGAACAATTCTTTGTCACAACTTGTTATTTCACCTTTGTTATTTATTTCAGAATATTATTATATAGTTCTTATTTTAATGATAATGTGACCTTTTTTAAAATCAAAATTAAGCAATAAAATTTAATATTTTCCTCATTTTTCCACACAACAATATTACCTTTTCATAGCCTTACTATTTTTCTCGTAGTGATTTAGCTTCTTGTTCAGTCTATTCAAACAACACATACTCAGTTCTATTCATCAACCGATGTTTAGTTTCGAATCTTGATTACAGCTTGCGAGGTAATCATTGACTGGGTCCGTGATGTGTAGCACACAATTATGCGTGCGCTTTGATAGTGACCGTATTAGTTAGCTACATTTCACAATGTAACATAGACATGTAATGAACGTATGTGCACATAAACAAACACAACATATTTATCGCATTGTGGTTCAAAGTGTCATTGCGAAAATACTTTATACTTATATTACTTTTGTTGACGTAGGCATACTTAAGCTTGTTTAGATACACTCTCTGTATATCTGTTTACGCACTCATCACATTATTTCTTTATGCGACCATTTACGTAACATACTAATTTGGTAATTTCGGCGTGGTTTGAACACGCGAGTTTATAAATTGTCGCTCTTGCCTCTATTCATATATAAATTAAAATATATAAAAAAAATTAAATGGCAGTGTTGTTTTATTATAGTTTGAGTTTATTTAATTCAAACGCTCAAGAACGCGTCCAAGCGTTTTCCAGGATCATGTTTGAGTATACACACTTCAAGGTTTCTCTAGTTTTATATTATTTTCAATTTGCAATGATCTGTTTTACATTTACTGTCCATTGTTTATTTTTTTAATTTTTTTATTGATAATATTATAATTATCTTTGTATTGATAAAACTTGATAAAGGTCTTGGATTTATTAAAATTGTTGGTAACTGATTTACATCTCATTTTACCTTACATAAAAAAATTACACAGTCTAGCCAAACACCAGTATAAACATAAATTTAAACTCAACCTCACACTCAACGGTCCCCATCTGGATTTGATCTTTTGTGTCAGGGTCTGGAAACACACACAATAAACAAGCACAAATGCCCAGACCACAGCAAACATAATTATGTATAGTCAATACAAATGTATGCCATATGCGGGAATCGAACCTGCGACCACCAGTACAACAACCGTAATGCAGCGCTGTGACCGTTGCGCAAACGCGTTAAGCCTTTTTTTTCATCAAATAAAAAAAATCAAATTTTAACAAAATATATATTTCCCGAAAATTGTTTGTAATTGCATCTCAACGTACCTTTCATAATAAACAATACACAGTCTAAAAGATCACCAATATATATTTTTTTAACGTCGAAAAAAAAAATGTCAACAAAATATAAAAAATTACTGTTTACGAATCCAAATATATATTTTATTTTTTATGTGTATCAATGGATACGTATATCCAATGATTTACGAAAAATGTTATTAGAAACTAATTTAAGAAACTAATGTAAGTCCACAAATAAAGTTTAAAAGAACAAAATATTCAAAATATTCTAAGAAAATTCTATCGTCGAATGATCTATAATATCTTCAACGGCTCTTGCTTCATATAAACAAACCATTACACCTATAAGAGACGATGCCGTAATGGCGTTTATTTGTAGAGCAAATTGAATTACTGTCTGCGATTGCTTAATTTAAATTCTAAATATTTGTCAGTCTAAGAACATGTTTACTTGTTATGTTTAATTAAACATTTTGGTAAGTTAACGTAAATCGTACTAGGTAAAATATAATTCACGTCGTATTTGGACTTATACAAAGCTATGATTACATAAATATTGCATAAATTATACCTTTTCTGACTACACTACCAATGTTTTAACTGTATTTTATTTAATTTTCTCTCTAATAAAATACCGAAAAGCACGATTTTTACAAAATGTTACAGAACAGTTAAATAATTCTAATAAACATAAGTGATAGTTGTAATACTTACGCATTATGTATTATTAATCATCACATTTTAGTTGAATTGTATACAATAATAATAGTATTAAAAAAAATAGAAAACTTTAGAAGTATCTTATTTAATAAAGTGTAAACTATTTTATGAAATCTTTTCCAAACAAGTAAATAATATCAAAAATGTAAAATTATTAAAACAAACTCAATACTTTTCTTCTGTGTATAAAAACGTTAATCAAATGAAACCTTTCTCTATTTTACTTACTAGCTCTGATATATCAACTAGATTAAAATTTATTCAGAATAAGATGCCCCGAGTATCAAAGGAGACATTCAGCACGGAGAAAGATAAGACCGGCTCTAATTTAAATTATCTTTAAAATTTTCGTTGTTTTTATTATTATAGTTGCTTAAACCGACTACATTACAAAATAATCTTTTGCATATAACTGTTGAGTCTTATAAAAAAAAATTATAACGAACGAAAACCTCAAAAATGTAAACTCAAAATGAAACAAGATAACAAGCAGATAAACCTAAAGCTAGATGTAACTACACTACAACCTTTTTTTTTCTTCGCTGGGAAATGCTTTTACGCACCCCGCCCTGCGGTGCCCTCATCGTCATAGCGGGGAGCCACGGGATCGCTTTCGAATGTCACCGTGACGTCTCGACCCTGCATTACCTTACCTAACTCAGTCAATTTTTATTCATTACTCCTTTTTGACGGACTTACAAAATTGTATTTGAACTAAAAATGATGATATGAACACATTTACAGTTGTGTATCTGTCTTATTGTCACTTAAAATCATCATTAAAAACACATGAAATGAATACATCTAAATTAGTAACTGTCACAAATGAAGCCTCCTCGAAATGTAGACTGTCGCAAACTACTTGAAAGTTGACGATATGCCCATTTAACCTAAAGTAATGTTTGAGAGAGCGTAAAGGTTTCCGTGAAAACAATTGGGAAAGTGGTCGAGTTCTAAACGGATTCTGAAAGATGTTGGTATTAACTAATTAGTAGCCACATTTTTGAGTTTTGTGAATTACTTATTTTAATAGAAAATAGAAGAACATACCTTAAGTTATTGTATATATTACATAAGCTTTAAAAATTGATAAAATTAATTTCCGGCTCAATTATTTCGCGATTAAATTATTATATATTGATAAATAGTTTGTTACTCGATCCGATCAACTTTACAAACTTATTTGCAGACAAAAACAACCGTAAAACGTAACAAAAACCTATTGTAAGAGATAAGAAGAAGATTGACAGAACGAAGTCTGTCCGGGCAGCTAGTAAATAAATAAAATAAAGATGATTGAAAAGGCAGAAAATAAAATTTCAAAAGAAGACTTGCAATAAATTTGAATGTCATATTATACTAAACTGAGAGGTGACAACGTGCCTTATTGAGTTACAGAAGCTACCACAACTTTTATCTCTCCAAACGAAGTAATCTCTGCTGTAGGAACTCGTTGTTTTCGGGTTCTTGAAATTAACTTAAAATGACTTAATATGTCATGGAAAATTAAAAGAATTCTATTCTATTCCATCAAAAAATCAATAAGCCAAAATAATTTAATGTAATAAATAAAATTAATAATGTCCTATTATTAGTAATGTCCTAGTAAAGTTCTTATTTTATAAACGTGGACAGTTAAATACAAATGCAAGTAAGACATGTATTTGTTTTACCACCATATGTGTTTTATACATACTTCACGCGTTTCTGTTTTTTTTTATACAAACAATAGAAACAACGTTTCAAACGATGGAAAACATTAATTTTTTTTCTGAATGTTTTTCTCGCCCTGGTTAATACGTTATATAATTATATTTTATACAATAAATTATATTATATGGAATTCATTGACTAAACTTAAATTCATTAAATTTAACCAGCTTAAATTAGAATAATACACAAATCTTAAGCTTAATCATTACATAGATTAAGGAACTAAGTTAAAACTACCTGACAATCTAAATATAAATTTACAAACCCACATAACGAAAATCAAACGAACTTCGAGTATATACTCGTTATAAACGTGAAAACATATCTATGACCTTATTAAAAGTTAAATTAAAATATTATAACTCGAAATTCATTAAAAGTAAAACTACAATAAAAATTTATTTAAAGTAAACTTGACAAGTATACAATAACGGATTAACAAAATTATCCCATCTTTATAAAATATGTTTCATAATATTATTACTTCGAAAATTTGTTTTGTAAATACACAATAATTATTAATAATTACTCGAGAAAATTATTACAAACATAATTTTAAATACGAAAACATTTTTTTTTAATTTAATTAACAGCAGTGCCATTTCCCATTTTGTCATTTCGGGCAAATCCCCTAAGATCCCTTAGGATCATTTAAAGTCTTATTTGTGTGCGTTGCGGAGCATTGTTATAGAGGGCTTACGCATAGAAATTTCGAATACAAACATGAGATAAATTTTAAGTTCTCCATAAAACTACTTTACAGCAATATTAAGAGTGAAAATAAGTAAAATCGATTAAAAACTACTAAACAGATCAGTTATTTATAGTATAATAGGTACTTATTAATATAAATATAAATTTTAACATTATACGTATTAAATATTATACATACTTACAATTCACAACTTAAGAACTAAAATTTTACAGATAGTTATGGTACAAATCATATCCGTGTGGAAGTGTACCAAGAATACTGGCAGCATTTCTCCGTTGAATCGCTATACCGATTCTCTGGGCAAAAAATGCACCAGCCCTCTTATCACCAGTGGAAGAAGAAATAAGGAATAAGGCGACGAGTTATCTCTAAAATTGGGAATTAGCTGATCCTTGATCACGTACGGTTTGGTAGCAGAGAGTATCAAAACCCAATAAAAGATATGATAATATAGATATTTGTCATCGTATAAATTATTATTTAGCCTGAATAGAATTGATTTTTATAATAAAAATAATTTTGTTTTTTTTATTTTTTTTTATATCACTAGGTCGGCAAACAAGCGTACGGCTCACCTGATGGTAAAAGATTACCGTATCTTATAGACGCCTGCAACACCAGAAGCATCGCAAACGCGTTGCCGACCAAATCCCCAATCCTCCCCAGTAGCTCTGGTCACTTTACTCACCAAAAGGAACACAATACTGCTTGAAAACTGTATTATTTAGCTGTGGTCTTCTGTAAGGTCGAGGTACTACCCCAGTCGGGCTGCTCCATATTTTGAGCAGGAAATTCCTGCTGTGCTCTACCTCAGTTAAAACTGACCCTAACCCCTTACCCTCCCTTAGAGCTCTGGCTACCATACTCACCCCAAGAACACAATACTGTTTGAAAGTAGTATAATTGAATTGTAATTTATAAGAAATAAAGAAAAATCTGGATGCAAATTGCATATAGGGAATAGTGACATCGTAACAAGTGACAAAAATTTTGTACTGTAATAATAAGATTCGACTTTACGTCAAAACTGTTCTTAAATATATTCGTGGACACGATTCGTATTAAATAAACGATGTTACATTTATTAAAGTAGAAGTGAATTATATCTACGATTAAAAAGATAAGGATATAAAAGAAAAGACTAAAACAATTAGCTGTTACGTTCATTAACGGAGACAAATCCTTTCATTAGTACTTCTTGTTCTAATTGGAGCATTAGGGTAGTTGAATGAGCTATTGTAGATCTGCGCTGTACGTTAGCTCATCGCTTTTCGCTCCGCGCGGCATTTTGTCAATTGGTTTTATTTTAAACGTTGCCCGAAAACAGAACAGTGGACTGTTATCTTTTAAAGGTTGATTGTACACGATATAAAAATATATCAGACGCAACGTTGCAATCAATTTAAGCGTAAACATTTTTACGTGTCCATTGCCATATACACGATAGATACATAGCTTTATACAGTATTATGCTATTGTTATATATATATATATATATATATATATATATATATATATATATATATATATATATAAGTACAGCTCATTTCTACGTAACTTCTAAATTAACACATTTAAAAAAAAATAAAAGACATAGGTAAAGAGGATGTAAATAACCAACTTAACTTTAAAACTCAGGTCATTGACTTTATAATATCGATTGTGATAACGCAGTTAAATGGAAGGACTTCATTTTATAACACGTTGTATATTGAAAATACATTAAAAACTTTAAAAATTGGAGGTGTAAGTAAGCTTTTTGATTAAAAAAAAACTGGTATTCAAAAAAAATAACATCACTATATAAAAGCGAACCCAAAAAAATCCAATGACATGACTAAGTTTGTATCCATGACACATGACCTTTAACCCTAAATCACACCCTTTTGTCACCCCCTTTTCGTCCTAAAAAAATAAACAAGTACTAAATATGTTTCTTAGCTATTGAAAAAAGTCTTTGATTGTAAAAATATCTCATCTCATTCCTTGTCACAAAACGTTTTTATGAACTATCAATTAACTGTAGGGTATATCTGTATATGTAGTGTGTATGTAATTATGTATGTATACCTATATAACACTATTGCAAACATGTCACCAGTTTCATTTGCTTATATAAGGAAGCTAAGTATATAAGTAACCTCCCCCTTTTTTGGAGTCGGTTAAAAAATACTTAATCCAAATCGGCAGCGAATCATTTTAACTCTCTCTTCTACTAATCCTTCACGATTTACTAAAAATACCGAGCTAAGCTCGGTCACCCAGCTACTTGTAAAACATAAATTATAAAGAAGAATTCAAAATACCAAATTCTTGACATCTATCAAAAATATTTTTATAAACAAAATAAAAACAAGAAATGTGGTTTTTATTATTATTTCCATATAAAAAGTCTATATATGTGGATACGCCACATTACTATACATTATTATTACATTTTTTCGTCACTAAATATGATTAAAATCTTTCGGTAATAGAGAAGATTGTGGATTATGTGTAACTGACTGTAGTTCACTAGATTGACTTATTTTGTAGTCCACGTTTTTCCTAGTTTACAAATAAAGAATAAAATATATGAGTACAAGATATTCGATATTATACGAAGAGCGATTTAAATTTAACAACCTTCATAAAAATGTATTATCGTAACATCATCGTGGTGGTATTCAAACGTTTGCTGAATTTAAAACCTTTTTTATTAACGCAACTCGAGTTTTCGGACGCGATACTCGGAGAGATAAAAGACCTTCAAAGTTTTTTTTTTTAATTTTGTTGAAATCATTTTCACTAAAAGACTTCGTAAAGTCATAAGAAATTTTATCCATATCATTCAACCGCGTTGTAAAATGATAAACATTTTTATCGTATATTTTTATGGCATTAATGACAGATTCCGTAATTATATCTTCAAAAATTAAAATACTCTTGTAGTTTTAAGATTTGTATAACGCGATTACATAATATATTAATATTCATACAAGAAATCCAGTCTATGCATTACTTACTATATACTTCATTCAATATCTATAGATATTTTTATTTACAGATTTATATATCAAGTAGCTAATTTAATAGTCATAAAACAATTCGTCATAGGCCATTATATAACTAGAGAATAATCTTTAGATCGATACTTAATTAGTCAGCAGATTGTGTTTTATACAAGAAGAGTTCCCTTGACAATAGTAACAAATATCTTGTTTGTTTTTGCTTACAGAAATATCTTTCACCTATATAATTATACTGGGATTTTTTTTAAATACAAGGAATTGTAATTGTGTGCATGAAATATAATGTTTGTTATTAAGTTATTTGTGCTCAAGCTTCAAAACTCATAATTTTCACCAAATATTTCGATGGCTTAACTCGACCCGAATAATGTGGGATATATTATGAGAGGTTTTTTACGTGATAATCAAACCCATGACCTTATGGAATATCTTTGAAAATATCATTTTCTGAAGACTTCGCTTCGGAAAATCACGTAATAACATTCCAAGCTGTATAAGAATATATTTCTTACTTAACATTTACGTATAATCAATCTATATTTACACAAAAAAAAATAAAATGAGAGTGTCTGTTATAACCGCTTTTTACTAAATACATAAGGATGTTTATCCGGTACATATACCAAAATAACATTTTTTACAATTTTTGTCTGTTTTTTCCGGCTAATCTCTGAAACGGCTGGACCGATTTTGACGGGACTTAAACTTTCTATAGCTGATGTAATAAGGCTTCTTTGATTTTAGAAATTTAATTATTTAATAATTTTGCGAACTAAATAATAATATTTTTGTCAAATTTCACGTGAACGAAATTGCGGGCACAACTAATCTGCAATGATTTCAATTCGGTAAATTGAAGACACATAATTCTTTAAGAGAGACGATAAATCTCTGTTGAAGAATTACAGACCGATCTCACTTCTGAGCCACTTCTATAAGCTGTTTTTGAGGGTTGTTACGAATCGTCTCGCCAGAAGACTCGACGAATTCCAACCACCAGAGCAGGCTGTGTTTCGAAATGGCTACAGCACTGTAGACCATATCCATACTGTTCGGCAGATTATTCAAAAGACAGAAGAATGTAAACAGCCGCTGTGTATGGCATTTGTGGACTACGAGAAAGCCTTCGACTCTGTCGAGACCTGGGCTGCCCTGGACTCTTTGCAGAGATGTCATGTCGACTGGCGAAATATCAAGGTACTGAGATGTATGTACGACGTGGCGACGATGACCGTTCATGTCCAGGACCAGAGAACAAGACCTATTTCTCTCCGGCGTGGGGTAAGACAGGGAGATATAATATCACCGAAAATGTTTAGCACTGCGCTAGAGGATGTCTTTAAGACCTTGGATTGGGGAAAGAGGCATCAACGTCAACGGTGAATATATCTCTCACCTTCGTTTCGCCGACGATATTGTCATCTTTACGAAGACGTTGGATGAGTTAGGCCAAATGCAGGCCGGCCTAAACGAGTCCTCCCGTCCTGTCCGTCTGTCCTGTGTATGAACTTGGAGAAAACGAAAGTTAAGTTTAACAACAAAGTCATACCGATACCGGTATCGGTAGATGCTACCCTTCTCGAAGTTATTCAGGATCATCTTTACCTAGGCCATACTATCCAACTAGGCCACAACAACTTCGAGAAGGAGGGGAAGAAGGATTAGATTGGGCTGGGCGGCGTTTGGCAGGCTTCGTCGAGTGTTCACTTCGAAGATTCCGCAATAAGGACAAAAGTCTTCGAGCAATGCGTCCTGCCTGTGCTACATAAGAAGCCGAGACGTGGATACTGACGAAGTGACTGGTACACAAGTTTAAAGTCGCTCAACGTGCATTGGAACGGTATATGCTTAGGGTTTCTTTCAAAGATAGGATTAGAAATTAGACTATCCGCGAGAGAACGAAAGTAACCGACATAGCCCACAGCATTAGCAAATTGAAGCGGCAGTGGGTTAGTCATCTGTGTCGCAGGACCGATGGCCGCTGTAGCAGACGGGTCCTGGAGTGGAAACCGCGTCTTAGCAAACACAGTGTGGGACGTCCTCCGGCCCGTTGGACCGACGATCTACGTAAGATTGCCGGTGTAGGCTGGATGAGGATTGCGGAAAACCGGGATGTCTGGCGCGAATGTTTTGTTTAAGGCGGCTTCTATCGTTGCTCCTAGAGCCAAAATTATGTGTTTAACTGACTTCTAAAAAAAGAGGAGGTTCTCACTTCGATTGTTATGTTTTTCATATAAGTTTTGACTGAGTGGACCGATTTCGATGAATTTTGTTTTAATTGAAAAGTTTTGCATGTCATGTGATCCATTTAAATTTAATTGAGATCTGATAAGTACTTTTATAGTTATATCTAATAATTCATATTTACTTGACTGCATTTTCGTCGCCCGACGTTGTATTAAACCGCATAACTTTTCACTGTGCTTATCTATTTTGGTGATTCTTACGTTAATCGAAAGTTAATACTTGTCACGTAATCTTATTTAAATTTGACCGAAATCGGGTGACTACTTTTTGAGTTATTTTTGGATAGCGCGTATTTACTTGACTATTTTTTCGTCTAATTACATTGTATTACTTGTCGACGTAATTGAAGTTGTTTTTTTTAGTTTGCGAGCAAACACAATTATTTTATTTCAGAATTTGATTTTAAAGACCAACGCTAAATGTTCTCGTGTTATTGGTTTATAAAATGTAACGCCACGATTTGCTAACAAATCCGTTGAATGAATATTGAAATTAATTACAATAGAATCCGAACAGAAAATCTAGTGTGCCTTACCTTACCTTATTATAACTGCAGTACATTAAAAATTCAAAATACGCTACTTTTCAAAAACATATCTATCTGCGAAAACCTCGGTAGCTCGTTCCGTGGGTTTATGTTTACGCAGAGGGTAGATATGCTTCACTTGTTTTCTCGGCGACAAAATGCACTCACATTTAGACTCGCGTGCATTCAGCTTGCCATTCCGATGTTGTATTATTGATCATAGCGTCTTTCGTCGCGACGTGCACGATTTCAAGTTTCAAACGTATATTTCATCTAAATGTAGCTTTTCGAATTTACGGGTCCACAATATTAGATGGAAAGACATTTAGTGTGATAGTGTCCTTTGAAATTTACATAATATTTAAAGTTTTTTAACAAAGCATTTTGTATCTCAAATATTGTTGATTTTTTTTTATCCATTGAACTCAAACTTATTATAATCAAAGCAAAACTTCGAACTATATAATTTCTGTACATACACATCGTGTGTATGTAATAATATAAAAAAATTGCAGAATTATATTATTAGTAAGTAATTGTCCTGTTTTTTTGTTTGTAGGTGAAATACTCTAAAAACAAGGAATCGTAGTCTGATAATTTTTAATTACACAATGAAAATTAGTGTTTCTATATCAAACGTCAACGGCTTTTGCAAATAATAATCTATGAAAATTAAGTCCGACTTACGGCACCGACACACGACTGTTGTCGAGGCGATAATAATATGCCAGCACATGAAATCATTCACCTTATCAAATTTAATGTATCAATCAATAATTATTTTTGTTTGCGGGTTCGATTACCGCTCGAGATGGATATTTGTATTTGTACAAATATTTCATCCTGATTTGAGTCTGTGGTTGTGGGTCTCCCCACCGTGCCTCGGAAACGGAGAGTCCCGGTTGTTATCATAAATACCTGATAGCGATCGTTACTCATAGTCACGAACATATCCGACAATCCACAGTAGAGCAGCGTGACAGATCAAGCGCCGACCCTTCTCCTAAACGGAAAAAAAGTCCTATGTCCAGCGGGATCCCAAGTAGAAATTTTTTCGTGTTCCTTAGAAGGACCGGGCTGGGCATACCTGATAAGGTATGTAACGCAGATGATTTGCCTGGACCTGATCAGGATGAGGTGAGATTTTTTGATCGGGTCCAGATCAGGAAATCTCATCTCATCCTGATCAGCCGGTATATTCTTGAAACAATTGTTTAATAAAAAAAATCGAATTGATATTATACATATGTTACTTAATTTAATTATTATGACATCTATTTCCGTTTATTTTTCCAATGTATTATCTATTTATGTTTTTACTTTAAATATCAATTATTTTTATTTATTTTTATATTATTAATTAACTATTGTTATTGATTAAATTTTATTTATTAACTTCTAATAATTAACCACAAATTAACTACTTCCTACTACTTACGACTGCTCCACTGTGTAGTAATGGACTCCCTGCTAGACTGTCCTGATAACTCTATATATACTAAGTGCGCTTAAAAACATTGATAGCGCAATTCAGGCTCAGTTGCGTAATTGCTTTCAGGCTATCCTGATCTGGACTGGACCGGGTCCTGATCCAGTATGTCTTACCATACTTGATTATATTATACATCAGGCTATCCTAGTCTGGACCAGACCTGGTCCTGATAGAGCTTGTCGGGTCTGGCATGCTTCATTCTATCCTGATCCGGTCCAGATACATGATCTGGTTGAGCCTGACTATTTTTCTAGTCGGGATGTTGAATGTATGTATGTATAATAACTTTACCACATTATATCTTCCTAAAGTAAATAAAACCGATTATAATAAATGGAATTTTTGTCACTTTTATAAAATAAAATTACTTTTAACGTAATTAAAATTTCGGACAATACATTCACAATTACATAAATTTCACGAGTAAATTTAAAGTGAAGTAATAAAACTCACATCAATGCTCACAAAAGCCATTGCATAAATGCAATTCTGATTGCTATCGCCAATAGTAATTGGCCTACTTCAACAAAGGCACCACTAAAAGCTGTGGTGTTATTGACGGAACGTCATGATGCATACTGCCCATCCATTAGTGGTTAGATGTCCCGTGGGCCACCAAACACTAACAAACATTAAACATATACTAAGTTACATGTATATTACAAAATATATTAACTGTTGCGTCATTTCTATTAAATTCTAAGTACTACGGTATTCGTATATTTAAATATTTAGAACTGAAAATATAAATAACAATTAATACGTTTTTGTACATGTACGTGCAAGTGCGTATGAAACAAATATTATTAGTTATTTGAAATCCAAACATTTGTTATTCCTTTTTCGTATTACTTATCTTCATTTAACCCTATACCAATCAATAAAACACGCGCACAGTATCTTTTCTTGGTGTATAAAAACAAAATCTCTGAAGTAAACTCAAAGACGTTAAAAACATAAGTTAATTTCACGGACACTGGGTGCGCTTCAGAACTCGTCTTGCTCGAACAATCCGCGAGACGGTCAACATTAATCACCACTAACGGACAAATACCATTACTTTTCCTTCGTCAGAGTGCAAACTGCTTTTCGATAAAGTAAAATATCAGAGTAATGTTGGTGTGTAATTTGATGAAAACTTTTTTACTCATACATCTTTGTTGTATAGAAATTAATAACAATATATTATTTGTAGTATTCATAGGAAACAACTTGAGAGCTTCAGAAGTAGGAAAATCTTATTATCAAGACTATGTTTTCCATCCTTTCTTTTCTATTTGTCATACTGGTCTGTAAGTTATAAACAATTTTTTTCTATATTATGCCAAATTATAGTTGTTATTATAACCCAAAAGAATCAAGAAGTAACCATAACCCAGACAAATTAGGATTTTTCAATATTTTTAGGAAATTAAAAAAAAAGTTGACTACAAATTATACGGTGCTACGAATTTTTTCGTTCGAATCCAACTCGACCTTTAATTATATGGTTTCTAACGCCATGTTTTGTATAAATGCTATTTTTGATTAATTATTTTAATTTCTGAAATGTAACTAATATTTTTGCTTAAAATACTGAATAATTGATATAGTTATAAGTATATATTTATTATTATATACATACTAGCGAACTTGACAGACGTTATCTTGCCCCGGAGTCACAGCTACAAAATTTGATCAGTCAAATTTTGTAATAATAATGCAGCTTGTCATTTCTGTCCCTATTCTGTTCCAATAGTATTTTCAAACCATGCAAGAATCTTTTTAAATATAAATACAAAATTTTAACCAAATCGGTCCAGCCAGTTGAAATTTTTTACTTATTTCCACATAAACAACCTCACATACATACTTTGTAAATATAACAATAGAATCGATTAGCATAGCAACGGTAAACACCATCGCGGCTAAAACTACGTGGATTTTGTCTTATATAAATCTTGTCGTGATATTAAAATTATATTAGTACTCGCTGATGTCCGCGACTTCGTCCGTGTGATATTTATTATCAATTCAGTTAAAATTTTATAGATCGTAATACCTTCTTTTTAGATGACATTCTATGTAAACTGATTCGGAACATGGAGAAATAGGTTGGTTGGCTGAAGTGTATAATCTATGGGCTGAATTACACTGCTAGCTGACGCCCAGAAGTCCACGCCCGCAACACGCAGCGTCTGCCCTTGAGCTTTGTTTTTGTCACGAACGAATAACCAATACTCATAATAATAACCGAAACTCCTTACACAAAAACTTTTTCTTTTTTTTTCACCATCGCGATGTAGAATACTATCAACGCGATCTAGTTTATTTAATACGAATTAGAGTGGGTAACATTATTTTTAAAGCGTTGGTTATTGCAGTGAATTGTAACATTTTACCATCGTAGTGTAGAATACTATCAGCGCCATTTAGTTTATTCAATATGATGATGAAATATACTATGCTAGACTGAATGACGCAAAGCCTCGCACCTCGTAACCTCGCAGCCTGTATCCAGACAGGCCTGCCAGGAAGAGCCGCACACAGACACTGGCAAGGTTTTACTTTTTCGCGAATTCTCGTCTTTTATGTATACATTGTTTTATTGTATGATGATACGACGATGATAAGTTATATTATAATAAGCTGTTTAAGGAATTAAATTTTTTTTAACTATCCCACGGGAACTCTTATTTTTCGGGATCACAAGTAATCTATATATTAATCAGGGATATAAGCTACCACCATACAAAATTTTATTTAATTCGGTCCAGTCGTTTCGGAGATTAGACCGTACAAACAGACAAACAGAGAAACAAAAAATTTGAGAAAATCTAAATTAGTACTATTTCAACTTTTTCAATTTACAAACATTATGAGAAAGGTCACTTTATAATGTGTTCATTAATTTTTAGAAATTTTTCTAATTAAAATTAAACTTTGGTGGCACACGATTACAAAAAATATAATTTCAAAAAAAAAAAACATCCTAATAAGGGTATTTTTTTTTACTACTAATGGAAAAATTGTACTAAAACTGTATTAAACTGATATCTTGATCTATAGGAATTGAAATTTTATCCCGTGGAGGAAATTATTTGAATTCGCATGAGAATTAAAACTATAACACCGAACATTTCATGTAATTTAACTTTAATAAAAAACAAAAATGTATTTAATTCTAAACTGTCCTCTGATATTATATCCAACAAACTTATAAATTTAAAGTTTTTATTATAAGATCAAAGACATTTCGGTAAGTCTGTAGATTAAGAGCCGTCGAATTATCTAAGCTCAAAATTTGACCGTTTGACATAATTTCGTTACAAAAAAATAAATAAATAACCTATCTAACTTCCAAATTAGACCGTTTATCGACATAATTTTGTTACAAAAAAATACCCTAACCTACCTAACTTCAAAGTGTCGGTTCTTAATCTAAAGACTAGCCGACATTTCTTCTATTGGTGAATAATATATCTATCTTTACAAAGTTTTCACATACCTCAAAAGGTCCTCGTCTGCAATGTTCAACATGTCGTATCAATTCGAAATAATATGTCAACTATATTAGAAACTCTATACCGCGGGAAAGAACAGCGATATTGTATTTGAGAATTTGAGTATCCTGTTTGAGAGAACGAACATGCCTGTACACTCCCTTGGGATATCCAAGAATAGTTAACTGACTCCATCATACTGAGTTCTACTAACATATTATTAGGATTGTTAACTTTGAATTATATGTTATTCTTAATACATACTATACTTGTGGTCGAAATTCGGCCATATTTAATCTATATCTATAATATATATAAAAGCGAAAGGTCACACACTCATCACGAAATCTCCGAAACTATAACACCTACAAACTTGAAATTTGGCAGGTAGGCTCCTTATAGGACGTAGACATCCGCTAAAAATGGGTTTTACGAAACTCGACCTCTAAGGGGGTAAAACAGGGGTTGCAAGATTTTATGAAAGTCCTATGTTTTTGAGGTAAGTGTCTTGGAATTTAAAACATATGCTCTATAGATGATGAGAAGGTGTCCAAATAATGTGTCTTTAGAAATCAACTCCCTTTTGGGGTTAAAACGGGGGATGGTAGGTTGACTCAATCATCACGAAATCTCCGAAACTATAACACCTACAAAATTGAAATTTGGCAGGGAGGCTCCTTATAGAACGTAGACATCCGCTAAAAACGAATTTTACGAAATTCGATCCCTAAGGGGGTAAAATGGGGGTAGGAAGTTTGTATGAAAGTCCTATGTTTTTGAAGTAAGAGACTTGAAATTTAAAAGGTATGCTCTATAGATGATGAGAAGGTGTCCAAATAACGTATCTTTAGAAATCAATTCCCTTTTGGAGACTTGAAAAACTTGAAATTTGGCTGATAGGTTCCTTATAGGGCGTAGACATCCATTAAGAACGAATTTTATGAAATTCGACCCCTAAGAGGATGAAACGGGCGTTGAAAATTTGTATGAAAGTCCTATGTTTTTGAAGTAAGAGGCTTGAAATTTAAAATGTATACTCTGTAGATAGTGAGGAGGTGTCCAAATGCAAGGTCACTGACTCACTCATCACGAGAACTCAAAAACTGCTGGATGGTCCGTTCATCCAGGATGGACAAAGATGAAATTTGGCAGGAAGGTAGATTATAATTAGTAGACGTCCGCTAAGAACGAACTTTATGAAACTCGACCCCTAAAGGGATAAAACGGGGGTTGGAAGTTTGTATGAAAGTCCTATGTTTTAGAAGTAAGAGACTTGAAATTTAAAATGTATGCTCTATAGATGGCGAGAAGGTGTCCAAATAATGCACCGTAATCTATATATATAAAAGAGAAAGGTCACTGACTCACTCATCGTGAGAACTCAAAACCGCTGGATGGTCTATCCATCCAGGATGGACAAAGATGAAATTTGGCGGGGAGGTAGATTATAGTTACTAGACGTCCGCTAAGAACGGATTTTGCAATATTCCAACGCTAAGGGGGATTAATTGGGGTTGATAGCTTGTATGAAACATATACCTACAGCAGCTATAAGTTCGCCTGATAGGTTATTTATACTACATTCTGAAAACAAAACTAAAAATGTGGTGTAGAGAGAGATACTAAATTGTGCCTTTTAAAAAGTTATTCATTGTCATAAGCATTTCAAGTGACTGAAATAAAAAAAATAATTTGCGTTAAGCATCTTAATAGTAATGCATATCTTCATAACCACGCGGCCGTAGTCGCGGGCAACAGTTAGTGTATTATAAAACAAAGTCCCCAAAAGTGTATGTGATCGATTCCCTCAAAATGTACTGAACGGATTTTAATGCGGTTTCACCAATAGAGAGTAGATGGTGGTGGGCCGATTTTGATGATAGTTTCACTGGAAGTTTGACGGGAAAACTTTGTGACACACTGATTTCAACGCGGGCGAAGCCGCGGGCACAGCTAGTTTAAAATATAACTTTGAACATTATTTAGGTTTAATTGAATTTATTATGGTTATGTTTGACATCCAGTATAGACAAGTAATATTTATTGATCTATAATTTATTCTCAATTTGACGTCAGACTTTAACAATAAACAAAAGAGTATATATGCGTGTGTGTATCAAATACATGGTAGTGTGTGTAATGTTTCTTTTTTTTATAAATGTAATGTATATTTTATATATACTTAATTAAAAAAAATAATAACATTCTGCACTCCTTCTCTATAACAACTATAAGTGTGTAAAATTTCATACTTCTCTGTCAGCGCAAATTCCGTAAAAAGGGGTCAAAAGTTTATATATATATATAGACATATCGGTGTAAGTGTATGTATACGAGATATATGAATACACTAATCGACCGAATCTTGACCGATAGGCAAAAACGTCATACGAGTGCATGCTCGCTCGATTTCACATTGATAATTTATGATAACTGAAGATCTAATGATACATAGATACAGAAAATTTTCTTATAAGCCGCTCCTATTGTATCCATACGGATGATTATAGAAAAAATGCTGCTCTCAAAATAGCGTTTTGTTCCTGTGGTGAGTAAGGTATCCAGATTGCTTGTCTAGGAGATTCAATGCACTTTTAACACTTCTAGAGTTACACGCGTCCATGCTGTGTATAACCGCTTACTATCAAGCCGGTCGCTCATTTACTACCATGTCTTAAAAAGTTATAGTGAGATTTCGTTATTCGTTCGACTAAACAGCAGTCTTAGCAGGATTAATAAAAGGAAAGGAGGAAAACATCGTTCAAAAGTTTAAAAATTCCCAGTATCTGTATTTAATTAAAAAATAGCTTTAATTTTTTTTTTAAATTATTTGTGCTATTTCGTGCAGACAGTATGTATGGAACAAGGCGCTCGCAACGAGCGACGAGTAGCTCCTTGCTTGCTTTTAATGTACCACCCTGCTGTTAGTTTTTCCGCGAATCCTTTAGATTTTATTACTTTATTTTAGCTTTACATAAATAAAGAACGAATTTCTGAGCGCTAAGGAATGCCCTGAGATGACACACACTCAAAACTGCTCTCGCTAGTGTACTTATTATTCAGCGTTATGATTCAACCCGAGAAAAGTAATTAAGTTTTCCTTCGTAGACGAGTTTTGCTTGAGGCTGGCTCACTGTTAATTAATCATCCTAGCTGTCTCTTTTCTCAGCACTCTGAAATAGGTTAATAATGGTTGTCTTTTTCGCATCCTTTCCACCGCTTTCATTATTTAATAAAGCAAATAAGTCACGGAGAATTTTTAATTTGCATAAGACTTCGAGATTTCTTTAATCAACTTCTATATTTTTTTTACTGTTTTATATTTTACTATTTGTGAAATGAAATTTTCTTTTACTCTGTTCTATATAAATATAAAATCAAAATCAAAAATCACTTTATACTAGCAGGCTTCAAAAGCACTTTTGAATCATCATTTTCAAATTAATTATTATATGTATCTTAATCAATTAATTATAGTTAAAAGTAAAGCTACCACAGATTCAGAATAAAGATTTTCAGAGAATAATTGGCAAGAAAGTTCGCAGTCAAACAGCATGAAATACACCGCCATTAAATCCACACCTCTTTATTATTAAATATTCTCGAACCGAATTAAATACTTTAGCTATTAAATTATTTTTAATTCATGAAACGAATCCAGCACAGAACTAATTATGAAAATTCTGTCAGCGCTTAGAATTTCTAACACAAGTAAGTCAATTAGAAAGTCTTTAAAATAATTAGAATTTCATTAAATGTGCATGAATTACAACAACAGTATTAGGATAATCACGTTAAATTTAAACAATTATAAATATTTCACATTTCCATTTTGTTTTACAATGTTTTTATTGTTAATTAAAATATTTTTACAGTAAATATCTATCAAGTTCGCAAGTGTTTCAATTATTGATTCATTTAAGCACACAATAAGAGAATCAGTACGCTATAAACAAAGTATTATTGTGATAATTATTATTATTAAGGCTTAATGGCTTTTAATTGTGCCAGGGAGCACTGTCAATTTCGCCAATGTCACGTGAGATAGAAAAAACACGAAGGTCAATGATCAGTGTGGTTGAGATACATTGATTATAACAGATAACTGTGATAATAAGGTAACTAATTTATAATAATTGTGTCAAGTGTCATAAATTTTGACTTTTGTGTTCAAAATTTTATTTATGTCCCAACTGTTTACAGCCACGAAAAATTATTACGGTTCAGTTCGTTTATGCTTTGATGTTCACGCAAGGTAAAAAGATTTTGAGAAGAAACAAATGTGAATGAAATTTTTCGCAACGTCGAGATTTATTTAGGAACCGTTTCAGATACCGATTCTCGTTATTATCATTTCAGAAGATGAATCATATGCTTTAAACGAGACAATTTTCTAAATCTCGATTCAATATTTCGAAAAAACCTTGCTTTTATAAATAAAAAAACATAGATAAGTACTGAGGATAAGTATATGTATGTAAACAAATTACATTACTATGTTGTTAAGTGAAACTGCATGGCCAACACACAAAAAGTATCGTACCTACTTATGATTATGATGTTTAACGAAAACTTAAATGACACTAATGAAATTAAGAAACACTTATTATCTTATTGCTAATTAAGAACTGATCTCTTGAATGACGAAAAAAAACATAGCAGTAATACCAATCAACATCATCATCATCATCTCTTCAGCCTATTGCAATCCACTGCTGGACATAGGCCTCTCCAAGTTCACGCCAGACATCCCGGTTTTCAGCAATCCTCATCCAGCCTACACCGGCAATCTTACTCTTAGATTCGGTCCAGTGGGCCGGAGGATGTCCTACACTGTGTTTGCCAAGACGCGGTGTCCATGCTAGGATACGTCTTCTCCAAGGTTCATAGGTCCTGCAATACAGATGACTAGCCCACTGCCACTTCAACTTGCTAATTCTTGTGGGCTATATCAGTTACTTTCGTTCTCTCGCGGATAGTCTAATTTCTAATCCTATATTTGAGAGAAACCCTAAGCATAGCCCGTTATATTGCACGTTGAGGTACTTTAAACTTGTGGACCAGTTCCTTCATCAACGTTCATGTCTCGGCTCTGTATGTTAACACAGGCAGGAGGACTTATTACTCGAAGACTTTTGTCTTCAAGCATTGCGGAATCGTCAAAGCAAAGACTCGATGAAGCCAAATATCAAACGCCGCCCAGCCTAACCAAATCCTCCTATCGGCCTCCTTCCGAAATTTTCGCGGCCTAGTTCGATGGTATGGCCTAGGTAACATAATACTGGAAAACTTCGAGAAGGGAACCATCGATTGATACCGGTCTCGGTATGACTTGGTTTAGTAATACTGCTTGTTTAGTAATATTAAAAGACTTCTTTTAGATTAATAGTAAAAAACTATTCAAAAACGGGATATTTACCATGTTTTTTATTATCATTTTGCAGAGCTCAATATTTCGACATTAACTGCGAATGTCTTGTTCACGAAACTGAATTTTGCGGGTAAACTCGTGAACAAGACATTCGCAGTTAATTCTAAATTAATGATTTAATATATTTACATGCACTACTAATGTAAACAGGTGACCTAAAATGCTGGTTTCAGTCATTAGAAGCATTAGTGATCCATACAGGGCGTGACTATATCCAGTATAATCGTGAATATATCCATATAAACTGTCGCTTTGAAAAACCTAAAAAGTAGATCCTGTGTTCTCTAAAAAACTGTACAGGGTCGCTATTAAATTCAGACAAGTTTAAAAATAAGGTAACAAAATTTAATTGGAATAATCTAAACTCGAAAATTAAATTAAAATATTCATAAGACCGATACCCAATTAGGCCAATGATGACCATCTCTGTTGATAGATATACATCTCAGATACTATTGTTTGAATTAATTTACAGCTAATGCTTTTGCTGGCTATTTATAGAGGACCTTAATCGAGTCTTAGTCAAATGTTTAACTTGTACAGTAATGAATATTCTTCGACCTATTAAATAATAAATTTACCTAAATCGTTTGATTTTTGAAAGGTTATTGAGTATTTTGTTAAAACTTATATGTCTCAGTATTCAATAAATATTATTGCTGATTGCGGCTAGACATTTATAAGTGAGACGACACGAAAATAATTAAGGACTATATTTTTATCATAGATTCATTTTCTCATAGTGCGCTATTATATTAACAACCACAATTCATTATAACAACCACTAATCAGAACACACAAAACCAGAAAAATAATGAAATATTACTAAGCTAAAGAGTTGCTATATTCTTTCAAACGCGGATATCCCAACATAAACAAATTTGATTTAAAAAAAAATAAGCTATGACAGACAGAGTGAAGAACGAACATTTAAGAATACATTTTTAAAAGAAAGTTCATAGGTTTAAATATAGCCAGAGCAGACAAATAGAACTGTAATTGTAAATATAACGAAGTAACGGATAAATATTTGGTAAACGTATATTTAGTTTTTAACATTAAAGAACACGTGGAAAGGTAAGTAAAATATATTTCCATCTCAGTTTGTCCCGAATTAAAACCTAAACTGAGAATCTACTACGTGAGCTATTATCCTAAATTAGTAAGGGTGTATGGTACGGATCTACTATGAGATAGGACACGCAACTAAGCCTATGATCCCATACGCTAAGTTAAACCGATTCTGTCTAAAATAGATCCTCCGTGCGACATAGCGCTATGAACTTACGTGGATTTCAAATTTTACTCTAATTACACCCTACGAAATCGACTATCTTTGAGCCAATGTAGAATTACATTAATCAATTGTATGCGAAAATTGTTAGTGTTTATTGATTGAAGTGTGCTATTGGCATAAATATGGATATGTATATGTGTGTAATGTAATGTTTTAAAAAATAATAGAAAACTTATTTATAATTAAACTAGCTGTGCCCGCGATTTCTTCCGTGTGGAATTTAACAAAAAAGTCATTGTTCAGATTGCAGATTTATAAAATAAATAAATTTCTAAAATAAAAGTAGCTGAAGTTACTCCTTACTATATCAGCTTTCTGCTAGTGAAAGTCCCGTCAAAATCGGTCCAGCCGTTTGACGGACAAAAACTTAAAAAAAATGTTATTTTTAACCGACTTCCAAAAAAGGAGGTGGTTCTCAATTCGACTGTATTTTATTTTCTTTTATGTATGTTACTTCAGAACTTTTGACTGGGTGGAGCGATTTCGACAAATTTTCTTTTGATCGAAAGGCGGTGTGTATCATTTGGTCCCATTTAAATTTATTTGAGATCTAACAACTACTTTTCGAGTTCTATCTAATAATGCGTTTTTACTTGACGCTTTTTTCGTCGACCTACGTTGTATCATACCACATAACTTTCTATTGGATGTACCGATTTTGATAATTCTTTTTTTTTGTTAGAAAGGGGATATCTCTAGTTTGGTACCATGATAAGGAAACCAGGATCTGATAATGGAATCCCAGAGAAATCGAAGGAAACTCTCGAAAATCCGCAATAACTTTCTACTGGGTGTACCGATTTTGATAATTTTTATTTATTTTTATCTTTTTTATTTAACAATTTATGTACACTAGGATAGCAAAAGAAAATAGCTCTTATAAACAATGCTGGTACAAAGGCACTACTTATCCAATGAAGGAATCTCTTCCAGTAGTGTGTACAATCTAAACATATAGATAATAAAAATATAATATAAATACATAATTATAGAATATATAAATGCACACATACATAATAATTTTACACACGTAGATACAAATAATACGATACTTATACTTATACATACACGCATACACATATACGATATATAATATAATACATACGATAATATATTCCAATACGCATAAGGACACTTAATTAAATTGATTTTAGACTAGGATTGATTAAGGTAGAATTTTCTCACTATTTTCTTAAATAGCGATAGTGTTTTCCAATCGCGAATTTCATATGGTAGGGAATTTCCAAGTCTAACGGAATGTACAGTAAAGGAGTAAGAATAAAAATCGGTACGGTGGGTGGGCATCTGAAGAAGAGAACGTTTAAGAGATCTGCACGGAGAATCATCATCGTGAGAGAAAGAAAAGCGGTCCCGTAGATACGAAGGAGAACGAGGATTAAAAAGAGTCTTAAAAAGGAAACTAAGTATTCTAAAATTTCTACGATGGCGGATAGGTAGCCATTGAAGCTGCTTACGAAAGTGACTTACATGATCATATTTTTTTAAGCCGAAAATGAAACGCAAGCATAAATTTTGTAGTCGCTCAAGCCTGTTAAGCAATTCTTCGGTGACATCTAAACAAGTGACATCGGCGTAATCAATGATCGGATGTATGAGAGTTTGTACAAGAGAAACTTTAGTCTTGAAGGGTAAAAAATTTTGTAGTGCTTTTAGAGAATGGAGTGAAAAGTATATCTTACGACTGATCTCATTGATATAAGCATTCCAGTTAAGATTGGAATCAAAAACAACACCTAAGTTCTTAGGTTCTTAGCCGAGTCGGAAAAAGTAATAGGAACGCCGTCGACGGTAATAGGGGGTAGTTCAGCTATATCAAGTCGAGAGCGAATGCGTTTACTACCTACCTATGATTAATGCTTTTGTCTTTCGCGGGTTAACAGTAAGACCGAAACTATCAGCCCATTCAGTAATTCGCCTTAGATCATCATTGATGGAGATAATAGCAGACGCGATATCATGTAACTTACAATGGCGATATATTTGCAGATCGTCAGCATATAAGTGGTATTTGGAAGATATGACCTTAGTGATCGAGTCAATAAAAACTGAAAATAATTATTTTAATTTAATCGAAAGTTGGTGTTTATCATGTGGTTACATATAAATTTTATCGAGATCTATAAATACTTTTTGACTAATCTTTGACAACGCGTAATTATTTGACTATTTTTTCGTCGATTTACGTTGTATTACTCGTCGATGTCATTGAAGTCAGGTTTTTTTTCGTTTGCGAGCAAACACAATTATGGTATATGCACCGTGTATACATTCATATGAATTTAGTATAAAGGGATAACAAGGTTCCACAACCATCTTGGAACTTAAGATGCCGACCGATGGCGGGATAGCCATCCAACTGCTGGCTTTGAAATACACAGGCCGAAGACGGGCAGCAGCGTCTTTGGTGCGACAAAGCCAGTACTGCGGTCACCAACCCGCCTGCCCAGCGTGGTGACTATGGGCAAAACACATGAGTTCACGTTATTTTTGACGTAAACTTGTGGAGGCCTATGTCCAGCAGTGGACTGTACAGGCTGTAATGATGATGATAATGATAGTATAAAGCGGTTATTTTAATATTGCAAACAGACACCCCAATTTTATTTATTCGTATATATAAGATTTGGACCGTCTATTAACAAATTTAGTTCTTTTTAAGTACATCCTATACATTTGTTTACATTGTTTACTGAAATACACGTGTTAATATAGTATATTGTATTCATATCACATATCTTACTTTAATATTATCTATTTACATCATTTTTCATTGGTTAATTAGTAAAGTCTGAGCAAAACATTGCTTAGAAATACAAAATAAGACTATAATTTACAATTATTTAATATACATTTGTTTTTATTTATGTATAACCTAAATAATAAATGTTTATATTTTAAAACTAATTGCGACATTGTATTTGCTAACAAAAGTTAACCCTCACGAGCTCAAAGCCCATCATTGTGTTCCGGAAGCGTTTGAAATAAAACAGATCCGACATAGCGAGCCAGCGGAGACCGGCGCAACTCCACAATAGCTCATTCTACTTTCCTAATGCTGCAATTAAACTAAAAACAAAATAATAATAATAAAAGTTGTCTTTAGTAGTGAAAGCAACAATTTAATTGTTTAAATAGCTTTTTCTTTTTTCTTTTCAGCACTATACTACTAATATTTTTTTCTACACGTGTATTATTAAAGTTATATTTTATAATGTAAGTTTATGAATCAAATGCTTTTTAAAATCCAAACAGTAGCAATATGGCCGTTGCAAAATAATAAGCGTATTTCTTGCATAGTGTATTTATTACATGACTGGTTCCTAAAGTAGTTTTCAATTTAAATTGATTTCGTTTCCGTCTTGTCGGCAAATAAACACACGACAAGTTTTTAAGGAAACTGAATGGAATGTAGCCAGTTAAATGCTCTTAGATATCCCTTGGGATTGTTCAGACACGTTTCGTTCACTCAGCACTAGATTCTCCAACTCTCAAAGACAATTTCACTATTCTTTTCCTCGACTATAGAGCTTCCAATAAAGCTGACATATAATTTCAACTTGAAACGAAATGGTGAACAATGTGAGGATAAAAAGGTAAAATGTAAGTGAAATGTGACTGTTACAAAAAAAAAGCTTAGGAACAAATTAATCATTTAGGTGAGAAATATATTATATCATTGAATTTAATGGAATAAAAGTGAAATTAAAGTTATATTCATGTTTTTGTAAATAAAGTTCCTATTTTTCAGTTAAAAAGGGTTTATATAATACTTTTTTATCTTTTGCTACGGATATTTAATTACCTTCTAAGGTAAATTCTTACTTTCAAATGCTGAATGTGTTGAAGAAAAGTGCATTTATCTTACATCCAGACAACATGGCAGATTTATTTCCAACTCGTATGTCTAAAACTCTTTCAAGATTACAAAGTTAGAACTCGCCGCGTTTTTACAGGAAAAGTGGATTAAGATTTCCTCAGTATACCTAATATTTCACATTGCGGTACGTTCGTATGATTTATAGGAGAACTTTTAAAAGTTTCGCATGTCATCCGCGAGCTCTTAGCAAAGTCCTGAAGAAAATTTAAACTTTTAACGTTAGAGATGACGACGAGCCACCTATATACCTTTAGAGATTAAAGATATCACTTGTACTCGTTTTATAATTATTTTAACGAGTCATAGAAAAACTTTGAAAAAATGCCACAATAACATTTAACCATGAACATTTAATGTGTTAAGATATACGTACGTACAGATTTCATAGATCTCAAAAAATATATAAGAGAAAATATTTCTTGCATTTCTTACGTACCGATGTTGTAGCAAAAGGCTTATAATCATAAAGGTAATTTGGATAAATGCCCAATTATTATCTGTACTCGAGGGAACGTAAATGATATCAGTATTCTACCAATTAAGTTAAAATACAGATTGAAAAATGATGTAAAGTCATATCTTCTATAATAATATATGTAAAAGCGAAAGGTCACTCATTCATCACGAAATCTCCGAAACTATAACACCTACAAACTTGAAATTTAGCAGGTAGGCTCCTTATAGGACGTAGACATCCGCTAAGAACGGATTTTACGAAACTCGATCCCTAAGGGGGTAAAACGGGGGTTGCAAGTTTGTATGAACGTCGTTTGTTTTTGAAGTAAGAGACTTGAAATTTAAAACGTAAGCTCTATAGATAGTAAAAAGGTGTCTAAATAATGTGTCTTTAGAAATCAATTCCTTTTTGGGGTTAAAACGGGGGATCGTAGGTTGACTCACTGACCATGAAATCTCCGAAATTATAACACCTACAAACTTGAAATTTAGCAGGTAGACTTTTTATAGGGCGTAAATTATCGCTAACAATAGATTTTATGAAACTCAACCCCTAAGGGAGTAAAACAGGGGTTGGTAGTTTGTATGAAAGTCCTATGTTTTTGACGTAAAAGACTTGAAATTTAAAATGTATGCTCTATAGATGGTGAGAAGGTGTCTAAATAATTTATCTTTAGAAATAAACTCCCTTTTGGGGTTAAAACGGGGGATGGAGGGTTTACTCACTCATCGCGAAATCACCGAAGCTATAACACCAACAAACTTGAAATTTGGCAGATAGACTTCTTATAGGGCGTAGACATTTGCTAAGAACGAGTTTTACGAAATTCGACCCCTGAGGGTGTAAAACGGGGGTTGGAAGTTTGTATGAAAGTCCTATGTTTTTGAAGTAAGAGACTTGAAATTTAAAATGTATGCTCTTTAGATGGTGAGAAGGTATCTTAATAATGTATCTTTAGAAAGCAATTCTTTTTTGGGGTTAAAGCGGGGGATGGTAGATTGACTCACTCATCACGAAATCTCCAAAACAATAACAGCTACAACTTAAAATTCGGCAGAGAGGCTCCTTATAGAGCGTAGACATCCGCTAAAAACGAATTTTACGAAATTCGATCCCTAAGGGGGTAAAACGGGGGTAGGAAGTTTGTATGAAAGTCCTATGTTTTTGAAGTAAGAGACTTGAAATTTAAAAGGTATGCTCTATAGATGATGAGAAGGTGTCCAAATAACGTATCTTTAGAAATCAATTCCCTTTTGGAGACTTGAATAACTTGAAATTTGGCTGATAGGTTCCTTATAGGGCGTAGACATCCATTAAGAACGAATTTTATGAAATTCGACCCCTAAGAAGATGAAACGGGCGTTGAAAATTTGTATGAAAGTCCTATGTTTTTGAAGTAAGAGGCTTGAAATTTAAAATGTATACTCTATAGATAGTGAGGAGGTGTCCAAATGCAAGGTCACTGGCTCACTCATCACAAGAACTCACGTAGTCGCGGGCAACAGTTAGTGTATTATAAAACAAAGTCCCCAAAAGTGTATGTGATCGATTCCCTCAAAATCTACGGAACGGATTTTCATGCGGTTTCACCAATGAAGAGAGGGCTTCAAGAAGAAAGCTTACGAAACGGATAAGCCGATTATGATTAGAGTTTCACTGGAAGTTTGCCGAGAAAACTTTGTGTCACACTGATTTCAACGCGGGCGAAGCCGCGGGCACAGCTAGTATTAAAATATAATTGTAAAGTCATATATTAAATTAAAATCAATTAGATCGTAATATTTAGATGTAGTCATTAAAAACATATTTAACAAAAATATCAAATGTTTTGAAATGAACTACTTTTATAATAAAACAATTTTTTCGGATTTTATAGCAGTTTATTAAGTTTTTTAGAGTCCACCCGTGACCATGGTTGCTATAAAATATCAGAAACGTCGGGCATCTGTGAACCGATTTCGATTGTTTTTTTTTTTTTAATCGAAAGGCATGGCGTTTCATGTGGTCCCATTTAAATGAATTCGAGATCTGATTACTAATAATTGAGTAATCTTTTATAATGCGTATTCACTTGACTATTTTTTCGTGTCCCTACGTTGTATTACTTGTCGATGTAATTAACGTCGGATTTTTTAATCAATTTACTTTATAATAGTGGGATTTTTATAATTAAGACCATTATTTCAAAGTATAAGACTTTTTTTTGTGTCGCAGGGAACACATTTACGGGCGATATCCAGTACGCCTGGGTAAGCAGTCCTAGGCCGTATGTCGGCTTCAGCATTTGAAGGTGCTATATCGACCAAACCCCTGCGGGAGCCTTCAGCCGCTTTAATTGGAGGATCTCGGATCTGCAGGCAACAAGAGCCCTCCAGCGAGAGTCTGTTTCACCTGTTGTCAATAACCCCTATTAGACGGATGACAGTATCCAACAGATAAAAATTTATCACACATTGTTATTTTATCATCGAAGTCAACTATATTTATGAGATACCTATTTCTATTCGCAAATATTAATCGAAAAGTTCCTTGTGGCCTATTCTACCTCCTGCTGTCAACGTGTATTCTAGCATATGTGCACGATTTATCCACAGACGGTGAGACAGCCGCTAAAGCTCGTAGCTAATTTGTTTTAAGAATAGTAAAAAAAATCATCCACAGAGTTTTTAATGATTTTTTTTTCTTTTTGTTTATTTTTCAGTTTTTGAAGTATCGCTGATTCTATAGATCTAGAACTGTTACACTGAATTCACTTACCGTTCCTTCTTTTTCATGATTATAGTAGTATCAATAAAAAAATATTATTCTTTATGTCAAAATATATTTGTGTTGAAAAAATTTGCTATCGTATCATCAAAGGTATAAACCATATTTCAAACTTTAAAAAGACATTTAGATTAAATTTCATAATCCGTCATGTACATAAAATGACTAGGTTCTTTATATATATATTTTTTTGTTTTCGTACAGAAGTATAATATAATAAATATCTTCTTAGGAAATGTCTTAATGTTATATAGTCTGAAAATACGGACAATATGTAAATACATTTATATGGGATTCAAAGAGTCACTTTGATTCCGAGATCAATATGTAAATGCATCGTGAGTGCACGCGGCTCGGTGGAGGCGTGAGTGCATTTTGTCGTAGAAGAAAAGCAGCCAGCCATGAATGAGATCTACTGTCCCGAGTCCCGATTGTTAGTGCGGCCTCGTGAAGGATTAAGCAAAGGCACTTTACTGATTTTTTTAGTTATTTGTAGTTAAATTAAGAAAATTAATCTTTCAAATATAAATACATAGAAAATAATAAACGCGTTAAACTCAATGGCCTATTACGATGAGAATCCCTTTTCATCAATCGCGATGCAGGAACACATACAACATATAGACCCATACCACGACAAACATTTGTGTACTCTATACACGTGTAGCCTTCAGCAGAACAACCTGCAGCTGAAACTTTTGCGCCAACCTTTGGTCCACATTATGTTATTTTACAATAGTTATAATTTTTAAGGACGACACGAGCACTCTGGTGTAGTAAGAGTATCGTGTATGCATGTACTTAAACCTAATCATACCTAAACCGTTTGTGTTCATGTGTGTGTGTTAAGCTGTCAGCACGTTATCCGTTAAAAAGACTGTCAACTAACCTACCTGCCAAATTTCAAGTTTCTAGGTGTTATAGTTTCGGAGATTTCGTGATGAATGAATGACCTTTCGCTTTTATATATATTATAGATTATATACAAGCGAAAGGTCACTCACTCATCACGAAATCTCCGATACTGTAACACCTATAAACTTGAAATTTGGCAGGTAGGCTTCTTATAAAACGTAGACATCCGCTAAGAACGGATTTTACGAAATTCAACCCCTACGGGGGTAAAACGGGGGTTGCAAGTCTATATGAAAGTCCTATGTTTTTGAACTAAGAAACTTGAAATTAAAAATGTATGCTCTATAGATGGTGAGGAGGTTTCCAAATAATGCATCGTAATCTATATATATAAAAAAGAAAAGACACTGACTCACTCATCACGAGAACCCAAAAACTGCTGGAGGGCCCATCCATCTAGGATGGATAAAGATGAAATTAGATTACAGTTAGTAGATTATAGTAGTAGAGTAGAGAGATTTTGCGATATTCCACCACTAAGGGGGTTTAATTGGGGTTAATAGTTTGTATGAAACATATACAGCAGCTATAAGTTCGTCGATAGGTTATTTATACTGCAGCCTGACAATAAAACTAAGAATGTGGTGTATAGAGAGGTTTTATAAAAACCACTATTAAATTGGTGCTGATAGCCGAAATACAGGCTATGCCTAGTTCGGTTACAGATGCTAATCTCATTACTTCTGATATTGTTGCCACATTATCATTGTAATATAGTTCTAAGTTTGTGAAATAAAGATATTATTATATTATATTATTATTAATTATACTAAATTGTGCCTTTTAAAAAGTGACTCAGTGTGAGAAGCATTTCAAGTAACTGAAATAAAAAAATAATTTGCGTTAAAAATCTTAATAGTAATGCATATCTTCATAACCACGGGAACGTAGTCGCAGGCAACATTTAGTGTATTATAAAACAAAGTCCCCAAAAGTGTATGTGATCGAAATCTAGCGAACGAATTTTCATGCGGTTCAAGAGGAAGGTTTACGGAACGGCTAAGCCGATTTTGATGATAGTTTCACTGGAAGTTTGCCGGGAAATTTTTGTGACACACTGATTTCAACGCGGGCGAAGCCACGGGCACAGCTAGTATAGATATAATGCTGTCGGCACTTTATTAAACATAAAATAATAACAATTTTCTGTTATGTTATACAAGGGATAATAAAGACATTGAAAGCATCTCGTTGTTGCGAATATCACTCGCGGCAAGAAAGTTCTATAAAATCCTCGTGAAAATCCATTGTTTCGAATCGGTGGGTCCTTATCGTTATCAGATAGATATGCCATTATCATAATGGTTTTTAATTTCCGATTAACATTTCTTTTTACGTTCAACAATTTTATACAGTGTGAATAAATATCAATACAAAAGATTAAACGTTGTTCTCGTTTTTATTAAATCGGTATCAAAAAGTATGTATACCTATATATAAAATAGCGTTTTAAATAAATAACGCTATTTTCGCTTTAGCTAGGAATTTATTGTAAAGAAAATAGCTTATGTTATTAATTATCAGTATTTTGAAATCCTGGTACCAAATGAGACAATTTATATGATGATAGGCAAAATATAATTATATACGATAAGGCATTAATCCAACAGTTTTTTTTTTTTTTGTAAGATTTACGTAAATAAAATTTTTAATAATTCGTTTTCTTAATAAACTAGTATATAGCAAGTCTATACGTCAAGTATCTGTAAAGTAGATTATAAATTAGAATTAATTTAATGCTTGATGAATTACCGATATATAAGAGTGAGATAATTGCTATTACCTACTCTCTCTTACCTACCTTGGTTATTCATGGTAGTCATCAATTGTAATTAATAATTATATCGCAATTTTTATTTAATTACTGAATTATTTGTTACATTTTTTCTATTAAACAACATGAATGTAAATTTAATAACATATAATTTACTTAACTTATTAAAAAAAACAGGTTTTCTAACATGGAAATGAAGACTGATTTATGGATTGATGATTGTTATATTAGTATAATGATAATAATGAAAGAAAAACTTAACTCAAAATCTATAGCTTTATTTATAACTTTTAAGGCTTAAAAAAGTTAATGAATAATTAAAATAAAATAAATGAATTAAATCACGCTATAAACTTTGTTGTCGATATGTCATTCAATTATCATTATTCGACTCTTAAATACATTTTCTATATTTATTATTTATTAAATTAAATTTATTGTATTATTGCTTTGATGTAGTGTTGAGCACCAAATATTATATTCAAATCTGGAGCAGCCCGATTAGGAAAGTGCATTAACCTTTCAGAACATTAGAACCAAATAATATTGGTCTCAGGTTGTGTTGTGTTTTCGTGTAAGAGAGATAGTCATCTCCTAAGGTGGATCGGGAGTAGAGTCGGTAAAGCGATTACAATGTTCCCGGCATTGCAAGTTTCCAAAGGCTATCTGGCAGGCAGTACGCACATTTTTCACCTAAATAGTTTGATAAATATATATTTACTTCTAAGTAGCTTAAAATTAACCAATCAAGTATCAATTAATTAAGTAAGCAGGATTTGAATTTGTAAATGTATAAATACTAGTAATAATTGAAAATTTTAATTAATCTACGTGTTTCTGAGGTATATTATGAAAATATACAGAACATTATGGGCGGCTGGGGTACAACATATCTACATAGTTAAAGATGAAAGCAATCACAAAATCGATACTCAATTAACCGTAAGATATCGTATTAGCTATTGGATGTACATATACGCCTGACGCAATGCTATTGTTCGCACTGATCTATAGGTTTTATAACTACAAAATATTACATGTACCGCGAGGTAACGAATTTTTTTTCGCAATATAATATTAAACATAGTTATAAAACAACCCCTTACTATATGCGAAAATACTTACATTAATTTTTAGCACCGCTATAAAATTTTAATTATATAAGAATAGATAAAATCCTGTCAGACCCCTCGATTTTGTTTAGTTGTAAAATAAAATGTGACAGGAAAAAGCTTAGCTGTTCGATTTCATGCTGGTGTTTATGCAGCGGGCACGCTTCACCGATTTCCTCGACGACAAAATGCACTCACGTTGAGTTCGCGTGCACTCAGCTTACCATTCCAATGCTTTAATATTATCGATCACAGCATAGTTTGTCGAAACGTACTCTCTTCGAGAGGTGAAATATAGAAGATGAACATATTGAAATTTTACACAAGAGTTGCCTTATAAAATGACTTAATATATGCGATTTATACAGAAATTAATTAAAATAGATTATAGACAGAGAAATATATTATATTCATTAAAAAAAACCGATATATTTAACTATAAGTAAAACTATATACAAAACAAAATCATCAATAATTAACCTAATACATTTGTATAATACGTAGATATTATAAATTTCATTGTTCGTACATCAAAAGTATTTTCCGCTTAGAAGCAAATCATTGACTACAACGCTATTTCAAATTAGTAGGGGTGCTCTGTAAGGATATACCACAAGCGTTACACGCGATGGAGCGTGTGATCCCTCCCGCTAACTTGAACCGATTCTGTCTAAACGAGCTCCCCCGAACATCCGTCGCGTCGACCCAACACACTCCTACTTCTTATTCAACTGTAAACATGTGAGCCTCACAAAATCTAAATTAACTCTGCAGTTGTTAAAGGGGTTATTTACTTATTGACCTAAAAATACTTTTAAATGTTGTTCAATTTTTTTGTGATGAAAAAATCCTTTTTTGATTTGAGTTCGTTTGTTTTTTGTATTTTTTTTTGTTGTTGATTGATTTGTTTAACAAAAATTAATATATACAAAATCTATCCTCCATTCAATCCTTCAGTCCTATTTGTGCATACAAACTGCAACGATATACATAATATAATACTATTTTCCTTATACATCAACGACTAAACCTAAACACTACATACTAATACAAGATTTCTTTTTTCAGGTAAAATTTGCAAATACTGTAAATACGTATTTCGTCACCATACTCGTACGTCATCAAATAGGAAAAATTATCCAGCATAATTCCAGATTTCTATTATCTACCAATTTTTATTCAAGAATATTAAAGACATCAAAGTAATTTTAAAAAATTTTGCATGAATAAATAACTTTTTTGTTTATCATTCCAAAACGGACTGATTTTCTGGTAGATCTAATAATTTCTCGCATACAATAAAAATTATATTAACAATGCATATTTTTGTGTTACAGTAGATTGGTTAATAAAAAAAATATTGGCTTTAAGCTCATTTTATACTTTGGAGCTCTTGTAACTCAACAATGGAAAGGCGTATACATGTGTATTACGATACTGAAGAAAAAAATGTTGTAGTTTGAACAACTTGAAACTGAAAAACTTTAAAAAGATAAAATAACTCAATTTAAACTAATAAAATAATAAAGTATTAGATATATCTATAATAATATATATAAAAGCGAAAGGTCACTCACTCATCACGAAATCTCCGAAACTATAACACCTACAAACTTGAAATTTGGCAGGTTCCTTATAAGACGTAGGCATCTGCTAAGAATGGATTTAATGAAACTCAACCCCTAAGGGGATAAAACGGGTTTTGGAAGTTTGTATGAAAGTCCTATGTTTTTCGAAGGAAGAGACTTGAAATTTAAAATGTATGCTCTATAGATGATAGAAATGTGATCAAATAATGTATCTTTAGAAATCAACTCCCTTTTAGGGATAAAACGGGGGATGGTAGGTTGAGTCACTCATCATGAAATCTCCGAAACTATAACAGCTACAAACTTGAAATTTGGCAAATAGGTTCCTTATAGGGCTTAAACATCCGTTGAAAACGAATTTTACGAAACTCGACCCTTAAGGGGATAAAACGGGGGTTGGATGTTTGTATGAAAGTCCTATGTTATTAAGGTATGAAACTTGAAATTTAAAATTTATGCTCTATAGATGGTGAGGAAGTGTCTAAACAATACATCGTAATCTATATAAATAAAAGAGAAAGATCACTGACTCACTCATCACGAGAAATCAAAAACCGCTGGATGGTCCATCCATCCAAGATGGACAAACATGAAATTTGGCAGGGAGGTAGATTATAGTTAGTAGACGGGGTTTAATTGGGGTTGATAGTTTGTATGAAACATATACAGCAGCTATAAGTTCGTCTGATAGGTTATTTATACTGCAGCCTAAAAATAAAACTAAAAATGTGGTGTATAGAGAGGTTATATAAAAATAACTATTAAATTATATTCAATTGTACCTTTGAAAAAGTTACTCAGAGTGATAAGCATTTCAAGTGACTGAAATAAAAAAATAATTTGCGTTAAACATCTTGATAGTAATGCATATCTTCATAACCACGCGCAATTGTCATGCGGTTTCACCAATGAAGGGAGGGCTTCAGAAGGTTTACGGAACGGCTAAGCCGATTTTAACGAGAGTTTCACTGGAAGTTTGCCGGGAAAACTTTGTGACACACAGATTTCAACGCGAGCGAAGCCGCGGGCACAGCTAGTTATTATATAAAATCAATCATTTTTACAATAATTTAATTTAATAGAATGAAAATAGAGTAGAGATGGTTATTAAAAAGCGATCCAAGCTTAGCTAAGACTCGCGTAGGAAGATTAACTTAATTACGCTTGGATTAAAGTAAAATATTTTAAAATACAACAGTTTTATAATTACTAAGAAACAAAAATATTTATTTAAGAAATAATATGTATTCGTGAGCTATTAGTAACTTAATCAAACTGCCCATTAAAATTTTTGTTTTTATATAAAGACTTTAACTTCGACTTTTTTATTGTTTCGTCTATTTTATTATTCTTCGCAACGTATATTGACAAAGATAACAACTTATCCTTCTTAAGCTACTTCTTTTAATATAGGTATCCGAAGTGTCCAAGTAACATTTTACTGATTTTGTTTACCGATTTTATAAAATACATCATGCGTTTAGATGGTGTACTTCATACAATTTAAAATAAATTTTATTTTTAATTGAATTATTTCTTACAAAGGAATTGTTTATTATTATTGTGTAAGTAGTGTTAAATAAATAATTATAATAATAATACTTTTTATTGTACACCATTAAAAGAAACAACAAAATAATAACATAAAATGAAAGATGTACAAAGGCGGTCTTATCGCTGAGAGAGCGAAATACAAACTGCAGTTAAGAAGTAAACAAATAGCAAAATGTGCTCACTCACTCTTTCTCTTTATAAGTATAGACTAAAAACTTAGAGGTAAGTATAGAGTGTAGATATATTTAAAAAAAAAACTTATAGATTAGTGTCTACAAAAAGTAATCAACAACAGAACGTTACGTGTTTAAGCCTACGACTACAATAACTAATTTAATAGCAAAAAAGCAGAGATAGTTTTGTTAAAGAAAACTCTAAAGAATGGAGACAGTTAACTTTTCTTAGATATCCTTCGGGATTGTATTGAAATGTTTCGTTCATTCAGCGCAAGAAATACTCGAACTCTCAAAGACAATTCGTTGTTATTTTTCGAGGTTCTTTAATATCATCGATATTGTCTTTTCTAAGCGCTTTTATTTAACTTTCAACGTACTCGTATGATTGTTTATTAGAATGGAATCCAACTCAATTTTGAGCAGAAATTTTGTACACACGTTTAGATTGGATGACAAGGCATGGCTAGCTATGTGACGTTATTCTAAATCTATCATAGCGGAACACCCAAGATGGCGGAGTAGTTATTTTTAATGCATTGCTACAATATGGGTATGAATACATATAATATACATATGATACTTGAATATAGATTTAATTATGAAGTAAACAAAGAAATTAAATAAGTTGATCTAATTGATTTTAACTTTAAAAATTTTCAACCTAAGTAAATACGAGTCCTTAAATCTCGTGACAAGTTTCTGTGTAAATAAAATCTTGTTTTCGAAAAAGTTTCTTTACTTTTTAATTAATAATTTAATTACTTTTTAAAGACATACTTACAAGGAAATTTCATATACGTCAAATCCTAATATTGTTAGATTAAAAATACAAAATAGCTCAGCAAGAGCTGGGAATAATACTAACGATACAATTATACTCGCTTTTTTATTTATTTATTCATTTATTTATATATTTCATTTGGACGGTAGTTGCTATATTACAATTTTCACATAAAAACTATAGGTAATAATAATAATAATAATAATAATAATAAACCACTTTATTGTAACTAAAAATAGTATAACATAGCAAACCTTAATTCTAGACACATATAGTGCAATGGGCGATCTTATCACTAAACAGCGATCTCTTCCAGATTACCCAACAGAAAAGCTAGCAGTGTAACGGGCTTGCGCAATAGTAATAAAGTTTTATCAAAATACATATATAAATTTTTACAAACATAAATACATATATACTAATAAATAAATCATATCAATTTATATATATGTACATACACACATTCATACATATACACAAACACGGGTACATAAATACATACATACAAACACATACGCATATACATACACATACACACACACACATATATATACAAAAACAAATGTAGTAACAATGTAAATACACATACATAAAAGCCAATGAATAAACGTACGCGATAGAGAGATGGGTATAAACAGTGAAAATAAGTATGCATAGACATGCTATTTAAGTCATAGTGAGGTAGAAATGCTTTATGCTTTTATTTCTACCTCACTGCAATTAAGCTTAAATGCGCAACATAAGTTGTCACAAGGTGCACAAAAAGAGATGTAACACTAGTATTATTAATAACTTTTAATTAAGCTAATTCGTATATCTTTGTAATAATAAGAATATTTCTTGCATATAAATGATCGTTACATAAAATTTTCTCAGTCAGAGATAGCTCCGTAGCATATTCGTGAGATATTAAAGAAAAAAAAAATCTATTAGTAGAATTTTAAATACTAATCGTAAGAGGCGGCTAAGGGATAGCACAGGTCCACTACCACCTTGGAACTTAAAAAGCCAACCGATGGCGGGATAACCATCCAACTACTGGCAATGAAATACACAAGCCGTAGACGGGCAGCAGCGTCTTCGGTGCGACAAAGCCAGCCCTGCGGTCACCAACCCGCCTGCCCAGCGTGGTGACTATGGGCAACACACATGAGGTCACGCCTTTTATGGCGCGAACTTGTGGAGGCCTATGTGCAGCAGTGGACTGTGATAGGCTGAAATGATGATGATGATGATAATGATGATGATGATGATGATACTAATCGTTGTCAAATGAAAGATCGAAACATAAAGGAATTTATTTTTAAGTTCTTTCTTTTCTTCTTAAGTTTTTAAGCCAAACTTACCCTCACAAAGATGAGATTTCCACAAACACTGAAATTGACATTTATTTCTCATATAAAATTAACAAATAAACTTTTAAACTTCCATCTACAAAATAACAGACTTTTATACAAATTTTCACAATCTGTTTCATTTGTAGGCATTATTTATATTTTATGACTAATCAAAATCGTAAATCGTAAATCAGTCGGTCGGTCGGTATTAGAAGAACGTTTTACAAGCGTCAAACAATATCTGAAGCGTATCAATATTCAATTTTCTTTCTGAAAGCTTACCTTCATTTTACATTATTTTTAATTTTTTTAAATTGTTACTATCTATATAAATATGGAATTTTCGCTAAAATATTAAATATAGAACACAAAAACGAATTAATGGCATATAACGGTGAATTGCCAGTTCGAAATAATTCAAGTATAAAGTACGTAAATTTGTATGTCATTATTATTATTTTGTTAAATGTGATCGTTATTCATATAAAACAGTAGAAGTAGAAGTAGTAGAAAATACCCGCCAACCCGCAGTGGAGCAGCGTGGTGGATTATTCTTCCCCTACATGGAGAAAGAGGCCTATGCTCAACAGTGGGATATTACAGGCCGAATGCACATCATGATGTGCCTTGGCCACGTCAATGATACGAAATCGTTTGTCTTACCACCTTTGATAAATTAAAAACTCTACAACTTAAAATAAAATGTGTTTTCTTTGATTTTTAACTTACACCTTATTTTTATTATATCGCCAATCGTGGATGACAAAATCGTTAAACGTCCTCGATTTAACTATCTGGTCAAATTTAGTTGGTCACAGTCATTTCATGATGTGACCAATTTCACGACATGGCCACGACATATACATAGATTTGTTAGTAGATAAAATACATTTAATCTTTTTAACTATAAATTACATTTATTATATCAACTACTATTATGATATGAATCACATTACATAACAAAATATGTTATGTTTGTTACAGTATTTAACAGCCCCAAATAGATTTTCTCTCTAATTAATTTGATTTTTTTTTCAACAGGTCTGATCTTTTATGGATATTTGATTTTCCTTTTTTCAATATTAATTTCACCTTCAGGAAGAAAAATAGTTCAATTCCAACTAGTGATAATTAATGTGCAAGCGTCCCGTAGAATGTGCTATTGGAATGAGTTTTGAAGTGCATTCAATGACCGTGAAATTAATTTTGGTCTTTGTACGCTTTGGAGAACGCTTGTTTAATATTTAATATATATCTATTGTGTATTTTATTGCTTTATTTTTTTACTAATGAGTTCAATTTTAGATTAATCTAGTCCCATTAAAATTTAAAGTTTAAATTAATTTGTAAATCAAAATTACTCGGAATAAATAATAACTATAAAAGATAAATAAAAATTTGTTCATAAGTCTTTTTACATTAAAAGTGCTATTAAAAGTAAATAAAAGAGTTCTATACATAACGTATATAATTTCAAAAGTAACACCGTCGTAAAACGACAATTACTTGAATAAGGCCTTTTTATTTGAGTTATGTGTTGAACACGCAATCAGTTTTCGTAAGTATTATAGGATATTTCAATTGTGAGTTTTTATTACAGCTTATTGTGAGTTGTATACGACTTAAGTGTTGGTGTTTTTTTTTTATTATTTTCATTGCATTGCCTATTTCAGCAGACATCATAATAAAATTGGAGTAAATTAATATCACTTTTCTACATTGTTGCGGAATAAAAATTTTAAAATTTGATAAAATTGATTGATTGGTGTAGAAATTATAATATAATATTAATCTGAAATAATATGCCAACCCGCATTAGAGCAGCGTAGTAGATTAAGCTCTGATCCTGAAACATCTGTATGGCCAATACAAGTGTTTGTCATGTGCGGGGATCGAACCCGCAACCGCCAGCGCAACAGCTACAAGTAGCGTCTCCTATGCACCCCCATTCGTCGCCTGCAGAGGGAGGCCTCGTCGGCTGCCACCTCTCTCACCCTCTCTTCATCCTCCTTCTGGGACATTACTTTCTCGCAGAAGGAGACCATCGCCTTCCTGGACTCATCGTCGCCGAGCATCGCGGTGATGGCGCTCTGGAGTAACAAGTGCCCTCCGAGGACTGACGTCAAATCGCGACGCAACGCCGCCCATCTCGGGCACACCTCGAGGGTGTGCTGGGCCGAATCCACGTCACAAAGATCTAATTTCAAGTTAGTGATGAATATTAGTGCCGTTTAGTCGTTTCAGCTTTTTCCGCAGTGGCTCCCGTTTTTAAGGCTGTTTCCCTGACATGAGACGGAGCAACTGCGTCAACGGCCTCTTTCCCAGGGAACCAACATAAATTCATCGGGTCACAAGTTTTAATAAAAATCTAAAGGCAATTATACACGCGAAATAATGTAATATCATGTAGTTTACTTAAACGATTTAGAGGCTCGACCTTGCTTATGGAGCACCGTCAGTTCTTGAATTGAAGTATATACACTGACAAAATTTGTTGGCATGCGGTCACAACACAAGCTGTGTTCACACAAGTTAAATACGACTTAGGCAAAGTTCTTGTCACATTGCGAACTAAACTAAGACGTCAATTCTGGTTGTAAACTGGAAACATTGTATTTATAACTACTAATTTAAATGTATCGCTTTGTATTAACTTGAGCTTGTCTGACTTGACTGATTTATTGTCTGTTTTTAGTGAATTATATGAATTCTAATTGATGATTCCAAATAATAATAATAACATCAACACAAATCTATGCTATTTATTTTTTAGCTAATACAATAGGTTGTGTCAATTGCTGACACTTTGGCACTACGGTGACATCGACGATTGTTGCGCTAGCGTTTCCTTTTTTTTTTTATTATAATTTAACTTGAACTAAGAAATTAAACTATAGTATAAGTCACAGTAACTTAAAAAAAAAGATACAGAACTGTTTCCTTCTCTATTTCTATATTTTTGGTTTCTTTGTCTACTGCAAGTTAATTTTTAAGATTGCTTTATAGTCGGTGTGTACTAGCAGCTTGAGGATTCTTCTTGAAAAAGCATGTATTGTGTATTTTTGTATCTGTATTAATTTCTTTAATTGATCCGAGGCTGAATTGTGTAATACTTTTTTAGTTGCAACTTTTATATCTAATTACAGACCTCTTTTTTAATTAATGAAAAGCATTTCTATTGTTGCTACAAACGTATTAACAAAATATAATTTTATATAGTTAAATTTGCTTTAACTTATTTACTAAATACAACAAAAACCGATTCATTAACAATTCTTAATGAACTTAATAAATCTATTATAAATAATGAAGCCACATTTATTTATCGCTTTATGAATGCATTTAGAATTAGTGTTATAGAGCTCTACGGCCGAAAATGTTTTCTGCATTCAGGAGATTTTCAGAGTTCTACACATAACAACTCAAGCAAAATAATATTTCCTTCGAGGCCCTTAACAGGTATAGATGTAAACTCGATTTACATATATTTAAATTGCTAATAATAGAATCTGAATTTTGTCGGCAAGCGCGAACGAATAACAGAAGAAAATAATATTTTATGCTTCAAGTTTCTTTTTTAATTCTTCAGCTAATAAACGTTCTAAAAACATGGTGTATAAACTTATCATTTATAATGTTTTATTTCATTCTCTGTCAATGAAAGTATGTTATATTATATTTAATATCTATGTGTGTAACACGATCATGGTCACGATTCAGCCTGTAACATCTCACTGCTGGCTATAGGCCTCTTTTTCCATGGATGAGATGGATTGGAGCTTAATCCGCCACGCTGCTCCACTGAGGGTTGGCGGCCTGTGTACATTTGTGCCATATTTCTTTTATTGTTAAAAACTGACTGCATTTGTTGAATTAAACACTATAAATTTTTATTTTTATTTCTTTTTAATATTTGTGCACTTCTAAACGCTGCTATGGTATCATGTGCTATGCCTAAGGGTTATTTGGAATTAATTGCTCTTTTAGTGATACGTTCGCCTTAGTTCACATTTTTCTGCCTAATATAAGCATATTATGTTTCTATTTTGATGTACAGCAATGAATAAATAAATTTAATTAATTAAATAAATCACATAATTTATGGCATTATTCAATGTAGTATAATGATACGATGTGTGACACTCATTAAAATTCACTCAAAATAATAAATTCACTCAAACGATGTTGGAGTTGTTCGAGTAAGATCAATACTCGCGCTTGAAGACGCTCTACATACTTATCGTTTACCGGACGTCCAACGGATGGCGTTCCGAACTACACAATTGTTGTCACAGCAGGTACATATCCAGACTGGATCGCAGTAAATTGTATTGGTGGCCTGACCTCTCGCAATCGGCCGAGTCACCGGGGTGGAATTAAACGATTTATCGTTACGGACTCCGATTTTCAGGGATCCCTGTCGCTTGTGCTTGTGCAAATCGCAATGTTGTTGTTGTTGTATAGCTCATTCTAAATACACATCATTTTAATTTCGTAAATAGCGGACAGCCCTTCTGAGTAAGTGAATTTGTTGTACCCTTATATATCAAACAGGACAATAGGGGACGGGATTTCACGTTGTTTTATAGTATTGGCTGTATATTTATGATTTTTATTGAAGAAGATGAATAAAAAATTATTATTGTATATCATTTGTAGCAAGTAATTAAAAATGCACATAAAATGTAACACTTACCTGCAATCAATTAACTTATAGTTTGTGCTGTACAATTTAAAGAAAGATTACAATTTTAAAAGATAGGGCTTTATAACATGTCACATATCCCTTGTGGTTTTACTTGCGTTTAAATTTATGGCAACTGTTACTCTACAATGTAAATTGATTTGATAAACTATTCAAATCGCTGACTAAGAAAGATCTATTAAAATGATCAGTAGCACATTATATAATGATATTCATAAAATTTAATTATTCACATTTTTACATATTTATATGACATACATAAGTAACTAAGTGTATGTGGTTAATATTAATCGTTCACTAAGTTTCGGGACTCGTTAGGTTCCCCTAGAAAATGTATGCAAATTATTACGGTACCGACCGATAAATATGTTTGATAGGCTAAACTGTTTCCCTAGAACTAAACTGTCAGCTTACTCAGTATGACGCACTTGTATGGTTCACATTTGCTGATTAAGATTAAATTATCAACTTAGCCTATGCTCAAGGTCTTATGCATGCCTTTTAAGTCTATGCAATTTTTTAATTTCACCTTTTGTGTAAAATAAATAAAATAATAAATATTACAGTATTTTTAAAAACTTCTTTTAAAATTAACTAAGTAATTAGATCACAGTTAGTTCGACTCTGCACTAAACCACGTACAATAGGCGTAATCTGTTTAGTAAATTTATCTAATGTTCAAAATATAAGCTGACTAATACTATCCTACGATTATAATGTTAATCAAGACAGTTTCCAGAAATAAATCAAAGAAAAACATAAAATACATTCATATTATAAACGGTATAATCATATTGTACGAATTATTATGACTATATTTTATGAAAATCCTCGCTCTAATATTGGAGTTGCTGACGTATGCGTTCATATTTACTCGTGAAAATTATTTATCTTGCCATGGATTTAGAAGCTTTCGGCAATCATATTTCAATGTGCCTCATTTCGTGTGGGACTCCACAGGGACAATATATCAACCCCAATTTATTTTCTTTGGTAACCTCTCATAACCTCGCATTCTCTATTCTCTTGTGTGATTCCGCAAGACGCCACAATATTATCTATGTTAGAATACTTTTGGAAGCTGTTATCGTTTCCGCATTAAGAAATATTCAATTTATTGAGTTGCTATGTAAGAATTTCAAACTGTTTTTATTCACAGATAACAAATCTTCAAATAGATAGTGTGTGCGAACTTCTTTAGATAGAAACGGTTATTCAAAACACGTCTTTCGTTGCGACGAGACGAGATACAAATCCTCGGGGATGCAAAGAATCTACACGTTCTCGTATTCACCTTAGCCTTACTTATACACAATTGAATGAAAAATATGTGTATGATCGCGTATCATATTTATATCATAGTTTAATCTTCTGCTGTATCAGAGTTTTGTAATATTTCTAGGTATTATATTTTATTCCACATAGGAAACTTAATAACTTCGCTTCCAATGTTGTGTATAAATATAGCTTTATATTGACACACTTGATCCTGCTCATGTCAGGGAAACAGCCTTAAAAGCGGGAGCCGCAGCGGAAAAAGCTGAAACGACTAAACGGCACAAATATTCGTCACTAATTCCAAATTACATCTTTGTGCCGTTTGCAATCGAAAATTTGGATCTTGGAGTAGCAGTGCTAAAAAATTTTTTTGTGAGATAACTCTTTGCCTCATTGCTTCCACTGGTGACAAGAAGGCTGGTGCATTTTTGCCCAGATAATCGGCATAATGATTCAACGGGGAAATGCTGCCAGCATTCTTAGCACAATATCACGCGGACATGATTTGTACCAAAACTATCTGTAAATATTTAGTTCTTAAGTTGTGAATTGTAAATATGTATAATATTTTCCTCCTTTTTAGCCTCCAAGCTGGTTGTCTGGAAAAGATCGCTGTTTAGCGATAAACTTCTTTTTATGCGTACAATCAAGAGTAAATTATTATTATAATTATTATATTTTATAACATAATAAAATATTTAAAAAAATTAGAACAAATAATCTATATAATAGTGAATATAAAAATACGTTATATAGGTAGTTGTTTAGAATACACTCTTTTTTATTAAAGATAAGTTTGCAGATAATTTCATTGATGAAAGGAACAATATATAATTTCGGAAATATCGGTCGGTTTCTACACACGCATCGCATGAAAACTTCCGGAGAACAGTAGTAATATAAACTATCGTAAAATGTTCCCATCGAGTGTATTCGATGTTTCATATTTCAGAATGTAAAAGGGTTCCCAAAGGATTGTCAAACTAGTCAAACAAAAGTGACTATATAAATATGTAGGTACGCTAGTTGTCTTAATAAATTCGTCGACTATTTTATAAAAATGTACCTATTAAGCATAATATATGGACAAAATAAAATACAGAAACAAAAAAAAAAAAACAGTACGAAATACTAAAAAAACATTACGATTCTATAATTTTAGTAAAAACGGATTATCAATTAACTAGACCAGAGATATGTATACTCTATCTGTCCAGAATGGTAGAGGAAAACTGAAGTTTAAAATATACACCATAATTAATTTTCTGTAACACTAAAAACAATCTCTAACAACCACTCTGATGGTACGTGTGCCGTGTAGGCACTTAAACACCTGATGAATATTTGTATTTGTTTGTTTCGGATTTGGTTGTCTGTCATTGTGGGTCGTCATCCTGCCTCGGAGAACATGTCAACTTGTCAACTGACAGCAATCGTTACTCATTGTAGGGAAAATATCCACCAACCCGCTGTGGTGTAGCGTGGTGAATGCAGTGGGGGGTGATTTAAAGACGTAAGTCAAAAAGTTTAAACTTCATGTAGCTACAACGATGTTATCATGCTCTCAATGGTCATTTAAGTATAACTGATAACGTGAATTCAGTGTCATTTAAAAACTAGATTCAGTATTTTACATATCTAACGACTCTAGAGGAAATAAGATATCTCAGGAAGTAAATGCTTCTCAACTACGGTTAAAAAATACTTTGTGGCTCATCAGTAACAAAGATATCAGCCTCCATATAATAGCTATTGGAGCAACTTTTCACCGCTTATCATCTAAATCAAATTGTATAGTATACACTTTCCACTCTAAAAACAAAACTTCGTCGGACATATAAAAATTATTTAAAGAAAAAACATATTATTCTATTCCTTGTGTTTGAAATTGCTGCTGTAATGTGACAACCTCTCTAGTCTAATGCGGCGTACGGCGTCTGGAAACCATCGGTCGCGTATTCGATTCCCATTCGAAATTAATATCTTTATATGTATAAATATTTGTTTCTAATCTGCATGTCTGTCCTTATGGATCTTACCACCGTTCCTTGAATAGTAGTTTAAGGTGTCGGTCCTGTTAGCCGTCATCACAACCTGATACGTAACACCGTATAAGCCAAGCCTTAGTAGAGTAGCGTTGTGGATTTGGCTCAGATCAATTTCTTACATGGCAAAAGGCGTATCCCCAGCAGTGATATGTCATGAATAAATCAAGTTGATGTGAAAAATGCTTATCACTCGCATCTTTTTCTGTTTTACCTAATATTATTAAAACGTATTTTTTTTTTTTTATTAATTGCAAGATATACCCTAAATTAAAAATCAATCTTAATTGATTAAAATAAATTTTTAATCTGGTAATGTTACAGCTTACCACAAAATTATTTTTGCTATTATTATATAGACTGTCATTCAGTGAAAACAAAATAAAAAAATATATTTTTGAAATTTTATGGATTAGTTTCTAAGGTTAAAAAAATATATCTTTCGTTTATACAACACCTCACCGTAAGCAAGTAAATGCTTCTACATCCTGAAAAGATCACTAGTTTCAATTAAAAAAAAGTACGCAACACCGAATATGAATACAAATCGACAGAGATGTTCGATTGAAGTGAAGAGCTTCACATATACCTATGCAGCATTTAATGTGCAGTTAACTTTGCAGACAAATCCAATTACAAAACGTTTAAAATCACAAAAAGATTCGTTAATAAGAGAGAAATTTCATAGAAAGTTATAGGAACTACGAGCTACTCTAAAGGTAACGAATGAAAAATATTTTTACACGAATCGCTACGAGGTCTACGAGCACTCTGCTTTCACAATATCAGCTTTTAATAAAGTGATAAAACGCTTGCTCCAAACACGCGATGCTCTTTATAATTTCTTGTATTTATTTCGCATGTTTACATTATACTTTCTTTTAACTTTGAACATATTGTGTATGCTCAAAAATTTCGTTGATAAATTAATATTTTCTTTAAGCATATTCTATAATAATATATTTCACCTATCCAGGTGCTGTACTGTGTGGCTACGGCATTAAAGAATATACCCACCCCATCACTTCCCGCGGGTGTCGTAAGAGGCGACTAAGGGATAACACAGTTCCACTACCACCTTGGAACTTATAAAGCCGACCGATGGCGGGATAACCATCAAACTGCTGGGCGTTGAAATACCCAGGCCGAAGACGGGCAGCAGCGTCTGCGGCGCGACAAAGCCAGCCCTGCGGTCACCAACCCGCGTGCCCAGCGTGGTGACTATGGGCAACACACATGACACTTGTGTAGGCCAATGTCCAGCAGTCGACTGCAATAGGTTGAAATGATGATGATGATTATGATGATATCCAGATAAATTTTAATATAAGCAAATGTCATTAAAACAATTTTTAAGTAGTTCGAAGAACATTATATATTTTTTCAATAACTGTCACCAGACCTACCTAACCTACCTACCTACCTAATTGTAAAAAAAATAGTACAAATAAACCGGATACTAAGTAAAATCTAAGATTAATCATTTTTTTTTTTTTTTTATAAATAAAGTTATGTCCACAGGCTTAAAGTGCCCATGCTTTTGTTATTCCGATTTCTAGTTTTATTACTGATCGTTTACTTGTTACACTACTGCAGCTTACATTAAGAGACCTAATTATTCTGTCTTAGTATCCCTAATGCAGACGTGAGTCCACCGACCAAAATTATGCTAAACTTAATTGATATCTTACATGCAAAAAGACATAGAATTATATTGCGCCTTACTTTAATTATTGTTGTCACTATTATAATAATTATTATTATCTATGTTTATATATACACTTACTTGCTATCTATAATATATGTACACTTATTGTCTAGTTAGCGTATATGTACACTTATGGCCTACTTGGCCTACTTACAATATACACTTAACCTATGTTATTATTAGTAATTTTACTCCTAAGTTTTTTCCTTACATTAATTTACAATTTGTTCCTACAAATAAGGTGTGCTACAATTTTAACATTTCGAGCACACCCTCAATGACGGCGGCATCCCTGTGGTGAATCGCCATCCTGAGGCTGTGCTCGAGGATGTCTTTTTCAGAGGTTTCCGCTGCCTTCGCCACAAAGCGACCAATTGCGTCGTCACGGTCGTCGGTGTAATAGACACAGGTGTTGGTGTGCCTAGTCACCGCGACTACAGCGTGCGAGACGCTGTCGTGGATCTTGAGCCTCCTTGTATTCGTCTGGAGGACAACGACGTCCTCATAGGTCTGGCCCTGCGCCTCATGGATGGTTAAGACGCGCGATCCCTCACCGGACCCGTATCCCTGGTCAGTCAGCAATCTCTTCTCCTCTTGCGTAAAGACCAGGTACAAGGTCCGGTCCCTTCCTACAGGAATGCGCGCGCCCGAAGATTTATCATTTGAAACTATGGAAACAGCAAACATCAATTACATCAATTACATTTTTATATGTATGTTTAACAAATATTTGTTGAATTTGTTAAAAAAAACTAAATTAGTTCTTATGTATGTCAATATAATATGATATTATGACAAATAAAAATAAACAGTAAATAGTTCTGAAATAACAAAACGGCGAACGCTTCTTATATTGTACGAAAATATTTTTATATAAGAAAGCTCTTGATCCTTTCAATAACAACTTCTCTTGTCAATTTCTTAGCACTGGGAAATCCTATATGATCCGTATTAATGAAACGATTCAGTGTATCGCCTGTCATCTTATTAATTTTTCAAATTTTAATATATATATATATATATATATATATATATATATATACTTAAATAAATATAAATTAAATACATCTTTAAACCTTTCTAAATATATAATGTGAAGGCTTAATTAACAGTTTATATTTAAATTATAGGGTTTTCTTTTAAAACCTAATTTAATAGCTACTGCACTTTTTAAATAAACAGTGTAAATTTAAGAATGTTTATTCTTTCACAGCACATTATTTGCTTAATATCTATTGCTTATTTTTCCCCTTCAGAATGCCTCGAGGGATTCGGGTGGTTCGTGTGATTTATGACTTATGCAAAGAATGAGTGGATATTTTCTACACCATAATTCAGCCTGGTTGAGATTAGAGGCCGACCATGTAAAGGATGATATATCAATCTATTTTATGTGCGAATAGTTTTTCTTCTGTGACCTCGTTTATTTGATGCGGATGTCACATTGTTCAACCGTTCCGCCATACGTTTAATGTAATTTTTTTTTTGCTTCTATCCAAACTCAACATGACACTTGTTTTTAAGAGTTTTATGTGAATTTAAATACAAGTATTTACACTACTAACTAACTATAATTATACAAAAAAATAACTCTGTCCGATATTACACCGATATATTTATAATATATACGTACACAAAAACCTAACCAATCACTGTTAAAGGATTACTGTTTTATCTTTTTCATAAATTATAAACTTCATAAAGGCGTTAATTTGTAATTCTTAAAATTTAATGAGAACAGTTCACAAAGCTGGATAGAACTTTTTCACTAAATCATTAAAGGCACAAAAGGTTTAAATAAATAAATTATTTATCCTAAAATTAAAATATGATCTAACTAATAATAACAAATTTGCAGAGGTTGATAAATAGATATCTAATTTAATATTTTCCACCATTCGTTTTTTTTTGATACTCCTTGGACTCGCTAACCGACTATTCTATCAAATGAATTGGCTCGCGATAACCCTTTTCAAAGCTTCAATATATTTTGCTAAATCATCGAAACCCTCGACAGGAGGTGACTTAGTCTCCATAAAGATTTACGTTCGTAGCCAATTTTTTCACCAACATTATGTAGAGAAATTGTTGAAAAAATATTATATACAAAACAATGGTAGCTTGTAATTTACGTAATAAAAAAAACACGTTTCACTGCTCCAAATATGATGTTCTGTGTCATTTGTAAAAAATAAAAAATACATACAAAATCATATAATACAAAAATTAGTATACTTGCTGTGTACGTAATAGTTAGTTGTATTTATTACTAAATTAACAAATATTCACTTGAAACTACATATTAATTTATTTTGTTTTGTTATTGTTTTCTATGAACATTTTCATTTTGTAATAAAAACGTTCGTGATCCAAGTTGTAAATAATATAATTTACCATTCGCCTGACGTATTTATTCAGGGGAATGGCCGGTCGAATAGTTTGTTATTGACGAAATATTCTTGTCTGTCAATTCACAATTTTTGTATTCTTTTTTTTTTTTTTTTAAAAACTTATGCTGTTAAAAATGTGATAAATTAAATAGGAAAACTTCAATTTTTATTAATATTGAGTGACACGTTAAGTATATTTCATGGACTATTGATAACGTTTCCACTGGCATCGTAATCAATACTGATATGAGAAAGAAAGTTTGTTTGCCCCGCTTACATGACCTAACGCCACAATCGATCATGGTGAAAATTGGTTCATAGTTATAAATAAAATGTTCGTTGAAGAACCTTATCGATTATTTGAATTTTCCTGCTTTTTCCTGTTACTGAGGCAAAGACTCAAAGAAGGATTATGATTTTTTTTTATTTAAGGTATGTGTAAGTCTTAAAGCTATAATTTGTCCTTGCCATCCCATCGATTAAACTTTCAAATTAAGAGTCTTGAAAAGGTGCTAAAAATGTCAATTTATTTAAAAACGACAACAAATAAATAAATAGGGGCTTAAAATAGAATTAACAATTACTTACACTGGCCTTGCTTAAGAGTGACAAATCACTACAAATTATAGTAAATTCTTAACTCATTAGAAGGCATTATTTAGGATTTTGAACTGGTATGACTGGTGAGGACATAATTTATAAGGAATATAAAATTTAAAAAATAAACAATAAATACAAAAATATAATTGTTTTTATGACTTTTTCCCAAAATATTTCTTGCTATTATTTTTAAAGGAAATTAAGTATTTTGAGTTTTAATTAAATATAAATTCGCTTATCTACTCCGTAGTTCTTCTCCTGCGTGCTCCTGAGATTTGTTCAATACTTACGTTATTTTTCATCCACCACGACATTAAATGATTGAAATTGAAGTGCGATAACAACAACTTGGAGGCATGAAGATTGATGCATTCAATTGGTATTATCAAATCACAGGCTATTTTCTATTAAAATATATAACTTTATGAAATAAATTAAAAAGGGTTTTGATCAAAATACTAAAATTTTAGCTTGATAAAATGTTTCCAAATACTATAAAATCCACGAACCTTTTAAAACTTAGGTAAAAAAATAAAACAAAAGGACATTTCTGCAGTCTCATTTAATTTATCATTTGTATGTAACTAATATAGATACATCAAAACACACATATGCGTAACAAATTAGATGGAAAGATATGTTAAGAACCAGTGACACAAAGTATTACTATAAGTCGTTATTGCTGAACTTCAACATTCATATTCGGACGAAATGATCCGCTGTGCCTATTTCCAACCGTTTATACCAAAAATGTATTTCTAATATTTTAGTTTACAGTTAACTAAATCAAACAGTAGGAGCCAGTTATAGAATATTGGACGCAAAATTAATGTAAAAGTTAAGTGAATAATTTCGAATCAGCAGTCGGTTAGAAAAAGGCTTAACGGTTGAATCCTCGACGTGTACAGAGTAGGCAAATATCTACGAGTTGATTAACCCATCGTCCGAAATATATCTCGAACCAACGCCAGGAAGCCTAACCTAGATCTAGTATAGAAATGGTTATGTTTCGTCTCCCCACGATGCACTACCACTTTATAAAAGTAACACTAAACGCTGTGTAGATATTTTAATATTGTCATTGTTTACTTTTAATTAGCATTTACGTATTATATTTTACATGTATACAGCTAAAGTAGAAAATACGTTATATTATTTAAAAAAAGCAATTTAAATTAAATACAGTACAAAATGTCTCGGTTATTTATTATTTAGTTATTGATTGATTATGCAATATAAACAGGAATAATTTAAACGTATTCATGAACCCAATACAATATTCATTATAAATTCGTGATCGGAACATTGCATTCGAATAAATTGATCAGACCCCAAATTACCTTATCAAATTTTCTCTATAGCTGTTTATAAAATCATAAGTTTTCATATAAATTATGGACATTCGATAAGTAAATATAAAGCTTCTTGTAAAAAAATCTAGTCTATGACTATTTACATATATTACAAAACGTTTTAAGTACCAGAAAAAAGTGTTTCGTTTAATATCATAAAAATAAATTGACGTCGTATTCAAGTCACGGACTACATAAATAAATCGAACAAACATTCAAACTACAACAAACAAATTCAAGGCTTGTATTTCGAGCTCTTGTTAAATAATAAAGTATAATTGTCTACGAACGTATACAAATATGTAATGACTTTTATGTAAATTTTACTAACAATAATTCTTTACATAAAATCCTCAAAAGCCGGTTATAAATTAACGCTATAACCGGTACATAAGAAGCGTAACAAAACTTTCCACTGAGAGTAATTTTCTACAAAGAAGAAGGGCTGTTAAACGTTTAAAAACATTATTATAAAACGATGCAATTTTACTGTAGAATGACAAATATAAATGGGTAAAAGTTTTATCAATTTAAAATCACGCAAAAAATCACCGGAAAAATTATTACTATTTTGTGTGTAGAAATATTTTACCTCAATTTGTTCTTGCTCAAAGGTATACGTTCATAAAAGTATATGACAGGAGTGACTTAATAAACAAATAAATATGTCATGGTAGTGTTGTGTGTAAGCCTTAGCGGGTGAGGTATTGTCACGTGCATTTACCTCATGAATCCAAATAGCCATTAAAAAGTACTAAAACGTAAGGTGATTTCCATCGCACGGTCTGCAGGTTCGCGTGACTGTAAACGTTACTAATCTACATTCGAACGTTGTAGGGAAGTGTTTTGTGGTTTGTCTAGACACATCCGACTTTACCAAGAATAAAAAAAAACGGCTTAAGGAACAAGTGTTACAGTTTACATAAGAATTTTATAAAAAAAAAAAATTCCACATAAAATTGATGTAAAGAAAATACTTAGGTAAATAAAAATTCATTCCTCTATTATAGTAATCTGTTTATAGTTAGTCAAATAGTTCGTATTTATGTAATTCATGCACATACAAGTTTAAGTATTCTAATAAAAATATATAAGGAAATTTTTCAAACGTACTCAGAGGAATGTGAAATATTAAAGAAATGAAATGAATCTTTAATTGAGCCCAGTGTAAAAGGAATAAAACAATATTTAGTAATTTCTTAACGGAGAATGTAAATTAAATTATACAAAGAATATAATATTAATAAGCATCGCTATATTACGCTAGATCTAAAATCTAATAAAATCGTCTACTGTACAACTATGGCACTGTTTAAAGTATTTAATAATGTATCTTATTTAGAATGGAATGATAACAATGGAATCGCTAAATTATAAACATGAAGGTAGTTGAAACGGTTGTTATAAAAATCTCACCGTGTAACATCGAACAGCAGTTTACTTAGCGGCCTATATTTAATATCGGCGCTTTTGAATTAAATAAATTTTAAAAGCGTTACATTTATAATACGGAATGTTAATATTAAAGCCTGTTAACATTATTTCTTAATTTGAATACCCTTTCTAATATTCATAATTAATTTTCAGCTCTCGCATTCCCAGACGAAACTACTAAGAAAACTCGCCCGAGTAACACTAATTACATATAATCTCGTAACAACACATTATAATTTATTCAGTACTTTACGTACATTTTGTTTCAAAATTTCAATAAACCTCTGATGTGTAAACCGAGCACCGACTTTAAGAAGTTTCAATTTATTTAAAACTACATATCTTAAACTATGAATATAAATTATTATGGCAACATTATCTTTTGGTTATAAATGTGAATACATGATCTACTTTGTCTAGTACACCAGTTATATAACGAAACAAACAGGGAACAGATATGCATCGGTAGGTACATTCTTCGAGGTAACGATATCTGTCGTAGCGACATGACTTTTAACTATTAATATTTCAATAAAGCTCGCTTTCCACTGGATATTTCAATAGCGCAACTTTAGTATTTGCAGTACTAGTGACCTCGTGTACTCATCTTCGATACCGCAAGAGAATAGTTACGGCTCTTGCAAGTGATAAACGTTTGAAGACAATAACATCAGGAATATAGTGGAGTATTCCTTAGTTGCATTCTTAGCTTTGTGTATAGTTTTGTATAGTTTATTAAATTTTACAGATTTAAAAATGGTAAGTATTTTCACTTGTAATTTTTAATTCTAAAATATGTTATTGATAACGAGCTACGAACAATGCATGTCGCTACACACAGATGTAAAGTCCACCTCGAAAATACACTAATACTAACTAAACACAAAAAAATAATACTTTTATATTTCACTCTTTTAAAGATATGATTTAGATATGACAATGTGTTTTATTAATCAATATTGTTAAAGAAACGGTCGTGTCGATACGACTTCCACGAACTATCAAATGACACTTGACGAAACTTAGTACATTTACAAACTACCAATAGACTATATGAGTCTATCGATGATCGCTTTCAATCGTATCGCATAGCGTATCCAGTGAACGATGAGATATATCTTTTGATCGTATCGCATAGCATATCTTATGGGTGATCAGCTTTACCAGATGAAGTTAGTCGCAATATCGTATCGGTGTCGTGGGTCGTATGGGTGTCGTGACGTCGACGTGTCGTCCGCCGGACTTGACACCAGCGACACAGCCGCGGAGGCCGCTGTACAGCGACGCCGGCAGCCCGAGCGGTAGAGACGGCGCTCCTCCTATCGAAATAATAATCTTAATATATATAATTCTACTGTACGGCATGACCGATTTGGATGAAATTTCCATGTACATTTCAATGAATTCATGGATGGTCTGAAAACATAATTGGACCCGGTAGGTCTCGGTATGTCAACAGTCATACTTGGTAGCGGCAACTCCAACGACAACGTCTGACAGGTCCGCAACTAAATAAATAAACTTCTATAACATACACACACGTTCGTCTGTTCCTAAGGTAGGTTCCGGCATATATTTTTTTCGATAAACATAAATATATAATGAAAAGAAATTAATTTCGAATTAATTCACTTCATAAAACAAAATGGTCGGGCAGAAAAGGAAAATGTCCGATAGAATAGGACTATTTCGAGCTTAAGTAAGGTGTACTCGAGTATTTCGCGTTTGTTTTGCCTTTGTTTCTACGTCGTAATCGTAGCTGAATATTTTTTCCAAGTATTTTAAAATCGATTATACTAATTCGAAAGCCTTTAAAAGGGTCGCTAAAGGTCATTTCATGGAATCCATAAAAAACCAGTTATAGGGAATCGAGTGAATAAAAAAAGCTAACACAGTTTCCTGCTCCGTAGGTTTAAGGAAACCATGGAACTGTTTCAGAATTTTTTAATTTTCTCCTTTTAAGTTCGTGTAAGTTACGAACTGTTGAACAAGATCTACTGTTAGAACATTCAGGGAGTTTACATTTTGTGAAACTAAATGAACTCGTACGTATCGTTCGGAAATACTGACTGAAATGAAAAAGACGTAGCGTCTGTGTATGAAATGAGTTAGCGGTACCGGAATCAAAAAAATATGCCGAAACTCCGACGCTTTTACTCATTTCATACATCGACAAACGAGTTCGACTTCGATAATTCAAATATTCGAGTTTTAAGTTTGTTAGGATGAATTTTGTTTTTCATGCTAAAAATTCTTGTTGATGTTTAGTGAGCATCATAGTAAAATTGTCGTTTCGTTTTTGTTTCACGCTATTGCGACCAGTGGATCAGCTGATCGATGGTGACATCGACGATCATCAGCAAACCAAAAGGAATGACGTCGACAGTGATACTATTAAAACAATAAAATAAAAGAGTCTATAGAAACTGACACATATTCGAACTTTGTTACCATACTTTTGGATTTTGTATAAATAGTCATTATCTATAAGAAAAAGTAATAACTTTCGTCATAATTATTCCACGTTTAAATGTTCCTTTTAACCTAAATTTACCACCTCCAAGACATGTAGAAACAAAATGGTACAAACCATAATTTTTTTTAAAGTATTTTAGGTTTTGTCTCATTTTGTCCCACGACTTCCTTGTATAAATATCATACTGTGACTGCCTTTAAGTAAATTTATCGGTATATTTAACACCTAAGCATAAATAATTTTATCTTAAAGATGTGTGGGTTTAATGATTTGTATTTTATGCAAAATATTACCAATGTCATAATAAAACACATTTTTTTAAAGAGTAATTGCGGAGTTTCTTCTATCTCTGCCGCTTCTTTTCTGCGGATTCTACATTCCCAATCGGTGGTAGCTTCACTTTTAAGTATTTTCAATTATTTAAGACAAATATAATTTGTAAACTGATGGTTCAAAGGTTCTTTTAAAGCCTATTTAAAAGAAAGTAATTTTGTTTTTTAACTAAATAGATATTAGTAACATTACAACTCACCGATCCATAGCTTAGGATTCGCCTTTGAGGGTACAAGCAGCGCTTGCGAGTACCCCCGTACTGGCGGCTTGTCGTCCAGCTGAAGTAGCGCGAGGCGTTTGCGACGCCGAACGACAGCGGTATGCCAAAGCCCGTCATCCACCCTATCCTGCGACTCAATACTTTGAAACCAGTCGGTAGCCGAGTTCGATTCCGCGTCAGTGTATATCAGCTGAAGTTTTCCTTCACTGAGTCCTAGTCCGATGAAGTCGCGCGGTCGTATACCGATCTTACGTCTCCACATCAAGAGGCCGGAGTCGTTGTGTGTACGAAATTTTATCTCGTATCTGATTCCGCGGAGGCTGCGGTTCCTAAAATGTTTTAAATCAAATGACATCTCGTTGTGATTTAAATAAAATATTGTAGTTCTAACATCTATATCTATCATTTTACATTTCGAAATAAATGTTATGTTATTACAGAGTTAGTATCTATAGTAACTAAATAATAAATACCACATCTGTAATTCTAAGAATAATATAACGGAAGCGAATACTATACAAAAATATTATTACTTAAATCTGTAATAAATTATTTTAAATAAGCGTATAAATGAAAGCTATTTTTATTATTGCCTATGATTCAATAAATTATTGCAAAAGCATCTCATGCATAATGGGGCTCAGCGCCAACTCATCTAATAGCTAAGTATACTATACACTCTAGGAAGCAGTGTTTAGAATGTATGCTTTTATGCAAACGAACAGGGGTTCAAGTTTTATTACGGCGCCCGCTGCGTTTCAACAGTCGGTATCGGAATACTTAACAAGTCTTGTTAAGTATTCCCGCCTCCGTAATGTAATGCTAATATTTGCTATTCCGGTAAATGATAATGAGACATTTCGCATTTACGTACAGGTATCTTATGTGTAGTTAAGTTACGTACAACGTCTCTTATGGGTAAAGTCTTTAGATCAATTCTTTTTTTTAATTATTTTCGAAATAATTCACAATTGACTAATTAAATTTACAGAGTTTAGTCTCATGAAATGCCAAATACGCGAAGCTTGAAATAATCGTTAAATTTTTCAAAATGTCCTCATTTTCTGAACCTTCTACCAATATAAGAAAACTTAAAAATAATAAAGTCGGTTAGAGCTGATCTAACCGCTCTCAAGTTTTACACTTAGCAACACATTTAATGATTCATTTTATTTAAATAGACGTAAATTACCAAAGTAATAATTGTGTTTGCTCGCAAACAGAAAAACATTGTTTTCAGTTTACATCGACAGTCAAATAAGCATTATTCGGAATAACGTGAAAACCACTCGTTAGATTTCGTTCGAATTTAAATGGGACCAGTGACAAGCATCAGCTTCCGAATAAAAAAAAATCAAAATCGGTACCCCTAATATAAAGTTATGTGGGAACTTCCTCCATTTTTTAAGTCAATTAAAAACAAAATAGTAGCAACACTAGTAATTTAAACAGAATTAGCAACGGTGACGCGGTTTTACAGGCAGCGATGGTTCGCAATAATGCCAAATATTTCGAACCAGCGTTGCCTGTAACATTGCAATTCTCTTTCACGCGAATGCGCACGCAGATTATAATATTAACCAGTGGACGGATCAAACCGCATCATATAAAATGCATGAAAACATTCGAAACGTATTTCGCGTTACGCTTCAACAGCTGAGCCAATGTCTACAATATTTAACTAAGCGCAGAACTTAGATAGATATCCTCAAATTGTAATAAAAATAATTATATATAAAATCAATCCATAAACGTATATTTTTTTTTAAAGAAACAACGTATAAAATACTATGCAAATGTCTATTCATTCCAAAATTAGAACGAGTTTATATTCTACATAAAAAAAGGAATCACTGAAAGTGTTGCCAAGTGCAAAACACAAAACGGCTAAATCGATTCAGCTACTGAGCTACTTGTTTATAAGTTTCCTAATTGTAAAAGGTTCTCATGGAATATTAAAGCAAATCATACGAGTATAAATATAAAAAAAAAAGAAAAAACGTAACGATAATTTAAAACATCAGACAGTTTGTAACGTGGGTCAGATTGAGAGCAATAATAAAAGATTTAGAAGCGCTGTATTAACGAACTAAGTTCAGTGAATAATAGTTTGACACGAGTTGATGTCATTGAAAGGACGTTACGAGTTTCGCATATCCCGGCGGTCTGAACCGAGTCACGTACGAACACTTTGGCGTGATCTGATAGATTTAACTCAATTTACAAAGGCTAATGAAGTCTCACTTCTGGAATAAGCTTCGAATCGCTATCTCGATAATTCAACACAAAGTCAGTAACTAAATTATACGGAATTTACAGTACATTTCAGTGGCACAATCAGCTCTTGCCCAACTTTAGATACTATTCGTACCGAAATTGTTAATTTAAGTGATTTTAATATTTGAAAACTGTTAATCTATTTCGAAAAATTTTATCTGCATTTTTCAAAGTAAAAACTTATTAAACGATTTAAAAAAATGCAATGTTTTTTTTTAGGTTAAATAAAGCGAAAAAAATGTTATTGTTTTCGCACATTTAAAAAAAAAGATCTATGTTAAAATGTGAACTTATATAAAAAAATTAATTACCTAATCTATGTTATATTGTAGGTAGATTCATTAGTACTTATATCTAAGAGGGTTACTGAGGGTCCTTCAAATGCTATCTTACATCATAATTTCCTGCACCGTCGTTAGTTTGTAAGCTAGAAAAAGATAAAATTCGTTAGTAAAAGTAAAATAAATCCTAATTTTAGTAGAAAAAATATAATTAAGAGTTGTTAAAATATTTACTAAATAACCTTAAAACGTTATAAGATTATTTTTAATATACGGTTCAAAAGAAGAGATTCACACATTTTTAAATCTGTATCAAAGATTTTTTTGCAGAATAATATCATATTATTATCAATATAAACGATATTAAATCAACGTGAACAAATGAACCGCGCGAAAACTTAATACAGTATAACAATCAACTGTTGATTTAAAGTTTCTGCTACAATTACTTTATTATTTTGCGGTTTCATTCTCATCAATTAATTTGATAAAACAAATCAAACATATGAAAATGTTAATTAATTTTAACTCGATAAACAAATTGACGCAAACAATAATGATCGTTATTGTCATTAATGTTTTCATTATTGACGAAGCACAAAAATCAATGGTAAGAGTAATTTGATTGCTATTATGAATATTAATTCGCTTCCAACTTACCTGCGGCCGCCCCTACTTCTGTACGAGTAATAATTATTTCCGTCGAACTTAATGGGCGCTCCATCGTTTAACATCTCCACTTTTAATTGCACCTCGCAATTCCTTCCTTGGTATCCGTCCGGGCAGATACATTTGTACTCGTTCAGTAGCGGTATGCACGTGCCATTATTTTTGCACGGTGTGAGATCTATACGTACATCATATAAAAATAAATATATTTTAAAGTAAAATACATATACACTTTTACCTACCAGTAGCGTCTAAGGGAGGAATTCTCAAACTATTCTGAGCAATAGACTCTTTTTCCAAAGTGAACTGATACCTCAAGACTTCCTATAGCGAAATTATTTTTAAAATCCTGCCTCTACCTTTTTTCCTTTTGATACAAAATACTTACCAATTTAAAAACTTTGCTTATTTTATTTATGTCGATATAACAACTTTAGGAATCCCTATTCTAAAGTGATCGATGTCCAAAATCATATTAATCGAGTAAGAGAAGCAGTGGTAAGTAGCATAACTCATACGATGCACTCACCGTCCCCGCAAGGCGGTCCGACGTACTTAGTCACGCCGCTCGTAGCGCAAGGCAGTCTGTCTTCCTCGGCCACTACAGAACACTTGGCTGTGTCCCCGCCGTATAGAGGTAGCGGGTTGCCGTTTACGAAAACCTGTTGCACTGCACCTATGAAACTGCTGGTCACCCCTGACATTTTGTGTGGACGGACGTAGGCTCTGAAAAACATTGCCTGTTATATATAGCGTTATAAAAATACCTACACCCACGCATAAACCAAAATTAAGAAATTCCTGCTCCTATTATGAGGACTGTTGTTGAATGGAAATATATTTTTTATGTTGACTATCTATTAGTTGGATGTAAGTGAATAAAATAAATGAGCAATAATAAAAACGAAATGTACGGGTATTCCATTTTAAAAGAGAAAATATTTCTATTCATTCTTATTACACTTATTTTCTGCACGGTGAAATACATTTGATAAAAATATAAAAGCGAATTCAAGACACTTGAATTTAATGAACGCTGCAAGTCAGTAATAAATCCAATAAATTGTTAAAATTGATTGTATAACTTTAGACTAGAACGTTACATCGAATAAATCCCTTTTGTATCCGTTTTTATTTTATAACCAATGTGTAGAAAAATAAGCTACACCTGTCAATTAATTTCTATGACGTCATAGAAGAGACGTCACTTTAGTTAAATAAATAGATAATGATAAGGTCCTTATAATACAACTACATATTATATTCCGATTTACCTTTATAAGTAGTAAATACGATAGTATTCTATATAAAGAAGTAAATTTTAGGCGACATTTTCTGATTTTATATTGCTGATTTTAAATATCTGACATAAAAACGAGCTATATTACTTGAATAAAAAGGTTTTAATAGAATCGTAGAGCTTCGGCAGTACATCTTGTTCAAAGCGGTGAAAGCGATATGTCGACTTATATTGCCTTAGGGGAAAGAAACTCCTCAGCTTATGTATGTATGCAGACAAACTCAAGTTTCGAAATCTTCAAGGTTATTGCTAAGAATTATTAATTTACGATAGGAATAATTAATTTACGGTATATAGAAGATGATAATAGTCTATAGCGAATTGCGATTGCGATTCAAATCCGCAATAGCATCGATGAGTTTTCGAAGACTATATAGGGTAAGGTTGCTCAAGTCGTACTACCGCCTAAGTCGTACCTCGGTGATATCCCAGCTGTCGCGTATAAAAATTGTCATGTGATGAGGTAGATCTGAACTAAATAGTCAAGCAAGCACGTGAAAACAATCGGACGGCCGGCCGTGTTGCGAAGCAAGAATAATCAAAAAGTAAGTTTTTCAATAAAATTTTCAGCTCATTCGTAAGTTTTTTATAAAAGGAATGTAATTTTCAACTTATTTTTTTGTTTACGTCTATTTTTAATGATAATTTGGCAGTCGTTTAGGTACAGCTAAACAATAGATTTTTCCCGTCGTGTCATCGTGGGTTGATCACATCTTGTAACGGAAGATTTAAGTGTTTTACTTTTATATCGTTTTTCATGAAGCGATTACCGTAGCTTATAGACGTCTGCTACACCCTATCCCTAATTTCCCCCAGGAGCTCTGATCACTTTAAAAAGCAACACAACACTGCTTTAAAACTGTATTATTTAGCTGTGATCTTCTGTAAGCTCGAGGTACTACCCCAGTCGGAGTGTTTCATATGTTGAGCGAGAAATTTCGTCAGTGCTCTACGTCAGTAGAACCTATCATCATCATCATTACAGCCTATACAGTCCACTGCTGGACATAGGCCTCCACAAGTTTACGCCAAAAATAACGTGAACTCATGTGTTTCGTTCATAGTCACCACGCTGGGCAGGCGGGTCGGTGACCGCAGTACTGGCTTTGTCGCACCGTAGACGCTGCTGCCCGTCTTCGGCCTGTGTATTTCAAAGCCAGCAGTTGGATGGTTATCCCGCCATCGGTCGGCTTCTTAAGTTCCAAGATGGTTGTGGAACCTTGTTATCCCTCAGTCGCCTCTCACGACACCCACGGGAAGAGAGGGGGTGGCTAAATTCTTTAGTGCCGTAGCCACACAGCACAGTAGAACCTATGCGAGACGTGTACTCACGGTAGGGATCCAATGAAGAGCGGCAGCGCGAGGTCGAGGTGCGCGAGCGGCGCGGCGGAGGCGCCGCGCGCGGGCGGCAGCGCGTCCAGCTGCAGGCCGCCGCGCCGGCCCGCGCGCGTCGCCCGCACGCGGTGCCAGCGCCCCTTCGTCACCGGCGCCGGCGCCCTGCAACCGCCTCGCTGTCACGCTCACACCCAACGGACCCACTAGGATTAGCTCCTGACGGGGGTCCGGAAACGCACACAGTACATACACACAGTGTATAATTATGTGTATATATGTATGTATTATATGTGTATATATTTACCTATTTTTATATCATATAGCTTGTAAACTCCATGCCAATTCTTTATCAACTATTTGTACACTTCCCTACCGCTTCTCATTTTATATGCCCTGTCCTATACCCTAAGGTTATCTGGAAGAAATCGCTCTTAGCGATAAGACCGCCTTTGTACATTTTTCTTCGTATGTATCCCTTTTTGTAACATTTCTTTGTAGTGTACAATAAAGAGTATTTATTATTATTATTACGCGAGCACTAACGCCCAGATCACAGCGAACATCTGTATGGCCGATACAAACGTTCGCCATGTGTGGGGATTGAACCAGTGCTGTGACCGTTGCGCCAACGCGGCGTCATGTTATGTGAATATAGATACACGCACGATTCCCTGGTTAAATTTAATCATTTTTTGAACATAGGATCCTAGAATTGATGCGCTCAAATTACACGTTTTAATCTATTTTTGAGTAAGTTAATAATTAAAATACACCCGATTGATTGCATTTGACCTGAATCAGGCGAAAAACGAATACAATAGAAACACTAGATTTTAAACACGTTATAAGAAAACATGGCATTTTCTGGCACTAAAGCTAATCTTTCAATATGAGCCTATATCATCTCTACACGTACTGTTAAAAATTCTACCGACATCGCAAGTTGTTTACGATCTAGTGTAGCTTTTTTTGATTATCATAATAAAAATAAGTTTCAAAATTATTCTAAAAAATACTGAATGCGTCGGTTATGCCGCGCCCGAAATTATTTGACAATTTAGATAGCGAAAGATTTTATTGCGATAGAGGCAAATTTCTGCAATTCTATGTTTTTGTAGAAAACTATGAAGAGCTTGTCTAATCTTGACTATATTTATTTAATTTGGGATACAGTAGCGATAAGGCTTTTTTATGACACAGTATAATCACTTACGCATTATTTTTAGGCAAAGTTATAATATTTACGCGATGTATTATTTACGTACATTTATCTTCCGTTCACTTTTCTGTAATGTTTTTTTACGAAAATGTTTGTGATAATATTGTGTAAACAAACATATAAAAACTAACTAACTAATACACACACAGTTCAGTATTTTTAAACAACTTTTTACTGTTCTTTGTATCAATACATTTTTGTCTACATCTAATTAGCAAAACTATGATCTTACAGCACGAAAATTACTTTAAGCTGCTAGATGCGAGTCTGCAATACGTGAGTCATTCCAGGTTCAACCGAGTTCAAAGAGGGCTAAATAAAATGACACGTAAAATCTTATGGAGGCAACGTTATATGACTCGAATGCTTAAAGCAATTTAATTATTGCTAGTGTTATTTTAATAAATACACAGGATTAAAACAAAAAATTAAAAAAAAAATCTTATTTGTAAAAGATGAGTCAGTTAGTTGTTTATAAGAAATATAATAAATAAATAAATAAATAAATATTTACACAATACACACACGGTCGTTTGTTCCTAAAGTAAGCAACTTAATGCTTGTGTCATAGGTAACAGCCGACTGGTATATAGCTACATATTTTTTTTTCGATAAACATACTTATAAATAATACATATATAAATATATAAATAAATATTTATATTACACCCAGACTCGGGGTGGGAATCGAACCCACAACCCGCGGAGCAGAAAGCAGGGTCACTACAAACTGCGCCAACGGGCTAGTCCAATATATTTAAATACAGTTTAGTGTTATAGTAAAATGTTTTCTTATTGTAATAATGAACCAAAAATAATATTCAAGCATTTATTCTGCCTTCGCAGTAGTTTAATGTAACGAGCAACACATTAGCTTCTAACCTTTTAACTAAAGTTCCAAGTTCGTGGATAAACCCACAAAGTTTAGTTAAAAGGTGGAATTCAGATTTATTCCTACTTAAGGCGGATTGTCCTTTTATTGACTTTATAAACTTTTACAACTAGACAGACAATCGCTTTCTCACTTCAGCCTGTTGCAGTCCACCGCTGGACATAGGCCTCCACAAGTTCGCGCCGAAAATGACGTGAACTCAAGTGTTTTGTCCAGTCACCACGCTGGGCAGGCGTTTTGGTGACCGCATCGCTTTCTCAAAATTATTCAATCGATTCCTTTTAATTGACTTATATGACTTTTTTATAAAATTTATATAATCTTAATAGATATCAAAACACAAAAATGGTAAAACGTGTGTTTGTGAATAGACAACTATAAGTAGCTTATTCAATGGAAAATTTTAATTGTAATAACATACAGACTACGGCGAGATTAAAGCATTATCCTCTCGTATCTCGTACGCTATTATATCACGTAACATATTAAACATCAAACACTATTAACAACTTGACTAACATAAAGGGAATACGTCTTTGTATCTTAATATTACTTGCTTATATCCAGCACGTGTCGAGTATCTCACTCTAGCGAGCAAAGGCACTCCAATAGCTCCCTCGGTGTAATTATTATTCGCCCGTTACTCATCACGCTATTAAACTATTAATTTTCATCGCAACTACCCCAAAACACTGAACTTGGCAGAGATTCTGTTTGCATCCACTAACAATAAATAATTGCTCACGAAACGAGACCGAGTTCGCTTAACTCGTTAAATTAATTCTTCGGCCCGTAAGCCTCACTTACGTTATATTGGCGATTCCGCTTCCCAAATTGTACCTAAACTGGAGGTATCCATTAACTAAGTTAATCGCTATAAAGTCGCCCCTCGCTTTATTGGACTGGCCGGTGTAGAGGAGCATTCCAGAGAATCGGTTCGTTAAAAACCAAATTTCGATTCGGAACGCCTTCCCCAACCCTTCGAGGGGCGGCAGCTCGACGTAACTCGTGCCATTGAACTGCGGGGACCAGGTCTCCTGGACGACGTTCACATCTAAAAAAAGAGTTCTCGCATCAAAAATTCAATAACTGGAAAATTAACAAAACATTACTTTACACACTATTTACATTACTATTAACATAACTTAACTGAGGTAGGGCACAGCAGGAATTTCCTGCTCAAAATATGGAGCAGCCCGACTGGGGTAGTACCTCGACCTTACAGAAGACCACAGCTAAATAATACTGTTTTCAAGCAGTATTGTGTTCCTGTTGGTGAGTAAGGTGACCAGAGCTCCTGGGGGGATTGGGGATAGGGTCGGCAACGCGCTTGCGATGCTTCTGGTGTTGCAGGTGTCTATAAGCTACGGTAATCGCTTACCATCAGGTGAGCCGTACCCTTGTTTGTCGACCTAGTGATATAAAAAAAAAAAAAAAAAAAACATTAAATGCCAAATTTACCGTTGTTGCACGTGTTTCCGTTCGAGTCGGGGTCGCCGCCGAACAAACATCGGCACACGTGGCCGCCGTCGGGGCCGACGTCGCACAATAGCCCCTCGTCGTACCCGCACGGGTTCGACTCGCACGGATCTAACCGCTCGTCGCAATTGGCTCCGCGGAAGCCGGCGGCGCAGCTGCAGGCGTAGGCGGCGGGCGCGGCGGCCGGGCGGCACGTGGCGCCGTTCCTGCACGGCGCGCTCAGGCACGGGCTCGACTCGCACTCGCGCACGCTCTCCATCGACACCACTAATGAGTCCGGCCGACCCAATTTCTTCGTCACCTGGTGACGTATGATCCTCAAATACTTCACGCAACCGACGAACCCGTTCCGAGTCCCGATATTATCGTATACCCTGAATGCAAACAAATCACCATTACAGACGTTCTCGAATATTCGAATATGTTGAATTTAAAGTTATAATCGAAACGTAATAACGTGTATTCGGATTAATTAAGCGGATAATCCGCGAGCGGTATCTTCCTACGTATAGCGGCACAAAATTTAATATTATTACAAATATGATAATATAATAATAGTACCAAATTTACATAGCATTTTCTTGAAACTCAACAATAAACAAGTAATTTAGAAGTATATATATATGTGTGTGTGTTTAGTTATTTGAATATTTATTATAAATTTATCGTAACTTGTACACTTATACTAGACCATTTCCTCTGTCCGCATAAGAGATCGCTTTTTAGCGATAAGACCTCCCTTTGTACCTAATGACATATTGTTAAAATATTTCTTTCTTGCTATGTATCATCACTGTTTTTAGTGTACAATAAAGTATATTGTTGTTATTATATATTCTACAATGTGAAAATATAATCATTAAGTACTTTAATCTATAAATAAATCCAATGAGACCAATCATAATAATTCACAGCAGTTTTAAACCAATTATTTCAAATAAAATATATTTTTCAAGGAAAAGATTTTTATGAAATTGAAAAATGAAGATTGAATATTCGTGCGTCAGTAAACCTCTTTTTTTGAGTTAGCACTTAAAACATAGTAGAAATAAAAGAAATTTCACAATACCTGGTATAATTAGTGGGAATGCTACCGATGTAGGCATCTTCGGCGAGGTCTAAAGCCTTCAAACTGCCGCTGGACTGTCCGGCCACGTCCTCCATATCGTCCACCGACAGAATTCCGTCCCGGTGATATCGTTTCGCGGATACTTTATGATATTCGTTTAGTGTTATTTTTTCGAGGGACGTTAGAATTATTACACCATTTCCAAGATTATACCTAACAAGAGAATTACGACCTTTGATATAAAAATATAAATGTTACAACACTTTTTTTACGGTTCTCGTTTTATTTTAACATAAAGTCAAAAAAGAAATATTTGGGAAACATTTGAATACGAAATAGAATATGAAACATTAGATTCATACAATATCGTGAACGAAACTGTATCATGCGTGAATTGAGGTATTAAAAAGAATACTGACTCACCGAAACTCCAAATATCCGTTAACCAAAGCGAGCGAAACAAAATCGCCCGTTCCGTCGGGTTTCTGCTGATTGTACAATATGACCCCATTCTCGGAGAATGCCTTAAATTCAATATCGATGTTCAACTTATGGTAAGCCTTTAACGGTTTTAGGCGTATATAGGACGAGCCGTCGAACGATGGAGTTTCGATGTAAGTTGTTGGCAGCGCGTCTTTGATGTGAGATTCACAGTTCACTCCTGTGAATGAGTCGGTACATAGGCATGTGTATGTAGACGCGGGCAAGTCTATGCAAGTTCCGAGGTTGTAACACGGTTCCGATAAGCATGCACTATATTCCTCTGTGGTTTCTTGCGTTATTTGTTCTGTAACAACAACAAAAAAATACCCACATTAGGGAAAAACCTTAAACCATTTTCAAATTAACGCTTACATACAGAATTTTTTTCTATAAAGAAGGTAGACTTTTTTCACAATGATTATGGTAATGTAGGTCAATCGTAAAGAGGATTGTTCATTTAAAGGTCAGTGATTCGCTTTTAAAATTTTTACGCGCCGTTAAAATGTTTACGAACATAACTTTTCTTTAAAAATATCTTTCATAACAGATTAATTTTATTCTTATCCGTGTTTAATAATATTTTCTGGTAACTGTTTTGCTAATGCAGAAGATTCTTTATATTTATGCAGTGTAGTATCCATAAGTTTTATAAGTTATATATAGTATACCAATATTGTCCGTCATTTATTAATTAACATTGTGATATTTACACCAACTTGTTAAAAAATAAGAAATGACATGTTATCAAAACTCTCGAAATTGTCCGAGTTTATTTATCACCAGCACGCGGAATGTAGAGTCAACAACAGAGCCCATCCCAGTGTCCGTCAATTGTTTTAAACGAAGAATTTCGACTAATGTCTCAAGGATTCTCGCTAGAATGGTGGATCATGGGTCGGGTTCAAAAGGCAGTATTAGGCTGTGACTCACGGACGCAGGCGCGCCGGTGCGCGGCGGGCGCGTGTCCGGCGCGGCACTGGCAGCCGCCGCCCGCGCAGCGCGCGCCCGGCAGCGCGGCGCAGTCGTCGTCGGCCGCGCACAGGTCGCCGAGCAGCGCGCCCACTGTTCCCACCGCACCCGCCGCGCCCACCGTCGCCGTCGTCGCCGTTTGCGAGCCTACGGAACACGCTGCCGTGCTTAGTCAAATGACGTATTTAGGTATATCGAAATCTAAGAAAATTTACTTAAATATTTCGATTTTTTTTTCAATTAAATATAATTATGTTATTATTGTACTAAATTAATTTTTTTAATACAGTTGCTCAAAAAGTGGCGTATTGCAGGGACGCATAGCATTCGGAATGTGGGCTATTACATACTGGTGCTTTTTTTTTACCTTTCCCGAACTCGTGCGTTCTCTTTCCCAACTGTCAAAATAATGTCTATTAAAAAGAAAAACCAACCATAAAGTTTTTACTAAAAAAAATCATAGGAGTTTTTATTATTCATGCAAATACGCATATTTCTAAAAAGAAGCTACTAATTTGTTTCAATATCAGATTTAATGATTTGATTGAATTAGTTTGGTTAGGTTTCATTTCATTTCATATCAATAAAAAACTTCTGCTGAAGAATTGGCTGTATGGGCATAGTTCCCTTTGCCTAACAGAATGGGTGAAGAAGAAAAAAACTCTGCTTTCTGTCTTTTAAAAATAGTCGTTCAGTACACGTGCGGAACCGTCATTGCAACTTGTTCCGACTGTCAACCCTCGCCTTCGGCTGCGCCTCGGCTCAAGTAGAAATTTGTCGGAACTCTTTGCAATGACAGCCTTTTCACACTTGTAATGAAATATACTATAATGAAGAAGACTTAATGATATAGTTTACGATTGACAAAATTTTATAAAAGCAGTGAAAAACGGTTACTATACCTACAGTGCATAGTCACGGCGATATAAGTCCAACTGAATCTCTATTTGATATTAAATTTTATAGTTGAACCGTTATCGTTCCAATCATATGCCCGATGTTATATAGCTTGCGTACATGATTGTAATAGATTTATCACAGAATATTTTCCTGTTTTTCCGAATTAATAATAAAAACTTTTATGCTATCATATATCTCGTTTCCTCATAAAATAGCAAATAATACGTTATTAAGAACTTGCAAACTTTTCGGCAACATACAAATGGAGTTATCTAAGAATTAACGAAACAACAACGAATCCTTCATCATTACATCGGTCCAACAAATAAGTAAGATAAATCGGTAACTAAGTTAGGGATACGAGGAGCAGTGTCAAGAAGTGACAAGGGAAACTGTTCACAACGAGACGAACTGTAATCTCTCTACAAAATTAACGTGATTAAGATGAATTGAGCTGTTACTTAAATACGAGAGCCGGATGATAGTCTACACTTAATTAAGTAATTTTCAAACTACAAATTTCGAAACTCGAGTCGACTATCGCGTTACTGGTGAGTTGTGACTAAGTACTATTGAAGCCTGTTACTGCTAATTAAATTCTTACTCTGTCATTTTCCGTTTCAAATAGGTCGTGAATAGTAACTGCATTATTAATTAAGGACATACCCGCGTATTTTATTGTACTACTACTACGTATCTAATCAATAAGTTTTCAAAGAAAATGTTAAATATTTATACGGCATTAGAGCCGAATGTTCGGACTTTTTCTAAAATTTTAAATAGAAGTGTGCCAAGTCACTGGGTTTGCTTTGAGACTCCATAAAAAAATACATAATTATTATTGCTTTCTACGTTGTAGTGACAGTGGCCGAATACAAGAGTAGTTTTATTTTTTCTAACTAGTCTTTTACTCTTTCAGAGTGAGATTCAAATTTGTAGCTTTAGTTCAATTATGATTTAAAAAAAAATATTCATGTTTTTGTAAATGTAAGGTTTTAATTATAACGCCTTATCACAAAACACACGTAAAAAAACACTTAGGGCTTTATATACAGTACGAAATTGCCGTGGTTAAAATCAACTAGTTCAAAGAACTTTTTTAATTACCAGCTAAGTAATAAAGTATAAAAACAACAAGTCCTAAACGTTGTATACTACCAAACAAAATTCTGATGAATGAAATAATTTATGTTTACGGTTGTAACTGATTTTATAATAACAATTAAAACAGATAATTAAACATAAAGACCATAGTTACTTAGTATTCATTATAACACAATAAATATTATAATTATTTACTGTACACAAAATCTATAATACAACAAATTCATACATTTTAAATTGCATTTATACAATTAAAAGCTGTTTAAAATAAAAATGCATATTAACGAATTTTATCCCTTTCACCTCTTTAACTTCGAAGCGAAAGAGAACGATTATTATTCTTAAATTAAAATCAAAAATAGAATTGGAACTTCGATAGTAAATAGTATGTAAGAAATAGCTTGAAGTCAAATATTTTATTGAAAAAAAAATTGCCAGTTAGTCATGATATAAATTCAGAAAATAATGAACTATTTTGTAAGCACCAAATTGCTTTAAATAAAGATAAACAATAGCATTCAATTTTTTTTTTTTTTTTTTTTTATACAATGATAGGCTTGCGTTTGACCACTATTTCACCTGATGATAAGTGAAAATGCGGTCTAAGATGGAGCACGCTTACCTAGAAGTAACCTATTCACTCGCGACTTAAAGATCCCCAGGTTATAATTTTCTGGAAAGACAGACGAATTGTCTGTCATTCACTTACCCTTTAGCTTTTGTCCCGATAGGATGCTGTCAAAATCACTAGGTGTCTCTTTTCTCGTCCAATCGTACTTGTTATAGTACTTGTCGGGGTTGAGTAAATGTCTTGTCGACTTAGAAGCGGCTCCGTCGTCCTGTTGTGTGAATTGTATGGGGGAAGAAGGGCGTGGTGGACCAGCCGTGCCCGCCAATTCTGACAATTTACAAGGCCCGAATGCCTGTACCACGATATCCTCTTGCGTGCGACAAGCTTGCAACTTAAGATGGCACTCAGATTCGTAAGTTTTACCGTCGCTTCCGCACACCTGTTGAATTTTATTGAAATGTAACTTTCAAAGGCATTTAATTTGTAAATGAACTCAAGTTTTAAACGCTAAGAGACTTATAAACTGCCTGCAATGCTCGTAGCAAGCTATCTAAATAAACTTTTTACAGCTGTGGACGTTTCAATGTAAATATTATGTCAACCTAGATAATTTCTATTTAGATAATAATCTTTTTTTAGCGTCGCTATGGAAAAAAATCTAAAATATATTAAGTTAAGCCTTAATAACGGTGAGTACGAAATTAAGTCTAATTTAGTGCGACTGTGGTTTTTCTCCCAATTACTCTCTACAGCATCACAAAGATCGTTCCAACGAGCCAAGCCATACATTTAAACACCGAAAAAAATAATTGTTGACGTGTAAATCTTAATTTTAATTTATTCGTTTTAATCAAAGACTGAGAGAGTCCTAGAGTGGAGAGCGCGTCTTGGCAAACGCAGTGTGGGACGTCCTCGGCCCGTTGGACCGACGATCTACGTAAGATTGCCGGTGTAGGCTGGATGAGGATTGCGGGAGACCGAAAGATGATGGAAGATGTCTGGCGCGAACTTGGGGAGGCCTATGTCCAGCAGTGGACTGCGATAGGCTGAAGTGATGATGATGATGATGATGAATCAAAGACTGAAGAATGAATAAGTTTTTATTACATACTAAGAATACGGTCGTGACATGTTCTAACGCAACTTATTACGGTGCTACGGTTTTAGAACATACATAAATAATCATTTCATATCATGTGACGGTACACTATAGTAATGTGCGTTAAATTATAAATAGTCCATGTAATTCTTAATATTTTAAAAAACTTTCTATAGCTTTATTTAAAAAAAAAAAAACTTAATTATTAACGTTTTACTATAAAATAATGACATATCTCTCTTACTTGGAGTACCTTTACTATTAGAAATATCTTTGTAAAAGTTAAAAGCTAAGCCAATAATATCCAGTTCAAATGAGTTAAGGGTTTTTTTTGGAACATGTTTCAAAATATTACAGTTATAAAAGTCGCTTTTACATTTGAGAGCAAACAAAGTTTTAAGAACAAATATTTAACCTGTACTTGTGATCAATAATGATAAGTTTATTCTGAACAGAAAGTTTTTGATGTTCTATAACTTTCACACTAGCGATATTACATTTATTATTCATTTGAGTCACTTCAACAAGTGTCGGAAGAACACATTTACAATACAAATAACAAAAGAATGATCTTTGAAAAGAGATTAGAACAAGAAAAACTCTATTCAAAAGTAAGAAACACAACGCAAATAAGTATAAAACAAAAGTTCAATAGTACATCGAAAACAAAAAACTAATACTACTATTCAATATTGTATTGTAAATCGGAATAAATAAAGAAAGCCTTAAAAGGGTCGCAAGATTCTACTAAATTAAAAGAACATTTGAAAGGAAACTCAATTCAGCAATTTATATTACAACGAACGCAAATAAAATAAATATTTACTGAAGCGTAAAGAAAAGATTAAATATAAAGCGACAAAAAATATTTTTTAAAATCTTCAAAAAAAGGTTGAGATGTTTTTATTTTATGTTTTATGTGATATGTATTAAAAAGTATTTATGGCTTCAAAAAAGATGCTTTTCGTCAAACTAGTGTCAGAAATTATAAATGTAAATTGAAGTAAAAATATTCCTAACTGCTTAGATAAAAACGATAAAAACGAGTAAACCCCTAATAATAAAACGTTATTATATTTTATTCCTCTTACATACATATATGTATAATGACTACAGTAGCACTTTTTGACGACTCACGAGACCGGAATGTGATCTTTACATACGAATAACAAATGTCGATCGCGTTTCAAAACAGCATTTCAGTTTCATGACTGATAGCTAGTGATTTTGAATAAAAGTAATAAATCCGAAGAATTTCATAATGATCTCACTAAATACGAGGTTCTTTTAACTACAAAGAACACAAGAATTTAATAAAATAGCCTAATAAAGTCTTACTAAGTACCCGATATGGAGAAAGAATTCAGTTACAAAAATGTATCTTAGTAAATAATAATAAAGGGAAGTCCTGACCAGCATGTTGATCTAATTAATTACTAAGTACTTTTAACAATAATCTATAATATATATAAAAGCGAAAGGTCACTCACTCATCACGAAATCTCCGAAACTATAACACCTACAAACTTGAAATTTGGCAGGTAGGCTCCTTATAAGACGTAGGCATCCGCTAAGAACGGATTTTACGAAACTCAACCTCTAAGGGGGTAAAACGGGGGTTGCAAGTTTGTATGAAAGTCCTATGTTTTTGAAGTAAGAGACTTGAAATTTAAAATGTATGCTCTATAGATGATGAAAAGGTGTCCAAATAATGTATCTTTAGAAATCAACTCCTTTTTGGGGCTAAAACGGGGGATAGTAAGTTGACTCACTCATCGCGAAACCTCCGAAACTATGACACCTAAAAACTTGAAATTTAGCAAATAGGCTCATTATAGATCGTAGACATCTGCTAAGAACGGATTTTATGAAATTCGACCCCTAAGGGGATAAAACGGGGGTTGGAAGTTTGTATGAAAGTCCCATGTTTTTGAAGTAAGAGACTTGAAATTTAAAACGTGTGCTCTATAGATGATGAGAAGGAGTCTAAATAATGTATCTTTAGAAATCAACTCCCTTATGGGGCTAAAACGGGGGATGATAGGTTGACTCGCTCATCACGAAATCTCCGGAACTATAACAGCTACAAACTTGAAATTTGATAGATAATTTCCTTATAGAGTGTAGACATCTGTTAAGAACGGATTTTACGAAACTCGACCCTTAAGGGGGTAAAACGGGGGTTGGAAGTTTGTATGAAAGTCCTATGTTTTTGAAGTAAGAGACTTGAAATTTAAAATTTATGCTCTATAGATGGTAAAAAGGTGACCAAATAATGTATCTTTAGAAAGCAACTCCCTTGTGGGGTTAAAACGGGGGATGGTAGATTGACTCACTCATCACGAAATCTCGGGAACTATAACACCTACAAACTTGAAATTTGGCAGGTAGGTTTCTTATAGGATGTAAACAGCTACGAACTAATTTTACGAAAATTGACCCCTAAGGGGTGATCGATCCAAAAAACGGGGGTCGAAAGTTTGTATGAAAGTCTTATGTTTTTGAAGTAAGAGACTTGAAATGTACAATATATGCTCTATAGATGGTGAGGAGGTGTCCAAAAAATGCATCGTAATCTATATATATATAAAAGAGAAAGGTCACTAACTCACTCATCACGAGAACTGAAAAACCGCTGGATGGTCTGTCCATCCAGGTTGGACAAAGATAAAATTTGGCAGGGAGGTATAGTCAGCAGACGTCCGCTAAGAACGGAATTTACGATATTCCACCGCTAAGGAGGTTTAATTGGGGTTGATAGTTTGTATGAAACTTAAACAGCCTGAAAATAAAACTAAAAATGTGGTGTATAGAGTTTTTATAAAAATAACCATTAAATTATACTAAATTGTGCCTTTTAAAAAGTTACTCAGAGTGATAAGCGTTTCAAGTGACTGAAATAAAAAAATAATTTGCGTTAAACATTTTGATAGTAATGCATATCTTTATAACAGTCGCGGGCAAAAGTTAGTGTATTATAAAACAAAGTCCCCAAAAGTGTATGTGATCAATTCGCTCAAAATCTACTAACGGATTATCACGCGGTTTCACCATTCAAGAAAGGGCTCCACCATTGGCAAGAGGAAGGTTTACGGAACGGCTAAGCCGATTTTGATGAGAGTTTCACTGGAAATTTGCCGGGAAAACTTTGTGATACACTAATTTCAACGCGGGCGAAGCCGCGGGCACAGCTAGTCTACTATATATTTATAAAGGAATATATTCCTTTGAGTTTGTATATTTGTATAGTACCTTTTTTATAGCAGTAGTAATATGTATTGTTTTTTATAAAGAGATTTTGACACTTCATTAAAGTCACATATAAAAGAAATATTTAATTTTAATTTTATGTATAGGAATTGGTAAATAGCTTTAAATGTCGTTTTATAAGACATAAGTTAATTACTTAAAATTGGAACCTAGGGGGGGAGATATAAAGGAATATATTCCTTTATATATTAATACGTAAAGCAGAAAATTTGCACCCCAGTTTTACGGAAATTGCGTAGACGGAGGAGTATGACATTTCGCACACTTATAGTTTATAAAGAGGAGTGTAAAATGCTAATATTTAAAAAAAATGCATTACATTAATAAAAAAAATATTACACACACTTCATGTGTTTGACACAAACACGCATATATACTTGTAGGAATTGGATGTCAGACTGATTAATTACAATGTAAGGTAATGCAAGATAGTTAAGAGGGAGGGGAGCCGAACTTCTTAGCATTCGATGGATTCACCCGGCACCGGGTCCATCTTATAGCAGAGGGAGAAACTCAGAGCAGTTCCTAGGGCTTGTATCCTAGGTGTAGTTTTAAGGAGGTCCCCTTTCAGGCGCATCAACGCTCACCTTCACTGATCGAGTTACCCGCTATGCTTAGCTAAATTATAGATCTTAATATAATATGTAACAATTAATTCGTTTGCACAAATTAATTATTGAAAGAGTCTAGGTTAAGCTACTAGCAGGATCCAACAAGTGTACCGTGTCTAGCCAGAGCCAGGACTCTCGTAGCCTCGATTGCACGCGAGTAATATAATGAGTGAGGGTAGGTGACTATCGAACGATGTGCTAGGTGGCGTGATCGGTGCATCTGTTGTTTCTAAATTCTTTGCTAATTGCCTACGGCAGTGCAGGCGCCGACATACTCTTTCGTTTATTATTATAGAAGTAGTCGTTGACAACAGAACCTTAATAATTTTCAAAGTTAGAACTTAAATTAACTATGGTCGAAACAGTCTAATTTCCAGCACTGGGTGAGCACTTGTTAAATAAAATAGGCTAATAGAGCGGAATGCTTACCAGCATGTTGAGGTCGCTGTCGGGGCAGGGCGCGGCCGCGCACTCGCACAGCGCGCCGCCCGTGCGCTCCGTGCACACGGCGCCGAAGTAGCACGACAGCTCCGCGCAAGACTGCACCGCCGATCCGACCTCAGCTAGTCATATACACGATCACCGTTATACACATTCGTAAGTCTGTTTGTGTCTATATGTGACATCGTAGCCCTCGAACGGATGGTCCAATTTCAATACATTTTTTTATGTCACTATGTCGACAAACAAGGGTACGGCTCACCTGATGGTAAGCAATTACCGTAGCTTATAGACACCTGCAACACCAGAAGCATCGCAAGCGCGTTGCCGACCCTATCCCCAATCCCCCCAGGAGCTCTGGTCACCTTACTCACCAACGGGAACACAATACTGCTTGAAAACAGTATTATTTTACTGTGATCTTCTGTAAGGTCGTACTACCCCAGTCGGGCTGCTCCATATTTTGAGCAGGAAATTCCTGCTCTGCCCTACCTCAGTTATGTGTTTTTATCATAAAGGCAAGTTTCCTTGCTGTCCTTCTTGGCCGTGTTTGGAAAAATTTATACAACTGTTTGAAGAGTATTAACTCTTCTCATTTTCGGCATAAAATGAATTTATTGCATAGGGTTTTTTTTATTTGTATTGTAATTGTTATATTTAATAAACTAAGGCCCCGTTCCTAGTTTTTGTTTTTGTTTCCCTGTATCTAGTTCTGTCTATAATTTCCATGTCAACTTAATATATAAAGCTTCTCTAATGTTAATCTAGATTAGACTTAAAGACTATAAATAAGTTCTCCACTTTATTGCGGGAATCAGTCGTAACAGTAACTTTGTGAACATTGCAAGTCCAAGTTTTGTGTGACAGCGAACCAGTAGATGAATATTCCTAATCTAGTACTACACAGCAGAATACTAACGAGAATGACAATACACATAATTGATACAAAATAACGCACAGGTTGAATATTAAAAGTGGCCTTTAGTTAAATAGTCTTCTTAATAAAACGATAAAAGACTAGACCCCTCAAATTTAATGAATTTTATTAACCTTTTCTTTTTTTTTTAGATATGTACCGTATCAAATATAATTCCTGGTTATCCAATTTTATTCAAATTTTGATCATGTCAAAGCAGTTGGGTAATAAGGAGTTTTAGATAAATGTCCCTTCATAATAATATATTTTAATTAATTTAAATACGTTACAACAACAGTTATTATGTTATAACGTCACACAGAACCTACCTTTTTTGTCATTTCAAATTTTGCACGAATGTGTATTTTTTATCAATAAAAATATTCACTAAACGCAAATATTCTTTAAAAACCAATTTCCAATAAAGCGTTAAACGACTGTAAGCATTTTATCATTATTTTCCCTTTACAACTGTAGTCTATAATATTTCGATGTCTTCATCGACGATTAAAATCCTTAAGAAAGCCATTACTCTCTTGTATATTCCCATTAGTGATTTTTACTTTATATAACAAAATAAATTATAATAAACGTTACAGCTTCATTTCAAAAGGCAATTTCAGATACAAAGGAAAAAATCAATAATAATTATATATTTTTTTTATAGTAATAAGAATACATTAAGGCATTCCAACAGACTGTGAAGATACTATAACAAAACACAGACGAACTTGTTAAATTCTCTGTGTTATCATATAATAGCACGACATTTTTATGGCTCTGTAATATAAAAACTTGTCGTTCATATCTTGTTAAGATGTCACGCGCTTTTAGCTTGTTACTGTCGATATCAAATCAAAGAGAATTTATTAGTATTCTGATACAAAATGTTTAGATATTTCTTCATATTCTGAGTTGTTGATACAATAATATCGATTTCTTAGTAGCTGTCTTTAACTTCCAAGAGCTACAATGTACGATAATAGCTTAACTTTAACGTTTTAGACGGTACCTGTACTTTAACATTTTCGTACATTTTAACTCTGTCACAAACACTTGCAATTTAGTTTAAAAAACCTCTACACTTCAGGTAACTGAGGTTAGCTGAGGTAGATAGATCAAAGCAGGAAATTTCCTGCTCAAAAAATAGAGCACTTCGACAATAAATAATACTGCTTTCCAGCAGTGTTGTGTTCCTGTTGGTGGGTAAGGGGACCAGAGCTCCGGGGGGAGTTAGGGATAGGGTCGGCAACGAGCTTGCAATGCTTTTGGACCGCTATTATATAATAATAGGCTACCGCTTTCGCTTAAACCGAAAATAAAAATCATCATATCAAAAATTTCGATCTAGGTACATCGTTCCATAGCTTAATTGGCTAGAGCGCCGACACGGTCAGTCGGAGACGCGGGTTCGATCCCCGCTGGAGCGGTCAATTTTTGATATGATATTCAAAAATGTGTATAGGCTACGATAATCGCTTACCAGCAGGTGAGTCGTACGCTTGTTTGTCGACTTAGTTCAAATTAAGTAATAAAGAAGGTATTATCAAACTCCTGGAGCTCCTGCAGGGGGCGACACTCCAGATGAGCCGTGCGCCAGGCCGACCTAGCGTGCAAGCAGCGGCGTCAGTACTCACGGTCGGAGCAGCCGCTGGGCCCGAGGCGGCGGCGGTGGTCGGCGCACACGGTGCACTTCTGCCCGCGCACGCCGGCGCGGCACACGCACAGTAGTAGTGTCAGTACTCACGGTCGGAGCAGCCGCTGGGCCCGAGGCGGCGGCGGTGGTCGGCGCACACGGTGCACTTCTGCCCGCGCACGCCGGCGCGGCACACGCACAGTAGTAGTGTCAGTACTCACGGTCGGAGCAGCCGCTGGGCCCGAGGCGGCGGCGGTGGTCGGCGCACACGGTGCACTTCTGCCCGCGCACGCCGGCGCGGCACACGCACAGTAGTAGTGTCAGTACTCACGGTCGGAGCAGCCGCTGGGCCCGAGGCGGCGGCGGTGGTCGGCGCACACGGTGCACTTCTGCCCGCGCACGCCGGCGCGGCACACGCACAGTAGTAGTGTCAGTACTCACGGTCGGAGCAGCCGCTGGGCCCGAGGCGGCGGCGGTGGTCGGCGCACACGGTGCACTTCTGCCCGCGCACGCCGGCGCGGCACACGCACAGTAGTAGTGTCAGTACTCACGGTCGGAGCAGCCGCTGGGCCCGAGGCGGCGGCGGTGGTCGGCGCACACGGTGCACTTCTGCCCGCGCACGCCGGCGCGGCACACGCACAGTAGTAGTGTCAGTACTCACGGTCGGAGCAGCCGCTGGGCCCGAGGCGGCGGCGGTGGTCGGCGCACACGGTGCACTTCTGCCCGCGCACGCCGGCGCGGCACACGCACAGTAGTAGTGTCAGTACTCACGGTCGGAGCAGCCGCTGGGCCCGAGGCGGCGGCGGTGGTCGGCGCACACGGTGCACTTCTGCCCGCGCACGCCGGCGCGGCACACGCACAGTAGTAGTGTCAGTACTCACGGTCGGAGCAGCCGCTGGGCCCGAGGCGGCGGCGGTGGTCGGCGCACACGGTGCACTTCTGCCCGCGCACGCCGGCGCGGCACACGCACAGTAGTAGTGTCAGTACTCACGGTCGGAGCAGCCGCTGGGCCCGAGGCGGCGGCGGTGGTCGGCGCACACGGTGCACTTCTGCCCGCGCACGCCGGCGCGGCACACGCACAGTAGTAGTGTCAGTACTCACGGTCGGAGCAGCCGCTGGGCCCGAGGCGGCGGCGGTGGTCGGCGCACACGGTGCACTTCTGCCCGCGCACGCCGGCGCGGCACACGCACAGTAGTAGTGTCAGTACTCACGGTCGGAGCAGCCGCTGGGCCCGAGGCGGCGGCGGTGGTCGGCGCACACGGTGCACTTCTGCCCGCGCACGCCGGCGCGGCACACGCACAGTAGTAGTGTCAGTACTCACGGTCGGAGCAGCCGCTGGGCCCGAGGCGGCGGCGGTGGTCGGCGCACACGGTGCACTTCTGCCCGCGCACGCCGGCGCGGCACACGCACAGTAGTAGTGTCAGTACTCACGGTCGGAGCAGCCGCTGGGCCCGAGGCGGCGGCGGTGGTCGGCGCACACGGTGCACTTCTGCCCGCGCACGCCGGCGCGGCACACGCACAGTAGTAGTGTCAGTACTCACGGTCGGAGCAGCCGCTGGGCCCGAGGCGGCGGCGGTGGTCGGCGCACACGGTGCACTTCTGCCCGCGCACGCCGGCGCGGCACACGCAGCGCCCCGTCATCTGCTCGCAGTCCTCGCGCACCGAGCCGAACGCCGAGCAGCCGCACGCTATACGGATTCATTTTTTTAATTCAGCCTGTATCATCCCACTACTGGACAAAGTCCTCTTTCCATGTAGGAGAAGGATCGGAACTTAATCAACTTTGCTGCTCCACTGCTTGGCGGGTATATTCCTTACTATGAGTAACGATCGCTATTAGGTATTTATGATAACAATTGGACCGACGACTTAACGTACTCTCCGAGGCACGGTGGGGCAACCCACTAGAACAGACATCTAAATACAATTATTCATCCCGAGCGAGATTCGAATCCGCAAACCGTCAGTGTTTTAGGCGACTACTCGCACCACTACATCAGAGCGTGGCCTGTGTATTTTCGAACACTGGAGTATTATATCTCAGTGGGGGCCGTTGAGTGTTAGGCGTTATATATTTTGTATGTATTATAAGGCACAATCAATATTTTGTAAGACTAGCACTTTTGAGCACTAACTCATCTTAATAGATTATTAGCATCGTACATGAAAGGGAATATTAATATTATAACCGAAAATAGTCTTTGAAATAAAAACATTTAAAAAAGAATCGAGTAAGATTTAAATATAACGTTTTATAAAATTAATCTTTTTGATACATTTTATCATTTCTAGTATATATCGCTTACAGTATTAATAAGCAGATAAAACTAGACACATAATATAACAAATAGAACATAAGTAAGTAACACTTACGAATACAGCCAGTGTGTCCGGATCCTATTCTGGGCAGTCCCCAGTATCCGGGCTCGCAGCGGTCACACTTGAGGCCGCCCACTCCGGGCCGGCACACACACTGGCCGTCATCACCGCACCGGTCAGACATGGATCCGAGACGATTGCAACCACAAGTAGACGTAGTCACCGGACAGCCCTCCTCGCCCGGACCGGTCGCAGTCGTGGAACCGTCCGAACAGCACCCGTACTGACTTTCCGAACAATGTGTCACCTTCTTATCGTCTGTCTGTTTCGTCTCATCTAGGTGAAATTTAAATAAATATATGTCATACGTTTTTAACCTCTCTTCTTGTGGGTGTCATAAGAGGCGACTAAGGGATCACACAGTTCCACTAACACCTTGGAACTTAAAAAGCCAACCAATGGCGGGATGGTATATCCAACTGCTGATTGCTGAAGACGGCAGCGTCTTCGGTGCGACAAAGCCAGGCCTGCGGTCACCAACCCGCTTGCCTAGCGTGGTGACTATGAGCAAAACACACGAGTTCTCGCCGTTTTTGGCGTGAACTTGGGGAGGCCTATGTCTAGCGGTGGACTGTGATAGGCTGAAGTGATACGTTTTTAACCGTTCACAGTTACTATCTACACTTTCACACTTACCGCAATTTTCATTTCGAAACTTCCGATATTTCAGTGAAGTTGCAGACGTCGTGTTTACGGGCGACTCAGTTGAGTTTCAAAATGACAATCGCAGTATAAGTAAAAGTGTAAATACATGTTGTCACACAAACAGGGTCGTCTGTTTCTAAATTAGGGAATTTAATGCCTATATTACAGTTAGCAGTCGGCTGATATAGATATATGCATTTTTGGCAATAAATGTATATAAATAATACATATATAAATAGATTGGGAATATTCACGAGCCACGGAGCCGAAATTAATAATAAAAATTAAAAAAAACGCCGTACTTCTCACATAAAACGTATAAATTATTCACGTTGCATTTTATAAGATGGTAACAAAGGACTCGAAGCGGCAACAGCTAGCGTGATTGTATCCAATTTACTCGTAGCGTCTTGTACCTTCACAATCCTTGCTACGACATTTCATAAATAAGTAGTTGTATTTTACTCTACATAATGAAAAGGCTTTATTGTAAATTTATATAACACGCTACATTTAAACAAAACGAACGTTAAAAGACTAAACTATTATTTTTTGTAACAATTATTACGTAAATAATTATAAAACAATAATTGCCATAACTTCGACAACGCTTTTATTAATCTTCGAAAAATATACAAATAAACATATTTTTAGGAATAAATAAAAATTTCATTACCATACATGCTATTTTTGGTATTCTATTACTGTAATATGAAAGTTTATATGCGTTTGGAGAACTTACTTTTCGGACAACATCTAGCGGCAGTCAACGTGATGTGGCAGTAACTCCCCGGTGGGCAGTCCTGTCGGTGAGGTCCATTACCGCAGTCGATTTCCAGTCCGGTTGACATATCTATCATTGCCTTACTGTTACCGCAAGGCCGGACTTCCATACCTGTACATTTATTATGTGAATTATTCAGTATACTGAATACACCCGAATTAAATATTCGAATGGATTGATTGCTATAGTTTGTTAGTAAAATCGTGAGGCATATTTGATAAAATCATGCAAATAAAAAGACCAACCTTTGCATAAATCCAGAGGTCTCAACCTAAGTTCCAACTGTTTCTGGCAGCCCTCCTTCCGCATGGCGCACAGACTCGGGTAGAGTCGGAAATCCGACGCGCAGACGGGAAAGTACTCGTCGTCGGGCGGACATTCGAAAAGGCAAGAGCAACGCGGGTAGCCGTCGAAGCCGACCTCGCAGCTGGCGTCGAAGTCGCAGCGGATATCGCGGCACGCCGATGCGCTCGTGCTTCCGAAGTCTCCCGAACCCGAGCCGAGCGTCGAGCCCTCCTCGGTCGTGGTCATCGCGGTCGTCGCTACCCGCCCCGAGCCAAATGTTCCCGTGTTAGTCAAGCGGCAAGCGAATAGTTAATTGATCGGGTCGCTTTATTGGAATTACTAAGGGGATGACGGTAGGCAAACGCTTTCGACGTTTTACAGATAGGTCGGTATTAGCTATAAAACGATAGTTTTCGGAGAAGTGATTAAAATAGGGTTAGTGAATTGTTAGAAAGTTTGACAATAATATCGAGGTTCGTTATACGTACTCATAGCTATCGGTGGAACGACGGCCAGTCTATCTTTGCAGTCGCCGTAGAAGATAACGTGTAGTTTGGCGGGCGGTGATAGGTTACACGCTGCTTTTTGTAGTTCACATTCGTTGGGGTAGGTTTGCATGGTACTGCCGCAAACGGGTTCTCGCGGTGCACTCGAACAATCAGTTGGACACACACATTCACCGGCCACGCAGTGGGCTCCAAATGAACATTGTACGTTATCGCAAAGAGCTGTAACAAATACTTTAATAAATAATACGAAATTTTTTTGCAACAGATTTGATTACTTAGTTAAAAAAAAATCCGCCAAATGCCACACATTTTAGAGGTATTTTAAAATAAATTTTTCATAAATATATTCATTATTTATATAAAATAATACAGAAGTAACTCTAGATAGTAATATAAAAATAGCAACCCACTGTAAGCACAACATAGATGACGAGTACACAAAAAAAAAGAAAAAAGACATTTTCTCCCAGCCACAGAAATCCAACTGTTTTAAGATGATCCAAAAAACGATAAATTTCCCGCATACGACGCCATTACTGTACGAGGCATGTTCTGGTTTCCATTTACTGAAAATGAGGGATGAGAGAAGACATCCGTGAAAATTTAATAACGATTGTTTACCACTTCTGCACAAAATGAAAGCCTTGTGAGAGCGGTCGATTACTAGCAACTGAAAAAAGAGAAATAGGTTGCTAGAATTAAAAATATATCTGCCTGTGGGCAAGACAAAAGGAACATAAAATAGGTACGGTAGCTAATTAGAAAGTTTGAAAACAACTGCACTAACTGATTAGAATTCTTGTAACTGTTTAACAAATATTCCATTTTTCGTCTCTTAAGAGTTTAACAAAGGTGACAAAAAATGTATGTAGTTATGACACAACTCTTATAAATAGTTAAATCCATAAGTAACAAAAATTCTTTAAAGAGAATACTATGGTTAATTCTTGATCGATAATACATATCCAGAAATTATCTAATTTATTAAAAAAGTAAAAGAACGAATGAAGTAACCCTTTCAATACCATGCCTTCGAAGAAAATATAAAGATAAGTTTAGGAAAGTGTATGTCGGTTGGAAAAATATACCTTTTTACTCGCTCTACTATAACATTTTTTTTTTGTTTTCTTCTGTAACTAACAAAAGAAAAAACGAGTGTGCTTCAGACCACACTACTGAAGTAAAAATAACTAAACGTAACTCTCTCTATTTCTATCTTCATTAACTTATATCTCCCTCTCAACTTCCGTCCACCTCGTCCGATCACACTTTTTGTAACGCTCTCATCACGCATTTACCAGCTTTCTACCTAAATCACGCGTGCATAAAGAAGTTTTACTTCAAACATTGTTTTGAGCATTGTATACAAATTTGTGTTTATTTTTATTTATTTTTTCGTAAATTTATAAATTAAATGCTTATTACCTTTACGCACACAGTGGAAATCAAGGAATTAACTTTGAAAAATAAAATAAAAAACATGAAATAATTAACTACTTATAAAAAAATCTGATTAATTTTCGGCCTGTATTTAATAAATGATAACAAAGGGATTAAAACTCGCTCGTCGTAAAAACAACAACCTTAATTGAACAGTTTTGGGTCGCACTCGGTACTTAACGGTTAATCCTTTATTGATTTTATTTATTAGAAACAAGCCTTACACTTCGAAACACAGGATAACGTTATCCAATTAATTTCCAAGATATCAATTTTTTTATTGCAGACTCAAATCGGTTGTAAACAGAAATAAAACTTTAAGTGTTAATAAAATAAATAATTATGGAACGACGCGACTAATCAAATTAAAATGAATGTTTTAGAGTGTTAATTAAATAAAATCTTTTATAAATTACCACTATTACATTGAATCTTAATTTAACGCTATCTGTTAAAGGAAAAAATTAACTCAATTAGTCTCGCAGACATAACATTAACAGTATGTTTTTCAGACATTTATTCGTAGTTGCTCGGGTGTTTAAACGGCCATTAGGCGTTTACGAAGCACGTTTGCATTAACTTAACTGGAATCTTACACAGAATAAACATATATCACGTGTTAGTGTAATTAGAAAAACACGAATTATCTTGCTTACATTTTAGATATCAGAAATGAATAATTAGAATAACAAATTGAAATACTTTTAGGGTTAAATAAACAATATAAATAAAAAAGCGTAGATGAATATTTCATCAAATTGCTTTCAGGCATATCTCAAAATAATAGTAAATATTATATCATTGGAACTGCATTTACGTTCAAATGGGAACACTACGTTAAGCTTCGAATACACAAACAGAAGTTAAAATAAAACATTTTAAATCGGATTTAAATTGTTTATATATAATAGTATTTCATACTTTTTTAATTCGTTTTTTTTTTGTGAATTCAACGTGATGATTGTGTAGTTTTAGCGAGAATACTGAAAATCATAATTATGTACTCATTCGCTTTGGAAGGATATGTCGATAATTGAAAAAAGTGATTGTGAATTATCTATACTAATCATAAAGATAAAAAATTTGTAAGAACGCGATTCATAATCTCAGTAAATACTGGTTCGAATGAATAACGCAGACGAAATCGCGGGGCACGGCTAGTTAAATATCTATTTCACGCTCCATTACATAATAGCAAGATCTAAAGCGTAAAGTACACTTTACTTTTACAGAATTTTAAAATAAAAAATTGTGTAAATTCTTTAAGTTTTTAATTCTCTATTTTATACAACGGTGCATAACTTTCTAGGCTCTTGGTGAACTGTAGCTTTTATTATACGCTTAAGCCTGTAATATCCCACTACTGGGCATAGGCCTCTTTCCCCATATAGAAGAAGGATCAGTGCTTAATTTACCACGCTGCTCCAATGCGGGTTGGCGGATATATTCCCTACTATGAGTAACGATCGCTATCAGGTGTACATGATAACAACCGGGACCGACGGCTTAACATGCTCTCCGAAACACGGTGGGGAGACCCACAAAGACTGCACAAACACCCAGACTACGGCAAACACCTGTATGGCCAATACAAATGTTTTTCATGTGAGGGGATCGAACCCGCAACCGCCAGCGCAATAGGTACAATCCATGACTGTAAACGTTGCGCCACCGCGTCGACAGGCGGCGGCTTCTATTATAAGGTACTCAAAGTCATATGTTACGCAAAAGTGGCATATTGTCTGACCGTAATTAGATATCATTTCATACAACACACCAATCCTCATATCAAGGCCCTTTGTGATTTCGTTGTATAATGCATTGCCTACACATTAACAAAGTTCAAATAAATTTTTAGTAATATAATTACCAATTTGATATATGTTTATTGTTTCTAGAACTTTGTTTTATTTAGGTTTGAGAAATAAATTATTATCCACTGGAAAGGTTGTTAATAAAAACCTATACCTAACATTTAAAAAATATTGTTGTAAAATTTATTTTGTAAATACATACAAACTTAATAAGCTTTCTTTTGATATGTGCTAATTACATTTTTCCATTTATTTATTACGAGAAAATAAATTAAGTTTAATCTGCGATAAAACAGAAGTTCTGACTATCCATAATTTTAGCTTTAAATTTAGAATGACATAATTCTCTGAATTCGGTGCCTACACGAAATTTCCTTATTAAAATCGCTGCGGTTCGTTACGTAAAGACGACAAGGAAATTCCACGTCATCTATTTTATAGCAAATTTTGGGTCTTTAATCTATAATTTTCTTAGTATTTTTTACTAAGTTGATCTTCTTTCATTTTTCGTTTTATCTCGAATATAAATTATTTATTATCAAATAAACTCATTAACTACATGCCTTATACGTTCTTGAATACAGTAATAGCGTATACGTAGGAAAGAGAGGTTCCACTGTTAAATAACAATGTAAGGTAACACAAGATAGTTATTAGTTAACGGGGGGAGGCGAACTTCTTAGCTTTCGATGGATTCACCGTGTGGGTGCCGGGTCCATCGCGTGGTAGAGGGAAAAACTCAGAGCAATTCCTAGGACTTGCGACCGAGGTGTAGGTTTAAGGAGGTCCCCTTTGAGATGCGCATCAACGCTCACCTTCACTGCTCGAGCCCGCTCTGCTTAGCCAAATTATAGATCGTAATATAATATGTAACAATTGATTCATTTGCACAAATTAATTATTGAAAGAGTCTAGGTTAAGCTACTAGCAGGATACAACAAGTGTACCGTGCCAAGCCAGAGCCTGCCTTAGGCGCTTTTTTTTTTTTCGCATTATTGAGTTCTGTTGGCCCTATCAGCCTTTACAGCGTCACCGGTGAGTGCTGTCAGAACGCAGGGACCTCGCCCTCGCCAGCGGGGACTGTGTGTGTGTGTCGTGTGTGTGGTGGTGTATATGGCGTTAAGCACCGTGATGTTATCGTCAGGGTCGGTTAAGACGTGCATAGGACGTATTTGTATTGTCTGTAAGTTTCTTCTACCTACGTATTTGCAAGCCTCTGCTACTGGAGGGTTTGGGTGACTGCGCGCCCTCTCAAAATACGCCGTAGCGAGTATTTTGAGGTACTTCGCGATCAAATCAATCTTAAGGTCGCGATGTAAGTTGCCATTATGCACGTACCACAACGAGTACGTGGCAGTTCGTAGAAACTTGTTTGTACGATTTAAAGCCTGTGGATGAGCGTCGGCTTTACATGAGCGAAGACAGGACAGGACACGCATAGCGTCGGTTTTACATGAGCAAGACTGGACCCGCGTAGTTCACGTGGGTCGTACGCAGGCCTTGTATAATGTCGTCTTATTTCTAAGAGAAATTTTACTCCTCCCGCATAGCAGAGTATGCAATCGACCTACTAATCCTTAACCGCTGTTGCTCCGGACACTTTATACACGTCAGAATGACTCGATTAATAGAATGAGTGAGGATAGGTGAATATCGAACGATGTGCTAAGTGGCGTGATCGGTGCATCTGTTGTTTATAAATCTCATGCTAATTGCCTAGTACAGCACAGGTGGTGACAAATACTTATTATATAATACTAGCGACCCGCCCCGGCTTCGCACAAGTGCAGTGCTGATACTATATATAAAACATTAAATAAATCTATAATATATATAAAAGCGAAAGGTCGCTCACTCATCACGAAATCTCCCCGGGTTTAATTGGGGTTGATAGTTTGTATGAAACATATACAGCAGCTATAATTTCGCCTTATACGTTATTTATACTGCAGCCTGAAAATAAAACTAAAAATGTGGTGTACAGGTTTAATAAAAATAACTTTTAAATTATACTAAATAGTGCCTTTTAAAAAGTTACTCAGTGTGATAAGCATTTCAAGTGATTGAAATAAAAAAATAATTTGCGTCAGACATCGTGATAGTAATGCATATCTTCATAACCACGCGGACGTAGTCGCGGGCAACAGTTAGTGTATTATAAAACAAAGTCCCCAAAAGTGTATGTGATTGATTCCCTCAAAATCTAATGAACGGATTTTCATGCGGTTTCACCAATGAAGAAAGGGCTTCAAGAGGAAGGTTTATAGGAACAGCTAATAAGTCAGCCGATTTTGATGAAAGTTTCACTGGAAGTTTGCCGGAAAACTTTGTGACATACTGATTTCAACGCGGGCGAAGCCGCGGGCACAGCTAGTATAATATATTCGCAAAAAATGTGTTTATTTACGAAATCACATTAGAAACCTTTAAAACTATCAGTGTTCCTCTACTATATTATGCATATATTATAGATATAACCTTCCTCTGGAATCACTCTATTTACTAAAGAAAACCGCATCAAAATCCGTTGCGTAGTTTTAAAGATCTAAGCATATAGATAGCGAGAAGCAACTTTGTTTTATATTATGTAGTGATATATAACTTAACAAACATATGGACTATAATATGAAAATCTGAAATATTATGTAACCAATATCGAAATCGATCAAATAGAACACAGTAAATCAATTACATAACACAAGGCCGAGTCTCATCCTGCAACGTCGGTGCAATCTATAATAATATGGATTTACTGCCGGCCTATTCTGTCAAAGTGTAATGTAGCGTATATTATAAGGTCTAGCCTGACATGAATTGTGTGACTAAGCTTGTTCAAACAGGAACATTTAGAAGACTCAGACACGTAACACAATGTAACCAATATTATTGTTTTGTTAAGATAATCTCTTGTTATCCTAAGTGATCATTATTCTTGCGATGTTTTCTAATTAAGTATAATGAGATATGTTTTCATTTCAAACACCCAACAAGTATGTTTATGGACTCCATATACAGTACATTTTACATCTTACCACTAAATGAATGTTTGCACATTATGTGTACACGTTGATTTTTGTTTAATAGTTAAACAAATTCTACAACAAAATTTCACGATACCGAAGTAAAAAAGTTGATAGTAAATAATATAAAATTTGTTCCTGATACTACAATATATTATTTATCATGATACTCTATCATTTCGTGGTTATTGGTTAGTAATTTCTTGTTGGCCTAGTGTCGTAGATCGTGACCTACTGGGAGCGAAGAGTCTACGTCTGACTAACGGTAGAGTGTTGTCACAACACGATGTTAACTAGATTAAAACAAGCAATCGATAATGTATTCTCTGATATAACTGTATCAGTATAACTTATCAAACGGATGGAAATAAAAAAAAAATTAAAAAGCTAATCTCTAGATCTATCGATTTAATTAAAAAACAATACATTATGAATCACGAACTGTCTTCAATAAAAAGTAACTTGATAACAAAGGTACGTGTTTTGAACATTATTTATTTAAATTTAGTTCCTGGTTCTTTGATTTCTTTATTGATTTTATGTTAAAACCAATGTATCTAAATTTATTTTCTCAAAGGAACGACATAACATAACAATTAAAATAACAATAATAGAGAACTAGCAATACCCGTGCGAATAATTCGCACTAAATAAGTAAAAAATTTACCGACCGTCAATTATATTAACGTTGTTTGAAAATGAAAGCCGTCATAATAAATAATTAATTAATTTACAAAAATAAAAGTACTAATAAATTTTTTGTTGTGGATGCCGGGAGAGCAAGTAATTATCAATAGAATGATATATAATTATGTGGAGTAATTGAGAGGTTTTTTCTAAAAAGGGAGGCAAAGCTCTTAGTTTATTAATATCCGAGTATATGATAACTACTTGAGTCGCTGCATTTCTGATCCGCTGGTAATAACTTCATATTTATTTAATATTACCGAAATTTTCTATAGCAAACGCGGCAAATACGTGTTATACTAATTCGATATGTGATAGCTCGGCATCGTGGCATGTAACAAATCCATACACGAGTACCTACTTAAGCATCCAATAACACCTCTATCTAAATCTATGGCGATATTGGAGACGATTTATCGTATATAGTAACTTGAGATTGTCACGCGGAATAAGTCAATAGATTGCTGATCGTACTGTCGTGCTTAATGTTTTTTTTTTTTTTTAATATACATACACTCTCGTCTGTTCTGAAGCATGCATCCATTAATTACGTAAGGTGTTCGAAAAATTGCCAAAATTCTCTCACGTAATTAATGGATGCCCCCTAGTAACTCAATACTTGTTACAGGTAACATCACACTGATGTAATTCTGGACAGGTCCGATCGAAACGTGTGTATCTTACCATGGGTTCATAAATGGTTTGAAAACACAATTGTACACGGAAGGTGGCGTTACTGTAGCTTTACCTGCTGTCAGCAAAAAATATTTGGTTGCTGCTGTTGCGGGCATTACAACTTTGCCAGGTCGTCTAGTATACATATTATACCTTGATGCATAACTATCAAATAATAGATATTTTAGTGTACTAGTACTTTATTAAGTTTTGTATAAAGGGTATTGTAGCAAGTAATGCAATCAACCGACATATCTATGGAAGTGACGTAAGGCGAGATCCGTTTTCATGCGTTCAGAAAGCCGTACAAAATAGTGGTGTGTAACAAATATATAATTGAACATTGTAGTGCCGTCGACTCACCGCAGTCTCCCTTGTAGGCGAGGCGGAGCGCGCTCTGCTCGCGACACGTGGTGAGGTCCAGCTCGCACTGAGAAGAGTAGGTTTGACCGTCGCTTCCACACACCACGTCTGATTCCTATAGTACGATCAACTCATTACGCCAATTTAACACATTATACATATTATACATACATATTTATCTTAAAGAAAAAACGTACTTAATAAGCTGAAAAAATATTTTAGCACTACGATTAAACAAAAGTTTAGTTCAAGCAAGTTTCCAACTTATTAATTTTTCATCCCGAGCGACACATAAACACAAAATTTAACTGAAATAAATTTAGAATAAAATATCAATTCAACTCAATTGTTATTTGAATATATGATATAAATTGTAATGCTGTGTGGCTACGGCACTAAAGAATTTAGCCACCCCCTCGCTTCCCGTGGGTGTCGTAAGAGGCGACTAAGGGATAACAAGGTTCCACAACCACCTTGGAACTTAAGAAGCCGACCGATGGCGGGATAACCACCCAACTGCTGGCTTTGAAATACACAGGCCGAAGACGGGCAGCAGCGTCTTCGGTGCGACAAAGCCAGCCCTGCGGTCACCAACCCGCCTGCCCGACGTGGTGACTATGGGCAAGACACATGAGTTCACGTTATTTTTGGCGTAAACTTGTGGAGGCCTATGTCCAGCAGTGGACTGTATAGGCTGTAATGATGATGATATAAATTATTCAACTGAACGTCGATGGCTAAATTTAAAACTAGTAAATAGTTAATATTTATATTTCTCGCGCTTTACATTTTGTTCATTATAACTACTAGTTCTAAAATAAGTGAACAAAAGTTTGAAATAAATAATGTAGTATGTATCAATCAAATTAATGACTATTTGTGCCCCTCAGTTTCAACCGCGTTAATTTGAGGAGAAACGTACTAAAATATTATATAGCCTATATAACATTTCTCGGCAAATGGACTATCCAACACAAAAAAATTCAGTTATAACCAGTAGTTCCTGAGTTTAAACTCTTCAGCTTTATTATATTAGAATATCTATACCTAGGTATTTAACTCGTATAGTGGAACTTACGAATATATTAGAAAACAAATTTAATTTCCTTCCTTATTTGACTGTCACCAACCCCATTATAACTTAACAATTTAGTAAAATATATGTATATCACATTGAAACAAAATGTTCACAATAATACCCTTATAGCTATTTCCTTGAAAATAGTTTAACTGCTACTACTAAAAATGTGCTTAGAAACTCGCTACGAGACTGTAGTTCATACTTTAATCCCGCATATAAGACATATTTTATCCCGGAAAATGAAACAATTCTCAGGGGATATTCAGAAAACTGTTTCTTAAAATTCAACGTTCACGAAACAAAGTCACGGCAGTTCATTAAAAAAAAAGCAACATGGCTTCTGCATAAAAACGTTTTAATCTGCATCAACTCTTAAAATATAGAATCGCTTATATTTTACTGTACGTTTAATTATTTATTTTTACAACGTAGGTAAAATTTAAATGATGCAATTCAATAACATTTAATTCGGTGGGGAAATTAATACTTAAATAAAGTTTTAATATTATTGCTTAATAAGCAATATTAATGCAAATTGATCAAAAATAACATTCCTTTGTGGATTCAATATAACGCGAACGAGTAAACAACACTATATATAGTAGTAATACTGTTAATAAACCTTTAGAGCTGACCATTTTCAGCATTTACATTATTAAATAAATATTATATGTGCAAAGTTAATGTCAGTAGTTTTGCAACCATAATAACTGATTATTATAATTTTAATCTGGCAATCGTGAAATGTTGCAACGTAATCATTACATTGGCGGAATGTACCTATTTTTGTTTTCAATTTTTTTTCAATACCAGATTTTTTTATTAATATTAACGTAAAACCAACATAAATACATTGCTTATAATAAAAATGTAGTTTATTTAAGACAATTGCTTAAAATTCTAATAAATATTTAATTCTGTATTTAAAAAAAAAAAATTAATTAAAATAGAAAAAAAAATCATTAAAAAATGTTTTGACAGAACTATAATACTGGAGATTACTAATACAGCTAGGAACACTTTCCAAATAAAAAATCACAAGTATAGAAACAAATAAGCTACACCACTATAAACTTCAATATCCCAACGCTAAACAATAGCCCGTCTCAGCGCTCCGCGCTGCGCTTCCTCCACACCCTTAGGATGAATGGACATCCCGAGCCCTCCTAAAACCCCTCCTTCCTCCCTTCTTCTTTTACGACTGGGTCTTAGTACCCGGCCACCCCACCCGGTGATGCTGTAAAGGCCGATAGTGGCTAACAGCAATCAACAAGTCAAAAAAATGCTAAACAAGGTCTCTCTCGTATTGGTATTCTATCTGGTGACGTCACAAGGCAGTAAGTCCTCACCTGCGCATCCGTACAGTTGCGCCGGCAGCGACACACCGGGCGGCCGCTATCGGCGTCCACGTCGCACTCGCCCCCGCCCCCGCACGCCACGTCCGCACAGCTCTCTGTGTGTAACGTTGGTTAAGGCTTGGCACACACAAAAAATGATAAACCGCTAAACAAGTAATTGAATTCATTCTTGGTATAGTCTTCTCTCTCTCTAATTAAGATAAAGGGCTATAGAATAATTTTACGACTTTCCAATTTCTGTAACAACATTATTAAATCTAACGATTTATAAAACATTAAGTGATTGACTTCATTCGTCGACGAATTTATGTATGAATATATTATAGTATAAACATTTGACGAGCCATTCGCCTATTACTAAATACCTTTTGTCATCATCAATATATACCGTACTCGTATATATGTATACAGTAAAGGTGATAAGGACGAGGAAGGCAAAATCCACATTTGACAAATATGTAATTTAAGCATTAAAATGAAGCTTAAGCACACTGTAAGATATTTTTACAATACAAAAATCTCGTGAAAAAAGAAGTCAACCAGAAAAAAAAATAGCACGTACCGACCTGTAAAAATTAAACTTTTCTTTACGTTTCATACTTAGATTATGTGAAAGAACTGAAAATTAAGCTTAATCTTGGTAAACTATTGCTTTATTGATTTACACTTCCTGTGGTTAATTATAGCTTGTCATTTTGTTTCATTATTATCAAAAAATAATAATAATGAATATTTGGTATTGCTCTACTAACTCCTATCCTTTTTTAAATATTATTGTTACATCCCAACGACGTTATTACAATTAAAAAACAAATTACATTAAGCTTGTCAGAAACATAACAAAAAATTAATCGGTAGATAAATAAACCTGGGCTAATTAAAAATAAACATCGAATTGAAAAAAGGAAAAAACAAATAAATATTTATCATTTTGAAATTTAACTTGTAAATAATCCTTTTAACGAAATGTTCTCATATATTTTTAACTCCGTACCGAGTATCCTCGTTTATAATTAATATTTTAAGACCGCGTGTTTAAGCAATTCTCTAGTGGATTAAAGCGAGAGAGCTTAATCTCGATCCGGGGAATACAGTTAGTAGTAAATGATTTTCTAAGTGCGAAATTGAAATCCTCTGAAAAATATTTCATTAAAATATGAAAGCAATTATAAGAGGACATAGCTGTCCAATATTGGTTCGATAACCAATAAGATTCTGTAAAATTAATCCTTTACCTTCTTTCAATCTGCGTCGCGTTTCATTATTCACAAGTACCAGTTTAATCGTAATTGACATTTCTAACGGGGAACAAAAGTGATGAATTCGTTGTTATTAATATTCACTTTAATATTAGCATAATGAGAAAACTTTTCTAAGATTGTTGGAAAACTTGTGAAACAATTAATTTATTGTCATGTTCCAGACTTTTGTATGTTCTTATTAAATAGAAATACAACTTATCAGAACTTCACATTTTAAGGCTTCTACCAAGAATACTCTGTCTACAATTTTTTTTTTAAAATCCTAACTAAATTTTCATTTATGTTATTTTTTAATTTATTAAACAACTAGCGACCCGCCCCGGCTTTGCACGGTTACAAAACCTATCAGTGTTCCTCTACTATATTATGCGTGTATTATACATATAAACCTTCCTCTGGAATCACTCTATTTACTAAAGAAAACCGCATCAAAATCCGTTGCGTAGTTTTAAAGATCTAAGCATAAAAACAGCGGGAAGCGACTTTGTTTTATACTATGTAATGGTTTACACTTATTATATGAAACAAAAATATACAATAAAAAGCTCTTTTATAGAAGGATCTTTATGCTAAAGCAACTCTGCGCTCTTTTTATTGACAACTTTATAAAAGGAAAAGACATTCATCACGGAAGAATAGATTGCGATTTTTCTTAAGAGGAATTTTTATAATTGATTCCATCTCTATATTTCACCATTGATGTGAGATTTGAACAGCTGAACACGTTATGGAAATATTATTTCTTTATGAAAAATAAACACAAAAAATTGAGTCGATCAATCATGTCGACGAGATATTTTTATTTAAAATATTATAAACCTTCCAACAATCCTACAAATAGCGTATTCACTAAGCGAAATATAAATACGTATTTCAGTAATATAATTCCTCCTTTTTCGTAAAAAAAAATATACAAAGTGTAATAAAACTACATTTAAATATAATAATATTGTTTTTTTTTAAACATTAGTAGTTAAAAAACACTGTTAATATTTTCCATAATGCTAAAATAATCTCAACCTACATATTTCTTACAATAACCTACCGTAAACATTGAAAATGCATTTATCTGAAATAGTAATTACTTCTTTGTGGATACATGCCTCTGCAAATGAATACCAAACACACACACACACTACATACACATATAAAATCGTGAAAACGTATTGGTTTCTAATGTTTACGCGAATTTCGCTCATTATAATGAAATAACTTTACTAGAAGGCCCTCCCGTGATCATGGTTGCTGTAAAGTATCCGAAACGTCGGGCATTTGATAAACCGCGATAAAATCCAAAAAGTTGTTTAATACGGGTTAAAATTATTATTTTGTGTAGGTACCCTGATATTGAGTGCTCGCGGGGTAGCAGCACTATTGTGGTTTAAAATAGGACTTAATTTGAAATAGAAATTTTATTGGAAATTCCATATACAGTAATGAAGTATGTAGCTCCAGGTTTTATTACGAATTTATAAATTGTTAAGAAGTTTGTATTTGATCAAATCCGTCAATATTCGACACAAATAACTTGTTTTTAATCGGTAAAAATCGAAGGTATGCGTATAAAAGGGGGTGATTTTCCCACTAGTAATTCGTTTTCTCGTTCTTCTTGATTACGACCTTTAAAAATACAAACTTATATAAGCTTGTAGGACCCAGCAAAGCACTATATGAGAATATAAATACTTTATCCTGTTATTAGTTTTAACTGTTTATGTAACATAAATTTATAAACTGGCCGAAATAAATATATCACTATATTTGTATATAATACTCACGGCAAGTCCCATTGTAGAGCACGCGTAGCTCGCCATCGCGTAGACCGGCCTGGCACGCGTGCATGCGCATCTTGCACTCGCTGCCGTACGTGTTGCGGTCGGACGCGCACACGGGCGCAGGAGCGGTGTCACACACGGGGCACGCGCAGTGCGCCGCGCCGCCGCGAGTTACGCACGCCCCGCCCCACGGGCACGACGCGCGTGCGCACGGGTTTTCAACCCCTAATGATACAATATTTACTTTTTTATTTTTTGTATTTTAATACTTAATTTTTGAAGTAACCTTTGTTAACGCGCGCTTGACTTGGGGAGTAAGCTGGTGAGTCTGCGACGAGAGCGTTACGCAAAATGTGATCGAGTGAGGCGAACGAAGCAGGAGAAAGACAAAAACATTTTCTTTCTCTCTTTCCCTCATCACCAGTTACGTTTCGTATATCTAAGACACGGCACAGGTCTATTATGCAGGCTTATTGCTAAAGAAATATTACTTCAGTCATATGGTCTAAAGCACACTCGTTTTTTTTTTTTATTAGTACAGAAATTGTGAATTATATCTTATTAATGTACTCACTACTAGATTCTACAAATGATTTTGTAAATTTAGTACTTGAAATTAGATATCTTCATTTTTCTTCCTTTTTTGGGTGTTAAATTAAACTTGTATAAATGTTATGATTACTTTAAAATTGTTTTGACATTAGACTGACTTTAATAGAAAAAGAATAACAATTACTTAATTAGTTCAATTATAATACGACATAGCTTATTGCTAAAACAAAAATTAATTACCTACCTTCACTTTAATAAAACATAAATACTCCTACCCTCGTTATACTAAATATCTAAGTCTTCAAATCATTATACTTACTATTTTAAAAATCAGATTACAATAATTGTTTAACTGAGGTAGGGCACAGCAGGAATTTCCTGCTCAAAATATGGAGCAGCCCGACTGGGGTAGTACCTCGACCTTACAGAAGATCACAGTAAAATAATACTGTTTTCAAGCAGTATTGTGTTCCTGTTGGTGAGTAAGGTGACCAGAGCTCCTGGGGGATTGGGGATTGGGTCGGCAACGCGCTTGCGATGCTTCTGGTGTTGCAGGCGTCTATAAGCTACGGTAATCGCTTACCATCAGGTGAGCCGTACGCTTGTTTGCCGACCCAGTGACATAAAAAAAAAAAATAATAATTGTGTTTGTTGACACACGAAAAAAAAAACCGACTTTAATTACATCGACTAGTAATAACAACGTAGGTAGACGAAAAAATAGTCAAGTGAATACGCATTATCAAAGATTACACCAAAAGTTGTAATCACATCTCGATGAAATTTAAATTTGACCTTGATTTTTATGATTTTGATTTTGATTTTTTTCGATTAAATTAAAAATCATCAAAATCGGTACACCCCGTAAAAAGTTATGCGGATTTTCGAGGGTTTCCCTCGATTTCTCTGGGATTCCATCATTACATCCTGATTTCCTTATCATGGTACCACACTTAGGATATCTCCTATCTAACAAAAAAAGAATTATCAAAATCAGTTCATAAACGACAAAGTTATCCCCGAACATACATTATATATTGAGTTACCTCCTCCTTTTTTCAAGTCGGTTAAAAAATATACACAGTTGTGTGTATTTTTAATACAATAATAAAATAAAATATTTGAAAATAGATTTACAAAAATGTGGACAAGATGTTCTTTTAAAAGTAATTTGAACTGACAAATCTTTAAAAAACTAATATTACTATTATTTTGACTCATTTTGCACGGAAAGGATTACCGTCGACTTCAGGATTTAATTAGAATAAACGAGACAATTTGTAAATACGACAAAATCTTAAGAGTTGTCATCGTTTGAATTAATATATTTTTGATTTTTCTGCTTCCTTTGTGTTTTTAATAGTTAAAGTACAAATATTTAAACATAATACTTTAAGCGCAGTTGTAATTTAATACTTTTTTTATTTATTTTTTATTTTTAATCTTAAGCTACGTTTTTTTATAAATAAAACTCACCGCAGGTCCCCATGTAAGCAACGCGTATGTCACGATTCTCAAGGCACGCTGTGCGCGCCAACAAGCAGGGATTGTCGTAAGTGTGGTCGTCAGAACCGCACACGGGTCGCATGACGTCATCGCACGCCGGCCCGCACCCGCACACGGCCACGCCACGGGCGTCTAACGTGCAGCGCTCGCGCACACCGCATTTCACCGACTCACAGGGATGTTGGGCTGTTTGATATTTAAATATTTATTAAAATATTTTATTATACACGATATGCTTCATATCTTTAAAATTTATTTTGTTCACTTGATCTTTAAAAATAACGTGATTTAAACAGATGAAAAATTTCTTCAAATTAACGAGTAACATGCAATATATATATATAAACTATTATACTAGTTATAAGATAGACATATTGTAGAGATTGTTAACATAAGTACAATAATGATTGCTAGCAAACGAAAAAAAACCGAATTCAATTACACTGACAAGTAATAGAACGTAGGCAGACGAAAAAATAGTCAATTAGGTACGCATTATTAGATATAACTGAAAAAAATTGTCAGACCTCGATTAAATTTAAATGGGATCACATGACAAGTACTTACTACCTTTCTATTAAAAAACGAATCCTCAAAATCGGTCCACCCAGTAAAATGTTCTGAAATAACATAAGGTAACAATCCTACGTTTTAAAAAAAAATTGTCAAATTGAGAACACCTTCTTTTTTTAATTCGATTTAAAAGTGAATTAAATACACACAGAGCGTTCCACCAGCCATTAATCACGTGATAATCATAACTAACTACATATTAATAAGCGGCTTAATTACTGTAACATATCTGTACTCTGCTTAGCTTTATTGATTACATCGTAATTAGCAAACAAACAACAAATGAACTATTACAATGTATGATATTTTCATGTAATACCGAAGAAAGGTTATAAAAATATATTAATAAAAGAAGCATAGAGCTTATTCTTATTTAAAACTTTATTCCGTTCTATATTATCAATCAACTAACGGATAATTTCTTACCTATTATTATTTCAATCAAGCACAGAGACGTCCCGTTTATTGATAAAAGGATAAATAAATCATAATAACCCTTCAAATATTGATTTAATAACTCCAGAAAATTGAATTATATCGTTCTTGTCACAATTACTTTTCGGAAGTCTACGCTTCGATGCTCGTGTCCAATTACTTTCTTTAAAACAAAATGTCTCCTCAACGGAGACCTCGCTGAAGGAGCCTTCTTGCGTTTCCAAATAAAGATTTAATTATAGATTAGACAGGGAATCAAGGTAACTACTTGTTATATTAAAATGGAAACTTCGCACAAATAAGGATTTTAGGCGTCGAAATTGTAACTTACACGTGTTATTTATGACAAAAATCATTAATTACCTACATTTATTCTGACATTATTCTATATTTTTAACCAAAAATAAAAGTTAGTAACGAAAATAGACGCAATGATGTATAAGCACCATATTTATAGAAATAAATAAACGATACGTACGTAATATATTGTGTAGTTATGTTTTGGTAGATATGATCACATAACATTTAACTAAGATAGTGAATTAATGGTCACACGATATACCCGAACTATAGATCATCAAACACGAGCACTATGCTTTACCAAAATACCTCGTAAATGCCAATACACTTTGTTTACAAACCTGAAGCGCATTCCCCTCTGTAGACAATGGATAGCTCTTGCTTAGTGCGGCAAGACTCTCGACGCAGTGCACACTCACTCACGTAGTCGTTGTAGTCGGAGCCACACACGGCGGAGCCGGGTCGCGCGACTAAGTCGCACGGCGGACCGCAACGGCACACGGGCGCACGTACTTCGTTCAGCTGGCAGATGCCGCCGTCGGCACATTCGTGCTCCGAGCATGGATCTAGGTTTAAAAACATTTGTGTCATATTTATATTCTACTTCTTGCCCCTCGCGGTTTTTGTCGCGTAATTTTAGATCCCGTGGAAATTTGGGAATAAAAAGTAATATATGTATTATTCTATGTACCAAGTTACGCTTCAGCCTGTAATATTCCACTACTGGGCATAGGCCTCTTTCCCCATATAGGAGAAGGATCAGAGCTTAATCCACCACGCTGCTCCAATGCGGGTTAGCGGATATATTCCCTACTATGAGTAACGATCGCTATCACGTGTACATAATAACAACCAGGACCGACGGCTTAACGTCCTCTCTGAGGCACGGTGAGGAGACCTAAGGACTAAGGACTGCACAAACACCCAGACCACGGCAAACACCTGTATAGCCAATACAAATGTTTGTCATGTCATAGAACCCGCAACCGCCAGCACAACAGGTACAATCCATGGCTGTGACCGTTGCGCCAACGCCCAAGCAACAACCAAGTTGCATTACAATAACTTCAATAGTTTTCCGTGAAAGAGTGATAAACATCCATCTACCCTAACAAACGATTACATTTATAATATTAGCAGAATCTGATATAATCTACATATATTCAAAACATTTCAATTTATTTTTATTTTATGTTGTAACTTTCCATGTTGCGTAATGAATTTTAAATGTAAGTTTTAAATATTTTCGAGTTTTGCTACGATAATCGGCCTACATTTTTATTACATGCCGATTGTCTTATGAATTCCAGATACAAATTTAAAAAAGTTTTAAAATCTACAACTTCTATAAGTTTAGTTTGTTATCAATATGTCATTCAATCATTTAATAATTACAACTTACCACTTTATTCAAACCCCAGTTACTAAGCTTACATACCTTGGTTATTCATATTATTATTTTTATTAAATACTTTGATTGTTAAATAATTTCGCATAAATGTGTTGGTACAAGAAATACACATTTGATTTATGTCGTTTTCCGAAATATTTTTTGGCAATTGTTCCTAATTTTGTATACTTAAAAAGAATGAGAAATTCAAGATCAACAATATAATATAAGGACAAAGTGAACTAGAAAAGTAAAAGTACATAGTAAAATTCACAAAGGATGTTGGAATGTGCGGGCATTTGGTCTTGTACAAATTCAGTCCAGATCGAATGTTCCGGGACAAGTTTTGTGAAAAGGGTTCACAAAACGTACGTAGATGGAGCAAAGGAGATTAAATTACTCTCAAAGAAAATAGTTTCTATGCTTTAACTTATATTCTTTTATTATTACTTATATTCAACAACGAGACTTATTATTGTAATACATTTTTATTTTTATTGTAATGTACTTTTAATATAACCTTTTGATGCAAATATTCTGACTTATAACCTTTACTAAATATTAAATTAAAATAATAACAAAACCCACCCACACTTATTATATCAAATGAAAATGGCTGTTCTTATCTCGTAGAGCAGAACAAATTGTGACTGTATTCAATTCTTTTCACATTTTTTTTAATTTATACTATAACTGACAAAGCTCGTCAATAAAGTTTTATTTCTCTTTACGTAATGATTTTATTGCAGGGTTATTCTTATGAAACTTGTAAAGAAATATTAATATTAAGCGTAAAAAATACAAGCGTAGCGAGAATTGAACTCACGCTTAAAGTTACTGTACATTGTTTAACGTTGAAAAAATACGTTTCTTTACCAGAGATTCTTTTAATTTTTAAGTTTATGCTGTATTTATTATTGAAATATTTAACAATAAAAAATTCAAATAAATATTTGTCCACTCTTGACTACAGTGAAAACTTAAACAGAATTATATTAGGTACTAAACGAAGTACCTTGACTAAATCTACTTACCGCATTTTCCGTGGTATTTGATGGTTATGTTAAGCTGATTGTCACAAGCGTGTTTGTCGAGATGACAAGCAGATGGATACTCGTGACCGTCACTTCCGCAAACAATCTTGCGTCTTTGACAGCTTCGTGGGCAACGGCATTCTGGCTGGCCGTAAGTTACCATACATCTTGCTCCCGTTGGACATGTCACGGTGCTACATGGGTCTCCTGCTTCTATGTAGTAAAAAAATATAGTTAAGAACATTATCAAAACTATAAAACATTATAAAAATTACGATTCAAAAGTAATTTTCAAACCTTCTTATTATATTTACTAAGATTTTTTTTTTTTTGAATATTTATCACGTATTAATATTTTTCATTTTAACCTTCGATCAGTGCAAATATTGAAAGTGTATTTTATTATCTATTACGAAAAAAAACGAAATGGAAAAGAAGTTATACTCACTTTAAAATAAAATAAAAAATATTGAAAAAAGACGTGTGTTATTGCAGAGGGCGCGAAGTCTCATATGACAAAAAATAAAAATAATACTATAATTTGCATACATCTACGAACGAGGTGAACAAAAAAATAAAAGATAATGCAGACATAAATAAAACGCCTGCAACGGCAACTTTAAAAGAATTTTAAAAATTCTATTCGAGATGTTAAATGAACTAAAACTTCAGTTCAATTTACCGTGGCAAAATACTCGCAATTGCTGTCGCGAGACGACATATTTTATGAGATGACTTGGGGTAAAGGGTTATTCATGTTTTGTTATTTACCTCCCACGCTAATTTTCGTTGAATATTATGCAGGAACTCAACGTATTTTTCGCTTTTTATCTATGCGTGCTACTTTTGTAGTCATAACCACATTAGAGAATTATTTACACGACGTAAAATAATCCTGTTATCATTCAGAAATATGTTTTTGCGTCCAAAAGTTATAACTTTGGTCTGTGTATTTCAAAGTCAGCAGTTGGATGGCTATCCCGCCATCGGTCGGCTTTTTAAGTTCCAAGGTGGTGGTGGAACTATGTTAACCCTTAGTAGCCTCTTACGACACCCACGGAAAGAGTGGGGGTGGCTATATTCTTTACTGCCGTAACCACACAGCAGAAAAAAAAGTTATAAGGTGAAAGTCAATAAAAATTCAATGAAAGCGACATATGTTATCTCAAATTAAAGTATAAATTACGTAGCAGTATCATCATAAAAATATATTAATACTCTGTTAAAATCAATCTGATGTGTATTATTTCTGTATTGGTGTACAATAAAGTGTATTGTTATTTTATGTTATGTTAAATCAATAAAAAAACACCAAACACACTACTATGTATTTGACACACATACACGCATATTATACTCTTTTGATGATTGTCAAAGTCTGTAGTCAAATTGAAAAATAAAAAAAAGGTTCTTTATTTTCATAATTTAATATAGGGTTTTATTTGGTTTTCTTTAATTTAATTTTTTAATTAATGTCAAATTTCGCTACGGTGTTTGCCTCCCTTTTTAGAAAAACCTCCCAATTACTCCACATAAATTATATATCATTTTATCATAATTGGTTGTTCTACCGGCATCCACAACAAAAAAAAAATTGCTTTTGATTTTATAAATTAATTAATTATTAAAATAGTATAAATGACGACTTTAATTTTAAAACAACGTCAACATGATTGACGATCGGGAAAAATTTTTCTTCAATTTCTCAATATTTTTTCCTCACATCAACGTGGGTGAAACCGCGAGGCCCAGCTGTAAATTTTATAATAGTGTAGATATTTTCATTTAAAAAAATGGTACTTACCACATTCACCCTCATGTTTGATCCGTAAGTTCAGCCTTCTCTCGCAGGCTTCTTTTCGCAGAAAGCAATGGTTTCGATACGTTCTTCCAGCGGTTGAACAAACTGGTGCCGCTGAGGGCGGACAGCTCGTAGGGCAAGCGCAGTGCGCACGACCGTCACCCAGTGATACACATTCCGCCCCCCACCGGCAGAAAGTCTTCTCACATGCTTCTAAAACAAAAAGGATAATTATTTTTATTCGATTCTATATAAAATCAAAATAAAAAATCAAGGCTTTAAAAGCACTTTTCGTTTGAATCGTCATTTTACTAATTCATATATAATTAAAAATAAACAGCTTATTGTATTACTAAGCGCAAAACTCGAGAAATGCTGAACCGATTCGGTTATTTTTTTAAATTAAAGTTAATGAATACTCTGTGGGAAGTTTTTATGGAATGAAAATTGCTCATGAAATTGATAAATTTAGAAAAACAATGATTATTCAAACTTCATGCAATTACAGTTTTCAAGATAAAACAACGTTTGTCAGGTCAGCTGATATAAAATCATTGTATTTCCAATCACCTAATATTTTTACAAATATCATTCTTATTTATGATTAATAATTCCATTACAATACGCCCTCTACGGCAACGTAAAAATATTTCCCAACAAAGGAAAAGTATGAAGAGAGACATGATTAAGGTTTAACCCTGCAAAATCACACAATTCCCAATTTTCTACCTGAAGAACCAAGTCCGTGACTAAATTATTAATGCCGACTAAAATAAGATGCGAATATCCGCTTTTCCACCACATTGTGTTAGCAGGCTTTGGGATTACCGATTTCTATCGCCTAGTTAAAATTCTGAGCAGAGATTGTCGAGCGCGCAGTCACACAACGCTTTAGCAAAAGTTAATTTACAATTTTCTTCTCGATTCCGAAGTTGTATTCCAACTTTTATACATTTAACTTACATGAGCGGTAATCAAGTTAATTTCCAAGTTTTATTAAATAACAATTACCTGTTTATATATAAGAATATTTTAAAGCCCAGTATAAATAAATAGAAATTGTATGTATTGTGTGTTTAGTTTTTGAATTGGGTGTCACCTACATCATATCACAAAAGTAAAAATTAGATTATAATTTATAATACCTAAATTATATATTTTTATTAATACATTAGATTGTAAAAAGATCAAACATCAATATATTAACCGAAACTTAATTTCCCTTACTTTTTTAAAGGTTGTAGACGAATCCGCTTAAAGAAACGAAAGCGAACGGAAATAACAATTTCGAAAGAAATAAACAAAATTCTAGGAGGCAAATCGCTGTAGACGTCTGATATAAATGGAGACAAAGGGGGAGATAAAATGATGGCGGATGCCTCGTGAATTTAAGTAAATTAGGATATTCACCACGCTGCTCTTTCAGCTTCGTTCGAACTGTTTAAATTATCGATAAGTAGTGTGCTACTTGCGTTTTTTATTTGAGGAATGAAAATGAGTCAAAATAAATTTAGAAATAAAATTGTCACGATTTTTTATTAAAGTAAATTACATATTTTGCGTGTTTTATATTTGGCACATGATTTACAGTACTGTGTGGCTACGGTACTAAAGAATTTAGCCATCCCCTCGCTTCCCGTGGGTGTCGTAAGAGGCGACTAAGGGATAACACAGTTCCGCTACCACATTGGAACTTAAAAAGCCGATCGGTGGCGGGATAACCATCCTACTGCTGGCTTTGAAATACACAGGCCGAAGACGGGCAGCAGCGTCTTCGGTGCGACAAAGCCAGCCCTGCGGTCACCAACCCGCCTGCCCAGCGTGGTGACTATGGACAAAACACATGGGTTCACGCTATTTTTAGCGTAAACTTGTGGAGGCCTATGTCCAGCAGTGGATTGTGATAGGCTGTAATGATGATGATTACAGTATGCGGCAGTACAAAAATAACAGAATACAAACAAATTTTATTACAAATTTGACGAGTAGTCGATTATATACTTAGTCAGCAACTAGCGCGCAATCACTCGGAATGGATACCAAGTATTCGTTTGATCAAACTTTTGTGACTAAAAGTTAATAAAATCAAATAGCAATCTGTACCATAAACTGCATCTATTCTGATAAAATAAGATGTCTTAACAGATTAACTAACAACAACGTTTCATCCAAATAAAGTGTATTGCAAAAAACAATAATTTTACAATTTTGCGAAGTTAATATTTTAATTGTAACCAAGGATTTTAATTTGCACAATCAAATATTTGTGGATCATTTTTATATTTCCAATCGGGTTAATAAAAATAACTGGATAAAATAAATCACAAACAAGCAATTTAATGGACATTTGTATATTACTAGACAACCTTTTCGTGATTTATAGCTCAATAACTTTGTAGTCCTTTGGGTGAAACGAATCGAAATATTAATCTTTTAATGTTACTCTAAAATCAAGAATAATTACTTAAAATTGAGTTGTGCTAACTGAATATTACAATATTATTTTGTACAAAGTAAGGAGGTTAATGTGGGGCACGCCCTCTCAAAGTCTGAACAAAGCAATTTTGTTGGCTCTCGACGTAGTTGGCATGTCACCCGCACAATGTACACGTGTGGACCAAAGATAAGGCATGTAAACTTCTAAACGTAGAACTGAATTATGTAATCTTCCAATTATATCTACTTTACCTGACTGTAAAGTGGCTGAGAACTCATTTATTTTTGTTGTATTTGTTATACGAGTATACCTACGCGAAACCTGAAATACCCAATTAACAATTATTTGTGGGAGAAAAAACAACTTATATTTTTACTAACGAATAAAAGTGTTTTAACCAACTTCAATAAAGTAGGAGGTTCTCAATTATTATGTATTTTTTTACGACTGTTACTTCATAGCTTTTTACTGTGTATAATTTTTTGATGTTGTCATTAGCCCTATTTAAATTTGATTAAGATTTGACGAGTACTTTTTGAATTATATCTAATAAAGCATTTTTAAATCACTGTTTTACCGACTACCTTCATTGTACTTCTTTTCTTTCTTTTTCTTTTTGTTCTTTTCGTTTACCAGAAAACTCGAATACTTACAAGAACTTTTAACTCGACCTAACTTCGCAAGATAAAACGGTTTTTGTAAGTCAATCTAGCCTTGATGGATGGAGAACCTGGACTCCTCAGCAGAAGGCTCGGTGACGGTGAATGCTATACACTAGATCAAAAGGCGGCACGGGATGCTGACCTTAAAACTGCGACAGGTACTGACCGGACATATCTGCTACGGTAAGTACCTACATCAAATCTCTACGAGGAAAGCTGCAACTTTTTGCCACGAGTGTGGTGCTTCGATGAATAAAATGCGTCACACTAGAAGAATGCGCTGCCTGGAAACCCCAGCGCCAGGCACTGGTGGCCATCATAGGTGGAGACTTCTCGCTGTCGAGCATCATCTGTTCTATGCTTGGCAATAAGAGGTGCTGATCGACCGTGGCCTCCTTCTGCAAGAAGGTTGTGGCTCTAAAGAAGGCCGCGGAGCTTAAGCGCGAAGCGCGAAGACATCCCTGCTGACCCACCCAGTAGCAACCGTAGTAACGACCAGTGCAGTAGACGATTACCGCAACCAACCACCGCAGTAGATGACCCGGGGAAAGGGAGGCTGAAACGCGCTCTTTATGATTCCGCAATAAAGTGAGGGCAGGGCACCATCCCTCTCACTCGCCACCGGGGTAATAGAGCGCTTACGTTACCCATGAGTGCTATTTAGGTTGTTGTGGTAGGTGGTTGTGTGAGGGCGTCGCTGAGTTTTAGTGGTTAGTCTGGCACGTTCTGCGCGTGTTAGGAACCTTACACTCCCGTCGTAGTTGGCAACATGGTCAATGCTTAAAAGAATTTCCCAGCGTCAAAAAAAAGATCAATCTAGCTTGCTGTTCTGATACGGTATGTGACTGAAAATATAATAATAATAACAATAGTCTTGTACCACACACAAGCATTACGTTGCTTACCTTAGGAATAACTGTATGTTTGTATGTCAAAGATATTTATATATCCCTTTATTATTATACAATACAATATCAGTCAGTTCAGCCTATGCAGTCCACAGCTGGACCTAGGCCTCCCCAAATTCGCGCCAGACATCCCGGTTTTCCGTAATCCTCATCCAGCCCACACTGGCATAATACGATATACTATATTGTTATATGAACGCAAGTTAGCAGTTCACTGAGGTAGGGCACAGCAGGAAATATCCTGCTCAAAATCTGGAGCAGCCCGACTAGGGAGGTACCGTGACCTTACAGAAGATAACAACTGACTAATACTGATTTCATGCAGTATTGTATTCCTGTGGTGAGTAAGGTGACCAGAGCTCCTGGGGGAGATTGGGGGTAGGGTCAGCAACACCATAACATACAATTAGGTCTGCCGTACTTATTTGCCGACCGAGTTGTATAACAAAACAACTGACATACCGAATATCATTACATTTACTTGTTGTATTTTTCAAATTCGTCTTTTTTTATTTCCAATTATGCAATGGAAGTTCATGCATAACTCACGTAAGACCAAAAAAGAAATTAATTTTCTGTCACTTCATAGATCCCTATGCCACATTTATTAACATGCTATCACTATATTAATTGTGCTTCTAATAAATTTGACCAACTTTTGTTCTTCTATCTACCAACCACAACGTTTTCTTCCTACAAAATGAAATAATACTGACATTAAAATGAATAATTCTTTATTAAAAAAGATACCACTGATTTATTACTATTTTTTATTTTCAATAACAGCTCTCTAAATAATAATACACTCAATCAATAAAATAAACTACATCAAAATAAATTTCATAAAAAATGCGTAAAGTTCTTTGAGTTAACTTTCCTGTACCTCCCGACGTTAACATTCACTCCATACTTTCCCAGTTAAAAAAAGAAACTCCTTTTCATCTCTTTTTATATACCTACACGTACAAACCAAATGTAAAAGATTGGAAAGCTTTGAGTTCAATTTAATCATATTATAAATTCCGTTCTTCAAAGTTTTTCTTTAAAAACGTCCAAGGCAGCCATTGAACGTACGATTCGTCGTTTAGTGTGAATAGAACCTCAAGCAATGTAGTCGCCATCAGCAAATAGTCCTACCATTTATGTTAATAGAATACTTATTCGACAAAAGAGCTTTGGAAAATCAAATTCAGTTAAGAAGGACAATTGGACGAAGTTGATCTGAATTTGTGATATAAGCTGTCTAAAGCCAATTGAAAGCTGAATAAGTAATACTTTTTCAGTAAAACCTTCTTTTCTATTTAAGTTTAAGGAAATGTATGCATATATGCTCAACGAATGTATTTTAAGACTACATTTGATAATAGTCGAATTGTATTAGAAATACTACACAATTTATAAAAGGTGTAGTAAATTTAAATAATATGAACTGAAAATCAAAATAAATAGAAACCGACTCAAGGAATTTTACAAAAGGCTGCGTGAGCGGCGTCATAACAAAACCACAAGATGCATAGATTACAGTTTACATGTGGTGCTAGGGTTTAATGTTTAACAATAAATCTACGATCATGATGCAATATAAAAATATTGCACAATATTGTTGCTACTTTTCGATAGTAACTTATTATGCAATTAAGATTTTCCTATTTTACTAAAAACACCATAGCATTTTCACTTGAACAATATTTTTCTTTCCAGTTATTTCTATTCGATTACGTTTTCTTTATAATACTTAGATTACGAGTATACCAAATTCTTTTAAACTAATAATTATGTGTTCTTGTGAATATTATTAATATGTTATTGTAATAATTATGTGTTCTTGAGAATATTATTTTCCAATAGATCTTCAGCCTATCACAGTTCGCTGCTGGAGATAGACCTCCCTAAGTTCACGCCAAACACGGCGTGAACCCATGGCTTTGTCACACCGAAGACGCTGCTGCCCGACTTTCGCCTGTGTATTTCAAAGTCAGCAGTTGGATGGTTATGTCGCCATCCGTCGGCCTTTTAAGTTCCAAAGTGGTAGTGGAACTGTGTTGTCTCTGAGTCGCCTCTTACGACACCCACGGGAAAAGAGGGGGTGGCTATATTATTTACTACCGTAACCACACAGCATTATTTCCAATAGATGCTGTTAAAATAACGCTTAAGTATTTTTGTAATTATTTTTAAAGGTTTTGTAAGATTATCACGTGTTTTACACTCACGAAAAGATTTACAATCGAAAGAAATAGAAATTACACTATATCTTAATTTTGTATGTGTGTGTGTGTGTGTGTGTGTGTGTGTGTTAATCATGCACAAATATAACAAAACTTCTTAATACTGATTTAACGTTTAACGATGAATCATATTATGACTATCGATTTCTTGGAATTGCCGTTCAATAAGGTAAAACCACTATTTTTATTGTTCTAAATACAATAAACAAATCAAAATTCATATCAGTTTCAAATAAGGCCTCAGGTTATATTCACGTAAGCTCTATTCACGTACGAAAATAAAAATCTTATTTTTGCACACGTTATAATATAGACCGTTGAATTAAATAATTAATAATTATATATCTTACCCTCGGGAGCAGGAGGTCTTTGTTGGTAGTGTAAATCTGCAACAAAAAGTACTATGTTAATTCAAATCTAGATTCATTTTTATTTTTGATATTATCACATTGTTATAAACTATTACTATTTTTATATGAAATAGGTTTCGTTAAAGTAATAATGTCATGTATACAAATAAATAGAATTGGAGTTTCTGTTTGTAACATGAAAATAACCGCTTTTCACTAAATGCATAAAAAATGTTATTACCAAAATAACATTTTTTTTTTAATTTTTGTTGTCTCTGTCTTTTTGTTCCAGCTAATCTCTGAAACGGCTGGACCGATTTTGACGGCATTTTCAATGGCAGATAGCAGATGTAATAAGGAGTAACTTAGGCTACTTTTATTTTAGAAATTTATTTATTTTATAACTCAGCGAATTGAACAATAACTTTTTTGTTAATATATATTTACATTCATTATAACTCCAACTGCCATCTATTGCTTTTTATAAATCAAATGTATTAGTTACTTTGAATAGAAACTACAATAATATAATTACTAAGCCAGTATATATACGCCACAATGTTTTAACTTTACCATGTTCTGTGCTCCAATAGTTTTTAGTGGTACTAAATGTGATATATTTGCTTTGGAAACTATAGACACAACAATATGGACGCGAATATTGTTGGAATAGAACCAGCTTTGGAAATATATGCTTGTGTTTATTCTAATAAAACGTTTTATGTGCATGAGTAATAACAATGATAATTAAAGAATTATATGTATAGATATAAAAAAAAAATTAAATATAAAAATGTGTATAAACTAAAAAGTTTATTTATATTTTTGAAGTCCTTTTTATAATTTACGAAACGGTTACGTAAAGGTACAAATTTTTTATAAATTTTAACATACAATTAATAGTAAAAACATCGACATTTATAGATATAAGGATAACTTATACACAAATTTATAAATGTCGTTACGGCTACGAACTAAATGTACGACATGTACATAACTACGAAAAATATTATTCACAAGCCTAATCTAATTTTGCAATTTACTTTTTCATTATTTTCATGCAAATTATTTTACGCTTATTAACTTTATAGAAAAAAAATATTTCAAACGGAACAACGAGAAAATAACAGTTATTTAAAAAAAAAGTAAACAATTACTTTACTTTTAAAAAGTTAATTAGGCCGAGGCATGTTAATTGCAGAGCGTAAATCGTTTAAAATTAATTACGACTACTTTAAAAACTGTTCCTTATTGTCACAACATGCTCGAACTAAATAAACAAATGTTTTTAGTCCACACGGATTAATTTCTCCTAAGGCACAGAACATTTCGGACGACACAAAGAGGTCGCGCCTAATGGGTTCGCAGTCCGGATAAATATAAAATACAAGAGGCAGGCAAAACGTGCGGTCATAGGCCGGGGTGTGCTGGGACGCCATATTGTTTTATTGCAAATTGGTTGGACGTACCGCGCCTGTCCTTTACGTATACGAGGCTATTAAACTACGACCGGTGCTCAGTCACGTGTTAAACGAATCCAATCGCTGCACAATGTTAGACGGAGAACGAGCATCGACTCTCATGACACGTAACTAAAGCGCGAAAAAACGTATGCAAATATCAAACTCAATTCTACATTCCGATGTGAAGCTGTTCAATATTTAAAAAAAAAACAACAATATTGTTGCCAAAACGGTAAACTGTTCGTAGCATATCAGTATTTAGGTAAGGAAATAGTTTAAACTATTGCATTCAACGCACACTCACGCAGTGCTATTTGATCTACAGTTAAATGTATACGTCGAAAAATATCTTCTTTATAATCTTCTTTCTTCCACTTTGACAGTCGGATAAAAAAGAGATAATTAAATACCTTATTAACTGTAGTGAACCTATGAATACAATTAATGTAGTAGTGCTACTAATACTCGTAAATACAAATGCAATGATTTAGAAAGAAATTACATTGATTCTCATAATGACTATTAAAACAGATAACTGTAACAAAAATAAACCAATAATAGTTGTTTAAAATGCGGAATTAAATAGATGTTGGATGGAGAGTATTTCAATCAAGACCAAGATTAAATCCGGTGGGGACGCAACAGGAAACTGAAGTGATATCGATTTACAAGGAATCTAGGCGGCCGGTACAGCGCCGCAACAAATTGAAATTGATATCATCGGTGGGCAGCTACCGGATATTACGGGTGTCAAGCCCAATCACACACCAGCAAGCCTAAGAGCGATCTGTATCTTCAAATCCTTAACTGTCTTTGATTGCAGATATTTTCGTGCATAGTCACGAAACTTAGAACCTTAAATTCCTTTAAATCTAAGTTAAGGGAAGAACTAATTGTAGCTAATTTTGTATTAAACATACAACTTAAAAATTTTTGCTAACTTTGCAATTTAAAAATCGGTGACGCGGTGCTACTTATTAGACTAAACACCCGCGTGCTAAGCAGCCATTAGATATTCATTTCCATTTTTGAATAAATCATAGCCTTAGACTCAATTATTTTATTATTAGGGATAAACTAGCGTGTTGGGGTCTATAATTAAAATGCAACCAAAATATAATACTTTACGTAAATTAAAGCGTTTTTTTTTATTATTATTAAATAACAACTGCTCCTTGTAACCGAGTAACTGTCACGGCACAAAAATTACTAATAAAACTTTTCCGTTGCGTGACAGACACCTTTGTGATTCTAAAGAAAAGAAAACTGAAGTTGAAATTGAAGTCAAATAAAAATGAACATAAGTCTACAATATGCTTGATACAAAAGAGTTTGTTTGATCCGTGCTGGTTTTTATCATTGATATAGTTATTTGCCTAAAGGAATGAAATACAAGCAAGGTAAATATTGCATTAGATTGCCGCACACATATATATAATATTATGGATACATGCATAGTTGCATATACATGTTTAGCGTGTAATCACACCACACTTGTTTAATTCTATCGTGACATTCTATGAATAGGCGACATGTCGTCGCTACCTGTCACCGATATCCCGGTCCAGTGTCAACGTCTTCAAAAGTACTAAAAACAAAATTAATTTAAATAAGTGTCTTCGTCGTCTACGATTTCATGTTATACAAAAGAAATCTTTCATTATATTTATCTAATAATTTAATGATCTAAAAATAAACTTAATTGATACAATACGCTTTCAATTATTTTCTAAGAGCTATGTTATTTCATTACTTACTATTTTATTAGTATTTTACAGACGGCGTTATATTTATAAAATATTTTCCTCTACTTGAAATGTAATAGTCTACATTTCTTTCTTTTTTTTAATTTAAAACATATTAACAACGAAAATCATAATTTAAAATGTGACAATAAAACGTACACCTTAGGTATTTTCGTATGTGCATATATTCATATGTGCATATATTAGGTATTTGATATGCGTGTAATCAAAATAAATTACAGACAGAAACTGTAAACAACCGCATAGCTATATATATGAAGTTTACATTTTTAGCCTACAAAGTACGCGATCCTTCAGGGTTTGTAATGTGTAGATAATTAGGTCATGAATACTTAGTTTTATTATGGAATGCTGAGCTACTGAATGCGTTAAAGTGTTAGATATATATGTAGGCATTATTACATATTACACACTTATACATGTATATTATATCATATATGTACGTCATAGCTACTTAATGTAACATTTTCGTTTATGCTTAATTAATTATCATAATTTGATTTGTTCAATATCCCGTGACCGCGGTCGCAGTTACATATACGTTAAAGCATAAATCGGATTTTCTTATGTACTAAATATTTAAAACCATTTCAGTTCATATATTCCTGAAGAATTTTGTGCTCGAGCAGCGTGAAAATTAATCGATCGATTAGCCATTCGTTCCGAAGCTAAGGTTGAACGTGACCCGTGACTCAGTCCCCAGGCACTGCCGGTAGAAATTAATTTTGTTGAAAATGAAAAAAATCAAACTGCTACAATTTTTTTACACATTATCGGATAGAAAAGAATGCTTTTTAATTTATTGTATATACCGACCATTATTAGACGACCGTTAGCAAACATCCGCATGTTTAAGGCTTCATTGGCGCTGAATCAAATGTTTTTATAGCTTAGGTACTTTTATTGAAATACGAGACATTTGTAAGTTATCTAAATATAGTACATACATAAACGTAATGAAAAGGTAATGTTTATTTTGCTTCTTTGTTAAATATGTACAAGATTATACAAATATTTTATATTGGAATAAGTAAAAATGAAATCAAGGTTAAATAAAACTGTACTCGTGACGCAAACGAAAAAGTAATACCGTCTTTGTATGTACCAGTGTATTACATTTATACGTCCACATCAGTGTACCAGCAGTGTATTTAAGGATTTAAGTCATTTGAAACTTGGAATAGTAGATAAGCTACACGGTATTGGATTATATAAGAAAGAAAGTTACATATTAGAAAATTAAATAATATACGAATGAAATTGCGCACAATTAGTATAAATACAGAAGTATTATAAAAATATCAACAATTACTGGCTATACAATTAGTATTATATATGTGTAATGTTATAAATGAAACGTAAATGAACTATTTATATGATATAATTGAAAATTTTATCGATGACTGAATAATTGAGTTATTATTAAACTCAATGGGCCCAAAAAGTATCAGTATAATATTAATGGTATCATATATTCAATGGATCCTAGTCTGAAATATTAGCACAGACAATGATGAAAAACTGTAAGATACATTCATAAGCAAAAATCTATCCCGCAACCGCACGCTGGTCTGATCACTATACTAATCATCGTCGAATACTTTATAAGTCAAATAGTTCTATTGATAATTCAGATTTAAAAAAAAAATCCATTATAACTTGGTTTTTGAAGTTGTACACATTTGCAGCTAACGGGTTGTATTCGCGAACCGCCTCGCGCCATTTTGATTTAAATTGTATTAATTTTATATTTATTAAATGTAATTATTTCAAAGGGTAAAAGACGATTTTCCTGCTGCTGTTAAATTTCGTGTTTAGTATCTAGTTAGTAGAATATGCGTTATAATTATTCATTTTAATTAATAAATATCAACACATAATTATAGTTTTTTTATTTCTTATTAAAAATAAATAAAAGCTACACACTCAACGGCCCCTAGTAGGATTTTCTCCTGTATCGGGGGTCCACAAGCACATACAACACACAAGCACCCAATTTTTTATCATATATTTTAGAATTTTCTGTCGTGAGCGGGGATCGAAGTCGCGACCGCCAGCGCAACAGCCAGCGCTGTGACCGCTGTGCAACGCGTTGTATTATATATGTATAATTCTATACCTATAATATTTTCAGCGTCAATTTGGAGTGGCACACAATTCTTATTTTTTATAAAAATCATGTCTGTTACGTAATCTGTGTCGTTCCAATGCGATTAACGGTTGTCTCTAAGCTTTACTCGAATATTTTTACACTCGTCAATATTTTCTCACTACATCGAAAAAGAAATTGACAAAATATTTTTAAAGTCGTTAGGTCACGACGTCTGCGATGTAGGTTTTTGTATTAATAATAATTTAATCCTTCTATTTTCTTAGGTAAAACTGTTAAATATTACTTGCATTAAAGTGTTTGAAATGTAAATAAATACCTGCAGTTTTTGTTCGCGTGTTATGGTGGTATAATTATACTTCAAATCTGGTATCTGATAACACAATAATTAGATAACGCTGACCTAGTACTATAATATGTAAATAAACTTATTTTTATAGGTACGTTTTAATTCAAAATGAAAAAAAAATCATAATCCCGCCATTTTAATGACACTGTTTTTTTTTCTAATTTTATTACTATGATGGCAAAGATCGAATTCCATACAGTCATATGTTTTTGTTAATTATCACGTTAATGTAGAAAATGTATATATTGTTCCTAAATCACCACTAATTTTAGTAACTAACTCAGTTTAATACCTTGAAATGATAAAATTTAATATTTAATAATATGAAAATAAAATATTTTAAACAGTATTTTTTCTCGTGTAATCTGTGGTAATAATAGCCTTGCAAAACTATTATTTACTAGCTGCCCTTGAAATCACAGACTTGGCTTCGGCCTTACTTTACCAGTCATCGAATCAGAAGAAAAATAAAGTTACTTCAGACTTAGCTCCGGCCTTTTGATATATCAGAACGAAACTTACAAATTCAAACTAGGCTGTATGGATTATAGTCCTTTGCCTTTCCCTATGGGGGATAAATTTTAAAACAACAACAACAATACTAGCTGCCCGGACAGACATTGTTCTGTCAAAAGTTAATAGTAAAACATTTTTTAATAAGGTTTTAAACCTTCCGTGGGCCAGAAACGTACAAAAAAATAAATTCGCCGAATTGGTTGGGACATTCTCGAGTTATACGCATAGATAGCTACATTCATTTTCAAACATTTCAAACTGACAAAACTCTTAGTGATTAATGAAACTCTTAGTCTAGTGATTAATGAAAAAAAAATTTGTAAGTTTGTTAGTTTCTGTCAAATTTTAATTTTCGAGTTAACTTCTGGTTCAATGACCTTAGTGAAGCTGTTTAAATGTTTTATGTTAAAGTTTTGTAGCAGAACTTTAGTTTTAGTTTCGTGTATCAGACTTTAATATCAATATACACAATTACGTTGTCACATTTTAATAAATCGAGTAGAGTATTTCAATAACATTTTTTGTAGTATTATTTGTTTTTTTATCATACAAGTGTTATATTTAAAACTTACTAAAATATTTTTAGTATGACTTCAACTAAACTAAATTAGACATCGTCTATCTTATAATCGTCGTGTCTTGATATCGTATTATATGTAACTAGCTGTGCTCGCGACTTCGTCCGCGTGGAATAGTGACTTAACATGCTCAACGTGATTCTTTAAATTTGTATAACTGTTTTATTTGTGAACCGATTGACATGAAACAAACAGTAAATGTTCAGCTAAGCTTACCACAATATATTAGTAAAAACCACACCTACACCGGATAAACCGTTTCTATTAGGGTGCACAAAAGCACAGACAAACAGACAAAAATTTAGACATTCATTGTTTTGGGTGCTATTTGCGTTGATAAAGGTCCCAATAATATTTTTTCTCATATAACTTAAACGTACAAAAAGCGACCCGTTACATTTTTATTACATATATTGATATCTAAGTCCTAGGTATAAGGAAAAACCAAATTAAAAAGGTAAATAAATGAAAATATTGAAATTTATTTACAAATTAATATTTTAATTTTATCCGATAGTTTCATTGCAATTTGAAAATCCTCTACATGGTGGCCAAAGTGCCACTAAAATAAATGTTCTGTCAGAGAGAAAAACGAGCGGAACGTTACTCCACACACCCGCGCCCCACACTCGTTCACCTCACTATTTCATTTCAACAGAATCAACGGTGAATTAAGGGCGTAGGCCATACAAACGGTACTTATCATTTATATTGCTTTGGAAATGCACGATTAAAGCTTTCTCTTATTTATGTACACCACCGTTTTCTCTTATGTACAGTAACAGTTATGAAAATCGCGCGTTTTCCGTAAAATTGTATTTTATTTTTACGCATACATTTATGCTTATAACTACAGTTATAATAAATTTATGAAATATTAGTGACTAATGTTCAAACTATGTCTACTATTAGGGTAATAATGTAATAAATGTTACTCACAGTTATTTGTCAATAAGAACCCTGCCAAAATGCCGAATAATGATAGAAAAAATAGCAGAAGCAGTATTATAAGAGCTGGTTTGCAATAGTTAAGCCAACAATAATCTTCAGAATTAGTTGCTTGAGTATTTGGAGGCAATGACCAACATTTGCCGTAAGTCAATTCCGATGCACTTGTAGAGCGCACGACCGCACTGTTTCCTTGCTGATTAACTATTACACCCTGTACCGCAGTTTCATTTCTTTGATTATGAGTTGCATTTTTTTCTGAAATTCTTGCAAATCCAGAATTATCTTCTTCTTGTGAGTTTCCATACACTCCATACGATGCCACCATGTCTACTCCTGAAAGTGACCTCGTAGTACCGTTTCCGCCACTGTCTTGCACGCCATTATTGTCTGAAGTAGGCCAACACTCACACGAACACCGATCCTCTTTTCTTCTCTGCCTAATTTGCGCCGCATCAGACCTCGTAATTTGAACATCGATTTTTTTCTCTTCCTCCTTTTTAATTTTATTGTCTTGTGATACGCTGTCTTGATTCGAACCATAATTACTTTGTAAGTTTTTATGGTTTTCTATATACCAGTGTCTCTCCTCTGCTCTCAGTGTAGTATCGTTATTTCCTTCGTAGACGTCTGCGTAATTTGAGAGAGGGTGGGAAGAGGGACTGTAAACAGGCACGGGCGCAAGCTGTCCATATCCTCGGTCATACTGCGGAGGCCTCGAGTTCGTCGCGTAGTAGGTAGTTGATACAGGAATGGTATACTCGTAGCCGGACCTGTTCATCTTCAGTCCTTATTTGCCACATTTGAAATTACTTATTGTCGAAAACGACATTATTTTCACTGGTTATGTAAGACGTCTAAAATTTTGTTAAATATTATGATGCTATTCTCTTAAAAAGGTAATATTATATACAATAATGAAAATATTATTTTGGAATAAGAATTATGAAGAGGTAAATACAAGTTAGAAAACAAACTTGTTTACTTTATTATTTGTTACATTTGTAGGCAGAAAGTTATAAAGTTGAACACACATCTGTTTATCTCAATTACTCCTCTTGTACTCACTGGTATTTATCTTTTGTGTTAGAACAAGCGCCCCTTACTCACTCACTTCGAAATAGAAGGTAGAACGAGGAAGTCGCAAAGTAACAAAACAATTTTGACTTGTCGTATATAAACAAGTGAATGTAATAAAAAAGTGCTGATATTTTGTGCGATTGTTTCACAAAGTGTATATATACACAAACATATATATACAGGGTGTGGCGTCAATAGTGGTCCACCGTTGTGTTAGTGGTCATAATGATGACATCGTTTATTATTATTCTTTGACATGATTACAAACACTGTATATTCGACGTTGCAGAGCATGTATAGCTGCGAATGGGGGCCATTTCGAGCATTTGGTGTAATTTTTAGAGTGTTTGTAATCATGTCAAAAAATAATAATAAACGATGACAGTATGACTTGTTTTTTTTTTAATAACTTGTTCTAATTTACAAGTTAGGCCAAGATCACTCTGTAACAGTAGTAATTTTTTGTTTTAATTTTAAGTCTTTTTCAATTAAAGTTGCAATAATTTTTTTTATTAATGGGATGGCAAATCGTTTTAAAATCTGTGTTTAGTAGGAATATTTTAAAATGAACAGGCACTGACAGTGTAGTTACTTTTTTTACAAAAATCATAAGTATTGACGCAACTAAATTTTAAAGTGTATTTTAATGAAAATCTTCCTTTCTTCAATTAAAATTGGATATCTTTCTGTTAAACAATAGGATCTGCTATTGTGATACAATTTTGAAATTGGTATTTAGTAGGCATATTTTTAAATGAATGGGCACTGACAGCTTAGTACATTTTTTTACAAAAATCGCTCTTGAATTAGCATGATATGTTAAAAATTTGGGTTTAAAGTAGAGTAAAACCAATTTTTTTCTTGAAAAGCCTTAAATTTACATTAAAAACATGTTATTTAACGATAGCTCTAGTGTTCAGCAGTAATTGCCAGTAATCAAAATGAAAAAATAATGGTATTTGTTATAACTACAACCAAATTTGTAACAAGGGGTACAAATATCGTAAAAAAGTAAAAAATAAAAATATTTCCGGAACCTTTGGGTAAAAATGGATAAAATTGTAATATGTTATAGTAAATTACCTGGTTTATCGAATCCTTAACGGTGGACCACTATTTACGCCACACCCTGTATATATATATATATATATATATATATATATATATATATATATATATGTTTATTTTCAGGTACAAAAAAGACCCTTTTAATTTCGTTGTAAAACTAGTTTGACCGCTGAGTCAATAATTTAATGGAGTGTTAATCCCTGCTGCGGTTGGTATTATATTCAGTAATAATTAATTACATTAAGAGCAAACATGGCAATAATTTAATTGTGTTTTTAGACGCTACTATAGTTATGCCAAAAACACATATTTAAAAATGTAAACAACATCATTAAATAAAATATTTGTAATAAACTACGTAAATCTTTGTAATTTTAAATTTAGTCGATATTTTATTATTATTTAATGTTAATAGATTTCATATTAACACTTATTAAATGTTTATAACTTCAGAATAGTACGTTATAACTCGTTTTATTTTAGTGTCTAATTGTTTTATTTTCTTTCGTAAGAGGTTTAACGCCTTTATGAGTTTTCGTATAGGGATTATTTATTAAGTTTACCGAAGGACATAGACCAGACCTTGCGTAAAAATATTTTAAGGATACCAATAGACACCGGAGTGTTGGTAAGGACACCGAATCATTTATTTTAGTAGAAACATCTCATAAATTTAGGAAATTCATTTGACATGCTAAGTAATACAACCCAAAAGCTTCTATTATCAAATCCAATTTTTAACGAACATTTAATGAAATATTCACAATACTATGTAGTTTTGCAGGTCGCAGCAGGGCTTGTGTGAAAATTTTCAAAATTACGTTTTAGTAATCCTTAATTTTTTTTCTAAAAAAATCCGGTTTCGAAGTCAAAAAAGAAAAAGAAATAAACAAAGAAATGAATTCACACAGTAATAAACCATAGCGTAGTGTTCTTTTATATCAGATCCATCACAAGATTGAAATTAACATCACTAGACTAATTTACTTATTAGTGTTTTATCACTAACAATAAAACCAAAACAAAATGTTTATGTATCAATCCTGTTTTCGATTTTCCTAATTAAAGCCTTTAGTGAGATTTGACATGAACAAAATGTATTGCACGAAATTTAGCTACAAAAAACGTTTTGGATTAATTTGTTCTATTGGTTATGTTTTGATTCCTTCGGTATTTGGCTCCATTGTTACCAAATTCTGAAAACTGATTATCTTGCATCTAAAGCTAGCTTAAAAGAATACCGTGAAAGTTTGATAGATTGAGTCGTGATCTCATGTGTACTTAGTATACTTGAACTATTAACGTTGTTCGCCCTCGTTATAGGTTCTGGTGGAAATCGTATTTTTACCCGTTTTAAACGAGTTCGTGATGTTAAATATCTATGTAATGATAATAATCTATGTAATATACAAAAGCGGATAAATTTTTTGTTTTATTAAATTCTTAAGTTAATTTATTCCGTTATAATTTCTTTAAAGTAAATACTTTTAACTGACTTCTAAAAAAGGAGGAGGTTCTAAATTCGATTGTCTTTTTTTATTAATGTTACCTCAGAACTTTTGACTGGACCGATTTCAATGAGTTTTTTTTATCGAAAAGTTGTACATGTGGTCTTATTTAAATTTAAGATCTGATATGTACTTTTCGAGCTATATCTGATAATGCGTATTAACTTGATTATTTTTTCGTCGCCTTACGTTGTATTACATCGCATAGCTTTTCCTTAGCTGTACCGATTTTGACGATTTTAATTTTATTTAATCGAGATCTGATGACTGCTTTTTAAGTAATCTTTAATAACGCGTATTATTATTTAACATATTAATTAACCACTAACCTACTTTCTTTAATTACTCGATGTAATTGAAGTCGGTTTTTATTCGTTTTTTTATTAACTATGTATTTAAACAAATGAGAATATATTAATCAAATTCAATTTGATTAGTCCGTAAATATCCCACAAATGGGAAAAATATTCAGATTTATGAAAAGATTTGCAATTTACTAAGTTATAAAAGCGGTGACTGAAACTACTTGCGTCCGTCCCTTATGGGGTGACTAAACTAATTCCCAAGAGCTATGATATGTAACCAGGTGTCTATAGTAAGAAACTTATCTATTAAAAACCAATGAACTGAAAGTTTAATCGCTACCAAAGAAAAACTTGGTGCGTTGTTTGCACAGCGACAAACATACAGACCATAAAGAAATATGATACCAAGAGTATTTGCTCAAAAAGGGAATTTTATTCCGGGTAGAAAGCGTTAATGAAACGTCTCTACTACACAAACCATCATAAATAAAATAAATAAAAAACATAACAATAGCGATTTTTTTTTAAAACATACATTGTATGACTTTTTTTCTCAACATATAATTTTTTCTCTGTATCGTACGTTTTTTATCTAGAGCAGGTCAGGTAAATCTGCGCAGTACACCTCTAAGTCTGGACGGTTGAACGTGCAAAAAGGCACAGTGAAGCCACCTCCTATTTACCGCAAGAGACATTTTCTAGTGCGCTGTTTACACCTTTCACACTTTCTGAACAATCGAACTACATATTTTGTCCAGAATTCTATTCCTTATATACATTCACTTCTTCTGCACGAGCATTTTAACCTTTTTTTAAATTATTCCTATGACATTTAATTTCAATTTTATTTAAATAAAAATGAGTTTAGTACATAAAAATAAAATAATATTAACCGTTACAAATTAAGTCGTATTTTTTTTTAAACTTAATAAATAAAAAATATAATCAATATAAGAATTAAGTCAATAAAGTTATAATCAGCAAATGTTTGACTTTGAAATTCGCTTTAGCTACCTACTAGCCAAAACTTTCCATACAAGAGATTCATAGACCCGAAATTAGACAAATGAGACAAAATGAGACTTGAATGGTTTAATGAGTTTCGTAAAAAGTAACTTTTTACAAAGACAAAACAAAAAGACATTCCTGAAGTAAGTTTGTCTATTGCCTCTTGTAAAATAACTTTAGCCATCCATTAACCCATCGGATAGCTAAAGTTATTGTTCTGTCGATTTGAAGAGACATAAAATAGGTTCTCAAAATACCCTCTTTTCGCTTCAGTCAGCAATATTAACAGGAGTAAGAACAGTAGTTGGTGACGTTAAGTCAATAAAATGGGGGAATAACGCACCATTCAGCTGTTTCGACGAAACGGTTTGGGTCACAGTCGTGTGTTAGAACGATCGGTAGCCGGCACCTGAATGTAAAATGTATGCAAATATCCAAAACGTTTAAATAAGCACGTAGTAACTTATTATGCGATCGTAATTCTCTTGTTCGTGGTACTTAGTATCGCTTTATATCTGTAAATGCTGGTAATTATATTTATCATGTTATATCAAGTTATATTAAAACTTTGTGTTTTGTAGTTGTTTAAATTATTGGTAAATATTTGGTTTTTAAAATTAATATGTGAGTAAAAACTAGAACTCCTTTAAAAACAAATTAAAATACATTAAAAATGGTTTAATAAAGATATATATTTACATGTATATAAAATCAAAGATCTTCTATATATATATATATATATATATATATATATATATATATATATATATATATATATATATATATATATATAGTACCCGGGTGACCGAGCTAAGCTCGGTATTTTTAGTAAATCGTGTTTTTTGGAAATCATAAAGTATAAATACGAATTACATATTGATAAAATATTAATAATATTTTTCGATTTTACCGACATAATAATAAAAAATAAGAACAGTCTATTTAAATAAAAAATAACGAGTGCAATTAGAAAAAGAAAAAGAAAAAGAAAAAGAAAAAACAATTGATCAGGGGACATGTGGATTTGAACCATGATCTTCTCGGTTGATCCCGAGCGGCCGATTTCCCACCGAGCTATTTCAACTACATTGACTTATGCGAAATTTACCTTCGTATTCTAACGATATTTTTTTCAATTCCTAAAAACAGGGATAAAACGACATTTCCTGAAAATGAATCCTAGCCAGATAGATTTATCTCCCCCGAAACCCCCTAAATACTAAATTTTATGAAAATCGTTGGAGCCGTTTCCGAGATTCAGATTCTATATATATATACAAGAATTGCTCGTTTAATAGTATAAGATATATATAAAGTGTTTCAATGTCAAATAAATAATAAAGATTAAAATCTTTGAGAATTTTTTAATAGAGCCAACTACAAGCACTAACGTTGGCTATTAGGAACCCCGCTGCACATCATGTATTCAAAATAGTGTAAAAAGTCTCAGGATTAAAAATTAATTCAAAGTAAAGCTAACGTATGAAAAGAAAACGGAATTGTGTAAATCTTATTGCCGCAATTATACCAGATCGACTTAGAGTTGATAGTTAGTAGTGCCAGGTCACTTTTGAAATTATTCTGAATTCGATTGTTATTTTTCATGTGGATGACCTTAAATAATTTCTATACCGATTTTAATAGGCTGAACTGACTGACTGACTAATTTTTGATAATTCTTTTTACTATACCAATTTTGAGGATTACTTTTTATTTGAATCTGGCGATTGTCTAGTAGTATCATTTTAATTTGAGTGAGATTTAACGAGTATTTTTTTCGAGTTATCACTGATAGTATATATTGTACTATAGTTGTCGATGTTAATAGAAGTCGGTTTTTTAGTTTGAGAATAAACACACTTATTCCACAACTAAAATATTGTATTCCGTCAATTCAGTGTGGTAACGGATCGATAAGTCGTGTCCATTTTTCCGATTTTTTTAAACGTAAGTGAACAGAATTACATCAAATACCTATACATTATACTATTACAAATATATACACATAATCAGATTTTAACCGCAGCGTAAGTATGCAATTTATTCAGTATTATAAATGCTGCATTATATTGAAATTTGAAATTTAAATTAAATTTTAGTTTGAAAACCTTACCTATACCTTACAAAGCTTGGGGTCCCATCAATGCACTCTATGAGAGCTCAGATTTCGATTCAGATTCAGATTTCTTCAGAATATTTAATAAATGAATAAATATCGTGTAACATACACATACAGCCGTCTGTTCCTAAGGTAAGCAACTTAATGCTTGTGTTACAGATAATAGCCGACTTTTATAGGTAAATATTGTTTTGATAAATATACATAAAAATAATACCTATATAAATATAAATATTACACTTAGACTCAGGCGGGAATCGAACACGCAACTCGCGGAACAGAAAGGAGGGCCATTACAAGCTGCACCAACGGGCTAGTCAAACCCATATTTAACACATTTGCAGCAAGCAAATTAAACTCCAGCCTGTAATATCACATGCTGGGCACAGGCCTCTTTTTTCATGTCCATGTAATCCAGCACGCTGCTCCAATGCGATCTGGCAAATATATTCCCTACTATGAGTAACGATCGTTATCAGGTGTAAATGCTAACAACCGGGACCGACGGCTTCACGTGCTCTCCAAGGCACCGTGGGGAGATCTACAAGGACTGCACAAACACCCAGACCACGGCAATTATCTGTATGGCCAACACAAATGTTTGTCATGTGCAGGGATCGAACCCTCAACCGCCAGCGCAACAGTCAATTAATGTATCAATTTATATCAATATTTAAAAGTCAGTTAACGAAAAATATAATTCTTTTTACCACATAAAGATTACAAAATTTTAAAATACAAATGAAATACAATAATATAGTGACTCTATGATGGCCTTGTGTAACTATAGATCTGAAGGTAACGATATCTCGCTGAACATATGATATTCTTTTCCAGAATGTTTATGTCAAGATTCGCAGCTTTCGACTAAAATGATGTCACGCATTTGTATTTTTAATTATTTACAGGTTTGTGTATTATTCACAATAATAAAAAATAAAAAATTATAAATATAAAAAAATGTATATAATAGACAAATATGTATTTTTTTATTATTATTTAAATGGGTGTAATGTGTTTGAGGTCATATATTAACTTTGAAAGTAACTTAACAACTTTAAAGTAGGTTTTATGCGCGGGCAACGCCGGGCCCACAGCTAATGCGTTAACATTATGTGCTCTAATATTAAAACTTTATTTAGCTTTGATGTACATATCTATGTACGTGTACAAGTAAGAATGCTTCATGTCATCTGGCTTTGAGCCAACAAATCGGCATATTTTACTCTTGTGTAATCTTACATGGCTTTAAAAGTATTGCTTGCATCTGTACCAAAGAATGACATTTTCAAGAATATATTCCATTTTAAGTATAACAATAATATAAAGTCCAAATGATATTTTATAGAACACAAGTAATACTTTAAGTGGGTATATTTCGTATATCTTTTATAAACAATTTAGTTATTTGGGTGGAGGAATGATTATCGTTTTTTTAAATAATAACCTAAGCCGACTTTTATAAAACAAAACTAAAGATTTACAGTAATTAAAGGGCCCCTACCCTTGTAATTATACCCAATTTGGTTGTTGAAAATCGAGGCATATTTAATAATTTTTGATATTGTATTCACAAAATGTTATAGTAAAGACTATTAATTTTGTTGTTTTCACCTACAACCCAAAGAAAATTTGAAAGGTCAAGGTGTGTTGCTTTGGAAAACTATATCAGTTTTTTTTTAATGTGTCATAATAGGTAAAAATTGTTCTTACACGATCATTCATGTGTGTGTCTGTTCTTTTGTTCGTTTTACCTTAATTTTACGCAATTATAAATTTTTGTGATTTACACATAGATTTTAAAATGTATTTTTATATAGTTTGATATAACATTAAAAAAAGGATTGTTAAAAATACCAAACATGCTTTCTTAGATTTTGTTAAATAAACAGATTGTTCCAAAATAATTAAAAAAAAAATGAAAATGTGCTGATATATCATTATTTAATTTACCTACAATTGATAACGTAAAAATCAGTAAAACGGTTTATCTTTTTAACCAACTTAAAAAAGGAGATGATATCCCAAGGGAGTACCATGATAAGGAAACCAGGGTCTGATGGTGGCATCTTAGAGAAATTGAAGGAAACCCTCGAAAATCGTAGTGAAGACTAGTGCATTTGTTAACTTTTTTCGTCTACTTACGTTTTATTTCTTATCGATGTAGTTGAAGTCAGTTTTTTTTTTCGTTATAATAAATAATATAAAATATAATATTATTTTCAATTAGATAAAAATGTTTACTTTGTACACATTAAAGACATGAATTTCTATTGAGCTTGGTATTGTCTGGGCAATTTTACTATGTGATCTATTACAATCAAAACTTTTAAGTGATGTAATTAATTTGTATATAAATTGTACATAATTATGATTTTCTGTATGTTGCAAAGGGCGCTTACTACCCTTAACTACAGGGAACATGTCCGCCATGACTCACGCACAAACAATTCGTCTGGTTAACTCACTAAAACAAGTGCTATATGCAGATATAGACGCTGAGTCAACTGAGTATGCATGTAACTACATCGTTTGAGTGAAACAGACTCTATGTTGAATACGTGGACCATGGACCGTGGGATAACGAATATAAAATAAAAAAAATTAAAAAAAAACAACAAACATTGGATAAAAGTAATTACAACTGATTATTATTATTGTTTGTCATTTTAATGCAAAAGATTGTTAACGTTTCTTTCTTACTGTGACTAAGGTGACATTACTTACTTCAAAATGAGACATTTCATTTATTGAGTAGTAAAAGTTGCGGAAGATGTCTGAAAATACCATTTATGACATGATAATAGATTAGTTGCAATGAAGACCTTTGCTTTTAATTTTTTATGAATATCTCACTGCTTTACCTGACCTACTTTTGATTTTTGATTAAATTTTTAGACAAATTTTAATTTAATCTGGCACACTTATATTTTACGAAACGCTATTTATTCATAAAATGCGTACTGCTACCTACATAGTCACTATTAATGTAAATATATAGCAAATATTAAAAAAAAAAGTTCAGATCTAAATTAGTATAAGGTCTTAGACAATAAAACTGTATTCAATATTTATGCTTCATTGATTAAAAAAATACTTTTTGTATTATAACATAGTCTAATGGTGAACCAACTCTTCTAATGCAAGTTAATCTCATACAAGTAAACGATACGAGCTACAATTTTAATTACATTACATGAGTATTCTAATGTAATTATGTAGTTAAAAAATCCAGGATTAAAATAAATTTATTCTAGTCTAGTTCAACAAGCCTCGTGTCTCGATGGCTCTTCACACTTGGTGGTATTACTCCAATATCTATACTGAGCTCGTTTAAATTATAGTCGTTTTTTTTTAACAAACGAGTGGCGAAAATTTTGACTGTGTTGTTATTGATCCACGTAATCAACAACGTCCGCTTCACACAAACGATGAAGCTACATGCATACTCAGTTAACTCAGCGACTACCTGCGCATATATATATATATATATATATATTGATTTAATTCACTTAAAGATTCTGATTGTAATATATCATATAATGAAATTACCCAGACAATATCAAGTTCAATAGAAATTCATGTCTTTAAGTACAAAGTAAACAGTACAAAATAAATATTTTTATATAATTGAAAATAATATTATATTATACATTAGTTATTATAAAGAGATAAATTAATTAAATACACATTTGTAAATTACAAAATACGTCAAACTAATTTATAAATAAAAACATGGTAAAGCTTTAGATTAGGTAAAACCGAATTTCGGGACCGTGGGGGGATGGGGGGGGAGAGGGTGAGGAACGCTACCCCTGGTACCACTGTCACACCTCGGAACCCCATGGTTATGGAGATATCCATGGTTAAAGTTTTGAGGTTAGAAGAAGAATTTCGAAAGTTAGAGGAACGCTTGGCTCCGGCGCTGCGGGAAGTGCAGCCCTTCCGCCCTTGCGTGCGAAAGCACGCTCACTCATGCTCCGTTCCGCAGCGGAGGCTGGTCGCCGAAGGCGACCAGCCTCAGCCGCTCCTCTACGCATTCGTTCGCGCGCTTTCGCACGGCGGGCGAGGGCTGCCCTCCCTCCGCGCCTCCGCGGCACAAAAAAAAACACTCTAGGGGTAGGACAGACCAAGACCACGTGGACAGTGGGGTGCTCCGATTCGGTTTTGGGTATGTTTCGAATTTCTAAACCTATATTCTAGCACGCGATGTTACTAATTGTATTAGAATATTATGTCTGACGCCTTATTTTGTTTAAAAATGTCGATTTGTCAGTCGTTAAGCGTCAGTTCGTATCGTTTGTTGATCTTGCAATCGAGATCGTTTTTACGTAAATTTGTTCGAAAATAAAATGTGAAAGTTGGTGAATGGAGCATATGAGTGCACTTCCCGCTGCACCGGAGTTAAGGTGGAGTCAGACACGGAGCTCTAAGGTATTGTAATATCTCTGAATCACGTAAAGTTAACCCCAAAACTTCAAACACGATATCTTCGAAACCACGGGGTTTACGCGAAACGCACACTACGGGGGGCTAAAAAACCCACCCTCCCCACCACCCTTTACCCTCCCACCCCCATTTCACCCCATAAATTGGAGGCCACTTAACTAACAAATGACCAATTCTTCTTCTAACCTCAAAACTTCAACCATCGATATCTCCATAACCATGGGGTTCCGAGGTGTGATAGTGGTACCAGGGGTAGTGTTCCCCACCCTCCCCTCCCCCATCCCCCCACGGTCCCGAAATTCGGTTTTACCTAATCTAGATCTTAGCCAAAAACATTATATTATATATATTATTACGTCTTGTTTTTTTAAGGTTATTGAAGACATGAAATTATTAGCGGACCACCAAAAATACCGTAAAAAATAAGAAATTGCTTGAGTATTATTGTCAAGTATGATGATTTTACGAAAAGCGGTCTTCTAAATGTGGTCTACAAACTTTTATTTTCAAAATGAAATGCCTACATTAGATAAAATCCTGAACATCAAAAGGAAAGATCCTTATTTCTCGTCTATGTTAAGATCGACATTTTACGAAGCACTAAAATTTTTGTGTTTTTCCTACAATAAAAGAGGTAGAAATAGTATTATAGTAGAAAGGCTGGATATAGTCTTATGGCGACGAAAATGTTAAGACGAAGTAGAGGCAGTCAGATAAAACGAAAGTACTATATATTATTTAGATAAGACGTGTGTAAACGCCGGACATACAAAATCAAAAGTCTGGGTTAGCAATACAATGAGTACATCGAGATCTGCATTCTATCAACAGGATTGTAAAATCCGTCAAGCATTGCATTGTGTTTAATTTTGTATTTTATTTCTTTATATGTTCTTTATTTTTATTAATAAATCTGCACATATCCTATAAAAAACAACACTCTATATATACGTTATGTCACTAAAGGATGCTTTATTATTATTATTGCGGGAAAATGCAAGTGGATTATAAATTTACATATCCGCAGTATTAATGAATTTGTAAAAGGAGGATTGAAATATTTTCAATCTAATAAAACCGGTGACTACCACCAAGATATGGACGCCAAAGTGTTTGATAATTGATTCTAAGACGTTTTACATAAATTTAGTGAGAATGCAGTTGTTTTTTTTTTTTTTTTTTGGATAATGAATCTTATCATTTTCATAACTATTCAAAAATCGAAAATCACTTTAAAAAATTTGTTGACGAGATTGTTAATTCTACAAATAGTTGAGTCACACGTTTGCCATCGTATTACTATGAGCTCAATCCAATTAAGTCTGTTTGGGCTCAAGTGAATTGCTACGTGGCAAATTACAAAAGTTATAAAATTGGTGAAGTTCAAACTCTTTCGTTACAAGGAGTAGCTAAAGTGTTTGCTATCAAACGAAAAAAACCGACTTCAGTTACATCGACAAGAATACAAGGTAAGTAGACATAATAATTAACAAACACACTAGTCGTCACTGCGATTTTCAATGGTTCCCCTTGATTTCTCTGAGATTCCATCATCTGATCCTAGTTTCTTTATCATGGTACCAAACTAGGGATATCTCCTTCCCAACAAAAAAGAATTATCAAAATCGGTTCATAAATGACGAAATTATCCCCAAACATACATAAAATAAAGTATATATGGTCGAATTGAGTAACCTCCTCCTTTTTTGAAGTCGGTTAAAAATGGTCGTCATGGGTCTATCATATAATAACCAAAATAAAAACAAAAATGCACGAAGCCGACAATTATGTAGAAAATATATTAGAGCCGTTTATTATACACGTGTTTGCAGAAAGTTCATCCGAAGGAAGTGATGACGATAGTTTTTAAGATTAGAAGAATTTTATAATAATTATTTTATTTATAACTTCTTATCCATATATATATATATATATATATATATATATATATATATATATATATATATACTATATTCTTATCCATAATATATGTATACTTTATACCCAATATTGTTTTATTGTTATTTATTTATGAAATTATTTATACATAAAAATAATTTTATTTTGCCTACACTAAAATTCTGAAGTATTCAATATGAACAGGCATTTACAATTTCAAAACAAGAACATAGGCCAACGCGTCATCCCTAACAATACTCATCTCACTATAATCAATCAATTAATATCGGAAATGTGCGAGAGGCATAATCAGTACTAGTCTGTTAAAAAAAAATACAGACTATATCTAGATATTTCATATCTGCTACATACACAGCGATGCGGCGTATGTAGTATGTCGGCTTAATGTTTTAGCAACAATAAGTTACCTACATGATAGTTTTGGTCACAGCTGTCAAAATGGAAAGAAATTTGTAGTAATTAGATATTTTCTTTATAATGGCAAAGTGTTGTCTCGTAGGTGCAAAATACATAATTTGTCCTCGGATAGATTAGAATGTAATTGAACTAATAAGAACTGCCATTTTATTGTTTTAAAATAATAAAACTATTATACGTCAAAGCACCTAAATAGTATATAATATTATGGACCATAATAGTAATTTAATGTATTAAATTAGGCATGTTAATATTAGACTGTTGTCTGAAAAAATTCTTTTATTCACTTTTAAGATTTAGACAAACTTAGACAAAACTTACTTACCGCTTGCGGCAAAATTATAACTGAATTGTTTGAAGTTTTTATTACATTGTGGTCGGTTTTAGAAACTTATCGAAGAATAATATTATTTCCTAATATTTTTACATCTTGACAGTATTGCTTAGTGAGTTTAACATTTTGAACCAAAAATATTTTATCAAATTATAGGATTGAGGAAGGACTATCTTGTGTGTTTTAGAAGCTAAACATCAATTTAATATGTGTTCTGCAACAGTGAAATAACTGGTTTTTAATATCCCTTCATAAAAGCTACAGATAATAAGTTTCCTGATTAACCAACTATCAATTAATTTTACATAAAATTCAAAAAAACATCGACGATATGAGAGGAAATTAAACGAGAATAAAGAAGAAAAATTGGAAGAAAGAAAAGTTAGAAGGAAACTTCACGCTACCAATAAATGTAATAACCGCGTGGCTTAAAATTATCTGATAACGCATAGTTACCAGATTTAGCTTCGCTTACAATGAAGCGAAATTAGAACTAAAGAGAAATAAACTGATTATTGATCTATAATGAAACTGGTAAATTTATTTCACTAAATGGTGTTTATCGACATCGATAAATAACCCTAAAAGAACGTTTTGAAAATATTTGTGTTAGCGACCTTAGGGTGAGAACTCTATTATCTTTGGGCAGTAATTTATATGTTATCCCAAACAACGTTAGTCTTCATTGAAATCGCACAAACCACCAAAAAGGAAGCACAAATTTTATATATACTTCTTTACAGAAGTTCTCTATACAGGTTTTTATCAACCATTGATGATGTCGATACGTATATTCGAGGTAGACTCGTATTTTAAATGAGCTAACTTCTCCCATTACCTAACTCTCCTAACCTCTGTTTAATGGACAATAACAAATTTTATAATCACTTAAGAACGTCTTATAAGTGATGTTACATCGAGTTACATCGATACTTTCAGCTATGTAAAACATCAGTGAGCTCAGAAACAAAATTGCTGCAAAACTCGAATATGCATAATATGTATTTCTCTAGTATTTTTGGAAACAAACAAGCTCTTGGCTAAATATTTATAAGCCCTAAACAATTTGTAAGCTTTGGACCTTTCCCAACTAGATCAGACGAATTTAATTATGACCACAAGACAAGCGTTACACCCAGTAAAAAGTTATTCAGTATAATACAACGTAGGCCAAGAAAACGTAGAAGAAACGTAAAAGTAAATACGCATTATTAGATATAACTCGAAAAGAACTTGTCAGATCTTAATTAAATTTAATACGGGCAACAAATACACACCACGTTTTGATTAAAACAGATTATCGAAATCGGTACGAATCGAAATCAAGCCAAAAGTTTTGTGATACGATGACTATACATAAAAAAATAAAATGGAATTGAGAACCTCTTCCTTTTTTAGAAGCGGTTACAAAAAATCCGTTGTTCCATTTCTCGGTCTTTACATTTTAAATCGACGCGTGTGTGTATTTCGCAGTACCCAAAAACGATTAACCGTAGATCGCTTATATTGTGTATTTGAGACAATCATATTGATATATCCTCATAAGATATTATTAAGAAATATATTTTTTCTTTTTTATATTTTTGTGCAAGATGGTAAAAAGTTTTGTTATTATTGTTTTATTTTATGTAAGAAAAATTGTAGAAAAATATTTTCCTAAGATTTGCCGTAAACCAATGTACGTGTTTTACATAAATTCAATGCAAAAGAGTCAAAGTTCAAGTCTTATTCCAATATTGATAACATTTTTTATATATCAGACATTTTTTTTTTTGTATTTTAAAAAAACTTTACTATATCCGTAAAGACAAAACTGATGTAAATTTCAAATATTTGTTTTTAGACTTATTATTATCAATGTTTATAACTTACAGAAATAACATAAACAATCACTTTTCGTGTTTTTATCATTGGTTTCATTCATGTATCATTTTTTAATGAAAAAACTATTTTTGACTAAACTAAAATAAAAACACAAAAATAAAAGTTTAAACTTTCACAAAGTATTTCTGACTCTTGTATTTGTAGATTTCTTATAAGAATAGCATCATAATATTATTTATTTCAAAGAAAAAATATTATAAATATCACAAACTAATTCATTTTAATCATTGAAAGTGAGTGACAGACCGCAACGGTTAATCAAGCAATGCACCCATATAAACTAAAGCAGCGACTTCACATACAAGAAATGACAACACTTCCACGCGCAACACTGAGCACATGCGTCCCTCATACTGTACTCGCGACGTTAATAATTTCAATAACGGTTATGACAGGGACGAAACTTCGGCGAAAAATTGAGCTGTTAATAACATGTGGTTCGCGGTCCCGATATCGCCGGAGGGCTGCGTAGCGCCGACGTAACGTTGCCGTAGCGCGGCACGGACTGGCAAGCAGTTCTACGACTGCCCCCGCCCGCCCTGCCCTCCTCCTCTGTCACCGCCACTTGCCCAAATCCAGACGAGTTTTCATTAATGTTGTTATCGGTGTAAAGTTCGGCCAAGTTAAACTAAGAACCTACAGCTTTAATTAAATGTCCGTAAAATAACACAAGACAAACAAAGATTCGATTCAAGCGAGCAATATCTTATCTTGACATACTAGACAATATTGATTTGAATTGACTTCTAGATTAAATATTTGTAAAACAACAAACTTTGTCCAATTTCATCTTTCAAACAATATTTACATACAAAGTCGTTGATTACGATATTGCCCTTCAAAATTACAACGTATATTAAACACTTCAATATAAACTTATATATATTATCATACAGTCTTAACAGATTAGAATAGCACTTATTTAACATAATACACCCAGGACGCTATAGGTATACATACTCGTAAAGGATTAATAACGACTATGTGTTTGTAACGTACACCATACATATATATACACCACGTACCTATAGCATATCGGAGTAGGTCAACATACATCGTGATTAACTCCTTATGAATTACGTAATAAGTCTGAGACCAAAAATCGTTGAGTTATTTTTTTCTTTGTTTGAAATATGCTTAATAACTATAGGCACATAAATTGTTCATTATTTCACTAACGAAGACATTTATACAATGTTAAAAGTTTAACTTTTTTATTAAATGTCTATCTTATCGAATTAAAATTGACTATCATGGATTTTGATGTCACAAAACTAGGCAACTGTTATCGATTGAGGAGCAGCAGAAATAGTAAGAATTATTGATATCGCGTGGGTAGAGACTCATACAAAAAGTTTATAAAAGGAAGTAGAGCGAACAAACTGGCGGGGAACAAACTTTTCTGCCGGGACGCGACGCGAACGCGAACGTTACTTATCTACCGCCGCCGAGCTGACAGCTGCAGATGAAAAATTGAAATTGTGTGAGATAAAACTACCTAACCGCCGCTGCACTGGCACGCGAACAATGTGATGACAACAAGTAGGTACGTAATCATTTTGCGTTGAATGTTTCCCAACTGAATTATTTTGATTCTGATAAATACGGTCGTTAAAGTGAGTGTTTTTTTTTTCTGAAAAAATTTCTAAAAAGTAACTGAAACGTGAAACTCTATTAATGTCACATACATACATCAAATACGATAATTACATAAAATAGTATGTATCAGAATGTAGGTTGGACAGCAATCTGGTAAAATACAGTCGAAATGTCAGTTAGATGAACATTGAATCGCGAACAATATGTAAATGAGCACTCGTGTTTATTCGGATCCTATATCAATTCGGCACGGTCTATGGAATCTGAATAGTGACAACAGAACTCGATACTAACACACAGTAATAACGAAGGTTCAAAAAGTTTATTTTCTTCGGCCCCTATTTGTTTGCGATGAAACTGAGCTGTTGAAAAGAACATTTAAAATTTCGCTAAAATCATACTCGTAAATTCTCTTATCTTAAATGAACATTTCTCTTCTGCGTGGCCGTCTGGTAGCTAGAATGGATAACATCGACCCTCCCTCACAAGATCACCACCATCGAGGCATTTGCTTTTGTTCCCATGCAATTAATAACCGGCAGAAAGGGCGTTTTCGTACCACAGCCGCAATCTGCCCATCTTATATGGCTTCTAGCTAAAATAATATTGAAAACTAATGATTTTTGGAACAGTATATTAATCTTAGTACAAAAACTTGCAGAAATTAATATTTGATATAGTTCTAAAGCCCAATTTTTTCAACTATTTGTTATCTCTCCTTTTATTTTGTGAAAAAAAATCCACGCATTTTCCATAAAATACAATTTAATGTAACGGTGACTTGGAAAAAAAATGACAAGGGACATCATAATATATCATCGCCTGAATATTCCATGAAGAGTTAGAATAGCTAATTGTTAAATAGCGTGTTCACTACGTTTAAGCCGTTGATTGCTACGCTAGTAATGGGTTTAATAATGTAATATCAGCAGTACATTTATTTTATTTGATAAGAAATTCGAATTTACATCATTCATTTGAGATATTAGACAAATACTAATGTAAGTTATGTTGATCGACATAAGATTGTCTTAACAAAATTAATGACAGTAAAATTAATCAATTGTTTAATAAGACATTAAAATATATAAAGAAAAACATGCACACATTAAAGAACAATATATTTTTATTTTGTTGTGTCTGCATCAAATTCATACAAAAAAAAATATCCTAACACACAACAAGTACGTACAATCCAATAAGTACGTAATTAATTAAATGTCAACAAAACAAGTCTCGTTCGAAATTCTGAGTAACGATTTAATTTTTCACTCTAAGCTTTAACAAAATTTTTCGTAGTCACACAAATTTTTCAGCGTGGATTTCTTTCCATTTTTCGTGTCACATTAGGTCGACGACGCCTAAACACGGACTAAGTTCTATAATACATTGTTGTTTACGGTAAATTCGAAACTTAGCAGGAACAATTCAACCTATAAATTTTATGTAATAACAGCTTACAGTTTCTCTAGACACTTGTACGAGCACCGCAGTAAGGTGCGTCTGTGTAATTATTATTACATTACTACTTGTTTGGCGCACTAAAGTTACATGTAGCCTTCATAATATCACCATTAAATTCACATGCTCTTACAATAATATTAAACTATATTAACATTGTATACAACTTACCAAATTACTCTAATATTATGTTATGTAAAACAATATAATTAGTTTTAACATCGCTTCATGTATTTTATTATAACCAAAAAGGAAAATTTAAGTGCTTTTCACGATTCGACTATATCCAGTAATTTTTTTATCTAATAATTTGGTATGTGTTATTAACCTAGAATTTAATGCTCATTATAAATAATTTCGTTCCGTTTTAATAAGTTCGTTCGATCGTTGGAGATACATGCGATGTTATCTATGATTAAGTGCCTCTCAACACATCAGACTTTGAAATCATAATAATTGAGTTTACATATATTTATATAATGATTATTGGACTTTAAATATACACATATATCTAATAACCTATAAATATTTCACTAGTAAGTAAAAGTCTCTTGATTCAGCACGCACGTCTTTCGTTGCCGGCGTTTACTTAATGGCAAGTGAAAGTTGTGAATTTAAAAGAAAAGATGAAATTGCATAGAAAGATATATTTAAATAAAAAAAAAATGTTAATGTTCTCTTTATTTTTCTAGATTGTCAGCTTGAACTACACAAAAACTTATACAAATTCTTGTTGTCATTAACTTTTTGACACACAGTTCGGACTATATGTTTGACTACTTCGACTAATTATATATTAACTAAGAAAAGGAAATATTTTGTTCACAATCTGGAGCAGCCCAAGTGGGAAAGTACCAACTTAGAGAAGATCACAGTCAAATCATAATGCTCTTAAGTAGTGTTGTGTTTCTGATGTGAGTATATCATTGGTAATCCTGGGAACGCCTTGGGTTGACAACAGGGGTCAGGAAGGCGCTTTCGATGATCTTATTATTCTTAGCAGGCGTCCTTATGCTGTTGTCTTAAGGCAATCAATGAACGCTAATTATGTAACAAAAACACCGATTATTAGATTGTGTCCGAAGTGAGCGAAAACCCTAAAGGAATTCAAGTTTAATACACAATTTACCTACAAAAAATCAATTAGCTGTACGCCACCCGTCAAAAATTAAAAAGAAATTATTTTTATACAATTTAATAAATGCATGTTATAAAAAAGTTAAATGCGGCATATTAACATTTTAAAGTAGTAAATTATAAAGAATATTATGTATAGCCAGAGACAATTTCAAATGGAATCATCTCGCAGTACCGCCAGCAGCCGGACGACCGCAGGCCGCAGCGTAATTAGCTAAATATGACTTTTAAACTAAGAGCACGTCGACAGAAGCCTCTTCGTATTACGCCCGGCCTTTTAGGGCAAATTTTCATATAAATTCTACATTTTTCAACGTTTTCAAAATATTAATTATATAGTAACTTGTCTAAATTATTGAACAATACTTTAATAAATTAACTAGTGATAGAGTAAGACGGTTTAAGGTTATAATTTTAACGTCATAAATAACCTATTTCAATGTAAGTTTATTAAGGTAAAACTTGTGGCATAACCCTATTATTCTATCGGTAGAGTCAGTCAGTCCTTCATATAATAAAGAGCGTACATTTTTTTTTCTCAAAAACTTTTGCTATAAGCATTGTCCAGAAGAAATCGCAAAATGTTTTGATAAGAACTAATAATAACAAATAAAGTCTTACTTACTAACGTTATTACGTCGACTTGAACCAGCTTAGAGAGAAATATTACAGTAGAGAAAAGGAAAGCCGGCTTATAACTAAACTAATGACTCATACCATTAACTCGGCAAATATATTCTGTTTACTTCTTGATTAAAAAAAGTGTTGGATTTTTACTAAAAACCATGCAACTTTGCCGCACTGGCATTTTTAAAAATAAAGATAATAGTTTGTAAGGGTTAAGAAATTAATACAAATGAATTAAGTATTATAATCTCCATTTTTAATGTCATGGAAACAATATCTTCTTAATATTACTCGAAATAAATAAGGTTTACCACATTACCTGTCAATTTATAACTCGGTCATTCAAGTGGTTGAAAAAAACGTAAAAATGTGACTTATTTAATTTGACAATTTAGATACAGCTTTTTCACATGACCCTACCTTAGTGTTACAAATTAGGTAGGTGGCGAGTGCTAGCGCTTCGTCAAAAATTTCAAATTCGTTAGCCTAAAATAAATAATACCGAGGAAACATTACATTTAGTTTGACAGTTTTTTTAATATTTACTTCGTGATAATTTAACATATGATTAATTTTTAACGCATGAGCTTATTACTATACAATTAATAGTATTTATGAAATAATTTAGTAGACTAAATTATTTCAAGGCTTATTCATCTTTAATAAGACTACATATAAACATACACTGCATTTTTTATAAAAATATTCTTACTACAAATTTATTAATATCTGTGTTTAACACAAAACAACATTTTTTTGATAATATGATATGTACAAGTAAGCCAAAGTAATAATTACGTACCGAAACTCATTTAATTTAATAGTTATGATTCTTACAAATATGTAACACGGTAAATATAATTTGGAGTGAACGTTTTAATTTCACGTCACGTCCACGAGGAAAGCTGACCGTAATACTAGTTCGTGAAGTCCCACTATAAATCATAACGCCATTTCAATTTACTCTGTAACACGGTAGTAATAAGCCAACGTACTGTACTGAAAGATTCAAATTTGTATTCAAGAAACGATACAATCATTAGTTACAGTAATTTTCTTCCCGTCTTTACGCGAATGCTATTGAGAGCGTTATGAGCGGAATGAATAATACATAATAATTGCTTTTGGCATCGGTCTTGAAATCATGTTTCGCTGGACTTTGATAATTAGAGGTACAGTTACATCAGCTTTACAGTCTCTTTAATTTCATCTCGTATAACTCTACAGGTAATAATTAAATTTAATATCTCATTTCTCCTTATACTAAATAGATTACTTCTAGAATTCACATTATTAATACATTTATTATTCGACTTGAAGTTAAGCTTACTTTGTTTAATAGCGGACAACTACAATATAACTAGTAAAGATATTTAAACTGACATAAATTTTAAAATATATTTAAAACTCTTAAAATCAAAGTTAACCCTGCACAAAGCGGCCACCGAAAGTTATCAAAACTATTTCAAACTTATTTTTTCCACAAAAACCTTTTGTTAATTTATGTAGACAGTGTCCAAAGTATATTTCAGAGTTTCAACTTTATTTTTTTGCAATAAAATTGCATAGATACAGAAACTTCTGTTAAGTGTTTACCTATGAAACAAACTGTATAGGTGTGGACGTTATAAATATTTAAAAAGTTTAGATAAACACGGGTAATAAGAAACATCTCTTCATTGAACCCGTTAAGATAACTAAGTTCCTTAACACCTTTTAATGTAAAAATGATCTACAAAAGTGTGTCTCACAAACGCAGAATTGCGTTCAAAACACACTTGACGTGTATCATAACTAGCAGTAACTTTGCAATAATGTATTCTGTATGATATGAAACGGACATTGAGATACTGTTAACAGAACGGCGCCAATGCGACTCTATTAATAATGCATCGCTTGATAAAACATCATTAGCGATGTGGCTGCTCCGCAATCCGCTGATTATGCAAAGACATACATATTTAGTATTTTTAATTACGTATTACTATCGCTTATGTGTATCTAAACAATATATTGCTAATTAAATTGCGAATATATATTTGTAAGTGAACCCCAGCTAACAGCGTACATATACGGCGGATTGTTTGTTAAAATTTGAAAACTTGTCAAAGATTTGTAAAGTTATTAGCTCCATCAGCTCTGGAACAATGCCAATAAAAATACTTTAGTAAATAAGCCAAGTGTGATTGTCAAGGCAAGGGAAAATCTATATCTAATATTAAAATAATAATAATAAGTAATTACCTACTATAAGTAATTGAAAATATCAAATAACTAGCTGTGCCCTGCGGTTTCACCTGTGTTGATTTGAGGAGAAAAATAGCCTTCCTTCTTCTTAAAGCATACCTACCTCTTTAAATGGGTTATCCAATTCAGAGGAACTTTTAATTCGAACCAGTAGCTCCTGGGATTAGCGCGTTTTTAAACAAACAAACAAACATTTCAGGTTTATAATATTAGTATAGATTAATACAGATTAACATATATAAAACATGTCTTTGACACTTTCGCTTTTTTTTATTATGTCATCTATAATATAAAAATGAGTCGCTGAATGTGTTGCTAAGCGCAAAACTCGAGAACGGTTGGACCGATTTCGCTAATTCTTTTTTTAAATATTCCTTGAAGTACGAGGATGGTTCTTACGGAGAGAAATATTAAAAAAAAAATTAAAATTTCCTGAAAACGTCTAAAAACAACACTTTTCTATACTCCCACACAAAAGATTTGTGATAATACTTAAAAGTCACTGTTAGGCGATACGAAGTTCGCCGGGTCAGCTTGTTTTTTATATATTTAAGAAGCTTCATATATTTTGCTTAATTTACACTAAGTAAATATTTGACAACCAATATATATGCCAATCCTTTTTCATTACTGGCATTATTCTACATTTTTTAAATCTTAAAATACTCCACTTTCCCAATATTTTGGATACATATTGTCAATTCGAAACCTTTATTAGGTTTTTTAATTTTAAGGGAGATTTTACCGTATCGCCGGGATGAACATTAAATGTTTGAGAGTTACGAAACCCATGAACGTTTTGTATCGGAAAATTGTTTTTCTCGAATTTTATGTTTTGTTAATTTCCCAACGTTTTTAATATTTATTATCTTATTCCGGACTAAGAGAAATCCAAGAAATAAATTATCATAAAAATTGGTCCAGCCGTTCTCGAATTATAAATGATGTCACTAACACGACTTTGTTTTATATATATATATATATATATATATATATATATATATATATAATTAGCTGACCTGGCGAACTTACTTTTTTTTTCTTAAACATAATTATTACATATATCAAAATAAAATATAGCCTATATTCCACGTTAGATCAAACTACACCCGGTGTGCAAATTTGATTAGAATCGGTTAAGTAGTTTAGGGAGTCCATCGACGACAAACAACGTAACGCGTAGTTATGTATATTAAGATAGATTAATGTCATACATGTCGTATGTTTTATAATTACATTTAAATTTCTTCAAATAATGTTATTTATGATTTCATGTCTTATTTCAGAATATTTCCTTCTTGTTTAAACTATGTTATAGACATAAAATAATTAATACCACAAATTAATGCTATCTCTCTAATCTAACGAGAAAAGTTTCTAGTTCATGTTGCAGTAACTTAACTAATTAAATATTTATATGGTATCGTAGCGTTCACTTCAGTGTAATGCGATGAGCGGTCTCGAAGCCACGGTTTCAGGAACCACGTACATGTAATATTATTGATTACAGGGTGCGGCGGTCCAGCCGATTTGAATTTCCAATGAGCTCGTTAGAATCGGCCCGGACACGGGCCTCGGACAGGCGATAAAAACTTCATTCCTTTTTAGCTGATTGTGCACGTTGCTATTCGACCGAATTACTGTAATCGTTCCCTTTTTGTAAACGATTTGTACTCCCAGGCGTTCGACCATCTATTATACGGGATTCATTTCGTATAATCAAACCAATTTCGACCCAATTCTATCTGCTCGTTTACATTAAGCGAACATGAATTGTTAATTATAATAATTCCATTACGAAGAATTCGTGGAATTATTTTACAAATATCATGTTGTATTTGGTATTTTTATTAATCAAAAAAGTGAATACACAAAAATGTATATACATAACAAACGTAAACAGATATAAAGTTTATTTCGATTAAAGATATTTATTAAGGAAAACTTACTCAATACCGATAGGTATTGAGTAAGTGATACCCCTATAAAGTTCCTCATAACTTATCCTCTATAAAGTCAAAACATGATACCCTTTAAGCTCCAGTGTACTTGCAATAGGGAAGCGTAGCCGAACCGACAATCCTCGCAGCGATATTCGTGTACGCGTACTCGAAGGGGGTAGGGGAATCGGAGGTATCGCTCTTAATTAAAGCACGGCAAAGCCTACCGGCAAACTTCGATTGCGCTGTCAAAAATCCCAAGAATTATTCCAGCAGTAAAATAACTTGTACGATTTTAGACTTTATCGTGCAAGTTCAGGCGTATTAGCGAATTTATACGTTCGGATGCAATATGCCTGTGGATCGCTCCCGCTGCACACAGAGCTTTTATTAAAAACAGTTTTTATTTATTGACGTTTCGAGCCTTGCACGAGTTTTACTTGCGTTTATTTCTCGATTTTTAGTTCCAATTTCTATTGGAGACGCACTTAACTTTTTTGATTTAATAAAAATCTCGGATTTTTTATAAAAATACAATTTATTGCGTATATTTAAATCGTAACACGAAATATTGTGAAACAATAACTTATAATTATTTACGTCAACGCCTCTTGCCTTGTTTGTTTCACCTGGCATTAATTTGTACTTTTCCTTTTACGATATTAATAATAAGACATAATAACCCAATTTACGAATTTCGAAGTGATTGATTGTAGCGGTCTCTGAAGAGCGTATAGAAATAAATGGGTATTCATTTCACCTGAACAAAACCTTACGTGGGTAGCCGGTGATTTGGTAATAATATTAGTAGTTTCTATTGTTTTTCATGTATGGTTAAATATTACGTTTCTTTGGCCTTTTGAATTTTTTTTTTTCTGAAAGACTACAAAACTTATTAGAAAAAATATGTTTTTTTTTATTTAACACGTTCTGCAAATATAAATAGCTGCTAATATTCGTCGAATATATATTTAGATACAATCATCTTTTGATTATTCGTTTGCTGATTAAACCAAAGCAACTTATATGAATTTACATTTATAAAACGGCTCAATCAACGGACGACCGAGTTCGTTTAATGGCAGCACTTAATTGGTTGCCATGTAAATTATTAAAATCGCTGACAATCTACAAGTACGAAACAGGTACTCCCAGTACTTTGTCCCTCACGTATAACATAAATGGGTAATAATTAATTGAACAATTTAGAGACCTATTTGTAGAATCATGTTTTGAATGAGTAAGGATTATTATAGCATTTAGTATAAATAGCCTACAAATTATAACGAACGATTAGCTACTTTACTTAACTTTAACCAGCGTTAAAACAAAAAATCCAAGCAAGTAATATCATATCAAACTGTGCGATATATATTTTATACTATAAGGTGGGGTGTGGGCAGGGTGCGAGTGGGCTTAAGTGTGCGGCGTTAAGTCGGCTCGCCTCTGTCAAGTCTGCCATACGCGTCCACGTCGCCCTCAGCTCGCCGACGTACGGGCTTGGGGGCGAACCCATTCCTTAGGACGTCATGTCTTCTGGGATGGGTCGCACACCCTGGTAATACAGTGGTCGTAACGGGCGCCGCAAACTCCACCTTCCCCGGACTGCTGTAGCTAAGTATGACAGGCCATCCGCCGGGTATAGTAGGTGACCCGGCGGATCACAATTGCAAATGCCTACCTGCGTGTGTCCTGCGCAGTTGATCGCCGTACGCAGGGATGAAGGAGTCCTGGGTGGCTGAGTCGAACGGGGTCTGGGTTTTGTTACCACGGGAGACAACACGCCCTCTTTGGTCCGGATTTCAGGCTAAACGGTAGCCCCGTAGCTAGCCACTGCGGGGAAACGGACATGCGTAACTGCACGGATGAGCCGGGTGCTTTACGCTGGCGAGATGGGGAAGGGTCCTCTGGGAGGACACGGGGACCGGCCATGCTGACGGGGCAAGGGTGTTCGGAACAACTGGGGGCCGTGGGATCGCGGTCACCAGCCGGGCATCTGCAGCTCCCGATGTCGCGCTTGGAACCCAACCTTTCACATCTATACCCACTGCGTAGCCCCGGTGTCGAAACGGCATCCCCAACGTTGCGGGCTCCATGGAGGGTAGGGAGCGCAGTGGATGAATTTATATATTACACACTATGGATAAAAACAGATCCAAACCCACACAGGGACCTGAAGGGAAACCGGATGGTACCTCACTGGTGGCGAGAACCGCGAACGCGGGTCCGTCTACCAAACACTCACCACAACTTCAACAGACACAACAGGGGAGCGGTACCACGAAGTTGGGACCGCCCTCCTCCACAAGCGGAGGCAAGGCAGCGAAGTCGACCTTGACCTCAGCAAACACACACAAACACGGGGGTGGTGCTGCCAAGGTGGCGCCACCACACACAAAACGCAAGTCCGTGGGTGGCCGAGGGGAAACTGGGAAACCGGAGGAACCTAGGCCGTCCACGTCGACGGCGACCTCAACAGAGGGTGCCATCCTTGTTGCCGACAGGGCACCGGGGCAACCCGGAACCCGGACGGCGGAAGAGGTGGCTGCCCTCCAACGCTTTGACGAGGCGTGGACTCTTGTCGACCGACGACAAGCCAAGGGGAAACCCAGCAAGTCGGCGGGACGCGTGGGTGGTACAGGGTCCTCCCAACCAGGGAGCGAACCTAAGCCTAAGCGCAAGAGCAAGAGGCAGCGCCAACGTCAAAGAAGGGCCCTAGCCAAAGAACCCAAACCCATGGGGTCCGTCAAGTTTGCGAAGGGGGCGGCAGGTGGCCAGGGCAACCAGGCAACCGGTCGCGCTCAACGCGGCGAGGCGCTGGCGAAGGTCAAAGCGGGGGATGGAAGTACGTCCCAGGCACCGGCCAAAAGGGCTCGCCTCGACGACTCTCAGTCGCCGAGGGGGGACCCCAAAAAGCCGAAGCTAGCGGACGGAACCCATGTCCCCTATGCTGCGGCTGTGCAGTCGGACCTACTGGTTGCGGTAACAACTGCGACCGGTGAGCCCTTGACTGCACAAGCCGCACAAGAGATACAGGTTGTTATGAACCAAATGTAGCAACACTAAACTATTATATTATCTATGACAGTTAGTATAGTTTACGAAATGGTTTTATCTATGAGCTGTCATTCGTCACCTTTTGAATTTAAAATTTGCATCGTTTTTTTTCCGGTCTCCGTATAAAAGTTACGCTTTTGTTGTACTTGTTCGTTCTCGCGAAAAATTATAGCCTTTTGTTGATCGAACCATCCTTTGTTGTTTGAAGTAATTTAATTGTTAATAGCAAAGTGTATTCCTTGTATTCCTTGTTGAATTATTGTGAAAAACGTGAGGGAACTACGCCGAACAACGGCCATTTTGATTGCTGGTTCCTGCTTCAGCCCGCCACTTCAGTTAAGTATAATTGATTAGCATTAGACGTAATGATTGGCCAATTATAGTTTGATGTTAATTAAGTTATACCTGGCGAGGCTTCACCGAACAGTATTCAGTGAAACTAAGGTAGGATTTTTATTTAAGACATTGAGTGTTAGCTCTGCGTACTGCAGACAATTGTTCGTCCCGTTCGTACCTGAGATCACGCTTCCACTCGTTTCAATATACTCCAGGTCGGACGTAACAAGTTTTTGGTAGCAGAGCGTGGTTAACTTATTGTTGCTCAGTTTATTATATTGTATGAATAAGTTAGGTCACAATTTGTTTAATTCTTTCTTTATTAAAATATTATATTTAGATACTTAAGGTCTAATATTTGGATTTGAGTTAATAACAGCTGTTGTCTTATGCTTTATTGAAGGTTAATTTCTTATAAATACTCTTGTTTGTTAGTATAAGATTAGAAATAGCTGTTTAAATGGGTATTTATCAGTAAATTCATTAATTTGTTGAGTAAATTGTGTTATTGCTTTGAATCTAGTTTGTTGAAATATTAGATTAAAAAACTTAGTTTTAATTTTTTCTTGTATTATTACTGAAGTTATTTAAGATTTGATACTTGATTTCAATTCAGTGATAGCAGTTGTTTCATTGGAATTAATTTGATTATTGTTTGTTGTTACTGTTGTTATATCTGTGCCTTTGAAGATGACTTCGACCGCGGTCACCATGGTCCGTGAATCTTGTTCAGGAATCACAGCTCAACTGAGATGGTTCAGTTCAGCGGTCGCCTTGGTGAATAGGGAAGACCGCACGGAGGCCTTAATAGACAGGTACGAGAAATGCCCGGCTCGACTTGAACAGGTCGAGACTCTGTACCAGCGCCTCCTTCTGCACCTTGACGATGTGCCAATGGAGTCGCTTCCGAAGGAGCGACGGGAGCAAGTCCACGAGGACTACGTCCAAATTTTGGGCCTCGCCGATGAAATCTCCCAACGCGCCCGGGAGATCTTAGCCTCGCGCGCCGGAGTACCGCCTACAAGGGCCTCTTTGAAGACTCCCGTGGGCCTTTTGACCCGACTGCCTAACCTGGATCTCCCCCATTTCGATGGTCGACTCGACGCGTGGATGGGTTTCATCGGCCTGTTCGAAAGCCTTGTGGACTCTAGGGAGGATTTGAGCCTGTCCCAAAAGCTGGCCTACCTGCTCTCAGTGCTGGATGGAGAGGCAAGAGAATTGGTGCAGCACCTCCCGATTTGTGAAGGGAGCTATGCGGTCGCGCGGTCATTACTCACCAAGCGCTACCAAAACCAGCGCTGTCTGGCCGATGCTCATATCGACCAGATAATGGACATTCCTGTCGTGAGTAATACCGCCCAGTTGAGGACCAAGATGCTTAACCCCCTCGTTGCAGCTACCAATGCTCTTAGCCGCTTGGGCCTGCCGGTTGACCAGTCGTCATACTGGTTGGTGCGTATTATGCTCAAGCGGTTGCCGGTGTCCCTGAGAGCACGTTTTGAACAGGCGCACACTAGGGATGAGGCATCTCCTCTCCCTAGTTATGAGCAATTGTTGGCGTTCCTGGAGAATGAGTGTCGCATGGGCGACGTTATGAATGCGCCGGTGGAACTATCAAGCTCCGGACCCACCAACAAACGGCGCACTGCTCAAACGGCGCCAAAGGGAAGGGCGTCCCCCCGCTTTGCAGTCGCGCAAGCTGCGCGACCGGTCTGCCGGTTCTGTAAGTCCCGGGGGCACCGAACGATGCAGTGCCCGGACTTTGTAGCGTTGCATGTGGCCTCTCGTAGGCGGATTGCTAAGGCCCGAGGCTGGTGTTTCTCCTGCCTGGGGGACCACTTTCAGCGCGCTTGCCCCGACATGCACCCGTGTCCTGTTTGTGGAGGGCAACATTTAAAGGTGCTGTGCGCCAACGCAAATGGCCGCCGCGACCACCCGGGGTCGCCTTCGGGCGGGTATGAGAGCGGACACCGGGCTCAGTCCCGCAATTTGGAGTCCGGCTCACCTCCCCCCCGCCACGCAGATTGTGCTGCTGTGGATCGCCGACATGATTCGGCGCGCAGCCCCACGGGCGGGTATGGAAGGGGGCCTCGGGTTCAATCCCGCACCTTTGTGCCCCGTTCGCCCTCACCGCACCCTCGTGACCAATCACGGTCACCTCCAGTCATTTACCACGATTACCGTGACTCACGTCCGGTACGATTGCCGTCCCCCCCTCTGGCGGAGCGTCCCCGTTTGGAGCCGCGCAACCCTCAGTACGGACGCTCCCGGCGCTACGAACCGCCGATTATGGCTCGTGGCAGTCGCCATCGAGAGGAGGGCGAGTTTAAACCACTCCCTCGTTTTGACGTGCCGTCCCGGGACAGCGGCGATAGATCGCCGCCACGCCAACATTAGGATGTTGGCGTCTGCCCCCGCTATGCACCACCCCCTTTTGAGACCGTCCTCTTGCCCACGGCCTATGTCCGGGTCTGGGGACGGACGGGCGCCTCGGTTGTAGTCCGAGCAATATTGGACACAGGCTCACAAGGGTGCATAGCCTCGTCTTGGTTGATGGGGCAGACTGGCCTGAATATTAAAAAGTATTCAGATGTAATAAGAGGTGTCGGGAACGCCCCTGTAACCACGGTTGAGGGCCACGTTTCGTTTGAGTTCTCGCCTTCAAATTCTCCACGCCCGACGCTGAGATCGTCGGCCATTGTGATGGAGAACATCTTGGGCAGTCACCCGCAAGTTCGGTTGTCTGCGGATGCGGTAAAATTGACCGCCGATTTGGACTTGGCTGACCCTAAATTCGACCTACCTGGCACGGTCGATTTGTTGCTTGGCGCCGATGTACTGGGCAAAATATTACTCGGTAAGGATCGTGTTTTGCAGCCAGGTGGCTTAGTAGCCCTCCGGACCATATTTGGGTTCGCATTGATGGGGCCTGTATTGAGGGCTCCCCCTCCTGCTGAACCTGGAACGGCTTTGATGGTGGGCTCCGCCCTCTCTGACGCCGTGCAGAGATTTTGGGAAGTGGAAGAGCCACCACAAGCACCCCGCTCTGATCCGGAACACGAGGAGTGTGAACGGTTCTACAAGAGCAACACCAGTTATCTTCGTTCTGGCCGGATCATGACAAGATTGCCATTTCTTGCCGTACGACCGCCCCTTGGCGACTCGCGGCCTACTGCAGAGAAGCGTTTATTGGCAATGGAGCGCCGCATGAGCAGGGACCCGCTACTTAAACAGAAGTACATTGACTTCATGCGGGAGTATGAGAATTTGGGACACATGTCTGTGTCAAAACTTGACTGGCGCTCGACGGAGCATTTTTTCCTCCCGCATCATGCTGTGATAAAGCCGTCAAGTGGCAAGCTGCGCACAGTATTTGATGGTTCTGCGCAGACCACATCGGGAGTGTCCTTGAACCAGTGTCTTCATTCTGGTCCCAAATTGCTTAAGGACCTTTGTGACGTCATCACGCGGTTTCGGCGTCACCAATTCGTTTTCGTAGCTGACATCAAGATGATGTTCAGGCAAACGGTAATCCACCCTGATGATCGTCGATACCAGCTGATATTGTGGCGGGAAAACCCGCAAGATCCCATACTTGTCTACGAACTCAACACGAACACATACGGGCTGCGGTCTAGCCCCTTTTTGGCCATACGTTCGCTTTGGGAGCTCGCAGATCGAGAGCGTATGTCGTTTCCTCGCGCAGCCGCCATTTTGAAGGAGGACCTATATGTTGATGACATATGCACTGGTGCGTCCACGGAGAGAGAGGCTCTCCTTTTGCGTGACGAATTGATTGGCATCCTAGCCTCCGCAGGATATGAATTGCGTAAATGGATCTCCAACTTACCTGCGCTCTTGGATGGGCTACCTGATGACCACCAGCAGGATCCTCACCTATTTGAGAACCGTGACAATCCTACCATGATGACAGTCCTTGGAATACAGTACAGACCAGTCCAGGACATCTTCACGTTCAACGTCGATTTGGATTCGCCTCGCACTTGGACGAAACGGCTGGTTCTGTCGACTGTCGCGAGAACGTTTGATCCCAATGGTTGGATATGCCCAGTCATATTCTGGGCCAAATGCTTCCTGCAGAGACTTTGGACTGCAGGTCTTGGATGGAACGAGCCACTCCGCGAAGCTATTTTGAAGGACTGGCTCCTGTTTGCTTCCTCATTGCCTGCTATCAATATGATATCGTTGCCCCGTGCTATGCTTCCACCAGGGAAGCATACAGCGTCCCTTCATGGGTTTTCGGACGCTTCGGAACGTGGGTACGCAGCAGCCGTATATTTGCGCACCGTGACCATGGATGGTCAAGTGAAGGTGTCATTGGTCATGGCGAAGAGCAAGGTCGCGCCTCTTCGAACTACCTTGACAATTCCCAAGCTAGAGTTGTCAGGGGCGGCCCTTCTTGCTCGCCTCTTGAATCACGTCATGTCCACCTTGTGCCCGTCAGTTAACATTGAGACAGTCTATGCATGGACTGACAGTCAAATTGTCCTATGTTGGCTGAAGACGTCAGTCCACACCTTAGAGGTGTTTGTTGCAAATCGGGTCTCTCAGATCCAGAAATCGGAAACCCCGTTAATCTGGAGGCATGTGCCTGGCGAAGTCAACCCTGCTGATTGCGCATCACGGGGATGTATGGCCCCCTTTTTGGTTGAGCACTCCCTGTGGTGGGGACCTGAGTGGTTGACCAGGTCAGAATCTAATTGGCCGCGAACACCGGCCTTGGATACTGTCACATTGCCTGGGTTGCAAACCCTTGCGATTGAACGGCGGGACCATCCGTTCGACCCAGATTTCCTAATGAATCGCTACAGCTCATTAGACAAATTACTGGGGGTCACCGCTTGGATCAAGCGCTTCACCAGAAATTGTAGACACCCACAGAACAAATGCTTGGAGGCGTTCTTATCGCCACAAGAGCTCCAGGATGCTCTTCTTCATTGGGTTCGTTCTGTGCAAGAAGAGAACTTTGAAAATGAGATTGATATTTTGAGAAAAGGCAAATGTAAGCTGTCTGGAGCCATTTGCAAACTGAACCCCTTTTTGGACAGTGCGGGTCTTTTACGAGTCGGAGGGCGTCTAAGGAACGCAAACCTCCCGTATGGAGCTCGTCATCCCCTCCTGTTGCCCAAAAGTGGCCACTTAGTGAGTTTGTTGGTGACTGATCGTCACATCAAGAACTCCCACGCCGGCTGTAATGCCTTATTGGCCATTTTACAACGAGAATTTTGGATTTTATCGGCCCGAAGGACGATCCGTAGTGTGGTCTTTCGCTGCATGTCTTGTTATAGACTCAAGGCCTCTACCATGCAGCCTATCATGGGTGACCTGCCGTCGGATCGGGTCACAGAGACAAGGCCCTTTGCTGGAGTTGGGACGGACTTTGCAGGTCCCTTTTCGGTTAAGACCTCGACCCTCAGGAACAGTAAAACGGTCAAGTCCTACCTGTGCGTCTTTGTTTGCCTGTCCACCAAGGCGGTACACTTAGAACTAGTCTCAGCCCTCTCGACAGAGGCCTTTGTTGCGACGTTAGATAGATTCGTGTCACGACGAGGACTACCGTCCTTGATTCGTCGGATTGCGGCACCAACTTCAAAGGCACAAATAACTATTTAAAAGAGATATATGAATTTTTGGCGTCTAATGAGACTGAGATTGCGTCTAGACTAGCTAGTCGCAGAATAACTTGGAAGTTCAGTCCCGCGTCATGCCCCCACTGGGGAGGAATTTTTGAAAGTGTTGTAAAGGTTGCCAAAACACATTTGCGACGAGTAATTGGCGAGTCCGTATTAACATTTGAAGAGCTCGCAACTGTGTTTTGCAAAATTGAAGCCATGTTGAATTCACGCCCGTTGTGCCCGATCTCTTCAGACCCTAACGATTTGGAAGCCCTCACACCGGGCCATTTTTTGATTGGACGGCCGCTGAACGCCCTGCCGGAATACCCCTATGTTGATGTGAAACTCAATCGTCTCTCGCGGTTTGAATTGATCCAACAACTCACTCAGAGCTTTTGGAAACGTTGGAATTTGGAATATTTGCATATTCTCCAGCAGCGCGTTAAGTGGACTGACAAGACTGATCCACCGCATGTTGGTGACCTCGTTCTGGTTAAGGACGCTAACTCACCGCCACTGTGTTGGCGCAGAGGGCGCATTCTTAACCTCGTCTTTGGAGCAGATGGAGTGCCCCGTTTTGCTGAGGTTCGGGTGGACGGTTCTGTTCTGAAGAGAGCGGTATCAACCTTGTCACGACTGCCAATTGATTAGCGGCCAGGTAGTCCTATTATATTATCTATGACAGTTAGTATAGTTTACGAAATTGTTTTATCTATGAGCTGTCATTCGTCACCTTTTGAATTTAAAATTTGCATCGTTTTTTTTCCGGTCTCCGTATAAAAGTTACGCTTTTGTTGTACTTGTTCGTTCTCGCGAAAAATTATAGCCTTTTGTTGATCGAACCATCCTTTGTTGTTTGAAGTAATTTAATTGTTAATAGCAAAGTGTATTCCTTGTATTCCTTGTTGAATTATTGTGAAAAACGTGAGGGAACTACGCCGAACAACGGCCATTTTGATTGCTGGTTCCTGCTTCAGCCCGCCACTTCAGTTAAGTATAATTGATTAGCATTAGACGTAATGATTGGCCAATTATAGTTTGATGTTAATTAAGTTATACCTGGCGAGGCTTCACCGAACAGTATTCAGTGAAACTAAGGTAGGATTTTTATTTAAGACATTGAGTGTTAGCTCTGCGTACTGCAGACAATTGTTCGTCCCGTTCGTACCTGAGATCACGCTTCCACTCGTTTCAATATACTCCAGGTCGGACGTAACACAGGTCCTTCTACAGGAGCGCCTTCTCAAGGACTCCATAGAAGCGACCGATGACGAGCCGGTGTACCCTGTCTTTCAGGGTAAACCGACCTACGCAAACGGGGCTCTGAAACTGTGGTGTGGTGACCAGGATACCGTGGGATACCTCACGCGCATAGTCTCGGAGCTCACCTTGCCCACGGGTGCTAGACTGACGGTCAAGCGACAGCGCGACCTCGTCAAGTTGGTCCGCTGCGGCGTTCTGCTTCCGGGTGAACAACCGGACATCTGGAAGGTGGGACGCGCGCTGCGGTTCCAGAACAAGTGGGCAAGGGTAGACAGCTGGGTCCTCCACAAGGTCGATAGACAGGACGGTAACACGTTCCTGATCTTTAGCGCTCCTGAGGATGTGGTGCAGACCCTGGTTGAACGCGAGCGCCGACTCTGCTATTTGCTGGGGTCGGTGTACGTAAAATTCCAGGGTCCAAAGGGCAAATTCGCCGAGCACCTGCCAACGGGGCGTGAAGACCAAGTGGAGGGCACAGATGACAGCGTAGGGCAGGCGAAGGAAGAAGGGTCAGGAGCAATCCCGGCCATTCCTGAGCCGCCCCCTACGAGGCAGTCGAGCCCCATACTCCAGACTGAAGAATCGGTGGTCGTGGTAGAGCCGCTTCGGGAGTCGGAGGAAGGGGCTTGCTTAACTGGCCTGGGCAACCTGGCCATAGGGGGGACAGGGACGGAGGAGGCGGGGGAGAGGCTATCTGAAGATGGCTCACCCGACTCACTCGTCCTGTAAGGTCCTCCAAGCTAACCTCCACCATAGCATGACCGCGACGGCTCAGATGCGGAAATGGTTGGAGGTTAACACGACAGCCATTGCGCTGATCCAAGAGCCGTGGGTCAGAAATGGCATGGTATGCGGACTCCGGAATGCTGGAGGTAAGCTCATTGCACATACGGGCCCGGAAAACACCAGGGCCTGTATTTACATCACTAAGGATATACAGGCGCAAATTTTGACGAGCTTTTGTTCTAGAGATCTCTGCGCCATTAAGCTGCACAGAACGCAAGACCACAGCCTGCCGGAGATGGTGATCGCGTCGGTCTACATGCCAGAGGCTGACGCGCCACCGCCGCACGACATGGCACGGCTGACAACATACTGCGAAGAGTCCGGACTGCAACTGATTGTAGGCACTGACTCCAATGCACATCACATCCTCTGGGGAATGAAAACAACAAACGAAAGAGGTAAGCTCTTAGTTGAATATCTGATGACGACTAATCTGCAGATCATGAACGTGGGCTCTGAACCCACATTCGTGAACAGACGTAGTAGGACAATCATCGACCTAACACTAGCCACAGAAGCGGCCTCTGTAAACATCTCCAACTGGCACGTATCCGACGAGGCATCGTGCTCAGATCACAGATGGATACGCTTCGACGTGCAGGTAAACACAGTCCCAGCAGTCCCTAGACGTAACCCACGCAAAACCAACCGCGTGCATTACGTCGAGAGACTGGAGCAGCTGCTCAGCGAGCAGACATGCCCAGACAGACTCGAGGGAACAGGACAGATAGAAAAACAGGTAGATATGATAACTAACAATATTATAGACTCCTACCAAACTGCATGTCCCTTATCAATCCCACCGGAGAACAAAGTGAACTGGTGGGGGCCTGAACTGGAAAGACTCAGGAAAAAGGTAAGGCGACTCCTAAACAGAGCAATGAATACATGCGCCGATCTGGACTGGGACAAGTACAAGAAGGCCAAGTCCAGATACAAGAAACGTTTAAGGTATAGAAGTACCGACTCGTGGCGCAAATTCTGCAGCAGCGTGGAAACCTGCGAACAGGCCAACAGGGTAAGGAAGGTTCTCATTAACCAATCTAGCCAGTTGAGGGGCTCCCTGAGAAAGCCAGACAACACCTTCACGAGCACGCTGGAAGAAGCTGAGACCATTTTGGTGCAAACGCATTTTCCAGGCTGCCGCATTATGCGGTCGGTCGATTGGCTCGAAGAGGATGTGACCCCAACAGAGGAGCAATGGGAGTATGCACTCAAGGTAGTAAGTCCACCAAAAGTTAGATGGGCTATCAACAGCTTTGACTCCTTCAAATCCCCAGGGTTGGACGGGGTCTTCCCAGCACTTCTGCAGTGGGGAGGCAACCAACTGACCCATAGGCTTACCGCTGTCTTGGTAGCGTGCTTAGCTCACAGGTACGTGCCAAAGCAGTGGAGGGAGGTAAAGGTAATCTTCATCCCCAAACCGGGAAAAAGTGACTACTCCGAACCCAAATCCCACAGACCTATCAGCCTAACATCGTTTCTGCTGAAGACCCTCGAAAGGCTGTGTGAACGGGATCTGAGAGAAAACGCCCTGGCTACAGCACGCCTACACTCACACCAACATGCGTACAGCCAAGGTAAATCAACAGAGTCAGCTCTACATGCAGTGGTCAGCAAAATAGAAGAGGCCATTGAAAACAAGGCAATGTGTCTCGGCACCTTCATCGACATAGAAGGTGCGTTTGACATGACCAACTTCACCAGCATCTCGTCGGCCCTGGTTAAGCACGGTGTACACCCGGTAATGGTTGACTGGATAGGTAACATGCTCAGTAAAAGAGTCATCAGACTTACATCATCTGGGACACAACATGCACTGGTGGTTAAAGGATGTCCACAGGGAGGGGTGCTCTCCCCACTACTGTGGAACGTAGTGGTGAATGACCTTATAACCAGACTGAACCAGCACAACTACTTCACGATCGGGTATGCTGACGATATTGCCATTCTAATTAGCGGCAGAGTCAGCAGTACCGTGTGTAATGTTACACAACAGGCGCTACGGATTGTGGAGAGATGGTGCATAGACAACGAACTTACCGTCAATCCCAGAAAGACGGAACAGGTAATGTTCACTAACAAACGACTACTGGGGAACTACAATCCCCCTAGACTGTTCGGAACGGAGCTGCAGTTCAGCTCGGAGGTGAAGTATCTAGGAATCATTCTAGATAGCAAACTGAACTGGAGCAGCCATCTCAACAGCAAGATTGACAAGGCCACAATAGCCTTCTGGCAGTGCCGCAGAATGATAGGTAAAAGATGGGGTTTATCCCCGAAAATCACTCTGTGGCTGTACCAGTCCGTCATCAGGCCAATTATCAGCTACGGCGCAGTGGTTTGGTGGCCGAGAACCAAACTAATCACCGGCGAAGCAAAGCTACAACGACTTCAAAGGCTGGCTTGCATGGCGACTACGGGCTGCATGAGGACCACCCCGACTGCGGCCCTGGAAGCCCTACTGAACTTGCCGCCGCTGCATCTGTTTATCCAACAGGAGGCGGGAGCGGCCGCGGTAAGACTCAGGAAGCTAAACCTATGGAGAAACGTAAAAGTAACACATACAGGTATACTTGGAGTACTGGCGAACAGGGAACCGCTCATCGAAGCGGTCACCGACAGAATACCCAAACAGTACGTATTCGACAAAAAATATAGAATACAATTACATGAAGACCCAGGGGAAGGTATCAACCCCAGGGAGTTGAGAATCTTCACAGACGGGTCGAAAACATCAACAGGTACAGGTTCTGGGGTTTACTCAGAAGACCTGAATATCAACATGTCATCGCCATTGGGAATCCACAACACCGTCTTTCAGGCGGAATGTATGGGAATCATAATGGCTGTAACAGCGATCACGGCTAGAGAGGTACAGGGTTTTCCAATCCGTATTCTTTCCGATAGCAGATCGGTCCTGCAAGCCCTACAGAGCGACACCATGACATCGGGGCTAATATACGAGTGCCATCGAGCTCTGACGAAGGTAAGTGAAACAAACACCATTATCCTCCAATGGATAAAGGGCCACAGTGGATCGCGAGGCAACGACGCGGCTGACCGACTGGCGAGGAATGGATCGGAGATGAGGGTCTACGGACCCGAACCCATTCTACCCCTGCCTTTCGGATGGCTGCGCAGCCAGCTGCGACACAACACCAAGGTAATGCACCAAGAATATTGGACAAACCTAACCACCTGCAGGCAGACCAAGGAAGCTCTTCCGACGATCAACCCAGGATTGTCCCGCAAACTTCGCGGCTTTGGGAGAGCCCAGCTCCGACTACTGGTCGGGGCTGTTACCGGACATGCCTTGCTCAACAAACACTTACACAATTTAGGTGTTACAGACAGCCCCCTATGCAGAGCGTGCATGGAGGCAGAAGAAACGGCCACACACATCCTGCTGGAATGCGGTAGTGTGGCGAACTACAGGGCGACACACCTCGGGACACCGAGGTCGCTCCGGGAAGTCGTCGGCAACGCAAGGGGTCTGCTAGGCTTCCTCAAGGAGCTAGGCTGGCATGAATGAAGCCCCCAGCCTACCACGCAAAATAGGCGCACTAAGTCGTCGAGTTGCGGAGAATAGCCCGTTGAAAATCAATCATCAATCAATCAATATACTATAAGGTGACAAACAAGCGTATGGTCAGTCTGTTAGTTAGAGGTTACCGTAGACTATGAATACTTGCTATATCAGTAGCGTTGTCAGCGCCTTGCTGACCCTATCCACAATCCTTATCCCGGAACTCTACCTACCTTACTCACTACTCTCTATACAATACTATTTGTAGAACCCGACTGAGAACACTCAACGAAACACTTATTTCTCACTTAAAATCTATAGTTATTCATTAACAATACACACTTTTAACTACATTGAATACGTTATCGCACTAATCACTTATACGCCACTTATCAAATAGCAACGTTACTCGCACAATAATTAAACAATAAGTGCTTCTTCACTTACAACTTATTTATAGAACAACAATCCCGATAACACATGACATAGATATCAATCAGATAATTTGTATTAACAATTCGGAAGATGGTGTCTCCATCTTTATACTCTTCCGGTACTTCAACAAATAATAAATAATCACATTAAGAACAATACAATCTTATAACATTATTAGCTGACTCGGCAAACGTTGTCTTGCCGCTAAACGCTATTTAAAAATAGGGGTTGTTGGTAGAAGGGTGAAAGTTTAGGGTTGTATGTATTTTTCAACGCCAAATCATAATAAAATAAAAAATTAATAATTAATATAAAAATTAAAAAAAAATTTGGGGTAGACTGCCTTTAATATTTAGGGGGATGAAAAATAGATGTTGTTCGATTCTCAGACTTACCTAATATGCACACAAAATTTCATGAGAATCGGTCAAGCCGTTTCGGAGGAGTTAAACGACAAACACCGCGACACGAGAATTTTATATATTAGATTAGAAGCATAAATTTAAATGATAATAGTATTTATTGTGTAACTACCCTGCAAAATAAACAATTACAGTATTTATTGTGTAACTACGCTGCAAAATAAAAAAGATAGCGACTGACTAATCGTAAATGAATATAAATCATTCGGAAGATGGTGTCACCATCTCTGTACTGTTCCGGTATTAAACGAATGAACAATAAGAGTACCTAATATCGACACAAAATCCAATATTTTAAGAATTGTCAGAATTACAAGTTTAAATGCTGACATACTTAAAATTAATATTATTTAACTGTAATTTTCTGTCAGGCTGAAGTACTTCCCCAGTCGCACAGCTCCAAATTATGAACAAAATATTTACTGCTATGCCATATTTCAATAAACTAAATAATAAAAAAATAAACATAAATTAAATATAAAAATATAGACATTTTAACGCTATTGAAGATAAATTGACAATATATCGCCTGTGCGCTTCGTTTAATTGCTAATGCCTTAGTGATCTAAGAACGAAGGCTTATATGGGTTAATGAGTTTGCTAGTAATTCATACCGAGACGGAAGTGCTCCCCTGGCTATGAAACTGGTGCACGCTCAAGGCAGATGAGACAACTTTTACAGGCGTTTGTCATTTATTAATCTTTCGTTTTAGTTAAAATATACCTTCTCGGAAAGCTAGTGGAATAATTTCTTTATTTAAAAAAAATATGATTATTAACTATGAATATTGAAGGTTTTAGCAATAATTAAAATCTTAAGATACACTTATATAAAGATGTTTAGATGATCATGAATATTAAATACGTGTATAGACAGTTGAATATAAAGTCGTAGTTGAGGGTTTGATATATGTATACGACGTTATTGCTTTATAAAACAGTCTTTCATCGCTTTTGTTGTTTGAATCACAATTGAAATCGCTAATAATAACTACCATTGAATTAAACTCTGATTTCGACTACTATATAAACTCTAATCCTTGCCTGGTGTTATATAAGTAATAAATGATAATAAGTTTCCATCATAAATTACCAAGTCTGACTTAAATCAATAAAAAATCCATGTTTATATAATCTTATCGTGTTACTTAATGGTCCTTATTTAACTTAACTCACCCAATATGATAGATGTTGTGTAATAACGTGACATCAAAGTCCTCACTACTAAGTTTAGTAATTTTTAGAAATATCACTTTACAGATATCGTCAAATTCACACTTTGTGATGGTATTGACTTAACTCCATGTCTTAATATTTTACTTACTGTATCTTAATATTTAACGTATAATATCATTCACCTTCTTGTTAAATATTTTAGATCTTAGGATTAAGAAAGTTAGATGTATCTTCAGTGATAAATAAAATCAAATATAAAAATCGAAATCTCTTTTGTTAGGCTTTACATAAAAACAGACTTATCCTGTTTGCTATTGACTATTATCAAGCTCGGATTTCGGGTTTTTCCAATAGTAAGATACTCTTTATCAGGAATTCACGCGGGAAAAGTAATTTTCGAAGGAATATCGTCGTCACAGTAACAGATCAAAAGGCTTACTCGGGACCAGTTGAGATCACTCCCACACTTTTATTATACTTTTTAAAGCGACGTGAAGCGGGTCTTCAGAACAAAGATCTATCCAATAAGGATTTCACAGAATAGCACTTAGAGTTAAATTATAATATTTTCATGATAAATTAGGCAAATTATTATAAAACAATCAGGCAATATCGATTATAAATTTCACTTTCTCTTCTTAACTTCGCCTAAAACACTATAATATTTATATATATACATATTATATTGATATTTATATTTGTCCAAATAGTTTTCTTTCTGGTTTAGATGTCTTTTTTTTATTATTCTTTTGTTTGGGACTTTTGTCTACACAGACATGTCAGCCCTAATTCCCACTATGTCTAAGAAATGAAAAAAGAATCATTGATGATGTAAGATCATCTTAACTAACAAATTTGGTGCATCAGAAAAAGGTTCTGTTAACACAGATACAAAAGTACCCATATAAAATTTATTTATACTAAAATGTTTCATCAATGATTCTCTCTCCGTTTCGTATTTATCACATTCACTTAGTATGTGGTGTACATCATCTAGCACGCTGCATGTGTCACAATAAGGAACTCAACAAACAACTGAGGTTTATTTCAACTGAGGTAGGGCACAGCAGGAATTTCCTGCTCAAAATATGGAGCAGCCCGACTGGGGTAGTACCTCGACCTTACAGAAGATCACAGCTAAATAATACTGTTTTCAAGCAGTATTGTGTTCCTGTTGGTGAGTAAGGTGACCAGAGCTCCTGGGGGGGTTGGGGATTGGGTCGGCAACGCGCTTGCGATGCTTCTGGTGTTGCAGGCGTCTATAAGCTACGGTAATCGCTTGCCATCCGGTGAGCCGTACGCTTGTTTGCCGACCTAGTGACATAAAAAAAAAAAAAAAAATAAGGAGATATAGTTTTTTTCATTAAAAAGGCAAACTTTTTGGATGGAAAATGGCCTGAACGTTAGATGTCTGTCCTTGTAGGTATTTATTTCCCCATAGTGTCTCGGAGAGCAAGTTAAGCCGTCCCTCCCGGTTGTTATCATAAATACCTGATAGCGATCGTTACTTATAGTTGGGAACATATCCGCCAAGCTGCAGAAGTGCAACGTGGTGGATTAGGCTCCGATCCTTCTCCTACATGGAGAAAGAGGCCTGTGTCCAGCAGTGGGATGTTATAGGCTGAATGCGAAATAATATTTAAAATTTGTTCAGTAATTCCAGAATAATCTTAACAAACATATTCATACATGATAAGAACTGGTTAGCTGTTTGTTAATATTGAATTTTTTACCGACTTCAAAAAAGGAGGAGGTTACTCAATTCGACCGTATATATATATTATGTAATATGTTCGACGATACTTCGTCGTTTATGAACTGATTTTGATAATTTTATTTTTGTTGGAAAGGAAATATTCCCAGGGGATGTACCACGGTAAGGAAAGCAGGATCTTATAATGGAATTCCAGAGAAATCGAGGGGAACCCTCAAAACTCGTAGTGACCACTAGTGCGTTTGTTATTTTTTTCGTCTACTTACGTTGTATTACTTATCGATGTAACTGAAGTCGGGTTTTTTGTTTACGAGCAAACAATTATTACACCTATCCTTTGATGATTAAGTAATGATGATGTCCCTATTCGTATGGAAGAACAACGTTTGCCGGATCTACTAATCACATATAATACGTGAAGTGCTATACCGAAAAAGTCTACTATGTCATAAGATGTAATTTTATATATTTTTTATCTTAGGTTGTAAAATTTTTATGGCTCAATTGATATTAGTTATGTCACATAAGCGTAACATATCGCTCGGGAAAGCGAGTTAAACTTTTAATGGACGGTTTCTAACTTAGAGCAAGCGAAGAGAAAACACAGAATGACAAAGACTACCTACCTATATCATGTAATTTTTTCGCCAAAATTCCATCATTTCACATACAAAACATAAGTATTTTAATAAATTGACACATTAACAGATTTATCTGAGTTACTCAACATATAATATACAATATATATAATTAACAAAGTAATCAGGTTTTAATGGTATTTAAATCAAGCTGTAAAGTGAAAAACATCTATTAATTTTTCATTAAAGATATAAGGATAAAAAATGACATAGTTTATGCATATATACATAAATATATATACAATAAAAATATTTTTAATAGCATAGTGGTCATTTAAAATTTTTGCTAACAAAGAAATCCTTTTTTTGAAGAGTATTTAAAAGTTACTCTGGCGACAACGTAATTTTCTAAGATTACATTTTCAAACTCCTAAAACCGAGAAGTTTTTGTCTTAGATGATTTTGTTAAAAAATCATATAAATTCTATATGAAAGTTAAATTATAGAGACATTATTGTATTAATATCCATTATACAAAAAAAAAGTTCTTTGAATCAAACCAAAAACTTTGTGGTAAGAGTATAGCTAAATAACTTTCTACTTTCCTGCGAATATACTGCTTAATGCATAACATAATAGAAGGATACGTATCACCGTAACTCATTCAAATCAAAGGTACAAAACAAACCAGAAGTTGTAAATAATTAATTGATTAATTTGGTAAATTATTTTATTTGTATTTTTATACATATCATTTGCGTTGAACCGTTTTAAAACAAAGTGTGTGTGTCAGCTATGACTCAAGACTGGAGTTTACTCCTGCAGATCGACTGTCTAAATAGGCACAAAAAAGGCTTGCTACTCAAAGAAAAACATTAATACTATATCAAATGGTTAATAATCGAATCAAATAACACCACCTATCGAAACCCTATGACAGAAGTGGTTTCCAATAGATGGATTTACGAGAAACGTAACGAGGTCATTCATTCAGTAGATTTTACTCTCCATATTTTTTTCATACCTTATATGAAAATCGACACTTAAGGAGTAAACTCCAAAAAGTAATTGTGATATAGCAAAAATATCATTAAAAACCAGTTAAAACAACAACTTAATTTAAAAATAAGGCAAAAACAAAGTTCTTGTCTAATTTAATTAAAAATAATTAATTGTAAAATATTTCATTAATTGAATGAAAATATTGACTTCAAAAATTTAAAACAGATATGTATAAGTTAATTATTATTATTTTTTTAGATAATATAGTTTTACCTCCAACTTGATGACTTAATAATAAGTTGATGACTCAATCAAGGTACAAGATAGCTGCCATTGATGCGACGGCCGTATCATGCTATCACTCTGCGAGCCGCACGAGCGTACCGTATGGGGTCCTACACCGCATCATGCCTTCTCGCCAGCAGCCTTCCGTGGGAATTGGAAGCCGAAGTCCTCGCAACTGTCTTCTGGCGCATGAGAGAAGCGCGCCTGAGATAGGAACCACCTCTTCCGCAAGAGGTCGTGCGATGGAAGAAATTGGCTCACGACAACCTCTTTCGGAAGTGGAGAGCCTGGAGAATACAGACGTGAGCCGGGAGCTGGTGGCGGCATTCAGCTCTGCCTGCGTGACTGGGTTGAAAGGAGACACGGTGCGGTGTCGTTCCACTTGGCACTGATATTGACTGAGCATGGCTGTTTCGGCCGCTACCTATGCCCGAGTGCAGGGGCGGGAGCCGACGTCGGAGTGTCATCACTGCGACGTCGGCGCCGAGGACACAGCGGAGAACACGCACGCGGACTGTCCAGCGTGGAGTGAAGAACGCGCGGCCTTATCGGCAGTTGTTGGGCTGGGTCTCTCGCTGTCGGCTTTAATTAGGGTTATGGTCGACACTGACGAAAAATGGATTGCAGTTCCCTCCTTCTGAAATTCCATAATGCTGCAGAAGGAAACGGCAGAACGGGAGCGAGAACAAGATCCAAACTCGCTTCCGATTCGTCGCGGAAGGCGCGGTCGGCGACGCAGGGCCTACCTAGCTAATCTGCCGCCGTAACGCCGGACCAGCGGGTGATAGATCAGAGGATGTATCGTCCTCATTTCACGGTCCTGAAAAGAAAGTCGACCTTTGTGTTCGAGGAAGCCTCTCAGGAGTTACTAATCGCGTCGAGCTTTTAAGGCAACCGCTAGCGGTATCGCGAAAGTGCAACCGCGTTTTAGTCGGTGCGAATCGGATATACCTCCAGCTCCCCTGGGCTGAAGACGTCCGTTAAGGATTTCACCTGGGTAATTTTTTTATTACATAATGGTACAAGATAGCTTAGTTCATTATACATTGTGATTAACTTAACTCGATAACATTGGGTGCATTACGTAATTTTGTAATATACCAAATGTAGGAATTTTTGAATTGTATGTTTCATTTTGCTTCCATAAATTATTGTCAATTGGTAAAATGCGTTTTTGATGATTATTAAGTGTGTATAACCCCTTATGAGAATAAATATTTTCATCTTGTTTTATTTTAAACCTACTCCTATATGAAGAAGGAGTCCTTTGCACATTTTGGTGAACTTGTTGACCCTACTTTAAAAACTAAAATATTGCATTAAATGTATAATTAAAGTTTAATTATAACCATTTCGACAAATAACAAAACTAAATATTCCGAGTACTTTTAGAATCATATTAGTATATTGGAAAATCTTTGATCACTAGAAAAAGAACTTTTAATAGGGGAAAGCTCTACATATTTCATGTGTATAAATAGATTATCACATTTTAGTGTGAAAGATATTGAACTCTTGTAACCTGTACTTTATTGTAAGCTAACATTTACCTGAATAAAGCAATTATGAATTTCACATTTTACAATCACTTATTTGTAAACTACATGTATAAACTTGTATTAACTTGATTATCTTGAACAATTTAATAACACACTTTTAGGTCATGAGAAAATTTTCAATGCAATAAACCGATTTATTATAAAGAATTTAATCACTCTGTGCATTCAAAAAAGAATTGAATAACTTTAACAACACTTCTATTACATACTTAAAATGTATGCATCCACTCTTCTCCAGACATTTTAATTGTTTTTTTGGAAAATTAGCTGATACTCAATATTAGAAACATGATTATTTTTGATAGGCCTATAAAACTATATAAATATAACCTCTGTGTATTAGATAAGAGTGATTGGTTTCATATGTAAAACCTGACTATTTCTTCCGAAACGTTTACTCGCTAGTCACGTCACAACTCAGCGCCGAGCTGTTTAATTTAAAACACAAGTTCTATCAAAAATAAATTCCTGATTACTTATTAAAGCACCAAGGAGCACCAAGCATGATAGGAGATTTATCAGACAATTTTTCATCCTCCATTGCACGCAATCAAGCATCTTTTTCTTATGACATCCTTAAAATAAAGATTCTTTTATACATTTCAAAATTAATATCGTTTGTAATAACTTTAGTCACTTTAATTTTAAGCTTGAAACTAATACAGAAGTTACTGCCGCGTAATGTACAAGCTAATAAAAGTTAAGACGAATCGTGTTAAAATTGTCGAAATCAGTAATATTTATAATTGTGTTTGCAGGCAAACAAAAAAAACCCGACTTCAATTATATCGACGAGTAATACAACGTAGGTACACGAAAAAATAGTCAAGTAAATACGCATTATCAAAGATTACTTCAATAAAATAAAATGCGACCACATGATAAATATTGGCTTTCGATTAAATTAAAAATCATCAAAATCGTTATATTCAGTAAAAAGTTATGCGGATTTTCGAGTTTCCCTCGATTTCTCTAGAATCCCATCATCAGATCCTGGTTTCCTTATGGCGATATACCACACCAGGAATATCTCCTTTCCAACAAAAAATAATTTTCAAAATCGGTTCATAACCGACGAAGAATCCCCGAACATACATTAATATATATATATGGTCGAATTGAGTAACCTCCTCCTTTTTTGAAGGCGGTTGATAAAATAAGACATGACAAAGTTTAGATATCATCGCAGTAGTCATCAGACCGAGAGCAATAAGCAAATGAATGAACGATATCTGTTCAGACATTTTGTTATCGGTCGAACGCCACCCTGAGATAGTATCGCACTTCCGTCCTAAGGACCTTGCTACAGTAGAACAATTTCAGGATAAGATTTCGATGAACTGGAAAAGTGTGACTTTTAAGCAATGAAAACTTAAATATGAAACGGTTGACGGTAAATATGATATGCGTGTATGCCACGAGTGTGTTATGTATATTATTATGAAAGTTAAATAAAATTAAATAAAACGAAATCTGATATAAAGTAGTAAACAAAAATGATACCATTGGGTCTTTATACTTCTGTAAGTTCACTTAATCTATTCATCGCCAAGCTTTTAGAATCACGCAAACTTAAACAATATTCAAAAACTTTCCACAACTTTAATTGTAGTACAAAAAACCTACTTCCAGCTCAATATACCCCGCCCTCTTTCAGCTCGCCAAGACCGCCGACACCAACCCTCCGTAGTCGTGTTCCAGAGAATGTAACAACCCCTTATCTACACTTAAACATGCAAACTTGGTCGGATCACTACAATCAATTTACTATTTCACACTAGACTTTCTTGTTAAATAAAAAGGTTTTAGACTAGTTTTTATTTTTATGCTAAAATAATACTTTGATTCATGATAGTATTTTGTTTTATATTAAAGTACTAGCTGCCCGAACAGACTTCGTTCTGTCAAGAAAAATGTCTGAAAAGTTAATAGTAATATATATATAAATAAATAAATAAATATATATATATAGGCCTTCCGTAGGCATTACGGAACATATAAAAAAATAAATTACCCGAATTGCTTGGTTGGAATTGGGGTTGCATTAGTAGTATATTTTATATTTCAGGAATCATTTTGAATGGGATTCAAAATAACGTCTTCCTATTTCATACTGTGAATTTGAAAGTAAACTCACCAGACCCATGTTTTTGTTGGTTATTTTCAGTCGATTCAAGAGGCAGAAGACGAAGAATTTTAGCACTGATATAGCCACACGTTTCAACGTTTGCGCAATTTATCTTTTGCCTTCGAAAAGATTAAAATGCAAGTTTCTGTGGGGTAGCATTTGCTTGTAATGTTTGTTCACCGCAACCGCCGCTACGAAATTGAAATAAAGATTTTTTTTATTAAAACAAAATGCTTGCAACAGTTGTGTATTAATGGATAAAATGCACTAGAATAGGCATTCTTAATTTATTTATTGTGAAAATTGGTTCGTTGTGTCCCAGTATGCGAAAAGGAATTTTCATATCAATATTCAGTAGCTGTGAGTCTAAGACTGCTTTGGGCTACTTAGACAGCCATTTGCAGAGAGATTGGCCCGACCTACGAGGTAGATTGCTGAACTTTAGAGATAACTTCAACAAACTTCGAACGTTTTGACGCTGCAATATTTGGGTATGGTAAACTAACTGCTTAAATTAAGTTAAAGAACATTTAATAGTAACTATGTAACACACATTAACATTCGTATGTTATTACACGCAAAGTTACTATATTATTTGTGTATGAATTTGTTTCACTCATTATACATAGTAACTAAAATGTTTTGTTTAAAAGTTTATCAATTGTAAACATCCACCACTACAGCCTATTGCAGTCCACTGCTGGACATAGGCCTCCACAAGTTCGCGCCAAAAATGGCGTGAACCCATGTGTGTTGCCCATAGTCACCACGCTGGGCAGGTGGCTTTGTCGCACCGAAGACGCTGCTGCCCGTCTTCGGCCTGTGTATTTCAAAATTAGCAGTTGGGTGGTTATCCCGCCATCGGTCGGCTTTATAAGTTCCAAGATGGTAGTGGAACTGTGTTATCCCTTATTATTTCCTCCTTTTTGTAAACATCACTACGACTAAAAGGTAAATCTGCGTAGATCGTCTGACAAAAGAGTAAATTATAATCAAAATGTGATAATGATCGCTTTTATGCTAATAACTTTACTACTTTTTTCTATATAATATAAATAACCTTGGTAGATATAATATAAGCTTGGTAATAAAATAATATCAGCATAGTATGGTTAGAAGCACAATTTAATGTATAAGCTATAATGATATACTCGATCCCTCGTTCATAAGAAAGACATATGTATATTAGATAAATTAGTAAAAAGTTATTTACATACATATAAATACGAAACACAAAAAAAATTGTTGTGGGGTGTGTGGGGTGTCATTCCCGAGGATTTGTAGGCAAAGACGTTTATTTTTTATTTTAATTGGATAGCCTAGTCTTAAGTTATCTGAAATAGAATTACAGTCGTCAGTAGAGAATAGTATAATACATTATTTTATTACAGTGATGGTTAGAAATTTCAAAATATAAAGTTTTTTTACATATGTATAATGAATGTAATCATAATTAAAAGAACTATCAAAACTATAATGCTATGGAAAACGTTATGCGTACCGATACATGAAAAATATATACAAATCGTGTTGGTTGGCTCTTCAGTTACCTCGCCGTATAATTAAGTAAACGTAAAATGAAGCTTGGAAACGTTATATTTGAAAAACACGCATTGCTTTAAATTAAATAAAAAACTCAAAAAAAACCATCTTACATACAAATACGTACACTAATTGAAAATATTTTAGTTTTAATCTGAACATACTTTTCAAAATTATTACACTTTAAGTGATAAACAATTCCAAGTCAATCCTAATATTTTCATAATTTATTATTGGAGCTATGAAAGTGTTTGTCTGTTTGTAATACTAAAATAATCGCTTTTCAACAAATTCATATGAATGTATACACAGTGCATATACCAAAATAACATTTTTTGTAATTTTTGTCTGTCTGTCTGTCTGTCTGCCTGTTTGTTCCGGCTAATCTCTGAAACGGCTGGACCGATTTTGACTTTCACTGCCAGATAGCTGATGTAACAAGGAGTAACTTTGGTCACTTTTATTTTTAAATATTTTTAAATATTTTTCCTATAACTCTGCGAACTATAACTATTTTTTTAATTCTACGCGGACGAAGTCGCGGGCACAACTAATTTATAAATAAAATTTTCAATTTCACATGTAAGCTAAACGCAAGGTTTCCTGATAATATCTTATTTAAATATTTTAAGACTCGATTACGATCTACAGTCGATTTGCCAAAGCACGTTGTTCGGAGCCATTACGAGTCCGCCGCAAATCGATTTATATTTGCTGTACAATGGTTGCAGATTGTTGCTCGGCATGTTATTAGTATTGCGTTTTAAACATAACTGGTGGGCAACACATGGAAATTGCTACCATTACTTGAGTACTGCTCCGCATAACAATTACGATGTAAATCAATAAACTTATACAGTTTATAGTTTTAAAGATAACCTGAAATTTCTAATATTTACTTATTTAAATCGTAATAATCATTATTATTATTATTCTTGGGCTTAATGGCTTTCTGTCTTCACTGTCGGTTTCGCCAATGTCACGTGGGATAGAAAAGATACGAAGGAGGATGATCAGTGTGGTTGAGGTTGTAAGTTACATTGATTATTGCAGACATTATTACATCGATTATATTATAATCATAATATTCAAGTCAATAACAAAAAAAATGCAAAATAGAAATACAGATTAAATAATTTATGGTAAATTTGTAACTTAATAGTACGCAGCACTTACTTATATAAAGGCATAGTTCTTTAACTATGTATCGTTTATAACTTGTAACGTCTTTACAAATTAAGTCTTTATAGTAAACTCGTGTAAAACTTTACTTAAAATTATTATTATCTTTTTCTTATTTATTTGTAATGGCACTACATATATTGTTTACACATGTAACTTATGTAAAAGTTTTGAACTTACTTGACCAAGTTTTAAAGATGTCGTGTGTAATCTTTACAATAAATTAGCAAATACCGTGAGCTTAGTCTTGAGCAGTTAGCAACGTTGTACGTGCATTGTATTAAGTCGTTGTACCCTGGTCTACAATTGAGTGAATTAGCTTAGGCGAGATAAGACACGATGCGCGCAACCCACAATCCGTATTAAATTACTTGTCTTCACATAGAAATTATAGATTGAACTCACCCTTACATGTTAAAATCAATAATTTAAACATACAACATATTAAAAAATTCTTATACGAGTTTTGATTTTAGATGTAGGAATTTATTTATTTAAATTCTTCATTGTACAATAATTACACTAATACAAGTGTGTACAAAAGTCGGGCTTAACGCTAATGCATTTTCTACCAGCCAACCTTGGTATGTGCAAGAAAGTATAGTGTGTAGGTGTACAATAAATAAAATAAAATATAGAATTTTGAGTGATTGATTCGTAACAGTTCAACCGATACTGAATCCGTGTAGATAGAACTTTTTTATCTGAATTTTAATTTGCCATTAAATGAACTGTTAGAGGATTTCTATCTTACACAATAATGCTGGCTTTGAAATACACAGGCCGAAGACGGGCAGCAACGTCTTCGGTGCGACAAAGCCAGCCCTGCGGTCACCAACCCGCCTGCCCAGCGTGGTGACTATGGGCAAAACACATGAGTTCGCGCTAGTTTTGGCGCGAACTTGTGGAGGCCTATGACCAGCAGTGGACTGCGATAAGCTGAAGTGTGTGTGTGTAGTTAATTTGGTAATAGAGATAATACATGATAAAGACTCCTCAACGATTTACAACAGTTTTAGGACTGCTGAAATTCAGACCTTCGGACCTCAGTTCTCATAGTGATCACCGTGTTGTACAAATGTATTTACTTATTTTATGACATGAAGAGCGGAATGACCAAACATTACCTTCTGATGTTAAATAGCTACTGTTGCCCATCTACAATCTACATCTACATTGGAACATTTGCTGGTGCGTAGCTGGTCCTTAGGGAAAAGGTTTCTGGATTCGTCCTTTAACACTTTCACTAACGTTACCTATAAGTACGAGCTCTTTTTTCCTCTGATATATTGAATATGAAAACAATTCGTGGTTATAGCTGATGACCTCTGACACTTTGTGTAATGACATAAAGTTGTTTGAATTAGCACGAAAAGTTCGCGAGCAATAATTATAATTGTGTTTGCTCGCAAACGAAAAAAAAACCGACTTCAATTACATCGACGAGTAATACAACGTAGATCGACGAAAAAATAGTCAAGTAACAACGCATTATCAAAGATTACTCAAAAAGTAGTTATCAGATCTCGATGAAATTTAAATGTGACCACATGATAAACATCGGCTTTCGATTAAATTAAAAATCATTAAAATCGGTACACCTAATAAAAAGTTATTGCGGATTTTCAAGAAGTTCCCTCGATTTCTCTGGGATCCCATCATCAGATCCTAGTTTCCTTATCATGGTACTAAACTAGGGATATCTCCTTTCTAACAAAAAAAGAATTATCAAAATCGGTACACCTAGTAAAAAGTTATTGCGGATTTTCAAGAGATTCCCTCGATTTCTCTAGGATTCCATCATCAGATCCTGGTTTCCTTATCATGGTACTAAACTTGGGATATCTCCTTTCCAACAAAAAAAGAATGATCAAAATCGGTACATCCAGTAGAAAGTTATGCGGTATAATACAACGTAAGTCGACGAAAAAAGCGTCAAGTAAAAACGCATTATTAGATATAGCTCGAAAAGTAGTTGTTAGATCTCAAAATCCTGGGGGGATTGGGGATTGGGTCGGCAACGCGCTTGCGATGCTTCTGGTGTTGCAGGCGTCTATAAGCTACGGTAATCGCTTACTATCAGGTGAGCCGTACGCTTGTTTGCCGACCTAGTGACATAAAATAAAAAAAAATAAATAAATTTAAATGAGACCAATTGGCACACACCACCTTTCGATTAAAAGAAAATTTGTCGAAATCGCTCCACCCAGTCAAAAGTTCTGATGTAACATACATAAAAAAAAAAAAAAATACAGTCGAATTGAGAACCTCCTCCTTTTTTGGAAGTCGGTTAAAAACTGTAAGTTGTTACAAAATATTAGATGTTAAGTTGAAATGAATGTGTGTTTTTGACTTGAATTAAATACTAAGAAAACCATTAAATATCAATAACTGTACAGTCCGTAAAGATGTATCATATATAGAATATATACAGAGACAATAGTCTAAAATACTGTCAAGAGTGCAAAGAAAGAGTAAGGATCACATGGATCAGACGCACAATAGCCCGCAATCGCATTATAATGTTATTGAAGAGATCAATCGCTCTAAAATAAAATCCGCATTATTGCTATTTATAAAAGACGCTCTTATTGTAACAGAAAACAAAGAATAATATGATTGAAGAAAACGTAAAAAGAATTTTAAAACGTTGTGAAAACTTTTTTGAGAATTATTATTTATTTTTGTATTACCCACACATGAGGGAATTTTTTATATGATATTAAAAATGTTTACTACAATCATTTCAAAATATGCACTTGATAAGGATAGGAATACAAAACAATAAATACTATGATAATTCTATTTTATCAAAACATTAGTTTTATTTTTAATATAAAATATGTAGAAATATACTAACAACATAATCTAACTTGTAGAGCTATAACAAAACCAGAAATCAACTAACCAAAAGGTATAGTTAACGAAATTGCCTAAGAATCAACGGAATGTTGAAATGTGAAGCTTTTGAAAAGCACAAAATAGAACACCGTAAGTTTTGGCGCCACTTGGCGTGCGGCGTGGGTGAACCGGTGTCGACCTACGTACATCGCCTTCGGCATTCAGTAACCGCAATAATTAAATGTCTAAGCATAAACAGAATCGCTTTATGTATTTAGATATTTATGAAAATGCATAAAAATATATAATAAGTAAATATATCATTCTTCATTATTCAAAAACTTAAAAAAAACAATATTTTATTTTAAATAAGCAAAAAAGAAGAAAATAAAGTTTTCCTTTAAAACTTATACTATCGACATAATTATAACGTCTTTACACAATTTATATGATATAAAAGCTTGTCGCGATTAAATAATTTGATCATAGTGGCTTTAGTTATTATAATTTTAAACTAAGTAAATACGAGTACTTAAATCTCGTGACGTGATATTGTTAGTAAAAGTTTTAAAGGTTTATTTTATTCTTTTAGCGCATCGAATATCGAAGATTATTTTTAAAAGATTTTTTAATTTAAGTTATTTAAGATTTAATCTCTAATAAAGGTGAAACAATGCTTGATATTTTGTACCAAAACATATTTATTTCTTTAAGGTAGACGAGGTAAGAGTCCAAGAACCTTTATTTTTGATTGCTTTTGAAGTTATAAATACTCACCTTTATTCTTAGACCTGGTTAAGATTATCATTAAAAATAAATAAGCAAGTGAATATTCTAGTCTTAATGAAATTTTAACACCTCGTATCTTATAATTATGTCTATCGTATCGGAAATTAGAAGCAAAGATTTTTTATACTTTTGGTTGCATATTAAATTATACAGTATTCCAGCGTTTTTGTAAATTCCGGGTGATAAAACAAGTGATTAGTTTGTATCACAGAAATTACCTAAAAATGGCTGAAGTAGATCTAAGGGGAGACTATTTCGTATAACTGTTCGTATTTGTTGTTCACACGACAGCTTTGCGCTGGCAACAGTCTAATTGTTCTAGCGCAGAAAAGTCCATACTTGTGGTATGCAAAGTAAAAACTATTGTATTACAGTTAAAATATTTCTAATATACTACTTTAGTAAAAAAGGGGGTAGAAAGTTTTTGCTTCGCGTATTAATATATAGATTATTTCAGATAAGAAACTAATTAGCTACTCTATTGGATAATGTTTTTATTATGAAAAATTTTATAACCATTAAATTAAAATTTAATTATTTTATTATATTGTAGATTTCTGAAAAGATGCATTTCTCAAAAGTTGCTAGTTTAAAAAAATATGATATATCCTTAAATATATCCTGATATATAATCCTGATATTCCTTTCATACAAAATTTTATTATCATTATAAAAAAGAAAAGAAGGTAATAATTAAAGATTCAGATGCCAGCCACTATTTGAACCATGCTCATCAACTCTTTTGTTTTGATTAACATACTCTATTCACTTGATCATCTTAACATATTTGACTCACTACAGCACATTATCTAGTGCATAGTTGATCAATACAGCCTAATAGACATAACAATGCAGCTTAATCCAACAATAGGTATAAGATCGAATTGGCCGTATTGTCTCCTCAACAATCACAATATTGATTATTCCTTTAGATATTTTATAGATCATATAGAACATATTCCTTAAAATCGAAATTAATTGCAAAATATTCATTTAAATCTGTCCTTTTAATTGAATAATTTTACGTTTCACAATTGAGTAATACTCAGTCAATATAAAATCAATAACTTTCAGATTAAATGTACAAAACAGTTAAAAACAAATTTCATAAAATCCGAATTGTTAACAACCTAGTAAGGATAGTAAAATATTATAGATACTATAAATTTAAGGCCCAATAGGCAACGTAAAACAGCATGTATTTATCTTTCACACAATGGTATGTTGACTGTTATTTAAAGTAAATATTAATATACCACGCTAACACAAATATCTCATTCTATCGCTAGTTACTGTTATAACACTACGTCTTACTATTTATTACTTTTTTAATACAACTAGGTCGGCAAACAAGTGTACGGCTCACTAGTAAGCGATTATGATAGTCTACTTGTATAGACACCTACACTATAAGCATCGCACACGTTGCCGACCCTACCACCAATCCTCACTAGGGTCTCTGGTCACCTTACTCACCACAAGAATACAACATTGCTTGAAAGCACGTACTACGTATAATGTTGGTAAATGTTTTATTGTATTAAATCCTTCGTATATTTAAATAAATAACTAATAAATTAACAAGAAAAAAAATACCTAATAAAATATTACGTTGGTAGGTATTTGTTTTAATAATATTCTACTCAATAATTTCTGTTCCATATCCAGAAATTAATGAATGGTCTTACTATTTTACAATATCGAAAGTTTTGGTGTAAAACAATATCAAACGGTAATATTCTTTGAAATGTACATCAAAACTTTAACAAGATTCAACTAAGTTTCTTTTGTTAATTTGACATGAATCTAAGTTATTCTTTTGTATAATACCAATACAGAATTTTAAGCTAATAGACAGAGTTTATTAAATTTATTATTATTATACAGCTGCTTTTCGATTAAAAGTACAAAATAATATAAAAATAATCTTAATCTCAAATGAAGCTTTGTCATTACAAACAATTGTTAGGGTAAACATTTTATAGAGCAGTTCAGATAATAAATGAACGTGAGCAGAAAACCCCACAACATACAACTACAAACTAAAGACAGAGAAATGAGATTTCTCTTCCAATTTCTATTACACTAAAACCTGTCGCGTCTAATATTTGCTCGCTATCGCAGTACGACGGACGCGCGGGCATAACTTTGTCAACATTGCGCAGATACACGCATACATAAGCTTGCGAAAGCCAGCTCCCGGCCCGAAAGTTATATTATTTACTACGAGAAGTCTTTGCTTTAAACTAAACAAGCCACTTCTGGCTATGACTGCTACAATACGTAGTTACACAAAAGCTGTTTACACAATTAACAATTTAGTTTCATTTATAAAGCTCAAGTTGTATTGTCGTCTTTCGCTGCTCTTAGTTTCCGCTTTTGACTCGTATTATTTACAAAGTAATCTTATTACTTATCCTAATTTAAATTTTGTATCTATACTGCCATATTCATTAACCTTAAAATTTGACAATTGCAGGAAGAACAATGATCTTCAAATGTTTCGTATCACAGCCATACCTGTAACAATAAGAATTGTATCAATTAGCTATGCCGATTTCCTCATCTCATAACAATAGACCTTGTCAATCCTCCGCATCATTGTGATACTTAGTATTGTGATATAAAGATTGTGGGTAGTCCCTTATTTATTCTAATTATCGAAAATATAGATAGCAAATTACGAATAACAAAACGTAGACATAAGAGAACGAGACTGTTATAGAAAAACAAATTAGGCTAAGAATTTACAAGGACCCGTAAGCTAAATTTTGATGGTTGGTGTTAGTCGTAAGTGTAAATTCGGAACAAAAACCGTTTTTAAGTGTTTAAACACGCAATCAAAAAGGTTTTAAAGGAATTCTTCTGGTCTAAAGGTTTTAAAAAAAATCTTTAATTTATAAGTAGTTATACTAGGCAATTAAAAAACGTAAATTAAGAATCATTCATTACCCGACAAAAGAATCAAAATAGTCACAATACAATAATAATAAAAAATACAAAAGAGTTTTAATTAATTAAAATAGATTCACGCTATTGAACTATACGACAGCAATGCTATATTTTCAAGACAAAAGATGTTTTTACACTTAAATTTTATTAATCTTTACATTTTTTATTAACTAAATAAGAATTGCTACTAATTTCTGGAAAATAAAACTTTTGCAGTCAACAAACGCTTGCATTCATTTAATTTACACGAATAATTTACATAAATAAGTAATTTTTTTTATGTTTGAATATGCTTAAGGTAAAATAAGTTTTTTTTGTGTGTATTACTTCGAGAACACTGATGTTGAATGTGTATTCATTTTCTTATTAATATGTATATTTATTGAACATATTAATATATATTATATAATTATAAATAAAGATACATAGACACGGTTGACTGTTTCTTACAAGCAACTAAACGCTTGTGTTTAATGCAACAACCACTTGGAAAAATATTTTTTTAATGGCGATGTAAATAGTAAATCTGACCAATAATCCTTTACCGAAAAGCAGGGTCTCTGCCAACTACACTCATTGGATCGTCTGAATCTAAATCCCTCTATTATACCCAAATTATAGTAATATAATATTGAAACGTAGTCAAATATGATTTTAACTACTTGTACTAACTAGAATCAAATTAATTATTGGTCATGGTGCTATCCGCGCTCTTGCTTTTATGCTCTTGCCTTTATATGTCGTAGCGTGACATTTCGTAATTTATAAAAAAGCCAGTAGTTTAATTTTACAATAGTAGAATTCTTAAATCAAATAAACTTCCTACAAAAAGAGCTGAATAAATTCCTTTGTTTTATAAAACGAGGATTATGTATCGTATGTGTTATAATTATGTCCCACTAGTACAACTTGATTTAATTATTAATTTTGTAATCCATACAAATAAGTTTAATTGGGTGTCTGTTTGTAAAATTAAAATAACCGCTTTTCACCATATGAATATATACGCGGTGCATATACCAAAATAACGTTTTTTACAATTTTTGTCTGTCTGTCTGTCTATTTGTTCTGGCTAAACTCTGAAACAGCTAGACCGATTTTGACGGGACTTTCACTGGCAGATAGCTGATATAATAAGGAGTAGCTTAGGCTACTTTTATTTTAGAAATTTATTTATTTTATAACTCTGCGTACTGAACCATAATTTTTTTTTTAATTTCACGCGGACGTAGTCGCGCGCACAGCTAGTATATAAAATAAAATATATAAATACAACTCTTAATCAACAAGTTCTAAATAATCCATACTCTTTAATGAAAATGATAATTAGATATACGAGTATTTTAGGAATCTTTAATTACCTTTTACCCACTTATCAACGTCGAGATCATAAAATCGAAATGGAAAAAAAACAACAAAATGAATCTCGTTCTTTGATTAATGAACAAAGCGTAAGCATGTCATAATGTCAGCTGTCAAAAAGGAACCATAAATTATCCGCCAAATATAATAAAAATAAACTCAATACAAGCTGTATTGTTTGGCCATTTATAAACAGAGTAACTTTGTATAAGTTATTTCGTATTGTATTCTATAAAAGGAACAGCTACTGGAGTAATCGATGATAATTTTTTTTAAACGCGATTATTTTTTAATTTATTTTTAATAGAAATGACACATATTTCTAGCATCGCAATTTAAAATATATTATTGACTACAAATATTTTTATAAAATGCTAATGTCTTTATACCACATTGATTTGTAAAACTTTTCATTTATTTTCTACTATTTGTTCACACTCTCCCAACGAGTACCCGTAATGTGATTTCATTTTCAACTTAATCTAAATGATTTTTTCAAACTTGTAGTCAAAACTTGGTCTTGCAAGTAACATTTGATGTTGATGCAGTGATGCAGATGCAACAGTTTTTTTTTTAATTAATAAATATCTTATAACATACACACACGGTCGTCTTTTTCTATGGTAAGCAACTTAATGCTTGTATTACAGGTAACAGCCGACTGATACAGCTAAATTTTTATTTGATAATAGACTCAGGTGGAAATCGAACCCGCAACCCCCGGAACAGAAAGCAGGGCTCGGCACTACAAACTGCGCCAACGAGCTAGTCAGAAGTCATTAGTTATTAAAAATGTAATTATAATTATTCATTCAATTGGTTTTAGTGTTAGTTATTATAAATTAGTTTTATACAGAAGAAATTAACCTAAGTAGGATAGACTTTAAATTGTTTTATATAACAGTTGTTTTGTGTCAAATCGTAAAATAGGCTACTTAAGACGTCACTATCTATGACAGATACCATCTGACACATGTTAAAGATTAACCAAATCCTTAATCTATTTTTTACGATGACTATAATTTTCAATAAACAAGAATGAAAATCAAGTAAATTAAGCAATAAACATGAGCGCGATATAAATTTATTTTTAGTGTTAATTTGAATAGATTAACATACTCGTATATCACGCGATAGGATCCAATTGGTACCGAATAGTAAGGAATTGTATAGCCTCCGGAAGTGTGTGGGTGGAGACAAGCGTCACCGTCACATGAACAAAAGAATGGAATGTCGACGTACCTGCAACCTATTTCGGATTCAAAGCGATTAGGATCGCTGGCAGCAGAAAAAAAACTACATTTCACAGAATTGGCATTAATCTCGAAACTAAAGAGGTCACTTATCATAAAACATTGGGAACTTTAAATTTAACGTTAATCCTTTAAAAAGTTTTTTTTATATTATGACCTATTCGTAATTTAAGTAGGTATATAAATCGTTAGATGAAATATTCTATCACGATGATGACTAAATGGATGTCGAAGCACGATTTCAAAAGTTAATGATGTTCGACCTATCTCAAAACTGAGTTGCATCCATTGCACAACCTACATTTAGGCCAATTATTATAGAACAGCGGCAAGATCAACTGCCAATTTATTTTTAATTTACTGACTTCGCCGCGAATGCTATGGATGAGGGTTACGAGGTGGAGGTGGATGCTGTGTACAATAATTTTTCTAAAGATATTGACAAAATTTCTCATTCTATCCACGTCGAAAAATTAAAGTACATGGGTATACATGGCAACCTCCTGCGTTGGAATGAATCCTATGTATCTAATAAAAGTCGAGCAGTTACAATCAAGGGTTTCTCTCAGCTTTTAATACCGTGGCATCCGGGGTATCACAAGAATTACACTTGGGTCAATTACTTTTTATTTACCGACATTAAAGCTATCAGCATTGTGTTAAAGTATGTAGTAGGATTGCATAAGAAGAAGTGTTTCAAATAAAATCTTTATGTTATGTTTTACTTTTTAGTTTTGAAGTCGGCTTTTTAAATGTCGTTTTTTTCATCTTTCACTAACCAAGTTTAATTTTCATATATTAAAAATATTTTATCCAACGGTAATCTTATTTGAAATAATAATAATTACTATAATTTTATAAAAAAAAATTCAATTTTAGTTAATATAATCCAAAAAAATTATCAATTGATACAATTATTATTTATTACAATAATTGACATTAATTTTATTAACTTTCTCTTTATACAATATATTTTATTAAATTTAAGTTTCAAACAACTTAAATTTAGAATGCATTTCGAAAAGGGCATCTATGCCACTTATTTTATTATATTTAAGTAATTATTGGAAACCGTTTTAGATTTTTATAATTATATGTGCGAGTATAAATTATATAATTATGTACAATTTGTTTCCATAAAAGTGAATAAATAAACAAACATGAAAGATACATATTATCGATAACAATTTAATTTTATTTAATTATATCAATTTCAAACTATTATTATACCTTTTTAATAAATCTAAGTCCGCGAGCTCTTTTATGGATTTTTAATGAAACATGTTATTATAATAATAATAACAAATGTACCAAATATCGATACATTATACATAGAATAGAATATTTAATGAAAGATAAAAAAAAAAACATTTCATAGTAATTGATTGTAGACAATCTGATTATTAAATGACCATTGAATTATTATAAAAGGACATACAAGTCTTGGATGTTACGCCAACGCTTTAATGGTAATACGTATGACCTTGTCATAGAAACAACAAATTCTATGTATAATGTTTGAATTTAGCTCTATTCGATGAAGGTTCGTTTTATGGCGAGAGCACCCTGCGTAACAAGATTTTACGACCTCCGCTTCCCTTTCTTTCTTCAGTTTTGTTTGAGAGTAAGCGGTTAAGGGACGTAAAGATGAATGTCTAATTTTCAAAGAAATTTTCTTTGACAATTGATTTAAAACGTCTCCTTTTTATTTCTTGATAAAAATGAAGATATTTTAATGGTCGTTAATGATAAGGAATGCCACTAAAACTTATAAGACAGTCTTTATTGCTTTCTGCGAGCCTATCGTTTTTATTGAATCATTTATTTTAAAAGCCTGCACAATTAGTACCTACCAATATTACTTACACTTTGAATGAAGACCATTGAAGTGTTTGACACTATATTTGTTGTAGCATATGACTATAACTTTATATAGTAAGAATACTTCAGCCTACGCTAATTTTTAACAAATGCTTAAGTTTTATACTACGTTTATACGTACGCTTCAGCCTGTAATATTTATTTATTTTATACTTTATTGTACACTACAAATATATTACAAACAAAGCATAAAGATAGTTACAGACAGTGAAGTACAATGGGCGAACTTATGGCTAATTAGCCATATCTTCCAGACTACCCATACATAGAAAGGAAACTTATTATCTAAATTGGGTAATATCCCACAACTGGGCATAGACATCTTTCCTCGAGTAGGAGAGGGATCAGAGCTTAATCAACAACGCTGCTTCACTGCGTGCTGACGGTTGTATTTCCTACCACGAGCTACGATCGCTATCAGGTGTACATGATAACAACCGGGACTGTCAGCTTAACGTGCTCTCCAAGGCACGGTGTGTTGACCCACAAGGACTACCAACCAGACCGGCAAAATAGTTGTATAAACACAAATATCCACTCTGAGCGGGAATCGAACCCGCGACTGCCGGTATTTAGGCGCCGCCGACACAGCACACGCACCATTACAGTAGAGCGGTCAGTTCAATAGTTAACTATACTAGTAGTCGTCCGGAGGTCGAAATTCGACCATTATTAAAAAATCTAGTTATAGAAAACCAAAAAATTATTAAAATAAAGAACCTTTTTTAAACATTTTCAATTTTACTACAGACTGAAAATCAACAAAAGAGTATATTAAGCATATGTGTGTCAAATACGTGGTGTGTAATGTTTTTTTTTATTGATTTATTATATTTTTATGAATAATTAAAAAAAAAAAATATTAGCATTCTGCACTCATTTTCTATATAAACTATGAGTGTGCGAAATTTCATACTCCTCCGTTCACGCAATTTTCGTAAAAAGGGGTACAAAGTTTTTGCTTTACTTATTAATATATAGATATATAATAATGATGATATTAATAAATTTTTTAATAATAATATTTATTTTTTTTTAAGGCTTAAAATTTTGTATTGGATACAATAGTAACTTGGATTTATGTCAAATTAACAAAATAAACTTAGTTGAATCTTGTTAGAGTTTTGATACACACGTTTGAACGTAAAGTTATTTACTTTAACTCTCGTAAACATAGTCTTAAAAATCGATATGGTAATGTCCATGTTTATCAACACCAATGGATACTACTGTACTACTACTACTACGCCACTGTGAGTCGTAGAATATCGTTTTATAACGTGCTTGTGTATGTGTGTCTTTGTGTGTGCTTGGGTATGTGTGTTTTTGTGTATGTGTGTTTTTGTGTCTTGTTATATGTGTGTGTGTGTCTTTGGTTATACCTTTGTCTTTGTATGTAAGTAGTTAAATCAATCATGTGATATAACATTATGAGAAAATTCAGATATGCTATTCACTCTAAATAGATTTTTAACACATGCTACGTATGCGCAGTAACCATCATAAGCTTCGTTACTGAAACCATAAACCTTAATTAGAAACATTTTAGTAATACAGCAAGGCAGACGGTAAATAAAACTAATTTAATTGACACATTAGCAAGAATAGTGGATTTCTGATATTGCAGAAGAATGATAGATTATTTTTTTGTTACTAATTAATAAAAGTGATACTTATTGTTTTATTGTACATAAAAAATAAAATTATAATTTAATGTACCTACATCACTTTTTTTTACACTCCTTTATCCTTAATTCTAAATATGCTTCAAAATATTAAACATATATAACCTTTTAAAAAATAAGGAATTGTCTTGAATAAATATCTAGTAATTAAAGGAAACAAAAATTGAAATTAAGAATTTTTATTTTATATCAAAACATAATTGTAAGCATATTTTACTGCTGGTAACAGGAAAAAAAATTCTTCGTCGCATTAAGCAATCAACAAAAATAATGGTATACATAATAACAATAGCAGCAGTTACTCTAGACAAAGAAATCTATTAAATTTCGTCAATATCAAACGCACAACAGTGGACAAAAGAATTACAAAATTATTTATTAGATAATATATGAAGATTATTTTTGGTAAATAATTCGAAATATTCCACAAATTTCCATATTTAACCTGAGTGAAATACGTGAGAAATCAACAAACACTTTGTCACATGAGAGGTTTCATAAAGCTGAATTATAGCTTATAGCCCTTCCTTGGTCTCGAGGATCGTCATAAAATAACATCTTGGGTACTCACAGGACACGTGAAGATGACTGCGGTTAACTTTTATTGAAACGCACCCGAATACAATGGGGATATGTAAATTAGTCGAACAATGACAGAAGATTTTTTAGTACCTCGAAAAGTTCAATTACAATATAAGTATGTTTCGTTCAGACGATACATAAAAATATGGGATGTTTTAGAAATAAAAATTGATTTATATTGTTCTCGCATATGGTGTCTCATAAAATTATTTAAGAAAATGTTCAATTTTATATTTGAGTATTTTGTCATATTCATATTTTTACTTAACGTTATTTTGAATCACACTTCAAGTCTGGGAATTGTTACTGCAATGAAATTTAATTTTTCACACGAAACAGCTTCTGCGCGTAAGAGAAACGTCTGTAATTAAAAGACAGGCAACAGCTTAACTTTATAAGTGTTATATTTCGATATACACAAACACATGTCTTAGAATTTTTTGCTAATGGTACCATACAAAATTTGTAAGCGAGTATATGAACACTATTAGTGCTTATTACACATTTATAAATTACATGAAATATTTTTTGCGTAATTAAAAGTTTTAGCAAATAAATTATTGACATAATTTTTGATTACAATAGTTTGCTAATAACTAAAACTGCCTTTACAGCCACAGTACACCATCTGAGTCTGTGAGGTCCCCGTGCATTTTCTACTACCCACGCACAGCGTTTTATCTACGGTGTTCTCACATCGAAATTTACACGTGCTTGCAAGTATCGGCGGCTCGTAATAACGCAGTCGTCGCATTTTATCTGCCAGCAGCGGCTGCGACCGGCTCCGTGTTCTCGGCTCAATATGTACCGCTTCGTAGTAACATTCGACAATTCCCGCGGGACGTGGGCGGCCTGCCGCAACCGGCGCATTTTATAACCTTTTTATTCCATTGTCACTAGAGCGTAGCGACGCAACCGAGGGAAAAATAAATTTTAACTTCTTATCTAAATGTCAAATCGTTCGGTTTCGATCGAATCAGTTTCCAAATAGTTTTAATAAATCTCCTTTTACGACGGATGCAGCGCGGAGAGCGATATCTTGAGACACATTACAGATTCATGCTGCGAGTTATCGGGTTTTATTTTGTTGTGACCGGTGCGCTGTTTGCAGCAACAATAGCTTTAATTGAACGTGTGTCAATAAATTTGTCCCGCGCAGTCCTGACGCGTCGCCGGTGGTCCCGATAAACTCTATCGTCCCGCGGCACTGCGACACATTGCGCAGGATAGAACCCTTGTTTCGGAGAACGGCCGTTTGTTTTTATCTGTTGGCGACCTTGTCTTCATTATACTAAATCTTTGAAAATATCTCTTTATCGAATAATCTACTCGTACAACAGAGTTTGCTGACTTTTATTTTTAAATTCAATTTCGGACATTTATAATTGTTTATAATCACAAAACATTCTTGGGTTGTTTTGTCATCGTTTTGATTTTTAAATTTTTTTTTTTTTTTAATAAACGTTTTGTTTAATTTATAAACGCAGCCGACTTTCGTTCCTCGATTTATTTCTCACGATGAAGCCACACCCACGAGTAATTTCTACGAATAGATTCGTCTTGACTAAGAAGAAGAGAGATTTTATATTCGTAATTAAGTTGTTAGTCATAGGAATAGGATTATGTTGATTCCATTAGATACGCCAAAATTACTTATTTCACAATTTTTATAGTTTTTGATATCACCTAACTATATACCTGCTATACAGCTTAGTTAGTATTCGTACTTTAAATATAATATATAATAAGATATTTATTTATTATTTACATTTTCAAAATGAACGAACGTATAGATCTTAATCATATTATAGTAAACTTTCGTCAGTAATTTATAAATTAAAATAAGATAAAAGCTAAGAAATTAAAAAAATGCTTTTAATAAACTTTTAAACGAAGTTTAATTTAATATGAAAATATAGATATATTAGATTCTTCGATAAATGTCTGTCACTAGTTTTCATAATAAAAAACTAACTGTGCCCGCGACTTTCTCCGCGTGGATTTTAACAAAATAGTTATTGTTCAATTCGCAGAATTACTCCTTATTACATGAGCTATCTGCTAGTGAAAGTCCTGTCTAAATCGGTCAAGCCGTTTCAAAGATTAGCCGGAACGAACAGACAGACAGACAAAAATTATAAAAAATGTTAGTTCGGTATATCTACCGTGACTATATACATATTATTTTAGTAAAAAGCGGTTATTTTAATACTACAAACAGACACCCCAATTTTATTTATTTATAGATTTTTATAGATATATAATAAATCATATCTTTTTTACCTAACATTAATGAAATCAAATGGTTGAAGGTTTACCATTTATATAAACACAAATAATATTGTTTCAAAATAAATTCTTAAAGTAAAAAAAAAAACATTTTCAACGATTTAATTTCTTAGTACAATTATCTTACTATAACATTTGATGTAACGCATATCCATAAAAGGATTTCCTCGTAACTCAAAAGTTTTACGACGGCAGTCCACGTTTGCCTTTAACAATTCACACCCGATAATCATCTTTGAGATAAAGCGCCGTCGGTACATCACCGTGAAATCACACAAGGATTGCTTGATTTAAATGCACTTGTCACGTCATAACGTGACAGTATTGGTTTTGTAAATAAAACCTTTCAAAAAATTGTGTGTGTCTAGCTAATACTTGATATTAGGTCCCATTAAATGATCGAGGTGTATGCTATGTAGTTACGGCATAAGGAATATAGCTACCCTCTCTCTTGCCGTGGGTGTCGTAAGAGGCGACTAAGGGATAACACAGTTCCACTATTACCTTGGAACTTAAAAAGCAGACCGATGGGGGGATAACCATCCAACTGCTGGCTTTTAAATACACAGGCCGAAGACGGGCAGCAGTGTCTTTGGTGCGACAAAGCGGTCACCAACCCGCCTGCCCAGTGTGGTGACTATGGGCAAAACACATGAGTTCAAGCCATTTTTAGCGTGAACTTGTGGAAGCCTATGTCCAGTAGTGGACTGTGAAAGACTGCTGTGATGATGATGATGATGATGTGATTAAATGATCGAGGATATAATGAGTATTTGTTAAGTAATCTTATTTATGAGACGGTGCATACTTTGTCGCAATGCCATCTATCGGAATCCAGTAAAATTACTTTTGTGAATATCGATAAAACGATGATACATAGCCACGTCTACTATAACGTAGTGAGCTATACTATCCACTAGGGTAGCAGTTTTTTCTTTATAATTTCTTTTGATTATTTTTGTTTTAATCGAAAGCTAATGCTTGTCTTGTGGTCTCATTTTAATTTGATCAAGATCTGATGACTACTTTTTGAGTAAAATTCGATGACGGGTATTGATTTATAAGACTGTGGGTACTTTGTTCCAACGCCATCTATCGGAATCGAGTAAAACCACTTCGGCGAATATCGATTAAATGATGTTGCATGGCCACATCTACTATGTCTTGTCGGTGTAATTGGAGTAGGTTTTTATTTGTTTACGAGCAAACACAATTATATACTTTCTGTATAGCAAAAAATATTACTGTCCGTATATGGATCCCCATTATAGTATTTGTACCTAATTATTTCTAGGATTATACTATAAAGGTACCAATGGTACCTTACCAATAAGACTCCGCTATCTATCCCCCCTTCTGACTTCGGGCTATATTTGAAATCTTAATAAGTTTACATTTAATGACTGATAACATAAAAAAATTGTATACGTATCATGGCATCTATAATGACTAATTGAAAAAATAATATATATATATATATATATATATTTTAAAAAGGTCATAATATATATACATTACAGTAGTGTAGAGCCTTACGTGTGATCGTTCAACTCACTGTTAATTTTTAAAACGCTCGTCAAATAGATCTAATAGTTAAACCCCTTGATAAATATTCCATAATCCCATCTTAAGTTACTTAAACATACCTTTTATCACCTTTTTTACTTTACGCACGCGATCAAAGCTTAGAGAAACAGGATCTACTAAAAGTTTTAGAGGTGCTGATAGCGATTGACCAAAAATTATAGCTGGACCTTTTGCGACGCATATATGTGTCCACTGACCACCCTCCACTAACAGCGTTACACGACTTGACGAATTCGTCGTCCTCGTCTTATAATTCAACAAATCACTCAATTCACTAATATCACCTTTTAAAACTCGTCGAACAAATACTTTAAGTATACTACGTTTTAACTTTTCAGCACCTCGTTTTCTACTTTGCACGCTAGAAATTTTTCCGGTAAAAATGTATTTGGACGCGAGCACAATACGCCTCAAAGTGTTAACATTTTTAAATATTGTGCTGTTATAACACGTTGATAGGAAACTGTTGTCAGCTCTGATAACCGTGTTCCTTTTTTTAACGCTTCCCTTTATGTTGAACTCGGCATCGGTGAGTGAAAATAACAAAACGGATAAAAATAAAATTAATGTCATATGAATTTTCGTTGACATTTTTAATATTTTACTACGTAGTATCTTTTGTTATTTTTATTCTAATATATTTTATTTAAATTCATTTAAATGTAGAATTCGAGAGCTTATTAGACGTTTAATTATTTTGTCGTTATTCATTTCGTATCGTGTCGTTCTAGAGGAACAGAGACGGTGCGCGCGCGCACGTTGGCGCACCAATCGGAACTGGAAGCCTTAACGCCTCAAGTTGTAGCCTGTTTTAGTTATGTTAATCCAGAATGCAGCCTGCGTAAAATTAACGTAGTAAACATGATGCAAATTTTCACTACTTTTATTTTCATCGTATCAATTGCTCTTTACTAATTACCCTAATAAATATAAAAATAGCCATTAGACCATATAAATACCATAGCTATGAAAATTCATTAATAGTTTAAGCGTCAAACTGAGGAAGTAGTGATATTCTGTACCTATTCGTAGAGTTAAAAATAAAATTAATTGTGTACATTTCACCTGATCGTGTTAATTGCCAAAATTGGTAATAATTCTATATTACCAATGTTGGCAACACTTTATAAGGAGAGAAAATTAAAGAAAAAGCATTAAGCGGTAAGTGACCCACCTACAAATTACAGACTTAATGACGATAAAAAGTGAAAACATTACATAAATAAATCGTGTCAGAAAAATTGCACATAATGAACTTTACTGTAAACAGTAAATGTCCCACTACAAAATAAATGCTTATTCTCCTGAAGTGTAAATATACAGAAATATATAGAAAATTATATTTAAATGCAACTCTAATAACTGAGGTAAAGTACTTTTCAAGAAATTGCTAACTGTTGCCAGGGGATAAACAAATCACTGTCTGTCGAGAGGACTTTGCAAAACACACTTAAGGTTTAAATTATGTTATTGGAAAACCGTGTATAACAAGTAGTTCTGTTCTAAATAATATATCGTTAAAATATTGCTAAAAGTAATGAACAACCTTTTCTACACTTAATTTTTTATGGATCGATAAAATGGACGACAACGCTTCATTATAAAAATAGTGTTTTATGCGGTGTTATTAAAAATCAACGTCGAGTTGTATGTCGTAAATTGAATTTATAAGCAATTATATTGTTTTGAAGAAAAATTTAACATCTTAATATAATAAAATACATTTCTTTTAGTAGACTTCTTACACTCAAAATCTACGAATTTTTTTATTCATAAATGTATTACTTAAATTATTTAAAACGGGATATTTACCGTGTTTTTTATTTTGTTTTTAATGTATTGTTCTCGTGAACAAGACATTCGTACATAATGTCGAAATATCAAGGTCCGCAAAATAAGAATAAAAAACACGCTGAATATCCCGTTTTTAATAATTTTAGTGATGATATTTTAGTTTAAAACCTTATAAATGGATGTAATTTATTTATTGTCATGTCAAAATGTATTCCTGCATCCTATAGTTACGTTTACATACATATATTAGTGGATATATACACTAATTAATTACGTATCTTATCGTTAGTATTCTCTTGATGTTACCACAAAGAATTCTTAATTTTTTACAATCAATTATTAATAAATCACTCTTACTAAATAAATCATAGCAAACAATAGCAAAGAATCTTCCATACATAGGATCCATTGCTAATATTAATATTAATATTAATATATATTTTAAGTCAAAAAATATTTAGTAAAGAACGATAAGAAAGTTATTTGAAGTAAAATAGTAATAATCAGAAACACTTTAGAATATCACTGAGAAACCTGTTTAAAAGCCGTAAGATTGTAACGTAAATACAAGATAAGGCAGCCTTCCAACATTATCGATTTAGAATCTTTATCAGTAATACCAATCAGGAGAAAGACGAAGAATCTGTGGTAGAAAATCCAATTTGTGCCATTCCTTTTTAAGTTACACGTTACAAATCTGTGTCGACTAAAATGTATATACTACAACTGGGTAAAGCTTATATTGAATTAATTAATTTTTATTTCATACTAAAATACTTAACTTACTTAATACCAAAAAAGTGCTTTCTTTTTAATTTTTAATTTGTTTAACATGACGGGAACTTGTTTTGTTATCATTTATGACGTTTACGGTTTAGCAATTGCTTCTTTTATAATAAAGTACACTAGCACCTACTTCAATAGCCATCTCACAGCGCTGGTCGTAGTCGCGTAGGCGAACAAGTAGACCGATACATTAGCTTAGGCAATAATCGTGACAGTTCAGATGCAAGGCCGCTCCTACGTGCCATCCCCACTAATGAAACTTAGCTTAGCGAATGCATTTATTTTTAATTCTCCTTTCCAAGAATAAAAAGTTTTCAGATTTACATTTTTCATGGAAATGTGATAATAAATGAACAGAACATTTGTTACATGGTCACAAGCGAGGCATTTAGAAGCGATTAATACTTTAAACGTCGAAGGTACAACAAACGCCTAGTTTGTTAAAAGAATGATAAATAAGTGAGTGATAGAAAAAGGATAAATGTTGTCTTGATGATATGAAGTACCTCCATCATGACGAAATTTGTGACAGTATCACCTCGCTTGTACTACAATTAACTTCCTGTAATAAAATCAATTCAAACATTCATCTAGTATGTCATACTTAAATTGTAAATCATATCATCAGCTAGGAGATACCACGACACATTTTCTAAATTGCAATCTAAATCTTATTTACAGCGATACCGACTATTAATAACATTTTGTATTATACGAGTATATATATTTTTTATTTCAAAAGAGTATACAGCAATCTCATTTTTATTTATATAATAAAATATAGTATATACTTCATTACGTTTTGCTAATTTTCTTTTATCAGTAATATATTCTAAGATAGAAGACGACAAAGCTGTCCTAATTACACTAAGTTCCTTTGGGAGGCATTTATAGCAGAAACGCTTTTAGCGCCGCCACAGCGCTAGATCACTAGACATTATAAAATACACTACGGAATAGGTATCATTTTCCTTTATTATCTTCGCGTTTACTTAGTAGATAATGTTAAAAAATAATGTAAAATGATAAAATATTATATATTTATAATTGTTTTAAATGCAAATATAGTTTCAAATCTGACGTAAACTTTACTCCTACGCTAGTGTAGGTATTTTTGGCTGTGTTGGCATTAAGATTTTCATTTAAGTGTATATAGTTCATCATCATCATCATCATCATCATCATCATCATTACAGCCTAAACAGTCCACTGCTGGACATAGACCTCCACAAGTTTACGCCAAAAATAACGTGAACTCATGTGTTTTGCCCATAGTCACCACGCTGGGCAGGCGGGTTGGTGACCGCAGTACTGGCTTTGTCGCATCGAAGATGCTGCTGCCCGTCTTCGGCCTGTGTATTTTAAAGCCAGCAGTTGGATGGTTATCCCGCCATCGGTCGGCTTCTTAAGTTCCAAGGTGGTAGCGGAACTGTGTTATCCCTTAGTCGCCTCTTACGACACCCACGGGAAGAGAGGGGGTGGCTAAATTCTTTAGTGCCGTAGCCACGCAGCACAGCAGCAGCGCAGCAGTGTATATAGTTACAGGTTTATAAATTTATCTTTTATATTCATATTATATTTATATGCAGTTGTTTAACTACAGATGAAATGATAATAATTAAATTTTAAATGACAAATAAATTTGAAACTAGACAAGAAAACTGTAAGGATTAATAAGTAGATGTTAAATTATGGCAAGGGAACAGATAAAGTTCTTAACTAAGCTGATTTATATAGAAGCTGAATTCAAACAGAACGCTACTGACATAATCTGGACACAAAGGCACAACGAATAAAAGCCATTCAAAGAATTCCGATTAATTAAAAAATCGCAAACAAAAAAAAAACACTTTTAGAAACAGTTTTATTTAAATCACTGAATTTTATAACCTTTTTAAAATATGTATATTTTATAATTGATTTTATAATTGATAGATTTATTTTGATTTATTTATCATATTCATTTCTTGAATAATAACTGATAACCCGAAAAGCAACGTAAACAATAATCGTAACGTAATTTGCCACCTTAACTTCAGTAGTTGTGACCATTACAGTTTCATTGTGGATTAAACTGTTTTACGTATGCGCCTTGCGAGTAAGGCATGTGCTATCCGGCTGCATCAGTTCCATACAAATAGCCGAATTATGACGGTATGGGGCACTTCAATACGAATTTCCTAAACCCGAATGGCTCAGGTCATACTTAGCCGAAGCATTGGAATGCAATTCAAGCATATTTGCAGCAGACAGTGGTCGATAATTGCATTTTGTGGTCGCGGAACGCTCCACTTGGGGGAAACACGCGAGATCAAATGGAAGGAAAACAAACTTTAGTTTTCTTCTAGAAATTTCTAACGAATAAACAAACGGCAAGTTGGTGCTGCGAAATGCTTTCCTAGCTCCTTGAACCGAGCAAACATCGGCGTACCGTGTCTCGTTTCGGTTCGTGTTGATTATGTGAAGTGCATGGATTCCACGGATAAGAGTAGGTACAATTTCAAAGTTTGCTGGATAGTATAAAATTGTTTTGCTTTCTGGATTTTGTAATTGCACAAAAAATAAACTAAATAAGTTTTTTACGTCGTTATATATTAATAAAGAAAAAACATTTACTAATTAATTACTAATATGCTGTGTGGCTATGGCATTAAAGAATATAGCCCCCTCTCTTCGCGTGGGTGTTGTAAGAGGCGACTAAGGGATAACACAGTTCCATTGCCACCTTGGAACTTATAAAGCCGACCGATGATGGGATAGCCATCCAACTGCTGGCTTTGAAATACACAGGCCGAAGACGGCCAGCAGCGTCTTCGGTGCGACAAAGCCAGCCCTGCGGTCACCAACCCGCCGACCCAGCGTGATAACTATGGGCAACACACGTGAGTTCACGCCATTTTTGACGCGAACTTGTGGAGGCCTATGTCCAGCAGTGGATTGCAACAGGCTGAAAAGATAATGATGATGATGATGAAATGATGAATTAAATTCATTGCATACATTGTATATATTTTTTATCTCTTTTTCCTTGAAATGTGTTACATTAAATTAATAAATGTAATTTGAAATAAGGATTCATTTCTCAGTTATCGTACAGCGAGTGACAACTTTGTTTGGCGACACTGCTCTGAATTTTGTGTTTCAACTTTGTGATAAAGCACAACGCGAAAACTGCTAACGAGACTATTTCTTAATTAAGCAGTTAAACCTTTAGCTTGCGAGGGTGGGTATTGTAATATATTGTACTTCTACCGCTTTTAAAATTTGTTTGTGGAGGACAATTTAAGTAAAATACTTTATATCAAAACACTGTCAAAACCATACCACGTTTACTGTATGTATATATTATTCTAATATTATATAAAAATAGATTTAAAATGTTCGTTTTAATATTATTTTATATATTCGTTTTGAATAGAATTTCAACTGTCTGAACATTATCATTCTAAATATAACACACATTTGTGCGCACCGTACGGCTTTTTATATACTCATTATTATGACACAGTTGTGGCAGGCAAGGCATATTATAACTCGTATAATAAAATATAGCAAAAATGAGATGCCCACGCCCAGGCGCGAGATTAAACGCGAGGCCGCCGTCGCCTGCCACTGTCATTCGTAAAATATTGCGCCGCATAGAAATGACAGTAGACTACACTATCTTAACCGATAAGAACATAAAATATAAAAAAATTTATGCCGCGGTTTATAAAAAAATTCGGATATTTTGAAAATACTGAACATTCAATTGAAAAATTACTATAACTTTTGTTGACGATGCAATTTCAATTGCTCTGGTCACTGACACGCTCGAGTGCATGTAGCTGTCGAACAAAAAACAAAGCGTAGAACTCTGGGTATAGTAAGAACAAAAGGATTAATTTCGTACACAGTTATCGATAGTTTCACGTCAGCCTGATTCGCAGCTCCGATACGACGACACACTAGAGAAATGTACGACAAATTGCGTTCGCGACTACAGCATTTCTCGAATACAAATACCCAGTAAATTTGCTTTAATGGTTATTTCGAGCCTAACTTGGTGCTATTATGGAATATAATATTCATTATGTAAAAAAATATGTACAAGTAAAGAGATTTATTGCTTTTAATTTAAAATAAAAAGATCCAAATTAGTACTTTTTTTATTACTTCAGTAGCATATTAATGTGATTAAATATTGTACATATAAATAATACTTTATTCACACAACAATAATTATTTTATATCCATAATCTTAACTTATACTCTAGAAACTAAGTTGACTTAAAATAATTAAGAGTGTCCATAAATTTCTTTCGCACCAATCCGCAGAAGTGTCGCACGGCATGCGAAGAGAAATGGTCCACAAATTGCGTACGCCTGACTACGTCTCGCGATAGCACTCCACTACGCCTCCATATAATATACAACAAAACTGTCTTCATTTCACAATAAATGTAATCTTCTCTTCGGATCTAGTTTAAAACTGTATGATTATAACTTGAAAAGTATGTTAAACTTTTACTCTCTTATGTATTTATTGAAATTTCCTTTGAGATAATTGTCAAAAACAAAGAAAAAATAGAGATAACTTTAAAATGTAATTTTAGTTGTTTGAAACTGTATCCATGAACATTTACAAGTTGTTTCTGTTGTTTTTAGCTAAAAATATAATTAATATTTTTAAAGTATGCCAAAAAAATATTATATGAAAAATTTCGTGCGTTTTATTGTAGTTTTTTTTTTGTAACGAAAGAATAACAATTGCATCAAGCGCTTAAAGTGACGTTTATAAATCCACAGACGATTCGTCTGTTTTAACTTTACTTTCAACTCGAATAATTTGTGACAGAATAGTCGCTTGCAAATAAAAGCATTCTCGCTGAATGTTACGAGCGGAATCAAGGACGCTTTTAAAAATACACTCCTTGTTCAAACGTCAGGACAATTTCCCAAGCATTCAGCGTCGGCATTCTCTCGGAATAAACGATTTGTTGGAGACAAATAAACATTTCTGCGCTTGTTATTATTCCCCACTTGCCCTTTGTCCATTCGTTTAAATAGAAGTGATAGTTACATAATACTATTAGTACGACTGCATGGAATTTCTATTTTATTTCTTTTCGAAGACAACCCGAGTAGAAATTTTTTCGACTTCCTGAGAAGGACCGGACCAGGCATGCCTGATCAGGATTAGATAAAGCATGTAACGCAGATGATTGGTCTGGACCCGATCAGGAAATCTCATCTCATCCTGATCAGCCGGTTCGGTCCGGTCCTTTTAAAAAACACGAATGTATATTCTTGAAAAAATTGTTTAACAAAAAAAAAACGACGATATTATAAATGTTACTTAACATAATTATTATGATATTTATTTCCGTTTATTTTTTCCAATGTATTATTTATTTATGTTTTTACTTTAGAGATATTAATTATTTATATTTATTTTTATGTTATTAATTAATTATTATTAATTAAATTTTATTTCTTAACTTCTAATATTTAACTACTAATTAACTATTTCCTATTACTTACGACTGCTCCACTGTGTAGAAATGGACTCCTTGCTAGACTCTCCTAATAACTGTATATATACTAAGTGCGCTTAAAAACTTTAATAGCGCGATTCAGGCTCAGTTCGCGTAATTTCTTTCAGGCTATCCTGATCTGGACCGGACCTGGTCCTGATGAAGTATGCCTTACCATACTTGGTTATATTTTACATCAGGCTATCTTTGTCTGGACCGGACCTGGTCCTGATCCAGTATGCCTTACCATACTTGATTATATTTTACATCAGGCTATCCTTGTCTGGACCGGACCTGGTCTTGATCCAGTATGCCTTACCATACTTGATTATATTTTACATCAGGCTATCTTTGTCTGGACCGGACCTGGTCCTGATAGAGCTTGCCGGATCAGGCGTACCTTATCCTATCCTGATCCGGTCCAGATACATGATCTGGTTGAGCCTGATCTTTTTTCTACTCGGGAATACGATACATATCAATTTTAATGATACTTGTTCACGTATGTAAGATTCGCAGGTAACCTTAATTGACTATTATGTATTCTAGTTGCCATGCTATTATGCGTTTACTTTAGTCAACACATTCCGTTATTTGTAATTATTCCAATTACTACTAATATTGAGATATCTAATATATAAAATTCTCGTGTCACTGTGTTAGGGGCTTAAAGTTTTGTGCATATTTGGTAGGTCTGAGAATCGATCGCAAGCTATTTTTAAACCTCTCTATGCTGTAAAGTTGGTCAACCCCAAAATATTTTATAATTTTTTTTGCAAATTTTGAATCAATTTTATTTTTATTTTATAATTTGGCATTGAAAAATACATACAACTATTCCAATACGAACCCCTATTTTTAATAGTGTTTAGCGGCAAAACAACGTTTGCCGGGTCATATACTTTATAATTCAACTACTAATGTGAAGCTATTTTATTTTATTCATGTTGTTTCGTTTTTAATTTAATTCCTTCAATCGATTAATATCCTAGTTTAACATAAATATTGTAAGATAACATTTGAAATAGCGCTCGTGTATTTATTAAAAAAGTAATAAGTTGAACGTTGAATATTTTCCGACAATTTTCCATAAGCTAATTAAATTACAAAAATCTAGGGCATCTTGGCTTCTTATTGTTTTGATAAACATAACAGAAAAGACGTGTGCGGTGACCGTATCTGAGTAAAATGTCAAAGTGAGGTTCGAACAAGGCGGACGCGAAATTGTGTTGACGCAGTGACCGCGTGCAAAACGTCGGCTTCGCCTCACGCCCGTAGCGTGTCGCCGCTCTGCGCGCGGCCGGGTGGTCCAGCCCACTCAGGAACAATTCAAGTGAAGCCATCATCCGCTGGGTTAAGCGGCTCATTATTCACTAAAAGCCCACGGCGTGCCCGTCTGGGTAATTGGAGGCTTTGTTCCTTTACGTTAGACTTTGACGAGCACATGAACTATGGCTGTGTAACTACTCCAATGGAGTAATATTTGCGCTGCAGTGTGCGCGAAGCCTTACATTAATCCTACGCCGTTAGTAGTGAAGTGTTTGCGGTGTATAAAATTTATTACTTTATGCTTCATAACTATATAAAAAATAAACGGAAACAGTCATATTATATTTTATCTAGTCTAGATAACATTTTAACAATGACTTTAAAAGTAAAGCATTATTAAAGGCGTGTTTATTTTTCGTCAGTAATATCGTTAATAGCGTAACGAACCTACAAACTTGAATTGTAAGAATATTATATATCTATGTATCAAGTTTTAAACACACGACGAAGAAAGTTAGCGAAAACAAAATACAAATATATACGAGTATTAGAATATATATACAAAACTGTGTAATACTAAACTGCACCTTAGTAGACTAGTTTTATACCACACCGTTGAAAAGAAAGTCCCCTTCTCTTATCGCGAAGAAAATATGCATGCAAAAGTTAATCCGCAGTGTAATCTACGAAGAAATGAAGAATATGTAAAAATAGAAATATGTGCATTACACTCATCAAATCCTACTTGAATACTTAGTATTGTTAAAAAACATACAATGACGTTGCTTATAATAGATGTTGTCCTCCAATTTTATGGATAAACGACCCTTCTATATGGAAAAAGATGCCTGTGCCCAGTGGTGGGATGTGACAGGCTGAAGCAATAAATCTGCAATTTAATAATACACACATCAGGAGCAGTTTGACCTACAAGTGCTACACCATTTCGTTGTCAGTCCCGCCTTAACCTCGTCAGTAATTTTTATTTCTTAAAATTGTTATTTGAAAATTAAACTGATGTCACTATGATAAAAAAACTACGTTCATACTTCGAATTATTACTAGCATGTTAATCTTTTACTGTTCTACTAACAAACTAAACTTTTTGAATTAACGAAATGTCTTTGATATAGATCACGTACAAATTAGTACTAAAAACGAACAAACTGTGGTTTTTAGAGAGAAACTACTGCAACTTTATCAAAATTTGAAAAATATTTGATGTCGTGTTTTTTACTGAACATTTTATATTAGGTTTAACATTTGAAATTGCTTTTTAATTATTAATCTAAATAATAATGCACTTTAAAATATATACAGATACATCTATTAATACTATAAGTCTGTGTACAGTATTAATTAATTAAACTTTTTCTCTATAACGACAATATATTGGTTGTCGTAAAAAATACAAATTATTGTCATTCTTTCCAATTAAAATGTATGATGACTTTACACGAACATCGAAAATGTAAGAGCTTGTCAAATAACATTCGTTAACTCTCATACATAAATGTAACCCGATAGTTGTTAATTAAAACAAAAAATAATTGCTCGGAAAAACCAATTAATACTATTTCATTTAAATTTCCAGTACACTATAATTTTATAAAGCTCGTGAATATTTCATCACGTATATTTATGTACAAAGTAATAATCGGTTCACGGTCGCTGCTTCTAAGAAGTAAACTTTTAGAGCATATATTTGAAATGCTTTTAAATTTAAAATATAGGTGGTGATTTTTAAATGTAGCACTCGAAAGCTGTTTGTCGCGATCGCCGGCGCCCCGTCAAGGCGAAGGCTCGTTATAGTGAGCCCCACGGCGTCGCGCGTCAGGAGCGCTCCGACCAACTTACAAACACGCCTATCAATTACGAAATCTTGCAAGTCTCGACTTTACAGCCTTACTCGTCTGCATAAGAATCACGCGCCCGCTGCACGTCTAAGCTTGTAAACTTTTACATCGTACCTTCCTCATTACGTCTGTCGGCGTTATTGCCATCTCGCAACATCAGTAAATGCCGCTCAGAAAAATATTTACACACATCTCATACAAATACTTGATCTCAAAGGCAAGCTTAATTATATTTTCTATTAAACATTTGATATTAAGAACTAATTTTTTCGTTCCTTCGTTTTTTAATTTGTTTATCTTAACCGTCTTTAAATTTTATTATTTTATTTACAGTACACTACATTTAATAATTCGCTATATATTTAAAAGTGTTACGTAATGTAAGTGTATTTACACAACATTAAAAATATTTTTGTATAACTACTAGCTGACCCCGCAAACGTTGTTTTGCCATAACACAAAATTTCAAATATTTTTCTCAATTTGATCGCAATACCAACTGTCGGGACAAACTGAAATTAAAATAGAATAATATTTAATATTTGATGCTGCGATGGTAGCGCAGACTACCGGATCCAATGTAAAACATTCCAAAATTAACAACTACTTATAAATGAAAAATTAGTTAAATAAACATTTTCCAGTTGACCAAATTGTGAATCTAAACCATCCTGGAATTCCCTTGAACTCACATAAAAAAAATTCATCAAAATCCGTCTAGGAGGAGTTCAGTGACATACACACGCACACAAGAAATATATATATAAAGATATTTATTAGTAATGAGAAATTTTGTAGAAGTCTTTATAAGATGTCCTATCATGGTAAAAGAGTAAGAAAAGTAACATGCTATGCTCATGTCACCATAAGTGACTCACGGAAGTATGAACACCATAGCAAAGCACGTATGATAGAAGTCGACTTTACAATGTTCTGAAAAATTTTAAATCACTCAGTCAATTGTATTTTATAAATATAAAAAAACTTTAATGATATGAACTTTTTTCTTACATGTATTTTAACCACTACTTTATATAGTAACTAGCGACCCGCCCCGGCTTCGCAAGGGTGCAATGCTGATACTAAATATACTACAGAATGTCTTTATTTATAGTGTGAAGCTAGCTTATAGCATGCTTATTAACATAATAACAACAACATTCAAATATGCGACGTTAGATTACACGTTGTTACAGAATCCGTTGAAGAAATAAAGGTTCACTGCTTGTTCCCCGTAGGTAATAGCGTGATATATGTAGCCTATATGTTAACCCGATTTCTTAATAATATTCGTGCCAAATTTGAAGTAAATTCATGCAGTACTTTTTTAGTTTATCCCAGACATACATACAGACAAACAGTCAATAATTCAAAAAAACTATATTTTTGGCTTCGGTATCGATTGTAGATCACACCCCAAATATTATTTAAAAAAAATATTTAATGTACAGTTTTGACTTTCCTACCATTTTATTATATATAAAGATATAATCCTATATAAAACATATCGATCTTGTATTAAGTTGGTTTTTAATAAATAATATGATTTATAAGGCGAAAAGAATCGATTTATAAAATCGTATATTTTACATAGCCAAACTTATTACAAGGGATATTCCCTTGTGAATGTGGATTTTAGTTTAATGACTCAAAGCACGAATGTTTACACTACATCAATCATTTAAAAAAAAATCATAAAGTAGAATGTCACGTCCTGCATTAAAGGGACAAAGAGAATCTTCAAAAACAAAAGTGACTCCACGACCTACCTTAAGGATTTTAAGATAACAAGAATAAATAAGTCGTAAGCAGCACGCGGTCACAAGGCACGTAATCCAAACAGATAGATCTTACTGTCAGGCGAGATGTCGCGCAGGGAGTGCCCTACAGGACCACGATGTACACTGAGTAAACAACCCAGTGACACCTATGAATCATCAGTTTTAATAACAATGGACGTGCCTACGATCTTTTATTTAATGCAATAGCCCCTTTCGTTGCTAGAGCTCGTGTGGGTGACGATAAGTACTGGTTCCGAACTGTAGGTATCTATATGCGAGTACTTAACTATATTTTATTCAATCTTATCCACAAATCGAATTTTATAGATGGTTTATGATATTAAATGTCAATTTCATATAATTTCCTGTTATTATTTTACTAGAGAAGTTTTGTTACAGTTCTGCTACTCGCAATTGGACGCGAGACAAATTGGATTACAAATTAAAAGAAAACAAATAAACAGAAATAAATGTTCGAAAAGCAACTCGGAGTTATATCTTTAATCCGGATTAAGTATGAGATTGAACCTGTATTCGTAATTGCTTTGCATGTCTTAATTGAGACACATTCGACTTGTTTTATTCTTATATTGCATTCTTTAGCATAAGTCGATGTAGCGTGACCACGCAATTTTGAGTCGTTCGCGTCTGTAGGCGATTCCAACGAAAGAGTTAGTGGGCGTCTATAGTCCGCGTTGATATACTGTATAACGGTTTCATGGCAGTGGGAGAAAGACAAGCTCTATTCGCGTTTTCTGATTTATAATAAATGTCTTCAAATTTTATGGGAAAATTTTGATTTCGAAATGAAACAGCATTAAATATTGTTGACTCCCTAATGTAATATATGTATGTATATATAAAGTACATTTTAGAAATGAAGTAAGTTAAGTTAAATTAAGCACTACTACTAAAATATTTTATTCATTGTAGTTTTCATAGCTATTACATTATATTACATAATCTAGTATTAATATGTCATCATCCTGCCTTTATCTCACTTGTGTAGTAGTTAGTTATGTGTATCGGCACAACATGTTTTCCTCTTCCATTCCTCTCTATTATTCGTCACTTCAGCGCTTAATCCTTTCTTTCTCATGTCCTCACACACACAATCCAACCATCGCTTTTTTGGCCTGCTGATCGCTCTTCGTCCTTCGATATTCATTCCTAACAATTTTTTTACCTATAAAGGCTTTATTCCCTTCTTATAATATACCCATACCGCTACTACTGCTCTTCATTTTCTCCTTCACGGGTGCTACTTTCAGACCTACTAACCCAAATTGGTTATATGTGACCTCAGTCTAGTGTTAATATGTATTTATCTCTTGATACAAAATAATTTCTGACAAAAAAATTAGAGATAAAATGACTAAGCTACTAAAAAACTGTTAATGGATTTTCTAAACTCTACTTTTATCTTTCGAAATTATATTAACTCTACGTAGATAACTATAAAAAAAACATACTCCGCTATTTTCGACTGAAATAAAAGAAAACTAAATATGCGCACGTATAGTTCTTTTCAATAAAACCGGTGGCGTGAAACTAGGCTATTGGCTTTCTTTGCTAGCACCGCCGCGTAATTTGAACTCAGAACGAACGGACCTAAGCAAACATAAAAATATTTAGAACGTGAATATTCCAAAATTGAACATCGAAATATTGCGTAAAACTCGAGAGAATTAATATCTTTTATTATATCTTGGAATATTTTATAAAAGGAAAATTTCATTTTATTTTTTGATCTTACGTCATATACGCGTAAGAAGATCAATTGAATTACGTAATTTATAAATTGCTATCAGAATAATAGTATCGAACATTATAATTTGCATTTTCTATAACTTAATGCTTCTCATAGGAGCTTAATGCACCACATCATTTCCTTACGTTGTTATCCTTTACCGCCAAGCTTCGTTAGAAATTTTACACATACATAATTTTGTTTCAATATTCTGCGTTATTTGAACCCGCGACGTATTGATTAAAATCCCTGCGATCTATTTTTTTATTTATTTATTTGTGGACAACCATTAGCTAATACAGCAAATATTATATCTAATAATAATACTAAATAAAAAAATGAGGTAGCTGCACAGCTTATGAAGGTGTCACAGCAAGCTTAAATCTATGGAACTAATTAACTAGCAGCAGCGTTTTTGGTGCGACAAAGCCAGCCTGCGGTCACCAACCCGCCTGCCCAGCGTGCCTATGGGTAAAACACATAAGTTCACGCCATTTTTGGCGCGAAATTGTGGAGGCCTTTGTCCAGCAGTGGACTGAAATAGGCAGAAACGATGAAATAATTAGGTATATTTTTCTTACAATTTCTTTTTTAACCTAATTATTATTGGACTCTTTTAAAAAGGTTAATACGCTCGTTCTGAAGATGTGGATACTATCATCATAAATATCGACACTGCCACACAACTGGTTATAACTCCTAATCAGTCTGACTGACTCATTATTACATGCAATTTTTAACAAAAACATTCTAAATATTACTTTTACGTACTTTATTGGTATTTTAACCGACTTCCAAAAAAGGAGGAAGTTCTCAATTCGAATGTATTTTTTTATGTATCAGAACTCACAAGATTTGACAAGTTGGACCGATTTCAATGAATTTTGTTTTAATCGAAATGTGGTGAGTGTCATGTGGTCCCGTTCAAATATAATTGAGATGTTACAAGTACTTTTCAAGTTATATCTAATAATGCGTATTTACTTGACTATTAACCTGTACCCAAGTTGTATTACTTTTCGATATATTTAAAGTCGATTTTTTTTTAAGTTGTTAACATAATTATTGTACCCTAAAAATAATAAATAAATAAATAATCTTATAACATACACACACGGTCGTCCTGTCCTATGGTAAGAAACTTAATGCTTGTGTTATAGGTAACAGCCGGCTGATCCAGCTAAATACTTTTTTATAAATATACATAGATATATTACATATATAAATATATAAATACAAATCTTACACCCAGACTCTGGTGGTAATCAAACCCGCAACCCGCGGAGTAGAAAGAAGGGCCACTACAAACTGCGCCAATGAGCTAGTCAAATGACGATGAAATTTCAATATTTAAAAAAAGAACACGAAAAACAACTCAAATAGTCTAGTTTAAAAGTAAAAAACTAATACTAAACCAACAAGAGAAACTTCAGTTTAGACAGGGGCACATCAGAATTAACTCATTATTGATTTAACCTACACCAGAGCACATTAAGCAAGGTGTCCTCATACTTTCATACGTATCTTCACCTTAGCAAAAGACATTCGCCCCATCATGCTACGCCCGCACCGGTAGGAGCACCGGTTTCACAGCTAGGAACCACCTCGGCTGAATGCTAACGAAAAGCATGACTCCACATATTGTACTCCATTTATGTTGAATTTTAATACATTATCATATTCATTTACAAAGCGGGTCGACGGGTACGATAAATGCAGCGTTCTTATTATCGGACCTAATTATTAGTCTTTGTGTTCAAATTCGGGGGGATTTTTATTTAAATGAAGATTACGTTGGCGTGAGAACAATGAAGCCAAAGTATAGAGTTGTTAAAGAACATAATGTATGTGAGTATAATAAAAACACAACGGGTATGTTTATGTGACTAATTTATAATTAATATTTTCAAAGTTCATCGTGATGATTAAACTACATTAAAAAAAAATTGAAATCGGTCTTAGACTTTATAGCTTAAATATTGAGTAATATCTAAATTGGATTGCAAAAAAAAATTCACAGCAATAGCTTAGGCTACTATCAAACTATTGTTGATCATCTGCGTCCCTTCAACATTTAATCAGTTTTAATATACCGCATTTAACTACTAAAATTATAAAAAAGAAAGTATCAGGCTCAACAACAAATATTTAATGTACGTCACATGCTTACATATCCTTCCTGACAGCAGCATTAAATAAATGAAAGTAAACTTCGTAACACGATTATCAGGCTATATTACGTAGCTATAATTTTAATTTTATTTACAGTCGGGTCTGTTTCTTAACAGATGTAGAGGAGTGCTTGCACAACCACATAAATTCTCTTGCGGCAGAAGACGTCACATAAACTTGATTTATCTTTTGTGACGTTAACTCCGTAACAAATCTTATGTTACTATTACACTTTGCTAGAAAAATATTATCAAAGTAGAAATTCTCGTAAAAGAAAACACTCGCGAGGTGCTTTTGAGTCCGTAACATCAAACGGTAACTTGAATACATGGGTTATGTATGCGTTACGGTGAAAATTGCGTCTCCCCTATAGATGCAAAGAAAAGTAGTGTAGTATATATTACTACATATACATCGTTAGTTGAACTCGTTAAAGGATTTATATTGAAATGTTTTAACTTACACCGTTGAGACGAACGTAAGCAAAGCTATGTTTCAAGGCCTTCTAATTAGTCTTCTAAAGTAATCTTATTATGTTGTTACGAATTTCTGTACAAAAATACCTACATATATAACACATACTCACACATAAATACAAAGTATTGGATTCATTATGCTTTTATTCTCTCGTATTCAGGTAAAAAGGAAACACTTATCCCGTTATTAGAGTATTCAAAACTCTCGTGGAAAACGGATACTCAGCGAATACAAACAAGTACCGGGACTTCGCCACAGCAACCTCTACATACCCGCCAGTTAATTTTATTCAAGAAATTTTAGAGAGCCAAATGACCTTTGCGAAATTGGTTTTAAACGATACTAATTCTACGTTCTATTTTTTATTTTTACTATCACTTACCGTTACTTAGCAAATATTATTATTCAAACAAGTTTATGAATTAAATACAAACATCAGAACAGAAAACAATAATTGAAATGAAATGTCAGGACCATAAAGAATGGGGAAGAATAAAGTATTTTAAATCACATGCATATTGCCTTTTCGGCATGGGTAAAGTATAATAAAGTTTATGCATCACAAATCCCTGATAAAATTTAAATATCTTAATTAACCTTTATTAATGCACAAAACTCTAAGTAATTCACCGTGATAAGGGATCAATTCAATGAAAATTTACCGTAGATCCTTTAGATATTCGCGAACTTTTGCAAAAGTTGTCAATAGATCCATTCAATTGTATTTATGTTAACTCAAATTAACGCATGAAGAATGACCCCCAGAAAACCGCATACCCTGACTAAAACTTCAAAGAAACTTCAAAAATTTCACTAAGTAGCTGAGAAATTAATATTCTTGAATGTCAATCGAATAGTCTGAACTAAATATCACCTTATAAAAGATAATTGAGAACACTATTAAGCTACTAGTAACAAAAAAAAAATTTACATTTGAAAACAGACAGACAGACAAATAAAAATCTTAGAAATTTTGCTCTCACAAAACTTTACTGTCTTAAAAATCCCCAGTGTATAAATATAGGTACTCCAATTGTAATTTTATTACATATGTGTACAATATAAGTAGAACACAATACTGTGATTATACAATCACAGTATTGTGTTCTACTTATATTGTCGCATTCTGAAGATTAATCCTTAATATCAACAAAGGGGTCCAATTCAATGATTTTGGATTTGTATTGTTTGATTATATTATATATTTTGATTAATACTTTCATTTGTTCACGGATTTAATTACTTTTTTATCTCTTTTTATTTAATGTAGATAGGGTGATTGGTATATAAAATATACAGAGGTACATCTTTTTAGATTATGTTGTAAATGTGACATGGTAAATAATACGGTTATAGTGTGTAATATTTATTTTGTTTTCATAATACGTAGGTAAATGCTTCTTTCTAATGGTCATATTACTTCTGATTGAATATATTTTTACCCTTTTTATTAGCTTATAGGTCGTTATACATGTAGATATAGTTAGTGTATTTTAAAAGTTAAGTTTCAACTTAAACCTGAAAGACAAACAACCATATAAAAAATTAACTTTTTTATATCAATAAAAACTTGATTAAATTAACATTTGTATAATAACACGCACTCTATAAAATCGAGTTTTATGAAGAACTTATTAATACTCTGCTTAAAAATATAAAAATAGATCAACTTAAAATATATATTTCCAGCGAGATTTTGTGAGTTCTTTTTTGAAATCTGATATAAAGTTATTGGGGCAGAAAATGAAGCATTAAATTTACTTATAAATATTCGATTATTTTGTTTTCACCGACTTTGATCGTCTGGTTGGTTGCGATATTATGATCAGTAATATTTAAAATTATTTTTATTATCAAAACAAAAATATTGCAAGAAAGTATTTTAAAATATTAATTGTTATAAATTTTCGAAAAAAAAATAACTTTTAACAGACTAGAAACACGTTATTTTCCGTGTTCACCTGAGTTAAATTATTAAAATTTCGTTTCTGAAGTTATCAATTACGTGATTTCTTTAAAAAGTAATACATGATTGCTACTGACTAATGTAGTTACATTCGAATTAAGCAAAACACTAATTCTGTTAAGATCGGTGAAAATACGAAAATGATAGTTATAAATATTATAATCTTTTAGATATGCATACTTATATACAAATCGCTACTGACTAGTGCTGAATAAAGGGCTCCTTTTAGGTATATAGGTATAATTGGAGCTTAATCACATCGTGCGGTTCACTGTAGGATGGCTGCGTTCCAAAGTAAAAGTCAACAAAAAAAATAAAAAACTCTTGACAAACATTATAGTCATTATAGTTTTATGCGCTAACATCAATTGTCTAATCATCCATAGCAAACCAATCGTTCAATCTCACACTGCATACGATAGCTTTCATTCGCTAGTATTGATTAATACTAAGCCAACTCACATAAATTTCAAATAAAATTTATAACAAAGCCCACTTATATATCGCATAGTTAAAAACGATAAGTTGTAAAATGTGAGACTTTTGTCTTGAGAAGTATCGTAAAATTTTAAGTTGTATTTTAACTACAAACCTTTCTCAGACGTACAAATTGTTCGCACAAACGATTAATTATTTACAGTTAATTGTTTTTATTGACATTTTTTAATTGTTGTCTTTACATTTCCTATTTACGTCTTAATCTAAAAATATATCCCTACGAGAGACTTTTCATATTGTACAATTCGATAAAAATACATCGCTAAAAGCAATTTTCGGTATGTTATTATTCATTGTTTAGCGTAAAATAAAATCGCACATGTAAATCTCGGGAGGGTCACGAAGTCCCTCTCATAACTTATAATTGAACTCACGATTGGGCGTCAACGTTTTTTATTAACTTTCGAAAGGCATTACAATGCATGCGTGACCAAAAGCCTTTTGTATAGGAACCAACTATAATTTTTGATTTCGTAGCTAAATTGTAAATGGAGCGTGCCTCGATTCGTCCTCAATTCACCGTAATTGTACACGAAAAATATTGTTTTAAATATTTTTGAACAAATATAATAATCCATTACAATAAAACAGACAGATATGCTTATACTCTTATTCAATACTGAATCGCACATTTTCTATTCGTCCCGCGTTTGGTGTACTCGGATGTAGAGACTGCGTTGTACTAGAACCTGGTATTTATGTTAATAGTAAACATCCTGATATCTGCAGTGCCGGTAGAGACCTGCAGTATTACGACGTACCAAAGAACTTCCTTTAACTTTTTAATATTTCTAAATCTTTTATATCGGTGCTTCCGTATAAGCGGATTAAGCTGCGCTGTACCAACAAACTACTGCGATTGAATTTCTCTGTCTCTGTTTATCTATAAACATTTCACATTCGTATAAGAGCTTATGAAAGAGAATTTATATGAAAAGAAAGAAAATAAAATAGTTACTTTTGGAATGAAGTTCCTTGTGGGGCGTTGCGGAGGGTTACCCTACCCGCCAAAAAACGTCCGTAACGTTAAAAAAAAGCATAAGACATTTATGTTTATTCTATGTATGATGGCTTTGAAATATACAGGCCGAAGACGCTGCTGCCCATCTTCGACCTGTATATTTCAAAGCCAACAGTTGAATGGTTATCCTGCCATCGGTCGGCTTTATAAGTTCCAAGGTTTATCAATAAAAATGTATATCGGAATAATTATTTTCTTTATACATCGAATAGAACTTGAAATTGATATTTTATAATAAGGAACTTCGTGTCTATCTGGTTTCCCACGACACCACACGATTTGGTTATTTATGTTTAACTCCTAGTTACAGTTAATTTATGAATAATATCCGTAAACATGTAAATTTTTAGTCCTTCGAAGTAATTAAACTTTTTTCATAAGACGTTGTGAAATCGATATGTAAAATAAATTGCTATTCCCATACTCCCACAACTAGTCAATTTTATCAAATTAATCTGATCTTCTTACAGCCGAGTAGGCAGTGCTACCTAGTAGAGTAGTAGTAGGGACGTTAATTAATATTGCGTTTACGGTCGGCGAAGCAGATGAATATTCATGCGATATACATTTGCAAAGTCTAGCTTGAAGCAGGGTTTATCGTTATCGGCATTTTGTCACTTCGACAACATAGACCATTACATTATAATTATTTATGCAATAAAGATAATTTAAGAGCGCTTAGTTTAAATACTTTTAAAATAAAATATTATATACGCGAAGAAATAAAAGGATACACCTGTATCTTCAATTTAAAACTACTTTTACTTTATTTAAAGAACGATAATAGGTGCTGAAATTTCGTATTTTCATATTTAAGCATAAGCAAGAAACAGCAGTTCAAAATATACAACTTATGTAGTTGAAGGAAGAATTTCGTCTTATACGTCTATTTACATATCTACTACATCGATTTTTTTTACTTTGTAAATTACTTTCTTGATTTTAATAAATAAACCGAGCAAATCAGGATTTACAAAACGAAAATACCATTAATAAACATGACCAGTTAAAACAATAGTAATAATATTATATTCGTATATAGAACTAATAAAACTTAAAACAGTTCAATTGTTATCTATAAATAATAAGTGAATTACGTATAATAATAATAAATGGTTTTTAATATAAAGGTTTCCGTTTGTTATTTAAAAGCATACAGCACTGTTAAATTCCCTTTGAGTCGTTACTGTAGTATAATTTATATCTAAGCTTTATTAATACGTGTTACGCTTATCCAGCACGAGTGCTTAAAATAATGTCCTCTAACGTAATATTTCTTTAAGACTGCAAGCGACTCTACCAAGCAATAATTACTTAACGCATACACGGTTATAGCGCAAAATATCGCGCGAGCAGAGCAGTAAAACATTTTTAAATAAAAGTGTCATGGGAAACATATTGTGATAGTATAAATGTAATTTATTTTCTTAGCGCAGTCAACACTCGCTGCCCGTATATACTGAAACGAAAAGATGAAAATCAGATGAAATCTAGAAAAATACACAAAAATGGCAAGTGTTCCAATCTATCTGATGTAACGATATGACAGCAATTTCTAAAGGATTTAGAGTTTTCGTGTCAGCAACGGCTTTGCCCACAGTCTTGTTCACCCGTCCGCCTCATACTTCTATACTGGCTAATATATAGATTGCGCTACTACAAGACAGCTGGAACAGGCTCGTAAAGATCTTACTCTCGTTAAACCACTATAAAACAGGACTTAATTACGTTGATTCGTTAATAAAACGATGTCATTGAAAAAGAAAATTTTTTGATGAATTTCAGAAGTTGTAAATTTTTATTTTTAGTATCTTTTATACATATTTACAAAAATTATTACTTTAACGTAGTAAAAAATGTGAATTATGTAATTTTTACATTAAAGAAAGTTTTTTGTTTACATCCTTTAATTTAATATATGTTTAACCGATTAATTTAGCTCAAAATTGTTACTTGTTAGGATATTCGTCTCACTCGTGAGAAGTTTTGCGTCAAGCCATAAAGCCAATTCTAAAGTTTTGATTCGGTGTATTTGGTTCTGCAGTAGATATATTTTAAAAAGAATTATGAAATCTATAAACTACAAAAAAAATCTTACTTTACAATGGACTTTGCCTCTCTCTAAAGGTCATTCTTTTTTATGTAACTACGCCGGCAAACAAGCGTACGGTTCATCTGATGGTAAGCGATTACCGTAGCTTATAGACGTCTGCAACACCAGAAGCATCGCAAGCGCATTGCCGACCCTATCCCCAATTCCCCCAGGAGCTATAAAAAGACCTTAAATTCACAACTCTTCAGCGCTACAGGTTAGTGAGAAATAATCCATACATTGGTACACGATGTTAATGAAAACCGAGAACAACTTTTTTACTTTACAACTTTTGTGTCTTCTCTGAGATATGTTAAAGGGCACAAACAAATATTTGCACAAATAAAAATATCTGATTCGATCTCAAACCTAATTTATGACTATCAGCGTAATCTATAACGTCTATATTTCAAGCACTTTCATTTATACAGTACATTATAATCATTCGATTACTTTAGTTTATTTTGTAAATAATAACAGATATTAATATTAAATGAGTGTTTTATCAAAGTTCAAAACCCGTCGTTCATAATACATTATTGATGTATTTGCACTAGTTTAACGTGGTCCGAATTCTAATTACAATCTAATCATTAGACTAATGATGGCAGCGTAATAGCCGTGTTTGTATACCGCTAAGTTAATTAAAGTGAGCGATTCTGTACAGGTCTTACAGCTAGTTGCAAATTTCAGTTTTCCATACTCTCACTAACACCAGGATTTTGCGTCTAATAATGCCACGCTAGTTATTAAATTTCTGGAAGCAGATATTACTTCGAATCGCCATATTGTCAAAAATTATCAACCATGGTTGGCTCTTAGTTTTTATTTAAAAATATTACGATTGTATATTCTGCATGCTTTTTATATAAAAAAATTTCAACAATATTTTATATTCACTTTATATAAAGCGTATCTTAAAAAAGAGTTTCAGCCTCACTCTAGGTCACTTTCACAAACTTGAAAACTTATAAATAATTTATCAGATTCCTAGTAAAAAAGAAACTATGCCAGTAGCAGTATAATTTTAAAATAATGCCTACATTATACCATAGTATACATAATAAGATTTACCATGGGATAGGGATAGTTACCATGTTGATGATTTTGACGGCTATAGCAATGTCCATGCCGGACTACCTTTTATTTTCTACCGTGTGAGATCTACCCGCAAATTTCAGTCTCGTGAACAAGACAGTCTCAGTTAATGTCGAAATATTGAGCTCCGCAAAATGAAAATAAAAAACATGGGAAATATCCCGTTTATGAATAGTTTTAGTATAAACAATACTTCTAAAATGCATAAATAAAATAGTTTCACAATCTAAATGTATAATTAAATTATAAGAAGCCGATCCTACGTATATAAGAGTAATGTAAGAGGTCTTAAAAAACCTTTTTAAGAAGAGATTTTTTTGTCGGTTTGTGTGTCTATTTACTTAAGCAATAAATTAAATCTTCTACACGAATTCTTTACTTTCCGCAATGTTGTTAATGTCCATAGAAAAATCAATATCTAGAAAACTAGTAATGTACAAAATTAAACAAAAACTCCGTAATAAATATGTATTAACCAAATATCTCACCACATACAAAATAACTTTGAATAGAAACTTTTTTTATTTTCAGTTTTTTAAAACAGATTAAATTTTGCAACTATAGTAAACAATAATTTGAATATTATTATTTCAACTATAGACTTAATTTAAAAGAAACGTAAAAATATTTTAATACATTTTTGTATCATCTTTAATTTACTGGCGCTAATAATCAAGAGCCTTATGCAAATGAGGTCACCGTCCTATATAGTGGCGGTTAGGTCGAGATAACACAAATGCCAAGCGTTGGCATTCTGACAAAAATCACACTAATATGATAATATAATAACTCGAGCAAGTGTCGAGCCGCACAGATTTCTACTACACGCGTAGCTCGACACGTCTTCTCCAATCATGCAAATACTACGAGACCAAGTTATTTATGAGATCGTAACGCACGTATCTGACGTAATTGTACATATAAATGTATAAAAGCTTTGTACACATATATCTTTACGTATGTATTTAAACGATATTGATGTACAAGAATAAATACGGTAAAATATGATAAGAAAGGCCCTCGTTTCATGATTTGAGAAACAATTTTTGAAAAGTCATACACAAACAGAGTGCTAGAAATAAATTAATGTACCCCTTTATAATAATTTATATAAAGAGACAACGTGAAAAAGAAAGGTAGCCATCGTTCACATATTTAATACGAATATCACATTAAGAAGTAAATCAATTAATTAGTAGAAAAAAAATCAGTTATATTTTTAAAAAATATTGTATGTGGTCAAATAAAAATTACTGTTTGGTAAGCAGATGGGTAAAGGGTTTAAATTCGGGGCTCAGTAATCCACTGAGTTGCGCAAAAGCGATGGGTCAGCTAAGACTCCGCGATATAGATATTTGTCAATTGATATTAAAGCAATATAGTGGGTATATGAATGAAATTTATGTTTTGTGATAAAGTTAGTCAGCTGTCTTAAAGTATTGTCTAAAACATCGCACTCTTATCAAAAATATATGATTTTATATCATTACATGAATATAAATATGAGTCTTTAAAACAAAGACTATAATAAACTGAATGGGGGTATGCTCTCTTGTATCCGTATCTTGCGTGTTTGGATATTATTACCTACGTAGGATCAAACTAAGCTAAAAGGTACGCACCCCCATCATTGCCGATAACTCTCTTACTTAATTTTTGTAACAGAAAAATACACGTTCAACAGAGAAGTTACATCTTATCCTACATAAACTACGAAACTACTATAATAAATCACAAAACATCGATTGAAAATCATTTCAGCCTATTGCAGTCCACTGCTGGACATAGGCCTCCACGATTTCGCGCCAAAAATGGCGTAAAATCATGTGTGTTGCCCATAGTCACCACACTGGGCAGGCAGGTTAGTGACAGCAGGGTTGGCTTTATCGCTCCGAAGACGCTGCTCCCCGTCTTCGGCCTATGTATTTCAAAGCCAGCAGTTGGAAGGTTATCCCGCCATCGGTCAGCTTTTTAGTTCGAAGGTGGTAGTGGAACTGTGTTATCCCTTAGTCGCCTCTTAACGACACTCACGGAAAGAGAGTCTATATTCTTTAATGCCGTAACCACACAGCTAAAATTTTAAATATAATCATTTTTTTTTAAATATATAATAGTTATTTATATAGTCCTGAATAATATATTCCTACTGTGTAACAACATATTTTCAGCGTATTTATTTTATTGGTTGTAATCGTAAAATTAATTTAATAGAAAAATAATGTCATAATCCCTACTAATATTATAAATGTGAATGTAAGTTTGTTTGTTACGCTTTCACGCGAAAACTACTTAACCGATCATCGTGAAACTTTGTACACATATTTTTGGAGGTATTAGAAGTAACATAGGATACTCTATTATTTAAAAAAAATTCAACGAGCGAAGCCGCGGGTAAAAGCTAGTAAAGCATAAATGTTATAACTAGAATCATTTTACAATAAACTTTCGTTTCGTCGTATCAGCGTACACGCTCGTGATTATTAAGCTACTTATATCGACGTTCCGTTCTACTTTCCTTATTAAACCAATTGATCAAGTTAAGAAGACGCACTTGAGTTAATTTATTAAATTTTCTAAAAACAGGCCACCGGCAGTGGATATCTGGCGGGGCTCATTTACACGGGTGATTTACGAGTTCACACATCGGGTCCGATCTCACTTAGCAATGATTTATGCGCAACATCTCCCCCTGCCGAGTTAAGCGCATTATCGGACCGCATGCCCTATCAACTTTGTAAGCGGTGTATGCCTCCATAAAGCCTCATATTCAAACGACGACGTCCTAACTCCGACGGTATAATAGAAATTTGGTAAGTCCCTCACTAATAACAGCTTACGCCTGAACTTTATTAGCTCTTTGGTATTTTTCTTCTAATTGTTATAATTAGTAGACATAGAGAATAAATTCATCAGAGAAGGGACACAGTAGATATTACATAAATAAAAAATAGTATTCGAATAAATAGTAGTAGAAACGTTAAACTAAAACAATATTTCACTTTGTTTCTACGCGTTATATTCTCGGAACAATAACCAAGTTTAAAACGTAAAGCAAGTAAGAATTATTGCACCCATTTATCTTAGAACTAAACTGCCTATGTAAATAGACGGATAATTACATACAACGCACTTACGCGAATGGGAACGTAATATACGTATTTACTTAGACTCGCTTAGAAATGTATACTAATACTATTCTAACGCGAAAATAAATGATTTGTTAATTTACTGAAAAGGAGCTATAAACGTCAACATAATTTAAAGTCGACGAACATTTAATAAATTTTAATTTTTAAATGAGATATTATGAAATACAGTTCTTTAACTTCATCAATTTCCATTCCTGCAACGAAACCATGATTGGATTAATAGCATGTATTCGTTTGATATACAGTGTGAACACTAATCTATGTACAAAAACATGCATCAAATCAATCCTTTAGACTCACGAAAATCGACTATAATAATTTGAACGCTTTTGTACAGAGGTGACAAACGCCTGACCTGTTCTAACGAGCCGCAACACGGACAATTTATTTGCATACAGATATTCCATAGATAACTTCATCTAATGTTTTCATTAACAGTTAAGATAGCAGCCGTTAACGTCTCTCAAGCCTCGTTATTGCTAAAGTTATTAGTAGACTTCTTGCAACTTTAGACATAAGTCTTTTTGCTTATTAACATGCATCCGATGCCGATGTTGCTATTGCATACTCGTAGTTTAATCGAAGCGACCGTGTATATTACTTATAGCTTTTCTAATTCAATTAACAGCAGGCTATAAATTGAATCTTTTAACTTAAAAAACACGGTTCGTGAGTGTTAATATTCTTTACTTACACGGTCGTAAAAAGTAGTTACCCACTGACCTGTTTACTCGTATATCCATATCAAGATCATTGTTTCACGTTACAGTTCATTGAACGTTTTATATGAATAATAATTAAAATAAACGAGTTATTTAGGGAAACAGGCTTATAAATAATAATACATTTTAAGTTAACTCGTAGATAATAGTACTCTTTAATAAATAAAGTCAACGGCCGCGGTAGGATTTTCTTCTGTTTTGGGGGTCTCGAAACACACACAATACACAAGCACAAACGCCCAGACCACGACAATCATCTATATGGCCAATACATCTGTCGTGAGCGGGGATGGAGCCCGCGACCGCCAGCGCCTAGCTTAAATCAAGAGTGAATAGGCATCTTCTAGGCAAGCGCGCACCACCTTAGGCTGCATCTTCACTTGCCATCAGGTGAGATCGCAGTCAAGCGCTAGTCTATATATTAAAAAAAAAAAAAAAAAAAACAGTCAGTACTGTGACCGCTTCACCAACGCGTCGTCATACATTAAATACATGTATATATTATTCAAGGGTCGGATTCAAAAGGCAGTGTTGCTTGAGCACGCATTGTAATGAGTTTCCTCAGCCTGGAACCTTAACTACCGGTGGCCTGGGCCTCAACCTGCGACCGAGAAGTACTTTTTTTATATTTTTAAATATTTTTGTTTTTCCTTTTTTATAAATAATACTCTTTGTTGTACACAAAACAAACAAAAATAATTAAATATTACAATTATAAAAAGGTGTATAAAGACAGACGTAGACATATATATATATATATATATGTGCGTGTGTTACACATATGTTAGTTAATTAAATTCAACCAAATACTCTATACTTAGAAAGAAGAATTTATTAATACTTTTTACGTTGAAGATTAAACTTATATTGTTTTATTTGAATTTTATAATTTTTATGAGCCAAAATGTCATCATTAAATTATCTTTGAATATAAAAATAATAATAAAAAAAAGCAGAGTGAATTACTTGAATAGAAGACTGACGTAGTAAGACACTCGTAATCAAACAGGTAAATAAAAGCGATTTTTCAGAAAAGTATTAATAATGTTTGTTTACTTTAACGTTTGTATTATAATCGGTTACCACTTGACACACATAAGCGTTCATAAGGCCGAGCTAATTTTGCGAGGGACGCCGGTCGGTTGGGTGAATTCAATCAGAAGCGGCACACCAAGCAATCTCGTCAGCACAAACGATTTGGACGAGTGTGCATTCAGTCCGACGCTAGACGAGAGGCAACGAGAGGCCCTCACCTTCAGCGCCTCTGAACCCACAAAACCACTTATGTTATACCAATAACTGGGATACTCAAGTATTTGTCTTTATAAAATATATTTTATTTTATGATGTCTAAAAATATTTACGCAGAAAGATGGAAAAGGGTGGTTTAAGTTTTTTGATTAAATATGTATATACCTAAAAACGCCGCGTTGGCGCAACGGTCAAAGCACTGGTGTGTTTCATCATGTTTTAGCTTTTTTTAATACTATTTAACAATTTTGTAAGTGAAATAAGTAATTAAATGCGTAATATATTTTATATTTATACAATTCTAAGTTCACTTCACATATTGTAGAAAAAAGCTTATTTTATTAACAATGCTATCTTCATCTAATTTTATTTGTATCATAGTTATTGTAATTATTACGTAAATGTATGTCCTTCTGTGAATGTACATTAAACCTATCATTGTACATTATCATTGTATATTAAACCTATTGATTATTTTATCAAATATAATAAAAGTAAATTTAACAACCTGCAATATAGAGTCGGCCTAATCATTCTTAAATCCCTACGGGATTAAAAGGCAAAAAACTATTTTGCTTTAAAGTTAATGGTTAAACCATTGATTCGTTTACATATAACAAAACTGTAACAGGTCCAATTCTAAACAATAAAAATTTGAAAATATCTTTCGAAGACACTGTCTGATCGAATTTTCGCATCACGCCAAACTTACTAATGACTTAATACTATGACCTAGGATGTATGATATGAATATCTTGGTATCCCAATATTCTGAACTTCTTTTAATAGAAGCGTTTAAAATCAAAACGTACTCATAATAAAAAATCATTAGCCAACAATTTCCCTTCATTTTTTTTTTTGTTAGCAGAAGATATTTGTTTATTTACTATTAATTGTACAAGATAGTATATTTATATAACAACAAGGCTAAAATAGAAGGTAGAGAATATCTAAAAAATATTTTAAATACTATCCAATAAATATCACAAGGTTTTTGGTATGGCAGTTCAGAAAGTACAGACATGATAGCTCTAGATATTTGACCTGAATAACTTGAAACTGTGAGTATCTAGAAACCTTTGAACTTACAGCTCATCTTAAACTGGTTTTGTCACCAATTTCTTTTTAGGCTACAACCGCTCTGGTGTAGTGGTTAAAGGAGTCGCCTAAAACACTGACGGCTTGCGGGTTATTGTGTTTGTATAAATATTTCTTTCCGATTTGAATGTCTGTTCTTGTGGGTCACCTCACCATGCTTCGGAGAGCACGTTAAGTACTGTATTACTGTTACTGGTATTAAATTTGACTCGTTTTTTGGATGAAAATCTTTTAAATCTTTAACTGAGGTAGGGCAGGAAACTTTCTGCTCTAAATATGGAGCAGCCCGACTGGTGTAGTACCTCGACCTTACAGAAGATCACAGCCAAATAATACTGTTTTCAAACAGTCTTGTGTTCCTGTTGGTGAGTAAGATGATCAGAGCTCCTGGGAGGGAGGGAATCGGGAATAGGATCGGCAACGCGCTTGCAATGCTTCTGGTGTTGCAGACGTCTCTAAACTACAGTAATTGCTAACCATAAGGTGAGTCGTACACTTATTTGCTGACCCAGTTATATATATATATAAAGAGACTTAAACCATAACACATATCTATGTATAACATACTTATATAAATTTTCGTAGGTGACGATCGAATCCGCTAACATTAACACAATTTTCGTCTGAATACATTACTACTTCCTAATATCACATTTTCCTGTAGTTGATAAAAAATATATATATAGGTATACTAGAAACACACGTTGTGACTCAAGAGAAGTATTTTGGAGTTACGAATTGTGATAATCAGGTCGACCCAATTTAGTAAAACTTTACTTAAATATTCTTTCCCTTACTTTTATTGAAAAGAACTTAAATATTCTCTTTTATTAATTTTCTAAGCTTCTAACGATTAACAAAGTTTTAAGTGCGAAAGTGGTTTTGAAAAATATATTTGTTATCAATTTTATATCTAAATTTCTTTGATCTTAATTTCATCCAAACTCCTAAGTTTACTGAAAAAAAAAATTACAATCCTTTTTAAATGTCAATCTCTGTATGTTAGTAATAATAAATATTCACTGTGATTGGCGAATAGTCGCACAAAGTTACAGAGAACAGAGAATACAATACACAGGATATCTCCAGAGCCTTGCTTGTTAATGATATTTCTATCACTGACTTTTTACGCCTCAAAACTATCTAATTGTGCAATACTAACCGAGATTAAAACCATAAACCTTTCGTAGGAGACACGAATTCTGTTTAGTAGAACACTTCTATTCGTTTGAGTGATTTAATGACCTTCAAATTGTTTGTATCTAAAATTATACTTGGTAAATATATTTTCATTGCTTACCAACAAAATATAATATAAACTGTACAAATTGTACTAAAATAATAAATAATTATATTTGGAAAGGAACGCCTCTGCTTAAAATCAATTTACTCAAGGCAGGTAAACTTTAAAATACAAAGAGTGGATTCTAAAGAACAATACAAATCTGTGTAGCTCATTTTGTTTTTGTTTAGCTTTGGTTAAACCGCGAGGTTGCCGACAGAATAATATAATATTGTGAATACAAGCGGCTACCGCTCACCCGGCTGCGGGCAACGGTTAACTGAAACAGACAGACCACTTAACCTTCATCGTGTATTTAAAGGGAAGGAACTGTTGAACTCGATTTACAAAACCATTGGCCGTAAAGGGTAGCATTTAACAAATACTACATCAAATATTAATGGGTGTTTAATTTGGTACATGTATTTGTTAAGTTTGTCTTTCTTCTTTTAAAATTGTATGTTTTATCCCACACGTCATTGTTACTCACATGATTGTGTTGATAAAGTTTATAGTTATTTAAATATTTAGACGTCAGAGGCCTAAAATATGAACCATACAATTTAACAAACTGTCAATTGTGGTTACCGTGCTTGATAATTACCTATAATGCGGGTTACTCGTATCCTAGTTATACGAGAAAGTATTGTAGAAACCAATGTTCGCTTGTTGTCCACGTGGCGTGATGATCAACTTATAATTAGGATATTTATCGAACTCAATAAAACAATTGCGATAATTCAATTTATAATAAAAGGTCTAATTACATAATGGTTTAATTTTTGTATTCCAAATAAAAAAACATGAAATATCAACTAGCTAAAGTAACAGTATCTAATATAAAGAACAAATATCACTCACTAATTACACGCTTACTGCACTATGTGTAGTCATTTTTGTTTGAATGTATCGTGTATTCCGATTTTATTTACTTGTTACCCTGAATATGTATATCAGCACGTAACGAACGCTCTCTAAATTGCCGTCAAACCATCTGGCTGCTGCTACACAAATTGAGCCAATTGATCTCTACAAAAAAATGACTGGCAGTCAGTTTTGTTGCAATGTATGAATATTATACCGTCGGGGACACTGTCAATTCTTCACATTAAATATGTTTCACATTACGATGTTTTTAAAGCAAAACTTCTTTATGCACGCTTGACTTGGGGAGTAAGCTGGTAAATGCGTGACTAGAGGGTTACAAAAAGTGTGATCAGGTGAGGCGAACGGAGCAAGAGCGAGAACGACGAGACACATTTTGTTCATAGTCAGTTACTTTTCATATATCTGATACACAGTGGAGATCTATTGTGCAGAAGTTTTACTTCAGCCGTGTGGTCTAGAGCACACTTGTTTTTTTTAGTTACAGTTTCAAATATTAGTGAAAGATTTTGTTAAATCTGAACAATTGCATGTTTTTCAAGACACAATAAGTTTTATTGTAATATTTTTCGAATTCTCTTAAAAAAGTAGCAAACAAAAATCACGGCAGCATTAACAAGTTTAGAGGCCAAAAAGAGGATCATCAAGCCCTATAGTAAGTAGTAAGTAAACTTAGACGCCGTTCCCCGAGGAAAGCAATGAACACTAAACTAAACGAAACTTCAAAGGAACTTAAATTTTAAACAACTCTGTGACGAAGATACTTGCAAAATTGTCCGTAAAATGGTTCAGACAAGCGATCATGTACCTCTTATGAACTTAATTAAAATATATCCACTGAAAACGTAAAATCTACTTTATGCAAAACTCCTTTACGATGATATTATAACTCCATTATACTGTTTGACTAGCCCGATGGTGCAGTTTGTAGTGACCTGCTTTCTGCTCCGAGGGTTGTGGGTTCGATTCCCACCTAGAGTCTGGGTGTAATATACATATTTATTTATATATTCATATATGTATTATTTATAATATGTTTATCGAAAAAAAAATATGGTCGGCTGTTACCTATAACACAAGTTTTAAGTTGCTTACTTTAGGAACAGACGGCCGTGTGTGTCTATTGTGTAGATATTTATTTATTTACTGTTCGAGTTTACGTTAGGTGTATACGTTTTAATTAAGGATCTAACGTATTTTCTTTAAAACACTTTTTGTTTTCGAATATATTTTTTACTGTGTGCAAAGACAAAGCAACAAGGAAAACGACAAACAACAAGGACAAAGACAAGGGCAACGTGGAAACGTACAAAATCAACAATATAAACATCAGAAACAAGCTATAATCCGGGAGTTTACTTTAGTAAACTGATCCAACTGATTGAGAACGATACCATTGGTCTATTTTGTATTATTATTAAAATATACAATATCCAATTCAGATCAAACAACAGCCGTGTATTATGTCGAAACATCGTGCGTCATTATACTAACCTTATGGGAGATTGATTCCATAAGTTACTTCAGATCGGCAGACCTGTGACCTGTGTGCCAAGTAAAGCTAGGATTGTTCCAACACTGGCGATGTTTGTCTGTTAATATTTAAATGTAAAAAAAGATCAAAGTTCATTAGTATTATATACGCATCCTATTAATTTTAATCACTTTCTAATTAAAAAGCTAACATTCATAAGATATAAGAAATTCAAAATTGGAATCACCAAGAACGTGTAATCTTAACGGGTGAACAAAGTTATATAAAAGTAATCTGAACACCAAAATTTCACAACTTCGTAATAATACGTTAAATAGGTCTGTCTATAAACGTCGTAATAGTAAAATCTCGTAGGACAATAAAACCAGATACTAAACAATATTCGCCTCACACTGCGCGACCACCTACGATATGGTTTTATTATCGCAACAGAGTAAATACTACGTCGCTCTGACACTAAGATGCTATGAAAAATATTAAGCTCGCTTCCATAAGTATTTTAAATGAAACGTTTATTCATATTTGCATTTTATTTTAACTTAAAGTAATTTTGTTCAGTTGATTAAAATGATGACCGGAACTAAAAATATTATATTAAGTTGAACCAGTAGTATTAAGGATCATATTTTATACTAAAGTCCTTTATAAGCTTAGGATTAACTTCAACCTAGAAATTTATAAGAATACTTTAAGTACTATCAAATACATTTTAATGATCACATACCAGTTTAAAAAGGTAAAAATACTCTAAAATCATAATTTTATTTTTACCAATATAACAACAACAACTCTCAAAAACGGAACTTGTTTGCCGCCATATTTGGCTAAATAAAAAAAAAACACTTATCCCGTTATTAGATTATTCAAAACTCGCGAATACAAACAAGTACCGGGACTTCGCCACAGCAACCTCTGCCTACCCGCTAGTTGAATTTATGCAACAAATTTTAGAGAACCACAAGGCCGTCTTGGAACTTATATTAAGCGACATTAAGTTTGAATCCTTTGGATTTCATAATTTCAATATAAAATTTGATGCATGTAATGATGCATCAAGAATAAACATGATTGATACTATACGAGTACAAGCTGTACCTTCGACTTCGTTTGTTTGACTGACTTGATTTTCATTAAATAAAAGAATTCAGCTATGTAATACAGCAGAGGTATCAGTAAACAATTTTAACTGTAACATTACGTGACAGTTATACTTTAAGCAAACCAATTTGCAGTACATATTATTTCGAAAAGTTTCAGTGTTAATTAAAATAAACAACGAAATTTTGCTTTTATTTTAAATTGCTTTAAATGATTTAAGCCTGGACGGAGTCATGCTGCTAATTACTTAAATATTTTAATGCGAGAACTGATTTAAATACAAAATTTTATAATTTATAGTTATCTTTCCCATCGAATTTAATGAACACACCCAATCCTCATAAAATTATTGCATTGATATTAAATATTATGAAAGCTAATCACGTTTTCACGAAGACCGTTCACTTCGTACTTCTAATCTCAGTGAAGGACATTAAAGTCGTGCAATCAACATGACTATTTGAACATATATCAATAAATATTCCTAGTTTATAGTACATGTGTCAGATATTTAATAAATAAATTTAATAGCTTATATCGTTAATGGTAACAAATTATATTACTGAATGGAAATGAAAGATAGGATTGTACCAAGGGGCGTTTTAATTATTTCATACCGCAAGTGTGTCAAACAAGCATAAGGTCCACCCGATGGTAAACATTAGCCTGTTACGCTATTATCACCAGAAGCATTACAAGCGCGTTTCCAACCCTACCTTCGACCTTTCTTTTCGACTCACAATAGTAGCACAACATTACTTGAAATTAGTATTGTTTGGCTGTGATCTTCTGTAAGTTTGAGGAACATCTCTAGTCGGGCTGCTCCAAATTTCAAGCAATATATTTCCTGCTGTGTGACCGACGTCAGTACTAATTATATACATACTCGTATATATGTCGATAATATCATTAATATATTTTAACTAATCAAATATAACTGGAACAGAATTGCACCATATCTTTGATTTTCATAAATGCATTTCGCGTTGCGCAAACGACAACGATTAGAATAACGTACAAGATCTAATTCTCACTTAGAGATAGCACCATTTTAAAGTATGTAATTTATTCTATTCATTCGTATAACGGTCGGTTCGGAGCAGCTTTACGGGATGGTTTGAAGCTAACTAATTTGGTTAATGATCAAAATTTGTGCCAGAAACGTTCACTAGCACTAATGTATGGAACTGACTCGTCGGATTTCAGCTGGGAATGGGTTTAAGCGTTTTGCACGTTAGGCTCATTTATCTTGTCCATTTTATCTTCAACGAAAGCAATGTAGTCGACATCGTAATAGGTGTGTGATATCCTTCCCGCAACGAATAACTGAGGAACAAATTACTTCTTTCCATAAGTGGTTTAACGTTTTTAAATGGTTTATTTGGAAATAAATACAATGTTAATGTTATGTTACAATACCTTCCTATAAATTAATTATCATCTAAAGTAAATTAAGCACAACATAATTGTGTTTGCTCGCAAACGAAAAAAAAAACCGACTTCAATTACATCGACGAGTAATACAACGTAGATCGACGAAAAAATAGTCAAGTAACTACGCGTTATCAAAGATTACTCAAAAAGTAGTTATCAGACCTCAATAAAATTTATATGTGACCATATGACAAACATCAGCTTTCGATTTAATTAAAAATTATTAAAATCGGTACACCCAGGATATTTTCTTCCAACAAAAAAAGAATTATCAAAATCGGTACACCCAGTAAAAAGTTATTGCGGATTTTCAAGAGTTTCCCTCAATTTCTCTGGGATCCCATTATCAGATCCTAGTTTCCTTATCATGGTACTAAACTAGGGATATCTCCTTTCCAACAAAAAAAGAATTATCAAAATCGGTACAATGGTACTAAACTAGGGATATCTCCTTTCCAACAAAAAAAGAATTATCAAAATCGGTACATCCAGTAGAAAGTTATGCGGTATAATACAACGTAGGTCAACGGAAAAAGCGTCAAGTAAAAACGCATTATTAGATATAACTCGAAAAGTAGTTGCTAGATCTCAAATAAATTTAAATGGGACTAATTGACACACACCACCTTTCGATTTAAAAAACATTTGTCGAAATCGGTCCACACGGTCAAAAGTTCTGATATAACATACATTAAAAAAAATAGTCGAACTGAGAACCTCCTCCTTTTTTGGAAGTCGGTTAAAAATACCTTGCACTATATTAGGAACAAAACAAAAGTAAGTACGTTACGGGAACGTATATTTGAATACTATAACAATAGAATTTCTGTAAATTCTGTAAATTGAAGATTTTTTTTACGATGTTACTCCGAAATCAATAATGAAGTGATACATTGTGTTTTAATTTATCGACAAAAGTACTAAACGATTTCAACCCGTAGATTGGTTACAGAAATAAGTTTCATGTACCAAATGGATAGGTTGAGGTTCATATTGAAAATGATCTTAACTTTTAAAAAGTGTCTTATTGTATAATTATTTTATTTTTATTTAAAACAACAATAGAAAATAACTCAATCAATTCGAAGTTCATCCTTATAAAAAAAAATTTATTATCTCATATTATCTTAAAGTTGAACTGTTACTTGTTTCGATTTAATCAAAATTTAATCAAGCCTAAATATCGTTTTTTCCTGAACGTGTCTTGTACGAATTGTAAGAATTTATGCAATTATATGTTTTGTACTCTTTCTATAGTTTGTCTTTTAATTGCATTTTCATTTATGTTTCGTGGTGTAAAATAGCATTAACATCAACTTGAGCATTCTTTGCGATCATTGTCAATAGTCGACACATCTTTTATAATCCTCTGTCTATTGGCTAATTTGAAGCGGAGGAATTTATTTCGTAATATTTTATTGCCTGCAAACATTTTTGAACCATCCTGACTATTGAGCCGTGTAACTTTGGGCTTGGCACACATTCAGAAAGTTAGCTTTAACTACAGGTATTTAGCTCAAACTACTTGTTACTCTGTTACAGTAGGTACAGCACGTAAAAACTCATTTTCTCTCTTAGGACTGAACAAAAAAATTAATCATCTTTAAAAATATTATTCAGCAAAAAGGTAATTCGTTTAATGGTTTGACACAAAGTTCCACATTTTGAGTGAGAATTTCGCAATATTTCGTATCACGACTTCCCACAGGGAGTCATGAATAGTGAATGACAAGACCTTAATTATAAAAGCACTCTCCATTAGGCACATCTTTAATCCTCTGTGTTAAAAGAGGCCGTGAGTGCGACACGGGATATTTGTTTCTCACGGTCGCGCCCGCCCACTCGGCGCTCTGCAAACGTGGACGTGTTAGACCTGCGACACACTAATAGTCTAATATACATTCATAAAATCACGCCGGTTACCGATTGTGATGCGTCTTTGCGAGAGTTCGCTGTGATTGTGTAAAAATTTCTTATTCAAATGGAACACGTTTGAACACGAACATTGGAACACTTAAAATACTTAATTTCTACTTATACACCACATTGTTTAATAATAGCATTAGTTATGTTTGCTAATAAGCAATTTACGGGGCAAAATATATCTTAACAACCAACCTTTACAAAATAAAATTACTCATTTCATTGGCTCCTTTCTAAAATTAAATTTTCATCATCCTAATGTGTAGAATGTAGCAGCCTAAATTTAAAACGATGATAATTATTCCAACCCTTAAAGCATGGTATAAGTAAAATTCAGATTAATGTATACTATATTAATGGTATAAGTAAAATACAGAATAATGTATACTATTGCACTAAAAAATAATGTACAGAAAATCTATATATATAAAAGCGAAAGGTCACTCACTCATCACGAAATCTCCGAAACTATAACACCTACAAATTTGAAATTTGGCAGGTAGGCTCCTTATAAGAGGTAGGCATCCGCTAAGAACGGATTTTACGAAACTCGACCCCTAAAGGGGTAAAACGGGGGTTGGGAGTTTGTATGAAAGTCGTATGTTTTTGAAGTAAGAGACTTGAAATTTAAAATGTAAGCTCTATAGATGGTGAAAAGGTGTCAAAATAATGTATCTTTAGAAATCAACTCCTTTTTGGGGTTAAAAAGGGGGATCATGGGTTGACTCACTGATCGCGAAATCTCCGAAACTATAACACTTACTGACTTGAAATTTAGCAAGTAGGCTTCTTATAGGGCTTAAACTACCTTTAAGAATGGATTTTACGAAACTCGACCCCTAAGGGGGTAAAACGGGGGTTGGAAGTTTGTATGAAAGTCCTATGTTTTAGAAGTAAGAGACTTGAAATTTAAAATGTATGCTCTATAGATGGTGAGAAGGTGTCCAAATAATATATCTTTAGAAATCCATTTCTTTTTGGGGTTAAAACGGAGGATGGTACGTTGACATACTCATCACGATATCTCCGAAATTATAACAGTTACAAACTTGGAATTCGGCGGGTAGGTTTCTTATAGGGTGTAGACATCCGCTAAGAACGGATTTTACGATACTCGATCCCTAGGGGGATAAAACGGGGGTTGGAAGTTTGTATGAAAGTCCTATGTTTTTGAAGTAAGAGGCTTGAAATTTAAAATGTATGCTCAATAGATGATGAGAAGGTGTCGAAATAATGTATCTTTAGAAATTCATTTCTTTTTGGGGTTAAAACGGGGTATGGTAGGTTGACTTACTCATCACGAAATCTCCGAAATTATAACAGTTCAAACTTAAAATTAGGCAAGCAGGTTCTCCTTATAGGGCGTAACAACCGCGTTGCAACCCTGTGTTCAAGAAACATTTATATTGATCACTTATAAGTAGTACAAAAAAAATATTTTTTACAATATCTAACCTTTACGTTACTAGAATACTTTTTATTTACCTCTGTCATCACGGAGTCACGGAGGAGCGTGCGTTACGCTATTCCGTGGCATATAGTTACGTAGAACCATATTAAAACCTAATTTACATGCAGTATATTTTAAACATATTTACACTACAATACTATATTATTACTACATTATTTCATACCACAATTCTGACGAATTCACTGAACCATTTTGTTAAACGCGACGCACGCTTCACGCGGACGTAGTCGCGGGCAACAGTTAGTGTATTATAAAACAAAATCCCCAAAAGTGTATGTGATCGATTCCCTCAAAATCTACGGAACGGATTTTCATGCGGTTTCACCAATGGAGAGAGGGCTTCAAGAGGAAGGCTTACGGAACGGCTAAGCCGATTATGATGAGACTTTCACTGGAAGTTTGCCGGGAAAAATTTGTGTCACACTGATTTCAACGCGGGCGAAGCCGCGGGCACAGCTAGTTATACATAAAGCTAATAGCACATATATATTTTATATGGTCACCACACTCACTGTGCAAAAAGATATGTTTGATATGATGTTCCTATTTAAAATTTATCGTAACGAAATCAAATGTCCTGATCTTCTGCAGTTGTTTAATCTCTACGTCCCCGTTGATTACCTTATGGTATAATTAAACCTTTTCACATTATATTTATGAAAATGGTGCTAGGAGCGAACTCTCTAGTTCCACGTATCACAAGGACATTTAAGAAAAGCAATGACTCAATTGACATTTTCAGAACTTTTATCTCGGTAATTAAAAAGAAAGTTTTGTATTATCTTTCGCAAACAGTAAATAAGCACACAAAATTTATGTATATATATTTTTTGAAATGTAATAAGTTTTAATAGCATCTTGTGTTTGTTTACCTTAATATAGATTTAGGATTTATCCAATGCCACCTGTGATATCTATTGTAATTGTGTTATCTAATTATAAAACCGATGGTAAACCATAAATAAAATGAGAACAAAATAAGAAACATAGGTATATTATCTAGAAAAAATAAGAGAACATATTTTTATAAAACTCCTTCCACTATCGCTTAACATACATCACACCATCTTTCTAAACACCTCTCCTAATCGGTAGTAAAATTACTTTATTGACACGTAATAACGATGCTTACTTACATCGATTGAAACATTGTATGGGACGATGTGAAACGAAGTAATTATTATGTTTAGTAACAGGAGCCGACTGAGCGTGTGAACACCATATGTGAAGCAGCACTTAGATGCACGCTAAAATTCTAATATATTGTCCCATTAGGTAACTGTTAATGAACCCTTAAAAGGGAATTAAAAAGATTTAAGTGCTGCTTTTTTACCGCTGCGCGTTTATCTATTAAGTTTAAGTACTTAGCAATGTAATTAATTTAATTAAGCCACTATTTTCTAGAAATCGCATAAAATTGATTAATTAATATAATAAATCCAACATTCACGCTATAACAACTAAGTAAACACCGCCATGATAAATGGTCCGCGATAGCGAAGTTAAATCTGGATGCGACAAACACAATGACCTGACCTAAATTTAGTACAGCAACAATACAGCATAAAACTTTAAAATACGAGTCGAGCTTTAAGCGCTTTTGGGTGTTTTTATTCACACTAGAAATCAGACAATTCGTATTTGCTCTTTACCGCAGCGGTTTTTTTTTCTCCGTATAGCTGTTGTTTGTGTACCTAAGTGAATAAGAAATTAGCACTTACTCATAAATGATTTACTATTAGAGAAAGTTCTAGAAAAAGATACGGGCATAATCGCAGTGCTTCATTATAGGTAATATAGATATTTTACGTACTTATTATTTATCTCATTACTTCGAAGTATTTACTCGTATTTTGTTTGTAAAATTTTCCAATAAGTATTTATTGTTTGCTTAATTGGTAGGTAAACTTTGTGAAATTTATTTAATATTTACTTTTTTTTTTTAATTACTTGAATAAAAATATGCTTTGTCGGTGTGATATCACGTTCCACTAAATGTTATTTCTTCATAATTGTATTAAATAATAAGAATCATCTTTAATCCTTTTTTTTCCTCTGCACCTAAAGCATAACACAAGTTTTAGTACTACATATATTTGTATGTACACGTTTTAATTAATTGATATATTTTTTTATAAAATCATCTATAATGGACATAGAAAAATACAGTTGACTCTCACCGAGATTTATTAATAAAATACTAATTTCATAGATAACTAAACATTTAGATTTATTTTGCGAAATACACTAAACTCGAAACTCTGGTATATCAAATGCTTAATATAATAATCTATTTACGACAAACGGTCACATACTAAACTTAATAGGCTTACATTACCATTAACTTATGACAGGAATGCGTAAACTGTTGTATGTTCACGAAAATCTTAGACACTAATCTTGATACTAACAAATTTATATATTTCATTAAATAAAAATTAGTATTTATCATGAATTTGAACAAATCGATCAAGTAATTAAAACCAATGAACTACTATTAATACTTATTGTACTTTTCTGTCCTTTGTGTTTTCTTATTTTTAATTGTTATATCGCACCGTTAAAGTGAAACCGTTACTAAACGAAATTATGAAATTTTACAGGAGAGCGAATATTAGAAAAAAGTCACTGTTTTTTCTCAATAGAGTCTGAGTTCGGGATTCTTTAAGGTATTTAATGAGATCCTATGATAGATCTCTGTTTATATGACATGTGATTTAAAAAAGTATTTTTTTTTTTATTTACAGCATTATTTATTTTGATTTATATTATTATAGTAACACTTTACAATTAATTTTATTTGTTCATTATGGTATAATATTATATAGCAACCACTCTGGTGTAGTGATGCGTGTAGTCGCCTAAAACACCGATGGTGTGCGGGTTCGATTCCCGCTCGGGATGGATAATTTGTACAAGCTGTTGGCATTAATGGGGTGTTATAATATTACTAAATAAATTTAAATAAAAACTAACATTTAATTAATAATGTTTTATTACAAAATAAAGAGAGATCCTGACAATCACTTGGAATAATAATATCAATCAGTATATATCCTTGGGATATATCCTTGGGATTGAGTCTATATGCTTTTTTATGCTTTTAATGATATCTAAGCTGACTTTGTTGTGTTTCCCATGTTTACCCCTTAGTTCTTCGTCAACCGTTCCCGATTGTTTTTTTTTTGATATAACAGTTACGATAGGTCGATTACTAATAGCCAATGTGTTTTTAAAGAAAGTTTTACATACACGGCGCTTACAATTATTGATCTGGAATGAAAATGAATGTTTAGGTCCTCTATTACTGTAATGAACTTTATACTGATATCTGGGTTTAATAACCTTAATACATTTTGCAATATAATTTCTTTGTCTAGATAGGTCTCCCATTTTCCAAAAATTGTCAAAAATTATTTCTCGGTCTTCCTGTTTGATTATTTCGCTGCACTTTAATCTACATTTTTCCCTACATGGTGGTCCTATCTGCTTCTTTGGCATGACTTTTTTATACTTGGAAACTGAAGTATATTGCTGACCACTATTATGAAGTTTTTTAGCATCTTGCATCACTGAGAGTTTTTTAAACCCTTTGCGACTTCGTTTTTTCGGAGTTCTGTTATCTTTTGGAGAACCCAAATTATCCTTTTTGTTTCAACTAACAGTTGCATAGAAATACTACTTTGAGGTGTTGGGCTAAATGATATATGCCTAGGTGGGGTTGCCGGTACGTAATCAGGATCGCAATCTGCTTCATCAGGGGAAAAGTCCTTACCCGATTCAGATGAACTAGATGAAGATGATGAACTTGAACTTATTGATGATGAACTCGAAGATGATTCTGAGCTAGTTGAATGGGATCTTGTTCTACTGCTAGGACCTTGTACAATAAGATTTTCTTCTCGAGTATCGGATCGAGTATTGGATGAATTGCTTAAAAATAAAGGTAAACTGTGATTTTACAAACTGTAACATTTTATCAATGAAATTGAATTATGAATTGCGTAATTTTATAACACGAAAACTGTGTCTAAACAAATAAAAACACTATACCTATTTAAAAAAAATCCGCAACTTACCTTTTTTGTGACTTGCAGCCGTGTTTATACAAATAATAGCACTGTTGTTTTAAAATTTCGTCGTCACTCGTCTACGATCGTGTTCTTACTGGTAAAGACACAATATTGTATTTAGTGAGCCGATCATAGCTCGGTTTAGTAACGCTTTAATTTACCGCTAGATGACGTAAAATACGACATTTTTAGAAAAAGACAAGCTTATCTTGTAGTTTAAGTCTATTTTAGATAGATGGCATTGATAACTCAATTCATGAAAATTTTCGTTTAGTAACAGTTTCACTTTAAAGGTGCGATATGTGTATACAATCCTTACAATTGCATATGGTCACATAAAACTACGCACACTAACACACGAAACCACATGTTTATATTTGCGTGTGTATGTGTGTGTGTGTGTGTGTGTGTGTCATATATAATATACACACAAAATATAATAAATATAACAAACGTATCCCACGGCCATATGAATTAAATTTTATAGTTACATCAATGAAAGTTAAACCAACACGCTATAAAAACCGTAATAACTTTTAAATCTCTCTCAGAACCTTTATAATGGTTTTATGTTAGCCACTCTTATCACAAACGGTATGACCCAATTTAAGCTTTACGTTACAAATAAGTGTCTTACCACTTTCGTTAGTGGTTCGAAATTACTTATTACAACCATATAAAATAATATAAGGTTAGTCATTCACTTGATAACATCTTTTAATGCTATGAAATGCTATTTTTACTTTTACTTATTCTCATTAATACTATACTATTAATATAACTTGGTCATGACACGCAGTATGCGCATTATTATATATATTATAACACATATGCACATGTGTTATTTTTAGATTCCTAAGAATGTTAAAATATCTTAAAATATATATAGTCAATAGCGAGTACGTAGTAGAGTTGCATTAATGTCCAATTTTTTTTAATTATATGATACAACCGATGGATATTTACCGACTTGTCGTTTCTTATCGTAAGATTCATTGGTATAACCGAAATTATCACATTCTGAATTTGGAAGTCTGCCAAAAAACATGATGAATCTAGAATAAGCCGGCATACCTCAAATGCACTACGCTTCGAGCATTCACGGTGGTAATGTATAGCCGGAAGGATTCGCTTGAAAGTCTTTTATTTTAGAAATATTAGTATCAATTAATATATAATTCGTATCTTGTGTTCAGACTAGTCGGTGTCTAGTGTTAATAAAAAGGTGTTTTTTTTTTTTCATCCTGATCAATAATAGTGGGTAGGTGTATTTTTTTTTTTTTTTTTTTGTTTTCGCAGGGGACCCCATTTACGGGTGATATCCAGGTTTATCCAGGTAGGTGTTTTGTTTGTTGATGATTTATTTCCCTACATTCTTATAGGAAGTTGTTTCAAACATATTGACAAAAATTAAGGGACTACGTACAATCGCGTACGTCGCAAAACCGATTTTTTGACAGTTTGTAGGCTAGTTTGACAGGCACCCAATCAAGGAGATATAAAAAATAATAAAAGTTTGTTGTTCGGTTGTGATTTCGTTATTGATATTACATGAATTACTCAAGTATTGTTAACAACATACCAAAGAATTAATACTTTTTTACCATTAAAAAATGTACCTATCCAACCTTAATAAAATGTTAACAAAACTTGAATCAAGTATGCAATAAATCCAATCTAAATTTATAATTTAAAGCAAACCTTTTTTTTACATACCTTTACTAACGCACCGTTAATATTCTTAAATGGATAGAATTTTTTTATATATGCAAATTATTTGCCCAAACGCTTAAATTAAAGAATTATTAAGTCATTATTGTTTATAAAATTAGTGTCGTGTCAATTACTAAGTCACCTGAGTTTTACACTTAAATCAGTTATTAAGTAGTCAATTTTTCCACGTTTTCACAACTTTTTTTTTCAAATTTGTCGATTTTAAGCTTACGTAGTAAGGACGTTACATAGCTGTACTTACTTTTCACTTACAATTTCGGCTATAGTATGCCTCGATGTATCTCTATCTGTATGGTCTTAAAGGGAAGGACGCCAGTTTAATTACATGTTGTAGTCATTATTTATCTAAACAAATAAATAAAATTGGAGTGTCTGTTTGTAATATTAAAACAACCGCTTTTTACGAAATGCATATGGATGTATAGACAGAGCATATACCAAAATAATAAAAAAAAATAACTTTTGTCTGTCTGACTGTTTGTTCCGGGTAATCTTTGAAACAGCGGGGCCGATTTTGACGGGACTTTCACTGGCATATAGCTGATGTAATAAGGAGAAACTTAGGCTAATTTAATTTTATAAATTTATTTATTTTGTAACTAACTGCAAACTTAAGAATATTTTTTAAACAGATTCCACGCGGACGAAGTCGCGGGCACAGCTAGTAAAATATAAATATTAAGCAAAAATTTACCCTTTATTAGTCCCTATCTAGTAACAACAGCTTTAGTAACCAACTGTTTGATACCGTTATCGCACAGGCGCACACACACAAATTTTGTATACAAAATAAATATTATATATATAACTTGATAATTTTGCGCTGTATATACTTGTATTTAGTGGACGATGAACTCAATAATTCGATGGCTTAATGAATCAGGATGTTAACCCCAAGTGAAACCGGTCCCTTGACATTTCCATGAGATATCCCATCAGTGTAGTGCTTTTACTGGGAAAATGCTAAATATTACTGATTAGAAACTGTTTTCCTATGCATTTACGTAAATACGACATAATAATTAATTTAGATTTTTTTAAATCTTAAAACACAAAGTATTATAAATAATTCTATGCTACAATGATATTTTATTTTTTATTGATAGAAAAAGTATTAAATAATCAATACTAATATTATAAAGCTGAAGAGTTGGTTTTGGTTTCTTTAAATGCGCTAATCTTAGGAACTACTGGCTCGAATTGGAAATTTTTTTTCTGCGTTCGAATGTCTATTTACAGAGGAAGGTTATAAAGCTAATAATATTATAGTAAATAATAAAGAAAATGAAACTCAAACTTTGTTATTTCTACTCAATTATTATAGTCTGACGAATATGATGGCCTTTAAATGATTCATCAGCTGAGGTACAATTAACTAGAACAACCTTATCGATATGATTATAGCACAAAATTATTATGGCTTGTGAGTCACACCGTCTGAGAAACGTATCGAGGATGGGCTATTCCTGTGCGAAATAACGATTCATCAAATTATGTATTAAACATGGAATATATATTTTTTAATTTGATTTAAGTTTAAACATTATTTAAAAGTAGAAAAAATACTTTGTATTGTGAAATTTCAAGTAATTTTATTACTTATATACAAGCTAAAGCTAATGAAAATCGGTTTGAAGGCTCGTTTTAAAAAAAACACAAAAATATGTTTTACTAATTTTGCAATCTTAAACTTAATCTTATTATTAGCTTGCAGTTATTAATTCCTATTGATCGAAACTTTTACAAATACTCGATACTGTATTAAAATACAATCAACACAAAAGTTCAAATAATTTTGGATCAAATAATTTTTATTACAGGATTGCATAATTTTAACTATATTAAATATATAGAATCAGCTGAGAATCACCCTAACAACGATACGAGAAGGTGCGTAGGCGAACCAGTATCGTACGCAGGCGTACTAACAAATTACGTTTACCTACTGCTGAGCGCTCGGGCACATTCGACGAAACCTTCGAGCTTCGTCTGAATTCCGACAATACTACAAAGCGGTACAGGTCGTAATTTACGTATATCAACGGTGACAGCCGACCTAATGAAACTTCCTTTTAAATCGGTAACACTTGAAATACAACAATTACCTCTGATCCGATGTAACATAATAATTATATGTTACTTTTACATTTAACGCGATTTGCTTGGATTATCTTTGTTCATTACCGCATTGTTGTATCTTTATATCTTTTGTTTTCTGAAATAGCAGAGAGTTCATATCAGTTATAATACCCACCTGGTAAATTTTTTATCTTCATATCATTTAAATAGCTGTTATAACTTATCTAATTTTTATCAAACCATTAAATATTATTATTTAAAAACTTTATTTTGAAGTAAAAAAACGCATTTTCGTTGAAAAGAATGTTCAAATGTAAAAATTAATATAAAAATTTGAGTTTTCATTTAAATCGCAGTGAAATATGAACGACGACAATTATTTGAAAAGTGCTTATTACTTACGACTAATTAATTTCGAGACACAAGTCGAGTCAAGTTCGTCGAAGAGACTTTACAGAAATAATTTACCGTCTTTGTGACTAAGATGATACATTCCTTGACACTACTTCTTAGAGTCTAGTCGTTCGAGCAAAGAGATGTACTCGTTTGTATAATAAAACTTAATACAGAGGAGTATTATGTACTTACCTACATACATACATCTACTACAGACATCTGTAATAAACAATTTTTATGAATAAAAATAAATCGTTAAGTATCCCTAAGCGCTATACTCAAAAACGTCTGGACCGATAATTCTAAGATTAGAATTTTTTTTTTCCATTACTTCATCATCTTCCTGCCCTTATCCCACTTATGTAGTTTTTTCATCCGTCACTTTCATTGCCATTCTGATCCATACATTACGACAGGTCTTATGATCGTTTTATAGATTTTTCCCTTAAGTTTAAGGGGCATTCGTGGATCACAAGCTGTTCCAGAGACCTGTCGCCATTTCATCCATCCCGCATTTATTCTATTTTTCACGTCACGGTCTACATTGCCGTCATTTTGTATTAAGGACCCAAGGTACCGGAAGACTGGTAGGGATACACCATCCAAGGCAATATGGGAAAACTGGACAAACGGTGCTCGGTTTTAGATCTACTTATTCTCAATCCCGCGCCCTCCAGTCTTTCCTGCCATTTTTCCAGTCTGCTCTGTATCTCAAGAGCATTTTCTCCGACAAGAACAACGTCGTCGGCAAACAGCATACACCAAGGTGCTTCCTCCTGTATGTCTGATGTTAGAACATCTATTACTAGGAGGTCCAAATATGGGCTTAAAGCCGACCCCTGGTGCAAACCTACAGCCAACTACTCCGGCTTCGGACCGGATGTGGGTTAGCTCTATCTTTATGACTTGTTAGAAAGAATAGTTAAGTTCTTAAGATAGGCAACTTAGTTTGGTTCAAGGCCGAATGCTATATACATACATAAAGTTATGTATTCCGCTCAAAAATTCTAAGTTCGTATGGAATAGACTGATATATGGGAAAACATTCGTTTAAATGCGAAAATAGTTTCGGGCTTTACAATAATTATTGAAAATTCTTTAATTTCTTGATTAAATAAACTCTCTCATTTAATACTCATATTGCATATTTATTCTATTGTATATAATAAAATATTCATTTTATATCAATACTGTAGAGCTGCATAAAAATAATAATTAGTCTGTAATATATTGGATTATATGTAAACGCCATATCAGATCTAGAAAGATGCCATTTAGCCAACCGAATATTATCATCCAAACCATTACTTTATGCAAAACTTCAGATCGATCAGTTCAGGATAACTGTTTTAAGATTCAGTCGCAAGATTTGTTTAATATGTACTAACCGAATAATTATTGACTAAAATTCGTTTTATTTTCTTTTACATAATAGTATAGGAATAAAGATGAAAATAAAAGCTACGCTACTTTGAAATTAACAAACAAAGACCACTACAGAATTACACTTTTGCATTTAAAGATTTGAACAACAATCAATACGTTTAACTATTTTTTAACTAAATTTTAATGTATGTGGGTATAATATTACATATTATATGCTAAATTTAAATTTCTGCAAACCTTTTCTATATGACCTTTAATTGACTATGTCAACCACAGGGACATACTTTTCTTTACTGTAATACACCATCACACTTACAATATATATATATATATATATATATATATATATATATATATATATATATATAGGAGGTGGGACTGGTTAATTTAAATATGAGGTAAGAAAAGTAGATGGTTATAAATTAACGGAGAGGGGGCCGGACTTCTTAGTATTCGATGGTTTCACCGTGCGGGTGCCGAGTCCATCGTGTAGCAAAGGGAGTAACTCAGAGCAGTGCCTTAGATTTGGGACCCAGGTGCAGGTTTAAGGAGGCCCCCTTTGAGATACGTATCAACGCTCACCTTCACTGCTCGAGTGATAGGCCCTGCCTAGCCAAATTATAGATCGTAATAGGTAATAATTAATTCGTTTGCACAAATTAATCATTGAATGAGTCTAGGTTAAGCTACTAACAGGATACAACAAGTGCACCGTGCCAAGCCAGAGCCAAGACTGTCTTAGCCGAGGTTGCACCGTTCGTTTTATACTCGTCATAATAACTTGAGTAATATAATGAATGAGGGTAGGTGACTATCGAACGATAGCGAAGACGCTAGGTGGCGCGATCGGTGCATCTGTTGTTCATAAATTCCTTTCTAATTGCGTACGACACGTGCCGATATATATATATAATTTTGTCTAATTTAAATTTAAATTTTATTAATAATCCCGCACTTTGTTACTAATAATCTCCTTTTACCTTTACCTTTAGACCACCTTTGTATGCTGTCATTGACTACTTTTTGTTTAATTTTATATCTGTACTCCTGTTTTTTTTTCGTGTTTTTTTTTTTACTACGTAATAGTGTTTGATTATATTTATGCAAGAAGTAATAAATAAATAAAAATATTGTTATATTATCAATTTTAAATGAATTACTTTACTAGGAATTAAAGTAAAAACCGTTAATAATAATGTTTTCTAATGTATACGCGAATACATTATAATGAAACAATTTTTTTCCACCCGTACCGTCGGCCAAGAAAGTGGTGTGCCACCCTAAGGTTGAATGCCGCTTGCAGATTCATAGGTGATAAAGATTAGTTTCGCTTGTAGATTGATCTGACAACTTCTATTGCCGTCTTTATCTGATTATTGATAACGATATTATTTATACCTATAATAATAGAGTTTAAAATGTCATACATAATAATGACGTATGAATACTTATCAATTAAGTTTCATTATTATATCTTTCTTTCAGTAATATCTTTTAATAACGAACCTTGTTATAATTTTCGATGACCAGGAAACTAAATCAAAACTGATACACCACTTTCTTGGCCGACCGTACAAACACTACATGTAACTGACAACATTAGTGCTGTCTGTAATTCTATAAAGAGGACATGGTCAGCTTTGACATTTTTTTTTACTTTTTGTATTGATACATACTAGTCACTGTTTTAATAATCTGATCAAAATGTGATATCCGTACTCTCCTCAGAAAATAGTATGGATTATTATGGAACATGATTCTTTTAACATTTAAGCGTCTCTCATGTTGTCCTTTAGGTCTTTTGTCTACTTTGACTATTATTTTATTTCTTTTATTTAATTAACTTTATTTGACAAGTATATCATCAATATCATCAATCATAGGATATGGATAGGATCAATCATAGCAGCCTTTCGCAGTCCACTAATGGACATAGGCCACAAGTTCGAGTGTTTTGCCCATAGTCACCACGCTAGGCAGGCGGAGCGGGCACCGCAGGGCTGGCTTTGTCGCACCGAAGACGCTGCTGCCCATCTTCGGCCTGTGTATTTAAAATCCAGGAGTTGGATGGTTATCCCGCCATCGGTCGGCTTTTTAAGTTCCAAGGTAGTAGTGTATATATTATACACGATTTACATATGGACACGAGCGTAATACATTATATAACAGTCAAATAAATTATATGTATTATAAGATTTATTTTGATAGCAAATTTTATCATTCTACTTATGAAACACAGTAAATATTATTTTGTTATCTCACCTTGAAACTTATCTCGGTTTTGTAATTTGACGATACCAAACATCAGTGTTACTTTATACCCTGTGTGTAAATAGCGTATTTAAGATCAAATATGGAAAAACAAACAAAAAGTGCCATTATTTATGGAGATCAAAACTTTCTCGTGCCACCGCATTTAAATTTCGGAGCGTTTGTTTTACAAAAAATTTTGGCACGCAATAAGGAACAGGCAGCTTTGGTGAGTGTAAATTTTAACCTATAACTAAATAGATATTACAAAACAGAACACCTCAAAATTAACATAATTTTAAAATTTACCATGACTTAAGACTTAATCTTGGATACTGAATACGTAATCACGTATAAAAACTGATAAGTAGTCTAATTATTCTCCTACTACCATCAACTTTTTCTCTTTTAATAGTCTTAACTCTCCCAATCTATCTTCTTTCCAAACTTATAGTTTCTGTGTCCAGAATGTCATTTATAGTATCTATCATCCAGAGTCTACCACGACTTTGCAGAAGGGTTCGACTACTTTTGGTCATGTTTTTATTTTATCGTCTCGACAGCTAATGTCAATTACAGTCCGTAATTTGAAAGTGCCTCGAATATGAACGTTTGATACTTTTTGATATTAGAATTGCCTGGAGCGCAATGTGATAACAAGTAAATGTTTTTTTTTTGTTTTGTTTCCCAAGCTATTTTTTTTTCCTTCCCAATGCTAGTCCATCCTTATCGATAAAGATATTCTAACCTTAATAATAATGAGCCCAGACAACGTCAACCAATAATATACCGTGACTTTCAAGTGCTTCACTATCATGTATCACCAGGTCAATGTTCATAGGACTTATTAGATGGTTTTTTCAATGATGATTAATATGGAGATAAAATCTTTCTGTTTGACTTTGTATAACTTAATTGAAGTTCCAATTTTATATCAGTGTCACTAAAAGATTTTTCCACAGCGGAATAACGATACTTTTCTATAATATTCTTCCTACATACATCTACATCATACATAGATCTAGCTCTTCTATACTATACAAAATAAAAAAGATTACACAAATTTATAAATAAACTAGCTGTAGCCGCGACTTCGTCCGCGTGGAATTTAACAAAAAAGTTATTGTTCAGTTTGCAGAGTTATAAAATAAATAAATTTGTAAAATAAAAGTAGCCTTAGTTACTCCTTACTACATCAGCTATCTGCCAGTGAAAGTCCCGTCGAAACCGGTCCAGTCGTTTCAGAGATTAGCCGGAACAAACAGACAGACAGACAAAAATTTAAAAAAAAATTATTTTGCTGTATGTACTATGTACCATGTATACATCCATGTGCATTTAGTAATAAGTGGTTATTTCAATATTACAAACAGACTCTCCAATTTTATTTATTTGTATAGATAAAAAAACATGTATCACATAAGTTCTAACAATTGCAATATTCTACAAAAAGTTAAAAAAAATTCGTTTACACGTAGTAACACAATAATCTACACGAGATTAACTTAAGGGACGTCAGGCTGACAGTAGAAAATGAATGGATGCAAAAAAAAGTTCTTTTAATGTTAGTAGCTATAAATTAAGCTCGGACACCACAAAGCAAAAAGGTGCAGTTCTAGACTCATCTGTGTACATAAATTGCATAAACTAAAAATTACAGTTTTAATGTTATTCAGGCAAAAACTTAATCAACGAAATATTTGTTTCGGTTCTGTGTTTTGTATACTTACTGTAAAAAATATTATGTTTGAGTTATATTGCTACGATTATATTATATATAAAAATGTACATTAGATTCATTTTTGTATGATACTTTCGTATATCAAGTGAATTAAATTTCTCCATAATATTAAAATTACGGTTTCAGCATACTTCATTTAAGGAAGTTCTCACGCATTTACAAGCTGTCACGGTACCGTAGATAACTACATAAGTAAATAAAACAATATTTTCCTCAGATAAATGGAGCAACGGGAGAGCAGATCACTTTCGGAGAAATGGCGCAAAAGATAGCTAACATATCATCGTCACTTTCTCGTCTCGGTGTGCTACAAGGAGATGTAGTGGCGATATGTAGCGAGAACAGAATTGAATATCTACTCACTTCTTTGGCAGTTTTCTACTCTGGGGCCATTATTACTTTCTTCAACAATGCATATACAAAAGGTATTACTGTTCATTTTTAGTATGATTTTGTGACTGCTATTACCTTATGTATAAATCTATCTGCTGCTGGTGACTTTACTCGCGCAGCAGTTAGTAGGATGTGTAAATTTAATTTTACGTAGGCTATAACTTCTTCTTTTGTCTAACCACTATATAATACTAATTCAAACAAAATCAAAACAAATAATTTCGTGTTTATATTTTCAGCTGAGATAACTCACGCACTGGGTATTTCAAAACCGAAATACATATTTTTATCCGGGGAAGTGTACAAAGCGCAGTACGATGTTATTGAAAATACGAAAATTGTTAAAACGTATGTTATATACGATGATGTGTCAATGAAAAGTAACTGCATTCATTTTAGAGAGCTATCAGAGAAACAGGTCGATATCAAATCTTGTAAATATTTCGATTTTAAAGGTAAGGTTACAAATAATAAATATGTTTTCATAAACCTAATTTTAGAATAGTTGTTTTTTATGATCCATCCGGTATAATAAACTATATGATTTCATCTCATGTAGACTACATCAGGACCACTCAGGATCGGAGTTTATCATCATTATTGCTACTTTTATTAATATCTAAATGAACTTGTTTAAATAATAACAGCGAAATTAATATTTCATTTGAAGGGACACCACATACGGGCATGGTTCTCTATTCTTCGGGTACTACTGGTCTTGCGAAAGGAGCGAAAATTACTCATCTTAATTTAATCGTAGCATGTCTACAACCTATGTAAGTACGTAAGTGTATACATATGTAATTCATACTCATGATAAATCGGCACTATGGAACAACGTAATCACAATCAAGATTAGATAGTTAGCTTAAAATGATAGTGTAAAAAGGTAATTCAATGTAAGTAGTAATATTTATTTATTTACTTATAAAGATTTTATAATGGTATCATATGAACAAATCAGTGGGATTATTTATACTATAAAGGTAACAATCACACGTCGGTCCACCTGATGGTAAACGTATACCGTAGCCTATGGACGTCTGTAACACCAGGAGCATTGCAAGTGCATTACGAACCCTAACCTTTTACCCTTCCCCGTAGCTCGGACTACTCTACTCACCACTGAAACAAAATTCTACTTGACAGAAATTTTATTTAGGAGTGATTTTGTGTGAGAATGACTCTGAGATAGTCCCTCAGTCAGGATGCTCTAAATTTTGAGCAAAATATTGACTGCTGTGCCCTGATAGTAAAAGATGAAGAATGATGGTTCATAATTCGCGTCTTAAATTATTATACTAGCATCCCGCACAGGCTTCGCACGGGTATTTAACAAAAATTTCAAATTTTTCCTAATTTTTTGTAAAATATAATTTAGCTTATGACACCTGCGGATAGTGTAGCTACCCAACAATAAAAGGATTTTTCAAATCGGTTCAGTAGCTTTGGAGCCTTTTCAATGCAAACGAACAATTAAATCTTCCCTCTTTATAGTATTAGTATAGATTTTCTGAGCCTAATAAACCTTTTATCATATATTTTATTTTCATCAGCTAAGGGCCAAAAGGAGCATTTCATTATAAGTTAACAATTTGTGTACATGTAAAATATTACAATAAAAACTTGTGCGCTTTTAACAGGATGACAGATAGGAATATAACTCCGTTAACGATTGCGCCGTGGTCGAGTACAATGGGAATAATTCTTATCCTGCAAAAACTAGCTCATGGAAGAACTTGCGTGTTTTTATCAAAATACAACGAGGAACTATACTTACAAACCATTCAAAAATATAAGGTGAGCTGGTGAAGTAACGAGTCCAACACGAGTATGAGTAAAATATACGTGTATTAAAGGACTACTCGTGTCATACTCGTACTTATTTCAGTTTTCGTTAATTAAATAATACATTTATTTATTTATTTTCTTTATTAATGCCTGTGGTTATACCATTATAATTAATATATTTATTCTAAAGATTAAAATTATTTTTTAAAGAAAAAAATACCTTTCAAAACGTTTTTGGTTAATTTTAGAATAAATAATATAATAATAACAAAGTAATGGAGAATTTAGTTTCAAAATATGGTTGTACTGTCTACCCCCAACCCTTTTTTGGAATGATTTACATATAAAAGAATCGATATGAAAAAAAACATATTTTTTATGTTGTAAAAACTACCCTCTTTACAGATTGGAATTCTGTTCGTAGCGCCACCGCTAGTCGTGATGTTTTGCAAATCTAGTCTTGTAAAAAAGTATGATGTTAGCTCCGTTGAGATCATATATTCTGGTGGAGCACCGATTACTCTCGAAGTTATAACTCAACTTAAAGAAAGGTACTTATTATTGCATAGTAAGAAATTAACAAGAAAATACATTTATAAAAAAAATATATGCTTAAGTTAATACTAATCAAAATCATATATATTTAGATTCTACTGTGAGCTCCTACTACTATGAGATATATTTTTTGCGAAAATAAGTTATAAATAATATGGATATATTTTTTACTCTTTACTCTACATCAGATTTCCACACATGCTAGTCATTCAAGGCTACGGGATGACAGAAGCAACGGGAGCAGTAACTCAGGATACCGATAAGGAACCTAAAATAGGTAGTGTCGGAAAAGTTGTACCGGGTGTCATAATCAAGGTAAGAACTAAAGTGAAATATTTATGTTGCGAGCTATCAATAAAACTGCATAAAATATATTTATGCAAGTAGCCTTTTTTATATTGATTAATAAAAATTATTTATCAATAATTTTTGAAACAATGTAAATTATATATGTGACAACCGGTCTGGTTTAATGGTGCGTGTGCCGTGTGGGCAGCGCCTAACCTACGGTCGTGGGTTCGTGTCCCGCTCGGAGTGGTTATTTGTGTGTATACAAATATTTAATTCTGGTCTGATTGTTAGTCCTTGTGGGTCACCCCACTGTGCCTCGGAGAGCAAGTTAAGCTGTCGGTCCCGGTTATAACAACCGGTACCATGTGTACCATGTACACCTGATAGCGATAATCTTTTAGTAGGGAATATATCCGCCAACCCGCATTAGAGCACTGTGGTGGATTACGTTCTGGTCCCTCTCCTATGTGGAGAAAGAGGCCTATGCCCAGCAATGGAATATTTCAGGCTGAAGAGTTTAAATTATATATGTGCCTACATTTTATTTCGATTCATTTCATCTAAAAAGCTATTTTCAAAACTAAATTTTAAAAAAATCTTCGTAACTTGTGATCCATCTGTCTTATTTACCTGCTTTATCGATATTTATAAATCATTTATTTATTGTTACATAGAATGTTAATAAATAAAATATTGTATAATATATGTAGACGAGCTTTAATTCCGCCGATAAACTATCACGCAGTTTAGTGGGTTAAAAAATTGTAAAGTAGATATTTGGTCCAAATAAAGAATTTATTATTGTTATTAAATTTTTATCATTCAGATATCAAATCCAGAAACCAACGAAACATTAGGATGCCGTGAACAAGGCGAAGTACGAATCAAAGGCCTGGCTGTCTTCCAAGGTTATCTGGGAATGGATCCGCGAGATATCTTCGACGACGAGGGCTACTACAAAACTGGCGATATCGCATATTTCGATGAAGATGGCTGCTTTTACATTGTTGATAGAATAAAAGAGCTTATTAAATATAAAGGATGGCAAGTGAGTATAACAGCAACAGTGAAAAACATACGTAGGGTAATCGACCAGCTGTTTGAAAATGTATATCCTCCAATATAAATATACTACTACTAGTTGTGCCCCACGGTTCCAGCCGCGTTAATTTGAGGAAATTTTGCCTATAGCCTTGCTCGTTAAATGGGCTATCTAAAACAGAAATAATTTTTCAATTCGAACCAGGGGCTGCTGAGATGAGCGCGTCAACAACGAACAAACTCGTCAGCTTAATAATATTTGTATCGATTATAAAGAAAAAAGGTTCCATTTTCTGTTTCTTTGTGATTGATAAGCTCAAAGACTACTGGACATATTCTCAAAAATCTTTCACCTGGAGAAAGTTTCTTTTTTCCACGTTATCACCACGTTAGGTACGTAGATAATATTTTCATGAGAGAAAACGAAAGAGTTTAAATAGTGTTATCCTCGCAGGTTTATCCTCGCTAGCTTGCATAAAATATTTTTAATTATGAATTTAAACAAAAATATTAAGACTTTTAGTAACGCTAAATTGTGCGCTATGCTTTTACGTTCTTGATTCCCTGAACAATATTACTCTAATATAAAAATGTTTTTGTAGGTAACGCCGTCAGAGCTTGAGGCAGTGATACTTCAACACCCAGCTATTAAAGACGCAGGAGTAACGGGGACGCCAGATACTTTGGCAGGCGAACTGCCCACGGCGTTTGTTGTGAAGCAACCTGGCGCTAAAGTTATAGAGCAAGAAATTATTGACTTCGTTGCTAATAAGGTAAAAATCACGCTGTTATTAAAAAAAGTTATAACTATTACGAAAGTAAAAAAAATATTTTTTTAATGATCAACATTTTTTAATACACTACAATACATACATTGATAATAAAATGCACTGCAATAATAAGAAGAGTAATTTGTAACGCTCTGAATAATTAACTATTAATGTATAGAATTTAAGACTTACTTAATTACAGGTGGCGCCATGGAAAAAACTTAGAGGTGGTGTCATATTCCTTGACGAGATACCAAAAACACCTAGTGGCAAAATATTAAGGCGGAAACTAAAAGCGCTCCTGTCAAAACAAAGCCCACAAAAGCTTCCTGTCAGCAAATTGTGATTTCAGTGCGAAGTTTGGAGATTGAATTATAAATTAATATTTCAGTCTCACCCTGCTTGTATTTAAACAGAAATTCTTTTTGGAATTAAAACGAAAAACAAATCGGCATAGAGTTTTATTCCTACCATTTCTGCTTCCAGATAGATCAAATTATACAGCACTTCAAAATCATTTATCGGCTTATGAAAGCGTATAAAAGAATAATTTACGTGGAATATTGAATATGTCATTACTTGTAAATTTTCCATTTTATAATTGCAAATAGTCAAATATCATTTTTGTAAAGAAATTAATATAATAGGTAATAAATGTGAGAAATAATATATGTATACAGCTTTCACGGTTTCACAAGCGTACAAAAAATATTATATAGCCCATAGCCTTCCTCAATAAATTAACTATTCAACACAAAAAGAATTTTTCAATTTGAACCAGTAATTTCTAAGATTAGCGCGCTTAATATTAATATATTAATATTGTTCGTTTGTTTGGTTCAAGTTGAAAAATATAGTGAAGCTAATAATAGGATTATTACAAGTTCTTTAAGTATGCCTAAGCTACTCTTAAATACGTGCGTATAAATGTTTATAAAACGTTCAACCTGACTCCACTGGCTGTCAGCGTATAATTGATGATTGTAAAAAATCTCCACGCCACTTTACCTTTTACTGAAACGCAATTAGGATCATTTTTGATTACACACGACAACTGCCACTGTTACTATAACTACCGTTTTACTTATAATTTAATGAGTATCGACATCGTGTAATAACTAGTTAAAGAAAATAATTAGATTTTATCGTGTATATTGAGTTTTGTTCGTTTAATTAATTATTAACCTAGTTCATGATTGCCGTTCTACGAGACAAATGAGAAGCGTTTAGCAAATGTATGCGTAAACTTCGTAGTCTAAGTACTTATGAATCTCGATAGAAATCAAAATGAAATTTTACATTATTATGCCCTTTTTCTATTTATATTCTTTCGTTTTTGCACATTTTAAATGAAATATAGATATTTACGTTACAATTATTGTACGCTAAGACATAAAACTGTATAAAAACATAAATTAACGTATAGTACAATGAGAAACAATAAGATGTACATACATATATAAACGTGTATCTATATGGTGGCTGTGTGTATCGAAACTCTTCAGGTAGGATAACTAGAGCTACAGGCCGAGACAGCTCCTTATGGTGCATGGTGCCTACATAAAACTGCACTACTTATCCACTCTTGATCCCGTATTGATGCGACCGATGTAATAATAATTAATAAGTCAGCTATTTTATTAAATTACTACAACATTTTAAGCAATATTTATATACCTTAATAATTGTGTTTGCTGACAAACGAAAAAAAACCGACTTCAATTACATCGACAAGCAATACAACGTAGGTAGACGAAAAAATAGTCAAGTAAATACGCATTATTAAAGATTACTCTTAAAGTTGTCAACAGATCTCAATGAAATTTAAATGTCGTCATCATCGGCTTTCGATTAAATTAAAAATCATCAAAATCGGTACACCCAGTAAAAAGTTATGCGGATTTCCGAGAGTTTCCCTCGATTTCTCTGGGATCTTGGTTTCCTTATCATGTACACCGAAATACACCGAAATATAGAAACATATAAAGAAAGATACAATAAAAGATGTACAAAGGCGATCATGGTACCACACTTAGGATATCTCATTTCCAACAAAAAAAGAATTATCAAAATCGGTTCATAAACGACGAAGTTATCCCCAAACATAATTTTAAAATATATACATAAACGTAAAATATCAAACAAATAACATTCAAATATCAATAAAATAGTAATAAACAATGGCCTCCTATAAACTTAAAAGAACGGTTTCCTATTGCAGAAATCGTTTTAGACAAATCACGGAACTAAGATTTACGCATATGCAAACTCATGTTTGAACAATCATTTAGACATCGAGGTGAAAGTAGCAACACGATATTGGTTACAAGCTAATCATGCCTAATTAACATCGACTAGTGAAGTAAGTACTGTGAATACTTCAGCGGCGCCGGCGCAAATAGATTAATTACGCACAAGGCTGTCCAGATTTACGTGTCAGATAAACTTGGATTAGAGGTAAAGTTTCATCATTACTCATGATTCTGTGTGCAAAGTTTTTGTGTGAAATTTGCGTGATAATGAGCTGTAGTAGAATCAGGTTGGAACAATGTACTATAGTTTATAGTTTAATATTGTCCTTGGGTTTCTGCTACTCCTCGTTATCCATTTATCCAATAATTAATTACAGCTTCCTAGATGGTATAGAACTCATACGGGGGTTTTGCCCATTTTGCGGAAAACCGGGATGTCTGGCGCGAACTTGGGGAGGTCTATGTCCATCAGTGGACTACAATAAGGCTGAGCTGATAGATGGTATAGATATATAAGACATACAAGTTCCCATAGTTTACGTCAAGTGCTCATTCACCGACTATTTTCATAAACAAAAGAGAGTCCTCTTTTTTCTCTTAACGTAAAAACTTAAGTACACGAAAAGAACATAAACATGGGATTTCGAAGAAAATCACCGTAATTATGTTAAATGGGTGGATAATGATGGGATTGTTAGTAGTCGTTGGAATAAATTGCATGGCGTAGCAAAAGCCAATCTCCACCCACTCTGCAATCCACCTATGGAATTTGTAATGGCACTATATCACTGTTCAAAGATCAATTCGTGTAACATTTAAATGTAATGTTATACAATACATAAACGTACCAACAATATTATTAAAGATTTAAATCCAATTCATTGCGTTAGTTGGTAGACTCTAGGCAAATAGGTAAACTCTCCTCTTCTCTTAACTATCGTATCGACAAAACTTTTGCAGCATTTTTATTCGAATGTCAACACTTAAAAATAAGTTAACAACTTGTAGCGCTTGGATAGTGCTTAAAATATTTGAACAATAATTGAATGTGTTGACAATATCCTCAAAAGTATATTAAAACTTTCTGTTGCGATATTAAGTAAAGCGATCGTTGTTATTAATTTTAATACCAGACCAAACTATTTCCCCCAGGGTAATTAAAGTACTACGTTATCTATAACTCTAACTTTCTCACTTACAAATATTAAAACGTATTGAAATTAATAAATGTTGTATTTTATTATTCTCCACACACCTCCTCCTCCCACATTTTATATTTTTAATATAAGCCCTAAAAATTAAAATAAAAAAATAGGCTATTATTTTTATAAAAATATAATTACGTCTTAAACTTTATTTATTTGCGAATAATGACATATTTATGAATTGTTACTGTAACGTGTACATGTACAAAATACATAAATCAAATATTTAAAACCAATATAGAGATTTTTGCTGAAAACTTTATCCTACTAAGCCTTTACAAATTTTATAAAAAAAAAATGAATTCTTTATATATATCCTATATTCAATATTATAGATGTATTATATTAGAGATTATTAAAATTCGTCAATAATATCGCAGCATCTTTCTAAAATCTCATAAGATATCGTAGAAATGTTGCAGCGGCCGAACGTAGCTCTTTAAGGTGTGTACACAAACAATCATAAGTCGTATAAAGCGAAACAATAGAATAGTAAACATTTACCCTTCAGCGCGGCATTCACTCTATCCAAATCGTAGAGTGACAATGGAAGAGGCTCGTACAACAATCGCAGACGTGGCGTTTTCCAACTATATTTCTCATAAAAACCATCGCTCAAAAATATTCCCGAGGAATGTCTATACAGCTTATAAGCGCACTTACGCGTCCGAAGCCAGTCGACAAACACAATCGCGCCATTCAGTGTCCGTTCGTCTCCTAAAAAAACATGGCTCTTCAACTCGTTTACATCCCCCTTCATTATCAACCGCACATATAGTTTGTACGACATGAATATTTTTTCCTTCGGTTTACTACCACGTTTTATCTTTCTTACATTGAGGACTCGGGCCGTGAAAATGTACTTAGATTCCGACACTGCCGACGACAGAATCTCATAATCGTTAGTTATCGTGTCGTTTAAAATACATTTAGGAGCCTTTATATTTTTCTTTTGGTGTAACGTGTCACCTTTGTCGAAAATACCTCTTACATGCAAGCGGCCATGAATTGTAGAATACGAGTAAAGCAATAACACTAAAAATTGAAGCTTCATAATTTAAGTTTAGACGTGTCTTGTTTTATTTGAAACATACGTTTGAATAAAAAGCATTCTAAGTATTTTTATGTGAAGAAACTTTTGATTGAAGTTGATCGTAAACACACGGCGAGCGCGACGTTGCGCAAGAGTCAGAGCTGGCGCCACCGAGACGCGTGCGCGAGCGCGAACCTGCCCGTATACTGGAGACTTCGCAATTATATACAACCTTCGGCAACGTAAACAAACAAACTTACGTTACATTAGTCCACCAATGAGTAGAGAAGTTACATTATTGGCGGAATTTAGATTGACCAACGCCCCCCTAACGCATTATCAATGTTGGATAATAAAGTGCATGTGAGCTACTTTTTTATAAATCGTATGATAAAAATAATATCACATTTTCTATATCTTGTCTGTTGTATAAGACTGGATGAGTCAACATAGACACAATGGCCGCAGGGTAGGAGATAATACAGAGAGCACAATATGACCCAAGTTAACAGTTATTGCCGAACGACTCGCCGCCTTACTACGCCCTGAATATTCATGTACTTGGCCAGGGCGCAGCGGAGGATCGCTCGGGATAACTACTTTTGTCGCAATATATACTATTCATGTGGCTTGTTCGTAAAACGGAAGTTCACTGAAGGCTTAAAAGTTTTAAAATACTATGCATGTTGCTTTTCTAGCATATATAAAGCAATATTTGGGTACAGATACGTAAAGTTATTCTTTTAAGTTGTTCGATTATTGTTCAAAGGTATAACCTACATTTCAAGGTTTTTATTAGAAACAACTATTTTAAAACAACTTCTACATTTTATAAAAATAAAGCTGAAAATGATAAAAAGAACGACGTCGTCGCGCTAAGCGCACGTAGATGATTGCAGCGCTTACACGAGGAATTTGGAAAGTGGTACGAGCGTGGGCGGGCGAGTTGAGGCGGTCGCTTTCTTGACGAATCTTTAACGTCGCACTTTATTATTTTGTAACATTTTTCACATATATCGGATTATTTAATTATCTCTCTTGTATCTATCAATCATGATTTGTCTTAAGTATTAACTTTAACTATGTAAAAACTGTGCAAGTACCTATAGACTAACTAATACAAAACTATCCTACTAATATTATAAAAGAAAAGGTTGTGAGGATGAATGAATGGATGTTACTCTTTCAGGCAAAAACTTCTACACTGATTGTAATGAAATTTGTCACGTAGGTAGTTGGAGATTCAGGATAACACACAGGCTACTTTATATCCCGCCTTTTCCAAGGCATTGGAATTTACGCAGGAAAAACCGCGTGGCACAGCTGGAACTCTATCCGACCTACTTGGGAGAGTATAAAATATATAAAAACAGCAAATTCTAACCCAAAAACACAAGTTTTAAGACACATTTATTATTTACTCTATTGCAAATAAGAGAAGTATGTTTAATTAAATATATATATATATATATATATATATATATATATATATATATATATATATATATATATATATATATATATATATATATATATATATAAAACAATCACTATCGCTCCAAGCAATTTTAGACGTACGTACCTACTCATCTTCTTGAATTTTAGTTTAATTATCGCTTTATGTCATTGTTTTATATATGTTAAAACAATTATTACAACAGTTTTAACATTATGATATAATAATTTGTGAAATCAAGAGATCTTTTTTATTTATTTATTGTTCATTAGAACGTTAGAAATTATCACTTGTGTTAATAAACACGTCATTAAAAAGCATAAATACAAAGAGGAAATAGTTGGAAAATAAGAATTTTAGATTTATAAATAAGTCAATCAATAAACAGTCTCAAGCATAAGATAATCATTTTAGACAGAAGATGTATATGCCAATGTAGATATATTTTATATTGAATGGAATGTTTTAAAATATCACTGCATGCAATATCTTTAAAGTGGATTAACCATCGCAATCATTTAAAGAAGTAAACTACGTGTGGGGTTCAGTCACAACATGACGAATGAAGATAAGTATTACTTTCTCCACAGTATACCGCCTCCTGCGATCCAGACAGTAGATAGGTGGCATTCTATCACTACATCGTAGTGATATCGATTCAATGAGATTTCGACATGCATTTTGTAATATAAAAATAGGATTTGCGTGCACTACTGTAATATTTTCGCCTGGAGGCTAATGAGACAGATTAAATCGGCAATCTATAGTTTTATCTCAGAATATTCTCACGAACGATGCGGAGATGCCGATACGGATCGCTTCGAAGCTGCGACGTCGCTGCAGGACTAACTGAACGTAACACAAGTAACAAAGAGCGATGGCTCGTAATAGGGACTGTTCGCACACAAAGACAGATTTATTGACACCATTGAAGCTATAATTTATTAAGGGCTGACTAAGTAGCGTTTATTCACCGCAGCTCTCCGGAGACTAGTATTTATAGTCCAGTTAAGCAGTTGTTTATTCATGTATTACAGTTAGTGCACTATAGCCCATAATGACTTTCAACAGGTTTTCTTTCCATTATAAATATTCCATCCTTCCTTATAGTATTACGACAACATTACGTATTTACCTCAACATTCTGTTTTTTCGTATGTTTTAAAATATATATGTCTAAAAAAATGAAACTAATAATTATCTTCGTTTTTTTTTTTAAACCGAATATCAAAAAAGGAGAAGTTTCTGTTTCAAAATTCTTTTTAAAAACAATATGGTCCAAAAAATTTCCACACAGTAATCATTATAATATAATAATTCATAAAACAATTTATAAAAATGATTTTCCGCCTCTTTTTCGCTAAATTTCGATACATAGAGCCGTTAGTAAAACGTATTTATGAATAATACGAAATTAATTAATTTATAAAAATAATAATAAATTATATTTTCAACAAAATAAAATTTTAAAAACAATTTACTTCGCCAAACTCAAACAAAATAACGTGGTAAGTAACCGTCTGACTGAGCGTCAAATTTTTAATCACGTTTTTACTCTCTGTGGAATATACACATACATGTTCGGAATAAATTCAAATTTACGGGTTGTGTTTTTGACCCACATTTGTATATGCAGGCTTACATTTGACCATAATCTCTGCCTGATGGAAAGCAAATACCTTGATTCCTTTTGATTACCTTGATCTCTTAAAGACTTTGAAGCTGTTTTTCCTTGCTATTATTCTACTGAGGTAGAGCACAGCAGGAAAATTCCTGCTCAAAATATGGAGCAGCCAGCTATGGAGCTCCTGGGGAGAATTAGGGATGGGGTCGGCAATGCGCTTGCGAAGCTCTGTTATTGCAGACGTATCTTATGATACGGTACTCACTAACCATCAGGTAACCCGTAGGATTGTTTGCCGATCTAGTTATATAAAAAAAAAAAAATAAGAAAAAAAAAACAAAATAAAACAACTGGACACACGAAACTTACAAAAGGCTTGAGAAACAATATATTTCTCCTAAAGGAGATGCGATACTCATCTCGTCACATTATGCGAGCTTGAAATTGGGTCTTCTCGGAATTTTTAACTTGAAATGGGGCTCGCAATAAAATTTATAGCAAAGTATTTGACCCCGGACAAAATCTATTCGTGAATCGCACCGGATTCAATTAAACCTGGCTTAGACTTAGAATAACACTTTAAGAGGATACTTAAAAGAGTATAAAGTCGAAGGTAAGGAACGCCATAAACAGAAAAGGAATGTAAATTATTTCTAGAAATAATAAAATTAAATTCGGTCTTTTATGGTATTGGCTTTCTGATTACAAATAGTATATAAAAACAAATATAATTTCAAAGAATAGTACTAAATACTAAAAATTAACCGAGAGCGTTTTATTCCTTTGGTGATAGGAAAGTTCATTATGTATAACTTCGACCATAGTTTTATCTGTGAAGTTAATTATTTAAATAGTAAAAGCTCCACTTTACGACGGCGCGCGAAGCTCGTCTGTATTTTTACATAAGGACATCAATTAATAAGTACAGATTAATGTCGTTAATAATATATTGATCTAGGCCGTATTCAATATTAAGTTATTAAATACAAGTGGTACAACTAAAGTGATCAAGTGGAGGTCTCATTTTGTTTACATAAGTTAAGGTTGTTGCACATAACACTGGGTATATTACCTAAGTTTGTAATGTACCCAATGTTAAGATATAAATTTTTATTTTATTGTCTGATTTTTTGCTACCTTAACTTTCTTTTATTATTTTCGATTTTTTTTTTATTTATTTGTATTTTTTTTTTGTAAATGACATTATTTTGACTTTCGTTAAGTGTATTTATCACCTTATGACGAAATAAATGTTTTCATTTTATTTCATTTCATAAGCCTCTAGCCCGATAATAGATACACTGAGTACTATACTGTTTTTTAACCGACATCAAAAAAGGAGGAGGTTACTCAATTCGACCGTATAACTTCGTCGTTTATGAACCCATTTTTATAATTCTTTTTTTCATAGAAAGGATTCAAGTGTGTTACCATGATAAGAAAACCAGCATCTGATGATGGAATCCCAGAGAAATCGATGAAATCCTCGAAAATCCGCATAACTGTTTACTGGGTGTACCGATTTTGATGATTTTTAATCTAATGGAAAGCCGATGTTTATCGTGTGGTTACATTTATATTTCATCGAGATCTGATTACATCTTTTGGAATAATCTTTGATAATGCGTATTTACTTGACTATTTTTTCGTCTACCTATGTTGTATTACTTGTTGAGGCAATTGAAGTCGGTTTTCGTATGCCAGCAAACACAATTACACTATCTTAGTTTCAGTATAAAATTTTTTAACCTTCTTAGCACTTTTAGGTTCTTGATATATCAATATCTACACGTCTTATCGTAAAATCTACAAGTATCTACAACATAAGAATCTAATATTATATAATGATTTATTAATCACAAGATGCATAGAATTTTTGTAATTTTATTTGTATTTTTATGTAATAAGAGTTTCTTGCATTGACTAGTCCGTTGATTTTGATCACCCCATCCTATTTATATAGAAACATATTACAACAAAAAATATACGTCTTTGTCAGTCGGCTGTCACTTAAATGTTTTTTAACTTTCACGGTCACTATGAACTTTTTTTGTGCTACGGAACTAAACGGAAAATATTCCGAAATATCGAGAGTTTTAAAATAAAAACGTACATGTACGTCAGCTCTGTAGAATAAAAAGTGTTACATAAAACACACGTTATAAGTTCTACCTTAGAAACAGACGACTATGTGAGTATTTTTTATAATACTTCTGGATGTATACTTTACAACAATTTAACTTTAAAACGATAAGCTCATCATTTTGACAAATACAAAAAGTTGTGTTCGCTCGCAAATGAAAAAAAGAACCGAATTCAATTATATCGACCAGTAACAAAACGTAGGTAGACGAAAATATAGTCAAGTAAATACGCATTATAAGATATAGCTCGAAAAGTACTTGTCAGATCTCAATTACAATTAAATAAGACCACAAAACAAGCACTATCTTTCTATTTTAAAAAAAATCATTGAAATTGGTCCACCCAGTCAAAAGTTCTAAGGTGTAATTGTGTTTGCTAGCAAACGAAAAAAACTGACTTCAATTACATCGACAAGTAATTATAACGTAAGTAGGCGAAAAAAATTAACAAACGCACTAATCGTAACTACGATTTTCGAGGGTTTTGCTCGATTTCTCTGGGATCCCATCATCAGATCCTGGTTTCCTTATCATGGTACCAAACCTTAACCTTTCCAAAAAAAAGCTATCCCCGAATATACATTTAAAATATATATATGATCGAATTGAGTAACCTCCTCCTTTTTTGAAGTCAGTTAAAAAAATACCTAAAAAAGCAGTCGAATTGAGAACGTTATCCTTTTTTGGAAGTCGTAAAAAATGAAATCTAAATGAATTAGTCAAATGAAGTGCTTTTATGACCCTGACATATGGCACATAACCCATAATTTTACGTGGGCTAGTGAAGAGCTAGTAAAAAATTCAACCAGATATGCAATTAGTATTATATATTTAAATTATTAATTTAATAAATACGCTCGTGGAGATTCAATAGAAGAAGTTCAAGAAGGAATCAAGCTTAAAAACGAACACACGCAGGAATTATGTTTTATTTATATCTAGATACAAAACATTTATAAATATATTGCAAAATGAGTGATATGCGATATTTAAATATGAAGCGTAAATTACGCTCTATAGTCAGTATTTGTATATTGTCGGCTGAAGCACAAACGCATCGGCCGCGTTCACTCCATTAACTTAACGAACAGTTGTCGAGATGTCGATCAAGCCACGTCTCAATGCCTTCACAATGTGCATTATGGATACAACACCCACACATTATTATAATTTGAACCGGGCGCAACCTATTGAGTATTTAATTTTGCCCTTGTTTAGTCTTACTCAAACCTTTTATAGACAGTTTTAACAAACTGTTGAGATTCGTGAATTTCGAGAATAAGTATTAGTTTCATATTGAAGTATTTTGTTTTTAGCATTTACATAAAAATAATTAATTGCTTTGTCTAAATGTCCAATATATTTAAAAAAATTATTATTAAATTTGTTTTTAATTAATTTAAACATTATTTATTGAAAAGGGCCCTAGAACAAAACATTAACTAATGTGTCCATTGAACATAAAACTTTGAAGATAAGAAACTAAATTTATATTCTTTTAAAATTAAAGAAACTTTTGGCATCACTTGTAGTAATGTTACGTCTCTATTATGATGCTTATATTTGAACCAAATTAGTTAGAAGTGAGGTTGTATAAGAATTATTTAATGAAACTAGCAGTTAAACTTACCTTTAACAGCCGCATTGATTCTATCTAAATGATAGAGAGTTAATGGAACGGGATCAGTCAATAATCGCAGTCGAGGAATCGGTCCTCTTTCATTATCAAGAAACACTCCATCACTCAAGAAAATGGCAGAGAGACGAGGGCGCGGAGACGGGGAACATGATTCCCGTGCGCGTGGTCTTTCTACCATCAAAGTCGAACCACTCAGTGACTCCGCGGCAGGTTCTTCTTGCTTAACAAACGCGCTCAATTCACTCTCATCGCCTTTCAAAATGCGACGTATATAAACTCTATATAAATTGGACCTTTTAGCCCGAACCTCGTGCGTCGATCTAAACTTTTTAACCGTCAGAACTTTACCCGTAAAAATAAACTTCGACTTCCCTATCGCTTCCATCAAAGACCATTCGTCCTCAATGAGGCTTTCGTTGAAATTGCACGGCGGCAGAATAGCTCTGTGCCGTCTGTGCGCGTTGTTCCTTTTTCTTACTTTGCCGCGGATTCGAATCTCGCCTCCGACGACGATCGCCACCACGATAATATAAACAATAACCATTGGAAGTCTCATGTTGCTGAATCGCTGATACGACACTTTTAAACACGGTCGCTACAACTGTATCTGTCACATTATGCAAGATATTTATGTTCCCAGAAGCTCGTAAAGTGTCGGCGAGGGCTTATTAAAGGGACAAAACTTTGACATCTCAATAACATAAAGTAGTCACGTTAAATAAAAAATTAAAACGTTGTTCAAGAAATTTACTATCAATAAAAATATTCAAATTTTAAATTGTTTTAACATTAATAGAAACATACAATATATAATTATCGTTGCTATTCAATAATCTTGCGAAATATGTACGAAGACGTGTTAGTAAACAAACGTGAGAACAATATGCGTTCGAGTGGCGCCAAGCGCGTGCGCACGCGCTGCTCTCCGAAGCTAACTGAAGGTTGCCACGCGTAAGTGCCAAGCATAATGAAAGGGTTCATCGCGCACGTTTATGATTTAAATTAATATTCGATAATAATGTTATCTAATCACAAAATCAATATAAATCATTTTTATGTAAATATAGTTCGATAAAATTTATCTGTTCATTTATTTGACAATCTATAATTAAGTGCACAAATAAAAGAAGCTGACATCGAAACACAGCAAATCATCGTAACTTGTAAATAATAAGAACGTGTAAAAATACAAAAGAGAGAAGTAACCGTTGAAATAAAATAAGTGATTTTAAATTTAAATTCTATTCTTATTTTAGTTTTTTACAAATATATATTTATGCAGCGAAACTATTTGTATATCATATCTCATTAGATACAAAAAACAACCAAGAAGCTATGCATAATTCAAAAGGTCTCCTTAAACTTTACCAAGACTAGTTGAGAAGCAACAGTTGCTTACCATAAGCTTTTTAAAACTTTACCTTATCCTAGGGTCGTATCCGCGGGCATCCTTAGCCCTTGCAAAAGAAATTTTTTATGCTCTAAGTATGATTATAAATTTCAAGTCAGAAAACATTTTCTTTATTAATATTTCAAAACTAGCTTTACTCGTGCGAATAATTCCCACTAAATAAGTATAATAATTATCACTTTACAAAATTACAGAAAAGTATTATACGTGTGTCGATTTGAAATTGAACAAAAAATTTACCGAGCGTCAATCATGTTGACATTGTTTCAAAATTAAAGACGTCATATATATATTAAAATTATATATATATATATATATATATATATAATTTTAATAATTAATTAATTTACAAAAACAAAGAAATAATACATTTTTAGTTGTTGATGCCGGTAGAGCAAGCAATTACCTATCTATAAAATGATATATAATTTACGTGGAGTAATTGTGAGGTTTTTTTTTTTCTAAAAAAGAAGGCAAACATCTTAACCTTAGCGTATTAATGTATGTATATGATGACTTTGCGTTTTTAAAATAGGTACACTCTTGTTTGTTCATTAAACTATATTTACAATATTTTATACTTAATGAGAAGCTTTCTCTGCCTCGAAATTTGCTGCTGAGATGAGACGGGAAAATATTTAATTTCTCTTTTTTTAATTTCAGTACACAATTTTAAAAATTATAATTTTAAATAACCAGCATGAAAACCCGCATTACTAAACCCACGCGTTTATATCATTTATATATTCTTATACAATATTGAATCTGGGATTACTCAAAGTTACTAAACCCTCTTACTCTTTCACAAATATTTAATATTAGTTAAGTTTGTATTCTTTTAATGATATTTATTGATAACATATTTAATTATTTTGACTACTGTAAAAGAAATTTAGCGGAATTCAAAATTATAATACCATTCTTTTGGCTTGTATTTTCTAAGGTTATTCAAAAATGTTTAGCAAAAAAGCGTACGGATCATCTGATGGTAAAGACTAATGGTAATAAAAACATTATATAATATTATAAGTTACGGCGCCAACGTTCCTAACAACTGAAAAACGTTAGCGAATAAATCCGTCCGCCAGTCGTATTCACAGAAAGAATTATGCATAATGTTCTGTAATGCGTTCTCAGTATACGCAAAGTATAATTTGTTAAATTTTAAAATAAGTTGTCGCTAACGCAAGCCGTGTTGTGTTTACATAAATGTTAAAATTGTGTGCAGTAGTTTAACAAATAGTACGATTGTGCTCGGCGGAGCGTACGATGCTTGTGAAAGCTCGCGATGCGTGAGATGCGTGGGCGAACTAGATGTGGCGCCCGCAAACACCACTCAGATTTACTACGGTCTAGGTAACGAACTGATGGAAGAAAGATATAATTATCTTTACGATATTCGTATTTAAAAATAAATTAATTGAACCCTTTGAATTCGATAAAGAAGATAGCAATGTATTTAAAATGCTAAAATTAAATGTTACAGTCCTTGTAAAACATTTCAATCTGAGCACAATATTTTTTGATCAATTTTATACTGAAACTGTCTGACCCCACAAACGTTGTTTTGCAATATATGTTATTAACCCGTTTGATCCCCCCCCCCCCCTTATAACTTAGGAGTATGATAAATAGACGTTGGCCCATTCTCAGACCTACCCGATATGCAAAAAAGTTTCATAAGAATCGGTCCAGCCGTTTCGGAGGAGTATGGTGACAAACATTGTGACACGAGAATTTTATATATAAGATTTAACAAATAAATTGGGTTTTAGACGTATAAATATTGCAGCTTAGATTTTGTATAATAACAATAGTAGCAAATCTAGTTTAGAAAATATTTTTGGAATAATGTATTAAATATACAAACCTAATAGAAACAAAACAAATTGTTACAGAAGCATCAACATAAAACGTAAATGTTATCGGCTCCGTTACAAACTACAGCGCTAATGGCGAAACGCTGTATCCAAACGAGCTCAGATATTAATGTTAATTTTTCGCTGACAAATTTAATAAATACATAAAGTTCTTGATATCGCATTTGATACTATCAATATTTTAATAAAAACGGTATTTGTATTTTATATATTATCTATACTAATATTATAAAGCTGAAAAGTTTGTTTATTTAAAGGCTAAGGCTATTTTTACCTGAAATTAACGCGTGCAAAACCGCGTGGCAGAACTAGTACAATAATTAAAGCAAAGTAAATTAGCGCATTAAAGCAACGCACACAAGCTTGCTGCTTACGGAATTTTGAATGTCATATTAAAATTTAATACAAAAATTGCAATATAAACTTAATAACCAGATAATATTTCGCATAAAAATAATATTCACTTCTTCCCACACAACATTCGTACCTATGTAATAATGATAGGTGCAGACATTTCTCTCGAAAGTGTATTTGTAGCCTTTGTTCCGCGCTTGTGTGCACTCACAACATATAATTAATGCGAGCCATTTGTGTAATGAATATACACACAATCACTATTTATGACAGGCTAACAGTGAAAATAATAAGCAATATTCCGTGATTGCTACAAACGTAATAAAAATCTGAATTGCTAGTGAATTGATTTTCATGCAGCACGTTTTAAAGATTATTTGTGTGACATGTTCAAAACGTTAGTCTCACTTCACCCCAGACTAATCCCGATTTAGTGAAACGATCACGCTGCGCCATGTTATTAAATCACTACGTCAAACTACAACAAGCCGCTCATTAAGCGCGCCCCGCTTCGTAAACACCGATACACCCCTATTATAGCTCACTAACTCAATTATTACACCATCGGACATGAACGTTCAGACTTCGAGATTAAAAGAAACACAGGATTTGCTTCCTTAGGTCGTCTGACGAGAAGGTGGAATGTCGGTTATCGTTCTTTTATTCAAGATTGAAAATGCAAATTGTCAGTAGCACTAGACTTAATAAGAAATTGTTGTTGCTTAAAATATTCTTTATAGTATAAGCGAGCCATAACCTACAGGTTATCATCACGTAATCAAGATTTTCAAGAACAATTATCGTAACATGACTCCCTTGGTTCCTTTTCTTTTCAATATTATCTTAATTGCTACATAGTGTAAGAAAATACAGAGGTAATTAATTAGAAACAAATCTAAAGATAAAATTAATTATTGTATTAGTTCCAAAAATTTTCCAACATAACTAAGGGTTGACACAACCCCACACGAGTATAAAATATTGTAAATAAAAGCTGAAGCAGTCACCTATGTAAGCCGCTTTCGATTTATGCGCTCCCAGCAAAGCCGGTGCTGAATTGAGTGTACGAGAGCAGAACATCGGCAAAGCGCTTACACCACTATCTGCAACTCCGAATAATGCCACTGCAAAATTTAATAAGCAAAGTTGCTTCCCGTTAAAATACATAGAAGCACACGTAATTTTATTGAAAATGTACACAAAGAATCACAAAGAAATACAATATGTATTTCATTTATTATGTACCTTGAAACCCATATAGTCTTAGTTTAAAATAAAATAATATATCAAAGCGCAGCTGGCAACTGAAAATGGCTACATCATTAGTCTTGTACAAATCACGACTCAGCAGACCAGAAACTCTTCAGAGCACAAAGGTGCTTCTCAGATCGGACCGAACTGACTGTAGTCGTTTGAACTAGAGAGAGATTGCGTAACAAAGTTCTTGTTACATCCGAGTGACCCTTATTTTTGTAGCCACCAGATACTTTGTGCAAAGGAAGGTCCGGGATTCGAAATGAAATTGAATGTAAGGCTCAGGCTACATGCTTTTGCTTTTATGAAGTTATAAAAGAAAATTCAAATTGAAACTTGTACAATAATTGAAAATAAAAATGAAGTTTTACAAGAAAACTCTTCTTGTTATTTGCCGTACATAAACAAAAGTTGAAGTAAATCACTGAATCGTAAAGAGTAAATCGCAATATTTATAATACATTATCTTTTACTAGCCATAGTAAAGTCCGTCAAAACTGGTATCTAAAGTTAGTTTATTTTGAGCACTGCATGCGGCGGGCGACGAACTTTGGACTCGCAAGGACATAGCATCAATAATTCAATTCGACTGTTACCCAGTATCGACTGAACACTAACTTTTATGAACATTATGAAAGTAAGATTGGCACGGTCATCTAGGCGATTAGCAACCTTGCAACCTTTATTATTATTTTTCTGTTTTAAAATTGAAGTAATCTGTATTTACGAAATCGTTGTACAATTTCTTAACTAAAAAAAATAAACCAACTTTACTTGAAACGTTTATGCACATAAATATTGGACAACGTTTAAGAATAATAGTCTACTAAGCGCTACTTTAACGAAAATACATAAATATTCTACAGGATAATTGGTTACTTTGTGTTGTACGACAAAAAGGAGTAGTGACTATTATTAACTTAGTTTATTACTTAAGACTCTAGTTGAAAGCTCTTGGTATTGCTATTTGAATATGGATAAATGTTGTGTAAATTGTCGTGGGTACACAATGCTATTTTATTAGAAATATAATGTCTTAAAAGCAAATCTTTTTTTTTTTTTGAGTATTTATTATTTCAAAATGTACAAAAAATAAATGAGGCGTAATTTTCGTATCGAGAAGATACTTCGAAAATTTGTGAATATTATACGGAGTGTTAGTTATTAAATCTTAAACACTTATGCTTACTGTGTGGCTACGGCATTAAGAATATAACCACCCCCTCTCTTCCCGTAGGTGTCGTAAGAGACGACTAAGCGATAACACAATTTCACTACCACCGTGGAACTTAGAAAGCCGATCGATGGCGGGATAACCATCCAACTGCTAGCTTTGAAATACACAGACCGAAGACGGGCAGCAGCGTTTTCGGTGCGACAAAGCCAGCTCTGCGGTCACCAACCCGCCTGCCCAGCGTGGTGATTATGGGCAGCACATGAGCTCACGCCATTTTTAGCGCGAAATCGTGGAGACCTATGTCCAGCAGTGGACTGTATTAGACTGAAATGATGATGTTGATGATGAAACACTTATGAAACTTTCTTAGAGTATTTTTAGTATTACATGAACATAGTATACAATGTTTTTAAATACATTATTGAAAGTACCATGGTTCTCAGATGATCAGAGGTTGAAAATGGATTGTTTATTTACAAGAATCAATAGGTTACTATAATATACTAGATGGGCCCCGCGGCTTGACCAATGTAGCTTTGAGGAAAAAAATTGCCTTCCTTCTTCTTAAAGCATACCTAAGCTTTCTTTTTAAATACTTTAAATTTTTTAGCTGTGGATGCCGGTAGAGCAAGCAATTATCTTTAAATTGATATATAATTTTTGTGGAGTAATTGTGAGGTTTTTTCTAAAAAGGGAGGCAAACATTTTTTTATGATGATGACTTTAGCGTATTAATATATATTATTGTTGTTGTTATAGACACAAAATTAACTTATAGGACATTTTACTTCCATTTATTGATTTCTACATTATACTCGTAGATATTATTTGATGTGGGTGAACGTAAAATATGCATATGATTATTTTTATTTTTACAGGATTATCAAATCTTTCAAATATAAGAAGTTATTAGAAACAAACTGTCTGCATAATGAAATCTGATGTGGATACATCAGCTTAAAATTGCTTTAATTCTTTCAAGTCCAACAAAAAAAATCTATGTCAGAAGGCGTCAAATAAACGTAAGACTCTTTTCAAAACGTGAATATTATACTAATAATTTCATGATCCAAAACGTAATCCTGTCAAATTTTCTGAACTGTAATCGTATTTTAAACGTGTTCAACTGAAAATCTAATACCAAAACATTGTAATTGTATCACTGTGTTAAAATTTCGTTGTAGGCTTTGACGGTTCGCTTTGACGGTTCGACGCTTCTGCCCCCTACCATTAGCTTATTTGCTTAGTCCAGATTTAATTTTGGTAAACAAATCATGTGTTGATAGATAATAAATGATTTATTAAAAATGACGGAATGAAATGTAGGAATAATAACATTTACTATTTAACCAATAAAAATTTATGAAATAATTTCGCATATAAATAAAATCAGGAAAAAAATGCGATAACTTTTTCACCGACTTCAAAAAAAGGAGGAGGTTCTCAATTCGACTGTATATTTTATTCATGTATGTTACTTCAGAACTTTTTTTTTATCGAAAGGTGGTGCATTTCATTTGGTTCAATTTAAATTTATTTGAGATCTAACAACTACTTTTCGAGTTATATCTAAAAATGCGTTTTTACTTGACTATTTTTTCGTCGACCTACGTTGTATTATACCGCATAACTTTTTTACTGGATGTACCGATTTTGATGAATTTTTATTCAATCGAAAGCTGGTGTTTATCATGTGGTCACATTTAAATTTCATCGAGATCTGATTACAACTTTTTGAGTAATCTTTGATAATGGGTATTTAGTTGACTGTTTTTTCGTCTGCCTATGTTGTATTACTTGTCGATATACTTGAAGTCGGTTTTTTTCGTTTACGAGTAAACACAATTATTACATATTCTAATACGCTGTCTACCCACGTTTACCTATATTTATTTAACCAACAAAGGAAATCAACTGTGACGCGCATGCCATCTGACTTACTAATATCATGAATATAAATTGAAACATCATGGATATTTATGCGGGGTTGCCCATAGATATTGCTCGCAGCAGCGATACGCGACGGGCAGGTGTTCAGACAATGTGCCCCGTAGCAATAGATTTCTGATATCAATATTTATGCCTATTACCGAACTGATCGCAACGAATACAATACTACTATTTGATATCCATATTATTTCACTGTCAGAAAAAATCTTTTACCCAGAGGTTTTTGTAGCGTTTTTGGTCAAAATGTAATTCCACATATCCATATCGAATGGAGTGATTCAGCGGATGATAAAGCGACAAAATTATACAGATTTAGCAATTTACAAGCATTAAAGCGCTTATAAATGAAACTATTTTCCGCTTATTACTTCCATCAGGCTGTTATATGTTTCGACGATATGGTGGAATTGATGAAATGCAAAGTAAAATTTGATATTACTACAGCATATTATTCGATCGTAATTACTATTAACTGGTACATACAAACTGTTTTATCATTTTCGTTGAAATTATTTTATTTGCAAATTGGTAATGCGAATTTGAAAGATCAACAGTTAAAATTTACATTGGCAATTTGAAGTTTCTTTATTTTATTATTCTATATTATTCTAATATCTCATATGTATTATATAAATTACATACTACTACTATTTACCAAACATTGTAGTTTTATACGAAACACTATTTTAACTATCTTCAATTACGATAATACTAGTGACCTCTGTCCGTCCATATTTTGCTACACGATAGCTAATCACCAACATATCATATACTAAAACCTTCTCTGAAACACACTGCATTTTAAGATATAGGTAAGTATTATTCCTATCGTTTAAGTAGTTTTCGCAGTATAAACGAAACAAAAAAACCGGCTTTCCATTTATTAGTATACATTAATTTGAATATCTCATATTAGAATCAATATAGTAACTCTCGAGGCTTTAGCAAAAAAAAAAACTATCAGCTTTTTAGATGCGTTTTAATTATACATTAAAATTAATTACAGATAAAATTACATTTATCCAACAATTCCAAATTATAATGCAACTAGCTAAGTTAAAAAAGTTGTCCTATTTTACGAACAATCAAACGCGTAAAGTTTAAACAATCATCACATTTTCTGAAATTATACGAATTTCCGTGCAATTTCCTTAATTATCTGTTCCGTAAGATAACTTGTTTAATAATTTGTAGATTATGAGCGACTGGACTAAATCGGTTTTTTTTTTCAAATTTTCCGCTTGGCAACACATTTAGCGATTTGTTTTCATTTATACAGATTAAACACATAAATTGTTACAACAAACACACGTACCGCGTAATCGCAACTTTTACCACATAACGATCATTATATCTGTAACAAATATATGAATCGTAATATGTAAAATTTAATACTTATTTAAACTAGTTACGTGATATTTATCAAAAACCAAAATGATGTGCTTGTGAGTGATGAACAGTTCCAAGCCAATCACGTAACATACCCACACAACGCGGCGCCAATATTACATACGCGATTCTACGCAGACGGCACCTACGGCCAGATTGCATTCCATGCGATAATCACTATCACGCTAATGTAGGCGGTAATAGATGGATAGTGTCCTAACCAGATATGTGTAAATATAGTTAGCGAACCATTTCAATTGACAGCATAATGATAACACATCTGCTCGACATGAAATATAATGCTGTACTTTGATGGATAATTTACTAAAGCTCTAATGTTACTATTTTCTTAACCCTTATAGAACTTATGTAACTTAATTACATATTGTAAATAATATTCCGGCCAATGGTCTATCCGCGAATGATGCAAAAGATCATTCAAAGTTGAGTAGTGTTAGTCGGCTAAATTCAATCGCAATGCCTATTGTTAGGGAAGGAGGCGGTGAATCCATATGTGAAAGCACTCAGATTCGCACAGATCCTATGTAATTAGCGGAGTGAAACGATTGAAATGCCGGCGAATAGACGACGATTTGGAATCTGCCAGGACCGTCAGCTTTGAATATTACCTGAGTATCCACATAATTGATAATTAGTTGGATGAGTACTGTTACATCTACAGCATACTAAAAATTTCAATGTCAATGTCATGTTCTTCGTTTATTTTAAATATTATGTTCACAGGAATCTTAAAAAGATATTTTATGATTGATGACATTTCAATTTTTACTGTAATGTAAATTGAAATATGTCGTGTAATATTAAACAATATAAATATATACCTATGTAAAATTTACCCGACTTAAATATTTGTTTAATATGCTTTACAAACGTAAAAAGAAATTTGAGAGTAAATTTGGGATTACTTTATATGCGACAAAAACATGTGATAAATTTTCTTATAAAACATGTACTTAACTAAGATTTATAATAATGTTTTAAAAACTTGATTATTTGTTGAATATTATTGAATATTTTAAAATTCGAAAAAGCTCATTATTTGTAATAACGTTTGTTCTCTCGCAACCAAAGTAAAGATAATATACTTTATGCTCCCTCGTGTATTTAGTCGTGTCAGGTTTTCAATTATGTTAATTGATGAGAGACAGTCAGACAGTATTTCTTTGCCATTGACGCGTTGCGGACCGCCACTCCGGTCTCTGCAAATAAGTACTTGTGTCGGACACACGTGCCTATAAACTGGAATCGATGAATCTTTTACTCATTTTTATCACGTTATAACAACAATCAATTTACAAAAATGAAACTTTTCATATTGCCATAAAGTAGAGTAACACAAATTTTAAAAAAATGTTAAAAGCCAGTGTATTAAATATTTTGGTTGCGAATAGTTATTGCCGAAAACAAGATATATCTGCATAATTGCTTAAAACGTACAAATAAGTCAACTTTAATCTTATTAGAAAATAAGAGTTGACATTAAGATTTTAATAATATTTTGATCATAAAGAATTCGTTTCACACTAAAAAATCAACAGTGGACGGGTGGCTCGAGTAAATAATTAACTCTGAAGAGTGTATTTGCGTAGTTTCTGCGTACTTCGCCAGTTGATGGTCTTTTAATATCGTTTAACTTAAGGAGCCGCTCCGAGCTTTACACAGAAACTTCATTTAGTTTATAACATACAATTCCGTTAAGAGTAACTCTCTGAGAAGCTGAACGGATGTTAACTCAATCAATTTGCTCTGAATTTAGTTGAATATTACGACCTTGTTGATAAGTCGTAAAATGTATGCAATCGATGCTTTGTACAATGTATGACGTGAACATCAAAATGCTATTAGTGAACCTGTACTGTAATATAATTAAATTACTTTACCTTCTCGTTACTATTATACCTCGAAGTGGAATTTATATTAATAGAGAAAACAGTACATGGCAGTGCGTATTATTTCAGTTATAATGTAATAGAAACAATATATTAATGAGTTCTGATAATACACCTCTGTTCTGTGTTTATTTTACGTGTACAGTTTATCTCTTAGGTTGAAACTATTACTAGATACTAAAGTATAGAGTATTAGTAACCTTTTTTGAAGTCGTGTAAGAAATAATACAATGTCAATGAACCAACTTGTAGTACATCTGACGATACCTCTTCTAGTAATTCATCTAACAACGACAAAACTAAGGCTTTGACATTGAACTTTTCATGTAAATATAAATAAAATCTAAATGAAATATTAAATTATTATTAATATTAAAAACTATATTATAAACACGATAACTATGTGACCAGTGATAAAAATTATCAATATATCACAATAAAATCAATATTATAAATCGCATATACCGTATTTCACGGAATAAAGGGTGTAGAACTAATGGGAACATTCCCGCCTAATGATGCGCATGAGCATCACGCTTCACTAACCTAATTATCTCCTATATTCAATTGAATGATTTTTATATTGTATTAAAGTCGAAAATATAAAAATACATAAATTTAGTAAACAAAATTTCTTACAACTTATACATCTTATTAAAAGGTCCTGCTGACATGTAAAAACCTTAGTACACTATTCACATTACTAGACAAATAATTATACTTACATAAACAACAATACCAGTTACACTTCTATTGAAAATTAGACCGCCACAATGTCTGAAATAACCACAAATTTATGTAGATCGCTATCAAGCGAGCCTATTTAATATAACGTGTTTAAGACAAGGCGAGAACGACACTAGTACTAACATCTGGGACCTCCCTAAAGCGTAAATAATAACGCCGCAGCATCATGTCTTCATTTGCATGTTCCACCCGATCCGGAAGCCTGCACAATATCACGAAGCTTACATATAACCAATTTTTATTTCATATTGTTTTTTAAAACCTTTGAATATATTATCATTTGAAAGAAGCACGTACCATTCGTCAGACCCTCTACTCAAGGTCGAAATGAAACGTCGCAAAAGAAATTTAATAAAAACTTTTCTTAACGTTCTGAATACATAAAAATTGTTTTCCGCGACTTTGACAAATAGTCGTGGTAGTTATTTACTTCCACTCAATTTTACAAACAATAGAATTCGTCTTTAAAAAAATGTTCAATGCGACAAAAATATTGCAGTTTTTATATAAAATAATTGTCTATAGGCTACGGTCACCGTTTACAATTTGATGGACTGAACGCTTATTTGCAGACCAAGTCTCATAAAAAAATGAAACCTATAAGCGTTCAGCTCGTCTTTAGCTGGAACATAATTTGTCTAATAGACTTTGATAATATGATTGTAAATTTCCATCAAAGTCGCGGGTACAGCCAATAATTAAAAATATGCTTTATAAAAATGTTTTTTCACAAACATTACACGAACATTAAAAACTTTCCAGGCTGGTTTTCGAAAACTATTCAAACCTTTAGTGAATTCATAAGAAGCTGCACACTACAAGAACAGCACTGTACAAGAACTAACAATAAGTAATGCAGGGAATTCACAAAACAAAAGTTTTCAAACCAAAATTAGCACCTCTGCGACCGCAAACTTCGTTATACTGCATACTTGGTACATTTTCCAATTTACATTCCGCTTTTATATCTGCATTAATGATTCTCCTTAAGGTACATATTTTAAACTAAACACTTTAGTAATTTTAAATTCACCTTTATTATATAAAAAGAAAAAAAATTAATATTCTTATATTCATTATTTATTTGTGTACCCCAAAAATTTGAAGTATTTTATGATTTTTTTATGTTCAATTATAATTTTTTTGTTCAGTTTTATATAACCAATTTATACATCAAAGACAAAATTAATGGAGGCAATCTTAAAAATGGAGCTAACGCCTAGTTGTGTAGACTAAGTACGGTGTTCCTACAATTCAAAAGCGCAATCAACTTTCGTAGTCGTTTTGCTCGGCTATATTGCGACGCCGGTTAAATCGATCGCTACAACACAATGGACGCTCGTTCGCTAGCTCCATAAAACTAAGATGTAACAGTGACCTCATAGCTACAAGCGCTCTTTTTGAATAAAACTGGAGAACCCACAAGTACATACCCCGATGTAATCCTTAATGTATTCATGTATGGGACATAATAAAACCGTCACATAATTCCAGCAAATTATAAGGGTCCAATGGTTCTTGCAACACAAATCAACCGATTAAACCAATTTGCGATATACGACATACACTTTATAGATTAAGCTCTATTTTATTAGCTTTTATTGTATATTATATAATACTTTTATCTTTTAGTTCTTATGAAGATAAAACCTTTTAAATCGGTAACATTAAAAAACGTTTCCAAAGTATTATTAGCTTATTTTTGTGAGAACTCCTCCACCCTTCACTTTCACAGCGCAACGCATTTATGACTGCAACTGCAACAGTTTATCAGTGGTCACGTGCTCGTTACTGAATATTTTTCGAACAAAAAATTATAATCCACTTAATAAATCGCTCATTTTTAAAGGACTTTTCCTTCGTCGTCGTCTATTTTAATGATAATATGATAATAAAATAATGGCTGGTGAACCAGACAAATTATGCAATAATTCTGTAGCATTGTATAAAATAATATCCCAATTTTTTTACTCTTTAATAACTCAGTTAAATATTTTGGGTGAAACTATACTCCAATTACAAATAACTTTGTATCGAAATAATAGATATCCAATCTATATCTATCGATATAAATAAAATGATTCGCCGAAATGAAAATGTGTATGTATGTGCAACAAAAAAGCAAAACGCGCATTACATCAGAACGACTGAATGAATTCGGACAATTCCTTTTTATGTGTTTGTTATTGTCAGGACAACAAAAAAAGTTAATATAGTTGTAATAAATATATCGTTACGAAGTTTGCCGGGAAACAAAAATAAATTAGAAAAAAATATCGTGTAATCTACATCTCACGTTTGTTTCATTGCTACGTAACGAAATATGGCAGTCACAGCTATTTTGCTGGCAGTCACAGATCCGATCAGCACTCAAGGAATATCATTTGTGATTGTTCTTCTTACGATTTACTAGCAGAACCAACTGACGATGCCCTAGCTTGCCAACGGTCAAACGCAAGAAGTTGAAATAATGAATACTTTGAATGAACACCACAATTTTGTTCTTTATAATATAAATAGCTAAATTGATCCAGTCGTTCAAGTTTTTCACTATATATCACACATTTAGTTATTGATTTGCATTTATATAGATTTCATTGACAATTATAATTTTGTATAGAAATATTTGAATGGGCTGATGATAAGGGTATTTTCCTTGTGAGAGAATGTATGATATTAAGAGAAAAATATAAATCAGTAAGTTATCGTAATATAAACGACCATTATAAGTTAGTTTGCCGTCCGATTTTTAAAATTATCAGATAGGTACATATGCTTTTTTGATACATGCAGTTTCTTCTTGTATGCAAGAAGAGAAAAATAATAATATACAACGGTTAAAGACGATATAAGCAAATAATATATTATAATATGTAAAACGTATGTAGTGCACGATATAGAGGCAACTATAAGTAAATGTTCTGAGAATGACACCTGAGACCCACCCCTATTTAATGACCTCCATCCGCACGCGATATGTTCGTTACCTACGCAGCAATGTTACCTAAGCCGGAGATAAATTGCACGCGAGATTTAACAGATGCCGCGATATTCCTTAGTTTCTGGTTACGTCTTATTTGCGGATTCCACAATCATGAGTTATGACAATGAATAAAAATTGTATTATCTAATTGTAAATGTTTGCATTGTAAAAAAACCTATTTCAAAACATGTAATATCTAAACGTGTAGTTAAAAAACATTATAACAGTTTTTAGAAAGTTTGCTTCTATTATTTATATTAAATCGAATAAAATGCGTCTCAAACATAGTGTAATTAAAGAATACTTTCATAGAAAAATATTACTAGCGAATCCCTTCCACCGACCGTTCGACACGAGACCCTTTCCACATACATACATACATACATATATATATATATATATATATATATATATATATATATATATATATATTAATTAAAAAAATATACACTACGTTTACTGCTTCATGTCGTAAATGAGCTGAGGTCCGCAACATTACGGTCACTTTTGAATCTGTAATCTTAATTGCTCCATTTCAGATAATTTAGACACCGATTACATGGAATAAAATCGTCTCCCATGACGTATTTTAAACAACCGAATAATTTACCGTACTTATGTATTGTGTAACGTTCGGTTTCTTAAAATTTTAATACATACAAATATAATTTTCAAATTTATTTTATAAAATAGCTGTGAGAATATTTAGTTCAGTGCAATAGACTAGTTAGTCAAATAATTTAGGTGCCTGCAGTTTAATTCACTATTAAGCTTAGTGTTCAAACTTCATACGATACTGATACTTCCCATCCCATAAGCTCTGGATTCGATTCCCACTCCAGGTCTCTGAATGTGTTGTCTAAATTAATTTAAAAACTATGTCTATAAGTCAGTATATCACCCGAGCCCTCCTAGAGGGCTCCCCATCTTCCTTTGCGGCCGGTGCTTATAGTACCCGGCCCCTCTCACCGATGACGCTTTAAAGGCCAATAGGGCCAACAGCACTAGACAATCCGAAAAAAAAAAAACCTATCTCCTCTATATCAGTCGACAGTTTACCAACAACAATAATAATTGTAAATATAATCACAAAATATGATATTACTTTTGTTTTATATGACCTCATTTATTAATAGCCGATCACGTTAAATCTAAGTCATTAAACAAACAAGACTTCAACAAACCATGGTAATGCAGATTCAGGAACTCGTATCACAACAGGCTCACTCCGTTGGATGTTGTCTTAGGACAACGCCAACAAGTATCGTTATAAGACTACATATTAATTGCAAATAATCTAACCAGTTGGCAGTTACTGAGATAATGGCGTAAAGCATCATAATAAGATATATATATATATATATATATATATATATATATTAATATATATTATTGGGTTGTTTGGAAGAAATGGCTAAATAGCTATAAGTCTGCTCATTGTACTTCACAGTCTGTAAATGTTTTTTAAATGTGTTTATTGTTTAAAATGTAGTTGTGGTGTACAATAAAGTATAAATAAATAAATAAATATTAAGTTATTTTTGTAGTAAATCCTGATAAGATCTTTCAAATAAACAAAATTTTAAGTTTTATAATACAAGTATAGTTTTTGAGTAAACTCTTAAATTATACAAAAATAAAAACTTACTATAAATTTAAAACGTGTACTTATAAACGTTAGCAAAAACCTAAAAGTGAATAAGATATAAAGATATCCTCAAATTCATTTACGCATGACACGGATGTGACATGAAATGTTTATATAGTGTCCTGTGTAATCGAGGTTCAACTAAACACACAAACTGCTCAACTGACGCAAACACTTTCAGCAAACTGTATCGAGCTAATCGAATCGACCTATAACTTGGCTGGCGTGTCGTAAATACGGTCCACTTTATTATCTCCACGAGATTTAACAACCCGCTCGTCTCTCCCGGATGAGATGTTACTCACCAACTTACTAGCATATGGTTCGATACTTAATTGAAATACTGCCTAATAGATTTTCCTGGCTCTACTTTACAACCACTATTAGTATGAAGTGACCCTAAACTTCACGTTGTTTAACATTTACTTTGTCTTGGTGACTTTTTGTATGGGAATTTATAAAAAATAAATAAATTTTAAAATATCAATATATAGATCATTTTAACTGCACCTTCAGACGCTTCAAATATGACATAGTTCAGTTCTTTGCTTAATGGCTTTTAGTATGAAATATAAAACTGAATTTTATAAATTTTTACATCTATATTTGACAGGCTGCTGTCATTTGGTGCTTTAATTGAATCGAACTGCGAACTAGTGATGGAGGTACGAAAGCCGAGTCGCAACATGCAGCTAGCCGAAGGCAATTCAACTCGAATCGAACAATTAATCCTATATGAATAATTATGAGAGACTGATATATAGCCGAATAATTCACTCGATTGCCATTGCGTTCATCAATAGTTTCCAAACATTTAAAACCGAGACAAGTCAATTATTAATACTTAATCGAGTAATATTTTATTATTCCATTTAATAGCCCCTCCGGCGAGTCGTAAAGCTGATTAATTTATATCATACTTAAAAAAAATTAGAAACCAAAGTATTAGTCCCTCAAGCGGTGCACCTCGTACACTTGGGAGGAGTAGGAGAAAGTTTTTGCTAGTATTGTTTCCCTAAAGGATCTAAACTCGGTCGTTACTCTACTAAGTGAAGTGAACTCGATCATCAACTTTAACGATCTGTGAAGTTTTGACATCGAGCTCTTTACTATCTATAAATATTTTGATTATCTTTTCATAAAAGAGACAAATTGAATTTTAATAACCATATTTTCCGCATTTTTAAGTCATTTAAAAATACCCGATACGCCAATAAGTAGTGTAAATTTAATTTTGTAAAGCTAACTATTAAACATAAACACTCTGAAGAAACTTACTTCGAGTATGGCAATCAAGTTAGACGACATAATTCCGTCAACATATAAAACATGGACTCGTCTAATTTTATGTTTTCTTATAATCTTGACAACGACGTGTGAAATATAAGAACGAAATAAACATAAAATACTCTCGAGTCGCGTTTTTATAACTCGGCAAATAAGTCATTGTCAGAACTCCAGTTTATACTTCACGATGATCGCGCCATAAACGTTAACAGTACTCTTGGAAACATTTATTGAAATAGAAATATTTTGCTCTCTAATATTTTTTAATACGTACTGGAATTAAATATTAATTTAATAGTAAATAATAATAATAATATTCTTTATTGCACACCATTAAAAGATACAAACAAAAGTAGTACAATTAGAGGAAGATGTACAAAGGCGGTCCTATCGCTAAAAGAGCGATTTCTTCCAGACAACCTTTGGGTATAGGACAGGGCATAGAAAAGCGGTTAGGAAGTGTACAAATAAGTGTAAAAACCCAATCAATAAAAAAACATAAATTGAACCAAAATGAAGTTTTTGAAAACATACTCATCCGCCGATTCGTGTTGTTGGCATGAGTAGTGAATTACACTCACAATCTATTTTCTTATAAGAATTAATACTGGTGGCCAGCAATATCAAATACAAACATTTCCTAGACATCCATGTGAATTTTTATTTATTTTTATTTTAATTATCATCATCTCATTAAACATTCAAGGAATAAGTATACTTCTAAAAATTCTTAATAGGTCATATTTTAGCTTCATTTACTGCTTCACCTTTATCAGGTAGATTAGGTAAACTTGATCGTATTTTGCAAAAAAAAAGTTTTAATTATGATATTACATTTGAAATAAATTTTTATTGGTTAATTTCTTACAACCTAAACAAAATTTTATGAGTGTTTTCCATTACTTTCTCAGACACTTTAGCGAGTAAAGAACATCAACGACAATGTCATCCGCATACTGAGTCTCCAATGTTTCCATTCATTGTTCAACAATAAATATACGTACCAAAATAATAAAAAAGTTATTTTTATTCCAAAATCTATAAGATTAGTACAAGATGATAAAATGTAAAAATAAAATTGGTGATATTTTAAAGACTATCCATTAAAGTTTATTAGTACCTAGATTTAAAACTGACAAGAATGCTATAAAAATTAAATTATCAATTAATTTACTATAAAAAAATTTAATATATACTGCTTATGGTAAGTTTAGAGGTAATTAAAGTATAGTATGACTGGAGCCATTTACATGTCTTTTATATAAAATTCCGTGTCACAATTTTAGTTAAAATACTCCTCCGCAACAGCTGGACCGATTTTTATGAAATTTTGTGTGCATATCGGGTAGGTCTGAGATTCGGCCAACATCTATTTTTCATACCCTAGGTTATAAGAGGGGGGTTGGATTAGGGGTAACCAGAGCTCTTGAAGGGAATTTGGGGTAAGGTCAGCAACGCGCTTGTAATGCTTCTGGTGTTGCAGGCGTCTATAAGTTTTGGTAATCGCTTATCATCAGGTGAGCCGTCCGCTTGTTAGCCGACCTAGTTGTATACAACTTTTTTTTTACTAGGTAACTTTGGCTCAAACTAACTGGACTTAGGTCGACTAAATATAAATACAAATTCTTGCTCCTTACGATAAAATCATGTTAGATATTATGAAAATAAAATTAAATATACAGAAAATTCTTTTTTGAGTTTATGTTTAAATAAATAACTTGGACATAAAACTGGTATGTAAAACCTTGTTATGTGATTAAAAAATAAAAGTGGTTATTTCATTTTTTCATTTTTTTTTTAATTTAGACTAAAAAACCCGTGCGCCTTCACCTGTTATTTTTATTACTTTCTATGCGACATAACGCGATATTTTACAACCTTTAATCCTTCCTTCTCTATTCTATCCTTAATATCAACAACACACACACAAAGACAAAAGTACACACACTCTTTACTTATTATACTCTCTCTCTTTCTCTCCCTGTATACTTTTTCTTTTTGATTTGTTTATTTGACGTAATATTATACAAATTTAGAAAATAAAAACGTTCACTTCGAATTTTCGTGACATTAATATCCCCGTGCGCGACTCACAGGTACACGAAACTTCTAAACATGAACGAAGTTCTGGAGACATGAAAGTAGAAAATTTAATATCGCTGCGAATGTGTACTATGTACCTACTCGTATGTATTTAGGTTATAACGTTAACACAAACAGACGTGTGGCTTAACAACGTTTAAGAACACGGAAACTTTATTAACCTACTCTTTTATTTTAACTACTCTACCATTAGTTAGTACCACAATTTTCACTAGTGGCACTTTTTTAATATATAGTGGAAGTTCGATGATCAAGATGTTTCAATGTCGCCAGGTTGTACAGTATTTTTATATGACAATTACGTCTTAATTTAAATGAATATCATCATCATCACTTCAGCCTATCGCAGTCCACTGCTGGACATAGGCCACCACAATTTCGCACCAAACATGGCGTAAACTCATGTGTGTTACCCATAGTCACCACGCTGGGCAGGCGGGCCGTAAGGCCGGCTTTATCACACGTTAAACTAGTCTTCGTAATCTGTAACAAAATATATTAGAACAAGTTCTATTATAAATTATTGTATTATGTAAATATGTGCAGTACTTATGTGAAATGGCAAATATACTTCGGTAGAATCTCTAAAACTGGCATATCCAAGTAGCAGTAAAGTAGCGTTACTGAATAAGCACAATAATCTTCTTAATTTTAGCTATTAACTTTATTATAAGAATTACTTCAACATCATAATTATTATACCAACGTACTATATCCGCTTGTTATTAATATCTGAAACTTCTACGAATGGATATAATAAATATAATAGATAATTATAAGTACATTAGTTTTTAAAATATCAAGATCGTTTATCGATTATTTTCACCTATTGGAAAACAATGCTACAAATCATTTAAAACAGCAATATTCAATGTTCGCTTTCTCGAGCGCAATCAGTATCCGTCATAGTACCGCTGACTGACTCTCCGCCCCGACTAATTGCCGCCTACTTGTTTACGTAATACCTTACAGCCTGTAGCGAATTTAACTGCATCTGTTTGCATTTAACGTAAATGTTCTTAGATTAAGGTTAAATTTATTTAATAATCTTTGCATAATAAATAAATAATAAATATATTATAACATACACACACGGTCGTGTGTTCCTGTGGTAAGCAACTTAATGCCTGTGTTATAGGTAACAGTCGACTGATATAGCTAAATACTTCTTTTGATCAATATACATAGAAATATTACAGACATGTATAAATACAAATATTACACCCAGACTCATGCGAGAATCGAGCCCGCAAACCGCTGAGTAGAACGCAGGGCCACTACAAACTGTGCCAAGGAGCTCGTCAAAATGAAAAACAGGAAGGTTGTTTTAAAACGTATTTTTAAGTCAATTATTCAAGAAAAGACTTATATTTGCTCTAACAGGTACTATAAAAAAAATATGTATTTTAAGTGGACTTACCCTTAATCACTGCTTCAATAATGTCAATATTATGAAGAGTTAGTAAAACTGGTTCTATGATCAATTTTAATCGTAGCGGAGTGTCACTACTCTTTTTTTCTATCAAAAATATAGCATACGTTCGAACACGTAATGGTCGACACTTAAAAGCTTTTGAAGTTTGTACTAAAATTGTAGCTTTACTGAATGGTATCGATTCCGACTTTTTTAGTTTTACGTCGACACTGGTATCATTAAAATCGCCTTTCAACACTCTACGAATAAACACTCGGTATATTCGTGTTTCATTATCAGAATATACATCGAACACTCTACCGGTAAAAATGTATTTAGAACTCAAGGTCACCCGTTTTAACAAAACCTTGTCATAAATGACGTTCACGTTACAAGTATATATGTGACGTTGACGTCTGTGAGGTACGGCACAGTCCGATAATCGCACGTCCATGTTGACGACGTCCAACGAGAGCGCCAACAATATTAATATTACCGTATTTCGCATGACGGATTAATACAAATAACGAGTCGTAATATAAAACTTAGTAATGGAAATGTCAGAGGGAATCACGTGCATGCGCAATTCACAATCATGCACGTCACTTGTATCTAAGATAATTACCACGAATAGAAGAAGTGTAGAAGTTAGGTGCGTGCGCACGGGCGCAGGCCGCGCCGGAGGCTGTTGCGCCGCGCTGACTCGCACCCACTCATACCAGATCGTTCACCTACCCCACATATTAACACACTGTTAGGACCTATAACTAGCACCTGATATACTTGTACATAATAAATAGACGTAATGTCTGATGGATTACAAATTTGTTTACAAATATTTAATAATACTACAAACTTACACATTTTATTAATGTTCACTTATTCAATAAATAATAAGTTATTGTCGTTAAGTGAGAAGGTTGATAGCGGCAAAATAATGGCAATGTAAAAGGACGCATTAAAAATCAATTTGTAGTTGCCTTTCAGGGCACTTGCCGACATTTTTTCTGAAGGACTTTTTATATAATATTATTATTTATAGCTTTAGATTAAACTGAACACTTATATACCTACCTCAGAATGTTCATAATATGTTGAAATACTTAAACCCGCCAAAAATATATATTTCGACATGAACATGGGTCAATACGCACGTAAGGGTCATTAAATTAAAATTCATGCCTACAAAGGCGCCTAGTAGAGTTGCAATTAATATGAAAATCTCTGTACAATATTTTATGACACTGATAGAGGCGAAATTATACCGGACTTTAATATTTACTGACGGCCCGTATTTTACACGACGAGGGGATTACGTGCGAAATATAAACGTAAGCTGCGTTATCCAAATTTAATAGTCGCTACTTGACAGTTGATCATTCACGTTTCATAAAACGACATATTTCCAATATCGTAATGGCTCGCGTTTATTATTACTGCTGACAAGCAATAGTCACAACTAGCACATTATTTATCTTAACGACTACCCCATCCTGTCAATTTTCTTGTAGTCCTAACAAATTTTGAATAATCACAATCACTGTAACACTGGCTTAATTAATTCATACGGTGACAAATTTTCGAATAGAATAATATTTCATAACAGATATGAAATATATCCGAACTGTTATTCATTCTATGTGTGCATTGTAAATGAGCAAACAACGCTCTAATAGTAAATGGCAAATAATTTTCGATATTAGTTCTCTGATTACTTTTGCGACTGACACCGATGTGAGACCGCGTGATATATGAGGACTCCTACCTTTGTTTTCAAATTATCTTTCTTCGTTTGAGCGTAATAACTCGAGAATTAATAAACGGCGACGGTAGTACAGGGATTTGTAATTTTTCGTGAAAATCTCGTGAATAATTGTCGAGGTTTTCGCGCTAATTCTGCACTAGCAGAGAAATCTATGAGATCTTTTCGGTAGTGGTGACATGGACGATTACTTGCTACTTTACAGCCTGTTGCGCCGGTTTTTATTCAATATATATTTAGAATTTAAAAGTCAAATTATGGCTATATCTTTTTAACGTTTTAAGATGAAATCTCATACAAATTTAGCAAAAAAAAATTTACTTAAATGAATTTAAAATACGAAACCTTTTAAAATATGAAACTCATATCGTCGTATTGTTGAGGTGGTTAGTCGATTGACTAACCAGTTGGTACAGATGAACTCATAGGTACGATTCCCACCCCGAGTCTAGATTTAATATATATGTGTGTGTGTGTGTGTTATTTTCTTCTAGAACTATTATTTTCAAGCAAAATTACACAGTAACTACTCTAGTAGAGTGATATTTATTATAGCATTAACTTATTATACTTAAGCGACAAACAAAAGATGTTACATAATACGACAACAAAGCACTTTCATGTACAACTTATTCACTCAGCTTTCCGATGCAAACGCTTTAACTTTATGAGATACTCTAGAGCATGAATAAGCCAGACAAAACGAGTTATGATTAATTTAATTCTTTAGGTTATTAAACTGCGTCCCGCGCAGTCATCTTTATTATTCTGTCCGTCAGTCTATCTGAAAAGGCTAATTTATTTGGGACCCTAATAGTCTATACCTATGTTGTAATGGCATATTATGCTAAAATCTAACATCCTTTTTTTGTTAAATTAAATTTTACTCTTAATCAATCTTAGAAAAGCATTATTTGACATTTTTAACCGACTTTCAAAAGGTCAAGGAGGTTCTTAATTCGAATGTATTTTTTTATGTATATTATACCTCAGAACTTTTCACAGGCTGTACCGATTTTGATGATTCTTATTTTAATCGAAATCTGATGTTTTCCTTGTAGTCCCATTTAAAGAGATCTTTTGAACGAAACCTGATGACTACTTCTTGAGTAATGTCTGATAACACACCGTATTTACTTGACTATTCTTTTGTCGGACTATCTACGTTGTATTACTTGTAGATGTAATTGAAGTCGGTTTATTTTTTTCATTTGCGAGAAAACAATTATTAACTCAATCAGTCTAGGCAAATACTATATTGATAAACTTTACTGTGTTACACTTCTTTGGCGTCCGACTCGCACTTGACCGGCTATAATAATTTAATTATTTATTGTTTGTCAAATTATCTGTGCATGGATAGATGTCATAGAAATTAAATAGTAAAGTGATACTTTGTTTCTTTTTTTGTGCTTTAAAATATTTAGGGAAAAAATGAAAAAAAATTCTACATCATACGATTTTCCAAGCAGACAAAGTTAGGACCATCCCTCAAAACATTAAACCAAATAATTAAAAATTAATTTAACAAACTTTTACGGCAAATTAACAAAGTTATATTAAAGTAAAATATTTCGCGATTAAATAAAATGAAATTATTAAGAAAAGATACTCGTAAAAAACTTTTACGACCCGCTTTTAGTTTTCCAACGGGAATAATGGCTTAAATTTGAAGCCCGGCCTTTTATGAAGTAAAGAGCGATAAGAAGGATTATAAAGAGAAGTGGGGACGAAATGTAGATAAGGAATAATGTGGGCTGCCGTTGAAAAGTAAGGAAAATGACTATTGAAGTTTATACGTTACTGAAATTTGTTCCTGTCTTTATTTGCTTTTAAAAAAGAGAGAAACATCGTCGTAAGTAATTTGATAAACACTTGTAACTATCAAATATCAATAATTATGTTAGTTAATTCGTAATTTTTTTATTACTATAGATACTACGCTTAAACTATCAAAACTGTAACTATAGTAACGACTGGTTTTTTATCTGTCATCCGTTGACTGAAATGACGAAATTAATGTGACCTGTGAAACTAAAACTGAAACTACTTAATTAAGACCTTTGTGAACTTTAATTTTTTTTTGTGTTGGAGTTTTTTTCGTACTATAGTATTAACATAATGTTATAATTATAATGAGTTAATTATATGAATGTATGTAAATTTTGAACTTACATCAACCAATTTTTGTATAGAATGATGTCTTGTGTAGGTACCTAATAGTGCCCTGAATGTTACACGCGGTTAAATGCTATGTTAGTAATTTTTAAATGTAAATGTTTTTTTTATAATAAGAATGAGGGCAAACGAGCAGACGAAGCCATCTGATGTTAAACGGCTACTGTCGCCCATGGACATCTGCAACATAAGAGTTGCAGGTGCGTTGTCGGCCTTTAGGAAAAAGATGCCTATACACTCGACGCTTGAAAACTCCCAAATTATAGCGCTCGGGGAAAACCTCAGGAGGAAGGTCATTCCACAGTTTGCATGTACGCGGAAAGAATGCGCGTGAAGCTCGCACATTGGTCGCAAACCATGCATCCAAATGGTGTGGATGGAACTTAGTCCTTCGGCGAAGGGTACGATGGTAAAATCGTGACGGCAGCAACATATCAAATAGTTCGTCAGAACACTCACCGTTGTACAGACGGTAAAAAACACATAGAGAGCCAACGTCTCTCCTTATGGTTAAAGATTCTAAATCGTCCATGAGTTTGGGATCGTCGACAATGCGAATTGTCCGGCGTTGGATGGAGTCAAATGGGTGGAGTGGGTATTGAGGGGCACCTGCCCAAAGGTGCGAGCAATACTCCACATGGGGACGGACCTGAGCCTTATAGAGCAGAAGTCGATGTCCCGATGTGAAGTACCGGCCCGCCTTGTTCAGAACCTCGAGCTTTTTTGCAGCCAGTTTAGCTTTGCTCTCCAAATAACCCCATAATTGGACCTCGTTCGTAATGTCAACCCCAAGGATCCCAATACTTTTAGTGATATTTAGCGATGTGTTCTGAAAACAAGGTGCTACAGAAAAGGGAGTCTTCTTAGCGGTGAACGCACAAACTTGTGTCTTCCAGGGGTTAAATTGTACGAGGTTGCGTCTACCCCATTTGGAGACTTGCTCCAAGGAAGTCTCGATTTCAGACACAAGTTGTAATCTTCTCTCTTCCACTTCCGCCCGAGGGATATTAGCTCGGCCAGTGTAGAATGCATCACACGTACTGTCATCTGCATAGCAACGGTATTGCTGGTTTGCAACATATCGTTAATATGCAGAGTAAACAGCGTGGATGAGAGCACTGAGCCTTGAGGAACTCCAGCATTAATGGGCATGGTTTCCGAGCATACTCCGTCAACAGTGACCATGATTCTACGCCCATTAAGAAAACTGGTTATCCAATTGCATAATCCCTCGGGGAGACAGTATGATGGTAACTTCGCTAAAAGAGCTTTATGCCAGACCCGATCAAAGGCTTTCGCGATACCCAGGCTGACTGCCATAGCTTCCCCCTTGCTCTCAATGGCGGTTGCCCAGCGGTGTGTTAGGTACACTAGAAGGTCACCAGCGCTGCGACCACGACGAAAAACGTATTGTCGATCGCTTATTAGCTGGCAACCTTCCAGGTAACCAAGGAGCTGATTGTTAATAACCCGCTCCATCACCTTAGACAGCAAGGTGGTAATCGCAACTGGCCGGTAGTTGGATGGATCTGTACGGTCACCCTTTTTGGGGATAGGGTGCACAATACTACTACTGCTACTTTCCACGAAGACGGTACTATATCAGTGGTGTAAGAAAGTGAGAATAAACGCGTTAGAACCGAAGTCAATTCAGGAGCACACGTCTTAAGTACGAGGGCCGAAATACCATCAGGACCACTAGAATTCTTGACGTCGAGGGAATGCAGAAATCCAGAATTTCATATCATGATTAGAAATTTTATTCGGTACCGTTTGTATTCACATAATTACTTGCTTTTAAATTCTACGCTTCTTTGTCATTATTTTACGTGTTGATTAAAAAAAAACAGTAATCGTATGTATATTCATAGACCATCACGCAAAAATATTTAGTAAATTATTGATTTTATTGGTTGATTAGTTTAATAGGTAGTAAATTATGAAAGCGACTTTTAAATTTATTATGACATATACTTACCTATGAGGCTAGCTATAGGCTATGAGCACACTCATAAAGTTTTTCGTATTTAAAAAATTGAGAATTGAGAGAAAAAAATAACAAGCATATTTCAATAATATTTATTTCATTTCATTGAATAATGTATTCACAAAATTGTTAATCTTTCACGATTTATATTATTCATACGTATGTATTATGTGGTCGTGAGAGTGAAAATGTCGAGCTCGAAACACAGTAACTTCAAAAATTGCCTCAATGGGCTCTAAATTAATACATAAATATGAATATTTACAAAACTGACAAAACAGTCAACGAAGTTGAAGAAGTACATTTAAAATTAAACGACGCACCATATATCTAATATTATGAAAGATATGCGTTATGTTGAAAATTTTTATTATATCACAATTTAGTTTGTTTAATTTCATATATATATATATATTAAAGATATGAATTACTTTGTACATATATCTTAATGAAATATAGATAAATGTAACATGTATTTATGTAAATGTATTGAAAAATAAAATTATTGAGTAAACTTTTTCAACTACTTCCTTTCCTTGGTCTTGTTCTGTTTCAACTTAGAATATGTAAAAACTTTATGAACATCTATTGGTTGTAATATTTTTGATATGCTAACTTTTTTCCTTTTATGCTCTTTTGTATCATATGTAATGAACACATAAGGAAAAACAAAACAAAAAAAATATCAGTACGTATCTACTTAACGTATTTATTCGCACTTTAAAAATAACTACGAACTTAGAAATATTTGTATAATCAATGAATTTAAGAAATTTCTTAAGGACGTCAAGGAACCATAGTTGTGTAATTTAGAAAATGGTTACTTTTTCTTGATCACAGTAAGATTAATCACAAAATACAATATAAGAATGAAATATATTGAACTATTTTTAAAAATGTCAGAATTCTCACGTGCTCTTTAAAATGTTTTTTAAATGTGTACAATAATTTCAAGGACATTCGATTTGAGCGAGATTGTACGGAGTGCAAGGTCGAAGGCCTTCAGCGATGACGGAGAGACCTCTCGAGGGGGGGATAACGTCACGACCGCTCACCCGTAAGCGATGCACGCAACCGACAAACCCATGCAGTGAGTGCGTACCTGATAACCTTTTCATAAAAAGATATATTTTACCTATAACAACATTCTCAAGAATCTAAAAGCGTTCGTGTAAAATATAAATGTCGTTAAAGACAGCCAAATAACTTACTTCGTAACATTGGCAGGCGGCTTGCCGACGTGAATATACGGATCCACATCGAGTGAGTTCATACGTCCGTGCATCGAACCCCGGGCAGTCGACGATCCCAATTTAAGCATCGCATCTTTTTTATACCTTCTAGCAGATATTTTAGACTTCACATCGAGTTTTACTTTTCCAGAATGTAACTCTAAGGGGCCGCTCCCTGCGTCCCAACGCAGAACAGCTCTGTTGTCCACGAGCCCAAGCCATAAATAATCTCTCACACCTGAGGCACTTATTAAGGCGCCCCTTCCACACACGGCTGACACTTCTGCCCATATGTCGAATCGTTTAGCGGGCAAACGTGTCCTAGCCGTCATACGAGCCAACCCGTCAAATAATGGCGCCGTATAAATTTCGTTTTCAGGGCCCTCCATGTATTCTTCATAAATTGGATAATTTTCCTCAACCTCATTTGTAATATATTGCTCCTCAGACTCGCTTTCGATGTGAACATTTTTAGATAGGTTTTTATTACAACCGACGTTATCTTCACTTTCCCTCGAGGTAACGTTTGCAATATGTACTTTCTCTGCGGATAATTTACTTTTTAAGAGAGAGAGTTTTGTTTAGATATATAAACAATTTAAAAACAGGAACAGTGGTTACGGTAACTACTAATTTGTGCAACTACATTTTTCTAGCCGTCGTCAAACTAGCGGTATTCGAGAGGCGGTAAAATGTCAATGCAAGACATTTCGGGATCAGGACTGTCCGGTTTGCCACTATCGCTCGTGTCTACCGAGGCGTCCGTAAAGTGTATGGAGTTGGTTCGATAAGTGCGGTCAGATTTAGCTACAGGGTTCACTCGTGAAGGGCTCGAGCGCATATCCGCTGAACGGCTACCTCTCCGGACAGTGGGGGCTTCGTCGCCACAGGGACCGAACGCTTGAACAACGACGTCTGCCTGTGTCCTGCAAGCATGTGCCCGGAGGTGACAGTTAGACAGGTAGGTGCGGCCATCGCTCCCGCATACTGCAGGCTCCTCAGACGCCGCGCATTCCACAGCACCACACTCGCAAGTCGCGAGCCCGCTTCGGATCACACAGTAGGCCCCAAAATAGCATGTCATGTGCTCACAATCGGTAGCTGGAAGCTGGGTCGATTCCGCTGTTAATTAATTATAATTCATTACTATTTAAACTTTTTTTAAGACTCACAAAATTTGAAACGTGTTATACTCACGATCAAAACAACCGGTGGGCCCAAGGGTGTGTTCGTGATTAGAACACACGGTACACTTCTGTCCTTGTATGCCAGGCTTGCACACACAGCGACCCGTCATTTGTTCGCAATCTTCACGAACTGACCCGAATGCCGAGCAGCCGCATGCTATTTAAATAAATAAATATATATATATATATATATATATATATATATATATATATATATATATATATATATATTAACTTCAGCCTATCGCAGTCCACTGCTGGACATAGGCCTCCACAAGTTCGCGTCAAAAATGGCGTAAACTCATATGTTTTGCCCATAGTTACCACGCTGGGCAGACCGGTTGGTGAATGCAGGGCTGGCTTTGTCGCACCGATGATACTGATGCTCATCTTCGGCCTGTGTATTTCAAAGCCAGCAATTGGATGGCTATCCCGCCATTGGTCGGCTTTTTAAGTTCGAAGGTGGTAGTGAAACTGTGTTATCCCTCAATCGCCTCTTACGACACCCACGGAAAGAGAGGGGGGAGGGATATATATATTGTACAGATATCGCATCCTTTTCTTTATTTTTCTTTGTTTATTTTTTTTGAATTTTACCTGGATTTGTGTTAGTATATTTTTAACTCACGTATACAACCCGTATGTCCCGTTCCTATCCGGGGCAGGCCCCAGTAGCCTGGCTCGCAGCGGTCACACTTATGTCCGCCCACACCGGGCCGGCACCGACACTGGCCGGTCTCGTCGCACTGTTCCGAAACGGATCCGAGCCGGTGGCAGCCACACTGTGAAGGGCAGCCGGCCCCACCCGGACCCCGAGCCGGGGTGACACCGTCCCCGCAACAACCGTACCAGGATTCCTGACAATCTTTCTTCTCTTCGACTGATTTATCTATAATATAAATAAACTTTTATTTTTTTCAGAGGAAAATCAGAGGCACTAACGTACGGTTTTAATTTATATCATAACTACCTTTTCTACAACAACGTGCAGCCTTAGCGGTGTGATGGCAGTAGCTCCCAACTGGGCAGTCTTTTCGATGCGGACCGCCACCACAGTCCATTATACGACCTTCGGCATCCGTAAGAGGCTCGTCGTCTCCGCAAGGTCGAAACTAAGAAAACTCTTATTTGAAAAACAAATAAGGTTTCAAGCTTTAATTACTACAATGTAGTTGTATTTTTAAAGGTTCCTGTTTTATAAAAAAAAAATGTGATGACTGGTGTCTAAAACAGGTCACAATCAAAGAATGATTTGCTTTAATCCAGTTTAGAAGGTCCCAATTTTCTAAACACTTATTTACTATACTTACCTATATAAAAATTTACATAAGATTTTCAACTTTCTACGGTCACTATAAACGCTTTGGGAATCCAAAAGAGACTTACTGCGATTACGTCACAATCAAGACTAAAAGAAATACAAAATATATGTAATATACAACTGTGTGGTTACGGCAGTAAAGAATGTAGCCACTCCCTCTCTTCCCGTGGGTGTCGTAAGAGGCGACTAAGGGATAACACAGTTCCACTACCTGAAGGTCTATGTCCAGCAGTGGACTGAGATAGGCCGAAGTGAGTGTGAATCACATATGTCTCCAAAACTGCCATCTCAGAATTGATGGTATTCTTCAGGAAGTAGTATCTCCATTGCACTGCAGAGCCCGAGCGGGTGCAGAAACAGATATTTCTAAAGACGGCATGTCTCCAGGTACCTGGCGCCGGCAGTAGGCCTGGCGTAGAGGCGCAAGTCGGACACACAGACGGGCGCGGGTGCTATATACACAAGTCTACAAAAATGCTATCATGGACGTGTTAATATATTCTGGACGTAGTAAGCGTACCTCTAGTCCTCTGCAGAGTGCGAGCGGGCGCAGACGCAGGTCCTCCTGCCGGCGACACGCCTCCAGCTTCATGTGGCACAGGGCGGGGTAGAGGCGCAGGTCGGAGGCGCACACGGGCGCGGGCGGCGCGGCGCCGCAGTCGAACAGGCAGGCGCAGCGCGGCGCGCCGGCCGCGTCCACCGCGCACGTGGCCTCGTGCGCGCACGTGACGCGCGCGCACGCCGCCGCGCCGCCGGCGCCGCTCGAGCGAGCCGTCTCGTCGGACGCGCGGATCTCGTTGCCCGTCTCCAGCACCTTGCCCGAGTTACTCGTACCTACATTTACTGATTTATTTATTTATTTTACACTTTGAAAAACTTACAGCTAGTAAAACATATATAACATAAAATTGCGATGTATTGCTTGGATAAAATGTCTTTAAATTAGTCGATATTTAGTTTTTTTCTAGTTTTATGCATATTTTATACTAAATTCTTGAATAATTATGACTATTGTATAATAAATATCCTATCAGAATTCAAAAAAGTATATAAAAAAAATATGTGGTGTCATGGGACACCAGGTAGGAACGAAGTTCCTTCGGATAGTAAAGAAGCAACACAATATGAAAAAAAATGTTTAATTTTATATATATTTTCTAGTTCTTGATTTTTTTTTTTTTTTTTCTTGATCGGTTTTTAATTAAGTATATAAAAGTATTTAGGGAATTTAGTATTTTAGAAAATAACAAATACCGTAAAATGAAATAAATCAAAAAAAATAATAATAATAATAATTCAAACTATTAAGTGAAATAAAAAAACATGTCTTTATTTATTTTTGTCGACAGTATAAAATGACATAAATAATTTTAAAAAAGTTTACCAGTAATATTTTAGTTTTACAAACGTCATATTATACAGTCGTGTGAGTGATATCACGTCACTTCCGTTATATATTTTTCTTACGGTTTTAGTATCACTTTTTTTTCAATTCGGTCGCCCAGCCAAATGTCAAGACTGCCGTAAGGAACTTCGTTCCAATTAGACAATATACAGAATTTCGATCTAATTTAGATAGTGTAACTATTCCTTCATATTTTAATACAAAAATATCCTCTACCAATTTAATATTCAGATGTTTTAACTGACAATGAGTGATTTACTGTCCCATCAGTAATGTGAGTATTATATAAACCTAAATACTCGCCTTCAGTGAAGTTTCCATCATGCGAATCCGTGCATTCCCCATAGTAAGCGACTTGCGGAGCGGTTTCGCCGCGCATGCGCGCCTCGCACGCGGCCCGTTGGAGCGAACACTCGTCGGGGAAGGTGCGGTGCGTGTCCGCGCAGACGGGCTCGCGCGGCGCGTCCGTGCACGTCGCCGCGCACGAGCACTTACCGCGCGAACACCACATTCCGTTGGGACATTGGACGCCACCACACGACTCTGTTTCAGTTCGACAAAGTAACAGACATTAATTAATATAATTGTGTTTGCTCGCAAACGAAAAAAAACCGACTTCAAATACATCGATGAGTAATACAACGTAGATCGACGAAAAAATAGTCAAGTAACTACGCGTTATCAAAGATTACTCAAAAAGTGGTTATCAGATCTCGATAAAATTTATATGTGACCACATGATAAACATCAGCTTTCGACTAAATCAAAAATTATCAAAATCGGTACACCCAGTAAAAAGTTATTGCGGATTTTCGAGAGTTTCCCTCGATTTATCTGGGATCCCATCATCAGATCCTGGTTTCCTTATCGTGGTACCAAACAAGAGATATCCTCTTTCCAACAAAAAAAGAATTATCAAAATCGGTACATCTAATAGAAAGTTATGCGGTATAATACAACGTAGGTCGACGAAAAAAGCCTCAAGTAAAAACGCATTATTAGATATAACTCGAAAAGTAGTTGTTAAATCTCAAATAAATTTAAATGGGACAAACTGACACACACCACCTTTCGATTAAAACAAAATTTGTCGAAATCGGTCAAAAGTTCTGATGTAACATACATAAAAAAAAAATACAGTCGAATTGAGAACCTCCTCCTTTTTTGGAAGTCGGTTAAAAATACATCCAACCCACAGTTCCTTGACCATGCGTCTGCAACGCCATAGTCGTAATTGAATATCAGAAGTTTCAAAATGACAATCACGGACTTATAATGACAAAGTTTGCATTTGTGTAAATGAATCATATAAAATTCTTTGTTCATTGGCACATTTTTGAACTCACCACAAGAACCCATATGTTTTACGTGAAGTCGTTTTTTCTCCCGGCAAGCTACGTCACGTAGAGCACAGACACTACTGTAAGTTTGATTATCGTTTCCACAAACTTCTTCTGTTTCCTGAAATTTATTTAAATAATTACCAATAACATCAAACATTTAAACATTGATGAAAATCATACTTAATTCTCAAACGATTTTAATAAAAATAATAATTGGATATGTAACAAACAACAATATTATGAATATAATTAACTGTTTTCTTTGCTTACAGTTCCATCTTCACAGTGTTTTGGACAAACGCAACTTGCTTCTGTAACCCCGTCACTCTCACAAACCGCATAAAACTCACATTTCTTATTTTCGCATCCATCTGAAATATTACATGTATCAATTTAATAAAACAATTTACGTTGAAAACATGGTCTTAAATTTTTATTGACATTTCGGAAAGCATACATGTATATTTGTTAAGAAAATATGATAAGTGAAGCAAATTGCCCATTAACTCCCGAATCAATCATTACTGAAATTTATTTCGTATAAGACATAATGTTCAGTTATCAAATCATACAACGTATTTTGTACATTACTCACAATACGCTATCACTCGATAAAAGTTAATCTTCTTTTCAAATGTATTCACCAATAACTAACCAATTGTAATAAAGTTATACTTATGTAGCTATAATACCGAACATTCAGTACTCACTGCAGGGTCCGTCGTAAAGCACTTGCACGTGCCTTCTGTGTCGACAAGCCTCGAGCTGCAGCTTGCATCGGTTCCCATAGGAGATACCGTCTGAGCCGCAAACGGGCGCGAACTCGTTCGAACAGCGCGGACAGCGACACAAGCCTCGCCCGCCCGTGGACACGCACTCGCCCCCGTGTGGGCACACGCGACCCGCACACACTCCGTTTGATCCTGAGGGTTTGATAAAATTACTTAGCACTTATATATTTTGGTGATTCTAAATATATACGAGTAGTGATGTTTACATTCAACAGTTCCCTGATAACTGATACGATAACGAAAATATTTAAGTGATTACTATACATGGGGATTGATTATAATACAAATATATACTCATAGATTGAAAACTATTCCTTTTGATGGACCATTCTGAAACATACCTACATGAAAAATTTGGTGCACTATATACTGTCAGCAGTAATAACGTACATTACTTTGTGATATAGCGAAATGTTTTGTCTGTGTTACTTCTGAGTAATATGATATCTTTTAGCTTCAAAACATTTATCCAAACCGATTCAGTACTATTATAATGAATCAACTATAAACAAGTTTCCACGTTTTGATACATCATCATCATTACAGCCTATACAGTCCACTGCTGGACATAGACCTCCACAAGTTTACGCCAAAAATAACGTGAACTCATGTGTCTTGCCCATAGTCACCACGCTGGGTAGGCGGGTTGGTGAACGCAGTACTGGCTTTGTCGCACCGAAGACGCTGCTGCCCGTCTTCGGCCTGTGTATTTCAAAGCCAGCAGTTGGATGGTTATCCCGCCATCGGTCGGCTTTTTAAGTTCCAAGGTGGTAGCGGAACTGTGTTATCCCTTATTCGCCTCTTACGACACCCACGGGAAGAGAGGGGGTGGCTATATTCTTTAGTACCGTAGCCACACAGTACACATTACACAGTACACATTTTGATACATAGCTACTAGTAATTACATACAGATTACAAAAATAGATGCGTTACCGTAAACTTACCACAAGCACCAGCGTGCACAACCCTGAGCTCTCTCCCCAAAAGACACGCTACTCGCCCGAGCTCGCACTCACTGTCGTGTGTACGCGCGTCAGAGCCGCATACCGGTCGAAGTACGGGCTCGCAAGGTGGCGGACACGCGCACACCGCACCGCTGCCTTCAACGCGACACTCCGCGCCGTAACGACACTCTACTTCCGCGCACGGATTTACTCCTGAAAAGAAATTACAAACTAGCATTATTTGACATACCGTATAACCAATAAGTAACCCTCTGCTAAGCAAAGAGCCCTTTTCCCCTAAAGAAGACAAGTTTGAAGAGCGTATACAACACAGAACACCACTGCGGATAGGCGAGTACTTATTGTTCTCAAACCATGCAGATTTTTGTACGATGTTTTACCTTTACTGCTGAGCATGGCATGAGTTTTAAATTAAAAAAAAAATCAGCATTGTAATATTCACGAGTACTATGGTACCTGCTTGAATATAAACCTACAACCTATGTTTGCACTGACTTTAAAGAGATTTAACTTAATTAAAAACAAAAATTATTCATATAAGTTCTCAAAGAGAATATCTCAAAGAATTGAGGTTAAGGGTGGGCGTCAAATCGTCAATATATATAGCTATATTATTACATTACTGATTGTAAATTATATGAGGCCATTACTTTTGAGGCTTACCAGAACTACACTGTCCTTTGAAAATAAGTTTTAATTGTTTTCTTGCACGACACGACTCCCTGTGCATCTGACATTCATTAGAGTAAGTTTTCCCATCGGAAGCGCAAATAGGAGAGAACTCAAGAGGGCACGACTCTGCACAGCGGCACAGAGGCTGGCGATTATCGTCTAGTTGACAAACTTCTGGATCTGGGCAGGTGACACCTGCACAGGGATCTGGTGATGCAGAATATTAAATTAATTAGAAAGTTTTCAAGTAAATATATGCTTGTAATGGTAAAAAACTATTTACCACATTTTCCATAATACTTGAAAGTTATATTCGTGTGCGTCTCACAGGCAGCTCGGCGCATCTCACATATTCCTGGGTAGTCTCTCGCGTCGCTTGCGCAAAGTGGTAGAGAGCCTTCGTGGTCTCCATAACTGGGACAGGAGGTTGGGCATTCGCAATTGTAACTTTTTGCGTCTGCCGTGGGTCTACACTGCTCCCCAGGTCCGCACGTCACTCCTTTACACGGATCCGGCACGTCTGACACAATATGTACATCAATTAACTGCAACAACGAAATCTTTAATCTACTATAAAAAAATATTTTGAACTTTTTGTATCTTATTCTTATAGCATATGAGTTTTGCTTCAACATTTATTATATACTAGCTGCTGCCCGCGACATCGTCTGCGTGAACGCTATACAGCACCAAAAATACCTACGATTATATACCTTTTAAAATAACATTCATTTACCCGTTTCTTCTTTATATTTCATATCTACAGAAAAATCTCATAGATGGCGCTGCTTTAAAATTGCCTTGTCTACTTATATTCATTTAATTATGTTTATGGGTTTAGTTACTTATATTGCGTGATTTTTATAGTGTGCTAGCTAGCTTATATAGCATGGTTATTAACATAACAACAACATTCAAATATGCGTCGTTAGATTACACGTTGTTACAGAATGCGTTGAGGAAATAAAGGTTCACTGCTCGTTCCCGGTAGGTGATAGCGTGATAATATGTAGCCTATATGTTGACCCGACTTCTTAATAATATTCGTGCCAAATTTGAAGTAAATCCATGCGGTACTTTTTGATTTTATCCCGGACATACATACAGACAAACAGACAAAGAGACAAAAATTCTAAAAACTATATTTTTGGCTTCGGTATCGATTGTAAATCACACACCAAGTATTCTTTTAAAAAAATATTCAATGTACAATTTTGACTTTCCTACCATTTTATTATATGTATAGATTTTAAACAATGAACGCCGTGCATTATATTTTACTTACGTAACATATAATTAATAGCGCTATTTGATACCAAGAATAATTAATATCTCATGCTTCAGGAAGTGAACTAAAATTAATACTGTAACAAATACAAAGAAAGGACACATTCGATATATTTTTCAAGCACTTACCACTAGGAAATAGGTAACAAGCAAAGGCAGTCGTAACCAATAATGGTAGAGTAGTCGCAATAGTCATCATAGTAGCGTTGATTTAGCTCCTTCGAACACAGCACAACACAGCGCTCAATTAATATGACCATTCAAACGAATCTAAAAAGAATTAAAAATAAGTCAGTTAACTTTTGAAGTGCAGTCGTACAGGTAAAAAGTAAATCACATAAGACTTAATTATTTTTTACTGTATTAAGTTAATTTTATAAAACGTCTTTCTATAATAAAATTAAAAGACTTAATACCAAAAACATACTTACAAAATGAAAACTTAACCAAAATATTACCTAGTTAAAATATTTTATATTAACTTACCTAGTTCTTTCACATTAGTTACTTTAAGAACCAACTGAAATCAATAAACTACAAACACCGCGAACAGATTAATTTAATTACAATGCACTAATTGAAACTAAAATAAAAATGAAGAATAAAACTAAATTATTTATATTGACTAATCGTAAAAATAATTTTCAAAGTGCTTATCTGATTTGTAATTTGATTCATGCAGTCTACATTTTAAGTGATTCTGGCATGAAAACACTCAACCGAAGCCTTTGGGTGGCTGAATTAAGGACATGCGCAAAGATACCTGCGTTGTTCATTGAGAATCATTTAATCTATAAATAGACTCGACGATTTTGAATGGAGAATTTTTAAACAGTATTAATTTAAAGATTAATGTGCATTTTGTAGTTTAAATATCAAAGAGTCCATATGTTAACTGAAATAATCATTCCGTATTCATACTAATGGAATGATTGCGTTCCATTGTTATTTTTTTTTTTTGTCCGCAGTTTCACTATCACCCTTGTCAATTTGAAGAACAACACAATTGTTGAGAACTATCCAATATAAAAAGAATTTTTCAATTCAAACCAACAGTTACCGAGTTTAGCGCGCTCAATCTGAACTCTTCAGCTTCATAATCTTATATATAAAATTCTCGTACCACAAATGTTAGTTACCATACTCCTTCGAAACGGCTGGACCGATTTTTATGAAATTTTGTGTGCATATCGGGTAGGTCTGAGAATCGACCAACATCTGTTTTTCATACGCCTAAGCTATAAGGAAGCGGAGTTAAATTAGGGGGTTAATAACATATATGGCAAAACAATGGTCCTGGAGCCAGTGTTAGTTTACCTAATATCTTGAAGGAAAAATAATGTCAGCTGACCATAACATGGTGGATTATGTCAGCTGGCCGCTTGAACATGAAAAAAAAAATTTATTCAAAGATTTCCTCTCAACTACAACAACTACAACTTTTTGAAGACTGAGTCACCCTCGTAGGTAGGTGTATCCTACCATCCACCCTCTCCTACATCTCTCCTTCCCGCAAGTCGCGGGTGGGAGGGGGGCGCGCGGGGTGCTTCCGCGGTGGGTGTGGTGCGGGGGGGGGGGGGGGGAGGCGTGGCGGCGCGCTCCTCCATCCTCTGCATCGGGCTCGGCGCGGGGGCGCTCCGCGTGCCCCTCTTCTCCCTGCGGCGATGAGGGAGCGCTCTCGGTGCCCGGGAGCGCTCTACAACCGGAGGCGGCCTGCCCTGCACCCGCAGGCAGGCCCACCGTCCGGGGCGTCATGGCGAATACTTTTAGTGGTCCCGTGGCGCCCCACCAGGACGACGAGGGCACCGCTGGTTTTTACTGAGTAGTCCGGCATTGCACTCCCCGCCGGGAGTCTCAGACTTCCGTCGCCTTCGGGTGACGGGGGTGCGTAAATGCATTTTCCAGCGTTAAAAAAAAAAAAAAAAAAAAAAAAAAAAAAGGTGTATCCTACCAGTGGTCCGTGGGTAGTGCTAATCAGGTGACTTACTGGTCTAGATCAGGTGACATATGGCTCTAGCCGACGGCTTGCGACCACCCACCGAACAAAGTCATACCGTCAAGCGGCTATCGTGTTTCGGTATATTGATTGGTGTAGCCGACTGAGAGGTTCGGTCGAAAAAGTTGCTCCGCGCGAATCGACCGGTCTGACTTGCACTTGCGCCACTGCGCTGTGGTAATTGGTTCTGGAGGGTAGCGGGATTCGAGGCACGGTGCACCGCTGGCCGACCGCAGGACCGCAGGGGGCCCAATTAATGTGCTAGGCATACACGAAAGGCTGCCCCCCAACTGTCGAAAGATCCCGGGATGCGCCCTCATGCCGGTTCGTGACCGGATGGAAGGGCCCGGTAAACATCTTCTAGGGGGCTCGGACGTCCCCGCAGTCTCCAGATCAAACACCTCTCCAACGCGACAAGTCATTGAGAGTCCAGGGGTTACTAGCGTGGAGCCTCGTTTGACTGCCTTCTTCTCGCCTTCCTTCACCCGCCAACTTATATGAAAAAGAGGAACAAAAACAAGGCAGCACAGCGGTTGCACTCCCTCTCGCTCTCAGTGCACCTCTCAAACATCCGAGGTTTGCACTCCAATCTCGTTGCAGTCAACCACAATCTCGAGACTGAGAAACCGGCCCTATTGTTCCTCTCGGAGACGTAGATCGGCAGTCCATCTGGCACAGCATACTTATGTTACCCGTGATACCGATGACATACACCCTGGAGCATAATTTTAAGCCACGCGCAGGTGTTTGCTTATATACCCGCGACGACATACGCTGCCAACGTCTCCGCAATCTTGAAGACCCCAGCTTCTGCAACTTATGGGTTTTTTTTATAAAGTTATGTCCACAGGCTTATAATGCCCATGCTTTTGGCATTCCGATTTTTATTTTTGTTAGTGATCGTTTACTTGGTACACTACTGCAGCTTATATTAAGAAAACTCATTATTCTATCTTAGTATCCCTAATGCAGACGTGAGTCCACCGACCGAAATATGCTAACTTAATAGGTGACTTATGGGTTTAGGTGGATACAGGAATGGATAAAATTCTATATGTCTGTGTCTACCGTTCACACAACGGAGATCTGGAGACAACCAGGCTTATGCAACATCTTAGTGAGGCGGCTGTTGCGGCTCAAGATCGGTATCCTACTGCTGAACTGGTAATGCTGGGGCACTTTAACGCCCACCACCAAGAGTGGATATTCTCATACCAGCACACTGACCACGCTGGTAGAGAGAGATTCACAAACTCGCTTTAGCGTTTAATCTCACTCAACTGGTCCGGGAAGCAACTAGGGTACCCTATGTTGACTCGCATAATGCCAATTGTTTTGACCTTGTCCTGACAACTGATCCTGACCGCTATTCGGTATCGGTCTCATCGCCTTTAGGCAGCTCCGACCATTGTTTGGTGAAGACTGTATCCGTCCATTCACCGCCTGTTCTTTGCCCCAAAGGAAACCGGCGAATATAGCGATACAAGTCAGTAGACTGGAATGAGATGCGTTCTTTTTTTGCATCGTACCCGTGGCGGCAGATTTGCTTCTGCTCTGATGATCCCTCGTCTTGTGCGAATGCTGTGGCTGATGTACTACGTCAGGGAATGGAGTATTACATTCCATTCACTGACGCATCAGCATCAGTAGCAGCCCGACCCTGGTTTAATGCTGACTGTTCCCGCGCTCGTAACAAGGCAACAGACGTGGGTCAGAGGAAGAAAGCCTATAACAGAGCCGCCAAGTCCTGCAAGAAAGCTTTACGGAAGGCTCGGTTTGACCACATAGGCAGGATTGGGACTAGACTTGCATCATAACAACTTGCCAGTAAAGCCTTTTGGTCCCTAGCTAAGTTGGTCGAATCGAAGTTCTGTCGCCCCGCACTACCTTCACCGCTAAAATACGATGGTTCACTAGCCTACGCCACTGAGAAGAAGGCAAACCTGTTTGCACGTCTCTTTGCAGAATCCTTACACTTAGATTCAGGCACGCCACACCTCCGACCTCTTCAATTAGATGCGAGACGTCTATGTCTGAAATCCGAATTCGACAAAAAGAAGTCCTTTAAACCTTGCGCAATCTAGACGTGAATAAAGCTAGGGGCCTGACGGAATACCAGCCATAGTACTCAAAACTTGTGCACCGGAGTTGTCTCCAATCCTGACACGCCTGTTTCGTCTTTCTCTGGCGACAGGATATGTGCCGAAAGCCTGGAAGCTAGCTAACGTGCAGCCTGTGCCCAAAAAGGGCAGTCGAACTGACCCTGTCAATTAAACATATTTTGAGGAGAACGACCTTCTCAGCGACCGACAATACGGTTTTCGCCTCAATCGATCCACGCGTGACCTTTTAGCGTATGCCTTACATAAGTGAGGCTATCGAGAGACACGGGGAACCCATGGCGGTCTCACTCGATATCTCGAAGGCATTTGACAGGGTTTGGCATGATGGCCTTATTAGCAAGCTTTCCTCATACGGCTTACCCACTTTGCTTTGTGTCTGGATATCTGAGTTCCTGAGGGATCGGTCGAGCCGCGTGGTCATAGACGGCTGCGAGTCCGATCGATTGGCCATCAATGCCAGGGTCCTTCAAGGTTCTGTGCTCTCGGCAACGCTATTCTTGCTGCACATCAATGACCTGCCCGGTCAAAACCGGTTAAACCCGGGACCTTTGGGTATGCAGACGACAGCACTGTTGTCGAGCGTTACGTGTCCGACGCTCGAGCGAGTGGGTCGGAGGTCCAGTCGCTGAGGGAAGCCATGATTCAGCGTCTGAACTCGTCCCTTAAAGCTGTCTTTGATTGAGGTGACGCAAACCTGGTCAAGTTCAACGCCTCTAAGACCCAGACGTGTCGTTGGACTGAAGAAAAATCTTCTAATAGGTACCCAAGTAACACGTATAAAGTTTAGTTTTATACTATTATACAAAAGTCTATGGCTCTGGTTAACGTAATATCTAATTTTATTTTGTACCGAATATTACTTTGATACCTGGTATCTGCCAAAGTAACCAACCATGGGTTAACTTCATATTTGGCCATTGCTTCAACCTGTGTTGGGAGCATCCACTGAGAAACTTTCAGCTTTTATAAAATGACGAAGCCCTCACGGGCTCTTGGGTTATTAGATTATAACATTTATAACCACTTTAATGTTTACGGTAGCTTTTCGTTCTCCCATTATACACTACATATAAAGTACTATAGCGTTAGCTCAATGCTATTTTCCCAATATTACGATGGCAAAATCAAAATTAGCATACTTTTTATGAAGTCAGTCACACCAAGGAAATTTAATAAAACTGGAGCAGCCTGAACTGGGGCAGTACCTCAATCTCAGCTCGCGAGTAACATCGCCAGAACTCAAGAGCTCTCGAGGATCTACTGTGTTAATAGTTCAAAATTACTATAAAAGTACCTCAATGTTAACATATTAAAGAAAATTAACTTTTAACCGTTTGAGCGCCACGCCTCAAACATATTCCCGTGCCCTGTACGCCAAGGCATAAATTAAAATACCTACGAAGAAAATAGTGTTGCCAAGAGTCGTTATCGAAGTACCACACAGTGACTTGTTTTTGTTGTTTTTTTATGCAATATATGACTACTTTATAATCTAGGAAGGTTTATTCTTTCAATATTTTTCTTGTTTTATCTTGCACTCTTTATATTATTATATACTTACAATAACATAAATAAAAACAAACATTACAAAAAAAAATCGTAGTTAAGCACAACACTATTCTCTATCATCATGACGTCACTGTCACGCAGGACGACTACGGTGCAGCTGACCTTCGGTATTGAAACTTCCTTAGAGTAGAGACGTGCTGTGCCGCACGCTGTATATCGATTTCGAATCGATATATGAAGATATTTAAAAAAAAATAACCGACATCAAATTTGTAATTTTTCTTATTAAATAATTAATAACTAAAAACGGAGTAATAAGTTTAATATTTTTAAAAAACTACAGTACTTACCTAAATATGCCTACTTTAAAAATCTAAAGCACTTAGATAAATATGCCTACTATTTATTTAGAGGTTGGTGATATTTAAAGCATGTAAATATTTCTTTTAAACTCGACCGCGCCGATTATATTAATTAGCTTCATCGGATCAACTACTGAAGTACCTACTTTTTTTTCGCTTAGGTACCAAATGGTACTAAAACAGTACTGAGTAATAGAGCACGTCATTTGATTTCACGACACCAAAGCTGCAGGTCTGGCGCATACAAGCGTTGGCTAACTTAAGCACAGAAGAAAAGCTTATGAGAGTGGGGGTTAGAGATGATGTTGATGCTGCCAGATGATTTTGAGAATGAGAAAGAAAATCGTTATCTTTGCTCTTAACATTAAAAAAAAGGAAAAAAAATCATTTTTCTTTGTAATTGTATATTATTAAAATCATCGACGCCTTTCAAAATGCGACGATGTTCTAATTTATCGCTCATATTGCACTGCACTACTTTTCTCGCTATCCGCTTATGACGTCACCAGGGTGTCGTCTATCCTTGACAACGGCGTGTACTCTGTAGTGAACGGATTTATTGGTGACGCGCTAGGGATGCGCCAGATTAGAGATATCTGATTTATAATGGCCATATGATTGATTTTAATAGATTTGATTTTCCATTCATTTTCTATTTATGTAGTTAGCTGATGAGTTTTATGTTTTTTACTTTGTTTTATCCAAATATTAAATTATTCACAAAAAATATAACACGTTTGAGTAGAATTTGGAATAGCTTGAAAAAAATGAGAGCCTCTTGCGTCATATTCCCCTAGCGGTCAACTATAGACGACTCCGGACTCAAATGTTGCTGGGACATTCTATTTTGAGAATGTTTGTGGGCCGGGTTTTTTGTCGCATGTAGACGTCGTTGGCGCACAGGGCTCGCAGTGCTTGTCAAGTTGACTGGCGTTCAAAAGGTTCAACATAAAAAAGGATGATAAGGTGCAATAAGTAATAAACGTAAATCAACTTTTATAATATGTTTATTATCATGGTTTAAACCAAGACGCATTCACTCTTATTACATTCAATTACATGTAACAGAGAATAAGATTTTACATATGTATAAAAATAGGACTGTATGAATCCTGGTTGGACTCAGAAATGCATATTTATTGAGAAAGGAAATAACATTGCAACTCTTTCCGATACACTGCTAAAATGCAATGACAAAGAGTAAGTGTTATTTGTTACTATACACATGTCCCAAACTGCACATGATTTTGCTTATATGCAAATCGCCTTATTAGTTGCGGAATTTTGTACATTATAACCTATATATCATATATCATACATGGATATCACCTGTCTCTGACGAATAAATACCTAATATTGGCATTAAATTAATAGAAAATCAAGAGATAGTCGAATAAGATTACTATTTAAAAACCAGTAAAAATTAGCAACAAATTGAAACAATGTAAAAAATAATATTATTATTTGTCTAAAATCTGTACACGAAACAAATTATCGCCAAACTCAGAAATAAATAAATTCACTATACAGTCTCACTTACAAACACAATTACAACATTGTTAAAGGTCTCGAGTCATTATTGACGTCGCTTTTCGCTTATCACATAGATAAAAACCACAGCACTATTTGTCACTTACACTTTACGTCTATATAGCGTCCACGAAGAAATCTACTTCTATGACTATTTACATATCTTTATCTTTATTACTATATTTACATAAAACATTCACAGTTCAATCGATGAGCTCGCTAAGTCGGTGGTGCCCGCCGATCGTAATCTCTTCGGTAGACTTCGCGCTCATAATCTCGCTCGTCGTAGGTATAATCCGATTGCGCCGTGTAGCCACGCCAATCGTCCGGGTAAGGTCGCACGGGTGGAAAACCCATACCCCCCGGCATCGCTGCGCCATCATAATATCCACTGTAAGGACCACCCATGGCCGCATATCCTCCAAACCTAATCGTGATAAATATTATTAAGACATACCTAAATAAAAAATAATAACCATTGTTATAAAATATATCGATATTTACCGTCTCTTATCGTGCAGCCTCGCGTTACGGTCACCACCACGGTATTGTCGCGGGCCGGGATAGGCGGGTGGCGTCCAGGCGGGGTGCGCAGGGTGCGCTGGGTGCGCGGCGTGATCGGCGTGCGCGTGCGGCGCGTAGGGTGGACGCACCCGCGGCGGCCCCACGCCCCCACTGTCCCTCCGCGTCCGAGACCGCTCACGATCACGGTCGCGATCCCGATCCCGGTCGCGTTCTCGATCGCGGTCGCGCTCTCGATCTCGATCACGCTCGCGGTCTCGGTCTCGATCTCGTTCCCTCTCGCGATCCGTCCGGCTTCGTTCTCTGTACATCAAATCGTCTCGCTTCAAACTCCCTTCCCTATCTCTGCGTTCCTTGTGTTTGAGTTTATGTCTGCAGGTGTGGAAGAAGCAATGGCGATGAACGGAAAAGTTAGCAATGAAAAAAAGATATGAAAAGAAAATGGCTATAAATTAGGATGAGAAAAGCGCGGAATCGGCCATCCTACACTAAATGTAACATATATATTTAAGAGGGATGATCACATAACTTCTTACCTTTCATGCCTTTTGTTTTCATTTGAATCTGGATCACATTCACCTTCCTCAAGTTTTCTTTTTAATCCAGAAGCGTGAGGTACCTTTTCATTGTTTTTATCTGTTTTATCCTTGTCGAATTTCGGTCTCTTTTCTTTTCTATTGTTATCATCGTGTTTCACTTCCTTCTTATAAGATTTAACATGATTATTAGTACTGCTTATGTTATTTTTAGCATTTAACTAAAACAGAATAAGTTTTTAAAACTTATAAGAAATACATACACACATAAATTTCATACAAATAATAACTACTAAAATATGATACCTTGTTTTCCTTATGTTTACCATCTTTCTTCGATTCTACATTTTTCTTAAGACCGTATTTATATAGCCTATATAGTTGTTTAGCATCAAAATTAGTAAATTTTGAAACAAAATACCAGAGATTACTCCTCCATTCAACTTTTTTCTCGGGGTCTGGATATTCAGATAAACATATATCTATTTGATTTCCTATTTGTGTTAGGCAAGCTCTCGTTCTGGATACTTGTTCAGTTTCTGACAAAGTTTGATCAGGGTTGTCAAGAGCTCGAAGAGCTTTTTTGACAGGTCTCATTTTTTCTTTACACTACAATGAAAAAATTCATTAAAATACTTTGGAATTAATCTTAAAATTTTATTGTACATAAATGACACTTACTTCTTCAAACACTGACGGATCTAAATCGCCTAAAACCTCTAAAGCCCTGGGCTCATTGTTAGCTGTAAAATGCATAGGACCAGCCGGTTTTTTACGACCCCTAACCTTATCATTTTTGGTTCGATCTTTTCCTTCTTTCCTTGTACGTTTCTTATCCTTTTCTTTTCTGTCATTTGATGTTTCGTCGTGCGTTAGTGTATCCTCAAGTTTTGACTTACCCTAAAATTATTATATTTGTTTACATGAGTTTCAAAATTTAAATGTGCGCTTTAGAGAACTTACAGAAAACGAAATCAAACTTAAAATTAGCAATGTAATTAGCTATACAAACCTTTTCTCCTTTATCGTTTTTTACACTTTTATTTATTTTTTTATTTTCGTTCCCAGAACTCATATCATCATCAATTGTATCTTTAGTCACGGGCTCCTTAGCTCCTTTCTTCATTCGAGGCTTTCTTTGTTTCTGCTTACCATGTTTCTGATCAAGCAACTTTTTAATAAGTTTCAGTAAATACTCTGCTCTTGATTGTAAATGTTTGGCCTGCGGTTTCTTGTCTTCATTGGTAAGAATTTTGTCACCAATAACGAATGATGAGTCCATTTTAATGGCCTCCCATGATCCCATGCCATACTGATATATACCAGCCAATAGTTTAGAATCATCTTCAACTCCCCACTCCACATCAAAGTTTGCAGGCCTTGTCCTAAACCACAAAAGAACAAAAAAATTATAATACATCACAATTAAACTTAATGTTCATGACATTAACACGTTGGATGCCATGACGGACACCATATGTCCGACAGCATACTTTCGCCTGGGGCCACACCAATAAATCGAGAATCGTCAAAAAATTGTTAAGGTGTTTTTCTGCAAATATTGTCAGCGAAAACCTCAAAAATAATGGGCGACTGACGGAAACAGTTATTTACCCATTATTTTCCAAGATCTCAAGTGGCAGACACCAGCTATAACATTTTTGGAAACAACTTGTTAAAAAGCCTATAAATTCAAAGTGTTTTCGATTTTTTTTTTTTGTGCTATGTGGCCTTATTGCACTGTGAGGCCGCGCGGGTCACTTGCCTTAGTAAAAACAGTCGAAACACTGTCCGTCGGCTCCCTAGAGGCTTCTGAAGTGATCGAGGGCATGCGGACACATGGTGTCTGACGCAGCCTCTTGGACCCAATATAATGTCAGTCACATGGTGTCCGTCGCGGCCCACTGGACTAAACATAGTTTTTGGTCTGGCGTTCAACGTGTTAACCTAATAAAGTAAGGATTTCAAAAACTGTTGAAATAGTACCTGAAATCCAGTTGCCATTTTAACCGTTCTTCTTTAGTTTGTGGCAAAAATTCATCCAAAGGTGCAAGTTCATCCTGACAGGCTGCCATAGTCTTAGCATTAACAGGAACACCCCCAAGCTTAAATGTCTTTCTTGCGTTTTTGCGGCCATCATTGTTTTCATCTGAAACACGTGAACAGATGTGATGTGAATTTTGTCGTCTTCTTCAATTATGAAATATTTGTTGTATTTTACTTTACTGTATGACATTGTTCTCCTTTTCTCCATTTTAAATAAGTTTCGTATTTTTTTTTTTTTTTTTTAAGAATACGAAAACTTTTAGACAAGGCAATTTACTAGAACATCACACCTTCCATTTGGCCATTTTTACTTTATTACACCTATATTAAATACATAATATTGCAGAACTTACTAATACTCTCTTTTGTGTCATTTAACACAGCTTTACATCTCTCTTGGAGAATTTCTCCTAACTTCTTCAGATCCGCCAATGGCTTCTCCTGAAGCTCTGCATCACAAGCTATGCTGTCGAGATGTTTTAGGGGTGCCGAGAACTTCTTAAAGCTTTTGACGAACCTACGAATCTAAAAAAAAAGACACTAATTGAGTAACCACTCTTTGAAGAATAGCGTGAAGGCAAAAATGTAAATGTTGTTTCAAAGAACTAATCTTTTACTGGCACTTATCACTGACAGATTTTTTGACTTCTAGATTTTACATGCAATCTTTAATTACTCTTATTATATCAATTTATACTATAGATTGTATACCGTGTTGCATCTGCGAGATGCGTTGTTTTTTAAAAAATGAACTTACTTCTTGATCAGTGAATCCTTTTATCTTTTCTCTGTGCGACGCTGGTGGACGGCCTCTCTTCCTCGGCCGGTCGTCGTCGGCGCTCACATCGGCGTCCGAAATGTCACTCTCTACGTCACCCTCGCCATCCGCTCCGTCACCGCCTTCAACGCCATCCACACCGCTACGACCTCGTCGCTTACGACCACCTTCTAATGAAATATTGTTATTGAACCAACATAATAATAATAATAACATAATAATAATAATAATAACACATATTAATACTATAATGCTTTACGATTTGTTTTTAACAATAAAGAACTCAAATTCGCATTTTTATAATACTTACTGCTATCAACATTACTTTGTTGATTATTTTTTCGCCTAGGTGGTAAATATAAATCTTCCATTTCTTTAGTTTTTTCTTGCTCTGCAATAGTTTTTCTCACATTTTCTGGAATAATGTCGTCCTAGAAACAGCACAAATTTTTCATATGTAATTATTTGTGTTTTAATAATAATAAAATTGCAAAAATATGCAACAAATTGCTATTTATGTACCCAATCTTTGCCTTCTTCTTCAGTACTCTCTTTTTTCACTTCCATCACAGCTTTTTCTTCATCAAATGCAAAGCTAGCAACTTTAAATGCAGAAAGTAGTTCATCTCCTGCCATGGTTGGTCCCTCATCTCTGGTTTCTGCTCTTTGCAAGATTTCGTCAATGTCACACTGAAAATTTATTCATTAGTTTTAAGAATATTATACAAATAGGACATAGTCACACTAATGATTTTATTTTAATACTTACAACTGGGTCCTCATCATTTTCATCATCATCTTTAAACAACTCCTCTGCACCAAATTTAAGAATTGCATTTAAATCTTCTTTATTGAAAGGATTGTTTGCATTTGTACCTGACGCATCTCGTTTGTTAAGGACTGTTCTACCTGTTGTATCCATTCTTTGAATGACTAGATGATCAAGAACCATTTTCCTTTTAGCTCTTTCTACTATATCTTCTTCAACAGATCTAGCAGTTACTAATCGATAAATATTGACCTAGTAAAAAGAATTTACTGATTAACTTAATAACTGTGACAAATCTAAAAAAATAAGAATCTAATGTGTAAGTACGTACCTGATTTTTTTGTCCTATACGATGAGCGCGAGCTTGTGCTTGTAAGTCATTTTGTGGATTCCAATCAGAGTCAAATATAATAACAGTGTCGGCTGTGGCCAAGTTAATACCAAGTCCACCGGCACGTGTCGACAGTAAAAAACAGAAATCTTGGGACCCTTCTGCATTAAAATGATCAAGGGCTTGTTTTCTTATTTCACCTTTTATGCTTCCATCTAGTCGTTGAAACGGAAAATGTCGCCTTTGCAAATATTCGGCAAGGATGTCCAACATTCTAACCATTTGAGAAAATATAAGAACTCTGTGACCAGTTTCTTTCAACCTACACAATAATTTATCTAACAATAGCAGTTTCCCGGAACCTCTTAGTAGTTTCTAAAACAAAACAAAAAATTAAAAATATAAAAAGATAATTTTAACTTATAATGAATACAATTATATAGAACACATATAATATTTTTATCTACCTCAACAGCATCTGTAGTTGCAAGAGATGCTCTTGATTCAAAGTCTTCAGGTTTTGTCAAGAGTGCATGGTTACAACACTTTTTAAGTTCGATCACAATATTAATAAATGTGTTCATTGAGCCTTTAACACCTTTTCGTAAAGCACTGTAATTTTTTGTAAGTATCCATTTATAATATTGCTTCTGTATGGAAGTCATTTCTACCCTTAATATTTGTTCTACCTTTGCAGGCAAAGACTTTTCAACATCTTTCTTTTGCCTTCGTAATATAAAAGGTTCCAGTTGCTTATGCAATTTTTCGTAGCCTCTAGTTGCTGCATCTTCATGATCTTTTTCAAATTCTTCCCAAGATTCAAATCTAAAACCACATCAATTTAACTTTCATATAATGATACAAAAAATCCACCACTTGGTTTTAATTGTTCTGACACCTGTCCCAATTACAATGTTGATACATGGTCAATTATTGCATAACATTTAACATATGTTAGAAATTTGCATATTAATTATTATTGTTTCATTATATTACCCAAAAAGTATTTATTTATTTATTAGCTGTTTAGTAGGTCATTGCTAATGAGATTTTTCAAAGAAACATTTACACAAGTACTAAATCTAGAGGAATTTTACACATTCATATCTTATTATCTAATATATAAAATTCTCGTGTTGCAGTGTTTGTAGTTAAACTCCTCCGAAACGGCTTGACCGATTTCCATGAAATCTTGTGTGCATATTAGGTAGGTCTGAGAATTGAACAACATCTATTTTTCATCCCCCTAAACGTTAAGCGTAGTCCACCCCTAATTTTTTTTTAATTTTTAGATAAATTATTTATTTTTTATTTTATTATGATTTGGCGTTGAAAAATACATACAACCCTAAATTTTCACCCTTCTACCACCAACCCCTATTTTTAAATAGCGTTTAGCGGCAAGACAACGTTTGCCGAGTCAGATAGTAGAAGTATAAAACAGATATACAATACTGGAAATAGCTTTAACAATTTAAAGTTCACTTACTTGTATGGCATTATAAAATGTAGCAAAGCCCATAATTCTTTTAAGGAGTTTTGTAATGGAGTTCCAGTAACTAATAACCTATGATTAGTATCAAATTCCTTTAATGCTTTGTATAAAAGGGAATCATCATTTTTTAACCTGTGTGCTTCATCTACTAAAAGACAGGCCCAACTAAAAGACCTTAGAAATTGTCTATCCTTTAATAATATTTCATATGTAGTTAGGATAGCATTAAATTTTAATCTTTTTGAACTAGCAAAACTCCATTCAAATTGCCTGATCTGTAAATGATACAAAATAATAATGAGACAATTACCAAGATACAATTATTACAAATTAAGATAATGTAATCTCATAAATTTAATTCTTCTTTGTAATTATAATCTATCAAATATTTATAGATTATAGATACTTACGATATTTCTGCTAGTGACATCACCAATGTAAGTTACGACATTAATATCAGGTGCCCACTGTGTAAATTCTCTTTGCCATGCTGTCATTGTACTTAATGGTACCACGCAAAGGAATGGTCCATAAAGTTGTTGAGATTTAAATAGATAATATAAAAAACATATTGTCTGAAAAAAGTAGATTCATTAAAATACATCATACACGTAACACATTAAATAATTTAGACTAAATATACATATTTTTGTTTGTTTAGTACCTGTATGGTTTTTCCTAAGCCCATTTCATCAGCTAGTATGACGGAATTATCTTTACACCAGGAATGTATTAACCAGTTTAAGCCATCCATTTGATAATCTCTCAACTCATAGGACTGAAAAAAATATATTGGCATGATCATTTAAGCTGGCAAGCGTAGTTAAGTCAATAAGACCAGCGACGTTTTTAAGTGTGCGTAATTCGTAAACTTGCTATGTGATGTTGCCATACTTCTCAGTAGCTGGAAATAATGGACCAAGCTCCTCGCTACATATTTAAGTTCAGTTCTACTGCTCCGGCAGCAGTGGATAGACGTAGCTAAACACAAGAAAGATAACTATGATCCAACCAAACAGTTGGTCTCGTAATTTCGCGCCATGCTTGAAAAATATTTTTAATCAATTAATTTGATATTTTCTACGTTCAGAACTACGTACAGTTCACAACTGTAGACTGATAAGAACGCGAACGACATTAGATTTTATTCATTTTGCAGGGATCAGATTCATAATACAAAAATACTTTATTTAAAGGAAAGAGGAGGAAGAAGACAAGTCTTTGCAGTTATAAAAGTGACACCGATCGGGATACATCTGATAATAGTGACGATGTACCTCTGATTTTATCTATATTATCCTGCCAAAAACAACAGTAAAACTAATAATATATATATGGACTGTAAAAAGTACGCTTGTAGTATGTAAGCACCCAATACTACACTGCAAAACTTAACGCAAATAACGAATTTGATATCGTATTGATTATAGTCATATTGTTTATATATATGACTAAAAAAATGTGCTGTGTGGCTACGGCACTAAAGAATTTAGCCACCCCCTCTCTTCCCGTGGGTGTCGTAAGAGGCGACTAAGGGATAACAAGGTTCCACAACCACCTTGGAACTTAAGAAGCCGACCGATGGCGGGATAACCATCCAACTGCTGGCTTTGAAATACACAGGCCGAAGATGGGCAGCAGCGAGACCCAACCCCGACTATTAGTGGTACAATATTCTACCGTATTGGTGGCGGGTTAAATTTAGAGTGAAATATAGAAAAATATGAAAATTAGTTGCGGAAAGTAAGTTATATCTTATAACTACCTGGTCTTTGCCCATATATTCAGGTTGTTCTTTAAGTTGATGAAATTTTGGCCGTCGTTTTAAAACAGGGCAATGCCTGGATGGAGTGGTTTTAGCAGCTTCTCTACTTTTAAAAGTAGCAACTTCTTCTGGCCACCTTTTTTCTATTAGAGCAGAATCTTCCCAAGTTGCGTCCGCATAAGGTAATGACTCCCATTTACAAAAGTACTCATGTGCAGTACCACCGCCTTCTAGTTCACGTGTCTGTTCAGCTAAATATTTGTGATAAAACTCAGAATAAGAACTTAAGGAATTAAAATTTCAATAAACTGTTCATCATTACTTATAATAATTTTAAAAAAATATATATAGATATTTATATATTTACCAAATATCCTTTCTACAAAATTGTAGGTCTTAACTAATTCCTGTTGTAACTCAGACTGACACTCAAAATAATCAATGTCTTCAGGCCCCGCCTGTTGTCTCCACCAACTTAATTCTGCTTCTTTTTTTATATAATTTTCTAACTTTTTTAGTCCCTTTACTTTTTGTTCATTAAGACTTTTTTCGGACTCCCATGTATTGTGTATATGAGACCAGCCTTTCCATTTGATCAGGTACTGCGATTCAGTTGCCTCTTCATCATCAGGATTGCAACCTTCATTTGGATCCCCATTCTCTTCTACATAGTAAACTGTAGTCACATTTCCAGTGACTGGACAATGATAAGAAGACATTAGCTAAAATTTAACACTACAATGCACAACAATGCTGTAGATGTATTAGTAATAATGTTGTATTTAAATTATAAAAGATTAGTGTATGTAAAGAATTTATTGGTCTATTTTTTTTTTATTTTTTATTTAAGTCAATTATTTATGATATATAATTAAAAAGTAATTGTAATCAAAAAAAATTACCTCCTTTTTTGCCTCGCCTGTGGCCTAGTACCCTTTCAATTGTCTCACTGTGGTCTTCAGGTTCAGGTTCAACTTCACCTTCTCCTTCAACTTCTAATAAATCAGAAGAGTCAGTTTGTTCATCACTCGCTTCTTTATAACTAACAGCTGCGCCAGTCCGTCGTGTAGCCGTGCGGCTATAATTAAAAATTAAATTTACTTAATTAAAAGTCTTAAAAATAAATGTTTAAATCAAAAGTTCGTTTAAATTTATAGTTGAAAAATTTCAACCTTCAATTGTTAAAGTTAAAAATAAACCAGAAAGAAATATTTTATTGATACAAATATCCACACCGGGCGGAAATCGAACTCACGTATCGCCGGTTTTTAGACTAAGTATATAGAACGCGCACCATTACGCATCAATCATAATCACATAATCTTAAGCTACATTTGTTTTGTCAAAACAAATAAATAATTATATTTTACTGACACACAACGCTAAGCTGAATAAATCCATCAATTCCACAAACATTTTCGAACTAAAATAAACACTATTGCAATAATTAATAAATTCAATTGATAACTCGAACTAAACATGATATCTAGTAAGTACTTCTTACGACTTTCGTAATGATTTATCATTAAGAAGTTGCAATGTAATTATAATAATATTAAGGCTGTATCTCAATAAACATTTTTAACAAGTGGTACCCATTAATTATAAAATGTATATAAGTAGGGTTGATTATTTTTTTTTTATTTTTTTTTTTAATACAGACTGTAAATCCTATATAGATTATTAGTAAAATCAGTGTTAATTATGGATGATCAGTCAACTTCCCTTGATACAATATTTAATTTTGGCACAAGTTCTTACATTGAGTGGTAGACATTTCCACACAAAAGCAATCATTAAAAAACATAAAAAATATTTATTTATTTATTTCATTTGGACAAACAGTAGTTGCTACATTATAATTTTCACATAAAAACTATAGGTACTACAATTAAGATTAAATGCGCAACATTTTAAGTTGTCACAACATGCACTGAAAAATGTAACACTAGTATTATTAAAATATTATATCTTCAAATTGAAATACAGATGAGTATAATTAAAAATAGATTTAGTAAGTTAAAAAAAAAAAAAAAAAAAACATAAACAGCAAACACAAAAATCACTTATAATTAATTAATCCCTCAGCAATCCCAAGACAACTTTTTTGAAGGCAGGTAATTTATCATTAAAAACATCCACTTTCTCACATATACTATTATATATCTTCGATATACGGGATATGGCAGAGAATTTTTTTAGGTTAGTTCTGGCATACGGCTGATGCAATAAACCCGAGTTTATATGCCCGCGTCGAGGCAGATAACGTGAAAAAAAAATATAAAGTAAGAGAAAAAAATAAAAATAAATGAAGGATACTATACTTATAATATCTCATTTTTATATAAACTTTGCTGTGTGGCTACGGCACTAAAGAATTTAGCCACCCCCTCTCTTCCCGTGGGTGTCGTAAGAGGCGACTAAGGGATAACAAGGTTCCACAACCACCTTGGAACTTAAGAAGCCGACCGATGGCGGGATAACCATCCAACTGCTGGCTTTGAAATACACAGGCCGAAGACGGGCAGCAGCGTCTTCGGTGCGACAAAGCCAGTGCTGCGGTCACCAACCCGCCTGCCCAGCGTGGTGACTATGGGCAAAACACATGAGTTCACGTTATTTTTGGCGTAAACTTGTGGAGGCCTATGTCCAGCAGTGGACTGTATAGGCTGTAATGATATAAACTTTAACCTTTTTTTTTCAATAGTAGAACTCAGATTTATGGATGTTATAACTGCATATCTTTTTGTTAGAATGTGAGTAAATATTTAATGTTTAAATTAAAAATACTAACTATCCTTAATAGAATAATCATTTCTACATTCTACAGAAAACCTAAGTTTGATTGGTTTAATGGCTTTCAGTTGTGCAAACCTAAGTTTATATTAATTAATGTATGCAAGAAAATAAGCCAATAGCAATAATTTTTAAAAGTAAACTACTTATTAGTTTCATGTGAAAACGCATAAAAATTAGGACTGTAAACTTAATAATAGCAGTACATTAGCTGGTAACCATAGCAAGTGCAAAGGCTTACAAAAAATTAAATAGATTTAAGTGTATTTCTTAAAAAAAAAAGGTAAGTGAATCGTTTATTTTTGCTGAGTCAATCCGACGCCATCTTGAACTACTAAGAAGACAAGATGGCGGCTCTGTAATGTACTTGACACTAAATACGTAGTTTTAAGTAATATTAAATCGTGGTAAAGGTTTTTCGTATTTTATGTAAAAATTCAATTTGTTTTACAGTTTAGTATAATATAATGTTCTATATTATTGGACAGCAGCAGATGATAATAATATCATTATTTAGGTAGTGACGTACCTAATCACGTTCCTGTAGAAACATTGTGATTTTTGATTAAAAAAAAATATGAAACAAGTAGTTTAGATAGCCTTTTCTGGATGTTAACCTAACCTAACCTAACACTACCGAAAAATTTTGAAGAGACCGAAAGAAATGAAGATCTCGGGGTTCAAGATCAAAAAGATTACATTGTGTGGATTATTTTTGTATTATTTTTATAGGATCTATTAATGATTGGCCAAAAGGAACACATTTTCGGTCCTTAGATAGTTGTAAAAGCATTTACCAAAAATGCTACTATTTACAATTAGAACAGTTTATCAATAGCATTGGTAATTATTTTAGTTTATTTGTATATTTTTAGTGATTTATTAATTCTGGGATGTAGATGTAATGATGCCATAATGATATGAATAATTTAAGAATAGAATACTAAAAATAAGAAAGATACTAAAATTCCTAAAACTAAATATTATGAAAAGAAGTTTACTGAGGCTTGCAGAGAATAAAGCACAGCAAGAAATTTCCTGCTCAAAATATGGAGTATCCGACTGGGGTAGTATCTCGACCTTACAGAAAATCACAGCTAAAATAATACTGTTTTCTAGGAGTGTTGTGTTTCTGTTGTTGAATAAGGTGAACCATGGAACGGTGACCCATTGAAAAAGTTGAAAAAGTCTAGCTATACAAAAACTCAATATCGGTGGCACATAAGCTCACTGAAAGAAACTTTATGAACAGTCTACTTATTTGAAAAAAAAAAACAACCATTTATTGAAAGATTCATCACTGGTGATGAATCTTTCAATCATTTCAATTTCAGTGGATCACCAATGAAAACGATTGTGTGTAAAAGTTCCTGGTCAAATGGTTGTAATCAAACTCGACAAGGTCCAGCGAGATCCAGATTAACACGCAATATGGTTAGGCTGAAATTGGAAGGATATCATTCATTGTGAGTTTTTATTATGTTCTTTATTGCACTTAAAAAAAAAAGAAACAAGTTAAAATCATATTTACAAAGAAAGTTGGCAAGGGCTAACTTACCTCTAGAAGAGATCTCTACCAGGCTACCCATGGTGATAAGAATTTCTGTTATCGAGGGACACAGAAGTGCAAGAGTGATTAGTATTCATCATTACAGCCTATACAGTCCACTGCTGGACATAGGCCTCCACAAGTTTACGCCAAAAATAACGTGAACTCATGTGTTTTGCCCATAGTCACCACGCTGGGCAGGCGGGTTGGTGACCGCAGTACTGGCTTTGTCGCACCAAAAACGCTGCTGCCCGTTTTCGGCCTGTGTATTTCAAAGCCAGCAGTTGGATGGCTATCCCGCCATCGGTCGGCTTCTTAAGTTCCAAGATGGTTGTGGAACCTTGCTATCCCTTAGTCGCCTCTTACGACACCCACGGGAAGAGAGGGGGTGGCTAAATTCTTTAGTGCCGTAGCCACACAGCACAGTGAGTGATTAGTATTAATGATTATAAATCTATAAACTTATTCAGAAATAATAATATAAAATACATGTATACTTGACTACATACACACATGAACATGTACATACATACATAAATAAATACATACATTGAGAGTATATCCATTATGAGAGGTTCCTGAATTCAGAGAAAAGATGATTTCTTAGCCTGTCCTTAAAAGCATAAATTGAAGTGCTTTCTCAGATCACTTTTGGTAAACGATCCCAAAGTGTTGTAGCACGTATAGTGAAGGAATTGAGTAAGAAGTTGGTGTTATGTCTGGGGATTTCAAAAATCGATGTGATGCAAGACCTCCTAGAACGTGTTGGGGTAGGAAGAAGATGGAAACGGGACCAAAGGTAGGAGGGAGAATTTTGATCATGGAGTATGTTATAGAGAAAAAAGGGATGTGCATATCACGGCGAAGGTAGATTGGGAGCCACTTAAGTTGAATACGAAATTGGGAGACGTGATCATATTTTCGTAAACCAAAGATAAAGCGTATCGCAAGATTTTGTAGACGCTCTAATTTATTAAGTCGCCACGGTTCGCTTAAACCGAAAATAAAAATCATATCAAAAATTTCGCTCTAGCGGCTAGAGCGCCGACACGGTCAGTCGGAGACGCGAGTTCGAACCCCGCTGGAGCGGTCAATTTTTGATATGATATTCAAAAATGTTTAGAATTCCTAATGTGTGGGTAACACAAAAATAAAATCGTACATATTATTATTAAGTAGCTTTTGTGTCACATCTAAATAGCACACATCTGCATTATCGAGGATAGGTAAAAGAAGGAATTGCGCAAACAGAATTTTGGTTTTAAGTGGAAGAAAGTATTGAAGACTCTTAAGAGAGTGGAAAGTGTAGTGCATCCTTTTGCTGACGTTGCTGACATGAGCTACCCAAAAGAAGTTTTTATCCAAATTCAAGCCTCAGTTTTTAATTTTGTCGCAATAGGGTATTATTGGTGTGCCACAGTACAAGATAGGAGGTACTGATTCCCAGTCGATACGATTTCTCAGACGGCTGCTACCGATAATTATTGGCTGAGATTTTATGGGATTTATAATAAGTCCAAACGATTTGGCCCATAGAAAAATTGCAGCAAGGTCTTTGTTAAGGTGGTCGATACTCTCATGTAACTCAGTCAGCCCAAAATGTCAGGACACTTGTAAATTGTCTGCATACAGGTGGAAGGGAGAAGAAATAGCATTTGAAATGTTGTTCGTAAAAAGAGAAAAAAATAGCAGAGAAAGTACGCTACCTTGTGGGACACCAGCAGTAAGACAACCAATTCGATGAGTTGTTATCAGTCACTACTGACTGTTGAGGTCCAGAAAGTTATGAGTGAAACCAGTCATTGCGAGTAGGTGAGATGTTAACTGCAGGAAGAGTGCCAAGAAATATGTCATAGTCTACAGAGTTGAAAGCACTACTGAAGTCCAGCAGAATCATTGCAGTGAGCCTGGTGTTATCCATAGCCCACCGAATGTCCTCCGTTACATTCAATAGCGCTCGAACAGTTCTGTGGGAGGGACAGAAACGAAATTGATGGGGGCATAACAGAGAGTTGGAAATAAGGTAAGAATAGAGGTGTTGGTGAACTATAGATTTCAAGACTTTGGATAAAATGGGAAGGATAGATATAGGACGATTTTAAGCAGGAGATGAGAGATTTGAAGTTTTGGGTAATGGTATGACGATTGCTTTCTTCCAGAGCGATGGAAAAACATTGCATGACAGAGAGAAGTTAACGATATCTGTGATCACAGATGCAAGACTGAGATTGTCACTACCAATAGCCTTGGTGGAGATAGAGCGGACACACTTCTTCACGTTTCTGCATTGAATAATTTGAAGAAGAACTGAGGTAGGTCGGATGGAGCCTGATTATTTAAAATAGAAAGAGTGGATGTTTTAACATGGGTGTCTAAGGTAAGAGGTTGAGTAGTGACGTGAGAATTTAAAATATTAAGATCCTCTGAGCTTTTACAAGCTTCAGAGTTTTATACTTGGTTAGTTTCAGGGCTTGCAAATTTTTCATTCGCCGTTTTAGCCCGGTCGCGCTTAGCCATGGTTTACTTGATGATATCGTTATGAATGGTTTAATTTAGTACTTGAGTGGTAAGAAATTAAAATAGCGAATAACCTTTACACTTACGCTTCAGCCTGTAATATCCCACTACTGGGCATAGACCTTTTTCCCCATGTAGGAGAAGGATCAGAGCTTAATCCACCACGCTGCTCCAATGCGGGTTGACGGATATATTCCCTACTATGAGTAACAATTGGTATCAGTTGTACATGATAACAACCGAGATCGACGGCTTAACGTGCTCCCCGAGGCACAGTGGGGAGACCCACAAGGACTGCACAAACACCCAGACCACAGCAAACACCTGTATGGCCAATACAAATATTTGTCGTGTGCGGGGATCGAACCCGCAACCGCCATAGCAACAGGTACAATCCATGGCTGTAACCGTTGCGCCAACGCGGCAAATAACCTTTATAGTTTATTAATAAAAATAATGAAAAAAACCTAAAAAACAATTCTTGACTTATTGTTTTAGCAAGAAATAGGGTTGGTGGTGGTATATAATTTAACCAAAACAATCATAGTAATCAAATTTTTTATTGATTACTAGCTGCCCGGACAGACATTGTTCTGTCAAAAGTTTTTATTTATCTAGATATTTTTTTTTTTTTTTTAGTATTAAAACGTTCCGTGGGCCTTAAGAAACATGCAAAAAAAAATTGCCGAATTACTCGAGCCGTCCTCGAGTTATGCACTTAGCAACATTTATTTTTAGTTATATAGAAGACTAACGGACCCGGCAGACGTTGTCCAGTCTGGAAAACAGCTACCAAATTTGATTACTTACATACCGGGAGGAGCGACACCTAACGGGTCCAATTGAGATAAAAAAAAACTACCCTATCTCCCAAGTTGGACCAAATTACAGATAATTACAAAATTTGATAAAAAAATTGGTTCAATCGTTTCAGAGTTTATCTAAAACATACATCATGAAACGACATTTATATATATACATATATTATAGATTATTGAAAATATGTAATACCTGTGTGGCCCAATATAATTTTTTATATAATGCATCAACATTAAACAAAGATCATTGGCTCCTTTGTTAGCAATACATTCGTGACACATGTAAAATGTCAAAATCTGATTTAAACAACCTCTTAAGTCTCTGACTAGTGTTTTTATGCAATGAATGTCTTTCACGCGGTATTATAGGAAGAGGAAGGAAGGTATCAACCTAAGTGGTTTTTACCCAGAATACGCATTTACCTTTAAGGAACAATATTCCGCAAAAAAGGCATGTCACAAAAAAAAATTGACTTAAAGAGGTTTTTGAAATTACCAATTCAATTTCAATTTATATCTATGGTTTTAAAAGTATATATTAACTGGAATAAAAAAATATTACACTTTTGATTGACACCAAGACTAGGGTGAAACAATTTTTTTTTTTTTTTTTTTTGTAAAACCTGACAATAGTGCATTATTTTGTCATAGAAACATAAAAATACATATCTAAAAAGATATAAGTCTTTCTAATGGAGCATGAAAATTCCCACGCAATGGTGGCTACCATGTCCTAAATTCAAGAGATAAGAGATTATCTAATGTTTTCACATTAAAAAAAGTATTCCTAACAATAATTATACCTAAAGTTACCAGTTTCATGAAAAGTCAAAAATAAATAAGGTAAGTATAAAATGAAAAAATATAAAAAATGAAGTCAATAGAAAATACTGAACAGTTTAAAATTTGAAATCAACACTGTTGGTGACAAATTTATATTCTTTCATACCAAAAATAGTTTTAAAATAATAACAATGTGATTTCAAACCTCTACATTACCTCCTAGTTTCTTCATCAGAAGCTTCTGAACTTTCATCTTCATCACTAGTAAATCTTCTTCTAGATGGTTTCTTTTTTCTAAGAGGGACGCTTCTTTGGCCTGGTCGCTTTGAGGGGGGAGGTGGGGAAGCTTTCATATCACTATCACTATCAGAAGTCTCAGAGTTCCAGGAACCACTATAAAAATAAAGTGATTTATATTCATCTGATTAAATGTTAATAAATAGCACTAATGACTGACTAATAAATTTAAAATGCATTACCTACCAAATCTGAAATGGAACACATATCTTACCTCTTTTTTTTATTTCGTCTGTTGTGACTACGTCCTCTATCACTTGAGTCACTATCAGCGAGTTTTAATCGATCTGGTTCTTTTCTCGACCTTGCCGATCTTCTAATCCCATATATGTCTGGATTATCTTCCCAGAGGTCTGATTTGACCTTTCCATAATTATTTCTTGATTTTCGTTTAGATATAGAGTCATCAGAAGAATCTTTATCGGTGTGATGATCAGATTTAGAAGAATTGGCATTACTGTGTTTTGGTGAAGATTTCGTGCCATCGCTAAGATGTGACCTATCTGCATTAGAAGATTTCTCAGATCCCGACCTCCCAGCTGACCCTGATCCAGAAGAGCTCGATCCACTATCACTGAGAAGAAATTAAACTATTAATACTTGAAAGAAATAACAATTATTGCAATAAAATATGAAAAATCTACCTTTCACTTCCCGAGCCTGATCCACTAGAATCACTTTTCTCTTCTTTCTCACTCATAGACTCACTCCCAGATTCATTAATAGAGCCCTTCTGGAACAAAATTGAATGTAGTTTAACAAATTACTGAAAGGAAAACACCTGTTAACTTAATAAAATTAAATAGAAATATTCTAATGCACAATTTCAGCTTTGTATTTCAAATGATTAAAGTAAAATTAAAACACATTTTTTTTTATGCCTGCTCTTTCTCACTGAGTAATGTTTATAATTTTTTCATATATTTAAATCACTACATATAAAAGAGTATAATGATATCTGAAAACTACACAAACTAAGATAGTAAATATAAGAACTTCATAATATATATTGTTAAAAAAAAAACAAAGGGATAACTACTAAATGTTTACAACAAATGTTAAAAAATTTGAATATTTAAGACTACAAAATTGAAAAAACAACAAAAAAAAACCCAAAAACATTTTTCTATTGAATGTACCATAACATAACACCAAAAAACAATATTTATAACCAACTTTAACAAGTTTTTTTAGAGAAATTTTACACCAAATTATTGCAATTCAAAACTCGAAGAAGACTTTAAATATTTCACCACCATATTATCTAATAACAATAAGAAATATATTTATATTAAAACATAACCTATATTACCTCTGACTACTAAATCAACACTAGGTTAGACCAATTTTCAAAGGCAAATTGCAAAAATGGGTACATTTCCAAAATCATTGTTCTTGGTCTCTTAAGATAGATTACGTAACAAAGAAAACATCAATTTGAATTATTTAGGCGAACAAACAAATTTTAATACATAAAAACACCAAAAACTATTGTAAACAATGGTAATAAGCGATTTATTAACTATTACGTCTCAAATATTCTTGGTTTTTTAAGGCCACACCCACTGCTTCTAGAACATTCTCGTACACAAGAAAACCCGAAAATACTTATAATACATTAATATATAACAAAATATGTGCAAAAAAGCTTTTAAAACACTTACCAAGTTCATTTTGATGAAAATTCTCTGAATGCACGGTATCTTAAATTATTACGGACTAATACACGTAAAAAGTGATCAAATCATTTAATTAAAATACATTGAAACACTTGTTGTGACATTTTTTTATATTATTTTATGACAAAATAACAAAATTGAAAAATATATTTTGCTGCAAAATCTTGTCAAGCGACGCCATTTTGTCGTCGCGTGAATGCTGGTGACGACTAATTAAAAAATTCAGAAAATTTCAACAAGAATTAATAAAAATACTAGGTATACAGATACAGCAATCACTAAAAATTTATAACATAACTTGAGATCCGTCGGAAATACTCCGTTCAATATTGAAAATGATTGAAGCACCGCGCACTACCAGCAAAACTCGAAAGCTACAGCCATATTGCCACAGCTAGATCCCTGACACGAAATTTTAGAATTTTTTTAAAATAATGTTACCAGCCTACAGTCACTATAATATATATAGTTATAGTCTGTAGCAACGCAATTTCCGCTTATATTAAATTTAGTCGATGTAAGATATTAATTTACGCTATGTTTTTAATATGTTTAAATTTTAATATGTAAAACAGAAATATAATGAATGAACTCGTCGTTGGACATTTTAGGTATCAAAATTTAAAAAAAAAACAACTCCGTACAATAAGCAAATTTAAGTGACAGATGGTTGATCATGGTGATCATGTGTCACCAGGACCACTGGCCGCTGATGCATGCGTGTCTAAGAGTGAAGACTTACCGACTCGGCCGATCGCTGGTGGAAGTTGGATGAGGATTGCGGAGAACCGGAATGTTTGAGGCGAACAGCAAATTGATCCAATTTATTGTTAAAAGAGAAATTTGCCTTTTTTTAAAGTTTCTTCTGACCATAAATAGAATGCTTCGTACTATATGATAAATGTTCGTATTTCCATAATTTTCTAAAAGTTTACAAATTTTAAACAGTTATAATGATTTTCCATTTAAAATTTATTTCCTTACTTTTCAATGGTATCACTAATTAAACGGACTTATTTTTAATAGCATAACTTGCTTCTAAAAATCTACACTAACTTCTAAATAAATAAGTCAGCCACAAATTGCGTCTAAATCATACTATCTTAGCCACTAGTTATCTTCTTTCCACTTTACATACAACTCAGCATTTACGTGGTTATTTTTTAGCATCTGAATTTGTAACATGCATTCAAGCAATAAATTTCTATAATATCAATATATGACATCAAATAACATATTCTCTTAGCTCCTAATTTTTTAACTCAGTACGTTTAAAATGTAACTCATCCCATATAAATTGATAGTCAAAATTTAGCTAACATTGCCATCAAATAGTAAATTATGGCCACTAATATTACGCAAAAACTATTGAGAGGAGACAATAAAATAATTTATTTTTGAAAAATCTTTTGTGTATTGAAATATCGTTTCGTGATGTCTCTCGCGCATCGGGAGGTACAGCCCCTTCGCCCTTGCGTAACAAAACGCAGACACCCACGCTCGCCTATGCTCCAGCTGGCTGGTATCTGCGCCGCTGGCTTCTGAAGAACACTCTAGAGGTAGGGCAAACAAGACTACAATGAGTCGGGGTAAGCTGATTCCGTTCTGTGAACATTTTGAGGCATAAGTCAATGTCAATTAGATTCCTCACAAATTAAAAAAAAAATTAATTGACTGGAGATGTCACAAAACGTAATTTTGCCGATAAACGGTCTAATTTAACCTTAAGCGTGAGCAAAGAAGTTTCACTTAAAAAAAAATGGTTATTTGTCAAGTTGGTTTACGGACGATAGTTTAACGTGACAACGACTTAGGTAACAAAACATCTCCACGGACGTATATGCCAATCGAGTGATAGTATATGAAATATAGATAGATGCGGCGTGTATATACTATCACTGAGTGTAACGGGGCATTGAGCGTAATGCATTGAGTCATCCTTTTTCGTGTATGCTGCCAGCATTCATCAATTTATTAGACGTTGTCACGTCAATACTGAACTTGAGGAATCATATATGGTTTCGTATGCGGTAAAGGATTAAGACACGGTCTTATACATAAGCATAGAGCAACACTCCGTGTAGCTATCCTCCGTGTTGCTCTATGTACAGAGGTAAGAACACTAAACCCAATTTCAATGGTGAGAGATTAGTACAAAAATGTCATAACTTTTCGTTCGCTTCAACGCCGCTGTACGTTGCTGTACGTCACTACTATTGCTCAGTGCAGTCACGTGGTGCGGTGGCGATCTTCATTGTAATTGGTTATATTGAGTGGCGTTCTTCATTGTAATTGGTTATACTGAGTGACGTTTATAAAAAGTACAATCGAATTGAGAATCTTCTCCCTTTTTGGAAGTCGATTAAAAATGGCGGCTTGCGGCTCGTAGTGCTGCGACACGTACGAGCGAAGGTGGGTTACGAGCAAAATTTCAAACTAGTCGGATCCCCAACGAAGCTACTCGGCAGTTTTAAAGTACGCGTACAAAGTGACACACCAGCGAAAAAGGTCGTCGAACCACAAGTTCGCGAGCTTACTCGCACGTCTTTCACCCTTATTAGTTATGTTAAATGTAAAACGTCTATTAGTTTTTAGCACGGTCTTATATATATCTAATATATAAAATTCTCGTGTCGCGGTATTTGTAGTTAAACTCCTCCGAATCGGCTTGACCGATTATCATGAAATTTTGTGTACATATCCGGTAGGTCTGAGAATCGAACAACTTTTCATCCCCCTAAATGTTAAGGGTAGTCCACCCCAATTTTTTTTTAATTTTTAAATAAATTATTTATTATTTATTTTATTACTAGCTGACCTGGCGAACTTCGTATCACCTTATTTTTTTCTGAAATATAATAATAACATTATATATTAAAATAAAATATAGCCTATCTTTTAAGTTGGATCAAACTGCACACGGTGTGCAAATTTGACTAAAATCGGTTAAGTAGTTTAGGAGTTCATTGAGGACAAACATTGTGACACGAGATTTATATATATTAAAATGATTTGGCGTTGAAAAATACATTTAACCCTAAATTTGCAGCCTTCTACCACAAACCCCTATTTTTAAATAGCGTTTAGCGGCAAGACAACGTTTGGCGAGTCAGCTAGTTATCGTATATAATTACAGGTCAGGAAACTAAACCCAATTTCAATCAAATTTCAATGGTGAGAGATTATTACGATAATATTATAACTTTTCGTTCATGTCAACGCCGCTCTACGTCGCTGCGGTCGGTGTGTTAGGTGCAGTCAAGTAGTGCGATATAAATTGAAAAGAAAAGCGCAACCATTAAGCCGACGTACCCCCCATTACTATTGTTGCACTACCTGTGTATAAGTCCGTAGTTTCTAACAGCTCACTCAATATATCCAATTACAATGAACCGTCACTCAACCGGCGTGCGCAGTGTGCACTGCGCACCACTCCACGTGATCGCACTCATCGACACAGCGACGTACAGCGGCGTTGACGCACACGAAAAGTTATGACACTGGGCGCGTTCCACCTAAGGCCCAGAACCCAATCGACCACGACCGCTGAAATTGCCGTTCCACTAACGTAAAAAACGCCGCGGGCGTTGTGGGCTAATTTTATAAGTAGATTATAAGTATCAGCTGTGTGCTCGCAATATGATGGTATGGTCTAAACATAATATTTATATAGATATAGATATATAGATAGATAGATAGATAGGTAGATAAATATTAGATAGATAGATAGTAAAACTTAATTCAACATTTCCCTGGAATTTATTGTTGCGTTTTTTGCAGAATCGAATGAGAGATAGCATTCACATTTTGACATAGATAGTTGTTTTTTTTAAATTCCCACCACGTTTTGATGAAAGCCAACTTTGAACAGTGACGACATATATGACGTCGGCGATCGCTCGCAATGACCACGGGCCTTAGGTAGAAGGATAGAATGGGCGCCGCGGGCGTTGTGGAATCTTAGTGGAACGCGGTTAGTGTCGTACTAATCGCTCATCAATGAAATTGGCATGGAATTACTATGTACCTACTATAGTAATTCCATGGAAATTGGTCATTGGGTTGCATGACCTGTATATAAGACCGTGGTTTCTAGATTGTGTATTAACTATTAACTAATGTATTAGAGATACGGACACGATATCGAATACAAAGTATCGCTACTGTAGTACTTATGAGTAGTATCATTGATCTTCAAATTCCAAAAAAAAAGAAGGTCGTCGCTTCAATTTATTGTACAAATTGCAGTCAAAAAAAGGTAATAGTACTCATTTAAAACTTTCGATTCGATACCTGCCAAAAAGTAATCATTGAGTAAAAGTATCGAATGCAATATATCGAGTAGAAAAGAAATGTACTTGATAACACAAAGGATCGATACTTTTTTCGTGTCCCTAATTAGAGATCATAGACCAACTAATTTATATTAGAGATTAAAGGCAGCGTGACCAGATTTAGTAAATTTCTACTTTTTTGGTATGTTATAATCTCCGATTTTACTCCATTTTAGTACATGAAACTTAAATTAGACAAATTTTGAGGTTTCTAGCACTGTTTGTACCTAAATTTAACTGTACATCATCTTCCTACCCTTATCCCAATTATTTAGGGTCAGCACAACATGTTTATGGGTATCGTAAGAGGCAACTAAGGGATAACAAGGTTCCACTACCACCTTGGAATTTAAGAAGCCGATTGATGGCGAGATAACCATCTAACCACTGGATTTGAAACACACAGGCCGAAGACGGGCAGCAGCGTCTTAGGTGCGACAAAGCCAGCCCTGCGGTCACCAACCCGCCTGCACAGCGTGGTGACTATGGGAAACACACATGAGTTCACGCATTTTTGGCGCGAACTTGTGGAGGCCTATGTCCAGCAGTGGACTGCAATAGGCTGGAATGATGATGATGATGATGATGATGATGATGACAACATGTTTAGCTCTTCCATTCCTCTTTATTATTCGTCACTTCAGCGCTTACTTCTTTCTCATATCCTCACTCACACAATACGTCCATTGCTTTTTTGGTCTGCCGATCGCTCTTCGTCCACTGACATTCAGTACATAAATGGTAATTACCGGAGGCATTTTATATTTGCCTCTTATTAACACTTTGCTGGACAGTACTTTGTTATTATTTTTAGTCTAGTTGACCGTATATTTTTAGATACATTAGTTTCTTACGGCTGTAGCAGCTGTGTCATGGCAAGACTTTGGCTGTAATATCTCAATATGGCTCTAGTCATATTATAGTTATATCCGTAGCGTCGTATAATATATGGTAAATATTTTGTATTGTGACTGTACGGCTAAGGCCCTTGTAGTATAAAATAAATAAAACATTAATTTATAAAAAATCAACAATATTTATTTCAAAAATAAACTATCGGCTTTTACTATTCAAAAAATAGACATAACATAATTTCGAAAAATAAACATAACATTATTTCTGGCTAATGGTTTTTCGCTGTTTGACTAGCTCGTTGGTGCAGTTTGTAGTGGCCCTGCTTTCTATGTCGTGGGTTGCGGGTTCGATTCCCACCTGAGTCTGGGTGTAATATTTGTATTTATATATTTATATAGGTATTATTTCTATGTATATTTATAAAAAAAAATTATGGTTATAACAGTCCGCTGTTACCTGTAACAAGCATTAAGTTGCTTACCATAGGAACAGACGACCGTGTATGTATAAGATATTTATTTATTTATTATTTATGTTCGCGGTCGGCGCGTCACTAGTTCAAACTCCAACGGATTTTATCGGAGGCATCAACGGTCATAGCCGTAGTGTCGATATGCCATTATCGAAGTATGATGCCCCACGTAAACAACTGAATACGAAAAAAACAGTGATGTAGAATGACAGTAGGGCCTATAAAAGTCATTGTAATATGACAGTTTAAATGTATTTTATGGTCATTCTGTAAATAGCCAACTGCTAAGGCCGTAGGTTAAATTATTACTTTTTGAAATTTTACGGCTATACCCGGTATCTCATATTACGAAGTATCTTATCCACGGCTATAACCGTAGTGTCCAGCAACGTGTTAAACAAGCCAATCTAACCTGTATTTCATAGGTACTAAGTAGTGAATATTATTGTCTTTGGAATGTAGAGGCTTCCTAAAGTTACCAATTCCGAATGAAACACAAAATTTCAATAAAAATAATAGGTTAAAGATGCTAAGAAATAGGGCATTCAAATAAAACTAATGCACTCAAAATAGCTTTATGACAATGTTACCCAAATAAAGAAAAAGAACCAAAACTTGATCACAATTTAAAAATCCCTATATTTCTGTAGATTTAAATTTTACGTAATAAACATTGATTTATCTTTGAGTGATGTTTTCTTTGTTCATCTTATTTTTTTATCGCTATAATCAAGAGAACAATATTATGCTTCTTTGTTGAGACATAACAGCGACAAAATGTCATAGATTTTTTGTATTTTGTTATTCTCTTTTGGTAGAATTTAGTAGTATTTAACCCAAGAAGGTTATACAATGATTTAACTCAAGAAGCTTATACAATTTTGTATAACCTTCTTGATTTAACAACTTCAAGCAGTAGATTCGATAAATAAAATCTGGTCACACTGATTAAAGGAAACAATAGTACAGTTTAGAGTGAAGGACTCGAATCCAGCTCTCAATAAATCAAAAAAAAAAAGAGACAATAAATAGATCAAAATAGATTACCAGTATATAAGTGTATAACAGCGTTGCAAAAGCTACCGATTTATCGGTAGATCTACCGATTTTGGCCCTTGTCTACCGATATACCGATTTAGCAGTGCTATCTACCGAATTTTTTAATTTTCAACTAATGTAAAATAATTTTCTAAAAAAAATAGGTAAAATAATATTCTTAATACGGTAACACTAAAAGAAAACGGTAACACAAAATCAATGCACGGGGACTTCCCGAAATTCTTCCCACCACGTCGAATATGACCGTTCAAATCCGCGGTGTGTTAAAACAAATTTTACTAACACGTCATATAATAGAGTTCTGCTCGCATATATCAAAGGGCATTGGTGAGGTCGTAAGGTTCAGTTTGGCTTGTGCCGGCGGACCAGTAAGAGAAACACGTCTTTCCTTCATAAATGTATATTGGCAACTGTTTAATCGTAGTTAAAGTTAATTGAGACTACGTTATAAGGTTTAAAATTGCAAAACAGAATCACCATAAGCCGCCCACCAAAGGACTACTGAAGTCCTTTCAAAATAAGTAAAATTAACAAAATTTATAGGTAATCACATGTTTTGAGTTTGCTTCTACAACAATCATTAAGGTATCGGTGGTGCGGTCAGAAAGAATTTATGCAAAGAACAATAGTAAAATAATAAATGTTAACAACTATATAGCACTAATCTATTTCGATGGGCAACGCACATAGTTTGGTTACGCATCGCTTTGTTATATTATCACCACTCTTTACACTATAGACTCTGGTAAGACCGTCAGGGCCAGGATGCTTGTCGGTTATTCGTCCCATAAGCCACTTTCCTGGTGGCAAATTGTCCTGTTTTATGAGGACAATGTCTCCTATCTTGAATTCGTCTTCGCGTTTTAACCATTTCGGTCTTTGCTGCAGCGGCGTCAAGTATTCTTTTTGCCATCTTGACCAGAAGTCATTCAGCAGTTTTTGCGTGTATTGCCAACGTGTCAGGTTGCTTATTTTAGCGTCTTTCAGGTTCACATCAGGCACGGTTACAGGGGCTTCAGTTATCAAAAAATGACCCGGAGTTAATGGTTCTAACGTGTTGTCCTCCTGCGGGCACAGCGGTCTCGAGTTCAAGCACGCTTCAATTCCACAGAGAACCGTTGTAAGCTCTTCATAGGTAAGGTTAGTGTTAAGGATTCTTCGTAGATGGTGCTTAATAGACTTCACACCCATCTCCCATAAATTTCCAAAATTTGGGGAGTAGGCCGGGATGAAGTGCCATTGTGTTCCATCATTAGCAAGTAATTCACTAATTTCTCCATCAAATTGTAGGCGAGCTTCCCTCCAGGCTTCAACCAGCTCCTTGTTAGCACCAACGAAATTTCTTCCCTGATCACTCCACAAGTTGGTGCATCTGCCTCTTCGTGCGCAAAATCGTTTAAAGGCACCAATGAATGCAGCTGAAGTCAGATCACCAACTAACTCTAAGTGGATCGCCTTCGTGGACATACATACAAAAATAGCTATGTACGCCTTGCCAGTTTGAGCTCCTCTGCCCTTTTTTAGTAAAATTTGAATTGGTCCCGCAAAGTCGACACCGGAGTTAAGGAATGGCCGAGCTGGTTTTACCCGAAAACTTGGTAAGTCTCCCATCAATTGTGTTTTTACCCTAGCCCCTTGTTTAGCACATATCATGCTCGATGTTCATGCATGCTCATGCTCTCCATCGATGGATACACTGCTTTACTAGGGACTTCGCGCGGAGTATCCAGTATTTCGATTGCAGGTAAGTGAGCATCAATTGCACTCCTCCATGCAGCGTCTTCAAATGTGCTTCTGCGACCACTAAATAGGTAAGTCTACTTGCATGACCCAAAATGATTGGGTGCTTCACTTCATTAGCCAGTTCAGAGTTCCTGAGCCGACCGCCCACCTTCAGGATTCCATCTTCGTCAAGGTAAGAATCTAGTGCTTTTAGTTTGCTTGTTTTCTTAACTCTCTTTTTTGTTTTTAACGATTTTATATCTTCTGTAAATTCTTCTTCTTGTGCTCTTTTTATACAGGTCTGCATCGATACGTGTAGTTCTTCAGTTGTGATTTTGCTATCTATTCTGTCCTTTAATGTTTTTTGTTTCAGGAATCTTCGGCAGTATGTGATTGTTCTAAGTAGCTCTAATAGTGTATCAAATTCTTCAAATTGTGTAAGTAGTCTCTTCTCTTGTTCATTTCTGTTGTAAGTTATTTTTAAATTTTGTATTTTATTATTTTTCCTTTCAATCTCTGTTTGCATTATGTTTGGTTTAGTGAACTGTATCTTCGATTGTTGTAACCAGTCTGGCCCATGCCACCATAATTCACACTTTTTCAGATTTTCTACTAACATCCCCCTGGAACCAACATCAGCTGGATTATCTTGAGTTTGGACGTGATGCCACTGACTGCAGGATACATTTGTTGTAACCTCAACAACTCTGTTTGCTACAAACACCTTCCAGTTGTTTGGATCTCCAAATAACCACGACAGGACAATGGACGAATCTGTCCAAGCATAAATTTGAGTTGCAGGTATTCTCATTGCTTGACCAACTTGCTTAAGCAATCTTGAGAGTATCAACGCGCCGCAGAGCTCCAAACGAGGTAAGGATATTGTTTTCAATGGAGCCACTCTTGTTCTTGCTGCGATAAGCGTCGTTTTGTTCGTACCGTCTGGGTAAGTCACTCTGCAATATACTACAGCGCTATATGCTATGATGGATGCATCGCTAAATCCGTGGAGTTCTATAGCCTCTGTTGGCGCACGTCGTACCTACCCATCTTTCTATGTAGATTCCATTCACATGTTCCAGATCAGATCGCAATGTGATCCACCTGCTGGCTATTTTAGAATTCAATGCATCATCCCAGTTTATCCTTTCAAGCCATAGTTCTTGCATTAATATCTTTGTCAGAGCGATGCTAGGCGCAATCCAGCCGAGTGGGTCAAACAACTTTTGGATGTCAGACAGAATGCTTCGCTTCGTGATCACTTCACTGATTGAAGGTAAGTTTAACTTGTACTCGAATCTGTCTTTTCCTAAATTCCATTGTACGCCAAGTGCCTTTATTATTCCATCAATCTTCAATTCCAGATTAGCATTAGACGATCTTTCGCCAGGATCAACTGTTTCCAAGAATTCTCGGCTGTTGGATGACCATTTATTTAGTTCGAATCCACCCAAATGAAGAAGCGCTCTCAGATCTTTACTATTCTTTATTGCTTGTTGCAGACTGTCACTTCCAGACATCGCGTCATCTACGTAAAAATCTTCACGCAATATCTTAGCAGCTTCGGGATACCGGTCGCCTTCATCTTCTGCTAACTTCATAAGGGTTCTTACGGCGAGATAGGGAGCAAAAGCTGTTCCAAACGTAACAGTCAACAATCTGTAGTCTTTGACTTCTTCAGATTGGTCATTTCTCCACAAAATTCTTTGATAATCTGCGTCTTCTCGGTCAACCCATATCATACGGTACATTTTCTGGATATCAGCAACAAAACAAACGGCGTGAGTTCTCCACCTCATTATCAGGTTTCTCAGATCGTCTTGCAGTACAGGACCCGTCAACAGTTCGTCATTGAGAGAGACACCGTTAGAGCCCTTGCACGAAGCGTCAAATACGACACGAGTCTTCGTGGTTTCTTTATCATTACGGATCACGGCGTGGTGAGGTAAGTAGACTGATCTATTATTTATTTCTTCTGTAGGTATTTCTTCGATATGGTTTAGGTCTATGTAATCTTCAATTACCTTCTTGTATTCGTGCTTTAATTCTTTATTTTGATTGAACCTTCTTTCTAATTGCATTAGTCTTTTCATTGCTATATCTCTCGTATTTCCTTCTTTTGATTTAGGTTCTTCAGTGTTGAATGGTAATTTGACAACATATCTTCCACATTCATCTCGCTTCTGTGTCTTAGTGTATATATCTTCACATAACTGTTCCCTTTGTGTTAAATTTCTTTTCGTATCTTCATCAACTTCCCATATTGTTTTCAGTAAATCTTCTATTATGATTGCTCATGCTTCCTGACATTGATGTCAATTCCACCCATAAGGATCCATCCCAGGTATGTATCTTGTGCGCATGGTGTACCTGGTGGACCTTTGATCAATCCCTTCTTCGTAATATTTACATACTCATTGACACCCAACAGCAGATCGATGTTACAGGAGGCGGAAAATGTTTCGTCTCCCAGTTGAATGCCAGCAAGGTGCGGCCAATCTCTTTTTATTATTGTGCCTGAATGTATGTTAGAGGTCAAGGGCTTCTTCATCACGTAGGCTTTAATAGGTAAAATGAAATTTTTCCATCGTGATAATACATTTACATTTACTTCATGCCTGACTCTAACCTTCATGGACTCAAGGCCAGACACGATAAGATCTACTGCTGTCTTGTGTAGTTTCAGGATCTGAGTTGCCTTTTCACTTATAAAACATGCTTGAGATCCTGAGTCTATTAGCGCCTTCAATGCAGTAGTGTGTCCACGTTCATTCTTTAAAATTACTATTGCAGTGGCTAATAGTTAAATTGTCTGTTTCCGCCCTGCGTGATAGTGTGACGCAACCATTGCTTTAACTTCCCCTTCTTCTACATTTGCTTGATTGGATGACATCGGTTGATTAGCTACAACATGAGAAGCCGATGCCTCCCTCCCTCTGTAGTTAGGTAGATGTAGAAGAGTGTGGTGGCGTCTCTTACATACACGGCATGATGTTGGCAAACGGCACCTAAACACCGAATATCCAACTCCGAGGCAATTGAAACAGAGCTTGTTTGTTTTGACATGTTCTCTACGTTCGTTTGGTGACATCTTGGTGAATACGTTACAGTGGCATAACGTGTGCGCATCTGTACATAAAGCACAACTTCTTTGCTTTGGTCTTTCCGTGGCTGTAACGTGAAGGACTCGTTCCTTGGCAAGCTTCGCAGTAGTGGGGGGGGTTGACTAATTCCAATGTTCTGAATTTTGCCTCCAAAAACTTGCGCAGATCCCTCCAAGTCGACAAGTCCTGGGATCCCAAGAATCCGTCGACACCTCCAGATTTTCTAAACTCTGTAATACTTCGTTGGTGGTGTCGAGTAGAGATTTCAGTTGGGTTGCGGCTTGGCTAGTACATTTCTTCTGGGCAAAAAGTCGCTTCAACAATGCGTTCACTATTAGACGCTTGTTCCTATATCGATGGTTCAGCGTTCCCCATGCTTGAATGTAGTTAGCGCTTGTTACTGTAATGTGCTTCAATAAAGTCGCTGCTTCACCTGCCACACTGGTTTTTAGGTAATGGAGTTTTTCAACGTCACTTAGTGCCGAGCAGTTGTGGACGAGTGATGAAAATAAATCTTTAAAACTAGGCCAGAGTTCGTACTCGCCCGAAAACAGAGGTAAATGTATAACTGGGAGGGGAACTTTCTTATTTTGCAGGTCTTCTGGTGGCGATTGTTTACTTTTGGCAGACTCGACTGCCGCCAACATGTCTTTCAAGTCTCCCAACATATACAAGTACAAATCTTCTTGTATAAAAAATTCCTCATTCTCGAAATATGGCAGCAATCCACGCTCCTCACGAGTGGTACAGGTCAATAATTTTTTATGGGCTTCTTTGAAAATCATCCAGTATTCTTCAATTGTTTTAATTCTGGTTTGTAAGTAGCCCACTTTAGCCAGTCGTTGTTTGGGGCATTTTGATAAATTGAGCTGTGTTTTCTTCAATAGTAGGGCTGTATTTTCCAGTATGCTGATTGCTTGTTCGGTTTCCGTGGCCATACTTTACACGTAACAGTCGAAATCCTCACACTAAAACTTGTAAATATTGATGCGTAGACGTGAATATATTTATTTTTCTTTATAATTGCACTAAGCTTCAACTCGACGCTCGCGTATCGCTCAGGAATGCAGTTCTTTTGTTCTCCCGGTAACCAGTTCTCAATGCAATGTTGAACTTCCATCCGGCTCGAAGGACCATATGGTGAGGTCGTAAGGTTCAGTTTAGCTTGTACCGGCGGATCAGTAAGAGAAACACGTCTTTCCTTCATAAATGTATATTGGCAACTGTTTAATCGTAGTTAAAGTTAATTGAGACTACGTTATAAGGTTTAAAATTGCAAAACAGAATCACCAGGCATGTTAATATTACATGCTCAGATAATTAAGGAAAACCTGTTATTGGGTTACTATAAGATTGTAGAGTGAGTGTGTGAGCGAGAGGAGTGATATGTTTAGTAAATATGGCTGTTGGTTTTGTAAACAAAATAAATAAATAAAATAAATAAATTACTTCTTTTTGTCTCAATTGTATGGACTACTTCTATAATTGATGTTTCTTAGTGATAAAACGTATTGCTTTTGAGTACTTTCTTTTTCTGTAATGTAAATTAATTATAATTATAAATGCAACAAAAATTTGCACGCCGTTTAAGGTAGATTATATGAGACATTACAACAAATAACACATCGTGCATTAATCTATCCTTCTCTCTCACCTTCGTTTCGCCGACGATATTGTCATCTTTGCGGAGACGCTGGATGAGTTAGGCCAAATGCTGGCCGGCCTAAATGAGTCCTCCCGACGTGTTGGTCTCTGTATGAACTTGGATAAGACGAAAGTTATGTTTAACAACCAAGTCATACCGATACCGGTATCGGTCGATGGTACCCTTCTCGAAGTTGTTCAGGATTATATTTACCTAGGCCATACTATCCAACTAGGCCGCAACAACTTCGAGAAGGAGGCCGATAGGAGGATTAGGAGGATTCGGTTGGGCTGGGTGGCGTTTGGCAGACTCCGTCGAGTCTTCACTTCGAAGATTCCGCAATGCTTGAAGACAAAAGTTTTCGAGCAATGCGTCCTGCCTGTGTTAACATACGGAGCCGAGACGTGGACACTGACCAAGGGACTGGTCCACAAGTTTAAAGTCGCTCAACGTGCAATGGAACGGGTTATGCTTGGGGTCTCTCTCAAAGACAGGATTAGAAATGAGACTATCCGCGAGAGAACGAAGATAACCGACATAGCCCACAGAATTAGCAAGTTGAAGTGGCAGTGGGCTGGTCATCTGTGTCGCAGGACCGATGGCCGTTGGAGTAGACGGGTCCTAGAGTGGAGACCGCGTCTTGGCAAACGCAGTGTGGGACGTCCTCCGGCCCGTTGGACCGACGATCTATGTAAGATTGCCGGTGTAGGCTGGATGAGGATTGCGGAAGACCGGGATGTGTGGCGCGAACTTGGGGAGGCCTATGTCCAGCAGTGGACTGCGATAGGCTGAAGTGTGTGCATTAATCTATGGCATTAACTATATTCATACAAATAAAGAATTTGATTTAATTTATTACTACTTATTGTCTATATTATTTTTATTATGACTTAAAATATTTTTGTTTTACTCCGAGTCAAAATCTACCGATTTCTACCCATTTTTCGGAGCCAATTATACCGATTTTTTATTTTACACTTTTGCAACACTGGTGTATAATCTATGAAAATAGATAAGGCAAAGTGAATAAGTGACGCATTTATATTTATTTCGTATAAAAATAAATTCTTACTCTGAAATTAAATTTTACTTGTAAATACGAAGCATATATAAGTAGTTAAATAACTCGTAAAATATATAACACAAACATTATTGTTCATTTAAGCCTAAACAATTATCCACATGTTCGTTATTTAGTATTGGAATAACAATACATATTACAATAAACACATAGAGAAAAGTAATATAAATTAACTAAAAAACAGACATAAAAATGTCCAAAAGAGGAGCATCATTCGCTTTTGAAGGACAAGAAAGAAAGCCTACAAAAGAAGGTAAAAAACATTCTCTTGACTCGGATGAAGAAGACAGTGGAGCAGAGGAGGAAAAGCAAAATATTTTAAACGCTGATGATATAGAGGGTGAAGAAGATGGTGTTGGAGGTATGGAAGGTGAAGTGAGTAATCATTTATGGCTATGATGTACATCACAGGTAGATTAATTTATGGGAGGTTAAATTTTTGTTATTTCCGACTCTACCTTAGTTCCGGTGCTGCGGGAAGTGCACTCCTGCTCCGTTCTGCGACTTTCACACGTTATTTTCGAACAAATTTTCGTAAAAACGATCTCTACTGCAAGATTATATATAAGATATATACGATACGAATTGACCTTTAACGACTGACAAATAGACACTTAAACAAAATAACGCGTCAGACATAATATTCTAATAAAATTAGTAGTGCTAGAATATAGGTATAGAAATACGAAAAATACCCAAAACCAAATCGGAGCACCCCACTGTCCACGTGGTCATGGTCTGCCCTACCCCGAGAGTTTTTTTTTATGCCGGAGGCGCGGAGGGAGGGCAGCCCTCGCCCGCCGTGCGAAAGCGCGCGAACGAATGCGTAGAGGAGCGGCTGAGCCTCCGCTGCGGAACAGAGCATGAGTGAGCGTGCTTTAGCACGCAAGGACGGAAAGGCTGCACTTCCTGCAGCGCCGGAGTCAAGCGTTTTTCTAACCTCAAAAGTGGTAGGTTAATTTTTTCCGATTTAAAAATTTCACCTCAAAACTTTAACCACGATATCTCCGTAACCATGGGGTTTACACAATAATAGTTGTCCGGGGGAGTAAAAAAACCACCATCCCCCTCCCCTTCACCCCTCTCCCCTCCAACTCCATAAATTTCTCGCCTGGGAGTTTTGGTTTCACATTGAACAGAAACATAATAACAAATAAGTATTTGCAATAACCCAAATTTGTATATCATACTCTTCTATATCCTGAAGAAATTATTTTTTCATCACTATTAACATTTTTTTGTTTGCTTGAGAAATGATAAAAAATAATTTCATGTTAGAAAATTAGACAGTTCTATATAACATAAAACATTATTATTAAGAAATAACAACATTTTGATACAAAGTTGACTGGACACTGATAAAAAATTAAAGTTGCTAAACATGCAATGGAAGCGGCTATGTTAGTCTCAAAGAAACCGACATAGCCCACAGAATTAGCAAGTTGAAGTGGTAGGGGGCTGATCACGTGTGTCGCAGGGCTGATGGCCGTTGAGCAGACATGTCCTCGAGTGGAGACTTTGTCAAGGTAAACACAGTATGGGAAATCCTCCATCTCTGGGCTACTGGACCAAAGATCCACATTAAATTGCCGGTTTAGGTTGGATGAGGATTGTGGAATACCTAGATGTCTGGTGCTAACTTGGAGAGGTATATGTCCAGAAGTGGACTGCAATAGGCTGATTTAACTAACTGACTGACTGTCACAGTGTAAACTTCGATTAAGTACTCTACTGTAAAATGATTAGAAAATAATTCCAAGCTGTAAGGCCTATTTGAACTGTTGACTATATATTAACCAATATTTTTTTTTTTTACCTCTGAACTCTACTTTTTCTGTGAGATATGATATAAAGATGTCCTATTTAATCTCCTGTACCTAAAGTCTACTAATAAGTGTATACTGTGTAGTACTATATGTGTGAGATAAAGCTTATCAACAACTGGTAAAACTAATCTTAGCCTTCAAAGGTATTTGATGAGTACCTTGATGAGTTTATAAAACAATAAAAAAATACTGTTTACATTCATTTTGAACCAACTTCCAAAAAAGAAAGGTTCTCAATTTGTTTGTTTTTTTTTTTTTTATATGTATTTTACCTCAGAACTTTTTACTGGGTGAACCGATTTTGATGATTTTTTTTTTAATTGAAAGGTAGTGTATGTTATGTGGTCCCATTCAAAGGGTTATCTCCCAGGGTTAGGGTTGTTTCTGTAATCTATACATATAATAAAATGGTAGGAAAGTCAAAACTGTACATTGAATATTTTTTAAAAAGAATACTTGGGCTGTGATGTACAATCGATACCGAAGCCAAAAATATAGTTTTTAGAATTTTTGTCTGTTTGTCTGTATGTATGTCCGGGTTATACTCAAAAGTACTGCATGGATTTACTTAAATTTGGCACGAATATTATTAAGAAGTCGGGTCAACATATAGGCTACAAATTATCATGCTATCACCTACGGGGAACGAGCAGTGAACCTTTATTTCTTCAACGCATTCTGTAACAACGTGTAATCTAACGACGCATATTTTGAATGTTGTTGTTATTATGTTAATAACCATACTATAAGTTAGCTTCACACCATAAATAAAGACATTCTGTAGTATATATAGTATCAGCATTTCACCCGTGCGAAGCCGGGCGGCTCGCTAGTATCTCATAAAATTGTATGATTTCACAGAAGATAATTGTTTTTGCTTACAAACGAAAAATTAATAAAATAAATGCGTGTAATCAAAGATCACCAGATCTCAATCAAATTTAAATAGGACTACAAAACAAGCGTTAGCTTTAGATTAAAATAGGAAACAACAAAATCGGTACACTCAGTAAAAAGTTATGCAGAATGATTCAATGTAGTTTGATGAAAAAATAGTCAAGTAAATATGAATTATTAGACAACTCGAGAAGTACTTGTCAGATCGCAATTAAATTTAAGTTACAACACCTTTCGATTTTAAAAAAACATCGAAATCAGTCCAACCAGCCAGAAGTTCTGAAGTAACATACATAAAAAAAATTGAATGAGAACCTCCTCCTTTTTTGGAAGTAGGCTAAAAAAGATTAATAGCTCACAGTACTTGGTTTACCGTTTTGAGGTTTTCATTAAAAATTTTGTAATTATGAGGTTTGTTGTTCAATACACATCGAACTATGTAAATCTTAAGAGGAAAGGGTACCTGAGAGACTTGAAAAATAGGTATTTGAATAAAATGTTCCTGTCTCGCTGTATGCTGCTGCCGCGCCCTGAGCCAAGAAAGGGACGACTGCAGCTCGGACCGTTTTTTATAGATCATTATTGACCAAAACAGCATTTCGTAGTCGACTATTTCCTCCCCAAAACATGTCATTTTTTTTTACTTTATTTTATGTTACTAAAAAAAAACCTTCAGATGTGCCCCTATGTTCTCGGTTTTTTGTAAATATGCGTGATGTTTTTTTATGAGTGAAAATGTGTAAAAAATTAGGCAATATTTCTAGTTTTTGAAGACTCCTACTCTCGTATGATAATAAGAATATGAAAAAAAAAGACCAAGACATAGGGGCAAGATATAGTGATGGAAGTTAAAGGTTTTATGTTACAAAAACATTTGATCTAGTGTCATTATTCAGGGAAGAAACGTTTGTATGGAGAAAAAGCCGACATCCTTTCCTTTTAATATATAAATTACGCATAACGTAGTTTGTCCGCAATGGAATACATAACCGATTTTAATCAAATTTGCACACCGTATGCAGTTTGATCCAATTTGAAAGGTAGGCTATATATTATTTTGATATAACTACCAGCAGTGCCCGCGACTTCGTCCGCATGGAATTTAACAAAAAAGTTTTTGTTCAGTTCACAGAGTTATTAAATTAAATGTCTAAAATAAAAGTATTCTAAGTTACTCCTTATTAAATCAGCTATCTACCAGTAAAAGTCTCGTCAAAATCGGTCCAGCCGCTTCATAGATTAGCCGGAAAAGACAGACAAAAATTCTAAAAAAACGTTATTTTGGTATATGTACTGTGTATACATCCATATGCATTCAGTAAAAAGTGGTTATTTTAATATTACAAACAGACTTTTTTTGTAATTAATTTGTAAAGATTATATTTAAGAAAAAAAATAATAATAAATAAAGCGGTACGAAGTTCGCCGCGTCAGCCAGTAAATTCATATATAAAAAAGTTCAAATCATTTTAGAACTTGTGTCTTTATTTGAATATTAAATGTGCATCCTATTATCACTTCAGCCTATCGTAGTCTACTGCTGGACATAGGCCTCCACAAGTTCACCCAAAAATGGCATGATCTCATGTGTGTTACCCATAGTCACCACCCGCCAGCCAGGGCAGCCGGGTTTGTGACCGCAGGGCTGACTTTGTCGCATCGAAGACGCTACTATCCGCCTAAGGCCTGAGTATTTGAAAGCCAGCAGTTGGATGGTTATCCCGCCATCGGTCGGCTCCTTTAGGTATAGGTGCATCTTAATTATTTTTAAATTATTTAATATATTTTAGGTAACAATCACTCCGTTTAATATGAAAGAAGAACTTGAAGAAGGTCATTTTGATCAACAAGGTCACTATCACTGGAAGAAAGAAAAAGAAATACGAGATGGTTGGCTAGACAACATTGATTGGGTTAAAGTGAAAGGTAGACCAGAAGATAAATACAAAATTTTTAAAGATGACGGTGAAAAGAGCAATTTTGATGATTCCGATTCAGATGTAGATGAAAATGAGGAAAATTATGATAAAATTGCAAATTACAAAGAAATATTGCAACATATGAAACCCAGAGAGAGTATTGCAAAATGCTTACAAAGACTAGGTAAGTTACAATAATTAGAGTAAATTAATATTTTATATGAAACTAGCAACCCGCCCTGGCTTCGTACGATTGCAAAAACGATCAGTGTTCCTCTATGCATATGCATGCTATTGCTATGCATGGTTTATATATATAAACCTTCCTCTGAAATCACTCTATTTACTAAAGAAAACCACATTAAAATCCGTTGCGTACTTTTTAAGATTTAATGCATGCAGACAGCGGGAAGCCACTTTGTTTTATACTGTGTAATGATTTATATTATGCTTAATTTTAGGTGCCAATTCCAAAATTTCTAGTGCTGAACGCTGGAAAAGAAAGAAAGCTGGCATTGTCGATGAAAGTGGTAAAACTGTTACCAGAATTACAGAACTTGCCAATCAAATTTTAACAAAGGAAGGAAATATGGATATTTACCAAGAAACATATGAAAAAATTAATTCCATAATTGCAAAAGACAAGGCTAAGAATGATGATGCTCAGTTAGATATGTATGCAGATGATTTTGATGAGAAGGAAAAACTTACTATAGATAATAAAAATCAAGATGATGATAAAAACAATACAGATGATGATGATAAATCTGAGGAAGTAAAATGGGAACTTAAATGGTCTCAAGACAATGATGCTGAAATTTCTGGACCTCATTCTACGGAACAAATGAATAAATGGTCCACAGAAGGTCATTTCAAAAGTGGTGTATGGGTTCGAAAACACGGAGAAGATAGTCAATTCTATAGCTCAAATAGAATTGATTTTGAGTTGTATTTGTAAAAAGTTTTTTAAGTGAACAGAAATAAAATTGTCATTACTTTAATAAGGCCAATATTTTTTTAATTATATTTCTTACTAGCTGTGACCGCAACTTCGTCAGTGTAGAATTTAACAAAAAGTTATTGTTCAGTTCGCAGAGTTATAAAATAAATAAATTTCTGAAATAAGAGTAGCCTAAGTTACTCCTCAGTATATAGTAGGGGAGCCCAAGCGGGGATTTCGAGATTTACTACAGCGCGGCAGATTATTATACAGGGGGATACCTTGTACCCGGTTCAGTACCTCCACCAAATATGAGCCCTATATATAAAAACGAACGTGTAGGATAAAGGATCAGATTAGTAAAAAAAAAAAAAATTGATCATCAGAAATTGTCGAGCGCGTCAGATTAAGGTAGGGTGAGTTAATTACGTGCTAAAAACTGTATATTCCACTAATCTGACAATTTGAGAGTGACGAAAAGAAAGGAGAAGGCAGCAAAGTTGTAAAAAAAAAACGTCATCTCGACATTCTCGAGCGTAGGTAACTTTTTTATGTTGAAGGAAATAATTCAAGGATAACGAAAAATACATAATCTGACGATTTTCGCAAGCCGAAATAACAAAAATTCAACGCTAAAGTAAGGACGCTATCACATTTTTCTACAAATAGCAGTGTTTTTCAGGTACCATTTTAATTAATTAGGAGTAACCCTGCGAGGTTGTCTTGGTGTCAAATATATTCATCTCCAGAGTAACACCATAAAAATTATATAGTCCCATACAAACTTTTCACACAAATAGGTTTTAATGATCACAGAAATTGCAAAAAAATAAAAAAACACGGGTCTGAATAAGAACCAGTATAGCTAAATACACTGCATTAAGAATACACCGACGTATCCGCTCTCTACACAAAAATTAGGCCCGAAAATTTCGAAGGCGCTTTCAGCTTTGCATGCGTTCACTGGTTGCGATTTCAACCCAGCATTGTAACGACGAGGGAAAAAGAAACCTTTGCAATATCTGATGAATTCAGGATTTTTCCAAGAAGCATTTCTGAATTTGGGATTAAAGGAGCATAATGTACATGATTCTTTTACCATCATACAGTCCTTTACTTACCACTGGTATGGGTTGAAAAAGTTACACAATGTCAATCAAGCCAGGATTGTCATCTTCAACAGGACGTACAGGTAAAAGACAAATCACAACCCTTTTCCTTGAGTGTCCGGAATTACGATGCGTGCAACTTACCACCCTGTGTCGGAGTTACTCCAGCAAGTGTTACGCACAAGATTCATTGCATGCTTTTAGAGTAATGCACATAATGCAAAAATTATTGATCTTTTACCAACGGACTATGGATAGAAAGCTGTCGACGGAAAATTCAAAATGATCTGGTTTGCAGGTGATCAATTGTCGAAAGCGTACTCTTATACCTAGTACATGCACCTCTTTGCGCTGTGATGCAAGCCTTAGATGCTGCATCAGCATTTTGTCTCCAACGAAGCAATAGTGACAGAACCTCGGGACAGTCTGCTCGGATCCCTCATATCGGTCACATATATTTTTTTTTATACCAGTTCTCGTGTATTTTATTTTATTTATTTAAGAGAAATATTGTTCGATCCCACAAATAAATTGTGTAGTTTCTAAAAATCTTTTTTTTTAACTCTTCACTGGGAACCCGTATAACAGCACGAAGATGTAGTCATAACACCTAATATTCTCGAAGATACTCCAGAATCAAGTATTTCTTTCCTCCAATAATTAAAAAAACACGTTATCCATAAAAAAATAGTCAAATATTTTAATTACTTTTTGTAACAGATACGCAATCTGAGGATGAAATCTAGCCAGAATAGGAAAATAATTCTACTGATGAAGATGATGATTAATTAATCAATTAATTATAAAAAATTAAATTTTTTTTAGCATTTTTTTAAAATTATTTTCTTACAAATACAAGTATTCTACTTAAAAAACATACACTTATTTATTTACATGCTATTTCCTGAGCTTTTCAATAAATGAAGTTCAATAATTATAAAAAATTAAAAAAAAATTGTTGTCATATTAGGCGAATCCCTCTAGATAATCGTCAGATTATGAGACAGCATTTTAAAACATAAAAATGAACAATATATATCTCATCATCAGCGTTTTTGTATAAATTATTGCTATAAACTGAATGGCGAAGTGATATCGAGGGTTGATGTGGTAAGAGATCTTGGAGTTATTATTGACTCCAAATTACTCTTTGATGAGCACGTCGATTATGTAGCTAGCAAAGCCTATCGTATGTTGGGATTTGTGCTCAGGATATCCAAGGAGTTCAAGCATGCTTCCACCCACACACTTTTGTATAATGCATTTGTTAGACCTATTCTAGAGTATGCTTCTACTGTTTGGAGTCCTCAGTACGGGTGTCATATTTATAAAATCGACCGTATACACGACAGGTACCTAAAGACTATAACAGGAATCTCTTCGGAAAATTTGAATGTTATGATAAAACCTATGTCGGCCGATGACCGGCGTGTTCAGCGGGATCATGTTGTATAATATTGTGAACCAAGTAATTGACTCGTCATATTTGGTTTCAAAATTAAATTTTAAGTGTCCACGTTTAAATTCTAGACATAAAATTACATTTGACATCCCAGCTACAAGAACAAAATTTTATAAAAACGCGTTTATTAACAGAAGTTGTGCCCAGTACAATAATTTGTTTATAAATATTAACATTTTTTATCTCTCTCTCAATCAATTTAAATTGCATGTGATGAATGCGTTGATTTAATGTATCTTTGATGGACGATATTCGTGATGTTCTTCTTAACCCTTAAGCAGGCCACGGACGTATGCGTCCCACATAGATTTTTCGATGCTGTAGCCAGGTTTTGGTAATGAAGAGCCCACAATCTGTCAAAATTTAATCGTAAATACATACTCTATGGTTTCGAATTTGCAAACTCTGTGTATCCGAACGAATGTGACACTGACAGTCATTCGAGTTTCGTCGGTCCGTTAAAGAGGTGTTTTTGAGTGACTGTGGTAGTTTTATTCAGATTATGGCGAAACAAAGAAAGGTAAGTCGTGCAATTTTTTGATATGTTAGAGATTTTGAGTTTTCCTAGCAGGATTTGCATTATTTCTAGTCGATTTCTTGCCAAATTGTCTAAAACAAGGCAAATAATAATGTGGGGAACATGTGACCAAAGCCTGTTGAGTCGAACTTATTTGTGGGAGCTATATATCCTTTGCCTGTTCTAATCACCCATTTTTTTTATACTAGCCTTTGCACCCGACGTTTCTTGTGTTTTTTTAAAAATATATTTTTTTTACTGAAAACTACGCATCATTTCGATTACACACAAATTTATTATGATTAGGTTATACACAAATTATACTAAATTCGGGATTCTATTGCAAAATCTATTCAAATTATTATCTAGAAATGAATACCTTTATTTATTTTTCCAACAGCGACTGCAACCGCTTAGAGATAAACAAATAGAAGATATTCTGGAAGATCGGGACTCATCATCAGAAGAAGATGAAGAACTTGCAGCTTTCATATGCTTGCAGATCTCGGTAAAGCTTTAGATTAGGTAAAACCGAATTTCGGGACCGTGGGGGGATGGGGGGGGAGAGGGTGGGGAACGCTTCCCCTGGTACCACTGTCACACCTCGGAACCCCATGGTTATGGAGATATCCATGGTTAAAGTTTTGAGGTTAGAAGAAGAATTTCGAAAGTTAGAGGAACGCTTGGCTCCGGGCGGAAGGGCTGCCCTCCCTCCGCGCCTCCGCGGCACAAAAAAAACACTCTAGGGGTAGGACAGACTCAAAACTTTAACCATGGATATCTCCATAACCATGGGGTTTTGAGGTGTGACAGTGTTACCTTGTATAGATTCCCCTACACCCTCCACCCTCCACACCCAAAAACCCCATAATTCGGTTTTTCTAATTCGGTTTTACCTAATCTAGATCTTAGCCCAGATCTCATTCTGGGGATTAAAACTATTTCATAATAAATAACATTAATAATAAATAAGTGATTCATAATAAAAATAATTTGTTTTACTTACCACAAAATAGCCTCTACCTGAATTTAAAAAAATAAATATAATTGTTTTTAAAACAAATTATTTATTAATTTTCAAATAAATAATTAAATAATAGCAATTACAATTTAAAATAATAATGATCTAGTAATCAAACACTAAAATTATGAACACACAAACATTCGACATTTATATATAGTTATCACACATAAAGGGTAGTCTCTACCCAGGCAATGGGATTATGTTTTCCCACATTTTTTTTCAGGACTTTCAGTGTTTTTTTTCAGAGTGTATTGATAAGGAATCATACAGGCCGCTATTCAAAGCCTAAATCCATATATAACACTTTATTTCTTACAGCAGTTCTTCGGGGCCTGTTTAAGGGTTAATTTGATTTTATTTTTTGATTTTAATTTAATTATGATTTTAATTGTAGCTTTGATCCTTAATTATTTGATTTGTGATTTTTTAAACTATTTTTTTTTTAATTTATTTGTTTCATAATGCCCGTAATGATTTTTGAATTTCTTTATTGATTACTTTTTTTTCTCTCAATGATTGTTAATCAATTTATAGTAATGTTTTCAGTATTATTATTAAGTTTTTTGATATTGAACTATTGTTGTGAAGCATCTCTTCTGAACTTTGTTATATCGCACCTTCGGTGGAACAAGGGCTCAACTCCACTTTTTGTAATTTTACAGGAGAGCCATTTTAAAGTTTTTTTTACATTCCGAGTCGTATTATTCGTCTTTGTACTGCTTCAAAGTGTTTGTTCTTTGCATGAAATACGACCTATTTATTTGTGAATATGGCCATGTAGTTTGCAAGTGCCAAATATTTTTTGTTAATTGCTATTAATATTTTTTTCAAAATAAGGTGTACATTTATGCCTTTGTTCCACCAACATTTAAATCGTTTTGTAATTATGACCATATTTATCGTTCGTGTTTTAAAGATTTTGAAAAATAGAAATTAGTTTAATTGTTGCAAAAAATGTTTTATTTTATAATTAAACATCTTTTTTAGGAACTTCTGTTGAAAAACCTTAAAAAACTCTAGCCAACTCTTTGGAATTTGCCTTTAAAATTAGCGTCAATATTAACGTTATAAAATCTTTGTCCATAGTAATCAGTCCGTTTTTACTTTACTCTAACAAATCAAACTCACTTACTCACTAACTCCACTTGAACAAATCAAAACTAACAAACATAAAACTACAAACAATCTTCATAGTTATTGTGGTACAGACCACTTTGGCATTTTACAGTAAATATTTAACAAAAAAAAAAAAAAAACGATAAAAAGAAAACGTATCTAAGAAACTAAAATAATAATAGCAACGATGCTTTCATAGAAAACAAATGAATCACGTAGCGCGAGATCTATCCCTTAAATAGGTATCTGTAATTTCACCCCATCTCATCCCGTGGGTATCGTAAGGAGGCGATGGAGGAAAAACCACTAGAGGGTGGGCAGCAGCGCCTTCTAAGCACAGCCTAGCAAGCGTGGCGATTACGCCAAATCCCCTAAATGGCAGACACGACAAAAAATTGTCCCCCAGTCCCCGGCGGCTCCGATAACGGCGGGGCAAGAGGCTATAATCTCCGGAAGAAGCCAGGCCACCACACCCAACGACGACACTTGGCCCTGGCAACATATAACGCTAGGACGCTGCGGACCGACGTGAAGCTCATTGAGTTAAAAGAAGCTCTCAGCAGGTTGAGCTGGGATATTATAGGCTTATCTGAAGTCCGAAGAGAGGGAGAGGACTCGATGTCTCAAGTCTGGCAACCTGCTGTACTATCGGGAGGGCGACTAACAGTCCCAGGGTGGTGTCGGGTTCCTCGTCCGCAAGGTTCTCGTCAACAACATCGACGTCGTCAGGAGAGTGTCGAGCAGGGTGGCGTACCTTATACTCAGAATATCCAAGTGGTATTCGCTAAAGGTTATACAGGCTTACGCACCGACCTGGACACATCCATATGACGAAGTGGAAGCTATGTATGAGGAAATCTCTACAGCCATACATAGCTTTACATGCCACTACACTGCTGTGATGGGGGACTTCAATGCGAAGCTAAGCAGACGATGCGGTGATGAGTTGTGAGTGGAGCAATTTGGATACGAGCAACGGAACTCCCGGGACTGGCTACTGACTGACTTCATGGAGAAGGAGGGACTCTTTATAATGAACTCCTTCTTCAGGAAGCCTGAACGGCGCAAATGGACCTGGTTGAGTCCCGATGGCACCGTCAGGAACGAGATAGACTTTATCATGTCGACGAACAAGCACATATTTAGTGATGTCTCAGTGATCAATGCTGTGAAAACAGGAAGTGATCACCGACTTGTCCGAGGCACATTGAATATCGATGTCAAGTTTGAGAGGGGTCGGCTGATAGGGTCTGCGCTCCGACTTGCGCCTGCTCAGATTCAAAACCCCGAGAGCTTTCAACTCGAACTCCAAAATTGCTTTGGCCTGTCGCCTGGCCGACTGCGTAAATGTGGACGAGCTCAACGACGGGCTGAAGAAGAAGAAGAACCAACGCAGGAGCGATCGTCGTCAAAAGCATTAGGGGAGGCTTATGCTCAGCAGTGGGCGTTCATGAGCTGGTATTATGATGATGATAATGATGATTTTTTTATTCTGGTGGTCTTCAACGAAGGTGGCTTGGATGCTATCAATTGGTATAGGTATAACTTAGAATAAAGCTTCAGAGTTTAAACAGCAACACCATTTTAAAATTAAAAAAAAAAAATTATTTGTCACAGTGTAATCAACTACTCAGAGTTAGAAAGGAATTCGGTATGAGAAAGTATGAATTGTTTTTATGCCTATTTTATAAAACATGTATTGGAATAACAACACCACATTTGTTCATAACACTATAAAATAATAAAAATGTTGGAAGTACAAAGTCACAAATGTTGCAATGGCTTTGTCTTTCCAAGCATTTGCTCACGAAAAAGGCATAAGTGTGCTAAATATGACTTTGTCTCTCCAGGAATATCAAATATCAAAAGGCATATTTACCTTCGCGGCTTTGGCGCTCCAAGATAAAAACATTGCGCGCGGGGGCAACGGCGCAACTGACCAATGAGACGATGTCGCGCCAAAACGCCCACCAATTCGATCCAAAATGACAAAGACACTATTGCCGTGTAGCGACTTTTAAAGTGAATCTAATGGGAATCTTTGTCCCACTAGATACTAGAGTGTTTTTTGGGCATTTCTGCATATTTAACTCATTTTACGATTTTTTGTAAGATACGCCCTTGTTCCACCGAAGGTGCGATATGTTCTTTTTTAATATTCGAAACTATTTTTGGTTAAGTGATACTATTGTGTTGTGTATTCCTGTATATTTATGTAATACCGTTTGTTTCCAAAATAAAGTAAAATAAAAAAATCTCAATCTGACGATTGACGCTTGAGTATTTCAAAATGGTGATTTTTTTTGCACATTATAATAATGGCCACGAGTTTGCGTCAGATCGAAATCGTCAGATTATATTGAATGAGAGCTTTTTTTTAATGCACTTAACGGCCCCTTAGAAAATCTGACGCGCTCGATTAAATTTTTTTTTCTTCATTTTTAACCCTTACGTACAACCACCCGCATCGTGCAAACGATCAGATTAACATACGTACATTATTAAAAATGCGTAGGACATTGATGCTATCAATATCTGACGCGCTAGAGTATTTCCATGCAACAGTATTTTTTTACATATTTAAAAATCTATAGCCGCTTCCCCCACCGATGTAAAGGTATAATATATAACATTTTTTTCTTCTTATCATGTAAGCTTTGTAACCTAATAGGTCTCTATGACGCTCGAGTAAATCCTCATTTAGCATCGTGGGCTCCTCTCACTAATTTATACTTGAATGAATTTAGAATTAATGGCTTTCACTAGTGCCGAATAGCACAGATGATTTCGCCAATGTCACGTAAGATGGAGAAGACACGACGGAGATTGGTCGGTGAATTAGAGGTAGCAACCTCAGTAGAATTTTGAAGACTGCCAAAATAGTAGGTATTATATATCAAACTATGAACCTAAAACAACACAAGCACTAAATATACTATATACATAAACAAGAATATTATTAATAATTTATTTACATCTACACTATAAACAATTAAATAATAGAACAATCACCTAATTTATTTACAATTTAATTCTATTACGTTTGATATATCTACACAAGAATGTACAATGATGACTAAATACAAGCATCAATAAGCAAACAATATTTACAGGACGGGGGATTTCAGGGGGAAGGACATCGTAAAAAGGGTAAAGGAGTTTGGGACAGTTGAAAAGGATATGGGATGCTGAACCTTCGTCGAGGCCACATTCGCACAGTGAGTGATCACGCACCCTAATTTTTGCTAAATGCACTGGAGTACATGAGTGACCAAGGCGCAAGCGACAAATTGTTGATGTTACCCAGCGGTCGGCATGTCTATGAAGAAAAAACCAAGGGCGCCTTGGAATATTAGGCTGAATGACAGAGTAGTGTTTTCCCTTAACCGATGTTGACTCAACCCATGATGAAGTCCAGGATTTGTCCAGATGAGTTTTCGCCAACGATCGCAGGTCTTGACTTGAGTTAAAAAAATGTTCTAATGAGCCAAGTTGAACCGCTGACTTGGCACAAGAGTCTGCAGTCTCATTACCTGGAATACCAGAATGGCCAGGGATCCATACCAGTAAAACTTCTAAGCCTTTATGATAGCATGAGAGTAAAGCCTCCCTTATCTTTAAAACGATAGAAATTCTTAATTTACTACGAAACGGGTTAGCTTTAATCGCTAACAGGCAACTTAGTGAGTCACTAAAAATTACAGATTTTGGAATATTATGAGAAAGTGTAAATAAAATTGCCTCCAACAGTGCCACAGCTTCTCCTGTGAATACTGACGAATGAGGAGGACATTTGAATTGTAGGACAATTTTATATTTGGGAATCCAGCAGGCAGCACCAACACAACTATCTGGGGAGAGCTTTGATGCATCTGTATAGATGTGAAGATAGTCTGACCAATTTTGATAAGTCTTTTCTTGAAACTTTGTTTTTGTATCGGATGCACCTTTAACTAGACCAAGATCTGTGATGACGGGAGGGGGATATACTAAAGCTTGATAGGAAGTATTAAAAATAGGGTTAGCGGGATATGATGCTAGAGGATGGGGTAATCTGGTGAATTTAAGAAAGCTGTCTAATAGGCAGGATGGGAGGGTTCTCATACTATTGGAGCAAAGAAGGGAAAGCTCGTTTAGTCGAGACCATAAGGGATGGGAAGAAATTTGGAGAGTTTTAATGACATAACGATCGCACAGATATTTCCTTCTGAGATGTAAAGGAGGGTCAACGCACTCTACTTGTAAGGCATTTGTTGGTGTAGATTTCATTGCACCAACAATAATTCTTAGGCATTTATACTGAATTCTATTTAACTTTTCTGAGTCACTCTTGTTAAAGGGGTCTAAGATAAATGTTCCATAATCTAGATGACTTCGTACTATTGCATTGTAAATTAATTTTAAAGTGTAAGGGTGGGCACCCCACCAAACACCTGATACTGCTCTAAGGGTATTAATGTTTCTTTCGCATTTTTTAATAATGTAGTCTACATGAGAAAATCCGCTCAGTCTGAAATCGAGAACAATGCCTAAGAATTTGACCTTATCTGTGAAGTGAATGCTTTGACCCCTAATATACAAATCAAAGGACGGGATATTCCTCTTTTTTGTGAACACAACTCCGTGGCTTTTAGGGACGGAAAGGGATAAGCCATGGTTTGAAAGCCACTGGTCAAGATAGTGCAAAGCAGAATTTAGCCGAAAAGTAGTATCATCCTGGGAATTTGATCTACGATACAGGACAATATTGTCCGCGTATTGAAGGATATTACAAAAGCTATTAACAGACAGTTCAAGATCGTGAGTGTAAATGCTGTACAGCAGAGGACTAAGGACTGAGCCCTGGGGTAGACCTTTCCAGACAAGTCTGGGGAGAAAAGAGTGGTTTTGGTGTTTAACCACTATGGTTCTGCAAGACAACAGGTTGTAAATGAAATGCACTATCCTCGGAGGAATACTCAGTTGTAGCATTTTCTGCCTGAGCACCGGAAGAAGTACATTGTCATATGCAGAAGTGATGTCAAGAAAAATACCTACCAGGAACTCACCTTTTGCAAAAGCAGTTCGAATGTCTGTTGATAGAATACTCAAACTATCTATGGTGCTCAAACCCTTTCTAAAGCCAAATTGAAAGGGCGAGAGAATTTTTCTGCTTTCCACTATCCATTCCAGTCGATTTTTGATAAGATGTTCAGTAATTTTGCACAAAGTGGATGATAAAGCAATGGGTCTATATGAATTAGAATTTAGTGGGTCTTTGCCTGGTTTCAGAATTGGAATAATTATTTGTGACTTCCAAGGTTGCGGGACGATTCCTGTCGTGAAACAAGCATTAATTATATTCAGAAAATTTTGTTTAGCTTTATCATTTAAATTTATTACGAATGAATAGGGTACACCATCTTCCCCGGGAGTAGAGTCTTTAAGGCCGTTCAATGCGCATTCTAATTCAGCGAAAGAAAATGGTGCGTCCATAGTATTAGAAACAGACGGAATTATGGGAGTTGGAAAGCTGTCCTTGAAAGGAACATAAGGAGGGGCGAGTTTGTCTGTGAAATCGTTAAGCCATGCCACTGGATCATTGGATGTGGGATTAGCGCAATTAATGGATCGACGAAATTTCTTAAGATTCAACCAAACTATATGTGCGGGAGATCTGGGGGAAAGGGACTCACAGAACTTAATCCAGCTACTTTTTTTCTTCTTACGGAAGAGCTTTTTACACTTTGCCTCGATATGACGATATTTGATGAAATTTTCAACAGTCATAGATAGTGTGTACGCTTGTTCTGCTTCTGTTCTTTCCCTTATCAACAAGCTACATTCCTCATCCCACCAGGGAGTGGAAGCGTAGTAAATTTTTTTATTAAAATTAATTTTGTTAAAATATTTGTCAGCTGAAGAAATGAGAGCACTATAGAAATGGTTGTAATAAAAAAAGATATTTTTATCATCTACAAAATCCGGAAGACAATCTAACATGCTATCAACAGATGCGGCATAAGAATGCCAGTCTGGATTGTGGAGTTTATACTTTTTAAGGGAAGGGACTGTAGTGGAAAGTGGTGGGGAACTTTGAATGAGAGAGAGAAGGATAGGATAATGATCGCTGCCGTAGGTAGATGATAGAGTCTTCCAGGAAATTCGGGAAGAAAGAGCAGTAGAGGATAGGGACAGATCAACAGCAGACATGGCATTCTGATTAGGGCAAACCCTGCGCGTCGGCGATCCATCATTGAGTATGCAAAGGTTTACATCGTCAACAATGTCCAACAACACTTGGGCAAACCCATCACAAGAATGGCAACCCCACAAAGTGTGGTGAGTGTTGAAATCTCCCATGATAATGATAGGACTAGGGAGGGAAGAGAATATGGATCGTAATTCCGGGCCAAGAGAAGAGCGAGGATGAGGGATATACAGAGATAGGAAAGAAATGTTGAAGGCTCTAATGGCAACGGCATTTAAATTAGGACTGAGGGAGGGAAGAGGGATTTGGAAGAAGGGAGTGGAGTGCCGGACAAGAATGGCACTACCCGCATACCCATCATTCCTGTCATCCCTCAAACAGGTGAAACCTGGAACCCGGAACCGGGAACCTGGAACCAACCACGTTTCAGCGATGGCAATAATGATGGGTTTATAAAGATTAATTAATAAAAGGAGTTCATGTAGTTTAGGACGTAGGCTTTGGCTGTTCCATTGAAGGAAGTTGATTTGAGCCATTGGTAAGGGAATCTAAAATATAGGATAAATGAGAGGCAACGTTGGTCGGTAGTGTCGAGTCAGTATACTTAGTGGCAATGGAAATGAAAATTTGGGTGAGACTTTGTAAAAGATTGAGATTAAGAGTAGGAGAGGAGGGATCCTTATTTAAGATAAGGGCGCAGCCGTTGGGTTGGGAAGTGGGGCAATTAGAAATAATAGAATCATGAGCCTGTTTGTTGAACCCTTTTCCCAAAGCTGGTCGGGGACGAGGAGTTCGGGAATCTGTTTTTCTATATGAATGGTAAGGTGAAGAGGTAGGTACAATAGGTGGAGTAGAACTGGTCCTTTGGGGGATAGAGGGGGAGTATTTGATTTGAGAAAAAATTTCTTTGGCTACTTCTGCATAGGATTTAGTGGAAGGGGGGATACGGGAGGATGCTTCCAAGTATGAAATGCTCTCCTGTGCCATGATGACCTTGATGGATTGCTGACGAGAAAACTCTGGACAGGACTTATTGATAGTAAAATGTTTGCCTGAACAGTGTAAACATGTCGCATTATCTTCAGAAACCTCACATGACTCACCAGTATGAGGCTGCGCACATTTATAGCATCTAGGCTTTGACCTACACTGAGTTTTTATGTGACCATAACGACAGCAGCTGAGACATTGGATTGTCGGGAACTTATAAATTTCTACGGGAAGGGATGTATGGTAGGAATATATTTTTTCTGGGAGCATTTGCCCCCTGAAAGTCAGGACAACAGATTGAGTAGGTACCCAAGTAACAGTACCTTCGCTTATTGTTTTTCTATTTAGACGTCGAGCCTTCATGACCTGTCCACAACCGGAGGGAAGCTCCAAGGACTCAACTAGTTCCTGCATAGACCAGTCTACTGGTACGCCTTTAACCAAGCCGATTCTAGTGATGTTGTATGTCGGTACCGTAGTTTTATATTTACACAAGTCGAGAACCGGATTAGATAAAAAAGAGTTGGCTGCTTCTGCAGAAGTAAATTGTACAGAAATTTTATTTCGTCCAACGTTCTTAACGCCGTCATTAACAACGGATTTAATTTTATTAGTATGTAAGAACTGACCAAATTTAATGGCTCGGATCGTAGTTCCTGAGGCTGGGTCTGAGACTTCTCGTGAGACATGGACTATGAAAGGACCTTTGTCGTCCTCTGCGTAGCTCTTAGGAGCTTCGGAAAAAGAGGGGTGAACATAAACGGTCTGTATAGAGGGAATAGCGGCTGTAGGATCGCTTATAGTAATTTTTGGAGAGGGATTAGTGGACAGATCATCGGCTGCTAGACGTTTTCGAGAACTCTGAGGATCACCAGGGTCCGGTGGATCCGGAGGTCTGTCTAGGTCCATTATAATTAAAAGAAAGAGAAGAAAAAAAAATTAGTTAGAAAAAAATAATTTGATTATTCTAGTTAAAATACAAAAAAAAGCACTTACCAGGACTTACAAATGTTACTAGAACTAATACAACTAATTACCCACTATTTTAACTAAAAAAATTACAATAAATCCTAATAAAAATAAATTAAGCGACAACAATCTCTCTAATACGTGTGTCAACCATCAATTCGCGCCAAAAAAAAAAACTAATTTATACTTCGTCCAATTGTTAATTTTCTTTTTGACAGTTCAAGAAAATCTGAAATTAGTGACTCCCTCACACGTTACCAATTGGATTTGAAATAATAATCGATTTTATTTAAGAAGAATTTTCAATTGATTAAATGAAATGTTTTTAGTTTAAAAATATTAATTATTTACTCCTTTATTAGTGGTTTTCTTAGTTTATTTAATAATTTTACTTGTTTAATTGGTATACACAATTACGTATCTAGTTTGTTAAAATTAAATAAATAAGTAGGTAGCTATGTGGTTTTCCAAGTATATTTGCTCATAATTCTTGGTATAAACTTGATTTAGACTTTATTAACATAAGTTTTTTTTTTAAATATATATATATATATATATATATATATAAGTTTTAACATCCATGGGCTCTTAAGTGCCCATGCTTTTTTTATCTACATTTTAATTTTCAAAGCATTGAGGCGTATTATTTTCAACACTGCATACTTCAAATTGCGAACTAAAGCTTACTTTCTCTAATTCGATGGTGAGTCCAAACTGACCGTGAGAGATATATATATACCTATATATACATATATACACTCACAGGCACAATTAACCGCCCACCTGTATTTCTTCCTGTTTGCAAAAAATATTAAGCTTAAAGAAAATTTGGTGGCTTATCAGTCTTTGTTTTTTGTCAAGTGGGTACTTCAGCAATAAATTAAACACTTGTACCCTTGTTTCCTTTCTTAAATTTGTGTCACCAAAACATTTTTGGCATTAGTCGTTAATTGACATTGTTGCCGTTACGTTACCGTGTTTACATATCCTGTTCTCTTTTGCAGTGCTGTTTGAATATTGTGTAATTAGACTTCTTAGTGTTCTTTTATCGTCTGTAACCATAAAAAAATGCCACTAGACGCTACTGGTGTAGCTAGGGCTGTAGCTTTAGCTGATGCTGGGTACAGCCAACGTCGCATCGCTCGGACGCTCGGTGTATCTCGAACAATCGTACGGAATGCCATTAGACGATTTCGAGAGACTGGCTCATACACGCGGAGGCCAGGTCAAGGCCGAAATCGGTGCACTTCCACCCGAGATGACCGCTTTGTTGTTAGTAACGTGTTAAGAAATCGTTTTTGCACCGCAACTGAAGCTCGTTCTAGTCTTTTTGAAGTGAGAAATGTTAGTGTGAGTGAACATACAATTAGACGGAGACTGGCAGAAAGAAACCTTAGGGCTTTCCGTCCAGCTCGTGCCCCACAACTTCTCCCACAGCACCGTAGAGCTAGACTTGCCTTTGCACGAGAATATGATAATTGGACTATGGAACACTGGAAGAACGTACTGTTCTCAGATGAGAGCAAAATGGCTTTAAGAAGTCCAGATAAACGTCAGCGTGTCCACAGGCGCAAAATGAGAGGTTTGCCCCATACGCTATGACTGAAACAGTGGGTTACCAGGGAGGGTCAATAATGATTTGGGGAGGTATCTCTTACGAAGCTCGTACCGACCTCGTCGTCTTTGATAGAGGCAGTGTGAATACTCAGAAATACGTGTAAGAAGTTCTTCAAGACCACGTCATAATTTTCGCACCATTTATAGGGGAAAATTTTAGGTTGATGCATGATAATGCACGTTGCCATGTCGTTAGATCCATCACTGAGTATCTTGACGAGGCCGGAATTCACACTTTACCACGGCCGGCACGTAGTCCTAATCTTAATCCCATAGAACATATTTGGGACAATCTTAAAAGACGTGTTCGAGCAAGATTAACAGCGCCTACGACCCTCGAAGAGCTTAAAACAGCTGTGGTAGAGGAGTGGCACAATATCCCCCAGTCAAACATTCAGGACATCATGAAGGGACTTCCAAACAGACTTCAAGAAATCATTAGAGCTCGAGGTGGTAACCGAATCACCGAAGACAGTTCCGAATCACCGTGAACTATGCGTCATCTGGTTCCGACTCACTGGAACATTCCACTGGCCCGGCATCACAAGATGTATAGACGACTCAACCTGCTATCGACCTCCGGTCTCCGAGGGGAGTGATGTGGCGACATCTATCGAGCGACTACGAACTGCGTAACTAGAGAAAAATTGACGTATGCTACATCGCGCTATCAGAGTTTTCAAAGTGATTGAGTATATATAAAAGAACCCGACAACAACCGGGGGGGCGTTAGACCGCCAGATACAATACCCGTCTGGTTGGAGGATCCTCCCTTTTCAATGGCGAGTGAGGAACTTCACACCCTGTCCATCACACTCCCCAAAGACATAATGTTATTTATCGAATATCGATACCATAAATGATGTTATTATTGACCCATTTGATAATGTAATGTGAAATGCATTTGATTAAAATTTTGATCAGAAATTTAACTTAATTTTAATATTGTAGGTAATTTGAAATAATACAATGGTACAAAAGTCAATTTTTCTTTATTTTATATTTTTATATTGTTTTCATATCTTTAAACGAATTTGAATCATTATAATGAAACAATTTTTTTGGTTTTTATCGCAGTTTATTAGCCAAATAAAAAATTTATTTACGACTTTGAGAGCGAAGCTACGATTAAAATCGAATGAAGCTGGTGAAATGCAATTAATTTATCACAGCACTAGTGCTTAAAAAAAAGACTTAGAACGTAACTGTTTCTGAGACGTTTCGTGATAACTGTTCTAGATTTCGCATGTTACTATAAAGTAAGCTCGAAAAGTATACTACCATATATTCAAGCATATTATTTAACGTGCCAAAAAAATTACGTATTTAAAAAAAAACTATGTTATTAATAATTATTAAAAACCTGACCGTTATTTGAAGCTTACTTGTTTGAGATAGGCCCCTCCACTGTTTTCCGTCTTATTCACCTCTCTTTCTACCCTATATGTCTGTCTCTTTCGCACACATCCCCACCTACCACCAGGCAGGGCCACGACATTTGATGTAACGGTCGGAGGCCCGCTCGCGTCATTGGCGTCCTGTTTTCCGTCGAGAAAGGAAGTCAGATATCACCTTTATCTGCGTATTACAAAAGTGTTCAATTCTGGTTGAACGTAAGTGTAAAATATCTTCTGTGCTTCAAGGTGGGTTCATTGCGGTGAAATGTAAGTACAGCTTTGAGTTTTTGAGTGATTTTAGAATAATATAACGATTTTATCGTTCGGTACAAATTAATTAGTCATTAATTTGCAAAAGTTAATTTGATTGTACATGTTACTTTCTACCCTTAAAATTTTTATTTTTATTAAAATGTTATAAAAAGATTTTTCAAGGCGATATTTTACTACCCGTCTCTTACTATTTTTTTTAGCCATACATGTGATTTTAAAGTATGTATTTAAAAATATTTGTATAGGATGGACGACTTTATCGATGAGCAGCAAAATGTGGAGTACGTTCCTGCATTGGCTTCGACAAGTGCAATGTCAACGCGTGAGACACGGCAACAAGCAGAAGATAGACGGTGTACTAAGCCCACGGATGCTTCAAAATCTAAAAGAGCCAGGTCAGTGGGTAGCGCGTCATCAAGAAGTAGTAGTAGTTCAAGTAGTAGTAGTTCAAGTTTGTCTACATCATCTTCCGATGCAAAAGCAAAACGATCTCGTCGCCGTAAACGCAAGCATGGTAAAAAAAGGAAGGGAGGAAAAAATAGTTATGATAAGAACCGCCTGGATAAATTAACGCAGGATATAGACGAACTGCGCCGACATTTAAATTTTAGTGCTCCTAGCAACGAACAAAGTTCTTACAATGACCAAGAACCAATTGTAGACGATAATGTAAGTGGTATCTTGTATAGCGAATTTGAACAACCTGCTGAGCAAAGTCAATCGCCTTTTCATTTTAACTTCGACTTTGAAACAAAATTAAAAGAATCTGCTATACCTAAAACACCACAACATTTCTTAAAAATTCTTGATGATATTCAATATTTTAATAAAAGTGAATGGTCTGAAGTGCGTTATGCAGAAGTACAAAAATTATACAACCACACACCGGGCTTTGTAGATTTAGAAACAAACGATGAAGTAAAATCTTATGATCAATTGCGTAATTTGTCATATAATGATAAAGCTTATGCGGCTCTTTCTTTTTGCATTCTTAAGCAAAGGGAGGCCCTGCAAGCCAGCCTTAAAGACTTAATTTCCTGGGCTAGTAATGAAACGAATTTCAGTGTTGAAAATATGCATGATAAAATTAACGACTTATTCTCAAAAGGTGAATATGCCAAAGTTTCTGCGGATTTATTACAATTAGTCTGTGGACATCGTGCCGAAGCCATACAGATGCGTCGGCAAGGTTTGATTAATTCAGTACGTGACCCACTGCTGAAGAACACCTTACGTAAAATACCCCCTTCCAATAAGCACCTTTTTAATGAGGAATTATTCACTACATTTCTGCAAAAGGACAGCGGTGTCAAAAAAGTCTTTATGCCACTGAACAAGACCAATACTGGCCCTGTTTCGCAAGCAGGATCCAGCAGGTCAATACGCCACCCCTCGCAGGGGTCGGCTGCTTTTCATGGGCCCTCGCAGGGTACCACAAATCAAGGATGCTGCTCCTCCCGAGCTCATTCACAACATTTTTGTAATCAACAACCCTCGCAGGGTATTTTCTGTAACCAGCCCTCGCAGGGCTATCACTATAATCGTCCCTCGCAGGGACAACCTTCGCTAAATGCAACAAATCGCACAGCACAGGCGACTAGAGGTTCCTTTCGTTCGCGAGGAGGTAACACGAGCAGCAGAGGTCAAAATAAAAACGAACATAAGCGCCCTGGAAATAGAACCGACTTCGACTCCATTAACAAAAGACGAAAATACTGACTCGACGTTCAAGGCCGGGCAACTGCTTCATTACTACCGCCAGTGGGAAGAAATGGGAGCTCCAAAGTTTTTACTACAGATAATAAAAGGGTATCGGATACCCTTTCGCAAAAAACCTCCCTTAGTCTTCCCCAGCATCACAAGCGTAGCTTATTGCACTCCAGAATCAGATGCAATGACGGAGATAATAGAAAAGATGAAATCTCAGAGAATTTTAGAAAAAGCTCAGCTCTCCCCAAGTTTCTTGTCCACGATGTTTCTGATAGCAAAGAGCGATGGCTCGAACCGGCCTATATTCAATTTAAAAGCCCTGAACCGATATGTTATAACCGAACCATTCAGATTGATAAATGTATTTCGAATACCAGAGTTCCTGCAACAGAACGATTGGCTGTGCAAAGTGGATCTTTCACATGCTTACTTTCACCTACCTATAAAAGAAAGTCACAGGCGATTTCTTCGGCTGATTTACAAGGGAGAACTGCTACAAATGACTTGCCTTCCCTTCGGCCTAAGTACGGCTCCGAAAGTATTTGCTTCATTGACCAATTGGATTGCTCAAATTCTGAGGCAGAAGGGTCTACGAATAATTGTGTACCTGGACGACTTTTTAATAGTCCATCAGGATCGATCCACGTTACGAATTCACGTACAAATGCTCCTAGACCACCTGCGTTACCTAGGCTGGCAGATAAATTTAGAAAAATGCTCTCTTGTTCCCGAAAAGAGTCTAGTCTTTTTAGGTATCCTTTGGGATCCTTGGAAGAACAAAAAATTCCTTCCAGAAGAAAAAATGAAGAATATAACCAGCAAGATACTTCCTTTGCTGAAAAGCAAACGAGTAAAACTTCGAGAATTACAGAGTGTTGTGGGGCACTTAAACTTTGCAAGTTTTGTTGTGCCCAACGGCAGGTTGCATTTTCGAGAACTCCTAATATTCCTCAACTCTTTACTGAACAAGCCTGCAGTAGCAGCACAGTTACCAGAAAAAGCTATAACAGACCTAAAATGGTGGCTCCAAAATTGTCATCAGTGTTCAGCAATTCACCTACCACCGCCGACCCATTTCATAACGACAGATGCTTCCGATCTAGCCTGGGGAGCACAAATCGACGGACATTCAATATCAGGGACATGGACCGACGAAGAAAAAGCCTTACATTGCAATATCAAGGAGATGCTTGCGGTCCTGAAAGTTCTAGAGAACCAAGGTTACCTACTGCGTCAGTCGACGACGTTACTCCAATGCGACAATCGCACAGTTGTGACTTACTTGCGGAACGAAGGCGGAACAAGATCTGTTCCTCTGTTGAAGCTGACGGCCAGGGTTTTTCACCTAATCAGTCTCAATCAGATTCAACTGTCGGTTTATCACATTCCCGGTCTCTACAACAGCCATGCCGATCATTTATCGAGGCACCGGCTACCGCCGGAGTGGCATCTCCTAGAACATTGCGTAGAAAAGATATTCCGCAAGTTCGGGACACCAGTAGTGGATCTCTTCGCATCTCGTCGGGCGCATGTAGTAGCCAACTATGTGTCACTGGAGATAAACGATACAATAGCCCTATATCACGATGCTTTTTCTCAAGTATGGAACTACAGCCTAGCTTGGATATTTCCACCACCATACATAATTCCGAAAGTCCTGTCTCATTTGAACTCGGCGATCGGAGTGTACCTGATAGTGGTCCCACGCTGGGAACGAGTTTTTTGGCGAGCCGATCTAAAGTCACGAGCGCTGGCAGCTCCGTACACGATATACAAACTGGAACAGAACCTCATAGATACAACGACCAACCTTCCACCTCCCAAAGTCCAGGAGATGACCTTGGAGGTCTGGAAGTGTAGGGGTGGTCAAGGAATTTAATCGAGTGGAGTAAAAATCAAAGGCAACTACTCTTATCTTCCTGGCGTCCTTCAACTCGCAGAACGTATCGAGCAGCCTGGAATAGATGGTTAAGCTGGTCTAAGAAACATAAATTAGATCCTTTTCAACCGGATGGTTCTATATTAGCTAGATTTTTAGCTGACTTGCATATAATTGAGAAATTGTCTTATAACACAATTTTACTACATAAATCCGTAGTTGCTACACTTTGTAATGCGAACCAGCCTACTGACTTAAGTTCTCATACATTAGTTAAACACATTATCAAGTCGATAGCTTTAAAGAAACCAGCTAATCGAAAGCCTCCTATATGGGACATCAACGTGCTAGTTGATTACATGCAGAGTATGCCCATAGATGAAAACAATACTTTCGATACGTCCAGACATACGGCGGCGCTACTGTTGTTATGCTCCGGTAGACGAATTCACGATCTAACATTACTTTCAATAGATTCACAGCATTTAGTCGAAAACAATAATAGTTTAGTGATGTGGCCAATTTTTGGGTCAAAGACGGATAGCTCTGAGCATAGGCAGTCAGGTTGGAGGTTGATTTCTAACTCTGAAAACAAAAAGTTAGATCCAGTTTTTTGGGTTAAACAAACTATGAAACTTCTTGAACCGAAACGTCAAGCTTGCAACTGTACAAATCTTTTCATTAATATCAGAGGCAAACCTAAAGCAGCCTCACGTACCGTAATTGCCGGCTGGTTTAAATCGTTGCTGAAAGAAGCTGGTATATCTGCCTCGGCTGGTAGCGTAAGATCAGCGGTAGCATCTAGAAATTGGGCTGATAATCTTCCTTTAGACGAAATTTTATCACGAGGAAATTGGAAGACATGTAACACATTTGCTCGGTTTTATAAGCGCGAAATCCAACCACAACCAGCTAACAGTAGTGTTACCAGTTTATTTAACCCAATTGACTGATTTTTTTGTTAAAATAATATTGTTTTAATTATTATAATTATTTTTAATGAAAATTACTGAATCACATTACTTTTTAAATACATTGAGTATTTTTTGTTTTGGTTATACATCGATTACAATAATTAAATACCAATTTTAAAGTTTATTTAACTGTTAGCTTTCAAAAGAAGAACTTAAAAGATTTATTTTTGTAAAAGTTAATATGGTATAATATAGTATACTTGGTTTTCAATAAATATTTTTTTTATCACACATCCCATTTCGTGAACCTTTCTCTTGTGTTCCTTTTAATTTATGTGGCTATCATTCACATTGGCGTCCACTACCACCAGGCGATAACAAACAAATCTCAAACAAGTAAGCTTCAAATAACGGTCAGGTTTTTAATAGCAGCGTTTTACCTGAAAATAAAACGCTTATTAAATACTTACCTTATTTGAAGCTTACATTTTTAACTCTGCCTGGTGTTTTTCGATCCAATAACGCGAGCGGGCCTCCGACCGTTACATCAAATGTCGTGGCCCTGCCTGGTGGTAGGTGGGGATGTGTGCGAAAGAGACAGACATATAGGGTAGAAAGAGAGGTGAATAAGACGGAAAACAGTGGAGGGGCCTATCTCAAACAAGTAAGCTTCAAATAAGGTAAGTATTTAATAAGCGTTTTATTTTCAGGTAAAACGCTGCTATTTTATTGTTTTTTACAGTTTCGTACCAAGTTACATTTTAGGCAAGAAGCTTATATAAAACACGTTCCAGGCTATTTGTCAAATGTCAAAATGGCCTCTCATTTTGTGATGACTTTAGTTAGGAAGACGGTATCGGCTACAAAGTATGGATACTGTACTCATGAGTAGTATCGAAAAAATGTATCGTACTCAAAAAAAGCATCGAAACAAAAGTATCGATACTTCTAGGTATCGAGTACAAACACAAAAGAACTCGTTACCTACAAGTATTGATACTTCGACTGCCAAAAAAAAGCTCGTTGCTTCCAATTATCGTAAAAATTCTGAACAACTGTTTCCAAATTTCAGTCGACGATCAAAAAAAAAGGTCGCTTCAAATTATCGAACAAATACTGAACAACTGTTTTCGAATTTCAATCGACCGAAAAAGTAATATTACCCATTTGAAACGTCAAAAAGTACTCATTGAGTAAAAGTATTGAGTATGTACAAACTATCGAGTAAAAAGTATCGGTAACGAATGGAAATGTACTTGATACCACAAAGAGTCGATACTTTTTTCTTGTCCCTAACTATAGTTTTTTTGACGAAATACAATTGACAAATTGTCAATTTGATAATATTGATATGATATTATTTTGATAATTCCAAAAGATGATCCAATAATAATAATAATAGCAACTGAACGAAGAAATTAACTCAAAAATAGTAAAAAGAAAAATATAATAAAATAAAGTGACTGATTGTGATAATTAAGTTATATTGTTAAAAAGCTCCTCTAAATATTAAAATATGAATATAGTGAATTTACCAGAAGAGATTCTTATCATCATAATTAAACAGCTGGATTTAATTTCTTTGTACAATTTATATACAGCGTGTTTTCGAATACGCCATATAATAAGTGTATGTAAAGTTATTAAGGCATGTGATTTGTCGCTAAACACAATGGCTACAGTGCAATCACTGAAATTGAACTTTTTTAAAGATATTTCAAGACACCTGCAAGAGTTAAATATGTGTGGTGTTACTGATTTAAGTAAATCTGTCCTTCTGCCGGCTTTGAGTAGAATGAAGAGTTTAAACACGTTAAACGTTTCTTATACTAATATCAACATATTTGATTTTGTTGAACTTTACCAAAGTTGTCCTAGCATAAAAAACATAAGTATAAATTTCACATTCGGCAAAACTAGTCGTGTCAAATTATTAAAAAAGTCTTTGTTACAATGTCAAGAAGTTTTTAAAAATTTAGATTTTGTAAATTTCGTCGGAAATCTTAGTAATTTAATATATTCACAATTACCATTATTTATTTTATGTAAAAGTAAATTGAAAACGCTACAATACACAGTGATAGAATGTGACATGACTACTTACGAAAATGAAGATTGTGAGGAAAGAGTGCAATTCAATCAATTTTCAATATACTTCTTAGATGGGAAAAATTCTAGTGTTTATTATGGATTTATGCATGAAATGCTTTTATTTAGTATGTTGGAATTTCATAATTATGAAGTCATTATTATAATTCGGTTAAACTTAAAGAGTGTTTCTCTTTATGCCACCCCTGTTTAAAAATTTTTTTATTGAGAATTTTGATATAAACATGGATTTGATAACAGACTTTTCGATATCTATATTTGGAAATGTTTTTGTGATGCTTTGCAATAAAAGTACGACAGTATTTGATGAAAAGTTTTTTGTAAATTTATTGCATAAATTAAAACCATTCTTTCCCTGTTCATTTGTATCATCAAGAAGTTCACCAGTTTCTTTAAAATATGACTGGTTCTACACCACTCCAACTCAACAGGAATCTGGTATTATTACTAATGTACCTGATATGTTATTTAAAAGACGGAGAATTGCTGAACCATATATCACATTAAATTACAATGAACAGTTTCAAGAAAAAGAGGAAGTTCAATTAAGCCTACTATTTAATGGTGAGCTTAAAAGTGGCGTGACACTCACTGCAAGCTGTGTATATTTAAGTAAACTAACTTATTTGAGTTTATGTGGAACTGTCCGTTACAGTAATGATTTCTTTGAAATTTTGTTCCGTTGTTGTAATAGGCTTGTAACATTAAACATAGAAGCACCTGGAATATGCCCATGTTTTACTTTTGTATCAAGATTTATTTCATTAAGCCAAAGTCTTAAAAATTTAAGGATTGTTGACAAAAGAATAGATTTTAAGACATTATTTTCATCCCTGAGCCAATGTAAAACATTAGAAAATATTAACATTTCTGATATGTCTTCTAATTCATTTGATCTTTCTGATCCATCAACTTTACTTCAAAAATGTGAGAAATTGTATTGTTTATATATTTATGGATCTGTGTCTGATAAAACTCGAACAAAGAAATTGTTAATTTTGAAAAAAGCAAAACAGAAAAGTCAAAAATTGCATTTAAAAGTAAATCTTTTTAGTAATTCACATTTGGCATATGACCCTTTTATTGATGTATTTAAATTAAATCCAATAAAACCAATATAAACAATTAAATGTATTTTATTATTGTACTATTATTATTGTTACACACATTAAATTTAACTAATTATGTTTGAGGTTTACTTATGTTGCCTTTTGAACCTAATATTGTGATTGATAAAGATAATATGCCGAGGGCGGCACTTCCTCCACAGGCATAAGTCAAAACTCCTCTGTAGTATTGAGGGCAGCTTAAAGCATCATCACATTTGCTGAAATAATAAAAGTGACATTAAAATTAATGATTAAAGTAACATTGGTTGCGTAAATAAATTCGAACATTATTTGTATAATTGTATGTTACCAGTCCTCAAAAAAGGTCATCAGAGCCAACCGAAAATCTACGAAGTGCTAGTCGGAGTACGAACTCGCTCATGAACAATCATGACTTATAAACGACTTGAATTTGATTTTCTCCTTTTGACCGCGCATCAGAACTTTGGACTTAGCCACTTAGGTATGAAAATAATCATTGAGAGATACAGAGGCGTAAAGTTGGGGGCGGGGGAGGTATGGCTCCGGGCGGCACTTTTAAGGTGTGAAAATCACCTATAATTTTTTCAAAAAAATTATATCCTGCTCTCGACAGCGTAAAAGTTCGAAAGAGAGGAAGCGCAATGAGCTTCAGTACCGTCGAAGCGCAGTAGCCCTTCTACGTTCCACGTTACTTCCAAGACGCACAGCGTGTTCAGATTAATCTCTATCACTATATCAGTACTGTGCTAGGTAATATATATATTCTAATAATATGCTACTAAACTGGTATTTACAGGCAAGTTTATTAATAGATTGTTCTGTATTTTTATTTTAAATTGGCAGTTGTCAGCAAACTGAAAAAATTAATCTAAATGATTTGAAAACAGTAAGGTACACTTTCAATTGAAATTTTCCAGAAACCAACGTTTGAATCGTTAAAAAGTGTATCTACGTCCCTGGGAAATCAAAATTTTGAGAACATTTAATCAAACTTAAAAATAACACTTCATATAGCTCTATGCACACCAGTAACCAGTTGTTTGGGTAAGAAAAGCAATTTTTGCTTAAATCGGGAAAAACTGTGAACCGTCTACAAGAAAAGCTAAACGCTTAGCATTCATACGACGATATAGGTAATTGATAATTTTACGGATTTAAAATCTCGCCTAAAACGAATATTTATTTATTTTTATTTTATTTATTTTTATAAAGGCCGATTTCAACGACTTATTCGCTATTAATATTATAAGGTTCAAATATTCAGAAAAAAAGATTATGGTGAACTCGTTACTTATAAAGTACACAGCGCAACCAGTGGCGTAGCGAGCTTTATTCGCGTCCGGGGCACAATACCTTTATAGCGCTCCCCCCTCCCCCAGTTCGAAAACCATATAATATTATATGTAAAACTAGTGACCCGCCCCGGCTTCGCATGGGTGAAATGCTGATACTAATATACTATACAAAATATCTTTATATGCAATGTGTACAGCTTTTTTGTCATTAGACAATACAAACATGTTTTCTTTAGAGGTTACTCTTGAATTGATAAATTATGGTTGTAGTCTAATCCTATCCATTTTAATGTGTACTTACTATAAATTCGGTTTAAAAATTAACCTTAAAACTGACTAAAGTACGAACATACAATTTAGAAAAAATGGTTGTCCGGCGTCCCGCCGGCCAATACAGCCGCCGCAACCGTTATGTCCGTACATATCTTCGAAAACACTAATTTAAATTTTATGCTATTAAAGGCCATATTGTTTAATATTAAAAGCACAATGCATTTATAGTTCTTAACTCGATAAAGATTAATGCTGTATTGCTTAAAATCACTTCGTAAGTAAGCCATTATTTCGCGCAAAAAGTAAAGGATAAAAAATGGTTATTGTGGGTTATCCCTAAGAGATAGACATATACCATTGCAGACTTTTTTGTAGACCTTTTTAAGGTGTACAATACTTTAGTACATTATTTTGATCTATCTCGTAGTGTTCAGCCAGCGTTTGCAATGTAAGCGCAAAAGAATGTGTTTATTTACGACTTCACATTAGACACCTCTAAAACTATCAATGTTTCTCTATTGTATTATGCATGTATTATACATACAAACCATTCTCTTGAGCCACTCTATCTTTAATAAAAAAAACTGCATCAAAATCTGTTGTGTAGTTTTAAAGATATCATACATAGAGACAGACAGACAGCGGGAAGCGACTTTGTTTTATACTACGTAGTGATTGATATGCTCGCAAATTAATAAATAAATAAAGTAAAATAATGTATTCCGTCAGCCCGGTCAGTAGAAAAGACGTGCCATTTCTATGTGTATTAATTATATTTTCTTCAGCCTGTAATATCCTACTGTTGGGCATAGGCCTCTTTCCCCATGTAGGAGAAGGATCAGAGCATAATCCACCACGTTGATCGCAATGCGGGTTGGCGAATATATTCCCTACTGTGAGTAGTAATCGCTATTAAGTGTGCATGATAACAACCGGGGTCGACAGCTTAACGTGCTTTCCGAAGCACGGTGAGGAAACCCGAAAGGACTAACGACGAAAGCGGAAATAAATAGATGTGTAAACACAAATATCCACTCCGAGCGGGAATCGAACCCGCGACCGTCGGTGTTTAGACGCCGCCGACACGGCACGCACACTATTACACCAGAGCGTTATATTAGTGTTCCTTTTTTTCCTTTTTATTTACGAATCAACATTTACTATATCACAGGACAAAAAATTTGAAAAATATTTTTCAGAAACTAATTATATATTGTACTAGCTGTGCCTGCGACTTCGTCCGCGTGAAATTTAACAAAAAGTTTTTGTTCAGTTCTCAGAGTTATAAAATAAATAAAATTTCTAAAATAAAAGTAGCCTAAGTTACTCCTTCCCGAGTAGAAAAAAGGTCAGGCTCAACCAGATCATGTATCTGGACCGGATCAGGATAGGATAAGGTACGCCTGATCCGGCAAGCTCTATCAGGACCAGGTCCGGTCCAGACAAAGATAGCCTGATGTAAAATATAATCAAGTATGGTAAGGCATACTGGATCAGGACCAGGTCCGGTCCAGACAAGGATAGCCCGATGTAAAATATAATCAAGTATGGTAAGGCATACTGGATCAGGACCAGGTCCGGTCCAGACAAAGATAGCCTGATGTAAAATATAACCAAGTATGGTAAGGCATACTTCATCAGGACCAGGTCCGGTCCAGATCAGGATAGCCTGAAAGAAATTACGCGAACTGAGCCTGAATCGCGCTATTAAAGTTTTTAAGCGCACTTAGTATATATACAGTTATTAGGATAGTCTAGCAAGGAGTCCATTTCTACACAGTGGAGCAGTCGTAAGTAATAGGAAATAGTTAATTAGTAGTTAAATATTAGAAGTTAAGAAATAAAATTTAATTAATAATAATTAATTAATAACATAAAAATAAATATAAATAATTAATATCTAAAGTAAAAACATAAATAAATAATACATTGGAAAAAATAAACGGAAATAAATATCATAATAATTATGTTAAGTAACATTTATAATATCGTCGTTTTTTTTTTGTTAAACAATTTTTTCAAGAATATACATTCGTGTTTTTTAAAAGGACCGGACCGAACCGGCTGATCAGGATGAGATGAGATTTCCTGATCGGGTCCAGACCAATCATCTGCGTTACATGCCTTATCTAATCCTGATCAGGCATGCCTGGTCCGGTCCTTCTCAGGAAGTCGAAAAAATTTCTACTCGGGTTACTACATCAGCTATCCGCGAGTAAAAGTCCCGTCAAAATCGGTACAGCCATTTCAGAGATTAGCCGGAACAAATAGACAGACAGAAAGACGGACAAAAATTGTAAAAAATGTTATTTTGGTATATGTACCGTGTATACATCCATATGCATTTAGTAAAATGCGGTTATTTTAATATTACAAACAGACACTCAAATTTTATTTATTTGTATGGATTGATGTGTTAAAAGCAAAATGGACTTATAAACTTAGATTAGATAGATTGCACTTACTAGTTCTCAATTGCAACAACGGCTATTCCAGTCACTAATTTATCAGCAAATGTAACAATGGAATATATCATAGCACCCTGATGTGAATGAGGTCCTATTAAGTCTGCAGTAACACATAGACTCGACACAAGGGTTATCGAGCTACCAGCACCTAAGAAACAATATTATTTTACAATATATAATATCGGAAACAAGCAAATCAAACTGTAAGAAGTTTTTAGGTCATAGCAGGAAATATCGTGCTCATAATTTGGAGCAGTTCAATATTACAGAAGATTATAGCTAAATAATACTGCTGTCAAGTATTGTCGTGTTCCTGTGGTGAGTAAGGTAGACAGAGCTCCGGGGGAGGGTAAGGGATTAGGGTCTGCAACGGACTTGCAGTGCTCCTGGTGTCGCAAGCATCCATAGGCTACGGTATCAACTTACCATCAGGCTGACCGTGCGCTTGTTTACCTTTGAAGTATAAAAAAGTAACTAATTTAGACTTCATTAGAAAATATAATTTGTCAGGATTAGTAATTGGAGATATGAAATATAAGATGTTAGATTCCTACAAAGCCAGCCCTGCGGTCATCAACCCGCCTGCCCAGCGGGCAACACACATGAGTTCGCGCCATTTTTATCGCGAACTTGTGGAGGTCTATGTCCAGCTGTGGACTGCATTAAGCTGAAATGATGATGATGATGATGAAAATTTAATAAAATTAAATTATGTTTGCTCTCAAACGAAAAAAAACCTCGACTTACATCGTTCAGTATATAGTAAATATAAAATGTAAGTAGATGAACCAATAGTGAAGTATATGACAGATTATAAAACTTTTGTTATCTAAATAAACTATCAGAGGTGGCTAATGACTTGAATAATTAATGAACATTAGGTAATAATGAACAAAGCAAGTCTTGAAAGCGTCTTTGAAAGTTCAGACGTTTCATTAAATGGATTAATAACCATATAATATAATAAGAAACTTATCTCCTTTTTACGTTCGTTTAGTATAGATCGATCTACTAAAAAATTAATATAACAATAAAAAAAAAAATACCAGAGTCTAACAAAATACTAAATTTCGGTAGGTATATAAATAAGAAACGCCGAAATATACATTCGTTACTCACATAACTTCTGAACACAATTTGGACAATCTCTTTTTGTGTTTTTAATGTCAGAACAAAGTTTGTATAAGTGAAAATGAAAGAAAAATCGATATATTAATCGATAAATTAATTATTAAAAAAATATTGTGTTTCGAAGTTCGCTGAGACATCTAGTTTTAAACCACATTATTAATGATTATTTCTTTGATTGCATTATAAAATCAATAATATTGTAGGTTTAATTAAAAATAATCAATGGCAAGTACAGCACAAACAGATTGCACAAAGTGACTGTAAGCACAAAAGCACAAGTCAGCGTTTGCTTGCAGTCACATCTGATAATTTGTTTCCGGTATAGGAAATTCATTTTTTCGTAATTAACACAATGCTTGTTTACCTATAAGTGTCGCCACTAAATATATTTGTGCCACATCTGCTTCGGGGCTGATAGCTAGTGCTATCCACAAGCAACTTATAAGACTAAGGAAGCTTCCAATAAAATACGCCACCTGTTAAAGTAACATAGTAAAGTAAGGAAAATAAATTAAATATCGATTTCTGATTACAGGCCTAAGGTACTTTCTCTAATATTGTAAAAAATAAGCATAGCTGATAATCTGCACAGCTTGGTGTGGAGATAAAAGATAGACCTTAGGATGAGTCTATTTTCGCAAACAAATACTTTTCTTTCTATTCCGGATAGTATGAATTTGGTATAATGAAATCATTATTTTTAACTACAAACTTTCATTATAAGATGGTTTTTTCAAAAGATGATTGATTGTGATTCATCAAAGTGATCATTTATAATATTTAGAGCCAACATTAATGAAATAAACTACATTACCTGTTTTCCTATTCTTTTAATATTGCTCTTCAATAAAAATGAAAAGAAAAGGGATGATAAATAAAGAACAAGAGGTACACTGGCTACCAATTCTGAACCTTCTGATGGATTAACTGATAAACGTTCTTCCAAGAATAAGGGCACGTACACAAGGCTGAGTGCCCAATAAAGTCGTGAAAATACATACCTGAAAATTTATTTTTTATTTTATTAATTATTGTTATATCTTATGTATATATAATTCTCGTGTCACAATATTAGTTACAACTCTTACTCCCTACTCCTCCGAAAAGGCTGGACCGATTTTTATGAAATTTTGTGTGCTTATCAGATAGATCGGATAATCGGCCAACGTCTATTTTTTATACCCCAAATTTATAAGGGGAGATTAAGGGGGTTAATAACATATATGGTAAAACAACGTTTGGCGGGGTCAGCAAGTAATTGTGTAATATATATATATATATATATATATATATATATATATTTAAAGTTTTAATTTGTAAAATGACGATTCAAAATTGCTCTTGGAGCCTATTTGAATAAAGCTGTTTTTGATTTTGATTTACAAATTAAAATGTTATAATGTTAAAAGTAATTATTATTTTTAAGAGTAAAACTATCACCGATTCGGAATGTAGATTCTGCAGAAAATAATCATCAAGAAACTCCGCAGTTACTCTTTTAAAAATAATATATAAACTGTCTTTTAGTATAAAACTAGCTGTGCCCTCGATTTCGTGCGCGTGGAATTTAGCAAAAAAAGTTATTGTTCAGTTAGTAGAATTATAAAATAAATAAATTTATAAAGTAAAAATAGCTTAAGTTACCCCTTACTCATACTCATACTCTACATCAACTATCTGCCAGTGAAAACACCGTCAAAATCGGACCAGCCGTTTCATAGATTAGCCGAAATAAATAGATAGACAAATAAAATATGGAAAAAATGTTATTTTGGTATATGAACCGTGTGTAGATCCATATGCATTTAGTAAAAAGCGGTTATTTTAATATTACAAACAGATACTCCAATTTTATTTATTTGTATACATTAGAAATATCTTGCATGAAATACAGTGTCACGACACAATACACAGAACCTTTAGTATGATAGGTGCTGTAGTTTATGAATTTATTTTAACTTAATTATAAATATCAAGCTCCTAAATCGTTGTCGATTTACACACTACCTAATACTTGGTTCTCTATTACACCTAGTCCAGCCATAAGTTCTGTTACAAATGAAAATGCTTTTTTTTTAAATGAAGTAAGTAATGTAATATTAATAAAATTTATACCTACATATTTATTAACGTCTGAGCAAAAAATAAAAAAATATTCTATTTGAAATCGCCCCCTTTAGCTTTTATACAGGCCTTTAATTTGTTTGGCCACGAATCTATGGATTTACGCACTGTTTCCAAGGGAAATTTCACACTGCTTGCTCCAAAGATTTTTTAAGAGACTCAATGTCGCCGTGTCGTTTAGAGCAGGCCATGTCCTCTAAAACCATAAATTGACCATAAATTGAAGTCTAAAGGGTTGAGGTCTGGGCTAGATGAGGGCCAGTCTTCAACTCTTATAAAGTCCGGAAAGTTGGTTTCAAGCCAGGCTTGGGTAGTTCGTGCCTTGTGACCAGGCGCAGAGTCCTGTTGGAAAGTCCACGGTATATTTTTAAAAAGTGTATTGCTGAGAGGTTGCACAACATGATCCAAGACTGTATCTTGATACACTTTGGCTGAAGTTTTCACTCTTTTTTTACAAAAATGTAGTTTCGTGACTCTTTGATAAGACAGGCCCAACCAAACCATCACTGACGCAGGATGATGACCACGTTGTACCTTTCCGACAACTTGAGCAGCTTCTTTAGAACTGTGAGCGTACACTTTATCATTTTGCTTATTGTAGTGTTCATCAATCGTGAAATTTTTTTCATCGGTAAAGAGGATATTTCTATATCTCTATCTATCTCTTTAATTGTAAAGACTGATTTAGGGCATGTCCTGTATATCGCCGATAAACTCCGAGCTTCAGGTCTTGTTTTATAATACGCGACAGATTCTCGCGATAAGATTTTTTGCTTCCTAATGGGGTTTCGACGAATTCTGGCTTTAACAGCATTAACAGCCTTTGTAGTTCTGACAACACGCGGCCGCCCCGATCTTTTCTGGTCTTCGACAGACGAAGTGTTGTTGTATCTGTTGATAGTACGATATACGAACATACGGCTAATACCAAGCTTTTGAAGTGTCTGGAATATGATCTACGGTTCCATACCCACTTTGTGTAAGGCGATCACTGCAATCCTATTTTCTTTAACACCCGATTCCATATTGTAATTTGATAATGAACACGAAAAAATATGTGAAATGGCGCAAAATCGAATTATGTTTTTAAAATAATATACCTGTTCCAATTTCAAAATAATAAAAAGTTGAAAAAAAAGAAAAGTTTTTATGTAACAGTATTTATGGCCAGACTAGTTATATATTTTGTCCAAAAAAAAATAAGTAAGGTCTGACGGGCCTGGTCTTGGACCACTTGTTGTCAATTGTAAATTAGTGATTTTTTTTGCGTATGAAAATTAAATACTTACAAACAACTTGTTTGATATAACAATGGCATTTGTAAGAAATGAATGATTTTTGACTTTGTTGAAAACTGAAGAGGTTCAATTTCAGCGCTTTCCCCTATATGTCCGTTTTCTCTAGGTATTTTGTGTGGTTTCGATTTGAAGAAAATATGGAAGGTTACGAACGACATTATTCCAATACTGGTAATAATAAGTGATACATCCTAAAAAAAAAAAAAAACATTGTAACATAAATACCTTTTATAGATGATCTAATAAGAAAGATAAGATAGAATATTGTTAGGAATCAACTAAATGAAAATAGGAAGGAAATTCAACTTCTCTTTGAGATATTTTTTATTAAAAAACCTCCACGCTACTTTAAAACTGATGAACTTGTAGGTACATATATCATCACTTCAGCCTATCGCAGTCCACTGCTAGACATAGGCCGCCACAAGTTCGCGCCAAAATTGGCGTGAACTCATGTGTGCTGCCCATAATCACCACGCTGGGCAGGCGAGATGGTGTCTGCAGAGCTGGTTTTGTCACACCGAAGACGCTGCTGCCCGTCTTCGACGTGTATTTCAAAGCCAGAGTTGGATGTTTATCCCGCCATCGGTCGGCTTTTTAAGTTCCAAGGATGTAGTGAAACTGTGTTATCCCTTATTCGTCTCTTACGACAGCCACGGGAAGAGAGAGGATGGCTATATTCTTTACTGCCGTAGCCACACAGCTTGTGCTGGTAAATGAATATTCGAGAAATATACATTACCCGAAATTTATAATCATCCGTTGGTCTAATGAACGTACTGTAGTTTGTTGCTCTTAAAACGATCCAAGTTATAAAATAGACAGCCAGACTTGAAATAACTGAAGCCATATACCTAAAAGGAAATATACATTTATGTTAATATTCTATTTTTCTTTTTTTATAACTTTTTTTTTATGTCAAATCTGAAAGTAAAGAACTTTAAAACTTATGGCAAAAGCTTAGTCAGTTTTATCTAAGAATTTATGACGTACCTAATAGATGTCAACTCTGATCGTATTTCCAAGTTGTCGGTAATTGATGGTATTATTGCGAGATGTGATATCTGAACTATGGCCCAGCCTATTTGGAAAAACGTTATTAATACAGCGTAGTAAACAGGCATCCACCACATCAGATATTCGAAGTTTTCTTTTGGCCAGCAATTCCAACATCTTATAAATAACAGCGGAAATGTAATCGACACCAAAATACATCCTGTAATATTAGGTGTGTTGTTAGTAATATACATATACACATACAACATACAAACTTATAACACATACAAACTTATTAGTACCTAAATTAAAATCGGAAAGTTTTATTGTAGGTACTGTAGTACATTAAGAAATATGTTTAAACTTCTTTTTTTAAAAACCAGCCAAGCAAATTAGCAGATAAATTATAAAAATGATAGATTTACAAGTAAGGTGCTGATGTATTGTGTGTTTTTGGACCTCCAAGTAAATCTTTGTGGGCGCCGTAGGGGATGAGGCTTTTATGTATTTATTTAAAAATATAAAGGTAAAATAAATTGATATGCATCACGCATTAAAAAAATGTTGTGTTTTCAAAGAATATTCAAAATATAAGATTTATATAAAAGTCTACCATATGACTGTAGTGATGTAGTGTGTTTTTATTACAAAAACAAACGTAGAAGTACTATACAAATATTTGCATTATCGATTATTTTGTTATAATATTTGGGTACTTTAAAAAATGTCATTAATAGCAAGAAAATATTTGAAATCGTTCTAAAAGTTTCTTGTAAGGAATACACATGCTTGTTTGCAAAAGGAAAAAAACATTGCCAAATACTACGGTTATGGTTTGCTGTTGACTGCTAAGAGAAAAAACGAATTAGAAAAAATTAAATTATAACTGCAGTTTATAAAATGATATAATCTATACATATGTATTTGTAGATACGAAGTTGTCGTGATTTTTTTTACTATAGTTAAAAGTACAGTAACTACGTTGCAGTACCAACATATATATGTCTGTAAAATGAATAGTGTGTATTCAATATCTTACCCATTAAATGCCAAAACTTTTTTGTACTATATTTATCAGCTAATACGCCGACTATTGGAGTCGCGAGCGCATCCACTACTTGTCCTGAAACAAAAAAGTACGTTTCAGCCTGTAATATCCCACTACTGGGCATAGGCCTCTTTCCCCATGTAGGAGAAGGATCAGAGCTTAATTCACCACGCTGCTCCAATGCGGGTTGGGGGATATATTCCCTAATATGAGTAATGATCGCTATCAGGTGTACATGATAACAACCGGGACCGACGGCTTAACGTGCTCTCCGAGGCACGGTGGGGAGACCCACAAAGACTACACAAACACCCAGACCACGGCAAACACCGGTATGGCCAATAAAAATGTTTGTAATATGTGGAGATCGAACCCGCAACCGCCAAGCGCAACAGGTACAATCCATGGCTGTAACCGTTGCGCCAACGCGGCGTCAAAAAAAAGTACAGATATTGAATATTTAGTTCTACGTTTTTTATCATATATTAAATTAAAATTATTGTGTTTGCTTACAAATGAAAAAACTACTTGAATTTACGTTGTTAAGTAATACAAAGTAGGTAGTCGAAAATATAGTCAATTAAATACACTACACATTAATACGGATTATACCAAAATACTATTAAATCTAGATCAAAATTAAATCGTACTACACGACAAGCACTAGATATCTATTATATAAAGAATCATCAACATCAACAGCAAAAAGTTATGATTTACATATAATCGAATCGAATTGAGAACCTCCTCCATTTTTGAAATCTGGTAATACATTTTCTGCATTTGGATTGCATCGATTTGACCGTACTAGGTACCTACAATTAAATTATATAAACATCGACGTGCAAAACTAACATTAAATGGATAAGCTCATTTGTTCACTCTACCGAACTCTACCGAATAAAAAAATGTATCAAAAGATTAAGTACTTATATAGATTATATAATAAGTATAGGTTTTATAATAGAATGAATGAGGACAGTTGGTTTTTATAATATCTAAACTTAAAAAAAAACTTTATAAAAAGAATGTTTAAAAAAATTTAAATGAATAGTATATTTACTTTGTAGATGTAGAGATATGGACTTGAACTTGTGAAGAACTAAAATGGTGTAAAAAAATTTTGGCAATCTTTGAATCAGGAAGTGAGTAAATGTAAGTACAGTACGGTAAGCAAAAGTACCTATTAAGGTTTTTATTGAAAGAGAGTACACATATATGAGATAATTTATAGGAGGGAATATTTGTATTTTTACATATATTTTTTTCCGGTCTGGGTGTCTCTCCTTGTGGGTCTCACCTCCGTGTCTTGGAAACTTTGAGGTGAGGCTATACAGTTGTCTTTGATAGTAATTGCCGGTTCAACTACCGGCCGTACTATCAAAGACACCTGATAGCAATCGTTACTTATAGTAGGGAATATAAACGACAACCCGCATTGGAGCAGCGTAATGGATTAAACTCTTATTTCTGCTACATGAAGAAACAGGCCTATGCCGAACAGTGGGAAGTTACAGGCTGAAACAATCAGGGTAATCAGGTATTTATTGTCGAGCTCATCTAGTCGTAGGCATGTATAGAATGCCGAAATACTTTAAAAAATGCAGGATCAAATACTTTTTTACTTTTGCTCTAAAAAATATATAAGTATATTAAACACACAGGTACAGACCTAATTGAACATAGTAGGCTTGTTAAACAGGTAACTCAAAAGTGTTAATATTTTATAGAATCGGCAGTAGGTAGTTTATGAGTTCTTTGAAACAATATTAAGTAGTCATCGCCTAAACAAAAAGTTATAAAATAATGATCAGTGAATATAATTATGTATTTTCTACTTTCTATGAAGTTTACAGTTAATGGCATCCGCTAAGAACGGATTTATTTTATACTTTATTGTACACCACAAATAAAAACAAACAAAGCATAAAGATAGTTACAGACAGTGAAGTACAATGGGCGGACTTATGGCTAATTAGCCATAATTGTCTATATATTTTTTTCGTTTCGAAGTTTAAAAACATCTGTCTACTATTAAATTTTATACCTATTTGTTAACTAGATTCATTACCGAAAATTAATAAGGAAACTAAACCTCGTCTGGATTAAATTTTTAGGTAACCTTAGACTTACAATTTAGAATGTCACGCTTAACTTTGAAACAGAAAAATGATATGTGTAATGTATACTACCTAGTAGTAGCATGGCACCGGCGACGACGGCCCTCATTTCTAGTACCGCTTGAAAGAACAGCATCATATATGAAAACCACATCGCCGCACATAGGTCATTGTACATATGACCTAACCCGTATAGAAGTTTCTGATTTATTCGCCACCATCTTTTTCGTTTGAAAGGGATGCTAGAATAGAGAACAAAAATATTTAAAAAATGTGTATTTTTATACCAAGTTGTTACTTCTTAACCGACTTATTACCGCGCGAAATATATTTTTTATTATTTTATTAAAATTAGAAACTTTTACGCGGATACGCCAGTCCTACTGTAACTTTAACAAAATAATCGCAACACGTACAAAATAACTTAAACAAAAAAAAAATCTCAATTACTGAAATCTAATTAAATAAATCAATAAGGGCTAATTTATAAAAATCAAAAATCATTCTAGCAGATTCTGATAAGGGATTCGATACAATACTTTGCACCGCCCCACACACTTTACATTGACCAAAACAAAGTTTTAAATTTTTAATACTTGTGTCTGACATTCCATCAACAAGTGATAATATAGTCTTCTTTGGTATCACAATTAGGAGAGTATTTTTTTTCAATAAGAAATCCAATACTCGAAATATGATTTGTGAAATACTAAAGATTTAATATGTATCCCTTGTGGAAATGAATACATTACTATTTAGGTATAAACACGCCAATTCGCTCTGAAGTAGCTTGGTGAACAAAGTTCTAACCCGTTTACTTTACAACGAAGGCCTAGCAGTAGAACATTTATAAGATACTATTTGTGCCCCGCGGTTTTATCCACGTTAATTTTGAGGAAAAAACTTATTAAAATAGTATATAGCTTAGCCTTCTCGGTAAATGGACCAACATAAAATATTTTTTCCATTCTATCCACTAGTTGCTGAGATTAGCGCGTTTAAACAAACAAACAAACTTCAGCTTTAATATTGGATTTTAATATTGGTATAGATTAAAATACAATTAATATAAATAAAAAGAATAAAAAGACTTTTAGTAGAAGCCGTTTTTGTCAAGATCGTAATGAACCGGAAATTAATTTTAAAATATGTGTAGACAGTAGTTATTTAATTTAGTGAATAATTTAAATATTTTAACATTTAGCACGTGCCCTTAGTTTACATGAAAATACTATACAAGATGTTAATAGAAATATGTTGATATGTATTTGGATTATATTGGATTGATTTCTATTCACAAAACTATGAGTTTTTTATGTATCACTATTTTGTTGAAACTGTAAGAGCAGGATGATCTGATCTTTTGTAATGAGACCTAATGGTCGTTTCATATCCTACTTAGACAGAGCGCGTTACACATTGGTTAAATTGCTAAATGTATTCGAAGAGAGTTTTAAAAGTAATGTCTGAAGAAATTACCTTAATTCAATTTCTTGATTAATATTATCTGGAGCATCATTTTTCATAAAACTATTATTTGCTGTCGCTCCGTACGTACTGTTCATGTTTGCTATTTTGTTTACACGAAACCACTTAAATCTAATTATTTACACCGATGTGTTCAAAACCTTCAACATTTTCAGTTCAATTTTAATTGGGGACACTGGGCGTATCAAATATCACTTCACTGGTAAGCCGACGCGTGTGGCTTGAAAGGATTCCTACGAACATGTGACAAACTACTAGTAGGCTTATTTGTTCAACGTTTGAAATTTTTGTTTATTTGAAACATATTTTAATTTTGAAATACAATGTAATAATATAATGATTTTAAACTAAAGATGACTGTATTACAGTTGCAACTATTAATCTCCTTAATTGATCTCTTGTTAGATTGTCTCTTAATAAATTAAAGGCGATTGAAATCTATTGACTAAGCTCAGAAATGTATTTAGGAAAACCATTACTGCTAATAAAAAAGGTACGGTAAATTTTATTTGCTTAGTTATAATTTTTTTGGTACTATAAAATAACATATTTTCATTCTTTTTTGATATTGTTTAATTTAATGTAGGTAGATATTATTTCATTAAAAAAAATATTGTGTAAGTCACTAAACACATTTCATTCGTTGGAAAAGTCCTCGTCATCATGAAATATTTCTATAGACTGATTAACAAAGCCAATGCCAGTGCTTGTATTATTATATGAGTTACGCGTATTACCTATGTATCTAAATACGTTAATATACGTTATATACGTTAATACGTCTATAAGTATTTTAATTCACTATACTTTTAGGTTCATTAAATTAGAAATAATGATCTAATGTCCTGTGAATAATTCCTATCACTTAAAGCTTATAACAAAGATATAAGGTTGACAATTAAAATATGTTTCTAATTTGAAGGTCAAACGGTTTTTATCAAAATGTATGTATTTTTTATTATATATAAGGACATTAACTTATTATACTGTAGACTAGGACAATTACAATTAGGAACAACACAATTTAGGAATAATTTGGATTTTTTTACAAATTAAAAATTACCACATATCTATCGCTGTATCGAGGTCATCCTGATTCGAAAGAGGTATTAAAAATAAATTTGATAATATTTAAATTTTAAAAATAATTAAATCTGATCACGTATGCTTCGTTCGATTCAGCTTCATGTACACTTTACTGGTATTCACAATGTAAAATTTACACGAAACTGTGGAAATTACGAAATAATTGTATTTAAAAAAAAAAAATCTATTTATCGATTGCTTTTCGAATTATGCTAACGCATTACTATTAACCACTAACATCCTGACATGTTTCACATGAGATCTACAAAGTAGAACTGATTTATAACAAAAAACTAATAAAATAACAAAAAATCTATAGGTGTCAGAAATATACATGTCAGATAAAAGTATTAGTTACATTTCGTACAACTTGTGGTTGTTTATATGTAATTAGGTGAGCACAGTGAATGAAAATTTTGTCTATATTATTTTGTAATTATTGTGTATCATCTGTCGACAATCCTTAAAGAGGTAATATTGCGAAAAAATACCGAAATTTTGCTAATCCAGGCGAGTCAATAGTATTTTAGAAAAGAAGATATAAAACATACAAGAAGAAGATACCTACAAGATTTAATATAAAACAGAAACAACCGGTTGTTCCGTATTAAAAACATGTCATCAATGTTTACTTTTATCATTAATCTTTAAAAGTTAAACAAACATAATTTTACGGACTTTCACATTATCGTTTTTTATTCATACTAGCTTTTTACATAAGAATACATATGGACACGAATATTGTATGGTTTTATGTGCTTGCATTTTATTTCTTGTTTTCTATCTTTGTTATTATATATGTAAATATGTAAAAATACTTTAGTTATAAGATCATGTAAATTAGGCAATTTTTATCAAAATTCAAGAGGCCACAAAAAATCGGTTGAGCACGCGTTCCTAGTTTATTTTTTTCAAACTGGTCTTTTTTATTAGTTTATAAAGTTTTAGATGGATCTGTTTATTATTATTATTTACACATATTATTTAAAAATATCACAAACACTTTAAATCTATTATTTACTGTCCAATTAAGTAACTATGTTTGGAACTAGCTACTGTGTCTGTATACTGTATAATTGTGTGTATGTGTATACACTGTATACTAACACAGTAGCCAGTGCCATATGTATATATATTATATTCTTTATTGCACTAAGTAATTTTACATCATTGGCCTTAGTCCGTCTATTGCAGACGATTTAGACAGTGTCAGACAGACACTATGTCGCCTAGCACACTCTGCAGGAAAACGCAGAGTTGCCTAAGCTCTGCGCCACCCTCTCGACCTCACTGGCTAGGCCTACAGGAACGACGAGTCTGAAAATATTATCTTAGCTTACTCGATAGCTTTATTTCAAGATACGTTTAGGTGTATGTATATGTTTGTGCGTATATGTATATATGAGTAAACATTTTATATTTACTCATAATTATATATTTTGATGTGTACGTGTGTGTATTATATTTGCGTATTGCAAACATCCCTACCGTTTTTTTATTCTTTAAAAATAGGAGGTTTTGTCACTACCGTTTTGATAATTTTCTCTACCTGAGGTGCCTGGAAGAGATTGCTTCTTTAACAATAAGGCCGCTTTTGTACATTTATCTTGTAAATATATTGGTTCTCTGTATCTGTGATTTCGGAACTATTGGTTATATGTTTTTTTATTCTTATAACTTAAAAACATATATTCTTTTATTATTATACTAGCTGACCCGGCGAACTTCGTATCGCCTAACAGTCGATTCTTTAATTTTATTAATTTTTTTTTAGAATTTTTCTCTCCGTAAGAACCATCCTCGTACTTCAAGGAATATTTTAAAAAAAGAATTAGCGAAATCGGTCCAACCGTTCTTGAGTTTTGCGCTTAGCAACACATTCAGCGACTCATTTTTATATTATAGATAATGAGCTTACTCTTGACCCCAGTCTAGCTCTAGAGCAGAGACGAAGTCGAAGATGGAGCGAGCTCGCCCAGAAGAAGCTTGTTCACTGTCGCTTTACACATGTTCGGGTTGTATGAACTTGGAAATACAGACGCCGGCAGGGAATTCCACTCCTTGGCAGTGCGCATTAAAAAAGATGATTCAAAGCGCTTTGTACGTATGAAGGGTATATCAATCAGGTAGGGATGAAAGCCCGCCGTACGTCTGGAACTCCGTTATCTGCGTATCCAACAATGCCTGGATGTAGCATTTCGTTAATACGGAGCAGGAAAAGAGTTGCAGAGAGAATAGAACCTTGAGGTACAGCAGCGTTTATATCCATCAGGTCAGAGGAGCAGCCGTCGACGACTATTCTAATCGACCGTTCACTTAAAAAGTCTGAGATCCAGCTACAAAAGCCAGAAGGGATGCCATAAGCAGGAAGCTTGTTAAGGAGACTTGCGTGCCAAACCCTGTCAAAGGCCTTTGAGATATCGAGTGATACAGCGAGCACCTCACCACGTTTCTCAATAGCTTCGCCCCAGCAGTATGTGACATATACCAGAAGATCTCCAGTAGACCGCCCCTGGCGAAAGCCTAGTATTATCTTGATTATAGAATTATCCTATTTATAAATATAAATCAATGAAAAATGTAAATCAACAGATTCCAGCATCTATATCCACATATGTATATAACATAGTAAGTTTAATCTATGTATTTATCCGAATGTGTGAAATATGTAACTATAAAAAAATTAAGTACACAAATAATTGAATTATTTGGTATAGGTACATATTGAGTTAAGATGTGACAATTTGACATAATATGTTATTATGCTAGTCATTGGATCAGTTGGATGGAGAAGACACGAAGAAGAGATTGACTGACGTTTACGTGATATTATACATTGTGGAATGGAACTTAAGGGAACAATCAATATAAACAACATAAATTTTTTTAATCGACTTCAAATTATGGATTTATTTGAATAAAGGAGTAGGTTCTCAATTCCACTGTACTTTTTATGTGTTAATTTATAATTTTTCATTGGGTGAACCGATTTTAATGATTCTTATGACCCCATTCATATCATTTTGATGGCCCGACAGCGACTTTTTAAGCTTTTTTTGATAACTACTGTAAAATACTTTTTAGTTACTACTGTACTACTGTAAAATTAAAGTGAATTGGTTAAATGATGATAAATGGAAGGAATTTTAATATAAGGACAGGATACATCATTTTGTTAGAAATTCCGACATAATTATTGCTTTAATTTTAATTCATTGATTAATAAAGATAATCTTATCTAATGATGAGATGACATTTTAAGGCATTAGATAATAATCTTAATTCTGCCTAGTACTATAAAAATTTAAGGTAATCAGTCTGGTAGCTTGCGAAACTTGTTTTTTTTTTTTAAATAATATCAGAAACTATTAGTCGCCAACTTACGTCGTCGGGATGAGAGCAATAGACCGTAAATGTACCTACAACAATTACGTAATTGACTTCCTACCTCAAGAAGACATGTTAATTTATGACGTGTATCTTTGAGCTGTATTGGGTTCGTCCGGTAAGATTGGTCGAATCTGTAAAGTTTTAGTTGGTCAGTTTAGTTGAATGAGAAGATTATGTCTTTATGCAAATATTTCCTGATGTCCCTCACCTCACATTAATATTAATTAATTTATTAAATTAACAATATGTAATTTTACCGTAATCAACACGTATTCCTTATTATTATTATGCTTACCATATTCTGCCGCTATTGCCGCGTTAGCACAGCGGTCACAGCCATGGATTGTACCTGTTGCGCTGGCGGTTGCGGGTTCGATCCCCGCACATGACAAACCATTGTATTGCCCATACAGGTGTTTACTGTGGTCTGGGTGTTTGTGCAGTCCTAGTGGGTCTCCCCACCGTGCCTCGGAGAACACGTTAAGCCGTCGGTCCCAGTTGTTATCATGTACACCTGATAGCGATCGTTACTCATATTATCCACCAACCCGCATTGGAGCAGCGTGGTGGATTATAATGATATTACAGGCTGAAGCGATTGCCATATTCTATTTCTACCATCACGGCACGCGGGACCTATGCCTAGGGCCCCCGTCCTTTTTGGGGCCCTGAATGTGAACCTGTGTGACCTGAAAATATTGGAACGAAGTTCTTTACGGCAGGCTTGACATTTGGCTGAGCAACCGAACTGAAAAAAATGTGATACTAAAACCGTAAGAAAAATATATAACGGAAGTGACGTAATATCAGACAAGCGACTGTATAATATGACGTTTGTTAAACTAAAATATTACTAATAAACTTTTTTTAAATTATTTATGTAATTTTATACTGTCGACAAAAATAAATAAAGACATGTTTTTTTATTTCACTTAATATTTTGAATTATTATTATTATTTTCTCTGATTTATTTTATTTTACGGTATTTGTTATTTTCTAAAATACTAAATTTCCTTAATACTTTTATGTACTTAATTAAAAACCAATCAATAAAATTTAAAAATAATCAAGAACTAGAAAATATATATAAAATTCAACACTTTTTTCAAATTGTGTTGCTTCTATACTATCCGAAGGAACTTCGTTCCTATCTGGTGTCCCATGACATCACATATTTTTTTTTGTTTACAGTAAGTATATTTTGCAGGACAGAACTCGAAAAAAGCATTGTTTTAATTTATTTAAAATTACAAGCAGCATTTTATTCAATACCAGATCAATAATAGCTTTGTTAATATGTCTTGACGGAATCTGATTCTGTTTGAAATTGTAAACAAAAACTTGTTTTATTTTTCTTTTAACTGTATATTTGCAAATAACTTTAGTTTGCTTGACATAACACATTATTAGTGCAAGTTTTGGTTGTATTTTTATTAGAAGTGCAAAATTACAGTATCGAATAAAATAAAATAGGCAATGCATTACTGCTGTGTGGTTACGGCAGTAAAGAATAAAGCCACCTCCTGTCTTTCCGTGGGTGTCGTGAGAGGCGACTAAGGGATAACACAGTTCAACTTTGAACCTCCTTTGAACTTAGAAACCCGACCGATGGCGGGATAAACATCCAACTGCTGGCTTTGAAATACACATGCTGAAGACAGGCAGTATCGTTTTCGGTGCGACCAAACCAGCCCTGCGGTCACCAACCCGCCTGCCAAGCGTGATGACTATGGGCAAAACGCACGAGTTCACGCCAGTTTTTGACACGAACTTGGGGAGGCCTTTGACGACCTTTTAACTCAACTACATTCTATAAACGCCGTAGCATACTTTTACGGTATTGTGGAGTAATCTTTTGTAGTAGTATGTTGTTTCAAGTCTTTCGCAAAGCTAAAAAAGGTTGTCTTTATTGTAATTTCGCCCTTACCAACATTTCAATCTAAAACAAACCACATTTTTTCATTACAGTTTAATTCTAGCAATTGTGCTGACCAATGAAAACGTTTTATTTGCAAATGGCGGAAAAAATAATAACTTTGGAGCTAAGAATCTTTATTTAAAGTTATGCGGTATTATAAATACAACGTAGGTCGACGAAAAAATTGTCGAGCAAATGCGCATTATTAGATATGACTCGAAAAGTACTAAGTAAAAGTAGTTGTTAAATCTCAATTAAACTTAAATGAAACTACATGACACGCAACATTATTCGATTAAAAAAAATCATCGAAATCGGTCTAAGAGATAAAAAGTTCTGAACATGCATAAATAATTGTGTTTGCTGGCGAACGAAAAAAAAACCGACTTCAATAACATCGACAAGTAATACAACGTAGGTAGACGAAAAAATAGTCAAGTAAATACGTATTATTAAAGATTACTCCAAAAGTTATAATCAGATCTCGATGAAATCTAAATTTAACCACATGATAAACATCGGCTTTCGATTAAATGAAAAATCATCAAAATCGGTTCACCCAGTAAAAAGTTATGCGGATTTTCGAGGGTTTCTCTCGATTTCTTTGGGATTCCATCATCAGATCGTGGTTTCCTTATCATGATACTACACCTAAGATATTTTCTTTCCAAAAAAAGAAGAATTATCAAAAATCGGTTCATAAACGACAAAGTTATCCCCGAACACATAAAAAAATTATATACTGTCGAATTGAGTAACCTCCCTCTTTTTTGAAGTCGGTTAAAAATACAGTCGAGTTGAGAACCTCCTCCTTTTTTGGAAGTCGGTGAATAATTTATGATATGGTATAAAATGTTTATTGTTGGCTGAAAGGCTTCTAATTAATTCTTGAAAATTCCCTTTACTACAACTAGTGAAACATTTGAATTTAATAATTGACGTTATAAATCTATTACAGAAAAAAAAAAAGTTTATACATTAAGTAGTAAAATGTATATACTAAGCACTTCTTATAAACGTTCTCTCTCTCTTGATAATATTAACGACGTACCTTTACTTACATTTTCACTTAATTCTGTTTCTTTTATATTCTATTAATTATTTTAATTTACTTAATAATAACATAAACGGCCAAAACATTGATCTTTTTAACACAGAAGACCTTCATAGTTGCGGTTAAGTACCTACACCTGGTAAACCACACAACATTCTCTTGTAACTAAACAAGCAAATTCTTATAAATTGTGTATCGATTCAATGTTATCGTGAACCAACCAAGATAATATCGCTAATATTTTAAGATCGAAAAATCAGTTAAAACCAAAATTTATTTTGTTTGGTCTAGTTGACTAGGCTTTCTAAGAATTTTTGAGTCGTCACTGTACGAAGAATAAATTATCTGAATATGAAGCTTTTGCCGGAGAGTGATTAATGGGTAATATATAAAGGTTAATTACTTCACTATCGAAACCACTATAAGGAATATAAAGCTCTGCATTAAATGGTGTGTTATTTGGACATAGTTTAAGAGATATGAAAATATGAACATTAACGATAACGTGGTCTGCCACTGAACTGAAAGTATAATTATTCGATGAACTCAAAGATAATTAACCTAACTTCTCGAGACCTCTATGTGTAATGAAGATAAAAAGTAAAGGGTTTCAATGTCATGACCGTGTAATTAGAATGTACTACGCGTTATATTAGGCGATCCCAATCTGTCGTACTTACTAAACAATATTATTTTACACTTTTGATTATATGGGACATACCGCTATTGTCATTTTGAAATTCTCGATATTTCGGCGACATTGTATACGCTATGTCATGAGTGTTGAAAACCGCGGTAAGTCCCTTAGAATCAAGGGTTCATAGTGACCTTTAAAGTTTAAAAACATATAATACTATCTTACACAAAACGCATACGCTTCAGCCTGTAATATCCCACTGCTGGGCATAAGACTCTTTTGCTATGTAGGAGAAGGATCAGAGCTTAATCCACCACGTTGGCAGATGCACGTTCCAGTTGGCAGATATATTCCATACGTTATCCATGAGTTACGATCGTTATCGAGGCACGGCAAAACGCATAGTTTTATCCTATGCTACATATAAGTCAATTATATACTATAACCTAGATTTATATATATGTGTACTATATACGTTATATAATAACATTCTCCTTACTAGAAGTATTTTATGCAAAAATTGCTTTTTCTCTAATTTAAAATATAATTTTGCTATTCTTGGATGTCTGTAAGTACTCGATTGTAGTGATCGTTTTACACATTTATTTTAAATATTCTATCGAAAATAAGCCCCGAGGATGAGGAAGGCCCTGAATCAAATGGATGTCAATAGTAAATAAGAACCTCAAAGAAGCCCAAGTTAACAAAGAGACGACCCAGGCCCGTGTTGTCTGGAGGTGCATGATACGGAGGGCCGACCCCAAATAAAATGAGAAAGAGCCAGGAAAAGAAGAAAGAAGGTTTTAAATATTAATATATAAAATGTATTTCTGTAATGGGCTCAAAGAAAAAAAAATTGTTGAGTGCACTTGGCAACGGGTCAGCTAGTATTATATGTAGATCATCTATCCGCGCTGCCAAGCTAAACTGCACAAGACTTAATGGCTAGATGCGATCATGCGATCATGACCCAATCCACGCGCCGTGTTATTTATATGTATGATAATATACACGATATATCAAAATTAAAGAATTATTTAATTGTGTACGATGTTTTGACCATTATAGTAGAGTTCAAGGATACTGGATGACATTCACGATCACTATTCCGCTACTACCATTCATAGTGTGAATATTTGTTGTTATTGTTGGTTGTGGTACACTATAACAGAAAATATAAAACCTCTGATATCATCATCATCATAAAACCTAAAAATAAACAGGTAAAAATGGTTATGATAATCTCTTTTGACCAAAATAGTATGTATACGTTACAAAATTTATGATTAGAAAGTTCTATCCAATCTTATATTCATTTAGTTGTATTGGTAAGGCACTAGTTAGTTATGTTTTTAAATTTGAATAAAACTGACACATCTTATATATAAAATTTTCGTCTCACATTGTTAGTTGTTACCATTCTTCTCCGAAACAGTTGAACGATTCAAAAAAAAAAAATTGTGTGCATATCGGGTAGGTCTGAGAATCGGCCAACATCTAGTTTTTATACGCCTAAATGATAAGGGTGACTTACCACTAAATATTTCTTTTTTATTCTTTTGACAAAATTTTATATATATATTTTTTTTATTATGATTTGGCATTAAAAATACACCAACCCTAAATTTTCGTCCTTCTACCGCCAACCCCTATTTTTAATAGCGCTTAGCGGCAAGACAACGTTTGCCGGGTCAGTTATATAAAATATAATAGAGTTAAAATTATAATGTCAGTTAAAATGTACTAGACTAAAACTAGCGACATCTAACAAAAATACTGCGCACTTCGTCTAAAAGTATGTTCTACGAAACAGAGACTACAAAGAATTTTTTTTACTTTATGCTTTAGTAATACAAAAATATTCCACTAGATGGCACAAAATAGGTAATTGAAGTAAATTTTTGAAATATTTTATTAAAATGTTGTCAAATCAGGCTAAATTGAGATGAAAGAATTTAAATTAAATACTAGTGTGCTTTAGACCACGTGACTGAAGTAAAACTTACGAAACGTAACTTTCTCTCTTTCTTATTAATTATTATTTTTTGGTTTAATGGCTTTCAGTTGTGTCAGGGGGCACTGACGATTTCGCCAATGTCACGTGGGATAGAAAAGACACGAAGGAGAATGATCAGTGTTGTTGAGATTGTAAGCTACTCTCTCTTTCTTTCTTCATTACCTTATATCTGAATGTTCCCGACAGTCTTTAATTTTTATGCTCAATTTTTCTTATTTCGATATTATCGAGGAAAAATTTATTCTTCTTCTATTTTCACTTTCGCGTCTTTGTCTCTGTAATTTGTAATCCTAAGTTGTAATCTAAGTTCTAAATCTAGCTTCTAATCTCTATAGTTGTTATACGTTGTACGTATGTACGTAGAGTTACGTATAGTACATATACGTACGATTTACGAGTATTTGACCGTCTTTCCTAAATAACATATAAGTCAGAATTGTGTAATTTCTCTTAATATAATAAAGAGTCAAATAAATTAAAAAAAATCTTATGTGTACAGACGTTATCCGATCAAGCTTTTTTTATTAAACATATCTATATACTAAACCTTAGCACGTGGTTATTGACTAGGTGATGTTGGATACAGGATTACAACTTTAAACGAGGACCCTAGTACGTGACAAGGTAGGTAACTGTTTTATTATTGGTATCTATGCCTAATGCAAATAAAATTTAGAAACAAAGTTTCTATAGCTAGGAATATGAAGATACTTCAAGGTAATGACAACATTACTGTTCTAATGACTTACTTTTGTTATTTAATTTATAAATTGCAATGAAATTTGTATAGCTAGGAGACATCAAGTACCTATAATGTTAAAGTACCTAGAACATATATTATGTATACTTATTTAACGATTATTTCACTCAGGAATCATGAAGTAGTTTTGGGAATAGAAGTATAGACTTATATACAAAATTTACCATTTCAAGTTAAAAAGCTGTCAGGTTGTTTCCTGCATTATCTGCGCCTGCATTCACATCCTTCGTAATAAAGGCTTAAAATCTTATAGTGCATAATAATCGCAGTATAAGTTTGATTCGTAACAGTTTGTTATTATCACAAATATTGAACAATGAGAAGTAAAAGAAGGTATTATATAGATATATAATGATGCATTGGCTATAAAAACTATTCTTAACTAAGTATTGTTTTTCTTATAATAAACATTTAAAATATGTAAATCTTCTTTACTGACGTTACATGCTATAATTTTCTAATTCCTTCGTCTAATAAGTTCTTTTTTACTGAATAACAGGCGATCTATAAATAAGACATGGTAAATATTAAATAAGTTTCACTATTTTTATATTTTTGTCTGTGTACCACCCACCAACCATGCGCTTGTAATGTAATGAATGCGGGGGTCGTTTTATTTTCGCGAACGTAGAGGATCGATATCGTAATGGCTATCATAAAATCGATGGAGAGGGAACCAATAAAATATTCTGTTGAATTTACATAATGGATTCAAATTCGAAAAATACTTTTCTTAGATGACGATTGAGGTCCATAACAAATTTTATAATTATTTACCAATCAGTGATGATTGTAATGATCTGTTTGATCGTTTTTGATTACAATTGCTACTAAAAGCTATTTGGTAAAAAAAAAGTTTGGGACAGAAACGATAAAAGAGTCATCAAGCAATAAACGATATATAATAATTAAATTTCAAGTACTATATACTTAGAAAAGAGTTTTATCGTCTGTTCCTAAGGTAAACAACTTAATGCTTGTGTTTTAGGTAACAGCTGACTGTTGTAGCTATATATTTTTACATTTACACACACACACGCATATATATGTATATATATATTACAACGAGATTCGGGGTGGGAATCCAACCCACAACCCCCGGAGCAGAAAGCAGGGTCACTACAAACTGCGCCAACGGGCTAGTCAAATATGGATTTTAATCATAATTTAAAGATATAGCAACTTAAAATTTTAGTTAAGTAATTAAATAGACGTATGTTTTCTTTTTTTATAAAAATAAAAAATACAAGGAATATGAAATTTTGATTATCAGCAACGCAGGCAACAAGTCTATGCAGATATATATGTAACTTTATTAAATTTTTTGTTAGTTATATTACAACTAGCTGACCCGGCGAACTTCGTATCGCCTAACATAAACTTTATCGAATGGTATTAAAGTTCAAATTGACTTTTAAGTATTATCACAAATCTTTTGTATGGGAGTATAGAAAAGTGTTGTTTTTAGACTTTTTCAGGAAAATTAATTTTTTTTTTAGAATTTTTCTCTCCGTAAGAACCATCCTCGTACTTCAAGGAATATTTTAAAAAAAGAATTAGCGAAATCGGTCCAACCGTTCTCGAGTTTTGCGCTTAGCAACACATTCAGCGACTCATTTTTATATTATAGATAGAAAAAATCCATTGCCTAATAAAAAATATTTATTACTTTTACCCATTACAAAAACCGAATTAACAACAACTCGCCAGAAGTGACACAAATAGCGAACTGTGACGTGGTGCAATCCTATGTTGATTTAGGAGCGTTGATCTCGAACAACGTAGGCTGTATAGACGAAATCAAACGACGCATGGCGATATCCAGATCAGCTATGGATAAGCTGAAAAAATATGGAGGAATCGTAATAGCACAAAGACCACTAAGACTCGGCTAGTTAGAGCGCTAGTATTCTCCATATTCCTTTATGCTTCGGAGACGTGGACCCTGCGAGAAAATGAGAAGAAGAAAATAGACGTTCTCGAGTTATGGTGCTGGAGAAAAATTTTGAGAGTGTCCTGGAATTAATTACGGACCAACAAGTTCATTCTGGAAGAACTAGGCATCAAGCAGCGTCTATCTTCCATCGTACAGGCTCGAATTCTCACTTTATTTGGTCACGTGATTAGACGTGACAATGTCTCCATCAAACGCCTAGTCGTCCAAGGAAAGGTAGAAGAAACCAGAACTCGCGGCAGATCGCCTATGAGATGAGCGGACCAAGTAAAGGCTGCAGTAGGCGCTCCATTGCGCGTGTGCTCCCGAAAAGCAGCTGTCAGGGAAGAATGGAGACGGATCGTTGAGCGTGTGACTGGGAAGTGATGACCACAACCGCTCTGACAAGAGCGTAACGAAAGAGAGAGAGAGAGATTACAAAAAAGTTTGCCCAGTAATTCATTGTTCAATTTGTTTTGTCGTGGTTGTATATTTTTGTCCCATTAATCCTTTGAAACGGTCAAATATTTTGTTGGTTGAACGTTTGTTTTATCGAAAGCTTGGTCGTTCAAACGAAATATAAAAAACATTGAGAAAAGTCCTATTGTTTATCTGAACGAAGGTCCATATATCGTTTGTATTAGCTGATGATTTAAATAAAAAACGACTGTCGTTATAAAACAGACCAATGCGTAATTCATTAGAATATTTGCATAGACATTAAAATAGTTTAGCATTTGAAATTAATTCCTGTATGCAAATATTATCACATAAAGATAGGAGAATAGAATTATACTTTTTAACATTCTGAATTAGCGTGTCTTTAACTTAAGGAAATTAATTTACTTTATAATATATAAAATAAATTAATAAATAAATAAAATGAGTGGTTTTTAGCAGATATTTGTATTTAACAAATGTTTCTTTGCTGTCTGGATTATCTATTTGGGCTGTCTCTCTATCGTGTTCAGAAAAAACCCACGTAAAGCCATTGGATCAAGTCAAGGGATCAGGTATTATCTTTATTAGGTGTTAACAATTGTAGACAAATTGCCCGTGACCTAAAGCTCCTACCAACCTTACTTTTAAACGAAGAGGACACATCCTTGGTACACCAGTGGGGCGTTGGCAGATTTAATTTACTTCGATTCAAAATTATTAAAATTTTAAATTATTGTAGAATTGGCAAATACTGTTAAAATTTTTAAACAATAACAATTAAAAGTTGACGATTTTTCAACTAAAGTTTTTGCACGCCCGCAGTTCCAAAGTTGAAAGTAGAATAAATAGACAATTTTAAAGTATTATAAAGATATAGTAAAATACAGAGCAATATTCATTTTTTATGATTTGTGTCAATATTATTCTTTATATATTTTAATTTATGCCCTTAGGTTAATGAATTGCTTTAACGTTATTTGCTAGTCAATACAGCAGGTGCTTTGAACTGCATTCCATTATGCTAGAAAAACTAGATTCAATGCCCGCTCCTGCAACCACAAGTTGCTTGCTTGTGGAGACTGTTTGTATATATATAATTGTACACTTCTAACTCATGATATACCTAATAATTGAATTTGATATAAGATCTTGTTTTTAGTAACTTTGTCCATTAAAATTTTATCTACATTTATATTTTGGTAAGTCAAAAGTACAACTGAGAAATAACTTTTTTTACATTATTAGTACCTAGATAAATTAATTTTAACAGTAACTAAAAAGGAACAACCAATAATTTTCTGTCAGTAGAGATAAGTTTATATTAGCTAAATGTAATAATGGGAAAGGCATCCTTGAATAGAATAATTAACAAAATAATCTCGTCAGTAAATGTAGAGCAATGTAGAGTGAGTATCTGTAATGTAAATAACTTGAATTACCTTAGAGTACCTGTGAGGTTGTCAATGTTAGCGTTATTGAATGTTTAACAAGCGTCAACCTTCACTGAGCAACGATAAGAATGCCAACAACGACATTCAACCTATTATTAAGCAGAAAGACAAATTAAAGTCAATTAAGTATATCGCATGTAGTCTATTAGCTAGATCGACTATGGTTATACAAGATACTAATTCGAATTTTGAAAATATTTTACAATTAAAAGAAACATTTTTTTTTCTAAGTAATATATATTAATACAGAAATAATAAATAAATAAATATCTACACAATACCCACACGGTCGTCTATTATTCCTAAGGTAAGCAACTCAATGATTGTGTTATAGGTAACAGCCGACTGGTATAGTTACATTTTTTCGCTAAATATAATTATAAATAATACATATATTAATAAATATATATATTACACTCAGACTCGGGGTGGGAATCGTACTTACAACCCTCGGAGCAGAAAGTAGGGTCCTACAAACTGCGCCAACGTCATAGTCAGTTGTTTGTATATATACTTTTTCCAATTTAAAAGTTAATATAGTTTTTTATTATAGAAATAAGTATATTTACAGTATGAGTTTCTATTTAAGCAATGGACAAAGTTTTCATTTATTTAAAGTTTCCAAAGACATGTTGCAAATAGGTATTTTACTAATTTTATTGTGTTAATTTTCGTACTTCCAGAATTAATACCGTAAATATTTCGAGAAATATTTTTGTAAAAAATTATAAATTATGTAGATTACAGAAGATGAAAGCAACTTCATTAAGGGAATCATTTGCTAATTTGTCTAGTGTGTTACCACAGCTACTCAGTTAAGGGCGATGGTACAAATTACAAGCATTACAAGGGTCTGTGATAATTAACAAGGCCTATTATATTTCCCCACAAAGGATTTTCCATAATATTGTTATAACTTGCTATTATTCCAGTAAATTTTAACATATTGTTTCAAATTAAGCTAAACTAACATGCACAATTATTCAAAAAAGTAAGTTTTGCTTTATATAATTCTACACTAGGCATGTAAAACTTTTTATTGAACTGGTGATGATTTTACGATTTTTTTTTACTAACCGTTCGTGATATAAAATGACTACTATTTTGTTATTTACTCATTTATTACATAATTGAATTGATTGCAATGTTGATATAATATTTAACTGACCACTGAAACCGTTTGAAGCTTATTTTGTCATATCAATCCATTGCAAGTTTGCGTATAATTTTCCTATCAAGTGACTGATAGTGATAAGTAGGTGTTTGTAATAAGAACCAGCACCGACGGCTTTACGTGATCTTTAATGGATATTGTGAAGACCCATAAAACCAAATATTAAAATCATAATTAAATATGAATCTAAGAAGACAAAGACACTTCTCCTCTTCAAGCAGGACGGGATTCGATGACCGTCGGTGTAAACAGAACTTTCGAATGACTACCTACCCAATCGTTTTTTGTTCTATTACTTAAACAGATAAAAATATTTTTGGAACGAAGTTCCTTACGGCAGGCTTGACATTTGACTGGGCGACCGAACTGAGAAAAATGTGAGGCTAAAACCGTAAGAAAAATATATAACGGCAGTGACGTAATATCAGTCACACAACTGTATAATGTGAATTATGTAAAACCGAACTCATGTTACATTAACGCTATAAATGTTTTGTTAAAATACAAAATGAATGTAGCAATTTTTTTAATTTTTAGCATATCAAATAAATTAAATCATACAAAGTACACATGTAAGAAGTGAAACTTCTTTGGCAAACTAATCTTTAAGTCTCGTTTATATTTATACAAATCTAAAGCTTTAGATTTTCGTTTAAGCGCCATCGACAAAAACGTTGCCGTTTCATCAAAACGTTGCCGTTTCATCAAAACGTCGCCGTTTCATCAAAACGTTGCCGTTTCATCCGTAAAATTTTTTCCCTCATGCGCCTAAAAAGTTTCACTTCAAAAACTTGAAAACGAGACTTCCTTAACTTCGTGAACTTAATACAACATACAAATAATCTTTTCTTACACATTATACATAACATAATTTTGACAAACCGTTATGACTTGAACTTAACCGCTTCGAACGGAACTTTATAATTTACATAGACTTGTTTGTGTACGTTCGTATTAGTTTGTCGTTGTAAAAGAGTTCTTAATAAGTCTGCTTCGTTATCTGTATGACAGGATAGAAGAGTCAAGTGTCACATAAAATAGTATTAAAAAAAAAATATTCTAAAAATTTTGAAAAAAAAATTGTTACTTTAGTTATTTTCCATTCCTTAATTTTTAATCTGTAAGTCAGAGTCATGTTTATTGTTGTAATGTAAAAGTCTAGAAAATGATTCAATCCAACAAAGAAACAATTTGACGTATGGATGCATTTATATTACAACTTAAACAATAATAATTATTACTTAAACAATAAATAATACTGGTCGCTCAGATCTCATGTGAGGATAAAATGTGTTTGAATTATAAAAATTTATTGACGAACATATCCCACAACCCCATTTAAGTAAGCTTGTTAAAAAGTTAACGACCTTACATTTGACTCGGTCTATAATATTTTTTACGATATTCGAGTAAAAGATTCAAGTTATAGGCAGTTCATGGTTTAGACGCAATCAATTTACATAGAGATATATAAGGTATAGGATTATGAAACATACTTTTGGATAAATAATTTTTTTTCTGAGGCAATTATTATGTATACTGTCATCACTTCTAAATAAGACTACAATTTTACTATAATATTCATATAATTATCTTTTTTACAATGTATAGTTATAAAATATTTAATTGATCGTAATTTGCGAGTAAGAACCACAGTATTTAAAAATAATTGCTTTACAATTTTGTTGGGTTTTGCTTCAAAAAAATAGAAATAGAATTGTTAGTTTTATACTACAATAAAGTTTATGAGAAAAGAACAATTAAATATGCAAAGCTTTGTAATAGGAACGGTTTTATAATCGCTATCTTTGTTTGCTTGAGCTTTAACATGCATGGAAGACTATAAATGCAAATTTGAGCTATCAATTAATCAGACGTGGTTTTAATTAACACAGAAACCTCGAAAGAAATAATGTATTTCCTTATTTTCTCTCTAAAACATTTTAATTCGAAATAAATCAATTCTAAACAAATGTAGCCTAACCATCACGTAAAACGAGTTAATTTGAACAATTTATTCTGTTAAAGAGTCGTTGAACTATTAGGAGTAAATTATTTCCAACGAGTCCTTGCGATAACGGAGGAGATCTCGTTGAAATTCTTAATGTAAACAATCCGTGTGATATAGAAAGCCTTTATTTGGTTAATTATTTTGATAAGTAGCTTTAACATGGTTGATATTATTTCAATTAGAAAATATTGCCGCTGTGTAATTTGTTTTGTCGATCGGCTTTCTGTTCAAGGTCGCTATATCTTTAGATCTCGATAGACAATTTTGTATTGGTAATCGTGTACATAGTGTGACGTTGCACTGCACACGCATCAGAGGAAATTAATCGTACACGCGGACTAAAATGTTCGACAGAGGTTTATAATAATATTGTGTAGTACGAAATTTATCTACATAGATAAACACTTCACTCACCTCAGCCTATCACAGTTCACAGCTGGACATAGGCCCCGTAGTTTTTTTTAAATATTGTTTTTTTAATTATATTGCGCATTATCTTAATTACAGTGTTATCCCTTACTCGCCTCTTACGACACCCACGGGAAGAGAGGGGGTGGCAATATTCTTTACTGCCGTAACCACAGAGCAACATACACACAGCGTAGATAAGCAAATAAATTAAATAATTTGATCTAATCGATTTTAATTTCTAAAATTTTCAAACTAAGTAAATACGAGTCAATAATAAAGCTTTTATATCATATAAATTGTGTGATGCCGTTATATTTTGATAGTAAACGTTATGAAGGAAAAGTTTTCTGATTCTTTTTAGTGCATCGAAAATAAAAGCTTGTTTTTTACAAAAGTTTTTTACTTTAATTCATTAATTATGAAAGGCAAATGGAGGCCTTTTCTCAAATGTCTTGACGCTGCATTCGAGACAGTTACATTTGTTTTCGTAAGGAAGAAAAGAATTGTCACAAATACCACTCTGAGCGTAATCCAAATGACACGTCGCAAGCCATTCCATTTTCCACTAGTTGGCATTTCTTTCTTAGATGGCTGGTCGTCGTCTATTTGCCCCCCTGCTAGCGATTAGCCAACGGTGGTCACTTTGAATTTTACTGCTTTCCAAATTAAGCCTTCCGGCTCCATAACGATTCCGGTCAGAACTTGTAAATGCAACATAACTGTACAAGCTCAAATCCCCAAATATATGGCTTTTTATGAAGAAATTGGAACAGTTCTTTTACATGAGTTTGAAGCAACTTAATAATAAATCTTCTTTTCTTACAGCACTCAAAATAAAGACAAGTTAAATATAGTCGTAAATGACCTACTTTAGAGCATGCGAGATGATATATGGAGCTATTCTACTGCAACTCGTTGAATATATAAACATTTTATAAATTTTTACGACACATATAAGGAATATCGTACGTAATATCGTAAGTTCCGCGCTGCTTTTTACCCACTACAACAAACAAGGGTTTTTAATAATTTTAATATTTCTATTTGTGTATTCGTACTTATGTATCTGTGTCTGCTTCCATATGATAAACAACAAATAGCCCTGACCTAAAAATTGTAATTGAACCAGCCTTGTTTGTAATTGTAATTTTAACCAGCCTTTAAGCATCTCACTGCTTGCCATATGCCTTGTATCCCTATAGAAGAAGATTCATCACGCAGCTCCATATTGGATCGACGGATAATTTCCTATTTCTTACAATGATAGCGATCGTTATTAGGTGTCTGATAACAACTAGGACTGACGGCTTATGTGTTCTTTGAAGCCCTGTAGGGAGAGCAATAAGAAAGTACACACAAGTCTGTAACAAATATCTAAATATCCGATCCCGCTACTCCCGGCGTTACGGTGAATAGTGAAATGTTTAAATAGAGTTAACGGATGGTAAACTGGTAATAAAGTTACAAAAAATAATAAGAATAAGTAGACCATTCGAAGTAATTGTGCAGTAAAACAGAGAATAAATCAAAGAATAAAGGCGATAGTGAATAAACAATTCCAGTGACAATTATTAGTTTCGATTGGAAAAGTATGAATATGATGACAGATTTTTGTTTACAATATTTCAACGACTACTATATATGTTTAAAATAAAAGACATTAAGTATGTAATTTAAACTAAGAATTAAAAAATAAAAACCATTTAAAGTACAAAATATTATATACACTGAACCGAACTATGTATGTATGTAACCACTTATCTATCTATATATAAATACGTGAAGCAAAAACTTTTTACCCCTTTTTTCACAATTGCGCAGACAGATGAGTATGAAATTCCGCACATTTATAGTTTATATAGAGAAAAAGTGCAGAATGCTAAAAATTTTTTATGAATAAAAATACATTAAATCAATAAAAAAAAAATTACACACTACCATGTATTTGACACACACACGCATGTATGTATACTCTTTTGCTTAGTGTTCAAACTTATAATTTAAATGAAAATTAAATGAAAATTGTAATGAAATTAGCGGTTGTCATTTCTACTACTAAAACTACCTACATTGAAGCTTTCATAGCAAATCAGATAATCTCCGAGGGGTGGCAATGACTTAGTATAAGGTATTTTTTACAATTGTTTGTTCCTTTTTGGATTTCGCTTTAAACCTTTTTTATTTGTTTATTTAACCTTTATTGAATATTTGAAATTGCGTAAAAAAGAACCATACCTAAATAAAATGCAAAAAAAATATATTTTTTATTTAAACTAGCTAACCTGTTGAACTTTTTTTACCCCAAATTGTTTTCGTTACTATATAAAATTTTCGTTAACTTTTATTTTATAAAAAAAACCTGTTCTAGCAATGATAAACATCATTATATAATTGTATTTGCTCGCAAACGACAAAAAACCGACTTCAATTACATCGACAAGTAATACAACGTAGGTAAACGAAAAAATAGTCAAGTAAATACGCGTTATCAAAGATTACTCAAAAAGTTGTTATCAGATCTCAATGAAATTTAAATAACAAAATAATAATAACAACAACAAAAATTAAAAACATCAAAATCGGTACACCCAGTAAAAGTTATGCGGTACTAATACAACGTAGGTTGACGAGAAAATAGTCAAGTAAAAACGCATTATTAGATACGCTTACGCTTCAGCCTGTAATATCCCACTACAGGGCATAGGTCTCTTTCCCCATGTAGAGAAGGATCAGAGCTTAATCCACCACACTGCTCCAATGCGGGTTGGCGGATTATTCCCTACTATGAGTAACGATCGATATCAGGTGTACACGATAACAACCGGGACCGATGGCTTAACGTGCTCTCCGAGGCACGGTAGGGAGACCCACAAGGACTGCACAAACACCCAGACCACGGCAAACACCTGTATGGCCAATACAAATGTTTGTCATGTGTGGGGATCGAACCCGCAACCGCCAGCGCAACAGGTACAATCCATGGCTGTAACCGTTGCGCTAACGCATCGTCATTATTAGATATAGCTCGAAAAGTAGTTGTTAGATCTCAAATAAATTAAAGACACACACCACCTTTCGATTAAAAATTTTTTTTGTCGAAATCGGTCCACCTAGTCAAAAGTTCTGAAGTAACACACATAAAAAAATACAGTCGAATTGAGAACCTCCTCCTTTTTTGGAAGTCGGTTAAAAAGAAGAATCATCTAATCTAATGCCGTTGTTGAGGTGTTTAGGTTAGGTTTCGGCAATTCATTTTTACTTACATTATATTTAATGCTACACGAACACAAATCTCATAGTATTTGTGATAATAATTGAAATTTGTCATATGTAACAGTTTATATAAATAAAAATATCAAGTGTTATTAGAATACTCCAAATAAAGCGCAATAATACACGATAAAACTCGGCATAAGCAAATTACTTGCTCAGATTAGCTCTATTTATATGTATATATAGCGTTGGCCTCAACTTGTATTAAGTGCTATGAAAACTATCACGAGCCATTATTCGCCTTCTCCATCAAACTCACCCTCTCTCTGCATCCCCTGTAACGTGACTCCGCTTATTTCGCTGAACTTAGTATAATGTCAGAACGGTACAAGTAATTAATCACAGTCAAATCATCGAAATTCATGCCATAAAGTATACAAGTACAATCATATAAGATCTTTGTCATCATTATTATAAATTATTATAACTTTGAAATTGAATTATATATGATGACTAGCTATTGCCTGCGGCTTTGTTTGCATCAGAACTTCAAATATGAAGAATGAATTATCAGTTTCTAAAACTTCGTCCTTAAGAAAATACAGGTTAAATTTTCTATCCTTAAAAAGATTAAGAGTAAATGTTAAAAAAGAATGGAAGATTTACTTTTGAACAAGAAAAAAAAATTAAGTTTCATGCTTGTGTGTGTAATCTGCAGTTTCATATGATGTAAGTTATACATACCGTTGTCCATAGTAATGTCAGTAAATAGTCCTCCATACATGCCTGTCACGCTTGGAGGGATTTGATTGTGTTGTTATTAAATTAATATCCAATATCTGAGGTACGATCGTACGTGCGTGTACCAAATATTGTAGATAGGTACTTATTAAGAGGGTGACGTAATTGTCGTGATGGGTCGGAGTAGTACTGCTTATTAGACATATGCGTAACGTAAATAGGTACTTTAATAAAATACAATGATTTCAAGGTTACCTTACCTTGACTTTTGGAACGTATATAGTATTTTGTTTAAAATTATATAATAAAATATTGATTGGCTAATAAAATTGAAACATGATTTATTGTTATTGTAAAAGTATGGGTTATGTTTGTATGTCGTACCAAAATTATTAGGTATAGGAATGGAATGCAGTTTAACTTAGGGCATAATATACCGTAGGAAAATAACGTGTAAGTATAAAAAAGTCTACAAATAAAATAGACCTCATCTGTTTTCAACAGTTTTTTTTAAACATTTGTATGCCTGTGTCAAAGTTTTTTATAGTTTTAAACTTAATTACTTACATTTTATTTTCTTTAACTGCAACTATATACAAAAAATAAGTGAAAAGATAATAATCATCAAATTAATTCTAAGTCCGATATAAATTATATTTTTAAAAATGTAGTCTATAGGTGATAAAGTATTTTATCAGAAATAACATAAAGCACTATTTCTATCCATCGCATGAGTTACATTGGCATAAATTACGAGTGCGCTGACGCTAACAGAGCGGATGTCAGGGGGATGAAAAATGTAGTCGCGACAGTGGAGGCGACGCGGTGCGAGGCGCCTGTGTCAATGCGACTGATTGCAAACTGCACCGCAAATCGATACAGTGTCATTTGCATGCTGTGGTAAAATCTTTTATTCTTAAATTTAAAAATAATTTACAGTAATTAAAGAAAAATACAGATTCGTAAAAATCCATGCAAAATAATTATAAATAAATAGATACCTAATAATAAATATTATTCATACCTTTTTTTAAATTTCATTCGAGAAAATGATAAAGCAATCATTTGATCTATATCTGATCTGTATTTTTAAATACTGTATTTAAATGTCGTAATGTGCACGGAAAGCGACGTTCATTGAGATAGTGGTGCGCAGATTGCCATCTGCTTATTCCCAGTGAGCGTGCTCGTAATCACGTGGTGCGGCGGGCGCAGTGCGCACAAATGATCAGTCGCCCGGCGTCGGTTGCGGTAATGAATTACCGAGCCATTGCTTGCTTGCAAAATCTAGTCGGCGCATCATGCCCGCAAGTAACGAGGTTAACTCTCGTCTCTCCCTGGAGCGTTCGAGCTCCGCGTCGTGAATCTGGGTGTCTTCAAGAGCGCTCACGGCCAAATTTTTAATTTAAAACGAATTGTACAAGTTGTTTTGTAAATTATTGTAAACTTCCCTTGATCATTTTACATAATATACTCATAGTTTGGTATCCATTTTAAGATACTACTTACTTCATTTCAAATAAGGCTATCGCGGCAATTCTGAAAAAGAGCTCATAAAGTAGGTCGTTTAAGAATAGACGTACGAGCAGTTTTATAGAGTATTTTATGATTCTATCCGCACTATCCCTACTATGAATGCTGAATTAGACAAAGTGAAAACTGCGGGTGGCTAAGCAAAAATAAATTTGTGGATCCACTCGAACTATAACCTATTTGCTTTAATAGTTCCCATTGAGATATTTTTTACAAACTTAATTATTGTTAATACCTACCATGCACTTTTAAATATATGTAAAAATATTTTATTTTAAAATACGAAAATACAGATGTTTATACTCTCTCCTTTGGTAGCGGTGGTAAATTAATTCAATTGAACTGTACGTCGGGAACATCCCCAAACGTTAGCGAAAAAGAAATCACGGTGCTTTGACCACGGCCGTAAAGTACTAGGGCTTTCAACTGCAGATTTCTGAAGCCATCGAGAGCTGTTTTCTAAGCACATGTGCTCCCGCTGTCGGGGGTTGCGCTAAATTACCATTGCGCCACCTGATAGTCTGTTACAGACGTACACTTGGATATAATTTAAGAAATAATTGGTTGCGTACAAAGTTTGAATTTATTTCGTCTTTCTAAAAAAATAATGTTAAGTTTGTCGTAATATAAAGGTTACCAGTGTAAGAACCTTAATACTTGAACAATAACAATAACGAATGTTTTGTCAAGGTAAACGTTACATTGTTTTAATACTATTGTAATAGAGCTGAAAAATTGTTTATTAGTAACCAGGTTCAGTACAAAAATTGGAAATATCTGGATGCGTTGGCCTAAATATTGTGTAACCTAATTCATTGTGTGTTGCGAATAAAATCTTCTATGGAGAAATCATCGTCTAGATCCAATCAGCAGCAATTTGTGAATTCACATATCTTTTTACGATTTTAACGTAAATAAAAAAAAAACAAGAAGGCAAAACCCGTTTCTTAAGTTGACAGTTGCGACATAGTAAATCGTGACGAACGTCGATTTCTCAATAAACGACCCCCGTGACTGTTGAGTATTGAGATCTGCTTAACTACTTTATCACGAAAGCCAAATTTCTATAACTATAAACAGTCAAATTCAGACGGCAAATGGATATTGGACACCATAAAAATGTAAATGTACCAATAGTTATTTATAAGGTCGAGCGAGTTTTATTCATACCTACAAGTCGTATTTTAAAGGATGATTTGCTTGAAAACCATTTCTGTGTTATTTTCAATTTGCTATAAATATTATCAATTTTAAATAAATATAACATTGTTTAAAAAATATGAAAGCGGTATCTTAATTCTAATAAATCTCTAACATTTTTTTTCTAACATCTAACATTTTACCTTTTAAATTAATGTAATCACATATTATTGAGGAATAGAAAAAAAATGTTATACCTAAAATAAAATTTATCGATGTTTTAAACGTAAACTATAGGTTGCGCATGCCTGTCTTCTGTAATACTACTATATTGTTACAGTGGTTACGAATTAGAAGCGCTTTTTAGAAGAATGTGAATGAAAATGAAGTGAAATGAAAAAAAAACTTAAAAAAAGAAAAAAAACTTTAAACTTTTAAAGCATTGGTCAAATGCTAAGGTTAAAATAAAAAAAAAATGATAAAAGCTATGGTTAATTAACAATACAAAAATGTTATTTCACTCAAATGTTTTAACTATCAGCTTATTAAAAAACAGGTTGTACCAACCAAAATTATTTTATCTTAATAATATGAAAAACGTTAAGTTGTGTATCGTTCCTATATTTGTGAAATTGTGATTGTAATTAAAAATCAAAGTCTACTTTTAGTCAATTGTCTACATTCTGAAGATTTTTTATACAATATAGATAAGTACATGTAACTATATATCAACTAAGAACTCTCTCTCTATATAGAAAAAACTTCCTGAATGTATAATAATGTCCAACGTACAAGTCAGCGCTTACAAAATAATGACAGGATCTAAGTATGTGCTTAGTAAATTCATAAATTAGAAAAAATCGACCTTTTATACCACTGAATTTATAATACACATTACCATGAAGTATATGTAACTAAAAACCTTTATCTATATAAATAAAAATTAATATTGCTAAGCGCGTAACTCCCAAATAGCTCGACCAATTCTGCTAATTTATTTTTTGAAAGTTTTAATACTAAAAAAATAAAAAATAAAAAATCCATAAAAATAAAAATATATTAACTTTTGACAGAACGAAGTTTGTCCGGGCAGCTAGTTTATAAACAAAAAAGTACATACCACATATACAAATTCATTTAAATGTTCTAAAACTTGAACTAAAAAAATAACACGTCAGTAGCACATGTATATTGCAAATATACTAGTTGTTATCTTTATAAATATAGGAAAACGTACAAACGCACACGAATTACTAATGATAAGAGTTAATGGTGGAATTCCGTGGAAACCTATCGAAATTTTCTATTAAAAATCCCTACTTAATTATAAAAATACTAATATTTCCTTTCTATGCACAGTTGTTAATGGCATGTATATTAGACACATATTGTTAGAGAATTGTTGTATTTGTGAAAGTTTTACATTTATGTTGTAAATGTGATCTTACGAATAAAACGAAAATAAAATAAACTAAACTAAGATCAGTAACAAAAAACCGTCCAAGTACGAGTCGGACTCGCGCACGAAGGGTTCCGTACCATTGACTAGGTAAAATATTTAGACAAAAATTTTTTGTCTAGATATATTTTAATTTTAATTTTATTATTTATTATTAATATAAATATACGTTTAATCTGTGAATATTTCAAGTGTCTAACTGTTATCATTTATTAATATCGAGCAAAAAAAGGTAAAAATGGCGTTTTTTGTATAGGAGCCCCCATAAATATTTATTTAATTTTAATTTTAGTATTTGTTGTTATCGCGGCAACAGAAATAAGTAATTTGTGAAAATTTCCGTTTTTACCCTTTGGGTACGGAACCCTAAAAATGGCATTATATACCAAATACAAAGCGAATAACTTCTATTTGTATGAATAGTATAAAAGAAAAAATATATTTATTTGTATGGATAGAAAGATACTACTTGTATAAAACCAAGTTGCAGATATTTTAATTTGGTAGGTTTAAGTACTGTAGATAAGCGAAAGAAGGCGCTAAGAAAAATGCAAAAGTTTCATAACAATTTAGTTCGACACCATGAATTAAATATATTGTTAGAGATATTTGTTTACAATTTATTTGATAAGATTTTATTATGGGTATGTAACAATATAAACAATCAATATTAACAATGTGTTTATCGACTAAAACAAATCCCGTCAAGTTTATTAGCATAGTATATATCTACAATTTAATAATATTAAGACGAATACATAGTTTACAAATGGTGAAACCATTATAATTATAGCTATAGTGATGTCTAATGATTTCACCATAATAATTATCTCCAGTTTAATGCATGTCCTAGATTGTACTCTTGCGATCAGAGCTACTAGTTTAGACGAGTTCTTTGTCTCTAAAAAGGAAACCAACATAAGCGAACAATCTACTCAATTGCAAAATGTATATTACGGTGGGTGGACAAATTGGAGCTGACTCAGGAACTGAGACCAGTTCACTCAGTTCTGAATTATATTCCCACTTAATTCCTACAATCAATTATATTAAACTGAACTATAATTTACCACACCGCTCGAGATTGCTATGCGTTAAATGCTTATTGCATTGATAATCTTGATAATTTTCACCATTATTTCCCGTGTATAAAACTATATAAATAAAAATGATTAGTCAAAATGTATGAAAGCGCCTAACTTTCGTACTACTGCACTAAATTGATTAATTCTTTTTTTGTGTTAATTTTGTCAGGACAAGGTTTATATAAAATGCAATTTACAGATTTGCTCGTATATTCACGAAAAAACAATATGACAGTACGAAGATTGCCGAAGATTGGTTTTATTAAATTAATCATAGATCGCAGAATTGAAGCCTCAGGCTCATTTAGTCTATCGTATCGCAAAAAATCTCGCATACCAAGACATACTATTATTTCTTAAAATCAATCTAAAAACTATATAAAATAGGTCACTTATTTGTCTTTTATCGATGGTAAAGCCATAATTTGACACGTTTTGAGAAAGTTTGAGTGTATTTAGCTAAACAGTTTTTAGTTAAAAGAGAGATCTGTGATAGAAAAAAAAAGAAATGAAATATTAGTAGTACGGTTCTGTATGCTTCTTTAAGTCACGGACCCTTAATTAAAAGGCATCATTCAATTAAACAACTTCAGTTACACTAAGCTCAATCGATAAAAGTCTGGTGCCGTTTATTTAGTAAAGGAATTTGTCACGTGTAATTTGTGTGTGTACTAATTTGAACTACGCGACTGTTTTTGCTTAACGAGTATTTAAGCTTGTCAAACAAGATCTTATATAAAGAAAAAAGCTTAAATGCTTTGGACATGCAAAAAAGGGGCTTCGAACTACTGTAGAGTATTAAATATTAAATATTTTTTAAGCTCGAAGTGAAATTCCAATAGAACGCGATTCTCATATTTGTCGTTTAAATACTAAAGCAAATTGTACACGTTCTGAAAATAAATGTGCAACACTTTTAGCTGACCAGGACTCAATAGGAGTTTATTAAACATTGTCTTGAGATTCACAAAATTCTCTACTAATATTACAACACTGTTGGTTCACCTTTAATATAAATATAAACTCTGATCCAAATCACAAGCATAAAAACGTCTACTAATAATGATACTCGTACGAGCCTTCGCGGATGCTTCTCTCCTTGAAATGATACATAAGATGCTACGATTAGATTATTTTATACAACTATGATCACAAATAAGCTTACGGTCCAAATGGTCAGCTGATACCGTAGTAAATGGACTACCTTATCTCCGATATTATAACAGAACAACCGGCGCATCTACTGGAGTTTTGGACTTTATTGACGCATTACCATAACACAACTTAAAAGCAGAATTTTTTGACTTCGATCTTGTATAAGGTTGAGATACTTTCCCAGTCGAGCTGTTGAAGATTTTGAGCAAAATATTTCCTATCGTCCATAAAGTCACACTACTGTGATGTACCGGTAATTTTTATATCTGAATTTACTGCCACGCAGCTTAATCTCCCATAAACTTTCTTACGATAACCTTGCATGAGCTTTTAAATATTATAGAACATGCACAACATTTGTACAATCTGCCGCAGGACATATATGGTCTATACTGGTGAAATGCCTAAGGAGTTCTGCTGTAACACCATGGTCAATTAATATTGTATAGACTGCTATAAAGTAGTAAAGGACAGCTATATTCTATTTTTAAATGTTCAAAAGGTTTTGGATGTCATTTTGGTATATAAGCGTATTTGACAAAATTAATGAGACTGGCGTCGTTAGCCTTTAGTCGCGTCAGCAAATAGTATTATGTTCTGTTGTTTGCGAAGACTATTGTGAAGTAAATGCCAGCTTACCTTCATTTATTTTGTGTATTTGGTAATTCACATTTTTAATTTTAAATGTAATTTTTTCGACATTTTGTCTAAAAATATTTTTATTTTAGAAAACTTTTATGTAAATGTAGTTATTTCTTGTAGAATACTTTTAGTATATCACAACAGCTTAATTAATTTAAGCTTTATTTTTTTGGGGGAAATGAAAGTAAAACTTAATAAAATAGGTTGTCTATAAAGTTAGTTTACGGACGATAGTTTAACGTGACAACGTCATAACAAAATATCTCCTCGAACACATAAACTAATCGAGTGGCAGAGAAATAGATGGGGCGCAAGCGCACAATGAGCGTAACGGGACAATGAGAGTGACGCCACAATGAGCGAAACGCTACAATTAGTCATCCTTTTTCGTGCATGCAGCCGGAGTTCATCGATTTATTAGACGTTGTCACGTCAAAATGACATGATATTTACAGACTTTATAGTCTCTATAATATACATTTTTTAAATTTAAAATTAACATCCACGGGCATCTATCTACTCGTGATATGCCCATGCTTTTTGATGAACATCATGCATTATAATACCACAGGCGATTTATTATTTATTATGCGATAATAACAGCTATTTTGGTTTTGTGATCCAACGTTTGTACCTTAATAGCAAATATTTTATTAAAATCGATTCAATATTTTTTTCACAGTATGTATGTGTAATTCGTGTCAAAAGATCTGTAAACTAAACTATATATTTCTCATACTAAATATTTCTTTATCATTAGAAATTTATTCAGCTTTTTAACTGAATAATGTCAGATAAAATTATGGTATCATTTGGAAAAAATATTTTTCTTGTTACTACATATGTTAAATAATTTATATTTAAAAAAAATGTCATTGAGGTTATTTGCGTAAATAAAACAAAATCTTAATCATAGAGTGAATTGTACTTTTTGTTTAGAAACAAAAGAGTTATGTGCCTATACGTAGCTTAGTATATAAGAAAACGTATCATTTGAAAACAATGTCAAGTGTCGCAACAGGGCGAGTAGACCAGACCAGACTTTTAAGTGTCATCTCATCACATATACAATAGTCTCTCTGGCACGTTCTCTAAGCAGATGTGCGGGCAGATATCGGGTAACTCGCGAACTTTTCACATTTTCTCCTTGGCACATCGCGAAAATCTGGCTCCCGTCGCACGTCGTGAATTAGATATGGTCTAAACAGGAATAACGAGCGTTAGTTCCAACTAGCGACGAGTTTGCCAGGCTATATAAGTCACTTATTTTTATGAATGTAAAAATTTGTTCCATCCGCATTGGAAAATGACTTTATAGCGATCGAAGAGTGCGATGTGTGCTTATTTCTTGTTATTGCCAATGTATAGAATATTTTCAAATGATATCTCGAAAGTTTACATGAAAACTATAAATATAAAATCGTAAACCTTTCGCTAGTGAATCGCCAGTTCGATATTATTGTAATAATTTATTAAACATTAAATTGAATAACTATTACTGCCATTCATTTTACATAAGTAATGATCTTTGAAATTGCTCAACAATGTTAGTTACAAGGTTTCGTACACGTACATACTTACTTTACTTGTGTTTATAGTCACAGATCACAGGTCACAGGTCACAACATCAAATTCAATTCAATCAAAACAAAAAGATGCATCTAGTTATATTAATTAAAGGCTAATAATATTTTATAATAGAAATTTGTATATGAAATAATATTTTAAATTAGCATAAATTGTTGCCTAAAAATTCAGTCATTATATCAATGAACGTGAATCTTGAGAAAATTTAAATACCAAGGCTAATCTGTATCGTGTGCACTTTTATAACAATGAAAAATAAATTTTATTGTTAATTATTTGAATTGTTAATTTTAATTACGCTTCTCCGAGGTTGAAATCGCCGGGTCGGGTAGGTCAAACACCGGTCGTTACAGGCAGTCGCGGCCCGCTGCCTTTGAATTACCGAACTTGACCGCGCTGCACAGTGCATTGTCTGCGTGGGCGCCTGCCCGTTCACTTCTACCCCTTTGTTCAACATTACAGCCCACTGCACTTAACCCTTCTGTATTTATTTGCGGCAAGATTATTGCAAAGGTTTTAACCACACAAAAGTTATGCTAACGATTACACACAATTTAACTTACCACTATATGGTTCGTTTACTAGTTTTTCTCTAACATAAAAATTTTAGTTAGACGAGAGTATTCAATAGTAAATACTTTTATTTTACTTAGCTGATATTTATTTTGTCGTTTGATAAAGAATAATATTTTCGTTTTTCGTCATCGAACATCGAAATCCACTACTGGATTACGCTTCAGCCTGTAATATTCCACTGCTAGGCATAGGCCTCTTTCCCCATGTAGCAGAAAGTCATAGCTTAATATACCACACTGTTCCAATGCGGGGCGGCGGAACTGGTTGGACTATATGGATAAAGGCCACCCTAATTTTGCGTCACACATCAAAATTGTCATAAGAAAAATAAAGATAGGAATGTTTTACTTTTGACAAAATACTAGAGACTAATGAGCGGAAAAACGTATCGTTTTAATTGAAAAAGTATTATCGTAATACATCGTACTTGGACTTTTTTGATGAGCCTAGGTAAAAAGTACCTGTACATTAACAGGTGAGAGTCTGATTACCTTGTCAATGCAACAATATCTTAGCAAAGTCACACCAGTATGAGGTCACACGGCTCGTTAACCGTGTTTGATAAGTAGTTTACAGTAGCAACTGACATAGATGTTCGTAAAAGGCATCGCAATTTGAAGCGTTGCTTTCGACAAAATGTCGACCACAAAAAAACGATATAGATAGAATCGCAATAATAGCAATAAAACGTGGTTAATTTTAATTTTTTTTAAATAAAGAAAATAAAGAAATTAGTTTTATTTATATAACCTTCTTTATTTTTATTAAATAAAAAAACGTGTGTGCAAAACGTAGCTCTCTCTCTTTCGTTCGCCTCACCCGATCACACTTTTGTAACGCTCTCGTTACGCATTCAACAGCTTACTGCCTAAGTCGAGCGTGCGTAACGAAGTTTTACTTCGAAAAATTAATTGAATTTTACCTACAAAACCCCAACCAGAACTATATTGGACAAAATAATTTTTTGAAAATTAAAATTTAAACTTTTTAGTTTTGTTTTGAAATGAAAACACCAAAAGATTGTCTTTGAGACGAGCATTTTTTATTTCTTAAGCAAAAATATACAATATGTATTCATATTTTAAACATTACAATAATCAATTATATGTTATTAGCTTTGTGTTCATCTTTTTTTTTTCATTCTCAAGAAGACTCTTCTTAGAACAACCTCTCTGTACAATTAAATCAATTATATCTAAGCCCATACGTAACATTATAAGTTACGATGTATTCCGCATAATTTGACCTTAAATTGATGAATAGAATATTCTATTCACGTAACTTCAATATGACATATTCTATCGTAATTTGTGATCACATATTGAAGGTTTTACGATGAACTTACGAATTTACGACGTCTTCAAAATGGTGTTGGAAGGGACAGACCAATTGTAACTTTTTCTGATCGAAGAGAGTCATTTGAAAGAGTAAAATACAGCCTTAAGTTATCATATCATATGTATATATTATCATAATATATATTATCTTATCTTGTGAAAATACTAGAAGAATATAGTGATGAAAATTTTGTTAATTTGAGATGTTTCAAGTGCAAAAGTAATCTACCTATATAAAATTAAAAATGAATCCCTATTTCACATGGACACGCCATTACGCGTGAAAGACTGGTCCGATTTCGCTAATTCTTTTTTGTTCTGTTTGCTATAAATTGTCAGGAGAAGGTTCTTATGAAATTATAAAATAAATTAAAGAATAATAAATACTTAACCACGTACTTATAAACTTTTTGATGTAACCTTATGACGTTTGACATAGAATTGACAGAAGACTGGTTATAACACTTTTTTATAAATCTTAATTTTATTAATTATACCAATTCGAATTCACAATTCATAGTTTCAAGACAGGACAACGTCTGTCGGGCCAGCTAGTATTTCATAAAACCGAAAATAGTTGCTAATATCATCATTATTACATACATGTACTTATTATATATTCGTTACAAACATATATTACGGAGTTTCGTTTAAAAAATGTGTTATCTTAAATTTAAACACTCTAATTTGTAGGCATGCTATAGCCGCGTACAAATTATATGTATATTATTAATGTATTACTGATAAAAATTATAAACTTTTTGGGCAATCTTACCACCGACTGGCTGATAAGTTACTCATCACAGGTACATAACAAAACTTGTAGCAGTATTATCAACACACAACACAGTATTTTTTAGCCGTGATCTTCGATAGGTTAAGAGGTAAATATAGTGAGTAAATATAGATATCTTAAAGTTCCATCAAACTATTTAGTTTGATTAATTGAAGTAGGTACCTACTCCATGTCCCACATATTTTATTGAATGTTGACTAATATGTACCAAAATAACACAGAGGCTCTATAATTATATCGATGACTTGGAGGTTAGTTGACCCAACGTTCGTTTCTATCAAGTCATACGTGCAATATATTTATTAGAAGCGAATTATAATTTACGCACCTAATAAGACTAGTGTTCGACCGGAACGTCCTATAAATTTGTTTTCCTCCCGCTTTGACCAGCAATATTGTATAAAATGTAATATTAGTACGTTCATTCATAATAATAAAAACCAAATATAAATATATTTTTATTTATGATAGCAAAATGTTTATTAAAAACATGAAAAGTTATTTATAGACGACATCCAGTTTTAAACTTAGTTGTTATTCAGTTTTTTAACCGACTTCAAAAAAGGAGGAGGACCGTATATATATTTTTTATGTATGTTCGGGGATAACTTCGTCGTTTATGAAGCGACGCCGCGTTGGCGCAACGGTCACAGCCCCATGGCCAAATATTGTACCTGTTGCGCTGGCGGTTGCGGGTTCGATCCCCGCACATGACAAATATTTGTATTGGCCATACAGGTGTTTGCTGTGGTCTGGGTGTTTGTGCAGTCCTTTTGGGTCCCCCCACCAAGCCTCGGAGAGCACGTTAAGCCGTCGGTCCCGGTTGTTATCATGTACACCTGATAGCGATCGTTACTCATAGTAGGGAATATATCCGCCAACCCGCAGTGGAGCAACGTGGTTGATTAAGCTCTGATCCTTCTCCTACATGGGGAAAGAGGCCTATGCCCAGTAGTGGGATATTACAGGCTGAGGTGTTATGATCGATTTTGATAATTCTTTTTTTGTTGGAAAGGAGATATCTTAGATGTCGTACCATAATAAGGAAACCAGGATCTGATGATGGCATCCCAGAGAAATCGAGGGAAACCATGGAAAATCCGCATAACTTTTTACTGGGTGCACCGCTTTTGATGACTTTTAATTTAATCGAAAACCGATGTCATGTGCTAACATTTAGCTTTCATCGAGATCTGATTACAACTTTTGGAGTAATCTTTGATAATGCGTATTTACTTGACTATTTTTTCGTCTACCTACGTTGTATTACTTGTCGATGTAAATGTTGTTTTTGTTGATGTAGTCGGTTTTTTTTTCGTTTGCCAGCAAACACATTTATTAGGAGATAACTCAGTAGTTTTCGGCAGTTACCTGACAGTTACCTAAAGATTAATTATGGACCTACATAACTACAACATAAAATACAACTTTAAAATATCTCTATCTATGTCTAATCTAAGGGTATTATATTAAAATTAGATTGAAATAAAAGTAAATAACGATTACTGTATGGCGAATTAATACAGATAATTTAGTGAATATTCCGTCTCAAATCGGTAAAGAGACTGTCTAATAATAAAACGCAGTTTAACAACGTAATTTTGAAGCATAATTTCGTAAAAAAAAAATAATCAGGTTGTTTAAAAATTATTGTCGTTTGATAGGGTTAAATTTTAAACTACAATTAAAATCAATATGTATGAGTTTAAAAACATAAATAACCACCTGGCGGTGTCTTTTGAGTTTTGCACCCCCTGAGCTATATACGAAATAAACGTATTAAAAAAATACACGCAAGTTTTTCAGTATGGATTCTTTTTTTTTAATAATATCATCATCATCATTGGCCTTAGTCCGTCTATTGCAGACGATTTAGACAGTGTCTGACAGACACTGTGTTGCCTAGGACACTCTTCAGGAAAACGCAGAGTTGCCTAAGCTCTGCGCCACCCTCTCGACCTCACTGGCTTAGCCCACAGGAACGACGAGTCGATACGTGTGCAGCCAGTTCGGCTGCAGGAGTCTTTCGCATTTTAGAGCCACGAATGCTTGACGGAGACCCCATTCCGGGTTTCAAATAAAGTTTTCCTTCTCCTGGACTCTAATGATTTTGAGCCAGGTTTATCCCTCGGTCGCCTTTTACGGCTCCCACGGGAAGAAAGGGGGAAGTGCTATTCTACTCGGCCGACATCACAAGGCATAATAATATAGTATTATGAAATCTCGTTGTCGTCTTCGTTAAAACTGTAATATATTTTTTTAATAATGTTTTAGATTAATAATAAACGAGTCCTTAATATTTAGAACTTCTTTACTTTGTTAATTAATTATTTTTTGTAAGGTTTTATTTTAGTAAGTTATTGGACTAAATTCATGTTAAGGTTACATTAGATGTCTTTTTAGCGTGTTACGAGGGCGCAGACAAATAACCTGCAGACTGCATGCAGTAAAGCGTTTGATGAACTCCTTTTTTTATGCGAATATTTTTGTGAAAATGTAACAACTTTGATTTTTAATGTCATTTAGAATGAAATGGTCTATCAACACGCAAACACTCAATAAATTGATTTACAATACAAAACATTGAAAACGAAAACATTTAGATTTCCTGTAACTGATTTTACTGTTAGTTAATTATTTCTTAACGAATTACCGTTGCTAGTGTGCTGATGGACTTTTTTCTACTAAAGCTGTCTCATCAGAAGTTAGATCGGCACTTAATCATGTTAATACATAAGTGTAAGTGAAATATGAAATATATTCAATAAAAGAGAAATATACCAAATATAAAATAATTTATAGAATTTGTACATGATAGGTGAATTTTAAAAAGTTTTTTTTTTTTTGAAAGATTTACAAATTAAAAATGATGTTTTTAGAAATTGATATAGTGCTTAAAGAAGTGCCGAATAAAGTTAGGAATACTAACAGAAGAGACGACGAAGAGACTGCGAAGAACCTCCAACTCATCTGAAGTTAAAATCAAAGCTAAATCCAAATCCTCGGGAAACTTTAAATCTGTACATAAGTTTTGTTAAACTTAAATCTTTAACCAGGCTTTTAAAAATGTATGTATATTCAACGCTTTCAACTTAGACTCTTATGTGGTACTGAGAGTTAGGTTCTCTTTGTCTTTAATAACCTTTGTTCTATGAAAAAGTATTTGAATTATTTCAGTAGTTTCAGCGATTATCGGAAACGAACGTAAAAAGTATAAAGATTAACTTTACAATATTACACGAAGTTAGAACTAATAAGATTCTAAATTAGACATTGATTCACGATATTTTCTTATTACATTATTTCTTTAGTCAGAATAAATAAATCTTATACTATTAAACGAGCAATTCTTGTATATATGTATAATCTGAATCTCGGAAACGGCTCCAACGATTTTCATGAGATTTAGTATGCAGGTATTTCGGGGGAGATAAATAAATCTAGCTAGGATTCATTTTCAGAAAATGTCGTTTTATCCCTGTTTTGAGGCAATGAAAAAAATGTAATTCGTATTTAAATATGATTTCCTAAAAACACAATTTACTAAAAATACCGAGCTAAGCTCAGTCACCCAGGTACTAAATATAGTGTGTGTATGTCTTAAAACATACACACACGGTCGTCTGTTCCTATGGTAAGTTATAGTTAACAGCCGACTATTATAACTATTTTTTTATAAAGTCAGAAAAGTCAGAAATTAGTAATCAGCTTAAAAAACTGTAACTTTTAATTGCTACACGTGTATTATTAAAGAAAACGCAAGAAATAACGAAACTTTTACTTGTGTAGCTATAAAAATATAGGTCACTTGATTTAAATATTCAAGTCGCCGAGCGACCCTAACCACCAGTATCGCATACGAATTTTTATTTTTGTCGTACTATTTTTGTGTTACACACATAATCGTCTTACTGTTATTAATTTAAACACAGGAAGTAGTTATCGAGTTCATGTAAGGCTGTGAAGGACACAAAACAAAAGACATAGAACAACGCATTTAGAATGTGCGACATAGTATCCATATTATTGCTAATTAATATTCATATAGCTAACACGAACAATCTGCGTTCGACGAATTGCATGTGAATTCTCTATGGATTTGAGGTGGCTCATGCATTTTATAACAGCTGTCTATATTGCGAGGAAAACTGTTCATTGTTAAAGTTTGCTGCCGTACATACTTAATACTTGGGTCATTACGAGGGCCTTTGTAGTCACTGAAGATTTCCAAGAAGCTAATGAAACGCGTCAAATGAAAATGAATAATACACTGATCGGACATTTCTTACTACGAAATATTTTACGTGCGACGTATGTATGTGCTCACTAAACTAATTTACATTTATTTAAAATTAAACTTAAAATGATCTGTTTGTATTATGATGTTTTTATTTTATATGTCAAAAATAATATAGGATATTACCTATTACAAGTAAATTTCATATGATTATTCAATAGATAACTAGTGCAAGGTAATTACAATCTATTTCAATCAAAGCGCAGAATACCGTTTACCTGACATAATCGTTGTGATGTAATTTGTCTAACGGCTTATAAATCTTAAATGTAGGTGACTGAGAGCATCTGACACGGTCATCATGTAATAATGTGGCCTAGTTCTGATGATTTGTTCAAATTGCCAGTACTTAAGATCGTTTATTTGACCTAGTAATTCGAACACTTCAATTGTCATTACTTATCAGATTCAAACTTTAAATATGTAGTAATTGCATATACAAATGAGATGGCAAATCGGTCCCTTAATGCAATTACTACATATTGACAATAAGTGACTGTGAACGCACAATTAAATTTTCAGCATCATATTATATATTAAAAAAAAACTGTTGCATAATTTCCTTAAGCGATAATTTCCTAATACGACAAAACTGTTTTTATCTATCATTATATCGAAATATATTGCCCGCACTTAAATGCAAAATGACCGTAGCGGCGAAACACTATAAAATATTGATAGTGTTTTTGTAACATATTGAAAAGAAAAAGGCATTGAGTGCGCCCATTATACGGTGTTTCGTTGCTACTACTACTTACTTACTTATAGTATTACTACTTACTTACTTATATCTACTATTATATTAAAAAAACAAAATAATCCGAACATTAAGATAACTTTTTACTACAAATATTATGAACGGTTTAGAAAATTGATTAATCAAGAGTTGAATGTATGATAACAGAATATTATTGAAGATTTTTTTATAATAATAGTCTTTTGTCATTTTATAATAAAAAAAAAAGAAATGTGCAAATTAATATATGAGATAAGATTGTAAATATATTAAATTTTTAATGTGCCTAATATATGCCTAATCTAGTCTTTGAATAAAGTATTTTGAGAAAGAAATAACGACTTATGAACTAAATCCGAACGGATCTCCACTCAGCTCAGTTTTACAAAATTCTTAGGAAACTCGTCTTGTCGCTTTGGTTTCGAATCAAAGCCACACGAGCTAAGGGCGTCTTGTATAAAATACGTTCAATCATTTAAAGCTCTCGCTGATATGTGAGTCAAGTTTGTTAAGAGAACACGTGGTTCTTGACCAAAAGTGGATTATTTTATTACTAATATACATATATATATATATATATATATATATATATATATATATATATATATATATATATATATATATATATATATGTAGTGTAGTAGTAAGATATTAGTATATATATATATACATATACTAATATCTTATCCCGGCTAACACTGCCCAATAATTTTACACTTTGTTAAAATATTGTCTTTACTCGGCAGTCAAGTAAAACTTCGAAGAACTTGGAAGAAATTCTGTGACATACCTACTCACAAAGTAGGTATGAAAAACTCGTCGAAATAAATACCAATTCATACTTTTGTCAATGAAGAGCCCCTTCCACAGCAATGGGACATTTACTGGTTGTTGTAGTAGTGAAACAGTAAATGCTAATATTTAATTATAGCAAGAAAGAAGTATGATGCTCAGTTGAAATCTACCTTCCAGATTCGAATAGTTGTGCACTCATAGTGTAATATGCACTATATATTATTATACTCCATTTAAATAATATCATTGTTAATTACTATTTAAGGGTTTTATTCTATTACAAATGATAATTATGTTAAGTTATAATTTGTATAGTCATGAAGTCGTTATTAATGTTAATTGTTTATATTAATGAATCCAGCGTTTTAAGATTTTAAACTAAATTGTCAAGTATTGTGTAATAGCATGAAATTAAACCAGACAATTGTCTTGACAGTTTCATTACTTTGTGCAAACGTTGTATGATTACTGCAACCGGTATACAAGTCACAGAGCTCCTTCGTTTGTGCATTTTATGTTAATTAAACCGCTTTCTTGTAAGATAAGCTTCAGTTCTTAGTATATAGCCACTATATAGTTATGTAGCTGTAGGAGTACGGAGGAAGATGAGCTAACTGTATCTGATTGGATGGTCATTCATTTATCGAATGTGCCTCTAACTTTATCAATTTGAATCTTAATTATTGAAGACATGAAATTGATCTGTTAATTAATTAAAACATTTTCAATAGGTGTAACGAGGGGAATAAGTTTTCGTTTATTTGTCAATATTTTAATTAGAAATGTCGAACCAAAATGTATGTACGAACAAAATGCATAACTTTCGCAGGATTGCATCAAATTGGATAAACCTTTTTTATTGGTTATTGTTAGACGACTATAGGACTAGATTTATAGAAAGAGAAAATTAATAAAGTAACGATACTCTTAGCTAGTTATTAATATTAACGGGTAGTTGAATGAGCACATTACGTTATATTTGGGAAATGGCTAATAACGTGGTAACTGAAATTAATAAGATCTGAATCACGAAGTTTTTTTTTTCTATTTTATAGCGTATAGCACTAAATTTTCCATGACAGAGCATATTTTCAACATAAAATAAAATAACCGCCTTATCAGGTAAATGCACGAGGATACCAAAGATGCCAAAGAATTATTTATCATTTATGTTGGTCTATTGAGTTATAAATAAAATTTGTTTTTGTTTCTTCGTATATTCATGTTTATGCCTGCTAATAATATCACTTCGAATACTTTTACAGATTTATATTTACATATTTAATTTCAAGTTTAATGTATTTCTTAAATGAGCAGATGTTTTTTGTGTGCCGAATCACAAAATAAAAATATGAAAATGTATTTTAAAAAATCTTAAAAAATTATTTTGGTTAAAAATGTTCATAATAAAAATATTTAATATTTACGTACTTGTTGATGTTCATATACATATATTTTAACTCTGTAACGAATTAGCTGCACAGTATCATAAACGAATTGGACAGAAATAGTGGACAATAAAGGTTAAATGTAATCTGATCGTGGACTTTAACAATGCACTAGGGACTGACAATGGCGGCAATCGGCAATGCAGCATTTTTTATCCTCTCGCATATATTCGTATTTAACTACCCTTTAAATTAGTCGAGGCAATACTGTTTAACAATAAACAAGATTAATTAAGTAGATACTATATTCGTACAAACTATAAGTCCAACGAGAGTACCTACTTCTAATCATTAATTAAATGGCAAGATTGTTAAAAGTAATTTTATTACCTAGGACAAATCTTCTATCTTTGTTCAAAGTAAATTATTATCTCCAATCATTACAGATTCTTTATAGAATATCTAGAATTGTGTATGTGAATTTTTCTTTCAAACAAAGAGGAAAAATTCAAAAGTATAAACTATAACAATGAAGGTAAGGGAAATAATCGAGTTTTAAATTTTTTATTCTTTTAGTTTAATGTTCTTTATTCCACAAGTGAATCACAAACAAACAAATGTGACCATTGATGGTTAGAGCTGTAACCTAAGTACGGTATTGACGACGTTGTTGCTCAAAAGGAATAAGGCAAGCGCGTTACCGACCCTAACCCCAATAATTCTTAGGAGCCCTGGCTTACCTTACTCATTACAGGAAGAAAACACTATTAACATAACCGAGGTAGGACACAGCAGGAAATTTCCTGCTCAAAATATAGAGCAGCCCGACTGGAGTAGTACCTCGACTTTACAGAAGATCACAGCTAAATAACAGTCTTTTCGAGCAGTGTTGTGTTCCTGTTGGTGAGTAAGGTGACCAAAGCTCCTGGGGGGAACTGGGGATGGGGTCGTCAGCTCACTTGGGATGCTTCTGGTGTTGCAGGCGTCTATAAGCTACGATAATCGCTTACCATCAGGTGAGCCATACGCTTGTATGCCAATTTAGTTACATAAAAAAATCAGTGAAAGTAGGTGAAACTAATATTGTTTAGCTGCCTTTCTGTAAGGTTAAAGTTCTGCCCCAGTCGAGCTGCTCCAAATTCGATAACTATGAGCATATTTATAAATATAAACTGCGCTTTGTGGCAACAGCAGCAAAATGCTGGAGGCTGAATTAATCAACACTACTTATAACAACAGCTAGAACTATTTTCAAAAATGCTTTAAGAATGACTGGGTTACATTTGACAAGTAGACAGTTAATTAGCATTTTATGTTAAGGGAAACAATCGGGATTGTAACGATTCCTATAAGCGTTTTAATAGAGGCAGTCGATTATAAATCGTTAATCTGATTTCGATACCGGTTAGACGTAACCCTCCGGTCAATAATTAGTCCCCGCCATTGTCATCCCGTGCACACGGTGCGTGCTAAAGCAAACCGTACATTGAAAATTGAACATAACTTCTGGCGGCTTTTGGTAGTGAAAGAGATATGGTATACGACTGTTTTTAATTAAAAGAATATCTCGAAATCTTGGTTAACTTATTTAATTTGTAAATAAAAAAAGGATGTCAGATACTATTGGATAGTTAATATAAATAAATTTTAAAGACCAAATAATATATATTTATGTACCCAATCGCATTAAGGTATTTAACAGTTTTTTTATTATTATTATTTGTGAGATAATTCTGTTACGTATTTTGTTGTTTTGACTTACGATTCGAATTGATAGCTGACTACTTAAACCGAATTTTGAGTTATTTATGAACAAAAATTCCAATCGTTAATATACTAGTTAAGTAGTTAATAGCCATTTTCCTTCCAAATAATGACAAGATAAGTGGAAAATTGTTGGACTAAGTAAGTATTTATGATACATATTGAAGACGTATTTTTTTGTCACTTGTTTATGTCACACTTATTTATTTGACAGCAATGTTTATTGTCGTTGTTAAATTATTATATATATATATACTTAAGCTGTACTATGCTTCAGCTATAAATGCAAATAATAGATGAAAGCATGGGTACGCTAAAGTATAGTGTACAGTATAGTATGTATGTAAAGTATAGTGTATACTCACAGATTCCCAAGCATCCTAAATACCTGCATGTTGTCAGATATTTTGTTTATGTCTGAAATGAAACAATGAAAAGAAAATTTTATTTAGTAAATCGTATTTTTATTACGAATTGAATTGACAAAAACTACTTACCAAAGCGAAGAATTAGTCATGATTTCAATGAGTCACTGTATCCGTGAAATGTATTAAAATGCTCCTTTGAATCAGCAAAAGAATCAGTCTCCTAGTAACAAAACGTGGCAACACCGACGGATGTCGCGCCACTGGTAAATGAGTCAAGCTCACGGATTTAAAAATCTCTCGCAACTTTCAAAATGGCGGAGATAATAAGTTTTTTTTTTAAATTGGTGTGTATGTTTGTTACATAGAACCAAAACTAAGTGTTATCAATGTTTCAATGATTTAATTTAGATTGTTTGTTACAATATCTTTGTTAACGTAAAACGAAACAATTCTAAATGCATAAAAATATTATAGAAAGTAACTGGTTTAAATGTTTACAATTTGAAGTTGTAATGTAATATTTGTATGTTCAGCATATGTTTGAAGTTTAGATAATTTAAAATGACAAGCGCATTTTCACAGAATATATTTATTATATTGTTAGAAAAATAAATTAGTTATAGTTTTGTATAAAATAAATGATATATATAATATATTTATGCCTTTTTTTAACATTATTTGCTTTTTACAAAAATGGTGTCAGTCTTTCGAAGTCAGTGAACATGTCGAGGTGAAGCAACAAGAAACCAGCCCATATTATCTACAACGTAAGTTGACCGATGGACCGCAAGCGTGTTTTTTTCTGCTGGTTTACTATAGGCAATATACAAAGCGAAACTATAATTATACCCGGTAAGAGACAGGTCTCTTACCTTCATTTTATTTTTAGTGCATAAAACTTTTTCATACGAACAAAATATGTTTTATATTTTTTCAGCTTTAGGTATCAAGATATATTGAACGATAAGATAGAGGAGAATTTTCCTTACAGCTTCCTTTTTAAGCACCTCCCACTATAGTCGAGATAACGCTCTTTATGATTCTGATCCGACCACTCTCTTCGGAAACTAATTGAAGGTAACGGGCTTGTTTTTCACTTAGCTGTTTCTTTTCTTGAAATCGTAATAAACGAAGCGTAAAATATTGTTTACAAAGAATTTTGTTTTGTTTCATGAATACATTTCTATTGTTCTCATGAATGTTAGATTTAATCGTTTTGCGAACAAGCTTAAATCTGTGTATTAAATTATTAAATTTATAAATTATGTGAGAACTATCGAAAGCGAAATTATGTTATTTTCTGAAACGAGAAAACTCAATATAAAATATTTGTGTATGATATATAATATGATATTAATAAGACCGAATTTTAGCATATTGATTTTGCTCATATACCGAACTCATGTAATGGTTTATTGTGCTAAAGGATAGATTTGGCGGTAGTTGAGATGGTTTATTGATAGTTGTTATTAAAGAAACACACTTCTGCATTCTAAATGCGTTTATAATTATGGATTTAGGGAAATATAAAATCAATGATATTTATTTATTTATTTATTTATTTAAGGAGATTAAATAATGTAAATATTGATTCTTTTATAATAACAGAACAAACTGCTTCGAGATGACAGACATCGTTCGGCGCGTGACTAACACTACGGAAAGTTCTTTTTAATCAATACTCACGCCTAGTTCGTGCATGAAATTTTGCTTTACAATCTTTTTACTTTTCGGATCTTATATAATTTTAACTCAGAAACGTGTTTCTGCTATATTCAGTCTCCTAAAATGATTGAAATTACAGATTGATTATATAAGATCTTTCCTTCTCATATACGCGTTGCCCAAAGAGCTCATGGATTAGGTCATGAAAAACAGACAACAATGGATTTTTTAAAGATTTTCTTAACATAATAAAAAATTATCAACCAACTCACAGCCTACCTAACTTTGCAAAAGCGTTATTTATTAATCAAGAACTTTTTAAAAGAAAAAGAGAGAGAGAGAGAGCGAGAGAGAAATACAACTATAGAGTAAAATAAAAAACAAATCAAATTGTATAATTATTTATTTTGTTATTAAATCTAAAAATAATGACATTATTAATAATGTAATTATACTTCAACACCTCAATTTTCCTCATATTCCACCTCAAATTTCCTTATGACGGATCTAGCTCTCATTCTATACATCTTTGATCGTTACACAAATCGCTGCAAGATACATTACTAGCGGCATGACCAGGTATTAGGGTTGTGGTTTCTGATGGATTTCCATACAGGCTTATGTGTAAACGACGATCATGCTAGACAGACCTGTTTATTGACTTCAGAGCTGGATTAATTCGAACTTATTTCAATGCGAATAGGCGCAGTACCTCACTCAAAATATTTTAAGGTAAAGAGTTTATTTATACTGGTGTTACTAACACTAGTCTAAGTTCAAGGGTATATAATAATATATGTGCGCCAAAAACAATTAAGATTAATACATGTAATATTAATAACTGTGTTTGCGTGCAAACGAAAAAAAAACTGACTTAAATTACATCAACTAGTAATAGAACGTAGGTAGACGAAAAAATAGTTAGGTAAAAACGCATTATTAGATATAAAACTCAACGCATAAAAATCTTATTAAAACACATTATTAATATAACTCGAAAAGTACTTGTTAGATCTTAAATAAATTGAAAAAGCACCACTTGACAGGCACCACCTTTCACCAGTTCTGAGGTAACCTAGATTAAAGAAAATACAATCAAATTGAGAACTTCCTCCTTTTTTGGAAGTCGGTTAAAAATTAAACGCTCAGATATATTTATAACGAATAAACTGCTACTGCTACGAGAGGAAAACACAGCTCACTATCGATAGTCAACGAAGTAATTTTACTGGATTCCGATAGATGGCGTCGTAACAAACTATTGAAAATGACCACAGGCATATCCCCACCGTATAATACAACGTAGGGTGACGAAAAAACAGTCAAGTAAATACGCATTATGATATATAACTCAAAAAGTACTTAAATACTATATGGCAAGCACCACCATACGATTAAAAAAGAATCATCGAAATTGATCCACCCAGTAAAAAGTTCTGAGGTACATACATAAGAAAAAAACCTGAGAACCTACTCCTTTTTTGAAGTCGGTTAAAGTATATCTAATGTTAGTTTCATACATACAAATCGCTACTAAATTTTAGAATCGGAACATTTGTAAGATTTTAAAGACATCGTCTTCTTCTATATATGAATACGATATACTTTTTACGAAAATTACGCGAACGGAGGTGTATGAAATTTCACATGTACTTATCGTTTATATAGATAAGAAGAGCAGAATGCTAATAATAAAAATTCTGCATAAAAATACATTAAATCGATAAAAAAGCATTACACACACTACCACACAACACGCATATATACTCTTTTATTTATTATTATAGAAGTTAAATCTTTGACAACAGAACCCTAAAAATGTTCAAATTTATTATCTAAGTATACAAATAAATAAAATTGGAGTGTCTGTTTAGAATATTAAAATAACCGCTTTTTACTAAATGTATATTGATATTTACACGTTACATATACCAAAATAACATTTTTTACAATTTTTGTCTGTCTGTCTATCTGTCTGTTTGTTTCGGCTAATCTCTGAAACGGCTGAACGGATTTTGACGGGACTTTCACTGGCATCTGCCATCAGCTGATGTAGTAAGGAGTAACTTAGGCTACGTTTATTTTAGAAATTTATTTATTTTATAACTCTGCAAACTTAACAATAACTTTTTTGTTACTTTCCACGCGCACGATGTCGCAAGCACGGCTAGTTTAAAATAATTTAGGTCAAATTTCGACCACTGGGTGACTACTAGTAATACGCTAAGGTTAAGATGTTTGCCTCCCTTTTAGAAAAAAACCTCACAATTACTCTACATAAATCATATAATCATATATCATTGTATTGATACTTGCTTGCTCTACCGGCATTCACAACTAAAAAATGTTTTATTGTTTTTCTTTTTGTAAATTAATTATTAAAATTATACATATAGATATACATTGAGACACAATACAAACAATGTTGCCATCTGACGGCTATAATTTTGAATAACGTCAACACTATTGACGGTTGATATACACTTCAAATATAGTTTATAATGAATGTAGTTTGCAATAAAGATTTTTTTTTTTTTTTGTAATTTTGTCAAGAGATAATTATTATACTTACTTATTTAGTGCCAATTATTCGCACGGGTATTGCTAGTTTTACATAATTTATTACTAATATTTCCTTGGGGCATGTGGTTTAGGCTTCCTTAAATATGAAACGACCAACCTCTACTGTAGAGGCATAGATCCGATTTCACTAAACTATTTATTTCGAATGTAATAATGTGAGAATTTGAACTTTACTATGTTGAAATTATATGGCAAAGTTTTTTTTCTAATTATCATCATCATTTCAACAGTAATCTACAGACAGGGTCTAGTAACCCTTTATTCTGAGCATACCAAATTAGTTATTTTCACAACGAAAGGCAGGATAATAAATCTTTAGGTTAGACCAATTTGCTTACCATAGGATTAATTGTTATCAACGGTTTGTAATGATAACCGGGAATGGAATATTGTGGTTTTATTCTGTAACCGTTACAATTCACGATTATTTACATATCACGATTCAGCCAGTATGCTGGGAATATGCTTCTTTCTCCGTGAAATTGGTGTCCACCAAGTCAGAGGTTGGCAGATATAAATATTCCCCACTGTCCCTAGTAACAATCGCTATCAGGTGTCTATAATAACAACCAGGACCGACTGTTTAACGTGCTCTCTGAGGTACGGTGGGAAGACCCATAAGAACAGATAACCAAGACCAATGAGAAGTAAATATTGTTACATCTTTATTTTCAATAGCTTTACAACTCAGGTAATAAACTATCGTGAATATTTGTCCTTCTCTTCAGCCTTTCGCTGTCCACTGTTGGACATAGGACTGTTATAACAGTCGGCTGTTACCTTATAACACAAGTATTAAGTTACTTACCATAGGAAAAGACGACCGTGTGTGTATGTTATCATCATCATCATGATCATCATCATCATCATCATCATCATCATCATCATCATTTCAGCCTAATACAGTCAACTGTTGGACATAGGCCTCCACAAGTTCGCGCCAAAAATGGCGTGAACTCATGTGTTTTGCCCATAGTCACCACGCTCGGCAGGCGGGTTGGTGACCGCAGGGCTGGCTTTGTCGCACCGAAAACGCTGCTGCCCGTCTTCGGCCGTGTATTTCAAAGCCAGCTGTTGCATGGTGATCCCGCCATCGGTCGGCTTTTTAAGTTCGAAGATGGTAGTTCAAAGGTATTTGTCCTAATCAATAGTTAAATATTAGCTATATATTAACAAATTTTAATTGCTTACTAAAGTTATAATAAATTATATAGATAAATAAGCCTCAGCGATGTATATTATATTATTTGATCGTGCCCTTTATCTGTCAGCTGTAATTTTCTGCCTCAGGCTAGCTTGAAGGTCTTATGTATTTGTGTTCAACAAGGCAGATTTTCGAAATATACTTTTTATTAACTAATTGGCCATTTGTTCAATTTTTATACTTGTAGTTATGGAAGTTTTTCTCGTCATAATAAATTAAGAGTTTTTTTGTGTCTATGAAAATACATGCTATTTTAGTAATTTTTCAGTGCCATGAATCGTAAATTTAGCTATAGCATTTTATAATATTTTCAGCGATATTATTTTCCCTATGTTTTTAATGAATGTTTCACTCATATTGTAAATGAAATTAAAAAATGAACTCCTACTTTTTGTCTCCTATGTGTACGTGTGTATGTGTATGTGTTAGGTGAAGTACTAATTACTTTTGATAGAGTTTTGACTGAGGTAGCACACAATTATAAAATTATATATTTTTATTGAAAATAAATGTAATAAGCATCGCATTTATAGTTACAATGTTTTTTTATTTATTTACAAATACGTAATTTAAGTGGTATTAAATTTAGGTCACTAAAAAACTAGTAATATTAAGTCACTTATTTAACTCGTACTTAATCGGTATCTGTGTCACTTAATATTATTAAGCAACATTATATTTTACAACCGCAAATATGGTATTGTATCTTGCAATACACGTATTGCTATTATTTACTCTACAGTTTAAAGTAATATATTTTCAATAACGAAAACTTTAAAGGCTCTTGTGTACTTAACCCGTAGATCATTTGCGTAGATAGATCATAACCCTCTATAGTTTGGAGGTGGTGCGAATTTTATCTGGCTGTAAGTTATCATATTTTATGGCCCATTTTGAGAGGACAAGTTACGTTTGGGCTCAAGAAACGAGATAAGCTTTTCGAGCGGCTTATTGTACGAGTGACAGCGGCTGATGCGATAGCTACCGAAAGGCGTCATTCCCTTCTATCTGTTTTCGTTCATAAGTAATGTAATAAAATATATAAGTAAGCATTTCTTATTGCGTAAACCCTTTTATTATATCCATTTATTAGAATATTCTCACGTTCAAGATTTGGTTGTAAATACCTTTCAATAATACATCTTTGTACAATATAACGTAAATAATGAAACACTATTCATTGTAAAACATTGTTCAGCATTTATATTATAAGAAATAAAATTACATATATATTTCTATTTAATTTTAACTATATTTAGAGATTTCTTATTTTAAGTATCGAGCAACAAAACATTAAAGTTTATTTTTAAATAATGAGTGAATAATTTGTTTTGCACTCAGTGGAAAAATTCGTACTTACAATTAATTTTTGCATTAATAATACAATAAAACTTATTATAAAATGATTAAGACCAATGTAATTATAACTTTAGTAAGCAATTAAATTTTTTTATTATATTATTTATTGATAACAGATTAGTGAAGTTAAATTGCACTATAATAATTGTAATTATATGCAATACATAAATTAAATTCATTGCAGATATAATATACTTATCAACAATAATATTTCGATAACAAAGTAAAGCAGTAACTTTTTTTATACCTTTTTTCTTAATTAATTAAAATGTTGGTTAGTTTTTGTGACTATATGTGCAACTACTCTTTGGTAATTGTAATCGTTTTTTTAAGATCATCAAGTGTCGTTTCATCCCTAAAATGTTTTCCAATACTCTTGTCCCAAACTTTACCTTACCTTAGTTACCTTAACTTAGTTAGTTTGTAATCAATGTTTTACTTAAAATATTTATAATGAAACGCACTTTTGCGATTACAAGACGTGGCCAAATACGAACCGAACAAACACGAGCAGTAAGTAGGTACTACCGTAAAATATTTTACATAAAATATTTATTAAGATCGAACTGAATCCGAAGAAGCGTGTTTCTTGAATTTGGTTGATTTTTTTATATCTTTATATATATATTTCTTGTGTGCGTGTGTATGTCACTGAACTCCTCCTAGACGGCTGGACGGATTTTGATGAATTTTTTTGTGTAAGTTCAAGGGGATTCGAGGATGGTTTAGATTCACAATTTGGTCCACTGGAAAATGTTTATTTATTTAATTTTTCATTTATAAGTACTTGTTAAGTTTGGAATGTTTTACATTGGATCCGGTAGACTGCGCTACCATCGCAGCATCAAATATTAAATATTATTCTATTTTAATTTCAGTTTGTCCCGACAGTTGGTGCTGCGATCAAATTGAGAAAAATATTTGAAATTTTGTGTTATGGCAAAACAACGTTTGCAGGGTCAGCTAGTTTAATATAAATGTCGTGATACAATAATTTGTGGTAGCTTAACATATTTTGAACTAGTTTATCTTTCAAAATATTGAGAGACTGAATTTTTTTATTATAGTTTATTGGCGCTAAGAAAATAGTGACTCATTGCTATCATTTCACTACAGTTAAATCGTAATAAGTTAGATCGCCTGTCTGAAGAGCTTTGTTCAAATAGTCAATTCAAAGGTCGTTCTAATTTACTATGATTTAATTAGTCATGGGGGTAGACTAAGCTAAGTGATAGCGATAGGTCACTTTTTGACGGGAAAGACAACAGACTACTCTGACCGCACGTTCGGCCCAACGGAACCAGTTAACAGTAAGCAATACGAGTGGGGCGCGGGTGCGACTCGTTATTACAAAACCTATGCTCGTCAAGTCGGTTGACTCGCCTAATTTAATCCTTGAACCATATGAAGATTAAATTTCTATCGAATTTTAATAATATTGCTACATAGATGTCCTAAACGTTTTGAATCTTAATTCTGTGCTTACGTTATATTATTGCTTAATTTACAAACATTTTGTTTTTTTTTTTTTTTTATAAAACTAGGTCGGCAAACAAGCGTACGGCTCCCCTGATGGTAAGCGATTACGGTAGCTTATAGACGATTGCAACACCAGAAGCATAGCAAGCTCCTTGGCGATCTTACCCCCGAACCTCCCCAGGAGCTCTGGTCACCTTGCTCCCCACAGGGACACAGAAATGCTTGGAAGCAGTTTTAATAATAACTATAAAGTCCAGATTACTTAATACGTTAACATACAAGTACATGGTATAATACATTACATAGCGTTAATATTTAGCTGTGATCTTCTGTAAAGTCGAGGTACTTCCCCAGTCGGACTGCTCAAGATTTTGATTAGAATATTTTCTGCTGTGCCCCATTATATTCTTTCGTTAGAGTCCATTGCTGTGTTTAACACTATTTTAAAATGAATAAACTAGTACTAAACTATTAAGTATGATGAAACAGTAGCTATACTGTTTAGTAATTTTATATGTATAAAGATGCATTTGAAACACGGTGATATTTATGTAAATTTTACAAAATGTATGAATAAACATTTCTGATTACATCTGCAGTATAATAATAATGTAGCACGAAATGGGAAGCGGAACGAAACGAAGCTATGTCGGGAGGTCGCCTCGATCCGACGACGCACGGATGTTTCTAACTGCCTCTGCCTCCATTCCTATGTAAATACCTATGGCGCATCCGTCGCCAGATAATAGTGACGCCATTTGCATATCTTGTTGCTCTTTGTAGATGTTAAACCTTCACCGGGTATTACAACGACGTGTAAAATGGGTATCGTTACCAGAGCCTAGTACTACATGAATACTAAACCTGTACTAATAACCAGTAGCCATCGAACTTCGGAAAAGACTTACCTTTCTACGAAACAAAATGCAGAAGTAACAAGAAGCAAGTACATTTTAATGGATGGTACTGAAATTATTTTATCAATTTGTAAATGTTTCAGTAATAGCTAAGGTTTCTTCTAACTATAATTTAAGAATAATAATAATAATATCAACTAAATAAGCTTATTGCTATTATAGTAACAAAATAAATAAAATAAACATTAATTGAATAGCATAATATAGATAAAACACATTAAAAGATTCTGTACCTTAAGTTGGTAAGGTACTTCCCGGATACATCATTAGAAGTTAATAACCTACTATTTCTTTTGATGGCGGTGCTAACATTAAACCAGATACAACGAAGGCCTCTTAGAGATTACATAGAAACAATTATTGAATTTTTCTCTCCATAGAGAGGGCCGTAGGCTGTTCATCCGGTTATCTTTTTTTATTTACAGAACTGGATCCCATTTAATACGTAAAAACACTACTGCTATGCTGTTCTGTTACAGACACTGACCACAGTGTTATACTGACGTGTCATTATAGTTCAGTTTTCGTTGTAAAACTATATTATTTTATTGTTAATAAAATAAAAAATTAAACTATTGAGCGGTTTCTGTTTAAATTTTACTTAATACTTAATTATCTTATATAAAATTAAACGTTTTTGCATTATGGTGTAAAAAATAATTTTAACTGTTGAACAGCTTTACTTTTTAATGTGATCGAAATAATTATTTTTATTTAATGTCTATTGTTGTAATAAAAAACGCTAGCCGTAATCAATTGATAACAATTCTTTAACGGCTTGTTCACGTCATACAGCATTAGGCTTATTTTTGTTTTATGCCTTACTTGCTACTAACTAGAAAATAAGTGGAAGTTGTAATAATTTCGCTTGAGCCAAGCGCAGACCACTGCTGGACGTAGGCCTCCCCAAGTTCACGCCAAACAAAAACTATATATACATGTAAAATAATTAAAAAAAAAAGCTTTTAAGAGGAAATGCAGCATGCGATAATGAGGGCAGCAAAATCATACTACGATATATATATATATATATTTTAAATAAATGCCCTTGCATAGGTATATTATTGAAATAGAGTAGTAGATAAAAAGGCAGTAGAATAAAAAAATAGTCTACCTACAAAATATTTTCATAAACATAACTCGTTTTAATCCCATAAAATTTTAAAGGTACTGAGGGTTAATCGTATTAGGTCCGTGGAGTAGAGCGATTATGAAATAAGCCACACTGTAAATTATTCATTAGCTTCTGCTTATGCGGGCTAAGATTAATTAGACCCGTCATTAAAAACTAAAAACCTTGTAGTTTAATTTAATTTTTTTTAGTTTAATTAAGCTTATTTTTTTCATTAGCCAAAAACAAGATAAATGGTTTTATAAAGCTTAATTCCAACAGATTACGTATTTTACGAAAAATAAAACAGCTAAATGTCGTGTTTGCGTTTAACGCACACACAATGCAATCAAACAATTTCAGCGCTACGATTGCTTTCATGTCAACATTAATTATATCGACAAGTAATACAACATAGGTAGACGAAAAAATAGTCAAGTAAATACGCATTATCAAAGATTACTGCAAAAGTTGTAATTAGATCTCGATGAAATTTAAATGTGACCACATGATAAACATCGGCTTTCGATTAAATTACGATAAAATCATCAAAATCGGTACATCCAGTAAAAAGTTATGCGGATTTTAGAGGGTTTCCCTTGATTTCTCTGGGATCCCATCATCAGATCCTGGTTTCCTTATCATGGTACCACACTTAGGATATCTCCTTTCCAGCAAAAAAAGAGTTATCAAAATCGGTTCATAAACGACGAAGTTATCCCCGAACATACATACATACATATATATATATACATATATACGGTCGAATTGAGTAACCTCCTCCTTTTTTTAAGTCGGTTTCGGAAGTAATTATTTGATATAATTTTAAAATTAAGCTGTTTGTGTACCAATTGTAATATATTATATACTAACTATGTCAATAATTCAGTCAACTTGGTTAATTAAATTTTACCGTTCAGTATCAACATTTTCTTAACAATTCTATATGTCTTATATACGAACATATTTTAATTTTCAATCCTTCTAACAGACCCTAAGCTTTACTGTGACATTCAAGCAGATTTATGTTAATCTTGACTTGATCCGTCGATTCAACGTCACTAGCAAGCGGCGCAATTCACATATCAATAGTTTAATACCATAATATTGAACAGACGATATTCCGATTTTAATATCGACATTATTGCCTAACTCCAAAACATTTTATTGAGGTAGGGCCAAGCAGGAAATATTATTTTGCTAATATTTTGAGCAGCCGGACTGGGAAAGTACCTCAATCTTACAGAAGATCAAAGTTGAATAATACTGATCTTAAGTAGTGTTGTATTCTTGGGGTGAGTAAGATAAACAGAACTCCTGGGGTGGGTTAGATCATTTAGATGTAAGGTCGACAACGCGCTTGTAATAAATACTCCTGGAATTGCAGGCGTCCATAGGCTTTTTTTGTTATCGCAGGGGAACCCATTTACGGGTGATATCCAGGATGCCCGGGTAGACATTCCTAGACCGTATGTCGGCTTCAGCACTTGGTGGTGCAATACCGACCAAAACCCCTGCGGGAGCCTTCAGCCGCTTTAGTTGGAGGGTCCCGGATCCGCAGGCAACAGGATCCCTCGAGCGACAGGCTGGCTTCGGCGAAAAGACCAGACTTCTCCTCCATGGGGACTGTCCGGCTCACCTCCATAGGCTATTATATCATCACAGTAATAAGGTATTCACTTGCCATAGAAAGGACCATACATTTGTTTGCAGACAGTCGTATATAAAGAAACTCCTGGGGAGGGTCGATGTAAGGTCAGCAACACGTTTGCAATGCTCTTGGTGTTGCAAGCGTCCTAAGCTGCGATATCCGCATTCCATCCTAAGGACCGTATGCTTGTTTGTCACGCTAACGGTTTAAAAAATAAACCTAAATCTATAAATTTCATTTTCAACGCTACACAATAAACTTGAAGTCCGTAAATATAAAATGCCGCTGAAAATGGATTATTTTCTCAGTTGATAGATAGTATCACATATCGGTTCTCGATATATCACAATACCGATACAAATTCTTGGGCTCCGAAAGTATTTTCTGTAGCTTATTGAATAAATATATCATTCATATAAATGTGCAAACAGTTGTGGTAAGTACTTTATACCGCACGAGAAAGACGTTAAATTGAATATAAAAAAATGTATATAAATGCATCAATAAGTTGAAATTAAGTCCAATAATTTATTGTTTACTAACGATTTTTTTTCATCTGATATTCATGTCATTTAATTTCGAGAAGCATTGCCTTCAGTAAAATACTGTTTATGCGCAGCATTAAAAATACGAAAAATGTTAGAAGACTTACAAAGACAAACTTAAACACTTTAAGCACAAGACATTTTTTTTACAGCAATTATTCTAGAAAATACTAGACATTTGTAAGCACTGTGTGAAAACTTTTATTATATGATATCAATACAATAAATCATTAAATTAGATTGTTTGTTTCTTGATTGTTGATTAAGCTCTGATCTTTCTCCTACATGGGGAAAGAGGCCTTTGCCCAGCAGTGAGATATTACAGGCTGAAGCGAACATTAAAATAACACCTTTTGGTCATACTGGCTGGACTAATATTGACGAAACTTTAAGTGTCTCATAGTTTTATAGCACTATGCTTAGGCTCATTTTTTTTAAAGTATTTTTTATTACTACCTGACCCGAAAGACGAAGAATTTCAAATATTAATTTCATTTTTCGGAAATTTTCCAACTCTGCGCATTTTTCTTCAGTAAGAATCGTCTATAATATTTATGCCAAGTATAAACTTTAAAAAAAATGTTCCAGATGTTGCCGAGTTTTGTATTCAACAACACATTTAGCGATTCATTTTTATTTACGTTAAGATTTGCTATTTGTTTCAATAACAAAACCCTTATTAACATCCTAAAACTTACAACAAGGTAATTTAGCGAATTAAACTGTAACTCAACTCCTAAAGAAGTTCGATTGGTAATAGGACGTTAACAGGTAGTTTCGGTTCAGTTCAGTCTAAATTAACTTTTGAATTAGAGTACAACGCAAAAAAACCATGAAGTACTGAATAAAAAATAGTTGGTATATTTGCGGGCTAAATTATAAATTTAAAACTCCACTCCGTAACTTGCTCATATAATTCAAAATTTTAAAACATTAGGCAATAGCCTTATTTATGACAAATTACTTAAGAATCTTACTTTAATTTAAAATATTATTAACGACGATAAATACTTAAAACCTTCCTTAGGTTATTTCCCGCCACTATTTATAAAACTTTCTTTGCTGTATATTTACAAAATTACTAAAACATTTTAGCGAATCGTACAGGTACTAAGAGATTTCTTAATATTATAAAGGTAAATTTGAATTCTCAAACGTCCAAATTACGTAAACACAAATGTCTTTAATCGTAATTTATAACTTTGGTTATAGTGTCTCTATTCGATACCAGAGGCTCTGTCACTGAACACTTGTAAAACATTGAAGCAAAATTCCAACGTCCGATTACGAACCTCAGATATCTGAAATATCTTGAAGCATTGCCCTGAATAATACCGGCCCTGTTTACGTTACCCTGCCCAAACTATCGCTAACAATGTAACTACTTACGTGATGAGATTTATAACGAGAGCCTTTAGATTAGCTTTGTTTACGTCTCAGCGTTTAACCATATTTCAATATAAATACATTTAATCATGGTATTCCGGGATAGCTTTTATTAAAAAGAGTTACGATTATGCTAACTTGTTGTTTCTTTACATCTACATCTATGTAATCTATTATACCTCGCCGAAATGTAAGCGAATAACTTACAAATGATTGCTCTAATTTGGATAATTATTTTTTTAGTATTCCTTATTATCAGTACGAGGTTCGTATGAAAGAATGAAATAAATATTCTACATAGGTAACACACTCGTATTAGAAGTAATTATTTCAGCGGGCTATATTGGCCCAGATAATTGTCTAAGTTTAAGCGCTCAGTAAACTAACTTTCGGTATAGATACCTCAAAACGTTGTGCAGACTAGAAACCTTTAATAATTGAATTTAATGGACGTATTAAATAAGCGTTTTGGTATTCCAGTAGTAACAGATTAATGGGTAGCAGATACAGATTGTTGTCAGTCCTCTGTCGTGCTGACAGGTCGAGGTCGCTTTGTTCGCAATATCTTAACTTGTCTAGGACGTATGCATTAAGTATTTGTTTGTTAAGATTATAATTAACTTATTAGTAAACTCATAAAACTAATAAAAGTTAGTAAATTAATGTAGGTAAAAAAGTATAATTAGTACATTAATATACCAGGAATAATTAATAAATTGAAAGAGAAAAAGAGAAGAAAGAAACACGTTTATTCGGGACATCACACAAATCGCAGACAGTTTTTACATAAAAAATACAGTTAAATAAAAATAATAGTAATTAATAATTAAGTACATATAGAAAAAAAATTACAAGAAGAGTAATATAGACTACAAAAAATATTTCTATATATAATGAACATTTTATATTGAAAATTCAAAGTTTAAAATACGAATATCATAATGACCACCGTCGATTTGTTCGGATAGTATGACCAGAAGTCAACACAATGATAGCTTTTGTCAAAAATAGAATTATAATACTTGTATTGCTCGCAAACGAAGAAAACCGATTTCAATTACATCCACAAGTAGGTAATACAATAGATATACGATATAATACAATAGAATACGTAGATAGACGAAAAAATAGTCAAGTAAATACGCGTTATCAAAGATTGCTTAAAAAGTTGTCGTCAGATTTAAATGAAATTTAAATGAGACCACATGATAAACATCAGCTTTCGATTAAATTAAAAATCATCAAAATCGGTACACCCAGTAAAAAGTTATGCGGTATAATACAACGTAGGTCGACGTAAAAATATTCAAGTAAAAACGCATTATTAGATATAACTCAAAAAGTAGTTATCAGATCTCAAATAAATTTAAATGGGACCAAATAACACACACTACCTTTCGATTAAAATTTTTTTGTCGAAATCGGTCCACCCAGTCAAAAGTTCTGAAGTAACATACATTAAAAAAAATACAGTCGAATTGAGAACCTCCTCCTTTTTTGGAAATCGGTTAAAAAGCTACATGAACCGACTATTACGTGAATAGATAATTTAAATTTACTTATTAATTTTTTTGATTTCAAAATATGCCATTTTCGTTATTTTTTTATATTTTATTATATTTCGTTATATATTATCGATGCAAATTTAATTGTTTTAGATACCTATTTTACAAACAAGAAGTTTTTTTTAAAGACTGGAACCGACCAAGATCGAATAAAAAGAAAATAAACAAAGGTAAAATTAATATAAACATTAATTAATTGCTTTTGTATTCGTAGGTACGTGAAAAGTAATATAATATTGAATAACAAATATTATTATATAATGGTTACTAGATGAGCGTGTACTCGTACAATAAATGTATTGTTTACTTTACGTTATTAAATTGAAACGATTAAAATAAAGTACGTAAAAATATTGTATTTAATTTCTTGTTACAACTAAACGTAAAAAAAATGTACTAAAAATAATGTTGAAATTGAACTTGTTATTTAACACGTTTACTGAACTTTACTGTACATTAAAACAACAAATAGAAGGAATAAACTACTATAAACGTAGTTTAACTTCAATTTTATTGTGTTAAAAATGTTGTTGTAACTGTAAAAAGTCAACTCGCCATGAACTTGCAAGGGCGCCGCCCGCCCAGTTCTCAACAAGCCGCCCAACGCGACACACGTGTTCAGGATACAGGATCTAATACCACCACGTGACTTGTCGTATGAGCAGTGAATCAAGTGTATTCCGCACTAAATGTATATAGCAAATAAATAATATATACTGTCATAATTATTGTAAATATTAAATATAAAACTTTAATTATTCTTGTAGTAGTAAGTGTTATTAAAAACTTAGTTTTATATTCTACATAAAATTTAAACTATAATTAAAGAAGAAATTTCGTAATTTTTATGAAAATCGTTGAACCGTGACTTTGAAATAAATACGAATGATGAGATTAGTGATTGTTCTTATGGCCTGTTAGAGGTAAGTGTTTTGTTGCTGATGTTGTTTAGTAGATTTGGTTTATTTATGATGAATTATCAACTGAACACATGACAATTAACTTTTTTATTTAACATCAAGATAAACTTATTTGTTAAGCTTAAATATTAATATTAGATTTGAAAAACTTTTGGGTACTGTTTATATTTTATTTGGTGACAAAAAAAAACATTATTTTTCTTTTGAATTAAGTAAATAAGGATGAAATACGATGGATACTAAGTAAGTATCTACGAAGAAGATAACTAAGAATACGGTGGCCAAAACTTATAATTACTTTACATGCTTTTCCATTGAGAAGCTGTATTAAACTTTATAAATTTAAATAAACTAATAGAATTATTTTTATATTTAAAAATAATTAGCTATAAGTTAATTGATATTTGAAATGTATAATAATATTTAGGTAAAGTTTGCACAAAGCAAGGACTCTGCACAACTAATAGTAGCTCGACGACCATCTAACGACCACTTATGACAATCACACATTACTAGCAACTTATTAGTCAGGTTTTAAAGTATTAAAAAATGAATAAACAACAAACAATAATCTTTACTAGTGATTGTCCAGTGGTCGAAAATCAACCATAATTAATTTAAATAATAAGTTTGAACATTATTCAGGTCAGGTTCTGTCGTCAAAGACTATTATATACTTCTTTAATAATAAACAAAAGAGTATATAATTATGCGTGTGTGTGTATTAAATACATGGTAGTGTGTGTAATGTTTCTAATTGATTTAACGTATTTTTTATGCATGGTTTGAAAAAAAATATTAGCATTCTTTACTCCTTCTCTATATAAACTATAAGTGTGCGGAATTTCATACTCCTCCGTCCACGCAATTTTCATAAAAAGGTGTAGAAAGTTTTTGCTTCACGTATTAATATATAGATAGATACTTACGTTTTCACGTTAAACAAGTGTAGCCCTTTATTAATGAATATTTGAACTGCGCTAGCTTTTGATTCTAATTCATACGTAAACTTGCATTATTTAAACCTATGTAAATTACAATGCGATTAAAATCCTAGACAATTTACATTATGAAACTGTTTATTTGTATTATTTAGGTATCAATCTAATTGTATCACTAATTAAGCAGCACAGCAGCACATCACTCATCATCATCATCATCGTCATCACTTCAGCCTCTCGCAGTCCACTGCTGGACATATGCGTCCACGAGTTCGCGCCAAACATGGCGTGAATTCATTTGCGTTGTACGTAGTCATCACGCTGGGCAGGCGGGTTGGTGACCGCAGGGCTGGCTTCGTCGCACCGAAGATACTGCTGACCGATGAAAGTCTTCGGCCTGTGTATTTCAAAGTCAGCAGTTGGATGGTTATCCCGCCATCGATCGGCTTTTTAAGTTCAAAGATGGTAGTGGAACTGTGTTATCCCCTAGTCGCCTCTGGGTGTCGTACCCATGGGAAGAGAGGGATTAGCTACATTCTATACTGCCGTAACCACTCAGCAGCACATTGCACATTATTATAATGTTTTTTTTTTAATAATTTTTATATTTAATTACCTTTATTTTTTTTACGTGGGGAATATACATCATGGATATCCTCCGGCGCGGGGGCGCCAGAGGGTTATGTCAGACTCCTATTGACTAAAAAAACCACCACATGTGAGCAGCCGTCCGCCTGGGTGGAGCGAGATGGGGTCGCGCTAGCATTCGCCACCTCAAGTAACTCCTTATTACATCAGCTATCTGCCAGTGAAAGTACTGTCAAAATCAGTCTAGCCGTTTCAGAGATAAGCTGGAACAAAGAGAAAGACACACAGACAAAAATTGTAAAAAATGTTATTTTAGTATATGTACCGTGTATACATCCACATGCATTTAGTAAAAAGCGGTTATTTTAATATTACAAACAGACACTTCAATTTTATTTATTTGTATAGATTTATAGTTCTTCTACAAATTTCATTAATTAGCAGTAGTAATATTAAAAGAAATATAATTATACGTAAATTAAAAATAAAACGGAGGAAAATATTAAGATATCCTTCTAAAAGCAAAACATCAATAGTATTATAAAATGTAAAAGGTTGCAGTTCGCAAAGTTTCTCTTCGCGAACTTTAAGGTCATTCGCCTACATACGACGATCTCACTTTCCCTCTTCTTACTCACTGCGAATTAATGGTAAATACTAAAACATATGTGATACATATTAGAATTACAAAGAAATTAAGTAAATAATACAACCACATAAAAATTTAAACGTTTGGCATATTTTTTTTTTATTTTCTTAATTTTTATGCTTCTAACACGCTTTAATAAATACTATTCGGCTAACGACACTTTGCCTATTGAAATATCTTAAAGAAAGCATTGACATGAACCATTACCCACGATGACGTTCTTTTTTAAATACAACTAGTTCGGCAAACAAGCGTACGGCTCACCTGTTGGTAAGCGATTACCATAGCTTTTAGACGTCTGCAACACCAGAAGCATCACTAGCGTATTGCCGACCCTATCCCCAATCTCCTGCAAGAAGCTCAGGTCACCTTCCTCACAAACAAAAACACAACACCGCTTGAAAATAGTATTATTTAGCTGTGATCTTCCGTAAAGTCGAGGTACTAGTCCAGTGGGGCTGCTCCATATTTTGAGCAGGAAATTTCCTACTGTACCCAAGCCTACTTATATTATATGCGAAAGATAAGTATATCTTTCGCATATAATTTTTGATAGTATCTCAAATCAATTATATCAAGAGAAATAAATTTTTCCAGTTGTGCCAACACATTGATAACAAACATTGATAATCCTATTGGACACAGCTTACTTAATATAACGAGTGTGATAGCTATATGAGTGAACCTATAGCTTTCTTTAATAAATGGGTTATCCAATTTTAAAACTATTTTAAACCAATGTTTCCTGAGATGGGCGTGAATAATCAAACAAAGGCTTCTTTATTAGATTATTACAAATTTGATATTTCGTAATATAAGGAATCTAATAAAAAAATAATTGTGTTTGTAGGCAAACGAAAAAAAAATCGACTTCAATTATATCGACAAGTAGTACAACGTAGGTAGACGTAAAATAAATCAAGTAAATACGCATTATCAAAGATTACTCCAAAAGTTGTAATCAGATCTAGATGAAATTTAAATGTGACCACATGATGAAATTGGCTTTCGATTAAATTAAAAATTATCAAAATCGGTATACCCAGTAAAAATTATACGGATTTTCGAGAGTTTCCTTCTATTTCTCTGGGTTTCCATCATCAGATCCTGGTTTCCTTATCATGGTACCACACCAGGGATATCTCCTTTCCAAAAAAAAAAGAATTATCAAAATCGGTTCATAAACGACGAAATACCCCGAACATACATAAATATATATATATATATATATATATACGGTCGAATTGAGTAACCGCCTACTTTTTTGCAGTCGATTAAAAAACGTACATTGTCACGTAAAATCTGTTAATAAGTAATGGTTTTACCAGCAATATTTTGCATAAATGACGTAAAAAAACTAACATATTGTACTAAATTAAATAATAAAAAGTATTCGTTAGTTAGTAGCGGTCAACTGTGTCACCGCGCTTTCCACGCTTTGGCGAGGCCAGTCATAGTGGCTTAAGAGTCGTGGGAAAACAAACAACGGCGTTCTCGTTAGCTGCCTCTTGTGCTGTCCTCAACAATGAAACTTTGCAAATCATCAAAGCGACTTTAAAATCACTGTAATGCGGCGCAATACGACAGAGTCGAGGAAACTGTAACTCACGCCTCGTCCCTTAACATTTCTAAAACGAATAAAGGTTATTGATATATTTTATAGTTGGCTATTTAAATATTGTCTTATTTTAACAATTCTAAATTGTTACCCCAGTCGAAATAAAAGTAAAACGACAGCATTTCCACAGTGCGCAACACCGTGTCCGTGTGTACTTAGAAGGCAGCCTGGGCTTGATGATACGGGTTTTCTTCTCTTCGGTGCCGCTCTGGCGGTGCACCGTCTTGTTGGAGCCAATACCAGGAGCCTGGACGCGCTACTTATAAGAGTAGCGATGTACCAGCCTGAATACCACGAAGAGGAGAATAAAACGCCGTATCGACCTGGCCAGGCCCTCATTGGTAGGCAGTTATCGTTAATGTCGGGCAACTCAAGGCCAAGGATTGTGCGCTCCGTTAGAATTGCCTTAAACGGAGTAGGTGTCAGCCTCGACTAGCCCAACACAGCTGATAGACAATATAAGATCAATAGAGCGCATGGGGTAAGTATATTTGCAGGTACTCTAAAAGACCTGAATGCTTCCGACAAAATCGCCTCCTTCCGTGTTCCGCTTTCCTAAAACAGAGTACGGTTGGCCTTGTCGCTTTCTGGCGCAACATATAGTCAAGGAAGGTGAAGCATGAGGATGGAATGGAGGAAGCATGAGCCCTTGGATTGCGACGGTTTAGGACACATGTGCTTAAATCGAACCGATGAACCCGATCGCCATCCCTACGGAGGACGTAAGTGGTGCGGCCAGCGGGCACCGAATTGGAAAAGTCCGGGGGCCGACGATCTACATCACTATTAGCTGAAAAAGTTCTCGGTCTGCTATGCAACCTTGTTTAAAGTTTTAATTTTTTAATATGAAACATCTATAGGCGAGGGTAAATCTGATTGCTGGCTTGGCGATATAGGCCATATGATGGAATATATGTACTATACTATACGATATGATAATTCAGTTGTTGCGATTTTAAGGATATTTTTGTAAATAAAGAAATTAAATGTTTCTTAAATGTTTCACATCTGCCAGCCGTCACATGACGACTCATATTTTTTTTCAATTCAAAGGATATCTAGTAAGTATATAATTTCATTCCAACTTTATAATTTTAATTGTAATTGTAATAAACTAAAAATTATTTATAGAATGACAAACCACAATAACACGGATGAGCGTGCAGAAAAACTCGTTTATGTAAAGTTAATGTTTACACCTTTAGGTAAAACTAATGTGTTACCTGTTGTTGCGTATAATATAATTATTTTTATTATTTTTTTCCACAAAACCGACCACAATTATTTAATATAGACATATATATTAAAATACAACGTGTAAAGTATGTATATACAAATAAGTCTACTAGATGTGGACATAGAATGCATTACAAAAATAACTAAAACAAAAATCAAAACAGGTAACTTAACTATAGTGCAAAATCACAAGTTAGGAATATAAGAATACTAAAACACATCCAGTTAAAAAAAAAACAAAAATAAATTAAACATTTCAATACAAAAAAGGGAAAATTCATTACAATAGAAACTCTAAAATAATTATTAAATGAAAAATGTAGTATAAGAAACACAAATTAGAAATTCCGACTACCTATAATTTCACGATTAATATTGCGGTAAAACATGTATGAAAAAAAATCAACCATATATTTGACTGTCGTAATCGATGTAAGTAAGCTACATGTGTAATCAGGTCTCAACATTAATATTTCTCTGTCCCTATTGCAGTAGTTGCACCGGCCGTGTCCATTTCCGTTCAGTAACAGTTTCCTTCCATTGCCCTAAGCTCCACAGTCTCAACAGCCCCCTGCGTAAAGTACGTTCTGAGCCTTGCTACAAATTATATATGCATGAGTTTTAGTTTTGTAAGGACTAAAAGCAACAATACAAAACCGGTTCCCAAGCGTAGCCGACCAGCCGACCACCGGATGAGAAAGACTTATTTCTGTTTCTTTTCGGTTCAGTGATCTGATCTGCAGTATCGTTTATCTCCTTAGTTAGAGGGAGACGGTATATTGTGTAAGAGAGATGTAATATTGTGTATTTTATATGCGTTTAGACACGAAGAATCCCGAGTGTTGCCGAAGCGCTAACGCCGCCGGCTGTCTGCGTTTACGTTACTAGCCGTGACGTTTATTTATGTCTTATGACGCGAATTCATTGATATTTAAAGACCATTGTTTTTTTATCGTGACATGAAACTGAGTTTTTTACGCCGATTTAAAATTTACAAATGACGTTTAATTCTAACAGTTTTGGTGAGATCGCTTGGGCTATACAAAATTAGACTATTTTTATTACATAAGCAATAAGCTTTTAAATCTTTATTATAGCGAAGAAATCTTAAATTTATACATGTTAAAGAAACTAAATTTATACTTTGCCGTATTTTTAAAATATCAGTGTTTAGTGTAGTCAGGAAAACTGTATCTTTGTCGGAACCGGTTCAAGATTGAAAGTGGGTGACTGTCAGAAAGTAGGAATAAGGCTATGCGCCGCCGCCGCTGCCGCAATCAGTGAATGTTGCACGACTTACAACGTAGCATTGAACGTGAAGGTAAGCTCCGATTGTATTCGGCTATTCGCTTAGTAATTAGGCTCTAGAATTTATTAGGTAGTGGCAAAATATATCACAGTATTTTTAATGTATTTTATTTATTTTTTTAAAAATATTAAATTTTTAAATTATTGCATATAAAAAATTGCCGACGGCTGATAATTTGTCTAAATACAAAACTCTACGTAACCTCTGCAACAGGATGTGTAGGGATGCAAAACGTCGCTACATTCATAACTCAGTTCAGAATCGTACCCAAGCGCAAGTTTGGAGATTCTTACGGTCGCTAGGAGTAGGCAAACCCTCTGATGCTTGTCAAAGCTCAGTGGATCCTAATATTTTAAACACTCACTTCACCACTCCACCTCTCACTTTAGACGCCAATGTTAAATCATCCACTCTTTCCATTTTAAATAGTCAGGCTCCTACCGACCTACCTCAATTCTTTTTCAAATCAGTCAATGCAGAAGTGGTAAAGAAGTATGTCCGCTCTATCTCCACCAAGGCCATTGGTAGTGACAATCTCAGTCTTGAGATGATTCTTCCAGTGCTGGAGGACATTGCATCTGTGATCACGCACATAATTAACTTCTCACTGTCATGCAATGTTTTTCCTTCGCTCTGGAAGAAGGCAGTTGTCATTCCACTACCTAAAACCTCAAATACCTCCTGCCCTGCTCAATATCGTCCTATATCTATCCTTCCCATTTTATCCAAAGTCCTGGAATCTATAGTTCACCAACAACTCTATTCTTACCTTATTTCCAACTCTCTACTATGCCCCTATCAATCCGCTTTCCGTCCTTCCCACAGCACTGTTGGAGCGCTTTTGAATGTGACGGAGGATATTCGGTGGGCTATGGATAGCACCAAGCTCACTGCAATGATTTTGTTAGACTTCAGTAGCGCTTTCAACTCTGTAGACTATGACATACTTCTTGGCACTCTTCGTGCAGTTAACATCTCCCCCACTTGCATTGACTGGTTTCACTCATATCTTTCGGGACGTCAGCAGTCTGTAAGGACTGATTTTAACTCATCGAATTGGTTGACCCTTACTGCTGGTGTCCCACAAGGCGGCGTACTTTCCCCGTTACTTTTTTCTATATTTATTAACAACATCTCCAGTGCTATTTCTTCTCCCTTCCACCTGTATGCAGACGATTTACAAATATACCGTCACTTTGGACTGGCTGAGTTGCATGAGACTATCAATCTCCTTAACAAGGATCTAGCTGCAATCTATCAATGGGCCAATTCGTTTGGACTTCTTATAAATCCAGTAAAATCTCAAGCAATAATTATCGGTAGCAGCCGTTTGAGAAACCGTATTGCCTGGGAAACAGTACCTCCAGTCTTGTACTGTGGCACACCGATACCATACTGCGACAAAGTTAGAAACCTAGGCTTGATTTTGGACAAAAACTTATCGTGGATAGCTCATGTCAACGAAGTCAGCCGAAGGATGCACTACACCTTCCACTCTCTTAAGCGTCTCCAATACTTTCTTCCCTTTCAAACCAAAATTCTGCTTGCTCAATCCCTTCTTTTACCTATCCTCGATTACGCAGATGTGTGCTATTTAGATGTGACAAAGGAGCTACTTAATAAATTAGAGCGTCTACAAAATCTTGCGATACGCTTCATCTTTGGTTTACGTAAATACGATCACATCACCCAATTTCGCACTCAACTTAAGTGGCTCCCAATCCAACTTCGCCGTGATATGCACATTCTTTCTTTTCTCTATAACATACTCCATGACCAAAATGCTCCCTCCTACCTTCGGTCCCGTTTCCTTCTTTCTCCTACCCCAACACGATCTAGAAGGTCTTGCGTCACATCGATGCTCGAAGTCCCCAGACATAACACCAACTTCCTCCTCAATTCATTCACAATACGCGCTGCAAAACTTTGGAATCATTTACCGAGAGTGATCCAAGACAGCACTTCAATTTATGCTTTCAAGGACAGGCTAAGGAAACATCTTCTCTCCGAGGCTATGAACCTCTCATAATTGTTGTACTCTCAATATATGTGTGTATGTATGTATGTATGTATATGTATGTATGTATATGTGTTTGTATGTGTGTATGTATGTATTTATGTATGTATATGTGTATGTATGTATGTATGTGTGTATGTATGTATTTATGTATGTGTATATGTAGGTATGTATGTGGGTATGTATGCATGTATATTGGCATGTAACTACGTATGTATTTAAGTAGATATGTATTTTATATCGCTAATTCTGAATGTATATATAGCAAAATATGTATATGGCTTTTTTTTTATTTTTAATTTTTTGTTCAGTTTTTTTTTTCACTTTATCACAAATGCGCTTATGAGTCCCGCGATAACATCTTCTCTCACCACCATGGGTAGACTGGTAGAGATCTCTTACAGAGATAAGTTCGCCCTTGCCAACATCTATTGTAAAAAATGACTTGTAATTATGATTTTTTTAAAGTGCAATAAAGAATATATATTATTATTTTATTCTATGTATTTTAAGCTAGTTTTACCATCTCTCCTGGCTATCAAAATTGATATAGTTTCACAATGAATTAAAAGTCAAAGTAATATACAATACAATGTAACAATTATATTTGAATGGCGATACACAATCAATTTGAACAATGTTACATATAAATAATAATTTGAAAATAATTCTCACTTTCATTATTAAAATGTTAATGCTAAGTTTGAAAACGTAAAGTATAGTGACATAAGAGCTGAACACATTTAAGGAAAATTTTAAGATCATCAAAATCTCTCTCAACTTAAACTCGATTTAGAGAACAAGACAACATTAATAATTTGATATTATATTAAGTAGTAAAGACAAACACTTTTAATAGTTAAATATAGTGTAAATAAAGTAATAGAATTTTTAAGTATGAACATAGGTATTGCTGTGTAAATTATATCAATTATACAAAGCTTCTGAGAAGGAGGGGCCTCGAGCTCTATCACCCCATAAGGCTCTACACCCGTTGACTCATGTTACTATGAAAAGTGACTGTTTTTTAGGAACTCGATACAGAATACCCTACATTTTGTTAGTTATACTACAACTGCGCATAATTATGACGTGGAAATGATGATGCTTTTGTTTTTAGAAATCCTGCCAAACTGGTCTACCTACTGTTTATTAGTTTTATTATTGTATGTTTGGGTTGTAACTTGAACTGCATCATTAAGCCGAGGGCAAATATAATAATATACGGCTGGTTATGCTATAGTTCTTGGTATATTTATGTTAGATGTCTACCTATAAAATCAAAACGTTATAAAAAATAGTAAAAGAATTAAAATACAAAATTGATTGTATATACACAATGTTCGATTCCTAGCTAGGAGTAATATAAATCACGTTCCGTGTGAAAAAAAAATCTAGGCCATTTTTATATTTGACTGTTTCATTGACGAGCTTTGAATAATCTCGTTCTGCATGATATTTTTCGTGAGCACGTAGTAAACACGCCTTTTAAAAGAGAATTATTACTAACCGACGAATACAATTAAAGAACTGCGTATTGTTTACAATTCTTTAGAATTCGTTTCCTCGTAGAATGTTATTCATTGTAAATTATAGCCGTGCTTACGCGCTCATTGGATGGTTATGCAGAAGTCTCTTGCCTTATATAAAATTTACGAATAAAAAGCTACAAATTTTTTACATGAAACGTGGTCTATAACACCTACGCAAACCCCCTATTTAAAGGAACCTAGTTAGGGGTCGCTCTATGCATTTTAAGTTCTTGATTTGTGGTATTAAATTTAGTTTTGTTAAATACTATGACACAAACTGGCTCAGTTCATACGTAAACAATATGTTTTCACGAGTAATTTATGTGTATATTTTTCACTTTACATATTTTAATGTCACCAAAATTTTTCCCTGTACCCCTTTTAACGTAACATTTATAATTTTCGTGCCACCAGTTTTACAGCACATGCGAAAAATGTTATCTGTCACATGCAATAAACTAGTAAAATCTATCTGTGAAATTTAATTTCATGGGTGAAATATTTTTACAAGAATAAAAAATGTTATTCATAGTAACACGGTATAAATTGTATACATGATTTTGACGGCTATCTTATCTTGTTCTCTTTTCAGAATGATATTTACATTTAAATGCCACATACATTTTTACTTTTAACAAATTTTATGTAACTTAACAATAAAATAAAAAGAACTTAAAGTAGACAGATACCAAATAAATAAAAAATTGCTTAAGGCCTTAGAGATCTTTGGAGAGTCGAGTTTTATGGAGTTGGCACATTTACCTATTACGTGATCGCAGTAGAACGGCGAAGATGAGCTGTGACCCGCGACCCCACCGACTAAACCGTGCCTTCTTGACATTTCGCATTATATCCAAATCCAACTCTCTGTAACTATCTTTGATATTTATTTATGCGCTCGATTAAGACATGAATTTATCGTTTAACTCGCGATTTTGTTTCTTAATTACGTAATTGTGTTTTAATTGAAGTCGTGTTGCGTGGTTATTAATTTTTAATTCTTATTTAAATTTATGTTATTTATTGAAAAGAGTTTTAAGTGGATATTTTGTTTTGTAAAGTGTATAATTATTTATTTCACGAATTAAAGTCGTTTTGAGAACTTGTTTCTCAATTCGTTTCCTGCAAACCTTTACATTCAATTGCTGACATTTAAGTACTTTTTATCTCTGAAGTACAATATTATTTTTTGTTTGTGTTTAAATCTATTTACGTGAACCTTAATATTTGAGTCAAAAACAGTTCCTACTATTATTTTTAAAAGTCATAAAAACGCTTCAATATTTTGACTACGAACATATGAAATCACTAGCTATGCTCGCGACTTAGTCTACGTGAAATAGGATCAATTCTGTCATACTAAAACTGCAGCACACGCAGAGGAAGCTCTCAAAAGGAAAAAAACGGCGCTTTTGAAACATACTTCAACGGTGCTACGCTCTTATTGGTCTTAGCGTAATGATATATAGCCTATAGCCTCGATAAATGGGTTATCTATCACTAAAAGAATTTTTCAAATCGGACCAGTAGTTCCTGAGATTAGCGCGTTCAAACAATCAAACAAACTCCTCAGCTTTATAATATTAGTATAGATTTGTAAAAGTTGAACGTGACATAGACATGACAAAGAGTCAGTGTTTTCAGAATTGAAGTTTAAGAATTGAAGTTTAAGATTTAAGAGTTATAATTTTTTGCGACATTTAAAAGTCGTGTAAGTAATCCAGTTGTCAGCGTATTTCAAGCATATCCAGGGCACATCTCAAGCTGTACATTGCTCTTATCGTAGCGATCTGACCTCGCGGGAAAGCGTACACGTGATGATATTGTAATAACTAAGCAAAATGCACATAGCTAGCAGTTGCCGAGCTATACGTGGACATGATAGCGCATAGCGGTGGAGATAACGCAGTCAGGAATTTTCAGAGTTAAATGCTTTAGATACTTATTGTCAAGTCTGACTGCTTCACCTTCAAAATGAATAGCTAACGACATTAGTACGAAAATATGAAAACCTAATCTAATAGCATTAAAAATGTATTTAAGGACGGTTTTATGTACGAATCAGCTTAAATATTTCTAACTAAGAAATATGTACATATATACATATAAGAAATACATATATATAGATGACTGATTAATTATAAGAAATGTGTATGTATACATTTTTGACAACAGTAATTGAGACTTTGTTTATTTAAATATAAATAATTTGATGCTATTATTTTAATTTAAAGTTAAACGGGTGAGAGAACTAGCCAAGAGAACTAGTTTACCATTTTATTATTTGTTTAAAAATTTATAACCGTATTCACATCTTCTTATTATAAGTATAGTTTTATACCTATATCAAAATGTATATTTTACAGAAAAGCTCGTAACAAGTCAGACAAAATAGTTTTAAACAAAATCTTAGTCTCATAGCGACAATTTTTTAGATATATAGAGATAAATTACCTGTAAGTATAAAAAACTATGTCATATACATTTTCCACAACATGCCATTGATTTCACTTGAGTTTATATAGTTTAAGAATTTATACGAAATAGATTACACCATTAAATGAAGATCAATTTTAACATACCTTTAGGCATTTTGAAATTCCTAATTTTAGATACTACTTTTCAAAATACTGAAAAATCCTTATAAACAATATTTTAAAAGATTGTAATAAACACAAAAGGTAGATAAAATAAAAATAGTTCTATATCAATGCAATATAATACTGTTAATTACAGACCGAAATAATGGAACTCACTATAGACATAATAAAAGCAGTTGAACTTGGACGGAGCGGCGCGCGGCGTTGGGTTGCACCTTTCTAATGAGCGCCGTATATATTTAGATAACGTTTTCCATGTTTTTTTTTTATTAGTCGTTGTGATTTAGTAACGATGTTTAATTTCAAATTATTTAAAAATTATAATTTTATTCAATTATCTACTTTATTTTAAAAATGTACTGTGGAAAAATATATTTTCGACTCCATATACGAATTCAATTTTTACAATGCGTGTTTGCCGCACCTATCGTGAAACATTATTTATAATATAATTGTGTTTGCTCGCAAACGAAAAAAAAACCGACTTCAATTACATCGAAGAGTAATACAACGTAGATCGACGAAAAAATAGTAATACTTTGTTCGTATTCCATATAACGCGACATTATAAAATTGTAGAATTATATAATGTTCTACTGTTATTTCTAACATTTTGTTAGCGATTGTAGGCAGAAATTTCATAAAAGGCCCGTCGTCGATTCGCGCGAAGCGCTGACATCGCTTATTACGGCGGGTTTTTTAGTTGAAGCGGATTTATATTGAATTACGGTTTATGTCTTTTTTATTAAAAATATGTAATGTTCATGTTTTCACACAGCTCCGATGCACAACTGGAGTTTACCCCTTCAGATCAACTGTCTAAATAGGCACAAAAAGGCTTACTAGTCTAAGAAATATATTATTACTATATCAAATTGTAAATAAATGAATGCAATAACGCCATCTATCGGAACCTAATTGCGTTATTAGAAAACGTCTGAACGCCATCTCTAACAAGGTCATTCGTTCAGTAGATTTTACTGTTCAATTTTTTCATTCCGGGGCCATAAATGAAAATCGATTCTTAAGGAGAAAACTCCAAAAACAGTCAAGTAAATACGCCATATCAGATATAGCTCAAAAAGTTCGAGTCAAATCTCAATTATATTTAAATGGGACCACATGACAAGCACCACCTATCGATTAAAAAAAGAATCATCGATATCGGTCCACCCAGTAAAATAGTAATGAGGTTAATATAACGTTGGTCGACGTAAAATAGCCAAGTAAATACCCAGTATTAGCGATAACTCAAAAATTAAAAGCTCAAATATATTTATAACGAATAAACTGCTACTCTCTACTCTAGTGGAATATTGTAATTTGATCGATAGTGAACGAAGTAATTTCATTACATTTTGATAGATGGCGTTGTGGCAAAGTATTGAACATGACCACAGTCGTCTTAACATCGTCATGTAAATACGTGTCATCAAAGATTACTCAAAAATTGCTCATTATATCTCAATCATATTTAAAACGGACGACATGACAAGTATTAGCTTTTGATTTATACAAAAAAGATCAAAATCAGTGCACCCAGTAAAAAGATATAACGTATAATACAACGTAGGGTGACGAAAATAATGTCAAGTAAATACGCGTTATCAAAGATTAATCAAAAAGTAGTTATCAGATCTCGATAAAATTTATATGTGACCACATGATAAACATCAGCTTTCGATTAAAGTAAAAATTATCAAAATCGATACACCCAGTAAAAAGTTATTGCGGATTTTCAAGAGTTTCTCTCGATTTCTCTGGGATCCCATCATCAGATCCTGGTTTCCTTATCATGGTACCAAACTAGGGATATCCCCTTTCCAACAAAAAAAGAATTATCAAAATCGGTACACCCAGTAGAAAGTTATGTGGTATAATACAACGTAGGTCGACGAAAAAAGCGTCAAGTAAAAACGCATTATTAGATATAATTCGAAAAGTAGTTGTTAGATCTCAAATAAATTTAAATGGGACCAATCGGCACACACCACCTTTCGATTAAAACAAAATTTGTCGAAATCGGTCTACCTGGTCAAAAGTTCTGATGTAACATACATAAAAAAAAAAAAAAAAAAAAAAAAAAAAAAAAAAAAAAAAAAAAATACAGTCGAATTGAGAACCTCCTCCTTTTTTGGAAGTCGGTTAAAAATATACTTTCATTCAAGGGCGAATAATTATAAAATATCCATGAGTAGTTAAAAGGTATGGTAAACCTTCTAATTGTATATTATTGATCTTTATCGGCGTCGGTATTATTAACTATTGCGTTTATTTAACTGGTTTAATTTTAGCTATACAATGTTCATTGTTTGCTTAACAGGTGGCGAAGGTTTAATTTGCAGCGTATATTGCGTACCTACGCCACTTCATATTTGAAAAATAATACTTACAAAATTATTTAACAAGAACAAAATTGCGATTGAAAGAAATATGCTGACCTGTTACAGCAGTTTTAAAACAATAAATGTTGACTTTTGGAAAAAGAATGTAAATTAAAATCTGTAACGTGTACCTAATATTTACTATTGCTTTTCTATTTTAACTCTAGGAAGTATTCTAATATAATTAAGGTGCTAAATAAATAAGTTTAATATCGCCTAAAATTACTAATGTTTCCGGAGGCCACACAAGTGTGTCTCACTGAATTCCCAATTGGATATAGTGTGCTTCTACGAAACTTATAAATTATGTAACGGAATAATGCGTTGTTATTACTATGTGAGTGCGAGTAGCAAAGTGACAAGAAAATATTATTTTATACATCTATACTGATAAATAAAATTGGAGTGTCTGTTTGTAATATTAAAATAACCGCTTTTTACTAATTGCATAAGAATGTATACACGATACATAAACCAAAAAACATTTTCTACAATTTTGTCTGTCTTTCTGTTTGTTTGTTTCGACTCATCTCTGGAACGGCTGGACCAATTTTGAAGAGACTCACAGCGATGTCGCAGGCACAGCTAGTGCTTAAATAAAAATAACGTAATATTATACAGCGTTATATTAACAAAATGAACTCGTTACATTCGGGTCTATTTTCATTAACTTCAGTTTACAGAGCAATTTCATATATTACAGTTTTGTATTTATATAAGTTCTATACTAGACTGAAAAGTCCTATGATATTTAACTAACCATTCAAAACATATTCTTGTGTATAAAATCTCAATAAATAAAAAAAATCGAAATAAGGATATGAATAATATATTTAACTAATAGACGGCTTAAGGCATTTTTATGTATATATATGTTTATTGATATACAGAAAATAAATGTTAGATATTTAATAATGTGTATTTAGCTTAACTTATATAAAATTGACTGTTTAGGTTTTTATATAATTATAAAAAGTACGTATATAAATATACGTGAAGCAAAAACTTTGTGCCCCTTTTTACGAAAATTGCGCGGACGGAGGAGTATGAAATTTCGCACACTGATAGTTTATATAGAGAAGAAAGCCAGAATGCTAATATTTTTTTAGAATTACCTATGTATAAAAAATACACTAAATCAATAAAAAACATTACATACACTACCATGTATTTGACACACACTCATATACATATATTATACTCTTTATTATTATAGAAGTATAAGTCTTTAACAAAAGAACCTTAATAATGTTCAAACTTATAACTAAAATATGTAATTGTGGTCCACTGGGCGACCACTAGTTAATACTAAAATGCCGGGGTACAGAAATAAGATAGTTTCTATTTTTAATTTTTTTTATTCATCATGACGTAAAACATTGATGGATTATTTTAGATCGTGTATTTATACTAATAACTATACTTAATACTAAAATGTCAGTGTCCACCACTCTTATGGTACGGTAGTAAAATGATTGTCGATTTTTCAAATAAAGGTTGCTCTAAGTACCTTGTAATATTTCTGAACTACTTTAGTAAAAATTATTTTACTTTTCCAAAAAAAAAAAGGTTAATATGATTTTGATTATTTGCGTACACTTATAACCTACTCTAATTTTTACATTTGAAAATTATAAATGAACAAATAAAACAAGTAATTTTTTATTCAAATATTTCGCCTAAATAGGAGAAAAATATTACGTAGACTCCATTTTTAATATTTCCTTATTGAAACATTTATAAAACGAAGTAATTTTCTTTTGTTACAAACAATAGTTGCAGAGTCTATGTATTCTTTTGTATCAAAACATGGAAGTATATAAAAAATGAATTTTCCTGTTTTAAATTAATGCAAAATAAAAAGAAACACAAAAACTCTTACTGTTATGAGTACAAGTAAGGATTAAAATGCTGTTTGTGTGGAAAACTGTCCCTTAAAATATTTTGGTTATAATAACGACTTAAATTATTTCACTACAAATTAAATTTCTAATTTTGATGGTGGTAATATTGTATAAAAATTTATATTTTTTAAAATTTATAACACTATAAATTAACACTAAATATATAACATTTTATAAAAAAAAAAAACAAATAAAAATCGAAGATTTCTTCATTCGAGCAGCAAAAATCACAAAATCAGATTAAAATCATCATTTCACAAATTGAAATTATATTAGATTTTAATTCATTTATTGATGTATATATGTCATTTATTGATTGACTTGTCATCCCGATGGTGGGGCACATGCTGGCACCGCAGTAATTATCAGAAACAGTGTAAAGCACTGCCTCTTGGAACCTTTCGCGGCCCCCTATCTCCAAGCCACAACTGTAAGGGTGGAAGATCGATCAGGACCCCTTAATCTCTCTGCGATATACTGTCCACCGCGCCAGACCATAAATGAGAAAATGTTTACTGCCTTCTTTAAGTCACTGGGCGGCCGATTTATAGCTGGTGGCGATTGGAATGCCAAGCACTCATATTGGGGATCAAGACTGACGGTTACTAGAGGCCGAGAACTAAAAAAGAGTATTGAAGTGAATCACCTATTACCTATGTCAACTGGGGAGCCTACGTATTGGCCCACGGACAACAACAAGACACCTGATCTCCTAGACTTCTTTATCACAAAGGGTATCAGCGAACTGAACACTCTTATAAAGTCAAGCCTCGACGGTAGCACTGACCACTCACCTGTGTTACTGTTGGTTAGTCCAGTGGCCATATCCAATTACGAACATACTGACTACCTCTATAATCGCAGAACGGATTGGCAATGTTTTCGGGATTTCCTGGAATCAAACATCATCCTTAATGTCCCACTCAAAACCAAGGAGGAAATCGACGATGCGTGTCTCTATATCACAAACCTGATCCAAGTGGCGGCCTGGTCTAGTACTCCTGAGTTGAAGGATTCATCGCGGGGGGCACCAGTCCCTTTTGCAGTTAAGGAAAAAATCGCCGAAAAGCGTCGCCTTCGCAGAATCTGGCAGACGACCCATAAGAGCGCAGATAAAACTAGATTAAATCGAGCAATTAAAGAACTTAAAGATCTCCTGACTCGCACTGCAAATGAATCGCTTGAACAGAGATTAGTGAGAATGTCTACTAACGCAAATGGGACTTACAACCTCTGGAAGGCTACAAAGTTCCTCCCGCAGCCACAACAGTGTTCTCCACCTATTAGATCTAGTAATACATGGGCTCGAACTGACCAAGAAAAGTCTCAGGCCTTTGCTACATACCTAGCCGGGGTCTTCAGACCCAACCATTCAGATGGCCCTGAAGATCCAGAAATAGACCAAGTCCTTAAGCAAGATCTGCAGCTATGCCTACCGTTAAGCCCTACCTCACCAAGGGAAATTACTAGAGAAATAGCCAAAATGGACCCCTATAAAGCACCTGGATTTGATCTGATTACCCCTAGGCTACTGAAAGAGCTCCCTAAGAAGTGCATTGTCTTTTTGACCATGCTTGTCAATGCCACACTGAGAATTTCACATGCTCCTGCACTCTGGAAAACATCTCAAATCGTTATGATTCATAAGCCTGGTAAGCCGCCTAGTGAAGTCTCCTCTTATCGGCCTATTAGCCTTACGCCTGTGCTGTCAAAATTGTGGGAAAGGATCGTCCTTGCACGATTATCTCCTTGCCTAGATATGGAACATGTAATACCTAACCACCAATTTGGTTTTCGGAAGCACCACTCAACAATAGAGAAGGTACATAGAGTCTATTCTACAATAAGACAATGTCTGGAAAGGAGAGAGTACTGCTCGGCTGCCTTTCTCGACGTACAACAGGCCTTTGATCGGGTTTGGCATAAAGGACTTCTCTATAAAATTAAAAAGTACCTTCCACATTCCTACTACCTGCTGATGGAATCTTATCTCAGCGACAGAAAGTTCCAAGTCAAGCTCCGAGACGCAAGATCTTCCCTTCATAGCTGCACAGCCGGTGTACCCCAGGGATCTGTACTTGGTCCGATCCTTTACAACATATTTACTAGTGACTTACCCCAGTCATCTGACATAGCTGTTGCAACTTTTGCCGATGATGCGGCCTTCCTCAGTTGTGATCGTGATCCAAATGAAGCGAGCAGATTGTTGCAAAGCCAGCTCAATGCCACCAATGCTTGGTTGACTAAGTGGCGCATAAAAGCAAGCGCTCCAAAGTCTCACCACATCACATTTACCCTAAGACGTGAAACATGCCCCCCGGTCAACCTAGGCCCAGACACATTGCCGCAATCAACCTGCGTCAAATACCTAGGGTTTCACCTGGACCGGAGGATGACATGGAAAGATCATATAAAAACGAAGCGCAATGAAATCAATCTAAGATTTAAAAATTTGCTCTGGCTCCTCGGTAGACAGTCTGCCTTATCCTTATCCAACAAGCTCAGGGTATATTGTTCCATAATAAAACCGATTTGGACATATGGAATCCAACTGTGGTCGACAGCCAGCAAATCCAACGTTATGTGCCTGCAGAGAGCCCAAAACAATATTCTAAGGGCACTTTCCTCGGCGCCCTGGTATGCTCGCAACTCGGAAATTCACGAGTATCTGGAAATCCCAACCATCTTGGATGAAGCAAAACGATATTCAGCCAACTACAAGGACCGCTTGACAACTCATCCTAACCCGTTATCCAGTATGCTTTTGCAACCAAATCCAATTAGAAGACTCAAGAGAGCCGATGTGCTGCCTTACTAAGGGGAGATGGAGCAGTGGCTCTATCTCTCGAAACACTAATCTCTTGCAACACACCTGATTATAGTCTAGGCGACTGATCGCAGGCCTAAAATAAAGGAAAAAAAAAAAAAAAATATTGATGTGACTACCAGTGTCTGCAGAGAAGAATCAGAAAAAAACTCCGTATTTACTATTAGAGCATCAACTATCTTAAAAAATGTCACCTTAAAGTCAAATACACTTTAATAGTTATTGTTTTCAACATTTCCTTTTTGACAAACCAATTTATTTTATTATCGTCCATGGCATTGAATAGACCCACACTGATTCGTGTCAACAAAATAGGTCAATCATGTACGACGTTTGCCTCATTTATATCGGCCAATACACAAGTTTTAATATTAACTACTACACGTTCACTTCGTCGTGACCAATTCATCATTGATTGTCCAAAACAAAAGTACCAAGCAAGTTACGCCAACACAAAGTAATATATAGTTAGACATTAATATATTTCTACATAAAAATCGTTTTTCACTTATTACATGTCTAGATAAAGAGATAATTATAATTTATTAAATAAATATAAATTTTTATAACAAATAATGGTTATAACATCCACTATTAAAACAGACAACGCGTTTCAAGAAAATATTAAAATACAATGAAAAGTTTTTACTTCATTTGTTATAATAAAATCAGATATTTATCTGTATTATCAGAAGAATACTTTGAAGTATTCCTCAAATAACAAATTGGAATAAATCGATTACCTTTGAATTACTCTCGCTTAGGTCAATTGGCTGAGATTATGCCAGAGTCGTTGGCGGTCGAACGCGCCGTATGTTAACTGGAACAAAGGCGTGAGACACCGCTCCGCTCAAGAAAATAGCACCTGAATTGTATTCACTGAGATTTATTTTTGCCACTTAAAATACCTACACTTATATAAGTACAAAAATTAAAACTTAAGTATGTAAAATTGGCTGTTCTGGACTCTCTGCAGAGATGTAATATCGACTGGCGATATATCGAGGTACTGAGATGTATGTACGACGCGGCGACGATGACCGTTCATGCCCAGGACCAGAGAACAAGACCTATTTCCCTCCGGCGTGGGGTAAGACAGGGAGATGTAATATCATCGAAACTGTTTACCACTGCGCTGAAGGATGCTGAAAGATGCTGCTTAGATTGGGGGTAACGAGGCATCAACGTCAACGGTGAATTCATCTCTCACCTTCGTTTCGCCGACGATATTTCATCTTTGTGGAGACGTTGGATGAGTTAGGCTAAATGCTGGCGGGCCTAAACGAGTCCTCCCGACGTGTCGGTCTCTGTATAAACTTGAACAAGACGAAAGTTATGTTTAATGACCAAGTCATACCAAGACCGGTATCGGTCGATGGTACCCTTCTCGAAGTTCTTCAGGATTACCTAGGCCATACTATCCAACTAGGCCGCAACAACTTCGAGAAGGAGGCCGATAGGAGGATTCAGTTGGGCTGGGGGGCATTTGGCAGGCTTCGTCGAGTCTTCACTTCGAAGATTCCACTATGCTTGAAGACAAAAGTCTTTGAGCAATGCGTCCTGCCTGTGTTAACATACGGAGCCGAGACGTGGACACTGACGAAGGGACTGGTCCACAAGTTTAAAGTCGCTCAACGTGCAAAGGAATGGGCTATGCTTGGGGTTTCTTTTAAAGATTTGATTAGAAATGAGACTATCCGCGGGAGAACGAAAGTAACCGACATAGCCCACAGAATTAGCAAGTTAAAGTGGCAGTGGGCTGGTCATCTGTGTCACAGGACCGATAGAGCAGACGGGTCCTGGAGTGGAGACCGCGTCTTGGCAAACGCAGTGTGGAACGTCCTCCAGCCCGTTGGACTGACGATCTATGTAAGGTTGCCGGTGTAGGCTGGCTGAGGATTGCGGAAAACCGGAATGTCTGGCGTGATCTTCGGGAGGCCTAAGTCCAGCAGTGGACTACAATAAACTGAACTGACTGACTGACTGACTGAATGTAAAATTGAGCTCTACGACTCCATGAGGTCAATCAAACCGATAAAGTTACTTTAATTATGTGGTTAAACATAATTAATGTTATCTGTGATCCTTTTATAATCAAATGATGAAACAGTTTTGAAAACAAATCTACATAATATGATGCTTTGTAGTAAGCAGTACTAATATCAAACAAGTATTACTTATAATAAGTATTGATGGGGAGTATATGGAATAAATAATTGGATAGAATGTTTGGAATAAATAATGTTGTAAACTTAATAATTTTTATAGAAGAAATGCCTTAATGAAAAAAAAATACCGTCGATTTGTACTTTTTTTACAAAAATCTAGAAAGACTTTCTTTAAATAAAAATTTTGATTACAATTAACCTTTGGATGACCGAATGGCGTGCTTACAAAAAGGAAACTTAAAATTTTACCTTAACTGATATTTCATGGTGTAATAAATTATATGAGTAAGCCATTACTTTCGTACATAATAGCAAATTGAGCAATAAAATTTTTCTAAATTAAAAGCTTTAATAAGCCTAATAACTAAATTTCATTTTCATATAAGTGTTGTTAGAAAAAAAGCTCTAGGTGCAAAATGTGTCGTTTAAAAAAAAGTAGTCTCATCCAATTAAAAGTAAGCTAGATTGCTCGCCGAGTTTTTTGTCGTTTTTCTAATTGTATTCACGGTCTTTATTATTAGAGTTCTAAGAGTTTTTTTTATTATAATTATGTCTAAAAATAATAAAGTCACCATTAACATATTAACCTGATATACTAGTCAAATTATATATATTCCTGTTTTGCGTTTCTCATTCAAATCATAAGCAAATGAATGGGTATAATTGTGTTTGCAGGCAAACGAAAAAAAAACCGACTTCAATTATATCGACAAGTAATACAACGTAGGTAGATGAAAAAATAGTCAAGTAAATACGCATTATCAAAGATTACTCAAAAAGTTGTAATCAGATCTCGATGAAATTTAAATATGACCACATGATAAACATCGGCTTTCGGTTAAATAAAAATCATTAAAATCGGTACACCCAGTAAAAAGTTATGCAGATTTTCGAAAGTTTCCCTAGATTTCTTTATGATCCCTTCATCAGACTCTGGTTTTCTTCATGGTACCACACCGGGGATATCTTCTTTCCAACTAAAAAAGAATTATTAAAATCGGTTGACAAACGACGAAGTTATCCCCGAACGTACATAAATATATATAAATACGGTCGAATTGAGTAACCTCCTCCTTTTTTTGAAGTAATTAAACGTATCTTTCGGCGCTCGTTGCACGTTTTGTATCCATTTGAAACATATATAGATAGTGGTTGTTAAATTTTACATTCATATTTAGTATTTGTCATCATGTGCTGTGTGGCTACGGCACCAAAGAATATAGCCACCCCCTCTCTTCCCGTGGAATATAGCCACCCCCTCTCTTCCCGTGGGTGTCGTAAGAGGCGACTAAGGGATAACAAGGTTCCACTACCACCTTGAAACTTAAGAAGCCGACCGATGGCGGGATAACCATCTAAACGCTGGCTTTGAAACACACAGATCGAGGACGGGTAGCAACGTCTAAGGTGCGACAAAGTCAGCCCTGCGGTCACCAACCCGCCTGCCCAGCGTGGTGACAATGGGCAACACACATGAGTTCACGCATTTTTGGCGCAAACTTGTGGAGGCCTATGTCCAGCAGTGGACTGCAATAGGCTGGAATGATGAGGAATGATTTGTCATCAAAATTGCTCATTCATTCATTTATTGGCCTTAAAGGTTTTCAACAAAGTACAAACTATGTCCCCTATGTTATGTACAATTTCAAATTCATTTGAAAGACCCAAATGTGGAATAAAATTATTATTTTCCAAAAGTTTGATATTGACATTTTGAACTTCGTTTTTTCGTGATCGATTTGAAATATTGTCATTTTGATTATTTAGCATATATATCGTGCATTATATATATATATATATATATATATATATATATATTATATATATATATACATTATATATATATATATATATATATATATATATATATATATATATCTGTTCCTATTTTAGAAAAAAAGTCTGTCTAGGTAAAGAATAGACTGCATTTTTATTGGTATCTGTTCTTAATTTGAAGTTAAATTAAGTTTATGTTGAGTCTGGCCATTACTATATTTGTTTATAAAAATATTTTTTCACGCTTTCCTAACAATAGCTAGCTTATTTTAGCTTAGTTTGTTTACTCATTTGATAAAAAGTTTTAATCCTGTAATTACGATATTTAAGGGTCAACTTCGCTTGAATATCTAAGGTAAGCTTGAATATTTCTTCGCTCTTATTTTCGGCTCTTTTCGGGTACCTAAATGTTTATGTGTTTCTTATGACACTTTAAAAGTTGAAATAGCCTTATATAAACTTGCCCCTTAAAAATGTTTTATCGTTTTACAAACTTAAATAATAATGATTAGTTAATTATTACAAGATGTATTTTAATTTATTTTCTAATCTCGACAATTTGAAGATGAAGTCAATCGGAGGGCACTCTAAAATCGCTACTGGTGACACAATGTAATTTTTTAGTTTTTGTTAGTTTGTCTGACTGGCTTTATATGAAACAAGACGTGATATAAATTCATACTATGAGCAAGAACACTGTGTACATTGGACTTGTACACTATTCTCATATAACTATATGAAAGTCAGATTGTATGCTTAGTTCCAATTCACTGAAAGGTAGTCCGATTTTATTTATTATTATTTTGTTAGAATGAAGATATTTCAAAAGTGGTCCATTAAATATTTCAACATTTTCAGTTTACCTACAAACACAATGTGGAAAGAGCTCTCTTTCGGTGCAATATATATTTTTTTTTTAATTTTGGTAAGATCACATTTCTTTAATGTTTTGCCCAGCTCTCCTATTCATTTTGCCAATTTAATTACTTACCTTACTATCTACTTATATACTACTTCTTTAAATTATATATTACGAAATTGATCCTCTCGTTTTTTAATATTAAATACAAAAATAATGATATTGCTTTTAAATACAAACCATAATGAAAACAAACCTCTGTTTGAAATAACCTTATATTTTACCGTTCTGTACCCGCAATCACCGCAAGTGATCCCTCTTGATACCCATCAGTAGTCAATGCGACATGTAAAGGTGGTATTACACGGCACTGAAGTGGAGTATGCAAATGAAATAGAATTGGGAGTACGAGCAGCGACAGTTAGTGCGCCGTTATCAATGTATACTATATTCGTAGGTAGAGAGGGTAACCATGATTCACCTGTTTCGAAATTATAATAAAGATGTATATTATATTCGTAGGTAGAGAGGGTAACCATAATTCACCTGTTTTGAAATTATAATAAAGATATATACCAAAAGGTGTTTTCAAAATATTTCACACATGTATCTTGTTTATTATCATATGCATCATTTAATAAAGACGTTTATTACTAATCAATAGCTTTAAAAATATCGCATTAAGCTAATTAGTATGGCAACTTATTTTGTTTAATTTTAATTAAATAAGAATAAAATATTTATTTTAGTGATTTTCAATTGAAAGATTGGAAATATCGAATCTACACTAAAGTTTAGTAGTATTCGTTAGCATAAACACATATAAAGTATTTAAAATAAAGCAAATAAGCATTATTGTAAGTAGAAGTCTGAATGCAACACTGCCTTCAAGAGGTGTGTGTGACACGTATTCTGACTCAATAAGATCTACACCGGTGTCTGTGTGTGTGACTGCCGGTCACTATTGACCGCGTGACAAAACGGTATTCTTGTTTTTTTTTGCTACAATATATGCATGAGTTATGTAGCGCCGCTAGAAATAATCGAAATTAAATCATATAGTACCGCTATTTAGATTGACGTTTCTATGTTGAGTATCGTAGTAAATTGGAAACGCTCTTCAATTTGATAAAAAAAAAGTGAATTAGTCGAGGGCTTATGACGAATTGTGCGAATCTGCTGCATGATTTCAATTCAAAATATAAAAAAAAACGGTGTATCACTCTTTCTTCTTCTTTAATAAAGTAAATAAACACACAGTTTTAATTAATAATATATTTAATTAATATATTGATGTCAAATAACACACTTAATATTCGAATTGGTTGAGGTTCATATTACTTATTGATTACACATAATATCTAATAATGCTATTGGGCGCTTAACTGTTATTAAGCTGTGCGTCAAAGCAGAAGTGCGGGTATATCTGTAGACGGAAACCGTTAAAGCTCGTGCAGTCGTGCCAAATCTCTTCATTAAGCTGGTGGGCCGAGGTGCACCCGCTAGTGGTTATCCCGTTGTTTACATTACTGCTCTCCATCCATTTAGTTCATTATCTATGGCATTGTATTACCATGACATCGAACTTGCCAATTCAGCTCGATTTGAATAACCCCAAGTTACCCTACAGTCTAAATAAGTTTGTTTTGTTTGTTATCGAATCGATATCGATGTTACATTCCATAAGCCAAACACAATTGCTTGATGCTTTATTCTAAAGTAGTGAAAACGTTTTCCTTTAATTAATATAAATTATTCAAATTGTGGAAATACTCAGATTCGTTTTAATTATTAAATCGTATGATCTTGTGTCCTACACACGCGACTTCAATTGCATTGAAATAAGAATAGATAGTTTGTCTTTTGTGTTAGGATCTCATTCTTTATCCACGAATATATATTCCTAATTCCTATTTTAGTTTGAAATCAAGTATTAGTTAGACCTATACTAATTTTATAAAGCAGAAAAGTTTGTCTATTTGTTTGTTTAAATGCAATAATAAAAATTAACAGTTCGAATTGAAAAATGATTTTTGTTTTGGATAGTCCATTTATCGAGGCAGGACTACAGGCATTATAATATCCCGCTTCGATCAAAATCAAAATTTTTCTATTTGAATTAAATTATTCAAGAATTCGTTTGATTTTAATTAATATCTTAGAAGAATCATAGTTTAAAAAAACTCTGCAACGAATTAATGATCACAAAAAATGAAACGGTGATTTAATTGCACTATTATTAGCCAGCCATATGAATCCTTACGACCGAAAAGTACTCCATCAATAGGGCAATTTTATGAAGATAAAATTTATCTTTTTATAGAATTTAATTTGGTCGCATAATTTAGGAGATAATGTTAAGATCAAATGAAACGACGCAGCGTCACGCCGCGCGCCTGTGTATGTCCCCCGAGTTGTACAGTATTGGCTTGAAAATATTTTAGTAAGCTTTGCTCAAATTAACACGGGTGAATTCCCAGGGCACAGCTAGTCTTCTATAAAACTAAGAGTTCAAACATTATGTACTTACAGAGATTGTTATCGTAATAGCTACATCGAGTCACGTATGAGCGCGTATTTAATAATAGAATGAGTATTATTAGCGCATACACCCCGCTCATAACCATTTACCTATTCTCAACAGGTTAAGAGGTAAGCTGTCTTGCATATGTATTCATATGCTTCATTCGACGCCATTGTTTTATAACGAATTACTATCCAGAACATAAAATTAAGCACTCATCCGTAGGCCAGAGGGATGCCACATGCTTATTTGGATGCGTGTGAGGATGTACTCGCCGTCAGAGGGCCGGCGCCGTGGGGAGAATGCCAATGTGTAAATTATATTTAGCATCCATTGCGATTACTGCTTGTAGAATTAAATAGAATCTGTGTCAGAGTGTCGACCCGGCGACGATTCGTTGTTTATAACACTTTACGACCCAAATTGATCACGAATATAGATAGATAAGATATATATATAAAGTACTTATTAATTATTATAACATGTAAAGAAGACGAAAGTGATGGTGTTTGAAAGAGATGAGGCAGTGACAGACTGCAATATCGTGATTGGAGATGAAAAAATTGAACAGGTGAATGAGTTTGTGTATCTGGGTTCAAAGTGTGAGAGTGATATTGAAAGAAGAGTGAATGTAGAAAACAGGGTGAATGGAGCTTTGCACTCCTTTATGAGCAGTCGGGCGGTATCTAACAAGGCTCGTTTGGCTGTGCATGAGGGGGTGTTGGTTCCGACACTCATGTACGAAAGTGAAAGTTGGGTATGGCAGAAGAAACATGAAAGCAGAATAAATGCAGTTGAGATGAGAGCGTTAAGAAGTATGATAGGAGTTAAACTGAGTGACAGGATAAGAAATAGATAAGGAAACATGGTCTGAAAGATGTAGTGACAAAAATTGAGAAAGGTATGCTCAGATGGTTTGGTCATGTCGAGAGAATGAGTGAAGAACGATTGACGAAAAAAGTGTATAAGGCGAGTGTGGATGGAAGGGTTGGAAGGGGTAGACCTAGGCGCACGTCTTGAAAAAAAGGCCAGGTCAAGAGTACCCTAAACCGAAGAGCATGTATGAAGGGAATAATGAAAGTGGACGAAGCGAAAGAAGTATGTAAGGATCGTAGCAATTGGAAAGAAGTGGTCTCTGCCTACCCGTACGGGAAGGAGGCGTGATTATATGTATGTATGTATGTATTAATTATTAGTATCTCAAATACCAGTTCAATTTGATTTTAGTAATCTAAGTAACACTTGCAAAATAGAACGTATTTAATCTACAATAATAAATGTAAATATTCAAATGTTATGCATAAACAAGCTGTTCATCGGAACTCAACTGTTGCATAAAAGTTAGACAGTAACGTACTAGTTAGTATACGTACAGCAGTAATATAACGCAATTTAAAATGAAGTTCAAATGTATATAGAAAGATTTTAAAACGAGTGAAAAAAGTAAAATTTTATAGCGGGTACGATTTGGAAATAAGTACATATAAAATATTATTGAAAAATTTTCATAGTTTTTAGGACTACCTTGTTGGAAAACACTGGTCATTGCAGAGCTCTTTAGAAAAATAGTTTAAATAATAATAAACTAATCTTGATATTACAAAAGCATGTAATTAATTATGTAGTCAACCATGACTCTTAGATTTTAACGCTATGACTGGAACTAAGTGGACTAGTTGGCTGTATAATATTTATTTCAATATACTTATAAATAAACCTTATAAATAAAAAATAATAAATATTACGTAAAGATTAGACAATAATATTTTTACCATGAACTTTCATAGTTCTAAGACAACTTAGATAGGTCTAGGAATAGGTCTACGAAAACTAAACAATAGTTCAATACAACCAACGAAAGTTTACTGGAAAAGTTATAAAGCACTCTATTTCGTGATGTAAAAAACATCATTCTTTCCTTTTTTTCCGTAATCAATCCGACAAGAGGCTATATTTACGTATATAAGAATAACTTACAAAACTTCCAGATAAAACAAAATAGACATCGTTATATCATTTGAAAGTTACAATTAGGAAGCTCATTTCTTCCTGAAGGGATTACTCATATTATTTCTATTAGTAAATAAAGTTTGGTTACTCATATAAATATAATATCTATGCAAATGCAACTGCATTTATTTTTATTTTGCCCTAAATATATTCTCAAACCATGACATATTTCGCTTTGCCAATTTTTAGTTCTGCGTAATATGCATTTCATAAAAGATGAAATTCGATAACGAAATACGTACACATTAAAAATAAATTGTAGTAGTGGAATAATACTTTTTCATTTCAGGGCATCGTTTATTTTGGCATTTAACTATTATCGCAGTCGAAACGCAGTCGCATTTGTTATTCGAGTTGGCAGACGTCCATTTGTAACTATCAGACAAAACTATCCACTATCCGCAGTATCCGTGTACCATTGAGTGTGAGCCGCTGGCACTCGCTACTGAAGCAATGCTTCCCATGCTAAATGCCAATATTGATTAATCTTCAAGTAAACGTTCCAAATTGTTTGTTGAAATCCAAACTATAGCACTTTATCATTACATACTGTTTGTTGATTATGCTTGAAAACTGGAGTGTCCATGTTTTTAGAAATTTATGATGGAAATAAAATATATAGGTATTATGATAAAATCAAATTTTAGGTTATTATTGTTTTGTTAAAGTCAACGAACTTTAAAAAGTTGTTTTAAATATTAATTTGATGGTTATTTAATGTTTAGAAGTAATTTTGAAACCAGTTATTAATTTTCTCAGCATCCTTAATTATGATGATGATGATGAGAGAAACACTAAGTACTGGTGTCATTTTGATGGACTAATTATACCAAAAATAACTCTACTAAAGTATTACTATATTTGAATCATAATTATGCGTTACATAGGTGTATACGCTAATTACTCGTACAACCAACAAATTAAAGTGAAAGCTGATTCAGTAATATTTATGTCCTGGAAGCAATAATTAGCAATAATTTATACATATATAAAAATATATTCATGAACATAAAAGTATCTAAGAACTTTTTGCTTTATTAACTAATAAGTTATTGTTATTTTCACCTATTTAATAATGACGTAACTGAATGATTACTCAGGATTAACATAATTTTTATTAATACTAATTATTATAAACATTTATTTCATCACAAGTAAAAAAAAAATGTTTAAACCAACAATCCTCTTAATCTAAAAATAAACTTTCATTTGTAAGTTTTGAGGAAAACGTTAAATAAAATAATTTGATTCGCAAATATATACAAGTCTAAAGTAATTTACTCCAGGCCAAATAATACCGGTTGTACACGTGTCGAGAAAGCTCGAGAGGGAGGCGCGGGCGACGCGCCACGCCGTGCACGCCGCAAGCTGGTGCTCATTGAGAGACGGTTAGGTTACAACTTAGCAATTCAAATATAAAGTAGTACAATAAAAATTTATGCTATATACACTGATTTCTAATATTTGTTTATATTTTATATTTCGAGACCTAAATGTCAAAAAAAATACTAAATTTATTATTGAAAAGTATTGAATGAGCTGAAATTATTAGAATTCTGGTATAGTGATGTCGAAGTGTTAATTTAATACCGACGGTCGGTTCGATCCCGAATGATGCTCATATTTATATTTAAACAAATATTCTTGTGATTTTATCTAATAATCTTGTGATTTTACTGCCCACAAAAACTAGCAAAAAATATAACATCATAACATCCATACTCCACTATAAAAAATACTCATCTATAAGAAATAAAGATTTTTTTTTAAAAAAGCGCTAATTTCAGGTTATTTCGATTCAGTTAAAAAAAATACTTATACTGATTTTCCAACCTCATTCGAGATTCCCGTAACTACAAAAAACTCATTTCTTTTAATTATTAAGATGCTACACTCCCTGCTTTACAGTTCTTTATGATTTAATTTCGTTTGATATTACAGTACAGAATCAAGTAAGCTTGACCTTGCTTTCAAATTTAAGTTAATCGAATTTGAACGTCGGCAATTTAAAATAATGACAGCTTAAATACGTACATACTGATTTCTTAGTATTAGTAGAACGTGAATATGAAGCACACATACGCGACTGAGCTCCTGCTTCGTTGAAACCACCCTATCTGGCACAACAAACTATCCTGTAAATACGCGGGTTTAACGTTCGTGCGTGGAACACGGCCAAGTAATAAAACTTCATGTTTATTGTGTCTGCTTCGTGCTGTTTATATATCAACTCGGTAATAACTTATAGGTAGGCTACACAGCCTTCTGTGGACCGGTTGTGTCATTGTAAACGTTGCTATATAACATAATAGAGTGCAAATAAATACGTCCTGAATATATGGAGCCGGAAGGGGCGACGGGATTCAATTAAATAATGGTTTTTCAATATCATACCCCTCGCAGAATGAGAATCGGAGTGACCGCAAGTTGACTGTTATTGTTACCGTAATGAAACCATTGTTCTATGGGGCAAAGTGTCATAGGACACACATTGTCTGTCAACAACAACAGACGAGTTTTTTTTTTAATTTGTAGTCAGATAAAAAATTAAGACCTCTTTTCTTTAGTTGTTATTGTAAAATAAATATATGTAAGGAGAGTAAACAACACCGCTGCTACAAATAAATTATAAAACACAGTTATACAACTTTTCGGGAAAACTTTTAATCTAACTAGTTGTCATTCTAACCGTAGTGTTATTATAACACAAATATATTAGCATAAATATGTTGTTTCATCCTCGTTGATATTAATTTTATGAAGAACGTTAAATATTTGCATATATGAGAAATATCTTGATCAGATAACAGGAAGAGTTCTACCGCCTACGCTTATAAATAATCTTATTTTAACGTGTTTTATTTATCAAGTAAAGCTGATAATATCAAAACTAGAACAACTTTTAAAATATGTATTCGATTTGTTAAAAACCAAAGTTTGTTCTTCATGCGCCTTTCTGCTAAAAGTATACTACAATGATACCTTTTAAGTGTAACAAAAAAATCAAGGTCAAGTGCGAATAATCTTTTTATGAATTTCGTATTTATTTGTTTGGAATGAGTTTTCACCATTTCAAATATCACAAGTCTTGTGAACAAGATATTCGTAGCTAGTAGCGTAGTCGAAATTTGACTAGCCCGTTGGCGCATTTTGTAGAGCCCTACTTTCTGCTCCACGGGCTGTGGGTTTGATTCTCATCTGAGTCTGGGGTGTAAAATTTGTATTTATTAATGTATTATTTCCATATACCGGGTGTCTCTGGGGGGGGAGGGGGTACCTATAACACAAGCATTAAGTTGCTTACCATAGGAACAAATAACCGTGTGTGTATGTTATAAGATATTTATTTATCTATTATTTATTAAAAAAAAATATCGAGCTCCGCAATATGAAAATAAATAACATGGTAAATATTCCGTTTTTGAATAACTTTAGCAATAAAAATAACCATGTTAATTTCAAATTTTATATCACAACAGTTTTATATAACTAGGTTCTTTATAATATACATCATACTACAGTATACTAATTAATTACTTAAAATCAGTTTATTTATTTGTATTTTTAATCTTTAGTAAAAAAAGTAAATAATTTTGGAAAACTCGTAACCTACCCGCTGACAATAATTAAAACGTCCTGTTTTACCATTATTACGTGAACATTTATTCTAGGCTAGATTTGGTTTGACTTCTATTTCAAAAGCTTAAGCTAGACCAACAGATCTAGAAATTAATAAATTTGGGTTTGGAAATAATAAAAACGTGCCGTATTCAAATATTTTGACCGATTCAAAAACATAATACAACACATGGTCAAATATTTTTCGTAGCTATCGATACCACCCACCCACATATATAATAATAAGTTATTTGAGAAAAAAAAAACTTATATTGGAGGTCGAAAGTATATAGATATGACGTTTTAGACTGCGTGTAGACGGCCGGCGGCGCTGAAACGAATGGGCAACGACGTAAATTCGCACGATCTCTGCAAACTGTACCTACACAATTTATACACAGCGAGAGATTTTGACGTTTGATAATAAACGCGATCGCAATGCAGTACAGCAGTGATTTATATCGATTTATTATAACGGAATGTAAACAATAAATACTTTTCACTATTTCGTTTTTTTAATCACACAAAGTACTAAATTAAATAAATAAATAAAATAAAAATTACAATTTTACATTGCAAATCGGAGGACATTAATCTGAAAGAATATTTTTTATAATACCGTCCAGTTTCCATACGCTATCAATACCACGCTAGCGTCGGGGTGGTTACGATGCCTACACATATCCTTTTTAACCGACTTCAAAAAAGGAGGAGGCTACTCAAATGGACCGTACATATATATATTTATGTATATTCGGGGATAACTTCGTCGTTTATGAACCGATTTTGATCATTCTTTTTTTGTTGAAAAGTAGATACCTCAAATGTTATACCTATGGAATCCTAGAGAAATTAAGGGAAACAGTGCAGTCGCAGTGACGACTAGTGCGTTTGTTAATTTTTTTCGTCTACTTACGTTGTATTACTTGTCGATGTAATAGAGGTCGGTTTTTTTCGTTTGCGAGCAAACACAATTATATATTTTATTGTAAATTTTCTTTGATTAGTAAAAAACAGAATGTCAGGTTAATGTTCAAGTTTTCAAAAGAAGTTAATTAAAATTCACAATTACGTGTTTGATACCAGATGAAAATTGAGTTTGCAATGAAAACATTATTAACTAACAATGTTTACTATAAAAGGACAACATGGGTACATCCGAAACTACGCCTACATCACAGTTTATACATATGTCATTTATAACATCGTCATTATAGATAATTGTTAGATTGGTCGTCATTTCTGATCAGCGATGCCAGCTCTACCTATCTATTCAAATAGGCATTATCATCAACGAATACAAATATTGTTTTTTCAAATTAACTGGTCGCCCACAAGTTAGCAAACGCTTAAATAACCATCTCTTTGAGTTAGGTAAGTTTATTATAAAAGACTTAAAACAAAACAAAGAAGAAAACACTAAAGCCTCGATATAGAAAAAGTTAAATGACTATAATATTGTTTTGTTTTATAGAATAGGAAAAGCACTATCTCCCTCAATTCAATTCAACCCTGATTGTGTACCGGAGCAACAACGAAGGGCATTTACATGCAGCGTGGAGAAAGCAAACACCGACTTGAGTCTTACAACGAACAACTATCGACGCCATAATGAGAATAACGGGAAATAAATTTATAACGAAACATATCCTATATAGTAGCGTATTATCATAATGGACGGTATTAGGATATATAGTCGTAATGTGATTGAAAATACGTTTTTGTCAATAAGGGTAAACTTTGATGTATTCAGTAGAACAACTGATATTATAAATGTATTGTATAAAGTTACGAGTATATTGTTAAATAAGTATATTGTTAAATAATAAACTATCATAACACTATCATGATGTTATTTCTTTATATTTCTTTATTTTTTCTTTCCCATTGTGCACTTTCTGCTTTCGCTGTTGCTCTATTGTGCCTTATAACCAAACGTTATTTGGACGAAACTCTTTCAGCGATAGGACCGTATTTGTACATACTTTATCATAAATTTAATGTATCTATTATTATTCTGTTATTATTGGAGTATACAATAAAGAATACAACTGACTTCAAAGTTTTATTTAAATAAGATAATTGCTACAGCAGTACATGATCTAGAGGTCATATTTTTTGTATTATGTTATTTAAGGTATGATTACAGCCTAATTAAATAAATATTCAAATTGAAGGCATTCTAAAGACAATATTGTCATTGGCAAATAAAATTAAATTAATGTCTAAACAAATTGTGGTCACTGTCTGAAATTACCTCGTTACATTAAACAAAGGACTTTCGGTATTTACGTTTTGTAGAATTAGGTGTACTCAAACGATTCGGCAATTTTTATTGCCCATACCTTCGTTCTTCTATAAGTAATATAATATGCCGTGACCGAAACAAACATATCAATGCCAATAATCAATAAGATCCAAACTAAAAAAGCTTAATCAATATTTACGAAGTATCATACCAAATATGTTGGGTTACTCCGTGAAAATAATATGGATATTTATGTTCACGCAATTCATTCCGTGCTCCGAGCGTGGTGCGCGCTACCTAGCGCGTGTAGCGTAGGTATACGAATTACGAGAACGTGGCAGCATTTAATTACGCTACGTTGCGTAACAGCATCTAATGGTGAAGAACGATGCCAAGTTGTACTACAATTTATTAATTAATGCTTAACCCTGGCGTGTCGTGGTCTAAATAAGTCTGATAATAATAACCCCTGATACGTCGACGTTAAACTTCAAAGCCCCTGGGTTTGTACTTCTTAAGTATATGTATGTACTTATTGTTCACAAATTGCAATGTAAATGTAATATAATACTATCCTTTTATTTCTGTATCTGAGATATTTCCAATGTATTTATAAAAAAAAAAATAAAGAAATCAATGTCTCAGGCCGTAGCTCCAGCCTGAGGAAACTATTTACATGTGCATATAATGCATGCAGTTTCAAGCAACGTTATCTTTTAAATCTGAAGCTTGTAAAACAAATATTGGCAATATCTGATATTATTAACATTAGTAATTACAAAATAATAAGGTATAAAAAAATTATGCCTTAAGGAAGTTTCAAATTCGTCATAAAAACGTGTATAAGGTGGAACGGTTATAGTCAATGCAGTAAAGAAACGCGTAGGTATCACGCTCTAGTTTAATCGAAACTGGTAATGTTAAACACTTGTTAATATAAAACACGTTTAGAAATAGAACAACTAGTCGATACATTAATATTACATAATGTACAATATATTAACAGATAATATCTAAATTCCCATTTTCGTATTCTTGTATAACCTGTTTACGTTTTTTTTTTAATCCTATAGACATTTATAAAAAACATCTGCAAATACTTACCAAAACAACATTTTAACAGATATTTAAATATCGTTTTCTTTTCAAATCTAATTTTGCGGGTAATGTAATTTAATTCGACGAGTTTTAGGTAATTATAATAATATAAATATATACTACTAATATTATAAATGCGAATCTCTGTGCGAATTTTAAAAACAAATGTACTGATTTTAATGAAACTTGGTACGTAGATAGCCGGTACCCCAGAATAACATAGGCTACTTTTTATCCCATCATTCTGATGGAGTAGGAAATTACGTGGGTGAAACCGCAAAGCGTTGCTAGTAGGTATATAAATTGATTAACAGACTGAAGACCCCTTTAAAAGGTTATCTTGATTTATATTTACATATGTTAGGTGATAAAAGTTGCTGTATTTTTTTTTTTTTTTGGTAAATACAAGTTATACAAGTCAACAAATCCACCAAATTATTTGTTAATTATATTCAAAAAGGTCGTCATTACATTACAGCAATGAAAATTTGCGTAAAAACCCGCTCTGATGTTAACTATTCGGTCAACTCCTAAAGATTAAATCTTAACATGTGAGTACGTAGTGCTTATTTACTCGTATTTAAAAACGTCATAAAAATTAGAAAACGTTACAGGTTTGACACAAAGCGTGTAATACTGGATAATGGATATACTTCAGTTATATCACATATACTAGTCTCGATGACTTCATTCATATTCTTATACTGAATTGGAATTCTTCTTAATCACTCAATGTATATGATTATCGACAGCAAAATGTTAGAACTATGCGAATATGATATACATAAATGGAATGAATGCGTTACCGTAACTGTACACGTGCGCATGCGACGCCAAGCGGTCTTCTGACAGCAATTATCCATGTCAGGAATTCCACGCGGTATAACGGACATGATTTAACATATCTAGCAATTACATCTGAGGACGGGCCATGCGACGGAGATGTATAATTGCATACTTAGTTGATGTGAAGATAGCAATGAGGAAAAGCTTCAGCCGACCGCCTAAGATTCCAACAAAACACGTAGCTAATGACCAAAGACGTTGCTAATAATACCGACTTCTTGATTTTAAATCTATTTATTTTATTATCCTGTAAATCATATTATTTAACTGTCTTATTTTGATTATCCCATGCAAACTCTTATTCATTCATTGAATTATGTAATATGAAATTGTATATTTGATTCGCGTATAAAAATTAAAAAATATGGGGGCACGGTAGTGCCCCCGCCAAGACGAAACAAAAAAAAAAAAAAAAAACGAAAAGCACTACCTATCTTTTCTCGAAGTGCTTCGTCGTTTTTTTGAACCCTCATAACTTGGGTTTGGATTATACTAGATAAACAAAATTCTGGGGATATGATGTCAATAGTGAACTTATTAAACATATAAAGTTTCAATTGCATAGCTCTTATACTTTAGATTTTATTGATATCTAAAAAACCCCGATTTCGTCACTCACTGATGATCATCAAAATTCATAGAGTACTTCCTGAAGTCCCAGAAAGCTGAAACTTGGTATGTAAGCTAGTATTAGTACACAAACAACAAAAAAATTCTAAAACTTGGAACTTTTACCCCCCAACCCCTTAAACTAGGAGATGGAAGTTTGTATGAGACTTCCGCAAATTTTGATGCTAGAGGTCTGAAAATTGATATAGGGACTCCTTGTTATTAATAATAATAATAAAATACATAAAAAAATAAAAAACGGTTATTAGTTTATGTCGAAAATTTACATTTTGTAATTTTGGTATTTAAGTTTTGGCGGAGATCACCGTTTGCATATCAGTTCAACATAAAATCAAAAACAGCGTGCTTAAACCGAATATGGTGAAGATTGGATGATATTTATGGTATAAAATGTGTCGGAGGTAAAATGCAACTATAATATTGTCATAAGCAACTTACAAAAAGAAGTGAAATCCCACCAAAAACATTTTCATGTAAAATGTTGCCAAGACGAGATCATATGGCTCGCACTGTCAAAAAGTTATCAGATCTCATGTAGAGCCAAGCTTCTAACTCTACACGCCCTAACTCTACAAGCCCTAACTTCACAAACTCTACACCTTAGTCAAAATATGTGGCTTGGCCGTTTCGTTACTACCGGCTGCCGATGTTGTAGATGACGACTTTCCTGTCTCATTTATATAAATATATTTTCTCTTTTTATTTTTATTTGTATTATATGTATATCAATTATTCTTCTTCTTTTTATTTTTTCTTTAATAGAACTATTGTATGACAGAAAAGTAAAAAACAGTGAAAAAATTTTTCACCTTACACCCACGTGACGGTAGCGAAACGGGCAAGCCACATATTTTGACTAAGGTGTAGAGTTTGTGAAGTTAGGGCTTGTAGAGTTAGGGCGTGTAGAGTTAGAAGCTTGGCTCTACATGAGATCTGATAACTTTTTGACAGTGCGAGCCATATGATCTCGTCTTGGCAACATTTTACATGAAAATGTTTTTGGTGGGATTAAAGTTTTCATAACATGCTCTAAACTGCACTGCACTTCTGAAATCCACTACTTGTTCTTTGTATTTTATCAAGTTTTATGCAAAACATGATTAACAAATTCCAATTTCATCAATTATTATTTTTAAAATTTATAAAATCAACTACGTGATATTGACCGAAATTGGTGTTAAAAAGCCTTTTTCGTATACCTCTACAATAACCACATATCGTATATTAGATACTCTAAGGAACACTTCTAGTGTTTCGGCCAAGAGGGATGCATTCCACAATATGAAATATATGTATAACAAACGTTTAGACCTCATCATCAACCCACATCGGTCGTCTACAGGACATGGAAATTTTCAATATAATAATACTTTGCGCGGTCCTTAGCTTCATCATAATTCTTTCCAATTAAAATTTGAAAAAAAAAGATTGAAAGCCACTTACTGTCAAACTATGGCTTGTTGCTTTCAAAACGGAATTATCATAAAATATAATTTCTATTTTGATGAGATAGAAGAATCAGCTAGACTATTCATCGTTTTATTATACAACCTGGAACTTCAGAATACTGTTTACTTTCGCACGTAGGAGTAGTCTTTTATTGATTTAACTCATTCGAGGATGACTCTTATTTCTTCGAACTTTGTATAATCCAAACGTGTTAGAAATCTTACAATCTACGGTGACGCTTCTTCGGTTTGATACTTCTCTATTTAATTAATTGTGTAATTTGTCAGTTGAACTTGTGTGAGAATAATTATGATTAACTCTTTTCTACATAGGACATGATCGCAATTACAACTTGTTGGAACATCTAGTACGAATGGACTCTTGTAGTAATTATAAATATAATAAGATTTCAGATGTCATTAATAAAATTATTACCAATAAATCATTTGATAAGTATCATGTGAAATACGATACAAGAAAATATTTTTAGTGATTGTTTTTAGCATGGAAATCTATATAAAAAAAACATGGACGCTGTTTATGTTCGTTTATAACAGGCAAAGGTAAACATAGCAACAGCCAAGAACGGCGCACTAGTAGAATATTACATCGTTGCAACCTGCGCTGTAGATAAAGCAAATTTTCTGTAATCTGAACCTTATCTCGAAAGCAATAAAGCTTAAAACTTAAAAAATAATTACTAATATTTCTCGTATAAGGAAAAAATAATACCATATTGGAACTTATACAAGACAAATGAAAATGTGAACCTGTTGTCACTGTTCCTTTTAAGTATTGCCATTCTCAGAAATATGAATATTTTTATGTACATACATAAATGTACGCTTTATGTCTGTATGCTGTTTTATGTTATATTTTCTTTACAATTAATCTATTACGAAAAAATATATTTAATAAATATTATTTAGTTATAGTATTATTAGTTAAACGGCCCGCTACTATGATTTTCTCAAAGTTTTTTCACTATTACTGGCTACTTAAAATGTCAAGTATTGCAATATTAGATAGGTAGCATTAGAATTTCGAAATCATAAAATAACGTAATGGTTAACGTTTCATAAAAATCGATTTATACATTTCGGTATAACGAGTAACATGTGAAACAACAAGAACTCAAACACTTCCCGCTTATTACAGAATTTATTTATGACTTCGTAACAGATTTTATTTTTTAACATAATCGTTTCGAACAAGGAAGCAGCGTTTGCGAAAGTTAAGTCGGTAAATATCGTTTCTTTTTACTGTTGATTGCGCGGCTCAGACACCTGCGCAGCCCGCCGGCGAATGAGACACTCACAATATCTCTTAAGTAATCTACTAAATTATGCTTTGATCGAAATCTAAATTTAATTTGCTAATTATTCTATCTATGAGTTTATTGTATTTAAGTTATATTAAATTTATGTTAAAGTTGTGACATTATTATCATGAGCTTCTATCAAAAGTTTAAAAATTTAACCGTCTTTAAAATCGTTGCATATCGTTCCGATAAAATTACTTTTCCACTGTGTGTGGTACTTAAATGACTGACTAAGATTTATTTTAAAGTGTAAAAGAACTTATGGATCTTTGTTACGCGTAAATTTCTTCATTCAGTTCATAAAGATGTGTATTTCAGAATTTTTTCCAAGACCTATAAGTGATATTTTGTTCACCGCTGATCACCAGGTGAATTACTAAAGTATTAATTTGTGACTCCTCCTGAAGTTGGTCGTACTAGCCCGGAATTCAAACTGCTGATTATAATTTACATATTTTACCCAATAGATTTTTACTGTTCTATTACGTGAAACTTTTCGTAACAACTTATATTCATTTAATATGAGGTTTATTTTGCGACTAAGTCGTAAGTCTGAAAGAACTTTGTTCTCAACAAAAGATTTCTAACAAGAAAAATAAGTCTTAAAAACACAAAAAAAGATTACTTGATTGAAAGCTATGATGGTCCAGAGTCGATTTCCCAAGTTTGAATGTAAATCTGACATTAAACGTAATTACTGCAATAAAACTCGTTGGAACTGTGACCAGACGCAGAAGTAATTACATTCCTACAGCCTTTGAATTTTAATCGCCTGCGGGTAGTTTCGTGGTCGCTTTCTTAACACTTCTATTTATATTCTACTACACACCTTGTATTTTATATATTTTTTAGTCTTCGTACAAAGTCTAACACGCTTATTAAAACATATAAACATCAAAGGTACAAGAATATCCTCTATAATTATAGGTAACGGAAACAAATTATTGACAACACTACTTTTACAATACTTTCTCTACTACGATACTCATATTACTACTACATATCTACGCTTATGTACATATATAGTATAGCGTGTACGTTCGAAATTTATTTGTCATTTATTTGTCATTTATGAGTTAAATAGGGTCATTGCGCCTGTTCGCGTCCACCGCCCAATTCGCGTCCATTTTACGGATCTCACTTTGAAAAGTCTCGAAATTAAGAATACTAAGACACCAATAAGTCGAAAAGTAATTATCGGTAATACCTCAATGTATAAGAGGCACGCACGCATAGACAAAAGTTCCGGGCGTCCAAGCAATCCTGGGTAAAAAAAATAATTAGTGAGGGCTGTTCAACAAGAGAGCGCGAAGGCACGGAATAATGAGAAGAAAATAGTGGGCAGCGGTTCGTTCGAAGGTAAGTCTTTTATTGTTTTATGTCTATTTTGGATACATAGCTGTTTCTAGGCGTTGGTTATGATAAAAGGAATTACAATAATTATGAATTTGCTTATTTTTTTATAGTTAACAGTTAAAATAAGGTGGACGCGAACTACTACACCGAATTTATAAAACTTCCACTTTGCGTCCGCAATGGACGCAAACTATACCTGAAGGGATTAATAATAAAACTAAATCGCGTCCATTTCTTAAATTAATTCTATAAGTTTAATACATAAAACTAATAACTACAAGTTTAATACCTATTCTACTTTGAATGAAATATGTAATTTCTTTCTTATTTTTTTTTTTCTGTTTAAGATGAGTTCTTTGCAGATAAGAAAGAAGAAGGAAAAAAGAACATACACAGAGGAAGATTTAAGGGAAGTTTTGCATGACATTCAAGAGAAGAAGAAATCGATAGGACAAGCACCTATGCAAAAAATATGCTATTCCGATATTGGACAAAATCAGTGGGTGCAGACCAAGAGGGTACAAAACTTATCTACACAAATAAATAAAATTAAAGTGTCTGTTTGTAAAGTTAAAGTAACAGCTTTTTACTAAATGCATATTGATTTATACACGGTACATATACCAAAATAACATTTTTTAGAATTTTTGTCTGTCTGTCTGTCTGTTTGCTCCGGCTAATCACTGAAACGACTGGACTGATTTTGACGGGACTTTCACTGGCAGATAGCTAAGGTAATAAGGAGTAACTTAGACTTCTTTTATTTTAGAAATTTATTTATTTTGTAATTCTACGAACAGAACAATTTTTTTTTTAAATTTCACGCGGATGAACTCGCGAGCACAGCTAGTATCAAAAAAAACCAAGTAACGAAGAAGAAAACATAACGGTATTATTAATATTTAATGCGAATAGAGATATGTGTCCACCTCGTATTTTGTTTCCATAATTATTATTAATCAAGGCTGATCTTTGTGATGCTGTGTGCTCACGGCATCAAAGAATATAGCCACCCCCTCTCTTCCTATGGGTGTCGTAAGAGGCGATTAAGGGATAACACAGTTCCACTACAACCTTGGAACTTAAAAAGCCGATCGATGGCGGGATAGCCATCCAATTGCTGGCTTTGAAATACACAAGCCGAAGACGGGCAGCTGCGTCTTCGGTACGACAATGCCAGCCCTGCGGTCACCAACCCGTCTGCCCAGCGTGGTAACTACGAGCAAAACACAGGAGTGAACTTGTCGAAGCCTATGTCCAGTAGTGGACTGCTAAAGGCTGCTGTGATTGTAATTGCAGGCTGATCTTTAGCTTGCTTACATTTCTATAAATTCACAGAACAGATAATTGTTGAATTTTAAAGGTGGAATTACTATTTACTTACTACATAGGTACCTAATTTGTTTTTCAATTTTAAGTTCTATCAATGTTTAGAAGAATAAATAGGTGTTTTATTTTCTTTATAGTGATTTATTAATTTTAATATGTTGATTTTGAAATAACTATAATTCTTCAATAAATAAATTATTAAAATCCAATCTCTCTTTACATTATCATAAAAATATCACCTCTTTATTCCTTTCTAAGCGAGTGGACGCGAAGTGGTCCAGCGGGTGGACGCAAATTGGATTTTATGGACGCGAACTGGGTAAATCGCCTAATTCTGAAGTTTGTCTTTAAATAAAATAATAACAAGATGTTTCGAACAAAACTGAAAATTAATCTTTAAATAGACTATATAACGAACACAGTAAATAAATTTTTCATAGAAATTAGTGCGGGGACATTTTTATTTTCTTCTTCAAACTTGCCAACTGCACTAAGTGGACGCGAACAGGCGCAATGACCCTAGTATACTTATGATGAGCTCATAAGGTATTTTTTTTTTCATTTCAGTTATGGATTATTGTTCTTTATTATTATAATGAATCAGAAAGGAAAAGGCTAAATAAATAAAAATCTAAACAGTATAATATACAAAAGAAGAAAAAGGAAAAGAATATATACATATTTATATATTACTGTGAAATTCTGAAGTGCCACGCCATGTGCAGTCGTTTTTACTGCATGTTTTGTCCGCAACATACGCACATTCGATCACTGTTATCTTCTACCCACCAATTTAAGTTTATTTATATTAATTACACTTAGACTCAGGTAGGAATCGAACCCACAATTCGTGGAGCAGAAACCAGGGCCACTACAAACTAGACCAACGAGCTAGTTACTAGAATAGAATACCATTTGTTGATATTGTTATATTTATTATGCGACTTGGTTTTTAAAATTATCTGTTATGATTCTATGAAATTATGAAATGTAAAGAGTTGTGTTTTTTTGTCGTGTGTTTTTTTTATATATTATATTATTAAATCAATTTTTATGTCCACCGATTTCAACAATTGTGAAACTGTTATATTGTAATGATGACATTATGATATTATTTAATGTAATTCTTAAACTTTATTTGATATTAATTGATTTTTACTCATTTATTTTATTATCTGATGCAACCATAATTTGTGTAAGTACCGTATGCCTACAACCGGTTGTTTATTTTGAGTTTTTTTCGATGTAGTATATTATATAAATATTTATATGCATTCTTTTATTTTATTTATATACTAGCTGATCCCTAGAAACTTTACCTCTTTATTATATTAGTATAGATTGTCTTTTTTGATAAACTTTTAATTTATTTTATTGTTTTTACTAATATTTTTGCATGTAGTATTAGCCTATAAAGTGGTTGTTGCATAAGCAATTATGCTGTATTATTTCTCAATGTTACATATTTTTGAATTAATGTAAACTACTATTGGCCAACTTTATAAATAAATAAATAAAATCACGAGTACCGAAGTCTGAACCTACGACTACTGAAAATAGTCACATAAATTACAATTTAAATTTCACGAAATTAGTTATCATTAATAACTAAAATAAATCCGGTCTAAGATCCGGCATAAGGACATACATACACAAGTATACCCTCACGTGTTTAATGAAAACCATACAATACATATGCAATAGATATATTGACATATACATATATATATCTGATATATTGTTTATGCCTGATCTCGTTCTATAATAAAAAATTGAATAGAGTTATTTCACCTCTTATTTTATTAAGTTAAACTGTATGTGTTTTAGAATGGGTGGATTTTCTCCTACATACTAAACGTACTCTCTACTCTCACTCTAACTCTCCTACGTACCTATCTGATTTTTATATTTCTTATGAACTTTGATCATGTGTATTACATGTAAGTATATTTAATAGTTTCACCTGTCTATTGTTCCTGGTAGATTGCACATTGGCCGCAATAGTGTTGTATATTATGCTGACTAATCTGCTTGTGTCACAACCCGATACGTAAATCCTTTTAGTAAATACGAAACGCTTGCATCTTAATACTGAGTTAGATAGCTCAGTCTAACTAGGATTCTGGCTTCATTGTTCTGCTTTTCGTACAATATACTAAATAACATTATGTAATGTACACAACACTTGCATTAAGCTGGAGTAATTTAATACTCTGGCGCAATATTAATCTACTTAAATATTAAAAGTAAATTCTACATAAGATAATATAATGTTTTAATGTAATTATCGTAGTCTTTCTTAAACTATGGTGCACCTTAGTCGTACTTCCTCTGCGGGCAGGTGCAAATAAAACTGTGCATGTTAGACGCTCTCCCATTGGTTAATCCGTGTGACTCGAGATGCGCAGGCGTCGGTTTACGTCAGGGAGCGGCGCAGCTGCATCTCGCTGTACTGTTACGTCACCTTCTGCTAAGGAAGTCGCTATTTAGATAATTTACAAAAAATAATAATGCAAAATCCACTTAAAGGTGTCATGCACTATAAACAATTACGCAGCTCCTAACGCATATTACATTTTTCTTTCCAAGATACGTATTGATCGTCAAAATTTTGTATATCTATTTTATATCTGTTTCGCTTTAAGCCGGACGAGTCGCTGGCGCTGTATTATACTTACTAATTAATCTGAAACCGTTGTCGTTGTCTGTTCGCTCGCAAGTGTCGTCCTAAGGCCGGCGCCCACTGACGGCGTGGCACGGCATGGCACGGCAGGTTGTGCAGAGGCAACCCGCGGCGTGCTGTAACATCCCGCGGCGTGCTGCGGCATCCCGTGGCGTTCCGTGGCATGCCGTGGCATCCTTCTGAAAGCCCAGTCACTCTGGCATCCATCAGTTTTGCTCCGCGCGTGTTCGATTTTGGTTGTGTCGTTATGGTTGACTGGGATTTAGTTTTAATAGCACTTCTAGCTGAAGATGAAGAGAGACAAATAAGAAGTGCTAATTTGACGAAAAGACAATTCTGGGTGCATAATTTATGGAGAACAAGATCTACAAATGGTGAATTCAGCAACTTGTTTAATGATTTGAGATACGACATGCGAAAATTCTATGATTATTACAGAATGGACTATGAAAAATTTGAAAAGTTAAGTCATTTGCTAAAATCGCATATAAAGAAAAACAAAACTAATTTTCGATCGCCTATACCTGTTACCGAGAGATTGTCTGTATGTTTAAGGTAAGTATATATTACATTACAATGATTCATATACCAACGCGTAATACATACAGCTTCCCAGCTAACTTGTTCTAGCTATTATATATTACAATCTAAGTTATGGTATGTGGATAGCTGTTTGTCATTAAGGTAATTGTATAAGGGTATTCTGTGTTCGCGCTCATGGAAGCAAGACATGCGCTCATGAGCGGCAGGTGACACCACGGAGCATTTACTAATATTAAATTAAAAGTCTTGATATATTTAGTAATTATTTATTTTTATAATCAGCTATCTACCACAACTGCTACATGGTGGCACTTGACCATCAATCCAGTTGTGTACCTACAGTACATTATGACAAAAATGAAAGTATTATAAAATTTTATGAATTTTCATAGTCCGCCAATTCACTATTGGAGTTATTGTCATGTATATCATTATTATTATGACGTCTGGATATAGCAGTAGGTATGTATTCTATATGTGTAGCACCATAGTTTGGTTCGGTGTTATATTGTTGTTCGGCCTTACTAAATGAACAAAAATTGTGTAAAGGATTTGATCTTTCGATTATTGTATTATGGGTTCTGGCAACAGAAGTTGGTACGTATTGCTGAGATGAATGTAATTCATTTGAAATATCGAATCCTGAACTTGATGTTGAAGGACGACTTGGCTGCACAACTGAAGTTAACTCCACATTTTCCAAATGCTTTATTTCTGCATCAGTAACAATATGTAAAACATCGCGTTTTATTTCAGCTTGTAATTTTGGTGACAAAGTCTTCGCTGTTGCCGCCATTGCCTGAAAAAATATCTCCATAGGATGTTGTTCCTTTTTTTGGTTTTCAATGTATTTTTTTAATATTTCTGCTGTTGTTTCCGTATGCTGTGCTTCCGATGACATGTATGATCGCTGACGATCATGTCTAACTGGTCTAGAATCTGATGCCTGTGATAAAAACGACATTGGAGATATAGGTGATTGTGCTCCAGGAAAAGGAACAGTTGATGCTGTTTCGGGAGGTTGTGTATTTTCAATATGCTGCGTATCTTCGGAAAGCTGTGTATCTTCGGAAGAAGAGTCTAAATTTGAGAGCTGAGGTCTATCTTGAAAAAACTTTTGCAGAAATTCAAGTTCCTTTTCAAATTTAATTGGTCGTCTCTTTTTGGCAGCGTCACCGCTTTTGTACACCCTGTTTTTTAAGGCTTTTCTATAATTGTTACGAAGGCAGCTCCACGCCTTCTGGCATTCTTCATCTGTAACAAGAATGAAGTATTTCAAATAACACACGCTTTTAAGTCGTTTACTAAAGCCGGGTCCAGACATGTATCATTTGCACGATCCGATCACCGTATTCGTATCCTCGATGCGTATCATGATCGCATATGTATGTATGTAATGATCATGATCATGATCGCATATGTGGACGGGTAATGACGCGTTTACCCGTCCACATATGCGATCATGATACGCGGATACGGTGATCGGATCGTGCAAATAATACATGTCTAGACCCGGCTTAATGATTTTTTTTTGTTTTGTTACAGGTATTTAATTACAGGAGCTTCTTTTAAGTCTTTAGCTTTTAGCTATCGTATGGGATTCACTACCGTGCGTAATATAGTCCACGAAACCTGTAAAGCAATATTTACTGTATTAAGGTCGACTGCATTGCCGAAACCCACGAGCCAACAATGGCAGTCAATTGCAACCGACTTTGATAAATTTTGGAATTTTCCTAACTGCATTGGGGCAATAGATGGTAAGCATTTCAAGATTAGAGCTCCTAATAACAGTGGAAGTATGTATATCAACTACAAGAAGTTTTTTAGCATCGTTTTATTAGCTGTCGTGGATGCAAAATACAAATTTGTGATTGTAGATGTCGGAGCATATGGTCGAAATAGCGATGGCGGTATACTCCAAAGCTCTAAATTTGGTTCGAAACTACGTAATGGGTTTTTATGCATACCACCGGAAAAGGCTTTACCACATTCAACTCAAAAATTACCCCACGTATTTGTCGCCGATGAAGCCTTTCCACTAACAGAAAATATTATGAGACCATACCCCTCACATCTTTTAAATGATGAAAAAAAAAGGATATTCAATTATCGCTTAAGTAGAGCACGGCGTATTGTAGAAAATGCTTTTGGGATGTTACAAGAAAGATTTGAATTATTTCAAAAAGGTATAAAAGTTCAACCAAAGTACATTAACAACATCATACTAGCAAGCACGTGTTTGCATAACTTTATCATTGATGGTCATTCTATGGAGGCGCTTAGCTCTAATACTAATAATGCAATCGATAGAACCAATGATACAGTGTTCAACAATCTCGAAGGGATGGTTGTAAGAGATTGTTTCACGGAATATTTTTCTAATGTTGGTAACGTGTACTGGCAAAATAAAATTGTTAATAGATGTTAGCTTCTATTTTTGACAATAAATAAGTAAAAAATAACTTACGGGTTTTATTCATTTCTTCTGCAATTTTCAGCCATGCGTTCCTTTTCATATGTTGATCCATGTAGAAACGGGAGGACACATTGTAGATACACTCATGCGAACGAACCAGATTAATAAGCTTTTCTTCATCCATTTTTCCGTATTTTACGTGAAAGTAATATTATTATATCGCGTACGCACGTGCTAATCACTTTTCATGCGCAGTCAGTGTTGTGAGAGACAGACATAAAATGGCGCGCGCCAGTGTGTTTTCTCCCTCCCTTGCCCCCGCGCACAGACCGGACTGCGCCCCACCGAAATGCTGCACAAGTTTCAACCTTATTTCAACTATCTAGCAATCATAATTCCTCGACCCCAAAGTGACCCACACGTCTCGCGGGATGCAATGGCGCGCCGCGTCATCCCGTGGAATGAAAAAGCAAGACACGTCATGCCGCCGCATTCTGTGGCGTGTCGTGTCATGCCGCAGCATCCTGCGGCACGTTGCGGCATCGTGGTACCAAAATAAAGTAACATAAATTCTAAACTCATTGAAATAAGGTTCAAAATAACTTAATTAGTGTTAAAATCCTTTGCTATGACGCACCGTGCCGTGCCGGCAATGGGCGCCGGCCTCTAGCGTGACCAGTAACATGACAGCGGCGACGAGCAAGACACCGGCGCGGCGGAGCCTGGCACCGAGCCGTTGCCGCCAGCGAGCCGTTTCCGTCACGCGATACTACACACTGGATTCACAATGCAGCTAATCTAATATTATACCACTCACGACTACCTGACTCCGTTTTATACAAACGAATACTTTTATGACATTATTTCTTTAAAGTATAGTCAAATCGTTTTAACTTTGTGAAGAATCCAACGACAACTATATATTTATGTAATTTGTTTTTTTAACTATGACAGAGATGTTAGTGTAATAAAAAATTATTACTTATTCAAAAAGACAGTCTTTTGAGATAGAGCGATAATCTAAATCGTCAACCAATCAAAACTAAACGTTAAAAAGCCTACGAGAAAGTAACGATACATGCTTACATAGAAACGTTATAAATGTATGTAACCTAATGTGAAAATTTTTTGATGACATTTTAACACAATCTGTAGTAATAACTCACAACAACACGGCAGGAATTTTTATATGATCCTCATTAATCTAACTGACGGCTTTCATTCGTTCTTCACAATTAATTCTCGAAATACACGGATCGGTATGATAAATATTAATTACTATGATATTTAACGATACAAATCTCTATTCTATGGCGTAAGTGCATTTTTTATTGAAAAAAACATTTTTTTGTAAGTTAAAGAATTAAGTATTCTAGTACATTAGTGTCTACTTATATCATTTTTGTTGTAGGTACATTGCAATTATTAAATATTAATTTGCAATAAATACGAAAAAATTTCATTAGCGTTATTGACTTCAAGGTAAAGATTTTTTTGCAAAATTTTGTTTGAAATTATTAGTTTTTATCGAAGTAAAGAGGAAACGAAGGTCACATTGTGGTAAAACAATAAAAAAGTCGATCGTTACATAAAAAGTATTGAATTACGTAATATAAAACGTTATCTGACCCAGACTCGATTCATTCGTCACAACTTGCAACTTTTTCTTTAACATCAAGGACCGTGAAATTCAATTAGCGATTACGACGTGCGTTGAAATGAAAACGACAGTTGCTTAAAAATGACATGCAAGATAATTTTTATATTTTTATAGACCAATCAATAGCTATGAGTGAACGTCGAATGTAAATTAAAAGTGTTAATAACAAGTCGAACAAAGGCCAATCAGAACAGTTCCGTTTTTTATATTAATTAGTTTAATAAATTAGTCAATAATCTATACAAAGAAGAGCAGTTTATATTTTTTTTAATGCTTATAACGACAACAATAACCGTCTTACATGAAATAATACATGATAAAATCATGTCAATTTGAATATTTGATCAAACTACAAGTATGCATTAGCGTATTTGATTAGAGTACATTTTTTTTTTATTTTAAATATTTTTACTTCCATATGAAAAGCATCTAACTCCCGATTAACGATTTATCTGTAGTATGCTTTTAGTAAATATTCAGAGAATAAATTATGAATGCAAATAACCGAACTCGAATATATTTTCAAGTAGGTAGATATAATCAAAGAGAGCTTAACATTTCGTTCCATTTCAGACTAGTATAATTATATACTTAGCTAATTAAAATATACCGTTACAATTATCACTTTTATTTAATATTAATTAAGGTATTTAAAAAAACGCGTAAAACCTTACGAAACGTAACTCTCTCTTTTTCTGTCTTCACTAACTTATATCTTCCTCTCAATTTTCATTCGCTTCGCCCGATCACACTTTTCGTAACGCTCTCTTCACTCATTCACCAGCTTATTTCCCAAGTCAAGCGTGCATAAAGAAGTTTTACTTCACTAAGTTTTAAGCACTTCTATACATATATCTTAAAAAATAATTCATTAAGATACAAACGAAGAATAAAGTAATTAAGCTAGGTATACGGAAATGGGTCACTAATTTTACTTTTTCTACAAATGTGTGTCACATCAAAAAAAAATAGTCTCTTAACATGGATAGTTTTCTGTCACGTTTGAACTCAAACATGAAGCGTATTATAAGTGTTATGTAAACGTTCAGTACTGTCGCAATAACAGTGATCAGGTTACAAGCGAGCTGATAAAAATGTTACCAGTGTGTCAGGTGAATGTAAAATAATTCTCACGTTATATTATTTTCTTTTAATTCTTTCACAACTGCAACGCGAGTGTGCAATTTGTATTATTGACGCATATTCTCATATTGTTTTAGGACTTAAAACCATAATTGTTTGCATTCAGTAAACTAGTAAACTCAATTACTAATAATTTAAGATATATGTAAATGAAAATTAAATACACATTCAAAGGAGCCGCATCTTCGGGCACTTATACGTATTTGGAACATGGAGTGTCATCTTTATCTTTGGAAGTGTACGACAAAATATAAATCTCTGCAAATAACTATCTCCACAAATAAGTTCATAATTTGGAAGATTAAAGTTTCTAAAAAGTAATATAAAAAGGGAAATCTTCCACTCTGAAAATCTCAACTCAAAAAGCCTTATCAATTAAGAAAATGTTGAAAACATATAGTTACCTAATAATAATAATAAAACTTATTGCTTTTATTTACAATCATATTATATTTTTGAAAACAACCACATGTTAGACTACAAGATAATAAGGAAAATACCTATAAATTGAAACAATTATTTTTTTTTAAATATAATCGTTTTTATTTAAATATGATATCATGACATAGTATAAAACGAAGTCGCTTCCCGCAGTCTGTATGCTTAGATATTTAAAACTACGTAACGGATTTTGATGCGGTTTTCTTTAGTAAATAGAGTGATTCCAGAGGAAGGTTTTATGTATAATACATGCATAATATAGTAGAGGAACACTGATAGTTTTTGCAACCGTGTGAAGCCAGGGCAGGTCACTAGTATAAAATATATTATCTACCTAAATATGTTAATAACCCTTTCACAATTTCTAACTCCGTATTATAACTCTTTATAAGCTAGGAATATTGTAATCGATTTCATAAATGTAAAAAACCTTTTTAAAACGACTTTTTTTCACTTTGTTTTGCGTAAAATGGTTCTTCGATATATTTCCTTTTAACTTCCTATGTAGTATACATTATATCGTAAATACATATAAATAATTGTATTTGCTCCCAAACGAAAAAAAACCGACTTCAATTACATCGATAAGTATACATATGCAACGTATAGATCGACAAAAAAATAGTCAAGTAACTAGGCGTTATCAAAGATTACTTAATAAGTAGTAATCAGATCTCAATAAAATTTAAATGTGACCACATGATAAACATTAGCTTTCGATTAAATTAAAAATTATCAAAATCGGTACACCCAGTAAAAAGTTATGCGGATTTTTGAGAGTTTCTCTCGATTTCTCTGGAATCCCATTATCAAATCCTGGTTTTCTACGTACCGAATCGTGGTACCAAACTAGGGATATCTCCTTTCCAACAAAAAAAGAATTATCAAAATCGGTACATCCAGTAAAAAGTTGTGGTATATACAACGTAGGTCGACGAAAAAAGCATCAAGTAAAAACGCATTATTAGATATAACTCGAAAAGTAGTTGTTAGATCTCAAATAAATTTAAATGGGATCAAATGACTGAAAAATTTGTCGAAATCGGTCCAACCAGTTAAAAGTACTGAAGTCACATACATAAAAAAAATACAGTCGAATGGAGTCTCCTTCTTTTTTGGAAGTCGGTTAAGAAACAATATTTACTTGTAAGTATACTAACAGGCTAATAAGTATTTTTATAATTCGAGACATCTATTGCTAGTCAAGGACACACTTTATTGTTTACGCCACATTTTTGGCAAAATATTTTTTATCAAAATCTTAAATTAAATATTACATATCATAAAACGTAACGGTAAGTCACAAAGTAGGTGATAAACATCGGTAAATGAATAATTGTGTCGTGGGCGGAGGAGGTGGCACCTGCTCATTCATGCTGGGACACTCACCCACGCGAGACAACATCCACGTAATCATTTGAACTGTATTAGATCCGCGCTCGAGTAGGCGTCATACCGCCTAAATATGAATGAACGCCTAATTAACTCTTTAACTCAGTCACCTTTGTCTTATACTTTGTAATATATTATATCTATGGCGATATAAGACTGCGAAAGATCACTTTATGTAATCCTAAAGATAAAAATGGTTAATGATTTAAAAAAAAAATAAGACAGCGATTTTAAATTAAATTAAAAATATTTTAAAAAAAATCTTTTATTTAAATACGCTAAAAATAATATAATAAACTTTTCCATTAAATTTTTAACCGACTTCAAAAAAAGGAGGAGGTTACTCAATTCGACCGTATATATATATATATATATATATATATATATATATATATATATATGTATGTATTTTCGTGGATATCTCCGTCGTTATGAACCAATTTTGATAATTATTTTTTGTTGGAAAGGAGATATCCCTAGTTTAGTACCATAATAAGGAAACCAGGATCTGATGATGGGATCCCAAAGAAATCGAGGGAAAACTCTCGAAAATCCGCATTACTTTTTACTGGGTGTACCGATTTTAATGATTTTTAATTTAATCGAAAACCGATGGTTATCATGTCGTCACATTTAAAATTCATCGAGATCTGATTACAACTTTTGGAGTAATCTTTGATAATGCGTATTTACTTGACTATTTTTTCGTCTACCCACGTTGTATTACTTGTCGATATAATTGAAATCGGTGTTTCTTCGTTTGCCTGCAAACTCAATTATTATTATCAACATATGAAGTCATTACACAATTTAACAGATATAGATTTAAGTACTCGTACTTAGTTTGAGTTAAGTTAGTTAAGCAATAACTATATCGCTGGATAGGTTTCTCATTCAGGTATTCGCAGTAAATCCTTTCATTTGATGCCCATATTGTAGGAAAGCATAAACAACTTAGTCCGTCATCTTAACAAGTCCAACATATTGGGTTTAGAATAGTCACTTTATTTTTCGAGTTAATTTTACCATTCCCTTTCATTTAATACCCACATTGTTGGAAAGCATAAAAAAAGTAAGTAGTAAGAAGCCCATTATATTGGATTTAGAATAACGTCACATTGTTTTTTGAGTTATCTACTCTCAGCAAGCCTTAAAAATAACTAGTCTGCCATCTTTAAAAGTCCTACATATTGGATATAGAGAGACGTCACTCCCATTTTCGAGTTATTCTCAGCAAGCCCTTTCGTTTGAAAGGGTTCTTCCAACGCTTTAGCGAACTTATTTTTGCAAAGACCTTTCAACTCACTTCCGCAACTTGAGGCACCCAGGAAAGGGTATTGTCAATTAGTAACTCTAGTTCTTTAACAACAGGATGAAGTGAAAGTGCGACATAATTGAATAAGATTTGAGATAAATTGAGTGGTTTAATTTTGGATAGCTAATGTAAGCTTCCAATAATAATCACTTGAGACTCATTTCTATTAGACTAGCCCGTTGGCGCAGTTTGTAGTGACCCTGCTTTCTGCTCCGAGGGTTGTGGGTTCGATTCCCACCCCGAGTCTGGGTGTAATATAAATATTTATTTATATATGTATTATTTATAAGTATGTTTATCGAAAAAAAAAAAAATATGTAGCTATATACCAGTCGGCTGTTACCTATAACACAAGCATTAAGTTGCTTACTTTAGGAACAGACGACCGTGTGTGTATTGTGTAAATATTTATTTATTATTTATTTATTTATTAATCAGAAGGCCATATGTTAGCGATTTCATCAATAGGCGTTTTTTTTTTATTTGTTTAACAAAACCCACCTGGTGGTATGCGGTTACCGTAGCTTAGAGACGCCTGCAACACCAAAAACATCGCAAGCACATTGCAGATCCTACCCCCAATCTCCCCCAGGAGCTCTGTTGCGTATGTTAGCAAAAAAAAGTGTACAAAGATCGTTGTACAGAAAACAACAATAAAATTGAATTATGTCAGCAATTATGTTCTAAGAACCCAGTAATATAATTTGTATCCTGAACTTCTGTCGATTTTTTTCTCTCATTTAGTGTCTCTCTCTTATTTAGTTAGTCTCAGTGTCCATGAGACGAAAAAAATCTTTATGTTTTATTTGAGTTGTTTCTTTTAAACTATTATAAAATTTAAGACTCGTGAGTTGTAATTCTTTGGACTATTTACATGTTTTTATAAATACAATAAAGTTAAATCTCTTCTCAACGTAACGACGTAAAAACAAATTAGTGAGTTCTCAAGACTACTTGAGATAAAAGATTTAAGAGTTATAATGAACTAAGAGGATGAACGCTTTTTGTTCAACAATCTGTTAAGAAACGTCTAGTATCAAAAGAACTCGGATTACTCGTGTTAATTTGGTTAGAAAATATTTTAATTCTACTTTAAGAATCTTAATTAAATATGAATTATTTAGGCATTTGCCGAATATTTCCATAACGACTTCTTTCCTAATGAGATTATGGAGAATTTGACAATGCTTCAATATTCAGTTGGCCTTCAGTTGTCTCACTGTATTTTTCGTTGAATGTTGGCTATTGTATTAAATATGTTTCTTTAGAGTTCTCTATTTTGTATAAGAATATTAGCTTTTATTATTAACTAAAAATTCCACCAATTATTGCAACCAGTGTACTACAATCGCCGTTTCGGTGTAGTTCTTAGTAAAGATTTGATTGATATATTTCCAATAGAAACTACTATTTAATGAAAGCTTTCCACATTTTAAACTGTTTCTAAGATTGAAGTAGAAGCTCCAAGGGTAGTCGTAGTCATCAATTATAGAAATACCGCATTAATAAATCGTACTTACCGTAATTTATCGATTGACTGTATTTATTTTCATTAGAAAGATTGAAGGCAATTAATTTTAAATACAGGAGAATAAAATAAAGACACATCAACTACCACAATAACTATTCCAAAGCGATCAATTAGCATAATATAAAAAATTTCCACTCCATCTATCCACATTTACTGATGTATCAAATATACATAAACTGAAACATTTTATATGTGAAAATATGATCATGTCGTTAATTTTAGAAACTTTATTTTATCGTATATAAAAATTGGTTTTACGAACATCAAAGTCCAATAAACATCAAAATGTAGATCAGGAATTGCGAAAGCATATCATGTCACAGCCACTTCAGTTCCAAATGAGAAATCAAGAGTGGAGGTCGCACCCAAATGTCGGCATTAGCATTCACATTGTTATGTTCCAAGAATCAAATCGTCAATTTGTCGGCGAGAGAGAACAAAACAGATTATTCTAGAAATGAAAATGATTTACTAAATTACATTCTCAACTGTATAAAATTAGGCAAAGGATATTTAAGCAACGCATAATAATACAATATTACATTCGTGCTAAAATTAATAGTTAACTGTAATCGAGTTTTAACACATAAACTCGAAAATTCTTCCAGCTGTACTTTGTGACTTTTAAATAAATAATCTTAAGGTTACAAATTTACAATACCGAAAAAAAATTTTTTTCTTATACTCGGACTACCATAGAATATAATCGCGTAATTAATAAAACCTATTCCAAAATCACATGCAATAAAAAAATTACAATCGAATTGAGAATCTCAATAAAAAGTGATACTTAAAAGACAACAACTTTTTACTAAGCGATATCAACCGAATATAAATGCTCTAATATTGCTTTCTTCTTAATTAAAAACAAGTAGGTAAACGAAGTTCAAGGAATTGAAAGTTAATGAGTTTTTCTTAAGGTACTTAAGGTGATGTTGCCTATTGGAGCAATATTTCAATCGTATTTCTAATTAGAGGCACGAGCTGAGAGCAGCTGTTGTTGGCACCTGCATTAAGCACTATCGGAGTCCACTGAACTCCACTGACCTTTCCATGTATGTAACTACATCTGACATTGCACTACAAACGCAAAAAACTGCAGCTGACACATATTATAAGCTTAAACCAGATGAAACTGACGCGATGAGATGTTTCGACTACTGCTCTCCATTACATTTTATGTGTTGTTTTGACTCAAACTTTATTTATTTTTTTAATAATCACATTTCTTTTTGTTGTTTTGTTAAAATATAATAATTTAAATTTTATAATTTAATTACTAGAATATAAAATAATATAGATCTACAGAAGTTTTATCTCATCCATTTAAATTAAATTAATCGCCGAAACATAGGTAACGGGTAAATCTGTTTCTTTGTATTTATAGTCATAGAATAATGTTTATAAAAACGAAAATAATAAAAATTTATATATTCACTTAGGCTAGCTACTATTAAATAAATGCAATTTGTTAATATTATTAAAACTGTGTGCAAGAGTATAATCGTATGTATATGTTAGTAATAATCTTAGTTATTACAAATTAAATAATCCAGCGCGTGAACAACCTATCTGGTGTAGTGATGCGAGTAGTTACCTAAAACACCGACGATGTGTGGGTTCGATTCCCGCTCTCGGAGGATAATTGTGTTTGTACAAATATTTTTTTCTGGTCTGGATGTCTGTCCTTGAAGGTCTCCCCACCGTACCTCGAAGTGCTAGTTATGCTGTCGATCCCGATTGTTATCATAAATACCTGATACCAATCGTTACTTATAGTAGGGAACATCTGCTAACCAGTGGAGCAGCGTGGTTGCTAAGCTCCAATCCTTCTCCTATATGAAGAAAGAGGCCTATACCCTGTTGGATATACCTGTATGATATACCTGTTGGATATACAGGCTGAATGCGAATGTGCAATTATTTCCTTACCAATAACATTAATGTGATAATACACATCCAACAGACTTACTACATCATAACTTATATTGTTTCATTTTAAATTTATTCACATTTATTTCCCGTAGTTATCTCCCTAAGGCACGACCGTACTCATCCCATGCTTAACTCTCGCGAGGTTTGATACAAAGCCTTCCTAATTTGTATCCTATTTTGACGTAGTCTTTTGATCTAGAATATTCCCTCAGAGTAAACATGCTGAACGCGTAACACACTTTTATTCTACTTTATATGACACATATACATATTTAAAGATAATGCTTTGTATAATGCAGTTGCCTTCAGATTTATGAATTACACATTAGATGCATGCAATTGTTTCGTATAAAATTTAATAGAGTTCTTTTAAAGAGAACTTCTCGGAGTTACTAATCCGTTCTGAAGAAGATTCTGAAGAATCTACATTCCGAATCGATGGTAGCTTCATATTAAAAGTATGCTTTATTCAATTTTAATTAAATTATACAATTGTAAAGTGCATTGGATTCCTAATTGAATATACATTTATGATTTTGATTTTTATTAAAAAAAATTACCACCTACCCAAAAATCTAAGTCTATAAGTATACCAAACACGTCCTAAGCTTGATTGCTCTGCAGCGGTAAACGTTGGTACATAGCGGTCCGTACTGACATTATTGATGATGGCGTAATGACAGTTCTCTAGCTAATATTCACTTAAGAATGCATGCCTTTTTAATTAATTATAATTACATGCCCTAAATAACTAACATTGTTCTTTAAGGGTGTAACAGCAATAAATCTATTAAAGTTTTTGTGGCGACCCTCAGGCATTTAATTAAAAACAATGGAGATTAAAAAAAATCGAGAAGGCTTAAGCAAGAAAAATAGTTTTAGTGGCATACCAATATACAATGATATACGACCGCATGAACAAAAAAAAAAACAATATAATTACAAAAAACCATTTTTATTCTGCACCAAGAATATTAATAATTTATTGCAGAATTAAATGTACCTGTTTATTAATGTAAATCTGATCAAAAGATTGTTATTAAACGTGAGCAACAGCAAGTGAATTCATTGGCGTCATTTCCGGTTGAAATATTAGAGCTCCTCGGTATCGACAGAGCCGAATCAGTTTCTGAAATGCACAATACCATTCAAATAGAAGCATCTCGGTAAACGTTGGTACAGGAATAGCTATGCAGTTATGTTCAAGGGCGTCAAAAATTTAGCGCCTCGACGCCGACGCCCACGGTCTGATGCCAGACGCCGATATAGAACGAGTTAAAACAACAAGAACTAATCATACAATTTACTAAAAATTTTTTGCTTTGATCTTGTAAAATATCCTACATACGTCTATTAACTAATATAGCGCGTACAAAGTACGTAGAATTACACAGAAATTGATAACATTTTTATGTATAAATGTTTTTCACGTAATTACTGAAGTAATATAATAGAAGCCATAAAATGCTTTTCATTCATAATTAGATTAATTTAAAAGACTAAAGTTAAATGAAAAATAATGTGGTTTAATATACTACATATATAGATTTAATTAATATATTATAATACAAAAAGAAATTCCTTGTACATTTTAAACCAAGCTTCAGTCCTTTTTAATCAAATAAAAACACAATATTTTAGAAATAAAAGCATTATATCTCCGTTATAATAATTTACCTTTAGAGATTCGTTTTGTTATGATATAGCCCGTTTTTCGTATTTTGTAGGTATACAATATATACAAAGAACCAGTTACACCAGAACAAACTTCTCAAGTGGGCGGATTATGTTTATTTCGTTAATATCGCAGTTCTAAATACGTATAAATATTATAGGCATTAAAACTCATATACAATATGATTCCATATTCCATAAAAAAAAATTAATTTCACTCTATATAACGTCCAATAAAAACATCAATGTGTTGTCTACTTAGCATACTCACCAACAAGTTCACCACTGGAGCTTATAATAGGGAGAAAGTCCCTTTCCTAAGGTCATTGTACTCTGTTGCTCCATTTATCTCGTTATGGTATTGCATTATGAACGTCCTCAATATCAAATTAAAGAAAAGGAAAACGCCGCGAATGTAAACAGATTACATTAAAGTTAAATTTAAGATTAACCGTTCGTGGCACGAAGTCGATAACCGTACGTCTGGTCTGTTACACTTTTATTTTTGCGGTGTTAGGCGCCTATAAAAAGATCATGAACGAGCTCGTCTACCGCTATGTCTCCACCCATCCTATCTCTTTCATTTTCTTTAATGGAACATTGTATTTATTTATATTTTGAGTTTAGTCAAGTCATGATAGCACTTTGATATAATGGCGCTGCCAAATAGTCACAGTTAAATAAATCTACATTAGATGATATAATTAAAATATTTATAAATAATAGCAAGGGTTGTTTTGATATTTTCTAGCATTACTACCGAATAATAATAAAAGTGCGTATACACAACACAGGCTTTTAAGACCAAGATCGCTAGCATAGCTTTGAATATTAAACAAGAGGAGCTCTAACGAGCTAGCAGGAATGCATCGGATCATTCTGTACAGGTTAAGGTAGACGCGTTGAGTGCCTAATGCCTTGAATCCACCCACAAGCAGATGGATCTGAATACGGACAATCAATAACATTACTTGAATAAAGATCTCTCTGCCTTGATTCAATAGCTCTACTGTAATAACATAGAAATAGATTACCGCAAAACTATCATTTAATTATTTATTCTACTCCAATAGATAAAATTCGTGTAATTTTACAGATGTAATGTAGATTAATTTATTATTAACTACTAGATTTATCTATCGTGTATACTTTGAACTTATTATTATAATCATTGTGTATAAATATTTTGTTTTGATTTGATGAAAATAAAGTAACTAATCGTTTTACAATTTGTAATAATAAAGAAACTCAAGATGGAAAACTTTATCGGGTTACCCGAAACGGAAACTTCATAAGATATTTACGAAACGCGTCCGGCCGTAAAACCCTTTGCATGCTAAACAAGACTTCCATAGGCACAAATAATCGTTTACCCGAAAGACTTATTACTCTGCTATGTAGTGTCGAATAGTGTCTATATTGTAGATATGTACATGTGATGACTTATTTTTTTTTTTTTTAGGTTGGCGATAGGCATAGAGCTTATGTGGAGTAGACTAATACGACCCTATACAGTCTATTAATTTAAGTAATTATTATACAATTTTATCTATTTCAGAATATAATTTGGTGCCTAAACATGAAAATTAAGAAGTAGGTGGATACAATTATTTTGCAGACTTTTAAATGAAGGGGTTGAGTAAGACAGTGCGTGGTTCGCTCACTGGCGCCGTCTGGACGCTTCAATGTGAGTCATGGGGCTCTCCATGTCGCTGGACTCCCCTTTCACTTTGTACTATATTTTACCCCATAATTAATTCCCTTGCATTAAGATAACTACGTAACATCTGAATTGCAAACAACGATTTATTAATTGTAAAGCCTGTGTAATGCAAAATAAATGTATTATGTATGTACGTTTATTACTACCATTATTCTAAAAACCCCACTACTAACGTTCCAAATAATTTTCGTTTTATACTCTTTTTTTTAAACTGAAACAAACAAATTTTTTAAAACATTGAATAGTAGACTACAGAATATATTTATATAAGTTTTTAGCTGCGATCGTCAAAAAGCTAGTTAAAACACATGTAAAGTAATAAAATGTAAAATAAAACCTAAAAAAAGTTTAACACATAACCCAGTAGATAGAAAACGTAAATCGATACCAGACGACCACGGACTCAAATTCAGATCAGATTTTTATAAAATAACTAGCTGACTCGGCAAACGTTGTCTTGCCGCTAAACGCTATTTAAAAATAGGGGTTTGTGGTAGAAGGGTGAAAATTTAAGGTTGTATGTATTTTTCAACGTCGAATCATAATAAAATAAAGATTAAATAATTTATCTAAAAATTAAAAAAAAAATTTAGGGGTGGACTTACGCTTAACATTTAGGATTATGAAAAATAGATGTTCTTCGATTCTCAGACCTACCCAATATGCTCACAAAATTTCATGAGAATCGGTCAAACCGTTTCGGAGAAGTTTAACTATAAACACCGCGACACGAAAATTTTATATATTAGAAGAAGAAGGACAACAGGCACACAAAGGAGGAGGAATATGGTTGGTACAATAGTTTAAGATACGAACTAAATGTGATCTTCACCTATTGCCCGACCCATGCCATCTGGATAAAAATTAAATAATTACTTTTTTTAATATGCTAAATATAAATCGCGATAAATTGACTAGAAAATTCCTGGCAAAGCTATATTACATTCGGCAACCGCCATTCAAACCACACGTATTCACAATAAAACAGCGCTCATTTTGATGTAAGATTTATTTATAAAAAATGTAGGTGCAAGTAACTAGAACAATATATAGTTATATTATATACGTGTATTAATATACCTGGCATCCAGTAGTTATACCAAAAAAATAATAGACAACCCAATGTTTGCATTTTCTACAGGCTTCATACTGTCGGTAGGTATTAAGTTTATTCTTTAAACTCGTAGGTACATTATTAAATAAAAGTAATTTTTTCAATTTTTTAGTCAATTTCACCAAGATAAGTAAAATACGTGGAAAAAACATTTTTTTGTTTGAAACCCCTTTCTCGATTGCAACTTCATTTATTTCTTATTACTTGTCAGTATAGCAATCACGATAAATAAATATACTGTAAAAAATAATTTGAATTCAAGTAGCTATTTAACAAATTATAATTATATACATTTTTAATAACTTATTTGTACCCAACTATTGTGAAACTACGACTCGTTCGAATTGTTGATTCTGCTAAGAGAGTCGTAGAGACTTGATTATTAATGTTTTAAAAACCTGTTACTCATTACAAATTTAATCATGTCTTATACGAAAAAAAGCGCTACTAAACTCACAAATATTTATTATTAACTAGCTAACACACACATCGGTATCACAGTATAAACTTTGTACCGTGATATATATTGTGAATGATATATTCTTTTTTTCCAATTCAAATAATAACGAACAATAACAAGATCTCAATCCGGTGCAGTCGTTTGGAAGTAAGTAGATAATGCGCGTACATATATTACGGTAATTCATTATTATTTTTTAAATTGATAATTATGACATGGTAATTTGAAAATTTTACACCGCAGAAAGAACTAGCCTATAAATATAATATTATATAGTAATTCTTGTATAATTATGTAGTGGACGTCGGGAGCTGTTGCGTGACGTACACCCTCACTCCACACACGCAAACAGATTGAATTCTCAATTTATTAAAACTTCAATCCACTCTAGCGTCATGTGTTCATTTTAGCCTCCCGTCTATCATTAATTTAATCATAAACTGAAATTTATTATAAGAGTCATATTTTTTGTATAGTATAAAACTAAACTCACAAGTTTAATAATAATAATAAATAATAAAATTCATTAATTACAAAAAAAGGTATAAAATGAAATGTTTTAGAAAACAGAACACCAAATATGGACAGTACGTAATAAGTACTAATAGTTGTACGAATAAAAAACAATAGAAATAAAACTCAACACCTAAAACAAATGTAAGACGCAACATTACGTATCGTTTGTGTTAGCAATTAGATAGCAATTAATAAGGTTAAGCGTCTTCAATTAATTTATAAGTCATAATTTGTTCAAAGTACAACAAACTATAAAATAAATAATACGCAATAATTAAATAAGAATATGTACGCAAATACATTGAAATTAGTTTTTTCATCACACAGAAAATAAAAACAGACCAAATTAAAAGATGATTTACAATAAAGAAGAAGAAGAAATTAACTTTTTATTTCAGTAATTTCGTTTAAGAGTAATTAATTTTTCTTATAATATATACAGTATTATTAGCTCTTTAATTAGTCAAGCTTATTAAGAATGGTTACCGCAACCAGTAGGTATTTGAGACCGCGATTATAATCATTAGATACTTACGTCTTTTAGCTATTATTAGGTTTTTTTTTTAATATTTGGTATCCACGGCACATGACATTACAAATTTTTATAGTAATAATGATAGTAATTCATAGTCAATAAGCTATAAAAATAGTTTTTGGTAGAAAATGTAGGTTAATTCGTCAGGCTGCTCCGTTGCAGAATATTACATCAATTTTAACACAATTTTTATAGTTGTTTTATTTTAGAAACCCTTGACCTATTAGTTAATTCACACACTTGGTCCATCCAATAGCTTTAAGCCGTGTAATATTTATACTGAACTGAACTGGAAAAGCCGGTTTCTTGCTTTTGGTCAATGACTCTTCTACTTTATAGGAAAATATCAACCACCAAGCTGTTCTACTGAGAGTTGGTGGGTCGACCGTCTTGGAGTTAATAATAAAAACCGAGACCTCAGAGAAGAGCTTTGTGTCCTCTTCGGGGCAGTTTGAAAGACCCACAAGGAAAAAACTTATTATACCCACTAGAATAATATTGGTACCAATAAGCCAAGCGGTAATTGAACTACTGATTCTCATCGTTAATAGAATTTTCGCGTCACTACACTAGATTCACCAGAATAATCGTTACTTTATTTAACAACAGTGTAATAATTATAGCAAACAAGTTGTTATTTTACATACACATATATTTATATCATAATGGCTTTTGATGAAAAGATAACGAACTGCACGACATTTTCTAGAAATAATTATTCTCTAAAAAAAAACCTGTTCTGTTGTATTATTAAATGTTTACGTAGCTTTTTATTCAGATTTGTTTTTCTTGGTAAAAATAACAGAAAAAAAAATTATGTTTTTTTTATAAAATCAGTAGGATAATATTGTAATATTTTGATATTTTATAGCTAAATGTATATTTTAAATAATAAGATAATGTTGTATCCGTGTAAACATTAAATAGATGACAAACATTTAGAGAACATTTAAAATTTCTCAGTAATTACTAATGAGTGCAGAGTCCGTGAGACTGTTTGTTACTTTCTCAAATATGTTTACAATTGTATTGGTTTATAAGGTCCTCCACCCATAATGTTAGACAGTTCCTTGAGATCCTTCAGTCCCTTCGGACCTCCGAGTCAGCTACAATAAGCAAGTAGAAGTTTATAATTTATAACTATTGTATATCATAAATAAACATCTACCAACGTCACGCCGCTGTTTGTACCACAAGACCCCTCCTGACCACCGAACATTACATTTTTGGTGTCAGAAGTGGGATGATGATATCAAAGGGCTTTTGAAATATTAGAGTTCCTTTGTTCCTGAATAATACTTGGACGGTGGATATCCAGTTTCAAGACGTTTTCATAACGTACTGGAGTACGAGGAGTCAAAAGACAAAGCGAGGCGATCAACAACCAGTGGGCAACCCTGGGCAGCAACGAAATTGAAGACGTTCATCGGCGAGCACATCAGCTGAGCATCGCGTGGTGTGTGGTTCTTCACTGGTCCAGCCAGTACCGCAACCTCTGCAACGAGCCAGTTGATCTTCGGCAGCATTCACGCTACCACGTGCGACGCTACTCTTCAAGACGACCCGAAATAGCAGACCGGACAAGGAATTCCGCAGTATACCAACTACGAACTCAAGTGAGTAGTATAATTGTTGATATATTGTGTATTTTTGTATATTATAGGGAATAGTTAATTTTTATATAGAGTTGTGTAGACATTTTTATAGTAAATATTTAAGAATTTTAAAGAAAATTGTAAGGTTACAGAATTTTATACGATTATTAATTTGTCTTTGTAAAATCGAGTGAATAATTATTTAAAATGTATAGTTCAGAGGATAAAGTTTCTAATGGCTTTATAGATATAAGCCTAGCGGAAAGAATGATAAATAAATATGATGGCGACAAGGCTAATTTACATGTATTCATAGACAATTGTAATAATGCATTCGTTCTATTAAATCCGATTTATAAAATAGCATTCGTGTCAGTAGTTTTATCTAAAATAGAAGGAAATATTAGGTCGACACTATTAAATAGGTCTTTTACATCGTGGGAAAGTTTAAAAGAACATTTACTAGAAAACTATTCGGAAAAAAGAACCTTTGCACAATGGCAACTCGAATTAAATTCATGTAGACAGGGTCAAAACGAATCAATTTCTAAATATTCCAGTAGAGTCGAGAATTGTTATATAAAGCTAATTAAATCGTTAGACGCAAAATTAACAAAAGAAGCTCGCGAAGCAAATATAGAATTATTAAAAAGACAAGCCTTAAACATTTTTATCAGTGGTCTTCTACCACAACTTCATATTTTATTAAAATCTCAAAAACCTTCAACTTTTGAAGATGCGGTCTCGATAGCAATTTCAGAAGAACAAGAAATCAAATCTAGACAGGAAATGAGCACTAAACAATATTATAATAATTCAGGGATCAAAAGATGTACAAATTGTAATAAATTAAATCATTTAGCACATCAGTGTAGACTTCCACCAATGATCAGGCATATACAACCAAATCAAAATAGCAATATACCTACTTGTTTTTATTGTCATAAAAAAGGTCACGTAGCTAAAGAATGCTGGAATAATCCGAACGCGAATAATCGTAACAGTAATCGTAATAACTACCAACCAACTCAGAATAATCGTTTTAATCGTCCGAGCAATAGTTGGAGTAATCGTAATGATAGGCAAATAAATGATAATGGGAGCAACAGCAATAAGAATTTAAACTCAAACGGTCCGAGGCCCGCGGCCAACCCGAGGACCACAAATTTAATCCAGGCCGAATAAGATTTATAGATACGCGCATTTCGTCATACGTATATTTAGAGTCGGATAGTATATTAGAGGATAGAAATAGGTTTTTAATCGATACAGGGGCAGAAGTAACATTAATAAAAATAACGTCGTTAGAAGGAGAAACATTAATATATGAAGATAAGAAAATCAAACTAAAAGGAATAGATAAGGGAGCTAGCCCAACCGAAACAATCGGTTGTACCTATTTAACATTCAATATAGGAGGTAAAAGAGTTTATCAGACACTTCACGTGGTACCTGATAGCTTTCCTATTAAATGTAATGGTGTGATAGGTAGCGATTTCTTGTTTAAAACAGACTCAATAATAAATTATAAGGAAAATAAAATAAAAATATGTGGTACAGAGTTTAAGATCGAGCATGATGAAATAAAGGTTACAAGTGAAAATTTAAGAGAGAATATAAATAATATATGCGATAAGGAGAATAAAAGAAATAATATGTGTTATGATAATTTGAAAGATGATATGTTTAAAAGTAATTGTGAGGTTTATCCACAAAATATGGTGAAAAAATATACGAATGATAAGATGAATAGGTATAAAAGAAGCTGTGAAGTCTATCCACAGAAATTAAAAACTAGGAAAAGTTGTGAAAATGATAATATTCAAAGTAGTTGTAAAGTTAATCAACAAAAATCGAGTGAAAGTATAAATAATGAGAGGGAAGTTTTTGTTATAGAACCAAGATGTGAAAAAGTGATCTCTATTTCAATAGAGAACCCTAATTTGAAAGAGGGACTAATATTAGAAAAAATTAAGATATCAGATGGTGTGTATTTATGTCCGAGCGTTGTAAAAGTTAAGAATAACAAAGCATTAACGGTATGTTTGAACACAACAGATAAAGAAGTTCAAATAAATAAGTTGTTAGTAAACTTAGAGCCGATAGCTAACGAGCTACGGGAAATAAATGAGATAATTAGCGTCAACAAAATAAATAATGATACAGTCTATCAAGGAAGTCGTTTAAGTAAATTAATACAATCATTAAGAACTAATCATTTAAACAAAGAAGAAAAGGAATCATTAGTAGATTTGTGTAAACAATATAATCATATATTTCATTTAGATGGTGACAAATTGACATCAACAAATACAGTGATGCATGAAATACCTACTAACAGTAACATTACTGTCAACACAAAGTCATATAGGTATCCAGAGGCACTTAAAGAAGAAGTTAATGAACAAATAAGTAAATTGTTAAAAGATGGAATTATTCAACCATCGAACAGTCCTTGGAATTCACCGGTATGGGTGGTCCCTAAGAAAATGGACGCATCCGGAAAAAAGAAGTGGCGACTTGTCATAGATTTTAGAAAGTTAAACGAAATAAGTATCGGAGATGTGTATCCACTACCTCAAATAAATGACATACTCGATCAGTTAGGTCATAGTAAATATTTTACAACATTAGATTTAGCGTCAGGCTTTCATCAAATAAAAATGAGTCCAAAAGATCAAGCGAAAACAGCTTTTAGCGTACCATTAGGACATTACGAATATACCAGAATGCCTTTTGGTTTAAAGAATGCACCAGCAACATTCCAAAGGTTAATGAATAATGTTTTAGTAGGTTTACAAGGGATTAAATGTTTTGTATATCTTGACGATATTGTAATTTACGGTAGTTCTTTACAAGACCACAATATGAAGTTAAAAGAGGTTTTTGATAGATTATCACAACATAGTTTAAAACTCCAACCGGATAAATGTGAGTTTTTGAAAACCGAAGTTATGTATTTAGGTCATTTAATTACTCAAGACGGTGTTAAACCTGATCCAAAGAAGATAGAGGCTGTAAAAAGTTATCCAGTACCGAGAAATCCAAAAGACATTAAAGCTTTCTTAGGACTAGCCGGTTATTATCGAAGATTCATTGAAAATTTTAGTAAACTCAGTCAACCATTAACTAAACTTTTAAAGAAGGACGAACCTTTTATTTGGACAAGCTTACAACAAGATTCATTTGAGACATTAAAAATAAAATTATGTGAAGAACCTATTCTACAATATCCGAATTTCTCTGAAGTTTTTAATTTAACTACAGACGCTAGTAATTACGCAATAGGAAGCGTTTTATCTCAAGGCTTAGGATCGGAAGATTTGCCTATAGCTTATGCTAGTAGAATCTTGAATAAAAGCGAAATAAATTATTCGACTACTGAAAAGGAATTGTTGGCAATCGTATGGTCTGTAAAACATTTTAGACCGTACCTGTATGGAAGAAAATTTAGAATAATAACAGACCACAAACCTTTAACTTGGCTCATGAATGTCAAAGATCCTAGATCTAGATTAGTTAGATGGAGACTTCTATTAGAGGAATATGATTATGAAATAGTTTATAAACAAGGAAAATTGAATCAAAATGCCGATGCTCTAAGTAGAATAAAACCAGAAAAGACAGAATCAGAAGAAGTTATTAAAATTCACAGTGTTACAAAAAATAGGGAAAATTATTCATCATTTTTAGAAGAAATGGGAAGAAAACCTATTCTATATAATAAACTTAATGAACATAGCGAGAAGCTTCCAAATAATGGAAATAGTGTTGTATTTACGTCAACTGATTTAGATATTGAGAATGATAAGAAGTTGTTGGAATACGAAACTTATATAAATAAATTAAAATCAAAGAAACCAGTTCAATATGAAGTTTTAAGTATACAAAATAATGGAAGTAAAGTATATTTTACCTTCCCAAAACTGAACTATTGGGATAGCGTAACGTATGAAGACATATTTGAATGCTTTAAGAATTTAAAACATGCATTAGTACAAGAAAAAATTAAAGAAATTAATTTAACTAGTTTTTGTAATTTTCATCTTAAATGGCATAAAGTCAGAACCATAATTAGATATATATTCAAAGATACGGAAATATCAATAAACATATTTCATGGAAGAGTTCAAACGCCAAAAAGGGAGGATATACCGTCTATTTTAGAAGAAAATCATTCAAATGTTATGTCAGGTCATACAGGCTTTCATAAAACTTATAAGAAAATTAGAGCCAACTATCAATGGGACACTATGAAAAAAGATATTAAAGATTTTATTAAGAAATGTGAATCTTGTCAAAAGAATAAAATAAATAGAAAGAAGAATATAAAGCCTATGGAAATTACTTCAACCTCTACAAGCGCTTTTCAAAAAATAGCTCTTGATATAGTAGGTCCATTACCCTTATCAGAGAACGGAAATAAATATATTTTAACATTACAAGATGACTTAACAAAATACTCTCAGGCATATCCATTACCTAAACATGATTCTGAAACGATTGCAGATTGTTTTGTTCGTAATTTTATATGTAGATTTGGAATACCAGAGATATTATTAACTGATCAAGGAGCAGATTTTACTTCTAATTTAATAAAAGAAATTGCGAAATTATTTAAAATAAAAAAGATAAATACTAGTGCGTATCATCCACAATCTAATGGAGCATTAGAACGTAGTCACTCGACATTAGCAGATTACCTGAAACATTACGTTAATGAAGACCAAACTAATTGGGACAGGTGGATTGATTTTGCTATGTTCTCTTATAATACAAGTGTTCACAGCTCAACTCAGTTTACACCGTTTGAACTAATATTTGGATTTAAGGCAAATTTACCGAGTTCTATAGTTAAAGAACCTGAGTTTAAATATTTCTACGATAACTATTTAGACGAACTTATTTTAAGGTTACAGAAATCAAGAGAAATAGCTAGAAATAAATTGATAAGTTCAAAGGAGTATAATAAACAGATCTACGATAGGAAATGTAAAGACATAGAATTTAAAGTAGGAGATTCAGTTTACTTAAGCAACGAGGCAATTAAACCGGGAAAGTCTCGAAAATTATCACCGTATTGGTTAGGACCCTATAAAATAATTAAAGTGAATTCTTCAACTAATGTTACAATTAAGATTAAAAATAGGAAATTAAAAGTACATACTAATAGGCTGAAACATGCGTTTGTTTCAGGATGAACCTGATTCGGATTATTATATTCCTGACATGGATACCGTACGTAATAAGTAGCGATAAGTCATATAATATTAGCATGATAGATAAAGGAGGTATTTACTTTGAACATTTAGGAAAGGTTAATCATTTCGATAGTGAATGGAACTTAATAACGTATTTAGATATAGCTGATATACATAGAAAAATAAATTTGATTCATGATACCTACATTAGAACCAAAGATTTGTGTAATCATGAAACTTTCACAAAGTTTTCCCTTTGCCAAACATCACTTGTGATTTTAGAACAAATAGTTCCTCAATTAAATACTCAAGAAAATATCCTTAGAGAATTAACAGGATTTCATAATAGCCATAGAGTTAAACGATCGTATATAGATGGAGTTGGAAGTATTTTTAAAGTTCTTTTCGGTACTTTAGATGCCGATGACGCGAAAAGATATAACGATGCGATTGAACACTAAGATGAAAATGAACACGAAGTTTTAAATTTATTAAAATCTCAATCTAACATTATTAAATCAACGATTTCTAATTTTAATACAACCATTACAGATTTAAATAATAATGAAAAAATATTCAATGAAAATTTAAATTTACTGTCGAATTACACCAAAGATATAGGAGATAAAATATTTAGTATCAAAATGAAACAAGACATCGATGAGCATATGTCCTTATTAACTTTAATTACTACCGAAGTAAACAATGAAATTTCGACAATTATTAATGCTATTTTATTCGCGAAAAATAATGTTATCCATCCAGTAATCATTACTCCAGAACAATACGGAGCAGAGTTAAGAAAGACTTTATCATATTTGCCATCACAAACGAAATATCCTCTAGAGCTAAATGAGAAAAATATTCCAGAATTACTATTATTAACTAATTTAGTGTCATATGTAATGAATGAAAAACTTGTATTTGTAATTAAGACACCGCTAATCACTCAAATAAGTTACGATTTATATCATGTTCTTCCAGTACCAATAAAAAGTAGTGATAACACATTTATATTCATTTTACCTAATTTTAAATATTTTTTAATATCAAATAATAAAATTCATTATACTAGTATAGAAAATTTAGATCAATGTAAAAATCTTGAAAATGATAATAGATACATATGTAAATTAGAAACCGCCTTGTATTCTGTACATACAAGCAAGACATGCGAAACTGAATTAATGTATAGCAATACAAAATTGCCCGCTGAATGTGATACAAGAGTAGGATATATACAAACAGAGCAGTGGTATAAATTACACCATAATAATAATTGGTTATTTGTAATGCCTAGAAAAACTATAGGTACATTGAACTGTAAAAATAAAGAACCTGTTGATATTGAATTCATAAATACTGGAATAATTAAAATTTCAGATAGCTGTAAGTTATACACTACTAATATCATGTTACAAACTCAATCATTAGGTTTAGAAAGTAAGTATTTTTCAGTTTTACCACAAATAGATATTATATCCGATGAATGTTGTAAAAAGTTGAAAAATAAGAATGTAACTAAAATTAATTTTGTACCATTGAAAATACATGAAAAATTAGATTTAGAAAGCTTGAATTTAGCAAGTCACAAGATAGATGATATAAATGATATTATTGACCAAATGGAAAATGAAACAGTTTTTGATAAGGTTGTTAATAATGTTTATTTCGCATATATATTATTTTCTATTTTGAAAATGATTGCAATTTATGTTCTATATCGTGTAGCTAGATATTTATGGAGAAGAAATTTCTTTTGTAATAGAAACAATAGACTATTAGCATTAGAAGACACTAGATCTTGTTGTGCAAGAATTACAAATTGTATAACTTTAAAGGTAAACAATGATAATAGAGAAAGAGATATTGAATTAGAGGAAATGCCCTCAACGTCAGAGAATTCAGATACACCTTTAAGACGTAGCGCAAGAATTGCTCAACTGAAAGTAAATTGAATTAATTAATAAGTAATAAGAAATTTGAATTAATAAGGTATTGTTAAGATTTTGTTTTACTTGATATTTTATTGATTTTATATTGTATAAGAAAATGATTATTATTAATAAGTTAAGAAGATGTTATTTTATGATTGTAATAATATGTATTGGGTTTTATCAAAATGTTTGGAATAGCTAAATTAAGTTTTATATTGTTTTAAAATAAACTGTGTTTATTTTCTTAAAGGGGGAGGATTGTAATATTTTGATATTTTATAGCTAAATGTATATTTTAAATAATAAGATAATGTTGTATCCGTGTAAACATTAAATAGATGACAAACATTTAGAGAACATTTAAAATTTCTCAGTAATTACTAATGAGTGCAGAGTCCGTGAGACTGTTTGTTACTTTCTCAAATATGTTTACAATTGTATTGGTTTATAAGGTCCTCCACCCATAATGTTAGACAGTTCCTTGAGATCCTTCAGTCCCTTCGGACCTCCGAGTCAGCTACAATAAGCAAGTAGAAGTTTATAATTTATAACTATTGTATATCATAAATAAACATCTACCAACGTCACGCCGCTGTTTGTACCACAAGACCCCTCCTGACCACCGAACATTACAATATTATTGATTGAAATTTTTGAATAGGAACTAAACTTCTGTCAATACCAATTATAAATATATATTTTTAAAACCGAAAAGTTTTGAAAAAATTTAAAATCGATCTACATACTCGCAAGCGTGAGGATAAGCTAAAATACAAAAGAATTTCTAAGATTGCTTTTATCACATCAACATTGGGTCAATATGGGCCCTGTTTTTTGTAATACTTTTTGCATTACGAGTAGAACGCACGTTTACCTGGAAAGGTTTCTGCAGTTTGTAATACCACGCGCCAATACATTGACGTTAAGTAATAAACATTCCCATCGGATGGCCGCTTTATCCATCCTAATATTATCTATATCTATCCTAGTATTATAAAACTGCTAAATTTGTTTTATTTGAAGAAGTTTCGAAACGAAAACCTTCCTATGTATGCATTATAAAGATCTTAACCTTCCTCATCTGAGTTGTCAGAACGTAAAAATCACTGGCAGGCTTCGTAGATTTGAATTAAATAATTCTTTTAGTGTTGGATAGTTCATTTACCAAAAAAGGCTACAGAAATTCGCTATGATCAATAGGAGTAAAGTAAAAAATATTGAAAAATTTAAAAAATATATATACCTTTGATATCATCACAAACGGGATTATTCGAAAATTTCATACTCTAGTTGCGGGAAATAGCTATTACGTAGGAGAGAGGTCACATGAAAGGTAATTACCATAAGGAATAGGCTATACGTATTGAAAGGGATAATTCGAACTACCCTCAAAATAAAAACAATTTCGAATCAACACCATATTTGTTGTATAGCTGGACAGAATGCATATCCTTTCACTCCTAACTTTATGTTTTTATCAATTCAAAGGTAGTAGTGCTGATCTCGCAATTTTTTTTGCACTTTATAGTAAGTTTTTTATTACCGCTGTAAAGTTTTCTTTCAAATGTTGTAAGTTGCTGTCTTTTTGATTAGCATTTATTGTGATAGACTACATTCATACACATACTGAAACAAAAGGTCAGCAAGATTTCGATCAAGCTTTTAAATTTTATATTATAACCGGCTACTGTACCCAAAAATTTACAGGTACAATATTTGTTTAAATTGTGTTGTAATTGTGTGTAATTTGTTTTGTGTGACATATTGTCCCTTTCAAGAATGCATCCGTGCTTTCAATATTGTATATTTATAAAAGCGACTAAATTATTATATTTTTTTTTACTTCTTTAAACAAGTATGAAAATATCATAAAGATAAATGAAAATATTGTTTTTGTTACCTACATAACGAAAGTTTTACTAATGTTCTATCAATTTGAAAAAAATTGTCGTGTTTATTTTGTAGGCTTTACCTCTCTATATAATATGTTTGTAGTGTTTATTACAAGAAAGATTTTCTTTCTTCAAGTTTTACTAAAGAAAAATATGATTGTAATGAGTTCAAACAGATAATTTGTATTTTATAAGTACCTTTTGGTTTACGTTGAATACTGTATTAAATTAAATTATTTTCATTAAACATGATAATGAAAATTTATGAATCACAACTTCTAGGAGAACGTTTTATATTTTGTTCTTAATTATGATTATATAATAAACTAGCTGTGCCCGCGGCTTCGCCCGCGTTGAAATCAGTTTGTCACAAAGTTTTCCCGGCAAACTTCCAGTGAAACTCTCATCAAAATCGGCTTTGCCGTTCCGTAAACCTTCCTCTTGAAGCCCTCTCCATTTGTGAAACCGCATGAAAATCCGTTAAGTAGATTTTGAGGGAATCGGTCACATACGCTTTTGGGAACTTTGTTTTATAATACACTAACTGTTGCCCGCGACTACGTCCGCGTGGTTATGAAGATATGCATTACTATTAAGATGCTTAACGCAAATTATTTTTTATTTCAGTCACTTGAAATGCTTATCACTCTGAGTAACTTTTTCAAAGGCACAATTTAGTATAATTTAATAGTTATTTTTATAAAACCTCTGTATACACCACATTTTTAGTTTTATTTTCAGGCTGCAGTATGAATAACCTATCAGGCGAACTTGTTGCTACTGTATATGTTTCATACAAACTATCAACCCCAATTAAACCCCCTTAGCGATGGAATATCGCAAAATCCGTTCTTAGCGGACGTCTACTAACTATAATCTACCTCCCTGCCAAATTTCATCTTTGTCCATCTTGGATGGATGGACCATCCAGCGGTTTTTGAGTTCTCGTGATGTCAATCAGTGACCTTTCTCTTATATATATATATATAGACTAGCTGTGCCCGCGGCTTCGCCCGCGTTTAAGTCAGTTCGTCACAAAGTTTTCCCGGTAAACTTCCAATGAAACTCTCATCAAAATCGGCTTAGCCGTTCCGTAAACCTTCCTCTTGAAACCCTCTCTTCATTGGTGAAACCGCATGAAAATCCGTTCAGTAGGTTTTGAGGAAATTGATCACATACGCTTTTGGGGACTTTGTTTTATAATACACTAACTGTTGCTCGCGACTACGTCCGCGTGGTTATGAAGATATGCATTACTATTAAGATGTTTAACGCATTTTTTTTATTTCAGTCACTTAAAATGCTTATCAAACTGAGTAACTTTTTAAAAGGCACAATTTAGTATAATTTAATAGTTAATTTTATAAAACCTACCTACCTTCTCCCTACCCTTTCCTACCCCTACCTCTATACACCACATTTTTAATTTTCATACAAACTATCAACCCTAATTAAACCCCCTTAGCGGTCAAATATCGTAAAATTGGTTCTTAGCGGACGTCTGCTAACTATAATCTACCTCCCTGCCAAATTTTATCTTTGTCCAACCTGGATGGATAGACCATCCAGCGGTTTTTGAGTTCTCGTGATGAGTGAGTAAGTGACCTTTCCCTTTTATATTTCTAGATTACGATGCATTATTTGGACACCTCCTCACCATCTATAGAGCATACATTTTAAATTTCAAGTCTCTTACTTCAAAAATATAGGACTCTCATACAAACTTCCAACCCCCGTTTTATCCCCCTAGGGGTCGAGTTTCGTAAAATCTGTTCTTAGCGAATGTCTTATAAGGATCCTACCTGCCAAATTTCAAGTTTGTAGCTGTTATAGTTACGGAGATTTCGTGATGAGGGAGTCAACCTACCACCCCCGCTTTAACCCCAAAAGGAGTTGATTTCTAAAGATACATTATTTGTACACCTTGTCACCATCTAAAGAGCGAACATTTTAAATTTCAAGTCTCTTACTTCAAAAACATGGGACTTTCATACAAACTTCCGACCCCCGTTTTATCCCCTTAGGGGTCGATTTTCGTAAAATCCGTTCTTAGCGGATGCCTACGTCTTATAAGGAGCCTACCTGCCAAATTCCAAGTTTGTAGGTGTTATAGTTTCGGAGATTTCGTGATGAGTGAGTGACCTTTCGCTTTTATATATATTATAGATTACGATGTATTATTTGGACACTTCCTCGCCATCGCCATTTTAAATTTCAAGTCTCTTACCTTAACAACATATGACTTTCATATAAACTTCCAACCCCCGTTTTATCCCCTTATGGATCGAGTTTCGTAAAATCCGTTCTCAGCGGATGTTTACGCCCTATAAGGAACCTATCTGCAAAATTTCAAGTTTGTAGCTATTATAGTTTCAGAGATTTCGTGATGAGTGAGTCAACCTACCATACCCCATTTTAACCCTAAAAGGGAGTTGATTTCTAAAGATACATTATTTGAACACCTTCTCAACATCTATAGAGCATACATTTTAAATTTCAAGTCTCTTACTTCAAAAACATAGGACTTTCATACAAACTTCCAACCCCCGTTTTATCACCTTAGGGGTCGAGTTTCATAAAATTCGTTCTTAGCAAATGTATATGTCCTATAAGGAACCTACTTGTCAATTTTCAAATTTGTAGCTGTTATAGTTTCGGAGATTTGGTGATGAGTAATTCAACCTACCATCCCCCGTTTTAACCCCAAAAGGGAGTTGATTTCTAAAGATACATTATTTGAACACCTTCTCACTATCTATAGAGCATACATTTTAAATTTCAAGTCTCTTCCTCCAAAAGCATAGGACTTTCATACAAACTTCCAACCCCCGTTTTATCCCCTTAGGGGTAGAGTTTCATAAAATTCGTTCTTAGCAAATGTATACGCCCTATAAGAAACGTACCTGCCAAATTTCAAGTTTGTAGGTATTATAGTTTCGGAGATTTCGTGATGAGTGAATCAACCTACCATCCCCCGTTTTAACCCCAAAAGGGAGTTGATTTCTAAATATAAATTATTTGGACACCTTCTCACCATCTATAGAGCATACATTTTAAATTTCAAGTCTCTTACTTCAAAAACATAGGACTTTCATACAAACTTCCAAACCCCGTTTTACCCCGAATGACCTTTCGCGTTTATATATATTATAGATTTATATCTATACTTAAAGGTGTTATAGAAATAAAAAAATTTAAATATATTATTTAAAAACCAATGATGTTTTATTATCTATTTTTTACTACCTTAATGGCGATATTCGAATTGTAACAGATATATTTTATGAGTACTTACTACTGATTCATTATTTTCTTTCGACTAAATAAATTCTGACAATGTCAAATTAGCGCAGACAATTTAGCCAATATCACGTAGGATGAAGAATGGATTTTTTATTCTACGTAAAACCTTTAATGGCAGACAATTATAAATAAAAGTGAGCGTCTAAATGACAATATCATTCAATCGTAATTCATGAGTGATTGAGTTAATTGACGCTTATATGAGCGTGTAATGGGTCCCTATCCGTTTGTTCTATACTATAAATTATCCGCAAAAAGAATGAATTTTACTATCAATAGAAAAAAAAGTGGTGGGAAGTTATAATTTCAAAAGACAAAACAAACATTTATATTATTTATAATACACTTACAAAGCACATGTATGCTGAATATGTATTTCATTTTAATTAAAACGTCGGCTTAGCTGATATGGTAAAGGCTTAATATCATTTAGATGAAAATATCAAAGGTCTTTGATGCAGTTTTTATAAATCGTGGCATTAAAAGTCTCTACTGGAACATTTTAATTCCATTTATACGTAATAATGTATAAGGTTCGGTAGCTTGAATATTAACGAGCAAAGACCCAACTTGTTTAATAATTTATGAAACAATATACACTAAAAGATTTTTTCTTTACTATGTTAACTAACTAACTAGCTGTAAACATGTTTCTAATTCAAAGGCATTTTGGCTCACTATAGTTTATAGTAGCTTTCTGCTTTTTGAGTTTATTTTTTACGAAAAAACGATAAAAAAGCAAATCACTCTTTGTAATATTAGACATAGACGGTATTAACTATCATTTAAGTTTAAATTTTTTATTGAAATGTAAAAAACTTCAAGCAGACTGCAAAATACTTTTTTCAATCAAAACAAATTCAGTTTAACGTCAATCTTCTTTTATCCAAAAGCTTATTATTTATTTTTAAAGCTTATTTTTCGTAATATCGCAGACTTGACTTTTAATCCCACATCAGACTGCTCTTTAACCAGTTTACGTATTCATGATCTACGTTGTTACTTTTAAACTGCACAAGCGGCATGATAGAGATTTGCATGTCGTTTAATTTTCTACGAAAAAAGTTTCATCTCTAAAGGCAACGTATTATAATTTGACTTTTTTTAAAAGTGGCATCGAATGGCTTATTTTTGATAAGTAAAATAATATTTTAAAAGTTTATGAGTAAAGTTATTTATTGCTGAGTACCTTAACTATATACTTTAAGTATCGGAGTATTTCATAGTATATTGCTTAAATTTATTTTCGCACTAGCTGTGTCTCTTAGTTTTACCTGCATAGTTTCCAGCCATGTGAAAATATCAGGGTAAAAAGGAGCTTACGTGTTATTCTGAATCGTCCGCTATTTACCTACTAAGGTTCATTACAATCTATTTAAAAAATATATATCGAGAAGTAACAAATATCCATCCACCTAACGCATTTATATTATTAGTGGGTTATTAATCGCAAAATGCGTTTTAAATGCAATAAATTATAGTTTGATAAAATTAAAAAACCACACGTTTATAGCTAATCGCTAAAAAGTAGAAAATAATTATTAATTAGGTACAAAGAGTTCATATTGCATATTGTTTTTATAACTCTCCGCACATAGATAGTTGCAAGTAGAATAACTGTTACATTTAATTTATCAAGCATACATACATACATACATACAACACAAGCTAATAAAAGCGTGGTAAAAAGTACGTTGTTCTTAAATTTCTTAACTTAAGATTAACAGGATGCTAGTGAAAGCGAGATAAATGGAATTAAGGCATTGCCGGCATCGGTGCGAAATGCCCATTTCCCCGGAGAACACTAAATCACGTACTTCAAGTCGTGTACAGTTGTTAAGTTTTTTTACACTTTACGACTCGGATGACCGTTCTGGTATACTAGTAATGAACGTTTCATTGACTCCAAGGATCGTTTGTACGATTCCCTCACGAAGTAGATATTTGAATTCAAGCGTTGTATTTAGTATTAAGCGCTGTATTTGCTGTGTGGTTAAGTTAGGTGCGGCTTTGAAATACACAGGCCGAAGACGGACAGCAGCGTTTTCGGTGCGACAAAGCCAGCCCTGCAGTCACCAACCCGCCTGCCCAGCGTGGTGACTATGGGCAAAACACGTGAGTTCACGCTATTATTGGCGACAACTTGTAGAGGCCTATGTCCAGCAGTGGACTGTATTAGGCTGAAATGATGATGATGATGATTGTATTTATTTCTGGTCTGTGTTTTCTTAAATACTAAATTTAAGTTTTTATTTTATTTATTAAAATGCTTTGTTCAGCTTAATACGTGTGTATTTAAGAATTTTTAAAGTTTTCTTCTTATTTGGTATTTGAATGTACACTTAATTTTAAACAGTAAAGTATTAATACATATCGATATGTAATAAAATAAATAATTAAGTACGTATAAATTAAAAAAATTGTCTTAATAAAATAACTTACACATAAACCAATAACCACTAATTAATTGGTAACCTTTAAGAAATAAGTATTTCCAGTGATTTTTTTTTCAACATCGCCAACGATAACATTAATTGTATTACAGACTTTAATTTATTGAATCCGCTGCAAAACAAGTAAGTCGTTACGAAAGATATAATAGTTCAGATCTAGAAATATACTTTAAATATCAAAAAATATTAATATATTACAAAACTAAATAATTTATTTCATAACTGCCTCGTAAATGTGTTGACAAAAACTGTGCTTCAGAAAAGAATTTCAAAGTATACTGTGTAATACACCTGAGTTACGGGTTATTTCGGCTCGGCTATAAAATACGACTACCGTTGTTGGTTGACGCAGGGTAAATTCGTACATTTGAAGGTCACTCCTTAAAGGCTGACGCTCAAAACTTTTTGTGTTAGATTTAATGTACAGAAGAACGAAGTTAGTGCTATTAGCAGAATTATTACTTATTTAAAGACTATTTAGCACCTGGGTCATAACATAATAATAAAAAATATTATGCCCAATAACTTCACTATAACAATTTTTAGATGTTCCCTGATAACAAAAATACATCCCACGAAATTATCACAAAGCACATAAATTCCGAAAATCATGAATCGCATAAAATGAAACGCTGACGTAAATAGTTATTGTATTTTCTTTCGAATCGTACCAAACTCGTGCAAAAATAACGTTTGAATAACGAGAAAAAGAGTTCTCGTGAGACCTGATTGGGTGTAAAATAAAACATTTCGTCGAAATAGTTTCAAACATACGAGAACCGTTTAAGTTCATCGTAAAAAGAAATCCGTAAAAGTAAACAGTAAACAGTTTGTTAACAAATGTAATGTATATTTGACCCACATGTTTATATTAAGTGTTCTAGTTTCAGTAAAAAATGCACTGGCCGCTTTAACTGCGCACTATAAAAAAAAATATTCACCTTGATTTTGTTAGGGCATGTAAATTAATACCGTAGTTTGGTTTAAGTCGTTTATTAAAATTAAACTCGGGCTGGCGTGGAACTAGGAAGATTAATGATCCCTTGAATACGAAGTTATGTAAAGCGCAAATGGAGTGGGGCTCGACGAACCCCATCTTGGCATCATTCCAAAATCACTTGTCTCTTTTTATTTCGCTTTTGCAACTTAAGCTCTTGTTAATGCTGAGTAATTGACAACTATCATCTGCCACTCTAATATCAATGAGCTACATTAAAACATAAAATTCTAGATAAATTTTATCATAAGAAATGTGAAATTCTATTATTGTTTCAGATCATTGATGCAGCTAAGAGAGTGCCAGTCAACTTCATGGTAAGAGTAACAATTACTTAATTGCATTTTGAAATTTATTCGTGCGTGTGCCTTAAAGTTGGATTTCAATATAAAAAGGAGAATGATATTAAACAATTAGGTACACCGTTCCTTGCGTGATACGAAGAATGTATTGAAAAAAACATCGTGTCTGAACGACGGGACGTGCAATTCACAATACGCTTGCCTCGAGATAAATTAGTTAGTTCGTAAAGCTCAAGATACAATTCTTTTGGGACATTGGCAAATAGGAAACAACCACAAACAATAAAAATAGTTTCAAGCATTCGTCGGCCGGGGACAACTAGGGAAGAAATTACGTGAGGATATTACACATTCCGGGCATTGTTGTTTAAAATAAATGAGAGCCTTTAATTTTCTGGTTTTCATTAAAACACTGGCATTTGTGTCACTATGATCACAGCACTTATGAGAAGACTTTGTGTAGCTTAAATCATTTTTAATATATTTCCAAAAATATATTTGGTAGGTAGATAATAAAAATACAAACATTTAACGATAACTATATAAAAACGATAAAAAATTAAATGTTTACTGAAAAAATTAGCGGAACTGTACGATTTTTTTTTGCAATACCGACCATACTGTTTTTTTAAAACAAATAAGTATACATACATACCTACATATAAGTACTCAGTACTAGAAATTCAGATTATGCTTTGTTAAAGTTAAGATTAAGGATAAACAATTAACAATAAGGATAATTATTATTAATTCCGGATTAAAATCAATAGTAAAGATTCGCAACTCATGTTTAAAACTGAAATAATATTTACAATTTGTTTCTACTTACTATTTACTGTCAATTATTACCTAAAATGTTAATACATGCGCGTCTAATTTTAGTGCATAGGATGTTGATTATTGACATGAATTTTTCAAAGATAATCTCTTCTAGCACAATTCCTATAAGCAATGTTGATTACTTCGATATCTATTACAATAATTTGGCAATGGTATGTAATTTGTTTTTAGAAAATGTAGTAGTAGTAGGTTATTGATTCTTAGTCCATCGATGCCTTTTATTGAAATGCTATGAATTTCTTTTTTGCTTGAGGACTTTTTTGTTGTTTTATTGCTGTAATTGTATCACTAGCAAATAGTATATAATCATGATCAATAATGTCTGGTAAATCTTCAATATATATATTAAAAATACCAACGGCTCTAAAAAGCTACTTCAAAGAACACCGTTTGCCCTATACAATATTCAGATTCTCGAAAGAGTTTTTTTTTTTTATTGTTCCAACAATTTATGACATTTCAACACATAATTGGCAAGTGCTTTAATTTTCAACATTTTTTTTTCAAAAAAAGTTTCTTATATGGTTTTGTTAAAGCTTTCATCAGAAAGACTAAAACTATCTTAATCATTAAAAACTATCTTGATCATTAGAAATATGCTAATGCTATAGATATAGAACCTTCTTTTAAAAAAAATATTTTTAAGTTTCTTTGTTTCTCCTGATTTACTTTCTGTCACATAATACTATGTCAATATACAGCTATCGCAATAATAGTTCATATCTTTTTTAATACATAAATGTCAAAATATCATCAGATAAAAGTGGATTCGGTACCTACTTACAATATAAATAATACAACAATAATTACAATAATATAATAATAATTTAATTACATTATAATAAACATATAATTAAATTAGTTCCCTACAATAATTACTCACATACATTTCTTACATATTACCATCCCGTATTGGGTAAGAACGTTTCAACTACGCTTACAGCTGCCAGAATTACACTGAGCCGTTTAAGATAAAACTGGCGGATTAAACGTTTTTTTTTTTTTTTTTTTATCAGAACTGATTCTATATATTAAATTTAAATCTATCAAAATCAAAATCATAAACAACTTTATTCAAATAGGCTTCAAAAGCACATTCGAATCATTTCACAAATTAAAATTTTAAAGTGATTGTTATTTTTAAAAGGGAAGCTGCCACCGATTCAACATATATATCTACTCGTATATAAATCAAAATAAATCACTACAATGCGCGTAACATCCGCACGACTGCACCATATTATTTTTTTTATCCGTATTCCAAGACAAGGTCAACAACCTCAAGAAAAAAAAATCGGTACATTATCAAAAAAAATTATTCACTACTACGAAGTTCTCCGTGTCAGTTAGTATAACATAAGATATAAACAGACCATGTAGTATTCTAAAAACGTTTTTTATGAGCACTCTTCATATTTACGCTTCATAATAACAAAAAGAGTCATGATAATTACAATAATTGGCCTAGTGATAGACTTGTTTCTATTTTCCTGTTGTACAAATTTATCTAATTTCTAAACAGGTCTTTTCGAGATTCCGTTGAAACTCTTGGTAAAAACTTAACACTTGTCCATCTACATACAAGGACATCTATCGTCAACACTAACCGGGCTTACGATAAATGCTCGTAAACGAGACTTATTTGAAACAAATTTAAGACATTTATCTTTATTGAGACATTAAAAAATACATTTTCAAATCTTCATTTATTTATTTATTTATTTATTTATTTATATATACATACATATTTTTATTTTAACAGTAACAATCCCATTAAATCCTTATTGGGTTTGTCTTGGCATATTTACATTCGAAGCTCTATATTTTAACACAATAAGAAAAGAAATATATTAAAATATTTGTGTGTGCTACAATCTATAAGTCAAAGTTGCTCTCAGTATTAAGTACATAATATGTTTTATTTAATACTTTAAAAAAAACTGGCGTAAAATTATTTTTTAGTAATTAATGTTAAATATACTAACGGTAATGAAATAAGCGAATCATCTTAACAGGCTTTTATTAGATATCTCAATATATTTAATGTTACAAGCTGCATATTGTAACAGTATCTTAACTTTCAAGAAAGTCCTAGAGTTACAATTTCAAAGATATAGATATAGTATTTTAGAATGGAAATTCAATTCCTATCGTGCGCTTATGTTTCATGATTTTTCTTGTCTTAGTCGAGCGTACCCGGCACGCATGATCGGCTCTAATGAAAACTATCTCTCTGCTTTTCCTCGCCTTACTCATCAATAACAATCCGCCGAATCCTTCGCAGTCCGCAAAAACTTCGCCAACAATTTGTCCCTGACTCTACCCGACTGGATATTTTTGGCAATTCTCTTTAAATATTTTATAACATTATACCAACGTTTGTGGGCTTATGAATACTTTGTTACTTTATTTTTCAAACTCGTGCTTTTACGCGTTTTATTCTCAGTAAATATTTCATAAACCTTTTGTCTTCTCGAGTTGAAATAAACATCCAATTATACGAACTGAATAATATGTAATAATATTACTATATACTACAATAATACATATTACTATATTATCTATAAAGATTTTTATGTACGTTTTAAAATCATAAAATGTCTTGTATTAGATAAAAATACTTTTTTTAATTATCACTCGAAGTTTAGGCTTTGTAAAAAATGTTCTTATTGAATATTTACAAAAGAGTTCGATTATAAGAACCCATAATCCTGTGTTCAGGTCACGATTCTACTTTAAATCCAAAATTGATTACGAAAAACACTCTGCTACCGACCGGTATCAGAAAAAAAAAACACACAAAAAATAATTTATTCACGGTCACTTCCATTCGTATCTAAAAACAGTTATCGAATTAATAAAAATTTGGAATAGAAGATGTTTTAAAAAAATATTTTGAAGGCATTATTTAATCTAAACTAAAGTATTTTTTCATATTTGTTTATCTGTCTATATCTGCGCGAACTCGGGCAGTCCTATGTCCAGCAGTGGACTGCAATAGGCTGGACTGACTGACTTACTGTTTTTATATTTGGCCGTGCAACATGCCAAAACTATGGTAGAAGCTTAAATCAAACAGAACACATTTGGAGTTCATATTACAAGCTACTGAGGCCCTTTTATCCCGAAATCGTTACTTATATTTAGTAATATATCTAAATAAAATGTGACTAGTAAACGAAAAACTTAACTATACATTTACATAAACAAAGAAAATATTTAAAACTGTTATTCAAGCCGACGGGAAAGCCTAAGCCACAAACCATTTCTCTAGAAGTAATACCAATACATACTCGTAACAACGCAGCTGACGTGATACAATGATAGTTCCTCATCCGTATTTTGTATTTGCGAATATGTACCTACTAGCTAGTAGTGAGCTTGATCAAGTATATACTGCAGACGTTTTAAGAAAATGTCAAGGAAATCATGCACATCTTTAACTAGGATGCTTTATTCAATCCCTTTCATTTACCTCCATTTCAAGACCCTGTGAAAGTAAAGACTTTTAGATCTCTACAAAATGTCTGCGTGTATCATGTTTCATTCTAATTTTACACTAGCTTTGCTCCACGGTTTCACTCGATTCAATTTGAGGAAAAAAGTTTATACTAAAATATTATATATATATCTTATAGCCTTCCCCGCTTAATGGTATATCCAAAACAAAAATAATTTTTCAAATCGTACCAGTAATTTCTGAGGTTAGAGCAGTTAAACAAACAAACTCTTCAGCTTTATATTATTAGAATAGATTAAAGTAATGGAGTAATTGTTTAAATGATTAAGAGATGGGGTGATTTTCTTGATATGATAAGTAGGTATGCGAAAAAAACATGTTGCTTGTCGCATTTCGAATTTCATCTCTTTGTGTCTAATGTAATTAGTTCATTACTTTGTCTCAGCACTTCAAAGCTCTTTTTCACACAGGGTATTCTATACCAATTTATGTATCATTACATTGCCAGACTACGTTCAAATACTGTGTAATGAATTAAATTAAAGTAATTTATAATTTAATTTCTGCAATCTTTACTAGTAAAACTGTTTAATAAACAAATGTTCGTATGTAGTGATAATTGTTTGTTTGTCATACAAGAGTTTGCATGATGATAAAATAAATTTAAACAAAGCGTGGAGGTGCGATAAAACTCTATCAATAACAAGAATCGTAATTAAATAAAAACAAAAGAAAACAAACTGTAGTATCACACAACAACTTGAAAAACTTATTTAGATACAAATATTTCACTTTAGCACGACCGTGGGATGCCGCTTATCACAGTTTGTCCTTAACTTTTAATGACAGAATAAACCGCCCACCTTCAATCAATCAAAATTAATTAATTCAAACGTTGCTGATAATCACTAACTCGTATTTTCAACCTGCTTAGTCAATCAAATTTCATTATATTTTACGCGTATAATTGATGTTTCCTTGTAAATAAAATATTACGTCAGCATATCAATCTTTAGAGTACGCTCGTAGTACCGGACTCATCGTTGACATCCAATTAGCCCGATGCCCCTATACTCTTTCCCGATTTTCTCTACCCCTCTAACCCGCACTCCTGGTCCCATCTATCTTTATTCGACAGGAGAGCCGTGCACGACCTAAGCCCTCGAAGCGTATGAGTATCGATAGTGATTGAGCCCCATATCTGGCGCTTACACACGTTCGATAAAACTCCGAGTGTGCATTTGACATACTAAAAGTGTTGACGTTTTGCCTTTAAATTCACTAATTAGTTTGTCCCGTTTCAAATCAAAAGAAAAAAAGCAAATGACCATAACCGTTTTCCAATGATGGATCATTTCTATTGTATAATTTCAATTTAATATTAACACCGTTTGAGACAAGCATGTACCTAGTAGGTAAAAAATAAAATTTTAAGAGTTATATCACATTAATAGACATTATTTCTAGAACTAACTTTATATCATTATACCCTTCAGCCTAATATCCCATTGCTGGGCATAGGCCTCTTTCCTAGTGTAGGAGAAGGATCAGAACTTAATCCACCACGCTGCTCCAATACAATTTGGCGGATATATTCCCTACTATGAGTAACGATCGCTATCAGGTGTACATGGTCACAACCGGGACCGACGGCTTAACGTGCTCTTCCAGGTACGGTGGGGAGTCCCACAAGGACTGCACAAACACCCAAACTTCGGCAAACATTTGTATGACCAATACAAATGTTTGTCATGTGCGAGGATCGAACCCGCAACCTCCAGCGCAACAGTTACAAACCAGTGCTGTGACCGTTGCGTCAAGGCGTCGTCTTTATATCATTATTCATAACTTTATATCTTTCATTATTAGAATTATTTGGGAACATTACAAATGTTATACAGTAAACGAATATTTGTAAAGATCTCAAAGATTGATTCAGTTCAATGAGCAATATAGGCAATTCTCGACTGTCAAGGCTATGGCTATTCTAAGAGAATCTTTTAACGCCATCTCTGACTCAGTCTACCAGTGATTCACTGACGATATATCACTCCGATTGTTCATACATACTTGGTTATTTACTAATTCTATTGATTCGCAACATAAATTAGGAACAATTGTACTGTTTAGTTCATTGCGGGGCATACCTATCACACTATTAGATGCATAAATTATAAAGAACCTAATAAAAGTAAAGTTTTATTAATCGATACTAGAACCATAAATATAATTATGTCATTGTCACGTTGTAAGTACTGGCGGTAACTTTCTCTTTTATTAATATTTTGTGCATGTTTGACACCATTATGCAATATAAAGGCGGCAGACGAATAGGTTTTATATGACGGCAACCACACTGCAAAAGTAATACTTTACCACTACTTCATGACAAAATATTTCATTACGCACTACAAAGTATATAATAAACTTTACACACATGATATAAAAATAGTAGGAAATAAACATCGACAATTCATATCAATCGACGCTGATGTTCTAGTATATAACTAAAGTGATGATTTGAATAAATACTTAAAGAGGCCGAGGCCCCGAGGTTGACATTCAACGTAGCAGCAATAGAGTGTTATGCAAAAGCGGGTATGATGCAAACGGAGTGGTGGCTTCTTCATTCGCCGGAGTGTACAATCGCCATGCTATTCACGTCGATGGCCGCAGGCTCACGCGCTCGACGGCTAAAGCTTACAGAGATTAAGTAAACGAAAATAGAGCGCTGCTACATGTCAAAAACATTTGATCCCCGGCATTACATTACACTTTAGTTCTAGTGTCTATATAAAACTAAATGAAATAAAAATAGACTATTGTGCTTTTAAATATAAGTAACACTATTTTACTTACAAATATGTATAAAACGAATGATAAATTGATTTGCAAGCTTAATTATCACTTTTTTTTAAGGAAAAAATGTATTCCATTAATATACTCCAAAGAGATTAAAGGAAATCGTCTTATCTATCGGTTGACTGATTACAACGATCTTGATACCCCGTGTAAATTCAAAGTTGAATAATGACTACTGCGGTGGACAGCAGGCCAACATTAAGCTCATCTTCCACCGTTTAATTTTTTTAAATTAATTTTTTTTTTTGGGATTTTTTTTAACAAATGTATTGTTTTGGCTATATACTTGACGAGCCCTTTGGCGCAGTTTGTAGTGACCCTGCTTTCTGCTCCGAGGGTTGTGGGTTCGATTCCCACCCCGAGTCTGGGTGTAATATAAATATTTATTTATATATTTATATATATATTATTTATAAGTATTAAAATGTAGCTACATATATACCAGTCGGCTGTTACCTTATAACACAATCATTAAGTTGCTAACTTTAGGAACAGACGGCCGTGTGTGTATTGTGTAGATATTTATTTATTTATACGTTAGCTGCGTAGTTCACGAAACATAATTTTAATATTATATGTATTGCAAATATGTTTAATTTTGGCCCTAAAACAAAACAAATGTAAATATTTCACACATTTATACTTGTATTTAGTATAGGAAAAATAATTCATATTATGTTTAAAAAAAAAAAAAACAATATAACCTTTGTTCACTATCGTATCAGATAAAAAAAAGGTGCCTAAAAAAGCGTAGCTCTTTTAGTGCAATGGAAAAACAGCCTACCTACGTAAAACAAATAAACCCGGGAAATTTAAAATTGGAGAAATGCGTTACCCCGGATATGTTCTCGGTAACAAATGATACGGTCTTAGAGAACCCTAATGTTAAAATTAATGGCCTTTGCGAGCTGGTCTTAACCTATAATTTTTTGTTTATAAATAATTGTTTTTTATTCTATTTTCTTTTATGGCTAATTTGAACTCTCTAGTTGAAATTGAATGAAGTTATGCGCTCTATATATAATATTACTGCTGTAAATATAGTTAGCAAATCTAAAATTCATATTATAATTCGGATAATCTTATATTTTAAGTATAATACAAACAAAAGTCAACAGGGTTAGCGTCGAGGTCCTACTTAAACAAACGTCACTTAAATAAATAAACAACATTGGAGAACGCTGGTTCTCCGAACAACATCCACTTATGAATAACAAATATGGCCGCACAATAAAATGTTAGTCTAAGACCCGTTACAGGCTCTGTAATTATTAAAATATATTCTATTCACATTTCGTAAGATCTTCGGCACACATACAAATATAGAATCGACTACGATACGCAAACTATATCGGTGTTGACTTTTGATGAATAAAATTCAAATGCAAAAAAAAAAAAATAATGACGAAATTTTCGAAAAAATACAATAGTAATAGAAATTGTATCATCAGAATCTAATATTTATAAAGCTAATAAATGGTTCTTATTAATAATTATATTATTAGCACTGTACCAAACAGTTAACAGTTTACAATATTTATTACGCAGGACCACAAAAAAGTTCTCTGTACGTTTGACCAAATGCTACAGTTGGGTATACGTCGAGTAATCGTAATCTTATTTGAAAATTTAAAAAGGATTCCTAATAACAGATTATGTTCTGACTTTACAAATAATTTCACTATAAAATGGTAGAAAAGTGTAATCAATCACCCTTGTGGTTTGGCGCCGTATAGGTATAGTGCTCATACACAATAGAATCTTTTCTTTTATATCCCATCTCTGAGTGATAATTTTTCAATTTATCGTGACAATTCCGGGACATAGTATGGACTATCGTATTTAAAAGGCTGTTTCTAAGACTAAACAAATCTCATAGAAATTATGTAGCAAATCACTTTACTTTCTACATATTTTTAACTGACTTCGAAAAAGGAGGAGGTTACCCAATTCGATCGTGTATATATATATATATATATATATTCGGAGATAACTTCGTCGTTTATGAACCGATTTTGATAATTCTTTTTTTGTTGGAAAGGGGAGATCCTTTGTGTAGTACCATTATAAGAAAACCAGGACCTGATGATGGGATCCCAGAGAAATCGAGGGAAACCTTGACAACCCGCATAACTTTTTACTGGTGTATCGATTTTGATGATTTTTAATTTAATCGAAAGCCGATGTTTATCATGTGGTCACATTTAAATTTCATCGAGATTCGATTACAACTATTGGAGTAATCTTTGATAATGCGTATTTACTTGACTATTTTTTCGTCTACCTACGTTGTATTACTTGTCGATGTAATATTCATTATATTAAATAAGTATTTGTAACTCCTTTATGCCTGTATTTTACCGTGCTTTCTGCTCCGCGGGTCGCGGGTTAAATTCCCGCCCGAGTCTGGGTGTATTATTTCTATTTATCAAAAAAATTATTTAGCTATATCGGCCGGCTGTTACATATTATAACACAAGCAATAAGTTATTTACCATAGGAACAGATGACCTTGAGTGTATAAGATATTTATTTATTTATCTACTTATTTTATGTATTTATTTTAAGCGCTGTCTTTTTACATTTTTCTTTAGAGTATTTAAAAATCCAAATATGAAAGTATATAAAAAATTGTTGTATATTTTTTTATACATTGTTTGATGTGTCTACTAATAAAGTAATTAAAATAATTAAGCCACAGACAAGAAAGTGCACTGTAGTGGAAGTGTTCACCTATCATTATTAAACTAACGGTTTATCGTATGCAGTGATTCGAAAAGGGAAGTCGTCGGGACACGCTCGATGCTCACAGTTTTATATGGAGTCAATTTCATTTCCTATAAACGTTAGTTTAAGCGTCACTCAGACTTTAATAACTAGTCAGTCGATTGGGCTCTCCATGTCTTTCGTTCGACACATTTATACCAGAAAACTTAAGAATCAATTTTTAAACTATTTTTATTTTATTTTCGAATATTTTTTTTTTCTTTTGTTAGGTACATTATTATTTAAGTTTTTTGTCTCGTGTTACCTGTGTACATTTTAAATACAATGCACATTATAACAAATTTTAATTATGAGACATTACATTTATACATATTTAATGTACTATCTATATATTAATACGTGAAGCAAAAGTTTACGAAATTACCCGAACTTACTTACGAAGTACCCCTTTTTACGAAAATTGGACGGCGGAGGAGTATGAAATTAGAGAAAATGGAGTGCAGAATGATAATATTTTTTTTAATTATGCATAAAAATACATTAAATCAAGAAAAAAACATAACACACACTACCATGTATTTAACACACAGGCATATTATATACTCTTTTGTTGATTGTTAAAGTCTGTAGTCAAATTGAATTTTTTTTTAAAGTTTTTTATTTTCATTATTATTTTTTTTTTATTTTGTATTAAATTTTTTAATTATGATCGAAATTCGACCACTTGGCGACCACCAGTTAAGAAATAAATAAATAAAACAGATTAGTTATTATATAAAAATAGCCAATAACAGCATTTTTAAGTTACGCTTTTCAAGTAAATTCTAATTCCTTATTTTATTTGTCCTATCCCTTTACACCCGACTTAATACGATAGTGAGACTTGATTTTCAAAAATTCTGGCGCGTACGCAAATTGATTTTTCGAGACGCAACCGGCCTCGATAGATCGTGAGACTATCCTTTTCTTAGAAAAAACTCACGCGGACCTCTTGTGATCATATTTGAACCCGTTAGTCGCCCGTAACCACAGTGAAGGATGGCTGCCTTTTTTGGCGCGCGAACTCGCCCAGGTAAGTAATATATTTTGTATAAAATTATTCCAATTTTTATAGTTTCGTTTGTGTGATTTACTTAAATAAGTGTTGTTTTATACCTATATGTATCTAATTTGTACCTAGCATGCTTACTTAGGCATATATTGTGACTCAAAATCAAAGACGCACGATCGTGTAGGTTAGGTGTTATGTACTGAATGGATATTCATAACTTTTTTGTACATTAACAGGATTTTCCTGTATTTATGATCGTTTTACAAGGGCTTTATCTTAATTTTTAGGAATACCCCTAAGGGATGATCAAGTAGCGCAAATATTAGCAGATGGAAATGACTCGAAAATTGAGGAATTTGCCGATGATGAGGAAGATATTATGGCAAGAGTCTAAGACCATCTAGAAGAGAGTGGATCTGGTTCTGGTGATGAGTCCTCTTAAGTGGATGAGGCACCACCACTTATACCAACAATATCCAGAAGCAGGGGATCCTCTAGAGGCAAATCAGGTAGAAAAATATATAGAGGACTGGCTAGTGCAAGAGATAGAGGGCAGGTGTACGCGCACAAGCAAGCGCGACGACGTCACGGCGACCGGCCTGCGCCGCCGCCGCCTTCACCGCGCCCCACCGTGTCCTTCTTCCCCCCTCCGGGCCCCCGCGGAGTCGAACTTTGAGCGCGAGACTCGACGAACGTTACTTACACATTTTAAAATTATTGTCAACTTATTAAGCAATAAAGTTGTCTATTATTACTAATTTTGTTTTGCTGAATTCATCGCAAACAAAGTGGCGACCGTGACAGGACACTACAACCTACAGCAGTCTATAAGGTCATAACAAGAGGTCATAAGGACATACTTAGTGCTAACGGTCAAGTAAAGGGACTACAACGGACATCAGCTGCTTCGCAACAGGGCCTGGCGGACTATTTCGTACACGATTCCGGAGGTCAACCTGAGGGAAGTGATCCGTTCCTATTTTTCCTTACTTTAAATTCCGTTTTCCTTTTTTTTCTTTTGTGTAAAAAGCGTAGCTATTTCCTTGGGCATATTATTGAAGTATCTTGCTTTATGCGTACTTTCTCCGCCTGTTAGCTAAAGCTTTTACAAAGTGTATATACGCTGTCGCTTGCGCTCATATACTATTCTTCTTCTTTCGACTCGTAAGCTAAACATTTTTGGACAATAAAATCGTTGTTATTGAACTAATATTAATGTACTGAATGATTTTGCATTTTAAATAAAATAATAATTCTTAGCTTATACTACTACTATAAATTTATACTTAAAACTAAAGGTCTTTTATTACTTGCATGAACAATAAGGCTGACTACTTATCTGCGTTTGCTATTTTTGTGCTTAATTAATTACCGATTGCTTAAATTAATGCGTTTTAAATTAGATTTTATCATTAAAAATTAATTGTCGTATGCAACAAAATTCCCATAGCAGATTATTTTCTACCCGCTTTTTAAAAAATAATTATTTCTTTGTTCCGCATTATTAACGTATTTTGCCGAACATTCCAGGGACTTCGAAGCGAGTACCTACCACCTACTCGTGGTGTATTTAGCGTGATCAGCGCTGGCGGAATTGGAACAGCTGCGGCGGGCTACTGCGATAACTGGTTTGAGTGAACATTTTTACTTTATTTAATTCATTCTTTGTTCTATACAATGCCGGAAACTGAAATGAGTGGTTTGAAAGAACTTTTAAAGAAACGTAGTACGATTAAAGGTCGTTTAACTAAATTTAGAGAATATATAACGGTTTTAAATCAAATTAAACCTGCAGATTTAACTGGTGCTCAAGTAAAAGAAATTTCATTGAGATTAACTAAATTCCAAGAGTTGTTTACTAGTTTTGATGAATTGCAAGATCAAATTGAACTTTTAAGTACCGACCAGGATGAACAAATTAGAGAAAGAGACTTCATAGAATCTCAATTTTATTCCTTGATATCGACTGCGCAGGAAATAATCGATTCGATTTCTCAAAGCAGGGATCGAGCCGAGGGTTCTGTAAATTCCAAGCCATCAGGCACTTGTTCTCATGCTCTTAATACAATCAAATTGCCCACGATTAAACTCCCGAATTTTGACGGGAACTACTTAAAATGGCTGGAATTTAGAGATACGTTCGACTCGTTAATTAATTCTAATGATACTATACCTACGATAAACAAATTCCATTACTTGAGGTCTGCTTTAGAAGGCAGTGCTACTGTTGTTATAAAATCCATAGAATTTACCTCTGCGAATTACAGGGTTGCGTGGGATTTATTATGCGAAAGATATAATAATAAAAATATTTTAATAAACAATCATCTAAAGGCATTGTTCAACATCGAACCTATAACGCGAGAGTCTTACAAAGCTTTGCGTTATCTTATTGATCAAGTATCTAAAAATTTAAGAGCACTCGGAACGTTAGGCTTACCTACTGAGCAATGGGACGTTTTGGTTATATTTATGATGTCATCTAAATTAGATATTAATACAAATAGAAAATGGGAGGAATACAAGGGTAACCTCTCCGATTTACCTACGTTACTTGAATTTAAGACTTTTCTTCGTAATCGCGCGGATGTGTTAGAAACCACTCAAGGTACCCGCTCGGATAAACACACCCATGACTACAAGTCTAATTATAAGTCACAACAATCTTCTAAATCATTAGTCGCTGCTAATACGGAAGTGTCAAAACGGATTGTATGTAGTATATGTAAGAAGGACCACCGTGTGTATTTGTGTCCCGTCTTTTTAGAAATGAGTTTGGAGGACAGACAGAGTGAGGTAAATAAATTAAAATTATGTTCAAACTGTCTCCGCGAAGGGCACAATGCGCACAGGTGCCGTTTAAAGGGTTGTTGTAGGTCATGCAAGGGGAAACATAACAGTTTACTCCATAAAGAAATTGCAGAGGTTTTGAAGGCTGCACCCGTCTCTTTGGCAATAGCTGGCGCAAAAGAAGTGCTACTGTGTACCGCTCTTGTAGATATAGTTAATCCACAGAACAATAGCTGTCAAAGGGCTCGAATATTATTAGATACTGGGAGTCAATCCTGCTTCATGACTACTAATTTCAAAAATAAAATGGGTTTATCTGTAAATCGAGTGAAACCTGTAAACGTATCGGGTATAAATAATATCGGTTTTGATATATCTGAGCGTTGCTATGTCCAATTGAATTCTAGAGTATCTTCCTTTACGGCTAAGTTAACATGCCTCATTGTACCTAGGATTACCGGTAGCGTGCCTAATAACAAAATTGAATTGCAGAACTTGAAGTTACCATTAAACATTGAGCTGGCCGACCCTGCATTTTATCAACCAGCTGATATTGACATACTTATAGGCGCAGATGTTTTTTGGGATATTATAGGTACACAACAGATCAAGTTAGGTCAAGACAAGCCTACGTTGCTAGATTCGAAACTGGGGTGGCTTGTGTCTGGCCCAGTAGGTAAAAGTACTTGTAACGATAATTTTATGTGTAATTTTAATCAATTAGATATTTATGAAAGTATGAAAAGATTCTGGGAAGTAGAAGAGTTACCTACGACCAAAAATAATTTATTCTCTGTAGAAGAGCAATTATGTGAAACTCATTTTGTAAATAACACTTCAAGGTTAAGTAATGGTAGATTTTCAGTTAAAATGCCGTTTAAAGAATCACCTGAAGATTCTTTGGGTGAGTCATTTTGCAGTGCGCGCGGAAGATTCTTGAACCTTGAGAAGAAATTAAATAAAAATTTAAATTTAAAAAAAAAATACGTTGAGTTTATTAAAGAATATCAGGAATTGGGACATTTATCAGAGGTTGATCGACCTTCATTTGCTTTTTATTTACCTCACCATGCGGTAGTACGTGAGGAGAAGGAAACTACAAAAGTGAGAGTCGTGTTCGATGCGTCTGCTAAATCATCTTCTGGAAAGTCACTAAATGATATCCAATTGGTAGGGCCTGTAGTTCAGAGCGATTTATTTGAAATTTTATTGCGTTTTCGTATACATAAATTTGTATTAACTGGGGACATTGAAAAAATGTATCGGCAGATAGAAATAGATAACTCTCAACGTCATTTACAGCTTATCTTGTGGCGCGAAGATGAGGAACAGCCTCTCAAAATATTAAAATTAAACACTGTCACTTACGGTATGGCTTCTGCTCCTCATTTGGCCACTAGATGTCTCTTGCAATTGTCTCAGGAATGCAATGATGAAACTGTTGCTAATGTAATTAAACGCGATTTTTACATGGACGATCTGAGTACAGGTTCAAATAGTGTCGATGAGCTCAGAAAAATATACAACGGTGTCACTCAAACTTTAGAGTCTGCATGTTTTCCTTTGCGCAAATTTCGCACAAACTGCTCTGAATTGTTTGAAAATCAAACTGATGTGTGCGAGGTTCGTGACTGGAACAAACAATCTAGCGTCCTAGGTCTTAACTGGTCACCCAAATCGGACACGCTTTTCTTTTCTACAGATATACCGGTTGACAATGTTATCACGAAAAGGACAGTTACTTCCATGACCTGCAAGATTTTTGATCCGTTGGGTTTATTATCAGCAAGCATTATAAAGTCAAAAATCTTTCTTCAACAATTGTGGAGTAATAAAATCGATTGGGATCAGCCTCTTCCTAGTGACGAAGCTGGTAAATGGACTTCTTTTATTCAAAATTTGGCTCAATTGTCATCAATAGTAATACCTAGGCATGTGTTAAAATATACTGATTGTGACATTGATCTGCATTGCTTTGTGGACGCATCTCAGCACGCATATGGGGCCACTGTGTACTTACGAACCGTAGACAGAGAAGGGCACGTTAATGTACAGCTGTTATGCGCTAAAGCACGAGTGGCGCCACTAAAGACGTTGACGATACCACGCCTTGAGCTATGTGGTGCGTTGCTAGGGGCACGATTGTGTGCCAAGGTTATAGAATCACTTACTTGTAATATTAGCAACAAAAAAAAAAAATATGGACCGATTCTACGATTGTGCTAGGTTGGTTAAACACTCAATCCCGAAATTTAAAAACCTTTGTTTTAAACAGGGTAATCGAAATAAACGATCTTACTAAGGGATTCGCATGGATGCACGTACCAACAGATCAGAATCCTGCTGATTTAGTGTCCAGAGGGATTGACTCGCAGCAGCTTCAAGATTCTACTTTGTGGTGGCGAGGTCCTTCCTTCTTAGCGAAGGAAGAATCTGAGTGGCCTATTCAAGGGTCCTTTGCAACTAATAATTTACCAGAGTTAAAAGTATTTACATGTACGAAAGTGGACACTAAAAGTAATAACTGTTCACTTGTAAAATTCGAAAAATATTCTCGATATGATAAATTAAAGAGGATCGTAGCTTATGTCTTAAGATTTATAAATAAATGTCGTAAAAATGCTGTAAGTAATGATGTAATTGAACCTGAGGAACTGGAGAACTCGTTAATGTTGTTAGTTAAGCAAGCTCAGTTAGAATCGTTTGCTAATGAACTTTATACTATTGCTAAAGATAGAAGTTTGCCTCTTAAGTCTAAATTACTGCCTTTAGATCCATTTATAGATACGTTAGGAATTCTCCGAGTAGGTGGTAGGTTGCAAAATTCAAAATTTGATTTCAATAAAAAGCATCCTATTTTATTAGACGGCAAACATCATTTTTCTAAAATACTCATGAGGCATGAACACTTTCGTTTACTTCATGCTGGTCCACAGTTATTACTAGCTGCGGTACGCGAAGAGTTTTGGCTTATCGGGGGCAGAAACTTAGCTCGCAGCGTAACGAGAAAGTGCATTGTTTGTGCGCGTATGCGTGGTCAAGTGATAAAACCTATAATGGGTACTTTACCGTCTGTAAGAGTATCCTCAAGCTTTGCTTTTGATACTTGCGGAATTGATTTCGCTGGGCCCTTTTTAATTGCTAGCAGAAAGGGTCGTAGCAGTAATATAACCAAATGTTTCCTTGCACTGTTTGTTTGTCTTCAAACAAAGGCTCTGCACTTAGAGACGGTGAGCTCAATGTCTAGCGATGCTTTTCTTCTTTGCCTACGCAGGTTTGTGTCTCGAGGGGGCAGACCTCAAGTAATTTACTGCGATAATGTTACTAATTTTGTGGGTGCAAAGAATGAATTAGGTAGGGTTATTAAAGCCAGCCGTCAGTCCGTGTCCGATTACGCAAGCGTTGAAAAGATTAAGTTTGTATTCAGTCCCGCATACGCGCCTCATTTCGGAGGAATCTGGGAGGCTGGTATTAAGTCAGCAAAGAGCCATTTAAAACGTGTAGCAAGCAATGCTTCTCTGACGTTTGAGGAACTAGCGACGCTTTTTACCCAAATAGAAGCAATCCTTAATTCCCGCCCGCTATCTCCTCTTTCGTCAGACCCCACTGATCTATATCCATTGACTCCAGGACACTTTTTGATTGGGCGACCTCTGATGTCGGTGCCGTCACTGCCTGTCACCACTAAAAGGCCTAACAGATATGAGTTTATTGAGCAGCTGAGACAACACTTTTGGGAGCGTTGGCGCAGGGAGTTCATCGCTGAGCTGCAGCAACGAACGAAATGGCGAACTCGGCAGCGTGACCTTCAAATCGGCGACATGGTTGTCCTGAAAGAAGACCAATTACCTCCACTACGATGGCGCCTTGGGCGCATTACTCGATTGTACCCTGGTCCAGATGGCATAAACAGAGTAGCAGATATCTTCACAGCAAAAGGAACCATGAGGAGAGCATTCAATAAAATATGCCTTCTTCCAACATCTCCGGATGCCTAACTAGAGAAAGCGAGAGAAGAATAGTTTGAAAACGTCTTTCAACGGGGGCAGTATGTACGCGCACAAGCAAGCGCGACGACGTCACGGCGACCGGCCTGCGCCGCCGCCGCCTTCACCGCGCCCCACCGTGTCCTTCTTCCCCCCTCCGGGCCCCCGCGGAGTCGAACTTTGAGCGCGAGACTCGACGAACGTTACTTACACATTTTAAAATTATTGTCAACTTATTAAGCAATAAAGTTGTCTATTATTACTAATTTTGTTTTGCTGAATTCATCGCAAACAGCAGGTTACGGGAAGAAGACAGGCTAGAGGAAGAGGACAGGCTAAAGGAAGAAGAGAGACAGGTGAGAGAGTGTGGGTAGAAACTGTATATACAGATAAAGCTCATGATTACACTGTTTATGATAAATCAAGTTCGCCGATCCGCAAATCTCCGATTGATTATTTCCGTGAATACTTTGATGATTCACTCCTGGAAGAAGTTGCTAGGTGCACGAATCTATACCATTGCAAATCCTGCATTGAATTCAAAACTACCAGACTGGAAATAGTAAAATTCTTTGTTCTTCAACTAATCATGGGCTGTTATTCCCTATCCAAAACTATCGATGCACTGGAAAACTTGACTGAAACTGGCATTGGTCAGCGACACCATGACCAGAGACAGGTTTCTAACTCAACGTAATACACTTCACGTTGTCGATAGCGACACGCCAACAGAAGCTGAAAAAAGCAATGCTCTGTGGAAGGTGCAACCCACCCTAAAAAAGGTCAAAGAACCGTGTAACCGATTGGAGAGGCCCCAGCTACTACTCAATAGATGAGCAAATGACACCTGTTACTGGTCGAAGCAAACTTCGTCAAGTAGTAAAAAATAGACCAAGGCCAGTATTGTTGAAAAACTGTGCTTTAACAACCAATTTTTATAAGTTTTTTACTAAAAAAGAATAATAACCTAAGTAAGGAAAAATATTTTAGTTTTCTAATAAGATTGTTGATTGTTTTGTCAAAAACATTAAACCAAATGTATAAAAATTACTCGTTATTAATATCGTCAATAAATGATTATAAAGACTGATCAATTAATTAAATTTTCATTTATATTATATATAAAAATATATCCACAAACTAGACAAAACTCACATCTCGAGCTATCTCCTAAGCCCCACGCTCGTGAGGGTAAGTTTTCAGGAAACCGGAGACTTCAGGATTTTTTTTAATATTTTTTACATAATACTGAGACGCCCATGAAATAGTCATGTGAATTTCAAAAAAAGCTGAGTAAATTATTTTCTTCGGTTGTAAAGGGCTATGGTTACCAAAATTCGGTTAAATTAAAACATAATGCTCCAATTATTTTCACGGCAACACTGAGAGCCGTTATTTTGTCAATTATAATTTCGTTAGGCTTATTAACTTCTTAATGATGTCTCGTACTAATAACTTGTACATAATTAAGGTTTTCAAGTCGCAATTCGCAGACTTTTGAAATCAGAAAATTAGAGACCGAGAAAATTCTATTTGTACGAAGAACAATATAATATAAAATGGATCTGACTGTCGATGATAAATACTTTAATATTAAGATACTTTTTAGAGTTGAGGCTACATAAACGAAAATCAGATATTCTTCAATAATAAAATAGTTTTATATATTGTAGAATAAGTAATACAATTTGCAAAAACATCATAATTTAGAATGTTAGATCTGAAAACAAATAGAAAGAATAATTTAAGCTAATTCTAAAAGCCTTAACAAAATTAGATATAACCACCGTGGTCATGTTAGCTAATTGTAACTGATTTTAAACAAACTTTAATCCGTAAAAACGACATTCTTGCACGTAACTTCTAAACATCAATTACATTTAAGGACAGCACATTAAAATTTAAAAGCAAAAAACTGATTGCTACTAAAGTAAGGTGGTCTGTTTTCAATATACAATATTATTTTTTCCTGTCGTTTTTTTACCCAGTTGCAACAGAAAAAGAGTTAGATTTTTCTATTTTAATTTATGTGTATCCGTTTCTACACTCCCTTTTTAACACGGGAACTTTATCTCTGGTCGTAGATAACTTTATTTGACGGACGACGTTTAATATTCGTTTTTACCTTCGAATCCCACTACATTTATGAGATATTTGTTTTCGCAAATGTGAATCTAAAAGTAAGTACTCGTATCTTATCAACTGAGGACAAACAGGTCCTAATGGTTTATTCTACATCCTGCTGAGTCTGTTCGTAACTTATTCGCAGAATAAGCTTTACGGTAACCGATAAAACTAGCCCTATATGGTATCTGTAAATATTATAATAATTCTCGCTGATTTTTCACAGGTCGTTTGTTATCTTTACTATGTCGTTTAACCTGAAATTTAACAACATGGCGAACTGAGATAAAACTTGCCTCCATCGTATAAAAAAGACGAATTAGCTCAACAGTGAGTCAAATATAGGCTTTACATACGTACAGACTTATGTACATATTTTCTTTTTAGGCGATAAATAAATATGCCGACATATGAGTCTAATACTAAATATAGACATAATTTTTTTGTAAAGTCCAAACTTTTCGTATAGAGTTTAATAGAGTTTAAAATAATAAAACTTCAAAATGTATTCAAATTTTACTTTTATTGGCAATAACTCCTATCTTTATTTTATTTTATGCCAAATTTAAATAATCCATTCTCATGCTATATGTAGTTTGTTTTACAAACGTACCGTGCTAGATATAAAAATTAGGGCTTAAAAATAAAACTACAAAAATATGGTCTAACCCACGAAAGCTGTACGTAAATTATTTACGATACCTTAACATGACATTGTTAAAACAATGCCACGAAGGTTATTCAACCACATGCTAACTCCAGGCCCAGATTAGTAAATAGTACTCCAGGCTCGTAAAATTAATTATTAAAATAAAAAATAAATCTAATTATTAAAACTTACTTTTAAAATTATTTATAGTCGAGTTTCCTTAAAATTAGACGCGACAAAATTTTTGATTTGCACTGTTACTTTTACTCTTTCCACGTGTAATGTCCAAAAGATTTCTAGAAGAGATTGCTCTTTTAGTATTAAGACTAACTTTTATACATATTTTTTTTTTTCATAAAACGAAGAATATTTGTATTTGTATATGTAATTAAGGAGATAAAAACGACACACATATTTATCGCCCATTTCCCTATTATTACGGCACCTGCACTAGTAGGGCTTATTATCACGTTCGTGGCGTAAGAGGAGACGAAACGATCCAACTAGTCTAATGCATAAGCAATCAAATATTCTTCATTGTACAGGGGTCGATGTTCGATTGTGTAACAAATTGTTGTCTACTAAATTAAATTCCGATACATTTATACAAGCCAGTTAGATTGAGGCATAGCTACGTTACAACTTTACAAGTACAATGCATCTTTCAAATTTTTACGTGACTTTGCTACATTATAGAAAAGTCATTCCTGGAATTATTGTAACTTCTTGCAGGTACATACGTAGTTAAATGTAAACCGGCTCTATCGCAAAAAGTCATCTTGACCACTGAAGGATACATTCACCTCTCATAGAACATTTTCGAATTCCATACATTATTTAAGCTTTGACACATGTTACATCGTATGTGCGATAAGAAGTGAACTTATGTGAGCTGTAGAAAGTGTATGCAAAGTAGGACCAACATTACAAATTCTTACTTGTCGACTAAGGTGATGCATTAAAAATACATATCATTTAAATAATCTACAACATAAAATTCAAAATCCACCTTTGATATGTTAACCCGATTTAATTGCAACAACACGAAACGTATGTGTTTTTACTTCACGTGAACGTGTTAATCAAGAATATTTCGGTATTTATTAACTAGTCTGATATCGCCGACGCTATTAATATTCAATATCAATGTAGCGTGAAATAATTTGAAGCATTTTCCAGAGGCTATCAATCTGGACCGTTAATGAGATTCAGGCGGGCCGCGGAGTCGGGACCGGCGACTGCGTCGACCAATTTGTGCCCCATTGCACCTCGCTAATTAAATGCTGCAAGCTTTAACATTATCCATAACGTTCGATAGTCGAAGGTATAATGCGATAGTATTATAGTATCTACCGTATATTACACGATAACTACTGGTCGCCCAGTGGTCGAAATTCGTCCATAATTAATTTAAACTATAAGTTTGGATTCTGTTGTCAATGACTATACTTCTAATAATAAATCAAGAATAACAAAAATTATAAATCCGTGTGTGTGTCAAATAGATGGTAGTGTATGTAATGTTTTTGATTCATTGTTTTTTTTTTATATTTCAGGTTAGTTTGTAAATAATTTAATATTAAATATTTTTTTGTAAAATTAGTTTAAATGATAAAATAAAAAAAAACTCTTTTCAGAGAAACTCAATTACAGTTTTATTGTTCATCTTAATATCCAATGGATAAATATAAATTAAGACATTATAAAACAACATTTAAAGCTATTGTTTCACCAGTTCTTAATAATAACTATTATTTAAATATTTACAATTACAATATGACTCCACAATCGTTTAATATGAAAAAACAGCTTCATAGCAACCTATTCATAGATCAAATATACACCAAAGAACAATTACAAATTATATTAATAACTATTTAAATGAAGTGTCACGCACTTTGTTTTACACACAATAAAAAAAAATAGCATTCGGCACTCCTTCTCTATATAAACTATAAGTGTGCAAAATTTCATACTCCTCCGTCTGCGCAATTTTCGAAATACGGGTAAAACATGTTTGCTTCACGTATTAATATATAGATGTCATTAATGTCATTGTGATAAATACAAATACGCTTTTAATCAAAATTGGCCGTTAGTATGTGAGTAATCTTTTTAAATGGCCAAATAGCTTTTTAATTAATTAATAATGGCATTCCATGTCATACAATTTTTATTACTCCGCAATGACAATGCAATCAACATATCTAAAATTGTACATATAACAATGAAATAGAAAATAATTTGTGAAAAATATATACATATCGCTTAATATGACAGTAAAATAACGTTTAGTAAGTGGTACAATTTAAACACTTACAATTATCACACCACACGTAACTCTGTGTTCTGATGATTCATTTGCAAACAATAGACAGACACACCGGAAGCGATTGTTATGTGCTCTGTAACTTTCTCCAAAACATTGTTTCTATCGCTTGTACAACTTGTACGAGTTTTCTTTTTAAATGACAACACAATATGTATAGCTAAACGTTATCATAAATACACCGCACAATACATCACTTAGATACCTATTTCATTTCATATGCTTACTAGCCTTTTTTTCCTCCGATCTATTTATTTCCTTTTGGAACGAAGTTCCTTACGGCAGGCTTGACATTTGCCTGGGCGAGTGAACTGAAAAAAATGTGATACTAAAACCGTAAGAAAAATATATAACGGGAGTGACGTAATATCAGTCACACGACTGTATAATATGACGTTTGTAAAACTGAAATATTACTAGTAAACTTTTTTTTTTAATTATTTATTTAATTTTATACTGTCGACAAAAATAAATAAAGCCATATGTTTTTTTATTTCACTTAATAGTTTGAATTATTATTATTTTTATTATTTTGTTTGGTTTATTTTATTTTACGGTATTTGTTATTTTCTAAAATACTAAATTTCCTAAATACTTTTATGTACTTAATTACAAACCAATCAAAAAAAATTTAAAAAAAAAATCAAGAACTAGAAAGTATACTTATATTTTCAACATTTATATATATTCAACATTTTTTTTCAAACTGTGTTGCTTCTATACCATCCCAAGGAACTTCGTTCCTACTTGGTGTCCCATGACACCACATATTTTTTTTAAAACACGACACAAGCTTAATAATAATAATAATATTACGCTATAAAAATTAGTTATCCTAAAGTAACTACCATTTATTTTATTTAAAGTATGATTCATAGTTTTGAGTATTACATTTAAAAATATAACAAAACTCAGTTTAAATATAATTCTATAGATCAATAAATAAAACATTATTTCACCAACGATCGCAGACATAAGTTTCAATCTGACCATTTCCTGCGCTACTGACGTCTCAATTGCTGCTCTTTTGTAATCAACAATTGTGCCAGTTTGAGAAAAGCTTCCGACACATTCAATAGCAATGTGATAACATTCCTAGATATTTTAGTCTTGTTGCGATTATGGTGATTACGAAACCGATCTCCTCAAATTACTTTTACACATTTATATTCGCACGGTCAGTTGAAAAAATAATTTATGCTTTAAGGTTATTGAGAACTTGTATTATTTATAATGTAATAGACATATGTAAGTATTATATGAAAATTTTAATTTTAACCTTGGATTTTATCTTTTCGCACATTTGGCGTTTTTAACAAAGCTATTTAATATGCCTGCATGTTTTACAAATAACAAAGAGTACTATTAACATATCAAACGATAAGTGAATTTGGTGCATGCTACAACGTTATTTAATAGCTACGTGCCAGCTAAGTGACCTACATCCAAATTATCGTAACACAAATTTTAGGTGGTCATCTGGGCTGGTCTATTGTCTGCACACGTTACATTGTATCTAACATGTTGTATTATATGTCGCTATAGAAGTACATAGACAACGACGATTGCACGACTAATACATTCTCGCTGCACAACAAACATTAAAAGTGCATTAAATTCCATTTAACCGCGTACAAAGCACGGCTTGTTAAGTGATTGAAACATGTATAGTTCGTACTCTATGCTTTGCGAAATTTAAATCTATATCTGAAAAATTAGTATGCAGTAAGGTCAACGATATAAAAATACGGTAAAAACTATTTTCGCAAATGTATTTGGTACTAAAACGAATTATTAGTCAAATGAAATCATAACATGTTTAGGGGTTTAAAAGGGATCATTGGCCAATAATTTTTCTTATTTTACAAATAAATATTGTAATTTATTCCTCTATTCGACTTATCTCGCCGTCACTAGTTTGTAAATGCCGCAAGCGACGCTTCACGCGGGCCTTTGAACAATATAATAGCTGCGCAGCATAAGAAATATGCCTATCTGAAAACAATTGCTTTACATCTGATGATTTTCTAAATAATTATGAAAGTCACGGCTAATATAACAAAGGCGGCTGATAGGTCACGCAATGTGATAAATCGATTATGGCCACACGTGCCTCCACCTAACGCTCCAGAACCTTTGCTCACTATTATTAATTTTGGAGAGCGATATTTGTAGTGTTTGTTAAAAATATTAGTAAATTTAAATTAGGTACTATTTTATTTCATGCTATCAAAAACTGGTCTTTACCGATATTATGAAAATCTTCCAACCTACTTCTGTATTAGTAAAAAGGTTTGAATTTACATAATTTTACTGTCGTATTATGTAAAAATATACCGTTATCTAAAGACCAAATTTTTCTTTTCAATAATTAAAATTTTATCTCATAAAATATCTTTTAGTGTTCCTTAGATACGAATCAAAACCCTATTGAGTCAATCTGAAATCCCTTGATTTTCCTAATTTATGTGGATTATTTAATTTTTGTTATAAGTTATGCAGTAGATTTCTTGTGACTTATATAGGTACTGTACAGAAAAAAAAAAAAAAGAAATAGAGATGAAACACGAAATGATCATACAATTTTTGAATTTCGGTTAATAAATTTTTAATGTTTTTAAAAACTGTTACAACTATGAAAACTTATTTTCATAAAGCAAAAGAGTTTTTTGCTTAAACATGCTTATCTCAGGATATGATCTAAAAATATTTTTATAACGAAACCAATTCATCGCGGAATGCTATAACTTATAAGTAATGCTGAATGCAATATAATAAATACTACGATACTACACTACGAAGCCAAAGAAAAAGTACAGTAAGTAAAAAAACAAACTACGTGGGTTTATTGTATTGACCAAACATATTTTTTATTTCAAACAATGGATGAAAATTTGGGTACTCCGAAAACTCCGAAACTAATAAACCATTTTTATTTTTATTATTGACATTTATTTCATCAATACTAATATTATTGTGTATTTCTTTTATATACTACTTACAACCACGTGAAATTTTTTATTTCTTTTACACGTATTAAAATATATTTGAGCATAGAAAATCAAGTAACGAAATATTCTAACTGCCTCTACGCTTATTTATTGAATCAACCGAGGTCAGTTACGATCTATACAAAATCAATTATTTACACCTATGTACTTTGTTCTGATATGATTTACTTGAATAGATAATTTAATATCAGGTCGAAAAACTCATAGGGATAGAGAGTTGAAACACTTATAGGAATGCCGAAAACCGGTTTCAATTTCCGATGGTAGAGTCAGCCATCTTCGACTACTACTAATTCAGTGCGTCACGAGTAAATCCCGAACTGTAACTTTATCTCACTTATTTTCCTTTTACATCAACTTGTCCATAATAATTCCTATGTGTCATTATTTTTATTTGTAAATTGCATTTATATTTTTTAAAGTTATTTATAATTTACTATAAACTATAAAATTTACAAGTTTATAGGCTACATTTAAATAGCCAATAGACATTTTGGAAATATATGATTTCTATATTATGCTTCAAAATAAAATATGTTGATATATATTTGTATCATACAATAACAAAGTAAGATATAACGTGTACTAATACTACTCAAAGAAGTTTCGATATCAATACTGTAAAAACTAAATCATAAATATTTTTGTAAAACACACGTCTTGTAAATGAAACTTGAATTTAAAAAAAAACACGAGTATTATTACAACATTTGGTACCTATTGTAATACTAAACTCAGATGAGGGCTCCGTTGTTTCTTCAATCATTGAAGACCATTTTATAGTAAATCATATTAACCTAGTGTCAGAGAAAATATTATCTGAAATTCCCCAACATGGCTTGCCTGCCTGTGATTATTTTTCCTTATGTCTTGCAGATTCTGATATAACCATCTAATATGACTTGAAAAATTCTCCCAGTGTAATAAGGTAGGAAAGCTTTATAAATCATTTTTATTTTAATTTTTTTTTTTATTTTTATAAATAATAATAAATAAATAAAATAAAATAAAAAAACAAAACATAGGTATATTTTTAAGCTATTTGTTAATATATCCTCACAAAAAATATAATATTTTTAATTTCTAATAAATATTTTAAGCGAACAGGGCTATTATTTGTTGCAAAATTTGTTACATTGAAGTAACCATGCATTTACAAGAATATCATTCACTGTCGTTGTACCAATGTAAAACTGTTTGCACTCAGCAACGGATGCTGTCGATTGTGGATATTTTGGTCCCGGAAAGTAGACGCGTAAACCGAAGTACGAACGCCTCTAGCCACATGCAATAATGTTCATAAGGAAACGCTAAGACCATCGCCTCAATTTCAAATGCTATACGAACAAATACAACATTGTTTGTTTTACTTAGTTAAATTAAACAAACTCGTAGCACTCGCCGCTGTAACCCGTTGGCGAAATATCGTGCTCTTACTTGCTAAATAAACAAAGCAATACATATTTGTTACAATAAAACATTTTCTATTTCGATCTAGACAAACTATCGGCAACATAAAAGATAAACTGTAATATTATATGGCTTAGAACAGTACTTCGTTTCGCTCTACTTTTATCAACAGACATAATAAGATTAATAAGCTTAATAGAATTATAAAAATATTAAACATGGTAACATCATTATATATAATGTGCATTGGTTTTTATCGCAGTTCAATTTCAAAAATCAAAATGATCCTATATTATTATTTTCTTTTAAAACTACGATTTCGTGTAAAATATAAAGACCGAGGTTAAAAAAATTATTTTTTTAATTTATTGTCACGTTATTGTCATAACTCAATAAACGCTTACAACTATTTTAAAATGCCGCATCTAATTATTATTTATCTGAAATGATTTTATTGACACACACACACACACACACAGAAGTATTTAGGGACTTCAAACAATACCGTGCACTAGTGGACGTACACGACAGATTCTCAAGGTCCACTTAGAGTCAATATCGTTGACATGCCCTAAAGACGGTTATTGGCGGTGATGGCTCGATAGGGCTCACTGGATAGGCGCGATGGGCAATCATATAATTGAGGTTAAACGGTATAGGTACATCTGCTCTATGATTTCCATGCCGTTCTCATTCTTAACGGGCTGATATTGATTTACATTTGTTCTTACAAAGTTTGGAGTTACAAAAATAAAAATTCAATAATTCATTGTACGTACAGTAAGTATTTGTCATTGAAACAAAATATTAAGGTGTGCTTATATCTAAAAGAGATTTCCTCCAAATAACTTTACTTTTTTTTAAACGTAATCACTATAAACAAAATAAAAAAAAAGTCAAAATACGTATATTTAAACATTGTTGAAATTGTCATACAAGATAATGCAAGTAATAAGTAATGATATGCTATACAAGCAAAAAGGTAGGTATGTATTAATAACGAAAATTATTTATTTATTTATTATAATTAAATGGCAACTACGCAATGTTTGACTGATATACGAGAAGTATAATTTGATGCCGGTTTATAATTCGCTTACACATCCGCTTCGGTCATTTTAATGTGTTACGTGTAATATCCGTTAATAAAATTGTAAAAACAGCTTTTTAAATTATTTAACTTTCATCCACTTTATACCTACCTTCCATATTCCCGCAGTTACCGATCTCCTTTAAATAAATAGTTATGGTTTTTAAATTCCAATGCATCAAACTGCGACATTATTGATTTATTAAATTTAATAATTAATCTTGAAGAAAAAAACATTTTTGTTATAATAACATTAGTTTTATACACAAAGCTCTTGTGATGCTTAAATGTTAGTATACTATTCACGTATATCAAATTTAAAAACAAAAGCACTTCTTACAAAGTGTTAACTACTTATGTAAGCGACTGACCTCACGCAAAGAATATTTGCCAGTAATAGAAACTGAACTATTATTACGAATGCGCTGAAATACAGATTTCCCATTTCAGTTATGTCATGCGCGTATTATTCGAATTATGGGAAACGTGTCCAATTAGCTATTGTTATTATTGCATTATTATTTTTAGTGCACACACGAATTTTTTTCCCTAGTACAAAACTACGAAAATAGTACAGAAACTTAGTTAATACACACTTCAGCCTATAGCAGTCCACTGCTGGACATAGGCCTCCACAAGTTTGCGTCAAAAATGGCGTGAACTCATGTGTGTTGCCCATAATCACCACGCTCGGCAGGCGGGTTGGTGACCGCAGGGCCGGCTTTGTCACATAGAAGACACTGCTACCCGTCTTCGTCCTGTGTATTTCAAAGCCAGCACTTGGATAGTTATCCCGCCATCGGTCGGCTTTTTAAGTTCCAAGGTGGTAGTGGAACTGTAGTATCCCTTTCTCGCCTCTTACGACTCCCAAGGGAAGAGAGGGTGTGGCTATATTCTGTACTGCCGTAACCACACAACCTGGAAATTTAATACATAAAACTAGTAATTTTTAGTTTTACATAAAAAAATCCATTTTCTTGGTTAAATAAAATGTTTTAATATTTTGAAAATGTTAAAAAGTTACAAACAACCCCATTTGGAAGATGACAATGTGATGCCGACTTCTCGAACTATTTTTAGGGGCTGCATTGAAAGACGTCTTTTAAGCATCTAAATTGTATCAGATCGATTAGCATCAATGTCTATTAACTCTGGAGGAATTCAACAATAATCTTAAAAATGCTTTCAATTGTTGTGCCTAAATATGGGCAAAACTAAAATTGTTCCTAATGCCCATGTTCCGCTCCATTACATGGTAATCATTGAGAAGTCTGCTTTGTAAATTGTCGACGAGTTTATACGTACATACGAAGACCGACGCATTAATTTCCAATAATGGAAGTTAAAATGTCAAAAAAGAGGAAACTGCTGAATTTAATGCATTGACAAAGGTGGAGTGATTAGCTGATATGCGATACACTCTCGTCCAAGTGTTCTTCATGAATTTTTTTATAAGACTAACTCGGCAAATAAACGGGCCGTCCACCTGATGGTAAGTAATTATAGCCTATAGCTGCCTCAACAACAAAAGCATCGCAAGCAAGTTGCTGGTACTGACCTTGACCCTCCCTAGGAGCTCTGACCACCTTACCCAAATACCCACCACAGGAACACAACACTACTTGAGAGCAATATTTCAATTTCAATTTTTTAATTTGCTATTCTTATTGTATACAAATATATTTTATACTTAACATTACCATCTTTAAGGGAACTGTAAATTTTACATTTCAATACAATTATAACTTTTAATCTAATTCAAAGTTGCAAATTTAAATATAGTTTTTTTTTGCTTCACAAATAAACATTTTTTTTGTTATTATTAGAATAGTAAAAACTTTTTTACTTTTTTTATTATTTAGCCGTGATCTTCTGTAAGGCTTAGGTACTTCCTTAACGGTCTGCTTCAAATTTTGAGGACGATATATCCTGCTGTACCCAACCCCAAAAAAAAGTATATTCCATGTATGTCTTAGCAGTGTCTTAGCAGCTATGTCTTAGCAGTAACCAGAAGGTGGATGACTTGATAATATTTCGGGTAATTGCTGTGTCTAGTAGGTTAGGATCGCAATTGTGTTAGATCCTCAAAGGAGATTTATAATAATGTTTCGATGTTTAATAATGTGGAAATAGAAAACCGATAGCGTTTATAACACAAAATATATTCATAAGTAAATAAAGTTCGATACAGATGTTGATTAAGTATAGTTCTGGTGTTTATTAAGTAACTCTAGTGTTATTTCTGTTATTCCTGTAACACATATAATTACGGACATCCGTCGTTTGAAGTCCGACTCTCGACACAAATGTCGCAAAAGGCAAGAAAAACACAACGTCCTCTACTGCTTTGCAAATATATTTTTTGTTTTTCTTTGTAAAGAATAAAGACAACGCAAGCTGTTGTGCACGCGATTTCGGTAATATCACTGAGGACATAAAGTTGTTTAGAATACCGAAGAGTTTATTTTCTTCATGAAATATATTATGTATTAAAGTTAATGTGAAGTTTGACGACGTGTTAGCGCAACGGTCACAACATCGGTTTGTGGGTGTTACTCTGGCGTTGAAGGTTCTATCGCACATGACATACATTTGTATTGGCCGTACTGATGTTTGTCGTGGTCTGGGCGTTTGTGCTTTTTATATTGTGTGTATTTCCAGACCCCCGAAATACGAGTAAATGATAGTCGGGTGAGGCACTTTATTATTACTAGTGATCGAAAATCGACCATAATTAATTTAAATCAAAAGTTTGAACATTATTTTTAAGATTCCGTGGTCAAATACTAATACTTCTATAATAATAAACAAAAGAGTATATATGCGTGTGTGTATCAAAGTAGTATGTGTAATGTTTTTTTTTTATTGATTTAATGTATTTTTATGCATAATTTAAAAAATAGTAGGTTTCTGCACTCCTTCTCTATATAAACTATAAGTGTGTGAAATTTCATACTCCTCCGTCCACGCAATTTTCTTAAAAAGGGGTACAAAGTTTTTGCTTCACGTATTAATATATAGATTATTCTGTTAACCGTCGAAGAAGTAGTAATAAATTGAAAAAAAAAAATATTCAGAATCATTTTAGTTACATGTTAACAACTTAACATGTAAAAAATTGAAACCATAGTAGTTGAAACAGGTAATGAGTACGAAAACGGCACATCTAATGTGTTTCGCTATCTTCTCAAGTACTTGCTGATTCAACAACAAATGGAAGTTACAAAAAGCGATCAATCACATGTAATGCGCGAACAGACGTACAAGCATACAAATACCATAGCCGATATAGAGCAAGGTTTTTCGATATTAAAGTGATGTTTACTATCAGTTTATGAGTATATTCCATTGTATTTGAAATCATAAAATAGTTTCTAGCAACCAATTAACAGAACATCGCGAAAACACAATTTTCTTATAAACTCTTCCATTTTACTACTTTAACAGTATGGTCTTAAAGAGTAACAGACAAGTATAGTTGCTTGTAAAACAATGTAATTGTAATTTCCCTCTTTAATGGACGTTAGGTACAAAGCAACCCTCTGTGAGTACTTCAATGTATCGTGCGAATCTTTACATGTACTATCTGATCGTTTGGGTATATTATAAAACGTGGGAATAAACTTGGTCATTGTCCCGATATCTTGTCTTAACTGATTAGTACCTAACACTGTGTTTTTAGTGACACAATGCAATTCCCAAGAAGTATTTAAATATCTTAGGTTTGCTTGTGAGAAATTATATTTTGCTACTCTGGCGATGCTTTGTTGTTGGGATCTCACGGCCATCGTTAATTAATATTTTGTTTTCTCATAAGATTGATTACTTTTAAGCTTATTATTGATTAAATGGAAGCGACAATAAAAAATTTAACAAAACTGACATAAGTCCCTATGGGAATGGACTATCAATCGTTATCCTATATGTATATCTATCTAACTATATATATATAAAAGCCAAAGGTCACTCACTCATCACGAAATCTCAGAAACTATAACACCTACAAACTTGAAATTTGGCAAGGTTCCTTTTAGAGCGTAGACATCCGTTATGAACGGATTTTACGAAACTCGACCCCTGAGGGGTTATAACGGGGGTTGGAAGTTTGTATGGAAGTCCTATGTTTTTGAAGTAAGAGAGCTTAAATTTAAAATGTATGCTCTTTAGATAGTGAGAAGGTGTCCAAATAATGTATCTTTAGAAATCAACTCCATTTTGGGATTAAAACGGGGACTGATTTGACTCACTCATCACGAAATCTCCGAAACTATAACAGCTACAACTTGAAATTCGGCAGGTAGGTTCTTTATATGGCGAAGACATCTGCTTTGAACGGATTTTACGAAACTCGACCCCCAAGGGGATAAAACGGGGGTTGTATGTTTGTATGAAAGTCCTATGTTTTTGAAGTACGAGACTTGAAATTTAAAATTTATTCTCTGTAGATGGTGAGGAGGTGTCCAAATAATGCATCGTAATCTATATATATAAAAGAGAAAGTTCACTGACTCACTCATCACGAGAACTCAAAAACCGCTGGATGGATGGAGGTAGATTACAGTTAGTAGACATCCGCTAAGAACGGATTTTGCGATATTCCACCGCTAAGGGAGTTTAATGGGGGTTGATAGTTTGTATGAAACATACACAGCAGCTATAAGTTCGCCTGATAGGCTATTTATACTGCAGCTTGAAAATAAAACTAAAAATATGGTGTATAGAGAGGTTTTATAAAAATAACTATTAAATTATACTAAATTATGCCTTTTAAAAAGTTACTCAGTGTGATAAGCATTTCAAGTGACTGAAAAAAATAATAATTTGCGTTAAACATCTTGATAGTAATGCATATCTTCATAACCACGCCGCCGTAGTCGCGGGAAACAGTAAACAAAACATATAATAAAACAAAGTCCCCAAAAGTATATGTGATCGATTCCCTCAAATCTACTAAATGGATTTTCATGCGGTTTCACCAATGTAGAGAGGGCTTCAAGAGGAAGGTTTACGGAACAGCTAAGCCGATTTTGATGAGAGTTTCACTGGAAGTTTGCCGGGAAAACTTTGTGACACACTGATTTTAAAACGCGGGCGAAGCCGCGGCCACAGCTAGCCGCGGCTACAGCTAGGTTTTTCATCTCGCTTATACCTTCAGATGTATACGCGAAAATATTATTAATTTACCATGAAAATTGGTTATTATTAAAACCCCTGCCTCGAAATAGCCCAGTCAAATTAAAATAGTACATAAAATAGGGATAACGTTACAATAATTCGCATTGAACTAGATATTGGTACGAATGTTTGGAACACCGTTATTAATGAAATTTGAAAAGTCCCCATCATCCCCACATCTACAAAAATCTATGTTATAAATGTTGACGTACATACATAATCATTTTGAGGAAATAACTAATCAAAAATAGCGAACGTGCGTTATTTTTTCCGCCTATTAAGTAAAAGATGCGACAAGCGCTCGGTCAGTCCGGGTCAAAGCGATTTAATTGTTTGTGATAAGAGAACCGCACTTCGCGTGGGAAGATTTAGCAACGCATGACGTCATCTAGACGCTAATTGTCACAACTTATTACGTCGAGATCCATATTCTACATGTCTCTAACTTTTACTCTACCACTGTAAGGATGAGTTTAAGTGCTGCAAACATTAGGGACATTTTTTTAAGGTTTAAGAATTAAATATCTTGAAAAGTTAAAATTTTTTATTCGATTAGAATAACCTAGGAGTGTAAAACATTCTGTAATACTTAATCGAGGCTTACGTCAAACAATCTTGCTTTTAAGGAACTAAGATTAAATCAATTTAACAAAACAAGTTGTTTCCTTTGTCATTGTTTTGTACACATCATGTCATTGTTTTATACACGTCTGATATTTCAAAAGTATGAAGATATATAAATATGCATTTGAGTTTCAAAAATTTAATATTATTTACAACGAGGCCTATGTAAATAGGATGCGGATCTTGTAATAGGTACAGTGATTGCGATACATATATCAGTCTGAACGACCGGCAGGCACGGGTCACTACGACACAACGAGCCACTTCCTGTGGCCAGCGAACATCAGCCAACAAGGACACGCCAGATGCTGCTCTGAAAACACTAACCGCAAAAGGCATTTATACTATAAAGTATGTATCATTAATACGAAACAATTTCTACACATTAACAAAAGTATTTAAAATCAATATCAAAATTTCTTTCTCCTTTATTCATGTAGGCTTCAAGAGCAATTTTGAATCTTCATTTTACAAATTATATATGGGTTAAATAAATAATTATAATTAAAAGTGAAGCTACAACCGATGGCCGGGATATAGATACTGCAGAGAAGAATCGGCAATGAACTTTGCAGCTACTCTTACTGTGTACCTAACGATAATTTTAATCGCCAAAAAAAAATATCTTATTAAAGTAATATCACTTGTATAACTGCGTCAAACAATTTTAACCATTGGTGTTTGAAGAGATTTTTTTTTTCTATTTCATAAAGGCAATTTTACATAAATTCACTTTAGAATGTAATAATGTATAAAACTACATATATGTATATGTCTGTACATTGTCGTATCAAAGTATGTCTTTTTGTTACTATTAGATAATAATTGCTGTAGTTACAGGAAAATATACTTTTACCACATAGGTACCGTATCAAAATACAAAAGCTAGTAAATCTTTACAAATTTGAATCAGGATTTAATTACGTGTGTAATTGGATGTTACGCTTGAGTTGCGATGTATGAAGGGACACGAGATCAATCTGTCGCGGGATGAAAGAGTGGGCAACCCAGGTGAGGCTTATGACCGCGACTGACCTCGAGCCAATTACCCGACCATTAGCGCTCCGAACACAATGCCCGTTATTAAGCGGATGTCCAGTAAATGCCAGCGATGTACCTGCGGCCACGAAATTTACATTTGTTTGGAACTAGATCAACATCAATGACGAACTGGGTGTAAACATGAATGGGACGTACTATTATTGTAACGATTGCCATCAAAACGTAACTTATTTAGTAGATCGTAATAATTAGGTCAACTGTTACCTTTAACATAGTTAATGCCACTAACTATACACAAAATGTAAAAACTAGCTGTGCCCCCAACTTCGTCCGCGTAGAATAATATTATATTTATTTATATCGAATTAACAGCCTAAAATATAAATTTCAAGCTTCTAGCTCCAAAAATGACTATACTTCCATACAACTTTTCATCTCACCTTTCAACCCCTTACATTCCTTTTTTAATTAATAAGCCACATATTTTGACTAAGGTGTAGAGTTTGTGAAGTTAGGGCTTGTAGAGTTAGGGCGTGTAGAGTTAGAAGCTTGGCTCTACATGAAATCTGATAACTTTTTGACAGTGCGAGCCATATGATCTCGTCTTGGCAAAATTTTACATGAAAATGTTTTTGGTGGGATTAAGTTTGTCTGTAGGTATAGCTTATTTCAACTAGTCAATTTGAACACAACGTTCTAATTTACTATGACTTCATTGGTTAAAGGACGTGCCTACGCTAAGTGACAGAAATGATGACTTTTTCAACAGGAATATTTGTAAACCATAGATGTAAAATATTCTTAAATTAAACAAGTGAAAAATAACTTTTTAATAACACCATAAATCGATATAAAGTAGACATTATTTCAATGATTATTATTAAATTTTATTACTCAAATACAGTCGATACTTTGGTAACTTAACTATTATTACGCGCGGAACTTAATGTTAAATCTTACAAAAAGCTTTTTTTATACAACTCGGCCTGCAAACAAGCGTACGGTTCTCCTAATGGTAAGCGATTACCGCCTGCAACACCAGATGTATCGCAAGTGCTTTACCGAACCTAACCCCAATCCCCAGAGGATTCTGGTACTCACCGTGATCACTCATTGTTATCTCAAGCTCTCAAGATTTTCAGCGGAATACTTCCTACTGTGTCTTACCTTAGTATTCAAAGCTTTTTCAGTCTGTATAAATTGTAAAAATAATACTTTTAAGATAACTTAAAAATAATTCAAGAAAAAAAATATCAGTAAACCTTAACATAAAAAGGATTAATGACAAATGGTGCCTTGGTCTGCTTATCTCAACGGTGTAAGGAAGATGTCACTCCGTGTTAGCGGACTAAGATATCTAGCGACGTCGTTAGCCCTACGGATTCGCCCCCTATCTTTACATAAGGTTTCCTCCAAGGAGATAATTTTTTTTTATCTATAAATATTTTTTTGTTAACAACTACGAATACTACTAGATTTATACTTTTTAATACTATTTGGTAGAGTTCCATTTTATTCCATTATATATATGTAGATTAAAAAGTCGTGCGTTGTTAAAGAAATTATTTGCTGATTTATCTGTGGCATAAGATTCGGATATAACAAAGTCTTGTCCAAATTAATGAATGCTACAATATAATATTATCCGCTAAATTGTAGCCCGTACCAATACGCCGGAATATTTGACAATTAAAATGTAAATCAAATTAAACTGTAAAAAACTTAATAGGTAAAAATAGGGCATGGGCGCTTAAGAACCATGGATGTTTATGTTATTTATAAAAAAAAAATTGTAGCCCGTGGAACCAATCCCCCTGTCCATATACTAATAAACTGCTTATTGTAGCTTTTGTAAACTATTTCGTATCAGAAAAATTAGTACGAAGCTATATATCTATACAAATAAATAAAATTGGAGTGTCTGTTTGTAATATTAAAATAACTGCTTTTTACTAAATGCAGATGGATATATACACGGTACATATACCAAAATAACATTTTTACAATTTTCGTCTGTGTGTCTGTCTATCTGTCTGTCTTTTTGTTCCGGCTAATCTATGAAATTGCTAGAACGTTTTGTCGGGACTTTCATTAGCAGATAGCTGATAAAATAAGGAATAACTTAGGCTACTTTTGTTTTAGAAATTTATTTTATTTATAAGTAACTGCGATCTGAACAATAACTTTTTTGTTTAATTCCACGCGGACGAAGTCGTGGGCACAAGTGGTACCTAATAAGTCAAATACTTTAATTCTAACCATATATATAGTTTGAGCACATACCTATTTAAAGTATTTAATGCGTTGAATTTGAAATCTTTTCTTATTAGATTTGTGTTTTGCTTTTAAATAAAAAAAAATTATATGTAAAAAATATGAAAATATGTAAAATGAAAAGAGGAAAAAAATATCTTCCTCTATGAAAATGATAAAATTTCAATTTAATTTTCAATTTCATTATTAATTAATGTACAGATACGAAGTAAAAAAATAATCGAATATATTATTTAAGGATTAACAGATGTGAAATGATGGACAAATGTTGCTGTACTGCAGCTCGTAGCACTCGAGGCGCCCGGTGTTCGCTACCTGCTCAGCTATACAACGTCTTTATGGGACCTTCTCAGTTATCTTCACAAATATATTATTCTATTTAAGGACAAATGAAACCTAGAGGCTTATGTTAAAAACTTGCTATAAATCACTTATAATGGTGCCAAATAAACTCTACTACTCTACATTTACATTTTTTAGCCATTCTTTTTTTTCTTTTCTAATGTTTACGTGAATTTCATTCATTATAATGAAACAACTTTTCTGACTGAGTCCTCCCGTGACCATGGTTGCGGTAAAGTATCCAAAACGCCGGGCATTTAAAAAACCTAATAAGCCGCGATAAAATCCGAAAAAAGTTGTTTCACTCTTTTTTTAAGTATTGTGTAAGTTATGCTTGAAAATATTAAAGATTAATGATAAGAGAAGTTCTGTTGACATCGAATATCACGATTGTAACGCTACGTAGTGGTTCTGGTTACTTAATTAGGCAGAGTAGCTTAGGACCGCCCACTGAGAACTTGTATATACTGTATCTTTAAAACTAGTCGGTTTCAAGTTTTCTTGCGTCTTGTTATAAGTATATTAGTAAATATTTTCATCTAATATGCAACGTATAAATGCGCGAAGATCATCACTTCTTATTGTAAATAAACAACTTTCGTCGCTTAAGCTTCACTGACTCTTTAATATATTATGATGTCACTTATTTTTGTTTTAATTGTATTTTTTATATAGAATTTTTTTTTTGACGTACATTGAATTAATATTGAACATCTTTATTTTCATTTCCAGATTTGTTAATAATTTAATAATTTTTGGAAATTCACCAAAGCTTTTTGAAGTTATTAAATAATTAGATAAAGCAGCTTTTTTAGTTTCAATTATTACACGCTAAGTTTTTTCCTTCATTCTACTAAAAGTGAATAATACATTCCAGGTACCTACAACCTATATAGGGCGGTGTGGTTGCACCTGACACGTTACTTTATAAGTCCAACACTGAGATAGAGCGTCCATTTGCCAAGCTTGCTTTGTACAGATAACAAAAAGGCTGAGTACCTTCGAAGCTATGAGTATGCATAGTTATACTATTTCTATATCGCATTGCTATAAGTATGTAGTCGTACATTTATGAATATAAAAGTAAAAGTAGTACACGTTATTTGAACAAATGTTTCTACGCCAACGTTTAAACTGTTATTTAAATTTATTATAATAAATTTATATATTAAGATATTGTAATTATAATGTTTTAGTTAAGGACATCTACTATTGAGTTAACTAAACTTGGAACTCTATCATTACCTACTAAATTACTCGGCGAAGTGGGTTTCTATTTTATGGCCCCTCATTTAGACGCGACAACACAAAACAAAAAATATAGTAAAACTGGCAACGTTTTGTAGAGAAGTAAACGTGGCAACGACGCACGCGCATATTGTAAAAGAGATAGAGAAACTAGTCGGGTAACTTCGTGTAGTGGCGCCCCCCGCTCCGGTTGTAGCCGCCAGTGCCGTTGCCGAGTGCGTTGCGGGTGTACGACTGTACGTTCGTGCGTCGAAATCTCCTCGGCATCTAACGCCAACTGTAAACAGTGCACGCAATCGACGCGTTACACTGCAGTCTAAGAACCGGTTGCTGTGATCAAACAGATAGACTCCGATTTGTGACATCGATATGTTCAGTGACCTTTTTAACTACGTCCGATTTGAGCTGTAAAGTGTTTATGATTAGTGCTAGTGAAAATAAATTAATGATACGATGACTTGTGATTGAGTGGAACATTGGATTTTTTTTTATCAAAAAATAAATGAGGTAAGTGGCCGAATTCCGCTTACCTATAAATATTTTAAGCGATTCGGCATGGCATATTATTACAAAAAGCCCAAACGTTGGGGAAGTGTGTGCATACATTGTTGATACACAATGTTATTAACCATAAATTTCTTTTTCACCGGAATACAAACATTATTCTACATCATCCTTAAATATCATTTTGAAATTCTTATCTTAAGTATTCGAGCTTAAATGTTGTTTTTCCAATAAGTTTTGTATAATGTCATCTTTCTTGTCTTTTAATTTTATCTACAATTACAATAATCTTTGATTTAGCTTTTTTATGTGTATGTAAATAACTAAATATATTGTAAAACTTTTATTGATGAATGCTTATGATTATTATTATATTCTTTGTTCATTATCGACATTTTTTTTCAAAAAACAAATTTAATTGCGTTTAAAATAATAGAATTATAAAATATACCACATATACCAAAGGTATTTCTATATTTTAAATGTTTAGTTTTTTTTTCTTATCTATAAAACATTAAATAGTGTCATTATTATTAATGACAAATTCTATTGATATTGTGATTTACTACTAATAAATATTGCTGTCCCGTATAACAATCGGTATTATGGAGTCTCTACATGAGGCAATTGGCGGGTCTGCTCCCCGGATACAGACAAGTCGCGCTGCAGGGTAAATTGTACACCATAGCGAAACGACTATGCTTTGTTAGCTATTCACGTACTTAAATGTAACTTTCATCGACTTATTTTGGACTTTTAAGTTACTGTTATCGCTCTTTATTTAGTTGATAACTGTAACTTTAATTTTTTATAGCCGTCGTAAATTTAAAACAAATTAGACGTACTGTTACATAGAATATAGTGCCTCTATTTCATGACATACTAAGTTCAGTAACCCGACGTTTATAAGAAAATTTTGTTAATGGTTGCCTAAAACTCACATCGACTAAAATGTAAAATTGTGTTTCCATAACATCGTGCAAAGTACACTATACGCGTTCGATTCTAATTTGTAATATAGAGCATGTTCAAACTAAAAATCAAGACTACTTAACACGACCTTAAAATAGAGCTGAACATCTAACCATCTTTTGTTCTATTTACACATTAAAACAACAGTGATACTCTTCATTTATAGTTAGATAAAAGAGATTTCGTGACATTTTACTAATTTTGTTAATTCATCAAAGATCATAAACATTACAAAAAAATTCAGTCGGATTGAGAAGATTCTCCTTATTTGGCACTCGGTTAAATTATAAAGCTAAAACTACAATGACAAATACAAAAACATAAAAAATCTATAAAGTTAATAATACATAACGTTTATTAATACATACAAGTTAATTTAGTTTACAGTTACTTTAATGAGTCATTCAAGAGATTCCTTCCGCAAGAAATTATTTATTGATAGAAGTAACAATTAAAGCAGTTACTAAATTAAGTACGTAATGAATGAACACGCTATCAACATCCTGGGTAATTGCGCGTATATCATGTCGCGTCAAGATAACGAAAGCTGTTGCCGTAAAGGTATCAAGCTAGTACGATGTACAAATTGTAAATAGGATATTGATATAATAGAAACGATTAAAATTATATTAGATTTTTATTAATTATTTATAGTTACAGGAAAATTACTACCGATTTGGAATGTTCTGGAGGGAACAATCAGCAAGAAACTCTTCATTAATTTAAAAAACTGGCAGTTTTTATAAATGTTTTTTACATTCCTAGTAATAGTTCCCTTTCTTTTGCAACTATACTGTGTAGTTAGATATATCGATAATGTATTATGACCAACTATTGAACTTAAGATATTATGCATGGAATTGAAAAATCTGAAAATTGATTCCTTCAATCAAGATTAATCAAGCTTATATGTGATGCATACATCCAAACACAAATAAACAATACTATACATTACGAATAAATCATAAAAACGGGATAAAGAAAATACAGATCAAATAATATCTGAAGCAACTTTGGTTAACATTTAACAAAATATTAAAATATAATATTAAACTTACATTGTACAAGTCCAACCCCATTCCTATTCTATTTCCAAAGCTAGATTTCATTTTTATTACTCACTAATATCAAACCAATGAATCCAAATTTATTACAGCCGCAGACAAATGATTTAAATCATTAAACCACAATTAGTTTACACCTAAACAATCACTGACAACTATAATTCATATTGTACGTTTATTAATTTGTAATTTCGAATTTATAGTATAGAACATTTATTTCTTTTAACATTAATTAATTTTGTTTTTAGGCTGGAAATTATGTGTCTATATGGTCCGAATCGTAATTGGACGGGTGTATTTTTTTATTAAAGGCACATAGTCTAGCACCGTAAATATGAAACAAAAAAGATAAAGTTACCTTGCTAGATAACACGAAATTACAATGTTTAGTTATGTTATTCAAGAGAGCCCTACCAGCGTCACCGGGTGAAACACTAACAAGATCTTTAAGATGTTGTGGTGTGATGCCGGCTATGCTACTAGCAGAGCCGCTCGTATGACATAATATTGCAACATAGGTTTCTGAATTTTTTTTTTAAATTTATTATTAGTATAATTTGAAATAACGACTTTGTAGCCATTTTCATATCGACTAATTTGATTGATTCTTCGGAATATCACAACTGCATTTTTGGCCGCAATATTTATGACTGCTCTTGTAATCTACTTATGACTCACTCTTGTGAAAAAGGAAGCACAATTTAAATGAATAATTTCACATGGTTTACAGAAAAGGGGGGGGGGGATTTGGGTTTTAAACACAGTATGTGTATATTTACATAATATTTTATGGACACAAAATGTTATGGTTTCAAAGCAAAATATATATTAGTGACCCATTGGTCATTACTCAACACGAATAAACAGCATGTAATTAGATAAGAAATAGGCCTATATCAGCTCTTTAGTAATATAACCAAAAAATATATGAGATGCTTACTATTTAATTTGTATTTTTTTTTTCTTCAACGATTGCAAAGAAGACAATTTGTCTTCGAAGGGACGAGATAATAATAATAAGTTTTTAATTATAAAGTTAGCTGAACAGTTAATTTGTTGTTAAGCGGCGAGTCCCAACAAAACCTTTCAATTACTTCATACTGAAGATCCCTTTAACTATTACATTAGAAATATTAAATTAACTTTATTTCTCAAAAAAATTACGTTAAAGTAATTGGAATATTTAATTGAAAACAGTTCCGATAGAAACTTTAATATAGTAATAATGATAAAGACGTTTATTTACCCACCATGCAAAATAAAAAGATTTATCAAAGTCTAGTTTACAGAGATATTAGAAAAAAATGCTGTTGAAAAGGTCGTATACTTAGCTTACAGCTGCTTTTCAGTCCGCACAAAAATGCTCCTAGGATAAAATTTACATTTAGACACTAAATATATCAAAAAACCTAATAATAATAAAGCTTTATTTTTTCAAACAAAATATCTACATAGCAGTTACTTTATACAAGTTCTATAATTATATAACTAAATTAATGCTTGGACCCCTTCTGGGTAAAAGTCGCCTCCAACTTTTTCTCTGTTTTTTACAGTAGTTAGCCAGTTTTTACCGGCCACTGAGATTATATCGTCCACCCATCGTTTTCTTGCTCTACCTATATTTCAAATCAAACAACATAATTATGTAACATTAAAGAAGCATGTGATAAAAGTAATAATTAAAAAAAGGAATAATAAATGAAGTATGTCGCCGAAGATAAAACAAGAAAATACATAGTGGGGAGCTACTCATACATGAGATACACTTTACGCTTATAATAAAATCATAGTTAATCCAAATCCAGCTCAATAATACATATCGATATGTTGAAAGCTTAACTTTTTACTAATTTGATTCTGATTTTTGCTGATCAAGGAACCATTTCTTAGTAGGATTTCGAAATTTCGAGCGAGTTGCAGCAAATCTAATGAGAGGTAAAATTTCGTTCCAGTTTTCGTTCGTTGGAAGCTATAAAGCGAAATATAATACATACTTCTAAATGCTTACTAAACAAGGCCAAGCACAATAAAGTTTGTGATACATTATGACCGATAATTATCGGTATCAGATGCGTTTAACCACCTCAGTTTCTGTAAAAATAGTACAAATATGTTTCATATTTATATGTACCTATTTCTATAAGCAATTTACTATAAGTAGAATATTATTGTTTTGATTTATTACTTAACTTTGACTATACGGTAGTTTGAGAGATTAATTTGATTGTTCTTACGACTTATTAAAAAAATTATAACTACCACATTTTCATTTAAGAGTGAAAAGTCCTTTATAAAAGTTGAAACTGGATTCTTGTTTTAAAACCCAGTATTCTACAATTCCAAATGTTGTAAAATTATTATGATACAGTTACAGTGAAGTTACGGTCATGTTTAAACATTTTTTATTTAAGTTATAAAATCGCCGAATATACAAACATCAGAAACATTACGTTAGGTTATAATATACATACATAAAGTAATATTATTATATTAATAAATATAAAAATAAATGTAAATCATTACATAATAATATATCCATTTTTTAGTATTTTAAGTAATAATTATAGGTATGCGATGTGAAACCAATGTACAACACTTTCTTGAAACCATACTTAACAATAAACTATACAAACAAGCCAATAAATATATACCCATTACATACGATTGATGATCTCCATTAAATCCTTTTTTGAGTCCCACCACGTATGAAGTTATCCGCTATCCAGTGCACGTTCGTTTATATGCCATACATTTCACGCGTGACGTTGCCAGGAGCAGCAATAAATTATGTTCAGATAAAAAAAAAGACGATAAACTGTCTCCATATTTTAGTCATATTCTTACATTATTTATGCAAATTGTAGAAAAAAGTATACCATAACCGCAGCTTCCCGCATAGCGTGGGATCGCTGCATGCAACGCAACCGCTTCAGGCTCAAATGTCAACCACATCTATATAATTATAGGCCTACCTTGGTCACGCTACAAGCATGTGAGCGTAATCCGGTCGAGAAGGCATCGATATATAAATAAATAAAACCAGTGTATGGTGTTTTTCCTCGATAGAGCTTTACTCTTTTGGTCGGCGCGGCGTACAAAAATAACTACAGAACTTTCATAAAAATTGTTACACGATTAAATATTTACTGCTATAAGTTTTCACAAGAAATTCAATATCATGATATCGTTTAACCTCTAATTTAACCTTGTTATTTTTTACGTTCAAAAGAACTTTAAAGCTCGTAATAACAATTATGAATAAAATAATTTTAATATTATTTCGTGAGCTTAAAATTACAAAATATAAAAGTTAATTGTCAAAAAAAAAACAATGAATAAATTTATATTTTATGTAATTTCAAATAGGTATTTAGAAATATATTAGCAATAAAAAAAATAAAGTCTTAAGTTTAAGCCTACACATTAACATTTTTAAAAATAAATAAAATAAATATATCCATAATGACATGACAACAATATTTTAATGATTGTGTACCAAAGATTTATAACTATTAAAATGTTGGTCTAATTCTTTGTGTAAGTATATCTTTGTTCTACAATGTTACGCTCCTAAGGGCTTGAACTGATTTTAAATGTTACTGGACTTAGGCTACTTTTTATCTGAGAAAATCATTAATGTTTTTTTTTTAATCATAATGTTGAAGAAAATTCAGTGATTAGTTTCAACAATATTCGTAAGGTTAGTCCTCACGAATATTGTTGAAACTTTTAACAAGCGAGTTTGTTTACACAAGTCGCTCTAATAGAGACAGTACGTTAAATAACATTAAGTTTTTTCTTAGAAATCTTATTTGCATTTTAAGATAATTGTTATCGAAATAAGTGTTTATTATCACTACGACTATTATTAAATACTTGTTGTACTTATCTTTTCTTTGTAGGTTGTTCATGGTCCTTTTATAGAATAAAAAGGAAAATATAATAGTAATGTCTATCTATTCTTATTTGATTTTAAACGTTAAATAATACTTTCTATCCTTAATTAAAATAATTGTGTTTGCTATCAAACGAAAAAAACCGACTTCAATTACATCGAAAAGGAATACAGTGTAACTAGACGAAAAAAATTTACAAACGCACTAGTTGTCACTACGATTTTCAAAGGCTCCCCTCGATTTCTCTGAGATGCCACCATCAGATCCTGGTTTCCTTATCATGGTACTACCCTTGGGATATCTCCTTTCCAACAAAAAAAAAAAATAAACGACGAAGTTATCCGCGAACATACATAATATATATATGTGATCGAATTGAGAAACCTCCTCCTTTTTTGAAGTCGGTTAAAAAACCATTTCTCATATTAAAACGACAACTGAAATATATTTTGACACGATCATGACAAATCTGTTAAAAATAACATACCAAAACCAAATTGTAAGCATTGAAAGGCGTTTGACAGAATTTAACATTCTTGTTGAAAAATTAGTGCAAAAATTTTAAGTACATACTCTTACAGTTACACGCAAGAGCTTGATTATTAAAGTTTATATCTCCCATTTAAATTACCGGTTTTACGAATAAAAACTTGTCACGATCAAGTGATATTAGTAACAAATTATTCTTACTATTTGTTAACATAAGTATTAATGCAGTGTCTGCCTTTGATAACGATATTAGCTACACGCGTAATAAACGATGTGATATGGATATTGCACTACTGATAACCGCTCATTTGCTTGGCAAAGTAATTGTTTTGCTAGATGGAGTTCCGATAAATTTCAGGTTTGCAGGCGTAATATTACGCAGGCAAGGGAATTAACGAACTCAGTCGGGAGCTAAATACGTATAAAATGGTTGCAATGGAATAACAATTTATTCTGAGGTTATGGTGAATATTCAAGTATGATATAGGATAGAAAATATCGCATTGTACACGCCCCCGATTCATTCCTTTGTGTGGCATCTGCGCTGCGTCTGTGGTGAACAGCCTTGATTCTATTACATTACATCTGCCAACCCTTTTAGATATTAAACAACAATTGCATGTGGTGGGCTTGTTGCATAAAAGCATATTATATCAAACAAAACTCTAGGGAATGAGAGATGCAACCATTTATTGTATTATTTAAAACACAGATAGATTATCAAGCAACGACTATTACAGCCATAAAAGAGTTATAAATACTTATTTAATATAATGAATATTACATCGACAAGTAATACAACGTAGGTAGACGAAAAAATAGTGAAGTAAATACGCATTATCAAAGATTACTCCAAAAGTTGTAATCAGATCTTAATAAAATTTAAATGTGACCAATAATAAATAATAATGTGAGATATAACTCGAAAAGTAGTTGTTAGATCTCAAATAAATTTAAATGGGACCAATTGGCACACACCACCTTTCGATTAAAAGAAAATTTGTCGAAATCGGTCTACCCTGTCAAAAGTTCTGATGTAACATACATTAAAAAAAAATACAGTCGAATTGAGAACCTACTCCTTTTTTGGAAGTCGGTTAAAAAAACTTTGCTTTGTTAGTGAAATAAAAATATAAAGTCTGGTTAAAATTCTCACGATCACAATTCTAGTTATCGTTTATCTTAAAAAACTAGAATGTGAATCCAGTCTGCACGGATGCATGCATGGTTCATTCTCGTTACACTGAACGGGTAGAATTATCGTCAGTCGAGCAGAATCATGTCACATGCTTTGAATACAAAATTATCTCTTGTGCATGTAACTGTGGTATCCGAAATCATCGACGGTTTCTTGGAACGCTTAAATATAATTTTAATTGAAAAGCGTTGATTCCATTTTCATCACATTTCAACTTCAAACATTTAAATTTTTCATGCAATCGAGTGCAAAATGTCGATAAAAAAATACATGTATCTATGTCCGTTGGGTAGTATCTACTTATAATAAATAACCAATATTATCGATAAATGGTTAGTAGTGTTACGGAGTAGTGATCTAAAATTAATTTTGTAGTTTATTCAGAATCTTAAAATCGCAACGAAACTTCGGTCAAACTGCAACTTATTTTATAAATATGAATAAATTTATAATTCAAAACCCTAAAATTAGTATACATATTATATATATAAATAAAAATCTTTTATAGTGTGTAAGTATCTAAGTTCCATATTCAAGTATTTTACTATAAAAATGTATGTTATTATAAAAATGTAAGTAACTATAAAAACGTGAAAGAAATTTTCATTTCTGAAAAGTCGTAGAAAGGTAGGCCGTTGCGGTTTGTTCTATCGACGATGATCACGGTCTCGTTAAAAATGTCGTAAGTGCCATTCAAAAAGAGCAGCTTTTGAGCTGTTATGTATTCTATCTCATTTTCTCCTATACATTTTTTTATGTATTTGTTTTTTCCGTAACGCATTTTCTTTTCCTAGAGTTTCAAATCACTTAATAAATATTTTTCTTTTTCAGAATCGACTGAAAATGGCGCCCTTAGAAATGGTGTATAGGTTCTAAGCAACATGGCCGTCGCGCGCGCGGTCTTGGTGTTGCTAGCGTCCACTGCACAAGCGTGGATGCCCGATGCTAATGCACGAATCCATGTAAAATACGGTGAGTAAATTTTTTCAATTAAACTCATTTGAAACAAAATATAAGCTTCTGGGGTCCGTTTTAAATGAAAATCATTTTATGTAACTATTATGTTTTTTTTTTTTTTGGGTTTCTGGGTACTTTTGTAATAAATTGTTATTGAGTTTATATTATCGTTGATCGCAACAACACTACTGAAACGATTTCTATTATGCTATTTAAATTGTTAATCAATATTTATTTAAACCTTTATTTAGAATTGTTATAATTTTTAATCTGTATACAATATTATATGTGATTGGTAACTTATTCAAAAAGTAGTAATAGAACTCTATTACTAAGACATCAATTTTTCTTTTTCTTAGATACACTAGTTTTTCAGAAACGCAAAATAATATTTTTTTAATATATTAAATATACACTATCTCCTGTTTTATCTGTATTGGCTATTGCGCTAGCGGTCGCGGGCTCGATCCCCGAACATAACAAACATTTGTGTTGACCATAAGATGTTTGTCGTTGTCTGGGCGTTTGTGCTTGTGTATTGTGTGTGTTTCCGGACCCCCAACACAGGAAAAAACCTACAGGGTCCATTGAGTGTGAAGCGTTTGTAATTATTATTTATTATAAGATAGGCAAATTAATGCCCGTATTTTAGGTAGCGGCCATAGATCAAGTAAAAAAAGGTAGATAATGCGCGGCCTTTGTTGTTACTGAAGCCACAAAACTCGGCTCCTTCAAGTAAACACACGCTCTCACGCACACATATGCATCAAACTACGCTCATTTTCGTTAGTATCTCACGGGGCCTCGTACAGTAACTTTGCCTTCAAAATGCCTTTCTTATGTAATTAAATGGTGCAAAAACAATACCAAAGTGAATAAAAAGTCTGAAGAATTATCGTTTCACACGTAAGTACATACAAAACTTTATATTTCTTGTTATTCCAAAATAATATTGAGGTTATTCGGAACTTATAATTTCGATGTCCCGAAATGACGTACCGAGGGAGTGTTACCAGTAATTTTTATTTCCATTAGCCCAAAATGCGGGTAAGTAAAATGTAGGCAATCATAGAAAAATAATTAAGTAGAAAGTGGAAAACATTATTGTTTTTTTTATCGTGTGATTTTTATGTTTTTCCGAAATTGAAGTCAAGTTAAATATGAATTTTTAACTCGTTTGTTTCTGTTTAAATTTGTGAATTAACTACTCATATTTTACTACTAAATATCATGGTTTTAGGTTTCCAACGAATATTTTAATAGAGGATGAATGGGTAGCTGCTTTACGACTGAGCCGAAATGAACTACAGCGACAGCCATCCTCATCTAGTTTGTTTGTTCAAACCATTTTGATAAAGCTGACATGTACGGTACAAAACGTGGACTTCGCAGAGTACCATCAAGTACATACTGCTACTTACTACTACGTATTTTAATGTTATATTTTTTGTTCTAGGACCTACCGGATGAGTCTAAATCAGTCGTTAACCAAGATTCAATCTTTGATACACCTAGAAAACATAAACTAAGAGAAAAGTTAAAAAAACAGGAACTTAATTTTAAAAAAAATGTAAAAATAAAATCAATTTATTACAGCAAAGAGTTAGACGTCTTTAAAGCAGGAACTTACCCCTCAGAGAAATCATCAAATTTTCATTGACACAGATTTATATAATTAAATAAATCAAAACACGGCTACAATAGATTTATGTAACAATTTGAATCGAAAAAAGGAGTGAATATATTTAAAACTATAAACAGGTTTTTATTTTCACATACCCATTTTACCTATATTAAATTAATTGTTTAATAAAAATTTTAGGGACTTTTTTTAAAAAGTGTCAACACTTCACTCACTCACACATCTTTAAAAAAGTGGCTTCAGTTTTCTGTTCTAGGTGCGTTATCTATTTTTTTTACTTTATCTATGGTAGCGGCCGACTGTTACGTATAATCACATGTATTTTAAATAACGCATATAGTCGATAATCGATATTATAATTATAAATACTATATTTTTATTTATTATTATAATCGGGGTGGGAATCATGGCCACAACCCTGGAGCGTAAAGCAGAGTCATTGCCATCTGCGCTAACGTGCCTGTCATATACTTGAATCTGTATAACTGTACCCGCCATAACGATAAAGTAAGCTAATAAAGTAACCTGCTTTTTTGCGTTTTGTCCTCTTAGTTGCCCGTATATGATTTCTTCAATTTAAACACTATAAGGGTTTTTTTAAATAAAATTTAGCTTCAGTATTCTGTAACTTTAAGGAACTTTTTTACTTCCTAATTAAATTCTAGGACTGTATACTTGCATTCAAATATTCTAACGAAGAAATATTTGAGATTTCGGTTGTGTGTAATGCATAAACTTAAACATTACTTGATCGATTTTAAGCTATTTTTTCACCAGTAGAACACTCACAGCCAAAATTGTGTAATCTAGGCAAGCTAAGCCGAACGATTAAAGCTAGCTAGTATTAAATAAGATAGCTAAATGTACATTGGACAACGCGTTGGCGCAACGGTAACAACACTAGTTTGTGGCTGTTGTGCTGGCAGTTGCGGGTTCGATCCCGGCACATGACAAACGTTTGTATTGGCCATAGAGATGTTTGCCGAGATCTGGGTGTTTGTGCTGTCCTTGTGGTGTGGTTATCCATGTACACCTGATAGCGATATATCTGCCAACCCAAATTGAAGCAGCGTGTTGGACAAAGCTCTGACCCTTCTCCTACATGGGGAAAGATGCCTATGCCCGGCTGTGGGACATTACAGGCTGAAACGAAATGTACATCAATACTCTGTCTAATAGTCCTGAAATAGTTACAAATTGGTTTGTTACAGGCGATGACACTACGGAGCAGTTTGTTGGCAACACAACGGGACCAAACCACTTTCGTATTTTAGACAAAGATGACTTCTCAATTTTAGTTGGGGGAAGGTTAGTTGTACACTTCAGTTCTAAAGTTATTCTCAGTCGTTGTTTTGATTGAATAACTATCAATGACTTCAACGTATACAAATTGAAATAACATAATCAATATACCATATTCTATTTCATCCCTTAATATCCTAAAATGAAAGAAAAAATTACAAATGCCGTATCTGAGTTTTAGTACAGTACACATTATATTTAAAATTAACACTACTGGAGTTAAATGACTGTCCGTTATCACTGCGTCTTGTTTAAATGAAACGTAAAAATATTTTCTCTTTTCAGGAGTACTGTGTACAATCTCAGTCTCTACGACTTATCAGAAAATGTGGAACAGGTTAGTACCTAACTTGAGATAAATAATACAACGAAGTCTTAATCGTGTACTTAAATATATTTTTATTTTTGTACGACAAATTAGTTGTTTAAGTGTAAACATCTATGATAACCGAATTTTCAAGCATGAGGAAATCACGCTATCTCGTTTGATAACAATTCATAAAGTATTATCGATAAGAGAACCATTAAACGGTGGCCTGGTTTATTTATATAATTTTTTGCCTAATTCGATTTTTATAAATATTAGATATTGTATATTTCATATTCGGTACACAGTCTCCTACGTTGTAGTATGCAAATACTGGCTACATAGATTTAAGGACACATCAAGGAGGATATCATCATCAGTATGCAAATGTAACTTTATTATTAGATGTACATAAACATTCTTATTTAGATTTCACATAGCCAATGCTAAAACTAATTTTATGCAAATAGATTCTGCCTGAATAATAAATCTGTCCTCTTTTTAGTACCTACAACAATACTGTTTTTATTACTCGTGTCCTTGATTAACGTCTGTTTTAATAAAACATTTTTTTAAAGTAATTTTATGGTCATTTTACTTCCAATGAACTCAGGACGCAATGTAACTTCCGAACGCCTGACTATAAACATGCATAATATAAACCGTAGCCATAATGCACAGTAATATTAATAAATGGAATTTATATTTTTTTCCCTCTTACCTTCTATTGTTGAGATAAAACTCAGAAGTAAATAAATTCGTGTGCGCGCTCGCTTGTTTTTAAAGCACACCTAGCTTTTAAAATCTTATTATTTGAACATATAAGATGTCATTAATTTATATAAGACCGTGGTGAACACACGGAAATCTAACATTCGTAATGATCATTGTAATCATCATTATTTTGTTATTAGAAGGTTGATATACTTTTATGAATCTACGTATATGACATCGATGTAATTATATTTTATTAAAATTATAAATAAGAGTTGAAATACAATTTGACAAAAGTTTCTATATACTTGTGAAGTATACATGTATGCGGCGGTCTAAAGGTTAGGATACGTTTATTATGTATTGGCGTGCTTAAATCATAACCTTCTTTAAACACAGGGGGCGTATTGTTTATAATATTAATATGTAATAAGCGTGTGTACATATAAAATACAAAAGATAGCGGATATGCACCGATGCATTCTTTTGCGTTCAATAAATCGTTACCAGTGTAGTCTTGCTTTTACCAATGAGTTGGCTCGTAGAACTTTGAATATTTTTTTTGTGTAATAAAGACCTATTTGTACTAAATTTTCTCACAATTTGTTTTTAGTTAATTTATTATAATAAATATTTTGTATATTAAACTGTTTGGAGCGGGGATATCACCGTCATGCAATGCGAATAATTTGACAGAATTGTTCTAGTCACGTTATACACTTGTGATGGATGTGCACGCGATCAAGTTTACTTATATTCTTGACGTCATAGTTTCTTATATAAACTTTTAATGTATAAATTTAGTACCTAGAAAATAAATTACATGTAAAAGATAGACTATAAATGTATGAAACAAACAACACGCTTTGCTGGCATGTGCTGGTAATAAAATAATCACATTCACATATTGCACAATCGGTTATTCCCCGTAGTGAATCAATTGTTTTACCATATTTTTTATGTATGTGTAGTGCGCAGCGTCGCTCGCACATAAGTTTCACTTAAAATGTTGTCGTTTAGGTAATTAAATTGCAATAAGGGATACTTCCCAAATTTAGCAAAAGTAGCAAAGTCTTGATGATTTAGTATGTAGCAAAAAAAATTCGAACTCATTGAATAATTTTATACACCTGAGCAAGCACAAGCATATTTATTTTAATGAATTTACCATTTTACTCGGTAGTTAATACAGATGTCTATACAATGAGAACTTTGCGAGTATTACATATAGGTATAAAGTTTTAATAATATCCGTAATTACTTTTTATTTAATGTCTATGATTATATAATTACAATATATATCTTATATTACTGACAAGCCCACTTGTACGGCTTTAACGCGTATACGTCAACTGGTATATCACGATCCATCAAGATTCAGCCTGGAACATCCCACTGCTGGGCCTACGCTTCTTTCTCCATATCGGAGAAGAATTTGAACTTAATCCACCACGCTGCTCCGCTGCCGTTTGTCGGACATATTTCAATGAATAACGATCGCTATCAGGAGTATATAATAACAACCGGGATCAACAGCTTAACGTGCTCTCCGAGGTACGGTGGGGAGACCCACAATGACAGACAAGCAGACCGGAAAGAAATATTTGTACAAAAAACAAATATCCATCCAGAAATCGAACCCGTGATTGCTGTTGAGGGAGGGCCTATATGGTGCACGCACCACTATACAAGAGTGATGTCGACTGGTATATAACAAACGATATTTTTTTCAACAGCGTTTAGAGTGGCAATCTACTGATGCCCACAGAGAGCTGTGTCAGTTGAAAGGCAAATCTGCAGATGACTGCCAGAACTACCTCCGCGTGGCATCCAGATCCCACGGACGCCTCATGGTGTGCGGAACAAACGCGTTCAAACCCATGTGTAGACGCTACAATCGACACACGCCAAATCATCACCTAGAAGAATTTGATGGGACCGGCAGATGTCCATACAATCCACAGCATAACTCCACTGCAATATTCACAGGTATGTGCCATTAGTCACTGTTAATTTACTGAGTCAGAACGTATGAGTATGACAAATTATGTTTATAAGCGAAAGACATGCCTAGTTTTATAATGTCATATGACGTATATGCTTAAGAAATAATAGAAACACTTTATACATCGCTCCATTAACAATTGGTAGTATATTTTATTTAAAAAAACTAGCTGTGTCCCGCAGTTACAGCTGTGTTAATTTGAGAAAAGAGGTACTAAAATCTTATGTAGCCATCCTCGGAAAACGAACTATCCAACACAAAAAGAATTTTTCAATTCGAACCTGTATAATACTAGTAGTTCTTGAGAATTTTTTGAAATCTAAAATGCGTCACTATCCTAATATTGTAAACTTTTTTTAAATACGTTCTTTAATTTGAGGGGAGAGCTTACCGTACATTAAATGTTTGACAGTTACGAAACTTTTGAAGATTTTGTATTGGATTTTTTTTTGCTAATGTTTTTAATACTTATCCTATTCCGGACTAGTAAAAAATTTTGAAAATCAAATATAAAAATTGGACCAGCCGTTCTTCAATTATAAATGGTGTAACTAACACAACTTTGTTTTATAGGCTTATACTAGCGACATCTGTCCATCCATATTATTTTACACGATAAGTAATCACCAACATATCATCTACAAAAACCTTCTCCGAAACGCGCTGCATCTTATGGTATAAATATTATTCCGATCGGTTTAGTTATTTTTTGCGGTAAAACCGAACAAAAAAATCCATTTATTAGTATAGAAGCATTATAGAAGATAGATATAGATATATACGTCTTATATATTTTATTTTTATCATGTAATTTAATAACAAGATGAAATAACATTTTGTCATTTGTTTTTTAATTACAATATGAGAAGTTTTGGAAATACAAAAAAGATTTTTTTTTAAATAAAAAATTATTTATTTAGAAAAACGTTTACATAACACGGTATCACCGTTGTTGGGACATCCTTTTAAGTAAGTGTTTTACCTGTGTCAGGATGTCCCAAAGTGTTCAACGTTTACTTTGAAAATATAAACGACAACGATTAGCGAGAGATATGACTAAAGTGCTTGAACCTCAAGCGCGCTGAGGGGATGTGCTAAGCACGACGCACGGAGTCCGCGATGTTAATCGATTTATTACTATTACCGCTATGTTCAATATCTATTCGTGTTAGACTTGAATGAACAGTTATATTTTAACGACAGTGTCAAGTCATACTAAGTAGTACTTAATTATAAGCTACAGTCATAGTTACAATGTTTTGTAAGAAACCTTAAACGAGAACTTAATTAACTTATTAGGTATAATTATTGATAACTGTTATCTGTTTACTAATAATGGCTGTTAGTTTGTGTAGTAGTATAAGAATCTAGAGATCAGTCAAATAACTGTACGATTGATTGCAACCAATAATTAAATCAAGTAATTTTTTTTCCAGACGGTCATCTCTACACGGCAACGGCAGCTGATTTTTCTGGCTCTGAACCTTTAATATACAGAGAACCTGTGCGAACAGAACACTCTGATTTGCGACTACTCAACGATCCTTCATTCGTTGGAGCAGTTGCGTCAACAAGTCATGCCTACTTTTTCTATCGTGAAACTGCTGTTGAATATATGAACTGTGGAAAGGCTAGTTTCATTATTTAATATATTTTGGAAAAGAAAATTATTAAAAATAAAAATTTTACACTATTTTTAAAAAGTGGAATATATACATCATTTTGAAAAATAGATATTGCACAAGAATGTATCGATTTTTGGGTAATTGTAATAATTATTCTTTTCAGGCTGTATATTCAAGAGTCGCTCGAGTTTGTTTAAACGATAAAGGCGGTCCGCACCCTTTTAACGATAGATGGACGTCATTCCTCAAAGCTCGTTTGAATTGCTCAATTCCTGGAGAGTATCCATTTTATTTTGATGAAATTCGTAAGTAGAAATTATAAAACCAAAACTTTTCCTTGAATATAAAAACACAGATGGCTACAATATAATTTTATTTCACAGAGGCAACGACTGAAATAATTAACGGTATTTACGGTAGTGGTAGCAGCAGGAACGACATTGTTTACGCAGTTTTCACAACGCCTCAAAATGCAATCGGCGGATCCGCTGTATGTGCTTTTGCCATGAGAGATATATTAGACGCCTTTGATGGACCATTTAAAGGTCAAAAAAATATGAATTCAAACTGGTTGGCACTATCTAAAGAGAAAGTTCCTCAACCTCAACCAGGATCATGCGTTGAAGACAGTCGGACGTTGTCAGACTCAGCTATCAATTTCATAAAGTCACATCCACTTATGGATAAAGCTATTCCGTCGTTTTTGGCAAGACCAATTCTCCTCAGGGTCAGCCTACAGTATAGATTTTCAGCTATTGCAATTCACCCGCAAGTACAGTCCATGAACGGTAACAAATATGACGTTATGTATGTTGGTACGGATGACGGAAGAGTTATAAAGGCTGTAAATGTAGCTTCAAATGAAGGCGTGTTTGATGCAAGTATGGATGAGTACAGCAAAAATCCTGTAAGAACAGCTGTAATATCGGAAGTCCAAGTTCTTCCACCGGGTGTGCCTATAAAACAAATGCACGTCGCATTAACAACCGAGAAATTAATTGTTGCATCCGGTGATATGATAAAAGCCGTTACATTGTCACATTGTTCCAACATTCAATCGTGCAGGTATGTTATACAATTACTATATACATTACTTCTTATTTTTATTCTTTCTAAAGTTTATTTAGTTTTATATCCAATGTTTAAATATTTCTTACTGAATAGTTTTAATGATTAATTCAATAGAAACATTTTTATTTTCAATTGTAGAGAATGCGTAGCTCTACAAGACCCTCATTGCGCATGGGATTCTAAGCAACAACAGTGCTCCTGGGTTGGAAACAGACAATTTCCAAATCCAGAAAGATTTTTACAAAATATTGAAAATGGAAAGACTGAAATCTGCAACAAACTACCCGCACTGCTACCGGGTGATCGTCACAGTAACAGAAACCCTGCTACGAAAAAACCATCTCAGATTGAAGCGAACAAACCGACAAACGATTTTCAAAATGAAATTTTAATAGAAGTCGTTGAAACAAATGTCCTAACTGAAGATAAAACTTCTACTGACAACAAACACGAAACAGGTTTGTATTCTATATATTTTCTTATTTGTTCGTTTTTAACGACGACGCGTTTTCATAATGGTAATAACAACTGACTGAAGCGAGAACGATTGCATGCGTTGCTGACACATGAAAGTAGTTTTGGATTTTGCCATCCACGCGTACTTAAAATATTTATCCTTGCTATTTGAGAGATTAGAGTTATATACAATATTTGTTATGGATAACATAATTATTAAAACAAACTAAGTAGCTTGTAGTAATTTCTTTAGAGAAATTTCGTATTTTTCTAATTCAATCTACATATAACCAATTTTTAAATCATAAAAATATATTTGTCCTTAGATCACTTAACAGTGGAAGCAGCCGATGGAAATATTTACAGCGCGCAAGCTCTATTGACAGCTGTGGTAGCTTCGTGTTTGATTACCCTCATGGTGGGCTTTGTTATTGGATATCTATTTTCTCGGCGATTTCGACACCCGTTTTTTACCGATACTTCGCCATTCAATGAACAACACAATCACTTAAACAGGTATGTATAAACTTATATAATATACCCATTAACTAAAAATATTACACATTATATTCACCATAAATAATATAAGAGTAACAAAATGAATGTAATCTAAAAAATATACTTTTGAACATTTTGCTTGTTATTTTCCAATATTTACTGAAATCTCAAACCAAAAAAAAAATGTGATGAGACGTTGCATTCCTTTTTTTTTCTTTCCAGGCTCAGTCCGTTAGAGACACCTTTAAACGTTAACTCGGGTTACATGCCACCGAGATCAAAGAACGTCAACATGGTAGCGAACGTATGCCCGATGGCGAAGCAAGATAATCTACATTTAGAATTGGGCAAGGAACGAACGCTCGACCTACGAAACTCTACCGAGTCTCTAGACAAAGACTTGAAATGTGGAACCTTACAGAAAGTGAAAAAGACTTATATTTGAAATCTAACCCAACAAACTGTATACGGTAGCATTACTAAGTGACATTGATAGGTGTGCGTCGCGAGTGCCAAGTCTGTCGGTGAGGACAGTGTGTTCGGTATTTTTGAGTGAGAACTTTTGATTTTTGTAAATATTGTGTTGCGTTTGTGTACAGTTTACATTTATCAAATAAGACTTCTAATTTTTACCGCACATTGCATTTAAACGTTATGCTCTTGTTATGATATGAATTGACATCGTTAACTTTTTGAAATTATGACCTAAACATCGTTTGTAAATGAAGAACATATGATGTATTGTTGAAATAAAATGTAGTTTTATATTACGGAGATTATCATGATTAGTAACGTGCTAAGTAGAAATTGCCTCAATGTTTTTTTTTTGCTATAAACATCTAAAAAAATCTTACTAAATTTTTCGATATTTTACAACATATAATATATTAATCAGTCTATCTATATCTCTATCGGTTTTCTTGAAAACTTGTTGATATAGACTTTTTTTTCTACTTGAGGTAAATTCTGCTGATATAAACAATATATTTATAATACTGAACGCATACAATCGCTTTTTGTCTTCATATATTTTCTTTGCACAGTTAATTATTATGACCAAAGGAAAACCTACATATACAGATTGTCAGTTCAGTATTAAATCTATAAATGATGCATTCCATACTTTAGATGTTTAGAAATATTTGCAGAGCAGCTCTTTGTACATATAAATATGTATATAATGCTAACATAGCGATTGGGCTTAAGTACCTCGACATAGAGATCGCAAATTTTCGCAAAAAAATGAATTCTAGTTAATTATTTAGTTCAAATTGAATATTTGATCAATACAAATATTGTTGCGAGCAGTTTGAGAAACGGCCATTAACTGTACTTTGAAAGTCATTAAAATGAATATATTAAATTTGTAAAAATTATATTATATGACTATATTAAATTTGCTGTGCTAACTGCATAGTGCCTTGTAGGTTGCCAATCTAGTGCCTAATGTAATCTAGGATTCATCAGGAAGAGAATATATGGTTACTTGTTTTACTGTTATTCTCTATTAAAAGCTTGTAAGCTCCCATCTAACCGTATTTATTACACTACAAAATTAGTTTTATATAGTTTTATATGGCTTACTCTTCCGACGTAAGTAATATTTATTTACAATTAACGGTCTAAGTTGTATACCGATCCCAATACTATGCGTTTCTATGTCGTTTATTGTTTTAACTAAACTTAATGTTTAAAATTTTCCTAAAAAGTGACTTTGAATGTTAGGCTGAAAAATCCACCAGAGATCTAAAAATTAATAAATATTCCCACCGTAAAACAATCAAAGTTGTTAAATAAGCAGAAATGGATTCTGCGTCTTCTTGCTATGTAAACTTTAGAAAGAGTTCTATATCATAGTTATAGATGAGGCGAAATAAACTCTTTAAAATTATAGGAAATTTTATTTTTAAATGTTTTATATTTTATAGATAAGTAATGAAACAAACAACATGTCAAAACTGATTTTTTGTAAGGAAATGTTATTGAAACATAACAATTTACACACATTATATTGTACATACATTCAGGTTAAATTCAACGTACCTACTTTATACATCGGAGTATGTATTATTTATATTCTTTGTAATAAATAAATATAAAATATAGCGTCCGACTTTATCAATTTTCCTTGCTATTTTTGTAGTCAAATATAAATTTGATAAAATAATGAAGACTTTTAATATACATATTTTTAAGAAAAATATACAAATTATTACTAATCATAACATACAACATACATAACAAACGAGGTCGTTTTAGGATCCATAAAGAGTTGCCAAACAAATTGTCAAAGAGGCTGTTCCACTTCTTATCCGTGAATTAATTAATTACAAAATAGGTATGTTTACGTAAAGATGTTTTCAAAAGAACTATTTAATATGTGAGACAATTCTGCTCTTTCCAGAGCGGGGATCACCTTTCCAACATATTGAGTACTTAATAACTATATATTCTCATCACGTAGTAATTTAAAGCATAACACAGTCTCGGTGAACAATAACTGTATGTTAACGCTGAGTTCGTTGTTATACAAAAGCTTTTAGCTTCATTTGCCGCTCGCAAATATTTTAAGTGATATCAAACTTTTTGAACTCCTCACTAAATTCGACAGCCCTCTTAGTAACAGTGCTGTTTACATATTCGTATAAAATATAGCGGCGTTCTCATTCAAACACTAAAAGTAAGAATTTACGAAATATTTTTTTACGGAGGCACTGCAATAATGGAATCGCGACTTCCGAAAATGCAGATACGTACGTAAAATTGAGTAAACGCTTTTTCAATTCGACTTAAAATATTCTATCACTTATATTATTTGCTATATACTTATCAGTAAATAAACACAGTAAGTAGAAGTACATTATGTTCAGGGCTTTAAATGGGATATTTTAATGTTAGTCGAAACAAGTAATTTACCGGTCAGTCTCGATGCATCTTTTTATTGAGATTTAGTATGTATTACTTATTTGTAATCTTCTATAATAATTAGTTAATTTGTGATTGAACTTTTTAACCGACTTCCAAAAAAGGAGGAGGTTCTCAATTCGACTGTATTTTTTTTTTTTTTTTTATGTATGTTACATCAGAACTTTTGACCGGGTAGACCGATTTCGACAAATTTTATTTTAATCGAAAGGTGGTGTGTGCCAATTGGTCCCATTTAAATTTATTTGAGATCTAACAACTACTTTTCGAGTTATATCTAATAATGCGTTTTTACTTGACGCTTTTTTCGTCGACCTACGTTGTATTATACCGCATAACTTTCTACTGGATGTACCGATTTTGATAATTCTTTTTTTGTTGGAAAGGGGATATCCCTAGTTTGGTACCGTGATAAGGAAACCAGGATCTGATGATTGGATCCCAGAGAAATCGAGGGAATCTCTCGAAAATCCGCAATAACTTTTTACTGGGTGTACCGATTTTGATAATTTTTAATTTAATCGAAAGCTGATATTTATCATGTGGTCACATATAAATTTTATCGAGATCTGATAACTACTTTTTGAGTAATCTTTGATAACGCGTAGTTGCTTGACTATTTTTTCATCGATCTACGTTGTATTACTTGTCGATGTAATTGAAGTCGGTTTTTTTGTATAGCGACCTGAAATTAAACAGCTCTATAGATCTCACTACTGAACGTTGCTCCACTGCATGTCGGCGGATAATTTCACCGCCAAAAGTAAAGGTCGTTAGTAGATTTATACTAATAAGTACCTAATAACAATCACATATTACGTGTTCTTTGAAGTATAACAATAAGGCTCCCAAGAACTAACACTTGAACAACTACTACTCAATGGAAGAATTGAACTCACAACCGTCGGCATTCATATAACTTTTGTATTATTTCACCATAGCGGTCTCAAAAATTTATTTTCATTGACTCTACTGTTACAATATAGCCATGTTACTTTGTGATAACGCATAGATATAGTATTCTACCTGGAAAAGATTTTCGAAATCTGTCCTGTATCCTCTCTATCGTTCCTCATTATGATATTAGTATATAATATATATAATAGTATATAATATATTTAAAAGAATATAATATATAGAAGCTGACCCGTCAAACCTTGTTCTGCCATACGTATAGGGACACCATTATCACCTAGGGGTATAATAAAAGCTTGATATAAACAAAAATTTCATTAAAATCGGTCGAACCATTTCGAACGAGTTCGATAACAATCATTGTCACACGAGATGTTTATATATTACTAGCTGACCCCTCAAACGTTGTTTTTAACCGACTTCAAAAAAAGAGGAGGGTACTCAATTCGACCGTATATATATATATATATATATATATATATATATATATATATTATAAACAATAACTACTTATCTACTCATAAGTTGTATTCAGTTTTCTTTCATAATTTGTTTCATTGACTATTAGGTTGAATACTGTTATTATTCTGTTATTGTTTTGACATATCTAATAATATTTTTTGTACTTGTTTGTTGTGTGTGTGTTGTTTGTATTTGTTATTGTAGCCAGTATGTTGTAGTATTTACTTGGCACCAACTTCAAAATTATAAAATATTTATTTAATCATTTCTGATTAACTAAATCAAAATACGAATTACTTTGTACTAAGTAAATTTATTTTTCATTTTTTAGTTTCCTTTTTGAAGTCGGTTTTTTTGTTAAAAATTATTTTATTTTACAATTTTTAGTGATGGGTAGACCTAACAAGGATGCTTTTTCTCTTATGTCGGGGGTTCGGAAACATACACAATACACAAGCACAAACACCCAGATCATGACAAATATCTATATGGCCAATACAAATGTCCGTCGTGCGCGGGGATTGAACCCACTAACGCCAGCGCAACAGCCGGTGCTGTGACCGCTACGCTAACGCGTCGACATACTGTGAGTAAAGTTCGCTTTCAGGTGTATGTAATAACAACCGGGACTGACAGCCTAGCGTGTTCTCCGAGGCTAGGTTGGGAGAACCACAAGGATTAACAACTAGACCAAAAATAAATATTTATATAAACATAAATATCCACTCCGAGCTGGAATAGAACCCGCGACCGTCGGTGTTTAGGCGCCGCCGACACGGCACATGCACTATTATATCAAAGCGGTCATCAAACAGCAAAAGGTAACTGCTGTAAATTGTTGAGAAATTCCCTCGAGTGTTTATGGGCTCCATCATCAAGCCTGGTCCTGCGACACAGATGATCACACAGCAGGTAATTGCTATAAATGGTTGAAAAGTTCCCTCGACTATCTTTCGTCTCCATCATCAGACTTTAATGGCACTTGTAACTCATATAGGTGCAAAGTTCTCATCAATAGAAACGAATTAAGTTCAAACAGCAGGTAATTGCTATAAGTCGTTGAAGAGTACCCTCGACTATCTTTCGTCTCCATCATCAGACTGAAATGGCACTTATAACTCATATATATGCAAAGTTGTCATCAATAGGAACGAATTAAGTTCAAAAAGCAGGTAATTGCTATAAATTGTTAAAGAGTTCCCTCGACTATCTTTCTTCTCCATCATCAGATCGACTCCAGACCTTTATTAAATAGTAGTGCTTTATATTACTTAATGAAAACATGATTAAATTTACTAGTCACCCTTACGATTTTTGAAAGTTTCCCTCGATTTCTCTGGGATCCCATCATCAGATCCTGGTTTCCTTATCATGGTACCAAACTATGAATATCTCCTTTCCAACAAAAAGAGAATTATCAAAATCGGTTCATAAACGAAGAAGTTATCTCCGAACATACATATATATATATATATATATATATATATATATATATATATATATATATATATATATATATATATATATATATATATATGTATATATATATATACGGTCGAATTGTCGGAAAAGTCGGTTAAAAATAAATTACGGACGATCTGAGGTCGGGAAGTAGCAGGGATAACAAATAGTGCAGTTAAAAAAGTATAAACATATAAAAAATTTCTGCGCACTCGTGTAACTAATAAATAATATTTGACAGGACTGAGCCTAAAAGTATAGTCGGTAACCGGGTAATGTTACCGTCCATTATTTCCTGAGGCTAAATCGAAGCTAATCAGCGTAATATTTTTTTATAAAAAGATTCTCATTGAAATATTGTTTATCTATCTAGCGTACAAAAATAATTAAGAACTAGTGTTCTCCTTTTATGAGCACATTTAGTAATGTGTTCATAAAAGGTAAAGAAATACAGATGACATTATAAAATATAAAGTATTGGTACCCTCAGATTAATAAACAAAAGGCAGATGGAGCGCGCCGAACATGCGAGTGAAGCCACCAAAGCGAATACAAAATCAAAAGCGAATACAAAGTCGCAGCAGTGCTAAAGATAGCGTCGTATTGTTTAAACGTCTCGAGTGATTCATTATTTTGTGTCAAAAAATGCCGTCTTGTGTTATATTAAACATTGTGAAAGTTGTTCCCAAAAATAAAAAAAGAGGATGGAATTTCATTTCACAGGTAATTATAAATTATTTAATTGATTTTATTATTTATTCACTCAATAAATTATATGGTTATCTCGGAACACAAAACCTCGACATTAATTCAACTGTGTTGCCAGTGTTCGGCGAAATGTTTTTCCCTTCAATTGGGGAAACTACCTGATGGTCTAGGCGTTAGTGAGACTGACTTTTAAATGTACGGACGTGTATTCAATTTCCACACGTAATATCACGCCAAAATAGTTATTCCGAATTTAGATGTATTTTTATCTGTTATTACTATTTACTGTGATTCGGTCATTAATATCTAATGCAGGAGCTTAAATAAAAATGTATATGGTTATCAATTTAGTTCCTTATATATATATATATATTAGATTATAATATTAGTGGAATTAATGGAAGATGCTAGATATATTTAAAGAATACATATTGTAATCAGTGTCAAGTTTTATTATTTAATGATTTTTGCAGATTGCCGACAGATGTTGTTCTACGCGAGGAATGGGTTTCTATTATTCGCCAAAGCAGGCAAGACAATAATTGGCAGGCTTCAAAATTTTGCGTTGTGTGTCCATCACATTTTAAAGAGGATGTCTTATGCTTTACCGAAAAATGTCGTAGGTTGATAAAAAAAAATCCAATTTAATTATTTGTAATACTATCTTATCTTTGGTCTAGTATTTAAGTTGTCTGTATATCGATGTATGTGTGTGTGTGAATAAATTATGATGATGATTATTATTATTATTAATAATAAATATTTTAAATTATGTATGTTTTTTTTAATTTGTCTAATGAAATAAATATGATACTACTGAAAAACACAAAAGTTTTTTTTTCTAGAGTTGTAAACATTGTAAAGTCCATTTAAACCTTATTAAACAAAAACAAAATTAATACCCGAAGCAAAGTGTGGACGGACCGCTAGTTATAAAAATCTTGACATATTACCTATTTTTTTCGCTATTTTTAACGAAACCTTTATTAATATTATTATTATTATTATTAAAGTATTTATTTAGTTATAAATTCATGTATCCAAATAAAACTTTAGAACATATTGTTGTAAAAGGACATTTTAAAAAATACAGGGAGTTTTTTCTTTTTATGGTATCATTATACACACATAGATGCACGTGTTCCTACAGTGCCATTTCTAGTCGCCACGCACACATGAATAAAAAGTGGCTTCATACTTTTTGTTGCACACGCTCCATCTGCCTTTTGTTTATTAATCTGTGTTGGTACCTATATTGTTTGTAAAAATTGTTGTTTGACATAAAATAGTCTTATTACATTGTCAGTCTATCGATTCCAGACAGCTAATTAATATTAATAGCAGAAAAAAAACCAACGTCAGACTTTTTTTTAAAGTCGTGTAAAAAACAAGGCTGTTGTGACCAGCCGGCCTAGCATGCATACAACGAGATATCTCTTGACGAGAGAGAGAAATAATGTCTACATCGAGTATTTTCTCGATTACCCTAACATGCGCACTACGAGAGACAAAATTCTCTTCCGAAGACTTCGCCTTGTCGAGTAGAGAAACATTATCAACCATAATCACAACTGAATATCATTCTTATTTCTTATGTCGTAAAGTTGAATTTACAAGGTTATTGACCAATCGTGCCAAACCGGGATGAGCCAACGTTTGTATAATTTCAAACGAGTGTTTTATTTAACAATGTTCTCGGCCTTTTGGTTAAGATAAAAAGTGTATATCTAATTTATAAAATCTAATATGGATAATCAAACGGCGTAAGTAAATGAATTTAATTATATATGTAAAACAATATGCTCGTGTTGTGCTTTATATCTTGTCGCACATTAGATAATTGTAATTCTATCACGCATTGTTTTATTTATTTTTATTTTTTTTTAATTTTTAAAATTTTTTGAATTTTTGAAATTTTTTTTTTTTTGATTATTGATTTTACTTTTATTCTATTTAATTTTATTTTTACTTATTGATTTTTTTAATATAATTTTGTTTTGTTTTTTATTCTGAATGTTGTCTTGTCTTGTTGTACTAACCCAATATGGACTACTTTGGTCTGAAATAAAGTATTATTATTATTATTATTTAGAATAAGAAGCAACAGGGCGCAAATACGTTTTTTGTGTCATTATATGGCACACTTCACTCGACTTTTCGCATTTCCCGCTCTTCGTATACCGAAATTATATAATTATAATAAGGAAACGCCATGGTATACAAAAAATAGGCACCCGGTTTTATTTATTTTTTATTTATCGTCTTTCTCGTCGATAATATTGAAAACGAGAAGTTTCTCTTCCTAAAACGACAAAATTCGACAAAATTACGATGTCATGTTAGCTTCCGTAGAGATAAATATCACAGATCACTAAAATTTAATGATTATCTCTTTTATTGACGTAACGAGAAGAGTATCGCGTGCACGCATGTTAGCTACTGTAGACATAGAGAGATAATACGAGAAAAGGGGTAGACAAAATTTTGTCGTGGCGCGCATGCTAGGCCTGCTGGAGTGCAAGAGACTATGGTATATGGGTATGGTATGTATGCGAGCACATCTATCAAAGGGTGCCAAACCGACTGAGTCATGTTTTGCGCTAAGGCTGAAAGGACGCCATTATTATATTGTAACATAACTCACATAACGTTTCCATCCATTCCATCCCAGTTCTTATGGTAGGCCATTTTACTGCAAAAAAACTGAATATCAAGTACAATACTAATATTTTTGTTTGGAATATCAGGGATAAAACTTTTATGGCTTGTCAATCCTATAGAATTTAATGTATATTACTTAACGAAAATTAAGCATAGAATCCAAGGCAAAAACTGTTGGTAAGAAACTTGGTATGCTCAATAAAGTCAGGCTGTACTTCACACCGGTACAGCTTCTTACTCTGTACCAAACACAAGTTCGATCACGAATGGAGTACTGCAGCCACTTATGGGATGGCTCTGCCAAAGACCAGCTTGCTGCTTTGGACTCCAGTCTATAGATTGTCTTCAATTATTTATTTATTTATTCAATATTCGGAAAACCAACAGCACAAAAAACAATATATAGCAATTGAACTAAACAACATTTGGCTAATGATAGGTCTTCACATATAAGAAGTAGTATATAAATAAACATATCATGCGGACAGAGTAATTGCACGTCAATATGTTGCATAACCTTTTTAAACAATACATATATTATATCAATTAAATAATGCAAAAAAATTCTGGCTCGATACTCGCCTCGCCACTACCACACCCGAACTGAAAACATCAAAATCGCCCAGTCTACACAGATTATTTAAACCTTTACTCGCGCGCCAGAGGAAAGAATTTTGGCAGTAATTTGTGGATACCAGAGGTAGTTGAATAGTAGGTGTATAATGCCGTACTGATTTCAATGGTACGGTAAAATTAATTTTAGAAAGAAGTTCCGGAGAGTTATAATTTTATTAGTAAGTAATTAGTTTTATTAAAAAAACAAAGTCAACAATTTCACGCCGTTTGTGTAAAGCAGGGGTTCCCAACCAGTGGTTCGTGGACCACCAGTGGTCCCCAGAAGCTAAAATATGGTCCACTAATGATTTTAAATTTGGCGGCTAAATGTAACGGCTTAGCGGTCGCCGTGCAGTGAGTAAGAAGGCGCAGGTGGTGGGGGCGATTACTGGTAATTAAAAACAAGGCGAGGAATCGTTTAAAAGTTAGTGATGATTTGCGCATAGCTTTGAGTAACAATATTAGTCCTAGGGTAGCAGATCTCGTAAAGAAGATGCAAGCTCAGAAATCACATTAAAACAAGTTTATATCACACAACAACAAAACAGAAGTTTATCCAAAAATATTATTATTTGTTTTTTATGTAACTAGCTTTTGAATTTTTAATTAGTTTTCGTTTGATTATTTCACGTTATTTTAATTATCCCTTCGACAGAGGTCCCTGCTAACAAGAATAACATAAAAGTGGTCCCTGATCATGAAAAGGTTGGAAACCCCTGGTGTAAAGGAAGCAAGTGGAATCGTGCGCATTGATTTAGGTAAATATTAGAGGAATAAGGTAGCTTCAGACGATAACACAAAAACTTAACAAATTTCATTTGTAGTTGCTCCATTTTGTTTGTGTACTTTTTATAACGGGAATTCCAGATCTCTGATCCATACTCTAGGATACTTCTAACAAACGAGCACTATAAAATTTTAATAGTTTTGATGTCTTTAAAATTTTCTGAGGTTCGCATGATGAATCCCAGTGCTTTTGAGGCTTTTTTAATAATTTCGTCGATATGCTCATCAAAGATTAGCCTCGAATCATGAATCACCCCAAGATCCCGCACCTTCGTAAGTCTCTGCACATTTTGACCCTTTTGTTGGTATTCAGATGGAATGTGAGCTGACTGACGACAGAATGATACAAGTGAACACTTAAATTGATTAAGGTCCAATTTATTTAATTCGCAATAAGTGCTCAAACGTAATAAATCCGACTGAAAGTCGAGTACGTCGGATCTGGTTGAGATGGTCTTGTAAATTTTCATATCGTCAGCAAAACATAGCAACTTAGAGCATGATTCAATATCATTTACAAAGGTCAAAAACAGCAGTGGATCTAAAAGGGAACCCTGGGTTACACCACTAGGAACAACAACCCAACTAGATATATAGTTATTGATAACTAGAGCCTGGGATCTGTTAGAAATATAAGACTCAAACTACCTAAGTAAATCACCACTAATTTCAATATTTTCGAGCTTACGGATTAGGGTAGGGTGGTGTATTCTGTCAAAACATTTGCTGTAATCGATATAAATAACATCCACTTGCCTTCCCCTCCTCATACCACCAATTATAAATTCATTTAACAAAATAAGGTTAGATACAGTTAATTAACGAGCAAACTCAAAGAGTTCTTACACTAATACAAAAATTACATACACATTACACTACATTTTCATCATAGATGCAAAGAAAAACAATAAATGAAAATTTCACATAATTATATATTGGAATTTTGCATAAAATTGATATAGCTACATAGAAACTGACGTTTTTCAGCTGCTGTTGTCACAACATTTGTATCAATAGTGAGTCCATCGTCACTTAATATAGCCTCTTCTTTAACAGGACTACCTTCATGAAGAAGAATAAAATTATGGAGTACACAAGCCGCACATATCAATGTATTAATAGCTTGTGGCTTATTTATATCGATATGATTTAATTTCTTAAATCTACTTCTTAAAATATCAAAAGCTTGATTAATATATGAATGGGCCTTCCAATGTACTTCATTGAACTTCATTTCTTCACTTGTTAAAAGTACATCACTAGTAAATGGGGTTAGTAGATTCCTTCTCAATTTATATTCATAATCTCCAAGAATATGATTATCAAAGTCTAAAAAGTTCTTAAGTTCATGTGATAGTTGACTTTCTTTGAAAACTTTACCTTTTCGCGTGTTTCCAATTTCTCCTACATGAATGTCAGTAAACATTAGTGTCTCATCGCAAACTGCTTGTAAAATTATGAATTCAGGTTTATCTTTCGTTTTCCTTTTTGATCCAACTCTTAGCTTACATGCATCTATGAAACCTACACAGTTTGGAAATCCATAACGGCTATTAACTTTTACTCTTGTCATGTGTTGTTCCTCCAAAGAGGGCCAATTTATAAACTGATATCTCTGCTCTGATAATAAATTTGCAATCTCGTGAAAAATATAACTCACAGAAGATTTGTGCAAACCAAACTTCTCTCCAGTTTCTTTAAACGAATAATCACTTACTAATAGCCATAAAAACACATGGACTTTTTTATCAAACGGCACGACAGAGCTGCTCGGCCTTACATATTCTTTTAGAAGCATAATAAGAGCCTGAAAATTCAAAAAATTAATTAAATCATTTGTTGCACATACATATTTACTGGACATGTTTATATTACTGGTAGGATTTTTTGAAGTTTTTTAGGAATAGTAATAAGATTTTAATTAATAAATAAAAAATAAAACAATGCACTATTTTAAAAGGAAAGTTTTAAATAATCAATATTCATTAGTCAATTGTATAAAAACTTATTTTTAATTTATTTACTATAACTGTGTTTTAATACTCTACGTTAACATAAAACTTTTATTTTAAAAAAAATAAAAAAAAAATAGTTATTATATACCTGTACAGTAGCTTTACTCATTTTAAATTTCTCAATGTATTCATTTTCTGAAAAAAATTTTACAATTTTTTCATAAAAGTTCCCACTTTCGCGCGTATCACATACATTTTTTACAAATCGTCCACCCACTGAAGGCAAGGTTTGGTTCTGTTCTTTTAAAATGGCTTCATTAAAACACGATACATTATCAAAATTTTCATTCACAACATTAGCTGTAGCAACGATAATCCTATTCATCGTTGAAACATTATCATCTAAAAAAAGTTCTGTAACAAATTCTATCGCGAAATTACTCAACATTGTAGGTATTTTCATTGACTCTGACTATCAAAAGAAGGGAGCTGTGAACTTGAGAAGTTAATAATTGGATAAGTTTCACTGAAGGCCCTCAACGCCATCGATCACGACCGCTAATAACAATGCCGCGGGCGTTGGACTTGTAGGTGAATTTTGTAGGTAGAACGCATATTTGAGCGCTGTGTGCTCGCAATTATGGTGGCATCATAGATGGAATAAAAAAAAGTTGATAATGCGCGGCCTTTGTTGTTACTGAAGCCACAAAACTCGGCTCCTTCAAGTAAACACACGCGCTCACGTACACATATGCATCAAACTACGCTCATTTTCGTTAGTATCTCACGGGGCCTCGTACAGTAAATGCCGTTCTTTTGTAATTAAATGTGAACAAAAAGTCTGAAGAAATATCGTTTCACACGTAAGTACATACAAAACTTTATATTTTTTGTTATTCCAAAATAATACTGAGGTTATTCGGAACTTCTAATTTCTATGCCCCGAAATGACGTACCAAGGGAGTGTTACCAGTAATTCTTATTTCCATTAGCCCAAAATGCGGGAAGTAAATTGTAGGCAATCATAGAAAAATAATTAAGTAGAAAGTGGACATCATTATTGTTTTTTTTTTTTATCGTGTGATTTTACGTTTTACCTAAATTGAAGTCAATATGAATTTTTAATTCGTTTGTGTTTGTTTAAATTTGTGAATTAACTACTCATATTTTACTATTAAATATCATGATTTTAGGTTTCCAACGAATATTTTAATAGGAGATAGATAGAATAGGTAGCTGCTGTGTGACTGAGCTGAAATGAACTACAAAGACAGCCATCCTCATCTAGTGTGGTTTGTTCAAACCATTTTGATAAAGCTGACATGTACGGTACAAAACGTGGACTTCGCAGAGTACCATTATGTATATACTACTACTTACTACTAGGTATTTTAATGTTGAATTTTTTGTTCTAGGACCTACCGGATGAGTCTAAAATTAGTCGTTAACCAAGATTCAATCTTTGATACACCTAGAAAACATAAACTAAGAGAAAAGTTAAAAAAATAGAAACTTTATTTAAAAAAAAATGTAAAAAAATTAAATAATTACAGCAAAGATTTAGACGTCTTTAAAACAGGAACTTGCCCTTCAGAGGAATCATCAATTACTTAAAAACGCAATTTTCATTGACACAGATTTATATAATTCATTAAATCAAAACATGGTTGCAATAGATTTATTTAACAATTTGAAGCAAAAAAAGGAGTAAATATATTTAAAACTATAAACAGATTTTTATTTTCGCATACCCATTTTACCAATATTAAATTAATTGTGTTTAATCCCATTTAATAAAATTTTCAGGGACTTTTTTTAAAAAGTGTCAACACTTCAGTCACTCACACATATTTAGAAAAGTGGCTTCACTTTTTTGTTCTAAGTGCGTTATCTATTTTTTTACTTGATCTATGGGTGGCATGATAAAAACATGCAGCTGTGGGGGTAGTGAATAAATATTTCACATGGATTGGAGTAAAACTTAATTCAACATGAATTCCGGTGTATTAATTGTTGCGTTTTTTAACGAAACGAATGAGAGCTAATGACTCGGAAAATTCATCAAGTTCTGATGACATTCACAATTTGACATTGACAGTTGCTTTTTCAAATTCCCGCCACGTTTGGATGAAAGCCAACTCTGACCCACCTATATTTTGTAAGCGAAGTGGGCGCTATGTGGTTGCGAACAATAATATCATCTATGACGCCGAGCGATCGCTCGCGACGAATACGAACCTTAGGTGGAACGATAGAAAGGGCATTAAATTCATTGCGGTCGTTCAGTTGAACGCACTTATTGACGAGAAGGAGTATAGATAACAAACACTACCGATGTGATTCCTTAAATTTTTATTTACTAGCTATGCCCGCGACTTCACCCCGTGGAATTTAACAAAAATTTATTGTTCACTTAGCAGTTATAAAATAAGTAAATTTCTAAATAATTGTGTTTGCTCGCAAACGAAAAAAACTGACTTCATATACATCGACGAGTAATATAACGTAGATCGACGAAAAAATAGTCAAGTAACTACTAACTACTAAAAAGTAGTTATCAGATCTCGATAAAATTTATATGTGACCACACGATAAACATCAGCTTTCGATCAAATTAAAAATTATCAAAATCGGTACACCCCGTAAAAAGTCAATGCGGATTTTCAAGAGTTTCCCTCGATTTCTCTGGGATCCCATCATCAGATCCTGGTTTCCTTATCATGGTACTAAACTAGGGATATCTTCCAACAAAAAAAGAATTTTCAAAATCGTTACACCCAGTAAAAAGTTATTACGGATTTTCAAGTTTCCCTCGATTTCTCTGGGATCCCATCATCAGATCCTAGTTTCCTTCATGGTACTAAACTAAGGATATCCCCGTTCCAACAAAAAAGAATTATCAAAATCGGTACATCCAGTAGAAAGTTATGCGATATAATACAACGTAGGTCGACGAAAAAAGCGTCAAATAAAAACGCATTATTAGATATAACTCGAAAAGTTATTGTTAGATCTCAAATAAATTTAAATGGGACCAAATGACACACACCACCTTTCAATTAAAAGAAAATTTGTCGAAATCGCTCCACCCAGTCAAAAGTTCTGAAGTAACATCATAGGCATAGGCCTCTTTCCCCATGTAGGAGAAGGATCAGAGCTTAATCCACCACGCTGCTCCAATGCGGGTTGGCGGATATATTCCCTACTATGAGTAACGATCGCTATCAGGTGTATATGATAACAACCGCGACCGACGGCTTAACGTGCTCTCCGAGGCACGGTGGGGAGACCCACAAGGACTGCACAAACACCCAGACCATGGCAAACACCTGTATGGCCAATACAAATGTATGTCATGTGCGGGGATCGAACCCGCAACCGCCAGTAAAGTAACATACATAAAAAAATACAGTCGAATTGAGAACCTCCTCCTTTTTTGGAAGTCGGTTAAAAAAAGTAGATTTCAAGCAAGTTACTTCTTATTACATCAGCTATCTGCCAGCGAAAGTATCGTCAAAATCGATCCAACCGTTTCAGAGATTAGCCGGAACAAATAGACAGACAGACAAAAATTGTAAAAAATGTTATTTTGTTTTATGTACCGCGTATCCTTATATCCGTATTATGCATTTAGTACAAAGCGGCTATTTTAATATTACAAACAGACACTCAACAATTTTATTTATTTGTATAGATAAGTGTTTTTGCATTGTATATATATATATATGTAATATGCGACCTATAGACGTTCTGCAAAAACTAGAAGCTAAACTAATTTAAATTATCAAAATGTTCTAGAATGAAAAAACACAAAATAAATTTTCACCTGTAATAACTTCAACTTGTTGCTTAAGACAAGGATAAATATGTATATTCTGATATATATGTAATTAATCATATTAATATTTACTAGCAACAGTAACAAGTTTAGCTTTCTTTTATATGTATTTGATAATATGTAGTCTACTGCATTTTGCATTTTCAAATTACAGTTAATTCTTTTACTTTAACTTTCCTGAGATTAATTTTTAATTAAGGATAAAATAAAGACAGATTATTAATTAATTCAATATTATATAATAATAAATTTCTATTAATGATAACCCAGGTTAAATTGTAAAAAGCTTAGACCTTATGAAGTATTTAGCATTTTTTTCCTACATAAATTAATTTAAAATAATAAAGAACACAACATTTTGGTGGTTATAAGCAAAGATGAATAACAATGGTATTGTTGTAAAATGTCACATCTGCTTAATCTTTTTTCCATATCAATGTCATGTTGTTTGCAGGCATTTCTACTGTATCTATTAATGATAAGTTATTTTCATCTCCTAATTTTATTAAATCATTTATGTCTCTTATACCCCACAAAGGATTTCTTGCTTTTAAAGAAGCATCAAAATCAATATTACTTTGTGGTGTTATCACCCCGTCCTTACTATAAGGTCCATAAGTAATCATTAAAGCTTCTGGTTTTAAATAGTTTCCAGCGTTTTCAAATAAGCCAATAGTGCATTCAAACGGAGTAATATGAATCATATTAGAATTATACATATAATCAATTGAGTTTTCATCAAAACCATAATATGATAGTTTGTGCTGAATATCAATTATCATAGGTTTTAAAATATTTTGTGTGGGGCAGTTTGTAGCATAGAAGGTTAAGCTTCCAAGAACATTTTTATCAACTTCGGATGGTTGAAATTTTACTCCTGGAAAATGAGGAGCAAAATGTGCTACATGCTGACCAGTGCCTGAAGATATTTCGAGAAATAAAGGGCTTTCATCCTCAATTTGGTCAATATCACATATGATAAATCGTTTTAAAACTTGTAGTATAGGATCTTTGTTCCTCGATGCTGCTGGAGCAATCATTTTCTCTCCATTGTATCTGTAAAATTTTAAAATAAACAGTATTTATAGCTTTCTTAATTGAAACTTTCTTTCAGTGATAGGGCCAAATACTTACACTTCATTTCCGTGATTAACGCATATGTTACAAGCGATATCTTTTGTTTTCGACATAGGTCTCTCAATTATATTCAACAGTTCTAGAATTAGTTCTCTATTAAAGATTTTTTTGAACATACACAAAAATTGTCAGATGGTACAATATAAAGCAAAATCAATGATTATAAAAGCACCAGTAGTATAACTTATTTATATAATACTAAAAATTCAATCCAATTTTAATATGTTCTGTTAATTTTTGCAACAAGAATCATTAACCAGGTACATTTATTTTAATTCTTCAGTTCGGGTGGCTTGTCGGGTGGTTTGCAAAATTTATGACTTTTAAAGTTGGTTCTACTTCTAACCACAGAGTACATTATATATGGTTCTGTCAGTTCAGTTCAGTAACTGAACTGAAAGTTTCAGATACACACTTTGGCGGTAAAATTGTAATGTCATTTTAGTGGATACTAAATAGTATTATTACCTGCTAAAAATAGTTTACGAGAGGATAAAGGTAAGCAGAACACACAGAAATATCAGCGGTATAATTGTGATGTAGAAATACATCAGTATGCAAAATAGGCAAGAAATAGTATTACTGTAGGTATAATATATTTTATTTTATTTTTGACTTATTTGTTTTAGATACGTAATTTATTCATACGAATTTTATAATTATTTTACCAGAATGTCCCGTAAAGTGGCAGATAGAGACATAGAAAAACTTCTGGCGGCTTTAGAGGATGGAAATATTTCTAAGGATGGCTTGGAAGATGAAAGCGAAGATGAAGAAACCTTTTTCGCTAATGAAAGAGAAATAATTCGAGAGCTGGAAGACGAGGATGCAGAGGATCATGAAGATCGTATCTATAGTGATTCACCACTGGTTCAAGATTTGCCTGGCCCATCAAGTCAAATTATTATTTCATTACCCAGGCAAGAAGATCATGAAAATTATGTAGAGTTTGATAAAAGGAAACTCATTTGGAAAAAAGACAGTTTGTTGTATGACGAATCGAAATTAATTCACCACCCAAGCACAACAGACTCTGCTATAACTGAACTTGATACACCATATAAATGTTTTTTGCACTACTTCACACCTGAGTTTCTTCAAAAAATTGTAGATGAAACCAACTTATATGCAGTACAAAAAACCCTTCAATATCTTTCACTATTACTGTTGGGGAGTTAAAAAAATTCATGGGAATTCTTTTATTTATGTCAGTAGAGCATTTCCCTAGTGTACGCTCATACTGGCATTCCAAGTTTGGGTACGATCCTGTAAAGAGCGCAATGCCGGTATATTTGAGATGATTAGGAGCTACTTACATTTCAACGATAATATAATAAACATCTTCCGCGAGACCATTCCGATCACGATCGCCTCCATAAGATTCGGCCTGTGATAGAACAGCTAAATACGACATTCTCATCAGTTGCAATAGACCAACGACTTTCGATAGATGAGCAGATTTGTTCAACTAAAATTGCACATTTCCTAAAGCAATATTTACCAAATAAACCTCACAAGTGGGGTTATAAGCTTTTTGTTCTCTGTAATCTTATATCTCTTGGGATATGCTTACAGATTTGAGGTCTATTCTGGACAAGAAGAAAAAAAAAGACAAACCAGCCGATGAGCCTGATCTCGGAATAACAAATAACGTCCAAGGATGAACAATCATATTGTATTCTTCGATAATTTTTACACATCCCTGCCTTTGGTAAATTATTTGAATAAACAGGGAATACAGTGTGTCGGAACTATTCAGCAAAACAGGCTACCGAATTGTCGACTCCCTGACAAAAAGGAACTTATGAAAACTCCTGTTCCGAGAGGTACATATGAGGAACGCATTTCCCATTCAGATGGAGTAGACTTTTCGGCCACCGCGTGGAAAGACAATAAAGTCGTCACTCTTTTATCGACTTATGTTGGTGCTGAGCCGGTTGGAAATGTATCAAGATACGATATGAAGGCTAAACAAAAAATTGACATCCCTTGTCCCAAAATTGTGCAAGAGTACAATATGCATATGGGCAGAGTCGATCTGGTGGGTAGCTATTTAGGACGCTATTGGATTCGAATAAAGAGCCGAAAATGGTATTTACGCTTGTTTTATCATTTACTGGACCTCACTACAATCAACTCATGGGTGCTTATGAAAAAAAAATCTAACTGCTAAAGTTGTATCAAAAAAGCAACTGCCTAATCTTGGGGAGTTTCGTAATTGTTTGGCTGACACACTGTGTAATACAGGTATGCCTGGTGGTAGTAAAAGAGGGCGCCCCAGTACTTCCTATCGAGAACGCGAGCTTCAAATAAAAAAGCAAAAAGGTCCGCAACATCCGCTCCCATCAAAAGATGTGCGCGTAGATGGATTCGAACATTGGCCTGTATTTGCCAATCGATTACGGTGCAAGATGCCCAATTGTAAGGGCACCACACAATGGTCGTGTACCAAATGTAATGTACCGTTGTGTCTAAATCAGAGAAATAACTGTTTCAAAGGTTTTCATTCACTGCAGTAAGCCTAATTCGAAGACAATCGTTCATAGAATAGTACTTAGGCTTCATTTTTAATAGTAACCATAATGCATAGTGATGTAGATCTACATCAGTAAGTTTTTTTTTTATAAAAATATACTTTTTCGATTAAAAATATTTTTTTCTTTATTTTTCCCTTAATCTATATTTAATTATCTACCTGTTTCAATTTATTGTATTCAAAAAGGAAAAATCATGCATTTAAGGGTTAATATCTCTATGTGTAAATAAGTGTTTTTATGTAAATCTTTTCTGGGTGGTGTACAATAAAGCATATTCTATCTATCTATCTAGGGTCGTCACCGAGCTTGCGATGCTTTTGGTGTTGCAGACGCCTATCCACGGTATCTACGGTAATCGCTTACTATCAAGTGAGCCGTAGGTACGGTTTTTTGCCGACCTAGTTATATATACTGAAAAAAAGTAGTTTTTCTCAACATTATAACTTTACAATACCGTTATAGACAGAAGTTACAAATACATTATAGACACTGTACAGATGAAAACGCAGAAAAAAAATAGTTTACCCTCTCTTGGTTTTATTTCCCACATAAATGAGCAATTACTATAAGAGTATACATTATTTTTAAATATAAAAATTGTCAAGAAAAAATTATACGACCATGTTTATTTTAGAAAAAATATAATCTGTTAATAAATTAGAAACAACTGTTATTTAAACATTAATTAATCGACGACATGACTAGGGTGCCTTCTTTCTAGTTTTAAAAACTTTATTTATCAAATAAATTATTTCCGTATCTGTTAATAGTTTTGCGACTTCATTTATTAAAATGACAAAAAGTGTTATGAGTTGTACTATAACATATTGAGATATGGAGGTTCCTATCTCAAGCCAGCTTCCAATATTTTTAACATGGAAGAGCATGTAGAGTCCCATTATATTTGAAAATATTAGAACAATCATATTTAAATAACCGATCGGCGCCTGAAACAAAACATTTATATTAGATACAAATTAAAAAATAGAATACGCGATGGTGGAATGGTCACAGCACTGGTTTTTAGCTGTTGCGCTGGCGGTTGCGGGTTCTATCCCCGCACATGTCAAATATTTGTATTGGCCATACAGATGTTTGCCGTGGTCAAGGTTAAGCCGTCGGTCCCGGTTATTATCATGTACCTACACTTGATAGCGATCGCTACTCGTAGTAGGAAATATATCCGCCAACCCGCATTACAGCAGCGTGGTGTAATAAGCTCTAATCCTTCTACTACATGGGGAAAGTGGCCAATGCCAGGCAGTGGGATATTATAGGCTGAAGCGTAAAATATAATTATATCTATACAAATAAATAAAATTGAAGTGTCTGTTTGTAATATTAAAATAAGCGCTTTTTACTAAACGCGTATTACCAAAATAACATTTTTTATAATTTTTGTTTGTCTGTCTGTTTGTTCCGGCTTATCTCTGAAATGGCTGGACCGATTTTAACGGGACTTTCACTGATAGATAGCTGATATAATAAGGAGTAACTTAGGCTACTTTTATTTTAGAAGTTTATTTATTTTATAAGTCTGCGAACTGAACAATAACTTTTTTGTTAAATTCTACGCGGACGAAGTCGCGGACACAGCTAGTAATAAATAAAATTCAGGACATTAAGGGTCTGTTTCGCCGGTTTATGATAAAATTTACATGCTAAATATCATGTAAGTAGATTAAATAATAATTTACGAGTTTTGAAGGGGTCAAATGATGAGGACTGCGGTTAAAAGGGAAGATTAGCGCTACTTGGGGAGGCCTTTGTCTAGCTGAGGACTGCGAAAGGCTGAAGCGAGCGAAGATGTCAAAAGTAGCTCGAAATCGTTAATCGTTCCACGAGTTGTTGCCAGTTAATTTTTTTAACTTTGCTCGACTGCGTGTCCAGATGCGCATATATATATTTTCCTGTTTCATTTCAACTTATAAACTACAACTTTTTGAAATGGTATAAATAAAATAAAATTTGATGATGAAAATGAATGTCATGAAATTTTATCTGTTGGTTAACTTTATACATCAGATAATTTTCTCGGCAACTTATGAACATAGATCCTAAAATTTCGACATTTTGATAGAATTTAAATACTTATTACTTATATTACTTTATTATTACTTTACCTTTGTCAAATGTTGAATTGCTCTGAAAGTACAGGCTACACATAGAAATGGACATAACGTCTTTAACAAAATTAATGTTGTTATAACAAAGGGCTGGAACGAAGTGGTAAAACATAAAACCCATCTAACTTCAAATGAATTAAGTGATGCTATATTTCCAGTGCCAAAGTATGCTAAAATTATGTACAAAGTCTGAAAATATTTATAAGGAATAATTATACAGAAAATAACGAGTCTTCGCTATCACTTGTAATCAGTAAAAGTCTTTCGGACTTTACTTCGATTGGTCAATTCGAAAAGTAATTGTAATGTATCACAATTTTACTGGTCAAAACAACGAGTGTGGCTAAGCTAAGTGACAGCAATGAGTCATTACTTATATACATATACTAGCTGACCCCGCAAACATTGTTTTGCCATATATGTTATTAACCCCATTAATCCCCCTTCATTATAACATAGGGGTATGAAAAATAGGTGTTGGTCGATTCTCAGACCTACCCGATATGCACACAAAATTGTATAAAAATCTGTTCAGCCGTTTCGAAGAAGTATGTTAACTAACATTGTGACACGAGAATTTTATATATAAGATGTACTATAGGGAATAGACTATATATATTATGTACAATATCAATTCTAGTTCAAAACCTTAAACGTTTGACTTTATTATGAAATTCATTAACACAGACGTGATGTTTTTTTCAAAACTGATAAAATTTGTACACATATATAAAAGGATACAAAAAAGAAAGCTCGTCTAAAGTCATGGCTATTTATACTTCTTCCCATAGAAGCTAAAACTTTTTCGCTAGTAATATCTTCAATGGCAAAGCTTCTTTCAATTAGCTGAAATAAAACGTAATATATAATATCAATTGCTTAATACTGTTAATTCTTAATGTTATTAAATTTATTATTATACCTTAACTTTTCTTTCATTAAGAAGGTCAAATTCGATGAACATCCAACTGTTTACGTTTATAATCAATGCAATCATGAATAAGCCCTCGTGTGCCACCGATAAGAGAAGATAAAAATTAAGAATAGAAGCATTTATGCCCATTAGTCTATTTATAATGTTCTTTGAGTAAAACATTGGGATTAATGGCAGCACAACTGTAACAAAGACATTTGAATTATTGAGGTACGACACAGCAGGGTATATCCTGCTCAAAATCTGGAGCAGCTCGACTGGGGTAGTATCTGGACCATGAAGATTACAGCTAAATAAAACTTCTCTCAAGAAGTGTTGTGTAATTGGTTACTGTAGTAAGTAAGGTGGCCAGAGTATCTGGATTTAAGGGTAGAGTCCGCAACGCGCTTGTGATGCTTCTGACGTTGCAAGCGTTTATAAGCTACGGTCATCGCATACTATCAGATGAGCCGTACGATTGTTTGCTGACCTAGTCGTACAAAAAGTACATAATTACATATTAAAAGTAAAATGACGCTTCAGCCTGTAATATCCCACTGTTGGGCATAGGCCTCTTTCCCCGTGTAGGAGAAGGATCAGAGCTTAATCCACCACGCTGCTCCAATGCGGGTTGGCGGATATATTCCCTACTATGAGTAACGATCGCTATCAGGTGTACATGATAACAACCGCGACCGACGGCTTAACGTGCTCTCCGAGGCACGGTGGGGAGACCCACAAGGACTGCACAAACACCCAGACCATGACAAACACCTGTATGGCCAATACAAATGTATGTCATGTGCGGGGATCGAACCCGCAACCGCCAGCGCAACCGGCACAATCCATAGCTGTGACCATTGCGCCAACGCGGCGTCAAAAGTAAAATACGTATGACATATAAAATATAGTAGTTTCTTTTACACTGTCTGTCTGTCTGTACGGTATTTTTGCATTTTTGGGATTCATATTTTGAAAAAAGTACAGTCACTTCTTATCAAGTGCCTAAATTAAAAACACGTCACCGAACATGGGACCGAGTATAACAGCGTATATTAAATTCGCACAAGACAATGTATTGTGCATTGCACAAGTATAAACTTTATCTATACTAATATTATAAAGCTGAAAAATTTGTTTGTTTGTTTGAACGCGCTAATCTCAGGAACCACTGCATTTGAAAAGTTCTTTCAGTGTTAGATAGCCCATTCATCGAGGAAGGCTATAGGCTATATATGATCACGCTAAAATCGATAGGAGCAGAGCAGCAATGAAGAATGTTTCAAAATCGAGTTTTTTTTTCCTTTTGAGAGCATCACCAGTTAGCCCAAAGAAACTGTTCCACGCGGACGAAGTCGTGGGCAGAAGCTAGTATACCATATATGGAGGTTACTTAATTAATATAGAATATTATAAGCAATAAATAATTAAAAAATTAGTCTAAAGATTCGAAAGTTGCCTACCTGATATAATCCAACATATTAATTGTAAAACTTGAGAATTAGGAGCTTTTGATTCATATTTCTTTGATTGAATATAAATAATTAGCAAGGATATAAGCAAAAGAAATTGTTGTCCAACACTTATGATAATTTCTCTTTGTGTACTTTCTTTTTGAGATGTAGCATCAATTAGATACTTTTTAATGTATAATCCATGTAACAAAAACCATATCAGTGCAGCTAAAATTCTGAAATTAAACAGAATGACTATTAATATGTATAAAAGACTAAAAAATTGCTAAAGTAATTAGCCATACTAGTAGTATGTTATGGTATACACTCGTATGGTCGGCCGGAATCTATAGTACCTAGACCTATCACCGGTGACACTGTAAAGGCCAGTAGGGCCAATATCACATTAATTTAAAAAAAAATGGTGTATATAGTAGTGTAGTATAAACATTATGTCGAATAAAAATTTATAGAAGGGACTAATTTTGATCTATACTAATATTATAAAGCTGAAGTGTTTGTTTGTTTGAACGCGCTAATCTCAGGAACTACTGGTCTGATTTCAAAAATCCTTTCAGTGTTAGATAGCCCATTTATCGAGGAAGGCTATAGGCCATTTTTTTCAAGTTGACGCGTGGGAAACCGCGGGTTACAGCTAGTATGTGATAAGAATGTATGGAAACCAAATAGGTGCAAAAGTGATGGTTGTTATGTAAAATGAGCATTACTTACACTAATTCAATCCATATATCTTTTCCCACTACTGGCATGAATGAAAAAATACTTAGAGACACACATCCAACTGTCCATGTTATGCTTAAAGGTATGTTCAAATATATTGATGAGGAAAAGAAGGGCCACAAGCTCATACCAAAAAGCGGTATACTCAATACCCATCTATGAGTTAGCGCTACTGCCTTAAAAGATGAATGTTATTTGTTAGAAATATTTAAAATATACTACTAAAATTATAAAGTTCTAGATTTTGTTTGGTTCAATTTGCTAATATCAGGAACCACTTGTTTGCAATTCAAGAGTCCTTCAGCGTTAGATAGCCCATTTATACAGCGTGACTATAGACCATTAATAACAACAATAGGATAGAATGTCGCAAAACTTGAGAAAAAAAAATTACTTTTAATAGTATAACATTTTATGAGACAATATGAACATTTGTATGCAAAAAATGAATGAAGTTATGGATAACAGCTAGTATAGTTCGCGTCATGTAAAAAGAACGCTGAAAGAAACTGGAGTTGCGCGGAGCGTTTGCGCATGGGTATATTCGCACACAAAAGTACTACTGTTTTATTTTTTAATTAGGCTTTCACTTGTGGCTTCGTATAATGGTTATTGGTAGGTACATTAAAAAATACTAGAAATACCAGTGCGAATAATTCGGACTAAATAAGTATAACAATTATCACTTTACAAAATTACAATTTTTTTAAACAAAAGCAATAACAGATTTTTTAGTTATTGAAATGTCGTATTCAAAAATATTAATTATTTGTACTCTCGATATTCGTATCTTAATAGTTTTTATGTGTTTAAAATGATAAATTCATATTTATTTTTTAGTGAAATAAATAGTAAATAGAGTTTTACAAGTGTCCGTATGCTAATGTGTTGTGAAAGTAAGTGATAAATGCGGAAAAACGTGAATTACGATTGACAGTGGTTTGTTTACCAAATAAGACTGTTCCAAAAAATGGACAGTACGAAAACGTTTTTTCAAGAGTTGGCAACACTTTAAAAAGCCTTTGCGCATTTTGACAGCCAGTGTTCCTTTTACATGACGCGAATTAAATATTGTAAATAATTTTTCTCACTTCTCTATGTAAAACTATTTCGTAATTTAAAACTTTTGTGGGCGATAGTACTTTGAGTCGACGTTGAATTATCCAACCAATAGCACACCGGCAAGCAAGCATATGACACGTGATAAACACGGCCGCCCCCTACCCCATACCACCAAATAGACCGATAAATCGCTTCTGCGCAGCTTCAAGGCCAGCGTTCTTTTTACTTCTTTAATTTAAGGCAATTATTGTTAATTCTTACCAAAGAGAATGATCCAAAAATGTAGCATAATCCTTCAACACCCAACATATATATTTTTTTATTACTTTTTAACATATCCATAGTTTCTAACCAGAAATTAAAGGGTGTTAAGGTCACTTTCCATAAGAAAATTGGCATCAAAAAATATATATGGTACTGCAATGGCAAACTTTGCACTAGAACGTAAACATGTTTATATTATATATAAGCAGAAAAATAGGTTAAGCTTCAATACTTTTTTCTATTGAAATAACAAAAATTGAAACAATAACACAGACTTTGATTAGAAATCAAATAATCGTCAAATAAATAAGTATTATTAATGAAGTAGGTAGTATTTAAAAGACAATTGGAATAAAACATTTAAACTCAAAAATATACATTAAAATTTTACTTTTAAATTTCTCAACTTTTTTTTATTGTAACTTGCTATTGAAAATATAAAATAAATTATGAAGAAAATAAATAGACATACCAAATACAATTAAAAATAACAGTACAGCCATAATTGTAAGAAACAATGTTATTACATTATTCATTAATTTGCCGACTCTCCTGTGGTGTAAATTACACTCAGCCTTAACGAATATTTTTTGTTTTATTATTACTTTCAACAAGTACATTATCCAACCCATAAATGAAAGAGCAACGGTAATTAATAATGGTCTTTGGTAGTAATTGTGGTAATAATTAAGCCCATTTAAGCTCAACTGCATAATTTCTTCACTTAGGACAATAACTTGTTCATATTCCTCATTATTTAACATCTTTTCCATAACTTCAATAGTTTCTTTCACTTTTTTGCTATCAAAAATAAAAGGTTGATATATTAATTTTATAGCATTTGCTTCAACATCTAATCGCTTCTTATCATATTGGGCGATCATTTGTCTGCAGTTACTATAAAATGCTTTAGCTTTATCTTCTATTGACATATTTAGAAGTTTAATTGGGAGTCGCCCCTAAAAATTTTAAAATAAAAAAAATTAAACAATAGGGAAACAGATCTTTATAGATCAAAAAAAATTTTTTTTTAATAATGTATTTATGTATTTAACAGTTAATTTCACATACTAAATTATATAAAGTATATATTGTGGTTCTCCTTGAAAGAGGTTTCAGTTACAAACAGAAATTAGAGGGGGCAGACTTATAATATTGTGTGTATTAAAGTAAAATTTGTTTACATTTTTAAGTAATACTTACAATTGAATTTACTGGTACAGGTATTGAAAGTAAAGTAGATATCAGCGGTGTCAAATCAGCTTGATCTATATCAAAGCGATGATCTTGTGACATTGAATTGGTTTCTGGATCTAATTGTGTATGTTTTGTTTCAATTTGTTTTACTCCAGAACCCCACAGTACATAAGGAGTCTGTGTTTCATGTTCGTCACCGGTCCCATGAGAACCTGGGAAAATAGTCATATATAAACTTTTGTACACTTTTTTGAGAAAATTACATTAATTGCTTCAATATAAGGTTAATTTTTTTACCATACAGTTACTGATATTTTACTACTTCATACACTATTGTATGTATATCAGATGATAATAAAACTTTATATTTTTACTTGAAATATATAAGTTCATTAAAGCTGAGTTTACTGTTGAATCTTTACAATTATTACCTTACTTACCAGACATTTGCTATAGTTGAAAAATGAATTCAAATTTTTGACTAGAACATATAATTTCTTTTTTTTTTTTTTTGAGAGGCTTAATAAGCCAAAGTTAAATATATGTATAAACTAAAAACGTTTATTGTAACTGAACTTATAATATTTTAACATTACCCCAATCAGTCATTCCATGGTCTGATGTCATCAAAAATGTTGTTCTGCCATCATTATTATAGAAATCTTTAACTAATTTTTCAATTTCTATAATTTGTTCATCTACAAATTTTATTGTTGTCAAGAAATTCCTGCAATCGTTTCAACCTAAATTATTTTAGGTATTAAAATTTATTTGTTGTTATTATTGTTTATTTTACTCACTGTGTTTTTGGTTTATGTGTGTGTCCTGATGTATCGGTGCCTAATAAATGCAAAAATAACACAATTTTCTTACTTTTAAGTTTTATATTTAAAATATTATCATGTTTAGCTCTCTCAAAAAATAATTTCACTTTTGTGAAAACCCAGTCATCCAAAAGTGTAGTATTTTTATTAGAACTAAAAGATTGATTATAGGGATCAAATTTATCTATAAAAATATGATTTGTGGATCCCTTTGTAAATATTTCTAATATGTCATATGTGCCCCAACCCCATGTAAACTGTGTTTGATTAAACACTGAATCAAAATCAACGGGGTTTTCCTTCCAGCCCTTGGCTATTGCAGAGGGATCTTCATAAAAACCTGCAATAATTGCAACATGACCAGGCCGTGACTCTGTTGGAACACGTGTGTTGGATATACCCCATCTACCATTGTTATTTGCTATTTCTCTGCAATTTATTAAAAAGTTATTATTATTTGCACAAGGTATGTATAACATAATACGAACTGATTATTGGTACCTAAGGTAAGACATAGTTGTATAATTGACGAATGATTCAGCTCTGAGCCCGTCAACAACGAATAAAACTAAGCGATCAGCTGGAGCCACATGGTTTGGCTGATATACATCTACATTTTTAACGATGGGCGATTTGAAGTAGATGTCGAAGATAGATAATAAAAACACAACATGAATGAATATTGCTGTGAAAAACATTATGACAAAGATATATTGATCAATCTGAAGTACAAATACTCTTCAGGTCTACAGTCAAAAACTATTTGTTTATCATTTTTAGCTAACAATAAATTAAACTATTTATATTTTTTATGATCATTTCATAATTACACATTCGAACTACGAGTATCAAATTGGTGTTTATTTTGTTAAGAGTTATTAACTTTTAAAATATTTATTTTAAAAATAATGTTTGTTTTTATTAACGCAGATGTCATTTTTCGTTTTGATCTCCATGGTTTTGATTTTGATCATGGAGCCATTGTTGCCAACTCTCAAAAATTTATGCCCCTACTAGGGAATCCCCCTAATTTTTTTTATTATTTTTAAAATAAATAATTAAATATTTTTAAATAAATAATACATTAAAAATAATTAATAAATAGTATAATATCATTAAACAAATAATAGTATATTTTTGACAATACTCTTTTTCTCTAACATTAGCTATTTTAACGAATGCTTTGCTGATAAACGTATGAATTGAACAAGCAAATAACTAATAATAATCAACATATTTGTAGTAAACATAAACGCAGTTTAACCTCGCGTTTTATTTAACCCTGCTTTCTTAGTAACAAGCGATCGCACTAGATGTCGCTAAGGCGGTATGTACAAAAATGAATATATGATTCGCTTCTCGCTAGATTGGATTATCCCAGGGTCTATTCTATTACACCTTTATTTTACTTATTTTGAAATAAAAAATAAAAGAATATTTTAAGTTATAAAAATCCCTAAAAATACCCCTACAAATATGACACCCCTAAAAAACCTCATCCCACTTTTTTTCCCCTAAATTTGGGGAGAAAACCCCTAAGTTGACAACAATGCGTGATGGAGCTTAGAGAGATCCATGGTCTCTCTATGCTCCATTTCCATGGTTTTGATAGCACAGCTTATACAAAAATTCTAGTTGACAACTCGAGTAAACGATTATTAACTAGTCAGTAAAACCTAGTCAATAAAAATAAAGTTCAATTAAATACATGATAAAAATGCAATTAATACAATAAAATAAAATATCAAAATATACAAATTTAAAACATAGTCAATAAAACATAATTAAAATTACATAACTCATAAAAATGCGATTCGTCAAACAATAAAAGGAAAATAAAATATCAATGTCAAAACAAATAAAACCGATTTCAATTTAATTCGTATGAGACGACTCCAGTTACGATCCTCGTATCAAACTATCGAAAGTCTAACGATTCAAATAGCACATAATTATATACATATGAATAAAAATATTTATATGAAAATATATTCTAGTTAAGTCAGGACAGAAAAAAACATGGTTTGCTCTAGTTACATTAAGTTCCGCTCCGATGATTTAATTATATTTAAATATCTCTATTCTGTATGATATCGTATATAATTGCTAGAATTGGCGTATCATACGCCTCTCCTCACTTAGAAAGAAAACTGCCCGAAGCCTATAAAACCAATTCGCACCCTTAATAAAACAAAGATGTAACTCAAAAATCGCAATTTGTGGGAATTGGCGTTTGAAGTTTAGCACTTTTTCCGCATTGTGTTTGATTAAAAATTACCAATTACTTGTAATGCTTTTAATGACTTTTATTATTGATATCAGTAGTTTAAAGTACAGAGATTAATAGAATAATAGAAAAACAACTGTGTTAAAATCTATAATAGCTGTAAAATGGAGATGAAAAAAAAGTTCCGACTTAAATCTCTTTATGCCAAAAATTACTTAATAATTTAGGTAGTATTTCAAAAAAAATCTCTTTAGTATTAAAACATAACAAAAGGTTTTAAAAATAAATCACAATGTTTCGTTTTATGATTATTTAATTGTAATTATGATGTTGTATGTACTAATGCATCATTTTTTTATAAAACGAAAACTGAAATTTATCACCTTTTTTTTAAATTAAACAAATTTTTATTAATCATCCGATATTTATATATCTCTTTATGGCTACAAATATTGTTTTTTAAACAAAACAAAAACTATACACTATTATAAGAATTAGGTACAATTAGTCTCTAGTACTGTGTGGCTACGGGTACTGTGTGGCTACGGGTACTGTGTGGCTACGGTACCAAAGAATATAGCCACCCCCTCTCTTCCCGTGGGTGTCGTAAGAGGCGACTAAGGGATAACACAGTTCCACTACCACCTTGGAACTTAAAAAGCCGACCGGTGGCGGGATAACCACCCAACTGCTGGCTTTGAAATACACAGGCCGAAGACGGGCAGCAGCGTCTTCGGTGCGACAAAGCCAGTACTGCGGTCACCAACCCGCCTGCCCAGCGTGGTGACTATGGGCAAAACACATGAGTTCACGCTATTTTTGGTGTAAACTTGTGGAGGCCTATGTCCAGCAGTGGACTGTATAGGCTGTAATGATGATGATGAGTCTCTAGTAAATATCTCCTAAAATCACAAATAATTACTAACCACAAATAATCTAATATATAAAATTCTCGTGTCGCGGTGTTTGTAGTTAAACTCCTCCGAAACGGCTAGACCGATTCACACGAAATTTTGTGTGCATATCGGGTAGGTCTGAGAATCGAACAACATCTATTTTTCATACCCCTAAGTTATCATATATGGCAAAACAACGTTTGCGGGGTCAGCTAGTAAATAGTATAAAAATCAGCAGTCTCTTCTTTCTTATATTGTCTATCATCTTGTTTTTGCTCATTGTTTGAATTATCATATGATACACATATATCACACTGACCTTTTTTTGGTTGGTGAAACCCTAAGTTAAATACCGTCGGAATGAATATTTTCTGCACATTTGAATCGTCTCGCCATAAGACTCGACGAATTCCAACCACCAGAGCAGGTTGGGTTTCGAAATGACTACAACACCGTAGACCACATCCATACTGTTCGACAGATTATTCAAAAGACAGAGACATATAATCAGCCGCTGTGTATGGAATTTGTGGACTGCGAGAAAGCCTTCAACTGTGTCGAGACCTGGGCTGTCCTGGACTCTCTGCAGAGATGTCATATCGAGTGGCGATATATCGTGGTACTGAGATGTATGTACGACGCAACGACGATGACCGTTCATGTCCAGGACCAGAGAACAAGACCTATTTCCCTGTGGCGTGGGGTAAGACAGCAAGATGTAATATCACCGAAACTGTTTACCACTGCGCTGGAGGATATCTTTAAGACCTTGAACAAGGCATCAATGTCAACGGTGAATACATCTCACCTTCATTTCGCCGACGATATCGTCATCTTTGCGGACACGTTAGATGAGTTAGGCCAAATGCTAGCCGGTCTAAACGAGTCCTCCCGACGTGTCGTTTTCTGTATGAACTTGGACAAAACGAAAGTTATGTCTAACAACCAAGTCATACCGAGACAGGTATCGGTCGATGGTACCCTTCTCTAAGTTGTTTTGGATTATATTTACTTAGGCCATACTATCCAACTAGGCCGCAACAACTTTGAGAAGGAGGCGATAGGAGAATTCGGTGGGGCTGGGCGGCATTTGGCAGGCTTCGTCGAGTCTTCACTTCGAAGATTCCGCAATGCTTGAAGACAAAAATCTTCGAGCAATACGTCCTGCCTGTGTTAACATTACCGAGCCGAGACATGGACACTGACGAAGGGACTGGTCCACAAATATAAAGTCCCTCAACGTGCAATGGAACTGGCCAAGCTTGGGGTTTCCCTCAAAGATAGGATTAGAAACGAGACTACCGCGAGAGAACGAAAGTAACCGATATAGCCCACAGAATTAGCAAGTTGAAGTGGCAGTGGGCTGGTCATCTGTGGCGCAGGACCGGTGGCTGTTGGAGCAGACGCATCCTGGAGAAGAGATCGCGTCTTGGCAAACACAGTGTGTGACGTCCTCTGGCCCGTTGGACCGACGATCTACCTAAGATTGCCGGTGTAAGCTGGATGAGGATTGCGGAAAACCGGGATGTCTAGCGCGAACTTGGGGAGGCCTATGTCCAGCAGTGCATTGCAATAGGCTGAACTGACTGACAAATATTTGGTTTATTATTGCAGTCAGAGTCAGAAGAACTTTGATTTTCAAACATAAAATTTCTTCTGTTGACAGGCTTATTAAACAACGTATTAAAATCTACAGTGCATCGTCGTCACTCAGGTCGACGTCACTTAGATCTGTGTATTATACTGGAGAAATATTGTAACTGGCCACACTATTGTAATTTCGTCGCTCTCTCAGCTGAATTTGCTCATATTTTGCTCAGTATTTTGTGGTTAATTGGTGTAAGACGTCTTTTCTTCACAATCCGTTGTAAAGTTTTGTGGCGCAGGGTTTTGGGTAGGCATTGAACTATTGGAGCTTGAAAAACTGGATGAAGATGTGCTAGAAGAGCTTGACGATGATGAGCTAGATGAATCGGAACTAGATTAAGATGATCTTGAAGACGAACCAGAGGACTGTAAATGGCTAGTATTATTTAGGTGGCATTTTTCTCGTCAACTCATAAGTGACAGTAAAATATTGAGTCGGTGTCATCATTTTTGTCAGCTCTGCAGTTACATTTTTGGCCTCTGGAGATATATGTATTTTGTTGATTTTCCTCTTCAACCTGCATAACTTCTTTAGTCTAATATAACAATAATTGATAACACTGTAGTATATTTTAAGGATGAATAATAATCATAATTATTTAATGTCAAAATAGCAGCATTGTTGAATGACAATGATCTATTCAGTCGTATTGCCATAAAAGAGTAACAATCATCCATCCATACGTCATCCTCATAAACTTTCACATTTATTACAGTAATCAGATGAAAAAAAATTATAACTTATTACACTATTATTATATTACTTAAAAAGCCGACCGGTGGCGGGATAACCATCCAACTGCTGGCTTTGAAATACACAGGCCGAAGACGGGCAGCAGCGTCTTCGGAGCGACAAAGCCAGCCCTGCGGTCACCAACCCGCCTGCCCAGCGTGGTGACTATAGGCAAAACACATAAGTTCACGCTATTTTTGGCGAAAGCTTATGGAGGCCTATGTCCAGCAGTGGACTGTATAGGTTGTAATGATACACTATTATGTTTATCTTATAACTTTTACGCTCGATACGCTGAAACTTAACAAAAATTGTGAGCTCTAAGACGACTCCGTTTTCAAAACCTATACAAATAAGCACAACAGTTACAAGTTATTCTTAACTTTTACACGAAAAGGGAATTAATGTTGAAAGTTTTTACTTATCTTTCGTCATTCTAAATAATAAAAAGAAGTAAACAAAAGTGACTTTTATAAATAGCCTTATTTATTACAATAAAGTGATACTTAACCAATTACTCCAACAACTAAGGCATATATTTCAATATAAAACTGAAGTGTTAGGCGTTAACTTTGTAAAATTTGTCAGTTTTTAAAACAAAACCGAAGTAAATCCAAATGTTACACATCATTATCAAATGTGTTTTCTGCGAGAATGAAGTATAACAAAAATCATCTTTTTATTTTAAATCCCTTTTAATCTAATATCGAATTATTTGATATTACTCAAAACGGCAGCACTTTAATCTCCGATCACTGCCGGTGCATCTCTGAATCACGCCACTTTATAAGAACTGACTTGTCAGTTCCAGTTCATAGAAAAGAGAGCAACAGTCGCGTATCTCTCTGTATCTTATAGTTAAAACGCCGGAGTCGAAGTCTACCTATTCTTTATGCGACGAAGACGGGTTTTCTTGTAAAATCTCCAAATCCACAAATTTTGAGTTACATCTTTGTTTTATTAAAGGTGCGAATTCTCAAAACAACTTGACCTTAGACCTTGATTATATATGTATAACGTAAAGCTAATAATAGGCTTATAATTTTAAAAATTATATCCAGCGCTGATAGTAAAGTACCATGCTCGAATTAAAAAGACCCTTAAAGGGTCATAAATTAATCACGTGATATTATGGCACCTTTTTAACCCCCTAACCCTCTTGGTGACATTTGGTGAGGTTTTAGACTACAAAAAAATCACGTATTTTTTGTACAAAGTAAATTTCAATTTTCAAAATATTACCTTTAAATATATTAAATATAATCTGGGTAATTTTTGAAATTTTCGGACACATTGTTCGAAACGAACAATCCATAGAGCGACTCGTTGTCCAAGGGCAGGTAGAAGGCAAGCGGTCACGCGGTCGATCACCTACGCGTTGGACAGACCTTATCAAAGCTGCGACACAGACCTCCATAGTCCAGAGTTCTCGAGACGCCGAAAACCGCATCAAGTGGAGACGTATAGCGGGGGCTACTTTTAGCCAATGAATCGTCGTCAACTACGACCACTCTGTCAAAGAGTGAAGGACTAAGAAGAAGAAGAAGAATTTTTGAAAAATTAAACATCGTGATATAAATTTTTAGACAAACATCAAAGTTGCAGGTGTTTGTTGGTTGTTTCCTTAGTTTAAATATCGCACGTTCAACGAAAAATAAATACACGTGTTATTTTCAATATACGCCCTCTCTTTGTGATATATCTTGAGGTTTTTCGAAAACTTCCTTCCCCCCTTCCCTTCGAGGCCCGCGTGATTAATAAACAACTCAAAAAAAACAACAACAAAATAATACAAATGTGTAGGTTAGGTCGGGACAATATAGGTAAATAGTAGTCATATTTTAATAAAATATAAATTTTTAAAATAGAAAAACTTTTATTTAAATGTCGATGAGATCCGTGTCAAGTACAAATACTTGTGAAAATTTGTATGAATAAAATCTAAAACTTACATCAAACTTTACACAAAACTACTCTTCTGTATATTTCATATACTCTTTAAATATTATTTACAAACAAATTAAACCTGTCTTACATTTCTTTGTGAATTATATGCTTTATAACATGAAACAAACTATAGATATGAATTATAGTGTGAAAACATTTGCCAGTTTATAGTTATTTAGCTATTTTACTACTCAGGCATATTTTCTTCAACACTTTTATCGTCCACTTCTGCACCAGCTGCTAATAATTGTCCTAAATACATTTCTTGAGTATTTTGTAATTTCTTCAAAATTACTTCACAAGGAATCCTTTCATCTATAATTTCTGTGTAACTAAACCCCAATGTTGCATATAGACGTCGGACTTGGCCAGTACTCAGCCAACCGCGTTGACCAGGATCAAAACTTTTAATTACAGCTTCCAAATGTCTAAAATATAAATAAATGAACTGTGGTTTTTATTGAAGTAAAACTTATCTTTACCCACAAGCTCCTCAAGTGAAACATAGTGAATGCGCGACGTAAACGTTACGAAAAGTGTGATCAGGCGAGGTGAACGGGAGTCGAGAGCGAGATATAATTTAGTGAAAATAAAAAGAGAGAGAGAGAGTTACGTTCGCAACTTTTACGTCAGTCGTGTGGTCTAAAGTACACTTTTTTATTTTTTGATCGTAATAGGATTTTGAAAAAATTTGGATTAATAATAATAATAATAATTGCAGCCTTTCGGTGCTTTTCAAATTTCCACCAAAATACATTACTTAACTTTTTTTTTTAGAATTGTAATTCAAATTTTGATGAGTATAATATAAGTATATAAACTTATGACTTCATTTTACAAGCATTACGGCATTCAAAAAAAAGTTCTGAGAGGGTAAAAAACATGTTGCGACTACTCGACTTGATGCTTAAAAACAATAATTGCATAATTTCGTTACAAAAAAAAAATAACCCCAACCTATCTAACTAGCTAATTAGACTGTTTATCGACATAATTTGGTTACAAAAAAAAAGTAACCCTAACCTATCTAACTTCAAAATGTGGTTCTTCCTGCAGGCAGCTATATTCCGGAGTCTGCTGGAGTATGGCGACGCACGGTGCCCCCGTTTGGGTGGATCGCCTCACTGAGGGAATAACGCTGCACTACGGTCGGCGCAGAGGATCATCGTGGTGAGGGTGATCCGGGGGTACCGTACGGTATCGTGGGCTGCAGCTACTACTCTAACCTGTGACCCCCCCCCGTGGAAGCTAGTGACGGAGGTCCTTGTCGAGACCTACTTTTAGGGACTATTGTTGTGTCGAAATGAAAGTCTTCTCAGAAGGTGTCGATCGAATATATTTACGTAAAAAATGGTAATATTTATATAAAATAATAAACAATAAAAAAGTAAGTATTACAATAGTTGATAAGATTTATGACCAATCGCAGATCTTTATTATTTAAGCCTTGCGTCTCTTTTCCGCACGTGGCTATCTCTTTCTCCGCGCGTGCCGCTGTCGATTACTCATGCGCTTCGTCGCGAGTCGGAGGCACGGTAGCGCGGAGCGATATCTATAAGTAGATCATACGTTCCCGCGTCTCGCCCTTTTCGGCGGCGATCGGCGCGGCGAACGGATCTCTGACGTGTACTTCACTCGGCGGCGGCGTGTTTGTACTTCGTGAAGATATGCATGAAGAATACGCGCAAGTTAGCTTGAAGACTTCTGTGAAGATCTGTGCATGTGATTGCTGGTGCATCCGCTTGCATGGTGTGCTGTGCTATTTTCAAACAGTTCTTTTCAGAGCTAACAATCTTGTTTCACGAACATTAAAACAGCTCTTTTCAGAGCTATGTACTTTCTGTTTCACGGACACGTCAATGTATCTTGGTAACGGTAATGGTTAAGGTTATGAACGGTGAAGGTATTTTTAAGGTAAAGGTATCGGTAAGGTTAAATGGTAAAGGTATCGGTAAGGTTAAAAGGTAAAGGTATCAGGTAAGTAATCTTGTAGTAGCCTCATTGAATTACTATTACTACTTATGTAATAATAGTTCGATGTGGTAGCCACAGTGCTCCCCCTCAAGTGAAACGTACTGGAAGCTTGACGGAGCGGCCGGCTCGCGTTGTGACTTTATTATTATTCGCAGTCGGTTGTGACGTCACGCTGCCGTGCGGCTTGTCGGAAGTATTCTGTGGCGAGGTACTATTTTGTAGTGACGTATCGTTAGGTATGTTTTCTTGTAATAAATAAGCGGGCTTGAGACGATCTATTGATATGTTAGTTTCGCGATTTTGTAGTTGTATCGTATATACTTTCTCTGTTCTTTTTATTACACGATACGGTCCTTCATAGGGTGGTTGTAAAGGTTTTTTAATTGCGTCGACTCTAAAGAATACGTGGCTGCAGTTGCGTAGGTCTTTATGTATAAAAATAGATTGCTTGCTATTATGATGCGTCGTCGCTGCTTGCGGTCTATTTTGTTCTATTGCCGTTCTTATTTTGTTTACGTAAGTGTAGTCGTCCGTAGTTGTAGGTATCGATGTAGTGAAAAAATCACCCGGTAGACGTAGGTTATAGCCGTATGTAAGTTCGGCTGGGCTAACTTCGGCGTCTGTGCGTAGGGTGGCTCGTAATCCGAGTAGTACAGTAGGTAGCTCGTCGATCCATGACCTTGTACTTGAGAGTTTCGTGCGTAGCGCGGCTTTTAATTAATGTGCGATGCCAGCGTTCGACTATACCGTTGCTATGCGGATGATACGGAGTTGTACGATTTTTCGTTATTCCCATAATTTTCATTAGGTTATTAAATAGTTGACTTTCGAATTGACGGCCTTGATCGCTAGTTAGTGTTGATGGACATCCGAATCTTACTATCCAGTGTTTGTAGATAGCTTCGGCGACGGTCTCAGCTGTTATATCGTCGGTAGGTATCGCTTCGGGCCATTTGGTTTCTCTGTCGATCATTGTTATGAGATAGCGGTAACCTTGCGTTGTAGTAGGTAAAGGTCCTACGATATCGACGTGAATGTGTTGAAAACGTTCTGTAGGCGGGAATTTTGATGTAGCACTGTGTGTATGTCGTTGAATCTTATTTTTTTGACAATCGATGCAGTTTCTAGTCCATATTGATATGTCGCTATTCATTGACGGCCAAAAATATTTTTGTGATATCATCTTTCGTGTCGTACGCGTTCCAGGGTGGCTTATGTTATGTACGCTTCTAAATACATATTGTCGATGTTGTTCGGGTATGTATGGTCGTATATGCGATGATGAAGTTTCACAATATAGTTCGATATCGGTGTTCGGGATAGTTATTTTCTTTAAATTAATATTTTCTTGCAGTAATAATTGTTTAATAGTAGGATCTTGTTGCTGTGAGGTTGCTATTTCTTCGTAATTGATTGTAGAAGGACATGTAATTGTTTCTATGCGACTTAGAGCGTCGGCAACGATGTTTTGTTTGCCGCTTACATGTCTTATGTCGGTTGTAAATTCACTAATAAATAATAACTGTCTCGTGCGTCTCGGTGTTTCGGTAGTGGAGTTAACCTTATGCATTGCGAATGTGAGTGGCTTGTGATCGGTGAATATGATGAGTGGTCGTCCTTCGAACATCTTGCGAAAGTGTTTCACGGCCATGTATATTGCTTGGAGTTCTCTGTCGTATGTTGAGTATCTTGATTGCGCATCGGAGAATTTTTTCGAATAATAACCGAGAGGTTGTCATGATTTGTTTACGTATTGTTGTAAGACGGCGCCAGCTGACTTGTCGGATGCGTCGCAGAATAACGCATACGTAGCTTGATGTGACGGATGAGCAAGCAAAGCAGCGTTGCTGATGCTGTTTTTGCATGCTTCGAATGCTTGTGTTGACTCTTCGGTCCATTGTATGACAGTCTTGTCTCGCTTTTTAACGTTGTGTAGGTATGCATTGAGTGGCGCTTGAATAGATGCGGCGTTAGGTATGTGGTCGCGATAAAAATTTAACATACCGAGGAAACGACGTAACTCTTCGATGTTCGTAGGTTTCGGATACTTCATGATGATGTCGATCTTCTGTGCTGGGGGTTTGATACCGTCTTTTGAAACGTGGTATCCTAAGAATTGAACTTCTGTTTGACCGAAGTGACATTTCGATGGATTTATTGTGATGCCATGTTCTTCCAGTCTTCGTAGCACGGTTCTGAGGTGTTCTCGGTGAAGATCTTCGTTTTCAGATGCAAGAAGTACGTCGTCGATGAAAGGAAATACGTAAGGCAGTCCGCTTAATACTTGATGTATGAATCGCTGGAATGTCTGCCCTGCGTTTTTTAAACCTGGACACATTCTCGGGAATTCGAATAGTCCCATTGGCGTTATTATAGCAGTCTTTTCAATATCCTCTTCGCGAACGCAGAGTTGTTGGTATGCTCTGTTAAGGTCTATTGTTGAAAATATTGTCTTCCCAGCGAGTTGATATGTGAAGTCTTTGACGCGTGGTACGGGATATCGATCGGCCTTGGTGATAGCGTTTAGACGGCGATAGTCACCACAGACGCGTATGTCTCCGTTCTTTTTCGGTACGACGTGAAGGGGTGACGCCCATGGACTCTTGCTGGGGCGACATAGACCTTGTTCCATCATATTTTGAAATTCTTTCCTGACTTGTTCGTAGCGATGCGGTGGTATAGGACGTGCACGACAATGTACGGGTGGTCCTTCAGACAGCGGCGACTTCGCGGTGTTGTTCTAGCATCTTGTCAGCGAGCAGTGCGAGTTCTTCCAACGCAGTCTTCATGCTGAAGGAATCGCTCACGGCTAGAACTGAGCGGATGTGTGGTGGTAGGTGGTTGGTCCACAGGATGCGTAGCGTGGCATCAGGGATTCTATCGCGGGCGAGATCGCGCATTCGTCGTAGAAGGTGTGATGGTTTCTGATCCCCTAGTTCCATTTCTGACAAGAGCTTTTGAAATTGCCGGTTGTCTGACTCTTCGTATGCAGTGATGAGACGTTCTTTAATAGCTTGGTATGGCTTGGATTCGGGTGGATTGTAGAGAAGGTCCGATATTTGTTCGATATCTTGCTTCTCTAGTCGAGCGATTACCATTTGCGCTAGTTGTTGTTCGCTTTTCTTCTGGTCGTGAGTGGCGGCTTCGAAGCTGTAGAACCATAATCGAACACGGTCGCGCCAGAAAGGTGGAATTCGCAGTGAAAGCGAAATGTTCGCGATTTCTGACGGCTGGTCGACGGTGGCGGCTGCGGCGGGCAGGGATTCGGTGATTCTTGATTGATCCATTTTTCACGAGCAGGGATTCTTCTTCTTTACTAGCAGGGATTCTTCGTGTTCTTCGTCGGGTCACCACTTTAGGGACTATTGTAGTGTCGGAATAAAAGTCTTCTCAGAAGGTGTCGATCGAATATATTTACGTAAAAAATGGTAATATTTATATAAAATAATAAACAATAAAAAAGTAAGTATTACAATAGTTGATAAGATTTATGACCAATCGCAGATCTTTATTATTTAAGCCTTGCGTCTCTTTTCCGCACGTGGCTATCTCTTTCTCCGCGCGTGCCGCTGTCGATTACTCATGCGCTTCGTCGCGAGTCGGAGGCACGGTAGCGCGGAGCGATATCTATAAGTAGATCATACGTTCCCGCGTCTCTAAGACGACATTATACAAGGCCTGCATACGACCTATTATGACCTACGCGTGCCCCGTCTTCGCTCATGTGGCGCCAACCCTCATCCATAGGCTCTAAATTATTCAGAACAAGTTTCTGCGCACTGCCACGTACTCGCCGTGGTACGTGCGTAATGTCGACTTACATCGCGACTTTAAGATCGATTCAATCGCGAAGCACCTCAAAATACTCGCTACAGCGTATTTTGAGAGAGCGCGGAGTCACCCAAATCCTCTTGTAGCAGAGGCTTGCAGATACGTAGGTAGAGGAAACTTACAGACCGTACAAAGGCGTCCCATGCACGTCTTAACCGACCCTGACGATAGGATCACGGCGCTTAACGCCATATACACCACCACACACAGGACACACACACACCGCCCCCGCCGGCGAGGGCGAGGTCCCCGCGTTCTGACGGCTCGCGCGCGCCTAGGCGCGTAGCGGACCGTCCGTAAGCCGTCTCAGCGCTCCGCATAGTGCCTCCTCCACTCCGACGACGCTCTAAGCCGAGGTGCGATCTCGCTAGGAGACATCCTTAGGGCGGGCGTCTTTCCCCCCCGAGCCCTCCCAGAGGGCTCCCATTCTTCCTTCGCGGCCGGCTTGCCTAAGTGCCCGGCCCCTCTCACCGGTGACGCTGTAAAGGCCGCTAGGGCCAACAGCACTCCTCAATTCGAAAAAAAAAAAAAAAAAAAAAAATCCCGCGTCTCGCCCTTTTCGGCGGCGATCGGCGCGGCGAACGGATCTCTGACGTGTACTTCACTCGGCGGCGGCGTGTTTGTACTTCGTGAAGATATGCATGAAGAATACGCGCAAGTTAGCTTGAAGACTTCTGTGAAGATCTGTGCATGTGATTGCTGGTGCATCCGCTTGCATGGTGTGCTGTGCTATTTTCAAACAGTTCTTTTCAGAGCTAACAATCTTGTTTCACGAACATTAAAACAGCTCTTTTCAGAGCTATGTACTTTCTGTTTCACGGACACGTCAATGTATCTTGGTAACGGTAATGGTTAAGGTTATGAACGGTGAAGGTATTTTTAAGGTAAAGGTATCGGTAAGGTTAAATGGTAAAGGTATCGGTAAGGTTAAAAGGTAAAGGTATCAGGTAAGTAATCTTGTAGTAGCCTCATTGAATTACTATTACTACTTATGTAATAATAGTTCGATGTGGTAGCCACATACTCATACGTCTCGTGTAGGAGGGCTCTCGGTGAGAAGCCCACGTTGGACGGGACGGGTGCACCGGATGGGGCAAGAAGCATTAATGCGTAGGTGGGGGGAGGACCTGTCGGAGCAGCCGTATGGCACAGGCGTAACGGCTACCTTGCGCTCGGTCCTTGAGCGGTGGATGCGCCGTAAGCGCAAGCCCCTCACCTTCCGTCTGACGCAAGTTCTCGCCGGGTACGGCTGCTTTGGTGAATACTTGTGTCGGATGACCCAAAAGAAGCCAACAATTAGATGTAACGATTGTGGCGCGGCGGTGGAATCTGCCCAGCACACCCTCGATGTGTGACTGAGATGGGCGGCGCTGCGTCGCGATCTGACGACAGTCCTCGGAGGGGACTTGTCACTGCCGAGCGTCATCACCGCGATGCTCGATGCCGACGAGTCCTGGACGGCAATGGTCTACTTCTAAGAGACAGTAATGTTCCAGAAGGAGAATGATGAGCGAATGAGAGAGGAGGCCACTGATGAGGCCGCTGTCCGCAGACAACGAACGGGGGTGCGTGTCAGCCCCTATGCTCGTATCAGGCCGGATTGAGAACCCGGTCCTGCTAGACATGGCGTCGTTGGGATTGTTCAGAGGTAAGCCGGACAGTCCCTATGGAGGAAAAGTCTGGCCTTTTCGCCGAGGCCAGCCAGTCGCTGGAGGGATCCTGTTGCCTGCAGATCCGGGACCCTCCAATTAAAGCGGCTGAAGGCTCCCGCAGGGGTTTGGTCTATAGTGCACCCCCAAGTGTGAAGCCGACATACGGTCTAGGACTGCCTACCCGGGTGTCCTGGATATCACCCGTAAATGGGTTCCCCTGCCTGTATATATATATATATATATATATATATATATATATATATATATATATATATATATATATATATATATATATATATATATATAAGCTAATTCTATATATAGAGCCCTATAATTATATAAATACGTATCTTTTTTCATGTTTTTTACTTTTTACTTTTGGAACCTAAAAGTTTTTAGATGTTTCTATATTTTTTATTTACAATATTCGTTTTATTTTTGTGATTTTTTTTACCTGTTTTCATAAACAACCGGTGGTGAACCATATCCCGCACGAAACAGCATACAGTCATCCAACAACTTTTCAAGAAATGCAACAGGTTTATCAGGTGTATGAGCAATAATCTTCGTGAATAAGAATCTTATTAATTCAGGAATACGACGTTCTCGTAAATAACTTTCCGTTCTTGTAACAATTGATAAAATAAATTCTTTACGTTCCGATATAGTTGCATGGTTACTTATTGAATCAGATGTTTTATCGTAACATAAGCATTTACACTCACAATATTTATTATTAAGATGATCTGTTAATAAATAATCAAGCTCTTCTTCCATTCTGAATATTTTTTTAAATATAATTTCTCGTATTACGTCCTATCGTGTTGAGTTTTAATTAAATATGATTTTATTTCATTTGCCATATTATGTATAGATATTTTTTTTATTGTTTTATCAAAAAGTTTGTAGTTATTAAAAATAATATAAAAAGGTTTGTTTCTTAAAATATTAAAATTATATTATATTAATACGAGTATTATGTTAATGGTCAGCGACTTTATGCATTTATATTTTTAATCGAATGATCAAATGAATCGAATAAATCGCGATCTCCGAAATAAAAATTTCGATCTGTACATCTCTATCGACAACCGTCAATATTATTCAAACTATTCTTGATTCATTAAAATGTTTATCACTTTATTGTTATTATGGTAACTAAGTTAAAAGCAAATAGTTACCTTGTCTAGTTATTTGCTAATTTCAACAATGGGAAAGGATACAAAAGAAATACTAATTGGGAAGATTGACGACTGTAAGTAATAAGGGGTATCTTTTATTTCTTATGCATCGGGTTTCTGTTTCCGTTATTGTTTTTAAAATTGTTTTGCTAAATTACTTTCTTTGAAATGTAGGTGACGATGATGTTCGTAAAACCGGTCAGGAAATGGATGCAATCCGACAAAGAACTATAGCATACGAGTATCTTTGTCGCTTAGAAGAGGCGAAAACTTGGATGGAATCATGTCTCCGAGAGGAACTTCCACCTGCTGTTGAATTCGAAGAAAATTTGCGGAATGGCGTTTATCTAGCTAAACTTGGACATTTCATAGCACCTGATCTTCTTCCTTTGAACAAAATATATGATATTGACCAAAGACGCTACAAAGTAAGTGTAGGTGAAATTCTAGAAGAGTGAAATATTTATTTACTGGATGCTTCACTAAAGTAATTTTGCGATTCTATAAGAATTAAGATAATGTTATTCTGGATCTCCAGCTATTCACATATCAAGTTACATTATAATCAGTTTAGTAGTTTTTGCATGAAAAAGTAACAAACATCGATTCATCCTAGTAAGACTCCAGTAAGGCTAATGAAAACTGAATTAATAAACACATTCCTTCTTAAATGAATTTAAATATAAGTTTAATCTTTAATACAATTATAGATTGTGATGTGATCTTTCCTTCTTAAATGAATTTAAATATAAGTTTAATCTTTAATACAATTATATTTAAATCATCTTATTTATAATACTTTTTGATTTGCAAGTGATAATGTGTTCTGAATGTTTTTTTTTTTTTAGGTAATGGGTTTGCAGTTCAAACATACAGATAACATAAACAAGTTTTTACAAGTCTTAAAACAAACTGAACTACCTGTGGTAAAATATTTTTATTGTTTGAATATCCTCTTATTTGAATAGTAATTTCTCTCTTGATCTTGTCATAATTTAAAATGAATCCTAAATGTAGTATGCATTACATGTTGCAAAGCATTTGGCAAAAAGCACATTTGGACATGGACATTTAACCAACTTTCGAAAAAAGGAGGAGGTTCTCAATTTGATTGTATTTTTTTATGTTACCTCAGAACTTTCGACTGGGTGGACCGATTTTGGTCATGTTTTTTTCACACACATTTAAATTTTATTGAGATCTGACAGGTAGCTTTTGAGTTAGCGCTAATAATGCATAATTACTTGACTTATTTTTTCGTCGATCTACATTGTACTCACTAACTTTTTACTGAGTGTATTGATTTCGATAATTCTTTTTTATATTCTTTTATATTTATATGTTTATTGTCCTACCATTTCACTGTTTTTGTAGTTATTTTTTGTTGCAATTCAATACATCTTATATTAATTTTTTCTAAGTCTTTAAAAGTTCCCACTATGATTGTTATATCTTGATTATGTATTTATTATTTCAGACATTTCAACCTGAAACAACAGATATTTATGACAATAAAAATATGCCAAAAGTAATTTATTGTCTCCATGCTCTAAGCTCCCATTTGTTTAAGCTTGGTAAAGCTCCCTTAATTCATGATATATTTGGTAAAGCTGTTTTTACTGGTAAGTAACATGGGAGTTCCTGAATATTTTCAGATATAAAAATCATAAGATATAAATAAATTTAATTAATTTTAAAATTTTACTCTAATTTGTTAACTTAATATTTTATTTATATCATTATATGTATATAGTATGTTATTGATTTGTATATCTTTTTTTTTTGCCATATTTCTTTTAAATATTAATCCTTTTTTTTTTCAGAGGAACAGTTAGATTCTGTGTCTAAAGACTTACAAAAGTGTAAGCACCCACTGCCAATGTTCCAAAAGATAAGTGGTTTGTTATCACACAATAACAGTGCTGTGAATAATAATAATGTAGCTACAAACTATGCTCTTATGGAACTAAATCATCTCCTTGACTCTGAAAAATCTATAACTTCAGCTTTGTTACACCCCGATTTGAAATTAAAATATGTGCAAAATTGCCTAATAGATGTGTATAAAAAAGTCCTCAAAGCAGCAAAGCACGAAAAAATTCAAGTTGCTCACAATCACTCCTTGAATGATAGCTATGTACCGGATGAATACGATGACATACTTACCCTAGTTGAAATTCAAGGTCATATCACTGCTACAAATTACAAATACTTATGGAAATCATTATGTGCTGCATGTAAGAGTAATGATATAAATAAGCTACACAAAATATTTAACGAGAACTGGGTAAGGGTAAAAAATTACAATGTCAACAATTTGGATTTCTATTGTGACGTGGTTAAAGATATAATTGAAAGCTGCAAAGATATTGATGTAGAGAGTATCACAAACTGGCATAAGATATTTCAAAATATAATCAATGACGGTAACAATAAATCTTTTGAGCATACAGAACATAAAAGAGCCATTGCGAATGTTAACAAAGCATTGGATGAAGGTACAGCTGACGATCTGTATAGAGCTTTGACAAGCCCACAACTTGGGCTGAGTTTTAAAATAGACAGATACGCTGCACCACTTTTGTTAGAAGAAATGAGACTTGAGAAATGTGAATTAGATAAAAATTTGAATGAGAGTGAAATTGCTGCATCGGCTTTATATTTGAATGCAATTGCCTCTGTGTCTGAAGCAGTAGAGAGAGGTGATGAAACAGCCGTTTGGAATGCTCTTAACTCCAGACACATACAGTTAGAAAGACTCAAACCACACTGTCGTCGACGGTATCTTTCTGCACTAATAGCTGCCCTACAAGTAAAAGTAAGAGAACAGTGTGAGTGCCCCTTACTGACACTTGAAGACATTAAAGACACAATAGATATGGTGAACATGAAGGATGACGATAATGATGAATGTAAGATCATTTTTAGTAATAAACTAATTATTAATAAATATATTATTACCTACAGCTTTAACTGCATAATCAATTAGAAATTGTAAGGTTGCAATTTTTTTTTTAAATGTATGTCTTTGAGATTAATTTTTTTGTATTATTTCTGTTTGATGAGTATTATTTTGTAAATTATTTCATTTTTAATACCTAATCCATTTCGGTTTCTACCTATTTCTTACCTTGTATCTTATACATTTTATTCATATAAAATTATCTTGTTTATAATCTATCATAGTTATAACAACATGCAATTCCCACGAAAAATAAATAGTCTTGGCTTTGAAACTGGAGGCTAAATAAATAGTAATGCTTATAATTTTTTGTAATAGTAATTCGTAACTCGTAAGCATAAATTACGCAATGCGATCACGTGTTTATTCGCGATGGCCTTTTAAACTACTTAACCGATTTTAATCAAACTTGCACACCGTAGGTAGTTTGATCCAACTTAAAAGATAGGCTATATTTTATTTTCATTTATGTAATTATTATTAGTCAGTACAAATTATCATCATCATAATCGTTTCAGCCTAATAAAATAATATAAAAATGTCACCGACACGGTCAGTCGGAGACGCGGGTTCGAACCCCGCTGGAGCGGTCAATTTTTGATATGATATTCAAAAATGTTTAGAATTCCTAATGTGTGGGTAACACAAAAATAAAATCGTACATATAATATAAAAAATTAAAATCTTTTAATGTCAAGCAACATAGGCTCATAGTTGGTTAGTAGAACATAATTACTTAAGAACTATGTTAAAAAACAAACGCGTGCGACAAAGCCAGTACTGCGGTCACCAACCCGCCTGCCCAGCGTGGTGACTATGGGCAAAACACATGAGTTCACGTTATGTTTGGCGTAAACTTGTGGAGGCCTATGTCCAGCAGTGGACTGTATAGGCTGTAATGATGATAAAAAACAAAATACAAACCAAAAATAAAAATGAATAAATAGAAATAAATATCTACCACAAGGAGATTGATCCAGTCACATTTTGTACTTGTAACTTGATAAACCTCGCCGTGGTCGGCTAATCCCGTTCGGTCGGTCTAATACAGTCCACTGCTGGACATAGGCCTCTACAGGTTCGCGCCAAAAATAGCGTGAACTCACATGTTTTGCTCATAATCATCACGCTAGGCAGGCGGGTTGGTGACCGCAAACTATATCAATTATAAATTCTTTTATATATTTTTAATCATATATTTCTTTCTTTGGTACTTTATAGTGGTAGAAGCTATTGACAATATTAACAAGGCTGTTTGTGAGGAAGATATAGACACGCTGATAGCATTACTTAAGAGTTCATGTCTAAAGTTACCTCTATCACTACATAAGGAAGAGTATCATTTATACATGAGAACTTTAAAAAGACGTTTACTACAGAATGAACAACAAAATCTTTGGTTTGATGATATTAAAAATGCAATAAGTGAAGTCAATCAGGAATCAGTAAAAGTTAAGGAATTTACTGACGCAATCGTTCAGCTTAATTTGGCCACATTAAAGAATGATGTAAATGAATTTTGGAACGCTCTTACTTCCAGACATCTGACTAAGTCAGAATATGTAGAAAGTTCATGCAGAGATGTATACTTTCAAATGTTTTCAAAGGCCCTTAAGAAGAAGGGTCATAATATCTGTCCCTGGATTGTGTGTCACACGGATGCAGGAAATACAGTATATATTGACGTGGAATCATATAGCTACAGTTGGACTACCCCTAAAGACTTTGTTCCGTATGCACGCTATTTAACTAAGAAAGACGTTAATGCAATTATTGATAAAACCAATAAGCATCACATTAATACATACAGACAGAAACTCTTGGACAAATCATTTACAAGATTTCAAGCTCATTGTAGAGGGTTTTTAGTAAGGCAATGTTGTAAAAGGTTGATATTTTTTAGAGATCATTCTGAGTATGTAGTTAAGATACAAGCATGGTGGAGGCGAATAATGATTCAAAGGAAATATGGAACTTTGATAAGAATGAAAGTGATTGAAGCAAAGCTAAAAAGGGAGAGAAAACAAAATCCATGGGTGTGGTACAAGGCTCAGGTATGTTAAAAGTCAGTTATGAAAAACTTTGGCATATAAATTACGAATGAATATTTTTTAAAAAATATCCATTATATTAATTTATATATTTTTTAACTTTTTTTTACTCAAATTTTTCCAGGAGCATAAGATTATTAAGATCCAGGCCTTATGGCGAGGTCGGCGTACAAGAAATGCTTTTATTTCACTGTTTCACTCACCCAATCCTCCATTAGGAGTTGTAAAAAAATTCATTCCTCTGTTAGATTTCTCTACTGAAGACTATAATCGAGAAATTGAATTGCAAACTTTGAAATCTGAAGTTGTACAATCTATACGAAAAAATCAAGAGCTCTCAAAGCAAATAGACGATATGGATCTAAAGATAGGATTACTGGTACAAAATAGAATAGCTCTACAAGAGGTTGCCGTGCATGGCTTAAAACTAAACAATTTGGTTAAGCACAACACGACAACTAAACTGGTTATTAACCAAGACAACAAAGGACCACTGATGATGGTCTCTACAGCTGTAAAAGGCCTAAAATCTCTGACGAAGGAGAGTAAGAAGCTGTTGGATGGTTACCAACATTTGTTCTATGAACTGCAAACCAATCCCACATATTTGTCAAAACTCTTATTTTGCATACCCCAAAACAAAACCAACTCTTTCTTACAAAATGTCGTATTGAGTCTTTATAATTTTGGGGCATATGCAAGGGATGAATATCTATTATTAAAGCTCTTTAGATTTACACTGGAAGAAGAGATAAGTTGCAAAATCGTTAAACCGTTTGATATTATAGCTTCTACACCTTTAGTATTGAAAATGGCTGTAAGTCTCTCCAGACAGTTATCGGGTTTGAACAATCTTCAGACGATTATAGGACCACTCGTCGAAAAGATAATAAAGGATAAGGACTTAAATATCGAAACAGGTCCAATCGAAATCTATAAGGCTTGGCGAAATGAAACTGAAATGAAAACAGGACAGATTTCGTAAGTATTTTAATGTATACTAACAACTAGCTATTAAGACTGATTTTTAAGTGATGTTTTTACTATGTGTACTCCTAAATCCTTTAAGAAAGTTATAAGTTAATAAGCTTCACGGTCACTATTGATACTTTTACTTAGACGGAACTTAGGAATTGTAATCACCATGATATTGCCGTCTGCATTGTCGCTGAAATATCGGAAATCTCAAAACTACAATCGTGTTAAGTCCCGCGTAATTAAACATATTTTAAAAAATGTCGCTGTATGTATGGAGATGTATTTCCCACTTCAGTTTTCACAACCATCGAATAAAATTATTCGTTTACATTGGCCATTTACTGCAATAAATACTTTTGATTACACAGAAGATCAAATTTAAAATTACGTTCCACATATAAAGTCACTTTCTTACTGATTGCCGACTCTCATCTATTCTTTATCTACCTTTTAAGGAAATTACCGTATTCTGTCACCCAAGAAGAAGCATTGACCTACACCGAAGTAAAATCACGATTGGATAAAGCTCTTACTCAACTGAAGACAGTCGTAGTAATGTTCCTGGATAAAATAACGTCTTCGACTGATTTGCTGCCTTTCTGTATTACGTACATGGCACGTGTTTTACACCGTTCTTTGACGTCGAAATTTCCCAGTACACCTGAGAAAGATATACTAAAGGTATGTTGAAATTTATTAGTCAATTTAAATAGAGACAATGCGTTGACGCAGCGTTCACAGAACTGGTTTTTGCACTGGCGGATTGTGGTTCGATCTCCGCTCAAGACAAACATCTGTATAAGCCACACTATTTTCTCGTGGTCTAATGTTTGTGCATTATATATCCACGAGTGAATCCTAGTGGGTACCGTTTACCGTGGAGTGTACCTATTCTAAGAAAAATATTGAGAAATGGAAAGTTATGATGTTTTTGTTAATACAAAATTTACAAACGCGATTTTAAATATATTTTTTGTTTTAAATTGTTTATCTTCGACGTTGTATTTCGGATATATTTTTAGGTAGTCGGCAATTTGGTGTATTACCAGTTCTTCAACGCTGCTATAGTAGCACCTGACGCTTTTCATATTATAAATTTGCCAAGTGGTGCGGGTTTAACTACCGATCAAAGGAAAAATTTGGCTTCCGTCGCAAAAATACTTCATTTTGCAGCTTCAAAGAAAGGAGTAAGTAACAAACATCATAGCATAGTTAAATTATTGTACTTACTAAATATTCATCTCTGGATGATTTAAGAGGGCTTAAGATTGGCTTTAAAATAATTTTTTAAAACTCAAATGTGCAGATCAGATCAAAATCAGAGCAGTCAAGCGACAAACCTAGCAATTCCTTGTCAGATAAATTCATAAAATGTATTCTACTAATTTTAAAGGAGCGAAAAGTTCTAATTTTAATGTTTGCGATATCATCACTGTGTGAATATACTTTTAAGGATTTTTTTTTTTAAATAGATTTTTCAAACGTTATGAAGACTAAATATCTAGTACATAGTCTTAATAAGATGAATTAATATTTTTAATCGATGAACGCCGGCGGCATGCACGAAAAAGGTAGACTCATTGTAGCGTTTCGTTCATTGTAGCGTTACGTTAAGTATGCATCTATCTCTCATCTAGTCGACCGGCCTATGCGTCCGAGGAGATGTTTTGTTATGGCGTTGTCACGTTAAACAATCATCCATAAACTAACTTTACAGACAACATTTTTTTTGTAATAAGAATTTTATTATAATGTATTATATATATACTAATGAATTTATCAATGTTATTTATTTTTTTATATTACAGTTTGGTGAGGAGTCCAGTCACCTACGGTGTTTAAACGCGTTTATAGTGGAGTGTCACGAAAAGATGAAGGAACTATTTCGACATTGCTGTCGTGGACCGACCCTCGAAGAATACTTTTCTGTGGACGAATACACCGAGGCCACTCTTCTACACCACCCGCATATATACATTACTGTCCAAGTAATATAAATTAAGTTTTTAAACAATAACTAATAGTTTTTGACCTTTCTAAAATAGTAACGAAATCAAGTATAGCATCTAAGTAAATTGCAATAATTGCGTAGTCATCATTCTAGAACTTTAAATGTTACATATTTTATACCATATTTATTAAAGCAATATTCAATGCAGTTTTGGATACAATGTCAAGTATAAAAGATCAACACAAGAAATCTGTGCACAACTGTGTTAAAGATTGTCCAAAAGTTAAAAATTGCAGAAATGTGTTTCTCGTTTGTTTTGCTTCTTCATCTCTCAAATTCAAGAGCTATACTTTTTAACCGACTTCCAAAAAAGGAGGAGGTTCTCAATTCGACTGTATTTTTTTTTTATGTATGTTACATCAGAACTTCTGACCGGGTGGACCGATTTCGACAAATTTTGTTTTAACCGAAAGGTGGTGTGTGTCAATTGGTCCCATTTAAATTTATTTGAGATCTAACAACTACTTTTCGAGTTATATCTAATAATGCGTTTTTACTTGACGCTTTTTTCGTCGACCTACGTTGTATTATACCGCATAACTTTCTACTAGATGTACCGATTTTGATAATTCTTTTTTTGTTGGAAAGAGAATATCCCTAGTTTGGGACCATGATAAGGAAACCAGGATCTGATGATGGAATCCCAGAGAAATCGAGGGAAACTCTCGAAAATCCGCAATAACTTTTTTCTGGGTATACCGATTTTGATAATTTTTGATTTAATCGAAAGCTGATATTTATCATGTGGTCACATATAAATTATATCGAGATCTGATAACTACTTTTTGAGTAATCTTTGATAACGCGTAGTTATTTGACTATTTTTTCGTCGATCCACGTTGTATTACTCGTCCATGTAATTGAAGTCGGTTTTTTTTTTTTCGTTTGCGAGCAAACACAATTATGTTAAATACGTTGGTAAATAAAATTATTGATACTATTATTTAAAGGAAATCGTAGACACGCACGCTCTGCTTGTCGAATATCAAGATGTAATCGCACCGGACCCTAACGCACGCCTCAATGAGCTTTTGGATGATTTAGGCGAAGTACCTACAGTTGCCCAACTAGCTTCCCGAGACGTACCATCAGTGAGTATTTTTATATATGACTATAAAAGTTATCTTTTTAGTATTTATTATTTTTTGTATTGCTTTAATAATATTTATATTCTAAATGGAACATCTCGTGGGGTCTTACCCGCGTTTATCATCTAGCTTTCGCTTCTAAATTGTTTATTATATATTTATTAAAATGGCCCAGTAACATTAATAACATAGCTTCGTTTTAGTAAAAACAAAATTAAAGTATATTTATATTATTGAATGTCTCTTTTTGTTTCAGCAAATGGACTCGGAAGAAAATGCAAGGTTAGAAGTATGCCTTGCACTTGTAAATAAATTCCAAGCTCCAGCTGATGATTTGACTGATTTAAATAAACTATTTATTAAAACAAAGGAACTATGTGTTGCTGTCATTCCATTTTTAAATGGTGAGTATTTTTAAGTAACAAAATTTTATACTTTTAGGATACTAAATCAGCTGTTGTCCTTGTGATTTTATTTTGATAGGAATATCGTTAAGTTTTAATGTGCTTAGTTTGTTTTAAACATCCAAAAACCTGTCCTTAACCTGGACGAGTGACAATCCTATTCTACCTATTCCTTAACAAGACCCTTATTGTTTTCTAATGTTTACGCGAATTTTACTCATTTAATGAAACACTTTTTTCGGATTTTATCGCGGTTTATTATTAACTTTTGATTCCCGACGTTTCGGATACTTTACAGCAACCATGGTCACGGGAGGACCAAGACCCTTATACCATACGAGATACCTTTAGCCATTAGTGTAATTATTAAAACTGTACTGACTGTACAGTAGAGCACATTTGAAACGTATGTTATCTTTTTGTTCAGGCGAACATCTTCTAGAAGCGCTATGTATCGGAACAACAAGAGAACAGCAAGAACAGTACAGTGAGAAACTAAAGAAACGTATTTATTCCGGGCAAGTTCGTTCAGACGATGCGACAACCTTACGAGAACATATCGCCAAATTACGTCGCAACCTTCAAATGTTAGAGGATGAGGGTTACGTAACCCGTGAAGATGGATATCAAGCACTAGTTACGTCTATAGCCCTTGATTTATGTAACAAAGGCAGATACAGACAAGCCCAGAGAAGAGCTCTAGCTACTCTAACAAGGACTAAACGCAGTCTGTGTGAAAAGACAAAGTATTATGAGGAGAAATGCAAATCATATGATCAATACATTAAGTCCTGTCTGGCTAATCTTCATGCTGGTAAAAGGTATGCTTGAAGACTTTATGTTATGAGTACTAGAAACCTCCTGTTCTCTTTAACTCACTTTAATTTTATGTTTACACATGAATTAATTAGTTAAGGCTGATGTAATTTTATATAAATATTCTTAACATCAGACTAGTAAATCCTAAAATTAGTCAGGCAAAACAAAAATTCAATGCTATGATACATAAAAATTTTGTTAGACTGATCTCTATTAATGTTTTATTTTTACAGAAGTGTTCATGCCAGCTTAAGAAGATCAGGGAAAGATATGAAAAAATTAAAGTCAAAATTAACTGTGAAATACTCTGCCTCGAAACTTTTGGAAAGAGGTGTCCTTTTAGAAATAGATGGACTTTCCACATCACAATTCAAGAATGTACAATTTGAGATTACACCGACCGACCATAATGGAGTATTCACAGTAAAAGGTAAATTTATGGGGGTTGAAATGGAATCCATAGACATAGATATACAAGATCTATTACAGAAACAATATGAAGGCTGTACAATTATGGATATGTTCGGAAAAGCTAAAATTAATGTAAATTTATTAATATTCTTGTTAAATAGTAAGTTTTATGGAAAGTCGTAAGTGTGAAATTTATTATTAGTTATTTTTTAATTGAAATATAAGCTCCTAAAACGTACGATTGAATAAAATTAATGTGTTAAAAGACACACAGCCACATATTATACAAAAAAGTCACACAAATGATACTTTTGGGAAAAACTTCATGTTGGATTGACGTGGGGTTAAAAATTAAGCACTATATTTGACAGACACTAATATCGGAAAATTAATAATGCTAAAAACATAACATCTAATAATTCTTTTTAAGGTTGTGTTGAGTTTGAGGTACAAGTAAGAAGGCGTAGTAATAAGTTTATATTTAGTTTAAAAAAGGGTTCACAGCTTATGAAAACTTATCACTTAGGTACCCTCTTTGTATACTGCAAGAACTTTTAATTTTTTTACCAAAGACAGTTTTGTTGCGAAATATGACGCAACAAACTTTTAATGTTCTTTCCTTAAAAGTTCAGTAAAATCTCCTCTTTTCTAATATTTCAAAATAAAATAGAACTTAAAGTTTTTTCCTGTTTTGGTTAAGAAAGATACTTTTTATGCCTGGATAAAAATATGGTTCTTTTAACAGATCTTGTAATTGATGAATGTCTCACTTTCGTTAGTATTTGTTGATATACAGGTGAAAGTCATACACTCTGAAACATTTTAAGTATTTATTATTGTTCCAAAGATAACATGACGACATGTTGACAAAAAAAGCTGACTTATTGTTAGTAATAATGTTCATTTAAAATATGTAATCCAAAAAAGTTGAGACTTTTTTGTATGAGTCCATGGATGAGTCTATTTGTCTAAAGCAAGATTTTTATTTAATTGTCTGTTTAACATCTGTAAACAATTATTATAGTCTATTCGCGTTAAGAAAATATATTTTCTTCACTGTCCACGTGATCACAGTATTTCTTCTATTTGTACTTATACTATGGATTATTTAATCTTATTTTTATGAATAAGTGAGGTATTTGTTTTAAAAAAAATACAAAAGAAACATCCCTACTGTCTAAAGGGCTTCATCTGGTCAATACGAACGCGGCATTCTAATTTACTTTTATCTTATTGGTTAGGGGGCGCGGCTAAGCTGGTTAACAATGATGAATAACTATTTTCTTAACTCGAACAAACATATCGCTTAACAGTTAAAGATTTTTAAAGAAAATTTGTCGAAACAAATACTGATTACTTGTTTATATATGAAACAATTATTTATAACTAGTCCTGTTTGAAAACTTTTACAAAATCAGACTATTTAAATTTTAGTAATAATACGCCTTCATGTGTTTTTACACAAAAACGCCAAAAATATTTTTTTAAAAGAATGAAGTATTCATGTAGCATTAGAAATGTATCTGTAAGTTTATTTTCAATAATGATTACCAATTATGCTTTCTTAATGTAACAGTAGTACTTTTTTTAATGTACTTTAATAGCATTAAGATCTTGAGTAATAATTATGACCTAAAAATAAATATAAATGTGAAATGTAATTAGTTGCAGGCACTTTTTTTTATATTCACGCGTTTACATCTAAATAAACGTAAAACAATTGTTATTGCTTTAACCATATACAAATCCTTGTTTTTTTTTTCATCAATTTTTTAATTAATTCCAATTTAATCACAGGTACAATAATTTTAAATGATTATGTTATTTAATATTATTATATAGCATGTATTTTTTTTGTTTGATATGAATAATTACACAATAATTCAAGTAATATATATGAAATACGCTTCAAATACACATCACTATTAATAGATAGTAATTATTTATTGTTTATTCTATTTATTTATTTTTTTTACAAAACTCGTTTATAATTCAGTGTAATAATTATTGAGGCTCTCTGTAATGCTTTATTTTTATTGAAATAAATTGTCTAAAATTTTTTTTATTTTTTCATTTTAAAGCCCATAGAAAAACTTACGAAACTTACTTTGTTGCACATAGCTACATCCGCAAATGCGGATTTTTGCGGATGCGGATTTTAAGCAAATGATGACGAAACATATTCATTCAAGGCACGTAAGTATCGATGTCAAGATCCTACGCTTTTTCTAAGTTTTGTTCTAATTATAGACGTTATTCCCTTTGTTAATCTATTAGTATTTGTTTAATGTGCTTGTCTAAACTATTTACGTGTTAATTAACATTTGAGTTCACGCGTCACTCAGCCTGTAATATCCTACTACTGGGCATAGGCCTCTTTCCCCATCTAGGAGAAAGATCAGAGCTTAAGAGGAAAGGGTACCGAAGAGACTTCAAAAACAGGTATTTGAATAAAATGTTTCTGTCTTGCTGCATGCCGCTACCGCGCCCCGCGCCATCTCCGCTCCGTTTTTAAACGGTTTTATTTAGCTCACCCCGTTTGTTTTATTTTTTATTTATTATTTATTCTTGGGTCAAATTTAGTAATTCAAATTTCACCCTCTTCCTGTCAACCGATTAATCTGAAATTTTGTATACACTTTGGATTTTGGTGACAATACAATTATGTTTATTCATTATCATTATAAATTCAAGATGGCCGCCGCTACAAAATGGCGGATAATTTATGTTTTATTAATCCCATCAATATGGGTATCAAATGAAAGGGCTCAACAAGCAGAATACAATATACTATAAAAAATTGAAATCCAAGATGGCGGCCGCTACAAAATGGCGGATAACGTAGGTTTTATCAATCCCATCAATATGGGTATCAAATGAAAGGGCTCAACAAGCAGAATACAATAAACAATAAAAAATTGAAATACAAGATGGCGGCCGCTACAAAATGGCGGATAACGTACGTTTTATCGATCCCATCAATATGGGTATCAAATGAAAGTGCTCAACCAGTATAATCAATGTACTATATAAAATTAAAATCCAAGATGGCGGCCTCTACAAAATGGCGGATAACTTAGGTTTTATCAATCCCATCAACATGGGTATCAAATGAAAGGTCTCAACAAGTAGAATACAATTTACTATGCAAAATCGAAATCTAAGCTGGCCGCCGCTACCAATTGTCTGATAACAATTTTTTATCAATCCCACCAATATGGGTTGATACCCGGGCTAAAAGGGCTTGACAAGAAGAATACAGTGCACTATACAACCTCAATATTTAAGATGGGCCTTGCAATAATGAAGCACTAAATGAATTAAACAGAATGCGAAATAAAAACTAAAAACTAGAAAATAAAAATAGGTAAAAAAACTTTTTAAGTTAAACGGTTTTATGTAAAACATACATTGCAATGTTTAAGATAAATGTACTAAAAACCAAAAAATAATAAAATAGATACAGTCGTGGGAATTATAAACATATGCATAGACTAGACTAAAATAAAACCGTGGGGCACGTCAATTGTCTACAAATTATCGACTTAATGTGCGATAGAAGAATCGTTTAATTCGTCGTTAAAATAGGCAGTTGGCCCGCAGACGGTGAGGAAATTACTTACTATTTTCTTGCTCATGGAAATCCCAATAGTTATACACTCCATGTAAATAAAAGAGATGTTTCAACTAGTTTATCGTTGGACATTCACACTGCTGGCTGGCGAGGAATCGTTTCACTGCTCGTAGTTTGTCTTTAATCGACAAAACATATGATAAAAGTACTACTCGCTCACCACTATGAAACCCTAAAATTCGCTTAAAATCGAGCTTGCTAGCTTGTTTCCACATTCTAGCCCTACTTATCACACGTCCATCGTTGTCGGTTAAACAACTGCCTAATTATAGTGTAACATTACAAAACAAACATTTTAATCAACGATTGTAGACAATTGACGTGCCCCACGGTTTTATTTTAGTCTAGTCTATGCATATGTTTATAATTCCCACGACTGTAGCTATTTTATTATTTTTTGGTTTTTAGTACATTTATCTTAAACATTGCAATGTATGTTTTACATAAAACCGTTTAACTTATAAAGTTTTTTTACCTATTTTTATTTCTATGTGTGACTGTCATGGTGTTAGTGTGCGTGCGCCAGCTATTCAGCTATTAACTGTTGACGATATTTTAGTACTCGCATCTTTCGTTTGTGATTGACTACGAGTACATACATATAGCGCATTGTGCTATTTTTATGAATTTGGCTAGTTTTATTGAATTTGTTCTGCATCGTATTGCTGTGATTCGGCTTACTATTATTGGATTTCGTAAACTACTTATTATTATGTTTTATTATTTTGACTTGGATACACTTTGTGACTTGATACATGACTATTTTTTTGTGAGTAATTATCGAAATACTCAGATACTTTATTTATGAATTAGGTATGTAATTACATGGTTGAGGTGTGTGTAAGAATGGGTATTGAGATACATGCATGTAGTATATAGTATAAGTGTAAGTATAGTATATATATGTAATGTAGTATATACATAGTATAAAACGTTTGTCTTAGTACCTATATAATTTATAATATCTCATGTTTGTCGCAGTTATTAATAGAGATCGCTCTTTTGGCGATAAGACCGCCTTTTGTACATGTCTATATTTTCTTTTTCGGTGTAAAATTTTTTCTCTGATAGAGTACAATAAAGAGTATTTTTATTGTATTGTATTGTATCGTACGCGGAAGAAATGTCCAAGACTAATCCTATGAAGGTCTCACGTCTGGAGTTGATGAAATTTTAGTGGATCGCACCCAATCCCGCATGACATTGACAATAATTTGTGTCAAATTGACAAACAAATTTGAGCTTTAATTCAAAATTTCAAATAGTAAATTAGTATGTAAATGTAATTGAAATCGCTTATCAGCTTCTACATAATATCAGCAAAGAAGCCAGAAATAAAAGATTAGTATAGTAGAGAATGTTGTTAAAAAGCCACTAACTGTACAATATGAATAGTTAAGAACAAAAATCAAACAGTATTTTAAATACTTATGGCAAACCAAAGTGATAAGGATATAAATGTACAATAGAACAGATTATTACAGATTGCTATATAGTTACAGAGGATGCGAAGAATTACAAAAAAAATATTATTCTTTTTTCTAGGACTACTATTAATTGGTTTCTATTGTGAATATATTATTTATTATGTAGTTATTTTACAGGTATTTCTTATCAATTTTTTATTTGACAAATTACTTTTATTTGGTAATATATTACTATTACTTAATGATAAAAAAATTGCAGTGTTACTGGCCTACGATTGAAACGAGTCACGGTAGTAATGAAATTTTACAAGCGTTTATTCTGTCAGATACTCATTTGCTCGGACCTTACCGAGGTCACTGGTTAGATAAATGGAGAAGAGAATGGCAGATGCACCGTGCGTTTCAAACAATAATAAGCTTACACAAACCCGATGTTGTCTTTATTTTAGGTAATTTCTCTCATTATATCCTTTGTATTTCTTAACAATTTTATGGTACAAATACCACCTTTATCAATAAGTGGCCTGTAATATTAAAAATAACTCATTTTACAAACTTACAGGAGATCTCTTTGATGAAGGAGAATGGACTGATAATAAGCAATTTAAAGAATATGTATCTAGATTTCATAGGTTATTTTCAGTGCCTAATAGTATTAAGATGTTTGTTGTTGTTGGAAATCATGATATAGGATTTCATAATAGGTATGTTTTTAATAAAAAAAAATTTAAATTACTAGCACTTGTTCCTACTCTGCCTATGTCTTGTCCAAATGTTCAGTCATTAATAAAATATTTTTAACTACTCAATGTCAAATATTTTTGTTACTGTTACCTGCCAAGAGGTTGCCGACCGCTGCCTTAGAGTTTTCTTAGAAGCTGGCGGCGCAGAGGGAGGGCAGTCCGTTCACTGACCTCCGCTAGCCTCCACAGCTTCAGCTTTTTATTATTGGGGGCCTACTGGGCATAGGCCTCTTTCCCCATGTAGGAGAAGGATCAGAGCTTAATCCACCACGCTGCTCCAATGCGGGTTGGCAGATATATTCCCTAGTATGAGTAACAATCGCTATCAGGTGTACATGATAACAATCGGGACCGACGGCCTAACGTGCTCTCCGAGGCACGGTGAGGACCCACTAGGACTGCACAAACACCCAGACCACAGCAAACACCTGTATGGCCAATACAAATGTTTGTCATGTGCGGGGATCGAACCCGCAACCGCCAGCGCAACAGGTACAATCCATGGCTGTAACCGTTGCGCCAATGTGACGTCATTAGTTATATTGATACAGTTTTTTTTAATTAAATATGCAATTATAATTATTACATTTAATAATTTTATGTGGTAAATGGTCCATTCTCTATTGTTGGCTACAAAAATTTAATATTATTTAACATTCATTTTTGATTAGTAACCAAACAGTATTACAATTTAACACCAGACGGCTAAAAGAGATATATGTACTATAAATTTAATTTCATTTTGCTTTTTACTTCTTATAATTTAGTATTATATAATTTTACAGAATAAGAAGAGGTTTTGCTGAAAGATTTTCTAAGCTTTTAAAAGCACCTTCTATTCAACATTTAGTGTTAAAGAATAACCATTTTGTATTAATAAATTCAATGGCTCTAGAGGGGGATTCGTGTAATTTGTGTACAGAAGCTAGAAGACAAATTGAAAATGTATCAGGTAATATATATAATCAACTTTATTCACTGGAAGAGCATCTTTTGTAATCTTATATGCAATGAATATTTTACTTAATTTAACCATTACATGCGCGTTACAATACTACTTGTTCTCACGTCATTTTAGATATTTATTTATGTTAGGCGTTATCACATTGCATCACATTCGGTCTGTAACATCTCACTGTACTGTAGGGTATAGGCCTCTTTCTCCATGTAGGAGAAGGATTGGAGCTTAATCCACCACGCATGGACGTTATCATGCATGCGAAAATAAATTCAAATTTTGGCCTCACATTTTCAGCTAAGAACAGTCAAAACTATATCGTACTGTATAGATAAATAGTAATGATACTACATTCCTATTTTGCGTAGAAAAATCTTTAGCAACCATTAATGAAATTTTGTCACCAATACATGATTACTTGTCAGAAATAAAACTTTATTTAATTTGAGAAATTTGAAAGTAATGTTGCTACATTACTTTCAAATTTCTCAAATTAAATAAAGTTAAATACTAATTTTTATTTCCAATTTTTTTCAGAGAAACTATTTAGATGTGCACACAATCCAGTTCATTGCGTTGATGATAATTCTACATTTAATTACAGCCAGCCTATATTGATGCAGGTATTTTATTTTAGTTTAATTAATATAGTGTAATAAAAATCATATATATGCTAAGGTTAAGATGTTTGCCTCTCTTTTTAGAAAAAAACCTCACAATTACTCCACACAAATTATATACCATTTTATAGATAATTGTTTGCTCTACCGGCATCCACAAATAAAAAATATTATTGCTTTGTTTTATAAATTATTTAATTATTAAGATTATATATAATTATGGTGGCTTTAATTTTGAATCAACTTCAACATGATTGACGGTCGGTAATTTAGGTTTTACGTATTTAGTGCGAATTATTCGCACAGGTATTGCTAGTATTAAATTATTTTCATAAATAAGAGAACATAATAATTACTTATTATTGCTATTTTTATATTAATTTCCTTGAGATTACTTTTAAATCAATATTTTAAGACAAGAAATATTTAATAAATATTAGCTATGACAAAATTTAAACTTAAGAGTAGGCATATAAATTAATTGTGAAATTATTTTTGATTTCAGCACTTTCCCCTCTATAGGGTATCCGATGCAATTTGCACAGATCCTGATGCTCCACCATTACCAGAGAAAAATAAGTTGTTTAGATTAAAAATTGATGCTTTATCCAAAGAAGCAACAAATTATCTAGTAAGAAAAATTAAGCCAAGGGCAGTATTTGGTGGACACACGCACCATGGGTGTCTAGTTGAACATTCTTATAAAGAGCCTGATGCCAAGTTTTTGGAATATTCTGTACCATCTTTTTCATGGAGAAACAGACCAAATCCAAAATATATGCTGGTAAATTACTATTTTGCCCCTGGAAATTTTGCACATAACTCCACCCTAATCTTTTAATCTGTTTATATTGTCTTATTTATTAAGCATGTGTATATAACTGCATATTTAGCCTTTAAAATTTTATTCTAGGCAACAATTGCACCTGATGTATATGCTGTACAAAAATGTGGACTTCCTAGAGAGTCAACCATAGCTCTCACTGCCATAATTATGATAAGTATCCTAGTTGGATGTTTATTGACAACAAGATCATTGGGAAGGGATTATTTTTGAATAAAAAAATTATTTTTCAACCTCAAGGATTTTATTTCACAATAAATAGTTTTGACAAGATCGAGCGCTTTGTACACTTTACAATTAAAATGGAACAATAACAAATCTGTGTTAAAAGTATGAAACATTAAACAATTAATAATAATATTTGTACAATGATTTTTAGATATTGTTCCATCTTACAGCATATAAAATTCGAGTGAAACATTGTCATGATTGTCATTCACTCAATATCACAAATGTTAACATAATTTTAGGATTTAGCTGTTACAATAAATATTTGTAAAAATGTATAAACTAATAAAGTAAAATTAGAGGTAGATAAAACATTTTAGAGATTCATTAAATAACTTAAAATAATGAATACTGATAATGGTAATGCAACGTCGAAAACAAAAGAACACTGGTATGAATAATAAAGCCAGCAACTGAACCATGTTGCTGTAGGTGTAGTAATACAAGCAGTTAAGTACTCTGTTTAGTAAACACAACAAGATTTATTGAATAATATTTCTTTCTTAAACCGAGCACCTTATACTTAAGTCTAAAATCAGTCTATAACTCCTCAATGAGTTTTTCGTGTTATATCTACAACTAGATTCTAATGAGCATTGAGTAAAATGTTAGTAGTTTCAACAAACAATTGTTGAAGCGAAATGTGTACAATTATGTTGCTAAAAGGTAAGGCACTGTACAATTAATTTTCACTGAAATATCTTACATTTATGTCCTCTAATATTTTTATTTATATTTTAGTGTAACATCAAGGAGCAGAGCAAATAAGCATTTAAAAAACAGTACCTATCTTAAGTAACACTTGCAAGAAAAAAAACACTATTAATCTATTCAAACAAGTGTTTACTCTGACTATGCTAAGCATGGAATGATAAATAAGTAATTCTAAAAGATCGATCCCCTACATTTAATTAAATTTTTGTGGTATGCTTTTTGCTTTTGAAAGTCAATGTTTATATTCCGTTTATATATTATATTCTGTTGTTCCGTTTACCAACGCCTAAAACTTTCAATTTCAGTGCAGTACAACGTTATTTTTGTATAACCTTATAAAATGTAAGGAGGACAAAGTCTGATATCGACGATGTCCATACATAAATTCTATAAAAATATAATTTGGAGTACTCTCGGTTGTTTTGATTGCTTGTGTAGATCGTGGGAGCGTGATTTTGGGTTCGCCATGTTGTGGGGTTGCCGACTTATTCGAGGTTGCTTTTGATGGTAACCAGTATGAGCATGCCGCGCTGATGAACAAATAACCGCGTGCAAATACCTATCATACCTACAAAGATTCGAGTCACCACCACTCGCCAAATCTAAGTACCCGTTCGACGTTTCTGGTTTCTTTTGATACTTCAACGGTTTCTCATTGACGGTGTACGATCTATTTCTAAGCTTATGATATTTATTCGTGATTTCTTCTTCATGGACAACTGGTTCGTAAGGCTTTCTGGAATAGAGTAATACAAATTACATTATATTGAGTTTTCACTACTCACCGGCGATCGCGGATTCGATTCCTGTTTGGAGTGAATAGTTGTATTTTATAGAAATGTTTATTTCTGGTCTGGGTGTCTTTCCCGATCGTGCCGCGGAGAGCACGTTAAGCTGTCGTTCCCGATTCCTATCATAAGTACCCGATAGGATTCATCCTTACGGTTTCGTATAGATGCAAATGATGATGAAACTAATATAAAATTATAAAAAAAAATCCGTTAAATGCCAAGGTATGTACGCTGTTTACCTGGGCGTTAATACTGAATTGAAAAATATTTTTAATTGGTAAAAATTCTTTAAAATCTGCTATCTTCTTATATTATATTTTATATAATTATGTACTTAAAACACAAATAATTTTTGCGTCTAAATGCGGTAAACCGAGCCCAATAAAATACAATACAACACTAAAATAAGTTGTATGTTAATCCTTTTTTATAGTAATGAAATATTTATTCGAAGTATTAAAACCCTCCGTAAAAAATTATAAATTCTCTAATCAGATGAAAACAGATAAATATACAATTTAGCCATAAATACCAACCTTGAAGTTTGAAAACTCAAATGATTTTTTTCCATGTTCGCCTGTATTATTTCAAGTAATTCGCGACGCTGTAAGCTTCCCGATCTTTTTTTCGCGTGCTTTCTTTCGCGCACTTCCCTGCGCGCGTGTCTGTGATACCTTTGCCTCAGAACCGGCGCAGGTCTTTGCGGCGGTTGACGTTCCCCAGAACACGACGATTTAGAAGAAGCGACATCATCGTTAGATAATCTGTCTTGATGTTCATCTTCGCTATTCTCGACTCCGTCAATGGGTGTCGTAACGTTGGCGTTAGATAGCTGTTCTCTTCTATATTTCTTCCGTCCCTCTCTCCTCTCCCTGTCACACTGGTCACGCGTTCGCCCGTCCTCCGGAACAACCGTTAAGCGTACTTGTATAGTTTTGGATCCGTAATGCGGAACCGTGACCGATTTTCCTATCGACTCGTATATCGTCGACACTATTCCGGCTATATCCTGTCAACATAAATATCGCCAATTGAATAAGTGATTTATAATTCAAGTAATTTATTGTAATTTTTCTATATCGAAAAATGTTATATACTTACATCTTTTGTCATTCGACCGTGTCCATCGAGGTCGTAAAGTGTAAAGGAGAATTGTAGCGGTTGCTGTTTAGATGATTCTGGATGTTTCAGTTCAACATCACATGTTAATTCCTAGAACAAACAACAAAATATAATCATTAATACATTCTCTCGAAAATATGCGCTAGCGAGGTACTAAAGGGTTGGTAGTCGTGAGTTTATAACGAGGTATCCGCATTCAACTAACGGAGATAACTAGTGGCGCCGAACAAGCGCGTGTCCGGCGGCGAGGACAAGCGTTCTTATCTTAAACTTTAAAAGGAAACTAGTCTCGCCTTTACGATCAGTGAGATATTATAAGACAAAGCATGCCGCTCGTCCGGAGATTGATACGACACAAATAGATGAATCAACTCATTATTCAATAAATTGTTGGCTTAGATAGTGTAGTCAACTCATGAATGATAAATATTAGATACTGTCATAAAACTACCATTTCTTCTGATTGTTATATAATGTAAGTAACATGCGTAATATTTTTTAACTGACTTAAAAAAAAGGAGGTTGGTAGGTTAGTAACTGATGTAGGGCACAGCAGGAAATTTCCTGTTCAAATATGGAGCAGCTCGACTGGGGAAGTACCTCGACCTTACAGAAGATCACAGCTAAATAATACTGCTTTCAAGCAGTGTTGCTCCTGTTGGTGGGTAAGGTGTCGACCAGAGCTTTGGACTGGGTGGATCGATTTCGATTTTTTTTTTATCGAAAGGTGGTGCGTTTCTTGTGGTCCCATTTGAATTTAATTGAGATCTGACAAGTACTTTTTAAGTTTTCGCTAATAATGCATAATTACTTGACTATTTTTTGTCGATTTACGTTGTTATTATACCTCATAAATTTTACTGGGTGTATCGATTTCGATGATTCTTCTTTAGTTGAAAGCTAATGTCACTTAGTCCCATTTAAATTGGATTGAGATCTGATAAGTACTTTTTGAGTTATATATGTTAATACGTGAAGCAATAACTTTGTATGCCGTTTTAGGAAAATTGCGCGAACGGAGGAGTATGAAATTTCGCAAACTTACCTATAGTTTATATAGAGAGGATTGCAAAATACTAATATTTTTTTAAATTATGAATTAAAAATACATTAAATCAATAATAAAAAAAAAAACATTACACACACTACCATGTGTTTGACAAACACACGCATATATGCTCATTTGTTTATTATTATAGAAGCACAGTCTTTGACAACAGAACCTTAATAATGTTCAAACTTAGAAAATAAATTAAATATGGTGGAATTTAGACCACCAGTATTTAATAATGCGTGTTTACTTGGCTAACTTTTCGTGAAAAACGTAAACGTTAACGTAACATAAAACGTAGGTAACGTTGTATTCAAATCGGTCGATGAAACTTATCGTTCTTTTTTTCGTTTGCAAGCAAACACAATTTCGCTTCAGCCTGTAATATCCTACTACTGGACATAGGCCTCTTTCCCCATGTAGGAGAAGAATCAGAGCTTAATCCACCACGCAGCTCCACTGCGGGTTGGCGGATATATTCCCTACTATGAGTAACGATCGCTATCAGGTGTATATGATAACAACCGGGACCGACGGCTTAACGTGCTCTCCGAGGCACGGTGGGGAGACTCACAAGGACTGCTCAAACACCCAGACCACGGCAAACACCTGTATGGCCAATACAAATGTTTGTCATGTGCGGAGATCGAACCCGCAACCGCCAGCCCAACAGGTACAATCCATGGTTGTAACTTGTAACCGTTGCGCGAACGCGGCGTCCACAATTATTTATACGTATATATGACAAGGTTTAAAAAATTACCTCAAATCGTAATCTGGGCTGTTTGTCATCAGCGTTTTCCGCGGACCTTTCAGGCGATGGTAACCTTTTGGGAAGGTGGTCCGATTTCCTTGCAGGAATAGGAGGCGGAGTAGCGGGCTGTAACAAAACCCTTGCTTCGCTTGGTAGAAGATCTGGCGGAGCGGAACACTGAGACGCTGCACGACCCACTAATTCTTCAGTGTCAGTTCGGTCGCCCTCCGTACCAACTAAAAATAATAAATTAAACTTAAATTTGATACATAATTATTTTTACTATTATGCATAATTTTGAATAGTTATAGTTTGTTATAGTTTTGTTTTTATCGAGAAATATAAGCCATTGAACCAATTTTGTTTCACTTATAGAAAACCAATTTTGTTTTGCTGTAAATAAAACTTCATAGTACGAAAAAAAAATGTAAAGTAGTAACCGTAAACATAAAGCCGGGTGCAACTGCATTGGTAGTTATATAAAAAAAATCTTTGAACAGAAGTCGTATATAATACAAAAAAACGTTTGCTCATGAGTGGAAAATATACACATAGAATAATAAAGAGTACAGAAGCGAATTAAAAAATTAAAATTCGAGTTAGAAAATCGAATAAGATTTGGAATAATATCACTATTTTCTACAAATACAAAGTACATGCTCTACAACCAATCCGACCATTATTGAAACTTCTGTCTGTGAAACCCCTAATAAATCAAATAACTTTTATCTTCTTTTGCACACGTCTCGTCCTTTCATACCAAAGGAAAAGGGTTTATTGTTTTTTTTTCTTTGTTTGTTTATCTAAAATACTTAAGTTTTATGTATCTATCGTATATTTCTAATAAAAATAAGTGAAATTTTTAAGCATTTATTTTTAAGCAGGTATAAAACACAAGAATCGAATAGCGGTTAAATTCAAAAGATTTTTATATTAAGTAAGCGGTTCCCGTCGGGAGCCGTAAAGAGGCTTGCAGGGCGGGCGTGGGGTTTTTTCTCGGAAGGCTCGAGAAATCGGCTAAATACTTCAAAATTTTATCTTTGGCAGCCCACATCTGCTGACAATTTTATTTTATTAAAAAAATGTTTTTAGTTAAAGTTTCTTGTTTTTACAATAAAACAAAAAGATACCATTGATTATTATTGACATTATCCTACCTGTATGTATTGTATTATTAGCATTTTACCGTTGTTACCGTTTCGAAAAGTTAAAAGAAATAATTTAATGTGTTATAATGTAATGTTGTGCAATCTATGATCATTTGCTGATAATAAAAATAATATTATTCTAATACATTTATGTATTGAATTTCAATTCAAAAATTCAGTAATCGTAACAAAATTTAATCTATTATTATGTCAAAAATAACTTATACGTATTCAACGTGTAACCTACGTAAAAATTGAACCTTAATATTTACGCAAAAATAACTTTTTAACCGACTTCCAAAAAAGGAGGAGGTTCTCAATTCTACTGTATATTGTTTTTTTTTTATGTATGTTACATCAGAACTTTTGACTGGGTGGAGCGATTTCGACAAATTTTCTTTTAATCGAAAGGTGGTGTGTGCCAATTGGTCCCATTTAAATTTATTTGAGATCTAACAACTACTTTTCGAGCTATATCTAATAATGCGTTTTTACTTGACGCTTTTTTCGTCGACCTACGTTGTATTATACCGCATAACTTTCTACTGGATGTACCGATTTTGATAATTCTTTTTTTGTTGGAAAGGAGATATCTCAAGTTTAATACCATGATAAGAAAACCAGGATCTGATGATGGGATCCCAGAGAAATTGATGGAAATTCTTGAAAATCCGTAATAACTTTTTACTGGGTGTACCGATTTTAATAATTTTTAATTTAATCGAAAGCTGATGTTTGTCATGTGGTCACATATAAATTTATTAATTTTTTTATTATTTATTGAGATCTGATAACTACTTTTTGAGTAATCTTTGATAACGCGCAGTTACTTGACTATTTTTTTGTCGATCTACGTTGTATTACTCGTCGATGTAATTGAAGTCGGTTTTTTTTTCGTTTGCGAGCAAACACAATTATTACTTTTGAATGTTATAAAAGACACACTTTCTAACGGTTACCTTATACGAAAAAGTAAACGCATATAGCCAATTACAAATAACATAGTATTTGTTACGTTTTGTTATATTATTTTATCAGATTAACTTGATTAGATAAGTTTTAACATTAAATGAATGAAATAAATGAATATTATTAGTTCTAAGATCGCAGATGCTTTTTTATGAGTAGTTTCATTTTAATTGTGGTTTTGGTTATACATTGTTTGATAGACGAATCTGAATATGGCTTTGATATTTGTTTCTTTGTACCTATTATACAAAAATATGATGTTAATACTATATATATAATTAAATTATACGTTACCAGTGTTTCGATACCCTTTTTTCATTTTACAACACTGAATCGTCAATCAATTCAGCATTTTTTGTTTTGTTTGGTGCCCTTAATGTGCTGGTGCATAAAAAAAATATGATTCATTTGTAGGACACCGACCGTATTGGATTTATGATTAGAATATTATTACTAGTCGTATACTAACCGTGTATTGTCATCCAACCAACCAAACTTAAGTGTATACATTCTAAAAAAAATTATTGATTGAGGGCAGCTTTAAAATTCATTTGAAAATTAAGTGTTCATACAAATTGTAAAATGTACTTAGATTTAAAAGATATATGACATGCTATAAGTCAAGACATTTGTAAATATTATGTATTACTGTATAGTATCTAATTTATATCAATATACCGAAATATAGCAGGACACATTTTGACGACATAACAAATTAATATACATATACTGAAGCTATAATGTGACATGCCTAGCCATATTTTTTACACATAATCTTATACTTTCGTCTTATGCTCGTTTGTAAATTTCATGTTCAGTGAAGAATTCAGTGCGGGATATTCAAAACATTTTTATTTTTTTATCGGTGCACGTATAATCATCAAAGTTAAATGTCAATTATAAATGACCACATAGTCCGTGAACAAGAAACGCGTCCACCATATTCATGCCCTCATTACTGTTATTACTGGCGCTTGTACGCCAGTGGCGACAATTTTGTAATTTGTTTTTAGTATCCTTTTTGAAGTAAACCTTCTTTACGCACGCTTGACTTGGGGAGTAAGCTAGTGAATGCGTGACGAGAGCGTTACGAAAAGTGTGATGAGTGTGAAGTAATATATATAATATAATAAGATCAATATAAAATAATATTATAATAAGAGATATAAGTTAATGAAGATAGACAGAGAGAGAGAGAGTTACGTTTTTACGAAGTTTTACTTCAGTCGTGTGGTCTAAAGCACACTCGTTATTTTAATTTTATTTATCTAGTTTTTAATTCAAGTAGACATATACATACCATAATACATAACAATATACTCGTATATATAGGTATATGGTAATTTTTTTCTTTTATTTTAGATATCTTATAAAAATATATAATTATAAATGGAGATTCGGTTTTGTTGTTCGGTTATACTACGAAAACTACTGAACCGATCGGAATAATACTTATACAATAAGATGAAGCGTGTTTCGAAGAAGGGTTTATTAGTAGGGTTAGTATATGTTAGTGATTACTTATCATGTATAAAATATGGATGAACACAGGTCGCTAGTGTTTACTTAAAAAAAGATGGCGCTCAAAACAAACGACTTCAAGTTTGAAATAACTATCTCCGAATATAACGCATATCAGCCGTATGCCAAGGGTACGTTAAATTATACGACAAAAGCTCTACATCTCCGAAAAAGTTCTTTGTATCCATCGCTTACTATAAATTGTAGCGGGCTATGCGTACTATTCACTCAAAAGAAGAGCTTAAAGCTCGGGACGGAGAATTCTTTGATGTCAAATAAAAGGTATCATTGTCTCCGCTTCGGCGAGTGCTTTCAACTTTTCTCTTTGAAGTTAATCAAATGAGCGACGCGGCTTAGTTTGCATTTAAAATTATATTTATAATACAAACGTTGTTTTACGCCTGGCGTGCGTGAACGTTGAAAGTTTAAACGTTATGAAACAAAAATGTTAGTATCGTCTTCTAATTGAAGTGTTCAGTTTACGGATATTTCGTTACTAAATAGAGCGAGATCAAAGGGATCTATTTCCTCTTTGAAGTATCAATGGACAGTCGTCTTCATAATAAAATTGTGTTTAATTCATATAGGTATACAGTTGTATGTTTTTGTTAGTGTTTAATTTGCGGAAAACGCTTATCATGCGGTTTATAAATATGGCCTGGTGATTATATTCATATCACACGGGCAGATTCTTTACTTTTTTAATAATGGTTACTTTTGACAGTTTTAGTATTCTGTTATTTCAATTGCATAATATGAAATTGTAGATATTGTTTTCAAGCATTCGTTGAGTGTCTGCTTCATGGCTCATAACATTTTCGTATTTTGCTCGTAAGAAACAATGAACTTATCTTTATTAATATTTAATGAGTTCGCTGAATACTTTAATGGCATTGATATATATTTTATTGGCTTCAATACGTTTCATAGGTCCCCATGGGGTCAATTCTACTAATAGATAATAAAATTAAAAAACCGGCTAAATACGAGTTATCAAGGGGCTCCGTACCAACGTATAATATTTTTTATCTCTACATATTTCCGAAAAACTCTATAGGATATAAAGGATTTCGTTTAATATTAATATATTAGCTGTGCTCTGCAGTTTGACTCGCGTGAACTTCGATCTTGAATTGATTTCGAGATAAAAATAACTAGTCTATACGTTGTTCTGAGTCTTCAATTATAAACATACCAAATATCGGTTTATTACTTATATCGTGGAAGAGTAACAAACTTCGTCATTATCAACAATCACATTCATCCATCCACATCAACTTTTGCGTCGACTGCACACAGCTTACATTATACTGTTTTATTTGTATGGTATTTTTAACATGATTGATAAATAAAAAATGTATGTGCATTTAATATATCTAATGCGGTAAATATAAATGTTTGTAAAACACGTGTGCACAGATTTTGTAAAACATATTAAATATAGACAAATATTGGCGGAACGTTGTTAATATAGGGAATATTAAATATTACTCAAAACTTAAAAGACTGACCGACAAATAAGAATGTTAAATAGGTCTCCACTATTGATATAGTTCATATCAGGTTTTTGTGACATAATAAATATAAGAATTTGTAAAAGATATTAGTAATTAACTTGTTAATTTAAACATAAACTCATCTTCATAATAATAGCCTTATTATTAAGTAGTCAACTAATTTAATGATACCTATAAAATCTAGGTACATATATCGTGAATATTTAATTAAAATTAATTTAAAACATCAAAAGTTTAGGATTATTCCTTTCATTCATTTATAATTAATAGTATTTTAATTGCAATTTCAGATTTATACAGATAACATATTGATCGTGATAATTATGACGATACCTAATTTCGTATTTATTTGTTGACTGAAACAATAAATCGAGTTCAAAATCTGCAATTGATATTATACGATCAACTGTGATATTATTAAATGATGTTAATAAATATAGAAAGTCAACAAAATTCCTTAGGTATATCTTCAAACGTTCATTGCTGAAACTATTGTTATTAGACACGAACGTTACTTTTATGTATAAAAGAATACAGTGTCAAATTAAATGGGTAACGATAATAGTATTTTGTATCTATTATAAAACTTTTTTCAACATTTAAAATGTTATTTAATTCATAGATAAACTTTTACAATTTCCATGTTTAAAGAAACAGATGTTGCCTCTCATAGAGCCCTATCCGCTTACTACATCAACATTCTAATATTTCGCAGCGATACTATGTCACGTATTTGGTTTGTACTTACGACTAAATTTCTTATATCCATTTCTAAACTTGTTGCGCCACCACTTGACAAAGTGGTGCGCCATGGGGGCGTCTGCGGCGGGTGCCGAAGCTCTCAACGTTTCGTAGCACGTCATGCGCTGCGCTCACGCACGCATCACGTACACTTCAAAAGCGCCGCTAGATTTTTATTTCACAAGGAATATTAAATCACTGTCACTTGAATCGTTCACAACACTGATCAAAATATTTTGTTTGGTAATACGCGTACGAACCTCGTGACCCAGTTGTCCGCGTGAATATCGGGCTCGATAAGTAAGCGTACAACCGTCCCCTTCGCGTATCATTAAGTGACTGACTGATGGATCATGGATGGAAGAAGGGAGAAGGCAAGCGCGGGTAGGGCGGCGGGCGCGGTGCGGTAGCTGTATTAGGGTTGTCAGTTGTAGCATTCGGAATGTTTTGTTATTGATTTAAGATATAATAAGATATGATACAAATTTACAATAATAATAGGTATATCAAAAGCAAATAAGTAAAGTAATGATGATATCAAAAGCATTTTAGGACCCATACTTAAAAAACTTTTATAACGTAAAAACATCGTTATTGAGAACGTTTGCACCAAAATACAAGTATCTGTATTGAAATTCGTTTTTTATTTTAAAAACACTGTGAAATATCTACATTTATTGAAAAGAATATTATGTAAAAAACACCGGCGTAAAACTACGTCACTGACGTGTCAAACAATATAGATAAGTATTATTAAAAATAAAACGCTTTGAGAAATGAGGTTTCATTTTCCCAATAACAGAAAACATATTATTAAATTAAAAATAATACCTATGTACGGCAAATAAAATACGATTTTTAATTAATAATATATTTGCATGTAACATTTAATATACAAAAATGGTTTTTCCTTTAATTAATTTTCCTTAATTATTAAAAGTGTTTTAATAATTTTATATTTTATAAGTGATTGTTTTTCTTCTCTTTTTGTACTTTTTTATTTAATTTAATCTTTCTAGTTTATTTGTAATATGTTAGAGCGAGACTGCGAGGGTAATCAATTATATTAAAGATATCTTATATTATGACTATTATATACAAGAAATATATTTATATTCTAGAAACGCTTTCTTAATTGCAATTCCCAGGTCAAAAATTTCCAGTTTCTCCAAATTCACAGAGGAACATTTCTTGAGCCTGACATGCTCCGAATCGTAACCTGTCTACGGCTTGGGGTTCCGGTCTGTGTTCCTCATAAATGTCCCTGTGCAGTGATGTCGACAAGCTAGGACATCACGGTCTGTCATGCCAAAAAAGTGAAGACCGCTTCTCGAGACATGCCGCATATAACGATATCATACGCCGGTCCCTTCCCACCGTCAACGTACCAAGTCTACTTGAGCCGACTGGTATTGCAAGAGACGATGGCAAGAGATCGGACGGTATGAGTTTGATTCCATGGAAGATGGGCCGGGTGCTGGTATGGGATGCAACCTGTTCCGACACGCTGGCCCCCTTCCCATTTACATGGAACCAATAACAGAGCGGGTGCGGCTTGTGAAGCGGCTGAAAAAACTAAAGCATACAAATACAGGAGTCTAGGCGAATATGATTTTGTTCCACTCGGTGTCGAGACCCTTGGTCCGTGGGGTTCTAGCGCTAGAGGACTTTTTAAGGAAATAGCAAAAAGGTTATTCGACGTCACAGGAGATGGAAGAGCTGGCAGCTACTTCGGACAAAGAATTAGTCTAGCTATTCAAAGTCGGAACGCTGCCAGTATCTTCGGAACCTTGCATAAAGGGACTCCTTTTAATAATATTTTTTAGTTATTACATTATGTTATATACTTAAGCTTTTTAGTTTTAGGTTCATTGTCATAACTCTGATATTACCTATCTATTTATTTACTAACTTATTTTACTACTAAATTATGTTGTATATTATTATTATTATTTAATAAATGCTTATCAATATTCATATTAAATGTATATTATTCTCTTACATATAAAATTGTCGTGTCACAATGTTAGTTACCATATTCCTCCGAAACGACTGGACCGATTTTTATGAAATTTTGTATGCATATCGGGTAGGTCTAAGAATCGGCCAACATAAATTTTTTTCATACCCATAAGTTATGGGGGGGTGGTTATGGGGGTTAATAACATATATGGCAAAACAATATTTGCGGGATTAGCTAGTATAATAATTATATATTTAACTATATGAATTTAAATAAATAAATTAATCACTATTACTCTCATAATATATTTTTGAAAACGATATATTATATTTTTGATAAAAACTACATATTGTTTTCTTATTTTAGTGTAATTTTAATTAAAAGGGAAGTAGGTATTTGGTAACGATATTTCTATTTATAATTAATATAAGATGGCTAGCATCCCTACTTTAAGATTACAAACTGAATTTACATTTTACGCCAAAAGAATAATAATAAATGCTTAAAACAATTAACTTTACTTTTTATTTTTGATAAGAAAAATTACAATCTGAATATTCATTCAGTTTTTGAGAATTTTGTGACTATTATTTGCTACAAACTTAAACAACAAATTTATAACCTTCAATTTATAAAAATATTCAAATATATAATAAATATTCAAAAATGGAAAAGAGGAGCTGAATTATCCTAAAAAAATATTCTTTTGTTTTGTATATAAAATAATGTACTTAGTTGTAGTATTTGACCTAAAAATCCGATAAAAATGTTCTTATTGGTCTACCATACAAGGATTTTTAACAAAATCTTAATGTTTTCTTTATATATTTAGTTTTTTTTTGCATTTTTTGTAGATTAAGTATAATGTAGGTCGTATTTATCAATCTATTGTTTTATCCCCAAAATTAGAAAATTTATAAATTACTATAATTATGGATAATTTCTATAACGAACATCCGATCTAATTAGAAAAATAAATAATAAAACAAAAATAAACACCCATATTCCTTACTGGAAGTGAATATATGTATTAATAATATTGCTCATACTGTTTTCTTCACTAACTTTATTGTAGGCTAAAGAAAGTAGTAAATGTGTTTATTGTTTAGGGTAAAGATAGAGGAAGGTGCACGCGCATACTATGGGCCCGCTACGTTGCGTTGGCAGCCTCCAAGCGGTCGACGACCCTTAGCCGACGATTATAAAAAAGATAATTGTAAGTAGAGAGATACCTACTTATTGACTTAATGAAAGTTTGAAAGTAAGTAAATTGTTCATAAAAATGCTTAAAAACAAATTCATTGCGTGCACGACGTAACATTAAAATGTTTTATTCTACGAACAAGGTAGAATATGAAATGAACCACCAGATAGATACTGGTAGGTAGGCAGCTTTTGGCTTATTTGCACTCAAATGAGAAAACACATTTACTAAATAAACTTAACAAATCTAAGTCTCAGACTAATCATTACCGCAAACAAAGTCAATGCAAGGCAGAACAAAAATGTATATTAATAAAATTAGAGGTACGTTCGCTGTTTGTTATCTTGAAAGCACCAAAACCTTTATAACCTTTATTTATTTGTGCAAAGAAAAAATTAAAAAAAGTATTTATATTTTTATTATACCTACTATTTGTAACATACATCTATATTTCTATACTTATCTTATAAAGTTAAAGAGTTTTTTTGTTTGTTTGAGCGCGTTCTCGTGAATTACATCTCAGGAACTACATCTCAGGAACTACTGCTTAGAACCAGATAAATCTTAATATAATTGTAAAAATATTTTATATGGTATTTAACACAACAAAATTAAAAATGTTATTGTCTATTTTAATTTTTTTATTGACAAAAACAATACACCTGTTGATTTAGAATTTCTCTCGTAGTCAGTGCTGGCTGCATATATAATATTTCGTGAGTGCATTTTGAAAGACGAAACTATTATGTACGAATAAAATATTATCATGTAATGTTTGTACTTTGTAGGCATACCATGAATATCATGATGGGTTATTATACATATGTATTCCATCGTTAGAGTAAGATCGCGGCGTGGCCCAACGCCGGCCGGTAACGTTATGCTTGGCGTGGAATTAGAATTTTACGATCTCTTCGTGTTAGGTTTATTGTCGACGTGTATCTGCGACCAAGATGAGGTTGTATTCCAAAAATGACTTACAACAGACACTATTTTATGTTTCCGATAAAATTGCTTAGAAGACCAAATACGAACGTTATCATTTTAATTGTTTGGATTTAACAACAAGTGTGTACATTAACATCAAAGATTTAATAGCAGTCGCTATTTATGATTAGGTCTTTTTGATCAAAACAATTATAAATATTTATTAAAGACGTAGGAAATAGTGCAAAGATAAAAATGAAACGAAATGCCAAGCAATATCACTGTATAACGACTATAACGATTCAACCTGGGTGGCATTTTTGAGGTTCCTAAAATGACGTTGTTGGCTGCCAGACGGCTTATTATGTAGGTAATCGATAAACGCCGGTATCTACTCAGTTTTCTACAAAACGCAACAACGTGAGCTATTGTAATCCGAGCTGCCATTTACATCGCTGTTTCATCATTTTGAACGGACCTTCTCCGAAGGACTCACCTTTGAAATCGATCGATATTAGAGAGTTGCTTTTATGTATATTGTACGTAGTAGTGTTGACGTAACATCGATGACTCATTTCACGGAATCCCTTTTTTATGTGTTAATTCTTAACGATGATTTAACAAAGTAATTAAAAAGTTAGTACGTTGCTAACAGTGTTATTACTATCAGTTAAACTCGTTCTACACAACTGTTAAAATAATTTTCTTTTTAGGGCCAACCAATCAAGTAGAAGACAATAAAATACATATTATTTTTATTTGCATAACACCTTGCCGTCTATTGTCCTCTTTAGGCTATTTATGTTTTCCGTTAAAAATCTGGAACCCATATACGTGACGTGTGGTTATAACTTAATCTTTAAAAATAATAATTTCACATTATCGTTATTATACTTTATTTATACGGCTATTAAAATTTATAAAACTAAAATAAAAATTTAATAATAATCTCTACAAAAAAAAAACATAAATTGGCACTTTTCTGGATAAACAAGTACCTTGAAAATATAATTTTTTGCTATAGAATTTAAAAACAATGATGGTGTATAAACGAAAACAAAATAATTCATGTCGCTATTGTAAGTATCTAAGTATAGTTCGCGTCACGTAAAAAGAACGCTGAAAGAAACTGGAGGGGGTGCGTTTGCGCATGGGTATACTCGCGTACAAGTACTACTGTTTTATTTTTTAATTAGGCTTTCACTCGCGGCTTCGTATAATGGTTATTGGTAGGTACATTAAAAAATACTAGAAATACAAGTGCGAATAATTCGGACTAAATAAGTATAATAATTATCACTTTACAAAATCACAATTTTTTTTAAACAAAAGCAATAACAAATTTTTTATTTATTGAAATGTCGTATTCAAAAATAATAATTATCTGTACTCTCGATATTCGTATCTTAATAGTTTTTATGTGTTTAAAATGATAAATTGATAATTGTTTTTTAGTGAAATAAATAGTAAATGGAGAATTTTGTAATTTAAAACTTTTGTGCGCGATAATAATTTGAGTCGACGTCGAACTGTCAACCGCTGTCAACCAATAGCACACCGGCAAGCATGCGACAGTGATAAACACTCCCGTCCCCCTACCCCGTACCACCAAATAGACCGATAAATCGCTTCTGCGCAGCTTCAAGGCCAGCGTTCTTTTTACATGACGCGAACTATACAACAAAATAGTGACGAATGTTCGGCACATGGTCACTGAACTTGCTCTCTACTTCTGAGGTCGTGGGTTTAATTATCACTTGAAGTATTTATTTTTAAATATTTGTTATGGTTTGAATGCTTTCTATAGTGTCTCTTATTTTATTTTGTAAGTATTTCTTGTCTGTTCTAAAATTTTAATACGCAAATTATATATCTATACATACCTAGCACTTACGGCCTCAAAGTAGGGATTGAGCTTTTGGTTCGGGATGAACTTAGATAAGACCAATGTCATGTTCAACGACCACGTCACTCCCGAACCAAGTGTTTTCGAAGATTTAGCCCTAGAAGTATTCCAGGAGTATCTTAAGCTTGGACAAACATTGCAGTTGAACAGACAGAACTTCGACGGTGTAATTGCCAGACGAGTACAACTGAGCTTGGCAGCATTTAAAAAGCTGCGTCACATCTTTAGAACATCTTTGCCACAATGCAATGCCTTAAAACCAAAGTGTTCGACCAGTGCGTCCTGCCAGTCATGACATACGGCTACCGATTTTTTGTAATCATATGAAACTTAAATAATTTAGGTGTCAAGATATATTGGATTATTTTTTATTAAAAAAAGGTTTATCGCTAAATTAATGAATTTACAGTTTAGTAAAAGTATATAAATCTTACTTTGAAGATAGTGTACGTTTCATAAGGACTGTGAATTAGAAAAAAAAATAGATGTAAATATGTCTGCGAGTGGGCAATGCCCACACAGGCGAAGTGGAGCGGCCGCAGCTGGCCGCTCGCCAGCTAACTGAATAGCAGAAATAAAACCCCACTATCAACATTCCAGATCATTTCAAACGATTATCTTTTTGTTTTGAATAAAAACATAAAATCATAGAACTCTCTATCTATCTTTTTATCTATAATTCTCTAAAACATTAAATTACTCACAAGAAACCGTACCTTTTACCTTTACAATAAACATACTTTAAAATATGCATTTAGGTGGCGCTATAATATGTTACTTAATTCTTTGATTTAATTATGCGGGTCCGCGGAAAATACGGCTTAGCTCACTTAGAATTAAAATTATTATTTTAATATAAATATATCATCTCCAGTATAATTTATTATTTAGACCTCGCGCAGTAGGTGCGGATAACTCGTACTGTTATACAATGCTACTGTTGTAAGTACGAATAACAACGTTAGAAGTTGCACGAATCTTTTAGACTTATAAGTCGAAAGCGTCGTACCGTCGTAGTGTCTCGGTAATTATCATTTAATCTATGGTAAGCGCGCGGTATCTTCGGCACTTCAAAGATGTAATAACATACGATTACAGTTCCTCCTCTGCCCCTCTCACCTGGCGGCGTGAACGCTTTTTTACTTACATCAAAACCAGTTCCCCTCCCATGTCGGTCTATCTCTAAAAGTGATTCCGCCGTAATAGCCCCGAGGTGTGATTATTACTATTATATAACGAAATACCAATTTAATTATAGAATCTTGATGAGATTTAGACTTGTCTGTTTTGTTAAGGATGAAATTGTTCATGAAATATGTAGATAAGGTAAGGTTTGTAACGATATTGAATTAAGTAAGAAAAGCGTTAAATAATGATTAGTACAAAACTTGTCGAATAAAAAACACAAAAGTTAAATATATATGAAATTTAATTGATATAAAAATAAATCAACAAAATCATATAATAAATTACAATATAGGTACTATATAAAAAATAACGCAGTGTAGAGACATGTGGATTTGTTAGTTGATTAACTATTTAATTTAGTATATTCACTATATTTTTTTATGATGTTGCTTGTTACACTAACGATGAACTAAAAAAATAAATAAACATTAGGTATTTTTAGGTATTGATTCGACTTTCGTGTTGTAAGTCTGGAATGCGTTACGAGTAGGTACTAGGTACAAAAACGTTCTTGCGAATGCGCCAAGTCATTAAAAAAGTCGAACTACTTTTATCACCACTTTGTAGTAAAACATAGTTATAGCTATATAAAATATAATATAAATTTACATAATTATATCATTAGAACTCTGTATATTAAAATACATGTATCTCTAACAAGAAACAAGTTTTTTTCCTAGTATTACTCATTGCAGAATTTTTATATATAATTACTACGTAGTCCCTTTAATGATTTCCTATAAATAAAAAAGTTACGCAGGTATGTCATTTTTTTGACCCCTTTTATTTATCGTTACGAGTGGAGTTTGATCAGTTATAATGGTATAAGGAATAGTAGGTATAATCTTTTTAAGTCAGTCTGTATCAACAATTAAATTAACGATAAGTTATTAAATGTTTTAATGTTGTCCTCTTTGGCTGTCAGATAAAAATTAGACGATAAAAAACTGATCTCAACCATTGACATTACGTTGTAAAAATAAACTGAATAACTTACATACTACTTGACGACGCGTTGGCGCGGCGGTCACAGGACTAACTGTTGCGCTGGCGGTCGCAGGTTCGATGCCCACTTACGATAGTCGTTTTCATTGACCATAGAAGAAAAAAGAAGAAATATACTTTATTGTGCATACTACATAACATACATCTTTAAAAATAAAATTTGCAAAACAATAAGGATATAGTTATTAAACTTTATGTATTTATACAGCAGTAGCTAACTTATATTTTGGAGTTAAAGCGACATAATCTTAGTTATTTAAATTAGTTCTGAAAACATTTTAAAATTTAAGTTTTTAAATTTCGCGCCTTTACTACGTATGCTACAGCTGCAGAACCTATTGTTACGGTGGACGATAATGTCGAGAACATTCTAAAAGGTGTGAGAAAGAAAATATTCTCAAACTTTCTAAAATATCCTAGAACCTAAACTCTCTGAATCTATAAAAGCCCAGTGTCGCCCGCCAGAGTTAGTTCAATTTGAACAGCGAAACAAGCGATTTTGAAACGAAAAGGAAAGAAGTTATTTAAAAAAAAATTAGGGATTGGAAATTTTTGTTAAATACCCGTGCGAAGCCGGGGCGGGAAGCTGGTTGTTTATAAAGTTGTAATAGCTCAGGTGGGAAATCGAGCGGGAGGAACCAATCAAGAAGATTTCGGTTCAAATCTTCATGTCTTAGATCGATTATTTCTTCCCTTTTTTTTCTAATTACACTCATAACCTAAATAACACAAATAACCAGTTCATATTATTATTATTTCATATCTTATCAGTATGTAATTCCTATTTAAACTTGATTTCCAAAAAAACACGATTTACTAAAAATACCGAGCTAAGCTCGGTCATCCAGGTACTACATAACTATATTGAAAAATACACCAAATCCCTGTCCACTAGTAGCTTTTTTTTTTTGTTGAATAATATAAATAATTCTTTGTTATTGTTAACCATAGCCGGCCAGCTACAAGTTTGCGGTAAGAAGGTATACCTCAATCCAATGTGAATAGTTGTTGATAGGTAAAAAAAATAGTCAAAGAAGCCGACTACGACTAAGATATTAGTAGCGACTATTGTCTTTTATTTCTTTTACATAGGTATACATAAATAAAATTCCTTGTCTTATTAGTTTCCGTAATTTCCTATATACAGATAATTTGACTTACATTTCATGACGGAACTAAATAAAATATACATAGGTAAAAATAAATTATCATTTAAGGTCTTGTAGTAAAACACTTTTTGCTACATGATATTTTCTTTAAAGAACTTATAGTATATAGTAGTATAGTAATTATTAATCAGATATGAAATTAAACACGGGTAAGTATTCATTAAAAGGAGTAACAAATATTTTTATAGCGGTCAGTATTCAAGAAGTTTCGTATATAGAGGTATAGATAAGAGGCAAAACTGTTAAAATGTATCCAAAAATAGGGGCGTCGGCCCTCAGCCTGTGGCTGCGGTGATACTTATCTCTGTCTCTTTGATCTTCCCGCTACCACGCTGAGACCGCCTACGCCACATTGTCTCGGCCACGAGCAAAAGGTTTTATTTTATTTGATTACCCCTAAATTAAATTTCAACTTCCTTTACAATGGAGTTATTTATTTTAACCTTCTTAAAATATAGGTTAAATAAGGCATCAAAGCAAAAAAAAAATAGGTTTAAATAAGATAATAGATTATTTTGAAGATACTACTACTATTCAGTCCTCTGATACCGTTGTAATACTTTTGACTATCTATATTTTTTTAAACTCATTACTTTAGTTTCTTTAAAACTCTACTTCAAGTATCAAAAATCCGCCCCGTTATATGTTCGTGAAAATTATGTATATATGTGTATGTTCGTGTTATTTATTCATGATGATAAATTAGCGTTAAACTTTAATGTTTTTTAAAGTTTTAATTCAGAGTAGTGTAAACTTAGCTTTAAGTTACAAATGCCTACTCGCAGCCATGCGAGTCGGAAGGCAGATAGCATCGCAGTCAACGCGAGCTTCGCTGGCGTGCAACGCGTCTTCAAATTAATTACCTCTATATTTTATTCCTTTGTCGAGTACCGCAACCGAGAGCTGCCAACATCGTTTAACTACAATTTTCGACTACCAGTTCTTTATTGAACAATGATTTAGTGATTTTTAACGTTTGCATGCGGACAGTGGGGGGGGGTTATTGTTAATGTTCTATTGAACATCTTATTTCTTTTTTTTTTAAGTTCGATCAAAGTTTTTTTTTTTATTGTTAGTTTTTACGCTAAAGCAACAGAAGCGTTTGCGAACTTCGTATATATTTTTTTTTAAGTTCAGAATTAACCTACAGGCTATTTTTATTTACAAATTTGGGACCGATTTCTACATTGGTGCCACATAATTATTATCTGTGTTGGCGCAGTGATTACAAAAATACCAAAGTTTATGTATATCTATAGGGCTTTTTATATTTTTATCAGGCTTTATAGGCTATCAGCGTTTATTATTGTTGTGTAGGGTTTTTTGAAACTCCGACACAGGAAGTCATGTGAACTAGGGGAGGTTGAGAGTGACGCATTTGTTTATTTTAAGTCTATAAAACTTGGATCAAATCTAATCTAAATCTGTGTATTTTTTTTTATCTCAATCACAAACATTTCCTCCCTACTATATACCAATTACGATTTAATAAAATGTTTGTTGAATAATGAAGTATAACATAACATAACATACGTATCGTATCGATTATGTTTGTGAAAGTCCGACTGTTGTCCGACCGATATGTTGTAGTGATGGTGATGTTGACTTGATCCTGCGGAATTGACTTTTTGACTGGAAAATTTTAGGAACAGATCCTGTGTCACAACAGAAATCAGTCTAGATTTAGTCTACATAATAGTGGTCATCCAATTATTTCAAATATCATGTTTCAACACGAACAATTCATTTTAACTAAGGTTGGGCACAATAGGTCAAAATATGAAGCTGCCCGACTGGGGCAGTACCTATACCTTACAGAATAATACTATTTTGAAGCAGTAGGTATTGTGTTCCTGTTAGTAAGTAAGGTGACCAGAGCTCCTGGGGGATTGGGGATAGGGTCGGCAACGCGCTTACGATGCTTTTGGTGTTGCAGGCGTCTATAAGCTACGGTAATCGCTTACCATCAGGTGAGCCGTACGCTTGTTTGCCGACCTAATTGTTTAAAAAAAATAGATATACCTATTACATTTCGAAATGTTACCTGAGAAAATTTTGAACTCCTCCCCACCCCTTTTCACACAATGTCACACTTCGACGAACCCTTGCCACCCCTTAACATGTGACATAATTTATGAATGGTCCCATATCAGTATTAACCAACTAACCAAAAACACAGTCTAGATATCGTAGAGGATCTTAAACACGTATAGTATAATAAACAGAGAGGAAAAAATTCTGTGAATAGGTTCACTGTTATCGTAACCACACATTTAACTGATAAAACAATTCAGAAAAAAAAGTAAACAAAAAAGTAATCGTGGTAGGTATGACAAGTTGGACTTATCACTAGATAACGATTTTTTCTAGGAAATGATTGGTGGTCTATAAAATAAACATAAACTGTAATAGTATAAATTTGTATTAAATAAAATAATAAATAAATAAAATATAATATTGTGTCATAAAAGAGACAAATTATCATATTTAACTAATTTTTTTATAGATATTAGTACTTTCAGCTTGGCGAATATTCAAGAGTAAGGCATTCCTTAGAATAGTAGTCTGAGCACCAAACAGACGTTGAAAGTATTTGGTTGCGTAAACAGACAACCTAAGATTAAGATTTTTAGAAAAATGCAGTAATTTGTTATGTTCTATAATAAGTTCAAAATTCTGTATCAAGTATGAAGAGCTAGTTAAATTAAATGACACACGACGAAGGTACTACTACTACTTTGATTGCTATGAAGGCAGATAGACTTGGCAGTTGACGACAGCTTACACAAAGTAATGTTCATTTGTTTAACGTTGTTAATTAAGTTTTACTGCACTTACAGTTTAATAAAACCGACATTATCTTTATCAAATTTTCTATTTATAATCAGGTTAATGATTACAGATGATAGTTTTACAGTAGTTTTACAAGATTTTAAATTCATAAAAAATCATCAATTATAACACAATATGAAACCTTTCTAATTAATTCTGGTTCTATTTAACAAGAGCTACAGCGTTTAGCTTTTATTGACTTATAGTAGATAGTTCATAGTCGGAGTCCCAGTTTCACTTGCGTCTTACAAACAGGCTATCTCATATACTCGATAGGCGAGAAATATGGCTCATATTGTTTTGGAAACTTCATCTGGAAATGGATTACACAGAGGAGCGTTATATACATTGACCTCCAGACGGTTAAGGCAGTGGAAACGTGTGCATATTATGACGATTACAACTCTTTCTACTTTTTGAATCGTTATATCTCAAAAAGAGTGGTTCTTAGGAAAAAGTGTATAGACATTTTTTATAGATAATTATCTGATCTACAAATTTTTGCTTGAACTAATATTATGATGAAACTTACCGTTTTGCTAAAAATCGCGAAAAACTCGTGACCTTTGACGTCGAGTAAATTTTTTTCCAGGTGTCGGATCGATGACGATTTTTCACATTTCATTTATAATAGTGTTTTGAACAAACCTACCAATTTTCAGACAAGTGAGAATTTTTGTAACCTTGGATGTCTAAATTGACCGACCTAAATCTGGTATACTTACATTTTTTATTATGATTTTTTATCGATAAAAAAAACTACGTTAAAAAATTATCTATAATATATTCGTAAAGGTGTTACCTTTATTTTATTTACAATGATTTATAGAAATATATAATTGTGTTTGCAGACAAACGAAAAAAAAACCGACTTCAATTACATCGACAAGTTATACAACGTAGATCGACGAAAAAATAGTCAAGTAACTACGCGTTATCAAAGATTACTCAAAAAGTAGTTATCAGATCTCGATAAAATTTATATGTGACCACATGATGAACATCAGCTTTTCATTAAATTAAAAATGATCAAAATCGAAACACCCAGTAAAAGGTTATTGCGGATTTTCGATAGTTTCCCTCGATTTCTCTGGGATCCCATCATCAAATCCTGGTTTCCTTATCATGGTACCAAACTAAGGATATCCCGTTTCCAACAAAAAAAGAATTATCAAAATCGGTACATCCAGTAGAAAGTTATGCGGTATAATTACAACGTAGGTCGACGAAAAAAGCGTCAAGTAAAAACGCATTATTAGATATAAATCGAAAAGTAGTTGTTAGATCTCAAATAAATTTAAATGGGACCAATTGACACACACCACCTTTCGATTAAAAAAAAACTGTCGAAATCGGTCCACACGGTCAAAAGTTCAGATGTAACATACATAAAAAAAATACAGTCGAATTGAGAACCTCCTCCTTTTTTGGAAGTCGGTTAAAAATAAAATAATATGACACCAAATTCGCTAAAAAATACACTTTAATCTCTGTAAGTAACAGCTGTCAGCAACCTAAATCGTGTTTAAAAGAATAACTATTTTAGTCTAGAAAATATACATAAAGTAATATAATATGTCTTACGTAAATACATAATACAAAATTATGTGTTGTCATGGGACACCAGGTAGGAACGAAGGTCCTACGGATTGTATAGAAGCAACACAATTTGAAAAAAAAAATGTTGAATTTTATATATATTTTCTAGTTCTTGATTTTTTTTTTTTAATTTTGTTGATTGGTTTTTAATTAAGTACATAAAAGTATTTAGCAAATTTAGTATTTCAGAAAATAATAAATACCGTAAAATAAAATATATCAAACAAAACAATAATAATAATAATAATTAAAACTATTAAGTGAAATAAAAAAACATGTCTTTATTTATTTTTGTCGACAGTATAAAATTACATAAATAATTTTAAAAAAAAGTTTACTAGTCGTGTGACTGATATTACGTCACTTCCGCTATATGTTTTTCTTACGGTTTTAGTATCACATTTTTTTCAGTTCGGTCGCCCAGCCAATTAATGTCAAGCCCGCCGTAAGGAACTTTGTTCCAATAATATTATTTTAAAACGGTAGTAATTCGAATTTTAAAGATAATAAATATTATAAACATGTTAACATTTACGTTAACAAAAAGTCGTCCAAAATCGACTATTTCAAGCCATGCCCTGCGGAGCCGGTCGGCGGCGCGGCTTTCAAAAGCCCGTCACGATCAAAGGCGCCGCCATCGAACGGCCGTAGCTTTGATCACACCGCTCGAAGTGCAAATTATGTTGTAAAGACAGTGAGTGGCGCGCCCGCCGAGCCTTGTGCTGATAATTAATTCAATCCATTGTGCTGGGCTTCAATGATACGTCCCTAGCTAGCGGTTAGCCATTAATCTAGGCTTACTGCAGAAGGCACGCTCGGAAAATTGCCGGCCGTAATTATCGGTTTCTTTTATTTTTAAACCCCGATCTTTACTCAGTTGTTAATAGTTGTGTTGTGTAGTGTTATAAACATGTAACTGCTGTTATTGTTATTAGATATAAACGTGGGAAATATTAATACTATTTTTATTTCTCGACATGAAAAAATAACTGATTTTAAACTTTATTGTATTAAATAGAATTTAAATGTATTATTATGTTAAAAAAAACTTAAGTTCGTCTGTCTATTGTTACTTTCAGTCTGTAATGTCACACTATCCAAAAGCCTCCTTTTCCTTATAGGTTGATGCTTAAGCTACCGCGATGCTCCACACTGTAGGTTGGCTCATAATTTACCTAAATAAGTAACGGTTGTTTCAGGGGTCTTGGATAATAAATTGCTCCGAAAGCTTTTCATAAAGCTTACGCCGAATAATGGTTGGTAAGATCCATATGTACATCCATTACAGAAACTAATATTAGTATAAATATTAAATACAAATATCTGCCCCGAGCGGGGAACGAACCCGTCTCTGCCAGTGTTTTAGGCAACTAAACACACCACTTCACCAGAATGACTGTCGAGTGTTGACACATCGAACTTCGCCTAAAATTCGGCCTATCTTAACAAAATAATCAGATATATTTGTAAAGAATAAAACCAACGAGTATTTTTATTATATTTCGACTACTTCTGTATCCGTTGACGCGTTTTAGTTCACAGAGGCGAAACCACTCTTATATAACGTATTTGCGTTTTGTTCACGACTTGTTGTAATTAAATTATTATAAAGTTTGATATTTCATCAATGATATTCTAGAATTCATCAATCATTGTATTTCATTAAATCGTTTTTAAAACGTAGTAGAATTTATCATTATTTTTATCTTACAAAATATAGGTGAATGGCACGGTCCATATTATTGTTATGTAATCTTATCACAAAACATGAAAGTAAGTAAATAAATAATTATAATCGTGTCATCAAGATATATCAGTTTGTACAAGTGCTTCAACTCTTTAATAATATACGACTAATAATTTTGATCTGGGCGCTATTATTTTTATAAGCGCTTTACTTCGCACTGACTATAGGTATATGCGGAAGAAATAAATTTCGTAGAATGCTAGGATATTTCGTCCGAACAATTTATGGCTATTATACGATGGTCGTTTGTAAACAATAACCGGTTCAAAGATGGTAGGTTTTCTTTGAGCGTATTTTGCGCGCGCCGACGCCGATCGGACGGGTCGAGTCGAGGGAACGAATCGAACCGTAGTTACCGTAGATATTGTTGTGTGGACGTGAGCGGGGCGCGCGGGGCGCGGGACGATCGAGAATCGAGAGCCGCGTGCGTCGACCCTCGCGGCTTTGCTCTTTGATCTCGCCGCGCACGTTGTCGACGATGCCGCAAAGGTCCGAAGAGCGAAGATCCCGCTCTCCAGTTACCATGCACACCTGCCGCTTTTTAGTGTACCGAAAATGTAGTTAATAATCAAGCGCAACAGATTTACTGGCAAAAGTCGATCATTTTAGATTTAATATGGCCGTTACTATTAATATCATTTTGATTGAAGGCCAGTTTTGAAGTATTGTAATTCTTTGATTTTTTTCTTGTTTAATCGATGGTACGAAAATATATTATTGTTCCACGAATTCGAATTATTTAATTTAGCTATACTTATAATGAGTTATTGACGTAAAATAATATAAATGATTAGCGATTTCATGTTAAGCTAACGTTTCGTTGAATTTATTTAAAGACGTTAAGTATAAACAAAAAACATCAGGCGAGAGACAAGACAGCAGATTTGAGTGTTACTCGGAAGCGCTATTTCCGACTTTCTAGGAACTTGCGGTATATTTAGACATGATTAATTGATTATGGACAGATGAAAAATAAACATTTATTGTTTTATCACGATATTGTTATTATGCCTCTTTATGTAAATCTATATAAAATGGGCCGCACAGGAAAAGTGTCGGTAAGAAAATCTTCAATATTTTCAAAGGTCAGGTATGACCGGCTTTATGAAACAAAGACAATATTTTAATGTGCATTAATAAAAATAAAAAAAGGAATACAAGCTTTCTACTTTCATAACTGAAATAAATAAATATGCGTAGTTTTTCCAGTATATTCGTAAATTTAGATTAGTTACAGATGTGCCGTTTTCACGCATTTTAGTATAGTAGGAAATAAACTAGAAACGAACTTCACCCAGCTGCTAAATGATTGAAAATTATTTTATATTTATTTTAGTCTATTAGAAAAAAATTGGTTGTCTGTAAAGTCGGTGTATGGACGATAGTTTTACGTGATAACGTCATAAAGAAACATTGATGAAAAATTGCACACTTTTAAGAATTGAATTGAATTATTATCATTGAATTAAATATTTCAAACTGCTAGCTCTGACGTCACCCAAGAAGAGATAAATGTGTCACAAGCCAACGCTTGGTCCGATCGTTCCTCTCTATCGCTTGTTCCGCACTCTCGCTTGCACGCTCAGGCTCAGGCGGAACGTGACACTTTTTCGTGCGTGCAGCCGGTGTTCATTGGTTTGACTGAAAAATTCTGATCGGGCTATATTTAATTCAAAATTGATACTTTTATCTTTATTTAAAAATGCACCTTCGAGTTAAATAATTTTAATACCTACCGATAGTATGAAACCTGTAGAAAATGCAAACGAGCACCATATTTATACCCTTTTTTTGCAAAACTACAACAAATGCGATTGATGAGATTTTTTTATTACTAGCTGACTACCTTTGGCTAACTTGAAATTTGGCACAAACATAGTTAATAGTTCGTAAACGTCTACTATAAGAACTAATTTTGCGCATTAAGGACGGCAACAGCGCATAGGCAGGCTATATAAGCTACGGGAGCTTTAATCTTTTTTAGACCAGCATTTTAAAAATTGTGGAAAAACACACATCAAATCATTTGTTTCCTATAAAAGTGCGTGTTATTTTTGCATAAATATTGTTTATTTTTAGACCCGGCTAGGAGTAGGCTAAAAATAAATTAATTAATTAATATACAATATATTTTTTTAGTCTTGATGTAATTTTTATACCTCAATATATTTTAAAGGTTTTTTTTTGTCATATAGGTAGTAGAAATTTTTAGTAGCACATAACATAAACAGGTATCCCAGCGTTTACAAAAGTTCTGTATGGTAAAATAGGAGTTACTGAAATTATTTGAAAATATCTTGCGTAAGGGAAGACTGTTTTTCGCACGACAGTTCTGTGAAGTGAAATTGAGAGCGAGCTTTGCGAGCAGTCTGGTAGTTCTAACGCACGAAAGGTGAACCATAAAAAATGTGGTACACAGAATTCATGCTTTTTTGGAACGAAATTCCTTACGGCGGGCTTGACATTTGGCTGGGCGACCGAACTGAAAAAAATGTGATACTAAAACCGTAAGAAAAATATGTAACGGAAATGACGTAATAACAGTCACACGACTGTATAATATGACGTTTGTAAAACTAAAATATTACTAGTACACTTTTTTTTAAATTATTTATGTAATTTTATACTGTCGACAAAAATAAATAAAGCCATATGTTTTTTTATTTCACTTAATAGTTTGAATTATTATTATTAATATTATTTTCTTTGATTTATAATTTATTTTACAGTATTTGTTATTTTGTAAAATACTAAATTTCCTAAATACTTTTATGTACTTAATTAAAAACCAATCAACAAAATTTAAAAAAAAATCAAGAACTAGAAAATATATATAAAATTCAACATTTTTTTTTCAAATTGTGTTGCTTCTATACTATCAGAAGGTACTTCGTTCCTACCTGGTGTCCCATGACACCATATAATTTTTTAAATATAATAATAATAATATACACTACTTTTGACTGTCATTGTTGACTTGACTGACACCGGGGGCAACTGTTAGTATGTTATATGAAATAAAATATAATAGTGTGAGGAAAATTAATATCTATAAAATATAAAATTTGTTTTACAAGGAAATACTTTAAATTCGCAATTTAAGCGAAATCTTCGTTAACGTACTTATATTTTTTTTTAACGATCGGAATCCGAGAAACTGTTTCCGAATAGGGATGGCGTCGTTAACGAGCTAGTAGAAGCCGGGGTCTGGCCGCCTTCCATATTCAAATTACTGGTTTGAATTTGTACCGAATGGCGTACCGCAACACTGCGGGAATTTGTTCGATCTCGCAGAGGCCACTTTCTAGAAAATTTCTAATTCAATAGCCCACTTGTTTTTAATGTGTAGGTACTTATTTTATTTTAGTGGGATTCAATTTAACTTTTAGTTATACATAAAAATAAAAATATCTGCTCTCGAATTTGATAATAGAATATAAGTGAAAAGTATGTGTAACAATTAATTAAAATGATGACTAAAAAGAAATAATCCATTGGAATAGTCATGTTAATATAATTATGTTAATATACTTACATACACATCTATTATCTATTATTACAAATAAATAACATTGGAGTGTGTTTGTAATAATTAAATAACAGCTCTTTAATAAATGCATATGGATGTATACACGGTACATATACCAAAATAACATTTTTCATAATTTTTGTCTATCTGTCTGTTTGTTCCAGCTATTTTCTGAAACGGCTGATTATGACGGCACCTTCACTGGCAGATAGCTGATGTAATAAGGAGTACCTTAGGCTACTTTTATTTTAGATTTTTTCATTATTTTGAACTGCGAATTGAACAATTTTTTTTTATTCCACGCGGACGACGTCTCGGGCACAGCTAGTAAGTGAATAATAAAAGAGTCAACAATATACTTACTGAAAAATTTATATTTACCCTATCAAAGTTTTTCGTCAATTTATTTAATATCGTTAATATTTTTATGATTGTATTGGTTGTACCATATGTTTTTGCTCCTTATTTCATCATCATCATCATTTTAGCCTATTGCAGTCCACTGCTGGACTTAGGCCTCCACTAGTTCACGCCAAAAACTGCGCGAACTCATGTGTGTTACCTAAAGTCATCACGCTGGGCAGGCGGGTTAGTGTCCTTATTTAATTTGTTAAAATAACCTAGAATTACATTTCAATCATTGCTTTAAATTTCAGCAATGTATAGTCACGCATAGATTTTCTGTTCATTTCCGCAAACAAATTGGGGGAACGACGTTGAGGGAGCTCGATCAGCTGCGGGGAATGGCTTTGAAAATCGAAATTGATTTATTTAGCAGACTGCTTCCATTACATCCAATTTAGTGTTTTTGGAGTAAGCACGTGTAGTATGTACCTACACTATTTTTGCGTATAAAAAAACCTGTTTTACGTATAATTAGTAACTATATTTTTTGTATGTACCCGTAAACTGTCTAACTTTAGTGTATCATAAATGTTTGCTCTAGCAGAGCTACCCCTGGTGTTACACAGTCAATTTAAGAGCCGGATCTCTTTATTTATTTTGTTTTCTTTCTCATGACAAGAGCGCCGCTCCGCTATCGCATTTTATCTATCAACTTGTGTAAATAAGCTCAAAATCATTGCCTTAATGTAAATAAAGGTAGAAATATTATCAGCTTAAAGTAAACTTTGAAAGAATTATCGTTCTTAAAAAATAGACGAAAGAATATAACTGTCTACGATTCCGTATAAGCTTATTGTTTATTCAACGAAGTGGGAGAGATTAGTATATACAAACTTTACGAGATATTTACGTCTTTAGGTACATACATAAAATTAAAATAAGGGATGACTCAGGGTACAAACAAAGAATAATAGCCGACTGGTTTATTTGGTTGGATATACATACCAACGCTTCAGGGCGACTATGTGGCGCCATAGGGTGGGAAACAAACCCTAAACCAGTATTTACCTAACTTTTCGATTAAGCCACATAATTAGAGCGAAGAGAGTTATTATTTTTGCTAACTTTATTTGTACTCTAATAATTATATTGTACTAAGGGTCTGTTTCACAGCTTGTAGATAACGCTATTTGATTAATGATGGAATCCAACAGTTTTTTTTTTTGATATTTTATCCTATTTTCCATGCAATTCACCTGTATATATACGATATTTTTATTCGCAAATATGAATCTAAACGTTGTTGATTATTGATAGAGGCGAAACATGTCTTAATGGCATATTCTAGCTCCTGCTGTTAAAGTCTATCCGTAACTTATTTGCAAGATAAACTTTATCCACAACTGGTGAAACCGGCCGTTGTTGTATAACATAATTATGGCTACCTTTATGTTAACAATTCGTGCCATTTGTATTGTTGGTCCCGAAAAGAAATATCATTGTACAAGTCAAAATTAGACATTGTGTTACATAAAAGAAGAGAATGATTTTTAATTCACGCTAACTTATTATTAGTTGTATGTACACGTATGTATGTTGTATTTATAACGATAAATATTTTAATGACAGTGTGATTTTACAATTTTAAATAATTTTGAAAGTATATTTGGATTTAATTTAAATTAATGAATATTTTTGCTATTGGTAGTTAACTTTTTGTTGATAAAGTTTTGACTTTAATGTAAAGGAAATTTAAGATTAAATTCAAAATAAATACAATTACATAACGTCAAAAATCAGAGTCTACATTATTCGACGTTTCAGAGTCTTAAAAAAGAGCCCTTTACAAAAGGTTCAGATTGAGGTACGGAAGTATGTTCGAAATCCATTCATTACGAAATTGGAGCAGCATTGAGAGCGGCCTGGCTCGATTTTCGATTCAATCGATCACATTCGAATGATGTAAAAAGAATCCTGTATTTTTTTGTTAATTTACTGTTTTGACAACTTGCGAAGAAACGATTTAACATGATTCCGTCGAAAATCTCATCCTGTTTTTTAACTTTGTTAGCGCCGACGGCGAACCCAATAGCGTCCGGTTGTGTGCATTATAATCAGTTCTGTCTAAATATTGACCTTTTTTTAAATTTCCTTTCCATTATTTTGAACGGAAGAGATGGATTACGTTCGACGTGTGTATTCATACACACCCCTTTATTGCACCGATGGGAAGCCCTACCTGAGAACTTAAGTAACGTGTAAGTACTTACATAGACACGAGCAATAGAAAAACATTTTTTATCGGTGGCTTGACGCCAAAAAAGCAACTTTTATCTGTTAAATAAAATAAACTGGTATTGAAAATTGTGTTAACGAAATAAAAAGATTTTATTTTCTGCTGTGCCCTACCTCAGTTAGAAGTATAGTTATTAGGTATTTGATTGAATTGAGTGGCAATTGTGTTTTTCGCGATATTCGATTTCATATTTTTATAGACATAGCTTTCTATCTCTAGAAATAACATATTTTTTTAAATGTATTTGGTTGTGTTCTGGAATTTAAATACATTTAACAGAAATTGTAACAGGCGGTATAATGTTAAATGAAACGCGACGAGAGTCGGACTATAATGGAATTTCTGGGAACAACCCTTGTGCCTGTGGGGTTCACCGTGACGTGCGGGGTGGTGGAGCGGGTGTGGGGGGGAGGGTGACGGTCCATCCATCACTCCGCGGGGATGCAATTAGACGAAGTATATGTGCTGACACGCCGCGCCGTGCCGCCGACGTGCATATGGCACGTCCATCTCTTAATGCGTTTATTCCACTAATGAAAATGCTGAGACCATGAATACTTAATAGACATTATTATAAAGGACAGCCTTACTGTTATCGCTTCGCATGATTTAATTGTTGAAGTAATTCTACAGGTATAATGTAATAAACATAAGTTAAAAATGGGTAATTTTTAAAGAAATTGTATATTTAGTATTTTGCTTATACTTATTAAACATTTGACATTTTTATCTCCAAATTTACAGGAAACCATACTCAATCTTTCAGAATTTTGATAGACACAGCGGTCCAATCAGAAGACTAGTAGCCACATCCTATTATTGTCCGTCGATAAGACACAAAAACAACTTTTTGATTTATGAAGAAAGCTTGAGAGGCGGCTACCGGGCGCCGCGCCACACCCCAGTTGCGTTTAGTGACGTCATTATGCATTCCTTATAATACTCTGATCTGTGATTTCAACGAATACAATTATTTTAGGTGCATATAAAATAATTAATTATAGTTATTGTATCCATAATTAGTTTCATAAAACGTTACACGAAGAATAATTATGTAGGTATTTAACCTATGCACCTATGCGTAATATATTATATATTTGCTTCAATACTAGAATTGTAATAAAAAGATTGAATTAAAATCGCTTGGTCGAAATATAAATAAGTTTAAAAAAAATAGAGCGGGTATTTCTATGTATGTGTGTTATAGTTATAGATATACTTAACTTACGATAGCCTAAGGCTTAACCTGCCTAACGAATGGATCGCAATCGCAAGTTGCGTCATCTTGTGTAAAAGCTTTATTATTAATAGCGTGTCAGTCCCTAAAATTCTGAGAACTAGAGTTTTAAATTCCGGGAACCCGGATTGTGTATTTTAGCTACGGGTATCGTTGCACTTATAATCCTAGGATGAATTTTAGACGTGTATTATTTTCGTGGGCCTACCTTGAAAATAAGAAAAATGAAATTGTATGCGTCTTGGTTTACCTTTATTGACATTTTGTGGAATATTAATATAGTAGTAAGTTTTGTTGAGCCGTTTCTTATGCAAGTCACATGACCAAATTTGTAGTTCTATAAACTTAAGTCAAATTTTCACTTTAAAATAAATATTCGCAGTTGTTATTAATATTGGGCAAATAGTTTATGCACTTGATTATCGATTTTTGATTATCGATCTACAACAGAAAAATGACAATAAGCATCGGGACCCTTCTTTAGGCAACTTCCAACAAACACGCAATTTTTTATACACATTTTTAATATAAAATGCTATGACGACGGCTAAAAGAATGTAGAAAATCATCCGAACGCCCGTTGTTTCCTGCACTACTTAACTTGGGAATCTGCTAGCGCAGAGTGAAAGGCCTTTTTATACACAAGTACCTTTCCATCAGGCATGATTGCAAGCATATTACGGATACAATGGAACATAAATGCATACAGAGCAACTACCCATAGCATTATGCTCTTTATGCTGTAGATATAGTTCGACAATTAGAGACAAACAAACTACTTACAGTCTTGCAAACATATTGAAACTTGCAAAAATATTAGACCTTTAGACCTACTGGTCTAAAGGTCTAATATTTTTGCAATACTTTGTCTTTTATGCAATCATTATAACGTCTTAAAATAATTGCGTTTTTTTTATATATATATCTAAATGAAATTAAAAGAATCGTCTATGGGGTTCTGTAAGTGTTATAAACCATGTTCTACGTGAAAAAGGGAAGGTACTTCTGCATAACCTCCAATACTATTTTTCTTAGCCAAAAAAAACGTTGATAAAGTGAAATATTTTTCTTCTAGGAAAAGAGTATGCTATTGGTCCCTAGCGGCCTTTATAGCGTCACCGGGCGGGGTGCTAAGTACTGAGACCAGCCGAGAAAGTAATAAGGAGCCATACTAAAGCCAGATCTCAATTAAATTTAAATGGGACCATATAAAACACACTACCTTTCGATAAAAAAAATCATAAAAAAAAACATCTAAATCGGTCCACCCAGTCAAAAGTTCTGAGGTAACATACCTACGTATATAAAAAATATAATTGCTTTAAGACCTCCTTCTTTTTTGAAGTCGGTTAAAAAGAGTAACTACAAAGTTTATTGTCGATTCTTTTCTGCAGAATAGGTATATTCATTTCGAAGCGGTGGTAGCTTTACATTCAACATATTAATTTATTAAAGACTAATTTAATTATAATTTGTATGCCAATTCAAAATTGCTTTTGATGCCTACTTGAATAAAGATTTTTTTAAATTTTATTTTTAGTACATGATACATACAAAAAAAAAAATTAAAACCAGATAAAGGTGCTAATAAGGCTAACTAATATATATAATAAAGGCTTACTAATATCGCCACAGAAACTACGAATATATTTCGTAAAATATGTTTCCATCGGTATATAAAAAAACTGTAAGTATGAAATTCGACCTTACGAAGCTTTTAGCCGGATTTTGAAACATATGATTATGTAAATGAAGCAAGCGGACGTCGTCAGTCAAAGGAACCGACCCCTTCTTTTTATATGTATGTAACTTGCCGCTGTAATTAAGTATCGATAAATAATTCTTAGTTTTAATCTTGAGATTACTAAAAGCTAAATTATTTATATTTGTTTCAGTAAAACGGATTTAAATTAATCATCTAACTAATATTGTTTTTTAACTAATCATAATAGAACGTATTCAATTTTTTTTTATAAAAAATTAAATTTTAGTTAGTACAATAACGATATATTCATATTATTTTAAATGTTTACAAAAACAGTAATAATAGTTAGCATAAATAAACAAGGGAAGAAATGATAAAATTAAAAAAGTGTAACTTTTCAACTAAAGCGATTTTTTATAGTACATATTCGCAAATCTTTTCGCCAGAATATATGATATACATATATATTTATAACAAAATCCTGCAAAAGATTTGACAATTACAAATATATTTCAGAAATAATTATTTTAAAAAATATTTGTATTTTCATAGTTTGTTTATCGTTAATTCATTACTGTGACACAGCTCTCTTAATACGAGTATCTTATTACATATACACACGGTCGTCTGTTCCTAAGGTAAGCAACTTAATACTAGTGTTATAGGTAGCACCTAACTGTTATAGCTATTTATTTGATAAATATACATAGAAATAATATATAAATAGAAGAATTACACACAGACTTAGGCGGGAATAGAACCCACAACCCGCGGAGCTGAAAGCACTACAACCTGCGTCAACGGGCTATCCTTGTTATAAAGGTAATCACATTTCTGCAAACTTTATTTTTATAAATTTGGGCGTTTTGTTTTAATACCTACGTGAAAAAAAAATAAGATAAAATTATTAAGTGAATATTATTAAACACTTCAGCCTATCGCAGTCCACTTGCTACCAGACATAGGCCTCCACAAGTTCGCACCAAAAATGGCGTAATCTTATGTGGGTTGCCCATAATCACCACGCTGGGCAGGTGGGTTGGTAACCGCAGGGCTGGATTTGTCGCACCGGAGACGCCGAAGACGATTAAATTATTGTCTGAAATATTGAATTTCGTGGAATTTTTTTTCTAAACTGCCTTTGTTCATTTTATAATTGTTTTAATCATATATAACTGTTATAAACAATATCAATCAGTTTATAAAGCCGTTAACATACAACTATACAGACCAAAATATACATAATTATATAGTCTCTAACTCTCACTTACGGTTCACTCACGGTCTCGCAGACACGGTTTAAAAGTTAGTTAGACTTTTGTTGGAAATAACTTTTTGTTTGAGTAAGAAGATTTGAGAATGACTAAATTAAAAAAAAAATAGATTTTTTCCTTATTTTGTGCACGAGATTCGTATCGTGTGGAATGTTAACTCAATGATTATTGTTTATATTCTCATTAAATGGCTTATTATTGAAGAGAAATACTACAGGAAATGTTCACTTTATTGTTAATCAAGGGTCGAATACAAAAGGTGTTTCATGGAACAACACACATTGTTAGGTGCTTCCTCCGCCTAGAGCATCAATTATCTGCATCCTGGACCACAGCTTGCCACTGGAGATGAGTTGTATTTTTATACTGTTTGCTGTTTAAAAAGCTTTTTTTATTTTATTTGTTGATGTTTGATGTCATGATGAGATGAACAAAGGGGATGCCGCCGTGGAGTCAGGGGTTGTAAAGATCACCTAATGGTCAATAAAGCTATAGTAGAGGATGCACACCAATCTCAAAAGAATCTTAGTATGGCGTGGATAGACTATCGAAAGGCTTTTGATAGTGTTTCACACGAATGGCTTCTCAAGCTGCTTGATGTCTATAGATGTCCTCCTGTGATTAAGAGATTTCTTCTTTTAGCCATGCCATCCTGGCGAGTAATCATGACAGCCCGTGGCTCGCACGAGTCAATAACTACCGAACCGATTTATATCAGACGCGGCATTTTCCAGGGCGATTCCCTTTCTCCGTTATTGTTCTGCTTAGCATTAAACCCTCTTTCATTCGTACTCAATAAGTATGAAATGAAAGGCTACAAACTCAAAGATAGCATCTGGTTAATCATCTCCTATATATGGACGATCTCAAAATATATGCAAACAATAGAACCAATTTAAAAGTATTACTTGACAGTGTAGAGATATTTACAAGCGACATAGGTATGAAATTTGGTTTGGAGAAATGCAACGTATTACATTTAAATGCAGGACACAGAAATATAGCATCAGGTGGTGGGCACATACTTCTGAGTGGTGAAACTTTCAAACAACTTGCAATAGATGATAGGTATAAATATTTAGGAGTACATGAATCTGGAAAAATAGAACATAGCGTCATTAGAGAACAGATAAGTAAAGAATATTTAAAAAGAGTCAAAAAGGTACTTAACACACACTTGAATTCCCGTAATCTCATCAAAGGTATAAACACGTACGCTGTTCCGGTTTTACTTTACTCTTTCGGTGTAATTACCTATAAAAACAGTGACCTAAAGAGACTAGACTGCTGTCTAGTCTCTTTGTGTCACTGTGTGTGCTGTGTGGCTACGGCACTAAAGAATTTAGCCACCCCCTCTCTTCCCGTGGGTGTCGTAAGAGGCGACTAAGGGATAACAAGGTTCCACAACCACCTTGGAACTTAAGAAGCCGACCGATGGCGGGATAACCATCCAACTGCTGGCTTTGAAATACACAGGCCGAAGACGGGCAGCAGCGTCTTCGGTGCGACAAAGCCAGTACTGCGGTCACCAACCCGCCTGCCCAGCGTGGTGACTATGGGCAAAACACATGAGTTCACGTTATTTTTGGCGTAAACTTGTGGAGGCCTATGTCCAGCAGTGGACTGTATAGGCTGTAATGATGAAAGAGACTAGAAAACTACTAGCGATTAAAAAAGCACAACAACAGAAAGCAGAAGTAGAAAGACTGTACTTACCAATAAATCAGGGAGGAAGAGAGTTACTAAATGTGGAATACACGTATAAAACACAAATTGTTAAATACAAGCAATATCTAAAAGCAGAAAGCGATCACTTAATCAAAGCAATAGTACAGCATGATACAAGTAGGGATAGATATTCAATAATAAAGGAAGCACAAGAAATAGAAAGAGAACTACATCTACCTCAAGGAAATGCACTAACAGATGAAGAAATTAGGAAATCCACAGTAAACAGGCAAAACGAAATATGGAGAAATAAACAGCTACATGGTCAATTTCCCAAAAGTTGTTAGATCAGGGTAACATATACAAGGAACTGTCATTTAAATGGATTAAGAAACAGCAGATATCTCCAGGCATCGAATCCTCAATATTTGCAATACAGGACCAAGCAATTATGACACGACAACACCAACGTGACATACTTAAGGAGCCAGTAGACGGCAAGTGTCGGTTATGTGCAAGCAAAGATGAGACCACTCAGCACATAATATCTGGATGTGAAAAACTGGCAGGGACCTATTATGTTAAACGACATAATAACCTTGTCCAGTACATCTACTGGTGCTTGGCTCGACAGCACAAAATGGAAGTTTCTCACTTATGGTGGAAGGAAACACTGACTCAACCACAAGTAAAAGAAAATAACTCAGCCAAAATTATGTGGGAAATCCCTGTTCAAACTGATGTCACCATAACGCACAATAGACCGGATTTAATTTATACAAACAAAGATAACAACAAAACTTACCTAATATATGTAACTGTACCGTCAGATTATAACATCGGAGCTAAAGAAATTGAAAAATTAAGCAAATACCACCTACTCAAAACTGAAATCAGCCGTTTGTGGAACACACAAACGGTTGTCATTCCAATAGTAATAGGAGCAACAGGAGTAGTAGCTAAAAGCATAAAAAAGTACTTAGAACAGCTAGATTTCAACATTGACATTAGCATTCTTCAGAAACAAGCAGCCATACATACAACAATCATACTCAGTAAAGTACTTGGAGATACTGTTTTCGTACACAATATACAAGACCCACTTTCACAAAACACACAACTATCAGTAGATAGAGACACGCAACAATCATCAGACACACAGCAGTTAGCAGACACACCACACTCTCTCAATACAACTCATGAACCTGTCACAAACAATTTACAAAGACGAGGAAGAGGTAGAGGAAGGAGAAGTAATGGCGCGCAACGTGCGCGTATAGAATAGGAGGGATATAAATGCCTTTTTTCTCGTGGGTTACGAGACGGGGTATTTATTTAGACCGACATAAGTCGTGAAGGTTAGCCAACCATAATAATAATAATAATAATCACCAATGATAGATTTTTTTTTGATAATTTTACTTAAAAAAAAATTAAATAAGATAAAAGATATAAGTCGAAACGTAGGTACTTGTTAAAAAATTAAAACTTCATGAATGTTTATTTGCATAAAATCAGAAACAAAGAATATCATAACTAGAAGCTTAACTGAGGCAGAGATTTTAAAGTCGATTCGACTCTATTCTGGTTTGCTCGCATTCAAGATTCTCATCCAATGTAGTTATGTTCGTGCTTAATACCACATGTACTTCAAGTGGCTGAAATTAAATAATTCATTAATTCATTTAGTATTATTAAATTAAAATATAATTATTAGAGATTTTTTTAAAACAACAAAAATTTATAGGGCTAAACTAACTAACTAAGGGGTTTTCGAAACGTCATTTAACATTATTTTTTAAAATATAAAGAAACACATAGACACACAGGCTATCGTAGTCCACTGCTGGACATAGTCCTCCACAATTCGCGCCAAAAATGGCGTGAACTCATGTGTTTTGCCCATAGTCACCACGCTGGGTAGGCGGGTTGGTGGCTTTGTTGCACCGAAGATGCTGCTGCCCGTCTTCGGTCCATGTATTTTAAAGCCAGCAGTTGGATGGTTATCCCACCATCGATCGACTTTTTAAGTTCCAAGGTGGTAGTGGAACTGTGATATCCCTTAGTCGCCTCTTGCGACATTCACGGGAAGAGAGGGGGTGGTTATATTATTTACTGCCGTAGCCACACAACTATAAAGAAAATATTACTTATGTCTTGAAAAAAATTGCGTGCGTTCAAAGTACACAAGTCAGAAGTGAAACTTCTTTGGCAAACCAATTAAAACAAACGAATTAAAAAAAAAAGCCAACGTCACACGGTGTTCCCAAGCGGTCACCCATCCAAGTACTGAACGCGACCGGATGAGAACCGGTGTATTCAACATGATATGGACGTTTAAAAATTCGTGACGGCGTCACGAACGGCGTGACGCGTTTTATCTTTAAAAATTTTAGCCCTCATGCGCCTAAAGAAGTTTCACTTCAAAATATTGGTATTTAAATATATCAATTAATGTTATATCACCGATATTTTTAAATATTGCACATCCCTTAGTATATATAATCTTTGACAGGAATATTTTACATTTGACAGCATCACGGTGACAGCATGGTCTTTGACAACATGTACCCATGCTTTCTGCACAATTCTTTGGCACAATTATAACTTGCTTAATGATCTAGTGAGCGCTCTTATTTCTAGGTTGTTTACGTAAAGTAAACATGGGTAAAGTAAGAAAACGGAAACTAAACAAAGTTAGTAATAATGTGGCAGCAAGCAATAACGACGAAGAAGAACTGCCGGTGGATTGTAAAGAAAATGTAATTCAAACTATGATAGATCAAATTCAGGTTAGGATTGTTTATTGTTTAATTTAATTTACTTATTATTTAACTATTGTGTATAGTTTGTAATGCGAAAATTATTTATATTTTCAGACTGCTAATGTAGAGGAAAAGTATTGTGGTCTGCAAACGTTTGCAATGTTAATAGAAAGTCCGGACAGCTTGAAACAAATGATCGATCAGGGTATAGTCAAGATAGTAGCGCCTCTTTTACTTGATTCTGCGGGTTCAGTAAGGAATGCTGCCGCCGGTTCTCTGAGAAATCTTTCGACAACATCACTTGAAGCATGCGATATGTTAATGGAGAACGATATAATGACACCCTTAGTCTGTTATTTCCATCAGGTATAAATACAATACTATTTTAAAACGTTTCTGTCACTATTCTATAGTGTAGTTTTTACTAAAATATGCTTTTTAGTACTCAGAAACTTGGACACCAGATGTGGACTCTAAAACTAAGGATGAAGAAATTGATACATTTGTCCAATGTACAAACCTCTTGTTAAACTTGTGTGAAAGTTCAGGTAAAGAGAATATATAAATATGTAGTTTATTTATTAACATCTGTACTTGAAATGTGACTAAATAAGTGCTGTTTTAATTTCCAGATTTAGCTGTAAAATATGTAGGAGAATCTAAAATACTCGATATTGTTCCAAATTATTTGGATGTTACCATCTTTGGTGCTGACCTTGTTATTGCTATTATGCAGTTATTGTTTGTATTAGTAGAAGATAATCCATTAGCTATAAAAAAAGTTTGTTCTACTACAGAAAGGCAGCTGAGAGACTTACTGTCTCTAGAAAGTAGCGATCCTTCTGCTTTGCTTATAAAGACACTTACTGGAGGAATTATCATAAATATTTGTGGAGGTGACATTGCAAGTCTACCGATAGACGTACTGAATCAAATCTTTGCAGTTTTAGCACAAACATTATCTGCAGACCATAAACTGGTATGCAATGAACTGTCAAGTAGTGTACCATTATGCGAAGCAGATGGAAAAGTAGTAAGCCCTAAAGGAAAGGAAGCTCAGCAGTTGGATAATAAAATAAAATCTGTTTCAAGAACATTGGATTCACAACAAACTGCTATTGAAATAATTGCTAACATTTGTTCTTGTGAAGGTATGTCCTAACCGAAACACATATTATTTACTAGCTGTGCCTGCAGTTTCATATGCAGAAGTTAAACAGTACAAAAGAACTTAGTTGCAATTTACCTACAATTATTTTATAGAGTAAGAAATCCATTTTTAGTGTGATATTATTTTAGGAGCATGTCAGATTTCTAAAATCACAACTGAGTACCGTAGATTTTGTGTTATATTGAAGTAAATTTTTGACAGAAAGATTCTATCCTCTCAAAAATGCCTGTAATTTATTTTTTCTAAATATCTCTCATTAAAGGTATCAGCTAGTGAAAAATTTTTTTAAACTTAAAAATATATTACAGTAAACAGTCACAGCACTGGTTTGTGGCTGTTGCACTAGCTGTTAAGAGTTCCATCTCCACACAAGACAAACATTTGTTTTGGCTATATAGATGTTTGCCATTTTCTAGGTGTTTGTGCAGTGCTTGTGGGTCTCCCCACCATGCCTCGGAGAGTACATTAAGCCGTCAGTCCCAGTTGTTATCATGTAAACCTGATAGCGATCATTACTCATAGTAGGGAATATATCCTCCGACCCACATCAGAGCAGTGTCGGATTAAGGTCTAATTCTTCTCATACATCGGGAAAGAGGCCTATGTCCAGCCGTGGGATATTACAGACTGAAGCTTAATTAAATTAGTTTCTTTAATTGAATACAGTAATTGAAATGCAGAAATTACTATAATGTACATTACTTGTTTGTGGTTTTAAGCTAATATTAATAAGATATTTTATTTTTAGAGCCTGATGATGATGATTCAGAAGAAGCAGAATCATCAGACAGTGAAGAAACAGGAAATGATGACAGAGCAAATGAAGATATGTGTAGCAATGGTGAAGAAGTGTTCCGCCCAGAAGACAGATTATCGCCAGTTGTAATGGAGGCTTTGAATTCATTAAAGATATTTGACAAAGTGTGGGCAAGAACTCAGTTGCCTCCAGTTAATGTAGTTATGATTTTGCAAGAATATGAGGGGACAAAATCAATTATCAGGAAGTAAGAAACACAGTTGACTTTCATTAAACACAATATTTTTAAACTAAACCTTCCCCACTCAAGAGCTCTCAAAATATATGAATGTGGTCCAGAAGTCCAATGTTAGTGGTCCAGAAGTAGACACACAAAATCGCTTCCTAATCCATTGGGTCTTACTGGCAGGAATATTCTAAAGACAGGTTTTTTTTAACTATTCAATAAAAGTTTTTTTTTTATTTCCAATATAATATTTACTCATTATAATTTCATTCATTTCATTAAATGAAATTTGCATAAACATCAGAAAACAATATAATATTTACTCCACGTTTTTATTCCCTGCTTCTGCTGTGTGGTTATGGCAGTAAAGTGTGCCACCCCCTGTCATCCTGTGGGTGTCGTAAGAGGTGACTAAGGGATAACAGTTGCACCACCACCATGGAACTTAAAACCTGACCGATCGCAGGATAACCATCCAACTGCTGCCTTTGAAATATACAGGTGGAAGACGGGCAGCAGTATCTTTGGTGCAACAAAGCTAGCTAGCGTGGTGACTATGGACAACATACATGAGTTCACGCCATTTTTGGCGTGAACTTGTGGAGTCCTATGTCTACCAGTGGACTGCGATAGGCTGAAGTGATGATGATAATGATGATAATGTTTTTATTCCCTTTGGAGTCAATGTGACTTGCGTGGCAAAAAAAAAAAATCAAAAATTTTCAAACAATTCCGCTTGTAGAAACGGATTCATGATAATGAATTAATCAACCAATTCCTTTATAATAATTTTTTTATCTCTGCAATATTTTTAAAATAATATGAACATAAATAATGTCATTTGGTATTAATGTTATTAAAGTGTTATTAAAAAAATTCATGTAAATACTAAAGCTTTAATTTTTCAGATTACGCAATCTACAAACAAGAGCTTTTCTATGTATGAATAACATAATATTAAGTTTGCCACTTGAACTTATGGGAGGAATACATGGTATTTATAAAATTTGGGTCGAGGCAGGAAAATTAGTTTTTAAACAAAGTTCTGAAAACTTAGAATTGTTAGAGTCTGCGACTGCTGTTATGAGAACTACTTTAAACAGAATAACTTCGTTAAATAATATTACACCAAGTGAAAGTAGTCTATTCAGTGACCTGGCAATGTCTGATATTGAGGTACGTTCAACACACACACATATATTTAATTATTTAATTATTATGATAATTAATTTATTTTGTATGATTTATATATTCGATTTTTTATTTGTAATTAAATTTTTTAATTGCTATCCTAACTGCTTTTACATTGTATCATAATGTATTTATTTAATTATTTTGTTAAACATTTTACTATCTAACGTTTTATTTAATGATAAAAATCGTTGTTTACAGCTAATGTTGATGGGAATAAAAAATTGTGAAGCCCCTGAGATTCGGTCCAATCTTATAAGAATGATTGGTGTTCTAGCGTTACTTTTTGTTAATGACTTAAATGATACCATTTCTAACGTTATATGTAGCATCACAGAATTTATATTGGAACAAGCGCATAAAGAAAATGAAGTGTGGGTTCTAGCAGAAGCTATTGACACATTGATTGATCTGTATTCAGAAGACAAAACAGATATACTGGCAGCCAAAATTAAACTAGTTGAGAAATTGCAAATTTTAGTTCCTGTATTAAGAAACAAGGTACACATTCTTTCTTACTTATCATTCATTAAATATTAATGTAAATTTTTAGTTTTATTTAAATGACATCTTTTTTTAAAAATGATTTTTTTTAAAGTTTTTACACTTTTGCAAATAAGTCATGGCCGTCAGTTGCAACTCATACTTTCCTTACTGTAAATGTCCATCTTGATTTTGCTACTAATAGACCTTTGAAATATTTTGCATATTAAATTTATTTGTTAAACATTGATTGAAGAAATCAAATTAATTTTTGTTTTAGGCGAGACAGCAAAAGAAACTCCCCAAAGACTACAAGGTGCTAGTGACCACAGTGAACTCAAATTTACCAAGATTTATAAAATATAAGAAACAGAGAGTTGCTAAGTTATAAGTCGCTAATTGTTACATAGTTGATTTATGTACTCCTTTACACTATTGTTAATATACAATGTGACAAGAATATATTTTATTTCTATAAATAAAATTTCATTAATTTTGTATAATTTAATATTCAACAAATTAACAATATATGTGTCCCATTGTTATATTCTATTTTTATAAATAAACTAAATACAGACCTTTGCCGGTAAAGATAATTTACTAAGTAATTAAAATATTATGCAAGTTACACTGAAGAAGCTTTTTTTATGAATGAACAAACAAATACAAAAATGTGACTTTTCCAATCCTGAAGGATATATCGGAATAATGTATGATGATTTATTGAAATATAATCGAATTAATTTTTATTATTAGTATTTTTATTTTTGTTCAAATCATTTTTGAATATTTGTCCAAATTCTCGACAGGAAAAAAAATAAGAATAATAGACAATATTGTATTGAATATTTAAATATTTCTATGTGTACAATCCTTATTTTTAGAGCCCTATTATTGTACTGAGGGCCTTAGATAAAAGAAAAAGTGGTTACAAATGAACTTTCAATAAGTGTTTTTTCTCTTGTCACTATGAAACTGCACAAAGTGCCATTGATTTGTTTAAATAAAATAAAAGAAAGTTATATTTTTTTCCCACGATTACAATTACTGTTGGACTCGAAAAACTATATTTGATCATGTTATTAAACTTTTCGTACGACGCAGGAAAAAAAATCATTTATCACAAAATTTACCCTTAGCTTAATTTATATGTACCTATTATGGCAAAATATTTTTTGGATAGGTAACCGTGATGTTTTACTTACATTTTAATTAAGAATATATTACTTTCTTATATATATGTATTAATAAAAGTTATAATCACATTATATACATATTATTCACATAAAAGTCACAAGTATAATACATGCTATGGATACGTAAATGATTTTAAAAACATTTTGTTTATAACAATAATATTAATTTAAATTGTAACATCCACAGCTATGCAGTAAGTTATTGCTCTCTGAATATTTAAACAACTAACAAAAAAAAAAAAAGAATTACACCAGCTTATAGTTGGTGGAAAAATATTTCTTTGAATGAATCGATTTACAATAATATAGTTTGGTTTAAAAATTTCGTTCTAACGTAAATAATTTAAATTTGGTAATATTATTTACATATAGCTAAATTTAGATATTGCAAATATTTTTATATAAATTGAAATCTGAGATCCAAACATTTGGTTTTAAATACTATTTTGAAAAATTAAACTTTTTGGGACTATTTTTTCTAGATAAATTATTATCGCTTAAGAGGTATTGATAGATGTAGATTCGCCGTAGTGACTTCTTCTAGGCTTTGGTATAGGGTTTGGTGAGCTGGCACCGTTTCTATCAAATTTTTGCCTTATTTCTGATACCGATAGTCGACTATTATCAAAAGTTAAATCGTCTTCTATTAGGGCCGAGTTAAGTTTACTTATTTCCTTTTCTAATTCTCTCGTTGCTTTATCTATCTCCAAAAAATCTTTTTCAGTGCTTGATGTGGAATTGTCTAGGCTCTCCTTTCTCGATTCATTGTATACTTTACAAACAACTTTTTGAGGTTCTTCATTACTGTTTATATCGAAAGTTTTGTTTTCATTCAAATTGACATCATACACCAGATAACTTCCATCGTAAGTATTTGTTAAACTTTTACTTCTTTTGTTAGATAGTGTCTGAAAATCTTCTAAATTTCCTCGTCGCAGTTTAATATCGTCCTCATTAACACTAGAGTTTCTTCGATATTTTAATATATCTATTTTAGGAAAGGAGACTTGTGAAAGTATGTCTTTTTCAGATGTTTCCTTAACCTCAACGGATAGGTCATCATCATTTATTCGCTTTTCAGGACTGTTTCTCCATTCTTTGGTTTCTGTAGCTTCACCTAGATGACCACTTTCCTCAACTTTAACAATAGCTTCGTGACTTTCAATTTCTTTCTTATCATTTATTTTATCGTCATCTTCCACTATTTTAAGTTCAACTTTTAAGTTCATTTCTTCCATGCCATCATCTTCTACATTGATGGATTGTTTACTGTTATCAGGTTCTGTAATTCGTAGCTCTAAATTTTCGCTTTTTATCTGTAAGATAGTTATAAAACGTTAACTTATTAACTATTATTGATTTTTTAAAGATAGTTCTTTTGCCAGACATATTTCTTTTTTTATACAACTAAGTCGGCAAACAAGAGTACGGCTCACCTGATGGTAAGCAATTACCGTAACTTATAACGCTTGCAACACCAGAAGCATCGCAAGCACGTTACTGACCCTACCATTAATTTCTCCAGGAGCTCTGATCACTTTACTCACCACAGGAACACAATACTGCTTAAAGGCAGTAGGTGTTATTTAGCTGCGATCTTCTGTAAGGTCGAGGTACTTCTCCAGACAGGCTGCTCCAGATTTTGGGCAGGATATTTCCTGCTGTTTCCTATACCTCATATATATATATACCTCTGTTTAAAGTAGGAAAAAGTAGTTTGAATTAAATTATAAGAAGTAGGTATGGATAATGTAAAAATTTGTTTAATTCTGTATTACAAAGCAAAAAAATTGTGTTGCTTGGAACCTCACGTCTCAGGAGTACTACTACGTAAATGGATGTAAAAGAAGATTTAATTTAGTTTAATGCAAAGCTAATAAATACCGAGTTGTCAGCAGTCGACGTGGAGGGCGGAGGCGGGGCGCGGTTTTTCTTTCTCCGCGAGGCGCGTACCGGAGGTATGGGGGCTTCATCAAATGGATTTGTACTTTCCACACTGAGCCTTGAGCCCATTATGTCACTACGTGCCATGCGGGGCGTGACACTGAAAGAAAGAATGTTACAGTAAAATGTAAATATTTATCTACTGTCACTATAGCGTCAGTATGTTTGAAATCTTATTTTATATGATCTGTATTAAATTTATAGTAAAAAAATAGTAAGCCCGGACTTATCTGACGAATATTGAAAAGTTGCAGGTAATGTGTAGATATAATTATACAACCTTCATGAAATATAAATAATTCGTTTATTTGATTAGCAATATTGATGCAAAACGCTTCCAGATAGGCTTTATTTAAATAACACAATCTTGTAGGTAATATGGAGTGCCTGTAAGTATGATACTGTCAATATAATTTAACATTTGTACAAGGAGGAAAAAACACATGTAACATATTGAACAATTTTCTTCAATTATATCTAATATTATTTGAAATATAATTAATAGAAACTTTCGTCAACTGTTGCGTATGAACCTAGGTATACTAATAATAATAATAATCTACACAATACACACACGGTCGTCTGTTCCTAAAGTAAGCAACGTTATAGGTAACAGCCAACTGGTATAGCTAAAATTTTTTTTTTCGATAAACATACTTAAAAATAATACATATATAAATAAATATATATATTACATTCAGACTCAGGGTGGGAATCGAATCCACAACCCCCGGAGCAGAAAGCAGGGTCACTACAAACTGCGCCAACGGGCTAGTCAAGGTATGTTTGTGCTGTAGCATTGCAGGTCGTTTTGGCTTTATGTTTATAACTCCACTAGTCTAAGTAGAAAGTAAGTAAAATTTACAATATTAAGAAATGTCCTTAGGACTGGCGGGACAAATGTCCCTAAAATTTATAAAAGAAAAAAAGACGTGTCTAAATTTCTTTAACATTGTGAAGCTGTTTAATAGTAAATATGTGCATTGCATTATAATTCCTTAATTATAATGAAATAACAATATGTATATCTAAATGTTTATAAATTAGGGAGTTTCGAGTTTACCTAAGCGAATTAAATTCTTGTTGCGAGCTGCGCAGACGCTCTTGAAACCGCGAGCGTGGCAGCGGCGTGACCGAACCGCCGTAAACATAGCGGTCCGCACGCTCTGGTGATCCGACCGTGCTGCGGGCCCCCGACGATACTGAGGAATCTAGAAATTAGTAAAGGATATGTATAATTTTAAATTAAATATAGTATAATATAATATAAAAGATATAAGCTATAGTCTGAATAAGAGACAAACAAATACCGATTAATATATGAGCCACATGATATAATGTGGAGTTTCGTACATAATCTTTACAAAATTTAAAATTAGGAGACTAAACTTAAATATATTTATATTATAAAACTAACGAACTTGTATAAAGTGTTCATTCACTTCTCCATGCAAATCTATACATATAATAAAATGGTAGGAAAGTCAAAACTGTTTAATATTTCTTAAAAAGAATACTTGGGGTGTGATCTACAATCGATACCGAAGCCAAAAATATGGTTTTTAGAATTTTTGTCTGTTTGTCTGTATGTATGTCCGGGATAAACTCAAAAAGTACCGCATGGATTTACTTCAAATTTGGCACGAATATTGTTAAGAAGTCGGGTCAACATACAGGCTACATATTATCACGCTATCACCTACGGGGAACGAGCAGTGAACCTTTATTTCTTCAACGCATTCTGTAACAACGCGTAATCTAACGACGCATATTTGAATGTTGTTGTTATTATGTTAATAGCCATGCTATAAGCTAGCTTCACACTATAAATAAAGACTTTCTGTAGTATATTTAGTATCAGCATTGCACCCGTGCGAAGCACATTTATACATTATTAGTTATGAATTTAAACGTGCGGTTCATTTGTTGCGTGGATTTCAATTTTTATAATAAAATTTAAATAGCACTTTTTGCCTCTACTATAATAACTGAAGTTCTAGAATATAATATAAGTCATTTTATACGAAATATGTATGAGTGAGAAAACGAAAGCGTTTAATTGTTAATAAGTGATCGATAGATATAAGGTTAATCACCTTTTATTTTATCAATAAATACAAAATATCAACTACATGAAAACCTAAATTATACAATATTGACGTTGTCAGTCTTTATCAAATGTATGTCCTATGAAACGTAATTTTTAAATATATCTACGAATATTAACAAGTGAAAGTGCTAGTAACATTATCTTACATTGCATAGCTCGCCTGAACATTACAGGACTGGTGCTCCCATTTACTTGGTTATTTTTATTGCTTTGTGATGACGCCTGTTCACCTTTCTTCCCTTTTCTCATAAAAGACCGCAAAGACCTGAAATAAATTTTTTAAAATTAAATTATAATATTATTTATTTGAACACTTGTAACATAATTATATTAGTTTCAGTTATGTTATTACTTACAGTAAATGAATATGTAACATATTTATTATATTTATCGTTAATCCCTACTAATATTAAAAATGTGAATGTAAGTTTGTTTGTTACGCTTTCACGCGAAAACTACTGAATCGATCATCATGAAACTTTGTGCACATATTCTTGGAGGTATTATAAGTAACATCTGGGATACTTTTTCAAAATTATTTATTTTTTACAAAAAACAAAAAAGGGTTTGTCAGAAAATCTCAAAATCTATCTACTTTAACGCCATCTAGCAGTCCAGTAATGAAGTTCAAACCCTGAGTACTCTGTATTATCGACGGTCATGTCAATATCCAATCCAATTGATTATAGTTTCAGCTGTTTGGGATTTTTTCTATATTTAAGCTGGCCATTGACGATCAGTTTTTCGGGTCAGTTTAACTGATCAGTTTTTGGCGTCCAGTTTTTCGCGTCAGTTGAAATATTTCCCCACTGGCTGGCGTGACTCCGGCTCTGCAGTTTTCGACCGACTGGGCTGTTTTAAGGACGTGTAGGTACTACCTATTTTTGTTGAGAAAAAAAATGGATTCTGATTCCGAAGAAGAAACATTAATTCTTAAAGCGGCTACTGTTTGTTGCCATAATATACTGGTCTACAATGGTCTATAATTCTATATGAACAGTTTTTATTATTAGTTGTACCTCATCTGTAATAAGTATGTCAATCGATCATGCACGGTGTCGTTAATGACATTAATTATACATTTATTTATTTATTTCTAAGTATTATATTTATAAAAAAAAAAAAAAAAAACGTATCTACATCAGCCGGCACGCTCCGCTCTCGTCACGTATTCACCAGCTTACTCCCCAAGTCAAGCGTCCTAAAGAAGTTTTACTTCAAAAATATTATTGTATACCGTACTAGGTTTATAAAAAATATACAACACAAAACCTTTTTATTTCATTAGTTTTTTACCTACTTTATTTGACAAGATACCTAATTCCATGTGAAGTTAAATTCAGATAGTCATTTAACACGGTTTTTTATCAATAATTTTATTTTGATTTTCACTTGCCACAATAATATCTATAAATTAACCGTTTGCCGTTACGATCTAAAAACTTAAAATTTCTTTATGTTTAATTTAGAACATAGTGTACCAAATTAATTCAAAATTATTTAATAATATGTCCTGAGATTGGTAGAGCAGAAAAAGTAAAGCATAGAACTGTTTTAAAGTTAATTATGGCATGTTTGTGATTGGTTAAGTAGAGCCCCAAAGTTTTCCATGGTCATATTAATATATTATAATATGTACTATATAGATATGCCAGTAAATGTTATTATATATAAAACATTATAGAGTTTTAAAGATTTTTTATTTATTGTACACCACAATATGCAAATACAAAATAATAATAAAACAGACAACTTAAGAATGTGTAGTACAAGAGGCGGTCTTATGGTTAGTTAGCCATTTCTTCCAGACAACCCGAAATAGGATTGAGTATTATTTATTTGAAGATCGGGTAGGTGGTGCAGTTATATTATAATAAACTTACATACAAATATCTACACATTAATACTTACAAGCAATACATATATACATTTGAATAATATAATATAATCAATTATATTAAATATTTCAATTTCGCCATAAAAATTAAAAATTAATAAATGAAATAAATAAATAAATTTAATTCGAATCTCTCTCAGTATTAAGAAAATGCTATTTAACTAATTTTTTGAACGTTGGGAGTGATTTGGCTTCTTTTATATATAATGGTAAATTATTCCATAGCTTATCGAATGGTGAAAGACTTATTAAAATTTTATTTCATTCCAACACCATTAAGGAAGAAAAATTGTTGATACATCGGTCTTCTGCATTCAAAATCCATACTTATGATAATCTACGTAAGGCTTTCCAAGAATTCTTCCCAATTTAAAGTAGTTAAGATAAGAATTATTTTGTAGTGGCAAAATGTCCGTGTACCGTATATAGACTAACGATAATAGCTTTTTGTCCCACTGCACTGTATCATAATTCATAACATTGTTATCACTATGATTATACATTTCTCTCTGCTCTCAGATTTTTGCGAATAATATAATATTGTAGATATAGCTTTATTGAAATATTAATAGAACAGCTACTTTTGAGCTATCTAGCCTTCATAATATACACTACAAATATGAGGTAGGTATAAATAATCCTCAAATTCCTACAGTAGTCAGTGTAGTACTATTTAGTTGATTGAAATTCATTGTAGAATGTATTGAAAAATTGTAGAATACAGCCCAGCAGGGATCGGTGCTGGGCCCGATCCTGTGGGACATCGGGTACGACTGGGTCCTGCGAGGCCGTATCCTTCCTCATCTGAGAGGGGAGGGTCAGGGTGAGCCCCAAATGAAATACCTGGGGCTCATCCTTGACGGAGGGTGGACCTTCGGCTCACATTCGCTATGGTGGGACCGAAGGTTATGAAGGTTGTGAGTGCACTGGGCAGACTCCACCCGAACCTCGGAGGACCCAGCGCCGCCTGCAGGCAGCTATATTCCGGAGTCTGTCGGAGTATGGCGACGTACGGTGCCCCGGTTTGGGCGGATCACCTCACTGCGAGGAATAAAGCCGCACTGCGGTCGGCGCAGAGGATCATCGCGGTGAGGGTGATCCGGGGGTACCGTACGGTATCGTGGGACCCCCCGTGGGAGCTCGTGGCGGAGGTTCTTGCCGAGACCTACTCATACGTCTCGAGTAGGAGGGCTCTCGGTGAGAACCCCACGTTGGACGGGATTCTTCGGGTACGCCGGATGGGGCAAGAAGCGCTAATGCGGAGGTGGGGGGAGGATCTGGCGGAGCAGCCGTACGGCACATGCGTAACGGCATCACATCTAGCATTGGCACAGAACATGTCGTTGTCGGGATTGTTCAGAGGTGAGCCGGACAGTCCCCATGGAGGAGAAGTCTGGTCTTATCGCCGAGGCTAGCCTGTCGCTGGAGGGATCCTGTTGCCTGCAGATCCGGGACCCTCTAATTAAAGCGGCTGAAGGCTCCCGCAGGGGTTTGGTCGGTAGTGCACCCCCAAGTGTTGAAGCCGACATACGGTTTAGGACTGCCTACCCGGGCGTCCTGGATATCACCCGTACTCATACAAAAAAAAAACAGTTAATTATAAAGTCGTTAATTATTTACTCGGATAAACATTTCATCGCATTTCAATTGTAGCTAATTTCAATATTAGCTGGAAGTTTGCAATAATTTTTTGGAGGTTCAAAAAGGACCAGCTCATCAATCTGTATAAAATATATATTTTATACTAAAACATCAACTTAACCTGGATCACGTGTGTCAGCCAATACTAATACAAGCAGTGTTTCACTGCAAATATTAATTATTAGACCGAAGATCTACGTAAGATTTCCGTTGTAGGTAAATGAGGATTGCGGAAAACCGGGATGTCCGGCGTGAACTTGGGGAGGCCTATGTCCAGCAGTAGACTGCAATAGGCTTTACTGACTGACTGAATGACTAATTAGTAGATATTTCTAAAACGATAACTGTACTATATTTTACAAAATTCCGAAATCTACAAACACGTGAAGTGCTTGTTACTCGTAAGAAAACATTGTAAATGTATATTAAAACTCTACAATTGTATGGTAAATAATGTTTTAAAACTTTTCACATTATCGAGACCATTAGTAGGTATCACTGCTCAGATTAACAAAGGTGAATTTATGTTTTGTAAATACAAAGAAGGATTTATTGGAGATTCTTGGGTTAATACTGAAAGTACATATATTAAATATTAAGTACATATGTTTTGTTTATTAAGTTTTGGTCACATCATTATCTTCTTACTCCACCCAAAAATAATGGCTACTGTTCGGCTTAATAGTCAAGAACATGACTCTGACGTTCGTAATAGCAATTCAAATTCAATAGGAAAGTAGGCTTGTGTCGTTCAACGTATGTTTCAAAAGCTGCTTTCTTTTCGTAATAAAAAAAAGAAACAGTTTAGATTTCAGTTACGGAGATTGCCACAACCAAATGATTATTATTGATCAGTCCATACGTCACTATATTACTACCTATGTTACAATCACTTTTTTTGTTCAGAACTGTAAAAAATTAGTAACAAGATGTCTCTTAACATCATAGCGTCGGATATTTAGCAACTGTACAATGCGAACCATTGCGTATAGAAGTCGTTACTGTGTTTGTTACTGTTTGGGCTTAATGTGATAATTTATTGAAATGTACCCTTGTTTTTTGTGTTACTAAAAAAAAGTAGTAACTGAATAATAGTTTTGAGGCGGAAAAAATTCTATGATTCGTAATGAAGTGCGTATTTTGCAGAGGTAAGTTTGTTGTTAATTATTATAGTAAACTTATATACACATTGAACACTGAGCTGATTACTCCTTTTTCCTAGCATGTACTTACGACAACTATTATATGTTATGAATAATTTTTATCTTGTTATCTCGCGGAGAAGATTGTGTAATGAAGATATTGAAGATTTCTGGAATATTTTTTCTGGGAGTGAAGATAAAGAGGATTACAAAAATAGTGTATCCAAAACTTTTTCCATCATCATCAAGCGAGATGGAAAATTTTGTAGGTAACGCCGCAAAGTGTTTGTCTCCCGTTAACGAGGATGTTTATAATGGATGCCGAAAATCTTACATTTACAGGCTGCACTGCTGATACGTAAGTAGCCTGACGAACTGTCAGGCTACTTGTACATATATGTATATGTTAAGAAATCATTTTATACCGCCTCAAAAAAAGAAATTTGATTGAATGATTCGTTAATTGGGCACCTTATCTGGATGTGGGTAGATAATGATACTTTTATTGTTATATTAGGGAGTCAAATATCCATTGTTACGTATGGATCTTTGCAGTGAGCGGATGTCTGTAGGCGCAGTATTCACTGACAAAAGTAATGGTAGTTTAGTGCACTTGATTCCACTTGAGCAGTCACAATTGTGCCGTGACGGATGGACGGATGAACGACCAGTTCGCACGCCCACCTTTAATATTTCTTATTGAAAATGGATTTTAGTAGTCGACATAATGTACAACAATATTATAATGATAACAGTTTAACATTTAGGTTATACATGTGGTGTATGGTTTTGTTTTGGAAAAAGTGAAAGTGGTCTGGTTTTACTTTGAACAATTAACTTTGTATCATAGATACATTGTTGTAAATTATTTGTAACTTAATAATTATTGTTAAGTACATCATCTCTAGGCAGCGCCACTTTATCTTCTTTTTTAGATACATATACATATATGCGAGAAAAAATAAATAGATAGGTAATATTTCTCTATAAATTAACAACATTTCTTCACTAGTTCTTATTCGTAATCGGTAAGTAAGTATTCAATTAATAAAGACAAACATTTGTCCAACGCAATATGAAATTTAATTACATACAAGGCGATCTATTACGCCTACAGAACCTCAATTTTGAAGGACTCATTATACATATACAGTTATGTTGCTTTAATGTAGCTATGTAAGGTGATAAGTCTAAGTGGAATAGTACAGCATAAAATAATTGTTTCTCATTCGTCCTATTTGTTAGCAGTTAATATTTTACATTCGTAAACTAAGCTGTACGCATATGTTTGACATTAAATCGCCTAGGTCGTGTAGATAAAACAAGATTTGACCTGTTCTTGAGCCAACTTTATTACCCTTGACGCCGACCTGTCATCTTTGCTTATAATAATAATATAATAATATTCATGTTCATTTTTGATAAAGTATTGTAATAATTATTACTGTTCAGATGATAATATAGTGTAGGATTTCTAATGAAATAGTTTTAAAATGAGCTATAGGTATAAGGTAAAGGCAATATCTTTGGTTATGTTTAGGTATTCGGTAAATAATTAATACAGAATTGCTGCTCTTATGTATATTGCGTACTTATTCCTACATATTAATTCGTTTGTGCTGGGCGACGTTTGGCAGGCGTCGTCGGGTCTTCACTTCGAAGATTCCGCAACGCTTGAAAACAAAAGTCTTCGAGCATCCTGCCTGATGTGTTAACATACGATGCCGAGACGTGGAGAGGAAAATTAATGCTAGCCAAAAATTTTTCGGTTGGGGAGTCTTAACAATATTTACATACCTAAATACATCATTTGGATTATTAGCAGTGAGCTATGTAAAATCTACGTATATTCATATATATATATATATATATATACTAGCTGACCCAGCAAATGTTGTTTTGCTATAATTGTGTGTTATTAACCCCCTTAATCCCCCCTCCTTAAACTTAACTTCGGGGTATGAAAAATAGATGTTGTTCGATTCTCATACCTACCCAATATGCACACAAAAGTTCATGAAAATCGAGCCGTGTCGGGGGAGTTTAACTACAAACACCGCGACACGAGAATTTTATATATTTGATATATTTAGTATCTCCCTGACAAATTTTAAACTTGTAGTACAAAATTGTAGTATTTTATAAAAAGGTTCGAGATCCCTTAGACCTTTTTAGAGCGCTCTGTCGCAAAATTATTGATAGACGTCTAATATTTACTATTTTATATATTCTTTGTCAAATTTCAAGTTGTAGCACTTTGAAAAATCGATCCTTAGCGGACTTCTACTAACTATAATGTACCTACTTCTCTGCTAAATTTCATCTTTATGCGTATAGAGGTTTTTACAATTTCGTGATGAGTCAATGACTCAAAGATATTTTATTTCTATATTCCTATTAATACGTGAAGCAAAATCTTTGTACCCATTTTTACGGAAATTGCGCGGACGTTGAAGTATGAAATTTCGCACACATATAGTTTATATAGGGAAGGAGTGCAGAATGCTAATATTTTTTTTTAATTGTACATAAAATACACATTAAATTAATAAAAAAACATTACACACTATCATGTATTTGACACACACGCATATATACTCATTTGTTTATTGTTAAAGTCTAACCTCAAATTGAGAATAGATCATAGATTAATATTGTTTGTCTATACTGGATTATGTCAAACATATCTAATCATAATAAATTCATTAAAACTTTAATAATGTTCAAACTTATCATCATTACAGCCTATACAGTCCACTGCTGGACATAGGCCTCCACAAGTTTACGTCAAAAATAACGTGAACTCATGTGTTTTGCCCATAGTCACCACGCTGGGCAGGCGGGTTGGTGACCGCAGTACTGGCTTTGTCGCACCAAAGACGCTGCTGCCCGTCTTCGGCCCGTGCATTTCAAAGCCAGCAGTTGGATGGTTATCCCGCCATCGGTCGGCTTCTTAAGTTCCAAGATGGTTGTGGAACCTTGTTATCCCTTAGTCGCCTCTTACGACACCCACGGGAAGAAAAGGGGTGGCTAAATTCTTTAGTGCCGTAGCCACACAGCACAACAAACTTATAATTTAAATTAATTATGGCCGAATTTTGACCACTAAGCGACCACTAGTAGATATATAAAGAAGACTTATCATTTTTGTAAAATGTTTTGAAATGTTTTTAAACAAAGTAATTATTCATTTGATGGCTTTGTGCAATAGGACTTGAACTAGACTTTGTACTTTGTTACTTACTGTCAGCAAGCAATAATAAGATAGACTCAGATGAATAAATAAAAAGATAAATATATATTTTATAACTTAGTACCTAACAAACATTAAGTCTGTTCATTTGAATCAATTAGATAATAACTATTATTTGTATTTACTCGCAAACGAAAAAAAACCGACTTCAATTACATCATACATAAGTATCATCAGATCTCAATTAAATTTAAATTGGACTGCATAACAAAAATATGTTTTTAATGAAAGGAAGAATTATCAAAAACGGTACATCCAGTAAAAAGTTATGAGTTAACACACGAAAAAATTACAACATCCAAATTACCTAAAATGCTCATAAAATTAAAACTACTGATCCAAACTGAATTAAACTTTAAGGCAACTATTTCGCATCGAACAAAAAAAAAAGAATATCGTACATCGGATCAGAAATTTCGGCGTAACCGTTGTACATATATATATATATATATATATATATATATATATATATATATATATATATATATATATATATATATATATATATATATATATATATATATATATATATACCAACCGAATTCAGAACCTCCTCCTTTTTGAAGTCAGTTAAAAATTAGACACGTATCACAATCTTAATACTTACAAATGAAGTTTCTTAACGCTTTATTCGTTAACATCTAGCGAGGTTATGACCTTCGAAAAATAGGTGGTGTTAACGAACTACTGATGCTCTAAACAAACAACGATGGGCATCCACATGACCTACTTTATGTTTGCATTCTTGTTTTTATCATAATTTTCTTTATACTTGATTTGTACTATCCGGTTTATCTTTGATGATATCATCATTCAAACAGACTGTTAATTTACTTTGACTAATCATTTGACAATGAAACTATTTTAAAACAGAATATCTTTTTGAAGTGAAATTTCTTTAGGCGCATGAGGGTAACATTTTTACGGATGAAACGGCAATGTTTTTGTTGATGGCGCTGGAACGGAAATCTAAAGCTTTAGATTTGTATAGATATAAACGACACTATAAATTAGTTTGCCAAAGAAGTTTCACTTCTGACATGTGTACTTTGTACGCACGCATTTTTTATATTTAGTAATAGCCATTATGCTGCTTAAATTTGCCGCTTTTTTTTTAGGTAATGGCAGATCTAAGGGAAGAAGAAAGCAACTTATATTGCATATAAAATATTATTGACAAATATAATAAGAATAACAGTAAATAAATCCTAACATTAATCAATATTAACGGTACAAATACAGTTAAACACTATCTAGTTCTATCTGTAACAACAGCAACAGTTGGGTATCTTTATTAAAATCATTTCTTTCCAAGACCGCACTAAAACCCACAGTAACAAGTCAGACGGAAAATGGAACTGTTTATTTAAAATGTAAATAAAATATATATAATCACGTTTTTTACTCTAAATTGAATTATTCTCTTAATAAGATAAATTTTATTATAATTTGAATTATATTTTGAAGTAATTAATTGTGATTGATTGTTCGATCTTATACTATTGTAATATAAACTCTTTGTAATTAAAAATTATTTTCTACTTTTTAGTTCGATTAGTTATAAAAGCGTGGTTTTAGTTTTTTTTTTTAAACTATAATTAAATATTGTCTATCTGGCTTTTTGTCTTGCTGTTTGTCCGGTTAATTAATCTTCTAGGATTTAATAGGACTTTCACTGGAAGATAGAGGAGGTAGTGGAGCAACATATAGGCGACATTATCCTTTTACCTCCGAGATAGGTATGAAATAACCCCACGTTTAAATACGATAATTCTTGCGAAAAGTCTATACCTACATCTATCCTAACTATTAGTGGTCGCCCATTGGTCGAAATTTGGCCACAATTAATTTAAATTATAAGTTTGAATATTATTAAGGTTCGGTTGTCAAAGACTATGCTTCTAGTTCTATAATAATAAACAAAAGAGTAGGTATGTATATATGCGTGCGTGTATTAAATACACGGTAGTGTGTGTGTAATGTTTTTTTTAATTGATTTAATGTATCTTTGAAGAATATTAGCATTCTGCACTCCTCTATATAATTATTATAACTCCTCCGTCCACGCAATTTTCGTAAAAAAGGGTAGGTACAAAGTTTTTGATTCACGAATTAAGATATAGAAGATAATATATAGATATTATAAGGCTCAAAATTATGTTTTTTTTTTTTGTTTTTTAAACGCACTTAACTTAGGAAATACTAGTTCAAATTGAAAAATTATTTTTGAGTTTGAGCCCATTTACCGAGGAAGACGATAGTGTCCTCGGTTGGTGAAACCGCAGGACACATCTAGTATAATTAATACAAAAGTATATAGTTAGTATACTTAAAAAATATCATTTCTTGAAAAGCTTTTGATTAGACTTATTAACAACCTTAATAGTAAAATAAGAAAAAGATTATTTTGGTAATAAAATTGATAAAAGCACTTTTTTAATTCTGTCCTTACAATATTTCATAGAAAGAAGCTATGGTCCAACTACCGTACCGTAGAATAAGATTAAGTAACACTTTTCTAATATCCATTACTTAAAATTTTAAGCATTTGCGAGAGAAATAAATTGGCTATTGTGCAATTTAATTTTTATTTTACAGCAATAAGTATACATAAGCGACAAGCGCTAGACTAACTAACATTTGCCAATAGAAATGTGTCCTAAATATAGTTGAACTTGAAATCCACAGTAAAAAAGAATACTAACATATCATAAATTTTTATCCTTAAAAATTGTATGGTCATAAGAAAGCTATTACCGACAAGTAGGTAATATAATATTTTTGTGTGAATAGCGGAACAGTAGCGATAAGTTTCAAAACTTATAAAACCGCAAGGAATGTTAACTTATCTATTTATATAATATAGTATTATTAGATCTTATTGTAAGCGCTACTGTTTGAACATATCTAAAACAGTAACAAAACAGTTTAAGTAGGAATGTTTTTAATTTATACGTCATGTGACACACTGAGCAGATGCGTGATTGGAAATAATAGGCCTTGTTTACATCACCGGTAACGTCAGAACTATCAATAAATAAAGACTGATGACTTTGTGACTTCATTTTTGGGTACTTATACACGTAATTTCTTAGTCATATGTGACTACAGTTTCTATAATTAGGAGTATTGGAATTTACTACTTACAATCTTTTTACTGCTCAATATATTTTATCATATCACTTGCCTTTTAATGTTTTTTATAAGGCGTAGCGTCTTCGGTGTGACAAAGCCAGCCCTGCAGTCTCCAACCAACCTGCCCAGCGTGGTGACTATGTTTAAAACACATGAGTTCCTGCCGTAATGTCTGGCGCAAACTTGGAGATGCCTATGTCCAGCAGTGGACTGCGATAGGCTGAAGTGATAATGATGATGATGATGATAAGGCGTACACTCCAATAAAATACAGATTAAACTCCATTCACGCGAAAGCTGACCCCCACATTTTTGTTTAAATTTATATTATGTGTGATGTAGGATATAGATATTCACTACTATTTTCGTTTAATAGTCAAGATATATAGAAAGCCATTACAGGTTTATAGCGGTAAAAACATTGGCGTTAATTTTTAAGAAGTCACTAAAGGAGATGTTCTTTTACATTCAAAAAATAATATAGGTACATACAGAAGAGGTTTATTTTATCTTCAGTTAATCATAACTCCTAACGTTTCGGAATGAACATGCACTCTTATATAAAGATAGTTTAGGTAAACCTGGGTAAACCATTTTATCCTGAAATTGATGCGTTCAAGTTAGTAAACAAACTATTGCACTCCTTACCTTTGAATATTAGTTATACATAGATAGTAGTACAGTAGACATTGGAATATGAACACAGAAGTTGACTAATAATACTTGCGGTGTCGTATTAGGTTTCGGCAATTTGTATTCATTAAAAACAATAAAATGTAAAAAATACCACTACCGTACTGTCGAGGACGTCAATAAATTATATGATTACAAAGCTGTGATTTATGTATATTGAAAAATACATACAAAATTACTTTCATGAAAAATTCCTTAACCTATTTTTATCTTTATACAAATTATAATATTATGATATCACTGATCGTATATGTTGTATGCGAAAGTAATTAAATAAACAGAGGCGATCCTGTAATGAAATTTTTGGACTGATGCCAAGACACGTCCAGACTCCTGCGCATGTTGTATAAAAGAGTTATAGTTATAGAAGGTGTAGGTAGGTATATTCTAATGTATGTAGACGTTAGCTCGATGTCATTAATCGCTTAGATTTTAGCAGTCTATATTACTCATTTTATGTAATGTACATATTTTTACTCGAAGTTTCAACTGATTGTAAGTTGCATACTTGTCGGTCGAAATAAAAAAATAATAATAATAAAAATAATCGCATTTAGACCCATTATGTTAAGTATGGATATTAATAAATACGTATCTACGTCAAGTTAAGTAGTTGTTGAGCGCTATTGATATTTGGTACCTACACACACACAAATCAAAACGCACTATACAAACAAATTTACCTAAATGATAAGCGGTTTACATAACTAGTGACGACATCATTTTGAAATAAAGACATTACAGACATAACGACATTTACATTATTAGCGGATTGAAATAGAATGGAAACACTTTCTTTATACATAAAGATACGTAAGAAATATAAACAAATTGAAAAAAAAATCTTAAGTAGGTATACATAATACAGAAAACATATCGAAATGCAATAATATTAATGAGTTCAATGTTGTGAATTTAATTTTATGTAAGAGTATAATTAGTTTATTGCGTAATTGAATTAAATTAAGAATTAATTATCTTTGAGAACTAATTAGAAACAAAAAGAGTTTAAATTAATAAATTTTAAGTGTCTAACCGTAACTTAACCATATAATTATTATAAAATATTTATTACTAAGTAACGTGATATAACTAAGTACTTAAGCAATTATTAAGTCCGATAAAAAACTAATCATTAATTTGTACTTTAAACAATAAGGCTAAATAGATTGTCTGTTTGTTTAATTACGCTTATCTCGAGGTTAAACGAAAATTATTTTCGTTTTCGGTACCTTAGTTATTCAGGAAAATAGCTATAAACTTGACGCTATAACTCAAAGAATGGGAGCGGAAACGAAAAATGACAACTAGACTTGTATCGAAATGCTACTGGCTAAAACAACGTACAACAGATTTATGTGACTTCAAGATATACAAAATTATATGTAATTGAATTCTTGTATGACTTATAGAAACCTGCAGGAATTTGTTGCCACTCTACTAGTCACCACATGCATTGCGTACGGTGATAAAGACAAAAATATATTTTTTAATCCATATGTTTATCTCCCTTCTTTCATTCATGGCAAATTCTTATATTTATTATATGCATATATATATATATATATATATATATATATATATATATATATATATATATATATATATATCCTGTATCAGGATACAGGATATTGGTCGGATAACGTAGGCCATTTTTTTTATTAAAAAGGTCATCTTCCACAACCTTCAGTTAATAAGGTACAACAAAAAGTCACACTACGAAATAAGTTATAAAATCTTCCATAGATTCTACAAGTACCTATATACAAACGATATTTAGAAATGAAGTTGTAACACAAAAGGTTCCAATTCTCGCTTTATCTTAATATATATAAATCTCGTGTCACAATGTTTGTCCTCAATGGACTCCTAAACTACTTAACCGATTTTAGTCAAATTTGCACACCGTGTGCAGTTTGATCCAACTTAAAAGATAGGCTATATTTTATTTTGATATATTATGTTATTATTATATTTCAGAAAAAAATAAGGTGAAACGAAGTTCGCCAGGTCAGCTAGTCTTAATATATATAAATCTCGTGTCACAATGTTTGTCCGCGATGAACTCTTAAACTACTTAACCGATTTTAATCAAATTTGCACACCGTGTGCAGTTTGATCCAACTTGAAAGATAGGGTATATTTTGTTTTGATATATGTAATTATTATATTTAAGAAAAAAAATAAGGCGATACGAAGTTTGCCAGGTCAGCTAGTAATTTATAATAATTAAAAAAAAAACATTGTTTTTTAAATGTCAATACAAGAAAAGTATGTCACTGGTAGTAAATAATTGATTGTTAGTCCTTGTTTGTTTACGAACTGATATTTTATGACATCAAGACTAATTATAAATGTCTGACAGTGTGACTCGAACAACATCTATTGCATATCATATTCATCACATCCGTAAGTTTTCTTTTTAATGATAAAAAAACGGCCACATTATTAGCAGATATTTTTTGTCCTTAAATATATCAAGATGAATTCGCATTAGCCATTTCTCAAATTGCACAACACGTACTTCCTTACACTGGGCTAACATTCATCGGTTTAAGTTGTTATTTCCTTTGTTTCAGCTATTACACTAGATATATTCGTTGCACACTATCATCATGCATGACTTCTAGATCCCTGTCTATCCGTACTACGGTGTCATATAATGAAATTTACAACCTAACCCACACCTAACAAACACACTGGTTGATAAACTTCGTGACAAGGGATTTGTGTTATAATCGACTAACGTCGCTAAATTTTGAAGTGTTTAAAGTACATTTCGTGCTAAGGGTCGCCTGAATAATATGTAAGAAACTCCGTTAGTGGTTGAAAAAATTCTCAGGCATGACACAGGCCTTTCAAAAGTTTTCGTTCCCTTTTTTGTTTTATAGGACCAAAAATTTTGGCCCAACGTTCAAACATTTTTTTGAACAATTTTTTGACAACCGTTATATATTTTATTTATGTTCAAGGACCTATAGCTTGTTGGGATTCATAGTAGTGTAAATATGACAAATATTGTTACCGTGTTGGATCAAACTCTATCTATGCGTTTGTCGTGGCTAGACAATATATGTGGTGAAGTTACATTATTAAGTGTGCCCACGACCCGAGGCACTCCAGTAAACAAAAAATCGTAAGCAAAAAGTTTCAGTTTTAAATAATGACCAGCATCACAATAGGTCACCAATGTGATAATAATTTGGACACTGGCACTAAATACTAAGCACTGGAATTACGTGATACTTAAAACTCTACTTCCTCTAATTAATAGAAGAATAACTCTCTTTCTTTCTCTTGCAAGGTACTTCTTAATAACCGTCCAGTGTACGCGTAAGCACTACTATAATTTAAATAATATTCTACGAGGAAAAGAATTCTTTCCAATACGCAGTTCTTTTGTTGTTTTCGTCAGTTAATAATAATTTTCCTTTTAAAGGCTTGTTTACGTGCTCACGAAAGGTATCATGCAGAACGAGTTTATCAAAGTAGCTCGACTAGAGGAACTTTTTTTACGCGTAACATGATCTATTCCTCTTACAGAACCCCCCATTTGAAGGAACGTAGTTAGGAGTCGAACACTATACGATCAATGTCACTTTTGTTAAAAAAAAAAAAAAAAAACTTTTAGTTAAGTGAAAAGGGGAGGGTGTTTTTTTTTTTGATCAAAGGAGTTTTGTTATATTTTGTCATTTAACGTAACATAGTTAACATAGTATAAGTTATAAATATGAATAGAAAGATATTACTAATTAGCGAATAAAGTTATTACTTTATTCGCTAATTAGTGATGTCTTAAGGTGACACTTAGAAGACTATGAATAAAGATTATAAATAACTAATGAAAAACAATATGCATCAAAAAGAAATTACGAAAACATTGACGAATTCAAACAATGACTATTATGTCTCTACATTTCGTATCGTTTAATATTAATTGTATTGCGATAACAAAGTCAGGGCAATATATATATCGATGTACTTGCTAAATTACTGAATTTCCGAAATAGTTTTGATATAAATGTTGTTTGTTTTGATATGTTCGTAAATAAAACTGCTGTGCAAGATATTCCAGTTTATAGTAGTAGAGACCGCAAATTCTTCAGAACTGAGTTCTTACTTGTATGACACATACCTATTTAGAATTAATTATCGTTCAGTTTTTATCCACCGACTAAACTTCGGTATTTCAAATTGTATAATTTACTAATTTAAGTAATTTATTCAACGTCAGCAAGAATATTGTAATTTTAACCTTATTACTGTGGATTTAAATTAACTTAAAGATGTCAGTATAAATAAAAATGTTTCTGGTAATTAAAAGTGCTCGTACAAAATCTGTGCGAAAAATTCAACTGATCAACTTACCATGAATTTTTCAGTTCTTTTATTCCAGAAAACGTGATGCTGTTAGATCTACTTAATCTCCGACCGATTGTCCAGAATCTGATTTTATTGTGGTTATCCTCTTCCCGGAAAGGGTTTAGGTGCTCGGGGTAGTCATGAATGGAGATTGTCTTACGAGATCCCGCCATCGTCGTCATAATTGCACCACTAGTTGAGAAACTTCGACTTTCAGATTTTTACATAACACTTTAGAACACTGTAATACAGGCGTCGACCAACTCGTTTTTTATCTCGTATAAAACTGTTAACTTATCACAAACTGATAACACGGCGTATCGTTTTATCAAAGGGAGATAATTGCATAGTTTGATTTCGCGGTAAGAGCCAAGAGAATATTATGAAGCGTCGCGGCGCTCGGCGTCACGGCCAAAGAAACACTAAACACTGCCGGCGGCAGCGCACTCGCCGATACCGCTATCATATATAAGCTAAACAAGCGACCGATGCAACGTGTACAACAAACGATTAATGTAATGTGCTTTGCATGCAGCGTATTATGCGATTTTTAAACAAGTGAGAAGTCAAATCCGTTTTACATCAGAATTTAATATCCTACTCTACCTAATTGATTATATGTCGAGTTAAAATTTAAAAATATATCGTGGTAAATAATAGAATTGTGTTCGTTCTCAAACAAAAAGAACCGACTTCAATTTACATCAACAAATAGGTAATAAAATGAGAACATCATTAGCTTAGTCGAAGACAATTAAATACACATTATTAGTGATAACTCAAAAGCCGCTCAAATGTAAATGGGACCATATGACAAGCACTAGCTATTGAATATAAAAAATCCGTACACCCAGTAACAAGTTTTGAGGTAGCACATTTAAAAAACATACAGTCAAATTGAACAATCAATGTGAACCTTCTCCTTTTTTTGAAGTCAGTTAAAAGTATATTTCTCTTGCTTTGAGCGACTTGCTTTCCAATACTATATTAAGGAAACTTTAAATTAAATACATAGTATAATGAGTAGTTATCTCATGTAGTTAAATGTGTAGTTATTTACTGTAATGACGTCATGCATATAAACCATTCCTACGTATTGAAGGCCAAGAAAACTTCAGAAAATATCGCACCTTGGCTTATTTTATTAGGATTGCTATGTCAACTTCATGAATTACGTAATCGTTTAAGTGCTGAATATAAACATTGTGTCTTTTGAATAAGCACTAGCATATTAAAAGAACTCATGAGTATGCATCGATTACTTATCCTTGAGTGAACCTTGTATATTTACGGCTCTCCACATCATAAAATAATAAATACGTTCTTTATAAATAAATATAAAAATAATATCATTTATTATTATGCCTTAACCGAAAATAAAATTAAAAGAACCTTACGAATTCTATCACGCAATCAAATTTCTTAGAAATGTATTAGGTATACAGTGTATGCCATGCCATGCCGTATTGATCGAGCAGTGGATGACCCGATGACCTTTACTTGTACATAATTTCTTTAAATATGTATGTACCTATTCGTGATTGTTATTTTTTTTATAAAAATTAATTACAGAATAAAAATTATGATGTAGAGTTCACATAAAGGTATGTATGATTCATAGTTATGCTGTCTTATATTTATTTTATTATTAGCTGTGCCTGCGACTTCGTTTGCGTGGAATTTAACAAAAAAGTATTGTTCAGTTTGCAGAGTATTAAAAAAAAATTTTTTTTAAATAAAAGTACCCTAAGTTACTTCTTACTACATCAACTAACTGCCAGTGGAAGTCGCGTCAATATCGGTCCAGTCGTTTCAGAGATTAGCCAGAACAAACAGACAAATATTACAGACAAAAATTGTAAAAAAAGATATTTTGATATATGTACCGTGTAATGGATGTCCATATGCATTTAGTAAAAAGCAGTTATTTTAATATTACAGACAGACACTCCAATTTTATTTATTTTTATAGATGTATCACAGGCCGAAGAATGGCAGCCACGGGCTAAAGACGGGCAGTAGCGTCATCGGTGCGACAAAGCCAGATCTGCGGTCACCAACCCGCCTGACCAGCGTGGTGACTATGGGCAAAACACATGAGTTTACGTCATTTTTGCCACGAACTTGTGGAGGCCTGTGTCCAGCAGTGGACTGTGATAGGCTGAAATGATGATGATGATAGATGTATAGATAACATAGAAGTTCGAAATTAGGCTCTTGAAACAGCACATCTTCAGTCACTGGATATAGAGAAGTGTTTGAAAGAATAGGTAGATAGATATATTGATAAAATCATTTCTCGTTTACTTCATTTGTGAACGACACATGCAGGTCGCTACTTTCATTATAATAATAATAATTGTAGTGACGTATATGTTGTAATTTGTAGAATTGGCTAAACAACGTCTTTGCACAAAATTGTCTTAGTCATCGCCTTCTTTTCGTCAATTTATTTGCGTAAACACATTTATCGTTTTAAGTTTTAATGGAAGAATTGAACAATAAGAGATATTATGAAATTATTTTTAAGAAATACAATTCTTGTAATATATGATTAACAAAAATAGAAATAAATGTATATTATACTCAGACTCAAGGCGAGAATCGAACCCACGACCGAGGAGCAGAAAGCAGGGTCACTGTCGACTAGGCCAATGGGTTAGTCAACTTCATATAATAATTAATTTTCAAATTTAAGTAAATTTCATTAAAAAATGTCGCAAAGAATATTAAATGAATATAATATACAGAAAAAGGGCAGTGACCTTGCTCTAACGAATGCATATAATACCTAAGCCTGTATAGGCGACAATTTTATCAGACATCTTTTGTGTCTCAGCTCTGATGGAGCTTTGTCAGGGAACAGGATAAGATCAATTGCATTGTGACATCAATTGCACTTGGTATCGCCAATTCATTGACTCGACTACTTATTAATGGACGTTATTACTTATGATGTGTAATAGAATAGAGAATCAACATGTTATTCTTGGAAAAGTTTTCTATTCGAATAACTAATAAACTTCGGATTCAAATGATCTAATTTTCATATAATGAACATTCTCGTTTACAATTAATTAAAAATAATCTCCCCCAATAATAATACCTTAAGTTTTCTATGTACTTTCTACTGTCAGTTATTCATTACATACAATTAGTCATTGGCCTATTACACTTTTAGGTGTTAATTGGAGTCATTTTTAATTACATGTATTTCGTTACTGAAATGAACTCTCTGTAAATATTCTACAAGGCTTGTAGCTTAATCTGCAATTCTGCTGAGGGTTTCCTAAAAATGACCGTTTCTAATAAGTAATAATCAACACCTTATATTATTCAATATTATTTATATATATTATTATATTTGATTATGATTTTAATTTTGAATTTATATTCAATACGGTGATAATTTGAGACAATTTATTATATTGACATATTTTTATTTTTATTTGAATTAAATTGAGTAAGTCATTATTTTAAGCTTTTAATTGATTGAATTTTACTTTTTAATTTAGTTGAAATTGTTATTTAAATTTAGTATTGATTGAATTTCGATTTTTAGTTTTAATTTTCATTGAATTTTAATATTAATTTTTGTTTGGTTTTTGATTTTAATTGCATTTTAGATAGAATTTTAGTATTGATTATGTTTTTAATGTTAAATATTGTAATTTTGGTTGAATTTTAGCATTTGTTTTAGTTTTTAATTTTAAATATTGTATAATATTGATTGAATTTTGGTATTGAATTCGGTGATGATTTAAATTTCGGTATTAATTGAATTTTAGTTAATTGATGATGATTTTAATTTGTGTTGTTTAATTGAATTTTTGATTTAGTATAATTTGTTTTGTCACAATTATTGAAACTAACATAGTTAAGGAAAAAAAAAAATGTAACTAACAAAAATATAGACTACGTCTGAAATAAATTATTATTATTATTAAAATACTGCTTCGAACTTCGAATGAAGTAAATATTTTATATTTAGCTAAAAGAGTGGATGTCTCATTCATTGTATTTGAAACCAAACTACTACTATAATTGAGGTAGAGCACAGCAGGAATTTGCTGCTCAAACGGTGGAGCAGCCCGACTGGGGTAGTATCTCGACCTTACAGAAGATCACAGCTAAATAATACTGCTTTCCAGCAGTATCGTGTTCCTGTTGATGAGTAAGGTGAACAGAGCTCCTTCGGGGTCGGCAACGCGCTTGCGATGCTTCTGGTGTTGCAGGCATCTATATGCTACGGTAATCGCTTACCATCACATGAGCCGTACGCTTGTTTGCAGATCTAGGTAAAAAAAAATAGTTTTATTTTAATTGATAAATATTGTAATCATTATTAAAAGACATGCAGTCTCATAACTGAATAAATTGTATCAAGACAAATTTTAGATTCATCATTCATCATCATCATCATCATTTTACTCAAATAAGACTTAAATTAGTGTATGTAAATTTAAGAACAGAAATTTACATACACTCATTTAAGTCTTATTTGAGTAGCCTGAGTTTTTGAAACGAGTACAACGAAATTGTGTCGAAACCTAGATTGCAGACTGAAATTATTGTTCATGAAGGTACTAATTGTACCTAAATAAGTAAATAGGTACAATACACGGTTTTACGAGATCTTAATAACTTGTTAAATAGATATTAGGCATAAATTTTGTAATTTCATCGCATTAATTACAAAATTATATCAACTATTTCGATAACGTTTGATTGATTAATTCTTACGTATTATAAGACATCTTTCCAATGTGTTTATTTTTGGTATTTAAGTTGAAGTAATAATAATAAATTGCTATTGCATTATACTGTTGTTTTTTTGTAAATTTATTTTTATTTTATTTGAAGGTGGACTCGGTTAAGTATTATTATTATTTAATTAGACCATTGAAAAATCGGTGGAGTTAAAACATTATTACAATTTTATTACTATCATCTAATATTAATGAATGATTTGATATCATACTAAAAATTAGTTTATATTCCTTGATAAATTATAGCAAATATTACAATTTTTCGAAATGGCTTGATATGGTAGAGACGAAGGAAATGGCACGTTACTTTAGAATTGCAAAGAGGATGCTCTACTAAAGATGACATTGAGCACCAATCAGGTAGAGTGGACATAAATGGCGATTCATGTCTAAGTGTTGCGCATTTTTTTACTTAGTAGAAAAATATTTCTTTAAATTATCATAACACCTTTTTTTATTATTATCTACTTTTTTTTATATTACTATTACTTTTCTAACATTAACATAAAATAGACTTTACATATTTATATTAAGTTCGTAAAATTTTCTCGTCTGTTTGTGTCATTTATCGAGTATAAGTAGAATTGTGTATTATATAGTCAACTAAACTTTTCCCAATGTAACATACTTATATGCCAACATTATAATCGAAATTGGAACATCACTATTACGTTAACCAATAAAATAGAGTTACCAGGGTAACAAATAATATGCTGCTAAGGGTAGAAATTGTAGACTTTTCTATATTGTACAAAGAAGTACTGAATATCAGTAATTTTAGTATAAGTTCGTTTTAAAAGTTAAAAGAAAATGGCAACAAATACACCTCCAAATATTTCTGCACGAATATTTTACGGTCTAAGAACTGACATTCAGTGAGTACATTAAATAGTCTAAATAGCAATAAAACGTAGTATAACATAATGTTAAGTATGTATAAGATATATTATTGTCACCGCATTTACTACACTAAAAAATGTAAAAAAAGTTACCAAGCTATCATAAATTAATGTTTTCTGTTAAACATATGGTAAAGTAATATATACATACTAGCTGAGCCCTGCGGTTTTACCTGCGTTAATTTTAAGAAAAAACGTAGAAAATACTTTATAGCCTTCCTTGATAAATAGACTATCCAAAACAAAAAGAATTTTTTATTTGAGATTAACGGGTTTAAACAGACAAACTCTTCAGCTTTATAATATTACTTAGTTTTAAGGTACATGGTATGTTACGTTGCTATAAACTGGAAACGCTCATAAAAAGTGTTTTAACAGATCAAGTTTGAAATGTAATCTAATATTATAGAGACAATATATTTGTTTCATTGCAATCGAAAAACCTTAAAACTTTCATCCGATTTCAATATTTTCACCGTAAGCACTTTTGAAAAAGTCAAAATAAATGTATAACGAAATATATAGCTAGTAAAACAATAGATATGTGTGAATTTTCATTTCGATAATTTTGTTTTAAGATGACCTTATTTACGAATGTAAGAAGAACTTTCAATACTTTCATAATTATTTATTATAACATTATTCAGAAACGTTAGCATAAAGTGGTTGTTACCTTAAACTCAGCTCAATTTCAAAACAGCAAAGAAGGATCCATAAGATGCATAAAATGATTACCGTAGATACCTAAACTCACAGTAACACAGGTCAAACCGCAAAGGGTGTCTTATAATTCAAATGAATATTATTATTTTTTTCATAAGCTGTTTTACTAATTTTGTTTTAGCATTAACCTTTGGAATTTCCTATTTTTTTTTAACCGATTTTATTACATTGCTATTCTCAAAGCTATCTTCTCATGAAATTTTGATTATTTTTGCAATTCAGTAACATTTAGAGTAGAATAAATCTCTAGCTCTTGGAAACCTAGATCTAAAACTATCTTCAGAAATATATATTTGTTAGTAAGCAGAAACTGAGCTCAAAATAATCAGTTTTTTTTTTAAATATAATAGCGGAACTAGTATTACTTGTAATTTTACAGGTACAACGCCCATTATATGACGGATTCAGAGATTATATACCCAGCTGGTGGTGTAATAGTTGTTCATAACCATATTCAGAAGAAGCAAAAATTTATCCGGCTTCAAGACAAGCACAAACCAATAAAGTCTTTAGTTTTGGCACCCAACAGGTAGTTCACGTTAAATTTATTATCGTCATTATCGGATCTTTATTCTCGAAATGGCCTAATTTGTAAGAAACATGTGCAACGTGAGTTTGTACACCATCGGCTGTTGTTTATTGCGAAAAGTTGAAATTTTAAAACTAATTCTACTAAGTGGAAATAATATATTTTTTTATAGACGCTTCAGCCTGTAATGTCCCACTGCTGGGCCTCTTTGACCTCTTTCCCCATGTAGGAGAAGGATCAAAGCTCAATCAATTTTTTATATATATATTAGTATATTATTATTTATATATTATTTACATATTTGTTTGCAGACGTTGGTTAGCTCTTAACGAAATCGCTGAAGAAGGCCAAAAGCCAATAATTACTATATACGACCTTAACACTTACAAGAGACGTAAAATTCTTACTGTGCCTTTCGAAAATTCAACGGCACGCGAATTCGCATGTATTCAATTCACATACGATTCGAAATATCTAGTGGCTATAACTGGAGAACCAGATTGGTATTTGTATTATTATAACTGGGATAAAGGAAAAGTAGAGAGTCATGCAAAAGCACAAAATCCAAGCGGCCAGGGGATTGTAGAAAGCGTAAAAGATTTTTACACCTTATAAGTTAAAATTATTTATAAAATATATTTCTGTAATCACAATAATTTTGCGTTATTTACTCTCTATTATTAGGTACAATGTAATCCCACTGACGCAACGCTCGTGGTGATAACAGGACCGTACACGTTTCGTATTATGAACGTTTCCGAAACAGTGTGGCGACAATGGGGCTGGTGTAAAGCTGAAAACGTGAGTATAGATTTAATTTAATTATTAGTTATACAAAGATGTCTTGGAAATTATAACTTTACTCGCTATCCAGTTCTAACTACTTAAATCGTTTATAGACGATCTCTAGCATCAACTTAATTTTGTCCTAGACACACTGGTGGAAATATTTGTTGAATAAAATCTTAAAAAAATCTTCATAAACTTAAAAGAATAAAACTGAAAGTCTTAAATTTCAGAATATAATACCTATATTTGATTTTTTAGTTTTCTAGTTATAAACACTTTATATATAAGTCGTATTGAGACATGAAATTTTTTTATGATATTTTGCAGAAGTTATAAAGACTTTTTAAGATTTTTTAATACTTTTTCCAAACAATTATTTTCACCAGGGCAAAGTCAGTTAGAGGCAAAAATCAATAAGAAATAAGAATCGACAACCTTCACAATATCTATATAAATAAATAAATCGTCGCGATTACACCAATTTTGTATTCGCAATTGTCAGGACAGGGTTTAGACATATTAACAAAAAAGAATGGCATTACGAAGTTCACCGTGTTAGCTAGTACAAAAATAATAATATTAGTGCAATTTTTATTTGACACGTATTTATGCGTTGTGCTTTGCCGTGATTCGCGTACTTTATCGCTTAGTTCAATGTGTCATTCGCTTTGGTCAGAATATAATAAAATAAATATTATGATACTAAATCATGTCTTCGATATTTTCCTTAAAGATCAATATAACGAGTTGCATGTGGTTAACATCTGATCGCATTATGTTTGGAACTGATAACGGAGTCATCATGGTAGTAGAAAACGGAGATCTGCGTCAGAACTGTATATTCCGCGCCGCTGATGTCACGGAAATGTCACTTAAAAAAGTCGATACAGAGTAAGTAGGAAATAAGTCCTAGGCTAGTGTATGAGATCTCACAGACTCTCATAACTCCAACAGAATTTGGTCTGCATTTGTCCATGTTTTATGAGATTTTTTCCATAGGGAGGCTGACTGATTAGGTAAATATTTTGACTCGTATTTTTAAATTTGCGTATAAAGATAAATAGATTTGGCATAGACACAAAAACTTATAATAATAAAAATTACCATATAATGAAAGTAACCGACATAGCCCACAGAATTAGCAAGTTAAAGTGGCAGTGGGCTGGTCATCTGTGTCGCAGGACCGATGGCCGTTAGAGTAGACGGGTCCTGGAGTGGAGACCGCGTCTTGGCAAACGCAGTGTGAGACGTCCTTCGGCCCGTCTGGTGCGAACTTGGGGAGGCCTATGTCCAACAGTGGACTGCCATAGGCTGAAGTGATGACCATATAACAGAGTAATAAATATATGTGACCCGTAACTCAAGTATGAAATAATTCTGATACTGACAAATCTTGGCTTATTCCTAACTTGTTTATCGTGGTTTTCAATAAGAAAATTGCGAGACAAAATTCACTACGATAGTATAATTATGTCAATCAGATCTTTTAGTTGGTTATCATGCTATTGATACTTTAGGTCAGCTGAAGGAGAAAAAATCAGTACAGCCAGCGCTGAAGTTTCTGGCAGCCAATCAGGGCTCATAGAGTCAGAAAACTACCCTGTGACATGTTTGATTAACTTCGATAAAGGTAATCCGTATACGTGAGACATTATTAAAATAGAAGTAGTTTTTATCACTTATTTAATTGCTGCAATTATTTCTAAGAAATGTTTTTGTAATTAATTCTTAAAACAGGTTTTCTAATAAATACCAAGGTCAGAAAATGACAATTGTAATCTATGTCTATATAAATAATTAAAATTGTAGTGTCCGTTTGTAATATTTAAATAACCGCTTTTTACTAAATGCATATACTCGTAGATGTACATATACGAAAATAATATTTACTGTGATCACTGAAATGTCTATCTCTGAAACGGCTGGACCGATTTTGACGTGACTTTCACTTTGTACACACACAATTTATTTAATTTATATCTCTGTGAACAGTACAATAAATAACTTTTTCGTTAAATTCCACGCGGACGAAGTCGCGGCCAAGATAGTATACCAATAAAGATACTCGTGCCTTCTCCTTTTATGTGCAAATAACATTGTAAAGTAATTCTAAGCTTTATTTCTAAATTATTTCAATAATTTACGTAATTAGTTGTTTAATGATTTCTATTTTCAGGATTTGCGTATGCGTGTGGACAAGGGTATGTCCATATGTTTGAGAAAGAGACACCACATCATTGGCGTAAAAGGAACTTATTTCGAATCTCAAAAAAATCGTACAAGTAAATTAAATTTCAATTGATTAAGTTATTGTTTTATTGTTATTTACGTCGACTTGTAGTTGAGCGACGTAAATAATAAATCTTCAAATGTTATTTCCCACCCACATATGCCCACGCCTTTGTGTGGAAAAAATTTGACCACTACTATTAACAAGAATGTTCAGTTTGCACAGAATTCTACATAAATATTATTCATTAATATTATAATATATTTCATGTATTTATATAATTCTCCAGACACACTCGAGAACATCCAATGTGGTCGCCACTTGACGCCATACAACATATAACAATAGATCCTAATCAGGAAACGCTTCTTATAACAACACTCAGAAAACAACTTTATTACGTCAAACTCTTTGGACAGCATATGCTTCAGGTATTCGGAAAAAGCAAATTATTGTCTAAAAATTTTCAACTTCTGAAAGTTTCTTTTTTGATGTGTTAAATTATTTTGAAATTTGTTAAACATAGATGGTATTGTAACAGCCTTAAATTTTCGTTCGTTTTCGTAGTTCCGTATCCAATGCCCTTAGTCGTTTTGTTGTTAGCCAGCCCATAAGCTGTCATTAGAAACATTAAGTGTTAATTTTAAAATTACTTGATAAGAGAATGTTTTTCTACTGTTCTAGAATCCTGAAATAGCATTTACGGAACTAGGCCCTGCAATGCATTATGGTCGCATAAATTCACTATCAATGTGCGCTTGGAAGCCAATATTTATGACCTCCGGTGAACAGGACAAAAGTATACGTATATGGAATTATATGACAGACGACGTAGAGTTAATTAAACTCTACCAAGAGGAGATACATTGCGTATCTTTACACCCTACTGGTAATTACAAAAGTCATAATTATGAAGTAAACTTCTTTACGCATGCTTGACTTGGGGAGTAAGCTGGTGAGTGCGTGACGAGGGCGATACGAAAAGTGTGATCGGGTGAGGTGAAGAGACGGAAGTTGAGACGGAGATATGTTATATCGAGCTAAAGAAGTTTAACTTGAGTCGTGTGTTCTAAAGCGCACGTTTTTTTATTACTAAACTTTAGATTAATTATGTAAAATTTATTATTTTCTTTTACTATTTTAGGACTTTTCGCTATAGTCGGATTTTCAGATAAGTTACGTTTCATGGTAGTTCTGATCGACGATTTTGAAGTTATGCGAGAATTTCCTATAAGAAATTGTAAACGTGCACAATTTAGCACAAATGGTCATCTCTTCGCTGCCGTTAATAGTCAAGTGATCCAAGTTTTCTCGTCAGTTTCTTTTCAAAATGTTTTCAATTTGAAAGGACACAATGGAAGGGTAATGTTTGGTTATATTAATTCTTTATTAACGTTATTAGTCTAGTGCTACTAAGTTTATCTAGTTACTTTATTTTTGAATATCATATCAAAAATTGACCGCTCCAGCGGGATTCGAACCCGCGTCTCCGACTGACCGTGTCGTAGCGACCGGTCGACACGGTCAGTCGGAGACGCGGGTTCGAATCCCGCTGGAGCGGTCAATTTTTGATATGATTTTCAAAAGAGTATGAGATTCAAAAATGTTTAGAATTCCTAATGTGTGGGTAACACAAAAATAAAATCGTACATAGTTACTTTATTGTTTAATTAGTTAAAAAAAATAATTGTTAGTAATTAATTGTTAAGAATTTATATACTCTTTAATAAAAAATAAAAACAACTAAAAATTATTTCAAGTTTTATCTTATTAGTTAAACCATCACAAAGGACGTAAGAATCATCATTCAAAAATTTATCAAATGACTAAAAGAAAATTAAAGATTACAGCATACAAAAGTCTAGCCATCAATATAGTAGCCATCAATTTGCTAACCAACAATCTATTTTAAGCCCCCAAATACATTTTTTACTTTCATTTTAATGTGCAAAGCATTAAATTTTAAATGATCCGTCCGGAAGCCGAAGAATTGAATAAAATGACTTTTAAAAGAAGGCTACTTTGATTCTATATTCTAAAACTGTTACCGACAGCTGATTCTCCTTCCAGATAACGGGTTTAGCTTGGTCTGCTCAAGATTTAACTTTAGTTTCATGTGGTACTGAAGGAGCGGTTTACGAATGGAATATGTCTTCAGGACAAAGAGTTGGTGAAGTTATATTGAAAACAAATCAATTTAACGCATGTGCAGTTAATTCGTAAGGCATTTATTTACTTATAATTTATTTTTAATCTTGATAGTATTACCGTAACATTGAAATATAAATAAACTAGCTGACCCCGCAAACGTTTTTTTTGCCATATATGTTGTTAACCTCCTTAATCCCTGCCTCTTAAAATTAAGGATATGAAAAATAGATGTTGGGCGATTCTTAGACCAATCCGATATGCACACGAAATTTCATAAAAATCGGTCCAGCCATTTCGGAGGAGTATTGTAACTAACATTGTGACACGAGAATTTTGTATATAAGATAAAAATTGTAACCCTTTCAGTAATGGAAAAACTACATACGGCGTAGGAAGTGACGGAGAAATTAAGGAAATTGGATCGAACACAATACGAAGAAATATGGGATTGATTGGTTGCGCTTTGGATAGTATAATATTATCACGATCTGATTTAATGTTATTTATTACTGGTGGTGAAGGAGGTGTAACTGCAGTACAATTACCGCTATTGGATAAAGCTATTTTTACTGAATTTCATATGCACAATAAAAAAGTAACTGGTATCGCTTTATCATACGACGATCAGACTTTAGTGTCTGTGGCTGAAGATTCTTCCATCTGCTTGTGGAGATTGATCAATGCTGATGGAAGAGCGATAGCTCTCGATAAAGATTTTGCTTATTCTAAGGAAATTTTGATTAGTAAGAAAGATTTGCAAGAAAAAATTAATAGTATAAATGTTAGTTATTATATTTGAAGTAGATACGTTTTAAAAATGACATATGGATATGTATTATAATATTTACTTTATTTCAAATGCTTAGCTACTCAGTACGAGAATGAGTGAGTTAGAAACCGAGCACACTTATCAACTGCGTCAAGCTGAAGCCGCGCAAGCCGAAAAATTGAAAGAAGTGCATGAAGGATATTGTGCTGCTATTGAGGAGCTTAAAGAAAAGAATGAGGTTTTAAGATTAGATCGTTAAGAAGTATTTCTAATATGTTAAAAACTACTTTAACTTTTAATCTTTTATTCTTCAGCAAATGGAAAATGAACATACGCATGAAATAGGAATGATACAACAAGATATAGCCAAATTGCGAACGAGCCATGAACGAACTCTCCAAGCTTTGGAGGCTGATTTTAATATAAGACTCATAAGTGAATACGATCGATATCAGGTAAAATTTAAAACGATTATTTTTAGTACTTAACTATAAGACTTTTGTTGTACTTATTTAAATAATTTACAGAGTCTTGAAGATAAAACGGCTCGCATGAGAAAAGATTATGAGCAGCGTTTGGAGGAGTTAGCAGAAAGTAAGCGACAAGCCTTAAGACAAATTAATGATATGTTTGAAGCGAAACTAGAAGAGAAAGACCTGATGCTGCAAGAGGTTGATTACAATTTCGTTGTCTTTCTAATATTAAGAAACTAGCTGTGCCTGCGGATTCGTCCGCGTGGAATTTAACAAAAAAATAAATAACGTGTGGCACTCGAGGACTGCCGCTGTAAAGCTATTGCATAGCATTTTGTATCAACTTATGCAATTATAATTATTTATTTATTTTATTTATGCAGTATTTCTTTTTCTTTGATATTAATTCAAGTTACACTTTTTGAGCGTGGTGACCGATAAGAAAACAATTTTTTTTCTTTTATTAAATAAATAAAAAGTTAATATTGTTTAAAATATTTTTATTATTTTACAATACATGTGGATTTTATTATCTTACAGACAAATTTTACAAGTACAGCTATTCACTGTTGTACATAAATACCTATACACCTATATACTTTCTCATAAACAGCTGCTTATGTATTCGTCCGATTTCGGAGCAGCTCGTCTCGATTCGTGCGAGTTTCGTAGAGTCGTACAATACGTCTAATCGCACGCACACAACGCCGTGTCGAAGACTACCGAACTGAAACGACGTTAGACGATCCACGGTCTTCAAACCACACCTCCGTGCCCGTCGGAGTGGGGAGCGTGAGGTTTTTTTCGTTACGGAATTTCTGGATTCGGTCCCCGCGCTCAAGGCCCGCGATAGAAGCTATGCAATAGCTTAAAAATATTTTTCAGGTTGCAATGTTATAAAATAAATAAATTTCTAAAATAAAAGTAGCCTAAGTTATATTATTATATCAGCTATCTGCTAGCGAAAGTCCCGTTAAAATCGGTTCAGACGTTTCAGAGATTAGGAGGAATAAATAGATAGACAGATAGACAAAAACTATAAAAAATGTTATTTTGGTATACGAGTATGTACCGTGTATAAATCCATATACATTTAGTAAAAAGTGGTTATTTTAATATTACAAATAGACACTCCAGTTATATTTATTTGTGTAGATTAAGAATAATTATATAAAAAAATATTTATGTTAAAGTTACAAGAGCAAGCTGATATGGAAAGAAAAGAACACGAAACTATAAAAGTTTCAATCGAAGAAGATGCTGATCGTGAAATAATTGAAATTAGAACTGCATACGAAGTGCAACTAAAGGAAGAAAAGGATGCTAATGTAAGATTGAAAGGGGAAACAGGTTTAATGAAGAAGAAGCTTATATCAGCCAATAAAGAAATTGATGAATTTAAACATCAAGTATCTCAACTTAAGGGTGACGAAATACTTAAATTTATGCTATGCGTTTTCATTTTAAGTTTTTTTTTATTTTTTATTTTAATGTAATATGCATATTTTTAGCTGAACACAAACAATTCCAAAAAGTAATATCGACTCTTGAACGAGACGTAGCAGACTTAAAAAAAGAAATTTCAGAACGAGATGGCACAATCCAGGATAAAGAAAAGAGGATATATGAATTAAAGAGAAAGAAGCAAGAATTAGAAAAATACAAATTCGTGTTAAATTTTAAAATAACCGAATTAAAAAATCAGGTGATATTATCATTAACAGCCAGGCTTTACTATTAAAAAGTACTCTTTTAAAACATTTCTGAGATAATACCTACTGTTAATCACTTTGTGATCTTTCCTTTAATATTTATGATTGTATGCTAATCAATTGCTTTATTGATATTTTTTTTTTATTTAAAAATTTAATCTATGGTCGAAATATTATCAGTTAAGTATTTAATTGTACTAATTGTATAATAATTGGCACTATTATGGCGACGCATTTTTAAAATATACTTGATTTTATAACATATATTAGATTGAACCTAAGGAACAAGCAATACACGAGTTAAAAGTTCAGATAGACGACATGGAAAATGAAGAACTAAAATTGTTGAATTCAAAACACGAACTTGGTATGATTTGGAACTAAGAGTTTTTGGGTAGCCTTAGATTAGATACGCTATTTGTCAATAAACTACAGCTGCTTTGATTTTTAAATAATTTTGACTACAGATAGAGCCATTAGAACGCGAAATTAAACAGAAAAAGATACGTACGCTAGAGCTGGAAGTATCGTTAGAAACTCTTCTAAAGCAAAAAGCATTTCGCGGTAATCAAATAGTAGTAATTTTTCTCCCATTGTAGTAAATTAAGCACAAAAATACTATAACGGCTCTACAATATACCCTTTATCCAAAAAAACACATTATGCATGCTTAGCCGTGTGGGTAGTATTATATTTTAATTCAAATATTTATAAAGGTTATTGAAATATCATTTTGAATATGTGTCATTGATTTTAGAGCTTAAGATCAGTCAGTTAAACGAAAAACTAGCTTCAGCGAAAAAAGATTTCCTAAACGAAGCAAATCGCAATTTAACTTTAAAAAATACTTTAAAGAAAATAAAAATTGATCTTCATAATATGACAGCTAATTTTCAAGATCCAACTCGATTGAAGCTCAGCGTTAAGGTAACATTATCACAGTAAGTTTTAATATACTTGATACTTGTATAGATTTTATTATAGCTCTTTTGTGGCGTTGTAGGCTCTATTTCAAAAATATGTAGAAGACATAGACTTTGTACGCAGTCGTATCGCAGAAGACGAAGCAATTGGAGAATTCAACCGACAACGTGACCATCTTGAGAAACAAGTAGCAGCACTAAAACAGCAACTGTCAAAGTCGCTGGATGGATCCAACAGTGACATTAGAAAGATAATGGACGTGAGTACTGGTTTCAACGTGTGTTAAAGTTTGAGCCAAGTTTGAGCTAAACTCATAGATACAGCAGCATTATTTTTTTTAAATAAACCAACACTCATAGTTAAAGAGATCCTCTTTCCAGGTCAAATTACAACATTTTAACCGAATTTAAAAAAGGAGGAGGTTGTCAATTCTTAATATTTTTTTAATGTGTTACCTCAGAACTTTTTACTGGGTGAACCCATTTCCATGACTCTTTTTTTTAATCGAAAGCTAGTGCATCCCATTTAAATTTAATTGAGGTCTTATTCGTTGACAAGTAATTTTCAAGTTATATCTGATAATGCGTATTTGCTCGGCTTTTTTTTCGTCGACCTGTCGATACGTTGTATTATACCGCATAACTTTTTACTAGGTATACCGATTTTGATTATTCTTGTTTAAATCGGAAGCTGGTGCTTGTCTTCTAGTCCCATTTAAATTTGATTGAGATCTGATGACTACTTTTAATTGATACTTTTTAATTTGATAACACGGATTTACTTGACTATTATGCGTCTACTTACGTTGTATTACTTGTCGATGTAAGCTAATAGGTTTTATGTAATATGATACTAAAAATATTTTTATCACGTAAAATCAAGCAATCACTTCAGCCTATGCAGTCCACTGCTGGACATAGGCCGCCACAAATTCGCACCAAAAATGGAGTTAACTCATGTGTGTTGCCCATAGTCACCACGCTGGGCAGGCGGGTTGGTGACCGCAGGGCTGGTTTTGTCGCTCCGAAGACGCTGCTGCCCGTCTTCGGCCTGTGTATTTCAAAGCCAGTATTGGTTATCCCACCATCGGTCGGTTTTTTAAGTTCCAAGGTGGTAGTGGAACTGTCTTACCCCTTAGTCGCCTCTTACAACACCCACAGGAAGAGAGGGACTGGCTATATTCTTTACTGCCGCAGCCACACAGCAGCACATTGCACACAGCCATCAAGCAATAAACTAACCTAAGTCACCTTATAGTTTACTGATTAGGAATTATATTCGTGAGATAAGTTGTAGGGAGTTACCGTTTTTTATTTATACCCATACACAAATACAATCTAAAGTTATCATATGAGTATTTCTAGAAAGACGTCATTACGAAAATAATAATTCATGGTCATCATTAAAATATTTTTGCAGGAGAACTGCACATTATTAACAGAAATCAACAACCTGCGCACTGAACTCAAGTCCACTCGATCGAGATGTTTTCAAATGGAATCAATACTTGGTCTGTCCGCTCGATACATTCCGCCTACAACTGCGCGCGCCAAGCTCAAGCGTGTGACGGAAGACAGGGAACACCTCGACGAAAAATATAAAGAGAAGATTGAGGTAATTTTTAACCGACTTCGAAAAAAGAAGGAGGTTCTAATTGGCTGTATTTTTAATGTATGTGGTGCTCGTAATGTGGTCCCGTGTAAATTTAATTGAGTTGTGACAAGTAATTTTTGAGTTATATGTATATGCGTAATCATGCGTATTTACTTGACCATTTTTTGGTCGACCTACGTTGTATTACTTGTTGGTGTAATTGAAGTTGTTTTTTTTTTTGTTTGCTAGCAAATTGTAATTATTAAAAGTTAATATCGATTTTTTTACTTAAAAGTTAGCAAACAAACACGTTTCTGCCTAATGGTAAGCGGATACAGTAGTTTAGAGAGCCCTGCTATAACAGGAGCATTGCAAGCGCATTGCCTACCATATTACTAAAGCGTTACAGCTTAGACAAATTTATTTAATAACATTTTTTAGCTAAATATAAGTTGTCAAAATTATTCACATACAATTTACAACAGTAACGTCAATATAGTAAAAAAATATACATTTTGTTAAAACGTGATTGAATATGATTAAAAATTTGTAATAAGTTGTCAGTTATTTTTTAAATAATTTTATATTGTACCTAATACAAAGATCATTGAAAATGATAGCTAACAAATATTAAGTTATTAATATATTACTTAATTTTGAATATAAACTTCGGTAAATTTAAAATTGATTTATTATGAAAATATATGATATCTTCAGCTATTTCGAAAGTTTAGTGGTTAATAGTATTTTTATTAATAACCAGCTTACCTATATACATGAACTAATTTATTATTATAAATTTCATTTTAAGGAAAGAGAAGAAATCATTGTTGCTCTTAAAGAAGAAAACGAACGTCTTCTTAGTAAGGCGAGGTGCGTCGAAGGTGACGAAGCCAATGATGAATGCTCTCCTGATAATGCTGAGTTAAAATAAAGTTTATATTTTAAAGGACTCTGGTATTTTAATTTTTAAAGTAAATCATACACGCTACGATCTACAGACAGGTTACCTGTGCAAGTGTACCTGCCGAGGACAATCGCTATACCAGAGCGGTCTTAATTTTTTTTTGTGATGGCATCGATTGAGGACGATGACCTTGTGATCATTTTAAAGGAAAAAGATATAAATACAGTGAAAAGGAAGCGAAAAAAGGTGGATTAAACAATTATTATTGAGAAGGGTGAAACATAGTCATGTCAATTGATTAAACCAATTATATAAAATTCGAACCTGGCGATTTTAAAAACTATCTCAGAATGGACGAGAAAACGTATCTAAAATTTTGATCTGACTTTAATAGTATGAAAGTTATAGAATGTACAGCCGATTGGTTGCCTATTATTTACTTGAAAGAATTACTGGATTGCCAGGAATGTAGAAGATCCGAACCTAAATCGATTTTTATCGGGCTGATAATAGAATGAAACATATTTTGTAATAAATCAAGTATATCAGATAATATATTAAAAGTGGGTTGCCTAAAAAATCCTGGACTGACTACCTATAAGTAATTAATTTTTAAAAAATTATAAGACCCGGACATAAATCGATCTTCGCCGAGCTGATTATAGAATGAAACATATAATATAATAAATTTATAATAAATTAAGTACATTAGATAATATTTTAATAGTAGGTTGCCTAAAAAATCCTGGACTGACTATGATTATTTATTTAAAAAAAAATATGAGGGCCGAACCTAAATCAAAAACCTGAATCACAGCCAGACAGTTAATGATGCGAGAATTCGCATTTTTATGAAGAACTATGGCGCAAAAGAAGACAGCGAACAATATTTAAAGAAGATTAAAAGTCTTGACTCCAGCTCTATACCGCCATGTTCGATTTCCCTTCTACAAAAAATTTTGATCTTATAATTTTTTCAACCAATATTTTAATCAACACAACAATATTTAGCCGGTAGGTAGCCGGCCGGTAGTTAATCGGTTAAATAAGCTAAGCCAATCGGTTAGCTAACAAATTAACTTAGCTAACTTTTTTAGCCGGCTTGACCGGTCAAAGATAGATAGATAGTTAGAATATACTTTATTGCACGACACTCAGAAAAGATTTACATAAAAACACTTATTTACACATAGAGATAGTAATGTACAAAGGCGGTCTTATCGCTTAGTAGCGATCTCTTTCAGACAACCTTTAGAAATAGGCAAATATGTATTGAAAAGGTAGGTGCAGCAGCGTATCGTAATTATTTGTATAATTTGTAAATAAAACTTACATATATAAAATACATAATATAAACAAAAAAGAATTTTCAAATAATATTTACATACATAAATAAACTTATACATATATACATACATACATAGCATGTCGCTAAAAGTTAAAATAAAGAATTAGAAGATAAAATTTGTACCTATACAAGATGCAAATTAGAAAAAATTAATTAATTAATCATAGTGAGATAGTGCGGTTTAACTGAATTTTTAAAATCGATAATCGATTGAGCTTTATTGATGTTGAGTGGAACCTATTCCATAATCGTACAGATGCCTATGCCTGTACAGAAAAAGACATTTTTATTAAAATTTGGTGTTGTGCACAGGTACCCTCAGTGTGTGCGGTTCTCTGCTGATCTAAGAGTTTTATTTTGAATTCCAAGAAATTCAAATTTGTCTTTGAGATAGGTTGGTGCATTTTTGTGGAATAATACACAGTACAATAGCGAGAGAACATGCAGATTCCGGCGAAAGCGAGCATTTGAGTTTTGATCGAAATTCAGAAACGATCATATTTGCGCAAACCAAATACGAAACGTATGGCGATGTTTTGGGGACGCTCAAGTTTATTAATTTGTTCTTCGGTTAAATTATGATGGAGAATGGATAGGACTAGGGATTGGGCTAGCATAACTTTGGTAGGAATTGGCAGAATACAACGTAACCTCTAAAACGATTTAGGTAATGCTATAGTTTTCCGGCTTAACGTTTTAATGTGATTGCCTGATTGGTCCACAATAAGGTAGAGTCTATGTATAAACCAAGGTTTTATACATTCATACTATATGGTATGACGGTTCTGTTGAGTTTTAGTTGCGGCAATTCCACCCAATCGATTCTTGAAATCAGGTTCTGGCTGCCAACTACAATAGCCTGAGACTTGGCAGGATTCACTGTCAGACCGTACATGTTGCTCTAGTTACAAATAATTTCCGGCTAAACTGTACAGCCCTAGTCTAAATTTTTTATTTCATTTTGAAATGAAATTTTATTTCATTCAAGGATGTAATACGTTCTCAGAGAGGCCACGGTAGAGCGAACGAACTCAATACTAGGGCACGTATACCAATGGGGTGATTGCAACTTGGTCACGTTCAACGCCGCCAAAACGCAGGCTTGTTTGTTCTCCGCCAAACGGAGTTCAACTTGACTCCTACTTTCCGTGGTACATCTGTCCCAGTGTCCTATACCCTCGACCACCTTGGCATGGAGTTGAGATCTAACTACAACTTTGGCAACTACATTGAATCCAAAACGCAAACTGCGGCCAGAAAGCTTGGCATCTTAAACAAGGTTAAGCGATATTTCACGCCTGAACAGTTTCTATCGCTGTATAAAGCTCAAGTTCGATCGTGCATGTTATATTGCAGTCACTTGTGGGATGGCTCAGATAAATATCAACTCGCCACATTGGACTCAGTGGAACGCAGAGCCAAGCGGCTAATCGGTAACGTCAGTTTAGAGGAGTCTTCACACTCTGACTCACCGAAGAAAAGTTGCCAGTCTAACGGTTTTTTACAGGTTGTACATTGGGGAGTGTGCCATGCAGCTGCACGAGCTCATACCCCCATCTCCTTTCTTCCATCGGACCTACAGACGTACGCAGGCTTTCATCCCTACCTGATTGATATACCCTTCATACCTACAAAGAGCTTCGAATCATCTTTTTTAATGCGCACGGCCATGGAGTGGAATTGCCGGCGCACTATGGGAAAGCCCCATACAAAGCCGTCTCAAAACCGTTTCACGAGAAAGTCGTTGTTAAGGAATAAAAATATAAATTAATATAGTCTAATAAATAAGCTTTCTTTATCCTATTTTTTTTTTTGTTATAATGTATATAAATAGGCTTCAAAGCTAACTCATGTTCAATAACGTAATTTAGACGCAATGCGCTACTACAATTCAACGCCACATTACTCGAAAGTTTTTGATATAAATGGATAAGTAAGGTACCTGCGGCATATAAGGCCCGAGGTGTAATAAGGCCCACATTTGAAAACTCGCGCTAAAAAACTTCTATTCCGATTCAAACTTAACTCAGACATGCATAAGACCGATAGGTATACCGCGACATTAGCTTGCAGCCGGTTCGCGCTGCCATCTCGACAGTAGCAAACGATTTGTGACGGGCTACGCTACAGAACTCGGATTTATAATTATTGGTGACAAATAAATGTAAGTATTTTGATTGAATTTCTATTAATTAATAACGTAAGATAATTTTATTAAACTTGAGATATAAGAGTATATAATTTCAATGGTTTTAATCCAAAGTAAGAGCTTTTTTGTCCTAAACTGATGGTTTTATAAAATAATGCTAAACGGCTAATAAGGCCCACTGGAGTAGGTCATGGGCCTTATTGCCCTATCTTTCTTATCTAACTCAACATATTTTTTCTACTCACAGATTTAATAGATATGCCTCCACGATGGGCTCAGTGGACGCATGAAAATTTGCGTTTTGCTATGGCAGTTGTAGAACGAGGGCTGTTGACGCAGTGTGGTGTTGCAGACCAATATAATATTCCTAGATGTACGCTGAGGATCCACTTGAAAAGTGGAAATATAATAAGACGCTTAGGACGCATTTCAATGATAAATGAAGCTCAACAATTGAGAATCATAAGATTTGCAAACGTTGTGTTGCAACTAATCCCTAAGCTTATTTGTAGACAAGCATTCATGTTTTGCGACAAATATGAGCTAAAGCATAACTTCAACAAACACGTTGGCCTTGCTGGCAAAGATTGGCTGAAGATGTTTTTGAAGCGGCATCCAGAAATTTCAAAAAGAAAGGCACAGTTCATGAATCTATCCAGGACATAAAAATTGAACAGACCAATCGCAAGCCAACAATTTGAAGAAGTTAAAAAATTATATGACGAACTGAATGTACATATTAACACACCCGGAAAAACTTTACAACGTAGACGAAAAGGGATGCCGGATGACTGTTCATAATCAACAGACTGTTTTGGCGCAAAAAGGAGCTCGACGAGTACATTTAATTGCACCAGAGCATGCTGAAAATGTATCAATCGCTATTTGGGTCAATGCTGTCGGGACTCTTATTTCACCAATGATAATATTTAAAGGGCAGAGGCAGAAGCCTAAATTTAGTGACAATTTACCAACTGGCAGTTTCATAAAAATGTCACCGAAAGTCATGACAACCGAATTATTTCTGGAATTCATAGAAGAATCTTGGTTTTGCCGCGCTTGCAAAGAAGATCATGTGTCGGATATGCGACAGTGTGTTAAATGTCACATATGATACCACGAAAAATGCCTAGGATTGACCAAAATTGATAAGAAATTATTTAGTTATCTTAAGTAAATTAGTACCTATTTTTTAAATGTTTTTTTTTTTTGTTTGTTTACTCGTAAGTTCTTAATCATTAAAGTACAATGAAGCTCCTAATTGCAAGTTTGATTTAGAATATGTTATTTAAGTCATAAGAAATTTTGTGATAACTTAAAAAGTGGCTTAAGTTAAGTGGAGTTTTAACTCCTAGGGGGTAACCCTAGGAGTTTAAAAAGCCCATTGTCAATATCTCATAAGTTAATGTTAAAAAAATTGTTGGAATGATTAGCTGAAAATGTCAAATACTTTGTTTTGTTGATAATTTTATAAAAAAGGAAACTTTTAATATTGGGCCTTAATTTACAGTGGTATTTTAATAAAGCCCATGGCAAGAGTTTTTAAAAATGGTTATATTTCTTTCCATGCTGATTTCTATATTACTTTTTATCTTTTATTCTCATCCTCAATAAAAAAACTTTTTCCTGAACCCATTTATTTTTAATATTTTAAAATATTTTTGGAGTTTTTTAGTTTTAAAGTTAGGTGGGCCTTATTTGCCGCAGGTACCTTATTATACATTTTTTAAATGCTTATAATCTCCTCTTAACGTTTCGTAATTAGTATTATACATATATTAGTTTGATAAAATAAAATTAACCAATATAGTTTAGGTAATATGGAGACGTTTACCCATTACCGCTGCTTGCCGCTGTCAAGATGTTTGTTGTATTAAAATCTTTATATATTAGCTAACGCAAGGAGAAACAAAAAAATTGCACATATTTGCACTTTTTTTGTCACGGTGTCAAAACATATCGCGACGTAAAAATCATTATTTTTTCAATTTCTTTTTATTTCTCATAAAATCATTTGTTATCTATTAAGGTCAAATTGATAAAAAGTTCATTACAGTGATGAGTATTATTAATAGTTTTTTCTGGTTTTGATACAGTTTTGACCACCTTAAATAAATAAATATGGTCACTTATCTATTAGGGTCGAATTAAAAACAGGTTGGTTATGGGAAGAGTGCAAATTATTATTTTCTTATCTTTTTGCACATAGCACTATTTCATTGGCCTATAAAAGGAAGGCGAGCCCTGAAAAATTCACAGTTGTTGGTCAGACAGTCAGTTGCCCTAAAAAGCAGTTAATACCTATTTTCAAATATTCCAAAAGTGGCACAAATTTTTAACTGAGACTCGTTCGAGCGCTTCTTGTACAGTTTGTGGTGCTACTCCTCGGCAAATGAATAACTTAGAGGCAGCTAGGACACGAGATGTGAACAAAAGTTCATTTCAATACGGACTGTCAACACTACATGCTTGGATTAGGAGTATCTAGATGATCTTACACATTTCTTATAACTTGTCTTTTGAAAAGTGGTCACCTACTACACCTGAAAATAAAAAAAACAAAGACGAAAAGAAAAAACTGGTACAAAAGCGGTTTAGGGAGAAAATGGCACTGCATGTCGATTAACCTCGACAAGGCACTTGAAATAGTAATGACGGAAACACAGCTCGGAGATTTTTTCAGAATTACTCTTGCTCTGCAGACATTACAGGTGTAGACGTAGAATTTATAAAACGAATGTACATAATACTACAAACTATGTCATCTGGAATGGCTATTAATTCAAAAAAGTTCGGTGAATACGCATATAGTACAGCCCAACTGTACGTAAATATTTATAATTGGTATTATATGCCTTCGTCCGTGCATAAAATACTTATTAACGGAGAAAAAATCATTGAGTACTATGCTATTTTACCTATCGGACAATTGTCCGAAGACGCGCAAGATTCCCGAAATAAGGATTACGAAAAGTTTAGACTTCATCATTCTAGAAAGTGTTCAAGAGTTGCTATCAATGAAGACGTGTTCCATACCTTATTTTACACATCTGATCCATAGATATCAAGTTTGAGAAACACCTCAAAAACAATATCGAAAGAACTTTTAGATGAAGCCAAGGCCCTTCTTGCTATCAACGAAAATCTGTAGGAGCTTCCTGAATTTTGTACATATTTTTTTTCTCGATTGTTACTATTATTCCATTTTATGTAAATTACAAAAAAAGACAAATTTTGTTTATCACTACATAGTATAAAACAAAGTCGCTTTCTCTATCCCTGCACATGTATGTACGCTTAAATCTTTAAAACTATGCAACGGATTTTGATGCGGTTCTTTTTAATAGATAGATTGATTCAAGAGGAAGGTTTATATGTATAATAACATCCATTAAATAGTGGAAAAATACTGTTATTTTTGAGTTTTCTAATGTTATGTCGTAAATAATAAAAAAAATTTCGCTTAAATTGCAAACGCAGTCTGAACCCTACGAGATTTATCAAAATAATGTACTAAGTATTGTACACATTAAAAAGGTCTACAGAAAACTCCGCGATGGTATATACCTATCTCTTATGGATATCCCACAATAACATTTTTTTGTCATTTACTTTTTACGAGTTTTACGACAAATAATGGCTAATTTTCGAAGCGATTTTAACCAATACAGGATTAATCCTTATCCAATTAAATACCTTAAATATATTTTTTATTTAATATAGATCTATATGGCCCTTTACAGCATATGATTTAAATGAATATTTTCGAAGATATTACAGATTTACAAATCGCGGTACGTAGCGTTTGCGGCGGTTCCGGCCGGCTTTTACTCAAGTTAACGCGTGTGGGCCACGGGCAGTAATGAATAAATCAAAACTACTGGATCGATTTTAATAATTTTTTTAGTGAATGACATAGGCTATAAATATATTTTATACCCGTGCGAAGCCGGAGCGGGTCGCTAGTTTTTCAATATGAATGAATGAATATGAATGCATGTCTTTTTTTTAGTTTTATTTCTTAAATTAATTAATAAACAGAATTTTCAAAATCAAAATTATTTCCATTAAACTTTGTACATACAAGTATATGTGTGCAAAATTACAGCTCATTTAGTTTTGAAACAACTGAGATACGGAGTTTTGAGACGAAACATACGCGATTTTCCCATAGCGCGGCTACCTAGAGTTAGACTGGGGTCAAGAGTAAGCCAATAATATAATTAAAAATAAATGTATTAAGGTGATATGTATAAATATAGAAACGTCGAAACGAATAAATAAAAAATACGTCAATTAAGATAGTTGGTGTTGTTTTCTGTTTAAAATGGACAGAAAATACGTATTAGTAATAGCGACAAACAAATAACAACGAACTGTCACTAGTGCAAAACTACTTTTTCATATAACTTGAATCTATTATTATATATATATCTGAAGTAGGGCACAGCAGGAATTTTCTGCTCAAAATATGGAGCAGCCCGACTGGGGTAGTACCTCGACCTTACAGAAGATCACAGCAAAATAATACTGTTTTCAAGCAGTATTGTGTTCCTGTTAGTGAGTAAGGTGACCAGAGCTCCTGGGGGGATTGAGATTGGGTCGGCAACGCGCTTGCGATGCTTCTGGTGTTGCAGGTGTCTATAAGCTACGGTAATCGCTTACCATCAGGTGAGCCGTACGCTTGTTTGCCGACCTAGTGACATAAAAAAAAATTGTGTTTGCTCGCAAACGAAAAAAAAACCGACTTCAATTACATCGACGAGTAATACTACGTAGATCGACGAAAAAATAGTCAAGTAACTACGCGTTATCAAAGATTACTCAAAAAGTAGTTATCAGATCTCAATAAAATTTATATGTAACCACATGACAAACATCAGCTTTCGATTAAATTAAAAATTATTAAAATCAGTATACCCAGTAAAAAGTTATTGCGGATTTTTAAGTTTCCCTCGATTTCTCTGGGATCCCATCATCAGATCCTGGTTTCCTTATCGTGGTACTAAACTAGAGATATCTTCTTTCCAACAAAAAAAGAATTATCAAAATCGGTAAACCCAGTAAAAAGTTATTGCGGATTTTCAAAAGTTTCCTTCGATTTCTCTGGGATTCCATCATCCGATCCTGGTTTTCTTATCATGGTACTAAACTAGGGATATCTCTTTTCCAACAAAAAAATAATTATCAAAATCGGTACACCCAGTAGAAAGTTATGCGGTATAATACAACGTAGATCGACGAAAAAAGCCTTAAGTAAAAACGCATTATTAGATATAACTCGAAAAGTAGTTGTTAGATCTCAAATAAATTTAAATGGGACCAACTGACACACACCACCTTTCGATTAAAAAAAAATTGTCGAAATCGGTCCACACGGTCAAAAGTTCTGATGTAACATACATATAAAAAAAAACAGTCGAATTGAGAACCTCCTCCTTTTTTGGAAGTCGGTAAAAAAAAAGCGAAAGGTCACTCACTCATCACGAAATCTCCGAAACTATAACACCTACAAACATGAAATTTGGCAGGTAGCATTCTTAATGGACGTAGACATCCGCTAAGAACGGATTTTATGAACTCGACTCCTAAGGGGGTAAAACGGGGGTTGGAAGTTTGTATGAAAGTCCTATGTTTTTGAAGTAAGAGAGTTGAAATTTAAAATGTATACTCTACAGATGACGCCGCGTTAGCGCAACGGTTACAGCCATGGATTGTACCTGTTGCGCTGGCGGTTGCGAGTTCGATCCCCGCACATGACAAACATTTGTATTGGCCATACAGGTGTTTGCCGTGGTCTGGGTGTTTGAGCAGTCCTTGTGGGTCTCCCCACCGTGCCTCGGAGAGCACGTTAAGCCGTCGGTCCCGGTTGTTATCATGTACACCTGATAGCGATCGTTACTCATAGTAGGGAATATATCCGCCATCCCGCATTGGAGCAGCGTCGTGGATTAAGCTCTGATCCTTCTCCTACATGGAGAAAGAAGCCTAAGCCCAGTAGTGGGATATTACAGGCTGACGCGTACTCTACAGATAATGAGAAGGTATCCAAATAATGTATCTTTAGAAATCAACGTCCTTTTGGGGTTAAAACGGGGGATGGTAGATTGACTCACTCATCACGAAATCTCCGATACTATAACAGCTACAAACTTGAAATTTGGCAGGTAGATTCCTTATCGGGCTTAGACATCCGCTAAGAACGGATTTTTCGAAATTCGACCCCTAAGGGGATAAAACGGGGGTTGGAAGTTTGTATGAAAGTCCTATGTTTTTGAAGTAAGAGACTTGAAATTTAAAATGTATGCTCTATAGACGGTGAAGAGGTGTCCAAATAATGCATCGTAATCTATATATACATATAAGAGAAATGTCACTGACTCACTTCATCACGAGAACTCAAAAACCGCTGGATGGTCCATCCATCTAGGATGGACAAATATGAAATTTGGCATGGAGGTAGATTATAGTTAGTAGACGTCTGCTAAGAACGGATTTTGCGATATTCCATCGCTAAGGGGGTGTAATGGGTGTTTATAGTTTGTATGAAACATATACAGCACCTATAAGTTCGCCTGATAGGTTATTTATACTGCAGCCTAAAAATAAAACTAAAAATGTGGCGTATAGAGAGGTTTTATACAACTATTAAATTATACTAAATTGTGCCTTTTAGAAAGTTACTCAGTGTGATAAGCGTTTCAAGTGACTTAAATAAAAAAATAATTTGCGTTAAACAGTTAGTGTATTATAAAACAAAGTCCCCAAAAGTGTATGTGATCGATTCCCTCAAAATCTACTGAACGGATTTTCATTTGGTTTCACCAATGGAGCTTCAAGAGGGAGGTTTACGGAACGGCGAAGCCGATTTTGATGAGAGTTTCACTGGAAGTTTGCCGGGAAAACTTTGTGACACACTAATTCCAACGCGGGCGAAGCCGCGGGCACAGCTAGTATATATATAAAACTAGTTGTGCCCGCGACTTTGTCCACGTGGAATTCAACAAAAGTTGTTTCAGTTCGTAGAGTTATAAAATAAATAAATTTGTAAAATAAAAATAGCCTAAGTTACTCCTTACTACATCGGCTATCTGCCAGTGAAAGTTCCGTCAAAATCAGTCCGTTTCAGAGATTAGCCGGAACAAAAAGATAGACAGACAGATAGAAATCAATTGCAAAAAAATGTTATTCTGGTATATGTAATGTTTGTACATCCATATGCATTTGGTAAAACGCGGTTATTTTATTATTACAAACAGACACTCCAATTTTATTTATTTGTATAGATTTTCAGTATTCACATTATTTGAAATTTTTATTACCTAATTAAAGAAAACGGCGTCATGAGTTCATTACTTAACTTTAAAGTTGAAACTATATTGAAAATTATTAAAAATTTCACTTGTACTAAAAATGATACAATCCATATCCAGATCCAATATGCTTCTTTTTTATATATAACTAGATCGGCAAACAAGCGAACGCCTCACCTTTGACCTGATGGTAAGCGATTACCATAGATTATAGAGTCTGCAACACTAGAAGCATCGCAAGCGCGTTGCCGACCCTATCCCCAATTCCCCCCAGGAGCTCTAATTACCTTACTCACAAACAAGAACACAACACTGCTTAAAAAAAAGTATTATTTAGCTGTGATCTTCTGCAAGGTCGAGGTACTACCCCAGTCGGGCCCAGCCTTACAGCCTAGCAGCCTTAGCAGCCTACTTCAGTTAAATAAAAGCTTCTTATAATTGGAGTAAAGTTGATTCTCAATGATCATAAGGTAAAATGTTTTAAATAAAACTAACCAGTACAGAAAAGCCGAAAATATTAAATGCCTTTATTTAGCTTATTTTATTAATGACGATTTACACAAACAACATTTAAACGGAACACCAACTTTTAAATTGCTAATAAATTAAACAATTATCAGTTCTAACAGAAACTATTATAAGCACAATTATGTATTAAAGCTATAATTGAAATTTAAAAATTCCCTCACCTCCCTATAAGACCCAATTAATATATATTAAGAACCCATTTTTGGCAACCCAACTGTTAAAAAAAAAACAGTTCCTTAATCTACATTTCAACTCACGTAGAAAGACTCGTAACTATGATAACTTGTCATTATATGAAAGTATCGCTTAGAGAATGAATGGCAGAATAGATTTTCGACTTTTGGGATAGTCAGGGAACTCCTTCTTGTAGTTTCTGTGCTTGCCAATGGCCCACACTGACATCTGATATAATCCAGCAACTGCAAATATTCCAACTGCAAAATATAATATTAAAAAAGAATTTTAGTAAAAAATATTTACTATTATATTACATTTCATAAAAGTTATTGACAATGTTGGGAAAAAGTTAAAAATATAAATAAAAAATACTTTAACTGTAATTTTAGAGTATAAACGTCCTTCTATGTTACAATTGAATTAAAAAATTTAACATTTGTTTTTTCTTTGTGAAAATAAATAGTTTGACCATATTCAAGTTTTTTATATAAGTAGTATTAATGTGCTTATATAAAACTGTTTGAACGTAAGAAATAATATATTGTATTGATTACGTTGAAGGTCAAGTAAAGGCCATGAATTTAATGTTACTTGCTGCATAATAAATAATAATACAGATTACTTAGTATTTTAACACACACTTCCTACATTCACAAAATGATTTATTTTGCTCATAAACTGTTTAAGATTTGAACATGATGTATTAAAAATTTAAAAGTACCGAGATTAAAACCAAACCTTTTCCTAACTACAAAAACTAGGCTTAATAGAATCAAAAAAGTTAAAGCTATATAATAGAAGAAATTCATGAGTGAAAGCAGACTATTTTTCCTAATTTAAATTTTGTTTTCTCTACTACTAGTAAAAATTAATCCGTTATACTTGAAACTATTTTGAAATAGCATTAATGATAAGACAGATTATTACTAATCAACCAAGTAATAGAACTCACCAGGAGCACATTTAGTCATTATAGTAAAGAATACCCAAGACCCAAATTCATATGTGTAATTTGGGCAGGATACATAGTTGAAGAGAAGTGAAAAAGGATTGCCATCAGGTTTCGGGATACGCCTCACTTTTGTGCCTGGAGGACGAAGATTTTTGAGCAGAATATGAATACTAAGATTGCCAAGCTCACAGATCTGTAATGTCAATACAAAATATTAAATGCTTTATTATTTTAGAAAAAATTAAATAATAAAATTTAAATCATTTTTCATGCCTGTTAACAATAAAATGTATACAGATATTTCTATTCTTTCACAATAAATATTTTTAACAGATTTTCATACAAGTAGTAGTTGTTTTATAACATAGCCTTGTTAAAATTAATTTTAAATTTTATACATAAACAAATTGAGAACTTATTACCATACAAGGTAAACAATAAAAAGCTTAAAACAAGGTCACAATATTTATTTTGGTTCCGATTTTTTTTCCAACAAACTTTTTATGCCTTGCATTACAATTATATAATTGTACTACATTGATTACTTACCGTAAATCCTGCTAAGCCAACATAGAAACATGTGCTGCATGGGGCAGTATAAAGAGGATGATTTATATGATAGGCAATGTAAAGTGCAAACAACCAATAGTATGAGCAGTTCTTGAATAAGTTCCTAAGAGGCATTGTGCTGTGCGAGAAACGATGGACAAACAATGTTTCAAATATACGTTTACCATAATGAAACGACCAACAAACTGCCGCAATTCTGAAACATCAATAATACACTTAAGATAGCATCCTAATTAAAACAGAAATATGTATATAATATTATTTGTTACTTATTTGGGAAAATAAATGAATGATTATATATCACATACGTAGCCACAGTTCCCGGTTCAGATGAGTCATTTCCATATAAAAGCCAAGGTCTTTGATATACCCACAAGTACACAAATAGTGGGCCAGCATACTCTGCTAGAAAAACATTCTTCCAAGAAATTTGTGGTCCGAGATCTTGTAAATATAATTTCGCTCCATTATCAATATTCAAAGATTTTAATGTCGTTTCATCTTTTAAGGACCGGCCTTTAACCTCTAATTTTATTGATTGTCGGTCAGGATATAACGACTTTTTAATACTTTGATGTATTTTATCTTTTACATTCCTAATAGTAGCGTCCTCATTTACATGTATTTTTCCCAATGGTTTTGAGCCTGATACACTCAAAATTTCAATCTATTAAACAGAGTAATTAAGATTAAAAAACAGTTAAGAAAATCCAAAATAAAACATAAAATAGTAAAACATACCTCCATGATTGCGAAAGTGCGGCCCTAATTATATATTATACTCAGTCGTGGTGAATAATACGCTGCCGCTAGAAACAATACAATGTCCCTTTTTACTGTTGAAATAACGTTATACTCACCGAAGTTACTATTTCGAATTATTAAGAGCAAAGGTCATAAATGTAAATTAAAACTTGTTCGCCACGCGAATGTTGCCTTCGCCGATGTATTCCAATTCTGATTATTCTGATAATCTAGGGAATTAGGGATATTCGGTATACATCGATGTTTACAATGCGATACATCTAATCGATCCGATGTTTTGAAAAGATATAGATATACTCGATGTATCGATATTTTTTCATAAAACATCGAATCGATGAAAGCCAGTAATTTCACAAAAACTCAAGGTTGACAAAGAGCAACACGGAGGGGAGTAGCCATGTACAGGCGTTCCCCTCTGTCAAGGTATAAGGCCAAATGGCCATATGCAAACAATAAAACTAGTTGCAGCCGCACTGATCACAAGTAGTCGTGGGTCGTAACGTCTTTTATGTGTTGTGTACGGTTATACGTAATTTCGTGGATACGCGTAACTAGTTTCGAAACTGCTTATTTTTCGTAACTAGTTATTTCTGTATACAGCATCAGTTATGGTTATGAAGTAGTTATATGTTATAAATTGTAACACATGCGAATGCCGTTACGTACGTTAATATTGATGGATAGTATAATCAAATTAACTTCCCTTCATACTTTATCCAGGCTTACGACGGGCTGCAAAACATGTTATTTAAATTAATTTTTTGATTTTTGTATAGACATAATAATCGATGCAGGCGTATTTAGAAGTTCATTTGATTTTATGTACAGCTTTTAATTATTTTTCGTATATACATTATAATTAAAAATACAACAAAAACTCACATTTTTTAGTATATACTTCAACGTGAGACAATAACATTAATCTTAATATTAAATAGTAAATTGGAAAATAAAAGAAACACGACCGAAATTAAAATTTCTTTAAAAACTGTACATATAAAAATAAACTTAAGTTCATAGTCGTTAAGTTCAAAATCGCATGAGCATATTTGAAAACAAAGATACACCTATAGTACTTATAGCCATCTCTTTTTATCCTACGCGTAAGCGTATCTGCGTATTGTGTTACATTATTAGGCAAAACGCTTATGTGCCGGTCGTTGTGTCAAGTTTTTGATAAAACTGCGTACGTAAAATAATCGTTACATTCGTATCGGCGAAACGACGTACATGGTTATTCGCTTCGTAACTAGTTACTGAAACCGATTACGTTAAATAACGCCCAACGCTAATCACAAGACTAAATCTAGTTGCGCGATTGAATCAACGTCCTTTAAAAAAATGCCAAATTGTTCTGTTTTTTGCTGCAAAAAAAGATCTGCCACGTCAAATTTACTAAAACATGGCGTTACCTTTCATACGTAAGTATTTTTTAATCACATTATTACTTGTATACTTCTTTTAAACCTTTTTTAAACTTAAAAATTACAAATATTATCGTTCGTGTTGACTCGATTTGTTTACAAACACAGGCCGCTCACCCGCATACAATATGCGGATCGGTCGAGCGACTGATCGGAGTCTATTTCCGAGAAGTCACAGTCGCCGAGCGATAGTGTTGTTACCGGTTTGTTTGTAGATGGTTATCGATAAAAACGGCAAAGGCAAAAGAGGAGACAGATATTTTTGAGATTTTGATTTATTTAAAATATTATATTGCTAGCTTTTTTTAATAAACATAGTTATATAATAAAATTGCATTAAATTAAATATAATACACGTATTATGAGTATTAATACATTTTACTAGAATTACTTAATGTGAACTTCCACCATAATGTTTTATATAAAAATTTGGCAGGTTTTCTAAAAATCCCAATTTAAGGGATACATGGAAAAAAATGGTAATAACATATTAACCTGGGCGCCCACAAAAAATAGTGTAATTTGTTCAGATCATATCAATACCACTAACTTTCAAGTGTCGGCGAACAATAGAAGGATAAGTCGAGGGCACCAAACCAACACTAACGCCACACTGTTTTTGTCCCGTAAGTTTTTTTTTTGCCTCATGTACAAGGTAATCAAGATATGGTTCACCTTAGTCATAGTAGTGAAATGAAGCTTAGATTTATCAACTTTGGAAATTAACAATGTCCATCCTTTTAGAGTCATCAACAAATCATTCAATCTAGCAGATGACAAGCTATCATCTTATGATACCATTAGTGCTACGCTCCCTATTCCCGATTCGTTGACATCACCGTGTACATCATCAACTCCTCAAAATGTATGTCGACTTTAAATCGTTTATTGTAGACTGGCATTGTTTGGCACGACAACGTTGCACCAAACGTATTGTGAGATAATTATAATAGTTAGACATAGGCTGTCGCGACACTTTTTATCTGGCTTCCAAAAAGGGGAGGTTCTCAATTCGACTGTATTTTTTTATGTATGTTACTTCAGAACTTTTGACTGGGTGAACCGATTTTGATGATTTTTAATTTAACAGAAAGCTGATGTTTATCATGTCACAACTTTTTGAGTAACCTTTGATAACGCGTATATATTACGTATATTGTATTACTTGTCGATGTAATTGAAGTCAGTTTTGTTTTCGTTTGCGAGCAAATACAATTATTGTAGATAATGATGTGTTGTACAAAGTCTTACTACATTATATATTTCTACTAGCTGACCTGGCGAACTTCGTATCACCTTATTTTTTTCTGAAATATATTAATAACATAATATATCAAAATAAAATATAACCTATCTTTTAAGTTGGATCAAACTGCACACGGTGTGCAAATTTGACTAAAATCGGTTAAGTAGTTTAGGAGTCCATTGAGGACAAACATTGTGACACGAGATTTATATATATTAAGATTATCATTAGTTTTTGCAGCGTACGCAATGTAAGGAATTTTTTAGGTTATTTTTTTTATCCCTTGGGTTACATTATTGGAGTTTTAGTAAGGATCCCTAATATTTTTGAAAATATAGTATAACCTATGTCGCTCAAGGATAGTGTAGCTTCTCGACGGTGATATAATTTTTTGAATCGGTCCAGTAGTTTCGGAGCCTATTCAATGCTAACAAACAAACAATCAAATCTTTACTCTTTATAATCGTTTATTTTACATGAAGATGTTTGATTTGTAGTATATTATAAGTTAAGTCTATTTTTATAATAACATCTTACCTTTGTATCACTTTAAAAACCTTATTTCCCTAACCGAGTACTTGCATTTATCGATAATGGATAGTGACAGTTGTTACAACCATGGCTGTAAGCAACTTGTCAGTGTAGTTGCGGCGTGTCATTATACTGTAATGACACAGAATGTATCTATGTGTGTGTGAAAAATGTAAGTGTGATTTTAATTTAGTATGTGTGAGTTTCGTAGTGACAGACGATTATTTTTGTGTGGGAATTAGATAAAGTATACATGTGTGTAATTTCGCTCCGCAAAAAATGACAGACAGTTTTGTATCGGTAGCAGACGCAATGGCTACTCCCCTCCGTGTTGCTCTATGGAAAAAGTCTTTGAAAAAAGTACTCGATGTTTATAAAACATCGATGTTCTCATTCGATACATCGAAAGTTATCGATGTACAGTTCGATTTATCGAATCGAAAAACATCGATGTTTTTTCAAAGTGGACACCTCTATGATAATCTAATAACCAACTTCCAACGATACAACTTCCTTGCTTCCGACATAGACAGACCACCACAGATTAATAAATATATTAAGTTGGTACGTGCTAAAATTGCTATTTGCTATATAGTTATTTATTTCTGTAGTTTAACTTAATCTTTAATATTGCAGATAATTTGAAATGATACAAAAGGTCAATTTGTATGTAATTTAATTTTTTTATATTGTTTTTTTACGGGAATTTCAGTCATTATAATGTAACAACTTTTTCGGATCTTATCACGGTATATTAGCCAATTCAAAATTTTATAAACGGCTTTGATCTTTTTAGTAAAGATCACTACACGATATTTAATTACTATTATAGCCCAGCCTAATATTTTTACATAATGGCATGTAAAGAATATCTGAAAAGAAGTTTAAAGATATCAATATTATGACCTTTGCTTCATACTCGTATTTACGTGAAAATAGGTATTTGTGAGATGTAACCGAACTGATGCTTATTATGCACTCGGGAACGGCCACATTTGAAAAGAATACCTACCGACAGTTTTTTTCCTCTAAACCAACACTTCCAGTAGGTTAAGTAATTTGATGTAATTTAATAAAGCTGATGAGATAATTACTGAGACACTAAAGATTGTGGCAAAATAAAGATATTGTTATTTATTGCATAATTGTTAATATTATAGCGATTTTAAAAATATTAACTACTATGACTTTTATTTTTATTTCTATTTTTATTTTTATTTATTAAATATTTTCATTTAATTTCATTTAAACTAGCGTTCCATTAGTTTAATCACATCTTTCATACTGTTCCACCATTTCAAGGTCAATGTTTGACAATAACTTTTTTGTTAAATGCTATAAACAAATTTAAGTTTTCTAAGACTCGCGCTTTTTCATTTCGAAGTTTCCGCCTTTTTTCAGAAATATACTTTAAAAGTATAGGGTATCCGGTATAGGCTGTTTTCAGGGTTGCTATAAGCAAATCGAGCTTATCCCGTTAAAAAATAAATCTATACTAAATTTCCTAAAGTCAAATCTCGATATTATTCATAATTTTAATATATAGTTTCTTTTTCAAATTATATTCGAGATTATTTAAGTCATATATTTTTATTAATACACAAAATATTTATGGCATTTTACATGCAAACATATATTTATATATATATAAATGAATTCCTAGCAGATTCTACTAACTCTATTTTTCAAAAAAAAAAAAACCGCTTTTCCAATAAAAAGTTTACATAATTTCTTATTATCTAATCAACAATTTTGTTGACTAGTATTATTAGATTGGCAGCTTTATAATTGTTGCAATGTTGCACAAAATTGTGTAAATGTTGTCAATGTTATTTCTTTTTGTGGTGTATGTGTACAATCCTAAATTGTACTTATATATGTGTTAGTAAGTTAAATGGCGTTTCGTGAATAGATACGTATTTTAACAAAATATCATATAATAAAAAGAATTCAAAGACTTTTTCATATTTTGAGTGATTCAGAAATACGCTAGATTTTTAAATATGCGATCAGTAGTAGAAATTGGGGCTAGTGTCCCAGCTTTTTTGGGAAAATTGTGGAAATTGGTTAATGATTCAGAGACCAATCATTTGATTTCATGGAGTCCTGTGAGTGTTTACTTCTAAATTTGTAAATTTTATGTAGTTTGAATGTTTCGATAGAATATATAAAATATATTTCTATTACATTATTGTATATTGTAGGTAAGGTAAGTGGTAAAGAAACAACGCAGCTGACAGACCGTCATTCTGTGTCCAATAAATAAATAGTTACATGTCACGTTTTGTACCATGCTTATACTTGCTGGAGCTACTTGTACCTACTGGCTACTGTACATACTTTCACTACCTAATGAATGTTTATGAAATATATAAAGATATATTTTTCATTTGTTCTCTTATTTAAAAAAACCGCGAGTACTTTTCCATTTAATGGCGTATTTTTTGTTATAGAAAAACAAAACCAACAATAAAAGTGATATAAATACGGTTGTTATTGTCTTTACATAATTTTAGATTGCATTGATATGATATTTTGTAGATAAAAAGAGTAATGTAATATTTTTTCAAGATGTTTATTATACATTAATTTTTTTCGAAGGCAAGATTGATTTTATCAAAAGTAATAATGGATTTATAAAATAGAATAGCGGAATGTGTAATGTGTATTAGATAATTGTTATTTGTGTTAAAGACAAATTTAATATGAATATTATTTTTAGGGCGGGAAAACCTTTGTTATAAAAAATCAGGCAGATTTTGCTCGTGAACTATTGCCTCTTTATTATAAACACAACAATATGGCGAGCTTTATTCGACAATTAAATATGTATGGTTTTCACAAAATAACATCTGTCGAAAATGGCGGATTACGATATGAAAAAGATGAGATAGAATTTTCTCATCCATGCTTCATGAAAGGTCATGCTTACCTTTTAGAACACATAAAAAGAAAGATTGCTAACTCTAAAGCAATAGTCGCTAGTAATGAAAATGGCGATAAAATGATTGTGAAACCTGAGTTAATGAATAAAGTATTAGCGGATGTGAAACAAATGAAAGGTAAACAAGAGAGTCTTGATGCTAAGTTTAGTGCAATGAAACAAGAAAATGAAGCATTATGGAGGGAAGTAGCAATTTTGAGACAGAAACATATCAAACAACAGCAAATTGTAAACAATGTTGGTACATTCTAACAATTTCTTCATTTATTTTTTGTGAGAGCAACTTCCTATTATAGTAGTTTATCTGTTGTTTTCATGTTTTTAGTTAATACAATTCCTGATGTCCCTTGTGCAACCAGCTAGACCTGGGCCAAATGGAGGTGGAAATAATGCTGGTGTAAAAAGGCCCTACCAATTAATGATTAATAGCGCAGCGCATAATTCCAAAGATAGTTCATATTCAACTACCTTAAAAAATATGAAAATTGATAAGGATGTATTGGATGATTTAAATGAAGATAATATGGTTTGTCACAGTTTTACTATATCCAGTGTTCTAATATTTGATATTAATATGAAGTCGCAATTGGTATTTTTAAGTCATATGTGGTATTTAATAAATATAATTACTTATATTTGTATTTCTGATTTTTTTGTAATTAACTCCCATTTGTGACAAAAATACATAAAACTAAGTTTAAGTGATTATAAATATATCAAGGAAATATTTGAATAATCTGATTTGGCAAAAAGTTTTGAGCAAAACATTTTTTTTTTTTCAATTTTCAGGAGGAGGATGGCCCAACAATTCATGAATTAGCTCATGATGATGCATTACACAATGAAGCTTCACAGGAATCATTTCACCCTGCTGCATTTGTTTCAGTTGATTTAGCTAATAGTCCTAATATATCTAATGCAAACAATAGTGCAGATCCTTTAACATCCACTCAGTATCATGTTACATTGGAAGATGGAGACGATACTGAAACAGGTAACTTTTATTTAAAAATTAAATTATTTTATTTTCTGTCAGTAATATTTGCAAAAAGAAGGACACGCAAACTTGTACACAAGGTTGATATTAAAATACAGGTATAACATTATGATACATATTTCACATTCTTGAATTATTAAAGTCCTATTAATCCTGTTATGATTATTATGGTGAAATAAAATTAATTCTTTGGTAAAAGGTATGCAAGTTTATGAAAGTAGGCAAATTTAAATAAATATAATAATGATGTGTCTCATAAGAGCTTGTGTATGGTAAACATAAATGTAATGAATTTCAATGTTCTTAGATCGTACAAGATTAGCATTTCCCATAATACATTCAAATGGCTTCTTAAGGATACCTGATAATGCACCAATAGTTACATCACCCTCCCCTACAATGGCATCTACATCTCCAATAGGTCTGCCAGTCATGGAACAAGTTATAAACAATGTGATTACACCATCTGCTAGCACATCTAAACCAAAGACGAGAAGTGCAAGCAAAAATGTGTCAACAAACCATAAAAGCCTTCTGTCTCCCAGCAGCTTTAATTCCATGAATCCATCAGCTGACTTTAAGCTTCCAGCTGAAATATTTGCAAGTGATGACTCAGTGAGTGACACAGGAGTGAATGTGCCAGAAGATATAACATCATTACAAGAATCCATCCTTGGAGGGGATCAAGCCCTTTCCACATCAAAGGATAAAATGTTAGGAGGCATTAACATAAAAGTGGAGAAACCAACTGAATTTGTGAAGACAGCAAAGAAATCTAAAAAATCAAAGGATAATAGCAATACATGTAATTTGAATCTAGCAGATATTAAGACTGAACTTCAGGATGATTTTGACTGGAATCAAATGACTCTAGCTACTATCAATAACAATACAAATAGGTTACAGACAGTGTAAGTAAAATTAATTATATATAAATTTTTTAAATTTTTGTCTAAAAAATTAAATGTTGTAAAATGTAATAATATGTAATATTTTTAAATAATGAATAATAAAAAATATAATAATATAAATGTAATAATATAATATGTGTGTAAAATTTGTACTAATTAGAGTTTGAGGTCCGTTTACTCTTATCTTGAATTAAATGTGATTTTGCTATTCAGGTATAGAAGAGATAACAATCAAAATAGGGAAGAATATTCTTCCCACTTTGGATCACACTCAAACAAGTATGTTACAAATGACAATTCAGAATAAATCTTTGCTAATGTGGCCTACTATAAATATTTATTGAAAATAAGGGTTATTATTATGACAAGGTCTTACCTAGATTTAGCGTTTATTATATAATATATATGTAATGAATTTCTATAAGTATCTATAATTGATTGCTGCATATTAACCTACATTGTGCTTTGTGGATCTTGTAAGTTTTGCCCTCAATATTTTTTCTACATAAAATCCCTTACTCCCCTTGATGATCATTCAAATATTTTGATATAAATAAGTATTTCTTGAGTATTTAAATGGGCGTCAAAATGAGTATTGAACAGGATTCTACATTAAATCTGCTTTTCATTTAACACAAAATATATTTCTATAAATACATTATAAGTATATAAATATCATTTCAGAAATGACATCGATGACCATTTGGATACAATGCAAACAGATTTGGAGTCCCTACGAGAACTGCTTAGGAGTGATACCTATGCCGTAGATACCAACACTTTATTAGGGGTGAGCATATTTTTTAATGCCTTTATAAAATAAACTAAACTGGAAAATCTTAGAATAAAATAATACACTTTCATTTTCTGTGAAATTGTCTTCAATAAACCTCATATATTTTCCTCAATTTAGGATTTTTATAAAATCTTTATGACAAAATCCTTGAAATGGTAATTAAAAAAATATATCTTATAAACTATAAAATTATTTTATATTTATATTATATTAAAATAGGGTACCAAATTATCTATTGATTGAAATAAACAGAAAGCGCAGACGAATGAATAAGACCCTCGTTAAGGTCGGTTAAAAATGTAGATTTGGCGCGTTTAATTCAAACTAGCAAACTGGTATCGTGTCACGCACACTAACGTATGTAGTAAACAGTGAAGTTTATCGCGGTCAGGTTGGTAGCGTTGTCCAAGTCACGTTGCAGTCAACGTGTTTAGAACGCGTGTCGAGCTTCGTGCGACCGCTTGCTTCGATGCATAGCTCGTAGACGACCGGCTACGTAATAACTGGTCTGTATGGGGCTGCCATCACCCTAATTCTTGTAAGCGTACGAAAATTAAAATTTCGGACTTAAGAATGTAATTTGATTATTGCCCAGGAAACTCAGAAAATATTAAATTAATAAATTAAAGTAATAATGTTGTTGAAATTTTTATTTAATAAAATTATTATTAATTGTAATATTTAACAAAAAAAAAGGGCTCTGTCACTAAGCGCCCGGATTTCATCTGACTTACTTTAAGACTGTTCCTGTATCGCCCTACGGTGCCCAAATTGTAACAAATCCGAAGAAACTTAAATTGATGGCAGCCCTAGGTCCACCGTCTTGTAATAATAATACAAAGCGATAGATAGTAGCGTCATCGATTATTTATTTTTTACGTAATGTTTGGATTAATTTGATTTTTTTTTGTTGTTTATCTAATAAATCAATAACAATGATTTATTTAATACATAAAATTTTCGTGTCACAATGTTAGTTACAATACTCCTCCGAAAAGGCTGGACCGATTTTTATGAAATTATGTGTGCGTATGGGGTAAGTGAAAATCGGCCAACATCTATTTTTGATACCTCTAAGTTATAAGTTATTAAGGGGGTAAATTATATAATGATGCAATTTGAGTAACAATTAAGTAAAAATTAACTTCTGTATTGTCCTCAGATTGATGAAAGCATAGGATCTACAGGTTCTCACCGTCCAAAACCAAATGTAATTAATGAATTTAAAAGAAAGAGTTTCTTTCAGTTTTTTATGTATTTATTTATTTGCTAGAGCACAGAGGAAAACGAGACGCATAACATTCTTACAGTATTTCAAATTAATATATCACTTTGCCTTATTCGCCTTAAGATTGAACCAATCAATGTGCCCATTATTTTTATATTTAAGAATACCTTCCAACTTTAATATATGCTTTAAAATACTTCTAAAGTATAAACATTTATATAAATAAAAATGAATGTTGCTAAGCGCATAACTCGAGAATTGCTCGGCCAATTCGAGTAATTTATTTTTTTGTATGTTCCTTAAGGCCAACAAGTTTTATTTAATACAATATTAAAAAAAAAAAAAAAAAAAACTTTTGACAGAAAGAAGTATGTCCAGGCAGTATTTAAATAGATGTTTCGGCCATAATTAATTTATGAAGACCAAAAAATAGTTACTATTAACTTATTAATTTGTTAATTTCATATTATTCTATAGGTACATTCGTGTCGTTTTCATAATCATTGGTTGCTTTTCTTTCTGTGGTTTTCAATATATGTATGAAAAAACATTTTGTTTTCCAGCTTTTTGGATCAGATGATCCTTTCTATGGACTCTCTTACAATGCATTGGATGATCGGAATAAAACTTGTAACAATGGTAAGTTAAATACTAGTATCGCTAATTAGGCATGCAACGGGAAATATTGAGTATAAAATAAGATTACTGAGGAAGGGTGATGCGGGCAACGAGTGCGGTAATTAAAAAGTTTTAATATACATTTAACAAACGTATATTTGTATTTAATTATAGTTTATGTATTTATTAATGTTTGTATAGTTCGTTATATTGTATGAAAAATATTACAAAAAAAAGGTCTCCCGTCAATAACCGTGGCCTCGTCCAGTGCATCGATTAGTCATCCTCTGATGTATGTTTACAGAATTGTTTTTGAAATTTATATTAATTGTAGATACAACAAAACAGTATCCGATGATTGATTTTGATTGGCTGATTGGTAGCGGCGATACTACACCAGCCAATTAACCGTACCACATCGACAAACATTTGTAGAAAGCCGATCACAGCATTCCAATATGATGTCGGATTTAATTTGGTAATGGATGAATACAGTCGGCGATCACGGTCGACGATTAATGTTAGGTTGGATGATGTCGTAATAGATTTCATTCTATGTACATTTCGTTTTCTTGTTATAAACAGGAAATCTGTTACGTCATAAAAACTATAAGTTATTCCGTAAGGTTATTTTACCACAATAAGGATCTATGATAAATTAAGAGTGGGCTACGTGTATAAGCGTAGTATTACTTTGTGTGGCATGTGAAATGTATTTGTTTTATTGTCAATTAAAGCAAAGAAGCTGAGAGGTGAGATTTCGAATGTACGCAGTGACGACGCTCGCGCGCCGAGCCCCTTCACTGAGGACGACGGTAGTAACAATATTATTACGTCTTATTAGTTATAGAGTTTTTAATTATTTTCGCACGGTTAATGTAGATTCAGCTTTATATATAATATTATGTTTTATTATCGCATGTAAATTATAGCCACTGAAATATAATGACTCGGCCGGTAATTATGAAATATATTTAAAAATTTACAGTTTCGCATTTTAAGATTGTAATTGCGTTGCCGCTACCGTTTTTAAACTTTCGCTTACAGCCCTCTTTTGAGTTTTACTTACAAATACATTTATTCTAAATGTTAGTATATTAGTAATTATTATTGATTTACGTAAGTTATTTATGTAATAATTAGACACGACCATGTAAAATCAGATATAGTATGACGATATTTTTTATTATTGTTTTTCTTTATTCGCTTGATGTTGGTTTTTATTTCGCAAGTTGGTGCGGAAATTATTTGTAAGTGGTTACACGTTGTCTATTAATCCGTTTTTACATTGTCTGTAATTATAATTAGGATCTGCAATGGAAATAAAAAAAAAATGTAGTTTGTCTAACAGTAATATACATAGAAGATATGACAAGGAAATATTTAATTTTATTTTATATTTAATATATTATATAAATTACGTTTTTAGTATGCTATATATAGTAAATTAGTTAAAGTAAAATTATAATTATGTTGCATGAAATCACTTTAGTATCTAATTTTCTTTTTTTAACTATTGTAGTTGTAATGGTAAAAATGCATAGGCATATGTATAAAGTTAATAGACTAACAAGGGGTACTTGATATAAATATGTTGAATCATTTTTTTGTTCTATCGCTGATTTTTTTAGTATATGGAATTAATCTGCTATCTGTACTTAATACAATATCCTACACAAAATGTATTTCTGTACAAATTTGATATAGTTTTATAAAGAGACGAGGTCGCTATTATCGTCTTTCAATTTAAACCAATTTTTTTTTCTTGGGTAACTTTCAGCTGAGGAGAATCAGCTTATATCGTATACAGGAAATATTCCAGACTTTGAGGATATTAGTATACCAGACTTTGAAGGGGAGAATTCTCAGGAGGCGTGCTTATCTCCGAGTCCGAGCCCGAGTAGTGCTACATTAAATACGCCGCAAGTTGAACTTCGGTCGCCTCACTACTCTGTAAGACCATGAGGAAAGGTCAGGCGTCGTAAGAAGAAATAACCATTTATTATATTTAGGATTTACTTTGTCAATCTTTCACGGAATTGTAAGTTTACAAGTTAATCTTAGTATAATAAATTGTACTATTGCCATTTATAAAGTAGTTTGTGGTGAAACGTGGCTACGTTACAAATATGCATAAAATTATGTACTCAAGACAAAGCCTAATTAGAAAGAAGTTGAAAAATTTAAAACGAGAAATGAGATGATATACATATAAATAAATGAGAGAATAGAGTTAGGTTAGTGACAAATGTTAAAGGCTAATGAGAATTAACTTTTACTGGAATTTCATGTGACATTGTTTGATCAGTTTGAGGATAAGGCCAATATACTAATAATAATAAAGCAATGGACATTTACTTGCATTAAAGTTGTGTTTATCATCTCTATTTATTTTTATCTAACTCGTTTGTTTTCTTTTTATAAACAGTAAAATTGACTCGAATTTAAAGTAAAATGAACATGCTATTAATGTTGTACTAGAGTTTTAAGATAAGCATTTAATAACTGTAAACTTAAACTGTTATAAATACCAATTTCTATAATCTGATATAGAGTGCTTTTAAATATTTCGTTTTTCTTATCATTACAGTTACTTTTTTTTTTTTTACGGTACTATACAATTCAGCCTGTAACATCCCACTGCTGGCCATAGTCCTTTTTCTTCATGTAGGAGAAGCATTGGAGCTTAATCCACCACGCTGCTTCACTGCAGGTTGTCGGATATTTTATACATTTTAATAAAAATAAATATTTTGCGAGGGGCAAAAGTTGTAAACAGCTGGGTTAGTTAAACTATTTTTTGTTTTTTTAACACTGTAGAAGGTTCTTGTGTAATGAAAAATTAAGTAAATTGCGCGGAAAGTTAGAAATTTTCAGAAAACGTAACGCTTCAACTTAATGCGTTTGACTATTCGCAAGACAGAACGTCTGTCTGGCCCGCTAGAATATATATTTACCCTGCTTGGTGCCTTAACGGAAGTAACTGATATTTTTATACCGTACAACTGAAGTCCATAATATTTATGATGGGCACATAGATCATATTTATAGTATATAAATAAATTATAGAAGTATATAACATTTAAAAAAAACAAACTACTATGTGTGGTAATAAACTAAGTATTATTGTCATTAGGGGCCATCCATAAATTACGCCACACGAATTTCACGTTTTTTTGACCCGTCATTGTAATATTTATGATGGTCACATTTTTGAGACCCGTCTAGCCTAGACTAGACCTAGTGTGAATTATTATTTATTGAATTGAAACATTACTTTCGACATTATTTTAAAACTAATAACTATATACTTAATATTAAAATGTGATGTCAAGAAATTTTGGGCTCCTCCCCACCCCTTGTCACACTATATCACACTTCGTGGACCTTGGTTCTTGGTTCTTCGTGGACCTTCAGTTCATCACGAGTATGACTTTTTCTATATCAAATTACTATAGGCTGTATGGAACTCAAGTTTTTGGCAATTTAAATTGAATGTATTGGCAAGAACTTAACACACACGTTCTAAAATAAATACTTAATAAATGTTAGAAATTCTGGTTTCTATTTTATTCTCATACTCAATTGAAATATTTAATTTTTATCCTGCCCTTTTTAAATATTGCAATGACGAAATCCTACTTACTATACATCACAATATAAATTCATTGTCAAAACACTTCATTTATTTATTATTAAAATAAAATTAAAAAATTTTTTTTTGATTTTTTAGTTATGTATATTACAGAGACAAATAAATGTTCGTTTCAATTACAGTTGAGAAAGGAGGCATTGATATATAACTAATTGTATTTTGAAATTATATAAATATATAGTGTTGTTACATAATGTAAATAATGTTTAAATGTAATATATCATATTCTAGTTCATAGTGGATACTATATTAAGAAGGTTTATTGTTCAGTTTTATATTACAAAATATTTTTTCTTAGTTTCTGAATACAATTTTACACTAACTTTTTTTTTTGATCTTTGGAAGCCCCCCCAAATGTTGCTATATTCTGGAATTTTAAGTGATTTCAATATTAAAAAAAGAAATCTTTTCAAAAATATTTGTTTTATATTTTGGTTATGATTCATATTTTATACCATATCTATTATAAAAATTATGACGCGTATTTGTTGTAAATATATCTTATACCTTATGTATAAAAAGTATCGATTCTGATACTGTAATAAACAAGAAACAAATGTAGCCAAACATTTATTGTATTTGATTTTCAATTTTAGATAAAGTTAGGGTTCACCTAGTTAAAGGTGGTGTTTTATTAATGTTTTACTAATTGTTGTGTTATTTATAAATTGTTAACAGAACTGACAGATTTACTATATTTATTTTAAAGGCTTTATATATTACTATGGTACATAAAACGTACACGTGTAAGTTACAAAAAATTTGTATCATATTGGTAAGTCAAAGTCATATGATGTAATAGGTATACATACATACTCTTCAATAAAATTGTTTTGTATCGCTTTTTGCCTGTACAAAATTGTTAAAATTATTGAACTGTGGCACCAATTACTTTCGACTGATTCTAAATACCTAATTTTATTATAAGGTATTTAGGCATTATTGCCAGTGTCTAACTTTCACCTTTAGAATATAAATCATTGTAAAAAAACATTTAAGTTAAGTAAGAGCAAATAATAATAGGGCAAAATAGAGTAAAATATCTTTAGGTATTAACTATGAATTTATAAATTATTTTAAAATGGAATGTAATAAAACATTTAAAAAAAAAATGTTTCATTAGGTTTGAAGAAAAATCTTATAAACCTTCGTCTTGAAAACTATTTATATAATATATAGTACCTGGGTGACCGAGCTCAACTCGGTATTTTTAGTAAATCGTGAAGGATTAGTAGAAGAGAGAGTTAAAATGATTCGCTGCCGGTTTGGATGAAGTCTTTTTAAACAGACTTCAAAAAAGGAGGAGGTTACTCAATTCGGCCGGAGGAAACTCAATATTTATATATATCGACGTTTGAAAGGCAATCCTTACTAACCGACATAAATCCGTAAAATGAGTTATATTCGAAAATTTACCATTCGAATCGCCAGATTTTTCTGCGTCTTGGTCTATATCTCATAGCTAGCTCTATGATGAGTTTTGTTGTCGCTTAGATATTGCGTGATTTCGGGCAGATCTACATTTTGTGCTTACTAAACAACCAAAAAAAGCTATTTTAAGAATATTACCAGCAGTTACGACATTCTTAACCTTAGGAATATGAACTCCGTGTGGTTTTCATGTATTTAATTTTTCATTTATTTGTATTTACGTATTTTCACTCGTTATGAAATTTTCCTTCGAAACCACTTAGTAGAATTTACCCACAGAACTCAATTGTAATTTATGTGGTTTATATATTTTAACTTGTTAATATATTTTGTGACAGTGTCATATATACAAGCAAGTTTAACTTGAAATAAAGTGGAAGTATATTAGAGCTTAGATATTTTTACTTGTACAACATAATATTTCTTTTTTATCCTCAATTCCTTGTTATTATAGTAATTAAGGACAGCAATTTTAATAACTATATAAAAAAAATTTACACTTATATAGTAGGTTAATTTTGCTGTTGAATTTTATTTGATTAGTTTACTATGTTTAATAGGTAGTTTATTAAAAATTCACAATTCATTTACTAAAAATGTGAGTATTATTTTTTTGAAAGTGAGCGATTAAGATGATAGTGTAATTTATAATTGCGACTGTGATAATAATTTTCCAATAAAAAAAAAAAAAATGATTTCACACTGAATACTATTGCATGATTAGTTTCATTATTTATTTTGTGTGGTCGGCACTACGGAGCATATTTGTTTAATTTTCAATAAAGACGATTATTCAATAATAATTTATTTAATTTATTTTCGTGCATGATAAAATTATTATAGGGCTCTTGGTTAGGTTAGTTAGTTACGAAGTTACGTTTGGTGTAATTTTAATAACTAAGATAGAATTTCCATAATCAAAAAATTAATAAATGCTCAAATAAATTAACTTGATTTATTTTAAGCTATCAGATCTTTTTAGATCAATCTTTCTGTATCAAAATTCTAAACTAAGTAAGTTTACCTATTTTTGCATGTTACTTCACATATTACAGTAATTATTTAGATAAATTTACTTGTTTATCAAATCAGGTAAATTTTGCACAGTGGTGGGGTAGCCTCGCTCACAACAAGGCCACCCCTCAGACGTATGGAGTCATGTCGTCTGGCCGGCCGAATTCCCCCGACTATCGACTGCCAACCCCACTATTACGAGGGGAGGAGGAGGTGGGCAAACCGTCTCCTCCTTGCCTCCGGACGTCTGCGCCGGAGTGGGCCAGTAGAGGCATCTTCCTCTCTGGCCCGCTCCGTGGTCTCCTTCTGCGTCATTACCTCTTCGCAGAAGGAGACTGCCGCCTGCCACGATCTCTCGCTGTCAAGCATGGCCTTTACGACACTCGGCAGCGAGAGATCCCGTCGATAGTCCGAGTAACTTATGAGGAAGGTTGAGGGGTATAATTTTGAATTAGTTTTCTGTAGTGCAATATGACGATAATTGTCTAAAAATTCCAGCTGCCTCTCAATAAAAAATCTTGCTAGGTGTGTAAAAAAATTATCACGTAGGTATAATGCGGTAAAGGAAAAGTTATTTAGAATGTTACAGTATTACTAACAGTCATCAAATACGTTAATTATGTTAAGCATTTAATACACTTTATGATAATCCTTCTTACTTTATAATTAGAAGTTGTCGCAAAATAAACACTTATGCTTGCGAATATCCAAACGTGTTTCTTTCACCGTGCCGCGCTATGTACCTACAACTCAATAACATAATTAAATAAAAAACAATAAATACAATAAATCGGACTATATTTTGATAACAAATATTAAAGTATGATTGTTACAAAAACAAATACAATTTATTGTCTTCTACATACAGGTATGTTCATAACACATTACATAGCAGTCGATTGACGCCAAAACAATATCTATTCTTTATTAACAGTTTTTTTTTAATTGTACTTTTATAAACACCTTTCTTAATTTTAATTTGATAAAGATGAAATAATTAATAAAATAAACGAATAAAGCTTAAATAACAAAGTACCTACTTACACAAGTACTACTACATGTCGTTTCGTAGTAACTTATGTTTAAGAGTTATGATATAATTAAAAAATATAAATGATAGTTAAATTACATTTATGTTTTGTAACAATTTTTTATTATTTGTCTTTTGTATATAGTACGACTGTAGGTATTAATAATACTGAACATCCGGCCTAAGTCACAGATATACGGAAATACGGTAAAAACAAAAGAAAATCTTTACGTATTACATACATCTATGATTAAATGCTTGACGTCAGTAGAAATATATAAGGATACAGTATCTTTAAAGCATATCAAAATTGTGATGTTTCATCTTAAAATTCAATTCATCTTTATCTTGAAAAACTAAGTTTGTTGTTTGTCACCAAAATGATTGCACCACATTTTTTCTTTACAAAAGTAGAATAATTTTTCTAACAACAATATCTATCTAATAAATAGAATTTTTCAAATATACATCTAAATTTTTCATATTTTTTCCCATTATTTAAGGGTGTTAATTTTGTCTTAACCTATATAAAAAAATTTATATTATGTTCATCAGTTTTATATTAATATTTGACACTATAATTATTATTACTTATATCGTACTTACTATATTTTGTGTTAATAATACTTAAGTAATCTCTTAAATGCACAATAAATGTAACATATTTGAAATTTATTTAAAAACAATCTGCAAAAAAATCATGTTACCAACTTAATTTAATTTTTAGGTCTTTTATATTTAGGGCAATTTTTAACGAAATAATACATGTTATAAAATTTACAATTTAGACAAACTTAATGCAAACGAAGTTTCCGTAACAAAGAAGGTATAAGAGGGGGCGCTGGTGTTCTGTTTTTTACTCCTTCAGTAATGTATGGTCCAGGTTTGGACATTAAGACAGTATGGAGGGTAGGTAAAGTTCCGATTGTGCATCCCAATTCAGCTGAAATATTGTGACAACCTTGTATGTCCAACACCTTAAGTATTTTGCAATAGTCTTTTATCGCCTCTAATGTTTTATCGGTTAGCTGGTTACAACCCTGAAAATAATAACAGCAGCAACGCCTCAATTAAGATTCACAGACATACCCAAGAAAAGTAAATAATATTTGTCGATATTTTTTTGTCGTTATTTATCAAGCTTTAATTATTTAAGTTATATTAATTTAAAGAACTTTAGTTTGAATCAAAACTTGTTTTAAGTCAAATAAAATATTAACTTATAAAACTTACTCTTAGTTCAAGATATTGTAATCTTGGTAACCCTTTTACTATCTCAATCACAGCATCATCTTTTAAACTATAACAGTCATTTAGATTTAGGTATTCAATGCTTGGACAGTTTTTGACTAGATGTTTTATTCCATCAACTGTAATTTGTTGGCACCTACTCAAATTGAGACTTAGGAGCTCCTTAAACGAAAAGGCATATGTCAAACTGACGTCAGTTATTCGGTTGCAACCACTAATATTAAGTTCTCTTAGGGATTTTATTCGGGCTAATGAGTAACCAGAGTAGGAATCCATGGACAATTTTTCACACATTCTCATAACATCGCGTTTTCTTCTTGCGTCTCGAATAATTTCCTCCTCAGCTCTTGAACCTAAATGGATCCTATTAGGCACGTTGCCCTCATTGTAACTAGACATAACAGGCCCTTCATCATCGCCTTCTGTTTCCACTTTTCCCATGCCAGTCAAGCCAGCGTCCGAGACTTTATCACAGTAACTTATTTTCAAAGTATGTAAAAGTAATTGGTTTTTAAAAATTACTTGAATAGATGTGTCTGTTACAGCATTAAAACAAAAACTTAAATCTATGAAGCGCAAGTTTGTTAAAGTTTCAGAAATCATTATTACACCAGTTTGTACTAAATTTAAGGAATTTATATCCAACTCCTGCATTGTGATATTTTCTTCTTTACAAATTCCCTTTTCAATTCCTTCTCTTGTAATAAGTTCACACTGAGAGATATTCAATCGTTTTAGTTTTTTCAGTTTGCTTAACTCAGCTACACCCAAATTTGTTACTGCTCTACATCTCTGAATGTTAAGGTACTCTAAATGTATAAGATTTTCACTGATATACATAAGAGATTGATCAGTAACTCGGGTGCATAGGCCTATGTCTAGTTCTCTGAGAGTTTGCTGATGAGTTGTTAACGATATAATGCCAGCGTTTGTTAGCTGATCACATGTATTTAGTTGAAGACATTCCAACTTCAAATTTTGTATTTCTGATAAATTTTTTAAAGCTGCTCCATCAATTAAAGTATTAGAAAACACTAACGTTTTTATTTGATCAGCTCTAGATTGTATAAATTGCGAAACAAAGTAGAATGTAAAGACACTTTCAGATGGATTCTCAAAAACATTATCTATATTAGGGTAGAAACGTTTTATAAAGCCTCCGTGGAATTGCAAAGGGCATAATGATAAGCATAAATTTTCTAAGACTGGTGCATTTTTCACAAATCTATAAAATAATGCATCTGTTATGTATTTATTTTCAGACAAACTGAGACTTTTTAAATTTTTGAAACTGTCAGCTATCCAGCTATTTGTCTTTTCTAATAGACAACCTGACATGAAAAGTTCTTTGCAACCTTGTATATTTAATGTTTCAAGATTAATACATTTGTGCAATATGTTGTCTATAACTTTTTCATGAATATCACATTTTCTAATAGTTAAACCTTTTATATTTTCACCGATTTTGTCCCAGAAACCATTCAATTTATTAGATATTTCTACTTCACTGAACAAAAAATTAAAATAGGGTATCATTGAATTTTCAATAGCTTGCAGTGGTGATGACTCATCATTTAAATCTGTTTTATAAAGAACAATTGTTTTATTTTTTAAAAAACAATAATCATTAGCAGCTAAGTACCATGCCTGACAAGTTTCACTAGCAGCCTTGCGGTCAGATGGTGGCAAATATTTAAGAAGGTACACTAGAACCTGGAAAGTAATAAAAGTCATTTATTGAAAATCATTTTCATTTGAAATAATGTAAAGAATTTGAGCACTTGGATATTAAATTATAATTTTCTATAGTTATAATTATTTATTTACTTATTGAAGATGTACTTCTCAGGCTTTTAATACTGTACATCTAATGGTAGTTTTCAGGTTTGTATCATGTATATTCTAATTTAGTATAAATTTAGTGAAAATTAAATGAAGTAAGTACATTTAACTCCAAAAGTCGATTTATAGATGCTAATAAAAAAAATATCGAAATATGTTGGTCTTAATATTAACGTATTCTTTTTGGTTTGTATAATCACGTGAAAGATTGATAACTAACACAAAGCGCAAACAAAGAAAATCGAAAATTTTGAAATGCGGAAATAAAAATTCAACCAAATACGTACGTCATAAGGAAGTTCTATAGCTGCCATGGTTTTATTGCTTATAGTAAACTTCAATTTTATAGTTTATTTCACATGATAAAGTTGTGTTTCATAATATATCTTTAACTTTTTGAATAACACCTTTAATTTGACATTGATAGTTGAAAACTGGGAAATGCAAATGATAGATAAACAGCTGATGAAAGACGTCACAAATGACGTAGGACAATGGGTGAATTCCACTAAGCGACCGCAACGCATTTCTATCGTTCGACCTAAGGCCCAGAACACGGGCGACGTCATAGATGACATCACTGTTCGTGACCGCATCGCGCCCACTTCACCCACAAAATATTGGTGGATCAGAGTTGGCTTTCATCAATATGTGGCGGCAGTGGCGTAGCGAGAGACAAGGGGCAACCTGGCCCGGAAGCTAATGAAAGGGGCGCCAAATTGTCCGCAAAACAAAAAATTATTGGACATATTATATGGTTTTCGAATGGGGGAAGGTGTTAAAAGATATCCTAGGTGCGACTTAAGCTCGCGTTACTGCGTAGCAGGAGTTTGAAGAAACAACTGTCAGTGTCAAATTATGAATGTTATCTCTCATTCAATTCGGCAAAAACGCAACGATAAATTCCTGGGATTCCATGTTGAATTAAGTTTTACTTCAATTCATGCGAAATGTTTACTCACAACGCCCATAGGTGCATGTTTTCACCATGCCGTCATATTGCGAGCACACAGCTGACACCTGACAGCAGTCAAATATGCGTCCTACTTATAATATAAAAATATAATATCCCCCTGCAACACCTGCAGCGTTTTTTACGTTAGTGGAACGTCAATTTCCGTTGTCGTGACCGATCGCTTAGCGGGCCTTCAGTGGAACGCACCCAATGACGAATAAACGTTCTATTTCATCATACCTTTGATCATTACATATTTTATTATAAAACAAAGTCGCTCTCCGCTGCCTGTGTGCGTAGATCTTTAAAACTACGCTACGGATTTTGATGCGGTTTTCTTTAGTAAATAGAGTGATTCCAGAGGAAAGTTTATATGTATTATACATGCATAATATAGTAGAGGAACACTGATAGTTTTAGATGTTTTTCATGTGATGTCGTAAATAAACACATTTTTTGCGCTTACATTGCAAATATTTAATTTATATTTTGTATTTAGTATCAGCATTGCACCCGTGCGAAGACAGGGCGGGTCGCTAGTTGTTTATATGTTAACTAGCTGATTCCGCAAACATTGTTTTGCCATATATATCTATTATTAAGCCCTCTAACCCACTCCCTGTAATTTATGGGTATGAAAAATAGATGTGGCCGATTCTCAGACCTATCCGTTAAGCACACAAAAATTTATAAAAATCGGTTTAGCCGTTTCGGAGGAGTTATTTAACTAATTGTGACACGAGAATTTTATATATAAAATAAAAAGAGATTTCCACCTATATATTGACTCATCACGATATCTCTGGAACCATAAGGCGTAGAGGCTTGAAATTCGGTAGAAATATTCCTTTTGCCGAGTAGAGGTTAGCTAAGAACAGATTTTAAGAAAATTCACACACAAGAGGGGGTTGTGGGGGCGTTAACAACGGGAAATTCCTGTTTTTAAACTATAGTTCCTATCGACTTCAAATATGGTAGGAATCTCCTTTAAGTGATGTAAAAATGATCAATGAGCGGATTTTATGATAACTCATCCCCAATAAGGATTGCGGGGGTGGGCGTTAACAATGAAAATTTTAAATGTATGTAACCCCGAAACTACTGAACCAAGTTTTATCAAATTTCGTAAGCATCTGTAATTTGGTCTAACTTGAAACATATGATAGGTGGCGCTGCTATCGGTGTGTAAGCTATCACGTGTGGTAGCTGTTTTCCTAGCAGGACAGCGTCTGCCGGCTACTGCTATTCGACCGAGCTTTTGTATCTATAAATATAAAAATGAACGTTTGTCTGTATGTCCTTTATAGAATCGTAAACTATGCATTTGATCATATCATGATCTTCATCAAAGTGTTGTGCATGAGCCCATAAAGGTTTTTCTAAGTTGGTACGAAAAAAAAAAGCGCAGCAACGCGCAGGGTACAGCTAGTTTTATATATAAGAATAAGCATCAAATAACGTGACATGAAATATTGCAGTAAACAGGTAAAAGATATTACTAATATATATTAATTACAAGGTAATATAATTAATAAATAATTTTTACGGGCTGGATCGATTTCGATGATTCTTTTTTAATCAAAAGGTAGCATCCTAAATTGCATTGCGTAATAAGCATGCATTACATGTTGCTAAGCATTTGACCAAATGGACATTTGGACATGGACATTTAACCGACTTACAAAAAAGGAAGGGGCTCTCAATTCCATTGTTTTTTTTTATCCATTCACTTCACTTCAGCCTATCGCAGTCCACTGCTGAACATAGGCCTCCACAAGTTCACGCCAAAAATGGTGTGAACTCATGTGTGTTGTCCATAGTCACCGCGCTAGGCAGTCGGGTTGGTGACCGCAGGGCTGGCTTTGTCGCACCGAAGACGCTGCTGCCCGTCTTCGGACTGTGTATTTGAAAGCCAGCAGTTGGATGATTATCCAGCCATCAGTCGGCTTTTTAAGTTCCAAGGTGGTAGTGGAACTGTGTTATCCCTTAGTTGCCTTCTACGACATCCACGGGAGGAGAAGGGTGGCTATATTTTTAACTGCCGTAAACACACAGCAGTTTTTATTTTATTTTATGCATGTTACCTCTGAACTTTCGATTGGTGGGTGGACCGATTTTGATGATTTTTTTCCAATCGAAAGGTGGTGCCTGTCACTGATCTGAGCACACAGACAGCGGGAAGCGACTTCGTTTTATACTATGTATTGATATGTATGGTTTTTTTTTATACAATTGTAGGCTTGCGTTTGAACACTATTTCACCTGATGATAAGTGAAAGTGCGGTCTAAGATGGAGCACGCTTACCTAGAACGTGTGTATAATGGTGCTGTAGACTTGCACTGAAGTCACTATTGGTATTCTTTTTTTAAGTATTCTTTGAATTTCTATTATAATAGTAGCAAGGTACATGTTGCAAGCCGTTAAGAAACTTTAACATTCAATGGTTTTTATAAGGCTAAAATTTTATTTTATCGTAATATACATATTGTTACCACTGAAATAGGCAAGGGAAGCCACCTTCAATAATCGCCACAGGACAACTAAAACTGTACGAAAAGAGCTATAGTGGGGTGAAAACCATTTAAAATGACCATTGTGACAAAAAAGAAACAAAAATGAAACCATAACAAAAATGAAACTCGTAACGAAAAAGTAACAAAAATGAAAACTTAGGGTTTTTCACAATTGACATAATAACGGATAATTATTTATATTAATTTTTTTATCCTAGTTCTTCAAAATTTTGCGTATTGTATTTTTTTAATCGTCGTCTATATGACTGATTTTCAGCTGCTGTCATCAGCATTCTAAAAAGAAAAATAGGTAAGACATATACACCGCTACTTTTTAATTACTACTTTAAAAATTGGAGTGCTCAGTATCGATAACTGATTATATTTGCAAAGTCAAAAAATAAGAAGGCGAATTCCCAAAATTATTCATCAAAATAAGCAAATACCGGGAAACAATTTTCAATTGTATCAGTTACACGCGTACCAGGTACTTTTGATTTTCGTATTTCACCGCCTTGTGAATTCATTGATAAATGCCGGCGAACTCGAATTTTCAGAAGAAATAAATTTACAGAAATCAAAATATCACGTGATTATCGTCAAAATTGATTGATAGTGCATTTTACTATTTTTTATTTACTATCATTACTATTGTTATATATTGTACAATATGTTATTGAGCACTTATGGCGCCACTTTCCCCCAACAACAATAAAATACTCACTCAAGGAGCGTTAAAGACAAGACATACAATAAATTTACCGTCAAAAGTGTGGTTACAGTCACTGAATTAGGTACTTGAGATTTCGAGACGTACCAGTAAAAAAAACTTGAAGGTTAAGTAAATATACCCCATAATCCCTACCTCACTCAGGCGGAGATCTGCTCACACGTAGTGGTTTTTAGCCGGTAAGTCTGGCATGACCACAAAAAAGAAACTCATAATAAAAACAAACATCAGACTCGTGAATACGTCATTAGTTCATTTTTGTTATATCATTTTTGTGACGTGACAAAAAACGTGACGAAATCATAACAAAAATGAACAAAATCTCTACTAGAACATAACATAAAAATACTTTAAGTCAAACTAGAATATCAGTATGTTAAAGCACCTTGCTTTTCTATAATGATTAAATTAAACCGTGTTTATGAATGAATTAAATATATAAGTATTCTCTTACCTGTAGAGTTTAGTAGATAACAAAAATGATGAATTAAAGTTGGAATTTCGTTCGCCGACACAAAAGTACGCATTCATTCGATTTGACATATGATAGCAAAATCGTCGACAAGGTATCTATAGCTTCTGGATTCTGATTGGCTTCTTATAAAGTAAGTTTTCCCATTTGATAAACATCAAATATTACTAAATTAGGTTGGGAGAAAAAGGAATAACAAAAATGAACAAAATAATTGACATCATGTTTGGAAACAAATATTTGTATACGAAATAAGTAAATTAAGTTTGCTTTACCCGATAACTATAAGTAATCATATTATCTTTACAAAAAATAATCATATATTTCCATACAATATTTAGTATTCTTTTTAAAATGTTTTTTGTAACGCTAGTCATGAAAAGGACAAATTATTTTGTATGGAGAAAATCCAGTTTCGGTCTGAAAAACGAATTGCATTTACTAAATACTTTTAATAAGGTACATAAAAGTATAATATTATGTTAGATAATGTACCATTTTACCACAGCAAGTTCTTATTACTTGAGACAAGAGAATAGTTTGTTAAATATTACGCATGGACAAATTATGATGTCAAAATCGTCATTTTTAATGGTTTTCACCCAGTAGCTACTCATACAGATTTTATGTTAAGAGTTTGTTACTACTACAATTCAGCCAGCCTTATACCACATTAAATATCCTTAATTCGCATTCGGCCTGTAACATTCCAATGCTGGGCAAAGGCCTCTGTTTCCACGCAGGAGAAGGATTGGAGCTTAATTCACCACGCTGCTCCACTGCGGGTTGACGGATATGTTCCCAATTATGAGAAACGATCGCTATCAGGTATTTATGATAACACCCGGGATCGACGGCTTAACGTGCTTTCGTGGCACGTGGGGAGATCCACAAGGGCAGACATCTCCAAACTGGAAAGAAATATTTGTACAAATTAAATATCGATCCCGAGCGGGAATCGAACGCGAAAACTGTCGGTGTTTTAGGCGACTACTAGCACCACTACACCAGAGCGGTTGTGAACACAGGTAAAACTATTTCTATAAAAAGGAATAAAACTTTGTTTACTATTTAGATAGATACCTACTACTTTGGACAAAAATTTTAGATGTTACAAAACTTATTCCTAGGGTGGGTCAAATTTATAAATTCTTCCGTATTTACATAGCCTAGTTCTTAGGAGGCTTTTCTCAGATACATTGTTTTTAAATTGGATTCGGAAATAGTAGTAATTATATTTTTGATGTTGCGGTACCTTAGGAATGTTAAGTTTAACATTTTGAGAACGATGAAATAAGGGACAATTTATTAGCTTAGGGTGCTTAGGGTAGGTGGGGGCGGTAAATTTTGCCTAAATTTTATTTTTAAAACATTATAAAGCTCCAGAAAATGAACGAGCACGCCCAAAACCTTTGTACAACAATTGATTATTATTGATGGACTATTATTTTATGGAATTATAGAAAGATGGCCTAAAAAATCAGCCAAAATAATTGCGATTTGCACATGGCCTTTTTTGGGTGGCTGTAACCTCACCTTTTTAAAGGCTGTGACTGTGACTCCTACTAGGAATAGGAATAGAGTATCGAGTTTCAGAGAGCACTAGGGAGGGACAAATTGAATACTGACGGCAAATTTGTGAATCCGCCACTGGTAGAAACCATCTACAAGTTTTAAGTAACAATAAGTTTCGTCATGTTAGTTCATTTCTTCATAAATCGTTTTGGGTTCGAAGACCAGGTCATAATAGAAATGAAATTAAGATTGGGTCAATGAAAGTATTAATGCAGTCTTTGATGTAGCAACAGTCGTTATTTTTACAATTTGATTTTGATATTCTGGCTATAAACTTTACCATATATACCGTATATATGGTGTTATCAACGTGTGAAGTCAAGTCTAGATTTCATAACGTTGACTGACTAGACGTCAAAAGTTATTTTAGGGAAAGGGAAAATAAAATTATTGCGTGTATTAAAACTTGTGACATGTCATAATAAAAGCCTTTGGCAGAAAGAAGAAAATACATTCATTATTTTTCGTTTGTGTGATTATATATTGAATAGTAATCATAAAACCTTTTTACTACAAACTTTAAAAAAATATTAACCGGAAAAAATTTGGTGAATTTTAAGATAAAAAATAGGTATATCTTTGTCCAGAGAAGAAGTACCTACTGTGAAGAATCTGTGAAAGTAAGAATTTGTGGTTACATGTTTTTTCTTTTCTTTTCATATATATAGCATGTCTGTCACTGTAATCGTGAAAATCATCAATTTTATTTTCGTGAAAATGAGTCATGTTCTTTAAAATGTATTGTTATATCATTGTAAATGTTTTAGCTTCAAAAGATACCCAAATGAAGCGCACTGCGATTATGTATATGTAAATATACATATCACAGTTATGGTGAATCTTTTTGAAAAACAATCATCTTCTAAACATTTCAATTATTACTTTTGAATATTGAAGGATTTTTTTTTTAATTTAAAAATTAACATCCACGGGCTCAAAATGCTCGTGCCTTTTGTTAAACATGCATGCATTACATACCACAGGCGATTTTTCAGTACAACTACAAATCATCAGTCCTGTGACTGCCTAGTAAAACTAGGACATGGTCCGACGCTGACGGCTTTTTTTTTCCTTACAAGTACTCTTTAATCACTCATCATTCATTCATAATTTCTGAACATTTTATTATTTTTCTTATCTATGTCTATATTTACACTTATTTGCTAGTTATCATATATGTATATATGTGTATATATATTGAAGGTTTATAAAATAGACATTTTATAAACATTTTCACTAAATATGTTCTGGCTTACTCCATAAAATTAAGTCGAAAAACAGAATGTATCTTCTCCTATGAAGGGGTTAGAAATTAATTGACTACTCTGATTTTCTTATTGATAATATATTTATGGATTAAATAAATGTTTATCAAAACTTTTCATATTTTAATAAATCTAGCTTATTTAGAGACAAACAGAAACAACTATAGTTTAACACAGAAAGGAATTACTAACTTCGAATTTCAACCATAATTCAGTTTATAATCAGATTTTACTTTTAGGTTACCTACTCTAATAGAATCCCTCTGATATACTCGTATTTGTACGTTTGCTAATAGAAAAATGAAAAAAAGTTGGAAAATTCTGTTCTTTTCATCATACAGACATTGAAAACTTGTAATTATATTATATATTTACATAATTTTCTACTAGTGTAAGTATTATCATATTCTGTGAGTAGTTTGTGATAAGTCCTTACAAAAACTCGCATATTTTACCTTTTTGTAATGTTACTACAGATTAGTAGGTAGTTGAGTTTATTATGTAGCTATGCAAATTTTCGTACTGAGATAGATTCTCTTTCGGCAGTTTAATATTTGAAGTAAATTCTTTTTGTTAACATTTATTCCAAATAAACAATAACTAGGTTTATACGTGTACTAACACTTAACACGATTCAATCAAAGCAATTTGATTAGGAAAATAAACTATTATATATTATCATTAAAATACATTACACATAACAAAAATATAATGAAAAGGTAAAAAAAGGAAATGTTAAAGACACGTAAATTAATGTTCGTTACATCTGAACAACACTTTTGTAACAATTTTTTTTTGTTAACAAGATTATTGTAGCAATGGGTGCTAGGATCAACTTTAAAGTGGCGTCTTATGTGAGTTTGCGCGGCAGCTTGCAATATTGTTATTGCCACTTGTTGGGCGCCAGTAAGCTCAGTGAAGGCGGGGTGAGCCGTCCGTTCCTCGCGTCTCGTGTTGCCATAACTACACTTTCGGAGTTTTCCCATCAACTTTTCCGATATATGTACGTCAGACACAATAAAACAATAATGTACTTTATATTGTAAATTATGTCTTAATGTATTGTTAGTGGAAAAAATAATGGTGTAAAGTGTTATTATTATAGTTGTTATCTAATTGTTAGAAAAATGTTTTTAAAATAGAATATGTCCAGAAGAAAACAAGCAAAGCCAAGATCTCTTAAGCGTAAGTAGCATTTTAATAAGTTGTGACTTGTTTCGAAACAAAAAAAATGTGTGTATGAATAATTATATCTTATTTAATTTAATTTTTAATAAAATCTAATAAATAGCGTACTTATTCACTTAGGTATTTAATGCGCATAGGTATAATCCCACATCTACCTATACTTCAAAATAATATAATTTTAGTATTATTAAGCTATTATCAAAATTTGATAAAATAAAGTAGATTGTTTATAATCATTCAATAGTATCTGACACATGTACGAAGTTTAGAATAATAATTTTATGTACGTTATACATTATATCACTGTGTTAGTTGTATCACAAAAAAAATAAAAATAATACTCAAATTTTAGCAAATAAATAAAGCGACACCGGGAATTTGTCTAAATACGTGTTAAGCTGTGAAAAGTGTTAGCTAGACTGTTAGTGTTAAGTATTAACGATCACGTCAGTCTGAGCTCTATACTGGCGAGTGATGGAGTCTGCCGTCACAGCCTCGCGTCCTAATATCAGCATTTTATCAGCCGTTGCCTGCGGTCGCGTGCACTGCACGAGTCTTCTATGCACAATTAATTCAAACCTGCGACAAGCGAGATGTAACGTTCAGTAAGATTTTTCATGGAAATAAAGCTTTTTACGCAAAAACCGTACTTTTAAATTTGTGAAACTTAAATGTAGATACACATATTTTTTAAAAATTATTATATAAAGTATAAATTCATTGTAATATGTATTAATAATTATTATAAATAATTAAGGGTAAAAAACCGAAAGAAGATTTAACGAATTAATAAAATAAATGGTTACAACTATTTTATTACCATTTTATAGTTACACACATTAAAATCCAATGGAGTTTATGATTACGCCTTTAACGCATACATTGTTTATTACTTGTTTTGTTGTTACTTAATAGTAATTGAATTGTTGCAAGTACTGCACATGATGAATGAATGAATTTATCGAAATTGATTAATTTCTAGTTAATTGTGTTGTGTTGTTTTCAATCAATTTGAGTCTTAATAGTCGGACTGCTTTAAAATCTTATTTCATATATTCACTTATCAACCCAAAAGTGATTAAACGAATTAATCTATTGAGTAGCTAATTAAAAAAATATAGATTCTCAGCCTGGATACTACGGAACACCAAAATATTGTTACAGCCCAATTACACAGAACGCAACTGCATTAACTGAGGGATAGATGGTCTAGTCCTGCGGAAATAATTTATGCCATTACCTAAATATGGTTTGCTTTTAGACGTCTTAACAATTGCTAAGTAAGCTAAGTAGTAACTGTAAAGTTCGAAAACATTCATAGACTGTGCATATAGCGTTTTATCCTGTAAAAGTTTAGAGTTTATAAAGCTTGAACCTTTAATATGTTTCACCACATATTTGTAAAATTTTTGTTCTGCAATCTAAATGATTATGATTTACAAACTGTATATTACTATATTCTGAAGGTTGCCCTTTCTATTCGATTTTATTATTGATAAACGTCCTTGAAGATGTGTTCCATATAGTTTACCATTGTTAGTGGTTGAACAGCCACGTAATGTTGTTAACTTAAGGTATCGATCGGGTGGAGTCTAGTGCTTTCGTAATGTGTCCCGCGGGGAGCGCGAGGATGCTGCGACTCTCCGGCCTGCTCCTGGGATACCTAATGCAATACCTCTCGCTTATTGCTGTCTAAACTTACGTATACGTAAATACGACAATAACTACATAATCTATTGGCTAAAGATCTAACAGTTATTGGAAAAAATAAACTGTTATCATTTTTATTGATAAGTTCTAACTAATACACGTACTTTAGAAATGTGACATCAATTACGTGACTTTGATTATAAGAACTTTTTATTATTCCTGGAATACATAAAAAAAAATAAGGACTTAAACAGATTTATTGCTAATTGATCCTTCTGTTCGATAATTCATTACTACTTCGCTACTGCAGTGTCAGAACTCTGATAGACTGGTACATGTGGGTCCAATATCATGTCAAATTTAGGATGTCATATTCTGTCCTTCTTGTCAGGGAAATAAAATTTTACAATCAAAAAATTTCTTAATTTTTTGACGTCCTAAATCGACTATAACAATGAATTATTATATCTCGAATGGTTTAGGAAAGAAAAAATCTAAGTCTGAGATATATGTAAATACTTTATCAATTATTTTTATATATTTAGAAACGAGATTTAAAAAATAACGTTAAATTAAAATGAACAAAGCGTACTTAACTTTTGTTGGGTGTTTGTGCAGTCCTTGTGAGTCTCCCCACCGTGCCTCGGAGAGCACGTTAAGCCGTCGGTCCCGGTTGTTATCATGTACCTACACCTGATAACGATCGTTACTCATAGTAGGGAAAATCCGCCAACCCGCATTGGAGCAGCGTGGTGGAGTAAGCTCTGATCCTTCTCCTACATGGGGAAAGAGGCCTATTCCCAGTAGTGGGATATTGTAATATCCCACTACACTGAAGCGTACTTCACTTTATAGCTAAATGAGAAGGTTAAACATCTTATGCGATCTGGATTAATTTGTCAGTTATTATATTGTTATGAGACATCGCTTTACTGGCACAAGGATTACAAAAGGTGAGCATCGTTTGTGAAAATTTATAAAGAATATTAGTGCTAACAGACTAGATATAATTACTATATATCGGCTTTTTATCACAGATAGACTTTGAAAGATCTTTACGTGAAATAAATAATTAATCTGTGGCCAAGTATTGTTACTGGCGTTTATCGGCAGTAGTTGTTATGTGAAGCGATAAGAAGTTGATCGCGGCTACGGGTGTAGGGTGAGCGGGGTGTTGCGCGTCCATAAAACTTGTAGAGGCCCACAGAGAACCGCTGCGAAATTTCCCCTGGGTGGCGCGCACCTCCGCCCTGCGCGTTGGGAAATACGGTAAAGCCATATCATAACAGTTTTATGTTGATGTCGACCTCCCGGCCAAGTTTAGCTGTTCCTATTGCGCTAATCGACAGATTAACTTTAATCAATTTAATTATAACTAGAGTTTTTATGAGGAGATATCCTTCTTTTTTAAAAGAATCTATACCTACGTCTAATAAGTTACTAGCTACAATATAATTTTCAACAAAATTCTTTCAGAAAAAGAATAATTTTTTATTTAATTAGATTTGAGCTTAGATCTCCTCTTCATGTCTTCATCTTAATCTAAAGCTACGAACGAAGTAGCCACAATACTTAAAATTAGTCAGAACTAAATCGAAGAAAAAAAATGTTTATATGCAATCTGCTTACACATCCAAGTATTATTTTTCCTGTTCCCAGTTGAATTCAATAAATCACTCACGTGTTTTCACGCAAAAAATCCATAACAGGTAAAAATACAACGCCGCATGATTATCTGACGTACATATGTATCTCAGCCCGCTACCTACCTACCTAAATATTAACTACGTCTTCTCTTTATATATGACTGTTTATTATTACCTATCTATTTTATTTTTTTACTTAACTTTCTGATCTTCGAGTCAAGAGATAAAGACATCTTACATAATCTAAAATCATTAAGTTTAGTAATTGTAACTAACATATATATACAAGCCAATCTATGCGGTTCTATACACTGACATTATTACTCAATTAGGATTTTGATAAATATTTCAAGGCGTTTAAATTTATTGAAGTAGCTGATTTAACATTAAGAACTTTACACCAATTATTTAGTTAATAAATAAATAAGACTAATTTGACTTTATCTTTGCCTCATGAACGTTTAGGACGTTCAAAAACAAAAATAGCTTCTACAAAAATCACAACATCCCGAAAGAAACAATGGTCAAAATTTTGTGCATTTATTTTCAGTAGTTTAGTCTCATACTTTCTATGATAATTAATCAAACAACCTTCATTCGATTTTAGATAAAAAGCTTCTGTTATTACAATTAAATAAATGTAGTCTGATATACCTGCCTACCTACTTTTAGATATACTAGGTCAATTCAAACAAATGCTACAGATAAATTATAATGCCTAATAATGAAGTAATCTTTTGTCCTCGTGTTCTAATTTTTGATTTAAAAACAAATTATTTCTGTGCATAGTTAAGTATATGCATTGAACACGTATATATTTATCTGGATACCTATTAAATTTTTACTTTTGCGTATTATTGTTAACATTACCGTGATTTTTAATATTTTAAGCAAACCTACATAGTTTCTAAGGACTTTCGTCTGGGATATTGTTTAAAAATATCACAGTCCCCCCGTAGAGGGTGATCCCTGTGGAGCGAAGTTCTCACCGCCCACGCCGCGTCCCGCGGGACCTGGCCCAGGCAACGCCGCCTGCTCCCTGGAGACACTCATCCTATCCACCCCGTCTCCCCGCAGTCTCCCAGGAAAACAGTCGAGATGTTCGACTTATAATTGATAATCGGTTATACATATATAAGCTCACAGCTATCTGTCAGTCATAATACTATAATTTGTTTATTTATACTTTATTGTACACCACAACTACATTTTAAGCATAAAGCACATTAAAAGACATTTACAGACTGTGAAGTACCATGGGTGGACTTATGGCTATTTAGCCATTTCTTCCAGACAACCCTTAAAGGAAGGATAAATTTATTATAAACTCGAGACAGGGTAGGGTTATATTATAAACTTACATGCTAATACATACATACTACTACTTATAGAGAATCCACATATAAATGCATACTTATATACATACATACTTATATACATACATACATACATTATTATGTATAACCTTTTAACCTTATTATAAACTAATAAATAAAAAAAATATTTATTTAATCTATATTATCACTTCTTAGATCTATATAAATGAAAAATAAAGGTTGCTAAGCGCATCATAACTCGAGAATGGCTGACCAATTCGGCTAAATTTTTTAATGTTCCTTAAGGCCCACGGAAGGTTTTAATAATAAATAAATAAAATACATTAAATATAAAATATTTTTAAATATAAAGCATTATTATAAAATATTTTTTTGAATAAAGTTTAAGTAATAAATAAATTTAAAGTACCCTTTCGTGTTTTTAATTTAATTTTACTCTAAAAATATAAAATACTTATTTTCGTTGGTAAGGATATGCTATACTCGTACAATAGTGTTGTGTTCTTTTTAATATTTTGACCAACGCCTATGTTAGGACGAATACTAGGTATTTTAATCCCTTGTGTGTGTTGTACTAACGCCCAAAACACATTAAAATTACAATTTCGAAGGTACTCAGGGAAACGACCTAGTCTGTGATGGGATTTCTGATATTAAGTATTCCTTTGTGGTCCAATTCGCTTGCTCCTTAATCATAGTTATTACCTACATATAAATAGCTACCGTAGGAATAGGTCGACTCCGTGGTCGTTTGGTGCCCATTAACACAATAACGACTTATGTTAACCCTGATTTTATAATGACAAAATTGATTGTGGAAATAATTTCCAATATGTGTAATTTAATAGTTGATGATAATAAAAGATTTCTACAGAAAGATGGATATATCGAAATTTTACTTGTTATTTGTTTTTATATGTCTTTTTTTTTGGTGCAGTTCTTCGCTTTCATTCTATTTTATTTTTATTTTATTTATTTGGGAAACAAACAATATAAACATTACATACAATTAAATTTCTTACAAAACACATTTATCAATAAAGTTTCCAGCAACAATAATAAACAGACATGTCATTTGAAAAGTCGAAATTTTAAATGAATTATAACAGAATACAAAATTAAAAAATGTAAGACAAATTTTAATGTAAGACAAAGTTTTAATTTAGGGTTTTAGTCTTTATTTTATTATAATTTCAGTTATAGCAAACAAAACTTGGTTTCTGATTGACTAGTTTGCTGATGACTAGTTTTTCAACGAAGTAGTTTATTTTATGGTTATAGACTTGACGTTTCTTGTGATTTTAGCTGCATTGATGTTTTCCGCGTCTGTTTCGCTACGATGAATTGAACTTAATGATACAACTTCTGAAATAACTTATCTAAATGAGTAGGACTACTTAAACTAATTTTAGTAGATTATTCATTGTTACTTAAATTTATTGGTTAGGTCTTACGAGGTTAAATGGTGTCATATTTGCTTTTCCACATTATAATATTTTGTTAGTAAGGTTTTCATACATAGGGAAATCTTGGTAGGTCGATGTACACTTCCAAACATACCAACTATTCATCTCTATGATTTTGTACGACTGAACATGGTTTCGTTCTTAAGTTAAACGTGATAGTCTAAAACAGTTCCGCGTGTATTATTTTGTTGAAACACTGGGTGCGGCGGTACGCGGACTGAACGCAATCACGCCACCCGCGCCCTGGCTGCGCTAATTATGCCAATAAGCGTCCATAATAAGGATAACACCATTTATTTTTTTAAAGGCAATTTTTTTTTAATGCAACTGTTTTGTTTTGTTTTGTTATAATATACAATTATCTGCTTTAATTTTTTTTCTTCTGGTAAACGTAAATCCAATTTTTAGCTGAATTTTTGACTGACCAATGAATTTTTCCAAAATATTTAAAATACATATACCTATTATATATAATTATATATACCTACTATAACTATTTATAAATAGTTATAGTAGGCATATAATCGCTTTTAAATACATATATTAATATTAAATACAGGATATCCGTATGAGAAATAACCTTTGGACACAACATAAAAATAGCCCCAGTGATATTACTAAAAAAGATTTTAACAAAAAAAGAAATGAGGTATCTGAAAATATACAAAAATTAAAAAGTGCATACTATTTGAAATCCTTTACGGCCTGTGTGAAAAAACCAAAAAAGATGTGGGACCTAATAAACAACTTGTCAGTCAACAAAGTAAAAATTTCCTCGTCGACGAATACACTTTTAACTGAAAATGGACTTATAACAGACTCTAAAAAGATTTGTGACTATTTTAACAACTTTTTTTGTAATATTGGATCTAATTTAGCAAAAAAAATTCCATTAAGATATCATAACGAAAATGTTTACGTAACGGATATACGCGCAACTGGGTCGAACGAACAAACACTAAATAATTTTGAATTTGCAGATACTAAAGAAGTTGCGAATATCATTAGTAGCTTAAAAAATAACGTAAGTGCAGGTATTGACTGTGTCAATGTAAAATCCATAAAATGTATAAAATCTTTAATATTAGATGTACTTACTATCTGTATAAACAAATGCTTAGATGAAGGAATTTTCCCCGATACTCTAAAAATAGCTAAAGTTACTCCTATCTATAAATCAGGCAACAAGTCAGATCCAGGTAATTATCGTCCCATATCAGTACTTCCTGTTTTGTCCAAAGTTTTTGAAAAAATAATATATATGCGACTAGAATCTTTTCTAAATTCACAAAATTTCTTTTGTGATAAACAGTACGGGTTTCGACCAAGACGTAACACTTTATCAGCAACTATAGACGTTGTAACAAAGATTAAACTGCATATCGATAGGAAGCAGGTAGCATTGGGAATATTTATTGACCTGAAAAAGGCGTTCGATACTGTGAGCCACGAAATTCTTTTGAAAAAGCTACAATCTATTGGCATCGCGGGATCAGTGCTTAAAATAATAAAATCCTATCTTACAAATAGATATCAGGTAGTTAAGATGGGAGAGACACAGAGTGATCCACGAGTCATTACTTGCGGCGTTCTCCAAGGCTCGATTTTGGGTCCTTTGCTCTTTCTTATATATATAAACAATATCCATACTTTAAATCTTCGCGGCGATATCTCGTTATATGCAGATGATACTAGCTTATTTTACTATGGTAATAACTTAGAAACTATTGTAAAGGATGCTCAGGACGATTTGGATATCTTGAATATTTGGTTCCAATCTAACTTGCTTACAGTAAACATCTCAAAAACTAAATATATCGTATTTGCTCCAAAAAATAAAAAAATATCTCAAAAGGTATCGTTAACAATAAATAATCAAGAAATAACAAAAGTTGACCAGGAAAAATATTTAGGATTAATATTGGATAGTAAATTGACATGGAAACCACATATCCATAAAATAAAATCTAAATTAACTTCTTTAATGGGAGCTATAAAAAGCATCGTCCGATGTTTGCCACATGATGTACGTTACATTATATATAATTCTCTTATTAAGCTACACATAGATTATTTGGTTGAAATCTGGGGCTCCGCGGCAAAAACAAATTTAGAGCCTTTACAAGTAGCACAAAATAAATTAATAAAAATTTTATTTAAATATAATTTCTTCACCTCCAACCAAAAAATTTACAAGGAAACTGGTCTTATAAATGTTCATCAAACTTATGTTTATTATAATTGCTTATTGATACGTAAAATATTAAACAAGGATTTACACTCTAAAATAACTTTTACAAAAAAGCAAGAAATACAAAAAATGAAACTAAGATCTGCCAATGATATTATACTCTACAAACCACGCACTAACTATGGGAAGAGATGTGTAATGTTCGAAGGTACCCAACTGTACAGTAAACTGCCAAACGACGTTAAGGGAGCTAAATCGCTTTTTACTTTCAAGAAATTACTAAAAAGTTATGTAAAAAATCGAATAGTATAGTCAGGATCAACTAAGCACTAATATTTCAATTTCATAACAATTAAACTACATGAATGTCATTAAATTAAAACTAAACTACGGGTAATGGAATTTAGCAAGAAAAAAAAACATAATAATAATAGCATATTTTTTTTTGTTACTTATAATAAAAAAAAATACTAAAATTATATACATATAATAAAGAAAAAAAAATCATACGTTTTCACTTTAAAAAAAAATGAATAAATAAATTAACAAATAAATAAAAATAAATACGTGTACTAATTTTTACTATAATATAATGAAACATAAAATAACACCTTAACAATGACACTTCCAGTTGCGCATATTTCTGTTAACTTGTGTATATATGTTTTAAGCCTACCCTACATACTGTTAATTTCTTGTCTCGACTATAAATTGTTAATATATTGTGTTGCGATGTACCCAACGTGTAATGTTTTTGTTAAATTTTAGTGTTTGTAATTTCTCATGTAAGTGAATTGTATTCTTTTGAGAAATAAACGATCTTTAACCTTATATTACTGGCACTCGTCTGTAATATTTCATGCTCTAAAATCACAGTCGGCCAGCTAATTATTTACTAAATTATTATCTTTTCTCACACGGACGTCCGTTTAATATAGGTTCATACATATTATCTTATATAATACTCTTAAATGGTTTAAAATAGTTTCTTTGTAGTCCAAAATACGTACGTGCTAAGAATATCAGATAAAACAATAAAACAAAAAAACAAAATGTTTAAACATTGTATAGCGAAAAAGAAAAAAAAAGACGACTGTGCTTTAGATCATACGACTGAAGTAAAATTTCTTTAGCTCAATCTAACTTATATCTCTCTTTAAACTTCCGTTCGCCTCACGTCACACATTCACCAGTTTACTCCCCGAGTCAATCGTGCTTAAAGAAGTTTTATATCCACAAACGATATCAATTAAACACATACATATATACATAAATATACAATACAATACTTTATATACATGCTACAATAATATGCTACAATAGTTTATGTGTATAGAAGTATCGTCGCATCCATATGGCGATATTGCCTCATAGATTACCTGCGAGTTGTGATTTCTAGTCCCCATGGACCCGCACCTAACCTGCACCTTCCCTATATACACTGTGAGGCTTGCATTATCCTAATTAGCTCTTATTTCAGTTCACTTATAACAGTCTAAAACTCTATTTGACTAAATATAGTGCGTCGGTTTTATTTTTCTTTTTATAGTGTTAGAAGCGATATCAATACTTTTATTATTCTATACAATGCACTCGTAAGATCACATCTAGAATATGCTTCTGGAACATTAATAACCTTTGAAACTCGACGTTAACACCTTGATATCATTTTTCTGTATAAGATTTTTAATAACCAAATTGAGTCACTATATTTATTAAATGAAATATCTCTCAATTGTCCTAAATATAGTCCGCGATCAAACCGTACTTATACATTTGCTATTCCATTCTGCAGAACCAATTATGCTTTGAATCGATTTGTCGTTAGGGCCTGTAGACTGTATAATAATAATTATAATATGCTAGACATTTTTAATGTAAAACCTAATATATTTAATACAGTCCTCAAGCAATTAAAATGAACTGTGATTGTCACAAAATACTGTTACTGTAATTCTTGTATCGTATATAATGTTGTGTTAAAAAAAAAAAAACTAAGTTTGTATTGTTTGTACAATTTTAAAGTTTGCCCAATTAATATTTGTCAGAAGTAATAAGTAAAAACTTAATTGCCTTATGAAATTTCTAGGTTGTAAGAGTCATAATTATGTGTAATTACAAGCTGTATGTTTTCTTCATAAATAAAAAAAAAAAAAAAAAAAATAAGGAATAAAATATAGGGAGTGAAATAGAGTGTAACAGCGAAACAGCAGTGATGTGCCAATTTTGGTTTCTGATGGCAAAGCGTTGCATTTCTAATAAGGAGTTTTATTTAGTCAATAACTTAAGTATCTAAATAAGTTTAACATGTACACACACGGACTCACACCGTCGTCTTTTCTTAAGGTTAATTTAATGCTTGTGTTTTAAGCAACAGCCGGTGGATACATACATATATTTTTTTATACAGATACATATTTCTTTTATATAGTAGTATGCTTATATATAGTAGGTACCCACGATTACAACGGGCTAGTCATGATCGCCAAGTAAAGTTTATTTAAGGTTATACACATGCATAGTAGTTTGTTATAACATGTGTATAATAAACTTTGCGATTGTTAATAAACAAAGAAAAAAGTTATTGCAGTACATATATACTTAATTATTACTTCGTTAATAGTTAAAATTTACAAAAAAATAAAAAAATAATATTTTAAAATAAGTTTGCTTAAAATTATTTTTTAATATTAACAATCGCTCTGGTGTAGTGGTGCGAATAGTCGCCTAAAATACCAATGGTTTGCGGGTTCGATTCCCGCTCGGGATAGATATTTGTATTTGTAGAAATATTTCTTTCCGGTTTGGATGTCTGCCCTTTTGTGGGTGTCTTCACCGTACCACGGAGAGAACGTTAAGTCGTTGATCCCGGTTGTGATCATAAATAACTGATAGGGATCGTTACTCATAGTAGGAACATATCCGCCAGCTCATAGTGGAATAGCATGGTGGATTAGGCTCCAATCCTTCTCTTACATGGAGAAAGTGGCCTATGCCCGACAGTAAGAGGTTACAGGCTGAATGCGTATGCGTATTTTTGAATATAGGGCTGTATAAAATATATCATTTTATGACCACTAATGTGTTATTGAAAAAAAGAAAAGAAAGAAAGAATGCTTGGAGAAGAAATATTGAAAATAATTGAAGAGATAGCGCCAAAAAAAACGTAGATAGTGAAAAGAAAAATATTTTGATTGTTAAATATTTAATTATTGTACTTCAGTCTATTATTCATTGCAGCAATCTGTGGATATTATTATTTCGACTGAGATGTCAAATGCTCTGTGATGGAAATTACAATTTTCAATTGTTCATCTATATATATATATATATATATATATATATATATATATATATATATATAAAATTTTATTTAGATAGATATATAACTCCTTCATAGATTGATATGTTTTCTACTATTTTGTTTAACAATTACAGTTTTGAACGAGTGTCCATAATATTTTTCAGTGAATTTTCATTAAATGGTGCGCGGGTGCATTAATGGTGGCACCACACTGAAAGTAATCAACAATAATAATAGCGTTTTCTAGATAATTCGATATTGGAATGTAAGAAACTGTGGTTGATTTCAAACGTCGTAGACTTAAAAAAAAACGTCGTAGATTATTTAGCCCTTTGTCGATGTCATCATGAGTTCGTATAGGTGAAGCAAATTGTGCGATGATCTGTGTCTCTCTGACGCGTCCTGTGGTACTACTGTGCTATTTTTAATGACGTTACGATGTCTTGAATGAGGTCCCAGATACCAGAACAACGACCGACTGTTCTTGAGCATTTCGGAGATCATGACAATGATCGAAAGCATATGCTATAGCTGTGTGGGACCTTTCGCGTGGATTCTTTCCATAAGATTGGCGCATAGATCGTTTATGTGTGGTATGCGTCTAATACGAATTTCCCTTTAGGTAAGAGTAGGGATCCTCCCAATGCCATTGTAACATGTCATAGTTTAGGGAGTTAGTTATGTTTCTAAAGGATTTCGGTAAATAAGACCAAAGATTTTTATGTGTTAAGATTATAGCGTTTAACAATTTATATCACGTCAACTATATTCTACAAATTGCACACGAGATAGAAAGATAGAGAGAGACTCACAGCGGTACAAAAGGAAACTAACGACACAAAATTGGTAACCTACAACACACACAAGTAACCTACAATATGAACTTACGTTATTCGCAATGTTTACTTTACTTCGGTGGCATCCATATGTGAATTCGCGTTAATCGCAATACTATAATCTTATACTATTAAACGAACTTGTATATATATACATAATCTTAATCTCGGAAACGGCTCCAACGATTTTCATGAAATTTAGTATGCATTTCGGGGGAGATAAATAAATTTAGCTAGGATTAAATTTTAGAAAATGTCGTGTTATCCCTGTTTTTAGGCAATGAAAAAATGGCTACAATATCGTTAGAGTACGAAGGTAAATGTCGCACTTGTCAATAAAGTTGAAATAGCTCAGGTGGGAAATCGACTGGTCGCGATTGACCGAAAAGACCATGGTTCAAATCCACATGTTTCCAGATCGATTATTACTTTTTCTTTTTTTTTTAATCTAATTGCACTCGTTATTTTTCATTTAAATAGCCAGTTCATATTTTTTATTATTATTTTAGTTAAATCGAAAAATATTATTCATATTTTATCAATATGTAATTTGTATTTAATATTTAAATTGATTCCCAAAACACACGATTTACTAAAAATACCCAGCTAAGCTCGGTCACCCAGGTACTATAATATTAGGTGAGATTGTTCAATAAAGTTATTGCTATCTGTTTGAAGCGTTATGAAGCCAGAAATTGACTCTCTATTATAGTTTTACCAGGGCTTGTCCCTTTGCCATTAGCCATTACTTTATTTGCAATTGACCGTTGGACTATGGTCCCGATTTCAAAACACATCTTCGGCTGTTGCATCTTTTGCACCTATCGGACTTTGGTCCTACAATACTTTTAATTTTTTTTAAAGTATTCTTTCCATAGTATGATTCAAATCTAGTCACAGGTTGGATAGTGGGATGATTTATTAGATGCCATTAGTCAACTATAAGGAATATGTAATTCTAATATATAAAATTTTCGTGTTTCGGTGTTTGTTACTAAACTCCTTCGAAACGGCTTGACAGATTTTTATGAAATTTTGTGTGCATATCGGGTAGGTCTGAGAATCAGCCAACATCTATTTTTCATACTAATAAGAGTTAGAATACATTTATGATCATGAATACATTAGGAGTAAATAAGTAGAAGAAGTAAATAAGTAGTATAAGTAAATAAGTTAGAATACATTATTTTGATAATTTGTTGTTATATATTTCACATAAAAAAATTATGATCATAAATCTCCACCTTTTTGAGAATCGCAAACAATTTTAGACATAGGTTTTGATGGTAAAATCTCTGATTTATAATTGAATTGTTTTGCAGGCAAACGAAGAAAAACCGACTTCAATTATATCGACAAGTAATACAACGTAGGTAGACGAAAAATTAGTCAAGTAAATACGCATTATCAAAGATTACTCCAAAAGTTGTAATCAGATCTCGAATAAATTAAAATGTGACCACATGATAAACATCGGCTTTCGATTAAATTAAAAATCATTAAAATCGGTACATCCTGTAAAAAGTTATGCGGATTTTCGAGAGTTTCCCTCAATTTCTCTGGGATCCCATCATCAGATCTTAGTTTTCTTATCATGGTACCAAACTAGGGATATATATATATATATATATATATATATATATATATATATATATAATTATATACACGATCGAATTGAGTAGCCTCCTCCTTTTTTTGAAGTCGGGTCAAAAGTAACGAATCATCGATGTATGAATATATAGACAAAAATTAGCCTTATGAAAGCGGATAAAAATATTATGGTCCCGAAATACGTGTAGTTTTTCGTAAGATAATATTGGTAGAGTATTCTTTAAATTACCATAATTGTGTCCAATGTAAGGGAGATATTACATTGTCCACTTCATTGTTGTTAGTTTACACATAAAAGAGACGTAAATGTAAAGAAAAGCCTTTGTAACAGTTATTGAATCCATAGAAAACGATGGACTAAAGTGAACATTTGGATCTTTTGTCTAAATTGCCTTTTTGCATGATACGATTTTCTTTTAAAATATGAATATTATTTTATTATTATTCTCTTTTATTGCATAAACATAAACTGTAAAACATACATACATACTGTAAACATATTTACTTTTATTATTAATGTTTTTTTTGCAGCTGAGGAAGAAGAGTGGGTTGAAGAAGACCATACCGGCGATATTCAAGATGCCTTGAATTGTTCAAATAATGACGATGTGGAAACACAGGATGAAACAAACAAAAACGAAATGATCGAAGAGGAGCAAGATTTAGAAGGAAAATGTGAAGGTAATAAAAACAAAAAATTTATCTACTCTAAAATTCTTTTACAATAATTTAAGTAGAGATTACTGATTTACTTTATACTAACTGTGCCCACGACTTCGTCTGTGTGAAATAATGACTTTGAACAGCATTTTTTGGATATTATTTTGGTTTATTTTGGACATCAGAATGGCTTTAATATTTTGCCTCTTGTCGCAAACTTATAAAACATTTACATAAACCTTACATATTTCCATACAAACTTTCATTCTGTATTCCCTATTGTTATTTTACACCCTTGAGGGTAAAACTTAAACTTTCAATGTCATATTTATTTCAAACATTTTTGAATATCATATCAAAAATTGACCGTTCCAGCGGGGATCGAACCTGTGTCTCCGACTGACCGTGTCGGCGCTCTAGCCAATTAAGCTATGGAACGATGGACCCGCTAGATCGAAATTTTTGACATGATGATTTTTTATATTCAGTTTAAGCGAACCGTGGCGCCGTCTATAGTGAGCTCTTTACAGAAACCCATAACTATTCAAAGTTTCATATTACAATGAAAATCTTTGACAGGAGACGACACCGTGGTATTTTGTAATATCTACGATTTTATTTTTTGTGTTACCCACACATTAGGAATTCTAAACATTTTTTAGCATAGACGTCACGGTTCGCTTAAACCGAAAATAAAATCATCATATCGAAAATTTCGATCTAGCGATCCCCGCTGGAACGGTCAATTTTTGATATGATATTCAAAAATGTTTAGAATTCCTAATGTGTGGGTAACACAAAAATAAAATCGTACATGTCATATTTATTTATATCACATCAACAGCCTAAAAAAAAAGGTTGAAGCTTCTAGCTCTAGAAATGACGTCACTTACATAAAACATTTCATCCTCACCTTTCAACCCCTTATAGCCATTTTACCACGCTTTTTTAACTAGGTTTGTATGTATGTATGCATGTAATGGAATTTTTGAACATGATTTTCACCAATATGTAGAAGTTTGATTAATTTGAAACTTTGCACACGTATCAAGGACCACGTTTTTTACTCTAAATTGAATTATTCTCTCAATAAATTAAATTTTACTATAATTTTATATTGAAGTTATTAATTATGATTGATTGTTCGATCTTCTACTACTGTAATATAAACTCTTTGTAATTAAAAATTATTTTTTACTTTTTAGTTCGATTAGCTATAAAAGCGTGGTTTTTTAAATTTTTTTAAACTCTAATTTTTTCGCATTAAAAAGTACCCTATATTCTTTCTCAGGCTTTAGACTATCTGTGTACCATATTTCATTTAAATCGGTTAAGTAGTTTTGGCGTGAAAGCGCGACAAACAGATAGACAGACAGAGTTATTTTCGCATTTTAAATATTAGTAGGGATTATTGTGTTAGTAGCCGCCAGGAAAAGATTTATCTAAAAGAAAAAAAAATACTAAATAAGTCAAAAATTATAATGATATTTTTTTAGTTAAAATTTTACTGTCATAATCACATTTTCCTATTAAATATGGAATGTTCATGTTTTTAATTGATTTTTTGGAAATATCACTAATTGTAAGGCACTTTTTATTTTATTTATTTTTATTGCTAAATTATGCCTGAGCTAAAAAGTAAGGGTTGCTAAAACTAAAAAAAAAAAAAAATTATTATCAATTTCGGTTAAATGTGCACATAGTTCAATGTCTTTATTAAAGTAGGTAGGACATTTGCATTTGTGATTAGTGGCATCGTAGAACGAATAGGCGGGTGACACTGACACACGGCTGCGGATAAGGGATGACGTACGAGCGAACGTTGGGCTGCAGTGGGTGCACGGCTGCACGCCGATTTGCGGATGACAGATCGTTGCGTCGCTGACTCTATTGCTGCGTGAACAGAACTGGATTGAGTCGTCAATAAAAGTCAGATCAGATGGTTCATTTCCATTGTTTTTAATGGCACTAATCTACAGCTTGAATATTCCCTTGGCTATTGATAAATATACATAAAAATATTGTACAATATATCGGTTTATATGTAGCGTTTGGTTGCTATGTTCATTCATATGTTCATTCTTTTTAATTCCTTAAAATAAAAAATAATAAACTGTGAAAATTGTAATGTTGTACTCTAAGAACTAAAAAAAAAACAAGATTAAAAAAAATTCTACCCTTTACGTACACATAGAAAAATGTCTATTCTCAACAGTGGAATGCTATATTCCGAATTATCAGTCAGTCTAAATAAAATTATTCTATAAATAACTAAACAATTAAAAAATAAAACAAAAACAGATGACAGATTTTACTATAACTACAGTATAAATAAGGACATATTATCACGCCAGGCCGTTGCAGTAATTCAATGGAGATTGATTGAGTCGCCGCTGCGGTAGCGTCTGCACCCAGCACTTAGTCACCTGTCAGCTACATTCGCGGCTGCACACAATTCAGTGGTGACCCGTCCGAGGTCATTTATCGCCAGATTAGTCACTCACATCTACTCACATAAGACTGACACTAGCTGACACAATCATCTATGATAATCCATCATTAGCACTCCCAACACTATCGAGTCATTTACTTTTGTTGTAATGACTACATTATAAGTACCTAACTGATAAAATTTGAAGTATATAAGTATTTTAATAAACATTTTATCTTGCTACTTTTCAAATGGTAAAGAAAGTTCTGTCTTACGAATATTATTAATATAAACATTATGATTCAGAAAAAGAGATGCGGTAAACATAACGCATAAAGTCTAGAAGATATTAAGCCCATTTGTTGAGTCACTGACGTGTCGAATAAAGATTAATTTAGGAGCCTGGACTATACGTTATAAATGTTATTAATGATTAAACAACAAATATATATATATCATTCTATATATCTCATTATATATATCTCATTCCTCATTACTCCTCCTTGGTTAACATCGATGACAATAGTAATATGAAAAGTAAAATAATCTTTAACCGTATTATCTTCCTATCTTTTATTATATTGGGCTATTTTTTGCTTTAGATGTTGTGGAGGAAACAGAAAATTCAAAACAGCGCTCCGAAGACTTTGGTCACGAAAATGAAGATGGTAAGCACAGTAATCAACGATATATATAGAAATAAGCGATGACTGCGTGAAATTATTGCAAAAGTAGTATGTAACTAGCAACATTTGCAATTGAGTTACAATTCCATTGTAAAGCAGATCTTTTATAACCAGTGGAAGCGATGAGAGAGAGAGTCAAAAATTATTGAACTCTTAGACTTTTTTTAATTTTATTTGAATCTGATATTTAGATTGAAACTAATTTTAAATTATAGAAGCACTACTAAATTTTTCACACTGACAATGAAGCTTTGAACTGCAGTATATTTTTGCAGTACTATTTATAAATTTTTTGATGTGTGAAGTGAGTGTTTGTATAAAAATGGCCAAGTTTGAAAAGTTTTTAGCTATTTACTGTTTCCAGAATCAATTGACTCAATAAGGCAAACGGTTCTTAATACCTTCCCGTTTGCACATAAATAGGTCAAAGCGTTGACTTCAACAGTCTAGTTCTTTTAAGCTACACTTTACGCCTGTCTCCTTTAGGAATAGTACCCCGATTTACTGGTCTCAAAGCAGTACAACAACTTTGGTTAGCATATTTAATAAATAAAAAAAATATATAAAGTCGTGCGACTGATATTACGTCACTTGCGTTATATATTTTTCTTACGGTTTTAGTATCACATTTTTTTCAGTTCGGTCGCCCAGCCAAATGTCAAGCCCGCCGTAAGGAACTTTGTTCCAATAAGTCATTTTTGAATTTTTTAAGATGAAAACATTTATATCTTTACCGACAAAGTAATGCTATTAAGTATTATTGGGTAAAAAAATAATTAGAAATAGCTAAAATCATAAATCTTATTTTCAACATTTTGGAGTTCACAATTTGTCGATAATCATCATCATCATCATTTCAGCCTATCACAGTCCACTGCTGGACATAGGCCTCCACAACTCATGTGTTTTGCCCATAGTCACCACGCTGGGTGCCGGGTTGGTGCCCGCAGGGCTGGCTTTGTCGCACTGAAGACGCTGCTGCCCGTCTTCGGCCTGTGTATTTCAAAGCAAGCAGTTGGATGGTTATCCCACCATCGGTCGGCTTTTTAAGTTTCAAGGTGTTAGTGGAACTGTCTTATCCCTTAATCGCCTATTACGACATCCACGGGAAGAGAGGGGGTGGCTATATTCTTTACTACTGAAGCCACACAGATAATATCAGAAACTTATTTTGAAAATAACATTATAACTCATCCGTTTTTTATATTGTAGTATGTGTTGATTAGGATTTTTGTAGTTAATAAAAGCAGAGCAAATATGTGCTTCAGATTTAAATTTATATTTAAATTCGCTACGTATGTACTACTTTATTTATATAAATTATTATTTCATGGATACTTTTGTCAGAAACCGAGAGTGGTTGTTTAATTTTATCGAAAACTTCTATGAAATTCATAAGGTCAATATAATAAGTTTACCCGAGCGACGTTCTACTAAGCTATGACGTTCACGATGCGTTTTTACTGCGGTTTAATGATCTTTTTACAACTTCTTCAAAGGGTGTGCTGCGGCGATGGCTGCCTCGCGGCGAGCCTCCGCCGCCCGCTCGCTGCTTTACGACCCTGTCCCCGCTTATCTCGAGTCATTTACGATAAATCTCCACCAGACTCCTTGGACTTCAAATATTTACATGCTAATTCGTAGTCAATTCTGAACCCGAGATTATAAATAAATTGGCCGCCGAGGCCTATCATCAACTTGCTACCTCCATTTTATCTTTCACGACTCTTCAAGTTTTTAGAGCACTCCTTTCGTGCACAGTTCTTATTATAATTTAACGGTCCCTAGATTATTTTAGTTTTTATTTTTATGGTTCGTACTTAGTTAAAATTCGAAGACTGTGTACCATTAACTATAAACTCAGCGCCCTGTCTGTCTGTTGATATAAAAATCAGAATATCAAAAATACTTAGTAAAATTACGCAATTAATGCATAAATAAATTAATCACTATTTCCTATTTTAAATCTGGTATTTCTCCATAAAGATGACTTAATTTGCAAGTTGCAAATTTTGAAATAAATGTTTACAGATAGCAATTTGAAATAACACCCAGATCTAATAGTGCATGTAACATCATGTTTTCCAAGTTAGGATAAAGATTAATAATAAATGTTTTTTTTTTCATACGAAGGGTCTCTAAAAACTAATAGGTAAGTTAATAGTATCTATATTTAAAAAATCAAATAAATTTTTCTATTTGCACGTTCGTTCACGTTTCAGCCTGTAATATCCCACTGATGGACATAGGCCTCTTTCTCCATGTAAGAGAAGGATTGGAGCTTAATTCACCACGCTGCTACATTGCGGGTTGGTGGTTTTATACTTTAACAAAATAAATTTAGAGGTTCTATAATTCGTGAGTAACGGTAAACAACTGAATATATACTAAAAAAGTAATGGCACAGTAATATTTACAAACAATGCTTTCTTCCTGCGGCACCTCTAGACTTATAAGTGAACTACGTATTGTTCGTCTTTTACTGCATCACAGGTTAAATTCTGCATACACAGGTTTACGTTTCATAAGTTTGAAATTTCCAATTGTTCCTTGAGCTAAGATGTTAGTTAAACTATTAATATTAATCGCAAAATAAGTAATTTTTCCAAAGCGGATTAACATTGTCGCAGTACCGTTGTTAGGCCAACACAGAGTGGAGCGCAAATGTATTCTCTGCGGGGGTGGCTGGGAGGGGGATGAGGGTAGTCGGCGCCGCTGAGCCCGAAGTTGGGCGCGTGGGCTCGCTCCCGAGGGACTTCGCCACAGGGACTGCACTCAAGGAACGTTTATATTTTTAACTTAAAAAAACTGGTAATCAAATTTGATTTGTAATTCAATTATATTGGTGACAAAGTTAGGCAACCCTAAACATCACAAGGTATTCTGACTACTTGACTTAACAGAAGCAACAATGTAAATAATGTTTCCCTGTAAAGGATCGCTTCCAGTAGGCACGTGGTTAATTAAATGCCGATGTAGGATGGACGGCGGGGGTGCATTCGGAATTCCGTTCGGTGTTAAGCGCGCCGCGCGTGCCCGTCGACACCGCGTCGCATAGCTGGCCGCTAAGTCGACTATCTGAATTGTTTTGAACTTGCCTTCAATTTTGTGGTAATATTAATGACATTGTAACGTAAATATAATTTATCGGTATTTGTGCTCGCAACACACATATTACGACAAAATTAAATTAGAAGCAAATTAGTATCACCATTTAAAATAAATCGGTCATATAATTGTTTCTTAAAATGTCACGTTCAACTACCTTCAGCAGGGTGTAGGTTGTTGTTACTACTGCGACAACCTGGTGTTCGAATTACAGCTAAAATACATAATATCCAGATCATAAATTGTATATATTATATATTAAAGACTAGCTGTGCCCGCGACTACGTCCGCATGTTGTACGTTTTAACAGTCCTGGATTTATAGATAGGCCGTATAGGCCGCGGCCTAGGGGCGGCAGATTTCAGAGGACGGTCACTTGATTTCAGAGGATAAAAGTCTCTCTTTCTTAATGACTAATTCATTCGTTTATTTAAATAAAAATTTTCCACTTTGTTGTAAAGGAGGCCCCTTTGCTACAAATGGAAAATTATTATTTTAAAAAGGTGTGTATATGGTTTGGCAGAAATAAAGTGGCCTACACTCGTAAAAAATATAAATCCGGCACTGCGTTTTAACAAAAAAGTTATTGTTCAGTTCGCAGAGCTATGATATAAATAAATTTCTAAAATCAAAGTAGCTCTATGTTTTTCTCATATTTATCTTATTCATTTTTTTTATTGAAATAAAAAAAGCTGTAGGCGAAGTAGGGCCCTGGCAGATCCCAGGTGGCGCGGCCGCAGCGTTCGGAATTATCACATAGTGGAGAGGCGGCGGGGGCGATACATTCGTCACAGGCCCAGCAGCCATTAGGCATTTAGATATTATCAGCACCCGTTGGGGATGACCCGCGACCTGAGCCGCACTGTCAATGTTTAATTACTAAAGTGTTTGTTTACTAAACAAATTTATTCCTTATATTTCAATGCAAACATTTTAACGCGACGTATATTATGCCGTCTTGGGGCTTATTATAATTATTCTATCATTACGACGCTTCAGCAGAGCGTAACCACGTAACCATATGAATTTTTCAAAATTTTATCGATGTTTTTACTTCTAATCCTCATATCTTCGTGGTCCCAGGTGGCATCGCTTCGGCTACACTTCCTTCCGTCTCGTGGGGATTCCCGACCCGCATACACATATGAGCAAAACACTCACACATTCATCGCTCATGTTAGCCAACGTGAGTGCTTGGAAATGTGGAAAAAGGAACCTATTCCCATGGCATTTGCACTAAATGATATTGTCTAGAAAGTACCTATATGCGAAGTCTCGGCGGTGTTGTATCTTACGATTATTATTATTAGGGTTATAGTAAAACGAAAAATTTAATTTAACAATAATTAATATGATAAATGGTTGTAAAGTTTATTAGTCATGAACAAGTATGTGCAGCACATGAGCCCCAGAGAGTCAGCGGCAATCAGTTCGAACCACCGGAGGTTGTATTAATCACGAGGCGCACCACAACCGCTGTACGATGACCTATATTACTAATATATACATACATAATTATTAACTCTTATATTTAAAAATATTTAAGGAATCTTGTATCATATAGAATATAATAAGTATATGTATGATTTAAGTTCATAATTATGTATGTATATATTAGTAATATAGGTCATCGTACGACGCTCTTATACCAATATACATATATATATACTAGCTGACCTGGCGAACTTCGTACCGTCTTATTTTTTTTTTCTTAAATATAATAATTGATTTCAATAAAATCTTTGCCTATCTTTCAAGTTGGATCGAACTGTACATGGTGTGCAAATTTGATTAAAATCGGTTTAGCTTAGGAGTCCTTCACGGACAAACAACGTGACGCGTAATTTATATATATTAAGATATTAGTTATGTATATATATAACATACATATACTAGCTGACCTCGCAACCGTTGTTTTGCCATATATTTTATTAACCCACTTAATTCCCCCCCTTATAACTTAGGGGTATGAAAAATAGACCGATTCTCAGACCTACACGATATGCACTCAAAATTTCATAAAAATCGGTCCCGCCGTTTCGGAGGAGTACTTTGACTAACATTGTGACATGAGAATTTTATATATAAGATAGGTATTAGAGGTAAATTGTCACAACTATTATGATTTGCTGAAAATAAATGTAAATTTCTCTCATCATTTTCAAGTGCATCTAATATATTCAGGATAGTTATTATTGTAGACAAAAATACAGACAGTTTTTTATCTATTAGATACAGAGTGGTATATACCTTCTATATACTACTATAGTGATTTGAAATTTACGTTATATTATCTTTTGTAAAAATATTCAAACATTCAAATTAATGCTATAATTCAAGATAATGGCTAAGCGTCGAACACTACATAAGAATACAGAATATTAGATTATTTGCGTATCGAAGTAACACAGGTCGTTATGCAAAGGCCGTGGTGTGATTCGTGATTATTGCGATCTCCCGTGGATAGAAATGATTGCAGCTGACTCGCCGGGGAACCTGCACAGTGTATTCTTGTTCACAAATATTTTGATAATATCTCCGTTGATATTCGAGACAGCACATCAATTTGCTATATAATTTTATTTTTAGTACGATTTGTACAAAATTTTGTTTGGTATTCGTTGTTTGTAGAGAAATTATTTTATTTCTCGCTAGTTATAATGTTTTTTATTTAATATTCAATCGGAAATTATAGTAAATTAACAGCGATTTTTATTAGATTACTGTGTTGTAAAAACATGTAAATAACCCACCATTGACTAAAGGCATCGCTTGCTGTCGCAGAAGAACGATTCGATCGTAATCGGTCTTGTTGATATTTTGTGGATTCAAGTTTCGTGGATGTCTTAGAATGTCTACCGAGTCACAGGTGTCTTAACTAGTACAATATGTTGTTAGCGCGGATTTATTCTCCCGTCTTGACAGTTGAGAAAATTAAGCCAATTTTTATATTTGTTTAAATGAAAATCGTGACGACGATTGGATAACTTTTTATTTTAACCTGCAATTTCGATCAGTATTATAATGGTGTTTTATACACGAGTATGCGATATGAAAACGATAATACATTTGTAGAACAAACTTTTAATTATATTTTGTATCACTTTTGTGCATATTTATTGTGTAATGGAATTTTTGCGAATATTTTTAAAACAAGAAAGTTCGTTTATTTGTATGTTAAACAGATAGCTCTGCTTTGTTTAGAAAATGAATTACACAAATATTTATGACTGTATTATGATAAATAAAATAATGAAGTGGATTAAAATTTACGTTATATTACACTCTATAAAATATCAATAGCAAATATGACACCTATAGACATATGATCGATTCACAATTCAATTTTTTAATAGTGAAATATATATATAAGATACTAGCTGACCTGGCGAACTTCGTATCACCTTATTTTTTCCTGAAATATAATAATAACATAATATATCAAAATAAAATATAGCCTATCTTTTAAGTTGGATTGAACTGCACATGGTGTGCGAATTTTATTATAATCGGTTAAGTGGTTTAGGAGTCCATTGAGGACAAACATTGTGACACGAGATTTATATATATTAAGACTAGCTGTGCCCGTGGCTTCGCCCGCGTTGAAATCAGTTTGTCACAAAGTTTTCCCGGCAAACTTCCAGTGAAACTCTCATCAAAATCGGCTTTGCCGTTCCGTAAACCTTCCTCTTGAAGCCCTCTCTCCATTTGTGAAACCGCATGAAAATCCGTTAAGTAGATTTTGAGGGAATCGGTCACATACGCTTTTGGGAACTTTGTTTTATAAAACACTAACTGTTGCCCGCGACTACGTCCGCGTGGTTATGAAGATATGCATTACTATTAAGATGCTTAACGCAAATTATTTTTTTATTTCAGTCACTTGAAATGCTTATCACTCTGAGTAACTTTTTCAAAGGCACAATTTAGTATAATTTAATAGTTATTTTTAGAAAACCTCTCTATACACCACATTTTTAGATTTATTTTCAGGCTGTAGTATGAATAACCTATCAGGCGAACTTGTTGCTACTGTATATGTTTCATACAAACTATCGACCCCAATTAAACCTCCTTAGCGATGGAATATCGCAAAATCCGTTCTTAGCGGACGTCTACTAACTATAATCTACCTCCCTGCCAAATTTCATCTTTGTCCATCTTGGATGGATGGACCATCCAGCGGTTTTTGAGTTCTCGTGATGTCAATCCACTGATTTCCTTCTCCACCTTTCTCTTTTATATATATAGATTACGATGTATTATTTGGACACATCCTCGCCATCTATAGAGCATACATTTTAAATTTCAAGTCTCTTACTTCAAAAACATAGGACTTTCATACAAACTTCCAACCCCCGTTTTATCCCCTTAGGGGTAGAGTTTCATAAAATTCGTTCTTAGCAAATGTATACGCCCTATAAGAAACGTACCTGCCAAATTTCAAGTTTGCAGGTATTATAGTTTCGGAGATTTCGTGATGAGTGAATCAACCTACCATCCCCCGTTTTAACCCCAAAAGGGAGTTGATTTCTAAAGATACATTATTTGAACACCTTCTCACTATCTATAGAGCATACATTTTAAATTTCAAGTCTCTTCCTCCAAAAACATAGGACTTTCATACAAACTTCCAAACCCCGTTTTACCCCCTTAGGGGTCGAGTTTTGTAAAACCCGTTCTTAGCGAATGTCTACGCCCTATAAGGAGCGTATCTGCCAAATTTCAAGTTTGTAGGTGTTATAGTTTCGGAGATTTCGTTATGAGTGAGTAAACCTACCATCCCCCGTTTTAACCCCAAAAAGGAGTTGATTTCTAAAGATTCATTATTTGAACACCTTCTCATTATCTATAAGGTATACATTTTAAATTTCAAGTCTCTTACTTCAAAAACATGGGACTTTCATACAAACTTCCAACCCCCTTTTTACCCCCTTAAGGGTCGAATTTTGTAAAATTCGTTCTTAGCGGATGTTTACGCCCTATAAGGAGCCTATCTGCCAAATTTCAAGTTTGTAGGTGTTATAGTTTCGTCGATTTCGTGATGAGTGAGTAAAGCTACCATCCCCCGTTTTAACCCCAAAAGGGAGTTGATTTCTAAAGATTCATTATTTGAACACCTTCTCATCATCTATAAGGTATACATTTTAAATTTCAAGTCTCTTACTTCAAAAACATGGGACTTTCATACAAACTTCCAACCCCCTTTTTACCCCCTTAAGGGTCGAATTTTGTAAAATTCGTTCTTAGCGGATGTTTACGCCCTATAAGGAGCCTTTCTGCCAAATTTCAAGTTTGTAACTGTTATAGTTTCGGAGATTTCGTGATCAGTGAGCCGACCTACTATCCCCCGTTTTAACCCAAAAAGGGGTTGATTTCTAAAGATACATTATTTGGACACCTTTTCACCATCTATCTATAGAGCTTACATTTTAAATTTCAAGTCTCTTACGTCAAAAACATGGGACTCTCATACAAACTTCCAACCCCCATTTTACCCCCTTAGGGGTTGAGTTTCGTAAAATCCGTTCTTAGCGGATGTCTACGTCCTATAAGGAGTCTACTTGCCAAATTTCAAGTTTGTAGGTGTTATAGTTTCGGAAATTTCGTGATGAATGACCTTTCGCGTTTATATATATTATAGATATAGCTAGCCCTGCAAACGTTGTTTTGCCATATATGTTATTAACCTCCCTTAACCCCGCCCCTATAGCTTAGGGGTATGAAAAATAGATGTTGGCCAATTCTCAGACCTACCCGATATGCGCACAAAATTTCATAAAAATCGATCCAGCCGGTTCGGAGGAGTATTGTAACTAACATTGTGACACGAGAATTTTATATATAAGATGTATATATAATCATATATATAGAACATCTATTTTCTTCATATACATAATTGCACATTCATCGAACTTTCTGGATATGTATCGACATCAGTCAGCGCCACTGAAATAACACCTCAGCCTGAATAGCTCCGCGAAAGGTAGCGCCCCCTGGGGGTAGTATGCTCAAGGCGGCAGAAAATTAACGTGCCCCCGCGGGAAATCTACCGGCAGCCTTAGAGCCTTCGCCGGCCGCGCCCACTCCGCCGGGGATATATTTAATATCTCTGCTACTGGTGACGCGCACCTGCTACGATGTACTAAAACGAGTGTGATCTCTCATGCTCTTATGAAACGGTTATATCATTTTTATTTATTTAATTCTTGTAGACTATATACTTTACTGTCTATATTTGCGTTAATAATTAAGTGGATACGGCATTATTCGTTACAGCTAATTCTGTTGTAAAAGCTTATTATGTATTACAATTTAGACAAATTATGATGGTAATTTAATATAGGTAATAACGAACGAGATATATGAAAAAGCACTTTTAAAACTTGAATATACTTATTTACAGACTAATTGTCTGTACTTTAATTGAGTAGTGCAATATAATAGGAAACTATACTTTTAGAAATTGATGAAACTCTAAAATATTATTGAATATGTACATATTAATTAAAAATATGTAGGGCAGCTGTGCGAAACACTCACGGAGATTAATATTCTTGCAAGGCTGTCGAGTGCGAGGTTACTAACTCATAAGATCCAATCGCGGTTCTGAGGCGTTTGCTCACCCACTATCATCAATTTTGCATGGGCCTCGCGTCTAACTCTTATTATTTAGGTATGTCTGCTTTTTACGCTTACAGCCTATTACGTTATGAATCATATCATCAGGCGTGCGTTGTTTCGTTCAAAACATATACATTGAATTGGCATTACTTTTTTATTACTTAATTATGGAAGATTTCTTTGACAGTTTTAAGAACTATAATTCTAATGTTTTAAAATTATTTATTTATACTTTAGATACGTAATTTTCTCAAAAATATTTTGTTTTTATTTTGTTGAAACATAGCACGTGATAGATAAGAAGTTTTGTCCTAAAATTAAATTACTAGAAATATTACTAGTATAATGGAGAGTTTTATTTTTGTCGAAGATAAGGAAGTGTTAGTGTAGTAAAAACTTTGTTACGAAAGGTCCGTCAAACTATTAAATTGGACTTTGTGAAAGTTGAAACAGGATCACCTATTCGAATTCGGAATTTAAAACAAGGGGAAAATTGTCTCGGTGTGGTGAACGGCTCACAAGTGGATTAGAGGGTCCAGCCGCAGGCGACCTCGCCGCGCTTCGGGATTCCGCACTTCCGTAGGACTCGTTCAACTAACTCATTTGTCACTTAACATTTGTCCTGCGTTACCTTTTTAGTTATGATTGATCAATTTTCTAATGTCCATGACCTTATTGGTATTAATAATTGAAAGTAATTATTACAAACGTTGTTGAATAGATGTAATAAAATAAATGTTATTGTTTCAGATATAAAATCGGAGAGCAATGACAGTTTTGATTCAGGTAAGAGTTAAAATTTAGTTACTTGGGCCTAACTGAATAGTATAAATCTGTATCATTATTTCCATTTGTAATACTACTAACTGTGTTTCTACTCTGACATCATAGTTTTCCTTAAATGCCTTAGTTCAAATTATAAAACGTGTAAAAAGTTAAGAAAAAACAACATCGACTAGATGTTAATATTTGAATAGTGGGAACTGTATAATGTAAGTCAGAGGCGGCAGGACAGGCCGCGGTGTTAACGGAGCCCTAGAGGGTCCTTGCCGAGTCCCCGCTTCGCAATACTGCCGAAAAGATAAAATGAACATAAACTTGAGGAGCAGATATTCGCTCGGAGGAATCGTAGTTTCTCTCCCGACGACACTAAACCGTGGCTCGGCTAACACGCAGTTTGCTCAAGTGTAGCGACCTCGTTCATAAGCTCGTGACCTTGTAATTTAATTTCATATTTATTATAAAGCAAACCAGCGGAAAACTAGCAGCTGGATTCTTATTTACATGCGTAAACGATATGTTTCAAAGCGTTATCTAAATAACGTTAAATAATTAATTAATATACGAATAACGATTTTAATTGATTGAAGTATTCAATTATTTAGAAGTATAACATCAGTTTTACGCTGTTAGTGTGAGTATATTTTCACTCACTCTCACGTGTTGGGATTTTATTAAATATATAGGTACACATTTAATGTGTGGTTATGTAATTGGCAAAATTATTTTTATTAAACAAAAAAAGACGCGCTACAAAAAATCATAAATTTTTAGATCAGTTTGTAGCTGTGGCCACACTGTGTGTTTTTAATCTTGAAAAAAAAGTGTGTGTGTGTGTCAGCTCCGACGCCGACTGGGGTTTTCTCCTTCAGAGAGACTGTCTAAATAAGCACAAAAAAGGCTTACTAGTATGAGAAAAAATTAATACCATATCGAATGGTGAATAAACGAATCTAATTATGACATCTATCGATGAGCGAGATATATAAAATGGCGTTATTAGAAAACGTCGTCGTCTATCGATATATATCTATCGGAATCCTATTGGATTTCAATAGCGTTAAAACCATAACGAGGTCATTCGGTCAGTAGATTTTTTTCTTCATATTTTTTTCTGATTTGACTCTGGTTCTTAAGAAGTAAACTCAAAAAAAAAATGTTTTTAAACAGTTAAGGCTTTACATATTATCATCAACATTACTTCCATGTGATACAAACATGAAACAGAGATTAAAAGAAAAAATATTTATTTTATAAAACTAAAAGTTAAAATTGCATTGCAGCGACGAACGCCGCCCCGAACTTACAATTAAAACGGACGCTTCAAATTGTTGTACATCGTTCGTCACTTAGTACGCAACGGTCGAGGCGCAACCACTTTACTCCAACCTTTATATGGGATCTTAATTGCATATAATTAGTATTTAGCAGCAGTTACTAAGAGAGGAATATGGCAATTTCATTTAATGAGCCGAGTACATTTAAAGTAATGTTTCGTGACGTAATATTAGTCTATTTCATTCAAAATTTGCTGTGCTCAAGTCATGTTTTATAGGTTTGTAGCGGCTGATCTCTGAAAGTCTAAACTGATTTTAAGCATTACTTCACTAGAAAGCCACATTAGAGTGTTACTGATGATAATTTGTTTCTGTAATGATATGAGTATTCAGTCAGAAAAATTTACATTTGTAAAATAAGCTTAAAAGAAACAGCGCTCTTCCATCTTTATTCGCTAATGGTGTTGTGGTAAGTTTTACATCGTACATTGTTACAATATATACAGATAGTTTTCAGAAGATCTTAAAAAGTCAGCGACATCATTTAAGCCTAACTAGCGTTTGTTGTTTGTATAACATGTCATTTCGTGTCAAAACTACCCTAAATTTTAAAAGTGATTTCTTATAAAGCACGATTTGTTAATTCTTCAGAATAGTTATTTCATTATCAAGAATATTGTATGAAGGTAAACTATGCTTTGAACAGCATTTTGTTTCGATGTACAGCCTTAGAGTTACGGAAAACACATTAACGTGCTTTACGCCGTGCTGGACGAAAACAGAAGCACGCGTAGGTTCTCGTACAATTTCACCACAGTTAAAAAGTTCTGACACTAGTCAATGTAGGTTTAGCTGGCGTTTAAATAAAGGCTATGTTTATTTCCTTATAATAAATAGTCTGTGTGACAGCTCCGACACACGACTGGAGTTTACTCCTTAAGAGAGATTACCGTGATAAAATACGTAAATAGAATTATAATAAATTACAGACTTAGGTACAGAAGATCACAGCAAAATAATACTGTTTTCAAGCAGTATTGTGTTCCTGTTGGTGAGTAAGGTGACCAGGGCTCCTGGGGGGATTGGGGATTGAGTCGGCAACGCGCCTGCGATGCTTCTGGTGTTGCAGGTGTCTATAACCTACGGTAATCGCTTACCATCAGGTGAGCCGTACGCTTGTTTGCCGACCTAGTGATTAATTAAAATAATAAAACTCTAAAATGAAAACATAAATTGACGCTTGCTATGCGTATCGGTACAGTAAATGATGGTATATTACTCGCATTATTTACACAAATTAAATTAAAGTTGTTTACTTTTAATTTATTTTTTACTTTTTAGTTAATGCGGGACAGGTTTGACAGTCATTTATTCTCAGCAAGTTCTTTCATTTGATACCCATAGTATAGAAAAGCATTAAAAACTTAGTCCGCCATATTGGATTTAGAGTAACGTCATTTTAATATATTTTTCAGATTACTCTCAGAAAACCCTATCACTTAATACCCATATTGTAGGAATGTATTAAAAATAACTAGTTCGCCGTGTTAGATTTATAATAAATAATAATAATAATGATAAACTGTTTCTTTTAGCCAAACATTTACAAATATCTTTATCTTTAATAACTATAGTCAATGACAAGAAAACTATAGAACAACTCAATAAATAATTTTAGAACAGTATGCAAACAAAGAGTAATCATATCGTCATCGTAAACATTTTTTGTAAATTGCGGGATAAATGATGTCACATAGAGTAAGTACTATAATAATAATAATAATAATAATAATAAATACTCTTTATTGTACACCACAAAGAAACATTACAAAAAAGCGATACATGAAAAGAAAGATGTACAAAGGCGGTCTTATCGCTAAGAGCGATTTCTTCCAGACAACCTTTGGGCATAGGACATAGCGAAGAAAAAGAGAAGCGGGAGGGAAGTGTACAAACAGTTGATAAAGAATTGGCGTATAGTTAACAAGCAGTATGATATTAACAGAAGTAAATATACATATACACATACTATGCATTGTAATTCAAAGTAAATATGTATACAAAATTTCAGCCCAATCGGTTAAAGATTTATTCTTCCAATTTGAATTGCAAGATTTCACCCTAACAAATATACATACTTACATCTATACAAAGTTACACATAAAATAAATAAAACTATTAAAAATAAACTTAATTAAATATTACCTAACTATGGCCATTTAAATGTAATAAGGTACTACTGTAATGTATACTCTAAGATTAAGGTCAACTGCCAGAATCACTTTGGTTAATGAATGAGTGTTAATTAAGTACAATAAATAATTGGTGATTCAAGAAATTAACCCAAACACCACACGTTTCTAACGAGCTTTAAGTTTTTTAATAACAGTTACAAATTTCAACAAATTTTAACAAGCGTATGGCTCACCTGATGGTAAGCGCCTACCATAGCTTATAGACTGTCTGCAACACCAGAAGCATTGCAAGCGCATTGCCGACTCTACCTCCGGTTCTCCCCAGTAGCCCTGGTCGCCACCAGGAACACAACACTGCTAAAAACAATATTATTAAGCTGTGGTCTAATATTAAAAATTATATATTCATCATAATACGAGAGCCCAATCGAGAATTTTGGGAGTGACTCAAGCGCGTCCGATTAACATAAAAGGGGTAGTCTTTCACCATTTGAAGTACTCCAAACATACTTGCGCTGTTTGTATTGTGTCGAACATCTAGGGCAGCGGATGAGATTAGTACCTATAGAAAATCGATTGTTAGAAAAACTCGAGCGTGACAGATTATTATGCTATACTGACGCCTTCTTGATGCCTTCGTCGTACTGACCTATAATAATCTGACAATTCGCTTCAACGTGTAATATTTTATTTATTTATTTATTTTACACTTTATTGTACACCAAACAAATAAAATAAGTAAGCAACATTAGCAGTAATTTGTAGAAAAAAAATGTACAAAAGGTGGCCTTATTGCTTAAGAGCAAAATCTTCCAGGCAACCTTAGAGCAAAAGAGATGATATATTGACGGTGTAGGTGTAGAGTATAATTTTTTTAAAAATAATAGGAAGCAACTCAATAAAAAGACATACATACTTACATAGATAGTTTGTTTACCTACATACAAACACGCACATACACACAGACACACATACACACACACATACACACAAAAGTTCATACTAGATAACTAAGAAGTTTTTAAACAAGATTAATAGTGACAGAAGAAGATAATCATAAGATTGGATACCTAAAGCAAAGGATTAAATCCCATTCATTTAAAGAAAGTGTAGTTTAACGGATTTCTTAAAAATAGGAAGAGATTGAGAACGTCTAATCCACAAGGGCAAAGAATTCCAAAGTCGAGCAGCTTGTACGGTGAAGGATTTGGTGTAGAAAGTAGAGGAATGAGAAGGAATTTCAAGAAGTAGATTTTTGTTCGACCGTAGACTACGTTCATGTAAATCATTTAGATATTTAAACCCTTCTTTTAGGTAAGATGGAGTTGCCGGGTTAAACATAATGCAGTATGATAGCCTGAGAATGTGAGTATTCCTGCGAAGGCGAATAGGGAGCCACTTGAGTAATATCCCACTGCTGGGCACTTTTTGACAATTATATGGAATACATTCCTTAATCAGACGGTTTGAAAAAACAATTGTTGAATTGAATTTGGTACGAAAAAAAAATGCTAGGAAACTTAACCTTTTTGAAAATCCAAAAGAAAAAAATCTTTTAATTTTCACGCGCGGTCGTCTGTTCCTAAGCAACTTAATGCTTGTGTTATAGGTAGCAGCCGACTGCTATAGATTTTTTTTAATAATAATACATTCATAAATACATAAATATAAATATTAGACCCAAATTCAGGCGGGAATCGAACCCACAACCCGCAAAGTAGAAAGCAGTACTACTACTAACTGCGGCAACGGACTAGTCTAATCTGTGACATTTCACGATTTTTTCTGTATTTTCAAAAATTAGGCATGGTTAAAACTTTCACACGCTCCCTCCAACAGTGTAACAGCATACATACATTGTACAACCTTTCTTTAGCATCTAATCTTCATAATCCAATAGGTCCCCACGACGATCGAGTAAATCCCTATTTAACTTTTTGGCCTCCACTACCAATAGCAATATGCAAGTCTTATTTCTTTCATGAGTATTTTGCAGCAATCCTCGTCTGAAAATAACACCATAATGGTTTTTAAAATCAAGGCAAAGATATGTGTCCTAAACTTTTTACGTATTTTCGTGGGTAATTATTTAATCGATTGTATTAAAATTTCGCTAGAAAAATAATTTTGCAAAATCTTAGGTATTAATGTCATATAGACATTCGTGTATAAAAAACCGATTTAACTTAGAGTTCAACTAAATCAAAATACCAGTACACAAATCTATTTATAAACAGGAATTCATAATAATCGTCTAAAATAAAGTAACAGGCTGACTTTTATTAGCAAGAATAGTAACACGGTTCTGCAATCAGGTGCAGTTTAAAATGTGCATTTGCAATGTGGCGCGGTGCAACGGGCGCAGGGCGCGGACAGAAATGCATTTTCAATAATTGAGGGTCAGACAGGGTGGTGGAGGCACATTAAAATGGTCGCTAAACTTTCCAATCGTCAGCGAGCCGATGTACAACGACACTGATGGCCGGGAGTCAACTCAACAAAATACAAAGCATGCCACATAATACATTGGGGAAGTGAATGTAAGGAACAAAACATTTAAAGATGTAATTTTAATTTTTATATTTGAACAGTTCCGTATGTACCTATGGAACTTTTTCGAGATTTTAATATGTGACCTTTAGTAAGGTGTACTTGTGTTGGCTATACGATAATTTATTCAAGTCATAACACATAATATGTATAAACGTTTCCACGAAAGTAGTAACACGATAAGAAATGGATGGAGCACGCTTACCTAGAGTAAGATATCCCGAATAGAAAAAAAAAATTTAGCCAATAGAGTATTTTGAATCTTTTACATTACGTTTAATGTATGTATCTACATTCAAAAGCCTTCAAGATATTAAAAAATCTTGCTATACAAAAACATTTGATGATTGCTTTAGCTTTAATAACTCTATGTTTAAGAAATATGTAAAGGTATGCTAAAAATGCTAAAGTAAGCTTTATCTGGCACGCAAGTTAACGATAGGCTACCATTGACATTGTCAGCAGTGCCCACTGCACTTACAAAAGCGCTCAGAAGTAAAACTGAAAAAAAGGCTACCAATTGCCACCATCAAAACCTTTTATTTGTTGGATAACGTTATAAGCCAGATAACTATCTGAAGTTAGCCTTTAAATTACAGTACCTGGGTGACCGAGCTTAGCTCGGTATTTTTAGTAAATTGTATTTTTTGGAAATCATATTTAAATACGAATTACAAATTTATAAAATATGGGTACTATTTTTTTACCAACGATGATAAAAAATATAAATAAACATAAAAATGCAAAAATAAAAAAAAATTAAAAAAAAAAAATGATAAAATATGAATATTTTTCGATTTTACCTACATTATTAAATAAAAAATAACGAGTGCAATTAGAGAAAAAAAGAAAAAATAACAATCTATTGAGGACTTGAACCGTGGTCTTTTCGGACGATCGCCACCGGCCGGCCGATTGCCCACCTGAGCTATTACAACCTTATTAACAACTGTGTTTACCTTCGTATTCTAACGATATTTTTTCATTGTCTAAAAACTGGGATAAAACGACATTTTCATTTCATTTTTAGATTCAGATTATATACATACTTATATATGCAAGAATTGCTCGTTTAATAGTATAAGATAAGATTTATTTTGTGTGAATATTCCATTTAGTTTGTCTCGAAATGTAATAACTCCCGGACCAGATATATCACTATTCTTAAGCTGGTGTCGGGGTCGTTTCGGGTGAAGATCAAAGTTAATTTAAATGTTGCTCGCACTACACATTCACTTCGCAGCCTGTGAATAGTTGCGAGTGCCTGCCAGGCTTCTAAGAGAAACCTTATAATTAGAACTACATTAAGGTACGTATAGGTAAATTAGCTACATGTTATAAAGGTATAAACCTATTATTTCAAAATGAAGCTATAAATGTAATAAGTAATGCAATGTAGTAAACCTTAAATGAACAATATAAATATATAATAAGGCTTTTCTGGTGTCTCACAAGATAAAAGACAAACAAAGAAGTTTTGTACAGTTATTTTCTCGGGGAGATCACGTAGGAACGCACCTCATCTGCGGCAATCCCAGTGCGACGATAAAATTTAAAATTCAAGGCCGCGTTAACGAACCGACTTCGCGAAGAAATAGATATTCAAATGTGAGATCCCATATTAACATTTATGGCAAGTTTGCGGGGTCGAGACAAAAGGCTGGTCGGAGGGCACGCGTGTCGTTGTCGGATCTGCTCGACTGCACACTAGTAAGGTACTATAGTATTCAATAACGGATGAGTCGAAACAGTGTCACCAAAAATATTTTTTAATTTCATATAACTATTTTCAATTATTTATAAGTACAAAAATAAATATAATCGATTATTTTTGGACAAAAGTTTTTCTAACAAATTAAAATCTTCTCAGTTCATTAAGTTTTCTACTTGAACAGTTCATAAGCAAAAGTTTAGCACCTTATTCTTTGTTCTCAACTAACAAAAGCCTTATATTTGGTACTTCCGTGTTCTCCATAACAAATAAAAGTTTTGAGAAAACAAATCAAAATCCCAATTTCGCTGGTTGCATTATTTATGTCATATTGTTTGGCGACTTTGGTGTGGGCTTTCTCCTTTCTTTTCTATGAAATTGTTGAGGTAATTTATACCGTAACAGTTTTAGCTATGTATCTTACAATGTTGATCTGTATTGATACTATATTTTTAGGACTCCAGTAATAGTTTAATGTAATATTTGTATTTTAGAAAATCATTTGGAGAGTAAAGCTATACAATATAAAATGAAATCGGAGCTTAACTTTACCAAGTTATACGGCATGGCACACACGTTTCTTATTAATATCGGGCGGTCGGAATGGCCGAAGATGTCCCAAGTGCCCGTTCTCTCCCAAATAAAATTGCCGCTATCTAAACAAAGAGCCCTAATTATTCGGCCGTGGCGGGCGGGGTCGCTCTCTTATGGGTGTTCTGGGGCCCATTTCGCTTCTCGTATAGGACCCTGGGGATCAGCGGGCGCCGCCTAGCCAATCGGCGGATGGAAAAGCGAGCGATCCGCAACCTTTTTATGTGCGATATCGACTTTAGCACTGGACTACAGCATGCCCGAGGTTGTATCCTTCACAGTAATTAAAACTTATATATATTATTATAATTACAAAATATTTACGAAGGGCAGATAAGGTACATATTATAATAATTTATTACTGACCCTCGCTGAAACCAAGACATTACATACGTAGTCCGTGATATATAATAAGTTCACGAGTTGTTCCTCATGTCTATTATGCTTGTTCGTTTACAATTCCTAAGAGTACGAATAAGTAGGATATCTTTTGTAAGGATTACGATGTGTTGGGGTTTTTAATAATACGCAATACACACATACACTTCACGATATTTTAATTTGCACCCGATATTATTTTGAGACAATAAATTCGATATAAAGGGTTTCCGAGCGGTTTTTGCCTCCGGGCGCATTGTCTTCGCCCTACGCCTTTGCAGCGTTCTTATTGTGTAGAAATTATGAAGTAAAAAGGCGATATCGTGTGTCGGCGCGGTGCCGTACGGCGTGGGCGACGCGACATACGACACCGCGCGCCCGTCGCGGCCCGCGCCTCCGACCAGCATTGTTTGCCGCTATTCACCCGCGCGCTGCCCGCCGCAGACTCATATTCGATTGCAGTGTTTTAAGTATTCGATTGCCCTCGCCGATATTAAAGGGTTCCCAAGAAGTACGTATAATATATATATTTTTTTAACGTTTTGTGGCCTTTAGTCAGGCGAAGGGTAAGCTTATTGTTTCTATGAATTGTGGCGAATGAATGGGCTCTGAGCATTCATGTGTTCAACGTTTGAAGATCGCAGGAAGATAATAATGAGGCGGTTTAGGGCGGTACGGGTCGCTTTAGGTGGCAACAACAAACCTCCCACCATAAAGTTTAAACCATCCTTGATTAATAATAACGCTCCTAATTAAATGTGATACCTTAATTATTACAGCAGATGTTAATATAATCTGAATACTTCTTTTACGACATCTGTCGTTTTAAGAATCACAGATGTCTGTTTAGTGTACTTGGACTGTTGACTTCCTCTATCGATAAAAAACAAATACATGCGGAAGTACACGTAGGACCTGTTTCATCAGTTGCTTATAAATAAATAAATAATATAACCGTGTGTGTTATGTTATAATATCTTATAACATAACACACACGGTCGTCTGTCCCTATGGTAAGCAACTTAATGCTTGTGTTACAGACAACAGCCGACTGATAGAACTATATATTTTTTTGATAAATATACATAGAAATAATACAAATATAAATATATAAATACAAATATTACACCCAGGCTCAGGCGGGAATCGAATCCACAACCCGTGGATCAAAAGGCAGAGCCACTACAAACTGCGCCAACGGGCTAGGCTTATAAAGTTAGTGTTGGTGTTATCCTTATAACATATATCCTTATATATGTTTTATCTCAGTTATAACTATTGAATTCATAGTTTTTGAATAGAAATATTTAACAGGTAAAGTAGTATGGTGGTAAAAAAGAAAAATACATCATAATTTTTTATTTATTGAAGACCGTTATACGTAAGATAGCTTTATTAGCAAATCGGTGAAACCGACCCTTCCACAATTTATGTCTCTAAAACCAATCGTATAGTCGTTTCAATAAATACACTTTTAACTCTACTGAGGACAAAATCCCAATTGCCTTTATACGCTTGTGACTAAATGACAACCGTTATTGTTACAATATATTATCATTATTGTTATTGTGCTACGACTATTTGTCAAAGTGGCGACGCGTTGGCGCAATGGTCACAGCACTGGTCAACGGCTGTTGCGCTGGCGGTTGCGGGTTCCATCCCCGCACATGACAAACATTTGTATTGGCCATACCGTTGTTTTCCGTGGTTTGGGTGCTGCAGTCCTTGTGGGTCTCTCCACCGTGCCTCGGAGAGCACGTTAAGCCGTCGGTCCCGGTTGTTATCATGTACGCCTGATAGCGATCGTCACTCATAGTAGGGAATATATCCGCCAACCCGCATTGGAGATATTATATCCCGTATATATTATAGTATTTATCAAAGTAGTGATAGGTTGAAGCGTGTCTTGCATGTTGCCTAGCTCTATATAAATTGTATTCATAGAGTCACCTATCCGTCCAGCGGACAAGAAGTTCGTGCCTGGGGAATACTCCGATATTGCGTCAACACTAGAAACAGATGCACTTAACTTATGCATGGACAGAGATACTAGAAGTCCCAAACCTGAAAACTTGGCAAGTTTCATAATATAACCATAATCAAACGTGATTTCAAACAAATATAAATTATTAAAAAGAATATTAACTAATCTTCAAAAAATAAAACTAATTTAAGTACCTTAATTTGTCAATAAAGCTAATTACCAATGTTAATTATAAACCCTACTATTACAATGGGATTTGGAAATAATAATAGCGATACCATGAAATTACAGCAGATATCGATTTTCACCTTCAATGATCATTTGTTTCCGTACGTTACGTAGTTTGATGGTTACTCGATGGATTTTGCTTCACTGATCACAACACCGGACACGCATTTGACAATGAGAATGGTAAAGCTTACCATTGATAACAATAGCGTCGCGGCGGGGTCGCTCGAGCTGGAGAAAGTACGCCGCGGCGTGGGAAACGCCTGGTCGTGCGGTGCCCGACTAACTGTCAATTATAGCCTACTACTTCAACACGGTACGGCAAACTTTTGTAATAGATTTGCGTGGAGATGAAATGTGAGATGAGCTTACTTTATCAGTGATTAGATGTAAGGCGCGTGGCCGCTGCGGCGGCGAAGTGTTGCAAAGCGTCTCTGATTATATCGAGAGCTCCTTCATCTTTTGCCGACGCTGCTGTCACCTTTGTAAGCCTACCGCTGCCGTGTACTTTTGGCCTCCTTAAACTAATCTAACCATTTTAACAATAATATTATTAAACAAAATAATCACAAGACCAGAGCAGATCGCTATTGAAAAAAAAAAAAATAGTAGCATGAAACCCATGTAGTTACAAGAAAGCGAATAAAACAACAATCCTATAATTTTTTTCACTTTTTACCATTTTCAAAAGGCTAAATAAAAGCACTAGTCTAAGTAACAAAACCTAATTTACGTGTTAAAACTTCTTAATTGTTCCTAAATAATAACAGCTAAAAATGTAATGTAAAGAAATTGGAATTTGTGGCTACAGTTTATAAAGATTACTAGCGCTCTCTATCGAGTAACAAAAACAGCTTTTATCACGTCGGGTTTATTTCGAGGGCGTTTTACATCCTGTTTAGTACTGACATCTAACGGGAAACTAAGGAATGATGTATTTGGGTCTTGTATCTAAAGATGTGTGTGACGATGCAACTCTAACGATTTTCGCATTTTATTATACTGTGAATGTGAAAGTATTAAGTTATGCTAAAGAAAGTACTATTAGAACCTACTATCTCAATTTGTATACGTTGCCATAAAGTGATACAAGATATTCTTAATCGAACGAGCTAACTCTCGATCGAACTACGAACATAACGACATATGTTTTAGGATAATCTTATATCTTATGATACCTCGACTTTTACTACAATGACAATCTTAGATAAATTCTTACGAGTATATTTACTCGCGTTGAGTACATCATACGTGACAAAAAAAACTAATAATAATCAAGTTAGCTTCGGTTGCTTTCAACGTTGATAGTACATCTCATATTTATATGACGTTTTGTCACAAACTATATATATACATATATTCTTACTTTTCTTTTTTGCATTAAAAAAAACATAATTACAAATCATTTTACAAAGAATGTTGGCAAGGGTGAACTTATCTCTATAAGAGATCTCTACCAGTCTACTCATAGTAGTGACAAAATGATGTTACCGCGGTACTCGCGGTTCAAAATAATAAAAAAGCTATAGACTTATTTTGTAATATATTCATTCAAAATTAGTGATATAAAATACATATATACGTAATTACATATACAGTTACATGCACATATACATACACTATTGAAAGATCCAATATAAACAAAAAATGAAATATGAAGATAATATATGTCGACGAAATGTCGAAGAACTAAACAAGATTTAAACATCAGGGAGCGTTTCCACAGAAGCGGAGCTGGACGGAGAGAAGCGGAGTGCGGAGCGGGTGTTAGATAAACTTGTTAGTAAAGGATTACAATGGATTAAAAATTAATTGAAAGTAAAACTTTTTCTTAATACTCTATAAAAATATTTGAAAATTACATAATGACATTTTTTAAAGGAAATGAAATATTCCCTGAGTTCTGAATGGAATTTTATATGATCACGAATCCAGAAACTATATTTTCCTTTTTATCCAAATGATATGCGGCAAACAGTTTTATTTAAACACGGTTAATAAATAGGACGTTTTAATTAGTGATTAATCGAAAAATATCTAAGGATAATTGCAATTGTTATCCTTTTATAAAACATTTTTAAACGTTTTAAAAAAATCTGCCTACATTAAGAATGAAATAAATAAACAAATATCCTAAAAAAAAAACACAAATTGCAAATTTTTGATATTGGCGTTATTTCAAAAATTTATTTATTTTAATACTTTAAAGCTCATATAAACACATTATCTACTAGTTAACCTTAGGAGTCCAGTATTGGGCGTTGGTAGGCGTGCAAAATAGTAAATTAAATGGGATTACATTTAGGCAAAAAAGTAACAAATTCTACGAGATTATACCTAATAATGAAAGTAGGTCGTTGACCTACGATAGCCATACATGCACATTTTAATACATGCAGACTTATAGACAAACTTTCTAAATTATTTATTTATGTGTTAGCCAAAAATTTGGGATATACGGGTCAAAAATACGGGTGCATTGTCAATTTTTGTGATATGATATTAAAAAAAAATCTAAAGCTTATAGAAAAGCCCAACAGTAACATGTTACATGTTGATTAAGCATTTTGTAAAGTTTTCAAATCAAATGTTATGTTTAGTTGTATGGTTATTCCATTGTATGTATTTATTGAGAGCAGAAAACATCTTGCTCAAATTTGGAGCAGCCTGACTGGGAAGGCACCTCAGGCTTACAAGAGACCACAGTTAAATAAGCTGCTCTCAAATAGTGTTGTGTTCGTGGTGAGTAAGGTAGTCAGAGTTCCTGTGGAGGGTCGGTCGGGGATAGGGTCTACGCGCTACGTAGGGTAACGCGCTTTCGATGCTTCTTATGTTGCAGTTACGTCTTTAGGATACAGTAACCGCTAATCATCGTATCGGCCGCAAGCTTGTTTGCCAATATATTGGTAGAAAAAAAAACAGTTCATAAATAAGTACCTACCTACGCACTGCTTGGCTATGAAACAATTTCCATGTTCTTAGTATAACTTCTACTAGTAGTAACTATTATAAAGAAGCTAAACTAGTGGAACGAGAATTGCATAGAATAAATAGGTACATATTACCTATAAGTAATTATGTTTTCCCTTCAAAGTTAAGTGTCAAATAAACTGCAAAAAGTGGAACTTACAGTACCTAATTATTATGTTGGTATTTTTATTATTGGGTTTTTGACGAAATTTCTTATTTTAGTAGACTTAAAATCCAAGATGAAAATGTATCGGGATCTTCTTATCTTATCTCAGAAACGTGATTCATGACTTCTGTAATTTCGCAAATATAAATCTATATATATATAAATGCGTAAGTAATAAGGACGTTCTATTACGAGGATTACATATACGACAAATCCAACCTATATTGACAATGCCTATTGTGTTAAAAAGTTCTCCCCGAAAACATAAGTTCAACAATGCGCAGGTAAAGTATAACTTGTTAATCGTTTTTATAGTAAACTTTAAATTTTTCAAACATTTATTATCTTTACGAACAGACGTTAACTAGAAAACTTACCAGTCTTACAACATGAAGAAGTTTAAGGTTCTTTAGTAGGCGTGTCGTTTGGGCGGCTCAGTGGGCGGGCGAGACTCCGCCCATCGCACCCAAGCCAGCACCCATGTGCTAACAGGTTTCAATTATAACTAAACATTAATGATAGTAATGTATTTAATTATAATACCTACAGACCCAGAACTACGTTCGTTTAATCTCACAAAACTTTCAAGTAAATAATTGACACTACTTTATTACGATTTTACATTCTTATTTAAAAATTGAAAACAATATTACTTTTAGTTACTTAGACATTATTAATATTTATTACTGTTCAAGATTAACTGTGGGTTTTTCAATAACTATGGATAGATAGATTTCTTTGGCCGATTCGTTTGGGTGACATTTGTGAAGTCTTTTGTTTATTATTAAGGCGGCGGAAAATATCGCCGCAGCTTATGAAAGTGTACATACAGCAGAATCTGAGACAGTCGATATCTCGCCGCGTAAAAGAACTCCGACTTTCAAAGACTTTAGCTTCAGATCACTTAAATCCTTGCCACCGTAAGAAGCCCAGGCGTGTCACGTTTTACAGTCAATAGCCTTTACATACATAGATGAGCCTTTCAAACAAAAAAAAAGAGTAATAAATCATGAGACTAATATCTCAAATACAGCATGTTTTATTTCATTTTAACATCTTATCCTTAAAGAAATACCCGTATTAAAAACCATATATATAGGTTAACACTTATTATTAAATTAATCGCTAAATGTGTTGCTTAGCGCAATACTAGAACGGACATTTTTTTAAAGATATATTTTTTAAAAGATTTGTACGATATGAAAAATTAAGAAATTGCAAAAAAAAATAAAAAATTTCTGAAACGTAACGATTGATTCATGCGTTTGACGGTTCAAAAGATAAGCAGACAGACAAAATCTGTTGGTTCAGCAAGGTTATAACAAAAGGTCAAAGTTAATTATAAAAACATGACAAAATATCTCATTAAGCAATTAACTGAATTGTAGTTAGCGGGATAATGGCGTTTAATTATGTTTATTTAGATATGCTACGGCATGATCTAGCCCGTAATGGCTGATAAAGTGCGTGAAATGAACGCCGCCCGCGCTTCGTGACCACCCAAAAATAGGACGATCATCCGCTTAACACTAAAACTGTTTTGCCTTATAAATATTATTACATTTTTATTTTTTATAATTGTGTATGTATACAATTTATTGAATTTATGAAACACTATTATTATTCATTCTTTGAATCTTCAAATTATACTTTCTATCCGTCGTTACTATATCGTGTCATATGCCAAAGGTTATCTGGAAGAAATCGCTCGTCAGCGATAAGATCGCCTTTCTACATCTTTGTATTTATGTTTGCTTGGATTTTAGTGTACAATAAAAATGAGTAAATAAATAAGAATATATATATATATATATATATATATATATATATATATATATATATATATATATATACCTATGTGGAGCACGTTAAGCTAGTCCCGCTTGTTATCATGTACACCTAATGGCCATCAATACTCATAGTAGGGAATTTATCCGCAAACCCGTATTGCAGCAGCGTGGTGGATTAAGCTCTGATCCTTCTACTACATGGGGAAAGAGGCCTATGCCCGCAGTGGGATGTTGCGTCTTTAGTTAAAATTAGCTTTCAAGCAGGACATATGACTGAATTTATAATTATCGAGTAATGTGTTAAAAACTTATGAGTTGGTAGAACCTGTTGGCGCAGTTTGTAGTGACCCGGCTTTCTGCTCCGAAAGTTGTGGGTTCGATTTCTTCCCTGAGTCTGGGTGTAATATATACTTGTATATATTTATATAAGTATTATTTATATGTATGTTTATCGAAAAAAATATGTAGATATATTAGCCGGCTGTTACCTATAACACAAGCATTAAGTAAGCAACTTAGGAACAGACGACCTATTTGGTAATCTAAATAACAACCTCACATAATTACATAGAAAAGGAAAATACACAAGAAATACATTTTTCTTTAATACATTTTACATATTTAAAATCAAGTTGCAAAATAGAAAGTTTTATTACAATAAATTAAAGTATTATGCAAATCGTTGACCAAAAAGAATTTACCTAATACTATTTTCTTTCGATTTTATGGGAATACATAATTGAAATACCATTACGACCACCGCACAGTTTCTCGTCACGTTTTTACTGTTGAAAAATTAAAATTATGTCTTTATTGCCCGAAATTTAATTCATTGTGACGACGATTACGTTATCTAATGGATTCATGAGTCCAAGTACGATAAAGTCATTTCTCTTAATGCTTGACGTTACTATTACATTACTTAAAGTACAGTTATTTAACAAAAAATATAATAGAAATTCAAATGATATCTGAATCTAGTTTCAAAAGACGGGATTTTCGGAGCGTTTACGAAAGTGGTATTTAAAAATCCCAAATTACTAGGTAACTATTGGCTTCATATATAGATGTATTATATTAGCAGATTGTTTGCCATACAGTTAAAAAAAAACCAACTTAAATGACTTAACTATATCGTATTCAGTAAATAGAATGTATAAACTTTAAAAAAGTAAAAAATATACGGAAATATATTTGGCCCACAAAACAATAAATTCGGTTGTTTTTGGACGTAAACAGTTAGGTTTTAAATTATTCAACGATAGACAAAATAAGTCATTATATGGACATTACGGGCAGTTAAGCGTATTGAAATTGAACTGCGCTGCGGTTCGAACTCCAAGCCAGGTGGATCGGCGCGAGCGATCATTAAGCAGGTGATAAATAAACGTGTGACGTCTTTTTTGGCTCGTGCGCAACAAAATAAATATTTTTCGCTCCCGGTAATCGATTTCTGAATAATTTGTAATTTCAATACAATCTGGCGAGTGTCGATAGACTATTGCAACGGAACGTGTTCGAAGTAGCGTTAAATTGTTTGATTTATTGCGTGATATTTATTCAGATCGAAAATTTGATATTTCCTTTATTTACTACCCGACGTCTTAGTGTGTTAGATCACTTGATGTTTACAAAATAGTTTCTGAGATTCGTCTCCTTTGTTTGTTATTGCTATTGTGCGTGATAGTTAAGCGGTCTATCTTGGCTTCCCCGGCATTTCCTGTTCGTACCCTACATCCATTGTTATCATCATTGTCTGTCTAGGTAATCGTTTGTACAACGTGGAATTTAGTTTACGTTACTATATTTCTAGTTTATTGTTATGATAGTTGAATCAATACCTTAGTCTAATTATAGTTTGTTATCCTTTGATAATTACATAAGTACCTACCTACATATCATTTATTTCGTGTTAATTGTACATAATGTAATATGTAATTGGTTATTATTATTTTTTGTAAATACTATCTTTTATTCAAAAACAAATTATTGTTACTTTTGAGCGTATTCAGTATTTTTTAAATATATGATGAATTGGATACAAATATTATTTTAGAGATAACCCTCTTTCGATCGCCCTAATTCATAGGTCGTTAAGCTGATCAGTAAAGTTCGTAAATCACAATATATTGTGTTGTAAAAGTGCTGGTTCTCGCAGTTAAAAGGCGGAAGTCCATCTAAGGCGGATTTCAAGTGGTACCGGACGTGTGCTGTACTTCAGGGGGCAAGTTTTCCTGTCCGAGCTCCTGTTAAATGTTCCTTAGAGAGCTTTATGCAAATAGCTCAAAGATTATAACCAAGAAAGTTTTGTATGCAATAGTAGTTACTATTCTTGACTATTCATGACATTGAATATAAATATTTAATGAAGGATATAAGTGTGTATATTATTAAATTATAGAAAAAATGTATAATTTAAATTAAATTTTAAATTCAACACAATATTGGGATTGTTTCATAATACAAAAAAAAAATAGATAATAGAGTGAACTCTATCATAAAAATAATAGAGTTGTTCATATACTAGAAAATACCTAAGCAGGTGCAAGCAGGCATCAGAGCGCGACCGCAGCATCCCACCTGCGCCTGCGCAGTCGTCGCCACAAGCCGGAACTACGTGCCGATCCGCCTGCCGCGCCTGTCCAGACCCCTTCTGTTTACCTGAAATGGGGTCTGAAATTACTTCAGACTTTATGAACCAGAACAACAACCGCTCTGGTATAGTGGTGTGAGTAGTCGCGTAAATCACCGATGGTTTACGGGTTCAATTCCCGCTCGGAATGGATGTTTGTATTTATACAAATATTTCTTTCTGGTTTGGATATAGTGAATCTTATGGGTGTGGGTTAAGCCGTCGGTTCTGGTTGTTACCATAAATACCTGATAGCGATCGTGACTTATAGTAGGGACCATATCCGCCAACCCGCAGAGGAGCAGCGTGGTGGATTAAGCTCCAATCCTTCTCTTACATGGAGAAAGTGGCCTATGTCCAGCAGTGGGATTTTACATGCTGAATCGTACGTGTAACGGACTTGACGTTATTAATGAGATCGCTATCGAATGATATAATAAGCAGGATTTTTAGTGCACAGCCGTCGACGTATAGGAATGGTTGGCTGGCAACCATACCTATATGTTTTACAAGCGGTCGTATCAAATATAAAATTTACTAAGATGTTGTTACAGGCTGAATGCGATTATGAACCAAAATACTTAGCATTGGATCAAATTGCAAGAAAAAATAAAAGTAAAATATCATAAATCAGTTTTGATAACGTTAGTAATATCAATTAATTTTTATAAGACTTCTGTAATGAATACTTTAATACTTTCAAGTTAGAAACAGTCCTCGATATCTGCTTCAAATCATTCAAGGTTTTGGTGTTAAATAAGGCATAACTCACCAAAAGCTGGTAAAAAGTGTCGCGACGCGGCGCGCCGTTGCAATCGTAGATCACGAGCGCGCCGCGTAGGCCATGAACAATTTTATTTGTCGCAGAATTTGGTAGGGTGACAACGAAGACGGTGAGAATCATCGTTGTTCATTCTTGTTTATCTTAAAATAAAAATTGCATATAAGCTTTAAAAGCACCGATTAATCATTATTTTACAAATTAAAATTGTATTAGTTTTTAATAAATTAATTATAGTTTATGTTAAGCTCTCACTTATTCGAAATTTAGATTCTGCAGAGAAGAATCGGCAAGAATATCTGTACCTATATTATTTACAAAGAGAAAAGATTTTTTTTTTTTATTTTGTTTCTTTGTGATGAACTGACCTCAAAAACTACGGCATCGTCTCTGAAAAATCGTTCACAAGGTGAATGCTTAGCAAGTTATGACTGAGTGACTATACACTTACTCATATATACCTATATACCTATATTTTAACGGGTTAAAACGGAATAGTAAAACCTACTATGTACCTAACCCATGCGAGCAAAGCCGCTAGCTTTTCGTTCTTTCTAATGATAAAATGAAAAAGACATTGTTACCTTCCTTTTCTGTTTACTTTTAATCGAACATTTCTGAAACTACAGAATTTATTATCTTTTATTCAACTATGATTCACCAACCGATTATACCTCAATAATAATCAACTATGTTGTTCTTAATATAGGTACATATAAAGTATGCTCTTTTGAAATAGCGGGAAAAGTTTAATATAGAGTAGGTATATTATACACAAAAACTTCAAATTACAATGTTTTATTGCGAATCATTACAAAGTATAAAACAAAGTCGCTACCCACTGTCTGTAGACTTAGATCTTTAAAACTACTCTACTCTTGATGCGGTTTTCTTTAATAAATAGAGTAATTCTTATATGTATAATAATATGCATAATATAATAGAGGAACACTGATAGTTTTTGCAACTATGCAAAGCCGGGGCGGGACGCTAGTATAGATATATAAAGATGACACAATAGAAATGACATTAGTTGAAACTAGTTTAGTTTAAATAAAAGTCAGTTTACATGCAATATAAGGAACTTTTATTTAAGGTCTCAAAAACTTCAGAACGAGTTTTGATGAAACCCAACGTAGAACGATTCCCATTTACGACGAGGCTAATTGAATCATTATTATTGTATGTAGTGTATTCCTGATATACAGTGTTAAAGAAGTATTATTATATAAATATAAAGAAGTATATTATTATTAATAAGTAGTAAAAATGTATTACTATGAATTTACACTTTAAATGTCACATCAAGTTAAACCATAAAGCTTAACTAGCTTGACTTGAATGAGAATTTTTATTATTATATTTATTGTAATAAAGTATTCTTATAAATAATCACTTTTCAATTGCTTTAAATTTCAAAATAATTGGTCAACATACTCTTGATGTCTGGGTGACCTTAAAGTAGAAGGCGCTGAGGCCATAGAACTGTCACCAAGCTAAGCATGCTTCTCGGTTCGCCACACTGCCTCACGCTTTGGTCATGCTGCCTTACCAAACTTATTATTTACCGCTACCTTTACCATTTCCCACGGAAATATTTATTTTATTTGACTATAATATATATATCATATCAAATATCTTCGAGATAATTAAAATTTTTAATAATATTTTACGCTGACTTATTCTTAGTAAAAAATATATACCTACCATTATCATTTGAGTAGTATACAAAGAGCCATCGCCTTTTGTGTTATCATGCATTTCTTTTAACTTCCGGAGGGTGAGGAGACTTTGCAATCACGTGCGATTCAACATTGCTGTTAGGTAGGTGAATGATTTCTATACACGACATATTTTTATAAATTAATTACAAAACAAGGACGACATCTGGTATACTGCCATCTCAGGCAGGAACATGATTTTAGGCAATTTTACTTATACTCTATTTCATTTTTATATCACACACAGACTTCAGCCTATCGCATTCCACTGCTGTTCAAAGGCCTCCAAAAGTTCGCGCCAAAAATGGCGTTTGTCCATAGTCGCCACGCTGGGCAGGCGGGTTGGTGACCGCAGGGCTGGCTTTGTTGCACCGCAGACGCTAATGCCCGTCTTCGGCCTGTGTATTTCAAAGCCAGCAGTTGGATGGTTATTCCACTATCGGTCGGCATTTTAAGTTTCAAGGTGGTAGTGGACAGTTCCACTACCACCACAAGTCGCCTTACGACATCCACAGGAAAAGAGGGGGTGACTATATTCTTAACTACCGTAACCACAAAGCACATCATTTTTATATGGACTATTTTAAACTCAGCCAATGTTAATAAGTATTCACATTCCTAATACATTTACCTAATAGTCCAATAAAAACATTACATAGTAACACAGCATAACAAAAAGTGGCGATGGACCACATTTTTCTTGTTACTATTACTATTAATATACATGATAAGATCCACATAATATACTGTACACTTTCGTCATTGTAAGTAGCCGTTTCTCGCCTTCAAGTGTCGTGTAAGTTCATTTGATTATCTCCCGCGTATAACAAGAACAGCAGTTTTAGATAAATAAAGGCGTCAAACATGGCACCGCGTTGTATCGTCTACGGGAATCAGGCGTTACGGTCACGTATCGTTCACTCCCACGTCTTAATTGACCTATTTCGTGTGAGATGTACGCGTAAAGCGCACCGCCTCTGGGATACCATCGCCGCGATACGTGACGCGTCGTATCGCTCTTTCTAACTCTATTCTTGTCACAGACGCACCATATTATGTTTCTATTGTTTTAGTTTTATTCCTATAACATCAAATTAAATTACAAATAGCTGACCCGCGAACTTTGTACCGCAATTTTTGAAGTAAACCTTTACGCACGTTTGACCTGGAGTAAGTTGGTGAATGCGTGACGTGAGGGTTACGAAAAGTGTCATCAGGCGAGGCGAACGCAAGTTGAGAGGGAGATATACGTAAGATGGAGCTAAAGAAGTTTTACTTCAGTCGTGTGCAGCAGCCTCGTTTCTTGTGAATGTATCATTTTTTTTTTAATTTTATAAAAAAAGAAAGATCCAAAATGGTGCAGCCATTTAAAATTATAGGTGCATATAATTTAATGATTAATTTTTATTTGTATAATAAGTTAAACCTTCTGATTAGAACTCAGCTTAGAAATAATGGAAATAAGTAATACTTGTATATCACGCAGAAACCCAAATGTTACCATGATGCAACATTAAGTATGAGACAAATGTGTTATAAAATAATCTCGGGCGTGATGATATCAACGTCAAACACATTTGTGACGGAGAGTGTTTATTGCTCAGATCTACGATCGTGTTGGAATCTCGACATTTGCGGTTGAATGTGTTGTGTTTCGTCACGATGTTTAATGAGGTTAGGTGTTAGTGAATATGTTTATACACTTTTAAAAGAATACCAAATAATTAAAATAATTAATATACCTAATATTGTAATTAAGTCACTTAATTTGACAACTTTTTGTTGGAATAGACAATTTGATTAAGTTTAAGACCACCCTGCTGTTCCCATCTCACGCTGCGATCTTTGTATAAAAACGTCACAGGAATCAATTTGTTTGTCTTGTGTGGCCTTCGTTTAACGCTTATTGATACCTGTGAAATTGCTTACCCTAGAAGGTCATGTAATTTACCTAATGTTCTGCTTTGATGATAGCATCCTTAATTTCTAGCTTTTTTGTTTTTAACTTTTTATGTGAAGCTAAAGTAAAAAATCTAAACTTAAATAATGAATCTCGTTAATCCATATTGATTGTTTTAAAAAAGCTCAAATTTAAGTCACGCCGTAGGCATAAACTAATGTTCTTGTAGTGTAACATCAAAACTACAAGTGAGTGAATCTGCCACTAGTATATATTGTAAATTAAATAAAATATTGACAAGAAAAATAATATAAATCACAATAATATCACGTTTAATGTTTTGCGTTCTAAAAAAACACATTGAAGATAATAAAGACTAATCCATTCTGTGGAATGATGCCTGTCTCTCTGATTTATTAGGACGTGAACAGACAGACGTACTCGCGCCCCAAGGAATCGAGTTTTTGACGACCACAAAAAATATTTTGGGTGATTGTTGACAAAGCAAATTCGTCAAGACTTAAGACACGTATTTTTGGATTCTTTTAATGATACCTTCAACACAAGTAAAATTTAAAAAAAAGTTATTTGGTCATCATTATATTTATATTTTTATAAATTTTATATGACTAAAATTTGTTAAGAGATATGTATGATATAGCGATTTTTAAAAATAAAATTCAATTTAATATATGTATTTATTTTTAAAAGATAATTTAAAAATATAAGAGTTAGTGCGAGTGCAATTTTGATCTAATGAATAAATTTCAGTTTTTGTGAATTTTTGCTAAATACGACTTTTATTTATACTATTTTCGCAGTCACAATTAGTATAGCTGTATTTTTTTTTCACAAATTATCTGAGATGAAAGGGTTCAGTGGACAAACAAAAGATCTGAAATATTAATAAGGCTCCAACTAAAAGGACCATGGCACCCAAATCAACAATCAATGGTATCTTGGTGTCAGAGTCTACGGACGTCTCATCAATTATGCACTTTGTTTATTTAGGGGAATCTGAGGTAACATTAACGAAATTGCGTACGACTTATAACAGTATTATCATAACCAAGCCTGCGTACACATTTCTATTATACTTATTAATGATAGTTTTTTTATTTGCTTGTAAGTAGTTATTTATAAGCAATGTTTTATTTTATCAGCTCTCCCATTCCATTAATTCCATTCCTGTTAAATTTTATCATCCTATTTCTTTCGTAAATTTATAACACCTACGTCGTAGAAATAACAAAGATACTCGTATGTGTTATACGCATGTCAAAAGATGTCAAAGCATAAATGATGTATAAAATTCTCTGCGTATTGATTTATCATTCGTCAATATATCAGATTATAAATTAATGAATTATGACGTAACATATCGTCCTATTTGTGGTTTTAAGCTTTATTTATTAACTAGCTATACCCGTGCGAATAATTTACACTAAATAAGTATAATAATTATCACTACAAAATTACAAAAAAAAAAGTATTTATACGGGAGTTGATTTGAAAATGAACAAAAAATTTATCGACCGTCAATCATGTTGACGTTGTTTCAAAATTAAAGCCACACATATATAATTTTGTATTTCTTAATTTTCAAAAAAAGAGCAATAACGAATTTTCAGTTGTTGTCGCCGGTAGAGCAAGTAATTATATCTATAAATGATAAAGAATTTATGTGGAATAATTGTGAGGCTTTTTCTAAAAATGGAGGCAAATAACATTAACCTTAGTGTATTCATATATATGATTTTATAAAGGTACTTCACGACTTTTTCACTACTAACTAATTTGTTTATGGTCAATTTGATACTGTCAGTGTTTATTGTGAATGTGTGTTCTAACTACAACATTTCTAGAATCACTAATTATGCTCGAAGAATTTTTGCAGGACGATTAAAACGTTATAGCACTGGCTTATTTAGATAATAAAGGATTATTGTTATAAGAACGGTTTAAAGGGTAAAGACAGCTGTCCCGTAACAGTCACTTTATATAAAGTGCGAAAGAAACAAGTGCAAAATGTAAAGCCGAACCCTCATCATTGCGGGTGGCTGTCGCAAACGAAGCTTTTTAGATAAGGAACAGATACTTTTTCATAATACTTTATTCAGAGCTCGAAGGTTCGGCTCTGTGGCAGACTAATCGCTCGTGTCAGGAGCGAGGTGCGGGACGCTTAAGTATTAATGTTTAACCCTTTTGTATCAAGTCGTTGCTGCGCCCGACAACTCCGTGTCAATCCCATTTTGGCTCGTAACGTCCTCTGAATATTTAATGTTCATTAATTTGTCAGTAACTGTACGCCATTTAGTTTGCTTTGCACGACATCGCGATTTAACCCACTCGTATGTCTTAGTTGTTGTGCCTGTAAACGATTCATAGGTTTACACCAACGACTTGTTAGTTTAATACCCAATAAACGTACAAACTACTAATTAACTAATTATTATTATGTATTGTTTAAATGATAAATAACCATTACTTCTAAAATGAAACTTTTATTCTTTCTTTTCTAAACTAAATTTTTTTTGTAGTATATCATTTATTGAAATTGACGACGTTTGGTACAATACAGCCGTGCACGTATTTTTTTTTTAAAGTTAACGTGAGTGGAATTTGTTTCAATTGAATAGATTCTATCTAAATAATTTGCGACGGATAATGCACCTAATAGTAATGGTACAAATTCACACTTAACTCACGTAAATTTTTCTTTCTACGTGGAGGTGTGGATCTCTAACATGGTTTTCCGACTTCAAATTAAATAGCTCTTATAAATCGTTAAATTTGAATTAATATTGATTATGTTTTTCAAAATAATATAATATATATTATTTCTGATACAAAATGTTCATGGGTTTCGTAACTAATAAACATTTAATGTTGATCCCGTCGATACAGTAAACTCTCCCCTAAAATTAACGAAATAAATGTTTGGAATCAACAATATATGTCCAAAATATTCAGATAGTGGCGTATTTTAGATTTTAAAAATGTAGAATAATGTCAGCAATACAGATATTTATTAAATGTAAATTAAGGAAAATATATCAACCTACTTAAATATACAACATATGACAACTGAACAAATGACTTAATTAAAAAAAAATACCGTTAAATCAGTTGATCTCAATGAATCATTCCAGATTATTCTGTCCATCCAGTCAGAGTCAGTAGGTAGGTATATTATATAAATATTTACGTCGCAAAAATGTAAAAGACATGTTGTATAAGTATATCTTAATCTGTACAAATCTATACTAATACTAGCTGACTCGGCAAACGTTGTCTTGTCGCTAAACGCTATTTAAAAGTAGGGGTTGGTGGTAGAAGGATAAAAATTTAGGGTTGTATGTATTTTTCAACGGCAAATCATAATAAAATAAATGATAAATAATTTATCTATAAATAAAAAAAATAGGGGTGGACTATCCTTAGCATTTAGGGGGATGAAAAATAGATGTTGTTCAATTCTCAGACCTACCGAATATGCACACAAAATTTCATGAGAATCGGTCAAGCCGTTTCAGAGGAGTTTAACTACAAACACCGCGACACGAGAATTTTATCTATTAGATTATTATATACCTAAACCTAAAAACTTGGTTTGTTTGTTTAAACGCGGTAATCTCATAAACTACTCGTTCGAATTCGAAAATTCCTCTGAGTTGGGTAACCCATTTAAAGAAGAAGGTTAGGTATGCTTTAAGAAGAAGGAAGGCTATTTCTTCCCTCAAATCAACGCGGTTGAAACCGCGGGGCACAGCTTGTTATGTATATTTTGTGTAGCCTATTTTCCCTTAGAGTAATATTTTTTAAATAATAAATAATTCAGATGTTGAAAATATTATTAAATAAGATAAAAATCGTTACAAAACTGTCTGTTTCTCTTAATAATATAAGTAGATTAACTTTTTTATAAATTTAGATTTAACCGCATGTTTGTTCCATCGACGTATTATGACAAATCACTTGGGTGCACTTTCATGCAGATATTTCTCAGAGTTTATCCTTAAAATTACAGGAGTTCGAGTTGTGTAATCCGGGTAATATATTCACAACTAAAAAGGTAGCCGCGAGCGGACCCATTAGACCCTGAGGACCGATCGTCGGACAACGGGGGGCACTGACTTATTGTTTTAAATTCATGTTTTATTCGCAAAAATTATTTTATTTTCATTGTTAGTATTACTAATAGAAAATAATTTGGTAATAAATAACGTATTATAAATTTAAAGAAATAAGGCTTGTCCATTTTCAACTTTTTATTGTAATAATTCCGCATTTTTTAAAATTTAAGTAGGTTGGCAAACAAGCGTACGGCTCACCTGATAGTAAGCGATAACCGTAGCTTATAGACGTCTGCAACACCAGAAGCATCACACATCCCCCCCTCCACCCCCCGCCCCCCCAGGAGCTCTGGTCACCAAACTCACCATCAGGAACACAACACTGCTTGAAAGCAGTATTATTTACCTGTGATCTTCTGTAAGGTCAAGGTAACTACCCCAGTCAGGCTGCTCCACATTTTGAGCAGGAAATTCCCTGCTGTGCCCTACCTCAGTTAAAAGAAATCTCTGTAAGTAATAAAATATCGTTTTTATTTGGTAGGTTTTAGAAAATGAAAAGCTTCAATTAAAAATAAAACTCCATCAGCAATCATTAATAGAACTGTCAAAAATCGTACGTAATAGTCCATTATGAAGAATTAAAAATATCTAGCTTTAGGCTTTATATCGACGAGTCTGCATGTAGCGCGGGGCGGCGAACGAGCGCCCATTGGTCGCGCCCACCCGCCGGTGGTGCGGGAAAATACTGCTCCGTTTTTCCTATTCTTCTAAATTTGAAAACCTTTTAGCGTCATCCCGCTGTCACTTCGATTATTCGATTTTATCACGGTGTTCTCATATATTTCACGTGTTTTAAAGAGCGTCAAACGTCGTGTGCGATTGATTACGCTGGGGATTTAATGTACCTTTCGATATGAAAATATTTTGTTATGGTTTCTACCAAAGATAAATGGGGTAGCTTTGATATGTGTGTATAATGTTCGATTTATTTCCAGATTTATATTCAAAGAAAGTTAAAACTTTACAAATAGTTACAAAATTAGTAGTTAAAATAGTTGCATATTAACAACGTCTTAACAGTGACTATTGTAAGACCAGTGTTAACAGTAAAGTAGTAAATGGTGGGTGCATTAAGGGGGGAGGCGGTAGGCGGGTCACAAGGCGGGGCGCAGGGTGCTGAGGTGCGCTCGGGCGCCTCGGACTCGCCCACCCGAGCTCGCAGTCACACCGCACTCGTCAGTCTCGTCGCGCGTTTGGTCACCGCAGTCGAGTCGTTACGATAATATCGAAATGAAGCATTCACTCACAACCCGTCCGTAGCACCACCTGACACGGGACATAAAGGTGCACACCTAAAGGATTGTCGCTAATTAACCCGTAGCAGCCACCCAAAATAATTGCCGTGAAGGAACCGTGACCGGGCCAGCGAGCGCCCCTTCAATTAGTGGCACCTGTCGTACACGCGCCGCGAATTAATTCGCACTCACAATAAATTCGTCAGTAAAAAACACCAAAATAAACTGGTATCGATGCACCTGCGTTAATCTTCGGTAGTCGTACTGCGGTAAATCGGTAATCGGCCGAACCATTAAATTAAAGCCCGCAAAACGGAAAAACTTTTAGCGCTATGATCATGTTATTTAAAGGTAACAGCAGCAGATTGGAGCATCTAATAGAGAAGATACAAGCAAATAAAGAAAACCACGACGTAACTTCAGAAGACTTAAAACGTGAGTTTTGTTTGGAATTTAACAAAATTGTTATTGTTTAGTTTGCAGAGGTATAAAAAAATAAATAAATAAATGTAGCCTAAGTTACTCCTTATAACATCATCTATCTGCTAGTGAATTCTGCGTCCCGTCGAAATTGGTCCATCCGTTTCAGAGATTAGCCGGAACAAACAGACAGACAGACAGACGGACAGACGGACAAAAATTGTAAAAAATGTTATTTTGATATATGTACCGCATATACATAAATACATATGAATTAAGTAAACAAACGGTTATTTTAATATGACAATCAGACTCCAATTTTATTTATTTGTATAGATATTTACGGCACATTTTTTTGGAATTTAATATTTAAATTAAGTATTAATTTTATATTCATGTTTTACAGCTTCAATATGTTTTATATGAAAATTAAGTAAAGACCGTGAGTTTTACATAAAGTACCTAATAACAATCTAATTATTCCAACATTTAGGTAGGCCTCAAGTATTTTTGTAATCCGATTTCTTATTTTTTTTTTTTAAGTTATTACCAATATCACCAACATACTTAGATAATACGTAATTTCTAAAAAATAAAAATATGAAGTAAACACTAATAATATTAGAAAAGTGTTATATAGATTGTTATTTTGATTAAAATAATAATTTTCTAGAAATATATTTTAATGGTACCTAATAAACATTTGAGCTATTTATTTATTAAAAATACATAGGTACATTTCTAGTATAAATACGATAAAATAATGAATTTGAAAAAATATTTTTCTATTCCTCTACTGAAACAGAGTTATGTTGTGATGAAACAGTCAGTCAATCAACCACTTTGAAACAGCATTTTCTAAGCAATGTAAAATACACTATATATTGTACAAACAATAGAAAACAATCCGTGGGTCATGAAAGTTTATGTGTTGTCGTTTTAAACTTTAGTAATAATTTGCCAAAATTCTAACAATGACTACTAAATAACGTATCACCTAATGGTATGCCTACTTGGTTGAAGTATGAAAATTTTGACAGACATTTTGTATAGATGGTTTGTAGTGAGAATTATTTTCGGCATTTATAATAGACTAGCTTTTGCTGCGGCTTCGCTCGCGCAGGAAACCTACCTAAGGAAGTACCTAAGGGTTAAGGCTTAGGCTGCTTACTCCCAATCATATACCTACAAAAATATCTACAATTGATCCTAGATGCGAATTATTTTTTCATTATTTTTCTTCTCATTATCTGTAACAGAGAAAGTTTACCGTTATAAAGTTATTAGCACAGGAAAATCAACTGAAAACAAACTTTTATCAAAAATTCGTTCAATTCATCACCACCTGACCGACACCATCACCGACTGAGTTTTCTTGGAATCTGAGTTGACTGAAATCCGGTTGCTGAGGCAAATTTCCTAGAAAAGGTAGAAAGGCGAAGCTAGAGTTATCGAATTTTGAGAAAAAATATGGTACAAATTGCAGAAAGTATACTCCAACACAAATAAAACACTAATTCAAATTAATGTTATAATGATGTATTTGAAGTTTGAAAAGTTATAATTACTTATTTTTTTATTGGAGTACACCTACGAAGGTTCGAATTGAATAGTCATGCCATAGTGGTGAAACGGGAGTTCAGAGTTTGTATTGGGAAACAATTTAATTAATTTTATGTCATTTCCGCCGTCTTAGAATTCGAAATAACTGCTGTTTTCGCAATCAACGTCCCAAAGAACATAAATAAAGACACCAATGTCGATTTTTAAGTTTATTTACCCCATTTCACCCCCCAGGGGACTGATTTTCGAAAAATCATGAAAGACGCATTTGCTTATTTATTTTTAGGAGTACTCCTACGAAGTTTCGAATCGAAATGTCTGTTTAATATTGTTTCGCTATACAAATTTTGAACCACCATTTTACCACTTTAGGGGTTGAATTTCGAAATATCATCCCTTATTCCTTGTATACATCATAAAGGAAAACTCTGTGCAAAATTTCAGCTTTTTAAGGGTTTGGGCTCGGCGTTGATGAGTGAGAGAGAATCTTTTTGACAGAACGAAGTCTGTCGGGTTCGCTAGTATATAAATAAAAAAAAATTAAATTAAACATTTAAAAAACCCCCAGACAAAAAGTAAAAAATAGTTAAAGAAACTCAATCGTAAAGTACCTAAGTATGTACGAGTATTAATAATTCTAAAAAAAAATACATCGCTTTGGGGGACCGCTCCTACTTATTTATTACCTACTATTTATTTTTTCATTAGTATCACATGCCTACCTAACTCTTTTACCCGAGCCTTATTATTTGGGCAGACGTCGTTGACGGTCGTATCCGAAACGCAATATTTTGAAGTAATTTTATAAGTTTTCTTTTCTTAATTTTATTTTTAAATTCATCTATGTTGCTTAGTTAAGGTAGGTTAGTTTAGACTATTTGTCATTGAATTGTTAGGTTTGGAGCGGGTTTTTTTAAATTTTAATTTAATTTTTATTTTATACTTTTTATAGGTACACTTATTATAATGTAAACTTTGTATCTTTAGCAGAATTATAAAGACTGATATGTAGTCATTGATACTTTCACTTGACAATTGTATGTCCATGTCCCAATTTTCTGACACCATAACCACAACATTTAAACAGCTTTTCACCAGTTTGCTCATCAAACGAAACTAAGAATACTCTCAATTAAAGCATTAATATGCTTTTTAGTGCTCTTCCATTTGATACAACATTAGGATAGATTCACAGGCATTCTGTTTTCCATCCCCACGTTTAGCCTCATTAACTTCAAACGGCTCAAACGATTTTTTTTTAATATTTTTCATTTATTTTTATTATTAATTTTGTAAAGTGCATATGATGCTATTTCATTTGATATTCGGGTAAATTTACTGATATTCGGATTTTCATGGATGGAAATCCGAAAAATACCCAATATCTGCAAATATAATGTATATTTGCAGATATTGTATTTATTATCAGATTTATTTTCCCCACTTTTACCCCCAGAGTTTTTTCAGGACTCAACCGATTTTCATTGAACACATTATTTTGTAATGTGCACGTGATGCGCTTACATTTGAGACCCCACTAAATTATATTTGCAGACATTCGGTTATTCTACCCCACTTTCACCCCCCACAACTTTTAAACGACTGAACCGATAACATATCTAACATATCTATCAAACATATCTAAAAACAGTAACTCACCTTTCATACAAAAAAAAACTAAATTAAAATCGCTTCATCCCTTCGCGAGCTACGGAGCCACAGACAGACAGACGGACAGACAGACACGTCAAACTTATAACATCCTCTTTTTGCCTCGGGGGTTGATAAAAGAAGATTACGCAAAGCAACACTTTTCACGTAAATGGTAGTCAAAATCTGATATTAAATTTATTTATTATTATTTATTAATAAGTGCAAAATTTAGTATCTTATTATAACTGTTTATAAGCATCCTTCTGTTAGGCAAATGGCTCTTCTCCGATTAAGATAGATCTTTAAGACGCGAGTGAATGGGTTACTTCTAAGTAAGCGTGCTTCAGCCTGTAATATCCCACTTCAGGGTATAAGCCTCTTTCTCTACGTAACAGAAGGTTCAGAACTTAACCTACCACGCTGCTCCGCTAAGGGTATGAGTCCGCTATGAGTGACGATCGCTATCAAATGACGAAAGTTTGGTCCGACGGGGCTCCTGGACTATGGCACACGCATCACTTACACAAGAGCGTTTGTGGACAGAGGATGTGTTTATTTGGCAAGCCAATAGAAAATCGCATAAAACTTACTTAACTTGAACTTACTTAATATGTAAACATTGCTTATTGTATGTGATTAGGGTGTCATTATTCAGGATTTTTTTTCTATTAAAACTTCATTCGTTGGCAAGACAGAATAACGTATGTCGGGTGAACTACTCATAAATAATAGGTAAAAAGCGAGGATGGTGTAAAAAGTAGTTATATTTATTTTGACGTTTAATTAATGCTAAAATTTCGTTTAAAATATACCGCAATTACAAATTATTCACTAATTAAGTACTTCGTGTCACACACCTATGACTGAGATAGGATCAAAACTTCCCCTTATATTTTTGATTTAGTATTCATGTACAATATCACCCTTTGGGCCTACTTTTAATTGTTAAGGTAGTACATAATGTACATACATTTTCGTTATTTTTACGTGACACCAATATCTACCTACATTAGATGCTACAACGAATTGGTATTTTTAAAATAAAAATTCTGAATAACTTATGTGTGCTATGAGTAAATATGTAATATTACGATGTTGATTTAAAGGCTTTTTTCTTTTTAGCTACAAAAATTCAATTTAAGTAATTATTTTATTATTTATTTCTAGTTTTAATTATGAATTACTTCCTTAAAGTGCTTATTATTTTTTAACTTACGAATTTATAATATTTTTAACTATGTTAAAAATATTAAAAAGTTTTGGTACTTTCTTTATAACTTTTCGTAATTTAAATCAAATCCTAAACAAATTCTTGACAAAAATTATAGCCTATAACTGCTTATCAGTAACAAAACAATTTCCACATTTATTAAATAATTTGGAATAGCATAGAAATTAAAGTATTTTGGGGTTCTGGGGAGTCGGAATTGAGGAGGAGATTTTACCTTACCTTAGAGGTTACGATAAACATTTTTTATTGATTTCAATCACAAGATTAAGCGAGTAACATTATTACAGATACCACATCGCTAACAGCCGTCGAATCGTCCTTCAATTATGACGGTTTTAAATCAGAAACTTAATTAACATATTCGATGTAATTAAATCGAGTCGATACTCTCATTAGTTACATAATGTTGTCAATCTTTTAAACGGCTTTTAATTTCTTGTCTCTTCTAGTCAAGATCTTAACCTTGATGGCATTTAAGAACAAAGAATATTTTAAAAAAGTAAGCTTTAAAAAAACTATCTAAAAAAATGTTACGAGTAAATGCTTCGTTGTTAATATTTAGGTTCTATATGATTTTTAGCTACAGATACTAATTTCATTCAATGCAAACCATCCAAAATGTTTATTAATTTAAACATTTATGGAATAAATAAATAAAAAAACGCTTAAAAGAAAAAAGAAGGCAACAGGTAGGTATGACTACCAATAAATTACAGATCCGTAATATCGAGAACTGAAAATGACCAACACCAGATGTAATAGTATTATATAATATGTTATGTATGAAATCATATAAAAAAATATTCAAGTTTCCGAACAACTCTGTACAAAAATTTCTAGTTTCCAATATTCTAATGCTGAACACCTAAAGTTAACAACAATGTTGCGATAGTACTTTCTGACGAACTAATAATTTTGTCAGTTTTAATGTCTGTAACGTTTGGTGATTGTCGTTGATTGGCGAGGCGCCGGCCGAGGTGTCTCAGACGCCGCAATTAGGAAATGAGCTTCCGCCGCCCACCGCCACGGCGCCGATCGCCCCTGAATTGCCGCAATCGCAGCTAATTACGTGCGTCCTATCGCCGACGTAACACCTACTTCTTGATCCTGCGAGCAAACGTTATTAGTCCGTCATTGTCAGAAAGTTAAATTGACTCAGCATTTATCTTTTAAAAACTAAGATAATACAAGCATATCCCTATGTATGTAGTATGTATGTAGTATAATAAACTTGAAATATCTGAAGATTTGGTAGATAAAACTGTATGACTTTAAATTAGCCTTTTGCGCAACGTATTCTATTATTTGAATAATAAAGCTAAGTAAAAAGGATATTTTTTTTCTATCTTTTTTCAGTCACAGGAGCAACCAAGTAGATTTTTATACTCTTTTTATTTTAGTAAACTGTTTATTGAGGAAGAAATAGATGGTTGAGAATAAAACCTTGCATTAGGAATATACGGACACAACGGAACGGTATACTATAATTATATAATTGTTTGTTTACAAATGTGCTGTGTGGCTACGGCACCAAAGAATATGTATAGCCACCCCCTCTCTTCCCGTGGGCGTCGTAAGAGGCGACTAAGGGATAACAAGGTTCCACTACCACCTTGGAACTTAAGAAGCCGACTGATGGCGGGATAACCATCCAACTGCTGGCTTTCAAACACACAGGCCGAAGACGGGCAGCAGCGTCTTCGCGTGCATTTTTGGCGCGAACTTGTAGAAGCCTATGTCCAGCAGTGGACTGCAATAGGCTGGAATGATTGTTTACAAATAAAAACCGACTTTAAAAGTGCGTCAGCAGACGTGACTCAAAAACTGCGCGTCAGATCTCGCTCAAATTAAACAGGACCACATGACAAGCAGCAAACAGCCTTAAGTTAGGAGATTATATACATATATATATATATTTACAATTCGGAACCTTCTTTTCATTCGTCTATTTTGATTAAATATTTATAAATACTCATTTTTAATTGTTTCAGTTCTAAAAGTATTCATAATATCTAATTTTTTTATTAATTACATATTACATGTACACGTATATTTTATAGTTTTCGAGACATTCTTTTCACATACTTTCAAATATGATATATATTTATTATAAAATGTTTTTTTTTTCCATAAAAAAATTCAAACCATTACAGCAATAAAGCTGATTTAGGAAGATATAAATCTCTCGTAAGGGCGAGAGAAAACAAATGCGTCTTTCTTGATGGAAAGCTTACTTTTTTACCCATTAACTTTCTGTCTTGCGTCTGAGTCTCTGAAGGGAAAGGTCTTGAGTGAAACTAATAGTTTTTACTTATTTAATGAACTATAACAAGCACAATATCCTCAAATTTGAAGATAAATGAGTTCAATAGACGTTGGGTTGGTATGTGTCATACTTTTAATTAAATTAAAAGAATCATTTATTTTTTAGAACCATACCAGGATGTACGGGGACATTGCAGTTGGTTATAGATGGTTGGATGGATGGTTGGATATGCATTATTTATGACCGGGTACTGTGCAATTGTTATATAGACAAACATTTAAAAACGTTTTTCATTTATTATGCAAATAAAAAAAAATAACTATAAAGACTTGAAAAAACGAAGTAAATTTTTTTGTATGTATAATGTTGTATTTTAATTTCATTTCTTTATTATTTAGTATTTATGTGTTTTCCTATACATTTTTTTTTATAATTTAAACATTTTAGAATTTGAGTTGTTTTTGTTCGCAAAAATTGTCGTAAAAAAAGTCTGGTAGTTTCATATATATCTGGGCGGTTAATCTTTATCTTCTATACATCTATACATACAAACAAATAAATAAAATTGAAGTGTCTGTCTGCGATTTCAAAATAATTGTGTTTTTTGAAGGGCATATAATTATTTACACGATATTAACCTCTGATCCTTCCTACACGGGGAAAAAGGCCTATATCCAGCAGTGGGATATTACAGGCTGAAGCGTAAAATACATCTAGATACTAATATTATAAAGCCGAAACGTTTTGTTTGTTTAAATGGTTTAAACTTACTAATCTTAGGAAATATGGGTTCGAATCGAAGAATTATTTTTGTGTCCCATAGCCTATTTATTGAGGACGGCTATAGGCTATTTTTCCTCCAATTAACGCCGGTGAAACAGCGGGGAGCTGCTAGTTAGAAACTATAAATTTCAAAATAGATCTGTTTTCTTTCTCTATTCCTTCATTGCTTGTTTTCCGGCATTAGTCATCATTTGCGTTGATGGCAATGATACCCATCAGTGTGGCCCATTCAATTTGTTTATATTTCATGGTACTTCGAGGTGCAGCGAGATATATTAGCCCTTAACATCGAAATATGGAGCCTTACTGAATCAACAGGGGCCTTTGAAATTATGCGCATTGTTTCCGTGTATTCGCAATTTATAGTCGCATATCATGATGTAGTTATTATTTTGATATTTTTAATTATCATATGCCTACAATGTTAAGAATCGACTTCGTTCGCGTGGAATTTAACAAAGAAGTTATTGTTCAATTCGCAGAGTTATAAAATAAATAAATTTCTAAAATAAAAGCCTAAGCTACTCCTTACTACATCAGCTATCTGCCAGTGAAAGTCCTGTCAAAATCGGTCCAGTCGTTTCAGAGATTAGCCGAAACAAACAGACAAAAAAGACACAAAAATTATAAAAATGGTATTTTGGTATATATCCCGTGCATACATCTATATGAATTTAGTAATAATTGTGTTTGCTCGTAAACGAAAAAAAAACCAACTTCAATTACATCGACAAGTAATACTTACTACGTAGTTAGACGAAAAAATTGTCAAGTAAATATGCGTTATCAAAGATAACTCAAAAAGTTGTAATCAGATCTCGATGACATTTAAATGTGACCAAATGATAAACATCAGCTTTCGATTAAATTAAAAATCATCAAGATCGGTACACCCAGTAAAAAGTTATGCGGTATTATATACAACGTAGGTCTACGAAAAAATTGTCAAATTAAAAGGCATTATTAGATATAACTCGAAAAGTAGTTGTTAGATCTCAAATAAATTTAAATGGGACTAAATGACACGCACCACCTTTCGATTACAATTTTTTTTTATCGAAATCTGTCCACCCAGTAGAAGTTCGGAAGTAATATACATAAAAAAAAACAATGCGCTTAAAAAAAAATATATATATATATATATATTATTTTAAAATATAAAAGCCATTTTTTTTATTTAGTTAAAAAAGCTGCAAATATCGAACAAATATTCGCTGCACTTGCGATTTTTAATAATGTCTTTCTAACTTTTATGCGATATTAATGCTTAATAGGTAAGCAAACAGATTTCATTTCGAGTAGCAAGTCTCGTGAAATAATTTTGTTTTTCGTTCGTAGAGGCACTGGGCAGCGTGGGTAGTACGGCGGGGAGCTCGTGGCCGTCGTCGACGCCGGAGCCGTCTCCGTCGCCGGCCTCCACGCCCACGTCGGCGGACGCTGTAGACGCCGACAACGACGCAGACCCACCGTTCACTCTTGGCGCTACTGAGCACACACCTTATAAATGCCAGTTCTGCGAAAAAGCATTCCCTAGGCTATCATACCTCAAGAAACATGAACAGGTTAGTTTCGTACAAATGTAAATTAATTCTTGATGGCTTTTTTATCATGCAGCAGTAATTTAAATAAGGACCAGCTAGTTGTGATCACAGCATTCTAGAGATTTAACGATCAACGGATTTGAGTCATAACGAACATGTTTATTACCATAAACGAGCTTGTGTACCGCAAGTATACAAACAATGACATTGTTATGACATTATGAACGTATTCATGTATACAGTAATTACGTTTCCAGTTCAATTTCACCACGCCGGTCTAAGCTTCATTAGCAAGTAGATACCCGAAATGGACCATTTGCGGACAGAGTGCGTATTGAGATATGCATCTCGGTAGCCTTGCACTCTACAACGCTATGGTCTGCAGTGACATGCCCATTACGCCGCGTGTACATCTAGACTCCTTTGTGTCGCGCCGATCTCGCCGCGTTACGATACCTTCACGTGACACTGGCCGAGACAGATTCGGCTGCGATAGGGCAAATAGAAATGTCACTTTGCATAACCTATGTCGCATTCCACCTACATTAAGTGAAACTCAGATTCAAATCTCTTCGGTTTAAGTGTAAATATTAATTGATTACATATTTTTGCAATTGGCCAGTACAATCGTAAGGGGATTTCATTAGATTATCGGTATGCAACTGCCATCATTGCTGCGTTTTAGAGATATCGATCCGTTCGTTGATTGGTGTTGTGCCGACAAATGTATCGTGAAGATCGCGTTGCGCTCGCGCCGCGACATGCCGGTGACGGCCGGAAATAGGCTCCCGATAAGAAGTCCTTAGACTAGCGCGCCACTCTTTTATCATTGCACCGCTTGAGAAAGGTAATAATGATTATAAAAATAAGTCAACTGTACGCGCAGAAACGCTAGATATCAGTTTAAAGTGATTACGTTCATAAAAGGATAGCTCAGATATTAGGAACATTACAAATAGTAATGAGATACCTATGTATTTTGTATATAAATACTTTTCTATACTACACTTAGTGATTTAGAAACATTAATCTTTATATTTTAGATTATGTGTTAGAATAAAATAAAATAATTCGTATGTGTCCTTACGAATCATTTTATTTTATTCAGAGTACGACTATCTTTAACTGAGTATACTATGCTTCTGTATTACATACATCTGATAAAAAAATATTTAAGTTACAACTTAATAATTTTTCAACGTGTAAATGATTACTATCGCCGACATGCCTAACAAGTGACACCATCAGTTTAAACTCCATAATATTATTTGCTCAGCATAAATTATAAGAAAAATTGTTACTAACACTATATGGGCTAGTCCCGAAATAAATATATTATTATAATAAATTGTATACAATTCATAGAAGTTATATAGTTTGCGCTGATATAGCTATTATTTTTCGGGTGGTCGTACTAACGGCCGCTGACATTCCTCGATCTGACCCGGCGTTGCGGGTGACTGTACATCGCCGATGACATCGCAGTTATTGTAGCTGGGAAAGTCACTCGGTAGCCGTCCACTGCCCATTTAAAAGCTTTATTGGCTATCGCGCTCGCCTTAAACTACTTACGACTAGTTTTAAATGTCTTTTGGTGCGCATTACGCGGAAATTCGACAGTACCGGGTCGCATTACGACGGACGCTCTCACGTTGTTTTAGCTGATGGTGAATAATAATAAAGACATCGTTATTTGCGTGTCTTTTCGCTATAAGCGGGACGGTGGAGTCATGGAGAGAGCCACGAGGCGCATGCAAGACCCGCTACGCACCCAGGGGCCGGCCCCCGTAGAGCGCAACGCTCGCTTTACTCATGTGATTTTTGCACGAAGAATTAAGTAATAAAATCTCTGCCTATTTATTTATTTATACTTTATTGTATACCACAACTGCATGATACACATTGCACAAAGTTTAAGATAGTTACAGACTGTGTAGTAGTACAATGGGCGGACTTACGGTATACAATTAAGGTGACTTCTCAAAAAATTAGATACTCAGATTTGTATTTTCATTTATTGATAACTATAGTTATATACGATATTTATATGAATGCATTGATGTAATATTTTTGAATAAGTACCGTGAAATGCCGAACAATTAAGTTTTTTATATCGACATTACGTAAGTTAGCGGAATCAAATTTCGTACATTTTACCCTATTTGTTTTTTTGAAAACATTATAATATATAATTATGCGTGAGTGATATTATTATAAATAACTTTTATTTTAATAGCGTTTTTGTTAACTTAATAGAAATAATAAAGGTATTAATATGTAAATGAAATACTTTTGTTAAACAATATGATAAGATTAAATTAAATTATCAGTTTTAGAAATTTTAATAAAATTACTAAGTTAGGGTGATGGCTAAAATTAATGCGAGTTGTAAAAATATGTATATGTGCGTGCACGCTGGTTCAGAGTCTTATATTATGACATATTCGTATAACATAATTATGTCTTACTGTTAACGAACAAACCTTTTAACATTTCTTGCAGTTTTTAGAATTTAGCTTGTATTGCTCGTCGAATTTATGATTTCCAAATGATAACAAATTGACACAACGGTGTAACGAAAACGTGAGATTAAATGAAACAAAATGTCACAGTACAACATTCAGCAGAAAAATTACAAATATAAATTTTGATTGCAAAATTAATAAAGTTCTATTCAAAAAAAAAGAGAAACAAACAAAAGATTTAGCAATGATTTGAATGATAGATTTGATTCAAAAATGAACATTACCGTGCATATTAACGATGTCATAAGTAAGTATTTAATTACACTTGATTTGTGTAATTAATTACTTTATGTAACTTATTGGTAAGAAGTAAATTAGAATACTGTTCTGTTGTGTGGAATCAATTTTATCAAACTCATAGACAGATTAGAGAGAGTACAGTAAATCTTTGATAAGTTTTTAAATTACAAGTACAATAATCAAAATAGCTTTAATAAAAAATATGGTGATTTGTTAAAATTAAATAGAAGGGGTGTACTTGAAAGTCGTTGAAACATGATAAACTAATGTTTTCTGCATAAACTATTTTTAGAATATATATTATTTATAGAATACTAGCTGACCCCGCAAACGTTTCTTTGCCAAATATGTTATTAACCCGCTTAATCCCCCCCCCCCCCCCTATAACTTAGGGGTATGAGAAATAGATGTTGGCCGATTCTCAGACCTACCCGATATGCCCACAAAATTTTATTAAAATCGGTCAAGCCGTTTCGGAGGAGTTCAATGTTTAACACCATGACACGAGAATTTTATATATTAGAAAGAATATTTATGCATGTATTCAGCCTGTAACAAGTATTTATGATAACAACCGGCACCGATAGCTTAACGTGCTCTCCGAGGCACGGTGGGGAGACCCACAAGGGCAGACATCACAACCAGAAAGAAATATTTGTACAAATTTAGTGATAATAGCTCTTTAAATAGGGTCTAAAATACGTATAATAATGTTTATATATAAAGAGGTGAATATTAATTTATTTAATAACAACAGCGTACAAAAAATAAATAAAAAATGTTATGATAAATTAAATAAATAGATAATATAGTATTTTTAAATAAATTTGTTAATTAATGATTTAATGATTATTTTTTAAATTTAATTATATGATTTAATGATTTATTTTTTAAATTTTATTTTCTTTCCTTATTTTATTACTATTTCTTTATAGAATAACTAGCTGTGCCCGCGGCTTCGCCCGCGTTGAAATCAGTGTGACACAAAGTTTTTCCGGCAAACTTCCAGTGAAACTCTCATCATAATCGGCTTAGCCGTTCCATAAGCCTTCCTCTTGAAGCCCTCTCTCCATTGATGAAACCGCATGAAAATCCGTTCCGTAGATTTTGAGGGAATCGATCACATACACTTTTGGGGACTTTGTTTTATAACTACATATACACTAACTGTTGCCCGCGACTACGTGCGCGTGAAGCGCTTGTCGCGTTTAACAAAATGGTTCGTTGAATTCGTCAGAATTGTGGTATGAAATAATGTAGTAATAATGTAGTATTGTAGTGTAAATATGTTTAACTATACTGCATGCAATTCAGTTTTTAATATGGTTCTACGTAACCATATGTCACAGAATAGCGTAACGCACGCTCCTCCGTGACTCCGTGAAGACAGGGGTAAATAAAAAGTATTCTAGTAACGTAAAGGTTGGATATTGTAAAAAATATATTTTTTTGTACTACTTATAAGTGATCAATATAAATGTTTCTTGAACACATAGGGTTGCAACGCGGTTATTTTGCTTTAAACCGATCCTGCTGTATAAGTTTCATACAAACTATCAACCCCAATTAAACCCCCTTAGCGGTGGAATATCGCAAAATTCGTTCTTAGCGGACGTATATTAATTATAATCTACCTCCCTGCCAAATTTCATCTTTGTCCATCCTGGATGAATGGACCATCCAGCAGTTTTTGAGTTCTCGTGATGAGTGAGTCAGTGATCTTTCTCTTTTATATATATAGATTACAATGCATTATTTGAACACCTTCTCACGATATATAGAGCATACATTTTAAATTTCAAGTCTCTTACTTCAAAAACATTGGACTTTTATATAAACTCCCAAGCCCCGTTTTACCCTTTTAAGGATCGAGTTTCGTAAAATTAGTTCTTAGCAGATGTCTACGCCTTATAAGAAACCTACCTGACAAATTTTAAGTTTATAACTGTTATAGTTTCGGAGATTTCGTGATGAGTGAGTCAACCTACCATCCCCCGTTTTAACCCCAAAAAGGAGTTGATTTCTAAAGATACTTTATTTGGATACCTTTTTACTATCTATACATACATTTTAAATTTCAAATCTCTTACTTCAAAAACATAGGACTTTCATACAAAGTTCCAACCCCCGTTTTACCCCTTTAAGGGTCGAGTTACGTTAAATCAGTTCTTAGCATATGACTACGCTTTATATGGAACTTACCTGCCAAATGTCAAATTTGTAGCTGTTATAGTTTCGGAGATTTCGTGATGAGTGGGTCAACGTAACATCCCCCGTTTTAACCCCAAAAGGGAGTTGATTTCTAAGAAACATTATTTGGGCACCTTTTCATCATCTACAGAGCATACATTTTAAATTTCAAGTCTCTTACTTCAAAAACATGGGACTTTCATACAAACTTCCAACCCCCGTTTTACCCCCTTAGGGGTCGAGTTTCGTCAAATCCATTCTTAGCAATAGATTAAGCCCTATAAGGAGCCTACCTGCTAAATTTCAAGTTTGTAAGCATTATAGTTTCGGAGATTTCGTGATTAGTGAGTCAACGTAACATCCCCCGTTTTAACCCCAAAAGGGAGTTGATTTCTAAAGATACATTATTTGGATACCTTGTTACCATCTATAGATCATACATTTTAAATTTCAAGTCTCTAACGTCAAAACCATGGGACTCTCATACAAACTTCCAACCCCCTTAGGGGTTGAGTTTCGTAAAATCCGTTCTTAGCGGATGTCTACTTCCTATAAGGAGCCTACCTGCCAAATTTCAAGTTTGTAGGTGTTATAGTTTCGCAGATTTCGTGATGAATGACCTTTCGCGTTTATATATACTAGCTGTGCCCGCGGCTTCGCCCGCGTTGAAATCAGTGTGTCTCAAAGTTTTCCCGGCAAACTTTCATCAAAATCGGCTTAGCCGTTCCGTAAACCTCCGTAACCCGTAAACCGTAAACCTCTTGTAGCTATTATCATCTCTCCATTGGTGAAACCGCATGAAAATCCGTTCAGTAGATTTTGAGGGAATCGATCACATACACTTTTGGGGACTTTGTTTTTTAATACGCTAACTGTTGCCCGCGACTACGTCCGCGTGGCTATGAAGATATGCATTCAAGATGTTTAACACAAATTATTATTTTTATTTCAGTCACTTGAAATGCTTATCACACTGAGTAACTTTTTAAAAGGCACAATTTAGTATAATTTAATAGTTATTTTTATAAAACCTCTCTATACATCACATTTTTAGTTTTATTTTCAGGCTGCAGTATAAATAACCTACCAGGCGAACTTATAGCTGCTGTATATGTTTCATACAAACTATCAACCCCAATTAAACCCTCTTAGCGGTGGAATATCGCAAAATCCGTTCTTAGCGGACGTCTACTAACTGTAATCTACCTCCCTGCTAAATTTCATCTTTGTCCATTTTGGATGGATGGACCATCCAACGGTTTTTGAATTTTCGTGATGAGTGAGTCATTGACCTTTCTCTTTTATATATATATTTCGACGCATTATTTGGACATCTTCTTACCATCTATAGAGGATACACACATTTTAAATTTCAAGTCTCTTACTTCAAAAACATAGGATTTTCATACAAATTTCCAACCCCCGTTTTATTCCCTTAGGGGTCGAGTTTCGTAAAATTTGTTCTTAGCAGATGTTTACGCTCTATAAGGAACCTACCTATCAAATATCAAATTTGTAGCTGTTATAGTTTCGGGGATTTCGTGATGAATGAGTCAATGTACCATCCCCCGTTTTAACCCCGAAAGGGAGTTGATTTCTAAAGATACATTGTTTAGAGACCTCCTCACCATCTATGGAGCATACATTTTAAATTTCGAGTCTCTTACTTCAAAATCATAGTACGTTTATACAAACTTGCAACCCCCATTTCACCCCTTAGGGGTCGAGTTTCGTAAAATTCGTTCTTAGCGGATGTCTACGATCTATAAGGAGCCTACCTGCTAAATTTCAAGTTTGTAAGTGTTATAGTTTTGGAGATTTCGTGATCAATGAGTCAACCTACGAACCCCCGTTTTAACCCCAAAAAGGAGTTGATTTCTAAATATACATTATTTGGACACCTCCTCACCATCTATAGAGCATACACTTTAAATTTCAAGTCTCTTACTTCAAAAACATAGGACTTTCGTAGAAACTTCCAACCCCTGTTTTATCCCCTCCCCCCGAGTTTCATAAAATTTGTTCTTAGCGGATGTTTACGATCTATAAGGAACCTACCTATCAAATATCAAATTTGTAGCTGTTATAGTTTCGGAGATGTCGTGATGAATGAGTCAATGTACCATCCCCCGTTTTAACCCCGAAAGGGAGTTGATTTCTAAAGGTACATTGTTTAGAGACCTCCTCACCATCTATGGAGCACACATTTTAAATTTCAAGTCGTTTACTTCAAAAACATAGGACTTTCATACAAAGTTCCAACCCCCGTTTTACCCCTCTAGGGGTCGAATTTCGTAAAACCCGTTCTTAGCGAATGTTTACGCCCTATAAGGAGTGTATCTGCCAAATTTCAAGTTTTTAGATGTTATAGTTTCGGAGATTTCGTGGTGAGTGAGTAAACCTACCATCCCCCGTTTTAACCCCAAAAGGGAGTTGATTTCTGAAGATAGATTATTTGGACACCTTCTCATTATCTATAAGGCATACATTTTAAATTTCAAGTCTCTTACTTCAAAATCATGGGACTTTCATACAAACTTCCGACCCCCGTTTTATCCCCTTAGGGGTTGAATTTCGTAAATTCCGTTCTTAGCGGATGTTCACACTCTATAAGGAGCCTTCCTGCCAAATTTCAAGTTTGTAGGTGTTATAGTTTTGGAGATTTCGTGATAAGTGAGTCAACCTACCATCCCCCGTTTTAACCCCAAAAGGGAGTTGATTTCTAAAGATATATTATTTGAACACCTTCTCATCATCTATAGAGCATACATTTTAAATTTCAAGTCTCGTACTTTAAAATCACAGGACGTTCATACAAACTTGCAACCCCCATTTCACCCCCTTAGGGCTCGAGTTTCGTAAAATCCGTTCTTAGCGGATGCCTACGTCTTATAAGGAGCCTACCTGCTAAATTTCAAGTTTGTAGGTGTTATAGTTTCGGAGATTTCGTGATGAATGACCTTTCGCGTTTATATATATTATTATTATTATATATTATATATTATATTATATTATTATAGATTAGAATACTTTATTTTTCTTATTTAATTTTCTTTTATATGTGACGTATTTTTTTTTCTTTACTTTTTTTATAATACAGATATGTTGAGATAGCCTTTAACTGTAATGTATAATGAAAATAAATTTATCGTTAATTTTTACTATCAATAAATGTGTTTGCTCGAAACAAAAAAAAACCTACTTCAATCGATAGTTCAATAGATAGATCACATGATAAGTATTAATTTTAGATAAAGTAAGAAACATCATAATCTGTAAACCCAGTGAAAAGTTATGCGGTATTATATAACGTAGGTTGACGAAAAAATAGTTAAGTAAATATGCATGATTAGATATTTAACTCGAAAAGTACTTATCAGATCTCAATTAAATTTAAACAAGACCATATGACAAGCAACACCTTTCGATTAAAAAAAAATCATCCAAATCGGCCCACCCAGTCAAAAGTTTTGATGTAACATACATTGAAAAAAAAAACAGAATCCTGTTAAGAACATCCTCCTTTTTTGGAATTCGGTTAAAAAAGATGTACGTTGTTCCAATTAAATAACATACAATAAATAGCAACCAATTTAATAAGTATTAGAATTAATCGCATGTAAGACACTTCTATATAAGTGGATTAATGAAGCATAGTTGAACTCGAAACAACTAAATTGCAGCGTAAAGACATCTTCCTATACATTCCTATATATAAGATGATGATGATATTACGTGTAGGAGAAGGGTCGAAGCTTAATCCATCACGCTGCTCCACTGCGTATTGGTAATCTATAAAATATCTATTAATATCTATGTCATATACAACCAGGCGTCTGTTTCTACGGTAAGCAACTTAATGCTTGTGTTATAGGTAACCAAGACCACCATGGGTAGACTGGTAGAGATCTCTTATAGAGATAAGTTCGCCCTTGCCTGTTGCCTTTGCAGAAATTATTTGTAATTATGTTTTTTTTTTGAAGTGCAATACAGAATATATATATAACAGTCGGCTGATATAGCTACATTTTTTTCGATTAATACACATACATAATAATTATAAGTAAATACATATATCACAACCAGATTCGAGACGGGATTCGAACCCACAACCCCCGGTGCAGAAACCAGACAGTCAGTCAGTCAGCTCAGCCTATTGCAGTCCACTGCTGGACATAGGCCTCTCCAAGTTCGCGCCAGATATTCCGGTTTTCCGCAATCCTCATCCAGCCTACACCGGCAATATTATGAATACCTAACGATCAGAGTCAATGATACCATCGGAACCGACGGCTTAATGTGCCTCCGGGGCCTCGTGGGGTGAACCACAAGGACAGACACCTGGACCGGTTACAAATATTTGTACAAACACATTACTTACTCCATTTCAAGATTCATGAATCTACCCCGGTAACGGCCGGTGTTTACGCACAAGAAAATTAACACAGAAGAATTAATAACCAACCACTCTATATCTAATTCGTATTGGTAAATAAAGTATGATGAGTAGCAAAATTATATTCCGAATTTTTAACCTATGTGCAGAATTTTAATTTTATATTATACAGTGATATACGATCTCAAAATCTACAGATAATAATCATCATACATTAATGATTTAGTTTAAACATTTTTTGTGCTTCCACTTCGTGTGCTGATGCACTATAGCGAGGCGCTAACAAATTGATATAGGGCGCTAATACTTTGAGCTATCCACGCTATGATAATTGAGGGAGCACGAGAATACAAACCCTTGCCTCGACAAATACCACATTTCTCGCTAAAGACCTCATCGATATATTTTACTTTCGCGTCGAAAACCCGAAGTATCGTTTCGTGCTCACTTTTCTTGAATAGAAAATATATATTTTTTTACATTTGAGGTGCTGTCAAAAGTGTTTATTTAGCATAATAGTACATTATAATCAGCGAGGTGGTCAAATAGTAAAAGCGTGAAGTGACTGTCAGTTTTGGAGTGTAGCATAGGATTACTCGTTTGCTTAAATTTACGGGACGGGAAAGGCTGATGGTTTTCATTATTTAACTGCCAACGAAGCTTCATTAGCATTTTCATAATAAACTTATGAATAATCTTTAGAACGTATGACGTGGCCATCTATGCACAGGCCAGTCTATGTATCTTTTTACGAATAGTGACATAAACTAGTTTTACATTAACATTACACTAAAGTCACCTTGGTAATATTTCGATATCATATATTATTTCCTACTAACTGACCCTACGCATGATGTCCTGTTTAAGCTATGAATGTTCTTTGAAAAACCTTCTACAAATTGTTAGAAAACTTTTAAAGAGTATGATGTTACGCGTCAAAACGAGCAGACATAAGAGTTACTTTGTTAGTGTCTTTCCTTTTTCCCTCCCTGCTATGATAATTTCTTTCGATTCTTGATTTTAAGCAAGTCCTTTTTTCGTTAGGCCGATCTAATCATTGAAACTCAAATTGAACATGATAGTAAAGTATAGTCTTTTAAAGTTATAAGATTTCTAAAAACTTTGTAATATTATCTAAGATTTTATTTTTTGTGTTACCCACATTAGTAATATTATTTTACAGCTATGTATATATAATAATAAAACCCCGAAACTAATATTTTATTAAAGGGGTAATTAAATTACAATTATGTTTAAAAAATGGTACGTTTGGTATACTAATATTAAAAAAGGGGTAAAGTTTGTGAGTTTGTAGGGGTTAATCTTTAGAATTTCTGAATTTATTTCTTTTACCACTAAAAAAGCTATATTCTTTCTGAGTGTCATAGAAGATATCTTTTTTCCATCACAATTAAATAAATAAACAAATATCTTTAACGTACACACAAGAATGTCTGTTCCTTAGATAAAGCCAACTTAATGCTTGTGTTTTAGGTAACAGCCGACTGTTGTAGCTACATTTTTTTTTCAATACCCCCGGAGCAGAAAGCAGGGTCACTACAAACTGCGCCAACGGGCTAGTCTACAAATGCTATTAAACATTTTAGTATAAAACTGTTTGAATCGCGACTTAACATAGTTATCTTATATGGCTGTATCGTAATATCTAAATTTTTTTTTAAATTAACCCAAACATGATTATTTGTAGAGGCTTTATTAAAACACGTAAGAGACAACTAACACAAAGAGGGCGATAATGAGAACTACCTATTTATGTAGAGTATTTCGTTATTTACACTAGAAATGACAAATCCTTTTCATGTTCAGAAATAGTTTTTGAATTTCTTACAAAAATAAAATGAGAAGCAACGAAAAAGAGTAGCTATGTATGTATGTGACTACTGTAGAACACAATCACTACATAATATATAAACATTATTAAGCCATATTAAAAGTTCCCGTACTCACATTATTAAAACGTTTGACTCCATATTTATAGGTATAAATAAACTTGAGAGTTTAAAATAACTAATTGTGATATATAAAAGACAAAAAAACTTAAAATTACATCGATTAGTAGTAAAATGAGAAAATCCTCAATATAGTCGAATACGTATCATTAGGCTTAACTCAAAAGCTACTCGTAAAATCTCACTTAAGTTTAAATACGGCCACACGACTAGCACCAGCTTTTGAATATAAAAGTATCATCAAAATTGGCAAACCTAGTAATAAGTTAAACACATAAAACAATACAGGAACTGAAGTCATTTCAAGAGCTATTATATAGATATAATAACCTATTGCTTTACAAAGCTAGGCTAGAACTTTCAAACATCTGATACGAAATACACATCTGTAAAAAATATTTCACTCGTCTGGAATTTCTTTAGAGGTGTTATTTATCTATTACTTAAGAATCTCGGACGATTCAAATAACGTCAGGCATTACAAACGTTAGATCGATTCGTCGATTGATTCTGAAGTAAAACTTCTTTATGTAACTTGGATTAGCTGGTGAATACGAGACGAGAACGTTACGAAAAGTGTGATCGGCCGAGGCGAATGGTAGTTGAGAGGGAGATATAAGTTAATGAAGATAGATAGTTTTACTTCAGTCGTGTGGCCTAAAGCACACTTGTTTTAATTACATTAGTTGCTTAGTTTCCTTAAAATCGAAAAAGTTTTAATAAGGTTAATACACAAACAATGTAAAAAACATTAAAAATAACTAATATATATATATATATAAACAACTAAATTATCATATACAACTTTCTGTTGGAAAAAATTCTACCACTATATTTCATTATATTTTTCAAACAATGTTAAAAAAAACACATACTATAATTTATATAAATTATTTTACAGACTCACTCTGACCAGATGCCTTTTCGGTGTGAATTCTGTTCTCGACTGTTCAAGCACAAGAGATCACGAGATCGCCACGTAAAATTGCACACCGGTGACCGAAAATACCGCTGCGCGCACTGCGAATCCGCTTTCTCTAGAAGGTAAATACTTTCATCTCTTTATGGTAAAATTTTCATTTAAGAATCATATTAAAACTATTTCTTTATTTAAACAAAATGTCATAAATTTAACGTAGGGTATAACTAGAAAATGTATTACCAAATTGTGATGTATAGAAATTATATTAACGAATAAATTTACATTTAAGTCATTAGGCACTAAGTGTTAGTGAGTACAATGCTTAAGAGGTGCGTGCATGACAATAGGCAAAGAGGAAAAATTGATTACCGTAAGCCGCAGCACAAAGCTTTAGTCAGCCACGAGGCGACGCATCACCTTTTTCGTCACCTCAACTCGGTCACGTGACTAATTCCTCTCAATTAGTCGACTCGACGAAGCTCCGACAAGTGAAAAGACTTGATGCGTTGACAAATAGCCTCGAGGTTCTTACAAAAATGAAATAATCACCCGTACCTAAACCGACGCAGAGCACGGCCATTAGAGGAGATGTTTGGGCGAACGTATCTATTCTGTAGTTTGCGTGAAAAGCCTCTTTGTGAGCTGTCTTTGGCCGATACTTTATGTGGGCACTTATTATTATTATAATGTCTAGAATGACAAATTGTCTTTTGCAGTCACATAAGATGATTTATGTTATTTAATCCTAAATTCAAAGTCACAGACAACTTTAGTATCTCAAGTATAGTAAGGAAGAAATCTTTGGGAATAGTGAACACAATTTTGATAAAGATTTTAACGTTTAATTACATTTCATGATAAAATAATGCTTTACTTATCATCCTACACTGTTTTATGCTCTAGGATTTTGAAGCCTTATCAGATTGGATAAATACTTAATATTATTGCTTCGCTACATAATAAACAGGCCAACACAAAAATATTATTATTTTTTATTTTATATCCATATTTAAGATTTTTGTAACCATCTGGCATGTCGAACCCATTGTATCTTAAGCTGTCTTGCTTAACAAAATACTGTTGAATAATCAATCTAATTACTTCTGAGATTAGCGAGTTCAAGAATATATATATTCTTGTGCTTTATGTATTATCACTTCATCACTCATCACTTCAGCCTAATACAGTCCAATGCTGAACATAGGCCTTCACATGTTCGCGCCGGAAAAACGGAGTGAACTCATGTGTTGCACCGAAGACGCTGCTGCCCGTCTTCGACCTGTGTATTTCAAAGCCAGCAGTTGGATGGTTATCCCGCCATCGGTCGGCTTTTTAAGTTCCAAGGTGGTAGTGGAACTGTGGTATCCCTCAGTCGCCTCTTAGGACACCCATGGTAAGAGAGGGGGTGGCTATATTCTTAATGCCGTAACTGCACAGCAACAAACAATATACCTATTATATTGTAACATTATTCAATAAATATATTTATATTTTATTTTCATATTTCAGTGATCATTTGAAGATCCATATGAAGACTCATGACAACCAAAAGCCATTTCAATGCACAGTATGCAATCGTGGATACAATACGGCTGCTGCACTCACAGCACACATGCAAGGTCATAAGCGAGAACGCGAGGGTCGGGAAACTGATCGAAAGCGAGCTTTACGTTGTTTACACTGTGGGGATGCTTTTCGACGTCCTGAGATGCTTCAAGTAATTATTAATTTAACTTTAGAAATATTCAATATAATTAACATATTATAGCTACGTACTATTTATATTTCCAAAAAATGTTTAGTCACTGTCTTTTTTTGTATATTGCAGGCTCATATGTCAAGTGTTCATGGTATGGACGCAACATCTGTGACTCCACCGCGTCGAGTAGCCTCTCAACCACCGCCAACGTTACTCGCTTGTATATATTGCACTCGCGATACTTTTACTAGTATGGAACAGTTACAATTACATGTACGCGCTGCTCATTCAGCTCTACTCAATGGAGAATCTCCTATGCATTATTCATTAGAGCAACCTGTGCCTACTGATCTAAGTAGAAGAAGTCCTGAAGAAGCTTCTATTGCAAAACGTCCAAGGTTAAGTTCGGATTCTGCAATCCCAAAAGTACCACTTTCTCCAAGTACTCTTTTGTGCAATCAGTGTGATGCAGCTTTACCAGATTTTGAAGCTTTTCGAGCACATTTAAAAGGTCACCTAGAAGAAGGTGGAGATATAGGTAGGTCCAGCCCAGCGCCTTGTCTCCACTGTGGTGCTACATTTGCGGACGCTACCGCTTCCGAACGACATTTAGCCGCTCATTATCTTGCCGTGTCTTGTGAATATTCCTGTCACAGCTGTGTACGCAGTTTCTCGAGTTCTGAAGACTTACAAAAACATCTCCTTGACCTTCACACACATCACTTATATCGTTGTACTCTTTGCAAAGAAATATTTGATTCAAAGGTTGCTATTCAGGTAAGAAATTAAAAACAAAAGAAAATTACATTTAAACGTCGAATATAATATAAAGGAATTAATATATTTTTTACCTGTAGGCACATTTTACGGTGGCTCACACTGGAGAAAATAAAGTTTGGGTTTGCCGGTCATGCGGTGCTGCTGGTGGTCCGCTGCGTTCTGAAGCTGAGGGCGCGGCTCACGTCCGCGCGCGCCACGCCGCCGCTCGTTGTGCGTGTGGAGCAATACTAGCTGGCTCGCGAGCCTTACGAGCACACGCAGCCGCTCATCATTCCTACCGCTGTCCCGTTCCGTCTTGTAACGATACATTCGCTGTCCAATACTTACTCGAGCGACATATACAAGTACATCACACCGTAGTACATCAGGTAGAGTCACTTACCGTTTGTTCTCATATTATCTTAATATATATAAATTAGCTATACACATACGACAAAAAACAAAAAAGTATTTATTATACGTGAGTTGATTTGAAATTGAACAAAACAATTACCGACCGTCAATCATGTTGACGTTGTTTCAAAATTAAAGTCGTCATATATAATATATATATATAATAATCTATTACATATAATAAAATGGTAGGTAAGTCAAAACTGTACATTGAATATTTTTTTAAAAGAATCCTTGGGGTGTGATCTACAATCGATACCGAAGCCAAAAATATGGTTTTTAGAATTTTTGTCTGTTTGTCTGTATGTATGTATGTCCGGGATAAACTCAAAAAGTACTGCATGGATTTACTTCAAATTTGGCACGAATATTATTAAGAAGTCGGGTCAACATATAAGCTACATATTATCACGCTATCACCTACGGGGAACGAGCAGTGAACCTTTATTTCTTCAACGCATTCTGTAACAACACGTAATCTAATGACGCATATTTGAATGTTGTTGTTATTATGTTAATAACCATACTATAAGCTAGCTTCACACTATAAAAACGACATTCTGTAGTATATTTAGTATCAGCATTGCACCCGTGCGAAGCCGGGGCGGGTCGCTAGTAATAATAATATATATCTTATAACACACATACGGTCATCTGTTCCTATCATAAGCAACTTAATGATTGTGTTACACGTAACAGCCGACTGTTTTAACTTTTTTTAAAAAAATACACATAGAAACAATACATATATAAATATATAATAATGATTACGCGTCACGTTGTTTGTCCGCGATGGACTATATTAATCCTATCCTGACCTATTTCAATCAAATTTGCACACCGTGTGCAGTTTGATCCAACCTGAAAGATAGGCTATATTTTATTTTGATATCATAATATATTTAATACGCTAAGGTGAATTAGATGTTGGCCTCGCAATTATTCCACGTAAATTATATATCATTTTATAGATCTTCGTTTGCTCTACCGGCACCCACAACTAAAAAGTTTATTATTGTTTTTGTTTTTGTAAAACAATTAATTATTAAAATTATATATATGCCAGCTTTAATTTTGAAACAACGTCAACATGGTTGACGATCGGTAAATTTTTTACTTACTTAGTGCAAATTATTCGCACGGGTATTGCTAATATGTAATTATTATATTTAAGAAAAAAAATAAGGCAGTACGAAGTTTGGCAGGTCAGCTAGTATTATATAGATCTAGTACCTATATATCGATTGAATACGATTACAATTTATATTCATTAATCTTTCAGAATGTAAATGGGGAAACGAGGTCTAAACGTGGAGAAAATAACAATGCAATCGATGGTGATGATGCGTGTACTCCTCGTGTTCCTAGTGGCGATGGAAATGGACCTATGGCAAGTGTCAGTGATGATCGTCGCCGTAAAAATGGCGCAGTGGCTCTACAGTGTGCGTACTGCGGCGAGCGTACCCGAAGTAGAGCCGAACTAGAAGCGCACACTCGTGCTCATTCAGGAACTGGAGCTGCGCGACATAAATGTCTTATATGTGATGAAGTACTCCCTTCAGCCGCTGTTCTTGCTGAACACAAATTAACGCATTGCAAGGTATAATCCAAACAATTACAAAAATCGGTTTAAACATCTTAATTATCTCTTTATTTACAAAATTACACATTTCTTTTAAAAATATTTGCCAATAAATATTATAACATTCATTTACATACAATACAACATTTATATACTTGAAGCACTAATTTCTATCAACATATTTTAATGTTCTTTTTTTCCATATTTATCTGGTATATCTTAAAATATTTAGTAATATACGAGTATAACGTTTCAGGTAGTCGCTGGTGATACATGCTCTCGATGTCGTTCACGACTACCGACGGAGGAAGCTTTTTTGAACCACATGGCTCGTCACCATCCCGCTCTGCCTGCGCCTTGTGTTGTATGTCGCCAAACTTTAGGCTCAGAAGCAGAAGCACGACTACATGCAAGATTCCATTTAAGACCATCGGAAGATGAGCAAAGATGTGCCATATGTCTTAGGCCTTTAACTGAAACAGAAGCAGGAGAAGGTGCACGGGCATGCACTGCTTGTTATGCTCGGCATGCTGCTCCAAGACCTGCGCCTTCAGCTGAACATGATTGTAGACTATGCCGTAGAACTTTAGGCTCACCTACACGATTACAGGCTCACTTAATTGAACACACATTTGCCGGTATTGGAGCATTCACCTGCTACTTGTGTTCTGCAATGTTTACAAGTGCCGCAGGCTTGCAAAGGCATTTACCAGAACACGCTGCTGCACCAAGGCCATACGATTGTGCTCGATGTGGCCTCAAATTTTTCTTCAGAGCAGAACTCGATAATCATGCATTTGTTCATCTTGAAGAAGCAGAGATAGCGCAAAGAGCGTTTTATGAAGTTTACGCACGCGAAGCTGCATCAGCATGGGCTGCTATGCAACCTACTGATCTAGCGCTGCAATCATCAAGTATGACTCCAGCACCTGTGACTGATATACCAATAAAACAAGAACCAGAAGTAAAAGAGGAACGGAATGATGAATATATAGAGGTGTCGTCTCCCCCTCCTTCAGTACCACTTCAGTCAGATATTACGTCATCGTCTCCACCGATAATAAAACAGGAAAAGAATAATGAAGACTGAGAGGGGGTTTAATAAACTTTATCGTCCGGAGTGGGATCCGCTCCTACTGCAATATTAGATTACGTCCTTTCAAACTTTGCACTAGTTAGTTTTGTTAAAATTATATCTGTTAAAATTGAGCGTTTAGAACGCTGAGGTACCTATATAAAGTACATAGATAGATCACAACTATCTTTTATGTCGGGTAGGCCTCGTATGTTTTATAATGTTTACACGCCTATTTGTACAAATTTGTTAACTCAATAAATAATTGTGTTAATATTCACTTGAAATACTCTTTTATTTTAGCGACAGTATAGAAAAAATTAAATATGCAGTAAAATTAAACACTATGATTAAATATTTCTTAAAAATAAGTCATCTAGGCAGTTGCAACTTGTTGTTGTATCCAGGGCAGTAGTGCAGCAACATTCACGTAGGCAGCAGGTACGTTAGCATTAGCACACCCAAGACCCCACGCCACCAATCCCACCACCACCCACTGTCCGTTCACTTGACAAACCAAGCCAGATCCACCGTCACCCTGGAAACGTAGATATTTCGAATGAAATGTAGCATTTCGACTATGAATTTTGATGATTGCAACTTGTTCGCTTATTTATAAATATTATCATTACGAGAAATAATCAAAATGATGTCTCGTCACAATAATTTAATTGCACTCTTGGTGTTCACATTTCTCGCTTGGTACCTGTTACCATTCAAAAAAACAATTAAATTATTTTTCTAGTATAAGTTAATGATTAGATCTGTGGAGAAAAAACTTGAATTGAAACCAGATGGTCCAGTCGTGGTCCCAATTTTTGACTAGCGTTATTAGCTTTGTAAATAATACAACACACTTCAGCCTATTGCAGTCCACTGCTGGACATAGGCCTCCACAAGTTTACGCCATAAATGACGTGAACTCATGTGTGTTTTCCATAGTCACCACGCTGGGCAGGCGGGCTGATGACCGCAGGGCAGGCTTTGTCGCACCGAAGACGCTGCTACCCATCTTCGGCCTGTGTATTTCAAAGCCAGCAATTGGATGGTTATCCCGCCATCTGTCGGCTTTTTGAGTTCCAAAACGGTAGTGAAACTGTTCTATCCCTTATAGTCGCCTCTTACAACACCCACCGGAAGAATTTTGAGAAGGTTATAACATTTACTGTCGTAACCATACAGCAGGAATACTACAAATCTATTTAAAATTAATCTTGTATTTAGTATTAAAGAAAAATACATCGAAGAATCCTGAATGTTTTAAAAGACAAATTTCTAACACGAAGTAATAAACCCTGTATTTATATTTGTTCGGATGCTTACCACGTTTATTGTTTTGTTGAGATCCCTATATTTTGGCAAAGTTTTAATCGCCATGATCAAGGCGAGACTGTCTTCCGAAACGTGGTAAGCACCCGATCAAATCTTATACTATTAAACGATAGTAAGTATAAAATAACTATTGGTAAACTATGGATACATAATAACTATGGAATAAGAAAATGTTTTGTTCTCACTTATACCTAACAATTGGGAAACATTTATAATTTTTATTTAATTTTATTTATTTTAATTGATACTTTATTGTACACCACAAAAATATTACAAACAAAGCATAAAGATAGTTACAGACAGTGAAGTACAATGGGCGGACTTACGGCTAATTAGCCATTTCGTCCAGACAACCCAGACATAAAAAGGAAACTTATTATCAAAATTGAATAGTTGGTGTAGATGTATAATAAACTTACAAATGACTACATTCTAATACTTATAATAAAATAAAGAATTTTATGTGGGTATAATTGTAATATTTATATATTCATTTTTATTCATTTTTGCTGATTGGATTTTTTTTCTTTTTCTTAAATATGACATACTATAGTCGTCACAAAATAATACGCCCGTTTGGACATATGTCATCGGGACGTAAATAACGAAGTAAGCATAACGACTATGCATTCGATACTCACGATTCAAGTTTGTATGAGTATTTGATCGATTTGATTATGTAATGTAAAGTACATTTGATTCAAATTTTGATTAGCAATTTAAGTTAAACTTTAATATTTTAGGTAATTTGAAATAATACAATGGTACAAAAGGCCAATTTGTCTTTATTTTATATTTTTATATTGTTTTCGATTGTTTACACGCATTTTATTCCTTACACACAAAAAAAAAGGCTTAGAACGTATCCGTTTTTGAGACGGTAAGCGCGAAAAGAATACTCCCAATATAGTCTATCGTATAATTTAACGCGCCAAAAAATGTACGTATCTTTTAAAAACACTTTATGTTATTAATAATATAGGGTAGGGTATTTGTCAAATGTCCAAACGGGCCTCTTATTTTGTGACGACTGTAGCGATCTCTGTCTGTCCATATTTTTTTAAACTATAAGTAATCACCAACGTATCCTATACTAAAACCATCTCCAAATCTCTCTGTATCTTATGTTATAAGACTATAAGTATTATTCCAATCGGTTCAGTAGTTTTCGCAGTATAACCGAACAAAAAACCAGCTTTCCATTTATTAATAACTAGCTGCCCGGACAGACTTCGTTCTGTCAAAAGTTAATAGTAAAAATATATATTTTTAATTTTTTTTGTATTAAACATTCCGTGAGCCTTAAGGACCATACAAAAAATTAAATTAACCAAATAGGTCGAGCCATTCTCGAGTTATGCGCTAAGCAACATTCATTTTTATTTATATAATAAAGACTAGTGACCTCTGTCCGTCCATATTTTTTTACATGATAAGTAATCACCAACATTTTATATATTAAAACCGTCTCCAAAACACGCTGCATCTTATGGTATAAGTATTATTCTTATCGGTTCCGTGGTTTTAGCGGTATAACCAAACAAAAAAACCGGCTCTCCATTTATTACTATAGATGTTATTAAGTAGTTTGTAGGTTTAATGCCAATAAATCTTATATAATAATTCTTATATATATGTATATATAATATAAAATCGTTAGGCCATTGTCTCATCACGAAATCTCAAAAACCGCTGGACGTATAACAAGGAAGTTTGGCTGGGAGGTAGTTTATAGTTAGCAGACGTCTGCTAAGTACGGATTTTTTGATAGGGCCGGAATAAAGGGTTCTTAGAAGTTTGTATGAAAATCCTTCATTTTTATGGTACAAGCTTGAAATTTGGCAGGAAGATGGGGCTATGAACTAATTTTATAAGAGCGCCGTTTATAGGCTAAGAAAGGTTTTTTTCGATACAAGCGGATTAAAATTTTCTTAGTGCTTCTCTTAGTGCTTAGTGCAGATGTTTATATGAAAACTGACTGACTGAGATGTCGTTTAAATTTAGTAAAAGTCCACTAAGAACGGATCTTGTAACATGACCGGATTAAGGTGGTCTAAGGACTAGAACAAATTTCTATAACGGTCTTTCATTTTTCGTACTACAAATTTATTGTAACAGACGTCCTACACTGTATTGTAGAACAGATTTTGAAAATTATACCTCGATAATAGTAGACAATCTACCCATTAAGGGATGGCATAGGGATCGAGATGAGAAATTCGTCATTTTTGAGCTGAAACACCAAATTTTAGTTCCGTAATTAAAAATGCGTGAATATGTGATTTGTGTAGTTAGAAGCTTTAACCTTTTTCCATGGATGTTTCATCAGCATTGTTGGAATTGAAATTGAGGATCAATCACTCACATCAAAATCATTGACTGTTTATCGCACGATTGTTCTGTGAAGTTGTTCTAAGGCACGAAAGGTGAACCATAAATGTGGTACAAAGAGTCCATGAATTGATGTAAAATAATGATTATACACTACTTTAGCCCTATTGTAAATATTATCATTTTCTACACGTGCGAAGCCGTGGGCAGCTGCTAGTTATACGATAGAATCACTTTGCCGAGGCTAACATTTTTAAACCAAACTACTGTGTTTTGTAATTTGTTGCGCTATATTGTCGGTGATAACCTGTCGCTGCCGATATCCCTACACCATAATGCGTAGTGAAAAATACCCTAGCTTACGTATAGTAAATTAGTGAAAATGTATTAAACGATTTTTTTGTTAAATAAAAAAAAGGTCGAAACATTTTTTTCTGAAATACTTTTTACAAAGACAAAATATTTTTTTTTAAATATTCATTTGGGGATGGAATTCATTGCTGTTACAGAACAATTCTTATTTATACATCACATCGCTTATCACTTTAGAAACTGAGTCTTAAAAGACAAGACAGTTAAATTGTAACCTTAAAAGTAAAACATAACGAAAGTCTTAAAACTCACCGTACAAGAATCTTTGCTGGCCTCTCCTCCTGCACAGATAAAAGATGTTGTATCAAGCACGAAAGTAGGTCCCAGGCGAGCAGCTTGCATTTGAGTTTGACAAGTTGCTGGAGCTACTATAGGCACATCTACTTTCTTCAAAATCTGTTGGTACTGACCCTGAAGACCAAACATATCTTTGCCCCAACCTGACACCCAACATCTAAAACATTAAAAAAAACTTACTAAACTAAGTTTAAACTTCTCAAAAAATATTACATTAATTACAATATATTTATACAGTTAATTTCGCTTTTAAAACTAAGTACCTTTGACCAGTATACGTGGACGTGGACATCGGAGGAAGACAAGCTCTGTTTATAGTAGTTGCGGATCCAATTTGAGGTGTAAGAGGTACCATTGCTGAGAGTCGCAATACGGTGATGTCGTACTGTAAAGTATTAGAGTTATAAGAAGGGTGAGTAAAAACTCTTGCCACATTGTATTCTTGAAAAGGTACTGGTTCGTAGGTACCAGCAGCATCCCACTCGCCTAACCTGACTTTCACATTTGGTGCTGTTCCTGAAACGCTAAATAGAAAATACGAAATTAAAAATATATGAAATAAATTTTAAGCTATTTATTTTAAAATTTAATAAAATTATGTATCAAACAAATGTGTCTGAAAATATATGTATCTTTTCTACAGTTTCAATATCCTTTCAAAGTTCTGTCAACTTACATATAGCTCGACATTCGATGTGTAACAGTTAAGACGTTGCGTTGATCTATAAGCACACCTCCAGCTATATAATCATTTTGTCTAGTAAGAATTATGACCTGGAAATATAGTGAAAACATCAACTAACTTGTTATAATATATTTTTCAAAAACGAAAAAAAGTTACAAAAAGATGAAAAAGTCTTTTAATCGAAAATATATCTAATCTTTTTAGTATAAACTTTAAGTATTCAAATTTTGTTATCTTAATTAATCTCTTATAAGTTGCAAAGTCTTTTTACCTGCCACGGATACTCTCCAAAATTAGCTTGTCCTGCAGCAGGCACAACGGCAGGGGACGGCGATGTTTGTAAGGTACCGCATGCTATTGACACTGCAGTAGAAGTTGTACTTCCGCAACAATACTCTTGTCCAGCGGGACAAGGTGCATTAGTCTAAAATTCCAGTTAAAGCTATTACATTACATGTTAATATATTTACAAACCATACATTTCTTGTGTTCAAAATACTTACAGGAGTCACAATTCTAAAGTCAATCATACCCGCTCCAGACGAACTTCTTACACAAGTACCTGTAGGTACGCATCGGCAACTTTGTCTTTTGCGTATCTTGTGTTCACCGTTGTTGTAAAAATTTATATTTCTTTCTTGCTGTAATTGTTTATAGTGAAGACTTCTACGTTCTCTAGGAAATTTTACAGCCGAGTCATATAATACAACTTGTCCATTATAGCCAGTTATTTGTGGACCCTGTAGTGCTGCTGCTGAGGTGGGTGTAGTGCCGAGTCTTGGATCAATCTGGATCGGCCCTGTAGCGTTTTCATCGGGATTAAAAATACAAATAACATCAGGGTTCTCACAAAGCAAAACAGGTAAATTTTGTCCACCCGCCATCAGAGTGTTAGTTGCTGTTGTAGATGATAATTGGTTAGTTATGGAACTAGAACTAGCAGGCATGGCAGTTGTTAGTAGCATTGAGTTTGTCGTTGATGGACTTGTATTATTTCCTTGTGGTGGTATAGGTGAAGAGTTGTTACCACTTATTGTCACTCGAGCTGTTGTGGTAGTTGGAGCGACTGTAGTGGTGGTTGTTGGAGCAGTTGTGGGTGGCATCATCGTCGTTGTCGGTGCTGGAGTGGTTGTAGTAGTTGCGACTGTAGTAGCTGCCGTAGTAGCTGCTGTAGTAGCTGCTGTAGTAGCTGCCGTAGTAGCTGCTGTTGTAGCTGCCGTAGTAGCTGCTGTAGTAGCTGCCGTAGTAGCTGCTGTAGTAGCTGCCGTAGTAGCTGCTGTAGTAGCTGCCGTAGTACCTACTGTAGTAGCTGCCGTAGTACCTACTGTAGTAGCTGCCGTAGTAGCTGCTGTAGAAGCTGCTGTAGTAGCTGCTGTAGTAGCTGCTGTAGTAGCTGCCGTAGTAGCTTGCGTAGTAGCTGCTGTAGTAGCTGCTGTAGTAGCTGCTGTAGTAGCTGCTGTAGTAGGCTGAAGGATCGGTGTCGGTACCCCTTGTACAATAACGATTGTTGCAGGCGGTACGGAATTTGCTGGCAATAAGCCTAAGCAAGCTGTTAAAAGCCACAAGCACATTTTTTACCGGTAACTTTGCAATCGTCCAGCTAATCACAAAGCCACTCGTATTCTACTGAGCTCATTTAATGATATAGTCATAAATTCAGACGAGCACGTATTAAATATGTCCTTACTGTGACAATTGATTGTATTTCCCTAACAATTGTAGCCTTCATGGTATTTTGAACGTTGTTTGTTACAAAGCGATAAATTGATGCAATCAACAAAATGTGAATCACTAATCCATTACAGACTCTTCATCATTTAAAGTAGTTTATATAATATACTAAAAAGTTCCATTTGTGAGTAATAATTCATATTGTACGTATGTATACTAACGGTCGCCCAGGTGGTCGAAATTCGACCAAAATTAATTTTAAATTATAAGTTTGAACATTATTAAGGTTCTGTTGTCAAAGACTTACTTCTAGAATAAATTAAATTATTCAATACAATAAATATATAATATTATTTATATATTTTATTATAACATAAATTTAAATAATAAACATAAGAGTATATATGCCTATGTGTCAAATACATGGTAGTGTGTGTAATGTATTTTTTATGCATAATTAAAAAAAAATATTAGTATTATGCACTCCTCTATATATATAAAAGGAGAAGTTCGCCGTAAGCCGTAACCACTAATAGCAGAAATGTGAAATTATTTTAATTCAAAATGTGGATGCACATTAAGAGTTTGCATGAGAAAATCTTTAAATTAGCAACGGTTTTTGTCAACCTCAACATTTCATTGAAAACTTTTTTCATTGTTTATTGGAGTTCACCCCCCAAAGGTGCAAAATAGGGAATGAAATTTTCCATGGAAAATATTTAAAATCTACTCCGATTTCTATGAAATTTACTATCCTAGCTCTTAAATATAAATAACAGAACAAGTGATTTCCGTTTCTTTGAAAAACATCTCCAGGGCTAGTAAAATATATTCATAGTTTGTGTGAATAATATTTAAAAATTACTCCAATTTCTATGATCTTTATTATGCAGGCTCCTAAACATGAATTATTAAAAGCGATTAAAACACTCAATACATACTATTAAATCAGTTAGGTAGGTAATGTACATCTTTCATTTTAAATGTTTTTTTTTTTTTTTTTTTTTTGATTCTTTTTATGGTGTATAATAAAGAGTATTATAATAATGAAAGCGGCGCGCGTGCTACACGCGTTTGTCTTCATTCGCTATAGTGGATAATGCCCACTTTCAAAGTACAAGGGCAGGTCTATCATTTGATTGTCAGTGTTCTCCCTTCTACTCAGGCAGTGCCTCAGTTTTTGCAAATTTACTTTATAGGGGAAGACAAAAGAGAAGCTAAGGTCCGGTAGTTTTCCGGCTGTAAAACCAGAACTGGTCAAGCGAATGCAAAGCATATTGCACTACAATAATATATAGGTAAAAAATCTTAAAACTACGATGGATAAAGTCCCTAAGGATTGCAATATATACGAAAGTGGCATACACGCAGACAGAACACCAGCTCAAGTCCATAGGAGCGATTTAATGCTCATACTACAGACGAAGTGACTTTGGTAATGGTCGGTCAAGAGTTTGAACGGCGTGACCATAATCTTGTAAAGTCGCAATAAAAACTTAAAGCGTATAAGTGAATTGCACCTTATCATCCTCATATGACACTTGGTAATATCAAATTTTGTTTTGCCGTGGTGAAGATGGCTATTCAAATGCTATGAAAATCATTCCCTCACTATGTCCTAAACTCCAGATTAAAACATTGTCTTGTTGTTCTTTGAAAGTTTTTATGCAAAATTAAAATAAATCAGTTTGCAACTATGGCTTGTCTATTGTAAATACAGCAACTTTCAAAATTTTTGAATTTAGGATCATAAGTCATCAACAACTTGTTGAATTGACAAAAAAACGTGTGTCCCATAAAAATAATTATTTTTCAATACGTGTCCATGAAAAGTAATTATTTTTCACGAGACACGTTTTTTTTTACCAACAGTCGGTTAGTAGGTATATTTTTGAGGGCTTTAGTAACAGTCTCATTAGTTTTTGATAGTTGGTGGTACGATCACTGGTTCGGAATGGTGAATTGAATTCAAGCTGTTCAAAAGTCATTTATTCTAGGGACTCGGTGATAAATACGACTGACACTGTTAATTATCCAGTGGAATTTTTGAACTCCCTAAAACCCGCAGGTCTCCCTCCCAACAAACTTACCTTACGGACAGGGGTAGGTATATTTTACAAAATTTCGAGCCTCCAAAGCTCTGCAACGGCACCCGACTACAGGTCGGCAGGCGTCTACATCTAAACTTAATAGAGGTAATAAGGATAATAATATTATAACTGGCTGTGCTCAGGGTGAGACAGTCTTCCTGCTGAACATCCCATTAATTCCCACTGATCTCCCCTTTTGAATTTAAATGCATTCAGTTAAGTTTAAGGTATGTTTTGCCATGACAATAAACAAATCCCAAGACTTACTCTTAAATACGCTGGGGCAGATTTGAGACTGAATAGTTTTTCGCGTGGCCAACATTATGTAGCCTGCTCACGTGTAAGTTCACACAGAAATTTAGTAATTTTATCGACACCCGATAAGAAGGTTAAAAATATTGTTTACAAGGAAATATTATAGGATTCTGCCAACGACTGGATAATCAAAAAGTTAGCTTCCAGCCGCAACTTCTCCCGCGTGAACACTGTTTAACCACGCGGAAAACTTAATCCATACTAATATTAAAAATTCTCGTCTGTCTGTCCACCTGTTATCTTTTCAAGTTGAAATTACTGGACAAAATATTTGGCATGGAGGGAAGTCTGAAGAAGAATGAGGATAGACATAGCCTACTTTTGGTCGCGATAACCGACATCCATATACGCAATGCCGCGGGCAGAAGCTAGTAAACATGTGTGAAATTTCATACTCCTCCGTCCGCGCTGTTATCGTAAAAAGGAGTAAAAAAGTGTTTGCTTCACGTAATTATATATAGATACTAGTGACTCGGCCCGATTTTACAATATTGGGTTTTTACCTCTTTTCAAATAATAATATATTTGCAGCTATACCGATTCCCTTGTCCTAATCTTTCAGTACACATTTCAAGACATAATAACAATACTCTCAGACATAAATAATAATACTCTTCATTGTACACAACAGCAATCAACATAATAACATACAACAAATAAAGAAGAGTGAACAAAGGCGGTCTTATCGCTAGAAAAGCGATCTCTTCCAGACACCAGACAACCTTTAGGGATATAGCCACAGCGTAGTGAAAACGGTAGGGAAGTATACACAGAGAAGTGACGATTAATGTCACCTAGAACGTTATCAATCATCGAGTACGAATACACAAACATAAACGGCATTATACATACATACATTACATAGATACATACACACAAATATATATATATAAACATACGCATAAAAAATACTATACTTATAAACGAAATACATATAAAATGGATAAAAGCATAGAATCTATGTCTAAACATATAATAAAATGGTAGGAAAGTCAAAACTACATTGAATATTTTTTTTAAAGAATATTTGGGGTGTGATCTACAATCGATACCGAAGCCAAAGATATAGTTTTTAGAACTTTTGTCTGTTTGTCTTGTGTTGTATGTATGTCCGGAATAAACTCAAAAAGTACTGCATGGATCTACTTCAAATTTGGCACGAATATTATTAAGAAGTCGGGTCAACATATAAGCTACAAATTATCACGCTATCACCTACGGGGAACGAGCAATGAACCTTTATTTTTTCAACGCATTGTGTAACAACGTGTAATCTAACAACGCATATTTGAATGTTGTTATTATGTTAATAACCATGCTATAAGCTAGCTTCATACTATAAATAAAGACATTCTGTAGTATATTTAGCATCAGCATTGCACCCGTGCGAAGCCGGGGCGGGTCACTAGTAAATAATACAATTGCAGCAATACTCATTAATTAAATTATGCAGACATATTAAAAACAATTATGACGTATTAAATGACAAATAGTGCGCCTTAAGTTATTTTTTGAAGCAAGACAGGGATTGGGCTTGTTTTATAGGAGAAGGTAGAGCGTTCCAAAGTTGAACAGCTTTAACTGAAAAGGAACTGGAGTAAAAAGAAGTAGTGTGAATTGAAGTTTCGAGCATCAAAGTAGACTCAGATCTAAGGGTGCAGTCGTGCGTATTACAAATATACTTGAAACGCTCCCACGGTACAGAGGTGTATCAGAATAAAAAAGTATGCAATACAGTAGCGAGAGTATGTGAGTATTCCTGCCAAAGTGAATCGGTAGCCACTTGAGACAATTGCGAAATTCGGAAACGTGGTCATATTTGCGAAGACCACATTAATATGAACCGTATACAAAGATTCTGAAGACGCTCAAGCTTATTTAATTGCTCCTCTTTAAGATCAAGATAGCAAGTGTCAGCATAGTCAAGAATTGGTAGAAGGAGTGACTGTGCTAACGTAATTTTCGTAGGCAAAGGGAGGAAATATTGCAGTCGTCGCAGTGATCCGATAGCTGCAAATAGTTTACGGCTCATCTCACTCAGCTGAGGTACCCAAGAAAGATGTCTATCGAACATAATTCCGAGGTTTTTGACTTTATATATATTTTTACACGTAGAAAATAAGATAACATTAAAATAAATATCAAGCAGTTCGTATCTTTTCTTCTAACAATTAAGGAAAATGCAATACAAAACCATCGCAATTTTTTTTTCAAATATTGCCATAAAAAAAAAAGCCCGTTACAAATGTAATTATTCTGTGTACACTGTAAAGCCTATGCCGAGCATATACATATATAATGTGCTCGAACCCTAGTAAATTATATTAACAATCTAAAAATATCTACCTACATAAATCAATAATATAAAAAATATCAAAATAGTTTAGTAATGATAGACGACAATCATTTAAATTAAGTATTACAAAACCAGCAACTTATGTGTGTCAAAAACTGTGTTATGTATGTTTTCGATTTCACAACTAAACTGTGGATGCATAACAATAACAAAATAATGACAACTATTTGGTAACGAAAGAATTACTTATTGAGATATAAAAATTACTGTACGTACAATAACAAGGGATAATTAATTTTTGTGTCATATTTTGAAACGTTCAACACATTAGTATTTCGAATTTGTTTGAATGGTAAATAAATTTTTAGGTTTTTTTAACAGATACATACAATTTTAACCAGGTATATTCAAGGATATAAACGTAATGAATAAAAATTCTACATACATATGCCACATTTCGGAATTCTTAGTATTGTTCCAATAGGCCTCTTGGATATCGCGGAGCTACGGCAACGCCATCGGTCGGTAAACGGCGGCAACTCCAGGTCGTTTTTCTCATAAAAGTGAACATATGATTCGCATTAAAGTCACTGCACGTTTTAGACGTTTATTTTAACACAATAAAAAAGTACTCAAGCGATATTATGAGCCAAACTATTATTAGGTGCGGAATCCAGAATATTAGCAGACATCTTTCGCGGAAAATCTGTGTCGGAAGGGAAGAATAATATACACGAAAATTATTTTTAAATCATTGTATGTAATTTATACCACGTATTTTTTCATTGATTATAAGATTATCGGATTAATAATAATAGGATATTCAATTAATTAAAAATTGTAGGACACAAACTATTATAAAATGAATTAATAGTTGAATAATAATAATCGTATAATATATTTTTAGCAATTTTGGAACCATACATGCAAAATAAAAATTTATTGTATACATGCAAAATAGAAGTTTATTTATTTCTTTATCAAGGAAATATATGAATATATTCATTTTAGTTATTTTTAATATACCAATGAAATAAAAAATAACTTGCACGTGATACTCTAAGAATGTTCATGCTAGATTAAGAATTAAGAGCCATTTCACAAAAATCGGTAACAATCCGCGAATTTGTAATATTTTGACGTCGTTAATCTCAGTGTTGGATGCAATAATGTCATTTATATTCTTGAAATATAATAGAGCAACCTTTGTTGTAGTCCATAGTCAGATCAGAATTTTGATTTATATGTATAAAATATATCATCATATATTTATGTGTATAAAATTATTAACCTTTTCATCAGCCTCCTCCCTGGGTAAACGGTCGCAATGTATACTTTGAAGTCCTACTTTTCAATAACCTCTACCTTGAAACCATTTTTAAAAAATATCATAATATGTGGAATATAATTTTGTTATCCACTATCATAGATTTTTATTCCATTTGTATCTCTATTAAACGATAAAAAAAATTTAAAGTTACGAATATTTTCCAAATAAGTACAATTTTAAAAGCGATATTTCTCTTAGAAAACTAAGAAATTTTAACGAACTATCTCCATCAAAGTAAACTTACATCATTAAGGAATACAAAAAAAAATAATTAAAAGATGTAATTATTTTTAATACATTTTATATTAAATAATAAAAAGATAGTATATATTGCCACGCATCAAGCCCGGTAAATCAGTCGAGCGCTAGCGCTCTTAGAGGTAAGGTCCACGCCAAATTCTGCGCAGCCGTCTCTTTCGCTCACACGCGCCAAGCGCCTGTTGTTATAGTGGATAAAACGCATTTGATACTTTCATAATAAAATAAACATATTACGAAAATGACTGTAAAATAATATAATGATAATTTCTGTAAAAAAATGTATTATTTAATTTTCTTTTCTCACACTATCAATACAAATAGGCATTTCAATCTGTTTGTCTTGTTATTTGTTAATTAATATGTTTGTCGGTGTCGATGTCATTAAATGCTTTTTTATTCATATCGTAAATATTAGATTCATTCGTAAACTGAAAAAAACTAAATCAATTTAAAAAAATTGTTTCATAAAATTGATTTTTTTAATTTTATTTTAAATTTATTGACTGTTGTTATATAACATACTTGAAATTTTTAACAAATTAATTATATAAAAAACATTTTATACCATAGTTATAATTTTTATTATACATCAGAAAATGATCACGATGGTCTTTTAGTTGTCACACTATACGTACTAGCACAAAGATCGCGCGGCTCGTACGACTCGCGCGATGCGACCAAATTTACCTAAACTTGCAGAGCGTAAAATTGTGAAATGGCTCTTAAGCATGTTTACCTAACATTCTGCATGTTGGTTTCGCTTTTTAACCGACTTCCAAAAAAGGAGGAGGTTCTCAAGTCGACTGTATTTTTTTTAATGTATATTAATTACATCAGAACTTTTGACCGTGTGAACCGATTTCGACAATTTTTTTAAATCGAAAGGTGGTGTGTGTCAATTGGTCCCATTTAAATTTATTTGAGATCTAACAAATACTTTTTGAGTTATATCTAATAATGCGTTTTTACTTGACGCTTTTTTCGTCGACCTACGTTGTATTATACCGCATAACTTTCTACTGGATGTACCGATTTTGATAATTCTTTTTTTGTTGGAAATAGATATCCCTAGTCTAGTACCACGATAAGGAAACCAGGATCTGATGATGGAATCCCAGTGAAATCGAGGGAAACTCTTGAAAATCCGCAATAACTTTTTACTGGGTGTACCGATTTTAATAATTTTTAATTTAATCGAAAGCTGATGTTTGTCTTGTGGTCACATATAAATTTTATTGAGATTTGATAACTACTTTTTGAGAAATTGTACTAGTACTTGACTATTTTTTCGCCGATCTACGTTGTATTACTCGTCGATGTAATTGAAGTCGGTTTTTTTTCGTTTGCGAAATTATTATACAATATATATAAACACAATTATTTTGTGCTGGTTTTGGTGCGTGTATGAATTCAAAATAACGAATACGTATATATTGTTTTGCAAATACTTTTTGTGTATGTATACATATTATCTGTGTAAATTTTCTGTGTGCGTTTTCCCGATTTTCCTGTTTTCTTTCCATTAGGAGCCGATTGTTTTTCAGGTGAACCTAGATCGTACGGTACGAAGGACGGAGTGTACTTGCAAGATGGGTCTATCTCGCTTAGCTCCAACAAAATGAGGACTCCAGATTCGAGTGTTCTGACTGGGCTGCCACGGCTTGATATCTAATCTATACTAATATTATAAAAGGGGATTGTTTGTTTGCATTGAATAGGCTCTAAAATTATATTTAAAAAAAATAGGGAAATAAAAAATAAATATATATATATTGAAATTTTTGTTAAATACCCTTGCGTGGGCGGAATGATGGTGTACTAATAAAAATACGATATACAATAACACACAAACAGAAAATGTAGAGTATGTATATTTTCGATACGTTCCCGATATCACATCGTCATAATAATATTTAGTTACATTCTTCTGACAGCTTTTGTCCACACTCCTCTTTTTTAAATTCCCAATACCGTCTGAAGGATTAGTAGAAGAGAGTTAAAATAATTTGCTGCCGGTATGGATGAAGTCTTTTTTAATAATGACGAACCGTCTCGAACAAAGTAATATAAAATATAAAATAAAAAATGACGGTGAATTAAAAATTGTCAAACGCATACAAAATTACAAAATTGAGTTTACTTTTAAAAACTGATAGGCGCTCCAACATGTAAATGTTGGGCATGTGTGGGCGTTGAAAGGAACTTTCAACTCGAACTTATAACTGGTAACGGGCAGATTCTGTTAAATGCTCTTCTCACTATTCCCGTTGATGTTTGTATGTCAGCAACACGAACGACGCCATCGGTCCCCGGATGGACGGCAACAATTCGTCCCAATTTCCATTTTAGTGGAGAGAGATTTTCTTATTTTATCACTACCAAGGAATTCAGCTGTAAATCGTCCTTACGTGAATGCCATTTAGTGCGTTGTTGCAATTCAGAAACGTACTCTTTACTCCATCTCGCCCAGAAATGTTGGCGGAGTTGCTCGATTCTTTGAAAACGAGTTAAATGATTTATGGAGTGATCTTGATATTTTGGCTGTGATATGGAAGTAAGAGGGCGACCGATGAGAAAATGGCCTGGAGTCAGCGGCATGTAGTCAGCAGGATCTGAAGACAGCGGTGTTAGTGGACGAGAGTTTAATATGGCTTCAATTTGAATTAAAATGGTGTTAAATTGCTCGTACGTCAAATTACAATTTCCCAACACTCGCTGTAGATGATACTTTGTTGACTTAACACCCGCCTCCCAGAGACCGCCAAAATGAGGAGTATACGCGGGAATGAAATGGAACTTTATTCCATCATTGGCCATACTTTCACCCAAGTAATCGCTATTAGTTTTTAAAAATTTCGAAAGCTCATTGTACGCACCAACAAATGAGGTACCGTTATCAGAAAAAATATCAGTCGGTTTTCCTCTTCGCGAAATAAATCTATATAAGGCTAGTAAAAAGCTTTTACATGTTAAATCACCCACAAGCTCTAAATGTATAGCCTTGGTGGTGAAGCAAATAAAAATTGCTATATACACCTTCACCAACCTACATCCGCGACCTTGGCGACTAGAGCACGTCATCGGGCCGGCGTAATCTACACTGGTTGTCTCAAAGGGATGACCACCTGGAAGGACGCGCTCCCGTGGCAAGTTACCCATTAAAGGAGTAACAACCCTACCTTTCATTCGATGACAGTGCACACATTTATGATAACAAGCCTTCGCTAAATTACGACCTCCTATAGGCCAATAGTTTTCCCTAATTGAAGCTAACAATAACTGAGCCAGCGTGCATCAATCTTTTATGCTCATAATCAAATAATATTTTCGTAAAATGATAAGTGGACTGTAGTAACAATGGGTGTTTTTTATTATAAAGAAAATTAGAATTCTCAAGACGTCCCCCAACACGCATTAAATTATTTTCGTCTAAATAAACATTAAACTTTAAGAGAGGACTACTTTTAGGTAAACTTTGTTCTTTAATCAATAAACCATATTCTGGAAAAGATTCTTTTTGACATTTCAAAACAATTAAATTTAATGCATCCTTCAATTCATCGTCAGATAAAAACTTATTAACTGGTAATTGTTTTTTGCAACACCTAACAAACCACATTACATAGGCTACGGAACGAACAAGACGTAAATAGTTAGAAAAACGATTAAACTGAATTAATCCATTATGTAATGTACTGTTGTCAACGACAGCGCTTAACGACACGTCAGATCGAGTCCCCGGTAGAACCTCAGAATGTTTGACTTGAGAAGGCCAACGAGACGAATCCTCCATCAAAAATTCGGGACCAGACCACCACAAATCATGTTTGTGCAAAGTACTAATATCGACACCACGAGATATCAAATCAGCTGGATTCATGCAGGTTGGAACGTGTCTCCATATGCAAGTGTCCGTTTTTTCTAAAATATCAGCAACGCGGTTGCGTACAAATGGCTGAAGCTTACATGGCAACATCTGTAACCAACCCAGCACTATGGTCGAATCAGTCCAGCAAAAGACACGACTTATCTTTGCCCGAAGCGAGCCTACGACCTTGTCATATAAACGGGCTCCCACCAAAGCTCCACACAATTCCAATCGTGGTATTGTCATAGGTTTTATCGGTGCTACTAGACTTTTAGCCGTTAACAAACGAACCATGCAGTTGCCTCTATCATTTAAGGAGTGAACATAGACGCACGCCCCATATGCCCGCTCAGATGCATCTGTAAAAATATGAAGCTCTAATTCTTTGTATGAATCACAGACTACAATACGAGGAATGCGGAAATTATTTAAAAGATGCAAATCTTTGACAATGTTTTGCCAATGCATACTAATTTTAGGCGGTAATGTGTCATCCCATGATATTGTCTAACCACATTTGTTGCAATAGTATTTTCATGCTAATGACACATGGAGACAACAGCCCTAAAGGATCAAAGATGCGAGCTATAATTGAAAGTAAATCACGTTTCGTATTACCATGAGATGCCATCGATGAGTCTATAGAAAATGAAAACTCATCAGAATTGACAAACCAGCCTAGGCCTAGTAACTTATTGGCCTCATTAGATCCAATATTTAAGTTCAATGATGATTCAGCAGAATCTGATACTAGGCTTGGTTCATTTGACATCCATTTTCTCAATGGCATACATGCTGACAAGAATGCTTTGGTGACTTCATGCAACGCCGTGATGTCCGCATCAATGAAAGGCTCTAATATGGTCCATAATACCAATAAATGAAGGACTAATGTTGGCTAAATTGCAACATGTATTTTTAGAAAATAATGTAACATGCTTGTTACTGATAGTACCAGAGACTATCCAACCTAATTTGGTTTCACACAGCACAGGTTTTCTATCACCTAATTTTATTTTGTGTGACCCTAACAAGTCTCAGAATAGGTCAGCGCCTATTAGGATGTCTACGCTATGCTGACAAGGCTACATTATTTGTGCCGCTCATAGTACATGGTGATGGTGATGATAAAAGTCTATCGGTCACGCTACTAAAATTATTGTCGTTGCGATTATTCAAAATATTCTTAAAGTTCGAAATATGAATGAGCGTATTATGCTTACGTTTACATAACTTACAACCCGATTTTTTACAGCGGTTAGCAAAATGACCCTTATGAAAACAATTATAACACACCTTGTAATCTGGCAATAATTTAAAACGATCATTGTTACTCAACGAAAGAAACTGTGGGCAAGTATTTAGATTATGGTCACCTTTACATTTAGGGCAAGTTCTCCTAACAAAATCTGTGCCGGAATTGATTGGACTTTGAGCCACCATAGACTTCAACTTAGGACCCTTTACAAATGAATTAGATACATTATTTCGCGACAGTTCTATTGTTTCAATTAAATCAGCGCAGTTACGCATAAACCTAATGAAATCTTTAAATTTTATAGAATAGTCTTTATCTTCACGTCCCTTAAATTCCTCCCATTCACGAAATGTTTTTTGATCTAATTTGCGTGTAATAATGTAAATTAAAAGAGTGTCCCAGTGCTTCACCGGTTCACCAAGCGATTCTAACGCTCGCAAGTTTTTATTTAATTGATCAATGAGACGTTTCAAAGTTAACGATGATTCCTTTACAATCGGTTCAACATTAAACAAATCGGAGATGTGATTTTGAATTTACAACCGTTTATTGTCAAACCTATCGCACAATAACTGTCAAGCCACCGAGTATTTACTCGCTGAAAATTCGATGGATTGAATTACCACAGCAGCAGATCCCTCCAGGGAAGCGCGTAAATAATGAAATTTATTAACGTCATCTATTTCATCGTTAGAATGAATGAGGCTAGTGAAGGTGTCGTGAAACTCCAACCAAGTTTCATAAGAACCGTTAAATTTGGGCAATTGTATAGTGGGTAGTTTAACAAATTTATAATTACTAGCACGAGTACTTCTATTAGTACTAATCGAATTATTGTCGTTATTAAACTTAGTTAACAGATTCTGAGCCATTGCTAAATATTTATAATATTGTGACTCAAACTCGGATCGCTCAGAGAACTGTGCGCGAGCATCTTCGACGATGCATTCTAAACGCGTCTGTACCTCATCATATTGTTCGTACAAAGATTCAATCTTACCCAGTCGTAATTTTATCTCAGTTGCATCAAACTCGTTTAATGTTTCAATATTGAGAGCTTCGAGATAATTAATGAAAGCCGTTAATCGGCCTTTAAAGCTCCCTCGCTTTTTTATTAGTTCTCTTTCCTCAGACATTCTGGGAGTCGAGTGCCGTCAATCTGGAATTTGTACAGTAATAAGGTTAAACAAACTTTTAAAACAATAATGATGATTAACAGAAATCTAATGCAAGATGATTAATAGAAATTTAAAATTGCAAAATCTGAAGTAACTGTGACTAGTATAAATTATAATTAAGTCGGTACAAAATCTATGCTAAAACAATTAAAATTACGCAAGTAAACTGATAACAAATTTATATTTGACAAAAAACTAATTAATACACCTACTTTCACTAATCTACAATTTAATACGAAAGTAACAAAAATAATCAACTTTATTTGTAATTATTTTGAGAATTTAGTTACAATAAGAAACAAGTATCTAATTATATAGGGAATACAATTTTAACAGTACCAATCAAACAATTAAACAACTTAACGCAGCGCAAAATATAAATGTGGGTAACCAAATAATTTTACTAGCAGTACCCAACGTAAAGTATATAATTATTATATTACAAATACCTGTGCATAACTATTTAATTATTAAAGGACCTGGGTGACCGAGCTTAGCTCGGTATTTTTAGTAAATCGTGTTTTTTGAAAATCATATTTAAATACGAATTACATATTGATAAAATATGAATAATATATTTCGATTTTATTTTTTTAGAAAAAAAAAGAAAAAAAAAACGATAATCGATCTGGAAAACTTGAGGATTCGAACCATGATCTTTTCGAGCGAGCGCGATCGGCCGATTTCCCCTGAGCTACTACAACTTTATTGACTGATGCGAAATTTACCTTCTTATTCTAACGATATTGTAGCCATTTTTTCATTGCTTAAAAACAGGAATAAAACGACATTTTCTAAAAATGAATCCTAGCTAGATTTATTTATCTCCCCCGAAATTCCCTGCATACCAAATTTCATGAAAATCGTTGGAGCCGTTTCCGAGATTCAGATTATATAGATATATATATATATACAAGAATTGCTCGTTTAATAGTATAAGATAATAATTAGTATTGTTTTAAAAAGCAAGCTAAGCTAAAATAATGAAAGCACTAAACTTACTGTACCTTAAAACTAGGCACGTTAACTTGAATAGAATGACTTGTTATACAATATTATAATAGTTAAAATAATGTAAGCATTAATTCTTACTGTACCTAATAAATATATAAAAATAATAGGTACGTTTTAACTTTATTGCTAACAATTTTTTTTTAAATGCTACAGGTTTACAATAAATAACAATTAACACTATAATATTCTAAGATAATAATTATAATAACTCACCTTACAAAATAAGCTTATGCTAATTATGTTACCTGAGTGTTGGGTTAAGATATTATGACTAGTAAATTTAAATTATGTTCAATATTAACACCATTGAAAAAATCCTCTTCATCCAAATCCCACGATTGCAAATTAATCTTTCTTCTTTTTTAAAAATTTATAAATCCTCAAATATAACAGCTGATTCTTCTTTAAATAATATCCGGCTCGAAGGACCACATGAAGGATTAGTAGAAGAGAGAGTTAAAATAATTTGCTGCCGGTATGGATGAAGTCTTTTTTAATAATGACGAACCGTCTCGAACAAAGTAATATAAAATATAAAATAAAAAATGACGGTGAATTAAAAATTGTCAAACGCATACAAAATTACAAAATTGAGTTTGCTTTTAAAAACTGATAGGCGCTCCAACACCGTCTTAGAAACGAGTAAAAGTCAATTTACGATTCCAAGATTGATAATTTTTACGCCCCACAACACAACGGTACCTCATATTTTCTTTTTTTGAGCACTTTTTAACGTTTTTAAATGATTAAATAACGTAAACAACCGTACAGCTGTGTGATGCCTATATTTTCCACAACGCTGCGTCACTAGCTTTATCCAAGAAGCTTTTGTATTTCACTGAGGTAGGGCACAGCAGGAATTTCCTGCTCAAAATATGGAGCAGCCCGACTGGGGTAGTACCTCGACCTTACAGAAGATCACAGCAAAATAATACTGTTTTCAAGCATTATTGTGTTCCTGTTGGTGAGTAAGGTGACCAGAGCTCCTGGGGGGATTGGGGATTGGGTCGGCAACGCGCTTGCAATGATTCCGGTATTGCAGGCGTCTATAAGCTACGGTAATCGCTTACCATCAGGTGAGCCGTACGCTTGTTTGCCGACCTAGTGACATAAAAAAAAATCGGGTTTCCAAATTTTTAAGTTAGGTATACAAGGTTTAGCTGAAAAGTTCCTTGGCTAACACACAGATGATGCTAGTAGTATTAAATCCATATGATTTTTAGTTAACTCCAACTTTAAAAAGACACGTGTACAAATTTCACAGCTGTCATAAAATTAGTTTGTGGGATAAAGCCTTTTGAATGAATCAATTTTTGTTAGTGTGAAGAAAATGGATAGAAGGAATTTCTTGTGTTAATATAGCTTTTTAATTTTGGCGAAAAAAAAATATTTTGAAGCCAAGCTTGGCTCTATTCCCCTTTATTCTGTCTTTGCACCAAAAATCAACCGTTAAAAAGTGGTTTGCTAAGTTTAAATAAGGTAAAATGAGCACCGCAGACGTTACATGGAGTGAATGCTTAAAAAGGCTGGTACCGATGAAAACATTAAAAAAGTCCACGAAATAATTTTGGACGAAATTTAGGTCTATTCTGAGGATAAGACAAATCGTATCATAAAAATGGTATCGAAAAATTGTATGACCGCTATAATCGTTGTTTCACCCTCGAAATTAACCTCGAATTATTTTGAAAAAAAAATCAAATTTTATCAAAAAATCTTTAGCAAAACTGATAGGTAATATATTAATTAACTAAAAATGTGAAATAGTTTACATATAAAGCAAAAACAATTTATATGATGGTGCTTTACCGGTCATAAATCAATTATAATATTTAAAATATTATGAAAATAGTCGCCTTAGAGGCACATCCATTAATTACATGAGCTCAGAATGGGGGGGAGTGGTCCAATGAAATCTCACCAAATCTCATTTAAACCGAGGGGGGGGGATAATCTAAAATCTCATATCAACTTCAAAAAATATGAAATATTACAGATATTAAAAAAATATATTTTGAGTGTTCATTTTGCCCACTAAAATAAATCTCATGGCTATTAAAATCATTTAGTTTTTGCTTTGAATTTTATTTAATTCAAATGAATTAGCCATAGTATACTTGAACAGTTTATTATTTCCCGTCAATATCTATTATAGTCAACGTCAATCTCACGCAAGGGGTGTGGGGGGGGGCGTCCAAGCGAAACTCACTACATCTTCCTTAAGAGGAGGAGTGGTCTAAACTGATCGAAAAATAGCTCACGTAAATAATGGATGTCCCCTTAGAGCAGTAATTCTTAACATTACACATTACTAGTGGTCCCTGGAAGCGCCTGAAGTGATCTGCAAAAGCTACCTAGCTACACCTACGAAGTTCTTTAAAATTGTATTAAATAACTAAGTACTCGAGATTATACCTCCTCTCGTGAACAAGACATTCGTAGATAATGTCGAAATATCGAGCTCCGTAAACAGAAAGTAAAAACATGGTAAACATCCCGTTTCTGAATAATTTTAGTAACTTGTGCTGATATTTTGATACCTTTCCACAAAAATGTGGCTATGGCTCCTTCATAGCTAATACCCCATCAAACCATCATTGAAGTCGAATAATGACCACGTTGTACTCTGTTGACTAATTCCTTAGAGCTTTGAGCGTAAATACGGTCATTTTGTTTGTTATAATATTGCTCAATTGTAAAAATGTTCTCATCCGTTAACAAAATTTTTCTGTGACCTCCCTTTGCGTACCGCTTAAGTAGTTGTTTTGATTTTACCATCCTATTCTTTTTCAAATTATCGGTTAATAAATGACCAGGTATAAGTCCACTCGACGTTTGTCAGCAACTGTTAATGATATAGAAATTGAACATATCGACAATGAATGACAAAAAAAATGTTCTAGTTTATTTTTTTTTGTATTTTTCAGTATTGCATTAAAAAAATATTGACTATTAAATTAAAAAAAAAAACTCTTATTACATATCATGGATTATACATATGGGGGAAACCATGTAAAAACGCGCCTTGCAGTCTACCTCGAAGGTGGTGAGGAAACGAGTTCATCGTCATCATTTAGTCGCTTTTAGACCGCTTTACTCTGAAAACGGTTAATTTTACAAAAAAATACACGAAGCATTTTTTGTAAGTAATATTACTACAAACAATTTATATTGTTTTTTTTAGTTAATCTTAAACTATTAAACTGCCATCTAACGTTTAACTGGGGAACTTTTTAGACGATTACAACAGTGTATTACCGAGTAAAATATCTAGTGTACGGAATGGAATGTAGATGGAGCTAGTAGTTGCATTAAATCTATCTCTTGAAGGTGTTGAATTTTGTCCTCGCATTTGCGCATGTGAAGTGTACGTCAATATAAACAACAGAGAAGTCCACAATCGAGTAGGTATGCTATGTATATGTATAGCTCGATGACAGCGCCAGCCAGTCAGTGGTGCTCAGTTTGCGCACACTGCTTGAGATACTCGAGGCTGATTGTGTTACGTTTTGACGCATATAATTCGTATAGTTTATGCGGGTAATGATCGATTCGCGTAAATTATTTTCCCAGACGTTTGATTGTACCAAACTACAGTGAAAAATCATTGTGAATATAGTATTATAATGGTGATGACATCAAATACAATTCACATTTTAGATAAATTTCATGAGCTCTTTCTATAGGTAGCATTTATCTTATGCTGATAAAATGTGAAAATCCTTTAACGTTTATTTATTTATTTAATCAATCGTTAGCCTAGGAGTGTAATAAGTGCATTTAATATTATCGTAAAGAGATACAAACATGTGTGACTATTTTATTTATGTGTTTTAAAAAAATCGTGATGCCTTCTTATAGCCAAGAAATTAACGTGGACGTAAATTCAAATAATGATAACACTTTGAAGGTGAATATAAAAGAAAACAAGAAAGAACCAGTTAAATATGTAGCAACAGATCTAGCTAAAAATGGAGCACCGGATGGGCTTAACGCTGACCAAAGACTAGCTTTTGCATTAAGAGATTTTTTGGGACCTTCCAATATGGTTTTTGCCGAAGACGGCCCATCTCCGTCCAACATAGAACAGCAACTGCCTTTTATCGATGAAACTGTAGACACGGAAGATGCTATACAATCAGAAGAGGAACCGACCCATAGTCATGAGACAGACGAGGTTCTAAATAATGCTGCATGCCGGTTGAGAAGGTGGCGAGCGGCATCTAGGAAACTTCGACGACCACGCATTATCAACAATTTAAGCACGGATGATGATTGTAACGGTGTTGTGAAAACGTTTAATGGCGGACATACGGATCTAGCAGATCGCCTACGGAGCTTAGCTGCAGCAAGCAACATGTCCGCATCAGCTGGAGAGCTACTATCGTTAGCACCACCACCCCTAGCAGCTACTGCGCCGCCCTCTCCTGGATGTTTGCTTACACCTTCATTAGTAGATCAAAGTTCTCCAGAATATTTTGTAAGTAAATTTTGATAAACCTTTATTAAAATACATGACGCAATAAAAAAATATTTCAACAACTTAATTTATTTTATTAATTTAGAGATTTCATTAAATATGTATCAATTACATAGTACCTGTTATCACAGCATATTATAAATAAAGTTATAATTTGTACAGAACTGCACGAACACTGTGTTCCGATAGTTCTCTTTGACGTCAAAACCGATATGCGTCGGCAAAAACTTTCACAAACATTACATAAATTATTGCGTTTGCATTCTTTGTGTGATAAGATTTAAAGGTATGTTATTTATTTTATCTTTTGTTAGATAAAATATTTATTATAATACCTATAGCTCTCAGAGCCAGAATAAGCAAGGATAAGCCTTATTCTTTATAGGAGCAGCCAAACTGTGGAACGTTTAAAAACAATACACTGCGAAAAAAGAAGGTTTATTCTTTTATTTATTTATAACCAAAATTCGATTAAATTTATTGCTAAAAATTTATACCATACGTAAATTATGAATGAAAATTTGACAATATTAAATACTTAAGATTTACAAAAAAAAAAAAAAAAAAACAAAGGACAAATGAAGTATTAATTTACTACGCGGTTTCAATAACCACAAAGACCTATACAAAAATTACGTCCGCACATATATCAAAGATTCCCGAGTTAATTACAAGAACTAATCATAAAAATCAAATAGTGGCTGTAAATTCGGTTTCTGTTTTTCTTTCTAACCAACACTTACGCGGCACTCTTTAGGTCACTATTGATTGCAGGAAAAAGAGTATCCCAAAACGGCAATATCTTATTGGTGATATTTTAATACCATATACCCTGTTCACATCAACTCATTTTTATTTCAAGGTATGGGTTGATAAGTTTATTATCGACAGTTTTATTTACAGTTGAAGAATCCCAGAATATTTATTAAATAAATCAAGTTTCTTGACGTCATCGGAACGCTGCTGGTCGCCGGTTGAAATATATCTTCAATGCTATTGAATACATAAGCATTACGATTTGAATTTAGTTACTTACGCCGAAATGTTTCTGTAGTTGTACTTCTTAAACAGATCTTATGTTTTACTTAATAATTTTTTCTACAAAGTAGTTTAGATAATGGCATTTATTTATTTATTGCAATAATTAAATTAATCATAATTGCTAACTACACTTAGAACCAATGTATTTGGAGGTAATGTTTTGATTACTGACTCGAGCCTTAGGGCCTGTTTTACCGGTTGCCGTTGGTACTGGAGGCCAGAAAGCTATATGTGGATTTACTCGAGCGTCGTAGGAACCTATTGGATTGTGAAGATTAAATGCTAAAGTGACAAAAAGGTTTTAAGATTTATGCAGTGTTTCAGCAGTGGAGAGAGTCAGTCAAAAAGAAATAGGTATACAACCGTTTCGGAAATTAATAGTATATGCGCTCTACATTTTTCTGATAAGGTAAAAATATTAATCTGCCGGTTTGCGTGGTGAGTGTGATCGTATGAAGAGATAGAATTTCTTAACCGACTTCCAAAAAAGGAAGAGGTTCTCAATTCGACTGTATTTTTTTTTATGTATGTTACATCAGAACTTTTGACTGTGTGGACCGATTTCGACAATTTTTTTTTAATCGAAAGGTGGTATGTGTCAATTGGTCCCATTTAAATTTATTTGAGATCTAACAACTACTTTTCGAGTAGTATGGAGGAAATTCTTTAATATGACGGCTTGAAAAATAATTGTGTTTGCAGGCAAACAAAAAAAAAACCGACTTCAATTACATCGACAAGTAATACAACGTAGATCGACGAAAAAATAGTCAAGTAACTACGCGTTATCAAAGATTACTCAAAAAGTAGTTATCAGATCTCGATAAAATTTAAATGTGACTACATGATAAACATCAGCTTTTGATTAAAAAAAAAATTATCAAAATCGGTACACCCAGTAAAAAGTTATGCGGATTTTCGAGAGTTTCCGTCGATTTATCTGGGATCCCATCATCAAATCCAGGTTTCCTTATCATGGTACAAAACTAGGGATATCTCCTTTTCAACAAAAAAAAAGAATTATTAAAATCAGTACATCCGGTAAAAAGTTATGTGGTATAATACAACGTAGGTCGACGAAAAAATAGTCAAGTAAATACGCATTAGATATAACTCGAAAAGGACCTGTCAAATCTCAATTAAATTTAAATTGGACCACATGACACGCAACACTTTTCAATTAAAAAATAATCGAAATAATCGGTCTACCTAGTCACAAGATCTGAGGTAACAAACATTAAAACACTTCAATCAATACCAATAATAATTTACTCTTTAGTGTACACATAAAAAGACGTTTACAATTTATTAAACTATTCACAAAAAGAAATGTACAACAGGCGTTCTTATCGCTAAACAGCGATCTCTTCCAGACAACCAGCTTGGAGGAGATAATGTGAAAAAGGCGGAAAGGGTGTACAGACTTAAAATAAAAGAAAACAGGAAGAAAATCAAAGATACACACATACATGCATACACAATATTAACTATACTAAAAATTAAAGAACTTATTACATAAAAATATATATAAACACACTACAAACATAAATACATATAAACATATATATATTGGCCACAGCATTTGTTGCAGATGATTGTCACAGCTCTAGTATGTTGGTAGGATCCCACATCGTCGTTGATGGCTATAGAGCCCTATTGCGGCCCGGCATTTCTTGCCACATCGATTGCACTCAAATCGCGAAGCCGTTGGAGGAGGAGATGAGGCATAGCGCAGTTTTTTCTGCTTGATATTCTCGAGCCAGTCTTCGTCGTGCTTGGCAACTCCGATTTTGATGTCATGGCACCATTCGGATCTCATTTCGGCGCGATTTTCCCAGCATTCGGTCGGGATCCCAAAGCTGATCATATCCCTCCTGCAGGAGTCTTTAAACCGTAGCACTGGGCGCCCTGCGGGTATCTTCGCGTCCGCTATCTGACCCAGCATTACTTGACGTGGAAGTCTCTCGGGGGCCATTCTATGTAAGTGTCCAAGCCAACGCAATCTACGCTGTTTCAGCATTGCGGTGATGCTACAGCAGCCTGTCTTTGAGAGAACTACCTCGTTACTCATTTTGTCTCTCCAAGTGACTCCAAGTATAGTCCTCAGACAGCGCATATGCAAGGCATTAAGTTTGCGTTCTTGTCTTGTGTAAGTAGTCCATGTTTCCGAAGCGTACAACAGTATACTAAGGACGCAGGTCTGGTATACAAGGACTTTAGTGTGTACACTAAAGTCCACATATAAACATATACACATACAGACATATACACATATAAACATATATACATACACATATATACATATAATATTATATATAACTATATATTATTAAGGAACAGTAATAGAACAAATAAGTGTATATAAATATATTATAAGTACAAATAGCAGTGACTAATGACGAAGTGGACGACAGTAATGTCAAAGTCTTAAGCAGTGTTTCTTAACCTTCTTTTTGGAAGATTCCAGTGATGTTGCATGTCTAATGTGTAATGGTAAAATATTCCATAACCGTGCAGCCTCAATGCAGAAAGACTTGCTGTAGAAGGCAGTAGAGTGTTTACCGATTTTCAAAGTGAGATTTTCACTAGAACGAAGTGATTTTTTGTGTGAGTCAAAGAGAAATTCAAAGCATTCTTTCAAATAAGATGGAAGGATGGGATTAAATAATATAGAATATAGGGGAGATAGTACATGAGTATTCCTGCGCAGACGTATAGGAAGCCACTTGAGTTTTGCACGGAACTCAGAGAAGTGATCATACTTGTGGAGACCAAATATGAACCGAATACAGTTTTGGAGACGCTCAAGTTTATTTAGTTGATCTTCCCTTAAGTCTAGATAGCAAGTGTCAACGTAATCAAGGATAGGATGAAGAAGAGATTGGGCAAAAGCAACTTTAGTAGGAGTAGGAAAAAAATTACGCAACCTTCTTCAATCCAACTTAGATCCTTCTCCTTTTGGAGGCAGTTAAAAACGCTGTTTATGCCGTACAATAAATATTTCTTGAGTGAATTAAGTATCATTTTTGTAAAGTAATTAATTACAAAAATATTTAATAAACCAAATTATGAATAAAATAAAATTACTAAGTATGTTGATATATATGATAATTTTGTTTTAACAAGTACTGGTTAGGTCTTTTTATTTAAATCCAGTACTACACATACACATGGTCTACTTCTTTTACTTCTCATTTTTATTATATGCAGTGTATTTTTATTTATTTTATTGCAATATATTTGTAACTAGTAAATCATATGTTGTCTCACTATTAGCTAATGTTCCCCTATATTATATATCTATCTGAATAAAAAATTGCCGTTGCTTAGCAATAGAATGTTTAAAAATAGAATCTTATAGTAAAGACGTACGTAACGACCTGTGTTAAATTGACGTTATAATATCTATCGGCCGATAGCCTTACATATTATCTGACGCACAACAGAGAAACCGGTAGGTTATCGTTTTGACAAAAAATTTTAACAGTATTATTTTAAAAAAATATTGGAATATTATATAAACTATAAAGTGAACAAAATAATATAATAATAATAATAATAATAAATACTCTTTATTGTACACCACAAAGAAACATTACAACAAAAGTGATACATGAAAAGAAAGATGTACAAAGGCGATCTTATCGCTAAGAGCGATTTCTTCCAGACAACCTTTGGGCATAGGACATAGCGAAGAAAAAGAGAAGCGGTAGGGAAGTGTACAAACAGTTGATAAAGAATTGGTATATAGTTAACAAGCAGTATGATATTAACAGAAGTAAATATACATATACACATTATATAATAACGAGAGAAATTTTCATACCATATTATAGATACTTAAGTACATTTGTCCTTCGTATAAGAAGTCAGCGTAAAACAAAAAAATCATTAAACTTATTATTTGTACTCAAATACTTTCTTAACATATTCCTAAAAATATGTAAAATGAAATATAATAAATCTTTAGTCGTGCAAAATAAAAATCGCTAGATATGGATTAATGGCAAAATGTATCAATTTTGATAATTTATTTGTGAGTTGATATCATAGTTCTAACCTAAGTGTGACATCACAAAACATTTCGGTGTCGATTGAAGTCGCCAATAAATAGCTCTGACCACTTACTGTCCATTAACTCGCATACATTAATGGTTTAGCGCTGTAGCTGAGTAGTTACAAACAGTTTATTTAATATTATTTCTTCACATTGTAATCTATATTCTCGTTCTTGTAAGCTAATAATTAAATTAAAGATTTTAATAAATAAAATATATACTAAATATAAAACAAAATAATTCTGAGAAACCATCGAAGTGGAAATGAAACTAGTACATACCTACATACTACCTAAAGGTACACAAGTGCTTAAAATTAGATACTACATTGTTAATAATTAAAATAATAACTAAGCTAAAACATCCAAAAATATTTCACATGAGACAGCTTAGATTTTTAGTAAGTATAACTGTAATTATTCCGTCATAAGCTAGGTCAGTGGTACGGTACAAGTAAAACTTTTATCTAGTTTTACGTCAGTGAGTTTCTATTTTCTGAAAGATGGCTCGGTTATAGTAGATAAGCAGTTCGGGTCGATTGAAGCGAGACTTGTACCTCGCGCCCTCATGACCCAAATTTTAGGACCGACGTCATCAACAGGAAGACATGTTTGTAGGTCGACGGTACAGCGACCTTCTGACCGCATCTCGGGATTACAAACGTTGAATCTAAAATGCAATGTTACATAACCTATATTGAAGATATTCTTATTACTTTATTTTGAAAGCGATTTTTGGCCGTATATAATATAAATTAAATTATATATATTGTTTTCTCTTAAGTCAAAAACAGTTCCTTGTTGTTTATTTAACAAAGAACATAAACCTTAACAGTTAGGAATTAATGTATTAGTAATTTTTATTTAAATTTATTATTATCTTTTATTAAATGTAAATAAAATTATTTTTGTATGGTAAGGACCTAATAAGAGTACTTTTCACAACTGTCTGGTTGTCGCTTAAATCTTCGAAATTGTAATTAGTGGTTTAAATGCGGTTTTTATATTCATTTCAGATTTTTTTCTATATTAAATAAATATATTTAAAAAAAATACAGTCGAATTGAGAACCTCCTTCTTTTTGGGAGTCGGTTAATAAATAAAATAAATATCTACATATACAATACACACACGGTCGTCTGTTCGAAAAGTAAGCAACTTAATGCTTGTGTTACAGGTAACAGCCGACTGGTATAGCTAGCATAGCATTTTTTTTTCGATAAACATACTTATAAGTAATATATATACATATATATATAAATATATTATATGACACCAAGACTCCGGGTAGGAATCGAACCCACAACCCCCGGAGCAGAAAGCAGAGTCACTACAAACTACGCCAACGGGTGACTCTAGTATATTATTTTATTTATACACATTACAACCGTGATTTCTACATTGTGTTGATGTGATCAGTACATCTAAATACGTACTTCTAATACTTTGAAAAAAAAAATGCTGTTGATACACAATTTTTCATGTATTGTTTCAATATAATTCCTATAATATAAAAAAAACAATCTTCAGACGTAAAATGTCGTTGCTAAAATATTGGAACGTATTCAAAAAATGGAGTAAGGCGTGCGCTAAGATGTAGGTTAGATATGGAATGATCGATTGCCTTTACTTTAATTGTAATTTTTAGGTACAGGCGATAATATATACAATTCTTTTATATTATTAATTGAATCCTCATCTTAATTATAGCGAATGATTTTAAGGCGTGTACATAGTCCATCACAGTAAAATACATGCTAAACCCACATTTTCCCTGCGTTAATTGGGATAAAAGTCTTAAATAAGTAAAATACGGGCCTACAATGATATAATATTTAAAAAAAAATCTAGTATGTTTTACCAATAGCATTATTTGCATTAAAACATGGCAATAATAATAGTCGTTTTATCTATAAAACATATAATTTCTAATACTACTGAAAACATTGCTACTAACAGTGAGAATAAGTTGCTATTACCGCAGTCTCCAAGCATCTCTACATGTCCGTCAATTCTCATTATATCCTTTTTAGAGATTTATAACTTCTTTATAGTCCAGAACTCAACAATTTATATGAAAACAATGAATTTGAATAACCTCAATCATTTCGATTTCATTACCCTATTGAGTTATCTAAACTTTCAACCCTATAGTTAATTGTAAATAATATTTTTTTCTTTATCTTCATTACCACCACTGGTTCCACTATCGTTATCTACATACAAGATACGCGCGAAAAACATAATCGTTCCTTTGCAGTCGGGTAAAAATGCATAAGTGCGTTTTGATCTACAAAAATAGTCAAGCCACGTCTCGTCAATACTATAGTATGATTTATTTCCCGAATGAGGAGCTTCTGGAGTATTTATTGCTGGATTTCTCTCCGAATATCTAACATTTAGTAATATCAGTATCATCATACTGACATTACAAAATAGCGAATGTTTATCTCTAGAAGAAAACTTTAACTGAAGTGATATTAATTCCGTAATTATAACTTTTTAGAATTTTCAGAAATTTCTTCGATTTAAAGAACAAATATTAATCATCAGCTACGGTTAAAAAACAAACAGGGAATGAACATATTTTGCTATATTTTATGTTTTCAGCGGAACTTTCTTGTATTCTTTATATAATAAATAATTAATTTATAGACAATTTGTAGCAATAGTCAGAAGTGAACAAATGCCTCCTTATTATTTATTTATTTTTAATATTAAATATATTAAATATGTTAAATATGCTAAAGAGCGATATCTTCAGGATAAGCATTGGTCATAGGACACGATGCAGTAGCAGCGGTTAGAAGTGTGCACATATTAAGAAGAAAAAGAAAAAAAATCAATTTTGATATATATTTAATTATAAAAATAAGTAGCATTATCAAAAATACGTAGATATAAACTACGATAATTATGATAGACTTACATAAACATAAAATACTTATATAAAAATAAATTAATATTTAATATGTAATACAATTATAATACATTTTGGACCTGGATGACCGGCTTTGCTTGGTTTTTTTTTTTTGTAAATCGTTTTTTTTTTGGAAATTTTATTTAAATACGAATTACATACCTACTGATAAAATATGAATAATATTTTTCGATCTTAGCGTCATAATAAAAAAAATATGAACTGGTTATTTAAATAAAAAAATTACGAGTGCAATTAGAAAAAAAAGGAAAAAAATCGATCGGTAGACATGAGAATTTGAACCGTTGTCTTCTCGATCGTGGGCCCAGCCCATTTGCCACCTGAGCTAGATAATGGTGCAATTTATCTTCGTATTCTAATGATATTCTAACATTTTTTTTATTGCCTAAAAACAGGGATCGATTTATCGCTCCCGAAATCCCCTGCATACTAAATTTTATGAAAATGGTTCGAGTCGTTTCCGAATTTTAAGGTATCTCGTTTCTCTCGTTTTGTATTATTTTCAGTAAACAAATCCCCCAGTAAAAGTCTTTCTCATATATCATCTATGTGTGGACAGCGGCCAGATGAGCGGATAGTCCCTAATATAGCCCCATACCAAAATCAAACTAACAACCAACAACCATGGTACGAGTAGTTGAACCTAGGCTTAAGTTTACGTTACGACGATTTAAAAAGTGCTTTTGAAGCTTACTGGAATAAAATATTTTTTTAATTTTAATTTGGTTGTTTTCTAATTGTATGGAGGCCTTTGTTACTCGGAGGCTTTGTACCTATACGGGTACATCCCTAGTTCATACAAACATAACTATACTTAAGTAGACATACGTATATATTACATGGAAGTCATCTCGATTTTCTTGCGTCAACGATATTTAGTAAATCCATGACAAAAGGTGACTCGCCATGTTGACGAAAATTTTATTACGTGTATTTCTCGTAATAAGCTAGTTCTTAGGTTATACAAGAAAAACGAAAAAAAGACTAACAGACATAATGACAGTGGCACCACGCTGCTCCACTGCGTGTTGGCAGATATGTGCTATGAGTAACGATTGCTATCAGGTATTTATGATAACAACCGGGGCCGACAGCTTAACGTGCTCTCCGGGGCACGGTGGGGAGACCCACACGGACAGACATCCAAACAGGAAAGAAATATTTGTACAAATACGAATATCTATCCCGAGTGGAACCCGAACCCGCAAAACGTCGGTGTTTAACGCGACTACTCGTACCACTTCACCAGAACGGTTGTTGATAAATGAACGGTATAGTTAAAAAGTAAATGTCAAAAGGATTCTAAAAATATACCCAGTTTAAAAAAAAATTGAGAGATTAAGATTTTTAATAAAATAGAACTAAAAATTACTGCAATCCACCACGTTACTTGAAACACCAACCGGACCGAATGATGTCGCGTCTTAGTAAATATGGCGCTGTTACTCCAACTTTTTTGTGAAAACGCGTTCTATTATTCTATTTCTGCTTAATTTGATTACTGAACTTGTGGTTTGTTTACGATTTGGTAATAGAAATAAAAAGCCAAGGATTAACGATGGAACAAGGATTTACTAATGCAAATAGCTGTAATTTGCCCAGAATAGACTTGTTGATATTGGGAGACTTTCTTACATCAAATAAAGACTTGTTCATCTGAATTTCGAAACGTTAAAACTTCCTTGTAACTTCCATTATTTACACTTTCATTATTTTGTTAATAGGAACACTAACAAACTTTAACATGTGTTGCTATAAACGTGTTTTTTAATGTTTACGCGAATTTCACTAATTTTAATGAAACTACTTTTTCCGATTTTATCACGGATATTAGTATGAACACAGGAAGGAGTTCTCCCGCAACTGCTGTAAAGTATCCGAAACATGGGGCATGTAAAAAAAACCTAATAAACCGCGATTAAATCCGAAAAAATGGTTTCATTATAATGACGTGTTTTTGTTTTGCAAAAACACTTTCTTTTGTAAGCTTTGCAATTAATTTTTATGAGAATATTTTCCTTACTTTCTTCATTTGCTACGACTTGCCACAATGCAATGTTTATCTTAGGCGTGACGTCATAAGCGGCCGCCATTGGCAGCTAGAAACGTTTCAAACGCAATTTAAAGTAGATAAGAAAAGTGTAAAAAAATGCGTTAAAAAAATTGTTTATTACTGAAATATTGTATTTTTCGAAAAAAATAGGCACTACATTATAGAAGGATATTTAAAAAATTATCACCATTCCTATTATAATAAACTCTTTTATTTAACATACGCTTATGCTTCAGCCGGTAATATCCCACAGCTGGGCATAGGTCGCTTTCCCCATGTAGGAGAAGGATCTGGGCATAATTAACCACACTGCTCCAATACGGGTTTGCGAATATATTCCCTACTATGAGTAACGATCGCTATCAGGTGTACATGATAACAACCGGGACCGACAGCTTAACGTACTCTCCGAGGCACGGTGGGGAGACCCAAAAGGACTAACAACCAGACCGGAATCAAACCCGTGACCGTCGGTGTTAAGCGACAGCGACAGGGCGCACGCACCATTACCCCAGAGCGGTCATTTTATTTAAAATGAGAAAAGAAAAAAAAAACCTGCAAATTCTATGCTGTGTTTAATGGGATGATATTTTTTTTGAAAATTAAATACTAAATATTAAAATAAATTGTTTTTGTAGATAACTTAATTCGACAATTTCAAAATTTATACATAAATTCATTTTCATATGTCACACAATCTCGGATATATCGGCAATGGCCAAAAAAATTGTATTTTATCATCTTGCAATATCTTGACTAATTCACACGTTCGGTAGTAAGCAGTAGGAAAAAAAACTCACGTTAGTTTAATTAGGTACTTATAAAAAAAAATAGATCGTAAATTGTAAGTAATTAAATTAATTTCAGTTTACAGCAATTATGAATTCGTTTACATCTCCCAACACATCCAACGTCAACTTGTCCTGTATAAAATATTACGTCACAAAATCGATAAAAGTAAGTTTTTATCCTCATGATGACTTCACCTCTGTTTTGTTTATTAGCTGTTTCGTCGTAACTTTTCTATGATATTTGTCAGCTCACTAATCCAGATTTAGATAGCAATAAAAATTTGGAATTACTGTGTTGCTTTACGAAGTTTCCGGTTCAAACATATTGGCAACCAAATTTTATAAGCTAGGTGAGTTGAAACAGTCTGTTTCAACTTACCTCGCTTGCATTTTGTCCTTGCAGATAATCACAGATTAGCTGTGATTCATGTAATAGTGTGAAACATTATTATATGGTAGAAACTAAAATATTTATTCTTCATATTCAATAGGCTTCATAGTTACTAGTTTCTTGACATAATAAATAACAGCATATTCCGTAAAGTGATTCTCGCGTTATTTTGCTATCATCCGTACATCCAAAATGTTGACGTCCAACATAATATTTTTTTTTTAAACTATAATAGTATTAAAAAAAAGACTTCAAATGATAGCCTGATGTGTATTTTCTATAAAATCTGTCGGATTTTATAGCATATTAATTTGTCATTTTGTCATTGTTATAAAAATATATAGGTTTAGAGTAAGAGCTTTCCATATATTTTTTTCTGAGAGTAAAGCACAGCCGGAGGCGTCCATAAGATTACGCTAAGCTAAGCTAACGCTTTAATAGAACATTAACTTTTTAACCGACTTTAAAAAAGGAGGAGGTTACTCAATTATAATACTGATCAAAATGTAAGAAAAGCATAACTAAAAGATATCTTAAACAATTCAAGAATTTATTTAATTATTACTATTCTTTCACGCTCTACTTATATTATACATTTATTTAATAGCTCGTAAAATTTTGATCGTTTATAACATAAATACTATATTTTATTCATCTTCTAAAGTTCGAATACATTTTTACAATTACAAGTACAATTTGTTTTATATATGACACTTGACGCAAATGGTAAGAGACCTAGGAGAGTTGAAACAGTTGTTAAATTAAGAGATAACTTTAAAACTAATACTAAATAAAATCTTGTTTTATTAACTCACAAAGGGGTACGATAAACGGTGTCTCTATTTCCTTTGTACCTATAAAAAGTCAACTTTAAGTCATCTGGTGACTTAACTAACTCTTACTAATGAGGTAAGTTGAAACAATGGTCTAGGAGATTCTATATTTCGTAGAAGAGAGCTATTATGAAAAACACACATTTATAATTGTGTTTGCAGGCAAACGAAATAAAAACTGACTTCAATTACATCGAAATGTAATACAACATACATAGACGAAAAAAAATTGTCAAGTAAATACGCATTATCAAAGATTACTCCAAAAGTTGTAATCAGATCTCGATGAAATTTAAATATAAACACATGATAAACATCGGCTTTCGATTAAATTAAAAATCATCGAGGGTTTTCCTCCATTTCTCTAGGATCCCATAATCAGATCCTGGTTTCCTTATCATGATACCACACTTAGGATATCTTCTTTCCAACAAGAAAAGAATTATCAAAATCGGGTCATAAACGACGAAGTTATCCCCAAACTTACATAAAATATATATATATATATATATTCGATATATATATATATATATATATATATCGAATCGAATCGGTCCTCTTGCCTCCTTTTTTGAAGTCGGTTAACAACGCAGTAACTAAAAAGAAAAACTTTTTGGAATCTGTCTGCAAGACCCAAATGTTAACAATTTATTTATATCTTATTATTGTAAAGATTTTATTCCAATTAAATCCACACTGTATATAAGTAAAAAAATAAATAAAAGAATATAACTATAAAGAACTTCTATAACTTATAATATCTTACATATATTACATGTTATGGAAGATAAAGTAAAAGGTGTTCAATAAAAGGAACTATATGAGTGGTTTTAATTATAAACTATACTTGAACAGAATATATTGTTTTCTCTCTCCTTTCCGCTCTGGTGTAATGGTGCGTATGCCGTGTCGGCAGCGCCTAAACACCTACAGTCGCGGGTTCGATTGCCGCTCGGAGTGGATATTTGTGTTTATAGAAATATTTATTTACGGTGGTTGATAGTCCTTGTGGGTCTTCCCACTGTTCCTCGGAGAGCACGTTAAGTTGTCGGTCCCGGTTGCTATCATGTACCCCTGATAGCGATAGCGATCGTTAATCATCATCATCAGTTTAGCCTATCGCAGTCCACTGCTGGACATAGCTCTCTACAAGTCCGCGCCAAAAACGGCGTGAACTCATGTGTGTGATAGCGATCGTTACTCATATATCATCAGGAGAGCGTGGTGGATTAAACTCTACTCTGCTCTACATGGGAAAAGAGAACTATGCACAGCAGTGGGACATTACAGGGTGAAGCATAAGCGTAGAATTGTTTTAATGCTTTTAAATTATTCTCTGTCCCATTTTACTAACCATATTAAAAAATACCATTCACAATCTCTATTAAAACATAAAATGAAAGTGAGTTGATAAACCACAATGAATAATATTATGTGCCAAATACACAACTTTCACTCAATTTAAGCATCGAAAGGCGGCTAAGTGCTAATTAAACTAAAGAAGGATTCCATATATATGGATCCTCACACAGTATGAAACCTAAAAACGCCAAAATTCTTTTTTGTTGTGTACAAAACGTATTCGTAAGAAGAATATTATTTTTTTTACACATTCAGTACAATTTCCCAGTGTTTGTTTATTTTGTATGTCCTATTAGGTTTTGAATTTACGATTCGAATTCGGCGCGGGCTGTAAAGTCTTAGAGTGAGAATATATTTTATTTTAGACCACTTTCGGAATAAAGAAAGAGGAATAAACATCAATGACATAAATCAATATACAACAATGTTAAGGTACAAAGGCGGCTTATCGCAAAGTAGTCGTTTCTTTCTGACAACCTCAGATTATAAAGAATAATATGCTAAGAAAATGTAGGTGGCGCATTTTTGTTACCGACATAAAAAATAATGACTATAATTCTTAGCAACAGTTCGTTACTTTAACAATGTTTATATACCTACTAAATGATACAATAATAAATATTGACAATGGCGCCTACATCTAAATTCGTCTTGGTGTTTGACTTTTAATGAACGTCTGTGTATATGTATAATGTACAACGCTCGCTACGCTGGAGAACGCTCAACGAAACACTTATTTCTCACTTAATAATAATAAAATGAATATATTCCTCACTTCAAATCTATACCTAGTTATTCATTCACAATACACACTTTTAACTACATTGAATATGTAGGTACGTTATCATACTAATCTCTTATACACCACATATCGCGTTGCGTTAGCGTTAATTAAACAATAACTACTTCACTTACAAATTATCATATTTATAGGACAACAATCCCGCCAATACATGACAAAGACGGCGACTGACCAATCGTAAAATTAGTATTAACTATTAATAAGTAATATATAAATAGTAATACGGAAGATGCTGTCTCCATCTTTATGCTCTTCCGGCATTTCAACAAATAATAATCACAGTAAGAACAATACAATCTTATAAAATTATTAGAAGCAAGAGGATGGATGTCTATCCTTGTGGGTCTCGCTACCGTACCTCGGAGAGCACGTTAAGCCATCGGTCCCGATTGTTATCATAATTTTAGAAGCATAAATCTAAAAGATAACAGTAATTATTCTGTAACTACCCTGCAAAACAACAAAGATAGTAACTGACTTATCGTAAATGAATAGGTTTTAAATTAACTATTCGGAAGATGGCGTCACTATCTTTGTACTGTTCTGGTTCCAGCGAATAAATAATAAAAGTAATATCGACACAAAATCCAATTTTTAATAATTTGCAGAATTACAAATTTAAATGCTAACAATAATTATTATAATTAAATACGGTTTGTGAGTTTTGATCGTCTCTAACATTTGTGAATTAATCATGTTTAGATTCATCATTACAGCCTATACAGTCCACTGCTGGACATAGGCCTCCACAAGTTTACGCCAAAAATAACGTGAACTCATGTGTTTTGCCCATAGTCACCACGCTGGGCAGGCGGGTTGGTGACCGCAGTACTGGCTTTGTCGCACCGAAGACGCTGCTGCCCGTCTTCGGCCTGTGTATTTCAAAGCCAGCAGTTGGATGGTTATCCCGCCACCGGTGGGCTTCTTAAGTTCCAAGGTGGTTGTGGAACCTTGTTATCCCTTAGTCGCCTCTTACGACACCCACGGGAAGAGAGGGGGTGGCTAAATTCTTTAGTGCCGTAGCCACACAGCACATGTTTAGATTACTAAAAAATATTTAAAAAATACTTTTCTTAGATATAAGACAACAATGCTCGTTACGAAACGTACCCATCAAAGGCGGCCCGTGACATTGTTTGATGGGGGACTTTTTCACAAAATTTATTTGCATTATAGAAAATCTATTCCGTCCATGCAGATTCACCACCACTGCAGGCGCCAGCTCCAAACACCAGATACGGAAAACAAAATTATTTATTGCTTTCTTCACATCCACACAACCAATGGGTTTTGAAATATTGTTCTGATTTAAAAACATTGTCACACAACTTGTCACTGGAACGCAATCACTGGTGCTCCACTCGTACAACTTAATGCCAAATGTACGTAATATAATAATATTATAGGTCCTATGTATAGCTCTATGCCTAAAATTTTTAGAATTAAAATTACACAGGTAATAATATTTGAAGTGGAATCTCAGCGTTCTTTAGGACGAGCCGCCTCTGGTACCCATACTACGTGACCCGCTCAGGGAGGGTGACAGGGAGTCTTTAAAAATACCACGCTTGATCAAAGGGGCGGCATCACAAGTGTGATCTTAAGTTTTCATCTAGTAGTCATAAATCTCTAAAAAAATCTCATGTGTTTTCGAGATATATTCAAATATGGCGCGCTTTAAAACTCACAAGTGGCAACACTGGCGCATATATGCCAGGACGTCAGCTGATTAAAACTGGCGTAACAGTGAAGTGACAAGTGAAGTATGGTTAAAAATTATTTAAACCATACTTCTGAATTATTACTTCGTGAAAACTCGAGGAGGAGGAGGTATTAGCAAATACTACGGGGAGGGAGGGTGTTAAAAATTGTAAAAACAGGTCACGTAGTATGGGTACGTTTTCTTATGTATTTGCACACGTACCATGATGAAAAAAAATCTTAAGATAGTCTCAAATTACATAATTTTCTATTAAAATATCTTTCTGTACGTTTGAAATAGAAGGTCGATACTGACGTCAAAACAGACATTGTTTGAGCGTTGTAATTATAATGTCAATTTCATTTTGGATAAACACGACCACACCTACATTTGGCTCAAGAACACTGATCAACTAATTGCACAATTCCACTTCATAAATGATTTCAATTACAAAATTATGTGGTTTGTTTTAGAAAGTAAGTGTGTAACTTAGGCGTCAAAACAATATACCTATGTTCAAATCAAATCTATGCAGACGATATTAAAATATTTGTACCGATTTCTTCAGCTGCGCATTACAAGTTAATGAAGCGTATCTTGTATGACGAATTTGTATGACGCTATATAATTATTAAAACAAAGCATAAGGCATGTGGCTTCAATCACTTTAGTACTTACACGTCACATTAGTTGACATTTTTGGTTACTACTCTAGTCTTATGAGTCACAAAGTGTGGTTTCGTGCCTTCCTTAATAAAGTACCTAGTGCAGAAATATTTTTTCAGATCAGCTTCCATGAATCTCTAGATGAGCGTGTTAACTTTAAATTGATATATATGTAATCTATAATATAAAAATGAGTCGCTGAATGTGTTGCTAAGCGCAAAACTCGAGAACGGTTGGACCGATTTCGCTAATTCTTTTTTTAAAATATTCCTTGAAGTACGAGGATGGTTCTTACGGAGAGAAAAATTCTAAAAAAAAAATTTTAAATTTCCTGAAAAAGTCTAAAAACAACGCTTTTCTATACTCCCATACAAAAGATTTGTGATAATACTTAAAAGTCGATTTGAACTTTAATACCATACGATAAAGTTTGTGTTAGGCGATACGAAGTTCGCCGGGTCAGCTAGTAATGTTATTAAATATAATAAAATGGTAGGAAAGTCAAAATTGTACATTGAATATTTTTTTTTAAGAATACTTGGGGTGTGATCTACAATCGATACCGAAGCCAAAAATAGAACGTTTTTAGAATTTTTGTCTGTTTGTGTTTATGTATGTCCGGAATAAACTCAAAAGTACTGCATGGATTTACTTCAAAAGTCACGAATATTATTAAGAAGTCGGGTCAACATATAGGCTACAAATTATCATGCTATCACCTACGGGGAACGAGCAGTGAACCTTTATTTCTTTAACGCATTCTGTAACAACGTGTAATCTAACGACAAATATTTGAATGTTGTTATTATGTTAATAACCATGCTATAAGCTAGCTTCACACTAAATAAATACATTCTGTAGTATATTTAGTGTCAGCATTGCATCCGTGCGAAGCCGGGGCGGGTCGCTAGTATGTAAATAAATAAATATCTTTAACATTCAAACACAAGTCGGTGTATTCCTAAAATAAGCAACCTGTGTTATAGCTAACAGCCAACTGATATATCATTTTTTTAATAAACATATATAAATGTTACATGCAGACTAAGGCGGGAATCGAACCCACAACCTCCGGATCAGAAAGCATGGTCACACTTCAAACTGCGCCAATGGGCTAGTCATATGTAACTTCAAACGTTAAGTAAATAAAAACTATCTAGATTTAAATATCTTTTAATCTATACATCTATACAAATAAATAAAATTGGAATGTCTGTTTGTAATATTAAAATAACCACTTTTTACTAAATTCATATATATGTATGTATATACGGTATATATACCAAAATAGCATTTTTTATAATTTTTGTCTGTCTCTTGTCTGTCTGTCTATTTGTTTCGGCTAATCTCTGAAACGGCTGGACCGATTTTGACGGGACTTTCACTGGCTGATGTAATAAGGAATAACTTAGGCTACTTACTTTTATTTTAGAAATTTATTTATTTTGTAACTCTGCGAATTGAACAATAATTTTATTTAAATTCCACGCGGACGAAGTCGCAGGCACACCTAGTAATAAATAATACAACAAAACATACAGCAACGCTATAAACTGTTATGATTAGGTATTTTTAATGCACGGTAAAACCCGCTAAAAATGTAAAAATTGGCAAGATTTGTCGGCTGCCCGTTATGTTGAGTTGATTAGACCTGCACAGATATGTATGTATAAAAAAAAATAACATTCTTCTTTAATCATGGTATGCTGTTTCAAGGTAAAGGCCACAATTTTGCGTGTTAGTAATTGTCTTACATAAATCGAACAACGTTTTAAAGGCATTCATTTATTATTAAATTTTGAGATGAATGATTTTTGAGTTTTCTAACGTTATTTTGTAATATCGAACATCGTTTTTTTCGGCAATATATTTTAAAAGCAACATCACTTAACCAATAATTAACAACAATCTAAAAATGAACTGTTTAAACTTTAAAGTAATGTTTATGTTTTTTATACGAGCTAAGGTATAAATTCAAGAAATAGCACTTTATTGCGCTACTAAAATTGCATTAATAGTAGTTATTTTACTCTCCAAACAGAACACCGTAATTCCTACTTTAGAAGCTACTGAAATATCGCTGCCTCGATTCTACGTCATCGGTCTGTTGAATATAATTTTGACTCATGCAAAGTCTATCTGAATCATTGACATCTTGATATTCGATTCCCGAGACGGTCGCGCCCAATTGTCATTAGTTATTGTAGTCAATTCAATTCCCAGTGTTTCGACGTAATCCACCGAAGAATCAACACGAATTATGAAAAGCACGTGCAAACTGCAGCGCGATCTTACTTTGAGAATATTTACCAAATAAACAATGTTTGTTTGTATTTATAAGAGTCAGATTTACAATTTCAAGAGACAACGAAAGATTTTAAGGCATGTAATTATTAATTACTTACGTTTTTTCTCTTGTTTAAAATATATTGGAAAATATTTAGTGATAGATGATACTGTTTATGGTTATTAGTTGTATTTATTAAATGATATGATAGTGAAATAATATTATTGTGTTTTGTGTGCTCGCAAACAAAATAAAACCGACTACAATTACATCGACAAATAATAAATAACACGTAATGAATAAATAAAAAAATAAATAGACGAAATAATTGTCAAGTAAATGCACGTTATCGAAGATTACTCAAAAAGTAGTGTTCAGTACTCGATCAATCAATTTAAATGGGACTACAAGACAAGCATAAGCTTTCGACCAAAACAAGAATCATCGAAATCGGTAGGTACAACGGTGAATAGTTATGCGGTGTAAGTTATAACACAACGTAGGTTGACGGAAAAAAGTCAAGTAAATACGCATTATTAGATATAACTGAAAAATTACTTGTTAGATCTCAATTAAATTTAAATAGAACCTTTCGATTAAAAAAAAACATCCAAATCTGTCCACCCAGTCAAAAGTTCTTAGGTAACATACATAAAAAAACAATCTCTGAATTGAGATCCTCATCCGTTTTTAGAAGTCGGTTAAAAACATATGTTCTATCAATACCGGGCTTAATAGAAACGGTTTGGTTTATATTATAAGCCTATGACATAGTTTTAATTTAGATCTACCTACAATTAGACAAAATTTTAATAAATGTAATAAAGTTATTTATTATACCTAAGTACTCCTACTTAAAACGTAAAAAAAGATATTGACTTTATTAACATTATTTTTCGTCACATAAATTTAAGTAGTTATTGGCTTTTCTTTTAATTTTAACTAGCTGCTGCCCGCGACGTCGTCTGCGTGAACGCTATACAGCACCAAAAATACCTACGGTTATACTTTTTAAAATAACATTCATTTATCCGTTTCTTCTTTACATTTCATATCTACAGAAAAATCTTATAGATAGCGCTGCTTTAAAATTGTCTTGTCTACTTATATTCATTTAATTATGTTTATCGGCTTAGTTACTTATATTGCGTGATTTTTATAGTGTGAAGCTAGCTTATATAGCATAGTTATTAACACAATAACAACAACATTCAAATATGCGTCGTTAGATTACACGTTGTTACAGAATTCGTTGAGGAAATAAAGGTTCACTGCTCGTTCCCGGTAGGTGATAGCATGATAATATGTAGCCTATATGTTGACCCTACTTCTTGATAATATTCGTGCCAAATTTGAAGTAAATCCATGCGGTACTTTTTGAGTTTATCCCAGGCATACATATCTACAGACAAACAGACAAACAGACAAAAATTCTAAAAACTATATTTTTGGCTTCGGTATCGATTGTAGATCACACCTCAAGTATTATTTTAAAAAAATATTTAATGTACAGTTTTGACTTTCCTACCATTTTTAACCGACTTCCAAAAAAGGAGGAGGTTCTCAATTCGACTGTATTTTTTTTTTTTTTTTTTTTTTTTTATGTATGTTACATCAGAACTTTTGCCCGTGTGGACCGATTTCGACAAATTTTGTTTTAATCGAAAGGTGGTGTGTGTCAATTGGTCCCATTTAAATTTATTTGAGATCTAACAACTACTTTTCGAGCTATATCTAATAATGCGTTTTTACTTGACACTTTTTTCGTCGACCTACGTTGTATTATACCGCATAACTTTCTACTGGATGTACCGATTTTGATAATTCTTTTTTTGTTGGAAAGGAGATATCTCAAGTTTAGTACCATGATAAGGAAACCAGGATTTGATGATGGGATCCTAGAGAAATCGAGGGAAACTCTTGAAAATCCGCAATAACTTTTTATTAGGTGTACCGATTTTGGTAATTCTTTTTTTGTTGGAAAGAAGATATCCCTAGTTTAGTACCATGATAAGGAAACTAGGATCTGATGATGGGATCCCAGATAAATCGAGGGAACTTTTTGAAAATCCGCAATAACTTTTTATTAGGTGTACCGATTTTAATGATTTTTAATTTAATCGAAAGGCGATGTTTATCATGTGGTCACATTTAAATTTCATCGAGATCTGATAACTACTTTTTGAGTAATCTTTGATAATGCGTTTTTACTTGACTATTTTTTCGTCGATCTACGTTGTATTACTCGTCGATGTAATTGAAGTCGGTTTTTTTTTCGTTTGCGAGCAAACACAATTATATTATATGTATAGATAATCACGTCAATGGAAAATCCGATTGAGCTTTTACGTACATATAGAATTAAGAACCGACATTACCTACTACATATGAAATTGGCGTTTTGTCGTACTAGCCACTTTGATCTCAAATATTTCCCCTTTGGTTAAGAATTCCAAATTCAAATTTATACAGCTATTTACTCATGCATTTGCGTTTCGAAAACCGTAATTCATTTGTTTTTTCCTCTGTTGTTTTTCATCTTTGCGTCACTCAGTTTACAAAATGGAAAACTTGAAATATCGTGTTATTTACGAGTACGAGTTCCACCGTGGTACCAGTGCTGCAGAACGGTTCGCAGGGCTAATGATGTATATGGCTGCGGTGTCGCAAAAGAAAACACTGTGCGTCCAAAGTTGATAATGAAGAATTGAAGGCTATTGTAGAAGCGGCTCCATTACAAACCACATCCGAGTTAGCCGCAAGCTGCGGTGATAGTGATAAAACTGTTTTAATCGACTTGAAGCAAATTGGGAAGGTAAAAAGCTTGAAAGGTGGGTACCTCATGAACTGAGTGAAGCAAACTAACAAACACGCTTAGGTTGCTCCGTTACATTAGGTACTCAACCTGCACAATAATGAAGGAGTTTTTAATCGAATTATTACATGTGACGAAAGTGGATCATGGAGTGAATGGATGAAGTGGATAATCAGAAGCGCTAATTTACATGTATTCCTTATAAAAGTTATAGTGTAAAATTCTCTACAAATTTTGTCTTAAATTAATTTATACGTCTAACCGTTTCCAAGGTAGAATGCAAAGTCTAAAAGCACTGGAATGCAGTTAAATGCTGCAAAATTGATCATAAACATTGTTTCTATAGAGATCAAATTGATACGATGAAGCGCTAAGACATGCATATCTTTATTGCATTGGCGGATACAATATTAATCTTTATTAACTTAAATACGTTCGATTTTTCACAATTTTGTACAAATTGTGATAGGTAAACCCTTACACCGTATACTACACTGTCAATTAAAAAAAAAAAACATTCTAAGCAAGGGTCTCACACCGATGAAGAGGCTCGCTTGATGCTACTTCTGATGATTACTACCTACCTATATCTACCTACAACCCATACGAAGCTAGTGTGGATCGCTAGGGTGAAATATAGTAAAAATAATATGGATAATAGTAGCCATTAAAATACAGCAAAACTCTCTGTGTTGCTCTATGGCAAAACTCAACAAATCCTTTTATTAACACTGTGAGCGTATTATGTTATAGTGCTTTGATAATATATCATATTTTTTGAAAAGACAATAAACAATCAAATATTTACCTAATATTCCCATTTTGCTTATACGTTAAAGTTTTTATAAAACCTTACAGAAAACAAATACATATCAATGACGTGTCTGTAATTCAATTGTTTATCATGTGCGTATAAATTTTTTTGGTGCTGTAAACGAAATAATTGTGTTTGCTCGCAAACCAAAAAAAAACCGACTTCAATTACATCGAAGAGTAATACAACGTAGATCGACGAAAAAATAGTCTAGTAACTACGCGTTATCAAAGATTACTAAAAAAGTAGTGACTAGATCTCGATAACATTTATATGTGACCACATGATAAACATCAGCTTTCGATTAAATTAAAAATTATCAAAATCGATACACCCAGTAAAAAGTTATTGCGGATTTTCAAGAGTTTCCCTCGATTTCTCTGGGATCCCATCATCAGATCCTGTTTCCTTATCATGGTACTAAACTAGGGATATCCCCTTTCCAACAAAAAAAGAATTATCAAAATCGGTACACCCAGTAGAAAGTTATGTGGTATAATACAACGTAGGTCGACGAAAAAAGCGTCAAGTAAAAACGCATTATTAGATATAACTCGAAAAGTAGTTGTTAGATCTCAAATAAATTTAAATGGGACCAATTGGCACACACCACCTTTCGATTAAAACAAAATTTGTCGAAATCGGTCTACCCGGTCAAAAGTTCTGATGTAACATACACAAAAAAAAAAAAAAAAAAATACAGTCGAATTGAGAACGTCCTCCTTTTTTGGAAGTCGGTTAAAAAGAGAATTTCTCAGTAAGATTGTAAAGATCTAACACAAATAATCGTGACACTCAAATAACGACAGAATAAAAATGAGAATTCAGAATATAAATCATGATGCTTTCATTTGTTTAGTAGTGTTCTATTTTAATTGTTTAATAGGGAGCCAACAATAACGATATCATACAACATTTAGACTGTAATGATTGTGTAATGGTCCTATTCGTGTACAGATGTAAAAGACCATTAAATTTGCTTATTAGTTGAGTGATGTAAGTTTTAAATATTCTCAATCGAACATAGGATCAATTTAGAACGAGTTGCCCGATACGGGCTGCGGTCTCGCGAGCCGATCTATTGTTCTTACGTTTCAAGTAAGTATCTTTAATTACACTAATAATAATAGTTTCTCTACTGCTTAGTGACATCATCGCGACCGCTCTGGTCTAGTGGTGCGCGTGTTGTGTTAGCGCCCAGACACCGGTGGTCGCAGTGGCGTGCATAAAGTTTTTAGACAGGATAGGCAGTCAAAAAAATATGAAGAGCCACACTGCATTTACTTTCTCGCAATTTTTTATTTTTTTATTTTATTTATTTATTTATTTTTAATAGAAACAAACAGTATATAATATTTTTTATAGAATAGCATATTTGAAAAATCATCACCAGAACAGTTTCCAATGACTAAAAATACATAAGTACCGGACGTGGCGGAGATGCGCCTTAAAACCAAGCAAACTTACATGAAGCAATGAGATAATAAGAGAGAATGTGAAATTATTCAATTTACAGATGACATTAAAATACAATAAATAAAACAATAGTATCGATCAAAAATTTTAAATTTTAAATTAAAAATGTTAAAAAAGTGATAGTAATAATTATAATCATAATTTCAAATACGATTACCCTTAGACAAAATATTTTTAATATGAGAATTAAATATAGTCAATGAAAGATTAAATATATCACAGTCCAGAAACAACTTGTTGTACTTATTACAACTTCTATTGATAAACAAATTTCGTGCGAAATTAGTTCTGGTTGCAGGAACGCAGAACGGCTCCTTACGTCTAGAACTAATTCGTGGACAATGGAAAAATAATCTCGATAGCAGATAAGGCGAATCAACGTGACTTTTTATAATTTTAAACAGTAGTACTTGGTCTCGTTGAACACGTCGGTCAGCGGCCGTCGTCATTGTAACAAAATTGTTCTGGTTAAAAGTCGTGGTCGACTTAAGAGCCTTGACATAACGATTATGAATACGTTCTATTCTAGAGATGTGATTATTATACTGAGGATTCCAAACAGAAGAAGCATACTCTAAAGTAAAACTAACAAAAGCATTATATAATAATATAAGCGTAGACGAACGTTTATATTCTTTAGAAATCCTCAGCACAAAACCAAGCATTCGGTAAGCCTTAACAGATATATAACACCAAGTCAGGTAGACACCAAGATCCTTGACAATGTTAACTCTCGAAATGACCCCCCCACATAATTTATACGCAAAATCAATAACTAATCTTTTCCTAGTAAACGTTATTACGTTACATTTTTTCAAATTTAGAAATAAGGAATTATTTAAACAATAAGAGCTGAAAGAGTCAAGATCTTCCTGGAAACACAAGCAGTCGTCAGAGTTTTGGATTTTTTTCCTAATTTATTTCAATTTCATTGGCAATAGAAGCTTTTAGATAATTTCAAGAACAAGACAAGTATTATTGAGACAATTATTGGACACGTAAAGTGCATTTATACTAATAATGCAGGCATACACATACAGGCATGTACATGTACTGTGTGGCTACGGTACTAAAGAATATAGCCACCCCCTCTCTTCCCGTGGGTGTCGTAAGAGGCGACTAAGGAAAAACACAGTTCCACTACCACCTTGCAACCTAAAAAGCCGACCGATGGCAGGATAACCATTAAACTGCTGGCATTGAAATACACAGGCCGAAGACGGGCAGCAGCGTCTTCGGTGCGACAAAGCCAGTACTGCGGTCACCAACCCGCCTGCCCAGCGTGGTGACTATGGGCAAAACACATGAGTTCACGTTATTTTTGGCGTAAACTTGTGGAGGTCTATGTCCAGCAGTGGACTGTATAGGCTGTAATGATGACACATACAGGCAGTACATAACTACATAAAATAAATTTAATTATAGATACCACGCTTATTATTTGTCCAGCTTTTCTTGGCATGTGGTACAAGTCGTGCCGAATTGAGCTTATCAATTTCTGTTTTATATCTAAGCTGGGTATGGGCCTACAATGAACAATTTTTAATTCATCTGTAAAATCGTACGTATGACTTTTGATGCACTATTTACTTTCATTAAACACACATCTCCGTTACATATTTAAACTTATCTATCACTAATATATTTTCACTTATAACAAAAACAGACAAACGAAAAATTCAAAGTGAATTGTCATAATATTACTGTAGAATGATTCGGATGGCGGATGCGATTATGCGACCGTGTCAGAAATTAGTAGGGTTTTAACAGGTTGTTCTTAGGCTGTGCTTTTTTTTAACCGACTTCCAAAAAAGGAGGACGTTCTCAATTCGACTGTATTTTTTTTTTTTTTTTTTATGTATGTTACATCAGAACTTTTGACCGGGTAGACCGATTTCGACAAATTTTGTTTTAATCGAAAGGTGGTGTGTGCCAATTGGTCCCATTTAAATTTATTTGAGATCTAACAACCACTTTTCGAGTTATATCTAATAATGCGTTTTTACTTGACGCTTTTTTCGCCGACCTACGTTGTATTATACCGCATAACTTTTTACTGGATGTACCGATTTTGATAATTCTTTTTTTATTTGAAAGGGGATGTCCCTAGTTTGGTACCGTGATAAGGAAACCAGGATCTGATGATGGGATCCCAGAGAAATCGAGGGAAACTCTCGAAAATCCGTAATAACTTTTTACTGGGTGTACCGATTTTGATAATTTTTAATTTAATCGAAAGCTGATGTTTATCATGTGGTCACATATAAATTTTATCGAGATCTGATAACTAATTTTTGAGTAATCTTTGATAACGCGTAGTTGCTTGACTATTTTTTCGTCGATCTACGTTGTATTACTTGTCGATGTAATTGAAGTCGGTTTTTTTTTTCGTTTGCGAGCAAACACAATTATTATATTACTAGTTCGGCAAACAAGCGTACGGCTCACCTAGTGATAAGAGATTACAGTAGCTTATAGACGCCTGCAACATCAGAAGCATCGCAAGCGCGTTGCCGACCCAATCACCAATCCCCCCCAGGAGCTCTGGTCACCTTACTCATCAACAGGAACACAATACTGCTTGGAAGCAATATTATTTAGCTGTGCTCTTCTGTAAGGTCGAGGTACTACCCCAGTCGGGCTGCTCCATATTTTGAGCAGAAAATTCCTGCTGTGCCCTACCTCAGTTGAGTGCTGTGCTTACTGTCATTGTTAAACCGACCAATGTTAAAAACACAATACTTTGTTCGTATTCCATATGACGCGCGACATTATAAAATTGTAGGATTATATTTACGTCCTACTGTGATTGCTAACATTTGTTAGCGATTGTAGGCAGAAGTTTCATAAAAGTCCCGTCGTCGATTACGCGAAGCGCTGATATCGCGCATTTATGACGGCGCGTTTTTCAAATTGGAGCGGATTTAAATTGAATTATTATCTATGTCTTTTACAAAAATATGTAATAATCATGCTTTATATATCATTACTAGCTGACTTGGCAAACGTTGTCTTGCTGCTAAACGCTATTTAAAAATAGGGGATGGTGGTAGAAGGGTGAAAATTTAGGGGTGTATGTATTTTTCAATGCCAAATAATAATAAAATAAAGAATAAATAGTTTACCTAAAAATTAAAAAAAAATTATGGGTGGACTACCCTTAACATTTAGTGGGGGGGGATGGATGTTGTTCGATTCTCAGACGTACCCAATATGCACACAAAATTTCATGGGAATCGGTCAAGTCATTTCGGAGGAGTTTAACTACAAATACCGCGGACACGAGAATTTTATATATTAGATTAGTAACATGCCAAGGTAGGCAGTGCCTTTCTGCCTATATGAAATGCACGCTACGGGGTGGTCGCGGGTTTGATTCTCGCTCGGAGTGAATTTTTCTAACTGTGCAAATGTTTATTTCCGGTCTGGGTGTCTCCTTGTGGGTGCCCCTCTGTGCCTTAGAGAGCACGTTAAGCTGTCGGTCCCAGTTGATATCATACACACCTGATAGCGATTATTACATAGTAGGGAATATATTCGCAAACCCATAGAGGAGCAGCTTGATGGATTAAGCTCTGAGCCTCCTCCTACATGGAGAAATACACCTATCCCCAGCAGTGTGGGGTCTAATAGACTGAATAATATCATATCGTCAAGGGTATAACTATTAAAAATTATTAAAAATTTAAACGTACGTATTTGAGACAACAAAATTCTTAATGACGACTGTTAGTTCCTGTTATTTAATCGAGAGCTTATTTAATCGAAAACATGCTAATATTCGATCTATTCTTATATAAAGAAATATCCACAACGTATTTTAATGCAACTTAAGGATAAGCGTTGTGAAGCGAGTGTGAGCGTTAGTTTTAAGGGCATTTTTTTGTTACTTGTATTCAAGCAATATTAGCATTTACCATTATTACGTTTGCTGTGTGGCTACAGCAGAATAGAATATAGCCACCCTCCACTTTTCCTGTGAGTGTCGTAAATGATTCGAGTGACTGAGGAATGACAGTCCCAATACCAACTTGAAACTGTTGAAGAAGTTGAAGTTGTCGACGGATAACCATGGAGACGGGCAGCAGTGTCTTCGGTGCGATAAAGCTAGCCCTGCGGTCATCAACCCGCCCCATCTTGGTGACTGTGGGCGTTATCTACCATGATTTTGACGCATGCACTTCGGCACTCATTTCCCGGCAGTACACACACCTATTGAATTATCATACCAACATATATTTTTTCCAATTAAACAGACACTCCTACTTATTTTAAAAAACAAAGAAAAAATATATATGTACATATATATATTTACATTGTTTTGTTAACAGGGGTCTAGTCCAGAATGTTGTGCTGATAGCAGCGGGTCGAAAATTAACAACACAGTCGGTGTCCCCGTGCCGCCGCCCGGTCCGCGCTACAAACTCGCCACAGAAGGAGCTCTCAGAGTCTGCTGCTTCCAGCACACAAGAACTGTCGTGGACAAAATATTGGGTGCTAAATTTTTCAGAAGATGGGAAACCCACGTTCTCTGCCTACTTGAAGATCACGTTGTTTCCAAAACTGTAAGCATATAAATTAAAGTCGTTTTCGCTTAACTTCTGAGAAGGAACATAGTTTTTGGACTTGCTTAGCCAATATTTAAAAAAAAAAGTTTTAGGTCGTTATTCGTAGAATAAAAATAATCTGTCATTCTCAAATTTCATATTTAAAGATATTGAGAATAATACCAGCTGTATATTAATGAATATCAGTAAGTCCTATTATTCATCATATTATATTTTTTTAGTGAAAAATAATACTTTGATTTGCATTTACACCTTTTAACTATATTAATCTAGGGAGTATTTCCATTTATTGTCATTAATACGATTGCGATTACGATTCAAACTGTATCATCCCACTGCTGGGCATAGGCCTCTTTCTCCGCGTAGAAGGGTTTGAGCTTAATTCACCACGCTGCTTCACTCGAGTATGAAAACTTTTTAATTACTAGAAGGACTATTTTAAATCTTGTCTTTCAGTAAAGGTGGGTAGTAAATACCTACGATTTATTGTAGTTAGGTTACTTAAGCTTGTGAAGTTGTGTTTGTGCTAGCTTAAAGATGTGAAAGAGTTAGGTATAATAATAATAAATACTTTTAAAGAAAAATTACAAAAAAAAATAATACAAACAAAGAAAGATATTCAAATAAGGCGGTCTAATCGCTACGAGTAAGAGCGATTTCTTCCAGACAACCTTTGTACACACACAACATATAAGACATAACATATAATATACAACACAACATATAATATACAAGTATATTTTATAACCTCAATATTGCGTATACTCACTCAATCGACAACTCTACAGCTGTGGTTATTTATACACTTTAGTATACTATAGGACTATAGTTGTTTATACGTATTTTAGGATTTCCCTGGGTATTTCAAATAAACGTAAATAGGTACTAAATGTTGGTGTATCCGTATACACCTTTTTTTTAACGTAGGGAAAATCCTCATGGATATTCCACCAGCGCGGGGGTACCGGAGAGCTTATGTCAAACTTTTATTGACTAAAAACCACGACGTGTGAGCAGTCATCCGCCTCGGTGGGGCGAGATGGGGTCGCGCTACCATTCTCCACCTATATCCGTATACACCTACATTAACGTTAAATTTACTAAAATAAAGAATTAAGGTTTGCTATGTATACTATCTTTAGTTGCAATAAAGTGGTTTATTATTATTATTATTATTAACGGTGATAAATTAGTCTACACTCTTCATCACATCATTAGACAAAAGTAAAATTGTTTTGACTTAAAATATTACACATAATTCAAAAGCTTAGTATGAAATCACAGCAATGCTCGTTGACAAGAAATATTAATTAAAAAAAAAGAATTTTATTTATTTATTTAAGACGTGTACCATCCATAAATAGCGTAAAAGTACTCACTCGATACCTTATATAAACGCTTCACACTCAACCTTATATACCTTAATATATCTTGATATTTAGCGCCAAAATATTTGAAACACATTTCTAGGAATCGAGTCATTTGTTTCGATTTTAGTAATATTACCGTTTAAATCAAAATCTACGCTTAAAACGTTTTAGGTACAAGTACGATGCGAATGACGTTTGTTATTTAAATTAAACAATTGTTTTTTTATCGTAAATTCATTGAGGTCAACGAGCAGATAACGAAATAGTTGTACGTCATTCTAATGTCTGGAAGTTACAAATTAGTTGATCGTATTTCTGTGCAGGTGCGATATAATTGTGTCCTATGAACTATTTTCTCTACGTCACTGTATGGCTGATGCGATAACGTTCTCAGACAAAACAGAATTTGTGTAAATATTTATTCATACCTTTTAAAGCAACTGTGTTTGTAAGACACAAACAATGATCATAACGCGTTTTAAGTGAGGTCTAATTTAGTTTGTATTGATGAATGAAAATTTGAAAAATACTAATTCGAATACTTCTGTTTATTTTTTCTACATAATATGTACCTACGGGAATTTTCTGCGATACAAAAATTACATATCTACTAAAGTCATGGTTTGGTAGACATAAAAGTTTGAAGGTGAACTAGGTAAAACAAGGTTCATAAAGGCCAACAACGTCGACCGGAATGTCAGCCAACGAAAGTCCAACAAATGGGATGAGGATGAGACTGACGTGACGTCATAAACAACCTCGCGCTGGGCTCGCGCCCTGTCGGCCATCGCTCCTAAACGTCAGAAAAATAACATTCACGCGTTTATACTCCGCGTACTTACTCCAATATGATCATTAATAGAACGCTTTGTGTTGTGGGCTCTACAAAGTAATACATAGACATTATAAACTACGTGATTATTATAACCGTAACTAATCCCCAAGATCTACACACATGTTTGGAAATTAATCTATTGATTAATTTGTTTACGGAGGTTTTTATTATTCTCTATACGTTCTCGTTAATTTGAATAAATGGGCAACGCGCTACATGAGTAATTTAATAGCAGGTTGTACACATGTAGATGTAAATGCAAATATTTGTATTGAATTAGTGAGTAGATAATAAGTGATTTAAAAAATAGAATTTAAGCGTTCATCATTTGACATATTCGATACATGTATGTATATACAATGCTAAACTAGAGAGGATTTATCAACTGATAATAATAAAACTTCTATGGAATAGTAGTGTTTTATCTTACGCCGACCATAGATAAAAAAATTAGACTAAATTCAACTTATATTATTTATTTTATCTATTCAATAGAAGTACACGGCGTGTAATTATCGGCACGGATATTGAGCGCCTGCAATCTGGGTAAAAATTACTTTTAGTTCTGAAACTGCCACTCGTGCGCCTCTCGTGATTCGTTCCTTTCTCCAGGGACGCTAAACCTTAGGTACTAATGAGATCCCCTTATAAGAAGACATTATTTTATAGACTTTGACTTCACTTCTGACGAAATAGCTTTCACTGTTACTTATAGCATTCGTAATCTTATGGATATCTTAGATATAGATCAATAATAAGTTCTAAATAATTATATTTTATTTAGTTTTGTTTTTGTACTGTACAAAAATATTTTCTTATATTTTTTTAATAGAAATATATATATTTTTTAATTTAATAAAATCAATTTCTTCTCCTAGAATCGATAACTAAAATATTTGCGCGACCCCTGCACGATGCGCATAGCGATCCCCCACTCTATCGCCGAGCACTCAATATTCGTGCCGATGCTTTTATCATACTTATATCATTGTATGTTATTATATGTCATATTTATAATATCAATTCTTTTAGCCTTCGGGATTACTAGAACGTCCACTATCATACAGCTGCATGCAAGAGATCTATTGCATCTCCCGCTGGGATCCTGCAAGAAAATACTGCTTACGAATTGTAATGCCTCATGGTTCACTCCTACTACAGGCAAGTTCTTAATCAGGAAAAATAGTGATAAATTTATGTAACAAAATATTATTATGTGCGATTATTTCCCTTCAAAAATAAATAAATAGAACATTTTTTTAGGCAAACGATGCTTATACAAGGGATCAATGGTATTACTCAATAGTATGGAAGGCAAGTATATACATGTCTAATAACTTATTCAATTTAGTTATTATTAGAAATGAGTATTCTCATCAAAATATATTATTTGCAGAGAAACATAATAAGATATCGCAACTTCCTGACAAAGTCCGTGAGGAAAGAAGTGGTATTGAAAGAGCTTAAGGTTAGTATTAGCAATTTAAAGCGAATAATAATGAATTTAAAAATATCTTGTCTTAAATTTGAAATATAGTATTTACACGTTGTCAACTTATTGAATATTAATTGATAACGATTTTACCCTATTACGTTCCACTGTTGGGCATAGGCTTCTTTCTCCTCGTAAGAGGATATTTGGAGCTTAACCACAGCACAGTAGCCAGGTGCTTGTGATAATAACCGGGACCAACGACTTAATATATTCCACAAGGCACAGGTCGGAGAGACCCACAAGGACGAGGAAGGATTAAATAAGTATATTATAAACTTATTCATTCACTAACAGCTATTATTACAAAAAAATATTTATTTTTCGTCAACCTATAGATCGTATCTTTAAATGTTATATCTATACAAATAAATAAAATTGGAGTGTCTGTTTGTAGTATCAAAATAACCGGTCTGTCTGTTTGTTCCGGCTAATCTCTAAAACGGTTGGACTGATTTTGTCGGGACTTTCACTGGCAGATAACTGATGTAATAAGAAGTTACTTAAGCTAGTTTTGTTTTAGAAATTTATTTATTTTATAACTCTGCGAACGAACGATAATTATTTTGTTAAATTCCACGGGAACGAAGTCGCTGGCACAGCTAGTTTAGTAATAAAAGCATTTTTATGTTAAACATGTACCTTACAATCAACATATTACAGCCTTGTCTATTACTTAGAAGCGGTTAAAATTAATATTTACTAAGAAAGGTGTGACTACAGTATTAAAGAATATAGCTATCCCTCTCTCCTCCCGTGGGTGTCGTAAGAGGCGACTAAAGGATAACCATCCAACTGCTGGTTTTGAAATACACAGGCCGAAGACGGGCAGCAGAGTCTTCGGTGCGACAAAGCCAGCCCTGTGGTCACCAACTCACCTGCCCAGCGTGGTGACTATGGGCAACACACATGAGGTCGCACCATTTTAGCGCGTGTTTGTGGAGGCCTATGTTTAGCAGTGGACTGCAATAGACTGAAATGATGATGAATGATGAAGAAAATTTAACCTTTACACAATTATTTACTCAACTTTGATTCTATGAGTGGGCATGTCTCAAATATCTGACCTCGATTTCCTTATAATTTTTTAACTTTACCCTTATAGTTATGAATTCCCAATCGCGCACGAATTTGTCAATCTATTAAAAACACTTAGTTATAAATTTCATAACTCAAAGCATTTTAAATTTTCAGAATATGGTGGACTTTGTAATGACAACTCCCCTACAAGACGAGAGCGTGACTCGCGCTCCTTTACAAATTCTTACTGATTTACTTTCCGAGGTGAGTTATAATTGTAAATTTTAAAATCGTATACTATAATTGTCTCTCAATAGTTTTTAAGTTTTTAACCGACTTTGAAAAAGGAAGAGGTTCTGCTTTATAAATACGTCAAATAATTAGTAACTGAACAAATTTGATTTGACAAATCTACTGTTCCTACTATATATATATATATATATATATATATATATATATATATATATATATACACGGTCAAAAGTTCTGATGTAACATACATAAAAAAAATATATATATATATATACAGTCGAATTGAGAACCTCCTCCTTTTCCTGTGGGAAAGTATATTCATAAACATTCATTTATGTCCTTTATAGAATCGTAAACTATGCATTTGATCATGTCATGATCTTCAGCAAAGTGTTGTGCATGAGCCCACAAAGGTTTCTGAGATGGTACGACCAAAAAAAAGCGTAGCAACGCGCGCAGGGTACAGCTAGTAGTGTCATAAAATCGAAGACGTAATTGTTCCACTTCAATGAACATGTTACTAGGTGACATATAATTTTCTAACTTTTTAACCGACTTCCAAAAGAGGAGGAGGTTCTCAATTCGACTGTATTTATAAATTTTTTTTTTATGTATGTTACATCAGAACTTTTGACCGTGTGGACCGATTTCGACAATTTTTTTTTAATCGAAAGGTGGTGTGTGTCAATTGGTCCCATTTAAATGTATTTGAGATCGAACAACTACTTTTCGAGTTATATCTAATAATGCGTTTTTACTTGACGTTTTTTTGTCGACCTACGTTGTATTATACCGCATAACTTTCTACTGGATGTACCGATTTTGATAATTCTTTTTTTGTTGGAAAGGAGATATCTCTAGTTTAGTACCATGATAAGAAAACCAGGATCTGATGATGGGATCCCAGAGAAATCGAGGACAAGTCTTGAAAATCCGCAATAACTTTTTACCGATTTTGATAATTTTTAATTTAATCGAAAGCTGATGTTATTCATGTGGTCACATATAAATTTTATCGAGATCTGATAACTACTTTTTGAGTAATCTTTGATAATGCGTAGTTACTTGACTATTTTTTCGTCGATCTACGTTGTATTACTCGTCGATGTAGTTGAAGTCGGTTTTTTTTCATTTGCTAGCAAACACAATTATTTATTAGTTACTACTTTAATCATTACTTCAAAAAGAAAGTTTTGTGTTTATAACTTACAAAAAGAAGGGAATTTTATACAAGCTTTCAACCCCTATCACCTTAGAAATAAAAAATTTCAAAATCCTTTCTTAGTGAATGTTCAAAAATAAATATACATAACATTTTATACCATTGACATGTGACACTTCATAAAAAACCTTGACCAAAAGTAATCTAGTATCAATATTTCTGTAAACTCGCGAGATCTCGAAGTTCCATGTCCTCCCCTAAACGCTTATCGAACTCCAAACTAGAGCTTCTAGTAAGTATTAATATACATCACCAAAGCTGTCTATCATAGATCAAACAAAACATTTCATTAAGAAATAAAAGTAATATTTAACAGATCATAAAAAGTTATAATAAAGTCGGCCTTTGATGTTTTTATTGGCATCATTGAACGCTAAATTAATTTTTTTTGTCTAATTATTACGAGCTGTGCGGGTGTTTTGTTTTTGTCTTTATGAAATCTTCGACTTCCATTTTCTTACTCTCTTGAAAGTTTTCCACGAGTTTTTTTTGCCACTTGTAACCGGCAGGCGTTGGAGGGGCATTGACGTAGTCAACATATTTATCTAAAGGCATTATTATCAACTCGTTAATAAATACAAATTTAATTAATATAAGCGTTAACTGCTGCAGTAATTGAGGAACAAATATACACAATGTGAGTAGTGACGTCAAATGGCGCGATAAAATAATAATAAGCAAGGTTGTGATAAAAATTGTGCAAAACTAAATTTAAGCCCGGTCTTAGATACTATAAATTGTAGAATAAATATCAGCCATCAAATAGTCGTGTGTTTGTTAATAGTTAATTTTAGGCAAGATAATATATTACCACGAGAAGGCGCCGCCTTTGTTTATTGAAACGTTAGGGGAGCTGTTTCAGGTATTCCTGCAAAACACGTTTCTAGTTATTCATTTTTGAAATAGTAAACAGTGAAATTGTAATCTAATAAATTTAATTAATATTGTTTAGGGTATACTTTAGGGATTATATCCGATGAAAACATGATTTGATAAATTTGGCTCGATAGAATAAATTCACAAAGTTACCTCTTTTCGGGTCATATTATGTTCTATTTTCGGTTTTATTTTTAAAATAACTGATTAAATATTATGAGTTACTTACCTAAATAAAGGTCATATATAACTGGAGGGTTTACACCCGATGTTTTTTTTTTAAATAAATTTATTAATTTTTTATCGATTTTTCAAGTGATTTTCGATCCGCGCGAGGCGCTCGCATTGTCCAGCGGGACGTTACCGAGATAGGACGTGTGACGATTTTTTGCGCGCGAGTCCCTTCTGTTGCGTAAAGCATATTTTCATATTATAATAATTTTGATTAATAGAACTAATAATAATAGCGAATAAAATATGGTAAGTTTTATTTCTCGTATTTTTAATATTAGTGCGGATTCAATATCCATACCTACTGACCACAGTCTAACTTTATCAGTAGGTTCAAAAAGAAGAATAATAAATATATTATATGGAACTATTCACTTATTATAGTACGGACGCGGAGTACGAAGAATTTCGCACACCGACTCCCCATATTTTGTCTTTGTCGCTCGCATATAAACATATTTAATAATATATTCAATTATAAAAATAATAAATTCAATTTTCTGTTCAGGATCAATGCAATTGTGTCCAACGTAGCTTCAAAAACACGAATTTTGGTCGAAAATGTGAACACAAATAAGGTAGAGTGCTTCAACAGCGTAATAGCAAAATTTACTGGAGGCAAAAGAATAAATTTTGCTTTAAAAGGTGGCTACCAAGGAAGGTGTGCAGCCGCCGTTGTTTCGTTTAACACGAAAGCTGCAGTATCAACAATTCAAACTGTTAACTTACTTAAAAGGTAACACTTCTGGAGGTAAAGCAAAAGAAATTGAAGAACGACGTGCAAAAAAACGAAAATTAAATATGGAAAATCCAGTAAAGAAACGAAGAGTGCTAAAAGACTTAAACAATGGGCAAAACGACTATGGTTCAACCTGTTCAGCACCTGATATGTCGCCAAAAGAATACGAAACAGCAAAGAAAGAATTTCTAAAAAATTTAGAAACTGTTACATCTGACAGACACAAGGTAGAAAGATCTACGATACTGCAGAGAGACAGCGGCGAGTGGCTTGAAATCAGAAAAAGCCTAGTAACTGCTTCAAACTTAGGCCTTATATGCAAAAGAAAAGTAACCTCAAGTACAGCTCCTCTCGTAAAAAACTTACTTAACAGAAAAAAATTGTCCCATGTCACGACTGTTGCACACGGAGTCGTGCATGAGCAACAAGCTTTGCAGCAATTACAACAGCAGGAAGGTGTTATCATTGCACCCTGTGGTTTATTTATTGACAAAGATTACCCTTTTATAGGGGCAACGCCTGACGGCTTAATTGGACATGATACTATTGTCGAAGTCAAGTGTCCAATTGCAGCATATAAAAAAGGACTTTCTACTGCAGTAGAAGAAAACAAGATACGAATTTTAAAGTATAATAAAAATACTAAAACAACCACAATTAATAAAAAAATTAACTGGTATCGCCAAATACAAGGTCAGTTGCACGTATCAGAACGACAAAAGTGTCTTTTGGCCATATGGGCAGGCGAGAATGAAAAAATATACACACAATTGATAGAAAAGGATGATGTATTTTGGAACACTAATATGAAACCTAAATTATTAACATTTTATATAAATTGCTTGCTGCCTGAAATAATAGACAGTAGAAATGCAAGGAGTATGCCCATTAGAGACATATCAAGTCAAAAGGAATATGAAAAGCTTGCCATAGATCCCCCTAATCCTAGCTCTGATAACCCTGATGATTCAATGCCGGCACAAAGCACACGCTAATTAAAATTTAATGAGTTTTAAAATAATTTTGATACTAGTTTAAACTAAGCAACGCTACATGTCAAACCTTACACTCGTACACAGCTAAAAATGAATAATCTAAATTATATTTTTAACCGACTTCCAAAAAAGGAAGAGGTTCTCAATTCGACTGCAATGTATGTGACTTCAGAACTTTTGACTGGGTGGACCGATTTCGACAATTTTTTTTAAATCGAAAGGTGGTGTATGTCATTTGGTCCCATTTAAATTTATTTGAGATCTAACAACTACTTTTCGAGTTATATCTAATAATGCGTTTTTACTTGACGCTTTTTTCGTCGACCTACGTTGTATTATACTGCATAACTTTTTACTGCTACCCTAGTTTGATACCATGATAAGAAAGCCAGGATCTGATGATGAGATCCTAGAGAAATCGAAGGAAACTCTCGAAAATCCGCATAACTTTTTATTGGGTGTACCGCTTTTGATAATTTTTAATTTAATCGAAAGCTGATGTTTATCATGTGGTCACATGTAAATTTTATTGAGATCTGATAACTACTTTTTGAGTAATCTTTGATAACGCGTAGATACTTGACTATTTTTTCGTCGATCTACATTTTATTACTTGTCGATGTAATTGAAGTCGGTTTTTTTCGTTTGCGAGCAAATACAATTATTTTTTATGTTAAGTAAATACAATTACAAAATTCAAAAGTCAGTCTGTCTGTTATATTTTTACGCCTATGCCGATGAAGTAATTTTAAAATTCATCAACATCGGAGAACTAATTTAATTACAGACTATTTTATTGAGATGATACATAATAATATTTTAAATTTTGTAATGTAATTTGTTTCATTTGATACCCTTTATTCTATTTATGTCAAACAGTCTTTAAAATAAATAACCCTAAAATCCTTTACTTTCATTTATTTACGAAACTAGATATTATTTATTACTACTATAAAAAATGATCATAATAAATGCCTTTCTATTTTAAAGCCAAATAAAATTATCCTACTGCTTAATTCTGCACTGTGTCACTGACGGCGGGGTCACGTTTGCAATGCGAGTTCACTGCCGCAGTGTCCGCGCGAAGTATTATTACGCGCGGCCGGCTCAGCGCTAAATGCCTACTTTTGCAGGAATACCTAGCCTTAATAGAAAAAAAAGGTTTGGAAATGCCATATTGAATTTTTAAATCGGAACTGTACCTTCCCCGATCAAAGTAAAACAAAAGATATAATTTGTAGTAAATGGATTTTATTACAAAATTATATATATTATATATTAAATAATATTTGAGAAACATACAATTTATTTACAGAATAAGGAAGGTGAAGACTGGGAAGAGTGGGCAGAGAATGTGACGAGTGTGGCGGCCCCGCTGCTCGCGGAGCGCTGTGTGGCGGGCGAGCTGTGCGCGCTGCTGGCGCGGCTGTGCCGCCGGCGGCCGCGGTCCGCGCCGCTGCCCGCCCTCGCGCCGCCCGTGCGCCGCGTCCTCACCCGCAACGTCGACTTCGGGAAAGCACCTACTGCTCGGCAGTTCGTTAGAGATTATATTAGGTAAGGACAAATTAGCATCGCCCTTGTCGACACTATAGTTTGTTTTGTTATCAATAAAGTCCTTAAATAATAATAATGTTGGTGGCAATTAAGAACAACTTCAAGGTTAATTAATTGAATTATTATAATATTTACCTTCTACCTACCGTAAACCTATATGTAACTACCTGTAAAACCCTGTAAATATTCTGTTACTGGACAAAGAAGAATTATGAACCTTCATAATTCTAAACTGAAACTCGACCCCATGCTATTTTTCGTCCGATTGTTTGCGGGTTCGATTCCCGAGCGGAATGTATATTTGTATTTGTACAAATTTTCTTTCAGGTTTGAATGTCTGTCCTTGTGAGTCTCCATACCATGCCTCGTTAAGCTGTCGGTCCCGGTTATTATCATAAATACCTGTTAGCGGCCGTTAATCATAGTATATATCCGCCGAATATATCCGCCTACCCTCAGTGGACAGCGTGGTGGATTAAGGGCCGAACCTACATGTTGAGAGGCCTATGCCCAGGAGTGGGATATTACAGCCTGAATCGTATTACTACTCGTAAAATAATACCAGTAATGTAAGAATTGGATAGTAAATCCAACTTGTTCGAACACATTAAACGCAGTGTAATGTGAGTGTGTTGTCAGCGCTCTCAGCGCCCACAACTCGGGCCAGCAGCTCGTGCGGCGCTTCGTGCAGGTGACGCACGGCAGCGGCGCCGCGTGCCCGCACCCGCGCGCCGCGCCCAACCTCGCCTCCGTCGCTCTCGCCGCCATCGACGACCGCTACCGCGAGGACCGCTCGCCGCACCGCTGCGACGACAGCGAACTCGAAGTGCTCTGCTTTGCGGATATATTGGAACATATGTGAGTTTTTACAAAGAATATGCATACATATGAGTTTTTATTAAGGCTTTGGACTAGCTATCTGTAAGAATGACGGTATACTGAACAGCTCAGAATCTTCTAAGGAAGTCTAAAATATGAAAAAAGGAACTGTGTCGATTGTGGATATCGATGAATCATCGATTATAAAACAAACAATTTATTTATTTATTTAATAATACTTTATTGCACAATACATTAAAGAATCGTACAAAAGCCGGGTTTAATGCTAAAAGCATTCTCTACCAGCCAACCTTAGGACGTATAAGAGGAGACGTTTGTAGGTGTGCTAAATTGAGTAATAGTAAAATTCACATTGAGAAGAGAATATAAGGTAACGTTAGTGGAAATCGTTACATTACATACCGTTTTAAAATTTAAGAACAGAGTCACAAGAATTGCTGGTGCCTATTTCAAAATTATCCGCTCTCCCAAAAATTATACTCGTTCTATATACCACTAGCCGTCTTAGGAAATCGGGCTTACGACGATATTTATTGAGTTTAAAAAATCGTGTGAAGCAGTAACGCTAAGAAGTGACGCTGAGGCCTGCTCTGATAATATGAATGACGTTTTACCGCGCAATTTCTCTTGTGAGAAACGGCTCTATTAATATCACGGTAATCTTCGTCGTAAAAGAATAAACTCCTAGTCAGCTCCGACACGCACACTTTTTTATTACTTCAAGAAGGTTTCTACAAAATATACATACAGCTACGTCAGTGGAATTTAGAAATGGTCGTAATTTCAGGTGCGAATACGACGACTGGCTGATCGTAGTGGGCGGGGTGCTGCAGCCGGTGCCGTTCAGCGCCGGCGCTATGCGCTGCCCGCGGGTGGGCGCGCGGCTGGGCGGCGTGCTGGCGCGGCTGGCGCGCGACCCGCGCTGCGCGGCGCACGCGCGCCTGGCGCCCGCCCGCGCCGCCCGGCCGTGCCCGCCCTCCTGGCTTCGCGCCGCAGCTCCCTCCGCCCCCGCGCTCGCTCTGCCGCACGACGAGCTGTGTCAACTCTGGGGTGATATGGTAAAATTTAGGTGCTTGTGTAATAATTAAAGGAAAAAGGCAAAAGTAGTGGAAAAAGGCAATGTATTTGGAGTGTGACATTTGGCAAAAAAATCCATTAATAAATAATCGATTATTTAGTATTTTTACCTAAAAATATTGTGTTATCTTTGTTTACACAGATGAACAAAATATCGATTCCTGTAAAAATCGATTATATTTTCACGTCCCTAGTCCCTAGGCTTGCGCTACCCTCGTGCTCAGGTTGTGCCATCCTTCGCAGAATGCCTTCCCCCGGGCACATGTTTTTATGCAATTTATAGTCGAATATAACAGATATAATACGAACGAAATGAGAACCAACCTACAACTACTACTATTAGTTTATTCGTGATAGTGGCACTCATAATAATGTCAAAATATTGAGACCTAAAAATGCTCTAAAACAAACATGATAAATATTCCGGTTTTTTTTTTCATATAAATCATACTATCAAAACTGTGCATAACAATTATTATGATTTCAAAGATTTATCTAACTATTTTACTACCCTCGTCGAACTAGCTAAAATGAAATAAAATTTTCTATATTTTATTGTCAATAATGTTCATTGTTGGTAGTAGAAACAGAAATATTGGGTTACAAATCTGGGGTTACTAGCACAATAACGCCTTAATTACAAACATACATGTACTCAAGAGTAACAAAATTGTATATTTTATTTTCAGTTAAAGTCTCTTCTCAGTTGTTGCTGTAAGCGGAAAAGTTTTCTCCAGAGTATGAGCAAGCATTTACCCGATTTTGTATTAGTGGCTCTCACCGAACACGTAAGTTAGCTTTAAGCTATCATTCTTTATCTAAAAGATTTTGATTTCCATATAGTTATAGGTTATATATATTTTCAGCCAGCAGCACTAGAAGCTTTATGTCTAATGCTAGAGTGGGAAGTTGCTAGTGGGGAACAGACACAGCTTGAAATCATAGCTGCGTTGCAAGGAACAGAATTAGGGCAGCGTTATTATAAAGATTTATGTGAGCGACAGCAGACGCTACAAAGATTGGTAAGAAAAACTCCTGTTTTTGTAGTACATAAATATATAATACTATTTATAATACAAAAGTATTAAGTACGTAATTCTTAGTTAAATATACGGCAAATAGCTTTTATAAATTTGATATTAATATCTTTCGTAATGTACTTACATATATGACACATTTAGCTTTAATAATGGACTTTAAAAAAATTTGAGCTGTTACAATTTGTACTTTCTGAAGTTTGAAAATAAATTTTCTTGCAAATCTTTTATGTAATTTAAAGAGAATAAATAAAGTCTGCCGAGTTGACTAGTAAAAAATTACCTCAATCTGTAAATTAGTAAATGTCCCGTTTAGTAATCTGTGACCCTGCTCTACTAAAAATTGTCATATAGAAATGTCTTATATTTACTTGCTCAATATTTGGAGCACCCCGTCTGGAGAATTACAGAAGATCCCATCTAAATAATACTACTCCCAAGTAGTGTTTTTTTCCTGTGGTTTGGGGACGGTTGGGAATAATGTCAGCAACACGCTTGCAATGCCTCTGGTATTGCCTTTGAAGCATAAGAAAAGTAGTTACAGATTGTCTAGTACCGTGCGCGGGGTTATGGCTATTTATCTCTACCGGTCAACCCAAAATAAATATATAAATATATCTATAACTAACATACACCGTCATCTGTTCCTAAAGTAAGAAATTTATTGCTTGTATTATAAGGTAGCAGCCGACTAATATAAAATAAATATATATTACACCTAGACTTGGGGCAGGCAGGAATCGAACCCACAATCCTAGAAAGTGCGCCATCGGGTTAGTCAAATACATACATATAACAGCAGGCGCAGGGCGGGCCGCGGCGGCTGGCGCTGCCGGTGCGCGCCACGGACGCGGACGTGGCGGCGCTGCTGGAGGCGGGCGCGCTCGGCAACCTCGAGTGCCTCAGCCTGGCCTTCACCAGCGTCACCAGCGCCTGCGCGCACCACTTGATCAAAGTAAACAGACTCGCTCCATCTATACGTATATATAAAGCTGAGGAGTTTGTTGGTTCGTTCGAATACGCTAATCTCAGGAACTACTGACTCGAATTGAAACCATTGACCGAGGAAGGTATATAATATCTTAGTACTTTTTTTCATCAAATTAACGAGAGTGTATCCATAGACATAGCTAGTATTCATACAATAATGCTATAAGTTTGTTTCTGTGAACGCAATACTTTTACGAACTTTAAGAAAACATTTATTTCATCATAAGGTGATATACACACTAAACAAAAGTCAAAATAATGTCATTTATAAAAATAATAATACAAATAAATTAAAAAAAACTCGACAATAATAAGAGAAACTAAAAGTAAGTACCAAAAAAGTCAAACAATAAAATAAAAACTTATATCTTAACATTGCGTACATTACAAACTTAGGTAATACACCCAGTGTTACGTGCAACCTTAACTTGTCAAAATAATCAAAATATTAAGTTACTTTAAATTTCTAATGTCCCGGTAGACATTACCTTCCTATTATGTCCTCGGCTTTATTAAATATTACAATAAATAAGATAAACTAATGTCCCTAGTGTGCTGTGTGGCTACGGCACTAAAGAATTTAGCCACCCCCTCTCTTCCCGTGGGTGTCGTAAGAGGCGACTAAGGGATAACAAGGTTCCACAACCACCTTGGAACTTAAGAAGCCGACCGATGGCGGGATAACCATCCAACTGCTGGCTTTGAAATACACAGGCCGAAGACGGGCAGCAGCGTCTTCGGTGCGACAAAGCCAGTACTGCGGTCACCAACCCGCCTGCCCAGCGTGGTGACTATGGGCAAAACACATGAGTTCGCGTTATTTTTAGCGTAAACTTGTGGAGGCCTATGTCCAGAAGTGGACTGTATAGGCTGTAATGATGATAATGAATGTCCCTAGTATAGGCCGAGAGAAAAAAAAGCCGGAGGAAAAATACTCTCGCTACTCTTTTAACGGCAATTGTATTCAATGTTTGCCGGAATTCTTTTAATACAGCTTAGAGAAAAAGTGGTGAGAAAAATTTAGTAATACATACCGAAATATTAAAGTACCAACTATTATTTTTAACGCTTGTCTTAAGATTTACCGGCCCGATGTTAGCTATTTGGTTTCAAAAAAAAATTACTAACGAAAAACAAAATAATTGCGCTACAAATCATGGAGGTGAAACGATAAACCTTAGTTCACACACGCGATAAACATATCACTTATGGTCAGCGATCGCTTACATTTTTTGTTAATTGTTTTTGTTTGATGATTTGAGTACGTTTTTATCAGTTAAGTGCTTTAAAATGTACAATTTATATATAATAACGACATTTAACTCGCTGGCTTAAATTATTCTCTAAATATACATGTGTGCTCATTCCAATCAATTATAGCTTATACACACAATACACACATGTACCGACAATTAAAATTAATATTGTATACTTTTGATTTTATTTCCTTCGAAAATAAAATTTGTTTTGTGCCAGAAAAATACTAAAACATGTTTTGATACAGTAAGAATATTAATTCCAACAATATTTTTTTTTTCACCTCTTTAGCTACCTTCACTGCGCTATTTAAATTTGTGGGCAACTAAGTTTGGCGATAGTGGAGTACAGCTCATAGCTGAGCATTTGCCACGTCTACAAGTTCTTAATCTATGTGAAACTCCTGTATCAGACAAGGGGATCGAAGCATTGTCAGGTAAACCTTATTTTCTTTTTCACACTATTTTTTATATTATTATTATTACAATGGACCATTATGACAAAATATTTCATGCCTAACAGCTAAAACCGTCTTTATTCTGTTATGTTATATATATTTTGTACAGTTAAGACATTAAAATTAAGAGCCTGATATGATATTTAGGCATACATTAATTCTAAAGAAGAATTTAGACATTACATAGACATTACATACATTTTTTTTTGTGTTATAGGTTTATCAAGTTTGAGGCGATTAAATTTGAACAGTACGAAACTTTCGGCGGAAGCCTTTGAAATACTACGAAAAAGATTGCCTCAACTTCAGGAGTACGACATACGATATACTGAAGCTTGGTGACAACGAGCGCAGCCGAGCTCCTGTTGCTCTTCTCCTTTCCTAACACCTTGATGTAAATCAGGACTTGAAGAAAATTCATTAAGTGGATATAGCTAGAGTAATAGTTTTGTAAAATTTTAAGGTCATTTAGAGGGTAGTAGAACGATAATAATCTCAAAACGTTTTATTTTCTCTATTGTGGTGTTTTTTTTTTTTAATTTTTAATTTATATATGTATTACTTATTATAATAAACTCAACAAATCTATACTTATTAGGTTACCTTTTTATTATTTTATAAAATAATACATTAGTGCATCACTACATATTGACTCTCATTACATTATATATGATATTTCTCTTTATCACTAAAAGTTATCTTAATTTGTCATAAAACCCTTCTTAACAGGTCCAATTAAATAGATGGCATATAGTATGATCAAACCATTCAACAATTTATAATCAATATGAAATTACTTATAATCTTATTTATAAGCAATATGAAATTACTCCATGTGCATATAAAAGGGCCATGGCCCGGGGCGGCACAAGCTGAGCACAGGGGCGGCGCAAGCCAAGCGATATAATTGAATTGTACGTAAAAAATATATAAGTCAACAATTCCAGAAATATATTTCGAATGTTTTCCTTTTACTCGATAAATGTATACAATGGACGCCCAAAAAAAGTCAACCGAAATATAATGGGTATTGTTAGTTTCGTCGAGTATGATACAGAATAATCGATCCAAAATAAATCTAAAACTTTATTAATCAGTTTATTTTACTTCGTTTTTTTTTCCGAACAGTCACCTCCCTAATACATACGCTGCTTTTGCCTTTTTTTCTTTTTACTTTATCGGCCCGGCGCGCTGAATCTTAAAATACACTACTAAAGTACTCTAGCTCCTGTGATTATTACATATATGTATGTATGTGTGTGTATAATAAGTAGATACAAACGAAAGATATTAAATTAAAACACATAAGTATGTTCTACATATATCTCGACACCTGATATGAAGAACATTGTATCTGAATTTGTTAAGTTTTCAGAAGAGAGTTTTACTATTTTGTTGCATTTAAAAAAGTTTTCAAGTGATTTTAAATAAAGCCGCATCCGTAATGAAGTTGATCGTTCTACAATTAATTTTTGCGCGGTATATCAAAAGAAAAGCAGTTTTTGTTCAAGTTACAAAGATTAAGAATACAATTGTTTTAGTTTAAATTTTTATTTTTTTTTTTTTTTCGTAACCGATAAGCCAGCTGAAATATTGTAAGTAACAATATCATATACACATATATATATGTGTATATAATGTAGCAGAAATCTGGATTATCTTGAATTACAGTGTTTTTTTTTTCATTTAAAAATCGTTTTAGCGGTCGTATAAATACGTTTCCCAGAAGATACCTTTTTCCCCTCAGTACTTTGATGGTATAGTTGGAAAACATTGTTTCATTAGTTACAAGGTTCTTCATATCAGGTGTCGATCTAAGCAATATGCAAAAAATCTGCCAAATAGAGGTAGGTAGGTAGGTCAGTTGTAAGTTTGTAAACTATTACAAACTTACGACTGACTTTAAAATACTACCCTATGGAATACCAAGTTATGAGAGCATAAGAGTTCTCGTAGACTCTCATAAGTCGGTATGAGAATTTGGGTCTGCATTTGTCCATGTTTTATGAGATTTTTTCCATAGGGTACTTTGATTTACTGATTTTTTTTTAATATATTGCTTTAAAATGTATAGTTTAATTTAATGACTCTCGCTTGTATATTTAATTTAAACTTTCACCCAGCCCCTTTTGGTATTCTCATATAGTGTGTGCCTGTGTATCCATTCAAATCACATACATATCGCTTCATTTGCATAATAATCTCCGTCTATATTTTTTACATTCATAACCATGTTTTAGTAATATTCATACTAATTATCGTTTTAATCGACTATATACCCCTTTATAATATTTCTTTGACTTTATTTAACTTTCCATTTTGTTTAGTGTTTGATTACTTAATATCAATTATATTAAGCTGGGTTTATTATTTATTAGCAATACCAAGAAACCTACAACGATTTCCAATAATATATAAATCTATGTTATATTCTAGTATCATTCCAAAACCATAATAATATGATACTTTAAAGAAATCCAACTCTTTATATCTCATGTTTATAAAAAAGGCGACAATTTGACACATAATGCATTTATTTTTTATATATAAAAAAAATCTTACGGTCAAATTAGTTAAGTTATAACTTAGTTATTAAAAAAAAAATTACTTTCCCACCTTGTAATATTGAAGACAGAACGTTTTGCGTGACAAGAGAACTGCGAGCTGTAACTACCTTATCACGATAAAAGTTTAGATTAATTAAACAATGTCTTCATGTTATACTATGGTCAGATTTTCATTATAAATAATACGCTTCAATGTAAGTATTGTTAGTTTAAGTTTGTTTTTAATCGACATGGCTGTGAGACTGCGTAAAAGGAATGGGATCTGTACTATGAATATGAGTAACTCGATGTAACTTGTCTGTATTATCAACGTGCGAATTAGTAATATTATAATTATACTTGTTAACAAAAAGAAATCTATAAAAATTATATAATTGTTGCAGTTAAAGTAACCTTAAAACTTCAATGAAACTATTTCTAGAAAAAATAAATAAAGATCTCACAATTTTTCGGTTTTATACTATTTTGTTATTATTTCCTATGTGGAATATCGGATTGTATTTACTACTTTTATAAAAACCTTCCGTGAAATTGATCCGAATTAGCTTATCGTCTCTGTTTATTATGTATTAACTTCAATTATTGTGTTTATTGTTAGTGAATATAGTTAGGTATTTAATTTAATAATATTACTGGTTGAACTAGTAAATTAGCTTGAGCCCAATGTATTATAATTTCTTGCACATACCTATATATAAAAATAAAATTAGTTATTCATAAAGAGGTTTAAGACTTAAATGACTTTTTTTTTAATAAAAGTTCATAATAATAATTAAAACTGTGTTTATTTTTATACCAAAACTAAAATGCATACTTCTAAATATTTACAAAATATTAGATATTTGAACTTGGTTCAGAAATAATTTATATTGTACATATAGGTGTTCAACCCCCAAGTGTGTTCCTACAAATGGTGGGAGGGGGGTATTATTTATTATTTAGAATATTGTTTATCATTCTATGAAGATTTTACGAATATTCGTCAATTAATTTCTTTTTAATGCCCTTTAAAGGGATAGATTCGGGGATTTTTCGCCAATAATTAAATTAAAAAGAAATCTAAAATAGGTGAACATGGATTTTTTAAAATATTTTTCTGTGATTGCCCATACCCCTGACAACTCCTTAAAGGGATCGTGACATATTACAAGTAACCATGTATATATATCAAATTCAAAGTGAAAAAAAATCGTAGCCCAAGGACCAAACGTAGCCGTAGGACCGATTTTGACTGACCGACGGGACTTTCACTGACAGATAGCTGATGTAATAAGAAGAAGCTTAGGCTACTGTTATTTTAGAAATTTATTTATTTTAAAACTCTGCGAACTGAACAATAACTTTTTTGTTAAATTCCACGCGGACGAAGTCGCGGGCACAGCTAGTTATTTATAAAATTAACATCGTGTACGTTAGTGTCGGGTCAATGACCGAGTTACCTAAGTTTAATTACACATACTATATAATGTAAATGTACATTACATGTACAGTAAAATTAGTTATTTATAGCCAATTTCCCATGTTATCTCAATTTTTTTCAAATTTGTCGATTTTAAAGTTACATAGTAATGAGCTGTACTTACATTGCTTCACATCTTTCACGTATAATTTTGAATATGGTACATATGTCTCCACGTATCTCTATATGGCCCTAAACGGAATGACGCCGGTTTAATAACACGCTGTGTATGAACTTTCTAAATTTCAACTCTCTTATGTAAAATGTTAACACTAACTTGCTTATACGCCATTAAACCTAACCGAATAATCAGTATACAATGCGTTACTTATATTCATCTGAGTAACATATGCTTCGCTTTGATCCTGAGTAAATTAAAATAAAATTTGACTTATAATTTTAATTTCCTGGTATAGTTCTATAAATTCATAATACAAAAAGAAAATATTATACTCATTATTTTCAAATGTAAAAAAATACACTCAATACACGCACGTATAAATAAAGTATAACTTGATGATTTATCATCACAGCACAACATGCTACGACTGTCCATTTTACTAAATATTGGGTAATATCTGTGCACTATATAAATTAGACGCGTTGAAAACAATCTTGTGAATTAACCTTGTGAAATTGAAATATAACACGAGTCTACATCTTCACCAATCTCTTATCTTTTAAAGATCATCAATCGAAGCTGTCAAAAAGCGAGGAAAACGGTAAACAAACTTGTCTAAGGAATAGTATATTTCAGTAATTTTCAATAGTGTATAATACATTTCTTAATGATAACTTTATACAATTATTAGCAACACTACAAAATTAAGTGAAAATGAATCCAACGAAGCAACGCTGTAATTAAAACAATGCTGCGCCCTGAAAACATACTTACAAAAAAGTTTTATTAAAAGTTTAGTTAAATTAAAGTTAACCTATAATAATAATTATTATTATTATTTATTATAATATCTAAATTGATAATTAACCAAACTTTTTAACCATTCCTGAATAAAAGGAATCCGATAATAGACAATAATGTTGTATAACAATAAAAAAGAATATTTGATTAAAATAATATTAATATTACATCAACGTAAGTATTTCGTATTTTAAGGAAATACCTATGTAATAATTTGTAGTAAACGTTACAAAATATCTAAATAATTTAGGGAGCTTTTGAATATATATGATAATTTTGTATAAAACTCTAATTCTATTCTATTTTTTTATCCCTTTGCATTTAATTACACTGACATTACCAACAATTACCAAAATTTACATGTCTTCGTATCAATGCATACTCAATGATATAAAGCGTTGTATTTATACAATATATTATTCAATATTTAAAAGTAACAAGGTTTAAAAGTCACTATGTATGATATCTTTGACAAATAGTAAAATACAAATATAATCTACCATCATATTACATAATAATTTATCATCAAATGTTTTTACACAAAAAAATTAAAAGTTAATTTACAAAAAAATAAATAAAGTAATTATGATATCTTAAGCTACTGTGATTATAAACGAAGGTCTATATTAAAACGATTAGCAATTTTATTACTAAAATATATCTATGATGTGAATACATATATTAAGCGATATTTCTAACATCGTTTCGTCTCTAAAAGGTACCTATTTTGTTTTAAAATTAAACAATGCAAGGAACAAATCATAAACTTTAATTAACGACATTAAAATAAGTGCCCAAAAAAAAACTTAAGGTACTCTCTTTATGTTAATCCATACCAAGAACCACCGTGCGTGCATAGAGTGCATTAAAATCAATCAATCTGTTTCTCTACTAGATTTGATATTTAAATTTTATGGTTTAGGTTTACCTTAATCATTTTTCCTATTAATGATATCAACAATACAAATTTAAAAAAAGGGTATTTTTTATATTTTATGAATATAATGTTTAGATTTTAACACATATCATTTCTAGTACTTCTATAGAATAGCATTGGCAAGTAATGACTGGACTTATTCTAGAATTTCTATAGTTCAATCTCTATCAATAACCCTATTTTCGTAATATTAAAACATGAATCGTAGGTACTTATCTAAAATTAGATTAAACATTTAACTGACATCTATCTTTTGTATTAGATTATAAATAAAGATATTATTAAAGATGACTTTTAAGTGACTTGAAACTGAATAGTATTTATAATAATTTTTTTTAATATCATGGCACTCGTTTGGATTATTTGCACGTATTTTTCTATTCATTATTTTCACAGATAACCTGTTTTAATTTAAACAAGCTATGGAGGAGAAATGTAAAAATAGCATTGATAAATATTTATTTATAATTATTATCTTTATGGAATGCCTGTTTTGATACTAATTTCAAATATTTTGATGAGTCCGTTTGTATCGTTTTATATAACTATGAGTGTTATAGTAATATATCTGAATTATTATCAAAATTATTTTCAAGTAGCACAAAGACGATGTAATGAGGACAAAATTAAATACTTATTTAGTTTCAAGATGTTACTTTAAAAATCAGACCACTTATATTCTACAATATTGTAAACGAAACCTGATATAATTTAATTTATACGTAAAACAATACACATTTTAGCAGTGTGCAGTATTTCAAAAATAAAATGAAAACACAATTTTCGAATAACACAAATATTACAAGTACATTCATAAAATATTTTATTTTAAATGGACAAATATTATAAACCTACAAATTCAAAGTTAAGTTATAATACATATGCACGATCCAAGTTGTATCTCATAATTATGTTATTGCTAAATATCAATGGAACAAACACTCACTAAGTCATTACAATTACATTTTATCATTTTGTGCCATTTTTCTCACAACTTGCTATCGTTCAAACAATGTTTAGGTATCAAATCCATCTTGTTATTCGTAGATTATCAAATTCCCAGTTACACATCTTTTATCTGACGAAGGATTAACATATACCCAATAGACCGTCAATCTAAACCTAATACTGATCACATAAAGTCAATCGAGTTCCTGTACAAGTAATTAAACTAATTCATACAGTATATTGTTTATTTTTCATTGCACACGATTCACAGGACAAGCCGCTATAAATTTTTAAAATTAGAATTTTAAAATTCCAAATTAAACAAATTTCGCGCTATAAATTTTTTAAATTAGAATTTTAGAATTTTAATTTAAAAAACATTTCGCGTAATTCATTTTTAAAAATAGAATAGAATTCTAAATTTAAAAATTTCACTCGCGGCTTAGACGGAGATCTGATGCTATTTGGTGAAAGCCGCGAACACGGCCCACATGATCTCGCAGGCATCGGGCCGCATGGCCTCCGCTTCGAAGTCGAGGTCGAGTAGGGAGCGCACTCGTCGCGTGGCCAGCTCGTAGTCCTCGTCGGACAGCGGCGCGAAAGCGTTCTCGAGCACGTCGGCCGAGTGCGCCAGCATTAACAGCGCCAGGGACCGCTTGTCCGCATGCGCCACGTCCACGATGGACCGCCGAAGAGCCGCTTCTTGCACCTGCAATATAAATAATGATAATATATTTCAACACAATCGATATTTATACAACTACTCAAAGTTTTTTTGGTTGTTTAAGCGCGCTAATCTCATAAGCTACTGGTTCGAATTGAAAAAATATTTTTTCAATATTATATTTTTATGTTTTGGCTTTATAATATTATATTTAAGTGTTTTTTTTTCTCAAATTAACGTGGGTGAAACCGAGCGGCACAGCTAGTTTATAATAATAAAAAGGAAACGCTAAAATAGTCATGATAAAAAAACCGACTTCAATTACGATAATTGACCAGTAATTATATTGTTGGTACACGAAAAAATAGTCAAATAAATAGATAGGGATAACTTTGTCCACCCAGTCAAAAGTTCTGAAGTAACATACACCAAAAATATATTTGAATTCAGAACCACCTCCTTTTTTTAAGCGCAACGGTCACAACACTGGCTCGTGGCTGTTGCGCTGGCGATTGTGGATTCTTCGACGCATGGCATATATTCGTATCGGCTAAACAGATGTTTACCGCAATCTGGGCGTTTGTGATTGTGTATTGTGTGTTTCCGGATATCCGACACAGGAATAAATTCTTTATCTGTCTATCATCCTACGATCGGATATCCCGCGACGCGTTCCTCGCTTTCAGTAACTACTCGTAAGATCGTTCGTTATATACCATACGTGCGTAGCCGGAGCGGGTCAAATTAGGGTAAATTATATAATTCATAAGGTCGATTCGTGTTATATATGGTTTGCTAGTGATATTTTGTTATCAATAAAATATAAAACATTTGTTACATCTTTCTTTGCTCTCTTTGCTGTGAAGGCAAGGTTACAAATTATTACAGAACATTGATAAGTTAATTTGCAGTTGCAAATATAGCTTTTCACGAATTCCTAAATGAACAAATGTAACGTATCGTTATACGACATACAAAATTCCTTTTAAACAATCGAAACCTTATATGGCATGTTAATTATTTAATCAGTATATAATTTTCCTAATTAGTCATGGGCCATGGTAATTATTTGTAATTCCAAACAAACCAGAAAACTGATGTTTTAATGAAGCGCGCGTGTTTAACGCGACCTTAGTTATTTATAAATTGGCTTGAGGTCATCGTTTCATTTGAATTTCGAAATTCCTATAGCATTTAATATTAACACAGTTGTTTTTAGATAGTAGCACTTGAGTGCTAATTTAATTTCTTTATCATTGGATTATCAACATCGGTAAAAATTAACTATTAGATTACTATCTGAGAATTTGCGACATGTTTACGAAATTACACACGAAGATTATCATTCCAAACCAATATGTATAATATTTAAATAACAATCTCTGCAATAATTTCAAGTATGTAAAAATAAACAAAATAATAACAAATGTTTAATTTTAATTATTATAATTATGTATTAAGCAATTAAAAGTAAAAAGTAACTAAATGATAAAAATAATCAGCAAAGATAAAAATAGAACTTAAGTGCAATTTCATTGTTGTGCACTCGAAAGTTCTCACAAAGCAGGTACGTTGCAGAACTTGGCAGTAAGACAAACATGCATGAATCATCATCATAATTACTTCAGCCTATCGCAGTCTACTGCTGGACATAGGCCTCCACAAGTTCGCGCCAAAAAAATGGCGTGAACTCATGTGGGTTGCCCATAGTCACCACGCTGGGCAGGCGGGTTGATGACCGCAGGGCTGGCTTAGTCGCACCAAAGACGCTGCTGCCCGTCTTCGGCCTGTGTATTTCAAAAACCAGCAGTTGGATGGTTATCCCGCCATCGGTCGGCTTTATATGTTCCAAGGTGGTAGTGGAACTGTGTTATCCCTTAGTCGCCTCTTACGACACCCACGGGAAGAGGGGGTGGTTATATTCTTTATTGCCGTAGCTACACAGCGTACATGCATGTATAATTGCGTAAAATTCAAAATTTACTTTATTCGAGTTAGTTTTAAAAGCACTTTTGATTCGCTATAGTACCTTAAAACATATATAGACATGTAAACATGAAGCTACAATAATCGGATTAAAAGTGTGTATTGTTGCTGAACTCAGCTTAAACTGTTCATAGCTTTGTATAAGAACTACTTGTTTGTTGGCACAGTTGGCAGTGATCTTGCTTTTCGCTCAAGGGTACAATTCCAGTCTAATGTATTTATTTTTTAATAATTCATCTAAACTATTGATATAAGTATAATGTATTTTAATAAAAAAAATTACCAGTCGTTTATCTCAAACGGGTATTAAGTTACCTACCATAGGAATAGATGGCCATGTGTGTATGTTAATTTCTGTTTATTTATTTATAAGACAAAATTATCTAAAATCTGTTTTTAACATGTCAAGACAGAAGAATATATAGATAAGCTAGCTGTGATCCGCGGTTTCACTTACGCTGAATAACCAAAAAAAATATAGCCTATATTTTAAGTTGGACAAAGTTACATATCTGTACAAATATTTTTTTTTAAATCGGTCTAGTAGTTACGAAAATTGGCCTAAATAAACATCGTGAAACGAGATTTTTATATATTTAGGAGACTAGCAGTACCCTGCGCGAGTTACTACACTTTTTTTTTAATTTTATAACTGAGGTAGGGCACGGCAGGAATTTCCTGCTCAAAATCTGGAGCAGCCCGACTGGGGTAGTACCTCGACCTTACAGAAGATCACAGCAAAATAATACTGTTTTCAAGCAGTATTGTGTTCCTGTTGGTGAGTAAGGTGACCAGAGCTCCTGGGGGGGGATTGGGGATTGGGTCGGCAACGCGCTTGCAATGATTCTGGTGTTGCAGACGTCTATAAGCTACGGCAATCGCTTACCATCAGGTGAGCCGTACGCTTGTTTGCCGACCTAGTGACATAAAAAAAAAAAAAAAAAATTTTTTTTTTTGGTCATACTCATCCAGAAACTTTTGTGGACTTATGCACAACACTTTGCTGAAGACCATGACATGATGAAATGCATAGTTTACGATTCTATAAAGGAGATACAGACAAACATTATGACACATGACATATGATATTATTTATTTGTGTTGCCTTCATTTTTATATTTTTTTTATCGATGATAGACTACTATTATTGCACATTTATATGATATTTCTAAAACAGGGAAGACAAACTCAATTTTGCAGAGGGCCATATATTAAATTTAGAAGGCGTAGGCGGGCCAGATGCAAATAAAAAAAATGTACTGAATTATTATAACGTTTTATTTATTTAATTATATAGTATATAATATACGGTGCTGTGTGGTTACAGCATTAAAGAATATAGCCACCACCTTTCTTCCCATGGGTGTCGTAAGAGGCGACCAAGGGATAACACAGTTCAACTACCACCTTGGAACTTAAAAAGCCGACCGATGGTGGGATAACCATCCAACTGCTGGCTTAAAAATACACAGGCCGAAGACGGGCAGCAGCATCTTCGATTCGACAAAGCCCGCCCTGCGGTCACCAACCTGCCAGCCCAGCGTGGTGACTATGGGCAAAACACATGAGTTCACGCCATTTTTAGCGCGAACTTGTGGAGGCCTATGTCCAGCAGTGGACTGCGATAGGATGAAGTGATGATGATGCGGTTGTTAAAAATCACGGCTGATCGGGGACCGTATCTTTAACATCCCTGCTCTAAAACTTTCCTACTCCAAGTTCTAAAGAACATGTACTAACATATTTGTATGACGTTGATACTATTGTAACAAATATATAGAAATATGAATATATAATATATATACAAATATAAATAGTATAAATATAATCACAGAATATACATACCTTTTTGACTAAGCGACATTTAACAACATTATCAGTAAGAGGATGAGTTGTCATATCAAACAATAGGAAGTTCTGTTTTTCTGTTGTTAGCACACCCTTCTCAACAAGATTTTTAGCCAATCTCTCTCGCACATTCTTCAATTGATATTTCAATTTCATTGGATTCCACGTCTCTCCTAAAAATAGATACAATTACTTTTAGAATATTCATTTAATAGCTCCAGCATACATACACTTTATTGCTTGTAAAAATTAAATACCATACTAAAAATAGAATTTACATGAAAAGGTGGCTTTGTTTCTGAAAAGACCTTTGCCGCCTAGCAATCTGTAGTATAAAACAATGTTGTAAAGCAGGTTTACACATGTTTAATTACTCTTTAAAAATTACAAATGAAATAGATTCATCTATCTTGTAAAAACATAACAGTTATAAAATATTCTTAAATTATTTATTTCATAATGAGTTGTGTTGGCTTGACTAATAAATAGCCATACCACTAAGATATTCTATCCAACTCTGCACCGTCTCGGGAGGGTCAGTATCTTTCATGTGTTTCAAAGCTTCATCTAGTAGCACATCTCCAGTTGGATTATCTGAAAAAATGTTATGATAGTAATTTACTATAAATATTTATATTTATATTTGTACACCTATATTGACACTACTCATCTACCCCCTAGGTTGCCTGGAAAAGACCATTTTTAGCAATAATACTGACCTTTGTCTGAACTTAACACTTTTCGATATCATCTTCCTTTTTTAGTGTACCCTATATGATAACAATTTAGTATTTTAAATAATGTAATAAAATGTATCAAATAATTTTATTCGCATTTCAAATACTTAAGTATCTTTGTAAATATTTCATTATCATAACTTCAAATTAACACAAATAACAATGATTATACATAGAGATTGTTAAAGCTTCATATGAATTATACTAAAGGATAGATAAAATACTAAATTAATAAATCTCGGTGATAAAATAAAAAATGTATTTGAAATAATAGTCTACTAATTATCTAATTCTTGGTTAACAACATAAAACAAATATAAAACACATATTAATAACAGACAAATTACTATAGACATTTCAAATAATCGATTTTGTATTTTTAATTTAAACAACATGAAGTTCAAATTATTATGGTTGCATAGTAATACAAACTATACACAAATTTCAAAATGAGTATCCACTTCTAACAATAACAATTACTTTAATGGTAATTAAGCACACATTCTGTAATAATATATACAAATATTCTACAATAATAATTCTAAACAAATTAATATGTATGAATATTTCAAAAACTTTCTAAATTTATAAACAATTTTGATAACAATACTTCATGTACATAAGCATACAATGTCTTACCTGATTTAACAATAACTTTTCTAGATAACAATCCCTTTCTTCTCATTCCTGCTTTTTCCAGTTCTACACGACCTCTTAAGCCCAATTCGATTAGAATGCATCCTCTAAGACCAGACGAAATACAGTCGTTCCAAAATGATGTGTAACCCTAAAATCCATACCGATCAAAATTGAAACTGTATTCCATGGAATATGACAAAGCGTTCAATTTACAGTTATTCAACATTCAGTACTTACTTCTTTATCTTTTAATCCTAGTAATAGTACCTCTTCCATCAATGTTAATCGAGTTTCCTTTGAATCGCCGTCATCATAATTTTTATCGTTTTTCTTATCGTCCACATCATGATTTTCTCTATTTCCATCCGAATTATTATCCTTTACAACGTTTCTACGTTGTACCAATCCTTCAGTACGATTCATTTTAGCATTTAATTGGCACTAAATTAAAAACAATTTGTATTTTGTTTGATGATGGATGATTTTATGAAACAGTGGGTAAACTTATCTTTGACGTTTGCCACACGACGTATGTTGTGAGAAAAATATGGCCGATCGGCGATTATTAAAAACGTTCCATTTAACACATGATTTTCGTAGGACTTATTTTTAATAACAAAAACAAAGTGAGGGAAAAGTAACGTGAACGTTAGTATGTTCTTTATTTGGTTTCATAACTCTTATATAGCTATAACTTTTAAGCTATTATTTCTTTACTTATTTTCATTCATGTCTGTCTGTGTGCGAGAACGTGCGGGCGTGCGTGCGTGAGTGCGTGCGTGCGTGCGTGCGTGCGTGTTTGTGTGTGTGTGTGTGTGTGTGTGTGTATGTGTGTGTGTGTGTGTATTGATGTGCGTGTTTCATTTTTGAAAAGGCTGGCTAAACGACACTTGAACTCACTGAAAGAAACTTAATGGACACAATAGCGGTTCTCTCTTATGACGTAATTATATCGAACCATTATTAGATTGATTTGATCGTTACGAAACGTGGATCGTCTGTGATAAGAATATACAAAAGAGATCATAATCAAAGGTCGGTCAATCTGCATGGACTATCGCAAAACCCGGGTTGACACGCAATAAGGTGATGTTGAATGTACGTTAGGATTGGAAGGGCATTCATTATGAGCTTATAGAGCCGAACAAAACCACCAATTCGAATTTCTACTAACAACAGCTGATGAGACTTAAAAAAGAAGTTGGGAATAAGCGGCCAGAATTGATTAAAAGAAAAGGTATGGTCTTTCATCTTTCATCTTTAGCCACTCAATAAAAATTGAGAGAGTCGTTCTTTAGGTAGTTTAAAGTTAACATCAAGTGATGTCTATCAAAATTACTTGTCTCGGTTTTTTAATGAGGAGTTTCAAAATTTCTACTACAACGGAATCCTGTTACTCCTGTAACGGAACCTACGAGATGGCTGCAAGTTATCTAACAAAATGGTAGAGATATATATATCATAATTAATGTAAATAAATTTTGTAAAATCGTACCTTGAATTTCGGTATAAAATACGAAGAAATTTTATCTGCACCCTAATAGTAATATTCGCATTATAAACACGAGAAGGAATAACAAAATTGTAACTCCAAGTTTTCGACTGCGCAAAGTAAACTTCTCTCTTCTTTCTATTATATCTTTATCATTTACTAGCGACCCGCCCCGGCTTCGCACGGGTGGAATGCTGATACTAAATATACTACAGAATGTCTTTATTTATAGTGTGAAGCTAGCTTATGACATGGTTATTAGCGTAATAACAACAACATTCAAATATGCGTCGTTAGATTACACGTTGTTACAGAATGCGTTGAAGAAATAAAGGTTCACTGCTCGTTTCCCGTAGGTGATAGCGTGATAATATGTAGCCTATATGTTGACCCGACTTCTTAATAATATTCGTGCCAAATTTGAAGTAAATCCATGCAGTACTTTTTGAGTTTATCCCGGACATACATACAGACAAACAGACAAAAATTCTAAAAACTATAATTTTGGCTTCGGTATCGATTGTAGATCACACCCCAAGTATTCTTTAAAAAAAATATTCAATGTATAGTTTTGACTTTCCTACCATTTTATTATATGTATAGATTATTAGTATTATGTTATGATACGTAATGTTATATTATACTAGCTGCTGCCCGCGACGTCGTCTGCGTGAACGCTAAGCAGCACCAAAAATACCTACGATTATATCTTTTAAAATAACATTCATTTACCCGTTTCTTCTTTACATTTCATATCTACAGAAAAATCTCATAGATGGCGCTGCTTTAAAATTGTCTTGTCTACTTATATTCATTTAATTATGTTTATCGGCCTAAGTTACTTATATTGCGTGAGATTTATACTGTGAAGCTAGCTTATAGAATGGTTATTATTAACCTAATAACAACAACGTTTAAATATGCGTCGTTAGATTACGCGTTGTTACAGAATGTGTTGAAGAAATAAAGGTTCACTGCTTGTTCCCCGTAAGTGATAGCGTGATAATATGTAGCCTATATGTTGACCCGACTTCTTAATAATATTCGTGCCAAATTTGAAATAAATCCATGCAGTACTTTTTGAGTTTATCCCGGACATACATGCAGACAAACAGACAAACAGACAAAAATTCTAAAAACCATATTTTTGGCTTCGGTATCGATTATTGATCACACCCCAAGTATTCTTTGAAAAAAATATTCAATGTACAGTTTTGACTTTCCTACAATTTTATTGTATGTATAGATTATTTTTATTATTTTTTATTGTGCGCTTACCCACTATACTTTGCTGGTAGTTTTGTACACGCTTGTATTATAATAGTGTATTTATTTTACAATAAAGAATTTAAATAATAAATAACTGGATCGATTGATTTTAATTTTTATAATTTTTTTTATTCTTTATTTTTTTAGGGACTTTTGTCTATTTTTTATAATTTTTAAACTAATTAAACACGAGTACCTAAATCTCGCGTTTCGCTCCAGTTTATTTTACTCTTTTTAGCTGATTTAGTATAACAGCCTAATTTGTAGCCTATATGTTGACCCGACTTCTTAATAATATTCGTGCCAAATTTGAAGTAAATCCATGCAGTACTTTTTCAGTTTATCCCGGACATACATGCAGACAAACAGACAAACAGACAAAAATTCTAAAAACCATATTTTTGGCTTCGGTATCGATTATTGATCACACCCCAAGTATTCTTTGAAAATATATTCAATGTACAGTTTTGACTTTCCTACAATTTTATTGTATGTATAGATTATTTTTATTATTTTTTATTGTGCGCTTACCCACTATACTTTGCTGGTAGTTTTGTACACGCTTGTTTTAGAATAGTGTATTTATTTTACAATAAAGAATTTAAATAATAAATAACTGGATCGAATTGATTTTAATTTTTATAATTTTTTTTATTCTTTATTTTTTTAGGGACTTTTGTCAATTTTTTATAATTTTTAAAGTAATTAAACACGAGTATCTAAATCTCGCGTTTCGCTCCAGTTTATTTTACTCTTTTTAGCTCATTTATTATAACAGCTTATTTTGTAAGAGCTTTATACTTTAATTTTTTTTCAGTCAATAATTGCTAAGCAATATAAGCTTACATAAGCAATCGATTTTTTATTTAACTTTGTTCTTTGAAGATGAGAACCCTTTACCACTAAAGCACACTGGAAAACAAAACTGCTGAATTGATTGTATTCAATAGTCAGATCTATATGTAGTACGGTACACTGCTAGAAACCCTGACAACATAGTTAAAAAGGACCATTTTACCCACGGTGAACATAGGGGTCCCCAATCGAACAGTAAAAGAATTTGAGCAACGTAATAGTAGCAAAATATTTATGCTTAAAAAAGGAAAGAAATAAGATGGTGGGAAAAACATAGTCTAGGCCGTTAGGTCGAGTCAAACCTTGTCGAAGAAGTTAAAATCTATTCGCACTGGAGTTGCTGGATCTACTACTGGGCGCGACCCCAGGTGGCGGGTACTGCTCTGGTTTTATCAAAGTGGACGGCGTAGAGAGACACCGAAAGCGCGGTGTGCCTGCCGAGTTGTACTGGCCAGTACAGGCTCCCTGGAGCTTTGTTCGGTTGCTGGTACAATCCCGCAGACATGTTGCGTGAGGGCCGGGCTGTACTGGCTCCCTGGAGCTTGCTCGATTGTTAATGCAGGCCGGTGGACCCGTAGGGTAGTTCCCAGTTCGTGCTGTGCTCCCTGGAACTTTATAATTATAATTTCTTTATTTCAGGTAACAATTGACCCATAAAACAATTCTTCTTAAACAATTCTTATAACACAAATACAACTAGAAAAATTAATGAATGTCACGACAATTTGTAAAATACAATAATAAAATAATAAAATCGCATTAATAATAATTAATACCAGATACAAACATGTAAATAATTTTAACAATAATTTCAGTATATTAAAACTAAAACAACTAATTACAAAACACAATGTCAAATATTAATTAAAAAAAAAATAATTAATATTTAAAGCTTTCACTCCGGCATTTGTATCGTAAGGTGTCTATAACAGCAATGCCGGAGGCAGAAGCAGTCAAAACGCTCCGCGATCATCTTCAGCACACTGTTTTGGCTGCCCCTTACTCTAGGCACAAAATATGCGCATCGCTTACGCATGGTGCTGTGGAAGCAGTTGGTTCTTGCGTCTGCAAACATGCCCGATGCGCTGCAGCATCGGGGCAGCCCCAACAATATCCTGAATGCATTATTGTAGAGGACACGGAAGTGACTGTATCTTTTCTTTGTATAGTAAGCCCGCAAGCTACACGTATAAAACGAGATGCAGTATGCTCTAAAAAGTGTTATCTTTACTTTGGTTGAGCAACGAGCAAACCTTCGAGCCAAAATGTTCGTTCTAACTGACAGTGCCCTCCGCAAATCCTCAATATCTGCATCACCCTTTTTTTACGTGGGGAAAATCCATAATGGATACCCTCCAGCGCGGAGGCGTCAGAGGGTTATGTCAGACTTCTACTGACTAAAAAACCACCACGTGTGAGCAGTCGTCCGCCTGGGTAGGCGAGATGGGGTCGCGCTAGCATTCGCCACCTATCTGCATCATCCCTGAGACAAGTGGTAACGATATGCCCTAAATACTTGAAATGCTCCACCACTTTTAAGGGTACACCAGAGAGGAGCACGGGTGGGGTATTATGGGATGCATTTTGTTCCAATAGCCTCAAGGACCATGCATTGGCTTTTAAAACATTATATTTTAAGCCAAGATAACACGCGTAATCCACACATGTCTGTAACAGCTGTCTCATTCCACTGGTTGACGCACTCAGCAGTACAATGTCGTCCGCATAACTTATATTATTTACGCATACTCCATCAACATAACAACCGACATGCTGTCTGCTGAGCGCGACGATCAGATCATCCATGTAGAGGTTAAAAAGTGTTTGAGATGTTAACCCCCCCCCCTGCCTGACTCCACATTCGAGCAGATACGGATCGGACATTGCCCCCGCCCATCGAACGCTATTGGTCTGGTTCGCGTTCAAATATCGAAATATATTTATAATTCCCTGCGGCAACCCAACTCTCTCGAGTTTCTTCCAAAGTACATATACCACCAGGTCAAAAGCTTTAGATAAATCGAGGAAGCACGCGCACATAGGTGTCTTGCGATTTGTGTAGTATTTAATGGTGTGCTTAACAGTATAGCACTCTCTGTAGACATCTGAGGGCGAAAACCGAATTGATTATCGTGCAACTTTATGTGTTTTCCCAACTGCGCGTAAAGCAATCCGTCAAACACCTTGGCCATGATAGTGGCAAGTGATATATGCTTCTTTGTCTTTGCTTGAAATACTTCGGCCACATCATGAGAAACTCTAAGTACTAGCTGCTTCGACTTATTATCCAAGGCAAGATCCAGGGCAAGCGCAGTGTGGGTCGTAGAAGAATATCTTGGCTAAAAAATCTACGCCAATGGTTTGGGAAAAGCACCCGTTCGTTATTCAGGGCTGCGGTATCAAGGATACAAGTTGCCAAAATGATCGCTGAACTTCGTGAGAAGATGGCACTTTAAGAAGAAGAAGAAGTCTTTGCTTGGTTGCTAGGTGTGATACGGCGTTGGAGGTCAGGCTTGCCTGATTTGGGGGTGAGACACTCCTGGACCCTGCGTCCTCCTTCTGCAGACGTTAGACCAGTTGAGCGACTCTTAAGTGGGGTGGCGGGCTGGGGGTCGGGAGACCTTCGGCTAGCTTGAGACCCCACACGTCGGGAGGGGTAGTCTTGTGGGTGCCACCCCAATAGGTGCCGGGCCCGGATGTATTCATTCGGACCAACCACCGGGGCTAGGTGATGCGTGTTAACGCGACTCCACCTCGCCCCACACAGGTGGAGTAAAATTTTTTTTCAAATAAAACTTAAATTGAATAATTGTTATTACAGAGAGTGTGCAATTAATTATATTATCGATTAACATTAAAATAATAATAATAAATAACAATTTTATCGATCAATAACAACTTTACATTATTAACTAAAATTTAAATTAAAAATGATTATAATTGATATAATTATGAATTAATTAATATAAATTGAAAAGTCGGAAGAGGAACGAAACTTATAAACTATAAACTATATACTTATCTATTTCTCATATCTATATGTCCCATTACTAGGGAAAAAAACTAATATGTAGAAAATAAGTGAGCTCAATCCGTCATGCTAGTTCACTGCAAGTTGGTGTATGATTTTACAACTTTTATTTTAGTAACTCTAGCAGAACCAAATAAATGTAAAATTTCAATAATTAAAAAATGAAAAATTCTTTTTATATTTACCTTCACTATATTAACTATTTCAATAATATCTTACTAACGTTTGCTTTTTGTTTGTTGACGACAAAAAGGTACTACAAGCAAGTTATTACTACGGGAACGCAAATTACATTCAGTGTCATGTCCTAAAAAACTAAACCTTTCCTTAAGATAAGGGGATGTGTAAGGTTGATATAGGATATTGAACAACAAAGAAAGAGCATGCATATTTCGTCGCTGTCTAAACGGTAGCTAACCCAACTGTTGACGATGTTGAGATATATGGTATTAATCGTTAAACATATGTTTTTAATCGTTCTAATTTGTTAAACAGTTGTTCAAATAAATCAATATAAATAATGCCAGCATAATCTAATAAGAGTAGCAGTAAGGATTAGTTAGTAGGTAGCTTTGGTTATAAAGATGAGAAAGTTCTTCCAACGTTTTAGCGAACTTTTGTTGCAAAGACCCTTCTCACTCGACTCACCTCGGCAACTTGAGCCGCCCAGGTAAGAGTATTGTCAATTAATAACTCCAGATCTTTAACAAAAGGAAGAGTTGAAAGAGTGACGGAATCGAATAAGATGGTAGGTAAGTCGAGTGAATTAATTTTGGATAGCTTTTATGAATTGCCAATAATAGTCACTTGAGATTTATTTGGATTGGAGTACACCGTATGAATGACATAACGTATATTTAAAACGTATTATTTTATTTATTTATTTGTTTATTTAATTACGTACAGAACAGGTTACAGTCATTAAAAGATATAGAAATAGTTCATACATAACATAATATCTAGGTTTTAACCCTTAATGTATTTAATTCAAATATTTAGAGTGGTGATAGCATTAGCGATGTCAACAACAGGTAGTAAGTTAGAAAACATATAGTTGCAAATCATCAGCGTTCTTTCTTCTTTAACTGACTTAAAAACATAATAAAGCTCTGTATTCGGCTTTGACTATTCATTGGAATACATTTTTAAGAGAAATACCGTCTTTTTATTTATTAAATTTTTTTATACAAACTTTATCCGTACAATTACAACAAAAAAAAGAGTTGTCTACTTTATACAATCGTTCGGCAACATACGAATAAATAAACTTTTCAGCTTTATAATATTAATACTTATAGATAAATCTCTTTTGGTCGCATTTTTAGTTAGGTACTATTAATTTATTATAATAAACATTTACATAGATTTCTTCAAAATAGTTATCAAATATCATTTACTTAGTGAATGCATCGTTTGAAGAACTTTGACTAGGTTTCAGTTATTCAGTTAAATGCGCGAAATATTATACTAAAACTAAAACGTTTTCAGTACCTACTTGTTGTTCAGAAAATATGTGTATTTAACAAAGGATGACTAGTTGCCAAAGAATAGTGCGTGTGTAGGTACTATTTGTTTACAACAAAGTTACTGGTTATGTTATATAATAGGTAAGTCAACGTTGAAAGAACAATGTATCTATTATTTATTAATGACGAAAAGAGCAAGATATTTTCCAGTGTGTTAAATGTAGTCAATATCTGAAATATTTTTGATCTCGCTGTAATAATATATAATTAGGTATATTATTATAACATAATACTTATATTAAATTGGAATCGATAGCAACATATTATTTCATTTTATAACGACGATGTGATTATGAATTTATGAAAAAGAGGATTTAAACAAACATGAGTGGTGTATAATTGTGTTTGCTCGCAAACGAAAAAAAAACCGACTTCAATTACATCGACAAGTAATACAACGTAGATCGACGAAAAAATAGTCAAGCAACTACGCGTTATCAATGATTACTCAAAAAGTAGTTATCAGATGTCGATAAAATTTATATGTGACCACGTGGTAAACATCAGCTTTCGATTTAATTAAAAATTATCAAAATCGGTGCACCCAGTAAAAAGTTATTACGGATTTTCGAGAGTTTCCCTCGATTTCTCTGGGATCCCATCATCAGATCCTAGTTTCCTTATCACGGTACCAAACTAGGGATATCCCCTTTCCAACAAAAAAAGAATTATCAAAATCAGTACATCCAGTAGAAAGTTATGCGGTATAATACAACGTAGGTCGACGAAAAAAGCGTCAAGTAAAAACGCATTATTAGATATAACTCGAAAAGTAGTTATTAGATCTCAAATACATTTAAATGGGACCAATTGGCACACACCACCTTTCAATTAAAACAAACTTTGTCGAAATCGGTCTACCTGGTCAAAAGTTCTGATGTAACATACATAAAAAAAAAAAACAGTCGAATTGAGAACCTCCTCCTTTTTTGGAAGTCGGTTAAAAAGTACAGGTGTACTTAATTTTCGTTTTTATAGATTTAAAACTCAACCTCATTATATTGCATGAATAAATTTAAAAGATAAGATTTTGCACTTACTACATCGTTGGATAATTTTTAGATAATGCGTCAATTACCACGCACTGATAACCAAAGCCAGTCAGTATTTTATCAGCGCTTTAGGGAGAGAAAAACAAGTCATACACGAGCAGACAACGAACACTTTGCCATCTGTACGGTCGTCTATCTACGACGAAAAACGACTCTATCACGGTATGCAAATCCATTAAATATTGCTAGTGTTGTGTAAAAATTAAGCAGAATAAAATAGATAGAAGAGATGTTTGAAATTGTTCACGGCTTCACGCACAGCTCTGCCAGTGGTGAACTTTAAACCGTCGTGTGGTGTGATGATAGGTAGGGCAAGTCGCCAGTTGGCTGGCGTACTTGTATCGTCGCGGTCGTTGTAAATTTGTAATCTAAATTTTCCTATGTGTATTCTTTCGTATTATACTTCCGAACTCAGTTAAAAATTGTATAATTTTTTTAAATTTACAAGTATCGTCTTCATTATGATAATTACTTGAAAAGTGCAAAACCAGTGAAGTAATTACTTCGAAAATAGTTGTTTTCTAATAGTAATATACCGGTAAGATGGTTTTCCTGAAACAATTGGTTCTATTCTTTTATATTTGTATTTCTTATTTGTCCGTGTTGTTTTATGGTTTTCCTACATTTTTTAAAATTAATATAGCATTTACTATACAATGTAAGATGTGTACATTTAAGAATTTTAATGATAGATATTCATAACGTTAAAATTTATATGAACACAGACTGATTTTTTTAAATACAATTCAGTTTTGTTTTTTTTTTTTTTTTTGAAGGCAGATTGTAATATTGTGCTAATAAAATTCGTGCCCTGGTGCTAGACTGGTATTAAACTTACTTCGCTGTAAATACTGATTTGTATGTTTTCCATACTATTTTGGTCGTTCAAAGCGCACGCGGTTAGATTCTTACGTCACTAGTTAGTCAGTGTCGAACGATACCTGTGATAAACCCGTTATGCCCGTTATCTGACCGGTTTGCCGAAATTTACACATTTGCCTTGTTTGTATATATTATGTAACGTAATCTATAAACAAATATATGTTAATATACAACTTAACATACAACTTTTTACATTTTAAGTTTTTTTTGGTTCTCACAAAATTAACAAGGATAATTTTCATGATGATCAATCTTATCGCATAAAAATAACACCAATTACAAAAAAAATTCGTTTAAATATTTTTATGTAGAAAAAAGTGCATTCATTAAATATTATCTATACGGTATCGTTTTTATATAAAACTAGCTGACCTGGCAAACGTCGTAACGCCTTATTTTTTTTTTCTTAAATATAATATGTAATTACAATTTCAAGTTGGATCAAACTGCACACAGTGTGCAAATTTGATTAAAATCGGTTAAGTAGTTTAGGAGTCCATCGCGAACAAACAACGGGATGCGTAATTTATATGTAGGTATATGAAGAATAGTAAAAGAGAGTAAGAATATTGTAAAAGTAATCAGTAAATAATTAATCATTTTTGTATCAAATACAGACATTATACAAGTAGAGTCGGTTATGATTATTAGGCAGACGTTTTCTTTAAAAACTACGATGAAAAACTACACCTGATATAATAAATGGTTGTGCACCTATGTCATGTATTTCTTTTTCTATAAACGTAAGTTTTTTAATTGTTTTTTACATTGTGGTGGTATGTGATGACTCTCGAAGGTGCGATAGTGATATTATCAAAACCAATTCACAAGATATGCCCGACACATCGTGCTAAAAAGTATCACCTTAGGTAGGTCAACACATGAAGGAATTGGTTTTGTACTATTATACTCGTAAACTTTTTTCCTAACTAGAAAATAAATGTGTATTTATAGTCTTTTAATCTTAGCCTTTAAAAAGACACCAGCCAGAATACGTATTCGTACGACATTATGTTTTATTACATTAAAAGTATAAAAGTAAATTATTTTTATAGCCTATACTCGTAAAACATATCACCTTTTTTAATTTGACCCACATGAGTCTGGACCGTTCTATATTTATTTAGAACTAGCTGTGCTATCTCGCGGTTTCACCTGCGTTACTTTGCGGTAAAACGTAAAAAAGCTATCGAACACTAGAATAATTTTTCAATTAGAGCCTATATTCCCGTGATTAGCGCGCTCAAACAAACAAACATTTTAGCTATATAATATTAGTAGGTATAGATTTAGGGCTTGTTTCACCAGTTGTGGATAACGCTATTTGACGGATGACGATATCCAACAGGTACCTAAAGCCATTGATGTATTATTCTTTTTTATCATCGAATTTCACTGCATCTGTAGAATTTGTAGTTTATCAATTGAGGTGAAACAGTACCTTATGCCCTATTCTGCCTCCTGCTGTTCAATCGTAACTTATTTTCAGGATAAAGTTTATCCACTACTGGTGAAACAGGCCCTAAGGCTACGAAAGATCTCTACTTCTCTACTGACCCCTCATGTATCTGACTTTAATTGTTTACGATCAGCGACGACGAATCACACATTCGAGACATGCTATTTTATAAGAAAAGAGTATATATACTTAATCTCTAAAATATTAAATTTAATTCTTTTACTACTCGAGGTTATTTAAATATCGGAAAATATTGATTAATAATAATTCTTTTATGGCAGTTGATAAGCTCGGTGGATAATTGATAAACTTAATAACGACAAAGCCTATTTAATACCCCCTTTAAAAAGTATGTACATAATAAAAACAACTTATTTTTTGACTTGTTTAATGTTTAGTTAATAAAAAATATTATGTTCAATATAAAACATACATAATTATTCTCTTCGCGAAGTGTAAATAAGAGTTACAAATAATATATATTTTTTCCTGAAATGTATTATCGTACAAAACGATCATAAAAACAAAGTTACTTCTTTACATTGAATACGTATATTATTTAAACAATAATTGCTAGTTTAATTATGCTACTATTCCTAAAACAATTATTATTTTTTGTCTGCTTACAAACATATAATTATCTTTATAAAGACGTAAGTATTTTTTGTAAAAATATGCGTATAATATACAATTAAATACCTGCTGATTCTGGTATGATATAATGATGATGATTCAGCCTGTAACGTCCCACTGCTCGGCATAGGCATCTTTTTCCATGTTCGAAAACGGATTGGAGCTTAATCTTGATATCAACCGGGACTGATAGCTTACGTGCTGTAAGGCATGGTGGGGAGCCCCACATGGATTCTAAATACAAATATATATATCCATCCCCTCTCTTCCCGTGGCCCTCTCTCTTCACGTGGGTGTCGTAAGAAACGACTAAGGGATAACACAGTTTCACTACCACCTTGGAACTTAAAAAGCCGACCGATGGCGGGATAACCATCCAACTGCTGGCTTTGAAATACACAAGGTGAAGATGGGCAACAGCGTCTTCGGTGCGACAAAGCCAGCCCTGCGGTCACCAACCCGCCTGCCCAGCGTGGTGACTATGGACAAAACACATAAGTTAACGCCATGTTTGGCGTGAACTTGTGGATCCCGAGCGGTAATCGGTAAACAGTCAAAAGGAGTGCGCATAAAAAAATAGAAGCATGAAACCGTAGATTTCATTCATAGTTTTTCTCTAAGAAAGGAGATATTTCATTGGATTACAGTGTTTGGTTTTCAACAAACCAGCAATGTAAAGAAACCTTTCGACGTGCACGTCATCCTTAATCGAAAAAAATATAACCTTTAGTTTCTGTTTTGGTTTTCCTCTATCAAAAGTTATCGTTATTGGAATAACGTGCGAAAACTTGCGGACGAAGCCGTAAAAACTAGTATTTTAATAATAATAAAAAAATATACGTACTTAGATCTATCCTTAATCTTTTAATAAATCTTTATTCAGCGACCTTCTGTACCGCTACAAATTTTTAATACCTATACGATTGAAGATTGAGCTTAAACAAACAACATCTAATAATGTTGTACAGATAGGTACCGTTAATTATTTAGCTTTATTACCTCCATCACTAAGACATTACCCCAGAAATCACTGTTCTTTATGTATTTAATCATAGCGTAACCGCAGCTGACAAAATAATGTCAATCATTTGCAAAACATTAACAAGGAACTAAGAGGAAGATTTTAATATCGAGAACTACTACAAAAACGTACAACTTATCTCTGCTATCTTTCAAATATCTCAGATACTTTTGATAAAGTTTTATGTCATAACATTTAAACTCATGGCTTCAGACAAATCCATATAAATCCACACTTCACTTACTAATCCGACAAATCTCATTGTCTTTGTGATCTCAACAACTGTTTGTAAATCTAATATATAAAAATCTCGTGTCGCGGTGTTTGTAGTTAAACTCTTCCGAAACGGCTTGGCCGATTCTCATGAAATTTTGTTTGCATATTGGGTAGGTCTGAGAATCGAACAACTAGGTAAACTATTTATTCTTTATTTTATTATGATTTGGCGTTGAAAAATGCATACAACCCTAAATTTTTACCCTTCTACCACCAACTCCTATTTTTAAATAGCGTTTAGCGGCAAGACAACGTTTGCCGAGTCAGCTAGTTTATCATAAAAAGATACAAGGCTAAGACTACTAACAGAGAGACACTAAGTATTCACAATTAAAATATTCTGTTTCTACTGTACTATATAGTTATAGAGTTTTAATTTGTGTAATGATAAGAGACTAATATTATGGTCACGCTAATGCTTAAAGCATTGAGTAACCGTTCATTAATTATTGTGTTTGCTCGCAAACGAAAAAAATCTCCTTCAGCTGCATTGACAAGTAATACAACGTAGGTAAGTAGACGAAAAACAGTAAAAAAATATCTTTCTGTAAAAATTAAAAACAAATTAAACGTATTGCAGTACCAGTATTTACGATTCATATGTAAAAGGAGATATTTATTTTGTTTTTTTGAAGTAATTTTAAGTTGAGTTAGCCCTTTGTGCACCAGTGACCATGGCCCTTGTAATTGTTTGTAAGTATGAGTAACCATCCTTTTCAAAAAGTTACAACCAACTAACCGGGAAATATTACATTTTTTTAGCTACGAAATTTTGAACGAAACAAAGTTAAAAATCAAAGAGTTTCTATACCAGAAATGCGTGTTTCGGCGATATTTGCTCGAACTTTAAAATACGCAGTGTATTATATTTAAAGGATATGCGATTCCGAATATGTTTTGTACTTTTTTTTTACATGTGTTTATTATGATCAAAGATACAACATAGAACGACACTATGTGGTACACTTATATTTTAAGCTTATTTCTTTAAATTTATATGTTAAATAAAAAAGTTTGATAATCTAATAACTAAGGTTAGGAGGCTATCTAATATCACAAGGCGGTTACAATAATATTATAGTATAAACTTAAACGCTGTGCAAACGCACATTTTATCTTTACAAATATAATAAAATAATACTATAATATATGTATGCTCTTTGAACGCTATAATCTTAGAAGTTAAAAGCCTATTGTCAAAGTTTATTGGCGAGGAATTGAAAAAGCACAGTAACCACAAAGTATGTTAATAAATATAAAGTAGAGATTTTGTTATTTATGGATAGTAAAACTTCTTATCGCAAATCTGCATTTTTCTGCATCAGCAAATCTTGACATCGCAATACAGAAAACTAACGTCACATTAAATATTGATATATCTTATCTTATACTATTAAGCGAGCAATTCTTGTATATGTATATATATATATATAATCTGAACCTCGGAAACGGCTCCAACGATTTTCATAAAATTTAGTATATAGGAGGTTTCGGGGGAGATAAATCCATCTAGCTAGGATTCATTTTTAGAAAATGTCGTATTATCCCTGTTTTTAGGGAGTCAAAAAATAGCTACAATATCGTTAGAATACGAAGGTAAATTTCGCAACTGTCAATAAAGTTGTGCTGTGTGGCTACGGCACTAAAGAATTTAGCCACCCCCTCTCTTCCCGTGGGTGTCGTAAGAGGCGACTAAGGGATAACAAGGTTCCACAACCACCTTGGAACTTAAGAAACCGACCGATGGCGGGATAACCATCCAACTGCTGGCTTTGAAATACACAGGCCAAAGACGGGCAGCAGCGTCTTCGGTGCGACAAAGCCAGTACTGCGGTCACCAACCCGCCTGCCCAGCGTGGTGACTACGGGCAAAACACATGAGTTCACGTTATTTTTGGCGTAAACTTGTGGAGGCCTATGTCCAGCAGTGGACTGTATAGGCTGTAATGATGAATAAAGTTGTAATAGCTCGCTGGTTTCCTTATCATGCTACCACACCAGGGATATCTCCTTTTCGACAAAAAAAAAGAATTATCAAAATCTTTTCATAAACGATGAAGTTATCCCTGAACACACATAAAAAATAATTTATATATATACGGTCGTATTGAGTAACCTCCTCCTTTTTTGTAGTCGGTTAAAAAAGACTTACCCAAACCGACAGCGAATCATTTTAACTCTCTCTTCTACTAAATCTTCTCTTCTCTTAAACTAATCCTTCACGAATTACTGAAAATACCGAGCTGAGCTCGGTCACCCAGGTACTTTTATGATAATGACAGTATTATAATAAATATAATAAAAATAAAAAGCCTTTATTCGGACATTAAATTTACAATTATGTTAAAATTATTCACACATATGACATTCACACAATGACAGTATTACCTACTAATAATTACATGTAAATGTTGTTATTTTTTTTCCTTTACTGTGTTTTTAACCGACTTCCAAAAAAGGAGGAGGTTCTCAATTCGACTGTATTTATTTTTTTTTTATTTTTTTTATTTTTTTTTATGTATGTTACATCAGAACTTTTGACCGGGTAGACCGATTTCGACAAATTTTCTTTTAATCGAAAGGTGGTGTGTGCCAATTGGTCCCATTTAAATTTATTTGAGATCTAACAACTACTTTTCGAGTTATATCTAATAATGCGTTTTTACTTGACGCTTTTTTCGTCGACCTACGTTGTATTATACTGCATAACTTTCTACTGGATGTACCGATTTTGATAATTCTTTTTTTGTTAAAAAGGGGATATCCCTAGTTTGAGACCGTGATAAGGAAACCAGGATCTGATGATGGGATCCCAGAGAAATCGAGGGAAACTCTCGAAAATCCGTAATAACTTTTTACTGGGTGTACCGATTTTGATAATTTTTAATTTAATCGAAAGCTGATGTTTATCATGTGGTAACATATAAATTTTATCGAGTTCTGATAACTACTTTTTGAGTAATCTTTGATAATGCGTAGTTGCTTGACTATTTTTTAACCGACTTCCAAAAAAAGAGGAGGTTCTCAATTCGACTGTATTTTTTTTTTAATGTATGTTACATCAGAACTTTTGACCGGGTAGACCGATTTCGACAAATTTTGTTTTAATCGAAAGGTGGTGTGTGCCAATTGGTCCCATTTAAATTTATTTGAGATCTAACAACTACTTTTCGAGTTATATCTAATAATGCGTTTTTACTTGACGCTTTTTTCGTCGACCTACGTGGTATTATACCGCATAACTTTCTACTGGATGTACCGATTTTGATAATTCTTTTTTTGTTGGAAAGAGTATATCCCTAGTTTGGTACCATGATAAGGAAACCAGGATCTGATGATGGGATCCCAGAGAAATCGAGGGAAACCCTCGAAAATCCGCAATAACTTTTTACTGGGTGTACCGATTTTGATAATTTTTAATTTAATCGAAAGCTGGTGTTTATCATGTGGTCACATATAAATTTTATTGAGATATGATAAGTACTTTTTGAGTAATCTTTGATAACGCGTAGTTGCTTGACTATTTTTTCGTCGATCTACATTGTATTACTTGTCGATGTAATTGAAGTCGGTTTTTTTTTTCGTTTCCGAGCAAACAATTATAAATTTGAACATTACTTACTAGAGATAGTGTAGGTAACTAGATATATAGTGTCACTTTTTTAAGATCTAGTAAAAACTAACATTTTTGTAATATATTGTATTACTAGCTGTGCCCGCGACTTCGTCCGCGTGGAATTTAACAAAATAGTTATTGTTTAGTTCGCAGAGATATAAAATTTAAAAAAATGTAAAATAAAAGTGGCCTAAGTTACTCGTTATTACATCAGCTATCTGCCAGTGAAAGTCCCGTAAAAATCGGTCCAGCCGTTTTAGAGATTAGCCGGAATAAACAGACAGACAGACAGTAAAAATTATACAAAACTGTTATTTTGGTATATGTACCGTGTATCCATCCAAATGCATTTAGTAAAAAGCGGTTATTTTAATACTACAAACAGATACCTACTCCAATTTTATTTATTTATAGGTATAGATGTGAAGATTAATTATTTGATTTTATTTTTTAATTTTATTAATTACGTTAACGTTAGACGAATGAAGCGGCGCTGTGTTACTTTTTTTTAACTTGTTTAGCATGTATTCTTGGTGACTGAAAACTTATTAGTATCTATCTACTACAGAAACAAAATATCGAATAGACATTCAGGAATAATGTGGCTTTCTACCGATGAGACAATTTTTGTAGTTACTTCAGTAGTTTTCGAAATTCACAGCTAACTAATACTGCTCTCAAGTAATGTTGTGTTCCTGTGATGAGTGAGGTAACCAGACCTCCGAGGGAGTGTCGGCATCGCGCTTGCGATGCTTCTGAAACATATATTGCATACGAACACATACGAACATACATTTTTAAAAATTACATCTATTTATAAAATTAAGTAATTTAGCTATCGGCAACAATTTCTTCATATAATTCTTTATTGTGTTGTCTTGTCTGATACACGAATTTCAAATTTTTGTTAAATGTATAGATATGATATAACAAGGAATTAGCATTAGTATCAGAGCCTCAGCTGTACTTAAACTTGTAATTCAAGTCAATGACAACAAGAAAAACAATGAGTAGATTTTATTACCGTGGGAAGATTACAATTCTTATCATTCTCAAAGTAAATTCTTATTCATTTTTTAATAAAATAATACTTGCTACCACACGGTGACTTTGAATAAACACAATTAAGCAATTAATTATGTTGTTCAACACTGAGGTCACTCTGTAATTATGTTTAAATATTTTTAATTACATTTAAATATTTTTATTACATCAGAGATGTACAACGTTAGGTGCCTACGTTTCAAAAACAATTATTAGTGTCTACAACGCTATATGAAAAGGTCTTTCATACTTTGTGATTTCCTTTTTCATGTCATAACTAGTATTTTTAAAATACTTAAAAGCTTCCACCTAAATTATCCTAAACGATTTATAAAATTGCAGTTTTACTAATCTTGCGTAATATTTTATACCACAGAACCTTCTTTAACAAGCAGGAATTTTCCAATAAAAAAGATAAAAAAAAAATTAAATCGGAAAAGGCATAACTAAATAAGTATATTTAAACGGCTTGTTTCGTTCTGTACATATGGGTTATAGTATTTATAAGTATCACATATAGGTTAGCAACATAAAACAATAAATAAATCCATCGTGGCAGGTAGATATAAAACATTTTGTTACAAACACTATGTATTATTTATAAACATAAATTACACTTATATTTCTAGAATCACTCTTAAGTGTTTTGTCTTTTATAAATATGTCATTATTTAATAAATAATTTGTTATCTTTTAATACTCAGTATCACAACGACAAAGTGGTGCTGGAGGTCGAAAACGATCATTTGTTCTGATAATCATTGCATAAGTAGGAGAAAATCAGATAATAAAGTATAAAATTAGTGATAATACACATCATTTACAAAAGGTACTTTTTCAGGGATCGTCGAAATTGTTGAAAACGGAGAAAAAATTGTAAAACTCATCAACATGCAAGTCCCCAATGGAACTGATCAACAAAAATATTTAAACGGTAATTAGAATTTTTCTATTTTATTAATAGTGCCCTGTGGTCACCGACCCGCCTGCCCAGCGTGGTGACTATGAGCAAATCACATGAGTTCACGCCATTTTTGGCGCGACCTTTTGGAGGCCTATGTCCAGCAGTGGACTGCCTTAGACTAAAGTGTGTGTGTGTGAGTGTAATAATAAGAAATATTTTTACTATTTATCGAGTTTCGGTAACAATAAGGTTGATCGATAATCCTACATGTTCCACGCTATGTAAATATGTTCAATATATTATATTCAGTGTATTATTTTTTAAGTACTTAAGCATAATATTTAAATTATCTGAACTAAAGAATAAAAAAAATCATACTGTGTTATTCCGTATTTGTAGTAAAATTATATGTCTATGTATATTAATAGTTATAAAGGCATATACATACATATAGCGTATTAGGTTTCGTAAGTAGACAAATTGCTATTTGAAGTAGATAAATCGTAAGAGTACAAAGTAAACCTTAAGTCCATATCACATGTTAAATATGTATAAACAATAAATCATTTTTGTATAAAAAAAATATTATATCTTAAACCGTTACACGTTTTAGTAAAGAACAAAAGCATATAATAATACTACAGGTCCTCCCGTGACCATTGTTCCTGGAAAGTATCCGAAACGTCGGACATGTAAAAAACCTAATAAACCGTGATAAAATCCGGAAAATTTGTTTCACAATAACGAGTGAAATTCGCGTAAACATTAGAAAATACTACAGGTTTTACTCATCGATTGTAATTTGTTGTAGCACCCTCATTGCTAAAAGTAGTTATATTTTATATTTTCAATATTTAAATTTCCTTGTTTTTCTTTCTGGTTGTTAGGGGACATCCATTAATTGCGTGAGCTCAGCCGGGCGGAGGGGTCCCATGAAATTTCACCAAATCTCATTTAAACCGAGGGATAGTCGAAAATCTCACATAAATTTCAAAAAAATATAAAATATTACAGATATTAAAAATAAAATGTTTTGAGTGTTCATTTTGCCCACTAAAACAAATCTGATGGCTATTAAAATCATTTAGTTTTTGCTTTGAATTTTATTTAATTTAAATAAATTAACTATAAGTATACCTGAACAGTTTATTATTTCCCGTCAATCTATATTATATTCGGCGTCAACCTCACATAAGGGTGGACAGGGGTCTAAACTGATCGAAAAATTGCTCACGTAATTAATGGCCTTATCATAGAGCTCATAGCAATCGTCACTCGTGGAAAAATATTCCTTTCTTCTACAGAGAGAAAGATATACAAGCTGAATTAATCAATCAATTAATCTAAGATTTGAACGAATTGTACGTAAGTATCCATGTAAATTTAAGATTCTTAAACCCAATCTAACATAAATAATAATTTCATACTAGGACCCGACCAGATCATACCGGCAGACAGTTACATATGCTGTTTGCCTGGAGGACACGTCAAACTTCGGATGGGGTCGCGAGGGACCGCTGCAGAGCCCCCTATTTCAGTACCTGGCCTTTTAAACAGAACTGTCGCTAGGTACCCTGACGCCACTGCTCTAGCAACCAAAAAAGACGGAAAATGGCATAAAACTACATATAAGTGAGTTTTAATTTATAACTTCAAGACAATATATTTTTACTGATGAAACAAGACTAACGCCGAGTTGCACGAAACAAAATTAAAATTTAAGTAGAGATTAAACTAATTTAATCACAAGAATTTCATACAGTTCTTGCGATTAAATTAGTTTAATCACTACTTAAATTTTAATTTCTTTTCGTGCAACTCGGCGTAAGAGATTTATTTCGTATAACAATGCACGCCATATGAGTAGGGGCTCATATCCAGCAATACCTATTGTATTAAATGCCAATAAAATAACATTATAAGATATGTTTCACCACTTGCACGTATAGCTTGATTTGTTACCATTTATTTATTGTTGTTACGCATAATCGACCAGTATATAAGCGTTCTTGTTAGCAATTTTTTCAAATGAGATTTTTAAATAGTAATTCACGGGTTAAGAAGTTAAATGTCACTTAATAATCCCTGCTGAAAATTCCAAATAAAAAACAATGATTTGTATGGGAAGTTATTGTAAACTATTGTGTGTTTGAAACAGGGATTCCAAAGTTTTCATACAATTTTTATCTGGATTCGTTAGATAGCCTATCTGGATCAGATATCGTTTTGTATTTGGAATTTTCAGCGGGGATTCTTTACTGCATCAAATTTTTCTTAACAAAAATCGCTTATTGTTTTTGCGATATAACTTGAATTTTCATATCACTTGAATTTATTTGAATTTAAATAGTAATTTACAAAAGAAAATTGGTAAATAAAAGACATGTTAGGTATATTTACATTTGTTGTGAATAATCCTTTTTACTTTTACTTAAACTTACTGCAATAAAATTTTAGAATATGTGTACTTGTTCATTAAAAAGCTAATTGGCACATTTGCATTATAGGTATCATTAATTTTACTGGAACATCACAAAATTAAAATAACTTTATTTTGGCAAAAGCAGTCTGTTTTTTTCCACGCACAATGTAGGGTTTTCAGCGGCGACAGATTCTCATCGACAACATTATATTGCAACCTATCTTTAGCCACAATATCGTTAGAACTTATAGATTTGTAACCTAATTTATTGTTTTTCATGATTGCGAGCATGATTCGTGCAATCACCATCCTAGGTCTGTTCTATCTTTTATAAAAATATTTGCAATTTACCTTAAATTTTATTTTCAGACAATATCAAGAACGCGTTCGTACTATGGCAAAAGGTTTTCTCAAATTAGGACTAGAAAGACATCACTCCGTATGCATTTTGGGTTTTAATTCGGAAGAATGGTTCGTTGCAGATCTTGCCGTAATACATGCTGGGTGAGTACGATAAAGCTGTGTGGCTACTGGCTACGGCTGTAAAAAATACAGCCACCCCCACTCTTACCGTGGGTATCGTAAGATGCGCCTAAGGGATAACGGGAATATGGGGATAAGTGGAAATGTCCACTACCACGGAACTTATAAACCCTACCGATGGCAGGATAACCATCCATTTGCTGGCTTTGAAATACACAGGCCGAAGACGGGCAGCAGCGTCTTCGGTGCGACAAAGTCAGCCCTGCGGTCACCAACCCACCTGCCCAGCGTGGTTACAATAAGCAACACACATGAGTTTTCGCCATTTTTGGCGCAAACTTGTGGAGACCTATGTCGAGCAGTGGGCTGCGATAGGCTGAAATGGTGGAGTACGATTAAATAAATAAAAATCACTTAATTTTACTCTTAGATTTACGAAATCTGCTTAGGGAGATATGACTGATAAAGATAAAGAATGAATGATAAAGTGGAATACAAAATTTGTAAACGCGTGTGGTTTCACAGTGATAAACATAGAGTTCATTGACATCTATAGTATGGTATAGTTACAGTTTCACATAAATTATTTCTTTAAGGGTGCTTCAGATGAAGTACCTAAGGTAATTTCTTATAAAGTTGACAATTATTATAACATTAATAATTTTGAAATTACTTAAAAGACAAGACAGCTTCTCCGCTGTAACAAACCGATTGGATATTTTTGAAATTTACAAATATTAAGTAAAAATAATATCATCGAAAGAAGAGCGGTATATTTTTTGTTTACATGTTTATTTACTATATACCAATAATTTTCGAAATCGAAATAGAAATAAATTCATTGTTTATAAGTGTTATCATAATTTGGTTGAATCCAGGATATTAATGAATCTATACATATAATAAAATGGTAGGAAAGTCATTGTACATTGAATATTTTTTGAAAAGAATACTTGGGGTGTGATCTACAATCGATACCTAAGCCAAAAATATAGTTTTTAGAATTTTATTTATTTATTTTAGAGTTTGTCTAGTTGTCTAGTTGTCTGTTTGTCTAGTTGTCTGTTTGTCTAGTTGTCTGTTTGTCTTTACGTATGTCCGGGATAAACTCAAAAAGTACTGCATGGATTTACTTCAAATTTGGCACGAATATTATTAAGAAGTCGGGTCAACATATAGGCTACATATTGTCACGCTATACCTACGGGGAACGAGCAGTGAACCTTTATTTCTTCCACGCATTCTGTAACAACGCGTAATCTAACGACGCATATTTGAATGTTGTTATTATGTTAATAACCATACTATAAGCTAGCTTCATACTATAAATAAAGACATTCTGTAGTGTATTTAGTATCAGCATTGCACCCGTGCGAAGCCGGAGCAGGTCGCTAGTTTAAAATATAAAGAAAAAGAAAATTAGAGAATCCTATTCTTATCCCATGGCTTTAAAAACTAATTACCCCAATTTATTAATTTTTTTATTCAATATTATTTATTACAATTATTGAAACTACTATAGCTTAAGAAAAACATATAACTAACAAAAATATGGAATGATGTCTGAAATAAATGGTTATTATTTTTATTATTAAAACTTACCTAAACATCGGAAAATGACTTTTAATTTTTGCGGCCATTTGTATGGCCGTAAAAATTGTGTGTACCAAACAATTGGATGACAACTTTGCCTAATTGTACGAGTATAAGCTAAAATTTTCTTATATCGTATAATAAAGTTATGTTTGCTTGCTATAATAAAGTACTCAGATCACGGTTAAATTTAAATGGGACCACAAAACATTTGACTAGGGTAGTATCTCGACCTTACAGAAAATCACAGCTAAATAATACTGTTTTCAAGCAGTATTGTGTTCCTGTTGGTGAGTAAGGTGACCAGAGCTCCTGGGGGGATTGGGGATTGGGTCGGCAACGCGCTTGCGATGCTTCTGGTGTTGCAGGCGTCTATAAGTTACGGTAATCTCTTACCATCAGGCGAGCCGTACGCTTGTTTGCCGACCTAGTGATATAAAAAAAAACAAGCTTTCATTTCAAATAACAAATAATCGTTAAAATCGGTACACCCAGCAAAATAATATGAGACAACAAAATGTCAGTGCTTTTTTATCTTTTATCTGCAAGTTTATCTGTGTGTCTATCTGTAATACACGGAAGCATGGATAGGATGTAAAATGGACAGGAAGTACTTAAGGTAACCTTTTACAGAGGCTATGCTGCTGGTATTTACACAACAAATTCCGCGGAAGCATGTTTCCACTGTTTGGAAACATCTCGCGCGAACATCTGCGTCGTGCAGGACAAGAAGCAGTTAGATAAAATATTGTCGATACAAAGTCGCTTGAAGCACCTAAAAGCGATAATTCAATGGGAGGGACAGGTGGACACTTCTATACCTGGAGTATATAGCGTGAGTTAAAATATGATATATTCAATATCATGTAATATGAGAGTGTAATTACATAATAAATTTCTTACCTTATTAAAATTAAAGTGGCGATTAGCTTAATACTATTCTTCGAGTTTAACATGCCTAATTGGTTGTTGCACGTGCCAATTTGATAAAGTCAAAGTCAAGATTGTCATTCACGGTCAATGCGCACGACTGAGGAAAACAACACATGCAATATATATAAATATAAAGTACCTGGATAACCTAACTTAGCTTGGTTTTTTTGTAAATCGTGTTTTTTGAAAATACAAATTCACGAGTGCAATTTAAAAAAAAGTGGGGGAAAATATTCGATCTGGAGATTTGAACCATGTTCATCTTGTTTCGGGGCCGCCCGATTTCCCATATATTATAGCTTAGTAGCTGTCCTAGCGAACTTCGTATCGCCTTTTTTTTCTTAAGTATAATAATTGCATATACCAAAATAAAATTTAGCATATCTTTCAATTTGGATCAAACTGCACACAGTGTGCAAATTTGATTAAAATCGGTTAAGTAGTTCAGGAGTCCATCGCGGACAAACAAGGTGACGCGTAATTTATATATATATTAAGATAGAGCGTGGCGAAATTTAGCTTCGTATTCTAATGATATTGTAGCCATTTTTTCAGTGCCTCATAACACGGTTAAAACGAAATTTTTTAAAAATGAATCCTAGCTAGATCGATGTATCGCCACCTAAATATGCATACTAAATTTCATGAAAATCGTTTTAGCCGTTTTTGAGATTCATATTATATATACTCGTTATTTATTTATATATACATACAACTGCATTGAATAAGTCACCAGGACATAAAAGATGGTTATTTTAATTTCAAAGACTATTGTAAGTATTAAATAGCTTAACGCATTTTACTCTTATCGTATCGTGGGCGCTCAAAGCCTTTTTAGCTTTTAACGCTATTGACATATTTAAATGAACACATTTACAATATTTTCGTTCATTATAATATCTACACAGTGGCGTACTTTGGGGGTACCGGAAGAATTAAGAACCTCCTCATTAATTGAAGTCGGTTAATGAACATAATCAAAACTGCCCGGTCGGCAAAAAACCACCCTACGGCACTGTATACATATGAAATTGTAACTTTCCTTTATCGTTTTAGTTAAGTACAATTTTAATTAAATTTCCAGTGGGGGCAAGTTATGGAAATGGGCGCTAAAGAGCCGGACACGCAGCTCGACAACGTGCTAAAATCGATTGCTGTCAACGAATGTTGCACTCTAGTTTATACTGTAAGTACACGCTAGTATAACAAACTTTTGAACATATATGAGAAAACACCACATGCAGTGTATTAATTCACATATTTTAAATAACAATTATAAAACTTAAGAAAAACAGACATGTAAATGTAGACAATTAAAGCAAAAAATTAATTAGTCTTCTTTTAGTAGAAAGTCTTAGAGGATAGGTACTATTTTTATTTTCAATACAAGTCTATTCAACGTTCCGAAATAGAATTAAAATAAAACGACGTTTAGTATACAGTACATACTTATACATATATATAATTTTTTACTAAGTATAACTGTCGTAAATATAATAATTGATTAAAGTGATTTAAAAAAAAGTCCTGTTATCGTAAAATCAATTTAATTAAACTGATTTCACTTCATCGCATGATGCGGTTCTAAGTTAGATAAGTATGTATGACAGTATTCTGATAAAGTATTTTACACTTGAAACGTACCTAATACACATCAAACAAATGATGATTTGAATGACTTGTAATTGTCGTATTATATTAAGAATACCCTATAAATTAAATTGAAATAAAATTTTAGGTCAAGCACAGGTAAAAACGTAATGTGTTGTTTAAATTAAAACTATATGTATATTGTATTGACATTTTTTCATTTTATCAATAGTCACATTTTTCATTAATCTATGCAAGTTACTATATACTTAAATGTTTTTGTTTTAATTCATCTCTTTAAATTAATTTTTAGTATTCATTTTTTTGCGTCATTCATACATAATGCATATTTGCTAATTTAATACCTACACATTCAACTTCTTTAATGTATAAAGTCCAGTCTCTCAAGGAATTTTAGAATAACAATTATGCGAAATCCAGATAATATTTTTTTTTTGTAAAATTGTTTTTTTAATTATTAATATTGTAATATTAAATATTAATATTTAATTATGAGTTTATGAAGGACTTTAGCAACCATGAATAAAATTTACAAAAATATTATTAAAAGAATTTTAGATATCAATGTTACGGTTTTTTTTCCATATCGCGTCAAATATCGTCTATAACCGTAATTTTAATTATAATTGACATGACTAAGTTCTAAAGCCATTATAAGATAAATTTATCTGAAATTCAACGTTACTGAATCAAATATGTACCTAAAATTATAGTTTAAAGATAAATCGCTGATAGACTGTTGTAATGAATTGCGCATTTAAGTGTAGGTATATCATATACAAATCATATACGTTTTTAATTCCCTTATAAAAGTTAAATCATCCATTTTCAGGTCTTGCATTTGTATAAAAAAAAATCTATTTATATAAAAATGATAAAAATCAAAGCGTGAAAAAACTCCTTTCGATAATTACTTTGAAAAAAAACCTCCTGAAAAAACTCCTTTCGATATAACTTTTTCGGATTTTATAGCGGTTTATTAAGTTTTTCAAATGTCCGACATTTCGGATACTTTACAGCTACACACTTTACAGTCACGGGAGGAATGAGTTTTTGCTGCCTTACACAGACAAAAATTAGCATAAAAATAAATTTGTAAACTGAAATTATTTATTATTATTTATTATTCATTCTACATATTATGTGTTAGCACACATAATGACGCTTAAAATAAACGCTTCATACCTACTCAACGGTCACCGTAAAATTTTCTTGTGTCGGGGGTCCGGAAACATACAATATACACAAACACAAACGCCCAAACCTCGACAAACATCTATATGGCCAATACAAATGTCTGTAGTGAGCGAGGTTCGAACCCACGACTGCCACCAACGCGTCGTCTGACCGCTGCACCAACGCGTCGTTATAGAATAATTATTTAATTATTTTTATGAACTGTTAATATACCTAATTATATTACGCTTCAGCCTGTAATATTCCGCTACTGGGCATAGGCCTCTTTCCCCATGTAGGAGAAGGATCAGAGCTTAATCCACCACGCTGCTACTATGCGGGTTGGCGGATATATTCCCTACTACTAGTAACGATCGCTATCAGGTGTACATGATAACAACCGGGACCGACGGCTTAACGTGCTCTCCGAGGCACGGTGGGGAGACCCACAAGGACTGTACAAACACCCAGACCACGGCAAACACCTGTATGGCCAATACAAATGTTTGTCATGTGCGGGGATCGAATCCGCAACCGCCAACGCAACAGGTACAATCCATAGCTGTAACCGTTGCGCCAACGCGGCATCCTAAACCTAACTATATTATTTAAATGTAATTCCATAACCTAATTATATTATTTAAATGTAATTTCCAGTCTGGGACCGTGGGACAACCTAAGGCTGTGATGCTTAGTCACGACAACCTCACGTGGGACGCATTCGCAATTTCAGAAAGAGTCGGCGATTTAAGGCCCACCTACGACTGCCTTGTTTCCTTCTTACCTCTTAGCCACGTGGCCGCTCAGGTGAGTAAAGCAATAAAAATTACAAGCAACCTTAATGTCTGGAACCTTAATGTCACAAACACACTGCAACCTTAAGTAAGGTTTCCACCAAAGCGGAGACAAGAGATGTACTGCGAGCTAAGCAGGCTTTTCCACCAAAGTGGAGAGGAGATGCGTAGCGGAGTTTAGATGTGAGCTCGAAATCGGTCAAGTGCTGTCTACGAAAGGAAAACGTCGTGTATTACAAAAGTTATATATTGATTTACTTGAGGAGGAGGATTTACCTCTAATTTGAAGCAAAACCGACTTCAATTACATTGACAAGTAATACAACGTAGGGAGTATATATATTTTATGTATGTTCGGGGATGACTTCGTCGTTTATAAACCGATTTTGATAATTCTTTTTTTTTTTGTTAGTAAGGAGATATCCTAAGTGTGGTACCATGATAAGGAAACCAGAATCTGATGATGGGATCCTAGAGAAATCGAGGGAAACCCTTGAAAATCCGCATAAATTTTTACTGGGTGTACCGATTTTGATGATTTTTAACTTAATCGAAAGCCGATGTTTATCATGTGGTCACATTTAAATTTCATCGAGATCTGATTACAAATTTCGGAGTAATCTTTGATAATGCGTATTTACTTGACTATTTTTTCGTCTACCTACGTTTGTACTACTTGTCGATGTAATTGAAGTCGGTTTTTTTTTCGTTTGCCTTCAATTTAGCCAGCAATTATTATAGATGTAAATATGGAAATCACTATACTTTTCACAAAAACAATACACATTATTTTTGGATGTGTGGGAGTGTACTCTAAAATTTCACCATATATCACCAAGGGGAAGTACGAGGTTAAAAATTTGCTAAAAAAACGAAAACGAGTGACGAAATTAGGCGAAATGTAAATGCAGCAGTAGGTAACGAGTAGCAATTATATGCTATTGTTAAATATCCTAATTTACGTAGTTTATGGACGATAATGAATGTATTGACTTTAACTTTTAAAAACTTTCCATTTACGAAGTTTGCAATATCATAGGTATTAAACATTGTATGAAAATAACTATGTAAAAAACGATAAAATTTATCTCAAATTCAATTAAAATAAAAGTGATAATATATATAAAATAATAAAAATTGATACTTTTTTTGTTCAATTATAAATATTAACGATAATAATATAGTTATCCGCTAAACCCCAGTCGAGCAACTTGACGGATTAACGCCGAGTTGCACGAAAAGAAATTAAAATCTAAGTAGTTAATCAAACTAATTTAATGGCAAGAATTGTATGAAATTCTTGTGATTAAATAAGTTTAATCTCTACTTAAATTTTAATTTTGTTCCGTGCAACTCGGCGTAAGCTTCTTTAATTGCACTTACAATCATATATGATTATTTTTGATAATATTCCCGTTCCGAGATAGGTATACAATCTTGGTGTTGCGATAGCAATGCCCCGACCTTAAATAATATATAAATATCATTAATTATGATTATCATCAAGTTTATTGAAGATCACTTTTACAAGATAATTTTAATGATATTCTATAATATAAAAATGAGTCGCTGAATGTGTTGCTAAGCGCTAAACTCGAGAACGGCTGGACCGATTTCGCTAATTCTTTTTTTTAAATATTCCTTGAAGTAAGAGGATGGTTCTTACGGAGAGAAAAATTCTAAAAAAAAAAAAATTAAATTTCCTGAAAAAGTCTAAAAACAACACTTTTCTATACTCCCATACAAAAGATTTGTGATAATACTTAAAAGTCACTGTTAGGCGATACGAAGTTCGCCGGGTCAGCTAGTTGTTTATAAAGTAGGTAACTATATAGTTGTAGCCTTGATATTGTTACCCTGTTGATAAGTAAGAAAAAATTATATATTTCTTTTAAAATATATGAAGATAGGTGACGAAAGTTCCAACACCGACGGTTGTGGGTTCGGTTATTTTGGAGCAGATATATTTGTATTTGTACTTCCGTCAACTACAAGTGGAACAGCGTAGATTAATTCCAAACCTTCTCATTTTCATTTATTTATTGATTTTATTTTTATTTATATTATTATTCTCATTAAGTAAAGATACATCTGATCAAACATGATACATTTTCGGACTGATTCAGCATGTCAATAAATCTGAAAATATATCTTAATTTCTTGTGCTATAAATTATACGTTATACCTATATATTATACGTATTAGTTAAAGCACTTGTTTATTTGTAATCAATAAACTCAGTACGTAATAATTAAGTAAAGTGATTAATCAATCTTTTAACATTATAAAACGGCATTAGAACAAAGAACAGAACCTTTAATTTATCAAATGTAAGGAAAACATCAGGCAAATCTAATCTCGTGTACCTACCTATATTAACTTTGCCGGTTTTTTTTTCCTTTTTAATTTTGTTATATTGGAATGTGTTTTTAATCGCTGTGATGTACATGAATGTACAATTAATGTGAAGTGTACATTCATCGTTTTATCTGTAAATATAAAGATAGAATAGAAATAGATATAAAATAAGATTAGCTTGAACTGACCGATGATTCCTAGCACCACGTGTTTTATGTAACTACTTCCTCTATGAGAAGGCTGTGTTGGAAACATAACCAAAAAACTAGTTTGAACTACATCGAAATCAACAAATCAGTGGCGTAGCGAGGGGAAGCAAGGGGGGGGGGGCACACGTCCCGCTACACACAAAGGGGCGCCGAATGGAAAAATTGCTGGATATGTTTTATAGTTTTCGAATCCGGGAGGGCGCTTATACGATATTGTGCCCCGGGCGCGAATTAAACTCGCTACTTCACTGCAATAAATCGATCAACAAGATAAGCACGTTGAGAAATAAAAAATAACAAACGTACAGGTGTATTCTTTAAAGGGCTAGTATAAATGTCAATATGACTTAAAATATACAGGGTTTGGTATAAATACTGTATAGACAGGTAATTAACATCTAGCTAACAGTTATCTATATAACTGTTAGCCACAGTAGTTAATTATCGAAATGGTTGCAGTCGATTCAGTCACTATACTAAGTTATATAATTCGCTTTCTCTCTTCGTTAAATTGACATAATCTGTGCATGAAAGAAAACTTGAGTTTCTAACAGAAACTAACACAAACTTGATTTTATTTTAAGTTAACTATTATTTCCAGGTGGTAGATATTTATACAACACTGAACAACGCTGTGGCAGTGTACTTCGCACAACCGGACGCCTTGAAAGGAAGTCTCGTAGAAACATTGAAGGAAGTTCGACCAACTAAGTAATAACATCTTATGCTATTAATTTTTATTTTTAGTTTTATATTTTTATCTTTGTTATTGTTAGAAAACGACGCGTTGGCGCAACGGTCACAGCACTGGTTTTTGACTGTTGCGCTGGCGGTTGCGCGTTCGATCCCCGCACATGACAAACATTTGTATCGGCCATACAGGTGTTTACCGTGGTCTGGGTGTTTGTACAGTCCTTGTGAGTCTCCCCACCGTGCGTCGGAGAGCACGTTAAGCTGTAGGTCCCGGTTGTTATCATGTACACCTGATAGCGATCGTTACTCATAGCAGGGAATATATCCGCCAACCCGCATTGAAGCAACGTTGTGGATTAAGCTCTGGTCCTTCTCCTACATGGGGAAATAGTTATTGTTAAAATTCTCTCTATATGTGTAAATTTAGATTCTTAAAAGTTGAAATTTGTGGCTTTATTTTGTATATTTATGTATACACATGTTGCTATTATTTGTGCCATTATTATGTGAAAACTTAATTATTTAATGTCACTTGAATTTATTTTTAATGATATCAAAACTGTATGTCTTTCTAATAAACAAATAAATAAATGTTGTAAGTAGGTATTATAATGTTTCACGCGTGTCGAGTATTACTAAAGATAAATAAAGAAACGTTCATTCGTGCCCTTTCTTATATGCCTTTATAGCAGTGGGATCAGTATTTTAATTATAATATAAAACCTCTATTCATCAGGTTCTTAGGTGTGCCGCGAGTATGGGAAAAAATGCATGAAAAGATCGTGGCTGTAGGTGCGACAAGCGGTTCCTTGAAACGCTCCATAGCAGTATGGGCAAAGCAAAAAGGAACTGAACATCACACGGCGAGAATTAACGGGTAGGTCCGCTGATTTCTTTAGTTTTACAAATTACAGTACCTTCATGTTAAAACTTTTGTTCTGTAAGTATTCAAAAGTTATTTCATATTAAAAATGACTTTCGGTAAATAAGCCTTTCAATAAATATTTTATTTATTTTACAAATTGTGCTAGTATTAAGATTGCTGTCTTAAGAGTTTGAGTAAATTTGTTACTATTTTACTTTTATTCATAATCTTATAAATTCTGCTAGCGCCCTGTCAGCTGGGATGACAGGTCTGCCGATAGACTTCACCCTCTTCGAAATGATTAAATATTGGTACGTCATGTAAGGCCCTGCAGTTTGGCGTAGTTAAAATGTAGTGACTGTTTTCTTTCCTGTTTCTTTACATTATGGATAAAACGGCGCACAAGGATTATAAAATGTTGGCTAAATTAGTCATGAGTGATTTCATTAAAAACATTAATACAATTAATCTTTTAAACCTAAGTATTTCTTCGAAATTTAAACGTATGATAAAATATTTTTTATCATTAACTTTATCGGTCTTGAATTCTTAATACATTGAAAACAAAGTAAATTCTTAAAAGAAACATAAATCATATTACAACAACATTACGTTGCATGTCATTTATAGTAGTAGCAGTTGTAGTAGAAGTAGTAAGTATTAGTCAGTTGTATGAATGCACAACATCATAAGTAAAATATTGCACGCAGCATGTTATGTTATTGTGATCAGTTTCTTCGAAATACTAGAATCAATTTCATTTGCAGTTATTTTAGTTTAATTTAATAACAATGTATTTTGACTGGTTGTATATGCAAATAGTAAATGATTAACCGTTTATTTTACATTTTATATTTAATTTTATGATGTGTGATATTTACATAATAACTTGATTTCGTAAATTTCCTCGTTTATATTTAAAGGACCTTTTGTTGATAATTTTGATGTAAAATGTCTTTTCGTTCAACTAGCTTTACTTATAATTATTTTAGCTTTTTTGTCTTTACTGTTTGTAAAAAGAAAATGTCTATTCGTTTACGTAACATAGAACATTTATATTATTTTTTTTTATTTATGTGGAATACGTATATTATATACTTTCTAATAGTAGGGAGATTTTTATAAAAAAAAAATAAAAAAAATGTTACGGAACGGTAAATTTATGACACGTGATTATGAAGAAAGCGTTCTTTGTTCGCTTCTCTCACAAGAGGAAAATTTTATATAAAATATTGTAGTAAACTCATATTACTCATATACGTAATCTATAATATAAAAATGAGTCGCTGAATGTGTTGCTAAGCGCAAAACTCGAGAACGGTTGGACCGATTTCGCTAATTCTTTTTTTAAAATATTCCTTGAAGTACGAGGATGGTTCTTACGGAGAGAAAGTATTTAAAAAAAAAAAATTATATTTCCTGAAAAAGTCTAAAAACAACACTTTTCTATACTCCCATACAAAAGATTTGTGATAATACTTAAAAATCAATTTGAACTTTAATACCATACGATAAAGTTTGTGTTAAGCGATACAAAGTTCGCCGGGTCAGCTAGTATTAAATAAAATTATTTTTCTACGCCTCTAGTGTCAGTTGTTAGTCATATTATATATATTTTATTTCTTTTAGATTTACAAAAATAATGGAATATGAAAACAATAGGGTTTTACAAAACATATATATTTATATACAATGTAAATTACATAAATATCATCAAATATTTACCGTAACAAAAGTTTAAAAAAGGAAAAAAAAATAACGAAAAAAATATGAATAGGCAAGACGGTACTTCATGCGGGTACAAGCTGGCCAAGTCGCTGGTGTTCAACAAAGTGCGCGTTAACCTGGGCCTTGACCGCTGCAACCTGTTCGTGACGGCCGCTGCACCTCTCTCCCCCGACATCAAGAAATTCTTCCTGTCTCTGGACATACCCATCATGGACGCCTTCGGTATGAGTGAAGCCTCTGGAGCCCACACCCTCAGCATATACCCCAAGTGAGTGCGCATGTGTCACTTTATATGTAATGGCGACGCGTCAGAGCAACGGCCACAAGACTGTTGCGCTGGCGGTCGTGGGTTCTATCCCTGCAAATGACATACATGTGTGTGTGGTGTTTATTTACTTATTTACTTAGCAAACCCGGCAAACATTATCCTGCCAGGAACAGCAGCTTCAAAATTTGATTGCTGATATATTGACAGCGGTGCCACTTACCGAGTCCAATTACGTTTTAAAACCATTTACAAGCCCATTGTAATCTACACACAAAACTTTAACGAAATCGTCCAGCCGTTGAGGAGAATTTTGGTAACAAACACACGTATAGGACTATAATTAAATATTAACTAGCTGACCCAGCCACGTGTTGTTGTGGTTCAGTAATTTATAATTCATTAAAATATATGTAAATTCTATATTCAAATGCGCCATCTATAGTCTAGAAATAGAAATACGACGCCATCTACTGGATATCTGTTCAACTTAAATACCAAACTGCTTTTTAAGATTTTATAGAACTAACCAATAGATACACACTAAAGTCGTAAAATAAACATTTAATTTTCAATAACAAATATTGAGATCAATAATTAAGATTAAAACTACCCTATCTCCCAAGTTGGACCAAATTACAGATGCTTACAAAGTTTGATAAAAATTGGTTCAGTAGTTTCGGACTTTATCGATAGCATACATCATGACACGAAATTTTTATATAAACATAGATATGTGCAACGTTCGTATGAATATCGCTTACGATGTTGCTTAAAAAATCAGGCTTCCATAGTTTACATGCGAATGAATCGCCAAAAGGACTAGTAATTTTTATTTAAATGAGTATTTAAATTTAGCAAAGTATATAAAATTTCTGAACCCCATAACTTGTTTTGATTATATTTGCGATTAAATATTTTTACGGAAGCAATCTCTAATTTTTCAGCATACACATAGAGATAATTGTGTTTGCTCGCAAACGAAAAAAAAAACCGACTTCAATTACATCGACAAGTAATACAACGTAGATCGACGAAAAAATAGTCAAGCAACTACGCGTTATCAAAGATTACTCAAAAAGTAGTTATCAGATCTCGATAAAATTTATATGTGACCACATGATAAACATATGCTTTCGATTAAATTAAAAATTATCAAAATCGGTATACCCAGTAAAAAGTTATTGCGGATTTTCGAGAGTTTCCCTCGATTTCTCTGGGATCCCATCATCAGATCCTGGTTTCCTTATCATGGTACCAAACTAGGGATATCCCCTTTCCAACAAAAAAAGAATTATCAAAATCGGTACATCCAGTAGAAAGTTATGCGGTATAATACAACGTAGGTCGACGAAAAAAGCGTCAAGTAAAAACGCATTATTAGATATAACTCGAAAAGTAGTTGTTAGATCTCAAATAAATTTAAATGGGACCAATTGGCACACACCACCTTTCGATTAAAACAAAATTTGTCGAAATCGGTCCACCCGGTCAATAGTTCAGCCGGCCTAGCATGCATACAACGAGATATCTCTTGACGAGAGAGAGAGATAATGTCTACATCGAGTATTTTCTCGATTACCCTAACATGCGCACTACGAGAGACAAAATTCTCTTCCGAAGACTTCGCCTTGTCGAGTAGAGAAACATTATCAACCATAAATCACAACTGAATATCATTCTTATTTCTTATGTCGTAAAGTTGAATTTACAAGGTTATTGACCAATCGTGCTAAACCGGGATGAGCCAACGTTTGTATAATTTCAAACGAGTGACACATGTTTTATTTAACAATGTTCTCGGCCTTTTGGCTAAGATAAAAGGTGTATATCTAATTTAAAAAATCTAATATGGAAAATAAAACTGCGTAAGTAAATGAATTTAATTATATATGTAAAACAATATGCTCGTGTTGTGCTTTATATCTTGTCGCACATTAGATAATTGTAATTCTATCACGCATTGTTTTTTTTTTTTTTTTTAATTTTTAAAATTTTTTGAATTTTTGATTTTTTTTTTTTTTGATTATTGATTTTACTTTTATTCTATTTAATTTTATTTTTACTTATTGATTTTTTTAATATAATTTTGTTTTGTTTTTTATTCTGAATGTTGTCTTGTCTTGTTGTACTAACCCAATATGGACTTATACTTTGGTCTGAAATAAAGTATTATTATTATTATTATTTAGAATAAGAAGCAACAGGGCGCAAATACGTTTTTTGTGTCATTATATGGCACACTTCACTCGACTTTTCGCATTTCCCGCTTTTCGTATACCGAAATTATATAATTATAATAGGGAAACGCCATGGTATACAAAAAATACGCACCCGGTTTTATTTATTTTTTATTTATCGTCTTTCTCGTCGATAATATTGAAAACGAGAAGTTTCTCTTCCTAAAACGACAAAATTCGACAAAATTACGATGTCATGTTAGCTTCCGTAGAGATAAATATCACAGATCACTAAAATTTAATGATTATCTCTTCTATTGACGTAACGAGAAGAGTATCGCGTGCACGCATGTTAGCTACTGTAGACATAGAGAGATAATACGAGAAAAGGGGTAGACAAAATTTTGTCGTGGCGCGCATGCTAGGCCTGCTGATGTAACATACATAAAAAAAAAAAATCAGTCGAATTGAGAACCTCCTCCTTTTTTGGAAGTCGGTTAAAAAGGAATAAAACTAATAAAAAAAGGCTGCCATTTCTGAATAGAATCGATTTATTACAGACGAGTTACACATACATCTTTTATGGCAAACGACGAAAACTGGTTTTAAGAAAAGTTTAGCCACCAGTTTATATAATATTTTTTTATGCTTTCTTGTCAGATTCAAGGTGGACTCTTCGGGCGAAATCCTTGACGGCACAGAAACTAAATTCGACGGTTCACCAAGCATCAACGGTCCAGGAGAAATTTTAATGCGAGGCCGACACGTGTTCATGGGCTACTTGAACGACGAAGAAAAAACCAAAGGCACCATTGATGATGAGGGATGGCTACATTCGGGAGATGTAGGCAGATTAGACAGCAATAATTTGCTATACATTACTGGCAGGATAAAGGTTAGGAAAAGCCATCTTTTGTAGACAATTCGTAGAATTTTAATTAATTTTAAAATGTGTAATGTTTGTGTAGAAGCGCTAATATCAGATCTTCTGACAACTAATGATTAAAAAAAAAAAGATTGTATTAAATACTTGCCGATTTTTCGCGCCCGCTTGCGCCCGCCCGATTCTTCTTTAGAATGACTGATTTACGTACATAATTAAAGGTTGGTGTTTTATAGTATATTACGAAACTATATTATCCTTAAATTTTAATATTTTAATCAGAATCGTTGGTTGTGAATGAAAATTTTCGTGTTCTTTCAGGAACTATTAATTACGGCCGGTGGTGAAAACATTGCACCAGTTTTAATCGAGCAAGCCGTACAGTCCGAACTGTTGCATGTTGGTTACGCTGTATTAGTTGGAGATAGGAAAAAATTCTTGGCTATTCTTCTCACGCTTAAGGTAAAACTATGTTTTATTAGAATCGTGTAAGAGTCGTAAAATATTTAGTTTGTAGTTTTTATGATTGCATACTATATAAAACATAAAATTATACCTATACGACATAGTATGAAGTACAAGGTTCACAAAAAGTAAAGTCTTTTAATGATGTACATTCACCTTTGTACTTATATAATAAAACAATGTTAAATTTTAGTGCAAAATTAATTCAAATACCGGCGATGCACTCGACGAGCTGGACACTGAAACTAAGAAATGGGTGGCAAGCCTCGGAAGCACAGCTACTACGCTTAGTGAGATTGTCAGAACCAAAGACACAGCTGTAAGTTTACATTCAAGTGCACACATGAAGATAAATAACTATTGGAAGTAAATTAGAAAAGTGAAGTTTATTGATAAAAAGTTACAGAAATAACATATTTATTTTTTATTTTTTTAAGAGCTTAGGTTAAAATCTAACAAAAAGTTAGAGCCGGAATATTTATCAAGTCGAAGAATTTAAGAATCCATATTTTGCATTTAGGCTCTATAAAAGCATGCATATTTTGGACGAATTATAATATATATACATACGCTAATTTGCAGAAGATTAGCAGGGGTATTTTAAGATTCAAATATTCTCTTTCTTCATAAGACTTTAAACTTTTGAGGGTCAAATACATAATATTTTTTATTTATTTTTATAGGTACATAAGGCTATCGAAGAAGGTATTGCACGTGCGAACAAACACGCTATTTCAAACGCGCAAAAGGTCCAAAAGTTTGCTATTCTTCCCGCAGACTTTTCTATGAACAGTGGAGAATTAGGTGAATAATAATTTACTTTAATTCTTTAAACTCTTATTATTCCATTATATTAGTAATATCGTTTTCAAATGTTATGAAATTCGTTATTTTTTAAAATACTTATTTGTATAGATAATATTATGTGTGTATTAATAAGTTACACTTAAAACATGTCTATGCCCAGAAATAGGACGTTGCGGGCTAAGTTAATCATTTTAAGTACAGTTACAAGCGATAAACTTATTTTTCCTTTTAATTACAGGTCCAACACTAAAAATAAAACGAAATGTTGTATACGAGAAGTACAAGGATATAATTGAAGGATTCTACAAGGATTAATATTTAGATTAATTGTTATTAGGGAAATGGGAGAAATGAACAAATTTTATACAATCATGTTGCTCAAATAGAATAATAGTTCCATCAGTTGTGATCATCGAAATGTAATATTTTTTTGTTACCAAATATTTATATATAGTTTTGTAATTCAAAGTTTTTATTTTTTCAACCCTTTATTTCCGATTAAAATCAGCTTGACACATAGATACATTTATAACAAAGATGAAATCGCATTTAAAATAAAACATGAACTAACAATAACAAACTTCTAATAGTCAAATTCATTTAAAACTTACGTTTAATAAAATATATTTTCTTTAATCCTATAATATAACGTGTCATATAAATAAGTATAGAGATAAATGAAAATTTTTGATAAAATATTTAACTAGCTAAGAATATTTAAGTACAATATTAGAACTATAAAAAATTAATTAGTGATACATAGTAATACTGAATAATGAAATCATTCTGTAATATACATGCAAAAAATATGGTCGCTGTAATATAAGCAATTACCTGGTTGCTCGCATTGGCGTTGCTTTAACCCGATGCTCTTTTTTTTACTAAGGAAACGAACGCCATGTATTTAAGATCTCATACGCTACTCGAATACGGCGTGTGAATTAACAATACTTTACTAACATGGCTTATATATAAAAAAACATGGCTTATAAATAAAAAAAAAAAAAAAAACAAATAGTATTATTACACATATAGAATTATTTTTGAATAAAAATGTAAGATAGAACATTTAATAGTATTGGAAATGAAATCAAGAACATATGTTTTTGCAGTAAAACTTCTTTGCGCACGCTTGACTTAGGGAGTAATCTACGGGAAGAGAGCGTTACAAAAAGTGTGATCGGGCGTGTCGAACGGAAGTTTAGAGGGAGATTAAGTTGTGAAGATAGGAAGAGAGAGAGAGTCACGTTTTGTATATTACTGTAGGGGCAACTGAAGAAGTTTTACTTCACTCGTGTGGTCTAGAGCACACTCGATTTTTTTTTTAATAAAAAAGCAATATAGATGCGATAAAATAGATGTCGGCGCGTCACGGCCCGAATTAGACCACTAATTATCATTTACAAAAATAATATTAGTGTATATGAAAAATTAATTGACGTAGGTACCAATAGTGTGACACGCTTATAAATAAACGAACAATAAAACATTTACATTTATATAAAAATATTTGTATATTTAACTAAATCATTTTATACTAGATTTAATTTCATACAGATTTGCACACTGTGTCATTAATAAAAAAGATAATCGCTCAATAATGTGGTAATATAAATTCAGTATTAATATGAAAACTATATAATAAAACAGTGATTATTCGCGTGACATCTTCGTCGCTATCGTTTACATTTTCCGCTTTTTTGCAGTTCATCGTGTATCGTTGGAACTAGTTTGCGCTAGGCTTCAATTTAATTAAGAAAGTAATTTAGCAAGCATTTCATTACTTAATATTGACCAAAAGTCATTCGAACTTCTGTCAAGTATCAGAGTATCTGGCTAATGAACTGAACAATAATAATTAAATATTGTTTTTAAAATTGAACGACTTAATTTCTAGTCTAGCGCGAGAAATTAGCTATAGCTATTTATTGTACATGTGAGTTAGTCAGTGGGGGTTAAGGGCGCGGGGGGAGCGCTGGCCGGCAGCGGGGGCGGCGCGTCGGCTAGCGGCAGAGGCTTGGCCACGCCTATGCGGACCACGCCCCGGGGCGCGCCCTTTAGCGCCGCTACTGCTTGCTCTAAGCTCGCGTTCTCCAGGTTCTGCACAAACATGAGTTGAATATATTTAGTTAGAAGGAACCTGAAGAAACGGAGAACCTGAGAAAATTGTTTTGAATGATACCTATTACAAAAACCTAAAAACTGTGTTTTAACAACAAAATAAATAGTTAATCTCTGAACGGTATCAATCAAAAATGAAACAAACAATAAACTCACTTGATCGTTTACAAACAGCAGCCTGTCTCCAGGGATGAGACGGCCGTCCTGCTGCGCCACGCCCCCCGGCACCAGCGAGCGAATCACCACCAGCGTGTGGGATGGACGGAGGGGGTCTTGGTAATCGAGGATTGAGAAACCGAGCCCGCGCTCCCCTTTCACCAATTCTAGAAAAAAAAAAAATCGGCATAATTTCCAAATCAGACTTCAATTATATAATAAATACTGTGTGTAAAATTTTCCAAACCATCCTATACAGGTTTTTTATTCACTTTACATCGACAAGTAATGAAATGAAAACTTCATTAACGATGAGTAAATCATCATAGTCGAAGTCAATTTAATACTCATTATTAGGGATAATTAATTCTAAAACTACTCCGTCACATTTCGCTCAAATTTAAATGTATTTTTATCCAATAAGATATAGCAAGATATAAGCGTATAATAGTGTAGATTAAGGTAAAATATGTATGTGCTTAAGATTAGGTATCGTTATATTGTTTCTACAATTAATGGTGTTAAAAGGATTACTTTTAATCGTGCGCTAAAGATAATTTCGTCTTTATAGTTATTTAAAACGTATGTATTAAAAATTATCGGAAATGTGAGTCAATAAGATAATCTATTAGTTATTTCACATTCTTAACTTCCCTTATCAAATGAACATAATAAAAATATTGTAGGATTTTAAAAATTCTTGACCCACAGAAAACTATTAATTAGTCTTCATATTTTTTCCATCATGAAGTTTCAACCAGAAAATTTACATTTGCAAACATTGTTAATTGTACCGAGCGACAAAACTATAGGCACAGAGGTAGAAGAAGTTAGGTAAATATAAACAACGCTCTATGGCTATTATGATCGTATGAATAAAAACTATGTTATTAAATTTGACAAACTTCTGTTCTGTGGCGTAAAGTTTTACTTTGGCATCGCGTTATTGGACCTATTTAAAAAAAAAGTTATATACATAATATAGGGACGATGCAGACACGAGTACAACAAATGTCAATCAAACAAATCGAAATTTAAATTGATGATAACTGAGTTAATTTAATGAACAACTGCGGAGTTTATGCCCGAGTCCCCTCTGAAGAATGTTAATTGCGAATCGTCGGTGCCTTCACTTTAATAATCATTCATTAAAAACAAATCTCCTGGGGGGATTGGGGATTGGGTCAGCAACGCTCTTGCGATGCTTCTGGTGTTGCAGGTGTCTATAAGCTACGGTAATCGCTTACCACCAGGTGAGCCGTACGCTTGTTTGTCGTTGTACTAGTGGTATAAAAAAAATCAATTTGTAAAATGGCGATTCAAATGATGATTGATTTCAATTCTTTTGATGCATACTTAAATTTAAAAGATTTTGATATATTTTAGTCAATCAAATGGCTAAATTATGTTATTATATTACATTCAACGATTGTCATTAAATATTACATTCATGAGTCATAACTTAATTATCGTAATATAAATAATGTTACTGGAATATATAATACTGAGGTGCGATTAGATAGGAATCAACTTATTATAAAAATAGTTTATTGATTAATATTACCTACGCCGTTGTCATGTGATATATACACTATCGGTATTTCATAACGTTTATTGGTATTGATAATTTACAAAGATAATAAATGAAGCCAACATTTTTGCTATTATCGTGATGTAACATAAACACACACACAAAAGGCAATATATGTGCCTAAGATATAATTTACGTGTCATACTATTATATACTAGCGACCCCACTCTACTTCAGAAGGACGCGGCGCGGGGGTAGTCTCATCAAGCAAGTACCGTCCGTCGTCTGTGTGAAGGTGCTCTTGGATTCACTTTTGCAAGCTTTTTTTGTTGTTTAGTATTTATATACTGTTACAATTAAAAATAAACAAAATATTACATTTGAATTTGGAATTGTCGTGGATTGATTGGGTTTTAACAAACCAAATAACCGTATTTATGCTCAAAGCTCAAAGGAAGCTTCTCAATCAGTCAAAAGAGTATAACGTGGGCATTATCCGACTTCAGTAATGGTTTGGTGGAGTGTTAGCTATGAAGGAGGGGCAGCCATTTTTTTTTTGTGAAAAGGGTATCACAACATCGGTACAAGTGTATCAAGATACCATTCTTGAGAAGGTAATTAAGCCCCTTAAAAACACCATGTTCCACAGGAATGGTTCTTTCAGCAAGTCTCGGCGCCAGGTCATAATGCTCGATCCACCCAATCTTAGTTAGGAACCAACGTTCCGGACTTAATCAGACCTGAGACTGGTCGTCATCTAGTCCCGATCTTAAACCGCTAGCTTATGATTTATGGTGTTTTAGAGCTTTAGAGCTTTTTGCTTTTAGATGTTTAAAGGTTTGCTCTAAATGCCATGATAATTTGGAGTACCTAAAAAATCCATACGATTGGCAGTGAAGAATTTTCCAATGGAAAGAGTGCGTGCTTCTATTGATAACTGGCTTCAAGGTTTAAAGGACTGTATTGCAGCCAATGGAGACCATTACAAATAGGCTTTATATATTTTTATAGTTTTATATTAATGTATTAAACTAACACATTGTAATAGTAATAAATGTTACGTGCAATAGTAAAAATATTTTTTTTTCTTTGTATCAATATTTAAGGCAAGACTATGTAATAATTGCAATTTTGTTTTTTTTTTTTGTTGAATAATATTTGAATATGGTCATGGAATAAAAAAATAAAAAATTCCGCAGAAAACTGGTCAACATTATACGGAAACGATTACTTAAACTTCACGTCTTTGACAGTTTTTCGGAGGATTGCAGTACCGTCGGACGATTCAATCAAAGTAGGCGAGACGTCAATTAAGAAATTTGTAAAAATCTTAAATTGGAAGATTATGTCAGTTACGTCGTAGTTTTTTGTTCGATTACCTCACATACACCGTACACGATGTATGACGATTGTAAAACATTGTCTTCGATATAATTATACCGATAAGCTAGGTAGGGAACAGCAGGCAATATCATGCTGAAATCTAGAGCAGCCAGACTGGGCAAGTCCCTCGACCTTACAGAAGATCACAGCTAAGTAATATTTGGGTCATCTGGAAGAAATAGCTAAATATGCATAAGTCCACCCATTGTACCACGGTCTATAACTGTCTTTAAATGTGTTTAATGTTTAAAATGTAGTTGTGGCAGTAACGTATAAATAAATAAATATTGCTTTCAAACAGCATGTGTTCCAGTGGTGAGTGAGGTGACCAGGGCTCTTGGGGGGTGTTGGAGGTATGGTCGGCAACGCGCTCGCGACGCTCCTGGTGTGGTCGGCGTGTATAGCCGCGCAAGCGCTCACCGATGACCTGCGGCTCGGAGGCCCACATGGCCAGGCCGGTGAGCGGCTCGAGGCTGCGCGAGCGCACCTTGCCGCCCGCGCCCAGCGCGCCGCTCTCCTCCGCGCCCGCGCCCGCCAGGCTCCCGTCCGACTTCGCCTACAAACATTACAACCTACACTTCAAAAACATCGAAAAAGCTAACCCTATTAATATAAAAATATCTGAACATACATACGCGGTCGTCTGTTCCTAAGCTAAGCGACTTGTGTTATCATCATCATCATCATTACAGCCTATACAGTCCACTGCTGGACATAGGCCTCCACAAGTTTACGCCAAAAATAACGTGAACTCATGTGTTTTGCCCATAGTCACCACCCTGGGCAGGCGGGTTGGTGACCGCAACTTGTGTTATATATATATTTAAATAGGTTAGCAGTTATAACAGCCGACTGATATATATATTATTTTCGATATACACGTACATATTATACATATTACCTAAATATATTTTATATGACACGGCCAGTCGGAGACGCGGGTTCGAACCCCGCTGGAGCGGTCAATTTTTGATATGATATTCAAAAATGTTTATATTTTATATATAAAATTCTCGTGTCACAATGTTAGTTAACATACTCCTCCGAAACAGCTGGACCGATTTTTATGAAATTTTGTGTGCATATCGGGTAGGTCTGACAATCGGCCAACATCTATTTTTCATACTCCTAATTTATAAGGAGGGGGTTAATAACATATATGGCAAAACAATGTTTGCGGTGTTAGCTAGTATGTATATATAAACATTACACTCAGACTCAGGCGGGAATCGCACCCACACTACCAAGCAGGAAGTAGGGTACACTACAAACTGCGCCAACGGGCTCGACATCGACACCTCCCTCACACAGTGAATGGCGGCTTAGTAACCGAATCATGTCTTTTTTTACGACATTTAAAACGAATATTAAAACCGCATACAGTTAGTTATGATTATTTAAAATATAAATCACATAAAATTCTATAAATAAAATAAACGTTTGTATATTTAAGATAATCTAGATCGTCTATTTTATAACTAGTATATGGAAATGATGCAGATGAAAAAAATTGGCATAGAAATGTTAATTAAACACGAGTATTTTATAAAATTAATCATTATAAATAAAGTTCTCAAAACTCAGCCTCAAAGATAAAAAGGTACATGGTATAAATCCCGTAAAAACGAATTCAAATAATGTTCTCAAAACTGTTATTAATTTATTAGTTGCTGACGAAATAAATCAAACATAGTACAAATCATACCAAAAAGCTAAGATTTGTTGCTTCATTCCATGGGTTCGTAAACAATATTGTTAATTTCTTAATAATTACATCAATAGACTTAATATATCCAGTCCGTTAATATAACCGGGTTTCAAAATTACATTTATACAACAATTTTTTACTTTTAGTTTTACGGGAATTGCAGCGATTATCATTTTGAAATTCTCGATATTTAAGCGATGTTGCAAACGCCATGATCAAGGTTGAGTCCCATAGAATCAAGTATAGCCGTGAAAGTTTAAAAACATAAATTTTTTATTGTAGTTTGAAAAATGGTTTCAATGTGCTAAAATAACACTATATAACAGTCCATACAAACTTTAATGATCATTCATAACCCATTAACATTCGCTGGCAAATGGTTTAAATTGTCATTGTTATTTATTCATGCTATGCATTTATGGTTCACAATATTTAGTAGATGCACCACTAATCTTCATGCTATCAAATTCATATCTATAATACAAAAGTTGATACCTTGAAATTATTTAAAGCTGATAAATATGTCGATTTTGCTGATCACTGCAAAGTTGATAAATATATTGAATATAATATTTACTATCATAAAGTAGATACCCCTAAAACAGTGATTCCCAAAGTGGTCTATTTCGACCCCCGGGGGTCAATGACAACCTGCAAGGAGTTTATGTCAGCGAAAAAAAAATTAGGGTCTACGAAATGAAAATGGGGGTCCACGATAGTGGATCTCAACACACACTGATAGTAACTATTTACTTGCATTATACTATCTTATAATATTAACACATATACATTATTTATAAAAGTACCTATGAAGTAAAAAATGTATTATAGGTATATGTTTATAAAATTGTGTAAGCTGTAGGATGTAGGCATTTGCTTTGTGGTCGCAATACATTTTGAACTTATAATAATTGCGTTTGCAGGCAAACGAAGAAAAACCGACTTCAATTATATCGACAAGTAATACAACGTAGGTAGACGAAAAAATAGTCAAGTAAATACGCATTATCAAAGATTACTCCAAAAGTTGTAATCAGATCTCAATGAAATTTTATGTGGCCACATGATAAACATCAGCTTTCAATTAGAAGTAAAAGTTATGCACATTTTCAAGAGTTTCCCTCGATTTCTCTGGGATCCCATCATCAGATCAGATTTCCTTATCATGATACTAAACTAGGGATATCTCCTTTCCAACAAAAAAAGAATTATCAAAATCGGTTCATAAACGACAAAGTTATCCCCGAACATACATTATATATATATATATATATATATATATATATACGGTCGAATTGAGTAACCTCCTAATAAGTCTACCCAAAATCGAAAAACATGGTAAGGGGTCTACAACACAAAAAAGTTTGAGAACCACTGCCCTAAAACTATGTCAGAACTTAGAAAATTTGTATACTTTTTATCCGTAAGTAAGATCACTGTTTGTTCCTATACAAAGGAGAGTAAAAAAATGATCATAAAAGAAGCATTTACAATACTCTTATTAAAGTAAAGAGAGCAAAATTCAACAATGACTTCGTCTTTGGAGACTATATTAATACTGTTCACGAATAAAGAGATATTTATTATAGATTAATAATTGTGTTAATGGTTACTTAATGTTTTATGGCTATAACGGTAACACCATGATTATATAAAGGTGTGCTAAGGCGTGCACCGAAATCGTTAGATGAGTATTTAGCCTAAATGTGCGTGTGCGTGTGCATGTACGAATGCGTGTACGTTTGTCCATTTATGTATGTGTGTGTCGCGCACCTTGACGAGCGTGGCGGCGGGCGGCGCGAGGTCGAGCGGCGGCGCGGGGCGCGGGCGCGCGCACACCATGCACACCTCGCTCGACAGCTCCTTGAGGATCGACACCACCTCCAGGTGGTTCATGTGTGTGTGTGTGTGTGTGTACGTGTCGCGCACCTTGACGAGCGTGGCGGCGGGCGGCGCGAGGTCGAGCGGCGGCGCGGGGCGCGGGCGCGCGCACACCATGCACACCTCGCTCGACAGCTCCTTGAGGATCGACACCACCTCCAGGTGGTTCATGTGTGTGTGTGTGTGTGTACGTGTCGCGCACCTTGACGAGCGTGGCGGCGGGCGGCGCGAGGTCGAGCGGCGGCGCGGGGCGCGGGCGCGCGCACACCATGCACACCTCGCTCGACAGCTCCTTGAGGATCGACACCACCTCCAGGTGGTTCATGTGTGTGTGTGTGTGTGTGTACGTGTCGCGCACCTTGACGAGCGTGGCGGCGGGCGGCGCGAGGTCGAGCGGCGGCGCGGGGCGCGGGCGCGCGCACACCATGCACACCTCGCTCGACAGCTCCTTGAGGATCGACACCACCTCCAGGTGGTTCATGTGTGTGTGTGTGTGTGTACGTGTCGCGCACCTTGACGAGCGTGGCGGCGGGCGGCGCGAGGTCGAGCGGCGGCGCGGGGCGCGGGCGCGCGCACACCATGCACACCTCGCTCGACAGCTCCTTGAGGATCGACACCACCTCCAGGTGGTTCATGTGTGTGTGTGTGTGTGTGTACGTGTCGCGCACCTTGACGAGCGTGGCGGCGGGCGGCGCGAGGTCGAGCGGCGGCGCGGGGCGCGGGCGCGCGCACACCATGCACACCTCGCTCGACAGCTCCTTGAGGATCGACACCACCTCCAGGTGGTTCATGCCCAGAAGCCGGTGCCCGTTAACCTCTGGAACGACAGCCACGTTAATTACTCGTAATAAAAGTTTTGAACGTGTGTAAATACAGATAGCTCTGTGGGGCCCTAAACTTAAAGTTTTTTTTATTATTATTTGTATAGCCTTAAAAATCAATTCATAAAATTTTCAAAATGCTACACATTAGGTTCCAAAAATACTGTTCCGTGATTTATGAGTCAACTGCTCTGCCATTATAAAAATCATCCTGCGCCTATTAAGTACAGAATTCTAGAAGAAATTTCTATATAGAATGTCGTATGGATCGATGGCGACACTTAATAAATAAGGGCTCTATAAGGTCTCTTAGCACCTTTTGGGTATACAATATTGGTCCCTTGACGTAGGAATCGACACAGGCGCCAATGAACAATAGAAGCGTATTGCTAAAAGGTAAGTGCCGCGTGGCGGCGTCACCTAGCAGCTCGTCGCCGGGGCGGTGCACGCCGGCGCGGCCCACGGGCCCCTCGGGCAGCACGGAGCGCACGTAGTGGTGCGGCCGCACCTCGCGCCCGCCCTCCACATCCACCGTGCCCTCCAGTGAGATGCCCAGCCCGCCGCCGCCGCGCACCACCACGCCCACCACTATCTCCACCTCATCACCTGCCAAACACTCGTGTCAAACTCTTTCATTACTTAACTATACTTACATATATCGTTTATTCCATAGTGGTTTGACAAGTTTTTACTAATATTTTATTTTATTTTTAGATTATGTTTTATTCATTCCATTTTCACTTTTCCATATTCAAAATTATCAAAAAGTAAATAACAATAAACGAATAAACATCTTTAACATAACACACACTGTTCCTTGCTTGTGTTATAGTAACAGCCGCCTGATTTAGCAAAAAATTTTTTTTCGACAAATATAAATAATACGTATATTACACCCAGACTAGGGGCGAGAATCGAACCCACAACTCCCGGGGCAGCAGGGCAACTTCACACTTGGCTAACGAGCCGATCATATAGTTGGCACCAGGCTAGCAATGTTTATTCGATGCAATTTGGAAACCTATTAAAATATCAGATAAGCCACAATACCGAGTATAGCCTGCCACTTCCTCTTAATGGCTTCCTTCTGCTCGTGCGTGCGCGGCATCTCGAAGGCGGGCGCGGGTGGGGCGGGCGGCGGCAGTGTGGGGCTGCGAGGGGGGGACGGCTCACTCTCCTCCGCGTTTGTTTCCAACCTGTGCACGTTTTGGTAGAATATATAGGTAAATTTAACTGAAAGGTTATTGTTTTTAATAGCTTTATAGACAAATGTGACAGACACGTATAAGAAAGTTTTCAGTTAAAAAAGCGGCCAAGTGCGAGTCGGACTCGCCCATGAAGGGTTCCGTAACAGTAAGTAATATATGCATAAAGTTAATGTTTATGAAATTAAATATATTTTTTAATATATATTTGAGTTAATTTAATAAAAGGTAAATTACAGTTTACGATTTATGACGTATTAAATAAACTACCTGAGATTCGGTTCAAACCAATTTCGGTGGAAGTTTGCATGGTAATGTACATCATATTTTTTGTACAGTTTTATCATGATCTTATTTTAGAAGTTACAGGGGGGACACATTTTACCACTTTTGGAAGTGTTTCTCGCGCACAGTATTCAATTTAGAAAAATTGATATTAGAAACTTCAATATAATTTTTGAAGACCTATCTATATACTACCCTACACATATGGGTTTGATGAAAAAAAATGTTGAGATTCCATTCTAAGTATGGGGAACCCCCGAAATTTAGTTTTTTTTTTTCTATTTTTGTGTGAAAATCTCAATGCGGTTCACAGAATTTATCCACTTACCAAGATTCAACAGTATACTTTTTATAGTTTCAGAAAAAAGTGGCTGTGACATACGGACGGACAGACATGACGAATCCATAAGGGTTCCGTTTTTTGCCATTTGGCTACGGAACACTAAAAATTGGTTATTTAAAAAATCTAAAATTGTATGATTAATAAAAATTAGGAATAATTTAACCGGATAAATTTAACAAATTTATTCTAACGAAATATATAGCGCATAGCGCAAGCGCATAACTTGAGAATGATTAGACTGATTTGGAATGGGCCTTGGTTGAAATTTAGCCAGCTTAATTATAAAATCAAACTCCAAAATTATTTTTTCGTTTATATAAATGTAAAAAATAGGCAAAATGTACTGCATTGCAAAATATATTGCGCCCTAAAATACCATTAATTTAAAAACTTACTAAAACTACACAAGCAATAGCATATTATTAGCCTCATAAAACCTTTTCATGAATACTTTCTCAGTCATCTTTTATTAAAATGCTTTTTTGCTGTTAATACTTAGCACTCTCTCTAATCTACTTATCCACACCATCAATTAAAAGATAATAAAGTTACGAATACTGTATGTGAACTAAAAATATATTGTATATTTTTCGGTAAAATAATTAATTGATTAACAATTAATTATTTTTCGGTAAAATAATTAATTGATTAACAATTAAATGTTACAATTGATTTTTGTATACTATTTGTATATATTTGAGAACTGAGGTAGGGCATAACAGGACATATCCTGTTCAAAATCTGGAGCAGCTCGACTGGGGAAGTCCCTCGGACCTTACAGATCGCAGCTAAATAAATAACACAAAGCTTTCAAGCATTGATGTGCTCCTATGGTAAATAAAAATGCCCATTAGATCATATATAAGATATTGATAAGATCGGCAACGCGCTTGCGATGCTTCTGGTGTTGCAGGGGTCTATAGGCTACGGTAATCGCTTACCATCAGGTGAGCTACCGACATAGTTGTATAAAAAAACATATAACCTTTTCTATCTAATCCGTTTGTACATTTGTTTTTGACACATTTTACATGTCTGCACGATTATAGTTAGATTTTTATTAATTACAAGCAAAATATTTATATTTCGACTAGCATTACCAACTGATTTTTTTTTACTGGCAGATTATTTAAAAAAAACACACATGTGATTACTATAATACTAGCCATTATCCTTTATTTATACATATGAACTAACTAACACACACACCCGTATAACACACACACTCACCTACATGTATGCTTCCCCACACACATGCACCTGCGCGCACGCCTACTACATACACAGTTATTACTGATATATTAAAACTGCGTAAATGAAATATGTAGTACAGTTATATTAAATAAAAAGCTTGAATTCAGTTGAAGATACAAAAATTCTAGCGAATGTTGCTAACGTGTTGCTTTTTAATATGTCCATAGTGTCTCCACTATTCTAATTTCATAGTACATAAATTAACTTTCAAATTGCTTTAAAACCGATACAACACTGAGCCACGTCGTCAAAACTCGGACATTTTCTTTATTTAAAGGACGCCATACTAAACATATCACATGAGCCGTTTCTTAACTTGCTCACTAACTGACCCTGCTGACACATCTCTAAATTTAGAACATTATTTTGAAAATTATTACTTTGTGAGTGAACCGTAACAATCTTTAAATATAAGGTCCGGGTTTATATCGGTACTACTACTTACGATCAGTTTCAATATTCTATCTATCTCTGAATTTGCTTACTAGAGATTCAATGTTGACATTAACTCCATACAAATTGTTTCAAAAATCTATTGCTAATAGGTGAAACCAGAGATAGACAGATGATTGAAAACGGCCGGTATAGTTTCGCCATTGTCATAAAATATAAATAATTTACCGTAACGTTTTATGAACCAACCACGCATTCGTTTAGTTTCGTGTAGTTCAAACTGCTAGATCGATTTTTACCAAAGATAGCTAAACCACACTTTTATTTTTAAAAAAGCCGTATCGGAATCGTTCCGTCGCTACGAGAGCTACGTCGTCATATAGATAGCCGGAGCGTGACGTTCTCTTGTAGGTCTTGACTTTTATGATAATCATCATCTATAGTTTCTACAGAATCCTCATACTCACTCGGCATACAGTCTGAAATAGAATCATCTTCTGATACTTCTTTTAAAGTTGAATCTGTGTCACCAGTTTATAATGGCCATTGTCCGAGTGCGAGGTTAGATAGAGATCGAGGGTCGTGTGATACTCACGCGGCAGAGAGGTGCGACATCTGTATGTCGTGCGCGGCGGGCGGCTCGGGCCGGTGCATGTGCAGGAAGGGGTTGTGCGGCGCCGCCTCGCCCGCCGCGATGGCCTGCTGCAGCTGCTCGAACTTCGGCCCGCGGAGGTACCTGCCGCACGCTCTGGTTGTTACATCGCTCTTTGTTTCAAAAAATTATAATAACAACAAAACGAGTCTGCATTAGATGCTTTAGTCCACACGACTGAAGTAAAACTTCTTTGGCAATAGACCTGCACAATAGGCTTGCAATGTGTCTTAGATATACGAAACTTAACTGGCTATGAGAGAAAGAGAGAAAGAAATGGTATGCTCGCCTTTCTTTCTTGCTCTGCTTGGCTCACCCGATCACAGTTTTCGTAACGCTCTCGTCACGCATTCACCAGCTTACTCCCCAAATCAAACGTGCGTAAAGAGGTTTTACTTCAATAAAAAACTTACTGAATATATGACTTAAGTTCTAAAGTATAGCAGGTGGATATGAGCGAGTAGGTGAATTCGCATGCGATTTTTGGGTTTCACTGATTTAGAATTAATTATAACATAGTACTCATATTTCATCTTGAGCTTACTCATTTTGAGCAATACAAATAAGCATCTAAATGATTTAAAAATCATGAACAATCAAACAATCTACACTAAATAATTGTGTTTGCAGGCAAACGAAAAAAACCGACTTCAATTATATCGACAAGTAATACAACGTAGGTAGATGAAAAAATAGTCAAGTAAATACGCATTATCAAAGATTACTCCAAAAGTTGTAATTAGATCTCGGTGAAATTTAAATGTGGCCACATAATAAACATCAACTTTCGATTAACTTAAGAATCATTAAAATCGGTATTTCCTCAATTTATCTGGGATCCAATCATCAGATCCTGGTTTCCTTAGCATGGTACCACACCAAGGATATCCCCTTTCCAACAAAAAAGATTTATCAAAATCGGTTCAGAAACGACGGAGTTATCCCCGAACATACATAAAAAAAGAAAGTACGCGGATTGACTGGTGAGAGCCTGAACTCTTCTCCATGGTGACGAAGAAGAGGTAGGTAGCGGCCGCTTTTTCTAACATGCTGTTCCATGTAAGTTGGCTAATATTTCCTACTATGAGTTTCGATCGCTATCAGCATAACGACCGGGACCACAGCTACAATAGAGCGGATGTCGAGTTGTCCCATCCCTTCAGCGTATCGTAATCCACTGCTGAACTCCCCGAGTTCGCGCCAAACCGGTTCTCGGCAGTCCTCACGCAGCCCCCACCAGAGATCTGAAGTGGATCGTCGGTCCAGCGGGCCGGAGGGCGTCCCAGTCGCCCAGTTGTATCAAATACCTCTCGAGCTCCAGAGTGACGATGTGCCCGCTCTGCTTGAGCGCGTCCACGGCCCGCTGGTTGGACTTGCCGGCGAGCGACACGCCGTCCACGGCCACGATGCGGTCGTTGACCCGCACCTTGCCGCTGAGCGCCGCCGCGCTGCCCGGCGTCACCGACTTCACGAATATTCCCGATAGCTCCTCTTTCTCGCACACGTAACCTGCAGCGAACATAATATACGAGTAGTGGAAACGGTATGCCATTGTCGCGCAAAATTACAATATCAAACGTCATCTACTTTGTGCCGATATATACCAAATATGTTTATTTGTGTGTTTGTGTGTATGGGTGTGATTTTTATACTAGGTCGGCAAACAAGCATACGGCTCACCTGACGGTAAGCAATTACCGTAGCTTATAGACGCCTGCGACATCAGAAGCATCGCAAACGTGTTGCCGAACCTACCCAAAATGTGGTGACACCAAGAGTTCTAGTAATCGTACAAAAGGAACATAAAACTGCTTAAAAGCAGTATTATTTACCTGTGACCTTCAATATCGGCCAAAAACATATAAATACAAGGAAAGTAAGTAAGCAAAAAATAACCCAGATCAAGAATCTTACACCGTTTGTCTTGTGCAGACGAATAAACCGCATAAACGCATATCGCATTGAAGATGTGAAGGCCCTTGAACATTGAGTTTACGAAAAGCATTTAAATGGGTTAATGGTTTTTATTGAACATATTTCCAAACTCTCTGTGAGTTGAGCACATAATATCTTAGTTTGGGCTACTGAGAGTGAAGATTTCTCTAACTGATTGATTGATTTGATTAAAAACACCAGATTAGGGTACCCTAACATTTGCATGTAAAATTGAAAAAATTAAGTATAATTCGAATTATATAACAAACAAAATATATTACCTGCAATAGTAATTCCTAAGCCGTTTTCATCTTTCTTCAATTGAACAGTAAATCTGTCGACCTCGGGTGACTCGGCATCTGCAACGTACATTAATGTTGTACTTCTATAATAGTTATTACTAGCTTACCCGACAGATGTCGTAAATTTAAAAAAGTTAGGCAAGGACACCCTAGTTAACTTGTGGTATGAAACTTTTACAGCCTGTTCTACATATTACACGTACCTACTAAGTATATACAAAATTAAAACAATAACAATCAGTCTATTCTGATTGTTATCTAATTTCTTTCCTTACTTTAAGTGCAATAGCATGATGTGTTACACATATTTATTAAATTACAAAGATTTATTGAAGTCGGATGTCAGTTTCGAGATTTTAATCTACTACTACTATAAAAGATCAAAAACATTTTAATACCACGGATAATGTACATATATAACGGTTTTAGATCTTTATTTCTCGAAATACAACTAATTCACTTACTGGGAAAATACATTATAAAATAAGCAACAGAGGAATGAGCACTCAAGACAACAAAATAAGAGTAGAATTACTAATGTCGGGTACATCATAAAAACATGACTGTATCACATACTGCCAACCACGGTTAAGATTTCGTATTACTGGATGTGGCAGTGTTATTCCCGAACATATATATATATTGAGTAACCTCCTCCTTTTCCGTACCTTACCTTTAGTGCAACATGTATTTGCACTATGAGTATTAAGCAAAATGTATTATAATATTTTCCAATTATTATAGCTTGATGCTTGACCTTTTCAATATTACTTCCAAGCACTAATAAATTTATTGAAATGGGATTTCTGTGACTTTAACTTTAAGCTCAATCATCTCAAATCAAAAATCTTTTTAATAGTATGGATAATTGTAAATAAATATTAATTTATAATATAGATATTTAATATATCTTATTATGATATTCAATAGATTATTAATTTTTACCGGTATCTGGTGGGGGTGTAATGGATGCGTCGAATACAAATCTCGACACGTTAGAGTTTAAGGCGATCGGAGTCGGCTGCGTGTGGAACACTTGTTCGAAACCAGCTTCCATTAAGTAGCGGTCCAAAGCTTCGGGGCTTGACAGGAGTCTAAGGTAAGATATAACATTTATTTAAAAGTGAGCAATTAACTTCATTCGCATTTCGTAAATCACATATAATATTATGCATTATTTAGCACAGTTGGCATCCTGCTTTTCACTCCAGGGTTGAAATCTGGATGTAATATTTATACAATTATGTGTTATGATCCGCAAAAAAATAAATTACAATTTTAAATATCAGTCGGCTTTTACCTAAAACACTGTTGTGTTTAGATAACTACCTGCTTGTTAAGTTACGTACATTAGGAACAGTCGATTTTGTATGTATTTCAAAGATGAACCATATTCCAGTTGCTCTACTCCGGTTCCTATATTCATAAAACGATACGTTTTGCATGCGAACCGTTAAATTTAGAACATATTTTTTGGCCGTTTCCTATATTCAGTAAACCATTTTATTTTCTAACAAACCATTCATTCTCGATAATGTTATATTAAAATTTAACAGTCCTTTAGTAAACGCCGCGTTGGCGGAACGGTCACAGCCATGGATTATACCTGTTGCGCTGGCGGTTGCGGAATCGATTCCCGCACATGACAAACATTTGTATTGGCCATACAAGTGTTTGCCGTGGTCTGGGTGTTTGTACAGTCCTTGTGGGTGGATAGATAGATGGATCAGAGCTTAATTCACCACTCTGCTCCAATGCGGGCTGGCGGATTTATTCCCTACTATGAGTAACGATCACTATCAGGTGTACATGATAACAATTGGGACCGACGACTTAACGTGCTTTCCAAGGTAGGGTAGGGAGAATCACAAGGACTGCACAAACACCCAGACCACGGCAAGATTTTTGCCTTATTTGGTGCCTATTTGTGTTTCGATTACTTCGATCGGTTTGTGGCGTTTGTTTCACTATAAAGCGCAAATATGAACAAAAATATAGAGCGGAATGGGAACTAAACTCGGAATTCTCTTCTTAGTTACGCTTCAGCCTGTAATATCCCACTATTGGGCATAGGCCTCTTTCCCCATGTAAGAGAAGGATCAGCGCTTAATCCACCTTGCGCGCTTGAAACAAAAAAACACATGAGCGCTTGTTCCACGTGCTATCTGAGGCACGGTGGGGAGACCCACAAGGACTGCATAAACACCCAGATCACGTCAAACATCTGTATGGCCAATACAAATGTTTGTCATGTGCGGGAAACAAACCAGCAACCATCAGCGCAACAGTCACAAGCAAGTGCTGTGACCGTTGCGCCAACGCGTCGAAAGAGGATATTTTTTTTTTGAGGCTTAATCTGAAAGAGAATAATTCAAAATATTAGTCGGTCGTTATCTATGAACAAAAGCATTGGTTTGCTTACCGTTGGAACAGGCGACCGTGCGTGTATGTTATATGATATTTATTTAGATACTTAGTTATTTAATAAAAAAGGAATAAGCATATAATAATTATACACATAATATGTAATATATATATATATATATATATATATATGTAAACAAAGTGCGTGACACTTCATTTAAGTAGTTATTAATATAATTTGTAGTTGTTCTTTGATGGACATTTGATCTGCGAATTGGTTGCTATGGAGCTGTTTTTTTCATATTAAACGATTGTAAGAATTATATTGTAATTGTAAATATTTAAATAATAGTTATTATAAGGAACTGGTGAAGCAATAGCTTTAAATGTTGTTTCTCTTTTCAGGTTAGTTTGTAAATAATTTAATAGTAAATAATATTTTGTAAAATTAGTTTATATGTTACAATAAAAAAACTTCTCTTTTCAGAGCAACACAATTATTGTTTTACTGTTCAAAATATACAAGATATAAAATAAAACATTATAAAACAACATTTCTACAGCTTGTTACCAGAAAAGATGGAAAAATTAAAATTCGAATTCATAGTCAAAGCCAGTGAAGATATGAAAACAAATATTATTTGTGTAACTAGAATCACGGATTTAGATGGCCGGACTTTTGCGATCCCAGATAAGTTACAACCTGTAAAATTACATGATGGAATAGTACATACCCAAATATTTCAGAAAGTAAAGTCCACATTACAAAAACGGCATGAGAAACGACAGGTATGGATATCCATGAATCCGGAGATGAAAGCGGCTTATTGTGATGAAGATGGAAATAAACAATTTATGGGATACATACTGGAGGAACAAACAATACCAGAAACTACACCAGGGTTTTCAGAAGAATCTCTAGCAAAAATCATAGAAAACTTCGCTGAAATGAAGAAAGATTCAGTAAAACCTTTTAATATGGGGAAAGTGGTAGAAAAATTTCTAATAGAAAAATTTAATAGCAAGATTACCAATGTGTCGCAGTGGATGACTACCTTTGAAGCGGAATGTACCCGTATAGGAATAGAAGAAGATATCAAAAAAATTGAAATTTTTAGGCTATTTTTAGAAGATTCTTGTTTAGACTGGTATAGTTCAATGCTTATAAAGCATACAATAAATTCAGAATGGGCAATGTGGAAAAAGAAATTTTGTGAAACATATGCGGATAAAGGTTGGTCGCCGATCAGGTATGCAATGCTATTTAAATACAGACAAGGCTCATTACTGGAGTATGCATTAAAGAAAGAGAGACTACTATTAGAAATAAATAAGTCCATAAATAAACTCACTATAATTGATCTGATTGCCACCGGATTACCGAACTTTATTGCAGATATGATTGATAGGAATAGTTTAAAGGAAACTGAAGACTTATTTAATAACTTAAGAAGCTTAGAGCATATGGTACAAAAAAAAGTATTTCATAAAAAAATAGAAACTTTGAAAAATAAAACTATAGAGAAAAATGTGAAGCCCTTAGTTAGCCCATGTAAAATTTGTGAAAAAGAGAATAAAGGTATACGTTACCATCCTGAATCTCTATGTTGGTTCAAAAATAAAAATAACGATAATCCAAAACAAGCTCAAATAAGGAGTGTTAACAATTCTGAATTAGAGGTAGAATTAAATGAAATCGACCAAAAAAACTAATAGTGCCGCCATTAATAAAAATTAAATTACTGATTAATGACACTTTAGAAACATTAGGAATATATGATTCAGGATCTAATGTGTCTTTAATTAATTCAAGGTTATTATCTTTGAAAAAAATAAATACTTACGATAAAAATGCAGGTTTAAAAACTATTAATGGCGTAAAAAAATCAATAGGAATGGTAAATTTAAAAATTAAAATTTTTGAAATCGAAAAACATGTTAATGTTTTTGTTATAGATGAAAACAACTTCGACTATGATTTTCTTGTTGGGTTAGACTGTATACAACAATATCATTTAACTCAAAATGAGAATTTAAGTATAACTCAAAATGCTATCAGCAATAATAATAAAGATTACATAAAAGATAAAGAAAAGCAACCTAATAGCACTGAAGAAATTCCTGGCAGTTCAGGTAGTGCTATAGAGAATAAAGAAGATAAATCTTATGAAAAAAAAGGTGTAAATATTACAAAAAAATATGAAAAAGAAACTATAAATAATGAGTATAAAATAAACTTTAATGAAAATATAATAGTCGATAATTTTGATATTTCATTAAATAACTTAGACAATAAAAAAAAATATGAAATTGATAAAATGATACGCAAATATAATTCAGTATTTGCTAAAGACAAATATGATATAGGTACTGTAAAAGGCTATGAAGCCCATATTGATTTGTTAATAGATAAATACTGTAGTAAAAGACCGTATAGATGTTCTGTTGAGGATATGAAAGAAATTGAACATCAAATATCAAAACTGCTAAAACATAATTTAATTGAGGAGTCATATAGCCCTTTTGCCGCTCCGGTAATACTAGCATTTAAAAAAGAAGAAGGAAGGAGATCGAGGCTTTGTATAGATTTTCGCGAATTAAATAAAATTATAGTTCCCCAAACGCAACCATTTCCGCTAATCGAGGATCTAATGGTTAAAACAAGGAAATGTAAATTTTTTTCAACATTCGATATAAACTCAGCGTTCTGGTCAATACCTCTTAAAATTGAAGATAGACATAAAACTGCATTTGTTACTCAAGAGGCACACTTCCAATGGACTTGCTTACCTTTTGGTTTAAAAACTGCTCCCGCTATTTTTCAAAGAATATTAAGTAGCATTATAAGAAAATATAATCTGTCAAATTTTACTGTTAATTACATTGATGATATTTTAGTATTTTCTGAAACGTTCGAAAAACACATTGAGCACATATCTTTGTTATTGGAAGCAATTTTAAAAGAAGGTTTTAAATTAAAATTCACGAAATGTAATTTTGCACAGGACTCTGTAAAATATCTAGGACACATAATAAAAAACAATACTGTCACTCCATTAAAAGATAACTTGATTGCCATAAAAGAATTTCCAACTCCAAAAACACAAAAAAACGTACGACAATTTTTAGGAAAGATTAATTTCTATGGAAAATATGTGCCAAATGTTTCAATTATACTGGACCCTTTACATAATTTATTAAGAAAAGGAGAAAAATTTGTTTGGTCAGATAAATGCCAAGAATCTTTTGATACTATAAAAAGATTACTTTGCTCAAAACCTATTCTAGCCATCTTTGATCCAGATTTGCCAATACATATATATACAGATGCTAGCATACAAGGTGTAGGTGCGATTTTAAAACAAATTCAACCCAACGGTGATGAAAAACCTTGTGCATTCTTTTCAAAGAAATTAAATGACTCCCAAAAAAAGAAAAAAGCAATATATCTTGAGTGCTTGGCAATAAAAGAGGCAGTAAAATACTGGCAGCACTGGCTTATGGGAAAAACATTCACGGTTTATTCAGATCACAAACCTTTAGAAAAAATGAATATTAAAGCCAGAACGGACGAAGAACTAGGAGATTTAACATATTATTTGTCGCAGTTCGATTTTAAAATAATATATTCTCCAGGCAAATATAATATAGAGGCAGATACTCTAAGCAGAAACCCAGTGTTAGAATCGTATGAAAATAAAGATAGTAGTTTAAAAATAGTAAATTTTGTAAAATTAGAAGACATACGAAATGATCAAGATAAAAATGATAAAATAAAACAAAATATAAATAAACTTATTTTAAAAAATAATATATATTATAAAAAGATAGGAAAAAATGAAAAGATTGTATTAACTGGTGTGAAAGTGACAATACACATTTTTTGTTAGTGCTATATTTTTAATTGAATTTTAATTCATATTCCAAAAGTTTCACTAGTTTTTTTATGAAGACTTAATAGTAACAGTTCATACTACCTGCTGGCTATTTCATTCCTAGATTTAAACGTAAAATTCAGAACTAATACATATCACCAGACAACTAAAAATGGAATCAGTGAAGGAGTCTATCTCTGCTATGTCAGATATGTTCATCAATACTATGAATGAGTTCCAGAGAGACCTACAGAAAGTGAACTCCAACTCTCCAGCTTCTACAACATCACTGACTTCTGATTTCTGCAAATTTAGATCCTTTGTATTCTCTGCCCTTAGTGCATTGCAACGTCAGGTTGATTTTCTGGACAGGGAGTTTGACCGCCATGAGATGCGAAGGAGACGCAAGATGCTGTTGCTACATGGTCTGCCCGAGGAGAAATCTGAGGACACATCAGCAAGAGTCACCACTATTGTCGCGGACCACCTCAACCTCGCCAATTTCTCGAGCAGCAGTATCAAATCATCATACCGGCTGGGTCGACCTCTAGATAAAAAACCTCGACCCATTGTGATCAAGTTTACTGATAATGCTGTTCGTGATAGGGTTTGGTTCGCAAAGACAAAACTCAAGGGTACGGGATACACCCAGTCCGAGTTTCTAACTCGGACCCGTCATCAAGTCTTCTTGGAGGCAAGGCAGCGGTTTGGCATAGCGAATTGCTGGACGCGACACGGCTACATTCACATTGTGACGTCAGACGGTCAGCGTCACAGAGCGGAGTGCTTGCTGGACCTCCAGGGCATCCCAAGCTCAACAACCCAGAAGCTCCCAACACCGGAGAAGACTACAGCAAGTATAAGTGTCGAGCAAAAACCATTAACGTCGCGCACGAAAAGGGTCTTAAAAAATAAGTAAATTAAGTATACTGTTCATTAGTTATCTCCTCGTAGTAACATCATATTTATTAATACGCTAAGTTTAAGTTGTTTGCCTCACTTCTTAGAAGAACCCTCACAATAACTCCATATAAATTATTTATCATTTTATAGTTAATTGCTTGCTACCGGCATAAACAGCTGAAGGATTTATTTTTGCTTTTTTCTTTTGTAAAATAATTAATTTCTAAAATTATATATTTATTATTATTAAAATTACAAATTTAGGCTTTAATTTTGATACAGCGTCAACATGTCTGACGGTCGGTAAATTATCTTTTTATTTTATTTTTGTTCAATTTCAAATCAACTTATATTTAAATACTTTTGTTTTTATAATTTTGTGAAGTGATAATTACTATACTCATCTAGTGCGAATTATTTCGCTTGTGTTTAGCTAGTTTATATTACTATATTAAGTTATTCTCACTTTTCTTTTTACTCACCTTTATATCTCTTACCTGTACCTTGTTACCTTGTTGTAAATTTAATCTTTTTTTTTCTCTTTTGTTTTACTTGAAGGGTACATAAGTATTTCATTATACTCCTTATATTTACAAATTTGTTTACATTAAATATTTGCGACATTGGTGACAACTGACAGCATACTTGTCGATTGACTTTGACACTATGCTTTTTGTACTGACATTGAAATTCCATAGTGTATATCTTTGTAAAGATTTTGTTGTCAATGTCGCTCGTTCGGATACAACTATTGTCAACTAAGAATAGTAACTATAGATTCTCTTAGCTTCTGCCTTAATGTTAATTTTCTGTATTTTTAATTCTGTTTTTTATAACTTAAGACGAACGATCTAATACTTTGTTTACCTGCTTACTTTTCTTGACTTTCTTTTTTCTCTTTTTATTTCTTATTGTATGTCATTATCATGTTGTTGTTTTTTTTTTTTTTTAATTTTTTTTTTCTTTTGTTATTAATTCTTTGCATAACTTAAAGATATTTCACCGTTTCCACTACAGCCGGCAGGTGTATGGACCACATTATAGACACAGCTTTATACTATTTTATTATATTCTATTTATATATTTATTTTTTTAATTCTATTTTAATTTAATTATTTTTAGTTATTAATACTTATTTATTATATTATAGGCCTGTTATTTATATATTTATATTACTAACATTCTATTTCTAAATCTATGACAAGTGACAATGATGATTCGTTCCATTCTATTTCCTCTTCCTCTTCTGCAATTCGGAGTAATGACTCCAGTTTTTTTAGCATTCCCTCTCTTAGCGAAACTCTTGACTTTCAATTTAAAGATGTTTCAAAAAACTTTAATATCATCCACATTAACGCGCAGAGTATTCCTGCACACTATCCCGATATTCTGTCATCTTTTCAAAATAAAAACATTCATGCGATCTTGGTAAGTGAATCTTGGCTTAAACCCTGTCTGCCATCATCTTCCTATTCCCTTCCAGGGTTCCAATTAATCCGTAACGACCGTGTTGGGCGAACTGGTGGTGGCGTTGCCATCTATCTTCGCTCACACATTTCCTTTAACATCATCAGCAAATCCATTTCTCACGATGGACATGGCCCTGATCACCTCTTCCTTGAACTCCTTTTATTTAGCACAAAGCTCCTTCTAGGTGTCTATTATAACCCATCACTTACTATTGACTATTTTGCATCCTTCGAAAATCTGTTAGAACTATATACTCCTCAATATAGCCATACGGTAGTGATGGGTGACTTTAACACGTGCCTGCTTAAGCAAGACTGCAGAGCTTCACGCTTGCGCTCTCTTGTGAATTCCACAAATTTGTCCATCCTTCCCCTGAATCCTACTCACTCTTATCCTAACTGCTCTCCCTCTCTTCTTGACTTGATCCTTGTCTCTTCATCTGATCACGTTGAAAAGCATGGTCAGTGTCCAGCTGATGCTTTCTCTTACCATGATCTCTTATATCTTTCCTATAAAATTAGGCCCCCAAAGGCAAAGTCAAGAATTTTTCTGCAGCGTAGTTTTGGAGGCATGGACTTGAGCCGTTTACGTGAAGATGCTGCGGGGATTGATTGGGATAGAGTATTTGTCGCGTCTGCGGTGGACGAAAAATTGGCAGCTTTTAATTCTCTCCTGACCCAGCTATTCGATATACACGCTCCTGTTCGACCTGTGCGTATTAAGCATGCTCCTGCTCCCTGGTTAACAGCTGAAATAAGAGCACTGCAGCAGTTAAAAAATAAAGCTAAAGCTCGATATAAATCTAGTCCGAGCCCATCTAATAAGGAGAAGTATAAAACTCATCGAAATCGTTGCAACAAGGCTTGTAGAGATGCACAACGACGCCATATCCACACATCTATATCAGAGGAAGCAGATCCTGGAAAAATCTGGAAATTTCTAAAAACACTTGGAGTTGGCAAAGTCAAACAATACGTGCCTTCAAATTCCTTTGATCTCAATAATCTCAATAAACATTTTACTTCTTCTGTCACTATAGACAGTGCGACTAAAGCCGATACCCTTAGTCATCTCTCTGCCATTGAAACTCCTGACTCTTCGTCAACTTTTACCTTCACACAATTGTCTGAATGTGATGTTAAGAAGAGCATATTAGCTGTTAGTTCTAATGCAGTGGGCTTCGATAACATCAGCCGTAATATGATCATTCCTATAATAGACTCAGTCCTTCCTGTCATAACCCATATTTTCAACGAATCCCTAAGTTCCAATACATTTCCTACTAGCTGGAAAGACGCTCAAATCATTCCCCTACCTAAAAAACCTAATTCCTCTACGTTTTCCGATCTTCGCCCGATAGCCATTCTCCCTTTCCTGTCCAAAGTTTTAGAGCGTCTTGTCCATCAACAGCTAACTTTATTTCTTTCTTCCAATGATCTCCTAAATCCTTATCAGTCCGGTTTCCGTAAAGGTCATAGTACGGCAACGGCCCTTGTGAAAATCACTGACGACATTAGGCGGGCAATGGACGGTCAGAATCTCACCGTGTTGACCTTGCTGGACTTTAGCAATGCGTTTAACGCGGTGGATTTTGATTTACTGCTGGCTGTTTTGTGCTCACTTAACATATCTCCATCAGCAATTGATTGGTTTCATAGTTACTTGTTTGGTCGTCGGCAGCGCGTTCGTGTCCAGGATTCATATTCAGACTGGTCCAACGTTAATGCTGGCGTTCCGCAAGGTGGCGTGTTGTCTCCGCTCTTATTTTCGATCTTCATAAATTCAATAACTCTCCGCATATCTTCTCTCTACCACTTGTATGCTGATGATCTTCAAATTTATTCTCACGCTAAGTTGACAGATTTACCTACGTCAATAAGTAATTTAAATAATGACTTGAAGAACATATATAGATGGAGTAACTCCTACGGATTAAACATAAATCCCTCAAAATGTCAAGTCATTATTATCGGTAGTCCTAAGCTTGTGTGTCGAATAGATTGGTCACTTATACCACCAGTCGTTTATAACAACGCCGTAATCAGTTACAGCGACACAGTCAAAAACCTCGGAATTATCTTCGATAGACATCTTTCTTGGGCACCTCAGCTGAGTGAGATGAGCCGTAAACTATTTGCAGCTATCGGATCACTACGACGACTGCAATATTTCCTCCCTTTGCCTACCAAAATTACATTAGCACAGTCACTCCTTCTACCAATTCTTGACTATGCTGACACTTGCTATCCTGATCTTAAAGAGGAGCAATTAAATAAGCTTGAGCGCCTTCAAAATCTTTGCATACGGTTCATATTTGGTCTTCGCAAATATGACCACGTTTCCGAATTTCGCAGTTGTCTCAAGTGGCTTCCGATTCGCTTTCGCAGGAATACTCACATACTCTCGCTACTATATTGTATACTTTTTCATTCTGATACACCTCTGTACCTTAAGGAGCGTTTCAAGTATCTTTGTAATACACACGAACGCACCCTTAGATCTGAGTCTACTTTGATGCTCGAAACCCCAGCTCACACTACTTCTTTTTACTCCAATTCTTTTTCAGTTAAAGCTGTTCAACTTTGGAACGCTCTACCTCTTCCTATAAAACAAGCCCAATCCCTGTCTTGCTTTAAAAAATACCTCAAGGCGCACTATTTGTCACTTAGTACGTCATAATTGTTTTTATCTCTGCATAACATATTGTAGGAGTATCGCTTCACTTGTATTTTGTATTCTATGCTATTATTCATATTATATGTATTTCGTTTATATGTAGGTATAGTATTTTTATGCGTATGTATATATATGTGTATGTATGTCTGTGTATATATATATATATGTTTGTATGTATGTATCTATGTATGTATGTATGTATTGTGCTGTATATGTATGTGTATTTATACTCGATAGTTTGATATTGTTCTAGGTGACACTAATTGTCACTTCTCTGTATACACTTCCCCTACCGCTTTTTCACTACGCTGTGTCCTATATGCCCAAAGGTTGTCTGGAAGAGATCGCTACTCTAGCGATAAGACCGCCTTTGTACACTGTTTTATTTTTATTTTATTTTTATTTGTGATATGTTATTGTGTTGATTGTTGTTGTGTACAATAAAGAGTATCTATCTATCTATCTAACTGAGGAATTTAGTAAAAATATTATAAAACATGTACATCACTACTACTGTCACATAGGCAGACAACAAATGGAAAACAAGATTAAACCATTTTATCACGCCAAAAATTTATTGGACAATATAAAAAAAGTTTGCGAAAATTGTGATGTCTGTATAAAAAATAAATCTAGAGGAAAATACAAGTTTGGATTAATGTCTCACTTAGGTCCCGCTACTTATCCGTTTGAAATAGTGTCTATAGATACTATAGGGGGATTTGGTGGTACTCGTTCAACCAAAAAATATTTACATCTTCTAGTAGATCACTTCACTCGTTACGCCTATATTTTGACATCCAAAACCCAAAGTGCGAATGATTTTATAAAACTGATCCAAAAAGTAACAAAAGATTATAAAATTGACATGATTTTATCGGATCAATATCCAGGCATAAATTCAAAAGATTTTAAAAAATTTTTAGAAAAAGAAAATATACCTATAGTTTTCACTGCAGTAAATGCACCATTTTCAAACGGATTAAATGAAAGGTTAAACCAAACGTTGGTTAATAAAATTCGTTGCAAGATTAATGAAAAGAAGGGCAAAATTGCTTGGACAACTATTGCTCACGAATGCACAGAAAAATATAACGAAACTGAACATGGTGTAACAAGGTTCTCTCCAAAATATTTACTGGAGGGAAAAAAATTTGACGTTCTACCAGATGAACTGAAGAAAAATACAACACATAATTGTCTTTTGCAAGACCGAAAAATTGCCTTAGAAAATAGTATAAAATCACACAATTATAATAAAAAAAGATTTGATAAAAACAGAAAACATCACGAACTAAAAGTAGGAGATTATGTATACGTTGAAAACGGAAACCAATTAAACCGAAAAAAACTTGATGAATTGAGAATAGGACCTTATGAAATTGTAGACAAAATATCCAATTCAATTTATAAAGTAGACACGGGTCACAAAAAGGCAGAATCAAACCTCTTCCATATTACAAAACTAATTCCAGTAGTAAAGTATGACACTAAAACTTTGTAATTTAGAAAAAAAAAGGGGGGGGAGATGTAAACAAAGTGCGTGACACTTCATTTAAGTAGTTATTAATATAATTTGTAGTTGTTCTTTGATGGACATTTGATCTGCGAATTGGTTGCTATGGAGCTGTTTTTTTCATATTAAACGATTGTAAGAATTATATTGTAATTGTAAATATTTAAATAATAGTTATTATAAGGAACTGGTGAAGCAATAGCTTTAAATGTTGTTTCTCTTTTCAGGTTAGTTTGTAAATAATTTAATAGTAAATAATATTTTGTAAAATTAGTTTATATGTTACAATAAAAAAACTTCTCTTTTCAGAGCAACACAATTATTGTTTTACTGTTCAAAATATACAAGATATAAAATAAAACATTATATATATATATATATATATATATATATATATATATATATATATATATATATATATATATATATATATATATATGTCGCAGAGTATGAATACGGAACGTCAAGTGTTTGACTTGGGTGTATTCAGATAATGTCAGTTGTCAATTATTAGCTGTTAGAGTAGTGGGGTGATCGACGCGCCACCTAGCACATCGTTCCATAGTCACCTACCCTCAGTTATTATATTACTCGAATTGTTCTGACGTGTATAAAACGAACGGTGTCACCTCGGCTAAGGTAGTCTTGGCTCTGGCTTGGCACGATACATTTGTTGTATCCTGCTAGTAGCTTAACCTAGACTCATTCGATAATTAATTTGTGCATACGAATTAATTGTTACATATTATGGCGGATAACTCGAGCAGTGAAGGTGAGCGTTGATGCGCATCTCAAAGGAGATCTCCTTAAACCTACACCTGGGTCGCAAGTCCTAGGCACTGCTCTGAGTTACTTCCTCTGCCACACGATGGACTCGGTGCCCGCACGGTGAACCGTGAATCCATCGAATGCTAAGAAGTTAGTCTTCGCCCCCTTAACTAATAACTACCCGCCTTCCGTACTGCGTTACCTTTCTGTTAACTGATTCCTGTGTTATAATAATTTGGTGATATCATTAATTGTGTTTACTTGTGTCAACATTACCCACTTATGCCCACAGTAGACTGAGTGAGTACTCTGAGATCATGAAAAAGAGAAATATACCTTCAAGCCGAAAAGTATACCTTCTTCCTCTTTTTAATATCTGACATATATATATATATATATCTTTTTTTTGTCACTAGGTTGGCAAACAAGCGTACGGCTCACCTGATGGTAAGCGATTACCGTAGCTTATGGACACCTGCAACACCAGAAGCATCGCAAGTGCGTTGCCGACCCAATCCCCAATCCCCCAGGAGCTCTGGTCACCTTACTCACCAACAGGAACACAATACTGCTTGAAAACAGTATTATTTAGCTGTGATCTTCTGTAAGGTCGAGGTACTACCCCAGTCGGGCTGCTCCATATTTTGAGCAGGAAATTCCTGCTGTGCCCTACCTCAGTAAGAGTAATAATGATAATAAATAAAACCGTGCGTGGCGCGCACCTGGAGGGCACGACGGGCGCGGCGGAGGCGTGCGCGGCGGCGGGGTCGACGGCGCGCGCCACCACCAGGCGCACGCGCGAGCCCGACGCGCGCAGCACGCCCGCCACCTGCTCCGACCCCATCTCCATCAGGTGAGTCTGCGCCGCACGAACTCAATATACTAGCGCTACCTCACGACCCGCGATACAACAACCGGCCACTGTTACTCACTAGTAGTCCACTGATTAATCAACCCCACAATAATAATAAAAAAACACCCAGTGGCGCCCACTAGCGGTGTAACAATTGAAACTAGCTATCGACAATAATTGAAACAGAAAAATAAAATTACTAAATTATCATACCCATTAAAAGTTAAAAGTTAAAAGATGGATGAAAAAAGGGTGGATGTCAATTAGATATGTGTATTTTCCACAGAAGAATTTTGGATTTTTATTAATACTAGTGGTCGCCCGGTGGTTGAAATTCGACCATAATTGTAATAAACAAAAGCGTTTATATGCGTGTGTGTGTGTGTGTGTGTGTGTTGTGTGTGTGTGTGTGTCAAATACATGGTAGTGTGTGTAATGAAATGAAACTGTTGAAGCTGGCCATACTTTATATTTATTTAATTTCTTTCTTTGATGTCTTACACCGGGCAACCCTGCACTCTTCCTGTGTCATGTCCGCTTACCGGTTGTGTGTCGCTCCATCGCTCTACAAATTCCTCAAGAAGACCTTAGATTATAAATAATAAAGTGTGTGTAGATATAACTATTGTAATATCAATAAAAAATGAGTATTGTCTAATAATTAATTTCGATCCACGGACCCCTCAAGAGAAACGAAATTTCATTCTCCTTAGTCCGTGCGAATGTTCGTAAAAGGGGGTACAAAGTTTTTTCTTCACGTATTAATATATATTTATAAACTAAGTGTACCTAATTGTATTTAAAATAAAAGCCAAATAAAATGTTTCATTATGTTACTAAAAAGAAATAATCGAGTTAAATAAGGTCGACTTAAAAATAGTCAATTAAATACGCATTATTTAGCATAATTAAAAAACTATTCGTTAGATCTCGGTTAAATTAAAAAAAAAAAAAAAACTACACCACAAGCATAATCTGACAATGTAGTTAAACAAGTTAGATTATTATTAATTTGATATTAAAATTTGAATACTTGAAATATATATAATATATGTAATTATTATTATGATATGAGAAATAAATTTCTTTAAACCGATATTCAAGAAAAAAAAAATAAGGCGGTAGTTCACCAGGTCGGCTAGTAGTAAATATAAATAATTGGAGTTGTCACTATCACTATCATCAGACCACTGTGACGTATTATAAAGTCTTTTAAGGCAGATTTACACAGGGTCAGTAGCTGTCGCCAGTGCTAGCGCCGAAAATTGACTCATACGATTTACACGCAGTCAGTATTTCGTCAGTAGTTTTATGGTGTACACACGTTTGTAAAGTGAGTGCGGATAAATGAATTCTCGAAAACAGCTAAAAATCAGAGTTAATAATTTGTTGAGAAAATGTACCTTTGTGATTATGCAAGGACTAACTGGTATGTTAGAAGAAGAGAAATCCAAAAAGAAACGAATGTGGGTAAGAAAATGGATAGATGACAGAGATCAAACTGGAGGCTCAGCTGTTGTTATCCCAGTTGAGAATTGAAGATCCTGGGGAATACAAACTGGCTTTGAGAATAACGCCAAAAGACTTTGATGATTTGCTTATGTTGTTATCAAGCTCTATTCAGCGTCAAAACACATTTATGAGAGACGCCTTGCCCTAATTTATTGTCCAACAGGCATTCATTATCGCGGTATAGTTCAATAATCTTTAAGTGATCCGTATCGCTTAATTTTCGCGTCATTTTGTGATGTGGTGCAACGCAGCGTGGTCCCCGTACAATAAAGCGGCAGCGACTGACTTCGGCATTTACAAGGCGTCAGTTGCGCTAGCGTGGGTTGTGGAGGGCGCGGACTGACGCCGAAAAATATGAAGCGGGAATATTGAAGTCAGTACTGATGAAACCTGCCTTTATGTGGTCACTATAAGTGACAGTTTGACTTTTCATCGTGTCAGATCTGACAGCTCTGTTGTAGACAATTGAAAACAATCTTCTAACATATTAGCATCTGTTTTTGTTTAAACTAGTCGACGTTTCATCCAGCTTTCTGATTTATTTAATTTTTTAACTTATTAGGTTGCGTTACTAAACTAAGCATGAATAATAATAATACTCTTGATTGTACACAACAACAATCAACACAATAACATATTACACATAAAAAGCTGTACAAAGACGGTCTTATCGCTAGAGGAGCTATCTCTTCCAGACAACTTTTGGGCATATAGGACACAGCATAGTGAAAGCGGTAGGGAAGTATACACAGAGAAGTGACAATTAGTGTCACCTAGAACAATATCAATTATCGAGTACAAATACACATACATATACAGCACAAATACATACATACATAGATACATACATACAGACATATATATATATATATATATATATATATATATAAACATATATAAACATATGCATAAATATACTATACCTACTTATAAACGAAATACATATAATATGGATAAAAGCATAGAATACAAAATACAAGTGCAACAATACTCATACATTATGTTATGCAGAGATATAAAAACAATTATTAGAGATATAAAAACATACTAAGTGACAAATAGTGCACCTTGAGGTATTTTTTTAATCAAGACAGGGAATGGGCTTGTTTTATAGGAAGAAGTTTCTATTAGCAATAACTTTATCTTTTTGACTATTTTATATTCAATGAGGGCAAATAGCAATACATAGAAAACTAAAAACACTTAGGTACATAATCACCAATAAGCGAAATCTAAGAGTTCTGTGACCTACGAAGAGACCTAACGCTTTCCATTTTCTTATTACATACATACATATATGTATGTGTAACATACAACTAAAATATTGCATTCAGTCTGTAATATCCCACTGTTGTAGCATAGGCCTCTTTCCCCTTGTATGAGAAGGATTGGAGCTTAATCTATCACGCTGCTCCACTGAGAGTAGGCGGATACATTCTCTATCATGAGTAACAATTGCTATCAGGTATTTATAATAACAACCAGGACCGACTACTTAACATGCTCTCCGAGGCACAATACACGCACCTTTTAACACCCATCCTTTATTTAGTCTATAAGTAATTTTGTACACCCACAACAAAATGAAAAATAAAATTATCACTAAATTACACAATTTATGTTTTAAAAATATATTAATTATACACACAGACATATTGTAAAACACGTAATTTTGTGTATTTTAAAATTCTACTTTAAGATTACTTACATCTCCAATTTGTAAAATATGATCACCAGATTTCAGACGACCATCACGGTCAGCTACACCACCCGACAATATAGTTTTTACAATCACACCACTAGTTCTGGCTCCAATAATACCTAAGACAAGATATAACAAAAAAATATTTTAGTTATTCTAAATAACCACATATTATCAGGAACAGGAATAATTCCAATATTGTTCCAATATCGTACCAGAGAAGAGTATAAAAACTCAAACTTATTTCAAATTTCCGATAACACTAAATATAAGGAAAGTTAAAGTTTTAATAAACTGAGTTTGTACATAGATATGTATGTATATTTTCACCACAGTCGAAAGTATGTCTGAGAAATACAATATTTTGTTTTCCTGGTGTCTTATTAATTTTTAACCGACTTCCAAAAAAAGGAGGAGGTTCTCAATTCGACTGTATTTTTTTTTTTTTTTTTTATGTATGTTACATCAGAACTTTTGACCGGGTGGACCGATTTCGACAAATTTTGTTTTAATCGAAAGGTGGTGTGTGCCAATTGGTCCCATTTAAATTTATTTGAGATCTAACAACTACTTCTCGAGTTATATCTAATAATGCGTTTTTACTTGACGCTTTTTTCGTCGACCTACGTTGTATTATACCGCATAACTTTCTACTGGATGTACCGATTTTGATAATTCTTTTTTTGTTGGAAAGAGGATATCCCTAGTTTGGTACCATGATAAGGAAACCAGGATCTGATGATGGGATCCCAGAGAAATCGAGGGAAACTCTCGAAAATCCGCAATAACTTTTTACTGGGTATACCGATTTTGATAATTTTTGATTTAATCGAAAGCTGATGTTTATCATGTGGTCACATATAAATTTTATCGAGATCTGATAACTACTTTTTGAGTAATCTTTGATAACGCATAGTACTTGACTATGTTTTCGTCGATCTACGTTGTATTACTCGTCGATGTAATTGAAGTCGGTTTTTTTTTCGTTTGCGAGCAAACACAATTATTTACTATTATTAAAAACTATAAACAGTCCTTACCAAATCCAAGTCCAGTGCCATCATTCACTAAATTTATTATCTCAACTTGAGCCCAATCTCCGGCCACAATGTTTGTTGAACCAGATATTAACGAATCATCATTTCGAGACATGTCATGCAAACCTCGATTCTAAAAAAGCAATTTTATTGCAATTATTATATAAATATCTAGTAGATGTAAATTTAAACAATATTATAAGTCTGTACTTAAAACAATTTTAGGTTTTTTTGTTGTTTACGTAATAGTTTACAACACACTTTTAATGGAATTTTTATACTCACATATTTACACTCTAAACCAAAATCACAAATTACTTTATTCACTCAAAGCCTATTCAGGTAAATAGTTGCCAAATTTCAATGCTGTTTCACTTATTGTAGTTTCCTGCAATAATAGACTAGTATTGTAAGTACTAACCTGTTTGGGAGACATATTAGAATCTACAGAAGCAGAATCTAGACCTAAAATGCGTTCATTATCTGAGCCTGATCCAAACTCCAAACTGTGCGGTGGTGACACTTGAGGTACTCGTTGTTCTTCCTCACCCTCATGATTACCATAAAGGTTTTTAGTTTGTATAGCTAAGTCACCTAAAAATTTCAAACCTTAATTTGTATTGATTCAATTGTTTTTACAGCAAAATGTACAAATTAAAAAATTTTACTATCAAACTAAGTTAATTAACTTAGTTTGGTGTATTGTTACAAAGTATAAAATTATTTTAGGGTTGTGGCGATATCTATCGTGCAAAATGCGAACTACGAACTCCAGACACAACATCCGCCTGGTCGGAGGATCCTCCCTTTTCAATAGGGGATGAGGGACTTCACACCCTGTACCTCATATTCCCTCAAAGGGTATTTTAAATTTGCACTACATATTATATTACTGCCATATACACACTCTACTAAGTAAACTTAATAGAGAATAAAGGAGAACAATATACAAATTCACTTAAAAATATAGCTTATTTAAAATTTATCATTTTAAAATAAATTACCAGCTGGTGTGATATCAAAATCTCCAGGTAGTATTGATGGATGATGTGCCACTTGAGTTGCAAGCAATCCAACAGAGTCATGGAGAGTAGCAATACTCTTTAATATTGGACTTTCCAAAAGATTTATGATAAGATTTAGGTCATCATTTGTTGCAGCCTATGAAATTGAAGAAAGTTAATAATTATTACATTAACATATTAATGTTAGTGTAAAACAGCAAAGGAAGGCTTGAGTTTGAATTTTGGTTAATGGTATGGTAGTAAAATGTAGACTATGAAAGATCGCACTTTGTCTCATAGAACATAGAACTAATTAAACTTTTAAAAAAATAATGCATTAAAATTATACTGAACATTATCTTGTTAAAAATTTGATGCTTAGAATTAATACAAAATGGCTTTTTTTAAATATTGTACTAGACAAAAGTTTGCCAAAAATTAAAGCATATGTTAAAAATTTTAGATACAATTTTTAATTTCTTGTATTTCACCTTTAATTTGGGATCATCACTTTGATCGACAACAGCTTTTACACTTTCCAATTGCTGCAAAGCGTTTGATATATTCACACCGAGATGCATTGTCGTGCCTCCTAAAAATTCAAAAAACTTTCAATATAATTACGTATATCATTGATAACAAAAATACCACAAATTAATGTTTAAAGATACAATACCGTGTGACTCACCCCCTTAATGAAATAGTTTCGCCAGTGTCTGGAAGAAAGACCCTTTAAATTAATTATCAATATAAACAAAACAATAAATAAAACTAAAAATTATCGTATCCAAGAATCCAGTTAAAAAAGTAATACCAAATAGTAAATAGGTACTAAATACCATAACACCTTAAATTACTGACATATGATAGGAGCGTTCCACCTAAGGCTCACAACGTTCTCGACCACTACCACTGAAAATGCCGTTCCACTAACGTAAAAAAAAACGCCGCGGGCGTTGTGAATTTTATAAGGTGATCATGAAGCTGTTTGGTTTTACCCGTATATAAGTGTATAATCTATGGTTTTACCTTTTACGGCTCTTTGTTTTACGGTAGTCGATAAAGTGGCAGACTTCAGTATACTATCAGTGATTCACTTTAAAGTTTTAATACTTCATCCTAGAGTTTTAACTAGAGTTTTAAACCTACCCCACCCCAGCCTGCAAAATAATGATATTTGTAATAAAAAAAATACTAATCGACAGATTTTCAATTCCTCAATTCAACTACGTTGTCCTTTTAAATTGCTCACCTTAAATTATTTAATTAAAAATCAATAAAGTTGTTGAAAAATATTCATTTATCAATATTTTCAAACTCCTATATCTTTTGATGTATACAATATTTTGAATTGCTCAAAGTGTTAAAAAACTGCTCAAGTTGCATTTATAATTGCTCAAGTATAGTTTGAAACAGAACCACTTGCCACCTACCCCACCCCAGCCTGCAAAATAATATTATTTATATAAATCAAAAAAGTCGTTTAGAAATATTCTTTTATCAATATTTTCAAACTCCTATATCTTTTGATGTATACAAAAAAAAAATTGATTTTTAATTATATAATTTGAGGTGAGCAATTTAAAAGGACAACGTATTTGAATTGAGCTATTGAAAATCTATCGATTAGTATCTTTTTTATTACGAATATCCGTAATTTTTTTGCTTCGCATCATTGTCTATGCGCACGCGCAGCGTTCACCTGTCTTATGATATAAACGTTAAATTTGTTCAAATTATTTATATTTATTTAAAAATTAAGGAAAGTGGAGCTGTTCCAAACTGTACTTGAGCAATTATAAATGCAACTTGAGCAGTTCTTTAACACGTTGAGCAATTTAAAATATTGTATACATCAAAAGATATAGGAGTTTGAAAATATTGATAAAAGAATAATTTTCAACGACTTTTTTGATTTATAACTAAATAATTTGAGGTGAGCAATTTAAAAGGATAACGTATTCGAATTGAGCTATTGAAAGTGTATCGATTAGTATTTTTTTTTTTACAAATATCATTATTTTATTTGTTCAAACAATTTATATATATTTAAAAATTAAGGAAAGTGGAGCTGTTCAAATCTGTACTTGAGCAATTATAAATGCAACTTGAGCAGGGTTTTAACACGTTGAGCAATTTAAAATATTGTATACATCAAAAGATATAGGAGTTTGAAAATATTGATAAATGAATTTTTTTCAACGACTTTTTTGATTTTTAATTAAATAATTTGAAGTGAGCAATTTAAAAGGCCAACGTAGTTGAATTGAGCTATTGAAAATCGAACGATTAGCATCTTTTTATTACGAATATTCGCAATTTTTTTGGCTTCCCATCATTGTCTATGCGCATCTGCAGCGCTCACTTTATCGATATAAACGTTAAATTTGTTCCAACTTTATATATTTATTTAAAAATTAAGGAAAGTGGAGCTGTTCAAATCTGTACTTGAGCAATTATAAATGCAACTTGAGCAGGGTTTTAACACGTTGAGCAATTTAAAATATTGTATACATCAAAAGATATAGGAGTTTGAAAATATTGATAAAAGAATATTTTTCAACGACTTTTTTAATTTATAATTAAGAGCCATTTCACAATTTTACGCTCTGCAAGTTTAGGTAAATTTGGTCGCATCGCGCGAGTCGTACGAGCCGCGCGATCTTTGTGCTAGTACGTATAGTGTGACAACCAAAAGACCATCGTGATCATTTTCTGATGTATAATAAAAATTATAACTATGGTATAAAATGTTTTTTACATAATTAATTTGTTAAAAATTTCAAGTATGTTATATAACAACAGTCAATAAATTTAAAATAAAATTAAAAAAATCAATTTTATGAAACAATTTTTTTAAATTGATTTAGTTTTTTCAGTTTACGAATGAATCTAATATTTACGATATGAATAAAAAAGCATTTCATGACATCGACACCGACAAACATATTAATTAACAAATAACAAGACAAACAGATTGAAATGCCTATTTGTATTGATAGTGTGAGAAAAGAAAATTAAATTATACATTTGTTTACAGAAATTATCATTATATTATTTTACAGTCATTTTCGTAATATGTTTATTTTATTTATATTTTATTATGAAAGTATCAAATGCGTTTTATCCGCTATAACAACAGGCGCTTGGCGCGTGTGAGCGAAAGAGACGGCTGCGCAGAATTTGGCGTGGACCTTACCTCTAAGAGCGCTAGCGCTCGACTGATTTACCGGGCTTGATGCGTGGCAATATATACTATCTTTTTATTATTTAATATAAAATGTATTAAAAATAATTACATCTTTTAATTATTTTTTTTTTGTATTCCTTAATGATGTAAGTTTACTTTGATGAAGATAGTTCGTTAAAATTTCATAGTTTTCTAAGAGAAATATCGCTTTTAAAATTGTACTTATTTGGAAAATATTCGTAACTTTAAATCTTTTTTATCGTTTAATAGAGATACAAATGGAATAAAAATCTATGATAGTGGACAACAAAATTATATTCCACATATTATGATATTTTTTTAAAATGGTTTCAACGTAGAGGTTATTGAAAAGTAGGACTTCAAAGTATACATTGCGACCGTTTACCCAGGGAGGAGGCTGATGAAAAGGTTAATAATTTAATACACATAATATAAATCAAAATTCTGATCCGACTATGGACTACAACAAAGGTTGCTCTATTATATTTCAAGAATATAAATTACATTATTGCATCCAACACTGAGATTAACGACGTCAAAATATTACAATTTCGCGGATTGTTACCGATTTTTGTGAAATGGCTCTTAAATAATTTGAGGTGAGCAATTTAAAAGGACAACGTAGTCGAATTGAGCTATTGAAAATGTATCGATTAGTATTTTTTTTACAAATATCAATATTTTATTTGTTCAAACTATTTATATTTATTTAAAAATTAAGGGAAGTGGATCTGTTCCAAACTATACTTGAGCAATTATAAATGCAACTTGAGCAGTTTTTTAACACTTTGAGCAATTCAAAATATTGTATACATCAAAAGATATAGGAGTTTGAAAATATTGATAAATGAATATTTTTCCACATCTTTATTGATTTTTAATTAAATAATTTAAGGTGAGCAATTTAAAAGGACAACGTAGTTGAATTGAGGAATTGAAAATCTGTCGATTAGTATTTTTTTTATTACAAATATCATTATTTTGCAGGCTGGGGTGGGGTAGGTGAGTTTTAATATTCATTCTACTCTATGAGCCTATGATCAATGTATAATCTACGCTTCAAGTTTTTAAGCTATAGCACTATTTACCTCTAAATTTACCTACTGTTTATTTATGCAAAATTAATTTAAAACACGAGATATAAAAATTGCAATCCAATTGTTCTGAATTTGATTTTGTTTTAATTTTTTTACTATTAACAAGGCTTAACTTTAAATATGAGCAAAAATAAAAAGAAAAGTTTGCCTTCGGCGGTGATTGATCTTACATCCTCATTTACGTTGGCCGATCACTGTACATTATCAGATACTATCATAGATCTCGCGAATGATGAATCTTTTGATTTGTCTGTAAAAAATAAAAATCCCACGAAACGTAGTTCAAATAACAGTACACCTGAGAAGGTAAATATTATTATAACTTTCTATAAAATCACAAATATATTATCTTAAGTTAATATGATAAAATAAAATGCTGTGTAAATTTATTTTAAATTTTTAAGATATCATTAAACCACTATAACAAAACAAAATATGAACCAAATCTCTTACTTTCTTCAATGACCTTTTCAAAGTATTTGAATAAACATTTAAAAGCTTTATTCTATTTTTTACTTTTTTTTTGTTAAGAACCTATATATTTTTTAATTTACCTTATGATTACTGTTATATGTTACAGACATCAAAGGTAACATCTAAGAAAAGAAAAAAGTCATCAAATAATGCCAGGGTTTGTCCAATTTGTTTGGATGAGCTAGGAAAAAATCCATTGTCTTCTACTAAGTGTGGTCATGTTTTTTGCCAATTGTGCTTAGAACAATCTTTAGCACTTGAGAAAAGATGTCCTACATGTAGACAAGCACTCAAAGGAAAAACAGCATATCATCCTTTATATTTACCATCAGAAAATTGAATAAATAATATATTAATTTCTAATCTAATAATATTTGCGGCCAGTTTCATTATTCAATCTATCTCTGAATTTGCTTACTAGAGATAGAGTTCTTCTTCTTCTTTAGGGTTAATGGTTTTCAATAGTGCCAAATGAGCACAGATGATTTCGCCAATGTCACGTGTGATAAGAAGAAGAAGATTAAGAATTTTGACATAAGCTCCATACAAATTGTGTCAAAAATCTATTGCTAGAAGGTAGAAGCTAAAGCTATCTATTGCTAGAAGGCAAAACCAGAGATAGATATATTATTGAAACCAGCCTTTAGAGTAGCATTGTGACTAAGAGAGAAATAAGGATGTAAGCCTAAGTTTCAGTGTTAAATTTTGTGTGAATATTAATTTTAGTATAATATCTGTCTATTTTAGTTTAATCTCTATGAAATTTTATCTATAACTTAATTTCATAAATAGTAATAGCACAGATACAGTGCCACAATTGCCGCCTGAAATTTAAGTTATTTTTCTATAAAAAAGCTAATCTTTTGCATTTTTATAATTGTTAAATTATTTTTGGGAATATTGTTTGAAATTGATTGGACAATAAACTCGTTATTTGTTTTTAATTATGCTAATTTTTATTTTTTTCAAATAAATAGTAAATTTTGTTTGCTTATTTTCTCCCAATTTGGATTTCTATAATGTGTATGGAGGCAGGATATGCAACACGGTTTTGTTAAGCCCAGTTCTAATGTTTCCAATCATACTCGTACAATATATCCAGAATTGATCAATTGATCTATTGTTTGCGAACTGATAAATTCCAAATGTGATTTATTTTAAATTGAATGGTGTGTGAGTAAAATGAATAATTTATTTCTTACGCAAGTATCATTCTTTAAGAGGACATTTAACATAAAACTATTGGTTTTTTCGATTACCCTTATTTTTCATTAAAACAAGGATATTCTTTGTAAAATTTCTATAGGTTTGTAATAATAGTAGTGACAAATATAAGAAATGTAGTACTTTCTTAAAAAGTGTACTTTTAAAACTTAATTTTTAACAATAATTTTGAATTAATTAATTATATTTGAATTCATCTAAATAATAATTAATTTGAAAGTGGCCATAATTTAACTTTTAATAATTTATATTCAAAATAAAAGGTTGTATTTATAAGAAAATGTATTTTATTTTCTTAACATGCTAAAGAATTTATTAATCATTAATGAATAATTACATTGACAATGTTTTTTTTAACATACAAAATTGTAAGACAAAAATAATCAGATAAGTACTTAAATTTTCCTTAACATTACTAATACTAAGGACTATTGTTTTTATGAGTAGTTTTCATTAGAAAAGCCATGCCATGCACTCTGAAATGTTTTTCTAAATCAATGTTATTATCAAACTTATCTCTACAAATTTTACATTGATTTTCTGTAACAGGTTCCTCTCTTGTTTCTTCATTGTTAGGCTGTTTTAAAAGAGCAGTCTCATTATAACACTTTTTTTTGTTTATGTACTCTTCAACATCAGCTATGCCATGTTCCAATATCAAGTGTGTTGAAAAAGAAGGTTTAACAACAAAGCATTGTCCACATTCAAGACATTGATATGCCATACATGGATCTCTATGAGTAGTTATGTGAATTTCAAAAGTTTGCTTATTCTCACAGTTAAAGTTGCATGTCTTGCAAACATACCCATCTATTGGAGCGAAATTATCAATAATGGTATTCAATGGAATCTCATTTTTCTTTTTATATAATTTTTTCTTTCTTAACAATATTTTGTTCTTTTTCACATTTGTATTTTTGCTCATTACATATTTTAAATTCTCTGCATTGTTACATAGGCTTAATGTTTCATTATCGATTTTTGTCAAAATAACTTTCAAATCTAAGCATTTATGATTCTTGTGAAATGTTGCAAAGTGGTTTTTAATTTTATCCCAATTGTCTCTTACCTTATACTTACAAAGACTACACACAATTGAATTTTCATTAGTTTGTGTACAATTATTATTATCAACTGAACATTCGTAAGGACATTCATTTGGCAATATTTTTATATTTTCATACTCACATCTATATAAGAAACTTCTTAAACATTTGTCACATTTTTTCAGTACACGGTAAAATCCATGTCTGACTGGTTTAGTTGTAGAGTTATATTCCTTCAAAATGTTTACTAAGAGGTTCTTCATATCATTGATGGCATGTTTATCAATATTGTGTTTAATCAGTGTTGATATATCATTACATATTAAACTACAAGACAAACATGGATAAATGTAATTATCAATTTGAACTTGAAAATTCTTAAAATGAAGATTCAAATGTTTATTAACTTCACTTTTTTGCACTAATTTATTTGTACAAATTTCACATCGAAAGCAGGTTACAAGTTTATCAATGTTGTTACATGGCAAATGTTTTTTAGATGGTTTACTATTCCATACTTTCAAACAGTCAATACACTTGTAAACTTTTTCCAAATGATTTTTAATATGCATTCTATAGTCATTTGGATGAAAAATTTTATAACATTGCTTTTGTTTACATTTTATTCTGGTGGTAGCTCTTATCATATTAAAACCATCACAATCATGATTATATGGATAAGAAATGGTCCTGTTAGACAAATGAATACCACATTCTGGGCAAAAAAAAGGAGGTACTTTCAAATGAATTCTTAAATGTGCTTTTAGAGCGCATATATTAGGTAGTGAAAACAAACAAACAGGACAAGAGTATACTATGTTAGTATATTTCGTGTAATGCTTTGCTCTATCTTTGTAGATTTTATCAGATCTATCTAAACTTGTCTTACATTCATAACAGACAATTATGTCTTTATCCTGTGGGTGAACGTCGACTTGTGAGTTATTTGGTAATGGCAAAGTCCAGTTAATGTCTTGAATTGGTAGTGGCTCAATTTTTATGTCACTCACATTAATTGTAGTTGTTTTAAATGCGTGAGATCTGATGTGAGATATCAATCTACATCTGTTATTGTTTATTATGATTTTATTACAGTGTCGACAATAGTATGTGATCTTCAAGGACTTACGGTTTATGTGATCATTGTAACTAGACTCAAAGAGAAATCTGAAACCAGAAGAATAATTGTTAGAATATGCATAACTAATGTTATTAATAATTATCATATACTCTTGAACCAAACCAACTTACTTATCACCGCAATCAGTGCAAGGAAATATTTTATAACCATTTGTAGGTACAGGAATAGTGTAATTTGGTAATGCTTTAGTAAATAAAATATTCTTTATACTTAATTTATCAGAGTTTCCTTCTGAACCCATGCTGTCCAACATTTATTTACCATAAACATCCACTACAAAAGTTGTAAAAAAAGCTTTGTTAAGTAAATTTTTATTTCTGTATTAAATACAGTGAATCAATGGATAGTATTTAAAGTAATTTTTACTGTGTTACTGTGATCTTTGGGAAAGTCTGAAAATGTGTAGTGTTGTCTCTTTTACTCTATGATTTCAGACAGCAATGTCTCCTTTTATCAACATTAATAACACAGAATTTTAGAACAAAATAAAGCAAACATTTCTAAAACGTATTCTATTTGAACAAAATTTTAATTGTATTATACTTAAAACAAATTTCCGTGTGGAATTTATGTTTGACACAAGAAAACAATAGTTTCGCCATTACGAAAAAATGTTTTAGTGCTGCCATTACTATCTACTTTCTCATGATTTTTTTTTAATAATACTTATGACACAGCCATCGTTATTAAAATAAAGTTATTCTTTCAACACTTTGTATCAAATTGATTAATTTATTAATAGAGAAACTACCACAAAAGACATTTATTTTCTTAACCCTTAAATGCATGAAGATGTATATATACATCAGTATTTTCTTTCTTACATAATTTCTAAACGGTAACTCAAACAGTATTTTTTACTTTTAATAGGTGCTAAAAATATCTATCTTAGTTTTTGAACGCAAGCTTTCATGATATAGCAGTTCACTTTTTTAAATTTCAAAATTTGACAGCTTGGCGCAACACTTTCAGATACACACTTTGGCGGTAAAATTGTAATGTCACACTAAATAGTATTATTACCTGCTAAAAATAGTTTACGAGAGGATAAAGGTAACCAGCAGGCCTAGCATGCGCGCCACGACAAAATTTTGTCTACCCCTTTTCTCGTATTATCTCTCTATGTCTACAGCAGCTAACATGCGTGCACGCGATACTCTTCTCGTTACGTCAATAGAAGAGATAATCATTAAATTTTAGTGATCTGTGATATTTATCTCTACGGAAGCTAACATGACATCGTAATTTTGTCGAATTTTGTCGTTTTAGGAAGAGAAACTTCTCGTTTTCAATATTATCGACGAGAAAGACGATAAATAAAAAATAAATAAAACCGGGTGCCTATTTTTTGTATACCATGGCGTTTCCTTATTATAATTATATAATTTCGGTATACGAAGAGCGGGAAATGCGAAAAGTCGAGTGAAGTGTGCCATATAATGACACAAAAAACGTATTTGCGCCCTGTTGCTTCTTATTCTAAATAATAATAATAATAATACTTTATTTCAGACCAAAGTATAAGTCCATATTGGGTTAGTACAACAAGACAAGACAACATTCAGAATAAAAAACAAAACAAAATATTTTAAAAAAATCAATAAGTAAAAATAAAATTAAATAGAATAAAAGTAAAATCAATAATCAAAAATAAAAAAAAAATTCAAAAATTCAAAAAATTTTAAAAATTAAAAAAAAAAAAAAACAATGCGTGATAGAATTACAATTATCTAATGTGCGACAAGATATAAAGCACAACACGAGCATATTGTTTTACATATATAATTAAATTCATTTACTTACGCCGTTTTATTATCCATATTAGATTTTTTAAATTAGATATACACTTTTTATCTTAGCCAAAAGGCCGAGAACATTGTTAAATAAAACATGTGTCACTCGTTTGAAATTATACAAACGTTGGCTCATCCCGGTTTGGCACGATTGGTCAATAACCTTGTAAATTCAACTTTACGACATAAGAAATAAGAATGATATTCAGTTGTGATTATGGTTGATAATGTTTCTCTACTCGACAAGGCGAAGTCTTCGGAAGAGAATTTTGTCTCTCGTAGTGCGCATGTTAGGGTAATCGAGAAAATACTCGATGTAGACATTATCTCTCTCTCTCGTCAAGAGATATCTCGTTGTATGCGTGCTAGGCCGGCTGAACACATTACATTTTTTTTTTTAGAATACAATAACAGTTTTTGTAAATATCAGCGGTATAATTGTGATGTAGAAATACATCAGTATGCAAAATAGGCAAGAAATAGTATTACTGTAGGTATAATATATTTTATTTTATTTTTGACTTATTTGTTACAGATACGTAATTTATTCATACGAATTTTATAATTATTTTTATTTTTGACTTATTTGTTATAGATACGTAATTTATTCATACGAATTTTATAATTTTTTTACCAGAATGTCCCGTAAAGTGGCAGATAGAGACATAGAAAAACTTCTGGCGGCTTTAGATGATGGAAATATTTCTGAGGATGGCTTGGAAGATGAAAGTGAAGATGAAGAAACCTTTTTCGCTAATGAAAGAGAAATAAATCGAGAGCTGGAAGACGAGGATGTAGAGGATCATGAAGATCCTATCTATAGTTATCCACCACTGGTTCAAGATTTGCCTGGCCCATCAAGTCAAATTATTATTTCATTACCCATGCAAGAAGATCATGAAAATGATGTAGAGTTTGATAAAAGGAAACTCATTTGGAAAAAAGACAGTTTGTTGTATGACGAATCGAAATTAATTCACAACCCAAGCACAACAGACTCTGCTATAACTGAACTTGATACACCATATAAATGTTTTTTGCACTACTTCACACCTGAGTTTCTTCAAAAAATTGTAGATGAAACCAACTTATATGCAGTACAAAAAAACCCTTCAATATCTTTCACTATTACTGTTGGGGAGTTAAAAAAATTCATGGGAATTCTTTTATTTATGTCAGTAGAGCATCTCCCTAGTGTACGCTCATACTGGCATTCCAAGTGTGGGTACGATCCTGTAAAGAGCGCAATGCTGGTAAATCGGTTTGAGATGATTAGGAGCTACTTACATTTCAACGATAATAATAAACATTTTCCGCGAGACCATTCCGATCACGATCGCCTCCATAAGATTCGACCTGTGATAGAACAGCTAAATACGACATTTTCATCAGTTGCAATAGACCAACGATTTTCGATAGATAAGCAGATTTGTTCAACTAAAATTGCACATTTCCTAAAGCAATATTTACCAAATAAACCTCACAAGTGTGAAGAGTATAAGCTTTTTGTTCTCTGTAATCTTATGGGATATGCTTACAAATTTGAGGTCTATTCTGGACAAGAAGAAAAAAAAGACAAACCAGCCGATGAGCCTGATCTCGGAATAACAAATAACGTCGTTATAAGTTTGGCCAGAGCTATACCAAGGATGAACAATTATATTGTATTCTTCCATAATTTTTACACATCCCTGCCTTTGGTAAATTATTTGAATAAACAGGGAATACAATGTGTCGGAACTATTCAGCAAAGCAGGCTACCGAATTGTCGACTCCCTGACAAAAAGGAACTTATGAAAACTTCTGTTCCGAGAGGTACATATGAGGAACTCGTTTCCCATTCAGACGGAGAAGACTTTTCGGCCACCGCGTGGAAAGACAATAAAGTCGTCACTCTTTTATCGACTTATGTTGGTGCTGAGCCGGTTGGAAACGTATCAAGATACGATAAGAAGGCTAAACAAAAAATTGACATCCCTTGTCCCAAAATTGTGCAAGAGTACAATATGCATATGGGCGGAGTCGATCTGATGGATAGCTATTTAGGACGCTATCGGATTCAAATAAAGAGCCGAAAATGGTATTTACGCTTGTTTTATCATTTACTGGACCTCACTACAATCAACTCATGGGTGCTTATGAAAAAAAATCTAACTGCTAAAGGTGTATCAAAAAAGCAACTGCCTAATCTTGGGGAGTTTCGTAATTGTTTGGCTGACACACTGTGTAATATAGGTATGCCTGGTGGTAGTAAAAGAGGGCGCCCTAGTACTTCCTATCTAGAACGCGAGCTTCAAATAAAAAAGCAAAACGGTCCGCAACATCCGCTCCCATCAAAAGATGTGCGCGTAGATGGATTCGAACATTGGCCTGTATTTGCCAATCGATTACGGTGCAAGGTGCCCAATTGTAAGGGCACCACACAATGGTCGTGTACCAAATGTAACGTACCGTTGTGTCTAAATCAGAGAAATAACTGTTTCAAAGATTTTCATTCACTGCAGTAAGCCTAATTCGAAGACAATCGTTCATAGAATAGTACTTAGACTACATTTTTAATAGTAACCGTAATGCATAGTGATGTAGATCTACATCAGTAAGTTTTTTTTATAAAAATATACTTTTTCGAATAAAAATATTTTTTTCTTTATTTTTCCCTTAATCTATATTTAGTTATCTACCTGGTTCAATTTATTGTATTCAAAAAGGAAAAAATCATGCATTTAAGGGTTAAAATTAATCTTAATTAAGTAGGTACCGATTCAGCCTATCGCTGTCTACTGTTGAATATAAAACTCACATATATATCTAGGTATCTGTTTCCCACCACATTGTGAAAATTGCTTGAAAATTGGCCTTTGCGCTGCTATGCCAGGTCTTAAGGCTAGTTTACACTTTGATTAGTGCGAGTGTAGGTGCTTAGCAATTGCGAGTGCAAATGCGAATCCTTAGTGCTAGTTGTGTCCAATACTGTTTAGCTTCTGCGTAAGTAAAAGCTGCGTAGTGCGTGCCTTAGTAAAATTCAATGATTGGGCGTCGAACAGCCAGTATGGACGAACAAAAACAAGCGTGCCTGCTATTGCAAGAAATAATTTTAAAAAAATTAAATGCGGCAGTGTATGAAACTGAAGACTTTTCGGGCTCTTTTAATTTTTTATTTAGGGTCTTTACAATTATAAAGACATTCATGTTTTAGATCAATCCATCCATCAGCCCTTACAAAGTCCACTGCTGGATGAAGGCCTCCTCTAATGCTCGCCACTCCATTCGGTTTTGTGTCCTCTGAGTCCAGCGGCTTCTTAAAGTCGTCAGTCCACCTAGTTGGCGGGCGGCCTGTGCTTCTTTTGCCGAGATGTGGTCGCCTTTCGAGAACCGTTCTTCCCCATCGGTTGTCGGTTCTTCTAACAATATGGCCTGCCCATTGCCACTTTAGCTTGCAGATTTTGTGAGCTATGTCGGTGACCTTCGTTCGTCTACGAATTCCATTGCTTCGGATTGTATCGCGTAGCGAAATACCAAGCATAGCTCTCTTCATCGCTCGCTGAATGACCATGAGCTGATGGAAAAGGCTAACAGTAAAAGACCACGTCTCAGCGCCGTAGCTAGGTCATCACTAGATTTCGGGCACTGAGGTACATTGGACGAGAAAATACTTTGTAATTTTCCGAACGCTGTCCAACCGTGTTGGATTCTACGAGTTACCTGTCTCTCGAAGTTGGACTTACCCATACGGATCTGTTATCCCATGTAAATGTACTAGTCGATAACTTCGAGAGTAGTGCCGTTAACAGTGACGGGTTTGACATGAATGCCATTCATTTTATGACCCACCCGTTGTGAGACACTATAGAGATCACCTAGCATAGTATTATTGAGCTCTTCCAGGGACTCTGCCAGGATTACTTTATCATCGGCAAATCGAAGGATTGTGAAGTGTTCGCCATTGATGTCATTGATGTTTATACCTAGCCCTTCCCACTCCATCAGCTTAAACACGTCTTCCCGTGCAGCGGTTTCAGGGATATAACATCCTCCTGTCGAACTCCGCGCTGCAGTGGTTAAGCTTCGGTGCTTCCGTCGTGTAGTCGGACTGTCATGGTTGCGGCTTTGTTTAAACACTTTAAGACCTCGATATACCGGTAATCAATCTGGCACCGCTGAATAGACTCTAGCACTGCCTAGGTTTACGCAATACATATGAAATGTTTTAGATACTCCTGTACAAATTTATAGATCGTGTCTTCAGTGTCCACTTCGACATTTTTTCGTTGTAACGTATATTTTTATTCTTCGTTCATTCTCTTAACAAGTATTTCGTTTCGTCGAATCATTGCTAGGCGTTTCGCTATTAGCGTGTTTCGTGTGACGTAGGGCTGCGTAAGCAGCAGTTGGTGGGGTTCGCAGTGTAGATTAGGCTCAGTACTATATAAGCGCTGGTGCTGTGCGGCTCCTTCCTTTTCCTTGGTCTTCAGCCTCGGTCAGGTTCAGGGTGCGATTTTGTTGGGTGAGTTGTTGTAATATTAAACACTTTTATTTAATTTTAATTACTAACTTACTTTTGTTTTAATTGCGAATATGTGTATAGATTGTGTGTGTTAGATTAATTTTATTTGCTCTAAAGTTTATTGTCATATTAAATTAAATTATTGTAAAATGTTAGGATGTGCTTGTCTTTGTGGGCCATTTCCGTGTCAACCCAGAGACGATGGGGGTTGACTACAGAAAGGCTCACTTTCCGGTGTGACCTTTCAGGGTCCTTGGCGTGGCGGACACGTGCATTGCCGTTGTTGCCGGTGATACCACGTGGCCGGATTTTGGTGGGTTGGCTGCTACGACCTCAACATCTACGATAAAGAACTGCTCAACCTCTTTGGATCAGCATCGGGATTCTTCCCTCTGGCCGAGCAAAATTTTTTAACCCCGACTGACATCGTGATGGAGATGGTGTCGTGGAGCTTGGGCAACTGAACTCGAGAGACTGGCGGGTGTTCATCCACGGAGTTTCTGCGGAGCCACGTGTCACGGAGACCCGCTATGATAAGTGACCCCAGTTAACCTCCACCCACGTGTCAGAAATAATTCGAACACTCAGTGTTGTTTAAATTAATATTAGATTAATCAAAAATGTATTATGGTCCATGGTGTAGATTTAAAATAATTTCGGGTTGTGTTAAACTCGTCCGTTAATACATAAAAGGAAGATAAAGTTTTTTGTTAATTCAAATTTGTATTAAGCTTACATAATAAGCTGTTACATTAGTTTAATTTAATTTGGTTCTCCAATCCAATCTGTTCGCTAACTTTATATATATTTACCTCTCTGATTTAGTTCGTCGTGTTAAGAAAGAATTAATTTTCACTCATTCTATACTCCTTTTAATTTAATTACATTACATATATTTACTACATTTTTTTTTACGCGCGACTCCTTTTAATAATATTTTTTAATAATTCGATAGTATTTATTTCAAATAATTTTATAACAATGGTAAAAACCACAGCGTGTGTCGTCTACGCCACAATGCTAAACATTAATCACTAAACAAGCATGAACAAACGTGTTACAAGACAAGCGACGAGTCAAAGGGAAGGCAGGGCGCACGGGACGAGGCTACTCGCAAAACAATAGAACACGCTACAACACGTCTATAACTTGACTACGCTGATTACTAATCACTCGCATTAACCACTTGCAGTCCACACGTGTTTGTACTAAAAACTTGCAGTCGCACTAATCAAAGTGTAAAGTTGAAATTAGCCTTTAGAGTTTAGACTCAATATGTTAACAGTTGAGGAATGTGTCGTTTAAATAAAAACTACGTGCAATATATTTTCTATCTAAAGCATCAGCCTGTAATATTCCACTATTAGGTATAGGACTCTTTCCCCATTTAGAAGGATCAGATCTTAATCCACCACGTTGCTTCAATGCGGGTTGGCGGATAAATTCCCTGCTATGAGTAACGATCGCTATCAGGTGTACATGATAACAACCGGGAACGACAGCTTAACGTGCTCTCCGAGGCACGGTGGGGAGACTCACAAGGACTGCACAAACACCCAGACCACGGCAAAAACCTGTATGGCCAATACAAATGTTTGTCATGTAAGGGGATCGAACCCGCAACCGCCAGCGCAACAGGCATAATCCTCACAGCCATGGATTGCCGTTGCGCCAACGCGGCGTCTCGGCGTCGACGTTTTGTACCTGATTATTAAAAAAAAAATGAGGTTGAAAATACCTACATATACGGTAATAAAAAATAACAAACTCACAAAAATAACGAACATCATACGAAAACAAACGCGTTGTCCATACTGATTACTTAACGAAACGAAATAATAAATAAATTATCTAACGTGTAGTATAATAGGAACAAAAATATTCTTAAATAAAAGGTATCAAAAATATATTGGTTTTGGACATTGAAAGGAAAATAGTTAATATATATATATATACTAATACTAGCTGAATTATATATATATATATATATATATATATATATACTAATACTAGCTGACCTCGCAAACGTTGTTTTGGCATATATGTTATAAGCCCCCCTAATTCCCCCCCCCCTCCCTCTCTTATAGCTTAGGGGATATGAAAAATAGATGTTGGCCGATTCTTAGACCTACCCGATATACACACAAAATTTCATAAAAATCAGTCCAGCCGTTTGGGAGGAGTATTTTAACTAGCATTGTGACACGAGAATTTTATATATAAGATATTATACGGCAAGGAGAGATGTTCTGGACATTGAAAGGAATTTTATTCTTTTGAATTTGAGCTGTAATGTAAAAAAAAAAAACATTTTTTCAACATAAATAACGCTTGCCAGGTAAAATATATAATAGGTTGTATGATTATTTATACATATTAGGTTATTTTATCCGATATCTAATATAACGAACACCTCTACCAGAGGCGGCGCGTGACATTTTTTATGAAATCTTTTACTTCGCGTCGTCCTGTTTCTTTCGCACTCATTGAATACAGCGCTAACCTGCTAGGAATCGTAGGTATTTACTAAACTTCGTTTCATTGGAACGCAAATCGCAATCACTGGTGTTGCCAAATGTATATCGGTGATTCGCCAGTTTCCGCGATTAGTCCATTGCAGTGAAATAACACATAAGTATTTCTTAGTTTATTGGATTCTCTTTTTTGGCGGGAAGAGAAACGCGCCTTTTTTAAAATCGTCCTATACTTAAAATTAATTTTAATAGTATTTAATATTAAAAAATAAATAAAAATGCAAGTAGAAAGCGATGGAGATGAGGAGGAGCGATCAGTGAAGTCAATATCAGGAAAAAAAAGAAGAATTACAACTCCAACAATAGATCATAGATCTAGTAAAAAAAATAGATAACGCACTTAGAACAAAAAAGTGAAGCCACTTTTTTAAATATGTGTGAGTGAGTGAAGTGTTGACACTTTTTAAAAAAAGTCCCTGAAAATTTTATTAAGTGGGATTAAACACAATTAATTTAATATAGGTAAAATGGATATGCGAAAATAAAAATCTGTTTATAGTTTTAAATATATTTACTCCTTTTTTCGCTTCAAATTGTTAAATAAATCTATTGCAGCCATATTTTGATTTAATGATTTATATAAATCTGTGTCAATGAAAATTGCGTTTTTAAATAATTGATGATTCCTCTGAAGGGCAAGTTCCTGTTTTAAAGACGTCTAACTGTTTGCTGTAATGATTTAATTTTTTTACATTTTTTTTAAATAAAGTTCCTGTTTTTTTTTAACTTTTCTCTTAGTTTATGTTTTCTAGGTATATCAAAGATTGAATCTTGGTTAACGACTGATTTTAGACTCATCCGGTAGGTCCTAGAACAAAAAACACAACATTAAAATACGTAGTAGTAAGTAGCAGTATATACGTGATGGTACTCTGCGAAGTCCACGTTTTGTACCGTACATGTCAGCTTTATCAAAATGGTTTGAACAAACGACATCAGATGAGGATGGCTGTCGTTGTAGTTCATTTCGGCTCAGTCGTACAGCAGCTACATCTATCTATCTCCTATTAAAATATTCGATGGAAACCTAAAATCATGATATTTAGTAGTAAAGTATGAGTCAATTCACAAATTTAAACAGACACAAACGAGTTAAAAATTCATATTGACTTCAATTTAGGTAAAACATAAAACCACACGATAAAAAAAAAACAATAATGTTGTCCACTTTCTACTTAATCATTTTTCTATGATTGCCTACAATTTACTTACCCGCATTTTGGGCTAATGGAAATAAAAATTACTGGTAACACTCCCTCGGTACGTCATTTCGGGGCATGGAAATTATAAGTTTCGAATAACCTCAATATTATTTTGGAATAACAAGAAATATAAAGTTTTGTATGTACTTACGTGTGAAACGATATTTCTTGAGACTTTTTATTCACTTTGGTATTGTTTTTGCACCATTTAATTACATAAGAACGGCATTTTGAAGGCAAAGTTACTGTACGAGGTCCTGTGAGATACTAACGAAAATGAGCGTAGTTTGATGCATATGTGTGCGTGAGCGCGTGTGTTTACTTGAAGGAGCCGAGTTTTGTGGCTTCAGTAACAACAAAGGCCGCGCATTATCTACCTTTTTTTACTTCATCTATGCAATAGATAAGTATAAGACATACACTAAAAATGGATATACAAGACAATATCCAGACAACAGCTCAAATGGCGACTTTGTGGTTTATTTAGAACATTTAGATAGAGAAATTAAACTTGGCAATATGAGTCCTTTAAACCTCTCCAAATATTTCAAAAATATCAAGGGGGTTCATGAGAGAGCAAGGATTAATTCAAATAAAATTAAAATATCTTTCAAACAGGCAGCTTTAGCGAACGACTTTTTGAAATCCCGATGCTTATTAGAGCATAATTTAAGAGCATACATACCTGCATCCTCTGTGGAAAGGGTAGGGGTTATTAGATATATTTCGAAAGAAATAGGAAACAAGGAATTATTTGAAAAAATTTGCTATGATAGAGACGTTGTTGGAATACGTAGATTCATGAAACGCGAAAAAGGTAATTTAATCCCATTATCAAGCATATCAATAACATTTTCAGGTACTTCTCTACCTGAATATATTTTATTAGACGCATGGAGATATAAAGTACATACTTATATCCCTCCGGTATTACAATGTTTTAAATGCCTAAAGTTCAATCACTCAGCTAAAATATGTCGTAGTGAACAGGTTTGTTCTAAATGCTCTGAAAATCATTCATATAAAGATTGTATTTCTGAAACGTTAAAGTGTACTAATTGCTCTGGAAATCATCTAGCTATTTCAAAAGATTGTCCAATAAAAGCAGCTAGAACATTAAAACATAGGCAATCTTATGCAATGGCTACTATAAATAAAGATTTTGTAAACTTTCCAGCTCTTCCTAAGAGTAGCATACAGAATTACACAGGAAAAGTTGACAGTAATAAAAATATAGAATTAGCTCATGTACCAACAAAAACAGATAACTTTAATATCTCAGATATTGTAAATAATACAAAAGTCATGAATTCGATAGTAAAAACATTAGTAGCATTAGGAAATTCTGAATCAATTAAGACCACATCTCATATTAAGGAAATTTTTATTAAAAACTTATCTGAATAATGGATAGTTTAAAACTAGTACAACATAATATACAAAGTATTAATAATAAAAAACCTTTGTTACAAACACTTTTATTTGATAATGAAATAGATATATGTTTATTAAATGAAACATGGTTAAAAAGTTCCCAGTCACACTTTCACATGCCTGGGTATGATTTTATTTTTAAAAATGCTGAAAATGAACATGGTGGTGTAGCCTTTTTAATTAAAAGTTCTATAAAATATGTCCAACTTTCAACTCCAAATTTCCAAGATGTTCAAACGATTGCTATTTCTGTTGATACAAAAGTCGGTCCTCTAACTATTCTATGTGTATATTGTCCACCGAAAAATAAAATTAATATTTCTAAATTAAAAAATATTATAACCAGTCTCCCTAAACCATACATAATATCAGGTGATTTCAATGCGCATCATGTAGCATTTGGATGCACTTTAACTAAAACTAGAGGTAAAAATCTATATGATTTAATAGATGATCTAAATTTGTGTATTCTTAATACTGGTAGTGCCACTACTGTACGTAGGCCAAATGACAACATATCTGCCATTGATGTTACTTTAGTTAGTCCAGAGTTAGCACCCATATGCGACTGGTATGTGGGTGAGGATCCATTAGGTAGCTATCATTACCCTACATTTACTAATATAATTGCATCTCCAAATACTTATGACTTTAATAAAAATGTAAATAAATATATGTATAATAAGGCTAATTGGGAAAAATACTATTTTCTCTCAGAAAGTCATTTCATTAATTTTAAGATAACCAATGAAGATCCTGTAGGATCTTACAACAAATTTTGTAATATCCTAAATAATTTAAAAGAGGAATGTGTTCCCAAATTGAAATATTACACAAAAAAGAGAGATAATAAAGCCCCTTCCCCTTGGTGGAACGACATTTGTGCAAAGGCTGTAAATGATTGTAAATCAGCTTTATGTAATTACCGACGGAATTTAAATATGGAAAATTATCTTAACTATAAAAAAATGGAAGCTACGAAAAAGAGGATTATTAAAGAAGAAAAAAGGAAAAGTTGGAAAAATTTATGCACTTCATTTAATAGATACACTCCCATTAGCAATATATGGAATTTCATAAAAAGATTTAATCACATAAAAATAGGTTCTAACAGTAGAAATGATAGTTTTATACCAGACTTTTTTGATAAATATACAAAGACTGGAGTTGAAAATGATACTTGTTTAGATAATTTATTTGATAAAACAAAAGAAGATAAAAATAATGAATTTCTTCTAAAACAATTTAGTTGGGATGAATTTAATAGTGCTTTACTGTCAAGGAAAGATTCGACACCTGGTTTGGATGATTTTCCATATTTAATGATTAAAAAGTTACATAAAGTAGCACAATTAGTTCTTCTAAATATATACAATCTTTTATGGTCTTTTCAAATTGTTCCTGAATCGTGGAAAACACAACGTATTCTTCCAATTTCAAAAAATAATAAACCAATTCAAGATCATAACTCTTATCGTCCTATCTCTCTCACTTCTTGCGTAGGGAAAATATTTGAACACATGATTAAAGTAAGGTTGGATTATTTTGTAGAAACAAATTCTTTATTACCTGATTATCAACTAGGTTTCAGAAAAGGTAAAAGTGCAGTTGAAGGCTTCGTTTCATTCATTGCTGACATCAAAAATTCTATCTTTGCTCACTCTAATGCAATATGTGTATTTCTGGATGTTGAGGGTGCATATGATAATGTGAACCTGTTTCAATTGATCAGAGTTTTGAGTGAATTAAAAATACCTGGAAAGTTATTAAGATGGGTATTCAACTTTTTTTATAATCGCACAGTATATGTTAAATTTAATAATATTATACATGGGCCTAAGTATGCACATAAAGGATTAATGCAAGGTGCTATCTTATCACCAATTTTATACAATCTCTACACGTCTCAGATCCAAAATAATGTAAGAGAAAATAATGTAAATATCCTACAATATGCAGATGATTTAGTCATGTATTCTATTAATCAAAATATAAATATAGCTAAATGTAGTATAAACCAAGGTCTAAGTCAATTGCAAACTTTTTACCATAATAAACTTAAATTAAATATTAATTCTACCAAAAGTTCTGTTATGTTATTTGGAAAATCAAATTGTAATGTTCAAGTTACATATAACAATGAAAACATCCCTATTGTAAAGGAACAAAAATTCCTTGGTGTAATTATAGATAATAAACTTAAGTTTAATAGCCATATTGATTGTATATGTAAAAGAGCTTATAAAAGAATCAATATATTAAGATATTTAGCAGGAGTTTTTTGGGGTGCTGATGCAAAGATTCTAAGTACTTTATATAAAAGCATAGTAAGAAGCCACTTTGACTATAGTTGTATTGCCTATATAAATGCTAGACCATCTCTGCTAAAAAAACTAGATATTATTCAAAATAGGGCATTAAGAATAATTACGGGAGCTATGAAATCTACACCAATTAACTCAATGGAAATTGAAACAGGTATCCCTCCTCTAATATTAAGACGCTTGATGTTAGCTCAGAAATTTTGTCTAAAAATGCTTGCAATAAACTCTTCTTTACCTGTTAGGAAGTTAACGTTAGTAAAAGAATTATCGAGTTGTATAGTGTCTTCTACAAATATTATTAACGCTCAATCAATAATTTCTTGCTTCAATGCTTCCGCAAATGTCAGCTATTTTACATTAAAGGGGCCTACTCAAAGCACTGCCTGCAGGGCCTGCTTGCAGTTACTGCCGCAGAGGATGTTGCTCCACAAAGCACTGCAAATCATTTACGCGGCATACGTTGTCGTGTTCAGTTGTGTTCTCTTTGTCCTTGCCTAAATTCGTCAGTTTTTATAAATGGCTCCTACATTATTCAAACACCAAAAAATAGCATTGGGTTTGACTGTATTGAGTACTTGTAGCGTTCAAAAAAAAAAAAGAAAGCACTGGTGTAAAAAAGTTTAATATTTTTCATGTAAAAGCGACATAGCCTGCGACCGCATATCTTTGTTATGATAATGATCGTGGTTAGTTTTCCAAAGACATGGCAAATCCCTATACAATTAGATTACGTCCCTCCACACCTCTTTTTCTCGCTGGCTCATTTTTCTTGAAGAAAACAGAGCCAAACAAATCTTTAATATAAAAATGAGTCGCTGAATGTGTTGCTAAGCGCAAAACTCGAGAACGGTTGGACCGATTTCGCTAATTCTTTTTTTTTAAATATTCCTTGAAGTACGAGGATGGTTCTTACGGAGAGAAAAATTCAAAAAAAAAAAATTTAAATTTCCTGAAAAAGTCTAAAAACAACACTTTTCTATACTCCCATACAAAAGATTTGTGATAATACTTAAAAGTCAATTTGAACTTTAATACCATACGATAAAGTTTGTGTTAGGCGATACGAAGTTCGCCGGGTCAGCTAGTAATATAATAAAACCAAACCAACTAACCACCAACTAACTGATTAATTGCTAAATGACAACCACTGACAAGACAAACCCCAGGTCAAATAGAGTAGACAAACGTCGCAATGTACCGACGTAAACAAAATGGTGGTCTAAATCGGCCCGACCGAGCTACACATGTCCCTGATTGCAGTTTACGGAGTGGGGAGATCGTGTGTCGGGCTGGCAGAACGACACTGCGGCCCTGCGACAGGGTGAACAATTAAAATATCGGCCCTGCATGCATACATACAATACGATCGGCAGTGGCACTGCAAGCAGGGCCCTGCAGGCAGTGCTTTGAGTAGGCCCCTTTAAAGGGGCCTACTCAAAGCACTGCCTGCAGGGCCTACTTGCAGTTACTGCCGCAGAGGATGTTGCTCCACAAAGCACTGCAAATCATTTACGCGGCATACGTTGTCGTGTTCGCTTGTGTTCTCTTTGTCCTTGCCTAAATTCGTCAATTTTTATAAATGGCTCCTACATTATTCAAACACCAAAAAATAGCATTGGGTTTGACTGTATTGAGTACTTGTAGCGTTCAAAAGAAAAAAAGGAAGCACTGGTGTAAAAAAGTTTTATATTTTTCATGTAAAAGCGACATAGCCTGCGACCGCATATCTTTGTTATGATAATGATCGTGGTTAGTTTTCCAAAGACATGGCAAATCCCTATACAATTAGATTACGTCCCTCCACACGTCTTTTTTTCGCTGGCTCATTTTTCTTGAAGAAAACAGAGCCAAACAAATAATATAATAAAACCAAACCAACTAACCACCAACTAACTGATTAATTGCTAAATGACAACCACTGACAAGACAAACCCCAGGTCAAATTAAGTAGACAAACGTCGCAATGTACCGACGTAAACAAAATGGTGGTCTAAATCGGCCCGACCGAGCTACACATGTCCCTGATTGCAGTTTACGGAGTGGGGAGATCGTGTGTCGGGCTGGCAGAACGACACTGCGGCCCTGCGACAGGGTGAACAATTAAAATATCGGCCCTGCATGCATACATACAATACGATCGGCAGTGGCACTGCAAGCAGGGCCCTGCAGGCAGTGCTTTGAGTAGGCCCCTTAACGATAAATATCTCAAAATCTGTCTATTCTAGCTCTCTATGGCCTGTTTATGGATATAAATTTGAAAGCATTTGGGAAAATTTTTTTACAATTATTCTCGATATCAATAGTAAAACAGAACTGCTTAGAATATTAGATTATAAAAAAGATTTTTATAAAATTTATACGGATGGATCCAAAAGCACCCAAGAAGTTAAAGCAGCTTATTTCGACAGTAATTTAGGATGTACAAAATGTATTTTACTAAACAACAATTGTTCAATTTTTACTGCAGAATGTTACGCAATTTATATGGCATTATTATATGTAAATTCCAGTAGTAATGTTAGAAATGTTATTATTATTAGCGATAGCAAAAGCGCTTTATTAGCTATAGACAGTTGTAAATTAACCTTTAAAACAAATTATTTAGTATTTAAGATTAGAAATTTATTGTACAATTTAAATGCGAGAAATGTTTACGTTGAGCTAGCCTGGGTACCCTCCCACAGAGGAATATCTGGTAATGAAAAAGCTGATCAAGCTGCAAAAAGTGGATATGATGAGGACCATAGAGATGTTGTTAAAACACCTTTCTCAGATTACTTTCCAATCATCAAAGACGGAATTAATATACTTTGGAGAGATTATTGGACCATAACAAAACAGAATAAAGGACAATGGTACGCTAAAATTCAAAAAGACTTCAATACTAAGCCCTGGTATAACACCATCAGCTGTGAATCAAGAAAATTTATCTCCATAATTAATAGAATGAGATTTGGACATTGTCTAATTCCCTCTCATCTTTTCAAATTAAAAATTATTCAAGATCCTAAATGTACTAAATGCAGTGAGCCATACGCCGATATAAACCACATTATTTTTAAATGCGAGTCATTGAAGTTGCATAGATTAATCCTGGCTTCGGATATAGATAAAATTTGCTCAGAAAATAAAATAAATACTCCCCGCCGCCCAGAAGAAATATTAGCCAACCCAAGATTTTTCAAACCATTATTCAAGTTTATATGTTCGACAATAGAGAAGATATAATAAGGAAAAAAAAAAAATCTGAAGTGTAGAAGTTTTTGTTTATAATTATATACATAATAAAATAATAAAAATTTGTACAGTTTAGAGCGAAGGACTCGAATCCAGCTCTCAATAAATTAAAAAAAAAAAAAAATCTTAGTTTATTTACGCACTATTTCTCGTATACAACAGAACGATCTTTACATAAATCAACCGCTTTTAGATATCAAATACGACTTTTTTCAAAACAAGAAATAATTCTTAAATACTGCCTAATATTTATAATAAATGTTTTAATGAATTTAAATAACTTCAAATGATTTATATAATACAAAGGATTATTAATTTAATTTTTACAAACATTAGTCAGTGTAAAGATGGCGCTGCAAGCAAGATACGAAAGAAAGACTTATTGCTTAAAGTAATAAATTTTGGAACAGAATGATGATATTAATTCTAATAAATATTAATTCGAACATTTGTAAATTGAGTAAGCACAAACACAGTAAAATGCAATTAAACTTCTTCAAAGCATTCAAACGGTCGAAACAGTGTCTATTAAATATCAGATTTCAATTAATAACGGTTTCATGTTTTGCTTGATACAACCACCCTAGCACTCCCCCTCACTATCATAATAACAATAATTAATACATCGTCTTTGGTATGCTTATTAATTAGCAAATTAAATAAGGCTAAAGTAACTGAGGTAATCTTCTGATACGATTTAATAATTCCATTTGAGAAATAGAAATCCTGTTTCCTGTTTTATAATTATAACATAAATTCCAAAAAATCATGGTACAATTCTTAGAACCCAAAAAATAGTCATAATAAATATGGGAAAAACCATATAGCTCATCTAGTTTTCTACAAAAATAAAAATAAACAATTGTAATGTTTCAAATATATATTTTATTAATTACTTTCATATAATATAATAATATAATTAATTTACCAATATTAAGTATTAAAAATTAGTTATCCAACATTTACTTAGCACTTATTTTGAATTTTATTCACAAAAATCACATATGTCTATACTGAATTGGCATCAAGATCAATATTATTCTCTTCATGAAAAAATTGCATTAATTTTTTTTCATACTTATCACGTTTTAAGTAAAAAACAATATCTGATCTTTCTGCAAAACTTTTCTCACTTACAAGAGTTTGATAGATACGTTTGTTTTCTACCATATCTTCATCTGTTGGATATATTGATAAATAGCTAGCCACTGCTTTTGCAGCATCATCAAACCTATCTAAGCGATAGTAGGAAATTTGCAAATAATTTAACACATCAGCTAGTAACGCAACACCAGAGTCATACAGTGGCTTCAAATTATCCTGACACTTTTGCCTGCAAGCGATAAGGGGTAATATATTATTTGCAACCATAATTACAAATTCTGGAGACCAATCCTGTTGTGATTGATGCTCACATTCTGCTCGACATGAATTCTCCCAAGTTAGATAATCAGTTATAGTTTCTTCCATGTTAGCAATTGTATCCGCCCAGTTATTATTCTTATATGATTGCTTACCCAACTTATACAAAACTTGATAGTCCTCACTCTCCAGATCAATCACTTCCTTAACGTCAACTTCAGGTTGCTGTATGTAATATTCTACATTTCTTTTCATAACATCATCATCAGAATGTGCTACATGATATGTGTAAGCAGCTGAGGCAGCCTTTGGCAAGGCATTCATTTCATAATAACATAAATGTAGGTATGCATAGGGTTGTCTTGCTTGCAAATTGTTTAAGACTGTATCAGAAACATTGCTGTACATGTGAACATTTTCAAATTCTTCTTTTTGGCATTGAGACAGACAGTCCCTCATAACAAGAAAATATTCAAATATCTCAAGTTCTTCAATATCTTCTTTCATTTGATTGCTAAGATTTTCAGACTTGCATTTTAGTCTACAGTTTATATTAATTGATTTGTAAACTTTGTATAAATGTAATGATCCTTCAAATTGTAATATGCATTCTGACCATCTTTCTTTTGAATATGCATCTACTCCTTTTTTATAAATTACATCTAATGATGAAAACTTAAGACACTCACAAGTCACAATAACACCTAAAAATATTATAAGCTTAAATAGTTTAAAAAACATTGTAACGTTACCAACTAAATAATTTTTACACGAACTGTTCGCTTGGTAAGTGAAATATTCGTTATTACTTTGTAAGCGTCTTCTGTTCAAACTATTATTAGACTGAATCGGAATGACTTCACTGTATAACAACGAACTTTGACCTATATACAGACAGATATTAACAAGTTATATAAAATATACAACATAGATTAGCGTTATAAAAAGTATTTGAATGCATTATCGCTTATATATATATATATATATATATATATATATATATATATATATATATATATATATATATATATATATATATATATATATATAACACCGTGTGTAATCATATCTGTAACATGTGTGTGCCTGTGTGGTGTTGGTACTTTAGCAATCTCAGCAAAATGAAGATTCATATTTATTTTATATCACTTTTCAAATAAACCTTAACACGAAACATATGTACTTAACTACTTTTTCTTTTTTATCTTTAATTTTTTGACTTTACCGCTCTGGCGCTCATTCCGTTCGGTTTCAGTAGCAGGGCTGCCAGGTGCACAAAAAGTGTGATCGTACGTCAACTACAAAAAAAAAATCGTATGCCAAGGAGAAATAAAAAGATCGTACAGCCCTTTAAGACTAAGTACTAATTTTTTATTATAAATTATCAAAATTCGTTTAGTTTTAGAAAATAAATGTAATAAAACTATTTGTTACACTCATACAAAATTTTCTGTGGTCATATTTTTTAATAAAAGAATTTGTTGGGTTAAACTTCGTAAAATTTTCGTTTCTTCTTAATTGATTGCTTAGCCAATAATTTGCACTTATGTGTATCATTGGATAAACTGTTTCTAAGTTTTGTTTTAATTAAATAAACTTCGCTGAATGCTCGTTCACAATCTGCACAGTAATAGGGAAAACATAACAAATTTAAAGCAAATTGAGCCAGTGTTTTATAATTTTCAAATTGTTTTTTATTTCAAAATGTGTTTTTTTTTTCAAGTCGCAATTAATACCGAAAGAGAAAATATCTACATTATATATATTAGTTTTGTTAGAAAGCAAACAAATACAGCTCTTATATGATTATTCAAAGAGACTTCATTCACAAGTACACATAGTAATATATACACTAACTTTTATTTATATATATGTATATTGTAACGCGGGCAACACGAGCGAGCGCCACCGACAGCTCGCCAGAGACCACGGAGGTTACCGCCTCATTACTGCGATTATCTACGAACTGTCAATTTTGAATATTAAAAATATATTTAAAAAAGAAAGGAACTGTCGATTGTCGAATGATACATTATTACCTATGCTTTTGTCATTAAAACTGTAAAAAAACATTATTTTGGAAAACATTTTTGTGGTTTGATTTTTATCGACCACAAAGTGGCGCCCAACGTGGGGCCTGAACCGACGGAGTTCTCCATTGCTACATCGGAAGAATAATCATGATGCGAACACGGCGACAATCTCGCCGACAAAGTGTGTACGGCGACGCGGGAGAAAACGTGGACGACCATGAAGAGGATAAAATGACGGCGTCTGGCGTGGCTAGCATTATGGCCGCCGCGCAACGCTTGCAAACCAAAGCGTTCGAGCGGATGTTCGAACGGCTGTTGGAGCAGCGACCGCCGACTCCTGCTGTGGCCGCCCAGCCTTCGGGCAATTTCTCGATGTGTACCGCTCGTTTCGCCGCCGCTGCCGACGAAGACATCGAAGATTCATCAACACCGCTGAATGTTACTAAAGAATTTTCCAGTGACATTAACATGTTTGCTTACAGCCCGATATCCAGTGAGGAGTATAGTCATCTGTCACCCGTAGATGATTTTTCTAGTTCGACATACTGTGATGCCTACTACGACGCAACGGTAGATAGTGATCACCGCTGTTCCGACTTGGAGTATTTTAATTATGACGACTCGTCTGATGGGGCAAACGCAACAATGGTTGACCCCAATTTTGATAAGGTAAATTCCACAATAATTGACCCCGATTTTGATGAGGTGGAAAGCACTATTCTCGCCCCACTTTCTCTTTCGATGCCAAGTCGGAGGCCCACGTTAAGTATAACTATTAGTGGTAAGAGAGGCATTGCACTTATTGATACCGCTGCTAAAAGTTGTATAGCTGGTCATAAACTTTATAAATTGCTTAAAGATATGGGGCAAACGTTTATAACACGACAGGTAAATGTGAAATTGGCTGATGGCATAGTACGCCCACGGGATGTTTTGGTAGCCCGTGTGGATGTGACTATTTCTGTTAATAGGACAGTTACCACAGATTTCGTGATTTTCCCAGAGGCCGACAACAACGAGACCCTCTTAGGGATAGACTTCATAAACGCCGCTGGTATGGTAATAGACTTCGCAGCTTCTACGTGGCATTTCTCAGGTAACCAACAGTTTTATCCTCTGGAATATGAGGGGGATGAGGAGATACTGAGAACTTCTGTTATGGCTTCTTCGATTGTACTGAAGGAAGACGAAGGAACCATGCTTACCTGCGAACAACGCCAACGTCCAGAAGAGCTGCTGCAGCGACATGAAGATACCTTTCGGCCAGGAGGAGAAGCTACTCCATTTGCCGAACACCGGATAGATACGGGCAATCACGCACCCATTGCTGTACCACCTTACCGTTTTACGCCAGCGAAGAAAACAATTATGGAAGCGGAGCTGACAGAGATGTTAGAAGACGGGATCATAGAGGAGTGTAAAGCTGCATGGGCCGCACCAGCACTGTTGGTCCCTAAAAAAGATGGTACTTACCGATTTTGTGCCGATTACCGTCGCCTGAATGCTGTAACTAAAACAGATAACTCCCGTCGACCAGCACCCGACTTTCAAGAGGGTGGCCTCGTATTACTGACGACGCATGTCCATAGTAACGTGCAGAAGGGCAAGACAAAAAAGTTCATGCCTCTACGCGATGGACGATATAAGGTACAACGTGTGGTTAGTCCATACACATACGAAATAGGCGATGTGCAGGGGCAAACCTTAGGACATTTCCACAGCTCTGACCTTACTCCGTTTATAGGCATGACGGGGCAATACCTTCCTGTACAGCCTCGTCGATTACGTGGGCGACTTCGTGTTCAACCCGACACCCCCGTAACACCTCGTGTAGACGCTCACCCATCCACACTCACTCCGCCTCGACACACTTACACCAACTCACTTTCGGGGCGAAATCGTGATTTGGAGGAGGAGGATGTAACGCGGGCAACACGAGCGAGCGCCACCGACAGCTCGCCAGAGACCACGGAGGTTACCGCCTCATTACTGCGATTATCTACGAACTGTCAATTTTGAATATTAAAAATATATTTAAAAAAGAAAGGAACTGTCGATTGTCGAATGATACATTATTACCTATGCTTTTGTCATTAAAACTGTAAAAAAACATTATTTTGGAAAACATTTTTGTGGTTTGATTTTTATCGACCACAATATATACTTATAACTTATATATAAGTTATTTTCTATGATTAAACAAAAAATATTTTATTCTGTGACTAGACCGATCCACAGACAGATTTAGTGTAGTGTGCAAACAACGAGTTCTAAGAGATTCCAAATTCTAAACTCTACCGATTTTTTAAAGCTTCGTACTTTATATAAAATTTTGAGAACCACTGGCAGTAGGCAGCACCATCCAACTGCTGGCTAATAAATAGAGTGATCTCATGCATTTTGCCCATAGTCATCATGCTGGGCAGGCGGGTTGGTGACCGCAGGCTTTGTCGCACCGAAGACGCCGCTGCCCGTCTTCGCCCTGTGTATTTCAAAACCAGCAGTTGGATGGTTATCCCGCCATCGGTCGGCTTTATAAGTTCCAAGGTGGTAGTGAAATTGTGTTATCACTTAGTCACCTCTTACGACACCGACGGGAAGAGAGGGGTGACTATATTCTTTAATGTCGCAGCCACACAGCCATTTTTCAGTACTAATTTGGTATATTTGAGGCTACGAAGCATGAAGATAGCATATTTTTAATATGTTACTAAATGTCGGTATATAAGTACAAATTCAACTTTTGTGGTATTTTTTTAGTATATTCACTTGGCAGCCCTGAAAAGGAATATAATATACATGAGTCAAGATCGTTTCAATATGCTAGGTATGCTATCCGACCGAAGATTTTTGCCTTATTTGGTGTCTATTTGTGTTTCGATTACTTCGATCGGTTTATGGCGGTTGTTTCACACACACGTCTTTAGTGCATACACTTCACACGTCTTTAGTGCGACAAAGCCGGCCCAGCTTGGTAACTATGGGCAACACACATGAGTCTAAGTCATTTTTGGCGCGAACTTGTGGAGGCCTATGTCCAGTTGTGGATTGCAATAGGCTGAAATTATGATAATGATGATGGTGATTACTGAAAATAGCAAAAATGCTCACTAGACTAAATCTAGTTGCGCGATTGAATCATCGTCCTTTCAAAAAAATGCCAAATTGTTCTGTTTTTTGCTGCCAAAAGAGATCTACCACGTCAAATTTACTTAAAGATAGCGTTATCTTTCATATGTAATTTTTTTTTAAATCACATTATTACTGTATACTTCTTTTAAACCTTTTTTAAAATTAAAAATTACAAATGTTATCGGTCGTGTTGTTTCGGATTTGTTTACCAATGCAAGCCGCTCGCCCTCGTACAATATGCGGATCGGTCGAGTGACTGATCCGAGTCGATTTCCGAGAAATTGCTGTCGCCGAGCGAGTGTTGTACCGGTTTGTTTGTAGATAGTTATCGATAAAAATGGCAAAGGCAAAGGAGTCAGACATTTTTGAGATTCTGATTTATTTATAATATAATATTGTGAGCTTTATTTAATATACATTGTTTTATAATAAAATTGCATTAAATTAAATATAATACAATACTTACGAGTATTAACACATTTTAGTAGAATTACTTAGTGTGAACTTCGACCTTATTGTTTATATTAATTTTTGCAGGTTTGCTAAAGATCCAAATTTAAGGCATACATGGAAAAACGTTTTAGTAACAGACTAACCCTTACGATGTTTGTTTTTCATGGTTTTGAAATAAACATACAAAAAGATTGTTTTATATATTTATTACATAAATCAAATCAATAAAATTCAAATATATATATAATAGGTGCGTGCGTGTATTTTAATTGGCACGTGCAGACAACACACATAATATCAAAGTACTTCCCTGAAAAAAATGTAAAGTTAAGCCCGTGTAACTCAAGTAATTGCAAATTTTATTATCATGTATATGTTATAAATGGAATAAATTTAAAGCTGTTTTAATTTATTGTATTTTTATGAGCCCTTTGTTACCAGTCGAAAGTAATATTATTTTCTGGGAAATCTACTTGTTATATTTTGTACTGTGCATTAGAATTAATATTGTTTTTTTCTTTAACATAAAATAATATCTATAGTGCGTTCAAAAAGCTGAGATACCAAACGTAAACAAACCAAATGCGAGGTCATTTAATTATGCAGGGCTTTGTAACCTTTTTTTTACTTACACAAATTTTTAAAATGGAAATCTATTTATTTTTTGATAATTACTTAATTAAATATAATTATGTATATAAGATTGGATACTTCTGAAATAATAATTATCAAAATATAAAAATCACCGCGAGCACTTGCGGACACGGAATGAAATAAAAATAATTAATAGAAAATGAAAGGGCCGTCGGTGGTCCGAATGTTTTCAAAGACAGTTGAAATATCGTTCGACCTTGCAGAGAGACGTGCAGCAGATAGCAAACAAACAAGATAGAAAGACATACTATATTTTGTTTGTTCCATCGTCGCTACGAAAAAATGATGGGCTTTGTTTACGTTTGGTATCTCTTCTCGTTGAACAGACTTGAATTACATATTTTAAATATAATGAAATACGTGTTTAATACTAAATTAAATTTATACTAAATTAAAAATAGGAATTTGAAGTAAATAGCAAAAAGCTATACACAAATATAAAAAAGGCATATTACCAAGCAAAATTGAAGACAAGTAACTTGATTTCAACCTTTTCTTCAATTAAAAGCAATAATAACATCCAATTAAATAACAAGTTTTATGTTAAATTACAATAATACTCATACTAATTAAATAGACATAGTATGGAATAAACTGTTTATACCTATTACGTCTTCCATCTAATTATCCTCTTTACCTAATAAGATAGTATGGTTAGAAAAAAAATTGATTGCAGTTTATGTATGAAATAAACTCTTTTGTTCTTTCAAATTAACGAGTGCGCTACAAAAAAAAAAAAACGTATACCTGACATATATAGTAGGTTAGGTAATACTCATGTTAACATGGTTTGACCACTGCTACGTTGAAACCTGTAGTTCTTTATTCTTTCAAATTAATTAGCGAGCGCGCTACAAAAACAAAAAACGCGTATACGTGACATAAATAGTAGGTAGGTAATACTCATGTTTCACATGACTTGACCACTGCTACGTTAAAACGTGTAGTTCAAAAAAACGCCTATTATTTTTTAGTTTATAATATATTAGTACATATATTTTCTTTGTCGTACCTACTCCGAAACCTTTGTGGGCTCATGCACAACACTGCTGAAGATGACACGATCAAATGCATAGTTTACGATTCTATAAAGGACGAACAGATAAACACTCATTTTTATACATAGACTAGCGACCCGATCTTGTTTCGCTTCGGATAAATCAAGTTTTACCAAGTAAGAGTTTACAATATATCAATTATCTTATTTTTATATTCGATACAGTAGTTTTAAATGAAGGTATCTTTTTACAATATTTACATTTCGATTTTGCAATTTAATCCACCACAGTAAAATATTTCCACATTGTCCTTTTCGTGGCGTTTTATTTAGCCGAATTGATCGAGCCATTCTTGAGTTATGCGCTTAGCAACATTCATTTTTATTTATTTAGATAAAAAATAGGTCGTTTTATCCGCTATCTAATATAACGAACACTTCTAATCTTACTCTTAGCCAATTTCAAAGTGCTCAACACATTGTAAATCAAAGAAAAAATTAATACAAATGAGTATAGTTTAGAATCATTATATTTAGTTCAGTCCAACTGAAATAATCAAACTTAAAAGTTTTTAATAACAATGTATTAAAATAGGAAAACAAGTTAATATTGGATATTTCCAAATATAACTTAAGCAAAACGAAAAAATCAGATAAAATTGTTTGATTAAAGGAATTAAAGGTATTACAGTATAAATTTATATTTACATCACATTCACACGTATTTAAAAGCTAATCAATCTAGCTAATTTTTATAAAAACTTTCCTTAAAACTTATTTTTTTTTACAATTAATGAATATCTTAACTATATCCTTACACTACCTACAACTAATAAATACACTAATCATCGTCGTCATGTGAAGGTGAAGCTGGATAGTTTGGTGAGGTTGGAGAATATGATGGACCAGCCGAAGATGGCGAATAAGCTGGTGATGTTGGTGAATAATTTGGAGATGTTGACGTATAAGTAGGCGACGTAGGAGAATACTTAGTCGATGAAGGTGAATATCCTGGTGATGAGTAGTTTGGTGACGATGGGGAATAATTTGGAGAGGATGGCGAATACTGTGTACTTCCAGGGTGTTGGGGCGATGAAGGAGAATATGCCGTGCTTGTTGGGGAATATTGTGGACTTTTCGGTGAATATTGTGGACTGCTAGGACTGCCTGCCAGTGACGGTGAAGTAGGAGAATAGTTAGGAGATGGTGAATACTTAGGTGACGACGGCGAGTAATTCGGAGATGTCGGCGAGTATACTGGTGACGTTGGGGTAAATGCTGGGCTAGTAGGCGAATAAGTAGGAGCTGTGGGTGTATAATTTGGTGAAGATGGAGAATAACTAAGAGATGCTGGACTGTACGCTGGGCTTGTTGGTGAATAACTAGGTGAAGAAGGCGAATATCTTGGAGATGTTGGCGAATATGCTGCACTAGTAGGTGAATATGACGGACTCGTCGGTGAATAGGACGGACTCGTCGGTGAATAACTCGGAGAAGTGGCTGAATAACTTCGAGACGTTGGTGAATATGCTGGACTAGTTGGAGAATAACTTGGTGAAGTTGGGGAATAGCTAGGGGACGTCGGAGAATACGAAGGCGATGTAGGGGAATAACTTGGTGACGTTGGTGAATAACTTGGCGAAGTCGGTGAGTAAATAGGAGACGTCGGGGAATAATTTGGAGATGTTGGCGAATAGGAAGGGCTGGTAGGTGAATAATGAGGAGATGTAGGAGTAAGACTAGGTGACGGTGCGGCGTAGACTGGACTAGTTGGAGAATAAGAAGGAGATGCTCCTGCAGGCGAAGCATATGGTGATAGAGGAGCGCCTGGAGATCCAGGTGAGCCAGGTTGAGGGGACCATGAACTACTGTAAGCCGGTGACAATCCCGATGCATCTGAGGCTCCTGATGGTGAGAAAGATGGCCCAGGAGTCATGCTACTACCAACTGAAATAAAATATAAAATTTTCAAACATTTGTACATAGGTTCAATTAATAATCCTACATTTTACACATCATATAATTATTACCTTGACCAGGAGACCAAACAGATGCACCATATCCAGGAGTATTTTGATTTGACCATGGTGTCATCAATGGGGTCATTGAAGGAGTGCCAACTCCAAAGTACATACCACCTCCAACACCCATACCAACACCGAGACCACCCATTTCCATTCCATGTTTACATTTTTCGGCGTCGAGTAATAAGTCAAAACAGCCTGAAATAATATTAATTAGCAAGAACATTCTAGAAAAAAAAAAGGGAAATTATGTACATGTCTTTCAGCACATGGCTAAATTTTATTACTGAGACAATTGTGTATAAAAGAATGTATTTGGAACAAATTAGAATGAAAATTTCAAAAAATCTTTACCAGGAAGGTGCAACGAATGCATGAGTTACAGTGGACCAAAACTTTTGGACGCTGAAGAATGTCAAATCCCGTATTACAAGTAAAAAAATATGGCAGATAAAAAATATATGATGATATTGTATATATTTTGTGTTGTCTATACACTCGCATGACTCAAACAACAAACAAGTGAAAAACAAAATATTTTTAACCAACTTCAAAAAAGATAAAGAAGAAAAAGAAGATATATATATATATATATATATATATATATATATATTATGTATGTTCGGGGATAACTTCGTCGTTTATGAACCGATTTTGATAATTCTTTTTTTGTTGGAAAGTAGATATCCCAGGTGTGGTACCATGATAAGCAAACCAGGATCTGATAATGGGATCCCAGAGAAATCGAGGGGAACACCCTTGAAAATCCGCCTAATATTTTCCTGGTTGTACCGATTTTGAAAATTTTTAATTTAATCGAAAGTCGATGTTTATCATGTGGTACCATTTAAATTTAATCGAGATCTGATTACAACTTTTAGAGTAATCTTTGATAATGCGTATTTACTTGACTATTTTTTCGTCTACCTACGTTGTATTACTTGTCGATGTAATTGAAGTCAGTTTTTTCGTTTGCCAGCAAACACAATTACATGAATTGTATTGAAAGAAAAATTGGGTGGCCTAAAACTTTTGCACGCCACTGTATTACTAGTATTATACGAGCCCTGATGCAAAATAGTTCGTCTAGTATGGGAAAGTAGTAAAGCGTAAAAGTAAATATTGGTAAAATAATTAAGAACGTTTACACCACAATTTGAGGAAAAAGTTTATTTTAACGTAACTGAAATTCTTTCATGACTTTACATAACATAAAAAAATTTAAAATATATTCTAAAAAACATAACGCAAAAGTATTCGTCTACCCTCGTCACTCACGCAAAATAGTTCGTCTACCAGTTGTGTCGCCTTTGCTCTCAATGATAGCTTTAATGCGAAGAGGCATGGTTGCAACCAACGCTGCACACTCCTCAGGCGTAATTGACTCCCAGACAGCCAAGAGTTTAGCCTTTAAGTCGCTTTTCGATCTTGATGGATTTTTACGGAGAACATTTTTCATTTCCCACCATAGGGTTTCGGCGACAAGTCCGGGCTGTTAGATGGCCATTCGATTGTAGGGATGCTTTTCGCCAGTAGCTATGTCTTTGTTGTCCTTGCTTCTCTTCTCATTATCTTGATGCTTGAGTGACGGAATAGAGGGCAGTAAATTCTCTTCCAAAAGGTTTTGATACCTTGCAGAATTGATAGAACCATCCACAAACTGCATACTACCAAAACCTTGTGCAGACATGCAGCCCCATATCATAAGAGACGCCGGAAACTTCACTTTGCGTATGAGACAATCAGTATGAAATGCCTCATTTTTGTTCTGAATCACTTTTTTCCTTCCATCGCCGACTGTCACTTCAAATTTGGACTCGTCACTCCAAATGATACTGCGCCACTGATCGGAAGTCGAATTTAAATGATCACGAGCAAACTTCAATCTCTTTTTCTTTTGTACAGCAGTCAGCAGTGGTTTCTCCTTAGTGGTGTAAAATCCATAACCCATTCTTTTTAGGACTCTTTTGCAAGTATCTCGTCTCACGTCTGTGAATCATGTCCTCCCATTGCACCGTGAGTTCTCCAGCTTGAGCACGACGATTATTTTTGATAATTTTCTTCAGGATTCTGTTTTCTGCTGCACTTGTGATGCGTGGTCGACCAGTTTTCTTCAAACAAGAAGTCGTTCTATTCTTTTTATAGTGCTGAATGATAGATAAGACTGTAGACCTGGGAAGTATCAAGTCTTTAGATATTTGGTAACTTGATTTGCCAGCATCGACTCCACAAACTATTCGTTTTCGAAGCTCTTCACACACAGGTTTGCCACGACCCATTGTTATTTGAAAACTAATGAAATAAACTGAAATTTTCAGAATTTATACTGTCTCACTTGACAAATGACACAGAATTACTTTTACAAATTTAAATTATGAAACATAATTGTACAAAGAAGGAATAATCACCGATAGACGATCTCTTTTGCATCGATTAACAATTAGTCGAACTATTTTGCTTCTAACTTCTTCGAATTTAAAACAGGATATGTATATATTTAAAAAGCTAAAATAGTTTATTGGTTCATAATTAAAAATGGCATACGTAACGCGACATGCAATAGTAGAAGAGCTTAATATTTTATACAGATATACAAAAATAATGAACAAATGAATGAAAAAAAAATTACACTAGACAAACTATTTGCATCGGGGCTCGTAGTTATTGTTTATAGACTTATCATTTAAGAAAAAAATATCAAATTTATGAGCGAAAACGAGTACATTATTAATGCAAAAAATGACATAAGACATAAATAATACAATAATTACAAAGTTATTCTTACCAGTTCCCATCCTCGGTAATTGACCCATGATTATGTTCTCAGATACACCCCTCATAGGATCTACTTCAGCGTGGCTTGCGGCGTCAAGGAGCACGTCTACTGTTTCTTCGAAGGAGCACCGCATAAGAGCACCAGTGTCTTGTCTATTTATACCGTGGCGGGTAATAGCCATGAGATGACCTTTTGCAGTCATCACATCACAAAGTAGAGCGAGATGACGATAGTTTACGTATAAGCCATAGAACTGCAATACAGCATTCATTTCCTTTTCAACTGACTTACGTACGGCTTCTATACCTAACACTTGGAATATTTCGCAGATGTCGTTACTGAATGTTCGTATTGGATCGACGTCACGTTCAGAGAGTACTTTCATTAACGATGTACCATCGGTTTCTAACAACCATTCTGCAATAGCTTTGAATTCACCTTGATCAGTTATGATGATTCGCTTTTTAGCTTCTGTTTGTGGCAAGTGCATGTACACTTTTGCTATGGCTTCTATACCTTGCAAAGTCATATCAGATAACATATTCGCTTCAATACATCTAAGGAACATGTCATCTTCCATTTTATCAACAGTTTCCTCATCATTATCTTGAAATTTGCTCTCCTCATTATTCATTATTCGGATTCGTAATACTAGTTTTTCAGCATTGTCGTCGTTGAAAATGCAATTCAAATCATCTCCAAATCCTGCATTTATTTTTTCTGCGATTTGTTCCATAGTCAGTTTCTTATCCGTCATTCTCTTACGATCTAATTCAATACGTAGCAACCACGGAGAGATCTTGGTAGGATCAAAATCAGGCATTTCATAGTAGACATTAACAAATTCTTGATCTTCTGCAATTACTGTATTTTGAGGGTCAGGATCATAATAAATGGCCGTGTTTGCAGTAACTTTTCGCAATGTAGTATGTTCCAATCGACAAAGCACATTTTTAGCTTTCTCTGCATCTCTAGCCGCCCCTCCGGTAAGAAAAACGGTTAGTGAAGGCGCTTTCGGCTTCTTTGAAATGTTGATAATTTCTTTCAGACGCGGTACACCAAGTGTTACGTTTTTAGATGACACACCAGCAAAGTGGAAAGTGTTTAATGTCATTTGAGTAGCGGGCTCTCCAAGTGATTGAGCAGCCAGAGCTCCAACCATTTCACCTGGATTAACTTGCGCTTGTTGGAAACGTGTTTCTATTTCTCCAATCAGCCATTCAAAAGCTTCACTTGAAAGTCTATAATCTTCAGAAACAAATTTTGTGCAAAGTGTAGACCTTACTAAGCACTGGAAGAGTAAGGTAGCATTTTCATTGGCTTGTTTAGACAGGCGATCATCACCAGCTACTATAACACATTTATTTAAAAGATCCTTAACACCTTGTATCACTTTTATGGGACTTAAATCAGTTGTGACTCTTTTATTGATATGGAAAATTTTTTGTACATTCCAAATCATTCTCCTGAAATTGCAGGGTAGTACAACTTTAGATTCTCCACTGGGGAAAATTTGGCGTAGTACTTCTCTATCTTTGGATAACTGTTCCCACTCACTTTCAAGATCAGCAATAACATATCCTGACTCGGTAAGCTCCTTTATAATATCTTCATTGAAAATTCTCTTCAAATATCTCTCATTGGTTGGATCAAATTTAAATTTCTTTTCAAATGCCTTATTAGACAGTTTGATTGTCGGAAGATTTTGGAATTCTACTGTTTCTCCTGCCAAGCCATCTTCGCCGTATCTCAACTGAATCAACTGTCCTACAGAGTTACGAACAGTGCCATCGTAATGTACCATAACAGACTCCATAGCCTTTATTAAACGTCGTTGAATATAACCCGTTTCAGCGGTTTTTACAGCAGTATCAATAAGACCCTCACGACCCCCCATAGCGTGGAAATAAAATTCGGAAGGTGTCAAACCAGCAAGGTATGAGTTTTCTACGAAACCTCTTGATTCAGGACCATAATCGTCTTTAATGAAATGAGGCAATGTTCTTTTACGGAAGCCAAACGGAATACGTTTTCCTTCTACGTTTTGTTGACCTACACAGGCAATAACCTGAGAAATATTAATATTTGAACCTTTAGAACCTGCAACCACCATAGCTTTTAAATTGTTATATTCTGTAAGAGATTTTTTCGCAGAACCTCCAGTTTTGTCACGAGCGTCGTTTAAAATACGATTTACTTGATTTTCGAATGTCTGTCTGAGTGTGTTACCAGGTGTAGGCTCTAATTCCATATTGTGCGCTTTTTGAATAACCTCTATGACATCATCTTTAGCTTTTACTATGGCACGCTGAATTTCTTGATATGTTTGCGGATCAGCGATAGTATCGCCGATACCAATTGAGTGTCCTTCTAATAAAAGCCAATTATTAATCACAGTTTGAATATTACCATAGAAACGTCCAGCAGTTTCATGGCCCAGTTCTAACATGCAAATGTGGAGCAAAGAACCAGCAGATGCACCAAGAGACTTTTTACATAAAATACCCATGAGCAACTCGCCATGTTCTACTACTACTTTTGTATCCCCAGGTGATATCCACTTGTATGGTCCATCATCTTCTTCGTCGGGATGAGTGGAATGAGTACGAACCATATTAACATTTCCAGGAATGATCAGAGTAAATATTTGTTTTCCAGTCCAAAGTGGCTGTGGTTTTAAAATACAAGGCTGAGGTATTTTTCCATCCCATGTGGGCAAAAACATAAGTAAATTCATGACCTGCTCTTTGGTCAAAAATACATCTCGTTTTGTCATTTTTCTTACAGCAGTCAATGTATCTTGTACAATACCCATAACAGGTTTGTTGGCTTGTGGGGTTATAATCTGACGTGGGGTTATGTGTATATTTTCTACTTCTGCACGAGTTTCCATGGATTGTGGTACATGTAAATTCATTTCATCTCCATCAAAATCAGCATTGTATGGCGAAGTACAACTCAAGTTCATTCGAAATGTTGACCATGGTAATACTTTTACTCTATGACCCATCATACTCATCTTGTGTAGTGTAGGCTGTCTGTTGAAAATAACCAGGTCATCGTCTCTCAAATGTCGTTCTACTTTATATCCATATTGCAAATGTAAGTCTGATGGTTTAGGATGGAAACGTAGATCTATTCTTTCTCCATTGTCTCGTACAATGTATTTAGCTCCTGGATATTGTGCATTACCACGTCTAACTAATTCTTGCATCCTATCTATGTTGAATGGTGTTACTAATTCAGGAAATGTTAAATTTTGAGCAATGGACCTGGGGACTCCTACTTGGTCAATACGTAGGTTAGGGTCGGGTGTAATGACAGTCCGAGCAGAAAAGTCCACACGTTTTCCCATTAGATTTCCTCTGATTCTTCCTTCTTTACCCTTTAAACGTGCTTTTATTGCTTTGAGAGGTTTCCCAGATTTTTGCATAGCTCTGAAAGTAAGATGTAAGTAATCTAATTTTAATGAATATTTTCAACATATACATGGTTGCCTGTTTGAGTATGCGACTTACAGGCTATATATTAGGTAACAGCCAATGTAAATATGCACTTATTTGTGTTTTTTTTAATGAGCACAAACATATAACTTGATTTTTCAGGAGGGAATTTAACCTACTACATTACTGCTACCTGTGCATAACATTATAATTATTGCTACTTACTTTGGCATTCCAGGCATATCATTATCTACAAATGTGGCCACATGAAACTGTAACATCCTAATATTATCAGTTAAGACATGAGCAGCAGCACCAGACTGTTCATTCCTCATTAACTCATTGTTTGCTTTAATTATATCTGCAAGTTTATGGGTCAAGTCATCTTGGTTCTTGGCGGATCCAAACATAACAACAGCAGGTCTTACTGCTAATGGTGGAACTGGAAGAACTGTTACAATCATCCAGTCTGGTCGTGCAAATTTGGGGTCCATGCCCAAAATAAATGACTCTTCATCTGAAACAATTAATGTTAATGTTGTGACTATGTACAGTAAAACCTCATTAAGTTAAAGGCCAAGGGAAATGCAAAATATTTTAAGTTACGGAGTTTTTAATTTATCAGGGGTTTATATTAGGCATGACTTAATAAATATGTATATGCACAGTTCCTATTTTTACCTGACTACTCTAGAAGGAATGGTAAAATAGAACATACTTTTTCGACAAATTTTTCGTTTATCACACAGCACAGTGAGTGATTTAAAACTAACGATCTACGTAATCCATTGTCCTAACAAGCGAGGACATTTTAAAGGGATTTCAAAGCAATAATAAGTTTTCTAATGTTTACGCGAATTTCTGTTCAAATATTCAAAGTTCTGCAGAGTTGCTTGCCGATTCTTCTCTGCAGAATCTACATTTCGAATCGGCGGTAGCTTTACTTTAAAAAAATAATAAATAATTACTTTAAAATTCTAATTTGTAAAATTTGTATATGGTTAGTGGTATAGTATTTGTTATGGTTAGTGGTTGTTTTGGTTAAAATATTTTAGTATGTACTATCGCATCGGGTAATAAACCTGTAATGGTAGTATATTTATGAGAATATAAATAAATAAATTTCTTTAAGTAACTGAGGTACTACATCTCGAGGCCGCAGTCTTAAAAAATGTCTGGATTCCAACCGTCTTACACTATCGACAGGTAGTCCTACGTACTGGCCTAGTGATCCGGTGAAGACGCCTGACTTCCTAGACTTTTTCATAACCAAAAACGTCTGTATCCAATACACAACAGCGGAGTCAAACTTTGATGACTCGTCTGATCACTCGCCTATTATTCTGACGATTAGCTTAAAAATTCCACCCTCTGATCGTGGATGGGAATCTCTCCACAGCTTCAAAACCGATTGGTACGGCTTTCGTGACTTCTTGAATGAGGAAATTGACCTTCACTTTTCCATGTCATCGGTTGATGAATTGGAAGACGCCAGCCTCTACTTCACAAACTTGGTCCAGGTGGCTGCGTGGAAAAACACGCCAGAGCTTTGAACAGGGAACTTTTCTCCAACATTACCAATGGACATAAGACACAAAATTGAAGAGAAACGCAGATTGCGCAGAGTCTGGCAACAGTCGCGTCACCCCTCTGGCAAATTGGCTCTCAATTGAGCAATTAAAGAGTTGAAAGGTCTGTTGAGAGCTTCTGCTAATGAGACAGTGCGAAAAACATTAGAGCTTATGTCACCTTTGGGCCGGGGTGAACGTTCCCTGTGGAAAGCCACCAAAAATTTAAACAAAATGCAAATTTCGATTCCCCCTATTCGAAATAGAAATAGATATGGGGCACGTACAGACATAGAAAAAGCTGATGCTTTTGGCACACATTTAGCCGCAATATTCAAATCCAATGAAGCATGGCGATGATGATCCGCATATAGATTTAATTCTGAATCAAGATTTTCAACTCAGTATTCCGTCTCCGCCTCCACCAACATCAACCAGTGAAGTATTGAGAGAAAAAACAAGAATGCCAAAAAAGCGCCTGGTTTCGATCTCAACGACAAGGCTCTTGAAGGAATTACCAAAAAAAATGCGTGGTGTTATTAACTAATCTCTTTAACGCCACATTAAGACTTTCTCACTGTCCCAACGTATGGAAGGTATCGCAAATAATTATGATCCACAAGCCCGGAAAACCAGCTCATGAACCATCTTCATACCAGCCCATCAGTCTGACTCCAGTCCTGTCAAAGCTGTGGGAGAAAACTTTTCTCGTTAGACTTTCCAAATGTATTAACGAACGTGATATCATACCGCAACATCAATTTGGTTTCCAAAAACATAAACACACACACACAGCTTAATAAATGGCGAATAAATGTTAGTGCCTCCAAATCTTTTCACATCACTTTCTCACTACGGCAGGGTGATTGCCCACCGTCAGGCTTGACAACACAATTCTGCCACAAACAAACTGCGTCAAATATCTCGGTTTCCATCAAGATAGACGCCTAACCTGGAAGGATCACATTAAAGCCAAAAGAGACGCAACTAACCAACGATTCAGAAATTTGCTTTGGTTACTCGGTAGACAACTCTATCCACTGACAATAAACTGCTCGTTCACACTACTATCCTAAAACCGATCTGGATATATGGAATCCAGATTTGGTCTACAGCCAGCAAATCTAATATAATGTGTCTCCAAAAAGTACATAATAACATTCTGCGTGTCATTGCTGGCGCCCCGTGGTTTGCTTGAAACTCAGAAATCCATGATTATCTTGGGATTCCCACTGTAACGGCGGAAATTGAACATTACAGGAAAAACTACATGGAGCGTCTTTCTGCACATCCTAACCCACTAGCCTACCAGCTGACGACCTCAAGGCCTGTAAAGACTGAAGAGAGCTCATGTACCTAAAAGAGGGCTGCAGCCCAATCCTGCAGCCACTCTAATCGCCATTCTCCTTTTAACAAATTTACTTACAGTTTGGCGACTGATTGTAAATTACAAAAAAAAAAAACATTCTTTCAATTTTTTTATAGAAACCTCGTCTTGATAATAGCTAACAAAAAAAAAAAAAAAAAGAAATATTCAATTTGGTGCAATCGTTCGAAAGTTATGCTACGCTACAAACACATTTCAGCTATTCATTTTATAAATGTTATGAAGCAAGTATTAGTATACTTGCATTACAAATGCCCAATATGGCATTATTATAAGGCTCGTCCCTTATGGGGATCAAAATTAAAACCAGGTTTTATTAATGTTAAGTCATATAATTTTATAATTACAAAACCAACTTCATCAGGATTAAAGATGTTATGTATATGAACAAATATTAATGAGTACAGTATGGATCCCTGTACAAGATCATACTTCGTGACAAGATCATTCAAATATCCTCTTCTTGACATTTACAAAAATTCATTAAGGTACATGAGTTACAATAATTGAATAATAATAATAATAATAATAATAATAATAATAACAATAATAATAAATATCTACAAAATACACACACGGTCATCTGTTCCTAAAGTAAGCAACTTAATGCTTGTGTTATAGGTAACAGCCGACTGGTATAGCTACATATATTTTTGGCTAAGATCTAGACTAGGAAAAACCGAATTATGGGGTTTTTGGGTGTGGAGGGCGGAGGGTGTAGGGGAATCTAAACAAGGTAACACTGTCACACCTCAAAACCCCATGGTTATGGAGATATCCATGGTTAAAGTTTTGAGGTTAGAAGAAGAATTTAAAGCTATTATAATACCTTTGAGCTCATACTGTTTGCATTGTGTGACAAATCAACATTTTTAAACAAAATAACGCGTTAGACATAATATTCTAATAAAATTAGTAACATTGCATGCTAGAATATAGGTTTAGAAATTCGAAAAATACCCAAAACCGAATCGGAGCACCCCACTGTCCACGTGGTCTTAGTCTGTCCTACCTCTAGTGTTTTTTTTATGCCGCGGAGGCGCGGAGGGAGGGCAGCCCTCGCCCGCCGTGCGAAAGCGCGCGAACGAATGCGTAGAGGAGCGGGTGAGGCTGGTCGCCTTCGGGAACCAGCCTCCGCTGCGGAACGGAGCATGAGTGAGCGTGCTTTCGCACGCAAGGGCGGAAGGGCTGCACTTCCCGCAGCGCCGGAGCCAAGCGTTCCTCTAACTTTCGAAATTCTTCTTCTAGCCTCAAAACTTTAACCATGGATATCTCCATAGCCATGGGGTTCTAAGGCGTGACAGTGGTACCAGGGGTAGCGTCCCCCCCCTTCCCCCCACGCTCCCGAAATTCGGTTTTTCCTAATCTAAAGCTTTACCATATTTTTTTTCGATAAACTTACTTATAAATAATACATATATAAATACACAAACAAATATTTATATTACACCCAGACTCGGGGTGGGAATCAACCCTTGGAGCAGAAAGCAGGGTCACTACAAACTGCGCCAACAGGCTAGTTATGTGAATAATGTTACATCACCTTAGTTTAGTTAGCTTTTGATTTGATAACTGATGAGAGCATCAAATTCCTTCCCAATTTGAAATGTTTGTATCAGACTAGGTTACAGTCAGAGATAGATTTTTATTTCTGATATCTGATAGTTTTGGTTATGGATCGCCATAACTGAAGAAGAGAAGATATTAGATATTTTTATAAGAAAATACATAATAGTGTAAAACTAACTTTTATATTTAAAATACCTCAAGACTTTTAACCACATTATAACAGCTGAATGGGCTGTATAAGCTTGTCACTAATGAGGATTATATGCACAAGAATAAAAAAAATTACATCCCAACTTGCGACTAATGCCCTAGCAGATCATTAAAATTATTAGCTGTTTTGTATTGTTACTTACCTTCTCATTAATAAGAAAAATGAGAGATATGTAAAATACAAAAACAACTTATTTATCATTACCTAAAATTGTTCACATACCTGTAATGTGTTTTAAAATTTCATAAACTCGTTCAGCAGTGATGATTATTTTCTTATCTTGAGTATCTTCATTAGCACGTTTCCATTCTGCGGTCAAATCTAAACCCTGTCGTCTAATGGAAGGTTGGTAGTGACCACAACCCCCATGGCCTGACCCTCTCTTTCCTTCCTCTCCCTCTTTTCCTATATCCATGTCTTCTCCCCCCTCACAAATATTTTTACCCTTACATAAATCATAGACGTACGTCAACCTTTTTCGAGGTTGACCTTTTGATTTCATTACAACTTCTTTTATTTTTGGGTTTGTCTAAAATATTAAACATAATTAATATCCATAAACTATACATTCTATAATAAAATTAGATAAATAAAAAGATTAAGAAATAGTTACCGGGCTAACAAGCAGTTTTGAACAATAAAAGCAAACACATCTTAAGACTTTTATTGTTTTAGTAATAAAACCAATGTGAAAAACTGGTTTGGCTAAATCTATATGTCCAAAGTGTCCAGGACATTCTGTCATATTTCCTGCACAAGTCTGACATCTGGAACTTCTATCAATTACCCCTTGTCGTGGGTCCATAAGCCCACCAAGCTTAGGTCTTCCACCTTCCATAGTTTCTGGGAAGCGAATGCCCCCTTCAGTGACTGACATTCGTCGCTAAAAATAAAAAAATAAACCGTACAGTGACATTTTAATAAAATTTGCAATAAATAGTTATAACATTGAACACATACTTCATTTCTAGAAATTTAATCTTTTGTGGTAATTTTAGTACATATAATGACAACAAACTAATGTTATAACATAATTAATGTAAACAATACACATGGAGGAGAACTTTGAAAGCAATCAACTCGATCAACAAAATCAACACGAGAAAACACGACGCACTCGCCATACTGCAGACGCACTATATTTTAATAGCACATTTTGTCTTCACAATATTAAATATTTATGTCATATTATAGAATAAAATACTTAGCATTAAACTTACGATCTCATCTGGGGATAATATACCAAATTGTACTCTTTTTACTTGGCGCAAAGGCGCCTTCGAATCGTTCGTGGTCGCCATTTTGGACGACCAGTGAATAACTGAATAACTGTGTATAGTATGCCATGGAGCATCAATAGCTATATAGATAAAAGAATAAATTTACAGTGTTGCCAGCTAGTCTAATACAGGAGATGGGGACTTTTGGGCCAAAATGTAATGAGTATATTGTTTAAAAAATTGGTCATATTTTTTTATTTTAAAATATAAAATATCAGCTCAATTCTGAATATAGAAGCGGAGAAAATTGGGAAAGATAATTTTCATCAAATTATTTGGGTATCGATTCAACTATAATCGATTACAGAATTAAGAAAAAAAGGTTTGCACTAGTTAATTAACTCAAGATATTTAAATGCACAATTAAAGCTGTAAACAATAAAGTGCATTTAAATAAAGTTACATTAATATCGAAAATATCAATTAATATCTGATAAACCAAAATGATTATCGATTTCATATCGATTTAAAATAAATCATATTTTTAATGACAGCTGACTAACAATAATACTGTGTCCGTCACTCGTTTCGTGTTTACTATTTTACGATGCAGTCTGAGTCCATTCCTGATATTTATTTATGGTTTCAGTGTATATCAATATTTGTAGTGAGTTTTCAAACAGTCTTCACTAAATATAACAAACATTAATGCTACAAGAACTTAGTGATCGGGTTTTTTTATAGACATTGTAACATAACCTCACTTTTACGAAAAGTCTAATAACTCCACTCTCAGATAGCCAAAATATAGATAATTTTCAGCGAGGGATCAATAAGCCTAAATGCATCAATTGATACCATTTTCAAATAAAACTCAAAATAAAATCGTTTTGAATATTTATTAATTAATTTGTACGATTTTATTTTTGTGTTACCCACACATAAGGAAATTCTAAACTTTTTTTAATATCATATCAAAAATCGACCATTCCAGCGGGGATCGAACCTGCATCTCCGACTGATCGTGTCGGCGTGTCGGCGTGTCTAGCCAATTAAGCTATGGAACGATGTCTCCACTATATCGAAATTTTTGATATGATGATTTTATATTCGGTCTAAGCGACCGTGGCGCCGTCTATAGTGAGTTCTTTACAGAAACCCGTAACTATTCAAAGTTTCATATTACAATGAAAATCTTTGACAGGAGACGACACCATACTGTTTTTAATTTGTACGATTTTATTTTTGTATTACCCGCACATTAGGAAATTCTAAACATTTTTTAATATCATATCAAAAATCGACCGTTCCAGCGGGGATCGAACCTGCATCTCCGACTGACCGTGTCGGTACTCTAGCCAATTACCATATGGAATGATGTACTCACTAGATCGAAATTTTTGATATGATGATTTTATATTCGGTCGGTATTTTACGTTCTAATCTACCATGTTTTCAAACAAAATGTTAATATCTTGGTTTTCATCGCCAGCCGATGTACTTGTAGAAGAGGAAGCCTCATTGTCAAGACTGTAACTCTCTTTGGTACCTATAGAGCGCTGAGCGCAGTACGTTATCTGGAACTGTGTAAGAATAACAGCATTTCCCCGATCTCTTTAGGCCAAATCTGATGTATAAAATGCCATTTAAAGTTTTTATCGACATTCGGTTGCGAAGGTTAATTTTAACAACATTCATCTGGCTGAAAACGCATTCAATTTCTGGGTTAGAATGTGGTAGTGATAATAAAGATAATGCCAATCGAGATAAATCTGAAAAGGGGTTATTGCCAGCTGCATCTTTGTAATCAATCATTTCATTCCAAAATTCTACGGTGGAAGACGTGTATTCCCATTTAATGTGTACTATGTTCCTCCACTGAGACATAAGCCTATCTATTATATCTGGGTATTCAGGGTGAAATCCAGGCAACGTTCACGTAAATTATTTTCCACTACAGGCTGAACGTGGTATTCCTGTAATTTTGTTTCAAAGGCATATCCCATGTATGGTTTTGGATCCAAATAACTTTCTATATTTTGTCTAAAAATATCAACTCTCGTAGTTGGCTTTAAAATACGCAGACTTGTAGATTGAACCAAGGCACACAAATCTTTGTATAGTTTTGTTGGCTCAACATTGTTGCTTTCAAATAGCTTGTTCACAGCTTGAACTTCCTCCAAATAGGTTTCAAATACAATAAATATAAATGATTTTCAATTCTAGAGTTTCAATTCCAGCCATTGCTCCAGAATACGGTTAACTGCTGGCTCGATTGATATCCATCGGGTATTACATATCTGTGGAATTAACAATGATTCGGAACCACTTTTAATGGTTTGATAGATACTTTTGTATTGTTGCCGACGGTTCAGTGAATGACTAAACCAATTATAGGTTTCTCTTATAAGGTATTCGATATTACGTGGCAGAGTTTCTTCTGAGGCATGAGATAAAGCCAACTGTAAAGAATGACACACGCAGCGAACTAAAACCAAATTATTATTAGCAGTTGCATTATTTAGTAGGGCATGCACTCCGTTGTTAGTACCTGTCAGCACCGTAGTATTATCTGTGCCGATACCGATCATTTTTTTTAATTTAAATGTTCATATCTAATAATAATCCTATAATGCCGCTGACTATACTATTTGCAATGCCATCATCAATTTCGATCAACCCCAAGAACGTGGATATTTTAATTTTTAAAGATCGGATGAAATATCTGATTGATACTTCTAACATTTTGGTTATAGAAATATCCGTGGACTCGTCAACCAAGAGACTGTACTGTTGATCTCCCAAATCGGATAAAATTTCTTTAATAAAATGAGGTGCCAAAACTTTTTTTATTATATTTGTGCATTTGGTACGATGAACTCGCAAGTCTCCACTTTTGCTATCACTGGATCGGTGTTTACACAATTCTGACAAATATCTACAGCCATAATCGAACAATGTGCACACACAAATATGGCTAATGCAAATTCTGCTTTCTGTGTGATCTTGTATTATTTTAGGAAAATTAATTGTTCGTTGACTTTTGGTTCACTGGACACTGGTTCTATAGTTTTCTTATGTTTGATTGCCAAAATATGTAACTTTAAACAATGCATTTTTGCAATCGCACTTACTGTACTTACAGTTTACAGTACTTACACTTACAGAACTACACTAGAGATTATAGCAATAAATGATTTTTATTTTATTGTTTTATTTTACAGTAGGCCTTCGTCATATCATTTTCGATAGGTTGTAACCAGTCCTTAAAATCCAGCATTTGCTGCCACTCAGGCCGATAATGTTGACTGTAATTATGCGGTTTGATAACTACTTCACAGAAAAAAACTTTCTTTCATTTACAGTAAGCTATCACTTCCTGCAACTACTCACTGAAGTATGCGGTAAAGTTGTTAAGTAATATTTCAGAATATTTTATTATTTTAGTTCAGTCATATTCTATTTCACTTATTTCTTACAAGAAGGAGAAAGTAAAAGAATCCTGTTTGTCTATGGTATTTGAATGACATTTATTGGGGATTCCCCCCAAAAAAAGTAAAGAGCGTCATGTATTAAGTTTACAATTTTGTCGTTAAGTTGGCACCGTGTCTTAACTAATATTGCAGTGTTTCCAACACCATCTAAATAAAAAATTTTGCACAATTTTGCACAGCACAATTTTGCGCACAATTTCGGTAGTTTAAATGCGTTTTATTCGTGAGAATCAACTTTATTATAGTAGCTTAGAGTTCAACATTGAATAGTAACTCAAATCACTTAGGACTTTCTTTAAGCAAAAGGAGTTATTGAGAAAAAACTTCAAAATCCGTGTAAAGTTGCAGCATTTTACGGTACTTTTATTTTAGAAATTTATTTATTTTATAACTACGAACTGAACAAAATCTTTTTTTGTTAAATTTCACGTCGACGAAATTGCGGTCACCGCTAGTATGTAAAATAGAATCACATTCTAGTGGTTCTACTGTTTTACAATATTTATTTAAACATAGAACCCAATGCTTGTAGTTCCATTTTGCAAAAAAAAAAAAGACAATTAAATTGTATATTTAATTTACGCATAACCATACCACAGAAACTTGGTTCCATTTGGTATATTAAAAATAATTGTTATTAATAGAAAATATGTATAATGGTACCAAGTGTGTGTGGATCTGTTTTGTATAAAATGACATGATAGTAATATAGTCTTTGTTTGAACAAGTGTCCAATGCCACTGTGGTTCGGTTTTATTTGAATGAAGTAAGAAGTAAGAAGAGTAGTTGGAAGGAAGAAGTAGCAATGTAAGGAATTTTTTAGGTTATTTTTTTATCCCTTGGGTTACATTATTGGAGTTTTAGTATGGATCCCTAATATTTCTGAAAATATAATATAACCTATGTCGCTCAGGGATAGTGTAGCTTATCAACGGTGAAATAATTTTTTGAATCGGTCCAGTAGTTTCAGAGCCTATACAATGCTAATAAACAAACAATCAAATCTTTACTCTTTATAATCGTTTATTTTACATGAAGATGTTGCATTTGTAGTTTATAATAAATTAAGTCTATTTTTATAATAACGCCTTACCTTTGTATCACTTTAAAAACCTTATTTCCCTAACCGAGTACTTGAATTTATCGATAATGCATATCGACAGTTGTTACAACCACGGCTGTAAGCAACTTGTCAGTGTAGTTGTGGCGTGTCATTATACTGTAATGACACAGTGAGTGACACAGAATCTATCTATGTGTGTGTGACAAATGAAAGTGTGTTTTTAATTTAGTATGTGTGAGTTTCGTAGTAATAGACGATTATTTTTGTGTGGGAATTAGATAACGTAAGCATGTGTGTAATTTCCTCCCGCAAAAAATGCCAGACAGTTTTGTATCGGTAAAAAACGCCAGGGCTACTCCCCTCCGTGTTGCTCTATGGGTATAAAAGGTATCGGAAAAAATTAACGCTATTTACCGGTATAATAGTGGTAATTTGGTAACGCTACCAAGCCCCACCTCAAAGGCCACCGCAGTTATTATTTTTTACTGAATTTTATTAATTACTTGTACAAGACGGCAACAATTTTTTTGGTTTTGAGTAGAAACGTAAAGTGGTAAATGGACACAATAATTTGTACAGCTTATCTTTTTGGGAGTTATATATTAAAAAAAAAAACTTTTACATGTTTTTGCTCGAGCAACAATGTTTGTTTTTAAGCATATATTGAAAATAGACTTCTACAAGGGGGTGAATATAATAAGGGATATTTTCTTTATGTAATCTTTTGCAAACAAAAATAGACACATTTAACATTTAAATAACAAAAATTGTGTTATAAGTTATTAGGAATTAATTGTCTGGTGTAATGAAACTAATATCATTTTCCACTATTTTATTGCAAAGTCTTGTTAATAAATATACTTTGGCAAAAGAAAATACCTAGCTTTAATGTTATAATAAAGGTGCTTATTGCCCTTATTTATTTGGACTTTTTGTTATCATTTTCTCATATTCTGCTACTGGAGGCGCTATTAGTATTGAATTCTAAAAAGTCTTTGAGCAGAGTAGTTCTCCTCTTTTCTGCTATATCCATTTGATTTTCTAAGTCTCCTCTGTCTGTTGTTTCTGCTCTTTCTACTTTCCATGATAGATTTTCAATTTCAGCTTCTAGTTGTGCCTTTAATAAAATAATTTTATAAGTGAAAATGTTCTTTAAAGGGACTATGTAATGTAACAAAATAAATGATACAAACAAAACTGGAGTATTTCAAACTTTTTAATAGATAAATTCTAAATTTTATATAGATACAGACCTGTTGATATTCAAAAAGTTCTTTCCTAGGACCAACATCCATGTAATATGCAAAGGGATAAGTGTATTGAAGTGTATATCTGCAACGTTTCAGTAATCTTGCTGCATCCCAAAGGTACTGCCAATCAATCCATGTCCCCTCACCTGCCATAACCTAGTTTTTTAAAAATAATTAAGTTATTAATTATCTATACATATAAATAAAATTGAAGTGTCTGGCTGTGATTTCAAAATAACTGAGTTTTTCAATTTACTTTCACAATACTAAATCACAAACAAATGATTTTAAAATTTTTGTCTGTGTTTGTCCAGATTAATCTACGAAATGATCGACTGATTGGGACTTTCACTAGGAGACAGAGGAGGTTGTGGAGCAACATATAGGTTACTTATTATTTCGGAATTCCTGCGAAATTGGGATTTACGGGGGAAAACCTTTGTCCATCGTGTCCAAGTACCTACCACCCAGATAGATATGAAATAACCAAACGTTTTCTACTAAATATGTAAAATTTTTACATCTAAAGCAAAAGCGAGCAAATCTATACATCTAAAATAATATTATATACCTGAAAAGTTAGTTAAATAGCGTGCTAATCTCAGGAAATGCTGGTGCGAATTGAAAAATTCTTAGTGTTGGATAGCCCATTTACTGACGAAGGCTATTTTTACCCTTAAAATAACACAAAATCGTACTTATCAGATCTTGTTTAGACTTAAATGGAACCAGACGAAAAGCACCAGCTTTTAAATAAATAGTCATCAAAATCGGTATACACACATAAAAAAATACAATTGAAAGCAATCTCCTTTTTTTAAGTTAGTAAAAAATTCGTAGAATTATCATTTGAAGTTTCGTACAAAAAATACCTTTTGGTTAATACGGCTTTTCAAACTTGCAAGGGTCTGTTCTTCCAATTTCAAAGACCTTGCATGATTCTCCCATCGTTCATAGTAGTGCAAATATTTTTTTAGAGCCTCTCTTGCCTATAAAAGAACATAATTATATTTAGTTGATATATTCATTAATCTTGAGCTAGATTGATCATAATTTTGGGTTGGTGAAAAATTTCAGTACCATGAGTAACAGTCGCTATTAGTTATATGATATAAATTGGGACCGACAGCTTTACATTTTTTTTGAGGTACAGTGGGAAACTAAAAAAATATATATCCGAATAGGCTACTTTCGGTAGTGAAAAATAAATTATAAAATTTGATAAAAATTAAAATTTAAGTATGTGGAAATACACTTAAATATTCTGATTTGGAATCATAAAAGCACATTATTGTTTTATAATATTGAAATTAAAAGTCGTATATTTTAATCTATATATCACGTGACCTAAACACGACCCGCCATGGTATGACGTCATTTTTTTTTTTTATATCACTAGGTCGGCAAACAAGCATATGGTTCACCTGATGGTAAGCGATTACCGTAGCTTATAGACGCCTGCAACACCAGAAGCATCGCAAGCGCGTTGCCCACCCCATACCCAATACCCCCAGGAGCTCTGGTCACCTTACTCACCAACAGGAACACAATACTGCTTGAAAACAGTATTATTTTGCTGTGATCTTCTGTAAGGTCGAGGTACTTCCCCAGTCGGGCTGCTCCATATTTTGAGCAGGGAATTCCTGCTGTGCCCTACCTCAGTTAAACGGGCGATAACAAAAACAAATTTCTGTCAGAGCTGTAAACAGCTAGGTACATATCTATCAACTTTAACTTCAAGGAGTAATACTTGTGCTCTTTCGTTAGTTAGTTATTTATTTATTTAAATCAAAAAGGTTTTGTAAAAGCAGAATCTGCCAAAAATTGATTCAATGATGGTTGCAAAGTTTTTTGCATGTAGCCCAGACTTCTGTTCTGCCGAGTTTCGGAATGTTAAAACATCTTTGTTAGTACTACTTGTTAAAGTATACTGTTTTTTTTTTTTTTTAAATGTAGGTGTACCTAATTTGAAAAATAATGTTAGAAAGTGTTAGGTTATGTTTTAATCCTTATGTTACTGCTAAATTAAGACATAATAGTGTTTTTTAATGCTAGTGTTTGTATAACTAGACACTATACCCCAACAATAGCTATTGTTATTCATTATTTTACACAAAAACACCAAATATTTATAGCTGTTAACATTGAACGACAAAGAGTATATGTATAAGGTATTGAATTTTGACGTATTGTAAATTTTCAATACCTTATATATATATATACTCTTGTGTTTTGTACTTTTGTCTTGTATATTCGTCAATACGGTATTGAACGCGTTCGGTCTTACATACGTCATACACGACTTTTGTTATTAACCATATTACGTCACCAAAATGGCTGATAGCATTTTCGCGGAAATAAAAAAGGTTTAAAATATAATTTAATTTTATGGCATGAAAGCGTGTTTATTTTGCCGAATATTTTTTGTGGGTTTTATTGGAAAATCAACATTTTGAAGTACTTATTCAAACGTCGTGGAATACCCTATTATAGGTATAAACAAAAATTTGCCTATGAGGGAGTTTAAACCATTATCATTGGCATTGAATTAATATTTTAAAAATTATAAGATATAAGTACTTTACTACTACTTAAATACACTTTATAATTTTTTTTTATTAACTTCTAACATACACTTTTATACGGAGTGATAAGATCATAGACAGAAGACAAATACAAGACAATTTTATAAATATACACAAATTAATTTTCACCTGTGCATGTTGACTATCATTAGCTAAATTAGGATCTTCTTTGTAACGGCTGCATTCATAATACTCTGAGCCATGACTTCTCCAATCACCTAAGCATACCCAACAAAAGTCATGTCGGCAAGCTCCACATTGCATGTGATTGCAACCACCATTCTTTTCAATGCAAATCTGGCATTTAGGACAATCCTAGAAGATAAATATATTGGTTACACTAATATTATTCTTATACATTATAGGTATAGCTTTTATAATATAAGTAACAACAGAACATTTACATGTTGTATAACAATAAAAACAGAATTTCCCTCATAATTTATAATATATAATTTCTTCCATATTATTGGCCTTGTAACTTATATATATATATGAACCTGCAAAATTCATACTGGTATATTTATTTCTTGAAAAAAAAAAATGTTGTACTGACAGTAACAGATACAAAAAAAGGAACATTCCAATTTGGTGCAGTGCTGAGTATACAATACTAAGAAATTCCTTTTAACCTAAGTCTAATACAAGTTAGTGCTTAAAGTTTGTTCCTATTTAAAAAAAAAAAAAAAAAACTCCTGATCGAGTACTAAATCATACTATGGACTTTACCTTAGTGTGAGCGCTAATATAATTGGCTGTTTCTGAATCATCAGCACATTTTGTAAGCCAACGACGGATTGTCGAGCAATCAGTAGGAGCATGATGTGGTGCTCCACATGAAAAGCAAGTTAATAGTTCACAGCCTTGACACTCAACACGACGTGCCCCCTCTCTTACCCAAGCTTGGTAAATCCACTGCAAAGACAGAAATACTGTTAATTTTTTTTTACACACTGAGGTAGATTTTTACCACTAATTTGGAAAGTAGTTACATATGTCATTACCATCTAGCATAAAGTTGGTCCTCAGTTTATACAACAATAGACTTAAAAAAAAGTATCCCATAAAAATATAAAAGATATGCAACTTTATCTTTGCTTCTTGTATTTCTTTATATTTATAACCACATTTTCAGTGTTACTATTGCTATTTAATGTACATTAATCATTTAAGTGTAATAAGGAAGGAGGAGGAGCAAAAGAAGAAAGGAAGAAGGAGGTTCTCAATTCTATTGTATTATTTTATGTATGTTATACCAGAACTTTTGACTGGGTGGACCGATTTCAATAAAAAAACTTTTTAAATGAAAGGTGGTGCGTGTCATTTGGTCCCATTTAAATTTATTTGAGATCTAACAAGCACTTTTCGAGTTATAACAAATAATGCGTTTTTACTTGAGTAATTTTTCGTCGACTTACAATGTGTTAGACTGCATACCTTTTCAATGAGTGTACCGATTTTTTAATTTAATTGAAAGCTGATGCTTATCATGTGGTCACATTTAAATTTCGAGATCTGCTTACAAATTTTGAGTCATTTTTGATAACGCGTATTTACTTGACTTTTTTTTTCGTCTACCTACGTTTTATTACTTGTCGATGTAATTGAAGTTGGTTATTTTTCTATGCAAGCAACACAATTATTAAAAAAGTTATTTATGCAATTCTATTCTTATAAACTGACAAGAAATCGGTTTTCAAAATTTAATGTAAGCCCATCAAATTTTAATATTAAAATAGCCTAAAACTTTTGAATTTCAATTTATAAAGTTTTTTAACACAATTAGCGAAAGGATATCTAGGATGATTAATAATAATAATTTTGTATTTTCCTAATCTTAAACTACATAAATTAATAATAATAATAATACACTTTACAGTACACCAAAAACGGAAATAATACATAGCAAAAAAAGAAAATTCCAACAACATACTCATTAGGTACAAAGGGTGGCCTTATTGCTAAAAAGCGATCTCTTCCAGGCAACCTTAGGGCAAAGGAATGGTCTAGCATAAGCATAGGTGTACAAGTTACAACAAATTTATAGTAAATATTCCAATAATTAAACATATACATACATATAAATAGATATACATATATATAATAAATTATATTTGATCAAGTTAGTACCTGGCAATTAGGTCCTGGGCAAAACCTAAGTTGTGGGTGAGATTTTACATGATCTTTAAACATGAACTGTTGGTAGCGTTCTCTTAATGCTGGTTTCGACACATGAGATAACACAAAATCTTCTGGTGCTCTTACTTCACAGTCCTGAGCCATACACTGGATAGTATTAGATACACCTGCAGCGAAAGATAATTAATATAATATTGATCAATTGGTTAAAAAATGTAGCTATATTTGCCCTACGCTTCAGCTTGTAAAATTCCATTGTTGGGCATAGGAGTCTATCTCAATGTAGAAGAAGGATCAGAGCTTAATCCACCACGCTGCTCTAATGCAAGGTTGGTGGATATATTCCCAGCTATGAGTAACGATCGCTATCAGGTGTACACGATAACAACCTCGACCGACAGCTTAACGTGCTCTCTGACCAATCTTTGATCCAACTTGAATTTCTTTCAAGTTGGATTAAACTGCACACGGCTATATTTTGTTTGTTATTATTGTGTGCAAATTTGATTAAAATCGGTTAAGTAGTTTAGGAGTCTATTGCAGACAAACAACGTGATACGTAATTCATATATATTAAGATGTTGTATTGTACATAATTTGAACATCTCTATAATTCAGTGATTGTTAGGTTGTCAGCAACATTCACATTACTTCAAAAAAATTCAATGTTTTTGGTACTTATTGAAGAAATAAATTATGCAGCAAAAAAAGCACAGAAATTTTTATTTTAAGGATTAGTATGTATTTAATCATGTTCTTAGCCATTGGAAAATTTGCTTTATTAACTACTACTTAAATGAACACATAATACATTTAAACATTTCAATAAATACTTGGACTAATTGGAATTTTTTATTTTTCTTCATGGTACAAGCCACTGAACATTTCGAACTCATAGTAGTTTGTAATGTTCAGTGGCTTATAATGTTCAATGTTTGTTGTATACTTCAAACTACTATGAGTAGTAGTACAAGGTTCCGTCAACTTTGAATTATCGAGAGTCAACTAGATTAAATATTCTTTACATATTACCTTGCATAATTTGTACTTCAAAGTGCATTGCCCAGCAGTCATTGCAAAAGTAATGCCCACAGGCAAGGGCACTATATTTTTGTAATGGAGGGGTACTGGCACATACAGCACATATCGAGCGCCCTGTATTCCCTTGAGCCAGAGGCAATCGTGGTTTTACACGACTGTATACCAAAACTTCATTAGCGTTTTCTTTGTATTTATTTATAATTTCTTGGGCTTTCCACTCGTATGCGTGCAGCATTACCTAAGAAGAAAGACAGGTACTATGATATCCTTTAAAAATGAATAAAATAAATAATACTTCAAATGTAAATTTACCTTTGCTAGCGAGGGCGTAATTTGAAGGCTATTGCTGAGTAACTCTATCGATTCATTTAACAATTTCTCGACTTCTTCTACTCTTAAGCACGAAAACGAGAAATATTCTGGATCTGATTTACTACGGTCTACTGTTTCCATATCACAATCATCTTGCCCTCCGTAGTAATCATAATCATCTCCATCATTATCCGAATATTCCATATCAGATTCAGCAGACATTTTAACGATTCGTATCGCAGTTTTTGTGCCTTTTATGAATATTTGTATCCACTAAATCAGATATATAAAGATATTATATAGTTTAATCACAAATAAAAAAACATTTTGCTCGGAATGATTTGATTAAAAGTGTATGTTTAAAAAATATCAAATTATTTATTTCGAGAAAACATAAGATACAGATAAATAAAATAAAACGGTGTTCTAATGTTCTGATATTGCTGCCAGAACAATATTAATATAGATAAGGGCAAAATTTGAAAAAGTGCGGTAAGTTTAAAAAATTTGGTATGGTTCTCCTAAATTACAGCTACAGTTTGTACTAATTCTCTTTGAAACTCAAAAATTAATGTTATAGCCAAATTATTTTTGTTTACTTATTTTTTATTTCTTGAAAATTAACATTATTTATTACACACATTTCACATCAGCCTATCGTAGTTCATTGCTAGACCAGTTCTAGCTGAATATTCTAATATCAAGTATTAGCGATCCACCACGACTTCACATGGGTAATGTGTAATGATTTTAACAAAACTGAGGGATACATAAATACATTGCGCGAGAGGTCGCATCACGCGAGTCTCCTCATCGGTGTTAGGCTCGTAGTTGGATTTAATTTCACGCGCGTAGTCGTAGTTTTGCGATAAGTCTTAAGATATTTACTTAAGTATTAAACGACGTAAACGTTTGTCATAATGTACATACAGTGTTCAAAGTCTATCCATCTAAATATCTTTCTAATTGTATATTAAACGTGACCATATTTTAAAAAGTTAAAATAGAACAGTTCTACCATACACTGTTTGATATACCTCCAAGGGGCAGCGTTTTCGATGAAAGCCCCAAGACGGAATAATTATTCCGATTTCTTAACAATTCGTCGTATATTTAAACAAATTTACACACTGTTTAAAAAAATCTATACCTGAATTTCCCAGGACAGTCGGTTTATTGACGAAATCGCAAGAAAAGGAATAAGTTTGAAAATTTTATGTTTTGATTTCTAAATAAAAAAGTTTTAATTAAATATAATTATTAATCTATTGAAAGCGAATGTAAACGTTATAATTTATTGACGTTTTTATTTTGAATAATTGAAAAAAACATATATTATTTGTAATAGTTAGAATCGAAATATGAATTACAATAATTCTGTTTTAATTGGAAACTGGAGCGAGGAGAGGCTTAAAAAAGAGGTTATTCTCAGATGATTTTTTAAGCAATAAAAAAGAACAGTAGAATTGTTTGTCATTTAACTATAGTAAATCATTCTTATTGCTGTGTGGTTACGGCAGTAAAGAATATAGCCACCCATCTTTTTCCGTGAGTTTCGTAAGAGGTGACTAAGAGGTAATACAGTTCCACTACCACCTTGAAGCTTAAAAAGCCGACTAATAGCGGAATAACCACCCAACTGCTGGCTTTCAAATACACATGGAGAAGACGGCCAATACAAATGTTTGTCATGTTCGGGGATCGAACCCGCAACTGCCAGGGCAACAGCCACAAACCAGTGATGTGACCTTTGCGCTAACGCGTCATCGAATTATACATAAAGAGGTAATTTTATTTTGTGTCTGCGTATCTGTGAATGTATATACTTATTTTATTAATGCAAGAGATGATTTGCTAGAGAGCCACAAGATATTTTGAATAAAGGGCTTATTCTTGATTAGTGACATAGAATAAAAAGCGCTACTTTCTTTTATTAATACCTAAATCGATTTTCTTAATTTTTGTTATCACAAACCTTGTTCTATCAAAAATGAGTATGACGAAAAGAATTATCCAATTTCGTGCAGTCGTTCAGAGATAACGCGTGTACATACATTTCAGCGATTCATTTTTATTTATATAGATTACTTTACCTGATGTAAAATTAATTTCACACATTACAGTACGAGTTTAAGCTATTTCTGCGTAAACGAGATAGACGAGAACTTTTGTTACAACGTTCGAGGAATTTATTTAGTAATTTGCTTAAGGAGGTACGTATTTTAACTATTACGAGCTTAAATAAATTTACTTCTTTATTTGTGATAGGTTTTTGTTGCTTGTTAATGCAAAAATAATTGAAGCTATTGTATGCTAATATTGTAGATAGCTGAAGATTCGTAGGCTAGTTTTAGCCCTGAAATCTCCAAAGGGTCGAAAGCAACTCGGGTCGGGAATTACGAGTCTTATAATAAAGTTCAGATTTTTGTATGGTTACTAAATAACAAGATTGTTTCTAAGAATAGCTTTTAGTGTCAGTAGATTTTAAAATAAAGCAAAACTTTTAAGCTTTGTAATACTAATAAGTAGATACGTGTGCTTACAGAGACCGCTAGCTATTAGTGGAACGTTTGTTCTTTTCGGGTTTAATGTCCAAGTTGTGGCTTCTGATATGCCAGGTAATATTATTAATGTAATTTTAACTACTAGTTTCCCTCGATTTCTCTGGGATCCCATGATCAGGTCCTAGTTTCCTTATCATGGTACCAAACTAAGGATATCTCCTTTCCAACAAAAAAAGAATTATCAAAATCGGTTCGAAAACGACGGAGTTATCCCCAAACATACATAAAAAAAATATTCAGGGTGTCCCGTAAGTAGTGTACCAACAGGTTATGGGGGGTAGTGAGACTTATTATCTAACAAAAGACCTAAAATTTATAGTTTATAGTATAGTAGATAAAAGTTATAATAATTATCTGGAATAACTTAATTTTTTTCTTATTACCACGGAGTTATACCTTTTTGTAATTTGTATGAGATGCAGATGTTTTTAAAATAAAGTTTCACGAGGTTACAAAAAATAACAATAAAATAAAAAAGAGATATGGTGAAATTTAATATTTAGCTTACGTGGATGATATTTTCACCACATTTTGAAAAAAAAGCATAACTTAAGAACTACAAGGCCTAGGACTATAAATTTTAGTATTTTTGTTAGATAATAAGTCTCACTACCCCCCATAACCCGTTGGTCCACTACTTACGGGACACCTGTATATACGGTCGAATTGAGTAACTTCCTCCTTTTTTTGAAGTCGGTTAATAACCGCTTTTTACGAAATGCATATGGATGTATACACGATACATATACAAAAATAACATTTTTTACAATTTTTATCTGTCTGTCTGTTTGTCCCGGCTAATCTCTGAAATGGCTGGACCGATTTTGATGGGACTTTCAGTGAAAGATAGCTGATATAGTAAGGAATAACTTAGGCTACTTTTATTTCAGTTTATTTATTTTATAACTTTGCGAACTGAACAATAACTTTTTTGTTAAATTCCACGCGGACGAAGTCGCAAGCATAGCTAGTATAAATATAAAGTTGAACATTATTAAGGTTCTGTTGTCAAAGACTATACTTCTATAATAGTCAACAAAAGAGTTAAATAAATATTATTATTTTCAATCATTAGTTAGAAATAATTCAACGGGTGCTAAAACTGGATTGGCTTTATCAAGTTTGGTGAACGAAAGGCAAGTCGACTACATGCAGAATATAAACGCCGGCTGTCTTATGACATTATCGCCGATCACCACTCCTTGCTGCAGAAACACTTTCGTGGTTCTCAGGTTCTAGACTTGTTATATTTTTAGTTTTAGCGTAAACAACTAAGTATTGCCTGATTAACAGCAATGATCGACCACATATCTATACTTATACCCAACGCCAACTCGCATTGGAGCAGCGTGATGGATTAAGCTCTGATCCTTCTCGTACATGGGGAAAGAGGCCTATGCCCAGTAGTGGGATATTACAGGCTGAAACGATATCTATACTTATAATAAATTTGTAACAAATCCAGTTCTGTACGTTATCGATTTTTCGGCAGTTGTTCTCTATTAATATTGTCAAACAGTAATTGACCTTAGCTAAGGAAGACTTTCGGAAATTCTCTTAGTAAAATATATAAGATTTGTGTAGAACTTTGTCATTTCTGAACCTGGATAAAAAACGGTATTTAAGCTGTTGAAAACAATGAAAAGAGTTTTGGAAACTACATGCTTTTGGGGTTGAAATGAAGATAAAAATTTATATAAGAAAATTGTCATTTTGTAGATGACTAATTTATCAATACTAGGCATGTACGTGGCAAGCTACCGCAGGTGAAATTGCGGGCACAGGAAGTACACGATAAAATTAGAATAATTGTGTTGGGAATTTCGGTATATTGTGATTATACCAATAATTACAGTATACAGTAATACCAATATGGCTATAACTTTGGCGTTCTACTTCTGTAAGCCTAAACAAATATTTCTAAACATAACTTTGCTGAATTTTAATATTATAAAAAAAAATATTATTTTAAATATTTATGAATTTTTAAGCGATCTTACTTTATGTCATTATAATATATTTTATGCAGTGCAAAAGATGAGAATATGCATGGTCAGAAAATGAATTATGGGGACGAATTTATTTTAAAAGCAGAAAATTATGGTGATCCACAGGTAAAAATTACTTACATTACATGGGTGTACCCAGAATTAATAAAAAGTGCAAGTGAGGCAAACCAAAAAATTTAAAACTAAGTAGATAGTAGAAAATTAAAAATGCTTTTTCTTTAGTGCATTTTCATTTACCTACTTCACTTTAGTAATAGCTTGCGGCGATTTTGACTAAATATACCTAAAATTTTCTTATCTATTATTAGCTTTGAGTCAGGGTGGGGCAAACCTTGTCCCACTGTGGGTACCGTGGTATCTTATGTATTTTTAGCACTTCTTTAATATTACATTTTTTAAGTAATTGAATCTCCTTATAATTTCCTGCTGCTATTTAATCAATCCACGGTTAGCAGATAAAATTTCCCCAACATGAATAGATTTAATATCAGGTATACGTGGAAATAACCGAGACCGACAGCTTTATGTGTTTTCCCAAGCACAGTGGGGAGACTCAAAAGGACCTGTACCCATGCAAGAAACAAGTATTTGTACAAATATGTACAAGTATTTTGACCGTTTTAGTGTAATGGTACTCGAAATCGCCTTAAAGCAGTTAGTTACGGTTTGTTCCCTGCTCGAGTCAAATATTTGTACATCACTCATCAGTTCAGCCTAATACAGTCCACTGCTGGACATATGCCTCCACAAGTTCGCGCCAAAAATGGAGTGAACTCATGCGTTTTGCCCATAGTCATCACGCTGGGCAGGCGGGTTGGTGACCGCAGGCTTTGTCGCACCGAAAACGCTGCTGCCCGTCTTCGGCCTGTGTATTTCAAAACCAGCAGTTGGATGGTTATCCCACCATCGGTCGGCTTTTTAAGTTCCAAGGTGCTAGTGGAACTGTGTTATATCTTAGTCGCCTCTTACGACACCCACGGTAAGAGGGGGTGGCTATATATTCTTTAATGCCGTAGCCACACTATTCTGATGTCCAAAATAATCCAAAAGGTATATCAAAAAAATGCTGTCTAAAGTCACTATTCCACGCAGACGAAGTCGCTGGTACAGCTAATATTAATATAAACATTCTGAAACGATTGAACATATTTTTATACTTCTCTCGATGTCAGCAGTAATTCATGATAAAACATGTTACAATTACCTACGAAGTGAAGCATTTGTTTTTAAAGGTAGTCTGACGAGATAATCTTTCTGTCACTTAGTAGTCGTCTTTTATAAATAAAATCGATTTCGTATATATAAATTAATAGAGAAAGTTATTTGTTTTATTTTTAGGCACCACCTTTGTATGTCCGATACACGGTGGAGGGTGTGCCGGGACCTGCAGACAGAATGCCTATTAGCTTAAGTACCACAAAGGATAGTAGTTGTCTTTGGACAACTGTACCACTTCTGCCTCGGGATCGTCTTGAGGGACTCGGTAGCCCTATAAAGGTTTGTATCAATAACTAGTTATGTAAGACCAAATTAAAATTCGATTAATATTTATTAGAAAGCGAGAAAAAGCTTATTAAATTCAAAATAATGTTGTCCTCATTTTACAACAACAAGTAATAAAATGAGAAAGTAACGTAGTTAAAGTCACTGTAATACGAATTAGTAGGGATAAATTAAAAAAAAAACTACTCGTTAGATGTCACTCAAATTTGAGTAGAACTACACTACAAGCGCCAGCTTTCGAATTAAAAAGAATCATCAAAATAGGTACACCCAGTAAAAACTTATAAAAAAAAAATCGAATTGAGAACATTCCTTTTTTGAAGTCAGTTAAAAACTAACCGTAATTAATTATTTTATTTAACATAGAAGAAACTTAGTATAGGGCTTAGCCCTACATCTATAATATATATAAAAGCGAAAGGTCACTCACTCATCATGAAATCTCCGAAACTATAACACCTACAAACTTGAAATTTGGCAGGTAGGCTCCTTATAAGACGTAGGCATCCGCTAAGAACGGATTTTACGAAACTCGACCCCTAAGGGGGTAAAACGGGGGTTGGAAGTTTGTATGAAAGTCCTATGTTTTTGAAGTAAGGGACTTGAAATTTAAAATGTATGCTCTATAGATGGTGAAAAGACGTCCAAATAATGTATTTTTAAAAATCAACTCCTTTTTGGGGTTAAAACGGGGGATCGTAGGTTGACTTACTCATCACGATAACTCCGAAACTATAACACCTAAAAACTTGAAATTTAGCAGGTACGCTCCTTATAGGGAGTAAACTATCGCTAAGAATGTATTTTACGAAACTCAACCCCTAAGGGGGTAAAACGGGGGTTGGAAGTTAGTATGAAAGTCCTATGTTTTAGAAGTAAGAGACATGAAATTTAAAATATATGCTCTATAGATGATGAAAAGGTGTCCAAATAATGTATCTTTAGAAATCAACTCCCTTTTGGGGTTAAAACGGGGGATGGCAGGTTGACTCACTCATCACGAAATCTCCGAAACTATAACACCTAAAAACTTGAAATTTGGCAGATAGCCTTCTTATAGGTCGTAGCCATTCGTTAAGAACAGATTTTACGAAATTCGACCCCTAAGGGGATAAAACGGGGATCGGAAGTTTGTATGAAAGTCCAATGTTTTTGAAGTAAGAGACTTGAAATTTAAAATGTATGCTCTATAGATGGTGAGAAGGGGTGCAAATAATGTATCTTTAGAAATAAACTTCCTTTTGGAGTTAAAACGGAGGGATGGTAGGTTGACTCATCCATCACGAAATCTCCAGAACTATAACAGCTACAAACTTGAAATTTGGCAGGTAGGTTCTTTATAAGGCAAAAACATCCGCTAAAAACGGATTTTACGAAGCTCGACCCCCAAGGGGAACAGGGGTTGGAAGTTTGTATGAAAGTCCTATGTTTTTGAAGTAAGAGACTTGAAATTTAAAATGTACGCTCATTAGATAGTGAGAAGGTGTCCAAATAATGTATCTTTAGAAATCCATTTCTTTTTGAGGTTAAAACGGGGGATGGTAGGTTGACTTACTCATCACGAAATCTCCGAAACTATAACAGTTACAAACTTAAAATTTGACAAGTAGATTCTTTATAAAGTGTAGACATTCGCTAAGAACGGATTCCACGAAACTCGACCCCTAAGGAGCTAAAACGTGGTTTGCAAGTTTGTATGAAAGTCGTGTGATTTTTAAGTAAGAGACTTGAAATTTAAAATGTACGCTCTTTAGATGGTGAAAAGGTGTCCAAATAATGTATCTTTAGAAATCAACTCCTTTTTGGGGTTAAAACGGGGGATGGTAGGTTTACTCCCTCATCATGAAATCTCCAAAACTATAACAGCTACAAACTTGAAATTTGGCAGGTAGGTTTTTTATAGGGCGTAAACATCCGCTAAGAACTGGTTTTACGAAAATCGACCCCTAAGGGGATAAAACGGGGTTCGGAAGTTTGTATGAAAGTCTTATGTTTTTGAAGTAAGAGACTTGAAATTTAAAATATATGCTCTACAGATGGTGAGGTGTCTAAATAATGCATCGTAATTTTATATATATAAAAAAGAAAGGTCACTAACTCACTCATCACGAGAACTCAAAAACCACTGGATGGCCTATCCAGGTTGGACAAAGATAAAATTTGGCAGGGAGGTAGATTATAGTTAGCAGACGTCTGCTAAGAACGGATTTTACGATATTCCACCACTAAGGGGATTTAGTTGGGGTTGATAGTTTGTATGAAACATATACAGCCTGAAAATAAAACTAAAAATGTGGTGTATAAAGAGGTTTTATAAAAATAACTATTAAATTATACTAAATTGTGCCTTTTAAAAAGTTACTCAGTTTGATAAGCATTTCAAGTGACTGAAAAAAAAATTTTTTTTCGTTAAACATCTTAATAGTAATGCATATCTTCATAACCACGCATACGTAGTCGCGGGCAACAGTTAGTGTATTATAAAACCAAGTCCCCAAAAGTGTATGTGATCGATTCGCTCAAAATCTACTGAACGGATTTTCATGCGGTTTTACCATTGGAGAGAGGGCTCCACCATTGGCAAGAGGAAGTGTTACGGAACGGCTAAGCCGATTTTGATGAGAGTTTCACTGGAAGTTTGCCGAGAAAACTTTGTGACATACTAATTTCAACGCGGGCGAAGCCGCGGGCACAGCTAGTAAATAATAATTATAAGTGATATATAAATGTAATTAAATGTATACATTATAAATTAAATGTATAAAATAATGAAATTAAATTATATGTAATGATCATGTATAAGTTATAAATTTGACGAAATTATGAAAAAAAAATTTACGATAGGCAATATCGTTTTTTCTTGTTAATTAATTACATTAATTACAACATTCCTAAATACATAATATTAATTACAATAAAATTAAGACAGGGGCGAAACTCATTATAAGAAATTGCGTAGCGGATAAAAGTCTATGTGTTATGAACCAAAACTGGATGCAAACATTTTTCGGACCGGTGAGTAGAAACTCGTAACTGTTGATTTTATTTAAATTTATAAAATTATCATATTGATTAAATATTTATTGCGACTTAATTTTTTCTAAGTTTTTCCCGACCCTTTGACCTAATTTCCTTCATTTTAATTTCAAATCTCTTTTGCGTTGTTTATTTGGCATAACCAAGTTTACATGGCAGGGGATGAAAAAGAAAGATGGTTAAAAAGATCTATCTCACAATATATTATTTATACACACAATATATATTAGACAAAATATTATTTAGTTCACAATTCTGTTTATGCAGGTAAACACATTTTAAGCTAAAAACCGTTTCGGACATTTTGGTAACTCCACTCCTAAATTGTATATAGTAAAAATGAAAAAAAAGTCAGACCTAATGTTAAATTATTAATATAAAAACATACTCCAAGAACACACCCAATTCAGTACAGTAATTTTAGAGTGATTGAAGAATGTATGATTGCTTCACCATTTGTATGTAAATATACTGATTATAATTTTTATCACTTCTATTACTCCGACAGGAGTACGAAAATTACATACAGAAAATTCCGAGATTAAAACTTTCCAATCCCAGGATTTCAAAGTCAAGAAATGTTACTACATAATTATATGTACTTTTGTTATCTTAATAAAGCCAAGAAAAAGGAAATAAAGCTATTATTAAATACGATAAACTCATCGTACTTGAAAATAAATCAAATACATCTAACAAAAAGAGAATGCTATCCGCTTCTCCCGAGACTAATCAACTAAACCCTCACAAAGTAGCAGATAGAAGACCACAAGAAAAGCGGAAAAACAACCCTCAACCTGCCCACTCATCATTGCAAAGATCATCTAGCATTACAGAAGGAGTCCTTAAGCCTAGCATGCTAAATTACTTAGTGAACAAAAATACAAACAGCCCATCAAACCAGCAAGACAACCATGATCAAAACGCAGTATAGCAACCAGCGCCGGCTCCTCTCTCAAGTCAAACAAGCACAAAAAATTCAAAAAGAAAAAACGAATTACGTCCCCCAATACGGCTGGTCACCGCGGGGGCGAAAGACTACAACCCTCCAATAACTAAAACAAGGAAAAATAATAAGATCTACATTGCCACTTTTAATGTAAGGTCCCTAGCAAATGAATCAAGAATACTTGAATTGGAGCACGCTATATCATCACTAAAATGGGATATAATAGGCATCAGTGAAACGAGACGACAAGGTTTTACTATAGAAGACAGAGACGACTATTACCTTTACAACTACGGTCACACCAAAGGCAAATATGGAGTAGGTTTCCTAGTAAAAAAACAACTATCAGTGGAGGTCCTTGACTTTATCGGCATAACAGATAGAGTCGCCTTGATTCATATCAAGCTACATGGAAAACTATATAGTATCGGTCAAACCTACGCACCTACCCAAAAAGCAAGCGAAAAAGAAATAGAAGAGTTTTACACCACCCTAGATACATTATTGGAAAAAAGCAACCCAAATTTTATACTTCTTGGGGACATGAATGCGAAAATTGGACAACCAGCAGAGGGTGAGAACAGAGTGATGGGCAGCTACGGATACGGTAAAAGAAATAAGAGAGGTGAAAGATTTGTTCGATTCTGCCTTCAGAATAATTTGAAAATAGCAAACACGCTCTTCAGAAAACCCAGAAAACTAAGATGGACTTGGCTGTCACCTGATGGATATACTCGAAACGAAATAGACTTCATTGCCACAAACAAACCGAAAATTATAGAAAACTACAGTGTGATAAATAGCATACATCACCCAAGTGACCACCGTTTGATTAGAATAACAATCAATACTGAGCGCAGACACCTGCCACGTAAAAACTTTTCTACAACAGCTCGGAAACAAATTGACTACGAAATATACACCACAGAAATCAACAAATTCATAGAACCAGACCCGACAACATCTGTGCAAAATTTAATTCGACATTATAGAAAATACAATCTTACAGAGCGCTGAACGTGGTGGCATCAAGTTCGCATCATCAAACTATAACAACAGGAAGAAAGCAATAATAACAACAGAAATAATAGAACTTAGTCAACAACGACACTACTTAAAAAACAAGCACAATAAAACAAAAAGTGAAAAAACTCAACTTAGCAAGTTATATAGACAAATAAATAAACAGATTAAGAAAAACATGAGACAATATAGAGTCAATATTATAGAAAATCATATCAGAAAATCTGGAGCAGTTAAAAGGGCGTATAAATACTTAACCAACTCAAAACACGTGATGAACCAGCTTCAAAACGAGAAAAAATCTACAGTTACGAGCAGAGATGGGATCATGCAAATAGCCACAAACTTTTACCAGCAACTGTATGCATCTCACGATATCACAAACCAGGAAAAATTAGCCGAGGATAGAGTTTCTCAAAACAATGACGAAGTACCAATATTTAATATAAATGAAATCTATTGCTCGTTAAAGTTATTAAAACCAGAAAAAAGCCCAGCATCTGATGGTATTACAAACGAAATGCTAATTGCTGGTACAAACGCTCTCACTTTACCTCTAACAAACTTATTCAATTTAATACTATCAACAAAAGAAATACCTAAACAATGGACGTGTTCAGATATCGTTTTACTTTTCAAAAAAGGAGACCCGAAATCAATAGCAAACTACAGACCAATCAGCCTAACGTCGTGCGTCTACAAGGTGTTTGCATCGACTCTACTCCGACGTCTTACTAGTATCTTAGATGAACATCAGCCAGTAGAACAGGCAGGTTTTGTAAAGGGGTTTTCGACAATAGATCACATCCACACTTTGAAACTTGTCATTGAGAAATACAACGAATACGACCTACCTCTCTACATATGCTTTATTGACTATAGCAAAGCATTTGACTCTGTATTCCACAGTGCAATTTGGCGAGCTCTATCAGGGCAAGGAGTGAACCATGACTATATAAAAATATTGAAGGAAATATACAACAAAAGTAAGGCTAGAATTAAAATAAATGAGTATGGTTCGGTCTTTGAAATTGGAAGGGGAGTGAGACAGGGCGACCCCTTGTCACCAAAACTCTTTATTGCAGTACTCGAAGAAATATTTAGAACACTTGACTGGGAAGATAGAGGATTAAACATATATGGCAGCCGCCTCTCGCACTTGCGATTCGCGGATGACATAGTACTGCTCTCGGAAGACTCAAAAGAAATGGAATTCATGATACAGTCACTCAGCAAAGAAAGCAGAAAAGTAGGTCTAGAAATAAACTGGGAGAAAACTAAATTAATGACAAATAGGCAAAAAACAAGTATAAAGTCGGACTCAACAGAAATTGAATACGCCGAAGACTACATTTATTTGGGACATTTACTATCCTTCAAGTCATGCAATGATAAAGAAGTAGAGCGAAGAATCAAAATAACCTGGAATAAGTATTGGGCAATGAAAGAGATATTCAAGAGTAATCTACCGGTTGCATTGAAAACTAAAGCTATGCAGACATGTTTGTTGCCCTGTCTCACTTACGCTTCCCAAACATGGCCTTTGTCAACAAAACAAACTCATAAGGTTAAAGTGTGTCAAAGTAGCATGGAAAGGAGTCTCCTGGGCCTTAAGCTAAGCGATAGAGTAAGAAACGAAGACATCAGAAAAACTACGAAGGTAAAAGACATAGCAAAAACTATTATGACACAAAAATGGAAATGGGCTGGGCATGTACAAAGATCACCAGGGAACAAATGGTCCAAAATTGTCACTAATTGGTACCCTATTCATAAGAAAAGACGGAAAGGAAGGCCATTCAAAAGATGGAGTGATGACATAGTTGCTACGGTGGGAAATACCTGGAACAGACTGGCAAGAGACAGAGCGAAATGGAAAGAAATGGAGGAGGCTTTCACCGCCAGAGCGGTCCTTACTACAAAAAGCGTGAACGCAGTTTAATAAAATATACTAACAAACTAGAATAAGTATAATACTAACACAAATATTATTTAGAATTAATGTAAACTACGTGTAAGGAATAAATAAAGCTTTATTATTATTATTATTATTTTTCTTTTTCTTTTTCTCTTCTCTTGTTAAGAGAAGGTAATAATCTGCCATACGGGCCTTAACCAAGTATGGCGGATGGTTCTGCGTTGGAGGTGATTGTCGAGGCGGTCAGAAATTTTCGAGTGATACGGCAAGTGTTGAGAACTGTTGCTTTTTGTAAGGTGTATGTAAGATTGGTAGACATGTTAAGAATTTTTAAGCTGTTAGTAAGAGTTTTAGGTATGATTCCAGTTGCGGAGAGTACAATGGGAACAATATGAACAGTGTCTGCATTCCACTGTGTTTTAATTTCTATTGCGAGGTCCTGGTACTTTGTTAGTTTGTCCGATATGGTTGTTTGAATATTGTGGGTATTAGGAATAGCAATGTCTATTAGATAGACTGTTTTGTTTCGTTTGTCGTGAAGAGTAATATCTGGTCTGTTGTAATGTACTATTATTATTATTATTATTTGTTGTAATGTATTATTATTATTATTATTATTATTATTAATAAAGCCAACCTGCCTGTTTTATTTTTCCTCGTTAAAATATATCAAGTGATAACGTAGCATTATTTTAATGAGATATTTTTTAAAAACGGTTGAATAGTTTTTGAGTTCATCCATTAGAAAACATTCAAAGCACAAATATATAACTAATAAACTACTACACAAGCATTACGTTGCTTATCTTAGAAACAGACGCTTGTGTGTACGGATATGTATCCTTCGTGAATGTCCCTTATAACCTAAAATATTCTAGGAATGTGGAGTTACGTGCCGAAATTACGTAGATATCCACGGAAGACACACAGCAGAGAACATATTTACCCTAGTTAGCGATGTTGAAACCAAGACAAAGGACTAGGTAATGATAATAACTTCACTCTAAGGCCTACGACACACTTGCAGCCTAGTGAAAAGGTGTTTAAAAGATTAAAAAAAAAATTCGCCAAATTTTGTAAAAGTAAAATGTGTTTGAGAAAATTTGCTGTCACAATATAGTTATTTTTTTTTTAAATAAATGTATTAAAAAAATATTTTTTTAATTTTATTCTATTTTTGCTTTAGTTAGTAGTTGGTTTACTTAGTTGGTTTGTATTGTTACCTAACTTTTGAATACACGTTTCTATTACTATTTGAAAGTAGTATACTTTCGCCAATAATTAGGCTCATAGTTGATAGAAATTATAGACTTAGCTTAATATTTCATGACGATTCTTGAGAGATATGATGTACCTATATATTTTTCTCTCTATTAATATATGATTTTCAAATAGTAAATAATATTATTTAATACTACTAGCTATACCCGTGCGAATAATTCGCATTAAATATGTATAATAATTATCATTTTACAAAATTACAGAAAAGTTTTTATATGTGAGTTGATTTGAAATTGAACAGTAAATTTACTGACCGTCAATCATGTTGACGTTGTTTCAAAATTGAAGTCTTCAGATAGCAGCATTGCTGTATAGTGTCTGAATGATGTATATATATTATATAATTAATTTACAAAAACAAAAGCGATAATATTTTTTTTAAGCAATCTTATATATAAAATTCTCGTGTCACAATGTTAGTTACAATGTAGTCCTCCGAAACGGTTGGACTGATTTTTTTTGAAATTTTGTGTGCATATTGGATAGGTCTGAGCATCGGCCAACATCTATTTTTCATATCTCTAAGTTATTATGGGGGGTAATAACATATATGGCAAAACAACGGTTGCGGGGTCAGCTAGTTATCTTTAAAATTATATACAACTTATCTGGAGTAATTGTGAAGTTTTTTCTAAACAGGAAGGCAAACATCTTAACCTAAGCGTATTTAATATATATAATGGTAAGGCTGGTTGGTAACGTAAAAAAAAAATATATAAAAAAAACCTTTTGACACTACGTTGACAATTGGAAGTGAGCAAGCAGGCACCGTTTCAGTTAATACTTAAATACTCAACTTTTACCTATTTATTTATTATGTCGAAATTAGATGATGATAAAGGTATTGTTTATTGTAATCGCGTTCTTCTCGGTAATTGGTACGAAGCTTCTAAATTGGAAGAGGTGAGTGAGACGTCTTTGTAAAACGAATTAGATAATAAACACGGTAAAATAATATTTAATTAATCTCGTTTCTAGTACAAGCTAAACATATTTCTTGAGCAAATGAAAAAAGGAGATTTAATGCTGGCGAAGTATAGAAAAATGACTGAAAATCTTAATAAACCGACCGTGTTGACTCAATTGTCGGGCAGTATTGGCTTTGGCGCTAAAATATCCCTCCTCGCACCCCACGTGCCAGGTTAGCAGTAAAATAAGTAAAGGGTCAGGTTGCTACGTAATCTGTTTAATATTCCAATATCGAAGTTTGAGGTAACGTCTTATAATGACTATTTCATTGTGTTCAGGGAAAATTTTATTACGAATCTAAACGGAAGGAATGTGAACCAGTCTTGTTATATTAATGGAATAGATTCCCTTTATTACTTAATTATTAACTAGATTTGACACACGGTTTCATCGTTTTTTAATAAATTTTGTATAGGTATCTTAATTAGTACGGTTATATTTTATTTTTATATGAATCATACACCAATAATTTATTTACTTTAAAAAAAAAGAAAAAAAGTGCGTGCGTACAAAGTACACATGTCAGAAGTGAAACTTCTTAGGCAAACGTCACGTTAGGCAAAGTCTCGTTTATATTTATACAAATCTAAATATTTAGGTTTCCGTTCCAGCGCCATCGACAAAAACATGTTCGTTTCATCAAAACGTTGCCGTTTCATCCGCAAAAATTTTACCCTCAAGCGCCTAAAGAAGCTTCACAGGGCACAGTAGGAAATAACCTACTCTAAATTAGGAGCAGCCCGACTGAGAAAGTACTTCGAACTTCTAGAAGATAAATAATGCTGCTTTCTAGCAGTGTTGTTCCTGTGGTGAGTAAGGTGACCACAACTCCTAGGGAGGAGGGCGGGATAGGGTCGGCAACACGCTTGCGATGCTTCTGGTGTTGCAGGCGTCTATACGCTACGCTACATTATTATAACTACGGTAAACGCCTATGGGTCGGCCATTAATCACGTGATGTTTTTTAATAACCTTTTGAACCCCCACCCCGCCTTTGTAATATTTGGTGAAGTTTTAAACAATTCTACCTACCTACGCTAAATCACGTGTATTTTCTGAAAAGTATATTGTAATTCTCAGAATATTGTCTTTAAATACATGTATAATCTGATTAAATTTTGTAAAATCAAGCATTGTGATACAAATGTCTAAACAGGCATCAAGGTTATTGGTTGTTTTTTTTTGGTTTTGAAATTGTTGTGTTCAACGAAAAATAAATACACGTGGTATCTTAATGTAGCTCCCCTCGCTCCTTGTGATATTTCGTGATGTTTTTCCGAACCCCCCCAGTTCGAGCATACAGCGATTAATAGACGACCTTTATCATCAGGTAAGCCGTACGCCTATTTGACAACCTAGTTGTATAAAAAAAAATCATTCATCATACTATAAGTAGATGGTATTTTACAGTTAAATTAACACTATATACTGAATGTATTTAATAGCATCAGATCCACCAGTGGATGATAAAAAGGGTTTGCTTCTTGGAGGTCGGATATCATCTAATGAAATTAATTATTCACAAGATCTGGAAGATGGATGTAACTTAGTTGGCCTTTCTGAGCTAGAACCTGCGGAAAGGAGCACATTCGTTATAGCTAGCGCTGATTATTGCAATCGTAAAGATGAACATCTTAAATATAACCAGGAATTTATGCTCGCTATTTCCTCTTCCGTAGATAGGAACAAGGTAAAATTAAGTCATGTGTACCTCTTAAATTAAAATAAATACAGTGTCTTATTATTTCACTAGATGGAGTTAGGTTAGTTCAGTATTAACAAAGAGTTCGAGCTCTACATGTAGTTTACTGGTTTTTTAAATTCTTGCGCTAATAAAGATGTACATAATATATAAAATTGTTTATTGTAATTAATAACCATTACAAACGTTATTCAGCCTCTTTATGTAAGGTATGATCCGAATCCCATTCCTGGTCTCTGTGGCATGTATCCACTATACCTTAGCAAGCATCCGGTATCCAATACTAGATGGCGTATCCTGCCTATTCAACGACCAAATATTACTAGGTTCGAAGAAGAAGGGAAACCGGTGAATGTAAGTGTATTTCTCGAAATAGTTTGTGACGTATTTAGTATTTATTACTTTTATATTTAGTTTTTTTTTTTCATATTAAAGTTAAATCATAAATACGACACATTAACAAATAGACAAACTTACTATTTCATTCATTCATTTTGTATTTCTCAAAAGCTTATATCAAGATATCAGATTATCTTTTTAATTCTTTTCTTACTTTAATCTGTGACTACATCGCAAACAAGAAGTTTGGTCATAGTAAACGGTAATAAGCGTTTGTGGCTTCCTGTGATGCATGGATGAAGTTGATTTTTGTAGGTAATTAATATGAAGGCTACAGGATTAACATATAAGTAAATGTAAATATAATAACATATAAGTAAACAAAATATTAAGACCCTGAAAATTTAACATTTTGCGTTATTTTATTTCAGGTAAATACAGATATTGTAGTCAACCATTGCGCTACAAATGTAAATTTAGGTATCAACGTTGGATGCTGGGCAATGGGTTTTCATGGAAAAGTAAATGGTATAGTTTTATATTATTTGTTTAAACACATATTTGTATTAAAGAAATAAATATTTTTACAGGTATGTGCCCCATTGATGAAGACGTCTTTAGACGTTTATGGAAGGGAATTGCCGAACAATATCTGGCAAATATATGTTCCTATTGCGAAATAAAGCATCAATATATTAACGTATCATTTCGAACGCATATTTTTTTCATGACCGCTCAATATTGTTATTGTTATTGACTCTTATATCTTCAACTGTGTATTTGATGTGTTTAAGTGTACTTGCGTTGCGTGTGATGCGTGTTTGTAAAAATGTATTTAAAATTATTAAACTTGGCTCGCTCTCTAGGCTCTTTTCACAATTTTTTATACAGGCATGTAGGTAGCTAAATTTGCTATACTAAATTCTTAAAGTGACACAGAACAATATCCAATATTCAATAATCCAATATTTTTTTATAAAAAATATTGGATTGTCTTTACCTATGGAGTCCAGTAAAATCCTATTCGAAATTCCCTATTTATAAAATTAAAGACAATGTATTTAAAATGGTTCATTTCGACTCCCTTGGTTTCGCACGAGGGAATGTACCTATTATTAGTATAAATTCGGAAAAAATAAATTGAGACCAAGCTGATTCTCAGTTTTTACTTATCTATTTGTGTTCTGTTAATTTTTATACGTATTTTTATAGATTATTATTAAACTTTATAAACAATTTGTTTACCTTTTTTTTTGGTTAAAGTTAAATAATTTTAACAATTACAGACATATTGTGTAAACGTCATATATATTAATACGCTAAAGTTAAGTAATTTGCCTTCCTTTTTAGAAAAACCTCACAATTACTCCACAAAAATTATACATCATTGTATAGGTAATTGCTTGCTCTACCGGCATCAACAACTAGAAATTTATTATTGCTTTTATTTTTGTAAATTAATTAATTATTAAAATTATATATAAATGACAGCTTTAATTTTGAGACAACGTCAACATGATTGACGATAGGTAAATTTTTTGTTCAATTTCAAATCAACTAAAACGTATAAATACTTTTTTTGTAATTTTGTAAAGTGATAATTAAATTCGTATAAATAATATATAGCAGAATAATAGGTGCCTTCGTTATCTTGTTATTTATTATTCAAAGTCTAATGGCTTAAGAATAACCAGCTTACTGCATCACTTCGTAGACAATGAATAAGTCATAATCCTTCATTATAATATCTGATCTGAAAATAACATGGATATCCCGCATAATGTTATAAATATAGAAACAAAGTTAAATAAGCATGTTGCATTTTGATTTTGATTTTGCATCTTATGTTCAAAATATTTCAATATCGTTATTAAAAAAACAAAGACCAAGCCGAGCAATTTATTATTAGATGTACAATTAATTTTTTTTAACTTTTAAATTTGCCATTTTTCAAATACTCTTTTCTGTGTTCTTTTTCCAGAGCGCACTTCGAAAATGAAATAACTTCGTTACAGCGTTATTTGTGTTGTACAATTGAAGGTTATGGATTTAGCTTTCATATAAAGTTTTCGCGAGAATTGGAGCTCGGTTCGCACTAATATCCTTACACTGTATGCAACTTTTGATTGCCAGTTTTTGTTTTTTGCATAGGTAACGCGTAATTTATTATTACATCAAACGGCGGCGTTGGCGTTATAATTATCACTATTTCAGGGCTACATAATATAAATCTAATAATATTGTTGTCAGATTTAATATTGTTACTAACTAATTTATATTTCAAATTCACGGTTTTCACTAAAACCGTGATGGCACTGGAATAGACACGAAGGAGATTGGTCGATGAATTAGAGGCTACTTAATATTGTTACATTAATTATTTTATTAAGAAGTCTGTCTGTCGGATATGATATTATAATTGGCAGAAGACTGGAAACGATAGCCTCATTTCTCTTAAATAGTTTTTTAAATTGTTATTTACAGTATAACCGAAGGTAAAATTTGATAAGATATACTTAAAAAAAAACGGTGTACTGGTCTTGACAATTTTTTTTTGGTTTGTTTCGATCCCATATTATAAAAGTATAACGACAGCGACAAGATAATATTAATATGGTTGTATAAAGTAAAATACAATTAGCTGTATTTATTATATATGACCTGACTGACTTATTAAAATACTAGCTTTGCCCACGACTTCGTCGGAGTGGAATTTAACAAAAAAGTTATTGTTCAGTTCACAGAGATATAAAAATAAAATTTCTAAAATAAAAGTAGCTCGTTATTACATCAGCTATCTGCCAGTGAAAGTCCCGTCAAAATCGGTCCAGTCGTTTCAGAGATTAGCCGGAATAAACAGACAGACAGACAGACAAAAATTGTAAAATCTGTTATTTTGGTATATGTACCGTGTATACATCCAAATGCCTTTAGTAAAAAGTGGTTATTTTAATATTACAAACAAACACTCCAATTTTATTTATTTGTAGGTAGATATAGATTATTAAAATTAAAGTACTCGATAAGAATTTTTTTTTTTGCAATGCTACCCCTAATAATATCTTTGAATTGAATTCTGTTCCATGAGGGAATAATTTTAAGCATGAAAGTAAATATCGTATGTATCTTATGAGCCTAGAATAAATAAAATGACAAAAAATATATAAATAGGTTTTCGAGCGTTTTTTGGAAGATTACATTTTTAAAGAATGTAATAGGTACCCATGGAGAGTTTCTATGCGAACAAAGCCAGCAACGGTTGGTAATATAAGTGAAATTCATATAAAAAATATAGAGAACAGGTATCTTAGGAGAAATATATTTAAATTATAGACGTGAAGGAAAGAAGAAAATTTGAGGGAAAGATTGAAAAAACAAACTGCCATTTGCTTCATTAATTTAGTGAAACATGAAATCAATATCATGTTTATTGAAGGCAGTAATCATTTTCGTTACTACAAACCTATAGAAAAAAATTTTTTTTTTGAAAGTTAATACAAGTGTTCTTTTTCCCATGTGAATAATTTATATTTTCACGTCGAATTACACATTCCGTTTTTGTTTGTACTTCACTTAAGCTTCAAAAATATGAATATGAATTTGACCTGGGGACTACAGACGGTAAAAAATTTGGTGAAAAACTAATTCTTAAAAAACGCTTCAGCCTGTAATATCCCACAATTGGGCATAGGCCTCTTTCCCTATGTGAAGCCCCCCCCCAGGAGAAGGATCAGAGCTTAATCTACCACGTTGCTCCAATGCGGGTTGACGGATATATTCCCTACTATGAGTAACTATCGCTATGAGGTGTACATGCCGGGACCGACGGCTTCACGTGCTCTCTGAGGCACGATGGGGAGACCCACTAGGACTGCACAAACACCCAGACCACGGCAAACACCTGTAGGCTCATACAAATGTTTGTCATGTGCGGGGATCGAACCCGCAACCGCCAGCGCAACAGGTACAATCCATATATATTTGACTGTTCTGTCATCCAAGATGGTCTTCCTAACTTTAACAGTTGATAAAAGCCATCTTGTTGAAACTACATCTGTCAATCTGAATAAATATTCAGTCTGTTTTGTCAAGTCATCATGGACGGATATAACATTCAACAACATGTGTAAATAATAAAATCGTTTTATCAAATTGGTTGTTCTGTTCTGGCAATGTACCGCGCGCTTCGCCTATTTTACGGTCGCTATAATTTTCCTACCAATATAAATTTTTATAATCTACTAGCTGGCCCGGCGAACTTCGTATCGCCTAACAGTGACTTTTAAGTATTATCACAAATCTTTTGTATGGGAGTATAGAAAAGTGTTGTTTTTAGACTTCTTCAGGAAATTTAATTTTTTTTTTTTAAATTTTTCTCTCCGTATGAACCATCCTCGTACTTCAAGGAATATTTAAAAAAAAGAATTAGCGAAATCGGTCCAACCGTTCTCGAGTTTTGCGCTTAGCAACACATTCAGCGACTCATTTTTATATTATAGATATACATATAATAAAATGGTAGGAAAGTCAAAACTGTACATTGAATATTTTTTTTAAAGAATACTTGGGGTGTGATCTACAATCGATACTGAAGCCAAAAATATAGTTTTTAGAATTTTTGTCTGTTTGTCTGTGTGGTATGTATGTACGGGATAAACTCAAAAAGTACTGCATGGACTTACTTCAAATTTGGCACGAATATTACGCATTCTGTAACAACGTGTAATCTAACGACGCATATTTGAATGTTGTTATTATGTTACTAACCATGCTATAAGCTAGCTTCATACTATAAATAAAGACACTCTGTAGTATATTTAGTATCAGCATTGCACCTGTGCGAAGCCAGGGCGAGTCGCTAGTTTAGAATAAAAAAATCGATGATATCTGGAATGGAAGCGCTTAATGAAATACCCATAGTACGAAATTCCATTTCATTCAATTTCATCCGTCGGAGCAGACGTGTCCTGAAGTGGAGACCGTATCTTGGCAAACGCTGGGTTGTCTGGAAGAAATGGCTAATTAGCCATAAGTCCGCCCATTGTACTTCACTGTCTGTAACTATCTTTATGCTTTGTTTGCAATATATTTGTGGTGTACAATAAAGTATGAAATAAATAAAAAATTAAATAAACGCAGCGTGGGGCGCCCTGTGGCCCGCTAGCCGACGATCTACGTAAGAAAACCGGTGTAGGCTGGATGGTGATTGTGGAAAACCGGGATGTCTGGCTCGAATTCGGGAAGGACTATGTCCAACAGTGGATTGCGATAGGTTAAAGTGATGATCAAGCTAATTTTAAAACAATTAAAATAAAATTTTAGACTTCTAGTTAGAGGATTATTTGGCTATTGTGCCTCATACATTTTAATTGTTAAGAAAGCTGTATAATTGCGAGATAAAAATATGTAACTGTGCTATTAGAATTAATGAGTTGATATTAAATCAAACCAGAATCAGTAGATTGCGCTTAACCTCACATTTAATATAAATAAAAAATGGATAAGGTTTTATTAAGATTAAAAGGTACTAAAGGTAGGATTAAGTGTTCTACGGGTACGGAGGTACGTAGAGTTTTTTTAGAGATGGGTTGAATTCAGAAAAGTCCATAAGTAACAGGAATAACAAAACGCTAATTATTTAGTGAACTTTCCCTAACTTGTTTCAAATCTCGGCGGGTTCCAGCAAAATTTGGTTGAATTATCTTTTTAATCTTACTTTACGCTTCTAGAAACCCCTAACTAAGCACTCTTATTGTAAAGATATAATTATGTCTCTTATTGTTCTTCTATTGTTGGACATAACCAAGTTTTAATTATGTATGGGTTACATAGGCACTAACGGTGTTTCAATTAGGCACTTTATGCAGAATAACGTAAGTGACATAGCAAGCACCCCACTTTTCTTTTTTATACAGATTTAATTGAAATATAGAATCGTAAACTATGCATTTGATCATCAAAGTGTTGTGCGTGAAACCACAAAGGTTTCTGAGTTGGTAAGACCAAAAAAAGCGTAGCAACGCCCGCTGAATACAATTAGGTAATAATAGCAAATATTCTTTACTTTTTTATTTGGCATACTAGAAATTTATAAAAATATATAATCGAAAGAATAAAAGAACGACTGAACGAACGATTCAGCTTGTAACATTCCACTGCTGGGCATAGGCCTCTTTACGTAGGAGAAGGATTGAAGTACGCAGCTCCACTACGGGTTAACGGATATATTTCCTACTACTAGTAACGATCTCTATCAGGTTTTTATGACAAAAACTGTGACCGACATCACATTCTTTTGGAAGCTCGGTTGGCAGACTCACAAAGATATTCATCCAAACTAGAATGAAATATTTGTGTAAGCATAAATATCCATCCCGAGTGAGAATCGAACCTGCTAATCGTCGGTTTAATAGGCGAGTACATGGCACACGTACCACTGCACAAGAGTCCAGGTTGCTTCCACCTGGGTTCCAAGCAGGTTGTTCGGTTGAATTGTTCTTTTTACTATAATTTCAATGTTATTGCCGTGCTGTAGTTGTGCAACTTTTCTTTTGTATAGTACTTCAGAACTTTTGACTGGCCGAACCAATTTTAATGACTTTTGTTTTAATCAAAAGGTGGTGCGTGGCATGTGGCCCCCTTTTAATTTAATTGAAATCTAACAAGTACTTTTCGAGTTACACGTATTTGCTTGACTATTTTTTCGTCGACCTACGTTGTATTATATAGCATAACTTTTCACTGTATATACCGACTTTGATGAATCTTGTTTTAATCGAAAGTTAATGCTATCTACTCGTATTAGTCCCATTTAAAATTTATCGAGATCTGATGACTACTTTCTGACTAATCTTTGATAAAGCGGATTTACTTGACTGTTTTGCATCTATTTACGTTGTATTACTTGTCGATTTTTTCGTTTGCGAGCCAACAAAATTATTCCTAACCGACAATTCGAAATTATCACTGTGCTATGTGATTGTATTTTTTATTTTAAAATATATCCAATACTATTAAACGAGCAAATCTTGTATATATATATAATCTGAATCTCGGAAACGGCTCCAACGATTTTCAAGGAATTTGGTATGCAGGGGATTTCTTGGGCGATAAATCGATATCGTGTCGTTCGTATCGTTGTCCTTAATTTGTCTATTGCAGACGATTTAGACAGTGTCAGACAGACACCGTGTCGCCTAGGATACTCTTCAGGAAAACGCAGAGTTGCCTAAGCTCTGCGTCACCCTCTCGACCTTACTGGCTAGGTCCACAGGAACGACTAGTCGATACGTGTGGAGCCAATTCGGCTGCAGGAGTTTTTCGCATTTTAGAACTATGCTACGAATGCTTGACGGATACCCCATTCCGGGTTTCAAGTGCAGTTTTCCTTCTCTAGGGCCCTGATGATTTTGAGCCAGGTTTATCCCTCGGTCGCCTTTTACGACCCCCACGGGAAGAAAGGGGGTGCTATTTTACTCGGCCGACACCACACGGCATAATCGATATAGCTAGGATTTATTTTTAGAAAATGTCGTTTTATCCCTGTTTTTAGGCAATGAAAAAATGGCTACAATATCGCTAGAATACGAAGGTAAATTTCGCAATCGTCAATAAAGTTGAAATAGCTCAGGTGGGAAATCGGAAGGTCAGGATCGACCGAGGAGACAATGATTCAAATCCTTATGTCTCCAGATCGATTATTTTTTTCCTTTTTTTTCTAATTGCACTCATGATTTTTTATTTAAATAACCAGTTCATATTTTTTATTATTATGTCGGTAAAATCGGAAAATATTATTCATATTTTATCAATATGTAATTCGTCTTTAAATGTGATTTCCAAAAACATGATTTTTTAAAAATACCGAGCTAAGCTTGGTCACCCAGGTACTTTTAAAATAATTTACAAAAGTCTAAAGTGGACTTTATTGAATTTCACATTTGTTCGCGTTACAAATTTTACATTTGAAAAGTTAGAAGCGTTGAGCACTCACCGTTATGATTTGAATAAGAGTTACGTGCTTTGAATGTGGATTCGAGTCATTGTGCGAAGACAGATTGTAGGCCCGTAACATATACATTACAGAGGTGAGAAACCGGCGGACAGGCGACATTTGAATTTCGTACCTAATATAGTTTTTGTTGAACATAAAGTATCAAGAACATTTTATATCTACGTTTTAATTTTTTACACTAATAAAATGTGTAGTAAAATTACCGACAGTTGGGTTTATTATTAAATAAAATGTTTTAATTGGATTTTACAAAGTGAATTTAAAATAGTATTTGAAATAAAGGGAAGAAGTAGAAACATAACCACATAAAACGTACAAAGGCTGCTGACTAAGGAAGACCATCAATCTAAATAAGGGACGACACAAGGGTACACTTTGGTAACTCTTTTCAACAAACTTCTGTAACAATCGCTTGATAAATTGTCTCTTTGTTTAAACGATAATTTTGAGTTTTGCAATAATAACTTTACTGACATATTAATTAAATTGTATATGGGCTTAATAAATAAAAAAAGGTAAATTTTTGGGCAGTAAGGAAAAATGAAACAGTATCTATATGTGCCAATGTTAAAGTATTGCTGTTTTGATTACATAAAATAGCAATTAGAGATATTAAAATATGGAAATATGATAAATGAGAACTGTTTATGCTCGATGTTCATGCTCGGGGACAAGTGATGATGACGTCACGATGACGTGGCTTTTGCGAAGGCTGCGCTGACGTTCATGCTCGGGGTCACCAGTTTGGTAGCGAGAGGAACGTGGTGTGAAGAATCGCGTCCGCCATCGAAAAGGGAGGATCCTCCGACCAGACGGGTGTTGTGTCTGGCGGGCTTCTGGCCCAACGGTTGTTGTCGGGATCTTGTATATATACTTAATCACTTTGAAAACTCTACTAGCGCGATGTAGCATACGTCAGTTTTCTCTAATTACGTAGTTTGTAGTCGTTCGTATTTCGCGCGATAGATATCGCCACAATATTATACCTTAGTTTAATTAAATCAACTGTATTTTTATGTAATTAAAATATAGGTACACTAATATGGACAGAAGATTCTGACGTTATTAATTACTAGTGGTCGGCCAGTGGTCGAAACTCAACTATAATTAACTTTAATTATAATATATATATAAAAATTGCATTTAGTAAAAAGCGGGTATTTTAATTTTACAACAAGACACTCGAATTCTATTTATCTGTATAAAATTATTAACAATTTAACGAAATTTTGAATAATTGTGTAACTCCGTTGTAATATAGAAGGGCGTATTCTTAATTTTGTAATGTATTCGGAGATTTAAAATGTGTCTTTTTCTTCTTGTTTATTGTTTTTTACTTTTAATCAAATCAACTCTAATTGTCAGTTATTAAGCTTGTGGTACATTTGATTTTGTTCTATATTCCCTATATATTATATTTTTACTACTATTTTTTAAAAGTATTGTTTGATATGATGATATATTATTTAAAAATATTTTATTGTCTTTAAGATTTAAGCAATGGTTAATTTATTAAGTTAGTCTAACTGTAAATTCGTTTTAATCATATATTTTGAATAATAATAAAATGTATATACGCTAGATAGTTTTTAGTGTACCTTGCGTTGATGAGCCTTGAATAAATGAATATTTTTTTTTTTATGTAACTTTACGGGCAAACAAGTGTACGGCTCACCTGATGGTAAGCGATTACCGTAGCTTATTGACGTCTGCAACACAAAAAGCATCGGAAGCGCGTTGCCGACCCAATCCCCAGTTTCCCCCAGGAGGATTTTTTTATTTTTTTTTTATTTTATGTCACTAGGTCGGCAAACAAGCGTACGGCTCACATGATGGTAAGCGATTACCGTAGCTTATTAACGTCTGCAACACAAGAAGCATCGCAAGCGCGTTGCCGACCCAATCCCCAATCCCCCCAGGAGCTCTGGTCACCTTAATCACCAACAGGAACACAATACTGCTTGAAAACAGTAATATTTTGCTGTGATCTTCTGTAAGGTCGAGGTACTACCCCAGTCGGGCTGCTCCATATTTTGAGTAGAAAATTCCTGCTGTGCCCTACCTCAGTTAAGGATAAATATATTAGGATACTAATAGAGTCGTAATAGCATATTAGGACTTATAATAGAGTAATATAATAGAGTAAGTTATTAAGTATGCACTAATTTTTAGTCTAATTATAATTTGTTGGTACAACGAGTTGATTTTGAATAGTATTGTGAGTGCACACATAATTCAAAAGCGTTATTCATAGCTTTGTTAACCGATGAACCGAATATTTGGACAGGCGGTTCGTCATTTCTAGAAATGCGAAGCGCTGAGCTTCAATGTTATACTTTTACGTACAATATATTAAATAAAATGTGTACTGAAATTTTAGGTTCGATTTGCGAATTTCATAGTATTTTACTGTATGGTAAAAATATGATTTTATTGTTAGTTGAACGGTGATTTATTCTCAAGTTTTCTGAGACACCAATGCAAGGTTTACTGTACTTATTTTGCATTTGGTTCGATGCACAAAATTCCATCAGGTAAATATTAGTGGCACAGAAATATCAACAAAAATTTTGTACACACCATTTTCAAAAAAAAAAAAAAACTTTATTTTGTACATTTCAAATAACGCTTCAAGTCCAAAATATACTTCAGACACTGTAATACTCGCCTAACTAACGTAAACTGCAAGCACTGTAAATTACGTGCTTAGGAGCTCATTTCTCATAAACTAGAAAATACTTAGTTCATAAATTTATTTGCAATGTTTAGTTACTGTAATATTTCATAACTTTATTAGGACAACCAAAATATTTTCATATTGTGTTTTTATAATAAACATTTATTTACTATATACCTTTATAATACCTTACATGTTAAGTATCCTGACTCCATGGATTACGCAAGATAAGGGAAATGATTACATTATTCATAAATATTGCATCAGCCTGGCGACGAGTATGGGAACGCTGAATCGGCTCAACGTGACCTGCAGTTGCGACAAACAACGGAATCAAGTTCACGGCATTTTTACCTCACTTTCTGTTCTCACATCGAACACGATTGTCATGTAATATTAATTTTTATAAATTGTAATTGTAATAAATAAATTAGTTGTAATAATTTCGGTTTTTTTTGCAACTTGTCTGTCGGACTGACATAATTGGCGCAGTCGGTAGGATCCTCGAGTTATCCTAGTGGTTATCAAGCCCGTTCGAGGACCCGAATCTACACGTCGTGACCTTCAGCAAGCGTATCCAGCCATCGATACAGCGAGGAAGCCGAAATGAAATTCATGTGAGTACATTAAATTCTTTTTAGTGGATTGCTCACTCCTAATTTTAAGTCCTGTGTTATATAATATCCTTCCAAGATTTTCCATCCACGAGAATCACGGAGCGTTAGGTTAGAGAATAGGGTTAGTAATAGGAATAGCGTTCAAGATTTTAATAGGAAAATTAGTTTAAATAATTCAAAAGGGGAAATGGCTGACTTAGATCGCATTTTTAACGCTCTTAGATTAGTACCCGAGTTTGATGGGAATGTCAATGTGCTAACTAGGTTCATACATTTATGTGATCAACTAGTAGCAGAATTCGTTACAAACCAAGATCCACCCAATAGACTTTCCGAGATTGCTCTTATTAATGGAATATTAAATAAAGTAACTGGCGCCGCGGCCCGATTGATCAATTCGAACGGAATCCCAGCAAATTGGGCGGGCATACGAAAATCTCTCGTCAATAACTTCTCTGATCAACGCGACGAAACCGCGTTATATAATGATTTAGCTTTACTATCACAGGGGTCCGACGGCCCTCAGGAATTCTACGAAAAATGCCAAAATTTATATAGTACGATAATGACCTACGTTTCACTGCACGAAAATGTAGAAACTACAGTACAGGCAAAAAGGGAACTTTATAAAAAATTAACCTTACAAGCTTTTGTACGTGGTCTTAGAGACCCACTAGGTTCACGAATTAGATGTATGCGACCGGAGAGTATCGAGAAAGCCTTAGAGTTCGTCCACGAGGAACAAAACGTCGTATATTTACAGCAACGTAATAGTCAATTACCTGATAAGAAAACAGCACCGATACCTCAAATGATGCCTCAAAAACCCGTACAAAGTTATAGCATACCGCAGTTTAAGCCATTCAGTTTCAATATGCCCGGGCCATCTAAGAACTCGTTCGTACAACCAATGGTTCCGCAAGGACCCCCACAATGGCGACCTAATTTTAATAATCAAAATCCGACGGGTCCAACACGTACTCAACAAATATTTCGCGCTCCTCCTCCTAATTATAATCCGAATAATGCGTTCAGATTTACACCGCGTAGCGCTGCACCCCAATTTGGTTATCAACATCCAAAGCCTATGAGTGGTGTTAGTCATTTTGTACCGAAACAATTACCACCTAGTAGTGCGTTAAGAGATGACTGGAATAAATCGGGTAACCCTTCTCATAGCAATTATATCAAAAATAATCAAATAAATTTTAATGATTGCACTAACTATTATGATTATAACGATTATTACTCTGATTATTACTCTTACTACGAACCTAGCGAATATTATATTGATAATTATAATGATATTGAATATGATCAAAGCTATCACCCGCAACTCGAAATGGATAGTATTCCCTCTAATAACGACGGACCAGCCACTATAAAAGAGGATTTTCGGGATGTTCAAAAGTTAGAAAAACCAAAATAGAAGTTAATCTTCAAACACAGCGCCAACTACCATACTTGCAAATTAAAAATCCTCCTTTAAAGCTGCTGATAGACACAGGCGCTAATCAATCTTTTATCAGTCCTAAAGCAGTCGAAACTTATTTTAGTAACGTAAAATTAAACTACGATCCGTTTGAAGTCTGTAACGTACACGCAGTATCACGTAGTAATTATTCGATAACCTTACCTTGTTTCTCGGAATTAAACGATAGCGACTACGTTACACTATTTGTCTATAATTTTCATGATTATTTTGATGGGTTGATAGGATCCGATTTGTTAGATAAGTGGGAAGCTACCATTGATTTTAAGACTAAATCGTTAATAACGAAAAACGCGTCGAATAACATACGAATTTATGACTCGCGAAACGCTAACTTGTATGAAGATATCATACCCGCTAGTTCCTCTAAATTAGTCAGGTTACCGATTAATACCCAAGATGGCGAAGTCATTATTCCGGAACAGGTTATATCTAATTGCCACATAAGTGAATGTTTAACTACCGTAAAAAATCAAAGAGGTATATTGGAAATTCATAATCCTAGTCGCAGCGATGTTATTTTCTCCATGAACCGCCCCGTATGTGCGCAGCTTTATAATGTTGAGTGCATGCGTACCGAACATGCGTCTCAGCGCGTTAAAGAAGTATTATCGCGATTACGTACTAATCATTTGAATGAAGAAGAGCGCGTTAACCTAGAATTGCTATGCGAGCGTTATGCAGATGTATTTTATTTAGAAGGGGAAAATTTAACCTTTACTAATAAAATTAAACATTCGATTAAAACCACTGACGAAACCCCTATATATACAAAAAGTTATCGGTATCCCTTTGTACATAGGCAAGAGGTTCGAGATCAAATTAGCAAAATGTTAGAACAAGGAATCATTAGACCTTCAGAATCTGCATGGAGCTCACCTATTTGGGTTGTCCCTAAAAAGGTGGATGCCTCAGGCAAGACTAAATGGCGACTAGTAGTAGATTTTCGGAAGTTAAATGAGAAAACCCTGGACGATAAGTATCCCATACCAAACATTGCTGATATTTTAGATAAATTAGGTAATTGTCATTATTTTTCGACTCTAGATCTAGCGAGTGGTTTTTATCAGGTCGAGATGAACCCCTCAGATATACCAAAAACAGCTTTTACAGTAGAACATGGCCATTTCGAATTCTTAAGAATGCCCATGGGTTTGAAAAATAGTCCATCTACTTTCCAACGTGTTATGGACAACGTCCTCAGAGATTTACAGAACACGATATGTTTAGTGTATCTCGATGACGTCATCGTATTTTCTACGTCATTACAGGAACACATGGTAAATTTAGAAAAAGTATTTAAGCGATTACGCGAATCAAACTTCAAAATTCAAATGGATAAATCAGAATTTCTTAAACTCGAAACAGCTTATTTAGGACATGTTATTAGTAAAGATGGTATCAAGCCAAATCCAGACAAAATATTTGCTATTAAAAATTACCCACTTCCGAAAACCCCTACTGAAATTAAAAGATTTTTAGGCCTTCTTGGTTACTATAGGAAGTTCATCCCAGATTTCGCTAAGGTAACAAAACCCATGACACAATGTCTAAAGAAAGGATCCAAAATTACAATGGATCAAGATTATATTCAATGTTTCGAAAAATGTAAGATGCTCTTAACTAATGACCCTATATTAAAATATCCCGACTTCACCAAAGAATTTATATTAACTACGGACGCGTCTAACCTAGCTATAGGAGCCGTATTGTCACAGGGAACTATAGGTGCGGATAAGCCTATCGCTTATGCCTCGAGGACTTTGAATAGTAGCGAAATCAACTATAGCACCATCGAGAAGGAACTCCTTGCGATCGTATGGGCTACAAAATATTTTAGACCTTATCTATTCGGTAGAAAATTTAAAATTGTGACTGACCATAGACCCTTGCAATGGGTAATGAATATTAAAGAGCCCAATTCGCGTCTTACTCGATGGCGACTTAAGTTAAGTGAATTTGATTTTTCAGTAGTCTATAAGCAAGGGAAGTGTAACACTAATGCTGATGCACTATCCCGCATTGAACTACACAACGAAGAGATTAGTTCCGTAATAGCTAACCCCACTGAAAAATCACCTTCGCTAATGGTTAACTCAGATACTGATACAGTTCATACAGACTCTGAAAATCCTATATTAGAAATACCTATATCTGACTTTCCACTTAATAAATATCATAAGCAAATAGTTCTAACGGTAGTTGACGATATAAAAAGTCGTCCTTCATTTTCCAAGCTTTTTGAGTCACATATAAGGACACATATTCAAATTTCTAAAAGTAACCTTGAAGAGGATGTCGTAAACGCAATAAAAGAATATGTCAATCCGAAAGTAAAGACAGGCATCCTCATAAACCCCCCTTTAGCTATGTATGATATTATCCCCGTAATTCAAAATAAATTTAAAAGTGCCTCTATGGATTTAGTTTTAACAAAAGTAGAATTAGAAAATATTAAAGATTACCTTAAGCAACAGGAAATAATTCGTAATTACCACGAAGGAAAAACAAACCACCGTGGAATTAACGAGTGTTACTTATCCTTATCCAACAAATACTATTGGCCTAAAATGAAAGAGCACATAGCAAAATACATAAATGAATGTAATATTTGTGGCCAGGCTAAATATGATAGAAATCCCATAAAACAAAGATTTCACATCGTGCCACCACCAACTAGGCCTTTTGAAATCGTACATCTCGATTTACTAAGTGTTGAGTCGCAAAAATATCTTACAATTATAGACGCTTTTTCAAAATATGCTCAAGCATACTTTTTAAAAGATTCGACAGCCATCAGTGTCATACAGGCTCTTTTAAATTTTAGCACGCATCACGGGCTGCCCATGACTATTGTGACGGACAGAGGTCCTGAATTTACGAATCAACTTTTCTTGGAGTTTATTAAAATACACAAAATTCAACATCATAAAATATTAGCATCTACACCCAACGAGAACGGTATGGTGGAAAGATTACATTCAACATTATTGGAACACCTACGCATTTTAAAATTAGAAAATCACGGTGAATCTGTTATAAACTTAATGCCTTATGCAATTTTAGGATATAATAGCTCTATTCATAGTTTTACGAAGTGCCGACCCTTAGATATAATTACTGGTCATCTAGATCCTCGCAATCCTTTAGATATAAACTTATCGGAAAATATATTACAGTTATATACACAAGAACACCGCAATAAAATGCAAAAAGTCTTCGAAATGATCAATGAATTTTCTCTTCATGACCGTACTCGTATAACGGAAAATATAAATAAAGACAGGGAACCCGAAGAAGAGTACTCCCCAGATCAACGTATATTTGTACGGAACCCAATGGCCAACCGTCAAAAATTAGCCCCGAGATATACAAGTGACACAGTCTTAGCTGACCTGCCAATACACATTTATACTAAAAAGAGACGGGGGCCAGTTGCTAAGTCTCGGTTGAAGCGAGTCCCTAATAGTAGTCGGTTGTTACAGGATTGTCCTTCTGATCCTGAGCCCAGTACGAGCGGAAGACATAACTCTGAATAATTTGGATAGCGGACCCGGAATCTTACCCTTCTTGTTAGGAAAAACAAAAATCATTTCTCATTATCATTCTTTCATTCAACCCGTTAACCTAGATATTATTCGTAGTAATGTTAATTTAGTAAAGAACCAGTTAGATAATATTTCGCCTCAGTTTCATAATAAAACTCTTTCTTTATATCAGCCTCACATCGAATATCTGTATAGTAAGGTTAAAGAGTTATCCGATCAAGTAGAACTGTTTCAATCTCATCGCGCTAAACGAGCCCTAATCGATGGGTTAGGTTCGGTAATAAAAAGCATATCTGGAAATTTAGATTATACCGACGCGATTCGCTATGATAATGCTATTAGGTCTTTACAAGAAAACGAGAATAAAATTGTTACGGAATTAAATAATCGTGTTAGTTTAAATAAACATTGGATGTCAGAAAATTCAGAAATTTTAAATAAATTGACTCAAAATCAAAATAAAATTAGAGAAGTTGTCGATGAAATTATGTTAAATAATGTAAAAAGCGAGAAAGATTTAGTTAAATATGCCCACTTAGCTCAATATCTTATAATGCTAGCAGATAACATTGACTCCCTATCAAATGAATTACTAAGATTAGAAAATTTATTAGCATTTATACGTGCCAAAAGCACACATTTTCTTATGTTTAAGTTAGAAGTATTTCATAGAATGATAGAACAATTAAATGCACTCTATAGCAGAGAACAAACACTGAATATTAGTTTTAGAGAATATTTCGATATCGTTAAGTTAGGTTACTATTATAACAATCAAAATTTGGTGTTAGTATTTAAGCTCCCAGTCGTGTTTCCTACTACTTATAACCTCTACAAACTATCCATAGTCCCGAATAAAAATAATAAAACATTAATCCCATCCTATCCCTTCCTAGCAATTCACGATAAAGATTTTATGTACATAGAGGCAGAATGCCCGAAGTCCGGCCAGTACTATCTTTGCGAGGATAGCATCAATCGACACTACAAGAGCCAAGGCGACTGTATCCATCGTCTAATAACTACGCAACAAATCGACGAATCATGCCAATACACTACTACCGAGCTGAAGACTGAAGCTGTAGAAGTACTCGACGACCGCCACTACGTAGCAAGCTTCCCTGTACCCACGAAGATCCGCATGTCCTGTACTGAAACTCAATATAATACTATAAAAGGCAGTTACCTCATTATAATTCCAAAAGGATGTATCGTACAAACGCCGGATCTAACACTAACGAACAAGGACGACCGACTGAAAGGGCAAGTTTTGAAAATAATGAACATCCCCTTTGCAAACAGAACCATCGAAAACTTCGAAACTCGAAGACTGACACTCAACTCCGCAGATCTTCACAGCCTCCATGTCGCTGCTAAAGAAATATCTATGGAAGCACCGCTGACTCTAAATAACGTCGATCTGCATAGCGTATACTATACTATAACGCCGCTATACTTAGTACTATTAGGTGCAAGTGTACTGGGTATCGCCTTCATATTACGAAAGTACGCGAAGCAGCGCTCATCAGAAGTTACAATTGAACGTGCGAATGGCGAGATGGAACGAGGCAACGTCTATGCAGAGATTGCTACTAATACGAATTCGACTCTACCTGGATTATCAGCGCTATTCTCAAATCAATCTGCGAATAGTCGCTGATCTTTGGGAGGGAGATGTTAAGTATCCTGACTCCATGGATTACGCAAGATAAGGGAAATGATTACATTATTCATAAATATTGCATCAGCCTGGCGACGAGTATGGGAACGCTGAATCGGCTCAACGTGACCTGCAGTTGCGACAAACAACGGAATCAAGTTCACGGCATTTTTACCTCACTTTCTGTTCTCACATCGAACACGATTGTCATGTAATATTAATTTTTATAAATTGTAATTGTAATAAATAAATTAGTTGTAATAATTTCGGTTTTTTTTGCAACTTGTCTGTCGGACTGACATAATTTACATGTACATATATTATTTAGTCAACAAAGAATTACGACAAACAAAAAACTCTAAAAGTAATATCATTAATTATATTAAATTTATCTATCTATATCTATTTAGATTTAATAGTTTAGGAATTTCATTTTGAATAAGATAGCAGATAAGCTTTGTAATTTATTATTTGGAATACGATTAGGTATGTTTAATTCCATGTTTTTGGTAGATCAGATCAAATACTTAAAAACTCATCATAATTTAGGTCTTAGCGTTTTTCTAGTGTACCTACCTGTAGATGCATCCTGTTCCAGGGGACAATAGCAGACTCTTTTTAACATATATATGAGAGAAGTGTTTCCCTATAAGAGGAAAGAGATTACCTAATCTTCTATATGCCGATAACACTGTCCTTCTGACAACATCCATGCTTCCATGATATGTGGGAGCTATCCTAGAGACACGAGTTAGAAAGCGGCAACATTGGACTCACAGTGAACAGGGTGAAAACCAAAGTGATGATAGTAAATCATGATGATGGTGGATCGACCCGGCTAGCTTACAAATGTCACCTGTAACACACCGGATATTAATATAATAATAATAATAAAGACGTTTATTCACCAAGCATAAAAAAACAAAAGTTTTCTTAAAATCTAATTTACAGAGGTTTTAGAAAAATGCTGGTAAAAAGGTCGTAGACTCAGCTTATAGCTGCTTTTCAGTCCGCACCTTTACAAATGCTGCCAGCACAGGACGTTACATATATAGCATTAACAAAGTATATGAAAATAGTCTTAAATAAAAACTAGGATTAATAAATGAAGTATGTTGCCGAAGGTACAAGTAGACAAATTGGCGAGCCACGTGAGACACACTATACGCTTATAATGAAGTCATAGTTAATTAATTATTTTAATATCGTTGACCATTACATGTATTTATCTCCCAAATCTGTAATGACGGCAGCTGTGTTTCCGAGATAAAAAGGCGAATCGGGATGGCTAAATATGCAATGATGAATGAATTGGTATCGAAATTAAGCATTGATTTTTACCCAACTCCGAATAAAACACATTTGTCTACTATATGCTAACAACGCATACTTTCCTGTTTGAGATACACAATGCCCAGAGATGATGAAAACCTGGAAAAGCTGACTTTCGTAGGGAACACTGAGTGTAAAAGATCTCGCAGTCCTTCTGCAGGACCGATCAAATAAAAGACTCGACGATCCCCAATTTTTGTCGGAAAAGACTTGGACAGGAACCGGTGGAGACAGGTCATCATCCGAATCAGATGCAATCCTGATGCTGACCACGATTCTCAGATATGAGGGACTGACTCCAGTGAGAAAGTGTACCCACCAGAATGTATCTATAATATATTTAAATCTATAGTATATATATAAAAATTTCGTGTCAGGATGTATGTTCTAGATAAATTCCGAAACTACTGAAGCAATTATTATCAAATTTTGTAAGCGTCTGTGATTTAATTCAACTTGAGAGATGGGTAGTTTTTATCTCAATTGGATCCGGTAGGTGGCGCTGCTATCGGTATGTAAGCAATCAAATTTGGTAGCCATTTTCTGGACAGGAGAACGTTTGCTGAGTCCGCTAGTGTAGATATATTTTTTAGACAATTACTTTTAGACACATATTTTTTTTCTATACTTAGATAATCTTGTTACAGAAAAATAAAGACCTACTTTTAAATTCCCATGCATACAAAGCTACATATGAGATATATTCTTGTTGGCACTTTTTTTTTTATTAAAACAAAAATACGTACATGTATGTAAATTTTTATGATTAAGAGAATTGTTATTACTAAAATTGTTTCATTCCTACTTTCATTTTCTTAAAATTCTAGAAATTTTCTTTATTTTCAAGTGACATCAATACAATAATGAAACTAGGTAAAGGTCTTAAAATACTCAGTCTTGATTTTTTTTATCAAGTCTTCTATGTTATTTTTAATATTCGAATGATCATAGTCAACTTTGCTGTCATATAAATTTATTTATTTTAATTAAAAAAAAGCCATATAAATGGGACACCACATTACAATCTTACCTATAAGATTATAAGTTCAAGTAGAAGCTTTTTATGTGAAACTTAATTTTTTTTCTATTTTATCATCATAGCAGACATAGCGTATCAGTGATTCATACACTGAAAACTGTAACAGAGTAAGGAACAGCGTAGCAGGTACAAGGTAGAGTTCCATTTATAACTTATTTATTCATCCCATTAGTATCTTTTGGGTTTAGTGCTTTTTAACTATGGACCGAATTTCAATTTTCTGTTACGAAAGTAATCAAATTCTCATAGTACTAATTATATTTTTCAATTAGAGTTATTAGCATTTGAATTTTATCATGTGACAAATCATATATATTATATAATGCTAATTACCGCTTCTATCTAAAATTATAGTGGTTTTAAAACGGTTTATTTTAAACTTTTTTTGCCTAAGTAAAAGAATACCTACTCCAACCCTCGCTTCTGCCTCAGTAGGCAGAAATTATATGCTACGCTCAAAATAATGTAGCGTAAAAATATTCTGTAACACATTATTTTCGTATTTTATTGTTATTGTATCCAAATAAAATTCAGAGACATATTATATTTATAAATTATAGCGTTTCACAATATGACTAGTTCCTTAAAGGACTATACTTTGAGAAGTAAGATAAAGTATTTTAATATTTATATTAAATGTTTTAATTAGGACATTATGTTCCGTCCTTCAACCTTAGTGTTGTCTTTACCTTAGACTTTTTTAAGAGGCCAAACATTTTTAGACCATTTTAAGATGTAAGAAAAAAATATGAACTATAATATATAAGTTAACAAGTGTAAAAAGAAAAAGAGGTAAACATATTTTCAAAGTTTTTTCAAAGAATCAAAAGGTATTTAATTATAGGACAAACCTTTTCTGAAATTTTTTGAGATTCCGACGTCTTAAAAATCTGCAAAACTAAAGCAAATATGTAACCTGAACTTGTCTAGGCAAAATCTTTCAAAAACTTAAATAAAACCAGTTTAATTTATCGCTATCTACCTTATGTTTTGATATAACTCGATTGTTATACTCGTATTTTAGATTCAATCGCAAACGAAAAAAAATGACTACATTATGTACATCGACAAGTAATACAATGTAGGTTGACGAAAAAATAGCCAATTAAATATGCGTTATCAAACATTACTCAAAAAGTAGTCATCAGATCTCGATCAAATTTGAATGGGACCACAAGACAAGCATCAGCTTTCGATTAAAAATATATCAAAATCGGTCCATCCAGTTAAAAGTTCGTAGGTAACACACATAAAAAAGTACAGTCGAATCAAAAACCTCCTTCTTTTTTGAAAGTCGGTTAAAAAGAATATTGCGTCCATATTACAGAATGTGCATATTGTACAGTAGGGATATTTGTACTTAAAAATTATTAGTTCAACATTCTCTAAGGGATATAATAATCAAAGAGACCTTCATCACTTTAAACCTTAAACATCTTTAAATATATCCCGATTATATTAAACATTTTGTTCATTTACTAATATCTAATAACTTTTTTATGCTTATTATTTTTGACTTATGTGTATTATGTCAAAACATAAGTAAAACAGTCAGAGGCTGTAGAAAATTCAATTTAATTTATTTCTTATGAAAATTAAATAAGAAATTGGTCCGCTTCATTATTATTATTTGAAGAAGTAATTTAAGTGAAAAAATGTTCTTATATTTTAATAAATGAAATTCGAATTAAAAGTTTTAAATGAAGAACTTTACAAATCGAAATACATTAACTCAACGTTCTCTGTTATATCCACTTGATTGAAAGTTGGAACTCCTTATAAGTTAGTAACTTCTAACAAGATTACTGTCGTTCATTTCTTTGTTACATGTTTGCTTGAAGCTTGAACATACAAAAATGCCATATAATTTGTGAATTTACATTAAATAATAATAATGTTATAAAAGGAGAAAGGTTTCACCGAATGGGTTGACGTGTTGGTGAGCAAAGGCTCATAAGATGGTTTTTCCGTATAAAAATTAGGTAAATGTAACTATTTTAAAATATATGTTTAGTTTTAATCTACTTTAGCAAAATCAAAAGGGAAAGTTACTTTATTTATTGATGTACTAGATCACTGCTACGGTTCATATAAGTGTCTAACCTCGAGGTTTGTATAACAGAGCTGAAGAGAATTAGAAAATATTTCTTACACCAAGTTTATACAAAATAGTTTGCGAGTCAATGTAAGTCTTATGAGAGTAATTGAGATTTATTATATGGACTTTAGGTTGACCAGATTCGTTTCAGTAACGTAAAAAAGCTTGCTTATTAACGTTAACGTTGCGTTAATAGTGATCTTGATTGAGTTGATAAAATCCCTTAAATATAATTCATTATATTATAGCGGACACTAGTAGCGCACAGTAGGAAATATCCTGCTCAAAATATGCAGCAGTTCGAACGGGCAAGTATTTCGACCTTACAGAAGATCACAGCTAAATAATACAGCTTTCAAGCAATGATTTGTTCCTGTGATGAGTAAGATGACCAGAGCTCCTGGGGGATATTAAGGTTAGCAACGTGCTTGCGATGCATCTGTGGTGTTGCAGGCGTCTATAAGCTACGGAAACCGCTTACCATTTTTTGAACCGTACGTTTGTTTTCGCATTCAGTTATAAAAAAAAGAGCGGTAAATAATAAATAAATAAACGCTTCACACTCAACGGCTCTAAAAGGATTTTCTTCTGTGTCGGAGATCCGGAAACACAAACACACTAAACAAGCACAAACGCTCAGATCACGACAAACATCTATATAGCCAATAGAAATGTCGTGAGCGGGGATGGAACCAGACCACTAAGGGATCCAATCTTTCACCATTTCAATGAATTTATTAAACCAAGGAAATCGTTACGTTAAACTCGTAACACCTTTAAATCTTTACGTAAAACCTTTAAAAAGAAATACAATTAAACTTCTTTAATCAATTATGTAAAATAATTATTTTGTTATTATTGTTGTAATTTCTGTTGGTAATCCTAATAAATAAATAAATAAATAAAACTCGTTATATTAAGTCACACCGTAAATAACGTAATAACGTAACCGTAACCGTTTCTAAATAAGAGCTCCATAGTGCGAAAGTCATATTGAAGAGTTAATATTGTGAGCCGTTCCCAGACGTCCAATAGACACAGATTTTGAAAAATTATACCTCTAAGGGCGTTAAATAAGGGTTGAAATTTTGTATTTATCAAATAAACCACCCGTCTGTCCGTATTTTTTTAAAACTAGAAGTATGAATTTTTTTAATTAAAAATTCAATAAAATATGCATTTTTACATTAGTAGACAATCTACCCTTAAATAGGGATTGAGAGTTTAAATGAGAAATGAATTCGTCATTTTAAGGCTGTAAACATCATATTTTAGTTCTGGTCTACAAATTAAAAAAAAAGTGAAAACGTGTATTACTTTTTGTGAAAATTCTAACATTAAATGGGTGAAATAGGACACGAAATTTATGTGGGAATCCGTTATTTCTGGTGTAGAAGCTTTAATTTTTTTTTCATAGACGTTTGTTCATTACTGAAATTGAGGGGAAATCACTCCCATCAAAATCATTGACATTTCGTATCGTGCGTCTGATTTTTTCATAAATATGTATATTTTACCCTTTATTTTAGACCCGGTTAGGTATTGGTTAAAAATAAAAAAAATAAATAATCGAATCTATTTTTTAAGGTCTTGATGTAATTTTTACGCTTCAATATATTATTTAAAACGTATTTCTGTTATATAACAGAACGGTTTAGAAGCATGATATTTTATTTTTAGTGTATCGATTGCATATAACATAAATAAGTATCTCAGCGTTTACGGAAGTTCTGGATGGTAAAATAGATTAGTTCGTATTATTGAAATAACCTAAAAATGGCTTGATCCGCTAAATCGAAATTTGTGACATGATGGTACATCTTTCCATAGCTTAATTGGCTAGAGCGCCGACACGGTCAGTCGGAGACGCAGGTTCGATCCTCGCTGGAGCGGTCAATTTTTGATATGACTATTCCATGAAGGTTGAGAGCGAGCTTTGCGTCTGGTTTGAGTCTGGTCGTTCTAACGCACGAAAGGCGAACCATAAATGTGATACAAAGAGGTCATGAATTGTTGTAATATAATGATTATACACGACTTTAGCCTCTCTATGAAAATATTATCAATTTCTATCGAGTGAAGCCGCGGGTAACTGTTAGTATTTTAGATATTTTTTTCAAACTTTGAAAAATAAATGCATACTATATTTAGCTGAAGTATGTATTTAAAATAGGCGTACTAACAACTCCGTACAAGCACAATATTGCACTAGTAAAACTTTGTGAAGTTTTCGGTATAAAGCATATTGTTCCCAGGCGTCTACTACTTGTCTTATGTATGCAACTTTTTGAAATAAGTTCGTATTGCGACTTTGAAGCCAATTTAATGTCTTTTTTTAACCGACTTCCAAAAAAGGAGGAGGTTCTCAATTCGACTGTATTTTTTTTTTTTATGTATGTTACATCAGAACTTTTGACCGTGTGGACCGATTTCGACAAATGTTTTTTTAATCGAAAGGTGGTGTGTGTCAATTGGTCCCATTTAAATTTATTGAGATCTAACAACTACTTTTCGAGTTATATCTAATAATGCGTTTTTACTTGACGCTTTTTTCGTCGACCTACGTTGTATTATACCGCATAGCTTTCTACTGGATTTACCGATTTCGATAATTCTTTTTTTGTTGGATAGGAGATATCCCTAGTTTAGTACCATGATAAGGAAACCAGGATTTGAAGATGAGATCCCAGAGAAATCGAGGGAAACTCTTGAAAATCCGCAATAACTTTTTACTGGGTGTACCGATTTTGATAATTCTTTTTTTGTTAGAAAGAAGATATCCCTAGTTTAGTACCATGTTAAGGATATTAGGATCTGATGATGGGATCTCAGAGAAAACGAGGGAAACTCTTGAAAATCCGCAATAACTTTTTACTGGATGTACCGATTTTAATAATTTTTAATTTAATCGAAAGCTGATGTTTGTCATGTGGTCACATATAAATTTTATTGAGATCTGATAACTACTTTTTGAGTAATCTTTGATAACGCGTAGCTACTTGACTATTTTTTCGTCGATCTACGTTGTATTACTCGTCGATATAATTGAAGTCGGTTTTTTTTCGTTTGCGAGCAAACACAATTATTATTTAGTTAACTCCTTAAGAAACGATATAAGGCGCACGGTGTGAAAAAAAATTTGAGGAGTCAAATCGTGTGAAACAATGAAACCGGAGTGACGCTAAGCCAGAAGCTTGAGAGTGACACTGAGAGTTACGCTAAGAGTGACGCTTTAGAGCATTTTAAGCATTTTTAACCGACTTCCAAAAAAGGAGGAGGTTCTCAATTCGACTGTATTTTTTTTAAATGTATGTTACATCAGAACTTTTGCCCGTGTGGACCGATTTCGACAATTTTTTTTTAATCGAAAGGTGGTGTGTGTCATTTGGTCCCATTTAAATTTATTTGAGATCTAACAATAACTTTTCGAGCTATATCTAATAATGCGTTTTTACTTGACGCTTTTTTCGTCGATCTACGTTGTATTATACCGTATAACTTTCTATTGGATGTACCGATTTTAATAATTTTTTTGTTGGAAAGGGGATATCCCTAGTTTGGTACCATGATAAGGAAACTAGGATCTGATGATGGGATCCCAGAGAAATCGAGGGAATCTCTCGAAAATCTGCAATAACTTTCTACTAGATGTACCGATTTTGATAATTGTTTTTTTGTTGGAAAGAAGATATCTCTAGTTTGGTACCATGATAAGGAAACTAGGATCTAATGATGGAATCTCAGAGAAATCGATGGAAACTCTCCAAAATGCGCAATAACTTTTAACTGGGTGTACCGATTTTGATAATTTTTAATTTAATCAAAAGCTGATGTTTATCATGTGGTCATATATAAATTTTATCGAGATCTGATAACTACTTTTTGAGTAATCTTAGATAACGCGTAGTTACTTGACTATTTTTCGTCGATCTACGTTGTATTACTCGTCGATGTAATTGAAGTTGGTTTTTTTTTTTCGTTTGCGAGCAAACACAATTATTTTATACTACTAAGTCGGCAAAGAAGCATACAGCTCACTTGTTGGCAAGCGGTTACCGTAGCTTATAAACGCTTGCAACACTAGCAGCATCGCAAGCGCGTTGCCGACCCTACCCCCAATCCCATCCCAGCCCCAGCTCTGGTTACCTTGCTCAACACAGGAACACAAAACTGCTTGAAAGCAGAACTATTGAGCTGTGATATTCTGTAAGGTCAAGGTATTTCCCCCATCGGGCTGCTCCAGATTTTAAGCAGAATAGTTCCTGATATGCTCTACCTCAGTTAAGTTGTAGTGAGATATAGGTACATATAATAGTGTACCTGCTGGTTTACTGTTATTAATTTATTTTTATGAGCTTAATTATTTTAATTAACTATAATTTAATTTATGTTCTCTACATTTTATTTTTAAAATATTACGGTGTTTGTTCTTGATGATTATACTCCAGTCGCTTGTTAATGTATCACCACGCACATACGCGCACTGATTTTTGAACGTATAACTTACGAACTTAACTAATGTATTATAAACTAATTATATTTTTTTAATACTATTTATATACCATATCAGTACATAGTATAAAACAAAGTCGCTTCCCGCTCTCTGTATACTTAGATCTTTAAAACTATGCCATGGATTTTGATGCGGTTTTCTTTCGTGCATGCATAATATAGTAGAGGAACACCGATAGTTTTAGATGTTTCCAATGTAATATCGTAAATAAACACATTTTTTGCGCTTACACTGCAATTATTTATTTTAAATTTAGTATCAGCATTGAACCCGTGCGAAGCCGGGACAGGTTGCAAGTTATATAATCATTATATAATATAGTATATCCAAACCCTGAGTAAAATAGCGTCACATATTAAGCTCAAACCCTCCTTATGATTGAGATCTGACGAATATTTTTTAAGTTATCTCTGATGATGCGTATTTATTCGACTATTTTTTTTTATACCTACGTTGTCCAATTACTTGTCGACACTTTGTCGATGTAATTGAAGTCGTTTTTTTTTTCGTTTGTTCAATTATTGTAATTAAAAACGATACAATGAATACACAAAAACTTATAATATATTACTTTTTCAAGTTATAAATTAAAAAAAAAAATTTATATTCGTAAGGTTTCTTTTCGTAACGAGTAAGTATACAACTTAGTAAGGCGTGGCGCGCTCAAAGTTCAACTTTCTAAGAAAAACTCTTTAACTTCAGTCACTGAAGTTTCGTCGATATTGAGAGAAAAATTCTTGTTCTGGTTAGAAAAATTAAAATACAGGCGAATTTATTACACATAAGTATAATGAAGTAGCTGTTCCTAGAGGTATCACCCGCGTTAATTTAACTAATGAATGCATATGAATTAATAGTATATCCTAGAGTTAATTATTACTACGATTATTTTTTTCGTTCTGTTTGTTGTAACATGTGATTGTAAAAATACACAACTTCAGAACCTCCCAAGATTACTTACCGTAAGTTCCAAGTATATCCTTTAAGATACACTTGATGATAACCCTGCCAAAATCCTGTATTTAACCTAGGATACATGTTTTGAGTCTTATAACATAAAACTTATAAACCTATTTATTATTATATTCTATACTAAGTTTATAATTACTAATATTTTAAAATGGTAACTATTAACTCTAACATGGCGTTAAAGATATGTATTTATTAAGCCAAAATTGAAAATTTCTTTTTAATTTTATATGTTTTTGCGTATCTTTGCTACTACTGAATGAATGTCAATGAAACTGGACACAATTCGATTTTATACTACGATCTTGGAAACTAAATATTATTTGTCTGAAAATTTATAAAGATTTTCTTGGAAAAGGGAGATAAAAGTTAAAGTGTGTAATTGCAAACGAGGTCGCATATGTAGCGTGAATTTTATATGTTCATAAAGTAATTTCAGTCTACATGTACACAAAATGCAAATAATATAATATATAGAAGGCGTAGGTGATGTCAGCGAATGAACTCGTCTGTAAAGTTGTTAGTTGTTGCAGAACAAAGGATGAAGATGTCGAGTAAACAAGTTGTAATAAGTTTCTGTGAAGACTGATGTCTGCTGCACTTTTGTCTTTTCAGTTTGTTAAATGCCATTATGGCTGAAACTTGCTTTAGTAACTGCGTTAAACTCAATACATTAACACGTGGACAAAAGACACCCAATTTCGATATAATATTGAGCAATCGTTGCAAATTCTGCATAATTTGTCAATATTCACTGTTATGTAACGAGATGTAAATTTTTTGGCTTTGTATTTCTTTCGGCCCGTTTGCTTGTAGATTGTTTATGCTATTAAGCCGTGTACTTAATTTTTTTTACATATTATATAAGTATCTGTAAGTTAAGGCGGATATTTAATTTTTTTGACGATAAAAGCCAAAACAATTATTTTGAAAACTGTTGTAGGGTAGTTTATATATGTGTTCCGTCATCACGCAAAAAATTCCAAATATGCAATGATTTTAGATGCAATAATATAAACAGTTTAATATGTTTATACGTAATGGTTTTTAATTAAATTTGATGGCGACAGTGTTACTTAATCAGCCCATATACCCTTTGGTTAATTTAACCCTACGTTCGCGTTACGAATATCTAATTTGCACACCTCACAAGGAGACATTCACACACACACACACACACACACACACACACACACACACACACACACTTGCGCTCTAATCACGTCTGCAAAGATTGATTTAATATTTAAATAGAATGCTCCCTTTCAAGAATTGATTTCATATATTTAATTTAAACTATACGCCGGGACCGATTTTACTATTACGTACTTGTAACAATGGCATTTGCAATGCGTTTATAACGTTTAAATGTGTATTATAAAGGCAGACCACTAACACCAATTCTTATGTACAAAAAGAATATTTCTTGCAAATACTTTTATTTAAAGATTTTTTATGAATACTAAAATTACTTAGTACAAGGCTATTTAAGAAAAAATTATATAATTATAATAGTATACTATAATCAATACTATATAAAATTAAATAACTTTCTTTTGTTAAGAAAAAAAAATCTAATTTCTAACGGAAACGTAATTTGTTAACACGTAATTTGAAAATATTCGTATTTTAAACAAAATATTCATTTACTATTTGTGCCCATTTGGTTGGTTTATTTCTTAAGTTAGAAGTGTGCGATTTATTTTTAGGCATTTTTGAAAATTATATGCCCAAGAGAAAAGAAGAAAATGAAATTTTCTATGTAAGCAAGTCATGAGAAATAGCTTATTTGGGGTTTATATTATTACACATAAAGGATAAAGGTATAACTAAGTCATAAATTGCGAATAACTGAAAATTTGTATAGTGTTTATGTTATCCTTTCCTGATCACATTTAAGAATTTCACCATTTAAACTTGTTATAGCATTTATAAGAATTGGTAATAAATCTTCTAGTCCCTTACGTGATATAGAATACATGTAAATAAATAATTCACTGCTGGAAGATTTTTTCCGTGTACCGAACATTATCTAAATATATATAAAAATAGGTAAAAAAACTTTTTAAGTTAAACGGTTTTATGTTAAACATACATTGCAATGTTTAAGATAAATGTACTAAAAACCAAAAAATAATAAAATAGATAGAGTCGTGGAAATTATAAACATATGCATAGACTAGACTAAAATAAAACCGTGGGGCACGTCAATTGTCTACAATCGTTGATTAAAATGTTTGTTTTGTAATGTTACACTATAATTAGGCAGTTGTTCAACCGACAAAGATGGACGTGTGATAAGTAGGGCTAGAATGTGGAAACAAGCTAGCAAGCTCGATTATAAGCGAGTTTTAGGGTTTCATAGTGGTGAGCGAGTAGTACTTTTATCATATGTTTTGTCGATTAAAGACAAACTACGAGCAGTGAAACGATTCCTCGCCAGCCAGCAGTGTGAATGTCCAACGATAAACTAGTTGAAACATCTCTTTTATTTACATGGAGTGTATAACTATTGGAATTTCCATGAGCAAGAAAATAGTAAGTAATTTCCTCACCGTCTGCGGGCCAACTGCCTATTTTAACGACGAATTAAACGATTCTTCTATCGCACATTAAGTCGATAATTTGTAGACAATTGACGTGCCCCACGGTTTTATTTTAGTCTAGTCTATGCATATGTTTATAATTCCCACGACTGTATCTATTTTATTATTTTTTGGTTTTTAGTACATTTATCTTAAACATTGCAATGTATGTTTAACATAAAACCGTTTAACTTAAAAAGTTTTTTTACCTATTTTTATTTTCTAGTTTTTAGTTTTTATTTCGCATTCTGTTTAATTCATTTAGTGCTTCATTATTGCAAGGCCCATCTTAAATATTGAGGTTGTATAGTGCACTGTATTCTTCTTGTCAAGCCCTTTTATTTGATACCCATATTGGTGGGATTGATAAAAAATTGTTATCAGACATTTGGTAGCGGCGGCCAGCTTAGATTTCAATTTTGCATAGTAAATTGTATTCTACTTGTTGAGACCTTTCATTTGATACCCATGTTGATGGGATTGATAAAACCTAAGTTATCCGCCATTTTGTAGAGGCCGCCATCTTGGATTTTAATTTTATATAGTACATTGATTATACTGGTTGAGCACTTTCATTTGATACCCATATTGATGGGATCGATAAAACCTACGTTATCCGCCATTTTGTAGCGGCCGCCATCTTGTATTTCAATTTTTTATAGTATATTGTATTCTGCTTGTTGAGCCCTTTCATTTGATACCCATATTGATGGGATTGATAAAACCTACGTTATCCGCCATTTTGTAGCGGCCGCCATCTTGGATTTCAATTTTTTATAGTATATTGTATTCTGCTTGTTGAGCCCTTTTATTTGATACCCATATTGATGGGATTAATAAAACCTAAATTATCCGCCATTTTGTAGCGGCGGCCATCTTGAATTTATAATGATAATGAATAAACATAATTGTATTGTCACCAAAATCCAAAGTGTATACAAAATTTCAGATTAATCGGTTGACAGGAAGAGGGTGAAATTTGAATTACTAAATTTGACCCAAGAATAAATAATAAATAAAAAATAAAACAAACGGAGTGAGCTAAATAAAACCGTTTAATAAAAACAAAGTCGTGTTAGCTACACCATTTATAACTCAAGAACGGCTGGACCAATTTTTATGATTTATGATTTTTTTTTATTTTTCTTAACCGGAATTAGATAATAAGTAATAAATATTTACGTTGCGAAAGTATAAAAGATATGTTTTATTATATCTTAATCTGTACTAAATTATACTAACTATATTATATTATAAACGTGAAAAGTTGGTTTGTTCAAAAAAAAAAAAAAAGGAAAAAGGAAAAATTCATCATTTTTATATTTATATATTTCTATTATTTTGATATTATAATTTTATAAACATTTATAATATACTTTATGATTTTTCGATACAAGTAAAGCTGTAGCCTAGGGTTGGAATAGTAATTTACTATAAAGAAACGCTTTCCTAGTAAAAAGTGCCAGGCGCCGAACCGATCTCTGTCGAATATCAAATATTTTCCAAGTAGGATCGCTTTGGTTATGATAATGCCTTATTACGTTGCATGGATTTAAGAATATTTCATTTTGAACAACATATTAAAAGACCCAATTTAATGAAAGTAAAAGAAAAGTAAAGGAAAAATTACAGTTTAAAATCAGCAAAGTTCTTTAAGATTATAATATATTTTGGTTAATATGTATTACTTTACTAGAATACTTTTAAAGTTTTCATCTTATTAAGATATATTTGAAACAATATTGTCTATAGTTTCTGTTATGTCATAAAAATATAATATGCTATACATTTGCTAAAACAGGATATACGAACTTAGTTGGAACAGGGCTAGAATTCATAATGAGCTTCTTCGTTATTTATCGGCAATTTATTATTCAATGAACAACTAAGATTGGGCGTCTTGTTAGTTAATTGACCCGTTAATAATCAGTATTACAAACGGTACGTTGACTTCTTAAGAAAATATATTAATTTTTGTTAATACAATGTGACGATTTTTACGTGAACCTCAGTATTACTTTCATAAATGAAAATTCAAATATAATTCAAACCTCTCGTCCTTTTACCATTATTTAATCAGAGTATAAATAAAGTAGGAGTAATTGAAATAAAATTTGTTTAACGTCATTCATTTTCTTATTTTTAAGTTTTACGACGTTAATTGTTGTAGATTTTTTAAACTAAAATTAACAACACAAAATTTTAATAAGACAATAATTATTTTATATATTTCCACTTTTTTATTTTTTCACTGAAATAGTGTTTTTTTACACAACTAGGTCAGAAAACAAGCTACGGCTCACCTGATGGTAAGCAAATATCAGTATTAATAATAGTCTAGCTTAAAGACACCAAAAGCGTCGTAAGCACGTTGCCGACCCTATCAACGACCCACCCCAGGAGCTTTAGCCAAAGCTTTACCTTACCACAGGAACGCAAACCGCATTAGAGCAGTGTTATTTAGTTGTGATCGTCAGTAAGGTTGAGGAACTTCCCCAGTCGGGCTTCTCTAGATTTTAAGCAGGATATTTCCTGCTGTGCCCTGCCTCAAAAAATGGTAATTTTAATAATGAAATAAAAAATATCAGGTAGTATCTTTCTGTTTAATTTTACTATAACGTGTAAGATTTAAAAGATGTTTCATCAAGTTTTCGGTAGTGTTGAATTATTAACTACTTAAATTAATTATTAATAAATACAGTTCACAAATATAATTTGTTAAATAATAATAATGCGTGTGATATTTTCGCCCGCTTCATCTCTCCAAAAGTAACTTGGTTGGAAAATTTATTAGCAATTCAAATACCCAGTGAACGCATTACCTAGGGGATTCCTGTTTACACAGTTGCTTTTATAAATTGCCTATTGTTGTCGATCAACTTTTCTTTTCAATTGACTCGTCTATAGCAATAAATTGTAAGTTTTGTATTTTAAAATGTATGTGAGTGCAAGAAAACTTTGATTAAGATTGTACATTAAATATTAATTACGATTTTAGTATTTAAAAAAATATTCTAAAACTAATGTAAATTTATTTAATATTCTTTTTTTCTAAATGAATATCTAATAAAAAGGCGTGTAAAAAGCTAAGATATATGTTTGAATATTCCTCCTATTTTATGTGAAGGATACGTGCTACTTCAGTAAATAGTGACGCTATATGTCTAGTGATTATAAATTGTTTTATGTGAAGCTTTTAACAATTATATAAATGAGTAAAGAACTAAACGCTTAAACGTTGTATTAAATTATTAAGATGCAAAGAAAAGCGTTCGCGCTCTTCACGGTAGGGTTACTATGTAAGCGAGACAAATTACAGACTACTTTGCTAAATAACAAAACAGCTGGTGTTTCCTATTTTAGCATTGTATTTTTTCTTTTATAAATATATACCTATTATGCTGGCTTATCTAAATAAAAAAACGAGATTATCCAAATAGCTTTTTTTATACCGACTTATTCCATTATAGAGAGAAACATCGCTAGCTTGGTTATAAATTGAACGACTTTGTGGTTGATTTTTACGTTTACTACTAGGCGGGATTACGCTTGATTTGTCTTATCCCATTTCGCTGATATCCTATACAATGGTATACGACATCGACGCTATCATAGCAAATAAGCAAATATAAGCCTTGGACCCTTTAAACGATTTAGATACGTTTCCTCGCCAGCGAACTCATTCCTATTGAGTATTTTCTGAGCAGGGTATTTGGATATCATTTGAGATGTTTTTCACAAACATTTTATTCACGATAATGTTCATAGAGATGCAATAAAATAAATAAATTTATTTCACATAAGCACTCGGATGGTTCGTTTCAAAACTTTCAGTGATTTCAGTGAGATATTAAGAAGAGTTAATAAGTGGTTAAGCAAGTAAGTGACTTTCAAACATATGGCACGCGCTCCAATTTCAAACTTTGTGCGAGTATAACTTAACGTGTCTTTCGCATATATTTTGTAACTAGCTGTGCCCGCGACTTCGTCCGCGTAGAATTAAAAAAAAACGCTCAGTTTGCAAAGTTACAAAATGAATAAATTTCAATTTAAGCCTAAGGTACCCCTTATTACATCAGCTAACTGTCAGTGAAAGTCCCGTCAAAATCGGTCCAGCCGTTTCAAAGATTAGCTGAAACAAACAGACATACAGACAGTCAAAAATTCTAAAAAAAATATATTTTGGTATATGTACCATGTACATCCATATGCATTTACAAAAAAATGGTTATTTTAATATTACAAACAGACAATCCAATTTTATTTATTTGTATAGAAAACGCTATGTATTATCAACTTTGCTTCCTACATACTTTCCTTTGTTTAGAAGCAAATGTATATTATTTTTGTTCGATATTAAATACGTAGGGTTTATATTATTTTTAAATCATCGTATCAATTGTATAAATATCAAACCTAACAATTAACGTAAAGAAGTATAATAAACAACGAAAATGATATATCTACAACCAGTAACTTAATATCTGCGATATTTTTACTAAACATTACAGACACAATTTATATCTTTTACTTTAATATAATTGGGTATCAGAGAAATGTACGCCGAGTGCTGTTCCAATTATACTGAACAAACGGCAACGTCCGTCGCCAGGATATACTGTTAAGGAAAAATTACGACTTATGTGAGATCCAGGTGACTTCATCGCGTACTTCCTCAAACATAATATTTTTACGATAATAATGATATGCCTATGTACCAGAGTATTTTTTTATTGCGTAATGCAAGACTTCAGCTTCGCAAATATATCAGGGATGCCATTTATAACATAAGTTTTTGGAACGAAGACATTTGGCTGGGCGACCGAACTGAAAAAAAATGTGATACTAAAACCGTAAGAAAAATATATAACGGAAGTGACGTAATATCAGTCACACGACTGTATAATATGACGTTTGGAAACTAAAACTTTTTTTAAAATTATTACTATAAAACTATATATATTACTAGTAAACTTTTTTTGGAACGAAGTTCCTTACGGCAGGCTTGACATTTGGCTGGGCGACCGAATTGAAAAAAATGTGATACTAAAACCGTAAGAAAAATATATAACGGAAGTGACGTAATATCAGCTACACGACTGTATAATATGACGTTTGTAAAACTAAAATATTACTAGTAAACTTTTTTAAAATTATTTATGTAATTTTATACTGTCGACAAAAATAAATAAAGATATATGTTTTTTTATTTCACTTAATAGTTTGAATTATTATTATTATTATACTGAACGTCACTCCGCCCGCCCAATACATAATAGATACATATATTATAATAACTACTTATATAAATATTAAAGTAAATTTACTTATACTAACATATATAAATATAAGCGGGTGGAGGATTACGCCCCGGCAGGGAGATCAAACGGCCGGGGGTTAGGGCTGAAGGCTGGGAAACCGGCGGACAATCCTAGCCGAGTCAAGTAACACCGCCTTTTGCATCCTGGCTGCGAGCGAACCGTCCAGGATCCCCAGTTGCCTCAGATGGTGAGCGAGGCTAACCGAGATCAAACCGTTGGCAGATATTACGATAGGAATGATTTCAGCAGACCTCACATCCCACATATTATTATTGTACTTAATTAAAAACCAATCAACAAAATTAAAAAAAAAATCAAGAACTAGAAAATATCTATAAAATCCAACATTTTTTTTTCAAACTGTGTTGATTCTATACTATCCGAAAGAACTTCGTTTCTACCTGGTGTCCTATGACACCACATTATTTTTTAAATTATTTATGTAATTTTATACTGTGAAGTACTGTAAAGATATGTTTTTTATTTCACTTAATAGTTTGAATTATTATTATTATTTTGTTTCTTTATTTTATTTTACGGTATTTGTTATTTTCTAAAATACTAAATTTTCTAAATAATTTTATGTACTTAATTAAAAACCAATCAATAAAATTAAAAAAAATATCAAGAACTAGGAAATATATATAAAATTCAAAATTTTTTTTCAAACTGTTTTGCTTCTATACTATCCGAAGGAACTTCGTTTCTACCTGGTGTCTCATGACACCACATAATTTTATTTATTTATTTATGTAATTTTATACTGTCGACAAAAATAAATAAAGACATGTTTTTTATTTCACTTAATAGTTTGAATTATCATTATTATTATTATTTTGTTTGATTTATTTTATTTTACGATATTTGTTATTTTCTAAAATACTAAACTTCCTAAATAATTTTATGCACTTAATTAAAAACCAATCAACAAAATAAAAAAAAAAATCAAGAACTAGAAAATATATATAAAATTCAATTTTTTTTTCAAATTTTGTTGCTTCTATACTATCCGAAGGAACTTCGTTCCTACCTGGTGTCCCATGACACTACATATTTTTTTTTAAATTGTGCTTGTTGTAACGATAACATGTGAGATTTTTATTTATTTATTTATTTATTTATTTATTTTTAATCATTTTTAACATTTAGAACTTTTATTAGATTTTTTTTTAAACATTTAGATCAGTATCTTTAAACTAAAAATCACATATTTCAATCAAAGTATTGATAATAGTACAATATTTGCATTTCCGACTTTTTTTCACAAGCTGTCAATTAGACATCAAATAATTGTGTTTGCTCGCAAACGAAAAAAAAAACCGACTTTAATTACATCGACAAGTAATACAACGTAGATCGACGAAAAAATAGTCAAGCAACTACGCGTTATCAAAGATTACTCAAAAAGTAGTTATCAGATCTCGATAAAATTTATATGTGACCACATGATAAACATCAGCTTTCGATTAAATTAAAAATTATCAAAATCGGTACACCCAGTAAAAAGTTATTACGGATTTTCGAGAGTTTCCCTCGATTTCTCTGGGATCCCATCATCAGATCTTGGTTTCCTTATCACGGTACTAAACTAGGGATATCCCCTTTCCAATACAAAATCGGTACATCCAGTAGAAAGTTATGCGGTATAACACAACGTAGGTCGACGAAAAAAGCGTCAAGTAAAAACGCATTATTAGATATAACTCGAAAAGTAGTTGTTAGATCTCAAATAAATTTAAATGGGACCAATTGGCACACACCACCTTTCGATTAAAACAAAATTTGTCGAAATCGGTCTACCCGGTCAAAAGTTCGGATGTAACATACATAAAAAAAAAAATTACAGTCGAATTGAGAACCTCCTCCTTTTTTGGAAGTCGGTTAAAAATATTTAAATGTATTGCGGCATTCTCAAGTGACGATATTATAAGTACAGAGTAAATTACTGTAATTCTGTATATAACAGAGTGGTTTCGTTAGAAATACGATATTTGTAGCGAAAGAAATTGAAATGGTATATTCACATTTAGCAGGGGAAATTGCTAAGTAGCGGGATTTTCTAAATGTGGTTCGTAGCAATAAAGTAGACACTACAATAACCAGAACGATCCTATTTGAGAAACTCGGTATAGGAATGAGTCCGCCGCCAGGCCGGCGTCCGAAGAGCTTTTGGAGAACGTTTGGGATATCAACTATATCCTATCATTGAGGTTCGAATCGTCCTATTTAAACGTGATCCCGCATAGTAAATCTTTTATATAAATGTTTTTGCTTATTTTATTTTCACATTTTGAGTTTAATTTAATAAAGAATTGTAAGCTCACTTTATTACTCAACTACAGAATAAAAATAAGTAAGTATGACGGTCCCCATATTCGTTCATCGTTCAGAAACTACGGAAACAATTTTAACAAATGAAAATATCTGTCATATTTTCTGTACACTGTAGCAGTAAGAATAACAAAAACTTTTAAAAACGAGTCATCAATAAATGTCTTTTCTAGTGTTATCTAAAAACAAATTACTTCGTAGTGTTGTTGTTTAATTTCGCTTCACGTACCGCAATTCTATATAATATATATACTTATTTCCTTTTTTTGTAAATATATAAGTTCGAGCTGTCAGCCACTTCATTAAAAATGTCCCTCCCCCAATTAATTTTGCCCCTTGATAAAAAATAAAATAATTCTTGACGATGAAACCAAATTCGCGAAATCAATTCGCTTACAAATAATTAAATAACTTTTTCCGGTAACTGGAGCTGTAAGCGAGCAGACACAAAAGGCTATCCAAACTGGAGCGTTCATTAAAAAGTTCTGCTTCGCTAAAAGTATATAATACAACACACGAATCAATTTTCAAACGTTTCATAGATCTACGTTCTATATATATATATATATATATATATATATATTCAAGGTTGTTTGTATTTAAAAGAGCAAAACATACAGATAATTAAGCTAAATAACTGGTATTTACGCTATAATATTATCTAACTCAAGCATAAAACTACCGATAAGACCTAGGAGAGTTGAATCAGTTTTTATAATTCTGAAAATAAACGACAAACACTCCCCTTTCGGTAGACGTCGAATTATTTCTAGCGGAAATACACCGGATATGGTAGAAGTTACAGAGGATCTGTAATAAACTCAAGAATAGTTATTAGTTTTAGACATAACTTCGTAAGACAATACAGCTAGGCGAATAATTTATTTGTATTTCAATCTTGGGTTAATAATCTTTCTAATATCATGAACTAGTTGGGATAAAATGGCAAATTAATCGTGTTGGAGATATTACTAGGATAAAAACTTATTTTTATCGATTCTTTCACCAAATATTTTATAGCTGTGAAAACGACTACTGAGGGGGTTACCGTGTGGCAATAGTGGTAAATTAGCCCAGTTTGGTAGTGATTTCGAATTTCGAGAAACTTGCATTGTTTCAACTTACCTCTGTTTCAACTATTCTCGCGTAGTCTAGGGAAGGTCCCAGTCTCCACATGACTTTTTCTATTACGATATTTTCTTAAAGATTAAATATTCGTTTATCACCTTCGTAGACACAAAAAAAAAATACAATTTTTAACCATTATATTACTTAGTGTTGTAATGGGACTTCAATTATACAAAGTCAATATTTAGTTTAGCCAAGCGGACTTTATGCATTTGACTAAGTGAACATTATACAAATATTAGCTTGGTTTGTGATGAAAATCTTACTGCAGCTATCACTTAGAATAAGACACATTAAGTAAATTTAGTCTTAATTATCTACCAGTCTGTCGATTTGTTTGCTACTTTTTGTTTGTGTGAATGTGTTCTTTTATGTCGGGATTTTCAAACGATACTTACTATTTTTACAGGTTATAAACAGCAAAGTTTCATGTTATGGTTTTCGGGAATATCGTTAAGCGAAGGTTTAATTGTGTTTGGCGACGAGCGGGGGTGCGTAGGAGGCGCTACTTAATGCGCTTCCAATAACGCCCCTGTGCCCGTGTCGGGCTGGAACGGGAACCCGGCCCTGCTAGACACGGCGTCGTCGGGATTGTCCAGAGGTGAGCCGGACAGTCCCCTCCCCATGAGATGGAGAAGTCTGGCCTTTTCGCCGTGGTTAGCCTGTTGCTGGAGGGATCCTGTTGCCTGCAGATCCGGGATCCTCCAATTAAAGCGGCTAAAGGCTCCCCGCAGGGGTTTGGTCGGTATTGCACCCGCAAGTGCTGAGGCCGATAGGACTAGGACTACTACCCGGGCGTCCTGGATATTTCATAAATAGCTTTCCCTGCGATACAAAAAAAAATGTATAATTGTGTTTGCTCGCAAACAAAAAAAACCGACTTTAATTACATCGACAAGTAATACAACCTAAGAAGACCAAAATGTAGTCAAGTAACTCGAAAAGTAATTCACTTCACTTCAGCCTATCGCAGTCCACTGCTGGACATAGGCCTCCCCAAGTTCGCGCCACACATCCCGGTCTTCCGCAATCCTCATCCAGCCTACACCGGCAATCTTACGTAGATCGTCGGTCCAACGGGCCGGAGGACGTCCCACACTGCGTTTGCCAAGACGCGGTCTCCACTCTAGGACCCGTCTACTCCAACGGCCATCGGTCCTGCGACACAGATGACCAGCCCACTGCCACTTCAACTTGCTAATTCTGTGGGCTATGTCGGTTACCTTCGTTCTCTCGTGGATAGTCTCATTTCTAATCCTGTCTTTGAGAGAGACCCCAAGCATAGCCCGAAAAGTAATTATCAGATCTTAATAAAATTTAGCCACCCCCTCTCTTCCCGTGGGTGTCGTAAGAGGCGACTAAGGGATAACAAGGTTCCACAACCATCTTGGAACTTAAGAAGCCGACCGATGGCGGGATAACCATCCAACTGCTGGCTTTGAAATACACAGGCCGAAGACGGGCAGCAGCGTCTTTGGTGCGACAAAGCCAGTACTGCGGTCACCAACCCGCCTGCCCAGCGTGGTGACTATGGGCAAAACACATGAGTTCACGTTATTTTTGGCGTAAGCTTGTGGAGGCCTATGTCCAGCAGTGGACTGTATAGGTTGTAATGATGATAATGATGATGATGAATAAAATTTAGATGGGACCACATGACACGCAACACCTTTTAATGAAAAAAGTAATTTAAAATTAATCGAAATCGCTCCAACCAGTCAAAAGTTCGGGTTAATAATTTAGCGAATCAAAGTTTTACATTATGATATTATTAACTAATAATCAGTTCGACGTGGTTAAGCATCTCTAGCATTTATATTTACAGGCGAGACTTACAACAATTTGTTTACCCGTCTTTGTGCACTTTGTTCTGTAACTTCATAGACAGCTGCGGACACTAGGTACGCCTGTATAAATATAATTTGCATTCGTTACTCGAAAGCTGAAAGTTGATTAGACTACCTAGTTTGCTAGAACGTGCCGCTTTAACAGAATACTAATAACATCAAATTATAATTGTTGAATTATCTGGGGTTTTTGTGAATTAAATATGTGGTCAAAAATTAATTATTCGAAAAAAGAATATTTGAAATACGACAATGGTTCCATGGCCTTCTAACAATATCCGTCTGTTAATATAATATCTGGATGACCTGTATTTGGCTTGAATAAATACCTGGATGACCGAGCTTGCTCGATATTTTTATTGATAGATCTTTTTTTGGAAATTATATTTAAATACGAATTGCATAAACCAAACACTCTATGGCTTAGTGTTGCTTAACGACGTGAGTTTTTCAATATACCTATAAAAATTAGATGCGTTGATAAAGGGCTTCCAATAATAGTTTTTGTCACAAAAGTAGGAACTTGAAAAAAAAATCGGACTAGACACACTTAGATTCGAACCGGGGTCTTCTTATTTTGGGACCGCCGATTCTCCACCTGAGCTATTATAATATTGTAGATGATGGCAAAATTTAGCTACGTATTAGAATACGTTATTTATCATTAGAATATTGTAGCAGTTTTTCATTGCCTGAAAATACGGATAAAACGACATTTTCTAAAAACGACTCCTAGCTAGATCGATTTATCTCCTTCCAAAAAGCAAATTATAAATAAATTGTTCGTTTAATGGAATGAGACATTTATCATTCTTTAGATAGTCTCTCTCACGTAGAGGTTTCAAATTGGCCGTTTCGTTACTACCGGCCGCTGTTGTAGATTACAACTGCTGGTAAGGTGGACTACTGCTGCTGGCAATTCTGCCCCCTGCCTCTTCATTTTGGCCCCGTCGCGGGACAGCATGGATGGTAAGTTGGTAACGGCCAAGCCACATATTTTGACTAAGGTGTAGAGTTTGTGAAATTAGGGCTTGTTGAGTTAGGGCGTGTAGAGTTAGAAGCTTGGCTCTACGTGAGATCTGATAACTTTTTGACAGTGCGAGCCATATGATCTCGTCTTGGCAACATTTTACATGAAAATGTTTTTGGTGGGATTTCACTTCTTTTTGTAAGTTGCTTATGACAATATTATAGCTGCATTTTACCTCCGACACATTTTATACCATAAATATCATCCAATCTTCACAATATTCGGTTTAAGCACGCTGTTTTTGATTTTATGTTGAACTGATATGCAAACAGTGACCTCCGCCAAAACTTAAATACCAAAATTACAAAATGTAAATTTTCGACATAAACTAATAACCGGTTTTTATTTTTTATGTATTTTATTATTATTATTAATAACAAGGAGTCCCTATATCAATTTTCAGACCTCTAGCATCAAAATTTGCGGAAGTCTCATACAAACTTCCATCTCCTAGTTTAAGGGGTTGGGGGGTAAAAGTTCCAAGTTTTAGAATTTTTTTTGTTGTTTATGTACTAATACTAGCTTACGTACCAAATTTCAGCTTTCTGGGACTTCAGGAAGTACTCTATGAATTTTGATGATCATCAGTGAGTGACGAAATCGGGGTTTTTTAGGTATCAATAAAATCTAAAGTATAAGAGCTATGCAATTGAAACTTTATATGTTTAATAAGTCCGCTATTCACATCATATCCCCAGAATTTTGTTTATCTGGTATAATCCAAACCCAAGTTATGAGGGTTCAAAAAAACGACGAAGCGCTTCGAGAAAAGATAGGTAGTGCTTTTCGTTTTTTTTTTTGGCTCGTCTTGGCGGGGGCACTTCCGTGTCCCCAGATAAAATGACGCGTCTCGTGCGTCACATAAGAGCCAAAGTTCCTGCCTACGATGCAGTGCCACGTCGGGTTGTACTTCTTGTCAAACTCCTTCTTGATGAAAGCAGCTATATCCTTTTCAATGTTAAACTTTTCGAGAGCCTGCATCGCGCAGTCCACCGCATCCTGCTGCATTTAAAATGAAGTGTTCCAAGATATGTTTCAATACTGGAGGGGGAATATAAACGGTGCAAATGTACAGATAATCAGTTTGACCATTGGTATTTAGCAGTACAAGTTTAACCCATAAATCCTCACAGTGCGATATACAATTTATGTGGAGTAATTGTGAGATTTTTCCAAACAGGAAGGCAAACATCTTAACCTAAGTGTATTAATATAATATATGATATGATATTTGAGAGCCAATTCATTGACGAAAGCAATCTATAAAATATTACGCTACAACGATTAATAAAATAAAAATCTTCTAAAATCGAAAAAATGTATCTCTTCGTAGCATAACAGATGAAATAATATAAAAAAAATTATCCCAACTGTTATGATAAAAATAAGACATGATAAATATTTATAATATTTTTTATACAACTAGGTCGCCAAACAAGAGTACGGCTCACCTGATGGTAAGCGATTCCAGAAGCATTGCAAGCGTGTTGCCGACCTTACTCCGAATCTCCCCCAGGAGCTCTGGTCACCTTACGCAACACAGAAACACAACAATCATTTATTTATACTAACCTATATAACCATTTATCCATTCCGCACTCTCAGTTATTTTATGATATTGAAAAATTAAAACGAAAAAGGTCCAATGAAAATGAAAAAAATTACATTTAAGTTGTTAATGAAATAATTAATGAAATAATTAATTATTAATGAAATAATAAATAATTAATTAGTTAATGAAAAAAATTACATTTAAGCTGTTACATAGCGAGCAATGGACACTTTGTGACTGTCACAAACAAAAAAAAAACTGTATAATTATTATTTTATTTATTTATTGACAATTGACTCATATATAAAATTATCGTGTCGCGGTGTTTGTAGTTAAACTCCTCCGAAACGGCTTGACCGATTCTCATGAAAGTTTGTGTGCATATTGGGTAGGTCTGAGAATCGAACAACATCTGTTTTTCATACCACTAAGTTAAAGGGGGGGGGGGATTAAGGAGGTTAATAAAATATAATATGGCAAAACAACGTTTGCGGGGTCAGCAAGTTTATTATATTTATGATACAATTTTAGAAAGCGTTCCATATGATAGAATTATTTTATCAACATATTTTCGTGATCGTCAATGTGATTATTGATCGTCAAGACTTAATGTGATAAATGTAAAAGGCCGATACTGATACTGATTCTTTGTGGGTTTTTTCAACTTTTATTAAGTTAAAGTCAATATTGTTATAATTTGTTACGTACTTAAGTTTTTAGAAAGTTAAAAAAAATTACTGCGTTCCTGTGTATGTTTTGTTTCTAGATTGCTATCTTATACGATACGGTCGTTAGGAAGCCTAAGTGTCTTGGATTTTCAGACTCTTCTCAATCAAGTACAGCCCAAGGCCCTACCGTTACATATTGCTGCTGACTCAAACAGTGGCCTGGTCTTTTCAGTTTTACGCTATAGACTGCTCCAAATTACTTTTCAACGTTCTTTACAAAAGCTGAGTCCTTATTTAATAATTCATTCGTTACGATCTGTATAAAAAACTTGTGATTCGAAGTATTTATACCTATACTTAAAAAACGGATGTAGTTTAAAGCGTGCTAATACTTAAGTAGCAATACGCAGAATTATATAGTGTATAAAGAAGTATCTGTCGTTATGCCCTCATCATTTAACATCAGTGGTCATACAAAAAGTTCTTGGCTAGAAATGGATGGCCAATTGGCTATCGAGAATTTTCTATTATAATATATATAAGTAAAAAAAAATATGTTATGAAAATGATATACCGCTCAATATATTTATAAAAAACGTAAATATTTTTGCCTCGAAGAGACTTACGAACGTAACAGTCCGAGTAAATGAGACTTCCCTTCCCTATCTCGTTTTCATGGAAAGTAAATGAACACTATTTATTGCTGGAAGATAAGCGCCCAAAATAGACCACTTTCAATTTGACGATATTATCTTTGGCATGTGTAAAAGATTACGTTAAGCTTCAGATATCATGTATGTATGTGTATCACGTTTCTAAAACAAATTGCATTAACAATTCAGATTTTTAGGGTTCCGAAATCTTATGTTTTAATTTTGTCATACTTCCCAAGTGGAAGTTAATTTTGAGACTGATTTTTGCACTTTATATATACCTAGCCGTTGAACAAAGGTAAATGTTCCACAGTAGTATAAAGTAACAAATACAATAAGAACTAATATATACAATTGTTAAATAATTCCTAAATCAAGTTGCTTATTATGCATTCTGACTTTGACCTTTTTCAAGGATTCTCAAGTCATAAATATCTACTTTATATGAAAATAGTTCCTTCATCTCTTTTCTTACTCACGGGGACTAGTGGAAATGGTACAGTTTTCGACTTTCCCGTGAGATTACAACAACCTTGCCCTTTTATTTTCTATTACTAAAAGTCGTCCAAGTTGAATAAGAAGAAAAGCTATCATCGTTTTAGTTTTATAACGATAAAAAAAAGCTGATATTATGATATTCAATTGTTTATCTTATAATTAAAATTCATTTAGATTTTTTTTTATTTAGTACGATATCCCTATAAAATATAAGTTGATGATTAAATTACATACGGGATAGATTCATTTTAACAGTATAAAAAGAAAAAAAAAGAACAAGTGAATTAAAAAATTAAAGTAAATGGGACTCAACAGAGTTCAATATCTTTGTTCTACACTCGACATACTTTTTATACGAAGTATTTGAATGATTTTTTACACACAGCTTATAAATAGTATGTAGTATACATACATATATATGTGATTTAATTAAATGCCTCTTGCTCGTACCTGTTTATGACGGTTTATGCATGACATATGTTTAAGCTCACGTGTTCCGTTTTGTTGTTTCCAATATAACTGTAAATTTAAATGATAAAACATAATAACATTGTTGGTGTTACTCCTGCTAATAAGGAACGAAATACGATTATTAATATCATTCATTGAAAAACACTCATATAAATTTATTCTTTTGGAGACATTAGTTTCATTTTCCGGAATATTTTTATCTTATGAAATTATTTTATAAATATATATATATATATATATATATTTATAAAATGAAAACATATGCTAATGTACGAGTATCAAAGAAATTCTCTCACGTAATTTCCCATGAGCCATACGGCCATCTCAGTGTTTGGCTTCTTTGCGTGTAATAGTGAAAGATAAAAGATTCACAAGTTCACGGAATATTTAATACTTTTTTAAAATGTCATTATATATAAATATTTTGTAGCCCATAAAATATTTAATGCACATATGTTGATACAACGCTGATTATGTATATAGTAATCTATCTATTATTCTGGATTTCCAGCTATTACTCATATTACTATATAAAGTTTCATTACAATCACTTCAGTAATTTATGGGTGAAAGAATAATAAATATCTGTTCATTTATTCTCACAAACTTTCGATTTTTTGATATTAGTGAGATAGGATCCTTCGATAAATAAATTGGATTTATTGGTAAATGCTTAGTTATAAATAACTCTCAATGATTAGAAAATCCGAGTAAGATTATTAAATGTAAGTCGAGCGGAGAAGCTCGCGAGCAAGCCACGCGTTGTTCGCATTGAAAGTTATTTCAAAGCGTTCTATGGCGACCTCTCGCCGCAAAAGGCTTCAACGTTATTTATAAGTTTCCTCTTAAAAGTTTCTACGATTAGTCGTGCCGGTGTATTTTAGTTTATTTTTAATTTTGCTATAAATTTTAATTAGTTCAAAACGGCGAAGTCCAGCTTCCTTTTAACACGATAATGCGTTTCAATTAGCGATACTTGGTATATACTAAATAATATACATCCATGTTTTCAAAACTTCTACAAGGTGCATCAAAATAATTCAACGCATTGTCGACGTTTGATATTTAACGACAAATAATTAGATCGAAACAATGTGTGTTATTTCAATTGCAATTTGAGTTTTCCGGATCCATTTTTAACATAAAAATAAATATGTGATCAATTTTTTGGATTCACCATACCAACATCCGTACTTTATATACATAAAATCATCATCACTCATGAACAGAGATTGAACCCGTGACCGCTTGCGCAACAGTCGCTATCACAACAGTATTAACGTGTCGATAGAGGGCCATAAGACGTTTTATTTTATTTTTAAAGTTTTAATTTGTAAAATGACGATTCGAAAGTGCTCTTGGGACCTATTTGAATAAAGCTGTTTTTGATTTTGGTTACATTTTTGACAAATTTTATTTGTTATGTACCTAGCTTATCCGGGATTAGTAAGATCTGTCTGGAGAGTTTTGGTGTTCGAGAGTTTCGCTTGACTTTTATTAAGATTAATGGTTTCTCTGAATCCAGTTGCTAGGACCTTGTCTTGCTAGTCTTCATATTATCTAATATTTTAAGAAAGTAATAACAATGTTAATTTTAGTCCTTAAATATTTCGATATTAAAGAATCAATTTTAAGTTTATTTATTTACTTGCTGTGCTGTGTGGCTACGGCACTAAAGAATTTAGCCACCCCCTCTCTTCCCGTGGGTGTTGTAAGAGGCGACTAAGGGATAACAAGGTTCCACAACCACCTTGGAACTCAAGAAGCCGACCGATGGCGGGATAACCTATACAGCGACGGTTTGCGGGTTCGATCCGGCTCGGGATGGATATTTGTATTTGTACAAATATTTCAATCCGGTTTGCATATCTGCCGTTGTGGGTCTCCCCACCGTGAACGTTAAACCGTCGGTCCCGGTTGTTATTATAAATACATAATAGCGATCGTTACTATGTTAGGGAACATATCCGCAAACTCACAGTGGAGCAGAATGGTGTATTAAACACCAGTACTTCTCCTACATGGAGAAAGAGGTCTATACCAAGCAGTAGGATGTTACAGGCTGAATCGTTTCGGTTTGTCTTATTTTCGTTTAAGCACTTTTAAGTATTTAACTTATATTTCACGTTTTGTAGTCATTTTGTAAGTATAATATATAATCGAATATTATTTTTAACCAAATTCAAAAAAGGAGAAGGTTACTCAACTCGCTGTGTGGCTACGGTAGTAAATAATGTAGCCACCCCCTCTCTTCCCGTGGGTGTCATAAGGGATAACACAGTTCCACTACTACCTTGGAACTTACAAAGCCGACCGAGGCGGGATAACCTTCCAACTGCTGGCTTTAAAATACTCAGGCCGAAGACGGGCAGCAGCGTCTTCGGTGCGACAAAGCCAGTACTGCGGTCACCAACCCGCCTGCCCAGCGTGGTGACTATGGGCAAAACACATGAGTTCACGTTTTATTTTGGCGTAAACTTGTGGAGGCCTATGTCCAGCAGTGGACTGTATAGGCTGTAATGATTATTTACTTACTTGTGTATTAAACTGCAAATTATATAGCCTAAACATTAGAAAAATATTTTTTTTATATAATATTTTATTTCATAAATTCAAATAAGGTATATTTATTTTTGCGATATCAGCCTATTAATTTAATTAACCAACAACTCCTTTTAGTTTAATTTCATTTCAATAAAGCTGTTTACTAGTTTTTATTTACATAATACAAAAATACTAATAATCACGTTCCTTATTTACAGAGATTAGACGATTGAGTCGAGAAGATTTAATAAGGTTTAGCAAATTAGAAGTAGCAACAATTACTCGGGAAAAGCTGACTAGTGGCAGCCCATTAGTGCTCTCGCTAATTAAGACTAAACAGGCGAAGTCCTAGCTTCGATGCGATGAGCTCGGCAACGTCGAACCCTTCAAGCCCTCAGTAACAATAGCATTAGATATTATTACATAGTGTTAGCGAAACACGTGCTATTTTACTACACATTACGAGTCTAACCTAAACTATTACGATTGTCATTATGTAATGTTAGGTTTCTAGACCAAGTGGTATATATAGAAATAAATGATTTTTATTTTTTTAGGCCAAGAGGAAAATTTTACTGACTACTGACTAATAAAAATACCTATATGTTAAATTAGATATTTTATTTTAATTAGACGTCCTAGATACTTTAATTAAAAATCGAATAGAACCTTGCTTTCATAATGGAAAAATGAAGACATAATAAATAAAGTAGTATTTCGTCTACATTAGTCATACTTATGTATCTCACTCTTCATAAGACACGTATTTTACCTTCGCTTTACTATATAAACATGCATTGTAAAATTATCTTCTGAATTTGACGCGTTAACGGTGTCTTGATGTTCGATTTCCTAGTTATCTGTAGAGCTGTATGAATAATTCAAACAAAGTGTTGCGTGAAAGAGTCTCAAAGGGAAGACGGGCTCCTATTGGAGTTTAAAATTGCCAGCTCGGGGTTCTTGTACCAAAGCAAGGTGCGATTCACTTTAAAATGATATTTAAGGTACATATTCTAAATATCTATCGATATTTTCTCTGCTTTTTCATGATATTATTTTTTAAATTTGCCATTTTTTAAAGTATGTATATAATTAACTCAAGCACGTATGTATACAGCTTATATGTATAATGATGTTAGTGTACATTGTAAAAATGTTATTTTATTTTAAATGTATTGTAATGTAATGTAATTTACAATGTAAATTATGATTCTGTTGTTTAATCGTCAAGCCAGCGATTCGCGAGTAAAACGAAAGATTGTTTTCAAAATGAAGGCTTATTTATATTAATTATTATATTGGCGATATATTATATTCATTTTCCCAGGAAAAGAACTATATAGCCTTGTTATATTTACTATTGTTTCTACTATTACGCGTTAGTGTTAATACTGCGTGGTTTTATAATATTAGAAAAGTAATTGTTAAAATATAGTCCATTACGCTGTCCCAAAGGACACTATGTAAAAGTAAGGTAGAGACAAATAATGTTTTACCAACCCACTAACAAATTATAGCGGAAACCATTCCTGCTCGTACCTGTATGAAGGCATATGACTGTTATTTTAATCAACCCGCAGCATTTGTTACCTTTCCCAGATTTTAACATTATTATGTAACGTGACTTGTTGATTTTATAAACAACTTAATTTTGGATAAATTACGCTTTTTACCAACAATTTACTCGTGAATGAAGTTCTCGTTTAATTATATTTAATAGAACATCTAGAATTTGCGCAACTCTGTATTGAATTTTTAATTAAACTATGCCTAAGCGCGTAAAAGAAAATTAAAATTCTTTTTGACGATCTGTTTATTCATAATGAATTAATGAGACAGACAACCTCCAAAATATCAGTACTATCGTTTCTTACATCTCGTTAGTTCGGCACAGCTGCGACGTATAATCCTGAACAAACTACGAAGCTCGAATATCTTTTATTTATTTTTCAGTTTTACCGATATTCCGCTATGTGTATTTGCTACGTTTAGTTTCAATGTTATTATTTAAGATAAATCTGTATCTGAGATTTTTTATTAGTTTTGTTTAACGTCCTGTGTAACTTGTTTCAATTAAAATGTTTTATTGTTTGTTCTACCCAAACGGATAAAAAAAATATCTAAGAATGTACTGGTTTCCTAATAATAAACTGTAATACATAAGTTATCCCACTGCCGATCAACTGACTAAAGGTTTCTTTTTAATGATTGATTGGACGAACAATGATTGGAGCCAAGCCATACTTGTCCGAGAAGTAGAGATACTACAAGATATTAGTGGCTATACTTATAAATATTGTCATCAATTTATGAAAAAAATGAAATGAAAATTGAGTACTTAAAAATCCAGAAATTCATATTTGGCAATTTTACGTCCTGTTACTTTTGAAAATATTATATTCCTAACGAACGCAACGCATGCATCCAGTGAACTGCAAAAAAAGAACAATCGGCAAACTTCTAGTGTGCAGGGCCTAAAAGTCTGAATAGTGCTTTTTAACTAGCATTAGAAATTGTCTTACGTGGGATTAAAACAATATTTAACACAAATGAAAGAACAAAATAAGACAAATATATATATATTATTAGGTAGTAATAATACGTAAATGTAGTTTTATGAAAGAACTTTATTTCTTTATTAAATATAAAGCAACTACCGCAATAGACGATAATAATAAACAACACGACATTAAATAAATTGTCTTCATTATTTAGTTAATGATCAAAGAAAAAGGGTCGCTTTACCGTTTACCTTTTTAATAGCACTCGAATTTAAGTTTCAGCTTCCGTTTTATTTAGTAAGTCCCAAATAAGGGTAATGCGAACTTAACAGCAAGATAATATATACACTATTATAGGTAGGTAACATCTCTTTGTGCAACATAAGGTTAATGTTGTTATTAGCGTATTAAGAAGAAGGGGTGTTCATTAAAACAAATATAATTTCATAATTAATATTTCAATGAAACCTTGCATATTGTTGAATTTTATTATTTAAAATCAGATTTAGAGCACATGTGACAAAGCGAAGTTTAAGCAATTAGTTCCTTTAATTTAGCAACGATGAATTTAAAAAGTTTTATGCCAAACCAGCTGTGCCCGCGACTATCTCTGTGTGGAATTTAACAAAACAGTTATTGTTCAGTTAGCAGAGTAAAAAAAAATCTAAACTAAAAGTAGTCTAAGTTACTCCTTATAACAACAACTTTTAAAGCAACTCCGCGGCAGCCACAACAATGTCTTGTCTATTGCCGATAGCGGGGACTGTCCACTAGTCGAGCATATGTGTGACATTAGGAGGTCACTTTTAGTTACTAAGTATTAACATTGTTATTAAGTTTTTATCTTTATCTTCTTATGTTAACTGACAATTATGGATCTTTTGTCATCCGGTTTTTTAAATTTTTTTTTCAAATTCCGGTGTACCGATTTTTAACTTAATCGAAGGCCGATGTTTATTATGTGGTCACATTTAAATTTTCTATTAGTCTTTGATAATGCGTATTTACTTGACTATTTTTTAGTCTACCTACGTTGTATTACTTGTCGATGTAATTGAAGTCGGTTTTTTTTCGTTTGCTAGCAAAGACAATTATTTGATTACACATGGGATTGTAAACAAGCATACGTTTCTTCTAATGGTCAGCAAATACCGTTGCCTATTGAAGCCTTCAACTTAGGAGCGTTGCAATATGAGCTTTGTCACAGAAAAAAAATTGAATGAAATTTGTCAGACAAAGTGTTCTACTTACCACAGGAACACAACACTAGTCGAGAGGACTATTATTTGTAAGGTTGGGGTAATTCATAAGTCGGGCGGCTCCAGATTTAAGTAAAATAATTTGACTGTGCCCTACTTCAATTATATATCATTTTTTATTCGATCGCTAAGAGATACGTAGCAGAGATACTCAAAAGTAGAGTTTACACTTTTTCGATGACTAGATAACTCAACTACCTTTTTATTTTAAATAATGTCCATGGTTATTGACGTAAATTTCATTTTCGCGAGACGTAGTTAAATGTTCGCAGACCGTGAAGTTACTCAGAACAAAAGCGAAGACGCTATGTAGGCAAGTTTTGACGTCTAGTTACGAAGGTGGACTTGTATTGCGTTCTGTGGCTATATTGTGAAATTTAACTTCGCAACTGATTGTCTCAATTAATATTTAAAAAAATTATACTAATAATTTCTTTTTAACTTTTATACTTTGGGTTTATCCTAAATATCCATGAAAATAAAAAAAAGTCTGAATTTAGTTGTCAGTAATTTTTACTTTTACACCTTATTTTTCTTTTTCATATGCGCTACGAATAATCTTTAATTGATTATTATTATTTTCACAACTTAACCAGAGCAATAATATTCTTGATTTTAATAATATATAAATTCTTTTAAAATAAATAACAATTTTATCAAAACAAATAAAAGATACTGTCGATATACAATCGTTTGTCGCATCGATCCAACTATATAATTTACGAAAAAAAAAACCTTTTCTTACATAATATTTCGTTTCAAAGCAGTCTCACTTCAGTTCTCTAATAGCACGAAAGCTTATTTATTTGAACAAGCAACAATGCGGCTGAGATCAAAGAACTTCTACGGAATTAATTCCCGAAGTCTCCCTTTACTCTACGAAGCTCAATGGTTCCTGGACCCGAACATTTTCTAAATATTTTCTTCATCTCACAACGTTTTAATATCGTTGATGTTAAGTATAATAAATTTAAGATGTAATTAGTAGGTTCTAATATAAATACGACGTTTGCTTGAGTATATTTATGGATATTAAATAATAATGAATAATTTATATGTACTCACCAATTTGCTGACGGTAAAATAAACGAGAGAAATATATTTGCTTAAATCAACCTTTTATTAATTGAAATGTTGGCATACGATTAATATTTTATAAGAGCTGCAAGCAGCGGTCTAGTATACATTACTGTGTTATGTACCTACATTAATTAAAATTTGACACTAATGAGTACAAGCTATAAAAAGTTGTCAAATCAGTCAGTTTGAAGATAAAGGCTTTTTATCGTCGACAATGTTATAGAAAGGGTTAAAAGGGTCTTTAGGGAAAGTTATCTGTTTTTTTAATTCTCCTTATTTCTAAGCCTTTCCTCTTTCTAAAAGTAGAATATAGATATGTGTATAAAAAAGAAATAGGACGGGATGTAAACCATTTTTGGTAGCCATCGTATCGTTTAATTCTCCTTGTTGTGGTGCATCCTGCTAGAAAAAGTCTGATGATAGAAATTGCTGGTAGCACCCAAAAAAGTGTACATTTCGTGTCAAACTGAAATTATTAAAATAAATACTTATCCACAAAGCCAATAACTTAACTTCTTTTATCATTTGCAACAACCGGATAAAAAAATTACCTATAAGTTCTCGTTTGCTTGCATATATTATTTCATGATGATTTCATTCAACATTTTATTTCATTTATATCAATATAACTTTATAATACTAGCTGTACCCACGACTTTGTCCACGTGGAATAGTGACTTTGGACATCATTTTTTTGAATATATATTTTGGTTTATTTTGGATTATTAACACCGTCGTTTGGGTATTTAATTGTTCAACGTAATTCTTTAAATAGGCATAACTGTTTTATTTATGAACCGATTGACGTGAAACAAACACTAAATGTTAAGTAAAGCTTACCACAAGTTTCTAAGATTAGCTCGACAAAAGTACAGACAAACAGACAATAATTCCAAAAACAAAAATCGAAGCGTTTTCGTTTCGATGACTATATGGTCGGATCGGGAACAGTGACTCGGATTTTTTCGGGTGTTGAAATTATGAAGAAAAATTATGTTGTGTCATGGGACACCAGGTAGGAACGAAATTCTTTCGGATAGTATAGAAGCAACACAATTTGAAAAAAAATGTTGTATTATATATATATTTTCTAGTTCTTGATTTTTTTTAATTTTGTTGATTGGTTTTTAATTAAGTACATAAAAGTATTTAGGAAATTTAGTATTTTAGAAAATAACAAATACCGTAAAATAAAATAAATAAAACAAAATAAAAATAATAATAAATAAAACTATTAAGCGAAATAAAAAAACATATTGTCTTTATTTATTTTTGTCGACAGTATAAAATTACATAAATAATTTAAAAAAAAAGTTTACTAGTAATATTTTAGTTTTACAAACGTCATATTATACAGTCGTGTGACTGATATTACCTCACTTCTGTTATATATTTTTCTTACGGTTTTAGTATCACATTTTTTTCAGTTCGGTCGCCCAGCCGAATGTCAAGCCTGCCATTAGGAACTTCGTTCCAACAATCATTGTTTGGGGTGCTTATTTGCGTTGATAAAGGTCCCAATAATGTATTTTTTCATATATCTTCCATGTACAGACAGGCGATCCGTTACATTTATATTATGATGATGATTAAACGCTTTAAAACAAACCGAACATAAGTTCTATAAGTTTCATTCAGTACACAATTGAATTCATAACGTAGACTAAACATTGTTAACAGCTTCAAAGTTCTCTAAAAGTCATTATATACTCAGCTGATCGATTGGCGTCGATTAGGATTCCCTTTCCTTTAATAAGATTAATTCGGCTTTATAGCTGGTAATAAATCTATCCTTCGCTAACAAAGTGAATAAGTACATATGTTTGTGTTTCTAAATGGCTTGGAGGTACCGCTTTATGTGAAGGTACTTTACCTATCGAATTTTAGAAAAGTTTTTAGTATTTCTGTTTTTAAAGTCTTTTAAAGTTCTGGTTAAAAAATCTGTCAAGCGAGAGTTTCTTAAGGTATTGGTCAAAACCCTTCGTTAATAGAGCATTGACCGACACAATAGTAGGAACAATATTTATTGAGTCTACATTCAACATGCTGGTAATCTCGTGGGCAAGATCTAAATATTTATTTAATTTGTCTTTTTTCATCTTTACGAGATTATCTTCATGTGGAACTGCAATGTCAACAATAATTGCTCGGTGCGCTGATCGGTCTACTAGCACTATATCAAGTTTATTGGCTGCAATAAACCTGCCAATGTCATTAGAGCGATCCCAGTAGAGCAATGCATGACTATTTTCGAGAAATGGCGTTGGGTTATACCTATAATAAGGCAACTCATTTTCAACGAGGCCGTATTGAATAGCAAGTTGTTCGTAGATAATCCTGGCTACTTGGTTATGTCTGTGCAAGTATTCACTGTGAGCAAGATGATTATAGAAGGAAACAATTCAACAAATTCTCCAGGCTTATGACAAGCAATATGTCTGGAGTTCCGTCTTTCATAATATGTTTCCGGTAGTTATTCCCTTAATAACTTTGTCCATAATTGCACAGGCAAAACCTTCGGTTTCTCCAAAGAGGTTCCCGTGTTGTAACTTGGATATAGAGTTAGGCTGGTACATGTGTCACCTTGCAAAATACCCCGCATAATCCTTATCAGTTCTGTCGATCTTGGAACATCGACCGCACCCGAATTACATAAAAACAGTGTTCTACGGTCAGTGGTCATACACGTACTTAGAAAAGAGAACAAAGTCATCAATCAATTTTGTATAGCTCCATAACTTTCATAAGCCATGTATGAGCCACTAAATCATACGATTTCTTCTAGTCAGCCAAATTTTTCCGGTTTCGACGTACCTGTTATATGGTCACGTCTATAAGGAGATGTTTCTTGGTACCACGACTTACATCCGTTCTAAGTCGTAGCCAAAATATTACTTGTAGTAATATGTTGTGTAATTTTTGCGAGGAGAACCAATGTAGGTAGCTTATAAATGGCTGGTAAGCAAGTTATAGAGCGGTAGTTTTTTGGATCAGCGGTACTTCCCGATTCGTATAACAGGAATGTTGTACCAGTCGTCATAAATTTTGGCAGTGAATTATTGAAAATTGCATCTTGAAATTGTGATGCCAGGATTAGGTGCGAACTATGGAACCATTTAAGCCTAAAGTTATGAAATACGTCCAGTCCAGGACATTTCAAATTCGAAGGATTGCATAACTTATATCTTCTGAACTTATCTTCATTTGTTCTATTTGTGGAAGTGAGCTGCACCTCTTCCTGACAACATCCATCCAATCACTCTCAATGTGGCCAATGGGACCCAACCAAATATTTCGCCAAAAATCAGTTATCGAGTTTCGGGCCGGTAAAACACCATTGACCACACTGTTGCCAATTCCTGTATACCTTTAGTTGGTCGCTTTGAAATATACTAATTTGATGATATCGATCTCTACGTTTTTTATACCTCTTAATGTGTTTTGCTCGTGCAAAGAGCTTTTGTTTCAGGAAATCAATGCGATCTGAGATTGATGTTATATACTCATAATATGTTATATTTGTACCCGCAAAATCCTGGTGTATAAACCACACGATTTTTGTGCACCTGTTACCTGTCGTGAAACATGTTAATTTGGATATTGGTGTTCTGGTTAAGTTTATTTCTTTTTTAATCCTGGTCTGCCAAGCTGGAGCTGTGTGGGATGGATTGGATGATGGATTTTATTTGATCTAAATTTCATATTAGCTACATTACACACAGCTGCAGCTCCAGAATACAGAAGTGAGTGAGTATTTGATAAATTTTGAATACTGTCTAAGTATTCTTTTAAAATTGTATCCATAACATCTACTAAAGTCAAATTACGTTTGTGAATAGACAAACGAGGTAGCTGTGGTCTAATATTTGGTGACATGGAACTACATTTCAAGATAGCATTCTCCAAAGCTCTCCTCATATACTCGTTATCCTGTTTGTTTACCGACAAATCAACACTGTTAGGAGATATATGATTTAAATTTAAATTTATTACCTCTCTCTGTTATTTTTGTGATGTTTGTACAGCATCAATGTAACTAACAGTATTAAGTTGTGGTAAATTTGGACCCAGTCGCTCAAGTACTGATTCATGAAGGAGCTGACAACGTTGAGTGCCTCGTACTTGATCTGATAGTCGCTGTGCAGTTACGGTGACAGTTGGTTCAAGCGCCTGAAACAGAGATAACATCGATGAACGATACGCAGTGAGTTTAATTCCTGTTGCCTCATAGTAAGCTCGCATGACACTCTCATTCATTTTTTAAGTCCATCTCACGCGGCGCATAGCACCACCGGCAGCGGAATTTCTTGTACGAGCGCGTTGTTCCTGAACCTCCAAGATAACTGGTGGCGAGCGTATGATTCGTCGATTTTTTAGATCGTCTCGCAGACGAGTCAGCATCATCAGCATCCAATTCCGCGGTAGACGGCGGTGTTTGATATTCATCGTCTGTCGTTGACGACTCTGTTGCGGAGCTCGATGGAGTATTTGGTCTTGTTTGCGCGTGTCGTCCTCTAGCTTTATTCATTTTATCTTCTCGTTATTTGTCATTTTTGTGATGGGTAAATCAGTAGTTATATAACTCATAATTATATGTATATATTAGAGCATTCATAAATAAATGTAAGGATACAGTCATATTAATATGCATATGAGATTCACTATAATATCATTATTACATATGTAAAAATTTTTTTTTTTTTTTTTTTTTTTTTATATGTCACTAGGTCGGCAAACAAGCTTACGGCTCACCTGATGGTAAGCGATTACCGTAGCCTATAGACACCTGCAACACCAGAAGCATCGCAAGCGCGTTGCCGACCCAATCCCCAATCCCCCCAGGAGCTCTGGTCACCTTACTCACCAACAGGAACACAATACTGCTTGAAAACAGTATTATTTTGCTGTGATCTTCTGTAAGGTCGAGGTACTACCCCAGTCGGGCTGCTCCGTATTTTGAGCAGGAAATTCCTGCTGTGCCCTACCTCAGTTAAATATGTTAAATATGTATAATGATATAATATCATTATTATCATTATACATATTTTTACATTTTAACTACGTAGGTATTGGAAGCTTGCGCACGCCATTGTTTACAATGTAAATTTAGCGTAGAACTTCGCCCTACTGGTATAAAGGTTCACTCCCTGAGGCATTTTATTCAAACTTGATCTATTCTGGCTTTGTTTACAAAACAAATTCAACCTCCATTTGTGTATATTGATAAATTTAACCACACACTTGCATGGATAAAATTTAATTGTTAAACTGTTGAATATGAATAATATTATGTATCATCTAAAAGATTGCACCAAATTGAACTTCTCATTGAACATCGAGATTCTTTTTTCGGTACATTTTTGTCACGACCAGGTTTGTATAAAAGAAAATAAAAAAGCGATATATAAGAAAATGTGGTTAGTACCAGGTTAGCTGTTATAAAAAAAGTGTATGAAAATGTGAACTTTGAGAAGAATATGTGTAACATTGTTATAATCGAGTCTACTGATTTATTAAAACACGCACCCAACGTTACAATGACACAGTATCTGACAATTGTGTATGAATGATTTTAAAGCAGGCCCATAGTCTGTGCATAAGCTGACTAGTGCCGTGTAACAATCTCGGTTTGACAAAGAACACAGGGAGATTAAAGCTCACACTGAAATTGACGGTTCAGTTTATTCTTTTTAAAAATATTATTGTTCATAACTTCAGCCTATTGCAGTCCACTGCTGGACAAAGGCCTCCACAAGTTCGTGCCGAAAATGGTCTGAACTTATGTGTGTTGCCAATAGTCACCACGCTGGGCAGGCGGGTTGGTGACAGCAGGGCTAGCTTTGTGGCACCGAAGAAGCTGCTGCCCGTCTTCGGCCTGTGTATTTCAAAGCCAGCAGTTATAATATTCATACGTACTTTTATTTAGATTTCGTGTGTTTTTTCTTCCGACTAGACGTTATTTTTTATCGTGTCTTAAACAGTCCGAATAGTTTCCAAAAAACCACTACTTCCTTCCCTTCAAAGCCCATAATAGCTTCTGAGACGTTAGTGGTAGACAGCCAAGAAAACGTAATCGGCATAATGCAGCTTTTAGCTTCTAAAAATTTTCTTATCTTAGAAAAAAAAATCCATAGCAAAGAAAATATCGTCTAGACAGTTCGTATTTACTTTCTATTATGTAGAAATTCTTTATATATAAATCTTTATTACATAACTAGCTGCTGCCCGCGATGTCGTCTGCGTGAACGCTATACAGCACCAAAAATACCTACGATTATACCTTTTAAAATAACATTCATTTACCCGTTTCTTCTTTACATTTCATATCTACAGAAAAATGTCATAGATGGCGCTGCTTTAAAATTGTCTTGTCTACTTATATTCATTTAATTATGTTTATCGGCTTTGTTACTTATATTGCGTGATTTTTAGAGCGTGAAGCTAGCTTATATAGCATGGTTATTAACATAATAACAACAACATTCAAATATGCGTCGTTAGATTACACGTTGTTACAGAATGCGTTGAGGGAATAAAGGTTCACTGCTCGTTCCCGGTAGGTGATAGCATGATAATATGTAGCCTATATGTTGACCCGACTTCTTAATAATATTAGTGTCAAATTTGAAGTAAATCCATGCGGTACTTTTTGAGTTTATCCCGGACATACATACAGACAAACAGACAGACAGACAGACAGACAGACAGACAGACGGACAGACGGACGGACGGACGGACGGACGGACGGACGGACGGACGGACGGACGGACGGACGGACGGACGGACGGACGGACGGACAGACAGACAGACAGACAGACAGACAGACAGACAGACAGACAGACAAACAGACAAACAGTCAAACAGACAAACAGACAAAAATTCTAAAAACTATATTTTAGGCTTCGGTATCGATTGTAGATCACACCCCAAGTATTCTTTAAAAAAAATATTCAATGTACAGTTTTGTCTTTCCTACCATTTTATTATATGTATAGATACTATAATCTTCAACTATACTTTGTTTTATGTGAGAAAAGGTTAAAATTAATGTTTAAAGAGTTAATGTAGCTAACATTTGAAATAAAATATACACAACAAATCGGTTTGTCTTGAACAACTGCTCTGGTGTAGTCGTGCGTGTAGTCACCTAAAACATCGACGGTTTGCGGGTTCGATCCGGCTCGGGATGGATATTTGTATTTGTACAAATATTTCAATCCGGTTTGCATATCTGCCGTTGTGGGTCTCCCCACCGTGAACGTTAAACCGTCGGTCCCGGTTGTTATTATAAATACATAATAGCGATCGTTACTATGTTAGGGAACATATCCGCAAACTCACAGTGGAGCAGAATGGTGTATTAAACACCAGTCCTTCTCCTACATGGAGAAAGAGGTCTATACCAAGCAGTAGGATGTTACAGGCTGAATCGTTTCGGTTTGTCTTATTTTCGTTTAAGCACTTTTAAGTATTTAACTTATATTTCACGTTTTGTAGTCATTTTGTAACTATAATATATAATCGAATATTATTTTTAACCAAATTCAAAAAAGGAGAAGGTTACTCAACTCGCTGTGTGGCTACGGTAGTAAATAATGTAGCCACCCCCTCTCTTCCCGTGGGTGTCATAAGGGATAACACAGTTCCACTACTACCTTGGAACTTACAAAGCCGACCGAGGCGGGATAACCTTCCAACTGCTTGCTTTGAAATACACAGGCTGAAGACGGGCAGCAGCGTCTACGGTGCGACGAAGCCAGCCCTGCGGTCACCAACCCGCCTGCTCTAAGAAAACCAGGATCTGATGATGGAACCCCAAAGAAATCGAGGGAAACCCTCAAAAATCGTATTGACGACTAGTACGTTTTTTAATTTTTTTTCGTCTTCTTACGTTGTATTACTTGTCGATGTAATTGAAGTCGGTTTTTGTCGTTTGCGCAAACACAACACAATTATAATATTTTCACATTTTTAGAAGTATATGAATAAAGGTATAATAGGTATGATACTTAAGTGTAAGACTAATAAATTAACGTAATTTATTTATTGTACTGTAAGTCGGTTGTTTAGATATATTGTTACCACTATCGCGTGGTGATTAATTGCAGATTGCGGTCAAGTTGCGTCTGGCGGCACACCTTTACTATTCTACTATGGAATTATTTATATTATTCTGAAATTTAATCGTCTATTGCATCATAAAATCGTTTTAGTAATTAGTTACAAAAAAATTTGGCAGTTATTGAGACTGCTGATAGAAGTGAAAATTTATAAATTTTAGTATTAATTAAAAATATCACTTTATTTATTTAGTACTCACTATTGTATAGTTGTACTGCACAATGATTCTACAATTAAATAATTCAAATGATAATCAAACAAAACCACTATTTCAACAACGCACAGTATTAATACACATTGAAATTTTCACTAAATCCATTCAATTTCACTTATAAAATATTCACAGCACTAATGTTGCACAATACGTCAGCTGTATAGCTACAGATATATTGCTGTATGCATGTCGGTGACGCGAACGTACGAGATTTCACCCATCTAAAAAGCGTCTAACGCGCACAGCATATGGCCGCTGCGCGTGCGCTAGTCATGAGCATGTTGGTCTCGCGAATCCATAAGATTTTCCTCTACCAAAAAGTGCCTAACGCAGCTGAAGAAGTTTTCACTTCAATAAATCACCGTCAATATATATAATAAAAATGTAACGGATCGTTGTCTGTACATGGAAGATTTATGAAAAATTATTGGGACCTTTATCAACGCAAATAGCATAACAATTATTGTTAGAATTTCTGTTTGTCTGTCTGTGCGTTTGTGCACGCTAATCTCAGAAACGGCTTATCCGATTTAGATGTAGTTTTCACTAATATATTGTTGGAACCTTCACTTAACATTTAGTGTTAACTTAACTTAACATTTGCTGTTTCATGTCAATCGGTTCATAAATAAAAAAGTTATGCCAATTTAAAGAATCAAAGACGCGGAAGAAAAATCGAAACGGAGAAATACATCAACGCACATAGATTTCGAATGACTACACCAAATTAGATATCATGTTAAGTCATTTAATGGAATATTAAATAATTATAGTCACAATCGAGACGAGACCACGACAACCATCTATGAAGCCTATATAAGGATTAATTTCTCATGTGCGGAGATCAAAATCGCCATCGCATCGCCAGTATATCCGAGTCTTTTTCTTCCGGTTTTTTTTTCTGTCGGCCTACACTAGGAATATTTATTTATTAACTGTAATACTTGAGAAAACCGATAATATAAAACAAAGGTTATGTCTACCGAGACATTAGAAATTGAGAGTAACTTAATATTTTGACTAAGTTAAGGTTGCTTATAACAGTGGGTACATTAACTCAGTTTTTAATGTACTTAATGTTAAGATGTAAATTTTTATTTTAGTATTTGATATTTTTGCTACCTTAACATTCTTTTATTGGTTTTTTTTTTGTACATGATATTATTTTGACTTTCGTTAAGTGTGTGTATCACCTTATGGCGAAATAAAGTCAGTCATTGTTGAGCTAGCAAACAGTACAGTCGTAATTTTTTACTCAAGGCAACGCCAGTGGTCCCCAAATTTCTTAATTTCTTATCAATTTTTTACTTAGATTCTTTATATCTACTTTTTCAAGATGAAGTGCGCAGCTTGCGGTGATAATTTTAACGACGGAGTTTTGTGCAATGGTTGTAATAGGCACCTCGATTTTGGATGTGCTAGTATAGGCGAAGTGGGATACCGAAGACTAGGTCGTGAGCGTCAGGCTTCTTGGAGATGTCCTCAGTGCAAAATATCCGGATCTAAAAGTGGGCCTACTACACCGGTCCGACCAGCTGTAAATGTGCGGAACAATTTGAAAACATCGACACCGTATACAGATGTAACTGGAAGCAGTACATTGACAAGCCCTACGGATGCTCCTTCGGGTCCTGTGACGCTTGACCTCTTATTTCAAGAGATACAAGGAATGAAAAAACACCTAAGTGCACTACCTACTCTGATCGAAACCGTAAAATCCATTAAAAATGAGCTTTTGGATTTGAAAACGTCTTGTGAATTCAACAGCGCGAAGATAGATGAGTTTGAAAACAAATTAACACGGATTGAAGTCATGTCTTCGGAACTGCAGGGTGTCAATGATCGTCTCAATTCCACCACGAAGGATGTAACAGTTCTCATGCAGGACAACATCAGGAGGGAACAATGGGCGAGGCTGAACAACGTTGAAATTAAAGGCGTCCCAATTAAAAAAGACGAAAATCTGTTTTCCATATTGGAGAATCTCTCGAAGGTGATTGGCTACCAATTCCCAAAGACACAAATTAATTATGTTGCGCGAGTGCCCACTCAGAGCCCTAAAAGTAAACATATAATAGTAAGCTTTATAAATAGATACATTAAAGATGAGTTCATGGCCGCTGCAAGACTTAAAAAAACTATCACGGGCAGTGATCTAGGATTTGGTGATTCTACGCTTAAGATTTTTGTAAATGATCACCTAACAGCTGAAAATAAGAAATTATTAACGATGGTAAAATCAATTGCTAAAGAAAAAAACGTGTCTTATGTATGGGTGAAACATTCGAAGATTCACGTACGTAAAAATGACACTTCTCCAGTACATATAATTGGTAAAGAATCCGATTTAAACAGAATTTTGTAATCAATTTTATACATTGTTTTAGATTATTAATCACAAATTTAATTTTATTCATGTTAAATATATGTATTGCAAAAAGTTTGATAACCGTTGTCTTGCCCGATCGAGGCGTCCGGCTCCTTTGTTCGCTGGTATTGCTTGAGTCATTTGTATTGTATAGCTCTGCTTTCCTGCTTGCGTATGCGCATTTTTACATAGGCCTCACTTTTTGCACCTATGCGCGATTGATGTTTTGCCTGTGTACCTTCTTTTATTGTTTGTTATTAGTTGTTTATGAATTTAATTTTAGACTTAATTTGCCTATTATTGCTTTTAGTTTTTTGTATCTTGATCTAATCTATGCTTATTGCTTAATTTATAATAAATGTTTAGAAATGCTAGTGGGAACATTTGGTGTGACTATTTTAGTAAATCACTGTATTCAAATATACATTATTCATAACAAATACTTGAATTATAGAAGTATATATTATACAAATATACACTATATTCATATATATATTATTATGTTGACCGCTTTGCTTTTTTATATTATTTTAACTTAATATGATGGACATTAGTATTTATTACCAGAACGCTCGGGGACTTCGTACTAAGACAACTGAGTTCTATCGTAATGTTTGTGCTAGTACCTTCGATGTTATAGTTATCACAGAGACCTGGTTACTCGACAGTATATACAACACGGAGTTATTTGATGCGCGTTATGTAGTTTTTCGCCGCGATCGTGATTATTCGGCTACGGGATTGACCAGGGGTGGTGGGGTCCTGATTGCGGTGCGCCGTGATTTCAAGGTGATTCCAAAAGTTAACTATCATTCGACTGCGGAAGACTTGTGGTTAACCGTTAGTTTATTTAATAAAAATAAAACTAAAAATAAAAATTGTCTTGATAATATCTACTTATGTGTCTTATATTTATGTAAGGAGAATTTGGGATTATCTTTTTCACAACAATTGCAAAATTTTCTAACGTCTTTAAACAACGTTGTTATTTCTAATCCTCTAAGTAAATTTATTATTGTAGGTGACTTTAATTTAAGTAATATTAAATGGACGCCCAGCCCAACCTCTGATAAATCGTTCGAGCCGAGTAATCACAGTTCTCCCAATGAGATACTTCTTGTAGATGAAATGTGTTCGTTAAATTTGCGTCAATATAATGGTAACTATAATCATTTTGGTAAGATTCTTGACCTTGTTTTATCTAATATCATTGTTCATGTAACTGATTTTAATGGAGACCCGTTAGTACCTATTGACAAACACCATGGCGCTCTAGTTCTCAATATTCCTAATCTGCAAATTTCATCTTTAAGCCCAGCACCTAGAAGGAAGATTCTATTTAATCGTGGTGATTATTCATCGATTAACAGGGAACTAAGTACCAAAGATTGGGTTGCTGAATTTTCGTCTCGGAACCTGGAAGAATGTATCTCTTTCTTCTACAACATTGTAAATACTCTAATCGATAAGTACATTCCTTCCAAAATAACAACTTGTACTGCGTACCCATTATGGTACACTGCGCCGTTGAAAAAACTCATTAATGAAAAACAGAAACACCTGCGTAAGTTTAAAACTTACGGGAATCAAAGTGATCTAATCTCGTTCAAAATACTACGTGAGAGATTTAAATCCCTAGAAAAGACTTGCTACCAAAATTATATTAATAATGTTGAAGATTCAATCAAAGTTAATCCGAAAAGATTTTGGTCTCATATAAAAAATAGAAACAAGTCTATGCAGATACCTAATGTGCTTCGATATAATGGACAAGAGGTTAATAACGGTGAGACAATATGTAACGCTTTTTCCGATTTTTTCATGTCATCCTTCCTTCATGCGGGAAGTGGATCTCATCGAGTGTCTCGGGAAGCTTCTAACTGCGCTTCTTACATCTCCTCTATCACAGTAGATGAGAAGATTATACATGATATTTTGATACGTCTTGATCCTGGTAAGTCAGCGGGGCCCGATAATTTACCAACCTGCTTTCTAATCAATTGCTCTGCATTAATTTCAAAACCTATTGCATTATTATTTAAGCTTTCTCTTTCTCAATGCCGTGTCCCCGATATATGGAAACGGGCATATATCACTCCTGTCCACAAAAAAGGTTCCAAGTCTGAGGTATCAAATTACAGACCTATTTCTAAATTATGTATTATTGCAAAGGTTTTTGAGAAATTGATATATGGACAGACTTACTCGGCTTTATGTCACTCCATCAGTCTTTCGCAACACGGCTTTATTAAGGGACGCTCAACGGTGTCTAATCTGGTCTTACTCGGTGACTACATTACTAATGCTATGGATGATGGCTGTCAGGTAGACGTAGTTTATACCGATTATAGCAAAGCTTTTGACCGAATACCACATGAAATCCTTTTGGATAAGCTGGAAATGATCGGTATCCATGGTGACTTGTTGCGTTGGTTTGCTTCCTATGTCGAAAATCGTTCTCAGGCAGTAGTTATTAATAATTATATCTCTAGTTGGGTTGAAATCCCTAGTGGCGTGCCACAAGGCTCACTACTTGGCCCACTACTGTTCATTATCTTCGTGAACGACATCGAGAAGTGCTTAAAAACATCTAAACTTCTTTGCTTTGCTGACGACATGAAGATCTTCGCAAGGATACGCACATACGCTGACACCATCTTGTTGCAGGAAGATCTTAATCTACTCCAATCGTATTGTCTTAAAAATAAACTCGACCTGAATCCAGAAAAATGTACAGTAATGTCATTTAGTCGTAGAGTCAACACAATATCGTACGAATACTCACTCCAACAAAGGGATCTTCGGCGGGTGTGTTCTATGCGTGATCTTGGTGTTACGCACGACTCCAAACTTCTGTTTGACAAACATGTTGACGATATAGTGTCCAAAGCATCGAAAGCTCTGGGATTTTTAATTCGTAATACGCAAGATTTCGTTAATGCTAAGACGCTGAAGATATTATATTGTTCACTGGTCCGGAGTGGCTTAGAATATGCCTCACAAGTTTGGAGTCCGAGGTACTCTGTTTATATCGATAGGATCGAAAACATACAAAAAAGATTTTTAAAATACTTATGTTATCGTACTGGAGAAACATATAAGTCCGACCAATACGATCAGATTTGTCGGAAGCACCATCTTTTACCGTTAGCATATCGTCGCAAAATAGCCGACACAGCATTCTGGATTAAAATCATTTCTAATGATGTTGATTGCCCCGACCTTCTGTCTCTGTTACAGTTTAATGTTCCTACTGGTAATCTCAGAAATTTTAAACCTATACATGTGCCTTTGGCAAAAAGCAATTATAGGCAGAATTCATTTTTACTAAGAGCTGGTAAACACTTCAATGACTTGTGTATGACTATTGATTTCGATCTGTCCAATGTAAGTCATATCTCTGCAAGACGCAAGCTTTCCAACATATATTTTGAACTAGAATAAAACCATCCTAGTATTATTATAAGTACATAAATATTTACTTAAATATTTACAAACAGTTACATAAATATTTACTAATATAATGTGTATAAGTTGTTTCTATTGCAAGCTCAACATCTGCCTTAATTACTATTTTATGTCTATCTGTGTGAATTTGTAATTGGTTTCTTTAATTTTCTAATATGTATAAACTATAATTGTGTATTATCATAACTGTAAATTCACCTTAAATAAATAAATAAATAAAAGTTTTCATTTCATTTCATTTCATTTACCGAGTCACTTGGATTTAGTGTGCACTATATATTGTGACTAAGTTGTTTTTTTTTGAGAATGTATATGTATATAATTTTATGTCTTTCGTTATGTATGTAATTATCTTACGGCGACATACATAATTTCATTTCATCAGCTATTGTTATCGCTGGGCGTGGGCAAGATGCGTCGGTCTTGAAACTCTTGGAACAAAATGAAGAGGAAATGAATCTTCGATAAAATTAACAAATACATACACAAAAAGTCGTTGCTCTCCTTTATATTCCCTTTGAAAAATCCTTTTTATTTTTCATTTCAAATACTTGAGACGTAAATACATTTAAAACATCATCGTAATTTCCTCCAACTTTCATTTAGCTAGTGTCAATGTTATTAAGATCTAAATAATGCAAATTAGTTAATGAGTCCGTTTGTATCAAATGCAAGGGGCCGTTAAATCCTTCCCAAATAATCAGCAAGGTATAGGTTACGATTTAATTTTACGCTACACCAACAACGGCCAGAGAATGGGTTCCATTCTAAAATGTATTTCGCTATCCATCGTTCCTAAATCAAATTGGATTCCAAATTTCATTTTCAAACAATTTCATTGTATTTCTCTTAAAATCTCAAGCATGAAAGCAATTATATCATACGAAGTTTCATACGAACTGTTACGTCGTAAAACAACTGTGGCGTAAAACTTGAAAATTAGGACGAATTTATGGAGATTATGTATCTACGTGTAATAAAAATTATACACATTTGTGGTGTTTCTAAAAGTATTTATAACATTATAAGCTCTAGGTTATAAAGTAGAATAAATTAATATTATAATGTTGAAATATTAAAAATTGCCTCATATAACATAACATATGAAAATGTTCTCATATTATATAAAATACATAAATATATAATACAAAATATTTTAAATGTTTTATATATTTAGGATATATATGTACTTATAAACACACATACGTGTATACGTTTATATTAGGAGAATATAAATTTTTAAACTATACAAATGTTTATTAAGCGGTCATTTAATCAAAACCATAAAGCCGCTATTCGCGAGTTGTTGACTTTGTCTAATTGAAACCAAACTGCGACAGACTAATGAATTTCAATTAAAATCAACATTTTTAATCTGTGTGTGTGTTGTAGTAGAAAATAATTACTATATTTAATATATTTTATAAAATTTGGATTTGGAAATATTTAATTTAATTACACACATAATAATGCAGTAAACTAGATTTAATAAGTTAGTGCCACTATTATAATACTTTCACGGTATAAAGTCTTATACAACCTTTGTATATTTGGTACCTTTGTACATTGTAATCGTTTGTATTAATTCTTTGTAAGTGGTGTACAATTAACCTCTCTCTCTTTCCATTATTATTACTAGCTGAAACTACAAACGTTGTTTTGCTATATATGTTAACTCCTTCATCCCTCCCCCCCTTATAACTTAGGGGTAAGAAATATAGATGTTCTTACTATATTACCGATTCTCATATCCGATACGCACACGAAATTTCATAAAAATCGGTCCAGCCGTTTCGGAAGAGTATTGTAACTAGCATTGTGACACGAGAATCATATATTAATACGCTAAGGTTAAAATGTTTACCTCCCTTTTTAGACAAAACCCCACAATTACTCCACATAAATTATATAAAATTATATCGACAATAACTTGCTCTACCAGCATCCTCAACTAAAATATTATTTTTTTGTAATTAATTAATTATTAAAATTATATACATGACGGCTTTAATTTTGAAACAACGTCAACATGATTGACGGTCAATAAATTTTTTGTTCAATTTCAAATCAACTCACGTATAAATACTTTTTTATTATTTAGTAAAGTGATAATTATTATTATACTTATGTAGTGCGAATTATTCGCACGGTTATAGCTAGTTTTATAATTATATAAGATTGCTACTGTGATTTATAATCGTTGTAGATGCAAGAAATTAGAACGTATACGTATAACACAAATAAATTATAGTTAAAAAAAAACTAAAAAAGCACGCTTTTATAGTTAATCGAACTAAAAAGTGGAAAATAATTTTTATTACAAAGAGTTTATATTACAGTAGAAGAAGATCGAACAATCAATTATAATTAATTACTTCAAAATAAAATTATAATAAAATTTAAGTCATTAAGAGAATATTTCAATTCAGAGTAAAAAATCGTGGGGTATGAAATGAAACTAATTCTGTTTACAAAATATATAATATAGACGTTTTTATCACACTGCTAGTTCCTATTGGTTTTTGCGTTCTGTTTCAACAACATATCCATATGACTCTAACTAGGTATACCTAAAAATATTTTAAACTACACATTGAAAAAAATATAAAACGAAATAGTAAATGTATTTAATATCATTTAGTAACAGCAAAGTCCCTTAGTAAATCGTTTACAAATAGAAATAGAAATTCTTAGTACCTTTTGCATCTTATAGGCAGACGTTTTATCTAAATAGCAGCATTCATTAAAATGTTATGCTTGGGAAAAGGAACGCAATGATCAAATGAGTACCGTAAATATCACATTGTTACCTTAATTGTTGCCTTTTATATTATTAGAGTTTTTCATTAATGTAAGATAATTATTACATATTTAGATACTATTTTAATTTGTACTCGTAAAAGTTGTCGATAAAAATTCTTAAATCTTACAATAAAAATTTATATCAATGAATAACTTATATTTCTTTGGATTGAATTTTTTCACAATTATTGAAATATGCATACCGATCAGAACTCTGAGCAAGCATACAACTTAGATTACTTAAGCACTTCGTTAAAACTTCGGAAGTACTCGTATAGTACGATAGTTATTAATTAATTTTTTTTTGACCGTCTCGGAAATGCGTACTTCGGTTCTAGTTAATTATCACTGTTAGCTATTATATGGTATTGTATTGAAAACAAGTTTGCGACAAATCTTTTTTATGAAAGTACGTACGAATTAATTATTTTTTATGAAAAAATGTAAGGTATAACTATATTTATGTTATACAACGTAGTAAAAATATGGCGATTTAGTATATAGCTACAGTATAGGAAGCAGGTAGTATTGATTTATCAGTGTACGCTGTCGGAGTATTTATTTAACGATGAATCGCCTACAACATGGAATCAGCGATGTCGTGGAACAGCATAATGTATGAATTTCCCTCGAATCTTTCCACAGTTCGACATGGTTTCAGTATATCCGAGTCAATAAATTCGATCGTATATATATACTAGCGACCCGCCCCGGCTTCGCACGGGTGCAATGCTGATGCTAAATATACTACAGAATGTCTTTAATTATAGTGTGAAGCTAACTTATAGCATGGTTATCAACGTAATAACAACAACATTCAAATATGCGTCGTTAGATTACGCGTTGTTACAGAATGCGTTGAAGAAATAAAGCTTCACTCCTCATTCCCCGTAGGTGATAGCGTGATAATATGTAGCCTATATGTTGACTCGACTTCTTAACAATATTCGTGCCAAATTTGAAGTAAATCCATGCAGTACTTTTTGAGTTTATCCCGGACATACATACGGACAAACAGACAAAAATTCTAAAAACCATATTTTAGGCTTCGGTTGTAGATCACACACCAAGTATTTTTTTTAAAAAATATTCAATGTACAGTTTTGACTTTCCTACCATTTTATTATATGTATAGATATAGTTTTAAAATGGTTCATAAAAGACGAAGTTATCCCCGAACCTATATATATATATATATATAATATATATATATATAATATATATATATATATATATATATAATATATATATAATATATATATATATATATATAATATATATATATAATATATATATATATATATATATATATATATATATATATACGGTCGAATTGAGTAGTCTCCTCATTTTTTGAACTCGGTTAAAAGATATAAAAAAAAATCTGAATTAGTGAAATAAAAAATATAACATATTACATTTTAATAACTTGAGAGCAAAAAGAGGGTGTAGCACGCTTTTGTTCAAAAGCACGAGACTGCGATAAGTACACTAAGATTTATAATATGAAGTTTTAAAGTTTAAATTATATAACGATAGTAAAGAACAATTTCGACGTAAACGAGAGAGCTGCAATTTTCATTAAAGAGCGATATGGACTACACGACAAGTTATTTTCATATTATTATATTTTAAAAATAAGTTTTTATTTACCTCAATGACATCTAAGCGAATAAAACTGCGGGTGTTGTGTAGTAAATACATGAAAATATTTCAAATATTCTGAGCGAAAAGAATCGTTTTCTCTTCTTTCTCTCTATTTTTTTAATATAACACACTGCATACGTATGAAGGTATAGATATTAGGTAGAAAATGGAACTAGCGGACATATCTTTTTTATGTAGGGTGACACAAAAAGCAGGTTACGACTTTTGCATTTTTATTACTTAAAGTAATCTACCCTCGGGTAAAGAGATATGCTTTACACAATGGTTTAGTCTTCAATGAAACGATTTTTGCTTTAAACGAGAAACCCATCTCCAATCTTCTCAATTATTTCTTATTTTCCTATCGAAGTACGGGTAATCTATACTATTTTTATTAAGCTGTAAAAAGTTAATAAAAAAAAAACATCGCAATCAAGATATTTATTTCCAAATTTTAGACTAAATTGTTGTTGTTTTTAGTAGACTTACGTCTCATTTAAATTGCTTCAGTCAAAAAACTTGCAAGTCAAAAACTTTTATAAGTTAAGATAATCCCTATTTTTTGATTGTTCTGTTGTTAGGATAAAATGTATGCCTCATATTCTTATATCATACGTTAGAACGTACCTTATAATTTTAAAGTTATGTGCAACTTTTGTGTTGAAAAATACTTTAGGATGAGATATAACTTACTTTAATATCGTAAATGTATTAGGGTAGAGTTTAAGAAAATTTATGAAAGCGGGCAAAAAATATTAACATTTTACCCTATATTTGGTTACAAAGGAGAAGACATTATTTGCATGCAGGTTGTCATTCTTATAAACTTCAGACATCATTAGAAGTTATTACGTGGAAAGTTTTCTTAATAGAAACAGAGGGTTCCTTTTCGGTGATTTATCTTAAAATTTTACAGCGGTAAAACTTTTAATTATATGTTTTTAATATAATTTGAATAACTTTGTTATTTCTTGATCACATCTGAATGAGTAAAATGTTGCTTTTTGTAATTGTTATTCATAGAGTTATGAAAACTTAATTTATATTCAGAGGGTAAAGTTTTATTTTTAAACAAACATAGATAAGATAACAAATAGATCTAATTTAAATAATTACTTTGGCTTATCATAATTACAAAACATTTTTGCTTACATTGTGATTATATTACTGCGTAAGTCTATCGTCAGAACGTTTGTTAATTTTAACATGTACCTATTACAAAAGTCTCCCGTTGCGCGTGGTTAGTAAAACTGGAATGTTCGAAAATTTGGTAAAAATCTGACAACTGACGGCCGTACTCGCATTTTGTACGTTAAAATGTCACAAAGAGCAAAATAGTAAGGTAAATATGAGCACGCTGTAGCCGTGAAAAGTTAGGTTGGCTGATAGGCTGACATTTTTTTGACGCACTGTTGCGTATAATAATGAGTATGTTATTTATAAAGTGTAAACTTTCATTTTTTTAAATATTTTTGTAATGCCCCTCAACTTAGCTTGAAATTAAGAAAAAGGTTTTTACGTGTTATACTAAAATAAAAAAGTTTGACACATTTAAAGTATTTTGTTTAGGTCATTAGATGATTTCGTAAAACATATTTTCATTAAAAAAAATTTGCTTTATTTCCTTGAAGGTTATTTTACGCCTTGTAACGTTTCTTAAGGTAAATTTTGTGGGTGTCTTAGGTGACTTGCCTGCTGACAGCTTGAATCAATTACAAAAGCGTCCCATTTGAGTGAAACAAAGATTTTTTAATTCATTAAAATACCGTCAAATTAATATTTCACTCGGTTGAAGAAATAATCACATCTGTGATTCCTTATTAATCATTTATGATTTTAAGATGAAATAAAACAACTTAGTCTATGTACCTACTTGATACAAATGCTTTTCAATAAGCAATTTTATCTCATTCCAACGATTTATGTAGCAAAAAGTACTTATATAAGAATTGGAAAAACTGATGTAGCACCATCAATACGTAATAAATTTTCAATAATGTAATAGCTACGTTTTGAAACAACCCTACTGTCTAGGTCTTCGCAGGATTTATTAACTATGTACGGAGCAAAATACTGGCTTAAAGTTTTCCAATATTCTACATATTACGCATTGCCTATATCGTTTGTATAGAAGAAAAGTGAGAAACGTTATTTGTAATATTACTAGTTGTATCCGCGACTTCGTTCGCATAGGAGATTTTATCTGAATACTAATTATTTTTTTAACAGTGTGTTCCTGATCCCATGGGAATTATGGGATAAAAAGTATATGTTGTCATGTAACCTCCTTTATTTTATTTTCGCCGTTCCAGAGACAGATGTACAGACAGACTGATAAAGATTTAAAAACCTTTTTAATTTATCATGTAAATAAAGAATTAATAGACTAGACAAAAAAGTTTTTTTTTCAATATGTAGTATTTTTTTTTGTTTATTTACTATTTATATTTTTTTATAGTTTAGGCGTTTTTGGATTTGAGATGTTCTTGCTCTCGAAAATTGTCGTGTTTCATAGGAAAATGTTTGGTTATTTCTTATTTACCTGGGCGGAAGACAGACGGAACCTACGATTATTTGTCAATTCAGTGATATAAAAAAATGTAGACAAAGATGTTTCTGGAAAGTAGTAATAGTTTTCGTCTTACCATACTCACCGAAATACGTCAGGTGTTTTAAAAGTTATGAGAGAATAGCCAAAAAATACATGAGCCATGAAAACATAAGATTCCTTTTTGGCGAGTCGCGTAAAAAGAATATGACTCGTCTATATAAGATATAAAATAACAAAGAAGAAAAAAAAAACTATCAATATCTTTATATCGATATGAGTGTCCTTGACATCAGTAACGATTTACGGTTCGCTTCGTGACGAATGTGCAGGTTTGATGGATGTCACCCTAGTCTGCGATTCGGCGACGCTCGTAAATTATAAGGTATCCTATATTTCACGTCATTACTGTAATATAATGCTTTAATAAAGAAATAATACATAGAAGTATTTTTACATATTTTGACTCTTATTATATAGACCGGTAAGTTTCCAAATGCTTTTTTTTTCTATCTTATCTATCGATATAATTAAAAATAAATGTTGCTAAGCGCATTAACTCGAGAATGGCTCGACCAATTCGAATTTTTTTTGCATGTTCCTTAATGTCCACGGAAGTTTAAATACAAAGAAAATTAAATTTTTACTATAAACTTTTGGCAGAACTTTCCGGGCAGCTAGTATAGAATAAAAATTAAAGCTCGATTCGTCATGCTGTTTTATTGGATGTTATGAGAATATCATTCATTCATCATTTCGAGATGTGGTCAAAATACACAAGTTTTTTTTTTAATTTTAAACTTCTCGTATCAACGGAGTTTCTGCTTTTTCTTTGATAATAAAAAGGCAATAAATAGTTTTGCTTCACGTATTAATATATAGATACCTTCTTAATTTAAAACTGAACTGTATTATCTAAAATTTTTGTAAAATATTGTTTGGATGAATAAGTAAATACGTAAAATTATATCAATAGTAAGTCTCAAATATGGTCTGGATACAAAATATTTATTTTGAATAGTAACTACTAACATTATTTGAGACGAGAAATCTGATTGCTCGTCGTACGTTAAGATGAAAATCGAATCTATTTTCATATGGAAAATATTTTTGCACAGAAAGTCTAAAATAAGCTTACTGGAAGATCGAAATTGCCTTAGATATATCCATATTACTTAATGTACGACAAAATCTGTTTGTTGACTGAAATATAACGCTTATGCTACAGTCTATATAATCAATAAATAAAATGTGAGAAAGAGCTTAACCATGTAATCAGAGCATAACCATGGTATCGTCTATGGTTCTTTATGCATGGTTTTGTACCATATGCCTTTCTCCACTGATCTGAAAGCACTGGATATTTTAATGAGGAAATAGGTAAGCTTGGAAATTTATGTTTAAAAGCGTACGGCTCACCTGATGGTAAGCGATTATCGTAGCTTATAAACGCCTGCAACACCAGAAGCATCGCAAGCGTGTTGCCGACCTTACTTCCAAACCCCTTTAGAAGCTATGGTCACCTTACTTACCACGGGAACATACCTGCATAACAAGCAGTATTATTTAGCTGTGATCTCCTGTAAGGTCGAGCTACTTTCCCAGTCGGACAGCTCCAGATTTCGATCATGATATTTCCTGCTGTGCCCCACCTCTGTCAAATATGCAATCGCCGAGATACGAGTATATCAAAAATAAGTTTCTAGTAATTTGAAGTTAAATTATAATGTACTTTAGTGTGTAGTTAAATTATGTTTACACAATTTTGTTAATAATTTCCACCTATAATTTTGGTCTATTCTGCCTTTATTTTTAAATTTACATAGACAGAAAATTATGAGCATTTTTTCAGAATCTAATAATAAATGTTGAATTATAAAATACGGATTCTTAGTTAATAAGGTACTGTCTATGAGGAAGATTAGGTTTCTATAAAACGTTTGAGTCGCTAGTGTCAAAATACCCTAGCAGCATCGAAATCAGACACTGTCTGTCTGTCGCAGAAGTCTCCAGCCGAGCGCGGTCTGAGTGTTAGTCCCGTAAAGAAGCAGTGTTCATTATAAAGCTCACTTTTCACAATTACTTAACTTTTTTTTGTGAACTTTAATACAACGTTTCCTGTACATTTTTGTGTACGTATCTTTTTACATCACTTAATATTATTAAAAAAGCATGTTTTATATAATATGGTGTGCGTTATTTTTTACAATAGTTTAACTTCAGACCGGCAGTTCTAAAATGTCAAGAATTGCTACGATGGTCTGGGACTGATAGCTTTTCGTTGTTATAACGATATTAAATATGCAATAAATGTATCATACATATATTAAAAATATTCATATATTCATATGTGAAGCGAAAAATTTGTACCCCTTTTTACGAAAATTACGCGGACGGAGGAGTATGGAATTCGCACACTTATAGTTTATATAGAAAAGAGGTGCAGGATGCTATTTTATTTAAATTATACACAAAAAATACATTAAATCGATAAAAAAAGATTACACACACTACCATGTATTTGACACGCACATGCATATATCCTCTTTTGTTTAATATTCAAACTTATAATTTAAATTAGATGTGCCCGCGACTTCATCCGCGTGGAATTTAACAAAAAAGTTATTGTTCAGTTCGCAGCGTTATAAAATAAACAAATTTCTTAAATAAAAGTAGCAGTAAGTTCTTCTCTTTACTCCATCAGCTATCTGCCAGTGAAAGTCCCATCAAAATCGGTCCAGGCGTTTCAGAGATTAGCCGGAACAAACAGACAGACAAAAATTGTAAAAAAAATGTTATTTTGGTATATGTACCGTGTATACATTCATATGCATTTAGTAAAAAGCGGAAAAGTAATTTCACTTGAAACAAATTGGAAAAATTAAAACGTTCGAAAAATAGTTATTGTATGTTTGAGTGAAGTACACTTAAAAAACAGGTTTAGAGTGCGGCGTTACTTTAGTGAACTGTAACTATATCGGATATTTTGAGATAGATTTACTTGTGATATAAATGTATGGAAATATCTCACACTGATTTAACCCAGGAAAACCAGTCAAAACTTGACTAAAATTAAAGTAGATTCAAAAAAGGATATTGTTTGGTAAGGGTGATCGAAAGGTGCTGATGTCATCTACTACAGCTGTCCCACAGATTAACACCTTTTACACAATTTTGATAACTTTTTATTATAAAAATATATTTACATTACACGTCACGTTGTTTGTCCGCGACGGGCTCCTAAACTAATTAGCCGATTTTAATCAAATTTACACAGCGTGTGCACTTTGATCCAACTTGAAAGATAGGTTGTATTTTAGTTTGATAGATGTATGTAATTATTATGTTTAAGAAAAAAAAATAAGGCGGTACGAAGTTCATCAGGTCAGCTAGTAGTTTTATAAAATTCAAGACAAATGTAGAAATTAATATAATAATATTTTATAATGTAAGTAATATTTTCACTACTTACATTAGTCGGTATTAGTTTTAATTTTTATTATTGTAATTCGGTATGAAACAAATAATATTTCAACTACAAATCAAAAAACTAAATGTTCTAAAAAAGGACGTAATCAATTATTTTCTCGCACACTAACCTCAACTGTCACTAGACTAGTTTTTGCTTTGCTCGCGAAATATTAAGCTTCAAAGTGATTTTCAGTGTGTTCTCCTTTCTCTTATTTTACACGTCGATTAAAAGTGCTGATATTAAAAATTCCACACCAATTTTTGAACTTCATAAATAACGTACTGTCATCGTACCTTACGTTTCTGTATGAAGTAATTAAAAAAAAAAAACGAATTCATTTTAACTTAGAATTTTTTATCACACAAAAACGACTCATCACGAATATATTTCAATAAAAATGTAATTAATTACTCAAATAACATAAATTCCTCTCGTGGCCATGCATCGAACGAACCATGGTTGCTGTAAAGTATCCGAAATGTTAAATAGCATTAAAAAAAAAAAACTTAATAAACCGCGATAAAATCCAAAAAGTGGTTTCATTTTAATTTTGTAATAATTGTAAAGTTAATAATATAATAATTGGTAAATTGTGTAGCGAAGTATTAATATTAATTGTTTTAAGCTTTATGTATGTAACTGTTGTAAAGTTCACTTTACTCAAGCTGCTATAAAACATAATGTTTTAATAATATAACACGGTATAAAAAAGTAATTTAACAGACCCATAATAATTTCAAGTTATCCACTCTATGCAGCCGCACTGGCTCCACACGTATCGACTCGTCGTTCCTGTGGGCCTAGCCAGTGAGGTCGAGAGGGTGGCGCAGAGCTTAGGTAACTCTGCGTTTTCCTGAAGAGTATCCTAGGCAACACACTGTCTTTTTGATACTGTCTAAATCGTCTGCAATAGACGGATTAAGGCCAATGATGATGATGATGATGCTACAGACGAGAAAAATTCAATCTCAATGTGGCACGCAAAGAGGTATTTTTAAAATAGTAAAAGTAATTTAATAATAATCTTGATAATGCTAATTCCCATATACACGGATCTTTTTATTTGTCACAGCACTGGCTGTTGTGCTTGAGGTCGCCGGTTCGATCCGCGGTCATGACAAATATTTGTATAAATGTATGTCGTGGTCTGGGCGTTTGTGCTTGTGTATTGTATGTTTCCGGACCCCCAACATAGTAAAGCCTAGTAGGGGGCTAGGAGGTTTCCGTTGAGTTTGAGTGTTTATTTATTTATTCACAAATATATAAATAGAAATAGGGATTACTTGAAATTGTTGATGTATTATTTTATAACACAAGTTCTACATCATTTAGAAAAAATAATACTTATTATGTTGATAAGATTACGTATTAAGTTAAAGATTAAATTACAACCTAACACAGAATTAGGAAATGTTAGAAGTAACAATTGCGGGATCAGAGCTTTGTCGCAACGAGCGAACTATTGTTCCGCACTACAAGTTTTTAGAACTGTCTATTGTTGACAGTAATGAACGACTTTTCATGGAAACTGCTGTCTCAACACACATATATGTTCAGACTGTGGCTTTTATTTAAACATATTTCTAATTATTGAACGTACCTACTTGTACTTCTTAGAACACGTGAGCGTAGCACAAAGTGATACATATTTATAATATTTGTAACATAAAGGTACTAAGGAACAGTTTCGTGTAGCGCATTAGAGTGACATAAATAATACAAATCAGTCTGATACAGTCACTACATGTACTGAAACTTATACTTAACCGTGTGGTCTATTCACTTACCAATGACGTGTCAATAATCCAGCTAGAATAGTTTAGTATTTTTCCGAAATTAATCATTTTTTTATTATTATTTTTTATTTAAAAAGCTACTTCAGCAGGCTCATTTCTAGTTACACATTGTCTGTCATAAATTTTAAAATATACGTCTTAATTGTATACTTCATACATATAAAGTCGTAAGTATTTTTATGTAGTTCAGTTTTTTTTAAATTTCGAACTACTTAACATTTTTTAATATCATATCAATAATCGACCGTTCCAGCGAGGATCGAACCTGCATCTCCGACTGACCGACACGGTCGGATTGTTGATATGATATTAAAATATGTTTAGAATTTTCTAATGTGTGGGTAACACAAAAATAAAATCGTACAAATTCGAAGTACTTGTTGGACATACGCTTCAGCCTAATATCCCACTACTGAGCATAGGCCTCTTTCCCTATGTAGGAGAAGGATCAGAGCTTAATCCACCATGCTGCTCCAATGCGGGTCGGCGGATATATTCCCTACTATGAGTAACGATCGCTATCAGGTATACATACATGATAACAACCGGGACCGACGGCTTAACGTGCTCTCCGAGGCACGGTGGGGAGACCCACAAGGACTGCACAAACACCCAGACCACGGCAAACATCTGTATGACCAATACAAATGTTTGTCATGTGCGGGGATCGAACCCGCAACCGCTAGCGCAACAGGTACAATCCATGACTGTAACCGCTGCGCCAACGCGGCGTCCTGTTGGCCAGATATCAAATATCTTTTATACACTATAAGGTCAGTAAGAATAAGCTGTATGATATAAATTGATAAAAATATCCACCAATACAAAGACAATTAAAAAAAAAAGACTACTAATTGACAATCAATACTTTTATTAAATGTGTATGTGCATAAAATATTTAACCATAATTTACTATTTATCAGGCTTTTAATTGTTAGAAATAAATAACAAATACACATAATTTAAGAAGTGTATGTGCAGGCTGTATGAAACATTATAAAACCTTTTCTAAGTGTGATTGTGGTTACGATCTCCTTTTTTGTAGCAGCTCGGTCACTTTCGAGGTGCAGGCCGCAGGATTCGCCATTTATGCCGTTGTGTTGATCTAGCTTTGCTAGACTGATAAATTATAGAGATTAAAATACATATTTCGTATTTCTATTCTATATATTTCAGTGTACAAAATACATTTTTCGTCCGTTTAAAAAAATCTTCTTTTAAATTTACTGATAATATGACTATCGTTTTCCAAACTAAATAGATTATTAATAGAGCAATCTTGATTTTATTTTAATTGTCACTTACATATTTCATGTACTTAACGATATGATTATTTAGTTAGTGAATAAAATTATATTTTATTATATCCTTGATCTGATAGTTGCAAGCCCAAAAAAAACCCAACTCATTTGATATGTGTTTGTATTACATATCAATATATACATAGTGAAAGCTTGAGAAGGAGTAAGAGTAAGTAATATCCTTTAAAAAGCGGACACAGGTCAGTAAAATGAAGCATGCGAAGCACGTCTGGTAGCTCGCGTCTCACGTGACTGGTTGCTCTCAGTGCAGTTTCAGAATGCTTGTATACGTGTCCTTTGTGAGATTGTTGCTAAACTGCCCGCCTGGCTGGGGTATATAGTTATACATGAAGACGTTTGTAACTTCCTCCGATGTTTCCCTTTTGATATTGCTTTATGTACAAGAATGAAAAATTTAAAGAACCGTGATATTATCATTTTCCTATTATTATTTTTTTCTAAAAATCTAAACTTTATACTTATTATGAACATTAAAAATAACAAATAAAATCGTTGACATATTTAGATCTCAGAAAAGAATATTTTTGTAGCGATTGTGTCGGATACGGCGAGAACTACAAGCGGCTTATTGATGCATTTAAAAGGAAGGAAACTATTGAGGACCTAAGTATCTTTTTCTTTGTAATACTCGAAGTGTAACGAATCACTATTATAAGAGAAAATATAATCCGTAATAAAAGTAAAAAATAAACTGTAATAAGACGGACCATAATTTAATATAAATATCAAATAAAATAGAAGAATATTGTCCGTGTTTATTATACGAATCATCATTACAGCCTATACAGTCCACTGCTGGACATAGGCCTCCACAAGTTTACGCCAAAAATAACGTGAACTCATGTGTTTTGCCCATAGTCACCACGCTGGGCAGGCGGGTTGGTGACCGCAGTACTGGCTTTGTCGCACCGAAGACGCTGCTGCCCGTCTTCGACCTGTGTATTTCAAAGCCAGCAGTTGGATGGTTATCCCGCCATCGGTCGGCTTCTTAAGTTCCAAGGTGGTAGTGGAACTGTATTATCCCTTAGTCGCCTCTTACGACACCCACGGGAAGAGAGGGGGTGGCTAAATTCTTTAGTGCCGTAGCCACACAGCACGACGATTATACGAATAAGTATTGAGAAATGCTCTTAAATGATTAAGCATTCTTTATTAATACATTATAAAGTGATTGAAACAACGTATAAATCAAATTAATAAATTTTTACGACATGAAAGCTCATAATTTATTATGGGAATATAAAATTTCAATATTCATTTTACTTTACTCTTTTCATTTTTAATGTGAAATGGAGAACGGTGACGCTTTTCGCCATACCATTAAATGAACAGCACTTGAGTCTACAGTTCACCGGGTCCACAGTACTATCAGTTGATATGCATTTAATTTGCTCTGCCTTTATGCTGTTCCTATTAAACTTCCATTTTAGTCATGTTTTAATGCGCTCGGGTACTAAATAATGTTCAAAATTATATTTATTTTAAAATGAATTAAACAATGGTTACGATTTCTCAAGTTTTTATTTGCATGGCACCTTAGGCTTTCTACCATTTTATTTATTAGTATTTGGTTTTCAAGAATATGAAATAAGTTTCGAGTGGCGTATCATTTCTTTACAAAGAATCGATTTATTAATCAATTCCATCGATAGAGGGTATTACGAGTATAAAAGAAATTGTATTTTTGAAAATAATAACTTGATTAATTAATGTCAAATAAAATAAAGAATTCATATTACTCACTAAAGCCCATATTGATTTGGTTTATACAATACAACGCACAGGTACAACAGAATGATAGACGATGATATTCTCTCGCATTATTTCCCTCGGGCCATCAAGCCATTTTCGTTTCGCACCAGATTCTTTTAGTTATATTCAGCGGATTAAAGGTTATCTTTGATTTTAATAATAATTACATGAAAATTGTATTATAATGATAATAATAAGAAACTATTTTTACTATTCAAGTATAAAAGTCTAGATTGGTCTGATTTTGGACTATAAAATAGGTTCAAATTCTAATTATGGTGATTAAAAAAAAAAAAAAAACGCTCCATCTGAAACAACGTACGCACAAATACATTGCTTTTGAAAATATTGTAGATAGAAGAAAGGAATTGACCTACTTATGTTGCCCGATTTGCGATTTTATTAGGTATATATACAATGATATAATTAAACACCTTGTTAATTGGCACAAACGCACCAAGTAGCTGGACAAAGATCCACTCTCCTATGAATGAAGGTAGTCCGTCACACCTTTCTTCTGCATATTAGGAAATGTATATATTTCAGACTTTTATTTTACGCATAGAAAGTAAACCTGCAATGTCAGCCCTGATTTAAATTGTGTTTTGTACTCTAAATAATTTTCCGTTAATTTTTTAAATTAGTGGCTCGTGTTGTCGAAACAGTTATTTTTAAACGGTTTTATTTAGCTCACCCCGTTTGTTTTATTTTTTATTCTTGGGTCAAATTTAGTAATTCAAATTTCACCCTCTTCCTGTCAACCGATTAATCTGAAATTTTGTATACACTTTGGATTTTGGTGACAATACAATTATGTTTATTCATTATCATTATAAATTCAAGATGGCCGCCGCTACAAAATGGCGGATAATTTATGTTTTATTAATCCCATCAATATGGGTATCAAATGAAAGGGCTCAACAAGCAAAATACAATATACTATAAAAAATTGAAATCCAAGATGGCGGCCGCTACAAAATGGCGGATAACGTAGGTTTTATCAATCCCATCAATATGGGTATCAAATGAAAGGGCTCAACAAGCAGAATACAATATACTATAAAAAATTGAAATACAAGATGGCGGCCGCTACAAAATGGCGGATAACGTAGGTTTTATCGATCCCATCAATATAGGTATCAAATGAAAGGGCTCAACAAGCAGAATACAATATACTATAAAAAATTGAAATCTAAGCTGGCCGCCGCTACCAAATGTCTGATAACAATTTTTTATCAATCCCACCAATATGGGTATCAAATAAAAGGGCTTGACAAGAAGAATACAGTGCACTATACAACCTCAATATTTAAGATGGGCCTTGCAATAATGAAGCACTAAATGAATTAAACAGAATGCGAAATAAAAACTAAAAACTAGAAAATAAAAATAGGTAAAAAAACTTTTTAAGTTAAACGGTTTTATGTTAAACATACATTGCAATGTTTAAGATAAATGTACTAAAAACCAAAAAATAATAAAATAGATACAGTCGTGGGAATTATAAACATATGCATAGACTAGACTAAAATAAAACCGTGGGGCACGTCAATTGTCTACAAATTATCGACTTAATGTGCGATACAAGAATCGTTTAATTCGTCGTTAAAATAGGCAGTTGGCCCGCAGACGGTGAGGAAATTACTTACTATTTTCTTGCTCATGGAAATTCCAATAGTTATACACTCCATGTAAATAAAAGAGATGTTTCAACTAGTTTATCGTTGGACATTCACACTGCTGGCTGGCGAGGAATCGTTTCACTGCTCGTAGTTTGTCTTTAATCGACAAAACATATGATAAAAGTACTACTCGCTCACCACTATGAAACCCTAAAACTCGCTTATAATCGAGCTTGCTAGCTTGTTTCCACATTCTAGCCCTACTTAACTGAGGTAGGGCACAGCAGGAATTTCCTGCTCAAAATATGGAGCAGCCCGACTGGGGTAGTACCTCGACCTTACAGAAGATCACAGCAAAATAATACTGTTTTCAAGCAGTATTGTGTTCCTGTTGGTGAGTAAGGCGCTTGCGATGCTTCTGGTGTTGCAGGTGTCTATAAGCTACGGTAATCGCTTACCATCAGGTGAGCCGTACGCTTATTTGCCGACCTAGTGACATAAAAAAAAAAAAAAAAAAAAAAACTTATCACACGTCCATCGTTGTCGGTTGAACAACTGCCTAATTATAGTGTAACATTACAAAACAAACATTTTAATCAACGATTGTAGACAATTGACGTGCCCCACGGATTTATTTTAGTCTAGTCTATGCATATGTTTATAATTCCCACGACTGTATCTATTTTATTATTTTTTGGTTTTTAGTACATTTATCTTAAACATTGCAATGTATGTTTAACATAAAACCGTTTAACTTAAAAAGTTTTTTTACCTATTTTTATATTTATTTTTATTGATTAAACTTTATCTCATACACTAAAAAGAAGATACATTTTAGAACGATTAGATACAAAAACAAATAATGTATGCAAAGTTATTTTACTTATTTTATTTTGCGCTGTCTACAATATCTACCTTGCAATATATCTTTGACTTTATTTTATACTAGCAGCTTGCCCCGGCTTCGCACGGGTATTTAAAAAAAAAATTAATAAAATGCATATGGATGTATGTATACACGGTCATATCCCAAAATTATTATTTTTTTACAATTTTTGTCTGTCTGTATGTTACGGCTAATCTCCGAAACGGCTAGTATAAGAAGTAACTTAGACTACTTTTATATTAGAAATTTATTTATTTTATAACGCTGCGAACTGATAAATAACTTTTTTGTTAAATTCCACGCGGACGAAGTCGCGGGCACAGCTAGTATATATAAAGATTCACTTGAAGGAGTCCTACAATAGCTGTTAATCTGTTAATATAGAAGTCTTATAATTTATAACTATTAATCTAATATATAAAATTCTCGTGTCGCGGTGTTTGTAGTTAAACTCCTCCGAAACGGCTTGACCGATTCTCATGAAATTTTGTGTGCATATTGGGTAGGTCTGAGAATCAAAGAACATCTATTTTTCATCCCCCTAAATGTTAAGGGTAGTCCACCCCTAATATTTGTTTTTAATTTTTAAATAAATTATTTAATTTTAATTTTTTTGATACAACATTAAAAAATACATACGACCCTAAAATTTCAATCCTCTACAATCAACCCCTATTTTTAAATAGCGCTTAGCGGCAAGACAACGTTTGCCGAGTCAGCTAGTCTAATATATAAAATTCTCGTGTCGCGGTGTTTGTACCCGACTAGAAAAAAGGTCATGCTCAACCAGATCATGTATCTGGACCGGATCAGGATAGAATGAGGCATGCCAGATCCGGTAAGCTCTATCAGGACCAGGTCTGGTCCAGACAAGGATAGCCTGATGTAAAATATAATCAAGTATGCTAAGGCATACTGGATCAGGTCCTGGTCCGGTCCAGATCAGGATAGCCTGATGTAAAATATAATCAAGTATTTTAAGGCATACTGGATCAGGACCCGGTCAGGATAGCCTGAAAGAAATTACGCGAACTGACCCTGAATCGCGCTATTAATGTTTTTAAGCGCACTTAGTATATATACAGTTATCAGGACAGTCTAGCAGGGAGTCCATTTCTACACAGTAGAGCAGTCGTAAGTAATAGGAATAGTTAATTAGTAGTTAATTATTAGAAGTTAATAAATAAAATTTAATTAATTAATAACATGAAAATAATTAATATCTAAATTAAGAACATAAACAAATAGTACATAGGAAACAATAAACAAATAAATATCATAATAATTATGTTAAGTAACATATTTTTAATATCAATTCACTTGTTTTTTTTGTCAAACAGTTTTTTCAAGAATATACATTCATGATTTTAAAATAACTGGACTGGCTGATCAAGATGAGATGAGATTACCTGATCTGGACCCGATCAGGAAATCTCATCTCATCCTGATCAGGTCCAGACTAATCATCTGCGTTACATGCCTTATCTAGTCCTAATCAGGCATGCCTGGCACGGTCCTTCTAAGGAAGACGAAAAAATTTCTACTCAGGAAGGTGAAAAAAAAATTGTTATTATTATAATACTTTGTATTGTTAATAAAATATATAATTTTCTGAAAGCATTCACGTTCAGTTGACATTTTGATTCTTAGGTTACTAATTAATTTTTTTGAATGATATAGTTAGTGTAGATAATAGGCAAATATAGTCTAACAATAAATTATGCTATGAACTTATCTTAACAACCATAAACATGATAAGAAAATGCCTTTATTGACACATAAATTAACAAACTTTTTCACATAAAGATTCTCGAAACTATCAGAGGTCGTAAAAAGACAAAAATATTGACATAAATGAATAATCATTGTCACTCATATATATATATATATATATATATATATATATAAATGAATGTTGCTAAGCGCATAACTCGAGAATGACTCGACCAATTCGGTTAATTTATTTTTTTTGTATATTCCTGAAGGCCCATGTAAGGTTTTAATACAAAAAATTAAAAAAAGTTAATTTTTTTTTAATATTAACTTTTAACCGAACGAAGTCTGTCTGGGCAGCTAGTATATCAAAAAAATGCTAACGTAAATTGAAGGTTTCCAGATAATTTTATCATTACAGAACATAATAATTGTATTTGCTCGCAAACGAGAAAAAAAACCGACTTCAATTACATCGACAAGTAATACAATGCAGGTAGACGAAAAAATAGTCAAGTAAATACACGTTATCAAAGATTACTTAAAAAATTGTAATCAAATCTCAATGAAATTTAAATCTAACCACGTGGTAAACATCAGTTTTTGATTAAATTATATATCATCAAAATCGGTACACTCTGTTAAAAGTTATGCGGTATAATACGAAATAATTAAAAAAAAAATTGTCGTAATCGGTCCACCCAAAGTTCCGAAAGTTCTGAAGTAGCATACATAAAAAATACAATCGATTTGAGAAATTCCTCCTTTTTTTGAAGTCGGTTAAAAAGAATATTTTAAACAACAGTTTTTATACACAGCGGTGTCAGAGTGGATTTAAAGCAACACACTACAATAAAAAAATATTTTTACGCTACAAAATATATCAGTATAGCGATAAAGTTCAGTCTATAATTTTATTTCGATATTCAGTTTTCTAAATTTTATTTAAAATTACAAACACTTTACAGCAAATTACACTTACGACCGTGGTTTGTGTCCTCATAATTATGAAAAAGACCGATTTTCGATTAGTGCGTAAAGGTAAAAAGATTTCTCTTAAAATCTTTTAACTGTATTCTCTTTTTGTAATAACAAATTTCTGTATAAAAGCAATAGTGTGGTGATATGCACTTGTTTGACGTATTTTTATTCTATTCACTTACGTAATTCGTAGCATTATAATATAGTTTTAGCTGCCTGCGGTGTCTTTGTAAATTTTGCTACCTGCATTAGTTTGTTTCAATTAAGTTTACACGTCAGCACACACTTTACGAATATTTTATTTTGAAATTTGAAAAGTTACTTTATAAAAAGTTACGTCAACTGTCAATGTCAAATAATTTTCGATGTACCACAAATCTTAAATATCAATAAAAAATATCAATAATAATATAAAAATCTTAATTATCTTTTTTACTGATGAGCTTTCATTAAAATTTCTAATCAGGTTTTACTGATACATCAAGAACTTCCATATTGAACACAAAGAATCACAGCATTTGATTAAAAAAATCTTATGAAGAAGCGATTACAATATTATATTGTTTCATTACACATTCGTTGATATAAGTCTATTGTTTGATTCAGTATTACGTCATTGTGTCAGACAAGATGATCAATTACTGCAATTTGCGATTAATTATACTATCCACAAGTCACCGCAATTATATACCACCAATTAACATCACATTGTTGCTGTGTGGCTACGGCACTAAAGAATTTAGCCACCCCCTCTCTTCCCGTGGGTGTCGTAAGAGGCGACTAAGGGATAACAAGGTTCCACAACCACCTTGGAACTTAAGAAGCCGACCGATGGCGGGATAACCATCCAACTGCTGGCTTTGAAATACATAGGCCGAAGACGGGCAGCAGCGTCTTTGGTGCGACAAAGCCAGTACTGCGGTCACCAACCCGCCTGCCCAGCGTGGTGACTATGGGCAAAACACATGAGTTCACGTTATTTTTGGCGTAAACTTGTGGAGGCCTATGTCCAGCAGTGGACTGTATAGGCTGTAATGATGATGATGAATTAACATCACTATTACTAAGTAAACATGTAACAAAAGCCTAGACTTACTGTGTATAATCACACCCCTTATTTATTAATGTCCAATATAAAAACCTTATTTACATAATTAAATTTGAGTCGTTTGAGTAACATATACGTGTAGGTATATGTATAATTTCTAATTTTCACGTATAAAATCATTACGTTTTTTTAAATATCATCATTGATATTTTTAGGTATTAAGAAGCCTAAATGCAAACTATTTTTACAACGTCTGTTTTGAAACTTCTTTTACATTATCATTAAACAAATTTATAAATTAATGTAGTCAGTGGTTACATTTTAGTTATCTTTTATAAACCCTCTTAGGGTATAAAATATTTAAATATCCAAGTGCTCATTAACCTTTCATATCAAACTTCTATCCAATATTTAATACTTCAGAGCCTACCGACCAAGGCTGGCCTTTGTCAGAATCTGTGCTAAAATGGTTAAAAGAAAATTAATTAAAAAATAAAATGTACTGAAAAAAATAAAATCTATAAGCCCGTGCATACTGTGCTTGCAGTTACAGTGCTTTTTGCTCCACGAATGTTTGATTCGATTCTTACCCAGTCTAGGTGTAATATGTTTTTATTTGTATATCTATTAGTTACATGTAAATTTGTTTGGCTAGCCCATTGGCGCAGTTTATGCTCCCTGCTTTCTGTTCCGGGGGTTGTGGGTTCGATTCCCATCCCGAGTCTGGGTGTAATATATATTTATATATATATATATATATATACTCATTTTTATATGTATTATTTATATGTATTTTTATCGAAAAAAAATGTAGGTATACGCATTAAACATATATAAGCATTAAGTTGCTTACTTTAGGAACAGATGACTGTGTGTGTATGCTGTAAATATTTATTTATTTATTTAACTATATATACCAAAAATAATGTGGATTTATCAGTTGACTATTACCGAAAACAGGCGTTACACAGGCGAATCACATTCGTAATTGTGCCTAAGGACCAGACGACCGTGTGTACATTTAAAATATTTACTGATTTATTTTAAAGTGTGTAACTACGATAATCTCTTTCATTAAGTACGAGAAGTGCGTGGTGACACATAGCATATGGCGTTTATTCTCCCTTATTGAAAGGGCCGATATAATTGGAGACTCGTATAAAGACATTAATAACAAAACAGATGTACGAGGGAGACCGCCTGTTCAGAAAGTGAAATATATCCAGTATTTATTACAAAAACGTAACAGAAATGGTCAAATAAGATTTACGTTTCATAATTGTCAGACAATAATTACAAAAACATATTAACTGATTTACCGTAATTTATAAATTAAGAAAAAAAAACTACAAGATGATTTGTTTAAGACTTGGCTGCAAGATATTTTTCTTAAATAAAACTAAAGAAAATTTGAGAATAAATGAAATAAATTTTTAAAACAAATATTTTAACTACAATAATTAGAATAATCAATTTCTAAGGGGATACTCTCTCTCTCTTTCTATCTTCACTAACTTATATCTCCCTCTCAATTTTCGTTCGCATCGCCCGATCACACTTTTCGTATTGCTCTCGTCACGCATTCACCAGCTTACTCCCCAACTCAAGCGTGTGTGAAGAAGTTTTACTCAAAAATATTCGTAGAAAGAAAGAAAGGTCACACAGATCGAAGTTTTTAATCTCCAACGTATTTACGTCGACTCATAAGTGGGTACTGAGTAAAGTTAATTCGTAGTTTTAAAAATGAAATGAAAAAAATTATTCAATTTTTTACATAAAAATATCAAAGACTTCACGAATAGAATCTTAATCGATAAAGCTGAAACAATGAAATTATTTATTGCAAAATATTTTGTAAGGGGAGCAAAGGCTCGCTGTAATTGGATTAAAATTTTAGCACTCGTTGTGGCTGCGAACATTGATTTTTGATTTACTTTGTAGAACCTCAAAAATAAGGGTGAAATTTATAAAATTTTGTATTATATCGTGCTGTGTAAAAATTCTCAAAATAAATAGACATAATGACATAAATTGTAAAAATAATTAACAACACATTCATTCAGTGATGAAAAGTAGGTAGATAGAAATAAATAAAAAAAACTAAATAAATAAAGCGTGTGTGTGTGTAATTCACATAAGGCAGAAAGGAAACTTCTGAAAAGTCGTAGGAAGGTAGGCCGTTGCGGTTAGTTATATCAACGATGATCACAGTCTCGTGAAAAAGGTTGTAAGCGCCATGCGAAACGCGTCGCCTACGCGTATTAAGTAGTATTGTATTTTATATCATTCTCTCCCGTACATTTATGTGTTTGTTTCTTTATTGTGACGAATTATCGTTTCATCGAGTTTCAAATCACAACGATTCCAAAGAAGTTTCACTTCAAAAATATAAGAAAATTTTACTTTTCTACATTCAACTAAAATAATTATAATAGCGGTAGATTGCGGCCATATTGCGGCAGTTCGTTACAAGTTTGGTAGCTCGTGCCTAAAAAAAATTATTATCTAGTTGGCCGAAAATAATACTAACAGATAATAAAGTTTAGCTATAATTGTGCCTGATTTGACTTTATCACTTTTTAAAGATATTTTTCATACTTTCGTTATTTTAGTAAGTTTTTATAAGCAAACACTTGCTGCGCGTAGGCGTCTAAAATATCGAAAAATTGCGGGATCGGTTTCCGCTGGGATGTATATTTGTATTTAGCGATCGTTACTTATAGTCGGGAACATAACTGCCAACCCGCAGTGGAACAGCGTGTTGGATTAAGCTCCAATCCTTCTCCTACATAGAGAAAGAGGCCTATGCCCAGCATTGGGATGTTACAGGCTGAAACATTATAAGCAATGCTGCAGGATAACGTTAGGTAGCCTAGCATGTGTATCGAAGAGGAAGAACGAAATTCTTGTCTGGCTGAAGTACATTCACCGAGACTAAAGTAATGCAGTTTACGGTATAATAAAATAGAGTGTAAAGTTTCCCTTTCCTCAAAACTGCGACGGTAAATCGAGCTGTCGATATTCGTAGCTAGTGTGTGAGGCAGGCATTCTCGCCTGCTTTATTTGCACATGTTTTGAATGTCATTGTCAGGGTGCTAATTGCGACTGCACGCCCCAAGCGCTATAGCGAATTTGAATTTGCATTTGTAAATGTACTTGATAATGAATTCTGTGCTTTTAGACGAAATTTAATTTTCGGATTATAATATATGCACAATAAACATACTTTAATCATAACAATAATCTCTCATTATTATGTTTATTAACAACTCTTTTGCAAAACATTGTCGAAGATGTAACCCATTGTTGCATTGTTTTTGTTTTCATAATACCTGACTAGTGAGTAAAGGTTTGAAGTCAGATTGGCTGATTACAGGAAGATAGATCTTAAGCGTTATTTTAAACGTGCGATAATTTCGTTCGTTTAAAGTGAATAAGAGTGATCGTGAAAGGGTAAGGCTGGTGCGGCTCGGCGAGGGTCGCCCTCGTCTCTACGGCAGCTTCGAATTAATTTTTCCACGCAGTTGACTTCGAATGTGCTTCCGACTTGAGTTGCCTCAACTCGAAAGCAAACTTTTCGTGTTTACATTACTTTAAATTCTTTCAACTCTTACCTTTGCTCGTAGTACTTCTCTTAGTATCATTTGCAGTGTATATTTATTTCTTGTTTAAGGGAATGTTTTACCTTTTTACTTAAGGAAAATTGCACTTCAAACACTTGTTAAAATTCCCCGCGTACATATTTGCACCGTTAAAAAGATAGCGAAGTAAATATTAGTATTAAGATCACTTTCGTCGATCTGTATATACATACGTTTCTTGTGTTTATTGTTTTAAGAATTTTACAGTTAATGATACCTAATTTGTATTATTTAAGTATATATTTATTGAAACCTGGCACAAAGAGAACTTCGTTTCATTCCCGTTATTACTTGACTAAATTGCTTCCAACAGAGGAATCGTAGCAAATATGATTTAGAGACGAGCTAGGTATATCAAAGGCTAATTGCTTCACACTATGAATACCTACATCCTATTTAACCGATGTAAATTGCACGAAACTTACGAGTGCTTACTATTTATATCCTTGTGTATTTATGTTATGTACATTTGTAGAAATTTGTTATAGAATATTCTATTTTTATCATTGATTTTTTTATTTAAAATAAAAATTACTCGTTTTTTATTTTATTTTAAAATTGTGTGCTCTAATTAATTGGATTTAATTTAGTAGTAATAACAAAATATTATGATATTACTTCGAAATGGTTATAAAACTAAATATCTACGGCGAGTAAGCCCCGCTTAACTTAATATATGGCGACAGGCACTCAGCGTGATTACGGTTGAAGGTATCTATTTATCTCGGCATCTATATCTTACTAATCACTATCTACCGTGCATCGTGGCTACAAATCATATTAGGGTCGAAATATGACTGTAAGTGACTGGCTGTAGTAATGAATGATTTCATGGTCTTTGCAACTGAAAAGAGACATTTTAAAAAATATTTTTGAATTAAAAGTACTTAAGCAACATGTAATCTGATTATTCATCGATAACAAAATAAAACCTTGTAGTATATTGTAGTAGATTCTTATATAATTTGACATGGAAATAAAAATTTACCATGTACATATGTATAATCACGTAATTTTATAATTTAAAACAAACCAAATATTGCACATATTTGGTTTGTTTTAAATTATAAAATTATAAATAAATAATAATGCACAAATATGTGCATTAAGACGCGTGGAAAATGAACATACTATGTATTTCACTTCACACGTGAATTGGACGGCTTTGTCTCGTTGCTGTCTGATTTTACGCCTTTCAATTAACGAGTAATCATACACGCCCAGGGACCCTTTCATTGAACACTGGTAATGAGTTTTCACCCTTCGTCGAATAGTGGACATCGGTGTTTCAGAGCCCGCACCATTTTGGTCGTTTTTGCCGGCGCCGTCAAACTGGGCTCGAACGACGTTTATATTGAAAAAGAGGTTTTATTCGCTATCATTATGCATGTAACATGCATGCAATTTGTATGTTGCTAATGGGTAGCGTTCGTGCAAAAACACGTCTACGAGTGCAATTTGCGATATTATTTAGAGACGATAATTTATGATCGAAATTTATGTGCACTTTAAAGAATTATAATATTTGAGTTTCGATATTTAATGAAAATTTATTTATAGCTTAAATATTCGCTTCAGAATACTCGTTCTTCTTTTAGATTTGTTTATTTTAATTCAGCCTTATTTTGACTTTGTAATGAGGAAAATTTAAAACATGATTTCATTTAAACGCAATCGATCGGCAAATGTTTATAGGTAAAAGATTTGTTTGTGACGGTCCCAACGTGGTATTTCGACATCATTAGTGATAATAGCGGTCTCTCCGATTCGATATCCGAGACAGAATATCTTAATTAATGCGGAAGCTTCGGATCCTTTTCTATGAACGAAATAAATCGCCCTGGATAAAATTATTGAATTCGGAGAAATGAAAGAAAATGTATTATTTCCGAGAATATTATTTTATAAATAATTAAAGTAATTTAATCTTCGTATTTTATTTTATTTTAATACATAGGGAAGAGATTTCTTCGTATGGAAATTATTCAATGAAGTTATTATGATACGAGTAGTTTAACTAACAATTATTAAATTTTGTGTAAAAACGCCTGTTGAGAAATAGTACCAGATTGTGTGTACACATTGATTGATAACGTTTGCTGTAGTTATTTTAAAATATACTAAATAACATTTAGCTCTGTAGCTTTTATAAATTGATAGTTTTGTGTATTTATACACAGAAACACAAATGTCTGTGGTTTTTCCCAAGCGGATGAACCGTTTGTTATCGCATTTCTTTAAATTTAGTAAGGTAATTTAGCAAGGGATTCCTAGTTAATTTCAATCGTTTAATAAACAGTTATTGGCAATATGTGTCTGTAAATATTTGTGTGAATGTGTAAAACCAAGAAAAAAAAAATCAAAGAACAAATAATTTAATAAACAAAAATTCACATTGGGTGGTTGATCTTGTATAGTATGGCAATATTCCATTACCAATTTTGTTTTTCGTTTGTGTGTGTTAGTGTTTTAAACTGTATGAATGTGATTATAGTTTCGATTGAAGTTTGTCATTTTGTGTTACATAAATAATAACAAAGATAAAAATTATAATAAAATTTCCGGAACTTAAAAATATCGTTTAATCTTAAGATTTGTTTACTTATTTAGACATAAAAGTATTTAGATTAACAAGCTTACATTTTTGTTTCAGCAGCAAATTTATCTTTTCTCTTGCACAGTTTCTCTATAGAACATCTCACTTCCTATCATTTTTGTAGTGAAACTTCTTTAGCCGCATGAGGGTAAAATTTTTACGGCAACGTTTTGATGAAACGGCAACGTTTTTGTTGATGGGGTTAGAACGGAATAAACGTCTCACACACAACGGATCCTCCAGTAGGATTTTCTTCTGTGTTAGGGGTCCGGAAATACATACAATACACAAACACAACACCCAAACCACGACTAACATCTATATGGTCGATACAAATGTCTGTCGTGAGCGGGAATCGGACTCGCGACCGCCAGCGCAACAGCCAGTGCTATGACCGCTGCGCTGACGTGTCATCAAATATTTATATATTCGTCGTATAAACGAGACTTAAAAATTAGTTTGCCAAATAAGTTTCACTTCTGACATGTGTACTTTGTACTCACGCACACTTTTTAAATTTTTGATGACGTACAACAAAGAAATTTACCTGTCAATCTTTTGTTGTAAAATGTTCTTACAACAATGAATGCGACAAGTTTATATGAAGATTGTTATAGTGTTGTGCGAATATTTGTTTCGTGTCCGCTTGTATGCATCTAGGTTGAGTTTGGTTTCTCGTAAAGCCAATTATAGGTACATGTTTGGATTACGTTTATTATCATGTGCTTTAAGCAAAAATCGGAGAGCTATTAACCTCCATGTAGTGAGGGAGATAAAACCACAATCCTTCTCTAATATGGAGAAGTTGCTTTTGCCCAGCGTTGGGAAACTTACAGGCTGTTTTAGTTCATCCCACCTTTTCATATTATATACCCGTACCGTTGTCTGCTAATCTATTCGTGGCTTTGAGTACATTAAAATGAAAAGGCTCTTAGGACTATTACAGAGGATTTATGAATTGTAGTGTAGAGATTAATTAAATTTTTGTTACATTAATATATCCATTTAAAATTTAGTTTACTTAGTCACTCAGTGCAATCGGACAGAATTACCCAATCTTCTTCAAAATACCAATAAGCTGAGGAAAAAATTGATTTATAATACTCAATAAAGTCATAAATGTCGACTATATCGGTTATTGGATTGTGTTTCTGACATATACTAGATATTCTCAACGTAAATCGGATCTAAACACTTGCCAAAAAGACATTTCTGACAATAATACTTTAATCATATCGTATAAATAAGAGGTTAAAAAATAAAATTCAAAATAATTTCGATAATTTTCTTTAATACGAACAAGGGAAATAGTTCTGAAAAAATACAATATTATGTCGCAAATAGTAAAAATTTTCGGGTTATTGTAGAACATGAAAAATGTATCCATCAGTCTTCTGAATTATAAATTGACTGATAATTTAATCTATAGCTTACGGCTCTGTCTTATGTTAAAAATATTGAATATAATATTCTGAAAAACATTATAAATGTCAGATACATTACAAAATAAAAGTCGCGATACTAAATAACTTACAGTATATAAACAAGAACGCTATTTGATTACATTTTTCTTTTTATGAGTACCTAATTGAGTATTATTTTATTGTTCCTAAGCTACATAACAACTTTTTACACCTTATAAATTGTAGCTTTTAATGTTAGGTAAAATACAATTATACCCGTCCTTGGCATTAAAATAAATTACATTTTCTGCAAAAGCGAACAAAGCAACTGTTTTTCTTTTCATTTATATTTTTATTGCTAATGAATTTATCATTTTGAAAAAGAGTAATTTTTACAATACCTTGAAATAAATATATAGCTTTAGTTTTATAGATATTGAATAGAAGATTATGGTTGTTTGATCGCGAAGGTGTCGTGGAGCCTCATACCTTCTCCTTATGAAGATTCAAGGTATGTTGACGTATTTCAGCTAACGTTAATATCGTGTTACTTATAAGCGCTTATCACAGTGTCAGGAAGAGATTAATATACAGTCGTGTCAGTGCTTTGTCGACTATTGTGTTTCTTTTTGAATGGTGCATTGAAAATTTGTGAATAAGCTCACATTAACGATCATTTGCTTCAATTAGCTTCGACGAAAATTCAATTTCAAATTCATCGACGACCTTCAGCGCTGTAAGCGCAACTGTCTGTGATGACTTCAACGACACTTGTTAACGATTCGTTGCAATTGTAAATCGCGTAGAATGTCAACAGCGATTGATCGCCTCGGGAACGTTTAACGGCCGGTATCCAAAATGCCTATCAATTCTCAAACGACGGCTATGTAACAGCGGTGTCAACGACGATCAACTGTTTATTCTGATTGTTGTGGAACGTTATTTGTGATTCAATCAACTATCCTGCCTGTTAATAATCATTATTCAGTTACGACTTCGATCTATGTCACTGTCATGATATTGGTCGTTAAACTCTCTTAATTCTCGTGATTTTATATAATTTCAGTTTTTAAATTTTAATTGTATTTTATATTGGGACGTTCATTTTATTTATGCAACTATCAACCTTTCGTATTTCAGCAGCATTTAAAGTTTCTTTTCCAATGGCAATGAGATCTGCAGCACTGACTTACTGACTATCTCTCATGTAGGACACTTGTTTTTCAAAACGTCACATGATTAAACGTTAGAAACAATAATTCAATTGCTATATTTTTGAGAATGTATCACTGGTTGTAGACAAAAATTAATCCTGCACATAAGTTACGAATAAACTGAAACAGCAAGAGGTATAATAGGCCTTTAGGACTTGTTTCATATTATTTAAGAAACTAAAAATGTTAGATTTACAATTGTGAATAGAAATCTCTCATAAAGATGCCATATATAGTGGAATTACTTCCTACAGTGGCCCTTAATATGATGTGAAACATATCCGTCAACCCGCAGTAAAGCATTTGGTAGATTAAGTTCTGATCTTTTCCCTATATGGAGAAAGAGGGTTATGCCCAGCAGTGGGGTGTTATAAGCTGAATCAATCAATCAAAAATTATGTGAAACTATAAAATAGGAAATGAAAACATTACATAGGTACATATTGCAAAATATTATAATTTTTTGTGATTTACGATGAAGAAGTTTAATACATAAATATTTACCATATTTATTCGTTTTACCTAGCGGTATCATTTTTCACAAGTAAATACTCGGACTCATACACTACTAACGATAATTGAACAGTTACAAAACACCAACTGTTTCTCGAGATGTGAAATCCAAGTATGTCGGAAAAATGTTTGAAGCCGATAACTAGTTATTTTATCGATTTAAAAATTAATATAAAACTCTTTGAAACTGGCCGTAAATACTTACTTCACATTTCCGAGAGTAAGCCAATAAAAATTATATGTGATATTTACACGTTACACGATGCCGATTATTCTTTTTTATTTTATTTTAACTACGACTTGGCGAAAGAATTTGTTTATTTAAATATGCTTTTCACCGAAAATTAAAAAAAAAAAAGATATTTATGCATACATTTCCGTTTTATATACCATCACATTAAGACGTAAAAAAGAAAAGCTGTAAAACCACGAAGGTTTTAATATCTGAAAGGTACATACATATTTAACGCATTAAAAAAAACAGTATGAAATTATTTTGATTTGAGATGAGTATGACACAGATGTAAACAATATATTATAATATTTCTAGAAGTTCTTAAGGAAGATTTACCATGACACTACTAAATTTTATTTTGCAGGGTTTGATTTGTTATAGTTACCAATCATTTCAAAATAATTTGTGAAGTACCCAGTAAGGGTATTTTATCAAACTCTGTTTTACATCGCAATTTTCTTTGGCATAAAATGTATTCTTGCCGATTTCTTTTAACCATAGTGACATAATGAAGCTCTTATACAATATAATACTTATGAATACCACAATCACTATGTACAACTTTTTACAAATTACACTTTAGCCTTGCTTTTTACATAATATGCATATTTATTTATTTTTTGCATATCCGTAAACAAAATAAAATAAATGCTTTCAGTACAAAAATGTAAATATAATAATAATGTTTCAATGCTTTGTCTATAGTTCGGTGCTCATCTCGGCGCCTCCAGGAGATTTGCCCACTTTTCCGGTCTTGTTAAACGCATACTCAGAGTTACTGGAGCTTTTCGCCGGATTCAGTTGCTCTGCAACCTACATTATTAATAATAAACAATAAATAAAGTGTTTCATAAATGCTCCTAACGACAAATGTGATGTGTCAACATAAAATTATTCACAAAATAATGCACACAAATTTGTTATAAAAAAACAATACAATATATAATACAAACAAATAAATATGATACATAAATAAAGGTTAGTCAACGTTTGTTAATTAATACTTCCACCCCACGTGCCCAACAAAACAACATGCACAAACGAGATACAAACAGTGATGCCTCCGCGAGCAACCGGGAGGGGGTAACAAACCAATACGTGCAGCTACCTCATTCCGCTACGTGTTGCGACACAAATTGCTGAAACCTCCGTGCGAAGTTTACTTACTGCGTGCTTTCTATGAGAGGTTTTAAGATAATGTCGAGAGTGTTGTCGTGTCGCATGTGCGCGTGGTGCGCGTGGTGCGCGTGGTGCGCGAGCCGCACATGTGTCCGCGCCACGTTCGCGTTGTAGTCACGCGACTCTCTCGACGGCCGCATATACCGCCGCGCCAATGACCCGCTCTCGCCCACCATTATGTTGTTGTTGCTAGCATGTCTCTGCGTATCCCAATTACATATACGCTTATCAAGCTACCGGTGCATACCTTACTGTTTAACACCAACATACTTTCATAAGGATATTGTACAATTTATACATAACATATTTATTTCCCACAAGAATAAGGCATAGTTTTAAAGCACTGCAATTACAGATATGGGACTTATTAGAGTGAACGTAGAGATAATATCATCGTATCATAAAAGAATCCGGTAAACGTTTTTATCAGATATTTCTCAATTTATGTAGAATATTTCTCGCCGTTTTTTCTGCGTTCAAGCTAGTTATGGTATCTGTAATTTGCAATTGAAAGTTGTTTTTTTACTAATTTATATTCTTTATTGAAGCTGTTAAAGCAAGTGAAAGTAAAATATTTGAAAATATTAATGCCGTCAGTGAATTAGAATACAGCTAATCTACGCAAAAAACTACTTTATATCCTCTTTAAGATGTATTTTATATGTTATACTTTTATAATATAGTGTGATATTTAAAATTCTTGTACAATACTTTACATTAAAATGTGACCTGTACATAATTAAATCTTTAGCGACCCAGAAATCGGAGTTACGCTTTGTTTCAACTGTCCTGGAAATCCATTATTAACAAAATATAATGACGGTTTTAAATAGTTTTAATAATATATAATTCTATTAGGTTTGATTTTTTTAAATCTTTTAAAGTTAAAATTTTTATTATAACAAGAAAACAAAAGTATCATATAGAACAGTATTCATAGTTAAAATTCGCAAATCCTGCCTATCGGCAAAGTATTCTTTCGCGATGGGTTTCAAGGGCAACCGAATTGCGGAAGTATGTTAGGAAGCAAAGCCCCACTCACGAAAAGTGAAAAGCCACCGTCCGCGGGACTCGGATAACAGCGGGGCACGAGGTCGCGCGGGCGACGGGCTGTGGCGCTGTCGCTCGCGACCGAGAGCAGCGAGCGCTGCGAGCCCGAAGCGGTAAGGCGGGCGCGGCCGGGCGCCGCCGGCGGCCGGCGAGCCAGCGCCGCCGCGCCCGCCGCGACCCCGCCCCCGCCGCCCGCCCGCCACTGCCTACTCACTGGCGCTTGAGACCCGCCCGCGCCACACTTCGCGCTGTCGCTCGACCTGGTGACAAAATAACCGCTTACCTTCCGATTGCGAAGTGCCGATGTAAATGTTTTAAAGACTTTTTTCGTGTTTAAATATTAAAGCCATCAAACAATTTGATTAAATGAAATATGCACTTATGAAATAAGTAATGTATTAAGATGAATATGTAATTTATTTATGTTTTAAATTTCTTCAATTTATAACTCTGCACCAAACACTGGCGTTAATAATAACTGTTCCGTTTTCATAAAATGTAGCATGTTCGCTTTTTAAGCAATAATAACTTTAAAATCATGCTGACATGACCTGAGATTAGCGCAACTAACATGTAAATAAAAAAAATCTTTCGATTTATAATATTAGTTATGGATATGATGAATATAGGGAAAATATGATAAATACGTAATCAGGATCATATTAATAATAGGCTTAGTTTATCACTTTTATTAGACTAACACTTCTTGTTAATTATTAATGTATTGATTACCTCTCGGAAGAATACGCGTAATCCTGGTCAGCACCTAATCCAGAATCAGTGTGTTCATGCGATACTCTTGCACTTCCTGATATTAATTCACCACTTGAACTATTGCTATTGCTATTGGTTACTGGACTGTACGGGTTGTTATTGTTTGTCACCGGTGTAGCAGTACCTTTATACCCGTTATTCGTTAGAAAATCTTCCCCTGATCGTCCCACAGGTTCATCAAAACTCGGGTAAATACGCCTAAAAGACAGTTTAATGTTATTAGTTGCTAGTAGTCCCTTATAAATTCTACGAAAGTCATATTTATGGCAACTATTCTGCTATTAAAGATTCATATTTTTTAGCCTGTTTTTCTCGAGTTAGTTCCTCCGACTCTTGTTCGCGTAACCTAGTTCTACTTTTTTTTGTGACGGAAACATTATAGTCATATAATCAGGCACATTTCAAACAATGCTTTTTTTCACACAATTAGAGGGACGATCATGATGAAGAAACAAATAAATTTAATAATAAATTTGCGCTGGAAGAATTGTTGAAATCGGCTTAGTAGATTTAGACGTAATTGATTTCAAAGAAATAAATTAAAAAAAATGTCTATATCACTTATGATAATACATATAAATGAGTATTAAAGTGAAAGAGAAGAAAATTTAATGAACTAATGAAAAAAAAAAATGGATGAGATCTTCACGAATTGTGAAAGTACATAGTTAAATGTTAAAAGCATATAAATATAAGTACATGTAGTATTTTAATAAGCAAAATTTTAATTATCATACCTTCCATGTTTCTCATTGCTTGTTCTGTGTGTACTGAGAGTGCTCGAGCTCGATCTGAGAGATCCTTGATTGTGGTTGTCATGGTCACTTTTGTGAGACGAAGAGCTCTTCTCTCGTCTCGCAAGTGATCCGTGTTCAGTCCTACGTAATAATAAGATTGGAATAAGAACTTTTCGTTGAATTAAAACCATTACTATAACAACAAATTAATTATAATGAAATCACATCTCACATTACCGCCAATTTTGTTTCGTGAATATATCGTTTTTTTTTTTTGTGTCTTACATTATTGCCTGACTAAACGTCTTCAAAGTAGAATTTTTATTAAGAGTTGTAATGAAAAATGTTTAGTGTGTGGAGGTTTTGTCGCGGAGTGTAGACAGATTAAGCACTAAGATATTACACATATTGTGTACATTCGTACTAGTAATTGAAACTATCTATTACATTAGAATGCCACAAGGCTGTGACATAAAGTTAACTGATCTATCTGATACATATCTTAAAATGTCACTTACTGTTTATGTTTAGACGTAGTCCGTAGCTTAGTGTGACGTGCATGGCTGGTTTGTACCACAGTATACGGTATTTCTTTAAGCTGTTCCTCAGTCATTCCTGTAGTATCCACTAAAGAGAATTCGAGGTGTTGCTTTAGTTCACTCGGCAGCCACTTTTTTTCGTTCGGCGAACGAGACCGTGATCTGGTAATTAACGATTTAATTAACTAAACCATCATTTATGACAATCGAGAATTTCGTAAATGTAAAATTCAAGGAAATTAAAATAATTGATAATTATTTTCAAATATGTTCTAATTTCCACATTCACACCACCAACACAGTTTCCTGAAATTATGTTATATATACTATTTAACATTTTTATATTTTACTAAACTAATCGCATATATGTGTTATAATCATATATTTAAAAGTCTTAGATCTTATAATTGAGTTTATAACCTGTGTTTCTTATGTCTGCGCGTTCTGTGAGACGATCGATGTGTGCCCGTCTCAGGTTCCATTTGGGAACGACGCACGCTAGCTACCTGTATTAGAGAAATCATATTAAGAAAGTTAAATAAACCGAATGGCAAGTAAAGTGTACTCGTTTTAAAATATTGTATTTGTTTTTCTCCATGGAAGCGGCACTCACTTGGACGCTACCGCCAGCGGTTGTTTGCCTTAGTACTTCTTTCCATTGGGATTCGGAATCGACCAGCTCATACTCTCTGAAACATTTTAGCCATTAGAAACAGAAATTGAATCACTTTTATTGTTTTGAAATTATTTTTATCATGTGTATTTCAAAACTATTTATCATTGATTACGATTTAAAAGTGAGCAATTTGCGTAGAAGTACTTTTATCTATATTCGAAACAAAGCAGCAGACGATATATAAGTAACTTGTACGATTTTATTTTTGTGTTACCCACACATTAGGAATTCTAAACATTTTTGATAAGATATTCAAAAATATAAGTAATTTTTTTGTTTTAGTTAATTTTGATATCTAATGACAATTTATATAATAGTGTATTGAATAAAATACTGACTTATTGTTATCGGGCTGTGAGTCGTCTCTCTCGGAACCCGACTCGTGCTTATGTCTAGAGCGGTGTCGTCGGTGTCGCCGCCCGGAGCGACCTGAACCTCGAGACAATTCGCTCTCTGCATCCGACTGTTGTCTTCGAGAGCGATGCCTGTGTCTGAAATTTGATATGTTATGAACGAACTGCGAATCATTAAAAAAATAATATTCATTTGCAGTAGGTATTTAATATGAGTCACATATACAAAATTTCACAAGATTTCATGAAGGACAATGTGCACGATATATCATAGGTATGTATTTGTTTACTTTCGATTCGATCGTGAATCGTTAGAGCTCTGCGAGTCGACAGACGCTGAACGATGACGAGGTGCGGGCGGCGGTCTGTTTGTCGTTGGCGAGGCAGAGTAGAGTCCACGCCGCGTGGGGGCGGACCGCGTTGACCGCGGTGACCCTCCTGGCCCGCTGGGTGCCGTGATGGGAGTAGCTTCACCACTGATTCTATTACACACATTAAAGTGTTTATAAGTATTTAGACACAATATATATATATATATTCTTTATTGCACCATATAATTTTACTTATTTATTCTTCTTTTTATTTTTTAATTTAAACCCATAAATATATCGACCAGTGAGTCATACAGAGTCGCAACGTCCTAATAATATTTTCCATGTGATAAATGTCACACAATTTTTAATATAGTGTAAAACATTATTTACATATTAAGAAAGGGTTGTACTTATTAAGAAAAATTTACTCCAATTCAATTGTCAGAAAATGCAAATTCAAATAAAACTATCCCTTTCAAAATAATTTCATGTGTTAATAAAAAAAAAAAAAACGAAAAACCACAAAAATAATCCCCGAGGTAAGAAAAAGAAAAATCAGTAGGTAAAATAAAAGCATACTTACGAATTAGGCCGGTGTACTGAGGTAGGTTGTTTCATTTCAGGGCAGTCTTTTATTCTCAAGTCTTCTAACTTTGGCACTGTAATAAAAAGCTAAGTAAGTGTGCTTTAAAACAAAACGTGGTTGGATTATTTGAGATATACTTTTACAAAGGAATAAATATTTAGGATTAAAATTGATGGAATACATACTATAAATGACTTATTTGTATTCATGAGAAAATTATACTTTTAACTTCTGAAAATTATGAATGATAAATATATCGTAGGATATTTTTATATTGAAAATGTTTAAAATGTACGCAATTACTTAATCGATTATATTACATTATGAATAACTTAAGAAATTGATATACAGCAGTATGGACAACTTCAAATGACAAAAGAAAAAAGAGTACCATCATGAAATGAGGAATATGAATTTTGTGGACGGGCGATACGACGCGAGGGCGTTCGAGTGAACGTGGGCGGAGGGCGCAGCCTCGAACCCCGACCACTGTTGAAAGAATATTCTTGATTAAAATAAAGTACAAAGCAATTTTAATAGCTAGTACTTTATATTTCATTTCTTAATGTGATGGACGCATTTTGTATGAAAGTATGCAGTAAATGTTCCAACAAGTATTCCGACTATGACATGCCATCATGGTCCTTGCATACCTACAGCGTTAGAAGAGCAAAAGTGTTACATGCTAAAGCAGTACAATTAGTAAACTATTTTAATTATTTACCTATTCCTCAATCTCGAACCTAAAGCAAAAATGTCCGCAGATGCAGGTGACGTCTGTTGTAATCTAAAAAAAGTGTGGTGATCGGAACAGCAGCGCCATAAATGTCGACAAGCGGATCTGGTCGGAGACTCAAAACCGTAAGTAGATGTGTCGTTCTGAAACAAATATTAGGGATTTAACCACAGAACTGAAAGTCCCAGGCTCTTTAACTTTATTCCTCAAATTTAGTTTCCAACTCGGCGTCTTGTAAGGCTTTTACTAATTAAAGTTACATTCCGTTGTTAATGTTAAATCCACTTGTGGGACATTTGTAAAACCCTTTTCATTTAATTAGAATTCACGAAGAATTTATAAAACTAATAAAGAACGTAAGTAACTATTTGATATATACACAACGGTTTTTATTCAATTATAAAATACTTGATTATTTTTTTAAATCAATCAAGTAAGTTAATAAATAAAAATTGCGAATAAATTTCTTATAAATTTCTAATATAAAAAGCAAATTTTTTGTCTCCACCAACTTTGCCCGTACGTAATAAGAAAAGCCATTTTATAGTCTCTTTGATCATCGTTCATTTTGCGAGGAGAATGTATTTTAAGCCAATTTCGAAACCCTCCCTATTTTTTAAGACACTTCAAAGGCACACAAGTAAGCCGGTATCTCCAAGTCTGCGAGCAGTTCGCACGTGTTATCAGCATTCGCCCAGAACTCAGTAAATACTGCGCTCAGTTCTACGAGACTTATCTAAAATTGCCTGCCTACGAATGTCTTTTAAGAAAGCAGCGTAAGACGGACTCCATCTTACACTACTATTCAAAGTTCTCGTTATCATTAGAGACCAATCTGTCCTGAAAATGAGGTCACGTGTTTTTCTGACTTCATATTTTGTTATTGCAACACAAAGAAAAACTTGAAAATAAATAAAAATACTCACATTTTTATCAGCAACGCGAATCATAAAATATCGTCCCTTGTAATATAGCTTCGAGACACGAGGCCAATAATATGTAGCGACAGTATGTTTTCCACGTAAAAGCAACAGGCCACTTGGCGCTAGTCCCAAGAAATACTCTACGCTGTCTTCACCCTGTTTTCAATGAAATATTCTAGCATTGTTACTTATTCGAAATAAAATAGCGGTAAAATTTTAATCTTGAAATGGAACAAAATAATATTTACCAAAACAGGATGCAAATCGACACCGTACATATCGAGCCATTTCACTTTGTCTAAATAACTAAGTTCCGCTTGAGCTGGCGATATGCCTCTGCAATATAAATAAATTTATTAAGGTATAAAAAATGTTTTAGCGTGATTAATGTTACTTTTATTATGTTTCACGATGGCAATTAAAATATTATAAATAATACATAAAAGGCTAACTGTGAACAATCTCGCCCGGGCCAGGCGACAGCTCATTCTAAGTTAAGTAGGAAGGTACACATAATTTGCATGTAATTGAAGCTTTGCGTCTTGCCAACGGCGAGGACCGCAGATTGCATCTTTGCATAGTTAATTTTTTTTAATTAGGCGAGATAACGCGTAAACTTATACTTCTGGGTTTTCATATATTTCTCGTTCATTTTTAAATATGTTTGTTATTAATTAAATTAAAAACAAGACAATAATAATGTATTAGCCGGTTTATTGAGTTAAAACAGTTTAAATTAATATCAAAATATGTTGTTGAGTATGTAGACATTTTACGTAGCACTATATTTCGTAGATTATTAAATTCTTTGAGTTGAGTTTTCATTACTTTACTAAAGTATATACGTATGCATGAAATAAAGCTAACAAATGTATTTTTAATGTTGCTGACAAAAAATTGTATTATGTTGTTTTGTAAATTTTTATGTGAACTTACGTTAGTGTTCTGTGTATGTCTGCGGCTCTTGCTTCTAGCTCGGGAGTCTGGTGAGCAAGAAGTCTGAACTCAGACACGTAGTCCGGCATGTGTCTTCGATGATCGTAATCTCCAAGTTCAGCTGTTATGAAAAAAAACAAACAAGTTTTCGAAAAAGTAAATATAACATAATGTTTCAAATTAGATTCAAAGGAATAACAACAGATAGAGTTTTGTACAAACTTGCAACATAGGATATACTAAAAACGCTTTTTCTATTAAAATTAGAAAAAATGATATTTATAAATCAATTAAAAGTGAACGATTCATTATTTTAGTTATGAAAACCATTGTATCAATTTCTGTAATTGATGTAAATTTAAGGTGGTACACATAAAATAAATCCAATATTGTTTCGAGCTAGCATATTCTCATATTTAGTAAATCTATTGTAACGCCGACCCCGTGTTTGACAAATCGTAATTAATTTGATTAAAGCGGGTAAGTACGTATCCTAAATAAATACGCAGAATGACGTGTAAACACAGTTTGTAATAAGTTAATGGATATACATTATTATGTTTATTTAACACATTTGTTCATGTTAGATTTCATTAGGTAACTATATATGGATAAATAGGACGCTGGACTAATTATCGTTGACAACTAAGAAAAGAGAAAAGAAAATGTGCTACCATGTTTGGAACATAGAAAAAACTAAGAGTAGTGAACGGACCTGAAGCTCATTTCCTGTCGTATATCTTTTTTGTCCTCGGAAATAGCAACATCTGGTAAGCTCGTGGAAAACATGAACATGAACGAATATTCAACGCCTTACTTTATTAATTATTTTATCACGTATTTATTAAATAAATACATCACCACGATTCTCAATATGATATTTGTCAGCAACAAATATTACCCGTTTAATTAATATCACAAAGACACTTGATTAAGGCTTTTAGGTATATTTTTACATTTCGTTGTAGGGTGATCATTTTGTTGGGCGACCATAAATTCATAACGACTGTATTAATTCAAACACTTCAGCTTATGTTGCGAGCTGTTTAAAAAGAACAATACAGAATAATTTCATTATTAAATTGAAAATATGAGATAAATTTACGATACTTAAATAGTAAATATTTAATTTGACTAAGATGTAAAAAGTTCTCGTATCATTTAGGGTATTAAATATTTATCAGTGAATGGTTTTCATTATTTCCATGATTCGGTGAGTAATTTGGATTCTGTTTTGCGTCATTATTTGAGTGTAAACGATGTGTGGACAGGCTCACAGATCATGATGCATGGAAGCGTAAATTGAGCACTCTCGGAGATGTTGACATACGGTAAACTAGCTTCACAAATATTGTATTTATGTGTGATGAAACGTTAGAACAGTGTATGTGTTTATGTTACCGATATTTAACTGAAATACAAATATTGTTAAAACGTTACCTAAACTTTTGATGACTGATCTAACTCCATAACTAAGCGATCTACACAAATTGAAAAAATAATGTTGGTATTAATAATATTTGGAAACGTATCAAAATTTGGATTAACTCTGTATTTGAAGATGACTTGTTTTAGCTTCAATCTTAAACGGTGTGTTCAACAATTCAAAACAACGTGTCTTATTATTTTTAATATTTTTTTTTTTACTAATCAATTACATTAAACACATTAACACCAATAGCAAATATAACATTAATACGAATAATTACGCTATAGAGGAAAAATCAAACACAAAAATTAAATATGTATTATTTTTCATCAATTGTTTCATGTTCAAAACTGAATGATAAAGAATGTAGTAGTTTACGAAGTGTGGTTTTATCTGGCTAAGCAACCGGATGACAGGCGGTCGTGTTGATTAATGTAAGGAGTTCCTCCGGCCGGCTAACTTGTTGCCAACGATGGACCATTGTCTACATTCACGATACTTCTAAACAGAAAACGACTTTACCGAGAGCCGTCTTAAATAGATGGCCCCAAGCAGTGACAAATAGTATATCGTTGTTCACTCTTTCGAACTTTTTTGATTAAGTAAAGTTTTTAAGTAAAAACATTTTTCAGTCTCAGCCAAGCGAAATATATATTTAGTTTATATTGAGGATTTTTAACAGTCTTCATAAAACGAAAGTAATATTTAGATTTGTTAATTACTTAAATATTTAATATATTTTTATTAGTAGGATTTTCTTAACTAACATATTTTGTACGCTGTCATGTTATTATGGTATGTTGATGGAAGTAAAAGCTGAAACATTTTACATCACACGCCGCATAATCAAATATCAGGCTATCGGCCATCAGTTTTTGTCATATTTTAGCTTATTTGTGTAAAAATTAAGCAGTGTAAAAAAATAAAAAATAAAATAAAAGTGTAGCAACGCGCGCTGGGTACAGCTAGTAGGAAATAAAACTACATACATACTTACATATAATAAAAACGCTACTACGCTACTCCGATACTACACTGGTCCTAGTTGTTATAAATATCATTCCCTCGCAGTGTTTCGCTTCATAATGAAATATTTACATATGATATTGACTATCTTTACGAGCTTTATAAGTCAGACAGTATGTGGTAATTTCGTACGAAAAGTTTACGCAGTTCTCTGTTGATATGTGTCCCCTGGGGCCTCAGGGGCCTCCGATGTAGACGAGATTAGATGCAAACGATGCTTTGCCGCTGATGGCTCATTTACCTCTTGAATAACGCATTGATATTACTACACCCTATGTACCACCCTAACATAACTTTCCCTTTTCCTTTTGACTTTGATAAAATTTTCCTGAAAGGTACCTCTGTAATACCTTAAATATTACAGTATGGATGTAGCGAACTCAGACGCCTTCGCCACAAACAAAACAATGTTGAAATATAATTTATTTCGTAGGATTTTCAGGTGCTTAATTTTTATTTGTAATTTATTTCATGTTCAGCGGTAAAGGAAAACATGTTTATGTCAAAAGAAATCTGCCATCCCCAGCGGAGCGCTCTTGTGTATTAAAGTACAAATTTTTATTTTCAAGAGTGCCACAGATTTAACAGTAGGTACTGTGCATTTGATCACTTAATAAATAAAATATAAAGTGTGTTACAAAATCTCCAAGCGAGGTATATAAAAACAATAAAAATATTTTTTTTCTTTATATTTATTACTACTCCTTCGTAGTTTCCTTTATTATTTACTTATATTAATTAAGTATACAGAAAATCCGTATAATTAATATATAAATATTGATGAAAGTATTAGATTTGAGTGGTAATTAGCTGACGACGTGGATCTTCAAAGGTGAGGAAGACGTTAATTTCCTTTACGAGAATAAAAACAAAAATAGACAAACATGGCAAAGGAGAACACGGTAGATACCTTCTATAAATTTAAAATAGACATTTTATTTTAAAATAATTTAATAAAGATGATAAAGTTATCCAGGTGAACGTTATAAAAGTGTCGAGTCGAATACAATTTGGTTTTCCTAGGCATTAACGATTCTCTTAGTGCTTGTTAGATTGTAGGACATTTTAATATCAGGGTAACTGGTCATTTGGAAGTAGTGCCTCTGGCGAGAGTCAACGTCCTCACACTCAGCCGGGGGCACCACAGTTTTATTCGTTATTCTGTTGCGTGCACAGTACAATTATGACACGGAATGTTGAACAGATTGTTACACTATTTTTTTTTTTTTAGTTTCAAGATAACTCTACTGCACCGCACCGCAGAACACCGTTTCATGTAATAACGAAATGGTGTTTTGCGGCGGACAATGTTTGTCACTATTCTGTTTTAAGTTGACTTTGTGTCATATTCTATTGTAACTAAACGCATAAAAGTTTAATAACACAAATACACTTTCCGATAGTCGAATTACAATTCTGTAAAATTAGTCTTGTCATGTCAATGTCGGTTATTATCATATACACCTGATAGCGATCGTTACTCATAGTAGGGAATCGGGAGCAGCGTGGTGGATTAAGCTCTGATCCTTCTCCTACATGGGGAAAGAGGCCTATGCCCCTATGCCCAGTCGTGGGATATTACAGGCTGAAGCGTAAAAAAATCTTCCATAATTTTTTAATGAAGTTTTGTATGTACCAATGTATTCTTTATTTACATCAGTATACAAACTGAATAATGTAGGTAGACAATTTGAACTAGTTCAAAGTCACAAAGTTTGAACGTTGTATGGTGGTCCAGAGTGAAGAAGTACCACAAAAATAAAGTTTTAGAAGCAAGCACAGTGTGACCGATCAAATCGCTTTTCGATTTCATTCTATATCCATTAACCGGAAAAACATTTTAAGTTTTTTTTTGATCCTATGAAGTAAGTTCTTAAAAAAAAGGCCTTAAACATTTTAAGTTTACAAACTGCCGTTATAATAATCTCTGTACGCTAATTTTATGAAAATAATGTGAATACATTCATTAATGAATATATAATATTATGAATATTAAGCAATTTGATATTGTTAATTAATTAAACATATCTTATAAAATGTATTTGACATCTGACTACACTTTGCTTGTATATAATGTTATTAAAATAAGTAGAATTTGATATCAGAAAGCAATATCGATCATTTTAGTTAAAACATTGCTGGATAGTCTAGTCATGATGGGTACTATGAGCAAATTGGCCAATAAACTGATGCCGTCCAACACTTATCTGCTTATAACAATAGAGCACTAACTGTTTATCACACCTGCAATATACAGTTATTAAGCTCGTACCCCCAAACATCGGCATATTACTGTGAATAGGTTGGTTTGTAATAAATCTATTGCAAACCATTAAATTGTAAACGATTGCAAAATATATGTACATGAGATTACGTAATATATATAAATACTATCTGTGCCCGCGACTTCGTCTGCGTGGAATTAAAAAAAAATTTGTTCAGTTCGCAGAGATATAAAATAAATAATTTTCTCAAAAAAAAGTAGCATAAGTTACTACTTATTACATCAGCTATCTGCCAGTGAAAGTCCCGTTAAAATCAGTTCAGCCATTTCAGAGATTAGCCGGAACAAACAGACAGACAGACAGACAAAAACTGTACAAAAATGTTATTTTGGTATATGAACCGTGTATACATCCATATACATTTAGTAACGAGCGCTTGTTTTAATATTACAAACAGACACTCCAATTTTATTTATTTGTATAGATGTATAGATGAAATCATTTTCATCTGTTCACCTTAAAATCTGTAACCTGATTTAAATAATGTAACCTGATTTTTTTTGTTTGTTTGACTATTAGAGACGGTTCATAATATCACAGTTTGCAATAGGTGGGTATTTTTTATCTCAAACGTCAAGCCGTTTTACTTACAAAGCGTACAAGGATTAATATAAATGGATACATCCATACATTTGCATTATACAGACATATACTACACTTAAAAATGGTGACAAATAATTCTCCTACGGCAGTCTTTAAACAAAATCGTATTATCAAAATTGATATTTTTATAACGTAATTTTTTTCTAATATAAAACTTTGTGTTCATTGGAAGACAATGTAAACATCAGTCTGTTTATTTAATTAAAATATGGTATAATAAAAATGGTAATAATTCATTTATCTTATTAAAACATCATAATATTTTTTTATAGTTTTGAACATTACTAATTTATTATTGATTCAGTTTTTTATCGGAGAGAATGAAATATGTAAGTCTTACAATACAATAACAACAAAACTTGCCTGATGTTTCGACTGAATGTTTTGAATGAACGTAATTGATTGATTGATTGGTTTTAATGGCTTTCAGTTTTGCCAGTGAATGAACGTAATAAGCGATTGAATTAGAATGTCAAATCTATCAAAATCAACCCTTATGAAGCCAATGATCTGCTTTTGACATGAATGTAAAATTAAAGGGACTGGGAAACCATCCTTATATTTATAATTTGTGCGAATGTCACGGTCTAAGGAGTTTCAGGAGACGCCGCTCCAATTCTATAAGTGCGACCTCACTAAAGCGCATGGAAGCCCTAACTGAAGATGACATCGTATTTTAAATTCACGTATTCACACTAAAATTCTATCTATTAAAAACATGTGTAAGTTTATACATTTTTTTTTCTAAATAAAAATATTTTTTATACAAAAGTACAGGTACTTTTTTCTGTTATTTTATATTGAAATATCATGTATTTGAATTTTCTATACTGCTATTATAAAAAAGTAAAGGTTTGTAGGGACTAAACTCTTGTCCACTAACCGGATTCTAAGGATTCATTTCACTAGCAGAAAGTGCCAAATGCGATATTTTGTTTCTGTAGTAATAAGTTATCTTATATTAATCTCTGTAAGCCTTAGTACAGTATTTTGATTTAAAAATTTACTGAAATTTGAAAGTGATCTATTAGTACTTTTACTGAAATTTGAAAGTGATCTATTAGTACTTTTACTGAAATTTGAAAGTGATCTATTAGCACTTTCATCAAGTATGTATTATACCCACTAAGCGATTCGCTAGTACATTCTTGATCCGTACGGCCAAAAAATGGAACTCTCCACCAGCGTCTGTGTTTCCGGAAAACTATATATATATAAAATAGCTTACTTCTGTGTAAGCGTGCTCCATCTTAGATCGCATTTTCACTTATCATTAGGTGAAATAGTGATCAAATGCAAGCATATTATTGTACAAAAAAAGGTATATTAATTCTTGTGATTAAAACTTACTTCAGTATTACGACTATTGCATAAAGATAAAGTTTCTATTATGCCTTAATTAGTATGTTATTTAAGAGATAGGGGATAGTGAACATTATCGTGGGATACGCTGCCGCTGGGCGGAAACTATAGCAGTCAATAAACTTGGAGTAAACAGTAAAAGTTTGACGCCCAGCGAATTAGTCACGGGTCACCTAGTTCTAACTAAGATAAGTCAACGCTATTTTATTTTGTTACGATTTTTTCTTTTCATGAATTTTCTACCATCATAATAAAATATATAATAAGCTATGTCGCCGGTGAGCATGGCGTCTGTAATGTCGTCAGAATATCGGAAGAATCGCAGTAAATTCTATACAACTAAAAGTTTTGATATTATGACACGAAAACCTTAAATTGTAGGATAAATGTATAAAATAGATTAACACTTACATTGTAGCACGTATGCAGCGAGCTCTGCAGAAAGATCGAAGTTGACCGGGAGCCGACCCCGCAACACATCTTGTTTTAGTTGGAGAAAGAACTGGTACCTGTATAATTAAAATTTGTACGTATATGTTAGTTGAAAAATAAGTATTAAATTATTATTATAAGTATTCGTTTGAATACTATGTTGGACCCGAACGAATTAATACAATCTCAAATGGAGAAAATTATATTTATGTTAAAGCATGTTTTTATTAGCAGTAATTTAGACTGAGCGTAGGTCATTCACAAACGATACGAATTTGTTGTTTTTAGCAGCAATAAAATATAACGCGAAATCAATTAAAAATTTTGTCAGTAATTTTCCTTTAACGTATTAAAACTTATTGATAAATTTAATTTACTTAATAAATCCTATATTTGTTTCACATTTGTTTATTATTTATTAAACCTGATTGACGTCGATACTTATCAAATTAATTATTATCTTCGGAAAAATTGGTCGAATAATGAAAAAAGATTTCGAGGTAAATTTAAAATCTTTTTGCCTCTTGTTTTTTTTTTACTCGAAACAATACAATATAATTAAAAAAAAATCTATAATATCATAAATCCTTTTCATATTTCTCATTGTGAAAGCTTACTGAATAATTTATCCCACCAAAAACATTTTCATGTAAAATGTTGCCAAGACGAGATCATATGGCTCGCACTGTCAAAAAGTTATCAGATCTCATGTAGAGCCAAGCTTCTAACTCTACACGCCCTAACTCTACAAGCCCTAACTTCACAAACTCTACACCTTAGTCAAAATATGTGGCTTGGCCGTTTCGCTACCGTCACGTGGGCGTAAGGTGAAATTTTTTTTCACTGTTTTTTACTTTTCTGTCATACAATAGTTCTATTAAAGAAAAAATAAAAAGAAGAAGAATAATTGATATACATATAATACAAATAAAAATAAAAAGAGAAAATATATTTATATAAATGAGACAGGAAAGTCGTCATCTACAACATCGGCAGCCGGTAGTAACGAAACGGCCAAGCCACATATTTTGACTAAGGTGTAGAGTTTGTGAAGTTAGGGCTTGTAGAGTTAGGGCGTGTAGAGTTAGAAGCTTGGCTCTACATGAGATCTGATAACTTTTTGACAGTGCGAGCCATATGATCTCGTCTTGGCAACATTTTACATGAAAATGTTTTTGGTGGGATTTCACTTCTTTTTGTAAGTTGCTTATGACAATATTATAGTTGCATTTTACCTCCGACACATTTTATACCATAAATATCATCCAATCTTCACCATATTCGGTTTAAGCACGCTGTTTTTGATTTTATGTTGAACTGATATGCAAACGGTGATCTCCGCCAAAACTTAAATAACAAAATTACCAAATGTAAATTTTCGACATAAACTAATAACCGATTTTTATTTTTTTTATGTATTTTATTATTATTATTAATAACAAGGAGTCCCTATATCAATTTTCAGACCTCTAGCATCAAAATTTGCGGAAGTCTCATACAAACTTCAATCCCCTAGTTTAAGGGGTTGGGGGGTAAAAGTTCCAAGTTTTAGAATTTTGTTGTAGTTTGTGTACTAATACTAGCTTACATACCAAATTTCAGCTTTCTGGGACTTCAGGAAGTACTCTATGAATTTTGATGATCATCAGTGAGTGACGAAATCGGGGTTTTTTAGATATCAATAAAATCTAAAGTATAAGAGCTATGCAATTGAAACTTTATATGTTTAATAAGTTCACTATTGACATCATATCCCCAGAATTTTGTTTATCTAGTATAATCCAAACCCAAGTTATGAGGGTTCAAAAAAACGACGAAGCACTTCGAGAAAAGATAGGTAGTGCTTTTCGTTTTTTTTTTTTTTTTTTTTTTTTTGTTTCGTCTTGGCGGGGGCACTACCGTGCCCCCAGATAATTAAAATCTTTTTGCCTCTTGTTTTTTTTTTACTCGAAACAATACAATATAATTAAAAAAAATCTATAATATCATAAATCCTTTTCATATTTCTCATTGTGAAAGCTTACTGAATAATTTATAATTCCCCGAGGCTCTTTATTTCATTTTTTCCGAAACCATAAAGAATTATAAGATAAGTAAGAGCAGGGATATTAAATACTAAAAGACTATCAAAACAAAGATTTTTAAAAATATTACAAGTATTAAAATGCGCGTGAAGTGAAGACTGTTCGTATTCCTACGATGTAAGAAACAGAGAGTGACAAGGGGGGTGTCGTGTCATCATCGTCGCTATGACAAAATTTTAATAAAAAATTTGAATATTCTTTCTGCCAACTTTACTGTTGAGAGGTAAAAAATCCTTCTTAAATAATTTTCATTATCACTGTCATTTCTTTCCTTGACTTTGCTTGCCTTTATTACAAAATATTAAAAAAAAAAAGAAATTTAATGCAACAAAATTTGTAAGAACGACTTCCCGCCTAATTTATGTAGAAAGACGAAAGTGCATCTAATTATTTTTAATGAAAGAAACTGTGACTCTTTTTATTCACATAAAGCTATACTCTAAGTACTGTATTACCATTCCGTGGCGCATTCATTCACGCCATCATTGCTAGGCCTGTTTGCAGCCTCGACAGGTTAACTATGAGTGCTCTAGACCTTCTTTGTTCACCCTGTCTTAACTTTATTTTTAAGGACATCAAATTTAAAACAGCGAAATTTTGTAATGATACAGTGCTTTTGTAAGGTAAAACATAGGCTACCACGTACAAAATCAAATTCTATAATACCTTTGATTTAACAGACAAAAATTCTAATTAGGAAGGTTAAATGAAAGGGATACAATTGCATAAAAATTACGCCTAACTTATATATGAGGGTAACATATACAATTACTATAGTATTCTTAGTTTAATTGAGGTAGTTTTTATTCTACCTTCCTGTCTCGAAACATTTACCTATTCGATAAATGCAAACGAATACAGAAGTACAATTGTGTATCTACTTTAACAATGAAGTCTGTGACTTTAATAAGGATCTGTAACTTAAAAAATTGGCTTGATGCCTTCAAAAGGGGGAAATCCTTTGTGATAGAACAGGATTGTGTCCAAGTTTTGCGAGACATTTCCTTCGCTAAAGAAGTCTGCGTCTCAAGGGTCTATAATCTTATCTAACATTATTATTCTCCAGCACTTTATTAGCTTTTAACTCCCAATTGGTTTAATTAAATAATACAACGAGTAGATGTTTTGTTTTATTTTCATCGGATGTTTTATTTTTAAGGATTCAATAATAATAGACGTTGAAATTTATGGGTACCAGAATTATTTATACCACTTACTTTTTGATAATGTTGCTTTGAATTGCGAGACAATTACTAAAATAAGCTTAAAGGTTTTAGATTTTAGAGATTTTCGTTCGAAAAGCAAACATTTTTTTTCTTTCTATAATATTAGCAAAGATTGCAAGTGATTCAAGTCTAAAAATGTTTCGATGCTGACTTAGATCTCGGGATACGTACGAATACGTGAGAGCAGATGTTTTTTATTGTCCTATTACATTCACACATTTTGTCACGTCAGTAAGGGGGCAGTCTTGTCTTATTTCGTGTGATATATTTTTCAGCTTCTTTGTTTTTATAAGATTTTAAAAGTAAAAATTGTTATTTAAGATGTTTTTTTAATATCATTTTCATTGAAGTTCGTTAGTTAGTGCCATTGAATCGGACGGTTATAAAATATCATATATCAGTAAGTACTTACCAAATGGTTGATTTTATTATCACAAGTGCACATTTGAAGATAAATAAGCAGTATTATATTATAAGAAATAACGAATGATTGTAGAAATTGTACAAGGCGAACATATAGGAAATGGAAAAATGTATATGATAATTATTTTTGAAGATGGAACAAAAGACGAAGCGTTGCCGTAGCGGTTACAGCACTTTTTTTTTACGTGGGTAAAATCCATCATGGATTGGAACCCTCCAGTGCGGGGGCGCCAGCGGGTTATGTCAGATTCCTACTGACTAAAAAACCACCACGTGTGTGCAGTCGTCCGCCTGGGTGGGGCGAGATGGGGTCGCGCTAGCATTCGCCACCTCGCCCCCAGCGGTCACAGCACTAGCCGAACCCCTGTCACAGGAGATATTCGTAATAGAGGACGTTGAGTGTAAAGTGTTATTATTATTATAATATACGAATAATATGTTTTTTTTTATAAACTTCTCCCAGCACTTGATCTTTTTCTTCTCAAAGGCTGTGATCAAGACGTGATAAAGTTATATTTGGTTATATAGTTACGCAAGATGATGAGATCGACGATGTAGTGAGAAATTTGCGAGTGATTCTGCAAGTGCTTAGGATAGTCGCTTTTTGAATACTATGGAGTGTGTAATTCGTGAGCTGCAGGACATCTAAACTGAGTTTTATGCTTTTTTTTATTATTAAAGAACAAAGAAAGGAGTTAAAAGAAATAAATAAATACATGTAACACCAGTTTGAAAATAATTATATACTTACAATAAGAAAGTAAAATGGGAGTAAAAATTTTTAAGTTAGTTGTATCACTGTTGATTAAGAATAAATTATTGTACATATCGTCATTTTTTTAAAGATGCCTTAATTAATAATGTAAAATTGGGGTTAGAAAGTTTGTAAGGATATCCTAACATTTTTGAAGCTCAAATGAAGTAAAACCAGTACAAACTTATTAAAACTACTTTTTATTATGTATAAGTATGTCATAGGAAGTTTAAAATTTGTATAAATAATTTTTGAAACATGTTCACTGGCTAAAACCTCAATATTTCATTTACATTTCATGTACCGTAAAGTTAATGCGTTGTTTCAACATACCACAGCAGTAAATATTTAAACAAATTGCTATATTTTACATCTCATTAATACGCTTTACTCTTTAATTAGGTTATGTTTGGAATAAATTAAATTTAGATATTATAATTTATATTTTTCATTTCGTATCACAACACGCAAACGCTTTGATGTTTTACTTTCGATCACGTATCAATATTATTTATGCGAAATGAAACTAATTTCGTACTTCAAATTTAAGTTTAAATTATAAATACAAATGTAAGAATGAAAATTTCATTTATTTTGTTTATTTGATTTAACTTTTGTTCATTGTAATTGTTTGCTCACAAACAAAAAAAAATCGAATAGTATACATAGAAAAATATAATATACATTTCAAGGGTTGCCCTCGATGTCTCTAGGATTTCAACATCAGATCCTGGTTTCACCCATGGTTCACACCCTTGGGATATCTCCTTTCCAACAAAAAAAGAATTATCAAAATCAGTTCATAAACGACGGAGTTATCCCCGAACATACATAATTTATGTATACCGTCAAATTGAGTAACCTCCTCCTTTTATGAAATCGGTTAAAAAAGGACTGTGTCATCTAGGATAATGTTCTGAATGACTTTATTATAAAAATACCATAAATGTTTTTTATAACATTTTATTCATGAACCAAAAAATATAGTACTTATGAAATAATCACATTGTATGATTTACTAGTATAACAAAAATTTAAAAAAAAGTTCTGGTTATATTTTTTCGTAGATTTTTGGAATAATGACTTAATAATTTACGTAAAATTACGTATAACAAAATTGAAATTACAAAATCTATAATACTCGCCATTTTGTAGCCTAATTGGAAGTCCAGAAAGATTTAAATGTGTTTAAGAATTTTAAAACAGTGTTTGTAACGTTTATCCACACTGTTAATCCAGTTTAATCCTTAAATTACAAGTTTTACATAAAAACTACCATTTCATGTATCCTAAAATCTCCGCTTTAAAACTTTAATCATTTCAATTTGAGATTAATGTAAATGAAAACAATGACAGATAAAAACATTTTTTCTTTAATAATTTTATAATCAATTTTTATTTTCTATTACATTTATTTTATTTTAGAAACAAACAGATACACTTTTGGAAATAAAAAAAAAAAAAATTGCTCAGCAGATATAGGGAATCGACAAAATTACGTAGCAATTTAAATACAAATTACTTGGTTTCACTCTAATCGACAGTTTTTTTTCTAAAGTACAAATATGCGCTATGACCTGAGATGACGCGTCATAGATTTGTAATTTTAAATTTTATTAAATTTATGGTTAATTTTTTTAATTAAATCGACTTCAAAAAAGGAGGAGGTTACTCAATTTGACCGTATATATATATTTTTTGTTTATGTTTGTTGGGGATAACTTCGTCGTTTATAAACCGATTTTGATAATTCTTTTTTTGTTGGAAAGAAAATATCCCCGGTGTGGTACCATAATAAGGAAACCAGGATCTGATGATAGGACCCTAGAGAAATCGAGACAAACCCTCGAAAATCCGCATAACTTTTTACTGGGTGCACCGATTTTGATGATTTTTGATTTAATCGAAAGCCGATGTTTATCATGTTGTCACATTTAAATTTCATCGAGATCTGATTACACCTTTTGGAGTAATCTTTGATAATGCGTATTTACTTGACAAATTTTTCGTCTACCTACGTTTTATTACTTGTCGATATAATTGAAGTCGGTTTTTTTTCGTTTGCCTGCAAACACAAATTATTCAACTGTGCAATATAAGATTCGTAAAATCGGCTCCACGTAATTGTGCTGTAATTATAAATCTTATAAAGGAAGTATAATCGTGCTAACATTTTCGAAATCGCTTCCCACTCTTAACACGAAGCTAAGCATTGGGAATGCTTTAGCATTGATCAAATAGATAATTGTGTGACTTAAAAATTAATTTATTGCCAATGTAAAGCACCACACCCGTACCTATTACCATATTTTACCTTTTTTATAAAAGGCGAATGGACGATTTTGTTAAGAACTTTTTATTTTGTCTGATATTCTAACACGATTATATTGGAGTAGGTCAGAGTCACTGTTTAGGTGAAACTGTATAAATTAAGAAAATGTAAAGATTGGTGCAATAATATAATATTGCGTATAATAATTAAACTACCAAAAGTCGTATGATACATGAAAATAAAAAGGAAATTTGAAATAAACGCAAATCCTTCTAAGTGAGTAATCTCTAACATTAATTTCCATATATTGTATTCAGAATCTATTTACCTGGTTATCTCTTCCAATAATTTGCACGGGTCTGAAGCATAAAACTTAACTCCAAAGTAGAATGTGTGCGTATCGGAACCGCGGAGTTGGCGCCGCAATCTTTTGCCAGCATCGAGCCAGTGCTATTAAAATAAGTAATTTTGTTAAGTTAACTATACGTCGAGAATCAATGGTAGATATATTCATAGCATTTAAATTAATAGTAGACAAGGAACGAGTGTCTGAATTACATGCGGTACAGAACATTTTGTTTATATATTGTTAAAATAGTAATAAGAAAACAAACTGAAATGAATATATTATATGTTATTTATTACCCAAAAATTACCGTATAAAATATTTGTTTATGTTTTGTTTTGGAGTCGATAGAGAAAAACATGATTAAAATAACAAGTGTGAAACATGAATATTTACCCTAATAATAAATCCGATACACTTACCGTCTGATTATCTTGATCTACGTAGCGCAGGCCAAAGTAAGCAGTTTCTAGCAGATCTAAGTGCCTGAATACCACGTCGAGCAGCGCCTGACCCGTGCTATTATCCTGCGAAGAAGAAAATAACGTTGATTTATAACACTGACCTAATTAAAATACAAACTGAAAAAAATATAACTTTGATGTGAAATATACAATAAATTTCGTACCCTCCTTTGATATACGCGACCATAATCGGCTTTATTTTCGTAGCTTGTTACCGTTATATTGTTGTTTGTTGTCTTGTGATATTCTTAACTAAATTTAAAAGGAGCTATGTAAACAAAACATAAATAGTGACAGAGCGTCTAGCATGGGGCGAAATGGGAAACTAAAAATATAAATCGAAGAACAAAACGATTATTCTGATAGAAGTACATGTAAATAAACTGTGCTTTAAAGCACAGATAATTAAAAGAGTTATTAAAAGAACTATAGTTTCTTTGTTACTTTTGTTACACAGTTATGTTGTTGTATTAATTTTGTTTTGTAAAAATACTTAATGACAAGAAGCTTGTAGATTTTTGTTTGTATTAAAACATAATTGGTTTTGTCTTAAACTTTCGAGTCGACGTAGTCGTAGCTTCTATAAACCATATACCTAAATTATTGACAAAAATTAATGAAATTAATGTCAGTTTTTACACACCTAAATCTATTACATTATAAAACTCTGTTAGTGCTAAAAATATTACGTGTTATTTCTCATAGGAACAGAGTAGTAAAACATAAAAACATAGGTCTATAAAATCACATTAGCAAGTTGTCTCTTATTATCATACTATTATAATTTTTAGTATTATATATGATATTGATATTTTCAAATCTAATGTAATAATTTAATGTAATTCGGGGGACAGCTACTTGATTTCTCTAAATACAATTATTTTCTTTTTTTTCAAACAAAAAAAAAACACGTTTTAATTGTATTCGAAATGAATAAAATCGCTAAAGCAAATTGACCTACAAAATCATTAGGATTATTTCCATACATAAAAAGACCGATTTTTAAAACGGATGTGAATTATAAATAACGGAGCCTAAAGTAACAGCAATATAGTTTTATTTAAAAATCATCAGATATAAATCGATCTCCCACGATACAAACATTAACTATCTCCAATTAGCATTTCTCGCCGGCTTTCCACAATTAAGCCAATTTCCACGCAACTTGTAAGACCAGTAGTCAATGATGATGCTGGCACTGTAATGATGGGGCACGCATCCGAACTCTCACGCATTGAGGATACATTGGCGTGCAACGATCAATGTGCCACCAAAGCGGTCTTTAAAAATTATTTTGTTTAATTTTTTCTTATATTTTTCTATTCTTGTTAATTCGTTTCGTGCTGAACAGTTTATGTTTTTTCGTTTAATATAATAGTGTAATGTAAAAATATTTATCTGAAGCTATTTAATCTGGTTTTCGACATCGTTTTTATGTAGGCAACGCTAATCTACATATATAATAATGTAACTAAGCGGAAAGACTTCTTTTTGTCTCTTTGTTTGTTTGGATACAATAATTTCATAATTAACTTTGTATTGTTAAAAGTCATGTGAAGCTAAAATTCAGGTTACACCAAGCTACTTGCTAAGTTTTTTTTAAAATGAACACTGCCCTATGAGTTTCGATAGCATAATATATTATCACTTTTTGATATTGCACTGAAGATGTGAAACCCACAGAAGAAAAACATTTTTACAAAGTTTCTAAGTTGTTTTTATAGGAAAAGGCTTAGATTGTTTTATCAGAAATAGAACACGGGTTATATTCGGACCACTGAACTATTGTAAGCTTAATTGGTTGTCGGACCCTTTCTTTAAATGAAAAAATGAGACAATCTCTGAATAAGAGTAACGAAGATTAACATTATAATAACTATATTTATTATAATTAACTAGCGACCCGGCTTCGCACGGGTACAATGCTGATACTAAATATACTACAGAATGTCTTTATTTATAGTGTGAAGCTAGCTTATAGCATGGTTATTAACATAATAACAACAACATTCAAATATGCTGCGTTAGATTACACGTTGTTTCAGAATGTGTTGAACAAATAAAGGTTCACTGCTCGTTCCCCGTAGGTGATAGCGTAATAATACGTAGCCTATATGTTGATCCGACTTCTTAATAATATTCGTGTCAAATTTGAAGTAAATCCATGCAGTACTTTTTGAGTTTATCCCGGACATACATAGAGACAAACAGACAAAAATTCTAAAAACTATATTTTTGGCTCCGGTATCGATTGTAGATCACACCTCAAGTATTCTTAAAAAAAAATATTCAATGTACAGTTTTGTCTTTCCTACCATTTTATTATATGTATAGATTCATCGACGTATCTATAGTTAACATATTGACATTATATACAAAATTAATTTCCTTCCAATAATAACAATTTGACAAAATAAATTACAATTATGAGTCGGTTCATGTGTTCATACGATATATCGACGCAACTGTTTATTGTTAATTTATAATCATTCACAGACCATTCAACGTGTTTTCAATAACACAAACATTATAGGTTTCGGAACGGTTTGTGGGAAAATTGTGAAACGTTCACAAGTATGAATAATAAATGATTTAATAACAGAGTCTGTTTGTTCCGAACAGACCATGTTCAGATCAAAAAACAACAAACGATTTGAAAATCTGGCGGTGATGGCAGTAGGTAAGCGTGCACGCAATAGTAGCCGCGGGCCAGTCTCTCTGCCTTTATGGAACGACAAACAATTCACCGATGGCAGTATTTAATTTTCAAGCTTTTTGTGCCTTATTGCACGTTAATTAAGCCCTAAAGCAAGAATTCATTAATCGTAGTGTAGTTCTTGATTCGTACGTTGGATTACAATAACATAGATACATTATATTTTTATAAAAAGTTGATTTTATGTAGAATGGTAGTTAGTTTTATATAGTGTACCTAACAAAAATAATATATATACAAGGTTATTTGTAACAATATTTATTACTGTTTGAAATCTCGAGCTTCGTTAGATTATCGTGGGTAAGAACTATTTCGAGTAAACTATTTTTCTCAACTTTAATATCAACGTGAGCAACAGGCAATAAAGAAATTAATAAAACAGATACGAAGTATAACGAGATGCACTATGCATCAGACCGTGAAATGTGGTCGACTCAATTTGCAACTGCGACACGGCTCCTTACAGCCTTCACTCTTCTCTTCAGTCTTTAATTAGAGAATAATTATTTTCTTTACTAAGAAAATAGGTCAAATGACAACAACAAATAACAAAAAGTTTTTAAGGATTAATAGTTACAAATAATTAATCATACGAATTTCCTTACTTTTCGTCTTCATAAAAATATAATTTATTACTAATAAATTGAATGAAATGAATGAACGAAATGATGCCACGTTGGCGCAACGGTCAGATCCGTAGATTGTGCCAGTTGCGCTGGCGGTTGCGGGTTCAATCCCCGCACATGACAAACATTTGTATTGGCCAAACAGGTGTTTGCCGTGGTCTGGGTGTTTGTGCAGTCCTTGTTAGTCTCCCCACTGTGCCTCGGAGAGCACGTTAAGCCCTCGGTCCCGGTTGTTATCATGTACACCTGATAGCGATCGTTACTCATAGTAGGAAATATATCCGCCAACCCGCATTGGAGCAGCGTGGTAGATTAAGCTCTGATCCTTCTCCTACAAGGGGTAAGAGGCCTATGCTCAATAGTGGGATATTACAGGCTGAAGCGAAAATTGAATGTAACACAGAACGTTCAATTCTCAATTCTGTTGAAAGCATAAAAATCTCACCAACTATAGATCACTCAAATAAATTGATTCGTAAACATTGATAAGGTTCGCTTAATCACGCAATTTGTTATCGAGTGTAATCACTCTCGTCCCGGCGTGGAATGGCAGTAGTTAGAACAAATAAATCTTTATATATTTGGTAATGTGGAGGGAGAAAAGTTGTCACCGAATCCGCTCGAGACAAATGTCCCTTTGTAGATGGGGAAACTGGAGGAAAAGGACGCGATTTATCTAAAATAACCATACAATTTAGCAGAAACGTCGAACTGTCGTCGCTTCCACTTTACCCGAATTGAACGATTTCAACTCGACATATCTACCAAATTTGTTCGACGAACAAGTTTCCTTAATATTTCAAAGCAAAGTGTTTCTTAGTATCTTACCCTGTTGTCTACTTTATTATTTTTGTCAGTAAAAAGTAATAATATAGGCATATGTTACAAAATTATGGAGATTTTAACTTTCTTCATTTTCTATTGTTATATTTTTTCTCGTATATATCCCTGCTAGTTTATTGGACAAATTGTATTTCACTAATTATAATGCTATAACAAGTTACCAAATGTAATTAACACAAAACAATTACGAATTGATATGGAGGAAACAAATATTAACATACAATTAGGTTTTAACGAGTTGGTTATAGGCATTAATTATTTCTAAATCTATGTCAATTAGGTTCAACAACAAAACTGAGACTGTTCTGAGGGAAACTCTAAATTTATCAATATAGGGTTTAAAATAATTTAATGTCGTTAAACGAGTAGCAACATTACATTATTAAAGAGCCCGTTGGCGCAGTTTGTAGTGACCCTGCTTTCTGCTCCGAGGGTTGTGGGTTCGATTCCCACCCCGAGTCTGGGTGTAATATAAATATTTATTTATACATTTATATATGTATTATTTATAAGTATGTTTATCGAAAAAAAAATATGTAGCCATATACCAGTCGGCTGTTACCTATAACACAAGCATTAAGTTGCTTACTTTAGGAACAGACGACCGTGTGTGTATTGTGTAGATATTTATTTACTTATTATTATTAAAAAGTAGTTTATTTCTAATAGTGCTATTCTTTATCACGATTGTGAAATTATTCGGTGTGAAAGCTACGCAATGTTGTTTAGCGCGATTGACTGCTATATTCATAACATGTCACATATCTCTAAAAATACAAAATTTGCATGTTGAGTAAACAATAAATAAAATTTTTGGTGTTTGCCCGCGGTTAGTACTTCTATTTAATTGTCAATAATATTAAATTCAAAAGCAAAAACAACTTTATTCAAATAGGCCCCATGAGCATTGTAGAGTCATCATTTTACAAATTAAAACTTTAGAAATGATTATATAATAATAATAATACATAACATATACTCGTTTGTTTGTATGTGTTGAAGTCTGGAAGTCTTAAATGTAAAGTACAAAGTATATTTAGTTTAAAAAGTAAACACCTAATAATTTTGTGTTATATTTTTCTGTCTGTTCCAGACATTTTTAATAAATCGTTATTTCTGTGCTTGAAGGTTGCTTGGAAAGGTAAGAGCTAATGCAAATTGGTAAATTTTTATTCTCGATTTGTGCATAAGATACTGTTTCTGTTTTAATGTGTTATATAATAATAGTGAAAATTATCGAGGAAAGCACGCAGGATGCGGCGTACAACGTTTATGGACAACTCTCACATTCGTCATGCGGTGACAATGCCAGCCAAATAGAGTTTAATATTCATAGAGACGACGTACGATTCAGTGAATTCATCGCCCGCGCCTTGGACCCGAGCCCCGCATATAAAAGACCTTCCTTGAGCCCCTGGGTGTACTTCAAATAACTCGTCTCAGAATAGCTGCACTTCAAAAGTGCGGGAACAGAAACGGAAAAAATCCACGCGTTGTTTCATCATACGGCGAAATTGAAAATACCACACCGTCCGTCGGGACGTCCGTCGAAGCAACTAGGCTTTGATATAAGCTTTTCATTTTCTGATATAGGAAAGTATTAAAGAATTTATATGAAAGGTGTTTGGACGGATTTTCTTTACCGTTTTCAAAGTCTTATTTATGGTTGCTATTCTAAGTGCAAGTTTTGTACTCATTAACAACTTGACATCCGTTTGCTTTTCTCATATGAGTCCATAGTCTTATAACTAGTTTTTTGAATCTTAAAAAAATCTGAACCATACGTCACGAGAACGAACAAGCTACTTCTTCATTTTAAGAATAGGTGTTTGTATTGTATAGGTGGTACAGAATATTTGCATTTCCAAAAGATTTACGTTTGCTATGATTAATAATATTACCTGCATCTCATGAAGCAGTTCTCTGTCATCAAGCAGAACCACGCGACAAGCCAGTGTGCGCGGCGCTGGACAGAGGCATTCCATCATCTTGCCGACTTTTCAGCATCCGCTAGAAAAAAAATACAGTATTAGAAATTAGGATGCATTTTAGTCATGAAAAATACTAAACAAAAAATTTTTTGCCGTTTTTAACAAAATATAATTGATATAACATTTATAATTTATTTTAAATTTATGCTAAAGGCAGTTATAATATTTTGTACTCTGAGTAGATGTGATATTGTTATCTTATACGCAGATACTTCTATACATTGCTATTCACTCCACAAATCTAGAAGTTGTTTGGAGGCAATTACTGAGTTATTTGCAACGAGACTCTATAGCAAAATCACCAAAGGGTTTGTCGAAACCAAATATATCCTCGTTAAAAGTTAGTCCGGAGCGAGCGCAGTGCGTTCACTGTTTTAACAATTTTATTTTAATTAGTAACGCGCCCTCTCTAATAGGCGAATTTGATTTGACGGATTTTTGCCCACGCTTACAATTACGCTGCGCGTATTGACTGACTTCCATTCTACCGAGCCGCGGATTTCAAAGTTAAATCAACTTTTTTAAATTAACGCTTTACACGTGTGTCGTTCGATTGCTGATTTTGAGTTTCATTACTAGCAACCTCTTTGATAAACATATAAAGCATAAATACAATTAAAATATTTTATAATACACAAATAATACACAATATACTACGATTAGAACCATAAAATTTCTAATTAAATACGTAACAACAATATAAAGATTAAATATACGCCTAAATAAATAAAATGTCCATAAGTAGTTAAAAGATATATGGGCACAAGAAATCACCGTGAAAAGAATTTAGTGCATGGCTTAACTTCTAACGAGTAAAACTTAGAAACAAACAACAAAGACGCGATACGAACAATTAATCCAAACGACCCCGACGAAGATTAGTGCTCCATCTATTGACCCCACAAACACATAGAAAACATTTTCCCGTTTTTGTCCGATCGGAAAACAAAAAGAAGATTTGCGATTGACAACGTAACTTTTAGCCGGACGCTGATGTAGCCGGTCGGAGGTCACTATTTAATCACAGAGTGGATACGTCGGTGGCTCTGAAACTCTTAAATCCTTGTAACTAACGAACTAGTTTCGTTACAAAGAAATGATATTGTGTATTTTTTTATTATTATAAGAGAGTCTATTGTGTAGAAACAATTAAATTCATAGAAGATGCGCTGTTTTAGTTATAAGTATATACGGGAAGTCTGCGTTGATGAAACAATGCATCAGAAACAGAGTCTATCACATTAATACAGTTTAACAATTATCATTCACGTTCCCACGTACACGCCATGGGAAATAGCGTGTATCGGTAAAACGAACTCAATTTTAATGTTTCTTCAATAAACACACTGTAAATAATATGTGAACGAGTACAAAATTTCAGGCATGTGTTATTTAAATTTTGTTAAACTCTGTATTATATTCTAAAGTTTCATTCTTGAAGAAAAAAATATTTACGCATATAAGGATTTGCGTCTGATGTAAATTTGAAGCAACCTAGCGCAGAAAGTTTATCGATGCCAAAATCGTTGACTATTCGGTTTAGGTAATCTTTTTCAACATTAGGCCGTTTCGGCTAGGTTAGGATTTAAAAAGTATACTACTCAATTACAATCCCATTTGTATTTAGCATTCCTACTTACATGGATTATTTAACATGGATTTTATATCACGTTCATCGCATTCAGCCTGTAATATTCCACAGCTGGGCATAGGACCCTTTTTTTAGTAGGAGAAGAATTGGAGCTTAATGCACCATGCTGCTGACATATTTCTTACTATGAGTAACGATCGCTATCAGGTATTTATGATAACAACCGGGACCGACGGCTTAACGTGCTCTCCGAGGCACGGTGGGGAGATCCCAAAGGACAGACATCCAAACATTTAAATTTAATTTGAATTTTAATTTGAATATTTATACAAATACAAATATCATTCCCGAGCGGGAATCGAAACCGCATACCGTCGGCGATTTAGGCTACTAATCGCAAAACTACACCAGAGCGGTTGATTTTTAACCGACTTCAAAAAAGGAGGAGGTTACTCAATTCGACCGTATATATATTTTTTTATGTATGTTCGGGGATAACTTTGTCGTTTATGAACCGATTTTGATAATTCTTTTTTTGTTGGAAAGGAGATATCCCCGGTGTGGTACTATGATAAGGAAACCAGGATCTGATGATGGGATCCCAAAAAATCTCGATTTTTTTTCCTCGGGAAACTCTCGAAAATCTGCATTTTTACCGGGTGTACCGATTTTAATAATTTTTAATTTAATCGAAAGCCGATGTTTATCATGTGGTCACATTTAAATTTCATCGAGATCTGATTACAACTTTTGGAGTAATCTTTGATAATGCGCATTTGCTTGACTATTTTTTCATCTACCTACGTTGTATATTACTTGTCGATATAATTGAAGTCGGTTTTTTTTTCGTTTGCCTGCAAACACAATTATATATGTAAATGGTTTATTATTAGTTAAACGAAAACAGTAAACATTTTATTTTATCTTGTTGTAGAATTCTATTCTGTCATCTACTTAGAAGTAACGTTTTACGCAAAGAAAGCGTTGATTTATTGCTGGATATTTTAGGAGAAACATGGCCGTGTATGTTTGAGTTTATGGTTTGTCTTTAATGTTACACTCCTCACTAAAATAAAATTAACAAAACATCTTATTACTTTTCTCGCTTTTTCATATGATTATACCTATTATATAGTAAATATATTGATTATTTTTTGATTTATATATTAATAGTAATTTTTCCTTTCATTTTCGTTGGATTCTCTTCCTTTTCCAATGGGTTTCATCCTACTATTTTTTTTTCAATTTTTACCATTTTCAGAGGCTAATAGCATTGATCTATAGGTACTTCGACATCAATGAGGTCTTCTCTTCGTTTAAAATCGTAAACTGATTCTATTATAACCGATAAAGATGTTGTGCTAAATAGTACGGTATAATTTACCGTTATAACTATTTTTGTGTTTTTTAAATGTGTATAAATTAACTCTCTCGTTAAAATGCAGTAAATAGAAGAAAATAGTGTTATATTTTAAATGTTATTCAATTAAAAACTAGTTATGTATTTATTTTAAATAATTATATTTGTTTTGATTTTAGTATTATAAAGTTGTTGCTTGTATATATGTAATGTTGTTGTGTGTTTTTAGTTCTGTAGTAAGTTTCTTCTACGTGAGCAAAGATAGCGTGTTTTGTGTAAACAAAATGTGGGAAGCGATTTTTAAGCATTATGTGCATTTTATATAATGATAAATATGTAGAAAGGTAAGAACATAAACTAAATCTTATATAGTATATGGTTCGGACTTTTAGGTTAAGGGACACGGGAACATTAACGTAGGTTACATCGCCGGTGGACCGAATCTATAGAAGTCGATGCTACCCTACTCACCCGATAATTACTGGCCAACAAGAACTAAAATAAACATAAAAATAATCCTAAACAGTACTTAGAACCACATAAGGGCCATGTCATCACAAGCAAAAAAGGTAGAAGCCCAGCTAAATAGCTACAGGTTAGCTAGTAATAAAACAAAATAGGTAACATTCGCAGTGAACGGAATAAAGTTAACCTTAACGTTATAATTCAACCAAATCGAGCTGTAAAAAAATTCGTTTCATTAACCGTATCATCGAGTTACGTGCGTTACCGCTTTGATATTGATCAATAGTTCTTTGCAGATACAAAGTAAAATCTGCTTTTAATGTGTACAATCTAAACGCCTTATCGTTATTTTATTTAATTGATATTTAAACAATCTTTCGAATTGACGTTTTTCATTATTTAAACTACCACTAATAACATTAGTATTTTACACGCTAAATAATTGTAAAAATATGTACAGTTTCTAGAAAGGTAGATAAACTAAGAGAGTGAAAACTCTTTTTTCTTTTTACCAAGTTTTTACACTTTGAAGTGCGAATAATATTGAAAAAGCATTCTTAAAATTCCTCAATGTTTTTTCTTGTTTAAAATATTCAAAATTGTGCAAAATGTATGCAAACAACGTCAAAAACTGTTTTCATTCAAAATATGTTAAATAGTATTTAAATTCTAATATTCCAATTTGTTAGTATCTAGACGCTACTATTGTTTAAATTAACTCAATTTATATATTTTTAGAATAGCTGTATATATGATACTAGCTGTGCCCGCGGCTTCGCCCGCGTTGACATCGGTGTGTCACAAAGTTTTCCCGGCAAACTTCCTGCGAAGCTCTCATAAAAATCGGCTTAACCGTTCCGTAAACCTTCCTCTTGAAGCCGTCTCTCCATTGGTGAATTCGCATGAAAATCCGTTCAGTAGATTTTAAGGGAATCGATCACATACACTTTTGGGGACTTTGTTTTATAATACACTAACTGTTGCCCGCGATTACGTCCTCGTGGTTATGAAGATATGTATTACTATTAAGATGTTTAACGCAAATTATTTTTTTATTTCAGTCACTTGAAATGCTTATCAAACTGAGTAACTTTTTAAAAGGCACAATTTGGTATAATTTAATAGTTATTTTTATAGAACCTCTCTATACACCACATTTTTTGTTTTATTTTCAGGCTGTATATGTTTCATACAAACTATCAACCCCAATTAAACCCCCTTAGCGATGGAATATCGTAAAATCCGTTCTTAGCGGACGTCTGCTAACTATAATCTACATCCCTGCCAAACTTTATCTTTGTCCAACCTGGATGGATGGACCATCCAGCGGTTTTTGAGTTCTCGTGATGAGTGAGTCAGTGACCTTTCTCTTTTATATATATAGATTACGATGCCTTATTTTGACACCTCCTCACCATCTACAGAGCATACATATTAAATTTCAAGTCTCTTACTACAAAAACATAGGACTTTGGTACAAACTTCTAACCCCCGTTTTATCCCCTTAGGGGTCGAGTTTCGTAATATCTTCTTAGCAGATGTTTACGCCCTATAAGGAACCTACCTGCCAAATTTCAAGTTTGTAGCTGTTATAGTTTCGGAGATTTCTTGATGAGGGAGTCAACTTACCATCCCCCGTTTTAACCCCAAAAAGGAGTTGATTTCTAAAGATACATTATTTGGACACCTTCTCACCATCTAAAGAGCGTACATTTTAAAATTCAAGTCTCTTACTTCAAAAACATAGGACTTTCATACGAATTTCCAACACCCGTTTTACCCCCTTAGGGGTCGAATTTTGTAAAATCTGATCTTAGCAAACGTCTACGCTCTATAAGGAGCATATTTGTTAAATTTCAAGTTTGTCGGTGTTATAGTTTCGGAGATTTCGTGATGAGTGAGTAAACCTACCATCCCCCGTTTTAACCCCAAAAGGGAGTTGATTCCTAAAGATACATTATTTGGACACCTTCTCATCATCTATAGAGCAAACATTTTAAATTTCAAGTCTCTTACTTCAAAAACATGGGACTTTCACACAAACTTCCAACCCCCGTTTTACCCCTTTAGGGATTGAATTTCGTAAAATCCGTTCTTAGCGGATGTCTACGTCCTATAAGGAGCCTACTTGCCAAATTTCAAGTTTGTAGGTGTTATAGTTTCGGAGATTTCGTGATGAGTGAGTGACCTTTCGCTTTTATATATATTATAGATTATAGATTATAGATTATAGATTATAGATTATAGATTATAGATTATAGATTATAGATTATAGATTATAGATTATAGATTATAGATTATAGATTATAGATTATAGATTATAGATTATAGATTATAGATTATAGATTATCTATATTGTAATAGACAATCTACGCGGTTTCACTTGAGGTTACATTTATTTTATTTGTTATCTAAAATGAATTCAAAATGAGACCAGACTTAGAGTATTAGTGCATGTAAATAAACTTGTTTTTAAAAGGCTTTTATCTTCAGCGGCTTGAAATATGCCTTATTTAACGGTTTTTAGAATTTTGTGAAATTGTGTTGTATATGCACTGAAAATGATCTAATTTTTCAAATAAAATGTCATTTAGATTGTCACTATTTTTTTTACTTTAACGATAAAAGAATAATTTCCTCACTTGTTAATATTTACTTTAAAATATTTTTTAAAAATATTTAAAATAAATTACCTATTATTCTTTTGTATTAAATATAGTTTCTTTATGACTTACAATATGCATTATTATTGTTGATGGCTCACAAAAATATATAATATAAAAAAAAGAAAAAAAAAGAATAGAAAATAACACTTTCATTAATAATGCTTTTTCTGTTACTTCATTTTGGTAGAGACGTTGCTTGTAAAATAAATAGAGTACATCACGACCTCTATAAGTAAAACAAGATTTAACACGCAACTTTCACCGGAAGATAAAAATACATCATAACTAATGTTTTACCAATATCTCTCACCACACCACAAGAGTACTCGCAATACATCACATTAACCAACCGACAGTAATAAAAATGGTGTGAATGACTGACGATAATATTCCACAGATCATTACACCATGCAAATCACCATGACGAACTACGACTCCCACAGGAAGATTAAGATAAGATTTGTTCTTACAATGGCAGTACTATTATTAAAGTATAATTGTAGGAATTTTATATCTTATTAATGTTTGGAAAGTGAGAAGTCGCAATTATTCATAATAAAGATTTGATTGATCAACGGTTTCTTGAAATTATCGTATGAATGTAAAAAAATGTTTAAATTTACAAATTAAAAAAAAAAAAACAGTAAAAAACCAATTCAACTCACGTATCCGAAAAATATATACTGTTGTTGTTTATTTTATTTAATGAAAGAAAAAATATATTATGTTGTATATCTCCCTAGTACCTAATTATTTCATAAAAAAATTATAGAAATCTTGCTGATCCGGTGAACCTCGTTCCGTCATAGCTTATTATTTTGTAAACATGTCGATTTTTTTTAAATTTTCTTTTATACCACATACCACATGGTAAGCACGAGTTTTCGTTTTAAAAAATAATCATCAAAATTGGTAAACAGAGTAAAAAATACAGTAGATTTGAGTGCCTGCTTTTTCAAATCTGTTGAAAATTTGACATTTTTACCTGTTATTCAACGAATCAAGATGACGTGTTATCCAATTTTATATGCCTTTTATTTATAGTAATATTTAGGTGTAGACGAAGGCGCGAGCGGACGCTTTCGCATGCCGTCACGTGCTCACAGTGCGCATACTAATGTAGCATTCTACTTCGAAGACAAAACTCACCATTGTAAACTTTGTAAACTTACGTTCACCGGTCAAGAGTAATAGTTCACTTGACATGCTAATTAAACTAGCGGATTTTTGTGGATTTATTGTTAAATGTTTCTCTTTCGTTCTATTTTAGTTGCAGAATGAATAAAGTGATTCAATTGAAATTGATGTTTTAATATAATATACCAATACAATTTCGTGGACATAAATTAGTAATAAGTATAAAAATATGTTGTTAATTACGCATCGCATTCAGCATGTAACATCCCACAGCTGGGTATAAACATTTTTCTCCATGTAGGAGAAATATTGGAGCTTAATCCACCACACTGCTCCACTGCGGGTTGGCGGATATGCTACCTACTATGAGTAATATACCTATACGCTTTCAGGTATTTATGATAACAACTGGAACCGATAGCTTAACGTGTTCTCCAAAGCACGGTGGGGAGACCCACAAGGATAGACATCCAAAACCGAAAATAAATATTTGTATAAACACAAATATTTATCCCGAGCGGGAATCGAACCCGTAAATCGTCGGTGTTTTAAGCGACTACTAGCACCACTACACCAGAGCGGTTGTCAATTACTTTAATTTATTATGTATGTTAATAAACGTTTATGTCAAATTATGTGTTCGTAACATCTGCCTGTAATATAATAATACATAATGATGTCTCATTACAATGACTTGAAATGCGGATTTTGTACGCTGTCAATCAAAACCCGTTACAAGGCAATGACAAGTAAATACGTTGACGAATGCCAACATATACACCGTCATAATACTTGTCATGTTAAGTATTTGTTTATTAAGTTCTGTGGAAAAGCTGACTGTATTAAGAAATTTCGTCAGAATCAGATATAACGAATAACAGAGTTTTGTTAAAATTCGATAAACTCCGATTGATTTTTTTAGCTGCAAATGTCTAACGCAGGTGAAACTACGGTTGACTTTTAGCTTAATAACTAATAAGTTAATATAAATACATATATAAAACTTAACTGTGTTCATTATTTAGATAATTGTGACTAAAATAAAGTTAACTGTAACAATCTTAGATTTCGATATTGAAACTTTACTTGTCTTTAAACAAATAAATAAATAAAATGTGCGATTTTATACAATTAACTTAAAAAGTTATCAGCTACATATATGTAGTAAGGCAATTAATTTAGGAATTTCATCAATATCATCAAAGAATTAATTCACACTGTCGCTGTGAAAAAAACGAGTGTGCACACAAGACTGAAGTAAAATTTACGAAACGTAACTCTCTCTTTCTCTCTTTCTATCTTCATTAACTTATATCTCCCTCTCAACTTCCATTCGCCTCGCCCGATCACACTTTTTTTAATGCTCTTGTCACGCATTCAACAGCTTAGTCAAACGTGTGTAAAGAAATTTAACATCAAAAACATGATACAAAAACCGTTTCCTTGCAAAAGTGTACCTACTCAGTGCAAAGTAATAATTCTGGAGATGTTTCGAAGTAACGTAATTTTCGAGGCGTAAGATAAGTAAGTCCCTACGCAAAACAAAAGACAGAGTAAATACCTACACAGTTTGCGAGGCAAAGCTGGATCTCAATGAGCATCTCAGAAGTAATTCAAAATGAGCAACTTAATAAATGTACAGAATAATATATTTGTCATTGTGACTCACGTATTTTGTCGGTGTGCTTATCCCTAGAAGAGATTTCTTCCAGCATACCCGAATAGGAACTTATTTAACGTAAAGGTGATAAAGATATCGGATTTTGGAGCCTTTATTGTCTCGAATTATGAAATTGAACTGACTGCGACTGACTCAGCTCAAATTGTATAAAAGGTAATAAGTCGCGTGCAACATCGTGAGTGCCGTATACGACGTACCTATATTGTTAAAAAGGTGTACGTATACATTCACGCATAGACAGTATATTCTCGAGACAGACTGGGAGGTAAATGAATAAATGGATATACCTACGTTTAATTAGGTTCGTGGACACTAATGTTCCGACTTCGCAATTAAGTAGATTCGAAGAGAATTGTCTGATGTCTGTGTCTTTATTTAGTTTTGTTATATAATAAATTAATAATGTTTTTTTTATATATGAACTGAATAAATTTGGTAATACAATGGATATTTTTAAAACTCTAGTATTAAAGACAAGAGAAAAATGAAAAAAATAGGTACAGCCTATAAAAACACTGTTCCGTGAGGCCATAAGTCAACGGACGTGCGTTTTTTACCAACATAACAGAATTTTAACAACGTTTATTGTCTTATTTTAATTTTAAATACAGACTTCCTTCTGAGGAATACAGTAATATAAAAGTTAAAATATTTTTGTAGTACCAATATATAATTTTATCTTTATACAAAGTAAAAAGTTATGCTGGACATGTATTAAAACCAATATAGACCTTGAAATAAACTTAACAGATGACTCGGATAAAAGTGCTTACTTGGAAAAGATCCAAAAAGCAAAGCTTGCGAATTGCTTGCAAATTATATAATGTTGGCGACATATGTCGTACACTGTTAAACTACGAAAAGTGCCAAAGAATTTTAAAAAGGGAATGGAAAGACACTCGGGAACATTAAATTTAAGAGAAACACAGTCGAATGAGTCAGAAATAATGTATTCTGACTACAAAATCCTGACGGTTTCGACAAAGAGGTTAAGCATTTTGGTTCCCCAAATTATTAGGTACATTTATTATTAAGAGTAATTTCTCAAGTCTAAAATTACCTCAGGTAGCTCGCGGCGATCTCGCTCTCATAACAATCAGAGGAGCTGAGATCAAACGGAGCACGTGAAGGCTTACCTTCTCTGTTGCTACCACGCCCACTATTTAAAATTTTTCAACTCACCTGGGAATTAACTAGTCCGTTGCCTTATTCATTATAGAGTAGAGAAGTTATTCTATAATAATGAATTGAATTTTAATATATTTTGACGTCGAATATAATGAAATACTTTTCGTTTATTCCTTTATTATTAAATAAAAGTTCATTTTTTACCACTGAGATTTCATAAAAGTTTTATAAGTCGGATTTCATTTATTGATTATACTTACCAGTTTAATTAGAAGTTTAAACGATTGTAGAATAAAAGTCTATAGACTCTAGCGTTAAAATCGTTTTTAGGCTATTCACAGATAATTAATTTATAGGCTACAAATGAAATTTAAAAGCTGCTTTGCCGAGAGGATATATGATACTTCTCATTTGGGAGGTATTAATATGAGCGTTAATTAAAAAGTTGCAATTATAATATAAGGATTCTCAGTCGAGTACGTGTATAACGGCTGACGGCTCTAAATGGAATTTTAATAACGACCATTTTGCCGAGAGAACATTAGGATATGAACCGTGTACGAGCGTGAGATCTAAAGCACCCCACTGAAATCCCGTGTTCAAGATTAATTGTTTTTATTAGTTATGAATGGGCGTTCGTATTACACAGCGGAGCGACATTGATTTAAAGTTATTTTTAAATCAAGGAAATTTTAATTATAAGTTAGCAATACTTAGCTTGTTAATCAGGTAAATATTCTCAGGAAATATAAAATATTTTATTTTAGTTAAAGAAAGACTAAGTAAATTAAAATATATATACATTATAATACATACGACTGCTCAAAAACAAAATAACTTGTAATTGTAAAACATCCAATGCAAAGCGCTTCACCTGCGAGTGAGCAACTAACGAAGAACTCTCTAAAGCTGATCTGTATTCACTCCTTTGTGATATAAAAGCGTTCCTTTCACACCAAAATGCCTCTTAATTAAATGCGATCGTCGCAAATTCGCCTAAACTTTCGCGACAATGAGCAGAATATCGTTTCACTGAGTACAAATGCTACACCCATACAAGATTCTATTAAATAATGACTAAACTTTGAGAATCCGTGATGATTCTTAAAGCGTAGCGTGAAGCGGATGAAGAGATATTAGTTCGATTCCTATTCTAAGTTTCTGACCGCAACTGTTCGTGACGGTTCTCGACTGGGAAAGTGGGAACTAAGTATTGACTTAGTGGTCCAGTGTTGCGTGCAAGTCGGTTTAGACTTGCATTGTACTGAACGATCGGATAAAACAATTACAATACAGTTCACATTATATCGTCTCTTGCTATATTATATTCTTACATGTGTCTCCTATCTGACATCTTAATTCTGAACAATAATTGTGTTTACTCGTTAACGAAAATGAACCGACTCTAATTTCATCTAAAAAATAGTGAATTAAATATGCATTATTAGGAATAACTCAAAAAGTATTCGTTAGGTCTTGGTCAAATTTAAATAGAATCGTGCGACCAGCTTCAACTTTCGATTACAAAAAGAATCATCAAAATCGGTACCCATTAAAAAGTTATGAAGTAACACTCATAAAAAAATGCAGTCAAATTAAGAACCCCTTTTTTAAGTCGTAAATTGATTAGGTTTAATAGTTTTTACAATAGTTTATCCTCGTTGTCTTCCCGTGAAGTACTATACAGTATATATGTAACAACATACTCCGTGATTATTGGAACAGGAGCGCTTTGACGGCCACGATTCAATCTGGTAATCGGAAATGGGCATTGTGCAACAAAGGCTCCATTGTCCGCGACGGCCTCACCGCTCTGCGTGGCCGAATGGACGCGAATATTCATGACCAAGTACGAATCATTCACTCATACATACCCGTACGTTACTCGTAATTCGGTGCGTTGGATGCTGGTTACGATGCGACTAATCAATAAAGCGTTACATGAATTTGTAAATATATTTAATTGTATTCTTAGTTTAATATTTTTAAATATTTCAGTGCTCGGAAATCCAGTGTATATTTAGAACTAAGTTAAAAATAAAATGTATATTGAATCATCTTCATCATCAAAGTTAATGCCAATTCCACTGTTCGTGTTTATGTAGAATTATTAATTTGAAGTAAAAACGAAATAAAGGAAAACCCTAAAATAATAATGTCTATTAAATATTCTTTTTTAAAATAATTTATCTATACAAATAAATAAAATTGGAGTGTCTGTTTGTAATATTAAAATAACCGCTTTTTACTAAATGTATACACGGTACATATACCAAAATGACATTTTACGATTTTTGTCTGTCTTTCTGTCTGTCTGTTTGTTTGTTCCAGCTAATCTCTGAAACGGCTAGACCGATTTTGACGGCACTTTCATTGACATATAGCTGACGTAATAAGGAGTAACATATGATACTTTTATTTTAGAAATTTATTTATCTTAAAACTCTGCGAACTGAACAATAACTTTTGTGCTTTCGCGGGCACAGCTAGTTATGAATATAAATACAAACCGAAACAATAGAAAAAAATTTAATAGGTTTTTTTTTTATAATTAACTTCGTTACATACTTACATTAAGAATTTAACCTTATTATATTAATCATTAAGAGCATTACTTGTTTGTAATACACCCCTTTACCGATTTTCAATCATAAAATTAAGAACGGTACAAAACAAACATCTGTTGTGTCAAATTATTTTCATGTTGCTTCGTAATCCATCTTAAAAAGTCCACTAATAATACTTAAATAAAATAAAATAAAATCAAATCAAAAATAACTTTATTCAAATAGGCCCCAAGAGCACTTTCGTACCGTCATTTTACAAAAATTAAATTTTAAAGTGATTCATTCGTTTTTAAAAGTAAAGCTACCACCGATTCGGAATATAGATTCTGCAGAGAAGAATCGGCAAGCAAATCTGCAGTAACTCTTTTGAAAATAATACATAGACTGTGTTTAAGTACAAAATTAGTAATATCTTGCATGAAATACAGCGCCACTAATTCCACACATCAATCTAACATTTAGGTTACAAATATGAATTAGGTTAGGTCGTAATGTCTGTCTTTTGCCCACCAATAAAGGACGTTACGGATTGTAATAAATTAGAAACTGACGACATTCAAAATATAACGATGACATATGAAACGGTTGAATGTAGCATTTATTATTTATAAACAAAAAACTGAGTTAGGGTACAGTAGGAAATATCCTGCTCAAATCTGCAGTAGCCCGACTAGGCAATTACCTTGATCTTAGAGAAGATCACAGCCAAATAATACTTCTTTCAAGCAGTGCTATTTTCCTGTGGTCAGTAAGATGGCCAGAAAGAAAAAAACATTTGTAATATTGAAAACTATCTCACAAACACACAAGTTCAAAGAATATTTTTGCATTAAAGCAAAAGAAAATTAACATGAAAGTATTATAATACTTTCATATTTCACATTTTTGTCGACTTATGGCACTATTAATTTGCCTGCTATCCTTTAAATATTTCCTGAAAAGTTTTGCTTATTCTCTTGGACAAAAGAGTCAAGGAAAAACTTGAAGTGGTTGGTGCTCAGATCGAATTGCGGTTTTCGTCCTTATCGAGAATAAGAAGATACTTGACCGTAACTAAATTCGTCTAGCGCGAACCCTTAGATTATCGTAAATAACGAATTGTATGTTTCTTAATTTAATTGTGCGAGAACCATCCATCGTTTTTATTTTATTATAATTTTTTTAACAATCTAAGCAGACATTAAAATCACACAAAAGAAGTATACAGTAAACGATTTCAACAGAATGCAAAGGCGATCAACACTGATAGCGAATTCTTACAATTAATCCTTTAAGACGTAAAGTAAATATTGGTAACAGTACATGATATAACAATACAATTGACACGCACGAAAAACTTTAAGTATATTATAATACTAGTTTCTGCCCGTGACTTTGTCTGCGTGCAATAGGGACAATTCATGACATGACTGTTTACACAGCGCACGTAGCAGAAACTCTCAAAAGGAAAAAAGACCCCAATTTTGGAACATTCTTCATTGGTGCTTTGCTTCTATTAGTCTTAGCGTGATGATATATATAGCCTATAGCCTTCTTCAATAAATATCAAACACTGGAAGAATTTTACAAATCTGCAAACTATCCTCCTAAATTCACACATAACAATATTGTCTATGTCAAGGGCGATGATATATGTAACGCTTTAAACAAGTTTTTCGAAAGTGTTTTTTTAAGACCTCAGGGAGCAAACCTTACAACAGCTATTACCTTTACTAACTCTAGTAGTGACTGTTTGTCCAAAATTAATATTAACAAACATAATGTTTTGAAAATTTTACGAACTATAGACACAAGTAAAGGTGTAACGGTATCACGCCATTGTTTTTCGTTTCTTGTGCTGACAGCCTCTATTACCTTATTGCAATATTGTTTGACATGTCACTACAACAAGGAATTTTTCCTGATGCCTGGAAAAAAGCCCAAATTGTTCCCGCCCATAAAATGGGTTCCAAGTCCTTAATTTCTAACTATCGTCCAATATCCCTCAATACTATCGCTAAGTTATTTGAAAAAGTAGCGTATGAAGATATCTACTCAATTATTGCTAAGGTCATCCCACATACACAACACGGATTCATACGTGGTAGGTCAACCTCATCTAATTTAGCTATATTTTCTGATTTGGTTTTAAAAGCAATGGAGAAGGGTGGACACGTTGACGAGGTCTATACGGATTTTAAAAAAGCTTTCGACCGTGTAGACCATGACATCCTTCTGAAAAAGCTACACGGTTTCGGAATTATGGTGATTTGTTACGTTGGGTGCGGTCATATCTTACAAACCGTACGCAGACTGTTGTTCTTGGAGGTTATAGATCCGACTACATCCATGTACCCTCTGGAATACCCCAGGGATCTCACCTCGGCCCTCTTTTCTATAGCGCGTATATTTATGACATAAGTACGGTTCTTGTAAACTCAAAACACATACTCTATGCTGACGACAAAAAAGTATACATGAGCGTACGCACGGTTGATGATTGTAAGCAGTTACAACATGATCTTAACAACCTATTTGATTACTTTACAAAAACATAATATAAATGTTAAGTATATAGTTCATATAAATGTTAGTATTCAGAAATGTCAATGCATTAGTTTTACTCGTAAAAATAATCCTATTGTTTTTAAATATAATATTAATGGCGTTGAAATTGACAGAACAAATATGGTCCGTGATTTAGTTGTATATTTTGATAGCAAAATGTAAATGTCTTCTCATATTGATATAATTAGATCCAAAGCACTAAGAAATCTTGGTTTTGTCATACGAACCTGCAGTCCCTTTAAAGATCCTCTTAGCTTCAAAATAGTTTATTATGCATACATTAGAAGTATCTTAGAATACGCTGCTCCTATGTGGTCCCCACGATATGATGTTTATATAAAACGCATTGAAAGTGTACGAAAAAAATTTGTGCAGCACCTTAAATTTAAGTGTAGAAAAGCCGATGTAAGTGATGAAAACGTAGATATCTGCCGAGCTTATAACCTTCTGACGTTAACGGAACGCAGGGAGGTATTAGACATGGGGCTATTGTATGATATATTTCGTGGCCGCATCAACTGGCCGGATCTTGCTGAACGCATTATACTAAACAGCCCTTCACGGCGCACAAGACGCACTGCCTTATTTTATGTCCTGAACTGCTCCACCAACTATGTACAGAATTCTATACTTACAAGATTACCTAACTCATACAATTTGAAATTTCAAAACGTTGATATTTTCAATGGTTCAAAAAATATTTTTCAAAATAAAACAACAATTCTTTAAAAAAAAATAATCAAAAAAGAACTAAAATGTATATAATTTATATATATTTCATAAATATTTATACAATATTCACTATTATTATTATCATTATTATATATGTTATATTTTCTTCCATATACAGTTAATTGTTTTTACTTTATACTTCTTAAGGGAATTTATAGGTTTAATATGAAAATTAATTTGTTTTTTTTTTTTTTTTGTTAATGGTTTTGTTTTCCTTTTATTTTATTTTTTTGTTTTTTTGTTTTTCACGTTTGTTAATTTAAATTTTAAACGGATTGATGGTCGTAATTGGCTTTTTTGATTATATTTCATTCTTGTTTGTTTTATATTTTTTTCTGTGCTGTGTACCATTTCTTATAAATAAATAAATAAATCGGACCAGTAGTGTTTGTTTTCTTGAACGCGCTAATCTCTCCTGAGATTCAACAAACTCTTCAGATTTATAATATTAGTATGAAAATATTAATATGAAACTGTAGTATTTGCGTGATTTGCTCTAAGGTTGTTGGTTTGCTTACCGTCTAGAGTCTAGGTGTATTGTTTGTATTACTTCTATGTTCATTTTATTTACAAGAAGGATACAACTTATTGTTACAGTTACTTAAAACACGGGAAATAAGCGGTTGCAAATTTTACACACAAACAAAAAAGAAGAATTTAAACATATTTATTTTCATTGGTTTGAATGTGATGATTTTAGGATATATCTCGCTGAATTAAAAAAATGTTTTCGTGATAGAAAACATATCTTTTCGTAACGAGTAAATCCTAGTAATACGTGAAACAAACACGTTGCGACTCATGTTTGCGAAACAGTAACAATAAACAAGGAAGACGGCGTGCGCTCGTCTCTATAAGTGTAGTAAGGAAGAAGTCATTCGAGAGTAGATTCCTCATATACCTACCTACTCAATAAAACGACATATTATGACTACGCGTTTGCCTTTTTTTTTGTTTACAGAACAAATTCCGTTGTAGTTGTTTGTGTTGATCCTGCCTTATACTCTAGGGTTGTGGGTTTGATTTCCGCCAAGTATCTGGGTTTAACATAATTATACTGTCTATTGACTACACCATACCACGATCGTGCTTTGAACATATAATATTTGACGAGATAGGTGCTCTATGAAACTTTATAATGTCGAATGTAACAAATATTTCTACAATAATTAACCGTGTCGTCATAACGTTAAAAAAACGCGGATATTCTACGGTACATTCTGTAAAACTGTGTATAATCTCAATACGGTCAGTATCTACCAAACATTCCCATCGAGAATTCGTTGCCGATGTGGTCGCGACACGCTACGATGACGAATCGGTCTAGTGGGCATTGTTTCATATTAATTCATACAGAGATTTTTTTTCAATATAACGATGCAGCTACGCTTATAACACGGTCATTGTATGGAACAGTGTATTGCAGCAGCAGCAGAGTCCTTGGTGTGTCGCCAGTCAACTATGAATATATTTAAAATAAAAATGTACGAAGTTAGTCCAATTGATTATTGAAATTCGTAGAATCCTTAAAGTGAATGTTTTGTTTTAAATTAAAATAGCCAACTCTGATAGAAAAGGGACGTCGAAAATATATTATATATTTATATTAACACAAATTTATATTTTGAGAAATAACTTTTATTTGTGTAGTATTCTACGACTATATTCGATACTGATGAACAATACTAAATTTCATTTTTTTTTCTGTCCGTAATCTATCTTCGAATAACGTCAAAACTTTTGTAGTAATCTGAATGAAATTTGGCAAGATTTAATTCCATAATAGGAGCGAGAATACTTAATACCAAAAATCAGTACGATCCTTCGGGAAATAAGATGAAAGTTAGAAATGCGCAGTAAGCGTAAATCTGGGTGGGTAGATATTTATCGTCTATGATAATATAATTTAGCGGAAGATTAAATTTCTACGAAAAAAAAAGATCAACGGTTCAAATATAAAAACAAATATATTTGCATCAGAAAACCTGTTTACTAAGTGAAACCGGGAAGTCATCTAGTTTTATAGATAAAATGTAAAAGGAAAACTTTCACAAATATCCTAATTTTTTATCATAAATATTTATTACAATTTAACTCGTATAGCTAAGTTTTTAAAATTAATTTTAATTTTATTATTGAAATTCGTAGAATCCTTAAAATTACTATCACGAAATTTGAATGACACTTGAATAAGTAGACGGTGAGCTACTTAGTTATTCGAAATGGGTGCTCGAATAAAGGTTGTCGGCCACCAAGAACGAATGGAATTGAAAATATTTAAATGAAACACTAGGAAACATTACTGTCGTGTCAAAGTACTAAGAGCATCTCAGATGTTCTCAGTATGATCGCAACTTTATCTTCGATAAGCAAAATGAACAGTGCGTGCCCTTGTGGTTAAATTGGGTCTAATAGAATCATTACTGCTAAGGTGAGGTAATATTGTGGTCGGATGAGCGGTGACATCGGCCACGGTGGCGGGCGTTCAACTTAGCCATAGTTGACCACGACCGCTGCCAAGCCATTGCACTACAACACAACAATATCATCAGTACCCTGTTTATATTGCCTAATGCGCTTCGCTGAACGAAAAGATTGCCCGCGATGAACGCCCTACAAAAGCTTAAGATAATTAATGACAGCCACCTACTTACTTGATCAGAGAACAAAAACTCAGCTCCGTTTCACACTACTATCCATGCGAGAATAGTGAACATAGTTTATGACAATTTCGCATTCAAATTGTACTTGCGGACAGCGAAGTTGGTATTTTATGTACACTTTCACAACACTTTTATGTTAACATTTTAAAATATTATATTTTACGTATGCCAATTCGGAAGCAGTCTAAAAATTGACAAGTTATGGTGCACAACAAGTGTTATAAACAAAAGAGTGGGATACGCGAACGCAAGTAACTTACTTGTACGAGGGGCGCCGTGCCACCTGTCACCGCGGCGAACAAGTATGCACTGCCGGCCGGCGGCTGCGATCCGGCTGTGCTCCCGCGTTCACGACTTAGCTTGGGGCTAACATATCGAGGCTAACCTAAACAAAAACAAATATTATCTACTGTAATTACATTTTAATATTTTCACATGAATATTTTCTCTCTTAATATGATTACTTAGGAGCAATTATTTTACTTTTCAGTATAAATTTATAAATATCATAAAGATTTACGTTTTGAGCTTTCGAAAGTTCTAACAAGTCGGGAGTATCAGCAAGTTAATATTGTATACAAGCGCCATCTCGTAACATCTGTCCGAATTAAGTTGAAAGGAATAAACTTTTATCATATAAAGCTAAGCAAAAGCTATTCTACTTCATTGTAGAGTTAGAGCAATTCCTATATAGATGGCGCATTTTACAGCTTTTGTGTTGAATATACAACCTATTATCTTATATTATTTACTCGTTCTTATATTCTATGTATATATGTTAACTTATATTATGGCTAGTCTTTTATGAATGATCTGCCTTCCGTCTTATTTCAAAGAAATAAAATGCTCACATTAAACAAGGTAATTCCTTTACATTAAATTATGGAAAAGATTAAATTATTTACTTAAATATAAAAATAATAATTTTGGACTTATTGTATGCGTATTAGTAAACAATTGAATTTTACCTGAGCATGTGAAGCTTAACTATCGAATTAATAATCCCATTTGAAGATATAACTTCAACTGAAAACGTAATTTGTCATGTGTAATCATATTAGTCACATTTCATTGATATTCTGATGCTAACCCATGTTTAGTTTGTATGAATCATACGAAGATATTGGTAAGCAAACGTGATACAATTTAGTAAGAAAACTTTACTATAATTAAGACAATAAAAACATCTCAAATAAATTATTACTTTCTTCTACTAATAGTATAATTATACTTCTGTTATCATTGAGGAAATAAGAAAATATAAAATTAACAAAATTAAATCACACTGTACTTCTGCTTGGGTAAGTCAATACCTTATTGAAAGTGTAAAAAATTCATACCTGCTACGGAAAATATCGATTTATATTTTGAATTGGCGCAGTTTATAGTGATATTGCTTTTAGGGTTGTGGGTTCGATTCCCACTCCGAGTCTGGGTGTAATATAAATATTTATTTATATATGTATTATTTATAAGTATGTTTATCGAAAAAAACATATATATAGCTATACCGGTCGGCTGTTACCTTAACACAAGCATTAAGTTGCTTACTTTAGGAACAGACGATCCTGTGTGTTTGGTGTAGATATTTATTATTTATTTATTTATTTATTTTCTGCAAGTACACGAATAATTTTAAATAATAAAAACAAAAAAATTAAAATGCCCACTAATTGATGTTGAGAACACTCAATAAGTAGAAGAAAACATAACATGTTTGGTAAAAGTTTTTACAAAATATGTATATCACAAAGTAGTTTCCTTTCCCTGTAAAACAATGTTTAATGGGACAACAATCTAACTTTCAACATATGATTGTATTTGTTATCGCCAAAGTTAGACACAGAAAAGATCCCGAGATATATACAATTGGAATATAAGAAATTGGAAGGACGCAAATATTTTATTTTCTGTTTGTTTTTCTCTACCGTAATTTGTTGACAGCGCGAAATGTAGCAGTATCGAAATCAGATAACTTTGTAGCTATATTTTAAATGAGCCAAGATATGTTGCTTACGTAAAACGTTTATATTTCACAAAAGATAGAGCGCAATAATTTCATTTATATTTACACAAAATATTTATATGGATTTCACAAAAGGTAGTGCAATAATTTCAAAAAATTTCAATTATTAAAACAGAACAATGACAAACAAACAACCGTTGTTGTGTTTGTTGCTACAGATTCATTAAATAAGCATTAAAAGTCGCATAAACCACAATGACGAAATGGTTTGTTATTTACGTAATGTCGCCGGCTCATGCAACTTAAATGGTAAAACAATGGGTGGGTAATGTCCTTTCTGGTCCAGAAACTTCGTCCGGCCTAGATTCACTTATACGACATCAGTCATGAAAGCAATTCTAGTAATTAGCTCCGTTCAGCGTTCTTGGAGCATTTTTACTAAGATGGCTTAATTTTCACAATTTTCCTCGCGCAAACCAATTGAATCTTTGAACTTCACAATTAACTTTTAAGTTAGTAACGGTTTTAAGTTTATCTCTTTCAGCATTATAAAAATGTGGCTGTTTTAAAATGGCCACTCTGCATTTAACAAGAATTGCTATATAAGTTAGTGAAATTTTAGGTTTTCTATTGTTCTTGGGACTTGGCATTGCTCGCGGTTACATAAGCCTTAGCATTAATAGGTGTTATATACTTCTTCATTTATCAGTTTCATTTACGTTATTTTATATTTTGTTAGTTGACGTTTAGTATAAAAAAATCTGAAAGTCTAAATAATATTAAATATTATACTTTTGACCATAAGGCTGTTATTCTCAAAGTTAAAAAGTAATATCTGGCTAAATTTAGTTTCTGAATCAGAATATTTACGTACAGTTTCGTAAGATAGGGATATCTCCTTTCCAACAAAAAAGAATGATCAAAATCGGTTCATAAACGACGGAGCGGAACCTACATAATATATATATAGTCGAATTGAGTAACCTCCTTCTTTTTTTAAGGTCGGTTAAAAATAGAGTATTAGTGTACGTTTGGTTAAGGATTCCTGTAACAGTAGAAGATCCAAACTAGAGAGGAAGTTCACCCATCAGTTTAATGGATGAAAATTGTTTTATATTTATTTAAGAATATTAAAAATAAATTGCGAGCAGGCTGGCTGAAAATTTTTGGTCAATTCAAAAAGGAAAAAAAAGTTGATAGGTAATGATAATAGCTATTTTCACCCAGATATTTAATAGATAAATCTTAAATCAAAATAAATTCTGTTTCATTGCGAATACGACGACATAGGTACTCTTACGATTGTCTGCTAAAAATCCAGTTTAATTGGCGGTTAAAATTTTGATAACGATTCAGCCTGTAACATCCCACTGGGCATAGGCCTCTTTCTCCGTGTAGGAGAAGGATTGGAGCTTAATCCACTACGCTGCTCACTGCGGTTTGGCAGATATGTTCTCGACTATGAGTAACAATCGCCATCAGGTATTCCCTCCTGCCTCCTGCAGGAGTGCTTCTTTGAGGCACGGTGGGGAGACCCACAAGAACAGACATCCAAACCAGAAAGAAATATTCGTACAACTACAAATATCCATCCGCAGCGGGAATCGAACCCGCAAACCATCGGTGTTTTAGGCGACGGTGTTTTACACGCACCACTACACCCGAGCGGTTGTTTTTTGTTAATTTAATGTATTTCTTTTATAAATATGAAAATAAAATAGACATTATAATGTATTAAAAATTAGTAAACACATAAATTTATTTTTAACATTATTGTTTAACGCGCATTCTATTTGGATAATTGATTGGGAAAAAAAACATAGCAGTCGTTTTGGTTCAGTTAAAAAATAAATAAAAGACAATCGAAATTCTCATAATTTTAACATGATTAGTAGTATTCTATGTAATTTTATAGTACGGATGACTCATATTAGTTTTCATATTAAAGTTTTGGATTTATCATTCAGAAAACGTATTCTCGTAAATAATAACTATACCTACCTACTCATGCGTATTTAAATGATTACTTCCTTATAATTTAGTTATATAAACCGCAACGATATTGCCGCACTTATCATTTAATATTAGAAATATAACCGTCATACGTAAATGTGTAATGAATAAGGATAAGTACCCGGGTGACCGAGCTAAGCTCGGTATTTTTAGTAAATCGTGTTTTTTGGAAATTATAAAGTATAAATACGAATTACATATTGATAAAATATGAATATATTTTTCGATTTTACTGACATAATAATAAAAAATAAGAACAGTCTATTTAAATAAAAAATAACGAGTGCTATTAGAAAAAGAAAAAGAAAAAATAATTGATCAGGGACATGGGGATTTGAACCATGATCTTCTCGGTTGATCCCGAGCGGCCGATTTCCCACCGAGCTATTTCAACTACATTGACTTATGCGAAATTTACCTTCGTATTCTAACGATATTTTTTTCAATTCCTAAAAACAGGGATAAAACGACATTTCCTGAAAATGAATCCTAGCTAGATAGATTTATCTCCCCCGAAACCCCCTAAATACTAAATTTTATGAAAATCGTTGGAGCCGTTTCCGAGATTCAGATTCTATATATATATATATACAAGAATTGCTCGTTTAATAGTATAAGATATTACAGTCATATTTAATTGAGATTTATTCAAAATACATTAATGAAGTAGGTTTTATTAGTCATAATTTTGCATTATTGTACGCAATTAATTTTTTTTATTAATTAATCATTATTTCGGTCTTAAAAGAAGTATTAGGCCATTACATATATACATATGTAGGTGTGTTAGTAAATAGTAAGATCTCAAAATATGTACTTATATACTGTCAAAAATATAAAGACAACGTTTAAAATACCACTGTTTAATGACAATACTTTCGTCATGATATTAAATTATTTAAAGAAAAACTAACGAAAATAATCGAAAGTCGTAATATGTCGATGGTTGATTTCATTTGCTACAAAAATAATATGCAAAAAATTTAATTTAATATTTAAACCCTTTATTGTTCATAGTAAGTAGCCAACAATGACTTATTTTATTTCAACACTTTTTAGAAATAAACTTTTATGTTTCCTTACGTTACTAATGAATCTGTTTCCTACTTTAACTATATATAATTTTAAAAATATTACGGATAATAAATGATTTTTAATTGGAGTAAAATATTCCTTTTTTATTCTGTCACATCAAAGAGAAATCGCAGACAGTCTGCGGGCAAAATGAACAAGTGCAATTAGGAGTAAATTGTTTCAAGGGTTCTTAATTGCGTTGGTATTTCAATGCTCCTTAGGGCTGGAAAAATTAATTATATTTAACAGCACTTTGAAGTTGAATCTTTTTATTGTTGATGAAAATCCTTAAATATTTATTCTTCACAATTTAATTAAATTATTTTTGTAATACACAAGTATTTCGCGGCTACAAAAAAAAATATAATTTTTTTTTAAATAAATGATATTCGCATTATGTTAATGTGAGTATCAATCAATCACTTCAGCGTATCCCAGTTCACTGCTTGACAAAGGCCTCCACAAGTACATGTCAAAAACGGCGTGAACTCATGTGTTTTGCCCATAGTCATCACGCTGGGCAGGTGGGGTGGTGACCGCAGGGCTAGCTTTGTCGCTATTAAATTATTTAAATTTAATGTGAGTATAAATTAAGTAAATTAATTTAAATTAAGGAATAGACAAATTGTATAAATAAATAAAATTAATATTTTACTATGAAGCTTGTTTTAACTAAAAATATTATAGTACATGAGTACAGTTGCTTATGATACATTAAATAGTATGGTTTCCAACTGTATACAACGCTGTTGTTTCAGCCGTTACGAATCAATTTTGCATGAAGAATAGTGTTATAAATCACTATCAAAGAAGCTTGAAGCATGACTGCAAGGTCGTACACCTGTTGAAATAAAGTAATGTTCAGACTATAATTTTTAATACTAGAAACGTGAGGAAGGCACTATGTTAGAATATCCTGGTAGAAGTGACGGGAATATATAGAACAAAAGTAAATATTTTGAAAACATGGAATACTAAACAAGTCCATTGGACTTGTTTTAATCTCTACTTTTTAAATATAACCATACAATTAAATAATCGATATATCTTACAACCTAATTCTGAAACTTGTCAATAAAAAAGACAGTAGTTTTTAACTGACTTCAGAACAGGAGGAGGTTACTCACTTCGACCGTATATATATTTTTTATGTATGTTAGGGGATAACTTCGTTGCTTATGAACCGATTTTGATAATTCTTTTTTTGTAGAAAAGGAGATATCCCAAGTGTGATACCATGATAAGGAAACCAGGATCTGGTGATGGAGTCCCAGAGAAATCGAGGGAAGCCCTCGAAAATCGTAGTGACGACGAGTGCGTTTGTTAATTTTTTTTCGTCTACTTACGTTGTATTACTTGTCGATGTAATTGAAGTCGGTTTTTTCCTTAGTGAGCAAACACAATTATTAAATAAGTAATAGACAAGTTAACACATTAGTTTTTACAGTGACTTGTATTATGATAAGCTTGAAATAAGTCAGAACTATTTAAATACTCACACTATCATTTAAAGGTGACACATCACTAAAATTAAAAGGTGATTCGTATTATTACTACAAGTTTTAGCTTCAATAAAACTTACTAATAAATATTATAAGAAAATAAAAATACTATAATAATTCTTATAAACAAAACGTTCACATAGACTCGATAGCAATCGGATGCGGGCGTTTCGTAAGTACATGTAATTATAACGGTGATATGACACTTGTCGATAGGCACCATAGCGTTCACTAGAGCGGAACCTCTGCCTCGTTCCCATCATGGAACTTTATACCAATGTGAAGGACTCTTGCGCGTTAGGGAGTGTTGTAAATTAATAAATTTGGGTTAACTTTAAAAACGCAGTACATTGCCTATACCCTTTATAAGAAGAATGTGGCATGATTTTTGGTGTCGGTCAATTTATTCTTAAGTTGTAATCGAAGATTTTGATAATATTCAAAATATGTAAGTGATTGTTAAAATCAAGACAATGTTTTTTCTTTTCGAATTCAAGTTCACGTCTCAATGTTCTCAATATACTTTAACTTTTTCATTCATTAACAGCCTTTTTCTCCTATGTACAAAATTGGTTAAGAACTTAATTCACCTATTCAAGCTACCCCACTGCGCCTTGGAGTTTTTATGTGTCTCAAGATTTTTTCAAGATTTCCTTTAGTACACAAGATGAAGTTTAAAGTCATTTTAGCACTTAAAGAAACAGCTGTGTCAGTTCTTTGAACTCATAGTCGTCTGGTAGCAAGTTACGTGCTCCATCTACAGCTTGGTAAAAAAAAAACAATACATGATAAGTTTCCCACGACATCACTGTAAATGGACCGGTAATGGAGATATCATGTGTAACATTTTCGCACATTGTGAAAGACTAACCATATTAGTGGTTGTTTTAAATACAAAGACTATTTCTCTAAAACTTACGTACTAATTGAAAAAATAGTCTCTATAAAATAATCCACATAATCAAATCAATTAGTCAGTCAATTCAGCCTATTGCGGTCCACTGCTGGACATAGGGCTCCCCAAATTTGTGCCAAACATCCCGGTTTTTTGCAATTCTCGTCTTGTCTACACCGACAATCTTACGTAGATCGGCGATCCAGCGGGCCGGAGAACGTCCTACACTGCGTTTGCCAACACGCGTCTGCTCTCCATTACACGTCTGCTCCAACGGCCATTGGTAATAAAATCAGTAGACGATAAGTTATTAAAATTAAATCTAAGCATAAAGTCTTTTGCTGTGAACATAATTTAAAAAAATGAAAACTTCTGTTAAAAATACTTTTGTTATTATTTTATTTTATTTATTATTACTTCAACAATAAGACAGTTTACAGTACATTGTCATAAAGAAAGACAGAACAAGTGACGCGTTTTAAAGATACTAATACATGTGCATATTTCTAGAGAGTTCATCATTATTACAGCCTATACAGTCCACTGCTGGACATAGGCCTCCACAAGCTTACGCCAAAAATAACGTGAACTCATGTGTTTTGCCCATAGTCACCACGCTGGGCAGGCGGGTTGGTGACCGAGACTTCTAGAGAGTTAGATACAGTTAAATGCTAAACAATTTGCTTTGTTATTAATTTATAAAAACTTAAAAGACACTCAACAGTAAGGACAAAAATGCGATTCAGGAAGTTGAGAATTAGAAAAATTTAGGTTACGATTATGCTAGATCAGTCCAAAGCATTTCATATTGTTTTTTTATAGAATTTATGGTAACACTGTTGCTAGCTCATCAGTTCAACCAACTGATCATACATATGATATTGATTTATATCAACCAGCTGAAGTTTAAATTCGGTAGGAGAAGTATTGGATGTTCAGTTGAAGGAATCGTCACAAACAAAACCATGTGAAACAGACGACTTACTTCTACGTCATTCCTCTATCAGTGATATCCAGAAACAGTTGAAACTCTAAAGAGACAAATGGAAATATTGATACAACATTCCATCAATCCAAAACATGTGAGATTCTTATTTTTACGAAACAAATAACGCTTCCATTTTCATTACATCGAACATTTATGCGTATTAAGGCTACGCGCTATGGAAGCTTTTTTTTGACGCTGGGAAATGCTTTATGCTTAATGCAGATATGTGGGACTCCCAACACGGTCAAAACGTGTCAGAGTACCGACGAAAACTCAGCGGTGCCCACATCATCATAGTGGGACGCAACGGGATCGCTAATGCAAGCAGTTGTGACGCACCGAGGTTTGAACTGCTGTGCGGGCCGCCTTCGCCCAAAGAGCACTCACGGGTGCCGTGAGCGTGATCCTGGTGGCGTGTGAATAGGATGGTGCCCTGCCCTTACACTATAGTGGAGGATGAACGAGCGCATATCAGTGTCTCCTTCCCCCTGGTTGTCTCTTAAAGAGCGGTTCAGCATGGATGTCAGCTTTGCACTGCCGCTCTGCAGCCTTCTTTAGAGCAATAACCTCCTCGCAGAAGGAGGTCATCTAGCTTCTCTCGCTGCCTAGCATAGAGCAGACGACGCCCGACAGCTCTCCTCCTGGGAAGCCATAGCCAAGTCATGCCATAACAGCTCAACTCATGCAACATTAGAATATGAACTCTACTATATGAATATACTATATATGTGTCGTGTATATGTAAATATTCGTAGTGTGTCCAAGTCTCTTTATATGGTTATAGATTGTTATGTTATTAGTCACTTGCTACTTTGCATATTCTCGCACAGTTTTTGTAACAATAAGAATAGTGCTTTAGTTTACAAATTATGACATACGTCTTGTGATCAGATTTACAGATTTAAGCTATCTTTACTATTTAAGACACACAATCAGGACAAACACTCAAACGAGAATCAAATATTTGTAAAAAATTCAAATTTCAGCTCTAAGTGGGAATCAAACTTTCAACGGTTATTGTCGGTAAACTGGAACTTTTGTAATCACCATAGTAGGTTGGTCGTGATGTTAGTGTTATTCATACCATTCTTAATTTAGGATGATGACTATAGCCTTTAATGTGTTCAATACAGTTAATAGTAAAACACAGAAACAATAACATTAATTCAAACCCACGCCACGCGCCACGGCTCGCTTAAACCGAAAAATAAAAATCATCATATCAAAAATTTCGCTCGAGCGGGTACATCGTTCCATAGCTTAATTGGCTAGAGCGCCGACACGGTTAGTCGGAGACGCGGGTTCGAATCCCGCTGGAGCGGTCAATTTTTGATATGATATTCAAAAATGTTTAGAATTCCTAATGTGTGGGTAACACAAAAATAAAATCGTACATATTAATTCAAAGATAAATATTCCAGTTGGACTATTTATTATATCAAATAGATTTGGAGTAGATGATTACAGATGTGGGTCGCAAAAGCGTGGGATTAACACATTCAAATGATTTCCTGATAAATAACAGACATAATTTTTAATTTATATAAAAATCCTTGTTATATATAATACATTTTGTAATTTTTTTTATAATATCTTTAACAAAAAAGTGTGGGAAAGTTACCACATTGTAGCTAAAATAAAATTATTTTAAATTATAACACGCTTTAATGAATTAAATCAAAATAATAGAATATTTATAATTATAATAAAAATTACGTGATAAATTATAGAATTACACACTATAATAATTAGTCGACACAATAGAAAAAAACTGATTCAAAGGAATGATTAAAAAAATTTGGTTATAATACTAGACATAGAGAACAAAGGTGTTTTTTATGCGAGTAGATCGGCAAACAAGCTCGCGGTTCACCTGATTGACGGTTAGCGATTTCCGTAGCGTATAAGCGTTTGCAACACCAGAAGCATTGCAAGCGCGTTGCCGACTCTACCCCCGATCCCCTCAGGTGCTCCTCAACACTGCCTGAAAGCAATATTTTTTAGCCGTGATCTTCTGTAAGGTCGAGTTCTTCGGTAGTTGGACTGCTCCAGATTTTGAACAGGATATTTCTTTCTGTGCCTTACTTTTGATTACGAACGCTGCTCTATTCTTATTCGTTTGAGCATGATTTTATTATTTTATTTTGTATGTTTTAAATCAGCCTGTAAATCCTAAATTACTGCAATCAAACAAATGACCAACCAGATAGTAATAATTGAACTACATATATAGAGTAAATGTATTATAATTTAGTTATCAATTTTCCTATTAAAATGCTCAATTACTGAAGCTCCCAGAAGTTAATACGTAAGTTTTTTGAACACGGACATAATTGTATTTTAAATTGTATCTCACGTTATTGAAAACTTTAATTATATACATCAATATATTAATTTGATTGCGACTCTATGATCCGCGAAATGAAAATAGCTAAGTCAGGCGGCATGAAGGTCATGTAACAATATGTAGCCTTGAATAAGTAACGCGCTTCCTTTGCTAATTAACAATTTGAATACATTGATTACTATTAAATAATACAGTATATTAAAAACAATTATTACAAAACGGACGACTTAATTTGTCTATCTATGTGAAAGCGACCAAGATCTACCGTTCTATTTTAAAAGATCTAGTTCCTGTCGCTTATTGACCTGTTTATGAACTTATACGTGATGTAAGCAGCAATTGAAAATGGTAAAATTTTTACTAATATTTGACAAACAGCGTAGCTCTAGGATACACTACTAAAACTACACTGGTGTTCGTAAAAAAATCTATAAATTTGAATAATCTTTATGCCTTAAATATTTATTGACAAAAAAACTATCGTAATTTCATAATATATTTATTTCATTACTCACCAACCCGTCGAATTAAGAACCTCCTCCTTTTTTGGAAGTCGGTTAATAAAGCCGACCGATGGCGGGATAACCATCCAACTGCTGGCTTTGAAATACACATGCCGAAGACGGGCAGCAGCGTCTTCGGTGCAACAAAGCCAACCCTGCGGTCACCAATCCGCCTGCTCAGAATGGTGACTATGGGCAAAACACATGAGTTCACGCTACTTTTGGCGTGAACTTGTGGAGGCCTATGTCCAGTAGTGGACTGCGAGAGGCTGCTGTCATGATGATGATGATGTGATTACTCATTTTATTAATTCAGTTACTATTTTCGCAATTAAATATTAACAGACTTTTACGTAGGTAATCAAGTCGTTCCGAAGCTGAGAACTTTATTTCTACAATACTCAATTACATGTTTGTAATCTTTATCGTTATCAGATGTTATACAATATACAGCGTATTAAGTCTATTTTATACATATATACATAGTAGTATTATTTGTGACTAGTAATTGCACATTCCACGGGAGTGGCAAAAGGCGTGCCTTTCTTAGAACTTGAACTCAGATGTTTGTATAAGGAACCCTTTGTTGTTGTTACAACTCTTATGAGACCGAAAGGTGTAATGAACGAGAGTTCAAGTGCTATGGTGATGAGACTGTCTCGAATGTTTGCTTTCGAAATATTTTTGTTTTATTAAGGCTGAAGATACCTACATGTGAATATGTATTTCACAAAATAGTATATGTATACATATGTGTATCTATGAACATACAGTTTAGAAGATATTGAAGAAGAGTACAAATCAATACAATAAAAAAAATTCAAACATAATATACACGTTATCACAAAAAAGGCAATGACTTGTCCTTCACGTGAATAAATGCAACATAACTCTCTCAACATACAACCTCTGTCTGATCACTGTGGTGAATTTGAAACTATTATCAATTATTATTTTAAGGGAAGACCTGTGTCCAGCAGTAACTGTTAAAGGTTTATGGATAGATAGATGGATGGATATTTTTGCATCAAGTAGTTTAAAATACAAAAAGTACAAGTAAACCAATAGTATGAAAAGTATCAATGCTCTAATATTTACGCGAATTTCACTCATTATAATGAAACAACTTTCGTATTTCATCGCGATTTGTTAGATTTTTTACATGCCCGACGTCTATGATACTATACAGCAACCATGGTCACAGGAGGACAACGTTGGGCATGTAAAAAACCCAATAAACAATCAATGCTCTACTTTAAATATTTTACAATAATCAATTGAATAATCTAAATTGCTCCTTATAATTTAATTTTATTAAATTATAAGGAGCAATTTAGAATTATATTTATAATTAATTTTTCTTTTCAAGAAAAACTCTGATCATAAAATGAATAGTATGAATGCCTTTGCATCTCAAGTAATATATTGCCATAAAATATTTATATTTAATATATTGTGACATACGGTATTATCAATTTAATGCAAGTCAATTTATATAACTAAAAAAATTATGTGACATAGTTTTTTTTATTAATTTTTGATTAAACATTCACGAGGTATATAATTTTATATTTAAAAACATTTTCACCTTTTGGCATCAAAGGAAAATTACCTTTTTTCGAAAAAGTTAATAACTTAATACAATAATTACAAGTTCAACGAATCGCTCGTTTCTATACTTAAGCGGCGACTCCGTTGTGTGAACTGTTATTATAATTTCAAACTGCTTCCGCACTGCGCAGCCGACCAGAACAATAACACACGATCGCTGTGTAAAGCTTTTGATTTAAACAAACGTTAGAGCTTAAAAATGCAAATATATCCAAATATATCAAAATATCCAAATATACTAAGATATATGCGTTTGTATGCAATAATTTGCGCGGTTCTTTATTGCCGGTAGTTTTCTTTAGAAGGAGGTTGCTTATACAAAAAAAAAAAAAAACAATTTAGTCCAGGTCATTACGAGATAAAGACGTTCAAACAAATTCCTCCTATTGTTTAAAATATTATCATCGACAATATAATTTTAAATGTCCGTACTATCATTACAATATTATTCTAGAATATTTTTTATACTCATACAGATACTTATACTCATTATGGGATCTGACTGACTGACTGACTGATGAATACTTCAACACTGTAGAGCCCAAATGGCTGAAGGTAGAGGCAAAAGACGTGTAATATGATTCTTATAACACTACAATTTTTTAATTTAAATCAATGAACACTTGGGAATTGAGATCTCTAATATTCTTGATATAAATTGAAATGATTAAGAGATAAATGCTCATAATAAATTATGCTCTACTATCGCGAAAGACCAAATGTAGTGTCCTTCAGAATATTTATTTAATCCCGACAGACATTTAATCTATTAACGCTACGGAATACGTCATTACGTTATTTATGTTGGTCGTATACTTTTTTAACCAACTTCCAAAAAAGGGAGGTTCTCAATTCGATTATATTTTTTTATGTATGTTACATCAGAACTTTTGACTGGGTGGAACCGATTTTGATGAATTTTGTTTTAATTGAAAGGCGTTACATGTCGGATAAGTATTTCTGAAATTATATCTAGTAATGCGTATTTACTTGACTATTTTTTCGTCGACCTACGTTATATTTAACCGCATAACTTTTCACTTGGTTTATCGGTTTTGATGATTATTACTATAACTGAAAGCTACTAATTGACATATAGTTTTCTTGATTGCGCGTATTTACTTGACTATTTTTTGTCTAATTACGTTGTATTCGATCTAATTGAAGTCGGTTTTTTTTTTCGTTTGGAGCAAACACAATTATTAATAACTCTCCTGTTTCACGTTAGTGATTTAATTAAAATTTATTATTTATTTAATATATAAAAATAAAATAATAATATCCACATTTTGTTGGGGTAATGAGAATAAGCTAATAATATAAGGAACTAATTTTACTTTGTAATTAATTTAATTCATTTATTATTTCAGCGATTTATATTACATTCAAAATGAGTTTAAAATGTGAAGATTTTGTAAATGTAACAATTTTTCAATTACTTTATTAAGTAATGAATATATTTATTGTTTGTTTGTACAGAGACTTTTTACCAACCGGACCGGCGACCGGACCTTTTGAAAAGTCGTTAAAAAGCTGTTTAAAAGCTCGACAAAAACATGCACCTATTTATTAATATCGTGCACCAGACCGATATAACGAATGATACAGTCTGTTCAAATATATACATATTTTTTTTCGTAATATGTTTCAATCGAAGAATCAAAGTATTAAGTGTTATTGTTAAGTTTCTTTAAATTTTTTATATTTAGGAACATAAGCTAAATATTTATACCAATTTTAAGAAGCTTTTGTGTTATTGTCTTCGTAATCGGACGTTTTATAGACGGTCAGGAAATCACCTTTAATATTTATTTAGGGTATGATTGTTCTAGTAAGTAGTACTAAAGATGTTAATTTTTTGTCACAAAATCTTATAAACAAAGCCAAAAATTTGACAATAGCTTTGGTGTAGTGGTTGTGTGCCGTATACGCGCCTAAGGCGGTTTGTGATTTCGATTCCCGCTCGTGATGGTTATTTGTATTTGTACAAATATTTGTTTCCGATTTGGACGTCTGTCCTTGTGGGTCTCCCCATCGTGCTACGGAAAGCATGTTAAGCTGTCGGTCTCGGTTGTTATTATATACGCCTGATATCGATTGTTAATCATAATGGGGAATATATCTACTAAACTGGAGTAAAGTAGCATGGCAGATTAAGCTTCGAACCTTTTTCTACATGGATAAAGAGGCCTATGTTCAGCAGTGCGGTGTTGCAGGTGTGTGTGTGTGTGTGTGTGTGTGTGTGTGAAGTCTAATAAAAATTTAAGCTAATTTCATTAATTTCTAAAAATGAAATCATTATAATTATGTCCTATATTAGCATAACAAAAACTTTTTTACATTTAATAAAATTTTTGTTGTGTTAACTTTGAGAATGACTTTAAAATTAACAAATTAATTAATTTTGTGAGTTACGATAAAAATACATGTCACAAACGTCATATTTTATATGGGTTAACAACCTGTAGAAGATATGGTACAATCACGGTGTAACATACCTAAGTTCATACAAGAGTCGTGCGCTTGCCCCTTGCAGGCGCGCGCGCAGGAAACACGCGCCGCTAACCGAGCCACGAACGCTATGCCCCTCGGTTATGGACTTGACAACACCTTATAAAGTTTGTGGGACAAGCCAGCTTATAGTAAATAAATTTATGATAGCTTATTAATTTTCTACTTCTAACCTAGATGTCAATATTAATGCTAAATATAAAAACGTAACAGATATTCAAGTGCTAGGAACTCAAGCGATGTAAAGACCTAAATAAATCTTTTAACCTTTATACATATACTAAAGGTAATAAAAAATAATATAATGTGTGAGGATAACTATTTCATAAGTTAAAAACTAAATAAAAATATCTGTAATGTGAACACAAAATGTACAAGAAATCTGAAACGTATTATTATACTGAATAAAACTAAAATTTATTATGGAAATCTCAAAGTCTGTTGTAGAGTCTAGATTGACCGTCAGACGGTAGAGACTGTATTTTATACACCTACATAACAAACCTATAAACCTTGACAGAATTAATCGTAGCTATCGTATCTTAGAAATATATTACGAATGTCAAACTTTTATAGGCTATATTTTGTTTATATAAAATTATGTGCTTATTCTTATTGCTAGCTAATGTCTCTATTTTTTTTTTATCATAAGAATGCCGCTTAAGTATTTCTAATTTATCTCTTAATTTATATACACAACTTAAGTCTTTAATATTTACTGGATTATTAAAAAATAATATAAATAAATAAAGTGATAAAGAACAGTTATAATATATATTAAACAGGGTAGCTATAGATATACATATATATGTATGTATGTAAAACAAAAAGGCCTTTAATGTAAATTGAAGATACGGTATTAGTATTACGAAAACTTTAATTTATTATTATAAATTATCTGATTATATTTCTATATTATTACTTAATTACAAGGATAAACTTAGTCACATAGGATTGTTTATTATAAAATACAATGAAAAATTTATACAAAGTTTTAAATCAAATAAATAATTATCTAAAAAATTACTGAGAATTTGCGAGAAATTAAAATACTTTATAATAAAAGCAGGAACTTAAAAATATGTTTTAGAATTTAGATACGTTGTTTAAATATTTAGCCCTTAGCCTTTCGTGAGTTATACAAATTTGATAATAGACGAAATGTAAAGAAAGGCGTTCTCAAGACTGAGAGTAAAGTGCTCGATACTTTTGTAAAGGTTATTTTATTTTAAAAGCAAACAGTGTCAACCGTACAAGAGGGAAGAATTCGAAGGAGTTTTTGTTAGCTGTTTAAAATCATTCATTCCTTTGAGATAAAAGGGTCCCCGAGGATACGTAGCGCAGGTAGGTACACAGTCTTAATAGCAGTTTTTTTTAATAGACAAGATATCCTTTACTACCTGTTGCTACGTTTGTTTAAGTGTCAAAGAAAATATTAAACAGGTATATTTAACACTAAATGCAATATTATAATTTTTGAAGAAATAAGATACGAATAACGTTGACACTTTTTAAAATTATATTTCTATAAAATTACTAAGAGTACGCTTTTTAAGATTATTTAGATTAGTTATAAAGAGTAATTATAAAGAGAAGATTACGAAAATGAAATAGTTATACAATTTCTTTTTTTTGTTTATATTTTTGTTTCTGTACTTGAATTAGTTGCAACTTTTAAAGAGTTCGTATTTTATAACATTTGAGAGAACAAGCTTTGTTTTTATCTTAATGTAGTGTATATAATAAACAAAACACAAACATCATATAATCGCTTCTTTCATATATATATGATATACCTACATAAGTATACCTACTCTACCATAACTTATATTCTCGATAATTTATTAAAGTAGGTTCAAATGTTGATACTATAAACAAACAAAATAAACTCATTATTTTTAGGAAAAAAAAAACTCCTAATTAAAAGAAGTTTAATTTACTTATTAGTACGAAAAATGAATAGCTCTACCTACATTAACCATAGTATATTGTCGTCCTCTTCGTTTCTGTGACTCACAATATATTCGTCTCACTTCTAACGCCCTATTTACAATCGCATTGAGTATAAACAATTTCTTCAACGGTCGCGTAGCTGCGTAATTTTTAAGGTTATGTTAGTATTAATTCAGCCGTTGGTCGAGACGAACGCGCGGACGGTTTGGCTGTCGCTTGCATCGGTTCCGTAGGATCGATACGCATAAACTTAAGTGCATCCTCGTACGAAGTTTAAACTGACAAATTAATGTGATATTGAACGTATAGGGATAAATGTGACTCTACAAGAAAACTTGAACGTTGTTTTGGATTGCACCCCTGCATGAATATATAAATTAGGTATGTTATAATTATTGAACTTAACTGCTGTTTGTCAATTTTGAGCTAATGTTAAACATTTATTTTGACAGCAATAACATAAAACTTGTTATGATTTGAATGTAACGTCTATTTTCAAATAACAACTTAAGTGATAATGAACATTCTCCATCCTTTTTATATTATATCTTCTTTTTAAATATTATGTTGACTTTTATAATCGTTTTAAAAATGCTTTATAATTGCCAAATAAAAAAAAAATACATTCCAATTTCAGTAATTTTAGTTCAAATTGTATTTAACGTACTCTCCAGTCAGCTGGAAAACTGATAGGTAAATGTTTTAAAAAACATGTCTAGCGAAAGTGCATAGCACTGGGGTAATTCGTCCCCTTATAACTTGGCCCCTCGCCATACTCCGATAGACAATTGTACCAAAATTCCACATGCACGTATTGTTCTCTTATTACAATAGTATAAAGGATATAATCCTTCGTACAGGGTTGTGGAGTAGCAATAAGCTCGTGGTTCATTCATCCAACACCCTCAGTATATTACCTATACGACATGCCTATTGCGGTACCTATTGTAACTTGCATCAATCCATTAGACGATTAATTCATCGTATTGTTATAAAACCCTTTGTTGTGCAAATGATGTTTTGCGTATTACCTAACCGCTTACCTAACAAACATAAGATAATACTGTCTTTCGGTATTATTTAAGTAGGTTAACACTGTTTCTAGTATACGAACAAACGTATCTCATGATTTTATTTCAATTCGAACGAGTCATGCGTTACATCCTTGCTTAAAGTTTCTGATTTAAAAGAAGGCGTTAGGTCATTACCACAACACACAAACAAGATCCTCCAATTAAGGCGATGTGTGGGTCTGACTATGAACGAAACATTTCTGTTATTGAGCATATTTGAATAAGTACATCAAGACGGTACTTGTAAGTAAATAATTCCGTGTTTAGACCCGCTTTGTAATTAGTACGTTTTAACTTGATGCTCGATGCTCATATTTTTTGTTGAGTCTCGTAGTTTTGGTACATTTGTCTAATATACTCTATATAAACTCTTATCTTTTCTAGAATCTATAACAATTCAACAAAAATTCACATAGAATACCAGAAGTCAGTCATATTATGTGTTTTAATTTTAAATTATAAATGGTCTAAACTTTTGCTAATGATTTGAGAAATACCGGTAACATAATTATACATGATCTATATAGTAGAGTTTATTTTTAGTTTTGAACCTGACCTGTCAAATAATTATTATTGAAAAAACTAATTTCAGGTTTATATTTTAATGCGCCATAGTTGTCATATGTTAAGGCGAAACAAGATTCTCGAACTATTACTATATTTCTACATCTTACATATAATTGTAAATCTTGCAAAAAAGATATATATATGTTTACATTACCAACCAACTCAATTTTGACGCTTACGTAATTGCTAATAAAATATCCTCTACTATTAAAAGAGCAACTCTATACGTATGTATATACTAGCTGTGCTCGTGACTTCATCCGCGTGGAATAGTGACTCTACATGCTCAACGTGATTCTTTAAATTGGCATAACTTTTTTATTTATAAACCGATTGACATGAAACAAACGCTAAATGTTAACCTTGCCACAATATATTAGTAAAAAACACATCTAAATCGGATAAGCTGTTTCAGAGATTAGCCTGAAAAAACGCACAGACAAACAGACAAAAATTCTGATAATCATTGTTTTGGGTGCTTATCTGCGTTGATAAAGGTCCCAATAATGTTTTTTCTCATATATCTTAAATGTGCAGACATCGACCCGTTACATTTTTATTATAGGTATATTGATGATGTACATATGTTAACGATAATCTGAACATTGTATTTATATAACAGACGTTTTAGCACTGTTCACAAGTTTGACAAAAAATATGTTTCAAGTAACTATCAAGACCACTTAGAGCAAGCATTTTGCCATTTTTTTTACTTTGCTGAAACGTTGTCTGTCAATTGTTTAATTTTAAAAATCTATTCCTAAGATCTTACAGTGGTGCATTAAATTCTTTAAATAATTAAAAATTGATTGAATATTAATTCCTGGAATTTTAGCAATTATTATTATTTTTAAATATATTTTCGTATTGTAATAGTTACTTGGTTGCTTTACAGGAAACATATACTAAAAATAATATGGAGTTATTATTAACTTTCGGATCTTAATCACGATCTATCAAGCTTTCATGATTGCAAAAATAATTTTATGTTCATATTCTAATGCACTATGCTAATGTTTTAGATGAAACTAGACTCTCAAATTATTACTAATCTCAGACGTAACTGTTCATCTTGCGAAAGAGATGTATATACATAATTTATGTATTTGTACAGGAAAGGTTTTATTGTTGAGGTTAATACTGTTTCAAATCAGCTACGTCCTTGATCTATAACGACTAAGATTAAATTTGACATGTCTCTACATTCAGCAACCTTTCACGTTATTACAAGTCACGACACTAAATAGCTACACCGCCTAGTATGTTCCAATATACCCTTTATGAAAAGCATTCATTATTCCTGCATTGAATAAATTTCGAGGGTAGAACAAATTTATTGTTTATGATTTCATAAATGCATTACAAAGCAAATCCGAATAAAACGATACATTTAGATTCAAATATATAGAATCATTAGGCAAAAAAAAAACATAGTATATTAACATTTAAATATATATATTGCCATTACTATCGTAAACATCTTGTTATCTATCAATCATTTTCAAACCGTTAAGTTATGAATTAGTACAAAACTGACAACTACTAGACTATTTTCATCTGCCGCATGTCGAGTAAGCGAAGCGAGTATGTCTCGGCTTTAAAATTAATACAATATGTTACAATGTTTTGTGTTCACCAATTAAGGTCGGTTCCTAATTTTACTGTTGACAATAGCTACGTAGCAAACTGACGACGTTTGAAATACGATAATAACAAAATAATATGTATAGTCTATTCGCTATATAATCAAATTGTAGTTAATTAATTAAGCGCCTGTCTGAAAGACACATCGACTGGTCAATATGAAAACAACATTCTCATTAACTTTGATATAATTGATCAAGGGGCGTGACTAAGCTGGGTGTCATCGCTGAATCACTATTTTCTTAATCCGAATAGGCTATACATGCATATTATATGGACATTATATCCACACAAGCACAGGGAAACTTTCGTTCACAAAGATCAAACGTACAGAGTTATAAGCGCCTATTGCGTTAATAGGGAAATGATATATGTTTGTATTAATTGTACGGGTGCAAGGCAATGATATATATATGTAGTTACCAGTTTATAAGTTCACTCAAGTTATTTATATACGTTACAACCTTAACATCAACAAGTTGATTAACGGTTACGATTCCAACAAACCAACCACCCATGACGATCCTGGTTTTGTGCTTTAACTTTGTAACATTAATGACCTTTATTTTATTTACTTGATTCACCTTTATATCTGTGTTACGAAACAATAATGACAAAAGTTTAATTTCTTGCGTTCTGGTTTTTCCCGTAAGTAATGGCTTATTTGTTTTTATGTAAAGTATGAAAATATATCAAAAAAATATGTCAGATTATCTATATACTCGATGACAACTGCTTATGTATTTCATTCCTTAAATGGGACCGTGATTCGAGAAAAAACATAAAGCGTTTTCTTTTTGCATTAAGTTTGAATTTCATCATCACATCATCAGTCCAGCACATCGCAGCATTCGCGCCAAAAACGGCGTGAACTCGTGTATTTTGCCCATAGTCACCACGCTGAGCAGGCGGATTGGTGACCGCAGGGTTGGCTTTGTTGCACCGAAGACGCTGCTGCCCGTCTTCGGCCTGTGTATTTCAAAGCCAGCAGTTGGATGGTTATCCCGCCATCGGTCGGCTTTATTAACCGACTTCCAAAAAAGGAGGAGGTTCTCAATTCGACTGTATTTTTTATGTATGTTACTTCAGAACTTTTGCGTGGGTGGGCCGATTTCGACAAAAAATTTTTAATCGAAAGGTGGTGTGTGTCATTTGGTCTCATTTAAATTTATTTGAGATCTAACAACAACTTTTCGAGTTATAACTAATAATGCGATTTTACTTCACTATTTTTTCGTCGACCTACGTTGTATTATACCTACCGCATAACTTTTTACTAGATGTATCGATTTTGATGTTTATCATGTGGGTCACATTTAAATTTCATCGAGATCTTACAATAACTTTTTGAGTAATCTTTGATAACGCGTATTTACTTGACTATATTTTCGTCTACCTACGTTGTATTACTTGTCGATGTGATTGAAGTCGGTTTTTTTCGTTTGCGAGCAAATACAATTATAAGTTCCAATGTTATCCCTTAGTCGCCTTTTACGACACCCACTGGAAGAGAGGGACTGGCTATATTCTTTACTGTCGTAACCATACAGCTTCTTCAGTTTCTGTTTACAACATTATAACTCTTATTACTTGTTGTAAGCAGTATCTAATGAATTATACATAACCTATAAGCCTATAACTATCAAGCGAAAGAAAACATCTTTTAAAAGCAAAGTAAAGATATGTATCGTCTAATATAATCAGGGATCACACCGTCTAGACATTGGATTGAATAAAAGTAGTCTGTAATATGCGAGAAAAGAGATATGTTAGGTCTCTCACGTTAGATAATGAAGCCGGCATGCGGACAATGGCTCCTTTATGTATCTAATTATGGGACCGCCCGGTCAACGACAGTGCTGAATAGATGAAGAATTCCCGAACCGGCACTCGACAATGTCATTCTTTGTAAAGATTTTTAAGAAGCATCTTTATTGTACGTGAAAAGCGTTAGTAAGTCAGCGTTTCGTTTATGAGAGATGTTGATAAGTGGATACACAGTGCAGTGAATTTATTGAGTGTCATACTTTTAGAAACCACCGTAGAGATACGAACACCGTAGACACGGCGTGAATAAAGTCGTGGAGTTTTTTGTTTTTGAATTTAAGTTGGTTTAATTGCGTGTGCTCTAACAGAATAGTTTAGTGTCGGCTTTAGTACTTTGATTGTAAAAAAAAATGTTTTTTTTTTTTGTATTTTAAATTAAAATAATATACTGAAGATAACCTGTATTCTATAAATGCCTTATTTTCCTGTATTTTTTTTTATTTGAACCCGTATGAGCTTAGATATTAATAATTAATATAATATAAATTATTATATTTAAGTGTTACGATTCAGCCTGTAACATCCCACTGCTGGACATAGTTCTCTTGTAGGAGAAGGGTCCACCACGCTGCACTACGACGAGTTTGGTACTATATTCTCTACCATAAGTAAAAATCGCTAGAATATTTAATTTAAACATAACGATCAATAGCGAATAGGCAAGTTAGTTCCTATAGTCAGTATTTTCAGTGTTTCAGAAGAAATAAAACTATAAAGTGTGCTTATGTTAATATTTTCCTTAATAAGAGGCTGTTAAGCATAACAAAATGAGGCTTCTTCAAGTAGTTTTATTACTACAACTATCACTATATATTTATGGTAGTACATAATCTAGTGGCGTTAATTATATAAATAACAAAAGTGTGTTAATAATATAAAGGTATAAAGAAATACGGCGATGTAAAGTTTTACTACCAAACAAAAACCGGTAAAGTGTGAGTTGGACTCCCACACGAAGTTTTTCGTCAACGTCCAAAAAACACGTTTCTTGTGGAACAACTTATTTTTGTCTTACATTCATTATTTACGTTTAAATAGGGCCGTAATATTCATATTCTAACAAGTTTAAGTCTGCCTATGCTTTCAAGGATGTCGCACTGTGAAGGACTACTAAATGGACGAGTAATGGATTCATCATAATATTTAAAATAAAACAAATAACAAAAATAGTCGCGAAACGGTAGCAAACAAAATAGATACTATTTGCGTGGTATTTACATTAATTAAAAAAAAAAAAAAACGAAAACTACAATGTTCTTGTTAGAGTGATAAAGTTGTATTTAGTGTAGGAAGTCCTTAATTATGTATATATATACATAGAAACGTTATACCGAAACAAATCCAAGCAGTAAGTGAGTAAAAATGCTTTCCATTCATTATTTATGCTTTATATTATAATTGTTATTTATATTTTGTTATTTAATTAAACTTTATTGATAAAAAAATGTTATTTAACTTGTTTATGGCGCCAGACTATAAAACAATGCCAATGACTACATAGCAGACTATAAACCACAACCAAATGAGTAACATTGAAACTTAATGCGGCTGTTACTGCAAGGGAAGGCTAGTTTTAGTGCAAAGGTTTTATTTGTATCTTTTAAGTATGTACTCTTAAATACTACGAAGTCATTTTTAATTTATTATTTTTGTATTACTTAATGATGTAACCAATTAAAGTACGCAAATAAAATCATTGGTCTACATTAATTAAGGTTTTAACTCATTAGATTCTTAACTACATACCCATTTTTATAATATGCATGCATCTTGCTCTTGTAGCTCAGAATTGATATCAAATGAAGCGTTAAAGTTTAATCTCTTTCTGTTCTTGGGTGCAGAATAACAGACAGTCTTCTTTTTTCTCAGTCTTTTAAAGATTAAAAAATTAAACATATGAATTAGATCTGTTTTATTATATTGAAAGATAAAATAAATTCTTAGTAAATAGACAACAAGAGTCAAAATTTATGATATCCTTATAACATTTTAGCAGTTTACAGCATATTTGGTGCAACGCGTTGGCGCAAAGGTCACAGCTCTGGTTTGTGGCTGTTGCGCTGGTGGTTGCGGGTTCAATCCCGCACATGACAAACATTTGTATTGGCTATATAGATGTTTGCCGTCATCTGGGTGTTTCTGCAGTCCTTGTGAGTCTCCCCACCGTGCTTCGAAGAGCACGTTAAGCTGTCGGTCCCGGTTGTTATCATGTACACCTGATAGCGATCGTTACTCATAGAAGGGAATACGAGTATATGCGCCAACCCGCATTGGAGCAGCGTGGTGGATTAAGTTCCAATCCTTCTCGTTCGTGGGGAAAGAGGCATATGACCAGCAGTGGGATATTATAGGCTAAAGTGCACAATATGTGTAGAATGTGTTATCACAGCATCATAACCCAATTATAGCAGGTACACATAGTAAAAACTAGAGTTCTACAAATTGTTGTAGTATTACATTTATAATTTCGCTGAATAATCATCAGCTGTCATAATCACACTTTCTGATCGTAAAGGGAAACAAGAGGTACAATGTAATAAAAATCATAGCAGAACTGGAGCAAACGATTTCACCTGAGAAAAATTTAATAAAGGTAACTGAACGACATAATAGCGAGTACGAACTGTAGTTCCCAGAACCATCGGATCTAGGACGTCGGTGATGAGATGTTTGCCGTTCATAAATTGTACTGTGTGCAATTTAACCGCACATTGTTGAGTTATTATCATTCAACTGATTTATAATACAACATATAGCTATAAAAATACATAAAGAAAAACTGATCAAATTTGCACGAGATTACACGACAAGAACGAGCTTTTGTTTAAATAAGAGTCACCAAAATTAAAAGATATGAGGTAATATACACATAAAAAATATTGTGCAATTGAAAATCTTATTAAAACTTATGTACATTGACGTTTAAAAGTATTTGTCATGCTCAGCTTTTACGAAAAGAAAAGAATAAGTAGAATATAAGATTTGAAATTAATTTATAATGAGATAAAGAAATCTTCAATGTACGATTGGCTTTGCTTCGCTGTGACAGCTTATACATTGCTCGGTCTAGTTACGGTATGAAAAAAAGATAAAACAATTTAAACAAAAATGATTATTGTTATTAGAGTTCACTTACTCTATCTTCGTTAACTTTTACAGAATTTTCACAGATAAAAGTTATAAATATGTCACAATATTTAAAGATTACCCTTCCTTAGTCAAATCATCATCATTACAGCCTATACAGTCCACTGCTGGACATAGGCCTCCACAAGTTTACGCCAAAAATAACGTGAACTCATGTGTTTTGCCCATAGTCACCACGCTGGGCAGGCGGGTTGGTGACCGCAGTACTGGCTTTGTCGCACCGAAGACGCTGCTGCCCGTCTTCGGCCTGTGTATTTCAAAGCCAGCAGTTGGATGGTTATCCCGCCATCGGTCGGCTTCTTAAGTTCCAAGGTGGTTGTGGAACCTTGTTATCCCTTAGTCGCCTCTTACGACACCCACGGGAAGAGAGGGGGTAGCTAAATGCTTTGGTGCCGTAGCCACACAGCACACCTATATGTTATCCTTAGTCAAAACACAGTATGATTTATATTTAAAACGGGATATATACAAAGAGTTACCGCCCATTTTTATACCAAGGGCCTTATGTCGTTTTTTAACTCCAAAATATATTTGAATTAAAAATTCCTATATATACAAAGGTGTGAACCTTCTCTATGCACACAAACAATACGAAACATGGGTCACATTCCTCGGTCTCTGTTGTGCCACTATCGCCCTCGTAGTTAAGCATAAATCTCAGTTTCGTTAATAAGTGTGGGCGTTGTGTAGACACGAACCCATTACACGCGACATAAATTCTTATTTAACATTACCAAGATCGAATGACTTAATAATCGGCATATAGCTATTTTGACGCCACGGTAGGTATCGTACAATGCTAACAAATATTATTGCGGTTTTATCAATCTATTATTTGTCAAAGCTTTATGAATGACATCAGCAATGATTCTTAACCACATTATGTGGCGAAAAACAAATACATATGTTAAAGTATTACATTAAGTTAACGTAACAATAGAGTTTATTTTTAAACAAAAAGAAAAGTACTTTTGAAATAATTTGCATTTAGAATTTGCAATAAGGTAGGTATATGTTGTATTTTCATTACACAGTGTTAGTTTTCCAATTTAAAAATCAAAATAAGTGCACTAATAAACGGCGTTTAGAAATGTTTAACATCTGATCTACACTCATGCCCTTCTGGGCATCGCTAATTAGTCCACAAATAACGGAAGCACAGTTCTCTTTACATTTTTCACACGTTTTATTATGCGAAATGAGGTAAACGAACCTCGAACATGAGAATTACTATTTGGTCATCATTTAGTGTTTATTTAATATGGTTAATTAATTACTGTAAATCATCATAATATTTTATAGAATTAAAAACGGCAGAAATGGCACTAGAGGTTTTATAAGTTTTTTAACCTTATCTACTTCGCAAACTTTGTAAAGAAGAAACATCTACATTTTGGGTTGTTGAAAGTTTATAGACAGTTCACAAAAATTCATCACTAAGCACATAATATGGTGACTTTCGTCATGTAAATTCTATTAGATTTTTATGCGTTACAGAAATCTGCTGATTAAATTTAAGTAAATAAATTCTTAACACAACAACATTCACATATAATACCATATACATATACATATATAACAACCAGTCCTGTGTTTTATAATGCCGATAGGCGTGGATACATTATAAGTTAAAAAAAAACACTTGAAATAAAAATAAAGTATTATAATTTTTGATAGGTGTAACTTTTAGGCTTTCTAAATGAAAAAAAATAAAATAAGTGACAATATATTTATAGCGTCATCAAAAACTTTTTTTGTTTGAAACTAAGTTTATAACACGAGATAAATTTAAAAGTTTTTGTATATACGCGTTGGATTTATTTGTAGGTAATGTTAGAGTTAATAATAACTTATAGAAAAAAATTATATTTAAAAAAAGAAGATTTATTTTTATTTTTTAGTTTAGAGACAGACAATACTGTTGCGTTAAGTGATTCGCCTTACGATATAACCGAATGTGACGTTATTTTTACGAAATGGTGGTTTCAATATTCGCAGTTTCAGAATAAATGACGCTTCAAATTTCAACAAATTTCGTTTTGTTAAAATTAACTAATGCGTTTGTGGAACGAGGGTTGCAATAAAATTGTTCTTTTCTTGTCTTTTGAATCAGTAATTAATCTGAAACTGCGTGTTTTGATTTTTTGTAGTATTTATAACTACGGAGCTATAACTCATTTAAATATTTGCGGTGCCGCTAGAGTAACTAGTATACTCTACTAGCTGCGTAATATTTGCATTCAAAACACAAATTTTTTGGAATCGCCCACTTTAAATGACAGAACGACAATAGCAACAACATAACAAGAAAGGAATCCAAACGACAAAATATTATTGATAGCTTGCGTTAACAGTTTACATTTATGTTAATTAAAAAAAGTCTACATTTCTAACAAAAATAACTGCTAAAACATAATAATACAACCAGTTATATTTTGAGGCTAAATCCTTCCTTCAGACTAGCGGGAAATGCTAGACTTGCATAAACTGTTGGGCGGAAGAGCAGTGACCACGACCGGCCGAATTCGGCTCACAACGGTACTGACCGGTGCAAATTAATGACGTTTTCAGACCAGTTAGGTTGATTCTATTTTGTTATTTAATACGTTTTTTATTTAATAATAGTTCTCTATTAAAAACATCAATTTATCTTTGCTTCAATAAAATTTAGTGTATTTTTAAATTACAGAGTCTATAACATACAAATGTTTTAAATTATATATTATTACAATTAAAATTAACATTAATTGTTAATACGAGACGCATCGTTTGCCTCGTGCAATATATCTTTTCTCCCTACAGACATTTGAGCGCACCATTTGTAATCAAAAAGTCGGGGGAAGTAAAAATTTAATTACATACTGCCTCCATGACTCTCTGGAGACCCGTGTCGTATAATCAACATTGTTTTGCGGTTGACAGCCCTTGCTTAGACTTAATATTAATCACCGCCATTATCCTACGTCCTAACGATATACTGCCCCACATTCTGCTCGTTACTGTCAATTTATTTCACTTGTCCCAATCAACTGAATTAAAATTATAATATTATATCATACCTTATGTTACGGTTGTAAAAAAGCCTATTTTAAAAAAGAACTTACGTAATATCCATTATGTTCTATGTAATAAGTTAGTAATATTTAATATAATTATAGTTATTTTATGTGCAAATACTTGGAAAATAGTATATTGTATAAAATTAGAAAACACTACCTTTAATACATTTACACAAAAATAAATGAGCCTGTCTGGTTAATCTCTCGCTTTATCTCTCGTCGGTAATACTAAAATAATTATTATTCTTATCATGCATGGTAATCGTTATGCCTCATTAAAGGTTACATAAAATTTAACACTTGTTCAAAGAACTTAAATTTCTAATGCTCGAACAGCTATCGCCTTAAAGGGGTAATAAAATGTTCGTTTAAAACATTCCTCGTTTTATTATTCTGAGCACGCGATCCCTAACGCTTGGGCCCTAGTAGATTTCTTAATTTTCATGGCTAGATGTAGAATAACTTGTACAGGATAATGAACGTGTTCTGTATGGGAGACCGTAATCGCTCCTCGACCGGATATCCGTAACGCACCAGCGCGGTGCATTCGATGCACCGTCTGGGAAGTAAATACACTTATAACGTCGTATTTATATATTACGTTCGCAGTAATCTACTATATAATAAATTTTGTTAATTAACGTATTAATTAAAATAAATCTGTGCCCCCTGTGAAAAGTGATACAAGTTGAAAATTGTCCTTTTACATGAAAGCAAAAAGATTTCACATAAATCTTCTTAATAAACTAGTGGCCTATAACTAAGTGGCCTAGGTTCAATTTGAATACCTTCTTTTGTAGGGTAAAACATTCTCTTTCAATATACATTTAGATTTTATTTGAAGTTCTACTTCTGTTGGCGCGTTAGGGAAAAATTATGGGAGCAAATTTTTACGATTCGTGCGTCACGAAAAAACCGACATACTGAAGTTAAATAGTCAACGAAGAAGAAGTTAGCAACGTGAAGTTAGTTAGCCAATGAAGCACAACTTCTTACGTGCGTACATAGGCACACATTTTTTAGAGTTCCGTACCCTAAGGGTAAAAACGGGATCCTATTACTAAGACCTTGTCTGTCCGTCCGTCCGTCTATCTGTCTTTAGGCTGTATCTTAAGAACCGCGATAGCTAGACAGTTTTCACAAATTATGTATTTCTGTTGCCGCTATAACAATAAACACTAAAAACAAAATAAAATAAATATTTAAGGGGATTCCCGTATGGGAACAAAAGGGCAGAAAAAGGGCTCTTTTTTACGAAATAATATTTTTGCTAAACAATGGCAACAGGTAGGCACTTGAAATATTGAAATAGTCAGTAGGGCTCGTATAAAAAAAAAAAAAAAACACTTTTTGCCCGTCATTAAAATCAGCACCAGGTAAACGCTTGAAATATTCACAAAATATTTAGTTTTATTTAAGATTTGGTTACATCCAGACTCCATGGTTACAGAGACCAGGACAAGAAAAACTAAAAAAAAGTTACAATATGAAATTTGTGTACCTACTGTTGTTAACTTAGTCAATGGTACGGAAACCTTCGTGCGTGAGTCCGACTGTTCGACCGCGATTGTTCGACTTTTTTTGTTTAATTTTAAAGATAATTTACAAAAAAGCTTTTGAGTTTATCCTTTTACACAATTATTGAGTGCTTAAATTATGTGACAAATGATATCCTGCTGAAAATCTGGAGCAGCCCGACTGGGAAGTATACGTCGACCTTCGAAGATCACAGCTAAATAAGGTGACTGGAGCTCCTGGGGGTACAGTCGACAACGTCTATAGGCTACGGTAATCGATTACATATTACATGTTTAGGTGAGCCATACGCTTGTTTGTCGACTAAGATGTATGAAAAAAAATACTTTAGACCAAGTTATAAGTATTAAGGTTTTAAGTATTTTATTATTATTTTTTATCTAAATTGTAGAATAATGATCTCATCACAATGTTCCACAAACAAAAGATAAAGATACCCTTACGTTTCTTTATACCCTTTACGTTTCTTTATACCCTTTACGTTTCTTTTTTTATCATTCGCATTTTCAAATAATTTAGCTGAATTAAACTTAACTCTAGATAATAATAATAATCTTTATTGTACACCATTAAAAGTGATTCATTAAAGTGGCGGTTAAATGGCGGTCTTATCGCTAAAAAAGTGATCTCTTACAGACAACCTTTGGGTTGGACACGAAATAGAAACTGCGGTTAGGAAGTGATTGGTGGGTGAATTAGAATATTTTTCAATAAAATACATATGGACAATATATAACCATAATCAAACTATATATATAATACCTATATATACAATACATATATATAATATAAAGACGATAAAGGCTATCATGACGTGGTTAGTGACAAATAGTGTAGTTTAAGATATTTTTTTAGGGGAAAAGGTTTTGGGCTTGTCTAATAGGAAGAGGGAGTGAGTTCCAGAGTTGTATAGCTATAACAGAGAAGGAATAAGAGTAATAGCTATAACGTTATATAGTATGTATAGCTATAACGCTAGCGTTCCTCGAGGTAAGGAGGTGTAACAGGATGAAACACACGGTAACGCAGTGAGAGATGTAATTAGATATGATCGCACTTAAATTACAAAGCACGAAATGAATTCTTCGAGTAATTGTACCTAAACATAGCAGATAGACCAAAATAATTGTTAATTTTTTCTGATAATGCCCAGGTAAAAATTACAAAAAGGGGCTACTCGACGCTCGCTCTAACTGGACTTATATCACTCATCACAGGAGGCACAAATATAATAATAATTATTAATATCAATGCAATAATAAATAGCAAACATGTAAATAACTAAATCAATTTAGGTCTCACGGTGTTGGTTATTCGAACGACCTAAACCCACGCTGTGTGGGTGCTATGATTGTCAACCTCAGTTTGGTCATTCGAGAAAGCTATATAGACCAATATAAATATTTTAAAATTTATCACTAACACTTTTAGAACTATTTTACGGTGGGGCTATAAAACTGCAGCATTAATAATACATTCGATTGACTTCCCTAAAATGGATAACGCATATTTTTTGCGCACTGAGTTGTGACAATCACTTCTGAACTATATATGACTATAATAATGATACAAAAACTAAAATGGGCCCACACTAACTTACTTGCAACCAGAATTATAAATAAATAGTAAAACACTTATAAGTTAAAAGGGTTCCTATATTTAGATGATGATGCGGTTCGCCAGGTTAGTGTACTTGAACTTCTTTATAGTACTTCGAATATTAATTACTTTGGCCGACGAATCTAAATTAATTTGAGTATCGAAAAAACAAAGTATTTCCTGCACAGTATTGATAAAAACATTTTTGTCTTGTAATTAAAGTATCGTATCTATAGTGTTCATGGCAAAGTGTTGCAAAAGAATTGAGTAATTTTATTCTATAGAATATCGTTATCAATTTAAATTGACATTAAATGATAAGCAAGGTGCTTAACCTTTTTTACTTACGACTAGACGACTGATTATTTGAATTTGATAATTGTTTTTTTTTTTAATAATTTGTAGAGTTTTGGTTCCATTAAAATAATCTTTCAGATGATTTTTGAAAATGAATTGTTACATTTTAGAGGACAAATCATAAGAGTGTAGTATTTAATATGCAAAGACTGTAGTCTTCTTCTATATATTTAAATTTGAAGCAAAAACTTTGTACCCATTTTGCGAAAATTGGGCGCACGAAGGAGTATGAAATTTCGCACACTTAGTTTTAATAGAGGTGGGCAGAACGCTAATTCTTTTTTTTTTAATTATGCATAAAAATACATCAAAACACTAAAAAATCATTACACATATATTCATAACTATATAAACGCATATATATTCTTTTGTTTATTATTACAGAAGTATAGTCTGACAATAGAACCTTAATAATATTCAAAGTTATAAATTAAATTAGTTATGGTCGAACTTGATCACAGGGCGACCACTAGTATTTATATATTATCTATAATATGTTTAGATCTTGTGATGAATAAGGTTTTCAGACCTCCGGGGGAGGTTAGGGGGATAGGTTCAGGTAAGGGGCTTGCTGTTCTTGTGTAGCAGGTGTCCACAGGTTATGGTAGCCGCCAAACGTACGTATGTTTGCCACCTTTATAATAAAAAAGGTACCATACTATAAGCCCTGGAGCATGAAGCATTATTTACTTGGTATTAATTTCATGTGTATGTAACATTCCAGGTTGTAACAATGGGGGCTCCAGCATGGGGTTCTCGAGGCGATCGTCCGCGGTTGCTGCGGATGACGCCGCTACGTCACAGTTTTGCAGCACCAGCCACGCCGCCTGCGCAACCACCCCGTACACATGACTATGCATCGGATGCTGATACTAACAAAAAAGGTATTATCATTATCAAAATATAAAATGGTAGATATATGGTAGAGCAAGACTCTTTATGATTTAAAGAAAATATGTACCTACATTTTTCACATGAATTTGCTCATGGTTATTTAGTATACCAACTTGTTTAAGCAATCTGACATTCTGAACTCATTAGTATTGTTTCATTAGATCTCATTTTTATTATAACGTTTGAAACTGTATTTGTGTATCTATACTAATATAATAAAGCTGAAGAGTTTGTTTGTTAGTTTGTTTACTTGAACGTGCTAAAGTCAAGAACCACTGGTCCGATTTTAAAAATTCTCTCAGTGCTAGATAGCCCATTTATCGAGGAAAGCAACAGACTATATAACATTTTAGTATTTTTTTTTCTTAAATTAACGCGAGTGAAACCGTGGGGGACATGAAGTACCTATATAAAGGGAAACAAGTATATGTACACAAAATTTAAAGTAATTTAGCGTACATAATTATTTGCTATAGGTATATTAAAATACGTTTTATTTTTGTTTATAAGTTTTATTTATTAATAGATAATAAAAGAAATCACCAAAATAAACATACAATATTTACAGTATCATATAGTTAATATTGGTTTTACTCAAAGTTATAAAAAATACCTGTTTACATGTTCTCAAGGCGCAGGTTACATTTTGACATTCAATACATTCTTTCAGAAGAAAGCTGGAACGCGAACTTGTCTCAGAGGTGGAGAAAGTTAAGGCGTCGATGTTCGCGTTTGCGGCCCGGATCTGGTAATCGCGAGCCGAGCCCCGTGCGATGTTCACCATCGCCCCCGCGACCGCCTCCGCATTGTTCTCCTGCTCCACCTTCTAAGCTATCCTTCAGACACCGTGGTAAAGTTTATACCACCGCATCACTACGTGTCACCAGCGGTGCGCCAGATTTACTCCGAGCATTGGGTAAGCTAGGTGGTGGCTTACGCAGGCGAGCCTTATCAGCGCACGATGTTCTTACACCACCGCCGCAACAACCTTCTACATTTTACGTACCAAGTCCAAGCAACACTAGAACAACTTCATCACCATCGCCACCTCGACAGAGCGCCACAGTACATAGACGTTGTAGCTCACCAAATGTCTACAGAGCAAAGGATTCTCCGAGAAATCGAACTCCACTAATTCAAAGTCAAGATGATGAAAGTCGTGACGTTGTTGATTTTAATGATGGACTAGAACGTAAGAAAAGTAGCAAAGACGTTCGATGTAGACCATATAGTGAAAATGTCGAAGTAGAAAACATGTATAGGAATGGATATAACAGATTGACATCAGACACAACAGATAGGCTTTGGGATGAGCCGTACCGACTGCCTCGAGTACACGCCCGACAAGAACCTATTCAGCTATTACGTAACTCGGTTGCTGAGCTGAGGGTAAGCTCGACACCTCGTTCTACTCGCCCACCTCCTGCACCGCCTGTTTCTGCTCAGAAATCTAACAAGAGACCACCTGCACCAGAACCACGTGATACTCAAGCATTTGAGGTAATTTTCATATGAATATTCATCTCGTATTGCTTTTTAATTTTAAAATATTCTAATGTACCTTAATAAATGTATTTAAAAATAGGTAGTAAGAGTTTTAATGCTAAAAATTAATTTACGTTTCAGGTACGTTTTACTAAGTCGGCGGGAGGTAAGGGGCTTGGTTTTAGCATTGTGGGTGGACGCGACTCACCTCGAGGCGACATGGGCATCTTTGTGAAAACCATATTCAATAACGGTCAAGCAGCGGAATCTGGCTTACTTCGTGAAGGTAAATTTTACATAAATTAGAAAGCGGAAACCAAAAAATTATATAATTATGCTTTATTGTAAGTAAATGCAATACTGTCCATACTTTATGCATGTGAGTTTTATCAGTTAGGCAGTTAAGGTATGTTAAGAAAACCCCATTTGATCACACACACATATATCGCTGTGTTGTAGTGGTCCAAGTAGTCGCCTAAAAGACCGGCGGTTCGATTCCCGCTCAGGAAGGATATTTGTATTTGTGCAAATATTCCTTTTCGGTTTGGATGTCTGTCCTTATGGGTGTCTCCATCGTGCCTCGGAGAGCACGTTAAGCCGTCGATCCCGGTTGTTATCATAAATACCTGATAGCGATCGTTACTCATAGTAAGGAATATATCCGCCAACCCACAGTGAAGCAGCGTGGTGAATTAAGCTCCAATCCTTCTCCTACGTGGAGAAAGGCTTATGTCCAACAGTGTGATGTTACAGGTTGAATGAGATATATATACTCTGTTTGATCAAATATATATACACGAGTTTATACAATATATCTCTTGGGGGCGATATTATTTTTTTATAAATTGCTAGCTGACCCTGCAAACATTATTTTGCCATTAAGTTATTAACCCCTTAACCCCACCTTCCCCTATAACTTAGGGGTATGAAAAATAGATGTTGGCTGATTCTCAGACCTACCCGATATGCACACAAAATTTCATAAAAATCGGTCCAGCTGTTTCGGAGGTTATTGTAACTAACATTGTGACTAAATAATTACCGTCGCTTCGTTTCTTTACAACGGTTTACTTACAGCTGACTTGAACTTTAAGATTAAAAAATTACCCCTTTTCACCTGCAAATTGCAAAGTCGTTATTTAAAGGTTACCTAAGAATTAACCAATGTTGAATAGACGTTATACGGTGATAAAAATGGCAATAAATATTTATTTACATACTTGTATAATGTATATATTACATGTAGAATTTCATTTAAAAATTTTAAATTAAAATGTGCTGTTAAATTTGTTTTGTTTTTTAAGTTTCCATTAGATATTCTTTCTTCGTAATTTTGTGTCTTTTGTATATGAGTAAGCTAAGTTTAACAAACTAAAATACCTCAAAAAGCTTTCACAAATATGAACTCATGATTATCGTATGTTCCAGGTGACGAGATAATGTCAGTGAATGGACGAGGCACGGCTGGTTTAACTCACAGTGAAGCTATAAGACTTTTCAAAGACGTGCGCGCCGGTCCTGTAATTTTACGAGTGACGAGACGTGCGCCTGCGCGCTGACTGCCTTGCGCCTGTTGCGGTGATCCGCTCCAGGCGCCAACTAATATTTCCACCTACTCCACTTTGTAACATACGTCATGTATTTTAGCACTTATAAATAATTTAATAATATGTAGTCAACGTAAATTCATTTAACTGAGTCCAAAGACACTAAAATGTTGATAAGACCACATTTCAAAACCAAACGTTAATTTTATTCACAAGCATGCTTATTAATATTTTAGTTTTTGTTTTGAACATATTAGAAGCATTTAATTTTAAACGTTTATAATTATGCCTTGCACGACTGTACATATGCATATTAAATATATTATGCAACGATAGTCATGTAATATGATCCATAATTGGAAATGTCACCTTTAGTTGGTATAAGTTTTAATGGTTCGCTGCAATTATTTCGTTATCATCAGACTTAACTATCTAAATTTTAATACAACATGTTATACAGATTAGACATACTGTCAGTTTTGATGTATGTATAATCAATCATTAAAAGCACAAACTGTACATAGTATATTTATTATATTTATACAGAACTTTACAATTAATTATTATTAATAAGAAGACAAATACATGTCTGTGATAAATACAAGACGAATGATAAAATTTTCAAGCTGCTAATAATATTTTATTTATTTTAAATATTTAAGGGTACCTACACTATAAAAGCGTCCGAAGGTAAACTATTAATAATGCATAGTTTAGCGATAAAATTAAAATGCCCAGTGGAAATTAAAATGTGAAAATAGAAAATACAAATGTAACATTGTTAGTAACTTACAAAATAAAATGTAAGAAGCGTGTCATTTACATTTTATTACCATCATAATTGGAATTGGGTACGTATTACTGTAGGTAATTACGATTACGATTGTAATTAGCTGTCTCGAACATAGACATTTGTAGATGTCAATTCAAGTAATTTGTTTTTATTGTTTAATTACTATTTCAATAAAGACTTTATTTTTCTTAATATACACTTTATTGCACTCAAAAATACATATAGAAACATAAACTATTAGTATGGTTTATGGCAACGCTGGACTTATCTCTGAAAGAGATTTCTTCCAGTCAACCCATGGTCATGAGTAAGTGTTTCATATAGAGAGGCAAACAGTGCAAGAAGTATTTATTAAGAAGAAAAATAAAAAACATTTCTTGTGAGTAAGCAAAGAAGTAATGTAAATGTTTCAATAAAACAATACCTTACAAATTACGTACTATAATATCGCTAGCATTATTTGCCTAAATGTGCTTAAAAATAGCTATAATGTAAGCCATTCTATCTTTTAGTGAAATAGATATGCAATTTTTAGGGTTTAAAGAGTAACAAAATCTATTGATTTTAATTTTGAATAAAAACTTTTTATTAAATATAAATAAAAACCCTAGCCTATGCTAAAATTTAAGCTCATCAATTTGCGTAAATCTGCTCGTATAGGCGATCTAAAAACATTCTAGTACTAGAATGATAACATAAACGTTTTTTATCATAACTACTAAGTACCTTTTTAAAACGCTAGATACAAGCACAACAACACAAAGACTATAAGAATGTTTTAAAACAGGTGGCAAATGAAATAGTTTTTATATTTCAGTTATATTTTATTTCATTTTCTCCTAACACTTTCTTGTTTCTTTCTTTCTGGTGATAGAAGGTAACAACAGAAATCGATAACAATCGACATTCCAATTTTGATGCAAAATGTGATTTCATTTTGATTTTTTAATTTTAAATTAATATTTGTTCTTAATATTGTAGTGAAAAAAGTAAAAAAAAATGTTCAGTTTTTGTCAAAGCTTTGACTCATTTTTAAGTGTTTATAATCAAGAGAGCAATTTTCCATAAATAATGAATTCCAACATATTAAGACTAGCATTACTGTAGAATTTTATCAATATTTTACAATAATGCAAGTTTCTATAATTATTTAGTAAGGGTAATTTTGCTCGTTATGATCGGAGTTTAAGATTATAAGAGTATGTACATTTAATCCTTATAAATAAATAATCGTTATAGCGTTTATAAATGTACTGACAAAGGCTTTACAAATAAATGTATCATAATGTAAAAGTAACTGCTAATATTAAGTGTATGCAGACTTATTTTGATAATTTTTAATAAGAGAACTGAAACAATTAATCACAACAAATATATTTTAGATATAGCTATCCCCTCTCTTCCCGTGGGTGTCGTAAGAGGCGACTAAGGGATAACACAGTTCCACTACTACCTTGGAACTTAAAAAGCCGACCGATGGCGGGATAACCATCCAACTGCTGGCTTTGAAATACACAGGCCGAAGACGGGCAGTAGCGTCTTCGGTGCGACAAAGCCAGCCCTGTGGTCACCAACCCGCCTGCCCAGCGTGGTGACTATGGGCAAAACACATGAGTTCACGCCATTTTTGGCGTGAACTTGTGTAGGCCTATGTCTAGTAGTGTACTGCGAAAGGCTGCTATGATGTGATGATATTTTTGATAGTTTTATACTAGATGCTTGAAGTAATGCATTGGCATATAGATGTCATTAAACGCAATACAGTAAAATAATCCAAAAAATATTATAGTATTTGGAACTGTAGCCTAACTGTAACTAATATTTAAAAGCCAGCAAAAAAAGTAATTCTACGTCTAACTTCGATAAATTGGTCCCTGAAAATCTAAATATTTTGTAGTATGAAGTATGTATATTAAATAAATAATAGAGTATTTTTGCATTTTTGTAAATTGTATAAATAATTTTGTTTAATAAAATTTCATTTAGTCAGAAACATTTTTGTTTATTTTTTAAAAACCTTCATACACCATTAACCTTAAGTACTTTCTCAAATTGGTCTTGACATATCTGTATCGAAAAGTAAAATATGTTTGTTTAGAAGAGGATTTAATAAAAATAGTTTTGATATAAAAATTAATAATCAGAAGTTACAAGTTGTAGATAGTTTTAAGTATTTAGGCGTTTGGATGGATCACTCACTACGTTGGGCTAAACATATAAACGAATTGGAACGTAATTGCGTAAGATTAATTAATGTATTTAAAATTTTAGCGGGACCAGGTTGGGGGGTGCACCCAAAATATTTGAGGCGTCTATATCTTTCTATAATAAGGAGTAGAATAGACTATGGTAATTTTCTTTATGACAATAGTGCTCAGGTACATCTTATCAAATTAGATAGAATTCAAAACCAATGTATGAGAGTAATTGGTGGGTTTTTAAGAACTACTGCTATTCATGTGATGGAATGTGAGGTTAACTTACAGCCTTTACGCGTACGGAGATATTTTTTGGCGGGAAATTTTTTGTTAAAATTAAAGTCTTTTGATAGCTACGGCTTAATTCAAATCATATCATCATTAAATGATCATTGTCAGAGTCCTTATTGGTTACATAAGAAAAAACCGTTACTAGTTTCAGTTTATCAAACATTGCTTGAGTTACCAATTCAAAATAATACAGTACTGGGTATGTTCTCGTTGGATACATGGATAGGCAATATGGATTTATCTCCTGTGATTAGAACTACCGTTAATAATTTAAAACACGCGAAGAAATGTTATAGTTTAAATTCGATAAAATGTATAAGTGAACAGTAACAATTAATCTTCTATGTACTCTGGCTTCTATCAAATATATACCGATGGCTCCAAGGAAAACGATTACATAGGAGCAGCTTTTTATGATCCACAATTAGACTATTTCGCTAAATTTAAGATTAATTGTATAACTTCGGTAATGTACGCTGAATTATTTGCTATTTTGGAAGCTTTGTCTTATATTGAATCATTATATGAGAAAACTTTTGTAATCTTTAGTGACTCAAAAAGTGCTCTTCAACATTTAATTAGTTGTACGTATGGAGGGCGTGGCATTCCATTGGCTTATACTATTTTAAATTTACTATGTAAAATGAATAGCGAAAGGATAAAAGTTATTATACAATGGATACCTGCTCATGTTGGTATAGAATACAATGAGGTGGTGGATGTACTGGCGAAGGAAGCTTGTTCTGAGGGTATTGTTTGTGATTGTTTACCACTATACTCTGACATGTTACATGTTATTAAGAAGAGATGTCATTACATTTGGAAGGAGTATTTTGATGAACGTTCACGAACAAAAGGAGTATGGTATAAGACGATCCAACCTAGTATATTTACTCGCCCATGGTTTGATGATGCAAAGATGAGCAGGTCTGATCTTGTTATTGCCTTCAGACTTCGATCGGGACAAATTCCCCTTAATGCATTTGCTTTTCTTATGGGAAAGATAACTTCACCAAATTGCACGGAGTGCGAAAGAACAGAAGATGTCCATCACATTTTGACTGAATGTGTCCGGATTGAAGCCGAGAGAGAGGTTTTTTATACAAAATACAATGTAATACGTAGTAACATAGGGGTTTATAATACTATCCTAGCCTTTCCTCTTAGCGAAGAAGCAAAAAATATATATAAAATTGTACAGATATATCTTAAGCGTCGTGTGTAAGATTTAGTGTGTAAAAATGAGGGTGGCATGTTCAACCTGTGAACAAACCCTCTATAAAAAATAAAGATTAAAAAAAAAAAAAAAACCATTAACCTTATAAAACATGTGTAATTATTTAAAACTAGCTGTGCCCGCGAATTCTTCCCCGTGAAATTTAACAAAAAGTTATCGTTTAATTTGCAGAGTTACATAAATTTCTGAAATAAAAGTAGCCCAAATTACTCCTTATTACATCAGCTATCTGCCAATGAAAGTCATGTCAAAATTGGTCCAGCCGTTTAAAGATTAGCCGGAACGAACAGAAAGACAGACAGATAGACAAAAATTGTAAAAAATGTTATTTTGGTATATGTATCGTGTATACATCCATATGCATTTAGTAAAAAGCGGTTATTTTAATATTACAAACAGACACTCCAATTTTATTAATTGTGTAGATATAGTGGGAATTTCCGTTTCAAATCAGTGTGAAAAAATATGGGTAAGATATTATGTAATTGTGGTACTTTTTCTTTTCAAAATACTTTTTAATGCCTTTATAGACTCTGTGAATTCTAACTAGTACCACAATATGAAAGTGATTATTTTTTTCCCAATCCCATTATTGATCTATGTAACATAAAGCAACATAAGCAAAACAATAATAATTTATGTTACCTACAACAAAAGTTTTATGAACCCTTACCATGTACCAAAGTCATCAATTTTTATTAACAAAAGTGAGGGTTCATAAAATTATTATTTTTTATATACTTATAGCTATTGCGATAAATAGATGGAACTATTGTTTTTTTTTACTTTTAAAAGATCTATTAAATTGTATATCTAAATCTAACTAGCGTTATATTGAATGTTAAGCATAGCTACAGGTGAAAAGAAAATACCATTATTATAGAAAGATTATATTTTATAAACTTACTACAGTATACGTATATAAACAGCTTTGCTGAATACTTGAAGTATTCACATGTAGCAAGTAATACGGATATATTAATTAGTAATATTAACAAATTAAATATATATACAAAAACCTTATTACAAAATTAGTGGTAATGGCATTATTAAAAAGTATTCATGACAAGTTACCGTTATATATATAATTTAAATATGTCATTATACATTTTAGTGAGATAAGAACTTAAATTTATAAAATATATTCAATGCTTATTCATAATACGTTAAAATGAGAAAATGATAAATTTCGATATGTATTATAGTCCACTTTTAATATTTATTGGTTTAGATGCAAAAATCCAAACTGATATATTAATTATTTATAATTTTGAAAACATGACAAATTTAATTGAATCAATTGAATACTGTTAAAAAAAATTATATCATTCATTATAATGTCACTGCTTTCTAGATTTATTATATACATTTTTTAAATGGCACACAAATGATCGTTGACATCAATACGAAATACGCCTAGAGTCATAGACTATAACATAAAATCATCTTCCCACATCTGTCGTCGAGACTAGTTACTTTATATAACAATAAATAATATTTTTTTAATAAATCGGAATACAGTCTTTATGGCATTTATGCCAAGTACAATATACACCTCATTACTCAATTTAATCCTCATTAAAATACTATGTACAGTGCATCTATCAATGCTGACTAAAGATTAAATAGAAAATTCGTAAGAGCCACAGACCAATACTACTACGCCTTATTTTTTTAATTGTTTCAACAAATTTTTAACCTTTTAAGGTCAAAGATTGTATTTTACATTTAACAATTTAAATTATGTTTATAGTATGTTTTACTTGGACGGATTTCTAAGAACCAACGCCACTTGACCAGCTGGTAATGCTTTTAAAGCAGCCCAGGCTTGTGTCCGTGTAAATCCAACCATAGATTGTCCACCAGCGGAAAGAAGTTCTGCGCCAACTACAATAAGACCGCTTTGTGCAGCCGCTCCTCCTGAAATCAATATTTAATTTTATATATTAGTTTATTGTTTATATGTATATTATACCTTGTTTAAATGCTAAAATATTATTTAAAATTTATCAAGTTGTAATTAAGACTATATTATTCACTAAAAAACCGTTGTCCTAATGTACTTAACATTGTTAATCATTTTTAAAGAAATTCTGAGACATTAAATGTTTTTAGGGGTTTTTAACCCTACTTTCATATAATATGAAATATTTGACCAGCGATTATATTTGCATATTGTTACAATTTTTGTTTCTATGTCAAATCTATTACCATCTATAATTAAATGAATCATTTCTTAAAAACACATTAAAGACAAAATCACCTGCGAAAAGTTTCTTAATGGTCAGTGGTCGATCTCCTTGAGGAGAATCACGACCTCCATCTAAGCCGAAACCTAAGCCGGCACCACCTCCTGCTTTCTCTAATATAACAGTAACTATCGTACTGTCTGATTTGCCGTTAACCTTTAAACATTTAACTTCTTCGTTTTGATATCCTTTCGTCTCCGCTGTAAAATAAGTAAGATTTTTATTTTTATTCACAACACGTAAAGTAGTTCAAGTGCGTACTTTTATATCAAAAATATATTTAGAAAAATGTAAAGTAGAAAAAAATTTATACCGTGTTCAGAGCCGCATTTCATATCATCTCTGTTTTCTTTGATTTTATTTTCTATTTCAATTACAACTTCCGAACGTTGTTCCTGTAATGTAAAATATTATTGTATAGCTATAACTTTTTTGTTCTCATTGGTGCAATAGAGGTAATAAGTTAAGCAGAGAATAAGATTGCTCGTAAAATAAAATTAAAAAAACGTTTAAGTGCTAAGCAAAAAGACCAGAAATGTAAATGCATTAGATTAAAACTGTGTTAAAATAATCAAGAAATAAGTTGAAACTTACTTTCAAAATGGAAACAGATTGCGCGTGTGTTAATCCCGACATCAAGTGATCGTTGATTCTAATAACTTTGGAACCTCTTTTTATTCCTGCTTTTGCTGCAATGCCATCCTCTAAAACACGATGAACCTATAAAATACACAACAATAATAAAATTATAAATACATTTTAGAAGTGAAAATTAATTTTAAATATCTAACAACAACAGACGATATCTTACAGTAACATCTTTAGCTTCACAATCCACTCCACCAGCTAATATAAGTCCTACACCTGATCCAAAACCTTTCTTAAGTCGGAAAACTTCCGTTGAGTTCGTTACAGAATTCTCAAGTGTTTTATTATACTTAGGGGCATTCTTTAAGTCTTTATTGATGCCAACGAAAGACGATTTTATATTATTAGTAGCACAGATGAGCTCGTTTTTATTTTCATTTGTCAAACTGGCATTAACTTTTTCTTTTAAATTTTCGGAACTGCTTTCTTTATGTATTTTATTAATATTCAAATCATTATTTTTATTTAATAACAAACTCTTGCTTTTATCTTGAGTTTCTAAGCATGTTACAGGAATGTCTTCTATTGTTTCGTCTTTAATAAGAGTAGATTTCTTCTCGATTTCCTGATAAATGTCATTATTTTTATTTTTATTTGATGTACTAGAATTTCGCTTAAGTCTAGGATTTTTATAGTCTGATTTCCGCTGTCGAACATTTACTTCAGAATCTGAATCAGAATCAGTATCAACAACAATTTTATTACGTCGTCTGTTTTCACCTTTAGCTGCTATTACACTCACTGCTGGTGTGAGCGTAGAAAGGCGATCAGACGCTTTAAGCGTTGGACTGGGAGATCTGTTGTAAGACTCATGTGAGAATTTAGTTTCTACAACAGGTGGTTCTAGTTTAACATCTCTACCACTTCTGCATTTAGCCGAAGCGACGATATTTCTTCTGTTAACATTGTCAACGTTGTATACTTTTGAAACTTTTCTCTTTTCTGAGTCAGCCACAGAACTCTCTAATGAACTGCAACTAGCCTGAGATCCCGATGTAGCTGCTGAGCCTGCAGAAGAACTTAGCGAAATATTCGTATCTGAAGATACAGATCGGAAAACACTTCTTTTGATGTATTGCTCGCAATTCTTTTCAACAATAGCAGACTTATTTGGTAATTCAGACTTGATAAGAGAGTAAGTATTATAATGAGAAATTCTTGGAGATAGTCTTGAATTATCTGATTCTATATTATTATCGATGTTATGCAGTGGTGAAGATGCCGATGAACGGTAACTCGATTGAGTTGAACTCATTGCAGAGTCATTATCACTATCAACAATATCAGTTGTTGTACACACTTTAATTTCAACGTTTTTGAAATCGTGTAAATTTCCATTATAGTTCTTTTTACATAAATCACGATTATATGCTAATGAACCTTTCGATACTGAAGTTTTAGAAAAATCAAACAAACTTTTAACTGGCTTAGAAGCGATAGGATTATTTTGATTATTTAATCTATTTAATGTATCAATCTTATCTGTGAATTTGCGTTCCGGGGTTGATTCCTTTGATAAAGATGAAGGAGTATAAACCTGTAGCGACTTACGCTTAAAAGCCGGAGAATATTTAGGTATATTATTTGGTAAATAATTTGTTTTCCATTTACTTTCTGTTATGTATGAACTACTAATACTGCTTATTTTACTTTCTTTTTTAACCTCTTTGCTTAATGTATTATTAAGGAATGATTTATTAGAGAAAGGGTCGTGGACTTTTATTTCTGGCAAATCTACTATCGGAGCTTGTACTTCTGGTATAACTAGACCTCTTAGCTTTGACATTGATTTCTTTCTCTGTTCTATTAAATATTCTAGATTAGATTTATGTGTTGATACATTTCTATTGGTACTATTATCATCGCTAATACTTCTCATATGATATGTTGGTCGCGTGAATGAATTATCTGATGGCAACGTTGTAGTACTTCCATAAAAGAGTGGCTTATTTTGTGTTTCGGTTTGGTTAAACCTTGTATTTCTTATTGCAGTGTTTTTATTCTCTAAGGCACCTGGAACTTCAGGTCTATCAGTATTTCGTTTATAAGAACGTGGGGTTTCGTCCAAGTTGTCTTGGGATTTGGTTAACCGTCTATCTAAAGACGATATTTCAGAATAGTTACTCATGTAAGGCGTTGAATTCTTCCGTAAGGTTGAATGAGATCTAATAGGTAGGGTTCCACATTTATCCAATCGATCTGAAGATGTCGAAAGATCGACAGAAAACATAGCAATTTTATCCTTAACACTTGCTTCACTTCTTGCATCTTGGGTCCTCGATGAGTAGGAATAACGAGAACGATTGGTAGGCCAACCTGAGGACATACGTGGTGGTAATCTTGTAGGTAAATCAGGAGTTTTTTCAACTGTATCTGATGGAGTTTCGACACCGTCAGGTGGTTGTCGCGGGCAGGATGGTATTGGAGTCTCATCGTTTGAAAGACTTTTGTCTTCAGTGTCACTTTTGTTAACACGATCTGTAACAAAATACATAAAAAAATTAAAAAAAAAGAAAGTTGATTTTATCATCTGCAGTTAATTATATTTTGTATTATTATGTTATTTTATGTATAAATTTCCGTATATACGTATGTATGTCAATGAACAACTGGATCGACTATAATTAAAATATTTGTATGTGTTTGAGTGGATCGCTAGAAGGTTTAGATCCACAATTGGATCGATCCGGTGAGTGCTGCTGTTATATTTTTCACATAAACTGGAAATCCTATAGTTCTAAATATATATATCTTAAATCCATGATTAGTTTATTATGCTGTTGTAATTCAAATTATTTATAGTTCATTAAGATAAAGTATTGTTAACTTTGTTATATTTATTATTTTAGTTGTATCAATAGACAGATTGATAAGTATGTACATAATGGATTCATCGATTGTTCTCTGGAATGGTTATTCTGTTTTAATATACATAAAGCGTTTTATAACAACTGGAAAAAAGATCAATTATAATAATACGTGTCATCATTACAGCCTATACAGTCCACTGCTGGACATAGGCCTCCACAAGTTTACGTCAAAAATAACGTTTTGCCCATAGTCACCACGCTGGGCAGGCGGGTTGGTGACCGCAGTACTGGCTTTGTGCGCACCAAAGATGCTGCTGCTCGTCTTCGGCAATAATACGTGTATCAAACCATTATTATTGTACTAACTCTACAGTACGATTTTACTCCGTATTTCCCGTTATCGTGAAAATTATGAGGATGAAATTGTGTGTAAATGTGGGCTAACTATGTAACTTTGTGCTTAAATTTCAAGCACAGACGTTAAATCCTTAGATGTCTATGAATTATTTTAACCTAAGATAACAATCGAAATAAGTGACTAATATTCTAACACAGACGATACATTTGAAATAGTGTGGTATTTGCAATTTATAGACTCTAATGGATAACAAGCAAATCTAAATTCAATTAGTATTAAGATTTTTGTATGGTTCTATATCCAACAGTTTCCAACAGGAATCCTTTACTGATACTTTATGGCTTTACGACCGTTGGCATTACGTTTTCAGACCTTCATCATTTTATAAAAGCTGAAAGTTTCCCAGCGCATGCTCCCAACATAGGTTGAAGCAATGGCCAAGTACGAAGTTAAAGTCATACTTGCTTCGTCAGATACCGGGTAGCAAAAGTGTACTAACTGGCTACTAACTTACGTCATTTTCTAATGCGTAACTTTTAATATTTTGTTCGAAGTAATATTAGGTATCACGTTAACCAGTGCCCACACTTTTGTAACTTAACTAACATCATAGTATAAAACTGAACTTCATATGTGTCACTTAGATAGCTATTAGAGGATATTTCGTCAGTAGCCTGTTAATTATGATAGCTCCAATCCCCATCTAGACAAACATTTAGGTAGGCCGAGTACGATATAATTTTATATGCCTTTGATAACTGTTATCTGCCAAAGTCACCAAGAGTTAATCTTCATATTTGGCCATTGCTTCTAACGGTTCGGAGAAATTTTCAGCTTTTATGAAATAACGGCCTGACCCTCCTATGCTTCTTTTCTTGATCTATACTGATTACACTGTCACAAGACCTGTATCTGTTACTTTTTAGGCGTTTTAAATCCAAACTAAAATTATGTGGTTACTATGTTATATAATTTTTTCTTCCTCCGTCTGTAGATACATGTATACTTTTTAAGGATAAGGCGTTTTCCAACAAAACTTATAGTCAATCTTAGCGTACTTAATGATTGATTATAAGTGAAGAACAAAATAAAACAAACTATTTTTAACAAAATCAATAAAAAGAATACTTCCATGTTGAATTGCACACAAATGTATATAAAGTGTCTAGTAAAATTAGCAATGCTTTGTTCCTAAATTCTAAATACCTTCTTCTTCTATTGGATGCAATAAACGAGAATGCCAGATTTTAACAACGCTATAAAATTTTGTATTCGTTACAAGTACTCTTTGTCTATACATCACAATGTTAACTTTTTAGCACGCGTATAGAGAAGTATGCGATAATATGATCGTGGTTAAACTGTGTTAAATTTTATTAATTTCCATGTATACATAGGTGCACACTATGTATTTACGATCAACGTCATCTAAATATGTATATGGCACGCTTCAACATATTTACACAAGTGCAAAAATCTTTGAAAACTCGCTCTTTGTAATCCTAATAATGCTTTTGTGTCCGTCTCATAGGTGTACTTATTATTTAGGACAGTAATAAAGTTATTTATTTAGTTGTTACCTAACTGAAGTTGGATATTAATTTAAATTTTTTTTTAACCTTGTGGCTATTATTATTTTAAAAAGAGAATCCACAGCTTTTGTACATAAATTTGGTCTAATAGACATTAAAATTCACCTTTATCTAGTTTAAATGCATATAGCATTAAAATTTAGAATTAAAATAGAATTCCTGCCGTGCCCTTCCTCAGTTGAACGTAAAATGTTTCACCGGTTATTTGAGGTGAAACAGGCTGTGAGGTCCTCTTTTTGACGTCCTGCAGACAATGCCTATCATTGAAATATCTTGGAGATAAAATTCATCTGGAGCCAAAAGCCTCAAGAGTAAAAATTAAAGGTTAAAAATTACTTCATTACTAAAATTTTCTAGTTATGAAGAGCAACTCAGAGTTGCCAACACACCTTAATCTTTACGTTCAAACTATAAATACTATAAAGCTCTTTTAGATGTGTTCCTTGAAACTCTTATTTAAGTTCGTAAGGACCACACACATGTTAGAATTTTTTTTTTATAAATAAATTTGATTAAACCTGGAAATTGATTATTTTGCACACATTTCAGTGCTCTAATTTTATTTTCAAAAACCATGTTGAGAATTGTGTTTATATTATTGTCAGAATTTTTCTAACGTAACCTACTGAAAAAAATAATCTTTTTTCAAAATGAAATAGGTAAGACTTATAATAATAATTTGGTGATGAAAAAACATTACTAAATAGAATATATTTTGTTTTAATTGGAATATTATTATAATTAATTTACGAAAGTATAGTAATAAATGCGTAAATAAACAAAATTATATTAAATAAATCGTAATTAGTAATACTTTCTAAATATTTAATAACTAAACAGAACATCATACGTAACTGGAATAAAAATATAATTTATTTTATACGGACCGATGAGCGAGATAGAGCGTCTGGGCAGCTTCCGTGTGTCCAGCATCGTAAAATATTTTTGATCAGTTCCCATGTTCAACGTCATGTACACAAATCCATAACACTACACATCCATTTATGAAACCTGTTTCGGTTATCGCTCATTCATAATACATTTACTTTCATCGTTTACGAAATATAATTAAAAACATTTTCACTGAATTTATTAAAAAAAAATACAGTCCAATAACACTTAGCAGACGAATCGATGTAACGAATTGATAGAAGAGAAGATCCAGCTAAGAATGCGGAACATTAGCATTAAAGACCGAAATAACAGTTATTTAAGTTAGGGCGGTGCGTGTGCGGCGGCGCAGCGTGCGAACTATCGGAAAGGAACGACGAGCGCGGAACCGCCGCGGCGGGGCGCGATGCACTGAATCGCTTCGGACTTGCAGAATTTTGCAGCGTCGCCGCCCTTGACGGGGGCGTTGCTCCGAGGCAGGGACGGACAACGAGCTGCGCACGCGACTTCCCCGCATCCCTCAACCCGTCAAACGCCTTGCAGACCCCTTTGTAGGTCTGGATTTTATTTATACTTATTCTTTTCACCACAGTATAACCAACTAAAAACGATACGATTCAGCCTGTAACATCCCACTGTTGGGCATAGGCCTCTTTCTCCATGTAGAAGAAGGATTGGAGCTTAATCCACCACGCTGCTCCACTATAGATTGACGGATAAACAAAATACGATAGGCATAATTAAATTACAAAAAAAAAAAAACTAATCTAAAAAGTAATCTAAAGACACTTTCGTTTAACTTAATGAATCACACGATGATTTGACAATCAACTAAAATCTATACATAATATTATGAATTTATAATAAACTATCGCTAACCGCTATAAGTTAACATGCTCTTTACTACAGGAATTTATTTTTGTTGTCATGTTTCATTATTAAATCTGGTTAAAAAATATAATAGGCTATTTTTAGACGCATAAAGGCGTTAGAGGGCGCCGACCGTACGTATGGGCTGCACGAATCTGTTACCAAAACAGCGTTATGGTATAACAAAAATTCTATACGCAACAACATTATGGTGCTGTTTTATATACCGCTTTAGGCATTTACGTACTGTAGCACTGAGAAAACGACGTATTTGCTACATATGTGAGCTTAATAACGTCCGCGAGATTACACAGGTTGCAGCCGTAGGCACAGAAGCAATAGAGCCTGGGAATGTTCTTGTGACGTCGCCGCGGCCACCGAAGCTGGAATGCTGCCGGTGCCCTCCGCCGTCGCCCCTCACAATCCGGACGCGGCCTTTAAACCGCTCCGACGTGTTTGTGAAGTTGTTTGCACATTTTTTTTTACATTCCCCACTTTTATAAACTCTCTAGTATCAGGAGTCCCGGATAAATTGTAAATTAAATCACTTTGTAATATCTTGGACTTAAGTGTTCCATTAATATACTCTACATTATCAGCATATATGAAGCCGTTAAAAAAACTTAAAGATAAAATTCAAATTAAGAAGCATTATAACTTTAAATTACTATTATAAGATAATCATTTTATCTCTATATCAACTCTCTAATAGTAATACACGAACCAATGAACACTATTCTAAATGTTATATTAAGAAAGTATTAAATTTAACGATTATTCAAATAATTCCAAGCCCGAATCGAACTATGAAATGGATAAGTAAAAGAAAGTGTAATCGATTTCACTTTCAAAACTAATTTAACTTTCTCCAGTGACATGTCTTATGTAATCTCTTAGAGATAAAACGATAAAAACAGAAATATTTATATATTTCTATGTCTCGTTTCAACCTAAAGGTCATCGGGCAAAATCTACGCAGTTTTATGTTCTCAATAAAAGGAAAAGTAAAGTACAAGACTAGTCAATAAATGGTTTACATAAACTATAAGTTATACTTTAAATGAATATAAAGATAAAATATAAAGAAAGTAAAATACTGTGCAAAATATGCATATATAAAACATGGACTTTGCGTTTAAATATAGATATAAAATAACTTTTATATCTATATTTATAGCATATAAGTAGCATTTCGAAACAAACGATCTCTGATGGTACGAATATGTGAACTTGCTCCGGAATCTGCCAAAATACATTTTATTAAACGTTACAACAGCCTCTGTTTTGGCGGATCTTTAAATGCCGACTTTGTATCTTCTACTTACTAAGACATTGTTGAAATCGCGCATACAAGAAGCTTTTTGTTATTTCTTACAAGACATTCCAAGAATTTAATTTTGAAAGGAAGCCGTATGGCTAAATGTCGAATGTTTGGAATTTTTCATGTTTGCTTTCTTGCATCCGATTGCAATTACAAGTGCTATAATTTCATGTATTTATTTATACATAATATACCTTATTTAATAGTTATTAAAAATTAAGATTAAAAACACTAAGAACGAATATATGTATGTTAGACGTCTTGTGAATGTAAAGAGTCGTCAATCACTTTCAATCATAAAATGGCCGCATGAAATTGTAGTCGCAGCATGCAAAGTGCTGCCTGAACAATAAAAGCTGATGGGCAGGTCGCGGTCGTTACCTTAATGGTCGTGCAGCGGGATTCCAACCCACCTTACTTTCCTCGAGGGAATTCATTTGTGTGCACATTTTATAATTGGAATTTTCGTTTAAGACAACAAAGCTTTTATTCTCGCCACGAGAACGATGTAATTAAAGATCATTTTATTCATTCATGTAACAATTTAATGTGAGACTGGTTTTATCGTTTGCTTTTATTTAATATCTTACGCAATATATGATGTTCAAAGAAATAAAGTGTTGTACGTAATTTTTGCTATGCAAATGTGACTTGTAAGTGTCACAATTTACTGAATCTAAACAAAATATATCGATTAAATTAATCAAATATATTATTTGCCTAAATTAGTAATTTAAGTAGACCTTGTCAGCATTTAAAAGCAAACACTCAAAATATAAAGAATTTGGTAAACTGCTATTTTTGCCTTATATTTTTATTTAATTTAACTTTTCTATCGCTATACTAATTAGAAGATTATTTTTTTGCATCATGCGATTTGGATTAAAAGTTTATTTGAACAAATTGTATCTTCAAAACGATAGAAAACAAAGATAAAAGTAAAATTGTACAAAACTGCAGGCTCTGTATCTGTATGTTTTGTAACGACTTCAATCAAAGTATCTTAACCGGTAACGCAGTGATCACGAAAAACCGTTTTTCAGTGTGTTTAACCAAGATGGCGGCGCGTCACCCAAAGCTCGCCACTAAACCTTAGAATTTTATAAGACTACTAGCTGACCCCGCAAGCGTTGTTTTTTTGGTATCGCAGGGGAACCCATTTACGGGTGATATCCAGGACGCGCGGGTAGGCGAAAAGGCCAGACTTCTCCTCCATGGGGACTGTCCGGCTCACCTCTGAACAATCCCGACGACACCATGTCTAGCAGGACCGGATTCCCATCCCGGACCCAAACGTTGTTTTGCCATATATGCTATTAACTCATCTTAATCCCCCCCTTATAACTTAGGGGTATGAAAAATAGATGTTGGCCGATTGTCAGACCTACCCGATATACAAAATCTGAGCTTGTGCTGGTAGTACATTCCAATATTTACTAGGTGAGTTTATTGTTTTATAACGAAAATTACTCATCTTGAGAAGATTTTAATAATTCTAGACATGTCAGTGTATAACACTTAAATGCGTGTAGTCGGCCTGACTTTGTCAGACATCTTTTAAGCGTTTGAATTTATAAGTCTTAGAGAAAAATGAGTTCAGAAAAAAAGGAGGACGCCAAAGTACAGAGGCTGTTTACCCTGCAGTGCCAAAATCAAAATGAAGAAATCCTGTTTAAACCAATTTTTTATGAAAAAAATACTAAATTTTGTTTATTGGTGGCGAGCAAGTACGTATGCCTTCTGTGTGAACAACAGTATTTAATAGCGGTATGTACCTCATAAATAAATGATATTATATTTTGTACATTTTGGATTATATGAAAAACTAATTTCAAAGAATCAAAAATGACCGTTGCATAAAAACCTACCTATATTACGCCATGTGTAAGGAATAAACAGGTGCGACAAGCGGGCGTTCGTGCAAGCTGCACTTTCACGACTTTGCACACGTAAGGTTTCCTACATAATACTAATATTTTACCGATACAGGAATTTGGTCAAAATAAATTTCTCTCGGACTACTTTTCCGCAAAATTTGCATAGCCAAACATCATTATGTAATGACTATTTATTATTGCTAATATTATTTTAAAATACAGTCAACAATCATCAAAACTTGTGTATATTTATTACATTTGTCTTAGTTTTATATTTACCGTTGTTTATTTTTATCATATGCTCACGCAAATATAATCAATTAATGTCATTGCTAATCACAATTTTAAGTACGCGTTCTAATTATAGCTAGTAATACTTTAAAAGGTTTCTATCTATGTCCGTTAATGATTATTATTATAAGTGCATGTTTTTAGAAAGGTTTTTATTTTATTTTTAAAAGAGTTTCTATGCAACCGTACTCACCATCCCAGAAGTTTCTTTCGAACGAATTTTTTCGTTTGTTCGGTTCATCTTCAAGAGGCGTTTTCCTGTAAAATTAAAAATACATTGTTTTAGAATTCAAAGATATAAGATACGATTGTTGGGATTTTAAACAAATTGTACACTTATATAATTTTACAGAATCCTATTGTTTTTATTAAGATGTAAGATTTATATAAATAATTAAATTAGAGCCGTGCTAAATATATACCTACGCAATGAATTGAAGATGGTATCAGACGATTGCAATTTAAAGTCGAATGAGCAGCACCGAATTCTTAAATGCGAAATTTTTTCAGAGAATGACATCTTATTCTCGGTGAAAGGGAATATCATAAAGAACAGCATATTTGGAAAGAAATTTTGAGACGTGTTTATTTACCTACAGCATGCGCATTGCGCTCAAGCTCAAATTAAATACTATACAGTACAGTACTGTACTAACTTCAGCTCTATAATAAGTAGCTTGTACAAAATTTATAATAATATACAGTCAGCAATAATGTTGAAGTTATGAAAATCCACAAAAATGTGATTTTTAAATGTGTAATATTCAGACATCGAATACTGCGATGTTTAATTGGCGCAATTGTGTGGTAAACTTTTTTTATTATATACTTATTAAGTCTATTTATTAATTAACTAGTTGCCCAGATAGACTTCGCTTTGTTAAAAGTTAATAGTAAAAATTAAATTAATTTTTATACATACACAAATAAATGGGCCGAAATGGCAGAGCTATTCTCGAGTTATGCACTTAGCATCATTAATTTTTATTTATATAGATAACTACTATGAATGCTTCTTTATTGTATACAATATAATGCGTAAAAAAACTAAAATAACACAACGTTGTTTTAATTATCGAAAAATTTCGAACTAAATCAGTTATTTAAAATCAAGCGATCATAATCGTGTCAAAATAAAAGCAGCAATTATAATATTAAAAGTGACCTTGCCGATTTTTAAACATTATAAAATAATAGCACGACTTCTTCAAAGGTTAACTAGTGACAAATAAGGAGATGACATAGTCGATTTTTTAAAACTGTTAACACAGTCTTGAGGGATATAAAATATTTAAATAATTTAAACACGTGCCACCTTCGCCTAAAAACATTTCAAAACTTGTGATTCGTTTGCATATTTTAAAAATCCTTGACATCAGATGTCTGACATACATGATATCATATTATACATGATTCATAATGTAGTGCAATTGCGAATCTGTAAGATTGTATGTAATAATGATAATAATAACAATAGCATTTAAAAAACTTTTAAGTGCAAAGTTATTCGATATAAATTATCGTGAGAGTAGAAATTATTTAATGTAGTGCTAACACAATAAAAGGTAAGGTACGTATTCTTTAGAAAAGGGGTTTTTTTATAGGTCGGAATACAAGCGTACGACTCATCTCATGGTACGCGATTACCATAGCTTATAACGTCTGCAACACCAGAAGCATCACAAGCGTACATTTTTAATTTTCATTAAATGGCCAAATAAATTATAATGTTATACTTATGTAAATATACCTACTACGCAATTTTAATAAAAACAATATACACTTCTAATTTTTAATCTTCAAATATATTATTTGAAAGTTATAAATAGTTATTAGAGTAAGTAATAAATGTATTATTGATAACATATGTATAATAAGTAATGCAAATAATATATAATCATTACGTGGTTAATAAATAACGTGCCTTTGTAAAATTGCTGATTGCTTCGAAATATAAAGCACCCAAAATACCTTTTGACCACCTTATTCATGTTTACTAATTCAATATTTCATACACTAAAACAAAATAACTTATTAGTAAACTATTTGAAATCATTACGAAATAAAATCTGCAAAGCAATAACAATACCCTCATTAAAATATTTGCTATATCAGAAATTAAATGCTAATAGTGTGAAATAAGACACCCGAGAATGTATGTTTTTGTTTAAATATAAAGAATTCATTTCGTCATTTAAATATGCCCAATAACGTTGAAAACCTGTCAAATGTTTGTATCAAAATGTCAGGGTTCGCGCAAAGCTGACAACGACTGCAACCAGAATACCAACGGAATGTTCCGAAGCTTAAATACCTATGTAGATATTTTGAATGTTTATCAAATATGCGCGATGAAGTTTGAATACTTTACTAGTATTACACTAAATACAGCGTGAATAAAACTATAAGTTATTAGTGCTAATCAATTCAGAAACAAAACAGAAGAATCAGAAGAAAAACATGACCAAAATATACTCTATTCAATTAGTCGTACATGGTAACTAATTTGGTTTGTGACGTTTACATATGCAATTATGTACCAATGTGTAAAAATTTATTATTTTTGTAATATAATATAATATATATATATATATATATATATATATATAATAAATAATATGTGTATTTATATTTTTGTAAAAAGTTTTCAAATAATTGTGTTTGCTCGCAAACGAAAAAAAAACCGACTTCAATTACACCGACGAGTAATACAACGTAGATCGACGAAAAAATAGTCAAGTAACTACGCGTTATCAAAGATTACTCCAAAAGTAGTTATCAGATCTCGATAAAATTTAAATGTAACCACATGATAAACATCCGCTTTTGATAAAATTAAAAATTATCAAAATCGGTACACCCAGTTAAAAGTTATTGCGGATTTTCGAGAGTTTCCCTCGATTTCTCTGGGATCCCATCATCAGATCCTGGTTTCCTTATCATGGTACCAAACTAGGGATATCCCCTTTCCAACAAAAAAAGAATTATCAAAATCGGTATATCCAGTAGAAAGTTATGCGGTATAATACAACGTAGGTCGACGAAAAAAGCGTCAAGTAAAAACGCATTATTAGATATAACTCGAAAAGTAGTTGTTAGATCTCAAATAAATTTAAATGGGACCAATTGGCACACACCACCTTTCGATTAAAACAAAATTTGTCGAAATCGGTCTACCCGGTCAAAAGTTCTGATGTAACATACATAAAAAAAAAAAAAAAAAAAAAAAAAATACAGTCGAATTGAGAACCTCCTCCTTTTTTGGAAGTCGGTTAAAAAAAAGTTAATTGTTTACAATACTTTATAAACGACGCGTACCTGCTACCGCTTCGGAATGTAGATTTTCCTGCGAAATGACTGAAAAAAACTCAATATCTACTGTTTTGAAATATTTTTTTACACATTGGTACATGATTGCATAATATGTAAACGTCACAAACCAAATTAGGTACCATGTATAAATTCTGCACATTCAATTTTAGCTTCTTTGTCATATAAATCGCAGACACAGAGGGATATTATTACAAGCCTATCTTATAGGAAATATATTGCCCCAGAAGGGAAATATTGACTTCGCAACATAAACATTATTTTTTCATTTATTTTTAATTTTTTTTTTTTTTTTTTGTAGTAGATTTACTGTTTTTCAGGAATTTGTACAATCTTTTATTGATTCGGTAATCTACACAAAGTTACACAACATGCCAACAATAAACAAAATAAAATTACTCTGGAATTTAAAGTGACGCGCGAAAGTTAGCATTTTAGAGCGTGGTGTAACCTAGGTTAACCACGTCGTGACCCCTTCCTCCCTCCCACCTCATGCGCCTGCTCAGTTCGTAAAGTCGCCCGTCGCTCACCGGAAAACCTTCACGATTATATTCAGTTACATCGATAGCCGATATTTATACCAAAATTATTTCATACAACAAACAATCCATTGTTCATTTGACCTTTTAAAATCCTTTAATATTTTTTAAGAACAGAAAGTTGTTGGAGTTGAATGTCTTTGTACCCTAAGATAAATTAAATTCAAATTAGTAAACTTATTCATTGTTTATAGTAGACGTACCCTTAAAAATACTTTTCATATCAAATTTTAATTTTAATCAAATAAGTAATGGGAAATAAAACGAGAAAAGCTATTACGCGACTGTGTTGTTGCAATGTATCGTAACAGTCAATGCAACGCGGATATTCAGTTTGGAATAAATTATTTTAATACGTCTATATAATAATTTCTACGAAAGTCACAAATAATTTTGATGCTTAGCATCTTACATATTATACAACGTATCTAAAAAGTTTCTATAAAAAAAGGGAGAACTGATCTCAGTCAGCTTCTACCTTCATCACTAGTCCTTAGTTCTTTATCAGGATTTAATTAATCATCATACATTTTAATGGGAAATGTACATTTTTTTTTCACTATGTTATCCTACGATTAATTAATAGACAGGAAATATGTATATCAAGTTCATTTCCGATATAAATTGGATAAAGATTAAAACGAAATTTGAAGTGTGTGTATGGGAACAGCTATAGCATTGTCGTCTGTATACATAAATAGCTACAATTTCCTATTAAGACAAGACTAGTTTTTGTTATATAGTATAATCAGGTTTGAGGTTAAGGTGGTTTCGAATGAATGAAATATTATTTTAGCGAATCATTCGTATTCTTTCAACACGTATTGTATAAGTCATTAAAATTTTAAACATAATGCTTTACAAAACAAGGTTAATATGTAATAATTCAAAAACATGATGAACGATACAATATCAGCCTTGAAACGTCGCGGTCGCTTGGGGATAAAGGGCTTAGACTTTTTTATATACCTATAATCAGTACATAGTTCTCATGAAGAATGTAGTAATTATCTTTTATTCAAAGTTCAACTTAGCTGTGTAAAATAAATTTAAGTTTAAACAATTTCTTTGTTTTTTAGTATGTCAATTTGAGGGATCAGGTCAGGGATTTGAATTCGCAACCGTTGATGCTTATTTTCATTTTTTCATTCCGCATTCTAACGTGCCATTGAATTATTCGTCTGTTTTGTTTTTGTTATATTTTGTTGTAAAATAGTTTTAAAATCTAGTACCTATCATCGAAATCCTGCTAAAAGTTTTTAAAAATATGAGAAGCTATAATAAGTGGTGTAACAAAACTCTAGTCTAATGAGCAGCACCTTTAGGCCAAAAAAAAAAAACAATTTGAACACAACCTTAGTTGCGTAAAACTTAAAATCAAAAAGACTACGGAATTCATTGAACATTTCCGGTAGAGCCTTCTCTACCGTAAATGTTTCTTTTTTTTTACTATATGGAACGACCCCGAGGCATTATAATTGAACATTAAGCTATTCGTTTGTAATACCACTAATCAAGTATTAAGTACCATTTAATATTCTATACTATGTTGTGTAGAACGCTGTATTTAATATATAGTCCAATGTGTCATACGAGTATAAGTAAATGGAAGGGCAACCGGTCTGACTATAGAACGTGTATGTTTTTATTTTTTGTACTAGCTACTCTACGCGGTTTTACCCGCGTAATTTCCAATCCCGTGGGAATATCAAGATAAAAAGTGCTAGTGTCTATGTATTATTCTAGATCTCCAGCTATGTACGTTCCAAGATTCATTAAAATCTGTCTAGTAGTTTTTGCGTGAAAGAGGCTTAACAAACGAAGTTGTTTTTTCTACAAAATAAATACTTCTATTAAAGATCTATTTTTCTAAATGAATGACATTCAAAATGTAGTTTTAGCATGACTTCCACACGGATAAATTTATCTCATTAACGCCAGAAAATTATACTATTGATTATTATATTATAAAATTAGACCTATATGATTTTTAAAATTAAGTGCTAAAAAAAAGTTATATTATAAGACAGTTTCGTGCTGTGTGGCTACGGCACTAAAGAATTTAGCCACCCCCTCTCTTCCCGTGAGTGTCGTAAGAGGCGACTAAGGGATAACAAGGTTCCACAACCACCTTGGAACTTAAGAAGCCGACCGATGGTGGGATAACCATCCAACTGCTGGCTTTGAAATACACAGGCCGAAGACGGGCAGCAGCGTCTTCGGTGCGACAAAGCCAGTACTGCGGTCACCAACCCGCCTGCCCAGCGTGGTGACTATGGGCAAAACACATGAGTTCACGTTATTTTTGGCGTAAACTTGTGGAGGCCTATGTCCAACAGTGGACTGTATAGGCTGTAATGATGATATGACAGTTTCAGCGGTGCAAATAGCGTGTAAATAGGTACCCGAACTCATGGGCGTATTTACCGTGGGACTAAAAGGGCCATGGCCCTGGGTGGAATTGTGGGAGGGCGGGCGGCGCGAACCGAGCACGAGCGGCATCGCAAGCCGAGCGTACGTACTAAGGATATAAAACAGAAAAAGATTTTATGGAAAAATATATAAAGAGAATTAATCGAATGGGAGGCCTAAAAAAGGGTCAGCCGAAAAATTTGGGAGCCACAAACTTTATTGACCTGTGGCGCTGAATAATAAAAAACGACTCTGTTCGAGCTCGTCAGACATTAACAGTATATGCGATCTACGTGTTTTTGTTATCGTAAAATACTAATCTGCCGGTTTGCATAGTGGGTGTGATCATATGAAGGGATAGATTTTTTTTTCAAACTATTAGATTAAGTAATTTTCTCTACATATTTGTCAGATTTTTGGTCAATACGATGAGAACATAGTCTGTATAGCATAATAATTTAGCACGCTCGAGTTTTCCTAACAATCATTTATTTACTAGTCTGTTCGGTTGCTCTATACAATCGACACTACTATATAAAAGGCTTAAGCATGGTTGAAGTACTTAACAATGAGCAAGGTTAAAACCTTGGGTCAAATTTATATCTTACATCTGCGAAATTTACCAAAAAATAGAATTAAAGTCCAAATGGTAACCGTGCTATACCAAGTTACTTTTCATATTATTCTTAAGAAGTGTTCTATAATATAAATATGTATAATTTTTTTTATGAAAACTAAATATGTGAACAGTATATCTATAGTGAACAGGCGTGTACTCCAAATAAGGTCAATACGACACATTTGGAATACATCCCTGTACACGATGACTTCACTGATTATGATTAACGATTTATCATTTATAACCAATTTAAGGAATGTTCAAATAACGATTAAAAATACGAATATTTATAAAAATACGTTAATTTACAAAGTATCTCCGTTTAAGAAATCTTTCTTTAAAATCGTAAGACTCACAATTTGTTCACATAATATAAACTTTATTAACACATGACAATTTATAATTCAACGATTTCATATTCAAGCCACAAACAAATTATGCTATCATAAAATACCTTATTTGGATTAACTGGTCGTAGACCAATATATTTAATCGTATGTAGATAGCATTGATCGAGCAACATTCCCTTTTAGTTCACCTCTGGGTTTATAAATAGTAACGATAGCCACAAGTTTTTTCATGTCTTACGAAGTCAGTTGTTACCTGGTTTATCACTTGTGTCCTTTTTGTTTACTCACTTGCTGCATACAATACTGCTTTATAAATTAAACAAAAACAACCACCTCTCTGGACTTAATTGATTCGTTAAAATAAAAATAGCATTTTGAACGAAATATAAATGAAAAGCGGTGTACCTACTTTATGTATGTTATTAATGCTAAACTCCCCCCTCTTAAATTTTCTATAAGTTTTATTGAAATAACAAATGTTAAGACTATTTATAACATACTAGCTGTACCCTGCGTGCGTTGCTACGCTTTTTTTTTATTAATTTATAAATTTGTTTGGTCGTTCCAACTCAGCAACTTTTGTGGGTTCATGCACAACACTTTTCTGAAGATCATGACATGATCAAATACATAGAATACGATTCTATAAAGGGCATACAGACAAACATTCATTTATATATATCTATTGATAATTTATGTAATATTTTTTTGAAAACTGTAAACGTTTTGTTTTCAATCAGCAATAATTTAACGTTAAATCATTAAGTTATCGCTTAAAAAAAATTTAAAACTACAGACACAACACATCTTCTATTTGTTACTATTTTAGTGGAGATTTATTACTTATTTTATTAATAACATATCGTACTTTAATAATAGTGTCTGCAGGCAAACGAAGAAAAACCGACTTCAATTATATCGACAAGTAAATACGCATTATCAAAGATTACTCCAAAAGTTGTAATCAAATCTCGATGAAATTGAAATGTGACCACATGATAAATATCAGCTTTCGATTAAATTAAAAATCATCAAAATCGGTACACCCAGTAAAAAGTTATGCAGATTTCCGAGAGTTTCCCTCGATTTCTCTAGGATTCCATTATCTGATCCTGGTGTTATTATCATGGTATCAAACCAGGGATATCTCCTTTCCAACAAAAAAATAATTATCAAAAAATTGGTTCATAAACGACGGAGTTATCCCCGAACATACATAAAAAAATACTCCTTTTTTTGAAGTCGGTTAAAATATAATATAAAAATTTGAAAATAGTTTTGATAAAATCTCAATGACCAAAAGTTTTATTATTTAAAAGTAATATATTAGTCATAATAAATAATAATCAACATAACCAACTATAAACTATAACAGACATGCATGTAGACTGCTCACGTCATAAGTAACAACTGTGTAATAGATTCATAATGCAACGTGTCATAATTATAACAATTTGAGCTATAAATTGTTCGTAAAAATAGTAGGTACACGAAGCACGTGGTTTCATCGAAATTCACTAAACTTTTTCGCTCCTTTGAACAGTGCCATAATGCTCTAAAAACTATAAAGTCTTCCTTAAAGGAAACGTTTTCTTAGGCAAAATTACTTGAAAATTGGACCAGTAGAACCAGATATCCATTAGAAATTATAGTAAGAAAACAAATGAACTACTGACTCAAGCCTTATAATATTATTATCCAGTATAATAAAACATAAAAATGATAAGAGGCTTATCTAGTCCAATATAATTATAACTGACTACTTTTTATTTCAATCATATAAAATCGATTTAATATTGTACTATTGCTGATGTCCGAGGCGTATACCGTTAGAGGGCGACACTTCGCAGAACTTCGCATCGTTCATTACCTATAGCCTGGCTTATCTACAGATCCACTGCAAAAAAATATGTTCGCTCCCACACTACATGTTTCTGTCCGGCAATTTACGGTTACATTCTTGTTACACCCTTGTCGGTATATATAGGTAGGTATATAATATAATGCGCCTGTTTTTCCTCTGAACATTACCGTGTACCGTTAGTAATATAAAAATCATTCAACTATGTAATAATTCAATTCAATTTAAACTAGGTATAAAAGTACATTTAAGTGCGAGTTTAGTTCAATTTTCTTAGACTAAATACAAACAATACACAAAAATATATCAATTTGCTAATTTCTGAGATAATCTATACATATAATAAAATGGTAGGAAAGCCAGAACTGTACATTAAGTATTTTTTTAAAGAATACTTGGGGTATGATCTACAATCGATACCGAAGCCAAAAATATAGTTTTTAGAATTTTTGTCTGTTTGTCTGTTTGTCTGTTTGTCTGTATGTATGTCCGGGATAAACTCAAAAAGTACCGCATGGATTTACTTCAAATTTGGCACGAATATTATTAAGAAGTCGGGTCAACATATAGGCTACAAATTCTCATGCTATCACCTACGGGGAACGAGCAGTGAACCTTTATTTCTTCAACGCATTCTGTAACAACGTGTAATCTAACAACGCATTTTTGAATGTTGTTGTTATTATGTTAATAACCAAGCTAACTTCACACTATAAAAATCACGCAATATAAGTAACTTAGGCTGGTAAACATAATTAAATGAATATAAGTAGTATCAAGACAATTTTAAAGCAGCGCCATCTATGAGATTTCAAAAAAATCATCATTAATCCCTTTTTGGATATAAATAATTTAAATTTGATAATGTTGGCGAGGTTAATAGTTGTTTTCAATATGTAATAAGTAGTAACTTAGGCTACTTTTAATTTACAAATTTATTCATTTTATAACTCTGTGGACTGAACAATAACTTTTTTGTAAAATTCCACGCGAACGAAGTCGCGGGCGTGCGCTAGCATACTACATATAATACTAGAACTGAAAAGAGAAGCTTAGACTGAGTATATGATCTGTGACAAGATAAAATAAATACAAAAATTATAGGAGTTAATTAACACGTTCGCATATGTAATTAAAAATCTGTTTTATAACTACATTAATATGAATATACATAATAATAGAAAGTAAGAAATTTTTTGGTGCGTTGTTTAATCAGCAACCTTGCATATTTTATACAGATGTGGTATACATTTATTTTTTTAAGTTCTCATTACTAAATTATATCAACTATAACTTAATTTATACGACGAGTCAATGTTCTACTTCTAATCTTTATATATATATTTCTTGTGTGCGTGTGTACTCGTATGTCACTGAACTCCTCCTAGACGGCTGGACCGATTTTAATGAAATTTTTTGTGTGAGTTCAAGGGGATTCGAGGATGGTTTAGATTTACAATTTGGTGCACTGGAAAATGTTTATTTAACTAATTTTTCATTTATAAGTAGTTGTTAAGTTTGGAATGTTTTACATTGGATCCGGTAGACTGCGCTACCTTCGCAGCATCAAATATTAAATATTATTCTATTTTAATTTCAGTTTGTCCCGACAGTTGGTGCTGCGATCAAATTGAGAAAAATATTTGAAATTTTGTTTTATGGTAAAACAACTTTTGCGGGGTCAGCTAGTTTTAATTTAAATATTTTAGCAAATATAGATTGTAGAGACAAATAATTGTATTGTTGACCGTTATGTGTTTAAAAGCGAATTGCAATTTAGCTCAGTAAGCACATTAGGCAGATATAGCTCATTAGATAGGAATTTTGTTTGAATTACAATCTATGTAAATATGCAAATAGCTTAGTAGCCTCTCATAAGCGGGGCAGCCGACTAGTCAATAACTCGAGAAAGGGACGAGCGTGCGAACAGGGTCAAACGTGTCATTGTCATTACGTCTCTCTCTTTACTATTTTGCGACATATGCTTCTTATACATCGGTTCACATAACATAGTATTATGTATAGACAAGATCAAGGACCTGTCGCCCGCTTCCGCCTCTTACATGTGGAATTCAATGCGTCGAAACACCTCTTTACTGGTTTGCGGATCTGTAGCCGCATTATTGCAATTTCGCAAGCTTTCCACCTAAGTATTTAATTAGTGTGAACGTAAAGCTGTGCCACTACCTTTACTTTTACATACGACAAGTTCGTAAAATTATATTTTATTGACGTAAATAATAATGTTTCTCGAAGGTGTGAAACATCTTACACGCCCAAAACGAGATAACCATACGATCTTTACTGATGTTTATGATTATAATGAACGAGAGAAAGTACGATCAGATAGGTATGTATACGCACAAATTTAATAACAGTATTAGATGTATCGGATCGCGGAGACAACGTCCGCAGGCTGCAGGGCCAATCGCGCTGGCGTACAGGTACCGTTAGCGGCTGAAGCTCGTCGCATGCCGCCAGCGCCCGCCACCCGATCAGGCCACTTAGTTTCGAGATAATCGTCAAATCATGTCAGATAACATTAAACTCTCGAATCTATAGAGTGATATACACGGCCCGAGTATTAACAACAGAAGAATTAATATTGAAGTTTCGTATAAACCTGCTATTTGGATGTATTTTATTACTATGGAACCTATATAATTAAAGTCAATAAGGATACCCACGAGATACAAAGATATTACTTAGTATAATATATGGATGACGACGGATGAATCAATAAGTGACTAATAGAAAAAGTTATGGAATTTAGAAATTATCACAATAACTTTGTCCCAGAAAAAAATTAAGTCATGAACTGCTTCTTAGCAAATCGCAACTAGCGCCAAAGTCTTTCACGTACGCACATAGAATATATATCAATACAACTGAGAGGCGTTCCGTTAGAGAAAACATCAGTACGTGACCTCGAATATTGCATCCACCTCTCGGCTCAGATGACTTGCACTCAGTTCAATACATGACCTTGGTTGAATTGTCATAGTTATACTATTTATAAGAGAATGGAAAAAACGTCCACGCCCAGCAATCATCTAAAACAAGTACAATATTTACAAAACGATCAATTACTTACCTGTTTACTGAAGAGGGTTATGTGGGTGCTAATATCGGTATTGTGGTGTTCCGTATAAGTCACGTTTTCTCTTTCGAAAATCGGAATGTGGGTCACAATCACAACGTGAACGTTATTACTTTGATTATCTTGAACGAAAATGTGCTACTGCAACCGATGAGGTCAGCGATAATAGCGAAGCGTATCATAAGCCGTTCCAAAAATATAATAGTTAATATAAAATTTTTAGGTAAAACTACAAAGTAAATGATCACTATTTTAGACACGGTCTGTACCACTATAGCACAGATATTGATATTATTTTAAAACGCGTAAGTTTTTCTGGTACAGATCGCATTTTAGCGATTAGTGTTCCTTCCTAGTTGTTAAGTCTTTTATGTATATACACAATATTAAAAACTATTGAGGTATTCTTAATTTTTTTTTACCATCAGTCAGTTAGTCAGTTTAGCCTGTTGCAGTCGACTGCTGGACATAGGCCTCCCCAAGTTCGCGCCAGACATCCCGGTTTTCCGCAATCCTCATCCAGCCCACACCGGCAATCTTACGTAGATCGTCGGTCCAACGCGCTGGAGGACGTCCCACACTGCGTTTGCCAAGACGCGGTCTCCACTCCCGGACCCGTCTGCTCCAACGGCCATCGGTCCTGCGACACAGGTGACCAGCCCACTGCCACTTCAACTTGCTAATTCGGTGGGCTATGTCGGTTACTTTTGTTCTCTCGCGGGTAGTCTCATTTCTAATCCTATCTTTGAGAGAAATCCCAAGCATAGCCCGTTCCATTGCACATTGACCGACTTTAAGCTTGTGGACCAGTCCCTTCGTCAGTGTCCACGTCTCGACTCCGTATGTTAACACAGGCAGGACACATTGCTCGAAGACTTTTGTCTTCGACCATTGCGGAATCTTCGAAGTGAAGAATCGACGAAGCCTGCCAGACACCGCCCAGCCTAACCGAATTCTCCTATTTTTTGCTATATTTTTCTTAATTACACGTACGAGTACGTATGATATAAGACGCACGTTAAACATAAACCTAATACGGTAAAAACAGTTGTAACTTGTAGTAAGATATATATAAAGATAATTTAAAGATAAAATTAATTTTTCTTACGACTGCTCCCGTTTTAATACACGCATGATTGTTTTGGAGCAATAAATAAAACTTTTATCGATAAACAAAAAGTTAAAACAAGTGCTCTTTAAAACTCAAGTGTAGAACAAGTTTATAGCTCGTTTAACACTATTACGTTCTTTTTTCATAAGTATCACAAGTATTAACCAAGAAAAAAAACTGAGGATAATGAACAAAAAACAATCCGTTATAAGCTCTTTGTTATTTAGTTAAGTAACAAATGTATTAAATAAACTATTTATTATGTTATTGAGTTTTGTAATGATTTATGGTTAATATAAACAAAGTGCTTGTACGGCTTCTGTTTTATTTCTTTTATTTAAGTTGTGGTTTTAAATTGGATTTCGTTGTTATATAAGTTAAGTGGAATTATCTTACTCTAAAAAGATTTAATTCGAATGCAATTTGGCACTGATCGCCGTGGAAGCGCTAGAATTACGCAATAGTATCATGAACAGATAGCGATGTAAACTAATAAAACTTGCAGCAGTACAAAATGTATTAATTTGCAATAAATAATGGAATCTCACTTTATTTTAAGCTAGCCGAACTCTCAAAAAGATTTTTAAAAATCGACCAATTAAAATATATTTACGATTGTATCGACACACTTTCACATATCCCATTTAAACATTAAAGTTAATGACAAAATTACTGTTGAAATTCTAAGCTACGATAAACACATATTTATATAAACACACAACATGGTTACACTACAGGATTCTATACAGTTTCATATCAAAAGTAACGATTATAAATGCTTAAAGCTGAAAGTAGGCCTTTATTCTAATATAACATTCGGTCAATGTTTGCTCTACACGAAGTGTGTACAGTTGGTGAGTAGGTGTAACACAGTGGCAATTAGAAATGCCAAGAGCCACATTCACTCGGAAATATTAGCCTAATGTCTACTATGCTAATATACGATAATAGCAAGTGATTATAAAATATATATACATACATATGTATAATTTAGTATCAAAATTGTAGTTCACGAAAGACATACAAGTCATTAATCGATTTAAAATATGTGTTGTTAATTGATAAAATGATTCGCCGAAAAACAGCAATTAATCTTGTATGTACATTGTTGACCTACATAACTGGATTTATATTCACCAAAGGCTAATTGGTCTATTGATCTAGTTGTAATGAAAAAGCAGTTCTAGAAAATTTGTTTTAATTAATATAGTTTGATATTTCATTACTATTCGAAATAAACACCGCGTTTTTTAGACAATTAGAAATATGGTAATTTATAGCGTGGACATAGGTGATAAAAATATGGATACCATAAAAAATTTATAATAAATACTATTGTCGTGTTCATATAAATTAGAACGTAGAACTTTACTCGGACAAATTTAGAATTTTTTTGCACTAAAATCGTGCAAATTTTATGTATTTTAATTTATATTTTACTGGCAATTTATTATTACTTTGCTTTAGTAAGAGAGCCTGGTCATCCATAACTAATAAAGTTTATTAAGTTATTTTTAAACCTATTTAATCAGCAAAGTAAATAATTTTTATCTGCAAGCTTATTAGTTTTATATTATATCAAAATTTCCATGTTCGTTCTATTTTTTATCTAAAATCAAAAAATAATCTAAGTTTAGAAGTATAATAAATACTATACATATAAAAACTATAATTATTTAATCCTTGCTATACCCATTATTTTAATACCTACCCGATACGATTAATTTGGGATCCTTTAATTTTGAAGATGTAAATTATATACATATATTTTTTTTCCCATTTCGTATTTGCAGTAGGTATTCCCCCTTTTGGGCTTCAACGCGGTCGGTAAATAATATTTTACTAATTCCTTTTAACCCTTAGAAATATTAAACTCAATCTCTTATACAAAACAACAGACGGAGGTATTTATTAATAATAATGTACTAACAACCAGATTTTTTAGTTTTTTTTTTTTTTTTTTTTTTTTAAATATATAGACTAGCGCTAGACTGCGATCTCACCTGAAGTCAAGTGAAGATGCAGCCTAAGGTGGTGCGCGCTTGCCTAGAAGATGCCTATTCACTCTTGATTGAGTTCACAAAAGTTATGTCTTCTTTTTGTACGCGTCGTGGAACTCTTAATAGTTCATCATGTCTTGTCATTTATTTTCTTGTACCTATTTTTCTAACATATTAAACAAATATATAACAAAAAATATAATAGCTTTAATAAATATTAAGATTATGACATTACTATTTCTTATTGTAGTTATTACTACAGCACCATTTCAAGTTCTTCTAAAAATCTTTAAATACACTATATCCTACGAATTATGAAGTGAATTTTAAAAGTATAAAATTCAAACGGAAAATATAAATATATTTAACATCTTGTAGTTGCTTCAATATATATTTAAGATTTTGCTTTAAAAATATTTTTGTATTAATTCTTATTAATTATCTTATTAAACTAAATGGTACATGTCGTTTGTCTTATACTTCAAAGAAAAAAAGCCGATGTAACTTTAAATAACAAAATGTTTGACATGAACCGTGCTACAAATGATTACTATGTGATAAACAAGATGGAAGTTATATAAAATGTTATAAAATTACAAAATGGCCACTTTAATTTATTGTCATATTATGACACTTCTGAGTCATTGTTGAAAAATGACGGTAAAGTGACTCAACTTCGCTTGTTAGATGAATTCACAACTGTATGGCATAACACTTCTTCATGCTTCAGAGATCTTGTTAAGTACCGTACTTCTTGTAAATAGCAATCTCGTCACTTACAAGATATACTATAACGACCGTTATTTACAACCCTATCTTAACAGTTCTGATCGAACATAGGTCGAGAAGGTCAGATGTCAGTCACTTCAAAACTGAATGGTAAATATGGGCTATTGTGATAGCCCTGATAAATTTTAGCCTAAAGGAATAACAATTATTCCCTTAGCATATTGAATGATTGATATATAAAATTTAATTTATTATAAGAGAATAATTTTTGAAACTCTAATTAGTAACGTTTTTTTTTTGTTAAATTAAAATGAAGGAAATTAAAATTCGCTGTCTTCTACAAAAACATTGAAGAGCCGACTTTTCTTTGAAATGAAAACATTAGAAGTTCAAAGCTCTCGCTATCAGAATAGTCCATACACACATGCAATATCTACCTGTATATACGTGTCAGAGAGTTTACACAATAGGGTTTACACTGTACCGGCCGATGCATTTTCAGGGAGAGAGCGGGGATGAAGTTGGCCCTTACCCGTCCTCATTGGTCACCGATTGTTACGTTGGTTTGCTTGAATATACTAGAAAATAATATATTTCTTTCTGTCTTTATAGTCATTATTTCCGATCATCTGGTAAGAATACAATTATTAATTGCTATTTATTATACTAAGCTCGAGTATATCCACAAACGTAAATGGCTTTTCATATTAGTAGCCGGTACTTTGTTAAATTAATTACATAAAATATTAGATGATGAGTATTGAATACGTTGGTTCTCTAATCAATCATAATCGAAACATAACATTTCCAAAGTTTCTATGAAATTTTACCAATTAATGATACATATACATAACTAGACTAGAAGTATTAAAAGAGCTTTTAATTTAATCAAGTTCTTCTCAACTTCAGGAGATGTTATGTGTTTCACAGTTACTAAATAATTTATGAAACTTTAAACAGAACACGTTATGTAAAATACAGCATTGTCTGCCTAAATTGCTATTATCAATGATTCGAGGTTGTAAATTGGAGTCGTTCCAATATATTTAGCTCAGCGATTTAGCAAGATTGAAAAATTTATGCACTTATTGAGTTTTACCTCAAAAAACTAAGTTCTCGCAAATTAATATAATTGTAATATGAAGATGTTTTAGTTATAAAATAAAAATAGGTAAAAAAACTTTTTAAGTTAAACGGTTTTATGTTAAACATACATTGCAATGTTTAAGATAAATGTACTAAAAACCAAAAAATAATAAAATAGATACAGTCGTGGGAATTATAAACATATGCATAGACTAGACTAAAATAAAACCGTGGGGCACGTCAATTGTCTACAAATTATCGACTTAATGTGCGATAGAAGAATCGTTTAATTCGTCGTTAAAATAGGCAGTTGGCCCGCAGACGGTGAGGAAATTACTTACTATTTTCTTGCTCATGGAAATTCCAATAGTTATACACTCCATGTAAATAAAAGAGATGTTTCAACTTGTAGACAATTGACGTGCCCCACGGTTTTATTTTAGTCTAGTCTATGCATATGTTTATAATTCCCACGACTGTATCTATTTTATTATTTTTTGGTTTTTAGTACATTTATCTTAAACATTGCAATGTATGTTTAACATAAAACCGTTTAACTTAAAAAGTTTTTTTACCTATTTTTATTTTCTAGTTTTTAGTTTTTATTTCGCATTCTGTTTAATTCATTTAGTGCTTCATTATTGCAAGGCCCATCTTAAATATTGAGGTTGTATAGTGCACTGTATTCTTCTTGTCAAGCCCTTTTATTTGATACCCATATTGGTGGGATTGATAAAAAATTGTTATCAGACATTTGGTAGCGGCGGCCAGCTTAGATTTCAATTTTGCATAGTAAATTGTATTCTACTTGTTGAGACCTTTCATTTGATACCCATGTTGATGGGATTGATAAAACCTAAGTTATCCGCCATTTTGTAGAGGCCGCCATCTTGGATTTTAATTTTATATAGTACATTGATTATACTGGTTGAGCACTTTCATTTGATACCCATATTGATGGGATCGATAAAACCTACGTTATCCGCCATTTTGTAGCGGCCGCCATCTTGTATTTCAATTTTTTATAGTATATTGTATTCTGCTTGTTGAGCCCTTTCATTTGATACCCATATTGATGGGATTGATAAAACCTACGTTATCCGCCATTTTGTAGCGGCCGCCATCTTGGATTACAATTTTTTATAGTATATTGTATTCTGCTTGTTGAGCCCTTTCATTTGATACCCATATTGATGGGATTAATAAAACATAAATTATCCGCCATTTTGTAACGGCGGCCATCTTGAATTTATAATGATAATGAATAAACATAATTGTATTGTCACCAAAATCCAAAGTGTATACAAAATTTCAGATTAATCGGTTGACAGGAAGAGGGTGAAATTTGAATTACTAAATTTGACCCAAGAATAAATAATAAATAAAAAATAAAAAAATAAAACAAACGGGGTGAGCTAAATAAAACCGTTTAATTAAACCTCAGGTTAAATTTTAATTTGATATAGTATCGATAAAGTATATTAAAAATATTGTTTTTTAAATTTTGCCACAATAAGCAGTTATTTATGCCAAAGTTTATTTTTATTAGTTATATCGTTTTAAGTAATTTTAGACAATATACAGTAATTGCTAAAACGAGAATGTATATTTCAACCCAAAACTATTAAAAATTATTATGTCCATTTGATTGCAAAATTTTTAACAATTGAGTTACAACAAAGTTTTACTGAGGTAGGGCACAGCCCAAAAATGGAGCAGCCCGACTGAGGTAGTACCTCGACCTTACAGAAGATCACAACTAAATAATACTGTTTTCAAGCAGTGTTGTGCTCCTGTTGGTGAGTAAGGTGCCCAGAGCTCCTGGAGGAGTTGCGGATAGTGTCAGTGACTTACGATGCTCTTCTGTTGTTACAGACGTATATAAGCTACGGTAATCGCTTACCATCAGGTAGAGATTGTAACTCCAAGTTTCCGACTGCGCAAAGTAAACGTTTCCTTTCTGGGTCATGGTATTCGCATGTATAATAAAATCCTACAAACGATTTTGGGATTGTTTCAACATAAATTTAAAGTTTTTATAAAAAATAAATAATAGATAAAGCTACTCGGTGCAGGATTACATAGTTGATAAAGATATGTGGACTTAGTGGCGCTGTATTTAATGCAACATGTTACTAATTTTGTACTAAAACACAGTTTACATGTTATTTTTCAAAAGAGTAACTGCAGAGTTTCTTGCCGATTCTTCTCTGCAGAATCTACATTCCGAATCGGTGGTAGCTTTACTTCTACAAATATAATAATTTATTTTTAAAATTTTAATTTGTAAAATGAGGATTCGAAAGTGCTATTGGAGCCTGTTTGAATAAAGCTGTTTTTGATTTTTGATTTTTGACCATAAGCTTATTTGCCGGCTTAGTTATATATATAAAAAAATGTTCGGTTAGTGTTTAATAGTTGAAATTTGTATTCGAAATTTGTGCAAAAACATAAAAGTGGCAATGCTAAAACAAGAAACCGTGTAGTATTTTAATACGAAATCTTATATTCTTATAGACTTCCTAAATTCAGATTATAGATTTGAAAGAAGAATTACAATTTTTACATTATTATTTTCTTATTGATTCTACTCAGTCGAACAACTTTCTGAACCGGTTGTAGAGTCACTTATAACTAAAATAACTTGTAAACGACGATACAAAAGCTTTTTGCTACTATCCCGTTCGGATAAAGTATAGTTTTTATTTAAATTATTTTTTATACTAATAGTGTAAGGAGGTAACATTTCTGTGTTTGTAAGGAATTACTAAATCGTTTTTCAAAATTCTTTCACCAGCAGAACCTATATTACTAAGTGTCAAGGGTGACATTTTATTTCCGAAGTAATAAGTTATAGTACTAGGGTGGCATGGGTCAACTAGCGAGTTAATATAATAGCAGTGTAGGTGTAGAAAAATGTAAATCCCACCAAAAACATTTTCATGTAAAATGTTGCCAAGACGAGATCATATGGCTCGCACTGTCAAAAAGTGATCAGATCTCATGTAGAGCCAAGCTTCTAACTTTACACGCCCTAACTCTACAAGCCCTAACTTTACAAACTCTACACCTTAGTGAAAATATGTGGCTTGGCCGTTTCGCTACTGTCACGTGGGCTTAAGGTGAAAAATTTATCCACTGTTTATTACTTTTCTGTTATACAATAGTTCTATTAAAGAAAAAATAAAAAGAAGAATAATAATTCTGTTATACAATAGTTCTATTAAAGAAAAAATAAAAAGAAGAATAATAAACAGTGAATAAATTTTTCAGCTTAAGCCCACGTGACGGTAGCGAAACGGCCAAGCCACATATTTTGACTAAGGTGTAGAGTTTGTGAAGTTAGCGCTTGTAGAGTTAGGGCGTGTAAAGTTAGAAGCTTGGCTCTACATGAGATCTGATCACTTTTTGACAGTGCGAGCCATATGATCTCGTCTTGGCAACATTTTACATGAAAATGTTTTTGGTGGGATTTCACTTCTTTTTGTAAGTTGCTTATGACAATATTATAGTTGCATTTTACCTCCGACACATTTTATACCATAAATATCATCCAATCTTCACCATATTTAGTTTAAGCACGCTGTTTTTGATTTTATGTTGAACTGATATGCAAACGGTGACCTCCGCCAAAACTTAAATATCAAAATTACAAAATGTAAGTTTTCAACATAAACTAATAAGCGATTTTTTTTAGTGTATTTTTTTTATTATTATTTATAACAAGCAGTAACAAGGAGTTTCTATATCAATTTTCAGACCTCTAGCATCAAAATTTGCGGAAGTCTCATACAAACTTCCACCTCCTAGTTTAAGGGGTTGGGGGGTAAAAGTTCCAAGTTTTATAATTTTTTTGTTGTTTGTGTACTAATACTAGCTTACATACCAAATTTCAGCTTTCTGGGACTTCAGGAAGTACTCTAAGAATTTTGATGATCATCAGTGAGTGACGAAATTGGGGTTTTTTAGACATCAATAAAATCTAAAGTATAAGAGCTATGCAATTGAAACTTTATATGTTTAATTAGTCTACTATTGACATCATATCCTGAGAATTTTGTTTATCTGGTGTAATCCAAACCCAAGTTATGATGGTTCAAAAAAACGACGAAGCACTTCGAGAAAAGATAGGTAGTGCTTTTGGTTTTTTTTTTTGGCTCGTCTTGGCGGGGGCACTACCGTGCCCCCAGATTTATTGTTATCGACTCTTGTCATTTTGCGGTTAGCGCACTTATTTCCGAACGTTTATTTATCTGTATAAATATAATTGCCAAAAAATATATGCGAATTGATAATTATATGTATACATATGCACAATTCAATTAAATCGTTTTCAATTCAAAACTTGGCACGTATATATTGAAATTCTAAATGTATGTGTAAACTTCGACCACTTTTTACCCCGAAATTCCAATCCAATCGTGTCTAATAATTGAATTACAAGATTAATACCGATTACATGTTAAACATCGTTACATAATACTTATGTATATTTATTACAAGTTTCTAAAACATTCTTACTGTTAAACGTCTATTGAAATAAGTTGGCTCAAAAGATGTACGATCAAAATTTACGAAACACGATAAACAAGGTAATAAATAATAATAAATAGAATGATGATGCAATATAATCTTGTGTGTTTATTTTATTAATTTTTTTCTAGTTATAGATTCGCATATAGAAGATTGCACACTTATGAAATTTCAACACTTACACATTTCCGTTGCAAAGGAAAGGTTAATTTCTAACTATTACACACTGGTATGGGTTTATAAATGAATGTTTTCAATTGCGGGCAGTGATCATTTCTAAGGTGAAAATACACTTTCTAAGACTAATGTGTTTTTAAAATGTATAACGATAACGGGGTCAACATTTTGTTTATGATAATTAAACATATAGTTAATGCCTAAATCAACCTAATTTTGATATGAATTCTGCATTAATCGAAAGATTAAGAATTTAATTATGTTATGATTATTTAAATTTAAATTATTAAAATGTTAGAAAATTAACCTAACTTTTAATTCACAAACAATCACTTCCCTCTTGTCTACTAACGAATCAAAATCTAAGTAACTATACCTGTTTCTTTTAGACACAAAAGCGATGTAAGATCACAAAAAAATAATAAAAGTTATCACGAAATATCTTCAATTAAATAGATAATGCTGAAAATATAGTAACAAGTAAAATATAGCCGACCACAATCTGATAATTCGTCAGTTAATGTTGAAACAATATCCATTACATGAGTTATACGCTATAAATGATTATAAAGAGAATTAGCAGTTTTCATAAACCTCTTTATGTGTTTCGTTTAATAACTATTAAAAAAAAATATATGAAAACCCAAAAAAAAACCTAAATGTCCTATGTCAGTCTAATTTTTTGTAATAGACCTACTGGCACTTTATTTATAAAAATGTTTAGAAATTATTTACTCTAACAGAAAATGTCTATATCAGATTTAAGAAGTGACCAATATGTCGTTGTCAATAATCATCAGCTTGCGGTCTTTTTATGTTATTAATAACGAACCTATAGTGGACTGGTAGAAGAGAAAGCATTCAATCATGGGACGTTGAAAGTTTATTAAGTTCTTTTCATTAAAGGTAAAATTTATACCCTTAACGTTTTTTTCATTTCTTATTTATTAAACTGTTCAAAGTAATAATATAAATAAACAATATAGTCTTGTTATACAAATAACTCACTTTGTTAAAGTACTTAATAGCGGAGTGAAAGGGTAATGTACTCACATCTAACTTGAGTAACTAAGTCTTATCTTAGCACTCACATACTTGGCAAATAAACTGCTTTGTTAAAGAGCCATGTTTGAATAATAATTATTTATAGTCTTTTACAATATTAGCTTGTCTTATTTTGGTCTTTCATTAAGAAAGATATAAATAATATGATGATATGGAATAATACGATATTACGTACATTTTATAAATTTCTTACTTAATTTTTAAACTGTATCTACTTGAATAATGATATAATTAAGGTACTTACGCATTATCAGTAACGTCACAAGATTCATCTAATTCGCCAATGGTGTCAAGTGATGCCCCGGAGCCATCTTCTCTTGTTTCTGCAGGAGGAGGTGGCGGTGGAGCTGTTGGCCGTATACAGTTTGTTGGTTCTGTGCTGCTTTCTTTGTAATTGGTTTTAGGTACAAAATCAATCAAACGAGGTAGAGCCTCTGGTAGAGTATTGTCTTCCAATTTTTCTTCCAACTTATTATTCATTTCGGCTTCCGATCGCTGCAACCAAGTCTCAATACAAGTTTTTTTTGTTGGTGTTAGTAACGACTCGGATACCGATGCCGACGGCAGTGGCAGTAATTCTGGAATCGGAATAGGGCGTCGTTTCTTGTCGCTAGCAGATCGTTCCACTTTTGTGTTTCTTGGCATAGGTTTGGGTTTTTCAGAAATGGATTCTTGTTTCGGAACTTTATCATTAAGTTTCGATGACTTGTTTTCTTTTTCATTTGAAATATCAGTAACATTGTTATTTTTGTCATTTTGTTCCATAATTTTTGAAGATGGTTTAATATTTTCAATTTCTATAAAGCTTTGAGTTTTGATATCTTGATTTTTTAATTCGTTCGAAGTAATCTTTTTTTGTTCAACTTTTTTTTCTTCACTAACCTCTATCGGTTTTTCTAAAAATTTTGCACTATTCATATCTTTTAATATATCTGTGTCAATATTTTCAATGCTATTTAATAACTTTTGTATGTCTATTGATTTAGGTTGCATTATAGGTGTAGATGGGATACTATTTTCGACAGAACTTGCCATCGATCCTAATTTATCGACTACTGTTGAAATAGAACTGCCGGTGTCATCAGATTCTGCATCTGCCAAAACGAGGCAACGTTCCCATTCATTAGATAGTAAATCTATATAAATGTCAGCTTCTGGAGGCATAGCCTTACCATCCGATAATCGACGGACTAAGCGTCTAACTTCCTCTGGAGATCCTTTTTTTAAATAAGCAAAACTTTCCTTATTTTGACGGTGAATATGACTATCAAAAGATGATTTTCTTGATAATTTATTCATTGTTGAAATAAAAGGATGTTGTGTCACAGCCGACTCCTTAGTATTTTCATACTCTTTAGATGTGTCAATATTAACAAGGGTGTTTTGTTCACCGAGTGTCTGAAGAATAGACTTATCTTTAAACGAATTTTTCTTTCCTAACTTTCTCGGTGGAACTGGTGGAGGTAAAGTTGTCGGTCTAGTTATCTCTGTGTTATGTTTCACATCTGTACTGGTTTCTTTTAATTCCATTTTACTTTGCTGTGAAATATTTTCAGGTTCAAAATGTCGTACCAAAAGTATTAAGGATTCATCGGAATCTTTTAAGCGACGAACGCATTCAATCCTTGTTAAATCAGAAACTGTTACTCCATCAATAGCTAAGATTTCATCTCCAGGGATAAGTTTACCCCAAGGAGCGGAGGCTTTAGCAGCAGGACTTTCCTCAGCACATGATTGTACCAAGAGTCTCCTGACTTTCTCCGCAGCAGCGGAACCACCTTCAAATTTTAATCCTAATCCTAAACGAGCCCCGCGAGGTCTACGTACGACAACTTCTGCAGCACCGTTAGCAGCACCAACCGTGAGTACTGTTACAAACTCTTTGTCGTGAACGGCAGGCTTATTTTCACCTACCGGGACTATAGTGATAAATTCTTCGACAGTTACGCCTGTCTCCATACCGCGTACGACGCGCTCTCGTGCAATTATAATAACCGCTGCCGGTTCGGAATCTGTTAACAAAAAATATTTGTAAGCTTACGTAATACAATTGCTAACAAACGTTAAAAAGGTGCGCTAAATTGCTGAGTCTATCTCTTTCATAACATATAGGTGTAAAGAAATATATAATCAAAAATATTATATACAAATGGTACAAAAAAATGCAAGATTCATGGATAAGATACATCAATTAAAATTGTAAAAAATATACCTTCATCGTTATAATAAAATATATTGTTACACGAATCATTTAAATAGTCAAATTTGCGCTTATTTCCTACTCACGATCTCCAAGTACTTTCGTCGATCAATATGAAAGTATAACGAGCGTGTTCGAGAACGCCTCGGAAACAAGCAGTCACATCGTTGCAGAGATGTGGGTTAGTGGCACCAAAGGCAGCGTTCGAGCTCGCGCGTCTACGAAGATCGACGAATTAGCATAACGCCCGGGGCTGCGACCCGTTACTCCCGAGTTCCGTTTAAGGGCCTGTCATTCTCACATTTCGACAATTTTTGATCGTTTAATAGAGATTTTTACCATTTACTTTGCAGGTATAAATGTTTGGCTATTTAGGCAGCAATAAGCATTAAAACAGCATTAAATTATAAATGTCATTGATGGTAATTATATATGATTTGTACAACGGTTGTTGCTACCTACTTATAATACAGACTTTAATTAATAACGGATTAATCGATCATCACGTATCTACACTCATAATGATGACCACATATCTACGATGATTTCGAAAGGAATCGTTGTTCGACAGACCATTACAGATCATATGTGACCTCGGTTAGTTTTTATTCAAAAAAGAGAGCGAATGTAGACAATGTTTTTGTTAGTTGTCGGTTGTTATCGAGTAAACAAAGAGAAGAAATACCGCATGTTGTGTATAGTATTGTTCCACGATATCACATAATTAAATCTTCACACTGTAACTTCGTAGGTATTATAACCAATGATCGTGTATTTCCATATCCATTTTTATATTAAAGGCTTAAAATTTACAGTTACTATTTATGGAAGTCAACAGAGAGTGAATATGATACGAACATGTACCGTTAAAAAGTTATTAAGTTAAGAATCAAATTTAGTTTTGAGATAATTGACAACAGTGAAAAAAGTATTTATTATAGCTTTAATATTAACTGTATTTTAAACTTTTTAATCGTGTTACAATACTAAAAATTTGAGGTGTGGGAGTTTTCAACTAGAACTTTGTTTTATAAATCAAAATCAAAAAAAAAATTAGATGAGTAGAATTAAAAATTGTAATGAATAAAAAAATTATGGTTTGGTTCATAATTGTATGAATGAAAAATGAGATCCACCACGATCATGTTCAATATGTCGATTCTTTTAACAAAGATTATAATAACTTTTGGACATAATGCTAGGTCTGTTTCATTAATCACTTCACGAATTTTGAGGATTAAGTCAAATTGTCGCATTGGGGCTTCTGCAAATTCAAGACAGATTGCTGAGAAGCCTTTATATGCCGAATGTGTCACTGTATTTTGTGCTATGTGCTCAAGAGGCGTGGTTACGCCGTATTTTTTTTTTCTAAAACTGCTGGAAATGTGGTTACAGTCAATGGATTATGCTGTCGAGAGATGTTAACAACTTAATTTTGTCCGATTATTGATGATATGGATATCATTAATATGTTGTTTCAACATGACAGTGCAATGAATTTATTGCAAATTAAATTTCTCGATCGTAAAATTTCACGAAATTCAGCTATTAAGTGACCAGCTCGATCATGTGATTTAACAACGCCGTTTTTTTTAATGTGTTTATTTATGTTAAAGATATCTACGCGGTTCCTATCGAACCGATTGCAGTATTAACACTCAAAAATCTTGAAGTGATTACCGAAATATATTTTGTCAAAAATTAATTAAAAACTTTCATAAAGACCGACATCTGTAACTATGGTCATGGTGAAATTTTATCAAATATCATTTTTTATCCATAACTGCCAAACCTTACTTTTCTTAACACAAAAAAAAATTAAACATTGTCATCTAAATTTTTATTTAGTATTTTATTTTAATTTACAAAGCAAAGTTTTTGTTGAGAAACCTTTATTAATAAAACTAAAAACCTACTACTAAAATCGTTTCGTAAATACACTGAATTTGTTTCTAATTCATAATTTAACTAAGTTCATAAAGAATTTTCGAAAAGCGTTGTACCCGTATCAAGCTGATATTTGCGACTTATCGTCTACACAGTATTTAAAAAAACGCAGAGTTAAATCAATTAAGTGAAAAAGTAAACCAAACTAGGTATATCAAATTTGCATTTTTTTTTTCATTTTAGTAGTTTTCATTATTTCTATAATAAGAAAACCATATTTACATTTTCATAAAAATTCATATGGCCTATTATATCTAAAATAAAATTAGCAACAACTCCATGTTTGTGGAAAGACTAAGTATATAATTGTTTTTTGTTATAAATATTCTGAAAACATCCATGTGTTAACGAGTTTTGTTGTACATTATAGACGCCTAAATTTATGTTATCTGACAAATATTGAACTATATGCCTTTTGATTGACTTTTACATGTCTTAGTAACTAGTTAGTTACCTGTGACTACTTGCATTAAGTTTTTCTCTATGTAATGTTATAGATTCACCACTTTAACAAAATGAAGTTACTTTATAATATAATTTTTTCACGATTTATTTCAATCGAATATGCAAATAGTGATATCATAGATATGAAACACTCTTATCGGTTATTCTCACCGACTACATAATCCCGGAAACCTTAATATGAATATGTTTAAAGATAAATATTTAACACTAATAAATCTACTTTATTTTGCGGCTCTGAATTAGTGATAATAAAATATTAATTAACAATGATGGTCGCGGGTTCGATTATTGTATTAGTACATATATTTAATTTGGATCCGGTCGTCCTTGTGGATGTGCCAACGTGTCTCGGAAAGTAAGTATTGTTATCATTACCACCTGATAACGAATGTTATTTTGGTATGGATATTATTCACCAACGCTCAGTGAAGTAGCGTAGCGAATTAATATCACACAAATATAAAGAAGAAGTCTTTCTCTAGCAGTGACACATGTACAGTTCAACTCTACTTTTAAAAGGCAAATCATAATATTCAAATTCTATTTTTCTATAAATAAAGTAATTATTAATAAAAACAAAGGTATAATATAAATACGCAACGCATACTACATTTTCGTGCATAGTAAAATACCAACAAGTAACGTGGCATAATTTTCGTAGTAAATAGAAGCGGATCGTTGTAGCACAACTAATTAAACCATCCTTGCGCTTGTGCAAGCAACATAGTAACCTGCAAACCTGCCACGAGCCAACGACTCATAACATGCGATTTAATTTGTACTATTAATAGTAGTTTAAATATTTTATTATTTTTATTTTGTTTTTTAATGTTGTTGATTGCAATCAAGACTCAATCGTTTTACTGTGTTGCAATTATAACGAGCAACTTTCTAAATACTTATGCACAATTATCTATGTAAATTATTTTAGATAACTAATCACGAAAACCATTTTATTGATAATTTTGAAAACAGTATTAGAAATCGAGATACATTTAGTGTTAATATTAATTAATTATTCCCGGGTCCAAGGTCAAACGTCGTAACATCTTTCGCCTTATCGTTGTTTACGTACAAAATAAGCATAAATTATTTTAAGAATTGACTCAAGAATACATCACCACATCCGTTATTATGTAAAATATCCTGTTTTCTAATATTTTGCAATTTATTATTATTAGCTTTCGAACCCATGACTCTATCGGCATGCGACATTTACATAGCAGCGCGGTAAGTCTCGTCATATATAGGGTCATTGCGCCTGTTCGCGTCCACCGCCCAATTCGCGTCCATTTTACGGATCTCACTTTCAAAAGTCTCGAAATTAAGTATACTAAGACACCAATAAGTCGAAAAGTAATTACCGGCAATACCTCAATGTATAAGAGGCACGCACGCATAGACAAAAGTTCTGTGCGTCCAAGCAATCCTGGGTAAAAAAAATAGTTAGTGAGGGCTGTTCAACAAGAGAGCGCGAAGGCACGGAATAATGAGAAGAAAATAGTGAGCAGCGGTTCGTTTGAAGGTAAGTCTTTTATTTTTTTATGCCTATTTTGAATACATAGCTGTTTCTAGGCGTTGGTTATGATAAAAGGAATTATAATAATTATGAATTTGCTTATTTTTTTTATAGTTAACAGTTAAAATAAGGTGGACGCGAACTACTACACCGAATTTATAAAACTTCCACTTTGCGTCCGCAATGGACGCAAACTATACCTAAAGGGATTAATAATAAAACTAAATCGCGTCCATTTCTTAAATTAATTCTATAAGTTTAATACTATTAAGTATAATTCTATAAGTATAATAACTAATAACTACAAGTTTAATACCTATTCTACTTTGAATGAAATAAGTAATTTCTTTCTTATTTTTTTTCTGTTTAAGATGAGTTCTTTGCAGATAAGAAGAAGAAAAAAAGAACATACACAGAGGAAGATTTAAGGGAAGTTTTGCTGGTACAAAACTTATCTACACAAATAAATAAAATTGGAGTGTCTGTTTGTAATATTAAAGTAACAGCTTTTTACTAAATGCATATTGATTTATACACGGTACATATACCAAAATAAGCAATCTCTTTACTGTATGATGCCCTAATAAGAAGTCAGCTTGAGTATAATGCGGTAGTATGGTCTCCACATGAAGTCAAATACAGTCTCATGCTGGAACGTATTCAAAATAAATTCACCAGGTTTCTTTACCTTAGGCTTAATGGCGTGTATCCCTTGTATCCCTTGATGTATCCAACATTGTTTGTATTGGGCATGGTTGGATACAACAAGTTGGAGACTAGGAGAGAGCTGGCGCTGGCAACTTATATTTTAAAATTATTCCGCGGTGTTGTCAATAATCCAGGGTTACTGCAGTGGATAGATTTGAGCGTACCCGATAGGTATCTACAACGAAAGCGGCGACCGAGCTTATTTGCAGTACCCCACGGCAGAACCGAGCTAGCTAGTATCAAATAAAACCAAGTAACGAAGAAGAAAACATAACGGTATTATTAATATTTAATGCGAATGGAGATATGTGTCCACCTCGTATTTTGTTTCCATAATTATTAATCAAGGCTGATCTTTGTGGTGCTGTGTGCTTACGGCATCAAAGAATATAGCCACCCCCTCTCTTCCCGTGGGTGTCGTAAGAGGCGACTAAGGGATAACATAGTTCCACTACCACCTTGGAACTCATAAAGCCGACCGATGGCGGGATAACCATCCAACTGCTGGCTTTGAAATACACAGGCCGAAGACGGGCAGCAGCATCTTCAGTACGACAATGCCAGCCCTGCGGTCACCAACCCGTCTGCCCAGCGTTGTGACTATGGGCAAAACACAGGAGTGAACTTGTCGAGGCCTATGTCCAGTAGTCGACTGCGAAAGGCTGCTGTGATTGTAATTGCAGGCTGATCCTTTAGATTGCTTACATTTCTTTAAAATTCACAGAACAGATAATTGTTGAATTTTATAGGTGGAATTACTATTTACTTACTAAATACATGGTACCTACCCGAGTAGAAATTTTTTCGACTTCCTGAGAAGGACCGGACCAGGCATGCCTGATCAGGATTAGATAAGGCATGTAACGCAGATGATTGGTCTGGACCCGATCAGGAAATCTTATCTCATCCTGATCAGGTCCAGATCAGGAAATCTCATCTCATCCTGATCAGCCGGTTCGGTCCGGTCCTTTTAAAAAACACGAATGTATATTCTTGAAAAAATTGTTTAAAAAAAAAAAAACGACGATATTATAAATGTTACTTAACATAATTATAATGATATTTATTTCCGTTTATTTTTTCCAATGTATTATTTATTTATGTTTTTACTTTAGATATTAATTATTTATATTTATTTTTATGTTATTAATTAATTATTATTAATTAAATTTTATTTCTTAACTTCTAATATTTAACTACTAATTAACTATTTCCTATTACTTACGACTGCTCCACTGTGTAGAAATGGAGTCCTTGCTAGAACTGTCCTAATAACTGTATATATACTAAGTGCGCTTAAAAACTTTAATAGCGCGATTCAGGCTCAGTTCGCGTAATTTCTTTCAGGCTATCCTGATCTGGACCGGACCTGGTCCTGATGAAGTATGCCTTACCATACTTGGTTATATTTTACATCAGGCTATCTTTGTCTGGACCGGACCTGGTCCTGATCCAGTATGCCTTACCATACTTGATTATATTTTACATCAGGCTATCCTTGTCTGGACCGGACCTGGTCCTGATCCAGTATGCCTTACCATACTTGATTATATTTTACATCAGGCTATCTTTGTCTGGACCGGACCTGGTCCTGATAGAGCTTGCCGGATCAGGCGTACCTTATCCTATCCTGATCCGGTCCAGATACATGATCTGGTTGAGCCTGACCTTTTTTCTACTCGGGTAATTTGTTTTTTAATTTTAAGTTCTATCAATGTTTATAAGAATAAATAGGTGTTTTATTTTCTTTATAGTGATTTATTAATGTTAATATGTTGATTTTTAAATAACTATAATTCTTCAATAAATAAATTATTAAAATCCAACCTCTCTTTACATTATCATAAAAATATCACCTCTTTATTCCTTTTCTAAGCTGGTGGACGCGAAGTGGTCCAGCGGGTGGACGCAAATTGGATTTTATGGACGCAAACTGGGTAAATCGCCTAATTCTGAAGTTTGTATTTAAATAAAATAATAACAAGACGTTTCGAACAAAACTGAAAATTAATCTTTAAATAGACTATATAATGAACACAGTAAATAAATTTTTCATAGAAATTAGTGCGGGGACATTTTTATTTTCTTCTTCAAACTTGCCAACTGCACTAAGTGGACGCGAACAGGCGCAATGACCCTATATACCCAAACATCGATTCGAAACTAAATATCTATTCCTTCATAACTTTTAAGACTCCTTTGTAATCTGTATCGTAATTCGCCATAAAACTTTTCAAACGAAGGTCGTTCTTTCCTAAACTTAATTACTTAACAAGTTATGATATTGACATACATCAAAAAAAAAAAATCTAAATTGCTTCAAATTAAATTTTTTATCGTTGCATATTTACGAACGGAAACATTTGTCATTATCTCAGCAGATAAATTCTAATTAGGTAAGTGAAAAACGGAAAACTAGTTTTTTCGCAATTATATCACTGTAATTTGTTTCGTCTAGCGGCTATAAACTGGATTTGATGTGCTCTAGCAAAACCAGTGCAGTTCAGAAGTTTAAATCTTTTTAAGTTTAAGACGTATATTTAGAGCCTGCAATTGTTTAACACAACATTAAAAAACCAAATTGCACCTTTTGGAATTTCATTGGGTTACACTTTTTTTAAATTATTATAGTTACAAGCGGAAAATGCCGAGCATAAAAAATATTAAAACCTTCTGAATTGAAGAAACGATATCAGATTGAAAATGTCTAATTTCGGCTTATCAAAATTCCATTCCAAATTTAATTTATTTTGCTTCCTATTTTATTAAACTCATTTATCATTTGAATCATAAGACGATTTGACAGGTCATTAAATACACGTTTCTTTAAAACTAAGCTAATTGCAAAATAAAATTGTAAGATTGAAACTACAAAACAAAACGCAGGAAATCGATTGATGAGGTAAAGTAACGTTGTTAGCATGACATCAGACGTTAGCCATGGTTGCGTCGCCTAACTCCAAGAGGTTAATATCCTTCCGCGCCTGACCAATAAGATCAATTTCAAAACCCAATAACAATCAAAAGCCAGATCGCCGCAAAATTATTGCTTTATATCACGTTACGTCAGACGAAGCCACTTTAATATCTGGTTTTGATTGTCTCATGAATGAAACGGTAGATATTTTTGACTTAATTTCTTAAAACAGAAGCATTAAGTTTGTAGACCTTTACAAACATCATAATATACATCCGTACCTGAGTTTATGAATGCCTATTGTGAAATTTTAGAACAGTATATAAAATCCAAACGTTAATCTTTATACAATAATATATCTTAAGTAATGAAATTCTATAAAGATTTTTAATGAAAAAACTATATGTTTGCTTATCACTTAATGGTAATTACAGTTTATTTCTTGATTTATATCAGGTATTTAAAATATATGATTTAATATTGTTTATTTAAATATTAAATATAAATAAATGAATACTACAAATTATATGAAAATTATTGTTGTTGACTGCTAATAGTAGTTTACGTTTTAGTAAGAGGCAAATTGAGGCATTATTTGTAAATGACATTCACATTCGAAGTTTTTTTTTTTAAACATACTTTCTATTTCTGTTATTGAATAGTAAAATAATTTGCGTTTAACACAGTTTTTTTCTCACCGTTACACAAATATTTTACTAAGGCTTCTTTCTAACTAAAACTTTGCGATGTAGTTCTTAGTTCACTGACAAATTTTACGTATATTTGCTTATTTTTCTAATCTTATACTATTAAACAAGCAATTCTTGTATATATATATATAGTTTTTGTTTCGAGATTCGAATCTGATCTGATTAGAATCTGAATCTCCAAAAACGGCTCCAACGCTTTTCATGAAATTTTGTATGCAGGGAATTTGGGGGAGATAAATAAATCTAGCTAGGATTCATTTTTAGAAAATGTCGTTTTATCCCAGTTTTTAGACAATGAAAGAATATCGTTAGAATACGAAGGTAATTTTCGCAAATGTTAGTAAAGTTGTAACAGCTCCGGTGGGGAAATATTATGCCGGTTGCGATCGACCGAAAAGTTCATGATTCAAATCCTCTATCGATTTTTTTTCTTTCTTTCTTTTTCTAATTGCACTCGTTATTTTTTATTTAATAGTGTATGTAAAATCGTAAAATATTATTTATATTTTATCATTATTTTTAATTATCTTTTTATTTTTGATTTTTTATATTTATTTATATTTTTTATCACTGTCGGTAAAAAATATTATTCATATTTAATAAATATGTAATTCGTATTTAAATATGATTTCCAAAAAACAGGATTTACGTAAAATACCGAGCTAAGCTCGGTCATCCAGGTACTTATAGAATTACCAGCTTTCCGTCCGTAATATTGCCCGCTTATGACAATTTTGGTTATTCTGTTTTTTCCCCTTTAAAATATATCATTGTGTAATAATTTCAAAATATTTTCCATAGAGTTTGAGTCAAGTTATTATAAACAAATAATCCAGTCTTACAAGCTTTATTTTATTTATTATCGTAATAGATATTAAAAATTTAATTTAATTTTTAATTGTCTTGGAGTTATACGAATTATTTATATAAATTAATAAACACTTCACACTCAACGGTTTCCCCAGTATGATTTTCTCCTGTGCTGGACGGAGGTCCGGAAACACATTCAATACACAAACACAACGCCCAGACCACGACTAACATCTATATGGTCGATACAAATGTCTGTCGTGAGCGGGAATCGAACCCGCGACCGCTGGCACAATAGCCAGTGCGCCAACGGGTCGACGGTACTGAAATACGTACCAATGTCTCAGTTGTGTGACAGTGAGTCGATACTTGGAATTAAATTATTGACAAGCTTAGGTAATAATTCCACATTTAAAAAAAACATGACGATCATCACCAACGTCATTAGAGTAATAAAGCTTAACCATTGCAGTGATTCTTTGACTCAACAATTTATATAGGATTATTAATTATTATTTAAATTTAATTTATTGAATGAATAACAAAACCATTAAAAAGGTACATACAACAAATGTATAATATCTGAATTACTTTTTAAAATAAAATAGTGTACACTATTTACTTAATAAAAGAAACGAAATTAAAATCAATATTAACGTTCAATGATTGTATTTGAGCTTAAAATATTAAACAAATATCAATCGCCGGGCGCGTCGGGGCGGGCGGAAAAACAAAATAGGAAACCAGTAAGTGCATATGGTGCGGAAAACGGCAGCGTTTGTGGCGGGAGAGGCGCGGGGCGCTGGGCGAGCGCACCCGGGACGCCTGGGACGCGGCGCAGCCTCACACCCGCCCCTAATCTCATTACACGCACGCGGCGCCCATCTCGACCTTAGCTTGTTCTGACATAGGAACCCGCATAGTATTTTCCTCACCTCGCGATTTTTTAAGCATATCGTCGGATTGGAGTAAAGTTTTAATTTAATATATTACGCATACTCACCCTTATTAATCGTGAGCTTTTAAATATCAGCTGGAAAATATTCACGGATAATAAAACACAATGACGAGTCCAAGATCACTGTTTAAAACATGTTTATTTTCTTCACTTCGATATGTCTGCGGATTTACGATAAAATAAACTGTTGTTTAACGATAGCAGTGGTACAGTCCGGTGTGTGGCACACGGGTGCGTCGCGACGTCGGCGGCGCAGAGCGGCGTGTGCGCGCGCGCTGGCAGTGGGGCCGACCGGTCGCAACCGGGCCGCGCTCTCTCCGACTCGATCGCCCTGCCACAATATTCACTATAATCGCACTTGACAACGCGTTCTTATGTTCGATCTTGAAGAAAGTTCCGTTTCTATGTCATTTGTAATCAACTTCAACAAAATATTCAGAAATCAAGGGCCAATATCGGCTTCCATGCGACGATTGAATAGAACTGGCGTTTTTTTTTCTTCACGAAGCCGGCTAAACAAATATAATTAAATTAGATAATTCCATAGGTCTTACCTATTTGGCTTCATATAGTCTGCGTGAAGATTTTCTGCTTACTGATTTATATTTATTGAATGCTGAGTTACACAAACGTTATCCACTTAATTTTTTGTACTTAACTAAAAGAGGAAAAGTGAAAGTAGGTACTAAGTCATTATCGCCACAAATAAACAAGTTAAGAGATATCTGTCACTTTTCATTCACATCATCCAAACAATCGACATTAATTAAATTACTCATTATCAATAAGCTTCCTTTCACTAACATTTTGCAACTTAGTAATAGAACAGTTAGTTGTCTCTTGGTAGTATTACGACTTAAATAATGTACTATGTATCTGGCACTGTACCATCAAGATATCTCATTAATGTCATCATCAGTGTGAATAGATTACATAGTTCATGATTTATTCCTAAGTAAGTAAGTAACATTAGTTATAATTCCTTCGATTTTCCATTTGTCACAAGAATAATAATACAACGAATTGTAAAAGTTCTCAGGTTAGCGAAGGATTTTTACATTTTACATTGAGGGTGTGAAATCCAACACACTGATATACTTATGATCAGCGGGTATTTACATGTCGTAATTTATCCGACTTTATACATTTCTTTTATTATCTTGATGCTGTCTTTTATCTCCAATTTGCAGATTACTTTCAGAAAGTAGTTTAAACTTCTCGATCAGCATATAATTTTCACGTGATGTGTCACACTAAGCTAACACAATATAATTGTGTTTACTAGCAAACGAAAAAAAAAACGACGCTTTTCGAAGATTCTCCTCGATTTCTATGGGATGCCATCATCAGATCCTGGTTTCCTTATCACGGTACCATGCTTAGGATATCTCCTTTCTAACAAAATAACAACTAGCAAAATCGGTTCATAAACGACTAAGTTATCCGCGAACACACACACACACACACACACACACACACACACATACACACATATATATACGGTCGAATTGAGAAAACCTCCTCCTTTTTTGAAGTCGGTTAAAAAGTGTTTTAAAAAATTAAAGAAGAGATTATTATGATTTAAAAAAAAGCATAATTAATTGACGGTTTTAAACCTGATCTTAACATTATGTGTAGTTAATTGTAACGTTATATGTACTTTACAATATATAATAAATTTTTACTCACCGGCTGGATACTCTTATATTTGGTATAATTTTCAAAAATAACTCACTGACACTACTTCTATTCAAACTGAATCTAAATGTGAATTAGGAGTCTGAATGTTTGCTATTATAATTGATGAGACTATATTTTCTTCCATCATTGTATTCTATAGCTGCCGCGAAATCGAATAAGCCGACCCTGTAAACCTATTATCATCACTTTCGTCACCGAAGAAATATATTTTGTAATTGAAATTCTAAAATATGTGTACTAGTGATCTAAGATAATCGGCCGAATTCGACAGTTAGATGATTATTGACAGATAATGGTTTAAGCTAACCAGAAATAACTGCCAAAATGTTATGGCACCGCTCTTCGTTTTTGTTCTAATGATTTGCTTATCTCTAGTAGGCACTGAGCCCTCTCAAAGATAAGTTTAATTAACGTTTGAAGCAATTAAGAATAATAACTAGTGGACAAATCGCAGAGAGCAACATTTTTCACATTTTGGGTTAATGAAAATCACCGCTTTCATCCATAACCGGAGAGCAAGAAGTTCGCTTAAATACTTGGTGAAGCCTAAACGAGCGGTAAACCCGTCTTACGGTGAGACTACAGCCCTAACATAGCGAACCTTGTAAGTAAACAAATATGTACATATGTTTAAACCAAGATTTTTTGGAACAAAGTTCCTTATCGCGCGTTGTACACACTGAGCGGGATGGAAGCTTGCTCGAAAAAGCGTAACAAGACTTTTGCTGTAGTATAAAATTAGATTTCAAAAATGTGTCATATTTTTATTACCACAAATCCATTATTACTGTGATTGAAAATGATGATTACATTTATTTTTATATATATGATGATTATATTATTTATAACAAAAACAAATCTATGTTCATTTCTAAAATTAAAAAATTATAATTAATAAACTAATATTTATAGTACCTAAATTTTTATCTGTTATTAACTTGATTATCCTCCATCATTCAGTGTTTAATTTATCATGTTTTTTTTTATTTTATTTATTAATTATAATATACAGCTTTGTGCCTTTTAATCGACTTCAAAAAAGGAGAAGGTTCTCAATTCAAATGTGTGTTTTTTTATGTGTGTTACCTCAGAACTTTTTACTGGGTGGGTTGATTTTGATAACTTTTTTTTTAATATTGAAATATGGTGCTTGTCATGTAGTCCCATTAACATTTAATCGAGACCTGACAAGTACTTTTTGTTATAATTATCTAATAATGCGTATTTACATGACTATTTTTTCATTGACCTACGTTGTATTATAAGCTCATACTTTTTACTGCGTGTTCCGATTTTGATGATTCTTGTTTTTTGAATTTGATCGAGATCTAATAACTACTTGTTGAGTACTATTTGTAAGGTATGAAATATATATATTATACGACCTATTTCTCATATCTACCAAACACACAAAAAATTGCTCGACAATCAGTCAAGTTGTTTCAGAGGAGTGGGGAGTGAGAAAGTATCCTAGTATAATTAAATCAAGATTATTATTTATGGTTAGTTTGTTTAAAACACGTAGAATAAGCCAGATTATAGGCTTACCGGCTAACACGTGTTACAATATATGTATCTTTATTGTGTCTGAATGTCTTTCCAAGTACAAAACTGGAACGACGTGACCACTTCGGCGAATTCTTCTTTTTTAGGATTTCGAATTCTTTGTGAAAGTTTTTACACAAAGATGAATTTAAAAAAATCCGTATAAAAATATATAAAATTTAAAAAAATATATAACAATTATTTAAAATGAACTCGCTTTACAATTAAGAAGAGAGGACAACGTATGTTATGTATACAATTAATGCTTTCAGTAATATATTTTTAGTGAAAAGAAATATTGCTGAATATAAAAAATATAATTTAAAGTCATAAAACCACAAGATCACCTAAGCAAAAACCATAACAAAATGAATTCATTTCAACTAATAACAGTATTTAGGTCAAATATTATGGTTGAACAGTAATGGATGGTCATCAATTTGTAATCAGTGTCCTTGATTCTCGGTCACTCAATATTCTGTTAATAGAATACACTTTCCACCCGTTATCAAATAAGCAATTTTCTTTAAAGGAAGTTTATGCACGTAGAAATAAAAAACTAATTCTTATTAGTCGGTATAAAATAAGCTTATACTTCTCCTAAATAATTACGCTATAACTTAAGATATTTTACACATATAATACAGCGCTAAATAGCTATAATTTTACCAAATAAGCTTTACCGGTTGTGTTAAATTTTGCTAGTCTTCATGACTTTTTTTAATTAATAATATAATGCTAATTTGTTCTTTATTTATTAATTGCATCACTGAAAAATATGCATTAAAACCTGAAATTTATTCCAAAGAATTGTTTTAGCGGTACTAACGATAGCATTTGTACCATATTTGCTTTACAGAATATATTTTATATCTCTGTTAAATTGTTTTCTTAAACTAAACTAAAGTTTGGTGTTAACCATAACAATTACCTCTATGATTTTATATGTTGAAATTTATTAAAATTATTAAAGAAAGAATTTTTTTTGTGATTTAATATACAGAATAACTTTTTTACGAAACATGCGCGGATGGAGGTGTATGAAATTTCGCACACTTATAGTTTATATAGAGATGGAGTGCAGAATGCTAATAATTTTGAAGTGAAACTTCTTTAGGCGCATAGGAGTAAATTTTAAAGGATGAAACGTAATAATAATAATATCAGCGTCACGAAGATGTGCAACATTTTTTTCGAACAACAGAGCCACCTAGTGTGTACTATAGAAACTACAAAGGTTGTCACATTAATATCGATAGTATTATATCGCAAACTAACTAGATGGCGCTGGAACGGAAATCTAAAGCTTTAGATTTGTATAAATAAAAACGAGACTTAAAAATTAGTTTGAAAAAGAAGTTTCATTTCTGGCATGTGTACTTTGTAGACACACACTTTTTTTAAAATATGCGTAAAAATACATTAAATCGATAAAAAAAACATTACAAAAAGTACCATATACTCGTATTTGACACAACACGCATATACATATACTCTTTTGTTTATTATTTTAGAAGTATAGTCTTTGACAACAGAACCTTAATAGTGTTCAAACTTATGATTTAAATTTATTATAGTCGAATTTTAACCACTGGGTGACCGTATACAAATAGTCAATTTTTTTTAATAACATTTTTTTAAACTTATACAAAATAGGAACAATTAATTAAACTTGAATGAGGGTTTCAAATTAAATGTCAATTCCTGTTCTATCATTTAATAAATTAATGTCTTCATTACTATAGTTGTAATTTGAAATAATAGAAAATTCTTAAGTTCTTTGAGTTGAAGAAATAGTAAGTTGATGAATATTATAATTGAAAATTTTCTTAGTTTGCAGTTCACATTCAATAACGTGTCTTAAAAAGTTTCTTCACTTTAATTCTTGGATCGAATTCGTTAACAGTCTGTTGTTATCAATTTTCTAAATGCGTATTACGTATACGTAGTACATATACCAACATAACATTTTTACAATTTTTGTCTGTCTGTCTGTTTGTTTCGGCTAATCTCTGAAAAGGGCTGGACCGATTTTGACGGGACTTTCACTGGTAGACAGCTGATTTAATAAGGAGTAACATAAGCTAGTTTTATTTTAGAAATTTATTTATTTTATAGCTCTATGAATTGAACTGAACTTTTTTGTAAAATTCAACGCTGACGATGTCGCGGGCACAGCTTGTATAATATATATCTCTTACTAGCTGCTGCCCGCGACGTCGTCTGCGTGAACGCTATACAACACCAAAAATACCTACGATTATACCTATTAAAATAACATTCATTTACCCGTTTCTTTTTTACATTTCATATCTACAGAAAGTGCAGTAACAAAGGGAGACTGTCTTTTGTAAAATTGACCTTCAAAAAGTGCTTATTTTCAGCCTGCTTTGAATAAATAACTTTATGGTGATTCTGCTGAATTAAGTCATAAATTGTGACTGAAGCAGTTGGAGTAAATAATGAATAAGGAATACAGAATAGGGTAAAAATACATACTTATAGGACTTCTCGATAAACAACATTAGTGGTTTGGCTCTCCGCAGCCAAAATGTGAAGAGTCCTGACTCAGGACTGGTGACAACTCCATCTATGACTTTTAAAAACAACTATTAACCTCGCCAACACGATCAAATTTAAATTATTTATATCCAAAAAGGGATTGATAATGATGTTTTTGAAATCTCATAGATAGCGCTGCTTTAAACTTATCTTGATACTACTTATATTCATTTAATTATGTTTATTGACCTAAGTTACTTATATTGTGTGATTCTTATGGTGTGAAGTGAGCTTATAGCATGGTTATTAACTTAATAACAACAACATTCAAATATGCGTCGTTAGATTACGCGTTGTTACAGAATGCGTTGAAGAAATAAATGTTCACTGCTCGTTCCCCGTAGGTGTTAGCGTGATAATATGTTGACTATATATAATTTGAAGTAAATCCATGCTGTACTTTTTGAGTTTATCCCGGACATACATACAGACAAACACAAAAATTCTAAAAATTATATTTTTGGCTTCGGTATCGATTGTAGATCATACCCTAATTACTCTTTTAAAAAAATACTCAATGTACAGTTTTACTTTCCTACCATTTGTGTATAATATGTATAGATATACAAAAATATCAGAACAATACTATTCTTTAGAGAACTATCTCTATTTTTTCCCATATTTTCTGAAATCCTTATTTTTCCTTTGCCTTGCCGTTACAAAAGTTTTGATTTATATAGTCATTAAATATGTAGATATAAATATTTTACCACACACTCACGGTCGTTTATTTCTAATGAAGGATCTGTCTATGAATATTTGTGTAGGTATTTATCTATATATTTTTATTTTTGCACATTTTTTGTACATTTGCCCACTTGCAACACACCAGGGCATATGTAGATAAAACTATAACGAAATATTTAAAAAAAAACAACATATACAACAAATTATTTACACATACCAAAATATTTCGTCAAAAAATAAAAATGGTGATACAATTTTCATGGTTATTTCGAAGTAATCGCTGGGAATGTACTAATAATGATCGGTTGCATTTGAGTAGCGTGTAATATGTAATTTACAAGCGAGCATTCAGTGGTCACGCGACGATCGCGCTTTTATATTGCATTAGCAAAATTATAAAAATATATATATTGAAGAAACTATGTTATGATTGAAAAGTTATTACTTAAAGTTAAATTTAGACTTACTAAAGTTACTGCGGCTTTCATGGTGCTTAATGATGTACATACAACATTTAATTATAATACATTAATATTTGGAACCTTATTTCGTAAAACAATTTAGACAAACCTGCGAGATTTGTGTATATATTCTGACTCTTCTACTTCTTGACTTTATATGTAGATTCTTTTCTTCTTTTCTTTAGACTTTTCTTTTGTTTGTTAGTGTATTATTAAGTATACTGCTGATATACAGAATATATTTTTCTTTCAGCTGATCAAACTTATTAATAGATAATCAAATATTTTCGTTCTACACGGTAGGTATATTTTTGAGGATTAGGGACACAATCACGAACTAAAAATATTGAATTATATAGATGATTTTACGAATGACTGTCAGGAACAAGTAGTACAAAAATTTAGCTTAACACGTTGAACGCCATGACGGACACCATATGTCCGACAGCATACTTTCGCCTGGGGCCACACCAATAAATCGAGAATCGTCAAAAAATTGTTAAGGTGTTTTTCTGCAAATATTGTCAGCGAAAACCTCAAAAACAATGGGCGACTGACGGAAACAGTTATTTACCCATTATTTTCCAAGATCTCAAGTGGCAGACACCAGCTATAACATTTTTGGAAACAATTTGTTAAAAAGCCTATAAATTCAAAGTGTTTTCGATTTTTTTTTTGTGCTATGTGGCCTTATTGCACTGTGAGGCCGCGCGGGTCACTTGCCTTAGTAAAAACAGTCGAAACACTGTCTGTCGGCTCCCTAGAGGCTTCTGAAGTGATCGAGGGCATGCGGACACATGGTGTCCGACACGGCCTCTTGGACCCAATATAATGGCAGTCACATGGTGTCCGTCGCGGCCCACTGGACTAAACATGGTTTTTGGTCTGGCGTTCAACGTGTTAAGGTCGGTTTACAGTTATTTTTACGTATAATACATTGATTGTAATATGTGGTAAGCTGCAAAACATCTTTCATAGCTTTCTTGTACGTAACATCTATATATTTTTAACCGAATTAAGAAAAGGAGATTCTTAATTAGGCCGTATTTTTTATGTGAAAACACTTTACGGGTGTAGTTACTGATTACCGGGTGTACTAATTTTGATGATTCTGTTTTTAAACGAATGGCACTTGCCATGTGGTTCCATTTAAATTTGATCGATTGCTTGTCGCTGTAAATTGTATTTTTTTTTTCGTTTGAAAGCAAACACAATTACTCACGCCTTTGTCGTTATTATGTAATGCAAGTATACATAGTTGATAGTGACCCCATCAATATCTACAAGCCTAGACATTTGATATTATAAAAAAAAAAAAAACTATAAATATTTAAATCAGGAAACTTTTTTAAATAATTTAAAATTACAATTTTTTATTGTACTCATCACTTCATCACTTCAGCCTATCGCAGTCCACTGCTGGAAATATGCCTCCACAAGTACGCGCGAAAATGGCGTGAACTGATGTGTTACCCATAGTCACCACGCTGGGCAGGCGAGTTGGTGAACGTGTGGCGGCATCTATCGCAAGGCTGGCTTTGTCGCACCGAAGACGCTACTTCACGTCTTCAGCCTGTGTCTGACAAAGCCAGCAGTTGGATGGTTATGTACACATAAAGATATTGATAAATTACGAATAGTATAATACAAATAAATTGAATCACTAACTCATGTACTATCGATAGTACCACTAAATCTGATACTATTAACAATCTTTCAGCCTTACGTACCCTTTTGAGTTTTCATCAATATTAGTCAATTTTAGTCAACTATCTGAGTGTGATTTTAAAAAGAATATGCTTGCTGTTTGCTCTATTGTATATATATATATATATATATATATATATATATATATATATATATATATATATATATATATATATATATATATATATATATATCTTAAGTAAAATTTAAAATCGTTCTAAATTAATTTCTCATTACTTCATATTGACATAAAACATTTTCTAAAGATTCACTTAATGTTGTTCAAGGACCGATAAAGGAATAACTTTTCTTATATATGTGAAGCTTGGCAGAAGTCTTAGAACGCTTGGTTTGTTCTAAGATCTGTCAAAAGCAGACAGTTCTGTGGAACATGAAGCTTATTTATGTTAGAGCTAAAAACTTTTTACCTTGTAGTTTATACCTCAATAATAGAATACCAAATACGTAACAAAATTATCTGTATATATTAGTAAATGTGATCTCCAAAGAGGTAATCTTCGTAGGTAATATCAACAAAGTATCAATGCTGGTCGTCTTTAATTATGAGCAGGATCGGAACTTAATCAGCCACGCACTTTCACAGCGATTTAACGTATACATTCCTTGACGAGAGTAACGGCATTTATTATAACTTTACAATAACACGCGGAATTGTCGGCTTTATGTGCTGTTCTAAACAAAATGGGGAGATAAGAATAAATATCCAGATAATAAGCGAGCAGGAATCGAATATATGACGGTTGGTGTTAATAAAAATTTCGCGTAGATACTACACCAGAACGGTGACCAAGGAACAATGAGAGTTTTATTGTTATACTCGTATTATATGTTCAATATCCGTTTTTTTTTTTTTACTTCTTCATAATTAACTATACTATATTATAGAGAGTCCGCTATGATGAAATCCGTAGACAAACAAAGGTCACAAAAAAATCTGCAAGCTGAAGTAGCAATGGACAGGCCATACAGCAAGAATAACCGATGACCGATGGGGTAGGAAAATTTTCGAATGACGACTAAGCCTCGGTTGAAGGAGTACAGGCCGCCCTACAACCAGGTGGACTGACGACCTTAAGAAGACACCGGGAAGCTGGTAGATTCAGAGGGTGCAGGACCGAGCGGTGTGGGGAACATTAGAGTAGGCCTATATCCAGCAGTTGGTTATTAAAGGCTAATGGATGATAGATGCCACATTTAGAATATTTTACTGTTTTAACCATAGCTTTTTGACATTACCAGTCGATAGGAAGGAAAATAAAGTATTAATTTATTGACAAAAATAAAACAATGGAATTCATAAGGAAATTATGAATGAATTGTATACATAATATTGTCAAATTGAAAATCAATCGTTTAAAAACATTTTTACCCAAACTGTTCAGCTAAAGTGACTGAAGTGATTACATACAATATACAATACAGTTAACATTAACTTTACAAAAGAATTTAAAAGATAATTCCCCTGATATTTAACCAAGGTGTGTGTGTGTGTGTGTCACCGTCATCGAAATCGATGAGGAGGACTATATATGATGATACCGATCATATCTGAGTGAGACACTTTCTCTTACATGGGTATATTTCTAATTTCTATAAAAGCATACCGTAAGCTGTATTGTATATCTTTTAATTTGCTTTCCAAAGATTTACAATGGTCTATAAGATAAGAACGTTCTTGCGCAGACCGGAACCCCAAGCCGTTGACAGATTGCGATTCGGAGCGTGTCATATTATTTTCATATTGTTTATTAATAAAAGCCGTGGATTTCAATCTCTATAATTTTTAGAATACTTAAAAAAATCAGTGTTTTTAATTTTGATTTCATTGACATCAGATACTACTTTGCTAAGTACTTTGTAAGAACTATGTTTTTATATTTTTTTTTAATTATTATTTTTTTTTTTATTAAATTTCTCTCCTGAGATTTTTGCCATTTTTGGAACATGTCGTTCATATTCATGTTTAATTCATATTTAAACAACCAAGCATTGCAAGATCTAGCTTCTCCGGAGATATTTCCTGAAATGGAACGCTCTAGGGATGAAATTTGTTGTGTATTTTTGTTTTCATTTGTTGAGGACCTACATTAGGTCGGATAGGTAGAGTGGAGTTTTATGTTGTAACAGAAGAATATGTCAAAAACTTTTGTCCGTCCGATACTGTCTTAAGTCAAAATATTAAATCAGATAGCTTTATGAGAACTTATTCGGTGTAACCTTATGTAGTGAAGAAAACATATAGCCATTTATATAAATATTTTAGCTTTTCGAGGAATATCATCTTATCACCATATTTATGTCCTTTAACATTTTAATATTAACTGAGGTAGGGCACAGCAGGAATTTCCTGCTCAAAATATGGAGCAGCCCGACTGGGGTAGTACCTCGACCTTACAGAAGATCACAGCAAAATAATACTGTTTTCAAGCAGTATTGTGTTCCTGTTGGTGAGTAAGGTGACCAGAGCTCCTGGGGGGATTGGGGATTGGGTCGGCAACGCGCTTGCGATGCTTCTGGTGTTGCAGGCGTCTATAAGCTACGGTAATCGCTTACCATCAGGTGAGCCGTACGCTTGTTTGCCGACCTAGTGACATAAAAAAAAAAAAAAAAAAAAATAGCACAAATTTACTTAACAATACATATGCAAAACTAGTAGTTGTACAATGACTTGCAGCTTGCGAGCAGAAATATTCACTGAAAAGTAGTTGCCAATGAGTTTTGTACTAAAACTCCTATTTATTTATTTGCATCTTATTTACATACACTATTACATGCGATACAAGTATATATTTATATAGTATAAATATTATATATAACGTATATTTTTATACAATAATCACATACAAAAATAATCACTACCAATACACCAGACACCGCCAATACACCAGAAACCGCACAGAATGTTAAGAAAAACATTACATTACATTATTACATTATTATTTATTTTACAGATTATTATTATGCTAGATGTTATTCCACCCGTTATCTAATCTATGTATTAATACGTGAAGCAAAAACTTTCTACCCCTTTTTACGAAAATTGCGCGGACGGAGGAGTATGAAATTTCGTACCCTTGTAGTATATAGAGAAGGAGTGCAGAATGCTAATATTTCTTTAAAATTATGCATAAAAATATATTAAATAAATAAAAAACGCACTACCATGTATTTGACACTCACACACGCATATTATACTCTTTTGTTGATTGTCAAAGCCTGTAGTCAAATTGAAATATTTAAAAAAGGTTCTTTATTTTCATTATTCTTTGGTTTTCTTTAATTTAAATGTTTAATTATGGTCGAATTTCGACCTCTGGGTGACCACTAGTACCTTTAATCAAGCAATTCTTGTATATATATATATAATAATAATAATAATGACATTTATTTCGGGACTAGCCCATATAGTGTTAGTAACAATGTTTCTTATAACCTAGTGTTAGTACAATAACAGAGAATAATTAAAATAATTTTTATATTTATTCATTTTTTTTTTTCAAATCACATGGACTTTTATCCAATGTCGCAGCATTGGACTCTCCCATCTATCTACAAATACTTTCAGAATACTATTGTGGCTGCCGCGGAAACGCTAAAGTAATGACGCACACCTCTTGCGCATGATAGCTTTGAAGTCATCAACGCGCCTTTCCGCGAACATCAGTGATGCACTACAGCGCCACGGCAGCCCCAACAGTATCCTGAACGCATTATTGTATTGTACGCGGAGGTCACTGTAAGCACGCAAGCTATAGCTGGTCCACAGACTGCACGTATAAAACGATTGGCAGAAGGCTTTAAAAAGAGTTATTTTGACATCTTCTGTACAACGTGCAAATCTGCGAGCCAGCATGTTGCAGCGAACCGACAGCGACCTCCGCTCCCTGTCTATATCCTTAATATCTCCTAAGTTCTCGTTTACCCAATGACCCAAGTACTTGAAGCTGGTAACCCTAAGTAGCGGTGATCCGCAGAGCGATACATCAGGCATGGTTTTATAGCCTTTTACACCCGCTTTAAAAACCATGATTTCGCTCTTTCTGGCATTATACTTGAGTCCTTGAGCCTCAGCATACACTTCACATATAGACAATAATTGTCTCAATGCACTGACCGATGGGCTCAGCAGCACCATGTCATCGGCATAACTAATATTATTAATGTTTATTCCGTCTACATGACACCCTATGCTACTGTTACTGAGCTCATCTATCAGATGATTCATGTATAGTTTGAAAAGCCGAGGCGAGCTCAATCCCCCTTGCCTCACCCCGCATTCCAACCGGTAAACATTTGAAAATGATTCCTCCCACTTTACACTGTTGAGTTGGTTATTGTACCAATAACCAAATATACTGATTATTTCACGTGGTAGTGTGGTTTCACGATAAAGTTTCTGCCACAAAACCCCGTAATCAACCAAGTCGAACGCCCTAGACAGGTCTAAAAAACAGGCAATCACGGGTGTACATCTGCTAGTGTAATACTGGACAGTCTGCTTAAGACATAAAATTGCACTCTCTGTGGATAGACCCGGTCTAAAGCCGAACTGATTATCATTAAGATTAATGTTTTTAAGTAATTGTTTGTCAAGCAAACTGTCCAGTATCTTGGCCATGATTGTCGCCAGAGATATTGGCCGATAGTTATTAATATCAGATGCATCTCCAGTCTTATTTTTAACAATTGGTACTACCACAGTATACATAAGGTCTTCAGGTAAATAGCAGTGACTTATACAAAGGTTAAAAAACATAGCTAAAATTCGAGGCAGGTGCACACCTGCGTGTTGCAAATGCTCAATGCTGAGACCGTCATGGCCGGGTGACTTACCTCTCTTCATAGATGATATAACCGTATATATATATATATATATATATATATATATATATATATATATATATATATATATACTGAATCTCGGAAACGCTCCAACGATTTTCATGAAATTGAGTATGCAGGGGGTTTAGGGGGCGATAAATCGACCTAACTAGGATTCATTTTTAGAAAACATTGTTTCATCTGTGTGTGCAGGCAATAAAAAACTGCTACAATATCATTAGAATATGAAGGTAAATTTCACCACCATACTATATAATCTACTAGCTGACCTGGCGAACTTCGTATCACCTTATTTTTTTCTGAAATATAATAATAACATAATATATCAAAATAAAATATAGCCTATCTTTTAAGTTGGATCAAACTGCACACGGTGTGCAAATTTGACTAAAATCGGTTAAGTAGTTTAGGAGTCCATTGAGGACAAACATTGTGACACGAGATTTATATATATTAAGATTATAGCTCAGGTGGAAAATCGGGCGTTACCGAAACGAGGAAACCCTGAGAATACCACATGTCTCCAGATTGATTATTTTTCCCTATTTTTCTGATTGCACTCGTGATTTTTTTATTTAAATAACCAGTTCAATTTTTTATTATTATGTCAGTAAGATCGAAAAATATTTTTCATATTTCATCGATATGTAATTCGTGTTTAAATAAAATTTCCAAAAAACACGATTTACCAAAAAAAAAACCAAGCAAAGCTCGACCATCCAGGTACATATAATAAATTGATACATATAATATATGCTTATATCTAATATATAAAATTCTCGTGTCACAGTTTTCGTTGCCATACTCCTCCGAAACGGCTTGACCGATTTTGATGAAATTTTTTGTGCTTATCCGGTATCTATGAGAATCGGCCAACATCTATTTTTCATCTCCCTAAATGTTAGGGGTAGTCCACCCCAAAATTTTTTTTTATTATTTTTTAGACAAAATTTTTAATTTCTATTTTTTTATGATACAACATTAAAAAATACATACAACCCTAAATTTTCAACCCTCTACCATCAACCCCTATTTTTAATAGCGTTTAGCGGCAAGACAACGATTGCCGGATCAGCTAGTATTATATATCTATACTTATTATAAAAATAAGTCCCCCGGCCGCGTCTTTCTGTCCTCCTGTCTGTCCTCCTGTCTGTCCTCCTGTCTGTCTGAACGCGATAAACTCGAAAACTACTGAACGGATTTTTATACGGTTTTCAACAATAGAAAGAGTAATTCTTGAGGAAGGTTTAGGTATATAATTTATTATGCTTTTATGTAAATTAGCTGAAATACGGCGACAAATGTTGAAGAGGTCGCAAAAAATCTCGCCAAATGGGAACTTTCCACGCGAACGCCGCGTAAACTAGCAAAGATACAGTTAAGTAATGTACTAGAGAATTCAAAATCTATAAAAATGCTACAAAAAAGTCCGCGATAGCATATCTCTATCTCTTACGGTTGACTTACAATAACCACTTTTATGTTAACATTTTTAATTAAAAACATTACGTTATTTTCAAAGCTATTTTCTTTAGTTCGGTATTAATCCTTATCCAAATGAATATGTTAGTTAGCTTAGTCATTTAATGCAGATTAAAATTGCTTTTTACACTAAATCAATCAGATGAATAGTTTTTGAGATATCGTTGTTAGAAGTAATTAGTAGCGAAACATTTTTAATGCTTGGCGAGCATTGAGATGCCTACGGCGAGTCCATCCCCTCTGCCCCGCATCGCTCGACCGCCTGCTCAAGCTATATAAACCGGGCGATGTAGCGCGCGATCCGCCATAGTAAACAGACTTTGGTAGCAACTGAACGCATTGCGTATATCGACTGTCATCGGCTTACTACGGGTATTGCTGTTCGGCATTAAATCTTGCTATTGGTTCCTATTATTATGCTATTGTTAGTTTTAATTATTATGCTATTGTTAGTTTTAATTAATTATTTTCATACTTAGTAGGTGGTGTAAGAAACCTTTCAGTTTACTTTCTTCTTTTCGTTTGGTTATTTCGTTACTTTTAAAATAACCAAGTACCTTACTTTTCCGTACTTGGTTGCTATAAATAGATTTTTGTAAATAATTTTCGTGAGTCTATTTAAGTTCATGTATATTCCTTAATTAATTATTTTCATACTTAGTAGGTGGTGTAAGAAACCTTTCAGTTTACTTTCTTCTTTTCGTTTGGTTCTTTCGTTACTTTTTAAATAACCAAGTACTTTACTTTTCCGTACTTAGTTGTTATAAATAGATTTTTGTAAATAATTTTCGTGAGTCTATTTTTAAGTTCATGTATATTACTTTTTTGTTACTTGGGTGTTGTAGGGAAGTTGTTGTAAATAAATATTATTTAGATTCATTAAACTGTTTCTATTAAGTACCTCTTTATTCAATTTCTTATTAAACTTAGGTAGATAATCATGCCGAGAAGAAGGCCAAATATAGGACGCAGTACGTCTGCTGCTAAAAGACTTCGTTTGAATCGGAATAGTGAAAATAATGAAGAGAGAGAACTGCGTTTATCATTGGACCGTGAAAGACATATTTCGCAAAGACTGCGAGAGTCTTCTGCGGAACGTAACGCACGTTTGTCGTTGGATCGTGAAAGACATGTTTCACAAAGACTGCGCGAATCCTCTGCTGAACGTAACGTACGTTTGTCGTTGGACCGTGAAAGGTATGTTTCGCAAAGACTGCGTGAATCCTCGGCAGAACGTGATTTACGTTTGTCGTTGGATCGTGAAAGACATGTTTCACAAAAACTGCGTGAATCCTCTGCTGAACGTAACGTACGTTTGTCGTTGGACCGTGAAAGACATGTTTTACAAAGACTGCGCGAATCCTCTGCTGAACGTAACGTACGTTTGTCGTTGGATCGTGAAAGGTATGTTTCGCAAAGACTGCGCGAATCCTCGGCGGAACGTGATGTACGTTTGTCGTTAGATCGTGAAAGACATGTTTCACAAAGACTGCGTGAATCCTCTGCTGAACGTAACGTACGTTTGTCGTTGGACCGTGAAAGACATGTTTCACAAAGACTGCGCGAATCCTCTGCTGAACGTAACGTACGTTTGTCGTTGGACCGTGAAAGGTATGTTTCGCAAAGACTGCGTGAATCCTCGGCGGAACGTGATTTACGTTTGTCGTTGGATCGCGAAAGACATGTTTCTCAGAGGCTACGCGAATCCTCTGCTGAACGTAACCTACGTTTATCTTTAGATCGTGATAGACACAATGCTTTAATGGAAACTGAAACATTTGAGAGAAGACAACTCCGACTACAAAACGATCGTATTCGGCACATAAATTTTAGGAATAATATGCCAACTAATGGAACACAAAATAATAATAGATGGTCCAATAAAGAGTACTCGGCAATGAATTACAGTACAACAATTGATTATAAAAATTATCGTATCGTTTGTATAGGTTCTCCTTCCATTGTTTGTCAATACTGTTCGGCACTGAGATGGAAAGATGAGTCAAAAGGTTTATGTTGTTCAAATGGTAAGGTAAAATTAGATGAAATAGGTGCTCCACCTGAACCTTTAAATTCTCTACTTGATGAAAGTCATCCAAAGCATACAGAATTTATGCGTCATATTCGGCGGTATAATAATGCGTTCCAGATGACTTCATTCAAAAGTCAACGAGTAGTTGAAAACGGCTTCATGCCAACATTTAAAGTCCAGGGCCAGGTTTACCACCTTGCAGGAAGTCTTCTTCCACAAGTTCCTGACGACCATAAGTTTTTGCAGATATATTTTATTTCCGATCCTGAAGTTCAAGCAACGACTCGATGTAATATTAGTAATAGTAATTCAAGAACACCACTTGATAACTCTATAGTCAGGTCATTGCAAAACATGTTGCATTTGCATAATAGATACGTACAATCTTTTAAAACTGCAATGGAAAGTATCTCTCTCGATGTCCCAGATTACAATGTAGTAATTCATGCAAGCAGGGTACCTGACGGTGAACACCGTGGACGGTATAATGCTCCTTCTACCAGTGAAGTAGCAGTTGTCATTGCTGGACAACAATTTGACAAAAGGGATATCGTTCTTCGAAGCCGCGACGAAAATCTCCACAAAATTTCCGAACTACATCGTTCATATGACAGTCTTCAATATCCATTGATGTTTTGTCGAGGTGAAGACGGATACACAATTGATATTCCCCAAGTTAATCCTTCTACAGGAGACAGAGTACAGAAGAAAGTTTCATGTATGAATTATTATTGCTATCGTTTAATGGAACGCCATAATCATTATAATGTTTTACTAAGGTACGGAATGTTACTGAATCAATATGTTGTAGATCAGTATGCTAAACTAGAATCAGAACGTTTAGCTTTTATACGAAATAACCAAACACAATTACGCGCAGAAAATTATATACACTTACAGGATGCTTTACATTCTAATGAACACACGACAAACAATATTGGGCAGCTGGTAATATTACCGTCATCTTTTACTGGCGGACCAAGATACTTACACGAAAAAACTCAAGATGCCATGACCTATGTCAGGAATTACGGGAAACCTGACCTCTTCATTACTATGACCTGTAATCCTAATTGGAAAGAAATAAAAGATAATCTGCATTCCACCGCAACACCTCAAGACCGATATGACATTTTAAATCGTGTGTTTCATTTAAAAGTACAAAAACTATTACACTTAATAAATAAGGTAAACGTATTTGGTCCGACACGCTGTCACATGTATACGGTGGAGTGGCAAAAACGTGGGCTGCCACATATACATTTGCTTTTGTGGCTGACAAATAAAATCAGGCCCGACCAAATTGACACAGTTATAACGGCAGAATTACCAGACTAAGACGAAGACCCAACATTGTATGACATCGTGGTAAGGAACATGATTCACGGACCCTGTGGAGCTTTAAACCCTAACTCGCCATGCATGCATGAGGGAAAATGTTCAAAAAAAATCCCAAAACCATATCAGAGTCAAACTTCAACTGGTGATGATGGCTATCCAAAGTATAGAAGATTATCACCAGACGAAGGAGGACGCAAGGCTGCTATTCGTAATTACGAAATTGATAACAGATGGGTAGTGCCTTACAATAAACTATTATTAAAAATTTTCGAGGCGCATGTTAATGTAGAACTTTGCAGTTCCGTGAAATCAATAAAATATGTCACTAAATACATCAATAAAGGAAGTGACCAGGCTACGTTTAGTTTACATTCTACAAATGAAGTAGAATAATTTCAATCTGGCCGCTACATTTGTAGTTCTGAAGCACTATGGCGGATTATGTCCTTCAATATTCATGAAAGAGCACCAACTGTCACACACCTCGCTGTTCATTTAGAAAACGGACAGCGGGTGTATTTCACTGAAAATAATGTAAATGACATTGTGAATAATCCAAGAGATACTACTTTAACAGCGTTTTTCAAATTATGTGCAGAGGACGACTTCGCAAAAACTCTGACCTACGACAAGGTGCCTGCCTATTATACCTGGAATCAAAATACGAAAAAATTCCAACGACGAAAGCAGGGGGCGGTAGTTCTCGGGTACCCTGGCGTGAGAAAAACAGATGCTCTTGGAAGGGTGTACGTGGTACACCCTAATAATACAGAATGTTTTCATTTGCGGTTGTTACTCCACGTTATAAAAGGCCCTACTTCGTTTAGAAGTCTCCGCACTTTTGAAGGTGTAACTTACGACACATTCCAAGGGGCTTGCAAAGCTATGGGCCTCCTCGAAGATGACAGTCACTGGGAGAGTACGCTCTCTGAAGCAGCCATATGCTGTTCACCAAAATCACTTAGGTGCCTTTTTGCCATTATGATATCGTTCTGCCAAATCACGGACCCGCATCTTCTTTGGCAAAACTATCAGGAAAGTATGTCCGAAGATATACTGCAACGCAGACGACAAGAACTGTCATCAGATGATTTAGAGTACGACCAAAATATTTTTGATGAAGCTTTAAATGAATTAAATAAAGAGGTCGAATCTCTATCAGGTAAAAGTATAAAATATTTTGGTTTTAACTTGCCGTTAAATTCAAATCTTTATGCAATGAACAACATCGAGGATTTACGAGAGACTGACTATGATTACACCCAACTCTTACAGACAATTCAAGATGAACATCGCTTAAATCCAGAACAAAAAATTGTTTACGACCAAATATTGTCATCAGTTAATAGTAATGAAGGGAAAATGTTCTTTCTAGATGCACCCGGGGGCACGGGTAAAACATTTATAATTAATTTATTATTAGCAAAAGTAAGGTCTGACAGAAAAATTGCTCTTGCCGTGGCGTCGTCCGGTATTGCAGCCACACTTTTGAAAGGCGGGCGAACTGCACATTCCACTTTCAAACTACCTTTAAAAATTTGCATTGACGACGTCTCTAGCGTTTGTAACATCTCAAAACAGAGTAAAACAGGTAAATTAATGCAGGATTGTAGCTTGATTATTTGGGACGAAGCTTCCATGTCCCATAAAGCATCAGTTGAGGCATTAGACAGGACAATGCGCGATTTACGCAACAGAAATTGCCCAATGGGTGGCTGCACCGTTTTGTTTTCTGGAGACTTTCGTCAAATTTTGCCAGTCATAGCAAGGGGGACTAGAGCTGACGAAGTCAATGCATCACTCAAAAGATCTTATCTTTGGCCACATATTACAAAATGTGAACTTAATACAAATATGAGAATTTTGTCCTCCAGTGAAGACAATAAACAATTTTCAAATAACTTACTTCAAATAGGTAATGGTGCATTTCAATCCGGAAATGTTAAAATCAATCTTAGTAACCTATGTGCTTTGGTTCAAAATGTGGAAGAATTGGTTGAGACCGTATATCCCGATATTACTAATATAACTACAAAGACTTTATGTTGGTTTAAGGAAAGGGCTATATTGGCACCTACTAATGAACAGGTTGATAAAATTAATCATTTAATTATTTCCAAGTTTGAAGCACCATCACAGATATACTATTCAGTTGATACAGTTTTGGATACCGCAGAGGCAGTACATTATCCAACTGAATTTTTGAATTCTTTAGTTCCTCCCGGAATTCATCCACACAAGTTAATATTAAAAGTGGGTTCACCAGTGATATTACTTAGAAATTTAAATCCCCCAAAATTGTGTAATGGCACGAGACTCAAAATAGTTAAATTAAAAAACTTTCTAATCGAATGCACTATTTTAACTGGCTGTGGTACTGGTGATACTGTTTTAATTCCCAGAATACCGATGATTCCCTCCGAATTACCCTTCCAATTCAAAAGACTGCAATTTCCAATCAAATTAGCCTTTGGTATTACTATTAATAAGGCACAAGGTCAAACTTTAAAAGTTGCAGGAATAGATTTAACTGATCAATGTTTTTCTCACGGCCAGTTATATGTTGCCCTTTCAAGGGTGACATGTAAAAATAATCTGTTTGTGTTTACTAACAATCCGTCAGAAGTAATGAACGTTGTGTATAAGGAAATATTTCAATAGAAATATTCCTTATACACAACGTTTCAAGTAAAAAGTATTCACTTTTAAATATCCGGTGCCTACCTTACAGCTTCATCATCAACAATGTGTAGATATCTTTGTCATCACATATACTTCTTTATCTATACCTAAAACACTGGATGTGTCTATAATATGCGAGGAGTTATTTCAATTACTCTAGGCTCCCATCACCACATCCTGACCTGGTTACTATAGGACCAGCTGCAATGTTTACTCTTTCAAACATAATAAGAATTATCCAAGTCGATACACTGGCCTCGAAGTAATAGGGAAACATAGTCATTATTGGGGAGTTTCGACGATGATATGATATACCTAATCATCGTATTTTTAAAAACAGACAAACAAGTTACACATAAAAATACCAAAATCGTCATAGGTTTGCCTATAATATTTAAGAAGTTCCTGCGATTTCACCAGGATCCCATCATCAGATCCTAACTGGACAATGGGACCACCTGCATACGCACCATATATTAAAAAACATCCCTACGAATTGAGAACCTCCTCCATTTTTGAAGTCCGAAATCCACACGGGCGAAGCTGCGGGCGGAAGCTATCTATATAAATAAAAATGAATGTTGTTAAGCGCATAACTCGAGAATGGCTCGGCTAATTTATTTTTTTGTATGTTCCTTAAGGCCCACGGAAGGTGTTAATACAAAAAAAAATTTACTATTGACAGAACGAAGTCTGTCCGGGCAGCTAGTAATTATCATAAAAATTAACTATAAGAGCGTCACGATCCTAAAAATTACGTTATTCGCCTGCCCATGCGCATATTCTATAATAAAATAGAACGCTTTGTGCGTTAACATTTAACCTTTACTTTTGACATTTCACTTATACGTTGTTCTTTATTTCACCCAGTTTCTAGCAAACGAACCGCCTTTGTTCTTAGTACGCCATTCAGCATACTCCTATATCGCTTTCACTGTTTTTCAATCTTCCTGGTTCTAGACACATTTATCATTTACCAAATGTATTCAAACCATATAAGTGTTGAACTGTCGTGAACTCTGAAATCCAAATATAGCATTGTTCTGCTCTTCATTCAAAGCACATTTAATTAATTATTGCTGAAATTAACGTTGATGGAAGCTGATGATAACGGTAATGTTTGTAGCTTCGATTTTGTTTGTAGCTTTGATTTTGTTTGTTTCAACATGGTTTGTAAATGAGTATGCTACAAACAACTTCTTTTTTTTTACCGACTTCAAAAAAGGAGGAGGTTACTCAATTCGACCGTATATATATATATATATATATATATATATATATTTTGTTTATGTATGTTGGGGATAACTTCGTCGTTTATAAACCGATTTTGATAATTCTTTTTTTGTTGGAAAGAAGATATCCCCGGTGTGGTACCATGATAAGGAAACCAGGATCTGACGATGGGATCCTAGAGAAATCGAGATAAACCCTCGAAAATCCGTATAACTTTTTACTGGGTGTACCGAGATGATTTTTAATTTAATCGAAAGCCGATGATTATCGTGTGGTCACATTTAAATTTCATCGAGATCTAATTACAACTTTTGGAGTAATGCGTATTTACTTGACAATTTTTTCGTCTACCTACGTTGTATTACTTGTCAATGTAATTGAAGTCGGCTTTTTTCGTTTGCGAGCAAACAAAATTATATATTTGTAAGTTAATTTAAAATATTTATTAACTATGTCTCTAAATACTGTAGCGCATTTTCTCAATTAACTTAAAAATAATCTGTGAAATGAAAACTCTTCATAATATATATTTATCCCATAAAAATAATTTAAGACTCGAAAAAAATATTTTGTAGTTTACTTATTAAATAAGCGTGAAAGTTGATACAGATGGAAAATTGTATAAATTAATGTAAAAAAAAACTACGAAGCTGATATATATAATTAAATTTAGTACGTATTTACATACTTCTGTATAACAAACAATTTTTCATTTTTGTCCATCAGAATGGAACGAATGGAATGGAATACTTCTCAACAATATTCCTGAATGAGAAAGTCCTGCAAGTGTAACAAATTCAATAGCAAAAGTAGCTACCTAAAAACAATGGATGTCATATAGATTACCGGATTATATATATATATATATATATATATATATATATTAAATTCAATAGCAAAAGTAGTTACCTAAAAACAATGGCTGTCATACAGATTACCGGTATATATAATTATATACGACATGATATTATCAGCGTACGTTAATCGAAATAAGTTCTCTAAGAGTAACGTTAATTTTACAATTTCTATTGTTTTAAGAAAAAGTAATATTTATATATACCTATTTCTTTCTTGTATGGATAAAATTATATCAATAATAGGTATCGGCGACGGTACGGCATCCTTCGAGTCAATGTGCGAATTAGTAAAGTCGGTTCGTGGTACTAGGTTGCAGTGAGGGTATGAGGGGGCCGGGAGCAGCGAGGAAGGGCAGTGTCCCTCATTGATCGCAAGCGGCGCAGCATCCCCGCGCCGCGTCCCCGCATTCTCCGCTCGACACAACCACAAAATTCAACACTTGAAATTGCAATCGTCGGAATTCGAAAGCTCATCTCATTCTTAACCCCATTAAAGTCGTGGCTGATTGGAATGAATGTGGTTTACGATTTTCATTTTACTATCCATCTTAATGATGGTCGAAACGCCCGGTACCTTATAAGTACTTACTGTTATAATTGTATAATTTAAGCATATACATTTTTTTAATAGCATGCTCGATTGCCGGGCGTATTTTTTTTTAAATTAAATTACACTAACATCACATAAAAGGAATATCTGTTTACACTTTTTAAAAAATTTTAACTAATAGGCTCATTATTTTTTTATGTAGATATATAGTTGTGTGTACTTTGGAAAGCCATAAAGTACTATAATTAGCAGAGTTGCCTTTGGTAGTATCAACTTTTATCGCGTTATTATTCGAGTATTAACTCATGGTAAAAGTATAAAATACCAAGCCAAAAACGCTTTGCATTACACTAAAATTTGTGTAATTTTACTTGGATCTAGAAACCTCAAAATAAAAAGACAGCTTACCAAAAGTAACAACATTTACATAATTACATAGGTCGAAAGGAAAGTTGGAACAAGCGTGCAGGCTTTTGGGCTGCGGCTGCACGAGGCGGCTCAGGGCGGGCGGGCGTCGGGTGCGTGGCGCGCAGCGCGTGAATGGGCGGCGGCGCGGTAATGCGACTGCGCGTCTGCGGCGCCTCCGCCAGTCCGCACACCGGCGGCTCCGCTGCCCCACGGTCGGCCGCACTCCGCTAAACAACAATGCTTAAAAACACAATCTAACTCGACAGACCAAGCGGCGGCGTAGTCGGCGATGCTCGAGGATCGGACGGCACGCGTGGCCGTCGGCGAGCGGTCCTGAAAAACAATTTAATTTATGAAAACCACAAAAGAATTAATTTTTAAGCTGATCATATTCGACGGATCGGAATAGAGGGGAGGGAGTGCGGCGAAGGGAGGCGGGGGCCGGTGTCGCGGGTGTCGCGGATCGGGGCTCGGGCGGACGATGGCGCGGCGCGGCGGCGCGGCGGCGCGCGGCGCGGGCTCGCGGCGCTGACATGGCCGGCCGGGCGCGCCGCTCGCTGCTGGCGGCGCCCGCGGGCCTGCTACTGCTGCTAGGCCTGCTCTGGCCGAGGGGTAAGCTCAAGACTGCGCTACTCGACCCCGCCTCAGATACTATCTTATGTCCATATCCTTGTAATTCAACTACAAAATTCTATTTAAACTATGTTTGTAATACCTACATAACGATATAAAAAAAAACATGAGTAAAAAATTACAACTAATATTATTATTTTTGTTACAAAGTCCTGACCTTAAAATTCTTCAAAATAATAAGTATGTTAAATTATTAAATTAAATTAAACTTACAATTTTATTAAAAAAAAATGTACATGCTTTTTTTATACGTATATAATAAGCAATTCGTCTAAAGTAATACATCATTAGCATTAGTTCTTCGTTCTTCGTTCTTAGTTTCGTCTTTATCATTTTTTATCGTATAAAAATGTCGTCCATATAAGTAATTATAATTATGTATTTAGCTTCTTCACGAATAGAAAGCTTTTACCGTGAGAACTATTTAGGTATGTCTTAATTTAGAATGTTTTTGCCCTGAAAATTATATTGACAAAAAATACTTACTAGATATATATGTAAAACTTTCCTGCTTCATAACTATTGATTTCTGCTCAATTTTAAATTAATATTACATTTAAACTCTGTCATGCTTGATAATATTAAAGTCATGAAGTATTTAGTAGATTTGTAACACAAAAAAAATCATTTAAAAGCGAAACTTTTCGTTTTGTTTAATGTAATTAACTAATTAGTATTAATATGTTGTTATCGTCATTCGTTAGTATTAGATATGTTGTTGTGACCTGGAATAAAATTTTAACAAGGTTTTCTGATGGATTTACATATATTTTAAGCTCCACACTTATTAATAAATACATATTTATTTTATTGTTTTAAACTAGAAGTAAATAAAAAATTCAAAATAATTAGGGCGATACTCTCACTGCTTATATACATAAAAAATTTCTTTATTGATATATACCTATATTATCCGTATAAAATATCATCATCATCATTACAGCCTATACAGTCCACTGCTGGACATAGGCCTCCACAAGTTTACGTCAAAAATAACGTGATATCATGTGTTTTGCCCATAGTCACCACGCTGGGCAGGCGGGTTGGTGACCGCAGTACTGGCTTTGTCGCACCGAAGACGCTGCTGCCCGTTTTCGGCCTGTGTATTTCAAAGCCAGCAGTTGGATGGTTATCCCGCCATCGGTCGGCTTTTTAAGTTCCAAGATGGTTGTGGAACCTTGTTATCCCTTAGTCGCCTCTTACGACACCCACGGGAAGAGAGGGGGTGGCTAAATTCTTTAGTGCCGTAGCCACACAGCACATATAATATAATTTATTAAAATCTAACTTAAATACTTTAAGGAATTTCATATACCAAGTAGCACTGAATATCGCCTCAATAGAAAGTCGCTTAAAATCTAAAAGTTGGAAAATTATGTTCATTGATTTTCGACAATAATATCATGATATTATATATATATATTTAAAAATACAAATAAAGCATTAATTACAACATATTCTCAGATAATATTAAAATTAATTTAACATTTCATCTATTCTCTGTGGAGTTTTCTACACCCACTGCTAGTACCTTTCAGCCCGCCTACAAACGCTCTGTCGAGTACCGAAAACCCGTTAAAGATTTCTGCCCGTTGAAACATAAGTGGAGAAAATTCCTCACAAAAGAATGTGCTTTTTAGTCGTGGAATTTTATTGGCGGCAATCTGAAGAGCGTTTATTGTCTGTTAAACGTAACAACTATTACAGCGTTCGCAAGAATGCTCAAGTACAAGGCGTACCTTGGAGTTAACACGCTAAGTTCGAGATCTGAGTTAGGTATATATTCCTCCATGTGTTTAATAATAATGATCCAAGAAGATGATATGAAATATAATACATATATCTATACATATATGATAGGTTGCCTAATGAAATCGCGCTCAAACAACGTTAATTATTAAAATGCTTATTGAAATATATTGTAAGCTGAGACAATATACTCCATTGAAGTGAAAAAATAGGTTTGGCTATTTTCCTTCATTCTTAACTAATGGGTTGCAACGTACAAACGAGATCCAACTGCTGACTTTAAAATACAATGAAATGCACCAAAGACGGGCAGCAACGTCTTCGGTACGACCAAGCCAGCCCTGGGGTCACCAACCCGCCTGCCCAGCGTATTGACTATGGGCAAAACACATGAGTTCACGCCATTTTTTGGCGTGAACTTGTGGAGGCCTATGTCCAGCAGTGGACTGTGGTAGGCTTAAATGATGATGATGATGATGTACAAACGAAAACGTTAACGTAGATAATATACCCTCATCTGTTATTTATTAGTATCATATGTATGAAATGAAAGGTTATTTTATTTCTAATTTAATTAGATAGATTTTTAATAGATTATTAGATTGCCTTATTAAACAGTTAATTTAGTATATGGTTGCCTAGCTTTATCGTCTTAATATACGTCCTACTCCGGTAAGATAGTTCAGCATAAATCGTGTTTTTCCTGCTGTCAGAAGGTTTACGCAAAACTATCTTAAAAGACTAGGATTTTTTCTCACAAGACCGATATGACCCCACATATGAATTTATTCCCTAAATGAAAATGAAATTTATTTCTTAAGCCGAATTTTAGACCAGATTATAATCACATCACTGTGTAAATTAAAGGTTTTTTTTCTTCTTCTTTAGGGTTACTGGCTTTCAATAGTGCCAAATGAGCCATTTTTTTTCCTAACTAATTTTCATGACATAATTATGTGCTTATGTGACGTAACTTCAAATATTCTGATTTGTTTTGCACACGAATATTCGAAATCGACTTTTGTGTATTTCTTTCTTTGCAAGTTAATAAGCAATTTTTGCTATATTTAATCTAATTTAGTTGCACAAACGTCTTCGACTGGAGCTACTTATTACAATATTTTTAAAGTTGTCTACTTCGGAATGTCTCAAAACTTTCTCTTTATATTTTTTTACTTTTCGCAGAACAAAATGTTTAAACTATGTTCTTCCTTTTACCCAATTTAAATCAACGACCGAAGTATAACAAAAGTCCATGTTCATCTCGACAAATACTTTACGGACCAGTGGCGTAGCGAGCTTAACTCGCACCCGGGGCACAATACGTTTCAGCGTCCTCCTCCCCCATTTTATAACCATATAATATTATACGTAGCAATTTTTTTTGTGCGGACCATTTGGCCCATTTATGAGTTGCGCCCGGGGAATGACATTGAATTTTATTTAACTACAAAATTATCGATTACACTCCAAAAAAATTTAAAGGTGTCTTATAAAAGTTATATTACATATACATATGAAAAGATGTTTGCCTATTTTAATTTTAACTTGTGCTTATCTACACTTCCTTCTTCAAAAATCTTTCTATTTTAGAGAGTATGTAAACTTCTAGGTTCTAGCATTTTATTAATTTACAGAGGCTTGCTGTGGCTACCACGAGAAGCGGCTGCTACACCATCTTTTGGACCACTACAACGTGCTAGAGCGGCCCGTGGTTAACGAGAGTGACCCGCTCCAGCTCTCCTTCGGCCTCACGCTCATGCAGATCATAGACGTGGTATATATATTTCCTAAACACAAAAAAAATTCGTAGTCAAACATAAAATGTTTGATTACGAATTTATTTAATTTTAATAATTTTTTTGATCGTGAAATGTGGTCATAGTACAAGTACATAGTTTGCTTCTTGTTTTACTTGCAAGTAATAATTAAAAAAGTATTGATATTTGCGCATGCGCATGCGCATTCAACCTCTGTTGGGGCATAGGCCTCTTTCGCCATGTAAACGAAGGATAGATATATATAAAATAATGTAAAAATCTTAAAATCTTCTAATTAAATCGTCTTTCACAGGATGAAAAGAACCAGCTACTTATAACTAATATCTGGCTTAAACTAGTAAGTATTTGACCAAAAACGCGTTACATAAATAAAATCATATTAATAAACTACACTAAAAATAATAAAAATATAAAACATTAAATAATTTAAAAATTATTACTTTAAACGAACTTGACCAAGTTTGCTTTCTTCAGGAATGGAATGACATGAACTTAAGATGGAACACTTCTGACTTCGGCGGGGTCAAGGATTTGAGAGTTCCGCCACATAGGTTATGGAAACCAGACGTTCTAATGTACAACAGGTAACTATAATACCAAACTAAACTACCTAATTATAAAAAATAAAAATTATAAACACGTAAATTAGTAATTTAATTTATTATTATTAATAATAGTTAACTCCGATATGTAATGTAAGCCTTTAATGACTATCCAATTAATGATAACTCGGACATTGTGTTAAATGTTAATTAACATTAATATTTCGTAACTTAAACGCTTATGTTTTTTTTTTTTTTGAGTATGTCTTCACATATCTTATGCTGTGTATTAATTTGGTTTTTTGATTGTAATTAAAATCTGAAAAATGTGTATTATAAATAGACACAACAAATTTATTTGAAAAGTATAAAATAAATAATAATTTTATTAATATAAAAAATAACAAATTAAATTTTATACGCCTTTGAATAATGAAATAAATTATATAAAGAAATTATAGAATTAATATATATATTATAAGCAAATTTTCATAAAGTCATATTTTTTAATACAATAGTGCAGATGAAGGCTTCGACAGTACTTACCCAACCAACGTAGTGGTGCGAAACAACGGCTCTTGTCTTTACGTACCACCTGGAATATTTAAAAGTACTTGTAAGATAGATATCACCTGGTTTCCTTTCGACGATCAAAGATGTGAAATGAAATTTGGAAGCTGGACATATGATGGTTATCAAGTAAGAACTATTTTAAGATCAATATACTAAACAGGAAATAGTTGGTAATAATAGTCTTAAATTTTTATGATTAGTTTATTAATAAATATAACGATATTAACCACTTCGATAAAAGAGGAGGTTCTTAATTCGTCTGTATTTTTTATTATTAGTGCTAACCTCATAACTTTTTACTGGGTGAACCGGTTTTGGTGATTCTTTTTTTTAAAGACGACATACAAGTACTAGTCATGTGATCCCAATTAAATTTAATCGAGATCTAATAAGAACTTTTTGAGTTATCCCTATTTTTTCATTTTTTTATTACAGCCGATACAGTCCACTGCTGGACATAGGCCTCCACAAGTTTACGCCAAAAATAACGTGAACTCATGTGTTTTACCCATAGATTTGATTTGAGTTATCCCTAATAGTGTGTATCTAATTTTCGATTTTCTCGACTACCTACGTTGTATTACTTAATGATGTAGATTGAAGTCTGTATGTTTTCGTTTGCAAGCAAATAAAATTAATAAGAAATAAATAAATTTTATAGAAAACTGTTTAATTAAGGCACTTTAGTAACTATAGTTCGATCGGCCTAGCAAATAATACTATTTCGCTTTTTTAACCGACTTAAAAAAAGAAGGAGGTTCTCGATACGATGATTTTTACATTTCATTTTCATTCCAGATTCTCGTTATATCATAACTTCTTACTGGGTGGATCGATTTCGATTGCTAGCAAACTGACTGACTGACTGCTGACTGACAATTATTTTATATTAATTGTGACGGAAAATTATTTTCTATATCCTAATGATTATAAGAACTTAAAACTCCATTTTTATTTTAACCTAATTTATTTAAAAGGGTTTACAGTATTAACGGCCTTTAATTTTATATACATATATATTTTTTTACAACAAAAAATGTTCTTATTTTTTATGTATACACATTGTGCATTAAACTTTAAAACCTTTAAAAACTCTTTTAAATAAATGGTATTTATTATAAGGTTTTTCACTTCTGTTCTTTATCAGTATCTTTAGTACTTTCAAATTTTAAAGATAGCGATGCATATATATATATATAGAATTTTATAGCTATGCACGCGACTTCGTCCGATTGGAATTTGAAAAAAAAATGTTGTTGAGTTAGAAAAAAAAAAAAAAAAAACTAAAATATAAGTAGTCTAAGTTACGCCTTATTACATCAGCTATCTGCCAGTGAAAGTCCCTTCAAAATCGGTCCAGCCGTTCCAGAGATTAGCCGGAACACACAGACAGACAGACAGACAAAAATTGTAAAAAATGTTATATTGGTATATGTACTGTGTCTACATATATCTATATACATTTAGCAAAAAGTGGTTATTTTAATATTACAAACAGACACTCCAATTTTATTTATTTGTATAGACTAGTAAGCAAACAAATAAGTGTCTGTTGTAGTAATATATATAAAAAATACTACTGCAATCTCACATTCTATACTTATTTTAGCTTGATCTACAACTACAGGACGAAGGGGGTGGTGATATAAGTAGTTTTGTTACAAACGGAGAATGGGAACTTATAGGTATGCTTGATTATAATATAGGAATAATGAAATTAACCACAAGCAATAATATAATTATATAATTTAATGAATACATTTTTTACACAGGAGTACCAGGCAAGCGTAACGAGATTTATTATAATTGTTGTCCCGAGCCGTACATTGATATTACATTTGCAGTGGTAATTCGGCGAAAAACATTATACTACTTTTTCAATCTAATCGTACCATGCGTGCTCATTGCCTCAATGGCCTTACTGGGTTTCACTTTACCACCAGACTCCGGAGAAAAACTATCGTTAGGTAAGGTTCATTTATAACTAGGTAATTACATGCAATTGTGAAGTACAGTGCGTAATTTAAAGTACTCAATATCAACAGGTGTTACAATTCTGCTTTCCTTGACCGTGTTTCTGAACATGGTAGCAGAAACAATGCCAGCGACATCAGATGCTGTTCCACTGTTGGGCACATATTTCAATTGTATTATGTTCATGGTGGCTTCTTCGGTCGTATCCACGATCCTTATTCTTAATTATCACCACCGTCATGCTGATACACACGTGATGAGCGACTGGGTTTGTATATAACTTTAGTACCTCAAATTTTGTCAAATAAATACATTTTGAAACTTGTATGTTACATTATATTATATATTATTATTTTAGCATTTTATTATATACCATTATTAGTATTTTGACATAACTGATGTTAATTCCAATCATGTAGATCCGATGTGTATTCCTGTACTGGCTGCCTTGGATCCTTCGTATGTCACGACCAGGTGACGCGACCACGCCACCACCCGCTCGCGCGCCTCCTCCTCCGGACCTGGAATTGCGCGAGCGTTCTTCGAAATCGCTACTAGCTAACGTGCTCGACATCGACGACGACTTTCGACATACCCACGCGCAGCAGCCGCCTTGCTGCCGATACTACAGGTCCCTCGACGATCTACACGAACACTACTCGCCGTAAATAGCACGGTTACAATATTACACCCCCGCCTCGAACGTTCCGCAGTTAAACCCGGCCCGAACAGCTTGAAAAACATCAATAAAATTCATCTATAAAATTCATCTATATTCACATTATTTCACATGTCAATCAAATTTCTACTCTGGGTCTTGGGTCTATTCTATGAAACAAATCAGCATTATTCCCGTAGCTCCCTATGTTCCTTGGCCGAACCTGTAGATTAGACTGCACAGATTTTTAGAAAGTTACAAAATAATATTTTCATAGGAGTGGCGAAGAAAATGGCGCGGGTCTAGCGGCGCATAGCTGCTTCGGTGTCGACTACGAGCTCTCTCTCATTCTTAAAGAGCTTCGAGTCATCACAGATCAGGTATATGTTCATGAAATATTTTTTAATTCCTTATTATATAATATTACAGTAATATATACTATAATAATACCACTTGTTCCAGATGCGCAAGTCAGACGAAGATGCGGACATTTCGCGCGACTGGAAATTCGCAGCCATGGTCGTGGACAGACTGTGCCTTATTATCTTTACCCTGTTCACAATCATTGCCACGCTAGCCGTGCTACTGTCCGCACCCCACATCATGGTGTCGTAGCGACCCGCCCGCTTGCGGCTGCGCATGCGTAACGTTCTGTGATACCGCGAATATAAATTAAGTTGTGATGTGTGAAGAGGTGCGGGCGCCGACGCTGCGACGTTGGAGTTGCCGCCGTTTGCCTCGTCGCCCGCACCCCCCTATAGTGATAAGTTACCGCTGACTGCCATCCCTTTGCATGAACCAAATACTGCCTGTCCTATCTCTTATCCTTTAATCTTTGAGGCCACTCTTTCAGCGGCTTTGTTTATGCTCTTCCAAAAATTAATGACTGGTAATTTTACTCTGAGACATAAAATCATCTCACATAGTCATTATTAATGTGCAATAAGTGAAGAAAAACAAATGCTTTTCAGTTAAAATCAGTCATATTAGGCGTTGGCAGATTTTTCGAGAGAAAAATAATAATAAAATGACCAACGTGGCAATAAATGAGGTGTATACTGGCATTTTAATGACCAGCCTTATAATAGTGATCTACGCTAGAACAGTCGCCATTTTGGACTCTCTAAGATCGTGGTTTTTTCTGAAATTCGTAACACAAAAAAGTCTTCCTTCTTACCGTTAAACGACCTGTCGTATTAAAATTTAATATCTGTTAGATCTTTCTCAAATCTTAAAATTTATGTACAGTTTAGGATTTGGGCAGTGAGGCAACCGCCCTTTGTTTCCTTCTTGTTCGATTCCGTGAATCGTGGTTATGATCCCTAACTTTATTTTCAGATGTAATTGTGTCAGTAGCTAGTATAGAACTTTACAAACAATGTTGATTCAATTGGTACAGGTTGTGATATGCCTCGTTGTGAACGAGTCGATATTGTTATAAATGGTAAAATATCCAAAGCTATAGCTTAATAAAACGTTCGTTAAAATTTGTAGTTAAAGTATTATTTTATTAAAATCATACTTTGGTCTTTCGAAATAACTTATACAAATAATTACATTATGACATTGTATGGTAATATCACGTTTGTACCTTGTACTTCTATCGATACAGCAATAATACTAAAACGATGTAGCTTTTTAAAGTATCTCATGTCAAGGAGTATATACAAACACTACAGACATACTTTAAAACGTACGAAAATCAATTGTTTCATCTTCCTCAATATGTTCTAACACCTTATTGTTTTCTGTAACTAATCAAAATATACTACTGGGATCATTGTTATATTGAGGTGTATTTTAACCGGCGACAGAAAATAATAAACATCGACTTTTTACAAACCTCAGTTAAGGAAATACGTTTCAAAAGTTGAGGCCCTAAGAAAACCAGTCATTTCATAGAACACCATGCATTAATTTAATATATCATGTCATCCAATCTATTTATTAGTCATTCAAATTATCAAACTTATTGTAATTTTGTTTCGGAAACATTGTAAGCCTCTTAAAAGGAAAACGTAAAAAATTGTCGGAGCTGCGCGGATACACTCATGAATCGTAACGATTGTATCCTCGCGGTCTTCCTGTAGATGTCGTTTTTCTTGTCTGAGGTTCGGCTTTAACATAATCAGAGACGTTCCTTTGGAAGTTGCGGAGCGGATGTGATTATACGCCAGTGTTTTCTCACTTACATTTATTTATTTATTGTTATACGACCTGATCTCCTCAATCGCGATGGTCGTGAAGAGCCATGCGGAGGATAAGGCGCATTATTTAATTTATTGTTGGTTACAGTAACTATCTTTGTACTGGATAGTACAGTAATGCGCCGTATCCACGTCGGCATTGGGACGATGTTTGTCCCCGTAATTTGTTCAATTGTTAGGGTTAATACTCTGAATTGCACTTTGTTTATTAAATATAAATGAATGAAAAAATCTGTTTTTAATTTATTTTAATAACCTTTACAGCGCTTGTTGTTAAGTCACTATACACTAAGATATAGCCCTGACCTACATATTCCCAGTTCGTTATTTAGGAGCAGGCTGAGTAGTTGTAGACAATCGATGATATCCCGAGGGATACCGGCACATGCGCACAACTGAAGGCAGAAGTAACTGAGATTTGAGATTGCTTTACCCTTAATATTATAATTTATTTAAATCTTATATGCCACCTTATCGGTTGTTTGTGTTATATTTAATAATTAAGATTTACATAAGAAAAGGAATACATAAATACAACATACATAATTTAAAATTAAATTTCAAAGTTAAGATTCAATTAATTTAATTTTTATCGACGTATATGGAAAACTAAAGACCCTTATATTTGTCATATAAAAACTTAAATGTAAAAATATCTGCCATTTAAAATAAACAACAGGTATGTGTATTACGGAATAGCAAATATTCTACACATTTATTATTAGATTGAAAATTTATAAGAAAACACTTTACAACACAATTAATGCCTACAACATTATAATTTTATACGCGTACAGTACTACTGTAATGTATCTAATTAATAAATTCATTTCTCCCATTAAGAAAGAAACTACTTAAACTAGAAACAACTAAACTTTAACGATTGACTATTATATTATGTAGTATTGTTTGTTTCCTTTTGCAATTAAATATTGTATATAAAAGCTTAAATTTATCATATAAGTATGTGGTAGAGGGCGTTTAGTTTAAATGTGATTCTACGAGTAATATGGGCGGGCGGTAGCGTATGGCGCGGGCGTGAGACGAGGCGAGGGGCCGTGCGTGCCGCGTGCGGCAGTGGCCGCCGCCATGACTGCAGGGTCGCGCGCACCCTTGCTGGCCATCGCTCTATTTGCAGCGCTTTATTCAGGTACGCGATAATCATTTTTAATTTAAAAACCGTTAAGGATAAAATTAATTTTCTTTTTAATTTGAATTTGATGTTTTTATTTTTTAATTTATAAGAAGTATATATATATATATATATATCTAAACAAACAAATAATACCTTTCCGATAAGTAGTAAATATTTGGGGATTTTCTTAATCCTAAAATTTTTAATATATTTTGGATATATTATACTTATGATACTTATTTATAGAGATTTTTAACAATTACCATTTATGCATACGTATGACAACAATAATAAATCAAAAATGTAATATAAAAATATGTAGGTAACTCTTAATTTTTAGAGACAATGCCGGTTTTAGCGTGAATTTCTAAAACTGTCGATACGTAATAGTATCTCACCAAGTGGTCCTTATTGATCGCGGCTACAGCATCAGTGTAGCAGCTTGCGCTTCTCTAAATAACCAAACGTTGTAAGATTTTGTGAGGTTCGTCCTATAGTATATAAAGTACAACAGATTTTATTATTGCGTATAAACATAATGTAACCGTTTTTTTTCTCGCCTTGATCAGTACGTAACAGAATTTTAGACGATAATTATTATATTCAATAAAATTTATAATTATCAAATAGGATGGTGCTCAGAGGACGAAGAACGACTAGTCCGGGATCTTTTCCGAGGCTACAACAAACTTATCCGCCCTGTGCAAAATATGACACAAAAAGTCGATGTTCGGTTTGGCCTGGCTTTTGTGCAGTTGATTAATGTCGTAAGTATAAAATTAAAAATAACCTAAACCTAAACTTCAATTGAAAAAGAAACTTATCAAAAAATAGCGTTATATTATTATAGATATTAATAAACATTTAAATATTTCAAGTACCTAAGGTTAACACAATAATTTATATTGAGTATATAGTTAAGTACTTTGGTAGACTTCTTAAATCCACTAATTGTCTCTTATTTTTAGAACGAAAAAAATCAAATCATGAAATCGAATGTTTGGCTCCGGCTCGTATGGATGGATTACCAACTAATGTGGGACGAAGCTGACTACGGTGGTATTGGTGTGCTAAGACTTCCCCCTGACAAAGTTTGGAAACCAGACATCGTACTTTTTAACAAGTAAATGACGTTTATACTATACAATTATTTATTTATTTAACAATTTATGTACACTAGTATAGCAAAAGGAAACAGCTTTTATAAACAATGCTGGTACAAAGGCACTACTTATCCCATGCTAGAATCTCTTCCAGTAATCCTGCCTCAGGAAACTTATAAAACAGTCGCAAAATTAGCGTGTATTATTATTATAAGCGTGTTATTATTATTATATAAGGAATAATTTCATAGCGTATTTACGTTAAACTAATAAAAATTATATTCTTACCTAAATAACTTGAATTATGCACACGTAAGAAATCATTAATCAATGTCAACAAAAACTATTTTTTCAGTGCTGACGGCAATTATGAAGTTCGATATAAATCGAACGTCCTAATTTATCCCAACGGAGAAGTTTTGTGGGTTCCTCCAGCTATTTACCAGGTAAGTAGTTGGTAAAACGATTAATTTTTCTTAACGTTTCTATTAATAAGTATTATTACTTAAAACAGTCGTTTTTATATTGTTACAGAGCTCATGTACTATCGACGTAACCTATTTTCCATTTGATCAACAAACTTGTATCATGAAATTTGGATCCTGGACTTTCAACGGCGACCAAGTGTCACTCGCGTTATACAATAATAAAAACTTTGTTGACCTGTCTGACTATTGGAAATCTGGTACTTGGGATATAATCGAAGTGCCGGCGTATTTAAATATATATGAAGGCAATCACCCAACTGAAACTGATATAACGTTTTACATAATAATAAGAAGAAAAACCTTGTTCTATACCGTGAATTTAATATTACCAACTGTTTTGATATCATTTCTTTGTGTCCTTGTCTTCTACTTACCTGCTGAAGCTGGAGAAAAAGTAAGACATATTTTATTACACATTTATTCTTTAAAACTTAAGAATGTCTAACGAGATGTGCCTGCCTCAAGATGTGAAATAACTATTTTTCTTTTTCAGGTCACATTGGGAATAAGCATTCTTTTGTCACTGGTTGTGTTTTTACTTTTAGTATCAAAAATTCTTCCGCCGACATCGCTTGTATTACCACTTATCGCAAAGTATCTTCTATTCACCTTCATAATGAATACTGTCAGTATACTTGTTACTGTTATAATTATCAACTGGAATTTTAGAGGACCTAGAACACATAGGTATTACATATTTTGTATACAATGTCGTAAAACAAAAATATTCTACAATATGCAAAAGATCGAGCAACCTAAATCTAATATAATCTTTTCTTACAGAATGCCACTTTGGATTCGAAGCGTTTTCCTGCACTACTTACCAGCGTTACTGCTCATGCGACGACCACGTAAAACACGTCTGCGTTGGATGATGGAAATGCCTGGAATGGGAGCTCCACCGCATGCGGCTGCTCCTCACGATTTACCAAAACATATAAGGTAAAAGCATAACATTATTTTAGAGAAATAATGATTTATTTTTGCATGGAAAAAAATAATAGGTGTATGTTAATATAGTGCAATCGGAGCTAAGCAAAGCAAAATGGAAGCAATGGAACTTTCTGACCTGCATCATCCGAACTGTAAAATAAATCGAGCGTCTGGTGGGGGTGGTGAAGTTGGAGCACTTGGGAGCTTAGGAGCTCTTGGCGGTCTTGGACTTGGCGAAAGAAGAGAATCGGAAAGCTCTGATTCTTTACTTCTGTCCCCTGAAGCCGCTAAAGCTACTGAAGCAGTGGAATTTATTGCAGAACATTTACGCAATGAAGACCTTTATATTCAGGTAAAACTATTGTTAAAGAGAGTATTGCGATTAAAAATTATTTAAAATATATTATAAAATATTGAATTTATTTTTAGACACGAGAAGATTGGAAATACGTTGCTATGGTAATCGACAGATTGCAGCTGTACATCTTCTTTTTCGTTACTACTGCTGGCACAGTTGGTATTTTAATGGATGCCCCGCATATCTTCGAATATGTCGATCAAGATCGTATCATAGAAATATATAGAGGAAAATAGGTTGATCATTATTTTTATTAATTTGCATAATAATAGACGTCACTGTATTACCGACAATTAATTTAGAAATTGTTAATAAAACCTTTCCTAGCAAAGTTAAGTATCTTAGATTCATACAGGCATTATAATTATATTAAACATACGAAATAACATTTAGCAAATTAAATACTAATTATTTAAATGTTACATTTCCTCTCAAGGCAGTATACTAAATTAAGGCTTAAATATATAGTTATAAACTTAAGGATTAAATGTTTCGATATTTGATGATGAATAAGGCCATTGGCTTATTTATTGCTCAGCTATATAAAACACAGTTGGCAAATTGTATTGTAATAGAAATTGAAATTTTAGATAATATGTTATAATTATCACAATGGAAAGTAACTTAATTTAAGATAATACTAACTCATAGAATTATAAAATGGCTGTGTTCGATGTTTATAAAAGCACAATATTAATGAATTAATAGAATTTTATGTAGTTTTGTATTATTGTCATCTTCAACTAAATTCAGTACTATTAAGTATTCATCCTAAACCCTAGGATTATCTAATTACAGGCGTAGAAATAAGTAAATATCTGACCTTAAAATTAAAGATGACTTATCTATACAAAAATAAATGTTTCTTTAATTTGCTGTTTTTTTTAAATTTATTTGTGAAATTAATGAACAATAAATTACATATAATTTATACTTTACAAAAATCTTACAATTAGCCTATGATAGTTATAATTTTACGACAAAAATTTAAAATATTATTACTTTCCCAAATATTTTTTTAGAAATTTTATTTGTAATTTGTACTTACTACATGTAAACATATAGTACATATTGTTAAATAATGTTTTGTGAAAAATATCTTCCAAATTTCTCTTGTAAGTACTTTACTTTATTAAAAATTTATCTTTAAGTATATATAACGCTTTGTACTAATATTTTATTCAGTGTATACACATAGAAAATATGTACATAGTTATGTTGTTTTTATATTCCATTAATAAAACAATTTCTGTTATATCACAAGTCACAAAAATATTTATAATATTAGTAAATGGTTTCAAACATTTTTGTTCACGCTCTGTTTAAACTCTCTAAATTATAACATTAGTAGACAAAGTTTCTTGTTACAAGGGTTAAATGTTTACTATGATCACACTAGATGTTACTAAAATCATTAAACGGTCCCATTCGAACCAGAAATTACGTTAAAATTACACTTATATTTCGGCAAAATGTTGCTTTAAAATGTAGGAAGAAAATATATAATTATGTATTTTATTGACACATATAGAATCATATGACCGTATTAAATATTTCATCAACATTAAAATCAAAATACTGCGGGACTATTTTACCCGTTTGTGGATAAAATTTATCCAGCATATAAGATACAAAGAGATTACAACTGCAGGTGGTCAAAAAAATACAAGCGAATTGAGAATCCCCTCCTTTTTTGGAAGTCGGTTAAAAATAGGTTCTTGTGACCTGTATCATCCCACTTAAGAAATGATTTGAAATAAAAAGAAATATGTTATAAATATATTAAATATAATTAAATAAATGAACGCATCACACTCAAAAGTGGAGGAGTCAGGACTGACTAATCGGGTGTCCAAAAACACACGTAATACACAAGGCTAAAAGCCTAGACCACGGCAAATATATGTATGGTCCATACAAATATATCTCATGTGAGAGAGTCGAATACTCAACCGACAACACAACAGTCATAAACCAGTGCTGTGACCGCTGCGCAAACGCATTGTCATATTGGAATTCGATGGTGAAAAATGGTAATATACCTATTATAAAGTTTAATACGTTAGATACCGTCATCTGTAATTAGCGTTAATGTCAACCGGTGAAACAGGATCTAATCCCAAAACTTTATTTCATTAACTTATAGTAACAGTAACACGATAATTATTCTCGGTAATAACCATGTTGAGTTTCGATATTTATCAGACTATTTTGCGTTTATATGTGTATACTTTTTTATAAAGAAATATCCATAACATACACATACGGTCGGTGGAACCACCGACCACGCGCGATTACGTCTTGGCAAAAGGAGCACAGGCCGCTATCCAACCAGGTGGACTTACGACCTTAAGAAGACAGCGGAAAGCCACTGAATTCTGAAGGTGCAGGAACGGACGGAATGGTTAACATTACGGGAGGCCTATGTCCAGCAGTGGACTGTTAAAGTTTGATGGATGATACCCTACTTTTTAATTTGGCCAATCATTCTTACTTACTAATCAGATACCAAAATACATTTTAGGCATTGTAGTCAATCATATTTTGTCCTCAAATAAATGTAGTTGGACTTAGTGGGTCTGTGATCCAGTCGTTGAGGAAAGCCACGATTCAGCGTCTTAACTTGTCACTTAAAGCTGTCTCTGATTGGGGTGACGCAAACCTGGTCAAGTTCAACGCCTCTTAGACCTAGTCATTTCCTTTTCGACAAAGCGGAGTCCTTTCCATCTGACTTCCTCTTTCCGAGGTGTGCCCGTGCCTATAACCGGCCACCTGAAACTTCTTGGCGTTACTTTGTTATCCGCCCTCAATTTTGGCTCATACATAGGGGCAAAGGCTCAAAAAGCTGGCAAAAAACTGGGCGTCTTCTCGAAGGTGAGACGGTACTTCACTCCGGAACAGCTTCTAAAGTTCGATCATGCATGGAGTACTGCTCTCATCTTTTGGATGGCTCAGCCAAGTAACAACTGGAGCTTCTTTCTTCTAAGCGTGCTCCATCTTAGACCACATTTTCACTTATCATGAAATAGTGGTCAAACGCAAGACTATCATTTTATTAAAAAAAAAAAATAAATAAAAATCTGATACAATTACAAAATATACTGCGTTACAACAGCTATTATCCAACTAATTCACGCAAAGGTGTCTTCTCCTAGGAGGTTAAAGTAGTATCCGTATTTACTAGCGATTATACGAGTAAATGTCACGAAAACGGACTTAGCATGTTAAAATAGTGATGAAATAGATGAGATAAAAGTACGTTTACGTCATAAAATTTTAACAAAGGATTTTTATCCCACTAGGGTGGTGAAGAAGACCTTCCTCGGGAGCTTTGGCTACCTTTTTCACCCACAAAACACTGCACTAATTGAAAGCAATATTATTTGACTTTATGTGATCTTCTGTACTAGGGTACAGAAGATCACATAAAATCACATGTAATTATTTCCCCAATGGAGCTGTTCCAAATTTTTAAGCTAAATATACAGATATATCGGCCACACTCTGCATCAACAAATGGCTATTTACAAGACGCATTGTTTTATTGGTACCCATAAACTATGCCTCTTGTAGGTTCTTACTTCGCGCGATGGTGTGTTGCATTTAAGGACATACGAAAGCTATTATATATGTATTGGTAAGTCTTTACGGCCACACTAACGAATCTACCATACGTCATCATGGCTAAATATTTTCTATGCTCGCACGATGAATTGGACACCTTGATTAGATCGTTCCAAATAGATTTGTATATTTTATGTTATGGGGCAACGAAATCACACCGTTTGTGTTCATATTTCATTCGAAAGCCATCTAAAAGTCACAGGCATACAGTCTAATCCTCCACTCGGCCCGCCACTCCATTGCGAATTTGCTAAGCAGGACCTGAGGAGAACTGATCAGGAGCACTTGATCTTTTTAAAGATGTAAGTAACTACGGATGAATGTAGATAAATATTTTAAGCTGCTTATTACCGTATCGATTTTCAAGTACATGTTACACCAATGATAATGCTTTAGTAACTGATAGTGTTGTGTAAAGACAATTTTCAATGGCTTGTTTGTAACAAATTGTGTATGAGTCTCTTAGAACATGTGAAAATTACAAAACTTAATGCTCTCATCGCACTTGTAATGGTACTTACAAGTACATGAATATAGGATCTGTTTTTTTTTCCATCAGCAGCATAGCCTTCGTTATTATTATTATTGTGTATCATAGTCCGACAATCCCTACGCAGACGATAGTATACCTACAGAAAGTAGAAACCGAAAAAAAGCGGGAAAAGTTTAAATTAGTGATTAAATTAACTATTAGTTGATATTGATACATATTAATATAATTTGATACGATAATAGTTCCAATCAAATTTTATGGTTAAGAACATTAAAGATTCGATAAACGAAAAAAAAAATATCTTTGAGAATGTATTTTGGTGCTGCCATAAAAAAAATATCGTACTCAATTAAATTTTGCTTTCATGTATACTAAGCATTTTTTTTTTTATTTACTATAATTATTTTGTCTAACTCTCGAATATTAGTTTGTATCTACTTATAGCTAAAATAATTGAAAAATATAAGTATAATGTCTGTTTATTTAACTGACTACAAAAAAAGAGGAGGTTCTCAATTCAATCACTTTACTTCAGCCTATCGCAGTCCACATGGAATATTGCAGTCACTTGTGGGATGGCTCAGCTAAATATCAACTCGCCACACTGGACTCAGTGGAACGCAGAGCCAAGCGGCTAATCGGTAATGCCAGTTTGGTGAAATCTCTTCACACTCTGACTCACCGAAGAAAGGTTGCCAGTCTAACGGTCTTTTACAGGTTGTACTTTGGGGAGTGTGCCCTGGAGCTGCACGAGCTCATATACCCCCATCTCCTTTCTTCCATCGGACTTTCAGACGCACCGCAGGCTTTCATCCCTACCTGATTGATATACCTTTCATACGTACAAAGCGCTTCGAATCATCTTTTTTAATGCGCACAGCCAAGGAATGGAATTCCCTGCCGGCGTCTGTATTTCCGAGTTCATACAACCCGAACATGTTTAAAGCGCGAGTGAACAGGCTTCTTCTGGGCGAACTCGCTCCATCTTCGACCTCGTCTGTGCTCTAGAGCTAGACTGAGGTCAAGAGTAAGCCCATAACATAATAAAAAAAAAAAAAAAAAAAACATAGGCCTCCTCAAGCCTGTATATTTCAAAGCCAGCAGTTGGATGGTTATCCCGCCGTCGGTCGGCTTTATAAGTTCCAAGGTGGTAATGGAACTTTGTGATTCCTTACTCGCCTCTTACGACACCCACGGGAATAGAAGAAGTGACTATATTCTTTACTGCCGTAACGGTTAACCACTTGGTTTAAAAAAAAGTTACGTAATTTATTTTTTATGTATTTATTATGACGTATTTTTTACTTCCGATCTTTTGACTGAGTGGAATAATTTTAATGTTTTTTTTTTTTTAATTGAAAGGTGGTGCCCTATAAGTGGTACCATTTAAATTTAATTGAAATGTGACAAGCACTTTTTGAGTTATTGCTAATAATGCGTTTTTACTTGACTAAGTATTTTTTCGTCGATCTATTTTGAATTATACCTTATAACTTTTTACTGGATGAATCGATTTCAATAACAATTTTTTTAATCAATAGCTGATACTTTTCATGTGGTCCCATTTAAATTCAATCAACATAATACGCTCAGTATTTTTTGAGTTATCTCTAATAATGCGTATATACTTGATTATTTTTTCGTGAAGCTACGGTGTATTATTGGACGTTGGATGTAATTAAAGATTTTTTTTTTCCTTATCAAGCAACCATAATTATAAGCGTAACAATCCTCAATATTTGTATGTAGTTTGTTTTAAAAATTAGTTTCAGCAGTGTTTTAAAACGTTAATGTGGAGTCTGAACTGTCATAGATGTCAATCCAAAGGTCACCTTGATAAAGTTCACCTTCTCCGGCATTCAAAAAATAAAGTAATTAAATATTTTTTTAAGTTAATTACGCATTAAAGTTCGTTAAAACTATATATGCCAAGTATTCTATATTCACTGTAATTTTTTTTACAAGTTAATTAATATATAATTTTGAATTGTTATTGTTATTATTATTTATAGGTGTTTGGTTGAACTAAAATTTAAAAAAAAATGGATATATCGTCCGGTCAGAGGTTTATTGAGAGAGGCTCTCATAAAGGTAAAGGGCTTGCAGTATTTACCAGTGGTGGAGATTCTCAAGGAATGAATGCTGCTGTCCGTTCTGTGGTTCGAATGGGTATCTATTTGGGATGTAAGGTGTATTTTATTCGCGAGGGTTATCAAGGCATGGTTGATGGTGGAGATAATATCGAAGAAGCTAATTGGTCTTCAGTAAGCTCGATTATTCATAAAGGTGGTACCATCATTGGATCAGCCAGATGTATGGACTTCATGTGAGTAATCTTTACAAAAAGTTCTTTTAATGTATGCTATGAAATATCAGTATAATATATCCTTTAGTGCAACATATTAAGAGGGCATCATGATATAATGAAACATATGTCGTAACATTTCAGGAAACGTGAAGGACGATTAAGTGCTGCCTGTAACTTAGTTACAAGAGGTATTACTAATTTGGTAATAATTGGAGGTGATGGTTCACTAACTGGTGCCAATCTATTCCGTGAAGAGTGGTCCACCTTGCTGGATGAATTGCTAGCAAATAATAGAATCACTAAAGACCAAAGAGAAAAATATAAACATTTGCATATTGCTGGAATGGTAATAACAATTTGAATACCTGTAATGCATCAAGCAATATATAATTGTCAACTATGTTTAACTTGTGTTGTACAAATTAAGAGAAAAATTCATGTAAAAAAGTATTGGTCAGTTGCAATTTTATTTTAATATGCAAAATAGACATTAACAACTTATTATAATAATTGATGTGATTCTAACATTAATTTTTCAAACTTTGAAATTAGTAAATTTTAAGTAATGGCATAATAATAATTATTTTGTAGGTTGGTTCCATTGACAATGACTTCTGTGGCACGGACATGACTATTGGTACTGACTCTGCACTGCATCGTATTATCGAAGCTATTGATGCAATTGTTAGCACAGCCTACTCTCATCAAAGAACATTTATCATGGAAGTTATGGGAAGACATTGTGGGTAAGAAACTCTAAGCTTAATAACTAAATTTTTATTTTATAATTTGAAGCCAATTCAATATGTATGTGGGATTTATAATTAAGTTGTCAAAATATATATAATAATCTGTTGGTGTAGATATCTTGCTGTGGTCACAGCCTTGGCATCTGAAGCAGATTTTGTGTTTATCCCAGAGGCCCCACCATCAGTGGATTGGAAAGATAAGCTTTGTGATAAGTTAGAACAGGCAAGCTCATCAAACTTCTACGTATCATTGCCTTGATATGCCTTGTTCCGATGACCTTCCTTTTGTAATCAGTAATATTTTCTTTAGCATTTAATTTACATATCTCATTAGTTTTCTTACAGTTTACACGGCACTCTGTACGGATGCTACTTATAGTTTTATTTGCGAAGACCCAGCACCTTTGAATTGGGAAAAAAAAATGTGTGCAAAAATAAAAGAGGCAAGAATTTAATTTCTTTTATATGGGAGCAGGATCGCTTTCTATTCTCCATTTCATTTATCAATTGTCAACGTTATTTAGCACTGATGCACATACTTTCATGTAAAATAAAATTGAATTGGCATTATAAAATAAAATAATATATACGTATAAATCTAGTATTAATGTCTGTTTCATAGTTTTTTTAAATTGCAAATCTTTGGTATCATTTCCATGGTCCATTTTGCTTGGGCGCTGCTTGTTGCAGTTATCTGGCATTAGTGGCCGCTCTGGCGAGCGAGGCTGACCAAGTTTTTATCCCTGAAGATCCTGTTCCCAATAATTGGGTTGAAAAACTTTGCAAACGTTTGCAACAGGTATGCTAACTAAATTGGGTGACATTGCTTACATATATATGACACACAATACACACTTTAGTAGCATTCTAAATAAAATCCTAGCTTCCAAACACTCATCATATCAATCATAAATACACCAATTAAAAAATAATGCACATAATGAATGGCTTGGCTTGTTTGTTGCTTAGGTTTAGTGCTCAACTCTTTATTTCTTACGCTGGTAATTTTTGTTCATTCTTAGTAGTTTTATGGTATCACAAATACGTTGCTACAAGTGGAGTTGCATGATATGTTCTATTTACATGCATGAACAATAATAAATTTAATAGCATGTAAAGTCAAAATTTTAACTTGGTTAGATTTTTTTCTTAGTTGCACCTCAATAAAATATTTATGTCATAATAACAGGAACGTAAGTCCGGACAGCGTTTGAACATAATCATTGTAGCAGAGGGAGCGATTGACCGTGAAGGTAAGCCGATCACCGCTGAGCTGGTGAAGAAGGTGGTGGTGGAAAACCTACAACAGGACACAAGGATTACTGTTCTCGGTCATGTGCAGCGTGGAGGATCGCCTTCTGCTTTTGATAGAATTTTGGTAAGAGTTACACTATACAACTCCTTGGAGGAAATTCTATTTAATTGTTATAAAATAATTTAATTCCTAATACACGGACAATATCTTTAGAAATTACATTTTATTTACTATTTTAATAGGGTTGTCGCATGGGTGCCGAAGCTGTAATGGCTCTCATGGAGGCCACCCCAGAAACAGAATCATGTGTGGTAACCTTGGATGGAAACCAAGCTGTGCGTCTACCGCTTATGGATTGTGTACATCGGACTAAGGCTGTGTCTAAGGTGATAAAATAAAGATAAAACAATAAAATTTATATGAAATACAAAGGAATATCTTTATAATCTATATATCTGTATTTTAAAATATTATACTAAAGTTAAAGACTTTTTTGAATGATAGTTTTAATTAGTTAATATTATTACTAATTGGTTTAATCTTAATGTAGTCTTTTTTTGTACAATCATTTTGATTCTGTACTGTAAAAAATTTAATTGACTTATTGAAAAGGGCAGCATCATAAAACAGAGTAACAACGTGCTGATCACCTATCTAAAATAATTGAATTTATTTGTAGGTAATAAATTTGTTTAGTTTTTCTAAATAATTAATTGCAGTAACTAACAGTCAGTAAAAATTTTATTTGAGGGACATCTTGTTTCGTGTATGATATGGAATACATTTTTTATTTAAAGTATAATGATATTTTTAGGCCATGGCTGACAAAAACTGGGATCTCGCTGTACAACTGCGCGGGCGCAGTTTCGCTCGGAATTTGGAGACTTACAAAATGTTGACTCGTCTCAAACCTCCCAAGGAAGCCTTTGATGAATCTGGAAAACCTGCTGTACGTACAGACTTTAACTTTACCTCGTTTAACTCATATGTAAAGATGTATCCATCAATCGTCATTACTTTCTTTGCACTCACCCATTAATCTAGTCGCTTTATTCAAGTTTGCGACCTAATGTCCTCACTTGCCAAAGATGCGTTTAAATTTTGGGGAAGTTATCGAGTTTTTATCATAGTTAGTTTTAGGTCTAGCGTGTAATAAATTATTTATGTTTGATATATTTATTGCACATTTAATATCGGAATAACAACGATAAGCTGTCAGTGTCGGACCATCCTAGCAATTCTAGACAGTTTTAGAACTGCCGGTCTGAAGTTAACTATTGTAAAAAAGAACGCACGCCATAGAGTAACAAATATTTCTGAATGGTCAACTACGAACCCATGGATGTTGTAAAATTAATTTTTAAAATATGTCTAGCGTGTAGCACTAATTGTAGTATTGTGCAGAAGGGTCTGACGCACTGTCTGGTTAATTTGGGTTTAACGAGATTTGTAGTGTTGCTTACGAAGGTCTCACGCATGTAGCACACTACCAATGTAGTGTGAATTAGTGTTAACAAGTTTTTACTGTACTAGGATTAAAAGTTCCCTCCCGATTCCTCTGGTCGAATCCCGAGTGGATATTTGTGTTTATACAAATATTTATTTCCGGTCTGGTTGTTGTCATGTACACCTTATAGCGATCGTTACTCATAGAAGGCAACTATATCCGCCAACCCGCATTGGAGCAGCGTGATAGATTAAGCTCTGATCCTTCTAGTACACGGGGAAAGAGGGCGATGGCCAGCAGTAGGACGTTACAGGCTGAAGCGTAGCGGTTAAAAGTAGTGTCGCGCAGGAGGGCCTGACGCTGGCGGTGATGCACGTGGGCGCGCCGGCGTGCGGCATGAACGCGGCCGTGCGCTCCTTCGTGCGCAACTGCATCTACCGCGGGGACACCGTGCTGGGCATCCACGAGGGCGTCGAGGGCTTCATCAGCGGGAACATCGTCAAGATGGATTGGTAAACTCGTCAGCGCACTCGATGTACCACACTCTTCTCTTAATTTATGATATAGTTTCATCAGTTACCGACAGATTTACAACTCGAGATTACCACAGACGTTTAAATGTTTTTTTACTGAAAAAAAAAGAACTTTTTAACTCTTTCTCCCCCCCTCTCTTTCTCTCTCTCTCTCTCTTTCTCTCTCTCTCTTTTTCTCTCTCTCTCTTTTTCTCTAATTTCTCCATAATTTATAATGAAAAAATTAAAAAAAAAAAACATTTACATTGTTTATTTTGTAATTGGAATTTGGACCTGGTATTTCAATTAAAATTTTGATTGCACTATGTACTAAATGTCCGACGAACATAATGAAACGACTATTACAGCTATAAATAACTGTATGCCAACATATACTCTAGGTCTGATGTAACGGGCTGGGTGGCGCAAGGCGGAGCATTCCTCGGCACCAAACGAACCCTGCCTGGAGATAAAAAGGGTGAAATTGCCGCTAGGATTAAACAGTTTAACATCCAGGGTCTTCTTATTATTGGAGGATTTGAGGTACTTATATACTATAGAAAATTGAGTCATTACTCAGTAGGTATTCACTATCTATTTAGTCAAACATAACCACGTGATCGAAATACTACACTCAATAACCTCTACTAGGATATCTTGAATTAGAGATGAAGAAACACATACCACACAAATTAAGGAACCATGGTAATCTACTGTATAACTTCAGCTTAATACAGTCCATTGCTGGACATAGGCCTCCAGAAATTCGTACCGAGAATGGCGTGAACTCATGTGTTTTGCCCATAGTCACCACGCTGGGCAGGCGGGCTGGTGACCGCAAGGCTGGCTTTGTCGCATCGAAGACGCTGCCCGTCTTCGGCCGGTGTATTTCAAAGCCAGCAGTTGGATGGTTATCCCGCCATCGGTCGGCTTTTTAAATTCCAAGGTGGTAGTGGAACTGTGTTATCCCTTAGTCACCTCTTACGACACCCACGGGAAGAGAGGGAGTGACCGTATTCTTACTGCCGTAGCCACACAGCAAATCTACTGTATGGCCGATATCAATTTGTGTCTTAATATCGTATCAGCCAGTTGCAGTGCTCAGAGATCTAATGTTGCGCAAATAGTAATATTGTTGATAGTAAAAATCAGTATAGTAGAGATAACTCACACTAATAAGTATTTTAATAACTTATTGTCAAATTGTTCTACTTTTAGCTTGTTATTTGATACAAATATTGTACATTTTTATTATTTGCTCTGGAATCTTCTATATATTAGGTAATACGTGAAACAAAACTTTGTACCCCTTTTTACGAAAATTGCGCGGACGGAGGAGTATGAAATTTCACACACTTATAGTTTATATAAAGAAGTTCAGTGCTAATATGTTTTTTTTAATTATGCCCAAAAATACATTAAATCAATGAAGAAAACATCACACAGTCTACCATGTATTCGACTCACACAAGCATATATACTCTTTTGTTTATTATTATAGAAGTATAGTCTTTGACAACAGAACCTTGATAATGTTCAAACTTACAAATTAAATTAATTATGGTTGAATTTCGATCACTGGGCGACCAAAAAGTCTTTAATTAAACGAATGAAATATTTCGTAAAATATTGTTCAGGATTTTTTTGTGATTTACGCTTTCACTATTTTCGTGAATATTAGCATAAACCTCGTAACCATTATTATTATAAAAAGTTATTCAAATTACACTTTGCCAATAGTATTGTATGTATGTTATATCATATCCATACATTGTCTATTGTTTTTACAAACAATAAATACTTTCCAGGCATATCAAGCGGGTCTAGAACTGTACGAGTCCCGCGCGCAGTTTCCAGAGTTTTGTATTCCTCTAGTGGTGATTCCGGCGACCATCAGTAACAACGTGCCGGGAACTGATTTCTCGCTGGGCGCAGACACCGCTCTCAATGAGATCACCGAGATCTGCGACAGAATCCGCCAATCCGCTCAGGTACACGTACACAAATTACTTGCTTGCTTGCGCGGTTTTACTCTAAAGAAAATCGTGGGTAAGACTAACATATTTTTGTATGGGTCTTTCAACTGCATACCAAGTTCTTCATGCTCAGGAATTGGGGATGAAAAGTAATCTATTTCAAAAGTCGAAATATCCCATTTTTGACCTAATTTCCGTCGTAGTACCTAAGTACATGTATTAACCAGGTACAGCGATTATGAAAACTTTTCCGACTTCATATTTGACTTTTTGTAAAACGGGTATTTTGTTTATCTGAGAAATTTATTTGAAATATTTATACCACTTTTTTGTATAATTTATGACACATCCTCCAATCTCAATTCAAAAAAAATTTGTCTTTATTAACATTTTTCGATTTTCTTAGCAACCTCTTTTTATAGCAATTAAAACATCACAATTCTGCGGATTCTACAATATCTACGAAAGTCTTGTTCACAAGATTGATATCGAGCTCCGTAAAATAAATATTATTAAAACATGGTAAATATCCCGTTTTAAATAACTTTAATAATAAAAATAGCCATGTTAATTTAAAATCTCAATTCTATACACTCTATACATTTAATAAATTGATGTGATATGGTAGATCGTGTTTTGTATAAAGAAGAATATAAATTCTCATTGTTCAGGGCACTAAACGCCGTGTGTTCGTCGTCGAGACTATGGGTGGTTATTGCGGCTACTTAGCAACCTTAGCTGGTGAGTTGAAATATATATTTGCTTCGCACGGGTATTTAACAAAAATTTCAAAAAAATTCTTTTCTTTCATTTTTTTGAAAATATAATATAGCCTATGTAACCCGCGGATACTGTAGCTTCCCAACAGAGAAAGAATTTTTCAAATCGGTTCAGTAGTTTCGGAGCCTATTCAATGCAAACAAACAATCAAATCTTTCCTCTTTATACTATTAGTATAGATAGTCCCAAGGCTATATAATTATGTGCAACTAAATTATATAAAATACAAATTATGAAGGAGATTAACTTAAACGTTGCCGTTAAACAATAAATAACAAGGCACAAAAAATAAATAATTCCAGAAAAACTAAAAAAAATATTCTATAGTAGTTTGGGAATTTTTTTGCAGATCGAAAAGTGTATAAAATAACTTGTCTCTAAAGTAACAAAATCGTAATCTTGCGTATGTTAAATCAAGTACAGTTAATTGGTTTTTATTAAAATTCTTAACTCTGACGCTAAATAATCGTCATCGGATTTGATTGACATATATAATTTTTTAATTAATACAAGCTCATTCGCCACTCATCATCATCATTACAGCCTATACAGTCCACTGCTGGACATAGGCCTCCACAAGTTTACGCCAAAAATAACGTGAACTCATGTGTTTTGCCCGTAGTCACCACGCTGGGCAGGCGGGTTGGTGACCGCAGTACTGGCTTTGTCGCACCGAAGACGCTGCTGCCCGTCTTTGGCCTGTGTATTTCAAAGCCAGCAATTGGATGGTTATCCCGCCATCGGTCGGTTTCTTAAGTTCCAAGTTGGTTGTGGAACCTTGTTATCCCTTAGTCGCCTCTTACGACACCCACGGGAAGAGAGGGGGTGGCTAAATTCTGTAGTGCCGTAGCCACACAGCACTAACTATAGTAAATTACTTTATTGTCTCCATATTATAACCTATATGCAATATACAGGGTGAGCCTGCATAAAGTGCACATATCAAAATCAGGGAAACTACACCCTATTTCATCGATGAAAAAATTATCAAAAAAAAAAAATTAAAAAATTATATTTGATTTTTTATGAATATTTTAAAATTTTTAATTGCCGCTACTAGCGCTATTTAAATAAATCGGTATAACTTTTAAACTAAATGTCCTGTCACGATGGAATAAATTTTATAATGCTTGCTAATAATATAATATAATAATAAGCATAATGAGTATTTGATTTTAATTTGCTAAAAATAATAAATGATTTATGAAGATACATATTTTTGTTTTATTCCTACTTCGGTGTTTAACTGTGTTGATTGCTTTTTTTAAACGCTGATTTAAAATGTTGTATCTTAGTAATGAGTGTGCAATTTTTACTTTTAGAAAGCTAATACCATGTAGAATAACTTAAAATTAAAATAATTGTGTTTGCTCGCAAACGAAAAAAAAACCGACTTCAATTACATCGAAGAGTAATACAACGTAGATCGACGAAAAAATAGTAATACTTTGTTCGTATTCCATATAACGCGACATTATAAAATTGTAGAATTATATAATGTTCTACTGTTATTTCTAACATTTTGTTAGCGATTGTAGGCAGAAATTTCATAAAAGGCCCGTCGTCGATTCGCGCGAAGCGCTGACATCGCTTAATACGGCGGGTTTTTTAATTGAAGCGGATTTATATTGAATTACGGTTTATGTCTTTTTTATTAAAAATATGTAATGTTCATGTTTTCACACAGCTCCGATGCACGACTGGACTTTACCCCTTCAGATCAACTGTCTAAATAGGCACAAAAAGGCTTACTAGTCTAAGAAATATATTATTACTATATCAAATTGTAAATAAATGAATGCAATAACGCCATCTATCGGAACCTAATTGCGTTATTAGAAAACGTCTGAACGCCATCTCTAACAAGGTCATTCGTTCAGTAGATTTTACTGTTCAATTTTTTCATTCCGGGGCCTTAAATGAAAATCGATTCTTAAGGAGAAAACTTCAAAAACAGTCAAGTAAATACGCCATATCAGATATAGCTCAAAAAGTTCGAGTCAAATCTCAATTATATTTAAATGGGACCACATGACAAGCACCACCTATCGATTAAAAAAAGAATTATCGATATCGGTCCACCCAGTAAAATAGTAATGAGGTTAATATAACGTTGGTCGACGTAAAATAGCCAAGTAAATACCCAGTATTAGCGATAACTCAAAAATTAAAAGCTCAAATATATTTATAACGAATAAACTGCTACTCTCTACTCTAGTGGAATATTGTAATTTGATCGATAGTGAACGAAGTAATTTCATTACATTTTGATAGATGGCGTTGTGGCAAAGTATTGAACATGACCACAGCCGTCTTATTAACATCGTCATGTAAATACGTGTCATCAAAGATTACTCAAAAATTGCTCATTATATCTCAATCATATTTAAAACGGACGACATGACAAGTATTAGCTTTTAATTTATACAAAAAAGATCAAAATCAGTGTACCCAGTAAAAAGATATAACGTATAATACAACGTAGGGTGACGAAAAAACCGTCAAGTAAATACGCAATATTAGATATAACTCACAAATTACTAATCAAATCTCAATTAAATTTGAATGGGACCACGTGACGAATAGTAGCTTTTAATTTATATAAGAAACGTCAAAATCGGTGCACCCAGTAAAAAGTTATGAGGTATAATACAACGTAAGGTGACGAAAATAATGTCAAGTAAATACGCGTTATCAAAGATTAATCAAAAAGTAGTTATCAGATCTCGATAAAATTTATATGTGACCACATGATAAACATCAGCTTTCGATTAAAGTAAAAATTATCAAAATCGATACACCCAGTAAAAAGTTATTGCGGATTTTCAAGAGTTTCCCTCGATTTATCTGGGATCCCATCATCAGATCCTGGTTTCCTTATCATGGTACCAAACTAGAAATATCCCCTTTCCAACAAAAAAAGAATTATCAAAATCGGTACACCCAGTAGAAAGTTATGTGGTATAATACAACGTAGGTCGACGAAAAAAGCGTCAAGTAAAAACGCATTATTAGATATAATTCGAAAAGTAGTTGTTAGATCTCAAATAAATTTAAATGGGACCAATTGGCACACACCACCTTTCGATTAAAACAAAATTTGTCGAAATCGGTCTACGCGGTCAAAAGTTCTGATGTAACATACATAAAAAAAAAAAAAAAAAAAAAAAAAATACAGTCGAATTGAGAACCTCCTCCTTTTTTGGAAGTCGGTTAAAAAAAAGTAGGGTTATCGGGACGATGTTTTAAGAAATTTTAACATTATTGTAAAAATGATGAAAAAAAAAATAAAATTTCATCAAATTCTTTTTTATTCTAAATTTATAGCATTAATTTTCTAAGATATTTTTAGCCTATTATTAGCAAGCATTATAAAATTTACTCCATCGTGACAGGACATTTCGTTTAAAGTTATACCGATTTATTTAAATAGCGCTAGCAGCGGCAATTAAAATTTTTAAAATATTCATAAAAAATCAAATATATTTTTTTTTATTTTTTTTGATAATTTTTCATTGATGAAATAGGGTGTAGTTTCCCGGATTTTGATATGTGCACTTTATGCAGACTCATCCTGTATAATGTGAGAGTATATACACAGTTCTCAATATACACAGGTTTGGCTGGCGGTGCTGACGCTGCCTACATTTATGAAGAGAAATTCTCTATAAAGGATTTACAACAAGACGTATATCACATAGCATCTAAAATGACAGGCGGTATTCAACGAGGTCTCATTCTTCGTAATGAGAAGGCCAATGATAATTACAATACTGACTTCATTTACCGTCTATATTCTGAAGAAGGCAAGGGTCTGTTTACAGCCAGGATGAACGTTCTTGGTGAGTGATTTGATAAAAACTAAAGTATTCTTCGTGTTTTAATCACTTAAGCATATTTAAAAAATATATAAACACCTTGGTTGGGTTACGAATTTTAAAATGTTCAGTAAATTCGTACACCACTAAGATTAAAATAAATAAGTCGTAAAATAGCCTTATACTCGACAGTAAAGAAAATTTTAAGAAGTTTTTGGAATATTTTTTTCATATCGTGAGAAATTTTAACTCGTATATCCGCCAATCTGCACTTATATAGCGAGACAGATTGTGTCCCAACCCTTATACGGTAATTGTATTAATATCCTAGACCCAGAACAATACAATATTTAAAGACTATTACGGTATAGCAATGCAGTGAACGTAAGAATACTCAAATTAAGTAATGATCTTTTCTTTCCAGCATTAAAAATTGCTTTTTTCCAGGTCATATGCAACAGGGCGGTTCTCCAACACCATTTGATCGTAACATGGGAACTAAAATGGCCGCGAAATGCTTACACTGGTTAGTCGAAAACATTCAAAAAGGGCCTGCAACTGGTCCGGACTCAGCTTGCTTACTTGGAGTCGTCAAGAGACAATATAAGTTCACGCCCCTGGAAGAACTGAAATCTCAAACAAACTTTGCGTAAGTTTTAAAAATTTCAATAAATAATAACTAAACCTAATATGCATTTTCATCTGTATGGAGTTTCAATACTCATCGGATCGGTTGTCATTTTCAGTTACTGTGTAGTTTTAATATAAACATACTTTAACAGTCATTGTAAAATAACTAAGCTTATTAAATAATTAGCTTTTTTCCTCTAAATAATGATATTTTAAAATATAGTGTTTAAAAAACCTCTGATTGTGTATCTTTCAGCCAAAGAATACCAAAGCAACAGTGGTGGATGAAACTCCGCCCTCTTCTCCGTATTCTCGCTAAGCACGACTCTACGTACGAAGAAGAGGGTCTTTACATGACCGTGGAACAGGGAGAGATTGACTCAGAAAATGTAATTTAAATTATAATTCTTTATGAGTATAAACTAGCATCAAATTGCAATACTTAAATGTTGCCATAACTCAATATAAAAGCATCTAACACTAAATTTTAAAACAAACTATATTAATTATTGTCTAGTATAAATTATGAAAAATAATTTGCTTAATTAAATTGTATGTGATCCATTGATCATCAAAAATACTTATTGAAATTTCATAGTGTCTACAATATGTTTCAACAAACCAAATGCATATTTACCTTCAAGAGAGGCTATGCTTGTTCTTTGATGATATTAGTATTTTATATACTTGAGATTAAAATTATAGAGATATATGTATATCGTTTTTTTATTATTATTAATGAAATAAGGGTTTTAATGACCAGTATATATTAGCGTTAATCAAGTAATGATATATGATTATATTTGACAATTATTAACACGTATGATTATAGAAATTTAAAATGAACTAGTTTAGATAGATTTATTTAAAATATTTATTTCATATTGTGATATGAATGTTTCATTACAATTATAAATACATAGAGATTTTAGGGTACATATTTTATGGTGATAGTAAAAATATGCTCATAATTTGCCATTTGAAATTAGTTCTTTTTTTTTATATGAAAAATACCATATATAACGCTACATCTGTACAGTGTGTTTTAACTTTCAAATAAAGGTATTTTTTATGTATAAAATTGCTTTGCAGGAACATTATTTTTATTTGGATTTGTAGATATGAGTATTTAGATTATACTTTGAAATTTTGACATTTCTTTTTTTTTTTTATTAAATCCTAAATAAAAATATTTTTTGCTACAGTGTGTTTAATTTTTTACCTTTACAAAATTGTCATTTTTGTCAGAATTCTAGCATTTTAAAACTAATTCAAGACCTGTAAATTGTATAAGTTATTTTCATTTTAAAACTAATTCAAGACCTGTAAGTAAATTGTATGTTTTTTTTATAATTACAAAAAAAAAATCCTATCAATAATTACAAACATCCTAATTTTATAAATGTGCACTTTTATACTGGTGGGCTTAGGCCAAATGTAGAAAAGGGTCGAAGCTTAATCCACATCGCTAATCCACTTCGAGCTGGCAGATATATTCTTTACTATTAGTAACGATTGCTAAAAGGTGATAACAACCTCGACCTATAGCTTTACGTGCTCTCCGAGGCACGGTGGGGAGCCCTATAAGAACTGACAGCTCGACTGGAAACAAACATAGTAATAATACAAATGTCCATCCCGAGCAGCAATCAAACCCGCAAATCCGCAAATTATGACAGGTGTGCGAGAATAATTACGTTTTCAACGAAAGTACCGGTTGCTTAATCCGACCTTTTTAATAATTTATCGTCATATTTAAACTAAATAATAGAAAATTATACATCCAGGCTTTCTTTATTTATCGCTCTGTCTATTAGTGAAATTGACATAAAGATTCGTTAAAGAGTTTTTAAAGTTAATCGCATAAAAACAGACGCGGCAGGGGACTTTATTTTATAACAGAGCACATTACTTCGTCTTCAAGTTCAGCAACTAGCAAATTTAATACTCTCTAGCAATGAGGGGGGATTTTAAACTATAATTTATTGCATAACCGCTAAACACTTTTTTGATCGACCCCTACAGTTATAACTCAATTATAACTCCTTACCTCTACCTCTACCTCTATAATTATATATAAGTCTGCGGGCTGCGGAGTGCGGGGAATAAACCAAAAAAAGCACTGTGGTTCAGGGCTGCCAGCAGTGTTGCCGTTAGGACAATCTAGTTTGTGGCTACATCAAAGAAAAAAGTTGCCAGTTTTGTAAATAAATCACTTTCGAAATTCCGCTAGAAGTGGCTAAAGTGTGAGTTTTCCAATTACAGAGCATAATGTGACTCAGTGGAGCACAATGCTAAATTCTCCTGATGCTTAATAGGAACTTGATTTAGTTTTGAAATACACCTAAAAAAACTACGACGACTTTACTTTACTTTGAATTACTAACTATAATATACTAGCTGTGCCACACGGTTTCACACGCTTTAATTTAAAAAAATATGCGTATTGCGTATGCGTAAACATTAACAATATTGCGCTCCGTTTGACATTTTGACATAAGTAGTATTGACGTTTTGCAAAACAAACTAAGCACTACAGCAATAGCAATAAGGTCTATTTTCATTCGATCGAACCTAAATTACGTTAAAGATAAACATTCATTCGGGAATCCTCCTGCCATAATGCGGACATTATTGGTGTTGCCTAAAATTAACTATGTATTTTAGTTTGGTAGTATTGGTACCGTATGGTGGTATGTATTAGTCGGTAGACTTTTTATAGTAATAAAAATATGTATGTAGTAACAATCTAAAAAGCAGCCAGAAGTAGCTAGATTTATTTTGGTGGCTAAAATGGATTGGTTTTTGGCTAAAACCGTTGAAAATCCGCTAGATCTAGCCACAGAATGGCTAAAACGGCAACACTGGCTGCCAGATGTACGATTTTAATCGTACTCATACGATTTTTTTGCATTTTTACTCATATACGATCGCTAGACCAAGATCGTACGCAAACTGTACGATTTTTATATTCCCATTACCTGGAAGCATTTCATAATTAAAAAAACGTCATCCACCGGCAAGCATGAATTTGAATAATCATATAAGAGCTGTATTTGTTTGCTTTGTAACAAAACTAATATATATAATATAGATATCTATAATCTATAATCTATAATATATATAAAAGCGTAAGGTCACACATTCATCACGAAATCTCCGAAACTATAACACCTACAAACTTGAAATTTGGCAGGTAGGCTCCTTATTAGACGTAGGCATCCGCTAAGAACGGATTTTACGAAACTCGACCCCTAAGGGGCTGAAACGGGGGTTGGAAGTTTGTATGAAAGTCCTATGTTTTTGAAGTAAGAGACTTAAAATTTAAAATGTATGCTCTATAGATGGTGAAAAGGTGACCAAATAATGAATATTTAGAAATCAACCCCTTTTTGGGGTTAAAACGGGGGATCTTAGGTTGACTCACTGATCACGAAATCTCCGAAACTATAACACCTACAAACTTGAAATTTAGCAAGGAGGTTCCTTATACAGCGTAAACTACCGCTAAGAATGAATTTTACGAAACTCGATCCCTCAGGGGGTAAAACGGGGGTTGCAAGTTTGTATGAAAGTCCTATGTTTTAGAAGTAAGAGACTTGAAATTTAAAATGTATGCTCTATAGATGATAAAAAGGTGTCCAAATAATCTATCTTTAGAAACCAACTCCCTTTTGGGGTTAAAACGGGGGATGGTAGGTTGACTCACTCATCACGAAATCTCAGAAACTATAACACTTAAAAACTTGAAATTTGGCAAGTAGGCTCCTTATAGGTCGTAGACATTAACTAAGAACGGATTTTACGAAACTCGACCCCTAAGGGGGTGAAACGGGGGTTGGTAGTTTGTATGAAAGTCCTATGTTTTTGAAGTAAGAGACTTGAAATTTAAAATGTATACTCTATAGATACTGAAAAGGTGTCCAAATAATGTATCTTAAGAAATCAACACCCTTTTGGGGTTAAAATGGAGGATGATAGGTTGACTCACTCATTACGAAATCTCCGAAACTATAACATATACAAACTTGAAATTTGACAGGTAGGTTTCTTATAGGACGTAGACATTTGCTAAGAACCGATTTTACGAAACTCGACCCCTATGGGGGTGAAACGGGGGTTGGTAGTTTGAATGAAAGTCCTATGTTTTTGAAGTAAGAGAAAAGAGTTGAAATTTAAAACGTAAACTCTATAGATGGTGAAAAGGTGTCCAAATAATGTATTTTTAGAGATTAACTCCTTTTTGGGGTTAAAAAACCGCTGGAGGGTTCATCCATCCAGAATGGACAAAGATGAAATTTGGCAGGGAGGTAGATTATAGTTAGTAGACGTCCGCTAAGAACGGATTTTGCGATATTCCACCGCTAAGGGGCTTAATTGGGGTTGATAATTTGTATGAAACATATAAGTTCACCTGATAGGTTATTTATACTGCTGCCTGAAAATAAAACTAAGAATGTGGTGTATAGAGAGGTTTTATAAAAACAACTATTAAATTATACTAAATTGTGCCTTTTAAAAAGTTACTCAGTGTGATAAGCATTTCAAGTAACTGAAATAAAACAATAATTTGCGTTAAACATCTTAATAGTAATGCATATCTTTATAACCACGCGGATGTAGTCGCGTGCAACAGTTAGTGTATTATAAAACAAAGTCTCCAAAAGCGTATGTGATAGATTCCCTCAAAATCTACTGAACGGATTTTCATGCGGTTTAAGAGGAAGGTTTACGTAACGGCTAAGCCGATTTTGATGAGAGTTTCACTGGAAGTTTGCCGGGAAAACTTTGTGACACACTGATTTCAACGCGGGCGAAGCCGCGGGCACAGCTAGTCTATAATATATATAAACGCGAAAGGTCATTCATCACGAAATCTCCGAAACTATAACACCTACAAACTTGAAATTTGGCAAGTAGGCTCCTTATAGGACGTAGACATCCGCTAAGAACGGATTTTACGAAACTCAACCCCTAAGGGGGGGTAAAATGGGGGTTGGAAGTTTGTATGAGAGTCCCATGTTTTTGAAGTAAGCGACTTGAAATTTAAAATGTATGCTCTATAGATGGTAACAAGGTGTCCAAATAATGTATCTTTAGAAATCAACTCCCTTTTGGGGTTAAAACGCGGATGTTACGTTGACTCACTAATCACGAAATCTTCGAAACTATAATACTTACAAACTTGAAATTTAGCAGGTAGGCTCTTTATAGGGCGCAAACTACTGCTAAGAATTGATTTGACGAAACTCGACCCCTAAGGGAGTAAAACGGGGGTTGGAAGTTTATATGAAAGTTCCATGTTTTTGAAGTAAGAGACTTGAAATTTAAAATGTATGCTCTATAGATGGTAACAAGGTGTCCAAATAATGTATCTTTAGAAATCAACTCCCTTTGGGGTTAAAACGGGGGATGTTACGTTGACTCACTCATCACGAAATCTCCGAAACAATAATACTTACAAACTTGAAATTTAGCAGGTAGGCTCCTTATAGGGCGTAAACTACTGCTAAGAATGGATTTGATGAAACTCGACCCCTAATGGGGTAAAACGGGGGTTGGAAGTTTGTATGAAAGTCCTATGTTTTAGAAGTAAGAGACTAGAAATTTAAAACGTATGCTCTATAGATGATGAAAAGATGTCCAAATAATGTATCTTTAGAAATCCATTTCTTTTTGGGGTTAAAACGGGGGATGGTAGGTTGACTCACTCATCACGAAATCTCCGAAACTATAACACCTACAAACTTGAAATTTGTTAAGTAGGCTCCTTATAGATCGTAGACATTTATTAAGAACGGATTTTACGAAATTCGACCCCTAAGGGGATAAAACGGGGGTTGGAAGTTTGTATGAAAGTCCTATGTTTTTAAAGTAAGAGACTAGAAATTTAAAATGTATGCTCTATAGATGGTGAGAAGGACTTAAAATAGTGTATATTTAGAAATCCATTTCTTTTTGGGGTTAAAACGGGGGATGGTAGGGGTTAAACGGGGGATGACTCACTCATCACGAAATCTCCGAAACTATAACACCTACAAACTTGAAATTTAGCAGGTAGGCTCTTTATAGATCGTAGACATATGCTAAGAACTGATTTAACGAAACTCGACCCTTAAAGGGGTAAAACGGAGGTTGGAACTTTGTATGAAAGTCCTATGTTTTTGAATTAAGAGATTTGAAATTTAAAATGCATGCTTTATAGATAGTAAAAAGGTATCCAAATAATGTATCTTTAGAAATCAACTCCTTTTTGGGGTTAAAACGGGGGATGGTAGGTTGACTCACACATCACGAAATCTCGGAAACTATAACAGTTATAAACTTAAAATTTGTCAGGGCGGTTTCTTATAAGGTAAACATGTGCTAAGAACTAATTTTACGAAACTTGACCCTTAAAGGGGTAAAACGGGGCTTAGAAGTTTATATAAAAGTCCTATGTTTTTGAAGTAAGAGACATGAAATCTAAAATGTATGCTCTATACATGGTGAGAAGATGTCCAAATAATGCATCGTAATCTATATATATAAAAGAGAAAGATCACTGACTCACTCATCACGAGAACTCAAAAACTGCTGGATGGTCCATTCATCCAGGATGGACAAAGATGAAATTTGGCAAGGAGGTAGATTATAATTAATAGACGTCCGCTAAAAACGAATTTTGCGATATTCCACCGCTAAGGGGGTTTAATTGGGGTTGATAGTTTGTATGAAACTTATACAGCAGGGTCGGTTTAAAGCAAAATAACCGCGTTGCAACCCTATGTGCTCAAGACACATTTATATTGGTCACTTATAAGCAGTACAAAAAAATATTTTTTTTACAATATCTAACCTTTACGTTACTAGAATACTTTTTATTTACCCCTATCTTCACGGAGTCACGGAGGAGCGTGCGTTACGCTATTCTGTGGCATATAGTTACGTAGAACCATATTAAAAATTAAATTGCATGCAGTATATTTAAACATATTTACACTACAATACTATATTATTACTACATTATTTCATACCACAATTCTGACGAATTCAACGAACCATTTTGTTAAACGCGACGCGCGCTTCACGCGCACGTAGTCACGGGCAACAGTTAGTGTTATTATAAAACAAAGTCCCCAAAAGTGTATGTGATCGATTCCCTCAAAATATACGGAACGGATTTTCATGCGGTTTCATCAATGGAGAGAGGGCTTCAAGAGGAAGGCTTATGGAACGGCTAAGCCGATTATGATGAGAGTTTCACCGGAAGTTTGCCGGAAAAACTTTGTGTTATAGTGATTTCAACGCGGGCGAAGCCGCGGGCACAGCTAGTTTTCTGTAAAAAATAATTTGAAAATTATAAAACACTGGCTCAATTTGCTTTAAAGTTGTTATGTTTTCCCCATTACAGTGCAGATTGTGAACGAACATTCTGCGAAGTTTATTTAATCAAAACAAAATTTAGAAACAGTTTATCCAATGATACACGTAAGGGCAAATTATTAGCTACTAGCGACCCGCTCCGGCTTCGCACGGGTATAAAATATAATTATAGCCTATGTCATTCACTGAAAAAATGATTAAAATCGATCCAGTAGTTTTGATTTATTCATTACTGCCCGAGGCCCGCACGCGTTAATTTTAGAGTAATAGCCGGCCGGAACCGCCGCAAACGCTACTCGTACGTACCGAAATTTTTAAATCTGTAATATCTTCGAACATATGAATTTAAATCATATGCTGTAAAGGGCCATATAGATCTATATTAAATTAACAATGTATTTAAGGTATTTAATTAGATAAAGATTAATGTTGTATTGGTCAAAATCGCTTTGAAAATTAGCCATTATTTGTCGTAAAAAGTAAATGACAAAAAAATGTTATTGTGGGATATCCAGAGATAGACATATACCATAGCGGAGTTTTCTGTAGACCTTTTCAATCTGTACAATACTTAGTAGATTATTTTGGTAAATCTCGTAGGGTTCAGGCTGCGTTTGCAATGTAAGCGGAAAAAATGTATTTATTTACGACATCACATTAGAAACCTCAAAAATAACAGTATTTTCCACTATTTAATGGATGTTATTATACATATAAACCTTCCTCTTCAATCACTCTATCTATTTAAAGAAACCGCATCAAAATCCGTTGCGTAGTTTTATAGATTTAAGCATACATAGGGACATAGGGACAGAGAAAGCGACTTTGTTTTATACTAGGTAGTAAAGCAATTAATTAAGAAGAAACGAAAATTTTACGAAGCTTAACCCAACAAAATCTTTTATTAAAAAATATGATCACAGAAAATTTTGTATGAGTGTAACAAATAGTTTTATTACATTTATTTTCTAAAACTAAACGAATTTTGATAATCTATAATAAAAAATTAGTACCTAGTCTTAAAGGGCTGTACGATCTTTTTATTTCAAAATTTCTTTGGCATACGATTTTTTTTTTTGTAGTTGGCGTACGATCACACTTTTTGTTCACCTGGCAGCCCTGCTGTGGTTATATGTATCCTCTTTAGACTAAAGTTTAGTCTAAACGAACCCAGCGACGTCAGTCATACTTAACGTGACGCTTAAAAATATATAATAGAAAATGTGACATCGGCAAAGCGCTTGTAATGCTCCTGGTGTTACTTACATAGCTCCATAATATTTTTAATTTGTAATAATTAATCTTTCTAAATAAAAATCATCAATCAAATTATATAATATTTTACTTCACAATAGCCATAGGTGCAATACTTGCAGCGAAAATATTTTGCAGGCGTCTGTAGTTACTTACAAGCTCTAATAGGTCAATAAACAAACCTACTAGTTACTACTACTAATTAACAAAAAAAAACGGATGCTGGATGATTTAAGCTAAAATTTCAAATTTGACCACCACACCATCACACCACATAAATCAATTTGAAGTTTCTGTCTGTGATTAAAAATAAGTGTAAATAAATATTTAATATTACAACTATACGAAAATTACACTATACGAAAACACAAACAACGATTTTAAAAATTTTGGCTGTCATTCTTTCTTATTACCCGGGCTAATCTTCGGAACGGCTAATGGAAATTTCACTGAAATATAGAGGAAGATGTGGAGTAACATATAGGTTACTTTTTAACTCAGAATTCCATCGGCATTATTTATTGCCAGACATTAATTCGATTATATTTTTCAAATCCGTTGTATATAATTTGTCAGTCAGAAAATGAGGAAGGTCTGGGATCTTGGACTATAATACGCTACGAAGTTGAAATTAGCCGATTGTCTCTTTCCTATGGTCCCTCCGGCCGGATACTATACATCTGTCTCTGGAATGGTTAAAATAAGATAAAGGTCATATGGCGAAATTTACTTTTTATCCCATACTTTCCATGGGATCAGAAAAATTAATAACCAGATAGAATCTCCAAATTTTAAATAGAAAACATAATTATAGGAAATCACGTGACACACCATGGACAATGAGTATAACTATATAAAAGTAAAAAATACTATGGTTTAAAATTGGACGTCTATGTATTATAATTATCTAAATATCTTTTATCTAACTTAATTATTTATATCTAACCGTATCGAATTGCCAGTGTAATTTATAAATTTAATAATATAATGAAAATATATGGATTTGTTGTTCTAAATAATTATTTTTAAAAACAAGTTTCGATGATTAAGTAACGTTACAGCTAAATAGATGAATATATAAATATATATGTAAATGAAATCTTTTATGCAGAAAATTATAAAAATGTTTTTGACAATATAAGCAAGAAAATATATTTAAAAATTATTTAATAAAGTATTCAGTAATATTTTATAGTCATTAATAAGTAAAATTAGTAAAATATATTAAATATAAAGATATTAGAAAATAAATTACAACACAACACTAATATGACTTTTTTATACCATTGCCAACACAACTATCAACAAACAGGCTCCGTATTTTTTAGATGTTGACGTTTGACCGCGTAGCAAGTGAAAGTGTCGCGTCAGTCGGATTGCTGTCAGATTTCTGATACGTTTCACGAATTTTCGGCAGCGTTTTAATTTAAAGTTCTGGTAAATTATACTTGATTTTTAAATGTGTGAAAGTAGTTATCAATAAATAAGTATAAGGATTAATAGAGTAAGTTTTAACTAATTGTATTATTTTCAGTTTCAGGTAGAAACAGAAATATGGTTGTTAAAACATCAATTGGACGAAAATCTAACAAGAACCCCCCAATTTTTAGTCATGAATTCGTAATTCAGAACCATGCTGATATTGTTTCATGTGTAATAATGGTGTTCCTAGTTGGACTTATGGTGCAGGTACGTCCAAAGTGTATGCCACGTAATACTAATTTTTCGCCGTGAATATAATATTTGTAACATATTATTTATTTTGTAGTCGACAAGTCCACTCGCAAGTTTGTTTATCAGCCTGCACCATAATATTACTGGTGTAGAACCGTCGCGAGATGCACCGAAAGGCGAACCTTTCTTTTACGAAAGTGGTTGGAAAGATGTTTGTGCAGTATTCTTTTACTCCTTGGTGTGCATTGTTATGCATGCTATCATTCAGGAGTATTTCCTAGACGTAAGTAAACTTAAATGTACAATAAGTGAACCTCACTGTAGCTATATACCTAAGAGTTAATATTTTGTTTCTAGAAAATATCAAAGAAACTTCATCTTTCTAAGTCAAGACTGAGCGCTCTCAATGAGTCTGGTCAACTCATTATATTTCATCTCACAACTTTGGTTTGGGGTGGAGATGCCATTCTTCGTGAAGGATTTATATTTAACATTTCAATGCTGTGGGATGGTAAGTAGTTCCTTTCTACTAAATTTTACTACTGTTTTGAATTGGATCAATAAGACTAACAATTAACACTAATTTCTTTTCTGGTGTGAATATCTTAAGTAAACAAATAATTAAATATAATAAATCTTTATTTCTTTAAACGTTAGCACATATATTACATCAGTTATATTTAGTCACAAAAAGAATCTCTCTGGTCCCCACACTAGGATTCCCTGTGTCGTCGTATAGTTTGTATTAGTGGTGTTAATGTTTCTAGGCTATCCAAATCATCCGATGAGCTTCCTATTGAAGTTGTGGTGGATAGTTCAAGCTTCTTACTGGATTCATACAATTCCTGAGTTATACTTCCTGCGTATTAAGAAAGATGAGTGGTCTGGACGCATCAGACACGCTACTGTTGCATTCGCATTTTTAGCACTGGCATACTGCTTCAAGTAAGTGTCTTTTATTTCAAATTAATGCTGTGGTATAATAATGATTATAGAAGACATACTAAAACAACATATATATAAATTAATTTATATATGTACTATTATAGTATACATTTATAAAAAGATTGACACACTAGTCTGCAGAAATAATGAAACAAATAAAACATAAATGATCTACTAATATTCTAGTCGGAAGATCTGTTTACTTATGAATAAATTTTGAATCTATTGAATATATTTTAATAATTCTTTTGGCTTTTGTAAGACACATTATTTACATAGTACCTGGGTGGCCGAGCTTAGCTCGGTATTTTTAGTAACTCGTATTTTTTGGAAATCATATCGAATTACATATGAATAAAATATGAATAATATTTTCCGATTTTACCGACATAATAATTAAAAATATGAACTGGTTATTTAAATAAAAAATCATGAGTGCAACTAGGAAAAACGAAAAAATAATCGACCCGGAGACATGGAGATGTGAACTGTGGTCTTCTCGGTTGATACTGACTGGCCGATTTCCCACCTGAGCTGTTACAACTTTACTAACAATTGCGAAATTTATCTTCGTTTTCTAATGATATTGTAGCCATTTTTACATTGCCTAGAAACAGGGATAAATAGACATTTTCTAAAAATGAATCTTAGCTATATCGATTTATCGTCCCCGAAATCCCTTGCATACTAAATTTCATGAAAATCATTGGAGCCATTTCCGAGATTCAGATTATATATATATACAAGAATTGCTTGTTAAATAGTATTAGATACATAATACTACCTATTAAACATCAAGTCATAATAAATTGTAGTTAATCAGTAGTTATAAACTACAAGTGATGTCTATTATTACTTCATTTTAAATTTATTTATTTTTGAAATTAAGAAAATCAATAATTTTAAATAATAAACTTTGTTATTATTGTTGTTTTATTGTTATTTTTCGGTTGTCTTAGGTTCCAAAGGGTTGGTGTTTGTCTGGTTGTACTGCATTCACTATCTGAGTTCATTAGCCACATCTACCGTCTAAACAACATCCTTAGGGGTGAAAAAGATGACTACTTGGACAAAAGTAAGTTTTAAATTAAGCTTTAACAAAAATATAGATAAGAAAGACTAAATTATAACTGAAAAGAACTTTCATTAGGTAGTTTAATTAGTAATTTTGACCAGTAACCATTAGAATATATTTTTCAAATACCACTGAATAGTAAAAACAATATAGGTTAACTTCGATGAAAATCTCAATTTAAGCTCAACATTTATCAAATTTGTTAAGATATTTTAACCTTATCTTAAGCCGCAAAAATCTTGCTTTAATGATAACGATATATTATTATATAATAGATGTTTAAATTGTAATATTATTATTCTAGGTATTGTAATAAGTCCATCTGGTGAATGTTTCCTATAAAATAAATTATTTCACTAAAAACATATTTAAGAAATAATTGTTTGCTCGCAAACGAAAAAAACTGACTTGACAAGTAATACTGAGGTAGGTCAGCAGGAAATATCCTGCTCAAAATATGGAGCAGCCCGATTGGGGTAGTACCTCGACCTTACAGAAGATCAGGGCTAAATAATACTGTTTCTAAGCAGTTTTGTGTTCCTGTTGGTGAGTTCATCATTACAGCCTATACAGTCCACTGCTGGACATAGGCCTCCACAAGTTTACGCCAAAAATAACGTGAACTCATGTGTTTTGCCCATAGTCACCACGCTGGGCAGGCGGGTTGGTGACCGCAGTACTGGCTTTGTCGCACCGAAGACTCTGCTGCCTGTTTTTGGCCTGTGTATTTCAAAGCCAGCAGTTGGATGGCTATCCTGCCACCGGTCGGCTTTTTAAGTTCCAAGGTGGTAGCGGAACTGTGTTATCCCTTAGTCGCCTCTTACGACACCCACGGGAAGAGAGGGGGTGGCTATATTCTTTAGTACCGTAGCCACACAGTATGGTATTGGTGAGTTACTACCCCAGTAATGTCATCAGAGCTCCTGGGGGGAATTAAGGATAGGGTTGGCAATGCTTCTGGTGTTGCAGACGTCTTATAACCTAGATACCAAAAAAAAACATGTTGACAAAAAAAAAATTGTCGAGTAAATAAGCATTATTAGATCTAACTCAAAAAGTACTTTTTAGATCTCAATTAAATTTAAATGGGACCGCATATCACCACCTTTCGATTAAAAAAAAACCATTGTGTGCTGAAGACCACATGGAAAAAGTGAAAACTTCTTTGGCAATCGCAATAAAGCAATAACGCAATAAGTCTCGAGTTCACCTGATCGAACCTTTCACCGTTCAGCAGCGAAGAACAGCTGTCTGTATCTTTCTCGCTCGGGTACACTCGGCGGTCCCGAGTTCACCCGATCGTTCCTTTCAACTCAGAGCGTGACGGATGAGCCTAACTTACTACCTAAGAAAAAACATATGTGCGGTGCGCCAAAAGAAGTTTTCCCTTAAAAAAATCATCGAAATTGGTCCACCTAGTCAAGAGTTCTGAGGTAACATAGATAAAAAAGTAAAACAAAAATTGGTTGTCTGTAGAGTCGGTTTACGGACGATAGTTTTAACAACATCTAACGAGACGGTACGGACGATAACATCATAAAGAAACATTGATAAAAATTGCATACATTTAGAAATTGAATTGAATTATTATCACTAAATTATTATTATTTTGTATAATACAAAGAAAGACTTAATTGAAAATTACAATTTTTTCGATAAATTCATCATTCGCCTTAGTCCGTCAAACAGACACTGTTTTGCCTAGGACACTTCAGGAAAACGCAGAGTTGCCTAAGCTCTGCGCCACCCTCTCGACCTCACTGGCTAGGCCCACAGGAACGACGAGTCGATACGTGTGGAGCCAGTTCGGCTGCAGGAGTCTTTTGCATTTTAGAGCTATGCCACGAATGCTTGACGTAAACCCCATTCCGGGTTTCAAACGACGTTTTCCTTCTCCAGGACCCTGATGATTTTGAGCCAGGTTTATCCCTTGGTCGTCTTTTACGACCCCCATGGGAAGAAAGGGGGTGGTGCTATTCTACTCGGCCGACACCACACGGCATATTTCGATAAATTAACGTTTATTTATTCGAACTGCTAGCTCTGACGTCACGCGAAAGAGATAAATATGTCACAAGCCAACGCTTGGGCCAATCGTGCTTCTCTATCGCTTGTTCTGCGATCTCGCTTGCACTCTCAGGTGGAACGTGACACTTTCGGCGCGTGGCGCCGGTGTTCATCGATTTATAAGACGTTCAAAATACAATCGAGTTGAGAACCTCCTACTTTTTTGGTAGTTGGTTAAAAAAATTCCACAAATGTTATTTTAGTCAATAACTACACAACAATATACACTGAAATAATTAGCCACAATCTGAATTGTTTTATCAATTTAATTAAGTATTTCACAAACTGAATAAACATAACATGAAAAAAAAAAAAAAATTGAAATGCAAGAAAAAATATTAACGAAATATGTTTTTTTTAGGTCTGGGCTTATTAAATGGCGTTGTATTTGTGGTTGTCCGTCTTTGCTCTCTGGTACTTGGAGTGTTGACATTCTATTTTGGAGTGGCCGGTGCCGCACCATTGATCCTCCGCGTGGCTGCCCTGTCTATCCTGGTTTCATTCCAAGTAAGTGATAAAATTACAACCACCATTCTGTAATGACAAAACTTCTAATAATACTAAGGGTTCAATTCCCATTCTGAGTTAATATTTGTATGAATTCTTTTCAAATCTAATAAAATTTCTTACTCTTGGAAGAGACTATATTTGCAAACTCACTCTCTGACCAACAGTGGGAGCTTGTTTGGACATTTTTTTATAAATCATGCTTTCTAGATAACAAATCTTAAATTCATAAACATTATGTAATAAAGCAAACTATATTTTACTAACATTTTAATGAAATTATTCTGAAACTGATAACATTACATGAAACGCTGTCCACTTAAAGCAACATTATTGTTGCAACTGTCCAATGTTTTACAAATTTTACTCTTATGCAATAATTTACAGGATTGAAAGTTGCATATTTTACTGTAACTTTAATTTTTAACGGTTACTATTCAATGAAATGTGTGTATAATAATATAACTGTACATTGTCTCAACTCTCAGTTATATTTACTAAGTATTTTATATGTATCTAATATTTTTAGGTCTACTTGATGTTTAACTTCATTGCTGAAGCTATGAAACAGCGCCAGGAAGCTCTTCAACTCGCTCAGAGCAAACCGAAGAAGGAGAAGAAGGAAAAACCGAGGAAAGAAAAGGGTTTGTTATACTTCTTAAACTTATAATCCCATTTATACTTCATCCAACAATAAGCATTTTGAGTCATTTAAGTTCTACTGGTAACAATGAGTGATAGTGACACTCATTGTGAGTGATAGTTTTAGATAAAACTGATGAAATTTTTATTGCTAATGAATAATTTTTGCTAATGAATTAATTTCAGAAGACATTTTTATTTTATTTACAGTAAAGAAGGTACACAACGAGGAGTCAGACCTGCCAGAAGTTGATCAAAACACAAACAAGGCGCTCAGACAAAGACAAGCTTTCAAAGCAACTGTCAAGGCAAAATAAACACGCACATTCTGTTTCCTAACTTAGAAATAACATAGGTTGTCCCTTTTAAGACTTTTAAACACATTTTATCCTATGTAATATTTATAGTTTAATTTACTTAAATGTCGATGCACAAAAGGAACCATTCATATGTATGTGTTTGTTTCTAAAATAACTATATTTAGGTAGATGTCTTAAATAGGGTAAGATGTCTTTGAAACGTTAAATGAAATTTTTCTTGAGATTGATAATTGTATTTTAAAAAATCCATGTGTGCATTCATGACAATTAATTTTACCACCCAAAAGTATCTATCGAATGTATGTATGCATTTGTGGTTTTGAGGTGATTGTTAGTCCTGTTGACTGCAAAACGCACTATTGTCATAACATATAATGGATACAGGGTTGTAAAATGTATCTTTAGAATGTGAAAAAAAATTCGTAAAATATAGGTTAAAATGTTGTTTATATAATAATATTGATAAGAATTTTACAGAACTGTGTTTACACAAAAATATTAAAATTCCATGTTATAATTTAGTGCATTTTAATTCATATTTTATAAATTCCGATATAATGTTTTTAAATAATTTATATTTTATTTTTTATACACTTTATATTTCGATAACTTGAGCTATTTTTGTATGACGATAGATAATTTCTATTGCTCTTCGTAACATTTCGGTGCTTTCTTTGTCTACTATATTTAACAATATTAATATATTATCTTTATAAATTTTTAGTAAACATTAATTCAAGACCTAATACACGAAGTAAGTTTAAGGATAAATTACTTTTAACTGTGAGAGTGAATCCATGATTGTTGTTATATTCGTAAATGTATTAGGTGTATATGTAATTCGTCTTAAAAGGAAATTGTGCTCATAAAATAGTATAAATTTTTCATGTGTGTCAATTTTTAAAAGCTTGATGTTATTTTAATTTCTGAATAAAATTTGTCAGATCATAATTGTTTTTCTTTATCATTTCATTTATTCTTTTATCTGAAAATACTTTTAAAATTTTCTACGTGACATTGGCAAAATCATCTGTGCTTATTTGGCACTATTGAAAGCCATTTTAACCTGAAGATGAAGTAATTTAAAATCTTATGTCAAATTTTGAATGCTATCCATCTTAATCCTAGTCATCTTAACTTTCTAGTAGTAATAATAAGTGTATATTTGAAATACATTATTTTGTTAAAATACAAACTATGAAATGTCACGAGAAGTGAAAAACACTTTATGAATAAAGTTCAGTATTATGTACCATGCTACTGCTGGCATAGGGCCCTTTTTTCAATGCCAGATCGAGGTGGCGAATGCTAGCGCGACTCCATCTCGGCCAACCCGCCTGGGGTCCGCCATAACAACAAATACTAATAATAAGCTAAAATCTAAGGGGGGCTCCTATACAACAAACGCCAGTTTTAGCCAATTTAGCTCTATATCAATAAGTGGTAATAGGTAGGCACTTGAAATATTCACAAAATACTCAGTTGTATTTTGACTTTAATATGTACAACAAAGTTAAGATAAAAAATAGGACTTTAGTCAATAATGTCTGTCTTTAATGGAAATAAGAACTATAAAAAGTTTTTTTCAAATATATGTAAGTAGAACACGTTTAAATTCCTAAAAGCTGTTAAAATATAATTGCTAGCTATTATCTATGATAATGCTATCGAGTCAATGGCGGATTTACAAATTTACCGCTAGTAGGCTATTCGATTTTTGCAGCCTGGCCAAGTGCTAGTCGCGTTTATTTCAGTTGACTTTTTTTTAGGTCGCCTATCCATAATTCCATAAAATAAGGAATATACGTCCTGTCCTCCTCTGTCACGTCCTGTGTACCCTCTTCAATATCCTTCATGGTCCAAATGCTCCGTCGTATCTTAAATCCCGGTTTCACCTCCTGCCCTCTCCTAATCGTTCCAGGCGCGCGACCTGGCAGTAAAGCTATGTTAGATATACCGAAATGTAACACAAAATTTAAGTTAAATTCATTTACGGTACGCGCCTCCATACTATGGAACAAACTCCCAAGTGACATCAGAACTAGTCCTTCTCTTGTTTCCTTTAAATGTAAATTAAAGAAACACTTCCTTTCACTACGTATGTATTGTAGTGAGTTAATATATGTTTATGTATGTATACAAGTGTATTTTTGTATTTTGGTATGTATCTTTATATGTATTTGTTAGTATGTAGTATATTTTTTTAAATATATATGTATAAAATTATCAAATTTATCATCTTTTATTTTTTCTTTTTTTTACGTTATTTTTCTTGTTCTTAGTAAATACTTCTTGCACTGTTTGCCTCGCTATATAAAACACTTACTCGACTAACACTTATTGACTGGAAGAAATCTCTTTCAGAGATAAGTCCACCTTTGTCATAAACCTTATTAATATGTTGTTGATACATGTATTTTTTGAGTGCAATAAAGTACCTATATATATTACGTTCCAATAATTGAATTGTGGTAAAATATATTTCGACTGACCTTTTTTTTTGTTATCCATTGATCTACAAAGGTTGTGGGCATGCCCATTCATTTTATAGATCTCTATATTAATGTGTCAAATACAAAACTAGACGAAATCTAGACGAAATTTGCTGTCTCCTTAAATTTGGCCCTTGGCTCCAGCCTACTCAGCCTACTGGTAAATCCGCCACTGTATCGAATGCACACTCGCAACTTTGCAAATTTTCAGCACTATCACATGACTGGACAGATCAAATCAATATAATGCTCAAGATCGACAGACGTCGTCCAGACAACAAACTTTTTTTTACATTTATCATCGTTTATGCACAGCGACACCAGGTATGTTACGGGCGGCCTGAAAAGTAGTAAGTGAGTAGAGTAGTAGTGTAAGAATTTTAAGATGGTTCGTACTACCTGTAAAAGTTTTCAGATCAATTTGCAAGCGAAACTAACGCTGTCCTTTACTCTGCATGACATGACATGGCCGAAAACCAAATCCATGACTTGTATTGGCTTAGACAACTTAGTTGCCGTTGCCGTTGACTATGAGCCTGGTCTTCTAGTGTGTGAAGTTAGTTGCTTCAAAACATTGGTTTTTTGAATTTTTCATTTGAATTTGTTTCACTTAAATTGTTAAAAAAGTTGTAGATCTTTTTACTACCTACAACTTTGCCACTGAACTTTTTTCCATAGGACTTGTAGTTTAATCGGAAATCGAGATAAACCGTTTTTTTACCATTAAACCCCCTCTACCATTTCCCGAGCTCAGATCACCCGTAATTTATTTTTCCTTTCATTTGCGTTGTATTTTTTCTTTCACAATGGGTTTCATTCTACTATATTTTTTTTTTTTGGTTTCAAAAGCTGCTCTACAAGCCCATTTAATTTTAATGTTTTGTCTCGGTTTAGTTGAAATATGTGGGGTTGATACAATGATGCTAGAAGACACGATTTCAGCACGTCCCCCTCGTTCCTCGCGCCCTAGGCTGCAGCCTAATTAGCCTAAGGTTTAATCAGGCCCTGTCTATGCAATTCGTAATACATAACTTAAATACTAATATCAACAAACAATCAGAATATACAGAATGTAGGTACATATATTTTAGTTAGTGGATCAATAGTGTGTACTAATTACTACATTTTTTAAACTCGTTCCTGTTATTTTGTTTATTAGCTTTAAGTTTTCCTGAAATAAATAAATAAATATAAAACATAAAGTTTTGAACATACATAATTGTAAAATGTAAGTGTATGTTATGTGTAAGTGTGTGGTATGTTAAAATTAAAAATACTTTTTAGGTATACCTACGTTGAAATTGTCAACAAAGATGTTTGAAGATCGTACTGGCACAATAGAATCAAATTTTACGATAAGGTAACTTTCGAAAACAAATTGTTGAATATGTATCGGTGTACCTATTTCGTCATCAAAATTTTGTATATTACGTATATATGTATATTATGTAATGAGATAGTACTTCACCATCGTCAATTTTTAGAGGTAACCTTGCCTATGCAAATAAAGGATTGTTGAAGTTAGGTGATGACAATCGCACTATAAGTGATGCGATTTCGATACAAATCAAAACTAAACAATAACCAAACAAAGTGTGGGAAAAAATGAAAATCGATCGAGATTATAACAAAATTAAATTAAACTAAACTGAATCAGCTCGTAACTCGGTAACCAGTATCAATAAACGTCTCAACGCTGGACAAAAGTCTTTTCTTCATATGTATTCTGTTTAAATATTGTTATTTATCTAGATGGGTTTTTAATAATATATCGATTACGATACTCGATACAAATAAATTTAAATATTTGAATTGTATCCTTTTTTATTTGGTTCTTGGTTTGACGAAAAAAAGGTACTAAATTTCTTTTGAAAAATTCTGTAGTTTATTTTGATTAATCTTCGAAACGGCTAATCGTTTTAGGCATTGCTTCTACTAGACCGTTGGTATAACGAGAAAACATTTAGGCTTTTTTTGTCCTTTTCGCACAAATATTGCAACTCATGCACTTATTTGAGGAAAAAATGCTTATAACTAAAACCTACGAGCATAGAGATACGAATTCAGTATGTATTGTATTATGAAATACACAAGGTAACGAGTGCCAGTATGTTTACTGACAATAAACTTAAAAGTTTACTGTATTTATAATACTTCGCTAATGAATTGAAATAAATATTTCATTTTATTTACAGTGACAAAGTGACGCATTTATTTATTATTTTATATCAGAGGACTCTTAACATTAAAATTTATTGTTCTTTGTTCAGATGATATAACAATGACGTTAATTTCAGTTTCATATGTAATGTTACGTTATCCATCGCAAAAGTATTTTTCTTACCAGCAAACATATTCTGGAAACTTAGTAGAGATATAAATCGTTCGCGTTAAAATTAAACCAACCCAATTAAATCTATTAACATTTATGTCGATTGTATAAATAATATAAGGGCCATAATTTAAATAATTCACCAAAAAATCGGAAGTACCTTGAAATACAATAAAAAAATTAATTTAATATAAAAAATATACATTTTTTGTACATATATTATTGTTTTTGTTGATATTTCTTATCGAAATTGAAAAACCATTTATTGATAAACTTTACAAGATAATTCCACATTTGAGGAAGTTCTAATTGAGCATCTTTATATTACCAACATAACATTGATTTCTCACGTTTGCCTATTACAAGGTCATATATGAAAAAGTCGCTCAACGTAAGCCTTCGGAGGTGATATGCTTAATGCACAAGATAAAATGCTAAAGAAAACAATGTCTCAATCAACAACTACCTTGTAATGGCTTACAACAGGAAAAATGAATCCTATCCCTTTTTATAAGTATTCATTTTTCAATAAAAATATATTTGGGGTATGTGTGTTGTATTAAACATGCCTAAGCTTAAGATAAATTAAAAATATGTCCCGTGCACACCAAGAACTAAACGAAAGCTCAGTCAGTATTTCGTCGCTCACCATGGATATAATAAATGTCTTTAAGTACATGAATGATGAATACATTACACATAGAAAAAGAAGATTACTGACCTATTATTATTTAAAAAAAGACATTCCAGACCTTGGATATGTCAACACATTCAATCTCGGCACACAACAAGGTGATGCGTAGTAGACGGGAGGGGCTTAGCTCGTGTAGCTGCGCGTCGGCATACACAACTAGTAGTTAGCTTCGCATATTTTAGTTAGCTCACATGGCTTAGTTTGCATAGTTTGCAATCTACCCACAAGTAAGATAAACTGCATAAGCTATGCGAGCTAGACTAAACTAACTTACCTTAGCTCTTGTTCGATAACCCGCAAGCAGGGTGTGTTTAGCTTTGGAATAGCTTAGTTATTGGTCTGCAACCGGCCTAAAATATATAAAATTTTCTGTTAGATTGTCCGCTAGACGAGTAGATATCCAAAATATTATCCGAAGCTATCGTATAGTAAAAAATACAAGTAACTTCTTTATTTAAATATTCTTTAACTTTGAACGGGTACACGTGAAAAAATGACGCCGTTAGAGGTATAATTTTTCAAAATCTGGCGTTATTGGGCATCTATTACCATATATTTTTAGTATTTGTAGTACGAAAAATGGAAGGCTATGGAGGTCTTTCATGCTCAAACTTGTTCGAGACCTTAGAAACTCTAATCCAGTCCTGTCACAAAATCTGTTCTTAGCGAATGTTTACTAACTATTAACTAAACTTCTTGCCAAATTTTAAGCTTGCAGCATAAAAAAAAAATAAGGACTAACATAAAAAAAAATCTCGAGCCCTTAGACTACTTTACTTAATCCAATCCTGTCACAAAATCTATTCTTAGCGGAATTTTAATAACTTTGAAACCTGAGTCGCTCTTTGCCGAGTCAAATTTCAAACTTGTAGCACGAAAAATGACGGAGTTTTATACAAAACATATAAAAGACCTTAGACCCCTTTAATCCGGCTATATCGAAAATTTATTTTTAGCGGATGTCTACTAACTATAACTATAAACAACCTCCCAAATTTCATCTTTATGCGTCCAGCGGTTTTTGAGATGACATGATTAATCAATGGCCTAACTATTTTATATACTGGTATATAGAGAGACTGATTATATCAGTATTAAAATAATTGTAAGTAAAAATATGTTATTAAATTTTCATGATAAAATATGTAAGTTTCGTTAATTAAAAAATAGTTTATACTACGAGCTAAGACATCAAAAACAAGTTTTACTCAATAACAGTTAATGATTATTTCTACAAATAACTGCAGTATAATATAAATTATTTTTAGAGGTCATTTTTCTCGCATATGTATAATATTTTTAAGATTATTGCAGTAGATACATTGTTTTTTCCACAGTTTTATAATTATTGGCGTATTAAAATGATTGTTTTATGGTGAGTTTAGTTTAAATGAAAATACTAGTTTAATGTATTTATAAAAAAAAAATGTTAAAAATATTAAATAATTATATAGTTTTATTAAGTTTGATTAAAAATTTTTACAGTTGTTTTTTTTACTTTTAGAAAATAAAAGTAGTACATCTATCTATATTTGTATTATCTTAATATATATAAATTACGTGTCACGTTGTTTGTCCGCGATGAACTCCTAAACTACTCAACCGATTTTATTCAAATTTGCACACCGTCTGCTGTTTGATCGAACTTGAAAACTAGACTATATTTTATTTTGATAAAATATATACGTAATTATTATATTTAAAAAAAATAAAGCGATACGAAGTTTACCAGGTCAACTAGTTGAATATATATAATACACTTTTTATGACTACAATTTCTATAAAACAGATCTTCAACTCATTAATTTAAAACTGCAGTTGGATCTAACATTAATTGCCTGTGTCAAAAAGAGAAGTCTGTGTCAGAGAATTAGTAAAAAAACCTTAAATGAAAGTGTATGATAGATTTTTTAAAAGTTAATTGGTTATGGAAGCGCTACATTTTTTTTATATTTGATATTAACTCTTACTGAGTCGGACCGTTATGATGGATACCTATTAACGAAAACGTTCACAGCGAGCAACACAAAGTTCCTAAAGGTAAGTATATAAATGCAAAGTATGAAGTCGAAAAAGCCAGTTCTAACCCGGCATCTGTGGAAGTATAACGTCAATATGCAGCGCATCACTCTGTTAGTGCTCGCAGCCATCGTGACCATGGCGCTGGCAGGTTAGTGCCCCCCCGGTTTTTGCTATCATTGAAGCTGACTTGTCTGTTGTGTTTTCCTTTTTACGTGCAATTTGTATGAGTAATATCCGATTTGGTTTAGTTAAGGCTATTGAATTCAGTTTCCTTATACCTATCCTTTTTTCATTTTTCATTAACTTTTTGTTAAGTTTAAGTGGAATTGTTTAACTTTGAAGGAGCAGTAAATAACAAATATTATACAAGACTAGGTGAATACGTTACGTAGTTATGTGGGTATAGTTACTTGTTAAAATTAAAAAACAAATAATTTTTGTCCTAAAAGTTAATACTATTTTAATTAGATAAGTCTATGTCTATAGATAAGATTCGTGTACGTTAGAATACCTATATGTTTTTTTTTTCTTTTACTTAGGTATAATATCTTTATTTTGCTAATGAATTAATAATCGTTTAATGATCTAGCACATAAAAAAAATATTTATTTATATTTTGAACACAACAAATTTTGATAAAAATTATATTAATATTGATGATATAAAAGTTTTACCAAAAAATGCACCTAACGCTCATTACCAATATTTTTTATTTTTACGTTGTAAAAAATGTATTAATATAAACATGTAGAAAAATTATAAAGAGTTTTATCATTTATTTAATATTTGTATTTTAAAAATTATAACTACTGATTATAATTATTTCCCATCTAAAACTTTTTTATGTTATCTATATTGTATGATGTTGGAAACTTTCTTTATGTAAATATGATTTATACATTTGTTTTAAAGTGCAATAAAGAATATATAATCAAATCTATACTAATATTATAAAGAGGTAAAGTTTCTAACTTTGTTTGTAGGGGGTAATCTTCGCAAATATTGATCCTACCATGAGAATTCTTTCACTAACAGAAGCTACACTATTCGGGAGCATTATAGGCTATATTTTATTGTTATTGAACAAAAAATTCAGTGAAAAATAATAGTTTATGTAAATCAAGTCGGCGAGCGAGATGAAAACTTTACTATATATTTGCATCACAAAAATAATTAACGCCCATCAAAGTGGGTACGGGTCACTAATTAATTATCTATACGCAATACCATTATTATTTCTATATTACTAAATATTTTTATGAAGATAGCATGTGTGTTAAAAAATTCAAACAAAATACAAGGGATTTCAATTACAATTAAACTTTTTGTTCTAGAGCTTTTAGTTAAGCTTTTTGTAAAATTTAATTGTCATCGTTTTGTAAGTTTAGAAAAGTGCCGCTACAGTTAATTATTTTTGGTTCTGTTATTTTTTCCATAATAACAATACCGATTAAAGACTCTTTTTAATTCAAGACAGTATAAATGTAAAATTTCTTATCACCTACTTAAAAAAAAAAGATAGAGCCTCCAGTAAGTTACAAAAACAATTTAATTGAGTTCCAGTTTTATTTTCATAACAAAATGTAGCCTTTATTACATTCACACTAAAAAATTTAAAAGAGTACCTAACCGTTGAGTTAATTGCCGATTTTTGTGGTATCTTCACATTAACTACCCCGCTGAAAGTTCCAGATAGATCCAAACAAAAAAACGATGATTGACGGGAAGTTATTGTAAGCTTTTGTGTGTTTAAAACAGGCATTCTAAAAACTTTATTCAAGTTTGATACGTTAAAATACAATTTTTATATTGGCATTTTTCAATCCAGATAGATCTATCAGGACCCCCAATGGAGCTTAACATTTTATATCGGAGTTTTTCAATGAATTTATTTAGTAATATTGTATGCAATCGCACTCTATCAAATGATAAATCATTCATGAATAATTTCAAACATAAGTGCAATTGGTTGAAGTTAAGTAGTAGTGTGTATGTTATATAAAAATAAATATACCTACATATATATCTACATAAAAAAAGGCAACTTTTAGCATGAAGATCAGTTTCATTGTTTAAACAATAGTTATAGAAGCTATTCAGTTATTATTATTCATCATCATCATCATCATTTCAGCCTATCGCAGTCCACTGTTGGACATAGGCCTCCACAAGTTCGTGCCAAAAATGGCGTGAACTCATATGTGTTGCTCATAGTCACAACGCTGGGCAGGCGGGTTTGTGACCGCAGGGCTGGCTTTGTCGCGCCGAAGACGCTGCTGCCCGTCTTTGGCCTGTGTATTTCAAATCCAGCAGTTAGATAGATCCCGCCATCAGTCGACTTTTTAAGTTTCAAGATGGTAGTTGAACTGTGTTATCCCTTAGTGGTCTCTTTTGACACCCACGGGAAGAGAGGGGGTGGCTATATTCTTTACAGCCCTAACCACACAGCACCACAGTTATTATTATGATGATTTTATATGTTTAACATCAAAGTAGTTAATAATATATATGTATACCAACAGTACCCTTTGGCATTGAATAAGTAGACTGTCTTTTTAATTATATCAACTGTTAAATCTTATTATACCCAATTCGAAAAAAATATATATATATATTTGTAGAATGAGATAGAACTTTTCTTAAATTCACACGTTCAGTTATAAGGTTAACTCAAAGAAATAACAGATAAATCAATGTAAGAATTTATAAAGATTAAATCTTTATAAAAATTGGCTTTAATTAATTATCGAATCATCGGTGACGTCATTTATTGTAAACGGAAGGTCGCTGGTTTGAAGCTCACGATTCGTCTGTTGTTATGTTAGTGATGATCTCAATGGGTTACTACTGATCAACGAATTCTTGATTGGGTATTTATTTATAAAAAGCATAAACGATACGATATGTACAGTTTAATAAAAAAAAATGTCTATTAAAATACATCAATGTTTAAATTTATTTACTTAGGTAAATGTAGATAGGTAATTTACAAATTTATTTTATAAATTATTTCAGGCATTAATAATATTGCGGGCATTTAAATGATAATTATAAATATATTATTTTTTAAATTTTTCGAAAATTTTTTTTAATTATGATACAAATGATTAAATATTCATAAAATTAAGATAAACATTATTTAATTTTAATTGTGTTTACAAATTTAAACGCTATAAATTCAATATTTTTGTATCATCCGTATATTCACAGCTTTTTTTAATAAATTCAGGAAACAAGTGTTTATACACTTCTAAAGAATGTACATGATGGAAATTAGATTGAAATAATACAATATTTATATAACGTTAATGGACTGACCTATTCACAATACCTATTACAGAAGGCCAATATTACGTTCCTCGGGCATACTACGTAATAGACGCCGAGGGGCATGTGTCTGCTCCAGTGCCACTGCGAAGGCTTCGTCGATCCCTAGGTCCATACCCCTATCCCTACAATGGCGGTAGCGGTGCATCGGCAAACGCGAATGCAAATGCCAATGCTGAATCTCAATGTAAGTAAATTTTATATTTTTGAAATACTTCAAATACTTTTTCTAAGCTCACTTTATCTGTTATATAGATAGGTACCCACTTTGGGATGTATTTATATTGAATGTCATAGTAGAAATAAGAATATCATATATTCTACTAATATTATTGCATATTTAAAAGTATAAATTCATAATATTTTTAAGTATTAGATATTTCTACGTTAATTACACGTATTACTAAATTCTATTTGAATAATCATATATGAGTAAAAATTCATAAAGGTAACATGTAAAATTGCTCTACATTTCCTTAATTAAGTAAAATGTTAAAGTTTCCGTACTGTGCTATGGTACTGTGTTTGCTTATACGAGTACCAAAAGGCCATAGACCCAGAGTAATAGGTAAGCATATTTGCATACCACTCTAACACGTTACATGTCCATTCACTCAAGTTTGTCTTCCCGTTGACAGTTAATATGCGTAAGGATTGTCATTCTCGGAAGTTGAAATAATCTCATAAGAATTAATCAGTAAATAATGATAGAAATAAATTTTAAAAATAATAAATAATATATAAACGACTTCCTATGAATTTAAATTTTTATATGAAATATAAGTTTTTTTAGTATAACTGTATCTAAATTATAAAGAAAAAAACCGTAAAAATTAAACATGTATTCATGTTTCCTGCATTTAATGTGAATCTAATTGATAATTGGTTGATTCTGTCGTGGAATTTTTGAGAGGTAGTTACAGATTAACAAATGCATAACTCTAGGTAGTCATAGTAATCGTATATATTATATATTTTTTGTTTTTCTTTTCTAAAATTAATTATTATTATTATTATTACATTAAAGTAGAAATTCATTCTTTTTAAGCTTTTTAAGCTTTATAAGACTGAAATTGTTATTTATTAAGCTTATTAAGCTACTTTAATAGTAGTAAATCATGTCTTTACCGTTAGCAAGAAATTATATTTAGGCTGCTGGGAGCGTAATTGATTACCAAACTCGTTCTACTTTTTTTCTGGAACTAATTACGCATACTAAGCATTTCTCGGACGTAATGTAAAGAGAGCTTTCAAGTTTATATGTACAGAATGCAGTAGTTGCAATTCATGGTAACGAAGTAACATTTGTATGCGCGCTTGAGTCGCTTGTAACACTGCATAGTGGAACAGTTTACAGCTTATTGTTATTGTAGAACAGAAATAGCCATCGAAATGCTATCAGTGACAAAAGTGTTTGACATAATTAGCTTTTTTTTTAACATTCGGTCTAGGGCAATACTTTGACAGTTATTAACTTTTCTGAAATTTTTCAATTAACAGTGCAATTTTCCTAATTTCTTATTCCATAAAAATATAAAAAAGATTCATGAAATCGGTTGAGTCATGCTAAGTTTTAGCGTGAAAACCGATAAGAAAATTATATATTTATTTTTATGTATATGTATGTATAAGTATAAAATTCTGTAACTTAAAAAAACGTATCTGCTATCATCTTTGAGGTACCTTAAAGAACAATCTGTTGATTGTTTTAGTAGTTGTTACCAACGTATTGGAAATAATAATATAGTAATTATTTAAACATTCTGACTACTCGTGCTTTAACTGTCTATAGTAATTCTATAGTATTTTCTGTTCTGAGGTTCCCAGTAACAGTAGAATTGAACGTGGAGAGCAAGTTCAATTGCCGCCGGCGGCGATCGTCTCCGCTCGACTAACGGTTCGAAACCACCGGTCACTGGTTATTAGGCGTATGTTCGACATAAAAGTGTTCTGATCTCGTTTAATGTGGACCAGAGACATGATATTGATAAATTAGATATTAAAATCGATTTTTTTACTTACACCTTATAACCAATTTTCCATTAGGTACCTACTGTCGTTAGTTAAAACCTCAGTTGAACTTACACTACATAATTATTTACAATCGTGGTTCACATTAGGATCTCAGAAATCCTAAATCTCTTTTTTATTAATAAGGTTACCAGCTCTATGTATTAGAATATATTATAAAATATGTAGCACAAAGATACTGAGTAAAGACATGCATAGATGTAGTATAGGAAAATAAAATAGAAAAAATCTCAAATTTTTATCCGAATTCAACAAAGGAGGAGGTTATTCAATTTGAGCGTATATATATTTAATGTATATTCGGGGATAACTTCGTCGTTTATGAACCGATTTTGATAATTCTTTTTTTGTTGAAAAATAGATATCCCAGGTGTGGTACCATGATAAGGAAATCAGGATCTGATGATGGGATCCCAGAGAAATCGAGGGGAAACCCTTGAAAATCCGCATAACTTGTTACGGGATGTACCGATTTTAATGATTTTTAATTTAATCGAAAGCCGATATTTATCATGTGATCATATTTAAATTTCATCGAGATCTGATTACAATTTTTGGAGTAATCTTTGATAATGCGTATTTATTTGACTATTTTTTCGTCTACCTACGTTGTATTACTTATCGATGTACTTGAAGTCGGTTTTTTTCGTTTGCCAGCAAACAAAATTATTAAGATTATATACTATTACAATATCATTATTTAATCTGAGCAATAAACAGTAGATTTAAAGGAAAAGAAAACTTTGTCTAGATTGTATTTTGGAAAAACCCAAAATAATATATATATTTTTTTTGTGTATTTTCAGGGGGAGGCAGTGCAACTGCTAACGCCAACGCTCGCGCTGATGCTGGTGGTTGGAACTATCCTTCGGGCTTCAACTACGGTTCTGCAGGTCCACAGGGCCTCAGGTACTTAAGATGTTTTTTAAAGTATTTTTTTTTTATCTACATATAATCAAAAATTTTCTGCGTTTAAAATATTTGCTATAATAATTGATTATATAATATATGATATATATAACAAAATTACCAATTGCTCTATATGGAAATAACATTTTAAATTCTAAAACGAAAACGTTTAAGTAATTGTGCCTTAACTTTTGCAAAACAAAACTCGATGAGTTAATGAGATGAGACAACAAAAAAGGTTTCCTTTTAACACTTGATTGGCTTCTAATAATATAAAATTAAAATAAAGAAATATTTTCAAATGTGGTTAACATGAATACGGTCTTCTTTTCCTAAGGTAGACAATTATAATAAAATGAAGGACATATCATATCATTATTCCCGAATTACTTTTATTCCTATTCCTTGAAGTCGACCAACCGAGCGTTCATTAGATAGTACATTCGCACACTATGCATTTCCTGGTTGATTATTCTTGTAATATTACGATAAGACAAACTTTATGACTGAAGAAACTTATCAATCTTATTTGCATTTAGATTATAGGTAAATTAACAAAAATATACTACCTTATTTACATGTACTAACTGTTTTATTTGTTTCGTAGGCACTAACTGAAATGTTCTAAGGAACAAACTTACTTCATGGTGTCGGCTCATCCATCCAGACGCATTTTCCATCAGTTGCAAGCGCGCACCGCCTCGTGCCTGTGCCTCGCCGTGCAACTGCCGGAAGATCTATTTAATTTTGTTGTAATTAATATTCTGTACTAATAAAGGTGTTTTATTTTTAATGCTGCTTTGGTTATTTTCATCAAACGATCAAAATGAACGCAATAAAATAAAGCTTTAGTGTTATATTTTGTCGAGTTTTATACATTACCTTTCATATATTTTCATTTAAAAATCATTACTTGTTTTCACGCTTGACTTGGGAAGTAAGCTGGTGAATGCGTGATGAGAGCGTTACAAAAAGTGTGATTGGGCGAATCGAACTGAAGTTGAGAGGGAGATATAAGTCAGTGAAGATAGAAAAAGAGAGAGTTACGTTTCGTATATTACTGTACGAGTAAAGAAGTTTTACTTCATTCGTGTGGTCTAAAGCACACTCCTTTTTAGTATTAGTTTAAAAAATATTTGATGGCAGAAATACATTTTTCTTACATTGGAAATTTAAAAATATTGAACAATTACAATTTATAACTGAACAACATAAGACTTTTTTCATATTTATTCGTTAAACATTGATGACTAGATATTTCTCGTCTAATTCTAAGTAATTTTAAACATTTTTTAGCTTTTTAATATCACTGGCTTAGACTTCAAGCGAAAGCACATCAGTAGTTTATGTAATAAATATTACAAAAAGCACTTTACTTCACATACCTTACGACTATTCTCACTCAAAGGACACTAATATAATTTTCGTGGGTAAATATATAATAATGTTTCTAATTTTCCTTATGTTTATTTCCTTGGTAAGCCCTACAGTCTTTCGGCTGGAGATAATTAAGTTGATTGGATTTTGTTATATAAAGTGTGGAAAAGACAAACTGCACATAAAACCCGACTGGAGAAGTACTTCGACCTCTACCTTACAGTAGATCACAGCTAAATAATTCTGTTTTCAAGCAGTGTTGTGTTACTGGTCCATGATAATTTTGAGCCAGGTTTGCCGTCAAGCATTCTTGGCATAGCTCTAAAATGCGAAAGACTCCTGCAGCCGAACTGGCTAAGCACATGTCGACTCGTCGTTCCTGTGGGCCTCGCCAGTGAGGTCGAGAGGGTAGCGCAGAGCTTAGGCAACTCTGCGTTTTCCTGAAGAATGCCCTAGGCTACACAGTGTCTGTCTAACACTGCCTAAATCGTCTACAACAGACGGACTAAGGCCAATGAATGAATGTGTTACTGCTGGTGAGTAAGGTCCTGGCGGGAATTGGGGATAGGGTCAGCGACGCGCTTACGATGCTTCTGGTGTTGAAGACGTCTATAAGTTACCGTAATCGCTTACCATCATGTGAGCCGTACGCTTGTTTGCCGACCTAGTAATATAAAAAAAATTACTGCTTTTTAACCAACTTCCAAAAAAGGAGAAGGTTCTCAATTCGATTATATTTTTAACCGACTTCAAAAAGGAGGAGGTTAGTCAATTCGACCGTATGTATGTATATATTTTTTTATGTATATTCGGGGATAGCTTCGTCGTTTATGAACCGATTTTGATAATTCTTTTTTTTTGTTGGAAAGGATATCCCAGGTAACCATGGTAAGGAAACCAGGATGTGATAATGGGATCCCAGAGAAATCGAGAGAAACCTTTGAAAATCCGCACAACTTTTTACTGGGTTTACCGATTTTGATGATTTTTAATTTAATCGAAAGCCGATGTTTATCATGTGGCCACATTTAAATTTCATCGCGATCTGATTACAACTTTTGGAGTAATCTTTGATAATGCGTATTTACTTGACTATTTTTTCGTTTACCTACGTTGTATTACTTGTCGATGTAATTGAGGTCGGTTTTTTTCGTTTGCCAGCAAACACAATTATATGTGTGTATGTTAACTTAGAATTTTTGACTGGGTACCGATTTCGATGATATTTTTTAATCGAAAGGCGTGTGTCATGTGGTCCCATTTAAATTTGATCGAGACCATTCTAGTTTTTAAGTAATCTTTGATAACACGTATTTACTTGACTCTTCTTTCGTCTACTTATATTGACGACGCGTTGGCGCAACGGTCACAGCACTGGTTTGAGGTTGTTGTACTGGTGGTTGTGGGTTAGATCCCCGCACATGATAAGCATTTGTATTGGCCATACAGATTTGCCACAGCGTTTGCCTTGGTCTGGGTGTTTAGGCAGTCCTTGTGGGTCTCCCCACTGTGCCTCGGGGAGCGCATTAAGCCGTCGGTCCCGGTTGCTGTCATGTACCTATACCTGATAGCAATTGTTACTCATAGTCGTGAATATATCCGCCAACCCGCATTGGAGCAGCGTGGTGGATTAAGCTCTGATTCTTGTCCTACATGGGAAAGGAGGCCTATGCCCAACAGAGGTATATTACATACTAAATCTTATCTTGTTTTACTTGTCTATGTAATTGAAGTCGGTTTTTTTTTCGTTTGCGAGCAAACACAATTATAGTTGACATGATCAAGTCAAGCGTCACGTTTGTTCAGGATAACTTTCTATATTACCTACTGTTTTTGAAAGAAGATATCTTTGTAACGAGACGGTCTCATCGTATGATTTGAATTAATAGAATTTGACCTGTACGGCACGGTTCGTTATGTGCAAGATATGTGATTATTAGACGTCATATAAAGAAATTCGAGAATTCTACATACATAATCTCTTTCGCGTAGAGCTGATGCGATGTTTAAATTTACAATCTTACTGTACTTCTTAGTTTATGATCACCACAGTTTTAATTACGTAACATGGTTTTTGACGATGGGCCTATGAACAATGAACTCGATAGCTGACATTTCTGGTAGCAGAACCAGTTATCCGATTACACTACCTCATTAGTCTTCCCTCTAACATTCTACGACTATTATTTATGCGATTAGCTCTGTATGGTCGAAATCTTTAATATCAGAATTTTAGAAACAAATTTGTTTTGTAAAGAGAAAATTCAATATTGTTCTCTGTATATTTAATTGTCTACACATATTTATCACAGAGTAATTTAAAAGTGTCGATTGACTTTAATCATTAACAATCATTCATTAATTTTATCATTAGATAATTCACACACGCTAAACCTGACAAGGACTGATAAAAATTATTCTTTACATTTTTTTTCGTTACCTTATAAATTTAACTCAATCATTCTGTTTTTTAAACATTTTTAATAAAAGTTAAAATGGCACATCATAAGTCTCTTCTTCATGCATTTATGTTATATTCAGTATTTCAATATTTCAGTCAAAGATGCTAAGATAAATTAATCACTATTTGAAAATATTTTCACTAATTTTTTTTTTATAAACGTTCTGTTACTCAAGGTATTTATTTATGAAGACTCCATATATGTACTAAAATTGAATATGTTTTTATACCTATACATTTTATACCTATTGGTACATGTATGTGTTGTTTAATTAGTAAAATTTTTGTTTTCGTCATCGTTTACAGTAATTAAGGACTAAGTACATGTGTCAAAATTTGTTTTCTAAAAAAGTGTCTCAACCATGACAAAAGTATTATGAAAAATATTTAAAATCGCAACTTTACTTACATTCTGTGGCAGTCAATAGAACTTTCAAGATGAGTTATACGAGTATTATAGAAGTTTTAAAAAGAAAAGATAAGATAGAAAGTTTTAAAAACTCAAGCAAACTGTTGCACATGTTATTTATATATATTATATGAAAAACGTAAAATAACTGCAATTTTTGTCGTAGTGCGGGAGAAACACGTCGACAGTATGGTCCGGTGCAAGGAAGGGCGGTCAGCGCTGGATCATCCATCGGTGTTGACTCCTCGGGAAAAGGATATTACGATCAGTATACATCCGTCTCCAGTTAAATGGTTAATTTTTGAGAAGGAAAAAATATAATAAAACCTAACACTACCGAGATAAATATTTATATGTATAACAGAATTTAACTAACATTACTAGTTGTAATTAGTATAAAATCGACTTACGTTGTAAAAATCTGGATGGATGCTACTTTAAATAATAATAAATAAAACAATGTTTTAATATATTTTTATTATTTGTTTATTTTAATTAATAATCTATAGAAAAACTTAATACTGCTGAGAAAGCCTCTATCTACAACATACCCGTAATAATAAAACAAAAGCTTCTATATTTGTTTTATTTCATGATTTCTAGTAGATTGTAAGTAAATTGTGATATTTATAACCAAAATGAAGAAAAAAAATTTAAGATTTCTTAAGCTAAGTATTGAACTGGGTACTAAATTATAAAGTTAATACAGTTTTACTTGTGGGGTAGTTCTAATCGATATTGCGGTTTGTTGTAATTATAACCAGTCGGAGAGTCAGGCACTGGCGCCACGGGCTGAGGTGCAATGGGAACAAAGGGTGGCGTCACAATCACAGCGTCATCTGTAAATGATACATCACGTCCAGAAGGCAGCAGCTGCTGATAATACTGCCCATTATAGAACTGTGGCTGTAAGTTGTTTGGCAAACCAGACTGTTGGTAGTAAGGTAGTCCATATTGTTGCTGAACGTTAGGTACTCCATATTGGGTTGGTAATGTCATGCGACCGAACATGTTTTCTAAAAATGGAAATTTGTTGGTGAGCTTGGACCACAGTGAGTTTCCGCCGCCAACTTGGTTGCTTCCACTTCCACTGCCCCAAAAGATCCTCTGCGATGGTTCTAAACTGGGATTGACTTCCACGGCATATGGGTCATTTGCCCCCGTCTGGTAGGGTAGTTCTCGTTGTACATTATAACATACAATGCTCCCTAAAACAAAAATGAGACACTTAAATTTTCACTTTTCAAACAATTTATTAACAAATTTATCAGTATTAAGTTATTACACCTGTCGAATCAAGATATATTTTATTTTCAAACAATGGATTTTAGTAAAAAAAACCTTTTATAAATCACAATAAAACTAAAAAAAATGTTTAAAATCTAAAAAATTTAAAACAACCACTTAACAAAATTAATCCAGATACGTACCTACGAGACTACAAAATAAAATTACGGCGGGTGCATTCATTTTCGCACGAGTTACTGAACCTCGACTGTGTATCATTGTTGACGGTGATGGCCTTTATACTGACTCTGTTTACTCCTAAAGAAGGCCTTGACGAAAAATTCTCGTAACCCAATATTGAAAGTGTGAGGTAATGTATGGTGAGGTAGCGGCTCACCCAGCGGCCGGCGTATGGCAAGCCGTGGACAATAGGCGCGACATCTAGGTGACTCGTGCGCCGTCTGCGTTCACAGGCTGTGACCAAAATAAACGTTTCGCGATCGATGTGCAGAAGTTGCCTTGTACATAATAAAAACGAAGATGACCAGTTGCGTAACATACGTAACATTACTTTTAAATAATTACAAAATTAATGTAAGTTTCGCAGTTGAGAATCGAAAAGATTACATTTTGCTATTTACGATGATTCTATATATACACACATATATTTTTTCATATATATATATATATATATATATATATATATATATATATATATATTTCACTAACTGTTCATTATTCCTTGTTCTATTCCCTATTTTAACCTAAATATGTTTCAAATTACGTTCAGATATTTCCAGGCGTTGCCGTTGGCACGATTAAGTAACAAATATCCATCCATTAAAAAAATTGCAGTGATAACAGCAATATATCCATTATTATCATTTTATTATCATGTAATCTATACATATTATAAAATGGTAGGAAAGTCAAAACTGTACATTGAATATTTTTTTAAAAGAATACATGGGTGTGATCTACAATCAATACCGAAGCCAAAAATATAGTTTTTAGAATTTTTGTCTGTTTGTTTGTATGTATGTCCGGGATAAACTCAAAAAGTACTGCATGGATTTACTTCAAATTATCAAGAAGGCACGAATATTATCAAGAAGTCGGGTCAACATATAGGCTGCATATTATCACGTTAGCACCTACGGGGAACGAGCAGTGAACCTTTATTTCTTCAACGCATTCTGTAACAACGTATAATCTTACGACGCATATTTGAATGTTGTTGTTATTATGTTAATAACCATGCTATAAGCTAGCTTCATACTATAAAAATCACGCAATATAAGTAACTTAGGCCGATAAACTTAATTAAATGAATATAAGGAGTATCAAGAGAATTTTAAAGCATAAAAGACATCATCTGACAGACGATATCTGAAGACATATATCAAGACAATTTGAGAGATATAAATAATTTAAATTTGATCATGTTGGTGAGGTTAATAGTTGTTTTTAATATGTAATAAGGAGTTACTTAGGCTACTTTTAATTTACAAATGTATTTATTGTATAACTCTGTAAACTGACCAATAACCTTTTTGTTAAATTCCACGCGAACGAAGTTGTGGGCACAGCTAGTTATAAATATTTTTAAAACTGCTGATATAAATAATAAAACAATTAAAAAGTTTTCCTGATACTTCTATGTTGCATAACAAATTATTCACTACAAATCGTACAGGCTGTATACGAAAACTATTTGTGAAAAATTCACTCAACCGCGTTCGTGCGTGTTTACTCAACATAATCGGCATTATTCATAAGATAACATGTATTTGTCTTCGATAGCTGTCACGGTATTGTCGTTCGTAGCACAGAAGCGTTTTACAAAACGTTGCTCAACAATAGAGCTTTACTCACCTTTAAAGTAAATAAATACCTCGTATCAGTCAGATAAGATTTAAATTTGCACTTTTTTACGAACAACGTTTGAGGTAAGTAAACGCCAAACAGATTAACTATCGATGTGATTTAAATGTATTATAAATATATATTCAATGTCGTTTACATATATATATTTTTAAATTAATTCAATAACATCTAAATTGCGATATTAGAATAAATTCATATATAGTCTCATTTATCAGAATCTTATCTGAAGATCTAACCTCATAATTTGACTACGATTAGCAAATTAGAAGACTGGTCAACAGGTCAACACTCAACTTATTTAATGTCAAATGGTCAGAAAATTGATTAATTTTAGACGTTACTCATTAATTACTTCCATTTGATGTGTTACATCAAAGTTATTTTTATTGTTAATGTCATAAACAAGCTCTTAAAGATATTAGTCCGCATCAAAAACCAGCCGAGAAATAAGAGCGAATGATTACCAATATTCCACTTTATATTTTATTTTAAATACGATTCATGACCTCTTTAATACTTATAGCAACTAAGCAAACTAATAAATAGCATGTTCCTAACGTCACATTATAATTATTAATTATTTTAAAGTTATGTTTTTTAAAATCGGATCGATAGCTTGCGTATGCAGTTCCTATTTCTAGAAAAGTTAAATTTTAAATTTACATTTAAAATGAGCAGTTTAGTTTACTGGTAAGTAAAAACATAATACATTAAAATGCATATGATAATAATTTGATGAAATATCTGTAATGTGGTAATCTATGTGACTTTCCAGCGCGTAAGTTAAATCTGTTTATTTATGAATTAATAAAATAAAATAAAATATTTGCAATGTTTCAATCAGTTTCTCATTGTGTAATAAACGTTTAAGTGGGTACATCTCCGTAAGTAAGAAAACAGGTCCAGGCTGTCATAAATTCATGATTTCGACAGGAGTCGAATACCGTGTAAGTTAACGAGTTTTTTCTTTATTAATAAGTAACCGTTTCGATTAATACGCAACATTTAAGGAAAAGGTCTTTTGTTTGAAAGCGCATTCGTAAGTATTCTATTAAATATGTCTTAAAAATACATGTATATATACTAGCTGACCCCACAAACGTTGTTTTGCCATATATGTTATTAGCCCCCTTAATCCCCCTCCTTATAACTTAGGGGTATGAAAAATAGATGTTGTACGATTCTCAGAGCTACCCGCATGCGCACAAAGTTTCATAAAAATCGGTCCAGGTATTTCGGAGGAGTATCTATTTATAAAATCGATAGATCATTGATTCCGAAATCTCAAAAACCGCTGGACGCATAAAGATAAAATTTTGCAGGGAGGTAGGTATATATTACCGCACCCATAAAGATGAAGTTTATAGTTTGTAGACGTCCGCAAAGAACGGATTTTTCGATATAGCCGGATTAAAGGTGTCTATGGGCTTTTACAAGTTTTTTATGAAATCCTTTTATTTTTATGCTAATTTCTAGATACTGAATCCTCAGGGATTAAAAGTTTAGATTCTGGAATCATATGAATTATTTTTAACACCAATTTTAAATGAGTTAATTTTATAGCATTGTTTAATAGATACTATTATATAAACACGCTCCTAATATAAAGGTAAAAAGAGTCCTATTTAACCGGTTTTTTATGTGGTCACGAGTATTCGTCACGATTTTTAAAAATTAATCAAAAACTCATAAATGACGCCGCATTGGTGCAATGGTCATGGAATGTGCCTTCTCGTTCGATCCCCACACATAACAAACATTTGTATTGGCCATACACCCGAGTAGAAATTTTTTCGACTTCCTGAGAAGGACCGGACCAGGCATGCCTGATCAGGATTAGATAAGGCATGTAACGCAGATGATTGGTCTGGACCCGATCAGGAAATCTTATCTCATCCTGATCAGGTCCAGATCAGGAAATCTCATCTCATCCTGATCAGCCGGTTCGGTCCGGTCCTTTTAAAAAACACGAATGTATATTCTTGAAAAAATTGTTTAACACAAAAAAAACGACGATATTATAAATGTTACTTAACATAATTATTATGATATTTATTTCCGTTTATTTTTTCCAATGTATTATTTATGTTTTTACTTTAGATATTAATTATTTTTATTTATTTTTATGTTATTAATTAATTATTATTAATTAAATTTTATTTCTTAACTTCTAATATTTAACTACTAATTAACTATTTCCTATTACTTACGACTGCTCCACTGTGTAGAAATGGACTCCTTGCTAAACTGTCCTAATAACTGTATATATACTAAGTGCGCTTAAAAACTTTAATAGCGCGATTCAGGCTCAGTTCGCGTAATTTCTTTCAGGCTATCCTGATCTGGACCGGACCGGGTCCTGATCCAGTATGCCTTACCATACTTGATTATATTTTACATCAGGCTATCCTGATCTGGACCGGACCGGGTCCTGATCCAGTATGCCTTACCATACTTGATTATATTTTACATCAGGCTATCCTGATCTGGACCGGACCGGGTCCTGATCCAGAATGCCTTACCCTACTTGATTATATTTTACATCAGGCTATCCTTGTCTGGACCAGACCTGGTCCTGATAGAGCTTGCCGGATCCGGCATGCCTCATTGTATCCTGATCCGGTCCAGATATATGATCTGGTTGAGCCTGACCTTTTTTCTAGTCGGGCAGATGTTTGTCGTGGTCTGGGTGTTTGTGCAATCCTTGTGGGTAATCCTAACGTGCCTCCGAGAGCACGTTAAGCCATCGGTCCCGATAGTTATCATGTGCACCGGATAGCGACCGTTATTCATAGTACTTATATATCCGCCAACCCACATTGGAGTAGTGTGGTCGATTAAGCTCTGATCCATCTTCTGCATAGTAAAAGAGGCCTATGCCCAGCAGTGGGATATTACAGGTGCGTAAGCGTAGGTAATCAAAAACTCATTTTTTGGTAGCCGTTTTTAGAGGTACTGACGATATTTGTAAGTCAATGGAACACAAATTGCTATAAAAATTCGAACAATTTTTATTATACTTTGGTTAATTTTTGAATCTTATATTATTAGGTTATTTCAAATAATTCAAGCCAACCTCATGCGTCGTAGCAGGTCGAGGTAAAAAATAATCTATTAGATATACTATGTACACTAAAATATGTTTAACAATTCAATCAATTTACCTTTTTGCGATTAACGCGGTATAATATGTAGGTATTGATTTGTCATTGACTCCTAAAAATACGTTTTAAATTACGTCATACTAAATTCCCTACTGATGCGAAAATGTATTGTTTGAATTTAAAAGTAACATTTGTTTTATTTTACTTACTATCTGTATTTTCGTACCATGTTTGCAATAGAAAATTTTATTTATTTGAACACTTACAGAATTTCGTCAGCCCTCTTCTAGTGCACATAGTTCTCAGAATCAACATAACCAACACATTTTCTATCAATAAGTATAACATATATTGAAAGCCGACAATATTAACAATCCTTAACTATTTATTTTGCTACTAATTAGTTTATTACCAATAATACGCATAATATATGCAGGCACAACATATATTAACAATTCATCTAAGTCAGTCTGTCAGTCATTTCAGCCTATTGCAATCGACGGCTGAACTTAGGCCTCCCTAAGTTCGCGCCAGACATCCCCGTTTTCCGCAATCCTCGTCCAGCCTACACCAGCAATCGTCGATAGAGACGTCGTAGATAGATAATAGGTCGTCGATCCAGCGGGCCGGAGGACGTCCCTCACTACGCTTGCCACATCTGCTCCAACAATCATCGGTCCTGCGACACAGGTGACCAGCCCACTGCCACTACAACTTGCTAATTATGTGGCCTAGTCGGTTACTTTCGCAAATTTATTTCAAAATTAGTCTTAGTCTTAAAATTTTGTATGATATTTAAGGCGGTAATAACACGTATTATAAGTTTTATGTGTAATATTTATACGATTGTATTTAAAAAATAATGAATATATATTTATCTGCCGCATATGCTGACACGCAATTGCATTGGCGCAATGATCACATAAAAGGAATCTATGAATCTCAGGAAAATTATCAAGTCATAACATATTTTTATTAAAAAATCTTAATCATTATTTATGTTAAATAATTTAATAAAAATGAATAAACGCAAAAAATCATTATTTTTTCACATTTTTGTAATGAAATACGAGTAGTTAAAGTGTGGTATTTAATTGCAATGGTCACAGCCATGGAATATGCCTGTTGCGCTAGCGGTTGTGGGTTCGATCCCCGCACATGACAAGCATTTGTATTGGCCATACAGGTGTTTGGCGTGGTCTGGGTGTTTGTGCAGTCCTTGTGGGTCTCCCCACCGTGCCTCGGAGAGCGCGTTAAGCCGTCGGTCCCGGTTGTTATCATGTACACCTGATAGCGATCGTTACTCATAGTAGGGAATATAACGCTAATCCGCATTCGAGCGGCGTGGTGGATTAAGCTCTGATCCTTCTCCTACATAGGGAAAGAGGCCTATGCCCAGTAGTGGGATATTATAGGCTGAAGCGAATTTATCTGCAGTTATACCTTTAAAATCTTTTTTTTTATGTCACTAGGTCGGCAAACAAGCGTACGGCTCACCTGATAGTAAGCGATTACCGTAGCTTTTAGACACCTGCAACACCAGAAGCATCGCAAGCGCGTTGCCGACCCAATCCCCAATCCCCCCCAGGAGCTCTGGTCACCTTACTCACCAACAGGAACACAATACTGCTTGAAAACAGTATTATTTTGCTGTGATCTTCTGTAAGGTCGAGGTATTACCCCAGTTGGGCTGCTCCATATTTTGAGCAGGAAATTCCTGCTGTGCCCTACCTCAGTTAAAATCTTGTTATTAAGCTACAAAGGAATTTCGATTACAAAGTAAAAGCTTATAAATATATTTTTTGCAGTGATGACATAATCAAACAGATAGTTATTAACCAATTTAACCTGTTTATTGACGAGACCAAATACTTATAATTGTCTGAAATTGTTTTTGACGAAGCTATAAAATTATATTTTTAGTCAATCTCAAGTCATCTTACAATTTAAAAATACTAAGAGAAAATAATTATTTTTATTATTTGATTTATAACAAATAACACATATTTAAAATTCTTAATTTAAAAACTAGTCATAATGTGTAATATTTTTATAATAATTAAAATGCTATTCTTATGTTAACTTTCAGTCACTAGAATAGGTAAATTATTGCCTGAAGACTTAGCTCAATACATTTAATTGAGATGAGATCACTGGGAACCATCAAATTTTGAATACTTTCGATAAGTTATACTGCGATGTTTTGTGACATTAAACGCAATTTCGTTATATGAAAATATTAAAACTACAAAAACCGACTTCAATAACACCGACAAGTAATACAACGTAAGTAGACGAAAAAAATTAACAAACGCACTAGTCGTTACTACGATTTTCGAGGGTTTCCCTCAATTTTTCTGAGATTCCATCATCACCTGGTTTCCTTATCATGGTACCACACTTGGGATATCTCTTTTCCAACAAAAAAAAGAATTATCAAAATCGGTTCATAAACGACGTATATACATATATATACGTCGAATTTAGTAACTTCCTCCTTTTTTGAAATCGATTAAAAAGTGATACAGTATCTTTATTATTTACGCACTATACAAACACATTTAAGTACCTAAAAATATTGCTACATAAAAAAAATATTCCTAAAATATTTTTTGAAACAACATATGTTCAGAGGTAGGCTTACCGTACAGAAATTGCGAGGCTATATTAAGGGCCTATTTCACCAGTTGTGGATAACGCTATTTGTTGGATGACAGTAACCGACAGCAAAAAGTTTTTGATTCATTATTCTTTCTTACCATCGTATTCTATTATATTTATGAGATGCAGCTTATTGATTGAGGAGAAAGATGTACTACTGGCCTATTCTATCCCCCGCTGTCAAAGTCTATTTGTATCGTCATAATCATTATCACTAAGTGTATCTTAATATTTAAGAGCAAAAGCTCTATACTTAGCTTTGCTCTTGAATTCATCAAATCATCGATATAAGCCTTTTTATTTCTTACGTAGTATCTACCACATGATGTACGGTCGGCCCAGAAAGTGTGTACCATTTTGATTTAGTTTTCTGGTCATCGAAAATAAAAGATATTACTGAAACAGAAATATATTAATGAGGAATATTATAATAATTATACACGACATTTTAAAGTCTAGTAGGTATTAATAATATCGTTATCAATAATCAGATAAAGACGGCAATAGAATTTGTCAGATCGATCTGCAAGCGAAACTAATCTTTATCACCTATGAATCTGCAAGCGGCATTCAATCTTAGTTGACAAACCAACGTGGTACACCACTTTCTTGGCCGACGGTACGACGATATTTTATATATAAAATTATCGTGTCACAATGTTAGTTATAATACTCCTCTGAAACGGCTGGACCGATTTTTATGGAATTTTGTGTGCATATCGAGTAGTTCTGAAAATCAGCCAACATATATGCCGTGTGGTGTCGGCCGAGTAGAATAGCGCCACCCCCTTTCTTCCCGTGGGGGTTGTAAAAGGCGACCGAGGTATAAACCTGGCTCAAAATTATCAGGGTCCTGGAGAAGGAAAACTTCATTTGAAACCCGGAATGGGGCCTCCGTCAAGCATTCGTGGCATAGCAAGACGAACTGGCTCAACATGTATCGACTCGTCATTCCTGTGGGCCTAGCCAGTGAGGTCGAGAGGGTGGCGCAGAGCTTAGGTAACTCTGCGTTTTTCTGAAGAGTATCCCAGGCGACACAGTATCTGTCTGACACTGTCTAAATCATCTGCAATAAACGGACTAAGGCCAATGAACGAATAACATATACGGCAAAACAACGTTTTCGGGGTCAGCTAGTATTTTATAAAGCTTTGTAAATTTAATTTTGAGACGTTTTTTTTCTCGGTTTACGTGGGTGGAACCCCCGACCCCGCGGCACAACTAGATTTGTAATAATCTTAATAATGCCAATTTCGATACACATATTTTAGGCTTTTGGATGTTTTTTGGATGATATACTTAGCAAATTAGGTTTTTGAGGTTTTTTTAAAGCTCCGATATAAACAGCTTCACAATAAATCACAGTGCAGCCTCGATCTAAAAAAATTGTTAATTTTTAAGAAATTCAAAAGTCAAAATCAAAATAGTTTTATTTAAACAGGCTTCCAAAGCACCTCCGAATTTTCAACTCATATACTGCGAAAAATAAGTGCCCTAACCCATTTTTTTATTTAAAAAAAAGTAATAAATCAGGATATAAATCAGGATTGCATATATCAAAATAAAATATAGCCTATCTTTCAAGCATAATAATATGCCGTTCTTTTGTAATTAAATGGTGCAAAAACAATACCAAAGTGAACAAAAAGTCTGAAGACATATCGTTTCACACGTAAGTACATACAAAACTTTATATTTTTTGTTATTTCAAAATAATATTGAGGTTATTCGGAACTTATAATTTCCATGCCCTGAAATGACGTACCGAGGGAGTGTTACCAGTAATTCTTATTTCCATTAGCCCAAAATGCGGGTAAGTAAATTGTAGGCAATCATAGAAAAATAATTAAGTAGAAAGTGGACATCATTATTGTTTTTTTTTTTATCGTGTGATTTTATGTTTTACCTAAATTGAAGTCAATATGAATTTTTAACTCGTTTGTGTCTGTTTAAATTTGTGAATTAACTACTCATATTTTACTACTAAATATCATGATTTTAGGTTTCCAACAAATATTTTAAAAGGAGATAGATAAAATAGGTAGCTGCTGTACGACTGACCATCCTCATCTAATGTGGTTTGTTCAAACCATTTTGATAAAGCTGATATGTACGGTACAAAACGTGGACTTCGCAAAGTACCATCACATATATACTACTAATTACTACTACGTATTTTAATGTTGTATTTTTTGTTCTAGGACCTACCGGATGAGTCTAAAATCAGTCGTTAACCAAGATTCAACCTTTGATACACCTAGAAAACATAAATTAAGAGAAAAGTAAAAAAACAGGAACTTTATTTAAAAAAAAAATGTAAAAAAATTAAATCATTACAGCAAAGAGTTAGACGTCTTTAAAACAGGAACTTGCCCTTCAGAGGAATCATCAATTACTTAAAAACGCAATTTTCATTGACACAGATTTATATAATTCATTAAATAAAAACATGGCTGCAATAGATTTATTTAACAATTTGAAGCGAAAAAAGGAGTAAATATATTTAAAACTATAAACAGATTTTTATTTTCGCATACCCATTTTACCTATATTAAATTAATTGTGTTTAATAAAATTTTCAGGGACTTTTTTTAAAAAGTGTCAACACTTCACTCACTCACACATATTTAAAAAAGTGGCTTCACTTTTTTGTTCTAAGTGCATTATCTATATTTTTTACTTGATCTATGCTTTCAAGTTGGATCAAACAGCAGACGGTGTGCAAATTTGAATAAAATCGGTTGAGTAGTTTAGGAGTCCATCGCGGACAAATAACGTGACGCGTAATTTATATAATATATAGTATATATATATTAAGATAAGATGATAGATTTCGAAACTCCACAAAAAAGTCAGGACTTATCTTAGATACACGTTTCCACCGTTATACTTACTTTACATAGATATATAATTTTATTTAAATACGAGTATAAACTCTTATTTACATAAAACGCCAGTAAATTGCCTATTTCAAAAATAGGTGTTTGACCCGAAACTAATGGTTTACATACAGCTATTATTGAAAGTCACTGATGCAAAAAGCGATACGTAGCACACGTACGTAGTAAAAATATTCTAAAAAGGCTACATATATTGCGCAACAAATATCAATGACCTGATATACTCGTATATACAAATTATAATATCAATGACTTAATACTTATATATAGAAATATGACAGATTTATTAGATGTATAGTCTAAAATATTAATCATTATGCATTATTCTGGCTGGGCACAAGCCCATATTGGGGTGGGCACGCGACACGCCTCACAGTGGCAGCGTTTACAGAAGCTACCTGCTTCTTAGGTGTTCCTGGAAACGTCGACAAAGTTCCTACCTATTCATTCATATTTTACTGAGGGTCGTTGACTGTGGAACGTTATTGTTTAATATTATATAGGAGAGTAAGACGATTTAACAGTAAAAAAATGTTACGAATACGTTATAAGAAGGCCTTTTCAGAGTGACTTTATGTTTTTTTCTTATTTCCTATTTTTTTACAAAAAAAAAATGTTTTCATGTCTTAAGTTTTCAAAGTTGAGAATTGAACGTTTGCGTTATGTTTTATTTTACCTGTGCGAAAATTACATTTCCAAAAACACTGCAAAAGTTTTTATTTAAACTTTAATCAAGTCTTAAGTAAGTTACATACTTAAAAATAATACACTTTCGTCCCCTACTTCATAAAATAATTTATGAAAAGAGATACACATACATTTATTGTGACAGGGTCCTGTAAGCCTGTAAGTTTTCTAGATTCAATAGTGAACGTTCTATGTAAAAGTTAAAAGAAATCTGTCACATTTAACTGAAAGTCCTAATTACAAGCTTTGAATTTCGTCTTCCATAAACTTTTATGAACAGTTCTACTATATTGTACAAAATAATGAATTCAATAGTTCAACTCCAATTTTTTGTTAACAATTGTGCTAGGCTAGCTAGTAGGTATATTTTAAATTTCATTACTTTTACTTCCAGTTTTAAAAAAAGCTATCTAATTTATCTAGTACTACTACTATGTATGACTATTATGTGCTGTGTGGCTACGGCACTAAAGAATTTAGCCACCCCCTCTCTTCCCGTGGGTGTCGTAAGAGACGACTAAGGGATAACAAGGTTCCACAACCATCTTGGAACTTAAGAAGCCGACCGATGGCGGGATAACCATCCAACTGCTGGTTTTGAAATACACAGGCCGAAGACGGGCAGCAGCGTCTTTGGTGCGACAAAGCCAGTACTGCGGTCACCAACCCGCCTGCCCAGCGTGGTGACTATGGGCAAAACACATGAGTTCACGTTATTTTTGACGTAAACTTGTGGAGGCCTATGTCCAGCAGTGGACTGTGTAGGCTGTAATGATGATGATGATGATGATTATGTAAATAAAATAGAGAGCACCATAAACTGGCATAAGCAAAGTGACGATTTATTATGAAATAAATAATGTTTTTTATATCTCTTGGTACACAATGGATCAGAAAAAATAATTTAGACGTTTCCTGTTGTACGTAAATTTCGTGTTTAGGGTAATTGGTCAAATAGATATTCATAGAGACAAGACGTACAAAAAACATCTTACTTTTGAGTTATAAATGGCAATGAAAAAATATGTTATTAAGTAATTATAATACGAGATATCGATGTTAAAACATACGGAATTTTTATTAGGCGGAACTAAACTAATTTATTATGTACACAATATGAAAAAGAAGAATCTATACATATGTACATAAAATTTTATATTAATTAAAATAAGTCAAGAACTGTCGTAATTAGATACGATGCGTAGGTGTTAGGTTGCATATTACATCAAGGCGAGGCGATCGGGCTAGAGTTGATGAGTGATTCTCTCTGTTATTTAATATATTAACTAAGCTGACTGGTTTATGGCAAACAAAAAAAAAACAATAAACAACGGCATGATTAGTGTGCAGGTAACATATTTACATCCTTACTTGGAGTTTTTATGAATAATAGTGTCGGTATTAAACAACATTTAACGATATGATTATATCCCTAACGACAGATAAAGAGATATATCTATAGAGGTGCGGTATATTAATACTATAACTAGTTTTTAAAATCTATTATAGTAGAAGTATACGCATATAGGTATAACGGAAATAAGTTAGTAATAAGGATATGTCGCAATCTGGGGTCCTCCGTGGGATTGCTTGTCCTGGTGTCACGTTGCTTCGTGCTGCTGAAAGAAAAGCTTTTTAACACCTTTTTTCCTTTCAGAAAGGTACAGCAGAAGATTAAGTGCGTAACTTTTTGAGGCGAAAATATTTTTACTGTCGAGGCCCTGAGGTTCATCTAAGCTGGCAGATCTGTTGATATTTCCCGATAACTGGGCTGAACTGGCATTTGCATTAAGCCCTGGCGTTAGAACTTTCACTATAAAAGAGTTGAAAATAAGTGCACATAAGCCAAAAACAATCGAGTGCTTTTATCAAAATTTACGTGGCTTGCATTCTAACATTTCAATCTTCTATAATAACATTTTGGAATCGAAATATGACCTTATAGCTCTGACAGAGATATTTTTAAAGAGCTCGGTGTCCGATGGTGAACCCGGCTGGTTACGTTGTGATCCGTTATAATCGTGATGAGGATACTGGTTGGGAAGGCGCTCTGCTTGCGGTACGAGATTGCTATTCCGTGTCTGTACTCAGAAATATCGATGACCTAACATCTGGTTTAAAAAAAGCCTTATTCTCTGTTGTTTCGAGTGAATTGTGATATGTTTGTGTTGTGTGGTGTATCTCCCACCTCGTTACAATGACGATCAATATTTTAATGTATTCGTCATCATCCTCATCATCACTTCAGCCTATGGCAGTCCACTGCTGTACATAGGCCTCCCCAAGTTCGCGCCAGACATTCCAGTTTTCCGCAATCTTCAATCCAGCCTACACCGGCAATCTTACGTAGATACGTAGATCGTCGGTCCAACGTATTAACTTGCATTGAAAACGCAGCTAATAAATTAAAAAAAATAAAAAATAATAAAAATCCGTCTCTTGATATAAATGTTCTTCTAATGGGTTATTTTAATTTAAATTCTTGTAGTGCATATATCAAAATGCAATTTAACATGTTTTCAAAATTTTGTAATGCCATGGCTAGACCTCATATCGAGTGACGTAGATTCTTGCGAAATGGTGTCCAAATTAGTGACAGTCCTCTAGTACCCCTAGATAGTTATCACCCTGCTTTAGAAATATCCGTAAGCTTTTCTCATTGCCCGGGGCAGGGTCCTAAGCTTTTCAATATTTTTGCACCTTCGGAGTGGAATTGGAGGAAGGCTGATTACCAATCAGTATATGTTGCTTTAATTAATCTTGATTGGGCTGATATTTGCGAATTAGTTGACGTCAATGTGATAGTTACTATGTTTTGTTCTAAATTTAGATTTCCGTTCCAGTGCCATCGGCAAAAAAGTTGTCGTTTCATCCGTAAAAATGTTACCCTCATGCGCCTAAAGAAGTTTCGCTTCAATAAAATTTTCCACTTGAAAAAATTTAAATAAGAAGGTCAATTATTTATCTGCTGATCTGCTAATAACGAAATCGTATCAAGAACATTTAAATGTTATTCAAAATAAAATAATTCACGAATCTACAAAATTTTGGAAATATATAAAAGACAAGAAAAGGAGCAGGAATCGTACTAAATCGTATATATATGAAAATACAGGAGTCACTTGACAATTATTATTGGCTGCTGCGTTTGCTAGGTACTTTAGGTCTGTATATGTATGATCATGAAGATCGAGAGCCATATTTAAACCCTGCTATAAACCCCGATAAAATGCTATAAACAAGGGAGCATAGATAGTAGTATTATATATATACTTAACTGAGGTAGGGCACAGCAGGAATTTCCTGCTCAAAATATGGAGCAGCCCGACTGGGGTAGTACCTCGACTTTACAGAAGATCACAGCAAAATAATACTGTTTTCAAGCAGTATTGTGTTCCTGTTTGTGAGTAAGGTGACCAGAGCTCCTGGGGGGATTGGGGATTGGGTCGGCAACGCGCTTGCGATGCTTCTGGTGTTGCAGGTGTCTATAAGCTACGGTAATCGCTTACCATCAGGTGAGCCGTACGCTTGTTTGCCGACCTAGTGACATAAAAAAAACTTGCCCAGATAGCTCACTGGATAAAAGATGTTTGGTTATCCTTCACTTGAAACCTGATGAATACCAAAATCACAATTATTAACGTTAATTGAATTTTTAATATATAATAATGGTATAATTTATAAAACAGCTTTGATTAATTGATTGGTTTGATGGTTTTCAGTTGTGCCAGTGGACACGTTTGATTCCGCTAATGCCACGTAGAGTGAGAATAACACAGCTTTATCACTCTACAGTCATTTGGATTTATCAGTATGACAATTTACTGACGTACATGTCGACTGTGTGTACATATGATGAAACAAGGATGAAACGAATATTATTGTTGGACATTGTAAAATCTCTCTTAGGATCGCATTGACTGACATTGAGTGGCAAGTAGACACGGAACAAGGATGTGAGCTGAGTCAGATCTGTCACGGAACGTATCATAGTTCACATAATAGTTGTTTATCACAACTGTTAAAGAATTTCGCTATTAATGAAAAAGTCTAGAATTAAAACTTCTTTGTTTCCAAAATTCACAATATTACTCGTAAACTATTTAGGATGCGATTATTAAGTACCTATATGCATAATGATATCAATTTAATTTCTTTAAATTTGTTCTAATATTATGTATATATAATAAACAGTGAATCGCTGATATGTGTGTACACGCACACCTTTCAAACGACTGCTACTAGATAATTATTATTTATTCATGCGTTCGTTGTTCTCAGAACAAGATTTGTGCAAAAACGATATTATTTAAAATATATCTATATAGCGCTACGAAGTTCATCCGGTTAGTAAGAGATAGGTAATTCAATTTTGTAACTGAAAAATCAATTTTAATGATGATTTCTTAAGCAATTTGAATGTTAATAGCTTGTAGATTGGTGGTGGTTTTTTTAGCATTAATTAAAAATAGAATCGTGCTATATTTCCTTAAGTTAAGATCTTCAAGGTAACGTACTTACCTATATCAAGTCTTATCGCAATTTCAATTAGGAATCATGTCTATTATTTTCGTGTTACTCATCGTGTGAAAAAATTATAGGTATTAAATGATTACATGTTAAAAAAAAGTGACCGAATTGCTTAATATCAAGCTAATCTATATATTAATACACGAAGCAAAAACTTCGTACCTACCCCTTTTTAAGAAAATTACGCGGACAGATCATAAAGAAGAAAAAAAAAAAACTATAACTTTGTAAAATAAAAATAAAAATCTAAAACAGGTCTAAAAGCCTGAGGTACTAAGCGGGCGTTGGACTTCTTATTGTTAACAAAAACATAAAACATACTAATTTTATTTGTATTACTCGTATTATATTCAACATTTTTCTGTTCAAAAAACTCGGGAGCCGGTTTAGATCCGGGAAATTTATATTAGAATAGGTTTCGTCATAATGTGGTGTATTGTCATACTCTGCTGTAACTCTTATTAATAATCATACTTTTATGTTTGTCCGTTTTGTTTGTGTAGGTATTCATTCAAATTTTGGATTTTAAATATGTAACTTAGGTTTATCTCTTTTACATATCTTTAATTTGATTTTTCAAATCCCTATTAGTATTAATTATATAATTTCAAAAAAAAATCATACTAAATTTAATAAGCTACAAAATGTATAAAAATCATTTATTTCATACATTAACTTACATCTATCTCACAAAAAATGTATCACAAGTACATATGTATGTAATTATATTTAAGTCTTATTCCATCATCAAATAACAAACATTTATCTGAATTGTTTCCATTATTTTTGTTTCTCGGATTAATACCTTTTATCTTCCATAACCTGAAAAAAAATAATAAATTGGATTCAGTTGAAAGAAATAAGATATTCTAAGTTGCCTTCATAAATAAAATGATAAAAAAAACTTGTCTTCAAAATCCTGAGAGTTTATAAAATATCTTAACCATTATTTCATAATTATTGTCAAAGTTTAATCGAATATTGGATATACGAAGATACGCTAAAGCTCATCGTTATTATTGTACGTTAATAAATAAAACCTTTGAATTTAACCTCTAATTATTTTATAAATTACAATTTAACGTTATAATACAAAATTATTATTATAAAATACAATTTTATTAAATATATATAGCTTTTAAAAAAAAGATAACGAAAAACCCAAATAAATGTTATTTTAGTATATGTATATCTATTAATTACCTCCTTTAACGGAAGCTCCTGAAGACGAATGAGCTGTAGCCGAGCTACTGGCGAAACTATTTCCTGTTCCAAAACTTCCAGCACTTGCGCCAGCTATACTTTTAGCAGCTGCCGCGGCGCCAGCTGCATCACCCGTATTGTCTGAGCCATGAGTTTGTGACGTACCTAAACTATTGCTAGAGGCAAAGTTATGACCTAGCCCCGAGTTGTAGTTACCACAACCACTATTGCATCCACTTGCTTCTCTACCTTGATTAGAACTAAATGTATTGGAACTCGCAAAAGCTATAGCATTCGCCTGCGCTGCAGCATTAGCCTGTCCTCCAGCGCTTGTCTGTACTCCAGTACCCTCTACTCCAGAATTTACCGTATCTTTAGAATCATCGAAATGTTTGTTTTTCGAATCGTTACCAACGTTGGTATGACCATAACTATTAAATTTATCTCTTGCACTAACTTCGAAATGTTCACTTTTGGACTGCCTATCATTGTCAAAGGGTTTTAAAAATCCAGATGGACCGCCAAACCCTCCAGAGTAAGCAACAGCTTTAGCATCAGCAGCAGCACTCGAAGTAGTTGAAATTCCATCTGTACCGTGATGGGTACCAATAGCTTTAGGAACGTTTTTTCCATGACAATTTGTGGATGTACAAGAAGTAGGAGCATGAGTATTTGAAGCTACAACGGGTAATTTAGCTGGTAAATTATATTCATTGGGTTTTAAAAGACCCGTAGGCCCACCAAAACCACCCGTGTAGACAGGTGATTTATCTTTTTCATTTACCGGTTTAGGTAAATTTGGCTGTCCAGCTTGCAAAACAGAAGTTGGTATATGTGTTTGGGCAAAGTTTCCATTATTTGTAGGATTATTATAAATAGGAGGAACGAGGCTATTGCTGGGTTTCAATGTGCCATGACTACTTAATCCACCGATATTATTTGTATGTGGTAAATTATTATTATAAGCTGGTGCATGACCGTGATTCGGTTTTGATACAAAATGTGTTCCAGTTCCAAAACTTGTGTCAAATGATCCTGCCGGTCCACCGAATCCTCCGGTATACACAGGAACACTTTGAGTTGTAGAGCCTACATCTGAATGGGGTTTAGATGTTCCAATAGAACTATGAGAAGGTTTATATCCGAAATGCTCATCTATTGATCCAGTAGGTTTGCTAAATCCTCCAGTATAAGTTGGTGCGTTTACATCGAATTGGGGATTAGGAGATCCCGTGGAATCATGAGATGGGGTATACCCGACGTTTCCATCTACTGATCCCGTAGGCTTACTAAATCCACCGGTATAAGTTGGAGCACTTACATCAAAATTAGGCTTAGTAGATTCTGCAGAACCATAGGACGGAGTGTATCCAACGTTCCCATCTACTGATCCGATTGGCTTACTAAATGATCCAGTATCAATTGGAGCGCTTGCATCGAATTGAGGCTTAGAAGATCCTGTAGAACCATGAGACGGAGTATACCCAACGTTTCCATTTACTGATCCCGTGGGCTTACTAAATCCGCCAGTATAAGTCGGAGCGCTTGCGCCGAATTGAGGCTTAGAAGATCCTGTAGAACCATGAGACGGAGTATACCCAACGTTCCCATCTACTAAAGCCGTGGGCCTACTAAATCCGCCAGTATAAGTTGGAGCACTTGCGTCGAATTGAGGCTTAAAAGATGCTGTAGAATCATGAGACGGAGCAAATCCAATGTTCCCATTTACTGAACCTGTGGGCTTACTAAATCCGCCAGTATAAGTTGGAGCGCTTGCGTCGAATTGAGGCTTTGAAGATCCTGTAGAACCATGAGACGGAGTATATCCAATGTTCCCATCTACTGATCCCGTGGGCTTGCTAAATCCTCCAGTATAAGTTGGAGCACTTAGGTCGAATTGAGGTTTAGAAGATCCTGTAGAACCATGAGACGGAGTATACCCAACGTTCCCATCTACGGAACCCGTGGGCTTATTTAATCCTCCAGTATAAGTTGGAAAGCTGACACCAAAATGAGGCTTAGATGCTCCAGTAGTATCATAAGACGGAGTGTATCCAACATTACCGTGTATCGATCCTTTTGGTTTTGTAAATCCTCCGGTGTACGTAGGTAAATTTTGATTGTCAGAAACAAAACCAGTCTTAGAGTTATCGTCTAACTTTTTATTAAAGGGCGGTACTCCTGTATTAGAAGTTGACGAATCAAAGTGTGAAGGGTATCCTGCAACGCTACTACCAGTAGCAGGTTTATAAGAACAAGCAGGTGAGTTGCACAATATGGGCTTTTTAGACGAGTCTTGATAGGAAGGTACGTCGGTATTTAGTTTCTGTTGGTCTGGTTTACAATTGTAGCCAGTACAACTTGGAGATATATCTGGCGCCACGAGAACTTGTGATGGATAAACTCCTTGGGTGTAGGATGATGGTTGTGATGAAACTGACGGCGTGTCCGTTGGTGAAATATCAGAAGAGCAGCCTGCAGAACCACAGTTGCTTAAAGAGTTAGTACCAGTTGGTAAATTATATAAATTTCCGGTAGGATTAATACTAGTATCAGATTGAGAAACAGTTGAACTTGGACCAAGAATAGGAACGTTATAGCTTGTTGGTAACTTTCCAGTACTAGAATCTGGTCCACCGGGGGCGATGATGCAATTATGGCTTGTACAAGTCGGGCCAAGGTTAGGAGCACTTAATTCTGTAGCAGGCGTAGGTACTGCCTGTGCTCTGTTTGTGGAAGGCGAGAGAGGAATAAATATATCATGTTCATCCGATGTTGGATGTTTCACTCCTTTCTTGTCATTACTATTCAAGTTGCCTTTGGAACTATCATGTTGCGGTGCTGTCGGAAAACAATTTCCCGAATCGCACTTAAATGAATCGAAACTATTTTGAGAATTTCTATTTTGTGAACCTGCGTTACATTGTCCCAACGCACAATTACTTTCTTCCTTATCATTATTATTTTTATGATGTAGTCCATTAGATGTATCTTGTTGATTACCGGGTAAGCCACATATACCTAACGAGCATTTATTGGCAGTTATATTCAAACTATTACATTTTTTGCCGTTACAAGGTGCGCTCTCTTCATTACCTGAGTAACTATTAGATGCTGCAGTACTACCAGCTCCAGTTAAAGCGCCACCGTTATTCTTGATTTCATTTCCATGTGAACCGTTCAATGTAGGAGGAACAGAATTTCCTCCATTTTTGCAATTATTAAATGGACATCTAAATCCTGTAATTCCGTTGGTACCACTAAAACTGAAGGAGCTAGAACTGGAACTTGCGCTTGCACTTGATGAAGCAAAACTTGATGATGACGACTTCGAAAAACTACCGGAAAATCCGCCACTGGGTATACTCAATGGGATAGCAGGGAGACCCTCAAAGGCACCTGCCGCAGCGTTTGCTTCCGCTAAAAAAAATATATAATCTATTATAATCTGTACAAATAACATGCTTAATAAAAAATAAAGCTTTTAAATATTTATATAGCCAGTATATAATTGTACAATAGGGAATAATATAAAATATTAATATATTGTCGCATTATTACGTATGTGTAGTGATCGCGTTGTTTGGTTGTATTGTTGTTGGGTATATTATATATATTATCGATTTATGGCTCTTATCATTAGGCCATCGACTTATCGCGAAATCTCAAAAACCGCTGGAGGGCATACTTAGCAGAGAGATAAGTGATAGTTAGTAGACCTTCTCTAAGAACGGGTTTCGCGACAAGGGTCGCATTATAGACGTCTAAGGGATGTCGAAAGATTGTATAAAAGTCATTATTTTTTTACGCCACAATCATGAAAATTTCTAGAGAGTTATTTTATAGCTGGTAGAGGTCCACTAAGAGCCGATCACGGGACTAGGGCCACATTAATAAGGGCTGTCGAAAAATTTTAGTTTCTCATTTTTGTACTGTGAACTTAAAATTTGATAATTTGGTATTGAACAGTTTGAACACATCCACCCATAACGGATTTTAAGACAGCGTTGCAGTAAAAAGGTCTAAAGGGCTTTCGAACATTTTTTTAAAATATTATATTTTTTTACTACAAGCTTTAAATTTGGCAAGGATAGTTAATAGTTTGTAGACATCCTCTAAAAAAGAATTTTCCGATTAGGGCCACATTAACGAAGTCTAAGGGCATTAACGAGTTTTTTATTTTTATATTAACAACATCCACAGGTTCGTAGTTGCCCTGCCATTTATACTACACAATTAATCCCGCCCCTGCTTCGCATGGGTATTTAACATAGCTTTTACAATATTTTTTCTTCCCTCATTTTTTAGAAAATATATTATAGCCTATGTCACCTGCGGGTAGTGTACCTTCCCAACAGTGAATTTTTCAAATCGGTTCAGTAGTTTCGGAGCTTATTCAATGCAAACAAACTATCAAATCTTTCGTCTTTATAATATTAGTATAGATAAAATATTTATTTTATTATCGGCGTGCGTTTTTTTCAGCAGTTTAACTTCAGACTAGCAGTTCTAAAACTGTCTAGAATTGCTAGGTTGGTCCGACACTGACAACTTTGTGTTGTTGTAAATATACTTATATTAGGTATTTACCTATGAAATTGCCGTTTCGTCATACTTCTCATTCAATACTAAAAAACAACGTCTTCATTTCAATACTAAAAAATCGCTTAGGCCTCGAATTTCAAATTATTTTTATTTTAAAAATATAAAATTTGTTTTTTATAATTAGTCATTTGTTTAATGTAACTATTTGTTGTTTAAGTATGTATTTGTTGTTATATGTAACGTACTACCCGTTATTGATTTGCTCGCTTTCGTTCTGGAAATTTTGACCTAAGAAATGAACCACGCGGTCGGCCGAAAATGTTGGTCGATAATGACAAATTAAAGGCGATTGTGGAGGCTGATGATTCTCAAACTACAGCTGAATTAGCAGCAGCTTTCGAAGTTAGCACTAAAACAATATCGGTCCATTTGTGTCAAATTTGTAAGGTAAAGAAGCTCGACAAATGGGTGCCTCACGAATTGAATGAATGCCAGCGCGAAATACACGTTACTTGTGACGAAAAATGGATTCTGTTCGACAATCGCAAGCGCACAGCTAGTTGGTTAGATCCTGGTTCAGTACTTAAGCAATGCCCTAAACGAAAAATGACCTATAAGAAAGTCATGGTAACTGTTGGGTGGTCTAGCGCTAGTGTAGTTCATCACAGCTTCTTACTAAACGCCATGAGCACTGCAGATGTGTACTGTGAATAACTAAACACAATAATGGGGAAGCTCACAGGTCTGCTTTGGTCAATCGCTCGTCCCCGCTGCTCCTGCACGACAACGCGCGACCTAATACTACACAGGAGACGGTCTCCAAGTTACAAGAGCTGGGGTTGGAGGTTCTCCGTCATCCACCGTACTCATCAGATCTTACCCCTGCAAACTTCCACTTTTTCCAAAATTTGGATAACTTTTTGGCGAGAAAAAATTCAATACCCGAGAGGCAGTACAAAATGCCTTTGAAGAGTTTGTTGTCTCCCGTCCAGCAGAGTTTGTCAAGAAGGGCATCAATAAGTTACCACTACGTTGGTAAAAATGCATTGATTCAATGGGCATAATAAAAATTAAAAATATAGAAAAAAAGTACGTTAACCTATTATTTATCATTACATAATATAAAAAAGTCGCTTCCCGCTTTCTGTATCTTTAGATCTTTAAAAGTACACAACAGATTTTGATGCGGTTTTCTTTAGTAAATAGAGTGATTCCAGAGGAAGGTTTATATGTATATAATAAATGCATAATATATTAAAGCATCACTGATAACTTTAGAGGTTTCTAATGTGATGTCTGAAATAAACACATTTTTTTGCGCTTACATTTCATATATTTATTTTATATTTACTATCAGCAATGCACCCATGCGAAGCCGGGGCGGGTCGCTAGTATATAAAAATGAATATTTATCTGTATGTCCTCCAGAATCGTAAACTATGCATTTGATCATGTCATGATATGAGCGTAGCAACGCGCGCAGGGTACAGTTAGATATATACCTAACTAGCTCCTGCGCGCGACTACGTCCGCGTGGAACAGAGGCGCGCGCAATACTTGATCATTATTTTGCTGCGATGTTATTTTAAAACGGCGATATCTCCTGAGATACTCATTGAAATCGAATTATGTAAAAGGCTATTATGTTTTAAATTAAATACTTGTGATGAATGACGTATTTATTTAGATAAGGATTAATATCATGTTTATAAAAACATCTTCGCAAATAATGCATTATTTTAGAACGAACTTGGTTAGCATAAAAAAGGTAATAGTGAGCCAACCTTAAAAGATAGATATATGCTGTCGCGGACTTTTTTTTAGAACTTTTAAAGAGGATTCTGTCATACATGATTTTTGCGAAACTTTAGCAGTTTTCACAGCGCACGCAGCGGAAGCTCTCGAAAGTGAAAAAAAACAGCCGATTTTGAAACATTTATCATTGGAGCTCCGTTCCTTTTGGTCTTAGCGTGATGATATATAGCCTATAACCTTCCCCGATAAATGGGCTATCTAACACTTAAATAATTTTTCAAATCGGACCAGTAGTTTCTGAGATTACCGCGTTCAAACAAACAAACAAACAAACAAACTCTTCAGCTTTATAATATTAGTATAGATAATACATGAGATTTTAAAATAACATGGTTATTTTGCTATCCAGTTTTATTTATTTATTTATTCAGAAAACCAACAGCTTCTTATATACTATTCTTATCATAAAGCATATAGTTAACAATAATCAAGCCAATAACAGGTTTCCCTAAAGATAACAAATTGATATTATAGAGATATCGTTGACAAAAAAGAAAACAACAGTCACAATCAGTACATTCTAATACACAAAAAATGCTTATAAGAGAATTTCTATGTTGAGATGAAGTTATCTAATACTTAACAATATACATATATAAATACATAGTAAAAGAGGCATATATAAAGAGAGCTACACATCATACATATACAGATACATAATATATACTTATATTTATACATTTTTACGGTGACTCAGATAGTATTTTTATTATATTGGTTTTAAATATCCTTTTAGACTTTGTGAAGATGTCGACGTTTTTAAATAATGTGTTATACGTATGAGGGAGTCTCAGTAACAGCGAGTTTTTTAAATAATTCGAATAATGTTGAGGAACTTCTAACAGTCATGTATTACGGGTACGATATTTAGGAACTCGGACCGGTCTCTGCTCCAACGAAAGCATTTCATGTTCCGCGCAACCATCTTCATAACTCTCACAAAATTTACAGTTTTAAATAATAACACGTTTATTTTATTTTAATTTATCGACATAATATAATATTATTAACAAATTTAGTAGTCGACTAAGAACGAATCTTGTGACAGAGCCGCATTAAAAAGGTCTTCGAAAGATTTTATAAAAGTCATTAATTTTTTATGCTACGAACTGAAATTTGTCTCAGATGTAGCAGTTAGTAAAATTTCGCTAAGAACAGTTTTTAGGGTTCCATACCCAAAGGGTAAAACGGGATCCTATTACTAAGACTTCGTTTTTATAGATAATGGTACGGAACCCTTCGTACGCGATTCCGACTCTCACTTGGCCGGTTTTTTTAAGTAAGCACTATTGATTAAAAATGAATAAATAAATATACATTTCAGCATTAGTGCAGTCTTAAAGACATGAAATAGAGATTGGAAGTGAAAATGAGAAATTCGTCATTTTTGAAGCTGAAAACATCAAATTTTAGATCTGGACTACTTATAAAAAATGAGTGAACACGTATTTCAGTTAGAAGCTTTAAACTATTTTCATAGACGTTTCATTGAAATTGAGGGAAAATCACTCATGTTTTGCACAAATAAGTATTATTTGAACCTTTATTTTTAAAGCCGGTTAGGTATTGTATAAAAATAAATAAATAATCACACACTATCACAGCACTGGTTTGTGGCTGTTGTGCTGGCGGTTGTGGGTTTGATCCCCGTACATGAAAAACATTTGTATTGGCCATACAGATGTTTGACGTGGTCTGGGTGTTTGTGCAGTTTGTGGGTCTCCGCACCGTGCCTCGGAGAGCGCGTTAAGCCGTCGGTCCCGGTTGTTATCATGAACACCTGATAGCGATCGTTACTCGTAGTAGGGAATATATCCGCCAACCCGCATTTGAACAGCGTGGTGGATTAAGCTCTGATCCTTCTCCTACATGGGGAAAGAGGTCTATGCCCAGAAGTGGGATATTACAGGCTGAAACGTAGGAGAATAAATAAAAGATAAATTTAAGAACGCTGTAATAATCCAACAGTCTGTTAGTGACAGCTGATAAAGGCTACTTCTGGTATGAAGAGTTAGTGGAGCTTAAACCGCAAGACTGTTTCCAGTAGTTTTGAGAAAATGGTTTTAAAAAATTACAAGGGGGTATTCAAAGCACAATTACGAAACAAGAAATACTTAAAAGTTTAAAATTAAAAATGTTAAGGTAATTTTTATAACTTCATTAAAAAAGTCTATAGATTTTTTTTATATCATGTGATATTATTTGTTTATATACTTACATTACAGTTATAAAAACAACAACATAAGTGATACAATTTGAGGATAACGTTATCAAATGTTTGAACAATAAAATTGTCGTGTACTTTTTATTTTAAGCTTTCTTAACTTTTGAAATAAAGTATGGCTTCGTATGGTGAAAATTTAATCTAAATTATGTCAAATTAAAAAGCTTCCTCAAGATATAATCAATATTTACTAAACATGATTTTAATTCTAAATAAGGTTTAGGATTTACAAGAGTTTGTTTTCTATCAACTAATCTGCACATAAAACATATATAAAACATGTTATCTGTTATTTAAATTTCATAAAAAAACTTTGTTATATTATTTGATGCATTAATAATAAAATAAATAAATAAATATGATCTTGTTTATGAAAAATATATCACAGCGCGAATTTCATAGCTTTTTATCGAATTCAGTTTAAGGCAAAAAGTATAAACTCACTAACTCATCAAAAAATTTACAATTTTATAGAGATTACTCATTTTCAAAATACCGACCTTTGGCCACTGCTCCACTTTTCACTCCATATCCATGTGGTGTCCCCGCCACAGAGGTCACTAGGGCTAGTGCAAATACACACAAGAGCTCCATCTCGGCGAAGCTTACCGGTCACAATGTTATTGTTATGCCGATGCTCAGGCTTTATAAAGCGATACACAAATAGACAGTTGTATATTAAACAAAAAACCTGTTAGTGTTTACTGCGAATTTGAATTTGTGCTCGTGTAGGTAGGCTGACGTAGTTTCCCGTATTCATTATTCAACTACTTTAAAGCGCTTTAACATTGGAGCACGGAGATATGAGGCGGACCTTACCAAAACTTATTACTCACATCACATTTTAATATTCTCTCGAAGCTGAGTCGCTTGTTGGAAAATACTTTGTGCTATTCATATACAGACTCGCAACAAGAATCATACCGGTATAATAATGGTGATGTTTGTTTACGTGATTGAGTTACAGACACTAATCAATTGAGTACATTTGCCATCTAAGTCCTCATTTATACATTTTTTTTTTACGTGGAAAAAATCCTCATGGACGGGTGATGTCCCTCCGCCACAGGGTTCCGGCGCGGGGCCACCGGAGTGGTGTGTCAGACTCCTACTGACTAAAAACCGCCACGTGTGAGCAGACCTCCGTCTGAGTGAGTGGGGCGAGATGAGGTCGCGTTAGCATGCACCACCTCGCCCCGGAAGTCCTCATTTATACCTAATTCAACTTACATTACTTTTAACACATTTTTTACATTTTTGCTTATATATTTATCTATATATAAATTATACGACAAAAAATTTAAAAAGCTAGTCGCAAGTTCCTGTATCTACAGAGTCACATATTCCTATACCTATCTCGTGTAAAGAAAGTTAAGTGAAGAAACAAGCTGTGTGTAGCGTACCTGTCGTTAGGTTTTTTTAAGATGAGAAGATCTGGTACATTCCAACCCTTTGAAAATGTAATATTATAACACTTAATAATTAAGAATATTATACATTTTTTTGTAAAATGACAATATGTTAGACCGTTGGTGCAGTTTGTAGTGGAACAGCTTTCTAGTCGGTAAGTTGTAGGTTCGATTCCCGCCTGAGACTGGATGTAACATTTGGATTTCTATATAAATATGTGTACCTGCGACCTCTGTCTGTCCATATTTTTTACACGATAAGTAATCACAAATATATCATATACTTTTTTTATACATTTTATCATAACCTTTTGCGAAACACGATGCATCTTATGGTATAACTATTATTCCGTTCGGTTTAGTAGTTTTCGCAGTATAACCGAACAAAAAAACCGACTCTCCATTTATTCGTGTAGATAGATTATTTTATATATTTACCAAAATTAAAAAAAAAAAAAATATACCTAGCAGTCGGCTGTTAGCACACAAGCACTAAGTTGCTTACCTTAGTAACAGACGACCGCGTGTGAATATTGTAAAATATTATAAGATACTAAGCTGGGCCCGCGATTTCATCCGCATTGATTTGAAGTAAAAAAAATAGCCTACCTTCTTCTTAAAGTATACCTAACCTTCTTTTGTAAATAGTTCAAATTTTTTAGTTGTTGATGCCGGTAGAACAAGCAATCTATAAAATGATGTATAATTTATGTGGAGTAATTGTGAGGTTTTTTCTAAAAAAGGAGGCAAACATTTTAGCCTTAGCTTATTAATATATATGATGAAAGTGCTTTTGAAGTTTACTTTAAATAAAGAAATAGTTAATTTTGATTTTGAATAACTTAAAAAACTTTGACATCCAGTCTAACAAATGGTAATTTAAAGCTGCTTACAGGATAGGACCGTAAAAACAGGCAACAGCCTACACGCAGATAAATGAAACTTAAAAATGTGATATAACTTCCCTGTAGCAATGAAAGACAATACATAAAATATCAGGAAATATCGCGACATACACATTTAACACTGTCTGAATAAATGAATTAGCCTTTTCTGAAAAAGGTCACCTCATCAATCAAGTACAATATTCTGCTGAACTTCTGAAAACTTGACCACCGAGGGTGAGTCTCGGCACACTCGTCTCCCGGCTTGGATGGGTGTGTGATGTTGATCGTACGGAGATCCAGATGGTGAGGGTTTGGCGCCGAGACGTGGGAGGTTTGTGTAGAGAGTATTTTTAAGCAAAATAAATTATTTATTTAAATCCTTTTTATTTAAACACTATTAAAAAGAAAAACGTTTAGATTTTTTTTTTTTTGGTGATTTGAAATATTCAATACTTAATTAAAAAATTTAAAGGAAACCAGATCGGTGCAACAAAAAATAAATTAGAGCATCACTATGAAGGATCCCCCTTGCTTTAATGTATTACAACAATAAAGAAATAAAAATATGTCAGTGATCGCGACCCTTCTGCGGTCGTTATTATAATTATTATTATTGTATTAATTCTAGGCGCAATTTAACATCGTGATTTATGAGATAATCACTATTATTAAATTAATCACATATTTTTATTTTTCAGATTTCAACCCATGTCAAAGTAGTTTATAATATGTCTTTAAGGAACAATTAATTAAATCAATAAGGTCAATATGTACTCGAAAAGCAATGCGACACCTCGTGCTAATCTATAAATGTCTATATAGCCTATTGTAGGTACATATTTTCTGTAAATCTTCACACCACAATTTGAAAAATAAGTGTCACCTTTTTAGTAAGATCTATTTAATTAGGGTTCACCTGCAGTTTTATACAACAAACTCATGTGATAACCACATTTTACATATCACTTGGACTATCTGAAACCTTTTTTATAAGTAGGTATGTAAAAAACCCTTTCAGCTCTACGGATATACATAAGTATATTTCTAGTTCAATACAGGTGACGGCGTTGGCGCAGTGGTTAAAACTAACCAGGGTTTCCCAATGTTTGTATAGACATGTTCGTTCTGTTCTTGACATTTGAGATTATGTTGAAGTATTTCTGGATCCTCGATTCGCCGGATTCTCATCCTACTAGAATCTTCAATTTGAGAGATTTAATTTATAATTACGTACATTCTGGTAATAACCATATTTTATTTAAATAAAAAGTTTTAGTCTCGAAGTGTTTTTGGATAAAGAAGGAACCTCGATCTTTAGCATACTATTTGTAAGACAACATATTAAGTAGGTAATTAAGTTGTATTTCATATTTTGCGGCTATAATTACTTTTGCATACTCACCCCTGAACCCTATCCAAGTTGTGTTATGTAAACATACATTCTTGTATTCGTACCACCTTACTTCGTACTACCTTATTATTTGGCGTACTGTGTCCTTGGTTATTTATATCCGGCAAGTAAAATTAAACAAAATACAAATATTTTATTTATCGATTATTTAAATATAATCGTGTCATTATATAATATATGCAGAATATGTGTTAGTGATTTTAAACGGAACAACGTATTACCTATAACATCCGATGAGACGCGTGTGCAGTAACATATATGTCGTGAGACCGTAGCGAGTTTATAAAAAAATACATTAGATGCATATGTACCTACATCCGGGTAGCACATCGCTTTAGTCTTCACATTCCACTACATAATACTAAAAGATACATCATGAACCTGATGTTCACTTAAAGCCTTAAACGGTTTGATTGCTATAAAATATTGGCTCAATTTTCCACTTAATATCATTTATGAGTAATATTTTTATTTGGTTAGGAAAATACATAGCAAATTTAATGACGTATAATAACAATGATTACTTACGGAGCACGATTTAGTATGTACGTTCGTTTTAGAGGTCAAGGATCCGTAACTATTTGCCTCGTTATAGGACATGACAATATTAATGCTGTAATTTAACAACATATATCTTTTTGCCTTGAAGGATGAATAATAATAGCATCGAAATTCTTCAATGATACTGTGGGATATAAATATCAGATATGATGTTATTTTCCTCTATATTTCTTCTTAAAGATATTTCGGAGAACATAATACAAGGTCGTTTATTACTCACTAATAGAAAGGATTGCACGATTCTAAATTACATGAACTGATTATCAATAACCACAAAACAATTCGATTAAGCCCTTACTGAGACTAAAATATGAATGGCAAAATTAAGCTTTTCCTCATACATTATCACCAACGCAGGCATTTTGTGAACTATAACAGCACCATATTCTTCAGCTTCCGAGCCCACAAAATCAGTAAAGTAAAGCGAAAAAGAAGGTGGTGTCAGAATTAGATTATTACTGTCTGTGAAGTACAACTTGAGGAATACCGAAAAAATTTAATACATGCATCACAGGTCCCCTAAATAACAATAAAGCCCACTGACGTAGATATATCGTCATTATCAGATTATTATCTTAGATTTAGCAAATATTTTAAGTTACAGGCAAAGCCAAGGTTTACACACATAAGAGCTTTTTACTTTAAAATGTACATCAAGCAAAAGGCCTATCTTGTTGTTACATGCATGTAACAAGGAGGATCATTGGCTTCGTGGTCTTATTTTATTCATTACTTTCGGTCAGTATCTTTTCAGTATAGTAAACACGTGCAGGATAGAGTAGTACAAAACTTAAAACATTAAAACCATTCGCACAACAACACAATATTAAATATATTTAAAAAACCTGTGCTTATTGTTCAAAAAACCTATGCTAGTGTGAATCAAGATAGTAGGTGTAGTAAATTAATTTAATATCTTTTATTATTTTTTAATAATATAATTGTTATTAATTAAATTTATAAAATAGAATTAATAACAACGGGCGGCAGCGTCTTCGGTGCGACAAAGCCAGCCTTGCCGGTCACCAACCCGCCTAATGGCGCGAACTCATGTGTATTGTATATATTATAATATTTATAATATATATTTATTTAAATTAAACTGAATAACAATATCACCTCGTAATGATAAACGTAAAAGATTTTTATGTTATTTTATGTGTACGAGTTTAATATAAACAAAAAGAAAAAAATAAATAAAATGAAAATGCACCATATTGCACTATATAATATTCATTAGTTTTGTGTTTTCTTTAATTTGGATGACTAGCTTGTAAATACAATTCGAAGGTATTTTAAGTTTATTTTACACCAAAGTCACGGTGAAATCGTTTGTTATTTAAAGGTGTACATAGTATCATTTTTAGGCATGCATGTTTTTATCAAAAGGGAAAAACGTTTTTAAGTATTACGCCGCTGTGAGTACAAATTTAAACAGCATTTATAGTCATAAATCTTTATTCCTCAAAACTTTTAAAAAATATAATATTCTAGCTAGGTCGCTAGTTTGCTCTGAACCTAAACAGATTAGTGTGAAAACAAAGCAAAGTACCAAAATGTACAGTTTACTACGACAATATAAGTACACTTCATTGGTAAGGAGCACTTGCACTTTAAATAAACTCGTCGGGTTCTCTCGGGGCGTCCAAGTCGCGGTAGTGTATGACTGGACGGAACTCAGCGCCGCCGCCCCTTTAACAATCAACACCCACGTTAGTGGCGACGCTTCAAAACTGCCACAGAACGCATATTTGAATATTTTATATAATCTCAGCTTCCCGGGAAATTGTTTGTAGGGTGCTTCTTCTATGAGGAAAAAAGGAAAATCGATTTTTCGTTTTCGGACACTTTATTTATAAAATATTTGATACATCAATGTAATTAATTCTTTATTCTTAAAATTTAATGATATTTTTATATCTTAGTAATATAATATTACATCTGTCATCAAAATAAAAATAAAATAAAAAAGGGAATACAATTTGAAAAAATAAAATTTACAATTCTTGTTTTATTTAATCAAAATTCGTCTTAATATAAAATTTTCCCCGATAAATTACATTGGTTTATTTTCTTACAATGTTGTAAAGACCCCATTAAACTGTAACGTAAGTTAATTATTACGTCCGAATGATTTATATTACAACTGTTTTACAATAGAAACATTTTTCATAGCGTCACAGTACAACTTAGAATATGTCACCGCTATCCGGGAAGTCGAGATCGTTGTAAGCAATTATAGGCCGGGAGCGATCCACGTTTTCCCTGCAAATGTTATTCTTTTACTCAAAAAAAAATCTTTTGAAAAACATGTTAACACATAATACTACATAGTTATTATATTATTATTTCTATTATAAACCTTCACCATTGAAGCAAAAGCAATAAAATTAATAAAACACAAACAATACGTCTGATGAAGTAAATGTTAAGGTCATGCAACACAAAATATGTATGAGTTAGTTTAAAGCGGGTCACGAGAGTTGGGTGGGCCTGGCAACTGCGAGTTAGGTGTGGAGTTAGTAAATGTTACGTGTCGCTCTAGATAAGTAAATAAAACGGTAATATAAAATTAAAATATGTTGGTAATAATAACAACTCTTATCAACAAAATATTTGTCACACGAATTATGTAGGTATTCGATTTTTTACTTACTTACATTCTCATCTCTCATAATGATGGTGATAAATGAGAAAAAATTCGCCATATTTTCCATATAATAAAGACACCCTCAAAATACATGCAATTTTCATAAAAGAAATTAATAATTCTGAGTTTACTATACCTAGTTTAGATACAAGGTTTGCATATTAGCCAACTTTAAAAAAGGAGGAAGTTTCTCAATTCGACCGTATATACCTATATATATTTTTGTGTTCGCGAACAACTGTCGTTTATAAACCGATTTTAATGATTTTTTTGCTGGAAAGGAGATATTCCTAGGGTTACCATCCTTGGTATATATGTAAAAACAATGATGTCGTAATAAGTCTACTTCTGAACATATGTTTTTTTTTCAAAAAATATTTTAGCAATATTTTTTTATGTAGCAATTTTTTTGGTACTTAAATGTGTTTGTATGATGCGTAAATAATAAAGATACTATATCACTTTTAACCGACTTCAAAAAAGAAGGAAGTTATTCAATTCGACCATATATATGGTCGTGTGTCGTGTGTGTGTGGTCGTGTTGTTGGAAAGGAGATATCCCAAGTGCGGTGGTGGATCTGGTGATGGCATCCCCGAGAAATCGAGGGGAAAATTCGAAAATTATAGTGGCGACTAGTTCGTTTGTTAATTTTTTTCGTCTACTTATGTCGTAGGTCGTAGTACTAGTCGATGTAATTAAAGTCGGTTTTTTTTTTCGTTTGCCAGCAAACACAATTATAATTTAGTAACGTTAGTGAAATATAAACATTTAAGTGTAATCATATCTAGAAGAAGTAGAACTTGCAATATTAACATTCTATCATTGTCTGTCGCATTTACCAATGAGTAAATGTACAAATGCATGCGTCATTCTGCATACTTGGCAGCTTAACTTATACCACTCAACAAATTATCTTGAATAAACCACATTCTAGTCGTACAGTCATAAAAGTTCGAATAGGGATTGTCCTTTTGATACATAAAAGGATTCTATGAATCTTAGGAAAAAAATCAAGTCATAACATCTTTTTATTAAAAAAATCGTAATCATTATGTATGTAAAATAATTTTAAAAAAATGAATAAACGCAAAAACTCATTATTTTTTTTCATATTTTTGTAATGAAATACGAGTAGTTAAAGTATGGTATTTAATTGCAACGGTCACAGCCATGGATTGTACCTGTTGCGCTGGCGGTTGCGAGTTCGATCCCCGCACATGACAAACATTTGTATTGGGCATACAGGTGTTTGGCGTGGTCTGGGTGTTTGTGCAGTCCTTGTGGGTCTCCCCATCGTGCCTCGGAGAGCACGTTAAGCCATTGGTCCTGGTTGTTATCATGTACACCTGATAGCGATCCTTACTCATAGCAGGGAACATCTCCGCCAACCCGCAATGGAGCAGACTCCACCGATTAAGCTCTGATCCTTCTCCTACATGGGGAAAGAGGCCTATGCCCAGTAGTGGGATATTATTTATAATAATCTCAGGAAAAAAAACCGAAACAAATCTACTTGGGTATTCCAAATCATTCATCCTAACGCTAATATAACACTTGTGATCGTGTAGGATGTAAGCGCTTGTGTCTAAATATTTATTTGTGTGTATTTAAAATTTTAATAAAATTATTTCGTATTAATAATACTACTTTTTGCATAAATACATTTTTACCCGCGATTTCTCTAGACGTTAATTTTTATTACTTTTTAATTGGCATATTCGTCATTTGCAATTTAATTAAATAAGTTTTATTAATGTGTTACAAGTCATTCATCCCTTAGATAGTATGCAATAAATAGTAGACAATATGTGTTGGACTTAAATGACTTACTTTATTTACAAAATGTACTAATATTTATATTTAGCTGCCCGGACAGACTTCATTCTGTTAAAAGTTAATATTAAAAATATATATTATTTTGTAATAAAACCTTCCGTGGGCCTTAATGAACATACAAAAAAATAAATTAGCCGAATTTGTCGAGCCATTCTCGAGTTATGCGCTTAGCAACATTCATTTTTATTTATATAGATTTTATATTTTTTTATTAGTAAATCAATTATTATTATTCACTTCCTTAATTATCATAGTTTAAAAACGTCGGCACAATTGTTTTTGATAATCTCTAAAACAAACATAGAATATAGCAATATATTGCATATATACCAAAGCTGAAAAGAAATATTATTCTTTTCTGTAAGACGCTTTAAATATATAATAAAAAAATAAATAAATAAAATAACAGTACGCAAATGTCAGGCAAGCACTTCAAGCGAAAATTGAGAACTTAAGTGTAAATTTATTTCAAATCATAGTAACAGTTAAATTAGTAAATTATAAACTTCGTTTTATTCTGTAGCCAGAAGCATTGAATTTAGAAGTTAACACTTAAACCTATGAAACACGTATGAAATCTTCGTTAGTAAATTTTAATCATTTATTTACTAGTGCTTTGAAATAAACTTACACTTTAACCTTGGAGACCCTTGTTCGTTATGACATAACGTGATGACAATGTATTTAGGAAGACTATTAAGCTAATTTAATTCGTATTCGCTTAAGCAACTTCAGTAATCCGTACACATCTTCTATTTAATACAATATCATATTACGGACCTGATTCACTGGTTGTAGATAATGCAATTTAACGGGTGATGGTGTCCAACCAATAAAAATTTATGATATATTATTTTTTACCACCAGATTCCAGATGTTTATGACTTTATAAGATATGTCTTTCACAATTTTCACCAATAAAAACCTAAAATTGTTGTTTATTTAAGTGAGAAGATACGGGTTCTAATGGCTTACTCTACATCCTGCTGTTAGTCTATTCGTAATTTATTTGCAGATATAAGTATATATGGATAAAGTTATCCACAACTGTTGAAACCGGCCCTAAGTAGAATAAATGTTGTCTTATAATGTCATATAGAATAAGGGTCTGATTGATAATTTTAACTTCAAGATACAAATAACCTTGGAAATAGTGGTCAAATTCGAATTATACTTTCATACAAGTACCATATTGAACAGTACCTATGCGAGTAGTTATAAATTGGTGGTTCTATTATAAATTTCCATCTGTAGCAGTATCCGTTTCGAATACTTGTAAAGGTTTTTACTATGGCCGATATAACTGGACGAAGAAAAAGAAGACTAAAGACGACTAAAGAAGTTAAAAATTAAAAGTATCTTACACACTCGTGGTAATAATTTAGTAAATAAGATTTTTTGTTTGATAAAAAAATTGTGTAATATTAGATATTGTATGGTACAGACATCTTTGAGTGCAAGTCTAATTCGCATTTGACCGACTTACTTTACAAGTGATACTGTTTGGAGAAGCGAAAAAGTAGAAAAGCATAGGATTGTGTGGTTACACCAGCAATTCAAAATATAGTTTCTACTGATTTCAGTCAGCTCTATATATATTTTTATTTTATTTCAGCTCTACCAATTTCAGTATAAACTAAATCTAGTTATATTAAAAGTAAGAAACACAATCGTCTATTCTAGACGTTATCGCTAATCTAGGTAGGAAACGGACTCTGAGATGAGACTTTATGTAGAGACAGCACTCCATCCTATCCAGCAACCGCTATGGTGTAATGGTGCGTGTGCCGTGTCGGTGGCGTCTAAACACCGACGGTCGCGGGTTCAATTCCCGCTTGGAGTCATTTCCGGAGGAGGAGTTATTTCCGGTGTGGTTGTTCGTCCTTGTGGGTCTCTTCACCGTGCCTCAGAGAGCACGTTAACCTGTCGGTCTCGATTGTTATCATGTATACCGGATAGCGATCGAATTGCGCATTTGGAGTAGCGTGGTGGAATGAGAACTTTCTCCTACATGGGGAAAGAGGCTTATGCCAAGCAGTGGGATATTACGTAAGCGTAAACACTCCATTAGAGTGTTTACACCTCAAAATATTTGTCACATAGTAAGGTATTAGCAGTGTCCTTACCTGGGGCGTGAGAAGCGCGGGTGTCTCGGAGCGTAGGGCTGCGGAGGCGCCCAGGCGCCCCAGCCCCAGCCGCGGCCGCCGCCCGACCCGCCGTACCTGCGGACAACACACTACTGTATGAATATCGGGAATACCAACTTTACGTTTGGTATTTGAAAATATATGGCAATATTAGAGATGAGGCCAATTTATTTCGAAAAATTAATACCAGTTTTGTCTATGATCATCTAAAAGCGCCAAATATATATAACGTATTATGATCTTTTTATTATTTAATAAAATATTTTTAAAAAGACTGTATCATAAAATTATTTTAGTTTGAACACGGATTAAGTTTTATATGCGTGTGTTCCTTGTGCGTGACAATATGTGCGCGTGCATGTGTGCATGTATATGTGTTTGTTTGCTTGTACTTTACGCTTGTTTTTTGCGAACGTGGTCGTTAAGTAGTGGTGAGTGAAAATGTGTGGTAGTGCGTGGTATTGTGGTATTATACACGTGCTGTGTAGGCGCGTGTATATGGACACGCAGTCCACGCACGCGGGCGACTCAGGCCGCTCGGGCGTGCGTGTGTGCTTGTGTGCGCGTGTGTGCGTCAGTGTACGCACGGGTGCGGCGGCGGCGCGTGCGCGGCGGGCGGCGCGGCGCGCGCGGGCGGCTCGGGCTGCTGCGGGCGCCGCACGTCGCGCACGTACGCGTTGAAGTACGCCACCTCGTGTCGCACCTCGTCCACCTGCGGCGGCGCGCAATTTATTATAGCTATAAGGACAGGTAACTCGCGCGGCTTTTTCATGTTTTAGTTTATTTTTTAACCGACTTCAAAAAAGGAGGAGGATACTCAATTCAACCAAAAATAAATAAATATTTATATACTTTTTTATGTATGTTCGGGGATAAAAAACTTCCTCGTTTATGAACCTGTTTTGATAATTCTTTTTTTGTTGGAAAGGAGATATCCCAAGGGTGGTCCCATAATAAGGAAACCAGGAACTGATGACGGAATCCCAGAGAAATCGTGGAAACCCTCGAAAATCGTAGTGACGACAAGTGCGTTTGTATATTTTTTGTTTTTTGTCTACTTACGTTTTATTACTTGTGGATGTAATTGAAGTCGATTTTTTCGTTTGCGAGCAAACACAATTATATAACCTTCCTATCCAATCCACCTATTAAAATCTTGTTAATTTAAGCCAGCATGTGCCAAGAATAGCTTTTACAAACAACCGTTGAACCCTCCTACTTTTTATTACATTAAGTGAAATACAAAATTGCAACAAAGTAGGTTTGTAAAATTTACCACTTGTTATTTCACATCTAAATAAATAACAATATATGCACTGGCAGTATAACTTATACACTATTCGTTCTAAATTTAGTATCATTTTTAGATATTAGAGTGCTACAAAATTATAAAAATCTAACGTAATTTTCATACCTTTTCAGCGTGTTTGTTGAAAATATGTTTTCTAATGAAATCTGGACCTTTGAATTTCTTTCCACTGAGTGGACACAACCATTTATCTTTACAAAGCTCTTGTGTATTAGCTTGGATGAATTTTTCAACCTCTGCATCTGGATCCTGTTAAAATAAAATATAAACAATTATAAAAATCTTTGTTACAAACTACCATATAATTTACCAAAACTACTAAAACCTTTCTTACCTTTATTCCTAGCTTTTGCAGTTCTTCTTCACTAAGCGGTTTAATATCTTGAAGGAAAGCAGACATCTTTCCTTCAAAAGTCTTTATGTAATCTTGAATTTCTTGCTGAGTTGGCTGTGATATTGACATTTATTTGCAATTGTTAATAAATACTAATAATATTATAAGCTATTTTATTATAATATTGTCTTAGTTAGATCCATTACATGTATAATTGACAGTATAAAAATCTATTGCAATATATAAATTATTTCTATTATAATACGTTTTTTTTCTGACTAAGAAAATAAATAAAATCGAACCTTATTTGCAGGTGGTCCAGACCGTGCATGCATAATACCACAACGGTTTGGCATTTCGTCTTCATACGGGTACTCGCAGTGATTGTAATAGTCTACAGAGTGCACGATGCGCAAGTACAGCACCAAACGGTCCAATACTCGAATCAATTCTGGATCAGGTTGATCCTGTGTGGTCTCTGACGATGCTTCTAAACCGAGCAACTCTTCCTCCTCGGTAGATGCTTCCTCTATCAAGTGTTCCGTAATTTTGTGAAGTACGGGATTTTTGGAATTCAGGCTAAAGTTCTGCAAAGAAGTTTTGTTATAATAATTGGTTTTTTTTATTGTTTTATTTTAGTAATGCTGAAATTTGCAAATAATAAATAATTAAGGTGTATTTATTTATTTATTTATTTAACAATTTATGTACACTAGGAAAGCAAAAGGAAATAGCTCTTATAAACAATGCTGGTACAAAGGCACTACTTATCCCATGATGAAATCTCTTCCAGTAGTCCTGCTACAGGAAGAATTAGCATTTTAGGGCAAAATTAGCGTGTACAATCTAAACATATAGATAATAAAAATATAATATAAATACATAATTATACAATATATAAATAAATACATAATAATTTATACACACGTAGATACAAATAATACGATACTGTATGTAATTTTTGTAAAAAATAATCATAAAAAGCTTCCTCGAATCGACGATCGTGCTAAGCTGTCGGTCTGGCACGGCGCGCTCCAGCGTCACGCCGGACACGCTCCCCATAGGCGTGCCGTGTGCTACTGTATGCCGGGTACTGACCTCGTCGGCGCGCTCGGTGTCGGCGGGCGGGCCGGGCGCGGCCCACAGGCGCGTGCGCGTGTCGAGGTGGTGCGCCAGGCGCGCGGCGAGGCGCGCGTCGGCGCGCAGCACGGCGCGCTCCAGCGTCACGCCCGACACGGGCCGGATGCGGCGCTGCAGGTCGCGGTTCACGATCGCGCCCAGCTCGCACTCGCGCAGCTGTTTACCAATTACTTTTATTTACTACTTTCTTTTATTTGATATGGTAATCGTTGTTTTAAATAAAGTATAGCGTCGTACTTTTTAAATACACTCCAAAAAAAAAGAATATGCTCAATAAGAGCAATTTTTTTTAGCGTGCTACCTCGTAGGTTTTTATTGGGCCTACCATTTTTATTCGAAATTTAATTCTTATCGTGTAATCCAATTAAAGGGTCCAGCTGGATAAAGTAGGTTCAGCGGCCCCCTACCCTGCAGCATCCGGGTAAGTTTGTATTTCGCCAATGTTGCTATACTGTATGCATCCATCCTGTAACATCCCACTGCTGGGCATAGGCCTCTTTCTCCATGTAGAAGGATTGGAGCTAAATCCACCACGCTGCTTCAATACGGATTAGCAGATATGTTCCCTACATATATATAAGTAACAATCGCTGTCAGGTATTTATGATAACAACCGTGACCAACGGCTTAACGTGTTCTCTGAGGCACAGTGGGTAAGACTCACAAGGACAGACATCCAAACTGGAAAGACATATTTGTACAAACACAAATATCCACCTCGGGAGAAATCGAATCCACAAACCGTCGGTGTTTTCGCACCACTACACCAGAGCGGTATTGCCCGACAAGTAACTTTCAAAATATCTTTCTAGGGCCACTGACACTGACTTTATCCAGCTAAACCCTTTGAACGAAATTTGACCATTACTTTCTAAGTTATTAGTATATTTTTTATTTGGATAAACAATTTTTCTTACAAAATTAATGTAAAAATTTTACGGATTTACTTCAATAATAAAAACAAAATTTAAATCAGTTTCAAATTTGCTTAATCATGAAATATGCTATTCCACAAATCTAAAAAGTAAAAACGAAAATAGTGGCTACACATTTATTGTGTTTATGTATGGCCAAAAAATATTAAAAAAAAAAACATTCAGTGACACTATCAAAATACGATTCAATCTATCTTACCCGTATATTATTGAGGTTCCAGCAGATGTCTTTAATGTTGACCTCGCGGCGGAAGGTGACCCAGCCGCGCCGGAACCAGCGCCGCTCAGGCAGCGGGTCCGCTAACGCTACACGAAGGAATCCACCATAACGCTTGCACATCTGGACAAATTATTTATTGTATTACATTTTTTTTTTTAAATTATAGTCTAAATGTTCTTTTGTCATGTGATGACACATTTAAGAAAATTGTAATTATTTTTCCACAACATATATCTTAGCATTTACTCTGATTAAGAGGGTTAAAACCTTTGTAATTGTTAAAAAACGGAAGTTAACGAAAATTACCACCACCTAAAAATAATCGATATTTATATATTTTATACACGTACTGAGAATTATAACGAGGTGTCAAGAAATTGAGTGTTAAAAAATGTAATCAATCAAAAGACAGTTCACAAAGTAAAAAACTAGGCGTCGTATAACATTATGCGGTGTGGTTACGGCAGTAAAGAATGTAGCCACCCCCTCTCTTCGCGTGGGTGTTGTAAAAGGCGACTAAGGGATAACACAGTCCCACTACCACCTTGGAACTTAAAAAGCCCCATGGAGGGATAACCATCCAACTGCTGGCTTTGAAATACACAGGCCAGTGCGACAAAGCCAGTCCTGCGGTCACCAACCCGCCTGCCAAGCGTAGTGACTATGGGCAACACACATGAGTTCACGCCATTTTTGGTATGAACTTGTGGAGGCTTATGTCCAGCAGTGGACGATAGGTTCAAGTGATGAATATTTTCTTTATGTAGTAACAATGTATGTTTGTCATTTATTACTTGTCGCGCAACAGCCGAAAACCAGGGCTTTGTCCGTTGCTCCAACACGTCGTCACATTTATTACTTATTAATCTATATATGAAGCAAGAACTTTGTACCCCTTTTTACGAAAATTGCACGGACGGAGGAGTATGAAAATTCGCAACTTGTAGTTTATATAGAAGAGTGCAGAATGCAATTTTTTTTCTTTTTTGTTTTGCATAAAAAAGTCATTACACGATAAAAAAAACATTACACGCATTACCATGATACTCAACTTAATATAGAAGTATAGTGTTTAACCACAGAACTTTAATATTATTCAAACTTATAATTTAAATTAATTATGGTTGAAGTTCGACCACTGGGCGACCATTAGTAAAGTTAAATATATAATAAGTTTATTTAGATTTAATCCGAATATCAATTCCAACACTTACAGCTTCAACTTCAGCTTTTGTAATTGTGGGTGCTAAATTCCTCAAGAAGATCGATGTTGTCTTATGTAGAGCTCTGGATTCCTTTTTCTCAACAACAACATCATTAGCAGTTTCAGATTTGTCATTGCTATCATCTTTGTCCTTATCATCGATCTTCTTGACTGGTGACTTAGAGCGTTCCTTTTGTTTAGGAGATTTTTCTGGAGACTTGGATTTCGACTTTGATTTGCGTCGACTGGTGGATTCACCTTCGTCCTCCGAGCTTGATGACGAGGAACTCGAGGACGAAGAGCTTGATGACGATCCAGGTGGTGCTGTTATCAAAATCATTATTTTACAAATTATACAATTTAATATTAGCTTGATAAACTAGACGTAATTATGTACCTTTTAACTTTTTTCTTATTTTATTCATTTTATACAATAGAGTTAACAGCTAGCCAACATAAAACTACATAGGTTTATAAATTGTAATATATATGAACGAAAGTAAAGTATAAGGTAGGTGACTACAGATCAATATAAACAAATGAATTATAATTAATGCAGTTTGTGACAATTTTAAATCAAGGCATATGTGTAGTAAACCCATTAATAAAATACTGAACATATTTATATGACAAAAAAATATCTATCCTATCAAGCAAGAATACAAAGAATACTAAGATACAAAGCTAGTAATAGCATCTAATTTAAAATTTCTAATACATCTTATTTATAGTTATGCATATTTGTACTATTCCAGACTTCAAATTACTTACGGGGTTCTTTCTCCTGTACTTCTTGATCAGGTTCAGTTCCTGGGGCAGAGTTGTAACGAGAGAACAGTTTAGCCTGTTCTTGCAGTTGCCGGAGATGGGGATCAATCTCCATAGTCAGAGGTGCAGTTGGTTTCGACGAATCTGATTTTTGCTCCTATGAAAATTTTATGACTATTAATTAATGCACTAATCACATTTCATTCAAATTTATATGTTTTACATTATTGCTATAAATCAGCGTTACATTTTGTTGCATATATATTTCTATAGTAATTATAATTAAGGTTTCCAATGTAAAAGAAGTTACAAAGTTACAAAAACATACTTAACGACTAACATTAATACAAACTGAATTTTACCTTGTCTTTCCCTTGGTTATCCTTTTCGTCCTTAACTTTTATTTCGTCAACATCAATCACAACTGCTTTGTCATCATTTTTATCTGAAATTAAAATAAACTATTGTAATAAAAATTGACAATACTGTTTATTTTCACATAGGTACATATTGTTAGAAAAAAAAAGAACAACAATATGTCCATCATATAAATTTGTATTATTGTTATACATGCACAATTAATAATACATGCAGGAACAATAAAAAAATAAATAATCTTACCTAGTTTATCATTATTATTTTCAGCTGGTGCGGGGTTGTCAAGAGCTTTAAGGTCTTCCTCTGTTCCACCTTCTAACTTAATCACAACAGTATCAAGTAATCTTATAAGCTTGTCAGATTTGTCCACGTCCACTGTTACTTTGTCAAGTTCACCTTGCTCTAGTAGCTCGAGAAAAACATTAAGCCGATTCTGGAAATGTAAAGATAAGAAATTTGTTTTACACAAAGTCATAATACACAGTAGGTTGTAAATATCTTGGCTATACAACAGCATAGTGACAACAAAAGAACATTAAAGAGTTTCTAATTTTATATAATTATTATATCAAATAAATAATTTTAAAATTAAAATAAATAGTAATAGAAAATAAACCTACTTTTAATGCAGCCAGTTGTTCTTCTTTGCGCTTCACTGATTCCTCTGGATGATATTTTATCTTGAACCTAAGTAACAAACAATTTTGCTAAAGTTTTATCAAAGAATAAAGTACAATGTAAGACATTATCCATGTAAGTAGACCAAATTCCATTGAAATGTTAAATGTCTGTAAACTTAAGAATAAAGGATTTTATCAAAATTATGATACCTCATTATTTTTGTCACAATATTGCAGTGATACTGTACCTCTTTTGTCACGAAATCGAATATTTTTACTTGTTAATACATTTTATCTTGTGATCTTTTCACAATGCATGTTAAATAAGAAAGTGTCATTATGTTTGACGTCATTGAAATAGATGTCAGATGATTAAGAATTTGGTCTATCATACCTGAGTAATTTAACCTGTTAAAGTTGGTACAATAATACAAAATTGTTTATGAAATATTTAAAAAGCTTCATAGTCTCACCTGCACCATATTTGTGGCATAATAAAACCCTACCCCTAACAGTAACGAAACCCATAGCATTGCGCGCTACGGGTCAACGCGAAATAACTAGCTACGCACAATTATTTAACATTTGCATAAAGTTTGAATAATTTTCTTAACGGTGTCCAGCAATTCCATACGCTGTAGACTGTAGGGAAAAAAGTTTTCTATTAAAATTTGTATATTTAAAAGATTCTAAGCATAGCCTATAAACTATTCAATCTCAGTTTTTTTTTAAGTGTATAATAATGTAACTCACTGATTTTCGTCTATGGCATAGAATCTTTTAATTATGAGCAAATTGTCTTTATGTTAAAAATAATACATTTGATCCACCTCTTAAATGTATTAACTACAATCATAATTGATTGCTTTATCCTTTAAACGCATTAATGACAATCTTTTTTTAAACATTTTTGAATATCTCTATATATATAATCTTTTTTTATATATTGTTATTTATTTTAATTGTATTTCAAAACTTACATTAACAGATTTACTCTTTGTACAAGAAAAATGTAATAAATGCATATAACTTACCATTCTTCTTCCTTATGAGCAACAAAAAATTCATTTAGCTGCTGCCTTCTGAACTCCAGCTTGTACTCATTGTATTTCTTTATGGCTTCATCTTCTGTTATTGAATCATCCTGAGCTGCCAAAAAAGTCTTGAAGGTCATCATTGTGGGAGGACCATCAGTAGGCCCCATTGGCAGCACTGCATCCCTATATAATGATCAATGTACATAAGGATAAAGCTGTTTTTTAAAGAAACAAAAAAAAATAACATCATCATAAATGTTTTTATTTTGTATTTAATTATTATCTAATTTTCATAAATAAATAAAACGAGACTTCATATTACTAATGATTACTCTTAGATCATTTACAAATCTTTTGATAATTTGGATATGTTATCTCAATTATATGATAATTATATAACAATTGTAAATGTTTTTGATTTTTAAAAATAATTTGTTAATTTATATTTAACTATAATCATGTTAATGAATTAAACTATAATAACCTAATCCATACACGAAAAAATAATTTTACCTTGCTGGTACCGGTGGCATGGGTTGTCCGTATCCTTGATGTGCTGGATGAGGACCAAAATGGTCATGCGCCCATCCATAAGAGCCATACGAGTCATGTGGCATCCCTCCATATCGCCTATCGTCTACAGGCCAGTCAGGCCTGATACGTTTACTCGGAGGTCCTTCACCTCTTACCGGAGAGTATCCTCTGCTTGCACTAGCTCCACCACGATACTCTCGATAATCCGGAGCAGAACGACCTCCGCGAGACCTTTGACACACAAAATTACATATATAAATTCATCATTAATAAAAATGAAAAAGTACATTAGACATTCCTTGAAATAAAAACAGCTGATAATAATAAATCTGGTCCTACTTTGAAAATATTTTTAATGTATAACTTTGAACAAAAAACTTAAAACACACACGGAACTTTGAACAGACATGGACAGATCAAAAAAAATTGTAACATCTACATCTATAGTATCGTTTTTTTTTTTCTTTTTCTAAAATTCTTTAAATTCTTTCACCTAAAGAATGCTATGTTATTACTGAGATATATTTGCTATATTTTATAAACTGGAAACAGACAGCCCGCTAAGATCTAGACTAGGTAAAACCGAATTATGGGGTTTTTGGGTGTGGAGGGTGGAGGGTGGAGGGTGTAGGGGAATCTATACAAGGTAACACTGTCACACCTCAAAACCCCATGGTTATGGAGATATCCGTGGTTAAAGTTTTGAGGTTAGAAGAAGAATTTAAAGCTATTATAATACCTTTGAGCTCGTACTGTTTGCATTGTGTGACAAATCGACACTTTTAAACAAAATAACGCGTCAGACATAATATTCTAATAAAATTAGTAACATTGCGTGCTAGAATATAGGTTTAGAAATTCGAAAAATACCCAAAATCGAATCGGAGCACCCCACTGTCCACGTGGTCTTGGTCTGTCCTACCCCTAGAGTGTTTTTTTTGTGCCGCGGAGGCGCGGAGGGAGGGCAGCCCTCGCCCGCCGTGCGAAAGCGCGCGAACGAATGCGTAGAGGAGCGGCTGAGCCTGGTCGCCGAAGGCGACCAGCCTCCGCTGCGGAACGGAGCATGAGTGAGCGTGCTTTCGCACGCAAGGGCGGAAGGGCTGCACTTCCCGCAGTGCTGGAGCCAAGCGTTCCTCTAACTTTCGAAATTCTTCTTCTAACCTCAAAACTTTAACCATGGATATCTCCATAACCATGGGGTTCTGAGGTGTGACAGTGATACCAGGGGTAGCGTTCCCCACCCTCTCGCCCCCTTCCCCCCACGGTCCCGAAATTCGGTTTTACCTAATCTAAAGCTTTACCCAGACAGCCAAAATCGTGTAATGAAAGCGAGTGAAACCGGGGGCGGAAACTAGTGTATAATTATTGTGTAATACTATTTGGATAACTTGTTCTAGATTAAATATTTTCCTCAGTACTTTAGGTTATTACACGTAATTTGTTGTATTTTAAGCACATATGTTATTAAATTCATATTATCTATAAGTTAATCAAATACCTTAACTTAAAAGCGAATGAGCATCGTTTCGTGTTTTTATGGGCTGGGATAGGAAATTTAGAAGTTTCAATGGGTTGAGGATGGGATCTGAAAAAGGTCGTACGTCAACAATACGTCAAGTGGATGCATGAATAATATTAACTGGTTATTGAATAAATATTTTCCATTAAAAACAATAACCTACCTTTCAGACCATTCCTCTCGACCTCTACTCCTCTCTTCCCGCCTATCACTACTTCTGTAGCTACTTCCTTCAGCGGTTCCTCTCTCGCCACGAAATTTATCGCGTCTCTTGCGATCATATTCATCATCACTATCAGCCATTACTGTTTAATTGATAAAAGGTTACCTTAAAAATTCTATAAAAAAAACTATAATCAAATATTTGTACTTTATTGTAAAGTTGTAAAGTTTCGAGAACGATGACCCGTCGCGACTGCAGACCATAGAGTATTATAAATATTTGGCAGTAGGCATGACTACAGTATATAAGTGTATAATCTATGGTCTTGGCTCTGGCTTGGGACGGTGAACTTGTTGTATCCTGCTAGTAGCCTAGTAGCTTAACTTTTTTTATAATTATTTTTTTTTAGCGTGGCGAAAATCCTCATGGACACCCTCCGGTGCGGGGGCATAATAATAATAATAATCATTTATTTCAGAAATAAATCCATATTTAAAATTAAATTAAATTAAATTATGTGTTAGTAACAAATACACTTAAAATAAAATAAAACAAAAAGAGGGTTAGTAACAATTACATTATATAAATTAAATTAAATAAATTATAATATTAATTACGTGAGCTCAGAATGGAGGGAGGAGTCCAATGAAATCTCACCAAATCCCATTTAAACTGAGGGGAAGATAATCAAAAATCTCACATAAATTTCAAAAAATAGAAAATATTACGAAAATAATCGTACGGTCTCCGTATGAATTAGGACAAAACGAAAGTAATTTTAACATAAAGGTCATACCAATACAGGTATCTATTGACAGAACCCTTCTTCATTTCGAGAAGGTAGCTGATTGGAGAATCCGTTTGGGCTGGGTGGACTTTGACTAACTTTGCCAAGTCTTCACTGCAAAAATTGACATTCAGTGTTGAGACATGGACACTATAACGAAGGGAGTAGTCCATAAGCTTAAAGCAACTTAACGTGCTATGGAGCGGACTATATTTGGGGTCTCTGTCAAAGATAGAATCAGAAATTAGACTAATCAAGAGAGAATAAAAGTAGCCGACAAAGCAAGTGAAGTGGCAGTAGGCTGGTTACGTGTAACGCAAAACCGACGATCGGCTAGTGTGGACCCTGCATATTGGCAAACGCGGAGTGCAACTACCAACGATCTATATAAGACTGCCGGTAAAGGCTGGCTGGATAAGGACTACGAAAAACCGTGTATTATGGCGCTGCTTTGGGGATCTATGTCCAGCAGTGGACTGCGATAAGTATAATCTCTATTACGATTATTTTTAGAATAATTTTATTGAGTTAGGGAACAGCAAGAGATACCCTGCTCAAAAGTTGAAGCCGCACGTCTGCTGAAGGACCTCAACCTTATACTTTTGGTGATGCAGGTGATAACTGAGGTAGGGCACAGCAGGAATTTCCTGCTCAAAATATGGAGCAGCCCGACTTAATTAGTACCTCGACCTTACAGAAGATCAAAACTAAATAATACTGTTTTCAAGCAGTGTTGTGTTCCTGTTGGTGATTAAGGTGACCAGAGCTCCTGGGGGGCTCCTGGGATAGGGAATTGGGTCAGCAACGCGCTTGCAATGCTTCTGGTGTTGCAGGCGTCTATAAGCTATGGTAATCTCTTACCATCAGGTGAGCCGTACGCTTGTTTGCCGAACTAGTGGTATAAAAAAAAAATACAAGCTGTGTGGCTACAGCATAAAAGAATATAGCCACCCCCTCTCTTCCAGTGGGTATCGTAAGAGGCAACTAAGGAATAACAAAGCTCCACTACCACCTTGAAACTTATAAAGCCGACTGATGGCGAGATAACCATCTAACTGCTGGCTTTGAAATACACAGATCAAAGACGGGCAGCAGCGTCTTCGCTGCGACAAAGCCAGCCCTGCGGTCACCAACCCGCCTGCCCAGCGTGGTGACTATGGGCAATATATATGAGTTCACGCCATTTTTGGCCTGAACTTGTGGAGGCCTATGTCGAGCAGTGGACTGCAATAGGCTGAAATGATGATGATTATGATGACTTAGATACATAGGAAAATATTCCTTTCACTTATCACATCTAGTAATTAAGTATGACAATTAGAAATAGAAAGAAGATACATAGAAGAAAGATTTTTAGCAAATTCGTATCTATATAAAAAGTTCAACTTTGAATCTATAGAAATAAATAAAATTGAAGTATCTGTTTGTAATATTAAAATAACCGCTTTTTAATAAATGTATATGAATATATACGCGGTACATATACCAAAATAACATTTTTTACAATTTTTGTCGGTCTGTCTGTCTGTCTGTTTGTGCTGGTTAATTTCTGAAACGGCTGATCGATTTTCACGGGACTTTCACTGCCAGATAGCTGATATAATAAGGAATAACTTAGGCTAATTTTATTTTAGAATTTTATTTATTTTATAACTCCGCGAATTGAACAATAACTTTTTTGTTAGATTCCACGCGAACGAAGTCATAGGCACAGCTAGTTGAAAATAAAAAAAGGTTGTACAATAAAACCAATCATTATCAAAACTTATCTTTATTGCTTTTTATTTAAATATAAAAATTTAATAAATATGATTAATTTCTTTGAAAGAAAAAGTATCAAGAGCAATGTGTTTCGTCACTAAAATCACCACAATCATCGCGTCCATCGCACTTAGCTCCAAGTGTTACACAGCGTCGGTTCTTACATTGCATTTCATGGGTCCTACATGCGATATCGCAACCCTGAGGCTCGTCACTTCCATCAGCACAGTCTGCTAATCCGTCACAAAATCTCGAAGACATTATACACTGCCCGTCTGTACACGTAAATTGATCTTCCGGACACTCTAAAATTAAAAAGAAATTATTACTTATCTACTATAATAGATCATTATTAATTATTGCCTTGAAAAGAAATATACATAAGTATATTTCTTTTCAATTAGTTATACATAGGAAATAACAAATAAGAAATCCCGTTATGTGAGCGACTACATTCGTAACCCAGTTTTGTTGGCTACTGAACGGTATAACAATAATTCACAATTAATTTAACATTTATAATTATATTATATACTACAAAAGTCCTCCCGTGACCATGTTTGCTGTAAAGTATCCGAAACGTCGGGAATCAAAAGTTAATAAACCACGATAAAATCCAAAAAAAGTTGTTTCATTAAATGAGTAAAATTCGCGTAAACATTAGAAAACACTACAAAATATATTATACGCATATTATTATTTAACGATAAAAAATACAAACAATGTAGGGAACAAGGAACAGAACAAAATCGCTTGCCTGAACAACTAGTAGATAACTAAAATGTAGGTAAAGTTTGAAGACCAGACCATTATTTCGCAGCATAAAATATTTTTAATAAATATCGTTACATTTCTGTCCTAGCGTTTAACCATTCTTGTATGACTATCCGTCTGTTACAGCGCTGACCTTTTAAAGCACTTATTTGACAATTTCTGAATATATTAAATGAGGGCAGGTAATACCAATGAACGTTTTATTCACGCTTTTGGATCATTCGAAATTTAACTGTGGTTTATGTGCCTCCTTGTTTGAGTCTATTATGCCACTTTTGATATTTAAAAGACGAACTTCAACTTAATAATAAAAAAAAGATAGGTAAATAAAGGTTAAACCTCGTACCCATGGTGCAATTGAGTTCATCGTAACCGTCCCAACAATCAATAACTCCATCACACAAATTTTTTTTCGGGAAACATGATATAGAATTTCCACACCGGAATTGTTTTGTTAAATCACATTCTGAAAAAAAAACGCTTTATTACGACAAAAAGTAAAATTATAATCGTAAAAGTAAATAACATAAATAGTTAATATAATATTGCATTGTTTATACCCGACAGTCTCCTTAGATCTATTTAAGACAGCATAAACATTGTATTTTGTTTTTTTTTTTTAAAGTAGGTACTTACCACAATGCATTTCGTCAGAACGATCATAGCATTGTATAAATCCATCGCAACGTGCTTCGGAGGGTACGCAAAAACCATTTCGACAACGCCAATCATGAGATGAACATGATACTTGAGTTAGCAATCGACAGACGCGTACTCCACGACTTTTATCGACGAGTTGGCAAGCTTCTGTTTCCATTGCACATAGCCCACCACAACCTACAATTATAAAATAAAAAATAACAATATTCCTTTAAAGATAAAGGATATTTCTGGAATTATTAATTTAACACACAATTTTCTTACGCTTGACGATTAAAATTTAAATAAACAATTCTCATTAGCAGCAACCAATAGGATAATAATCCTGTCTCTAGGGTTATGGAAGTACAATAATATGAACACTAATGCCTGTACTCCGACAAACTGTTTAACCCATTACATTAATATTAGTTACTCATGAGCAGACATCAAACTTTAGACAATAATTGTGTTTGCTCGCAAATGAAAAAAAAAACCTACTTCAATTACATCGACGAGTAATACAACGTAAATCGACGAAAAAATAGTCAAGTAAATACGCGTTTCCAAAGATTACTCAAAAAGTAGTTATCAGATCTCGATAAAATTTATATGTAACCGTTAAAAGTTATTGCGGTTTTTCGAGAGTTTCCCTCGATTTCTCTAGGATTCCATCATCAGATCCTAGTTTTCTTATCATGGTACCAAACTAGGGATATCCCCTTTCCAACAAAAAAAGAATTATCAAAATCGGTACATCCAGTAGAAAGTTATGGGGTATAATACAACGTAGGTCGACGAAAAAAGCGTCAAGTAAAAACGCATTATTAGATATAACTCGAAAAGCAGTTGTTAGATCTCAAATAAATTTAAATGGGACCAAATGACACACACCACCTTTCGACCAAATGAAAAATTTGTCGAAATCGCTCCACCCATCAAAAGTTCTGAAGTAACATACATTAAAAAAAAATACAGTCGAATTGAGAACCTCCTCCTTTTTTGGAAGTCGGTTAACAACCGTTGGAGTAACTTCATCATTATAAAATTTGAAAGAATTAAAACAGAATAAATGTTCTTCTTAAATAATACTAAAAAATAATAAATACCTGTAGGATCATCTACGTCGATAGCCTGTTTGCAAATCGACGTTCCACTAATCTCGTCTAACATACAAATTTCATCTGTTTGGCACGAACAAAATTTATTTGTTGTGTTTTCCATTACAATCTGACTAAGATTATTTTTTCCTAGTTTCTTGTGGTCGTCCTTAGGATATGTTTTAATATTTTTTCGTATTTTTAAAATAATATTATGTATTGGAGAATTATTTGTCGTAGTTGACAATAAAGGTATTATAGTCGTGTGATTCTCTTTGACATATTCCGTGTTGTTGGGTGTCAGCAGATTTGTATAAAAATTTATGACTGCTGACGAAGTTTCATTAGTAACTATACTCTCTGTTGGCACTGTAATTGTACTGGTATCATTCCTTACTTGATTAAAATTAAGGGTAGTAAAGTTCACTAACACCAAACTTATTATTATTATTGCTATAATCATCACACTAATTGAGCAGGCTTGAATTTGAGTCCGCCTTTTTTTTGAACCTTCAATTAATGACCAGTTAACAACACATCCAATACCTTTTAGGCTCTTTCTCAGTCTTCTTTGATTTAAATTTGTACACGTGTAATGTTGAGGACTTGTATATTTGTAACGGAAACTGGTATCGATATGTCTGGATATAGTCGGAATATGCTGTGTGAACTCATCGTTGTTTATGCATAAATCATTAGTTAAGACCTCTTTGTTAGAGTAATCACCTAAATTATTAGATTGTTCTAAGTAGCTATTGCTTGTCAGAATTTCAGACTTTGTTTGTTGTGAATTTGATTTTGGTGTAGAATAATCGTTCGGTAAGAAAATATTTTTAGGGGGTGTAATACCGTAACTTCTTATCTTGCCTCTACAAGTATAACAATATTTTGTAAGTCTATTATCCTTAAAAGGTGCATTTATAATAGCTTGTCTTAGATTACTATTTGACCAAAGATGTGAACAGTAGAGTGTGTTCCAGTTAGAAGTTTCGTCAAAATCGCAACTTGATTGCGTGCTATCACCAAAGTTACTTGATAATGTCATGATTTTCTTATAAAGCGCACCATTTTTCTAATTATTTTTCACATAAAATCGTCTGTAAAAACAATTAATAAGTTATATTACCTTTTAGATTGTTATATAAGTTTTTAAAACAGATTTAATGTAAGATGCTGACAATAGATTAGTATGATTTAATGTAATGTGCTTTCTAGCTTAAAATAATAATACTCTTCCTGTTAATTATTAAAAATGGTACTGATTTATATTAAAATATATAAAAGTAATTTTACTAAAATCTGCCAATAATATCTACACCTAATAACTCTACAATAAAATAAATTTAGTACAAAATTACTCGATGCTCGCTATCGTAGAGGTAAACGACCATTTCACTTTGCGTGTCCACTTTTTGTAATTTGATCTTCACAATTTCAATTAAATGCGTATTCATAAGTCTTTAAGTGATACTTTATCGTTAGAACTTATAATTAATTTTGAGTCCCTAATGTATACATAAATTATATTTTACTATTGATATTTTTAATTATATACTAATACTTCGTTATTTATATAGCAATGACAAATACGTACCTACTTATTAAATTTTAACAAATATAAACTGAAAAAAAATGTATTTAGCATAATATAGATAGTAATAGTAATAGTAAATAAATATTAAGTGGTTATTAAATATCTTAATATTTGCATAATTTGTTTTTTGTTGTGTAGGTAGGCACTGCACATTCAATTTCACATTATTATAAACTACAAATATTTTAACACTGATTTCAATTTAACTGTACTACTAAATGTTAAGATAATTATGTTTACATCAAAAACATTACTATAATACAAAAATAATAATTACATTGCCTTTTATTATTTTTATTATTACAGCCTATACAGTCCACTGCTGGACATAGGCCTCCACAAGTTTACACCAAAAATAATGTGAACTCATGTGTTTTGCCCATAGTCACCACGCTGGGCAGGCGGGTTGGTGACCGCAGTACTGGCTTTTTCACACCGAAGACGCTGCTGCCCGTCTTCGGCCTGTGTATTTCAAAGCCAGCAGTTGGATGGTTATCCCGCCATCGGTCGGCTTCTTAAGTTCCAAGGTGGTTGTGGAACCTTGTTATCCCTTAGTCGCCTCTTACGACACCCACGGGAAGAGAGGGGGTGGCTAAATTCTTTAGTGCCGTAGCCACATTTACAATTACAATTACATTGCCTATGATATTGGTATTATATAACAAACGCTAATTTAAAGCGATGTTTTTAAATTGTTGATACTTTTTTATATTTTCCTCATCTTTTTTTATGCAATAACTAAGATAAAAATGTTGTAAGGCCTCAGTGCAATGCTATGACACTGATAACCTTTTCAGGTCGTTAAAATTAAATTTTTCAAAATTTTATATGCAAAATTAAAACGGAAATAAAATCGATAATAGTTTTAAACTTACTTAACTGTTGATGGATGAAAGTATTTGAAATCCCAAAATTAACATTTATTAACTTACATAAACGTGTTTAGAGGAAAAAAACTTTTACCACGTTCAAGAGCTGAATAGCGGTGTGCCATGTATCGGACTACCGTTGCCGCTGACAACGTCTAAACAACTTTGTACCAACACCACCCTGAGTACCGTAACCGATAAGTAAGAGAGACGTAAATATAAAACATCGCAAGTTAGAAAAAGAAAAATAATAGGGTTTATAGCGTATGGTCCGCTCAGCCTTCCCGTGCTCGCCCAAGAGTAACAGTCAGCAACTGAACGAACATCTGTTCCCTCACCCCTTCTTCATGCAAATGCACATATATAAAGAAGTGCCTATAAAAACTCCCAAAGATGTCATAAATGGGTCAAAATATGACAATATTAAAATAATATATAAGTTATAAAATTTGCAAAAATGTGATGTTCCTTTTTTATTTTCTTAATAAAAAACATTGGTTTTCGATTACATTAATATAAAAATACTACAAAAAGATCATGCATATTTGTGACGAATCATTATGTTACATTAAAACAACTGGATTTTTTACAATGGATGTGCAGTGTGTGGATAGTTAAAATCTAGATTAACACATGCAGACACAAATTTAAAAATAAATAGAAAAGTATTCTTGATGCAAATTTTGTTTGTTGTTTTTCCTATGTTGTATTTATATTTCAGTTAAATTGTGTTTCGCTAGGAAAGCTTTGGGGTAGTTCTGATTTCTTTCATATTATGTGTATTTTAGGGCGCTAAATCAGTATCTGAGCTTTGCGGACAAAATTTCGTGACGCATCATTGAAAAAAATTGAGACATTAAGAAATTTCAGTTTCGTATGATTAAACAATGCAGAAGTGGTATGGTCTAATTGGACTTAGGAACCTCACCCAGGACCGGCAAAAGAAAACAAAAGGCAACGTTTCATATAATTTTTGCATGTTATAATACTTATAATTCGTAATATTATTAATATATGATCATAAGTAACGATTATTTAAGTTTTATTTTGTTAGAGTCCTACCTTTTTTGATACTGAATTTTAATAATTTCAAACCGTTTTTTCCTTTTAATTACTTTTGCAGTAAACTAGGAAAAATGTATCAAATAACAGCATTGTAATAAAAAAATAATGTTTTGGAATATAAAAAGCGGGTTTTGCAGAGACCGCTGAAAATTGCCAATTATCAACTTGCTTATGAAACCGAACGGTTGGTCTGTAAAAAACTAAGGAGTGATACTTGTAGGAAATTTTAAGTACATTATTTTCAGTAGAAAAACTTTTACTAAAATTTGATACTTTAAAAAAAGGCAGTTTTTTTTGCTGTTTTGCAATTTTTTCAATGTTGCGTCAATGATTCAGCACCCTAAAATACATATAAAACGAAATAAAACCGAACTACCCCAAAACTTTCCCACTAGTGACCCTTTAGAGTACAAATTGACTGAATTATTAATAGTATAGGAATGAGTTTTACCAATTCAATGTTTTCTTAAAGTTTCGTCTCGTTAAAATTTGTAATAAATAGGTTGGCAATTTTTATTAGAATATTGTAATCATCGATTTAAAATTTTTATCAATACAATTTTCTGTAATATAAAAAATAAATTTTTAATTAAGTAGTAATATAAATTCGTTGAAAAATGTATAAGCAAACTATTTAGCTATCAAAAAAACCTAAACGCACACATTTTTGCATAATAATTCCACTCTTTAAAGCCTAACTCCACTCTTTAAAACCTAAAAGCCTTAAATGGATTATCCTGTACAAAATGTCCATGACAAAAACTTTTTCCACCGCTCCATTTAATCGATTTTATTAAGTTAAGTATGTATAGTTTACTTTTTTTTTATTGTATTAAAATAATAAAGCAGAGAATTTGGTAGAATGTAACAACATTATTGTTAAACTCTACAAAATACTGACTGTTATAATTATAACACTTGTAGCGGTAAAGATAGTATTTTTTTTGATAGCATTTTTTTTTTCTAAATATTCACTATTAAAAAAGTTTCAAAAATTCTAAGAAAAAATAAAATTCGAATATGAAATTCCTTGTGTCTTATTCTAATACGAATTTTCTTATGATAGAAAAAAAATCTATTATATAGCTTCTTATCAAATTAGGAAATTCATAGAAATAAATATTTGTAATTTCTTAAAGTGTAAATGATTTTTATATCGATTTGATGACGAAATAGAAATAAGTAAAAAAAAGATTCTACACATTTTAATTAAACGCTCTCTTCTTATATTAACTTTAAACCTTCATATTTGATTGATTTAGTGGTACTTTTAATTTAATGAAATTCGCTGACTACTAGGTACATGCTTCTCATATGATATATAATTGAAAAATATCAGCAGTATTACGTACTTAGATATTTAGGTATGATGACTATTGACACCAAGGAGTTGCTTTTTAGACCTAGATTTAACTAGTTTCATGTGCGTGCCACACTGGCGTATCTCAGTTTGTAGTTGCCACGAGGCACCACCGAGGAACAGGTGCCTCTGCGTTATGCATCCCGTGGATGCAGCCGCAGTCTCCATCACTGTAATGCGACTGGTGCGGTATCTACAACACGTAACCGAAGGCAGACACAACTCTCACTGCGCGCGCCGCGTGCGGTTGTGAACGTTCTCCTACACTTCGTCAGTTTGTCGCTTGTAAACTCAGTGTTCTGGTACACAGCCATCTGTAAGCGCGTAACTTTGTTAACCGCGCAAATTTCTCTCGAAATTAGTATGTGAATGCGATTTTTTTTTATTTGTTCTGCACGAAAACCAGTGAAATGTTATTGGCATAATCAGCAAGTTCACTACGTCCCTGCGATTTCGGACAGCCTTAATGAGGAGTTAATTGTTTATAAATTGTTAAGGTGAGCATAATATTTTTTATCCAGCGATGTTTAATTTCACTTACTTATTAATGAGCCTATATAATGTTACCGTGACTACAATTATCTGAGGCTGTGTATTTAACACAATAATTTTAAAGACAAAGTAAATGAATAACGGCTGAATTTTGCTTACGATAAATAAAATTAAATTTCATGTTTTGAGTAAGTTAATCACTATTAATACATACAAGAGCTAATTAAATTCTAATAGATACTGAATACGATTTAAGAGAAAGTACAAAGTTTACATTTTATCAATGTTATTGTTTAAATTGATTAGGAACACATCTTACTTTTTTTATATCTGTGCGTGACATAAATCATTTAATAGATTTATTATGTGTATCAATGCATATTATTTTAATTATTGTTAATTTTTAAAATTGTGTGTGTATAATTTAAAATTTGTATGTAGTTAAGCAGAAAAGTGTAGAAGAAGTAGAAATAAAGTAATATATAATATAATTATGTTATCTATGTCTATTAATTATATTGTAGTTGGAGTTTCGTATATATCTGTAATATCGGTAAAAATAAAAAAAGGTGTCGTCAAAGTGTGAGTAGGCCAGTAGAGTTATGTCCCACTTTTGACAAATCGAAACGACATCAAGTGACGAAGTGAAGGCTTTCCGCGTTATAAGGTTCACTGCCTGACGTTTTATTTTATATTTTTCTATGTTGACGTTGCAACGTCACATATTAAAATGATAATAATGGTTATTATAATATCCTACATACCAGTATTTAATTGGTACCGAGATAATATACTGAACAGAAGTAGGTAGTAACGTACATTGTACGAGTTGAGATCAAGTTCAATTAGGTACATATTTATAGTAGGTAGTTGATGTGATAAACTGAATATAATATAATATGAATATAATAAATGCTACTGTTGGCTTAAAATGGAATGAATTGAGGGTGTTTAATTTATTTTTAGGGCACTTCCGAATTATTATTATTATGCAGTCACGAACATGCGGGCGGATAATACATAAGTAGTACTCGTACCTTCAATAAGCAGATACTGTCAAAACTATTAATATATATATATACATATATATATATATATATATATATATATATATATTTTAATTTTATTAAATCCTGTGGTAACCAGACTAGATGCTATTCAAGAAATGAGTATATTATTTCGGATTCTAATAATATGACTATTATTTGTTTTTAACTAAAATCTTGAATAATTCGAAATAAAAATAAAATTTATTTTTACACAGTAACAAGTAAGTACAGTATAGTTAGAAAAGATTTAGTATAAAAACAGAGAATGGATTCGTCAATCACAGCAAAGTCAAATTGATTTTGTATTCAATCATTATCTTATTTTGTAAATATTTGTATATGATTAGTGATTACTGTTATTCATATATAAGTTTTCTAGCATTTCTTTTTACATTTGTCAAACAGGGTCAAAACTAAATGTTCCTGCTTAATGATGATGTTTTTGTTTATATTTTCTTTGTACGTCTTGAAAAGGGGGAAAATCCCTCTTCAAGATCACGCTAAAGAAGTTAAATGCTGCTCTTGCACGCAACTACTAACAGTTGTTTAACTGTTAGTAGTTGCGTGCAAAAGATACACAATAAAGAAATCCTTACGCACTGACGTTTAAGAGATAGACAATAAAGAATTTATTGTAACAAAAACTAAATTTACAGTGTTTCAATTTTGTTTTATTTTATAACAGACATTTTACTTCATTATTATAATAAGTACCTATTTCTTTCTCATTGTGAGTAAGGCCATTATTTTAGGTTGTTTCAGTAAAGTAATTGATTGAAAATGAAAGCGCAATTACCTAAAATGTTAAAATTTCTAGAACTAACTCTTTATAATAAACTAGCTGTGCCTGCGACTTCGTCCGCGTGGATTTTAACAAAATTATTATATTTTAGTTCGCAGAGTTATAAAAAAATCTAAAATAAAAGTAGCCTAAGTTACTCCTTATTATATCAGCTATCTGCCAGTGAAAGTCCGGTCAAAATCGGTCCAGCCGTTTCAGAGATTAGTCGGAACAAACAGACATAGACAGACAGACGAAAATTATAAAAAATGTTATTTTGGTATACGTAGCGTGTATACATACATATGAATTTAGTTAAAAGCGGTTATTTTAATATTACAAACAGACACTCCAATTTTATTTATTTGTATAGATGAAAAGAAGATAACGCAGATAAAAAGATAAATTTTAAAACCTGAATATTACAGCACAAAAGTTGCAAGGAAATGAGGTGTGATAATGAATCTACGAACACGGACAAGCTGCTAGAGTAATAATTTATTCCCGAAAAAAAAAAAACTATTGTATTACCTTTTTGTCAATTACGAGTCGATGGTGTATAATAAAAACAAATTAAGTTTTTTTTTTTGTATTAATAAATATAATAAAATTTTGTGTGTTGCCATATTAAAACATAGGTAACTTATAATTAAATCGTTTAAATCAATAAAATACTTAAATTAATTTTGATACAGACAAATATGAAGCTTTCTCTTGTCATTTAATCATTTAAATAAAGATTTTTAAGCTTTGAATAATATATTACGTAAAAAAAATTGTTAGACACGTATGACGAGATATGTAAAATACACAGAACTAGGTAGGTATATGTTAAGAGGTCAGTAATTAATATGAGGTTTAAAGTTCGATATACCTTGTTTTTACGTGGGAAAAATCCATCATGGATACCCTCCGGCACAGGGGCGAAAAAGGGTTATGTCAGACTCCTACTGAAAATGTACTAATCGCAATATATTACGAAATAAACCAATTAGATGATGACAATGATGAGGTTTTGTTATGTTATGACAATGTTAGATGATGACAACTGCCATGCGACAATATAAAACATAGTACTATTGAAATAACTTTCTGTATATGTATGTTTTTTATGCAATAATAAGCTTACGCTTGCAGCATTCTTGCCTTTCAGAAACTTTAGATTCGGCTTAGGTTAGGTTAAAAGAGAGTACTTTTCCAGATAATGCGTTAGAAACGTGGATCTCATCTAATTACATTTTTATCATACTTGTGCGGACCATTGTAGTATGAACATAAAAACCTATTCGAGCAGGAACAACCGTTTTTCTTTGTTTAGTGTAATTTTTTATTTTAGAATTGATGCACTTCTTGACTAATTAAAATATATTGACTTAAGAAATTAAAGCAAGGAGTAGGTACTGCCCACCTGATAAGCTCCCTGTACTACTAGATTCGATTTAAAGACGCCCGCTGAATTACCGAAAAGAATCGGTATAAAAAAAAAATCGGTAGCACTTGTAAAATAATTTAAACGCCTTTGCAATGCTCTTGCTTTTTTAACCGACTTCAAAAAAGGAGGAGCTTACTCAATTCGACTGTATCTATCTATACATTTAATAAAATGATAGGAAAGTCAAAACTGTACATTGAATATTTTTTTAAAAGAATACTTGAGGTGTGATCTACAATCGACACCGAAGCCAAAAATATAGTTTTTAGAATTTTTGTCTGTTTGTCTGTATGTCCGGGATAAACTCAAAAGTACCGCATGGATTTACTTCAAATTTGGCACGAATATTATTAAGAAGTCGGGTCAACATATAGGTTACATATTATCACGCCATCACCTACCGGGAACGAGCAGTGAACCTTTATTTCCTCAACGCATTCTGTAACAACGTGTAATCTAATGACGCATATTTGAATGATGTTGTTATTATGTTAATAACCATGCTATATAAGCTAGCTTCACACTATAAAAATCACGCTATATAAGTAACTAAGCCGATAAACATAATTAAATGAATATAAGTAGACAAGACAATTTTAAAGCAGCGCCATCTATGAGATTTTTCTGTAGATATGAAATGTAAAGAAGAAACGGGATAATGAATGTTATTTTAAAAGGTATAATCGTAGGTATTTTTGTGGTGTATAGCGTTCACGCAGACGACGTCGCGGGCAGCATAGTAGCATAATATATTAATATAATAGCATATATTAATATATATATATATATATATATATATATATATATATATATATTATGTATGTTCGGGGATAACTTCGTCGTTTATGAACCGATTTTGATAATTCTTTTTTTTTTGTTGGAAAGGAAATATAGTTTGGTACCATGATAAGAAAACCAGGATCTGATGATGGAATCCCAGAGAAATCGAGGCAAACTCTCGAAAATCCGCATAATTTTTTTTCTGGGCGTACCGATTTTGATGATTTTTAATTTAATCGAAAGCCGATGTTTATCATGTAGTCATATTTAAATTTCATCGAGATCTGATAACAACTTTTGGAGTAATCTTTGATAATGCGTATTAGTTGACTATTTTTTCATCTACCTACGTTGTTTTACTTGTCGATATAATTGAAGTCGGTTTTTCTTCGTTTGTCTGCAAACACAATTATAAAATTTGTAGATGATTTAATTTAGACAAGAAAATCACTACCTTTTTCTTCTTTATTTAACGGTGGACCCTGAATCCCTAATCCCACATATATATATGGGAATAGAATATATATTTTTTCTATTCACATCTAATCGACTAGCATGAATCTATTTTGATTACCATTTTAGAATTATCGGCAACAGCAGGAAAATATTGTATTAAAAATACTTTCAGCAAAAAGTACTACATTTTTCCGTTATCTAAGGCTATTTTTGCGACAAGTTAAACGAATTAACATTGTATAATATTATAAATAACAATATTTAATTTTCTTGTGTGTTTTTTAAATACTTAAAAATGACGTTTTATGGAATTTACTTAATCAAAGTTGTTTTCATTCGAAAACAGTGAATGTAATAGTAGACGACTTTGACACAGCCTTATTTTCATAAAGAAATTAATGTTAATTTTTAATAAAATTATATCAGATTTGAACCTTAACTAAGTATTCATTTATTGTGCCATCCTTGAGTGGACCTACTTTCTTTGGCGGACCAAAGGAGGTTAACGGCGATTTTCGATGACTATAGAATTACAACAAGGAACTAATTTTGGTTTATAGGTACATATATATCGCATAAAATAGTTACGCATGTAGAATTGCTTCGTATTTTTCGTTGGTTTACATTATAGTAATTATTACTGCATTTCGTAAATCTTTCTCTGCCCGCTGATACCGACTGATACTATTAAAGTTTCCTAGAGATTCTAACCTTGCAAAATATAATGTTAAATAATTGTATTATTTAATATGATATAATTTTGCAACAATTGTAGATTAAATAAATAGAAAAATAAAAACGTCGTGGACAATGCAATAAATATTATTTTTTTCTGTTTTTGGTATTTGAGTATAAAATTTACAGAATGATAAGCATGTAAAGATTTATATATACGGTCACATGATTGCACATATGAAACGTAACCGATAGCTGTGGAATATAAAAGGCTTCTTTAATAAGCTTACGTTATGTAACTCATCGCCAGCAAAAGGAAAGCGTATCGGAGGTCAAGAGATATTAAGAACATAAATATGTGTTAGTTGTAGCGCACCATTAATGTTGAAACCTGAGAATTGTGCACTAATACGATTTAATGAGAACTATCGCATCAAACTAGAAAAGGAGGTTGAAAGTTAATTTCAACGGTTCAACATATTTCAAAACGTTATTATTCCATTATAATTATATTTTCATTGTTATCTGGGTACTTTCTTTGTTTGTGAAATCTTTGTAATTACTAACTGCACTAACTGTTATTTTGCTATAGTCGGACATAGTTGAAAGTGTTAAAAATATTTCTATTCAACAGTTTTTTTTAATGAAAAGGATAGGAAAAAACATAGTAAATATATAAATTTTGTGTGATTATTCATCACGTAATACTTTCAAATGAATTTCGATCATGTTTTCTCCGTTACACAACAGAACCAAAATATTTATAGAATATACCACTACTTAAAAAAGAAAATATTTTAAAGACATATTGTAATTTTTTAATTACTTAAAAACTTTTTTGTTATGATTTTCGTTTGTACTTGTCTATACTAATATTATAAAGCAGAAAAATTTAGGTGTTTTTAAAGGCGCTAATCTCATGAAGTACATAGTGGTTCGAATTAATATAAATATTTTTGTACGTTTTTCTCCAAATTAACGCCGGTTAAACCACGGGGCACAACTAGTAACCTTATACAACTAAGCGTAAGCGTTATGTTATTACATTGGCTAGTAAGTTACAGTCTATGAACATCCCACAAACAAAGGCATACCCCCCTACAAAGGAAAAGGCTTGGAATTTAATCCATCTCGCTAGTTTATGTTGAATTAACGAATATATAATTCATATTTTTTACGCAATAACGTAGATTTTCTCGCAATATTTTACATTACCGCTAAGCAAGAGGTGACTTTTAAAAACATGCATTTGTTTGAACTTATTTATATGAAATACGGCCGCCCTGATGTAATGGTGCGAGTCCTATGTCGACGACGCCTTAACAACGGCGGTCGCGGGTTCCATTCCCGCTCAGACATGATATTTTTATTTATACAAATAGGTATTTATTTACGGTCTTCTTGTTTGTCCTTGTAGGTTTCCCCACCGTGCCTCGGAGAGCACGTTAAGCTGTCGGTCTCGGTTATTATGACATACACTTTATAGCGACCGTTACTTATAGTAGGGAATATATCCGCGAACCGGCAGTGGAGCAGCGTGGTGGATTAAGCTTGATTATTCTCCTACATATGGAAATATGCCTCTGTCTAGTAATGAAATATTACAGGCTAAATCGTATTAAAATAAAATTATTAAGTCGTTCTTAACAAACGCGTAGGTATGAGTTATAAGGGTGGCAATTTAAATTCTATAAAACATTTTAGAGGCAAAACTCATTTTGTTAGAAGCAGTATAATTTTCGTAAAGTACTACCCGCCTACATAGAATGCTCATTAAATAAACGTAGAATAGACGACTTACGACGACTGACTGACGATTGACTATATAATTACTAATTTAACAGTTAACCCATTATCGAAATGTGTATTTAAAGAACAATTATTATGATCATATAATTACAGCATGATAATAAAGACTAGTGGGCGCCCGGTGGTCAAAATTAGACCATATTTAATTTAAATTATAAGTTTGAACATTATTAAGGTTTTGTTGTCAAAAACTATATGTATAATAATAAACAAAGGAGTATATATGCGTTTTTGTTTCAAATACATGATAGTATTAATTGGATTTTTTATGCATAATTAAAAAAAAATATAAGCATTCTGCACTCCTTCTATATGTACATAAAATATACGTCCGCGCAATTTTTGGGTATAAAGTTTTTGCTTCGCGTATTATTATATAGAAACCTATATTTAATAATTATTGTTTATCAAACATCGTTATGATTCCTGTCAAATTTGCAAGCGAAAAGTAAATATACAAGTTAAATATTTATGAAACAGTAACCACTATTGTTCAACTATACATGCCTCAGCTTTCGAAGATAACTGAAAATGACTAGACGACTTTGATTAATGAAAATCTCATCTGTCGCTACATATAACAGGACGCAACAAAAAAGTTAAAATGATGTATCAAAACCAAGTGCCAGCAATAATTACTTCTAGTGCATAATAAAATTATACCTTAGAAATATTACGTCGTAATGGGGTTGAGTTTCAATAGAATAATTATGGAAAAATAATAGAATTACTAATACTTCCATTGTACTTAGAATGGCACGTAAATCCCAGCCATGCGGTTAGCAATATTCATGTTTAATACATCAAGAATTACACATGTAATTGTTTATAAGTAGTTTACAATAAAAATGTGATAATCATAATTAAATGTGTTATATTAATTGATATGTGTAAACTGCTTAAACAAATTAAGTTTAAAAAATATAATCAGAATTTAAAATACTTTTTATTTTTTATAATACTTTTTATATAATTTAACAATTAAACTTGTAAATATTCCGAGGTCAATATAAATTTATCAATCTTATAGGCCACTTGGGTCAATTATCGTCTCATGTACGTACGTAGAGCAGCGTCATAAGTCAAGTATTATTCAATTAATAAATAATAATGCTCGTCTTTATTTACGTTATAACTATTAAGTCATTAAGTAAGTCATATTAATTCTTGTAGTAAATAACACAGCAAATCTTTTCTTTTTGATAGTTTTTATATTTGCATATATTGAATTTGGACATAAGGTAAGATTTTTAATTATTTTTAAGTTGTTTATATTATCAATACAGATAACGTGTTGAAATATAGACATAGGTACTCAGTGAAAGTATTACATTTGTATTTATTGTCTGTAAAAGTAAGTATAAAATAATGTCACGCTTTGTATTGAATACAATACTTCGACCGTAAAGGGAATGCGGCAGTGTTTCTTGTTAGTTATTAAACTTTGGCGATTTTGTAAATTACGTTCTTACCTTACATTCGTTTTTTCAAAACACATTTGTAATTCACCTTACAATTTAAATGTATAATTAAAATGCATGTAAATTCGAAACATTCTTGGCGTCCAGAGCGGTTGACAACACTATTAATACACGAGTGGAAAATGTTATAGACAGATTGCACAGACCGTCCTGAGCAGTGAATATCAAATGAGAAAATCTACTTACGTTCAGTGACCAGCCTTGCCCCTTTACCCAGTCTATTAAAGCGTAGGTATTCCTAATAGTTTAACATCTAGTATCATATGTGAAAAAACATCATTTAACTCTGGTAAAAAAATATATATATGAGAACAGCTAAAAAATAAATAAATGAAAAAATAAAGAAAACTTTTTAATCTTGATGTCATAAATTTCGAATTAAATTAATTAATAATGTTATTACTACAAGAATTAAACATTAGTATATCGTAGGTGACGTATTATTCTTCCAGTAGTTATTAAAATATCAAGGGAATTGTTTGAAAAAAGCAGCTACTGAAATTTTGGGTCTTAATGTATTAAATTAGATTTGGAAACATGTGGAAGCTGCTAACGGATATAATAGAAGTGCATTCCGATGAGAGCATACGACAATGGTTGTTTTGTAAGGAGGTGAAAGTGAGTTCGATGAACTAAACGAAAGCTGATATATATATCCATAGAAAGGAGGACCTGGATTGCTAAATATACATATGAAAAACGTACAGGAGCAAGGATTTTAAATGTTGTTCGAACGTTTTTTTTTTTTTTTTTACATTTATTGGTCATCTCAAAGTACCTATTGGATTTAGCTTTGTTACGGGCATGCGAGAACACAGTATTCTTTTGTCGTATTTTTAAATTTGACAATTGATTTTATAATGTGAGTGCTAAATATGTTCATAAATATAAATATTTTAGCTTTTAAATTGTTTCTATTTTTAATACTATAGTATATTTAAAAAAAAATAGAGTTGGTTTCCGATCTCATTGTAACTACGATTTTACATAATTTACAATCGTTCAAAAATACCAAATAATAATAAAAAATAAGTGTAGGCCAGTATTTTAGAAAAAACAAACAACGTAAATTTGTTTCTTTTTTTAATTTGAAAATCAAACTTAAATCAGATGACAAATGAGTTGATATCTAACAAGAAATTCTAAGTTAAAGTAGATGACAATTAATGTTAATAATATTCTTAAGTAGAGAGTAGTTGCCTTGATATGAAGAGTTTATTTATATATGAACTTCGATAATATTTAAACAATCACGCATTTATCCAACAAAACAATTAATACAATAACGTTTTAATATCTAGAGGACAGATAATATTTGCTCGAGTTATCGTTTGTTGACCGACAACCTCACTTAACTTAAAGTCAAGTGAAGGTCTAGAAAAACAGCCGCTGTAGCCTTGTCCGTTATTCTGCGAGTTGGCCCCTTTTACAGATGACTTACTCGACTTGGAACCTAAATACACCGTTGTTTGTGGATATACATATATAATTTTAGATTAACGATAGAGAATTATGTCCTGTTACATTTTTGCTAGCTGTTGCGCAGGGCTTTGCTCTTAATCGAAATCAATAGGTACGCGTTCCAATGATAACAATATTTTCGAAAAAGTTAAATTTTATGCTATTTGTTAGATTACTAAAATATAAAAAAACAGGTATTTTTTAATTGTATAAGAAACCCTCCCACCCCCTTCTTCACATGGGTGTTGCAAGAAGCGACTAAAGGATAACACAGTTCACTACCATCTTGGAACTTAAAAAGCCAACCGATGGCGGGATAACCATCCAACTGCTGGCTTTAAAATACACAGGCCGAATACGGGCAGCAGCGTCTTCGCTGCGACAAAGCCAGCCCTACGGTCACCAACCCGCCTGCCCAGCATGGTGACTGTGGGCAAAAGACATGAGTTCACGCCATTTTTGGCGCGAACTTGTGGAGGCCTGTGTCCAAACAGTGGACTGTGGTAGGCTGAAGTGTGATAAGAAAAATGTAAAATAAAACTCTTACCTCTAAAAATAACTTTTACAAGCTCATTTCAATTTTCATTCTTATTTAGTGTTCACCGTTAAATGGCCAATAGAAAGAGTAGTACCTAGTATAGTTAAATAATACTTATTCACTAAGTAGGGCTATTATTTATGTATTACAGTAGGTACTTACTAATTGTTACAAGCTAAGTTACACCTTTTTGATTGTTTACTAGCTGATACCCGCAACTCTTTCTGAGTTAATTATGATACTAAAAATATATTTTTAATGCTAAGTAAAAACATCAATAAAATCGAAAGCAAAAATATAGCTTCGACAATTTCTTATTAAAAATATGTACCGTTAATAAATAACATTGTTTCTTGAAACTTTCATAACATTATATTAAGTGAATATATTCCAATAGCTTCTTTTCTGATAATGGCTAAGTATCTAGGAATTAAAATTTACATTAAGATGACTTAAGTTATGCAGTAGGTTTCCGTGCTACACAATAACAAAACCTACCTTATTTATGTAAATGTAAAATATTTTGACTTCAAAATTTACTATCTCGTCTATGATGATCAGTCAATCAAAAAAATTTATATAATATGGATATAATTTAGGTAAATTTTAAATTATTAAGCGAAATAGTTAGTTTGGATATTCTTGCCTGTGTTAATCTTTTATTAATTATCACTATAAGCCATAACATCACGTTATTATTCAAAAGAGCTAAGCTGTAGTCAAAAACGTTAATACAAGTGACACCCGGTGGTGATCTACCGTATATAGTATAGCCAAACCAGTCATATCAAATTTTTACAAACCATTAACCAAACAATTTTGGTTATGTCACACGATTTACAAACTTTTAGTCTTCATTAGCTAATGAAGACTCTTTTATTCATATAATATTACGATTAGGATATTTAAGACATTTCTTTCTCCGTCACAATTTTTCCAAGTCTGTCCGTCTGTTACAGGCCTGTATCTTTAAAATCGTTTAAAGTTTACAATTGAAATTTTAACAGAACAAGTACTAAATGTTATATGGCCATGATAACTAAAACAATTAAAAATTGAAGAGGTATCCTTATTATTAATATTTCCGCGTCCACGCATGACACATTTTACGCAGACATATTGTACATGTACTCTTATGAAGTGTTAAACTAACTTGTAACTTGTCTAATTTGGAAACAGAGCGTTTCGCGTGCGATTACGACTTCGAAAGAGTCCATTGTTTTTCTCTGTAGCATCCTAATTGAATCGATTAAATGATAATCAAAACTGTTTACATATATTTTTATAGCGTTGTCATATTTTGCTTAAGTAAGTATTTAAACACAATAAATAGTGTGACACGAAGAAACATACTGGCACGTCCGGTCTACGCAACAGAAGTTGTCTCAAAACTTGCTTACAAATTATACCATATTATTTGCAAACCAGTTTTTGCTCTAGAACCTATTTTAGAAATCTTAACTAGAATAGGAAGCGAAAACAGCGGATCCCTTTTCATTAGAAATCCAAATAGAATAAACTTTTTAGAGTAAAACTACTGTTAAAGATATTTAATAATAAAGTGACAAAACCAATTAGCTAAGGTTTAAAAAAATATTCGTTGTATCCAATTACCAATTAATTATACGAGTATAACTAACAGTTGATGATATTATTGTGATTTTATATCATTTTTACCCTTCTTGGATATAAGAGAGAATGATCTCAAGCGGAATGTATATAGTTATATATGTATATATATATATATTCCGCTTGAGATCATTCATTCATACATATACGTGTTATTACAGTACAGGACGTGTACCTACTCCAGTGAAAGTGGATAAGATGAAACGATTTGGTAACTTAGCTGGCAAGGTTCCGAATGAAAGTGGTTTGAATGAATGGTCCTTTTCTACTTAGTAACGTGATGTAAACGTGCTTTTGTAATCCTTTGTTATAAACTAATATATATTTAAAAATGAAATTCGTATCACTGTGTTTATCGTCGTACTCCTCTGAAACTACTCTACCAATTATATGATTTTTTTCCGTATATTTGGTAGGTAATTATATATAGGTTATTAGGGTTCAGATTTATTTTTATTTAAATGCGTTAAGCGTTTGAGATTTCGCCAGACAGCACGTCTGTCGGTTCAGTTAATAATTGTATACCTAAACATTTTTTATTTGATTTTCCTGTTATAATATACAGGAAGGAAAATGGTAAAATTGGTTTAATTGCCAAACATAATTTTAAATTCATTTACTGTGTAGATTTTCGATGTTTTTATATTCTATGACTAAATAAGCTACAGCAAAAAGATAAAAAAAACAATAGAAATTAAAGATAAAAAAACATTACCATCTACATAAAAAATATAGAATAAAGGAATTATATAAATAAGAAAACACTGCAATGTTTTTTTTTTGTTAATATATAAAGTAATATATATATAAGTAATAATAAATATTTTAATGTAAAAATAATATGAAACTTAATAAAAAATATAGTAAACTACTATTATTTTTACAATAACGATAAAGATAAAGTTATCATGTTTTTCGATTATGAAATAAATTCGAAATGTTGTTTAAAATTTTAAAACCAAAACCAACGATTCAATAGTTTTAGGGTGCGCAGTAGTAACAATTTCCCCATCATCCAGATTTGTAAATAATGTATTATTTTAGTGCTGTGTAGCTACGGCAGTAAAGAATATAGCCCCCCCCCTCTCTTCCCGTGGGTGTCGTAAGAGGCGACTATGGGATAACACAGCTCCATTACCACCTTGGAAAAGCCGACCGATGGCGGAATAACCATACAACTGCTGGCTTTGAAATACACGGCCGAAGACGATAAGCAGCGTCTTCGGTGCGACAAAGCCAGCTCTGCGGTCACCAACCCACCTGCCCAGCTTAGTGACTACAGGCAACACAAATGAGTTCATGTCATTTTTGGCGCGAACTTGTGGAGGCCTATGTCCAGCAGTGGACTGCGATAGGCTGAAATGAAGTGAAGTATTATTTTAGTTGGCAAAGCTCAGTGGCGTAGCTGGTGGGCGCCGGGGGGTCATGATCCCGAGCGGCACACGAAAGTGGGCGGCAAAATAACTGTTTTTTTTTTCAATTGACAAAATAATTCCAAATCGCGTCCGCAATGTAACGTATAAAAAATACAATAGAGTTAGAATCCCCTTCTTTTTTGAAGTCGGTTAATGAAGATAATGAAATTTGTGCTTGCAATGAGTGTATATCAAATTAATTTATTAAAAAAAAAAAAATTGGTAGGAGCGGCAAATTTTTGGGAGGCTTGGGCGGCAAATTTTCGGTAGGCCCCGGGCGGCAAAAATACACGCTACGCCACTTGCAAGGCTCCCAACGAAAACGATTTTAATGAACGCTCCTTTTCTACTAACGTACTAAGGCTTTAATTTAACTAAAATAAATATAGCAAAAAGTTATTTTTGTAATTATTTGATATTTATACACTTTTGTTAACAGTTACTTGTGTGCAACTTACAATGCTTCTGGTGTTGCTGGCGTCCATAGGCTACGGTAACCGCATATAACCGTCAGGCGGACCGTACGCTTGTTTGCCGCTTTAGTGGTATAAATAAAATATATTTTACGAACTGTAGTGCTAACATTGTGCGATACCACCGTCACTTTCTTTCCAGTAAAGTCAATGAAGCGAGGAGAAAGTGGCGACCCCCACGTCCGTGTACACGATGCGTCTGTAAAAAACGCTGACTCACACACTTCGTACAAAGCGTGCCATAAAAAATACTTAACATGAGCAATTTTAACGAGAGAAAGAGTTGTAAGGTTATATAATGAGATAAATGAAAATAAAAAGCGGCTTCATTCATTAGTACCTACGAGTAGGTGAATCACTTTTTCAAATACGTTAAAAACCCAAAAAGTTTTAGCTAGCTAGCTAAGTATTTTTTCTTTTTTCGATAAAATATGCTTAGATTAAAAAAAACTCATATGTTCGAAAATTTTCATAAGAACACCCTTGACTTAAGAATTTTTGCTTTGTTGAATCTCAGAAAATCAAGAAAAAACCTTTACTTTTGATTATTTTTTTAATGAAAAATAAAAAAAATATGTAGATAGCAAAAAAAAATACGAGATGCAATTTTACTGTTAATTCTATTACGAAGAATTATGTGTTTAAAACAAAAACTCTAAGTAAATAAAATTTTAATAGCCTCTTACAAAGAGCACATTGATTCATAAAATCTCTATCTGTTCGACAATACTTTCCCATAGCCAAATCTAATCATTATAGGATTTTAATTTAACATTGTTATTTTCATTACTAAAATTATTTTAAACGGGATATGTACCATGTTACCAAACATGGTAAATATCCCGTTTTAAATAATTTTAGTACCTAAATCTAATCTAATCAGAGAGCTTTAAATAAATGTTACAGGCTAGGCATCCTCCATTGTTGTAATCACTTTTAGTTTTAAGACTCTATAATAGTGTCTAACGTAATGTTTTACAGCTATGTTTATGTCCTATTAACGTTAGTATAATTTATTTGTGGTATTATTATTGTTGGTTTTGATGATTTTTGTGTGTTGTTTTCTAATTTCAAAATTAAATGATATTTTTGAACATGTACAAAAATTTAAAAAGTTCTATTTAATTCTGTAATAATAGACTGGATATTCTATATAAACTGAAATGTCTCAGCTATTAATTAGCTTATAACGAAAAATACTTTTAACATAATTATGTGTAGTTAATAGTTTATTCTTGTTATAGGTATCCTACAATATTATATAACAAGTTGACATTTAATAAAGTCTTTCTAAGAAAGAAAAAGACTTAGTATTTATATTCATATTTTAGACTATTAAAGATATTTTATCATAATTATGCTAATTCACGCTCTGTGATTCGCAAAGTTGTTACTTAATTGTATGTCATCTTGTGAATAATTTCACTTTTAAAATTTATATTAAATTCAGTATATTACGTAAACATTCTTAATGTTGAAATTTCGGAATTCAATTACTTGCTGTATAACGACATAGAGCATGGAGAGCTCTTTCTGAGACAGAAGGGTTTATTTTTGCTTTTCAAGATCAAGTTAAAGAATCAAGCTAAGAAGCATTATTATATTATACATAATTGTGTTTGCGCGCAAACGAAAAAAAAACCGACTTTAATTATTTCGACAAGTAACACAACGTATGTAGACGCAAAATAGTCTTGTAAATCCGCGTTATCTAAGATTACTCAAAAAGTAGTTATCAGATCTCGATCAAATTTAAATGGGGCCACATGACAAGAACATCAGCTCTCAATTAAAATAAGAATCATCAAAATTATTTATAAAATTATAAACTGCTACTGCCCTCTAGTGGATAATATAACTCATTACGTTATAGTAGATCTGGCCTTGTAATATCATTTGATCGATAGTCCGAAACGAAGTAGTTTTATTGGTTTCCGATAGCTGAAGCAAATACGCATTATTAGATACAACTTAAAAAGTACTTGTTCACCATGTTTGTTGTATCAATGACATTTAAATAGGACCACATGACACGCACTACACCACCTTTCGATTAAAATAAGAATGGTTTACCCAGTAAAAAGTTCTGAAGTAACATCTATCAGGAATCTAAATACTGTAACAATAGTGTCGATAGTAGGGTTTGCAATTCTGCAATGCGGGATCCCGCATTACCACGGTTTCTCGCACGTCCAAAACGCGGATCCACATATCCCGCAAAGTAAAAACTAGTGCTAAATCTTACGGGAAATACGCCAAAAATAAAAAATAAATATATAATAAGATTCACTGTAGTTGAAGAAAACTAGAAGTATAAAAGCGACATGTTCTCGTTCGACGTGTCTACAAATGACACCAGGTGCTGTCCTTTCGTTGAAGGAAAAATTAGAGAAAGAGCTTAAACATGAAAAAGAAACATAAAAATGACCATACAACAACTGACAGAACTATGAGTAAATCTTGAATCTTGTCCGATGAAATCGACATCATCTGATGCTTTGCTATCACGGTCCAACCTACAAGCAAGAGAATAAAACACTTTTATGTCTAATATACTTTTTATGCCAAAGGAAAATTTTGAAAATTACTCATACTCTAAATACATACATTAGGTTTGACCGTTTGACCATATCTTCGCTAATTGTAAGCATTTCTGATTGACAAATAATTTACCCGATTGGGCTGAAAACTCTGATTACTTGTACTTGATTATGATTTAATAATTATATTGCTAGGAAACAAATTTCGATATTTTAAATTATATATGACCAGTTAAACAAAAATTTATTATGTACAATATAATGTGATTAATAAAAACCCATACTTTTTAGATTTTTTAATATTTAAGAGTGCAGGATCTCGTTGAATCCCGCGCGTAATAGAGCAATCTCTAGGTCTACAAACGAATATTTATATAATTTTACAATTTTTGTAATACTTGCAGAATTATAAGAAAGTTTCTTAAAGAAGAAAGATTATAAAATTGTAAGGATATACACTTGTAAGGATATACACTTGTCTTCGGCCCATAAACAGCCATATTATCCGGTAGAGCTATGCCGAGGACTTAAAACTTATAATCTTATATATAAAATTCTCTTGTCACAATGTTAGTTACAATACTACGAAACGACTGGACTGATTTTTATGAAATTTTGTGTGCGTATCGGATAAGTCTGAAAATCGGACAACATCTATTTTTCATACAATTAAGTAATGGGGGGGGGGATTAAGGGGGGTTAATAACATATATGGCAAAACAACGTTTGCGGGGTCAGCTAGTAATATCTATAAAATATTTCTTTTTTACTATAGGTATAAAAAACATATAATAAATATTATAATAAATTGTTTCTTTATGTAGACTTTTTCTCAAGAAATAAATTAATAATATTTTCTTTATGTGTTAACAATTTTCATTTGTCCTGCACGCGTTTCTACGTTTTTTTTTCCGTACCAACTCAGAAACCTTTGTGGGCTCATGCACAACACTTTGCTGAAGATCATGACATGATCAAATACATAGGTTACGATTCTAAAAGGATGTACAGACAAACAATTTTTTTTATATATATAGAAGATTATACATTTACAATTCACAACTTAAGAACTAAATATTTACAGATAGTTATGGTACAAATCATGTCCGCCTGGAATTGTGCCAAGAATGGTGGCAGCATTTCCCCGTTAAATCGCTAAGCCGATTCTCTGGCCAAAAAATGCACCAGCCCTCTTGTCACCGGTGGATTTAATAAGGCCAGGAGTAATCTCATTTAAATTTTTTTAGCACTGCTATTCCAAGGTCCAAGTGTTTCGACTGCAAACGGCAAAAATATATATATATATATATATATATCTATATTCTATATTCTATAATATATATAAAAGCGAAAGGTCATTCACTCATCACGAAATCTCCGAAACTATAACACCTACAAACTAGAAATTTGGCAGGTAGGCTCCTTATAAGACGTAGGCATCCGCTAAGAACGGATTTTACGAAACTCGACCCCTAAGGGGGTAAAACGGGGGTTGCAAGTTTGTATGAAAGTCCTATGTTTTTGAAGTAAGAGACTTGAAATTTAAAATTTATGCTCTATAGATGATGAAAAGGTGTCCAAATAATGTATCTTTAGAAATCAACTCCCTTTTGGGGTTAAAACGGGGGATAGTAGGTTGACTCACTCATCACGAAACCTCCGAAACTATAACACCTAAAAACTTGAAATTTGGCAGATAGGCTCCTTAAAGAGCGTAGAAATTCGCTAAAAACGGATTTTACGAAATTCGACCCCTAAGGGGATAAAACGGGGGTTGGAAGTTTGTATGAAAGTGCCATGTTTTTGAAGTAAGAGACTTGAAATTTAAAATGTTTGCCTTATAGATGATGAGAAGGTGTCCAAATGATGTATCTTTAGAAATCAAACTCCCTTTTAGGGTTAAAACGGGGGATGGTAGGTTTACTCATTCATCACGAAATCTCCGAAACTATAACACCTACAAACTAGAAATTTGGCAGGTAGGCTCCTTATAAGACGTAGGCATCCGCTAAGAACGGATTTTACGAAACTCGACCCCTAAGGGGGTAAAACGGGGGTTGCAAGTTTGTATGAAAGTCCTATGTTTTTGAAGTAAGAGAATTGAAATTTAAAATTTATGCTCTATAGATGATGAAAAGGTGTCCAAATAATGTATCTTTAGAAATCAACTCCCTTTTGGGGTTAAAACGGGGGATAGTAGGTTGACTCACTCATCACGAAACCTCCGAAACTATAACACCTAAAAACTTGAAATTTGGCAGATAGGCTCCTTATAGAGCGTAGAAATTCGCTAAAAACGGATTTTACGAAATTCGACCCCTAAGGGGATAAAACAGGGGTTGGAAGTTTGTATGAAAGTCCCATGTTTTTGAAGTAAGAGACTTGAAATTTAAAATGTTTGCCTTATAGATGATGAGAAGGTGTCCAAATGATGTATCTTTAGAAATCAAACTCCCTTTTCGGGTTAAAACGGGGGATGGTAGGTTTACTCATTCATCACGAAATTTCCGAAACTATAACACCTAAAAACTTGAAGTTTGGCAGATAGGCTCCTTATAGAGCGTAGAAATTCGCTAAAAACGGATTTTACGAAATTCGACCCCTAAGGGGATAAAACGGGGGTTGGAAGTTTGTATGAAAGTCCCATGTTTTTGAAGTTAGAGACTTGAAATTTAAAATGTTTGCCTTATAGATGATGAGAAGGTGTCCAAATGATGTATCTTTAGAAATCAAACTCCCTTTTGGGGTTAAAACGGGGGATGGTAGGTTGACTCACTCATCACGAAATCTCCGAAACTATAACACCTAAAAACTTGAAGTTTGGCAGATAGGCTCCTTATAGATCGTAGACATTCGCTAAGAACAGATTTTACGAAATTCGACCCCTAAGGGGATAAAACGGGGGTTGGAAGTTTGTATGAAAGTCCCATGTTTTTGAAGTAAGAGACTTGAAATTTAAAATGTTTGCCTTATAGATAATGAGAAGGTGTCCAAATGATGTATCTTTAGAAATCAACTCCTTTTTGGGGTTAAAACGGGGGACGGTAGGTTGACTCACTCATCACTCCGAAACTATAACAGCTACAAACTTAAAATTTGGCTGGTAGGTTCCTTATAGGGCGTAGACATTCACTAAGAACTGATTTTACGAAAATCGACCCCTAAGGGGATAAAACGGGGGTCGGAAGTTTGTACGAAAGTCTTATGTTTTTGAAGAGACTTGAAATTTAAAATATATGCTCTATAGATGGTGAGGAGGTGTTCAAATAATGTATCATAATCTATATATATAAAAGAGAAAGGTCACTAACTCACTCATCACGAGAAATCAAAAACCGCTGGATGGTCTATCCATCCAGGTTGGACAAAGATAAAATTTGGCAGGGAGGTAGATTATAGTTAGCAGACGTCCGCTAAGAAGGGATTTTAGGATATTCCACCGCTAAGGGGGTTTAATTGGATTTGATGGTTTATATGAAACACACACAGCCTGAAAATAAAACTAAAAATGTGGTGTATAGAGAGGTTTTATAAAAATAACTATTAAATTTTACTAAATTGTGCCTTTTAAAAAGTTACTCAGTCTGATAAGCATTTCAAGTGACTGAAATAAAAATAATTTGCGTTAAACATCTTAATAGTAATGCATATCTTCATAACCACGCGGACGTAGTCGCGGGCAACATTTAGTGTATTATAAAAAAAAGTCCTCAAAGTGTATGTGATCGATTCGCTCAAAATTTACTGAACGGCAAGAGGAAGGTTTACGGAACGGCTAAGCCGATTTTGATGAGAGTTTCACTGGAAGTTTGCCGGGAAAACTTTGTGACATACTAATTTCAACGCGGGCGAAGCCGCGGGCACAGCTAGTATATATATATATATATATATATATATATATATATATATATATATAGTCAGTAGTTAAATTTTATGTAAATACAATTTTTAATACTTGCAAGTATTAAACATTATAAAATGTAGATATAATATTTTATGTTTATCTTATAAGCCATCATCATTTTGACCTACTTTCACTAGGATTTTTGTTCTTGACGAATTTAAGCTTTAAAACTTTTATGAGACCCTTACTACGTACGAGATATGAATTGGAATAAGTTTATGACACTCTTTATTACGGATAATTTATAGTATACATTATTTAGTTTATAACTGGACATTCTGGAAGTGAAAGATCATTAAGTAGTGTTAAAATTTAGAAGAAATTTTTATTCATATCTTTAAGCTATACGATTGTATAATGTTATTACCATTTTACAAGGCCATTATTATTCTAAAGAACATAGGCATTCCAAAATTTATTTGATGACAGACAACTTAAGCCTGTTTCTATATTCAAAAAATAGTTCGTTTGCATTCTTGGTCAAAACGAGTCGTTGCCTGAATGTATTCAACTAGATATTACACGGTTTTAACGGAGTTTTTATTGGTTATAACTCCGTTATCCTGGTTACGGCGTATGTTATGACTAGTTATTTAGTTATACTGTGTCAGTAAAATCTGTTCAGTTGCTTAAATGATTTAAGACAAGCAGACGAACATTAAAAAAAATCTTTAAAAGAACATTTGTTGTACAGTAATTACTATACCATAATATTCGATGTCGATGATAACCATCCAACTGCTGGCTTTAAAATACATAAGTCGAAGACGGGCACAGCGTCTTAGATGCGACAAAGCCAGCCCTGCGGTCACTAACCCGCCTTCTAAGCGTGGTGACTATGGGCAAAACACATGAGCTCACTCCATTTTTGTGCGAACTTGTGGAGACCTATGTCCAGCAGTGGACTACATTAGGCTGAACTGAATATTCGATGTGAAGATGTATGTACCTATATATTTAGGTGACTGTGATATATATATTTTATGTAATATTGTGTTTTTCTTTACAGATTATCTTTTTCACAGTTTTTCGTTATGATCATAAGAATACCATGGCGTTTACCTTTAGTAATCGCCATTTCAATTGCTATGACATCAGGTGAGTCATTAATTTTTCAAACAATATTAATCTCACATCGCGCAATACGTGCAGAATTAATTAAAGAATCTAGGTCTTAAATACATAATAAGATTAATTCTCGGCAAGATTTTACCATGATAACTGTAATCTTTACGACCATAATACAATTATTATTACATATCTATCGTTAGTATGAAAAAAATATTAATATGGCTTTAACGTTTTTACTTAACTTTTAAGCATATCTAAGAAAGTAGTCAGTCATAGTTTTATCGTGGAATTAAGCAAAACATTTTTTTATACGCATAGAGCGCTATATGCGATTATTATAACTGTATCGACAGTGAACAAAATACAGTTTAATTCATATTTCTTTTTCCTAGTACTACCCATTGTTTATGTTAATTTCTATAGGTAATCCCTTATTCTTGCAAAGACAATCAAGAAGAAATATTAAGCCTGTCATAAAATGGAGACCGCCAATGGATACTTGGAATTGGACTGAAACACCTCGTAATGATGAACTATTCTTCACGCCATTAAACTTCACTCACAAGCTACCCCCATCTGCCAACGAAACTGAACTAATAGCCCATATGGCAGCTTTAAAACGCAATTACTCCCGACTCCTATGGGATAGTGACAAAAGTTCAAATTTACCCCTCTTCGTAGATAAAGCTTTAAAATTGTTAAATTTAAAACAAGTATACTATGAAGTCGAACATTCCGTTATGTCTAAAGTATCTTGTACGGCATGCAAAGCGGGCGCTGGCTTATTACAACATTACATGCGACTCGGAAAGAGCAAAGAAGAAATAAATAAAATGATATATCAGTTTTGCGTGTCATTAAATATCCAATCTGCAAGAGTTTGTGAAGGAATCACAAGACTTTTTGGGGTAAGGTTTTTTTATTTATGGTACGGTAAATATTAATAATTTAACGTTAATTTTAGTTTTTAAACATTATATTTTTATTATAGAGTGAAGTAGTTTACGTTCTCAAAAGAATTACCATCGGTCCTGACGAAATATGTAGTTTTGTTATTGGAGATGCTTGTGGCGACGTCTATAATCCTTACCATGAATGGGAAGTGGCCTTTCCTCCAGTACCGAAGCCAGCCGTACGTGCTCTGGATGCACCTATTGAAAAGGCTCCATCGTTTAAAGTTCTGCAAATATCTGATACTCATTTTGATCCTTACTATGCAGAAGGTAATTTATTTAATCTGACTTGCACTCGACAACCCTTGACCCATTCAATTGGCATAAAAAGACTTAGTTTTTAATTCGTTATTTGTTTCGTTTAACATATGTTTGCAGAAATTATTTTAAGTATTTTTATTTTTCATAAGAATATTACGATTACATTTACCATTTTTTTAATGTCAGGGCAAAATTTTAAACCTTTGTAGACTAATTTTTTGTTTCGTTTATCATATGTTTGTAGAAATTATTTTAAGTATTTTTATTTTTGATAAGAATATTACGATTACATTTACCATTTTTTTTAATGTCAGGGGCAAACGCTGAATGCAACGAGCCTCTTTGTTGTCGTGCGTCTAGTGGTCCTGCGTTGACTCCAGGAGGTGGTGCCGGACGATGGGGAGACTACCGCAAGTGTGATACGCCTAAACGGACCATAGATCATATGTTGAAACACATCGCTGACACACATACTGTAAGTTAGTCCTCCCACTAAAAACGATAAGTTACTTTTAAGACAAAATTTAATTTCTTGGAATTCCTAGAAAAAGTCTATAATAAAAAAAAGCAATTATTGGACACCTGACCAACATGTTTTTAAGATGATGTATTAGTTAATGTTCTGTATCACCTTTTACAACATTTACACTTTGTACGTTCAGGACATAGACTACATTCTATGGACCGGAGATTTGCCACCTCACGATGTCTGGAACCAAACAAAGGAAGAAAATCTTAAGGTTCTTCAAGAAACTGTGGCTCAAATGTCCGATATGTTCCCGGGTGTACCGATTTTTCCTGCTCTCGGTAACCACGAATCTTCGCCAGTAAATAGGTACCTTTCTACTCTTTATTTATTTATTCGATGTTTATATATCTTCGAAACTTGACTAACAATTATGGGACTTAACTGTGAATTCTCATAAATAGTAAATTTAGTAGTGGAATAATAATTATATATAATAGTGCAATATTGATTATTTATAATGGTCCTATAGGTATGTATTACTTGCTTTCCTCCAAATTTCTCCAATAAAATTTCTGTGGACTTGTACAAAAAAAAAAAGAAACATATATATAATATAAATATATGAATTCTAGTTTTACATTAAACGAATTTCGTACAATAATCAACGAAAACGTAATACTGGCTTAATATTTTTTTTTTAATTACTCTAAGTGAAAATTACATTTTTTTTAATCAAGGACAAAAACAATTTCAAACTCTAACGAATAGGTATACATACCGACCTACGTTTAATGTAGAACGTACCCGCACATATTTCTAACTAATAAGAATAAAAATTAATATACAGCAAACTTGTTGTAAGGTGATTACTGATGAAAAAAAATACAAAATACGGGTACTTATTTATAACAAGCTTTATTGGAAATACGATTATGTATTTCACGTCATAATTATGTCAAATGTGACCTTTTCGTATGTATGCCAAGCGTGAACTGTAATATATTTTTATAACAATGGGTTTAAGGTTATTAACAGCCACCCAAATTTTCTCAAAGAATGCAATTACCAAATACACGTATTATTTTTTTGTATACATAATTGTGTTACCGCCAATGTAATACGGTATTCTATGAGATATACAATTACAGTTTCGTAATAATTTTATTATGTTTTAGTTTCCCGCCGCCATACATCTCATCACCGGACTCAAATATAGCGTGGCTGTACAATGAGTTGGATGCACAGTGGCGCCGCTGGCTGCCCGCCGGCGTGTCGCACACCGTGCGTCGCGGTGCCTTCTACTCCGTGCTCGTGCGGCCTGGTTTCCGCATCATATCTCTTAATATGAACTATTGCAATAACAAAAACTGGTAACATTTCATGTTGACTATCTTACAGTTTAAAAAATAGGTAGAAAGCAAAGCATTTCATAATTTTTTTTTTCGAGTGCATTTCGTAAATTTGTAGAAAAAATTAAGTATTTCTATAAAAGTAATTAAATGGGTTATATTATGAGTTAGAAGCTGTACATGTTATATACCCACGATTGTTATGCCTCAAATTGGACCTTTATATGCATCCTTGAATAAAATTAAGTCAATTTAAAATAGTGAGTCAAATTGCCCAGTACAACGCTCTTTATTAACTTACGTATACCCGTATTGTTGTGATGTTATGAACGTAATTGCCTTATAATATGTCGATTACAAATCGTCAGACTTTATGCTTCGATATGTTATTGTTTTAAATATATTCATAAATAAGTGAGGTTGTTTACAAATTTGTTAATTTTCATTTTTAGGTGGCTATTACTAAATAGTACAGATCCAGCAACAGAATTGCAGTGGTTTATTTATGAGCTTCAATCGGCTGAATTTAATGGCGAAAAAGTTCACATAATTGGTCATATTCCACCTGGACATTCCGATTGTCTTAAAGTGTGGAGTAGGAATTATTATGCGATCATCAATCGGTATGAGTCAACTATAACCGCTCAGTTCTTCGGTCACACGCATTTCGACGAATTTGAAGTGTTTTATGACCCAAATGATCTAGGTGTGTAATCATGCAGCTTAATTGCAAATAGTTCGGTAAAATATATTTAGCTTATTATAAGGAGCCTTTTTTTATAGGTAGAGCAACAAGTATAGCATACGTGGGGCCCTCCGTGTCACCTTACTATGATTTAAATTTAGGATATAGAATATACTATGTCGATGGAGACCACGATGCTACTACTCGAGTGAGTTTGTATACTTAATTAATAATTATTTACATTACATTAGTTTAAATCACTATGAAATTATTTTTCAATAGTAATAAAAACATATCTGATTATAATCTAATATTGTATTTCAGTTAGTAGTTGACCACGAAACATGGATAATGAACTTGAAAGAAGCAAACCTATTCGGGTATCCTATTTGGTATAAATTGTATTCGGCGCGGTCTGCTTACATGATGCCATCTCTTCGTCCACAGGACTGGGACAAGTTTATAGATGATATGACTTCTAAAGAAGACGTCTTTAATTTATATCACAAGTAAGAACATTTTTATTTATACCCTTAAATAGTTTAAAATTATATATTTTTCGTGTTAGTCTTTTCGTCGAAAAGAATAAAAGATAAGTACCTATGTATGGAAAGATTATTTGCCTCGTAATAAATTAATATAGTTATAATATATGACAATATTTGTTCATAAAAGTGCCAATGATAACTTCAGTTTAAACTGCTAAAAGTTTCAATAACGGAAAAGTATACTTTAGGTAGGTAGGTGTGACAATTTATTGCCTGTATCCGCAAAACTTTTTGGATTTTACAAATTGAAAATAGATTACATTAGCCTGGTCTTATAATAAAATATATTACATTAGCCTCAGGTCTAGTTGTATGATCTTTAATCCTGTGATGAATTAGTTAGCCTGAGCTCCTGGGTTGATTTCCTCTCCTAGTATTACTGGGGCCCAATGGTTACAGTACACGCTTATTGTCAGGCGGACCATATGCTTAATATCAGTAGTGGTGTAAAATTAAGTTAAACATTTAAAAACCCTTACGCAATAATCATACATAAATAAATAAAAAATCCAATTTATGACAAAAAATTATGTACATCATTTTGGACAATAACTGATACTCTTCAAACTGCTGGACGGATTTTTACTGAACATTGCTAAGAACCAACACTAAGTAACTCTCATTTAGGAAAGTATCGAAATCGGTCCATCTATTCAAGAGCTACGATGCCACAGACATTGGCGTCAAATTTATATCGCTGTTTTATAGTATTATATTTAAAAAAAAAAAAACGTGTGTGCTTTAGACGACAGGACTGATTCTTTAGCTCCATCTAACTTATATCCCCCTCTCACCTTCCGTTCGCCTCGCCCGATCACACTTTCCATATCACTCTCGTCAAGCATTCACCAGCTTACCGCCCAAGGCAAACGTGCGTAAAGAACAACAACAACAACGAATATGGTATTTCCCGCGCAGACACTACTGGAAGAACAGTCCGCGGCGCGGCAGCTGCGACGGCGAGTGTCGCAAGCGGCTGATATGCGACGCGCGCTCGGGCCGCTCGCACGACCGGCGCGCGCTGTGCGGCCACATCGAGGCGCGCATCGACGGCGCCTCGCCCACGCCGCAGACCTGGCGCGCGTGGCTCTACAATGGCCTGTCCGTCTCGTGAGTTGCTACACAGCGTCTCATTCGTGCTTTTGCCGATATATTCTTCTTTTCACTGCTTAAAATGTATTTCAACATTAGCTACTTATCACAAGCTTGTAGAAAAGTGCATTTACTTCTTCTCCTTATATGTCTTAACATTTGTCTATTCACTAATTTTATTGCCGTAAAGTATTCAAATGCAGTTTTTAAATATTAATTAACGATAATTATTCATTTAAGTGCTAGAAGTCTGTCTGAAAATGTACATAATTATTACCTCATATGCTTCTCTAATTAATCGTAGGCGTTATGTTGTTGTAAGTAATAACTAGGTTCTTACGTCGCACACATTCTTATTTTACCAACCAGTTTACATCCATAAAATATATATCATGGACCTACATATATGACTATTAATCTGACATTGCAAATGCAGGTCTTTACAAAGTAGGAAATTCGGAATACAACAGTATTAGGTAACTTTAGTTCTGTAGTATGCGGTCGACAATTTGGTCGTTATAATAAACATTACTTTTCTTTTTGATGAGCTGAATATTAAAATATTAAATACACTGGCCGAGGACGGGCAGCAGCGTTTTCGGTGCGACAAAGCCAGCCCTGCGGTCACCAACCCGCCTGCCCAGCGTGGTGACCATGAGCAAAACACATGAGTTCACGCCATTTTTGGCGTGAACTTGTGGAGGCCTATGTCCAGCAGTGGACTCTGATAGGCGGAAATGATGATGATGATGAGCTGAATATTGTAGTAAATAAAATCTTATATATTTATGTCAGCTATTCACAACATAACATATCACCAACTCAAATAAACTTACATAACAAAACTTTCAATATGTATCATAACGTATTTAATAGAGGGCATATTGCACCTACTTAATTCAATAATTATTCTGCTACAGCTGTTGCTTGTTACGGCTTTGATCTATTAGTTTTAGTTAAGTCCTTTACTAGATAGCCTATACCACTTGCATGTAACTGAGTTGGAAACCTGTAACGATCACGGAGTACAGGTATAGTTAATGCCAATTAAAAAGTGCCTAAAGTAATACTAAGTAATAATCTTTTTATACCTCACAGACCTAGTGTACAGCAAGTTTAACTGGTGTGGTGATGGGACTCTTATAGGTGATGTTGGACAAAGGTTGGTGCGTCGAGGTATTATTGTAAATGTATATCTATCAATTCCAATGTGTAAAAACCAACGATATGTGCCAAGCGGAAAAGCGGAACATATGATTTTACAAAACAAAGATAACCATGTCACTAATATAAGTCTAATTTCCTGTTTAACTATTGTTAACTTTTGTTTAACGTTGTTGTTGGTATTGATTCAAAACAAGTTATATTAATGTAATAACTGTATTGTGTGGATGAGGATTGTGGAAAACCGGGATGGCGCGAACTTAGGGAGGCATATGTCCAGCAGTGGACTGCAATAGTTTGAACTGACTGATAAAATAACTGTATTTGAAACAATAAAAAAAATCTAGGTATTTCACTTGTGCAATGAAAATGGATTAGCGATGCAACGCAACGCAGGAAATTCAACATAGATACTTTGTGGCATGCTTAAATTTAGACGACATTGTATAAAATAATTGAATTAGATACAACGATCTTGATCTTTTCGCATTAGAATTTATATAGTTTCTAGCGAAACGTATAAATTGAAATGCGAAAGCAGATTTCCTTACAGATATTATATTAATACATTAATTTCAATCGTTCTTTAATTTTAATATTACAATAAGTATTTGGCACAATATCTAAAATTTACACTAACGTTATATGACAATATAGCAATCAATACTTTTTGTTTCATTACAGGGTGTCAATGTTGATGCAAATACCGCAAGTTGCTTATCAAATACCAAAGTTTGTTATGGGTCTCGGCTGAAAATGGAGAACAAGTAAGACAAAATGGTCTCTTCACCACCGGATTAATCTACTAGAACAAAGTTCTTTGAGTATTTATTTTAACAACAAAATAAAAGCCTTTTTATTTACTTAATCTTTACCATCTACCTACATGGTATAATTATTTTTCTTCCTTTATAATATTTTTTATTTTTTGTCATTTAATTAAGGCTTTATCAATAAGTTTTTGTAAATATGTTCTGTAAATGTGTAATTAAACAATATAGGTATATAGGAAAATTTTTACCTTTAATAAATGATACAAAAAGAAAATGTTTTTCATTTGTTTTTTATTAAAAATAGATAAGAGAGCTTCTTAAGCAATTCGCATTAAATTAAAATTAAAGATCATTTACAATCATTTCAAGCTACTAAAAACCAAAAGCAATGTTTTGCGAAAAATAATACGTATATGAGGCAACATCAGTGGTCAATTATCAAATAAAATTAAACTGGGTACAATAAAATATTCTATCAATTACTACTGTGGGAGAATTATTTATTAAGCGACCTAATACAATTATAAACTTATTCCAAACTTGTAGCAGTTAACTTGCATAATTTACAGTTATCTATAAGTATAAAAATTTTTGAAATAAATTTATAAGAGTAAAGGTCAAGAAAAGAGTTGGGAATGATTCACTGCGTGTTGACCTAAAATTTTCGTATCAATTTGCCCTTCAAGAGGACTACTGATCATTCTGAAGTGGTAATAACAGACGGGAACAATAGCTTTAAGTGTTCTCCGAGGCACGGTAGAAATACCTACAAGACCACAACCCTTTTCTTTTCATCCAGCACATTTACAGGCTTTTACCATCCAGTGCAGTTCCAGTTCAGAGTATCTTTGTAAAAGTAGTTGATAGGTATAAAATGAATTAAAATTACAAAATCGCAAATTATTGACAAGGAATCAATGAAATGTCATTTTAAAAGAAACCATTTTTACAAAATCAAAAAAATATATATTAATTTCTATCAACAAAAAATTTCTGTTTTCGTCAAGGGAATAATAGACATTCGATGTTTCCGTCTAATTGCAATCTTGTTTCCATTTCCAATAAAATTATGACTTTAAAAATCAAATAGGTATAATTATATATGTTAAAACGCACAAAATACTTCGATAATTTTGGTCCCATTTCGTTCGCAGAACTCAATCTCCGCAATTGACATGGCAACAAGACACTAGTAATGTACACGAATAACTAAACCTAAGTACAATAATTAAAACTAAAAAAATGTCATTATTCTTTAGTCTAGAACTAAAACACTTTGAAAACGATTGTTATTATTTACACGCGTCTAGATATTATGATGGGAATCACGCAACCTAACCGGTTTCAAATGTACGGCCGAATAAAATTTAAGAACTAAGAAGATAAAGAGGGGTTCATACTTTTTAAAATTTTTGCCGTCCTTATTCAACTTTAAATTTTACCTTGAACACTTAATATATTACTAATTAAGAGTATTTTTTATTAAAATTCATATAACTCTTTCATCTTAAAATATTTATCGATATAAATAAATCCAAATAAATGACAAAGAATATTGGAGCTATGTGAAAGCGACTAATATTAATCTCGATTTTATTTATGTTTATCCATTTCATGTTATATTGTACGATTTCATTTTCGCTGTTCAGGCTAAGTATTGCCGTTTTAAGAACAGGTTTTGACTGTGATGGATACAAGTAACGAAGCTGGTTTGGCGCGCTACCATTCTTAAAACTTCAACTTTTACTAAACTCGTTAAAGATTTGGCGAATATCATAATGCTTCGACATGAAATATATTTACATAAATAACGGCGTTTCAAAGGATAACTTTATTGGTTACAATGATGATAAGATGATGGACTAGAAAAGAGTAGGAGTATTAAAAATTATTACAAGAGTTTTTACTTGATGTATCGTAAGTGACACACACTTACTAATTTTACTATTTACCAATTTGTTATATTAAATAGAATGTGTAAAATTTAATAATAACTGATTTTACCATATCGCTATCTATATTTGTTCTGAAACCATATAGAGCTTGGGAATGTTAGATCTTTAATTGTAATTTGTACTTAAAAATAAATAAATGCAAAAGCTGTGATGTTTCACAATGGCCTTTTTTGTTTCTTTTATTTAATATATTAAGCAGATTTTAACCACGTATAATGTACCTATGAACTTATACCGCAGGAAAGCAAAATTTTAAACTTGCAAAAAAAAAATTGAAAGTTACTGTTATATTTAATATCACAGTTTATGATTCTTTGTACTTATTTTACACAATTTAAAATCTAAGCAATTAAGATTCAACAAGTAAATTTAGTGTCTTGAAAAAAATTACTACAAATTCAACACAGAAATTCTAGATTAAAATAAAACTAAGCTGTCATTCGCAATTTTGAGATAAACAACGCCGACAATCTAATTAAATCAATTTATTTAGTAAATCAGTCTGTTATATTATTCTAATTTTAGTGCTGTCCTAAGATATTTTAATTCCTGTCCTTGAAATAATGTTTTCTTATTTATTTTTGAAGAAACAAAATATTGTTTTAAATACACAAAATGAATTCACCAATACTAATTAATACCAAAATAAATACTAATTAAATAATGGAAAACTGACTTAAAGCAAATTTAGTAATATAAGGGTACTGTTAGAAAGATAGTACAAAAAATTGCAACAAATTTTATAAGAGGTATAGAATGAATCATTAATCCTGTATATAATTGTTATTATTATAAATGGCACATAATCAGACCATGGTTTCCTCAATTACTACAAATTTACATCATAGTAATCTCACAATGATTTTAGAAATCATATCTTTGGATATGAAATGCTTATATATTATTACTAATGTCACTGGTATAAAATTCGTGTTCCTAAGTAGTTTTTTAATATCACAAGAGTCTTCTCAAGTTTCTTCTGCTCTTTTTTGTACCTATTGCACACGAGTTCTTTTGTCTTTTTGATGGACTCGGTGCATCCAGATCATACTGGAAACATTTCTTACCTGAATGTCTCTCGCCTTTACAAAGCCTACAAAACTGGTAAAAACAGTTCTTATTGGTACATTCAACCCATTCTTCTCCTGAGATTTCTTCTGTAACTTTGGCCGGTTGATGGCACTTGATGCATGGTAACTGTTTACGTGAATCTAGTGCAGCGGCCTGATAAAAAGAACGTTATTATTGGAATATGCATTTTGTTTATTTGTTATATAAGAAGGCATCTATTAAAATTACTTATTAAATTTTACTACTACTACTTACCTTCGTATATCTCCTGAATTTAATAGTACTGGGTGACCCTGGTGGACTGTTTTGAGTACATACTTGGTGGTAATTACTTTGAATATTATGAATCTCCATCAATGGCCTAATCTGTTTTATACAATTATTCTTAGGTGTGGACATTTTATTTTCCTGGTTTTCTCTAGCATTCTTTAGGAAGCGCACATATTCCTGTTTTTTTGTTTTTACCTTGCTCACGTCTTCCCATACTCTTTGCCAAACTTGACTCACAAGGGTAAAATTATAAATATCTTCATGTGACAAATAATTAAATATCTTCATTATTGGAGGCATTGCACATGCATCCAAATATAACATCTTAATTATATCAATCTTCTGATTTGGTTTATATTTAAACACATTGTTTTCATTTGGCTTGGCAGGCTTTGCTCTGGGTTGCAATACTTGTGTTTCACAAGAAAGTGAATGGATTTCAAAATTATCTCTATCTTTCCAAAACTTAAACTGTCTTCTTGAGTTTAAAGGACTTCTTAGTTTACAACCATTCCTACAATTTTTTTTAACTGGTGTGGTTGGATAGGAGACGTGTAAATGATTATTAAATGAGCATAGCTCTGGTTCTAAAAAGTTTTTATGGCTTAAACTTACAGGAGAACAGCTAACATTAAATTTATTGTTTTCAGTGCATCTCAGCTTGCGTAACCCTCCAGCTATTATGCTGGTTGGGGTTGGCACAGAGCTATAGCTCACATCGGAATTTTCTTGTTCCTGTTGATACACTCTTTTAATGCCTCTGCGATTTTGTGGTGAATCAATGTAACTTTCATTTGTTTTTGTAAAACCGGTGCTATACTTCAATCTGGGACTTACACTAACTTCCTTTGACAAATCAAAGCAATCGACTTGAAATTGACCCGTAATACTTATTTGACCATTAAAAATTGCATGCTTGAAATTGTCACCCGAAATGTCAGAGTTTTCTAAAGATCCTAGAGTATGATAACCACTATCTTCAGTCTTCCAATAGCTTATGTTATCGTAAGATAAACTAGGCGTCACAGGCTCAACAATATCAGTGTGTATATCCATTTTGGTAGTTACAAAAACGAATCAAAGCTCTGGTTCAACGACATATTAGTTTTTTAATGAATATTTTTTCGTGAACTTCCATATTAAATGCTCCATTTTGAATTATGCCTATATTTATAATGTTGTTAACTTGAGAAGTTTATTATTCGAATATTTTCTAATTATTTACGTTAAACTTTTTAGAAACATCAACTGAAGCTGTGACAGTTAAAACAACGCAAACCAATAAGCTCAGTAATCAACATTTCAATAACCGAGTAACTGACACAATGCAGCTTTTTGAGTTACAGATAAGTAATATTATTTGTAAAGTTATTGGCATGGATATTAGTGAGTACTCCCAGACTCCCATTCTCCGATCTTGGGTTAGCGTTAGAATATGTTTAGAGTAGAGAATTAGGATCGCTATGTGCCATACGATTATGAAAAAATAAAAGGCACTATTCTACGTACATTGTACCTACGTACTAAATCTAAAATAGTAAAAAAATGATACATTTGTGTTTACTAAGTTACAATTATTCCTTAAAAAAACCATTCATAACACAAAATCAAATAAAATTGGACTATTAGTTTTTTGGTTTGTAGTTTCTTAGGTTTGGCCGGTTTGGTAACGTTACCAAAGCTCCATGGTTACCAATTACTAGGCGGATCAATCCTCCTAGACCAATTAGCATTTTTATAATCTGTGGTTGTGCATAACCATCTGGGCATTTTTACATTTTATGTTTGTTGCTATCTTTGTAGGTATAATGTATATTTTGTGTGTAAGCGTCAAAGCATTTTTATTTTCAATTTGTGTTTTTTGAGCAATATTATTTTGTATTTAATAATTTTAATATGGCTCTATGACCAAGGTTGTATTTTTGAAATAAGGAAAATGGCTCTGGATGTGAAAGAATTGTGTCGATTATGTGGTAAAAAGGATGAATTGTCTAAAGATTTAAAAGATGAAGATAGTAAAAATATTCTCAAAATGATACAAGAATTTATACAAATACCGGTAAATATAATTTATATTATAAGTGCTCTGTAAGAGATAAATTGTGTAGCTAAAAAAGGCATAAAGGTGAAGATTAAAAAAATACAAACAATAAACACAAATACGTTTCGATTTAGATAATATAACACATATAATAATAAGTAGTATATAAAGATAGTTTGTTTACTAAACATTTTATATTTAATGCAATTAAAAGAAAAATAAAACTAAATTTTTCATCTTTCCAGTTTGCAGAAAATGATGAATTACCAACAAAAGTGTGTATCAATTGCGAGGAAAAAGTTGTGTCATTTCAGCTGTTTGTACTAGAATGTTTTAAGGTGCAGGAAACTTTGAGGCTAATGTGTTTAGAAACGTGTGAAAAATACCCAATTAAACTTGAGGATGATATTGAAATTGATTTTAATATTGCTGCAATTAAGTCTGAGGTAATTATTTAACTTATAAAGATAAAGATTTCATTATTCATAATTGGCTACCTTGTTGGTATAATTTGCAGTGACCAACTGAGTGAGTACTTTGTGCTTTGATATCTTGGGATCGATTCCCGCCCCAAGTCTGTAGCATATGTATATATTTATATTCTTCTTCTTCTCACGGTGCCTCTTCTCTACGAAGGTGGGCGACCATTGTGGCTATCTTAATCTTCTAAGCTGTAGCACGGAAGAAAACGAGTTCTTAGATTAAACTATTCATGGAGGTTCTTCAGCCAGGATATTTTCCTTCTGCCAGGTCGGCCTTTTCCCTCAATTTTTCCTTGAATCACAAGCTGAAAAATCTGATATCTGTGTCCTCTCATTACGTGACCAAAATACTGCAGCTTCCTCTCCTTCACAATCCTCATTATTTCCAACCTTTTATTTATTCGACGCAGAACCTCTACATTTGTTATTTTCATGGTCCAGGATATTCGGAGCATACGTCTGTATATCCACATTTCAAAAGCTTCCAGTTTTGAACATAATGTAGAGGTTAAGGTCCAACTTTTGACCGCATAAAGTAGAACACTGAATACATAACAGCGCACGAGTCTCATGCGGAGTTTTAGGCTAAAGCGTTTATAGTACAAAATCTTTTTCAGCTTCATAAAGGCACCACAGGCTTTTTCTATACGGACTCAAATTTCCTGTTCGCTACTCCATTATTCATTTATGTAGCTACCTAGGTATTTAAATTTTTCTACACGTTCAATTAGGTTATCTTCCAAGAGTAGATGTTCATTAATCACTGGGGTCTTGGATACTATCATAAAATTGGCCTTTTTCGTGTTTATTTTTAGTCCGTATTTGTTGTTCGCCACATTTACAAGATCCAGCAACTTTTGTAGTCCTACAATATCCTCCGCAATAAGAATCGTGTCATCAGCATATCGAATATTGTTCACGACTTCTCCGTTTATCACTATACCTTCATCGGTTTGCTAACGCCACGCTTGATTTTAGTTTCAGTGGATAGTTGGTCTTCCACCTTAACCATAGCTTTTTGAGCCCAGTACAGATAAGCAATCACTCTAAGGTCATGCTTGTCGATACCAGTATTTTCGAGAATCTCAATTAGCGGTTCATGTCGTACGCTATCTAACGCCTTTTCGTAATCAGCAAAGCATAAGTACACTTTTTTATTCATGTCAAGACATCTCTGAACTAGAACGTTTAGACAGTACTGTGCATTGCTGGTACCTAAGCCATTTCTAAAACCAAATTGAGTTTCTGATATATGTTCTTCGCATTTCCGGTAAATACGGGCGTGTATAACCTTTAAAAAGATCTTTAGAACGTGGCTCATTAAACTAATTGTTCTGTGGTCTTCACATCGTTTTGCGTTTAGTTTTTTGGGTATAGTGATAAAAGTAGATCTCAACCAATCATTGGGGAAAACACCAGTTTTGTAGACCATGTTGAATAGATTTTGATGACTAGGGACGATTTGTTGGACATAATCTTTATAACTTCTGTGTAGACCATCAGGACCTGCAGCTTTGTTTATCTTTGAAGTTTTTATCGCATTTCTTACTTCTGACTAATATCTCTAAATATTAGACACCACCAGCGCCTCTATATCAATAATGTCACTTCTGTTATCCGCAAAAAGTCTCTCTATATATAATTCCCATTGATTATTTTGTCTTGAATTGTGTGGATTAGGTCCCCATTATCATTAATCAGTGCTACAGCGGTCCGTTTTGTTAAAGGTTGTATAATTTCGTTTATTTTCTTAAACACATTAAAGCTGTCGTGCTTTTCTGCCAAAGATTCAATTTTTTCGCATTTCACATGTAACCAACTTTCTTTTGCCTTTTGTATCTTTGCATTTATTTCCTTATTTAACTCTATATATCTTTTTTCGTCCAACTGTTTCATCACCCGTCGTTCCTCATATAAGTCTAGTATTTCGGCTGTCATCCAGTTCTTTTTAATATCCATCCGGGGGTTTTTTAAATATTTCTCTTCCAAACTTACTATCTTTCCCTTTATCTCTTCCCAATTTTGATTTATATCTTCCCCCCTCAACTTCCACACCCCACTCCACTCCCTTATCTTCCACCCTATCAGTCAAAGGGGTAAAATTAATATCTTGTTTTGCCATCTCCTTCGTTACAATGAAACCAACTCTATTCCAGTGGTGCGTATCGTAATTTCCCGAAAAATAAATCCTATGTTTTCCCCAACCCTTTTTTCCTTTTCCCTTCCATCTCATCTCGCTAACGCCTAATATATCCAGTGACATTCTTTCCATTTCTTGTATTGTGTTGTACGTCTTTCCATCCTCGTATATACTGTTACGTGCTAGGGTTCGAAGGATTTGGAGAGAAAGACCTGCTGACTCTTTTCAAGACTTTATTCACTAGCACTAGGTCCAACACAAAGCACTAGGTTCAAACACTAAGCACTAAGTTCAAACACTAAGCACTCACAATGTCCTCAGTCGTAGTCAATGTCGTAGGTTTCACTGGTACCACTCTTGATCACTAGTTTTCACTCTTGAAGTCGCCTCGAAGATCGCTCAAACTGAACTGTACTCGTTCGCCTCGCTACGGCTATTTATATCGGCCGAGACGAGGCCCAGACCATTCTGGAAAGTTCGCGCATGTACCCGGTTTTCGAGACTATACTTCTATATAGTTCCACAGTTGCTCCTCTAACGCCATCTAGTATTGAGTAGAGAGTTTCATGCGGTCTCTGTCTTTGCGTGGTTTCAATGGTTGCCGCTAGATGGCGCTAGTTTCTTTGTGTGTCCTTAACAATACTTCTAATGTTCCATGTTCCCATTTTAAAAGCACACCCGGGAATTCTTAGCACCCTGTGGCCATTTAAGGCCTGCCGGGGACTCAGGGCTGTTTCCATTTCTGTACTTTCCATGACGGCAAAATCTTGGGACAAATAATACAGTAGTTTCCCCTTGGCTTCCGTATCACAGTGACCAGGCCGCATTTGCGCCTTTGCATATCTAGTCAGAAACCCTTCTGATGACTTTCACCTCAGCCTTCTGCCAGTACTGTTTCCGCTGCTGCCCAGATCCAGGGGGGGGGTGTGCTTATTTAGTGGCTGCACTTACTCACCACGTCACAAGGGTTGTCATTGGGTATATGTAGCATTTTTTAAGTAAGCCTGTCCCATATTTATATTATGTGTGTATATTTATATAAATATAGTTATAAAAGTATTATAGTACTTATTTAATTTGGCAATTGCCTATCCACAAGCATTAAGTTGGCTATCTAACGTGCAAATTAGTGTGTGAGATTGTAAAGTACTAGTATAATTTTAATTTTGAAATTATCATCACACATTATGTAGCAAAATAATGTCTTTTGTAATATTATACCCTCTATTCCTTTTTTTATTACCTTGAACATGTTTATATTAAATTTATATATTTTTTTAAGGTCAAACATGAATTGTCTGCTGAAGACTTAGTGAGTAAGTACTATTTTTTACAAAGTTTGTACATATTTAAAATATAAAATCTATATACTACTTATATTTATTTTATTAATTTTAATAAGAAATTTTCTTAATTTCAATTTTCATTTTATTTTTTCTTGCATTTTACTACATTAACATTATACCCTCTTATAGTCACTCAACTAAAAAAGAGAGCCTTCCTTTACATCTTAAAATGATATGTCCATAAAATGCCTTGTTGAAATTAACATTTTGGACCCCCCTCTCCTCTCTCAGGCTAAAGTAGTACTTTCAGCAACCCCCAACAAATATTACATCACAAAAGCTAGACTCCATCCCATAAGTAATTTTATAATTAAAAATATCCAACAAATGTATAATTAGATTTAACTTTGTTTCAAAGATATGTATTTTTATGAATAGATATAAATGTATAATGATAATAATTATATAGGTTTCTAAGTATGTGTGAATGTCTTTGCATCGGCATGAAAAAATTTTTAGAAGTCTCAAGTGATGAAAAATAATTAATTAACAAACTGCATAATATATCAAACTTCCTTAGAACTTTCATTCTGTTAGGTCCACATCTCATTATGCTAACTAAAGATCCACTTCTCCTTATTTGCAAACATATTTGTTGGACAACCCCTATGTATTTGTACTTGTATTGGTTTACCATAAATTAATTATTTTATATTAAAAATGAAGTAAACAACTAGTACAGTATCTAAATGGTCCCTTACTCCCAAACATTTACATTTGATAGATGCTATTAATAGTGACGAATGTATGACTGGATTTGATGCTGATGATTACAAAAATGATAATGATGACGACGATATGAGCGATGTAACCTTGGCTACTTTGAAGGATTTGAAACAAAAGAAAACAAGCGTGAGAAAGAGAATGACATTGACTGAGACAGGAAAGAAACACTTAAAAGAGATATTAAAGAAATCTGATCTTAATACTGGTGATTTTGTTAAGTAAGTGTACTGTTGTAAGTTTTAATATTTTTTCTATTATTATAATGTTTAAATTCAGATTAAACACCTAGCATTAATTAACATTGCAGTATTTTTTTTAACTTAAGTAATCTTTCGTTATTATTAACTAGCTACCCAGACAGACTTCATTCTGTCAAAAGTTAATAGATTTTTATTTATATAGATTTTTTATATATTTTTTTTAGTATTAAAACCTTCCGTGGGCCTTAAGGAACATACAAAAAAATAAATTAGCTGAATTGGTTGAGCCATTCTTGAGTTATGCGCTCAGCAACATTCATTTTTATTTATATAGATGAAATATAATATATATTAAAATTTTAGGTTTGAATGTAAAATTTGTAATAAACCTGTGAAAGCATGGAGTGAATTAAGAGCACATTATACAAAAATTCACAAGAGTAAACCAGAGTTGTTTTGTGTTTGCGGCTTTATCATAACTTCAAGGAGCAGTTTGTACAGACATGTTTCGGACCACAGGAGTGAAAGTAGTAAACTTAAGAAAAACGATGAAAAAACAGACTCAGATAAACAGGATGAAAATAAATATTCAAATTTAAATGTTTCGGACTTTGTAAAGTATGAACTAAGTTTTCTTTAAAAGTAAATAATTTCCATTTTATGAAAACTAATAAGTTTATTCAATGAATTACAGTTTCACATGTTCTATTTGTCAAAAGCAATGTACAAGCTGGTATCAATTAAAATCACACTCGGAAAGGTTACACAAGATAAAACCTGTAGTTAATTGTATTTGTGGGATCACTCTAAAGTCTAAATCAGTATTATACAAGCATGTATCAGATCACAAAAATCCTAATGTTATCTGGTGAGTAAATGTACTATTCCATATATATGTATGTTTCCATAATATATATATATATATGTATGTTTCCATAATATATTTTATTTACCAAATTTAATATCACTAAAAATATTAAATTACTTTTTTCAGTTGTGATAAATGTCCACGAGTAACAAAGACACTGTCTGCAATGAGTAAACATAAAATGAGGCATATACCTAAGTCGGAAAGGAAGTTTTGCTGTTCCTCATGTGATAAAATATTTAATTCTAAGGAAACGTTAAGATATCATGTGCGAACTCATATACCAATAGAAGAGAGGAAAATATATAGTTGTGATTTATGTGAACTAAAGTAAGTAATGGAATACTCAAATAAATCTTCATCATCATCACAGCAGCCTATCGTAGTCTCCATAGGCCTCCACAAGTTCGAGCCAAAAATGGCGTGAATTCATGTGTTTTGCTCATAGTCACCACGCTGCGCAGGCGGGTTGATGACCGCAGGGCTGGCTTTGTCGCACCGAAGACGCTGCTGCCCGTCCTCGACCTGTGTATTTAAAAACCAGCAGTTGGATGGTTATCCCGCCATCGGTCGGCTTCTTAAGTTCCAAGGTGGTAGTAGAACTGTATTATCTCTTAGTCGCCTCTTACGACACCCACAGGAAGAGAGGGGGTGGCTATATTCTTTAATGCCGTAACCACACAGCATAAATCTTATTAGTAATATTTTAATTGTAAAAGTTGAAATGTCATCATTGAATATTGTACGGAACTGTTTGTACACGTATGGTATTACAGGAGAAGTTACGGTGCAAAATGACTTTACTCCACGAGTGCTGTTTTTAACTGATTTATTCATGTTAAATACACTATGTATGTGAAACGCTTAGTAGACAAAATAACATAAAAATATATATTGAAACAAATGTACAGAGCATGTATGTATATACTCTGTACAAATATAATAGACATTCCTTATTATCACTTTATACCAAATAAGTTAAAAAACGAAATAAATGATAATTAAAATAAAATTACGTGTTAAAATTTTGTTCTATATTTAATATGATATTATTACTTTTTTGACTTTGTTAGTGGAATAAATTGCGATGAGTTATGAGATAAATTTTTATGATTATCTGTTTCAAAAGTCTCTTTAAGTTCTTTCTTGAAAAATTCAGACTGAAGTAAGGCACAGCAGTAAATATCCTGCTCAAAATCTGCTAAAAATACTGGGGTAGTACCACGATCTTACAGAAGATCACAGCTAAATAACACTGCGTCCAAGCGGTGTTCTGTTCCCGTGGCAAGTGAGGTGGCCACGGCAGCGCGGTCGCGATGCTCGTGTGAGCGTTATAGACGGTAAGGTTCCGCTGCAGGTTCACGACGCCGTCGGCGGCCGCGTCGCACAAGCGCGTGGTGCACGACAAGATCAAGAGCTACATGTGCGACCTGTGCGGGTACGCGTGCGGCACGTGCGGCGAGCTGCGCCAGCACCGCGCCATCCACAGCGACGACAAGCCCTTCGCGTGCCGCAAGTGCGACAAGCGGTCCGTTCATATTACGCTCAACTATTTTTTTACTATTTAGTACTATATAGTATAAATATACTATAATACATTACAAGTGTGGAAAGGCTGTCATTGCAAAGAGTCCCAGCTGACAGTCAGTTAATAGTCGGAACAAGTTGCAATGACGGTTCCGCACGTGTACTGAACGACTATTTTTAATACAGTTGCGAAAAAAATGAAGCAATTTAATAAAATTATAAAAACACAATAAACTCAACTAACTTAACATACATTTCTGAAAAATGGCGCCAACCGTAGAATATAAGCAGTTTGTTTTTTCTTCACCCATTCTGGTAGGCAAAGGGAACTATGCCCATACAGCCAAGTGTTCAGTAGAAGTTTTTTATTGATATGAAATGAAAATGAAATTTAATGAGATGAAATGGAAATGAAATTTAATGAGATGAAATGAAATGAAAACTAACCAAACTCATTCAATCAAATCATTAAATCTGATATTGAAACAAATTAGTAGCTTCTTTTTAGAAATATACGTATTTGCATGAATCATAAAAACTTCTATGAATTTTTTTAGTAAAAACTTAATGGTTGGTTTTTCTTTTTAATAGACATTATTTTGACAGTTGGGAAAGAGAACGCATGAGTTCGGGAAAAGTAAAAAAAAAGTACGAGTATGTAATAGCCCACATCCCGAACGCTATACGTCCCTGCAATACGCCACTTTTTGAGCAACTGTATTAAAATAACTATTTTTAACCGACTTCGAAATACTAGTCTATTACTAGTTTTAACTGACTTCGAAAGGAGCAGGTTCTCAATTTAACTGTTTTTTTTTTCGTTTTTACTGGATGTGTCGATTTTGATGATCTGACGTGAACTTATAAGAGTTATCTCTCTGATAATTCGTATTTACTTAACTATTTATTATCGATATAGTTGATTCGGTTTTTTATTTTCCTTTGCACACGTTTATTTTACTTTTTCTCCTCCGTGGCTCTATCTATTTTTATATTTACAAACGATTCTTTGTCGAAATGATTAAGTTAAGATTTATGAAATTGTGCTGGTGGAAGTGCGAGGTTTAGCTAGTGTGCGTATAAGGTGTGTAACGTGTGTATAACGTGGTCGGGCACAGGTTCAAAACATACTCGAACCTGAAGACGCACATGGACACGCACGAGGACACGTCGTACGTGTGCTACGTGTGCAGCCGCGTGCTCAACAGCCGGCGCACGCTGCGCAAGCACCTGCTCGTGCACGACGACAAGTGCCGCCACGTCTGCTCCTACTGCAACAAGGCCTTCAAGCGACGACAGACGCTCAAGGTTCGTTTGCGCTTCGACACCTGCCTTACATCTCATGAAACGTGGCTTCTGACGGCTTTTTTATTCACAATTTGACATTCTCATAAGGTAGGTTTGGAAATTCTACTTCTAAGAGGGTGAAAAAGGGGTAAAATTGCACTTGAGAGTTAAAGTTATTTTTTAAATTTAAAGCGTGAAACTTTTGTTTTTTTTTATTTTTATTATTATTAATATAGTCATATAACGATGTAATTATACATTATTGCCCTGAAATTACTAATTTTTAGACATGTGTAAGTAATGCAATTGATACATTACGCGTGATATTACTCGAACATGAAATATGGCATCACACATTACGCGACGAAATGAAGTATTACACATCACACTTGACATTACGCGCTCTGTTCGGTCGGAATGTTGGATTTCTTATTTATTTGCTCTGTCTAACTTCACTTACTGAGTGAGACACGGTGATGCGCGGCGCACTTTTGCAACCAGTCATAACCTCACTCTCTAGCTCTACATTATTTTCGTTAGTATGAGGGAGAGCGAGCTACTGAGCCGTGGCGAGTTTCCGTCATTTTTTTAAGTGAAATATGAATCGTATTTAAGAATGCTAAGGCATATTATAGCACAACGCTGTACGTAATACTTTTTAATAATGCGTTACGCACTTGACTGCCGCTAAAATTCGAGTTCAAATTTCTGCTTTTGCATTTATTAAAATGTTTTGTTTGTTTATGTTGCTTGTGAAAATAAAATTATAAATGAAGTATTGACATAAAAAAAGTAATCATTGTATGTATATAAAGTTGATTTTTAAATACGCCAGTATTCATGGTCATTAGTTTATTCCTAACTTATATTATAAACTAGCTGCGTCCTGCGGTTTCACTCGCGTAGTTCCCGTTCCTGTGATGATTCCGGGATAAAAAGTAGCCTAAGGCTCTCCAAGGTCTGTTTTATCTGTATACCAAAATTTGACAAATTCGGTTCAGCCGTTTTGACGTGAAAGAAGGACGAACAAACAAACACACATATAAAATATTAGTAGGGATGCGAAAGTAACTCTATCTACCTTTTACGTTTTCTGATTTTGATGAAATTTGGTATAGTGATCGATGGGACATCCGAAGAGGATCAATAATCACATGGGGACCGAAACTAAACGGGTAAAATCGCGGTTCACGGCTAGTATTAATTTAGTTGTCCATGTGTATTGCCAGTCCTAAGCCTGGAATAAATATCCCAATTTTCCTTGGGGTTTACTTATGTATGAAGGGAAACCAACTTTTTTTACAAATCAAAGCTAATTTTACAACAAACTAGTCGTGGGTCGTAACGTCTTTTATGTGTAATCGGTTATACGTAGTTTCGTGGATACGCGTAACTAGTTTCGAAACTGCTTATTTTTCGTAACTAGTTATTTCTGTATACAGCATCAGTTATGGTTATGAAGTAGTTATATGTTATAAATTGTAACACATACGAATGCCGTTACGTACGTTAATATTGATGGATAGTATAATCAAATTAACTTCCCTTCATACTTTATCCAGGCTCACGACTGGCTGCATAACATGTTATTTAAATTAATTTTTTGATTTTTGTATAGACATAATAATCGATGCAGGCGTATTTAGAAGTTCATTTGATTTTATGTACAGCTTTTAATTATTTTTCGAGATATCTACATACATTATAATTAAAAATACAACAAAAACCCACACTTTTTAATATAAACTTCAACGCGAGACAATAACATTAATTTTAATACTAAATAGTAAATTCGAAAATATTTAAAAAGAAACACGACCGAAATTAAAATTTCTTTAAAAACTGTACATATAAAAATAAACTTAAGTTCATAGTCGTTAAGTTCAAAATCGCATGAGCATATTCGACAACAAAGATACACCTATAGAACTTATAGCCATCTCTTTTTATCCTACGCGTAAGCGTATCTGCGTATTGTTTTACGTTATTAGGCAAAACGCTTATGCGCCGGTCGTTGTGTCAAGTTTTTGATAAAACTGCGTACGCAAAAAAACTGCGTACGTAAAATAATCGTTACATTCGTATCGGCGAAACTACGTATATGGTTATTCTCTTCGTAACTAGTTACTGAAACCGATTACGTTAAATAACGCCCACCGCTACAACAAACTTTTAGAAAACCAAAAAAAAAAAAAAAAAAAAACAAATATTATGAATTTTTAGCCAATTTCCACCTCTCAATCACCATTTTTATGCTAAAGTGATGTTTGGTCTGCTACGTAGTACACCGAACACCTTACACTTAAACATACTATAAGTACAAAATCTCATGGAATGTTTGGTGTAATGACAATTACGTGATATATAGCATTTCATAAGAAATATCTCACGCCGAACAGTACACATTTCGGGTAATATTCGGTGTGATGGTGTGATGCCATATTACTCAGTACGAAATGTAATGTAATATTACATTACATTTTGAAGCACTGTTTTGCGCAAGTCTACTAATTTTTATTAGCAGGCAGGTAGAACCAATATATTTATGAGAAATCTAGACAATTTTTAAGGAGTTGAGGGATTTAAATAAAGATATAACTGAGTTGCTAAATTCATGGTACCTTAAGAAAAAAAACTGCAATTGGATCATCTTTTTAACCGACTTCCAAAAAAGGAGGAGGTTCTCAATTCGACTGTATTTTTTTTTTTTTTTTATGTATGTTACATCAGAACTTTTGACCAGGTAGACCGATTTCGACAAATTTTGTTTTAATCGAAAGGCGGTGTGTGCCGATTGGTCCCATTTAAATTTATTTGAGATCTAACAACTACTTTTCGAATTATATCTAATAATGCGTTTTTACTTGACGCTTTTTTCGTCGACCTACTTTGTATTATACCACATAACTTTCTACTGGGTGTACCGATTTTGATAATTCTTTTTTTGTTGGAAAGGGGATATCCCTAGTTTGGTACCATGATAAGGAAACCAGGATCTGATGATGGGATCCCAGAGAAATCGAGGGAAACTCTTGAAAATCCGCAATAACTTTTTACTGGGTGTATCGATTTTGATAATTTTTACTTTAATCGAAAGCTGATGTTTATCATGTGGTCACATATAAATTGTATCGAGATCTGATAACTACTTTTTGATTAATCTTTGATAACGCGTATTTACTTGACATTATTTTCGTCACCTTACGTTGTATTATATATACCTCATAACTTTTTACTGGGTGCACCGATTTTGACGTTTCTTATATAAATTAAAAGCTACTATTCGTCACGTGGTCCCATTCAAATTTAATTGAGATTTGATTAGTAATTTGTGAGTTATATCTAATATTGCGTATTTACTTGACGGTTTTTTCGTCACCCTACATTGTATTATACGTTATATCTTTTTACTGGGTGCACTGATTTTGATCTTTTTTGTATAAATCAAAAGCTAATACTTGTCATGTCGTCCGTTTTAAATATGATTGAGATATAATGAGCAATTTTTGAGTAATCTCTGATGACACGTATTTACATGACGATGTTAAGACGACTGTGGTCATGCTCAATACTTTGCCACAACGCCATCTATCAAAATTTAATGAAATTACTTCGTTGACTATCGATCAAATTACAATATTCCACTAGAGCAGAGAGTAGCAGTTTATTCGTTATAAATATATTTGTGCTTTTAATTTTTGAGTTATCGCTAATACTGGGTATTTACTTGGCTATTTTACGTGCCGGCCCCGGAATGAAAAAATTGAACAGTAAAATCTACTGAACGAATGACCTTGTTAGAGATGGCGTTCAGACGTTTTCTAATAACGCAATTAGGTTCCGATAGATGGCGTTATTAGATTAATTTATTTACAATTTGATATAGTAATAATATATTTCTCAGACTAGTAAGCCTTTTTGTGTCTATTTAGACAGTTGATCTGAAGGGGTAAACTCCAGTCGTGCATCGGAGCTGTGTGAAAACATGAACAGTACATATTTTTAATAAAAAAGACATAAACCGTAATTCAATATAAATCCGCTTCAACTAAAAAACCCGCCGTAATAAGCGATGTCAGCGCTTCGCGCGAATCGACGACGGGCCTTTTATGAAATTTCTGCCTACAATCGTTAACCCTCGGTCGGTCGCGCATTTTTTGTTTACGCGGTTGGTCGCGTGGGGTCTCTCAAGACCCCAAAAATAAACAGCCTAAAAAACAACTATCTAATTAAATTTTCTTAACTATCTTAGCAAATTATTGGTAATTAACCTAATTACAATATAACTACAACGAGTTACGTAAAATATTATTTTATTTCTGCCTTCAACTTACAATCTAAAAGTAGGAACCTAAATTTCTCTCCTTGAGATCACAATCACAAAAAAAATGTTTTAATGTAACTAAATGCAGGAATTTCTCCTTTTGATAAATATATATACAATAACACTAAAATAACAAAGACAGTTACGTAAAATTTGGAAAACACCAATAAAAAAAAACATAAACTTTTACCAATTGAAGTCAGTCATTTTTTTACCGATTATCTTTTTGGACACAGTCGGTGTATACCGTTTTAATACGTGTTAGGCATATGCTACCCTTACAATAATGGCAAACAAATTTGAATTTTCGATCTGTTGATCTTGGACGATGAATGCAAAGGTGGCTTCCTCAATTTTTTTTTATGTCACTGCAATTTATCAATCAATTTGCAACTTATTTCGTAGGTCCCATTTCTCTCCCTCTTTTTGACGATGAAAAACTTTTGTGACGATATATTTATCAATGGCTCTTCATTATCATCTCTATACGAACTTTTCAAATCTATGTGTTGTTTATTCGATTCCAAAAACACATGCTGTTCGTCCAACGATTCCAGAACCTGACGATGCTCACGCAAAGATTCCCAATTCTCAAGCAGTTTGTCCGGAGATACCTCATGTTATTCTGTAGATTCATCTTCACATTTCTGCTCAGAATCAGTTTTATGCTTACTCCTTTTATCCGGATATATACTGCCTTCACCATCTTCATCATTACTACCATCGTAAACATCGTTATTTTCATCATCTAACCAGCTTGATATATGACGTTGTTATTCTTCGTCCATTTTACCAGTTAATAAAATTTTAAAATAACAAAAAAAATACATAAAAATATGTTACAAATAAAATGTAATCTAAAAAAAAACAAATAAATTTTACTTACGCGGTTAGTCGCGTGGGGTCTTTCAAAGCCCGTACGCACAAAACACGTTTGTATCTCACGGCACTTATGCACGAATTGAAGTTAATGGGTATACGCAGCAAGTATAATCCAAATTAGGAGGGTACCCAAAATATTGAATCGCTGAGATGGTTTTAAATGTTAAAATTTTACATTTCTGTAACACCTGGGCTTTCAAAGACCCCACGCAACCAACGGAGGGTTAACAAAATGTTAGAAATAACAGTAGAACATTACATAATTCTACAATTTTATAATGTCGCGTTATATGGAATACGAACAAAGTATTACTATTTTTTCATCGATCTACGTTGTATTACTCTTCGATGTAATTGAAGTCGGTTTTTTTTTCGTTTGCGAGCAAACACAATTATTACCATCCCTTTATAGTCGCTGGTTATGTTTGCTACACACTAATTTATTTCAAAGCAAATAACAATATCAATAAAGGAATTTTTAAAATTTTATGTTAATTATAATATTTTTATATGAAGTGAAATAACCTTTTGCACCAGGTGCATATGTACACGCACACGGGTGACAAGCCGCTGACGTGCAAGTGGTGCGACGAGCGCTTCTCGTACGCGTCCACGCTGCGCTCGCACCGCCTGCGCTGCCACCCCGACAAGATGGCGGCGCAGTACTGCGCCTACAACACGCACGTCTCCGTGCCGGAGGTACCCGACACCTAACATTGTACACGCAGACACACGGCCACGAGCCGCTGACGTGCAAGTGGTGCGTGCATTCTCACTTAACATTAAATAAAAAGCAATGACTGAGAGAAAGTTTAAATTTCATTAAATTCTTAATATTGTGTGTGCGAAGTATTGAAAGAATGTTTAAAATCTACTCTACTGCGCTCATGTGGCTCACCGTACCTCATCGCCATGGGCAATCTACAAAATACTGGCAAAAAAAACTCAATTATATGGGATATCCAACCTACTTCTTGCATGGTGTCTCATCGACAGGTTCTCCACTGTGATAATTGATGGACATCAATGATTTTTTGTAATTGCTCTGGTGTTCCTCGGGGATCCAATTTCGGTCCGCTCTTTTTTAATATATTTATCAACGATATTATTAAACATTTTAAGTGTAGCGCCACCAGCCTGTTAGTAGATGACTTGAAACTTTTGCGTGTCCCTTCACACCATTGATCTAATTTATATTTATAGGCGTGGCTAAGCTAAGTGACAACGATGAGTCACTATTTTTTTAGCGCGTTTACACTATAGTAAGCACTTAATATTTTTTTTTACTATATACTTTAAAATTTTAAAAAATTCTTACAGGGATACTTGAAAAACGACACAGTCCCGCCTAAAACCGACGTGGAAGCTATTTAATACAAGTATTTAAACCATGAATTATATTTAATTATTAGAATAATATTACATTAATTTTTTAATTGTTATATATACATACCATTATCAAAATCCAAATAAAAATATTTCGTTTACTAACCTGTGTCTCTCATTATCCACTCCATATAAAGCCAATATCTACGAGAGAAACAAATAAACATTTGTTTCTTGTGAATTTCATTATTTACCAAATTGATTGGAGCATGTCTTTTTAACAGATTTCAAAAAAGGGGGGGTTCTCAATTCGAGTGTATTTTTACGTGCGTTTCCTCCTAACTTTTTACTGTTTGTACCGAATTTGATGACTTATTTTATTCGAAAGCTGGTACTTATCATCTCAGTCAGTCACTTCAGCGTATCGCAGTCCACTGCTGAACACAGGCCGCCACAAGTTCGCCCCGAAAATGGCGTGAACTCATGTGTTTGATGAAAGCTGGTTCTTATCATGTAAGTCGCACTTAAATTTGATCGAGATCTGACGAGTAGTTTTTTAGCTTTCCCTAAAGGGGGTGATAGACGTGCAAGTAAGTTCGCGAACTAGTGGCTCGACGACAATTTTCGCTAGTACTTTCGTCGTACTTTAAACCCGCCGAGTAAACTGCTGTGTGCACAACACACCTGATAGCAATCATCACTTACACAGTAGGAAATATGGATATATATCCAACAACCCGTAGTGGAGCACTGTGGTCGATAAAGCTCCGACCCTTCTCCTACACGGAAGAAGACAACACTGTCCACCTGTCGGCGGCTTAATCAATCAATCAGTCAGATAGATACGTGAAAATAAAAATGGCTATCCGTAGCTGTCGACGAGAGTCAGAGATGTGATGTTTGTTTTACTCTATCCCTTTAGACACTTGAAAGATAATATGCGTTAATACCTCAAAATAAAACAGAAAACCTTTACAGAAATTACAAGTGAAATTATTTCAAACTTTGGAGATATACAAAATAATTAAAATATTTTTGGAAATAAATATTTGGAGATATAATCAAAATATTTAGTTATTCTACATGGAAAAATATTGGTGGTTCTTTGAGTACATGGCTACATTGAGGAAATACAAGTGGCGCAGTAGAACGTGCGTATTGCGTCATCTTTTTTTTGCGGGATAGAAAGCGCGCGGGTGGAGGGAGCTTACTACCGTTGGGTAGGCGGAATTTTTAACCGACTTCCAAGAAGGAGGAGATTCTCAATTCGATTATATTTTACCCGATTGCAAAAGAAGAGTTATGTTTTTCGCGCGTATCTTGTATGTATGTGGGTAATATTCTGTATTACCTCATATCTCCAGAACCACTGAACGGATTTACATAATTGAGGTATCGTTAGATTTGTCTTAGCAGCCCAAGTGTCCTTAGATAGGTGACGTTAAAAAAATCAAACATGGCGGCTGTGCGAAGTCATTATAGTGATTTTTTTTTTTTTTTCGAATACTACTATATGGGTATCAAATTAAAGGGCATTGAGATACAAGGTAGGTTTCAAAAAGGTATATCATGATTATTCTTACTGTAATACTAATAAAAAAATAATACCGTTTATAAAACGTGGCCTTTGCTCTTTTCCATGCCTATGCCAAGTAAGCTGCGAGCCGCGCTTCTTCCTCGCCTCCTAGCCGACGATCAACTTCGGGGTATGATGGCCATTCCAAGGAGTTCGACGACTCTAGTATAACAGGCAACCCACGTGGAATTGGGGTCCAGATCGAGCCTTGTACGTCGGGATTTGGTTCTTTACGTGGTAAAGGCAACGTTAGACCGGGCAATATGCAGTCACCTATTGACTAAAAGTCAGGCTTACGTCGCTTTGATCAGAGTGTGATCTCTCCGGGCTTACTATCAGTTCTCCTTACCCTAAAAATTACTTAATAAACTACATTATGTAAACTCTTTTAATGAATCGAACCGATTACGTAATTTGTCTAACTAAAAAGACATAAATAAAATAATGACCCGCCTGCGTGAAGAACAGCTAATAGAAAATCAACTGAAAAGGCAAAAATTTAAACAAGATAAAAATTTAATAATTACACAAAGCTAGCGAAATAAATCGATACAATATCAAACATTATGTACTGTACACATACAAATATCAATACGGTAGTCCTTCGAAATTTTATGCAACATCGTGCATGCAGTCCATAGAGTAGAATAAATATTAAAAGGAAATGCAGTCGGAGACATGCACAATGAGAGAATGATTTGACTTATCCTTCAATTTCATACTTATGTTCATGCATAAGTTAGCTTTAATTTACACTAATGATTGTTAAAGCTAATAACTACATTATTATTTATATTTATAATTATTTAAAATAATAAATATAGGTATAAATAACATATATTATTATCCTACTTATATTATTACCGTAATTATATTATTAGCTTTTACTTCCTAGCGCGTGTCTGAGGGTATGAAATTTAATTCCTAATAATGCTGGAAAGACGCCAGCAACATGTGGCGAGAGTGAACTGAATAGAAAAACTTAATTTTTTAGCAAAAATATTGGTGGTGGATCCATGTAGAGATAAGGGAGGTCGGTCGTCGGCAAGCTGGCGTTGCGCCAACCTACATCCGTGCCGCACCTCCCTCTATTTAACAAATTATATAACGCTGTAAAAACGATACAATTACGTCATGTAGATTTGTTTTATAATATTTATCAGCCTTCGAAAATCATTCCGTTTCTCGTTTTTATCAAACTAAGTTACTTTGAGAGGTATACCTACCTACTTAAACAAATACGACTTTTTGTTACGAGATCAGTATATGGCAGTATTTTTTTTTTCTCGCGAGGGTCCTGGTCTTACTGTTTACTTTCATAGCCAAAAAGGGATTGAACATATAAATTAAACTAGCTGTCCTAAATCAAACGGTGATAGCCCGGATTTGAACCAACTATCTTTTCCTTCAGATTTACGTGTTTAAAAACTTGTCTGCTGCATCATTATAAAAAAATGATTATATTAGTAATAATCAAGTTATTATTTTCATATATTTTTAGGGAATATTCATTATAATAATCTTATATAAATAAAAATGAATGTTGCTAAGCGCATAGACTCGAGAATGGCTCGACCAATCCGGCAAATTTTTTTTTGTATGTTCCTTAAGGATATAATATTAACTTTTGACAGAACGAAGTCTGTCCGGGCAGCTAGTAACAAATAATCTTCATTCTACATTGTAAGAAACAAAAATGAAAAGCCGGTCTTATCGCTAGAAAATCGACGTCTTATATGACAACCAATAATATTTATATACCACACGACATAGAAAATACGATTAGGAAATGTGCAAATAATTGTACACTTCCTAACCACTAGATTTATTTCTTTATTAAGTATAAATATTATGTTTAAAGTCCATTACGTCCTACTAAAATTTTATTAAAGCTGGTTTCAAAATACATTTGATTCGCATGTAAAAACTTCCGGGTCGCGTTAAGGTGTCGTAATTCTAGGTTATTAATTTATTATTATTAATTTTAATTAGTGCTTAATTTGTTACGTCATATCAACCCACATAAAAATGGTTTGTTGGTTTTTGTGATTATATTGATGTATTATCCTAGTTTATTTATAGTCATCTTCTTATATATATTAAATTCTCGTGTCACAATGTTAGTTAAAATAATCCTAAAAAAAGGTAGACCGATTTTTATGAAATTTTGCGAGCATATTGGGTAGGCCGGAGAATCGGCCAACATCTATTTTTCATACTCCTAAGTTATAGAGGTGAAGGGGGGGGGGGGGGGGTTTAATAAGATATATGGCAAACAACGTTTGCAGGGTCATATATATTAAAGTGATATATTTAAAGGACAAATATATATATGTATAGACAAATAGATTCACATTTAGTTCTATAATACAGGTAGGGGCGTGGTACTTATATTGTCACTGTATGTTCATTTGTATATCTGAATGTAGATATACCTACTTAGGTGTGTTCACATGACTGCCGATATTTACTTTGAATTATGTTAGAATAGTGAAGAATTTTGTTTGTTTTTTTTTTTTTTTGTTTTTGTTTATTCGTTCATTAACTAACTTGTTTACTGATGAAGGCTATAAAAAGTCACGCAATGACATGGACGTACTCACGGTGGGGCAAGGTGGAGTATTTGTCCCACCCTAAGTCGAAGCTAATAATTGATATTTTAGATTTAAATAAGGATAATTTAGATATATTTAACTCAAACCTCTGCAAGCGATTTTTGAAGTTGTGTTGATAGTGAAAGTAAATATAAAAAGTTGCAGTAAATAAAAAAAATATTTAATTTTCTACTAATCGAGTTTCACATTTTTTCTGCCCCACTTTTACAAAATTCTGGGGCCATGGCAATGACTCTTGTTGGCGGAAAAAAATTATATCAGATCCGATCAAATCGAAAGATAATTAAATTATATCGGAATTGAATGCCAGTGAAAACACGAGCCAAGTCTTGTTTGTATAATTAATTAAGAAAAGACACTTGATAGAAAATAGATAGAGAAGGTCAGTAGTATCAAGTATCACCGCAGCGCTTTATATTCGCTAAGTGTTGTCTTTGCTTTCGCTAATTTAACCAAATAATTTAGCCAAACCTAATTATTACATCTTCCCGGCTTTTTAACAGAGTAAGTAATCATTGTCATATAAGTATATGTAATGAGTTTATTTGTGAAAAAGGTTTAATAGTATTTAAGTAAGTATTCTTTTAATAAATTTGAAGCCTATTAATCATTTACCTACACAAGTAAAAATCAATCAATAATCATTATCGCTATCATCGCTAGTTATCATTAAGTTCAACTGTTCCTATAACAATTCTTGATCTAACAATAAGCAATTAGGTACCTACTCTAAAGTGTTTGTTCAAAATATAATTTTGTAATAGGTACTGAAAGGTTAATTTGTAAAAATCGAGTTCATTTATATTGGCGGATTCTCTTTTGGGACTGCCGCTCGTTTATCCGGTCCTATATTGTTTCGCAGTTCGCGTGCTGACCAAACCTTCTGGAGTCTAGGTACCTTTTATTGACCGGCTTTCAGAGTGACTTCAATAGTTTTTGTTGTTGTTGTTTTTAGTGGCATCAAGTTATTATACAAGAAATAAGTTACGCGTTGTAATATCTATAAGTACAAATGTTCTTTTTTATTTTACAAAATTTATTATTTTAAGTATTTCAATTTTTTTTTTTGCTATCTTTAATTTTTTTATCTTACGAAGCATTCAGCCTGTAAAATCTCACTGTTGGGCACCACACTAACCAAACCGCATTAGAGCAATGCGGGTTAGCGGATACGTTCCTTACCAAGAGTAACAAGGTATTTATGATAACTGGGACCGACGGCTTAACGTAGTCTCCGAGGCACGTTGGGGAGACCCACAAGGACAGACATCCAAACCAGAAAGGATTATTTGTACAAATACAAATAACCATCCCGAGCGGGAATCGTACGTGCGAACCGTCGGTGTTTTAGGCGACTTCACGCACCACTAACTACACCAGAGTGGTTGTTCTGTAATCTTTGAAAAGAAGAAGAAATTCTTATGTGTCTTAATATTGTTATCATAATCATGACTACGAAAATATGAAAAAGAAATTGACTAATACTGACGGTATTAACTTTAGTGTTAACCGTTTTTCATTTTAAAGTTTTTGTTCTAAAGGTCATTGTTGACATGTCGCCTGTTTTGGCTATTGTTCACTATTTGTAAAAAATTAAATTAAGAGTGGTAATCATAGGGTTGTATTAACTTAATAATCTTGACTCTAATAAGTTTCTATTAGGGAAATAAACAAACGTTTAGTGGTTAGGATAACCTCATCTAGTGGCCTTGAGTTTAGTTACGTTAAAGAAATCGTTGATATTACGGGCATGGAGTAAAACTAATCGTAAGTAAAGATAGCGGCGTAGCGGGGGCGCAAGGACGCGGCGGGGCGAGGCGCGGGCAATCCGCCCTCAGTGCCACGGAGGCTGCAGGCAACGACGCCGCCCGCCCTGCGCCGCGTTCCAACCTGTCATAACAATTCTACACAATTCCATTGTTTTCATTTAATCTTACACATGTAAAAAAATCTGTTTGAAATTATAAATTTATTATATAAATAAGTGAGGTGAACCGCGCTCTGTGATGATTTATTCTGTAAGATCAAAGTTGAATCCTTTTAGATATCCTTTAGAATCCTTTTAGATATTGTCTCGATATAAGTTCCATTTGTATGAATGATCCTTTTAGTAAGATATTTAATTTAAAACGGATAAAAAATATTCCACAAAGTTTTCCTTTATCCATACTAATATTATAAATGTGAAATTAAGTTTGTTTGTTTGTCCCACTGTCACGGCTTAACGGCTTGACCAATTGTCATGTAATTTAGCATGCACATAGCGTGGTAGATTAAGCTCTGATCCTTTTCCTACATGGAGAAAGAGGCCTATGCTCAGAAGTGGGATATTACAGGCTGAAGCGAATAGCTTAGGGGCGCCGAACGGACATAGGCTATCTTTCATCCCGGAAAAATACGTAGTTCCCTTGATTTACGAAAAATCGTCACAGGCCCAACAGTAACTTAGGCGACATGTCTATGAATAGAAGAAAAATAAAAATAACAGAAAGCCGAAGATTTTCATCAAAATTAGCGAAATAATCGTGAAAATATCTCAAAAATTTACAAATTTACCGATTTTTGAAATTTTACTTCTTACTATCTATACTATCCATACTAATATTATAAAAGTGAAAATGTGTTTGTTTATTTGTTCTACGGCTTAACGGCTTGACCGATCACCATGAGATTCGCCCAGATGGACTCAGGCTACATTTCATGCCGGAAAAATTCGTAGTTCCCGTGGGATCGCAAAAAATTGTCAAATGCCCAAAAAGAGTTCAAGTGACATTTCTATGCATGGAAAACCGAAGATTATAAATGTTTTTTTAATTGTTATCATATAGTAGTAATTTTAGTTTTCACGTTCGTGTAACACCGCCATTATATTCTGAAATGACATAAAATTGTTGATTGATTGATTGATTGGTTTAATGGCTTTCAGTTGTGCCAGTGGACACGCTTGATTTCGCCAATATCACGTAGAGTGCAAAACATATGAAGGAGATTGATCGGTGCGGTTGCAATAACAGCCACAGTTTTTAAGACTTTCATTGTTACACTTTAAACTAAAACAACACAAACATTTGACATAATGTTAAACTAAGACTACAGGTAACTAAATCTAGTCTTGCCCAAAAATATACAGCAAGGACAACATCAACATTAACAAACGTTGAACATTATAGAACGATTTCATTGTCAATTATCAATTCAGTACCTATTTCATTTATTGAAAAAAAAAAACAATATAATTATTATATGATAATTTATAAACAGATTACTTATTTACAAACTTATATTTTTTTTTTTGTCTAAATTTACAACAATTTGAATAGCTTGCTTCTAACATCATAATAGTCATAATACCGTAATTTTTGTATTTTTTTTTACTTCAGAAAAATAAATAAAAATTATGTAATATTAGTAGACGTAAATACCTACTACCCATAAAAATAGAATATATTTACTCAAGTAAATTGCATTAATTTTTCTAACATGACTATAACAGATATTTATTTTAAAGCTTTGCAAAAATTGTTTATATACTAAATGTCTACAAGTATTTTTGTTATATAGTTGCTATGTATTATTGGCAATTAGTACCTAGATTGGAGCAGCGATAGCTTCTATACTGTGTGTACCTAGATTGTATTAGTTGCAAATACAAATATTGACTTTTTGGTCAATCATTTTCAAAAGTCCAAGAATATGATATTACCTATTTTTAAAAATATTGTTAAAAACCAATACAAACTTAATGAGAATATTTGGCAAATGTATAAGTATACATATTTTTAATTTTATAATATTTCACATCAACTTAACAAAATTTCAGCAATTATTTTGAAACTGCAACGCTTAAAATCTTATGGTTTATTCTCTCTAGATAGATCTACATTCTCTTCGCTTAAATCTAAACATTCACGGGCGAAGCCGCGATAAAAGCTAGTAAAACTATAAATCAAAAAATTAAATATTTTAAAATATAATTGAAATTTTATGTTAGTCGTCTTTTAATCTGGTCAAATATTTTTGAATATTATATTATCTAATAATATTTTGTAATTACTAGCTGTGCTCGTGACTCCGTCCGCGTGGAATTTAACAAAAAATTATTTCTTCAGCTTGCAGAGCTAAAAAATAAATAAATTTCTAAAATAAAAGTAGTCTAAGCTACTCCTTATTAGGTACATCAGATATCTGCCAGTGAAAATCCTGTCGAAATCGGTCTAGCCGTTTCAAAGATTAGCCGGAACAAATAGACAGACAGACAAACAAAAATTGTAAAAAGTTTTATTTTAATATATATGTACCGTGTATAATATATAAATATGTATATTATATATATTATATAAATACATCCATATGCATTTAGTAATAAGCGATTATTTTAATATTATAAATAGATACTCCAATTTTATTTATTTGTATATATGACGACTAAATATATCACAAAAATCCATTATCTTACTTTTATATCGAATCGAAAAGAGTCGCCACTCAGATGATTTTATGTTAGCTATTCAATTCTATACTTCGTACTCTCGCGGTAAAGACGACGAAAGCTTTTGGGACACCTTTTAAGTGCTTATTGTATGGACCCTTACGCAAAAAAACGTTTATACTTTCTATGTTACTTTGCTTTTGTATTTTTGGAGTAGCTAGGTTTATACGTATTCGTATCGACAAAGAGTATACCTAGCATAAAAATTGTGATTTAGGACGTCAGTTAATGTCTAAAACCTTTATAATTCAAAAACTATTTTTGCTTTTTTCTGTTTATTGTTATAGGTAAGGTCAAATGCTTGGTTCTTTTTATAGGCTATAATACATTAGAAGAGAAGCAAGAAAATCTAGAGTAAAATATTTCATGATTTTTAAGTACTGGTGCTCAAAACATAACGTACCTATACACAATTATTGTTTTGGCAGGAGATGCTGTCCACCGCTTATCATTGAACCAGTGCCAAATAAACCTTCGACACAAAAAAAAATAAAACTATAATGCCCACTTTGTGTTTTATATATACAAACATGTTTTATACGACGAACATTGTGCCAATTTCGATATTAATTTTTTCGATTATTGGAAACTGTTTATGTGATGCTAAATTGAACTCTTCAAAAGATGTCAATGTGCCACCTACATCGTCAGCTCCGACGACGACGTTATTATCCACCGAAGTAGACTATTCCACAAAGTCTAGTATAAAGCTATTACAGACTTCGCTAAACTCACTCGCTCTAACAACAAAAGAGGATGCTAAAACAACGACCAGAACCGTTACTACCGAGAACCCGACCACGGTTCGCAAAGTAACGACTCAAGTGTATGCAAGCACAAAAGGCTCGCTGAAAAGTGCAAGAAGGCAAAAGTTAAACACTACATCTAGTGCACTCGGGAACGTTGTACATACTTCAACGCGGTTACAAGACCGCCTCGGGGCTTTAGACTGCGATCTACCCGTGCTGCCGAGAGAGTCGCGTTTGTGGCGAGGAAATGAGACTCACGAGCTTAATTTACCTGTCACGGTAAGTTGTTTTTATGATTATTATTACTTCATATTATAGCGAATTAGTTACGTTTTAAAGTGATCTTTTGCGTTATTGTTATTCATCGTAAAACGTGCAAGTGTTATTTTCCGAAACAGTCGAGACATATACATATGTACAAAGGTATATGTTAATAAAGCTTATAAATATACGATGAGAACATTTTTTCCAGGGCATAACTTTTATCATGAATGCGCTCGTAGGAGAAATACATAAGCCGTAAATTGTCCTAGCGCAGAAGAAACGCAAAACCGTACTTTTCTTGAATACTTTATTCATATCAACTCGTTACTTTAAAACGAATACTCACTGAATGTTTTTCTTTTCATAACGACGGTTAAGCAAAGTTAACATAAAAAAGAGAAAAAAATTGTATCATGTATTAAGACAATGAATTGTAAAACTCCGTTCAGGTTATCTTTTTTTGAATAAATTTTTATTTTAAGAATTAATATTTTTATAAATCGCTTTCTACGCTATAAAGTAAAAAGTATTATTAAATAATAATATACAATTAATGTTATAGGTCACATGTTTTAGAGCGAAATATTACAAAAGAAATTAACATTGACCTTTAACATTCTAGCTTAAACGAACATCATTTGCGGTATAAAAATTGCAGTGTGGGAAACACTTACCACATTTGCTATTTTAAATATATTATTAATAAATTCAAATGTATTATGTACAATTGTGTTTGCTCGCAAACGAAAAAAAAAACTACTTCAATTACATCGACAATTATTACAACACAGGTCGACGAAAAAATAGTCAAGTAAATACGCATTATTAGATATAACTTGAAAAGTACTTATCAGATCTTAATTAAATTGAAATGGGACAACAAGTACCACCTTTCGATTAAAAAAATAATTATCGAAACCAGTTCACCTAGAAAAAGTTCTCTAGTAACATACATTTATAAAATTCAGTGGAATAGAGAATCTCCTCCTTTTTTGAAAGTTGGTTAAAAATAGTGATTTTACGCCATGAAAGCAGTTTATATACATAATTATCTATATGGAATTACAAATAGGGTAAGATTGTTATATCAATTAATATATTATGTCTAATTTTGGGGTGTGGATCTCGGAGGAATGTATGGGCGGACGCGGTGGAAGTGATGAGGACTGTTCACCTGTTATCGTGTCGTGGGAGGGATCTGCTGACATTCAAAGTGGAGATATTCTTATCGTTCGCATCGCCTACTTTACCCCGGTCGACACTTTGGTCCACGTCGATGGTGCGAACGAAACTACTGACGCGAACACTTCACACAACGAGGACAGGTGGGACCGTACATATAAATAGTTTGCTATATCTGCTATAGAGGAATACTCAGTGACCCATAGGGGACGCTGATGCTTTTAGTTTTTATATTGAAATATTATTAATTGGTGTGGGGTGGATAGCGAATAACTACAAGAGAGATACACACACATAAACTAATTGATTTCAATAAAGTCATAAAAATGTACATGAGTGTATAGTTTAGTTAAAAAATCAATATACTTTAAAAAAAAAATATTTCTTTTAGATCACACCATTTTATCCTACAACCTGCAGTGTATCAGGTAACGCGGCAAGGTCACGAGCACTGTGACGTGTCAGATGGGATGCTACTTGACATTACACCACTCGATGAAAAGTCGGCCAAAATTTTTACTCTCTACGATAAGGATCTCACAGAAGGCGTTAATTTACTAATAGGTAAACATCAAATTGGAACATTTAAACTAGCTTACATAAATATTAGTCTAAGATCCGAACTAAATCTAAATGAAAAATAGTTTAGTATGTTAAAGATAAATCGCGAAAGGGTTTGCTGGAAAATTCCTGGTTAGCGTGTATCGTCAACCGCCATTCATTAAAGATTTATTTAATAAAGATGTGTACATGTTCCTAGTAAGTAACTCAATGTTTTCATTTTCTACAGACTTCTGTATACTGTCGGTGGGTATTAAATTTATTCTTTAAACTTGTAAATACATTTTAAAAAATTCAATTTCGAATTAAATCAGCCTGATCAGAATTGTCTCTAATATACTAAAATAAATATAAAATGATTTTCATTGGCGCAACCCCTGGTAAACGGTGTTACGATAAGTACTATTTGATTATATACTAATATTGCTATATTATACCTGTTGTAGCACTGTTTGTTTACCTAAAAACAAAAGATAGTCACGGCACTGGTTTGTGGTTCTTGCACTGGCGGTTGCGAGTTCGATTCCCGCACAAGACAAACATTAGTATTGGCCATGCAAATGTTTCCGTGGTTTGGGTGTTTATGCAGCCCTTATGGGTCTCCCCATCGTGCCTCGGAGAGCACGTGAAGCCGTCGGTTCCGTTTGTTATCATAAACACCTGATAACATTATGAGGGAATATATTCGCCAACCCGCATTCGAGCAGCGTGGTGGATTAAGCGCTGATCCTTCTCCTACACGGGGAAAGAGGCTTATGCCCAGCAGTGGGATATTACAGGCTATAGCGAAACGATTTTGAATTCATCAAACATATGGGTGAAGTTCGTCTCTAATTCGGATCTCCCACGATATAATTTTTCGTACTATATACAATAGTAGGCATATTTTATATTTCGAAATTTTACAATATTGCACGTATTTACAATTCACAACTGGAAAACTACTTCAAGTCATTTTAAATATTATTTTTTTTTAAATAATATATTCATAAATGCATTAAGATATAGTTAGTAAGAATAAACGACGATGAACTAACGAAAGTATTGATTTATTTGAAATAACTTTTCAACTAATAGAGTGGTAAAAACATGTAAAATTTAAATTGAAAATAGAACCATTTAAATTGTAATTAATTAAATATATATACATATATACACAAATTTAGTACCTACAACCTAGCCTGATCTGTTATATTAAGAACAAATCATTGAACATTACGCATTTGTACCGAATAAATTTTTTGTCTACAGTTGTCTCAGAAAACTGGGGATCCCAATGTATCCGTCTAAAAGTAACCGTAAAATCGGATAACTGTGGTGAGTCTCAAGACTGTTCTGGAAAAGGAGTTTGTTATACCAACGTTTCTATGGTACGTTAATATATATCACGAACGTTAAATGGGTATTCATTTATCACTACCATAGGAAGATTTATACCATTACGTGTTGTCTGTAGGAAGGTTACGAGTGTCAGTGTTGCCTAGGATACGTTGGGCAGCATTGTGAGGACAGGGACGTATGCTATCCATCACCGTGTTTGAATAATGGTATATGTGTCGACCTCACGCAACCTCAAAATGGCGCAAACTATCACTGCTTGTGTCCATATGGTGAGTTATAGTAGATATACTTCTATCAAAAGCAATTTTGCGTAGGCAATTAGGCATGTACTATTTTGTTATTATGTTTATTTGTAAACTTTTGCAATTGTCAGAGTAATAAATATCACTTAGAAATTGACTATGGAAAAAATTAATTGACTACGGAAAGTGGATATATATTAAAGAAATAGTAAAAATACTTTTCATCTTGTTTTTACCGAAGCAAGCGGATAATATTTGAGGGCGGGATTACAGAATTTCGTGTCCATTCTGGTATTTTAAGAGGAATTCAGTAAAGCCGTAAAATAGGTTAATCAGAGGATTTAGGTAAAAGTCATGAAACTCTTGAGGTTTTGATTCGATGCACAATTTTATTTATGTATTGTATATACGTATGTAGAGAATTAATATGTAAAATGAAGTATTTTGAGTGCCGTGTTATAGTGGCAAAATGTCGAAACCTCAAAATGGGAAAAAGTAAGTATAGCAAATTTCATGAAACATAGTATAAATATTGTCAAAAAAAAAGTAAGACTTATAAAATGAAAAAAAGTTTGCTTAAAGCAAAAAATACTTAATTACGCGACAAACGAATTTTATTTCAATTTTTAGATCGGATAATGATTAAATTAGTACCTAATGTGAGCTTTATTACATCACATTTTAAAAAAATCTTACGGTTAATTAAACTTCAATGTTACGTAATAGGGAACTGTACGCAAAATGCGTTGTTGCGTAACCGTTCAGCCAATTAGGTACCTACGCAGTACCCTTAAAAGCTTTACGTAATTTTCAATAGCAACAATAAATTTATTTTTGTCCATATTCGGTAGCTGGTTAATTCCATCAATTTATCCTGGGTTCGCATGATCTTTAATTATACCTCTGTTATTGTATCTACAATTATATACAATGTAGGTCGACGAAAAATAGTAACAAGTAAATACGCATTATTAGATATAAATCAAAAAATACTTGTCAAATCTCAATGAAATTTAAATGGGAGCACATGAGATGCAACGGTTTTGGAAGTCGGTTAAAAAACGAACCAGCTTATTATCGTGGAGGTGCACTATATTCTAACGCTTTGATTTTGACTGCCGGCCAACATTCAAGGACGTGTACCTTCTTTTAACTCTTAACTAAGCTCAGGAAAAAGCATCGACTCTCTGGTGTAGTGGTGTGTATAGTTGCCTGAAACACCAACGGTTTGCGGGTTCGATTCCCACTCGGGATGGATATTTGTATTTGTACAAATGTTTCTTTCCTCTTTGGATGTCTGTCCTTGTGGGTCCCCCCACCGTGCCTCGGAGAGCACGTTAAGCCGTCGGTTCCGGTTATCATGAAAACCTGATAGCAGTCGTTATACTCATAGTAGGGAATATATCCACTACTCACTTTTGGTGATACTTCAACAACACGCATATACACAGACAATAAAATAATATAAGGGTTTCGTGAGTTCTCGCGAAATCGTTATTACGTAATATGTACCTACACTTTTATTATTATTATTATTATTATTTTATGATATTGAAGTTGCTTATTTCCTATTATTAATTAAATTCGGCTCTTTAGATCTACTCTCTTCTTCGATCTTTAGATTACTATTAAGATGTTTAACGCAAATCATTTTTTTATTTCAGTCACTTGAAATGCTTATCAAACTGAGTAACTTTTTAAAAGGCACAATTTAGTATAATTTAATAGTTATTTTTATAAAACCTTTCTAGACGCCACATTTTTAGTTTTATTTTCAGGCTATATATGTTTCATACAAACTATCAACCCCAATTAAACCCCCTTAGCGGTGGAATATCATAAAATCCGTTCTTAGTGAACGTCTGCTAACTATAATCTACATCCCTGCCAAATTTTATCTTTGTCCAACCTGGATGGATAGACCATGCAGCGGTTTTTGAGTTCTCGTGATGAGTGAGTTAGTGACCTTTCTCTTTTATAGATTACGATGCATTATTTGGACACCTCCTCACCATCTATAGAGCATATGTTTTAAATTTCAAGTCTCTTACTTCAAAAACAAAAGACTTTAAGAATCGAGTTTCATAAAATTCGTTCTTAACAGATGTCTACGCCCTATAAGGAACCTACCTGCAAAATTTCAAGTTCGTAGCTGTTATAGTTCCGGAGATTTAGAGCAAATTAGTGAATTCGTCTATTTCTCTTAAAACTTTGATGCAGATATTTTCACAATGTTTTTCTTATTACAAAATAAATTTTCGTACAGACATTGACATTGGAATAATAGAAACAATATAAGTTTAGTTTAGTTTCCGTAATTACATCTCATCTTATATATTTATATTTTATATATTATATATTATATTATATAGTATAAAGAAAGTAATATGTCCAGGTTTTACTGGAAGAAAATGCGAGAAAGACCCGTGCTCCTCAGCTCCATGTGTCAATGGCGGATCGTGTATGAGTATGGCGTTAAATGGCTCTACAACATTTCACTGTGCGTGCTCTGAAAAATGGACTGGACCTAACTGCGAAAGCCCCGTTACAGGGGGCGCATGTGCATCGAATCCTTGCAATAAGGGTATTTGCGTTGACGAAATCGATAATGAAAAAGAAGGTCCGAAATATCGCTGCTTTTGTGAACCAGGTAAGTCTATTATATATTATATGCATTTAAAAACATTGTAATATAAATAATATATATTCGTATTTCATCATAACTTTAGAAGATAAACACTCAGCGCGTTGAACGTTACGTGAATATTTTGATTTCATCACGTACACCTTTTATTTGGCCGAGTTGTAGTATGTTTATCTAAAAATGTGGGCGTAATAAAAATTATAAAAAAAGTATAAAAAGCGGTTGAAAATTACGGGGCAATAAGCATTTAGTTTTCATAAACGTAATCCCTGTGTTGTATTATAAATTGTCTGCTTTAAGTACACGATATGATTTTGTGGCTTTAAATGATTATACTTTTATTAATTTTCTTCATTAGTATTTCATTCCTCAAACATGTTCCGACTAATTCTTTAATTAAGTTATTTCGTTAACTTCAAAATATTGTTAGAGTTGTTTGTTTGCAGAGTATAATCTTTAATGAAATAAAGACAACAGCCCAGGCGTAGAAAATTTTACCTACTTTGTGAAGTCCCAAATTTTCGAAGTTTCTTATGTCAAAGTATAGTGTAGGTATTTTTAGTTTATCACACTCACATTTGGGGTAAAATTTTACTTTTACTATCTTTGCCTTATATACCTACTGCTATCTGATACCCACTACTTTGTTAGCAATTGACATCCCAGCTATTGAGCTACGTACATTTAAACCCTTATGGGGTTACAGTCACACCAAGACTTACACCAAGACTTACAGTCACTTAATCGTAGGAAATGATACATTCACAAACCGAATCTAATATCTTAAGTTACAAAACCGTCTAATTTCAAAGACCGATACCTCTTTTGCCGGCGACTTTTCTCATCATGATGAATAAAAGAAATTCGTATCTCTTACGTTTATATATACCTAATTATGCTAGACGTAATCACTTCTCTCATGTTTACTAATTCGGTTGACTGGTTACAGTACACCCTCGTTTAAAACTTCTCGAGTATAATTTATGATCAATATGCACCCGTAAGACCAATGATCGTATTAATACTTTAATATATTTTCTGAAATATTCATTTTATGGTCTTAGATATACAATCAAAAAAATTTGTCAACTATAATAACACACATTACTCAGACGACGAATTTCACGTCTCTGTAAAAATAAAAACTACACAAAAGTTGCATAGGTATTTGCAATTACACACGACACCGACAAGATACTTTAAACAATGTTTAATAGTGTTTATGCTTTATCACTGTCTAGAACTACTTATCAGAATACGAGTATATTACAAGTATGTAAAACAGAATCATAATTCACAATTATTTATTAATTTATGCTATATTAGACAAAATAATTAGTATACCTATAGATTACTTAAGCAATTAGCAAGTATATAGATTTTTTATGTTACGTCTGTATAAAATCTATATCTTCTCTATGTACTTTGAAATTTACTTTTCATATACATTAGCATTTCATCATTACAGCCCATACAGTCCACTGCTGGACATAGGCCTCCACAAGTTTACGTCAAAAATAACGTGAACTTATGTGTTTTGCCCATAGTCACCACGCTGAGCAGGCGGGTTGGTGACTGCAGGGCTGGCTTTGTCGCACCGAAGACGCTGCTGCCCGTCTTTGGCCTGTGTATTTTAAAGCCAGCAGTTAGATGGTTATCCCGCCATCGGTCGGCTTTTTAAGTTCCAAGGTGGTAGCGGAACTGTGTTATCCCTTTGTCGCCTCTTACGACACCCACGGGAAGAGAGGGGGTGGCTATATTCTTTAGTACCGTAGCCACACATTAGCATTTAGGTACATAGTATTTGTTAATTAAAACAATTTTTGACAAAAATAAAAAAAAACTTACTAAACTATTATTAATCAAATATTAAAATTATTATTAAGGACTTAACAAGTCATTGCAAGCTAAGGGTTCAAGTTTGGATAGTGCATTAAGTAGTTTTAGACTTAGTCAATTATAGTCGAACAGTTGTTCACGGAGATCCTTTGAACGATATTATTTGGATGATTAATACGAAACGCTTATGGTAAATAGCCCGCTATTTCGGCGATGGGACGCTGTCTTACTTATCATAAAATTTCTTTTGTTGTTTTCACTTTACTTATTGAGTTAATGTATATTGTATAACGCTAATATAATAAAACCATCGTAAACTTTATTAATGGAAGTTTTATGCAGCTTTAATTTATAATTTATACAAACTTTAAGATTTGGATTTTTTTAATTTTAAACATTGAATCCCTTAAAGGGACAGATAAGAACCAGGTCTAGGGAATTCCAAGACCTATCTAAAAAACTAGAATTATTATTCCTTTAGAGATCTAAAAATTTTATTGCGTTTAGTTAGCTTATATAAAAAAATAGCTTATTTCCTTTCTTTATTTTTAAAAAAATCATCGTTTATATTAAAGTATTCATGAAGATGTTTTCATCATTGTTAAACAGACAGAGCTGAATTAATCAAAACAGTTATATTTTCTCTAGCAAAGGAAATTTAGGACAAATGGGGCCAACAGTCTCTTGGGGCGCATACATTTCGACTTTATTGATAAATGTCACGACATATACATAAGCCAGAACCTTTTTATTTAAATTTTTTATTATTGTATTACACATAGTATATGACTCGTACCTATACTAATATTTTTCTGTTGACAATTTAGGAGGTATAGGCAATTTTTTTTTTTCTTAAATTAACGCGTGTGAAATCGCGAGGCTGGTGTTTTATAAATGTGTAAGTTTTATCTAACGTAAAAATGTGTTTTAAACTCTTCTTTCTATCTTATTCTTCTTCTTTGCTATCTTATATTTTCTTATTTAGGTTATATTTATGTTTGTTTTTGATTGTATATATGTTCAAACGTTCATTCGACATAACCCGCTTATCTGACGCGAGCCGGGATCGGTTCTGATGCGACACATCAGAAGCCATCACGATATGTCACAACACATCAAAATAAAAACAAAAACAAAAAATAAATCAATGTAAACGTTGTCATACAAAATGTATGATACCGTTTCTATTCTGGTGCGACACGACACGTCGACACGTCAGTCAAATATAAATCCGCCTTTATCTATATAAACTATAAGTGTGTGAAAGGCCGCGCCATTTTCGTAAAAACGAGTACAAAGTTTTTGATAGATAATGATCATTATAAAGTAAATTAATTTACAATATTTTATAGCAGCAATGGAAATATTTAAATGTAAGAGGTATAAATAATAATTGCTATCCATCTCTAAATGTCCCTTTTATATAAAACATCTAAAAACTTCATTTGGTTTCCTCCGTCCAATACTCTGTTCAGACGCGATAAATCGATATGAAGCTTTCTTGCGCTTTTGGCATATTGCCATTTTTTAACGCTTATCCGTTACAGTTAAGCACCCTTAAAATTTACGATAAGCTATTTGCATCAATAATATTACTTTTTCCAAAGCATATTTTATTTTGCGAGTAATGGTCTTTTCAAATTTTTTTCTTACATTAACCATTTCAGTTACATGTTTTAGTCATCAGAATACTAACAATTGATTGTATTGTTAATTTTATAAACGATAATAAAAAATAAAAAAAAACCTACTAACTTACTACTGTATATTTCTACACTATCATCAAAACCTGTTTAAGTTTACGCGACATTTTACTGTATGAAACTAGTTCAAAAACTTCTACATACCTTGTACGAGTATACTATGTATTTAAGCCTGTTATAATCAGAATTACCCGGCTAAAAATAGAATTGCAAACTTGTATAGGCTTTAGGTAAAACTAATAATATTATTGAATACAAGGTGAACTAATTCTACGCAAATGAGGAGAAATAAAAAGATGCCGTGTAGTTACGGCAGTAAAGTATATAGCCACCCCCTCTCTTCCTGTGGGTGTCGTAAGAGGCGACTAAGGGATAACACAGTTCCACTACCACCTTGGAACTTAAAAAGCCGACCGGTGGCGGGATAGTCATCCGACTGCTGGATTTCAAATATACAGGCCGAAGATGTGTGTGACAAAGCCTAGCCTATGTCCAGCAGTGGACTGTGATAGGCTGAAGTGAAGTGCCAGTGAAAATTAAAGCATTAATTTTAATATATTAATTAATTCCTGGGTTTAATGGGAGCATTAATTTTATAGGGAATCACAAATAAAATAGACGTCAAATACAATAATGTGGTTTGTATTAATAAAACCAATAATAATATTCGTTAATTTCTACGTGACATTGGCGGAATCATCTAACCCTAACAAGAAGAATATTCGTTAATTCTGAGAACATTTAAAAGAAAATTACATTTGTCATATTATAAAATAAAATACCAAACGCACTGTATAGCATATGGGCATGCATGGATTTGCCTAGTTTTATTTTAAAAAATAAGGGGTGTGTGATATTATATTCAAAGCATGTGCAATATTTGTTCACAGCATAATCGAATTTTCTGAGGACTGTTGTTCTAACTTTGTCATAATTTTTTGTGTGAACAGCTTTTAATTCATTATTCATATCATATTTTTAGTTAGTTATTATTTGAATATAAAGTGTTTGTCTTGGAGCTTGTTGTTAGGAGCAGCAATGACGTTAAGGAACGTCCAGTTTCGCATGAAACGAAGATAAATTATTCCATGAACATTTAGACATTGGAATGAAGTTTGTTTGCTTGATGATCTGTTCGTGTCATAATAGATCAAGAGTCCAGGAGGGGCCAGACTTTCGACTCAGTGTATGCTCCCAATTGATTTTGATACCTGGTATCTGCTAAATTAACCATGAGTTGAACTTCATATTTGACCATTGCTTCAACCTGTGTTGGGAGCATGCGCTGAGAAATTTTAAGCTTTTATAAAATGACGAAGGTCTGGCCCTCACGGGCTCTTAGGTTATAAAGCTTTGATTGAATTCTTACGCTTATTCAAATATGATCGCTAATCAGTTAAGGGCGCCTCTCGACCAGGAAGACCCTAGATTTGATGATATATTTAAATAATCTGGACGATGGATGGATTATAAGTTTTTTTTTTGCAATCGTATGACAATTATTATTTTTTAATAAAGAAAACATTAGGATTTCTAAGTATTCTTTTATTACTATCTGTGCTAGCGCATTTTTTTAATGGCGTGATCCGTACAAATTATGGGATAAAAAGTATATGTTGCCACATACATACAGACATACATTTAAAAACGTTTTTTATTTATTATCATGTAATAAAAAAAATTCTATAGGCTTGACAAAACAAAATAAGTTTTTGCCATGCAGAATGTAGTATTTTAATATGGTCTGTTTTTTTACTATTTATATATGTAGATATTAGAAACATAGGTATGTATTTGAAAATGCTACTGAAAACTATTTTTACTAGAAAAAGTTAAAATTTTTATAATATCAATAAAAAGTTAAGGTGAAAATACACAATATTTATATTTTGTGTCATTGAATCACAAGTCTACATTGAACAACGTTAACGGAGTAATAGGTAGTAAATCATTTTTTTTGAAATTTTAAATAATACCCGAAATTAATTTACAATATTATAAATCTATATCTATAATATATATAAAAGCGAAAGGTCACTCACTCATCACGGAATCTCCGAAACTATAACACCTACAAACTTGAAATTTGGCAGGTAGGCTCCTTATAGGACGTAGACATCCGCTAAGAACGGATTTTACGAAACTCGACCCCTAAGGGGGTAAAACGGGGGGTGCAAGTTTGTATGAAAGTCCTATGTTTTTGAAGTAAGAGACTTGAAATTTAAAATGTATGCTCTATAGATGATGAAAAGGTGTCCAAATAATTTATCTTTAGAAATAAACTACCTTTTGGGGTTAAAACGGGGGATGGTAGGTTGACTCACTCATCACAAAATCTCCGAAACTATAACACCTACAAACTTGAAATTTGACAGGAAGGCTCCTTATAGGGTGTGGACATGGACGGAACGGATTTTACAAAATTCGACCCTTAAGGGGGTAAAACGGGGGTTGGAAGTTTGTGTTAAAGTCCCATGTTTTTGAAGCAAGAGACTTGAAATTTAAAATGTTCGCTCTTTAGATGGTGAGAAGGTGTCCAAATAATGTATCTTTAGAAAGAAACTCCCTTTTGTTGTTAAAACGGGGGATGGTAGATTGATTCACTCATCACGAAATCTCCGGAACTATAACAGCTATGAACTTGAAATTTTGCAGGTAGGTTCCTTATAGGGCGTAGACATCTGTTAAGAACGAATTTTATGAAACTCGATTCTTAAAGTCTTTTGTTTTTGAAGTAAGAGACTTGAAATTTAAAACATATGCTCTATAGATGGTGAGGAGGTGTCCAAATAATGCATCGTAATCTATTAAAGAGAAAGGTCACTAACTCACTCATCACGAGAACTCAAAAACCGCTGCATGGTCTATCCATCCAGATTGGACAAAGATAAAATTTGGCAGGGATGTAGATTATAGTTAGCAGACGTTCACTAAGAACGGATTTTACGATATTCCACCGCTAAGGGGGTTTAATTGGGGTTGATAGTTTGTATGAAACATATATAGCCTGAAAATAAAACTAAAAATGTGGCGTCTAGAAAGGTTTTATAAAAATAACTATTAAATTATACTAAATTGTGCCTTTTAAAAAGTTACTCAGTTTGATAAGCATTTCAAGTGACTGAAATAAAAAAATGATTTGCGTTAAACATCTTAATAGTAATGCATATCTTCATAAGTACGCGGACTTAGTCGCGGGCAATAGTTAGTGTATTATAAAATAAAGTCCCCAAAAGTGTATGTGATCGATTCCTTCAAAATCTACTGAACGGATTTTCATGCGGTTTCACCATACGAGAGAGGGCTCCACCATTGGCAAGAGGAAAGTTTATGGAACGGCTAAGCCGATTTTGATGAGAGTTTCACTGGAAGTTTGCCGGAAAAACTTTGTGACACACTAATTTCAACGTGGGCGAAGCCGCGGGCACAGCTAGTCTATAATATAACTGAGGCTATAAAACGCCATTCACAAACAGGGATGCAAGAAACCGCGCAGATAAGCAAATTACATTTAAAAACTTATTTTTTTCTTATTATAATTTGCAATTTTTAAGATTTTATTTTGATTGCGAAGTCCCACAATCAGTAAAAAAGAATGAAACGCGAAGAGCATTTCATTTTTAAGATATTTCATTTATATTTATCCTTTTTATAAAATTAATCTGCGAAAAGAAAATATTACAATACTGCCATAGAACCAGTTATGTCGTTAATTAAATGGCTTTATCCAGTGAAAGGATTAGTCGTTTAATTTACTGTCAAGTCTAATTCAAATTGAAAGCATGCGATATTTTGCAGTCTTTATTGGCTTTCTGTACTTTGTAAGCTGCGTCATCCGAGCTTCTACATATCAAGTCTCGTGGTTTATATTTTGTGCGTAGGTACGTCTCATGGGTTTTATTTTGTGAGTAGGTACGTCTTCTACAAAAATAAGAAATTAATTCTCTTTTATAAGTTTATCTTTTCAGGTTTTTTTTTGTTATATTGTATTATCAATTGATATAATTATTACAACTTTTTAAAATATTTGTGGTTTTTAAATACTGTTTTTTTTTTTAATTTTAGGTAACCTTATATTGGATTTATTTTATAGGTTTTTATTTTAAGGTTAAATTAAAACAAGGACGTTACTAAAGCGTAAAATGAATAAGCTATTTGCCAATTTTCAGTGGCAGGTTGCAATCTGACAATGCCCAACAATCGGAGTTTTGCAGAAAAACTTCGAATTATTTGAGAGTATTTACATCTATAGACAATTTAGGGGATGCTAATCACAAAAAACAAAAGGTTGGCAGGCATCACCTGAATAGTTTATCACGTTATATAACAGTAAAAAGAAAAAATTCCGCTGCCGTGTAAGGCTGTTTAAATACGCTTAAAAGTTCGCTAAGAAAAAAGAAGTTTTTTTTTTATAAAAACATTCATAGAATGACGTACTAGATAATTTTAAAATGCGTTCTAGTATAGAAATTAAAATTATCAAAACAAAAAAAAAACGTTGTTTTTCATCATAAAAGAACAGAACAATTTTTTAGGAAATTGTGTTATCAAAACCTTCCGAACCGAAACCTTAATGGAGTTCTAATCTGATGCTTCCATCTTTCTAAATATTATCGACTCTATATACTCTAGATTCCACTATAAAACGGACAATCATGCCGTGTCTAATAGTGCTGCATTTCACTCAGGATATACAGGCGACCAATGCGAGTTGGAATACAATGAATGTGAATCGTCACCTTGTGCGAACGGCGGCACGTGCACCGATCGCGTCGGCAGGTTCGAATGCTCGTGTGGACGCGGGTACGCCGGCGATACTTGTCAATTGAAGGTATTATTTAGAAAATAGTTAGAAATTCAAATGACACTCTTTTTAATATTTCAAAGTTTCTTGTTCCAGTTTTATTTAAGTACTTCATTTGCTATATGTATTCCACTTTGATTAAATTTTTATGTAAGTTAAACTGTATGTATTTATACTAATATCATAAAGCTGAAAATTTTGTGTTTCTTTGTTTAAACGCCCTAATCCTTCCTTCCTTATACAGTAGTACAGCCAATGGGCTAATTGACCGAGACGAAATCTATAGGCTAATTTTTTCTCAAATTAACGCGGGTGAAACCGCAGGGCACAGCTAGTTAATTAAGAAAAAAAGTATACCAATAACTCTATGACCAAGTTTCAATAAAAAAGTCTAAAATGTTTAATATTCTTTTTAGGTTGATCTTTGTAATCCCAATCCGTGTCCTGCACATCGATACTGTACGGACCATGGAAACACATACAGTTGCGAATGTCCGAGTGGTTTTGTCGGCGAAGATTGTCATATATCAGCTACGTCGGTGAGTTTTGCGTAAAATGTTAAAGGATTGCTCGTGAAACATTTAAATGTATGGTAATTAGGGGAAAAATTTTAATTAGTATGTCAAGAGTTTTTTCACTACGAAATTCCACAGAGTGGTGTAAAATTTTAAATTTAAAAGATTACTACGGTTTTGCACTTGTGTTTATTTAAGTAATTACGTTTAATTTTTGTGAGAGATTTCGTTAGAAAAATTAACGTTGAAAATATTTTTAAAATATTAAAGTACTTACCCAAATAGACCTAGTTACCCTAGTACATACCCAAACAGAATTAACTTCAAACTCTACGAAGCGCGTATTTTCTTGCTTACTTGATATTCGGGTCAAAATCAAAATCCAAAACAACTTTATTCAAATAGGCTTCAAAAGCACTTCCGAATTGTCATTTCACAAATTAAAAGTTTAAAGTGATTATTAGTATTAAAGTACCACCGATTCGGAATGTAGAGATTCTGCAGAGAAGAATTGGAAAGAAACTCCGCAGTTACACTTTTGAAAATAATATATTAACCGTGTTTTAGTACAAAATCAGTAATATCTTGCATGAAATAACAGTACAGCGTCACTAATTTCACACATACTTATCGACTATATAATCTTGCACCGAATAATAATATAGTTTGGCAAAGAGAGACATGCAGATTCTTGAAATTTACGAAACGTTCTAAGCTCCTTCTTGGTTGTGTTAATTAAGTATACTAAGCTTTTGAGCTTATCTAGGCAGGGGTTGAGGGAGTGAATCTTTTTCACCTAGAAAAAAATAGACCTATATATACCTACTGTTCATTGTATTATTTATTCTGTGATCACGACTAGACTGTTATTTTAGGCACCGGGGGTTTTTTTTATTATCATACTCGGACGTGACTTGCGTGTTAAGCATACCAGCTTTTTTACGTAATTTTTTTTTTCATTTAATGTATATACCTAAATTTTATTAGATAGGCATATTAAAATTATTGTTTAGGCTTGTGACAACAATCCCTGTGCTCATGGAGGTACATGTTGGAACGGTGTGGATTCTTTCTACTGTTCGTGCAGGCCTGGGTATACTGGAAGATTATGTGAAGGTATGTACAAAACAATTACTTTTTTTAACTTACCGTAATTGTAATAACTTTTAACAGTCGTAAAATAAAAGTTTTAAGGTATATTCTATAATAATTATTAAATCACGACGAATCAGTGGGTAGGTGTGGGTCATAACCCAAAATGTTTACTTAACCAAAACGTTACTAATTTTTGAAAACTGAAATTTGATTCAAAATTCTTCTGCTGCTTAGTATTGACTGGAAAACATTATGAAGTTTTGCCAAATCTCCTGAAATTTTTGAGATATTTATACACTACAATTCTCACTTAAACTGTGTAAAAATATTAGTTCCATAGAGATTACCGTAATTAAAGTTCTGTATAGATAGTACCAAAACCTCTTCAGAAGATGTCTAATTAGCGTAGATAACAATTTCAAATCAAATATCACACAAGCAACCGTTGTAGAAAATGTAGAATATGAATAAATAATTAAATAAGTAGTGATAATAATTAATAAATAAACGCCTCACACTCAACGGCCCCCACTAGGATAACTCCTGTGTTGAGAATCCGGAAAACGCACACACACCCAATCCAAGGCAAACGCCTGCATGGCTAATACAAATGTATGCCATACATATATGTATATATACTGTCATACTGTACTGTGACCGTTGTGCTAACGCTTCGTCAAATGAAGAACGATTAAAGATTGAAATATGTAACACCTACATTTGCAGAGGACTTCATACTGGAATCAGTAATTGATGGCGAGAGCGAGGCGGCGCAGTCGCGCGGCGGCGGCTCCGTCCGCGAGCTGCGCCTTCCGCTCGGCCTCTACCACGACCGCCTGCACAACGTCTACATCGCGGCGGGGACGCTCGGCGCGGCCATCGCCATAGTTGGCGTTGTGGTGAGACGAGTCTTATTACTAACATTTAAATGCTGTTATACTTTATTTTTTTTTTCTATTTCTAATATCTTGCTCAAATTTACGATGACCTGACTGTTGAAGTCTGAAAATTACAGCCCGATGATACTGCTTTCAAGTGTTGTCTATTGTTGTGTTCCTGAGGTGAGTAAGGTAGCCAAAACTTCGGGGAAGCGTAAGAAGTTACAGTTTAGTTACAGCACTTTCAATGCTCCTGGTGTTACAGACGTCCCACAAAGTCGTTGGCCTACAGGACGCCCCTTACCATCCAGGATTGTACCTACGCTTGCTTGCTACCCTAGTAGTATAAAAAATATTGTAATTCTCGTTTAACCAAATACCACTAAAAGTTAATCGTGTTCGTTCTAGGTGACTGCGTGTCACTGCCGGGTGAACAAGACGTACTCGCGCTTGCTGTCGAGATTGTCTCGCGTGTCTGAGCAGGGCCCGCCTCACCACTGGCTGCAGGACAAGCGGACGAACGCTGCACCTTTCCAGTCTCCAGCTGCTCTCGACACTACTGACATGTATTACACCCTTGACCTCAGCGACAGCCAGAGCTCCCCACTCATACAATAGCCATCACTCGTGAACTGCTCCGACGGGGAACGGTTCAAAATACAAATATAAATATCCAGTTGACATTGTCTTAATGGTTGGTGTGTTTAAATGATATGCATTCGATCGATTTGATCGGCTTCATTCTATGTGGTACTGGGCGTTCAGGGAAATTTATTCGCGTAAAATTATATAATGCTATATGTACTTGTGATGATAAGTGTTGTAAAGCAATATCTAAATATATGATGCTTAAACTTATTATAATGTAATTAATATTATACATAATATACAGAGAGCTCCATCAGTGCTTGAAAGCTTTGAATTTGTCAGGTATTTATATATAGTGAATTCAAAGGGTAAAACTTCAAAAAAGTAGAGACAGAGATTTAATTTTATATAACCAGCTATAAAATAGTTTATTTAAAAATTACTTGTGCTATATTTGGTTCACAAAAAAGACATTTTATCAATTATTAATGAAAATCAGATTTAATAAAAATAATAATAAAAAACGCGTGAACAATTTTTTAGTTTATTATTGAAATTGGTAATAAGTAAAGTTTACTGAAAAGGACTTTGTAAACAACACATTATTGTATTAATTTTGTTTAATATTTCTGGTTATTAATGGACACTTAAGTGCCTGCGGAACACAGAAATATTTGGGTTTAACACGCCTGATTATGAAACGTGTCTGTGTGTATAAACACTCTACTTATAATTGATCACTAAGAACGTACAAATATAGGAGTAAAATGTCGCATTCTATGAAAGATGTATAAAAATTACAATTCATATATTTTGTTCTGATAACATTCATGTTTTAAATAAATGTTAGTGGATAGTAATGGAAACGAAAGGACTGACCTTCAACGTAGACGCTTTTACTGTTCTTTGTCTTTCAATCTCGTTCAAATTGTCTTCTTAGTCAAAACTTTTAATATTGCAATTGTTTCTTTACTCAGTCTTAGGTGCAATAGATTAAGATCAGACTTTCTCAATGATAAAAAAAAATCTATTTGTTCTTGACGCTTTCGTGGATTAAAGCTTTTTTCATGTAAACTTGCTATAATAGTTGTTGTAAATCGTGATAAATAAAATTTATTAAACGGACAATTATTTATTAGTGTAATTGTTGTCAGTCTTAAATTACCCCTCATAATAAACTAATAAGACTTACTTTAATTAGCTTTTATTGTACTTGGGAAATGTCAAGAATAATAATAGCATATTTATGTTTTGAAGAAAAACATTTTTATTTAGATTATAAACTTTGATAAAAATAATTATATTAATAATATTTTTATGACAACTTACAAATATTCATATAAAAGAATAACGTAACATCTATTCAATTTAAACTTAAGTACATTAAAATTTTATAACGAAAATGTGCTACCACTTTCGGCATGTGTATAACTAGTGTGACTATCTCCGCGAGTGGCGGCCCGTGCGCGGCCCGTGCGCGGCCGGCGCGCCCGCGTCTCTCCACCGCCTCTACCGCCGCTACCGATCAACGCCGTCGTCGCTCTCCGCTCCAATATACACACGTTCTATAGTTACTCTGATAAACTTAGCATTGCACAACTACGCCGCGCACCGGCAGGCGACGCCCGAGCACACGCCCATTGAACTAATATACTGAATTACGTATTTAATTGCTACTGACGTTTGTGACTTATGACGAGATTCTGAATCACGATCTAACATCAATGTGAGTAAACATTAAAGCTGCACAATTTATAACCATAAGTACATAAATAAATATCATTATTTCGATACGTAAAAGTAAGTACAAAACCATGTAAGTTCTTAGAGTCCGCTTCGCTTCAAACTAAATGCAGACTTTGAGCAATGAAATGCATAAAATTATAACATCTATAGAGATTCCAAATTTCTTAAAATAAAGTGGGAATATATCAACGAGTGAGTAAAAATATTAACATAATGTGGAAGATCGAATTCGCGTTTGCGATTCGTTTTAGAAAACAAAACAACACAATACATAAAATACTAAAATACGTACCAAATGTTATCCTAATAAAATTCGATTTTTACTTGCAACATATGTGAACAATAAAAAGACCTATATTAAAATTCTTAAGACTAAATCATCAAGTAATCTAAACTATGTGATAATATGGCAGTTAATCGAATCGTCCGTACTAGGCACAGCACTTAACATAATAACTATCTTGGGCGACTTTGTCTACGACCAATCCTTTTAAGTAACAGAACCTGGTTCTGAATTTTGAATTAATCGGTGGAGAAAACCTAACGTGTCTTTTTAAATTATCAAATAATAAAATACATATTTTTTTTTTTGTCATTCAAGCTATTTTACATGTCTCATGTTAAAAATTCGGTGCAAATTGAATATCAAAATTCTGTTCAAAAGGTAAATCTTACATAATCCTGATTTTTTAACGGTTAAATTCTATTCACATTCTCAGTTGTTATAGATCGACGACTTATGTATCGTAAAATAAAAATATTTAATATCTATTATCTATTATCAATAAAGTTGTATAGGTATCGGCATGAATCTTGAGCGCTCGGCAACAGAGTGGGAACCGTATTGCGTATCGTACAGGAGTCGCAAACTTTTTAGTTTGCCATTCATGTACGATGCACACTGGTAGGATTATTTTTTATTATATGTATGAGAGAAAAAATATATTAAGTATTAATAAACATTGAAATTAAAATAAAAAATAAGAAAATGAAACTAATGTTTTAGTGTTTGTTACTACGAAATGAAAATAAATATAAGTATATAGTACTCATTAAATAGGGCGCTCAAGTGGTAGTAAAGGCGCAAAGTGCGACTGAACGTGCATTCACGACAGTATAATTACCTCACCCCTGTGCCACATATTCAATTATTAATTAGACCCAAATTTCGTTTTTGTGCAGGTTAAAAGTAAGCGCTCAAGATTCGTGTTGATAACTATAATATACACGCAAACCATAACCGTTTATGAATAATAAATTTGTTGAAAATGATCCTGTGTGAATGACAATATAATGCGTATATTATGTAATAACATGATTTTGTATAAAATTCCGTAAAAACAAATCTCTTATAGTCTTTTTTTTATTACATAAAACGTAATGTAATACCAAATCAACACCAAATATTAGTTTATTAATAATCTGTAAATCACACCTGGAATATGTCATGTTGAACTCATAACGTATACTAGTTATGATAATATGTTATAAAATGGAAACAACATTGTGACTGATCTTAAAACTAATATCAACTTTACTAAATGAATGAATTGAGCGAGCTTATAAAGCAAACTTATCCATATAAAACTTAACAAAGTGGATGGCATTTAATTTGACTTAACTCACTTACATTAAGATTTAAAAATTAATTATTATGACAAAGGCACATTATTATTATTATTTTTTTTTGTTTATTGTAGTAGTATTAATCTACAATATTACATTTGTGACAAGAATTTCTTATTTTATCATCATGGCAAGATTAAAGGTACCTGTTTAACGATAACTACGTAAATCTAGTATGATAACCGAGTGAATGGCACACACAATTTAATTCGTAAGTAGATCATTAAATTCTTTAGCGATTCGTTTACGTATTTGTAACGATTTCACCGAAAAAGAAGCCAATGTTCATACTACCAAATGAGACAATCGCTTTTCTCAGCCATTACTATCTTTCATAATGTTTTGTAAGGCACTAGAGATATAGATATATACAAAATGGTACCACCGCCATTTACAAAGCGGATAAACCACGATTTGTGACATTTGTTTATTAAAATAAACGTATCGTTGTTGATGTTTTTCCTTAATAGTAAATTTCAATCTGAGATCGACACTTTAGAAACAACCTTATTTATAAATAATGAGCACATAATACGGAATGTTATGACACTGAATTTAAAAGTCCACCACGCCAAACGTTACACTTTCTTTAAAAATAGACAAATTAAGAATATGGAAAGTGGTGAACGACATCTTACGCAGACAACTGTGTTATTAGAAATACATTGTAATTATAATTAAATACACTGTGCAATGAATGTGGCATTCCATTTACAATTTTCTACAGTATTCTTGAGTATCATACAGTTTATTTCTTCCGCGTAAGCTGTATAATGAAATGCAAAAATACAACACTAGCGTTAATGTTCCAGAGGCAACTCGACGAATGTGATGTCGTAGAGAGGCTCGTCTTCACTGGAGCTCGCCGGCCGCACTTCCAAGAGAAACAGGTCCTCGTTGCAATAATATGCCAACATCTCGTCATCAATTTTGGCCGTAATCCTATAATGATGTTATCTAGATTAATCCTATGTATGTATATTTTAACAATCAATGAAATGTAAATTTTATCTATAATATAAACTAAATAACAAATTAGGATATTAATATTTTACTTTGTGGGAACATAATTAATTAAGGGATTATTACTAATGCCGTTACAATAATTAGAGGAATTAAGGTCAGCTAGGGAAACGGGCGATGATATTTAATACTAAGCAAACATGAAGTCCTTAGGGGGTCTCTCTAACATTACAAGCAAGTGAAGTTAGTGGCGCGCCCTCTGAATAAGCGAGGCAATAAATACTTAACGCGAGGCGGCCGTTATATGTCAACTAAATTTTTTAGAGGCCAATGAAAACCACTTACCCTTTCTTGTTCTTTCGATAAAGATTATTAATTGCCGAACTTGAAATTTTGTACTTATTCTCAATCTGAAAATGAGGAGAAAATAAAACAAATTACAATGGGCCTTCTGTTTTTAAACCGAGACGTCTCGTCTAACGGATCTAACGAATCTAACGATGGCTCGTACGTAACCGGTCTAGTGGTTTCATAAGAACAAAAAAGTAAGTCTCGCGAGGAGTGCGGGATCCGGTACGGCGGCCGCGCGGGTGTTAATTACAACATGCAGTTATGATGATCGTGTGGATTGTATTAGACGGGGTTATGAAGCGCCACATCGGTCAGAGCGGCGCGAGCGGCGGCCGCGCGACCGCCGCCCGCGACACGGACGAAGCGTCTCGATTCATTTCGTTTACGTTATTGCGGAAGTTAAAAGTCTTCCTAAACGAATATCGAATTACGAGTAAATGAGAAAATCCATAAGATCTCGCTTACTCGCGCTCTGCGGTTAGCCGACATCACCAAGGTTATTCTTGTGCTCTACGTAACGTTGACTCGAGCGTTGCTCGGTCAATGTGACGTGTCAAGTGTTACTTAGTAGTATGCAGCGGAACTTACGGCGTGTAGGAGTCCCTGCGTCGTGGGCGGCACGACGTGGAGCGGCGTGTATACGTCGTCGGTGTCTTGGCGCACGTACAGCATGACGCGCTCGCTAAGCGGCGGCGTCGACGTGCGCGCGCGCTTGCCGAGCACGCCTTCTAACTCCAGCGAATCTTTCCTGTCGCTGTAGGGCGAGAGTCCACCTACATCCGATCGGTACCTACGTAGAGGAGAAAATGTATCTTTTTAACCGACTTCCAAGAAAGAAGGAGGTTCTGAATTCGTCTGTATATGTGTTACCTAAGAGCATTCATAATTTTTTTAAATACCTTGAAAACCCAAGAGCTTATAGCTAGCTAATTTTAAAATGTTTCTACAGCACGCGTTTAGCTTAAATAGACTCATGAATGTTTTAAAAATTTTCATAAAAAACCGTTGTTTTCAAATTTTGGATCATCAAATCAGCCTGTCGCAGTCCACTACTGGACATAGGCCTCCACAAGTTCAAGCCAAAAATGGCGTGAACTCATGTGTTTTGCCCGTAGTCACCACGCTGGGCAGGCGGGTTGGTGACCGCAGGCCTGGCTTTTTTGCAGCGAAGACGCTGCTGCCCGTCTTCGGCCTGTGTATTTCAAAGCCAGTAGTTGGATGGTAAGGTGGTAGTGGAACTGTGTTATGCCTTAGTCGTCTCTTAGGACACCCACGAAAAGAGAGGGGGTGGCTATATTGTATAATGCCGTAACCACACAGCAAGCATGCGAAAAATTTTTGATCCGTGCTTCTTAACCGACTTCAAAAAAAGGAATAGGTTCTCAATTCAGCTGTTTTTTTTTAATTTTTACTAACACTACTTTTTACTAACAGTCGATGATTCTTTTTTAATCAAAAGGTAGCGCGTGTCATGAGGGTCCATTTAAATTTAATTTAGATCTAACAAGTACTTTTTCTATTATATCTAATAATGTGTATTATTTGACTATTTTATCGCCGAATTACTTTGTATTTTACCGCATAATTTCACTGGCTATATACCGATTTTGATTATTCTTGTTTTATTGACATATACGAAATATATACGAACGATATATACGAAAATTGTAGCTTGTCACTTACTCCCATTTAGGTAAATTGATTATTGATTAAGATCTAATCAAAACATTTTGAGTAATCGTTGATAACGCGTATTTACTTGACTATTTTTACGTCTAGTTACGTTATATAAGTTGATGACTATAGTCATCACAATATAATAAGGCCCGTTTTGACATTTGAGAAAGACCCTAGAATGTAACTTGTAAAGAAACCGTAAGAAACAATAAAACAATTATTACTTACATTGAGTGTTTTAAAAAATACGTACTTTTTTAGCGCGTTAAATAATACGATAGGATATATTGGGAGTATTCTTTTCGCGCTTACTTTATAGTAGTATGCAATTTCTAATTATTACGAATCGTAACAAAAACAGTAACGTTCTAAGTTTTTTATTTTATTTTTTAAACGCTAGTGTTATAAATAATTAATTACTGAATGTCACCAGCTTCATTCGATTTTAATAGTAATTAAATATTGTGTAGTTATCTTTTCTGAAAAGACAGAGCTTGGCGCTCAAAGCCGTAAATAAAATTTTGAATCAGCTAATAAACCGATAAATCTGAAAAGGTTGTTTCATTATAATGAGTAAAATTCTGTTGTTACATTTATTAGATTATTATATTAGGTATATTATACTATTCTAATGTATATATGTATCACTTGTAAGTATTAATGTGTAAATATTTGCATGTAAGCTTATTATAATATAACTGCACCAACTACCCGATCTCTCAAATAAATAATACTCAATCCTATTTCGGGTTGTCTGGAAGAAATGGCTAACTAGCCATAAGACTGCCTCTTGTACTACACATCCTTAAGTTGTCTGTATTATTATTAGTTTGTATTTGCATATTGTGGTGTACAATAAAGAGTAAATAAATTAATTAATTAAATTCGTGTAAACAACAGAAAACAATATTTAAAAAAAAAAGACAAATTGACCTTTTGTACCGTCGTATCATTTCAAATTACTTGCAATATTAAAGTTTAAGTTAAATTTTCTAATCAAAATTTTAATCCAATAAACTTTACATTACATAATCAAATTCAGTCAAATACTCATACAAACTTGAATCGATTTATCGTGAGTATCGAGTACCGAGTCGTACGGTTACTTCACTATTTATTTCACGATGACAAATGTCAAAACGGACCTATCAAATTGTTATGACTATGTAGATGCCATTAAACCAATCAATCAATCAATCAATCGACTATGTAGATGTAATTGAAGACGATTTTTTTTTTCGTTGACTGACAAACACATAATAATATTATTTACACACACATTATAAAACTTAATTATAATCAACATTAGCCAACAGACAATAGTTTAATTTTATATTTTCTTCTCAAACCATATGAGGCTGTGGTATACTTACGCTGGTGCATCTGGTGGAAAGTGATTATGGAACTTCAGAGCGGGGGCTTGAGGTTTCGCCGCATGTAACAGGAAAGGCGAAGCACCTTTGAGGTGAGCTTCGGCCAAAGCCGCTTCGTCGTGGCCATAGAATCCCTGTATATCCATTCCTGTTAACTTATCGATGTCTTCAGCCGGACTAAACAGCACCGGAGGTTTGGTTAAGTCGGCCATGGAGTAAAATTCGCTTCTTTCGGTCACCGGATGGTATATTTCATCTAACTTTTTCCTATTCGTTGCTGACATTTTTCTTTTCGCTGCTCTCCTTTCTTCATCTCTTGTTTTTCTCTCAGCCCCCTTCAACGTACACATTAAATATGAAATGCTTATCATAACTGCTTATATATGCCATATTTTGTAATTTATTACTCAAATATTAAGGATTAAGACATTATATTATGAATTAATATTTTTCGTTTAAATAAATATGTTTTTGAATACCAAAAAAAAACTTAATGAATTGTTAATTTGAATCTGATAAATACAAAAGTGTATATTATAATGATTTCTTACTTTATCGCAAAAAACTTTGATTTGACAATATCCTCTGTGATAGACTTGTGTGTCTCGTGGATCCTCGAAAGTGTCGATCTGAATGTGTAATGGTAAGCCCTGTAAGCAACAAATAAGAAAAAATGTTAAATATGTATTTAAAATAAAACAGACGATTCTAATTTGAGATATTAATTATTTTTTAAGCCGATCTTACGCAACAATCTTGAAAACAAACTCCTTTTGTTTTTGTTTGGTAAAAAAATTACTAAGGCAATTTCACGCTTAAAAAACATAATACTGTCATATCATTGGAAAAAAAAAGATTTAATAAACGTATATAAGGGATAATTGCGTAAAATTTACGAATAAGGAAAAAATATGGACGTGTCTGAATCGAATCGCTTTAAAACGTCTTAATTGCGCTTATTCGAGGTCGTCGTTGGGCCGTCAGCACACATTCATTCTTAGTCGAGGTACGGCTAATAGTGAAGATAGACGTAGGGGTAAGGGTAAGGCATATAATTAACTAGCGATTAGCGGAACGGTCTAACTATTTTTCAAGACGCGAATGGCCTTAAGTCACTTGCTAGTTATCGGGTAGTAGCAGGCGACAACGCGGTTACCGACCCCGGGACTTGATGGCGGCAACTACGTATCGTTACGTTAATTTAAATAATTTCAGGGCCACAAGTTCAATTAACATTCTGCAATGGAAAAAATGTGATTAAATTTGTTAACTTTAATCCCCACGTATTTAAAAAAAGAGTCAAGTATCTCTTATGCCACGCCTTTATATTGATGAAATTTATAAGCTAAACGTAAGTACTAGAAATAATAACGTGTTTTTGAATTTTTTTTTCTAATAAAATATTTCATAAATATTTATCCCAAATTGAACACACATTTTGTAATTAAGTCTATATGATAAACATGAATGAATCTTTAGTATTATAAACGATAACAATACGAACCTTAACTCCTTTTTGACTGCTGAAATCCGTACTCAAACATTGCACAGCAATATTAATCTGAAAATAAGAACAAATGTTGTAGTTATTAAATCGAATTGCATATTCAGCTTTACAAGATAAACTGTAATATTCATAGTATCAAAAAAAACGTGACGTCGAATGAGCAATGTAATTTTACTAGAGGTAACCCTTACATACAGTAGTAATAAGGCCCGCGTGTTGCTTTTTATACGAAGAGCAGTAAAAAGCTTTATCGAGTTGATTTTAATGAAACTTATTGAAGGTTCGACGTAAGTGTGTAATAGCGTAGCAAGTCGACGCCGGGAGGCGGTAACCGAGGCTGGACGCAAACTTATTACTGTGGTCTATGCAAATGACCCATCGCGTTTTTCCTTGCAGCCGAGCTGCTACCGATCACTGTCATGGCACATATTATATGTCGCAAACTACTCGCATCCGCTATGGCTATTCTCAGCAATCGTAAATAATTATTAAAATCGATAACCGATTATTCGCGCTTGAATAACGTAGCCAAGTAGAACAAAAACCAATTTAAGAATTTTAAATGGTTTGCAGCAGGAACACACACAATTTCCGTTTCACGCCCTTAAGATAAAATTTATTCACTTCATAATAAATAACAGAAATTAAATTTTATACGTATACTTTTAACTTTAGTGACTACTTTACGTAAGCTTTGTTAAAGTACATAATGTCGGTTAAGATGTAAAGTTATTATGTTTTTACTAGTAAGTTTCTCAGACACAATTAATAAAAGACCGTTATCTTGTCGACAAAGTGTATTTTTTCATATGAAAATTTTAGTCGATCAGTTATAATCTGAAGTAACAAGGTAAATTAATTATGATTAATGTAGCACCGGCACAACTGGGTGTAACCATGTATATATGCATCGAAGTAAACGTATGCAGGTTTTATAGTTATTAAAATACAAATTCTTTACATCTTTCATTCTCATTTTAAGATTTGATACACGTAGCACAAAATAAGTATAAATTTTTTTTGTCCGAAAACGGAGGCTTTGTCTCGTATGTTCAAGAACGACAAATTTTTTTGCTTCCTACAGCTGTCCCATATAAGGTTGTAGGATTTTACTCTTTTTTCAATTAGTCTTTAATAAGTGTAATCAAATCGTGATCTGAATTTAAAGTTAACGAAATAATGAGCTTTTCGTAAATAATTTAACGTATACGGCGGTCTGTTTTATGTCTACTTTTGGTACTGTAATATTAATTTACTTATTACTTATAAAGGAAACACACCAGAGCCAAAGAAAAACATAGTATGTATACAAATTTTGATAACTTTTTACCTTGGCTGCGCTTTCAAGTGGGTTCCAGTATACAGCAATAGCATTGTGGGCCACTTCTTCAATGCAACCAGCGAGTCCGATGCTGTTCTTCGTGTCTGTAACAAAACCACAAGCTGTCATTAATCTTGTCCTAAGGTAACTGTGTACTAATGCTTGCGGAGATTTCGATTAAGATATCAACGTACAATACGTCATCGGCGACGGAAATTTATTTGCGGGGCGTGAATAATCACGTGATAGGATCGTTTCATCGGCAATTGCTATGTTTTCATTTCTGTTAGTAAGCAATTAGTATGCGTGGACCTAAATTCCAATCAGACCCACCTAGACTAACTAGAAATTTGCCTAAATTATTTTATTCAAATGAAAATATAATATTGAAACAGTATTTCATTTATTTATTTGCCAACATAACTCAATAAATTGACTGAGCCTTTAAACACTCAAACCTTATGAGTTTATGATATTTTTTAGGCTTAAAGTAATACATAAAACATTAGTGGCGCAACAATAAGTTATTATTAGTATTTGCAGGTGTTCAGGTAAATCAGCGAGCCGCTTTAAATAAGTCACAACGTTGATTTGTATTTTCTTACAGTTGTTTATTGCATTTGGAGTACCAGAGCTGCATTAACAGACAGGCGGTGGTCGTTAGTGAGTAATCGTGGTGCGGCGTGGCGCGGCGCGGCGGACGGCGCGTGGGCGCGCTATCAGTCGCTCCGCAATCTGTGCGGGCGCGCGCCCCGCTGACGTGTTTATGAGCAACGGGAGAACCGCCGCCCGCCCTCACGCACCATATTGTTTAACAGCTTCTTACAAATTTATGGCTTCAAATGACAATGTACTTTTACGAATTTACATCTTTGCACAAATCACATAATAGTCGATTATGGGTATTTGGTTTTCCCTTGTTTCCGTTGTTAGAAGTTATTTTGTTTATGACTACTTAATTCATAAATTTCTCTAGTCAAAGTTATAGTTTAATGAGAATAGTAATAATAATAAAAAAACGCCAGTCAAACAAAGTAACCCCCACTGTACAAGCATTTCTATTTAACATTGTCTGCATAAACCTTTAATAGTTCTTTACCATTAACTTTTGATCAAAGATCCTAATCAAAGTAGCCAAAGCCTTTGACAATTTATAAATGTATGTATCTATATCTGTTACAGTTACAATTTACAGCCTGGCTTAGGCGCTTTTACAATAGGTACTGCAACAATTTCACGACAAAAAGTAATTAAATGAAAACACGTTGAGTCTTTATTAGACACTAACACACGTCAACATAGCGTAGACAGAGTTAAATATCTACGTCACATATCCCTTGGTTCTTTTTATTTATATACTTACTTATTTTTTTACTATATTTATATTTGTGTGAGGGATGTGATGATAATATTTTTTTATAAGAACGGCTGTTTTAATGTTTAAGAACAATAATTATTCCTCAAGGAGGTACGTTAGAAGATATGATTTTAAATATGAAAAATATCACTTAATGTCAATATTGCTACCAGCCTGCGATTTTCAGTTTTTTCTGATTTTCTTTTTTCGTCATTCATGTTTTTTTCCTTAAGGCTGTTTTATCTTAAATTGATTAAAACGAAAATAGTTTACATATGAACAAAAAAAAAATAAGAGGCTGATTTTTTATGTCTAAAGTTTAATTTGAAATGGCCTAATCATTAATCGGTGAAGCATGACGCAACGAAAACTGACAAAAGAAATAAATGAGTAAACTAAGGAGCTGAGCTGCACTGAAACGGCCAGTGGACACGCGATACAAGAAGACACGTACGTAATCGGAGAAGGTATTGTGTAGAAGCGCGGTGCGTTGCGGCGCAGGATCTCTCCCTCCCACCCTCCCCGACGTTTGCGAGCCTCTGCGCTTTCACACGCCTGCGCACAGGTGTCCAATATCGCCCTTGACGCTGCTTCCAAGTTCGTTGCATTTGTTAGACATCTCCTCCCATAGTATCATATCATCGGCTTGTTTTAAATTTAATGTATTAAAACTACGTTCATTTGTCGCGTTAAATTTTCCGCCTTTGTGTATATTACCTATAATAACTCATTATTAATGACTAATTTAAAGTCTAAGTCAATTAGATTAACATTACGTCAATGTCAATAATTGACAGTATAGTTTTATAGCTTTTTTTGCACTATTAATAATTTCTTTATTTAATAAAAGTAACAATAAAACGTAATATTGATAAAAATACGACGTCTATCTGGGTTGTAAAAGTTTAAGGGGCACGAAAGCTACGGAATTCCTACGTGTTGAGACATCATCATTTTATATAATGTAATAACACAATAAAGTAAAAAATAAAACTTGACTAACATCGAGATAAGCTAGAAACCTTGACATTAAACTTGGCCCGGCCGCGCGAATTAATGGCTTCCATGTTTTTATTTTCCTTGAGATTAAATTTATAGGCACTGCTAGTGGCCACAGAGTCACTCATTACAAATGCTGTAAGTCTCAGTTAAGTCATGTTAGATTGTATAAAGTGTCATATATCAGCGATGTTTATTTCAATAAGCATGTCAGATGATTAATAAGTGACCGTTCTGTTTATTACGCAATGTTTTATGTAGATACTTAGCTTGTAATTTGGGTCAATTTTCATGTTACCTTAATACAAATTATATATTTATAAATGCGCCCACTAGTGAAACTATAGGGTCACTTTCAAGATTAATAATAAAACATTTTGGTGGAAAGTTTTGAGCCATACCTACTACTTACTTTACTTGCTTTAGAATTATAAAATAAATTATCTTTGTAACAAAACACGGTGCGCGGGCGGGGGACGAGGCTCGCCGCGCAATTAACATGCTAATGAACGCGCTCCCCGATATCATCGCGGTAATTATGTCCGCGCGCGTCTATATCGTTCCTTTACTTATAACTCACCTCTTCATTTTAGACAACTCGGCAGATATGCACTTTTATATCGATTACTCTTTTAAATAGTCAATATACGCTTAGAATTTATGTGAACTGTTTCAATGGATACTTCAACATCGTTACTAGAACAGAGATTTCTTACGATTTTTTACGATTTCCTGTTATTCTTTTCTCAGTTTATAAACTCTTTTAAGCATCTATTCACTCAACACACTACCGGGAAATAGGAACGCAACGCTCGATTTTAATTAGTTAATATGAAATGTCATTAATACGTGAACGCGAAAGGGTTGTAGAGACGAGGTTACTCGATACCGAATAAGGCGCCACGAGTTTTATTTTTAGACGTGAGAATTAATAGATCGTCGTAGGGTGTGGACGATCCGCTCGTAGTGTGCTATTTATGCAAATGTCCTAACGACATATAATGGTGGGTAGCGCAGAGCAGTTGCGTCTCCGCGGCTATCTGCCTCGCAGCACGGTAATTAGGTCCTGCGTGCCAAACAAGCGCCGCCGCCCGGGCTGCGAGGCTACCGCACGCAACTTCTTCTGCGTGTTTCTATGTCGCCTCGAGCACGACGAACCGTGTTATTGTATGTATACTGTAAAATTGAGCCCTTGCTGCACTACCGTCGTAACATTGTTCTCGCACACGAGTCATTGTTTTCCAATTAAACTTATCTAGGTACATAAACCTACTATGAATATAAAATCTCATGCAATAATGAAATAATTATAGCATTTATAGTTTGAACTTACCAGCATCTAGTATTCTCTGCTTAACTGAATGTTGTCTGCCGTGCCAAAACTGCCAAGCCTTAATTTCATCTTCTGGTGACTTTTCTTCCCGGAACATAAGCATTACGACGCTCTAGAATAAAAAATAATTATGAATAAGTATATCTTCCTAACAATATGCATTATCTATATTTGATGAAACGATGATGTTACGTGAAGATTGAGGTACGAATTTCATTTATGATTCAATAAACAATAATTTGAATGTGAACTTTGAGTACTATTTCCATTCAAACGGGAGGTGAAATATGCTACTAAAGCGATTTCTACAGACAGGTTAGAAAATAAAGTGAAAAAGAAATGGCTTACGCCAGGCGTGGTGCCAGGCTAGCCATATAGGGCTAACGACGAGAAAGCACCTCCGATCGTCGCCTTTGATTGATGGATCGATACGTTGTTCGGCGACGCTCGGCCGCGCCTCGCTCCTCCGGGCCAACACGATTTACGTATGAATAGTCCTTATAAATATAATCGTACGTCAAATCGTTCTTATAATCACTGCAAATATTGTATCGCCAATTTCATATACATATGTCTGTTGTAGATTGGCGTAGAAATGGTTATTACCTGGGAGTGCAATTAAATATTGCAAGGACCTATGGTTACAGTGTTAGCCACGGGTAATAAACAAAATGTTTTATTCCGAATGGAAGAATTTATGACTAATTTGCACCGGCGAATAGCTCTGCGTTTCAATAAGGGGGACACGGGCTTTCTCCATAGATCGGACGCTGCGTAAACTCAACGGAACCGCGCATACTAATAGATACTCCACGTATAAAATTATAACGGTATATTCCGCCTCTACATAAGCAAATACCATCGATATTAATAAATATAAACATCTACTGCTTTAAAAGAATTCCTAAGAGATAAGTATTTCGAAAATACATAATGCATGTTTAACTGTAAATCGTTCCTACTAGGCATATAATTCGTTCCGCGGTACTCAAAATGTCTCTCAAATTTGGGTTTATTGCTTCTCATAAATATTTAGTTTATTTGTTTTGTTATCGTTATTCATTTTATTATTAAAGGTGTTTATTAATATTATAAATATCAACCTCGAACAAATGATTCATAACACTTAGCAACAAATTTAGAGCCAAACTGGTAATAGTTTACGTAATTTAGTATCTATTTTAAAGTTTCGATTGATAATGAACAATGTAGTTATTGTCGCTCGACAGAGATACATTGCTGTAATCAACAATCTTAAATGTCTGGATTAGGTAACAATTACAGGCTCCGTCGAATTAAGAAACAATCTGTCTTTATTCCTTTAAATAAATTAATTACATAATGTTCCTATGATATAGTTTCACTTACGTGATTGACAATTTTATAATGTTATACATAAAGAAAATCAAATACTTATTAAAGGTTTTTAAATAGTACCTACAGCAAAATCTATTTATTGAATGTGTCAGTTAATAAAAACACCGATTGTTTACAATGAAAAAACATGTAGGGTTAAAGCCGGATATTTGTCTCGATTGGATACGAGCCTCAGTTTCGAATGCACTATGTTAGGCTTGTTGATTGTTTTAGCGTTTCATCATAATCGAAATCCAGCCCTCCGTGCAGGCCTCAATGCCACAAACTATTGGAATAGGCACTCGTATTAAGTCAAAATTATATTGGTAAGTTGTTTAATATTTTTATTAGTAACTATAGCTGTGCCCGCGACTTCGTCCGCGTGGAATTTAACAAAATAGTTATTGTTAAGTTCGCAGAGTTATAAAATTTAAAAAAAAATCTAAAATAAAAGTAGCCCAAGTTATTTCTTATTACATCAGCTATCTACCAGTAAAAGTTCCGTCAAAAGCGATCCAGCCGTTTTAGAGATTAGCCGGAACAAACAGACAGACAGACAGACCAACAGACAAAAATTATAAAAAATGATATTTTGGTATACCTATGTACCCTGTATTATCATGTGTACATCTATATACTTTTAGTAAAAGCAGTTATTTTAATATTACAAACAGACACTCCAAATTTATTTATTTGTATGTATGTATAGATTGAGGTTTTAGTTAAGTTAGTTTCTTTGCATCTATTAGGGCCTAAATTATACTGTTTATAAATTTTATTGTTAAATACTTTTCAAAAATGATATCCGTATATCCGTATATATGATGATCCGTATCAAAAATGATAGTTGTCCCTACATCAACTCTTTGGGCTACATACTAAAAATCCTTTAACGCTCGTTTAAGACAGATTTTTTTCGTGGGTTTTTGTCATCTATTTTTAGCTTTAAATATATTTTAAATGAAACAAAAACTATCAGGCGTTATGCAGTGCCACAGTTGGACAGGAGATAATTTAACACTTGCGTTCGAAGAACTGGATTAAAACCCGAATTTATGGTATATCGTCTCAAACTTTAAGAAGACGCCACAAAAGGAAAACTAGCAATTGGTAATCCTAGCTACGTCATCGATTTAAAGTTTAATTACTTATGTGTATAAATAAAATAATCCTATTAGCTACTTATCTAATTGTATTTTTGACAACTCTAGGAAAATACCCCCTCCTTATAGGTATGGAGAGGCATCTATCCTCACCTGTGGCAAGTCCATAAAGTCAAATAAAACAGGATTTACTAAAAATTTATTTATATTAAAACATGGGGCTTTATAGAAGATCACTGAATGACCTATTCTTTGATATATTTACACTTCGAGTACAAAAATATTAAATATCTCTAATAACAGAGCGTTTTTGAATAGTGTCGCAACTATCCAGCTTTGAGATACCCTATCGATCGATTTGAGATATGTATACTATATATATATATGAATACTGCCTTGCATACAATATACCATACGTGTCAAATTTTAACTTTTGTTCAGTTGTAAAGACATAAATGAGAACATAATAAACATCTACACTTTCACAATTACAATATTTATATGATTCAAGCTATGTTTCCGGCTGTTTATGTATAAAGGTAGAATTTTTAACTAATTTATTCTTTCTTACAAGATAAATAAACCACGGATATTTAAAATATTTTACAGCCGTGCTACAAAATTATCAATTTAGTAACATGTAAAATCGACGAATACTGTACCTTGTTTTCCTGTGATACTTTGTTTCATATTTTATATTTTTAAAATGTAAAAGTAATGCATATGTTTCATAATAGTTTTGCTTTTTCGGACCAGTTACTTCCATGTTTTCGGACCGTCAATTAATTAATCGAGTGTATCGACATTCGACCCGATTTCAGGAGCCCGAGTTCGGTTGACAATCTGAGTTATCTGATTAAGCACGCTTTCTCTTGCGTCTGCGCCGTGTGTCGCACACGAGAACCGCGTGCCCGTATCGCCCATTACGCTCTGACAACCCGAATTCATTTCATCACTCTACTTAAATAAATAAGCATTTGATACTATGTGTATTATTTATTTAAGTATATAAATTGCGTATCTGACCAGTTATTATAGCTGCGCCGGGACCTTCGAAGAACTGCCTATGACAAACCTTGGAACTGTTTTACCGATAAATAAGGCGTAAAAAATTGTTGTTGCTAAATATTTACTCTGTATTATAATAAGCTACTTACTTATACGTAATACAACAGAAGTTTTCTTAGGTGATCGTGTTCGCCGCTATGAAAGACGGTTAAAAAAATATAGTATAAAAAGTGTTTATCATATAGGTACTCATAATAACTCTGAGTGCACAAAATACTATGTTGATATTTTTTGTATAAAAATATTATAAAATGTTAACTGAGTTTAAAAAAAATGGTCATATAAAATTATGTAAATTTTCCCGTTCTTTCTGATTAACGACTTAGCTACAATTACGTAGATCAAATTCAATTATGTATAAAAATAATATCGTCTTTTTATAAAGATTATCATTTACATAATTTAAATTTAATGTATTAATAATATCGCTGATATTTTTCTGCTTTATAATCAGTGTCATTATAGCTTCTTGTATCTTATGACAAAGAGTAATCTAATTTTTTTAATAAATATTTAATGACTTACATAATCAAGTTAAATTCCTCCTATTTTTTTTTTTTTTTGTTGACGTAAAAATATTTATTTATTGCTTGTTTGTTATTCTTTAATTATAGACGTATTTTGTTTGATTCAGATATTACTTCTTAGTATTTTTTATTATTGTACTGCAAAATACGAAGTCTGTTAAAAACAAATACTTCTGTGTGCCACACACATACGTTACGCATTTTGAACATACGAATCTTAACAGCGAGCTCGTAATTACAATCGTAGCGGAACGAAGTGGTGTATCGCATCATCTGCTTATCAACTCGTTTCTTCGCAATATAACGTAACACGTAACTATTAAATAATAAGTTACTCTACATTGTAAACAGTATTGTCGCTTATTGAGATTTTTTTTGTGTACGAACGCTTTTTGTTGAGGTATCCTCGTTAGCGCCGTCCGCCCATCTATCACTTATATCTAGTCTATGACAATTATTTATGTTCGCTGCGTGGTAAAACTATTTCACTTACAGTTAAGCTTTATCGATAGCGCTAAAGTAATGCTCTGTCGTCTCGATATGCTATATCTGATAGGGATACGTCTGTTTGTTAAGTGAGCCAGTTGTTCGTACTAGTTGTTTTAACGCCTAGGTTATTTGCTGCAAGTTTTCTTTGCAGTGAATGTCGGTTTCGACATAAATTCTGAGCGGAACAGTGGGTGTAACTGTTATTCAGTTGCTTACGGTGTACGTGTCCGTATTTATTTCATTTTATATTCAATATATATTTTTTATACAAAGGAATAACAAACAAATATAATAAAAACGTAATGTAAAAATATATCGTCTAAATTAATTTCAGTGTTAAGTAAAATAAGGAATAATCTAATAATAAATTTTATGTCTATGTTATGTGGGAAATTACAAATAAGTAGAGCCTTCCCTTGCTTTTTATTTTTTTAATTAGCAATTGTTATATAATTTAATGATAAAATAGTTGCAATTTACTTAATTACACTAGTGGTCGCCCATTGGTCGAAATTCGACCATAATTAATTTTAATTATAAGTTTGAACATATATATATATTAGTTATTATGTTTGACATTCAGTAAAGACAAACAATATTAATCTATAGTCTATAATCTTTTCTCAATTTGATTGACGTGTGTGTGTGTGTGTGAGTGTGTGCGTGTGTGTGTGTGTGTGTGTGTGTGTGTGTCAAATATATGGTAGTGTGTGCAATGTTTTTTATTGATTTTATGTACTTTTACGCATAATTTAAAAAAAAGTATCATTCTGCACTCCTAGCAGTGCCCGTGACTTCGTCCGCGTAGAATTTAACAAAATGTTATTGTTCAGATCGCAGAGCTATAAAATAAATCATCATCATCATTCATCATTACAGCCTATACAGTCCCCTGCTGTACATAGGCCTTCACAAGTTTACGCTAAAAATAATGTGAACTCATGTGTTTTGCCCATAGTCACCACGCTGGGCAGGCGGGTTGGTGACCGCAGAGCTGGCTTTGTCGCACAGAAGACGCTGCTGCCCGTCTTCGGCCTGTGTATTTCAAAGCCAGCAGTTGGATGGTTATCCCGTCACCGATCGGCTTTTTAAGTTCCAAGGTGGTAGCGGAACTGTGTTATCCCTTAGTCACCTTTTACGACACCCACGGGAAGAGAGGGGGTGGCTATATTCTTTAGTACCGTAGCCACACAGTACAATAAAATAAATTAATTTCTAAAATAAATGTAGCCTAAGTTACTCCTTATTAAATCAGCTATCTGGCAGTAAAATCCCGTCAAAATCGGCCCAGCCGTTTCAAAGATTAGTCGGAACAAACAGACAGATAGACAGACAGACAAAAATTGTAAAAAATGTTATTTTGGTATAGGTACCGTGTATACAGCCATGTGCATTTAGTAAAAAGCGATTATTTTAATATTACAAACAGACACTCCAATTTTATTTAATTGTATAGATAAATGTGCGAAATTTATACTCCTCCGTCCGCGTAATTTTCGTAAAAAGGGGTACAAAGTTTATGCTTCACGTTTTAATATATAGATATCATATTATATAATACGTATACATATGTACGTATGCATATACGTACATACTATGTTTAAATATGATTATAATTTTTGTAGTTAAAACTACATTTCGGTTACATCTGCGTATAGGTACGTCTAATACCAGTCGGAATAACTTAATTTCATCTATTAAGTTAAATTCAATTGCTTTATCGGTGGCAGTCAGTAAGCACTGAATCTCGATTTATTGGAGTGATTCTTGCGATCCATCCGGCGTCGGATTAACATCCGAAGTCACGCTGTAACACTAATCTGCTTAAATGTCGAAAGGAAATGTCAGATTGTAAAGTGCAGGGTTTCGGTTCAAGCGAGATGCGGCTTAGAGTCGTACCTTCCACCTACAGCACGGGTACCTATTACACAGCAAAGACAACAGCATCGTATTAATGTTTTATAAAAAATATCGATTATTACAGATTTGCAGCGTTATATCCTGTAGTGTAATAAATAAAATTATAATTTTAATAACACTTCATAGGATAAATTACCTCAGCTAGCAGCTCGATTTTGAATGTGAAATATTCACTAGGTGTTACAGTACAGTGATATATTATTCTATATCGATAATAGTTTTGAACACGATTGGCTTAACGATTGCACAATGGCCCGCAATCACCTAATGTCGCTTATTAGGGTTAGCTGTCTGCCGCCGATGCTATCGAAGATTGACGCTAAATACGCGCTCGCTGTGACAGTTTCAATATCGAAACAATGACGAACTCAGCATTACGTAATGCCATTTGCGTTCAGCTAGCTGTCACTCATTGATGGAATTAAGCGAAGTGAAAGTTAATTTACATATGAGCATTTTAATTTTCAAATAATCAATATGAAGCGCGTCAGTGATCTTAAACGTACGTGAATATTACAGGAGTATAGCTTCATAATTAGTTTCAGCTGTTACGTCGATGTTACCGAATAATACGTAATATTTCGAAAGCGTAATAGTTATCGTATGGCGTTACGCCTACCTGAAATCGAACGTGGAAAATTCACGCTTCGTCAAGCGGCGCGGGTATGTACGTACATGTGTTTAATGTAATTATAAGCCACTTTAAAATATATGTTATCAGGACTTTTTTTCAAAAACGCACGATGAAAAAAAAATTACATTATCTTGATTTAAATTACTTTCAAATTAAAACAGGAACAAAAAACACATTATACAGCTGTGAAGCGAGTTCAAAACACAACTTCACTCAGATTTTAATTTTCGCATTAAGTTCTTTTTTGTAAGAAAACCGAAGAAAGCACAGTAATGTATCTATCCAAAGTTTTATTTAAAATATTTTCATTACCTCAACGTTGTCGTATAATTATTTTTAAATTTTTACTTCGTATTTACTATTTACTTCGTATTTATATGTACTTATCTTTCGTATTACATTATCCTTAGGAAAATTAAAATCTATGTAATTTGCACAAAAATATTACAAATAAATTGAAATAAAATTACAAAAAATTTAAAAAGCTAACTGACGAACAATTCATATTTGATATTTATAAAAGAACGCCGTTGGTAATGTCTCTCCGTTGTATAATTTAGCATTTTATAATCATTAGTGTTTTTCTGCGACACGCCCGAAAGAACGATGCGTCGCAGTGCGATGCGGTGCGGACGAGGGTGCAACTTAAATTGAGACATCTCAACAAGTGATTGATTGCGAACATGATTGGCATCTTCCAACTATCAACGGAGCGTATGCTAATTTTTGTGTTAATTTTTTTTTTTTGAGAATTTCATTATACGTATAAAACTTCTTTCGGAGTTGAATACGAAAAACTTCCACGTGAATGCACCCTGTGAGAAATAATCAATCTGTCTCATATGACAGCCCTTCACTTGCCGGCGTCCGCGATGTCGGTCGCTCGGTATCGGTACGCAGCGCTCTGCTCGCCCCGAACGAATGCCGACCGTTATAATCCCTCATCAAGCGTAACATGTTAAGTGTAAAAGGCATCATTAACGATTACCTTAAAAAGTTTAACCGGTGCAATCATTAAAATCGTAAAATATTGCAACTAAAAAAATAAAACAACAACATGTCTCGTTACTTGAGTTTCCGTTCCTACGAGAGTGAACAACGCTGATGTCAGTGCAGCGATAAAAACTAGAGTACAAAGTGCTCTAAAATAATAAGTGTGCGCATTATTCTTGAAGATACGATTTAATAGAAACCAATTGTATAATGATTAACACGTTTAATGTACAAAAGAAATAGTTTTTTTTGCTACTGACAAGCTACTAGTTACAAAATTCAATGCGCATTTGTTTTATAAGGTACTAGCGACCCGGTCCTGCTCCGCACGGGTGCAATGCTGATACTAAATATAAAATATAAAATAAATATTTGCAATGTAAGCGAAAAAAAATCTGTTTATTCACGACATCACATTAGAAACCTCTAAAACCATCTGTATTCCTCCACTATATTGTGTATGTATTATAAATAATATAAGTCTTCCTCTGGAATCACTCTATTTACTAAAGAAAGCTGCATCAAAATCCGTAGCGTAGTTTTAAGATCTAAGCATACAGACAGCGGGAACCGACTTTGTTTTATACTATGTAATGATAATGTATAGTAATATTTTTAAATGAAATACAAATATTAAATGCTATAAATACTTAATCCGGGAAAACGGTTAAATCAACGGATATTAACTTTTATGTAAAGTAGTAAGTAGTATGAGTTTCGCCTGATCGTCGTACAGATTAGACGTGTGTTCGTTGCTTCCTCAAACTAGTAAAAAAGTGTCTCGCAATTCTATTCTTTGAGTGAAATATACCTAGCATCATAATTGCATAAACTATCAATATCGGAGTGCATGTGCCAGTAAGAGGAGCCACCTACCTCACACCCGCGAAAACAGAGCGGTTGCTATTTTTGACTCGCTCGCACACTGACCCTGCGTTTGGCGCGTACGCTTATACACGTAAGTTTGTACATCGGCTAATACTTTATCGACTTTATTGACGGTGTATTTTAAATCTTATTACGATTGCCGATTGAGACTTTTTTAACGAATGATGAGCGTAACACGATCGCCTCCTACAACCACTGGCGGTGGATCACAGCCTGATCTATCAAAATTACATGCTGATATTCCCGGCTCCCAGATAACATTTCGTAAACGAAAACAACCAGCTGATCAGGAATGTCAGTGCTCGGAAGATATTAAACTGATACGCAGCGAATTAACCCGCATCTCAACACTACTTGAAACATATGTTGCGACTAATTCGCAAATGATGGTCCAAATGAATGACTGTATTGGAACAATAAAAACAGAAATTTCTAATCTAAAGGTTTCTCATGACGAAATCAAAAATTCATTTAATAGTAACATAGCTAAAATCAGTTCAGAAATACAAGATATAAAATCGTCAACTTCAAAAATTTCATTAGAACATAACAATGTAAAATCTCAATTAACGCAGTTAGAAACAAAAGTAAATATTGATAAGAAAAAAATTGAATTACTAGAAACCAACATGCAGGAATTAAAAGTTAACCCGATTCCCTCGACCCAGAATAATGACATATATACAAACGAAAAATTAATTCGTGAAGTCCAAGAACGCAAAAAAAGAGAAAATAATATCATTATTATGGGAATTTCTGAAAATGACTCCACTAACGCAAAAGAGAGAGATTCTCAAGATGAGACTGAGGTACTTAAAATATTGGAGCAGATAGTAACAGACATTCCAAAACCAATTAATATTTTTCGTATAGGTAAGTATAATCCAGGGAAAGCTCGTAAAATTAAAGTCTGCTTTGAGAAGTCAGAGACAGCATTATCAGTTCTTAAAAGCCGTAACAAGTTGTCAAAAAATTTGAAAATATTTTCTGACCAAACTCCCACCCAATATAAATTTTATACACTTATAAAAGATGAGCTAAACAAACGCATATCCAAGGGCGAAACCGATATAACAATTAAATACGTTAACGGAACGCCGGCTATTGTCAAAACTCCTACAAAAAACTCCAATCAGCAACAATAAATATTAATGCAACTAACACCATAAATTACCAAGTAGTAAATGATTATCAAGAATTACACACTGAAAAGTCACGGTTATCCTTCTTATACTTAAATGCCCGCAGCATTAAGAAAAAAGGCAAGTTAGATGAATTAAAATGCATTTTAAAATCCATACCAACAACCATTCATATCATCCTACTCTCTGAAACTTGGATAGCGTCAGAAGATCAAGCCTCACAACTACAGATAGAAAATTATAAACATTACTACAATTTCAGAACAGACGTTAGGGGAGGTGGAGTATCGGCTTACGTACATAATAATCTAAAGCACAGACTTATTGAGTCAACTTACCAAGGTGGGAACAATTACCTGTGGGTACACATTGAACAATGTGCGGTAGATATTGGATTAGTTTACAAGCCTGGTGATACAAACTTTGAACAATTTATAAAGGACTATGACAGCCAACTACAACAACGTAAAAGATCGATAGTATTTGGGGATTTTAATATCAACCTATTGGAAAATAACAAACGACTAACCGAATATAAACAAATAATACAAGAATCAGGGCATAGGCTGCTAAACAAAATTCATAAATCACACTGCACAAGAGACTCTACTACAAAAAAATCGATCATAGATCACGTAAGCACAAATTTGAAAACGAATAATTTCAACGTTGCTATTATTAATTCATCGTTTTCAGACCACAAAAACATATATGTTCAATTGAATAAATTTAAAACTCCAAATAAAATACGAACCACCTATGAATCAATCGATTACACAAAGTTGTATCGCTCCTTAGAGTCAACGCAATTAATTAACTCAATAAAGAACTACACAGAACTTGAAAATTTAATAAAACAACATGTTATTGACTGTAAAGAAACAAAAACCAAAATTTTGAACAATATACGAGACGATTGGATAAACAAGGACATTATCGATGGAATAAGTCAAAGGAACTTTTTGTGGACGCAATATAAAAACAATCCTAGCAATGAGTATATTAAAACTAAATTCTATTCAAAGAGAACTGAAATAGCTGAACTGATACAAAGTACAAAGGACTTATACTATTATAAACTTTTTACAAACAATACAAAGAATCCAAAAAAGACCTGGACTTTAGTTAATAAATTATGTATGAATAAAACAAATCAAAGTTGTGCTCCCTCCAAAATAAAAGTAGAATCAAAAATAATTTCTGATATAAAGGATATTTGTAACGTTTTTAATAAATATTTCGCAACAATAGGTTCCCTATTGGCTAAAAAAATTCCAACACAATATCACAACATTCTACACCCGATTCATACAATCAATGAACATAACAATCATGAACTTAAAACATTTAAGCCATGTAGTTCCAGTGAGATTGAGAGACTTATAGGGGATCTAGATTCGAATGCTAGTACTGGTATAGACAAAATTAGTACAAAAGCGTTAAAATGTTTATGTAGCTCTATATCAAAAAGTCTGGCACACTGTTTTAACAAGCTCATGTCCGAAGGGATATTCCCAGACTCATTAAAGATTGCAAAAATAACCCCTATTCATAAATCTGGTTCCTTATTAGACCCAGAAAATTATCGTCCGATATCTGTACTACCCGTTCTCTCAAAAATTTTAGAAAAATTAATTCACAACCGCTTGGTTACGTATTTGGATTCTTTTGATTTCATATCTGAACGGCAATACGGTTTTAGAGCTAGAAGCAACACTACCGCTGCAACTGTGGATCTAGTGACCAAAATAAGGCAGAACTTAGATAGAAAGAACATAGCTTTGGGAGTATTTATTGACTTAAAAAAAGCCTTTGATACCGTCAGTCATAAACTTTTATTACAAAAACTTAAAAACATTGGTGTCAAGAGCGCTGTACTTGAAATGTTAAAATCATACCTAACAAACAGATTGCAGGTCGTCAAGATTGGTGACATCCAAAGCAGTGCTTTACCTGTCACCTGTGGAGTCCCACAGGGCTCTATTTTGGGACCGCTTCTATTTTTAATTTATGTAAATGATATTGCAACTTTAAAACTAAACGGTCATCTGACTTTATATGCAGATGACACCTGTTTATTTTATTTTGGTAGTAACATAAATGATATAATTGCTCAAGCTCAACAAGATCTAGATGTTCTATATAAATGGTTCAATCACAATCTTTTAACTATTAACGCTTCCAAAACTTGTTACATTGTATTTAAAACTAAAAATAAAATTATTGCACCGCATGATCCACTAACTGTTGACAACTTTCCGATTAAACAAAAAACATGTGAAAAATATTTAGGTTTACGAATAGACAATTATTTAACTTTTAAATATCAAATAGACTACATAAATAAAAAACTTTCTTCTTTAATTGGGTCACTTATAAATGTTTCAAAATGTATACCTAAGAAAATAAAATATAACATCTACAATTCTTTAGTAAAATCGCATTTATTGTATTTAATAGAAATATGGGGTAACACTGGCAAAACAAAACTACAAAAACTTCAAAGAAAACAAAATAAAATAATTAAAATACTTTTTCGATATCCGCCTTTGACACCAACAACTACACTTTATAAAGAAACGAATATTATGAACCTACGACAACTTTATGTGTATAATTCTTGTATTTTTGTAAGAAAAATTATTAGTAAATCCATGCATTCTAATTTGATATTTATAAAACAAAGCAGTAAACGTAGCACCCGTAGACCAAGCTTACTAGTTCTTCCAAAAGTAAGAACCAAATTTGCAAAAAAAAATATTACTTTCGATGGAGCACAACTTTATAACAAATTACCTTCTTATATAAAAAATATAAGCTCAGTTAATGGATTTAAGTCTCAACTATCTAAGTATATTTTAGAGAATACCCACTTTTATAGTGATTAATAACAAATATAAAACGACTTATTTATACTATAATCCGTTAACTAAGTACCTACTTATAAGGCGAATATTTTTATTATACATTTATTATGTTGTTCTCATGTAAGTGAATTTTCTTTTTGAGAATAAATTCTTTAAACCTAACTCGCGTGCGTGTAAATTTACCGTATTTCTTAATGTATGTTATTTTTATGTTACATATTAAAATTTAAAATATAAATTATACATAACATAAACCAACAACTTTTAGAAACAATTTTTTAATTCAAAATCTTCTAATATTTATTTTAAACCTTACCCTTTCTTGTATGAAACATTGTTAGATTTTTTTATCTGTAACACCCATTATATACATATATCTCAAAATGAACTACCTGAACTCTTGCAATGAAGATGATGATTAATTACTAACATATTTTGTGATTGATGCTTTTTTTAACATGTTATTTTGTAAAGACCCCTAAACAGGATATCTTTTCAAAGGTACAAAGGGATCGTTTTAAAAATCTATTTGTCATTGTAGATTCAAATGCAAATATTTGATAACATCGTAGCGTGCGAAAATCTTACAGATTTTAAGGCCTCCTAAGTACATGTAGTGCACCGTACATCGTAGAGTTGTTTAATTAGGTACGAAATTTCCAATACGAGCTGGGTAGAGGTGGATTGATGATATCGCGAGATGCAAAGTTCTGCCGAAACGAGGCGGTACCAAGTGTAATTACAGTCGCCCCACGCACGTCTCTCACACCAAATCTCTCTTTTTACTAAATTTTCTCGTATCCTCAACCGCTTTACGGCACGCAAAACATATTCGCATCGCGTGTGAATTTTAAACTGTCAGCTACGCTGTATAACAAATGATCATAATTGGTCTTATAGACATGTCCAGAGAAGATTATTCAAGTTTTATTTTTTGTATATATAGCTTTTATAAAGCTGGTAATTCATTATACAAATACACTTTTGTTTTATTTTCACAACGCTTGTTTTAAATGTCCGATTAATACTTAGTAATATATTCTTAGTTTTCATTAGTATATTTTATCGTTTATAATATTTCCGTCTCGTACTTGTGCAACTAATATACATAGGAATGTGTCGATATTTTTCTCCTCTCATTGAAAATTGCAAAATAGCTCGTTAAGGATACACGATGTTTGCTGCATTGAAATTATTTTATCATAATGCAGTAAGGTTATTGTTTAAAGAGAGCGATATTATCCGAGGAGCGGCCCGGCTCCCGCGGCGGTCATTGTGTTCCTATATGGCGAATGTCAAAAGCGTCGTCTTAATTATCGGGCGCGGCTATACAATGCGGACTCGATTGCGGCGAGATAAGCGCTCTATATCTATCCGAGTGGTATTGAATGCGCCGGACTCGCGGCCCACTTACTGCCTTAATAATAACTTCAAACGTATGTCGCATTGTATTTCTGATTATTTCGATCTAAGCCCATTGAAAAGAGATAAGGCGTGTTTTCACGTTAGTTTTACAAGTAATACCAGAGAAATGTAAATAAGAAAATGTTACACGTCTTACGGTCTTAATATTCCTCTATATGCACTTTGTGACAATACGTTACAAGTCTTATTCTGTGTGATTTTTCTTCATTACGAAAACAATCCGTTTAAATCGGGATTTCCATCTCTAAACAAAGACATAGCTGTGTATATATTTGTTATTATCGAAACAGGATTAACCTGATTGAAAAAGCTTGAATTACTAGTTTTTCAAGATAAATCAGCAAAGTATAAAATTAAATCAATTTCATTGTACCGTAATAACCTCATTAATTATGTAATTTTCCTGGGAAGTAATAAAACGAGGGGATTTCCGACTTTTTACAAGAAATGTGTGACCAACTATCCTTCTCATCCATTAAAAGTAATTTATCTTTTGTTGTCTTTAAATAATTATTTCTCATGCTAAGAAAATAACAGTTTCCGATCACGCTAGATATTATTTTAGAAGCGTCATTATTGAATCTTGAAATGAAAAAAAAAATTAAAATCATAGACATTTAAATTCTTTACGCAAATTAATCATATCATTTTAAATTATACTATTGATAGTGTTGTAATAAATTTAAAAGGCAGTATATTGACGGGACAAATGATATGAAAAAAAAGAATGATAAAAGTGAATGTTCTGTAGGTAAACATGAAACCTTAACCGGGAACCGTGTGAAACTGACACGAGGATTTTGCGGTTAGCAACTTGTTGAGAGCATGCAACAATTCTAAATGTATTCCCACTTAAACACACTTTTAAGTCCTCCTTTGCAAACATAAAATAGATATTGTTTACTATTTACACTCACTATAATGTTGCATACTTTATTCGATCTGTGCAGGAAATACAAATTAAATAGAGACGTTACAAGCGTATAGCGTGTATGTGTGCGTGTTTTACGATTGGTTATACCTCTAAAGTACGTGGTTAAGCTTTCTAAGGTCCGAGCGAAGTAAACATCCGGCCACTAACCGTTAACTGGCTACATACTGTAGCTAAATCAAATATCTAAAAATCCGTGTTAATTGAGAATAATTAATTTTTATTTCGATTAATTCCAGCAGTGACTTGTTAGAATCTTTATGTTAATAGAGTGAAATCAATTTAAGGATAACTGATGTAATAATTACTACGATAACATAATAAATTATATTAAGTAAGTTTTTATCTCGTGTATATAATTTACAAAACAATTAGCGCATCAAATACTTTTTTACGTAGCATAATCAAAACTCTACCAGCTACTCTTCCATACTTATTTTATTATTTTTATTATTTTTGTACGATAAATCACAAATTTTAAGATAAAATACCACATTACTGTTATGGTAATAAGTAATGTTTGCATTCTCACAAACTATATGTATATAAATCTTCACGTTAAATTACATTAATCACATAGACGTAAATATTACAAATGCATCCGGTTGTTTACTTACCTTAACGGTTTGGTTCTTAAGTGGTTTGTCTGGATCATGGATGTATTCCAATGTGATGCCATAAAACTGGCCCTTATTGATGTAAGTGATACGGTCATCTTCACGGCGCTGCGAACTGCTGCTCGCCGTCTCCAGGTGGTATTTGAACCCGTATGGGGAAAACCTGTGACAATTTTACATACATTAAATACACTCAGAAGCATCAAAGATTTTTTCAATATTAAATGAACATAATAAAATTATGTTTTTATTTTATTTTTAGATATGTTGTAATGCTTGATTTCTAACAATGAAGTGAGAAAGTCATTGCAGTAAAAATACAGCGGAAATGTATAAACTGCACGGTAATCTTGTTTTTTAAACATTTAGAAAAAAGTACGATTTCTTCTTTGATCTTATCTAGAGATACATACTCGCGACAATAAAGTTTCCATGAAGTAAAGTAATAAAAGTGTGCAAAAAGTGGAAATCTTAATTGCGCAGCCGGTTGAGCTTGTCACCAGCGTCGTTACATAAAGGCGTGGAGATCCAGTTCGTTGTGCGCAATGAAAAACTGCGTTTTCTCGCGATTTCCTGCGCGTGGGATCAACGGAAGGAAAACCCTGCTAATTTAACTGCATGCATCGCGTGCTGCGGCTCGTTAACGGCCACGCGCGTGAGGCTCGCGACATCACGACACCACTCCGCGCGCCTCTCCGCCTTGTCTCCACTGATCTCATCCCACGCCCGGACAAATTCACGCACCCTCACAAATATACAATCGAACCAGGAAATGGCGAACGTCATTATAAAGCACTCTATTGTACCACGCCTTTACTTTGAGGCGTTTACTTATGTAAGTAGATAAAAAGCTATAAATTGTTACAGAATATTTAATCCGCCAATAAATCTTTTAGGTAGATAGCGAGTTAGGGTCGGCTCAATAGTTGGCTTGCCGTTGGACCATTACTTTAAGCTTATTGAAAACAATTTGGTAAACAATCCTGCTGATGTTAGCGATTTAAAGCGAGCACAAGCAGATAAAGGCCGTGTAATGCAAACGCAACGGACATTGACGGATCGGCCGCAGCGGTTCTCGCCTATCTGATTCTCTCCGAGTTATTTCAAACATAATTTCCATTTGTGACGTGACTTTGTATTGTCATTTCAACAATTCATATATGCTTTGTTAGATAGTACACAGTTGTCTTCCAATAATAAAGATACATACTAATAAAAACAAAATATAAAAAAATTGTTTTTGTAACAATAAATTAAAATTAATTTACCATTGAATTGATTTAATAATAAAATTGTACTAAAAATACTATAAACCTAGAGTAGGCAATAAAAGATCAATATTATTAACTGGCTTTGTCCAAAGCGTATGTAAAGTGTAATAAAATTTTATTATGGTAAGCTAATTTAATTAATATAACGACGAAAAGTTACTGGAGAATGTGCTGTACGTACTTTAACGTTCTCGTAGGGTCAGTTCTATAACTATGAAATTCATACATTCAAGCAAACAGACAGACGCGTATGTGTGCCAGCTTTAAAGAAGAGAATGTGTAGGTACAAAGATTTTTTTAAACATATAATGATTTAATTATTTAAGATAAACTTCTACGAATTTAATAAATAAACTCGAGAACTAAGTATCCAGAGACACGACAATAGATCATTAAATGAAATAAATTCCTAGAAACACGCGTAATTAAAATTAAAACAAGATTGACTCCACTCACTCTGTACTTTACAGACATTTTTTTAAGTTAGTAAGAAACATGTCAATAATTTATCACCTGGGAATATACGACCAAAGTAAATAATAATAAACTACGCATTGTTTTCGAATGAGCTTCATTACAAATTTCAGCAGCGCAGCATCCGAAAAAGTCACTTCCTGCGCGAAGACGAGGGACTTTCATGAATAAATCAATCGATGAGGCGCGGAAATTGATGAGCGCACAAAAAGCTTCGGATGGTAGCGACAACAAAATGCAATAAAAACGCATGGCGCGATAAGAGCCCGCTAGCAGCGAACGGCGTCCCGCGGGGTCCGTGCTGCACCGCCAAATTAGATGCGCATAAATCTGACCCTTTTGTACTTACAATACTATTACTGACCACGCTTTGTGCTCGGAACACCTTGTTAGGGGCGTCTATGTTAATCAGCTATTGACGTAAATTATTTTAAGTACCTACTTTGTTGTCCATTTCTATTTACCTACTTATTTGACTACGTTTGATAAATTTAATAATCTATTTCAAAAACATAATAGAATTTCAAACGTATAATATATTATACGTAATAATATATTATACGTAATAATATAATATAATTATTATATATAACGTAGTTTTTATCGCATTAAACGGAAACATGTTTTAATAGTACGTATAATTGCGTTTGTATCATGCCTTTTACAACTCGATTTTTATTTTTAATGTAACATTGACAATATTTCAACTTACCCTAAATAAAAAAAAACGAAAGTAACTTTATTTCTCTGCTAGACTTTTGAAGTAAAATCATTCAGAAAATTTATAACATTTTGTAAGGCCGAGCGATGATTTATCCTGCATAATTTTCTTAAAATCAAGTCCAAAGGCAACGATATAACACACACATTTTTTAAACAACTTTGTGCTTAACTTTTATAATTCAGTCGATTATGATATATTTGATATCTAAACATTTTGATGAAAACGCTTCTCAATATCTAATATAATTAATCAAAAATGGGAAAAAGCTATATATTTAGTAGCCAGTCTTTCTATTTTGTCACAACATTTTACTTATTAAAATAAAGATTTGTGTGAAACTTGCAAGATAGTGGATGTAAGTAAACTGCTTAATATCTATTTCAAAAATAAGTCTGCATAAAGTAGGTAGGATTATCTTTTTCATATAAATTTTGCATTTTATATATATATAAAATATATAGACAGCCTAGTAAGCACACCAATAGTCATTACCATATATATCACTGCTAATGCATACATATACAATATACTTTTATGTAATGATTAATTCTTACTTAACACAGAATATGGCAATAATGCGTGTAACATCTAATAACAATAATGAAGTTATCTAACAGTTAATCTATAATTATCTAAGTAACCGTAATGTTACGAATACCTGTGAAAAAAAAAGTTACGATCATCGTATCCAATTTTTATATACCTAATCGAATATTAATTACCTGTAATATCGGTTTTTTTTTTGGAATTCTTATTAAATTTTACCATACTATTTGACATTTCCAATAAACATATATCCGGTTTACCATACTATCTTATTTTTAAGGAAATAAATTGTTAAACAGCTATATACAGAGAAAAGTGCGCGCATGTTCATCGTATCAATCACTGATGTAAATTGAAGGACTATTGTGCGCCTGAGACGCATGCCAAGAAGGATGAAACGTTCTGTATGAAATAAGAATAAAATGCGTTTATGTTGATATTTAGGTATATTATAAAAAAACTGCTTTTAATACTTATATATAACAAACAATAAACTGTTTTAACCGACTTCAAAAAAAGGAGGAGGTTACTCGATTCGACCGTATATATATATATATATATATATATATATATATATATATATATATATATTTTATGTATGTCGAGGATAACTCCGTCGTTTATGAACTGATTTTGATAATGCTTTTTTTTTTGTTGGAAAGGAGATATCCCTAGTTTGGTACCATGATAAGGAAACCAGGATCTGATGGTGGGATTCCGGAGGAATCGAAGGAAACTCTCGAAAATCTGCATAACTTTTTACTCGGTGTACCGATTTTAATGATTTTTAATTTAATCGAAAGCCGATGTTTAATCATGTGGTCACATTTAAATTTCATGGAGATCTGATTACAACTTTTGGAGTAATCTTTGATAATGCGTATTTACCGTTTAGGTATTTATAATACCAGGGAAAATATTGCCAATGCGATCGCGGCGCCGACAAGCAGCGTCACACTTAGCACTCGTATTTGCTACCGTACATTCAATTTAATGAGTCATTGAAATGTTTTCCGCGGTACATTGTTTACATCATACATATTAAATTAAATAGAATGTATATACATTCTGATCACTTTAGATTTATAGGTACTTAATTGTAAGTTGATTTGGGTAAGATTTTTTAGTTCGTTTGATGCTTTGCAATTTCTAAGTATATCTTGTTTTTTTGGAAGAGTCCTAATTGGTAAACAAACCGCTGTCAATCGTAATTCACGTTTTTTCCGCATTTATCACTCACTTTCACAACATATTAGCTTACGGACATTTGTAAAACTCCATTTACTATTTATTTCACTAAAAACAAATATCAATTTATCATTTTAAACACATAAAAACTACAAAATACGAATTCCGAGAGTACAGATAACTAATATTTTCGAATATGACATTTCAATATCTTTTTTTATAAGGCAAATAGGGATGTAGTCATAATATTTTTAGAAGTGAATGAGTATAAGTGAATGAACAGCATGAGCGATAAAATAGGCCATGTTCTTTAACTATATTTTAAAATTTCACGAATTATAACTTGTTAAATAATATTACAGTAAAGCGATTTGTTATTTATTTGTATTTTGTTATTAATTGTTTTTTTTTCTTCTTTTTTTTATGTTGAGCGCACAAAAAAAATGCTTACAAAATATTGCAAATGTCAATCATTTATGGTAAAGTGTTCATTGTAAAGGTTTTATTTTATATTATGAATATTTCTGAATATCAATTTCATCCTGAACATTTTTAATGCTATCCCATATAATATTAAAGTATACCACATAGCAACGGCATAAACGTTTACTGTAGTTCACAGGAAAAAATTTTGAGACTTTAGGATGAGACTTAAGATTACCCAATGAGAGCTTCGTGGAGTACAATGTTATTAGTCATTTTTTTAGATGTTAGAGAGAGTGTGCCGCCGGCGCAAGGTTTTTTATTCATAGTAAATACAAATAATGTGACAATAATATTAATAGGGTCGACTTTTTTTAGACACAGGCGGCCCCTTTATTTTGTTGTAAATTTTATTTTTGGCTTTTTTTTTACCGACCATATCACATAAACGAAATATATAGGGGACTGTCCACTTTGTATGGGGGTTTCGGCCCCGAGTGGACAGTCACTGAGAATAATAATTATATATTAAGTTAGTAGTACTAACAAGTATGAATTAGAAAAATGATATAGTTTTGTATCCAGGTGTTTCATTTTTTGTTTTTTTGTGGATAATTACAAGAAGGTTTCTGAAATAAAAAATCATTGTTTTGTTATTTTTGTTTTACTAATCGGATTCGTACGTTAACAGAATGTTATCTAAAAACTAGGCAGGTAGATTTATAAAATCTTGAAACCTTTTTCAGCCCAAAAACCAAATAATTTCATGACATGGCCACAACAACCTACTGTCCGTCGACCAACCATGCAGTTGCAATAATATTTTTTTATGGCTTCTCTGCCTGACCTTTATTGTTTACATATAAAATAAATACAAAATATATTTTTCTACTTATGAATATGCCTACTGTGTATTTTACGTCGCAGTAGTGATGAATTCTCGGTTGACGGAAAACCTTATTTTGCTATATCACCATGAAAGCAACATCGAAGTCAAATGAATGTATGAAGCAAAAGTCTGTAGTTTAGGGTTGCCATAATAAATAATATTTTCAATAAACAAATAAATCGATAATCGAATTTAATATAATTAATTGCTTGCTTTTTATTTAGTCAATAACAATGTTTCTAAAATAGTTTATTTTTCACCAAAGTTAAATGTTTTTTTACTAAATACACTTTTATAGACTTTTTTTAGACTTTTTTCTTATTAATTCGATTTAACAATACTTTTAATCGATTTTAACAAATAATTGATTTAAAAATATTTTAAAATCGATTGTTCGTTAATAATAATTGTTTGTTTAAGACTGGCAACGTGTTGTAATCAAATCACCAACCGAAAATAAACTAGAAGTATATAATTAATGAATTAAAATACTTATTAAATAAACTTTTCATCAGTTTATATTGATAAAACTGCAATTCACGAATAAACATGATTTAATTTATGAAAATTATTGGTATATTTGTTTTTTTGTATGAATTCTGTTCACCTTGGGCCAAAATGGACAGTCCCCTTTGTTGCCTTTTATGCTCGATGCTAGATTAATATTTTTTTTCGTAATTCTGTACCTCTACTAATTCTTAGCAAAATTATTTAATATATTATTAGTTTTTGAAATAATTTCAGCAATATGGTATCATTAAATATTTCGATGTTAAATTAATTTTACTTTGTCTATGGCTTATTGATATTGTTCATTCATTTGCTCTTTGTGTCACTTCACTAAGCTACACTATACTCTAATTGTCTGTGGTCATAAGTACGCCATATTTGTTTACCAATTAGGACAATTCCAAAAAAACAGACCTTAGAGTGGAATACGAATACGAACCTATTTTTATGTATAATATATTTATCGAAATGTACATTAAAAAAATATTTGTGTATATTTAATTTATGCATAATAAACATTAAAATGCTGTGTGGCTACGGCACTAAAGAATTTAGCCACCCCCTCTCTTCCCGTGGGTGTCGTAAGAGGCGACTAAGGGATAACAAGGTTCCACGACCACCTTGGAACTTAAGAAGCCGACCGATGGCGGGATAACCATCCAACTGCTGGCTTTGAAATACACAGGCCGAAGACGGGCAGCAGCGTCTTCGGTGCGACAAAGCCAGTACTGCGGTCACCAACCCGCCTGCCCAGCGTGGTGACTATGGGCAAAACACATGAGTTCACGTTATTTTTAGCGTAAACTTGTGGAGGCCTATGTCCAGCAGTGGACTGTATAGGCTGTAATGATGAAACATTAAAATGGTGCCACAATGTTAATAGAATTTTTTCCGGTGAATCAATAAATTCTAGATACCTAAAACCAAAACTTTATAAAACATAAGTCACACATTCATATAAAATCGCCGTTAAACGTTGATCTATTATGCTGTTAAAGCTTTTAAATGTAATTAACTGTATCTCAAATACAATATACAATACGCAAAATTATTAAACGTTTTCTCATGCATACCTAGTAACGAACTTTTTTATTGCTTCCTTTATAAATAATATTATTGGCTTAAATCTTTTCTTCTGAGGCTTACACATCTATTATTATGTTAATTTAAAAATTATAAACAGTCGTATGCTAAAATACACTTCAAGAGTAACTTTACAAAGTTGTATTTAATTTCTGCATTAAGAATACCTATGTTAATATACAAATTGCCTAACAGATTAGGGTCACTAGATACTTGCACATTAATTATCTACGTTTATAATTTAGGTATACATGCGATCTTTCTTAGCTATAAACATACCATGTAAGGGCACGAGATACAGTAAAAGTTAAAATTATATGGAGATCTAATTATTACGATTACGTGCAGCGTTTAACATGATAATTTCAAAAACGTATACATTAGATGATTTTTAAAAGAAGTGAGATGTTCGTTTCTGTGTTGAACATGTAAATAAAGTGGATATATGGCCCATCCAGCGAGCCACTAAGCACTGGTCGAGTACAAGTGCTCGATAAGTAAAACTACAAACATTAGAGAATACATTCTAATACCTACTTCGTTATAAAGTAAAGGAATATAATTGAGTACTACTTTAGATAATAAATAAGACGAAAAACGATCGATTTTTTTGGGCCAAATGCAAACAAGTAATTATCGAGATAATAATGCTAATACGCTTATCGTGTTGACGACTGCTTCCGCCGCATCGTACGAGCCGTTCGAATGACGATTTGAGAAGTTAAAATGTGACTTGTTTGTCTGATGATTTATTTTATACAATAAAAGTTACCATGTTAAATAAAATACGTGAAATCTCGCGATAATTAAGATATACTTGTCAAAATGTGTACGTAAAATACTTACCATAAATTTAATCTAAAGAAAATACTTACATATCTCTTAACGCCTTCCGAGTATGAGGCGGCGTGGAAATAAAATTATTTTCATTATTCAATAGTTACCTAATAAGGTGCGTGCAAAACGGTTCATTACTGAATTCCAGTAGTGGAGTAAATCACTGGTTAGTACTATTTCTCTTACATTACGGGAGTTTCTACTTTATTTCATGTAACATGTTTAGTAAAACAAAACATAAATATTGTTTTTAGAAATTCACGAATCATGATAAAATGTGTCTAATGTTTAAATTTCTTCTGATAAAGTAGTTATTATATATTTAATGACTGGGAATGAGGATTTCTCTACTTAAAGAAATAATTAAGTCGTAAGTAAATAAGTGAAACGTATACATATAAATGAATCAGAACAAGGAATTTAAAAAGCGTTTGAGGCTTTATAAGGTACGCTGTAAATAGTTGTTAATAACACTGCATAAATGCATTTTGTTTGCGATTATTAGCCATTTTTGGCGGAAATTACTTAAAAGTAGGGAGGGACCAAACGGACTCCAAACTCAGATTCAGTGTATCAAAATATATAACCCTAGATGGGCCTAGTCAAAGGTACAGTGCATTTTCTTTGTGGACCTTTGTGATTAACTGGGTGTCAAATAGAAATTATACATTCAGAATTTTGCTGATAATGAACAAAAGAATGAAGTTTCGTTAATTTCATTTTCTAGCTATTAGCCCATTCCACCAAAATTATCTTGTTACAAGACAATTAACCACGGAAACGATAGGAAATTGACAATTAACACACACTTTCTGTTGTATTCAACAATCACGAAGTTTAAGTTAGCACCTCGAGTAAACAAACAATTTACGAGATGCGTTCGATGATCCGAACTTGTTTATTATTAATATATTTATTAAATAGTTACAATGTTCCACTACATAAAACAAAATTCTATAGTTACAATGTTCAATTTTGCCACTGACTTTTGATAAAAATTATTGATGTATATTTCTAAGCAAGTTCGAGTAAGGGCCACTTTATCACTGATTCGAGAAGTGCGAAGTGGTAGGTCAATACAGTTTTCACGGGAAGTTTGTTGTTTTCATCTATTCACACCAGCGACAGGCATGTAGGTAAACGGTAATAAAATCATTCTTATAATTTACACTACGCATTAACGTTAACTTCTTTTTACAGTATAAGTAAAAATATTGGGCGTGTATTTGTTAGTAACTATTTTGAGAAAACAACGTAGTAGGTAGGTATTATAACGGGTCTTACTATTTTTGTACGTACATTCCGCACGTAAAGGTACGACGTATTGGGCTATATTTCTAATTAATCCTCTATGGCCTGTCATAGGGTTAGAGGTTAGATAAGTTTGGACAATTAAGATTTTTACCCTTACATACTTTGGCTGCTATAATGCTCACAAAACAAACTTGAAAATTGAAGTTGGAAATCGTACAATAAACGCATTTTTGAATTACTTACAATTTAGCGATTTGGATCTTGTCAGCGTCATTTTGCCTGCCGAAATCGTGCCAGGGGCGCGTGCGGGGCGGCTGAGCGGGCGAGTGGTGCGCTGCGGGGGTGCCGCGACCGTCTTCGCCCACGGGCTGCTGGCAGATTACCGTGTACTCGAACGACTATAGGAACCACAAGTTATGACCATTTTATACATAGCTAGATACAAAATTATTTGTTTTAATATTATGTGTGATAATTCCAGTTAGATATGGAAATATTATACGAAAGATAAATCTAATAAGACAATTTTTGATATACCTAATTATAAACTAAATTATTTGGAATATTATAAACATTTTTATATTATATAAAAATGCTGCTGCTAATGTAATTTCTATATTCTGTCTTAGCTAAGAAAGCTTTCCTTTGTTACCGTTTAAATAATATATATTATAAATGCCTGTTTTGTACCTACGTGTCTTAAAACACACTAAATTCCATCCATCGATCCAAGAGATTACTTAGTGAGTATAAAATCTCAAAATGATGACAGATTGAGGTGGAGCTTCATGCGCTATATTGAACAAACGTTTTTGGCCGAGATCTCGGAAACTATGTAGGTACCTACTTTAGTTCAAAAATTATTGAGACCACAATACCATGATGTAAAATTTTGCTCTCTACAATAATATACGGTTTACCTTATAAAAAAAATGTATCGGATATTTAGTGCGAGGTTGACAAAAAAAAACGCCAAATTTCGCCAAATCAGTATAAGGGATTAATTTATGAATAATAATAATTTAAAGCATATATTACTTCAACATACTATTACTTCAACATACAACAACATATTTATACACACAAGCAGAAATATAGAGTAAAGGACCTACCTAAGTTCTACTATTTTTATATGTTAAGTTTCTACGATTAGAAGCGATTGCCTGTGTAATATTTTTTTAAGACTTGTAGACTTATAATATTGTATTCACTTTAGTTTCAAAGTCCCATTTTAAACAATTTTATACGGTAATATGCTCAAAAACAAATTACTTAGTACTTGGCTTGTTTTGATTTAACTTAATTCTAATTAAAAAGTACCTACTATGTTCAGAAAAAAATAATTATATAATAACCAAGCTAAATAAATCGCTCTTTTGATTGTTCGAGGTCACTGTCGTTCCACGTGTATCCGAACTTTGCATAATTATTATACTACGAGCATAACTTGGCGATCTCTGCTCTCCAAAAACTGAGGAAGTGATGCATTCAAAGTTTACTACATTGATACTATTGATGATTTTAATTATTTTTTTTACCGATCGATTAATGTAGGTATTTTATTTAATACTAGCTGTACCCTGCGCGCGTTGCTACGCTTTTTTATATATATTTTTTTCGGTCGTACCAACTCAGAAACTTTTGAGAGCTCATGCACGACACTATGCTAAAGATCATGATATGATTAAATGCATAGTTTACGACTCTAAAAAGGACATACAGACAAACATTGATTTTGTATACAAATATATCATTATAAGCAAACCTAAACATTTTGCTGTATAATATTAATAATTATTAAAATGTAAATGAAGGATTATTATACGGCATCCTTATCTTGTTTTTCTTTTTGAATTGTTTTTAAAATGTTTATTTTTTAGAAATAGCCTGATAAAATTTGTAATTATCATATAGATATACTAAACTTTTTAAGATAATAAGATATTGCATTTCGCTATAATTAATTATTTTCTACTAAGATAGTTTTAATAATACAGAACTTCGATAAATACTATTAAAGATCCCAATGAAAACATTACAATTTAATTACATTTTAATGGTTTTACTCGAACGAATCACATAAAATATAATTAAATAACATTCTTTATTACTACGCTTGAGCGTAGACGGAATCGTTGAAAAAATATAAAGTATTACAACTGTTATTTTGATGAATGTTACATCTACCTAAGAATTTTATAGAGCTAATACAACATAAATAAAACTATAAATTGCCTTTAATATATGTAAATTGTTTTAGCAAACTTTAAATATGTCGCTTAATTTAAAGCTTATTTTTGAATAGCAATTTTATGACATTTATAATAGGTATATTCAAACGAAACAGTTGCTATCCAAACATTCAGATATCTTGGATATTTTCCACGTTTGTTTGCAACACATTAACAGATAAAATAATTAGATTGACACAGTGGCCAGCTCGTGAGCGCCACACCTAGGAATGACAAGTCCTTCAAACGCACTTTGTTCTGAGAATGATTATACAGTAGTCTTGTCAATTTGTTATTTGAATTATGCTAACCTATAAGTTTTAAGACAAAACGCTAGCTGTTCGTAGTCATATCTTCTGACGTGCGTCACGACAATTGTTTATAATTTATTAGTACCTATACTTCATTAATAAAGATCAGTTTTATCGCTGCGCACTATCAGATTGAAAGACTTTGTTAAATAACTGTTACTTACTTTGTAATATTCCTATGACTCTCTACATTAAATAAATATTTAAACAGTAAATGTCTTACACTATCTGTATATAATGGAACTGTTAATGAAATTTACGAAATATTACGTTCATGCTATTTAAGTTAAAACTAAGTGAAGTTTAATTGCCTGTTTGATGAGGTACCTTTGTTAATAAAACGATTATTTCTATCAAATACCTCATTATCAAAATTTTAGTTGAGTTTTGTCAAATTATAAGAATAATATAAATAATAATTAGATTGATTAACCCTAGAATCGTCAATAAATGTGTATCATATTTATAGTCATATTTAAACAAATTTTTATTTGTTATAAATTATAAAATAAAAGATAAAGAGCGCGGGAGGGCTTCAGTGATAGTATACCTTTAAATCGTACAAAGGCACAACAAACATGAGTCCTAACTGATTTTGGTTCACTGTCGATACATGTTCAGAAACCTTTTTTGTTTTTTAATAATTCAAGTACCTACATTTAAAAGTTTGTTTATATAAAAATGTTTGATACAATAGACATATATGGGATGGATAGGGATCCATTTCATATATGTAATTAATATGTTAGCATGCATTAAATGAATGAAAATGTTCTTAAAAGCCCGAATAAGTCAAATGAGAATATGGAAATTTGAAGCAATTGTGTAATGTATATATGTGTATATGTATCTAGTGAGAAGCCCGCCAGCCCGCGCCCTTGTCTCTCGTAGAACCGACCTGCTGGACAGTAGTATGATCACGGGGAGTGACAGCATCGGCACCAATGCCGCTGTCTGGAGACGGCAGGTCCACTGTAAGACCTGCAGCAGCGATCACACTCTTGCTATGGTAGCGAGGCGCCGAATATCGGTCACCGAAAGTCGACGCCGATGCTGACTCAGTATCACTGTAAGGTGGTGCAGCCCTCTGTTGATAACCTTCGCCCACAAAGTATTCTCGATAGTAGGGCTCGCCAGCAAAAGAAGCCGTTTGCCGTGGGTACTGATCGCCATAAGGTGTTGGACTGGGCGTGCCTGGGGGCGCAAACATTTGCGCTGCATACATTGCCGCGTCAGGCAAGAGCGAGCCTGCAGACGAGGCTCGTGACGGTACCGGAGACGGCGATGCTGCTTCGCCGGGCTCGCCGACCGCCACCTGCGGACACACGCGTCTGTTACACGTGTTCTCCCACGACAATTGTCCGGTCCGCAAAGTCGACGCGTACATACCGCGTCGACACAGTCACAGCTTCACGTACACTAGGTTTTGTTCGTTTATAACACAGTCACGATACAGGTATATTAAATCCCGATATACTTTTTCGGTCCTACAGTTCACCTACGAATACATGCACAGGGCGGGCAGCGCTGGCCGGCCGTCTTAGGGCGCGGGCGGGCGCGGTTATTGTTAGTCGAGCGAGATGCTCGGCACATCGTACGCTACTGCGATAAATTATACATGAATAACCGGTAAGGAAAGTGTGTGAGTGCGTGCGCGCGCGGCGGCGGCGTACGGACGTGTGACGCACCTTGTGTCGCGGCGGCTTGAGCGCGTGCGGCTCGGGCTCGTCGACCACCTTGCGGCTGAGATCCTCGGGCTCGCGCTTCACGAGGCCCGCGTGGAGCAGGCCCGAGAGCTCGCCCAGCTCCGCCCCGTGCGCGCCATTGGCCGCCTTCAGTGCTGCGCCGGCCCTGCGGAGGGGAGACAGGCGTGATTGGCGATAATGCGCGCGCGCTACTATTCCTACGACCGACTTCGTTGAGCGCGCAATATCGTTAAAGTCGTTTTTGCTCTATCTGCTACATTTGTCAAAATAAAAAAATAATATTATGAAATTATGTATTTTGGCTTATTTGCTATATTTTCGCCGATCACAAACAATAAAAAATTGTTTACATTTATCGACCATATATACCTATTAGGTGCACACAGAAAATAATAAAACAAACGTAGGTAACAATTAGAAGTAACATAAAAATATTAGTTAAATTATTTTCTGAATAAGTATAAAATTCGAAAAGTGCTATAAATTCACATAATAAATTAAGTACATTTACAGCACTTTTAGCAATTTACTAATTAATTAGCAAAAAAGCCCACAAATTAAATATATCTTACCTCATGAAATAAAAAATGAACACAACCAAAAAATCAACGACAAGAAAAAAATCACTACCTATTTTAAAGTAAATTCCTTTTTTTTAATATAAATTTACGTATGTGGCACTGTAGAATGCTAACATTAGCATAATTTTAAATCACCTAATTAAAATTTATATAAAATAAATAAAATATAGGTTGCGTGAAAGACATCGCTTTTCAAAGATAAGGCCGCTCTTTGTATTTTATGATACCTATTTTGTTAAAATATATTTTTCTGTGTAATGTTTCAGTTTTGGTGTACAAAAAAATGTATTACTACTATTATGCTAGATGTCTCTCAACTGGTTTAATATGTAATAGATACATGTAATATAATAAATATTTATATAAATAATACCTATACCTATACAATAAATTTACATATACCTACTGACATAAATAAATAAATATAAGCGGATCGAGCATTACGCCCCGGCAGGGAGATCAAATGGCCAGGGTCAGAGCTGAGAAACTGACGGACAATCCTAACCGACTCGAGTAACACAGCCAGCTTATCTGCATGCTTGCTGCGAGCGAACCGTCTCGGATCTACCGTTGCGTCAGATTGTAAACGAGGTTAACCGGGAACAAATCGTTGTTAGATATGACGATAGGGAAGATTTCAGCGAACCTAACGTCCCACAAATCAACAATCTTATGCGCCAAATTCAGATATTTAGATAGGTTTTTTCTTTGTTTCGGCTTTCACGAGGTTCTCGTCAAGCGGTATGGTTATCTCCACTAAAGTATCGTCCTGTCTGTGGCGAAAAGCAGGTCCCAGTGCAGCCTGACTCTTCAGGAGACCGTATATAAGAGCAACCTCTTGGTGAAAAATCTTGGCCGCTTGGTTATATCTGTGCAAGTACTCAGTATGCGGAATACTAGCTACACAATGCGGAACAACTCGGAAAAAATCAGACTGTGTTTTCGGTAGTTGTTCGTATTGACCACTTGATCTTGTATTACCTACACAGACAAAACCTTCGGTTTCCCCAAAGAAGTCCCCGAATCGCAGCCACTGCACGGAGGCCTTACTGTCCACGTGAGACGCGTGGCGCCTTGTAAAACCGTCCACGCAGCTCTTTCACTATCCATACTGGTCTCCTGGTCAGAAGTGCTCAGTAAAACCGGTTTCTACCATTCCTCTTTTGTCAAGGATAGGGGTGTCAGACCTTTTTACATACTACAACGTCACCATACTGCAGCGTCACGTCAGCATACTGCTGTCCCGTTTCGTTCCAAAATAGGTCCTAAGGCTGCACACCTCGCGGTAATGCATGGTAGCGCTTAACATACCTCGATCATCACTTTTCCGCGGGATGTACAGTCTCAAGACCGACGACTTAGGGTGATGCACGCGATGATGCCTCATAATTGAGCTGAACTCCTTTGTCCAGGGCATCAAGTTCAGTCTCAGGCCATATAAGTTAGTGGAAAGGATTTACAGACACATAGACAGACAGACTCAGAATGTTTTTTTTTTGTTTGCTTGTTTAAATGCATCAAGTTTTATATCAGGAATAAAATGGGGTCCAATATTGATCCCTGAGTAAAGCCAAATATAACCAGTTTCGGCCTACTCATGTATCTAATCTCCGATTTTCATCCTCTTGACTAGTTTTATAAATAATATTTAAGGATGCTTTGTGCATTACTTGATATGCTTAAGTTTGTAAGAGCATTTCAGGATTTACATAGTCGAATGCCTTTTTCCGATCTATAAATATAACTTCAACTTTTCTTTTGCTATTGTTTATATTTATTTATATTATAGTTTGTTGTAGTTCAGAGTATATTTGATTTTTTCGAAACACGTGAAGTAAAAACTTTATAGCCCTTTTTACGAAAACTGCGCGGACGGAGGAGTATGATATTTCGCACACGTATCTATACTAATATCACAAAGAGGTAAAGTTTCTAACTTTGTTTGTTTGTAGGGGGTAATCTTCGCAAATACTGATCCGATCATGAAAATTCTTTCTTAAACTCACGAAAGCTACACTATTCAGGAGTGATATAGGCTATATTTTATTGTTATTCAACAAAAAAATCTGTGAAAGTAATAATATATGTAAATCAAGTCGGAGAAATGCGAGTGAGATGAAAACTTTACTATATAATATGTGCATCACAAAGATAATAATTAAGGGCAAACGAACTGGGCACGGGTCGGCTAGTAGTTTATAAAGAGAATGCGTGCAAAATGCTAATATATATTTTTGAATTAATCAAGTAAAATATATGGGCAAAACACATGAGTTCACGCCTTTGTTGGCTCGAACTTGTTGAAACCTATGTCCAGTATGTAGTGGACTGCGATAGGCTGATGTGATGATGATGATGATGATGACATAAAATTAATAAAAAAACATTTCACACACTACCTACATGGTATTGACACGCACACGCATATAAGGGGAAGTCCCTTATTAGCGCCGAACCGACGGTAATGTCGAACGAATGCGAAATATACAATAAAAAAACGAATGAAAAAGGTAATTTGCAGTAAAAAAGAAAAAGGTAGTGCTACTTAGTCCGTGAGTGGCGCAGCAGCAGTTAGACCTTCTCGTACAGGTCATTCCAACTAGAAAAAAGGTCAGGTTCAACCAGATCATGTACCTATCTGGACCGGATCAGGATAGAATTAGGCATGCCAGATCTGGCAAGCTCTATCAGGACCAGGTCTGGTCCAGACAAGGATAGCCTGATGTAAAATATAATCAAGTATGGTAAGGCATACTGGATCAGGACCCGGTCCGGTCGAGATCAGGATAGCCTAAAAGAAATTACGCGAACTGAGCCTCAATCGCGCTATTAATGTTTTTAAGCGCACTTAGTATATATACAGTTATCAGGTCAGTCTAGCAGGGAGTCCATTTCTACACAGTGGAGCAGTCGTAAATAAATAGTTAATTATTAGTTAATTATTAGAAGTTAATAAATAAAGATAATTAATATTTAAAGTAAAATTACAAATAGATAATACACTGGAAAAAATAAACGAAAATAAATATCATAATAATTATGTTAAGTAACATATTTATAATATCAATTCGCTTTTTTTTTTTGTTAAACAATTTTTTCAAGAATACTATACATTCGTGCTTTTTAAAAGGACTGGATCGAACCGGCTGATCAGGATGAGATGAGATTTTCTGATCTGGACCCGATCAGGAAATCTCATCTCATCCCGTACAGGTCCAGACAAATCATCTGCGTTACATGCTTTATCTATTCCTGATCAGGCAAGCCTGGTCCGGTCCTTCTAAGGAAGACGAAAAAATTTCTACTCGGGATGAGAACAGATGCATTTATTTTGCGCGCGATCAGCACTTCACGTGTATGCTAAAAAATACTGGTTGACGCAAGATTTACGTGTGCTGTTATTTCAACAGCATTTAAATTTTGTTTGGAAAGTATTTTTTTTTTACATATTTAGTTTTTAAAACTTGCATTATATGATAATATTTAAGGTTACTTTCATTTCAGTGATGTTCTATGAGTCCCTAGTACCGAACAATGTACCTATTTTCCCCTATAGCTGGAAAATTATTTTTTCACTTTTATATAATATTAAACTGTGTTAAAAGCTGAATTTATTATTTCAGGTAAACTTATATCTTCAAGAATGGAGAGGATGAATAAAGGTCAGGGGCAAACCGAAAATTATATATTGCAATTGAAAAAGTAACCACCAAAATGATATCCTTATTACATTGCACTTAATCTATTTAAAATGACAGGTCACTAGATCAGTCGCTTATTTCTCCCTTATTAGATATTTCTCAAAACGTATCAGCTCACTAAGGATACCTGCAGAAACAATTTTAATACAGTAAAACGCAATTCAATGAAATGCAAGTTTGAGAAAAGCTAAACTATTGGATTGCATGTTCCTGGTGCCGGGGGGAGTCGAGAGTAGAGTCGGTCGCACTTGCGATGCTTCTGGTGTTGCAGGAGGCTATAAGCTACTGTAATCACTTATCTTTATGTGAAAAGAAGAAGGCAGCTTATTATTTAAGGAACGTGCTCAAAAGGCATGCACTAATATTCCAGTGTATATATAGTGATATTAGACATGTATATTTCTGAAAGATTGCACCTTTATTAGGTGCATTCGGCCATATTTACCTCTTTTTTCGGTACTAGGTGCCACATTATAATAAATATATTCATAATTTATTAATATATAATATATATATCTAATATAATAATGAATATCTGGGAAAATGCCTCGTTCTAGGCATTTATGCTATTGGGCAGATCAGAAAGGATTAATGTTAAAACATTAATGATGCATTTAATAACTTTGGTATTTATCCCGTTTATACCAACGCTAAAAAGGTTATCTACCTACTATCTTACTACTGTGAAACACTGTTTTGGTAACTATGAATGCTTGAAGCTTACGATATACAGTATTGACTAGCAAATTGCAATCGTATAAAAGAACTTGTTAAAATTTGTATATTGTATTTTTCTTTCATGTACTTTTAAAGGTTGCAATAAAGTATCATCATAATCATCATTTCAGCCTAAAAATAATTAACTATTAAAATTTATTTAACTTTCAATAAATTAAAAGATAAATACTTATATAAAGTCTACATTGTTATTTGTTTCTATAAAAAATATGCTAACAATGATTTTACATTTCAGTATAAAAAACTAATTATTACTACACTTTATTATTTATATTTATATATTTTATATTATTATTACTATTATTAGAAACTAATTATTTAGCATGTTAACTATAGAGGTACCTAGGTATATTTATATTACATAAACCTAAATGAAAATATTATTGACAAAATAAAAATAATATCTGATATCGTAATAAAAATATAAAAACAAATATTGGTATCGTATTTTGAATCACTATCTTCATCATATACCTATCATCTTTTGTGGTCAAATAATCCGAGAAATGATATCTGTCTCTACACTAAATTGCAATTATCAGAGAAAAACCCGAGTAGAAATTTTTTCGTCTTCCTTAGAAGGGCCGGACCAGGCATGCCTGATCAGGACTAGATAAGGCATGTAACGCAGATGATTTGTCTGAACCTGATCAGGATGAGATGAGATTTTCTGATCGGGTCCAGATCAGGCAATCTCATCTCATCCTGATCAGCCGGTTCGATCCGTTCCTTTTAAAAACGCGAATGTTTAACATTCTTGAAAAAATTGTTTAAGAAAAAAAAGCGAATTGATATTATAAATATGTTAGTTAACATAATTATTATGATATTTATTTCCGTTTATTTTTTCCAATGTATTATTTATGTTTTTACTTTAAATATTAATATATTTATTTTATTTATTTTTATGTTATTAATTAATTTTATTTATTAACTTCTAATAATTAACTACTAATTAACTATTTCCTATTACTTACGACTGCTCCACTGTGTAGAAATGAACTCCGTGCTAGACTGTCCTGATAACTGTATATATGTATACTAAGTGCGCTTAAAAACATTAATAGCGCGATTCAGGCTCAGTTCGCGTAATTTCTTTCAGGCTATCCTGATCTGGACCGGACCGGGTCCTGATCCAGTATGCCTTACCATACTTGATTATATTTTACATCAGGCTATCCTGATCTGGACCGGACCGGGTCCTATCCAGTATGCCTTACCATATTTGATTATACGAGTATTTTACATCAGGCTATCCTGATCTGGACCGGACCGGGTCCTGATCCAGTATGCCTTACCATACTTGATTATATTTTACATCAGGCTATCCTTGTCTGGAACAGACCTGGTCCTGATAGAGCTTGCCGGATCTGGCATGCCTCATTCTGTCCTGATCCGGTCCAGATACATGATCTGGTTGAGCCTGACCTTTTTTCTAGTCGGGTAGTATCCCGGACTTATGAATATTTTCCTAAAAATGTTTCTAATGAATAATAGAAAATTCTTTGCTTGTATTTTGCTAGAGAGCAGAGGCAGCTTATCGTACAATTACATTTATTATTATTTATTTTTCAAAAAACTATTAATTTGTCCTAATTCTGTGAAGTTATATTTTTCAAAGGGCGCTTGTCGTTTATTAATCGATTTATATGTAATTGCAGGCGTTCATGTTTTTGTATACGTATGTAGATGCCTACAGAATATACATTCTGGTACATGTAAACTAAACTTTAGTTAATCACGAAAATTTTGCATGTCAACATTAAAACAATGTCAAAATTGACAATTGATAAACTAAGACAGTTTCTTACAAATTTTACAACACTTAAAAATCGTAACATGCTTAAGTTGAAAATTATGCTTTACCACGCATTAGGAGAATCGTATAGGTATATATACAATACGGCCTTAGTCGTTAGGGCCGTACATACAGAATTTATCTTGATAAGATCTATAATCTTCAAATGAAAATCATAAAAACAATGGTGTCACCAAATATAAAAAGTCAATCCCACCAAAAACATTTTCATGTAAAATGTTGCCAAGACGAGATCATATGGCTCGCACTGTCAAAAAGTTATCAGATCTCATGTAGAGCCAAGCTTCTAACTCTACACGCCCTAACTCTACAAGCCCTAACTTCACAAACTCTACACCTTAGTCAAAATATGTGGCTTGGCCGTTTCGTTACTACCGGCCGATGTTGTAGATGACAACTGCTGGTGAGGTGGACTACTGCTGCTGGCGATGCTGCCCCGTGCCTCTTCAATTTGGCCCCGTCGCGGGACAGCATGGATGGTAAGTTGGTAACGGCCAAGCCACATATTTTGACTAAGGTGTAGAGTTTGTAAAGTTAGGGCTTGTAGAGTTAGGGCGTGTATAGTTAGAAGCTTGGCTCTACATGAGATCTGATAACTTTTTGACAGTGCGAGCCATATGATCTCGTCTTGGCAACATTTTACATGAAAATGTTTTTGGTGGGATTTCACTTCTTTTTGCAAGTTGCTTATCACAATATTATAGCTGCATTTTACCTCCGACACATTTTATACCATAAATATTATCCAATCTTCACCATATTCGGTTTAAGCACGCTGTTTTTGATTTTATGTTGAACTGATATGCAAACGGTGACCTCCGCCAAAACTTAAATACCAAAATTACTAAATGTAAATTTTCGACATAAACTAATAATCGATTTTTATTTTTTATGTATTTTATTATTATTATTATTTATAACAAGGAGTAACAAGAAGTCGCTATATCAATTTTCAGACCTCTAGCATCAAAATTTGCGGAAGTCTCATACAAACTTCCATCCCCTAGTTTAAGGGGTTGGGGGGTAAAAGTTCCAAGTTTTAGAATTTTTTTGTTGTTTATGTACTAATACTAGTTTACATACCAAATTTCAACTTTCTGGGACTTCAGGAAGTACTCTAAGAATTTTGATGATCATCAGTGAGTGACGAAATCGGGGTTTTTTAGATATCAATAAAATCTAAAGTATAAGAGTTATGCGATTGAAACTTTATACGTTTAATAAGTCTACTATTGACATCATATCCCCAGAATTTTATTTATCTGGTATAATCCAAACTCAAGTTATGAGGGTTCAAAAAAACGACGAAGCACTTCGAGAAAAGATAGGTAGTGCTTTTCGTTTTTTTTTTTTTTGACTCGTCTTGGCGGGGGCACTACCGTGCCCCCAGATTTTAAAGTAATGCAATCGATCGACTCTTAAGCATTAAGACTCTTTAAACATAGTAAAGTTCTCCGCCAAACAAGCCAGTACACTCCAAAGTAGATTTTATATGGCTTAAAGAATAATTCTTCAATATGTCGTTAAAAATATTGTTGAACATTCTGTATGCACACGGGCGATCACCGAGGGACAGAGTACGTAACGCGCTAACAATATGGTGAGCGTAGGTACATACGTTTATATTGTGCCTCGACTTATTAACAACCTACCCTTAGATTTCTACAAAAATATTCGAACAACAAATATTAAAACAACATTACTTAAACATTTTGAGTAAAAATTACTTGAATTGTATAAACATTACAAATGGTTTTTGTATTTTTTTTAAATAGAATAAGTATTAAAAGAGAAGTCGTACATTGTCTGTGACCATTAATATATAATGAATATTTATAAGTAGACTACGATAGCACAGGTTGAAACCTTAGTGATTTTTCATAGCATTTTTTTTTTGTAATTTTATGTACAGTAAATTGTTTTAGCGATAATAAAAAAAAATAATAAGTATTTATCCAATTCGACAGTTGCTATTGTTATAATACAAACGTAAGCGTACAAAAATTTGTATATAGCTTTTTGACGTCAGTTATTTTTGTAACACATTATTAAATAAAACAAGATAAAAATAAACCTTGACGCAACTGTCAATTTATTTCGAAGTTTACGATTCAATGCCAAAAAGTTATATATATATATATATATATATATATATATATATTCTTCAAAGAATCTACTAGCAATAAATCAAGTAAGAAAGCAATTTCTACTCTAATTTATTTTTGGTATAGTTATAAATACGTATAAGATATATAACCTACCTAGTTTGAAATCAGATAGAATTACCATCGTAATTACTTTTCAATCGGTAGTTCGTAATCGTAAATCTTAAAATTTAATAATCATTAGAAAATATTCGTTCAAGCTATTTATTATATGTAGGTACTTAAAAGACGGCTACATTAAATTCGTTTGATTTGTTCGAGTGTAGCGAACGCAGCCACCTCCGCGAGTGCGCGGGGCGCGGCTTTCGTCGGTCGGTGTCAGTGCGCACCGATTTATGATAATTGAAGACATGTTTCATTGGCGCTCAGATGTTTATTTTAGATAACTCTTGTGGCACTGTTTCATGCGTCCGAATTGGCCGGGATGCGCGACCTCCCACGAGCTCCGAGTTGCATCGTCCGCGTACGATTGCAGTAGGTACTTACTTATTTTATAAATGTAATTTTTAAAATATAGCAACTAATGGTTTTTTTTTCATATATTTTTATCAGTCGATTGTGTACTTTAAGTGAATATGAACGTGGTAGCGAATATTTATTACTGCTCCGATGCAATTAAAAAAATATTATAAAAAATAACGGTTTATTATGACGTTTGAATGAATGCTTGCAAATTTTGGATGAAATGCAAATTGAGTTTACACTAATCCGAGCACGGTGTGCCGGAGGCGAGGTTGAGTAGATATCGTTATTCATGTGCTCCGAGTACAATGACTTGTTTACTTGTCGATGTTCTTTGTACGTGCCCAGAGCACTGCGGTGATTTCTCATCGTTACAACAGCTGAGCTGCTTTAAATTCACAGAAAATAAAAAAGTTAAAATTATTAGTCATTATACTCATATCGATAACAACTCTCGAAAACGACGGATGTTGACAATTAAATAAAAATAAACTTTACTTTCTCTTTTACAGCTCTACTTTATAATTATAATTTTGCGTTAGTTGGAGGTACCAGAACAAGATTTATTTATTTACATTTAAAAGTAAAACTTTTATACAAGTAATTAGACATTAAAAATTGTTTTGAGTTTGGTTTAAAAAAAAAGAATAAAATATCTTTTCCGTCATCAAATTATATAATTTTATAAAAACCTGATGTCTAAAAATACGTTAAATGTATCAAATTAATTCTCAAACATCTTTAATCTCATATCGGTGTCATGCTGCATCGAATTAACATAACACTGTCAGTAGTCACAAAAACGAACTCCTTTCTTAGAGTCCGATCCTTTTTTCGCATGCAGATATGAAACTTGGATTAATACATATTTCAAACGTACCTACTCGTATATCACTCATATGCAATCGCTTTTATAATTATTTGCAATGTTTACTTAACACCCTTTCACGCATGACGAGATATCGACAATGCAAAGCTTATGGGGTAAGCTACCCTCAGTCAATTGATACTACGGATAAAGAAATTATCAACATTTTTCTTAGCACTATGAATTACCATACTTTTTATATAATTAAAAAAAAAATTAAGTTAATTGATTTATCTTAAGAAAAATAATTATCTTAATAAAGTATTTTAAATATTACTTGTCAGCTTTATTTTAAAGAGCTAGATATATTAATCACCTACCTACCTCACCATCGTTATAGTTTAAATGTCTGAATATTTAATTAAGCCTAAAATGACTAGAGATAGTTATATACAAAGATATCTACTCTGTTATCGTGGTTAGATAAAATCTAAAATAAATAATTATTTCTTTTTCTATGGAATCACGAGATAGGCATTTAAACTTGGGTAGTGCTATCAGATTAAAATCAGAGGCGACGACAGTTTATACATCGTTTGACGAATAGATTAAAATCTATTGGGCATTAAAGCGAGATGAAGAAGGCGCATGCAGCGGATGTGAGAAACGTTATTTCATTCTATTTGAATATATCATTCTACCAAATGTAGGTTTATTGCTACTTTTCTCACGGAACTAATACATTATCAAAAACATTAATTGAAAATGATTTCGCCATTTGTTTGTGTCATTAAATATTAAGCGTTTGGTTGCGTACATCGTCCACAATCGTATATATAACCTACCTATAAGTTATAAAATCTACACAATTCTTATGTGCGATATTTTCACGTGGTAACAATATATTAATACTAAGTACAGCTGTAGCTAAGTAACAATCCGCAACGGATACTATAACGGCATTAATTGTAATTAAACTTGTCGTCATTTGAATGGAATATGCGTAGATAAAGACTGGTCAAGAAGAATGGTCAAGCCCCATTTTCATATTTTGCCATGTGATGCGCGATGGCCGAGGCTGCCGGAGACGACGATGTTTCTGACATGTATTATATTTACAAGAGGGTCGAGTGTATGGATGGGATATGAATAGTATTAACTGTTGTGGCATTAACAATGCAGATATATCTTCAAGAGGAAACCGGTTTAACTCCTAAATGGGTCACACGGTTCCTGTCGCATGTTTTTGCTAACCGCTGCAATGCGACAGATACATATGCGTTTATAATGTTCTAAAATAATACCCAGTTTAATTAAATTATCAAAATAAATTATTTATATTAAATAATATCTTTATCTGTATATAATAGCAAAATTTTTGAAAATCTTACGTCAGTGTCTGCTATTCGTTTAAAATTAGGTAGTAATTGTTTTTCATGAGACACATGACGAAATTATGGGTCTGATACGAAAACATATTTAAAATTTACATATAAACTGCCAATCAGAGCGAGGCCACGTTTATAAACCAAATAAAGTAAGTATCTTAATTACATTATTTATGATTTTAAGATACGGCGTCCTTTCACTAGAACAAATCGTTCGTTACTATAAAATAACAATTTAATTAGGTACAATATTTAAAAATGGAAAAAAATCTACTTCAATCTCTGTCTTCTCAAAGCCATTTCATATTTTAATTAGGAGTTAGTCGTATATATAACGACAAAGTAAAGTCTTTTCCCGTTAGGTACTTGTGAGTATGGACAGTGACAGGGTCGCGAGATCGAGGCCCTCCCAGGCCATCCTAACACGTTTTTATGCTAATCTTAGTGTTAGCATTCGAGAGCCTCCGACAACTATTAATGGTTATAGCCAACGATTTCACTCAGTACTCCTATAATTTCCGTAGTCTCTGATTCTAAATATATACAGACGGTGAGTTGCGTTTGCACTCTACGCAATGTGTTTACGAAACATGTCGACGCCTACGAATTGGAAGTAACATAATATACAGACCAAACTAGTTAATTTCTACATCTATCGTGCATTCAATTCAAATATTATGAGCGATTTAGACAACAAATAAAGCCTACAGAACCACGATGCTATGGCACTGAACTATATATCGGATTAGCATACAAACGCGAGCGGCGACACCGCGCTCACGGATGGGTGCGGGCGAGCTCAAGCATTCGTTATAATTTTGAATGTATGAATGAGAAATAGCAGCGCAGTCGCAGTGGGCGCGTGGGACGCGTGCCGACAATGCGTCGAGAACTCGAGACAAGTCCTGGGCGTCCTTGTCAATGTGAGCCGCTTCCAGAGACATCCGTCTATTGTCATTATTTTTGTTATGCACTCCCGTAAACATTGACAACGATGACAAACCAAAAAACTTCTCGAGCGCCCATATGCAGTGTATATGTAATTTAATTAACTGTAGAAAATATAACATAAAATGAAATTTCGAAGAGGCTTTCTAGCATTCTCTAAGCTTTTCTTATTTGTAAAAAATTATGAAATACAAAGTAGTATATTTATCTAAGATCATTGGAATTGATTTTTAATTTCGCAACTTAATCAATAGAAATGGAATAAAATAGGTATCCACAAAACCTATACACATATTTACCACGATACATAGATTATTACTGAAGTGCTAGTCTTGAGAAATTGAGTAAAATTTACTTAAAACATTATTAACTTTAGACAGTACCGAGAATCAATTTTGCGAATGTTCCTTCCAAGTTCCAATAAACCAGTTATTTTTCTAAAGACATCATAAAAACAGCAAATGGTGTTAAAATTAAGCGTGCCTAACTTCCAAAGTAATAAAACTATTGTAAGCATTTAGAAATTTTCATGAATTAAAACTAGATTCGTTATAATTGTAAAATATGTTTGTAGAATATAATAATTTTTTTATAAAAGAATACTAAAGTTGCGTCGAGTGTGAAGTTAATATTATGTATTCTATAAAGAATGTGACACGGCGCTTGCTCATTTTTGTGTCATTACACAAAGGATGCTGTTAACAACCTCTTTAAAAGAGCGAGCATAGTTTGATCAGGGTCGCATTTCTATGGGAATAACGATGAATGCTCCAACTATCAACTCTTTTTTTTCTGCGGATGATAAATGTAAACGGTTAATATATAAGTAAATCTTATTTTTACTTAATTAATTTAAGATACTAATTTAAAAACAAATTTATCAATTATCTAACTTTTTTTGTTTAGTAAAGTTTTAAATACCTATTTATGGAAGTTAACATTAATCAAAGACATTATTTACAAAATATAGTGTGTTTTATGAATAATTATAGAAAATACGTAAGTATTAAATGTCCATATAGAAGAATCGAGATTAGTATGATTGCAAAGCAAAAAAACTGCAAACTTTTAATATGACAAAAGAAGAAAGACGACATTAATATATACGGGATAAGATATTCGTCGCAGTTGCGAACTCCTATTTCGATAATCTCGCTATACGTATTCAAATGAGCGTCTATGATTTATTGAGTGGAACATTAGCATTTTTATTATTTGTTATTCTTACACCTTTCTTTAGGGCGGAAGCCACGCGGCTTCTGTCTCTGGGTACTCGGCCGTGAGAGTCGGCAACATTGCACCCCGTCTAAAATTATACTCGTAAAAAAATAAAAGACTCAACATTATCATAGTTTACATATAAATTTTACGCGAATTCATTCCGTATTCACTGTGCTTCGATATTCGTCGATTATAATGATAATTGCCTCCATACACGAACATCGACGTAATATACGGCCGTGAGAATCGATGATTGATTTTCCGGAATCGACTTAAGACGAACATCAAATTTATAAACGCTTAATGTTTATTTTTCGACTTTGATATAATTATTTTTTCCGCATTGGTGGATAATATTCACAAAACTTGTTATTTAAGAAGTAAGAAACGTTATTGTTGCCGTTCTTGAAGATAACATAATTACCGAAACAAAATGTATAAAAATCTAATGTCATGATGTTTGTCCAGGCTAATCTCCGAAACTATTAGGCAGATTTTAACAAATTTTGCACAGATTTTGTCCAACATATAATCTTATTTCGTTACATGACCTTGAATTTTTATTGCAAAATTAATAAATATGGTGGTACGAAGTTCGCCAAGTCAGCTAGTAAACTATAATTTACTTACGGCCAAACATCCTTATGGAGATTAAGGTGTGTCTCTTGTGCTAGCGGAGGCAGCTTGTAGTATTCAGTGACGAGTGGTTGAGGTTGAGGATCGTCAGCCACGCCGAGAACTGCAGAAGTGGCTGCACTCAGTGGATGCTCTGCTCCGCCAGTATAATACGCGCGCCAGGATTCACCGCTTACTTCCATCACTTCCTTGCGTCGTCTGTCAAAAATTTTACTATTTATCGAACCACATCAATAAATTAACACAACCATGTTATTAACATTTTTTGACAGGAGCTTTGGTATTAATTGATAGTATTCTATTACCTAGCAGTACAGTGCCGACGTAACGTTAGTTACGGTGTGTATGTGCCAAAAAAAAAATCGTTAGGCATTTGTGTTAATAAATATGTATTGCGTAATTTTATATACCTAAGTACCTTAAAATGACTCAATAAGATTTAACAAAAATGTAATGTGTCGAATGTGCAGTCTTTTGACGTCAAAGATGACACAAAACGACACACCAATTTTCATTGAGTATGTGGTATCAATGGAGTAAACGTAAAATACTGGTATCCCAAGCCTGTAGTTTTACAACTGGATCGACTACATTTGACGAACCAGTTATTAGGCGTGACCATTTTGGTACGGATACTGACCTTTGATGGTATACATCAGCGGGCGTCATCGCATAATACAACGATATAAAACGTACGCTAATTGTTGCACACAATCGTGAGTCAGCAACCCGGGTGTCCGGTTCGAGTAAGCTTATTATCAGAAAGCCATTCCGCTCAATAACCTCTCAGCCTAACGAACAATCTAACTCAGAAATTTGCTACCTTTGAGAGGCTGTTTGAATGGATGGCCATACGTCACATGGGTCGGGTCGCTTGCTGCTGCATAACCTGAATGTAGAACAGGTCCAAACCACTTGCAGAACCGGAAGGATACGAGGCAAATCCCTGTTCCCTCGCCAACCAGTTTAGGTTGTCTGACGTCACAACCAGCGGTATCCGACGATGCAGACAAATAAATAAAAAATGTTGGAAGCACGCGTCAGACGAGTTTAACCGGATAGTAGTACCTGATTCCTGTTCCTGGTGGTTTATTGATATCACGGGAGGTCAATATTTATTATAGACTTGATAAGTGATCATACCAAATTGTGGTATTACATAAAAAGCCACTTAAAACTTCACTGCGTTAAAAAAAGAAACGTAAATAGAGCGACTTATTTACAGAATAATGTAAAATAAAATTTTCGAAAACTAACGAAACTAACGAGTTCTCTCTAGCTAGTCGAGGTCATTTCGTAAACCGCTGCACGCAGTAGATAATAAATATCTTTAATTACGGTATCTTTGAGTTATTTATAACCCTAAAACCATTCACCGTCGCCGAGTTGGCAAATTTTGGAAAGTACATTTTTTTATGCTTAAGACATAACATTTATAGTGTTTATTAGAATATTTTTCACCTAAATCGAATGTTTACCACGTGTTAAATTAAAAAAAAAAACCCACAATGATCATTTGTGTTATATTACTTGATATCGGCTACCAATTCATTAAAAAACATAGACCCGTTTATAAAATTTAAACTAATAGAAATAGAATCTACAAATGGGTTCAAAACAAAGAACTGGAAAAGCCAGCTTCTGGCATTTAACCAGCCAAAGCGTGAGTCATTTGACGAGTTAACTGGCAGGCGGGTGCTAGGGGCGCGGGCGGCGCGGCTGCAGCGCGTGAATGAGATTCCGGTAGTTGCGCACGTAAAAATCGTGCAACGAATCTAACAGGTTTGCTGGGGTCCTTGCGAGGCCATTGGGACTGGTCTAACCTGCCCTGCGCACATGAACCTCAAATTTCCGATCGTTACCTATCACTTTTGCTTGCAACCGATAAGAAATTAAACTAATATGAAATAATCGATCAAACAATATCTGTTCAAGTATCTATAAATAATTAATTGATCAATCTTTTTGATCGTCAATTGTTCGTGCCATTTAAGTTTCGCAATATGCCTACACCTTATCTGTTTGTTTGTGTTGACTATTGAATGGAGCAATTAGAAAGTATCGCGCGCAGCTGTCACCAATACGTGACGTACGCTAGAGCGGAACGGATGGCTTCGAGCAAAGGGTTGAAGGAGTCTCTGTAATACCAACAAAACATTCGCTGCGGCCATTCATCTACAACCGTTTCTCCGACGTGTCTTTAGTTAAAAATGCACATCTTATAATTTTGCTCAGGACACTTTGGGTTCCCATCTGCTTTAAGGTCAAATGTCACGATCGCCAGATTTATCTTTTGGCGTAAACTGATCATGACATCAATCAATGTCACTTTGTATTACATATACAGGATGTTTATTGCCAATACTTTTATGATAATGAATATTCATTAGGACATAAGGAGGAAAAAATCCGAAATTTATTTTTCAAATCCGCTGTATCGACTTAATACATTAAATGCTGTAATTAATGAACTAATAACATTTTTCGAAGCAATTGAAGCATGAGTCACTTTTATCAGAGGTCGCAACGAGTTGGAGCGAAGTGTCGGCGGCGGTGTTTCGAAAGGCGCTCGTCCACGTCGACGTCCGGTGTCGCGTCCAACTATCGATCATTCGGTTCGTTAATAAATAACACGTTGGCGTCGTTCGTCGCTTATCTCGGCTGTTCGGGCATGTGGAAAAATTTGGTGTAGGTGTCGTAACGGAGCGACACGCATGTCTTGTAGGGTTGCGTGCGCCCGCCTGGCGTGCTTATCCTCTCCGGTCGTTGCCTCGCAACTCGATTGCTTCATTATTAATATTTTAATTAAATCAACCACAGCCTTTATAAAGATTTAAATGTTGACAAAAAAAAACAGCTATTAAATTATGACTAAAGTGTTTCATGAATAAAATAGTACCTACAACACCAAATGCAGAAAAAATCCATTCAATGTCGACGATTTTTAATGTCGAGTAAAATTTGCTATCGTATCCATTTATAAAAATATAGTAAGAAACATAAGATGTACTTCTATAGTAGTTGTATATTATTCCCATTAAAATAAAGAATAGCATCGCGATAGTGCAGTAGAGTTGAATTACGCATTAGTCAGGGAACAACTAGCTTTGCAGCTACAACTCGCTCGGCCGACAGTAATGCAGGCAGGTGCAACGGGCGCAAGGGAAAGTGCAGGGAGCGGTTAAATCTACGCAAGTTTTATCATCTCTGATAAGAGAAACTAGCGTCGATCCCGCTAATGACTAATTAAGCCGAACCGACGTTAAACCTTCTAATGCTCTTAGAGACTATTATTGTTCTCAACGGATATCGTAAATATCATAACAAAATTTCTATCTTAAACGGCCCTGATATTTATTAAATAGTTTTAGTTTGATAACAAGAATAAGACATAACTAATAAAAAATAGTGCCGTTAATTACTTTTCTAATTTTCTCCTATTAAACATTAAAGACGTACTTCATTAAACGTGATAGTCAAAACTATCCGTTGTATTTGCGATAATGACATTGTGTCATTAATAATGTATTTCGTATTCCCACATTAAAGCTAACGATCCGAGATGGAATGTGACGTTACTGCATTTCGTCAATTAAAGTATTCGCTCTTTCGATTGTGGTTGTATTGAAAGCACGCTGTTTGTTATAGGACAGCAAAAAGTATTTTTTTTTTACCGGGATAAATAAATAAGGGATGAGTTACGTACTGCTTATGAACTGCACCGAGCACAGAACAAACCAAATGCGAAGAAGTATTTTCGACAAACCTCTTTTTGCACTATGACGAGGAACGCATATGCGATGATTCATTTACGGAGCTCTTCACCGTATATGTATGGCTAACAATATTGCTTCTGTTTTCTTAGCAGTATTATGTACGGCCAACAAGAAATGTTTTCTTGGAAATATGCGCCCACGCAGATTAAAGATGGAAACACAACATAGGCACTAAATAAATCATGTCTCCTGTCCGCGTCAGAAGATCTTAAGCGTTTTAATGTTAAAATAAAAGCTAGTTAATAATTACAAATGATCACAAACACTACGATCTATTGTATAAATGCTCAGCTGATGATGATATTCGTAACCCGATTGTTACCTCTTTATCGTACCTAGTTGACAAAATGTCTAAATTTTAAAAGAAAATTTCCTATCGATATAGTATTTGTATTAAAGTCAATTGTATTATCATCATATACCTCATTGTATAATTAGAAGCCATACTCATTCCAAAATATGCATTTTATATAAAACGGCACTCATCTTTATTTTACAATTACGAGTATAAAACCGTTGACCATTGATTGACATTTTTCACGAATTTGACATCACGTCAACGAACGTTATAAGAATAACTTGAACTTCATAGAATATTAACTTTAGCTCTATATATAAGTTTGATCCAAAGCCGAGGTCGAGCCGTTTACAATTCAATAGCCACTTCCCTTCAAAAGTTTTATTATCATAAAAGTCTTTGCAAACTCACAAACCGAATGACAAAAGATTAACTTATCCGCGAAACACATTTTTTGAACAGAAACAAGTCTATTGAATTTAAATTCGACTTTTGCCCACATGGAGTTTTTACGGTAAAATATATAACTAGAGAGCTAGATAAGATGCTATATGTATAATATATAGATATATGTTTATGTTTTAAACTACTATTTTTTTTTAATATATTTATAGCTATAATTTTCAAGATAGTAAATGAGTATATAGTGTTTCTTTTTCATACATAATTATATTAGTAACGAATTTAAAATAGGAAATACAAAATAATAGTATTGAAGGTCGTTCGTGTCTCGTTGTCTATTGATAGGAGTTGAATGGCTCGACGCGCCGCCGCGCGCCGCCCGCTTCACTCTTTGTATACCCGCAATTACTCCAGCGAGTAAACTTGACAAAAACTACCAGACGTTTATCGCAGATCATTTTAAAACGACTTATCTTAAGCTGCCGTTAATTCTACTGAACAAAAACATAACAATGGAATTTATTTTTATTGCAACTACGCTACTGTCTTAAATATATTGTTATCATTTGATCTTTAACATTCAGTTAGAAGTACTTTATGAATTGAATGAAATGAATGGCCCTTTTGAAAGTCCTTACAGATAAACGTATGTATGTATCTAACCTTCATAAAAAAATAAAAAATAAATAAAATGAAATATTTGATCGACATGTTATAAAATTTTTAAATATTTTATAAATGTCTCGTAAACTGTCTTAATAAAGAGTTACGGGTTTAGAAAAAGGGACGCCTGCGGCGCACATTAATGCACCAAAAACTATAATAATAATAAATGCATCGTTTCCGTTTATTTAGACTTTTAGATCAAGTGAATTAGTCGGTTGCGTGTGGTCCCCATCAACTATGTATGCTTTATTTCAATCATAGTAATACATTTGCAAAGTAAATACAGAGTAAAATACGCTTACAATAATAAACACCGTTGCATAGCATTCAGGATTAGGTAACTAAAAAAATACACGTGCGAATGTCACATTGTTTTTTAATATAAGTGTTTAAAAAATGTGATCAATGAGTTTTTGTCTGTAGGAAATGCAGAAAATTTATAATTCGCAAAAAATATTTTAATATAACTGTAGAGCTTTTTATATAATTACTAGCTGTGCCCGCAACTTCGTCCGCGTGGAATTTAACGAAATAATTATTGCTCAGTTCGCAGTTATAAAAAAAATAAATAAATAAATAAATTTAAGGTAGCCTAAGTTACCCCTTATTACATCAGCTATCTGCCAGCGAAAGTCCCGTCAAAATCAGTCCAGCCGTTTCAGAGATTAGCCAAAACAAACAGACAGACAGACAGACAACAAAAATTGTAAAAAAATGTTATTTTGGTATATGTAACGTGTATACATCCATATGTATTTAGTAAAAAGCGGTTATCTTAAAATTACAAACAGAAACTCCAATTTTATTTATTTGTATAGATATACTAACAAAACGAAAAACAGGAAAGCTTGCTTGCTACTTTGCTGCTACTTTGTTTGTTTGGTTCAAAATTTATAAACAAAATATCACCTAGAATTTTTAGACCAGGTTTTATTGTATTGAAGTATATATCTCTTTCTTCTTTAAAATAAGTAGCCTATTTGTATTTTCGCAAGACTATTGTAGAGAATTGATTCAATAGAAATGTTAATTTTACCTTGTGTAAAATGAATAGACATAAAGAATAAAACTGCTTCTGACAATAGGACGATGTCTAATCTATAAATTTTGTAAATAATAAAACGTACACATAATGATATAAACGGATCCACGACACTTTAAAGGGTGAGGATTCAAAAAATAAAGCAGTTCGGATGCTGTTCGAAAATGAGCATGAAGGTATAAATTAGGAGCGACATGGCCTGTACAATGCGAAGCACGGCCGCGGCTTGCATTGTGCCGTGCGAATTGAAACAGGTTGCATCTGACAGGTATCTATATAATTTGATTTATGGCCGATTATACTGAACTCCGGCCACTATAATTAAATCGCGAAGCTATTAGGTATGCCCGAAAGATCTGCGACACTGCCCACGGATATAAACCCAAAGTGATTTAATGCGCCCAGCTGTGATATCGGTTTGTTTAACCACAGAATTTAAGATAAGCCGTCGAAACTGTTGAGAAATACAATAATTTTAACTAGCTTCAAAATTTAAATTATAAGAATAGGAATTATTTGCTAAATGACAATCCTACGGCTATCAAAATCTTTCGTAAGGAATTCATGTACCGTTACATAAATACATTACTATCTCACAAACCGTTCCGACAACAGAGTTAAGAAGTGTGCAAGACGATTATAAAATACTTCGAAAAGTAAAGAAAAAGTAAATAAACTAGAAGGCGATATAAATACTTGTCGCATTTAGATAATTTATAGGAAACTGCCTTATGAAAAACGATGGATAAAAATAAAAAGGATTTCATTTACAAACAAGTATCTGGTATCTCGGACAGAAGACGGCGCTTTACGACGACACGAATTTTTTAATACTGTTAACTTGCAAACAACTCGTCAGCAGGCTGACAATTGTGAGAACGCGATCAATTATACCTTTGCAAATAGTAATTGTCAACAACAAATACGGTTTGAAATAACAACTCGGGAACGTTTTCATTAACGATCTGCAGTTAAAATAATATGTCAATCATTTTACAAAGCAATCAACGATGTAGCGATGGCGAAGGCGCTATGGCAGGGCGAGAGATAAGTTTTAATTACGTTCGACGCCTATTTACATACTGTAGGAGATATTGACGGATATCTCGCAATTAAGGCGTATGAGTCCTTTTTTGCGTCGATGTTAAGTCGTTCATTCATTGCAACAGATAACATCTGTTTGACGGTGAGATTAAAAGAAGTCACTTATATATTTGATTTAAATATTTGCGCATCTCACCATCAACCGTTTCAGTTTAATAAAATATTTAGTAACATAATATCGACTCCTATTAACATTGATTATAACTTAGAATATGCCTATCTTCACCATAAAATTTACATGTCAACATTTAACTTGCAAATTAGTAACTTTATACGACTAGGTACTAGCTTATTTGCCAGTTTATAAGGAAAGGTATAAATAACTGTCTTGAAAACTCTACGCTTTATAAATATCTAATAATATTATTTTGCAAAGGCTCGAGTCAATGTAAGGATTATGTAAGCAATAGTAGTTATGAGGTTAAAAGGATATTGGACTTCATGAATCTATAGCGACCAGATGTATAATACGCCGAATCGGCGCCTGCTAATTGCGGAGGTCGATAATTTACGAGCAACCTGAATAGCTGCGCACCGCCATCAGCCTTCCGCCGTGCGCCTCGCGCCTGCCTTGCCACTACCTAGTGTCAGCAACCCTATTCGAATTGCCGTACTATAAATTAGACTTAACTGAGATGTATAGTTAGATACAATCTGCAAATGTACATTAATAACTACTATTGTAATTACGGCAAATAAATTACTATAAAGGGCAATTATTAGCATTATACACCGTCATAATTGATTGCTATTGTTGTGGCAATATTTTTATCTACAACGTACAAATATATTCTGCATTTTTGACTAACGCACCCCAGACGTCAATCTTTGTTTAAGAGTGTCTGGCAGTTGACTATCTTTTTATGTTAGAATCTGTAAGTCGTCTAGCATGTTAATCGATCAACTTCAAAATTTCATACGGTATATTTTACATGTAGTAATTAAATTTACATGAAATAAGGTAAATTACGACGTGGAAGCGCGTTCCGCCCGCGCCTACTGATACGTTATCTAAATGCAAATCAAATAGTTTAGTCATCAATGGCTATCTACAATAAATCAGCACCGTTCACAACCGTTACACGTCCGACGTGGAGAGCCCTGAGGCTCCCCGCTACTTACTCTACCTTCACATTTCATATCAGTTTTATGTGTAACGTTCTCAAAAATTAGACGCTGTTATCGTTTACTTTTGTGATTTTAATGTTGTTCAAATATACATACATCGTATAGATTACGTTATGTACTTGTGCTGTATAATTAATGATACTTTAAAAGAAATAACTAATACCTACGTATTAGTTCTAATTGGAACCAAGGATAAAATGGTCTAATAAAGAATGAATTTACTAATAAGAATTTTATTGCATTATGCTGCTCCTTTATCTTTTATAGTATTTTAATAATAGAACAGAGAACGGACCAAATATTTCTTTTATATGTATCAATGTATAGATATCGATCAATGCTACCTTTCTCGAAGTTGTTCAGGATTATATTTACCTAGACTGCAACAACTTTGAGAAGGAGGCCGATAACAGAATTCAGTTGGACTGGACAGCGTTTGGTAGCCTTCGTCGAGTTTACACTTCGAAGGCTCCGCAATGCTTGAAAAGAAAAGTTTCCGAGCAATGCGGAGCCAAGCCGTGGACACTGACGAAGGGCCTGGTTCAAAAGCTTAAAGTCGCTCAACGTGCAATTGACCGGGCAATGCTTAGGGTTTCTCTCAAAGATAGGGTTAGAAATGAGACTATCCGCGAGAAAACGAAAGTAACCGACATAGCCCACAGAATTAGCAAGTTGAAGTGGCAGTGGGCTGGTCATCTGTGTCGCAGGACCGATGGCCGTTGGAGTAGACGGGTCCTGGAGTGGAGACCGCGTCTTGGCAAACGCAGTGTGGGACGTCCTCCGGACCGTTGGACCGACGATCTACGTAAGATTGCCGGTGTAGGCTGGATAAGAATTGCGAAAAATCGGAGTGCTAGCGTGAACTTGGGATGGTCAATGCCCAGCAATGAACTGCAATCGGCTGAACCGACTATGTCCATTGGTATGTTTAATCAAATTACTTTATAATAAACCGTAAACTTTTGAGAATCTAGTTAGATTCTAATTTGGAATTTGTCACTTTTGATTACTTTTCAGCTAAAATAATTTAGGTTCGAAAAGCAATGGAGTTGAGCAAAATTAAAAATTAAATTTTAGGTATACATTTCTGATATAAAAAAGGTACAACGCGTAAATTGCAAACTTCATGGCATAATATTTTCTAATACGATTTTAGTCTCAAATATTGTATATAAGATTATAAGTAGTCGTTCTTCTTTAGGAGTATTTACGCATACCTACTCGTAAGATGTTAGTCAACTTATGTTTTATGTGTGGATTATTATTACATTACCTACTTAATATTAGTTCTATCGATACAAATGGAATCACGTTTGCATATTCCCATTTAATGTAGACTGAACCTTCGTTAATGATTCTATACATTTATTTACATCTTAATTCTGCGCAATATAAATATTCATTCAGTTTACTAGCTTTATCTTTGAGCCAATAGCGGTGAAACTGATGTCTATAAATTTGAATTACCAGAATAACTTTTGAAATTAAAATATTATTTTGAAGATATTTTTCTTACTAATTTCGCCATTTCTTGATTATCCTGATTTAACTCATGTTTACTGTTGCATACATCTTAAGTAATAAATAACCCTGTCTTGTGTATCTGATATTCTTGTAGTAGCTAAATATTTTTAAACTAACGATTATACTTTTAGAGTTGTATATGTGTGTATAAAATACCAAATTTTTCCAGATTCCAGTGCGAGATGCTTAAGAATATGCCGTCAGATAGACAAAAATGTGTAAGAAACGCTAGAGGATATCTTCAAGTTTAAAAGAAATTTCACACAGTAAATTATTTTAAGGTAAAAAGTATTTATTGTTAAATGGGTATTATATATTTTTATAAACCTATTAAATGTTTAATGATGAATAAGTTGTGCATAAAATTGATTTGTAAAACAATAATACTTGTTTCCCTACACATTAATTTAAAAGAGAAAACGTAAACTGTAAGTTGTAAGTATAAGAGGTCAAAGTGGCCGGAGAGACGGTAAACATTATTCATCTTATCTTTTAAATGCCTCGGGTCATTCCTATTACTAACATTTAATATAAGAAGATGTGCTATGGTTTCCGTTTACACGAAACAACAAAATGTGAGAATATTTCTTACTTTGCGCATTCAGCTTCTAACATCCCACTGCTGGACGTAGGCGCCCAGCGGTGGTTCCTGCTTTTACAAAACCACTATCTGGAAGTGAATATCCTCAGTAAATGTATTAGTATAATTAATTCCAAAAAGTCTGTCAAAATGTTGCCTATGTTCGTAACAACAGATTAATATCTCATTTTAAAAACATATGACATGTATTTTTATATTATATACTTTAGGAAGTTAACATAAATTTTAATATGTGTCTTCTTCAATGATATATTATGTGGTGTTGTACTTTAAAAAAAAATCATAAGAATGCTGTTAATACAATTTTTTTAAATATTAATTTTAATAATACAGAAAAATGACCGAGGACCAAAATAATCAGTACAATAACAGTAATTATAAACTTCAGTACAATAACAGTAATTATAAACTATTTTACTTATTACTAAATATTTCTAAAAGAGCAAAAAATAATATTTAATATAACCGATTTTTATAGCGTTTAAGTGTAGGAGAATCATAAAAAAATCAGCAATTTTATGTAGATTCAGACACTTAGTGGGCACAATTATGCAAATATGCAATGTCGATTATGGCCTAGTAACCACAGACTAGTTACAAGAATTTATAGTTTTACTTATTCTACTCATTGGCAGGGCTGAATGTCCTCAACTAGACTGCTAATTACTTATGCCATTTAAAAATGTAATGAATTGCGTACAGATAATCATAGCCATCCTCACTTTAAAAATTATAATACAATGTAACAGCGTGATAGGACATAGACTTGTAATTGGAATAAATACTCGTAAATTTATATAACCACTAAATGACTAAACGAACAAAGTTTTTTAAACATAGTTCTGTCAAATTTAGAAAAATATATATGCTTAAATATATAAGTAGATTTTGCAGTAAATTTCATGATTAGTAACATCGCATTAAAGTTACACTTAACTAACACGTGATTCAATAAGTCCCGAGACTAAGTACTAAAAAAAGGTCTTTTTTATAAAATTAATTTTTATTCATCAACATAGTCTCCTCCAAGAGCGATACAGTCCCTCCAACGCTTTTCTAACTTTTCTATCCCATGTGTGTAGAACGATTTGTCTTTGGCTTCAAAATAAGCCTCCGTTGCTGCGATAACTTCACTATTTGAGTCAAATTTCTTACCCTGAAGCATTTTTTTGAGGTCTGCAAACAGCCAGTAATCGCTGGGGGCCAAGTCTGGCGAATAAGGGAGATGAGGAAGCAATTCGAAGCCCAATTCGTTAATTTTGGCCATCGTTCTCACGGACTTGTGACAAGGCGCGTTGTCCTGGTGAAACACCACTTTCTTTTTGTTCACGTGAGGCCGTTTATCCGCAATTTCGTACTTCAATCGCTTTAATAAGCACATGCAATAGTTACTCTTTATATTTTGCTCCTTTTCAAGGTAGTCGATGAAAAGTATTCCATGCGCATCCCAAAATATAGACGCCATAACCTTACCGGCCGATTTCTGAGTCTTTGGACGCTTCGGGCGGCTTTCACCAGCCGCTCTCCACTCCGCTGCCTGCCGATTGGATTCCGGAGTGAAATGGTATATCCAGGTTTCATCCATTGTTACATACCGACGTAAAAAATCCTTTTTATTATGATTCATCAGCGCCAAACATCGCTCTGAATCATTGATACGTTGTTCCTTTTGATAAGTTGTAAGCAAACGCGGCACCCACTTAGAAAAAAGCTTTTTCATGGCCAAATTTTTATGTAAAATAGTGAAAACACTACCAGCTGAAATCTTCACTATCTCGGCTATCTCTCGCACTTTTACCTTCCGATCTTCCAATACGATTTTGAGGACTTGGTTAATATTTTGTTGAGTCACTGCTTCATTTGGACGACCTGAGCGTTCCCCATCATTGGTGTCCATGCGACCGCGTTTGAAGTCGGCATACCACCGACAAATGGTTACTTTAGAGGGAGCTGATCCTGCATAACATTTTATAAGCCATTGCTGTGCTTCAACGGTATTTTTTCCCATTAAAAAACAATGTTTTATCAACACGCGAAACTCGTTTTTTTTCCATTGTATCGAAATTACAACCGTAGCGTCACTTAAATGTTTCAAAATCAATAATATTATTGTTCCATTTTTAAAAATTTGACACATATTCTTGTATTGATAGCCAGTACTTTTTAAAAATCAAAAGAGTTTTTAATATATGCGCCATTTCCAGGTTAGTCTCGGGACTTATTGAACGATCTAGTAACTGTTTAACACTTTAAATACTTTTTTAGAAATTTAAATATTTTTTGCAACCATATATTTTTTAATATTTCGGTGAGACTGAAATACACGAGCACCCACATAAGTCAAGAGTATGTACTTAATAATTTTCACGAAATTCTTTGTATATGCAATTATAAGTGCATTTTGTCGGTGTGTCTGTCATTAACTTAAACGTACGATGTTATTTTAAGGGCCGTAATGGCCGCTCCAGCAAGTCTCCGCAATTTTTTTTTTTTCGGAGTGCTCACGGAAAGCTATGCATTTAAACGCTTAAATTATGAAATTACAGTATTGAGGGCAAACATGGGCTGATAGGAGGCTAAATGTGCGATTAAGTCAGTTCCATTAAGCTAAAACTTTTTGTTTATAAACATTTTCATTTAGTACGTTTATTGCACCATTAATTGTAATTTAAAAGTTGAATACTAAATTAAAACGTTACAAAATGTACAATACAATATCTCTAATAAAAGCAAGGGTATATTTCTTATTGTTTGCAATCATATCCCAATACGTTGTGCAAGTTCGACACTCAGAAACAATGGCTGCCTATAGATCAAATCACTATATTGATTCACAATGCGTAAATTCATTCTGTTATGACAGGCGAGCATAAATTCGCGGCAGGACCCTCGGAGGCTGCGAGACAATACGTTTCCCCATTGAAGCCATGAGACATTATCATAGGTCGCTATAACGCTTATGGACACAGGCCGAAGAAAGGGCGAAGAGACAACAAAAGAGATGAGGGTTGCCATTTCTTAATTATTATTTATAAGATAAAATGGTCAAGTGTGAGTGATCTGCAAACCGTGTGAAATTGTTTATTGAATTTAATTTGGTGCCAGAGAACTAGTGACATATAAAAATAAGTAGCTGAGTGACCGAGCTTAGCTCGGCAGTTTTAGTAAATCGTGTTTTTTGAAAATCATATTTAAAAACAAATTACATATTGATAAAATGTCAATAATATGATATCAATCAATAATATGATGTGTAAATATCAATAATATGAACTGGTTATTTAAAAAAAAAGTCATGAGTGCAATTAGAAAAAAAGGAAAAAAATAATCGATCTGAAGCCATGTCAATTTGACCGTGGTCTTCTCGGCCGATTTCCCACCTGAGCTATTACAACTTTATTAACAATTGCGAAATTTACCTTCGTATTATAACGATATTGTAGATACTTTCTAAAAATGAATCCGTATGGCTATACCTATATTGATTTATCGCCCCCAAAATCTCCTGCATACTAAATTTCATAAAAATCGTTGGAGCCGTTTCCGATATTCAGATTATATATATATATATATATATATACATATTATGCACAAGAATTGCCCGTTTAATAGTATTAGATATAATAGTATTCATGTAGATATTTTTGCATTTTTTCGTAATTTAGTTTACAAAGCCTTTATTCCCAGTAAAGTGAAACGATATTCACTAGATGAAAATATTCCTTATATTTAAATCTCAACCATAAATTAATATTTCACGCTCTTGATAAACATTAAATGATATTAAAATTCCAAGGTGAGCTGTAGTGAGTTATAAACACCTGCAAACGACCGCAAAATTATAGTCTTGGTCACAACTCCCAGCAGGCTAGCTCGTGCACTCTAAGTGCTCACAATAGATTTGGAGTTTGCTGGGGAATGATTGCCAAATAACAGGTTAAAGTGTAATAATCATGGGTTCGAGAATGTTCTATAATAATTATTAAGTATTTAAAATACCGCATTAACAGGGCGCCGTGTCCAACAATTGTAATTGGCAGTTAATGATAATAAAAAAGAATTTTGGCAGACGTTTATCAAACAAATCTTAGATTTTTCAATTATCTGTTAATGTATTTAAATGAAGTCTTTAATTCAACTGATTGTTTAACTTTTACTTTTATATATTAATATAGACTTTAATAAATGCTGTTTGTTTAATTAATATGGTTTTATTTTAATGAAGTAGTAACTATATAAAAAATTATTTAATGAAGCAGATAATTTCATTATGCATGATATTATTTACTCTCTAATTGTATTAAAAAATATTTCATAGTAAAATCGAACGAAATTCAATCCGCCTGCGGTAAAATATAATTATAAATATTCGTTAATGACAACATACGTCGGTTGCACAAAAAACCCTTAAGCATTGCGGACCCTAATAAAGGGTTGCGCGTAAGAAAGAAGCAAAAAATTAAGAATCGCCCCGATGAGCCATTATCTTCGCATGTTAAAAATAATATGGTCATAGGGCTGCACATTCATACGAGTCGCGTCCAGGAGCGCATTTGAATACGCCTTTGTAAAGACCCCTGCCTGCGCCGGACTTCACACGCTCGCGAGACCCGGCAGGTACCATACGGCTTCATCCCCTCGCCCCACTCGCCCCGAAGCGTTATACTACAATTAGGTACTAATACGACATATAATTTTGATTATTGAATAACTAAACGATGTAGTAAAATCTCTCTATAAGTTTTTTAATAATGTGGTCACATGTATGAGTCATAATATTATATTGTATTATCGTATATGTTACCACGGACCACATGAAATCAAATAATTTTTAGTAATTCATGTAACAATATTTTTTTGTATACATAAATATACCACAACACTGTATGTAGCTATGTACATAATTATGTATAGCATATTCGACAGCTTCAGTTCGATCTTATGAAATATCAGATGTCTTAAGATTGTTACGATAATATAACGCATGTTAAAAATGTATTTAACGGTATCATATTTTACTCCACTCCGACTACGTCAAGACGCATCAAATTAGCTAATGTCAGAAAAGCAAATGTCAAGATTTGTTTAGTCCGCTATATGACGTACGCACTCTATGCGCAGTACGAGCTACAATTGGTACCTAGTATACGTTTATTTCATTATTAATTACGTCTATTGTGAATAGGCTATATTAACGACTCATTTATGTTAACAAATTGAATGAGCAATAGCGACAAATTGAAATTAGCGAAAAAAAAATGTGTTGTTGCATTCCTTATATTCGAAGATAAACGACCTACCTAGTCAAATATTTTAAATATATAGTATATGTAGTAAAATTTTAAAAGTATACGTGTTTCATACTATCTGTTCATTAGAATTGATTATTCCCATTATTTAAAACAAAATATAAAAAAAACTCTTAATTTTATGAGCATCTGTGAGGAGATTTATTAATACCGTTAATTAATCGAAGCCTCTAATGCATTGGTTAGCTGTGTGTTAGAGCAGGAGGGAGGCGCAACAACGGTAAGGTCAGGCATATGTTAGAGGGTCCGCTTAAAACCGACGTCGTGTTTCGGAATTGAAAGCCATTTAGAAAAGTTAACAGAATGCCATAAATTTACATTCCGACCTGTTGCACAACCTTCAACTGCGATTAAGATAAAATAATCTCTAACTATATTTAAATTTTATTGTCGTAACATTTTTGGACGTCAATTACATTATTGATAATTTGATAAATCAATAATTCACTCATTTATTCGCTAGACTATAATGAAATAAATAAAATATAAGATAAAGAGTGATATTAATTATTACACAGTACAACAGCAAATTTATTTTAGAATAAATATTATATTCTTATGATGGATATTCAATAATTCATAATTTTATTGATGAAATTATAAAATATTCGTTAGTATCTGTAAATATAGAAAATTACATCGCGTGTTATGATATTCATAATTATGATGATCGAGCCATAGAAATCTCGCGCACCAATAAATACTCCTCCGATTATGATCTACGGTGCGTAGCCCGTAGCTACAATGCCTTCAGTAAGTATGAATCAGCTTTCCACTCTGCGCTGATGATATTTACCAGTAGTTCATCCTTACTTCATAAATCTGCCGACTAAAAGCTTGATTACAAAGATTTATAAAGCTTACGGGGCAATTCACAACTTGATTGGATTGAAATATTAGAACTCAATCTAATTAGCAATGTTCGTATAAAATTGCTAGTTCAGACGGTACGCGTCCGTGGCGGAGCACAGGCTCGTGGGCCGCATTCCTGCTGCACTCACGCACCTACATAGAAAAACTTCATGAGCCGTGCATTGAATTCTCAGAAACACGGTAAGTACACAAAAAACTTGAACTATGTAAGGACACAATGAACGTCAACATACCTAATTACTATAATAAATGTTTTAAGTATTCTCTAAAAAACTACACTGTAATCCACTTGTAAACGTTGAATGGAAGAAAAAGATATTTAAGCAATAAGCAGTCATCAATATTTGAATAATCGATATTCGAAAATAAAATAAAGTAAAATAAAGAAAATAATTATACAAATATGTATACGAGTCCACGACAAAGTAGGTACATAAAATAGTTACATAATCACTTATATATTTCTTTACATAATTACCTGCACACAAATAAATGCTTGAGCTAGAGAAAATATCAATATACGAGTATACACATTAATTCAATATTTGATATAAGAATGTAGCGCGTGGTCACGTGGTGGCACAACAGAACACACATGTGGAGCGTAAGTCGACTACTTTCACGCGAGCTCGGCGCACCCATATTAATTGCTCCCGTTCTTCGACGAAGCTTTATTTATTGCCCTCTCTGGTGATTGTAAAAAGATTTTAATTTACATTAGTATTTATTCTTATCTTTCATGAACAATCTGACATGACACCATACGAGCAGACATTGATGATATACAGTGGCCTTATTGTACGATGTATACCTGCATATTTCATACGCGTTATTATTACAGTATAACGTAGTAATAAAACATCCATACAATTAAATACCGTTATCTCCGTAGAGCTACACTAGGTAATGAAAAAATCAATTATTATTATTAGCTAAACAAAACCATGAGTGGTCGAGCGCCGATGTCAACGTTTTTAGAGGAATAAACATTACCTGTTTGCACAAAGATCGACTCCATAACAAATATTTGATATTCGAAAATACTATTCTAATGTATGTCGCTGTACGCGATCCTATACCACATCTACCTGCCACGTCCTCACTCCATGCTTTTGACACTTTGGCGGCTCTTTTGGTCTCTCTCCTCAAATGAAATTTTATTATCTCTACTCGATTTGCTTTCTACGACTATTTTACGCTTTTTAGAGGTTGTATCAAGTATTTAAAATGTCATAATAATTATATATAACTACTATGAATAAGAGAAGGGTCCTTTTTGATGTTAAAATAAGTATTTAAAAGCAATTAAGATAGATAATTCTCAAGAAGATTGCCGTCGGTGATGCCGTCATCATGTCAATATTTTTATACGTTATCATATTAATTAAAATTTAAATCATAAGTTTAATAGAAGTTTCTCATTAACGATACGAACAAAACTAGATACATACTCATTAAACACCTAATAAGCGATAGTATTTATGTATGACTTTTTAAGTTTTGTCACAGATGCCGGCTCTCAACATTAACTTCGATTTTTTTATAATCAAATTTTAATAAATAACACATTAAACAAAAAACAGATACGCTTCAAGTCTCACGGTCAAACTCGCAATAAATTTGTAAACGAGCGCGGAGTCGGCTACAATGCGGAAATGTTAAGTTAGGCCTAGCGTAATTTAACCGTATTAGCATGTTATAACAAATTATAGATTATGATTACCTAATGGATAAATGAATAACGATAATAATGACTATACTTAAAAAAATATACCAATCTAGAACACACAAACAAATCAATAAAAGTTTATCAACATAATGCGAACACAATCTTATTCACATTTGTTATTGTATTTATGTATTAAGCTAGAATAGAACAGAAATGATACATTATATTTATCGCAGAGCGCAGACCTGAATCGCACGTGTATTAATTGTCCTAAGAACTACTTTTAGGATGACAAAATGAATTTGTACATAGTTTTATAGAATATAGAGTAATAATACTATTCAAGAAACAAGTCATTATACTAACAAAACCCTTGAACTTTTCAAGCTTAGATAAACTTGACTATTAACATATTAATCCGATGACCTTAAAATTGAAGCAAATTATAGTTTAAGTCGATGGAAAATTCATTCGCACTACCACCTGGTATGTGATATAACGAAATATTCATATAATCTTTATGTTCTTTTTTACTATAAATATTAAAAGGCACTTATTCCATAGACATAAAGTTTATAATAAAAATGTTGCTAATGTGGATGACTGTTATGTTTTTTAGGTAATGATCAAAGAACAGGTCGGACAAACAATAATCGGTAATACCTGCGAAACGAGTCGAAAACTGGTCACGGAGGGGGCAGCTCGGCAACCCCAAATCAGTGTTCGAGGGCGTTTTGCATGTTGCCGTTGGACGCTGGTCAGTCGAACGGCCGGTATGATAAGGGTCACTCGTATACAATGGGATGACCGGTCCACCCTAATGTCCAACGATCGATTAAGAATAGATTCAAATCCGTTCGTCACGCGGTCCGTTAGTGCATGGCCGGTAGCGGTGCGGTTCGGGTGCGACGTAGCTCGCTACTGCCCGCAACCTACTGTACCGTATGTTCGACGAGCGGGCTTGGAGAAGGGTGATATTGCTACTCATCCTTATTGTTTAATAGCAAAGGGTAGAACCACTAAATAAATAGAAGGACTGTATATAGACGTTTCCCCAAAATATTCATCATTTGGAGTTTACAATTTTATATGCAATTTTTTTAATAAAATATTTGCAAAGATCATTTGATATATATTCAATATATAATAATTTTTATTAGAATTCTCGATATACGTTCAACGTCTCGTGCGTCATCATGAGACTAATGGTGGACAATAAGTAATGTTATTGATAAGCAGTTACTAGTAGCTAAACTAGTACAAACATTATACAGTTATTTTTTTATCTAGCGCGTAATGCATGTTTAGTATAATAATAAAAAAATTAAGCGTGACCAAGGTGAAAAAATTGCAATACTAATATTTATAAATATTTGGTTGATACAAAATAAATACTAGATCTATTATCAATATATGTACATACAACTGCATTCATTTTGTGACTTAAGATAGACAAGTAGACATCGAAATTAAATTATAAAATATTTGCAGTCAAATTTATTACAATGTTTTTCCTATTATTATAGTTAGTATCCTTGTATTGTAGTTTCCTAGTATTGTAGTTTGTATATTATTATACTCTTAACAACATATAATAAGTCTTTCGTAGATAAACCGAACATTTTATATCATTTTCTAGTGCATAATTATTATTAAGCAAATCGCACGTCAAAAATATTTCAATAATGCCTAAAACATGATAATCATATTGAGGACATTTTTATTATTAAAGACTAGCTGTACCCTGCGTGCGTTGCTACACTTTATTTTTATTTATTTTTAAGCCCCGACGCAAAAAAAGGGGTGTTATAAGTTTGACGTGTCTGTCTGTCTGTGGCGCCGTAGCTCGCGAACGGATGAAACGATTTCAATTTAGTGTTTTAAGATATGTTTGATGAAAATCGGTTGAGTTATTTAAAAGTTGTGGGGGTGAAAGTGGGGAAGAATAACCGAATGTCTACAAATATACTCTAGTGGAGTCTCAAATGAAAGCGCATCACGTGCACATTACAAAATAATGTGTTATGGACTATATATGGAATTTATTATATATATATATATATATATTATATCGGAATATATATATATATAGAAATATAAATTTGAAAATTTTCGACAAGAACCTACGTATTTACAACAACAAAATCTAACCATTGAGTAACAATATTACTTATAGAAACAAAAAATAGTAATCAGTAAGTAAGTAAAATAAAAGCGATCAATCTTGACCTTAAATTTAATCTTTACCCTAAATATAAATTTTAAAAATTTCATCAAGAATCTATGTACAAAATCTACATTATAATAAGTGTACCTATAAAAAGTATAAAATAAAAGTTAAATTAAAACAACCGATGTCCGAGTCCCCGATTGCGATGTATTTTTTTTTTAAATTATTAATACTCGTACATACTTAGGTACTTTAAGATTGGGTTTATTTAACTATTTTTTACTTTTTTAATTGAATTTTTATATATCTTTTTGTTCTGGTCGCACCAACTCAAAAGGCTTTGCACAAAATGCATGCACATGCATAGTTTACGATTCTATAAAGGACATACAGACAAACGTTCATTTATAAATGATATATATATATATATATATATATATATATATATATATATATATAGTTTAACGCTTAAGTAATATTAATTTCATATACGCATATGTAGGTATATATGGGTAAACTAATGTCTTAAAAACACATATGAAATTAGTTTTAACCTCGTTCGTGACTGTAACCTAGGAAGCTAGTCATTACCTTCATTTTTGATCTACCGCTACACTATCAAGATTATAAATTTAAATACACTTACCTCTAATATCAGTGTAATTTAGTTGTGATGCCGCGTGAGAAAAGTTCGAGTACATAAGAATTAATTAAAGTAATGGGCAAAAGAAGCATTAAGAGCTGACAGTGGCTGTTTAATTAAAAGTTTAAAGTGTGCGCAGACAAAAGTCTCCGTAAACCATGGACATGGAACAAATCCATGTCATAATTGTACATAGTTGGTTGAAAAATTATTAAAAACCTAGTAGTCTGGTACTACTACTAGTTCTACAACCGAATTATTTTCACTCTCCGGGAAATATGTATAAGTTTTATATGTAGGTATGGCACAGTGGCTTTAAAAAAATTATATTTAAAAGTATTATATACAAATGAAATAGGTGTAATAGCTATTAAGCAATAAAATCTCAAAGAAAAGAAGTAAGTAAATGTTCTTAGTTACATCATACTTAATATAGGCAATATACATGTGTCATTATTACTGTCCTTAAGATAATTATTTCATGAATTGTGAAAGCATCTTTAGGTTAATACGAAAAAGTTCTAGCCACAATACATTAATATAATGCAAAATAAAGTCTTAGAATAATTTTATATTTATTTATGAAAATAAATTAAATTTAAATTTTAAAATTACATGAGCCTTGTATGAAACTGATAGGTGGATGTCTGATTTAAATATATTTTTAATATATAATATGATTATTATTCCTTTAATAAACGTCCTCGTATAAATAATTAATAGATATATTAAACTGATATTTACCATTGCTTTTATTTATGTATTTTACGTTTTTTTTTTTTTGCGATTATTATTATCGTATAATTGCTGTGTGGCTACGGCACTAAAGAATTTAGCCACCCCCTCTCTTCCCGTGGGTGTCGTAAGAGGCGACTAAGGCATAACAAGGTTCCACAACCACCTTGGAACTTAAGAAGCCGACCGATGGCGGGATAACCATCCAACTGCTGGCTTTAAAATACACAGGCCGAAGACGGGAAGCAGCGTCTTCGGTGCGACAAAGCTAGCCCTGCGGTCACCAACCCGCCTGCCCAGCGTGGTGACTATGGGCAAAACACATGAGTTCACGTTATTTTTGGCGTAAACTTGTGGACGCCTATGTCCAGCAGTGGACTGTATAGGCTGTAATGATTATCGTATAATAAATTTCTTAGTTGTGTAATGTTGGCGATTTTATAAAATATATTGATTGAAATATAACTTATAAATTAATGAAATAAATAATTAAGACTAGTCTAAACCGACAGACTTTGTCCAGTCTTACGAAAGTGGAATGACTTGAAACCTTGAACCTTCAACAAATTTATGAAAACTAGGAAAAAATCTACTTCAATAGATCCGAGCTTTTTGGAGTTTTGTGAGTAGCGACACATTTAGCGATGATTTTTTTTTCAAAGAAAAAAGGAACATTAAATGGCTATATAAAAATATCTTTTATAATGCAATGTTAGTTGCGCACAACATAAAAGAAGTGTTTGTATGTTTATAAAATAATTCAAAAGTCTAGCATGGATTGTGAAATGAAATATAAAATATAACACTTAACATGTCTATTGATTAGTATCAAATAAGCTTAAAAGATTATACGGCATTAAAGAATATAGCCCCCCCTCTCTTCCCGTGGGAGTCGTAAGAGGCGACAAAGGGATAACACTGTTCCACTACCACCTTGGAACTTATAAAGCCGACCGATGGCGGGATAACCAATCCAACTGCTGGCTTTGAAATACACAGGCCGAAGACGGGCAGCAGCGTCTTCGGTGCGACAAAGCCAGCCCTGCGGTCACCAACCCGCCTGCCCAGCGTGGTGACTATGGGCAAAACACATGAATACACGCCATTTTTGGTTTGAACTTGTGGAGGCCTATGTCCAGCAGTGGAAGTGATGATGATGATGTGCAGGCAGAAGTGATGATGATGATGAAGCCTAAAAGATTTGCCGTCTTCAAGTTTATTATAACCGCTATTAATATGTATTGCGTTACAGATACCAAACAATTTGGACTTGTTTTTTTACCGTTTTACATAATTACACAATTATGCCTTATATTGACGAGAAAACGCAGTAACACGCAGTAACAGTGTTGCTAGGGTTGTTAAATTATACGTAGATTTTTTTATTCATAATATAATTAAGTTTGCGTAAAATAATTGCATAGGTACGTTTCTATTTTACATATATCATAAGCATATAAGATATAAATTATAAAAAACCGCTGTACTACCGCTATACTAACCGCTGCTTTAGACCATACGACTGAAGTAAAACTTTTTTAGTTCCTACTGTAATATACAAAGCATAACTCTCTCTCTCTTTCTATCTTCACTAACTTATATCTCCCTCTCAACTTCCGTTTGCCTCGCCCGATCACACTTTTCGTAACGCTCTCGTGTCGCATTCACCAGCTCACCCAAGGCAAGCGTGTGTAAAGAAGTTTTATTTCAAAAATATAAAGTTAGTAAATAAAGTCTAAATTCGCTACAACCGATTTATAACAATAAATAAATAATAATAAAAAAAATATAAATCTTTCATAAAAATACTTACACAAGCCTTATCCACATATAAAATTATCAATCGATACCTGCAACAGTCAATTTGAGATAGGATTGCGTCCTATTTCCGCCTCGAACGAAAAAATAGAAAAATATTTATACCGTGCACAAATTTATCATTGCACATGTCACATTGTTACGACTATATTAATGAATAGTTCGTTAATGTAACTTGTGTGTTATGAAAAAAATATATTAGTGTAATATTTAAATAATTCTATTTCAATATACATTGTTATGATCGTTTTGTAATGTAGTATGTATAGATGTAATGTGTGTGTATAGATTTTTTTATCATCTTTTAAATAGCCTACTAATTTACATAATAAATAAACATGAATAAATTTATAGAATCTACCTTATAAAGCGAAAAACTATTGAATATAAAGAACTTTTATTAAAAATTTTAGTACTTTATAGAAAAGTATTTATTTTAAAAAATGATAAAACAGTAAACGTAGTTGGCAACCCTGCGGAACCTCGCCCACTTACAAGAGTAACAAATCAGAGAAGCGCATTTGACCGAGATGGATTGTCATAGATAATATGTCATGTTATTTTTTAAGTAGGCAAATACATTATAGTTCAGTCAAAAAATACCTAATGGAATATTTAAAAATTTTCTATTAACACGGTACTTAAACGTGTTTGATAACCAAACAAACGAATGACTCTTGTTTATAACGTAATATAACAAATAATATATAATTACATTGCCCAAAAATCATCACAAATCAAAAAGATAAAAAAATATTGTTTATTAAGTTTAAAGAAAATACACGTTTACAAGGATGTAAGTAGTTACTTATAAAAATTAATCTCTGAAAGAAGTGAGTGTATGATTGGCATAACGAGCACAGGTACCGATTTTGGTCAATAATAACCATAAGTATAGTGAGTACTTTCGCGTACCGAATGAAATAATAATTGGAGGGTCCGATTTATCACATCACTGTTCTCCGAAATGCCTGAACAGTTCTTGTGCAAGCCCTTCACGTCGTGCGCACGAAAATATCTCGAGTCCATGCCGAGTGCACTTAATTATAGGTAGAAAAATAAATTCATGGGAAGCTTGGCGAAGCGGATTTTTATCTTTGTTATTTTACCTAACCGTTGGCGATGCGAAAAAACAGACAAATGATAACGCTACCGAAGTTGTATAATATTAGTTGAACCCTTTCTTTACAATACAAAGAATCTATAATATTACAATGGAGGGGTCAACCTTTCTCAAAACGTATTCTTCCCACACTGGTCAGTTATCCCTAGTACTGGTCATCGGTGGTCATCAAATATTTTGTTCGCGTATTGTCTCCCGTATAAAAAGAGCCCCTTTGGCTTTTGATAAAATTTCAAAGACAGTACTTAGGCGTATGACACCCCTTTGAATAGAGCCAAACGGCTATTCCCCGTGTGAGCTATGCTCACAGGTGTGACTATAGGGTTATTATTAGATGAAGATCGTAAAAATGAAGTTGTTGTTTTTTTTTATATAAAGAATGATAAATAAATTTTACACACTTTTATTTAACATTTGATGAGATTTGTAGACTTGATTAAATTATTATTATAGCCTCTGCACTCTTTTTATGCGCTTTTTGTACTTCCCTAATATTTTCCTAAATTTATTTTTTGGGTTTTTTTTTATTTATTACTGACGTCGTATCTGTTTTCAAAACAAGTTTTATTAAAAATTCAGTCCTATCGTGTTACATATTATGTATAGAACATAATCATATTTTTGGTTGTTACTTCATTATTCGTAATAAATAATTAATTAGAAATAGTTTTTAATGCATAAACCACTTAATAAATAATACTAAACAAACATAACAGTATCTCATTTTAAGTATTTATAGTTTTTTTAGTTTATTTAACTAAAATGAATTTTAGAAGTAAGTAGATTAACCAAGGTATATGAAATAAGGTATCAGTTGCACAATTATAATAATAATAGTATATATTAGTCTAAGATCTGAACTAACCACGATCTTCACCTATCATCGCTTATTAAAAAAACATTATTTTATATCTTCTTTAGTATGTTAAAAATAAATCACGAAGGATTTGGCTGAAAAATTCCTGGCCAGGCTATGGCAGCCACTTTTCAAACCTGACTTTTAGGATTATTTATTAAACATGTGGGTGAAAATATCTACTATCAATATAAATATCTACTATCAATATAATTGACTAGCCCGTTGGCGCAGTTTGTAGTGACCCTGCTTTCTGCTCCGAGGGTTGTGGGTTCGATTCCCACCCCGAGTCTGGGTGTAATATAAATATTTATTAATATATTTATATATGTATTATTTATAAGTATGTTTATCGAAAAAAAAAATATGTAGCTATATACCAGTCGGCTGTAACCTATAACACAAGCATTAAGTTGCTTACTTTAGTAACAGACGACCGTGTGTGTATTGTGTAAATATTTATAAACAAAAAAAAAAAAAAACAATATAACTGTTTATACCTTCCACCCAGTGGTTATGCCATGAAAATGAATAAGAACCTAACGTTTGCATTTTATACAGGCTTCATACTGTCAGTTGCTATTAAATTTGTCAACAATAGCACTGTCGTACGGAATTAGATCGTTCGATATTCAACTACCCTCACTTATTATATCACTCGAGTTATTCTGACGTGTATAAAACGAACAGTGCAACCGCCGCTAAGGCAGTCTTGGCTCTGGCTTGGCACGATACATTTGTTGTATCCTACTAGTAGCTTAACCTAGACTCATTCGATAATTAATTTGTGCATACGAATTAATTGTTACATATTATGGCGGATAACTCGAGCAGTGAAGGTGAGCGTTGATACGTATCCCAAAGGAGATCTCCTTAAACCTACACCTGGGTCGCAAGTCCTAGGCACTGCTCTAAGTTACTCCCTATGCCACACGATAGATTGGATCGGATCGCATACAATTTTGTTATAATCATTTTAAGTACTACCTACATAGTATTGTAAAGAGTGCGAGTATAACCTACGCCCGTGCCCTGCAAATATAGAAAAGGAGCTTCCAATTCAGTCGAAAGACTACATCAGAAGTGGGATAAGATCCACCCCCACTTTCAAAATTTAACTAATTTAGTTAGTTACATTGAACGAAGAAATGTCTCTCTTCGCTTCCGGTACGGAAACTATTTCAGAAAATAGCTGAAGTTATAGGCCCACCTCCTGACGATACATCTGTTTTTAGCTAGTGTGCTAGTTGCAATATTTGGTGGTGATTAGTGGGTACATCGATCATCATTTTATTTTCTTTTATTAGTGGGTACATCGGTATTTTAGTTCTTTCCGTTCGTTCTGTTGTATTCTTATCGGTTAGTAAGCTGGTTAAAGGGGCCATGTACGCCCGGGGCACGTTATGTTAGGAAGGGATGAAGGGGCCTAGCACGCCCGACCCACGGTTAGTAAGCTGGTTGAAGGGGCCACGTACGCCCGGGCCATGCTATGTTAGGAAGGGATGAAGGGGCCCAGTACGCCCGACCCGCTAGTGTATTACAGTCTCAGCGTTTTGGTCAGGAATAGCCGAACTGTTATTAATGTCACTCGTTACAGTTGTATAGGTCGGGAGGAGTAACGCCGAGTTGGCGGATGCACGACATGGACGCACGAGGTCGTGCGATTGTCAGGGTTGGCCGTGTCAACAATAGCACTGTCGTACGGAATTAGATCGTTCGATATTCAACTACCCTCACTTATTATATCACTCGAGTTATTCTGACGTGTATAAAACGAACAGTGCAACCGCCGCTAAGGCAGTCTTGGCTCTGGCTTGGCACGATACATTTGTTGTATCCTGCTAGTAGCTTAACCTAGACTCATTCGATAATTAATTTGTGCATACGAATTAATTGTTACATATTATGGCGGATAACTCGAGCAGTGAAGGTGAGCGTTGATACGTATTCCAAAGGAGATCTCCTTAAACCTACACCTGGGTCGCAAGTCCTAGGCACTGCTCTGAGTTACTCCCTATGCCACACGATAGATTGGATCGGATCGCATACAATTTTGTTATAATCATTTTAAGTACTACCTACATAGTATTGTAAAGAGTGCGAGTATAACCTACGCCCGTGCCCTGCAAATATAGAAAAGGAGCTTCCAATTCAGTCGAAAGACTACAAATTTATTCTTTCAACTCATCGTTTCATATTTAAATGAAAATAAATATTAAAATTTTGAATTAAATATGGATTTTTCCTTAAGCGATTTATTTTTAATATACTAATTTTAGTATTTATTTAATAATGACATAATTTTCATCCACTAAACTAATGGGTGAAGTTCGTCTCTAGTTCGGATCTCCTGCTATGTGGCTTTTGTCATTCATACGCAAACGAAAGCAATAAAAATTGTATTTTATTGACCGTCACCACAAACACTTCGAAAGTTTGTTAAGATAAAAGCAACAAGCTGTATATGAAATACTAAGTTAAGAATTGGTGTTAAAATTTAATTATTGCTTTTAAAATGTTGGTGCAAATAAACAAGGTTATTTAATACATAAGCAACCAAAGTTATGTTATTAATAAAAATATACGGAAATCACAAGTGACGTGACTATCTATATATTAATACGTGAAGCAAATATTTGTACTCCTTCTTACGAAAATTGCGCGGACGGAGGAGTATGAAATTTCCTACATTTATAATTTATATAGAGAAGAAGTGCAGAATAAAAATATATTAAATCAATAAAAAATACGTTACACACACTACCATGTATTTGACACACCACTGGGCGACCACTAGCACTAAGTAAATTTAAATCGAAAGAAATTCAAAATATGAGTGTCAATACTTTCAAACTTAAACCATTTTCAACCAACTTCAAAAAAGGAGGAGGTTACTTAATTCGTTTTATTAATTTAATAAATTTCGTTTTATTAAGTTAATTATATATATATATATATTTAAATGTATGTTCGGGGATCACTTCGTCGTTTCTGAACCGATTATGATAATTCTTTTTTTATTGGAAAACATTAACATTTATTAATATTTGCGTCACGAAAGAAAATCTCAGCATGTAGCTAAAACTCGAGTCGAAGAGGGTTTATCGACATCGGAGAAAGTAGACATGATCATGATCATGATAAGCCACTCCCTGACGATAAATTTATGCGCCCTTTGTTTCTTTTCAATGATTTCAAAAGAACTCTCTTTTGTGACCACATGACGTTTTAAACTCATACGTGAAACGTCAAGGTAGGTCAACTGGTCATGAGCTATTGTTATTATTTATGTTACTTAGTTATTCTTTCTCTATTTGGATAATAAAAATAATAATAATATGTATCTACTAAATGTTTACTTTTTATCTATAAAACTATTTATGTATCAATATACGTGTATAATATACAAAGATATTTGTATATTATTAATGAACGCGGCGTCAGATGATAACACGACAAAATAATAACAAAACCCGTAATACATGTGCCGTAAATTGCTTATTTTGTTCACAGGCCTCGGGCGGATCAATTTGACCCTTATCGAGAAAATAACCAATAAAACCGAACTCCTATTACGTGCACCGAGAAAAAATTAATTGTTTGTTATTACTGATTGCAGGTAATAATTGATTGTTGTCGGGAATGGTATATGTCGCTATCGTCCTCCTTGCGTGCGAAATTACATTAGCTAGTTATATTGAAGCGCCCTCGTATTAAATTAGTAACGAGGTTTGCCTTTTCTTACAATTCAGAATCAAATGACTACCTTAGTACACCTATCGAGGCGATTTAATAACCGTAGATGGAAACTTGAAGTTGATTGGTTAATAGACAACAAAGATAAAATGTGTAGACATCTGAATAGGCTGTTACGTATTAAAATATTCTGTAAATCATTTATACACATTTTAAACATTAGGGTTAAGTAAAAGTTTAGTTTTTTTTTACTATGAGTCTAGAATAATTCTAGCAGGTGTGGTTGTTTGGTGTAAGAGATGTTTCAGACAGTGGAACTATACAAAATTATTACTTAATATAGACTTATTTTCAAGACAAGTGCAATTATTTCGTCTTCTACTTTTTCACTTCAAAAGTTTAATTCTACAAAACTACATCAAAACCAGTTAATCATACCACTATCATAATCGTTTCCGATGTGTAAACAAACAAAAGTACTGAGAGTAAGACATGAGAAATATCTTAGAATAACAGTGTTTTTATCTCAACTATTGTATGTATATATTTATGCGCCTGTTAAAAGTACCTATAGCCGCTCCCAATGGGCAACATATTTTTATACGCAGCCTCCAGCACACGAGCACGCCGTTGTAAATCATGTCATTTGACAAGCATTGATAAATTGACCCGATGCACCTAGCGAAAATGACATACGTCTATTTGTAATATAAATTTAGCTCGTATTTCAACACATAAAAAATTCTATATTATCTAGCAGGTAGCGGAGAAATATGTGACACTTTACTATCTTACTTTCACAATTTAAAAATTTTACATTTTATGTGAAGAAATAAAAAGTTAGGATGATTTCAGAAAGGTAACATGATGCTGCCCATAAACCTGTTACACTCATGCGAACAAGAATTCTTTAATAACTCGCAAATCGGAAAACGTAAGCAACTTGAAAAATAACGATAAGAATGAGTATTGACTGTCATTTGATTCGCATATGGGACGTAGTTACAGAAGTAAAACCTTATCTTTTTCTAATAATGAGAAAAATATTTATATTTTCTATAAAACGACGCAAGTTATTTAATTGTGCACTGATGTTAGTAATATTCACTGAAATCATAAACTTAATTGCTCACTAATGCTATCTTGAATTCTTAAATAGCTTCCTAACGGACACCGACGATAAACAGGCGTACGTTTATGACAAAGTAATCGAAGTTAAATTGTTAATTGCATACGTACGAGTATGTATTTAAAAATGCATGGCATTTAAATGCCAACTCAGACGCCATTTTAACGCTACACGAAAGAGAGAGACTATCACCTTGAACATAATTTAAATCTGACAATCTTCAATGACTCTCGTTCGATCCAATTTTATTAAAAGACACTCGATATAATTAGCTAGATTTTATGTCAACATTTAAGTTTATGCTCTCATTTTTCATTCAATTTCAACAATTAATGAGTGATTCTCCTACTTGCTACTACGTATACCTTATATGTATACGGTCGATTTGAGTAACCTCCTCCAATAAATCATAATTTTCGATGCTAATTTTTAAAAATCTTTTGAGGGTGTACAATTAAATAAGCTTTAGAATGGATCTAAATAATGACAATATTTAGACCCGTTATAAAACCAACTAACAAAAAATATCATGATTTATCAATTGCATTACATTACACACATACGTTTACGCCGTATAATGTTTGCTTTAGTTGTATGTTGTATGACAAACAGCTTAGATAAATCAATTTAATAATCAGAAAGACAGCTGCCTTTAATCTTTTAATATAGGTACTTTTAAAATAATAGTTTAATACCGTTAAAAGACTTAGTTTAAATGTCTTAACCAAACAAAAATCTTATATTGTTTTAAAGTTACATTTAAGGGAAATTAAATTGTGTGTAGTAGTAGCAGTAACTATAACATTGATAGCGACAGGTGAAACTGAGCGACTCGTCTAGCAAGTAAATATTATTATTTACATAACAATAAGCCAGGCGTTTCAGTTAGTGCCGTACAATGCATGTAACACGATGAAAGTGATAAGTCTCAACGACACCTTAACAAGAAAAACAAAATGTGACGAAATTACAGCGTTATGGTTCATTCATCTACAGATAGTCATCATTTCTTTCCTAGTACCGCTAAATTACGTTTCTAGTCGCTGTGTAACACGTTTACGAGGTAGTTTCACGATGGCATGGTATATCCGTAATGGCTATCACAGGATTATATGGACAGATGCCAGAGTGATATAAACATATTCTGTACTGTGTAATTTATATCCGTAAAAGATAATGTGGTTGAGGTCAAAGAAATTGTACAAAAAATGGAGTACAATGTTTTGACTGATATCAGATATGTAAGTTTTTTTAGTCACCTAAAAATAAAATAAAAATAATAATTTGTTGTTAAGTTTAGAAAGGTTTATTGTATTATATTAACAATCACTCTGGTGTAGTGGTGCGTGTGCCATATATGCCTAAACATTGACGGTTTGCGGGTTCGATCCCCTTCAGGGTGTATATTTGTATTCGTACAAACTTTTGTTTCTGTTTCGGATGTCTATCCTTGTGGGTCTTCCCACCGTACCCGTTATCATTTTCACCTAGAAGCGATCGTTACTTATAGTAGGGAATATATCTGCCAACCCGCAGTGGAGCAGCGTGGTGGATTAAACTCCAATCCTTCTCCTACATGAGCAAAGAAGCCTATGCCCAGCAGTGGAATATTACAGGCTGAATCCTATCATTCGTACCGTTAAATTACATATAAAATCTAATAAATACCGCAAATAGAAATGTTTTTGTTTGCAAAATGTAATCAAGTATTAACTAAGCTTTTTTTCGCTCATATAATATTCAGACGTTTATAATCGATGTCAACAACCTAACAACGGACTCATCTATTTCTACACCTAACAACCACCGACTCGATATCGCTATAAAATTTATGGAGGCTCTATTTTAAACTGAATTAAAAATGTGATGATCATTAAAAAGTTGGACCGTGAGAGAGTGATAAACCTAAGAGTAATTAGTAATTAAGAATTGTCGGCAATAGTGATCCTCTTTTATGTACAACTAACTTATATTTTTAATAATGACTATTTTACAGCTTATTTCCGTATTAACAATCAACGGTTTGTGTGGGTACAATCGAAAGATTTATATTATTAACAAAACTATTATTAATAAAATCAATCCGCAAATGTATAGTGACGATTTATAAATATTAGTTGGTTTCGTTACATGTAACAATACAAGGGAATAGAAAATCGCAATCGATTGGGATCGAATTAATGCTGCGTCAATACGCAGCACAAAATTTTCACCTATACCCTAACCGAGATAAACGAATTCTCCACATAGCATCCGAAACGAAACAATCGATTTCATTTATCCCGCTATTCAAGTCCCTATATTAAACTCACGCACGAACGACGCCACGTTTAAAGGAGACCCGCCAGGATATTTATTGTGAGTCCGAACGTTAAATTCACTGCTCATGGTTACTGAGCACTAAAAGTAAGTAACTCATTATTTATACACAAATGATGATTAATATAAAGCTACGTATATAAAATGACTTTCAAAATCATAAGAGGTATTAGGTTTAGCCAGTACGTCTTTTGATGTATCTTCAATAACTAACCGCTGTTGTCATCATTTATGTAACTGAATAAATGAATTATGATGGCTTGATGTATCAGATGTACAAGTGCGTGTATGTATGCAAATCTATAAGTGTCTTCTAAGGTACAAATAGTAACATCATGGTTTATAGTAAAGACAGTTTAGAAGTACACAGTCAAAGAACATAAACATATTTCAATCGTGGTTCTTTTGCATTAATCATTTTTCTTGTACCATATATGCGACACAAGAACACAAAAGATTTAAAGATCACCTTCACCCTACTAGACTATTCCACGCAAATTTCATTAAATAAAACCAACTATCAAACGATCTATGTAGTTTTGTTTAAGAAAGATACAAAAAAAATTACAGTTCTATTTCAATTTTTTATTTATTACACTAATCAAAAAATCATAACTAAAATAAAATTGTACTAGATATGTGTAGTAAAGGAAAACTTTATTTTAAAACAGAATTTTAAGAACTGAAACAGATTATGAAACAGATTTTTAAGAACTTTGTTCATAGAAGACACATTTTTATTTTACTTTCTTCTTTAAGTACTAGCTAAGTTAAAGTTTATGTTAATAGTTTAATACACGCTTAAATAATTAAACCTTTTTAATCTATTACATCACAATCTCTATTATTCAATGCAAGTCCATTGCGATGTTACTATCGTATCGAATTACAACCAAGTGAAATAAATTTACTTAATGAGGCATCTAAGTAGTGTACTTAGTGTATTGTAATAACCGAATCACGTTCGTTTTTCAGACGCCAGCCGGACAACAGTGACGAATCACTACAACGTACGGAACACGTAAAACGAGATTTATGCTCAGCTAAATTAGCACGAAGGGCGGAGCGAGAATAAGTAAAACGCATAGAAAAACATTACACGCATGCTCGTTTTGAACTATCACTCCGTCGATCTGCTTGATACGCAACATGCGCCAGTGCGTACACTTTGTTTGACATTACTAATGGAACCTCCCACAACGACACATTAGACCATGGTTGCGTATCTGCAAACCGTATAATAAATAATTATAGCTATAAAACGTATTTATACTCATATAGACGAATTATGTCGTGTGGTGTCGGCCGAGTAGAATAGCACCACCCCCTTTCTTCTTGTAGGGGTCGTAAAAGGCGATCGAGGGATGCGGGAGGCGAGGAGGGCGAAACCTGGCGCAAAATCATCAGGGTCTTGGAGAAGGAAAAATTCCTGGGAATGAAAAAGCGATAAATATATCATTAAATGTCATGGAGTAAACTCCAGTCGCGAGTCCGAGGTGACATATTATTTATAATACAACTTTTTAGTTTACTTCATTCTTACATAGCTTAAAAAACTTTATTTAAAATTTGATTTATAACCAAATTGCCGCTCAAATGCACGGGCGGCGCACAGTGGAAAATTTGGGTCCGTATCGAATCAAAAATCTGTAACTCCGTCAATTTTAAAGATAGAGCTTTCAAATTTTACATTGATATTAATTATTGTATGAGGATTTATAAAAGTTAATTTGAAACATTTTCGTATGTCGGAATATTCACGAAATATCTTAAATTCAATCAGTTGGTGTTCTTCTTTATAGTGTTTATTAACGAGGGGATGATAATTATGCCTTTAAACATTACTGACAATAAAGCATGTGCTATATTTAGATACCAGTTTTCTATGAAAAACGTTGACAGACTTGTATTTGAGACATCATAGAACAGTTTAAAGCAGACATTTCAAATAATAAATCAACCATGTCCTACGATTCATTGAAATAGTGAATTAAATATATTTTTACTGCCCATTTTTGAATAAATGGAGAAAATGAGTTACTATTTCTAACATTTCATTTTTCACAAAAAAAGAGCACAAAATGATAAAACCTTAACAATAGTAGATATTTAAGTGATAAACATACCATAAATAATTGATATAGAAATAAAGCCATTGATGATTTTTGTTGTAAGACTAGTATTATTATTATTTTTTTAATATCTTCGTATGTTTTAGATGAATACCTACAAAACAACACTAAATTGAAAGCAAAGGCAAACGGCCAAAAGGACCAAAGGCTTCGGCAAATTCCAAAAAAAAATTTTTTTACTTTATTAATACACGTATTTAAATAAATCATTATTATATATATATATAATAATGAGATATATATATATATATATATATATATATATATATATACGAATATTTAAGATATTCGATAGATTATGGGCTAGATAATTGATATAAAATACTTATATATACTTTATACCCTTAATGTAAAGTTTTAAAACAAAATCACATTGAAACTGCTAAATCTATATATTTTTACGAAACCTCATTTTTATGAAAATTGCGCGGACGGAGGAAAATAAAATTTCGTACACTTATAGTTTATATAGAAGGGGGGGGGGGGGCAGAATGCTAATATTTTTTACAATTATGCATACAAATATATTAAATAAATAAAAAAAAAACGTTACACACACTACCATGTATTTGACACACACACGCATATTATATATATATTTTTTGATTGTCAAAGTCTATAGTCAAATTTAAAATTTTAAAAAAGCTTATTTTTAAAATTATGGTCGAATTTCGACCTCTGGGCGCTCACTAGTGAAAACAATTACATACACTAAATACAATACAAATTAAGCCACAGAACACTATAGTATGACTTTCGAACTATTAAATAACACCGTAGTATACCCTATTTTTGTAATTGATAAAACCATTTTTGATATGCGTTTGTTCTAATATATTCCACTGTGCGGTGCGGAACAGGTGACTACGCGCCAAGGTAGGTAATTAGTCGTATCTCCATACACATGAAACTAATTCGCCCGCAAGCAACGTCTCTTACCCACAGGCTGTTATGGAGTTAATAAAATGTGAATTTATTACGAACGTTACGTAATATGTCTTAAGTCTTAACACCAGAATCCTTTTAACAATATAAAACATGTATAAGCGGTACAGTGATGTAATTTTATGCGATATTATCTTAAATGGAAGTCAAGACGTAATTTGCATAGCTTATACTGAAATTTGTTAAAAACGCTGACAGCTAATTTATTCAAATCAAATTATGACTAAGGGAACTCAAGACCTCCATATAGGTATAATAAATTCACCTAGCACATCATAAACCCAAAGCCCAACTAGCTTTACATGAAATAACAAAATATTGAGTTTTAATTTTTAAATATTTCATTTGTATATTACTTTAAGATAAAAACACATTTCCCTCATTTTATAATAATTTAAAAAATATCGTCATTAAAAACCAATAAATTCAAAATAGTTTCGTTAAACATTTAATAACAATACAACACAAATAAAGAAAAGATGCTAACTCTTTGTCGTATCTATAATTTATTGTTCGAGTACCTAAAGCTCAAGATGTACACAATAATTTTAAAACGGCAAAAACATCGCCTTGAGAATTTATGAGCACTAATTAAGCTTCTTGTTTTACGAATCAACTCTATAGGCACTGAAACAAATTATTAGTTCTCTGTGAACTTTTTATCAGCCGCTTAAACAATGGGAACGTGACTGCACTCGCGATCTGCCTCGCTTTATTATAAAAGCGTCTCGCGGTGTCCACTACCGCTTTCAGTAGAGTGCATACACATCGCCATCTTAGTATCTGGAACGTTTACGACCCTTCGTAATGATAAGTAAATGCCAAAGCTATATATATGTAAATTATCTTAAAACAAGTATCAAATCAGAACGGTACTCAATGGAACTCTATAAAAACAACAATATTACAAACTCGCACTCTTGTATTTACAGCTGTGATTGCATCGACGTCGATTGCTTCTCGTTATACCTATCCTCGGTTTATTTTCATCTCGAAAACCATAATTGTATGCTTTCGCAATAATCATAATGAATAAATTATAAAGAATCGTTGGTTAGGTTTTATTTAAATATTATATATGTATTGTATATAAATTAAATTCGTTTTGCGCAATTTAAATATTAATCAAATTTAAGAAAATAAATCAGTTTTTTACATTGGATCCCCAGCTGCGTTATTATGATGCATGTGCCTTATCCTTCTACATTACTTATTTTCCGAGTAGTATCTTTATGGTGTATGGCATAATGGCTTTCTCCTTCATGTGTAGAAAGACTGTTATTTAATCGATTGTAACAATATATAGACACCTGATATGAAGAACATTGTAACTAATGAAACAATGTTATCTGTCTATACCATGAAAATAGTAAGGGGGAAAAAAGGTATCAATCTGCCAACCGTATTTATTAGCAACAGAATAATTGTCATATAAAATAATTTAATGTTTTTCAACTAAAATAATCGTATTCTTAATCATTGTGACTTGATCAAAAACATCTTTCCGTTTTATGTATCACGACATGGTTAAGTTCATACTACAGAACGCAAAAAATAACAGCTTAGAACAATTTACTTCATGGGTCGGATGGGGCTTTATTAAATATCACTTGGCCCCTTTTTAAATGCAACAAAATTGTAAAACGTGCTCCTGAAAACTTAAATTTTAAAATTAAAGATTCCCATAAAAGAATGATGTGTTTTAAAATCTTTCTTACCTCGGCCCTAAAATTACAAAATTTAGAATATTGGTTTTCAATTTCGATCATTAAAATTTTCATTATAGAAATTTAAACCTCTCATGTATAAGAATGATTCCCACTTATAGCTAGTTTTTGTTTTCAAATTATGTGTTTACAGTCATAGTATTTATTGTACGATCGCGAAAAATATATTCTAACACATTTTATTGTCCTTTATTCCTTTATGACCTTTTTATGATATCTTATACCGCATGAGTGTATATAGAGTATATTATAGAGTTTGAGGACTAAGGTTAACAAAACATTAACAGATATGACAACTGCATGGAAAATGCAAAATGCTCACTCACTGCTCACTCGCAGTTAATTTTTATGACGGAAACTATCACTAAATAATAACAAGTAGTCGTCACCTTCAACTGGACGTAGGAGACCCCTCGTGTCTTCTGTGTGATCTGCATGGACTACCGAGACTTAGTATCTTTCGCTGCTAGCAACCGGTGATTTTTCTAGATTCGAGTAACCCACCTAAGTCTGAGACCTCCTTTTGCACCTCCTAAAAAGTTTTACCACACAAAACCATAGATAGCGCGCGCCGTAAGACCCAAACAGCCATTGTTAAACTGCAAACTCTCATTACTAGTTCAGCTTCACAACGAGTCGAGCAATGCAAATTCTCAGATTCTTTAACTGATTTTTTCATTTCTTAATTAATCACTTAAATCAGAAAGATATATGCCAAGTCTCTGACACACCGCTATTGCATTGACACAGTCTCGAAACTATCGGTCATTACTAGCAATAAACACTGCTCAAAGATTCGTCTGTAGGAACTTAAATAATTCTGGATTTGGACTTTTAATTTCCTTTGGTTTGCTAATAAAATTTCTAAAACGACAAGAACAAGGCAAAAATACATTTCCATATGACTTAAATAATACTACTAAGTGTACAAATGTATTCCTAAATATCAAACGAGATTATATCTGCTTACTCGACCTATTCAAATTTTGATTTTAGGATCACGGTGCAACAGACAACTTCTATATTAAGTGCTCAACCATAAACTACAAATTCCAAATTGAATCTTTACAGTTAAAATGATATAGATTATAGGCAGATTCGTTCGTCCAATCGCTCCTTTAGATCAATTCATGTCACATGTAATTCTTTAATCAAAAGTTATTCAAATAAATGAAACTGTTTTCAATTTGTTTTCAATAAAAGTAGACTTTTTCATGCCTAATGACAAAATTGATCTCGCATATAACTATTGCATCACATAATATGTATACTGACAACATTTACCTCAACTTATAAACTACGGCCCTTGGATTCACAGGTTGTGAATAGATATCTAAACGATAAAGTGTAGTTTGATTGTGGAAAACAATATGCGTCAAATTTACGAACGGCGAAACAAACCCTAAGGGGTTTTTTCACCAGTTGTAGACGCTATTTGACGGATAACAGTATCTGACAGTAAAATGTTTTTTATTCATAATTATTTTTTACCATCGAATACTACATTTATGAGATATTTCTATTCGCATAATTATAATAATCTTAAAGTTACCATTTATTAATTGACATCCGTCAAATATCGTTATCCACAAGTGGTGAAACAGGCCCTAAAACATTATGGTTTGATACATAACGCTTGGAGCGAGCGAAGCAAACGCCATCTGCTAACAACAAACCAAATTATGAAGAGTAAATTCCGTTAGTAGAGACATCTAGTGGTAGGAAGGTCTATTAAATTATATTTTCGGCATTTAATTGTTTTTGTTATTTTGACCTTACTTTGTATTGTTATGCATTCATTTAGGAAGAATAAATGATGACGTAAATAAGGAAAATTACTTATGTTTCTAATCTTTATTAAAAAAACAGTGTTCACTTTTGCATAACTATGAAAATGTATTTTAATTATTTTTTAAAAAAGTGTCAATAATAAGCAACAGGATCGGGACATTTAACTTCCACGATTGATTGGCGAAGAAGACATGTCTGTCGCAGGCGCAGCCGCTGCGTCGCACTTCGCAGTATGCCAGACACGTCCACTATTATTTTAAATAAAATACAATCCAGGGTATTTATAACGAAACGAAGGAACTGATGGATCGCTGCCATCTCGTTAGTTGAGGGGTTTTCTCGCTTCCATTTGACATTCCTTTAGTTTACTGATTATTAAAATAACTAAGTAACACAATTTTTACCGTTAACAAATAAAATAAAAGAGCATTTTATTCTACTGTAAAAATAAAGTTAAATTAACTTTGTTTTAAATAAAATTTAAAATAATTGTTTTAAATTAGTTTACATTAAAAATGTCGTTCATGCATATTTTATTCGATACATGCCATATTAAGGTTATAAATAACAAAATAAATTATTGTATTAATCATTGTCATTTTACTATGATAAGTTTATGTTACGTTTCTTAAGCACTATGTAAACTTGCCAGACAAGTCCGACAATAGTAATAACTAACCCTTTTGGAAGAGAAAGAGTGATATTCCTTCTGCAATTGCTATTCGTCATTATTTGTAATGTTTGTATTGAGAACGATACCGAATTTAATACAAAGAAAGATTCGTTCGGAAATACAAATTATTTTATTACACATATAAGTAAAACTCTATTTCCTTCCGTGGTGTAATAATAAAATAAAAATCATTATAAAAGTGTGTGTTTTTTTAGAACAGTCAAATACAGTTGACGACGCGTTGGTGCAGCGGTCATAGCACTGGCTGTTGCGCTGGCGGTCGCGGGTTTGATTCCCGCTCACGACAGACATTTGTATCGGCCATATAGATGTTTGTCGTCATCTGAGCTTTGTGCTTGTGTGTTGTGTGCGTTTCCAGACCCCCAACCCAAGAGAAAATCCTACTCGGGGCCGTTGAGTGTGAAGCATTTATTAATTATTATTATTATAAATTATTAATACAAAAATTTTATAGGTACGAGTAGGTATATGTTTATTTTTCTTTTTTTTTTTCTTTCTCTTATTATTATTTTTTTATTGTTATAAGAATTTGTAGAATACTCGTCTACGTAATAAGGTTTTTTTTCAACGGCAAAAATCCTTATAATGTTGCTTCTCAAGTATATACTGTGTACACCAACGAATCTTATCGATTTCCATTAAAAATGATTTTTTATTAAAAATGAGTATAAGAAGGAGAGACTTAAGAGTAGTAGGTTCGTAACACCTGTGCGAAGCATGGGCTGTTTGCTATTAAAATAATTTGCTGCTGACTGTAGACGTTAAAAATATTGAAAAGGTATACTCGATTATTGGTCTTACCAGGAATCAACAAGGCATCTCGGAATCACAATCCAATCTCTATATGTTTTTGTCGTCATGTCGTGTACATGTCCCTAAGGTATCTTTGAGCTTTTAGCAATTACCGCTTATGCGACAAGTTCAACGCTAGATATTTATAAACATAAAGGCATATTTCGCTGTAAGAAACATTACGTGTTATATTTTTTTTTTTTTTTTGTTTTATTAGCTTTGTCAACTAATTCTATATATAGAATAAGCTGACAAAGTCAACTCATGGAAAGTGATATTTAATACATTTATGTGAAATAGAATTAAGTATAAGACAGGAAGAGACTGCCTTTAAAAATGTTTTATCATTCGAAACCTTAAAGAGAAAATTGTTATGTAATTATATTATTCCTTTGTACCACAGTTATTTTATACATTACAATTTACGATTACAGCAAATATACTTTATAAATAAAAGAACATTCGTGTACTAATAAAACAATAATAACTACGTGTAACAAATTAACAAAATTACTGTGTTTCAGAAATATTTTTACAATTATTTCATTAATTCATTATTTATGTAGTACCTTAATAAGTTTAATGAATATATACATTATTAATATGCTTCATAGCTTAACGTTGAATCTGTGCTCATTCTTGTACTTATTATACTTATCAAGTTGTTAATATTATATAGTACGTATTATAATTTAACAATAATTATTTTATTTCATAGTTACAGAAATATCTTTTACGCTTTAAACGTTTATAAAAGACAAAATAATGTGCAATCTTGCTAAAAGCCTATAATATTAATTTTGTAATAACGTTTATTACAAAATCAATTCCAGTAGTCTGTGAGAATTAATTTCTTAACAACGGCTAATGGAAAAGTTATTATTAATTCAAAAGATAGAGAGAGTCAACTACTTACACATCATTTAAGGTAACATTTATTACTGATATTAATGTTTAAAAAAAATTAAAGATTTTATTTAAAAAAACCTAGCCAACGCCAAATTTACGAATGCGAGTTGTAAAGGTTTGAGTGTGATATACGCACGTAGAATCGTACATAGGAGGAAAATATATTATATTTTCCTAAAGTGAATGTTCAGATAAAAAAAACACCTTTTTGTTATGCCTTCTTCTAAAGTTTCAAGTGTGAATTTAAAATCAAAATCAAAAATAGCTTTATTCAAATAGGCTCTAAGAGCACTTTCGAATCGTCATTTTACAAATCAAAACTTTAAAAATAAATTATTATTTTTGTAAAAGTGCAGCTACCACCGATTCGGAATGTAGATTCTGCAGAGAAGAATCGGCAAGAAACTCCGCAGTTACTCTTTTGAAAATAAATATAAACTGTGTTTTAGTACAAAATTAGAAACATGTTGCATGAAATACAGCGTCACTAAGTCCACACATCTTTATCAACTATGTAATCCTGCACCGAGTAATAAGCTTTATCTATTAATTTTTTTCCATAAAAACTTTAAATTAAGGGATTCTTGCTTAAACTACTTAGGCTTTAATAGCCTGTATTTCACTGAGCGGTTCTAAACTATGTACTTGAAAGTAAACAGAAAATAGCAAGAAATTAAACGCTTCAGCCTGTAATATGCCACTACTGGGCATAGGCATCTTTTCCCGTGTAGGAGAAGGATCATAGCTTAATCCACCACGCTGATCCAATGCGGGTTGGTGGATATATTCCCTACTATGAGTAACGATCGCTAACAGGCGTACATAATAACAACCGGGACCAACCGCTTAACTTGCTCTTCGAGGCACGGTGGGAGACCCACAAGGACTGCACAAACACCCAGACCACGGCAAACACTTATATGGCCAATACAAATGTTTGTCATGTGCGGGGATCGAACCCGCAATCGCCAGCGCACCAGGCACAATCCATAGCTACCGAATTTCTCCGTTGGAACACCCATTTTGGCGGACAGAAAAACAAATGAAAAGTTGCGGGTAACTGTTTTATACTTTTTAATTTTTTTTAAAAATATCACCTTTTCATGGTATTACTAGCCAGCTACAAACAATTCAATCAAAAAGATTTTATTGCAACTTTTTACTAGAAAATACGAAAAGTCTTTTTCCTCGACATACTACTGTGAAACTTGTTAGTGTTCGAATTAACAAAAATAAATAAATAGGTCAATGTAAATTTCTAAAGCGTGTTACGTTTATTTGATTTTAATAAATTTCTGGCATCCATCCAACTCTTCGAACGTGATCTATGATACACACGTAATAAAATTATAACAAGCTGATATGATAATGAAAGATATATAAGAAAATCGTATTGTATAGGTATTTGTAACAGTGATCAAAGTAAAAACAATAATATATTGTTTTAAGGTAACACAATCACTTTTATTAAAATTATAGTAGAAATATAGGGACTTCAACAAAACAATAAACGTGGTAAGCACCCGAACAAATATAGATTTAAGTACAAAAACAGTAGTCATTTCAAATTGTGACTGTATGCTTATTCCTACAGCATTAAAAATTCGCTTCATGAAATTGCAGCTTTCAATGTTATAACCAAGAGGCCTAATATAAATTTAGCAGAGGTTTTTCTTGAAACACTTTATAAAAATAAAGCTATACCTATTTGAAAAAAAAATTGTAATGAAATCTTACTAAGTTGGTTGGAACACATTATTTTGTTCTATAAGCATAAAGACCAAATCCACGATTAAAAGATGTATTTATTGTCTATCTGAACATCTAGGTATGTGCGTATTAGTTGAGCCGTAACCATTAAAATCAAACTTTGTAAAACCGCACGGGTCGTTTAGTCCGATAATAAAAATCAAAATGATAGATAGTTCCTTTAATTGATCAATCAACCGTAAATTAAATTTGAAAGTAGTCAGCTAATATCCATCCCGTGTGATATCAAACATTTGAAACATTTAGTTATCAAAAAATATTATAGCCACGAAACCGTTACTTCTCCTCAGAGCTTTGCAGTTATAATAAAAATTAATAAATAAATGCTGACGAATGTATAGTTATATATATTTGAATGTATAGGTTATATATATTGAATTTGTAGCACGTAAACCTCGATAAATGCACAAATTTCTTAAAATTTTACTTGTTATAATGCTATGTAACTGTATAAATTCAAAAGAAACTACATAAATAACAAAATATGTATGTATTCATTTCAACAGTAAAATCAAAATTATTAACAAATAAAAATTAATGGGCATAGATAACACTATGATGATCATAAACATATTATTACGTTTTATGTTATTAAAATTTTCATGGCCACATTAATTAAGGTCAATGATCTGATACCATCTTTAATTATATTTACTAACCGCTGTTACGCGACTATTCGAAGTTTATATTTAATGTCGGGAATATATTTGCCATTTTATTACAAAATGAATTAATTAAATACTGAACATATTATTGGAAGATATTGCCATATGACAGTATGCGAGATTATTATTTTTGCGATTATGATTCTACCGCAAAATGTTCCATTCTACTGTATAGATGTTCCATATGGAAATGAAACCGCATTAATAAGGACATGCATTTGTTATATGAGGTCCCGGTTTAATAATTAAATGCATTAATTGTTTGTCGATATTGCAATATAGTAACATACATTCAGTTACTATGCTGCGTGGTTACGACATTAAAGAATATAGCCACCCCCTCTCTTCCCGTGGGTTTCGTAAGAGGCGACTAAAGGATAACACATTTTCACGACCACCTTGAACCTTAAAAAGCCAACCGATGGCGAGCTAACCATCCAACTGCTGGCTTTGAAATACCCAGGCAGACAGGCAGCAGCGTCTGCGATGGGACAAAGCCAGCCCTGCGGTCACCAACCCGCCTACCCAGCGTGGTGACTATGAGCAAAACACATGAGTTCACGCCATTTTTGGCACGAGCTTGTGGAGGCCTATGTCCAGCACTGGACTGCGATAGGCTGAACTTATGATGATGACATTCAGTCACAATTATAAAATTATATACATTCCAGATTTAATAAAACAGCGCTGTGACAATCTTAAAAAAAAAAGAATCTTAGTAATAGAATTCATTGACACTTATTTAGTAAGGAACCCTAAGAAAGATCCAATATAGAATTTTATAACATTTTAATGATTTCTAGGAAATATCATATACCTAAATTAATTTATTAAAATATCTGTTTTTGACGCATATTGTTATTTTTTTTTTATTAATTAATTATTTTAATCAATAAAAGAATAGGAGTATAACAAACAACGTAAACGAATTCTGCCAGATATTTTGGATAGCCGATTAAAAAAACAAACGTTTCAAAATGTAGCTGTTTACACAGTTAATTCGCGCTCGACTTTCCTCGAACAATCAAATTTAACATTTTTATTTTAGTTAACATACAAAATTTTTATAACTCAAACACATTTGTAAATAAATAAATTTATATTATATGTATATAAAGTTTCACATCTTCCCATTCGTTAATAGGCATTTGGTTATATTTGTTTTTTTGTTTTGTAAATGTTAAGAAACAAATTGAAGTTCCATCCAGTATGTAATGAAGAACATTAGCCTCTCCAAGTGGTGATCTTGCTGCGAATTCTTACCATCTTGAAGCGCTCAAAAGTTTTTTATGATTTATTAAATATAAAAACTCATTTATAAAACTCGTGATAAAAGGAAAATTATTTTGAGGTAAAACACAACAACAACACAAAGAATATCTGAGAAAGCAGTTACAAGATATCAATATCCTGCATCTTTGTAAGGTAGTGCCGGCTTAGAAAAAACCGATTCTTTATTGAAATATCTACTCGTATGTTAATCTTTACTAAGCTGAAAAGATGAAGAGTTTGTTTGGATGTTTGCTGGAATTCGCTAATCTCAGGAACTACTGGTCCGATTTGAAAAATTATTTTAGTGTTATATAACCCATCTATCGAGAAAGGCTAAGAGCTATACATCATCACGCTAAGACCAATTAGGAGCGGAGTACCAATGAAGAATTTTTCAAAATCGAGTTTTTTTTTCCTTTTGAGAGCTTCCGCTGAATTCGCTGCGTAAACAGTTAAGGTTCCGCAAAAATAATGTATGACAGAATTGTTCCCCTTTAAAAAAAGTCCTAAAAAAAGTCTGCAAGAGCATATGTCTATCTTTTAAGGTTGACTCACTATAACTTTTTTTATACTAACCAAATTTGTTCTAAAATTATGCATTATTTGCCAAGGTATTTTTGTAAAATTGATATTAAGCCTTATCCAAAGAAATACATCATTCATCACAAGTACCTATTTAATTTAAAACAAATTTTAACGTCAACGAAGTCGCGGGTTAAAGTATAATAAGATTCTGGCTGCGTTTCAATCGCTGCCTTAACAGAAGTTGAAAAAACCGCCATTAAGCAAACTTTATGTAAAAAAGAGTAATTACGATATCAATGAATACCTTAACGATGAAAATGAATGGAATTGAATTAAGCTTGACCACTTTGCTTAATTTTGCACTTGCTTTGCTAACTCTGTTTCCCGCCCTGTCATTAGATATACGAGTGTGTGCGGGTCTTCCTGACAGGCCCGAAGGTCTGTCCGGGTACGGGCCTCGAGGTTACCCTCTTTACCCGGGCTTTCTTCTCCGGGGCTTCGCCTCCGGGATCATCTCCTTTCGGCCCTATTGAGCCAGGGTCGCAGTGCCCTTGGAGTCATCATCTTGTTTGGGTTGTCTCATCTTGCTTAGGTCTCTCCTGTGTTACAATGACGGGATGTCCTCCCCCGCGTCGTCCAAATCATCGCCACCGCTGTCCGCGCTGGGTCGGCTCGGCGGTAGTTGCAGGAGCTCGCGTGGTAGAGGACGCCCTTCTGGCGGTCTCGCATGTAAGGGTGCGATCCCGTGGAGGTGTACGCACGCGCCATTGTCCGCGCGAGCAAACATGGCGCGTGCCAATCGGCGCACGTACTCCTCCACGGTGGGCGTCCTGGTGTCTCTATGGAGTACGTCATTCTTGACTTACCAAGATATACGAGTAGTTCCGATTAGATATAGTTCCGAATATTGTAAGCAGATGGCATGTGGTGATTTCGGTACACACGATCGGCTATCTCGTGTTTGTCCTGCTCATTTCATAGTCATACTGTGAATTTTTTACTATTTTGTATAACGTACGTTACTTGGAAACGAGTACCAAGAGACGAGTACCGAGAGTTTTGTTGTCTTTCGGCCAACACTATGGTCCATTGGGTTAAGCAATTTGTTGCAATATTTAATAACGCCGAAAGTAATGTCTACCGAGCCATTAGAGATTAGAACTCAATTTTTTTTTCCATAAGACCTTACCTAAGTTTGTAATGTACCTAATCTTAATATTGTAGCAATTTTGAAATTGTGGGCTTGCTACCATGACTTTTATTTTTTATTTTTAGATTTTGTTTAGACGTTATAGTAATAATAATAATATTCATTATTCCACACCATTTAAAGATAGAAACAAAAATAGTATAATTAGAGGAATATGTATAAAGGTGTTATTATCGCTAAAAGAGCGATTTCTTCCAGACATCCTATGGATATAGGACAGGGCATAGAGAAGCGGTTAAGAAGTGTACAAATAATTGTTATATAAATTAGAATAAATCACAATGGATAATATAAAATTATACACATATACATAAATTCATACACGTATATACACATACACACACACACACACACACACACATACACATTTTTTTGTATTAAAACCTTCCGTGTGTCTTAATAAGGAACATACAAGAAAAAAAATTAGCCGAATTGGTCAAGCCAATCTCGATTTATGCGCTTAGCAACATTCATTTTTATTTATATAAATATATATAGTCACTCACATATAAACATACACACACACACACACAAATATATATATATATATATATATATATATAATTACATATACATACAATATATACACATTTATATCATCCAAAGGTGAAAAGACAATCAAGACGTTTATTATTAAGTGTGCGCATCACCTTATGGGAAATAAATATTTCTATTTCATTTCAAGCTTACAAAATTTAACTTAGGTTATATTTTGCCGCTTATTTTATGTTATTTAAACTTTAAAAGGCTTGGCTGTGATCACTTGCACCCGCGCCCCAGAGCCAGTCTTGTCAAGAGAAAGTTAGCAACGCCCTGTTATGGCGGCATTTCTCATTCCTCAGAGCCTTTTCACCTTATTACTTTATAAAATCCTTCTTTAATTACTAAAAAACTATTAATATCATTTAAATCAATATAATTTTAATCACAAGTTTACGTATATACTCGTATGTAAAATATACTTATAAGTATAGTAAACTTAGCATTAATTTTCACGGAAAAAAATACCTTTCATTTAACATCATATAAGTAAATATAGCTTTCGAATACAATGTATAAAATATAAAATGTAACATATAAAAATAATTCAACAAATTAAAAATAGATACTCAAAATTTCTTACAAAAACGGAAAATTTTAATGATATAATTATATTTGCGTTTAAAAAAATCGACAGCTTAAGAGTGCTAAAAAATAAAAATAAACTAAACTACAATACTGAAGTAAAAAAGTTAAGTTAGTGAACAATATTGTGATTTAATCACCAATGCTTATTGAAAAAACACTAGGTACGCGCTCTATTCACTTGGTAATTGATACTTTAATACAAAAATATACTTTTTAGTAGATCTAAAAAAAGTCCAAAATGCCTTATAAATCTTCACTATAAAATTAGAAAAAAAAAGTCCCTTAAGGAATGTATTGTTTATTTACGTAACATGTGTTTAAAATATGCTCTATACCAAATACAGATAAAATATTGATTACAGTTATGTTAAAGATGTGTTAATATTTATACATACATATTTTTAAATAAAACATATTAAATACTTCTCAGATTTTTTTTTGTCTTATGACAATAACACTTGTAATAATGCAAAAAAGTTAATCCAAAAATTTAAATCAGTTCAGTCAAATTTAAACAAATTCATACTTATTATAAATGACTAGAATTATAAATAGTAAACGCAAAATAAACGACATTAAGATGAATGAGTTTCGTTTAGAGAGCTTAATATCTAACAATAACAACGCAGAATAACACTTTTTTAATGCGTTCAAAATTGCTAATATAAAACAGAAACAATTTCGTCTAATACACGGGCGCATGCGCATCATCACAAAAGTATGACCTCTCCACGGCGCGCAAAGCAAGGTCATGAACGCGCGTGCGACTCAATCGTGACCCGTTCGCGTACAACACCATACCACAATACCAATTTCACACTAGACAAACTGAGCGTAGAGTTCATTATCATTTGTTGACTCCTTTGACACTACCTTATTGTATGTAAGATCGTCGTTCACAGACTTAGCTCGAACATTTATAAACTATGATTTGATTTAATCCGGACCTAACTATGAGTTTTAATAAGGCTCTACAGAATAACTATTTTAGTTTTAACACATAAACATAAAGCTGCTCGCATATACCAAATAGCGACACTCTGAGATCATAGACTGATTTGTAAAGTTTTAACGGTTTTTTATATTTGTGCTTATACATAAGAAATGAGTAAGGTCTAAAATCTAAAGCTTAATAGTCTATAGCAATCCTATGGTTTAACATACTTTTCTTTACTTTTTAGTATTAATATAGAAATTGAATTCTGTTCTCATATTTTTTTATTTCATTTAACGGTAAATGATTCAGCCTATAACATCCCACTGCTGGGCATAGGCCTCTTTCTCTATGAAGGAGAATGATTTGAGCTTAATCCACCACGCTGCTACAAAGCGGGTTGACGGATATGTTCCTACTATGAGTAACATTCGCTATCAAGTTTTTATGATAATAATCGAAACCAACGGCTTAACGTGTTCGCCGAGGCACGGTGAGAAACCCACAAGGACAGACATGCAAATCGGAAAGAAATATTTGTACAAATACAATTATCCATCCCGAGCGGGAATTGAACCCGCAAACCGACGGTGTTTAAGGCAACTCCTCGGTCCACTAAACCAGAGCGGTTGTTATTTAGCGGTCTATTTTATTTAGTGCCTGAAAATTAATGGCTACTTTTAGTGTTCTGGAAAAGCAGGTCTACTCGTACATAAAACTAATTTATTTATTCAAACATTGGTTTTTATATATTACGTCTATCTTTTAATTTATTAAAACGTTCAATATCCCACAATATTATATAAGACGTTATCGAAACGATCATTTGTCGATTCATTGTCAAAAAATTAGCTGTCACCAGTGAATTCACTAAATATAAAATACACACATTCTTTAAATGCTTATTAAACAGCCCTATAACCTGATCACGATAGACAATATAACATGGTAAAAAAAAAAAATTTCTTTGTAACTCAATATTAAAAAATTATAGCAGTTTCATAATATATCGGCATAAAATGATTATATTTATATACTAGCCGTGTCCGCGACTTCGTCCGCGTGGAATTTGACAAAATTGTTATTTCAGATATAAAATTAATAAAAATTCTAAAATAAAAGAATGAAAGTCCCGTCAAAATCGGTCCAGCCATTTCAGACATTATCCGGAACAAACAGACAAACAGACAAACAAAAACCTTAAAAAATATTATTTATAATTATGTAAGTTAGTAAAAAGCGGTTATTTTAATATTACAAACCGACACTTAAATTTTATTTATTTGTGTAGATATTACGAGAAATAAAAACTTTGTACCCCCTTTAGCGAAAATTGCGCAGATTGAGAGGAGTATAAAATTTCGCACACTTTTAGTTTATATAGAAAAGGAGTGCAAAATGCTAGATAATATATTTTTAAAATTATACATAAAAATAAATAAATAAATGTTTCACACTCAACAGCTCCCTGTAGGATTTTGTCCTATGTCGGGGGCCTGGAAACACACCCAAAACATAAGCACAAACGCCCAGACTATGATAAACATCTGTATGACCAATACAAATTTCTCTTGTGAGCGGGGATTGAACCCGCAACCGCCAGCGCAATAGCCAGTGCTGTGACCGCTGCGCCAACGTGTCGTCAAATAAAAAAAAATACATTAAATTAATTAAAAAAAAACATTACACAAATTACCACGTATCGGATACACACACGCATATATACTCTTTTGTTTAATGTTCAAACTTATAATTTAAATTAATTATGATAGATTTTCGACTACTGGGTGACCGTAGCTACCTTTGTGGGTTGATGGACAACACTTTGCTAAAGATCATAATATGATCAAATGCATAGTTTACGATTCTATAAAGGACATACAAACAAACACTCATTTATATATATATTCTAATAGCCCAAAAGCTCGCGAGAGCCAGATCTTCCTCATTTGATAAAAGCTGAAAGTTTCTTAGCTCATACTCCCAACACCGATAGAAGCAATTGCTAATATGAAGTTAAACTCACAGTTTCTTTGGCAGATACCAACTTCTAAAGGCGTGTAATTTGCTACCATTGTTTCTAGTCTTGGGAGCATGCGCTGAGAAATTTTCAGCTTTTATGAAATGACAAAGGTCTGGCCCTCATGGTCTCTTGATCTAAATTTACCTAATACTTGTACTATTTATTTTTGTGTTACCCACACATTAGGGAATTCTAAACAATTTTTAATATCATATCAAAATCGACCGGTTCAGCGGGGATGGAACGTTCCATAGCTTAATTGGCTAAAGCACCGACACGGTCAGTCGGAGATTCCGATTCGATCCTAATACTAGCCCATGACTATTAAAAACGTCGGATGTGAAAAACAGCAACTTTACAGGAGAGCGATTCAACGTGTAAATTGCGTGTATCCTTTTACTTATTTTAAGCAGGATCATGAAATTTTAAAGTAATCCTGTACAGGCTGTTTATGTTTAATATTATTACTAGCCGGTATTTAATGTGTAAATATGAGAAAAGTCACTTGTTACATTTTTAACGAGTTAAGACTACTAGGTACTGATTTGTCAGAAGTACCACAACTAAATAATATATGCATAAAATAAAAAAATTCTCTTCAGCTGATGATAGACTTGGTTATTTGGGAACGTATTATGAAATAAACAAAAAAATGCGATTTTGCAGTTCCGACGATGTTAATAGTCACTAGCCACTTGTAATCCAAAAAAATATATGGTATTAATAATAATAAATACTCAAGTAAAATCAATAACCAAGATTAATTATCACATCGGTATTTTTTCAGTTTAAAATGATTATAGTTCATGGTATATTGAAAATAATTGGACATACAACTACTTTGGCAATTAACGTACTTCTTTGCAAGTTTATGTAGATAGAAAGCGGTTGGAAGTAACGGTTAATTGCAGTGTACCTTATATGATTGTAGAAGAGTTGACCAAGAATGGGATACATTATTCAAAGGGATCATTTACATCGCAGCGCAGCGGAGACGTGGCGGATTGCGACTCCTTGTATGTAGTCGGTGGTACGCACGGCACTCACTGCGACACGCAAAAAACAGACCATATCGTCCGAGTTTTTCTTTTTATTATAAGTACCTATAAACAGTAAATTCTTCGACTGAGTTCTAAAAGAAACTGTCCTTGCATAGCACAAAACAAAAAACACAAGATACTTAAGAGATGCCAAGATACAATTTATCCCACGTACTCCAAAATCCTTCACTCCAAACATAACAGTACCAAGTTTGCATTATTTTTTGCAAAGTTTCACAAACCTGATCGACTAGGTTACCGGCGAGTATTAATTAAGAATGTAACTATTGTGCCTCGCTTAATGAAGTAAATAAAAATTTATAAGCTCGCAGCAGTCAAAAAAGTACGTTCGTAGTCAGTTCTCGATTCAAAAATAATTAAAGGTTTAATTAAAGTATTGTTATTATAATCGCAGTAACTGATATCGATTAAGTTCAATAATTACATCGGCATCCGAAAACATTGGTACGACGACGTGAGTGAGAGGTGCGCCCTTGTGGCGGCGACGGTCCTTGCCACAATGTCGTCGTTTTCGGCCCCTGAACAGTTCCACACGCACCCGCAGTACCAATATATCCAATACGCTTTTATTATTTTATCAGTTATGATTAGTAACAATCTTCATAAAATGTTGGATTTTAGCCTGAAAGAATTTTATAAGTATTTTAGGAATGAGCGTCATTTAAATTCAGAATTTGTAATCCGTGTAAAGTCATAATGACATCAAGATATTTAATCTAAAAAAAAATCTATAATGCGGCCAACACAAGTGACCGTTGTTTATCTTCATCATAAACTTTACCAACTCCAAAATTTAAATTTCAAATCAAGCCGCAATCAATTCAAACCATATTAACAAAAAATACGAGGCAAAGGCTAATGTTGCTTAATGGCCAAGAAACCGATCTATTCTGGCGACTCGATATGAATCATTCGCGTCTTATCTCACCATTCCTACTTATCGTTTTGTTAATATTGCAGCAAATTAAAATAATGTTTCAAATAAAAGGAATTAATATCAACAAAAATAAAATTTCCAAAACACCATTATCTTATTGAGAACATAAATCGACTCGAAACAATGAAAGTTTGCTAAAACTAAGTATTTTCGTAAATTATAAATATACGCAATGCATAAATTCCTTATGATATTAAAATGTCGTGCAGTATAACGAATCAAGTTAATAAAATCGTACATTCATATACTTATATGGCAAAGCTAGCCTTGTTGACGACTGTTCCTCTCAGTCGCACAGATCACCTCTCTGTTCTCCGTCTTTATCGTACTAATAAGTACGACACGCACACTCGTCCGCGGCCACTAACACTTTTGCAGTGTCTGTGTGTGTTCACGTATAACACTGTGTCAGTGCGACGAATACAGTTTCTCCGATTTTACGATTCAATGATTACTGATACCTATCTATGCAAAGTTAGTTAATTATTTTGAAATATTAAAGTAATCTTAAGTTTGCTATCTTATATATATATATATATATGTATTTCTTTATAAGCCCGTTTTTTACACGGATACCAAAAGATTTTTTTTTATATTATTATTTGTTAGTTCTTTTACCAGTTATGTAGCATTTGCCATGTGGTGCCGGCTGAGTAGAAAAGTACCACCCTCTTTCTTCCCGTGGGGGTCATAAAAGGCGAGGTTTAAACCTGGTTCAAAATCATCAGGGTCCTGGAGAAGGAAAACTTCATTTGAAACCCAGAATGGGGTCCCCGTCAAGCATTCGTGGCATAGCTCTAAAATGCGAAAGACTCCTGCAGCCGAACTGGCTCCGCACGTATCGACTCGTCGTTCCTGTGGGCCTAGCCAGTGAGGTCGAGAGGGTGGTGCAGAGCTTAGGCAACTTTGCGTTTTCCTGAAGAGTGTTCTAGGTGACAGTGTCTGTCTGACACGGTCTAAATCGTCTGCAATAAACGGACTAAGGCCAATGAGCATTTGCAGGATCATAAAGTTAATCTTACTTGAAAATAAGATCAATCAAAGTTAAGGAAGGTATGTTTATTATTTTTCTGAAAATTTCAGATATTATTAATTACAGACCTCTAACGAGGCAGAGATGTTAAAAGAAATCCCACCAAAAACATATTCATGTAAAATGTTGCCAAGACGAGATCATATGGCTCGCACTGTCAAAAAGTTATCAGATCTCATGTAGAGCCAAGCTTCTAACCCTACACGCCCTAACTCTACAAACCCTAACTTTATAAACTCTGCACCTTAGTCAAAATATGTGGCTTGGCCGTTTCGCTACCGTCACGTGGCCGTAAGGTGAAAAATTTATTCACTGTTTATTACTTTTCTGTTATACTATAGTTCTATTAAAGAAAAAATAAAAAGAAGAAGAATAATTGATATAGATATAATACAAATAAAAATAAAAAGAGAATATATATATATAAATGAGACAGGAAAGTCGTCATCTACAACATCGGCAGCCGGTAGTAACGAAACGGCCAAGCCACATATTTTGACTAAGGTGCAGAGTTTATAAAGTTTGGGTTTGTAGAGTTAGGGCGTGTAGGGTTAGAAGCTTGGCTCTACATGAGATCTGATAACTTTTTGACAGTGCGAGCCATATGATCTCGTCTTGGCAACATTTTACATGAATATGTTTTTGGTGGGATTTCACTTCTTTTTGTAAGTTGCTTATGACAATATTATAGCTGCATTTTACCTCCGACACATTTTATACCATAAATATCACCCAATCTTCACAATATTCGGTTTAAGCACGCTGTTTTTGATTTTATGTTGAACTGATATGCAAACGGTGACCTCCGCCAAAACTTAAATACCAAAATTAAAAAATGTAAATTTTCGACATAAACTAATAACCGATTTTTATTTTTTATGTATTTTATTATTATTATTAATAACAAGGAGTCCCTATATCAATTTTCAGACCTCTAGCATCAAAATCTGCGGAAGTCTCATACAAACTTCAATCTCCTAGTTTAAGGGGTTGGGGGGTAAAAGTTCCAGGTTTTAGAATTTTTTTGTTGTCTGTGTACTAATACTAGCTTACATACCAAATTTCAGCTTTCTGGGACTTCAGGAAGTACTCTATGAATTTTGATGATCATCAGTGAGTGACGAAATTGGGGTTTTTTAGATATCAATAAAATCTAAAGTATAAGAGCTATGCAATTGAAACGTTATATGTTTAATAAGTCCGCTATTGACATCATATCCCCAGAATTTTGTTTATCTGTTATAATCCAAACCCAAGTTATGAGGGTTCAAAAAAACGACGAAGCGCTTCGAGAAAAGATAGGTAGTGCTTTTCGTTTTTTTTTTTTTTTTTTTTTTTGGCTCGTCTTGGCGGGGGCACTACCGTGCCCCCAGATTCAATTATGTAATAAACCTAGTTAATTGAACGTCATGAAACATAATAACATTTATCAACCATGGTCTAGTCAACAAGTTCAAAATGTCTTAAATAGTGATAAATCTCCTAAGATTAGTCATAGCTCATTGGGTCCGGAATGACGTCTATAATTGCAAAACTTATTAACAAATTAAGTTGCAAAAAAAGGAATTTCGTGTTTTTTAATAAATCCGAAACTATTAACATTTAAGGAATTTTAAAACAATATCCTTAAAGAAGAGGAAATTTCTAATAGTCGCTAAGACATGTGCGCGGTGCTGCTAAGACATGTGCGCGGTGCCGCCAGAGCGAGTACCTCCCATAAAAAATTTTTCTTTGAGCATTAAATTTATTGTTTATTGTTGATTATATTCATTATTTGTTGAATTTTTTTTAAAAAAATATGGTGTATTCTAAACACTTGAATGACTAAATTCCCGTTAGAAAAAGTTTTAAAGTCCATTTCTCAACTATTGTTGATTGCTATTGCTAACAAAAAAAATCCTGACCTCCGTGTTCATTGTAGATAATAGAAAATGTTTCAATATTACTCTATGAATTTGTTGCTTTTTGAAGCCATTCTTTCAATTTCTTATTTCAGTGTTAAATTATAATTATAAATAATGAAGATTGAGCTCTGGGAGGAACGACTTTTTATTGGAAAATTCTTCTCTTTAAATATTTCTATTTAAATCTCTTAAATATTAATAATTTTGGATTTTTTCACAAAAAACGGAATTTTTTCCTTTATTTTGCAACCTAATTTCTAAATAGCTTTTGCAAATTTTTGCGTGCTAGAAAATCTTTCCGACCCAATTTTTTAGACGTTTTTCCGGATCGAATAAGCTAAGGTTCATATTTTTAGGAGCTTTATTAATTTAACACGTTTTTGAACTTGTTGACTAGACTATGATATACAAAAACAAGTACTTGGTATCAAAAGTTTTATAGAGTGTCAGTATTAATTGGTCAAGATACAAGCACAAGCTTAAAGTAGACATTATAAAAACCTAACCCATAGATTATAATATTCTGAACACAAAGGAATCCCCAAACGTAAAAACATTGCATATCTCTATGAATAATTAATATGGTTCAGTAGATATGTATGTATACCTTTTCAATCGTATTCACCTGAACGTAGGAATGAATTTAAAAACCCTTTTAAAGACCTTCCACTATAAAATGTCGATGTCTTACAATCCCAAGTCTCGATATAAGATAATAAAACACTATAATGGATGAGATGATGTTAGTGTCCCTTTGCCATTCAAAACTAAACCTAAATCAAATCAACTTTAGAGTTCGTATTATAATGCGAGGAAATTAACAAGGAAATGATAATAAAATTATTTTGATATACCTATGTTGACGTTTGTTTTAATATATAAAATGTTTATAAAACGCTGCAAGGTAAGATTACAATATATCGCAAGATATGTCGAATACGCATCTCATACTATTCTTTCGATTGAAAGAAATTTTATTCCCCGCAGAGATTTCTGTCCGGCGCTGCCGCTTCGTTGCTTACAATTTTGTCGGTGTTGCACGTGTGTACGAGCGGTGAGCGTGTGTGCGTGGCTATCTACAACCTCCATGTGATGGGAAGTGAACCCTTTACTTGAGGGAAACCGTTTTTTATTTGCACTCGGACAGCGGCACCAGGTAGAAAGGATGATCGTTAATTTTTAAAGGACACACTGAACTTTGTATTTATCCACACGATGAGTTTAAATCACAAGTTTATATAAAATATTTTTACTTTAAAAAGTAATTACTATACATTTTTCTATTTTTTTTTTTTTCAAATAATTATAGTTTACTGAATTAAGTACAAGTTATTTAGTACAATCGTAGATTACGTCCAGTTTACTGGACGGGAATGACTAGACGCTCGTTGATGTCTTTTGTTACCAAATTCGCGCTCAACGCTCTACATCGTTGTGGTTCTTTTTACTAACGTATACATGAAAACAATTTTAGCACTTGGTATAGCTATGACTAACATTAACTCCAAAATCAAAGGACGTATTAGGGTATTAATTATTAGAAGTTAACCAAAGCACTAAAACGAGCTATGATTTCAGATTTCGTTTTCATGAATTTGATTTTGTTGCCATAATACATAAATTTTAATATTTTTGTAAGCAATTACCTTACAAGATATATAATTACACTTTTGATTTTTTAGTACATTAGACTGTCATAAAAGATATCCTTCTGGTATGACAATACAAGCAGGACAACTTTCCCAATCATACCTAACATCTGATATAATATATACCTATATAACAATCACGATGTTACAACCAATCGATATACTTACAAAAGGTGATATCAAGAAAATAAAATATAAGAAATGTATTGTAACTAATCGTAAGGATCTCGAAAAATAAGTTTACCGACCAAATAATTATATTAAATAATGATCTGGGTGAGAAACCAAGCGATGGTAAACTCATCTCGAGGGCTCGCCGCAGCGAGTGCGAGGCAATATAAAATAAGACTGCCGGGAAGCGGGGCTGTCGCCTGGCTGTGAATCAAGCCATGGACGATAGCGGGAATATACGAAAATATTATTTTAATTAGGGTTTGTAATCATTTCTTCTTATCGTGCATAATTTTTTATATGTGGCTATACTTTTTAAAGGAGATACAAAATTTTATACTTTTAATACAATAATTATTGCTACAATTTACTTGTATTTTTAATCGATTTAGTTTTCTCGCTGCGATCGCGTGACTGGCGCCGTGGATCAACAAAAAGTCATCATTAAAGTCTCTGAGGCGCGGCGGGTGAGGCAGCGCAGCCTCTCGCTCCACGTCCTAAACGATTCAGTCGACTTTTTATCACTTACCTACCAATCCATATCGAGTTTATTTATACATTTTTATTAAGTGCGTCTTTTTGTTTTATACATGCTTGTCGTTAATACCAGCGCGTTGTATAATAACTATTAGTTAAATGCCAATTATTAATTCAGTAATTTTAATGTACATTAGCATTTCGATTTTGCTCTATCTCTATAATGGTCTAATGAAATTTTTTATTATAATATAAATTTCAATAAAATTTATATATATATATATATATATATATATATATATATATACTGAAAATTTTCATTTTAATTTTTGCATTTGATTTGTGTTTTATGGGCCATGCCAAGCGTAAAATGTGTTTATTTCGTCGAATAGGCAAAATAAAACGTCTTTAGATATCATTGTCCGTTCATGACTTTGAAATTCATTCCTCTGTTAACATCTACGCTATAATTAATCTGTTACGTAAATGTTTAGCACGATGTCGTGAATGGAAGTTTGTCTTTTTAAAATAGTATGTGAATTTAATGATGCAACCTAAAACATTGCTGGTATAAAATTCATCTTAGAACTGTCTTTTACATATAATTATTTTAAAATATGCAAATAATCTATTATCAATTGCATTAAATATTTAAACAATTTATCTTCCATAACTTAATTACTTAAATATTATCATTGTAATATTAATACAGGTATTTGAAAAAGATCTATAAGTCTATTGCTCGTTGCGCTTATACTATAAATAAATTCTTTTCGAAGAGCAAACAACGGAACATTATTACGTATTTACATAGCGTCGACGTAAGTGATACTAACCTCAAATTATGAATGACAAGCACGTGGCATCTTTAGCACGGATTACGTTCTGTGGCTTTAAACTATCATTATGTATTTGCCATAATGCCGTCAAGAAAATGAACAGTAAGTATGTCTTGTACGACATTTTATTGTAACATATATTGTTAGTTGGTTTATAGACCTTTATTTATTATGTTACAGCTAAATAAATAACGACTATATTAAATTCCTGGTGAAAATAATTGTTATAAAGTCAAAGTAAACAGTGAAGGAATATGACTACAATAATTTGTTAACAAAAAAATCTTCGCACCCAAACAATGTTATATGTATACAATAACGCTTACAATGGGACGACTTGTGAAGGAATGACCTTTGTATTACTAAAATTGAATAACTAAGCAGTAATAATTAATTTTAGATAATATTGTATATTTTTCCACGGGTTAAAATTTATCACTTGTAAGCAAAATGTTATATTTTTTTTTAACCCTTAAGTTCTTATGAACATTTTTACTTTTAAAAATATAAAACTCAAGCTCAGATATGTATATATTTTAGTAGGTATTTAAGTAACGATATAAGTAAAAAAATAACTAAAGAACTTCAGAAACAGAAATCCACAACGGCCACGTTCCTAATAAAGTATTAAATTACTCGTTTCTTATAAATTGCTTAACGTTTTAAATAAATGTTAAATGTCTTAAGATTTTCCTTGTATCCATTTCGGTTGTTTTTAATTTTTTAGTTGAATAACTTTAGTGATCAATAAAGAAACATGTTATTGAACTATATATTAAATATATCAAGAATAATACCAGCCATTTTATATATAATATTCTTTAGTTTTTTTTATGTATCTAATCAGTGAAATCAATATTAAAATAAGTTATCCAAAGTATTGACACTTCTATAAGTTTTTTTACGCATAAGGTTTCTTGATGGATAAAAATTAAAAACAATTATTCGATTTCTAGCAGCATAATGAGTGTTAAAATGATGTTTGAGTATAGTAAGGCATCAAATGTGATCGGACGGTGCGAGTAGCGGCCGGAGTAAGTTTGAGTCGGCCGGACACGGCTCTCGCGGCAAGTTCAAGGTGAGCACGTCGCTCCACCCACACGCGCCGCTCCTAGAGCCCGCAACCGTTACAACGTATATCGCGGTGGACGGTGGACCACCGACACAAATTACTAAACACATACTCATGCAGCACTCACTACCACAAACACTCATTTGTTTATAATTCAAATATATACGAGTACGTGGTGCCAACATAAGAACGATCCTCGGCAAAAAGAAAATGTTGTTATGATTAAAGATAATGTAAACGTTTTAATTGGAACTGTACAACCGTTAGATATATTATCTTAAATACCAGTTATTAAATAATTTCTTACTTAAAATCTGGATATCTCTGATAACTAATGTATATTTTTATTATAAAGTATCAAAAGACAGTAATTAATTAGCTGCATAATAAATGTAAAGCAAAAGTCAATCAAAAACCAAAACTCTCTCAAACTCTCAAAACAAAGAAAATATATCGCCTAACCTGGCGATCTTTCACTATAAATACTGGTCTTCTCCTTCGTGTTGAAAAAATACCGACAAAATTTGTATAATGAGCCAACAAGCCGTAACCTAATGTTAAATTAAATTGGTCTCATTTACAAAGTATTGGTTTGAAAACAATTTTTCTTAGCTGTAAACTGTAGTCTGCCCCAACTGATAGCGGTAATCTCAAGCTATTAAATGGATTTAAAAGAGCTCTGACCATTACGGTGTACATAGTTGAATGTTCTTAAAAAGATTAAGGTAAGTAACACGCTAATTAATCAAACAGGTTGTTTTGGCGAAAAAGTGATTACTACCCTGGCTAAGCCTTTTTTTAACTTCGTTCAAATCTCTTTGATTAGACTTTAAAAAAAAACGTAGAAAAAAGCATTAGAACTATTATAACAATACGATTGTATCAGTAAACTTTATTGGAATCAATAACAAAATCAATGTTTTTTTTTTCTGTACTGTACATAAAAGCATTTTTGTTTAAAATAATTTTAATTACTTAAAATCTAATAAAGTGTCAAAAATGCTGATGTTTAACTTTTTCAAAAGTTAAAAAATTTGTAGGGGATAATGCCAAGCTTAATATCTAACTAAGAAAATAGCATGCAAAAAGATATTATTAAATAATAATAAAAAATCATTATCAGATTTTAATTTCTATTGTCAAATAATTACCTGGGTATTGTGATAACTTGTCCGAGCTCATCAGCCAGTACCAGAACGGTTCCATGTCCAGGAGCGCCCACTACCACGGATACACCACCATCTACCAACTGTCCAGCTCCACTGACCAATTGCCCATCCTCTAGTTGTCCACTTATCATTTCTACTCGTTTCTGATCCGGCGTTGTTGTATATATTACTGTTTCTTTATCATCCTCATAAATAAGATCTATCGGAGTCTTCTCGTCGATAGACTCCATACCTTGATCGTATACATCGGGCTGAACGGGTACTTTACTATCGGTAGCGTATGCTGCGAGTTCATGTGGTGAATGGCGATAAGAATGCGCCTCTGGTGGGTAGCCGTCATCGGAGTCCATCTCTACTTTGTGCGGATAGTAATCATGTGCAGGTTGAACTGGGGTCATAGTTGCGAGGACGGCATGCGCTGGTGCAGGCGAGCGCGGTGCAGAGGGCGGCGACGCAGCAGCTCTAGGAGTGCGCGCGCGCTCCTCGCAAGTGATCGGTTGAGGCGACGCGGACATGATGCCGCGCTGTTCTCCCACAGTGACGTTTTCTGGCGAGCGGAGGCGCCACTCTAGAGCGCCCCGCACTACGCTTGAATGCCCCAACTCTAGTGCTGAAATACACATTTTTCATAACATTCCTGATCTCGGTTAATATAATTATATCCAAAATACTCTGATGACATGACGTGCTCATTTACTTTGTATAACAATTGTTATTTCTAACTTTAACGTTCCTATCAGTAAAGAAAAAAAAATTGTAATTAGGTAGGTTTCTTTTGTGTTTAAGCGAAAATGAAGTAAGTCAAATAACACCGACATAACAAAAAAGGATTATGTTTCTTTAAAATTATCCTCCGTCATAGATAACAACAACAATGGTATCAGCTGATTCGAGTCCAGTTAGAACAGAACAAGTATCAAGTGGCACCTGATTGGCGAGAAGTGAGCGAACTCGTTCAAGAACTGCACTGCCCTGCCGCGGGTACACAGAACACACCACCGAACGGTATAAACTGGATACACATTGTCAAACTCACGTGCCTTTTAAATTGTCGATTGATGTCGTTCTCATTCAATATAATTTAGATATCTATTATAACGAACAGGTAACAATATATCCAAATTAATTAAATTATACTCTATTCTCAAAAAACAACTTAAGTCATATTTTTGATCAAGCGGAAACAACGTAATACTCAAATTTTTACTATCGAAGAACAAATTTATTTTGAAAATATTCTGTCACACTTCTAAAGCTTTCACGAGGCCTTTAAAGTTGCGGAGGCTGCGAGGGCCGTGTGACTGAGACGGGAAATTGAAAGCCTGTGTCGCATATAGAAATGCACAAGTTAAAGCGGGACAGATACACTCCAGATCAAACAAGAATTTCATACCTTCCAAGATTCCTTCTTATGTCAAGTCGATCTTCACATCGATAAATATTTATAAAAATTAATTAAATTATCCCGATTATAGAAAAATATCGGGATCATCAAAATTTTTACTAGACAAAATACAATGCTGATAATCTACAAACAATCCTGCATGAATTTGAAAATCAATGGAAAACTTATTAAATGATAGAGAATTATATCTACGCACGATCTGAAAAGCCTTAAATAACAACAACTAAGAAAGAAAATTTTCCTTTATATCATTTGCTGGCAATACTGTGCAGCCAGTAAAATCCTATTGCAGCAATCGAGCTGAAAAATAAAACAACAAAAAGGCCGCGAAGCTGGAACCTCGAAGTGTACGCTCGCACACATTGACATATGAAGCTCGCCGAGCATTCCGATACAGCAAGAAATAAACATACGTAATTCACTCACACAGAAACTTCAATATGATTCGTTTGCTGCCGAAGAATTCGTATGACTACACATCCTTTTAAAACTGACTGATATTTCACTACGATACAACGAAAACAAAGTCGTTGCTGGACAAAGGAAAACACTATTCCAAACATTTTACGACGGGGTCGGTTTTCTAAATTTAATTTCAATCACGGATTGGTTATTTATTGTCACTTTTAAAAAAAGGTAAACGAGCACGTCATTGCACTGGGACTACGGTCGGGGGCGGCAGCGGCACGTTTCGGGCGTCCTGGCGCAGGCCGTCACGCACGCGCGTCAAACTAGTCTCGTGACGTCACGGCCTGCCCGGCAAAATTACAAAACCGGCCAAGCAGCTCAAACGAGTGCGCCAAGAAGCAGCGCGGCGCAGTGACGAACGCGCAGCCGGCCGACCCCGACGCGTCACTGGGATGTCACATACCGTGGGCGGCGTCACGACGCTGCAGGCGGCGCGGGCCGGTGCGCGGGCGCGGGTACACGAGCACGCGGCGAACGGCGCTACGGAGCGCGGGCGCAGGTGCTCTGAGCACAACAGCCTCCGCGCGCCGGCGCCGCCGCCCTCCGCGCTCCCCCGCACCGCCCGCGCCTCGCTCTCGCACGCACCAAAACGACGAATTTATCTTCCGTACATGCTGACCCTCCTACCCGAGGACGTTGCCCAGGGTGCCTTTGCGTTCTGATCGAAAATGTAATATTTAGGAATTATTTTCTATAAAACTTCTTATACGAAGACCTTTTCTCTGTTTAGTTACGTTATACTAAAATATTTACAAATGTGGAAAATTTTGCCTGTACCAATTATTTCAGCATAGATTTTATAATTATGTGAAGTCGCGTTACGTCCAGACAAAAATAATTTAGGCGGATGAGTGCCAGAGGCAATGCTCGAGGCTACACACAACGTCGTAACTTGCAAGTAACCGTTTCCACACAGCACTTTTAAGAGCTATTTCAAAATATTTGATATAACTCTTTAAATTTCGAATATCTCAATCCAAAGTTTTTACATTGATCTTAAAAACTAATGTGCAAAAACTAGTAGATTAATTTAATTAAATTATATACAACAATTACACAAAACACAAAATTTATCTAGTAAGTATCTAATACCTTTTACCTGGATTTATTTTTATATGAAAATCAAATTTTAGAAAAACGGGAATTATAAAAGAAAATTAAAAAACTATACTACTGTCTTTATTCGAAAAAATTTCAATTTTTTTTTTAAATTAATTTCAACATAAACTACCCAAAAACACCTTCGAATATATAAATAGGTATCATACGTTTTATATTCCTTTAAAGACTATATTTAAAATGAAAACGATTCCTCTTGATAAAGCACTCAAAACTCTAAATTTAAATTATGAGGGTAAAAAAACTGCTAAGCTGGTGCCTCTTGGCTTGGCTTAGTGCTAAATACTGCACGAATCTCCTTATAACTACGTTACTGCCTGTCTTACTTGAACGGCTTACGTGAATTAGTCAATTTGAACACGACATTCCAATTTACTATTATTGGTTTTAATTTTTCAAAACGCATGGCTAAGTGACGGGGAGACGTTAAAGCAGCTTCTAAGAAAACAGCTTTCCATCTAGGTCAGCCATTTATAATCTCTAAAATTAAAAAAAATTAAAATCTCTTAAATTTAATGAAAGATTAAGATGTATTAGTAAAAAGGTCGCTTTAGAAATATAAGTTGAGTTTTAAAAAAGTTTAAAAACAACAAAATACGTCAGTTACGATAACACTCAAATAATAAATTTATACCAGACTATCACATATTTAAAAACCATATTACGCACAGAAAGTTATTTTAGTTTTAACTAGCTGTGCCCGCGACTTCGACCGCGTGAAATTTAACAAAATAGTTATTTTTCAGTTTGTAGAGTAATAAAGTAATAAATTTCTAAAATAAAAGTAGCCTAAGTTACTCCTTATTACATCAGCTATCTGCCAGTGAAAGTCCCGTCGGTCAAAAAATCGGTCCAGTCGTTTCAGAGATTAAGCGGAACAAATACACAGACAGACAAAAATTGTAAAAAAAAAATGTTATTTTGGTATATTTACCGTGTATACATCCATATCGCTTCAGCCTGTAATATCCCACTACTCTAGGCCTCTCTCCCCATGTAGGAGAAGGATCAGAGCTTAATCCACCACGCTGCTCCAATGCGGGTTGGGTTATATATCCATATGCATTTAGTAAAAAGGGGCTATTTAAGATAACAAAGAAACACGCCAACTTTATTTATTTGTATAGATTACTCTTTTTCAGCTAGGCAGGCTTTGGTATTCTATTGCATACTTGTGTTTGAGCTTCAGGCGTCAAGCTTTTTAAAATTTTCATAGGAAATTTATACAAGGGAGATAAAATTTCTATTTATTTTTTTTACTTTAATAATAAGGTCAAATATATTTATGTACACTTATTTGTTTTACTGTCTGTTGCTTAGTAATATTTAGTTATTTATATGATATACTAGCTGTGCTCGCGACTTTATCTGCGTGGAATAGTGACTTTACATGTTCAACGTAATTCTTTAAATTGGTATAACTTTTTTATTTATAAGCCGATTGACATGAAATAAACATTAAATGTTAAGCTAAGCTTACCACTATATATTAATAAAAACCACATCTAAATCGGATAAGGCATTTCTGAGAAAAGCGTGCTCAAACGCAATCATTGTTGTGGGTTCAATTTGCGTTGATAAAGGTCCCAATAATATTTTTTCTCATCTATTTCCTATGTACAGACAGCGATCTTTTACATTTTTATTATTTGTACTGATATATATATATATGTATGTATGTATATCCATACATATAATAAAAATGTAAATGTAATATGTTTGTGCACGCTAATCTCAAAAACAGCTTATCCAGTTTAGATATGGTTTTCACTTATATATTGTGGTGGTAATCTTCACTTAACATTAAATATTGTTTTCATGTCAATCGGTTCATGAATAAAGAAGTTATGCCAGTTTAAATTTCTACAAAATGTCCAAAGTCACTATTCCACGCGGACGAAGTCGTCAGCACAGCTAGTGTATTTATTCTTTATTTATTTATTTACTTCATTGGACACTTACAAGTACATAAAAGGAACAAAGGAAAATTTTTTTTGAATAAAGTGCTAAGGCGACCTTATCACTGATAGTGATTTATCAGACAACCTGTCTATAAAGGTAAAATTTGTAACAAATAACAGGCACATAGTGCAACTTATTCAATGCATGATATAAAATTCATATGATATATATATATATATATATATATATATATATATATCATAATTATGTCAAATTGGCCAACAATTGGAAATGTACATATGAACTAAACTCCATCACTATCCGTTTATTCATTTTACTATTTCGTAACTAAGTTTAATACACATTTATGTTAAATACATAATTATGTGTCAAAATCATCTCAATTTTCCTATTATTTACCTCTAGTTCATGGCGTTTGAAATTAGATCAGTCTCAGGCGAGACTAGCGAAAGGCTTCAAAGCAGTGAGTAAAGTTTCGTTTCTTTCTTTTTTTAATAATATCATTTTTCCTGTCCATAAAAAACAATGTAAATGTCATAAAATTTAAAAGAATTGTTATACCGTCATTTTTATATACACCCGATTAACATCGTATAACATAACTTTAAAAAAATGCTTAGCAAATACATTCGGTATATAATAACATAAATATAGTTACAAATAATGTTTAAAAAAATAAAGAATGTACATATTTGGTGATATGTATTTTTGTGTATTGTTACTGCTCTCAAGCAGTGTGTATTCCTGTCTGCAACGCGCTTGCGATGCTGCTGGTGTTGCAGGCGTCTATAAACTACGGTATCGCTTACCATCAGTTGAGCCGTACGCTTGTTTGCCGATTTCGTAATTAAAAAAAAAAACAATTTGTCAATTTATTCGATAGAACATAACGCATAGGCGGATCCGTTTGCAGATATATTTACTTACGAAAAGGACAGGCTTCCTATCCTAATCGGAACTTTTCAAATTAGACCAAGAGGTCATACTAATAGCGCGTTTAAGCAATAAGTGGTGCTTATAAATGATACGCAGTACATGTTACAAATTAACATTTCTTTTTATTTTCTTTACAAATTTAAAATCCACAACAGTTTAGTGACAAGAAACAAAATGATTTCATATTTTTGGACAGTTAAAAAAACCAAGCAGTATTGTATTAGTGGCACGACGCATTGGCGCAGCGGGCAGGGCGCTGACTGTAGCGCTGGCGATCGTGTGTACGATCCCCGCACATGGTAAATCTAGTAGTAATCACCGCCGATACAGGAGTAAATCTTAGTAGTCCGTTAAGCGTCAAGTGATTATTATTTTTATTGCGTATGTGTGGGTGGCTCGTCCTGGTAGACTTTGGTGGGGCCTACCCTGGTACAGGTCTCCAGGCTTTCTGCACTGACGAATCCTCTCCGACAGCAACCTCTACCGAGTAACTGAATTTCTTAATTGTGGTCAACGAACATCTGATGATACGTTTGATAGTCATTCTCGGTAGTATTATATCATTAGTTTCTCTCTAATCACCACTGTCGTCTGTGTAGGGTTTCGGCTGCAGTACTGCGATTTGACACTGCTGAGCACTATTGCAATTCGACACCAGATGGAAAAAAATATTCAGCTACACCGAAAACAGTGACGACGCAATTAGTCACTTTGTGGCGAGGGTAGCGGAGACGACGGACAAGAAAATCCTCGAGCAAAGTCTCAAGATGGCGATTCATCATAGAGATGCCGCCGTCATTGAGAGTGTCCTCGAAATATTGTAAAGTGTAGTGGTATGTAGACATCATAATATTGTAAGTATAAATTGTGCGTAGATCAAATTGTAATGTATGTAATATAAACAATAAATGTAATACATAAATAATAAATGTAATAGATTGTTGCATAGGTATATAATGATGTAATTATAATGATAAGGCTTTATAGGTGTACTTAATAAGATAGGATTAATTATACATTAAAAAAAAAAACAGAAAAATGGATTAAAAGATTTTTCAAGCACACAAAAAAAGAGCCCACTAACAATAACATAGGTTAAGTGTAAATAGCAAATAACTGTACATATATTGTAGTTAGCAAGTAAGTGTAAATAAAATAAAAATAATAATTATAATAAAACAATATGTACAATAAAATCATAGATATACTTAGTATAATATATATAGGTGTGCACGTATATAATTTAAAATAAATTTTTTTGCACGTTAGCACTCTACTTAGTATAGAATAAACTTGGTCAGTGGACTCGCGTCAATTTTTAAAGATTCTAAGGCTAAAAATTAGAAATAACAAAAACATGGACAACTCTGTGGATATATCTCTGAAATAAAAAATTAAAAATAAAATATTCAAAGTATTAATTTACTTTATTTATATTTTAATACTTTTAATCATAAAGAAACAAATTTTACCACAAAGACTTAGATGGGTAAACAGAATAATAACAGAAGAAGAATAACAGAAGGTTGATATAAGAATAACATAAGTCACCCTCATAAGAAACAATCTAACTTCTTTTATGTTTGTACGTGAAAAGGGCAGAGTTACAGTCTAAAATGATAATATTGAGGGCAATAATATAAAAAGTCACGTAGTTCAAAAAAAAGAATCATTATAAATGTTGCAAAGATTACGCTTTTTATGCGAAATTGAGAAGGATAAGTTTACTTACATTTGTGCGACGTTTTTCTATGTTTTAATTCTTTTCGAGAAATTAGAATTTATAGTAGATTAGTAGCCAATGGCTGTAAGGTATCAATTGCAGCTTGAGATATTTCCTCGCTGCGCTCGTGCGCCTATAGTTAGAGGGTGCAATTGATGCTTACACCCGAGCTAACTATTCTGCTTTACATCTCGATTGTAAGGTAAATAGAAAAAAACTGGCATTACAAGAATAAAACATTTTATCACTAACAAGAATCAAGTAAAGAACTTTTTAATTTTTTTTTTTTTTTTTTTCAAGATCGTTCGATATTTAAATTTGATGACTATTATACTCACACGAAGACAATGCGGAATAGCAAAGCGACCTTTTGGTCATTGGTCTGAATGCATGATGTCTATTGCCAGTATGATGGTTAGATGTACGCGAACTTTTTGAAAGAAGTGTTTTTTTTATTACTTACCGCCCTAGGGCTCTTCTAGCTACATTATTACCCTAGAGCACTAATTAGTCACCTACAAGCCCCATTTGTAGGTAATAAGAACCTACTTACCGAACATGAGAGATGTAAAGTGTTTTTAAGAGCTAATCTTGTCAAAGTATTTTTTTTATATTCGCAGATAATTTATTATAATGTAATCACCTTCACACCATGTATATTTATGACGTAATTTGTTCGTGGCGCGATTGTTCGTTTTAAAAAGTAATGATACTGAAGTTCTGCTGAAAGTTGATCTAAAGAATGCTTTTAATTTTTTAGACAGAGCAACCTTGCTTAACGAAGTTTCATACATCTTTCTGAAATTAACCCTTATGTTTGGCAATGTTACAGTTCACCATCTAAACTACTTTTTGGCGAAAATACAATTTTTTCTAATGTCGGCGTTCAGCAAGGAGACCCACTAGGTCCAGCTCTTTATAGTCTAGGTATCCACAAAAGTAACTCAAATTTAAAATTAAAATTGAACATATGGTACCTAGATGATGGAACCATAAGAGGTAAAGTGGACGATGTCGTTGAAGACTTAATCAAAATTAAAAACGAGTTTGATAAAAATTGGTCTCAAATTAAATTTTTTTTCACAGATCTTCTATCACTTTCCAAAATTAATTTGGCAACGGAATTATTTAATAAAATTGCTCCTAATTTAAAAATACTTTAAAGAAGTACACTTTGTCTTCTAGGTGCACCACTTTTTGATGAAGTCATACAGCCAATTTTGGATAATAAAATTAAAATATTCGTTGAAAACACTAACAAATTGGGTACTCTAAATTCTCATATTGCCTACACTATATTAAAGTATTGTCCATTTGTCCCAAAATTAATGTATATTTTACGCGCAAGCCCAATTTTAAAATTTCCTGGAATGACTGACAAACTTGTTGCCACTTAAAAAAATCCATTAGAAAAAATTCTAAATTTATCTTTTGATGAAAATTTGTGGACCCAAGCTACTTTACCAATAAGAGATGGTAGCATCGGCGTGAGAAAAATTTCTATTGTCGCTCTTCCTGCGTTTCTTGCTTCTGTGCATAGTATCCAAAAATTTGGGTTCTAACATCTTAAAATCTAATTCAGTCCAAATTACACATGCTACAGATGCAATAGAAAACTGGAAGTTAATGTGTCCTAATGACGATATCCCGAAGGACGTTACAAAACAAAAACTTTGGGATATGCCAATAGTTCACAATACTCATAGTTCACAATACTCAAGTTTGACGCAAAATCTTTAAAGTCACAAAAACCGTGCCAGGCTTTTAGCTGTGTCAAATAAAGAGTCAGGTCACTGGTTATACGCAATGCTGTCAAAAAATCTTGGGACACTTTTAGACAATGAAAGTTTTCGAATTGCTCTAGTTCGGATCTTCTACTATAGAATCTTTCGTTGGCGACAGTATGTTTGATCTCGGCTTAAACCTATTTTTTTTTTCATAAACCAAATTAAGTCAAACACTAAATTAACATTTAATAAAATGTAAATAAAAAAATTATAAACAATTTTGAATATCATCAAAAATTGACCGTTCCAGCGGGGATCGAACCTGCGTCTTGGACTGACCGGTTCGGCGCTCTAGCCAATTAAGCTATGGAACGATGTACCCGCTAGATCAAAGTTTTTGATATGATGATTTTATTTTCGGTTTAAGCGAACCGTGGCGCCGTCTATGGTGAGTTCTTTACAGAAACCCGTAACTATTCAAAGTTTCATATTACAATGAAAATCTTTGACAGGAGACGACACCATGCTATTTTTAATATGTACGATTTTATTTTTGTGTTACCCATACATTAGGAATTCTAAGCATTTTTGAATATCATATCAAAAATTGACCGTTCCAGCGGGGATCGAACCTGTGTCTCCGACTTACCGTGTTGGCGCTCTAGCCAATTAAGCTATGCTCGCATATGCTAGCATTTGTTCCTTATAGTGTGTTGTGCCGTGTGTGTGTTGGGCTTATAGGGCTCGTGCCGTGACGCAGATCAGATCAATCAGATGAGTCGGGTCAAATACAAATACAACTTTAAAGTTGTAATACTAAGTTGCTTACTGTCTTACTTCGAATTAAGCCAAACCGTGATTGCTTATGTTTATTTGTTGAGTGCCTACGTTTTTGCATTCCTACGTTAGTCCGTGCTGTGGCTACGGTACTAAAGAATATAGTCACCCCCTCTCATCCCGTGGGTCTCGTAAGAGGCGACTAAGGGATAACACAGTTTCACTACCACCTTGGAACTTGAAAAGCCAACCGATGGCGGGATAACCCTCCAACTGCTGGCTTTTTAATGCACGGACCGACGACGGGCAGCAGCGTCTTCGGTGCGTCAAAGTCAGCCCTGCGGTCACCAACCCGCCTGCCCAACGTCATGACTACGGGCAAAAACCCCCATAAGTTCGTATTTAAAATATATTGTGAATGATGATAAATTAATTATAAACTAGTTTCAATTATTATTAATTGGTTATAATTTAATTGATATTTGATAGATAAAACCCCCGCGATAATTAAACACAAGTAATCAGAATTTTTACATCGATCGGGTAATTTATCCGTTAATTGGAAATGCTTTCGATTGGCTAATACATAATCAAATCTAATGCATGTGTATTGTATTGTATTGTATTGTATTGTAGTGGGCTCGGTTTTCCGCATTTAGACGCAAAGGTGGTCCATTATGCGTGAAAAGTGGGCCGACTAGTTTAGCCAGCCCAGCTCCTTCCAGAAGCTCAGAAGCCTCCTGGGGCGTTCACAGGCTTCTCGGAGCGTCCTTATTTCCTTAAGGATGGTAGCCCGGTGTGCGGCCACTCCCTCGCATTCCAGGATTACGTGGGCGGCTGTTTCTTCAGCAGCCAGACAGCCCCTGCAAAGAGGGCTGTCTGTTGCATTCATGATGAATAGTTGGTGATTGAGTGCCATATGGCCGGTAATCGTGCCAACAACTATTCTGATGTCCAGGCGGTTGAGGCTGAGCAGTCGGCACGCTAGGTGCGGTGATACTTCCGTGAGTACCAATTTGGACTGTCTACAGCCGGTTTGGTTTGCCCAAAGGGCATTGTGATTTGCACGTGTACGTTGCCTTACCCACGAGCGCAGTTGTCCAAATGGTAGCGGCAACAGGATGGTTGGGCCGGCAACCTTTGTATTGGACCCCTGTCTTGCAAGCTCGTCGGCAGCATCGTTTCCGCGCGATCCACTATGTCCTTTTATCCACTGAAGGATTACCTCATTATGTGAGGCTAATACTTCCAGGGTTTGATGACATTCGTATATAAGACTAGAGTTAGTCGAATTGCTCTCTAGTGCTTTAAGTACGGCCATGCTGTCCGACAGAATACGGATATTGCAATCCCTAATGCCTTTTGACAGGACGGCGGTGGCTGCATGGGTTATCGCAACACACTCACATTGAAAGATGGAGCTGTGTTGGCCCAGCGTTAGTGATAAGTTGATATTGAGGTCTTGTGAGTATACTCCGGCACCGGTGCCAGACCCCATTTTGGAGCCATCCGTGTAGATGCGGACCTCGCGTATGCCGGATTGGTCTCTTTCAGCCTCAAACGGTTGTATATGGTACTTTCTTTCGAAAATATGTTCTTTGGGAATCCTATCACAAGGAGCAGCAAGTAGTGGCTCATAGCTCACAAGGTTGCTCCAAAGTCTATTATGTGGACCCTCCTGGTTGCACCACAAGCCCAAGTGTTTCAGCCTGATAGCTGACATAGCCGCCTCCTGTTGTATGAACAATTCAAGCGGTGCCAGGTCAAGCATAACCTCAAGAGCTGCTGTGGGGGCGGTACGCATACAGCCAGTGATTGCAGAGCATGCTATTCTCTGAAACCGCTGGAGTTTGTTTTTAACGGTTGTAAGTTCTGTTCTCTGCCACCAGATAACCGCACCGTAGGTGATTATAGGCCTGACAATAGTTTTGTAAAGCCATAGAGTAATTTTAGGTGATATGCCCCAGCTTTTGCCGAGGAGCCTTTTGCATTGGCAGAGGATTATGCTGGCTTTGTTGATTTTTGAGTCTAAATGCCTGTTCCAAAGAAGCTTACTATCTAGGATTACTCCAAGATATTTGACCTCCTTGGTTAGGGCAAGACTGGTGCCAAATAATTTAGGGAGTTTAAGGTTCCCTAAATTCCGTTTATTTGTGAACATCACAAGTTCCGTCTTTGCGGGGTTCAGTGTTAGTTCGTGGTCCGTACACCACTGTTCAACGACTTTTAATGCGGCCCTATCTAATGCATGTGTAGAGTATCGCTTATTTTTATTATCTTCCTTTGGCATCATCATTACAGCCTATACAGTCCACTGCTGGACATAGGCCTCCACAAGTTTACGCCACAAATAACGTGAACTCATGTGTTTTGCCCATAGTCACCACGCTGGGCAGGCGGGTTGGTGACCGCAGTACTGGCCTTGTCGCACCGAAGACGCTGCTGCCCGTCTTCGGCCTGTGTATTTCAAAGCCAGCAGTTGGATGGTTATCCCGCCATCGGTCGGCTTCTTAAGTTCCAAGGTGGTTGTGGAACCTTGTTATCCCTTAGTCGCTTCTTACGACACCCACGGGAAGAGAGGGGGTGGCTAAATTCTTTAGTGCCGTAGCCACACAGCACTTGGCATTCCTTTGGCATAATTTACTTTTTTACCCAGACTTCTAACAGGTTTATGACATTATTGGAACGAAGTTCCTTACGGCAGGCTTGATATTTGGCTGGGCGACCGAACTGAAAAAAATATGATACTAAAACCGTAAGAAAAATATATAACGGAAGTGACGTAATATCAGTCACGCGACTGTATAATATGACGTTTGCAAAACTAAAATATTACTAGTAAACTTTTTTTAAATTATTTATGTAATTTTATACTGTCGACAAAAATAAGTAAAAACATATGTTTTTTATTTCACTTAATAGTTTGAATAATAATAATTATTATTTTCTATATTATTATTATTTTATATATTATTATTATAGTTATTTTCTAAATTACTAAATTTCCTAAATACTTTTATGTACTTAATTAAAAACCAATCAACAAAATTAAAAAAAAATCAAGAACTAGAAAATATATATAAAATTCAACATTTTTTTTTCAAATTGTGTAGCTTCTATACTATCCGAAGAAACTTCGTTCCTACCTGGTGTCCCATGACACAACATAATTTTGGAACGAAGATCCTTACGGCAGGCTTGACATTTGGCTGGGTGACCGAACTGAAAAAAATGTGATACTAAAACCGTAAGAAAATATATATAACGGAAGTGACATAATATCAGTCACACGAATGTACAACATGACGTTTGTAAAACTAAAACTTTATTTCAATTATTACTATAAAACTATATATATTACTAGTAAACTTTTTTAAAATTATTTATGTAATTTTATACTGTCGACAAAAATAAATAAATACATATGTTTTTTTTTATTTTAATTAAAAGTTTGAATTATTATCATTATTATTTTGTTTGATTTACTTTATTTTGCGGTATTTGTTATTTTCTAAAATACTAAATTTCCTAAATACTTTTATGTACTTAATTAAAACCAATCAACAAAATTAAAAAAAAATCAAGAACTAGAAAATATATATAAAATTCAACATTTTTTTTTCTCAAATTGTGTTGCTTCTATACTATCCAAAAGAACTTCGTTCCTACCTGGTGTCCCATGACAGCACATATTATATAAACATCGTAAATTATATGTTTGTAGTCTTTCGACTGATTGGAAGCTCGTTTTCTATATTTGCAGGGCGCGGGCGTAGGTTATACTCGCACTCTTTACAATATTATGTAGGTAGTACTTAAAAAGATTATAACAAAATTGTAACGTCCACCGAACACGTGTCTATCGTGTGGCGGAGGGAGTAACTCAGAGCAGTGCCTAGGACTTGCGACCCAGGTGTAGGTTTAAGGAGATCTCCTTTGAGATGCGCATCAACGCTCACCTTCACTGCTCGAGTTATCCGCCATAATATGTAACAATTAATTCGTATGCACAAATTAATTATCGAATGAGTCTAGGTCTAGGTTAAGCTACTAGCAGGATACAAAAAATGTATCGTGCCAAGCCAGAGCCAAGACTGCCTTAGCCGAGGTGACACCGTTCGTTTTATACATGTCAGAACAATTCGAGTAATATAATAAATGAGGGTAGGTGACTATCGAACGATGTGCTAGGTGGCGCGATCGTTGCATCTGTTGTTTAATAATTCCTTTCTAATTGCGTAAGACAGCGCTAATGCCGACACGGCCATCCTGCTAGCACACGCCCTCGTGTGATAGTCAGCCTGGAGTAGAAGAAAGAGCCACAACAGTGCCTTGTACCACTCAGTCAAACTCAACGTAAAAGGGGAAAGTAGACAAACTCTACGCTCTAAACTTAAGTTATTCGAAGAACTTTACAAGAATCTCAATCATAACTAATCACTACAGATAAATACCACAGCCATGTACCATCGACGTCATCACAACCAATACTATAGACTTCGACAACAAGTTACAACCAAACTTACAGAAATGCCCGAGTAAATACCTCTAACACCATGGCTCTCTAGCCGAAGAGCAATCAAATTACTATCTCACAACAACGGTCTCCATTGACCACGATCTCCGCCAGAGTTAAACTCACGTCACTCACCGTGTTTATCTTTGTGTTGTAATGTGCCCTTCGGAGGTTGAACGCTGCACACGTCCACGCGCCGCTCGCTGCGTGCTGCGCCGGCTTCACTGTTGATAGAAGCGGTCGACAATACAAGCGGCTATCGGGCAACATCAGCTATGTAACGTCTAAAATAGCTGGCTAAACCCTGACAATCGCATGACCTCGTGCGTCCATGTCGTGCATCCGCCAACTCGGCGTTACTCCTCCCGACCTATACAACAGTAACGAGTGACTTTAATAACTGTTCGGCTATTCCTGACCAAAACGCTGAGACCGTAATGCACTAGCGGGTCGGGCGTACTAGACCCCTTCATCCCTTCCTAACATAGCGTGGCCCGAGCGTACGTGGCCCCTTCGACCAGCATACCAACCGTAGGTCGGGCGTGCTAGGCCCCTTCGCCCCCACTCTATAGCGTGGCCCGGGCGTACAAGGCCCCTTCAACCAGCTTACCAACCGTGGGTCGGGCGTGCTAGGCCCCTTCGCCCTCACTCTGTAGCGTGGCCCGGGCGTACAAGGCCCCTTCAACCAGCTAACTAACCGATAAGAATATTACAGAACGACCGAAAAGAACTAAAATACCGATGTACCCACTAATAAAAGAAAATAAAACGATGATCGATGTACCCACTAATCACCACAAAATAATGCAACTAACTTGCACACTCGCTAAAAACAGATGTATCGTCAGGAGGTGGGCCTATAACTTCAGCTATTTTCTGAAATAGCTTCCATACCGGAAGCGAAGGGAGACATTTCTTCGTTCAATGTAACTAACTGAATTAGTTAAATTTTGAAAGTGGGGGTGGATCTTATCCCGCTTCTGATGTAGTCTTTCGACTGATTGGAAGCTCGTTTTCTATATTTGCAGGGCGCGGATGTAGGTTATACTCGCACTCTTTACAATATTATGTAGGTAGTACTTAAAAAGATTATAACAAAATTGTAACGTCCACCGAACACGTGTCTATCGTGTGGCGGAGGGAGTAACTCAGAGCAGTGCCTAGGACTTGCGACCCAGGTGTAGGTTTAAGGAGATCTCCTTTGAGATGCGCATCAACGCTCACCTTCACTGCTCGAGTTATCCGCCATAATATGTAACAATTAATTCGTATGCACAAATTAATTATCGAATGAGTCTAGGTCTAGGTTAAGCTACTAGCAGGATACAACAAATGTATCGTGCCAAGCCAGAGCCAAGACTGCCTTAGCCGAGGTGACACCGTTCGTTTTATACATGTCAGAACAATTCGAGTAATATAATAAATGAGGGTAGGTGACTATCGAACGATGTGCTAGGTGGCGCGATCGTTGCATCTGTTGTTTAATAATTCCTTTCTAATTGCGTAAGACAGCGCTAATGCCGACATGTTTAATTTAGTTTATTTATCTATATGCCGGCACTTGCGCTGTCGTACGCAATTAGTTTGTCTACTTTCCCCTTTTACGTAGAGTTTGACTGAGTGGTACAAGGTACTGTTGTGACTTTTCCTTCTACTCCAGGCTGACCATCACATGAGGGTGTGTGCTAGCAGGATGGCCGTGTCAGCACTTGCGCTGTCGTGCGCAATTAGAAAGGAATTTAGAAACAACAGATGCACCGAGCACCCCACCTAGCACATCGTTCGATAGTCACCTACCTCACTCGTTATATTACTCGAGTTACTCTGACATGTAAAAAACGAACGGTGTCACCTCGGCTAAGGCAGTCTTGGCTCTGGCTTGGCACGATACACTTGTTGTATCCTGCTAGTAGCTTAACCTAGACTCATTCAATAATTAATTTGTGCAAACGAATTAATTGTTACATAACGATCTATTATTTGGCTAGGCAGGACGAGAAATTCGAGCAGTGAAGATGAGTGTTGATGCGCATCTCAAAAGCGGCCTCCTTAAACCTACACCTACGTCGCAAGTCCTACTCGGCACCCGCACGGTGTATCCATCGAATGCTAAGAAGGTAGTTTCCCTGCCCCATTAACTAATAGCTATCCCGCGTTCCGTGCTGTGTACCTTTCTATGAAAATAACTACGTTTCTGTTAAGTGATTCCTGTATTATAAGAAATTGGTGATATCTGTCTGATATATATTAATTTTGCGCACTCATAGTTTATAAAATGTAAAAATAAAATTATGCACAAAACATACATTAAATCATTTTTACAAAATATTACACACACTATCCTGTATTTGGCACATACGCGTATATACTCTTTTGTTTACAATTATCTATAACTAAGTAATATTAGCTTAGGTACGGTTATTGGGTTAGGTAGTTAGTTATTACTACTTAATGTGCCGTTCGTCGTGTTCTGCATTCTCTGGACGCCAAGAAATCCAGTGGTCCTGATGGTATTCCGGCCCTCATACTTAAGACGTGTGCTCCTGAATTGACTTCAGTTCTAATGCGTTTATTCTCACTCTCTTACACCACTGGTATAGAACCGTCTTCGTGGAAAGTAGCAATTGTGCACCCTATCCCCAAAAAGGGTAATCGCACAGATCCATCTAACTACCGGCCAATTGCGATTACTTCCTTGCTGTCTAAGGTGATGGAGCGGGTTATTAACAATCAGCTCCTTGGTTACCTGGAAGATTGCCAGCTAATAAGCGACCGACAATACGGATTTAGTCGTGGCCACAGCGCTGGTGACCTTCTAGTGTACCTAACACACCGCTGGGCAACCACCATTGAGAACAAGGGGGAAGCAATGGCAGTCAGCCTGGATATCGTAAAGGTCTTTGATCGGGTCTGGCATAAAGCTCTTTTAGCGAAGCTACCATCATACGGTCTCCCCGAAGGATTATGCAATTGGATAACCAGTTTTCTTAATGGGCGTAGCATCATGGTCGCTGTTGACGAAGTATGCTCGGAAACCATGCCTATTAACGCTGGAGTTCCTCAAGGTTCAGTGCTCTCACCCACGCTGTTTACTCTGCATATTGACGATATATTGCAAACCAGCAATACCCGTTGCTATGCAGATGATAGTACGTGTGACACATTCTACACTGGCCGAGCTAATCTCTGTCTTGTGTCTCTCTATCTTGTGTCTGAAATCGAGACTTCCTTGGAGCAAATCTCCGAATGGGGTAGACGCAACCTCGTCCAATTTAATCCCTCGAAGACCCAATTTTGTGCGTTCACCGCTAAGAAGATCCCCTTTTCTGTAGCGCCTTGTTTTCAGAACACATCGCTAAATATTACTAAAATTATTGAGATCCTTGGGGTTGACATTACGAACGAGGTTAAATTCCGGGGTCATTTCGAGAGCAAAGCTAAACTGGCTGCAAAAAAGCTCGGGGTTCTGAATAAGGCGGGCCGGTAATTCACATCGGGACATCGACTACTGCTTTATAAGGCTCAGGTCCGTCCCTATGTGGAGTATTATTGCTCGCACCTTTGGGCAGGTGCCCCTCAATACCAACGCATTGTCGACGATCCCAAACTCACGGACGGTTTAGAACCTTTAAGCATAAGGAGAGACATAGGCTCTCTGTGTGTTTTTTACCGTCTTTACAACGGTGAGTATTCTGACGAACTATTTGATATGGTGCAGCCGTCACGTTTTTACCATTGTACCCTTCGCCGAAGAACTAAGTTTCATCCACACCATTTGGATGTATGGTTTGCGACCAATGTGCGAGCTTTACGTGCATTCTTCCCGCAAACTATGGAATGACCTTCCTCCTGAGGTTTTCTCTGAGCGCTATAATTTGGGGGTTTTCAAGCGTCGAGTGTATAGGCATCTTTTTCCTAAAGGCCGACAACGCACCTGCAACTCCTCTTGTGTTGCAGATGTCCATGGACGACGGTAGCCGTTTAACATCAGATGGTTTCGTCAGCTCGTTTGCCCACAGTCTTATAAAAAAATATATTACTATGAGTAACCGTTAATATTAACTTTTTGAAATTACCCCTTTAAAAAAATGGCGGTTATAGTTTCATTTCCCAGTTAGCTTCTTAGCGAACTGCAAATTATATATCCTGAAGCCGAAAAAGCTCTAGGTTTCAAAGATAAGGAAGATTTTTCTCTAAGTCTTCCTTTACGTGAGATCAATGCATGTATCAATTGCAATATCTTGAACATTCGCCTATATTTTTGATAACGTCGCTTTCATACTTCTAATTGCCTCATAACTACAGTGCCTCTTACTAAAAAAAATAATATATATATATTGGAGTACTGTGTGGCTACGGTACTGTACTGTGTGGCTACGGTACTAAAGAATATGGCCACCCCCTCTCTTCCCGTGGGTGTCGTAAGAGGCGACTGAGGGATAACACGGTTCCGCTACCACGATGGAACTTAAAAAGCCGACCGGTGGCGGGATAGCCATCCGAATGCTGGCTTTGAAATACACAGGCCGAAGACGGGCAGCAGCGTCTTAGGTGCGACAAAGCCAGCCCTGCGGTCACCAACCCGCCTGCCCAGCGTGGTGACTATGGGCAAAACACATGAGTTCACGTTATTTTTGGCGTAAACTTGTGGAGGCCTATGTCCAGCAGTGGACTGTATAGGCTGTAATGATATATTGAAGGGGCGTGATCCCGCAGGACAATAAGTGGAGCAGGATACAGCGTGATTACGGGATCCAGCTATGTGAGAACGCGATCCTACTTAAGATCCTACTTATGTCACATTTTTTTATATCTATTTACTTCATTATTGGCTTTGTTATCTGGCTGATTTCGATTACTACATTACTGATTCGATTTATTTATATAGAACGCATAAGGAAATATTGCTCGAATTTTTGAGCAGCCCAACTGATGAAGTACTTTCCGCTTACAGAAGATCACAGCCGAATTATACTACTCTTCTAAGCCGAGTTTTCAACTTAAATTAATTCAGGAAAGCGTTTTTGAGCACTATAACTAATGACTATTTTTTTAACGACAGTTGATTTTTATATTAGCTGTGTGGCTACGACATTAAAGTAGTAAGTTTCTTCCCGTGGGTGTCGTAAGAGGCGACTGAGGGATAACACGGTTCCGCTACCACGATGGAACTTAAAAAGCCGACCGGTGGCGGGATAGCCATCCGACTGCTGGCTTTGAAATACACAGGCCGAAGACGGGCAGCAGCGTCTTAGGTGCGACAAAGCCAGCCCTGCGGTCACCAACCCGCCTGCCCAGCGTGGTGACTATGGGCAAAACACATGAGTTCACGTTATTTTTGGCGTAAACTTGTGGAGGCCTATGTCCAGCAGTGGACTGTATAGGCTGTAATGATATATTGGAGGGGCGTGATCCCGCAGGACAATAAGTGGAGCAGGATACAGCGTGATTACGGGATCCAGCTATGTGAGAACGCGATCCTACTTAAGATCCTACTTAAGTCACATTTTTTTATATCTATTTACTTCATTATTGGCTTTGTTATCTGGCTGATTTCGATTACTACATTACTGATTCGATTTATTTATATAGAACGCATAAGGAAATATTGCTCGAATTTTTGAGCAGCCCAACTGATGAAGTACTTTCCGCTTACAGAAGATCACAGCCGAATTATACTACTCTTCTAAGCCGAGTTTTCAACTTAAATTAATTCAGGAAAGCGTTTTTGAGCACTATAACTAATGACTATTTTTTTAACGACAGTTGATTTTTATATTAGCTGTGTGGCTACGACATTAAAGTAGTAAGTTTCTACCCGTGGGTGTCGTAAGAGACGACTAAGGGATAACACAGTTCCACTACCACCTTGGAACTTATAAAGCCGACCGATAGCGGGGTAACCATCCAAGTAATGGCTTTGAAATGCACAGGCCGAAGACTGGCAGCAGCGTCTTCGGTGCGACAAAGCCAGCCCTGCGGTCACCAACCCGCCTGCCCAGCGTGGTGAATATGGGCAAAACACATGAGTTCACGCCATTTTTAGCAAGAACTTGTGGAGGCCTATGTCCAGCAGTGGATTGCGATAGGCTGAAGTGATGATGATGAATTGATGAAATCGTTTGTTCTTATTTTTTCGTCAAAAATTATTGTTTGTTCGATTGTGGTTTATTTTCAAAAAATTCAATACATTTGAGAGAGATTGCTACTCTGATTGAGCAAAATAGGGGGTCCAAAATTTTTCTAAAGACCATTGGGGAGAAGCCTTCTTACGAAGCTCAAAACAGTGGATGGCAGAACCGTCTGCTCTCGCCCTCAGATCCGAGAAGAGGTTAAGAATTTTTATGGACAGCTGTACTCATCAAGCGCACGCAAGCCTGTGACTTGGGACACAGAAAATCCACAAGCAACATTGTAGCCATTATTCAGAGTGTATCCCGAACTTCGAAGAGGACAAGATTAGTGCAGTGCTCGGGCAGCTTAAAAACGGGAGGGCCCCGGGGGATGATGAAGTTACCACTGAGCTCCTTAAAGCCGCGGGGTGACCTGTCCTAAAAGCCTTGGCAAGACTCTTTAACGCCGTCATCCTCCGAGAGTTCAGGAGTGTGGTGGTACTGTTCTTTAAGAGAGGTGATAATTCTCTGTTGAAGAATTACAGACCGGTCTCACTTCTGAGCCACGTCTATAAGCTGTTTTCGAGGGTTGTTACGAATCGTCTCGCCAGAAGACTTGACGAATTCCAACCAGCGAAACAGGCTGGGTTTCAAAATGGCTACAGCACCGTGGACCACATCCATACTGTTCGGCAAATTATACAAAAGACTGTAGAGTATAATCCGCCGCTGTGTATGACATTTGTCATTTGACTGTCGAGACCCAGGCTGTACTAGATTTTCTGCAGAGATGTCATATCGGCTGGTGATATATCGAGGTACCGAGATGTATGACGCGGCGACTATTACCGTCCATATCCAGGACCAGCGAATGAAACCCATTTTCCTTCGAGCACACCAATGAGCTGAAGGATGTCTTTGGCTAGATCAGGCTGGGTTTCTAAATAGCAACAGCACCGTGGACCACATCCATACTGTTCGGCAGATCATTCAAAAGACAGAAGAATATAATCAACCGCTGTGTATGGCATTTGTGGACTACGAGAAAGCCTTCGACTCTGTCGAGACCTGGGCTGTCCAGGACTCTCTGCAGAGATGTCATATCGACTGTCGATATATCAAGATACTGAAATGTATGTACGACACGGCGACGATGACCGTTCATGTCCAGGACCAGAGAACATTACCTATTTCCCTCCGGCGTGGGCCTACCATAGGCTGAAGTGATGTAAATAGATTTACTCTTATAAACATAAACATAAACCAAATCTGTTTTTTTTTTAATCCAAAGCTTTTATTTTAATCATTTGTTCGTTAATTAAATTATTTTTTCGATCGTTTTTAGCGTTCCGTACCCAAAGGGTAAAAACGGGACCTTATAGCTAAGACTTCGCTCTTCACAAATTATGTATTTCTGCTTCCGCTATAACAAATACTAAAAACGAAATAAAATAAATATTTATGGGAGGCTCCCATACAACAAACGCAATTTTTTTCCCTTTATTGCTCGATATCAATAAAGACAACAGGTAGGCACTTGAAATATTCACAAAATACTCAAATATATTTTTATTTTAACAATAAATAATAAAATTAAAATATAATAAATATTTAAGGGGGCTCCCATACAAAAAACGCCATTTTTTGCCTATTTTTGCTCGATATCAATAAATGGTAACAGGTTGACGCTTGAAATAGTTACAAAATACTTAATTGTATATTTACTTCAATAATAATTAATAAAATTAAAATAAAAAATATTTGACACATTTTGTCTAAATATTTTACCTAGGCAATACCTACGGAACCCTTGCACAAACGGTAGGGCACAGCAGGAAATTTCCTGCTTAAAATATGGAGCAGCCCGACTGGAGTACCTCGACCTTACAGAAGATCACAACTAAATAACACTGTTTTCAAACAGTGTTGTGTTCCTGTTGGTGTGTAAGGTGTAGTTACAAATAATGTTTAAAAAAATAAAGAATGTACATATTTGGTGATATGTATTTTTGTGTATTGTTACTGCTCTCAAGCAGTGTGTATTCCTGTCTGCAACGCGCTTGCGATGCTTCTAGTGTTTCAGACGTCTATAAGCTACGGTAATCGCTTACCATCAGATGAGCCGTACGCTTGTTTGCCGATCTAGTTACATTTAAAAAAAACCGCCGATTTTTATCTTTTTTAACCTACTTCAAAAAAAGGATGAGGTTCTGAATTCGACTGTTTTTTTTTAACCGACTTCCAAAAAAGGGGGAGGTTCTCAATTCGACTTTTTTTTATATATGTTACATCAGAACTTTTGACCGTGTGGACCGATTTCGACATTTTTTTTAATCGAAAGGTGGTGTGTGTCGATTGAAATTTATTTGAGATCTAACAACTACTTTTCGAGTTATATCTAATAATCCGTTTTTACTTGACGCTTTTTTAGTCGACCTACGTTGTATTATACCGCATAACTTTCTACTGGATGTACCGATTTTGATAATTCTTTTTTTGTTGGAAAGGACATATCCCTAGTTTAGTACCATGAAGGAAACCAGGATCTGATGATGGGATCCCAGAGAAATCGAGGGAAACTCTTGAAAATTCGCAATAACTTTTTACTGGGTGTACCGATTTTAATAATTTTTAATTTATTCGAAAGCTGATGTTTGTCATGTGGTCACATATAAATTTTATTGAGATCTGATAACTACTTTTTGAGTAATCTTTAATAACGCGTAGTTACTTGACTATTTTTTCGTCGATCTACGTTGTATTACTCGTCGATGTAATTGAAGTCGGTTTTTCTTCGTTTGCCTCCAAACACAATTATTTTAGAAATAATTTACTGATTTTAAATTATAAGCGCGCATGCGCTGGTTGCTCGTATTAGTTGGGTTACTATATGGTTTGCGTGGTTTAATTTAAATAATAATAATAATAATAAACACCGTGTGGTTCCCGGTAGATTAGAATAGGACCACCCCTTCGTCTGCTTAGGGTATCATAAAAAGCGACTAAGGGCAACCAAAGCTGTAAGCACCTGCGTAGCCTCCTCGGAGAGCGTAAGTGCCTCTTCGAGTGAGCACTCTTTGCACTCAAATCACTAAAGGATGGAGGAAAATTTTAAAATAAACCGCATGGAGCCACTGCCTGGGGGACGCCAGGGCTCGTCTGGAACTGGCGCTGGACTTGGCAGCATGTGGGCCGCCAGCCACCCCGCCAACCGGCACCACCACGGATTGATGCCGTCAGAGCCTCAAGGGACTCGGCATTCAGCGCCCGCCGCTGATGGAGTGCGCTGCATGAGATGGTCGACTTCAATGTACGAAAATATCATGCGTGCGTACTATAAGGCTGAAGGAGGGGAAACTGGGCCCGGCCGGACGACATGACCCTACATGTCTGAGGGGTGGCGTTGTTGTGAGCAAGGCCACCCCACCATTGTGCCAGGGCCTGGAGGTTTCGTCCGGGCCTACCGCCGGTGGGGAATGCTAACGCGGCCCCATCTTGCCTCACCCAGGCGGACGACGCTCACACGTGGTGGTTTTTTTGTCAGTAAGAGTCTGACAGAACCATAAGAGGGTATCCATGATGGATTTTTCCCCACGTAAAAAAAAGGGGGGAAAAACCGCAAGTTCCTGTTGCTTGAGCCAAATTTAACTGTCACGAAACATAACCTGGCAGATAGAGCTCGATACATCCAGCGGAAAGGCGTACTCGCCCTGTCAGTAGGCCCGGAAGAAACCTCCCGGCACAATGGTGGGATGGCCTTGCTCGCGACGAGGGCAACCCTCAGAGATAAGGGGCCGAAGTCTCCGACTATCGACCGGCGACCCCACTATTACGAGGGCGGAAGGAGGTGGGCAAACCGTCTTCTCCTTGCCCTCGTACGTCTGCGCCAGATCGGGTCAGCGGAGACATCGATCTCCCTGCTCTTCTCCGCAGCCTCCTTCTGCGTCATTACGTCTTCGCAGAAGGAGACTGCCGCCTGCCACGATCTCTCACTGTCGAGCATGGCTATACGACGCTCGGCAGTAAGCGATCCTGTCCGAGGACCCCTCCAGCGTGTGGAGCGCCGTATTCTCTGGCACCCCATACTCGTAGCAGGCTGGAGTAATAATAATAATAATAATATACTTTATTGCACATTTAAATAAAGAACAAAATTAAAATTACAAGCAATTATAGTAACAAATTGTACAACCAGGCGATCTTATTGCTAAAAAGCAATCTCTTCCAGACAACCTGATAATGAAAGGGATATTGCTTTTCAGATGGGCAGGTGGTATACAGATTTAAATAAGTAAAAGAAAAAAAAATAGAATATATAACAAGGAGTAACCTCCCGTCTCGCGATTTGGTGCTAGTACTTATCGAAACACCCGTGTCCGGAAAATACCTGCACCAAATGGAAGGTCAGCGGTCTGAGCCGCCGCTTCACCCACTTCCGAAGGACCGGTCTGACCGCGTCCAACGTCCACTGCCGGAGACCGGCGGAACCCAGTCCACCGCCGCAACAGGGTACCTCCGCATGCGTGCCACCTCCTCCAACGTCGGGGGCTCCCCCCGAGATCTCCTCGCTGCCACGAAGTGGTAAATTTCGGTGAGGATTTTCGTCTGCAATTCCCAGGAGGGATCGCCGGACAGCACGCACGCCACCGTCTAGGACACCGTCTGGAAGCCGCGTAACGCTCTCGTCGCGATAACCCGCTGTGGACGTCGCAGCAGGGTCTTGTTGGCGCGGCCGAGAGCGTCCACGCAGACGGGTGCCTTGTACATGGCTATACTCCGGATAACTCAGCAGTACAGCTGATGGCACTTGGCGCTCGGACTACCCAAGTTCGGCAGCAACCTTCCCAGTGAGGCGGTGGCTCTCACAACTCTCGGGGCAATGGAGTACGAACATTTGTCTCCAGGATGAGTAAATGACGGCTGTGGATGACCCAAACAGATACGGAGGGGTATTTACCAGGGTGATCGCCTGAGTCCGCTATGGTTCTGTTTGTACTTGAATCCTCTAAGCGCCCTGCTGAAGCGTTCGGGGACAGACTTTCAGCTTCGGAGAGGAGGTACTAAAGTCTCCCACCTTCTCTATATGGATAACCTCAAATTGCTGGCACCTAACGCTACACGCTTGCAGGAATTGCTGAAAATCACCACGGAGTTCAGCAATTCCATCAAGATACAGCTTGGAGTGGTTAAGTGTGCGGTCGTACATTTAGACAAGGATCAAGTGACTAAATCGGCGCAGCTTAGTCTCGAATTAACATCCTTCAAGAACCTTTCCAAAGCTGAATCTGACCGCTGTCTGGATATGTCACAATGCATGGGGGTGAAGGAGGTGGACATGAAATAGGCAGTTTGCGAAGTATTTTTTGGATGGCTGATAAAAGTTCTTCGGAGCTATTTGTCGAGCGCCAACAAGGTCCGAGCCTATAATGCCTGGGTCATGCCCACTCTCTTGTACACCTTTGGCATACTCAGATGGACTCGACTGGTAACCCAACTAATACGACCAACCACGCATGCGCAGTTTTAATTTAAAATCTGTGAATTATTTCTAAAAAAATGATAATAAAAAGATATAAACCATCGAATACAATTTAATTAAACGAATAAATTATTTTAAAAAAGTTATCGATTTAAAAAAAAACTTAGATTTGGTTTATGTTGCGCCAACTTATAAGAGTAAATTTATTTATTCTTTTAAAAATAAACATCAACAGAACAAATAATAATAAAGGACAAACGATTTGTTTATTAAAAAAATAGTAAAAATAATATTTCAGTCGCCAGGTTCAGGGAGGTCAACAACCTGTGAATTATTTCTAAAAAAAATTAAATTAAAAGATAAAAACGACCGAACAAATAATTAATCGAACAAAGGATTAAAATAAAAGCTATGAGCTATCTATTTAAAAAAAACTTAGATTTAGTTCCTGTTACGCAAACTTATAAGGGTAAATTTTTTTTTTTTTTTTTAAATAAACATCAATCGAACAAATAATAATTTTTGACGATCAATTATAAGAACAAACGAAGAACAAACAATTTATTTATAAAAAAAAATAGTTAAAATTACTTTTCAGCCGCCAGGTTCATAGAAGTTATTTATTGCATTGAAAGAAGACAAAAGTAGCTGTCAAATTGACTTACAAGCATAGATAAGTATAATATGGTTTACACTTACAAGTGGACATCTACGTGGTAAAAAGTCGGCGATTTGATGTCTCTTTTGCTCATTGGTTCTTCGAATTGAAAGGCGAATTTGAAAATTTAGCAAGAAACTTTGTGAGAATATTAACAATTATTTGTAAACTTTTTAGTAGTAAAGTATAACAGAATTATCCTTATTCTTTATATGTTTTTTTTAATAAATTTACTTTATTTGTAATATGTAATAAAACTTGTTCTTATTTAACCGAATTCCTAACCTAACAGACGATTATATAGTATAAAGTTATAAACTGTAGACTTTAAGGTTATCGGTTAAAATTTATTGTCCCTTAATTTTTATGATTTTAAATAAACTAATTATGTTTATGACTATAATTAAATTATTTTCGTATAGTACAATAATCATTTGTTTTATAACGTTGAAAGCTTTTACTTTATTTTTATATTTAATGACTTAATTAGTAGCTAAAACTCTATTCGTATAATTTATTAACAAAATAATGTTTAAAACACAATGAAATATTTGTACTTTCAGAAAATGTCTGTATTAGCACATGAAAAAGTATGGCTCGACAAAACTATTTACACAGACGCCGAAAGAAACTACTATGAATCCTTATCAAAAGTAAGTTATGTGTGTAATAATGGAAATTTACTTAAGATATTTTTATTAAATTTGAAAGAGTTTTTAAGTTTATCTCGCCCAAAATCTATTATAAATATAGACTTATAATATTTACACATCTTTTTTTAGAAAGAATAGTAATTTAGCTACATAAACAACAACAACAATGGGCTGTTACAATTGTATATTAATTAATACATCAATCAAAAAAATTATTTTTATTAAAATTATAGGTTTCTGGCTCTGCATCGGGGTCATCTTTGGCTAGTGAAGTGGCCAAAGCAAGGCAGCACATCAAAAACTCACTAGAATGCGTTCGTAATTTTTTTATAATTTTAGTAAATTTGCAATCATTAATTTTACTTGCTTTGTAAGCAGTCCATAGTAGAATAAACAATAATAGTAATCAGTGCAGTATTTTTTACAGTTTACTACTGAATAAAAATATAAATATAATATACTGTATACAAATATTTGTCTAAAATTTTTTCCATAATTCTGATTATAATATTTTTGTTGAAGTTGTCACACCCTAGGAGAGCATAAAAACTTATATAAGCTCCATTATATTGATTAAGACTGTTCTATATTAAACTGCGCTATGTGAACGTTAGCGCAACGGTTAGAGCCATGAATTGTACCTGTTGCGCTGGCGGTTGCGGGTTCGATCCCCACACATGACAAACATTTGTATTGGCCATACAGGTGTTTGCCGTGGTCTGGGTGTTTGTTCAGTCCTTGTGGGTCTCCCCACCGTGCCTCGGAGAGCATGTTAAGCCATCGGTCCCGGTGTTATCATGTACACCTGATAGCGATTGTTGCTCATAGTAAGGAATATATCCGCCAACCCACATTGGATTAGCGTGGTGGATTAAGCTCTGATCCTTCTCTTACATGGGGAAGGAGGCCTATGCCCAGTAGTGGAATATTACAGGCTGAAGCGATGGCCAAAATAGGATCACACTGATATGAACAAATTAATTATTATGAAATACATAACTAGGCATTATGTTAAAAAATAAAAAAAAAATAAGTAAAAAGGCTAGGCTAGTAAAAGGCAGGCTGAACCGAGCGATATTGAACTAGTTTTTATTTAGTTATATTAGCTAAATATTATCAAAATAACTATAAAATAATTGTGTTTGCTAGCAAATGAAAAAAACGATTTCAATTACATAGACAAGTACAACGTAAGTAGACGAAAAAAATTAACAAAAGCACTAGTCACTACTACAATTTTCGAATGTTCCGATTTCTTTAGGATGCCATCATCAGATACTGGTGTCCTAATCATGGCACCACCCTTAGCATATCTCATAATGAACAAAAAAAGAATCATCAAAATCGGTTCATAAACGACAAAGTTATCAGCATACATACAAAAAAAAATTTGAAGTCAGTTAAAAACCACCTCAACCAGCAAAAATATCGTCATTTATCAATGTTATATTATTAGTAATTACATCAAATAATTGTTAAGGTTTTACGTAAACTGTACATAATTATAATAACTGGTATGTTACTAAGAAATTATAATGAGTTTAATTTTTCTACTACAGATGGACAGTGTTGCTGCATTAGCTGGAGTTCCAAATACAGAAATAAACAACAAATTGAACAATTTGGAAAAAGAAAACTCAGTACTTAAAAAGGCTGTTGATGACCTTCGAAAACTCGTTATCAGCCTACAAGTAAGGGTTGAATCACTTGAGTCTGTGGGTTCATCTAGCAACACCAAGAAAATTGAGCCACCTAAAGTAAGTCACATTATTAGTTATTACATTATTAGTTACTGTGTCTCTATGTGATACACAATGGTGTTGTTTAATTTTGTTATTTTATAATCACGATTTAGTTTTTTTGTTATTTTTTTTTAATGTCATCATAGAATGTATCTATATTCCATTTTTTCGGAAGTCTTATTTTGATGGATTTATATCTTATTGGTCGGTAAAAGATGTCAAAAATAAAATTTACAACAAAATAAGGCAAGCCACCTGTGTCTAGAAAAAAAAGCCGACCCTATTAATATTATTGTCACATTATTTGTATTTACTATAAATAAAAAACCTTGCGCCGGCAGCACACTCTCTATAACATCTAAACAAAGGGACTGATAACACTGTTTTTCACGAAGCTCTCATTGGGTAATCCCAAGTCTCATAATAAAGTCCCACAAAATTTTCCTGTGAACTACAATAAACTTTTATGTCAATGCTATGTGCTATACTTTTGGATGACACACACTTCACTTTGACATTATATGGGATAGCATTAAAAAATGTTCAGGGTGAAATTGATATTCAGAAATATTATATACACACACTGGCATATTTAGCAGAACATAAAATAAAGGTTTGATATCAGTATCATATAAGGTTGCTGGCTGATTTATACGTCATTTAATTTAAAAAGAAATATTTTCAAATTAAGAAAACAACTGAACATCACATTTTATGCAACTGTTTTAATTTTATTCAAAAACACCTTATCTGGAGCGAACTTTGAGTATTTCTTCCTTCTAAGTTTGTTTTAAAATTTCATTGAAATACTGTTTTGTGTTAGTTTTTTTTTTAATCGCGTATCTTTTTGGAGTTGAGGACTGAATTATGCCTAACTTAGCCCCAACGGAGATTTGCCAGGGCACTCGAAATGCGAAGAAATGGTTAATTTAATAAACTGGTGGTGATTTTAATAAACTTTTATGCCAATGCTATGTGCTATACTTTTGTTATTATATGGATGTGTATGGATGTATTATGGGATAGCGTTAAAAATGTTCAGAGTGAAATTGATATTCAGAAATATTCATAATATAACATAAAACCTTTACAATAAACACTACTATAAAAGATTGACATTTATAATATTTTGTCAGCATTTTTTACGCTCACCATAAATAAATAAATAAAAAAACAATATCTAAAACATAATAACAAATCGCTTTACGGTAACATTGTTTTATAACTTACTATCAAATTATGATTCGTGAAAATTTAAAATATAAGTAAAAAACACGGCCCATTTTATCGCTCATGCCGTTCATTCTCTTATATTCATTCACCTGTAAAAATATTATGACCACATCCCTATTTGCGTCATAAAAAAAGATATTAAAATGTCTCTAAATGTCTTTTTTCTTTTTTAACCGACTTCCAAAAAAGGAGGAGGTTCTCAATTCGACTGTATTTTTTTTTTTTTTTTTTTTTTTTTTTTTTTTTTTTTATGTATGTTACATCAGAACTTTTGCCCGTGTGGACCGATTTCGACAAATTTTGTTTTAATCGAAAGGTGGTGTGTGCCAATTGGTCCCATTTAAATTTATTTGAGATCTAACAACTACTTTTCGAGTTATATCTAATAATGTGTTTTTACTTGACGCTTTTTTCGTCGACCTACGTTGTATTATGCCGCATAACTTTCTACTGGATATACCGATTTTAATAATTCTTATTTTGTTGGAAAGGGGATATCCCTAGTTTAGTACTGTGATAAGGAAACTAGGATCTGATGATGGGATCCCAGAGGAATCGAGGGTAACTCTCGAAAATTCGTAATAACTTTTTACTGGGTGTACCGATTTTGATAATTTTTAATTTAATCGAAAGCTGATGTTTATCATGTGGTCACATATAAATTTTATCGAGATCTGATAAGTACTTCTTTAATAACGCGTAGTTGCTTGACTATTTTTTCGTCGATCTACGTTGTATTACTTGTCGATGTAATTGAAGTCGGTTTTTTTTTTCGTTTGCGAGCAAACACAATTATTTTTATGTATGTTACATCAGAACTTTTGACTGGGTGGAGCGATTTCGACAAATTTTCTTTTAATCGAAAGGTGGTGTGTGCCAATTGGTCCTATTTAAATTTATTTGAGATCTAACAACTACTTTTCGAGCTATATCTAATAATGCGTTTTTACTTGACGCTTTTTTCGTCGACCTACGTTGTATTATACCGCATAACTTTCTACTGGATGTACCGATTTTGATAATTCTTTTTTTGTTGGAAAGGAGATATCCCTAGTTTGGTATCATGATAAGGAAACCAGGATCTGATGATGGGATCCCAGAGAAATTGATGGAAATTCTTGAAAATCCGCAATAACTTTTTACTGGGTGTACCGATTTTGAGATTTTTTAATTTAATCAAAAGCTGATGTTTATCATGTAGTCACACATAAATTTTATCGAGATCTGATAACTACTTTTTGAGTAATCTTTGATAACGCGTAGTTATTTGACTATTTTTTTGTCAATCTACGTCGTCAATCAATTACTCGTCGATGTAATTGAAGTCGGTTTTTTTTCGTTTGCGAGCAAACACAATTATTAGTGGAATAAATAGTAAATGGAGTTTTACAAGTGTCCGTTAGCTAATGTGTTGTGAAAATGAGTGATAAATGCGGAAAAAACGTGAATTATGATTGACAGGGGTTTGTTTACCAAATAAGACTCATAGATATGAACCTTATCCTGTACTATTATATTTTATTTTTTTAACCGACTTCCAAAAAAAGGAGGAGGTTCTCAATTCGACTGTATTTTTAACTCTCGAAAATCCGAAATAACTTTTTACTGGGTGTACAGATGTTGATAATTTTTAACTTAATCGAAAGCTGATGTTTATCATGTGGTCACATATAAATTTTATCGAGATCTGATAACTACTTTTTGAGTAATCTTTGATAACACGTAGTTGCTTGACTATTTTTTTCGTCGGTCTAAGTTGTATTACTTGTCGATGTATATATATATATACGAGGGGCGGCTGAAAAGTTCTGAGCCTAGGGCATTAAGAGTCTAGATAAAAATCTAAATAAAATTTATTTTTCAATATAGTCCCCCTGGGCTTCAATGCACCTTTGACATATTTTATAGAGGGCTTGTATCCCTGATAAAAAGTAACCCGCGTCTTTGGCTAGAAAATGTTCATGAACGGCCACCTTCATCTCTTCATCATCCCTAAATCTTCGTCCCCGTAAGTCTTTTTTCAAATTTTTAAATAAAAAATAATCGCTAGGTGCCAGATCTGGACTATAGGGAGGGTGATTTACTTCATCGAAGCCAGTTTCTCGCAAGGCTTGCCTCGCAATGCGCGCCGTGTGAACCGGCGCGTTGTCTTGCAAAAACAAAATTCCTTTGCTGATTTTACCTCTTCTTTTTTCGACAATGGCTTCGCGAACTTTTTTTAAAAGCCGAGCATAATACTCTGCATTCATTGTAGTTTTTTTTTGGAAGGTAATCTATGAGCAAAACTCCTTCGCAATCCCAAAAAATGGTGGCCATGAGTTTGGAAGCCGATTTTTCCACCTTGAACTTCTTCGGCGGTCTTTCCCCCTTCTCTATCCACTGCATTGACTCCTGTTTTGATTCTGGGTCATATTGTCGGATCCACGTTTCATCAACGGTGACAATACGAGTGCAAATTTCTTCTAAATTATCCTTGCACAAGTCTATAAACTCTTCAAAAGTTTCAACGCGCCGCTGCTTGTCAAGTGCCGTGAGCATTTTTGGCACCCAACGCGCACTGACTTTATTCATATGCAAATGATTGTGCATAATATCTCCAACTCGTTCCTTACTAAAGCCAAGCTCTTCTGCTATCTGCCACAATTTTATTCGGCGATCGTCCAGTACAATTTTTTTTACTTTTTCGATGTTTTCATCGGTGACTGCGGTGTTCGGCCGACCCGAGCGGGGGTCATCTTCCAGAGTCTCTCTGCCTTGTTGGAATAGGCGTGTCCATCGTTTAACCGTGGCTGACGACGGTCCAGATTCTCCGTATACACTAGAAGTTTCTTCAAAAATTTCTTTTGCTGTTTTCTCCTTTTTAACGAGGAATTTGATGACGGCGCGATGCTCAAACTTCGTTAAGTGCAGTGATGACTCACACATGGTGATGTTTACGGTTCAATTACTCAAAGCGTAATGAAGCTAATGACGTGAAACTTCGCTTATATAGTGGGTAGATGTCGTTCAAATAGTGGCCCACTGGATAAGTAAATAGTACGACTGCAAGTACCCTAGGCTCAGAACTTTTCAGCCGCCCCTCGTATATATATATATATATATATATATATATATATATTTAATCAAATTATTCATATGTGCACCTAATCAGAGAAAGAATTTAATGGAACTGAAGAGACTATTTGAAGGGTTTACTGTAGGACTTATTTGTATTAATAATATTATTTAACTAATAATCCCATTAGTCAAGTCCATTAATTACAAATATAACTACATATTATTTATCGTTGTGTCCATTTGTTATAAGTATTCTTTGACGGTAAATATTGAAGAAAGTGTTATTTGTACGTATTTTAGATGCTTGATGATGATCCAATAAAGGATCGAAACGTCGCATGAATTTGCAATTAGTGGTTTGATTGGCACCCTATGTCCACTTTCCTGTGAACCGTCAAAGAAAAACTATATATGTTATATATGCAATGTTAGAATCCCAGCCATACTAGAAAGTTCATCAGAGTAAAAAAAGTAGTGAAAAAGATTAATAAATTGCTAAGAATTCTTGACTAAAACAGCAGTCACAAGACAAAATTTGTGAATTACCTTGAAAACATTTTTTGTTGATGTATGCTTATAAATCCTACTCTATTGTGTGTCATCAATTAATAAGTAACTAAATAGAATAACTGAATTTTACAAACTTGTATAATTTTAACATAACATTGAATAAAATTGTTGCAGGCAGCAGTAGCAGCTCACGTAGATTCAGATGACGGGGTTGACTTGTTTGGATCTGATGATGAAGAGGAAAGTGCCGAAGCAGCGAAAATAAGAGAAGAAAGGCTTGCTGCATACAATGCAAAAAAAGCTAAGAGTTAGTATGCTCTATACAAATATTATTTTAGTAATTGACATGTATATAATTAATATGCAAGTTACTTACAATAATAAAATTCTTTATTGTTTTAGAACCAGTACTCATCGCTAAATCAAATATTATATTGGATGTGAAGCCATGGGATGATGAGACCGATATGAAAGCTATGGAAGAAGCAGTGAGATCTATCAGCAACGATGGCCTTCTTTGGGGTGCTGCTAAATTAGTGCCCCTCGCCTTTGGCATTCAAAAATTACAAATATCATGTGTGGTTGAAGATGATAAAATATCTGTTGATTGGCTTACTGAAGAAATCGAAAAATTCGAGGATTTAGTAAGTTTTTATTGTTAACTTAAAAATAACAGTTAAAAAATAATTTTTAACGATTATTTTTAATCCTTTATAATTTTTAATTCAATTGGTAAAAATAAAAACTAAATTTAACCCTATTTTAAAAATTCCATTAATAGGATAGTTTTATAAACCTATTATTAATGACGAACATTTATTGTTTCAGGTGCAAAGCGTCGATATCGCTGCATTTAACAAAGTTTAACATATGACTACAAGGAAGACATTTAATTTTGTTGTTATTAAATTTTCAAATTCCGTACCTTTTTTTATTATTACAAACTAAGACAAGACTTATTGACAAGCACTTGCGAGCCCTGTGCGCCAACGACGTATATAGGCGGCAAAAAACGCGGCCCAAAAAATATTACAAAATTAGTAAGAAAATATTTCTAGTATTTTAATTCAACATTTCTCAAAATAGAATGTCCCAGCAACATTTGAGTACCTATGAAAAACAAGTATAAGAGCAGTAAGAGCTACACGTAGGAGTAAGAGCTACACGTACTGAGAAACATTGAAATGAAAACATGCATTCTTATTCCACGTAAATGATATTCCAGAACACCGAAGTCGTCGATAGTTGACCGCTAGGAATGTGACGCAAGAGGCATACGTATATTTTAAACTATTCAAACTTCTTCTTAGACTTCGAAAAAAGGAGAAGGTTACTCAATTAAGGTTAAAGATCGTTTATTTCTCAAAAGAATACAATTCACTTACATGAGAAATTACAAACACTAAAATTTAACAAAAATATTACATGTTGGGTACATCGCATCACAATATATTAACAATTTATAGTCGAGACAAGAAATTAACAGTATGTAGGGTAGGCTTAAAACATATATACACAAGTTAACAGAAATATGCGCAACTGGAAGTGTCATTGTTAAGGTGTTATTTTATGTTTCATTATATTATAGTAAAAATTAGTACACGTATTTATTTTTATTTATTTGTTAATTTATTTATTCATTTTTTTTTTTTTAAAGTGAAAACGTATGATTTTTTTTTTTTTTTCTTTATTATATGTATATAATTTTAGTATTTTTTTTTATTATAAGTAACAAAAAAAAATATGCTATTATTATTATGTTTTTTTTTTTTTTTTTTTTTTTTTTTTTTTTTTTTTTTTTTTTTTTTTTTTTTTTTTTTTCGGATATATTCCCTACTATGAGTAACGATCGCTATCAGATGTACATGATAACAACCGGGACCGATGGCTTAACGTGCTCTCCGAGGCACGGTGGAAAGACCCGCAAGGACTGAACAAACACCCAAACCTCGGCAAACACCTGTATGGCCAATACAAATGTTTGTCATGTGCGGGAATCGAATCGCCAGCGCAACAGGTACAATCCATGGCTATAACCGTTGCGCCAACGCGGTGTCGTTTATATACATTAATATTTGATTATAACATTTCACTCTTACCTGTATTGCTTGCATTATCGAACGATGACACGATAACTCCAAATCCATAATTCGCGTGATATATTCCTCTTTTTTAATACAATTAACTGCACAACCTGATATAAAGAAATTTATATCTTATAACTATATACAAAAAGAAGGAAAATTTCGTAAATTTAAATCCAGAATTGAATAATTAACACATAGGAAGAATATCAGTCTATTCTATCTCGGAACACAAGTATTCGTGTTAAATTTAAATTCTTGCTAATCAAGATATATGAGCAGATTTTTTTTGTGTATTTTTTTTTTTTTTTTTTTATACGTACGTCCCCAGTATATATATATAATTTTTGAATAATTTTTGAACTGTACTTATAGGGAAGCATATGTCCAGCAATAGAATGCGATAAAGTGAAGCAATATTAATATTAGATTTAAGTGCTAATTGTGTTGGTAATGCATCAGTCACAACTGACAAATAAAACAAAAGGTAAAAAAGCCTCTGTTCCCAACAAAAAAGTAGGAAAAAATTGGAAGAAAGTAAGTGCAGTGTGGCTGTTCATATTTTTTTTTTTTTTACTGCCTACCCTGTCTAAAAACTATGCACGCCACTGGCTTTCATCTATACAAATAAATAAAATTGGCATGTTTGTTTGTAATATTAAAATAACCGCTTTTTACTACATGCACATGGATGTATACACAATACATATACCAACAATTGTTTTTTTTTTTTTTTGTAGTCTTGACTATTTGTTCCGGCTAATTTCTGAATCAGCTGGACCGATTTAGACGGGACTTTCACTGGCAGATAGCTGATATAGTAAGGAGTAACTTAGGCTACTTTTATTTTAGAAATTTATTCATTTTATCACTCTGCGAACTGAACAATAACTTTTTTGTTAAATTCCACGCTGACGAAGTCGCGGTCACAGCTAGTTTTAAATAAGAAATCAAAAAATAACTTCATATTGGACAAAATTTTAGTATCTATACAAATAAATAGAATTGGACTGTGGAGAAACATTGAAATGAAAACATGCATTCTTATTCCACGTAAATGATATTCCAGAACGCCGAAGTCGTCGATAGTTGACCGCTAGGAATGTGACGCAAGAGGCATACATATATTTTAAACTGTTCAAACATTGATCAAGTTTTTTAATAACCGACTTCAAAAAAAAGAGGAGGTTACTCAATTCGACCGTATATATCGCTTCGCTTCAGCCTGTAATATCCCACTACTAAGCATAGGCCTCTTTCCCCATGTATGTAATATCCCACTACTAAGCATAGGCCTCTTTCCCCATGTAGGAGAAGGATCAGAGCTTAATCCACCACGCTGCTCCAATGCGGGTTGGCGGATATATTCCCTACTACGAGTAACGATCGCTATCAGATGTACATTATAACAACCGGGACCGACGGCTTAACGTGCTCTCCGACGTACGGTGGGGAGACCCACTAGGACTGCACAAACACCCAGACCACGGCAAACACCTGTATCGAACCCGCAACTGCCAGCACAACAGGTACAATCCATGGCTGTGACCGCTGCGCCAACGCTTATAACAATGCTTTTTACTTATAAAAAGTCATATTTAATTTATAAATAACTAGCTGCCCGGACAGACTTCGTTCTGTCAATAGTAAATTTTTTTTTGTATTAACACCTTCCGTGGGCCTTAAGGAACATACAAAAAAATAAATTAGCCGAGCCATTCTCGAGTTATGCGCTTAACAACATTCATTTTTATTTATATAGATAGCTTCCGCCCGCAGCTTCGCCCGTGTGGATTTCGGACTTCAAAAATGGAGGAGGTTCTCAATTCGTAGGGATGTTTTTTAATATATGGTGCGTATGCAGGTGGTCCCATTGTCCAGTTAGGATCTGATGATGGGATCCTGGTGAAATCGCAGGAACTTCTTAAATATTATAGGCAAACCTATGACGATTTTGGTATTTTTATGTGTAACTTGTTTGTCTGTTTTTAAAAATACGATGATTAGGTATATCATATCATCGTCGAAACTCCCCAATAATGACTATGTTTCCCTATTACTTCGAGGCCAGTGTATCGACTTGGATAATTCTTATTATGTTTGAAAGAGTAAACATTGCAGCTGGTCCTATAGTAACCAGGTCAGGATGTGGTGATGGGAGCCTAGAGTAATTGAAATAACTCCTCGCATATTATAGACACATCCAGTGTTTTAGGTATAGATAAAGAAGTATATGTGATGACAAAGATATCTACACATTGTTGATGATGAAGCTGTAAGGTAGGCACCGGATATTTAAAAGTGAATACTTTTTACTTGAAACGTTGTGTATAAGGAATATTTCTATTGAAATATTTCCTTATACACAACGTTCATTACTTCTGACGGATTGTTAGTAAACACAAACAGATTATTTTTACATGTCACCCTTGAAAGGGCAACATATAACTGGCCGTGAGAAAAACATTGATCAGTTAAATCTATTCCTGCCACTTTTAAAGTTTGACCTTGTGCCTTATTAATAGTAATACCAAAGGCTAATTTGATTGGAAATTGCAGTCTTTTGAATTGGAAGGGTAATTCGGAGGGAATCATCGGTATTCTGGGAATTAAAACAGTATCACCAGTACCACAGCCAGTTAAAATAGTGCATTCGATTAGAAAGTTTTTTAATTTAACTATTTTGAGTCTCGTGCCATTACACAATTTTGGGGGATTTAAATTTCTAAGTAATATCACTGGTGAACCCACTTTTAATATTAACTTGTGTGGATGAATTCCGGGAGGAACTAAAGAATTCAAAAATTCAGTTGGATAATGTACTGCCTCTGCGGTATCCAAAACTGTATCAACTGAATAGTATATCTGTGATGGTGCTTCAAACTTGGAAATAATTAAATGATTAATTTTATCAACCTGTTCATTAGTAGGTGCCAATATAGCCCTTTCCTTAAACCAACATAAAGTCTTTGTAGTTATATTAGTAATATCGGGATATACGGTCTCAACCAATTCTTCCACATTTTGAACCAAAGCACATAGGTTACTAAGATTGATTTTAACATTTCCGGATTGAAATGCACCATTACCTATTTGAAGTAAGTTATTTGAAAATTGTTTATTGTCTTCACTGGAGGACAAAATTCTCATATTTGTATTAAGTTCACATTTTGTAATATGTGGCCAAAGATAAGATCTTTTGAGTGATGCATTGACTTCGTCAGCTCTAGTCCCCCTTGCTATGACTGGCAAAATTTGACGAAAGTCTCCAGAAAACAAAACGGTGCAGCCACCCATTGGGCAATTTCTGTTGCGTAAATCGCGCATTGTCCTGTCTAATGCCTCAACTGATGCTTTATGGGACATGGAAGCTTCGTCCCAAATAATCAAGCTACAATCCTGCATTAATTTACCTGTTTTACTCTGTTTTGAGATGTTACAAACGCTAGAGACGTCGTCAATGCAAATTTTTAAAGGTAGTTTGAAAGTGGAATGTGCAGTTCGCCCGCCTTTCAAAAGTGTGGCTGCAATACCGGACGACGCCACGGCAAGAGCAATTTTTCTGTCAGACCTTACTTTTGCTAATAATAAATTAATTATAAATGTTTTACCCGTGCCCCCGGGTGCATCTAGAAAGAACATTTTCCCTTCATTACTATTAACTGATGACAATATTTGGTCGTAAACAATTTTTTGTTCTGGATTTAAGCGATGTTCATCTTGAATTGTCTGTAAGAGTTGGGTGTAATCATAGTCAGTCTCTCGTAAATCCTCGATGTTGTTCATTGCATAAAGATTTGAATTTAACGGCAAGTTAAAACCAAAATATTTTATACTTTTACCTGATAGAGATTCGACCTCTTTATTTAATTCATTTAAAGCTTCATCAAAAATATTTTGGTCGTACTCTAAATCATCTGATGACAGTTCTTGTCGTCTGCGTTGCAGTATATCTTCGGACATACTTTCCTGATAGTTTTGCCAAAGAAGATGCGGGTCCGTGATTTGGCAGAACGATATCATAATGGCAAAAAGGCACCTAAGTGATTTTGGTGAACAGCATATGGCTGCTTCAGAGAGCGTACTCTCCCAGTGACTGTCATCTTCGAGGAGGCCCATAGCTTTGCAAGCCCCTTGGAATGTGTCGTAAGTTACACCTTCAAAAGTGCGGAGACTTCTAAACGAAGTAGGGCCTTTTATAACGTGGAGTAACAACCGCAAATGAAAACATTCTGCATTATTAGGGTGTACCACGTACACCCTTCCAAGAGCATCTGTTTTTCTCACGCCAGGGTACCCGAGAACTACCGCCCCCTGCTTTCGTCGTTGGAATTTTTTCGTATTTTGATTCCAGGTATAATAGGCAGGCACCTTGTCGTAGGTCAGAGTTTTTGCGAAGTCGTCCTCTGCACATAATTTGAAAAACGCTGTTAAAGTAGTATCTCTTGGATTATTCACAATGTCATTTACATTATTTTCAGTGAAATACACCCGCTGTCCGTTTTCTAAATGAACAGCGAGGTGTGTGACAGTTGGTGCTCTTTCATGAATATTGAAGGACATAATCCGCCATAGTGCTTCAGAACTACAAATGTAGCGGCCAGATTGAAATTATTCTACTTCATTTGTAGAATGTAAACTAAACGTAGCCTGGTCACTTCCTTTATTGATGTATTTAGTGACATATTTTATTGATTTCACGGAACTGCAAAGTTCTACATTAACATGCGCCTCGAAAATTTTTAATAATAGTTTATTGTAAGGCACTACCCATCTGTTATCAATTTCGTAATTACGAATAGCAGCCTTGCGTCCTCCTTCGTCTGGTGATAATCTTCTATACTTTGGATAGCCATCATCACCAGTTGAAGTTTGACTCTGATATGGTTTTGGGAATTTTTTTGAACATTTTCCCTCATGCATGCATGGCGAGTTAGGGTTTAAAGCTCCACAGGGTCCGTGAATCATGTTCCTTACCACGATGTCATACAATGTTGGGTCTTCGTCTTAGTCTGGTAATTCTGCCGTTATAACTGTGTCAATTTGGTCGGGCCTGATTTTATTTGTCAGCCACAAAAGCAAATGTATATGTGGCAGCCCACGTTTTTGCCACTCCACCGTATACATGTGACAGCGTGTCGGACCAAATACGTTTACCTTATTTATTAAGTGTAATAGTTTTTGTACTTTTAAATGAAACACACGATTTAAAATGTCATATCGGTCTTGAGGTGTTGCGGTGGAATGCAGATTATCTTTTATTTCTTTCCAATTAGGATTACAGGTCATAGTAATGAAGAGGTCAGGTTTCCCGTAATTCCTGACATAGGTCATGGCATCTTGAGTTTTTTCGTGTAAGTATCTTGGTCCGCCAGTAAAAGATGACGGTAATATTACCAGCTGCCCAATATTGTTTGTCGTGTGTTCATTAGAATGTAAAGCATCCTGTAAGTGTATATAATTTTCTGCGCGTAATTGTGTTTGGTTATTTCGTATAAAAGCTAAACGTTCTGATTCTAGTTTAGCATACTGATCTACAACATATTGATTCAGTAACATTCCGTACCTTAGTAAAACATTATAATGATTATGGCGTTCCATTAAACGATAGCAATAATAATTCATACATGAAACTTTCTTCTGTACTCTGTCTCCTGTAGAAGGATTAACTTGGGGAATATCAATTGTGTATCCGTCTTCACCTCGACAAAACATCAATGGATATTGAAGACTGTCATATGAACGATGTAGTTCGGAAATTTTGTGGAGATTTTCGTCGCGGCTTCGAAGAACGATATCCCTTTTGTCAAATTGTTGTCCAGCAATGACAACTGCTACTTCACTGGTAGAAGGAGCATTATACCGTCCACGGTGTTCACCGTCAGGTACCCTGCTTGCATGAATTACTACATTGTAATCTGGGACATCGAGAGAGATACTTTCCATTGCAGTTTTAAAAGATTGTACGTATCTATTATGCAAATGCAACATGTTTTGCAATGACCTGACTATAGAGTTATCAAGTGGTGTTCTTGAATTACTATTACTAATATTACATCGAGTCGTTGCTTGAACTTCAGGATCGGAAATAAAATATATCTGCAAAAACTTATGGTCGTCAGGAACTTGTGGAAGAAGACTTCCTGCAAGGTGGTAAACCTGGCCCTGGACTTTAAATGTTGGCATGAAGCCGTTTTCAACTACTCGTTGACTTTTGAATGAAGTCATCTGGAACGCATTATTATACCGCCGAATATGACGCATAAATTCTGTATGCTTTGGATGACTTTCATCAAGTAGAGAATTTAAAGGTTCAGGTGGAGCACCTATTTCATCTAATTTTACCTTACCATTTGAACAACATAAACCTTTTGACTCATCTTTCCATCTCAGTGCCGAACAGTATTGACAAACAATGGAAGGAGAACCTATACAAACGATACGATAATTTTGATAATCAATTGTTGTACTGTAATTCATTGCCGAGTACTCTTTATTGGACCATCTATTATTATTTTGTGTTCCATTAGTTGGCATATTATTCCTAAAATTTATGTGCCGAATACGATCGTTTTGTAGTCGGAGTTGTCTTCTCTCAAATGTTTCAGTTTCCATTAAAGCATTGTGTCTATCACGATCTAAAGATAAACGTAGGTTACGTTCAGCAGAGGATTCGCGTAGCCTCTGAGAAACATGTCTTTCGCGATCCAACGACAAACGTAAATCACGTTCCGCCGAGGATTCGCGCAGTCTTTGCGAAACATACCTTTCACGGTCCAACGACAAACGTACGTTACGTTCAGCAGAGGATTCGCGCAGTCTTTGTGAAACATGTCTTTCACGGTCCAACGACAAACGTACGTTACGTTCAGCAGAGGATTCACGCAGTCTTTGTGAAACATGTCTTTCACGATCTAACGACAAACGTACATCACGTTCCGCCGAGGATTCGCGCAGTCTTTGCGAAACATACCTTTCACGATCCAACGACAAACGTACGTTACGTTCAGCAGAGGATTCGCGCAGTCTTTGTAAAACATGTCTTTCACGGTCCAACGACAAACGTACGTTACGTTCAGCAGAGGATTCACGCAGTTTTTGTGAAACATGTCTTTCACGATCCAACGACAAACGTAAATCACGTTCTGCCGAGGATTCACGCAGTCTTTGCGAAACATACCTTTCACGGTCCAACGACAAACGTACGTTACGTTCAGCAGAGGATTCGCGCAGTCTTTGTGAAACATGTCTTTCACGATCCAACGACAAACGTGCGTTACGTTCCGCAGAAGACTCTCGCAGTCTTTGCGAAATATGTCTTTCACGGTCCAATGATAAACGCAGTTCTCTCTCTTCATTATTTTCACTATTCCGATTCAAACGAAGTCTTTTAGCAGCAGACGTACTGCGTCCTATATTTGGCCTTCTTCTCGGCATGATTATCTACCTAAGTTTAATAAGAAATTGAATAAAGAGGTACTTAATAGAAACAGTTTAATGAATCTAAATAATATTTATTTACAACAACTTCCCTACAACACCCAAGTAACAAAAAAGTAATATACATGAACTTAAAAATAGACTCACGAAAATTATTTACAAAAATCTATTTATAACAACTAAGTACGGAAAAGTAAAGTACTTGGTTATTTAAAAAGTAACGAAAGAACCAAACGAAAAGAAGAAAGTAAACTGAAAGGTTTCTTACACCACCTACTAAGTATGAAAATAATTAATTAAGGAATATACATGAACTTAAATAGACTCACGAAAATTATTTACAAAAATCTATTTATAGCAACCAAGTACGGAAAAGTAAGGTACTTGGTTATTTTAAAAGTAACGAAATAACCAAACGAAAAGAAGAAAGTAAACTGAAAGGTTTCTTACACCACCTACTAAGTATGAAAATAATTAATTAAAACTAACAATAGCATAATAATTAAAACTAACAATAGCATAATAATAGGAACCAATAGCAAGATTTAATGCCGAACAGCAATACCCGTAGTAAGCCGATGACAGTCGATATACGCAATGCGTTCAGTTGCTACCAAAGTCTGTTTACTATGGCGGATCGCGCGCTACATCGCCCGGTTTATATAGCTTGAGCAGGCGGTCGAGCGATGCGGGGCAGAGGGGATGGACTCGCCGTAGGCATCTCAATGCTCGCCAAGCATTAAAAATGTTTCGCTACTAATTACTTCTAACAACGATATCTCAAAAACTATTCATCTGATTGATTTAGTGTAAAAAGCAATTTTAATCTGCATTAAATGACTAAGCTAACTAACATATTCATTTGGATAAGGATTAATACCGAACTAAAGAAAATAGCTTTGAAAATAACGTAATGTTTTTAATTAAAAATGTTAACATAAAAGTGGTTATTGTAAGTCAACCGTAAGAGATAGAGATATGCTATCGCGGACTTTTTTGTAGCATTTTTATAGATTTTGAATTCTCTAGTACATTACTTAACTGTATCTTTGCTAGTTTACGCGGCGTTCGCGTGGAAAGTTCCCATTTGGCGAGATTTTTTGCGACCTCTTCAACATTTGTCGCCGTATTTCAGCTAATTTACATAAAAGCATAATAAATTATATACCTAAACCTTCCTCAAGAATTACTCTTTCTATTGTTGAAAACCGTATAAAAATCCGTTCAGTAGTTTTCGAGTTTATCGCGTTCAGACAGACAGGAGGACAGACAGGAGGACAGACAGGAGGACAGAAAGACGCGGCCGGGGGACTTATTTTTATAATAAGTATAGATAGCTATCTATACGTCCGGCGAGGCTATAACTTCTCGACTCCAATCCGTGGTCACCGCCCCTGGCGCGTGGTTTAGGAAATGGGGACTTCGATTCTCGGTGAATCCCGAAAAGAGTGCAGCAGTACACTTTGTTAAGCATACAAATCGCGTCTTCTGGATGAAAGGTCGACTATTCGGCACTCCGATTTCTTGGCTAAAGGAAACAAAGTATCTAGGCGTCATACTTGACAGTAAACTTACATTCAAAACCCACATCAAACGGGTCTGAAACAGGGCAGCGTTCGTACTAGGTCGATTGCACCCTGCTATGCGGAAGGAGTAAAATGCCTCTTAGAAATAAGACGACATTATACAAGGCCTGCGTACGACCTATCATGACCTACGCGTGTCCTGTCTTCGCTCATGTTAAGCTGACGCTCATCCACAGGCTTCAAATCATACAGTATAAGTTTCTACGTACTGTCACGTACTCGCCATGGTACGTGCGTAATGTCGACTTACATCGTGACCTTAAGATCGATTCGATCACGAAGCACCTCAAAATACTCGCTACGGCGTATTTTGAGAGAGCGCGCAGTCACCCAAACCTTCTTGTAGTAGAGGCTTGCAAATACGTAGGTAGAGGAAACTTACAGACAGTTCAAAGACGTCCTATGCATGTCTTAACTGACCCTGAGGATAGGATCATGGCGCTTAACGCCATATACACCACCACACACACGACACGAGGGCGAGGTCCCCGCGTTCTGACGGCTCGCACGCGCCTAGACGCGTAGCGGACCGTCCGTAAGCCATCTCAGCGCCCCGTATAGCGCCTCCTCCACTTCGACGACGTTCTAAGCGAAGTGTGATCTCATTAGGAGACATCCTTAGGACAAGCGTTTTCCCCGAGCCCTCCTAGAGGACTCTTTTTTATTCATTCCGGCCCCTCTCACCAGTGACGCTTTAAAAGCCGATCAACAGCACTTGTCAATTCGAAAAAAAAGAGTGGAACAATTTTTTGCACGGAGCGGCAACATCGAAAGGTATCGGTAAAGATATCGTCATATTTTAATGATGCAGAGGAGATATTATAGGTCTCGATATAATTCTATTTACTGGTAAAACAACGTTAAAAAACGTCTGCGTTACCTAAGAGGACATCCATTAATTACAGGAGTTATTTTTCGATCAGTTTAAGCCCCTTTGCCCCCTTAGGTGAGATTTGCCTGGACCCCCCTCCCCTTAAGTGAGATTGACGTGAATATAATATAGATTGACGGGAAATAATAAACTGTTCAAGTATACTTACATAGTTAATTTATTTAAATTCAATAAAATTCAAAGCAAAAACTACTAAATGATTTTAATAGCAATGAGATTTATTTTAGTGAGCAAAATGAACACTCAAAAAAATTTTTTTTTTTTTTGTAATATCTGTAATATTTTTTAAGTTGATCTGAGATTTTCGATTATCCCCTCCCCCGCGGCTTAGATGAGATTTGGTGAGATTTCATTGGACCCCTCCCCCCCCATTCTAAGCTCACGTAATTAATGGATATCCCCTAATTACCATAAAAAATTTTAACGCTATAAAAGCTATCGGAAAAAAATAACGCTATTCACCGGTATTTAAAATGGTATTAACCATGTATTAACTTATTTATATACTCTTTGGTCCTTCCCAGGCAAGTGGCAACACTAGAACACTCTTATAAACGTCTTTCTTGTACTAAACTTTGTTTTAATTTAAATGAATATATAATAATAATGTTTGATCTGTAAAAAGTTTAAAATAATATAAGAATTAATATTATTTGTTATACTGAAAAAGATTAAATTACATTGATTAAAATATAATACTATTTAAGATATAATTATTATTCTTTCACTTATTCTTAATTTTAACCTAAAAATTTAAGAATGATTTGTCGCAAGTGTAGTAATCCAGCGACTGTAAATATTAGAAAAGAATATTGTTATTGTAACGAATGCTTTATTTCTATGATAAATCATAAGTTTCGTGCATGTATTGGTAAAAATAAAACATTGTCAGCTAATGAAAAAGTACTAATTTGTCTATCTGGCGATGGAAGCTCTACAGTTTTATTAGATTTGATATACAATGCCATTTCTTTAAATAACCACAAAAAATTAAGAGTGGTTCCATATTTTTTACATATAATAGGTAAGCTTGCTTATATAAGCTTATAGTAATTTTAAATCTGTAAGATATGAAATTGCAAGTTAATTTAAATCATTCTTTATAATAAAACAATTCACTACTATTTTTACTTCCAGAAGCTGTTTCAGACAACGAAAACATATCAAACACAATAATTGAACAGTGTAAAAATTATGGTTTTACTGTTACCGTAGTAAATATTAAAGAATACTATAAAAATATTTTGTGTAACACAGGAGAACTGGAAAATCAGAACTCAAATAATTCAAAAAGTATTTTATCAGATGTACCTTCCTCTATTGGTCAAGATGTTGTTGCAAAAATGAAACAGAACATTTTTGTGAAAGTTTCAAAGACTTTAGACTGTAAATCTATCTTTACAGCTGAAACAACTACTACATTGGCTACTAAGTTGTTATCTAATATTGCAATTGGCAGAGGCTCTCAAATTGAGAATGATATTGTAAGTTTTTTTTTATTATGAAAAAAGCTTGCAAGCTTTTATTTTATGTAACATGAGATCTTCATTATTATAAGTATATATATTGTATTAATTATTTATGTATAAATTTCCACATTAAAAAAAGTAAAAGCTTAATGTGGTCAGTATTTATTTAAAGTTGTAAATTTTTAAATATTCCAGGGTTTTGCAGACAAAAGAGATAGCAATGTAAAAATTTTGAGACCTTTGAAAGATATTTCTAATGAAGACATACAATGTTATCTAAAAGTTAAAGATATTAAACCCGCTAAATGTATGCATAATAAATTAAATGAAACAAGCCTTCAGTCTGTTATTAAAAACTTTGTAATGGATCTACAGGAAAACTATCCAGCTACTGTATCTACGATATGTAAAACGGCAGATAAAATTGGTTCTGTAACGAATAATTTTAATAAGAAGAAATGTAAAGTGTGTCAGGTAATTTCTAAATATGAAATTGACAAACTCAATTAATATTAAATTGTATTGCAAATTATTAACTTTAATTATTCTTTTTTCAGAGCATCTTAGATAATAATGATTCAAAACTGACAGCAGTAGATGCCACTATGTTTTCTAGGCAGGTTTCGTCAATACCATCTAGAATATCAATACACAATGAAGATAAACAAAATATTGAAGGGGAGAACAATTTAATGTTCCCATTTATTTATGAAAGTTTATGTTATTGTTGTAGTAGAAATGTATCTGAACTAGGTGATCCTCTGTTACATATTTTAGTTTAATTTTATAAAACGCAAAAAAAAATCATTACTTTTAATTATCAACCCATAAATAATATAGTATAATTAAAACCAAAACATGTACATACATACATGCTTCAAAGCAAGGTCAAAGGACATGGGACAACCATAAGGATAAATACCCTGATCAAAATAAAATATATGAAATAAATATATGTTCACTACAAATACATATATCGATTAGGAATTTAACCTGTGATGCTCGCACTACTGAACCACAATAGTTGCCTTTAGTATATGTTTTGTTAATAACTAAAACACTACGAAATTTGGATACTGGAACTACATACAGTGAACGCTCATTCAGCTGGACCACCACCTCACCATACTTGATGTGGAGCTAAGTCCAGTTAATAAACTGGAGTATGGAGTAATAGTGACTTAGCTCCACTGTGAGTTTGGTCTGTTTATCTGAAATCCGAAAAGAGGTCCAAGACGCGATAGTTCTAAACTCTGGTCACTTGATCTACTTTTGTGTAAATGATAAATAGCTTTTCCCTAGTATATGTTTTGTAATTCACAAGACTTATTAGTAACGTATTTTGGAGTCTGAAGTCCTCGATAACGACACTCGAATGATAAGGTCAATGATCAATATCCGATCATACCGTGCATGAACGAGGATTTTTTGAAAGCCAATACCCTATGGAAAAATCTTATAAACCTCAAAAACATGGACAAATGCAAATCAAATTCTCATAGACGTCATAGTCTCTCATATCTTGGTATTTGTCCCTGTTTTTATGACATTTAGGAGATATTTTCCACAGGGTTAATGACATTGAATGTGTATTCCGACCGATTTTCGGCCATGGAGACCACTTAGACCCCTTACAGGGCTTGGCGCTGGTGCGCCCGGAGATGGCTTATATAGCCGATTTTTGCAGCAAACTCCCTTGCACAAAGTGGGCAAGTGAGCTTACCACTCTCATAATTATAATGAATGGCGGCGAGTGGACGGTCTTTGAGCTCATCGCGCTTGGGGTCGAGGTCAGCTAAACGCTGTTTCTCAAATCGCGAATTCGCTTTTTCACAATCTCGCGCTATTCCGGTCGCTGTGCTGCCTAACTGCCAACTGTACAGCGAGAGGGCTCTCTATTGCATCTTTTCATATGACGCTTCAGAACATCTTTGTATGTAAGGAGTTGTCCACCATGCTTTCGCTGGCCCCATCTCCAGCTCAGAGTAAAAGATGCGCTTCGCCACTCTCTTCTCTGCCATCCGTGATACATGACCGCACCACCGAAGTTGGCGACGCATCAAATATGCTTCAATGCCACCAACATTGACCCGTCTTAAAACTTCGGTATTACGTGTCCGATCGGACCATCTGATCTTCATGATGGTGCGCAGGCATTTTAGGTGGAATCGATCGAGAGTGCGTATATGTCGACGATACACACACCAGGTCGCACGATCGCCATGTAAACCGAGATCTTAGTAGCCAGCTTAAGGTCGTGCGAGCAAAAGACCTTGGAACACAGCTTTCCCAATGCTGCAGCTGCAGCACTTATCCTATTGTTGATCTCGGCATCAAGGTCACCCTTAGCTGTTATAGTGTTCCCCTGATAACGAAATTTATCGACCTGTTTCAGCACGTCCTCACCAAGCTTAATGGTCAGTGTCTCACGACCATGTATGTCTAGAAACATTACTTCCATCTTTTTGACACTGATCTTTAGGCCGAATTTGCAGCACGCTTGATGGAAAGCGGACATCAGCTGTTGCAGGCCGTCTGGGGATTCTGCTAAGAAGCACAGGTCATCAGCATACATGATCTCTGTAATCAATGCATACGAGACTTTGGTTCGCGCCTTAAGTCTGGCCAAGTTGAAAAGACTGCCATCAGTGCGAAAGCGAATGCGAACTTCTTCAGAAACAGTTTGTAGGGTCTCCTTGACTGCTACTGCAAAGTATAGAGCGAACAGTGTGAGTGGTAGGACGCACCCTTGCTTTACCCCACAGGTCAACCCGAAACCATAGTAATGGACACCAAGGACGTTAATTTCTGCCCTACCGGTCCAACCAGTAGGTCACAGAGTAAAAAAAAGGTCACTCCCACTATTAGGGTAGAATTAGACTAGAATTAATTTAATTATTAACGACATTACTAAAATTCATTAAACCTTACGATGGGGCGAAAGAAACATTAAATTCGTTTCTTGTCAACTGCAACAATGCATATGATTTAGCATCACTCTCAAAAGGATACTCTTTTTAAATATATTTTGTGCCAATTCCTGTAAAAACGGTTGATCGTATGAAAAAAGTTCCAACAAAAGTTCTAGAGAATTTTATACTCTACAACTTTTATAATAGGTGTAAATCTCATTTAAGCAATAGAAAGCGAGATATTCGCGAAAAACCTTCAATATCTTAAGACGCGGACACGATAACATTTTTTTTTAACGACTTTTGAGACAACATTTAGAACGACAAAACAAAGGTTTATACCAATTTTCAGCTTATTATCTTTCATTCCGAGGTGAAACCCCTAATATGACTGAGCTATAGTGTTCTTTAAAAACCGGAGGTGCGGAGGGCAGGACGAGCGTGGACGAACGTAAAAAATTTTTAGCACTACTACTCCAAGGTCCAAGTGTTTCTATTGCAAACGGCACAAAGATGTAATTTGGAATTAGTGACGAATATTTGCGCCGTTTAGTCGTTTCAGCTTTTTCCGCTGCGGCTCCCGTTTTTAAGGCTGTTTCCCTGACATTAGACGGAGCAAGTGTGTCAACGCAGGTTGCGTCCCACAAAAGCGCCCGTCCTCTTTCCTAGGGAACCAACGTCAATCCATCAGGTCTCTTGCCATCATTGCGACTAATTCCAGTAGGCTCGATAAGAGCAGGAACGTCGATGGTCACAAGAGTTCTTTTTATGGTATCGTTTAGGGAACCGTGACGGGAAAACCTACCTGAACTCTTGTTACAGGAAAGGCCGTGTAGTCCGAAAGAATCGACCTCTTTTCCGCACGGACATCTGTGTTCAAAGCACAGTGGAGCTCCCAACCGGAGACCGGAGCAATTCTAAAACTTTCATTGTTAAAAAATTAGAAGCTAATAGAATATCTTATTTGATCGCTTCAGCCTGTAATATCCCACTACTGGGCATAGGCCTCTTTCCCCATGTAAGAAAAGGATCAGATCCACCACGCTGCTCCAATGCGGGTTGGCGGATATATTCCCTACTATGAGTAACGATCGCTATCAGGTGTACATGATAACAACCGGGACCGACGGCTTAACGTGCTCTCCCAGGCACGGTGGGGAGACCCACAAGGACTGCACAAACACCCAGACCACGGCAAACACCTGTATGGCCAATACAAATGTTTGTCATGTGCGGGGATCGAACCCGCAACCGCTAGCGCAATAGGTACAATCCATGGCTGTAACCGTTGCGCCAACGCGGCGTCTTATTTGATGTCATATATTAATGTTTTAGAAGTTTATTGCTAGAATTCATGTTACAAATTTAGATGCTAAAAATAACTACCATGCTAAGTTGTATTTAGAGTGGCTTACATAGAAGATAACTAGTGGCTAAGATAGTATCATTCAAACTCTCGTTATTTGTGGCTGACTTATTAATTCAGAAGACAATGTAGATTTTTAGAGGCAAATAATGCTATTAAATAGAAGTTTGTTTAATTAGCATCGTTTTTCTTTCGTTGCAAGGTAAATAGGGGGTGTAATATCTTCCAAAACTATTAACTAATGCTATAGAAGATGTCTTTAAGACCCATAGATACCGAGAAGATAGAAGCAGACATGACATAAATTTCAGCAGCAAATAAATTTTTTCACCTATCTTCCGCTGACGGTTTCATTAACATTGCGGAGACCTTGGAAAAGATAGGTCAAATGCTAAGCGACCTAAATGATTGTCCCCGATATGTCGACCTGAGTATGAAAAAACAAGTCATGCTGAGACTGGTATTGGTCGACGGTAGCCTTTCCCGAATTTGTAAAGCATAATGTCTACCTAGGCCATACAATAGAACTACCTATTAGGTCTCCAACAAGAGTCAGTTAGGCTGGGTGGGATATGGTAGGCTCTACCAAAAATGTGACAATTCCTCAATGCTTAAAGACAAAAGACTTCGAGTAATGCATCTTATCTGTGTTGACAGTTTTAAGACATGGATGTTAATAATTAGACTAGCCCACAAGTTCAAATAGTCACTCAACGTGCTATGAAACAAGCTGTGCTTGGGAGTCTCTCTTAAATATATAATTAGAATCTGCGGAAGATCGCCAGTGGAGACTGGATGTGGATTACCGACAAATGGAATATTTGGAACAAAGTTGGAGTAGCCAATGTCAAGCTGTGGACGGCGATAGACTGAAGCGAAGCGAAACGGCTTAATTAATAATTGTTAATGGTTGTGGATAAAAAAAAAAAAATAACAAATATAAATGAAAATTAAGAATAAGAACCGAATACGTACTTGTAAGTGAACAAACGCTGCCGTTATCGTTATCTATACAAATAAAATTGGATTGGTTGTTTGTAATATTAAAATAACCGCTTTTTATTAAATGCATATAGATGTATACACGGTACATATAACAAAATAACATTTTTTACAATTTTTCTGTCTGTTTGTTCCGGCTAATCTCTGAAACGGTTGAACCGATTTTAACGGGACTTTCACTGGCAGATAGCTGATGTAGTAAGGAGTAACTTAGGCTACATTTATTTTAGAAATTTCTTCATTTTATAACTCGGCGAACTGAACAATAACTTTTTGTTAAATTTCCACGCGAACGAAGTAACGGGCTCAGCTAGTTGTGAATGAATACATTTAAAATAAATATTACGAAGTCTCTTAAGCATTTCTAATTGCTTGGCACATTTTACCAAAGTTTCATGTAGGTACTCTTGTTTTTGTTTTATACATTATAATGAAACAACTGTTTCAACTTTTTTTCTTCGGTCCAGTCCTCTCGTAACCATCCGAAAGGTCGAACATGTAAAAAACCTAACAAACCGCGATAAAATCCGAAAAAGTCGTTTTACTCGTTTTTCTCTGTATTACACTTCGGACCTAATTTGTATAAATCTGGGGGCACGGTAGTGCCCCCGCCAAGACGAAACAAAAAAAAAAAAAACGAAAAGCACTACCTATCTTTTCTCGAAGTGCTACGTCGTTTTTTTGAACCCTCATAACTTGGGTTTGGATTATATTAGATAAACAAAATTCTGGGGATATGATGTCAATAGTGAACTTATTAAACATATAAAGTTTCAATTGCATAGCTCTTATACTTTAGATTTTATTGATATCTAAAAAACCCCGATTTCGTCACTCACTGATGATCATCAAAATTCTTAGAGTACTTCCTGAAGTCCCAGAAAGCTGAAATTTGGTATGTAAGCTAGTATTAGTACACAAACAACAAAAAAATTCTAAAACTTGGAACTTTTACCCCCCCCAACCCCTTAAACTAGGGGATGGAAGTTTGTATGAGACTTCCGCAAATTTTGATGCCAGAGGTCTGAAAATTGATATAGGGACTCCTTATTATTAATAATAATAATAAAATACATAAAAAATAAAAATCGGTTATTAGTTTATGTCGAAAATTTACATTTTGTAATTTTGGTATTTAAGTTTTGGCGGAGATCACCGTTTGCATATCAGTTCAACATAAAATCAAAAACAGCGTACTTAAACCGAATATGGTGAAGATTGGATGATATTTATGGTATAAAATGTGTCGGAGGTAAAATACAACTATAATATTGTCATAAGCAACTTACAAAAAGAAGTGAAATCCGTCCGTGGGTGTAAGGTGAAAATTTTTTTCACTGTTTTTTACTTTTCTGTCATACAATAGTTCTATTAAAGAAAAAATAAAAAGAAGAAGAATAATTGATATACATATAATACAAATAAAAATAAAAAGAGAAAATATATTTATATAAATGAGACAGGAAAGTCGTCATCTACAACATCGGCAGCCGGTAGTAACGAAACGGCCAAGCCACATATTTTGACTAAGGTGTAGAGTTTGTGAAGTTAGGGCTTGTAGAGTTAGGGCGTGTAGAGTGTAATAGTGTTCTGTGGTGTAGAGTTAGAAGCTTGGCTCTACATGAGATCTGATAACTTTTTGACAGTGCGAGTCATATGATCTCGTCTTGGCAACATTTTACATGAAAATGTTTTTGGTGGGATATAAATTTCTAGAAAGGAGAACCCTGTTATTCTGAGATGGCTACAGTTATCTAACTAGTTCAGATAACAGGTGCGCTTTTATTATAAATACATTTCTTTACACCACCTTAATTCTAAAAGTGTGAATTGTACCTTAATTTGTTACCAATAAAATAATTTTTTTCTTTTCACTCAAATCGGTTTAGATATTTTTCTAGTCAAATTACTCGTTGAATTGCGGGTAGCATTTAACGACCAAGGTCCTAAATCATCCTTCCATTTAACTTACTTTAAAATATTCCTAACTTTTTAACCTTTTAAACTACAAAATTTTAGTTCGTCGCACAACGTAATCGTAGCCGCACAACGATTTTACAAAAGTTTCATAAATTCTTTATCTCTTCTGGCAGAGTGCAAGCAGAGTCCCAAATCTTCCAATTACTCTGACTTATTAAACCACATAAAACATTTCTTTGACTTAATAATACTTTTTCAGTTTCTTAGAGAAAATATAAATTTCAGAATTATTATTCATATTTAGTAAAAAATATATAATTTTTCAGAATTTTGTCACTAAGGTTCACAGTAATGTATATTCTTGTACATGTATAAATTTCTAACAACTGAGCAAACCCCTCTTATTATATAGTACCTACTAATCATATAAAACTTAATTGTCTCTTTTGAGTCTTATTTATCATGGCCGATTTAAAATGATTAATAATACAGTGGCCTATTATTTACATAAGATGTAAGGAAATTAATGAGTCTATTCATCAAGACTGATTATCATCTATTTTAATTGATTCAGCTTGAAGCATTCCACTGCTGGGCATGGGTCTCTTTCTCTATGTAGAAGAGGGGAGTTTAATACACGACACTGTTCAACTGCAGGTTGGCCATATGTATTTCCTACCAATTGTGTTTATTTTTATTTATTAAACTAGGTCGGCAAATAAGCGTACGGCTCACCTAGCTGGTAGGTGTCTATAGGCTACGGCCCCTCAGGAGATGTGGTCACGTTACTCACCACAGGAACATAACACTGCTTGAAAGCAGTATTATTTAGCTGTCATCTTCTGATAGTTTAAAGTACTTCCCCATTCGGACTGCTTCAGATTTTGAGCAGGATACTCCCTGCTGTGCCCTACCAAATGTAAAAGTAATGACCAGCCAGATAGTTTTACGTGCTCTCCGAGGCACGGTGGGTAGATCCACAAAAACAGACACCTAGACCGGAAAATCCATATTTGTACAACTACAAATATAGACGCTGTCATGTACTGCTACACCAGACTGATTATATAAAAGAAAAGAGCGTGAAAATATTGAATACGATTACGAACTCTGGTAGATGTTGCAACCCACACTGACCGTTTGCTGCTTACACGGGAGTGCTGAACACCAGCGTTCGCTACAGAAGATTAGACTTCGCTTCAGGAGAACGTGTATGACATTACGGGTTCAAGAGGTATAACTATTGAGCGTGTCCTTTCAGCGAGACTGCTATCTGTATTGCTAGGTATGTAGTAGATCTGCATATTCATTTCTCCCTCCCAAGATAACATATAACCATAAAAAATTAATGTATTCCTTCCAAACAATGGTATATATTTGACACCTAAAATTGTTACGTATATACGTAATGTTTAATCATCATATATTTGTACATTTTTAATTTGAAATTTATCCAAGGATCATCAAATTGTGAAGAGCTTGCTTACATGGGTTAAATTAAATTATTAAGTTCCGTTTTTTGTTAACCAACAGAACTGTCGATATTCAAAATATTAAGTAAGATGAGTTCTCATTGAATAAGATTTTGTTTAAATTATCTGTAAATCAATAATGTATGGTCGTAATTGGCCTTTATGATTATATTTCATTCCTGTTTTTTTATAACTATTTCTGTTCTGTTTACCATCCCTAATAAATACTTAAATAATGAGACGTCAATTGAATAACTAATTCATTAGGATTCCTATAGATTTATAACCTCTATATGTCGTCAGTCTTATCTCTTTTATCACAATCTAAAAAATGTTCATGACATATCGTGAGATAACTCTCAATTTATAAAATATTAATGTTTTCTGAAAAAAATGTAAAATCATTTCACAATTTAGAATCAGCAATACTTTTAGTAAAAATCAATTTAGAACTGGTTTAAAGAAATGAGGATTATTGTATACTATTGCATATTTAACATCTTTAAAAAAATCTGTAACATCTGGTCCGTGTTAGATACTACAATTAAAGGACCAAGCAAGAATAGGGAGCAAGAATTAATTGAGCTGCTAATAGGCTGGTCTTTAAAAATAGATGGTTTCAACCAGTAATTGTAAAAAAAAGATAATTAAGTTAAAATATATATGATAAGACTATGGCTTACTTAATCAAGTTATGTAGTCTAGTAGAGATAAAAAATAAACACATTAATCTGTCTAATGTTGCTTATGTGACGAAAAATGGTAGAATATTATGATCATTGATGACACATTTTACGAAAACTTTTCCTTGTTTTTTTTTTTGTAAGTCAAATTAATATAGTGACGATGTTGGTCTCTATCGAACTAACCACCCTGACTATTTTCTGAAAAAAAATTAAGTAGCCTACTCATTAAGAAATTTTTTATAAAATCTTATTCTGAATGAAGAGACAACATTTACATTTTTGTACAATATTTTTTTTTTTAGATACATATACCTACTGAAATAATTTATTATTGATACTATGTCCTGAAAAGGATCTAAACAAATGTCCAAGACGACAATACAACGATAACTTTGACATCGTACCTATATGTAATGATATTCCAAGCCCACATACAAAAAATCAATAAAATACATCCAGTAGTCACAAAAATATGATTTTTCATTTTTTAAAATTACTACGTGTTGTATAACATTAATAAACGGTCACCACGGTTAACGACCCTTTGAACGCGATCGGTACAAACAATCGATTCGTCTTTAAAAACGTGCAAAATTGTTATCTATTTTGGTAGGTCAGTGGTATGTAGTTAAAACGTAGTTAAAACATATTAAAAACATTTGTTAAATAGTTTTAATATTCAGTATGATTCTAATAATTTTCGTTTTATAATTTTTGTTTTTTAATAATTTATTGTTTCTTTTAATGCTTAAATTTTAAATTCTAAAAATGTAAATTCTGAATCTAATATAGTTTTTTCAAGTAGGTAATATCACGGGGAGCACACATGGCATAACAAATTTACAATCTTTAATAAATTTAAGTATTTCGTTGCCAACATTGACATTTATTTCAAGATCGAAATATTCGCGAAACTTTTGCTCGAGCAATTCAACAAATGCGATACAGACAACAAAAAACAATAACAACAATTATTAATAATAAAATACCACGTTATTAGATTAAAATATTAAATCTTGCAGCAGCTGAAAAAAACAATCAACGTGGCACGTGTGTTGCAATGACCCTGAGAACGTGTAAAAGGTCTTCTACACGGTCGGGATCGACCGCCGACCGTCGTGTCCTTGGTCGGGTCAACCAATTTTTGTATTCATTCTACACGGTCGGTGGTTGACTCAACTTGTCAGTTCTTCTCTGGTATTTGAAGCGATGGCTCCTTGCATTTTTTACCGACTTCCAAAAAAGGAGGAGGTTCTCAATTCGACTGTATTTTTTTAATGTACTTTAGAACTTTTGACTGGGTGGAGCAATTTCGACAAATTTTCTTTTGATCGAAAGATGGTTTGTGTCATTTGGTCCCATTTAAATTTATTTGAGATCTAACAACTACTTTTCGAGTTATATCAAATAATGCGTTTTTACTTGACGCTTTTTTCGTCGACCTACGTTGTATTATACCGCATAACTTTCTACTGGATGTACCGATTTTGATAATTCTTTTTTTGTTGGAAAGGGGATATCCCTAGTTTAATACCATGATAAGGAAACCAGGATCTGATGATAGGATCCCAGAGAAATCGAGGGAAACTCTCGAAAATCCGCAATAACTTTTTACTGTGTATACCGATTTTGATAATTTTTAATTTAATCGAAAGCTGATGTTTATCATGGGGTCACATATAAATTTTATCGAGATCTGATAACTACTTTTTGAGTAATCATTGATAACGCGTAGTTACTTGACTATTTTTTCGTCGATCTACGTTGTATTACTCGTCGATGTAATTCAAGTCGGTTTTTTTTCTTTTGCGAACAAACACAATTATAAAGCAACAACTTTTTTATGCTAAAATAACTTTTTTATGCTAAAGTGAAGTTTTTTGGTTCTTTTCTTTGTATAAATCGGATCCAATGTCCCAAAGACATGGCAATTCAATATATAAAGATATAAAATTCGGTCAGAACCTCTCGTTCCCTCTCGTTTTGCGAATCCATTGCAACACGTGATGACATGCGCCCGTGACCATAGATAATACACTTAAACTAGCTACCCGTGACGACTGACAAGCGCAAACTGAAGCGCTCGCGTCGGCCGACAGCGTTCCACACGGTCGGGACACGGTCGGGATCGCCCGCCGACCAACGTGTCCTTGGTCGGGTTGATATAAAAATGGACAGTGTGGAAAACGGTTGACCCGACCAATATTTGTTTTATGTCAACGGTCTTGGTTGGTGATTTGCCATGTCTTTGGGACATTGGATCCGATTTATACAAAGAAAAGAACCAAAAAAACTTCACTTCACTTTAGCATAAAAAAGTTATTGCCAAACCCACCTTATGTTGCTTTAAAAGGCAAGGAGCCATCGCTTTAAATACCAGAAAAGAACTGACAAGTTGAGTCAACCACGGACCGTGTAGAATGAATACAAAAATTGGTTGACCCGACCAAGAACACGACGGTCGGCGGTCGATCCCGACCGTGTAAAAGGCCTTTGACAGGTCAGTGAACCTATTGTTACACATGTTGTAATAAAATTTTATTATATTTTTCTTATTTAGTTTGTTTGAAAAAAATTTTTTTTAGATTTTGACCTTAGGAATTTTTTGATGGTTTTGAAATACTCTTATAAACTAGTATTACCGGTGTTATCAATTTTCGCTGTATTGTCATCTCCACACAGTATATTTAACAAATTTATTTTAATTTATTTAAAAAAAGGTTGCTGAAACTCATACTATAATAAACAAAAAATCCAAAACATTTAATCACCTTAGTTAGTTTTTTTATTAAGAAAACTTTGATGCATTAACTTGTAGTTATCACACTAAAAATAAATTATAATCAATGAGGCCCATTTTAATGTTTTCGATTGATTCAATTTAACTATATTATGGGGCACTAACATAACTTACTAAAATAAACTAATAGAAGCAATATTTTATTTGACATATCTAATAATTAAACTTTACTGGTATTTGTTTTGTGTAATGAAAAAACAGTTACATCTTAAAATTTTGTATTTATCACACATATCTACATATTATTATTATAACATAAATACAAAATTTTAATAGTACCAACAAAAAGTTGCTAACCAGTATTTGCAAATGGTAGGCAGGTGTTATCAATATATCATACAAGTAATTACAATATCAATACCATAGGTTAATAAATGCAAAAGATCAAGTGCAATGAAACTCCAGAAGTTCTCGTTATTTCGATAATTCATATTGAACTTAACATAAAAGATGCTTGCTGAATCTAAATTCTTTAAAATTTTAAACCCATTAGATAATTTAAAGTAATATTAGTGTACATTTCCTTGGACTCGTTGGTTTGTACCAGAGACAAAACACTTTAAAAACAATTAATAAACCGGATTTTACTAATATTAAACACTAAATTATATTGTCTTTCCAAATTTACTTCCATTTAGTTACATAAGAAATAGACCAGAGTTGTACACTGAATGGAAACAACACACTGTCATATCTTTTCTGTATTCATTATGCTTACTGTAAACAGTACTTGGTGTTATTCTTGCCTTTCCTCTCATTCACGGAAATTCATGTACAGGTAAATACTTCAGTATATAGTTTAATAAAGAGCATTATGGAATTCAATAACAATAATTACTCTGCTGCATTTATTGGTCCTTGCAATGCATTAGGACTAGGAGAATTTGAAGAAACCATTCGGCCTTGTTCCTTTACAATTGGGTCTGAAAATCAAAAATATTTTTAAATTTAAGATGTACATGTAATAAGAATAGGATAACATGACAATATTTGTACATACATTGTGCAATATGCAAGAAAGTTAACTATTTAGCAGTTCATATTAACCAAAACATGATAAAAGGTTGCCTATGAAATATAAATCTTGAGATTAAAAAATTTAAAAGCAAATTATATGAATGTATTACCCACAAAATCTTACAAGCAACTAAGGAATTATGGGATTTAACTCAGAGTCACAATCATATGAAATATACAATGAAATCATTGAACCATTTAAGAGGAACTTATAGACTTACCCAAAAACAAGAATTATATAACATAAAAATATGATTAACTTACAAAAGTACGGATGATCCATTGCTTCGCGGGCTGTATAGCGCTCATAGTGATCATAACGTAAAAGACGATCAAGAAAATCTAAGGCTTCTGGAGACACCAAATGTTGATTTTCTGAATGTACAAATCTCTCCCATCGCTTACGAGAATGTCTGCAATATATTTAGATTTTAATTGTTGGTTCTACATATTAACTGTGTACATGACAATAATATGATATTTCAATGATACAAAATATTTATAAAATACATAAATGAATATTAAAATAATTACCTGCCCAGAATGTCATTAAACCGAGGATCTAATTCTATATGATATTTATCCAAATATTCAAATAGTTCTTCAGTGCCCAGCACCTTTGCAATACGTACAAGCTGGTCATAATTATCGTGACCATGGAAGAAAGGCTCTTTTCGGAAGATCATGGATGCTAACATACATCCTAAAGACCACATATCAAGAGAATAATCATACATTTGATAATCAACTAAGAGCTCTGGACCCTGAAAGAAAATATATTTTATATATTTCTAATTCATTATCAATTTAATGGAATGATATTAATATAATAATAGATAAGAAAGATATCTATACCTTAAAGTATCTAGAAGCTACGCGAACATTGTACTCCTGCCCGGGATGGTAGAACTCTGCTAGACCCCAGTCAATGAGACGTAGCTTTCTATTATCATGGTCAATCATCACATTATGTGGTTTCACATCTCTGTGCATGATGCCCATACTGTGGCAATAATCTAAAGCCTTCAAAAGTTCGTACAAGTAATACCTGTAAAAAAACATTTGCAGATTATTGTAACTAAACCCAATACTCAATGACCTACAATACATATACTTAAGTGCATATTCAAGATATCTCAACGGTAGTGAATGAAAATTTGTTACCTTATATCATAGTCTGACAGTGTTGCATATAGTTGCTTAAAATCAGTGTTGTTCACATGTTCAAAAATTAAGGCCGGTGTGCGAGATACTGGATCTTTCACAACAGCTTGCAGAGTAATTATGTTTGTGCCTCCTCTTAGGTTTTCTAGTATTTTTATTTCTCGTTTAATTTTCTTCTTTTTAACAGGCTAAAAAAAGACAATTTACCGTATAATTTAATTAACGTAAAATTATATGTAAAGGAATTGATACTGAAAATATTTATCCTTACATTATTTTTGTACGCTTACACTTAAGTTTTAGTGATATGACTACTTTAACTCAAATTGTTATATGTAATCAAAATACCATTCAACATTTATTAAATTATATTTTTGAATTAAAACAAAAGTATTATTTAGATTATAAGTTATTTTCATTCAAATATAGTAAAAGCACTTATGAATGTATTGTGACACACCTTTAGTATTTTCACTACACATTTCTCATTGTTTGTGATATTTATTGCCTCAAAAACTTCACTGTATTTTCCGCGCCCAAGCTTTCGCACTAACTGATAGTCTTCTTGATTCCCCCAATCCACCACATAGCTTTCGTAGTCCCAATATTCTCTTGGCTTTTGTGAATTTACATCGGCATATACCCGGGCTCTACTAGGTACTGCCATCGTATAATAATTCGGTCTTTGCCAACCTAAGGTCTTGTCGACGACACTCTTACCGGAAATCGCATATGTCTTGAGTAATGATACTGTGAATAAAAATATTTTCGACGTCACTTTGAGACATTCACTATAACACTTGACTATAGTAAATTTTATTGTTCAATTTTTCACTGGAAGTCATTACTAGCGATTGCGAGCGATTACGAGTCACTTGTATTGATGTATAACCTAAAAATGACATCCAACTCAGTCAATTGAAATTAAACTACGAGACTTTATAAAAGATAAAAAGTTCACGTTACACTACTAATTAACTAATTATATAAAATAACAACTTAAATTGACAATATTGCTACAACCATGATTATGACATGAAATAAAATTTGAAAGTCTTCAGAAGAAAAACGCACGCCATTACTCGTCAAATGATTAAATGAATTGGGCCTATTCTCATACCTAAAACATTCCTGTATATGATCCTATTTTAAACAATAAATAGTAAAAGAATACATTAACTTCTTGAAAATTAACAATAAACTGGAGGTCTAATATACAAATTACACTTTTATCACATAACCGGCACAAATTCAGCGAAATTCAAGATGGACGCCCATCCATCCATCTACCATTGCTCTAGTCTTGTTCTCCTCTCTCCCTCCCGCCCCTATTATACACCATTTTGTCGACTTGTTGTTTGTTTGACACTGCCTACAATATTACGAGTGAAGAAATAGTACAGATTGACCTAAGCGAAAATATTTAATGTGCTTTAAAATACATTTTTTTATTATATAAATACATTATTTTATACATGAAAATTTTTAAACATTTAAATATATCGTACCTTTTTTTATTCATCCTCTAAAATTTGTATTAAATGTTATTTTTTTTTAATCTTACTTTTTATACGTAATACATATTTGTTAATTTAATATTGTTAAATTAAAGGAATAAGCACTATGAATATAAAACACGAACTAGAGTGACCTCAGTCCCCTCCTTTTATTTAGTTAACTTAAGATATGGTTCAAAATTCAAATACATAAAACAAAACCCTTTTTATGTGTTGTCTATCTTTATTTCGCCTGTTCGGGCATTTTAATTTATTAGCTTAAACTATTTTAAAATTTTGAAACTGTTATTAAAATAGGGTACTGCTAGACAAAAAAAAAATTCATCAATATATTTACCGGAAAAAAACAAACCAATAAAAAAAATCTTAATGTGTTTCATTTTTCAAGCAGTCGTATGGGTACAAAGAGTATGGGTATTACTCAGTTTAAAAACGACAAAAATGAAGTACTTATACATATACTCTTTGGAATGAAGTAGCGCGAAATAAACATATAACATGTAGTAATATACAGTTTTGCTTGCATAAAAAAAAGGAAGCATTAAAAATAATATATATATATATATATATATATATATATATATATATATATATATATATATATATATATATATATATATATAATTTATTTGCAGTGGCTAATATATTATTATTTATTAAGACACAAAAAATAGTGTTTCTGTTTAGTTTTGTACGGTCACATATCATCAGGGTCTTCCTGGATATTATAGTAGCTCAGTAATAAAATTTGCAAAAGCAATTCAGTAATGACTAAATTGAAAATTAAAATTAAATTTTTCTTAGATAGTTATTATCAAATATATGTTTTAAAAAATAATAAAAAAAGTGAAAATAAATATATATTATATATATGGCTCGTAAAATATTTTTAATACTGTAACCGATAAGTCTAACGAAATAGGTTTTCGCTGTTATATTACTTAAACTAGCCGACCCGTGCCCACTTCGTTGGGCGTTAATTATTATTATATTAACCAAATAACATACTTTAAAGAACAAATTTTATAGCACTTAAATAAATAATATGTTGCTCCCGTGTATTATTTTAAACTAGCGACCCGCCCCGACTTCGCACGGGGGAAATGCTGATACTAAATATACTACAGAATGTCTTTATTTATAGTGTGAAGCTAGCTTATAGCATGGTTATTAACATAAAAACAACATTCAAATATGCGTCGTTAGATTACAGTTGTTACACAATGCGTTAAAGAAATAAAGGTTCACTGCTCGTTCCCCGTAGGTGATAGCGTGATAATTTGTAGCCTATATGTTGACCCGACTTCTTAATAATATTCGTGCCAAATTTGAAGTAAATCCATGCAGTACTTTTTGGGTTTATCCCGTACATACATACAGACAAACAGACAAAAATTCTAAAAACTATATTTTTGGCTTCGGTATTGATTGTAGATCACACCCCAAGTATTCTTTTAAAAAAATATTCAATGTACAGTTTTGACTTTCCTACCATTTTATTATATGTATAGATTACAGAACCATACACCAACAACAACCAACACATACTGGAACAAATTTTATAGCACTTAAATAAATAATATGTTGCCCCAACGCCATCTATCAAAAATCAAGAAAACATCGTCGATAGACTAAAATAAGACTAAATTAATAACGTCGAAAGACTAATAAATTGTTTTCTAATAGCGATAGATAACGCTAGTTTATTTACACTTATATTTTATTCTTTTACTTATTTACTGAAGTTTTTGGTAAATTACAATAAAATATAGCCTATAGCACTCCTGAATAGTGTAGCTTTCTGTTAGTGAAAGAATTTTCATGATCGGATCAGTATTTGCGAAGATTACCCCCTATATACAAACAAAGTTATAAACTTTACCTCTTTATAATATTAGTATAGATTATATCAAATATCTTCAGTTTGCAATCGAATAGGCGCTAGTCGATTGACACTCGCGGTGCCAAATCGGTACGCATTCGTTCACAAAATCTAATTGATAATAGGAGGATAGGATCTCTATTCGAAAATAGGAGTATCTGTTTGTAATATTAAAATAACCGCTTTGTACTAAATGCATAATGTGGATGTGTTACACGGTACGTATACCAAAATAATACTTTTTACAGTTTTTGTCTGTCTTTCTGTCCGTTTGTTCTGGCTAATCTATGAAATAGCTGGAATGATTTTGACGCCACTTTCGTTAGCAGATAGCTGATGTAGTAAGGAGTAGCTAAGGCTTCTTTTATTTTAGAAATTTATTTATTTTATAACTCTGCGAACTGAAAAATAACTTTTTTGTTAAATTCCACGCGGACGAAGTCGCGAGCACAGCTAGTATTTTATATTTATACCAAAATTATATTAGCTATGCCCCACATCTACAGTATCACCCGCGTTATAAAATTTGAGAAGAGTAGGTTTCATTTTCTGAGAACATTTACCTCAGTAATGTATATTTTTTTACACCATCAGAAAGTAGAGATTTCAACAAACAAAAAACCGACCGGCTTATTTAAAAAAAAACTGATATTTTGACGTGAGAATTTTCAATAGAAAATGAGGCTGCTTTTTCGATATTGAGGTCAAAGTAAGGTGAAAAAATAAGTATTTTAAATAAAAAAAAAATACAGTTTGTTTGGGACATAAAAAGGTAAGTTTTCACTAAATTCCGTAATTTTTTTGTAGAAGAAAAATAAAAAACCAAACGTTTTTTTTATTTTTCACATAAATTATATGAGGTTGTGCGAAAAAAGTGTAAATAACTAAATACAAAAATTGTAAATCTTTTTAATACCTACCTAACTATCTTTTTAGTTTTTATTAACTTTGCCACTGAAGTTTTTTCCATAGGACTTGTAGTTTAGCCCTACCATTTCCCGACCTCAGATCGCCCGTAATACATTTTTCCTTTCATTTTCGTTGTTTTGTCTTCTTTTTCCATTGGGTCCTACTATAATTTTTTTCACTTCTGCTATTTTCAAAGGCTAAAGGTACTGGACTATTAGAATTTTGGCAAATGATTTAATTTTCCTTAAAACCTCTTTATGTACCTACTGCAAAAATATCTTACAGTACCGACTACCGACCTATGTCATGCAACGGAGCTCAATTTCAATGGTGAGAGATTAGTGCGTAGTCTTGGGTCTTGGGCTTAATCGGACGTTGACAGGTGCGCACTCTATTCGTACAATTCCTTTGTACAATTCAAAAAATGTACTAGTACACCTTACTAGTACTTAGTAGTACCCAGATTTTTTAACTTAATGATAATAAATAGTACCTGGCTACGAAACAGAATAAAGGTCGAAATACTTTTTTTTTCATCATTTTGATATATGTTTTTTGTCTTCTAGCACTAAAGATACGATTGTGAAATAACAAACTTCATAATACACATTATTGGATTTCCATAAATATAACGTAAACAAATTCCTTTTACGTAAAAGTGTATTTAAAAGGTTTTTTTAATCACTAAAATTCTCAATTTTTACTTACTACGCTAAACAAAAACTATAACAAAAAGAAAATTACTTTTATGTAAAAGGAATTAGTTTACGTTATGTTCATTAAACTTTGATTAAAAAGGGGACATTAAAACGCGAAATGAATATAATGCACGACGCGATGTAACTTACGTACATTCAATGTTAACGTACGCACATTCAATTTAACATTAATCGTTCGTTTGTACCGTTATGCTGTATAGCTGTTTCATTTTAGAGCTAACGAATGTCGTACGAATAACATCATCTCGGACAGTCGGACAGTGTGATACTCTTTTTTTTTTGGTATCGCAGGGGAACCTATTTATGGGTGATATCCAGGACGCCCGGGTAGGCAATCCTAGACCGTATGTCAGCTTCAGCACTTGGGGGTGCAGTATCGAGCAAACCTTTGCGGGAGCCTTCAGCCGCTTTAATTGGAGAGTCCCAGATCTGCAGGCAACAGGATCCCTCCAGCGACCGGTTGGCCTCGGCGAAAAGGCCAGACTTCTCCTCCATGGGGACTATCCGGCTCACCTCTGAATAATCCCGACGACGCCATGTCTAGCAGGACCAGGTTCCCATCATGGGCCGACACGAGCACAGGGGCGTTACCGGAGGCGCATTAAGTAGCGCCTCCTACGCACCCCCGTTCGTCGACTGTGGACGGAGGCCTCGTCGGTGGCCTCATCTCTCATCCGCTCGTCGTTCTCCTTCTGGGACATTACTATCTCGCAGAAGGAGACCATCGCCGTCCAGGACTTGTCGTCGCCGAGCATCGCGGTGATGACGCTAGGCAGTGACAAGGAGGGGTCTAACAATGCGATACTCGGCGGACCCATAAACGTACAATACAAACTCGTCGGTCCGCGGTGCACCGTGATAGTTGATAGTACGGTTACAGTGTACGATTAGTCCGATTAGGTCCGAATAACGATTGACGTTTGATACTATTATATTTCGTACCTTACTAAGTAACGTAATCTTTTAGTACATCATACATGTGCGAACCAAGACTATTAAGACTACGATCGTGTCACAACTTTTCGTTCACGTCAACGCCGCTATACGTCACTGCTATCGATAGGTGCGATGCACTGTAATTCATTGTAATTCGTTATATTTTAAAACAGAAATGCGTTACGTGACAGAAAGAGACAGAAATGCTATTGTCTTCGGTGCACAGCAGACCCATCTGTTGTAATACCTCTGGCGGCCGTAGATTGAAAAGAAAATCGCAACCATTTAGCTGACGTATCCCGTGTCGCTTTGGATGGGATCCTATTGGAAATTTTCAATAAATTTACACAAATTTAAGATGTTACTGTCTACAAACTTACAAAGAGAATAATTTTGTTTTTCTATTGTAAATTGTACAACAAACACAATTATACAACTCTGCTTGAAAGCAGTATTATTTAGCTGTGATCTTCTCAAGGTCAAGATATTTCTGCAGGTGGGCTGCTCCAGATTTTGATCAGGATATTTCTTCCATTGCCTTACCTCAGGGTACAAAATGACTTCATCACCAATTCACTACAATTATTTAGACTAATAACTCCAATTCTATTTATATTGTCTATCAAGATAAAACCTGCCCCGATTTAAAGAACCACCCTTTGAAAAAATCACTAAAAAACCCTATCAAATTTAATTTAGTACAGACAAGTTATAAAAACATTCATTCATTCATTCAGCTTAATGGAGTTATAAAAACATCATTGGTTTCTTGGAAAATATATCATATATTTGATACATCCAAAGAGCAACACGGAGGGGAGTAGCCATGTACAGGCGTTCCCCTCTGTCAAGGTATAAGGCCAAATGGCCATATGCAAACAATAAAACTAGTTGCAGCCGCACTGATCACTAGACTAAATCTAGTTGCGCGATTGAATCAACGTCCTTCAAAAAATGCCAAATTGTTCTGTTTTTTGCTGCAAAAAAAGATCTGCCACGTCAAACTTACAAAAAACATGGCGTTACCTTTCATACGTAAGTATTTTTTTAACACAGTATTACTTGTATACTTCTTTTAAACCTTTTTTAAACTTAAAAATTACAAATCGATGGCTCCTAAGTATACTGTGTCAACTAACAACTTTTGATAATTTCATTTTTTTAAGATATTAATAAAATTTACTTCATTTCCTATTTACCTATGTAACAAAAAAATAAAGTTATTAAAAGTAGAGTTAACTCAGTATACTTAGGAGCCATCAAAATATTATCGTTCGTGTTGACTCGATTTGTTTACCAACACAGGCCGCTCGCCCGCATACAATATGCGGATCGGTCGAGCGACTATGTCGCTCAAGGATAGTGCAACAAACAATCAAATCTTTACTCTTTGTAATCGTTTATTTTACATGAAGATGTTTGATTTGTAGTGTATAATAAATTAAGTCTATTTTTATAATAACATCTTACCTTTGTATCACTTTAAAAACCTTATTTCTCTAACCGAGTACTTGAATTTATCGATAATGCATATCGACAGTTGTTACAACCATGGCTGTAAGCAACTTGTCAGTGTAGTTGCGGCGTGTCATTATACTGTAATGACACAAAATGTATCTATGTGTGTGTGAAAAATGTAAGTGTGACTTTAATTTAGTATGTGTGTTTCGTAGTGACAGACGATAATTTTTGTGTGCGAATTAGATAGTGTGCATGTGTGTAATTTCCCCCCGCAAAAAATGACAGACAGTTTTGTATCGGTAGCAGACGCAATGGCTACTCCCCTCCGTGTTGCTCTATGGATACATCTCATGTCAGAGAGCATTACCAGCAATCAGTAAAAGAGCCCTAAACACAAAAAAATCGACAAGAAATTTTACTTCATATGTAAACTATTATTGTGATACACTCAATCACTGTAAAAATTAATATATATATATATATATATATATATATATATATATATATATATATATATATATATTATCTGTATGTCCTCCAGAATCGTAAACTATGAATTTGATCAAGTCATGATATGAGCGTAGCAATGTGCGCAGGGTACAGCTAGTTAGATATATACCTAATAATACATGAGATTTTAAAATAAGATGGTTATTTTGTTAACCCGTACTAAATAATAACACGTTTATTTTATTTTTTTAATTTATCGACATAATATAATATTATTAACAAGTTTAGTAGTCGACTAAGAACGAATCTTGTGACAGAGCTGAATTAAGAAGGTTTTCGAAAGATTTTATAAAAGTCATTAATTTTTTATGCTACAAACTGAAATTTGTCTCAGATGTAGCAGTTAGTAAACATTATATATATATATATATATATATATATATATATATATATATATATATATATATATATATATATATATATATATATATTAATTGATTTAAGCACTTAATATTGCAGTATAAATTTACCTACAAATATTTAATCTTGATACTGCTATATAATTTGTGTATTTTATAGATCATACAATACTACAAACAAACTAAAAAAAATTAAATAATTTATTACAACTTTTCTATTTGTATAAGTTTGTATGATGACAGAAAGATTTATTATATTCAGATTATAAATAGATAAGTAATAGGTATTATACAATTTGTTTAACAACTAGTAAGCTAGTACTATTAGGAAAGTGAGTGGTGGAACGGCTGTCTACTCCAACTACCGTCGTCACCGAGAAAGCGGAGCCCACGTGGTAAGTACCGGGCGCAGCGCACAGAGCACGTACCTTGGAATAAAAATATAAATTCAGTTTATTCCGTTGAAATAAAATATCATCTTCGTTATACCTAATTACAAGGCTGTTTTCAAACACGCATCAAATGCGCATATGCTTATAAATACATAGATATAAAAAATTACATGTTCCTTATAATCAACAACACTTAAAAAAAATTATATGTGCAAAAAGAATCCGAAACCTGTCAAATAATCCATGAAGATAAGACTCTTGGAAGGACATTTGTGGAAATAAAAGTCATTTAAGTCAATAAATTTTTTAAAGATAATTTTTACAAACTTTTTTGAAATGGTATAATAAACTGATAGGAAAAACGAGTGTTTTATTATAATAAAACAACTTTTTCGGATTTTATAGTGGTTTAATAAGTATTTAAATGCCCGACGTTTCGGTTACTTTAGCAACCATGGTCACGGGAGGACTGAAAAAGTTGTTTCATTATAATGAGTGGAATTTGTGTAAACATTAGAGAACAACGAGTGTTTTATTGTTTACAAAGAAAGAGGTCTAATTTAATGTTATACAAATAAAATGTCTCAAAATAACAGGTTTCTCACCTATAAGATTCTGAGTTAATTAACAGACCTGAAGTGTGATTCAGTTACAAATTAATGATCATTTTCATTACCTTTATTCGACAGGATTCGAATTTCTCCAATGAAACATTCAATCCCAATTCTTTAGAGTCTGGATCAAAACCGTGGTTTAATGCGCCAGTCCAACCCAGCTCTCCAGATGATTCTCTGAAAAATATATTACATACTAGCTGACCTCGCGAACTTCGTACCGCCTTATTTTTTTTTCGTAAATATAATAATTACATTTGACAAAATAAAATATAGCCTATCTTTCAAGTTCGATCAAACTGCACACGGAGTGCAAATTTGATTAAAATTGGTTAAGTAGTTTAGGAGTCCATCGCGGATAACCATCGTGACGCGTAATTTATTAATATATTAAGAAGAAGATTATAATCGACAAACTCTGCTATTATAGTACTGATCCTGCATTATTATAAACATTACTTTAAACAAAAAATAACAGGATCCAACAGCAGTTAAAAGTCTGAAAGGGTTAAACATTAAAGTATGATTAGTTCTACATATATAATATATAAATAGATAAATTCATGGCCGTCTAAAAGGAGAAGAGGGGGGGAGGGGCGTCATCCCAGAATAGTTGCGAATCCCAAAATTTTTACTAACAAAAGGCTGAAAAATTAAAAAAAAATAAAAACTTTGTACGAAACAACCTATTTGAACTAAAGATTCTTCACGCTGACACTACTTTAGACTACATGATAAGATTTTCATTTTGTACGTTAAGCGTTAACTCCACTTCCATATGATAATTATACCTTCTAAGAGACCACTGGGAGCCAGACCACTCCCTGGAAAAGATCTCTAGATAGGCCTATGGTTAAATCACTAATGATTATAACCCTTACAATATGATTATTATTGTTGGGCATGTCTTAATATATTTGTAGATTAAATACAATTATTTATCGTTGTGTCCATTTGTTATAAATATTCTTTGACGATTAGCAGGAAAGTGGACATAGGGTGCCAATCAAACCACCAATTGCAAATTAATGCGACGTTTCGATCCTTTATTGGACCATCATCAGGCATCTTTACATACGGTAGTCAAAAGACATCTCCCCGTCAAAGTTCTTTCATTATGTAAGATTCTAAATCCAAATACATTATATATTATTTTTAAGTTATATTTTAAACTGTAATCTATAAATTTTGAAAATTTAAACTAAAACATTTGAATTTAATAGGTAACAATATGCACAATTTTAAGTTATTAAGTTTTTGATTTTTACAAATTCAAGGCATCAAATTCTCCGAACTTGACTATTGAACTGCATCTTTACATATGTTATTAAATTTATAATTTTTTTCCTCCTATTTTGGTTCCTTTAATTTATATTATTTCTACCCACATGTATTTTTCTTCAATTTTATATATTATTTTTTTTATTATTGATTATTTAAATTGTTAAGATTTAAAAAATATTAGTCATTTCTTATAAAATTATGTCATTTAAAATTGGCTAGTTACAATTTTTTTTTTTTTTATTAATTTACATTACAATTTCTATTTTGTAGTTATTACTCTTTACATTTACATTTTGTTCTCCAATTTCTTGTATTCTCGTGTATATAGTAGCATCAATACATCTTTGTGATTATTAAATTACATCCTCCAATTAGTTTTTAATTTTAATTTTTTGTTAACGGCCGAAAACACGTCCCTCCACATGGATGTCACAACTGTCAAAAAACCCCCTTTATGTCTCAATAACCATAGATATAGTAAAAAAAAGTAGATAATGCGCGGCCTTTGTTGTTAGTGAAGCCACAAAACTCGGCTCCTTCAAGTAAATACACGCGCTCACGCACACATATGCATCAAACTACGCTCATTTTCGTTAGTATGTCACGAGACTTCATACAGTAACTTTGCTTATAAAATGCCGTCTTGTGTGATTAAATGGTGCAAAAACAATACCAAAGTAAACAAAAAATCTGAAGGAATATCGTTTCACACGTAAGTACATATAAAACTTTAAATTTATTGTTATTCCAAAATAATATTGAGGTTATTCGGAACTTATAATTTCAATGTCACGAAATGACGTACCACGGGAGTGTTGCCAGTAGTTCTTTTTTTCAATACCCCAAAATGTGGGTAAGTAAATTGTACGCAATCAGAAAAATAATTAAGTAAAAAGTAGACATAGTTATTGTTTTTTTTTTTCTCGTGTTATTTTATGTTACATAAACTAAAATAAAAAAATCAAAATATATTTATGAATCATTAACTCGTTTGTTTTATGTTTTAACTTTTTACAATTTTTGAGTAAACTAGGTACCCATATTTTACCATCAAATTTCATGGTTTTAGGTTTCCAACGAATATTTTAATAAGAGGTAAATGAGTAGCGGCTGTAAGACTGAGAAAATGACCACGATTATGCTGGTCATGCGCATAAAGTATATTTAATACGATTAGTGATTGAAAAATATTTGAACATAAGTCTACATCATATTAGTAAAATGCAAACAATGACGATGACTCTGAGTTCTAAGCGACAAAAATTTAAAAAACTTATACAACATAAAGGATTCTAGGTTTAAGAAAAATAGTTAAAAAAAACCGACTGCAAACTGAAAAGAGATAAACAGAGGGGATAGGAAGTGTCCATACGATTATCTTACGAATATATTTTTTTATTATTCTACCGATTTTTTGTTTTATTTTTAGTAAATTTATTTAAAACTATAAACAGGTTTTTATTTTCACATACCCATTTTACCTATATTAAATTAATTGTTTAATAAAAATTTTAGGGACTTTTTTTAAAAGGTGTCAACACTTCACTCACTCACACATCTTTAAAAAAGTGGCTTCAGTTTTCTGTTCTAGGTGCGTTATCTACCTTTTTTTACTTGATCTATGTCAATAACTACAAAATAGAAATTGTAATGTAAATTAATAAAAAAAAAAAATTGTAACTAGCCAATTTTAAATGACATAATTTTATAAGAAATGACTAATATTTTTTAAATCTTAACAATTTAAATAATCAATAATAAAAAAATTAATATATAAAATTGAAGAAAAATACATGTGGGTAGAAATAATATAAATTAAAGGAACCAAAATAGGAGGAAAAAAATTATAAATTTAATTAACATATGTAAAGATGCAGTTCAATAGTCAAGTTCGGAGAATTTGATGCCTTGAATTTGTAAAAATCAAAAACTTAATAACTTAAAATTGTGCATATTGTTACCTATTAAATTCAAATGTTTTAGTTTAAATTTTCAAAATTTATAGATTACAGTTTAAAATATAACTTAAAAATAATATATAATGTATTTGGATTTAGAATCTTACATTTTTTTTTTTTTTTTTTTATGACAAATAGGCAGGCATTTGACCACAATCTCACCTGATGTTAAGTGACGATGCGGTCGAAGGTGGAGCATGACTGCCTAATAACAGCCTATTCACTCTGGCCTTGAAGGCACCCAGATTGTATCGTTCGGGAAACACAGACGCGGGCAACGAGTTCCATTCCTTAGCTGTGCGCATCAGGAAAGTAGAGCCAAAGCGTTTTGTGCGCGTAGGTGGCATATCGATGACATAAGGATGGAACGATCGACCGCGCCTAGTGTCCCGATGGCGGAAGGTTGTTGGGGGAATTAGATCGTGTAATTCCTTCGCACACTCACCGAAATATATTTTGTAGAACACCGACAGACGAGCTACCCTACGCCGATGATCGAGACTCTGCAACTTGGTGTCTGTCAGAGTAGGGTCACCTATGAGTCTCTTAGCTCGTTTTTCCACCGAGTCCAAAGTTGCCAGTTGGTATTTGGCGGATCCATCCCAAAGATGGCAGCAATACTCCATACAAGACCGAACTTGTGCTTGGTATAGTTGAAGCAGTTGTTCTGGAGTGAAGTGTCGCCTGACCTTAGAGAGAATACCTAGTTTTTTTGCTGCAGTTTTTGCTTTAGACTCGATGTGTTGCCCAAAGTTCAGATTGGACGATAGCTCTACACCGAGGAGCTGTAGGGAGTCGGTAATTTCCACAGAAACATCCCGGAAAGTCGGAGCCAGGTGTAAAGGGCTCCGTTTAGAGGAGAACACACACGCCTGTGTTTTTGTAGCGTTGAACGTGACCAGATTGGCATCGCCCCATTTGGAGACTGCCTGGAGGGCGACGTTCAAGCGGCTGACCATATCCTCTCGACAAGACTGGATAACATCCTTACTAGCCCTTGCACTCGAAAAGTATCTGTCCGTCACTGTGCAGTCGTCAGCGTACCCAAAGGTACCGGGGACGAGCAGATCGTTAATATGCAGCAGGAACAGGGTAGCGGACAAGACTGATCCCTGAGGAACACCAGCGTCGATAGCCTTTTGGTCCGACGAGTACCCGTCAAGGACAACTTGTATTGAACGTTCGCTCAGGAAGTCAGAAATCCAAGTGCAAAGGCCACATAATGAAAGAACTTTGACGGGGAGATGTCTTTTGACTACCGTATGTAAAGATGCCTGATAATGGTCCAATAAAGGATCGAAACGTCGCATGAATTTGCAATTGGTGGTTTGATTGGCACCCTATATCCACTTTCCTGCTAATCGTCAAAGAATATTAAATACAATGTTACTTAATGGTCCTTACCTATTTTGTGATTTTGACATATCTATAAATACAGAAACGGGCATTCCATAGCAGTTTACAATATTTATGGTTACTGGTATAATACATAATTTATTGACAGTAAAATTGTGATCAATATAGTTGGAATGTTCTAATCTGAAAATAACAGCATTGCTTTTTTCATTTTTATCTTTTCCTTTGTACAAATCGGACAGATTATCACTGTCATCGAGTTGGATGGTGTTTGAAATATCTAGATTAGTTTTATCTCTTTCGTGAGAAATCGTTTTTGTAAAGCAATCCAACCAAAGACAATGTTGGCCTATAGCCGTTCTTCCGGTTTTTTTGTTATGTGCCTTCCATCTCAGTATAAACATAGATTGTATAAGGCCCGCTCTCTTATCAGGGTTTTGTGTAACAGGCTCGACTACGTCCAACAAAGGCGATTCTACATCTGATACGAACTTTGAGTAAGGAGGTTTGTCAACGCCTACTCGACTTTCGGGAAGATTTTTAGCTATTTTTAGAAAAGAGTATTCGACATGGCCCTCTTTTAATGTTTCAAAAATTCTGGTACTTTTTAGTAAGAGATGGGCTCTTTCACGCGAAACGAGGACATTTGCTGATTCTTGTGCCGTTATGAGGTTCGTCAATTTCCATTGCCTGCTCAATAATGAAACTTCCAATATCTCTAGAGAAACGTCTTCGTCTTTCTCGTTACAGGTGTTTTTGACTTCAACAGCTAAATGCATATTCTCTGAAACACGATCGTTGTTAAGGCTAATGCCTCTTCTCGGCGTAGTAGAAATTTCGACGATTTCCTACAAAGAAACGACCATAAATAACTTTATATCATTAATCGTCACGTGCAAAGTAAATTTATTGAAAAATAACAAATCAACAACTAGAATTGTATAATTGTTGTCGTCAAGTTGCAACAAGCGTATATATATATATATATATATATATATATATATATATATATATATATAAAAGTATATAACCCCGGGATACTACATATATTTTCGATAAGGTAAATTGCAATTAGAAAGTTTGTGACTATTCAATTACTTCCTTTTTATTATTATTTTAATTAAAAAGTTACGAAACAAGCGTACGGTCCGTCTGATGGTGTGGTGATAGCATAGCTTATAGATGCTGGTAACACCAAAAGCATTACGAGGGCATTACCGACCCTATACCCTAACTCACTCGGAAGTTTTAGCTCTCTTACTCATCACAGGAACACGACACTACTCGAGAGCAGTAGCATACAACTATCTGATCATCTTTCTTATTAAAGGTTGCTCTAAATTTTGCTCGAGATTTTTCACCGTGTACCCAACCTATACAAAATCGAATATAGTTTTTGGATATCTATATCTACTCGTATATTTATTATGAAGAAATAACTTTTTCAGATTTCATCGCGGTTTATTAAGTTTTTCAGATGCCCGGCGTTTCGGATACTTTACAGTCCTCCTGTGACCACGGTTGCTGTAAAGTATCCGAAACGTCGGGAATCTGAAAATCCTAAAAAATCGCAATTAAATACGAAAAAGTTGCTTAATTATAATATCTATATTTATATTTTTTCGATATTCATTTTTGTTTTTGTTAGAATATTCGCATTTTTTTAAAACTAGATTTAAATGTATATGTCTAAATTTAGGTATTTGGAAAATTAAACTTTGTATGTCATTATTATTTTTTATAAGAGTAGGTCCGCAAACAAGCGTACGGCTCACCTGATGGTAAGCGATTACAGTGGCTTACAGACGTCTGCAATAACAAAAGCATCGCAAGCGCGTTGCCGACCCTATTCCCAATTTCCCGGGGAGCTCTGGTCACCTTACTCATCAACAGGAACACAACACTGCTTGAAAACAGTAATATTTAGTCGTGATCTTCCGTAAGGCCGAGGTTACTACCCCAGTCCAGCTCCACATTTTCAGTATTTTCCATATTTACACTATCGTTTGGGTCATCATTACGACTTTTAAGACTTAACTGTGAAATTATCTCTATAGTGTACATCAAAACGGGACATCTTCCTAGTAACCATAAGTAAAGAAATAGGCAATCGGTCCACGAGGGCGAACTCACGGCAGGTCGGAAGTCGAAGACGTGTCGCAGCAGGCGGTGCGGGCGCTCGCGCGCGCCCGCCTCGTAGTAGGCGAGCAGCAGCAGGCGCGGCGCGCGCGCCAGCGGCCGCAGCAGCAGCGCGGCGCGGCGCGCGGCGCCGGGCGCCAGCGCCGCGCACACGCGCGCCGAGCGCCGCGCCGCCGCGCGCCCACGCGCCGCCGCCCGCGCCGCGCGCTCGTCTGCGGGATCGCTCTCGTTACTCATTTCAATTTCGCCGCGCGCACGTAGACAACAGCTTCGAATATGTACATTCTCGGTTCGTGTGCGCTCTGCGTTCGCACTTAGAAAATGCTCCTTTCATTTTCCATTGAACTGTATCCGCTTTAACAGACTTTTTATTTGTTTTTAACCGTAGTTTACTACAAGTCATTACGTGAACTTTGATATTTATCTCGAAATAAGTGCCTAATATGTACATATATTGAAATATATTGTCCGAATGTTTTTTGTCCCAAATAAAATGAAAAAGACCGATACTATCTGCTCTTCCTATGGTTAACTCTAGTGTACTTCGACGCTTTATACGATGCTACGGAAGTTTACTGAATGGCTAATATTCCCACCCACGCCGCGCGCTCGTCCGACACAGATTCTAGATTGCTCGATTACTGTCTGCGGGGAGTTAACTAGGGTAGCCTATTGTCGTGTACGTAATATGACGACAGGGTACGTATAAAATTAAGAATTCTCCCCCGAATTATTTTCCTATACGGTTCAAGCGACCACATATAAAATGAGACACTTATGATCCCGCTTTTTGTTACGCGAAATGATTTGTATTTATGTGCAGATTAAACTAAAATAAAGTAGTACCTCATCATCATCATCATCATCATCATTACAGCCTATACAGTCCACTGCTGGACATAGGCCTCCACAAGTTTACGACAAAAATAACGTGAACTCATGTGTTTTGCCCATAGTCACCACGCTGGGCAGGCGGGTTGGTGACCGCAGTACTGGCTTTGTCGCACCGAAGACGCTGCTGCCCGTCTTCGGCCTGTGTATTTCAAAGCCAGCAGTTGGATGGTTATCCCGCCATCGGTCGGCTTCTTAAGTTCCAAGGTGGTTGTGGAACCTTGTTATCCCTTAGTCGCCTCTTACGACACCCACGGGAAGAGAGGGGGTGGCTAAATTCTTTAGTGCCGTAGCCACACAGCACAGTAGTACCTACTTATTGTAAATTAACTATAATCACCCGAAACCGGGTGGTAAAAAAAAGTAGTGGTTTTATTTTAAAAAAAATGGTCAAACCAAACCGAAAATCCGTCTTACCTGAAAAGTTAGGTGGTTCTTGATATTTGTCTTCGTAGAGCACTTTGAAGTCGTCCGTGCATTCATCAGAGCTTACAATGCTCATGCAATCCGGATGTGAGACTGCGACGTACAAATTCTTCATTTCGACCGGACCAACATTTCTGAACTCTAGGTCTACTGTTAAAATCTCGCCACTTATTACACTTGGACTGAACTCCGACAGAGTCATCTGAAAATGATTTCACTCATATTATATAGCTAAATGTTTGCCTAATGCGCCTACCTTGTTATCTACAACACGATATAAAATATTATATTTCGTTAGAAAATCTGTTTATCAACAAAGGTTATGTACGCTTCTAAAGGTTATATAAACACACACAAACGAGCTGAAGACTAAAAAAATAACATTTAAGAATGCTGTTAATGTGTTGTCCTAAAATCAAAAATTGAAACCATAAATTTTAGAATAATTATAGTTCTTTTTTAAGAACCAATAAATTTACCTGCAAACAAGGAGTCTCAGGTATAACTATAATTTGTAATAGTTTGTCTGTGTCATCACCTTGCAAATTTAATTTTCCTAAAATAGGAACACCATTTTCGTTTTCTTTACCTTCTCCAACGTTTATAAGCCTGTAAATAAAAATAAAATGATTGATGAACTAATCATAGTTCCTACTCACAATCGATACTCGTTAAGTAGAGGAACATACTTAAATGCAACGCCATGTATCGTCAACTGACCAATTCTCAAAGGTGTGATAGTAAAGTTTAACGGTTTATTGCACTCCCCTTCCAACAAAATAGACGTAATTTTTTCCATACGAATCACACTACTCTCCAACGTCTGCCCCGCGGCCAAAGATGGCTCATTGTCTAAAACTTCATTCGAAGGAATCTGCGTATCATCGCTCGGGGCGAATCGCCAGAGCAACTCGACCTCTTTCAGGAGTAACGAAATTTTTAACGGATTGCAGAGCGTTATAGATATCTGTATCGGCTCTGAAATAAAGAAAGGTTAATCGATATTTATACTATAAATAAATATAAACATACTAAATTATTTAATTTGGATCAAATACTTTTATAATTCCTTGATCCCGATAAACTGCGTGACACCATGTCCGCTAAATTAGCGTTCTATCACCATACAATTATATAGCAATCATTTATTTAGGACTAGCTGTGCCCGCGACTGCGTCCGCGTGGAATTTAACAAAACAGTGATTGTCCAGTTCGCAGTTTTAAAATAAATAAATTTCTAAAATAAAAGTAGCCTAAGTTACGTCTTATGCAGCTGATGTATAGCTATCGGCCAGTGAAAGTCCCGTCAAAATTAGTCCAGCCGTTTCAGAGATTAGCCGGAACAGGTAGACAGACAGACAGACAGACAAAAATTGTAAAAAATGTATTGTGGTATATGTACCGTGTATACATTCATGTGAATTTAGTGCAAAGCGGTTATTTTAATATTACAAATATCAAGTGATACTTCAATTTTATTCATCTGAATAGATATAGATAATGAAACAATTTTTGAAAGGAAAAATAAGAAAAATAGACAAAACATATAAAGTACTTATATCGATCAGACATAGTATCGAAGCGGGATCAGCGGGCGGCGCGCTCACCTCCCTGCGACACGACGGGGTGCGCGTCGGTGCGCGGCGAGTAGAGGTCGGCGGTGGGGCGGAAGATCATGGGCGGCGCGCCGCGCGCCACGGTCAGCAGCGTCTCCTCCAGGCGCTGCCACAGCGGCTCGTCGGCGGCGGCGGGCGGCGCGGCGGCGGGCGCGCGGCCGGGCGCGGACAGCGGCGCCGGGCCCGCGCAGCGCACGCGCGTGCGCGCCGCCGCCAGCCGCGGCACCGGCGGCTCCGGCAGCCGCGCGCCGAACTCCTCCGCGCTCTCTACCCACAGCTGAACGCGCGCTCAGTGGCCTCGCGCCGCACCACGACCACGGACCCGACCCCGACCCCGACCGATCGGCAGAGCCAGTCGACGCTTCGCTTAATCGTTTGCGAATTTGATACGAGCGGGACCGAACTGTGTGTGACCTCCTACCCGTTACTGGGTTGCAGGTTACAATGAAACTGTTAGAGATTAATCGACATCGTTGCTCTTCTGGGGGTAGTCGGATATTTTCAAATGAGCTCGATACGATTTGACTTTTGTTAAATTATAGTATATATTTTCGCGTCAACATTTATGCTACACATTATCTCTGAAAATTTTACACATCGGTCGCGCCTCAAATTAAAAAGTTTGAGGAAATGTTAAACGCGACGTATTACCGACTGGCTGTGCCGATTAATATTGTACTGCTTATGTGTGTAACAAAATAATATTTAAAGCTATTGTTTCGTGCACGTAACCTTCACGAGATATCCGTTTTTCGTGTCGACTCGACATGTTTTTCGTCGACATGCTCCGACTGAACTTCCGATATTTATGTTTACAATTAATAAAAACACGTATCGTTAATATAAAAAACCAAAATATGTTACTTAAAATTATGAAAAAATATAAAATACGAAATAGTAATGACATCTGATAAAATAATACTACACATACAATGTTTACCGTGAATAGTTTAAAAACCTGTATCGAAATACATTGCTCAGCTTTCTGCCAATTCTTCATATATATATTTGCACTAAATATTCATTCCACTCCTTTCACTGTTTATATAATATATAAGCAGTGAAAAAGCTAACCATACATCTTCCAATAAGCAAACATTAAGGACAATTTTGCATAGTCAAAACAATCAATAAGAATAATTTGCGTAAAAGGCGAACTTAAGACCATACGGCCTATGACTCCATTGAATTGGTGACGATGATTTGATGATGAGAATCATTTATCATAACGCGTGTCTGATATCGTTTATTAAGGAATAAGGTTCAAAATAATAGTGTGTAGCACCAGGGACAGCTCTAGCTCATAGCGCTCGGGTGCAAATAATACCGTGACGTCCTGTTCAGGAAACAGAAAAGGTCAGATGAAAACGTGCGGCTTTCGGCTCCCGGGTGTCGTCCACCCCTGTTTAATACTCGTAAACGTCACTTGACGGTAAGCGATTACCGTAGTTTATAGACGACTGCTACACCAGAAGTTGGCCAAACTAGCCACCATCCCCCTGGATGTCCCCATAGGCGACCTGGCCACCTCACTCGCCACTGGAACACTCTGGAGCACACTGCTTCGCGGGCGCGGGAGCGCGGTGGGGTAGTGCAGTACCTGGTGCGCGCGCATGAACTCGCGCAGGAAGGCGTCCTGCTGCGCGCGCGGCTGCGGCGAGGCGGGCGCCAGCGGCGCGGCGAGCCAGGCGGCGGCGTCGCGCGGCGCCCGCAGCGCGCCCGCCAGCCGCCCCAGCGCGAACTGCACGTGGTCCGTCGACAGCCGCCAGCCGCTCTCCGCGTACACCTGCGCGCCACCGCGAGACTCACACTACTTGGCGAAATATTACCATAGCGTGTCGACGAGCGCTCCGGTGTGGTGGTGCGCAAGCCGTGTCGGTGCTTACACACTGGCGGTTGCGAATCCGATTCCCGTCCCGAGTGAAAATTTTGTTGAAATGTTTTTCAAAAAGTAGACATATTAACAATTGCATCGCAGTATATTTTAGTGATGTTTCGGATATCCGTATCCGTATCCATATCTGCGGGAAAAATGAGATCCGTATCCGTATCCATCACTTTTCTCGCGGATCTTTTACGGATATTTTATTAGTTTTAAAATTTAATTTACAGGATGAAATTCTGCATAATAACTTAGAATACGTCATTAAATAGTATAATTAAAAATATTTGGCATCTTCAATTGCAAACATACATATATTCTAGTAATTTATTATAAGCTATATACTTTTGGTATATTAACTTATTATTTATTATTATTAGTATATAACTCAAAGATACTAAATCAACTATCTTGTGATATCACTATTACACATAGAAAGTTACGACATTATTTTTATAAATATAAGAAAATGAAGAAAAAAAAACAATAACTTTTTATTGAAATTTTTTTTTCAGATTTAGATGCCCGACGTTTCCTGAACCTGGTTACTAAACAAAAATATTACGCGCGCAATGCAAGTCGAAACCTGTCCTGCCTGGGGTTGCCAGATGGACGACGGACATTTTGTTATGCAACTGAGATAGAGCGCAGCAGGAAATATCCTGCTCAAAATCTGTGGCAGCCTGACTGGGGAAGTACCTCGACATTAATAATACTGATCACAGCTAAATAATACTGATTTCAGTGTTGTGTTTCTGTGGTGAGTAAGGTGTTCTGGTGGGATTGAGGGAAGGGTCGGAAAAGCGCTTGCGATGTTTCTGGTGTTACAAGCGTCTATAAGCTACGGTAATCGCTTACCATCAGGTGAGCCTTACGCTTGTTTGCTTGACCTCTTGGGTACTACCCCAGTCGGGCTGCTCCATATTTTGAACAGGAAATTACCGCTATGCCCTACCAACACAAAATGGCTTGAACTTTTCATTGATTTCAGTATCACCTCGTCGAACCGCAGTTAGATGTGAACATTAAATATTATAGTTAGGATTGATACAATTTTTTTGAAATTTATACATGAATGACTCACTTGGTAGGCTTGTTTGTAACACCTGTAAGCGTGTTTTTTCTGTCCGGCCTTTGAAAACCTGTGTCCGGCGAGTACCATGTGAAACGCGTATTTTCTCGCCATGATCTTGTTACTCGGTCCTTTGAGGAAACACAGAGCCGCCTGTTCAAGGAGCATAGCGCTACGTAAATCACTATCCTCTGAGGTCATGCGAATCAGTTGCTTTGCAGCTTCACTGTAGAACCCTGCGTTAATTAAACAAGGGACAGAGAGCAACGTCGCTCGAACTGCATATTGCACCATTCTGAAAATTAAATTATACTCCGTTTAAACAGGATTTTTTAAGACCGATAGAACTTAAACCTGAAAATAATTGTGTTTGCAGGTAAACGAAGAAAAACCGACTCCAATTATATCGACAAGTAATACAACGGTAGGCAAAAAAATAGTCAAGTAAATACGTATTATCAAAGATTACTCCAAAAGTTGTAATCAGATCTCGATGAAATTTAAATGTGACCACATGATAAACATCGGCTTTCGATTAAATTAAAAATCATTAAAATCGGTACACCCAGTAAAATTCCTTATTATAGTACCAAACTAGGGATATCTCTTTTCCAACAAAAAAAGAATTATCAAAGTCGGTTCATAAACGACGGAGTTATCCCCGAACATATATATATATAATATTAATATAATATAATAATTTTAGCTCCAAAACTTAATTCGAAAGATACACGACATTTATATTTTAATGTCATGTATCTTTCGTTCGTTTCGTTGTCATTTATCCTCGAAACTGTTCTATAACTTCTTAAGTAGATTTGCATCCGTTATGTACATAATGTATGCTGTTTCATATCTCAAATTGGAAGACGCAGGCAGCTGTATCACAGTGTGTACTATTACGCCTGCCGACGTTAATCTGTAATTTTTTTGTTTTGAAATGTGAATACTTAGTGCTGTAAATTTTTATGTTAAAAGGAGTGATTAAATTAATTATTATTATTATTATTTAAAGTTTATTTGTATCATATAGCCACCGTCATATCATATGTTCTCAATATCATATCATATATATCATATGTTCTCAACGAAGCGCATTCTAAACGTCCAATTTTAGGCTATAACTCGTTTTTTTTTTATTATTGATGGTAGTATGTTTTTTTTTTGGATGTAATGGTGTGGGTAGAATCAATTGTGTTTACTTTCAAAATTATGTTAATTACGTTACGCCCAAAAATAGGCCTCATCGCTGAACACAATATAGCGGCTCTAAAGCTATAACGGCGTAGGTACTAGAGACGCATATGATGGTCTTGCGGCTATACCTTCAACGCATGTTGGGTATTAAATTTAAACCAAGTTCTCTGAAATGCAAAATGTAACACTCGCCAAGACCTTCAGCGGGATGGTTTCGCTTAGAACAAAACAATCCAAGCGTAGTAGCAAATTTACACCGCGTTGGCACAACGGTTAGCGGTTAGCGGTTGCGGGTTCGATCCCCGCACATGAGAAACATTACTATTGGCCATACAGGTGTTTGCCGTGGTCTGGGTGTTTGTGCAGTCCTTGTGGGTCCCCCCACCGTGCCTCGGAGAGCACGTTAAGCCGTCGGTCTCGGTTGTTATCATGTACACCTGATAGCGATCGTTACTCATAGTAGAGAATATATCCGCCAACACGCATTGGAGCAGCGTGGTGGATTAAGCTCTGATCCTTTTCCTACGTGGGGAAAGAGGCCTATGCCCAGTAGTGGGATATTACAGGCTGAAGCGTAGTAGGAAATTTATTACAGTAACTTACCAGTATTAATTTAAGCTATGTATAATATGAAGTTATATTTTGTTATGGCTTGGCACCGACTTCAAAACTATCAGTGGCTTGCACATACAAATAGTAGTATTTTATATATTAATACGTGAAGCAAAAACTTTGTACGCCTTTTTACGAAAATTGCGCGGACGGAGGAGCTGTGGCGACATCTATCACGCGAAATACGAACGACTACAAACTACGTAATTAGAGAAAAACTGACGTATGCTACATCGCGCTATCAGAGTTTTCAAAGTGAATAAGTATATATACAAGATCCCGACAACAACCGGGGCGTTAGCCCGCCAGACACGACACCCGTCTGATGGAGGATCCTCCCTTTGCGATGGCCGACGTGATTCTTCACACAACGTTCCTCTCTTTTCTTCACACTACCAAAAACTGGTGACCCCGAGCATGAACATCAGCGCAGCCTTCGCAAGCTACGTCATCATGACGTCATCATCACTTGACCCTGAGCATGAACATCAGCGCAACCTTCATCGTCATCATCACTTCCTCAAGCTTTCGAGCAGCGAGTAGCATCCAGCATCTACAACTCCAGCCAGCCAGCATCTACGGCTACTACGGGTATCCTGACCACCAGCATGCAGCGGACGCGCATTCCTGGTCATCGCCCACAGCCTTCTCAGCGACTTTGGCACAGCACACTGCACTTCGCCCGGTCAGCAAGCAGAGACGCACTTCTCTCCTGGTCGACGCAGCAGCCAGCCACTACGCAGCACTGCACCACTCCGACTCACTGGAGCATATGCAGCATCACCGCTGACAGTTCCGACTCACCGTGAACTATGCGGCATCTGGTTCCGACTCACTGGAACATTCCACTGGCCCGGCAAGCATCACAAGATGAATGGACGACTTAACCTGCTATCGACCTGCGGTCTCGGAGGGGAGTGATGTGGCGACATCTATCGCGCGAAATACGAACGACTACAAACTACGTAATTAGAGAAAAACTGACGTATGCTACATCGCGCTATCAGAGTTTTCAAAGTGAATAAGTATATATACAAGATCCCGACAACAACCGGGGCCGGTAGCCCGCCAGACACAACACCCGTCTGGCCGGAGGATCCTCCCTTTTCGATGGCGGACGCGATTCTTCACACCACGTTCCTCTCACTACCAAAGAGCAACTTGTAGTTTATATAGAAGAGTGCAGAATGCATATTTTTTTAAAAATCTATAATTAATCTAATATTATAAAGAGGTAAAGTTTATAACTTTGTTTGTATGTGGGGTAATCTTCGCAAATACTGATTCGATCATGTAAATTCTTTCACTAACAGAAAGCTACACTATTCAGGAGTGCTATAGGCTATATTTTATTGTAATTGAACAAAAAATTCACTAAATAAGTAAAAGAATAAAATATAATGGTAAATAAACTAGCGCCATCTATCGCTATTAGAAAACAATTTATTAGTCTTTCGACGTTATTAATTAAGTCTTATTTTAGTCTATCGACGACGTTTTCTCGATTTTTGATAAATGGCGTTGAAGCAACATATTATTCATTTAAGTGCTATAAAATTTGTTTTTTAAAGTATGTTATATGGTTCTTTAATTTAAAATAATAAATACACGATATTATTACGATTTTATTCATCGCTGTAGGCGCTCGCTGCCGTAACTCATAAGCCGCTGTTGCGCGGGGGGACAATTGGATACTGCGCATCATGTACCGCGCATCATAGGAATTAGGATGCCGCGCGGCACCTACCCCACCCCAGCCCGCAAAATAATGATATTTGTAATAAAAAAAATACTAATTGATAGATTTTGAATTGCTCAATTCAACTACGTTGTCCTTTTAAATTGCTCACCTCAAATTATATAATTAAAAATCAAAATTTAAAAAAAAAAAATCAAATATTTTCAAACTCCTATATCTTTCGATGTATACAATATTTTAAATTGCTCAAAGTGTTAAAAAACTGCTCAAGTTGCATTTATAATTGCTCAAGTATAGTTTGGAACAGATCCACTTCCCTTAATTTTTAAATAAATATAAATAGTTTGCACAAATAAAATATTGATATTTGTAAAAAAAAAAATACTAATCGATACATTTTCAATAGCTCAATTCGACTACGTTGTCCTTTTAAATTGCTCACCTCAAATTATTTAATTTAAAATTTAAAAAACTTTGAAAAATATTCATTTATCAATAATTTCAAACTTCTGTATCTTTTGATGTATACAATATTTTAAATTGCTCAACGTGTTAAAACCCTGCTGAAGTTGCATTTATAATTGCTCAAGTACAGATTTGAACAGCTCCACTTTCCTTAATTTTTAAATAAATATATAAAGTTGGAAGAAATTTAACGTTTATATCGATAAAGTGAGCGCTGCAGATGCGCATAGACAATGATGGGAAGCCAAAAAAATTGCGGATATTCGTAATAAAAAGATGCTAATCGTTCGATTTTCAATAGCTCAATTCAACTACGTTGGCCTTTTAAATTGCTCACTTCAAATTATTTAATTAAAAATCAAAAAATTCGTTGAAAAAAATCATTTATCAATATTTTCAAACTCCTATATCTTTTGATGTATACAATATTTTAAATTGCTCAACGTGTTAAAACCCTGCTGAAGTTGCATTTATAATTGCTCAAATACAGTTTTGAACAACTCCGCTTTCCTTAATTTTTAAATAAATATAAATAGTTTGAACAAATTTATCGTTTATATCATAAGACAGGTGTATATACGCTGCGCGTGCGCATAGACAATGATGGGAAGCCAAAAAATTGCGGATATTCGTAATAAAAAAGATACTAATCGATAGATTTTCAATAGCTCAATTCAACTACGTTGTCCTTTTAAATTGCTCACCTCAAATTATTTAATTAAAAATCAAAGAAGTCGTTGAAAAAAATTCATTTATCAATAATTTCAAACTTCTGTATCTTTTGATGTATACAATATTTTAAATTGCTCAACGTGTTAAAACCCTGCTGAAGTTGCATTTATAATTGCTCAAGTACAGATTTGAACAGCTCCACTTTCCTTAATTTTTAAATAAATATATAAAGTTGGAAGAAATTTAACGTTTATATCGATAAAGTGAGCGCTGCAGATGCGCATAGACAATGATGGGAAGCCAAAAAAATTGCGGATATTCGTAATAAAAAGATGCTAATCGTTCGATTTTCAATAGCTCAATTCAACTACGTTGGCCTTTTAAATTGCTCACTTCAAATTATTTAATTAAAAATCAAAAAATTCGTTGAAAAAAATCATTTATCAATATTTTCAAACTCCTATATCTTTTGATGTATACAATATTTTAAATTGCTCAACGTGTTAAAACCCTGCTGAAGTTGCATTTATAATTGCTCAAATACAGTTTTGAACAACTCCGCTTTCCTTAATTTTTAAATAAATATAAATAGTTTGAACAAATTTATCGTTTATATCATAAGACAGGTGTATATACGCTGCGCGTGCGCATAGACAATGATGGGAAGCCAAAAAATTGCGGATATTCGTAATAAAAAAGATACTAATCGATAGATTTTCAATAGCTCAATTCAACTACGTTGTCCTTTTAAATTGCTCACCTCAAATTATTTAATTAAAAATCAAAGAAGTCGTTGAAAAAAATTCATTTATCAATATTTTCAAACTCCTATATCTTTCGATGTATACAATATTTTAAATTGCTCAAAGTGTTAAAAAACTGCTCAAGTTGCATTTATAATTGCTCAAGTACAGATTTGAACAGCTCCACTTTCCTTAATTTTTAAATAAATATGTAAAGTTGGAACAAATTTAACGTTTATATCGATAAAGTGAGCGCTGCAGATGCGCATAGACAATGATGGGAAGCCAAAAAAATTGCGGATATTCGTAATTAAAAGATGCTAATCGTTCGATTTTCAATAGCTCAATTCAACTACGTTATCCTTTTAAATTGCTCACCTCAAATTATTTAATTATAAATCAAAAAAGTCGTTGAAAAAATTCATTTATCAATATTTTCAAACTCCTATATCTTTCGATGTATACAATATTTTAAATTGCTCAAAGTGTTAAAAAACTGCTCAAGTTGCATTTATAATTGCTCAAGTATAGTTTGGAACAGATCCACTTCCCTTAATTTTTAAATAAATATAAATAGTTTGCACAAATAAAATATTGATATTTGTAAAAAAAAAAATACTAATCGATACATTTTCAATAGCTCAATTCGACTACGTTGTCCTTTTAAATTGCTCACCTCAAATTATTTAATTATAAATTTAAAAAGTCGTTGAAAAATATTCTTTTATCAATATTTTCAAACTTCTGTATCTTTTGATGTATACAATATTTTAAATTGCTCAACGTGTTAAAACCCTGCTGAAGTTGCATTTATAATTGCTCAAGTACAGATTTGAACAGCTCCACTTTCCTTAATTTTTAAATAAATATATAAAGGTAGAAGAAATTTAACGTTTATATCGATAAAGTGAGCGCTGCAGATGCGCATAGACAATGATGGGAAGCCAAAAAAATTGCGGATATTCGTAATAAAAAGATGCTAATCGTTCGATTTTCAATAGCTCAATTCAACTACGTTGGCCTTTTAAATTGCTCACTTCAAATTATTTAATTAAAAATCAAAAAATTCGTTGAAAAAAATCATTTATCAATATTTTCAAACTCCTATATCTTTTGATGTATACAATATTTTAAATTGCTCAACGTGTTAAAACCCTGCTGAAGTTGCATTTATAATTGCTCAAATACAGTTTTGAACAACTCCGCTTTCCTTAATTTTTAAATAAATATAAATAGTTTGAACAAATTTATCGTTTATATCATAAGACAGGTGTATATACGCTGCGCGTGCGCATAGACAATGATGGGAAGCCAAAAAATTGCGGATATTCGTAATAAAAAAGATACTAATCGATAGATTTTCAATAGCTCAATTCAACTACGTTGTCCTTTTAAATTGCTCACCTCAAATTATTTAATTATAAATTTAAAAAGTCGTTGAAAAATATTCTTTTATCAATATTTTCAAACTCGTATATCTTTTGATGTATACAATATTTTAAATTGCTCAACGTGTTGAAACCCTGCTGAAGTTGCATTTATAATTGCTCAAGTACAGATTTGAACAGCTCCACTTTCCTTAATTTTTAAATAAATATGTAAAGTTGGAACAAATTTAACGTTTATATCGATAAAGTGAGCGCTGCAGATGCGCATAGACAATGATGGGTAGCCAAAAAAATTGCGGATATTCGTAATTAAAAGATGCTAATCGTTCGATTTTCAATAGCTCAATTCAACTACGTTATCCTTTTAAATTGCTCACCTCAAATTATTTAATTATAAATCAAAAAAGTCGTTGAAAAAATTCATTTATCAATATTTTCAAACTCCTATATCTTTCGATGTATACAATATTTTAAATTGCTCAAAGTGTTAAAAAACTGCTCAAGTTGCATTTATAATTGCTCAAGTATAGTTTGGAACAGATCCACTTCCCTTAATTTTTAAATAAATATAAATAGTTTGCACAAATAAAATATTGATATTTGTAAAAAAAAAAATACTAATCGATACATTTTCAATAGCTCAATTCGACTACGTTGTCCTTTTAAATTGCTCACCTCAAATTATTTAATTATAAATTTAAAAAGTCGTTGAAAAATATTCTTTTATCAATATTTTCAAACTTCTGTATCTTTTGATGTATACAATATTTTAAATTGCTCAACGTGTTAAAACCCTGCTGAAGTTGCATTTATAATTGCTCAAGTACAGATTTGAACAGCTCCACTTTCCTTAATTTTTAAATAAATATATAAAGTTGGAAGAAATTTAACGTTTATATCGATAAAGTGAGCGCTGCAGATGCGCAAAGACAATGATGGGAAGCCAAAAAAATTGCGGATATTCGTAATAAAAAGATGCTAATCGTTCGATTTTCAATAGCTCAATTCAACTACGTTGGCCTTTTAAATTGCTCACTTCAAATTATTTAATTAAAAATCAAAAAAGTCGTTGAAAAAAATCATTTATCAATATTTTCAAACTCCTATATCTTTTGATGTATACAATATTTTAAATTGCTCAACGTGTTAAAACCCTGCTGAAGTTGCATTTATAATTGCTCAAGTTCAGTTTGGAACAACCCCACTTTTTTGGCAGGCAGATTTCATACTTTCCTCGTATAATTAAAATAATTACCTACTTTTATTAGTTATCAGGATTCACATACATTGTTAAAGTAACATTACTTTCCACTGTTATCCTCAATTGCCGGTTGCTTCTATTAAATAGTTTAAGGTGAGCAATTTAAAAGGCCAACGTAGTTGAATTGAGCTATTGAAAATCTATCGATTAGTATCTTTTTTATTACGAATATCCGCAATTTTTTTGCTTCGCATCATTGTCTATGCGTACGCGCACCGTACACCTGTCTTATGATATAAACGTTAAATTTGTTCGAACTTTATATATTTATTTAAAAATTAAGGAAAGTGGAGCTGTTCAAATCTGTACTTGAGCAATTATAAATGCAACTTCAGCAGGGTTTTAACACGTTGAGCAATTTAAAATATTGTATACATCAAAAGATACAGGAGTTTGAAAATATTGATAAAAGAATGTTTTTCAACGACTTTTTTGATTTGTAATTAAATAATTTGAGGTGAGCAATTTAAAAGGACAACGTAGTCGAATTGAGCTATTGAAAATGTATTGATTAGTATTTTTTTTTTACAAATATCAATATTTTATTTGTTCAAACTATTTATATTTATTTAAAAATTAAGGGAAGTGGATCTGTTCCAAACTATACTTGAGCAATTATAAATGCAACTTGAGCAGTTTTTTAACACTTTGAGCAATTTAAAATATTGTATACATCGAAAGATATAGGAGTTTGAAAATATTGATAAATGAATTTTTTCAACGACTTTTTTGATTTATAATTAAATAATTTGAGGTGAGCAATTTAAAAGGATAACGTAGTTGAATTGAGCTATTGAAAATCGAACGATTAGCATCTTTTAATTACGAATATCCGCAATTTTTTTGGCTTCCCATCATTGTCTATGCGCATCTGCAGCGCTCACTTTATCGATATAAACGTTAAATTTGTTCCAACTTTACATATTTATTTAAAAATTAAGGAAAGTGGAGCTGTTCAAATCTGTACTTGAGCAATTATAAATGCAACTTCAGCAGGGTTTCAACACGTTGAGCAATTTAAAATATTGTATACATCAAAAGATATACGAGTTTGAAAATATTGATAAATGAATTTTTTTCAACGACTTCTTTGATTTTTAATTAAATAATTTGAGGTGAGCAATTTAAAAGGACAACGTAGTTGAATTGAGCTATTAAAAATCTATCGATTAGTATCTTTTTTATTACGAATATCCGCAATTTTTTGGCTTCCCATCATTGTCTATGCGCACGCGCAGCGTATATACACCTGTCTTATGATATAAACGATAAATTTGTTCAAACTATTTATATTTATTTAAAAATTAAGGAAAGCGGAGTTGTTCAAAACTGTATTTGAGCAATTATAAATGCAACTTCAGCAGGGTTTTAACACGTTGAGCAATTTAAAATATTGTATACATCAAAAGATATAGGAGTTTGAAAATATTGATAAATGATTTTTTTCAACGACTTTTTTGATTTTTAATTAAATAATTTGAAGTGAGCAATTTAAAAGGCCAACGTAGTTGAATTGAGCTATTGAAAATCGAACGATTAGCATCTTTTTATTACGAATATCCGCAATTTTTTTGGCTTCCCATCATTGTCTATGCGCATCTGCAGCGCTCACTTTATCGATATAAACGTTAAATTTCTTCCAACTTTATATATTTATTTAAAAATTAAGGAAAGTGGAGCTGTTCAAATCTGTACTTGAGCAATTATAAATGCAACTTCAGCAGGGTTTTAACACGTTGAGCAATTTAAAATATTGTATACATCAAAAGATACAGAAGTTTGAAAATATTGATAAAAGAATATTTTTCAACGACTTTTTAAATTTATAATTAAATAATTTGAGGTGAGCAATTTAAAAGGACAACGTAGTCGAATTGAGCTATTGAAAATGTATCGATTAGTATTTTTTTTTTTACAAATATCAATATTTTATTTGTGCAAACTATTTATATTTATTTAAAAATTAAGGGAAGTGGATCTGTTCCAAACTATACTTGAGCAATTATAAATGCAACTTGAGCAGTTTTTTAACACTTTGAGCAATTTAAAATATTGTATACATCGAAAGATATAGGAGTTTGAAAATATTTGTTTTTTTTTTTAATTTTTGATTTTTAATTATATAATTTGAGGTGAGCAATTTAAAAGGACAACGTAGTTGAATTGAGCAATTCAAAATCTATCAATTAGTATTTTTTTTATTACAAATATCATTATTTTGCGGGCTGGGGTGGGGTAGGTCCGCGCGGCTCACTCGCGCGGTCGGCTCCACAGATTATACACTTATATACTGGTAATCGGCTACGTAGCAGACGTCGACGAAATTGACACAGCATAATTGCATCACAAAGATAATAATTAACGCCCAACGAAGTGGGCACGGGTCAGCTAGTTATACATAAAAATACATTAAATCAATAAAAATACATTAAATAAATGAAATTAAAAAAAAAAACATTACACACACTACCATGCATTTGACACATACACGCATATATACTCTTTTGTTTATTGTTAGTCTGGAGTAAAATTGAGAATAGATTATAGATTAAATAATTATGGTCGAATTCAACCACTGTGCAACCACTAGTTTTATTAAAGGTAGTAGCTTTGTATAAGAAGACTAGCTGACTCGGCAAACCGTGTCTTGCCGCTAAACGCTATTTAAAAATAGGGGTTGGTGGTAAAAGGGTGAAAATTTAGGGTTGTATGTATTTTTCAACGCCAAATCATAATAAAATAAAAAATAAATAATTTATCTAAAAATTAAAAAAAAATTGGGGTGGACTACCCTTAAAATTTAGGGGGGTGAAAAATAGATGTTCGATTCTCAGACCTACCCAATATGCACTCAAAATTTCATGAGAATCGGTCAAACCGTTTCAGAGGAATTTAACAAACACCGCGACACGAGAATTTTATATATTAGATGTATTTCCAATTAAATCTCTATTAAGTTATACTTTGCTTTTTAGTTTTTGAACTCGGTTTTTTAAACGTAGTTTTCTTTTATACCAAGTCATTTTGGATAATTAGCAGAGTTATTCGCCATTTGTTCAGCGCCAAATAGTTCATAATAATTTGCCTAAGTATATCGATCATAAATACAAAAAAGTAATCATCGTATGAGCATTAGTTTGAAAGTTAAACCTTTCGTAAATGTTGTCGGGCTTATAAACGCCCATTAGATGAAATAAAATTAAAACATACATACACATAAGTCGTCAAGAAAACCTAAATTTTTAAATAACTTACAATAAGTTATGATTGCAACGTTATGTTATAGACTCAATGCTATTGCGAATCTACAGTTAATAACAAAATTTAATTTATTTTCTTTTCTCTAGTATATGACATAACCTATCTATTATGTTACCGACATCCGACCTTATTGAATATTACAATAAAAAATGTCCCCAGTGTACGCCGATAAATAGATAAAAAAGACTGGAGGAAAACTCTCGGTAGGTACTCTATTAAAATTAAAAGGATGCACAGTATGAACATGAAATGTTCAGGGCAAAAACGGAACAGCTAACAATGTGCGCGGAAATCACCACGTGCTTAAATAAAAACAAGTTGAATCAAGGAACATTTTATATTTAAAAAAAAAAAAACACTTTGCATTTTACTCGCACTGTGTAATCTTAGTTCCAGTCACAACCCACACTATATATTGTGGTATATTCGCGATGAAAAAATACCATCCCTCTTCATAAATTAGATCAAGGTAAATTAGAAAGTAAGAAAGCCAAGTTCACATTGACCTGTTGAACGTTCAGACTGTACGAACGAGTCTTTTGTCAATTTTAAAAAGTAAAATCTGTTCGAAAAATAGAAAAATAGAGGAGAAATAATTTATATCAAAATTATAAATAGAAGAAACCGCGTGCTTAGTAAAGAGAAACACGTGTAAAACTTAAATGTCGTAACAGAATCCGCGCAACAGATTCTTTTCATGTAAATGTTGATGGAAATTCATACGATCCAAATTAATTTTTTGAACAATCACTTAATATCAATATCTGAAAATATTGTGGAATAAAAACTTTGCTTTATGTAATATTGATGTAAATATTTTTTTACGCATGAGCATAATGCGAACAGACCTTAAACTTAATAACAATATGTATTTTGAAAGGCAAGGAGTAAGTTACGCTTTTGAGTATTGAGTTCATTTTATAGTATTGAAGGAAATTACAGGTTCTAATAACATCACGCACACGCTGCCATGATAGATCCAGCGCAACAATGTTAATCGATAACCAATAAGGAACACATGGAGTCAGTCTCAATGTATGGTAATGTCGACTCTTTGTTTTCGTTGCATTATCAGACAAAAGGGAACCGAATCAATTATAAAACAAATCTCACCTGCAGGTATTGAGATATGTGACAATACTCTCTTCCATATAACCAAAAGTTTTGCGATTCGCTTCACCGGCCATGAATGCGCTTATAGCAGCCATTTCTAAAGCACCAGCATAGCAAAGCCAGGCGCTGTCAGCGTAGAACTCTCTCTTTGCAGTGTGATAAGCATCAAATGCCCGTTGCCATTGGCCGCACAGGAACCAGAGATCACCTAATCGTCGCAGCTGCAACTCAGGGCAATCACTGGAATATCTAAAAGAATTATTATTCTTGGGCTTAATGGCTTTCAGATGTGCCAGGTGCTTCTTTGTCACAAATAATATTTTTCATATAATGCTATTATGCAGTTATGTATGTATTAGTTATAATATTATATTGTAATATAAAATTGTATGTTCCCAAATAAAAACAAAATACAAAACATATACTCTAGCATCAATTACAGTTTCGTTTATTCTTAAATTTGTATTAAACTAAAAGCGTTCTATACTCACATGACAGTATTATTAACTGCTGTATTGCCCGATTTCCCAGTTGTAAACCATCGTTTTGTCGCCGAAAGTAAAGATCGACTTACACCTTTTTTATTGGCCACCTAAAATATATATTAATCAACATTAGCAATAATTTAAATAAATGTTTTTTTTTTAGCAAACGTAAAAAACTCGACTTCAATTTACAGACAAGCAATACAACGTAGGTAGGTAGTCAAAAAATAACCAATTAAATATTAATTAGTAAAAGTTATAAGGTATGTAACAAAAAAAAAAAAAAAACAGTTGAATCGAGAATCTCTTCTTGTTTTTCTTGAAGTCGGTTATAAATAAGGTAGGCTAATTTAATTTTGCTCTATAGCTGTTACTGGTGACGATAACTGGGATAAGAAATATTAAAACCTACATGTCGAATAATAGTTTATCAAAACAATAATATTAATAACCCTATTTTTTATATTCTATTAACACTAAAATCAAGTATTTCGTTTCTATCAAAATAACCTTACCACTTCAGTCAATTGGGCTATTTGTCTTTCAATATGCGGTAATAGTGCTTTTGCTGCATATTCTTGCAAAAAACTTTTTATTGCTTCAATATCAGTGTCATTTAAAGCTGCTCCATGTATTTCATTCGAAGTGTCCGAAGGTTTTCCAATCACATTGACACTTTCTGAACTTCCAGAAAACGAATAAGGCTAGAAAAATTGGGTACACAGTTTGGTCAAGGTCTTGTAATAATATCTATTATTAAACACTATACTGACAAAAGCCACTTCTTCTATGTAATTATTTATTTATTAAAAAAATATATTTAAAATTATTTAAAAAAATTGCTCTTATAAAAATATACATATAAAATTACAATAATTCATAAGCCAATAAACAAACAAGATTAGATATGTAAGATAAGAGTGGAAATATGTAATATTGTGTTGTTAGTTCATGTTACAAAAGTTTGAAGTAGTATGTATAAATGATTTATTTAGCAAGCATGCTATAAGTATAATGGCTTAATTCATTATCATGACACTGGTGGAATAAATAAAAAAGCATATTGTTCAGTTCAAGATTATATAAATGCTAAAATAATTTATTTTATTAGTATAAAAAATACATTTTTTTAGAGAGTAACTGCAGAGTTCCTTGCTGATTCCTCTCTGCAGAATCTATAGTCCGAATCGGTGGTAGTTTCACTTTTGACTATAATATACTAATTAATTAAAACTAATATAGGTTTAAATTGTATAGTGACAATTCAAAAGTGTTTGTAAGGCCTAACTGAATAATGTAATTTTTGATTTTAATTTTGAATTATCATTTAACATATTTAAAATATAATTCAGATGTTTGTTACCTGCAAACTATTTGCATTATCATACACATCATTTTCAGCTGTCAGCGGGTGAACGCCTTCTGAGAAACATAAATAGCATTAAAATTTAAATTAAAATTTTTTGTTATATAAATCTTATACAAAAGTTAATGTTTTCCTAAGAAATATACGTTAGGGTCTATTTTTACATGGTTACAAAAAATGATACAATGAAACAATAAAATTGTATGCCATTTAACACCATTTGTAATCAAGATGTTAATAATACAAATACAATGGAATAATCATTTAAGGTGATATTGTTTGCTTGTTTCACAGCATGTGATGGCTTTGAAAATTTTATCAGTAATGTAAACTACTCAATAGTCTAACTTTTTCTATTTAAAATATAAATATGTTTGTTTTTTTTTTTGTATACCAAAAAACAGGACATTTTTGTTTTGAAAAATGGTCTACAGTGTAGAGTCTACACAAAGGTTACAAAGGAGTATTTATTAATAACGATTTTTTTTTGTTTCTCTTTACATTTATTCTTTATATATGCATAAACACATACACATCGAATTCATCTATGTACATTTTTGCTCTTATTTTTATGCCGAAAAGTGATTTTAAAACATTATTTATTATTTCATATATTAAAGATATTGCAAACATCAAAATTTTTAAATCATACCTGGAGTTGTAACATTTGGAGGTTGAAATATTGCCTGGGATTCTGCAGGTGTGATGGTAGGAGCAGATGGAGATAATGAATCGTTCTGCAAAAGCAAATAATACCTACAGGAGATTTGATTGTAAGAAAGATGAAGGACTTTTATATTTTATATCTTTTTAGCAACATTTTTATTTAACAGGTTTGATTTTTATTTTATTGTATTAAATATTATTCATGGGATACTCATCCCAATTACCTGTCCGGTAGTTGTGGTATAGTATACGGGTATGCGACCCCGGCTTCCCTAGCTATTACTGTCCTATCCCTTACCCTCTGGGCGGTAATATCCTACATTTCCTATACCCCACACCAACTTATCAATCTTCCTTTTCACACCACCTATCCTTCCCTTTCCCCATTCCTACCCTCTCCGCCAATCCAACGTCTGCCGCGCGGATGGATGCGTGTCTAGGGGCAAGCCTAGTCGTTAGCGTGCCACTCTGCCCGGGCGACCCAGAATTAGGCCAGCCCTTACCCTGGCATACGGGGCTCTGCTGGGGTGGACAAACCTTTCCCTTGCTATCTCGTGGGAACGCATGGATAAAAATAAATTAAATAACCAAAATGGCGGCGATGTGGTTCGCCACCCATCACGTCTCGTTTCTCGCGGGGGCGAAAAGTGGCCCGAGCCGTTTCGCTACGTTGAATGTAAGAGGAGGAATGGATGGTAAGGTAGATGAAGCAGGTCAGATGATGGATGAACGATTTATAGATATTCTGTGTGTGAACGAGACTAAGAGGAAGGGATGTGACACCACAGTTCATGGTCCTTAAACGGCATACTGGTCGGGAGTCCCCGAAACCAGCCGAGGCTGTCAGGGAGTTGGTGTGATTCTTTCTTCTCGAATGGTTGAATGTGTGATGGAGCATGAATGTGTAAGCCCAAGACTCCTCTGGATCAGGCTAAAAGTCGGACTCACTCGCTTTTTTTATCCTTGGGGTCTATGCACCGACAGAGCTGCGCGGAGGTGGGTCATCAAAAGCCCAACAAGAGAGAGAGAGAGAGGAGTTTTAGGATAGCATGAGAGATGTCTTGAATAAGTGCGGAGAAAATGAACGGATCGTGATGTTAGAGGACTTTAATGGATGGGTTGGAGTGAAGCGTGATGGGTATGAAAAAGTTCTGGGTACGTTTGGGGACGAGAGAGTGAATGACAATGGGAGAAGATTGCTTGAAGTATGCTTGGAATGGAATCTTTGCGTGGCCAACACAATGTTTAACCATAAAAAGATCAATTTGTATACAAAAGATGAGGGTGAGTCTAGAAGTGTGATTGATTTTGTAATAGAGAATGAAAGACTGAGGAAGAAAGTGCAAGGACACTTGGGTATACCGCGGTGTAGGCCTCGACACAGACCACTTCCTGGTCGTAGCCCGAATGCGTGGCCTCTTTAAACGGTGGCGACACCGAAGGGCCGAGCCTATGAGTGTTTTGGACAGAGTGAAAGTGGAAAACCTACAAGAAAAGGAAAAGAAAGACGAGTATGTAAAGAAACTGAAAGAAAGTTTTAAAGGCATAGAAGAGATAGGTGCGATTGAAGATTTATGGGATACATTTAAGAAAGGGGTCGTGAATGTTGCTATTGAGGTATGCGGGGTAGATAAAGAAGGAAAGGAAGAAAGAACTATAATGTGTGGATGGATAAAGATGTACAAAAGGCTGTGCAAGAAAAGAAGAAAGCGTGGTTGGATTGGTTAGCGACGAAAGCTAACCAAAAAGTTTAAAAGGCAACGGATGACGAGATAAAGGAAGCAAGAACGAAGTATAAAAGATTGAAATTAGCGGCGAAAGAAGTTGTGTCTAGAAAGAAAGATAGATGATAGAAGGCTCACTGAAGATTTTCAGTCAAACATCAAGTTTTTCTGGAAATCCATCAAAACAGCCAGAGGAGAAACTTCTACCTCGGAACTGAGTACAATCAGGAGACAAGATGGGAGCATTATAAAAGGAGAAGAATGTGTGTTAAAGAGATGGAAAGAGTATTTTGAAAATTTGTTCGAAAGAGCGAAAGTGCAGGTACAACATACGGTACCTTCCATGGAAGCGAGTATAAATGTTGATGAAAGTGAGATAAGCATGGGCGAAATAGTGAAAGCGTTGAAAAGTATGAAATTAGGTAAGGTTGGAGGGTATGACAGGATTACCGTCGAAATGCTAAAAGCTGGACACGGCATAGTGGCTAGCCAGCTGTACCGCCTTTTCAATTTGTGCTGGCGAAACGGGCAAGTACCGGGAGACTGATGCAAAGCCGTAATCGTCCCATTGTACAAGAGAAAAGGGTCACGGCAGGACTGCAGGAATTACCGCGGTATAAGCCTCCTCAGCGTCGTCGGTAAATTGTATGCAAAAGTGTTGATTGAGAGGGTTGTGAATGAAACAGACGATAAAGTATGGGATGCACAAGGGGGATTTAGAAAGGGAATGGGATGTACGGATCAGGTCTTTTTTTTGCGGTGCATAGCCGAAAAGTGTTTGGCAAAAAACAAAAAAGTCTATTGCGCGTTCGTGGATTTGAAAAAGACCTATGATAGAGTGATGAGTAATGAATTGTGGTCAGCATTGTTTGTGAATGGTATGAGCAGTGTCCTCATATGAGCATTGCAATCTCTTTCTAGGGATTTTAGTGCTTGTGTGAGGATAAATGGAGCATACACTGAATGGTTTAATATCGAAAAAGGTGTTAGACAGGGATGTGTAGCCTCACCGTGGCTGTTTAATCTATTCATAGACAATTGTTTGACAGATTTATAAGACAGTGAAAATGGGTTGAGAATGAATGAGTTACTCGTCAAATGTCTTCTCTATGCTAATGATCAAGTATTACTTGCGTCTTCGCCTGAGGAGTTGCAGGAGATGGTAACTGATATGAGTGGAGCCTTTGTAAGGAAGGGAATGAAGATGAATGTAAAGAAAACAAAAGTGATGGTGTTTGAAAGAGATGAGGCAGTGACAGACTGCAATATCGTGATTAGAGATGAACTAATTGACCAGGCGAATGAGTTTGTGTATCTGGGTTCAAAGTTTACAAGAGATGGAAAGTGTGAGAGTGATATTGAAAGAAGAGTGAATGCAGGAAACAGGGTGAATGGAACTTTGCACTCATTTATGAGCAGTCGGAAGGTGTCTAACAAGGCCCGTTTGGCTGTACATGAGGGGGTGTTGGTTCCGACACTCATGTACGGAAGTGAAAGTTGGGTATGGCAGAAGAAACATGAAAGCAGAATAAATGCAGTTGAGATGAGAGCGTTAAGAAATATGATAGTAGTTAAACTGAGTGACAGGATAAGAAATAGTGAAATAAGGAAACGTAATGGTCTGAAAGAAGATGTAGTGACAAAAATGGAGAAAGGTATGCTCCGATGGTTTAGTCATGTCGAGAGAATGAGTGAAGAACGATTGACGAAAAAAGTGTATAAGGCAAGTGTGGATGGAAGGGTTGGATAGGGGTAGACCTAGGCGGACGTTCCGAGACCAAATAAGGGACGTCTTGAAAAAAGGCCAGGTCAAGAGTACCCTAAACCGAAGAGCATGTATGAAGGGAATAATGAAAGTGGACGAAGCGAAAGAAGTATGTAAGGATCATAGCAAGTGGAAAGAAGTGGTCTCTGCCTACCCCTACGGGAAAGAGGCGTGATTATATGTATGTATGTATGTATGTATTTATTTTTAGGTGATTATGCACTTAGATGCTAGCTAGTATTAGCACTAGATACAGCTAGGGCTTTACATTGATAAATCCTTTAAGCAAAAATTTAAAATTAAGAATGTTGTTTGATGTCTAAACCATATCCAATCAAAAATATCACAAAAAGTGATAACCATGAACATTTATTAGATAAATATGATATTTATACTTAATTTTTAGTACTCAGGTACTAATGTATTAAATTAGGTAATTAGGTATGTAATGTATTAAATAAAAATCACCTGTTTCTATGATTTTAAATAGAAATAACCTATAAAAATTGTCAATTTATTATGTCAATTTATTTAATTTGATTTTGTTATACACAAAATGAGTGAAATTCTCATTATAACTCTATTAATACCTATAATATATATAAATTATATATTTTAGGGTAATATAATGAATTATACTTTACAGTTACAATAAAGCTTAAAGGCTTGTATTATAATACTAATATAAAGTAAATAATTTATTGCAGTTGTTTTTTTTTTATAAATGAAAAGTATTGTATGTTATTTTTGTATTTGAATCATCACTTTTAGTATATAAATAAATATTTTTAAGTTGCAGAATTGTTATTATTTCAGATTCCTTACCATAACTTCTGTAGATCTTTTAAGAAAATGACTCCAATAATCTGTTGATAATTTGACATCAGAAGAATGTTTAGAATTAATTGATAACATAAAACAGTTTGAAGTTCCAAAAGTCTGTTTTAATGTTTCAAATGCTTTGTCAGCTCTGAAATTTTACAATTTTATAAGTTTTAAAATAAATAAAATAAATAAAATGTCAAGTTTTTGTAAAATATCATTTTACCTTTCTTTAGTAACAGTAGAAACATCGTGTAAAAGAAGATAAGACTTAAGAACAGAGTTATTGAACCATTTAGGCAATTTAGGTGGAACAACATTCTGTAACTGTGCATACTGTTGATTTAAAGAATCGTAAACATCAATAGTATTATCATCAAGAGTAGTTGCAACAATTATGCAAGCCAAATAATGATTAGTAAATTCATGGTCAGAAGGAAACTGTACTTCTAGATAAGTTTCTCTCCAAGCATCGAACCAAGGAGTTGTATGAGGTATATCAAATTTACGCCCTTCTGTAATTATAATGATTAATTAAATAACATAACAATCATTATATTTTAATAAGGATGGTGAATTTTAAGAAAAATTCAGACCAATATTAAGGGAAACAGTTTTGTCATCATAATTGTGTAATACAGCGTTATTAAGTTGCCTTCTAGCTTCAGTTGGCTGAAGAGGTTTCCAGTTCACATCTCTTATCACTAAATTAAAATTTTTGACACTACAAACACTTCCGCCGGGTTCCCTAAAATGACCTGAAATTTATGAAATTTTATTCTTCATTATAACTGTTTTGGTTTTATTGAATTATTATAGTGATATCAAGAATAAATACCTTCCCACTGCGTCGACGTAAATGGTTGTAATAATTCTGGAAATGTTAAATTGTTCTTGGAAAGTATGTTTTCTACTTTTGGGCTACATAATGTTGCAATTATAGGAGAAAAAGAACTCTGAATGAATTCTTGAGCAGTTTTTGCCATTTTTATATTTTTCACTTGATTTAATTTTTCATAAAAATCCATCCAATATTAAAAAACATAATGAACTACTTATTATAAATACTAAATAAGATTCTTTAAATTTATTATATTTATAACGTACTAATAGAACAATAACATCTGACAAGTTTTATTAATTTGCACAGACAAATTGAGACAAATGACAATTTAGTGATCAAATCATATAATCCATCAAATGACGATAATATTTTTAGTTTTGTACCGTAGACAAAGTATGAGAGTATAGGGGCCTACTCAAAGCACTGCCTGCAGGGCCTGCTTGCAGTTACTGCCGCAGAGGATGTTGCTCCACAAAGCACTGCAAATCATTTACGCGGCATACGTTGTCGTGTTCACTTGTGTTCTCTTTGTCCTTGCCTAAATTCGTCAGTTTTTATAAATGGCTCCTACATTATTCAAACACCAAAAAATAGCATTGGGTTTGACTGTATTGAGTACTTGTAGCGTTCAAAAGAAAAAAAGGAAGCACTGGTGTAAAGAAGTTTTATATTTTTCATGTAAAAGCGACATAGCCTGCGACCGCATATCTTTGTTATGATAATGATCGTGGTTAGTTTTCTAAAGACATGGCAAATCCCTATACAATTAGATTACGTCCCTCCACACGTCTTTTTCTCGCTGGCTCATTTTTCTTGAAGAAAACAGAGCCAAACAAATAATATAATAAAACCAAACCAACTAACCACCAACTAACTGATTAATTGCTAAATGACAACCACTGACAAGACAAACCCCAGGTCAAATAGAGTAGACAAACGTCGCAATGTACCGACGTAAACAAAATGGTGGTCTAAATCGGCCCGACCGAGCTACACATGTCCCTGATTGCAGTTTACGGAGTGGGGAGATCGTGTGTCGGGCTGGCAGAACGACACTGCGGCCCTGCGACAGGGTGAACAATTAAAATATCGGCCCTGCATGCATACATACAATACGATCGGCAGTGGCACTGCAAGCAGGGCCCTGCAGGCAGTGCTTTGAGTAGGCCCCTTATAATAGACATGTGTAAGTAATGCAATTGATACATTACGCGTGATATTACTCGAACATGAAATATGGCATCACACATTACGCGACGAAATGAAGTATTACACATCACACTTGACATTACGCGCTCTGTTCGGTCGGAATGTTGGATTTCTTATCTATTTGCTCAGTCTAACTTCACTTACTGAGTGAGACACGGTGATGCGCGGCGCACTTTTGCAACCAGTCATAACCTCACTCTCTAGCTCTACATTATTTTCGTTAGTATGAGTGAGAGCGAGCTACTGAGCCGTGGCGAGTTTCCGTCATTTTTTTAAGTGAAATATGAATCGTATTTAAGAATGCTAAGGCATATTATAGCACAACACTGTACGTAATACTTTTTAATAATGCGTTACGCACTTGACTGCCGCTAAAATTCGAGTTCAAATTTCTGCTTTTGCATTTATTAAAATGTTTTGTTTATTTATGTTGCTTGTGAAAATAAAATTATAAATGAAGTATTGACATAAAAAAAGTAATCATTGTATGTATATAAAGTTGATTTTTAAATACGCCAGTATTCATGGTCATAAGTTTATTCCTAACTTATATTATAAACTAGCTGCGTCCCGCGGTTTCACTCGCGTAGTTCCCGTTCCTGTGATGATTCCGGGATAAAAAGTAGCCTAAGGCTCTCTCTCCAAGGTCTGTTTTATCTGTATACCAAAATTTGACAAATTCGGTTCAGCCGTTTTGACGTGAAAGAAGGACGAACAAACAAACACACATTCATAATATTAGTAGGGATACGAAAGTAACTCTATCTACCTTTTACGATTTCTGATTTTGATGAAATTTGGTATAGTGATCGATGGGACATCCGAAGAGGATCAATAATCACATGGGGACCGAAACTAAACGGGTAAAATCGCGGATCACGGCTAGTATTAATTTAGTTGTCCATGTGTTTATTATTAATGTGTTAATTTAGTTGTATGTGTTTTTACAAATCAAAGCTAATTTTAGAACAAACTTTTAGAAAACCAAACAAAAAAAAAAAAAACAAAACAAATATTATGAATTTTTAGCCAGTTTCCACCTCTCATTTACCATTTTTATGCTAAAGTGATGTTTGGTCTACTACGTAGTACACCGAACACCGTACACTTAAACTAAATATAAGTACAAAATCTCATGGAATGTTTGGTGTGATGACAATTACGTGATATATAGCATTTGATAAGAAATATCTCACGCCGAACAGTACACATTTCGGGTAATGTTCGGTGTGATGGTGTGATGCCATATTACTCAGTACGAAATGTAATGTAATATTACATTACATTTTGAAGCACTGTTTTGCGCAAGTCTAGAGTATAACGTTTTGTACCTATTTACCTAAAATATTTTATAGTACCTACAAATGTCAAACTGTTATCATTCTAGGGCAGGGCTGCCAGGTGCACAAAAAGTGTGATCGTACGTCAACTACAAAAAAAAATCGTATGCCAAGGAAATTTTGAAATAAAAAGATCGTACAGCCCTTTAAGACTAAGTACTAATTTTTTATTATAAATTATCAAAATTCGTTTAGTTTTAGAAAATAAATGTAATAAAACTATTTGTTACACTCATACAAAATTTTCTGTGGTCATATTTTTTTAATAAAAGAATTTGTTTGGTTAAACTTCGTAAAATTTTCGTTTCTTCTTAATTGATTGCTTAGCTAATAATTTGCACTTACGTGTATCATTGGATAAACTGTTTCTAAGTTTTGTTTTGATTAAATAAACTTCGCTGAATGCTCGTTCACAATCTGCACTGTAGTGGGGAAAACAACAAATTTAAAGCAAATTGAGCCAGTGTTTTATAATTTTCAAATTGTTTTTTATTTCAAGTCGCAATTAATACCGAAAGAGAAAATATCTATATTATATATATTAGTTTTGTTAGAAAGCAAACAAATACAGCTCTTATATGATTATTCAAAGAGACTTCATTCAAGTAAAAGATCTAGGCACGCGTTAGGTAGTTGGGGTAGTTCTCCTAAATTCATACTTGCCGGTGGATGACGTTTTTTTAATTATGAAATGCTTCCAGGTAATGGAAATATAAAAATCGTACATTTTGTGTACGATCTTGGTCTAGCGATCGTACATGAGTAAAAATGCAAAAAAATCGTATGAGTACGATTTAAATCGTACATCTGGCAGCCCTGTTCTAGGGATGGTACTGCGATGTGTACACTAGTCAGTGTTGCCAACTTTATTTTTACCAACCCACCAAATGAGGCCGTGTAAACCACTAGAAACCATTAAAACTTACTGGCCTCTGAAACCACCAGAATTCCACAAAAAAAATCAAAGACAACGGCTACCTACCTAAATATGATTTGAAAACAAAACAACAACAACGAAATTATTATCATGAAATAAAATAATTATTATTTAAGTTACATACTACAGGAAACAATAATTAATGTAACTACAGAAAAAAAGGAAACAATTAGGTAAGTACATAACTACTAAAGAAAATCGTCTTCTAATGAATCAGCTTCATCTGCACTTTGCATAGAATAAAATGCTTTAGTGTCAATTTTTTGAACTACGGCATTGGGTATTATATAATTATTGCAGCATTTGCTTTCGCGTGCTAAGCCTGCACGAACTGTGAAAATCGCAGAAAGGAGATCAAGTTTCATTCGGTTTCTCTGTTTCGTCTCGACCAAATTCCTGATACTAAATAATCGCTCTACATCTGCGTTAGAGTGCGGTAAAGCTAATAGAGATATCGCAAATGTGGCTAAATCTTTAAATCTGTTTTCTCCTACTACATCTTCGAATTGCATTACTTCGTAACAAAATTCCTTGGTATAAATTAGATTCATTTAGGTACGAATAAAATTATATTTCATTCGTTATTTTTTGCTGGTGCTTTTTATATAATTCGTGATTCTTTAAATCTCCATAATGATTCCTTAATAACGTACCACACATCTTGCACTTAGCTACTGGACCACCAGTGCTTTCCACAACTTGCTACCAATCCTCTAATCCTGGGTCACGTAACCAACAATCTCGAAACTTTTGGGTGTACTGTGGCTTGGGTATTATCAAATACTATTTAAAACTATTTCAAAAATAATTTTACAGCGCTAAACAGTTTAAAAACAAAGCAAGATTGAGAAGTAAGTATCATTTACAGATTAAAGAACGATAGCGAACTGTACGTTCACTGAACTGACTGACGACTGAGTAAATAAATAACAACTTGGTCTTTTGAATCAAATCAAACTTAACCCAATAGTTGAACATATAAAGTTTATGTTCATTCAAGAAATTCATAAAATAATTAGGGGAATTCCCAACAGCCGACAGGCTTGAATTTGTTCGGTGTTGCCTACACAACAAAAATAAACCATTTTTGCCAGTTGTGTGTGCCTGTAAAAAAAAACCTAGAAAAATACTAGATCATTCTTTAGTGGTAAACTATGAAGCTTACTACTAACTGGAACAAACGTAAATCACTAAAAAATCCACTAGCCACTAAAACCAATTTTTTCCCGCCAGAAGGGGTGTCTAAACAAGCCTATCTAGTGGAAAATCCACTAAGTTGGCAACACTGACACTAGTGTACAGTATTGATTTTAGTAGAAGTAGAAGAATTTTGTAATGCTTTTCCATAGAGCAACACGGAGGGTAGTAGCTATGCACAGGCGTTCCCCTCTGTCAAGGTTAGTCCAAATCCAAATGGTCCTACACGTACAATAAAACTAGTTGCAGCCACACTAATCACTAGACAATCTAGTTGCGCGATTGAATCAACGTCCTTCAAAAAATACCGAGTCGTTCTGTTTTTTGCTGCAAAAAGAGATCTGCTACGTTAAATTTACTTATAGATGGCGTTAGCTTTCATATGTGAGTATTTTTTAATCACATTATTACTGTATACTCATATAATCATTAAAACCTATATATCATTAAAACCTTTTTAAACTTAAAATAAAAATTACAAATATTAAAATTACAAATATTATCGGTCTTGTTGTTTCGGATTTGTTTACCAACACAGACCGCTCGCCCTCATACAATGAGCAGATCGGTCGAGCGACTGATCCGAGTCTACTTCCGAGAAGTTGCTGTCGCCGAGCGATAGTATTGTTACCGGTTTGTTTGTAGATAGTTATCGATAAAAGCAGATCACAGCAAAATAATACTGTTTTCAAGCAGTATTGTGTTCCTGTTGGTGAGTAAGGTGACCAGAGCTCCTGGGGGGATTGGGGATTGGGTCGGCAACGCGCTTGCGATGCTTCTGGTGTTGCAGGTGTCTATAAGCTGCAGTAATCGCTTACCATCAGGTGAGCCGTACGCTTGTTTGCCGACCTAGTGACATAAGAAAAAAATAAAAAATAATAAAAACGGCAAAGGCAAAGGAGGAGACAGACGAATTTGAGATTCTGATTTATTTATAATATAATAGTGCGAGCTTAATTTTAATATACATAGTTTTATAATAAAATTGCATTAAATTAAATATAATACTCTACTTTTCTCTCGTTTACACATTTTACTAGAATTACTTAGTGTGGACTGCGACCATAATGTTTATATTAATTTTTGCAGATTTCCTAAAGATCCAAATGTAAGGCATACATGGAAAAAAAATTGTAATAAAAAACTAACCTGGATGCTCACAAGAAAAATGAAAACCCACAAAAATGTATTCGAAATATTATATAAAATATTATAGAAAACTAATCCAATCGAATCGACAGTTGTTACAACCACGGCTGTAAGCAACTTGTCAGTGTAGTTGCGGCACGTCATTATACTGTAATGACACAGAATTTATCTATACGTGTGTGAAAAATGTGTGTGTATTTAATTTAGTATGTGTGAGTTTTGTAGTGACAGACGATTATTTTTGTGTGGAAATTAGATACAGTGTGCGTGTTGATGATTTACCCTCGAAAAAAAGACAGTTTTGGACTCAAAACTTCAGTGGAATTCCCATTTGTCATCCTTAAATGGTAGACTAAACTCCGCGGCATTCGCAGTTAGAAAAGTACGACAACTGACCGACGTTGCAACTGCACGCTTAATATATTTTAGCTATTTCCATAGTGTTATGTCTTACGGCCTGTTACTGTGGGGTAACGCTGCAGATATTGAGACTATATTTATCTTGCAAAAAAGGGCTATTCGCGGCATTTACGATCTTGGAGCTCGAGTCTCCCTGCGGGATTTTTTCCAAAAGGTGGACATATTAACGATCGCGTCGCAGTATATTTATAACAATATTATGTATATCCACCAAAATATTCATTGTTATGAAATAAATAGTAATAAACACGAGAAGGAATAACAAAATTATAACTCCAAGTTTCCGTCTGCACAAAGTAAACGTTTCCTTTCTGGGTCATGGTATTCGCATGTATAATAAAATACCACAAACGATTTTGGAATTGTCTCAATATAAATTTAAAGTTTTTATTTAAAAAAAAAAAATTAATAGATAAGTTTATTACTTGGTGCAGGATTACATAGTTGATAAAGATGTGTGGACTTAGTGACGCTGTATTTCATGCAACATGTTTCTAATTTTGTACTAAAACACAGTTTATATATTATTTTCAAAAGTGTAACTGCGGAGTTTTTTGCCGATTCTTCTCTGCAGAATCTACATTCCGAATCGTTGGTAGCTTCACTTTTACAAAAATAATAATTTATTTTTAAAGTTTTAATTTGTAAAATGACAATTTGAAAGTGCTCTTGGAGCCTATTTGAATAAAGCTATTTTTGATTTTGATTATTTTAAAAAATCTGGACATATGTATTTTTAACAACACTAATTTTAAATTTAAAATAATGATTAAATTGTAGTTATTAGCAAAGTGATCAATTTTTAGTATTTTTACAAATTATTTCTCTTTAATACTTTGATTTCTTTTGTTTTAATTTTGTTGCAGTTAATTTAATTGTATAACACTATCTTAAGTTCTTGCCATATGTATGTTATTTATGTATGTTATTAGTGTATGTTATTAGTGTATGTTAGTCAAGTTTAATGTAGTTATCACCTATAACTAAAGTTACACTCAGACTACTGTTATTGTATATGTACTTGAAATATGGTGTATACTTTGTTGGTGTTCTATAAATAAATAAAGATGGAAGGCTGAACTGTGTTAATGGGAAGTTATATCTCGCCAATGTTGCCACACAAGTTATTTTCAAAAATATCTTTCTGGGGCCGCTGACCTTACTTTATCCTGCTAAACCCTTTTTTGATGTCATTAAAATGTGTTGAAATAAAAAAATATATGCATGTTGCTTATATTTAATGAAAAAATGTTTTACAAAATTTTGGTATACCTAACGTTAATTTAATTCACATAATTTTAATTAAAAAAAAGTAATTTTTAAATGCTTTACATAGACCATTAAATTCTGTATAAAAAAGAAAATGAATACCTTATGTAAAACAACTATAACCATTTAAGATCACTTTCTAATACTTATGGAATTATAACAACTTTGCGATTAGTCTAGCTACTAAAATTTATAATTTTAATTTTGTTACAGTGGCGGAATGTTTAGTAATTTCAATATTAACAATAAGGATAGTCAAAACATTAAAACTTCTAGTAGGTATGCATCATACGTCACTGTATAAATGATTGTCATTTAAATCGAAGATTATTAGTTATCCAATATTTACATCTGCTTTCTTTATTCAATCTCAAATATGTAAACTAAGTCAATTTGTCATAATTTTAACCAAGAAAAAGAATATGTGTTGCTCAAGAGGCTTCGAATTAAATTTATCTTATATAATATTATTTCAAGCGAAACAAATGATTTAGCTATATTCATTTATAAACTAAAACAAATAAAATCAATATTTTATTGTTTATATATTTCTCGTTCGTTCAATTATGGACTAATTAAGGTTAATCGAATTAAGCCCATAATTTAATTTATTGGTAAATCAATATAATGTTAAAAATAAAATTGTTTCAGATCTTCTTTACAAACTAATTAGATTTATAGTGTACCCGTGCAAAGTTCTGAGAGCACTCCTTGTTTTATATAAAGTAGTAATACACAATATCTGAAAGTATTTTAATTTTAATAACTACTACGCCTATATATATTAAAGTAATTAAAAATATAAAAGTAAAATATTTAATCACTTAAAACATAGTCTTAATAGCACATCATTTTTATTGCTAACAAAATAAAAATATTATTAAAACATTTTATTTCATACATTAAGATTGGTCGCAAAGTACTTTCATAACATTAAAATCAACAAGACCATTTAAAAATGAACCAATCTCAAAATCTATTGCTGCCCATGAAGCATTTTCCTGATGGTTTTATACTATCGAATTTTCGAACATATAATTATGAAATTAAGTAACTTATAGGAAAAAAAAGTTATTTTTCTTGTAAATGTATTGATCATCAACAAGTGATAAAGCGATAACAAGAAAAGGGCATCATCACAAATATAAAAGTGATTAGGTGTGCTAGTTCAGTTAATAAGAACTGAATTTATTTAAAACGATGTATCAATATCGTAATAAAGTAATAGTGCACTAGTTTTTAGTGTTTTTTCCAAATTGATATTCCATTGAGTCTTTCCATTTAGATAACTTTTTTATTGCTTTAAAACATTTGTTTTACAACATTTTCTTTTTTTCACTGGTTTTATACAATTCGTGCTTTATATGTTAAATATATACATTTCGCAAAATATTTTTTTTTTTCATCCAATGATATTCAGTTTCGATTTCTATAAAAAAATTTTACTCTATTATATACATTTTTAAAAATGTATTGTGGTTCGTGATACCCAAAAGCTAAACCCGAATAATTTACTAAACTTTGACAGGGCATCATTGCATTAATGTCAGAGGTTCATTCATTCATTCAGATTAATGGCTTCCAACGGTGCCAAACTATCACAGATGATTTGTCATAGTGCTCCCGCAGACATACAATTGTAAGTTGGCCGACTAAATCGCAGATTATACTAATAGGTATAGTGACATATGCTAGCCCGCACATCTTCTACAACTAAATTGTCCAACTAATTAATTGGATACCGATCGCATCAGAATCGAAATTCACTTCCGGTCGACGTACAATTAATAAGTTGTCCAACTGTTCGTTAGCACGGTTACCTTATACAAGCTCGCTGACTATCCGACTTAGTTGGTCAGTCGCACGGCAAGATGAAAGACGACTACACGCGTGCGCGTGATTTCCCTACGCCCGGATCTTCGTCGACGGGTACGTTTGCGTCCCGATCAGTTGTTGCAAACGAAAAAGTAGAAGAACTTAGAACATAGATGAACCTTAATTAAAAAAATAGCATGTTTTAGAAATAAAAAAGGACATGGGTTTCAAAAGCCCGTGGATATATAGTAATTATATTTAAAAAAAAAAAAAAAAATTCGTCAACGGCTCTAGCGCGTCAGATTATTGCTGGTCCAATTAGATATACGAGCTCATCTATTACTTAATATAGGCTGCACCCAAACTTTCTCTTTTGTTTTCGCCTTCTTTTTATTATTAGAGCAATTACAGCGTTTTTTTTCCGCATCTCCACGCACACGCACCGCGCTAGCAATACTGTCGCTGATTAAATCGAATAGTCTGCGGCTAACCAACCAACAAAATAAAGTTGATCAACTAAATTGTAAAAGTACACAATTTAGTTGTTTGGTAGTCGGCCAACTTACAATTGTATGTGTGCGGGAGCACATAGTGCGTGGTCATTGAATCATTGAAGTTTGACATATAATTCTCAAACTATATTCTTAATTAACTTAATAAATATAGTTAGTACTAATTTTACTGCACCTTGAAAATGACATTACGAATCATTGTCATATAAATTGATTCCACTATTTATTTCAAGTTTAGTTTTTGAATATCAGACTATGAGACTACCTAAGTACTAGGTAGTATCAGACTACCTAATATTTGTGGAGTTTCTCAATGAAATTACAAACAAGACCGACTATAAAAATTTACATTTGTGCACATTTTTATTTATATATTACTTCGTTTTTCGTTTACACATACAAGTTGCAGTTTTAAAAACAGATTTTTTAAATTATATCAAAATGTGAAACTAAAGTACTACCATATGGTGGGCGTATTATTACGTCTCAGTAAAACCGTTGCCATAGGTAACAATTTTTTAGAAAGACGGTCAAATGTTTATAAAAGATAAATCAATACATATAATAAAAATGTAACGGATCGCTGTCAGAACATGGAAGATATGTGAGAAAAAATATTATTAGGACCCTTATCAACGCAAATAGCACCCAAAACAATGATTGTTAGAATTTTTGTCCATTTGTCAGTTTGTCTGTGCGTTTGTACACTCTAGCCTCAGAAACGGCTTATCCAATTTAGATGTGGTTTTCACTAATATATTGTGTTAACCTTTACTTAACATTTAGTGCTTGTTTTATGTCAATCCATTCACAAATAAAAAAGTCATGCCAATTTAAAACATCTCATTGAACATGTAAATACCCAAAACGCGGACGTAGTCGCAGGCACTGCTAGTACAATAATATAATTTATTAGCATATTTTAACTTACGGAAATCTGTAAAATCTGTAACCCAGACCCACATAGAACGGTATAATTATTATCAATTGACAAAAATATCCCATCATTCTAAATTTTCTGAGTATAATAGCAAAAATTTATTTCCCTTAAAAAAAATACTTTTTACCAATATTACATTGGACAACATTTATACCTGCAATTTGTAATATATAAATAAAAATATATACAGGTAAGATTTCATGGCAAAATTACTTCTGAAATATCTGTGTAAAAATTTTCCTTTTTTATAGTAGTCATAAATATGTAGTGGCTTATTTTGAAACCACGTCGCAAATAACTTAAACATTGCGGTGATCTAGGCATCATGCGACGTTCACATTTTCTACAAGTAGTAATTATCCTTACTCATAATCATAAAAATGTGTCAAACATATTTTGACCGCGTGCCGACTCGTCTTGGTATAAATCGAAAAGGTGGGAAAATTGTTGCAAACTATCGCTATTCATAAAAATTCTCGATGGCATAAGTAATTGAATAAAAAGTACATACTCGTACATTACTAATGTATAACATTTTGTTACGAGATTTTGTAAATCAAATGAACCTATCATCTGATTTTTTTTATAAAAAAGTCTACACTGACCGATTTTTTTAGTGAAAGTGCCAGTTTCGAACAACCGACCCAAGTATGAGACGCAGCAAGGCAGGCGGAACAAAATAGTAGGCGGTCACTATTCAAAATTGGAATTGAACATATTGATGTTGAGGTCCTCGAAGGTAGCGGCACCGCCCTGGTCCAGGATCTGGAGCATGTCGGACAGCTCGTGAGGCGCGTGGCCGCCCTCCGCGCCCGCGCCCGCCGCGCCGCCCTGCCACGACCACATGGCTGCAACATATACATACAAAAAAATCATTCAAATAAAAGAAGTAAGGCACAAAATAGTTTTTTAATTTTGTTCTGATACTTCAAATAGATCCAACCCATATTGTAAAACTAAAATAAACGTAAAAACTTGTCGTTTAACTTGATACCTCTCACTTGTATCGTTTAAGAAAAATAAGTTGGGATCATGTTACATATAAAAAACCCTATAATCTATTTCACATAAGATGGGTACGGTGACATTTGATATGTTCCAATACACGCTCAATATTTTCAACAAATCGGATAAATATACATTTTTAAAAATCACCAATTAGTTTCCAAAGCAAATAATAATGCTTGATTAGATTGAAATTGTATTTATATATGCGTTTTTACATTTTAAACAAAATAAAAAAGGTACAGAAAAAATGATAACTTAAAATTACAGGCATGAAACGAAACGTTTAATGATAGGGATTGACACGTAGTAATCGGCTAAAATAAATAATCGTAACGGCCATCTTGTGAATCGTGTCATCTCACTGACTCGAGATATCTCAATCAGTACTTTCTGTCTTGTATGCTTCCCGTGTTTTGGTTTTGCCAGTTGCTATAGTTGTATTTGTTGCTGTTTTATTGTTGTTAAGTTCTGTTATTATTTTTTTTAGTTATTCATTTTGTGTGTGTGTTCTGTTCTGTAAAATGCCGAAAAGAACAGAAGAAGACCGTTTCAAACAGTCAATTGGTTGTCCTCTTTCGGGAATACTTTGAACGGGAGTGAGAAAATAGCGGTCCATTATTATCTGTCAACCACATAGTGGATCGAGTTGCACAGGCACTTGAAATTAGGCGTAATACAGTGTCAAAAATTACTTCAGCCTATCGCAGTCCACTCTTGGACATAGGCCTCCACAAGCGCGTGCCAAAAAATGGCGTGAACTCATGTGTGTTGCCTATAGTCACCACGCTGGGTGGGTTGGTGACCGCAGGGCCGGCTTTGTCGCACTGAAGACGCTGTTGCCCATCTTCGGCCTGTGTATTTCAAAGCCAGCAGTTGAATGGTTATCCCGCTATCGGTCGGCTTTATAAGTTTCAAGGTGGTAGTGGAACTGTGTTATCCCTTAGTCGCCTCCTACGACACCCAAGGGAAGAGACGCTGGTGGCTATATTCTTTATTGCCGTAGCCACACAGCTTAGTGTCAAAAATAAGTAAAAAAAAGTATGGTGACACCAATATGGAAGACTAGCTGTGCCCGCGGCTTCGCCCGCGTTGAAATTAGTGTGTCACAAAGTTTTGCCGGCAAACTTCCAGTGAAACTCTCATCAAAATCGGCTTAGCCGTTCCGTAAACCATCCTCTTGCCAATGGTGGAGCCCTCTCTACAATGGTGAAACCGCATGAAAATCCACTTTTGGGGATTTTATTTATAATACACTAACTGTTGCCCGCGATTACGTCCGCGTGGTTATGAAGATATGCATTACTATTAACATGTTTAACGCAAATTATTTTTTTATTTCAGTCACTTGAAATGCTTATCAAACTGAGTAACTTTTTGATAGGCACAATTTAGTATAATTTAATAGTTATTTTTATAACACCTCTCTATACACCACATTTTTAGTTTTATTTTCAGGCTGTATATGTTTCATACAAACTATCAACCCCAATTAAACCCCCTTAGCGATGGAATATCGTAAAATCCGTTCTTAGCGGACGTCTGCTAACTATAATCTACATCCCTGCCAAACTTTATCTTTGTCCAACCTGGATGGATTGACCATCCAGCGGTTTTTGAGTTCTTGTGATGAGTGAGTCAGTGACCTTTCTTTTATATATATATATAGATTACGATGCATTATTTGGACACCTCCTTACCATCTATAGAGCATATATTTTAAATTTCAAGTCTCTTACTTCAAAAACATAAGACTTTCATACAAACTTCCAACCCCCGTTTTATCCCCTTAGGGGTCGAGTTTTATAAAATCCATTGTTAGCAAATGTCTACGTCCTATAAGGAGCTTATCTGCCAAATTTCAAGTTTGTAGGTGTTATAGTTTCGGAGATTTCGCGATGAGTGAGTAAACCTACCATCCCCCGTTTTAACCCCAAAAGGGGGTTGATTTCTAAAGATACATTATTTGGACACCTTCTCATCATCTATAGAGCATACATTTTAAATTTCAAGTCTCTTACTTCAAAAACATAGGATTTTCATACAAACTTGCAACCCTCGTTTTACCCCTTTAGGGGTTGAGTTATGTCAAATCCGTTCTTAGCGGATGTTTACGTCCTATAAGGAGCCTACCTGCCAAATTTCAAGTTTGTAGGTGTTATAGTTTCGGAGATTTCGTGATGAGTGAGTGACCTTTCGCTTTTATATATATTATAGATAATAAGTTATCGACTCCCAAAAAGAGGCAAAGGAAATAAATGTTTGTTCGTTGAGGTTGAATATGATTATTAGCGGAGAAATGAGTTGCCCACCGTTTAACAATAATTAATGTCTTTGAAAGGTGCTAAATTATTTAATGGAAGTGTGACATCGTTATGGCGAATTTTAAATAAAATTGGATTTCCATAAAATAAAAAAAAGTTAACAAACGGAAAAGTGCGTGAAAACTTTGTGACATTCTTAGAAAAGGCGAAAAACATTACGAATTGAAACAACGTAGTATTCCTTGACTAGACATGGTTGAACGCCAATCATACTGTTGGCAAAGTATGGACAGACGACACTGCTCATTCTTCGACTAAAGTACCGGAGGGTAAAGGCGAACGACTAATAATTTGCCACGTGAGCTGTGTTAATGGGTTTGTCGATAACTCATTTCTCGCGTTTAACACCACCCTTAAAATATTATTTATTTATTTTTTATTTATTCTTAATGTACACCGAAATACAGACACATATAAACAAAGATACAATAGAAGATGTACAAAGGCGATCTTATCGCTAAATAGCGATTTCTTCCAGATAACCTTTGGGTACAGGACACGATACAGTAGCAGCGGTTAAGGTGTGCACATTTTATTCACTATAGCGATGATTAATTTTTAATAAGCAGTTAAAATTTTTTTTTTATATAATCGATTAAAGGTTAACCGCATTTGTACTCGATAATCGAATTACATCAATCAATTATGCATGGTCACCTCACTATAGAGTTAATTTGACATGTGTCACCGTACCCATCCTACGTGAAATAGCCTATAGATACACAATCGACGTTTCAAAACCGTCCGCCAAAAGAGCACACGTTGGGTGCTCATTTCAATCAAAGAGTTTCGGGTCGCTCATGTCACTGCACGTGTAAAAGACGTTAAAAATGTCGAAGTATTGTTTTAAAAATTGTAAAAATATGACATCAAGGAAGCAAAAACAAGGATGGAATTCGGTAAGTAAAAGAGTTTACTGATTCGTTTTTGATGTGTATGTCACTAAATATAGGGAGAAATATGTGATTTTGATTTCATCATTATTACAGCCTATACAGTCCACTGCTGGATATAGGTCTCCACAAGTTTACGCCAAAAATAACGTGAACTCATGTGTTTTGCCCATAGTCACCACGCTGGGCAGGCGGGTTGGTGACGGCAGAGCTGGCTTTGTCACACCGAAGACACTGCTGCCCGTCTTCGGCCTGTGTATTTCAACGCCAGCAGTTGGATGGTTATCCCGCCACCGGGCGGCTTTTTAAGTTCCAAGGTGGTAGCGGAACTGTATTATCCCTTAGTCGCCTCTTACGACACCCACGGGAAGAGAAGGGGTGGCTATATTCTTTAGTACCATAGCCACACAGTAATAGATACTAGAAATTAAGTTGTATGTTTTAATATAACTAGTTATTTAGTTTCCATAACCTATTATTATAAAATTGTAAATATATTTTTTTAGAACATACAATATATAGAAATTTTAAAAACTTAAAATACTAAGTTAATATATAAAATTATACTCGACTCACTTCATGCCTTGTCCTACCGGCAAACTTCGGTCATATTTTTTTTTTTGCTTTTTGTAAATACAACTTTAAGTCATGTGCGTAAGGTTGAATTTCTAAAAAAGTATTTGTATATCATGACCATAAGTCCTTTTGTTTATTCGGAGCATATTTGGCAACACTTTTAAGCGTTACTTTTGTATAAGTCTGTGCATCTCGGGTTTTTTACAGATCAATGGTTACAGTAGTGTGACATATAGCTTTTTTTTATATGACTTGGTCAGCACAGGAATACAACACTACTTGTGAACAGTATTATTAAGCTGCTCCAAGTTTCGAGCAGGATATATCCTGCTCTGCCCTACCTCAATAAAAGCTTACCGTGTGTTGGGTGCGAGGGGTGCGCGGGGTGCGCCGGGTGCGCGGGGTGCGGCGGGTGGTGGTTGTGGTGGTAGTGCGCGGGCGGCAGGTAGGCGGGCGCGGGCGGCGAGCGCGCCGGGCTGCCCGCGCCCGCGCCCGCCTCGCCGCTGTACGCGTACGTCTCGCCCGCGCCGCCCGCCGCCGTCGCCGCGCCACCGCTCTGCGGAGCCGGAAATATATATATTAGTAGCGTAGATTGCTTTTCTGCTGCTACGGATCGTAATGAGGTATTCTACACCGTCAATACACAAATTTATTGAAAAACCCAGGCAATGACACTTCTGGTTTTAAAAAAATGTTACTGGTTTTATTTTATAGGATGAGATTGTTGTACTCACGGGTCGCAGCGTGGTCCAGGTGGTGTGCGGCGGAGTGTTGGCGGGGCGGTGCGGCGAGTAGTCGGGCGCGTAGTGCGGCGCGTGCGCGGCGTAGGACGCCCCCGCGCCGCCGGCGCCCGCCGCGCCGCCCTCGCCCGGGGAGCGCGCGCCCACTGCGCCTGGGCAACATGCGGATCTCTTTTACTGATAAACTAGTTTATTTATTAGTTCTAACGTTACCTATTTTTTTTTTATATACTATTATGCGTTTTTCTTTAAACGATATATGGTCTGCAATGCAACAAAGTAACATATCAGAATGTTCCTAAAACGATTGTGTGACATATTAATTTCTCCAACAAAAAATAAAGAAGCTCCTAAGTCAAATTACAGTGTTACTCTTAGCTTTTAATGAAAAACAAAAGCTTTTCATTAAAAGTTAAGAGTTTTTAATTAAATGAAACTTTACTTTGCATATTGATCTGCTGCTGCCCACTGCATGAATATTTTGTATACAAAACATAATTGCAATAGCAGTGGCGCCAAGTTGGCGCAACGTTCACAGCCATGGATTGTACCTGTTGAGCTGGCGGTTGCGGGTTCGAACCCTGCACATGACAAACATTTGTATTGGCCATACAGGTGTTTGCCGCGGTCTGGGTGTTTGCGCAGTCCTTGTGAGTCTCCCCACCGTGCCTCGGAGAGCACGTTAAGCCGTCGGTCCCAGTTGTTATCATGTATACCTGATAACTGGTTACTCATAGTAGGGAATATATCCGCCAACCCGCATTGGAGCAGCGTGGTGAATTAAGCTCTGATCCTTCTCCTATATGGGGAAACAGGCCTATGCCCAGTAAAGGAAGATTACAGGCTGAAGCAATAGCAGTGATTAAAAATACTCATGAGATAAGAGCAAAACTTCTGAAAATGTACCAGTCGTCTCTACAAAGTGATTCGACAAACCTGGCGGTGCGTGGTGTTGCTGGTGTATGGCGGGCGGCGGTGCCTGGTATACATCTCTTTGACGAAGGTGATAGTCGTAATTCTCTTCGGCCACTGGCTCGCCAGTAGTAGCACCCAAGGATCGACTACAATGTAAATATCAAATGTAATTTAATATACTAACTAGAGGACTCAGCAGATGATCTTCTGCTCAGAATAGCATTATAAATTTATTGACATACCGATGGTAGCGCCACCTACTGAGTCCGATTGTGTTTTCAAACAACCTTTGAACCCATTGAAATATACACATGGAATTTCAATCAAATCGGTCCAGCTATTTAAAGTTACGTATCAAATATGTGCAGAAGAATTATATATATTAAGATAACAAAACGTTATGTATAAAGTTACGTAACATTATTGTTTTATTTAAATCTAATTCTTTAACTATATATGTAAGTAAATCCTTGTGGTAAATTCTATTTTCTGTATATTATGTGTAACACAGTTATTGTTTAGATCTTTATATTATTAAAAAAAAAAAGTTCTAATTAAAATAATATGTATGTAGTAATCAATACATATAATAAAAATGTAATGGATCGCTCTCTGTACATTTAAGATATATGAAAAAAAAATATTATTGGGACCTTTATAAACGCAAATAGCACCCAAAACAGTGATTGTCAGAATCTTTGTCTATTTTTTAGTGTTTTTGTGCACGCAATTCTCAGAAACGGCTTATCCGATTTAGATGTGGTTTTCACTAATATATGGCGGCAAGCTTAGCTTAACATTTAGTTTTGTAGGTTTTATGTCAATTGGTTCATAAATAAAAAAGTTATGACAATTTAAAAAATCACGTCGATCATGTAGTCACTAATCCGCGCGGACGAAGTAGCGAGTATAGCTAGTAATAGTAAATATAAACACAATTGTATTTAAAGTAACACCAAACAATTAAACTTACTTTGCTAATGTATTTGTGCATACAATATATTCCACATCATCGTTGTATGGATTCAAAAAGGCAAATGCTGATGTTCTCAACCAAATCCATTCTCTGCTTTTAGTGCGAAACCGATACATAAGAGAAATAATTTGTCCCTTCAGCTTAAGAACTGAAAAATAAAAAGTAAATCATTAATATTATAGAAATGTTTTAATGAATATGAAAATTTTAGTTTGAATGATTTTAGAACGAGGCGTTTTCTGTAAGTGATTGTGATATAAGATTGACAGGTTTGATTTTAGTTACAGTAACGTAACCTTTATTTGGTTCAATTCAGATGCAGCAACACGTTAACAAAACGAGAGTATAGTAAATAAATATAATAGTTTAAATGTGGAGCAATAATAAACAGCCATATTCACAATATTAATTTACAAAAATAGCACTTAAAAATGAGTCGCGCCACATACAAGCAGTCACAGTATGTAAGCATATCCTGCTACCATTTATATAATATAGCGATCCGCCGTATTCGCACGAGTGTAATGCTGATACTAAATATAAAATAAATATAATATATATGTGCAAAAAAATGTGTTTATTTACGACACCACATTACAAACCTCTCTATCAGTTTTCCTGCACTATATTATCCATGTATTATACAGATAAACCTTCCCCTGGAATCACTCTATTTACTAAGGAAAACAGCATCAAAATATGTTGCGTAGTTTTAAAAATTTAAGCTGTATGCAGCGGGAAGCAACTTTGTTTTATACTATGTAGGAATTATTGTGCGGATAAAGGCGAGTTGTGTAATTAGTTAGAAAATATTTTAGCTATAAGAATACTATGTAAACTAATATTGTGCAGTTGTTTGTTGTCCTGAATAAAATAAAATATTTGGAACATCCAAAACTGTATGCCTCCATGCATTACTTTAAAACTATTGTTTACAACTTATACTTAGCAGCGCCCTCTAATTTCTTGTTTAGGAACTTATGATCGACCATCATCAGTAACACAACAGACCATACAACGATAATAAGTTCGGTTAGTTGATTTGGTTCTTGCAGATAATCACAGATGGCTTCATGTTCAATGGGCTTGGTAATCAATACTTTCCCGACATATTAAAAAAAAACAGCTTATTTCGTCAAGTGGTTCTGCATTATTTTGCTATTAACATAATATTTATTTAATGAATTCTTTTTACATAAAAAAAGACTTCTGATATTTAATATGTATTTTAATGTGTATTTAATGTGTATTTTATTATGTGTGTTTTAATACATAGCAAAGAAATAAAAAATCTAACAATATATTCATTAGGCGAACGGCGGCCTTATCGCTAAAAACAATCTCTTCCCGGCAACCTTAGTGCAAAAGAAATGGTCTAGCGTCAACATAGGTGTACAAGTTACAACAAATTTCTGATAAATTTTAAAATAATTAAACATATACATACATACATACATAAATAAATCCATACATATCCAAATACATGCATACATACGTATAAATACATATATACATTATAATTATAAATTACTTTTTTATTGTTGAGTTTTAGGAAAATGCTTTCAAACAGTCTTTGTATAAGTTGCAGATGTTTGTACACGTCTGATATTCAAGGCCAAGGTATTCCATAAGCGAGAGGCTTGAACTGTAATAGATTAATCATAAAAGGAAGAGGAGTGAGCAGGAATTTCAAGAAGAAAATTACTGTCAGAACAAAGATAGCGTTCACGGGAATCACCAAGGACTTTGAAACGTTCTTTCAAATAGGAAGGGGTAAAGGGACTAAATAAAATAGAGTAAAGTGGGTTAAGGATATAAGTATTCCTGCGAACGCGAACTGGGAGCCACTTGAGTTTTTTTGTGAAATTCCGAAATATGATCATATTTGCGTAGTCCAAATACATCTCTTATACATAAATTCTGAATGCGCTAAAGCTTATTATTAATGTATCTTTATAAATGATACACGTTCAAGACGAAGCCTAGGAGGCGTGCGATAAATAAAGAGTACCCTGATCGAAGTTGTCGCGCATGTGCTGCTGGTCCTCGGGGTGGTAGAACTCGTAGCACAGCTTGCCCAGCAGGTCGGCGGGCGCGTAGCCCAGCACCTGCGCGGCGCGCTGGTCCGCGAACGTGAAGCGCCCGTCCGCCGAGTGCCGCGACACGAACTCCGCGCCGCCGCACAGCGCGCCCTCCGCGCTGCTGGGCGTCGACGTCACCTGCGCCCGCTGAGCTTTGTACTCGCTGGCTACTCGGGTCCCGTGCTCGGTACGTGTCGTGTAGCCCGAGTTCCAGAGACCGAAACAAATCGTTACGGACAGACGTACGATTTAGATTACGCCAGTAACAACTTCTTCACTCACTGAGCTTTAATTAATTTGATTTTAAAATAACCGAAAACGGTCTTAGAGTTTTTCGAATCAAACTTGTTAGTTTACGAGGCAGTCTGTCGATCTACAACGACGACGACAAAGAACATATATATCTTTGAAAATTATCTTCTATGCAATACATTGAACGAATAAATATATTAGACTATACAAAATAATAAATGAACTGACCTGTAATCTGCCGATAGCCACGAGGCAACAGTGTGACGCATGAAGCTCGTCTTCGACCGGCCGGTCCATCTGCATCCCTGGAAACAGATCTGATATCCCAAAACACATAAAACTACGTACATCGGGACGAGAAAAAATTGTAAAAATTCTTTCTCATTCAAAGTCCATTGCGGTACGATCGCGGTCAACCGTGGCCTCATACGAACCTGTCGGCGGCCAGTTCTTGATGTAGCCGGTGCAGTGCACGACGGCGTAGTTGTGTCCGTCGTGCGAGGGCCCGAGCGAGTTGCGCGCGCGCAGGCGGCCGAGGTGCGCGCTCTCTGCCGTACCGCCCACGCGCATGCGGCAGATGAAGCCGCGCCGCGACCCCATCACCTGCCGCATGGACGCTGTCGACGGAACGATTATTAATTACTACCGCTTGCGGGTCGCTATTAAGAGGAAAGTGTACCTGAGAGACTTGAAAAATAGGTATTTGAATAAAATGTTCCTGTCTCGCTGTATGCCGCCTCCGAGCCACGAGCCAAGAAAGGAACAACTGTAGCTCGGACCGTTTTAGGTAGATAATTATTGACCAAAACAGCATAGTCAACTATTTTCTCCCCGAAACATTCCAATTTTTTTTATATAACTAAAAAAACCTTTAGCTATGTTCTCGTTTTTTTGTAAATATGTGCATTTTTTTATCAGTGTCTGAAAATGTACAAAAAACTAGGTAATATTTCTAGGTTTTAAAGACTCCTACTCCCTATGATAATAAGATATGACAAAAAAACCAAGACGTATGGGCATGGTCATGGCAGTTAAAGGTTTTATATTACAAAAATATTTGATCATGTATCATTATCCAGGGAGGAAACGACTACGTTTGTGTGGAGAAAGAGTTGATATCCTTTCCTCTTAAGAATCGACCGAACTTGCCGACTACTCTAAAGTTAAACTTTAAGTACTTTCAACGCAAATACGAACACATTATAAATATAAAATAAGGGAGTGACTTACATTGGTGACCTTCTTTTTTGACAGTTCCAGTTTTAAGATCCAAAATACGACCCGTATTTTGTGGTTCCTGTGTGCTAAGTTGCTCTCGAACTTTCTCGACGTCGTCCGGGTGAACTTGGTCGTATAAACAAGACGAGTACCATTCTCCCTAAAATCGAAGGTAGTTTCGTTAGCCAATGAACATAATGAATAATACACATTATAGGGTAGCCTCGTACCTGTGAATAGTTAAGTACTGGTGCTATACTATCACTAACATAAATGATACGACCAGTGTCGCAGCTGACGACGAATAAAAATCCATCGGCAGCCTCTAAGATCAAATGTTTTAACTCTTGATCGGTTAAAAACGAAGGTTTATATGTTCCATCGGTCGATGTGTTTCCAGTGCCTGTGATAAATTATATAATTAGTTTGATCATTTTACTAATAATATAGACGAAATTATTAAAAAAATATCAACGTGTGCTTTAGACCACACAGCTGAAATAAGACTTCTTTAGTTTCTACAATAATATATGAAACGTAACTCTCTTCCTTTCTTCACTAACTTATAAATCTTGTGACGTTTGCACCAGCTTACTCCCCAGGTCAAGTTTTACTTTAAAAACATTAAACAGAATTTAGATAGTTTTGTTAGCGCTGCTTACCTCTCAATGCTTTCATATGCGCTACGGCCATTCGCAATATGGTGAGCTTGTCCGGTTTTCGCGCTAGAGCGGAACATGTTGGAACCATGTCAGATAGTTCCGTAATATATGCCGTCATCTTGTTTCTTCGACGACGTTCAATTTCACAATGATTCTCGCGGCTAAAAAATTTCAAAAAATAAAATAAATATTCGACTATATTTCTATTCATTTTTTTTTCATGAAAACTTAATTTATCGTCTTACAAGTTTTAAGTAATTTTCGTTATTCGATTAATTTTTTTATTTCGTTTTATAATTGCGTAAGACGCTCTTATTAAGCTTCGAAATAACTTTAAGCCATGAAACCTATTAATATCGTTAGAGAAATGGTCATAATATTAACATATCTTATAAGGGATCTTAATTTCTGTTAATAAACATAAAGGTGAAGGTAATACATGATAGGTCACGTTTTCAATCACAACATGGCAATTTAGTGAATTAATGTCATTGCTATGAGAATGGTGTTTACTTTATTTTTACTCAAGATGTATGGAAATCGTTAACCTATTGTTTATCTAATTAACATTATGTGAAAAACTATTCATTAACTTAGGGTCGCGGTAGTAATAGCAACAACTGCAGTCTGCAAATATAATATAAATATGTATATAATTTACTATTTTAAGCAAGTTTATATGTAATGACAGACAAATATTGAATAAGAAAATTAGATATAAATAATCGAAATTTTACATATTTCAACTGTTGTGTTGAATAATAAATTAAAATACTACAGATGTTCGTGGCCTTGCTCGCTGCCAGTTCAATGTGTTATCATAATCTATCAAAATTTACAACATCTAACAATCTATAGCCTCGTATTTATTGTAGTTCCGCTTTTATAGCCACGAAGTTAAATATTCCAAAGAGAATACAGATTCCCATTGCAAAAAGATAATTTGTGACTGCTGAGCAATTCGGAATTAGAAGACATCATTATGTCGTTATCTCCCTATACTCAGGGTTGAGTTTCAGTTCTTTCATGAAGAAGCGCCAGTAAAAGAAAAGAAATATGCCAAATCTATGGCGAGTTCATATAGTTATTATCTTTTATTGTTGTATTTTTAAATAATAATCTTTAGGTGAAATTAATATTATTTTTTAATATTCTGTTACAAATATAAATTATACATTATAAATTAAAATTAAATTATTTTTAACTATACTAATATTATAAAGCTGAAAAGTTTGTTGTTTGTTAAATATGTATAAAAAGTATAAACTACTTAGTACTGTGCTGTGCTGTGTGGCTACGGCACTAAAGAATTTAGCCACCCCCTCTCTTCCCGTGGGTGTCGTAAGAGGCGACTAAGGGATAACAAGGTTCCACAACCACCTTGGAACTTAAGAAGCCGACCGATGGCGGGATAACCATCCAACTGCTGGCTTTGAAATACACAGGCCGAAGACGGGCAGCAGCGTCTTCGGTGCGACAAAGCCAGTACTGCGGTCACCAACCCGCCTGCCCAGCGTGGTGACTATGGGCAAAACACATGAGTTCACGTTATTTTTGGCGTGGACTTGTGGAGGCCTGTGTCCAGCAGTGGACTGTATAGGCTGTGATGATGATGATGATGATGACTTAGTACTAAGTTAAATATAATAACCCCTCCTTGGCAGTCGGGTAATAAAATACTGGCTCGAATTACAAAATTATTTTTGTATTGTATAGTCCATTTCTCGAGAAAGGCTTTTAGTACCTTTTTCCCAAATTAACGCGGGTGAAACCACGGGGCACAGCTAATATTTAATATCTTCTAATATATAAAATTCTCGTGTCATGGTGTTAAACATTGAACTCCTCCGAAACGGTTCGACCGATTTTAATAAAATTTTGTGGGCATGTCGGGTAGGTCTGAGAATCGGCCAACATCTATTTTTCATACCCCTAAGTTATAAGGGGGGGGGGGAATAAGCGGGTTAATAACATATATGACAAAACAACGTTTGCGGGGTCAGCTAGTAATAGTATAATTTTTTTAGGAAATTCTTGTATACAATATTAGCAATTTCAGCTAACTTTTTGAAATTTTAAAAACTGCGTAGTTTAAAGGTTATCTATATATTAATACGTGAAGCAAAAACTTTGTACCCCTTTTTACGAAAATTGCGCGGACAGAGGAGTATGAAATGCATGAGTGCAGTAAACTAATATTTTTTTTTTAAATTATACATAAAATATATGAAAAAAAAAACATTACACACACTACCGTGTATTTGACACACACGCGCATATTATAACCTTTTGTTGATTGTCAGTCAGTTGTCAAATTGAAAATTTTAAAATAGTTCACTTATTTTCAAAAATTTTTGGTAATTTAAAATATTAATTATGGTCGAATTTCGACCTCTGGGCGACCACTAGTATGTATTATATTGCATTAAAGTAATTTAATAATACTCGAAATTAATGGGGACCGAGCAGCGCAGTGTTTATAAATATTAAAGAAATTAAAAATTATAAATATATAATAATTTAATTGGGTTGTCTGGAAGAAATTGCTGAACAGCCATAAGTCCGCCCATTGTACTTCACAGTCTGTAAATGTTTTTTTTTTTAATGTGTTTTATTGTTTAAAATGTAGTTGTGGTGTACAATAAAGTATGTATAAATAAATAAATAAATATACCTAACATAGAAATTAGATTATTAACGAATAAATTAAAAAGCCATTATTCATTTATATTTAAATAAATTTTATAAAATGAGGTGTGTGTGATGATGATAAAGGATTGTTGGTTGAAAGAATTGTTGGTACAGAAAACTGAAATTTTACTTTTTTTAGGTTTCTACCATTTGCCCTTACCTGCTTTGTTGGTTCTGTCGTCGTCATAATAATAATAATTATTATTATTATAGTTAATTCCGGAAAGAAAACGCAGTCATTTAAACAATTATTAGCAATAGGTATTGTTTGTGTGGTATTTTTAAAATGTGTGGTAAGGATAGGATATGTAGAATAATTTATTTCTTTCTTTGACACTTAAAAAACTCCAAAAAAGTCAAAAAAATAGCTTAGAAACATTTCACATAATTGAAAAAAATACAGATTTTTAAACTTAAATAAAACCAAGGGCAATCGTTCTACAGCTTCGATGTCATAATAAAAAATGTTCAGGTGGACAAGCTCCAGCGAAATACAGCAAAAAATTTATTTGGCCGGCACTTTCACTTTCGGACCAAAATGGATGATGTCTTTTGAGCTATTAATCTCAGTTTAATATAAGATTATCAAATTAGTGAAACAAATATGCAAGATTAGGATATACAGTGTAGGGTATTTTGATAACTCTTTTGAAACATCTATACAAATAAATAAAATTTGAGTCTGTTCGTAATATTAAAATAACCACTTTTTGCAAAATGCATATGGATGTATACAGGCTACATATTCCAAAATAACATTTCGGCTGCCCAATTTCAAAACACAGTAAGGTACAAATTATTGGAAATCGATTTTTTAGCATTTTTCGTTCCAATGGAGTTGTGTGAACATGACTCGATTGATATATTCCAATAATTTGATTTTTGTCGTAAAAATATCGAAATTGATAAACCTAGTAAGTGCATGTTTTTTTTAATTTGAAAAATTTAAAGCAAAGCAACTCTCAAAACAATTTTAAAATATAGTAAGTCGCATATACATATACTTTGCTTTTGATTTTTAACCGACTTACATACAGGAGGAGGTTACTCAATTCGACCTTCTCGATTTTGAATTCGAATTTCGAATATATATATTGTTAGCATAATCTCGATTATTTTAATACGTTTCATGACGTCATGCAACAGTGTTAATAAAAATAGTTCCCTACCCGCTAATACGTTTTGTAACGTCATGCAACAACGTCAATAAAAGCAGTCCCTACCCGTTCAGAGGGCTCTTTTGCTTCTCGGCTTTCGGAACGATAGGTCGTTGTTTCATGACGAGTGCGTTGATCATTTTTATATTCAAAGTAACGGTTGTTTGCTTGGTTAATTTAAATTGTAATTCTCGGTCATTATTTTCGATTAAGTTAGTGGTTAAGGTTAATTTTTTTGATAATTGTTATATTTGTAAAAATGAGTAATAAATAGAAGTTAAGTGTTCGGTCTTCTGTCTTTTTTTTGAAATAAATAAGTTTGTTTCTCCTAAATATATATATTTAATGTTGTTGGAAAGGAGATATCCCTGGTGTGATTTTATGATAACGAAACCGGGATCTAATGATGGGATCCCAGAGAAATCGAGGGGAACTTAGGAGTCGAGTTTCGTAAAATCCGTTCTCAGCGGATGTTTACGCCCTGTAAGGAGCCTACCTGCCTAATTTCAAGTTTGTAACTGTTATAGTTTCGGAGATTTCGTAATGAGTGAGTCAACCTACCATCCCCCGTTTTAATCCCAAAAAGGAGTTGATTTCTAAAGATACATTATTTGGACACCTTTTCGCCATCTAAGAGCATATATTTTAAATTTCAAGTCTCGTACTTCAAAAACATAGGGCTTTCATACAAACTTCCAACCCCCGTTTTATCCCGTTAAGAGTTGAGTTTAATAAATTCCGTTCTTAGCGGATGTCTACGCCCTATAAGGAACCTATCTCCCAAATTTTAAGTTTGTAGTTGTTATAGTTTCGGAGATTTCGTGATGAGTGAGTCAACCTACCATCCCCCGTTTTAACTCCAATAGAGAGTTGATTTCTAAAGATACATTATTTGGTCACCTTTCTACCATCTATAGAGCATACGTTTTAAATTTCAAGTCTCTTACTTCAAAAACATAGGACACTCATACAAACTTCCAACCGCCGATTTATCCTGTTAAGAGTTGAGTTTCGGAAAATCAGCTTTTAGCGAAAGTTTACGCCCTATAAGGAACCTACCTGCCAAATTTCAAGTTTTTAGCCGTTATAGTTTCGGAGATTTCGTGATGAGGGAGTCAACTTACCACCCCCCGTTTTAACCCCAAAAAGGAGTTGATTTCTAAAGATACATTATTTGGACACCTTCTCATCATATATAGAGCATACATTTTAAATTTCAAGTCTCTTACTTCAAAAACATGGGACTTTCACACAAACTTCCAACCCCCGTTTTACCCCCTTAGGGGTCGAATTTCATAACTAATTAAATAATCATAAAATTCATAAAAACAAACATTCAGCAACAATAACATAAATTAGTACATTTATATTAAAATCAATTTCAATCTGTAACATTAAATTTAACAATTAATTTAAACAATTCAATAAAATCAATTAAAAATAGTAATAATAATAATTTTACATCTAATTTATCTAATAATCAAATATTTAAAAAAAAAAACATGTTGACTCACTCATCACGAAATCTCCGAAACTATAACAGCTACAAACTTGAAATTTTGCAGATAGGTTCCTTATAGGGCGTAAACATCCGCTGAGAACGGATTTTACGAAACTCTGCCCTTAAGGGGATAAAACGGGGGTTGGAAGTTTGTATGAAAGTCATATGTTATTAAGGCAAGAGACTTGAAATTTAAAATGTTTGCTCTATAGATTGTGAGGAAGTGTCCAAATAATACATCGTAATCTATATATATAAAAGAAAAAGGTCACCGACTCACTCATCACGAGAACTCAAAAACCGCTGGATGGTCCTCCATCCATCCTAGATGGACAAAGATGAAATTTGGCAGGGAGATAGATTATACATAGTTAGTAGACGTCCGCTAAAAACGGATTTTGCGATATTCCACCGCTAAGGGGGTTTAATTGGGATTGATAGTTTCTATGAAACATATACAGCAGCTATAAGTTCGCCTGATAGGTTATTTATACTGCAGCCTGAAAATAAAAATTATGCTAAATTGTGCCTTTGAAAAAGTTACTCAGAGTGATAAGCATTTCAAGTGACTGAAATAAAAAAATAATTTGCGTTAAGCATCTTAATAGTAATGCATAACTTCATAACCACGCGGACGTAGTCGCGGGCAACAGTTAGTGTATTTTAAAACAAAGTTCCTAAAAGCGTATGTGATCGATTCCCTCAAAATCTACTGAACGGGTTTTCATGCGGTTTCACCAATGGAGAGAGGGCTTCAAGAGGAAGGAAAACTTTGTGACATACTAATTTCAACGCGTGCGAAGCCGCGGGCACAGCTAGTATATATATATATATATATATATATATATATATATATATATATATATATATATATATATATATACAGTGACTCCACAAAGTATTCGTACGATGGCAAATACTATATTATTTTTATTAATTTTTTCAATTATAAAATCCCAAAAGGACTGTTTACTCTTGCAACAAGATTTGGACAATATTTGTCTGTATTGTGATTCAAATAGTCTTAAATTAAATGTAAAGAAATGTCATGTTATTACCTTTACTAGGAAACGACAACCAATAATTTTTAAATATCAATTAAATAATGAATTTGTAGAAAGGGTTTCCGTTGTCAACGATCTGGGTGTATACATTGATTCACGGCTATCTTTCGAGTTTCACATAGAGTATATAGTTAATAAGGCTTACCGAATGTTAGGTTTCATTCTGAGAGTATCTCGAGAATTCATGTTTGTCTCGACTTACATACTCTTATATAGATCATTTGTGCTACCTATAGTTGAATATGCTTCAGTGGTTTGGAATCCCCAATATAAAAAATACATTAATAAGATCGAAAAAATAAACAACAAATTTTTGAAACATCTGGATCGCAGGAGTAAATTTCTTTTAAAAGCTGACTTGACTTCTCATCCTATTCAACCATTGTATGTTCGCCGATTAGAAAGGGATCAGTGCTTTTTATATAAAATTATTAATAATTATATTGATTCTCCCTTTTTATTACGTAACATTGATATAAAATGTCCACGTATTAGTGCTCGATCAAAGGAGTCGTACCATATACCTAAGACCAAAACCAAGTATGGTGGCAACACATTCATTCCACGTGCAACTTCATCATATAATAAACATTTTAAAACAATTGACCAGTTCTGGTGCTCACTTAATTTTTATAAGAGTAGGGTTAGAGAATTGACTTGCAACAAATCTTGGCGATGTCTGGCCTTTAATTTTTAATTTTTTGATTTTTTAATTTTTTGATTTTTTAATTTTTTGATTTTTTAATTTTTAATTCTTTGTATAGTTGTTTCGTAATGTTTCTTCCTTTGCCTGTAGTTGTAGCCTTAATTTAGTTTTTAAGTGCTAATGTTGATTTTTAACTTATTTAACAAATGTATTCTTGCTTTTAGTTTTGGCGAAAGCTGATCGTGTTAAACTTATTTGTGGACACAGTTTTGGTTTATGTATTATGTTTGTAACTTTAATTGTATGTGTTTATTTTTAACTGTTTGTGTTCCTTAACAATAAAATAAAAAATAAAAAAAATAAAATTAATGTTAACATTTAATAAAACTTAATATTTGTGAAATATTGTACATCATTAGTATTTACACTACACATTATTTATTTACCGTTTAGCTATAAAAATAAGAAAAAAAATCATGAAATGTGAAAATTTTGCACCACAAAGTATTCGTACCCCCACCACCTAACCATAAACATAAGCTGCCGATCCCGATGCATCACACAAACCAGTGCATGTCACGACACGTCGACGATCAAACGGTTTTAATCACAGTTTCTACGTAAGTATACTTGTGTATAATGGCGAAAACCAAAGAACTTTCTAGTGACGAAAAATTAAAAATTATTTCACTTCACATGGGAGGCAATAGCTATGAAAAGATTGCAAAAATGCTTCATAAAAGTAAGTCGACTAAACAATATGTTATACAAAAATGGAAAAAATTTGGTACTACTAGTAATTTACCAAGAAAAGGACGTCCAAAAGTTTTAAGTACCAGAGATGAACGACACATTATGAAAGAAGTGAGAGCCAATCCTTTTGTATCCGCACAAACAATTGCAACAGACCTCGCAATATTAAGAGGAAAGAGTGTCGGTGCTGAGACAGTGAGGAAAGTTATCAGAAAATGTGGATATCAGGGACGAACTGCAATTAAAAAACCGTATATTAGTGAAATTAACAGAAAAAAAAGATTAAATTTTGCTAAAGAATATCTCAGTAAGCCATTGGAATTTTGGAAATCTGTTAGTTTCTCAGACGAGAGCATTTTTCAAATTTTCGGTTCTAGTGGCAAAAGAAAAGTTTGGAGAAAAAAAGGTATGGCGTTATTGAAAGAAAATGTTATTCCAACAGTTAAATATGGAGGTGGTGGTGTCATGGTTTGGGGTTGCATGGGAAACAATGCTGTAGGAAAAATTCATTTCATTGAGGGTATAATGAATGCAAAAATGTACCTGAAAAAATTGCAAGATAATTTATTTGAATCAGCTAAAATTGTGGGACTTGGCGACAATTTTTATTTTCAGCAAGACAACAATCCGAAGCATACCGCTCAAATTGTCCAGAACTGGCTTCGCGATAAAGTTCCACATCAGTTAAAAACTCCACCCCAGTCGCCCGATTTAAATCCCATAGAAAACTTGTGGTCATTTCTTGACAAAAAAATTAGAACATTTAAAATATCAAATAAAAATGAACTGAAACAACACTTGAAATCACAATGGTATACTATATCCAGTAAATATGTACAAAATTTAATTGAGTCAATGCCACGACGTTTACAATTAGTAATTGATAATAATGGATTATTTACAAAGTATTAATAAAATATTAGAGTAAAATTATTTCGTTTTGCGTTGTGGTACGAATACTTTATGGTGAGAATAATTTTGTAAAATTTTTTTTACACGTAATAAAATATAAATAAACTTTAAGAAACTGTATATTTCATTTACATTTATCTGAAACACCACTATTATATTAGTAGTTACGGATAATTTTCATTCTATATAAAGATATCATAAATTTACAATTAATATACTTGTTTATTAATAAGAAAAATCTTAACGAAAAATATACATACACAAATAAATTTCACTAAAAAAATGCAAGTACAAAAAAATTCTCTTGAGGAGCGCGAATAACCTTATATGTCGAGCACCAAGAACGAACTACGGTGCAAAAAATTTATTGTTTCAAGGCGTGAAATTATATAATAAAATTCCGAATGATGTGAAGAACTCACAATCATTACAAACATATAAAAAACGTTTAAAACATTATATAATAAACAATTGCTGAATAAAATAAAAATATTATAAATATAAAATATTTATAATAATATATAAAATAACAAATAACTTAAGTGCCCTGAAATGCCATGCCACTTCTGGTCTGTGTGTGATCTATGTATATTCCACGCATTCGATCGCTGTGTAAACTGATTGTTGAATTTCTACCCACTTTAGTTTTATTTTTATTTTTTTTTCTTTTGTGTTGGACTCGCAGTAATACTATGTTATAAACTACAAATTGTTTATATAGTTGAATTTCTCATGTAATTGAATTTGTTGTAATTCTTTATGAGAATAAAGTTTCTATAACCATAAATTTTATTAGGGTACGAATACTTTGTGGAGTCACTGTATATATATATATATATATATATATATATATATATATATATATCAGTTCAGCCTATTGCAGTCTACTGCTGGACGTAGGCCTCCCTAAGTTCGCGCTAGACATCCCGGTTTTCCGCAATCCTCATCCAACCTACACCGGCAATCTTACGAAGATCGTCGGTCCAACGGGCCGGAGGACTTCCCACATTACGTTGGGCAGGCGGGTTGGGCATTTTAATATATATATCGCACCTTCGGCGCAACAAAATCACAACAGCTCATTTCTTAATTTTACAGAGGACTTTTAATTATTTTTTTTCGCATTTACTTCCTCATTTCTGGATTACTATTAACCTACCATAGGTTTGTATTTTTTATAAAATTAATAGTTTACTTTCTTTGCTATAGTTTAAAAATCTTATACTGAATTATCAAAAAGTCCAAATAAAAGACATAACAAAAAAAGAGTCCTGAAATGCGACTCTGTTGCACCGAAAGTGCGATATATAATTTTGATAAAGAACCAGGATCTGATGATGGAATCCCACAGAAATCGAGGGAAACCTTCGAAAATCGTAGTGACGACTAGTGCGTTTGTTAATTTTTTTCGTCTACTTTGTAATTGTGTGTGTGTCGATGTAGGTAATTGAAGTCGGTTTCTTTCGTTTGCAAGCAAACACAATTATTTCATGTTTATATCAAATTTGATAAACCTAGTAAGTACATTTTTTTTCTAATTCGACAAATTGAAAGCAAAGTAATGCTCAAAACAATATTTAAACTCTAGTCAGCTGCATTGGTATATTTTACTGCTTTGAATTTTTTTATAAAATCAAACAGTACATATGTGTAGAAAATGAGGTTACATAAATAATTTAATTTAGTATAAGTAAGACATAACAGTGTGTCAATACAAAAAAATTGAATTAGAAAAACATGCTGATTTTGAATTAATTTGTTTCTTATTTTCTGTTCATTGTTTAATTGTTATAGTTATTAATTACCAATGTTGATGTTTTTATTAAATAAAATTTTAAAAATGTCCTAAATACTTGTTTTTATTCACAAACTTTGCTCTAGTGATTTGCTGCACTAATCTTAATCTAAATAATAACCAAGTAAGTGTACTTACTGTATTTTTTAATTGGTTAATTATATATATATATATATATATATATATATATATATATATATATATATATATATATATATATATATATATATATATATATATATATATATATATTTTTTATATTCTGACAACTTTTAACCTAGTAAATGCAATAAATATCACAATCGAAGTAAAAATGATATACATATATTTTTTAACATGTTGTCATCCTAATCTATTACAATAACCAACAGTTAATTCATCATTAAAAAAATACCATTTAGTGCGGCTAAACGGCAATTTTTGTCAGATGCTGTGTTTTGAAATTTAGCGCCGATTTTTTACAATTTTAATCTGTCTAGCTGTTTGTTTCGCAAATCTCTGAAATGGCTGGAGCAATTTTGACAGGACTTTTACTGGCAGATAGCTGATGTAATAAGAAGTAGCTTAGGCTATTTTTATTTTAGAAATTTATTTATTTTATAACTCTGCAAACTGAACAGTAACTTTTTAATTAAATTCCATTCAGACGAAGTCGCGTGCACAGCTAGTCTATCTATAAATCAAAGTTATTTTGCTCATTAGTGAGAAATAATAATCAATAAACGTAAATTCTAAATGTTGCATGAGCATTGTTAATATAATATAGAACTGCTTACTAGGTAAAATTACAAGGTAAATTGAAGACTAAATGGCAAGTTTCAAACAGGTAATAAACATCTACATTATTAATTGTTGTTTTTCAGTAACTATAACGTCATACAATGCATAAGAGCTGTTCAAATCACTTAGTGCTATATTTTTCTTATTTAAGTAACAACTAATGAAAATAAAATTTAAAATATCTTCAATTTATTTTTTACTACTGACACTATTGTTTACTAATGGATATTATATTATTGTTATTATTATTATTATTATATTGGTAATTGTTCTTTACCTCAGCAAGTTTTTCCTACCACTGTTTGCTGAATAGCAAAAATGATTTATTGCAAATAACGTACACAAAATTTTTATATATACATCTTTCACTAGAAAGCTTCAACAAAAATTTTATAATTTTTTTTTATTACCTTGCAGATCAAACTATGTTATTTACTATGGATTTTTCTTATTTCATTAATAAAATATTACTCCAATACCTAGCAAATCTCTCTTTGTCTTGAATATTGTCCTCCTCCATCCTTGCGTATTTCCCCCCACTTGCGTCGTCTTCATCGGATCTAAAACAAGAAGTACTTATAAGATTACTGAATATTTTCTTTATTGTAACAATAAAAGGTTAAAAACTTTATTTTCGGCACAAGTAATATTTCACAATTTATTCAATGATAAGTAGATAAGTTAATAGGCTTCATACCCAATACTACCAGCGCGACGCTTTTGTATGTCCTTGGTTGGGTCAGCCCCTACAAAAATTATATAATATCACATGAAAATCTGCAAACTTGATTTATTCCACAAACTTACATTTAATATTTCATTTTCAACCATGCATAATTAATTGAACCCAGTATCTAAATATATTTCTCCAAAGTGAAGCTTACATATACAAATAGAGATAAGGAACAGTATAAGTAATCACTACTTTTAAAAATACCCTTCAAGACGATTGTCAATTTTAAGATTTTGGTGTTTTACAACATACAACATTTAAACAACAACAGTAATGAGTTTCTTTTCATATATGTAAATGGATAGGAAAGTGCACAATATTGAAACAACAATCACAGATTAAAAAAATTACGCAAAATCCCATTTAATAGTGTTATGTTTTATCTGGTTGATAATATAATTGTATTGGGACATTTAGTAAATTATAATAAAAAGGTAATGAAAAAGTATAATTACTTTAAGTGTTTATTTTTATTACAACAATTGATACTAATTCTATATATTATTATACCCTTTTAATAAATACATAATGAATAATACTATCGTTTTATCCAAAAATATATCTGTCTTGAAAAATAATATAATCTAATATGAATGTAGTTTCAGGTCAGGTTCAGATTCAATAAGTATCTTATAAATAAACCTTATCATATAGAAAATTAAATGTGTTAATGTAGTAACATTAATTTATTTATTGTAACCAAATTTGCTAACAACGCGTCACGCGGAGCAACGCAAGAGCAGTAAACGTCAATAGAAAATAGGTCGATTATAGCATACGTTTAAATCACACTTACCAACATTTTACAAATAAAAATAACGTGTTAGAAAAATAGACATATTAATATATAATTATGTTAAAAAACTTATAAGGTTGAGAACAAATAATCTGCAACAAGTACAATATCACCAACCGGGGATAGTGGGAGCCACGGCAGACATCTGTCAATAAACTCATCAGTCCACGATTTTTTAACCTATTTTATAATAAAATTTATCACTAATTACCAATTTAAGGCGATATAAATACTATTAACACACAATGTATGTTTATTGTAATTATTCAACACAACATAAACGCCATTTTTCGTGCATAGGTGACATGACATTGCCGTCACAGATTAGTATTTAAGTAGCTAGCTCAGTGTTGCCAACTTTATTTTTACCAACCCACCAAATGAAGCCTTGTAAACCACCAAACCACTAAAACGTATTGGCCTCTCAAACCACCAGAATTCCACTAAAAAAAAAATCAAAGACAACGGCTACCTACCTAAATATAATTTGAAAATACAACAACAACACCGTAATTATTATCATGAAATAAAATAATAATTATTTAAGTTACGTACTACAGGAAACAATAATTAATGTAACTACAGAAAAAAAGGAAACAATTAGGTAAGTACATAACTACTAAAGAAAATCGTCTTCTGATGAATCAGCTTCATCTGCAATTTGTAATGTAATTACTTTCTGCTTTAGTAACAAAAAAGTAATATAAACAGATAAAAAACTAATTTTAATTACATGTTCCGATTCATGCTTAAATAACTTTTTTTACATTGATTCCGGAAAAAAATTAGTTAGAAACAAATTATAGAGAATTTAATTATTAATAACATTGTTCTCTTTAACAATCTTGATAAAGTTCATAGTTTTTAAGACAAATGATAAATAATGATTCAGGACACAGAGAGGCTGGTGCAGCGAATACTCGTGAGAGCGCGAAATTAACAATTAAAAAACAAGTAAGTATACACAATGAAATTTTTTTAAATATCTATTAAAAATATTATTAATTATTGTATAAAGAATTTTAAAATATATATATATTTTATATTTTAGTTTTGACGACTGAGTAAATAAATAACAACTTGGTCTTTCGAATCAAATCAAACTTAATCCAATAGTTGAACATATAAAGGTTCATTCAAGAAATTCATAAACAATTTTCAGGGAATTCCCAACAGCCGACAGGCTTAAGGGGCCTACTCAAAGCACTGCCTGCAGGGCCCTGCTTACAGTGCCACTGCCGATCGTATTGTATGTATGCATGCAGGGCCGATATTTTAATTGTTCACCCTGTCGCAGGGCCGCAGTGTCGTTCTGCCAGCCCGACACACGATCTCCCCACTCCGTAAACTGCAATCAGGGACATGTGTAGCTCGGTCGGGCCGATTTAGACCACCATTTTGTTTACGTCGGTACATTGCGACGTTTGCCTACTCTATTTGACCTGGGGTTTGTCTTGTCAGTGGTTGTCATTTAGCAATTAATCAGTTAGTTGGTGGTTAGTTGGTTTGGTTTAATTATATTATTTGTTTGGCTCTGTTTTCTTCAAGAAAAATGAGCCAGCGAGAAAAAGACGTGTGGAGGGACGTAATCTAATTGTATAGGGATTTGCCATGTCTTTGGAAAACTAACCACGATCATTATCATAACAAAGATATGCGGTCGCAAGCTATGTCGCTTTTACATGAAAAATATAAAACTTTTTTACACCAGTGCTTCCTTTTTTTTTCTTTTGAACGCTACAAGTACTCAATACAGTCAAACCCAATGCTATTTTTTGGTGTTTGAATAATGTAGGAGCCATTTATAAAAACTGACGAATTTAGGCAAGGACAAAGAGAACACAAGTGAACACGACAACGTATGCCGCGTAAATGATTTGCAGTGCTTTGTGGAGCAACATCCTCTGCGGCAGTAACTGCAAGCAGGCCCTGCAGGACCTACCCCACCCCAGCCCGCAAAATAATGATATTTGTAATAAAAAAAATACTAATTGATAGATTTTGAATTGCTCAATTCAACTACGTTGTCCTTTCAAATTGCTCACCTCAAATTTTATAATTAAAAAACAAAATTAAAAAAAAAAAAACAAATATTTTCAAACTCGTATATCTTTCGATGTATACAATATTTTAAATTGCTCAAAGTGTTAAAAAACTGCTCAAGTTGCATTTATAATTGCTCAAGTATAGTTTGGAACAGATCCACTTCCCTTAATTTTTAAATAAATATAAATAGTTTGCACAAATAAAATATTGATATTTGTAAAAAAAAAAATACTAATCGATACATTTTCAATAACTCAATTTGACTACGTTGTCCTTTTAAATTGCTCACCTCAAATTATTTAATTATAAATTAAAAAAGTCGTTGAAAAATATTCTTTTATCAATATTTTCAAACTCTTGTATCTTTTGATGTATACAATATTTTAAATTGCTCAACGTGTTAAAACCCTGCTCAAGTTGCATTTATAATTGCTCAAGTACAGTTTGGAACAGCCCCACTTTACTTAATTTTTAAATAAATATAAATAGTTTGAACAAATTTAACGTTTATATCATAAGACAGGTGTACGCTGCGCGTACGCATAGACAATGATGCGAAGCAAAAAAATTGCGGATATTCGTAATAAAAAAGATACTAATCGTTCGATTTTCAATAGCTCAATTCAACTACGTTGGCCTTTTAAATTGCTCACCTTAAACTATTTAATAGAAAATATTGATAAATGAATTTTTTCAACGACTTTTTTGATTTGTAATTAAATAATTTGAGGTGAGCAATTTAAAAGGATAACGTAGTTGAATTGAGCTATTGAAAATCGAACGATTAGTATTTTTTTTTTTACAAATATCATTATTTTATTTGTTCAAACAATTTATATATATTTAAAAATTAAGGAAAGTGGAGCTGTTCAAATCTGTACTTGAGCAATTATAAATGCAACTTCAGCAGGGTTTTAACACGTTGAGCAATTTAAAATATTGTATACATCAAAAGATATAGGAGTTTGAAAATATTGATAAATGAATTTTTTTCAACGACTTTTTTGATTTTTAATTAAATAATTTGAAGTGAGCAATTTAAAAGGCCAACGTAGTTGAATTGAGCTATTGAAAATCGAACGATTAGCATCTTTTTTTTACGAATATCCGCAATTTTTTTTGCTTCCCATCATTGTCTATGCGCATCTGCAGCGCTCACTTTATCGATATAAACGTTAAATTTGTTCCAACTTTATATATTTATTTAAAAATTAAGGAAAGTGGAGCTGTTCAAATCTGTACCTGAGCAATTATAAATGCAACTTCAGCAGGGTTTTAACACGTTGAGCAATTAAAAATATAGTATACATCAAAAGATATAGGAGTTTGAAAATATTGATAAAAGAATATTTTTCAACGACTTTTTTGATTTGTAATTAAATAATTTGAGGTGAGCAATTTAAAAGGACAACGTAGTTAAATTGAGCTATTGAAAATCGAACGATTAGCATCTTTTAATTACGAATATCCGCAATTTTTTTGGCTTCCCATCATTGTCTATGCGCATCTGCAGCGCTCACTTTATCGATATAAACGTTAAATTTGTTCCAACTTTATATATTTATTTAAAAATTAAGGAAAGTGGAGCTGTTCAAATCTGTACCTGAGCAATTATAAATGCAACTTCAGCAGGGTTTTAACACGTTGAGCAATTAAAAATATAGTATACTTCAAAAGATATAGGAGTTTGAAAATATTGATAAAAGAATATTTTTCAACGACTTTTTTGATTTGTAATTAAATAATTTGAAGTGAGCAATTTAAAAGGACAACGTAGTTGAATTGAGCTATTGAAAATCGAACGATTAGCATCTTTTTATTACGAATATCCGCAATTTTTTTGGCTTCCCATCATTGTCTATGCGCATCTGCAGCGCTCACTTTATCGATATAAACGTTAAATTTGTTCCAACTTTAAATATTTATTTAAAAATTAAGTAAAGTGGGGCTGTTCCAAACTGTACTTGAGCAATTATAAATGCAACTTGAGCAGGGTTTTAACACGTTGAGCAATTTAAAATATTGTATACATCAAAAGATACAAGAGTTTGAAAATATTGATAAAAGAATATTTTTCAACGACTTTTTTAATTTATAATTAAATAATTTGAGGTGAGCAATTTAAAAGGACAACGTAGTCGAACTGAGCTATTGAAAATGTATCGATTAGTATTTTTTTTTTTACAAATATCAATATTTTATTTGTGCAAACTATTTATATTTATTTAAAAATTAAGGGAAGTGGATCTGTTCCAAACTATACTTGAGCAATTATAAATGCAACTTGAGCAGTTTTTTAACACTTTGAGCAATTTAAAATATTGTATACATCGAAAGATATAGGAGTTTGAAAATATTTGATTTTTTTTTTTAATTTTGATTTTTAATTATATAATTTGAGGTGAGCAATTTAAAAGGACAACGTAGTTGAATTGAGCAATTCAAAATCTATCAATTAGTATTTTTTTTATTACAAATATCATTATTTTGCGGGCTGGGGTGGGGTAGGTCCCTGCAGGCAGTGCTTTGAGTAGGCCCCTTTAAAGTCGTTCGGTGTTGCCTACACAACAAAAATATACCATTTTTGCGTGGTGGGTGTGCCTGTAAAAAAAATCCTAGAAAAATACTAGATCATTCTTTAGTGGTAAGCTTTGAAGCTTACCACTAACTGAAACATACCTAAACCACTAAAAAATCCACTAGCCACTAAAACCAATTTTTTCTCGCCAAAAAGGGTGTCTAAACCACCAGATCTAGTGGAAAATCCACTAAGTTGGCAACACTGAGCTAGCTACGTCCCAACCACAGAATCTTAAAACATTGCCAGCTGCAATACGAATGGATTTAAGTCGCCAGGAAAAAAATAACGACGTCTATAGAAAAAAATCCTTAAATATTTATAAACAACATTTTTGTTTTCATATTTAAGCTTTTTGTTAGGCTTGAAGTCATTGAAAGTTCATAGTAGCAAGTTAGTTGCTATCATCAACTCGTGAACGTGACACTCAACTAAAAAATAGATTTTTAATTTCTCAGCGAAATATTTATCATTTACTGGTTTTTGCCACGCTTACAAAATTTTCATGGAATGACGAAATAGTCACTTATAAAAAATTGGTACCTACCTACTTACTTTCTGTTATAATTATATCAAAACCATAATTATATTCTGCATTCTAATACCTAACATATTTAAATTTTATACATCTTAAGATGATAGCGATACTGTTCATTCTTCGTAAAGGTAGATGACATCTACGTGACCTGATTGTTAAAAAATTATGGCAACGACTCTTTGTTTATAAGTATATTCATTTATAAGTCACACAACTTATTAAATGGAGATTTTCTTGGTGTTTAACTGACTTCAAAAACAGGATGAGGTTATATATATATATATATGTTCGTTATATTATGTATGTTCGGGGATAACTTCGTCAAAATGAACAATGACAAAACAAAATCAAAAATGAAAAAACGCACTACGATTCCGTCACTACGATTTCCGAGGGTTCCCTTCGATTTCTCTAGGATCCCATAATCAGATCCTAGAGATATTGCTAATTTTATATTCAAACGAAATTGGACGCCGCATTCGACCAAAGCTCATTATATTGCATTTAGACAGATTGAAATCCATTTTATTTATGATACTCCACTCATATACTGACCGGACATACTACTGAAGAGTTAAGCAGTTCTTTTCTGATTGTACACGAGTGAACAGCTTGACATTTTCCGCGTATATAGTGAAGACATTCAGCGTGCCTATGAACCACCGATAGGTCATTTATCATAAGCAGAAAAAGAAGAGGACCCCGCATAGAACCTTGAATTACCCCATCTGTGTTTGGTAGGGAGAGGATTCATAAATGCCTAACCTAAACTTATGATAACGATGGCGCCAAAAAGCCAAAAATTTTATAAGGCCAGGAGCAAATCCAATAGTACAAAGTTTTGTTAGTAGGACATCATTGTCAACTCTATCAACTAATGTCTACACTTGCTTTGCAAAAGCTTTAGCAGCCCCAACCCCTGAAAAAGTTTGGCCCATTTTAGGAAACTGTAGGCTTAAATCCTCTCTTAGACCACAAGCTGGTAATGTACTTCGAAACGCACGTGCACGTTTTTATTAATGTTATTTTCTATTTTCATATAGTCGCTACATATAGTCGCTATAAGCCAGACTGACTTTTGGTTTTAAGGAGGCAAGGATCTCCCTAAATAACTCATGTTTTAGAGGGTTTACTCTATGTTTTCAAGCGGCACGTAACTTGAGTTTTCATCTAGTATCTCTAGTCCAGTGTATTTCATCTAGTATCTGATGTAGTTTTGCTCTTAATTAGTGAAACGAAAAAATTATACTGGATTTAAATTTCCCATTCATTTATTAGTATATTGAAAAGGTTTAATTTCACTTCAGTCCTGTTTTATTTTAAGTTATTACAATTTTGCGACATGTGAATCAATGTCCAAGGGTCGCCGTGTTCGCCCTTTGTACAATAAAATAACACTAACGCCCAACAATATTACAAATATTGTTGAAAGTCCACACAACGCTATCACACCTCCGCGGAGACGATTACCATCTGAAAAATCCGTACAAAATACGTGTTTAAAAAAATACGTATCATAAATTGTTATGGGGCTGTTCAAAACTACTTGTGCTTTTAAAATCTATAGCTATTATATTAACCATTAACAAATTTTGAACATTTGCAAGTAACCCAGACAGGGTTCAGTGGTTACGGTTGTTGATTGGAACTTGGTAGCTGTTCCAACACAAAACTTAAGTTAATAAATAATATTTGTATAAATATCCGAAAATACTTGATAAATATTATCTAACAATCACTAAAAATTATCAAAAACATGTCTACCGTTATCGACAGAAATTTTTTCAGCTTGTACATTTAAGGCGAGTTTGTTGGATAAACGTGGTAGGTATTGCAGCCAAAAGGATATTCTCTTGTTAAATTTGTATTGGTTGTAATCCATTAGCTTTGGGTCACATATTTCGTGTATATACGAATCACCTACCACGTATCTTGGCCATTCCTTTTGGGGACCAGGTGACCTTCAAACAAACAAATACTTTTTTATGTTTGAAGAAAGTAAAAATCAATTATCTGAGATAAAATAATAAACGGACCCGAAAGTAACGAAATTTTTTATGTATTTTTTAAATTTAATAGACGCTTCTTTTTCTATTGGTGACATTGGTCGACGAGCTATTTGAAGCATCAGAGCATCTCCAAACAATGCTATCAATTCAGAACCGTGTGGTGCACCTGCAAAGAGAAATTAATTTAAAATAATTGAAGCCACTTTTTGTACTTTATAATAATAGCAAATACAAAAATATCTCACTTTCACAACAGATCAAACGATAACTCTTTTTTGTTACCTGTAAAGTTAATATGTCGACCATTCAAATCAACATCAACTGTGTGTGAAAAGTGGTAAACAAATAAATGTGAAATTCTTCGAGCTAATCTAGCAGCAAGAAGGGCGCAACCGGATTCCCATTTAGATGACGTCTCAATCCTCGCGATTGCTTCTAATATGTTCAAAACTTGTTTTTCGTTTTCTCCTCGCATTTTGGGGCCCAAAAATTCCCATTGAATTGTTTGTGACAACTGAAAAATGCATTAAGTGTTAATGATGATAAATATTTCTTTTACAAAAAAGTTTACATTATTTAAATTGATTTACAATTGACAATGTGTCTGGTCGGTCTAACGATAGCAAGCGCAGTAAATTTGGAATAATTGTCGATATCGTTTGATTGTATAAATAATCAATACCGTGTTTTACAACATCTTCATAACTGTAATCTGCAAATGAAATATTTGTTTTAGCATCTATATATTAAATGATAATAAGATTTACTGTGTTACTGGTTTACCATAATGAATAGACTCCAAGTCAGTGGTTCCTAAGAGAACATCAATAGGAATACTCGGTGATTTTGACCAAGCTAGGGCTGATGAAAGTGAAGTTGGTAAAAACTGTTCTGATTCTGGTAAAAAATTGTCCGGTATTGGATGAATAAGATCTGTCCAATTGTTCTAAAATAATAATTTAAAATGACGTTATAAAGATAAACCTATATAAATAAAATATTCTTACTACCATAGCCACACAGCAGAACTCTCTTCCCGTGGATATCGTAAGAGGCGATTAAGGGATAACACAGTTCCACCACCAACTTACAAAAGCCGATTGATGGCAGGATAACCATCCAACTGCTGGCTTTGAAATACACAGGCCGAAGACGGGCAGCGGCATCTTCGGTGCGACAAAGCCAGCCCTGCGGTCACCAACCCGCCTACCCAGCTTGGTAACTATGGGCAAAACACATGATTTCACGCCATTTTTGGCACGAACTTGGGGAGCCCTATGTCCTGTAGTGGACTGTGTCAGGCTGAAGTGATGATGATGATATAAATAAAAATGAATATTGCTAAGCGCATTACTCGAGAATGGCTCGACCAATTCGGCTAATTTATTTTTCGTATGTTCCTTAAGACCCATGGAAGGTTTTAATACAATTTTTTTTTAAGTTTTACCATTAACTTTTAACAGAACGAAGTCTGTCCGGGGAGCTAGTTTAGTATAAGTACAAAGAGTGATATAAACAATGCATTTGTGTTATTGAAATAATTTTCATCTTATGAATAAAAACAGCAATATAGTTTTTTTATCAATAAAATAAAACAATATTTAAGCACTTATTTAAGATAAAGAGAGACTGAACATTATACAAGACAAAAACATTTTCTTCATATATAGCAGTAGTTGAAAACCTATGATCCGCGGACCACTGGTGGCCCTGAAAGCAACCGAAGTGGTCCGTGAAAGTGGGTGCAAAGTGAGTGAGTAAATGAGTTTCACTAAGATCATTTTACTTTCGTTTATAGTTTTAATTATTTTCAATTGTACACTTCAATAGTACAAAAGCAAACATCGTCGGGCTGGTAAACAGTTGATATTGGTCCATGGAAAAGCAAACCTTTTATTAAATGGCTCACAAAAATGTTAAGAGCCACTGATGCTTTCGATGAACTGTCTTAGTTTTCTGTTATTCTAGTTTTTCGCTTATTGTTTTTTTTACTGGAACATTTTTTACTTGTAGATGATTTTTACACATAAAATGACAGCAAAATAAAAATTCATTTAAAAATATATTTCATTAGATGTCCTTAAAATTTAGTGCTGCGATTATTTCTAAAATTATATTCAAAACTTTCTAAAAAAGTTTAAATATTTAGGTTTACATTTCCTTTAGTAAAATATGACATGATAATAGTAACCAATAGTTGTCAAGCCAAGTCTGAATTACTTTTTTCATAGCAAAGTAATATTATTCAAAAAGCATAAAGGTGCACAAGATACGACCTGTGCACCTAAGTATACATAATATGTTAAAATTATACTAAAAATATAAAATAATAAATTATATTAAGAGATAAAAGTCGGTATTACCGTATACTGTGACAGTAGGCTCGTTAAAGATTTAATTTTTAAACACTGAAGAATTTCGCTTTCTCTCTCACTCAAACACCCTAATGATTCTGCGACACTTCTTGAAATTATTTCGAGATTATTATTTTCCAGGACATTATCTTTCTCAATGGCTTTCCAAATGTATTGTGGTGACATAATGATAGCTCGGTGAAATAAACCTAAAAGAATATAATATTATTCAGCTATATATCAAGGAATATCTATTGAATATAATCTATAATATATATAATCTATATCTATATCTATATCTATAATATATATAAACGCGAAAGGTCATTCATCACGAAATCTCCGAAACTATAACACCTACAGACTTGAAATTTGGCAGGTAGGCTCCTTATAGGAAGTAGACATCCGCTAAGAACGAATTTTACGAAACTCGACCCCTAAGGGGGTAAAACGGGGGTTGGAAGTTTGTATGAAAGTCCTATGTTTCAGAAGTAAGAGATTTGAAATTTAAAATATATGCTCTATAGATGGTGAGGAGGTGTTCAAATAATGTATTTTTAGAAATCAACTGCCTTTTGGGGTTAAAGCGGGGGATGGTAGGTTGACTCACTCATCGCGAAATCTCCGAAACTATAATAGTTACAAACTTGAAATTTGGCAGGAAGCCTCTTTATAGAGCGTAGATATCCGCCGAGAACGGATGTTACGAAATTCGACCCTTAAAGGGGTAAAACGGGGGTCGGAAGTTTGTATGAAAGTCTTATGTTTTTGAAGTAAGAGACTTGAAATTTAAAATGTAAGCCTTATATATGATGAAAAAATGTCCTGATAATGTATTTTTAGAAATCAACTACCTTTTGGGGTTAAAACGGGGGATGGTAGATTGATTCACTCATTTCGAAATCTCCGGAACTATAACAGTTACAAACTTGAAATTTACCAGGTAGTTTTTTTTATAGAGCGTAAACATCCGCTGAGAACTGATTTTACGAAACTCGACCCCTAAGGGGATAAAACGGGGGTTGGAAGTGTGTATGAAAGTTCTATGTTTTTGAAGTAAGAAACTTGAAATTTAAAATGTACGCTCTTTAGATGGTGAGAAGGTGTCCAAATAATGTATCTTTAGAAATTAACTCCTTTTCGGGGTTAAAACGGGGGATGATAAGTTGACTCCCTCATCACGAAATCTCCGAAACTATAACAGCTGCGGCTGGTAGGTTCCTTATAGGGCGTAGACATCCGCTAAGAACTGATTTTACGAAAATCGACCCCTAAGGGGATAAAACGGGGGTCGGAAGTTTGTATGAAAGTCTTATGTAGTTTGGTGTATAGAGAGGTTTTATAAAAATAACTATTAAATTATACTAAATTGTGCCTTTTAAAAAGTTACTTAGTTTGATAAGCATTTCAAGTGACTAAAATAAAAAAAAGCTGTGTGGCTACGGCACTAAAGAATTTAGCCACGCCCTCTCTTCCCATGGGTGTCGTAAGAGGCGACTAAGAGATAACAAGGTTCCACAACCACCTTGGAACTTAAGAAGCCGACCGATGGCGGGATAACCATCCAACTGCCGGCTTTGAAATACACAGGCCGAAGACGGGCAGCAGCGTCTTCGGTGCGACAAAGCCAATACTGCGGTCACCAGCCCGCCTGCCCAGCGTGGTGACTATGGGCTACACACATGAGTTCACGCTATTTTTGGCCCAAACTTGTGGAGGCCTATGTCCAGCAATGGACTGCTATAGGCTGATGTGTGTGTGTGTGTGTGATGATTCAGAGATGTTTTTGAAGCCTACTTGACTGAACGGATTTTCATGCGGTTTCACCATTGGAGAGAGGGCTCCACCATTGGCAAGAAGAAGGTTTACGGAACGGCTAAGCCGATTTTGATGAGAGTTTTACTGGAAGTTTGCCGGGATAACTTTGTGACACACTAATTTCAACGTGGGCGAAGCCGCGGGCACAGCTAGTTAAATATAAAACTGATAGTACCAAAATCCTAGCCCTCAAAGATTAAATACAACTAATTAAAGATTTGCTTATATTTAAAGCAATTTATGTAGAAAGTTATAACTTACCGATTGAGCGTGGTGATACCATGTGAAAAAGAACACTATCCGCACCAGCAGAGTGTCCTGCTAGTGTGATTGAATTTGGATCCCCTCCGAAGGTGGCAATGTTTTCTCGGACCCAAATTAAAGCCATATATTGATCAAGTAAGGAGAGATTTCCTCGTGCTGCAATCGATTTAAGACTAAAAAATGCTAATATATGAAGTCTGTAAGATACAGTTACGACTACAAATCCTTCTGCTGCTAACTCTTGACAAGGCAGATTAACACCGTCCTTAAGCCAAGAATCACTGTAGAGTATTATAATTATTGGTAACAAATTCCCATCCACTCTCTACCTAAAAAAGTTTTAGGTTTACATTTTTATGATGTGCTTATTATAAAACAGTAGACTTACTTCACTAGATTGTTGAACATGAAATATTCGTAATTATGAAAATGGACTTGATTTTGAAAATATTACCATATTATTATTTAGTAGTAAATAATATTATTAGTAAGGAAGTAGTAATAATTGTAGACATAGACTTAACCCGTGGTGTCCATATATTAAGGTAAAGACAATCTTCACTGGAGTCACTCTCGTTTACCGCGTTGGGACAACGCGGTGGGGTACGATGAGCAAATAAAGTTCGCCGCCATCCTGTATGCCGTTCAGGAGGCTACGACAAGTTATGTTTGTTAAATATATTATGTATGTAATTTCTAATAATGAAAGACGATAATTTCTCTGATACTTACAGAGAATCTTAGTCTGCCTATTGGTGGTGCGGCGTATGGTATTCCATAAAACACTTCAATAGGTTTAAGTGAATTTTCAGTAAATAATTTTATCTAAAATCAAATTAAAATCAATCAGTTTTGTTTTTTTTTTTTTTTTTTTGCTATATTATTCCATTGAATTTTTTATTGAAATAATAACTCTCACCCCGACAACACGGCCTTGAGGCAAATTTACAACAGGATCTTGACCAATAACAACAGACGAAAGTAATAAAAAACACCAAATATAAAACAATTCCATAATGTTTTGGCTAATGAAATATCAAACTAAATTTTTAAAATAATTCGACAGAATGATTGCATGTCATAACAACGCGGTAATATTCAAAGCATGCGAAAGTTGGAACTGATGACTGTCCATTGTGTGAAGTTGGACATTACAATAAAAATAGATATGACAATGAATGCGTTAGTCCATGACGGAAGCAATGTAAAAGTCCACATTGTTCTAAAATAACAGACATCCTTTTGTAATTAGATTATGATAATTTATGTGGATTGGAAAGGAAGTAGGTACCTAGATAGTGGATAACTGGATACCTATGTATGTACCACAAACTCTTTAAATGCTTTTACGATTTTCCTGCGTATTGTAGTAATTTTTAAAGTACCTAATTAATGTTTTAAATGTTTACGCATGGGTAATATTGTTTTATAAAAATAGTCTTTATTTACGTATAAAATAGGTTTTTGTTTTGTCAATAGAGCACGGTCTTCTTCGGGCTTAGAACACTAATCCAGGTCTAGTTTATGAGTCGAATTAAATATAAAAGAAATAGACTCTCATTATTAAATCCTAGCCTAGAGAAACACAAATATTATTTTTCATCATCATCATTTTCGCCTATCGCAGTCCACTGCTGGATATAGGCCTCCACAAGTTCGCGCCAAAAATGGCGTGAACTCATGTGTTTTGCCCTTAGTCCAGTGGCGTAGCGTAGTGGGGGTGGCGAAGGCGGCCCGCCCCGGGCGACACTTTTTAGGGGGCGGCAAAATTTAACAATTCTTAAATAATAAAAATATTTTGTAAATATTGGAACCATGTTATATTATTTTTATCGTAACTAGAAATTCGGAACGATTGAAAGGTGCAAGGAATTTTTAATTACTTATTTTGTGGCGAATCCCGTGAATTGTGGATAATCCGTTTTCTTTGAACAATATTTTGTAGCGACTGGCAATGGTTGCGTCTTTACTTGTGTGCATTCACCGCTTGTGACTAAGTACCTGGGTAACCGAGCTTAGCTCGGTATTTTTATTAAATCGTGTTTTTTGAAAATCATATTTAAATACGAATTACATATTGATAAAATATGAATAATATTTTTCCATTACACCGACATAATAATTAAAAATATAAATTGTTTATTCATATTTAAATAAAAAATTATGAGTGCAATTTGAAAAAAAAGGAAAAATAATCGATTGGAGACAAGGGATTTAAACCGTGGTCTTCTCGATTGATCCCGACCGGCCGATTTCCCACCTGGGCTATGAAAACTATGTTGACAATTGCGAAAATTACCTTCGAATTCTAACGATATTGTAGCCATTTTTTCATTGCCTAAAAACAGGGTGAACAGCGTTGCAAAAGCTACCGATTTATCGGTAGATCTACCGATTTTGGCCCTTGTCTACCGATATACCGATTTAGCAGTGCTATCTACCGAATTTTTGAATTTTCAACTAATGTAAAATAATTTTCTAAAAAAAAGGTAAAATAATATTCTTAATACGGTAACACTAAAAGAAAACGGTAACACAAAATCAATGCACGGGGACCACCCGAAATTCTTCCCACCACGTCGAATATGACCGTCAAATCCGCAGTGTGTTAAAACAAATTGTACTAACACGTCATATAATAGAGTTCTGCTCGCATATATCAAATGTTAATATTACATGCTCAGATAATTAAGGAAAACCTATTATTAGGTTACTATAAGATTGTAGAGTGAGTGTGTGAGTGAGAGGAGTGATATGTTTAGTAAATAAGGCTGTTGGTTTTGTAAAGAAAATAAATAAATAAAATAAATAAATTACTTCTTTTTGTCTCCATTGTATGGACTACTTCTATAATTAATGTTTCTTAGTGATAAAACGTATTACTTTTCAGTACTTTCTTTTTCTGTAATGTAAAATAATTATAATTATAAATGGAACAAAAATTTGTTGTTTTAGGTAGATTATAAGAGACATTGCAACTAATAACACCTTATGTATTAACTATATTCATGCAAATAAAGAATGATTTAATTTAACGAAACAAATTTAAATAAATGAACGCATTATTGACTTAAAATACTTTTGTTTTACTCCGAGTAAAAATCTACCGATTTCTACCGATTTTTCGGAGCCAAATATACCGATTTTTTATTTTACACTTTTGCAACACTGAGGGTGAACGACATTTTCTAAAATGAATCTTAGTTAAATCGATATATCGCCCCCGAAATTCTCTGCATTTAGTATGCATTTTATGAAATGAATTATTTCATGAAAATCTATATATATTTATACCGGGTGATTTTGAAAGCGTTTTGGAAACGAAAATTTTGAATTATTTATCAATAACAGAAGCTATATATAACGTTAATTTAATAAATTAAGTAATTTTTTTTTTTCCATCAAAGTCGATATTCATATCGTTTACAGACAAAAAGTGAGAACCAGTAGTAGCGCTACACGGTAGGTTCATTCTAAAAATAGAAATACTATACGTTTTAATATCGAGTCACAAAATCGTTTTAGCCAATAAAAACAAAGCTACCGAGTTGCGCCGGAGTCGACCAATGACGGCATTGCTCACCTGTAATCGTCGGCGTCCCGCGTCCCTGGCTTTCAGTCGGTCAGTAATACCATAGCGGTACATGCGTAAACAAGGTCAAGGACATTTAAATTATTATTCGCCGGAGTTTGAAGATGTTCTTAAGTACTTCGAGCGCGATCCCCGGCGGAGGACAAAGATGGCAGCAAGAGAATTCGATGTTAGCCAAAACTTCGTATGGAAGATATTACGTACACAAGGATTACACGCGTATCATTTTCTTAAGGCTCACGTAATAAACAACGCACCGGCAAGAATCGCCTTAACGACAACATGCTCTGGACGGACGAGTCACTGTTTACTCGAGTGGGACTATACAATGTGCACAATGAGCATTACTGGGCTCTAATTAACCCCCACTTGATACGAGAAAACCATCACCAGGTTCGTTTCAGTGTGAACGTGTAGGCCGGTATTATTAACGACCAATTAATAGGGCCTATTTTTATTGAAGGTCATCTAACCGGCAACTCGTACTTAGAGATGTTAAGGAGAGTAATATCTGAGTTAGTAGACGATGTGCCGTTAGCTTACTCGAGAGGTATGTACTACCAAGACGACGCCGACGGCTGTCCCGCTCATTACGCGAGTGTAGTGCGTGCGTACCTGGACAATGAGTTTATTGATAGGTCGAGGAGGGCCTGTGTCTTGGCCACCTGGAAGTCCGGACTTAACGCCCCTAGATTTTTTCTTGTGGTCGAAAATAAAAAGTTATACACGTCAATATGAATGCTGTGATGATTTACGCATTGCGATAGTGGACGCTTTTGTAAAGTGAAAAGTGATAAAGACACATTAAGAAAATTAAAAGAATTGTATTTTACGTGTAAGTTTGTGTATTGAACGCAGCGGACTCCATTTTGAGCAGTTGCTTCGATACAGAGAAGTGTAAATAAACTGTTAATACGTATGTAAGTTAATTATTCTGTAGATAGCTCCGGTTTTTTAAATACGCCAGAAATTTATACCTACAGTAACACCACCACCACAGAAATTGATTTGTTGTTAGGACATTCTGAGAAAGAGTACGCTGTTTTCTTACACAAAGGTTAACTTTGTTGGGATCACATGATTTCTTAAATTATTTAAGACGAAAAAGAAATTAAAAAAAAAAACATTTTTAAACGTCATAATTACCACGGTTATTTTAATTAGCGCAAACGAAAGAACGCAAAACCTTTTTAAGACATTTATTTTTACATTACGGTCACATTTAAATTTCCAAAACATCACATTTTAGCGTTACTGATAGCCAAGTCTAATTTTTTCAACAAAATTTTGTAATAATATTGCATGGGTTGATTGTTTGCAAAACCAATAGTCGCTAGCATTAGCCCATATCCAAGAAGAATAGAAAACAACTTATGCCGATTGAACCACTGTCGTAGACCCACTGTAAAAAAAAATCATTTTAAAATACATTTCCAAGGTATATAATTATGTTAGTATAAACATTACAACCCAATGTCTTACCATCTCTACTAGAACTCGTTGTAGAAAATCTCATCGAGGTTGGTTGTTTCGCGTATACCAATAAGTATCGCACTTTTATTAAGTCACAGTTTGTAACAACATAATGCACAAGCCGAGTACCCGGATTTTGATCGACACTAGTTTTATTTTTGTCACCTTCATATGCGGTATCACCTAATCAAAAATAGACAGTAAGTACCTACCTATAGATTGTACCTATTACAAACTTCAATCTGGAAACGAAATCGGATAAATCTAGAATATTTTAAACAGATATACAGATTGTTCAACTCTTAACTGCATTAATTCAAATAGGTTCAGAGGGTGTAATAGATCACTTCCTGCGTGAAAAAAATAATCCTAGTCCTAGTACATTTTAAAAATTGACTTTGTTTATATGTACATAACGCAAATAATATAACCTTCGCTTGTTACAGGTTTCTGATAATTGATTCCTTCAGGTGCATCGATAACTTCACACATTGCTATACATGACAGATGACCGCCGATACAACTTGCCCCCCAGCCGAAACCTCCGTGACTATACGGCAGACACAAACTCAATTCCGACGATAAATAAACACCACTTCCCATTAATGTCGTCTATAAGAAATAAACGTTAAAATTTCAATTTTATATTTAGTTTGTTCATATATAAAATAAAATTTTCGTTAAAACAAACCTTATTAATATGTTGTTGAAGGCCAAAGTTTATTATTGAGAAAAAATTTTCTAAGCGATTTCCGTGATAAGCATAAAACACTTTGTGATCTTTCGATAACTCCTTCCATCTCAACTCGCCATTCGAATTATTTGAACTCACAACTTGAAAGATGTATTGTGGCTTTGGCGCAGGTAACAATGAATGTACATTAATTAATATTGCTTCATGCTGTTGAGTCGTAAAAAGCATTTTGTATAATGTAAGTAAATGTTTGTATAACAAAAGTATATATTATTACGATACCTATACGAAATTAAAAAGACCGCTCTTTGTTTACTTGTATACTTTTATGTGCATCTCGGCCTACTCTGTACTTCTAGAAAGTAACTCATATTGTATGAAAAATCCGAACAATTTCCTATTAAAGTGTATAAAGCTGAATAGTGGCATTATAGCTATCAAGGGTCAACCCGAAGCAGTATCCCAGAATCAACACGAAACAAAGTAATTTATTTGCAACGATAATATCCAACGCTGCGGCGCCCGGTACGCGGTCACCACTCGAGAACCCTTCCGCCCCATCGGTCATCGGTTCGTCGAGCTATGTTTCCTGCCCATTGCCACTTCAGCTGTGCGATCCTTCGAGCAATGTCGGTTACCTTGGTTTTCCTACGGATCTCCTCATTTCTGACTTTGTCACGTAGGGAAATACCGAGCATTGCCCTCTCCATCGCCCGCTGAGTGACTTTAAGCCTTCTTATGAGGCCCATATTTAGCGACCACGTCTCGGATCCATATGTCATCACTCGCAACACACACTGGGTGAAGACTTTCGTCTTCAGACACTGGGGATATTGGACGCGAAGATTCTCCGTATTTTCCCGAACGCTACCCATCCGAGTTGGATTCGACGAGAGATCTCGTTCTCGAAGTTGGACTTACCTAGCTGTATTGACTGTCCGAGGTATACATAATGGTCAACAACTTCGAGAACAGTGTTCCCAATGCGAACTGGAGCGGGTGCGACATGGACGTTCGACATAATTTTTATCGTGTCCATGTTCAGTTTAAGACCCACTCTTTGGGAAGTACTGTTGAGGTGCTCAAGCATTGTGTCAGATCTTCCAAGGTCTCAGCCATAAGGACTACGTCATCGGCAAACCGGAGGTGGGTAAGGTACTCGCCAGTGATTTTGATGCCGAATCTTTTCCTGTCCAGAAGCTTGAAAGCTTCCTCGAACGCGGTGGTAAACAGCTTCGGGATATAACATCCCCTTGCCTCACGCCTCGCTGAAGTAGTATTGGCTTCGAGCTCTGGTCCTGTAATCGGACCGACATTGTGGCGTTAGAGTGTAAGTACCTTAGCACCTCGACGTACCTGCCGTTCACTTGGCACCTCTGGAGAGCCTGCAGTACAGCCCATGTCTCGATCGAATCAAAGGCCTTTTCATAGTCCACAAACGCTAAGCATAATGGCAAGTTATATTCCTCGGTCTTCTGTATAACTTGCCGCAGCGTATATATGTGGTCTATGGTGCTAAAGCCTTTACGGAACCCGGCTTGTTCAGGAGGCTGGAAGTCGTCAAACCTGCGTGCGAGACGGTTCGTAATGACTCTCGAAAACAGCTTGTAGACATGGCTTAGAAGCGAGAAGGGCCTATAGTTTTTCAGCAGGGCATTATCACCCTTTTTGAAGAACAGCCCCACCTCGCTTCTATTCCATACCGCTGGCGTTTTGCCCTCGAGGATAACAGAATTGAAAAGCCTTTGGAGGACCTTGAGTACTGGCTTACCACCCGCTCTCATAAGCACAGTTGTGATTCCGTCATCACCCGGCGCCTTGTTGTTCTTAAGTTGTTTGAGAGCACTACTAATCTCGTACTGGCTGACATCTGGGATTTCTTAGGTTTCGTGTCTTCTTAGTTTTGCTCTGGGTTCGTTTGCCTTGATGTTGGCGGGTTTCTGTGTGATGTATAACGGCCCGTAGAAGCTCTCGATGTCCCCCAGGATTTCAGGCTTTGACGAGATGACGCTGCCATCGTCAGCTCTCAGCTGCGCCAATTGACTTTGTCCAATAGATAGATCTGGTGCGAACACTTTCGAGCCTTTGTTCCGCTCTATGGCTTCTTCAATACGTTCAGTATTAAAACGACGAAGGTCATTTGTCAAGGACTTGAAGATCTGTCTATTCAACTGCCAGTAACGGGTAGCATCCACCGAGGATTACAGGCATACATAGTTTCCACCAGCCCGTCGTTGAGCTCGTCCACATCTACGCAATCGGCCAGGCTTTCGGAGCGATTTTGGAGTTCGAGTTCAAAGCTATCGGGGTTTTGAATCTGAGCAGGTACAGGTCGGAGCGCAGACCCTATCAGCCGACCCCTCTCAAGCTTGACATCGACATTCAATGTGCCTCGGACAAGTCGGTGATTGCTTCCTGTTTTCACAGCATTGATCACTGAGACATAATTAAATATGTGCTTGTTTGTCAACATGATAAAATCTATCTCGTTCCTGACGGTACCGTCGGGACTCAACCAGGTCCATTTGCGCCGTTCCGGCTTCCTGAAGAAGGAGTTCATCATAAAGAGTCCCTCCTTCTCCATGAAGTCAGCCAGCAGCTGGCCCCGGGAGCTACGTTGCCCGTATCCAAATTGCCCCACTCTCAGCTCATCACCACATCGTCTGCCCAGCTTCGCGTTAAAGTCTCCCATCACAACAGTGTAATGGCATTTAGAGCTATGTATGGCTGTAGAGATTTCCTCATACAAAGCTTCCACTTCGTCATCTGGATGTGTCGAGGTCGGTGCGTAAGCCTGTATGACCTTCAGCGAATACCTCTTGGATATTCTGAGTATAAGGTACGCCACCCTGCTGGACACGCTCCTGACGACGTCGATGCTGTTGACAAAAGACTTGTGGATGAGGAACCCGACACCACCTTGGGACTGTTGGTCGCCCTCCCGGTAGTACAGCAGGTTGCCGGAATTGAGGGTTATCGAGTCCTCTCCCTCTCTTCGGACTTCAGATAGCTCTATAATATCCCAGTTTAGATTAGTATCTGCTGAGAGCTTCCTCCAGCTCAATTGCCAGGGCCAACTGTCGTCGTTGGGTGTGGTGGCCTGGCTTCTGCCGGAGATTATGGCCCCCTGCCCCGCTGTTACCGTGGCCGCCACCGTAGCCAGGACTAGCGGGGCCGCCGGGGACTGGGGGACAATGTTTAGTCGTGTCTGTCATTAGGGGGATTTGGCTTAATCACCACGCTTGCCAGGCGGGTTGGCGATCGCAGTTGTGACCATGAATTTAGAAGGTGCTGCTACCCACCTTCTAGTGGTTTTTCCTCTATCGCTTCTTACGATACCCACGGAATGAGATGGGGTGGCACTATTCTACGCCGGTTGCCACACGGCGTACCGGGCGCCGCAGCGTTGGCAGGCCCCCAACGAGGTGGACCGAGGTCAGGGTCGCAGGAAGCTCCTGGATGCGTGCTGTGCAGAACCGATCATCGTGGAAAGCGCTAGCTTATAGGTATTAGCTTATGCCCAGCAGTGGGCGTCCGTGAGCTTATGATGATAATATCCAAGCTATTCAATACTTATCGTTTAGTAAGTAGGTAAATAACTTTTGTAACTCTGGTGATAATAATTTTTTTAAAAAATCTCAAGAAGTCTTCATAACGCTGCATAAGATTTAAAAAAGAAAATTCTTTAAAAAACTGTAAAACGCTGAAAAAGTCAAACATGCTCTGAAATTTCAGACAACTCTTCAATAAAGACCAATAAAAAAAAAATTTTTTCAAAAAGAATATTTCGACCAGTGCATACACAATATTTTAATGTATTTTATACGTTAAGTTATTATCATGATGACACGTCGTCTGAAACCCTCGCCCGGGCTTACTTCAACTATAAATACTTATATTACTTACTTATAGTCTACATGAACACAGCGTTCTAATTTATTACGATTTAATTTGTCTAGGGGTCACAATTTCTAGGCGAATTAGCGAATAGACTGTAGTTTTTTATATTGTTATTTAAACGAATATTACATCTCTTGATATGAATAAACGTTTAATATAGTCCATAAGTATCTTTATAAATTTACTTGAAATTAAATTATATAGGCTATGTATATTATGAAGATTTTACAAACGTACTGCTTCTGGTGGAACAGTTCTTAAACTAGGCTCTTTTAACCTCACAAGTACGTAGAATAATAAATCGAGAATATCACTTATATTGGTCAGGTTATCAAGATTATCCAACTGTTGTAAAACCAAATCTAGAGCTGGCACTTCCGAAATAACGCTTAGCTGAAATGATTAATTATAATTTGATATATTTTGTATTTGTATAAACCTTAAATGTACCTATGTGGTTTAAAACAAATACCAGTTCGTCCATGTCTTTGATTCCATTTTTAATGAAAACTGGTGGAAATGGTCTTAGGCAACTCTCATAGCGGAAACTAAAGGCAGCAGCTACAAATAAACTCCACTTGACGTCAGCTGCTTTAAAATCCTTTTCGAGGACTAGTCTATAATATTTATGTATTTAATTGTTGATTACGCTATCAAATAAAAAATGATTTTAAAATGGTGTAACCTTAAATGCACCGCCTTTTTCTCTAGTGTATCTAATTTAGCTTGATTATTGTCTGATATAGTATCCGAATTTGCAGCCATGTTACAATTTGTACCTGTTTCTGATAATGCTTCCATTTCGTCATCCATATTTTATTTGTTAATGTAAAAAAAAATATTACGTTATTATCATAATTTAGATTTGATAAAAGGGCAGTCTGGATTATAAGATTTAAAAAATTAACGTTTAACGTTGACAAAAAAATTAAAAACGAAAAAAACAATGTGACCAGGAAGAGATACTATTTTACATAAAAAAAAGAGCCGATAGGTCTTTTGATTTGTCTTTTATGAAGTGAGTGTCGATTTTGTTACATATTTTAAAACTTTAAAAACTTATAAGTAAATAAACTAAATAAATATTGGGGTTTTACTCATTTCTAACGTTCAACACGGACGAAACCACACAATCGATTTACTGGCATCGGACTGGTGCAATTTGGTTTCATTTTTTTTTTTTCTTAATACTAAAGCAAGGCTTATTAAAAATACAAAATAGCTACGAATATTATAATAGTTACCTATATTCATTATTTTTCTAAAGAAATACAGCTTAACGTGTTCTCCGAGGCACGGTGGGGAGACCCACAAGGACGGCACAAACATCCAGACCACGGCAAACACCTCTATGATCAATACAATGTTCATGTTCGTCATGTGCGGGGATTGAACCCGCAACCGCCAGCGCAACAGCCACAAACCAGTGCTGTGACCGTTGCGCGAACGCGTCGTCCGTTTAAATTTAAAAAAATAAGTTAAATTACCATTTTAACCTAGACAAACTAAATAAATATAATATAATCTTAAATGTTTTAGTGTGTATAAAGAAAAGCAGTACCTGGGTGACCGAGCTTAGCTGGGTATTTTTAGTAAGTCGTGTTTCTTGGAAATTATTATTTATAAAATATGAATAATATTTTTTTACCGACAATGATAAGAAATATAAATAAATATAAAAATTCAAAAAAAAAATAATTATAAAAAATGTTGTTAAAATTTGAATAATATTTTTCAATTTTACATACATTATTAAATAAAAAATAACGAGTGCAATTATAAAAAAAAGAAAAAATGATTATCGACCGAGAATTTGACCTATGGTCTTTTCGGTCGCGACCGGGCGATTTCCCACCTGAGCTATTACAACTTTACTGACAGTTGCGAAATTTACCTTCGTATCTAACGATATTTTTTCATTGTCTAAAAACTGGGATAAAACGACATTTCCTAAAAATAAATCCTAGCTAGATTTATTTATCTACTCCGAAATTACCTGCATGCTAAATTTCCGAGCCGAGAGAGCCGTTTCCGAGATTCAGATTATATATATACACACACACATATATATATATATATATATATATATATATATATATATATATATATATATATATATATATATGCCAAGCCGTGGTTGTTTCGGTCATATTTTCAATTATCTGTGGTCTTATTATAAATCTGTAACTTAAGAAATCATAGATAAGATGTAGATAAGTCGTTTATCGTTTTGTTCATGAAATTATCGTGTAGATTCTAGTTTTTGACTAGCTTTGTTGCATAATGCATAGCACCACAGAACCTACGCCACCAGCAGGAAATTCCTGCTGTGCCCTACCAGCTACTTGAGCAGTTTTTTAACACTTTGAGCAATTCAAAATATTGTATACATCAAAAGATATAGGAGTTTGAAAATATTGATAAATGAATATTTATCAACAACTTTATTGATTTTTAATTAAATAATTTAAGGTGAGCAATTTAAAAGGACAACGTAGTTGAATTGAGCAATTGAAAATCTGTCGATTAGTATTTTTTTATTACAAATATCATTATTTTGCAAGCTGGGGTGGGTAGGTCACCACAGATAGGTTTCTTTGTCTTAGACCACAGAGTACATTGTAACAGTAGGGAACATAGCACATATCAAGTATTCTACTCTATGGATCAAGCACAGATGCATAGTTTGTTGCCATTTAAGTGTATAAATATAATCTATGGTTTGTTGCATAGCTTCAGCTTGTCAACTTGTTAATTGTTATCATCCGCACGTTTTATTTACCTTAAAAAGTTAGTGGTAAATTTAGTGTTATTAAAATTATTAATTTTTACATCTAATATTCATAAGATACTGAAATCGACACAGAAACAGGACAACGAAACATTAAGACATACGTACGAAAAATACTATTATTTTAAAGCAACATGGCATTAGCTCTCCAAAGACGGGCAAACGTAAATATATTTCTTCAGTTTTAATATTTAGTGTATTCCTTATTTAAAAAAAAAACAGATGTATTATACAATTTTTTCACTTTCAGGTAAGACTTCCACCGGAGGTTAATAGGATATTGTATATAAGAAATTTGCCGTATAAAATTTCTGCAGAGGAAATGTATGACATTTTTGGAAAATACGGAGCCATACGGCAAATAAGAGTGTAAGTATATTCAAAATACTACAATTTATAATAACAAATACGTATATGAAAAGAAACATTTCTAAAGTGAATGTAAGGAAGTAAATGAATTTCCTTATTCTAATCTAGAGTAGCATATTATGGATAAATTTAGGCTCATATTATATTTAAAGTGTACTGAATATAAACAATATAATAATTTATATAAACAATATAATAATTTCCTCACATTTAACAGCCCCAGTAGAATAAAAATCCTTTATCGGGGTTCAACATAAGAACAGTATTTAACAATGTCAACTGTGTGTGTGTGGTATATCGCAGAAAAATTATGTGGTGTCATGGGACACCAAGCAGGAACGAAGTTCCTTCGGATAGTATAGAAGCAACACAATTTGAAAAAAAATGTTGAATTTTATAATATATTTTCGTGTTCTTGATTTTTTTTTTTTAAATTTTGTTGATTGGTTTTTAATTAAGTACATAAAAGTTTTAACTGAGGTAGGGCACAGCAGGAATACGGTAATTGCTTACCATCGGGTGAGCCGTACGCTTGTTTGCCGACCTAGTGATAAAGTATTTAGGAAATTTAGTATTTTAGAAAATAACAAATACCGTAAAATAAAATAAAACAAACAAAATAATAATAATAATAATTCAAACTATTAAGTAAAATAAAAAAACATGTCTTTATTTATTTTTGTCGACAGTATAGAATTACATAAATAATTTAAAAAAAAGTTTACTAGTAATATTTTATATTTACAAACGTCATATTATACAGTAGTGTGGCTGATATTACGTCACTTCGTTATATGTTTTTCTTACGGTTTTAGTATCACATTTTTTTCTATTCGGTCGGCCAGCCAAATGTCAAGCCTGCCGTAAGGAACTTCGTTCCAAAAATTGATAATTAGTATTTGTTGTTTGTGATAAAATAATTGAATATTTTACTCTGCAGAGGTAACACACCAGAAACAAGAGGAACTGCATTTGTTGTATATGAAGACATATTTGATGCTAAAAATGCATGTGATCACTTATCAGGATTCAACGTCTGCAATAGATATTTAGTTGTATTATATTATAGATCAAATAAAGCATTTAAGGGAATGGATGTTGAGAAGAAGCAAGAAGAACTAGATACATTAAAGAAAAAATATGGCATTTCAACTGATGAACTTCATAAATAAATAGTAATTAAAATAATGAAATCTTTTATTAATTAATAATTTTATAAAGTTTTAAACACGTATTTTTTTTTTAATAATTTAAAGTCTTAAACTGTATGAGCACAAAAGTATCATTACCAGTAATAATAATAGTTCGAGAGTTCTAACTGGATTTGTAGTGAAAGTAAGATTCTGATTTTTTTAGAATATAGCATACCCTATTTTTTTCTATGTCTTGTGGTATTATCTATAATGTTTATATGAGCCCCGATGCAAAATAGTTCGTCTAGTATGGAAAGTATTGCAAAGCGTGTAATATAGAAAGTAATTATTAAATACTAGCTGACCCGGCAAACTTCGTATCGCCTAACAGTCGATTCTTTAATTTTATTAATTTTTTTTTAGAATTTTTCTCTCCGTAAGAACCATCCTCGTACTTCAAGGAATATTTTAAAAAAAGAATTAGCGAAATCGGTCCAACCGTTCTCGAGTTTTGCGCTTAGCAACATTCAGCGACTCATTTTTATATTATAGATTAGTAAAATAATTAAGAACGTTTATTAAAAAGTAAACCACAATTAGAGGAACATTTCAAAGTTTATTTTAACATAAACTTTTTAAAAAATATTCTAAAAAACAACGCAAAAGTATTCGTCTACCCTTGTCACTCACGTAAAATAGTTCGTCTACCACATAGTGGTGTCGCCTTTGCTCTCAATGACAGCTTTAATGCTAAGAGGAATGGTTGCAACCAACGCTGCACACTCCTCAGGCGTAATTGACTCCCAGACAACCAAGAGTTTAACCTTTAAGTCGCTCTTCGATCTTGATGGATTTTTAGGGAGAACTTTTTTCATTTTCCACCATAGGGTTTCGATCAGCGACAAGTCCGGGCTGTTAGATGGCCATTCGATTGTAGGGATGCTTTTCGCCGGTAGGCACGTCTGTTGTCCTTGCTTCTCTTCTCATTATCTTGATGCTTGAGTGACGGAATAGAAGGCAGTAAATTCTCTTCCAAAAGGTTTTGATACCTTGCAGAATTGATAGAACCATCCACAAACTGCATACCACCAACGCCTTGTGCAGACATGCAACCCCATATCATAAGAGACGCCGGAAACTTCACTTTGCGTTTCAGACAATCAGTATGAAATGCCTCATTTTTGTTCCGAATCACTTTTTTCTTTCCATCGCCGACTGTCACTTCAAATTTGAACTCGTCACATCAAATGATACTACGCCACTGATCGGAAGTCCAATTTAAATGATCACGAGCAAACTTCAACCTCTTTTTCTTTCAACAGTGGTTTTTCCTTAGCGGTGTAAAATCCGTAACCCATTATTTTTAGGACTCTTGCAAGTATCAACTGAGACGTCTTTGTGAATCATGTCCTTCCATTTCACCGTGAGTTCTCCAGCTCGAGCACGACGCTTATTTTTGATAAATTTCTTCAGGATTCTGTTTTCTGCTGCACTTGTTATCAGTGGCGTAGCGTAGTTGTCGGCCGCCCGGGGCGGAAGAAAATTTTGCCGCCCCCTTATTTAGGTATTTCAATTTAAAGTATACTAAAACTTACTGAACTGAGTGACTACGACATATAGAATTTAGCCACCCCCTTTCATCCCGCGGGTGTCGTAAGAGGCGACTAAGGGATAGAACAGTTTCAATAATAATAATAATGATAAAGCTTTATTTAATTCCATACAAAATTCATCAATCCTTATCTCAATTTGCCCAAATAAAAAAATAACAATAGTTTATTAAACATTATACATATTGGCATAGCTATTCGACGGGGAAATGCTGCCAGCATTCTTGGCACAATTCCACGCGGACATGATTTATACCAAAAATATCTGTAAACATTTAGTTCTTAAGTTGTGAGTTGTAAATTTGCCCAAATCAAAATTTCAATCAATTAAATAACAATACAAAATAATTAATAGTACTTATTAGATTTTATTAGATTAGTGATCATTATTTAGACATACTATTTCATGTAAAATAAATAAATTAATCTAATATATAAAATTCTCGTGTCGCGGTGTTTGTAGTTAAACTCCTTCGAAACGGCTAGACCGATTCTCATGAAATTTTGTGTGCATATTGGGTAGGTCTGAGAATCGAACAACATCTTTTTTCATCCCCCTATAGTCCATCCCTATTTATTTATTTATTTTATTTTTAGATAAATTATTTATTTTTTATTTTTTTATAATACAACATTAAAAAATACATACAACCCTAAATTTTCAACCTTCTACGATGAACCCCTATATTTTATTTGTTAATTATAAACTTTAATTTTTTTGGCAAGATTTTTATTTTTATTTTGTCATGACTTAGAATAAAAAAAATTATATTACTCTTAATTTTCAACCTTTCTACGATCAAGCCCTATTTTTCCATCGCAATTTTTATTGTTTTTAATAATTTCCTTTAATTGTGATTTTTTTCTCAATTCAATTTGATCTCCTGCCTTCGCTGGTCGATAACTATCAATCGATCATTTATCCCCGCTAGATGTCTACATTACGATGTCACCTCTCATCCAGCAAACATCACGGAGTAGGGATGAGAATAAAGCCGGTCTCCAGTCTTACTCACTATACTGTTTTCGGCCATTTTTTTTTTTTGGTTTTATTTGTGTATCGATCGTAGTAGTGACTGTTATACGTATTATTTTAATTTTTCTGTGCACTAAATAAAGCATACCTTCATTGTCTACAACGCTTTCGTTTATATGTAAATCCCCGCACACTTATATTATAGTAGATAGTTTATTGGCAAAACAACGTTTGCCGGGTCAGCTAGTTAATAATATGAAATAGCAAAGTTCCAATACCACCGTGTAACTAGTGAAGCCGAGCGATGGCGATATAGCCATCCTACAGCTAGCTTTTTAAATACACAACCGAAGACGAGCAGCAGCGTCTTCGGTGCGACAAAGCTAGCCCTGCGGTTACCAACCCGCCTGCCCAGCGTAGTGACTATGGGCAAAAACCCCTATGAGTTCGCGGTAGAATTTTAGGCCCTCAGTTCTCGGCAGCCTCACTATTCCCGGCTACAGCAGCGCCGCGCTAACGGTGGGGCGGAGGGTGCTGAGGATCACCGAGATACGGGAGGCTGCCACTCAAAACTACTTCCACAACGTTGTTAGTGACTAACAACGTTGTGGAAGTCAGCAATGTGTCGACCCGGGTAGCGTACCTTGTACTTAAACTCACTGACAGGTACTCCCTAGAAGTGATACAGCTCTATGCGCCGACCTCAGCACGATCTGACAATGAAGTCGAAGCCTTGTATGACGATATTACTAGGGCCATGCATGGGACTACTTCGGCCTTCTACAACGTTGTTATAAGAGACTTCAACGCTAAAGTGGGAATACAAGACCGCGACGAATCGAGGATCGGACCACACGGGTAGGGGCGCAGGAATCGCAGGAGGCAGATGCTCGTCAACTACTACGAGTCAGAGGGGCTCTTCTTGATGAATTCAATTTTTTGAGAAGAAGCCCCAAAGGCGGTGTACATGGCAATGCCCCAACACTATGACGAGGAACGAGATAGATTCATCATAGCGGATAAAAGGCATATATTCAGAGATGTCTCCTTGGTTAATTGGTTTAACACTGGCAGTAACCACCGGCTATTGCGGAGCACTTTAAATATATACCTCCAAAAAGAGCGGGCCCGCTTAGTGAAATCTACTCTCCGACGTACGCTGCCCCAATTACTATGTGGCTCCGAGCAGTTTCAATGGGAACTCCAAAACCGATTCGATTCGCTGGAAACTACTGACAACGTGGAAGAGATGACCAACAACGTGGTGAAGACGGTGTGTACACTAGGTCGTAGGCACTTTCCGCCGACGAAGTCAACAAAGCAGTCCAACTCTCTTCCGAAGCCTTAGATCTAATGTGGCGGAGGCGCGAGCTGCTCACTGCTCAAGCAGCTTCGCCAGAACAGAGGGCTCTTTCCAAGAAGATACGAAAACTTGTACGCCGAGACCTCCACTGCTCAAATACGAGAGAGATTGCTACTCTGATTGAGCAGAATAGGGATGACGTAGTTACGACTGAGCTACTTAAACCCGCAGGGCGACCTGCCCTAAAAGTCTTGGCGAGACTCTTTCACGCCGGCACCCACCGAGGTACCACGCCGGAGGTGGTCCAGTAGTGTGTTTGGTGCTGTTCTTTAAGAGAGGCGACAAGTCTCTGTCAAAGAATTACACATCGATCTCACTTCTGAGCCATATCTATAAGCTGTTTTCGAGTTTTGTTACGAATCGTCTCGCCAGAAGACTCGACGAATTCCAACTAACGGAGCAGCGAGGTTTCGAAATGACTACAGCACTGTAGACCACATCCATACTGTTCGGTAGATTATACAAAAGACAGAAGAATATAATCAGCCGCTGTGTATGGCATTTGTGGACTACGAAAAAGCCTTCAACTATTGCTTCTCAAAATGGAAAAACAAAAAATACTGTTTATCCAAATGTTTTTGATTAAGTTTTAAAATAGCTAGCAATTAATATTTTTTTTTTTTTGTATTAATAAATGAATTTGATGTAATTTTTTTATTATTATTTCACTTTATACGTAGCGAAGCACGTACCGGGCCGCTAGTATTTACTAATTGTTTTTATTATTTAAGTGTTGTTCAATTTTGCCGCCCCCTAAAAAGTGCCGCCCGGGGCGGACCGCCCCCCCCGCCCCCACTACGCTACGCCACTGCTTGTTATGCGTGGTCGACCAGTTTTCTTCAAACAAGAAATCGTTCTATTTTTTTATAGTGCTGATGACTGGACTGTAGACCTGGGAAGTATCAAGTCTTTAGATATTTGGTAACATGATTTGCCAGCATCGATCCCACAAACTATTCGCTTTCGAAGCTCTTCACACACGAATTTCAGAATTTATACTGTCTCACTTGACAAATGACACAGAATTACTTTTACGAATTTAAATTATGCAACATAATTGTACAAAGACGGAATAATCACCGATAGACGAACTTTTGCATCGATTAACAATTAGACGAACTATTTTGCTTATAACTTCTTCAAATAACAAATAGGGTTTTCAAATCAAATTAATGGACTCAAAACAGCTTTATGACAAAGTTACCCAACATAATGAACCTAATTTAAAAATACCTATATTTCTGTACATTTTAATTTTAAGTAATAAACATTGATTTATCTAATTTACAGTGTTTTCTTTGTTCACCTTATTGTTTTATCATTATAATCAAGAGAACAATATTATACTTTTTCGTTGTAACACAACAGCGAAAACTTGTAATAGATTTTTAGTATTTTCTTGTTCTCTTTTGGTAGAATTTAGTAGTTTTTTACCTCCACAAGCAGTAGATTCGCTAATTGAAATCTGGTCATACAGGGCCGCTCTTCCCTTTTCAACTTGTCACCTTGTAATAAAAGGAATTAATTGTACTTAATTCTTTATTTCTATTGAGTTTTAATCAATCCATTAAGGCTCCATTATGTATCAAATACAATATTTCATATAGTTCCTTTCAATTAATATACAAAAATAATGATTGCACAACCCAGCACCGAATGAAATGTAAAAAGAACCAGAATTATCTAAAATGGTAGGAAAGTCAAAACTGTACATTGAATATTTTTTTAAAAGAATACTTGGGGTGTGATCCACAATCGATACCGAAGCCAAAAATATAGTTTTTAAAATGTTTGTCTGTATTTATGTCCGGGATAAACTCAAAAAGTACCGCATGGATTTACTTCAAATTTGGCACGAATGGTCACATATAGGCTACATATTATCATGTTATGACCTACCGGGAATGAGCAGTGAACCTTTATTTCCTCAACGCATTCTGTAACAACGTGTAATCTAACGACGCATATTTGAATGTTGTTGTTATTATGTTAATAACCATGCTATATAAGCTAGCTTCACACTATTAAAATCACGCAATATAAGTAACTAAGCCGATTAAATGAATATAAGTAGACAAGACAATTTTAAAGCAGCGCCATCTATGAGATTTTTCTGTAGATATGAAATGTAAAGAAGAAACGGGTAAATGAATGTTATTTTAAAAGGTATAATCGTAGGTATTTTTGGTGCTGTATAGCGTTCACGCAGACGACGTCGCGGGCAGCAGCTAGTGGAAATATATTTTTATCAAATGATAATTCAGCTGTACTTACCAACCTAATTTAAAAAATCCTGATCATCATAAGTCACTAGAAAAGTTACGAACAAAAAATATAGGCATGTCACTTAATTATAAGATAGGATTCTACCGACGAAAGAGTTTTTTAAAAGTAGATCCAGTAATTTTTTAAGCTTAATTAATTACAAACAAAAAATCCAATATTTCCTCAAAAACCGATTATTAAAATGGCGTCTAAAACAAGATTATTAAAATGGCGGAGGCTATTCGGACACTAGCATGACTACAGCGGAAATTTTGCAAGACTGGTACTTCTTGAAAAAAATAAATCCCATAGACCTAGCCACAAAATGAGACCGTTCATCGGCATATTTTCGTTCCGTGACCTCTACGGCGCTTTGGAAGGTGCAGCCCCTTCACCCTTGCCTAACAAAACGCAGACACCCGTTTCAGCGGGCGAAGGCTGCCCCCCCCCCTCCGCGCCTCTGGCTTTTAAAGAACAGCCTAGGGGTATTCAGTATGATTAAATTATGGAAACAGAACGACAATAGATTTGAATCTGTAGTCTATAGTGCCAGTCACGCTAAATTATATTATAGCCATATTGTATTAAAACAACATTCACGTGATAATTGATCACACTAAGATGCCTAGAAGTAATAAAGTAAACATTAACGAAAGTCTAATATGCTGACAATTATTTTACTAACAACAAAATTTTATTTTAAAGCGCTAACTCTTCAGTGTTCAGTTGTTAATTTAGAAAAATTATATACTATTTTATGAAACACCACCTCTTGGCTCATAGAAAGAGGAAAAATCTCTTAGGAACATATCTATACTAATATTATATAGCTGAACAGTTTGTTTGTTTGTTGGAACGCGCTAATCTCAGAAACTACTGGTCTGATTTAAAAAAATCTTTTTCTGTTAGATAGCCCATTTATCGGGGAAGGTTATAGGCTATATTATAAAGCTGAACAGTTTGTTTGTTTGTTTGAACGCGCTAATCTTAGATAATAGTGGTCTGATTTAAAAAAATCTTTTTTCTGTTAGATAGCCCATTTATCGGAGAAGGTTATAGGATATATATCATCACGCTAAGATCAAAAGGGGCGGAGCACTAATAAAGAGTGTTTCAAAATCGGGGGTTCTTTTTTTCTTTTGAGAGCTTCCGCTGTGTGCGCTGTGAAAACAGTTTCGGAAAAATCATGTATGGCAGAATTGATCTTCTTTAAAAGTTCTACAAAAAAGTCCGCGACAGCATATATCTTTTAAGGTTGACTCATTATAACCTTTTTTTAACCGACTTCCAAAAAAGGAGGAGGTTCTCAATTCGACTGTATTTTTTTTTATGTATGTTACATCAGAACTTTTGTCCTTGATTCCTTCCGATTTCGACAATTTTTTTTAATCGAAAGTTGGTGTGTGCAATTGGTCCCATTTAAATTTATTTGAGATCTAACAACTACTTTTCGAGTTATATCTAATAATGCGTTTTTACTTGACACTTTTTTCGTCGACCTACGTTGTATTATACCGCGTTACTTTCTACTGGATGTACCGATTTCGATAATTCTTTTTTTGTTGGAAAGGGGATATCCCTAGTTTGGTGCCATGAAAAGCAAACCAGAATCTGATGATAGGATCCCAGAGAAATCGAGGGAAACTCTCGAAAATCCGCAATAACTTTTTACTGGGTGTACCGATTTTGATAATTTTTAATTTAATCGAAAGCTGATGTTTATCATGTGGTCACATAAATTTTATCGAGATCTGATAACTACTTTTTGAGTAATCTTTGATAACGCGTAGTTGCTTGACTATTTTTTCGTCGATTTACGTTGTATTACTTGTCGATGTAATTGAAGTCGGTTTTTTTTCGTTTGCGAGCAAACACAATTATATGCTAACCAAGTTTGTTCTAAAATAATGCATTATTTGCGAAGATGTTTTTATAAACATGATATTAATCCTTATCTAAATAAATACGTTATTCATCACAAGTATTTGATTTAATACAAAATATCCTTTTACATACTTCGATTTCAATGAGTATGTCAGGAGATATCGCAGTTTTAACATCGCAGCAAAATAATGATCAAGTATTGCGTGCGCCTCTGTTCCACGCGGACGAAGTCGCGCGCTGAAGCTAGTCTACATAGAATACTGCTGATCAAATTCTGATAAAAATCACGTCAGAGCGAATGAAATAGGAGAATTAAAAAAAGGCATATTTGAATACGCATTACTTTTATTTTGATAGTGCACAGGACACAGATTCTACAGATTCCGAGAACAATGAAGTCATGCGGGTAGATATATGGTATTGTAAAATATTAGGTTACTAAACATTAATATTGTTTCTATGTCTATACTATAATTGGATTATATGAAAAAACATGTACCATTTTTATTTAGGAGTAAAGTATGTTCTAATATGTCTTTATACCAAATTTAGTTTTTTTTGACATTTTCCTATTTTATGTTTTTTTTTGTAAGTTAACGTTTTATTAAAGATTAAAGATTTTCAAATAATTTATAACTTATAAACAGGGACTTAAATATCACATAACATGGGATTATAATCGTAACAAACATGAGATTAATATTACTACCGACTTTTCTAAGAAGCAAAAATTTTAGGAAAATAACTACTGCCTTCTTATGTGGTCATAAGAAGTAAAAAATAATAATAGTTCGTATGTTGAAATTAAGTCTAATAAATTAGTTTTCGAAAACAAAGTAACAACTGAGATCAGATCTGTACAGTCTGTCATATTATACATGTGTAAAACATATGAGTCACCTTTATCAGTCAAAATAAATGCATTAACAATAAAAATAATCTTAATTGTCAGTATTCACTACAATCAAAAAAATAGTGAAACGACAACCATTCATGTATTAACTGCACAGAAAACAGTTTATTCTTTTTATATTAACGTTAACATACAGCAACATTTTCTAAAAATTTCACAATCAAAATGTTCAAATGACATTTTGTTCGAAAAGTTCAGACGAACAAAAAATGGACAGAAGTAAAAAATTTAACATTATAAACGAAAAAACCACTTACTACAGAAATAATTAAAAGTAACAAAGTTAACTAAAAGAATATATCACGAATTAGACAGATATATAAACATAACGGCGAATATAAAAAAAATTAAATAGCTAATTATCTTTACTTTATTTTTTAATAAGAACGACATTTAAGAAGCCGAAGCTAGCCGGGCTCGTTCTTCTGTGACTAATTGCTTATTAATATAAATGTCTTCATCTGTAGAGGTATCTATGAGGTCGAGCGTGAGTAAAGGTTCGGTAGGGTTCAGCGGATCCTTGCCGACTTCCTTGCATACGCTGACAAATTCTTGCTCCACGCATAAGTCTTGAAATCTAATACAGTCTTCTACAGTCCAGTCTTGATGTAGAGGTTTAACATCTGAAAATTTAAATTACCCTTTAGAACTATTTATTGGTTATCGAAATCACCCACACTTTTTAGTTTTACCTCCCTAAAAGGTAAAATAAAAAGGTATGCCAAAACACGGATCTTTGTTTTTTCTACAAACATAAAATTTGGATCAGAGATATTTTCTAGTTATTAGACGTCTGCTAAGAACAGATTTTTAGATAGGGTCGGATTAAAGCGGTCTAAAGGCTCTCACAAGTTTGTATGAAGGTACTTCATTTTTTTTGCAACAAGCTTTAAATTGCCAATAAGGACAAGTTCTGCGACGGAGTTACATTAAAAAGGCCTAAGGGCTCTCGGAAGATTTTATAATGTCCTTATGCTTTATTTTTACATAAACCCAATCCAATCAAATTTATGGACTACTTTTAAAAAATAAATAAATAAATAGGCTAGACTTCTTTTACGTAGAATTTGATCTAGGACAACTACAGCGCCCATTTGTAGGAACGCAGTAAGGAGTCGCACACTCTGTATTACTATACAGCCGCGGGCCGCCAGCTGTGCGCGGGCTACTTCACTCACCGTGCAGCCGCGCCTTGACGGCCTGCGGCGGCAGCGAGCGCGCGAGCGGCGCGGCGGCGGGCACGGGCCGCAGCGCGCGCGCCGCCACCACCCTGTATGTATTACTTACAGCCGCGGGTCGCCAGCTGTGCGCGGGCTACTTCACTCACCGTGCAGCCGCGCCTTGACGGCCTGCGGCGGCAGCGAGCGCGCGAGCGGCGCGGCGGCGGGCACGGGCCGCAGCGCGCGCGCCGCCACCACCCTGTATGTATTACTTACAGCCGCGGGTCGCCAGCTGTGCGCGGGCTACTTCACTCACCGTGCAGCCGCGCCTTGACGGCCTGCGGCGGCAGCGAGCGCGCGAGCGGCGCGGCGGCGGGCACGGGCCGCAGCGCGCGCGCCGCCAGCAGCGCCAGGTCGCCGAAGTCGCAGAAGTAAACCGACACCATCTCCGCCGACACCGCGCTCGCCACCACCACCCTGCGGGCAGCCGGCTTTTACTCTTCGCGTTCGTTCGGCTGCTCATTTCCGAGTCCGACAGTGACTTCCGATCGTCAAAGCGGCACGGATTATTTTTCAATGTCACGTAGAATTAATGTTCTTGTTTTTTTGCGGTCTTTCGACATCTGAATGGAGATGTTCCTCAGACCTTTGACTATTGGGTCTCGAAACGAATATCAAAATACTTAGCTGTACTTCAAAACCACATAATAGCATCGAGAGGACGTAAATTATTTTTAGCTTGTAATAGACAATAGACGTGGTGTGTGTGGCGTGACGTGGCGTGGCGTGGTGCGGTGCGCACTGCGCACGCTGGTTGAGTGTCGCTTCATTGTAATTGGTTATATTTTAAAACATAAATGCGTAACGTGTGATAAAAAAAAGACAGAATGCTATTTTGTCTTCATTGCACAGCACACCAAGCGATCGTTATGCCTCTGGCGGCTGTAAACCATTAACGGCCGAACCCAATATTCAATCTAAAGATAGAGATAGGTAGTTATCATCGACTGCTAATAACTATCTATCCTTTGTAGTTGTCCCAATAATTCGCATAGGGGACTACTATCTCCAGTTAGCTGTAGATAGACCGGCTACCTGAGCTCTTCCTTACATTCCAGTATACGCAGCGTCACAGACGGCCTCAGTTATGTTACACAGATGTTTTGTAGTATTTAAATTTGTCATACAAATTTTAATCATATTAAAGTAATCTTGTTTTATAAAAATATGGACAAATTAATTTTTACACAGACTTTTTAATTTATAATAAATGATATTATTTTAATATGGAATCCATTGTAAATCTAGTAACGGAACGTTATAACACGACACGAAAAGACGCTACGACGCCATTACGCTTTATTGAATCGTCGTTTCGTTTGAATTTGTATAATTTTTTTTACAAATCAAAATTCAAATTATACAAATCATTGCAAATTATACAATCATTCACCAAATTGTTTTATTCACAAGATGAGTAAAGTAAGTATTATTTCACAAGAAACTTATTATTTTTATTCAATTAATTGTTGCAAAAGAGCAATATCACATGAACTGCTACTTGAACTTGAGTCTGCCATTATTTTTCACTCGAAATTAATTTTATTTTAAACAAAAAAAATACTTTTTCAATTAATAAATCTTAGTTATCCCCCGAAAACTATAGATCGGATATTGTTGTTACTAAAGATAACCAACGTTACTGACAGATAGAACTCTATTATTATTGGGACGCTTACACTGTCATTTTCATACGAACTGTTATCTCTGGTAAGCTATCCTCCCTCTCGTCGATATGACAGCTTTGAAGGATAAGATTGCCTATCGTCGACAAGTTTATTAGGTCAGTAAAATGAATGATAGATAGATATTTCTGTCTCTAGTAGGACATAACCAGAGATAGATTGAATATTGGGTTCGGCCGTAAGCCGACGTACCCTCACCACTGTAGTTGCCCGACCTGTGCATGAGACTATATAGTGCTAAGAACAAAACACAGTGAATGAGAGTATTGACAGCGGTGTTTATCTAAGCTTGACGTCATGCGCTGTGATTCGTGTTTCAATCAATCAGTATTTTAACGTTTTATTTTATTAAAAAAATCATAATAATCTGATTTTTTTTCAATAAAACTGAACCAGTATTTTTTAATATTTTTAATATGAGTGTTCTCCTAAAATCGTTAAATTGACGATTTTTGGTACTGTCGTCATGCCTATTATAAAGCAATTTTTACAATAACTTTTCTTCAAGAATGCCTTAAGCATGCCACGAATGCTTAAAGATAATAAATCAGATAAATAAGAAGCAGTATTATATTCTTGCGGAGTCAGCGACGCGCTTACGATGCTTCTGGTGTTGCAGAGGCGGTAGGCTAGGGTAACCGCTTATCATCAGGTGGACCGTACACCAATTTGCCGTCCTCGTCGTATATAAAAAAGTTTTAACAATAATATTACTATAATTAGTTATCATACCTATACCACGAGTCATCTTTATCATAGTAGGCCGTGTAAAGCTCTCCAGCGGTCGGTTTTGTAGGAGCCTCCGATTCGGGAATCTTCGGGCACTCATCTTGAAGCTTTGCCATCATTGTCTGCAACGTGTGTCTTGTACTGATCGGTTGAACCTTTCGAAAAAAGGATTATTGACTATGAGGACTCCTGTCAAAACAAATTTGTCATAAGGCTTTGCAAATCGCAACTCGTGGCACTATTATGGTAGATCACTACATGGTATAAAACATTCGCTTCCCGCTATCTGTCTGTCCCTATGTATGCTTAGATCTTTAAAAATAAGCACCGGATTTTTATAATGAATAATTGACGATTTTAAAGGTTTCTAATGTGATTGAAAACATTTTTTTGCGCTTACATTTCAAATGCTGGCTGAACTCTAGGAGATCGATCAAAATAATCAAGTATATATCTCTATCTCTTAGGGATAACCCATAATAACCATTTTTTATCCTTTACTTTTTACGAGAAATAATCGTTTATTTTACGAAGCGATTTTAAGCAATACAGCATTAATCCTTATCTAATTAAGTACTTTAAATAAATTGTTTATTTAATATAGCTCAATATATTATATACGATACAATACGATATATACCCTATATATGTATGTCGATTGGTTAAACATTCATAAATTAGTACTATAAAAAACGATGTGTCCACACACCGAAGCGAACACTATGTAAAGTAGAAAAGTTTTATTTAAGATACTGTCGGTAGTTGTGTTTACTTTAAAATTTAAATGTATACGTCTAAGAAGTGTTTTTGACTTTCGTTGGACCAACACTTCTACGATCGTGACATTTGAATGAAATAATAAAGTGATTGCTGGTAAACTTTCAGATAGTTATAGCGGCATCCAAGAAATAAAAGCACTTGTTGAATATATTTTTTCCATTGTCAAGCTATTCTTTTGTTAGATATTTCTATTTATAACTTCAGAAACCATAAGTTTCCGTTTGTTAGTTAAAGTGAAATAAGCTCTAAGCCTATAAGAGGTTTTTTACCTCCTCTCCTGCTAATAGCCTACAACTACAGTTTATTTATATATACAGCTTAGGGATTACATTTGTGCGACACAATTTTTGTTAAAGAATGATTAAACGGGTTCAGCAACTAGTATTTATCTATGATCTATCACTGTAACTAGGGTTGCCACGTCGACAAGCCTAGTAGTCGGATCGGACACCCTAAATTATTACGGACTTTTAATCACTTTATTTGGTGCGGTATGGGGCAGTATGCATATACGCCCGGCGTTCGCTCGCTCGCGTATTGTGCTTCGGCGGTGCGAGGTGACTGGTCAAAATTAAAAGCCTACAACAAACACCGGACACTTTAATTTTGCCAGATCTTTTTGAAAAAAATAGCCTATAATCGGTTTTATCCAGACGCCTAGCAACGCTAACTGCAACACCACTGTGCGACAACTCACGACAAAGTTCCAGGGGTTGGCGGCCATGGCGACGTACACGTCGTAGTACTCTCCGGGCGCGGGCAGCGCGGGGGGCGGCAGCGCCCCGGGGCGGCCCTCGCGCCCCTCCCGCGCCTCGCGCCCCTCACGCCCCTCCGCACCCGACGACGCCGTAGGGAATATGCGCTCCTTCTTCTTGGTGAGCTCCTCCAGGTGCTTTGTCGTCTCCTTTTCCTCCTCCTTGGGGTTTGCGCTGTGGGGAACAAAATAATTTTACATACTGCATGTATTGTTATTAGGCCTAAAAAGGCCTAGGATTAATTTACAAAGTTACTTTTCTCAGTCTCTCTATCTTCAGTTCCCCCGTGAGAATAAAACCGATATAAAACGGCAGTTACGAGTAGTTAAAAATATAATTATGGTTTAGTTAATTGTAAGCAATATAACTTAATAATATATACCACAACTCTATTAAGCTTGATTGACGCGTCAAGAGACTTAAAGTAAAAAGTACAAAGTAGGACAGATTTTTTTTATATATTTTGATAGTAATTATAATATTTAATATGATTACTAGTCGTATATTCTATAAAACTTAAGAAAGTAAATATTATTTGTGGATAATTAAAGTTTAAAATAGAAAGTAAAATGAAAGTTAAAAATGGTTTACTGTTAGATACGTCTTTTTTAACGGATAGATGAAACATGATAATAAATGCATAAAGTGTAGAATAAATGACAATTAAATATTAAAAATACAAATGATTAAAATTATAAGAATATTAATATTATTAAGCGTTTAAAAAACTTAATAAGTAGTAGAAATAAAACGCTTCCTATTTTCTACATAATTTCAATAATAGCTGGCGGAAGTTTTGGCTAAATCTACCTAAATTACCTTATTATAATCTAAAATATTTATTAGCCTCGAGTCTGCGTGGGCAACCTTGCCCCAAGTTCGCCCATGGATACATAATTGCATATATTAACTAACTTAAGTCTTGAGAATGCGTTTGGACTGATAGAAAAAAAAAAGAAAATATTAAAAAAGATATAGTGTACTAATAAAATCTGTAATTTATTTCCACATATTGTAAATATTAATGAAGCAGGCTAACCAGTCTGTGGCGTAACGTTTTTCGGTCATCAAGCATTAGCTCACTAATAATGCGAGACGGGTTGCGTGTAGTCAGTGAAAGTTAGGGAACTCAGTCACGCTCTGATAACGCAAAACTGAATGCAACACAATGACTTCTAAAAGATTATAATAAATTAAATAAATACTTTCTTGTCTTAGAAAAAAGTTTGTTTCTAATTTTACCACCACTTCTCTTTTGTGATAAGTATTTTTAAAAAATAAAAATTTTAGATTGTAAGATCGCCGAAGAAGAAATATTCATAAATTTTTACAGTTGTAAACCAACATCAAAAGGTACTGGAATCAGAAAAAGACAATTGTGTTTGTTCACAAACAAAAAAAAAAACAAGTTCAATTTACACCGACACGTAATACAACGTCAGACACACAACGTCAATATCAGACAGAACAGTCGAATAAATGATCAATTTAATAACGTACGCTTTAGTATTAAACTAATGTTATTTTTATATTAAGCTGATAGTAAGATTAGTAAGGATATACTCATCAGATCTTGATTAAATTAAAATGGGTGACATGACATTGACGTGACAAGAACCAGCTTTCGATTGACAAAAAAATCATCCAGTAAAATGTTTTGGGATAACATTAAAAAAATAGTCGAACTGAAAATTTACTCTTTTTTTAAAATTGGTTAGAAAGAGTAGGTCTTAAAATGTTATGTTCGACATATAAAATGAAGAAAATCAAGGGTAATCTTAGAAGACGCTCGAAGTGAGTCTACCTTTTTTTTAACCGACTTCCAAAAAAGGAGGAGGTTCTCAATTCGACTGTATTTTTTTTTTTTGTTTTTTTTTATGTATGTTACATCAGAACTTTTGACTGGGTGGAGCGATTTCGACAAATTTTCTTTTAATCGAAAGGTGGTGTGTGCCAATATTTTTCGCCGTGGCAATATTATTGATGCCCATCGTTCGTTAGTCGGCCATATTTGAATTTTGAATTACTCCTCGTTTTTCACACCTACCCCACCCCAGCCTGCAAAATAATGATATTTGTAATAAAAAAAAATACTAATCGATAGATTTTCAATAGCTCAATTCAACTATGTTGTCCTTTTAAATTGCTCACCTTAAATTATTTAATTAAAAATCAAAAAGTCAAATTTTTTAAATCAAGTATACAAAATTTTAAATTGCTCAAAGTGTTAAAAAACTGCGCAAGTTGCATTTATTATTTAACAAATTTGAGATTGAGAATTGAGCTATTGAAAATCTATCGAATAGTTTTTTTTTATGTATGTTACTTCAGAACTTTTGACCCCATTTGGTCCCATTTAAATTTATTTGAGATCTAACAACTACTTTTCGAGCTATATCTAATAATGCGTTTTTACTTGACGCTTTTTTCGTCGACCTACGTTGTATTATACCGCATAACTTTCTACTGGATGTACCGATTTTGATAATTCTTTTTTTGTTGGAAAGGGGATATCCCTAGTTTGGTACCGTGATAAGGAAACCAGGATCTGATGATGAGATCCCAGAGAAATCCAGGGAAACTCTCGAAAATCCGTAATAACTTTTTACTGGGTGTACCGATTTTGATAATTTTTAATTTAATCGAAAGCTGATGTTTATCATATGGTCACATATAAATTTTATCGAGATCTGATAACTACTTTTTGAGTAATCTTTGATAACGCGTAGTTGCTTGACTATTTTTTCGTCGATCTACGTTGTATTACTTGTCGATGTAATTGAAGTCGGTTTTTTTTTTCGTTTGCGAGCAAACACAATTATTCAATTAATTCTTTGTAGTTCGTTTAAGCATGGGGAGGCCCACAGGCTTGCTTAAGGGATCAAATTACCTTAATCCGGCAGTGTCTTTTACGCGTACTAATCATGACCTTACACGTACTAATCATAACCTTACACGTACTAATCATGACCTTACACGTACTAATCATGACCTTACACGTACTAATCATAATCTTACACGTACTAATCATGACCTTACACGTACTAATCATACCTGACATACCGTCAATAATCGTCAAGACTTGTCACAGCAGCACGATCTAACGATACGCTCTTCAAACTAAACTGTCGTCACGAGCTCGAGGCTACCGCGTAGAGACACGAGCTAATGGACAAGAGAGGAACTCACAGTTGCAGGTACTCGTACTCCATGAGGATGGAGTTGTTGACGGGCACGAGGAAGTTCTTGGGCCCGGAGCGCACGAAGAGCTCGACGTGCGGCACGGAGTCGTTGCCGGAGCTGCCGGGCAGCGCGCGGCACAGCACGGCCGCGCCGAGCAGCAGCTCGCGCAGCCGCCCCGCCATGCTGGCCGCCACGCGCTCCGCCGCGCCCAGCCGCACCTGCGCCGCCTGCGGGCCGAGCTTGTGGGCACACTTGCGACACAGGACTCCGACCCTCCCCGGGAGCCCTGGCAACCTTACGCACCGCGGGAACACACTACTTGACAGCATTATTATTTAGTTGTGTTCTTCTATAAGGTTGAGATACTTAAGGTGAGATTTTGAGCAGGATATATCCTGGTGTACCCTACATTAAGGAAATTCATCTTTCAATTTTTTTTTGTACTAATCAAAATTTGTTAATGATGAGAGATATGAGAGATCGATGACGCATCGTGCCTTTTTTTCTTTCGGTTCGAGACACGTCGACTACACCGCATTAACGGCAGTCGCCAACGCCGCCGCTTACCTGGTGCGGGTAGGCGTCGAGCGCGGGCGAGAAGGTGCTGAGCGGCACCAACGACGACAGCGGCGCGCGCAGGATGAGCCCGCTGTCCACCAGCTGCGTGCGCACCGTGCCCTCGCCGTCCAGCCCGCTGATGATCACGCACCGCACCCTACGACGCCGCACGAACATACGACTCACTATTTGCAGAAACGATTCGGTGAAAGTTCAATTTTAAGGTAACGTCCGATCTTTTGTGATCGAGGCAACGGGACAAGGACGGTGGGAAGGGTGAAGAGAGCGAGGGAGCAAGTGAGCGTGGCCACTGACCAGTCGCCGGCGAGCGTGCGCACGATGTAGAGCGCGCCGGGCTGCGCGGGCGGCGCGTGCGGCGCGGCGGGCAGCGGGCGGCGGTAGGGGCCGGCCGTCAGCAGCGCCAGCGCCGCGCGCACCGCGTCCGCGCCGCCCGCGCGCGCCACCCACACGCGCCCCTCCTCCGTCACGCAGCCCACCTCCACCGCGCACAGCTTCTGCACAGCCGGCGACACTGTTGACTCACCGGCGTCGGATCGCTCCGGTGGCCGGAGACCGATCCGAGACCGATGAACTGTGACGTTAGTAAAGGTCTCCGGTACCAGATTCTCATAAAATTTATTTCGATCGACGACGAGATACGGCTTACCAAAAAGCACTTTATTTTAACTAAAATCTACATAGGACGAAAGGCGTACATACCTGCGTAAGCGAGAAGGCACCGGACATGCAGAAGTCGTGCACGATCTCCTTGTTGAGGTTGAGGTCGCGCGGGGTGGAGGTGTCGTAGAGCACGACGGCGACGGAGGGGTCGGAGGGGTCGGTGCGCGGCGCGGGCGCGGCCACCAGCACCTCGCCGGGCAGGCGGCGCCGCACCAGCGCCGCGCCCGCCTCGCTGGCCGCCAGCTCCTCCGCGCCCTCCAGCCGGCACAGCACCGCCTGCCACCGCGCTCATGTACACGAGCCGACCACACGGACGACCCGACAGGTTATACACGTTCAATTCCTTTATTCTACTACATGGATTTTTCGATGCAAAAACAATCACGCAAGTAGCGCCTTCAAACGAGCAGCCAAACTTTTCATTATCTTACTTTAACATAGATATTAAAGTGTTAACTACATTTTAATTTTAAGCTCGCTTTGTGATCAACCAACCCGTCCACCAACCGTCATCCAAGTCCGTCATCTGTGGAGGTCTTACCGTGAAGTCGCTTTAAAATTTCATAAATTGGAGTTTGGAACAGATATTTGAGTACAATTTTATTAATATGGTTAAAGTAACCTGAGCCGGAAGTTTCCGAAATTGTGTTTCCAGTATTTTTATATTACTAAAATAAACTGAATCGTCGTCTCCGTGATCGCCAAGGAAGACGGTCGCTTTTTCGTCTTCGATTTCTAAAATTTTCGCTCGCTGCCAACCGCCATCGTCTAGTTTCACTGCATACCTGTGATACAAATTGCAAACAATTACAACTAACAAAATCCGTAAAATCATCATCTACCATTATCAAAGTACAAATTGTATATATATATATATATATATATACATATATATATATATATATATATATATATATATATATATATATATATATATATATAAAACTACTTAGCCGATTTTAATCAAATTTGCACACCGGGTGTTCCTAGTTTGATCCAACTTAAAAGACAGACTTTATCTTATTTTGATATATGTAATTATTATATTAAAGAAAAAAAATAAGGCGGTACAAAATTCATCATAAGGACTTACTTACCAGGCATTTTTTATTATCATAGATTTGTCCACTGATGTGCCACTGTGGTCATAATACTCGGCCATGTCGTTTAGAAGAACCTCAAATGCGTCCTGCAAATAGTTTTAATAATGACGATTGCTTGTAATCCACAATACAAATTGGTAAATGTGATCACGTCTATGTCGATGATCGTTAAATGTGTACAGCGAATATAAAAACTTACACTATATTCAACACCAATAATTCGAAGCCAAACTTCGAGGGTTGAATTCGCTACCGTTATAAAGACATTCCAAAAATCATTTTCCGGAAATTGCAAGGGTGGCAAGTTAGTATCGCTTGTTTCTTCAAGAAGTAAAGATTCAATCAATGGCGTTTTGACCTCCTAAAATGTAGCGAAAGAAAACGTCATGTGGTTAAAATAAATTTATTCATACCATACACAAATGAAACAACTGAAATACCTCATTGTTGGGTAGAAGTACCAATCCATTGACAAGTCTATCTTTCAATATAAGAGGACAATTCTCTACTAACTCCAACCAGTTGCTTGGTAAATTTTCTTTATACTTTTCCCTGTAATATTTAACATGGTAACAAGGTTAATGTTAAAAACATAAATTCGGTGAACAATATATTTAAAAGTTGTAAGAGGCGTAGCAGAAAGACAGTCTCAATTTGTATTCTTTCATCTAATCTATCTATTATGCATCTCTTTTAACAGTTCACAGTTTTACACACATATGTTCTATTCCAATTTAAAGTACATACATTCAATCATTTCATCCCAACAAAGCTAGTTCGTTAATATTTAATAGTGTGCAATCTTTGAATGAAGTGAGAAGATGTGAGGTAATGAGACTATGTGAGGTAACGTAAAATGCTGTGAGGTAATGTGGGATGATGCAAGGTAATGTTAGGTAATGTGAGACGATGTGAGGTAATGTAAGGTAGCGTGGGGCGAGGCGAGGCGGCGGCACCTGTAGAGGTGCGGCACCTGCGTGGCCCAGACGCCGGCGGCGCGGTCGGCCAGCAGCGCGGCCAGGCCCGCCAGCGCCGCCGCGCCGCCCGACGTGGGCAGCCCGCCCGCCTCCGAGCTCTCGATGACGGCCAGCAGCTTCACGGCCGCCAGCTCCTTGGCCAGCTCCTCGCTCGGCGACGACTCGGGGTACGACGACACAGAGTACGAGCCGCCCACCTGCGAAGCATTATCTCCCTATACTTATCCTCGAACGCCCCCGATACCATTGATTGCAAGTGCAAATTCTAGATCATTTACGACTAATAGTTAGCGACCGGGCTTAAAGCTATCATCGATTGGCTCCAGACGATAAAGGTGAACAATATAAATTATTATTTTATATATGTTCAGCGTTGAATTTTTTTGTTATCTGGAACCTATTGGAGCAAACGCTTGTTATCGGAAGAAATTTTAGGATAGGATCCGCAATCCTGTAGTATTAATCCAGTGGATCCGGGATTGCGGATAGATGCGGATAAGAAGTTATCGACAATTTATAAGAAATCATGAGCAGTATTGCAATTGAAATTCTAATGAGTATTTATGAGTATATCCGTAGACAAATACTCTTCAAAATGTGCTGAAACTTGTCATATTCTATACATAAAAATATTTTAAATTCGGTATAAAATCCCATAAAATATCATTTTCGAATCAATTTACGAGATATTCTAATTTTATGATGAACAATTACTAAAAAATTGCCAATCACTTATATTTATTTAAAAAACTAAAAATTTGAAAAGTATAGATAATTTAATTTTTTTTTAAAGTCATTGTATTATCTTTTATATGGACAATATAAACGATAATACATTGAAATATGATATATTATATGATAGATTATATTAATATTTAATTTTTCGATTCAGAAGATAGCTACTTTCTTTTGATAACGAAAAAGATTTTTTTTACTTGCCGTACTTTTTGAGGACTACAAGCACTCATTATACGCAGTGCTCCCGTAGAGCAAGATATTATTTTTAGAATTCAAAAACTAGGAATACAAATTAATACGTACAATAATTTAATTTAATTTTATAACAACACAATTGACACACGTGCAAATTTACGCGGATCTAATTTTATTAACTGTATAAATCATTATAAATTTCACAGTACAGAAATGTAACGTGAGAATTCGCCGCGTTATGCGGGGGAATACCCGTATTATACGAGGGATTCAAATCGCGTAATAATAAAATGCGTTTTATAAGTTCTTTGACGTTAGACAAAACCACATTGGACTGTGTGTCAAGTGCAACATTGTTATTCGTTATTCGTGTTGATTCTTTGTTGCTTACAAGAGAAAAATATTTGCTTACATTAAAGTACTCGGAACAAATGAATTAAAAATTGTGAACGTGAACGCGATCCAGAAGTTCAAAGTAGATAGAAAGGCCTACGAAAAAATTTAATATTAAAATTGGTCACAAAACGGAACAATTCACGGTTTCCTTCAAAGCAGGTTAGTTAACAATATTCCATTAATTCTATAAATGTTATTTTTAGTAAAATGGCTAATTAGCCATAAGTCCGCCCATTGTACTTCACTGTCTGTAACTATCTTTATGCTTTGTTTGTAATATATTTGTGGTGTACAATAAAGTATAAAATAAAATAATATTAATAAAAATAAATTTAAAAATACAAAATGTTAACTGAAATAACAAATCTTAATATTATTTTTATAAAATTATAAATTATTTTTAGTTTATAATTAGAGAAAAAGTTATGAGAATGTATATTCTATGATATTGAAATGATCTATACAAATAAATAAAATTGGAGTGTCTGTTTGTTATATTAAAATAACCGCTTTTTAATAAATGCATATGGATGTATACACGGCACATATACCAAAAGTACATTTTTTACCATTTTTGTATGTCTGTCTGTTTGTTCCGGCTAACCTCTGAAACGGCTGGACCGATTTTGACGGGACGTTTACTGGCAGATAGCTGATGTAATAAGGAGTACCAGGCTACTTTTATTTTGATTTTTTTTTATAACTGCGAACTGAACAATATTTTTTGTAAATTCCACACGGACGAAATCGCAGTCACAGCTAGTAATTTATAAAATCTCATCATTTCATTTCGATTTTAAGCAATTTCAAGGTCTTTTGAGTTTTTAGCCTCATACAAAAAATGGTTTTAACTTTTTTTTAACAAATTTATAATATACATACTATATTTGAGAGCATCGTGAAACATGAATTAAAACACATTATTATCAGAATAAGAAAAAATAGTAGCATTTAAAAGTTTTTAATCTACTAAAATTATTGATATATATCAATTTTTCATAACTAAACCTAAAATAAAATAAAGTATAATAATTGTTTTAACCGTTCAACTACTATAAATAATCTTCTTATTTGTTGTACGAGAGATTTAGACATTAGTAATAATTATAGAAATTTACTAATACTTTTGATAACATTTGAATTTTTGAAACCCATGAGATTCTATAGTACTTTAAAAAATCATTTGTATAAAGTATTTTTGTTTTTATATTTACAATGTAATCTTTTGCTTATACTAAAAATAACTTTTTGTCTTTATAGAAACTAAACAGGAGTTGTTGAAACTTATAGAGTCAAATCGAGCAAGGTTTCCACCTGCAAGATATGTGTAACTGAAAGAATGATACATTTGATTTATGATTTCTCTTTTATAATATCGTTTTTAATAATTTTTTATGATTCCTTAACAATCGTTATGTATTTTTTCCTTATTTACTAATATTAAAATTAGTTCTGTCAGAATCAAGCGTTTTAGCTTGCAAACGAAAAAAACCGACTTCAATTACGTAGACAAGTAATATAACGTAAGTTGACGAAAAAAATTAACAAACGCACTAGTCGTCACTACGATTTTCGAGGGTTTCCTTCGGATTCCTCTGGCATTAAATGATCAGATCCTGGTTTCCTTATCATGGTACACTGGGGATATTTTCTAGCCAACAAAAAAAGGAATCAGCAAAATCGGTTCATAAACCACGAACTTATCCGCGAACAAACATAAATAAATAAATATATATATATAAATATATAGATTTTTACTAGATTTTTACTTAAAATATGGTGCGATTCTATAAGATACTGAAGCTACTCATAAGATCTCTTAGATTCTAATGAATTATGACCGTTATGAGTTTTTATGAGTATTTTCGTAGTTAAATACTTATAGAATATTTTCGTATTATTTTTTAATGAGATTGTATGAGTTTTTTCCAGCATGGCTATTAAGTAACTTATTGAAATTAACTATAGCTAACTGAGCAGTAATGCAACCTCTATTTATCAAATGGAGAACTAATAATTAACAATGTAAAAAGTAACCTTGATTGAACAGTGAAAGCACGGAGGTCCGCGCTTGGGTCGTATATCGATAAACTTGTACGTCGGCTGAGGCAGACCTAACTTTCGGCAGGTCCATTCGAGTTTTTCAATCGCAGAGGTTGAATCCGGTGGAGGCTCTAACGAGTGAGCAGGTACTGCGTGTTTGACTATATCTCCGCTTTCCTGCAGACGAAAAAAAATTAAATATATTATCAAAAAATTAATCTTCATTCAATTATTTTTTTAAATCAAAAATATATATATACAATTTAACAAAATACAATTATCATTTACGAAAAATAAAGTTATATATTACTAACGAACCATGTAGTCATTGTGAACTGGAAGTTGCAAAGGTATCAAATCAACTGTATTTAGTCTATCACGTAGATTAGACAACCTCTGAGAAGCCGAAATTTTGCCAACGCTTCTTCCATCATTCTCTTTTTCATTTTTAGTGGAATGTTTGTGCTAAGAAGAAAAAGTAAATTTTAACATTAATATGTTGTAAAAGTGGAGTGAATAAATATTTAAATAATTATAATACAAACTTCTTTAGTGTCTTTTGTAACCGGGGTAGTTGCATTTAACTTTTTCAGATTATTTACAACAGTTTTGTCTTGATGTTCAGTGGATATTTTAAAAATTTTCCCAGTTTGAAGTGAAGCCCTTACATCATTGGTTTTGTTCTGTTTATTAGACTGTAGTGAAAAACATATTTAAGTTCAGTTGGCTGTACTGGTTTCTTTAAATATAAAAATTCATTTAAATACATACCTTGTTGCAATTATAATAATTTGAATATTGGTTGCTGACGTTAGAGTGATAATAGGATGATGAAGTCGGTTTTCTCCAAGACCCTTGTTTTTTTGGAAAACGATTCTTAAAAAAAAATACTCTCTTAATAAAATTATTTAATAATACGATAAACCATCTAAACATATGAAAACATAATATTTCAATATCATAAACATATTTGTATGATGTGTATGTAATATTTTGTAAATTTTAAAGTCACTACTAAAGTATTGTTGTAGGTTTTTTACAATTTTATAAGTAATTCAAAATATTTTACTTATATATATTACAAGTTCCTGTTTAGTAGAAAGCTAATCTAAAATGTATCACTATAAATGTATTATTTTTTAAAAAGTCTTAAAAAAATGTAATTAATTAATAATTAAGGGACAAGATAAGTTTTAAAGCAAAAAGCAAACACCATTATCAGCACGCTAACTCCAAAATATTTCTTAATTGTCTTAATTTTTACATCATGCAAGCTGTATAATGATGATATATTAATAAGTAATTTTAACACTTACAGGTAATTCAATTTTAATACTTACAGGGTAATTCAATTTTAAATTGTGCTTTTTATTTGACTTCTGGCGTGCAACCATTGTAGCTATATGCTGTGTTTCCTGGCTTGCAATAGCATCAACTACCCAATCACCATTTACTTGAGTTATTTTAAAGCCAGGAACATCTTGAAATAATTTCTCTAGACTGGGATAACCTAGCTTTTTATATGGGATCCATTCTCCTTGTAATTCTCTATAATCACCTAAAAATTATATTTTACATTATACTACGCTACGCTTCAGCCTGTAATATCCCACTGCTGGGCATAGGCCTCTTTCTCTATGTGGAATATACTACAGTTACCGCAAAACACCCAGAATTTTTTATCTATAATAAATTTTTAAACCTGAAGAGTTTGTTTGTTAGTTTAAATGCACTAATCTCATGAACTACTAATTCGAATTTAAAAAATTATTTTTGTGTTGAATAGTGCATTTACCGAGGATGGCTATATAACATCACACCAAATAGGAGCTGAGCATTCATAAGAAATATTACGAAAATGGGAAAAAAATATACGTACGTAAAAACTATGTATGAGGGAATTGATCGCCATCAAAACTTTAAAAAAAAAGTCCGCAACAGCGGTCATGTCTATGTCTTATGGTTAACTCGTTATAACCTTTTTAAAAGTAATTAAGTTTACTTATTTAGTTATTCTTAATGTACACCGAAATACATATAAAGAAAGATACAATACAAGATGTACAAAGGCGATCTTTTCGCTAAATAGCGATTTCTTAACCGACTTCCAAAAAAGGAGGAGGTTCTCAATTCGACTGTATTTTTTTTTTTTTTATGTATGTTACATCAGAACTTTTGACCGGGTAGACCGATTTCGACAAATTTTGTTTTAATCGAAAGGTAATGTGTGCCAATTGGTCCCATTTAAATTTATTTGAGATCTAACAAATACTTTTCGAGTTATATCTAATAATGCGTTTTTACTTGACGCTTTTTTCGTCGACCTACGTTGTATT